>NC_064617.1:689777493-694777493 GCF_023898315.1 Schistocerca nitens
TCGCAGTCATCAGACAAAGCTACAGCGTCAAAGACCTCCTGAAGTCTAAGTTAAGTTCACGGCAGAGAGTACTTCTCACTGTATATGGTGAAGTGTCTTCTTGGTTCGTTCTCTAATGGAATGCGGACAAAATGACTGCCTCTACCTGAGTGTTATGTACAAGGGTTAAGGCCGGAGAATCTGCTCTTGGAAGAAAGTTCTCGAGATGTAAAGGCGTTTTTGAACGTTGGTCAACTCAAAACTTATCAGCATTTCTTTCACACAGCATCGTCAGACAACCAAACCTGTGACTGTTCGTGCTGCCCTTCTTTGTATACGCTTGATGCCTGTTTCTCATCAGACATGATTCGAATCACACAAACGTGAGCAGCAATCCAGTATTGTCTGTACAAGTGTTTTGCAAGCGGTCTCTTACGTTCACAAACTACTGTTAGCTGGTATCCCACTTTCTGAATCGAAGCGTGCCGTTCGATTTACTTACGCAGTCCCACAGTGCAGCAAAACATTTAGTTTTCACTTGTTATCTTTTGGTTTCTACTTCAAAACTGAATCATTTACGGATTTGGTCAGTGAAAACCGACACTCCGTTTCCTGGAACGAAAGAGGAAAAACAGGAATTCGTCGTCCGCCCCCTCCCCCCACCCCCTCCGTTTATCCCAGCTGTACAAAAATGTGGGAAGTTTTAGTTATTAATTTTGTCTACCTACTTTTACTTCGTCTTTTATTATTCCTAATCTTCAATTTTGGCATGTTAATCCTATGATATGGATACGTGTACTACGCGTACATAAGGACTGCTGCAATTTATGCGGATTTGGTGCAGAGAACCCACCATTTGTAGCCGCCCTGCCCTAAAAATAAAATAAAATAAATGAACAGCCCCATATACTACGTGACACCTTCCCGTCTTAAGGTATTTAACATGCAATATATTGCTTTAGTTACACAATTTTGGTTTTTGCTGAACAGGAAAGTACAGTAGTTGTGAAACTATAGAGGATTTCTAATGGCATCCTCTAGCATAATATCCTATTGCTACATGGTTATAAGAGACACAATCACACAACACCAACAATGACGTCTAACCTGAATGGGACATGTGTACAAAGAATTGCATCACATATTTGGGGTCGGTTACAATGCTTTTCGTAAGGTATAACGAGAGAAACAGTTACAGCAGATGAAATGTGTCTTTGGTTGCCTTCAGGCGAACTCACAGACCTAAAGAATTCTTTGATGAACTCCATATATTTATTCTAAGACAATGTTGATTGATTCTAACATACTTTGTTTCTAGAAACTGTATGGGTGTGTTACCGTTCTGTTACTATACGAACTGTTACCTTCTTCAGCTGTCCGCTGAAACAAAGCTTTTTACGACGGTGAGTCAAATGAAAACCTTAAATTTGTTATAACAAATCGAAATTTCGCGCCGTTATCCTGCAAGTTGGTAAGCGTGCTACAAACAGCGTGCAGAATGGCGTGTAGGTGGTGGCATAGTGCAGATGCACACATGCCGTCGCAGTATCAGTAGAAAGATGGCCGCCCCACTTGCGACTTGCACCAGGGAAGAACAGAGTTCGATTATTCGGTTTTTGCGTAGTGAAGGTGTGAAACATATTGAAATTCATCGACGAATGAAGGTTCAGTACGGTGATGTTTGTTTGTCACAGGAGCAAGTCTACGAATGGAGTAGGAAGTTCGCAAATGGTGTGACTTCAGTGGAAGATGCTCCTCGTCCAGGTGAGGCACAACGAGTTGTGACTCCACAGAACATTGAAGCAGTTGAAGCCATAGTGAAGTAAAACCGCCGAGTGACACTGAATGACATTGCAGCATGTTTACAGATTAGTCATGGGTCAGCACACCACATCGTGCGTTATGTGCTCCAGTTTTACAAAATGTCTGCAAGATGGGTGCCGCGGCAGCTGACTCCTGAAGTGAGAGAGCGGCGTATTGATCCTTCTGAAGAACTACTTCGGCGCTTTGAGCGAGAAGGTGATGGCTTCCTTGCAAGAATCATTACTGGGGGCGAAACCTGGGTTCTCTTCCACCAATCGGAAACGAAGAGAGCGAGCAAGGAATGGCGCCGTTCGTCATCACCAAAACCAAAGAAGTCCCGAACAGAACCATCAGCAAGGAAGGTTATGCTGACACTCCTTTGGGACGAAAAAGGCGTCATTTTGGAGCATTACATGCCTAGAGGGATCACTGTCACCAGTGCGTCATACACAGAGCTCCTAAAAAATCATCTGAGGCCTGCAATCAAATCAAAGCGACGTGGATTACTGTTTGCAACATGACAATGCAAGGCCACACACTGCCCGTACAACAGTTGCAACAATCACAGACCTGCATTTTGAGTGTCTTCCTCATCCACCATACTCACCAGACCTTGCCCCCCAAGTGATTTCCGTATGTTTGGGCCACTCAAAGAGGCAATGGGAGGAAAGAAGAGGTGCGCCACGCGGTGCATGAGTGGTTGCGCGGACTACCAAAAGAATTTTTTTCCTAAAGGAACTTATGCACTTTGTAAGCGCTGGAGAACTTGCATTGAGCGTGGGGGAGATTAGGTTGGAAAGTGATACAGCTTTGTACCACTTCTGCACAATAAATAATATTTAAGGTTTTCATTTCACGCACCCTCGTATTAAATGCACTGTTCAGCTACTTCTACACGGTGATACGAATGGGAAAACCGGCAGATTTCGGCTGCACACTTAGCACTTGCCTGCCATTATTGAGGAAAGTTCCATTGTGGACATTAACAATAGTTAATTAATCGATTTATCCTGGTTCATCAGCTATCAAATACCAGTTGAAGTACTTCGTCCCATAAAAATAAGGGGACAAAGTTCACGGGGAGGAATCGTCCGTGCTGACGTCTGCGTGATCCTGCGGATTAGCGTAACAACGCGGTGGCCATGAAAAGAAGCGTATCAGTGCACCCGAGTCAACCTCCTACACTTCTTTACTTTATAAAATGCTTACATAAGAAACTTCCTGGCAGATTAAAACTGTGTGCCCGACCGAGACTCGAACTCGGGACCTTTGCCTTTCGCGGGCAAGTGCTCTACCAACTGAGCTACCGAAGCACGACTCACGCCCCGTCCTCACAGCTTTACTTCTGCCAGTATCTCGTCTCCTACGTTCCAAACTTTACAGAAGCTCTCCTGCGAACCATGCAGTACTAGCACTCCTGAAAGAAAGGATACTGCGGAGACATGGCTTAGCCACAGCCTGGAGGATGTTTCCAGAATGAGATTTTCACTCTGCAGCGGAGTGTGCGCTGATATGAAACTTCCCGAGTTCGAGTCTCGGTCGGGCACACAGTTTTAATCTGCCAGGAAGTTTCATATCAGCGCACACTCCGCTGCAGAGTGAAAATCTCATTCTGCTTACATAAGAGCTGCCAGCCTCGATTTTCCTACGAGACAAGCCTAAATAAACTCCTGTACGATTAGCGTCAGAGAAATAGCACTGAAAGAAATTCCAAGAATGGAGCACTGGACCCAACAGTAAACACACGCAGTACATACTTGTTTAAAAAAGCACTGTTGAAGGTGCAAACAGTGTCCATAATAGGAGATCCTGCAGTGTTCAGGGCCTGCAAATGCTGTTTTATTGCGGCACATGTGAGAAGATATACATTAAATGTATTCGTAGTTGCGAATAACAACAACCATCAGCTTTAGAATGGAATGACGACAGTAAAAATTTGTACCTGACCGGGACTCGAACCCGGATTTCCCGCTTATCGCGAGCAGTCGCCTTACCTTTTGGCTATCCGTGCACGACTCACGGCCAGACCCAAACCTCCATATGTCGTGAAGTATGCGTGTACGATCTTCACTCGTACATCCATTACGTATATTCCCGTACAGGTCAGACGTTGTACTTTAAAGTCGCTTGCCCGGTATCGGCAGAGAAATACAACAGTGCCTGTGTTATTCTGATTACGATGTATGCATGTCCAAAGGAACTTTGCATCGTAATCAAAACACGAACACTGCACTATCGAACGTGAAGAAAGGGCTACACAAAATCGTCAGTGAGGGCCCTTCGAAAATAAAAGTGAGCTTTTAGTAGTTAAACACTTATTTAGTCACAGAGATGAACGTTATCCATTAAGAACATACTAATAATCGACTAACGGAAGACAAAAGAGAGAAAATAATAATCTTTTAAGAGAATACAACAAACATCTGGAACGTTCTTCGAGGCACTATACTCTTAATAGGTACAGTTCATCGCAAACTGAAAACGATCCCAACTAAGGAGAGTTCACTTGCTAGTGAATTCAGCAAAGAGATTTCCAGAACACAGCGCTGCTGTCAAGAAGAAAATGTCTCCCATCTAGGAAAAGTTTTTTTCGGGCCGCCCAAAACATTCAGCGAACCCAGTCGCCAACAGTTGGGAAAATACACTCTAAGAAAGAAGGAAAAAAAAGACGGACCTCGAAGGAATTATCTGAATGGGACGGAAATCCGTAGATACGATGTACATGCCGGCCAAAATAAATTATTACCATTCCAGAAAAATTGGATGATTTATTCAAGTGAAACAGCTTCACAAATTGGAGAAATAAACGGTGCGTTAGTCTACTTCCAGCTCTTGTGCAAGGAGTTATTCGGCTCCGCACTGAATGATAGACGTTGTTGGATGTCGTCGTGAGGAAAATCCTAATTCTGTTCAATTGGCGCGTTAGAGCGCCAAAATCCAGAGATAACTGGATTGCCGTGCCCACGCTGCCCCAAACGTTCTCAATTGAGGAGGGATTCGGCGACCTTGCTGGCCACGATAGAGTTTGGCAAGTACAAGCAAGCAGTAGAAATTCTCGTCGTGTGCAAGCGGGCATTGTATTGCTGAGATGTAAGCCCAGGATGGCACCCCAGACCATCAATACGGCCGGTGACAGTCATGCTGGTATCCCACCGCTACACGGAAAGCCTCGACACACGTCGTCGCGGGTCATCGGTGCTGTATTCGAAGCGCGAGTCGTCACTGCAGACAATTCTTCTCCAGTCAGTGAAATTCCAGGCACAAGACGTGCCTAGAAACGCAACGGACAGCGGTGAGGTATCAATCTGACTGTCGGCAGCCACACTGCCCAACAACCAGGAGCGATGGTTTGTGGTGTCATTTCAGTTCGTCGCATGAATCCCTTGGTAGTCTCCCGCGCCACCGTAACAACACAGCGGTACGTCGATGATGTTCTACGTCCCATTTGGTTGCCCTTTATGGCAAGCCATCCTGGTCTTATTTCAGTAAGATAATGCCCGCCCTCACACTTTAAGAGTTTCTACTGCTTATCTTTGTGCTTGCCAAGCCCCTTTCTTTGTCAGAGCGTAAGTAGAGACAAAAAGGACTCTTTTACAGCTGAAGTCTCCTCCATTTGCGTTCAATTATTTACAAAGAAGACTGTTTTAGTATCTCAAATGTCTCTATAAACTTTTGATGTTAACTTCGTAGAAGACTCATCCTGTATACGAGGTGCTATCCAAAAGTTGCGGGAAGGTGCTGCCATCTGTTGAAAACCTTACCATTGGACTAATGGTCACCATCACCTTCGAAGTAGTTCCTATCCGCACGTACACACCGGTCCCAGCGCTTCTGCCAGTGGTCAAACGTTTTCTGGAAGTCCTGTTCTTTGAGGGTGTTTATCACCACCAGCGATGCTTCTTGAATCCTCTCTAGAGTGTCGAACCGACAGCGTTTAAACCTGAGTTTCAGTTTTAGGAATAGCGCGAAGTATCAAGGTGCCAAATCTGTCCAGTATGGTGGGTGGGGTACAACCGCCATGTTTTTTTGCCAAAAAGTTCCTGGTGAGCAAGGATGTGTGACAGGGCGCGTTGTCGTGATGAAGCAGCCATTTCCCTTGACGCCAAAGTTCGGGCCGTCGTCGCCGTTCGTTTTCACGGAGCCGTCGCAAAACGTCACATTAGTACGCGGAATTCACTGTTTGGTTTTCGGGTCTTGCATAGCCCGGGCTCTTCCACTGGGACGGTTGTTGCTTTGTCTCTGGGTCATAACCGTAAATCCAGCTCTCGTCGCCGGTGATAACCCTTGACAAGAAGGTTGGATCATCAGATGCGATCTGACGAAGGTCCGTGTACACTTCAACACACTGTGCCTACTGATCGGCAGTCAAAATCCTTGGCTCAAGTTTTGCGGCGACAAAATGCATGCCAAATTCATCAGTCAACATTCGTTGACATGTCTCATAACCAATACCCAGTTCATCCGCAAGGTCTTGAATGGTTCGACGTCGATCCGTACGAACCAACTGTTGAAGTTTGGCAACAATGTCTGGAGTTGTGCGGATAACGGGCCTTCCAGTGAGCATCATCTTCGACGTCTGTACGTCCGGTCCTGAACCGAGCATGCCACTCAAACACAAGCGTACGGCTAATGCTCTGTCCCCGAACACTTGTTGAATCATTGCAAGGGTATCCGTAGCACTTTTCCCGAGATTCGCACAGAATTCGATACACACGCGCTGTTCTGTTCGCTGATCCATCGTAAAATCGCCACACACCAAACACAGAGTATTACGGAAAACGCTGTGGACACGCAACACGTCCTCCCAGCTGAATGCCACTCCGTACACTGACTCATCAGATATGCAGGATTCGCCACCTAGCGCTGCAAAGATCCACTACTACTTTCCAGATGGCAGCACCAGTCCTGAAAATTTTGGATTCCACCCCACGTACAAACCCTTGGGGAACACCTACTGTAGTACCCCTCAAAGATACTTTCACAGCTAACTAGACTGACAAATATGGTGTTTGCCTGTAGGGATAACATTAGGATATGGTGAATATGGAGTGAATGGTGATCTGCAGTCACGGGGAGATTTGTCACTCACCGTGGAGTTTGCCGGCGCGCTGATGGTGGCGGTGAGCTGCTGCCGGTGGGAGAGGCCGCGGTGGCGCTTGTGCACCTTGTACGTCTGCCGCCAGCCGAACAGCTGCTGCAGCTTGTCCGCCACGTCCGAGCAGCGCGGGCCGCCCCCGCTGCCGCCCCCGCTGCTGCCTCCGCCGCCATCGGCATCGCTGTCCGCCCCGCGGCTGTCCAGCATCATGGTCGGCACGCACTCCTCACATGTTCACCACACACTGCCTCGGCATCCACCCCACTCCCTGCTTTCCCATAATTCGCAGAAACACTGTTCGTTCGCACTATCACGAGGGATTCGAACCACGTTGCGGGTGTTATCTTGCGTATCTAATAAACACGTTAAAAACACGCTGTTTTTAATATCGCTGCTATGAGGAACAACTGAGTAAGCACATTTCTCTTTCTTTAATTAACAGCGTTAACCTTATACCAAAACACAGGTATACATCTCTTCGTAAACAAATTTCACCACAGGTGAGGCACCATCAGTGGGCGCTTGTTTACTTCCTCTATCTACACTACTGGCCATTAAAATTTTACACCGAGAAGAAATGCAGATGATAAACGGATATTCATTGGACAAACATATTATACAAGAACTGACATGTGATTACATTTTCACAGAACTTGGATGCATAGAAATCAGTACACAGAACAACCACCTCTGGCCGTGATAACGGCCTTGATACGCCTGGGCATTGAGTCAAACAGACCTTGGATGGCGTGTACAGGTACAGCTGCCCATGCAGCTTCAACACGATACCACAGTTCATCAAGAGTATAGTGACTGGCGTATTGTGACGAGCCAGTTGCTCGGCCATCATTGACCAGACGTTTTCAATTGGTGAAAGATCTGGAGAATGTGCTGGCCAGGGCAGCAGTCGAACATTTTCTGTATCCAGAAAGGCCCGTACAGGACCTGCAACATGTGGTCGTGCATTATCCTGATGAAATGTAGGGTTTCGCAGGGATCGTATGAAGGGTAGAACCACGGGTCGTAACACATCTGAAATGTAACGTCCACTGTTCAAAGTGCCGTCAGTGTGAACAAGAGGCCGGCCGAAGTGGCCGTGCGGTTAAAGGCGCTGCAGTCTGGAACCGCAAGACCGCTACGGTCGCAGGTTCGATTCCTGCCTCGGGCATGGATGTTTGTGATGTCCTTAGGTTGGTTAGGTTTAACTAGTTCTAAGTTCTAGGGGACTAATGACCTCAGCAGTTGAGTCCCATAGTGCTCAGAGCCATTTGAACCATTTTTTTGAACAAGAGGTAACCGAGACGTGTAACCAATGGCACCCCATACCATCACGCCGGGTGATACGCCAGTATGGCGATCACGAATACACGCTTCCAATGTGCGTTCACCGCGATGTCGCCAAACACGGATGTGACCATCATGATGCTGTAAACAGAACCTGGATTCATCCGAAAAAATGACGTTTTGCCATTCGTGCACCCACGTTCGTCGTTGAGTACACCATCGCAGGCGCTCCTGTCTCTGATGCAGCGTCAAGGGTAACCGCAGCCACGGTCTCCGAGCTGATAGTCCATGCTGCTGCAAACGACGTCGAACTGTTCGTGCAGATGGTTGTCGTCTTGCAAACGTCCCCATCTGTCGACTGAGGGATCGAGACGTGGCTGCACGATCCGTTACAGCCATGCGGATAAGATGTCTGTCAACTCGACTGCTAGTGATACGAGGCCGTTGGGATCCAGCACGGCGTTCCGTATTACCCTCCTGAACCCACCGATTCCATATTCTGCTAACAGTCATTGGATCTCGACCAACGCGAGCAGCAATGTAGCGATATGATAAACCGCAGTCGCGATAGGCTACAATCCGACCTTTATCAAAGTCGGAAACGTGATGGTACGGATTTCTCCTCCTTACACGAGGCATCACAACAACGTTTCACCAGGCAACGCCGGTCAACTGCTGTTTGTGTATGAGAAATCGGTTGGAAACTTTCCTCGTGTCAGCACGTTGTAGGTGTCGCCACCGGCGCCAACCTTGTGTGACTGCTCTGAAAAGCTAATCATTTGCATATCACAGCATTTTCTTCCTGTCAGTTAAATTTCGCGCCTGTAGCACGTCATCTTCGTCGTGTAGCAATTTTAATGGCCAATAGTGTAGAATGTGGACACTATGTTATCGCTACTGTTTCTCGTTTATGTTCATTGTCTCTTATCTTCAAACTACATTTTGCGCTCTGTCACTATCATTCTGTTTCAACCGCAGACATATCTGCTTACAGATACAGGGTGTCCTAGAAATGTTGCGACAAACGTGGAGGGGTTGTAGAGGATATCTTGAGGAAGAAATCTAGGATGGGACCCCGCATCCGGAAAAGTCATCCAACGACGCTACAGACCGTCGAAGTTACATTTGATGGCGCCTGCCATTAGGCCACACATTCGGCAGCAAATGTGACTCTGTACACCGACGGCCCGTAGGCGGAACTTCTCGCAGTTTTGTTTGTTATTCAGTGGTCGCCATTGGTTGTCACGATCGTCAGTGGAGAAGACGGAGCTAGCTGCTGCGTTCAAAAACCTTGTGTCCTATGAATGGAGGTTTAAGCTTTCAGGCAAATTGAAAAGTTTTTCGGTATATGGGATAAAAACTGGAGCTGTAAACCCGTGCCTGAAACTGTCATCCACCAAGGCAACAGAGCATCGTATTCATAGGTGACAAGGCCTGTCTACGCAGCAGGTAGCTCAGTCTCCTCGACTAGCGATCGTGGGAATCACTGAACAACAAACAACATTGCCAGACGTTCCGCCTATAATCCGTCAGCGTGCAAAGTCACATTTGCTGTCGACGCGATGGCCTATTGGCAGGAACTGGCGCCTATAACTGCGACGCTCTCATTAATGACGTTTCCTGACACAGGTTCCCATTCTTGATTTGCTCCTCAAGACATTCTCTACAATCCTTCGAAGTTTGTCGCAACAATTCTGGGACACCAAGTACATGCGCACACTTCCGTCAGAAAATCAGGACGAAATCTTAAATGTATGATGTATACTGAGGAACGAAACGTTTGCACATGTCCGCTTCGTCACACACCATTGTTTTAGAGGATCTGCTCGAGCTGTGAGGGATACATTGGAAGGCGTATTGCTGTATTTCAATGGACCTTTCGCATTCTGACGATCTGCCTGCACCAGTTTACTGCTAGTTGTTTAGCTTATTACGAAACAATTTCAGCGTAATTCGTTAATTGCTCTCATATGTTGTGGAGTTGTAGCGGTGTTCATATTTTCCCCCTCGCATTCGCTCGTCGAAAATAAAAAAATGTTTGTCGTAAGACTTTACCCAGAAGCACAACAACCGATCTAACAAGGCTCATAACAGGTCCATTATATCAGTGTGTGTGTCAAAATTAACATGTGCCAACATTTCTTGCCTGAATGTACATTTTTTCACCATTACAATTTCTTCCTAATTTGCCGATTACAGAGATTGTCTGAGCGTGCTTGTGATGCAGTTGGCGTAGTCAGACACGGCAAACACAAAATGTAATCTGAAAGTAAGATACAATAACGTGAATATAGTAACGATAACGTTGCCACGGAATTCGCAGAACGGATAGAGCTTAAAAATCAAGAATTATTTTATTTGCCTCTGGAAGAGCGAGACCGTAAAGGTACATGCTGAGTACGAACAGAAAACCAGCGATTAATCTTTGTCAGATGATGTGAATGGCGCTAAATTTTTCGATAAACTTCACGCTTCATGTCCTCTTGTATTACTAAAACTTTAAAATGCGGGATGTTCAATGTGGATTGTGTGTCCTTCACATAAATTAAAAGATGAAGGATGGGAAAGAAATGATTTCAACTCACGTCTTACTTCGAAGTGTATAGCACCTTCATGTTTTAAAACATATTGACACACATGAGAAAGATCTGAAACTGGGGACTAATCCATATTAGGGAACACGGTCTCTTAGTCGGATAGGAATCACAGAATAAATATGAACTATTTATGTCTGTATCAACTAAAGAGTTTAAGTGGAAAAAATGGCGAACGGAGATTATATGGAAAATATTCTAAAATCATGAGAAGTAGAAAGGGTCGTCAACAAACTAAATGACCAGCAATACCGCCCACAAAGCTGTGCCAACCCTCATTTCAAAACGTCAGTGCATTCTACTAGTATCAGGTCTTTATCCATTGGTAGTTTTTGCCTTTGTAAACGATTAACCGTCGTCTGCTTTGGATTCTTTGGTCGGTGAAGCCTTTACGTGACCCCTGTTGTTTGAATTGTCAGTATACCATCCGCTAATTCCTGTCACTTATTTTCCTGATTACGCCCACAGTATCGCCATAAACGAGCAGAAATACTAACGACAGCGCTGAGTTTCACCAATGCAGTAACTACGACTGATACGAGCTATCAACTAAATTTATTATTAGATAACAGCTCCTGCTTTCCTTCGCTACCTACAGGAGTTCTGATTCGCCCATCGATCGAAACAATGCGAGAAAGAAGCAAAAATAAATAGTTTGCGTTCCAAGTACTTGAAATGATGTTCTCCTACATATTTTAATTTTTTTCCTCACTACTATCAACATTTTACACTAACGCAGATCTGCAATTCCGGACAAGTATTTGAGTTACTCATCGTTATCTGAGGAGTATCCATTACTGACCGTGAAGGTCACAGGGGAAATGCTTGAGAGCAGTCCCTAGATAGCTAATGGCTCTCGTCTGATAGCCTCTTCCTCTGACCTACTGCCTTCACGTAGCTACCTACAAAGCCTAGCTTACAGTAGTCCACTTCTTCCTGCATCTGCGTACGTATGTCGGCCATAGAAACTAAAAGTGGTCGACAGCTCCTAGAACTGATCACTACAATGCTTTCTTAGTCATGACGCCAGTAGAGGTGGGTATGTCATTGTAGACCAAAGGAAATACAGTTTCATCCAGAATCCGAACCACGATGCAGCAAAGTATTTTTCATTTACGCAGAACGTTAACAGTGTTAATCATATTAAATGACAGAAAAAAACCCTTCCAACCAAGAGGCAATGTATCTACAGTGGCTTCGATTTTGCTAATGTAATGTCAGATTTGAATAGCAAGTGACTTGAAGATAATATCGGGGATAGGAACATCCTGACTGCCAAGGCGGAACAGTTAAAAGCCTTCAACAGTAGTAATAACAAATATAATTACCCACGATCTCTCGAAATTAATGATTTACATCCTGAAATTTCAAAGTTACTTATGTATTTGAGGAAGCATTTGCATTTAATATTACAGACCTTTGACACTGTCTTTAGCTGTTAGAAGGGAAATACCCTTTTTTGTTCTAAATTTACCAAAGATTAGCATCATTTTTGTAGGACGGGGTGACGGGTTCGATTCCCAGCCGGGTTGGGGATTTCCTCTGCCCGGGGACTGGGTGTTTGTGTTGTCATTTCTTCGTCATCATTTCGTCATGATCATTTCGTCATCATCATCATCATCATTTTTCTAGGAAGAATCAAGCTAGAAAATGTATTTCAGTCCGTTTCCGAAATATTACATAATATAACAATTGAAAATGTCAACTTTTTTGCATAATAGCACTGGAAAAACAGGAAAAAAGTTGTGAAAGCTACAATTTCATTTGTAAGGAAAATATTGGAAGAGTGTAAGGGAAGGGGTACGAACAGGAAGTGGCTCACCTGTGCAGCACGTGGCATCACGTAAGGAGATAGATTTTGATTCAGCCTATAAAATCGTGATCGAGATGTCAGGAAGTAGTTAGAGAGCAGCTGGGCTGTGGTGAAACTTCTCGTCGTTGGAAATTACGGACGGGAGCCCAGCGCCTAATGAAGAGAGAAAGCCTACAAGCGCGGTCCGGTTACGGCAGTGTGAAGTGGAGGCATCCAGGAGAGAAGACAAAGTCCCACCAGTGTACGCATGGGAAAAGCAGGTGTCACGTTGAAATTCATTTCTCTTTGAAGTTTGAATGGAAGAATTCCAGAATCTCACGTCATACCACACGTACGTAGAAACTAATATCATCCAAAGAAGTGTGTAACTGTGTACATTTATGTCAATATCGGTCTGTAACCTAATGATGGAACTATATGTCTAATATCGTTTCGTGAAAGGCATGTATATAATAATACATTTTCAGGGAGAAGCGGTACAAATGCAGCTAATATTACCTAAGATTAGAAACAATCTCAACGGGTTTGAGATGAGTACCCGAATGGCTAAATTTGAAGACCACTACGCAAAAGCGTTCAAACTGCTCACTTTAAGTTAAATAAGAAAACGCTTATTTTATGAGGAAAGAGGTGCGAAGATTACTTGTATGTGAGATTTCTGAGTGTTTCCCCCCCCCCCCCCCCCCCACACACACACACAGTAAACTAGGGAGAGCAAGTAATTCTCTGTTTGACTAGAGAGAATGCGTAATTCCAAGCATAAGTTAAGCAAAAACCTCCTTTTCTATTTAGAAGGTCACATTCTAGTGCAATCTCAACAACTTCCTTAATATCACAATCCCAGTAGATGTAAGTGCACGCCATAATGTGTGTTTCTACATTCCGTCGGTGGCCAGTACCGTCACAGTGTGCCTTGGAGTCACATACTTGCTCGGCTGTTGCAAGCCTGCCTGACGCGCTGTAGACCGGTCCTCCACGGTCCTAATGGTGGGAGCGATGTAGGTCATACTACAACTGCAGGAGATAAGGTAGTCACCCGCCTTGCAAAAACCAAAATCATCCTTTGTAGACCCAAGGCTGTGCTAATCTCAGATGATGGTCGAGAAACGCAGTTCATACCATATTTCCCCAAAATACGATCAACCATGTTGGTAATACTACCTGCGTAAGGCAAGAAAGATGTAGGCTTAGAAATGGGGTGTTCACCTGCCAAAATTGCTTGCTGGTACCTCCTGGGGTTGCCGTGCTCAAACCCTAAGATCAACTGCTTTGGCACTATCATACTCTGTCGCTGAATACTGTTTCCCAACTTGGATGAACAGTGTTCACTGTAGCAAGATGTGCAACTCAGCCAGACCATGCGACTTATCACAGGCTGCACATGTAGCACTCAAACTGCATGGCTACCAGTTTTAAGTAACATCCAGCCTCTAGCTCTACGAAGATCAGATGCTCTCCTGGAGATCTGGAGAAACATTCAGAACCCCCAACTACCCATACACAGCGATATATTAATAGCAGAACATCAGCGTCTGAAGTCAAGAAAAGCACCTTGGCAAACTGCACATCATCTTCAAGCCTCCGACATTAACATCAACGAAGTATGGAGAAGTCAGTGGGAAGAATCGTCAGTGTTCAACGGTCATCTGGTTGAAAAGCCTTCGATGCGAGTTCCATGTTTCACACTCCCCAGACGCCAGTGGAGAACCATCAACCGCATCCGAACAGGACAAGGGAACTGCGGATCTCTAAAACACAAACGGGGCTGGGCAACATCTCCAGATTGTGACTGTGGAGCTGCCCTGCCAACAATAAATCACATTGTTGGTAAATGCACGAAACGAGCCTTCGGGGGATCAATAAATGGCATCCACCATGCATCACCTGAAGGGCTCAACTGGATAAACAGATTGGACTTAGAAATATAATAACTTGTCTAATGTGTACATAATTTAGAATAATACTTTGGACATTTGATTCTGTACCTTTATTTTGCTTGTCATTTCTTACACTGCATACTCTTAAAATTATGTATTTGATCCAAGCTCTGTATCATCATACGATAAATAAATAAAACTGCCAAAATATCGGCGGTTGTCAAGAACATTATCCATCTGCATTCCCGTAAGTTATCTGGAAATTGCGTAGGGTGGGAGACGCTCGAGGTTCAAAATATACTAAGACCGTCGTTTGTCCAGTCGACGATGTGGTTATTAGAGACTGAGCACAAACTCGGGGGGGGGGGGGGGGGGGGCTAAGGAAATCGGCCGGTCTCACAAAAGCAATGTACCAGGATTCGCATAAGGGAATAAGGGAAACCGTGGTAAACTTAAATTTGGATGTCGGGATCGGTATTCAAACAGTAGTCTTCCCGATCGTGTGCCCAGCGTGTTGCCACTGTCGTTATCCGCAAGATTTTCTGTTTACGGCTTCTTGTTCACACTTAGTTTTGGTGCTTCTTGGAAATAAGTTAAAAGCTTCTTCACTGTTTTTTTAACGAAGGCATAGTACTCTTCAGTGGTGAGCTATTTTTAGTGACAGCATCTTACCGAGACTGGCAAATGATATCGAGACCGACAGACGAGAACAGTCGATAAAGCTTATCTCTACAACGGCTATTTGCTTTTAATTTGGAAGCTGGCTGGCTTTTCCCAGCGATATATCGGACAGGAACGGCTTAGTCCGTCGTTGGTGCTCGTTGTTAACGTGAAACCTCATACGTCGAAGGTGAATTATCCCCGGTTTTATCACAGACCTGAACAAAACCGGCATTCATTTAGATCGAAGTAAAGTATGCCGACATTCTAGTAATGTGACGCAAATGTAATTTCGTTGTTTATTCAAATGTCTCATAAGCAGCGAAATCGTTAGAAACGGAGCGGTAGCTCAGTTGGTCCAGGAGTGTTTAAACCACGGGTCGTGAGCTTACGGGAGATGTCAGCACCCTCCAGTAACAATGGGAAAACGGTAAATGCAAATTCGGGAGAGCGAAGCGAGACATGAACCAATGTCCAGTCCACCGAGCTCTAAGGGCGTTGTATTCTTTCGAAGCACATTGGATTATACGTGTCCGTCACGTTTGGAAGAGCTGCCACTACATTTTGCCAAGGTGTATACCTGATGAGACTGTTTACAACAATCGAAGCACTGTTCAGATTATGACATTCAACTTATTTTTCTTGATAGGTTCCGAAAGTTTTCACATACAGCTATCCTTTTCGTGTCACGTTATAGAAGCAAATAGGAACCCTAATTCTGGCTTTCCGCATGTTGACGAAGGACACACTTTTCAAATTCAGGAATAGCAAAAGGTATTGTACAAAAGTACAGAAACAAGACTGGATGGTAACAGCTGAAGAACTTGAAAGGAAAGCAGTAGGTGTGAAGGATGTGAGACAGCGACCTAACTGTGAAGGAAACGAAGAAGAAATTTGGAAAACTAGTTAAAGTGTACTGAGAAGAAATAAGAACTTTGCAGTCCGCTAATGACATAATACTGTCAGAGACAATGAAGTTCTAAGAAGAGCAATTAAAAGAAATGGATAGTGTCATGAAAGAGAGATCACAAGATGAACAAATAAAAACAAGTAAAACAAGGGTTTCGGAATGTAGTCGAATTAAATCACGAAACGCTTCAGGAAATAGATTAGGACATGAGGCACTGAAAATAGAGTTTTGCACGTGGGCGTTAAAACAAATGTCGATGGCTGAAGCAGAGAGAAAGAGAGACTGGAATTAGCGGGGAAACGTCTCTGAAAAACATAAATTTGTATTTAAGAGCCAGGAAAATTTTTCTGAAGGTATTTGTCTGGAGTGCAGCATTGTACGAAGTGAAACGTGGACGACAATAAGAATAGAAGCTTTTGAAATGCGGTACAACAGAAGTATACTGAAAATCAGATGGGTACAACTAATGAAGTTGTAGGCCTACTTAATAGATAAAGGGACAAAGGAAAATTTATGGCATAACTTGACTAAACGAAGGGAGTTCAAATTGATATAGATTTCAATAGTAATGAAGAGGCGATGCGGCTTGCACAGGAGAGAGTAGTGCAGAAAGCTGCACCAAACCAGTCTTCAGGCTGGTGATAACAGCATTAAGATATTGCAAAGGAGGAGAGGATTCAACGTCTGGATTTCTGTCTGCATTGCATAAACAGATGTCCCACTTCCGAAAATGGATTTGGCTACGTCCGAAACTGAACAAGGTAAATAAAGCGAATTTCGAACTATACGGAGTGACTGGATGCAGTAAGCCACCTCATTAACTAGGAACATTAGTCACCGGGTCCAGTAGAAGCTTAGGGACAAAATAATGTTTACTCATAGCAGGTCTGGTCGTTCTGGCCCTGGCAGAACAGTCGCAGCTGTGCGTTGCAAACGTCCGCATCGTAGCTGATAGCGCCTTTTAACGCCAGCTGTGCCACGATAGAGTTGTGGTGTTCTTTCTTGCAGACTAACGACGTCACGATTTCGCGGAAAAATAACGATAACACAACGATGTGCGGGGAGTGACCGATAAGTCACGAACCAACCCGATACTGAAGTCTGTCCCCGACCACTCTCCTATTCGGACAGGTGTGTGTTTGTCACTAGCTAATATATGGTCGTCCATGAAACTAAATGTTTCCCAATATTTCAGTTTACATTGAGCAAGGTACGATTTCAAGCTTGCCGCCTAAACGGTGGAGTACACCCCAGTTCGAAAAGTTCCGTACAAGCGACGCCAGCGCAGCAACTACGATAGCATCTTGAATCAACAACCTTAAACAACAGATCGGCATTAGACCAGTCAGTTGTGAGTAGGCAGTATGTCGACGTCGATTTGTCACAAATCGCAATGGACCAACGAACTGAACGTCTCTAAATCATTCATCAGAATGTTTTGAAGAAGAGTCTGTGAAAAGACCGCACACCTTGACACACGAACAGAAACGACGCGAGGACGCAGACTGCGGTTTGATTGAAACGCAGAACGCGAACGATTATTTTCTGCAAAAAAATCATCATGGATGGCGAGACTGGGTGACATCGAGAAGGATCTACGTCAAAATGCAAAAGTTCAAATGAAAAATCAACGCTTTAACGACTTACCCGACATTCAGTCTAACGTGACGCGAGAGTTGAACAATATCCCAAAAGACGACTTTTCTGGCAGTTTCACATGATTGTACGAACGTTCTGTGCGTTGTAACCTAGTGGGGAGAGAGTATGCGGAACGCCTGAAAGACTAGAACTACTATTTTAACTTTCGTGTATTTTTATTAACCAATTTTCTAAACTTTTCGGACTGAAGGGGTACACGACACTTGCTGATTCCTTTTGTATTTGTTTGGTCTCAGAAGATACATGCCCCGCATATGCATCTGCTAATGAAATATAGAGCTATTGAGAGACTACAGTTTGCATCATTCGCACTCGCATGCTACAAGGCAACACCAGATCGTTTATAAAATTACTAGTCTTCCGTACAAGTAACAACTCACCGTCATTTAGAGAGTGTCGTAAATTACAGACCATCACTATAAATTCCATTTGATTAATGCCAAAGCGGGAGGTTGGAAGAAGTTAAACCGGTGTACAGATTCAGTTAAAGGTTAGATCAGTTATCGCATTTAT
This sequence comes from Schistocerca nitens, assembly GCF_023898315.1. Taxonomy (NCBI): domain Eukaryota; kingdom Metazoa; phylum Arthropoda; class Insecta; order Orthoptera; family Acrididae; genus Schistocerca; species Schistocerca nitens. The sequence continues at coordinate 689,795,681 of NC_064617.1, forward strand.
CAACCAGTCTTCATTACTGTGAACATAGGCTTAAGATTTGCAGGTGGTAAAACTAGTTAAAAAAAATGCGACGCTAATACCGTCTGGTTACCTTTCTATTTGCCACTGCTTTAGAGTCAGTGTGGATCCAAATACTCCAACACTTTGTCATTTCTCCTCGTTAGGATGAGCGGACCCTGTTCTACACATTCCTAACCCAGAAACCTTTGAATGTCACCGGGAATCGAACGAAAGACTTCCCCGTCATTAGTCAGGGGACTTCCCCCCCCCCCCCCCCCACACACACACAGAGAGAGAGAGAACACGAAAAAACCTATTTTGCTATTGAAGTAAACTTGTAGAGTCAGGATACACGCTTCGGAAAGGTACGCCTACAGAACGAACAATAAACAGCAGAAAGACTCGGAAAAACGTAGCCTTTCGTGACCGTTGTCGGTGATGTGAGAAAGTTCTGTGTGTTGGTACCGCGTCATTCTTCCAAATCTTACAATCTGGCATTTCGGCTCCAGCAGGAAATCCGAAGTTTATAAATCGTTTAATAAGGAGATGCCTACTTTGTTTTAAAGGTAAAAGTGATATCGTTGGTGGCAACAATGAACTGGTGCCGGTTTAGAAACTTGTCAGAAGTATAAAATTTATGCGACCTAGATTTCTTAGTTTCACTTTCTTGTAAATATTCGTGTATCCCTGCAGATAAGGACACTTTTACATTCGGTAGAACCTACTTGCTATCGAAGATAGCGGCATGGAATATTCTCATATATTTGTGTGGCGCCTTGCTATAAATTGAAAGAGGTTCAAGATTTCATCACGTATTCATTCACTCATTTGTCAGATCACTATCTGGGTACTCCTACACTCACATGATAGGGATGTATTTCTTGAGTCTTTCGTAATCTGTGTCTTCGCCGATAACGAAAGCTTTCCCGCTGTTTTCTTGTACTAGGGGACTTCAAACAGTATGTTACACATGTCGTCCCACACTAAGATCATTGCGCAACAAAACTGTAACTTTGCATCACAGTGTACGAAAGAAATGACGCAACTGGAAACGTGTGGGCAAAACGTCTAAATCGCTCACGGATTAACCCTAAAATTGGGGCAGTATATGGACTAAATGAAATGTCACGCCCAGTGGCGGCGAAATGTTGCCAACAATTTGACCTAGCCATTAGAGGCGTGAGCTTTGGTGATGGGGAAGGAAGCAATCCATCGACAACAGACCACAATGTCCGGGCAATCAAACAATAGATTCATAGCAATCGAAAATTTTCCGAGGATGGAAACGTTCACATAGCGATTCTCGAATGGCTTTCTAAACAAGGAACAGTTCTCTGCCGTCGAGGAACTGAACGGTTGGTAGAACGTTCCGACAGTGGTTTCCAGAGAAATTGTGACTATGTTGAAAAATTGTCTCATGTGTCTATGTCACTTAAGACCGTAGAGCAGTATTCAATAAAGATTGCTTGGCCAGCTATAATAACGTGTAATTTATTCCTTGAAGTTCCCTCGTAACAAATCTCAGCTTGCATTTGCTTCTTTCGTTGAAACGCTTTCTATATGTTAGCGCTGGTGCACCATAGATATTAAATTGAATGTAATCGTTTCTGATTGTGGCGAAGGAATTAACTGTATCGATCATCGGAAGTAATTTCCTGCTAGATCAATCGTTTACTACAACGTAGCTCGCTCGGTGTCAAAGAAGGAATCAATCCTCTTAGGATTTTCTCCGTATCAAATCCTTCACCTCTAGCAATTACTTGTTAAAGTCTAAAATGTTAAGTTGTACCATGATTCTTCACTATAAAAAGCTGGGAACGTCATTCAAAGTTAGGAGAAAGGCACAGCCATATAACCTTCAATAGGACTGTGTCTAGTAAATTAAACTGTAAGTTGATAACACCTTTACCTCCCAAGCAATCGTGTTAGTTTGAAATGCTCTACAAGAAGATGTGTTCTCAAAGCGTTTACACGGGTTCGTTATACCTGCTTCTGAAAAAGCGCATACCATATTTGGTTTTCTTGCACAAATATGATCCAGCGCGTTTATGTCCCCCTGACATTACGCATTCATCTTCATGTGATGAACATAAACGCGGATAAAGTAAAGGAAGACGTCAATTTTAAATAAGGCTCCATTGATGTACTGAAACAAATTTGTCCATGGAAACTAATATACTCATGTTCAGAAAAAACACAACATCTTGAACGACTAGAGCTAGGGTTCATACGCACAGGAAATGTACTGTAGTATGTTCTGTAGAAATGACTAGCATTTCCGTCACCTGGGTTCAGAATGTGTCCTGTTGCCTAGTAGGCACAGGGTCCGCCTTTGGTTCCTGGTAACTTGCTTCATGGCATCGACACGTATCTTGCACGAATAGCGTCCTGTGATAGAGCCATCGTTTCTGCATTCGCCTGGTTCCGAAGTTCATCTGTGGTGGTTGGCATTGGGTCACAGCGCTGCAGCCGTCATCTGTCGGGCCAGGGTAAAAGGCTGACATCCTGTGACACCAAGGAGGCACGCGTTTGTGCAGCAACATGTAGTCATACATTGTCTTGCTGAAAAATGGCGCCTGGGGTGTTGTGTAGAAAGGTTATGCTTGTACTCAATAGTACCCCACGTCATAAAGCCTTGAGTTGGCGCTGTATGTCTTGTGCGAATGCAGTCACTGTGATGCCGCTCCCCTCTTGTCTGTGGCGAACCAAAATGCGGCCATCACTTTCAAATCATCAGAACCTGGATTCGTCCGAAAACAGAATCTTCTGCCACTCCTGTCCGCAGCGACGTCGTTCCATACACCATTGCCGTCTAGTATGATTCTGCATGTTTGTCAAAGTGGATGACCCCACATGTAACCAAATGGCGGAGGACTGTCACCTTTGATAGTGTACGATGTGTTCCACTGTTGCGCCATAGCCGGGGAGGACGCAGATCTGTTCTGCAATGTCATTGGGATGAGGTGTCGATGTTCTCGCTAGGTGGTCTGTGTGGTGCGACCCGAGACCAATCTCATCGTGTTCTACGGCCGTCCGTGAATCATTCTGCACACACCCGTTACATTGCCGAAACACTTCGTCCTTCACCAGCAGCATTTTTCCGGGTGGATGCGTCGCATTCTCTCACGTCAACGATGCGCCCTCTTTCAAACTCACTGGTTTGACGCTACGGTTCGCGCATGCATCTGCGAGGCATCCTGATCGTCTGCCCAAGTCACATTAATACATTACCTTCGGTTTATAACAACGGTAGGTGGTGTTGCGCCGTGATATCGATGTTGTTCTTGAATCCTTGAACCTGCGGGCCGACGTGGTTCAAATCCTAATCATTTCTACAGAACATATTAATGTACACGTCCCGTGAACATGAACGTCCCATTTCTAGCCGTTGAAGGTGTTTTTGTTTCTGAACATGAGTGTACAAATTTGTATTTTTCAAAAACATAAGGGACGCAGCTCTATAGTCTACCATTGCGCAACGTTCCAATTGCGTAGCTACACGTTTGTTGTTGCTGTGGTCTTCAGTCCTGAGACTGGTTTGATGCAGCTCTCCATGCTACTCTATCCTGTGCAAGCTTCTTCATCTCCCAGTACCTACTGCAACCTACATCCTTCCGAATCTGCTTAGTGTATTCATCTCTTGGTCTCCCTCTACGATTTTTACCCTCCATGCTGCCCTCCAATGCTAAATTTGTGATCCCTTGATGCCTCAGAACATGTCCTACCAACCGGTCCCTTCTTCTAGTCAAGTTGTGCCACAAACTCCTCTTCTCCCCAATCCTATTCAATACCTCCTCATTAGTTACGTGATCTACCCATCTAATCTTCAGCATTCTTCTGTAGCACCACATTTCGAAAGCTTCTATTCTCTTCTTGTCCAAACTATTTATCGTCCATGTTTCACTTCCATACGTGGCTACACTCCATACAAATACTTTCAGAAATGACTTCCTGACACTTAAATCTATACTCGATGTTAACAAATTTCTCTTCTTCAGAAACACTTTCCTTGCCATTCCCAGTCTACATTTTATATCCTCTCTACTTCGAGCATCATCGGTTGTTTTGCTCCCCAAATAGCAAAACTCCTTTACAACTTGAAGTGTCTCATTTCCTAATCTAATTCCCTCAGCATCACCCGAGTTAATTCGACTACATTCCATTATCCTCGTTTTGCTTTTATTGATGTTCATCTTATATCCTCCTTTCAAGACACTGTCCATTCCGTTCAGCTGCCCTTCCAAGTCCTTTGCTGTCTCTGACAGAATTACAATGTCATCGGCGAACCTCAAAGTTTTTATTTCTTCTCCATGGATTTTAATACCTACTCCGAATTTTTCATTTGTTTCCTTTACTGCTTGCTCAATATACAGATTGAATAACATTGGGGAGAGGCTACAACCCTGTCTTACTCCCTTCCCAACCGCTGCTTCCCTTTCATGTCCCTCGACTCTTATAACTGCTACACGTAAGCTTACCGGAAGTCGGCGTCTCGCGTCTTCTGCCAGTGGGACGGAGGGGAGGGACGGTGTTGGCACCGAATGGTGGCTTACGGTTTATAGGTATAGATATCTACGTTGCAGCCGTTCAGTCGGGGAATTCGTGGGAAAGTAGGCGGCCACCAATTGATTATCATCGCATGACGCACGAAGTTGATAGGCTGAACGACCTTATAACAATCACATGATATGGTACTTGTGAATTACACAGTAACTCTCTTAGGCTTTCACTGTAACTACACTGGGTAGAGAAGATAAATATCAATTCGCGATTATATGTCGCCTTTAATTTCTGTTTCGGTAGTGAGGTCATTGTTGGCAGCTTCGTTTTTAGGAGGATGAGTAGGTGGATAAACTCTACGGCGATTTTGCGGTCAACCGTGATCGGACTGTTAAAACATGATTCTGTTGCCCTGCATAATTCTGTTCTTTTGTTCAATGATCAGAGTGAAGGTCAGTATGGTGGCGGTTGACAGTGGTTAGGTATGCGCCCGCTCGCTGGCAACGCAGGGCTGTCAGAGACAGCTCCTTGCTGAGAAATACCCAGGCTGCGCACAAGGGAACTGACCCGTCTAATGGCGTAACGGCACTACCTGCAGCCTTTCTGTAGTGGGTTTTCCCACTAGCAGCTGTACCTGCGAGTTTCCCCCTTTCTGGGAAGGCTGGAAGGCTCGAGTTTGCAGTCCCGTCGACATCGAGATTACAGAGGAATGCTTGTGGAAGAAATCGACCACGGCCGTCTTGTACGACCATCCGGCTGAAATTTTGGGAGCTCAGGAAACGACTTCTGATACGCACTTGTTCTGGATACCAGTGTGGTAATCACGTGACTCGGTAGAAATTTTGTAATACAAGCACAGAGGAAGTGTTGAAACGAGGAATTTCTCATCCACACTTACCGGTATTCAGCTACAGGCATGCATATTTAACACGCCTGTTTGCTGGCGTCATATAACCACCTTCCATTAGATCTCAAATGCTGACAAAGCTTTCCAGTTTTGACACATCGGAACCAGAGTTTTGAAAACTGTTTGTGGTGCTTCCGCACCACTGTCATCGATTTTCTGCCTTAGTTCATCCGCGTTGTGGTAGAGGGAAAAATGACTACACGCCTATATTAGACGGCGGCAGCGTAACAGCAGTCTCACAGACTCCTTCGAATCCACGTTCTCCACATTTATCCGACAGCGTTTCGCGAGACCTATGCCTCTCTCTTCTGAAGATTACGTTCATCGATGATTTATGCTAGTGTTTCGTTTAGTCTTTACCAACCTCTTAGATCCTGCAGTGAGTCTCTGATCTCTTTCGATGGCAACCAGATTAGGACACCCAAACACTCGAACGATATTCTAGAATGGGTCATACTAGCGTCTCATATAAGATCTCATTTGAAGATGCACTGCTTTTTCCCAGATATCTTTCAACAAAGCCAAGTTTTCCACTAGTTTTCTTATGTGACCTCCCCATTTCACTTCGCTTAGTAGTATTAAGCTAAATACTTAAACGATATGTCGTGCTCAACATGTTCACCACTAATCTTGTAGTCAGATACTGCCGTGTTCTGTCTCTATTATAGGCACCAACTTATATTTATCGACATTTAAAAATAGCTACCATTCATTAGACCTTTCAATGAGTTTCTTGTGAAGTTTCACAATTTACTATTCGATGTAAATTATCTGCGCTAGAGGTAAGCAGTACAATATCTTACACAAACCTAAGGTTTTTTGTTCCATTAAGATGTATTACTAGCCGTACGGGGTAGCCGCGCGGTCTGCGGCGCCTTGCCACCACATCTCCCCCCCCCCCCCCCCAACATTACACCTCCACACTCCCCAGTCCTCTCCTGACGCCTTCCCTTATCCGATCATGAAATCCGCTCTATATATGCCGTACCCATACTGATAGATTTTCGAGATTCCTAACACCCGCCCCTTGTCAGAGTTCCCTTCCGTTCCCCTCGACTCCTCTCCGCCCACCTCCTAAGTCTGGGTTCGGAACCCCATGTCTCTTCCCAAATCCCTGGTACACCACATCCATCCACATCGACATCCTCCCACGCACTATCCTTGAATGCTACGTTCCCGTGATACCTTTATCCCTGGCAGACTACGCCTGCTCATAACTTCACTCACCTGTGTATCTGCAATCAACACATCGGCCTTTTAACTTATGCAATTGTCCATTTGTTTTTATACATTTGTGTTCGACACTCATCTTCCATTCATCTGTGTCTACATTTAATTAATCAACACATCAGCATTTTAACTTATGCAACTGATGACCTGTATTTTTATTGTGCAAAATCTATATTTTTGTCAACCGCTATGTCCAATTTTATACTATGCTATAAGACTTTTACTCTCACGTGGCTGAAGAGCTGTATCCGATGACAGTACATCCCCCGCACATACGAGGTGAGGACGAAGAAATAATAACGGGAAAAAACAGTATCCAACAGCCAAAGGCACTATAGAGGGCGGGAGGAATTCGGTCGAAATGTCGGCAATTTAGTTGCTTTTGTGTTTTACAATGACGTGGCCTAATAACCGAAACTATTTTCTTCAAAATGACACTACGGTATAGGGTTATGCACATATACAGAAGATATAAATGGGTAGTACATTGGCGAAGCTGTCATTTGTACTTAAGTGATGCATCTGAAAAAGTAATTATGGCCGCCTGACGGGAATTAACAGACCTTGAAAGCGGTATGGTAGTTGGCGCTAGACACATGGGACATACCATTTCGGAAATCGTTAGGCAGTTCAATATTTTGATACACACAGTGTCAATAGAATGCCCAGAATACCATATTTCAGGCATTACCTCTCATCACGGACAAAGCAGTCGCCGATGGCCTTCACTTAACGACCGAGAGCAGCGGCGTTTGCGTAGAGTTGTCGATGCTAACAAACAAGCAACACCGCGTCAAATAACTGCAGAAATGAATGTGGGACATACCATGAACGTATTCGTTATCACAGCGTGGCGAAATTTGATATTAATGGACTATGGCGGCAGACGACCGATGCGAATGCGTTTGGTGACAGCACGACATCGCCTGCAGCGCCTCTCCTGGCGACCGTATCAATTGGACCCTAGACGACTGGAAAACCGTGGCCTGATCAGATCAGTTCCTATTTAAGTTGTAAGAGCTAATGACAGGGTTCGAGTGTGGCGGAGAGCCCATGGCAGCCATGGACTGAAGTTTGTCACAAAAGCACTGCGCAAGCCAGTGGTGGCTCCATAATGTTGTGGGGTGTTTACATAGAATGGATTTGGCTCTCTGGTCCAATTGAACCGACCACTGACTGGAAATGGCTATTTTCGGCTACTTGGAGAACGTTTGCAGCCATTCATGGACTTCAGTTTTATGGATGACAATGCACCATGTCACCAAGCCACAATTGTTCGCGACTGGTTTGAAGAACATTCTGGATAATTCGAGCGAATAGTTTGGCGACGCAGGTCGATCGTCATGAATCCCATCGAAGATTCGTAGGACGTAACTGAGAGGTCACTTCGTGAACAAAATCCAGCACTGGCAACACTTTCGCTATTATTCTGCAGGGGATTTCCAACGACTTGTGGAGTCAATGCCATGTCCCGTTGCTGCACTACGCCGGGCGAAACGAGATCCGACATGATACTGGGAGGTATCGCATGACTTGACACCTCAGTGCGTATTCTTCAGCATACTAACTTGAGTCTAGGCTTTTTTCCCCCTAGTGAAGTTAATACAGATTATGTTGTAAGCTTGCTTGAAACCTACGCACATCCCCAATTACCTTTTTAAACAGACTATTTGATTATATTAGAACAAATAAGCCCTCGGTCACGAATATTAAGTCAAAATTGACCAGGTTTCGACGCTACTATGAGCGTCGTCTTCAGAATTAGACTAACTGTTCTAAAACATATTAGGTACATAATACATTAATAAAATTAAAGTTTGTACTGACTGGAAAAGATGCAGTACTTACAAGTCACATATTAAAAAAAATCTGAGCCGGAAAGGCGACGTCATGAATAGTTGTGAGATGGCGAGCCGCTATGGGCTGCTCGTACTGTGAACAAGGGTTGCAACAAACTGAGGTGCCCACTTTAGGAAGTGTGGGCAAGTAAACACGGTGTTGCTACGAGCGCCATCTAGTAGCCGCAGAAACAACTAGGCTACTGTACATTCAAAATTAGACACATGAAATTGTGATGCAGCTGATTCAGGCATAACGTAAGCACTAATAATAATAGGATGAACAACATTTCGGTAAACTGCATGAGGAAATCTGAATCAAAGATCAAGCAATGGCTTTATACAGTCGAAAAAGTTTTTATTTCGCAGCTGCAGCTGTTCGTTGAGATAGTGGCCATCATGACGAGAGAGATGTTTGAAAATATTCAATTCCTCCAAGACATCTAACCTACGCCCCTTCTTTTCGGTATGCAGAATATTGTTATCGCCTACGGCTTTAGGCACGTGTCCAGTAATTAATCGGCAAAGGATGAATTTAGGGGAATGGTGCCGTTGTTTTCCTGTCACATGTTTGCTGTTTTCTTGTATGTCATAACTAACGTTTTTTACGTTACAAAATATATCTCTATTTAAAGCAGATAAATATGTAACTTCATCCTATTATTATTAGTGCTTACGTTATGCCTGAATCAGCTGCATCACAATTTCATGTGTCTAATTTTGAATGTACAGTAGCCTAGTTGTTTCTGCGGCTACTAGATGGCGCTCGCAGCAACACCATGTTTACTTGCCCACACTTTCTGAAGTGGGCACCTGAGTTTTGTTGCAACCCTTGTTCACAGTACGAGCAGCCCTTAGCGGCTCGCCATCTCTCAACTATTCATGACGTCGCCTTTCCGGCTCAGATCTTTTTTAATATGTGACTTGTAAGTACTGCATCTTTTCCAGTCAGTACAAACTTTAATTTTATTAATGTATTGTGTACCTAATATGTTTTAGAACAGTTAGTCTAATTCTGAAGACGACGCTCATAGTAGCGTCGAAACCTGGTCAATTTTGACTTAATATTCGTGACCGAGTGCTTATTTGTTCTGATATAATTATGACACGGTCACTGAACCTTAGCAGCTATGTTCAAAGAGTATTTGATGTTCGGCCGGCACAAAACATGCAGGTTCTCCCTGTACCTACCAACTTTATGGCCGCGATCAGCAAGAGCTGTTAAGGCTAATTTGCGCGATTTGGCACGGCAGTGTGTGTCGTGCTGGAGGCTGCGTGACGCCTGCTGTGCTAGCAGATCGCACTGACTCGCGGCCCTGAGAGCTGCGAGAGGAGCTGCCAGCCTGACAGGCCCGCCGTGTTTACCCCAGGCGTGAAAGCGCTGCGCTGCCCGCCTTGAGCCACTGCTGCTCCACGCCGCAGGCGCACCCACAGCCAGGGATCACTGCCGCACTGAGCCACCTGTGTCAGCCACTAGAGTCGCACATCATCTCCGTAACGAAGTTTCGCCCCGGTGAGCTCCACTTCGATATACACGGTGATTCAAGAAACGTTTGCAAACTGACATGGAGCGCTGAGCATACAACAAGGATCTACATCTACATCCATACTCCGCAGGCCACCTGACGGTGTGTGGCGGAGGGTACCTTGAGTACCTCTATCGGTTCTACCTTCTATTCCAGTCTCGTATTGTTCGTGGAAAGAAGGATTGTCAGTATGCCTTTGTGTGGGCTCTAATCTCTCTGATTTTATCCTCATGGTCTCTTCGCGAGATATAAGTAGGAGGGAGCAATATACTGCTTGACTGCTCGGTGAAGGTATTTTCTCGAAACTTCAACAAATGCCCGTACCGAGCTGCTGAGCGCAACCCTATCTGGTACGGATCCCACACTGCTAGGCAGTATTCAAACAGTGGGCGAACAAGCATACTGTAACCTACTTCCTTTGTTTTCAGATTGTATTTCCTTAGGATTCTTCAAATGAATCTCAGTCTGGCATCTGCTTTACCGACGATCAACTTCATATGATCATTCCATTTTAAATCACTCCTAATGGGTACTCCCAGATAATTTATGAAATTAACTGCTTCCAGTTGCTGACCTGCTATATTGTAGCTAAATGATAACGGATCTTTCTTTCTATGTATTCGCAGCACATTACACTTATCTACATTGATATTCAATTGCCATTCCCTGAACCATGCGTCAATTCGTTGCAGATCCTCCTGCATTTCAGTACAGTTTTCCATTGTTACAACCTCTCGATATACCACACCATCATCCGCAAAAAGCCTCAGTGAACTTCCGATGTCATCCACAAGGTCATTTATGTATATTGTGAATAGCAACGGTCCTATGACACTCCCCTGCGACACACCTGAAATCACTCTTACTTCGGAAGACTTCTCTCCATTGAGAATGACATGCTGCGTTCTGTTATCTAGGAACTCTTCAATCCAATCACACAATTGGTCTGATGGTCCATATGCTCTTACTTTGTTCATTAAACGACTGTGGGGAACTGTATCTAACGCCTTGCGGAAGTCAAGAAACACGGCATCTACCTGGGAACGCGTGTCTATGGCCCTCTGAGTCTCGTGGACGAATAGTGCGAGCTGGGTTTCACACGATCGTCTTTTTCGAAACCCATGCTGATTCCTACAAAGTAGATTTATAGTGTCTAGAAAAGTCATTATACTCGAACATAAAACATGTTCCAAAATTCTACAGCTGATCGACGTTAGAGATATAGGTCTATAGTTCTGTACATATGTTCGACGTCCCTTCTTGGAAACGGGGATGACATGTGCCCTTTTCCAATCCTTTGGAACGCTACGCTCTTCTAGATACCTACGGTACACCGCTGCAAGAAGGGAGACAAGTTCCTTCGCGTACTCTGTGTAAAATCGAACTGGTATCCCATCAGGTCCAGCGGCCTTTCCTCTTTTGAGCGATTTTAACTGTTTCTCTATCCCTCTGTCGTTCGATATCTACCATTTTTTCATCTGTGCGACAATCTAGAGAAGGAACTACAGTGCAGTCTTCCTCTGTGAAACAGTTTTGGAAAAAGACATTTAGTATTTCGGCCTGATGACATAGGAACCGGGGGTCGCAACGCCATTCGGAACTGCTAAATGACGTTGCAATTACTTAGTCACATGCTACAAATAGACACCCGCTAAGGGAGATGGTCAAAGTTTTGTCCAGATACATCGAGAGGCACCTGGCGTCGAAGGTTCATTGAACGCCGCACTCTTTCAAAGATATGTGGTATGCCTCTAAGACATCCAGCCGCCGCAACAATTCTGCCCACTAGGTCCTCCGGTGATGTGACGGGTGTTTCGTACACAAAGCCCTCCAGATAACGCCTTAGGAAAAAAGCATCTGCAAGAAAAAGGTGTGTAAAGAAATCTTATTAAATGGTAGCGGGAACTGCAGATCGATGCTTGGTGCGGGGACTGGCAATTGACTCTCAACATGAAGAAATATTACGTACTGTTCACAAATAGGCAGTAAGACCCGTTATTGTATAATTACGCGATTGCAGAACAATCACTGGAGGCAACCCAGTGAGTAGACATTAAAAGCGGAATGACCAGACAAAACTAATCGCAGTTAAGTCAGATTCCAGACAGATTCACTGGAAGAAACCTCAGGAAATGTAATCCGTCCATAAAGGAGATACAGCTTATAAAACTGTCGTTCGACCAATACATGCATATTGCTCGTCAGTCTGGGATCCATACCAGGTAGGACTGGTAGAGGAAATGGAGAATATCGAAAGAAGACCGATGCGTTTCGAGACAGGTTCATATACTAAGCGCGAATGCGTCACCGATTTGCTCAGCCAACTATGCTGGCAGACGCTGCAAGAGAAGCATTATGCACCATGGAGTAGTTAACAGTTAAAGTTCCCAGAGCGGACCTTCCTAGGAGACTCGACCAATGTACTGCTTCCTCCTACGTAGATTTTGTAAAAATACTGCGAAGGTAGCGTTAGAGATTTCCAACTCACACGGAGACTTGCTGACCATCTGCGAATGGAAGATGAAAATGGGGAAGTGGCAGTTGTGCACGAAGTAGCCTTCGCCACACACCGTAAGCTGTCTTGCGGAGTGCAGATGATGATGAAGGTTTCTGGATGATCATCATCAAACAGTTAACAAAAGAAGCAGGCCGCAAGTTAAAAGATCAATATTCATTGCCAACAGTTTTATTGATAGCGCTCCCGCGCATGTCTACTCAGACGAAAGCACGACAGTTCTACCTACGTCTTCAGCTAACGGTAGTGTGGATTTACAGTAGAACCTCAAGGCCCTGCTTACCACTTGTATTACAGATCATCAGTCATCACAACTGTTCATAAAAAAGTAAAAGATTTAGGGTGACGAAGTTTATTAAAAGTACACAGAAGAAATTCTTTGTTTGTACGCTAAAAGTTATGCCATATTTAAGACAGCTGTTGTTCTCAAATGAAAACATGCTCTGGAAGAAAGAAAAATGAACACTGTGTCACGTTCCGTCGACTAAAAGTTGGATCACAATGGCTGGTTGGCAAAAGATGTAGCAGGACTTTGGTTTGGCATTTGCTTTAAGCAAAAACCGTAGAATTTATAAATTCGCATCGTCAGACTGGCTGTTGAATCTCAATCTTCTCCATTTAGGATCTTTTACCTTAGATTGGCGGGAAACAAGCTAAGAACCTCTTCTTTGTATCGCCATAAAATGCTACTACAACAAAAGAACCCTTTACCAATAGGGAGAGATGAACATGACTCAGAGCGTTGAACTCTCAACATCTCTCAGGTACACACAGAGCTTCCTAAGGTAGATCACTGCGTCTGGTATTTAAGCAAGATAATGGAATTCGGGAGTGATAAGATGTTGCTCACTGCATTCCGCGTTTTATCATCACACTAATCTTACTGCGATTTCGCAAGTCACAGTTACACTTTAGTCCGTTGTAACGGGTGGAAGAGAGGATTTGCAACTAGTTACAAACGCTCTCTCATTCACAAACGAAACAAAGAGTATCGACGTCTAAGACGAATCATTAGATACTGAACACAAGCTTGGAACTGCCTCCTTGCAAGAGCCGTCCCAGCATTCGCCTGAAACTGTTTAGGAAAGCCAAAGGAAAACCTTAACTGGGATAGCTGATGTCTTTAAACATTCGGTCTGAACGAAAAATAATCTAAGAATCAGTAGAGCGTCTGCTAATCTAGGGTATCTAGTGTACAAATGACAGGACAATATGTCTATCACGAACGAAACATAATCCAAGAATCAGTTAAGCGTCTGCCAATCTAGGGAACCTAGTCTACAAATGACAACACAGTCACTCTTATCGCTTCGTAAATTGTTTCGGAACCAATCTCATACGCAGATGGTTGAGGAAGTACAGTTTATTCAATGACACTGTGCTTAGTAGTATTACTTTTCTTTAATTACAAGTGTGAAGAGTCTGTAAATTCTGTAAACATTATCGACAGAATAATTTTATAATAGTTCTGCATCATATTCGAAGCTTGGGTACCTTACGGGCGCAGTATATAGACAAGTAAGTCCGGTAACAGACGTTGGAATACAGAAAACAAAAATGTGAAGGGTGGTGTAGGGTAAATGGAAACTTCGATTTCGGAACTTTGGAAACTTCGTTTACGTTTTGCCTTTCGTACTAAGAGAATGCGAGGTCGGAATCGGAGTTCATTAACTCTAGGGAATGTGAAGGATAAGCTTTTGCAGATAGGTAGAGGTCTGCGATGATTACAGAAACTCTAACCGCATTCGCACTGCATGTGTCTTAACAAGAAGTTCCATATTCACAAATCTGTTATTCGAACCATCTAACGTTTGCCGGCCGGGGTGGCCGAGCGGTTCTAGGCGCTACAGTCTGGAACCGCACGACCGCTACGGTCGCAGGTTCGAATCCTGCCTCGGGCATGGATATGTGTGATGTCCTTAGGTTAGTTAGGTTTAAGTAGTTCTGAGTTCTAGGGGACTGATGACCTCAGATGTTAAATCCCATAGTGCTCAGAGCCATTTGAACCAGTTGAATTTGAAAACGTAGAGGCCGATCTTTATCGTTTTTGACTACAACGCCTGTCATTGTTGGTATGTTGACAAGTTAGTTTTCTGCGGTTTTGTGAATTATTCTGTGTAACTTTTCCGCAATGTTGGGAAGTCAAAGTCGTTGCATGTAGTCGTCATATATTGCACACTGTCAGATGATTGCAACGTAGTTTATCATATGTACGCTAATTCATCACAGTGATGAATCATGTTAACGTGGTACACTTAATGTAATAATGGTTGAAAAGTATTTTTATATATGCTCTAAAAGAACTAAAGGCATTATCCCAACAGTACGGAAATCCGTAGATGTGATTGACATGTATAGACAAACAAATAATAAAAATTTCAGGAAAAATCGATGACTGATTGAAGAGATACAGTTACAAAAACTGAGCAACTCAATAACGCGTTCATCCACATCAGGCCCTTACGGAAGTGATTATTCGGCTTGGCATTCATTGAGAGAATTGTTGGATCAACAAAACCCCGCCATGGTTGGAAGGCCCCGCCCATAGTGCTGGAGACGTTCTCAGTTGCCGAGAGATTCGGCACCGTGCTGGCCAATGTTGGGATCTGCATGCACGAAGACAAACAGTAGAAACTCTCGTCGTGTATAGTCGGGCAATATCTTCCTGAAATAAGCCCAGAATGGATTGCCATGAAGATAAGAAAACGGGGCGCAGAATATCGTCGATGTATCACTGTGCTGCCGCGGTTGGCAACCAGAGGGGTCCTGCTAGGAAATGAAATGACACCCCAGATCATCACTGACGGGCGACAGCCAGTCTGATATCCCACCGCCGTCCGGCGCGTCCACACACACACACACACACACACACACACACACACACACACACACACACACACACACACGCCTCTTAGACCTGGAATCTCATTGACTGGAGTACAGTTGTCTTCAGTGAAGAGTCCCTCTTCGAACAGAGCCCTGATGATCAGCGGAGGCGTGTCTGGAGACGCCCAGGACGGTGGGGGCCCAGCCCCGAATCCTCCTGAAACCAGGTAGGTAAGCAGGTAACAGGACCCAATCCTGCCCAACTGGCACAATGCGACAGAGCATTGTGTGCGCTAATGAGCACAGCTGCCTGCGGCCACTTCGCAGTTCGCGGCAGACCGTTGTAGAGTGAACATGTCCTCAGACGAGCTTACAGTTTCAGTAAGTAGGAAGGGAAGGAAAATGTTGGTTTTAAAAGGTAACTCCTCCGGTTTTCAAAAGCTGCTGAAAGGTGTTCTAGCGCGATGGACGTGCAACATTAATGGCTGCATAAGTTTTGTTTAAAACTATTTCTATTGAGGAGATGGATGTCGTGGAGTGTCAAGAAGAGCATCATGAAGAAATGCCTCATAACAAAATTCAGAGGAAAGAAATCATTTCTGACCTAAAGAGAAAAGCCATAGAAGACATCTGTGAGAGACCGTCAAAAATAATTTACCAGACGTTAAAAGGAGAAGATATGCAAGATATAACTACGAGATATGTCAACAATTTTCGTAAATCTGTTTACAAAGCTAGGCGCAAAATTCTGCTGAAACAGCCCACCAATGCTGCAGATGTTCATGACGTTATCAACACGCTGAATGTGGAAACCACAGACGGGACAAAGTGTTTATTAGAAAATAACACCGAGAAAAAGGTGACCATATTTTGTGACTCTGCAAACCTTAAAACAGTAACGCTGTGTGAATCTATATATGTTGATGGTGCGTTCAAGTGCTTTGCATAGTTTTTTTGTCAACTGTTTACAATACTTGTGTTAGTTAATGGTTCAAATGGCTCTGAGCACAAGAGGACTTTACTTCTGAGGTCACCAGTCCCCTAGAACTTAGAACTACTTAAACCTAACTAACCTAAGGACATCACACACATCCATGCCCGAGGCAGTGTTCGAACCTGCGACCGTAGCAGCTGCGCGGTTCCAGACTGTAGCGCCTAGAACCGCTCGGCCACTCCGGCCGGCGGTTAGTTAATGGCCATTCCATTCCATTGGTCTTCTCTTTATTGAACGACAAGAAAACTTCGTCGTATCAGTACGTACTTCAAAGCGTTATTGATAAACTTAGTGATATAGGTTTGAACTTTTCGCCATCAACAATGTTTTCTGATTTTGAAGAGAGCATAATGAAAGCTGGAAGTGAGGTCTGGCCTGATATTCGCATTCAAGCATGCAAATTGCATTTAACACAGAGCTGGTGGCGAAAAATACAAACATTGGGGCTTGCACATGACTACTACGCAAAAAATGAAATTGGAAGGTTTCTGTCGCACATATTTGGTTTGCCCATGCTGGCTTCTCATATGGTTGGCGACTGTTTTGTTGATTTCATGGCAGAGATACTGCTACCTGCTTCAAACGGAAGGATTCGGTCCCAAAGTTTTTCAGACCCTTGAGGGCTTGGGAGGATTCGGTACCATTTTTCTGACCGCTGGAGCATTCGGGGCTGCGCCCGACGGTGGTGGTTTACCAACCTGACTGCCACCCAAAATACGGCTCGACAGCAAGGAGTGATGTTTTGATGTGCCATTTCTTCTCATAGCAGGACATCTTTGGTTGTCACCCGCGGCATCCTTACAGCACAGTGGTACGTCGACGATATTCTTCGCCCTTCATGGCAAGCTACCCTGGGATTACCTTTCCCCAAGGTAATGCGCGACCGCACACGACGAGATTTCCTGCTGTTCGCCTTCGTGGTTGCCAAACCCTGCCGTGGCCATCAAGATCGCCGGATCTCTCCCCAACTGGGAACGTTTGGAGCATTATGGGCAGGCATATCCCACCACCTCGGGATTTTGACGATCTAACGAGCCAATTGGACAGAATTTGGCACGATATCCCTCAATAGAATATCCAGGTGCTCTATCAATCAATGCCAAGCCGAGCATCTGCTTACAAGGGCCAGAGGTGGACCAATGCATTACTGACTTGCTCAATTTGTGAAGCTCTTTCTCTTGAATGAGTCATCCCATCTTTCTGAAACTGTAATCCTTTAACAGAATCTTCCGTCGGTTCTTGGTAGAATAACATTATAATAAATGAAAAGCACAAGTTTGCTTTTTTTTTTTACAATATTACTTTTATTGTTAACCGGTTTTCGTCTTACTAGGCCATCTTCAGACATTTACTGAGTATTATCACCAAAGAAAATGTTTGCAAAGAACATTGGAAGAGAAGTAACACGTCTAGACTGAAGTAGAAACATACAGTAAGTAACATCTTTGACAGTGTAGTGGTAATGCAATGAAAAAGTAAAAATTGAACAGTACATAAATAACAATGGAGTAGACAGGACAACTTAACACAAAATAGGAGTAGCATGCCTACATAACAATTTCTATTAATAAACAAAAAAAAAAAATAAAATTAGTACTCGACAAGGCTACATCAGGAGGTCTGAAACATGGAGAGTGATAACCAGACCAATTAAAAGAAGAGACAAGTATCAGTTTAACTACAGAATACATAAGGAAGTTAAGCAATATCAATAAGATAAACAAAAATAAATAAATGCAGGAAAATGGAGGCGTTTGAGGGAGCCTACAATAAATGCAATCTTTGAAAGTGTGGGGGTACTGCATTTTGACACTAACATTATAATCAAAACAATGGCTGTGTATCAGTTTGTATTAAATAAATGAACAAAGTAAAATATTCTTTTAATTGGTTTGGTTATCACTTTCCATGTTTCAGACCTCCTGATGTAGCCTCGTCTAGTACTAATTTTATTTTATTAGTTTTGTTTATTAATAGAAACTTATGTAGGCATGCTATTCCTATTTTGTGTTAAAGGTTTCCCTGTCTACTCCATTGTTATTTATGTACTGTTCAATTTTTACTTTTCATTGCATTACCACCACACTGTTAAAGATGTTGCTTACTGTATGTTTCTATTTCAGTCTAGACGTGTTACTTCTCCTCCAATGTTGTTTGCAAACATTGAAACTTCTTTGGTGATAATACTCAGTAAATGTCTGAAGATGGCCTTGTAAGTCGAAAACCGGTTAACAATAAAAGTAATATTGTAGAACAAAAGCAAACTGGTGCTTTTCATTTACTGTAATCCTTTGTTTATACGTTTACATCACATCTGCCGGTCCCATCCGGATAATTCCGTTGTGGTGAGTCGTTCTTTTTTGTCTTAGAGTGTGTGTATTTAAGGAAAATGTGGAGATTCACTAATTTTATAGTGCACTTAACTAGCGTGAAACAACGAGAAATCAGAACATGGAGCCAAGGTTCGAAACGATTAAATGATCTAGAATAGCCTTCATGTAGTAACTTTCGGTAAATCTCTGAGTGGCAACTATTAAATCAAATGAAACAGGAATGACGGACATAACGCAGCTTCTGGTACGACAGACGCAAGATGTACGTGAAATTCTATCTCCAGGGACACACTGCATTCCAGCCAACGAAGTGACACTCCATCCTGAAAGGATATTTATAGTGACTTAAAGCAATGATTACTACTACAGATCGAATGTAATTCAAATAGGTTAAAATTTTAACACACTATTAATTCTCCCTTTAAGTTTTAGCCATAGGGATTCATGAGGGCTTTTTTCCTCAAAGTAACTTGTCGCGGATTTACGTGGATCTGGCGGCATTCGCGCAGATCGATCATAAAGGAATGACGTAGCAGCAGTTTTGAGTTGCCAGACAGAGGAACGCCTGTAGGGATGGAAGAGAGTTTGCAACGTTAGCGAGCCAGCGGTTCTGCTGGCAGATTGGGATCAACGTGCTCCGTAATGTGCGCTCGCTAATAGATACTTTAGAGTGCAGCTTCCAGCTGCCCAGCCAATAAAATGGTTGCGTGCAATCACGTTAATGGCCGTTATTAAGATAACGACAGTCATACCGTGGGTAACTACCCAAACTCCACACTAACGCCTACAGCAGACTCGCGTACATTCTACTGCTGTAATTATGCACGAGATACCAACGTCGTATAATATTAGAAACTCAACAAGCGTCATACACTTTTACAGCATAGCTTTACGTTTCTTGCTAAAGAAAGTTAACGGCTTCAGTCGCATCAGAGTAGAAATCATTTTCTACATTCTGCTTTTGGAAGCTAACTTTATTGTCAAAGTTACAGCTTAGCCATTTGTAAGAGAAACAAGAAAGAGGAGACGCATGCGCTATCCGCAGCATACGTTAATATTGATACAACAGCTCCATACTTAGCAATCATGTACAACCGTTCGCTTGCCGAAACATCCTTACTTGAAGGCTGGAAATTTGCAGAAGAAAGGAAATGAGAATAATTCGCTGAATTACAGACCCATGTTGCTAACGACGATTTGCAATAGGATTTTGGAACATATACTATGCTCGAACATTATGAATGACCTCGAAGAGAACTATTTACTAACAAACAGACAACACAGATTCGGAATATATTGTTCTTGCGAAACACATCTAGCGATTCTCAGGAAGTAATGTGTGCTGTAGACATGGGATGTTAAATTGATTCCATATTTTTATATTTCTGGAAGGCGTCTGACTCACAAGAGACTTCAGTTGAAATTGTGTGCTTATGGAGAATCGCCGCAGTTGTGCGACTGCATTCGTGAGTTTCTGTCAAAGATCGGAGTTCGTAGTAATTGACGGAAAATCGTCGAGTAAAACAGACGCAACATATGGGGTTCCTCAAGAATGTCTTACAGCTCCTCTGGTGTTCCTGATCTACATACAAGCTTTAGGAGACAATATGAGCAGCCCTTGCAAAATGACTTAGACAAGATAACTCTAGGGTGCGGAAAGTGGAAGTTGACTAAATAATGAAAAGTGTGAAGTCACCCACAGGAGTACCAAAAGCGATCAGGTTACAGGATACATCACACAAATCTAAGGGCTATAAAATTGAACTGAATTCTTATGGACTACAATTACAACTAACTTAAACTGGAACGATCACTTCGATGATGATGGGTGGAAAGCAAACCAAAGGCTGCGATTTATTGGCGGAACATGTAGAAGATTTTAACAGGTATACTAAAGGGACTACCTACACAACGCTTATCCTTCCTCTTCTGGAATATTTCTGTGCAGTGTGGGATGCGCATCAAATGGGATTGACGGAGGATATCGACATGTTCATAGAAGGGCAGCTCGTTTTGTGTTATCGCGAAATAGGTGAGTCTGTCTCTGATATGATACGTGAATTAGGGTTGACAGTTATTAAGAAAAAAGGTTTTTTCGGTGCGTTAGGATGTTCTCAGTTAACTTCGATCCACAACTTGCTCATCTGTGAAAATATTACTGTGATCATCATCATAAAATAAGAGAAATCAGAGCCTCACGGAGAGATTTAAGTGTTCGTTTCTCCTGCTCACTGTTGGAGAATGGAATGGTAAAGAAATAGCCCAGAGTGGTTTGACGAACCATCTGCCAGGCAATTAATTATGAACTGCAGAGTAATCATGTAGATATAACATTTATTGATAGAAATACCAGGAAACATAAAACGATTTAATTGAGCATTCAACGTCCAGTTCAATCACCACTCTGCCTAACGCAAGAAATTTCTGCGGCAGGTCCTGTTGTGCTGGTCCTCACGCAGTCCAACACTAAGACCAGACATCGCGACGTAATGGAGGGACAGAATCAGTATTATTTATTGCAAAGTTTAATGATAATGATCACAATATATTTTGATCACGGACATCAAAATGTACGATGTTACAATTCACTTCATAGTAGTGGACAAGGGTAACAAGGCCATTACGTGGTTTCTATCAGACATTTGAATGACAATTGGCCAGTTACAAGATGCCTCAATCTTTTCGCTTGTCCACTGACCTCATTCGTCCTCGTCGGCGATAAACACCGAGCGCCCCGGAACTCTGAGCCAATCCAATCCTTCATTTGAAGTTCCACATTTTGCGCGGGCAGCTTTAATGTAATTTACACATCATTAGTTGTTAGGATCAAACATTTGGGAGTAAAATCGTCAGCGTTGCGCCCTGTATTGGAGAAACCAAATGCTTTTTGTTGAATGGGGGGCACTGAGGGGACTATATATAAAGTATTATTCGGCGTGGATGCCATTGATTGAAAATTGTGCTTCCACAGACCGTTTCTCATTACAAGACGAAGTCTTCCCATTCGAATTTCCGTCTGTCAAAGAGCCCAGACCATGAAAATCCGCTTTATAACGTGAAAGATACGCAGCCTGTGAAACGGGCAGCTCTAGGCGATTTATAATGGTCGTTTGCTTGGAATCAGACTATAAATTTTTTGGTTTAACAACTTGTATGTAATGTTCTGCCACTGAATAAATATATAATCACTAAAAGTATAATTTCAAGTCCTGGAACGAATGAGAATTCTCGAAGCAAGAGAGACTGCAAAGTGCCATCTGCATCTATACGTATACTCCGGCGGGTCGCCTTATGGTGTGTGGCGGAATCTACTTTGTGTACCTGTTTCACGTTTCCCTTTCCTGCTGCAGTCACAAATGATCCGCGGGAACGACTGTTGGTAAGCCACCGTGTGAGTTCTAATGTCTCATTTTACCTTTATGGTCTTCTCGCGAGATATACGGAGGAGGAGGAAGCAGTGTGTGTGTGTGTGTGTGTGTGTGTGTGTGTGTGTGTGTGTGTGTGTGTGTGTGTGTGTGTCCACGCACGCTTCTCTTCTCTGGATCTTCTTTTTTCCTCTTTCAGTTTTATCCGATACAGATCACAGACTTACGACCAATATTAATGAACCCATGAATCAAACAGCCTGATGAACTAGACAAAATTGGGATTCAGACGATCTGCTCTTTGGGAGAGTGCAGGATGAACCAAGAAAACTTTCGAAAATGCACTACAAAAAACCTTCTCGGGGCACGAGTCATTCCTCAGTGACAAGAGGTCAAAGCATCGGTGGAAATTAGTTACCAATTCCACACGATGAAATACGGCGAAGTAGACATTCTAGGGAAGACAGAAGTGTTACACCAGCCTGTCCCCACAGTGGTCACATGCCTCATGGCCGAAGGAATTTTGTCACCTCTGTAGACTCGTCAGGTTCGAGGACAGTCACCACAGTCACTAAGGACATCATGACGCAGTTGTAAGAAGTAGGTGAGGCACTTCCTCGACAAACTGCGTATGTCGAGAACCATTGTATAATGCAGTGCACGAGTGAATACGGGAAGGAAAAAGAAATTACGTGACTGGTTGACAGCTGCATAGTCTAATGCGGCGGCATGATGATGTAAACGAGATGTAGTCAGTGTTGCGTTATCTAACGTCTCGTCTCGAAAAATAACGCTATGTTTTTCTGCAGTCACAGTCCTCGTGGCCACCACACTTACTTGTAACCACAGTAATGAGTAGCGATAGCAGATAAATAGAGACAATCACAAGCTCGTCATCATGAAATTATTTTACCCTCCTGTTTTGGCCGTCTAGATGGACATTTCAGTACAGCGACTTTCACATCTATCATACGTGTTTCGAACCTGACACAGCAAATACAATGCTCTCATACATGGACAAGGGACGTTCCGTGTGCAAGCTTTTGAATCCGCAATATGTGAATGCCCACACCACGAAGACGAGACTGGTAATGACCTGTCAAATTGTTGCGTTCTAGATACTGAAACGCCTGGGCGTACCCTGCAAGGGGCATACGAGGTCGTCACCTACCATTTCCCTGTCTCTCCTCCCTCTCCCCCCCCCCCCCCAGCTACTCCCCCTTAGCCATTAGTGCGGATTCAATTCCAAGTTCCTTGGATAACATTCGGAAAATAAGGTATTATTAAAACCGTCTCACAAATGGAAATGAATTCTAGAAGTTACAAGCTATGTTAAACACAGGAAAACCGCCCAGTGAAGCAAAAATAAGAGAGACAAAATGACTCTAATGGAAGTGGACGTGACTGGAAAAAGCAGTGTTCCCCTTTTGGGCGCTCGCAAAGCCATAGTCTGCAGGCCTGAGTTCCCAGTCAGATCCGTAAGAAATTCTGATAATGCTGACTGGCAACGTCCTAATTTACATAATATAAAATGGAAGAGTACAAAGTTGCGAGAATTTGTTGCCATTATAAACAGTTCTTTAAGCAAACGGAGTGACACATGAACTTTTCAGATTTTCAGACAAATACTTTTAAAATAATATATTTTTCTCAACTCAGTTTCTTTCAATTTATGCCAAAGCACTATACTGAGCGCTAACGTAGGTTATTTTGTTAAAACTTTTTACGTATTTTATAATTATCAAAATCTTAGGCATTTGTGGTGTATTAAAAGTAGTTGTGACAGGAAATTACACTGCTGGTGGTTCTGCGCCTCCACCTCCCCCCCCCCCCTATTTAAAAAGAAATAAAATGGAAGGGAGGAAAATTTGTGTTTAAACACCCCGTCCACAGCAAGCCATTAGAGTCGGAAAACAAACTATGATTACAAAAGGAATGTGCGAAGAATCCTCCTTGCCTTTTCCAAAGGAAAACCGAAATCTGGATGACGGATTGGAACCGTCGTCCTGTGGAATGCGATCCCCCGAAAAAGAAAAAAAAACCATCGAAAACCGAACTTGGGTCCTGCCCCACCACCCAAACAGACGTACAGTATGTCCAAAAAGTATTCGTCTAGCTCCACAGTTTTTTAAAACTGTAAATTTGTGGCACGTGAAAAAAAAGAATACAAAATATGAAGAGCCAATTCTATGGAAAGAACCTTAGTACATATTGTTTACTGAAAAACAAGCAACAAAATATTTTCATATCGATAGCAAGGTGACAAGGTGAACTGGCAAGCTATTGGTCCTGGGGTTTCTAAGACAGTATCATAAACTCTACAATCGTTCGTTCCTCAAACTAGCCCAGAGAGAGAGAGAGAGAGAGAGAGAGAGAGAGAGATTAGATTTAAAAAACATTGTTATGTGGTCACTAAAATATTACAACCTGCATGCATTGCTATTCATCTGTTACGCTTTCGACAGATGTGAATACAATGTATGTTCAAATGGCGAAAGATATTTTTCATGTGATATAATTACAATTTAAGAAGTTTCACGTTTTTTTACTTTACTTTTACTGTGATACCTTGCGCCTTGCCGAATTTAGTGAGCCTATACCAACGGGAAGCGCCGTATAGGTTCTGATGAGTGAGCTTTCGAGTATCAAAATATTTGGCATGAATGGTCGTATCTTTAGAATGAAGTGACTTAGAAGCTTAAAATTTTTTAACCGCCAAGGGTCCACAAACCTTGATAAGTGACAAATTTGTACTTGGCACACTACCCGTTCCTCAGAAACAGGGTTCTTAACGGGCGGACAGATAAAGCAATCCTATAGGGGTTCCGTTTCTACAGATTGAGGCACGGAATCCTAAAAATGATTTACCGAGGTACTTTCCACACTTTTCATATTTTGTATTCGCTTCTTTTCACGTGCCATAGATTTTCTTTGAAAAAAGGATGCAGATAGTGGATGCTTTTTGGACTCAATGTACCTAATGGTAAATGCCGTGTGGCTAGGGCCTCCCGTCGGGTAGACCGTTAACCTGGTGCATTTCGGCGACTTGCGTGTCGATGGGGATGAGATGATGAGGACAACACAACACCCAGTCCCTGAGCGGAGAAAATCTCTGACGCAGGCCGTTTGGTATGACATTCCGTCGCGCTGGCCACTCAGCTACCACGGGCGGACAATGTACCGTATATGAAAGCTCGAACACACAATAGATTCTGACTAGAAGGAAGTCTATCCGAAGCCACCTGCGATGAAACCTCAGAACAGTTTCCTCCCTTAGCGCGAAACTAGGTCGAGTTGCTGACAAAGAGGTTTCGTGCAGATCTGCAGAGAGGTGTCTCCGCTAGGTGGCCAGTGGCGGACAATGCGTGCCAGGAAGCGGAAACAAAGGCGTGCGCGCGTTGTGAATGGCGCGTCGCAGCCAGCAGACAGACACAGCCCGGCGTCCACTCGATGCAGACTCAGCGGAACAGGAACCTTCACGGCGTTACGTAAACAGCCCCGGCTCGAGAGGTGGACTACACGCAGCCAGAACTCTCATACCCTTATTGCTGTATGTCCCGCCAACAGCGAGGACAGAACAAGAACTGGGGAACCAAGCAAAGGCGTTTCAAGCATGCAGCGGCACGTAGTTAGCTTATTGTAGTGGTAATACTGCTTTCCAACCAGATTCTGAGTAGAAGACTTCTGATGTACTACAGACATTAGAATTTAATAGTGTCAGCGAGAGAGCACTCGTGGTCCTAGTTGTTACAGCTTATGGAGTTTAATAACGAGTCTCTCAGGTGAAACCGAAATACTCTGTTTTCGGAGACTGCGACTAGATACTATAATGAAATAGGCCATGCCTTCAACATAAAAGATACGAAGATAATAATTATGCTGATGGTGGCAGCAACACTGCAATGTCTTCTTTGAGCTCTAATTGAGGGGAGGAACGGTATCCAGAAAAACTAAATGACCTGCCGACCATATTTCCATTGATACCCTTGTTATCCGTGATCATATTACTATCCTTTCTGCAGAGAACTGGATCTGATTTCGAACTGTCTGAAGACGCAGTTACAATACGCTTTATTTCCTGCGTAAGCGAGAAGAGGCAAGACCGCTGGACCTGATGGGATACCAGTTCGATTTTACACAGAGTACGCCAAGGAACTTGCCCCCCTTCTTGCAGCGGTGTACCGTAGGTATCTAGAGGAGCGTAGCGTTCCAAAGGTTAGGAAAAGAGCACATGTCATCCCCGTTTTCAAGAAAGGACGTCGAACAGATGTGCAGAACTATAGACCTATATCTCTAACATCGATCAGTTGTAGAATTTTGGAACACGTATTATGTTCGAGTATAATGACTTTCCTGAGACTATAAATCTTCTCTGTAGGAATCAGCATGGGTTTCGAAAAAGACGATCGTGTGAAACCCAGCTCGCACTATTCGTCCACGAGACTCAGAGGGCCATAGACACGGGTTTCCAGGTAGATGCCGTGTTTCTTGACGTCCGGAAGGTGTTTGACACAGTTCCCCCACAGTCGTTTAATGAACAAAGTAAGAGCGTATGGACTATCAGACCAATTGTGTGATTGGATTGAAGAGTTCCTAGATAACAGAACGCAGCATGTCATTCTCAAGGGAGAGAAGTCTTCCGAAGTAAGAGTGATTTCAGATGTGCCGCAGGGGAGTGTCGTAGGACCATTGCTATTCATAATATATATAAACGACCTTGTGGATAACATCGGAAGTTCATTGAGACTTTTTGCGGATGATGCTGTAATATATCGAGAGGTTGTGACAATGGAAAACTGTACTGAAATGCAGGAGGATCTGCAGCGAATTGACGCATGGTGCAGGGAATGGCAATTGAATCTCAATGTAGACAAGTGTAATGTGCTGCGAATACATAGAAAGAAAGATCCGTTATCATTTAGCTACAAAATAGCAGGTCAGCAACTGGAAGCAGTTAATACCATAAATTATCTAGGAGTACGCATTAGGAGTGATTTAAAATGGAATAATCATATAAAGTTGATCATCGTCAGTAAAGCAAATGCCAGACAGATTCATTTGAAGAATCCTAAGGAAATGCAATCCGAAAACAAAGGAAGTACGTTACAGTACACTTGTTCACCCACTGCTTGAGTATTGCTCACCAGTGTGGGATCCGTACCAGATAGGCTTGATAGAAGACATAGAGAAGATCCAATGGAAAGCAGCGCGCTTCGTTACAGGATCATTTAGTAATCGCGAAAGCGTTACGGAGATGATAGATAAACTCCAGTGGAAGACACTGCAGGAGATACGCTCAGTAGCTCGGTACGGGCTTTTGTTGAAGTTTCGAGAACATACCTTCACCGAGGAGTCAAGAAGTATATTGCTCCCTCCTACGTATATCTCGCGAAGAAACCATGAGGATAAAATCAGAGAGATTAGAGCCCACACAGAGGCATACCGACAATCCTTTCCACGAACAATACGAGACTGGAATAGAAGGGAGAACCGATAGAGGTACTCAAGGTACCCTCTGCCACATACCGTCAGGTGGCTTGCGGAGTATGGATGTAGATGTAGATTTCAAGTATAGCATCGCTGCGTTAAGAATACTCACGAGACATTGAATTCGCATTCTAAATGACTTTTTATCCCCCCCTCCCCTATTCTAGTGTTAATATAGTGTTCTGTGTTGTAAGGTCTCTTACTTTGGATAGCCTGTCAGATGACAACACAGAAGCTACACATTTACTCCCCTTTACTTCTCAGCGTGTTTATATTCACCATAATGCAGACTCAATAGTCTTCGACACGGCTTAACTCACTATTTTATTCATTTTTCTTCCTTCTTAAAGTTCTTATTTTTATTAAAAGAAAAATGCTAATTATTATATAAACCGCTTATACCAGGTGATCAAAAAGTCAGTATAAATTTGAAAACTGAATAAATCACGGAATAATGTAGATAGAGAGGTACAAATTGACACACATGCTCGGAACATGGGTTTTATTAGAACCAAAAAAATACAAACGTTCAAAAAATGTCCGACAGATGGCGCTTCATCTGATCACAATAGCAATAATTATCATAACAAAGTAAGACAAAGCAAAGATGATGTTCTTTACAGGAAATGCTCAATATGTCCACCATCATTCTTCAACAATAGCTGTAGTCGAGGAATAATGTTGTGAACAGCACTGTAAAGCATGTCCGGAGTTATGGTGAGGCATTGGCGTCGGATGTTGTCTTTCAGCATCCCTAGAGATGTCGGTCGATCACGATACACTTGCGACTTCAGGTAACCACAAAGCCAATAATCGCACGGACTGAGGTCTGGGGACCTGGGAGGTCAAGCATGACGAAAGTGGCGGCAGAGCACACGATCACCACCAAACGACGCACGCAAGAGATCTTTCACGCGTCTAGCAATATTTTTTTGTTCTAATAAAACCAAATGTCATTCCAAGCATGTGCATCAATTTTTACTTCTGTATCTACATTATTCCGCGGTTTATTAAGTTTTCACATTTATACTAACTTTTTGATCACCCGGTACATATTCTCATTTAAAATGTCTTTATCTAAACTATAGAACACAAGACAGGGCCTTCAGGCTGTAATCTGACCATATTAGACAAACGAATAAATAAACGAGCTGTGAAGGCAAAGATTTTTACCTTAGCTGAAAGAATGACCTGTACCGGTGTTGTAATCAGCTACAACGTATTTACCAAGCTCTAAAAGATAGGCACACTGGGGCGACCGACGTCACAGAATACCCGTCCCTGATGTCGTGGTGCCGCCTGTACGCGGCAAACAACATACGTCAGACTGAAGCAATGCACTGGACATTTCATCGATTGTTAAGTAAGCCGGGAAAACCTGAAACTTCGCATGAGCGCGTCGAAGCAATCCATGACTTACTTGCTTACAATGAGAGAGTCCTTTCATAGCAACTATTCAGTTCGGAAACAACGATAACCCGAAATCTGAATGGTTTCGACAAAGTTTTCAGAATTTCATACACAACGACTAATAACATAAATTTTGCTACTGTAATCAACTGTAACCTATGCGACGTACTGTAACGAGATACGTTATATGTTTGAAGTCGTAGCATTATGTTGCTTCAATTTGTATTTTTGTCTCATAATGTTCAAGTAAAGAGCTTCATTTTGAGGGAGATCATGGTGATCATCAGGCCGAAACTCGTCGTGTCTTCAACATACAACAATATTTGCGCTCCAGACTGAACTCAATGAAAAGTGTCAACTACAGACAACATCCTCCAACGAGCGGGACAGTTCTGCAAGTCAGCTAAAATTCCCAACCTTACACGGGAAGTTTCTGCAATTGGGGTTTGTCATAGGCGTGAACATTGTACTGCTCCAGTACCTCATCTCGAGCAGGTCTCCGTGGATGGGAAATAACCCGAGTTAAATGGAAAGAGGAATGGACACATCACCAGTGACATACATTAAGACTGCCTCGGAATTTTCTTGCTTGCAGTTAAATGCGAGAAACTACGCTATCACTGCTCTCATCACTCAAAATTAGAGTCTGTTTCTCTCAGGATTCTCCCTGACCGTGAGAATGTCGTTATGTTCCGGTTATCTTGAGTGCAGACTTCTCTGCATTCTGTGAGAATAGGACAATGCCAGACTACCTCGGAAAGCGGCCACGTAGAAAACACAGGTGAACGACTTCTTCTTGAATGAAGATACCATTGACAGGTCTTGCTCCAAATTTAGAAATGGACACTAAATACGTAGGCACGTACAGCAGAGATGGAAACATACTTCCAAGTAACTAGTCAAAACGATTTGTGTGTGAAGAGGAGTAGGCAGTCCTTAATCAAATGCTGGCACTGTTGTAAAGTTGTCCCAAGGGCAAATTATATTTATATCCCAGAGAAGAGGTCGAAGAATATTTAGAATAACCAGAGCATATCATTAATTCTTTGCGCGTTCATATAGGGATAGGGACAAAATAAATTCAACGGTCGAATGTTTCCAATTTCTTAACAAATGTATTTTAGCTCTTAGTGAAAGCGGCTGAGAGTACGGAAATTGTTTAACTCTTGAACAGGATCTTGCTCGCACACTACATCAAAGACGTACCTGCATTTGAAGCCGTGTTAAGCGAGCTAAGCGATAGGCGCACTGAGCTGGCAAAATACACGAGCAACGTATATAATAATAATAATGATGATAATAATAGTAGTAGTAGTAGTAGTAGTAGTAGTAGTAGGCTGTTTTTGTTGTCATTCCTATGTTTGAATAAGACATCTACGACCCGCGGGGCTTAACCGGGGCCGTGAGTGTGAATCAGCCAAGTAAACTTGCACGGCACCAGCTATGCGATAATCCGCTCCCCCCCCCCCCCCTTACGAACGTCACATGCCAGCAGATTACACCACGATCTTCCGCGCTGTTATGACCTATGTTGTAATGCATGGGAATCCTGAAGGCAAATAGGGTATTTGCATATTTAAAGAATAACAAACTAATGACCTGGAGTGCAGTAATTTATTCGTTCTTTAAGGAAACTATTGCACACATATTAAACATTAGCAGCTTGCGACTACCTGAGAAGTACGAAATATTGAAGGGAAGTGCGAAGAAAATGGAAGGAAGAAAAGAAGAGTAAATTAAATCTTACATCAGTAGCGTTATCTCTTGTTAATAAATGGGAAAGAACGAAATTTACGCCAGAGAAGTGTGCTTTGCTAAACCGATGAAAAAATAAATGGAATAAGAAAAATAATTATCTGTTGGACAAATGAACCGAACAACCAAGAAAAATTACGGAAGCCTTGCGAATTACTGAAAGCAGCTAACTTTTCAATAAGAATATAACTTCCTAATTAAATTCCTCCGCTCCGATGGAAAGGGCTGCCTTGTAAATTTAGAAGAAAATGATAACTGTTTATAGTAGAAAATGGCCTCTAAGTAAGTGGAAGCATAGGGGAAAATGAAATATGAACACATCACTGAAGCAGGAACTACGAGAAGATCGAGGAAAATTAGGAAGGCGCAAATGGTCTGTTACACTCAAAATTATTTTTGATGTGAGCTCACTTAAGCACGGTACTGACTACAAATACTTTTCACGACAAGCTGTACAAGTTCGTAACAGCGTGATAATATCAGGGAGCATAGACGTACCTCAAGATCGTACGATTAAGTACACATACAGATCACTCTTCCTACATGTAGAAACTAGTATTAAGATGATCCGTGTATGTCGGGTTCAGTGGATACGTAGCATTTACTACGATGTAGAAAATAAAAAAATAACAAGAGGGATCATCTGCTTGCAGTGTTTCGGAGACAAAACTGAAAACCTCAGTGTCGCCGAAGCTGTGAACCCCAGGCGTCCAGAAGTGTCAACCAATGCGTCAGTTCAAAACGACAGGGGCACAACACACAGCCGTCTACAGAGAACCTAAGCCAGTTTTAAACGCATCCGATTGTGTTTTAGTAGCACTGGGGCATAAAGAAAGTAACAAACAGTTGGCGACCACCTTAGGAGGAAACGTAAAGTCACACTCACGATATTTCTCCTCTTGAATGTTTCACTGCACAGTATTATCAGTTGCTGTCACACATCCTTTTAGCTGTCGTACGACAATTCGAGTACTTTCCTTCCTTCAGAGTAGATCCTCGAGGCCGGATAGAGGAAAGGATGCGCTATTTTCATTCATTTGTTATTTTCGCAGCAGAGCAGTGGTTCCGTCTGAAGCTGGGATGGGAAAAGAGATGTTCATAATAATAAGGTAGATGATGACTTCAGGAAAGGACAAATTAACGTACTGGTTTTGGGGTTTCATCTCCCTTCTCTCAAATTACAATAACTTGGGCATTGCAGCATGAAAGACATGATTCCAGGATTTTGATAAGCTGAACATTATTTCCTGTTATGCTGTGCAACAGATGTGCTATCTCTTAACTGTGGATATTTATCCTATTACGCGACAAACTAAAAAGGACAGATCTAAACATACGAGATGCACATGTGATGTGACAATATCTGAGGAGAGTGCACACTGTTCTGACAACACTAAGGCAAAGTCTAACGTGGATGCCTGACAAAAATTCATTTACGTATATTTAACGTGATAAAACAAAATAATGGAAACTATCAAAACACTTGAAAAATGTATTTGGTCGATGTGTGCCTACTAACCATATACGGGCAGTTCTGTCGAGCCCTGATGTACTTCTGTCGCATACTGAGGTGATCAGCTGAGGTGATGCGAAAGGAAATCGGCCGTGCCTTTTCAAAGGAACCATCCCGGGGTTTGCCTAAAGCGATTTAGGGAAATCACGGAAAACCTAAATCAGGATGGCTGCACGTGGGTTTGAATCGTCATCCTCCCACATGCAAGTCCAGTGTACTAGCCACTGCGCCACAAGTTCAGCAATTATTGCTTCATAAATCCAATGGAAGACAAACTAAAGATGCAGAAAACCGGTATTACTCATTTTATCAAGTCGAATCATGAAGCCCACGTAATACTGTGTGGTCTGTGGATGAAAGCTTAGGAGTTTAATGTGTCTTGTGACATTTGCTGATATACTTGCCGCTGCATCTCATTTAGGCTTTAGATAAAATTGTGCAGAAAACAACATAATTTACGCGAAGAGATAGGAACGATGACTTGTAGAAATATTAATACGACTGAAGATTTTGTCAAATATTCTTCCTCCGACCATGGCTTTGAAGGAGGGGATGTAATTGTACAACGAATGATTAGAAAATGAATGAATATATCAATTATATACGGTATTAAAGAGGGAAATATACATAGCGCATGCAATAAACTTAACAAAATTTGATGTCGAGACAACGGGAATTGTTTCACGAAAGAGATGTGCTTCCTAAAGAAAGAGACTGAGGACACAACTGTGCGATACTGACGTAGTATATTTAATAAGCTACGAACACCCTCCTGTGACAGTTATTCATGTGTGTTACGTGGCGAACAAAGTCCTTTGAAAAAAGTCAGTGTGGGACCGGGGGTCAATGACAACAGAAACACTGTTTCTT
Organism: Schistocerca nitens; assembly: GCF_023898315.1. Lineage (NCBI taxonomy): Eukaryota > Metazoa > Arthropoda > Insecta > Orthoptera > Acrididae > Schistocerca > Schistocerca nitens. The sequence continues at coordinate 689,828,750 of NC_064617.1, forward strand.
CAAATGTTTAGCCATCGTTGTTTTCACCACTATGTTGTAACAGAACGAAAGTCAACAAGAGTGGGGCTCCACATTCCGTCGACGATGATAATTTGAGAGGGCTTAAGCTCAGATTGGATGGCGGAGGTAATATCCAGAGTAATTTTGAAAGAAATCCTCCCAGGATTCACCTTAAGTGATGTAGAAAAATAATTAAGAACCTAAAGGGTACTGGCCGTAGGGGTATTTGAATCCAGCTCCTCCAAAATAGCCTCATCGATCAGTAGTTTTGTTGTACAGCAAGTGAAAATTCTGAAACATGAGTTCCCACGCGTTCACTGAGAACCAGCGACCATTGAACCTAGGTGAACTGGGAAATGGGCGTGTTGCCTCTCTTATTACAGCGTTTCCGGGGGGGATACCTATGACTAATTTGAGAAAACACTAAAGCACTGGTCACAGTTACAGATTGGAATCTCTCCACTTGAAAAATTCTTCAGATGAGACGAATCTGGTTAAGTCTCAACCTAAAGGCAAGTTAAACTTCCTGCCAAAGGAGGGTTAATAAATAACGTTTGTCTCTACCACAATGCTTAGCATGACTTGCGACAGGTGAACTCCGCTAACAGCAATACTGGACACCATAGCGAAGTTAAGTCAATGACGAACAAGGATATTCTATCTGGAAAGCAGGTAGCGGCCCAAGTGAGCAGTGCCGCTGACTCTGAAATTGTGAAACTGCGTGCCACGACAATGTGCATTAGCCCCTCTGATTTTAATTCAGAATTACAACCCAGACGGACACTTTAAACGTGGTAAAACATTGTTCTCTAAAATGTAAGAGCGTTGTTAGTCAGAACAACCAGCCGGGATCTTAACTGTCGAGCTGCATGATAACTTTTTCGCCAATAAAATCAACAAAAACTAAATGGAGAATAGCTGGATTTAGTCACAAGATAGTAGTGCATGATTTGCATAACATATAATTTTAGATCTGACAAGTAGAACGCGAAGCAATTAAGAGACTTTGTACTACAACACAGAGCGGAAGCAGACGTTCATTATTTACTGGAAAGTAATGTTTCTTTAGTTTATCACGTTTCCACTAGCAGACCCTGTCCTTTTCACCTAGGTACCTTTTATCTCGCGATAGTATTTCCAAATAGAGACTGTTCTACGAACAAACCTATTTTTGGTCAGAGCACTGACACTTTTGCTGCGAGCGATAGTAAATGAAGCGTTGATGAGCATTTGGCGTTAGTGTCGCAGGGTATATTAACACGCTAAACGATGTTTTTGTTTCACGGGTATCAGACACCAACGCGTTCTTGCTTTTTCTGTGAAGTCCCGACGACAATCTCGCGGAATAGTTTTTTTCTTTTCTTTTTTTGCAGAAGGAATTACGTTGTCGGAGAAACCATTGGAGCACTACAAACTAATCATTTTTCTGTTTAGCAGCGATACAAGCAAAGGGTTTATCTTCCACAGCACAATGACCAAGTCGCATTTTCAGTGACAACACTACGAGCTTCAATGTAGACTCAGTATTACATTCTAATAAACGGAGGCTTTGATCTGTTCCCGGTAACAAAGGCTGCTTAAATTCAAGAATACATTTCATTACTATTTACGTCCTTTGTACATCGACTTACGCATACGTCTATCCGCCACGCGTGCCCACGCAGCGAAATGCATGTCAAACGAGCAAGTGAACTAGTATTTGGTCGGTGCATAAGTTCGTAGCGCTTTTCAATAAGTTGAATAAACAAAACAGATACACATAACAGAGACTTTAGCCATCAGTAATATATTCTCGTCTACCATTTAGAACAGTCTGCCAGTACTGGGGTAATTTTTCGATTGCGCGACTGCAGAAATCACTTGGTTTCGAGGCGAAGAACTCTTAGAGCCATGTTCGGAGCGCATTTTCATCCGAAAACGAACTTCTTTAAAGGTTGTTTGATAGAGCGGAAGAGGTGAATAAAGTGAGTGCAGAATGACTTCCCAACCCAGTTCTTGTATAGTGTTTTTTTTTTTCTCTTCAGTCTAGCAGAATGAGGGCGTTATCGTGGAGTAACGTCACGACATGCAGCCTTCCTTGTCGTTCTTGGATGGCTTCTGCAAGACGCCTCGGTTGTTGACAAATTGCAGCAGTGGTGATTACACCTCGCAGAAGCAGTTCGTAGTACGCTACGCCGTCGTTGTTCCACCAGATGCATAACAGCATGTATGCATGTCTGCACAGGGATTTGCTGCTTCATTGGTGCTCATTCCCTCCTTTTCTGTATATTAACATAAAGACACCAATTCTCATCACCAGTGACGATGCGGGATCGGAACTGCAGAGATTATATATATATATATATATATATATATATATATATATATATATATATATATATATATATATATATATATGTGTGTGTGTGTGTGTGTGTGTGTGTGTGAATTTCTAAGGGACTAAACTGCTGAGGTCATCGGTCCCTTGTCTTACACACTGTTGTGGTCTTCAGTCCTGAGACTGGTTTGATGCAGCTCTCCATGCTACCCTATCCTGTACAAGTTTCTTCATCTCCCAGTACTTACTGCAACCCAAATCCTTCTGAATCTGCTTAGTGTATTCATCTCTTGGCCTCCCTCTACGATTTTTACCCCCCCCCCTCCCCCACGCTGCCCTCCAATGCGAAATTTGTGATCCCTTGATGCCTCAGAACATGTCCTACTAACCGGGCCTTTCTTTTTGTCAAGTTGTGCCACAAACTCCTCTTCTCCCCAATTCTATTCAATACCTCCTCATTAGTTATGTGATCTACCCATCTAATCTTCAGCATTCTTCGGTAGCATCACATTTCGAAAGCTTCTATTCTCTTCTTGTCCAAACTATTTATGGTCCATGTTTCACTTCCATACAAATACTTTCAGAAAAGATTTCCTGACACTTAAATCCATACTCGATGTTAAATTTCTCTTCTTCAGAAACGCTTTCCTTGCCATTGGCAGTCTACATTTTATATCCTCTCTACTTCGACCATCAGTTATTTTGCTCCCCAAATAGCAAAATTCCTTTACTACTATAAGTACCCCATTTCCTAATCCAATTCCCTCAGCATCACCAGATTTAATTCGGCTACATTCCATTATCCTCGTTTTGCTTTTGTTGATGTTCATCTTACATCCTCCCTTCAAGACACCATCCATTCCGTTCAACTGCTCTTGCAAGTCCTTTGCTGTCTCTGACAGAATTACAATGTCATCGGCGAACCTCAAGGTTTTTATTTCTTCTCCATGGATTTTAATACTTACTCCGAATTTTTCTTTTGTTTCCTTTACTGCTTGCTCAATATACAGATTGAATAGCATCGGGGATAGGCTACAACCTCGTCTCACTCCCTTCCCAACCACTGCTTATCTTTCATTCCCCTCGACTCATAACTGCCATCTGGTTTCCGTACAAATTGTAAATAGCCTTTCGCTCCCTGTATTTTACCCCTACTGAAACTAAATTAAACTAACTTACGCTAAGAACAACACACACACACACACACACACACACACACACACACACACACACACACACACACACACACACACACACACACACGCGCGCGCGCGCACGCACGCACGCCCGAGGGAAGACTCGAACCTCCGGTGGGAGGGGCCGCGCAGTCCGTGACATGGCGCCACAAACCGCTCGGCCACTCCGCGCGGCGGTCGATGTTGTTCACGAGCCGATTGATGGTTAGCAAGTATAGATTCACATATGACCACCCGCTGATTTTTGTGATTTTGGCTTAGGAGCATGGGGTACCCATACACCCAATTTTTGAACCTTTCCCATCACTTGCCAATGTCTTACGATGGTGGAGTGATCGCATTTCCTCACATCAAAACTAACCTTCTTAGAAAGAGAAAACCTCTTTCTTGCTATACTCTGTCCAATGGGATTATCCCCAGACACTGCTCAAATGTTTCTGGCTGCCTCTGTTGCTGTCACCCCTCTACTGAACTCAAACTGAAGAACATGTTGGAAACGTTCCGATTAGAGATGGGCAAACTCGTTCATCCTTGGGAACTAGTTCACTGGTGATCGCTCTTTTTTGGTAACCGTTCAGTTTTACTCGTTCAACGTTCATTTGTGCATGGTATATGGTTCTTGTGAAAAACAAAATTAGTAGCATAGGTGATGGGAGATGCGAAGAGGGGGCATTTGCTTCCTCTCTGGAGTAGAGAGTTTTTATTCATTAAAGAATTCTCGTACAGTTATAGAAGTAATTTTCACGATTCTACAAAACCTCTCGTTTAGCCAGCTGTAGCTATATGTGGCTAATCGCAGTGAAATAATATAAGGTGGCGCATGGAAAACCGGCCCTGAGTACTACAGCCTGCTCGCCAATTACGAACGATTTGTTGACCGCTACGAGCAGAATAGATAAACATGGAATAATTAGACAGTAAAGAAATAAATAAGCTAATGCAAAAAATAACTTTGAAACATATGGCGATTTGTGGGCGACAATGAGCAGTCTAGCACTCGGGGCCAATTTTTCGTACGCCACTGTGTACCACTGAAATAATATTGCAGAAGTTATCGTATTCTCTTTACAAAAAGTGACACCAGACACTCGATTATGGAGCGCGGGTTTCATTCGGTTGTCAGTCTTCCATAACAATGGATATGCTTTTTACCTTGGATCAAAAAAGATGGAAAATGGTTACTCGTGGGTGCCGTGCCGACTTCCTTTGCATGTGTAATAAAAAAATTGCCATTTTATGTCTTCTGCTGTTTATCGACATAGTGAAGTAAGCTGAAATGCCCTTTTGTTTGCCGAAAAGATGTGTGTGTTGCATACCACGTAATTTTAATGTAATTTACGTAATTATAAAATACACTTTAATTACCGGTCATGGACGCTGAATGCAATGCGAAAATAACCAAAGTCCAGAGTTCAAAAAAGCTTTGAAACAGATCTAGAATGGGCGTGCGCAGAGAACGAAACGAACAACTCTATACTGAACCAACTATGGGCAGTCGGCAGTGGAACTGTGACGAATGGCCACGCGAGGAAGGACGAGTCCGGTCCAGGGAGACTGAGACAGACAGACAGACGGGAACGGGACCGACGCTGGAACGAGACCGACCGTTTCCCGTTCCCAGGAACTAGTAAGTAGAAAGCCGCGACCGAAGTGAACTATGAAAGACCGTTCCTTAGAATTCGTTCCTCGCTCCTTCCGTTCATCTTTGTGAACCGTTCCTTTTGATCCGTTAGTTCGCGAACGACCCATCTCTAGCTCCAATTTCTCCATTTGGCATTCCATTTTCTAGCATACACAGACTCATTCACTATCTCCAAATGACAATCGATAAATTAACGCATAGCAACATGAATATCAACACACAGATCATAAACGCCATGAACGAATGCACGAACCTAATAATTCATTACTGAAGCGTAATATCCCTATTTTTTGGCTTTCATCTCGTACCACTGAGTCCAACGCAGTATGGAATACTGCACAAACCTCTTCTTTCCACCTAAATTTCAGCCAAGTTAGTGAAACATAGGGGCTCTCATTTCCTGCGTTCGTCTGACAAGGCAAGCATCCCGAAAATCGTAGTCTAAGGCAAGTGAACTATTAACACTTTGCCGTCCGCACGTCTCGTACAAATTTATTCGCTTGGCGCCGGCAGCGCTAACTCTGATTACTTTGCTTGTCACCGGCCGCTTGACACCTCTGCGTTGATGACAAGTTTCAAACACATTGACTTTTGCGCGCTTTAATTTTTCCGGAAATTCTCTATTTTGCCGTATTGTTCCACAAACTCGAATTTTCTTTTCAAGTAACTTCTCTGCAAGTTCTATACTGTTATAATAATCGTCATGTAGAGGTGATGCCACTTTCCATAAAAAGGTGTCAATAATTCCATCACTGTTTTTGCTAAAGGTTTTCCAGCGTCGGAATATATCTTGAATGAGGAAAAGTATCCCGAATTCGAATCACACAGCATCCGAATGAGTATGCCGTATTTCGTAATTTTCGACCGATTGTGAACTTTAAAATTTAAGTGTCCGCGCCACGGTATCATTCCTTCGTCAATTGAGATGTTTTGACTTAGATGAAACGTTTCTTTAAACTTTTTGGAAGAATAATTACATATTGCACATTGAAAAGCCGGTCGGCACTGTCCGGTTTCTTGTTGTTGTCGGAAAAATGTATAAATGATAATATTTGTCTGAATTGGTTGCGGGACATCGTTTTGCGAAATATCGGTGTCGAGCCTTGCTTTTTTTTTTTGTTTACAATTCCCACGAGGATAGCAAGCCCAAACCATTTCCTAAGTTCAGGTCCCGTAACGTCGACAAATTTGGCATTTTTTTTTATCCAGTTTCCTTCTACTGCAATTTTGAATGTAATACTTGGTTTCGTTGCTAATATATTCAAAAAGACCGTTCCCAGTATATAAATCTACGTTATCCACGACGCTCTATGTATCTTTGTGAAAAATGTGTGGACCCGGAGATCCTTCAAATTTATTACTGGTCCTCAGTAAATCATTTAAATAATTGTCTTCTTCGTCTGATTCATCCAAATCAGTTGCAACCGTAGCGTTCGCCGAATTCTTCTTGGACGTATTTCACTATCTTCCGACGATTCTGCTTTACTTTCATTTTTTTGATATCCAATGTCTTCTGCCCAATCGGCCAAGTCGTCAAGAACGTCAGACACGACGTCCGAGCATTCATCGTAAATAATCGTATCGTCTCTTTCGTGTGCCATGATGAAGGTGCGCAAGTACTTATAAAAACAAAAACTTGTTGACGTGTGTAACTTCTTGTTACCTAAAGAAAACACCAACAGAATGAAAAAGATACTATAGTGCTGTCACCGGCCGTTGACCGCCATGCCGCGCACGACGTCACTGTGGTGTCGCCGGACGGCAAAGTGTTAATTTATTTATGGGAGAATGAGGTGTGTGTGTGTGTGTGTGTGTGTGTGTGTGTGTGTGTCTCGTGGTCGTGCGGTAGCGTTCTCGCTTCACACACCCGGGTTCCCGGGTTCGATTCCCGGCGGGGTCAGGGATTTTCTCTGCCTCGTGATGGCTGGGTGTTGTGTGCTGTCCTTAGGTTAGTTAGGTTTAAGTAGTTCTAAGTTCTAGGGGACTTATGACCACAGCAGTTGAGTCCCATAGTGCTCAGAGCCATTTTGTGTGTGTGTGTGTGGGGGGGGGGGGGCATATTACACTGGGTGTGAAACACTTAGGGTTAAAACGTCGCATGAATAAAAACTTACACCACTCCCCCTCCATCCTTTTTCGTTCTTCCAATACTTGGCGGAGCCCCACACGCCAAGCAGTTTCCTCGCTATCGGCGCACCAGCTTGCTGAGCAGTTGTTCTTGCCAGGCTTTCAACTCGACTGCGCAACTGGGTAGCGAACAGATAACGACATGCGAAACAGATAAGGCGACGGCAGGCTGGCAAGCCGTCGCCGCAGCACAATCGCGACGACGCGGTAAGCTCAGTGGCACTTCGCCGTTACCTGCAGCGTGCAAAACTGTCGCTCTGCCACCAGCCGTACAGCGTCACGTGTCTGACGCGCGCCAGCTTCACCGAACTGTTTAGCAACAATGGTAGGAAACCTGGGAACATCCCTGCAAGAACACTGCGGTCAGGTTTGTAGGTACCAGCCCGCACAGCCGCGCGTGTCAGCACGCTGCTTCCGGGATTCGGGCAGTCGCGCCGGCCCCGCGTCTAGCGGACTGATGCCGAGGGCTGGTGTGCCGGCCGGCCTGGCTGTTGTTTTTAGGCGCTTTCCCTCGTCCAACTTCGTGAATGCTGGGTTGGTACCCACGTCCCGCCAAAGTTACACGATTTTCAAATATTTATAAAACATTCGCACACTTTCAAACGGATAACACTCCACCCAGACAGCTTCGGTACACAAATTCTCTCCAGGGGTAACAGGGTGGCGACTGGCCCTGGCCACTCTCTAACATTAACAATGTCAAATCCGACAATAACCATGCTGACCCTATGTAGGTAAAGGACAAAGGCAAAAGAAAACTAAGGTAGAGTATCATTTAATTTGTCGTCGATAAAGAAGGCATTGGGAGCTAAGAAATAGCTTTTTTTTGGGCCGAATATAGGCAAGAATTCGGGCGTGGTATCGACGAAGCTATCATTAGTGCATTCTTGTAAACCGATTTAGTGGAAACAAAGAAAAAAAATTAACGCAAATGGAGAGCTGGTCCCTGGTCCTACGAGGCGCATAACCGCTGCGTCGCCTCACTAGGTATGATACTTGGTATTATAACCGCTTACTTCTCGGTAACTCCGGTGGTAAGCGGTACTGGACGTCCGCAGTTAAATCCTCAGTCGGTCCCAGGCTGTTAGCCACCACTTATCGCTGACAATTATTTGTTAACGCGAAAAATGGCAAGCTGCATCGTGGTTCGAAGTCTCACAATAACTGGCTGGACACATCAGCCCACGAGCACAGCAAACCTCTTCCAGTAGTACCATGCCTAGCAAGGCACTGTGGTCCCAACTACATTCAAGCTGATGGCTGCTTGAAACATATGACAAGTTACGACATTTCTTTTTTCTATTTTTCTCACTAGTTGAGATTAGAGGCTTTACTTTGGAAAGCTATACTAGATTTCAATTTCGGTCAGCTATTCACTCGCTGAACAATAACGTTTTGAAACAGGATAAAGTAACGTGCAGGAAGTGCATACTACTTCAGTAAAAACTGCAGGAGAATTTCCAAAACGTGTTGGTCAAACGCTATCTATGCCAAAAAACCTGATACCGCTCTCTTTCAGCAGTCCACAGAAAAATCACCGATGGCTTAATTGTTTCAATCGCAACGAAAGCTCTCAAACGTAAGCAAAGATAATTCAGAGAAATCGCTATTTTTCTATTTGCGTGATTATTTAAGTTACAAATCCTCGAACTTGATCTTACGATGAGGACGAAATATGGGCCAAGTGAAATTTATCGACATCCATCTGCTGATTGTATTTCACAATTCGGTGCATCCTGCTCTCCGATCGTGCAAATGTTGTAACCATTGAGATTCTACGTCTACCAGAGAAACAGTGTCATCCACGAATGTGATACTGCCTACAGAGATAAAAAAGGATGTCCGGTTTGTTGAAACTGTACCAAAAAACTGCAGTCTGTTGTAGATCTATTAGGGTTTTTTGTCGTCTGGACAATTCTTTGAGCTGTGCATTCTGTGCACGAAATTCTCTCAGTTGTTACCTCTTCGCCGTATGAGTTTGCAGTTTCAGTGTACGCAGTTTTATGATTGTTTACCACAAATGAAACTTGATAAGCATGCTAAATATCAGTGCGATCAGTGTAACATATTGCACAAGAAGAGCAGTTCAATAGGACAGCTTGTTTTGCTCTACCTGCCCGTCTGAAACGCCTTACACTTCGCAGTATTACAAGCGCTTAATCACTTAAAAGTAACGTAGGAAAACGTAAGTGCACTCTTATTGTTAACAGTCGTGTTAGTGGGAAAGAAAGGTAATGAGGATGGCAATCTTTAGAACGGCAGACATCAGCTTTGAAGTTCAGTCGCTACACGATGTAAGTTCGTTTACGAACCTAACCTCAGACTCAAGCGGGACAAGCAGGCGAGTCATTAGATAGCAACCTAAATCAAGTTTGTGAGACAAGGGAAAAACCTGAAGAGGTTCAGTAACCATGTTACGAAACGAAAGCTTGAAAGAATTAAGTAAAGAAAAAGCCTCGATGACGAAATCTGCGTGAAGCCAAAACCAGCAAAAGGAGAGCAATGCGAGCAGCTGTCCATGAATTCGAACGTACAATTTTGTCGGTAGATCTGTTTAATAATCCTAACAAGTTTTTGTCATGTGTAAAATTGGTAAGCTGATTGACACCATGTATACAGTCGCTCTGTGACCGTACTGGCACCTTAACAGAAGTCATGGAGAAAACAAAATAGTGAAATTACAAACCTAGGCTCGCAGTAACAGGTAACCACACCCGGACGATCAAACTCTAGGCAGAGGATAGAGAACCACAAACGCTGAACTACTGCTGGGTACCTGTGAACGCCCTGGGTGGCGCAGTGGAGTGGAATGTTGAGAACGGTGTTAATAGCCGGGCCGCTACTAAGAGATAAGTCGCCAGATAACCCAGTTCCGGTATATGACCCAGCAGAGCTGCCCACACTGTTGGCGAGGCTGAAAGTCCGATTTATTTCAGGCAGAGACGACCAGAAATGAATTGTGATTATTTCTGAGATATGTTTGTAATTTTGCGCACGAAATTAATTTGAAAATTGTAGAAAAAAGATGAGTAGAGAAGTATTTTATAAGAAGGATAGAGCGAAGAGGGCCTGATACACATTCCACACTGCACAACGAAGAAACTTACGACGAAAGTCCTGCATCTGAAGCACTAGTAGGCACCTATGATCGCTGTCCCTCTACCAAAAATTGCCTTATTAACGATACTACGATCATCATCATCATCATCATCATCATCATCATCATCTATTGTTGCAAAATTTCGTGGTGGGGACAGTTCCATTTATTTCCTACAACGTACTGAAGCTGTATCACATTTCCCGTTTCCTACAATACGACTGTGAAGCGAGTTTGTGGAGTTTTGCGAAATGTTGGAACCACTTTGTTATGAGTAAGTATAGAAGTACCCACAAAATATCTCTCTGCCATTTACCTTAGATAATTACGTAAGTGATCAAACCTCATTACGATTTACTGCCGGCCGGTGTGGCCGTGCGGTTCTAGGCGCTTCAGTCTGGAACCGCGTGACCGTAGCGGTCGCAGGTTCGAATCCTGCCTCGGGCTTTGATGTGTGTGATGTCCTTAGGTTAGTTAGGTTTAATTAGTTCTAAGTTCTAGGCGACTGATGACCTCAGACGTTAAGTCGCATAGTGCTCACAGCCATTTGAACCATTTACAATTTACTTAGTTCGGCAACGCAGGCGGATTAACTTTCTTGAAGCTCATTTTGAAGTGAGTTTCACCGTCCTATTAACGCCGGGATTATGACAGAATATAACCATAAACTAAACATTGTTGATAAAGGTGACTAACTTTTAAATATTCTGTAACATGCAAAATTACCATTTATTAAGATTATTATAATTGTTTTTAGATTTTTTGGAAATGGCTGACTTGGTTTACAAACAAATGAACCGATTTACACAGGATTCCACACAACTATTGTACCTGCAGAAAGTTTACGTTGCTTACAGCGATGACACTGGGGAAAATTCGGTTGTACAACCTGCAAAATCAGGACCCGTCGAGTTACAACACTGACGCCCATCGTCTGTATTGCTCAAATAGCGACTTAACTGATGGCCACAATGCGCGCAAGTTGTTGCGAATGTTTGCGTTATTAACTGCGTAAAGAAGAAGGGTGCTGGGATGGTTCCTTTGATAGGGCACGACCGAGTTCTGTCCCCGCCCTTGTGCTCCGTCTCCAATGACCCTGTCGTCGACGAGACGTTAAATCTTTCTCTTCCTTTTCTTCTTGAGAAGGACACAAAATTAATGCAGACAGAAGTGTGACAAAGCGCAATTTCTTCATTCATAATCTTTTATTTTCCCTTTTCAGTCCTTGATGTTTCTGAGCTACCACTCCATTTTCAAGGACTGATTGATACTTTTGCCGCTATGAGAAGGAGGGAAAGTCTCAATGAATTCTTGAAAACTTAATTGTCACTCCAAAATACGCTCGATCAAAACGGAAAGAAAAATATTGTATATTCATTTTTAATTATAAAGCAAAAGACATTGATGGCCCACAACGACGAAATGACTGCATGTATATATGAACTGAAAAAATTAAAGTGGGTTTTCGTAAAGGACGTATCTGGTACTTAGCAGGGGGTCTGGGCTGGATGGAAAGTGGCAATTCTGTTGTGAACCGGCGAAGGCAGTGAATTTGAAAGCGAAATGAATTCTGCGGTAGCAGACTGAGCTGCGGCGTAACCCGCCGTGTATATTTTCTCGATGAGCAATGAACGTTTCGAAATTTCTTGGCAGGTTAAAACTATGTGCAGGATCTGGATTGGAACCTGGGTCTTTTGCCTTCCGCGAGCGAGTGTTCTACCGACAGAGCTACCCAAGTGCGATTCATACGACCCGTCACAGCTTTACTTCCGCCAATACCTCATCTGCTGCCTTCCAAAATTCATATAATTTCTCCCGTGAACGTAGCAGGACTAGCACTTGCGGAAAATAGGATATTGCTTAGCCGCAGCCAGGGGGACTGTTCCCCGAATGAATTTTCACTCTACAGCAGAGTGCAAATTTATTCTGAAAAAATACTTTCCGTTTTAAGTAACACACATCCCCGACGACTATTTTGGTGCACTTCAGATTAGTTAATAAAAATGCAAGGAGATCGGAGGATGTGTGCTACGCAACTTATTCTGAAAACTAATAAAATTTCTTTAAACCAGACTAATATTTTAGTTGCAGTGGGATCCACAGCCAAATCAAATTTTGTAATGACAACAAACTGCCGCAATGAGTGTCGTTAGTTGGGTTACAACGTCCTTTTATTTTGGATTTTCTAGTGCACAGTTTCGTCTGCGTAACCGTTTTCAGGTGCATAGTATAACCCGTCAAACGGGCATTGCTTTTCAGTCAAAAATTCTCCCTGGTCTCACAACGTTAAAATGAAGTGGGTTCGCTAGACTTCATAAACAACAACATGACAATGTTTTGTAGACAGCTATGACGCAATATGCCGCTCTCAAATACAAGAGCGAACTAGTTTTAGTGAAGAATCAAAAATAATAAGAATATTTCAATGCAGCTGACGACAAACAGCGCGGAACATCGTAGTCATTCCGGAAACTTAACGTTTGGGATTGACAGCAAATACAACCTAAGGACGTCGTCTAACAATAGGCTAAGAATATTTTTTCAGAACTGCATTGCCACTGTAACAGGATTCCACGGATCAGCTAACACATCATTGTGAACGACGGGAAAGACTAATGCTGACGACGTGGTCAGGTCATATCTGCCCGTATCGCATATTTTCCGGCAAGTTTGGCACCTAGCAGACGGCAGGAAATGCAGTTGCAAGGTAGGCTGGTCATAAATGCTAGAGTTGTACCTCGTCACGCGAGAGAGCGGACGGAATAACTTGTGCGGCGGGAATACTAGGCAGTACCTGCGGTCTCCCTCTCCAGAGGTGATGTGATAGGCACACTCTAAGCTGTGCCTGCTACTGACAATTTCATTAAATTTAAACTCCACACACGAGGCCATATTCACCTCAGTAGATCTGTGGGCTGTAACACTTTTAGACGTGAACAGGTAAACTGAATGAGACCTGCACAGCGTATTTCACCAGTCGTATAGCACTCCGCGGTCACCGTTTATACACACACGAACTGCAAAAACGTACGCAGCACTTCACTGTCACCAACAACGGCTGTCCACACGCCGGGTGTCCACGAGCGACTGGAGTCAGGTATGCGGCCGCTCAGCTGGCGAGAGCCCGTGGTGGGGGTGGGGCAGCGCGGTGGTGGGGGTGCAGGCAACTCTCGCCGCTCTGCGCAAGCGCACTGCGTTCGCTGCTGGGGCAGCATTCTGTGAGGCATTGCTGACGAAAGCTTTAAATTCACGGTCGCAGGTTCAAAATACTGCTCTGCCTTCACACGGCTCCGTAACAGCAGGTAGCCGTGAAAAACAAACCTTAGTCGTTTATCAGATCTACTATACCGAAAGCTGAAACGGTCTGATTATTGTATTTTTGATTGTCAATCCATTTGATTTTCGAAATACATCGGACATAAATGCTTATCCTGAACGTACGCTTTAACAAAAACAAATTTTTCAACAATCGGCAAGCTTTCTTGTTATGGTGGATCATCCCTCGTTCTTTTTGTATAAAATGACCTTTCATCGTACAGCCACAAAGCAGAAATAGTTTCTTAATGAAATTTCAATCTGCCTATTATGCAAAGTGTCCCATTTCTTTGCCCCCAACAGCTTTGTGACATTGTGAGTACTTTTCTCTATATTGGTAAGTACTGTAAGCCTATCTTTCCATTAGTCTATAGTTTTCCATGGTTATTTTTATGGCACTTGTTCTCATCTGGAACAACTATGACCTGATATAGACTAATGAAAGGATTATCTTGCAATATATAAAAATCTAGAGATTTAGACCATGATAAAAATATCCGCTGATAATGACACAAAGCTGCTAAAAAATGTTTGGACATAAAGAAGAATAATACTTGTTTGCATAATACACGGACGTATATTCCCATAATTTAATTGCAAATATGGCTTCAAAACAACATTACGAATAAACAGTTCGGTATTCTGACGATGAAAATTTTTAACATGTCTTATGAAGTTACTTTAAAACTCGAAAATATAAATAATATTGGTCTTAAAAATTAATAACTGATTCTCTGCAAATGGATTGTCGATGAATTTAGATAAAACAATGTACATGCAAGCTACTGCTCCACAAAGACTGACCACACCATTAACAATAATGCATGCGGGGAAATCTGCGCATGAAACAATAGCGCAAATTCTTAGCTGTTTTTATTTATAAGAACGTGAATTGGAAATCCTCATGTCACAGATCATCTTTCACGTCTAAGCTGTGCACGTTTTGCATTGCGCATGATACTCGATTTTGAAGATAAAAATGACAGAGTTGAGCTACATTTGCATTTGTTAATGACTCATGGCAATATACTTTCGTGTAATACGTCATTCAGGGGATAATGATTGTTGCACAGAATCATGTAATAAGCCCTTACAAAATTTATTGTCAACAATCCGTCAATTCGAAAAAAAAAATGTCTTACGCTAAACAGAAAGACGTGAGCTATTCTACCACATAAATCTTTGACCACCTGAGTGCGGGAGATACAGATAGATAGATAGATAGATAGATAGATAGATAGAGACTTAATTAAGTATAAACCACTTTATGTATAAAAACGCAAGCTTAAGAGACTGACTGACTGACATGGTCAGTCATGGTGTCAAATATCTTTGCTGAGAAAGTGTAATATAATTGTAAAACTAGTTCTACATCAAAGCGGGAAGCCTCGTTTATGACTCATAAAACTTACAGTTAACTAAGTACAAAAACAACCCTTGCAGAGTGACAGAAAAAATTCCGAATTTCACAATTCAGTCATATAACCGCATCACTGCGTACTTTTTCGCCAATAGGATACCTAAGCCCAAGGAATGCACGGTAATGAAAACATGTAACTCTTCACAGAAAATAAACCTTTATAATCTACGAAGAAAGCAAAGAATTGTGTGGTTACAGAAAGTTCCTTAAACGTACATGAGTATAGCGACAATATTCTATTAGCAGGATTTATCGGAAGTGGTGTGCGGCTGTATTCCTTCGACTTACGCGCACGATACAGTGAAATCGTCCACGACACTGGCGAGTGAGTATACAGTGTTGTGTCAGAGAGGATGTTGTCTGCAGGAAAGTATCGTCGATGGATCACCGTAAAAAAAAATTGTACAAAACTCCCACGTGGTGTAATAAATGACAGCCCTAATTACATGTGGATGTATACGAGATAATGCTGTAATAGAGAGAAAGAACTCTACAGTGTCCGATTACAAGATTTGTGATAAACATCTTGAGCACTTTACATCATGTAAGTATCTACAAACAATACTAAACATATCTGTAATTTAGTTGTCACAGAAGATGCTAGCGCGACAAATTTTAGAGAACTGGTCAGGCGTTTGGAGTTCTTTTCGAGTATGGATGACCAGACATTGAACAAATTCAGGTACAGGTCGATGTAGTCCATATTAAAGTGTAACAGAAAGGTCTGGGTAACTTCGACGCGAATTTTTTTAGAAGAAAGGTGACATTGGTTTCTCCAAATCCTGATAGATAAATTTAGAGAGATGATATTCGAGGAATTCGTGTGACCAATTTGCTGTCATAATATACCCCGCGTAGGGATCGTGAGAATAAGGTAAATGAGATTCGCACGCGTACAGAAGTACACAGGCAGTCACTTTGACTCGTCAGTTCTAGAACTAAATGAGACAGAAAATTGCTAACATTGGTACGGTGTATCCGCCGCGATGCACTGCACACTAGCTTGCAGGGTACATTGTGGATATTAGGTCTGTATACTTATGATTCAAATCGAAGGGCAGAAGGACAAATAGTTTATAGTATTTCTTTTCAGAGGAACGAATCAACACGAACCGCGTCATTTGCGTTCACTCGATGAGGTACATGGATAATTATGAGATGTAACTCTGGTTGGTGCTACACGACCCAGAGCAGGAACTGTATGTCTCCGCCTTACCGTTTAATACTTCTGATGGAAATCTAACGTAACAGCATTAGCATCAGCATTCCTTAGAAATACGCGATGCAGAATGGTATTTCCCTTAAAGAGACTACGTAATTCCCAGAGTGACAAGATAAATATTCTATATTTTGCAAATAGTTGATTCATATCGTAAGGGCGCATGTATGAACTATCCCTGCAGAAGCATTGGAAAAGCTGTGAGAGATTTAGGTAATACTATTTTCTTACCAATGTGCAAAGGTGGCACTAGTAACATGTTTCATGTAGCTCGAATATTTGTCAGGTAAACAGTAATATGAATTAATAAGATTCTACATCGACAGAATTTCGGTCCTTTATAAGCAACCAATCGGCGTAGCTCATTTACTTACTTCTCTGATTTTTCTGTTATACAGGAAAAGGAGTAAAGTCTATCTCTAGTGTAAAATCAATGTAAATATACCGTCATTTGTAGCATCTTGCTCTCATTCTCCCGACTATTCAAACTTTTATATATAAATGCATGTGTATAAACACAGGGTGAACATTAATAGAACCGACAAACTGAAGGGACGGACTCCTGACTGGAAACGGAAGAAAGAAAAGTCCTCTGAACTCGCCGGAAATGCATCGTTGCCACGGCAGATGGCGCTGACGAATTATAGTTCCTCTGACCACGTGCCGTGTATTCCTTGTGTGTTGCAGGCTGTGTGATCGACGCAGCGTACTGTAAGCAGCAGAATGGCCCGGTAATCATGTCGGGAACAAGCCGAGATGGTGTTTGTGGACGGCCAAGCAGATGGAAACGGTCGAAAGGCAGCACGGCTATGCCAAAACAAGTACCGCTACAGACACCGACAACATCACACAACATTTCAAGCCCTCTTCGGGCGTTCGCATGATCATGGATCCTTTCAGACATACTAACGTGCAGGGAGGCGGCGGACCACGCGTGCACCAGATTTGGAGGACGGGGATCTACAGGATATTGAAAGGAACCCTTGTAGGAGCACCAGGCAAGTGACCCGCCAACATGGTGTAGGCCGAAGTACGGTTATGTGTATCCTGCATGACAACCGCTACTATCCCTATCACCTGAAATCCCATAGAGGCCACTGTGGACATCTGTTGTGACATGGATGCGATGCGGTTCTCTACTGTGTTCCGGGACGATATGGTGATGTTGCATGCACATTGTCCATTTCTGGAAGCATGTTCATAGGACGTTTCTTCCTCCATTTCCAGTCATCAATCCGCCCCTGCAGTTTGTCGGTTTTATTAATATACATCCTGTGTAGCAAGATGAATGATTTTTCAGAATATTAAAAAGCATAGGGAACCTTTTTTTTTTGCCGGCCGGAGTGGCCGAGCGGTTCTAGGCACTACAGTCTGGAACCGCACGACCGCTACGGTCGCAGGTTCGAATCCTGCCTCGGGCATGGATGTGTGGGATGTCCTTAGGTTGGTTAGGTTTAAGTAGTTCTAAGTTCTAGCGGACTGATGACCTCAGAAGTTACGACCCGTAGTGCTCAGAGCCATTTGAAACAATTTTTTCCTCTTTTCGTTCATTCCATCAGCGTTCCACAGAGTTATTTTAGACCAAAAATGGAGCTAAATGTCGTCGGGGGCTGACAAGAGGCCCGACAGCGATGGGCGAAAACAAGGAATTTGAAGCATCACGGGCTAACGCACTTCGTGAAGCTAAGCCTCCTTCAGGCTTGTAATCTTACTAATCCGATGTGCTTCTTACAACTTGCCCCCGGCTTATTTGCACCAGAAGGTAATTTCAAGGCGATGCGTTACAAACAGCAGTGACAGCAGAGACTGCAACATCGCGTGCTCCTTCTAGCCTATGCGCCCTGATTGCGTGCTTCGTCCGTTTCCCGGCAGCCTCCGGGCTACCTGAGCCAACACACACCGGCAGGAAGTCTCTGCTCCACTAGATACACGACAGTCTCCTAGAGAACAGCTAAGCAAGGGACTTCAGCTTTATAATTACGATCAGGACGAAGCTCTTAAACAAAACAAATAGGTGATTATTTCATTACAGTCTCTTACAAGATAAATGTAAGTTTAATTGCAAGGGAAAAGACGTTATTTAGAATGTATGGATTAGGAAAAAAGTACTGAAAAGCCTCCACACGAAACTTTTGGTAAAATAAATAAATATACTTGGAAAAAATACTTCGAAGTACTGAAAGCGATACGTGTCTTCCAATTTCTATATTATTCCGAATGCTCAAACATGCAACAACCTGCCTCGATGCTCCTTCTCACCTGAGGAAACTAACCGGATGAGCAAAGAGATTCTTCCTCCATCAGGAATGGTCCTTACCTTGATACAAATAAAATGCAAACTCTCAATGTGTTTTGTTGAGTGAAATCACTGAAACAGTGCGGAAATGTGTACTCTTAGATTATCTTGTTCAGTAGAGGCCTTGTTGACTACGTATCGTATACAGGTTCGGAATAAACAGGGTGTAAATGATAAATGTTTCCAACGTATCAACAGCGGTATTGGGAAGTCGAGACGAATAATTTGATATGAACCTGTGGGCTATCAAACCGGGAAACAACCTCAAACTGTCCCAGAAGAGCCGCCTAAGCTACAGCGTATGTACGCAGCGCGAGATTTTTAATATCTTCTCGCCAACAGTTGAGTCGTGCACTTCCAAACGCTAATGTCAAAGCTTGTGTTAATTCTACCTCACACTTTTCTAAATTTTAACAGCCTAAAACTGACATCAGTATTGTATTTACAGTTGGAAACGTAATTAGTTCTTGCATAATTTGTTCCAAGTGTTTTCCTCTACTTATCCCCAGAGGTAAGGCTGATATGCCAATCTTAACGAAAACCAGTGGCGTAACGGGGCGAGAGGATATTAAAAGTCTCGCATGGCGCCCATGCGTTGTAAGTTAAGTGGCTTTACCAGGCCAGCTTGAGGCTGTTTCCCGGTTCGATAGACCACAAGTGTCTCGTATCAAAGGATTTGTCTCAATTTGCCCTCCACCACGGTAGTACGCTGTAAACAGTTACGGCTTGCACATGGTAGAATCGTCAGCAATTCTTGCGCCATTGGCTTTATTTTCTTCTTTTTGGCTGTATAACATAGTTCTTCTTCCAATGATGATCATATTCAAGAACCACAATTTGACATTGTTTTTCTTTCGTTCAAATGCATCTGATACACTTATGTGCAATAGAGACCACTTACTAGTACTGTAGGAACGAACGAAAGAAAGAAAGAAAGAAAGAAAGAAAGAAAGAGAGAGAGAGAGAGAGAGAGAAGCAAATGACTTTACGGAATTACGACTTCGGGAGGTTCCGACATTATTAATACGACCGTGAATCAATATTTTTGGCCCGATACCCAGTATTCAATCATTTCATGATAGGTATCTCGCTAATAGTTTAATGGGAAATAGTATTAAGCATCTATGTAGTAAACAGGGAACATGTTTCCAGGATGAGGGAACATGTGCAGTACCAAAAATTAGACAAGACGCGAATTCTGTACCAAAAATATTCGACTGCAGCGAGACATACCAGCCTATATACTCTGAAAACCATCGTGAAGTGCATAGCATATAATGCTTCCCTTCGTACCACTTATTACTCTGTCTCACCGGCCCATTAGCATGCGAAGCGCGATTAGAATCATTGCTTTTATACCTCTGTTCGCGCTGTATACTCATTACCTTTGTAAAGTGGTTAGAGAATTGAGTCCATACTCATATTTATTGACAGAAACAGAGTATTGAATGTAGTCATTTCGCTTATGGCAGTTGATAATAAGGATTGTGTTTGGAATTCCGACAGTGATCATTTTCAAGCACGCTGAAAAATAATTTCCATACTTCGCCTTGGATTCTTAATAAATTGTTTTGTCTGAAGGAAAATACGTAAAAAGCATTCAGTACGTTCCTTTACTTTTGTTCCTATGTCACCGAGGCATCGATATAATGTTAGCAATTGGTATCGATATCAAATGTCTTATCGAATCTGTCACCCAAACTTTCCTATTACTGAAACTTACTGGCAGATTAAAACTGTGTGCCGGACCGAGACTCGAACTCGGGACCTTTGCCTTTCGCGGGCAAGTGCTCTACCGACTGAGCTACCCAAGCACGACTCACGCCCCGTCCTCACAGCTTTAATTCCGCCAGTACCTCGTCTCCCACCTTCCAAACTTTACAGAAGCTCGTGTGGCTCCTGCGACATGGGAGATGTTTGGCGTGTCCATCCTCCCTATGCGGGCAGGACTTGCCTGACGACGTGATAGAAGAAGAAACTGAAGCCGATATGGAAGGCATAGGGGATCCAGTATTAGCCCATTACGGCTCTGCAAGACTTGACATCATGTAAGGAAGAAGGGATAGGTAACATTCCATCGCAGTTCCCAAAATCACTGAGCGAGGTGGCAACCAAACAACTATTCCAGTTGGTGGGTAGAACATGTGCGACTGGCGAGGTACATCAGACTTACCGAAGAATATCATCCACACTATTACCAAGGCAGCAAGGGCCTGTAAGTGCGCCGGCCGGGGTGGCCGAGCGGTTGTAGGCGCTACAGTCTGAAACCGCGCGACCGCGCTGCCTCGGGCATGGATGTCTGTGATGTCCTTAGGTTAGTTAGGTTTAAGTAGTTCTAAGTTCTAGGGGACTGATGACCTCAGAAGTTAAGTCCCATAGCGCTCAGAGCCACTTGAACCATTTGCCTGTATGTGCGAGTCTATTATTCTTCTCAGCAACTTGGATTTATGAACAGTTCAGGTCTCTGATTAAATTGCTACCCTCAGTGAAAGTGAAGAAGAATTACAGGATCTGCTGAACGGAATGAACAGTCTAATGAGTACAGAATATGGATTGAGAGTAAGTCGAAGAGAGACGAAAACAGTGAGGAGTAGCAGAAATGCGAACAGCTAGAAACTTAGCATCAGAATTGGGGATTAGGAAGTAGACGAAGTTAAGGAATTCTGTTACCCAGGCAGCAATGTAACGCGTGATGGAAGGTTCAAATGGCTCTGAGCACTATGGGACTTAACATCTATGGTCATCAGTCCCCTAGAACTTAGAACTACTTAAACCTAACTAACCTAAGGACATCACACACATCCATGCCCGAGGCAGGAGTCGAACCTGCGACCGTAGCAGTCGCACGGCTCCGGACTGAGCGCCTAGAACCGTGATGGAAGGAGCAAGACGACTTCGAAATCAGACAAGTATAAACAAAGAGGGTATTTCCTGCCCAAGAGAAGTCTGCTGGTATCAAACATAGCCCTTAATTTGAGAAAGAAATCTCAGAGAATGTACATCTGGAGCACAGCATTATATCGTAGTGAATCATGAACTGTGAGAAGACTGGAACTAATGAGAATCGAAGCGTCTGAGATGCCACAGAAGAATGTTGAAAATTAGGTGGACCGATAAAGTAAGGAATGAAGAGGTTGTCCACAGAATCTACGAGGAATGTAAAACGGGTATATGCTAAACAATGACAAGGAGGAACAGGATGATAGGACAGGTATTAAGACATCAGAGAATAACTTCCATGGTAGGAAAGGAAGCTGCGGAGGGTAGAAACAGCAGATGGAGGCAGGGACTGGAATACACCCAGCAAATAACTAGCAGCATAGGTTGCAAGTGCCACTCTGAGATGAAAAGATCGGCAACATCATCATCACCACCACTTAAGACCGATTATGCCTTTCAGCGTTCAGTCTGGAGCGTAGTCCCCCTTATAAAATTCCTCCATGATCCCCTATTCAGTGCTAGCATTGGTGCCTCATCTGATGTTAAGCCTATAACTTCAAAATCATTCTTAACCGAATCCAGGTAGCTTCTCCGTGGTCTATCCCGACTCCTCCTACCCTCTACTGCTGAATCCATGAGTCTCTTGGAGAACCTTGCTTCTCCCATGCGTGTAACATGACCCCACCATCTAAGCCTGTTCGCCCTGACTACTACATCTATAGGGTTCATTCCCAGCTTTTCTTTGATTTCCTCATTGTGGACACCCTCCTGCCATTGTTCCCAGAGGAGAGGAATTCGCGACGGGCCGTATCAAACCAGTCAGAAGACTGACGACTCAAAAAATTATCGGTCGCCAGCTGGTTTACGCCTCTGAGAGGTTCCGTTCCGCACGGGTGCCGCGAAATACGTGGAGAAGAGGAGACTGAGCAGAGGATGGGCCGCGCCGCGTGGGAGGGACCACAGCGAGGACACGGCGGCTTGCTGCGCGCCGTCGTAGCCGAGGCGAGAATGCGTTTGTGGAGGCGGCGGCTCGCTCAGATGTGGAACGTGGCAAGCCGTTCCCACGGAGTAAAGCCCACTGCTTCTCAGTTACTGTGCTGCGGCGCCCCCCCCCCCCCCCCATACCCTGCCGTGCACTGCTTCAGATACCAACCACGCCGTTCTCTCTCTGTTTCTTTCGTTCTCGTGTACTCTTAGATGTCTGCGCCATCCTTCTATATCTTTTAGAGGACACACACACACACACACACACACACACACACACACACACACACTGTTGAATGGGACGTTCTGTTCCAGGAGTAAATCAATATTATTTTCGTAAACATTTTTGGAATACAGTGATAAATAGATTATTATATTTTAACTAAAGTTCAGTCTTGATCACAACACTTATGTCTCAATAACATAGGTGACCGGTTTCGGTTATATTTATACAACCATCTTCAGACCTGTGAATTAATTTTAGAAAATACTAGAGACCAATCTTAAAATAAATTGAAAAGTGTCTAATGACGACAAAATTTTTAACAAGATAAAATAAAACTTATTATACCCATGGCTTCCTTGGAGGATGGTAGGCGGAGCTCTCCTCAGCTGCTACGAAGTCAACTGATGGTTATGAGTGCTGAGCTTAAATATGCAGAGGCTCCGCCTACTTCCTCTCACACTACTTCACAACTGCCAATCAGCGTTCATAATATGACGCTATCGTCAAAGTATAAAAATACCAAATACACTAATAACATAACATTGATTTATTTAAAATGTCTGATTAACAGATAGTATATGTAAAACTTATTTATATTTTAGATAAAAACGGTACACTACGATGTGTATTAGCTGTGCCCTCTATGGGCAACCTTAATACTATTACAGTGTCAGTTAAATCAAAGATGTAAAAGTCCTTGAAGTGGTGGTATATATCGATTATACCGAGTCGCCTACATCACAATTGCATCTTTGATGGATGTTGCAGAATCGTCTTACTTTAACTGTAGTTTTCATAGTGACATTCTTTATAACAGTAGGGTAGCAGCCAAGAGTACGTTCCACATTATGTATGTCTGAATAACTGATGAGACCGCTAAATATTGAGAACTCATCGATCTAATAGTTTTTATAATAATCAATTTCAATTTAATAAAAATTTTATATGTTGTATAGCATATTTTTCATACATAGCTTTTGCCATGGGTATAACTAATCATATATTTATAACAAAAGAGTAGGTGCATCTTCATTGTAAAAATTCGTCAAATTCGTCAAATTTTCGTGAAAATCTAATTGTTCATTGAACAGCATTGATGATCTGGTTTTCAAATGAGCATATATCTCGATTTCTTCTAAGATATTCATAAGTAAGCCTTTATTTACATAATGAAGAACTTGTAGATTCTGCTCTACTGTCCCCTCAGCATGATTATTAAATGTTATGTGATGGCCGAATACAGAATTTGTTCGTGAGGTACCCGACGTATGTTCTTTGTATCTTACTGCAAAATTTCGCCCTGTTTGGCCGATATATATTTTCTCACAGTCTCTACATTGGATCGTATACACTCCTGATTTGGAAGTGTGAGAGGAAGTAGGCGGAGCCTCTGCATATTTAAGCTCAGCACTCATAACCATCAGTTGACTTCGTAGCAGCTGAGGAGAGCTCCGCCTACCATCCTCCAAGGAAGCCATGGGTATAATAAGTTTTATTTTATCTTGTTAAAAATTTTGTCGTCATTAGACACTTTTCAATTTATTTTAAGATTGGTCTCTAGTATTTTCTAAAATTAATTCACAGGTCTGAAGATGGTTATATAAATATAACCGAAACCGGTCACCTATGTTATTGAGACATAAGTGTTGTGATCAAGACTGAACTTTAGTTAAAATATAAATCAATATTAGCTTCAGTCCCCCGTTTCTTATCACTCTTTTTCGGAGGTTTTCCAAGGTTTCAAGACAAAAGTGAGAGTTCCATCATTTTATGTAAGTCTGCAGGCTTTCGTGGCCGTTGTCACTGAAGTCAAAACCTTCTGGGTTATTAGGCCGCGTCATGTTTCTTCTAAAATGTTCGACGTTTCGACCACTCTGGTGGGATCTTCCTCAGGATCTTTTGATGTCCACTACTGCTAGAACACTGTCAGAGACGAGTGTCGCGTCCACTTACAAAGGGGGAGTTTTCTGGCGTTCGTGCTGGAGAAGTGATAGTATTGGTTAAAATTCATGTGGCTCCCATTGGTGGGTCATAGTCATAGGCTAATATTCCCGCTCTGATGCAGAAGAAGGGGCGTTGGTAGCTCATCTCCTGTGGATACCATTGGCGGCCCATTGTCATTGGATAGAAAGGCACTATTCCACACTTATGCTGGAGAAGGGTTATTGGTTGAAATGCCTGCTACCGCTATTGCTTGGTCGTCATCAGTGGCTAGATTCGAAACGGACAGAGCAAGAGAGGGGGAATGTTTACGCAAAGTATTATTGTCCGTCGAGGTGACTTGCATCGCGTTGTTTATGCCGCTCACACACCGCGGCCGCGTGTTTACTTCCTTGATGGCGGGAAGCCATGAGGACACTGAAGGCAAACGGGTGTGATAGTTATTCAATCGCCGGCCGCGGTGGTGTAGCGGTTCTGGCGCTGCAGTCCGGAACCGCGGGACTGCTACGGTCGCAGGTTCGAATCCTGCCTCGGGCATGGGTGTGTGTGATGTCCTTAGGTTAGTTAGGTTTAAGTAGTTCTAAGTTCTAGGGGACTTATGACCTAAGATGTTGAGTCCCATAGTGCTCAGAGCCATTAGTTATTCAATCGGCAGGGCTCTGAGCACTATGGGACTTAACTTCTGAGGTCATCAGTCTCCTAGAACTTAGGACTACTTAAACCTAACTAACCTAAGGACATCACACACATCTATGTCCGAGGCAGGATTCGAACCTGCGACCGTAGCGGTCGCGCGGTTCCAGACTGTAGCGCCTACAACCGCTCGGCCACTCCGGCCGGCGGGGGCTTTTAGGCGGAGTATTTATACCGCTAATAAGAATGACGAGGAACCGTCTTCTGACTCCGTCAGGTTACCGTTCGTTTCCGGGGTCAGTGACCACATAAGCAGAATTTTAAAGAAGAATGGTATTCAGACATTTCTTTAGTAAAAACAAAATAAAAGACTTTTTCCGACGGAAAACGGATGCACCTGATTACCTCCACAGTGCAGGCGTCTATGAAGTGTAATGCGCCTGCGGCAAAGTGTATTTAGGCGAAACGGGAAGAACTGTTAAAGAACGCATTAAGGAAAACGAACGGCAAATGCGTCTAAAACAAAGTGCAAAATCGGCAGTAGCGGAACATCACGAGAACTGCGGCTCTGACATCGATTTTAATAACGTACCTGTACTGGCTAAAGAAACAGACATCTATAGAAGAAAGATCCGAGAAGCGGTTCAAATTTCTAAGAATGCATCCAATTTCAATAGAGAGGACGGCTATAGGCTTCCGGCATCGTTTCTCCCCGCCATCAAGGAAGTAAATACGCGGCCGCGGTGTGTGAGCGGCATAAACAACGCGAAGCAAGTCACCTCGGCGGACAATAATACTTTGCGTAAACATTCCCCCTCTCTTGCTCTGTCCGTTTCGAATCTAGCCACTGATGACGACCAACCAATAGCGGTAGCAGGCATTTCAACCAATAACCCTTCTCGTGCATAAGTGTGGAATAGTGCCTTTGTATCCAATGACGATGGACTGCCAATGGTATCCACAGGAGGTGAGCTACAAACGCCCATTCTTCTGCATCAGGGCGGGAATATTAGCCTATGACTATGGCCCACCAATGGTATCCATATAAACTTCAACCAATACTATCACTTCTCCAGCACGAACGTCAGAAAACTCCCCATTTATAAGTGGAAGGCACACTCGTCTCTGACAGTGTTCTAGCAGTAGTGGACATCAAACGATCCTGAGGAAGATACCAGCAGAGGGGTCGAAACGTCGAACATTTTAGAAGAAACATGACGCGGCCTAATAACCCAGAAGATTTTAACTTCAGTTTCATCACTTTCGCAAAAATTTCTAAATGGGACCATTGGGACCACTCTGATCCACTAGAAGCTCGCTTGATTCTTTTCTGAAAAGAACCGGTCACTGTACTGGATAGAATCTCAGACAACCCACTGAACAGTTTTTGTTTAATGATATGCTGTGTAGTGAGGGTGGCTACACGGTTCGCTAAATACCTAATGACAAACAAGTGAGGAGAATCTCGTGTTAGGCACGTCCTTCGGCTCGCAGAAGCGAGGAGATGTGAGTTTCAGGCAGACTTTCGTTAACTTTCCCCTGCGCACTGTCGGCATCTGTTCGGAAATGCTTTCACTGATGCCGTAATCTGCCGTTACAGCCGCCTTCTTAATCTACAACGCCTATGGTAGTGGCTGCACCCCCTTTCAACGGGAAAGCAGTGAGAGGCACGAGCCATTTCCTGTCACTTGTATGCAACAGGGCGTCTCGGATCAAATGTAATACTCGGAAGATAAACATGCTTGCATGTCTCGAGTAATAACAAACTTCCGTCAGAAACATGTACACAGTAACGATAGGACACGCATTTCGGAAGGACGATTAGCATTTAACAACTCCTCGACAACTAAGTAAGTAGAAGCAACGAAGGAAGTCTACAGTGCCCCTAAAATAAACCATTCCGACATTCACCGTAAACGATTTAGAGCAATCACGAAAAAACTAAATCTGGATGACCGGATAGGGATTTGAACCGTCGTCCACACAAATAGGAGTCGAGTGCCTTAACCATCTCACACGATGTCTAGCGAAATCGGGACTATGTTAAAGAAACATAGTAAGACCAGTCCTGTCTTCTGCCTCCAAAACTGAAAGCCTGCTCAAAGTTAGCACAGACCTGGGTGTACCCAGCAATGCGTATGCAAGGCGAATTTCGAATGCCAGATACATTGAGATGACAAAAGTCGTGGAATGCCTCCTAATATCGTGTCGGACCACCTCCTGCGCAGAAACTCGACGTGGCATGGACTCGAAAAAGTCGTTGGAAGCCATGCTGCCTCTACAGCCGTTTATAATTGCCCTGCGAAGGTGTTGGCGGTGCAGGATTTTGTGCACGATCTGACCTCTCGATTATGTCCCATAAATGTTCGATAATCCCAGGCTTGTTCGATATGTTTCATGTCTGGAGAACAAGAAGGAAGTCATTCACAAGATGTGCACGGGAGCACGAATTTTGGTCCATGAAGTCCAATGTCTCGCCAATATGCTGCCGATATGATTGCCGTACGTTGGCCCCACATAATGCCACCCCAAAACAGCAGGGAACATCCACCTTGCTGCACTCGTTGGACAGTGTGTCTAAGGCGGGGGCCTCCAAATACGTCTCCGACGATTGTCTGGTTGAAGGCATATGCGACACTCATCGGTGAAGAGAACGTGACGGCAATCCTGAGCGGTCCATTCGGCGTATTGTTGGGCCCATCTGTACTGCACTGCATGGTGTCGTAGTTGCAAAGATGGACCTCGCCATGGATGTCGGTGTGAAGTTGCGCAACATGCAGCCTATTGAGCACAGTTTGAGTCGTGACACGACGTCCTGCGGCTGCACGAAAAGCATTATTCAACATAGTGGCTTTGCTGTCAGTGTTCCTCCGAGCCGTAATCCGTAGGTAGCGGTCATCCACTGCAGTAGTAGCCCTTGGGCGGCCTGAGCGAGGTATGTCATCGACAGTTTCTCTCTTTCTGTATCTCCTCCATGTCCGAACAACATCTCTTTGGTTCACTCCGAGACGGCTAGACATTTCCCTTCTTGAGAGCCCTTCCTGCCACAGATTAACAATGCGGACACGATCGAATCGCGGTATTGACTGTCAAGGCAAGGCTGAACTACACACAACACGGGCCGTGTACCTCCTTCCTGGTGGAATGACTGGAACTGATTGGCTGTCGGACCCCCTACATCTAATAGGCGCTGCTCATGCATGGCTGTTTACATCTATGGGCGGTCTTAGTGACATCTCTGAACAGTCAAAGGGACTGTGTCTGTGATATAATATCCACAGTCAACGTCCATCTTCAGGAGTTCTGGGAACCGGGTTGATGCAAAACTTGTTTTGATGTGTGTGATGGTAGTGGTGGTGGTGGTAGTAGTAGTAGTACTAGTAGTAGTTTACCACTACAGGTGGTTGTGGTGGTGGTGGTGGTGGTGGTGGTGGTGGTGGTGGTGGTGGTGGTGGTGAAGGAATTCTTTCCGCTTTATGGCTGTGATCATTGTTTTCGAATCGGGAGAAGTTTTTGTTGTTACTTGATTCTCTAGCCCATTCGGATCCGAAAATGAGTTGCTGTAGGAAAAATCTAATGGTATACATTAAATGTATTCGCAATTGCGAATAAGGACAACCATCAGCTGTAGAATGGAATGACGACAATGAAAATTTATGCCGGACCGGGCCTCGAAACCGGATTTCCCGCTTATCGCAAGCGGTCGCCTTACCATCTGGCTCTCCGTGCACGACTCACGCCCAGACCCAAACCTCCACATGTCGTCACCTATACGTCTATGACCTGTACTCGTACATCCATTATGTATATTCACGTGCAATAGTCACGGACATTCATGCATGTCCACAGAAACTTTGCATCGTAATCAGAATAACAAACGCACTGCAATGTCGTAAATCTAATGGTAGTTGGTCAGGTGACAAGTCGACAAGCGTCTGAAGGAACTAAAGGGTAATATCTTTAGACACAGACGATGTCCATAAGCGAATACAGTTTTCATTTATTCGGCTGTAGTGAAGACGCACGGTATTGCGCCTGGTTGGGTAACTCGACTAGAAGCACTTCACGCAACGCGTGCACGCGAGGCGCTTCTGCTCTTGACAATGGCATTATCCGACGGCGCCAGCACATACTGCGGGCCATTGTGGCCGTTACACAACGCATCATCTTCGCTAGCTTGCAGCCTGTAGATCTCTCTCGCCGCCAAGATAAAAAGACACCTGACGCGTCGCTAACTCGAGACAGAAAGCTCGGCTGCGAAAGCACAGACCATCGTCTACAAATGTTGTTGCCGCTTTCCGCAAGATGTCAATAGGAGGAGAAAAAGTGTTGGTAGACCCTTCTAGAAAATCGTGCACTCTGTCAATCGAGTTAGTAGTCAGCAAATTTTTCCGCCCTATTCTCTCGTCATCCGAACAATCCACAAATCTTCAGCACTCTTCTTCTTTAGCACAACATTTAAAAGACTTCTACTCTCTTTTTGTCTGAGCTGTTTCTCGTCCACATTTTAACGCTACCACCGCGACAAATAATTCTAGAAAATACTTTCGAACACTTGAGTTTATATTAGTCAACTTTTTTTTCAGAAGTGTTTTTCTTGCTGTTTATAGCCTGCATTTTATACTCTCTTTGCTTCGGTCGTCGTCAGTTACCTTCCCATAACAATGGCAACATTTCTAATATCCGATAGTGCATCTGCAACCATAACAGCACTAACTGATACAATGTCATGCTTTGGCCGCTTTTTATTTACACATATCATACATGTTAACATTGTTTGGCCTGTACCATTGCCGATTTTCGAGATAAGAATAGAAGAAACGGAAAGCATTTTACACGAAAGCACAATCCTACATATATATCTAACTGAACATTTAAATGCGCATCGATTCGCATTATCTCATAAGGCTTCGGTGTGCAGTGACGTACCATCTACATTTACACTCTACGAGCCATCTTACGGTGTATCAGAGAGGGTAACACTGTCACTTCCCCTTTTTCTTTTGCAATCGCGAATAGTCCCCGGATAGAGCGATTAGTAGTAAGCCTCCGCATCTCATTTCACCTCTGTGGTCTTTTCGAAACATATATGTAGGAGAGAACAATATGTTGGTTGCCTCTTCTAGTGAAGTACCCTCGCGGTATTTTAAAAGTAGGCCACACCGTCATGAACACCGCTTCTTCTGTGACTGGAGTCGGGTGAGCATCTCTGTGACACTACAGCACTTACTAAACGGACCTGTGACGAAACGAGCCGCTCTTGTTTGTTCAGTTGCGAATTGCACTAACCTTTACATACATGGTTTTCGTATTTTCAGATTTCCAAGTGACACCGATCGAAGAAGAAAATGGACCATAAATTGCTGCAGACACAACTGGGAACCACGACCTGGCGCTCGATTGTGCAGTGTAAATATAAGTCAATAAAAATAGTTATAAACATGGAACGAACTGATTATAATTGCGTTTCTTCTCTGTCCAAAACTGTACTGAAACAAGTGGTCTCAGAATTTTTTGTTGGTGACATATTTTCGCAATTGGCAAAGTAGATAGGAATATTTGTGATTTATTTGTATGTAGTTACCATAAAATACACACACAAACTGAATAGATTTCTTATGCAAGTACGGCAGGACGAGCGATAATTAAGACATTCTTATGGCGGATTGGTCATTGTGAGAGAACCTGCACAAGTAACACAGCTTCCAAAGAATGAACTTGCTCTAACCCATTATGAAGCACACAAGATGAATCCTGGCTAAATGATAGATGAAACGACTGATAAAAATTCGTTTCATTGCAACATGAATCTATACTCCCCTCCCCCTCTCTACAATAAAAATGCCGCATTTCTTAAAATATCTACTTATGATTAAAAAATAAACACCACTTTTGAGAGTACCTGTAAACGGGGAAAAACTAATAAATGTTTGAAGATGTTGGTAGCGATTCCTTAAGTCGTTACATTTAACATTCCCAAACTACCACGCAAGTTCCAGTCGCGTATGGTTCGCGGGAAGAACGACTGCCGGAAAGCATCTGTGCGCGCTCGAATCTCTCTAATTTTACATTCGTGATCTCCTCGGGAGGTATAAGTAGGGGGAAGCAATATACGAGGTGCATTGAAGTTCTAAGGCCTCCGACTTTTTTTCTAATTAACTACTCACCCGAAATCGATGAAACTGGCGTTACTTCTCGACGTAATCGCCCTGCAGACGTACACATTTTTCACAACGCTGACGCCATGATTCCATGGCAGCGGCGAAGGCTTCTTTAGGAGTCTGTTTTCACCACTGGAAAATCGCTGAGGCAATAGCAGCACGGCTGGTGAATGTGCGGCCACGGAGAGTGTCTTTCATTGTTGGAAGAAGCCAAAAGTCACTAGGAGCCAGGTCAGGTGAGTAGGGAGCATGAGGAATCACTTCAAAGTTGTTACCACGAAGAAACTTTTGCGTAACGTTAGCTCGATGTGCGGGTGCGTTGTCTCTGTGAAACAGCACACGCGCAGCCCTTCCCGGACGTTTTTGTCACAGTGCAGGAAGGAATTTGTTCTTCAGAACACTTTCGTAGGATGCTCCTGTTACCGTAGTGCCCTTTGGAACGCAATGGGTAAAGATTACGCCCTCGCTGTCCCAGAACATGGACACCATCATTTTTTCAGCACTGGCGGTTACCCGAGATTTTTTTGGTGGCGGTGAATCTGTGTGCTTCCATTGAGCTGACTGGCGCTTTGTTTCTGGATTGAAAAATGGCATCCACGTCTCATCCAGTGTCACAACCGACGAAAAGAAAGTCCCATTCGTGCTGTCGTTGCGCGTCAACATTGCTCGGCAACATGCCACATGGGCAGCCGTGTGGTCGTCCGTCAGCATTCGCGGCACCCACCTAGATGACACTTTTCGCATTTTCAGGTCGTCATGCAGGATTGTGTGCACAGAACCCACAGAAATGCCAACTCTGGAGGCGATCTGTTCAACAGTCATTCGGCGATTCCCCAAAACAATTCTCTCCACTTTCTCGATCGTGTCGTCAGACCGGCTTGTGCGAGCCCGAGGTTGTTTCGGTTTGTTGTCACACGATGTTCTGCCTTCATTGAACTGTCGCACCCACGAACGCACTTTCGACACATCCGAAACTCCATCACCACATGTCTCCTTCAACTGTCGATGAATTTCAATTGGTTTCACACCACGCAAATTCAGAAAACGAATGACTGCACGCTGTTCAAGTAAGGAAAACGTCGCCATTTTAAGTATTTAAAACAGTTCTCATGCTCGCCGCTGGCGGTATAATTCCATCTGCCATACGGTGTTGCCATCTCTGGGACGTATTGACAATGAACGCGGCCTCATTTTAAAACAATGCGCATGTTTCTATTTCTTTCTAGTCCGGAGAAAAAAAAATCGGAGGCCTTAGAACTTGGATGCACCTCGTATTCCATACCTCATCCAGAAACGCACCCTCTCGAAACCTGGACAGGAAGCTACACCGCGATGCAGAGCGCCTCTCTTGCAGAGTCTGCCACTTGAGTTTGCTAAACATCTCCGTAACGCTATCACGCTTACCAAATAACCCTGTGACGAAACGCGCCGCTCTTCTTTGGATCTTCTCTATCTCCTCCGTCAACCGCACCTGGTACGGATCCCACACTGATGAGCAATAATCAAGTATAGGTCTAACGAGTGTTTTGTAAGCTACCTCCTTTGTTGATGGACTACATATTCTAAGGACTCTCCCAATTAATCTCAACCTGGCACCCGCCTTACTAACAATTAATTTTATATTATCATTCTACTTCAAATCGTTCCGCACGCATACTCCCAGATATTTTACAGAAGTAACTGCTACCAGTGTTTGTTCCGCTATCATATAATCATACAATAAAGGATAATTCTTTCTATGTATTCGCAATACATTACATTTGTCTATGTTAAGGGTCAGTGGCCACTCCCTGCACGAAGTGCCTATCCGCTGCAGATCTTCCTGCATTTCGCTGCAATTTTCCAATGCTGCAACTTCTCTGTATACTACAGCATCAAATGTTCAAATGTGTGCGAAATCCTATGGGACTTAACTGCTAAGGTCATCAGTCCCTAAGCTTACACACTACTTAACGTAAATTATCCTCAGGACAAACACACACACACTCATGCCCGAGGGAGGACTCGAACCTCCGCCGGGACCAGCCGCACAGTCCATGACTGCAGCGCCTTAGACCGCTCGTACTACAGCATCATCCGCGAAAAGCCGCATGGAACTTCCGACACTATCTACTAGGTCATTTATATATATTGTGAAAGGGAATGGTCCCTTAACACTCCCCTTGGCACGCCAGAGGTTACTTTAACGTCTGTAGACGTCTCTCCATTGAGAACAACATGCTGTGTTCTGTTTGCTAAAAACTCTTCAATCCAGCCACACGGCTGGTCTGATATTCCGTAGGCTCTTACTTTGTTTATCAGGCGACAGTGCGGAACTGTATCGAACGCCTTCCGAAAGTCAAGGAAAATGGCATCTACCTGGGAGCCTGTATCTAATATTTTCTGGGTCTCATGAACAAATAAAGCGAGTTGGGTCTCACACGATCGCTGTTTCCGGAATCCATGCTGATTCCCACAGAGTAGATTCTGGGTTTCCAGAAATGACATAATACGCGAGCAAAAAACATGTTCTAAAATTCTACAACAGACCGATGTCAGGGTATAGGCCTATAGTATTGCGCATCCGCTCGACGACACTTCTTGAAAAATGGATGTCTATACGAATATCGTGAAAAATAGTGGCTGTCCAATGAGACAGCCTACGTTAAATAAAAACTAGACGACGCTGACACACAAAAAAGAGCACGGTATAAGTGTGTTACGGGTGATTTGCGAACCCTGTCGCCTGTCCCGTCAGAACAGTATGCGGCTACAGAAACCGACGGCGAGAACGCTTGGCGAGATGTGAGGGCAGCCGCGGTGGGGCAGAGGGCCCAGCCAGCCACCGCAGTTCCCAGGAAGCGGCCCGGTGGCCGGGAGAAAGCGCACAGCTTCCGCTGCGCGTTCCACTTTGTCGCGTTCAGGCGCCGCCGTGTGGCGTGGCGTGGCGTGGCGTGGCACGGCTCAGGAAAAACACCACCACATGTCGTGACGCGTCGTGACAAGTCCAGACGAGTGTGGCTTCTTTCCACTAACCCCCGCCCCCTCCTCCCCCCCCTCTCTCTCTCTCCCTCCCCCCCTCTCTCCCTCTCTCTCTCTCTCTCTCTCTCTCTCTCTCTCTCTCTCACACACACA
The DNA here is from genome assembly GCF_023898315.1 of Schistocerca nitens. Lineage (NCBI taxonomy): Eukaryota > Metazoa > Arthropoda > Insecta > Orthoptera > Acrididae > Schistocerca > Schistocerca nitens. The sequence goes on from NC_064617.1 coordinate 689,863,378, forward strand.
CACACACACACACACACACACACACACATCCGTTTATAGGCTGCCCCACGTCTGTCAGTCCATATACCTGGAGGACAAGGTTTTCGCCGGCCGAAGTGACCGTGCAGTTAAAGGCACTGCAGTCTGGAACCGCAAGACCGCTAAGGTCGCAGGTTCGAATCCTGCCTCGGGCATGGATGTTTGTGATATCCTTAGGTTAGTTAGGTTTAACTAGTTCTAAGTTCTAGGGGACTAATGACCTCAGCAGTTGAGTCCCATAGTGCTCAGAGCCATTTGAACCATTTTGACAAGGTTTTCGGGAAAACTTCGATACACAACTGATACAGGCAGTGTGTCTCGCATGGCCATGAGGCACCGGTCTACACCTATGAATGTGCTCGTAACGTGTCATACACGTGTGTATCATCAGTGCTGCCACTCCCTATGAATATAACTGTGCGTTATTTGGATACGGCCATAAGCGATCAGCCACCTGACATGAGAAGCTTTTACAGTTTCAGTTTCGTGTACTGTGAATTTATAGACTTGATGCTTTCGATAACCCACAGCCGGTGACCGGTTTAGCGCTCAAATCACGTTTCCGACATATTACACGCGCAGTCAGAAGATATTTTTCCAATAAAAACGTGTTTCATTGTCTCCTGCGACTAAATATCACTGAATTATTGATTTTTTATCGACATTCATTTTCCATCGCAGCTATATTTAACAGCAAACAATTTCTTTAGCCACGATTCGTCGATTTGTACCATTTTCAGGAGAGCCAATATGAACACCATGTACACTGAAGAGCCAAACAAACTGGTCCACCTGCCTAATATCGTGTAGGGTCCCCGCCAGTACGCAGATGTGCCACAACACGCCGTGGCATGGACTCGACTAATCTCTGACGTAGTACTGGAAGGAATTGACACCATGAATCCTGTGGGGCTAACCGTAAATCCGTAAGAGTACGAGGGGTTACAGATCTCTTCTGAACAGCACGTTGCAAGGCATCCCAGATATGCTCTCTAATGTTCATGTCTGGGGAGTCTGGTGGCCAGCGGATGTGTTTAAACTCAAAAGTGTATTCCTGGAGCCACTCTGTAGCAATTCTGGACGTGTGGGGTGTCGCATAGTACTGCTGGAATGTACAATGAACATGAATGGATGCAGGTAATCAGATAGGATGCCCATGTACATGTCACCTGCCAGAGTCGTATCTAGACGTATCAGGGGTCCCATATCACTCCAATTGCACACGCCCCACATCAATACAAAGCCTCCAACACGCTGAACAGTCCCCTGCTGACATGCAGGGTCCATGGATTCATGAGGTTGTCTCCATACCCGTACACGTCCATCCACTCGATAACATTTGAAACGAGACTCGTCCGACCAGGCAACATGTTTCCAGTCATCAACTGTCCGTTGTAGGTAACAGACGGGCCCGGGTGAGGCGTCTCGTGCAGTCATCAAGGGTACACAAGTGGGCCTTCGGCTCCGAAAGCCCTTATCGATGATGTTTCGTTGAATGGTTCGCATGCTGACACTTGTTGATTGAAATCTGTAGCAGTTTGCTGAAGGGTTGCACTTTTGTCATGTTGAACGATACTCTCCAGTCATCGTCTGTCCCTTTCTTGCAGGATCTTTTTCCGATCGCAGCGATGTGGGAGATCTGATGTTTTACCGGATTCCTGATATTCACGGTACACTCATGAAATGATCGTACGGGAAAAGTCCCCACTTCATCGATACCTCGGAGATTATTTGTCTCATCGCTCGTGCGCCGACTGCAACAGCACGTTCTGACTCACTTAAATCTTGATAACCTGCCATTGTAGCCGCAGTAACCGATGTAAGAACTGCACCAGACACTTGTTCTCTTACATAGGCGTTGCCGACCGCAGTGCCGTATTCTGCCTGTTTAAACACCTCTGTATCTGAATACGCATGCCTATACCAGTTCCTTTAGCGTTTCAGTGTATTACATATTGTGGTCAGCTTGATCCCTGGAGATCCCAGGTTCAGTCACAGGTATGAACAGGGTTTTTTCCTCGTTCCAGCCTCTTCAGGTACCAGCGGCCGGGGCGATGGGCCCTCCCAGGTCTTACTTTGCATTACATAAACTACACACCCAGTGGACAGTTTAGGTATACACACAGTTTTCAAAAAAGAAAAATCAAGCGTTTTATGTGTCTGCGGATCACACATCATACGCCTGACGACAGTTCCGTATATGCAAACAACTTTTAATTGCAGTACATATATGAAAGCCTGGAAAAAATCTCAATTTTTGCGCTAAAAAAGAAGCTGTGCGCTCGTTACTAATAATAATAGGTAATGCCGCGAGGTGTGTTCCAGACATATGGTTCAAATGGCTCTGAGCACTATGGGACTTAACATCTTAGGTCATCAGTCCCCTAGAACTTAGAACTACTTAAACCTAACTAACCTAAGGACATCACAGACATCCATGCCCGAGGCAGGATTCGAACGTGCGACCGTAGCAGTCTCGCGGTTCCGGACTGCAGCGCCTAGAACCGCACGGCCACCACGGCCGGCTGTTCGAGACATAAAATATTAAGCATAGTTTTTTCCGCTTACGGCTGTGAAATAATTTACTTATTAGAGTTCCGTACCTCAGTCGTTAAAAACGGAAGCCTTTGACTTTTCTTCCCCACCTGCCTGTCCGACTGTTAGAAACCGTTTTTCTTAGGAGGAGGACGAGATCAGTGTTTAACGTCCCGTCGACTACGAGGTCATTAGAGACGGAGCACAAGCTCGGATTAGGGAAAGATGGGGAAGGAAATCACGGAACCATCCCGGCGTTGGCTGAAGCGATTTATGGAAAACACGGAAAACCTAAATCACGATGGTCAGACTCACGTTTGAACAGTCGTCCTCCCAAATCTTTTCCTCAGGAACGATTAGATGCGTCTGGTTGAAATTTATGTCACATATTGAAGTCTATCGGCCCTTGGCGGTGTAAAAAATCGATATTTCTAAATCAATACAATCAAAAGGTATGGCCATTTACGTCACATATTTTGATAATCACAAAATCACTCATCAAAACCTGTACGGTACTCCCCGTTGAACTAGAATCATGAAATGTGGCAAGAAGCAACGTTTCACAGTTCAAGTAAAGGAAAAAAATCCGAAAATCGTTTATTTGTAATTATGTCACAAGAAAAAATATTTCATTTGTCATTTGTTATCCGAGGTCAAACTCCGAGTTGGTCGCAATGTTGAAAGTCAAACACAAGGCAAATAATGCCTTTATTGCTCATATGACGCGTTTCGGAATTTGTCCGTCATCAGATATCTAGGAGCGATAGCCATATCTATCTACAGTAATCGCTCCTGCGTAGCTGATGAGGGATAAATTCCGAAACGCGTCATATGAACAATACAGGCATTCCTTGCCTGATGTTGACTTTTACCATTGCGACCTAGTTAGCCTGAATGCAGAACTACTGGTTATTATAACAATGGCCGCCTGTCTCCTGCATGACATTATCACATTTATGTTATTGAAATTACAGCATTCTCCAAACTCTTGGAATTCCTGGGACCGATATCTTGTCAGTAACAATGTCAAGAACAGGCGAAAATTGTAGAGCTTCTCTATTCGCGGAATGGTTGGACACACAACATGCACAGTTAAGCTTGTGCGGAACCCCCTCAGTGCGACAGTCCTAGTCACACCTGGCCAGTTTTTAATTATTACGATTGCAGTTTCGAGTATTCCTGTTCATCACCATGCAAAAGTCTCCTCACAGGCCTAAATACGATAACTAGTACAAACATGAAGCGAGCACGAACTGTATACAAGTTACGTAACTGTCAAGCGGCACCATACGAGCTGAGTACTACTGCTGTGGTTTTTATCTGGTTTGGTGATTATTTGTATACATTATGATCCGGACACAACTCGTACTCGCTTGATGTTTGGATCGGTGGCTGTAATTAAGCCTGTGACGATACTTGTATTTGAGACCTCTGCCTGGTGATGCTTAGTAATCCTTTACATTGCAATCTCGATGAAAGAAATACATCATCGGTCAGTCGCAAGAGGGAACAGCCACGTTGAGCCCATCCAGCATTTAATTATTAGACATAAAGCAGACAGTGTCACGAAACACCTCACAGTAGTCGTTCTACTGTGTGCTATCTGAACATTGTGGTTTCTATGCGCTGAAAGAAAAGTTCAACTGCTGCAAATACAAGTCCGCCAAAGCACTGAGGGTCGACACGACACCGCAAATGGTACAACGTCTAGCGATTCTGCCTACTCAGTCAAATCAGTGCTGTATTGTTAATAGTTTTCACTAGTGTCCACGTTCATTCACAGGCAGATTTATATAAAGACTTAGCAAACTGAACAGGTTTGTTTTATCTATTAGTATCTATTTGTTGTACAGTTGTACATAACTATAACATAGTCAGTCTATGTGATCGCCGTAATGCATAGTGTCAACAGTGCATCCCAATTTAAGTTATACAATATAGCACTGAAGATGGTCACTCAGTGACAGAAAATCGATTCTGCAATAGTAAAAATATACGACCAATGCTGTCTCTTTTTTTCAAGTATACCTGTTATCTGGTCGTTGTGCACAAGACAACATGGAGTCGCCAATCAACTATAACATCTTCTCGCCCTTATAATAGTATATACTTTTCATATTTTAAAAAGTTCATGCTGTGTGACTGTACCCAACCTAACATACATTTATCGCTTAGTTATCGATGTACCTATTTTTGAGAGAACTGAAGGGTGGAATCAATTCTTGATCTGTTGCGCCAAGTTGTTGAGTAAGTGAAACGAAAACGTAGAAGGCGTCACGTTTCATGTAACGCCTCTAACAAATTGATAAGGCCACGATCTCCTAAGAGGACACTTATTGCTACTGTTTGAACCAGTTGGGACTGGTCCCTCCTGGGATTATGAAAGACTAGCATAAAGGAAATCGCAATGTTCAATGTACCTATGAATCTCGTCTGGAGCACAGTTGGGCCATCAAAGGACAAAATGAGTAATAAAGGGGTTGATATTTAAATTTGTAATCCGTAAACTTTCGCACAACTAGTGGTGGGGTATACAAAAACTACCAGACTTACCTCCCCTTTGTCATTACACTTGCGTCTGGTACGCGAGGGGAAATATATGACGGCTCCGCTAGGTTTCGGACAGAACTTCTAAACTGTTGTGTTGTTGAATGAAGCATGGTAATAGCCTAAAGAAGGATATCCTAGGAAACGCAAACCAATATCAAAGCTCAGATCCAGTTAAAGGCTACTATTTTACGACATGCTTTCCGTCACTACTTGAAAACATGAGTGTGTGTGTGTGTGTGTGTGTGTGTGTGTGTGTGTGTGTGTGTGTGTGTGTGTGTGTGTGTGTGTGTGTAACGAAAGGTGCGAAACGCGTAACAGAATAGATAATGTGATGGATTCACCAGCAACAGGTATTGAAAAAAATTTCTTTGCTTTACAGTCAGTTTCGGTCCACACATTATCATCAGGTGTCATAAAATTTTTACAACAGCTTACTAGGCGATATTAAACGATTGGCCTCAAATAATATAATATTAAAAATTCGTTACTGTTGTCGAACAACAACATTAATTATTATTTAAATATAATCGATAATGCTGTTGTAAATATTATATGATACCCGATGATCGTCCGCGGATCGAAACTGGTCGTATAATAAATTTATATCAGGAGCTCTTGGCGCCGAATCGTAACTTTTTCAAATATTTACGAACAGTAGAGCAACGTTTTCTTAAAATATAAAACTGCGTTAGTTTTTTATTTCAATTTACTGACAACCGCGTCGTGCCCATTCATCCATCTCAATAACGGACTCACGAAACGACAGTGTATTAGAGACTATTCTTACAGCGATACGAACGAAAGGGTAAACATAACTTACTGTCCCCGAGCGGAGAAAATTACCAGCCCAGCCGGGAATCGAACCAGGGCCCCTTCGGTTATCAATCTGCCTCGCTGACCCCGCAGCTACCGAGTCGGACAAATATTAGTAGTTAGGAGTAGGCTTAGTGCAATTATTTTCGAATAACCCCCTGTCAACACTATTTTCTACTTCTTATCGGACTGGCTGAGTGAGCCCAAAATTCTTGACGTACTTTCTACTTTCATAGCTTCCCACTAGTAGCACTTACGTTTGTATTCTGTCTAAGCATACACCCGCGTAACGTGGTAACAAGAATCAACTTGTCGTATGTGGAAGACACTTCGCGCACGAAAAAATGTAGCAGTTTTACTATAGAGGACGATCCGCCCAATAAATTAATAATTGAAAACGCGTAGGAATGTGTCACAGAGTACAGGAGGGGGCCTCTCTAGGCCGCAAATGCCTCGACACTTTGCAGTGTTGCATCGCAGAGCGGCTATCTCGCGGGCCGAGATAAGCGCCCGGTGACGTTTGCACAGCGCCTGCAGCCGCGCCGCCCAGCCTTGAGAAGAGGCTGTCAGGAATCACATGGTAAATATTGAGGGCAATCCTCTCACCCCCCCCCCCCCTTCCCCCTCCGAAAAATTTGAAAAATTAGAATCCTGTTTAAACTGTTTAAGGACTTTAAATGGCATATTTCAGACATTTCCTGACCGTAAACAAAGAAGATACACTGACGGGCGAAAGAAACTAGTGTAGGCAAGCGTATTCAAATACAGTGATGGGTCAACGGGCAGAATACGAAGCTGCGGTCGGCAACGCCTGTATAAGACAACAAGTGTCTGGCGCAGTTGTTACATCGGTTACTGCTGCTACAATGGCAGGTTAAAAAATGGTCCAAATGGCTCTGAGCACTATGGGACTTAACTTCTGGCTGTCATTAGTCCCCTAGAACGTAGAACTACTTAAACATAACGAACATAAGCGCATCACACACATCCATGCCCGAGGCAGGATTCGAACCTGCGACCGTAGCGGTCGCGCGGTTCCAGACTGTAGCGCCTAGAACAGCTCGGCCACCCCGGCCGGAAATGGAAGGTTATCAAGTTTTAATTGAGTTTAAACTTGGTGTTATAGTCAGTACACGAGCGATGGCGGACAATCATCTCCGAGGTAGCGATGAAGTGGGGATTTTCCTGTACGGCCATTACACGAGTGTACCGTGAATATCAGGAATCCGGTAAAGCAGCAAATCTCCGACAACTCTGCGGCAGGAAAAAGTTCCTTCAAGAACGGGACCAACGACGACTGTAGAGACTCGTTCAATGTGACAGAAGTGCGAACCTTTCGTACGTTGCTGCAGATTTCAATGCTGGCCCATCAACATGTGTCAGCGTACGAATCATTCAACGAAAAATCATCGAAATAGGCCCTTTCGGTGTCGAAGGCCCACTCATGTACCTTTGATGACTGCACGAAACAAAGCTTTACGCCGAAGTCGTGGACTGTGCGGCTGGTCCCGGCGAAGGTTCGAGTCCTCCCTCGGGCATGGGTGTGTGTGTTTGTCCTTGGGATAATTTAGGTTAAGTAGTATGTAAGCTTAGGGACTGATGACCTTGGTAGTTAAGTCCCATAAGATTTCGCACACATTTGAACATTTTTGCTTTACGCCGACCTAAGTTTGGGTGACTGCTCACTCATCATCCTCTAGCGTGGACGAGGACTTTCGGATGACAGGTAGATCGGGACCCATAAGGAACCTTTTCGGTGGACGAGGACTCTGGGATAGGTATGAGAAAAACCTACCATTAAAAGCGACAGCGGCATTTTACTTGCGAATAAGCGGTAATTTTCGTTATATGTTTGGTTTCGGTTGTAACAGGTGTTTTTTTATTTTTTTACTTAAAACTAGTATATCAATTTTCCATACTAGCAGCTCTGCAATTTTGGTTTTTGTATATATATATTTTTTTAAAAAAACGAATATTATTTATTCGTCGAATTTCCATTGCTTTCAAATATTGGGTTACTATAGGAAATAGGAAATGCGATCTGTGGTATTTTAATAACAACACTGAAACGAGCAACAAACACATGGTATAAGAACAGGTACAGCATTGCTGAGACAACAATAATGTACCTATTACTATGTGGCGTGGTCTAATAAATGGTACGGGTGTACATGCGATGTGCTAGGCTTGACGCATATGGTTTCTTGTTGTCGGACATCGGTTGTACTCGTGTTACAGAATGGTACTGTCCCTCGTCTGGAAGCATGTTCCGAAGTGAGGTAGGACTGACGTACAATGCTCCATATGCTTCAAAAGTTAAGAAATGGGAAGAGGCACAACCTACTTGCGACGTAATATAAGAAGCAAACTTAAAACTTAATAATTCATTCACAGTTTATTATAAAAAGAGAAAGTTACTGATCTGCTGCCTGGGTCTATGTAACATGCCTTTATTTGCTTGCAGATCTTGGAAACGGGCAATGTAACACGAAAAAGAGTGTCCTTTAACCTCAGTTTTCACCCTTTAGAACCATTCGTAATGCCAAAATAGCGGTTTGATCCTCTTTTAGAACCCGCTTTTTAAGCAGAGTTCCAAGAAATTAGAATGAATAGGAAAATACTGGTGAGTTTTTGCACTTTTCGAAAAAGCAGCAAACGGTGGATCGAAAAAGTTTTCTTTCATTGACAATTTTACGTCATAGTTTGATTCAACGTATTTTGAAACTTTCAACGCAAAATTCTGAGCGAGTCTTAGAATTTCAATCTTATTACAGGAAATAATAACAATAAAAACCGAAAATCGGTAATTTCAGAAACCGGTTAAATTGGAGTTGAAAGAAAAACCGATATAACCGAAGACCGATCGGTTCAGTGATAACCGCCATTCCTACTCTCGGGATGCAAGTTGCTTCCAGGAAAACTGGGCGCACATTTCAGTGGCCGCAGTTTTCGTACATCCTTCTGACAACGTCTGCCCATTGAGAACGAAGTGCTGAGTTTCTGTCGACGAGGATTCTTGGGTTCACAGCAACGGCCCGCCGTCTGCTCGCCGTAATGAGAACGGGAGTACGGCTCGTGGGCCGGTTGCAGTTTAAAACTGGAAGCCAAGCGCAAAACGGCGAGGCGTTTGGCAGCGGCCGCAGTCGGCGCCTGCGGAACGGGTCCGACGCGAGGTGAGGTGAGCGGCCTGGCAGATACGGCGCCCGGCGGCCGTTCACCGGGAGCAGAGGGCGGCGCCCAGGCGTCGCTGCTGCTGCTGCTGCCGCTGCCGCCGCACTCGCCAGGGCCCAACTCCTCTGTCATCACACACAGCCATCACCTGGTTTGTCTTGCACTTGTGGCGCTCTGCAGCGCGTTTAAATTGTTAATATGTCATTAACAATTAATTATTAATCTGACATTTACAATCCACAGATTTATTTCGTCGTACACACCCTCCTATATTGGCCGCTATTATACACTACTGGCCATTAAAATTGCTACACCAAGAAGAAATGCAGAAGGTAAACCGTTATTCATTGGACAAATATATTATACTAGAACTGACATGTGATTGCATTTTCACGCAATTTGGGTGCATAGATCCTGAGAAATCAGTACCCAGAACAACCACCTCTGACCGTAATAACGGCCTTGATACGCCTGGGCATTCAGTCAAACAGAGCTTGGAGGGCGTGTACAGCTACAGCTGCCCATGCAGCTTCAACGCTATACCACAGTTCATCAAGAGTAGTGACTGGCGTATTGTGACGAGCCAGTTGCTCGGCCACCACTGACCAGAGAGATCTGGATAATGTGCTGGCCAGGGCAGCAGTCGAACATTTTCTGTATCCAGAAAGGCCCGTACAGGACCTGCAACATGCGGCCGTGCATTATCCTGCTGAAATGTAGGGTTTCACAGGGATCGAATGAAGGGTAGAGCCACGTGTCGTAACACATCTGAAATGTAACGTAGACTGTTCAAAGTGCCGTCAATGCGAACAAGAGGTGGCCGAGACGTGTAACCAAAGGCACTCCATACCATCACGCCGGGTGATACGCCAGTATGGCGATGACGAATACACGCTTCCAATGTGCGTTCACCGCGATGTCGCCAAACACGGATGCGACCATCATAATGCTGTAAACAGAACCTGGATTCATCCGAAAAAATGACGTTTTGCCATTCGGCAACCCAGGTTCGTCGTTGAGTACACCATCGCAGGCGCTCCTGTCTGTGATGCAGTGTCGAGGGTAACCGCAGCCGTGGTCTCCGAGCTGATAGTCCATGCTGCTGCAAACGTCGTCGACTGTTCGTGCAGATGGTTGTCGTCTTGCAAACGTCCCCATCTGTTGACACATGGGTCGAGACGTGGCTGCACGATCCGTTACAGCCATGCGGATAAGATGCCTGTCATCTCGATTGCTAGTGATACGAGGCCATTGGGATCCAGCACGGCGTTCCGTATTACCCTCCTGAACCCACAGATTGCATATTCTGGTAACAGTCATTGGATCTCGACGAACGCGAGCAGCAATGTCGCGATACGATAATCCGCAATCGCGGGAGGCTACAATCCGACCTTTATCAAAGTCGTAAACGTGATGGTACGCATTTCTCCTCATTACACGAGGCATGACAACAACGTTTCACCAGGCAACGCAGGTCAACTGCTGTTTGAATGTGAGAAATCTGTTGGAAACTTTCCTCATGTCAGCACGTTGTAGGTGTCACCACCGGCGCCAACCTTGTGTGAATGGTCTGAAAAGCTATTCATTTTCATGTCTCAGCATCTTCTTCCTGTCGGTTAAATTTCTCGTCTGTAGCTCGTCATCTTCGTGGTGTAGCAATTTTAATGGCCAGTAGTGTATTAATCATTATTGTAAATACATTTAAAAACTGACCCAGAAGCTCGTTAACACTAGAAAATGCACGGAATAATATTGCGAGAGCGCTCAAATCGACGCACATGCCTGAAAAGACATGAGGTTTTATTGAAACCAAAAACGAGTGCAGAGACTGCCCCGCCGATGGCGCTGGACAGCAACATGTCATTTACACCGCAGGAGAATCGTGTATTTAGAGAGGAAGTCAGATCATCCCTAGCCTGGCCGATAAACAACTGCCGGATGGTACGATTTTTGTGCAGGATGGCGCTCCACCCCACATTGCTGCACGTGTGAAAGATCTCTCGCGTACATCGTTTGGCGCGGCTCGCCTGCTGAGCCTTCCAGGTCCCCAGACCTCAATTCGTGCGATTACTGGTTGTAGGATACACGAAGCTGCAATCCTACCGCGCTCGTCCGACCTCATTAGGGACGCTAAAAGACAACGTCCGACGGCATTTTCTCCCCATACTTACTGGTATGTTGCTGAGTCCTGTTCACAACACTGTCCCTCGACAAAAGGACTGGGAATGAGATTTTCACCCTGCAGTGGAGTGTGCGCTGATTTGAAACTTCCTGGCAGATTAAAACTGTGTGCCGGACCGAGACTCGAACTCGGGACCTTTGCCTTGCGCGGGCAAGTGGTCTACCAATTGAGCTACCCAAGCACGACTCACGCCCCGTCCTCACAGCTTCACTTCCGCCAGTATCTCGTCTCCTACCTTCCAGACTTTACAGAAGCTCTCCTGCGAACCTTGCAGAACTGGCACTCCTGAAAGAAAGGATATTGCGGAGACATGGCTCAGCCACAGCCTGGGGGATGTTTCCAGAATGAGATTTTCACTCTGCAGCGGACTGTGCGCTGATATGAAACTTCCTGGTAGATTAAAACTGTGAGGTAGTGCACTTGCCCGCTAAAGGCAAAGGTCCCGAGTTCGAGTCTCGGTCCGGCACACAGTTTTAATCTGGGTGTACTATGTCTGGTGGTCAGGAGTGTACGCTGCGTGTTGCCGTGTGCAACAGATACCAGGGATTTTTGAGAGACTGCAGCAGAACTTCGTGTGCCGTTGTCGCACACGAGACTTGCGATCGTCACTCAGGACAGTTATTATGAACTACGCTGACGTTATGTGGTGTACGCTGCGTATGCCCATAACACAACAAAAATTCATTTCCGACCATCGGTTCCCTGTCTCACTACAACCGGTTGTGGACCGACCTTCATGTTTCAATTTTGACCTAAAAGGTTTGAGATACCCTGCGCATCAGAACGGCTCCGTGCAGGCAGAGCTCGCTTCTGCAGAGCTGTAGTGGGCGGTTTCACAACGCGGCCCGCATCTGTCCCCGGAGGCGAGAGGCGTTAGGCTGGGGGCGGAGTGGCAGCAGCCGGGCGTGTCGCAGGCGGCGCTGTGACGCAACCGTGCTGCGCGATGCGCCTCGCCGTTGCAGCCACAGACGCGCTCCATTTCCGCCGCTCTGCTCTTTCCACCTTAGCGGTCGTACCTGCCGCGCTTACGGAATTCGTGCCATTACGCCTTCTCCACGGCCAGCAGACCGAAATATACTGAGCGACAATCCAGATGTCCGAGACAAAGCTGCGCAACTGTCTGACGACAGCTGTCGAGTCTTGCCTCCATGCATCCACGTTCCTTTTAAATTTCATCAGGTTGGTCCGTAACTTCGTAGCGTTTTTTTGTTGCGTATCAGTATGGGATGCTTTATCGACTGTCATTTTTACCTAGTTCACTGCCGTTACGTGAATTTACAATGTCACTTCGTCAATTGGAGATAATGAGTGGAGCTGTGGATGCTAGAATATGGAGCGCCAGATGGAGAATTAGGAACATTTCAAACATATTCTTCTGTTTGAGTTCAAAAGAGGAGTGACATCAGCGGAGGCAGCCAGAAATACATTACTGGCCATTAAAATAGCCACACCAAGAAGAAAGGCAGATGATAAACGGGTATTCATTGGACAAATATACAAAAACTGATATGTGATTACTTTTTCACGCAATTTCGGTGCACAGATCCTGAGAAATAAGTACCCAGAACAACCACCTCTGGCCGTAATAACGGCTTTGAGACGCCTGGGCATTGAGTCAAACAGAGCTTGGATGGCGTGTACAGATACAGCTGCCCATGCAGCTTCAACACGACACCACAGTTCATCAAGAGTAGTGACTGGCGTATTGTGACGAGCCAGTTGCTCGACCACCATTGACCACACGTTTTCAGTTGGTGAGAGATCTGGAGAATGTGCTGGCCAGGACAGCAGTCGAACATTTTCTGTATCCAGAAAGGCCCGTACAGGACCTGCAACATGCGGTCGTGCATTATCCTGCTGAAATGTAGGGTTTCGCAGGGATCGAATGAAGGGTAGAGCCACGGGCCGTAACACATCTGAAATGTAACGTCAACTGTTCAAAGTGCCGTCAATGCGAACAAGAGGTGACCGAGACGTGTAACCAATGGCACCCCGTACCATCACGCCGGGTGATACGCCAATATGGCGATCACGGATACACGCTTCCAATGTGCGTTCACCGCGATGTCGCCAAACACGGTTGCGACCATGATGATGCTGTAAATAGAACCTGGATTCATCCGGAAAAATGACGTTTTGCCATTCGTGCACCCAGCTTCGTCGCTGAGTACACCATCGCAGGCGCTTCCGTCTGTGCTGCAGCGTCAAGGGGAACCACAGCCACGGTCTCCCAGCTGATAGTCCATGCTGCTGCATACGTCGTTTAACTGTTCGTGCCGATGGTTGTCGTCTTGTAAACGTCCCCATCTGTTGACTCCGGGATCGAGACGTGGCTCCACAATCCGTTACAGCCATGCGGATAAGATGCCTGTCATCTCGACGAGGCCAATGGGATCCAGCACGGCATTCCGTATTACCCTCCTGAACCCACCGATTCCACATTCTGCTAACAGTCATTGGATCTCGACCAACGCGAGCAGCAATGTCGCGATATGATAAACCGCAGTCGCGATAGGCTACAATCCGACCTTTATCAAAGTCGGAAACGTGATGGTACGGATTTCTCCTCCTTACACGAGGCATCACAACTACGTTTCACCAGGCAACGCCGGTCAACTGCTGTTTGTGTATGAGAAATGGGTTGGAAACTTTCCTCATGTCAGCACGTAGTAGGTGTCGCCACCGGCGCCAACCTTGTGTGAATGCTCTGAAAAGCTAATCATTTGCATATCACAGCATCTTCTTCCTGTCTGTTAAATTTCGAGTCTGTAGCGCGGCATCTTCGTGTTGTAGCAATTTTAATGGCCAGTAGTGTACTTGCGCCCTGTGTGGGAATAATGCCAGTGGAGGGAGCACGGCAAGAAAACGGTTTTCTCGTCTCGAGGAGGATCGTTTTGACATTAGCGACTCTCCACGTTCAGAAAGACCTTCGGGGTTTGATGGAGATCGTTTACACGCATTAATCCACAATGATCTTCGTTGCTGTACCCGAGGACTGGTAAGTGTGTGGAACTGGGATCGAATGATAGTACGACGTTTGCAAGCAATGCGGAACGTTCGAAATCGGATGTATGGGTACCGCATGCTCTAAGCCAAAATCACAAAACTCAGTGCGTGCCCGTATGTGCAGCTATGCTTGTTCGTCACCAACTGGCTCGTGAACAACACCTACCATTCCTATCCTGCATCGTTAATGGTGACCAGAAATGCTGGATTTATGCTAAAACGTAAGGGAAAAAAGGAATGGTTGAGCCCGAAGAAAGCAGCAGCTCCCCGTACAACGATCTCCTCGCATCCACAAAAAATAATGTTATGCATCTGGTGGTCCAGCGACGGTGTAGTGAAGTACGAATTGCTTCCCCAAGGTGTAATCACGACTGGTTACTCAGGTATTGAATGTCAAAAGAGACAGACTTCCTTATTGAGCGAGGTGGCGCTGTGGCTAGCGCAATGGACTCGCATTCAGGAGGACGATGCTTCAAACCAGCATCCAGCCATCCAGATTTGGGTTTTCCATGAGTTCTCTACATCACTCCAGGCAAATGCTGGGATGCTTCCTTTGAAAGGGCACGGAGGATTTCCTTTCCTATCCCTGACACAATCCGAAGTTGTGCTTCATCTCTAATGCCACCAATGTCAACGGGACATTAAACTGAATCTTCCTTTCTTCTTCAAACTTCTGGTCTGTGGCTGGTGGTATTTAGTATCATGATCTGTAATTATGACAATGGGCAGTTTTCGACCTCTGTGGTTTAGAGAGCCCCACCCAGATCACATACATGCATGTGGGTGACCCAAAACAATGGCTAATATACGGAACTTCATTCCATTCCTTGATCCTTACAGTTATTACATCATTGGAAGTGGTGGCAGGGGATGCAGATGTGAGTTCTACCCTTTTTTTTTTCCGAGAAACTGATTAAATTGAAGTGAACAGTCTATTTTGACTTTGTTTTGAATTCCTTCTCATGGGATTCTTCCTCTCCAGCGCAAACTTTTTTCCCTCCTATTTCCAGACGTGGAAGCTAGGGTGGAACGTGGGGAGTGGAGGTCTGGGAGACTTCACAGGAGGGGAAAATGTGGCTCAGAACCGAACTCAGGAGGGGGTGACAAATAAGTGTCCCTTTTTGCACACAGGTTTGGAGGGGGAAACGAAGGGGAGGGTGAGGGAGCTTCTCAGATGGATGTTTTATCCCCAAACAGTCATAAATTAACCTCCAAGGGGTCATAAACCACTTAGAAGAAGAATAGATTAAAGGGCTGATGAGGAGGATGGGCGGTTTAATTGATGAATTGAATTAAGTAGCATATCAATCTGATATCAAAAGTGCGCCAGCATCCATGACTGCTGACATTTTTCAACAACTTAGACATCTTGCAGACGCATCCCGAGAACGACGACCAGTAAGCCTGCCTCGACTGAAGGCACTCCACGATAACGCCGGCCCGCTTCTGCTAGACTGACAAATGTGCAATACAGGAGCTGGGTAGGGAACTCATTCCACACCCACCTCATTCACCTGATCTTGCGCCCTCAGATTTTCACCTTTTCCGCTCTCCATCGAACAGCTTTCAAGGAGCTCCCTTTCCGGATGAAAATGCGCTCCCAACACGGCTTAATGAGTACTTTGCCTCAAAACTACGTGATTTCTACAGTTGTGGAATCGAAAAGTTACCCCAGGTTGGCAGACTGTTGTAAAGAGCGAAAGAGAATATACTTTCGATGACTAATGTCTCTGTTACACGTACCTCTTTGTGTTTATCAATTTCATGGAAAATCCCTACGAATTTCTGCACCAACCCAATATCACATATATAGCTTCCTCACCGCGCTTGAGTGCTGCTCCTGTTCGCTGTTGTGGACGCCTCACACAGTTCCGGGTAACCTGAGGTTTTTGTCCAGCCTGGGGATGATGACTCAGTCTTCCCGTAATCCTTCTACATGAGTTGTGGTCGGAAGCTTAAAGGCTTCTCACTTTCCACGACGGCAAAAAGTTTTCCAGCATCTCTTGGGAAGAAACTTAGAACGTCTTGGCAGAAAGTAGCATCTCGAAAAGTGGTAGTATAGGTAGCAGGAAGTGAACAATTGAAGTGCCTGTATTCGATTGCAGAAGCTAATTGGCAGAAAGGCCTAGATATAAAAAACTTCCGTAGAATGTTTTTGGAGCCCGTGAAATCGGGAGTCAGCTGGCATCTGTAATATGATTGGATTTCAGATACTTTGCAGACGAGGTATTTGTCATAAAAGAAAGGGACAACCAACGAGCTGTAGTTCGTAAAAATGCTAAGCATCACAGCGCGAGAGTAAAGAGACGAAATATTTTTTTTTAATGTACGCCTATACCAAGACGCGCGTCCAGCGTTTAAATACTCGAAATAAACACTATGACCCGCTGGGCATAGATATTTAAAATCACCGCCGCAGAGATTGATAGCAAGAAGCTGCGAAACAGAAGAAAGAACGATCTATCTTTTGTTAAGAAATATTCTAGAGACTTCATTATCCCTGGTAGTTTTGGTCGCCGACATGCTACAAGTTGTATTTTTATTTTGTGTATAAACTACGTGAAACGACGAACAAACATTTCGGTAACGCACACGCAAGGAAATTTAATTTTTAAGAAGGATTGGACTGACAAAGCAGCGATTGCTGGACTGCGCCATGTACAAAAGAAATATCAGATGTAAGTCACGCATTTATTGTGTATTTGTCAATGTCTAGAAGTTTGAAGTCAGTTTGTTCAAAATACATTAATATTTTACGATGTAGTAATTTTCTTCTTATTCTTTTCTTTCACTAACCAAAAATGATGTTCAAATTGTATATGAGCTTTGTTACAGATTCGCCCTTTATCGTGGTATCTCGATTGTATTTGGGAGACCACTAATGTGTTCAACTTCCGATCTGTTAATCTTTCTCTTACGAAATTCCACTAATTTGCTTTCATTTACATTTTTATATTCAAATAGGTCCCTCAGGTATTTTCATCGAAGATTCTGATTGCGTGAAGGCAATCCGGGTCAAAAGGTCAATTACGAAAACCCCTTAGCGTAATCAATCCGTACGTCTCCTGGACACAATCGAGAAGCGATGCATCGGTGATCCACTAATAATCTCTCTCTCTTTTTAAGTCGTACTAAAAAACGGCCACACAGGATAGCCGTAAGTATGCCATCTAGCTTAGGTTGCATTTTGTCAGTAAATATTACCAACCAACAGTTACAGCGTCACTATTATTGGTTCAAATAGCTCTGAGCACTATGGGACTCAACTTCAGAGGTCATCAGTCCCCTAGAATTTAGAACTACTTAAACCTAACTAACCTAAGGACATCACACACATCCAAGCCCGAGGCAGGATTCGAACCTGCGACCGTAGCGGTCACGCGGTTCCAGACTGTAGCGCCTAGAACCGCTCGGTCACCTCAGCGAGCATCACTATTATTATCTACTACTATTTCTTATACAGTATAAGCATGTTCCTAACGCCAGACATCACTCCAGCTGCCTGGAGTCGTAACCCCTCTGGAGCTGAGGTGATGTGTTCTCAGTGTTCTTTAAGTCGGGAGTAAGTGATCATTCGTGAATAACCAAGTAGTTTTTCGCACTATGGAAACACAGACAATTCGAAAGTGCGTGGGAGCGGTTTATTTTTGCGTCATTCCCAGTAACCGGGACCAAAGTTGCCGCTTACTGAGATTTTAGTGCCAAGTGTCTAGAAATACAAGAAACAGTACCATCAGTGCTCGAATTAGTCACAATTAGACTTGATTTATCTCGTGATTCTCCTTGGTCGTGAGAGCGTCGTTCCATTACGGTTACCTCGAGTGTAGACGTCTCCGGCTTCTCTTAGAACAGGACTGCATGGAAAGCGGTCATTTTCGGAACCGAAGTGAATGCTTTCCCCTTGAATGATGGCATCTTTGATGGGTGTTGCTCCGCAGTCAGAAACGGACACTAAATATCTGTATATCTGTCCTTATAATACAGGCTCAGAAACACACTACCAAATAACTAGTGAAAAAGATTTATATTTGAAAAGGACTAGGCAAAAGTCTATCATGTGCTGACATTGTGGTAATCTTGACTCACAGGCGAAACCACGCTGTTTCTTACAGAGTGAAGAGAAATAATATGTCGAGAGTGCACATAGTGATATTAGCAAAATTGATTGAATTTTAGAATGTGTCTCCAATTTTTTAACAAATATATTGCACGCCTTGGCGAAAGCTACGGAGAGTGCTCTCGTCAACATGAAAGTTACACTCACATTTGAAGCCGTGTGACGAGGGGTAGCGGCGAAATGTTCACACAAATCGTCGTGATCGTGTATGTGACGCAACACGACGGGCAAAGTAGCCTGTTGACCACCCGAAACAGAGCAACGGGTTACCCCGAGTCACAACAACACATACAGTACATGCATTACTAATCCACATAAATGCACCTAGTGACGGAGATTTAAGCCTCCGAAACACGCCATTAAAATAAATAGTGACTGGTAACAGTAAACTTGTTGTAAGTATGGTTCTCGAGCGAGACGCCTGTGCCGTTGCGAGATTTTCACAATATTTCTTCGACGCAACTGACCGACAGCTTCAGATGCGGCGATGTTGTCGCACCTGAAGATGTCAGTCATTTGTGCAGACAGAATATTGTGGCACGTTCACTACGGCATCCGACGTCTCGCCCGAGAATCGTATTTAGAATTAACTAGTCGGGAAGTCTTCAGATTATATGTCAATAGCAGTCACGGTAAAATTTGACTGACAATGTTTTCATTTAAAACAAGTATAACGAAAATCGTGCTATATTCTTCTCCTAATCCGCTTAGCCTTTTTTCTTGTTCTACAGAGCGAGTAACTACGCTTCGATAATTTGCTCTCCTTGAAGCAGGCATGAGTCGGTGACAGAGAACATGTCTAGTACTAAACAGCACATTCTTATGCAAGTAGTATAGATAGTTTGTACATCTGCAATATGTATGCTGCGCTGAGCAACCTGTTAACACGAGATTTTATAGGTTCTATGTCGTCTCTGACGCTCCCCCTCTTTTTCAAACTGTGAAAGTAATATTTGATTTTTTTCTGTAAACAGTGACACACACGCATCACGGGAACGATCAAAGCCTGCTACTTCTGGTCGTTTCCGTGGAGTCTCTCTTTAAATATTTGATAGTTGTGTAATTAGTTATGTTCTCATTTTCGTAACTATGATACAGAACCAGTTTATGTAGAGGTATCGTGACAATCAATTTACATGAACAGATTGACTTTACATAAAAGAATCGAACAACTTCATTTACAATGTGGCCGTGGTCACGTTCAAACACGGTATCTCATTTCTGCCATTCCGTCACGCCTCCACGAAGACTCACTTTACTACGCTAGTTCCATACCACATACACGCCGCTTAACTGCGAAGACTTTCGTCAGCGGTGGAGGATGACGTGCCTGCCTGATACCGGTTTATGATTCTCTACGGCGCTACAAAGCGGACGATGTGTCCTTTTAAAGGGGTTACTGATATTTTGTCTGGCGAGTTTAT
The DNA here is from genome assembly GCF_023898315.1 of Schistocerca nitens. Lineage (NCBI taxonomy): Eukaryota > Metazoa > Arthropoda > Insecta > Orthoptera > Acrididae > Schistocerca > Schistocerca nitens. The sequence goes on from NC_064617.1 coordinate 689,883,194, forward strand.
TTTAACCACATTCGAAAGTCGAAGTAGACCCATATTCAGGAAATGGTTGTAAGGAGCAGATGCAGGAATCCTGCATAGCCGTCTAAGGTAGGACCTAGGGGAGGTGGTTTGCCGTTGCCTCTCTCCGACCTGTTATGAAGTGTCAAATCTGTGTCCGTGTTGTGCGGATGACTGGTGGACAGACCCAAACTCGGCAACTCTGTACGCCGGTACCAGGACGGCCCGGTTCGATCCTAGGTATGAACCAGAGGGGGCGGTGTATCTAGCCCTCACCGAATTCGTCAGCCCTGCGAACGACAGTTAACTCGCTAACGTCTTTGTAGCATTGCATAGTGTTGCATTCCATAGTTCAGGTTAGTCATCGAAGAGAAAATGTGACATAAAAGCAGGTTTTGCATCTTATTTTTGGTGATTCTGGTAATATACAAGCAACATGAGATGACTGCAAATTCATACCTTACAGAAGGGTACTAGGAACTGAATAACGTGGATGGCGATGCTGTGGTAAACATTCGCGGTGTTCTGTTAAATTATTTGCAGTAGACGGAGGAAACTTGTTTTGGCGTTTGAAAGGCACTCTTGATCGTACACCGGTTCCAGAACAGTCGTTAAATGGAGAATGAAAACGTGGTCCAGGTACAACCTACATTCTCAAAACACGTAGACGTTGCGTACCCTGACAAAAATAAAGTTTTTTAAACAGGAGAATGTTACTGAATTCTGTTAAAATAAAAGGGAAAGCTTTGGATTTAAGACCATCAAAGCTTATACGCAAAGAAGTAGATAACAAACCGACCACCGCGAACACATTAGCGAGACTGGATGTAAAAGGCATATTGGTAACAATATTACTCACGCTCGTGAACTGCCAAATTCCACGATCCTAATTCAGTTTGCCTTATCGCAGAAGGAGGTGACAACAACAAAGGGGGAAGCCGTTGTCCTTAATAATGATAAGTAAAACCGCCACGCTCTTTTTTTTTCTCAACCATCTCCAATCTACAATACCTATAACAGCAGGAAACTATATTGATGGATGACACTTTCCAGTATGCAAAGACTTTCTCTCCGGTTATTCACAATCTGGAGATTCTCACAGGCCATTAGTGTACAGCCTTATAAAAGATAAGAAGAAAGAAACGTATTTGAAAATTATACAGCGTGTTCAAGACGAATCTAGGAGGAGCCAACTATCTTTTCATCGAAAACGGTGGTAATTGACTTCGAGTAGTCCATCTAGGGGAGTATCAAAGTCAAGATTACTAGCTGTCTGTTTCAATTGGCTCAAGCTTGATAAGTACAATTGTAATTTTTATTTTAAGAAAACCTTAGCAATGACTAGCGACAAACGACCATAATTAGTACAGAATGCCTTTTTTTAAGACATAGCACCTCCCTAAAATTATATTATTTTCTAAACTACACACTGGACTCGCATTCGGGAGGACGACGGTTCAATCTCGCGTCCGGCCTTCCTGATTTAGGTTTTCCGTGATTTCCCTAAATCGCTCCAGGCAAATGCCGGGATGGTTCCTTTGAAAGGGCACGGCTGACTTCCTTCCTCATGAGTCCCTAATCCAATGAGACCGATGACCTCGCAGTTTGGTCTCTTTCCCCAACCAACCCAACCAACCCCAAAATTAGCTATACGTCATTCACGCAAGCAAGGGTTGTGTACATTGCTCAAGTTGCTGCCCATAAAAAATTAAATTTACTCAAAAATTGTGAACCCGGTAAATCAGAATTTCTAAAGTGCGTTTCATACAAGGCAGCCGTGAGCAGAACATAAGATAAAAGAAATGCAGTTGTTTTCAGGAAATATTTTTGTACGTAAACCTGTAATAAAATTTCGTGTTCATGTATAATTTATCTTTTTTTACGTTGATCACTGGTCCAGTATTTACAATATTCTCTGTTCAGATCTGGAGGAGTCTGCCGAATTTGCGCAGTTGGTATGCCACGAGCAGTCAGAAGTTGTCGAGTGTCCGCCTAGCTAGCTGCTGAGGTCAGCGCAGACGACTGCTAACTAGAAGAGCGCGGGCTCGATTCCCGTTCGGAGATTTTCTCCGCTCGGAGACTGGGTATTGTATTGTCCTTGCGTTCGTGTGGTCATATTTGACATTACATAACGGAGATGGCTGTATGGGCGCGTCCCTAAAGCCAACAACTTTTTATAAAAACGTTTCCGAGATGTGCGTGGCGTTCAGGAGACGCCTTGGGAAGAGTTGCCAAATTCGAGTGCTTCGTTTTCGACCGGCAGTTAGAAGTTGCCCAGTTCGGGCGAGCTGTGACTGATGAGTGCTTCTGCAGTGTACTGTTGTGGATGAAGTGAAGGGAGAGGGTGAAACCCAGTGCCGACACGTAGCGAACTCCTGAGTAACAACACGAAGGGGGCAGATCACAGTCAATAGCGTCACTTCACGAGGCGCAGTGGATAAGTGATCAGGAACCTTACACGTCATCACCTACTCTACCCTAACCGGCCAAATACTGGCAATGAAAATTTTCCACAATCAGGATTTGAACGGAGTCGAGCGCCACAGTAGAGGCGTGCGATATAGAGATGGGCAAACTCGTCCATCCTTGGGAACTAGTTCACTGCTGATCGTTCTTTTTTGGGAACCGTTCATTTTTACTCGTTCACCGTTCATTTGTGCTTGGTATATGGTTCTTATGAAAAACTGAAAACTAGTCGTGTAGGTGACTGAAGGATGGAGGGCACCAAGAGGGGGCACTTGCCTCCCCCCTGGAGAATAGAGTTTTTATTCATTACAGAATTCTTAACAGTTTTAGAAGTAATTTCTGTGATTCTGCAGAGCCTGTCGTTTAGCCAACCGTAGCCTTGTGTGGCTGATCGCAGGGAAATAATATAGGGTGGCGCACGGAAAACCGGTCCCGAGTACAGTCCAGTCCAATTACGGACGATGTGTTGCCAGTTACAAGCAGATACAACAGACAGGCAATCACGTAATAATTAGGCAGTGAAGAAATAACAAGCTAATGCAAGCAACAATTGCGAAACTGTCGATGACGATGTGTAGAGAGCTGGAGAAGAGGACATGAAAATCTCAGGTGACGCGCATGGGCTATAGCTCATGTAATCTTGTAAACCTGTTGGTGGCGGTTTCCCAACTTAATAGACCACAAGTGTCTTGTATAAAATTCTTCGTTTCGACTTCCACTACATAGCTATGCTACGTTGTAAACAATAATCGTTTACACCCTATTTATACTTCACGTTGTCTCTCAGTTCGTAGGCGAAGTAGAGACTTTAATGGAAGCATAAAACAAAATGTGGTTTTCTCATACTTGCGCCACTTAGTAAAAATTAGGTTTTTATGTTGCATTATTAACGTCAATGCAATAATAATAATAATAATAATAATAATAATAATAATAATAAAGTCTGCAGTAATAAAGTTTTTGGTTTGAAAACTCCTTCTGAACAAATGTTTTTGAGATAATAAGTAAATATGATTTTATGGCAATATGTCTTTTCAAATGGAGAGGCACCGCTTTTCCTACTGAGCCAAAATTAACCACAACCCACTTTTTTTCCCATAGAAACCAACCTAGCAGGTCATGCAAATTGGAAACAACCAAACTTAAAAATAATTAGAGCCTTCCTAAATGTAATGTTTTGTATATATAAGATACACGAGAATCGTTTTATATGAATTTTCTTACACTAAAAATTAAGCAAATTATTGAAAGTTAGCTGCTAAATCAAGTCGATGAAACCAAAAAATATATGAATAAAATAAAAAACTTGCCTTGTTATAAGTATGTCTTCTGCTCTTCGTCGATATAATGAAATGATCTGATATGCCCTTTCGTTACCTAAAAAGACGTACCTATTACATACAACGTAATTTTATGTAATTTACATAACTATAAAATTTCCGGTCGTGGACGCTGAATAACCAGACCCAAGTGCAAGAACAGTTTGGAACACATGTAAAATTGGCGAACGCAGTGAACGAAACGAACAACTGGATACTGTACTAACTAGGAGCAGTCGGCAGTGGAACTGAGACAGGTGGTCATGCAAAGAACGACGAGTGCGGCCGAGGGAGACCGAGACTGAGACGAGCACACGACCGAGGCTGGAGCGAGAACTGCCGAAGTGACCGCCGCGACCGAAGTGAACAATGAACCGATCGTTCCTCGTTCCTGGGAACCATAAGTAGACCGCCGCGACCGAAGTGAACTATGAACCGATGGTTCCTTGGAATTCGTTCGTCGGTCCTTTCGTTCATCTTGGTGAACCGTTCCTTTGCACCCGTCGTTCGCGAACTACCCATCACTAGTGCGATAGCGACCTCGGCTACGGAGATAAGTCAACTACACTACTCTCAAAATATTTTATGAGGTTATCACTGTTAGTATTCAACCGCGATTCTTATACATATTTTAACAACGCGTTTCAAGAGACAATGCTCTCATCATCAGGTTGTAAAATCTATTTCATGAAATTAAACGGACTAAAAAGACAAAATACCATCACCAATAGTTGGGAAGTCCATAGAGTAAAACAGAATTAAAAGTATATTGGACTGTGGGTCCTCGTCTTACATTGAAGTTCTTGACACAAGTCAATGGCCGTCCCATAGCTACCAAATATGCTGTCGACTGCGCCGGCTCGGGAGCTGTTGTGGACTGACGTGCCTAGGTGTTGTGGCGTGGTTACAGCCGTGTGCTTGACGGTAACGCTATGCTATTGGGCGCCTCATTTCCTTATTGCATTGGTCTGCCATCTTTAGCCTCTCGCAACTCCGTCATTGATATGCTACAAGTTTAAAGTCGCATGCCTGCCCTAAAATAATTCTAAAAACCCGCTAAAAAATCTCATTTCTTTAAAGTTATCTTGTACATTTAGGATATTGCTTTGTTTCTTTTCATGGATAGCTATCTCGAATTCCTCTAGTAAATCAAGTTTCCTCCCTTTCTTTTCTACATGCAATATTTCTACGTTGTCTTCTATGATATTAAGGGGATGGCCTGTTTCATATATATGGTTCGCAACAGCTGATTTGTCATAATTCCCTAACCTGAACGCATCTTTATGTTCTTTATACCGGATCGCGAATGATCTTCCTGTCTGCCCTATATATTTTGCATCACAAGTTCTGCGCTGAATCTTATAAACTCCCGATCTTTCAAACTTATTTCTCTTCTCGCCAATATCGTGCTTAAGGCTATTCCTCACTAGGTTATTAGTCTGAAAAGCTATTTTGACATCGTATGGCTTAAAAATACACTCCTGGAAATGGAAAAACGAACACATTGACACCGGTGTGTCAGACCCACCATACTTGCTCCGGACACTGCGAGAGGGCTGTACAAGCAATGATCACACGCACGGCACAGCGGACACACCAGGAACCGCGGTGTTGGCCGTCGAATGGCGCTAGCTGCGCAGCATTTGTGCACCGCCGCGTCAGTGTCAGCCAGTTTGCCGTGGCATACGGAGCTCCATCGCAGTCTTTAACACTGGTAGCATGCCGCGACAGCGTGGACGTGAACCGTATGTGCAGTTGACGGACTTTGAGCGAGGGCGTATAGTGGGCATGCGGGAGGCCGGGTGGACGTACCGCCGAATTGCTCAACACGTGGGGCGTGAGGTCTCCACAGTACATCGATGTTGTCGCCAGTGGTCGGCGGAAGGTGCACGTGCCCGTCGACCTGGGACCGGACCGCAGCGATGCACGGATGCACGCCAAGACCGTAGGATCCTACGCAGTGCCGTAGGGGACCGCACCGCCACTTCCCAGCAAATTAGGGACACTGTTGCTCCTGGGGTATCGGCGAGGACCATTCGCAACCGTCTCCATGAAGCTGGGCTACGGTCCCGCACACCGTTAGGCCGTCTTCCGCTCACGCCCCAACATCGTGCAGCCCGCCTCCAGTGGTGTCGCGACAGGCGTGAATGGAGGGACGAATGGAGACGTGTCGTCTTCAGCGATGAGAGTCGCTTCTGCCTTGGTGCCAATGATGGTCGTATGCGTGTTTTGCGCCGTGCAGGTGAGCGCCACAATCAGGACTGCATACGACCGAGGCACACAGGGCCAACACCCGGCATCATGGTGTGGGGAGCGATCTCCTACACTGGCCGTACACCACTGGTGATCGTCGAGGGGACACTGAATAGTGCACGGTACATCCAAACCGTCATCGAACTCATCGTTCTACCATTCCTAGACCGGCAAGGGAACTTGCTGTTCCAACAGGACAATGTACGTCCGCATGTATCCCGTGCCACCCAACGTGCTCTAGAAGGTGTAAGTCAACTACCCTGGCCAGCAAGATCTCCGGATCTGTCCCCCATTGAGCATGTTTGGGACTGGATGAAGCGTCGTCTCACGCGGTCTGCACGTCCAGCACGAACGCTGGTCCAACTGAGGCGCCAGGTGGAAATGGCATGGCAAGCCGTTCCACAGGACTACATCCAGCATCTCTACGATCGTCTCCATGGGAGAATAGCAGCCTGCATTGCTGCGAAAGGTGGATATACACTGTACTAGTGCCGACATTGTGCATGCTCTGTTGCCTGTGTCTGTGCGCCTGTGGTTCTGTCAGTGTGATCATGTGATGTATCTGTCCCCAGGAATGTGTCAATAAAGTTTCCCCTTCCTGGGACAATGAATTCACGGTGTTCTTATTTCAATTTCCAGGAGTGTATTTGCTATCTTTTGTGAGACTTTTCCGTAGTATGGCATCGTGATAATTTTCACTTTCTCTCCATCAGGTTTATTCTTTTTGCGCTTATTACTTTTCCGTAACAGTTTTTTAACCATATCTATTCTGTAACCGTTATTCATCGCTATTCTCTTAACGGTATTAATTTCAGTCTCCCTATTTTAGGAGGGCTGCTCAGGATAACTCCGCTGAACGCCAGTCATACGATCACATGTAGCGCGACAAGCGAGGCTGTCCGATGACTTGGTAGCCACAGAGAGATTTTGTAGGGGATTCCGCGACTGGCGACAAACCGCAGCCGGAGCGGGCGAAGCCAGAGGGCCACATATCTGTGCGCGCCGCCTTGCGGCTCACGTGGCGCAGCCGTGGGGACCCGGCGCGCTGCGGGCTCTCACACGCACCGGCACGCAACACGGCAAGGCGCGCACGCATACGCACGCGCTCTGCTGGCATCGGCCCCGTCGCTCACCTGGAGCCACACACACTGAAGCACAGAGACAGGCGTGGCAGGGACACCGCGATCGTCATCTACAAAATCAAGTCACGCGGGGTTCGGTGCTCACGAGAAGAACACGGCAAGTGCTATAATCCGATTTCCCTGGAACTACGATCCGTGGAAGACAGGTCAAACTAAACGAACACGTGTCTCGGCTTATCCTTAGATACTAGACCGCTTCTGAGAGAACGACGCTCAGAGTTTTCGAGGTACTTTATTTGTGCCTTTTAGCGAGCGAATAGTTCAACCAAAGTAGTAGTACAGTGGCCAGAGTCGCAGCTTCACTCTCGTGCGCCCCGTGTTCGAAACTCTATTATTATTTTTGTTTTTCATTTACGTACCATGTACGCAGAAGATTACTACACAAATGTTTCGCGATGAGTACTGAAATAACGTTGCCTTATTCGTCTAATTGTTCGCCTGGTAAATAAATTTTAATCAAGTAAATGAATGAATCACCAAAAAAGCATTTGAAGGAACTCTCCAGGCAACAAGGCAATTGAGCCGACCTCGTACAAGGTGGAAAGATAACATAGAGAAGGACTACACAGCGAGGTCATCAGTTCCTCGGTCAAGAGTTCGTTCGTCTGGAGGTAACGACATCCACCAGGAATGTGCTCTGGTGGGGAGCGTATTTAGGAACAGTAAAGGCGGGACGCTGAACGCAGTACTGATGACACAGCTGAAAAAAGATTTACAGAGAAGTGAAAGTATATCGACTGGCTCCGTGCTTAAGTTACAGCAGCCCAAAGGCAAGAAACTCGTAATAATGTCCAGAGTGACACAGATGCAACGAGCTACGATTTTCTATCTTCTTGGAAGGATTGGAACTCAGAGAAAATGCCCTACATCGGATGGCTTACTGTGCCTGGGCAGTAAACAGAGAAATTACCCGAAACAACCAATTAGAATAAGAAATACTCTACAAGCAGGAATCCAGGGGCTGTCGAGCTGCTATCTACGTGAGAGATGGCTGGGCGGTCTACGCTCGTTCATAGAATATGAGGAGGGCAGCCGCTGTCTCGACGAGCGAGGCTGGAGTCGGCATTGTCTCGTCGTCGTGTCGGTCGCAGTTACTGAGCTGTGCCCGAAGCCTTGAGGACGCCAGCAGCGAGCGGCCACGCTTTCTGGACGGTTCCGCTTAGATGCAGCGGATTCGCCTCAGGTGGGAAACAAACTATTGTGAGAAAATGAGGCCAAACACGATATTTTTGTTCTCGGTGACAGACGTGGTAGTTCCCTTCTGCCAGAGTGAAGTAGCTCACGAAAAACAATACATTGATTGTGGCCAGTGTATGCGTGCCGTTAGCCTTTTACTGCTACCAGTCACATTACACGGTTTCGTTTTATTTCTGGACACTGTGAAAAGTATCTAGATAGGTTTACTGATATTCAGTCGTCTCTGCATGCAGACTGCAAGCTACACAAAAACTCGGTTTACTTAAATAACAGCAATTAACCATGAAACTGCCGCACTTAACTTGTCGAATAGAGTACTGTTAGCGTAGCGGTGGGGAGGGGCTAGAAGTTCATTGCTTCTAAGTAGTTGCTGTTCTGTGCGTCCAATGTGCTGACCGTATTTGCCGATGTGCACAAAACAGAGTGCAAGGGACGCATAAATATATGTTTTCATCAGTTAGGGCAGTACCAGTAACATCACACTTAGCCTACATAACGGCCGCAGTTTGGCCACGAAGAGTCCAGAAGTTTCCTTAGTTGAGCCATATCCAGCTGAAGCCATTCGTTGATGATCAGATCCCGTAAAGCTATCAAATCATGAACATGATGTGTTACGTGTACCTGCGATTTCAAGTAGTCCCACAGGTTTTCTATGGGGTTAAGGTCGGGTGATTATCGAGCCATTCGAGGACCGATGTGATGCCTGACAGTTCATCAAAGAAGAAAAGTATGCTTGTAGCCCTGTGGCCACCGCTGTTCTCATGTTGGAGGATCGGAGTGCCCACAGCATATTCTTGTACAGAAGAGAGGCCAACACTGGTTCATCAAGAATGTTGAAATAAACATCGTGGTCATGTTCACCGTAACCTGAACTAACAGGCGCAAGTAATTGCACAAGAAAAAAAAAAAAAAAGAAAAGATGCACCCTTTTCCCACATTGCAGATCAAACGTCTCATTGGACCAAATCATTTGAAACAGAGGCAATGTCGTTATTAAGGTCCCGTCGAGATTGAGGTTACTACGGACGGAGCACAAGATCGGATGGTCTCAAGGATGGGGAGGAAATCGGCCGTGCCCTTTCAAAGGAACCATCCCGGCATTTGCCTGGGGCGATTTAGAGAAATCACGGAAAACCTAAATCTGATGTCCTAGTGAATGCGAGGCAGTTCGTACGTAAACTGATTGAAGTAGACCTACATTCACTGATAGCAGCAATTCCTGTCGGGTTCGAAACCGATTGTCAGTGTCAAGATTTGAGCTCCGTCTCCGGTTGCTGTCGCTTACGATCTTTTTACAACAGTTGTTCGTCTCTTCGTATTACATGCCTTTTCCATGTAAATACGTTAGAGAGCGCCCATTGACACACAAACAAACTAAACTACTCGGTTCACGTTGTGGCTGTCGGCATGTCCAAACACAATAACCCGTTTCTACCAATATGTAAAGCCTCCATGTCGATGCATCTTACTGGCACAAACATCACTGTCATGATCTATGTCATGAGTTGAGGATCCCCTTACCGCCTGTAATCAGTTCAACGATTCAGAGCTACCTGTGTTCTCTTTTGACTAATATTTTGTCCTGCAGATTTAGCGAGCGGCACGCACACATGCACACATTCTATATGACAAATGTATCAGGTCGTACTCCGGTGCTTTAATATTTGATTTGTGTCGCCTAGGTGATCGGAAGAAACCGGTTAGGTTTTAACATGCTGTCGAGAGCGAGGTCGTCAGAAACGAAACCACCTCTGATCGCCCAAGCCTAGGTACCAAGAAATCAGTATTGTTCTTTACGAAGGAGTCGTTCTGGCATTCACCGTAGGAGATTTCAGCAAACAACTGAGAACTTTAAGCGTCCACGCTCGGCTGGGAATGTGAACCGCATTCCTCCCGATTAACAGTGCGTTGCGCTAGACCGCTCAGACGGAAATTAGAGAGCACATGTCGGTACATCGTTTTACAAGTGAGGAGCGCCGAATCAAAACCCTATATATCCACTTTTGCTGTATTCACGTGTTTGAGCTGTAGCGGGGAGATACGGGAGTAATACATGCTGCCACAAAATAATTTTCAGCACAACGCGACATCAAGTGATTTATGGTGTGTTTCTTCTTTTTATAGCTTGTGGAGCCATTTAGAGATCTCTATTTGTTACTTTCCGTATTAACAGCAAATGCGGATTTATCGGTTTTTGTTCCGGCGCTCCTCAAGTGAATGAAGGATGCCAATGTTAGTACAATAAGATGGAGACGCAGTTAGCAGTCAAGGCTATGTACTGCAGATCTGTATTGAGGAACGTAACAACTGAATGCTGTTACGTTTCACGATGGTGCTCGTCAGTCATATTGTGGTGGACTTAAATGAAAGCTATCGTTAAAAAAATGGGATTTGCTAAAAATCGTTTAAGCCATTGAGGATATTTTTTTCCATCCCAATACGCTATTATGGAAAAATATCTTTATTTATTCCATGATAGCCGGTCGGGGTGGCCGAGCGATTCTAGGCGCTCCAGTCTGGAACCGCGCGACCTCTACGGTCGCAGGTTCGAATCCTGTCTCGGGCATGGATGTGTGTGATGCCTTAGGTTAGTTAGGTTTAAGTAGTTCTAAGTTCTAGGGGACTGATGACCTCAGAACTTAAGTCCCATAGTGCTCAGAGCCATTTGAACCATTTTTATTTCACGATAAGCGTCTGTTTACTTGTTTTAAATTTTATGAAGCAAACGGTTTCATGTGATGCTAACAGTTGGTGTTAGCGCTGATTAGCAGTATTTCTGTAGTCCGTAAAGACCATGCCATCCTTTCAATCGTGTCCTGAAATATCTGCTAGTCCATAAACAATGAGTGTCAAGAATTAATTTTTCACTCAGCAGCAGAGTGTATGGTGATGTGAAACTTCCTTACATATTAAAACTGTGTGATAGAATGGAGCTCGAACCTGGGTCCCAGGCTCGAGTTACATTCTGGCACACAGTTTTAATCCGCCAGGAGGTTTCAGTGAGAGTCAAGCTCACTGACGCCACGCATCACCTTCACATCACTATCTCATATCACCTCACAGAATAATCGTGTTGCACACGGTCCAGTCAAAAACTGACCAGCGCCCATGTTCGGCGTCAGCGTGCAATAACAATACACAGACGACATGGGCCAGCACTAGCAGTGGATGGTACTCGTACGAAGGTCACTCCAAAAGAAATGCACACAATTTTCGTAAAAATACAATTTTCATTCTGCATGTGTGAAAGTTTTACAGTGTGTAGATACATCCTTCCCGCTTGTTTTCAAACTTAGTTCAACCTGTTCCCGTGAGTGGCGCAGTCACAGCATGCCTTCAAGATGGCTGCTACACTTGACGTTCGTCAGAAGCAACGTGCTGTCATAGAATTCCTGTGCTGTGAAAACCAGACGGTGGGAAACATTCACAATAGGTTGAAAAAGGTGTATGGAGATGCTGCTGTCGATCGCAGTACAGTTAGTCGGTGGGCAAACGGGTTACGTGATGAAAGCGGGCACGGCAATATTGACGATTGTCCTCTCAGCGGCAGGCCTCGTGCTGCACACACTCCAGACAATGTGCAGAGAGTTAACGAATTGGTGACTGCTGACAGACGCATCACAGCGAACGAATTGTCACGCTACGTTGGGATAGGGGAAGGAAGTGTTTGCAGAATACTGGAAGTGTTGGCGTTAAAAAAGGTTTGTGCCAGGTGGGTTCCCAGGATGTTGACCGTGGCTCACAAACAAGAAAAACGGTATGCAGCGAACTTTTGGAACAGTACGAGAATGGTGGAGATGAATTTCTTGGAAGAATTGTGACAAGTGATGAAACATGGTTCCATCATTTTTCACCAGAGACGAAGAGGCAATCAATGGAGTGGCATCATGCAAATTCACCAAAGAAAAAAAAATTCAAAACCACAGCTTCTGTTGGAAAAGTTATGACTACGGTGTTTTTCGACTCGGAAGGACTCTTGCTTGTGGACATCATGCCAAGTGGAACCACCATAATTTCTGATGCATATGTGACGACACTGAAGAAACTTCAAGCGCGACTATATTCGACAACATCAGCAAAAGCAGGTTTTTTGCTGTTGCACAACAAAATGGTTCAAATGGCTCTGAGCACTATGCGACTTAACTTCTGAGGTCATCAGTCGCCTAGAACTTAGAACTAATTAAACCTAACTAACCTAAGGACATCACACACATCCATGCCCGAGGCAAGATTCGAACCTGCGACCGTAGCGGTCACGCGGTTCCAGACTGAAGCGCCTTTAACCGCACGGCCACACCGGCCGGCCGTTGCACAACAATGCACGGCCACATGTCAATCAAAAAACCATGGAAGCGATCACAAAACTCGGATGGACAACAATGAAACACAGTCCTGACCTGGCTCCATGTGACTATCATCTCTTTGGGAAACTGAAAGACTCTCTTCGTGGAACAAGGTTTGAAGACGATAACTCCCTTGTGCACGCTGCCAAACAGTGGCTCCAACAGGTTGGTCCAGAATTTTACCGTGCGGGTATACAGGCGCTGGTTCCAAGAAGGCGTAAGGCAGTTGAGAGGGATGGAAATTATGTGGAAAAATGAAAACATTGTTGCTAAAGGATGTATCTACACACTGTAAAACTCTCAAACATGTAGAATAAAAGATGGATTTAAAAAAAATAGTGTGCATTTCTTTTGGAGTGATTCTCGTATATAAAGCGTATATAAAACATGCTGATATTGTCGTAATGCGGAAATGGAGCGATTTATGTGAGATCCTAAGGGGCACGATAATTGGCTTTCGAGCCAAAGGTGGAAGCATTTCTGAAAAGGCTAAGTTTCTAAACGATTCGCGTGCTGCCGTGGTTAAAGTGTACCGTGCATGGCAAAACGGCGCTGCCCAAAACCGGCGCTGAGGCAACTGTGTTGCATCACGGGCCATAAATGACAGGAGAGAAAAACTGCAGAGGAGATTCGTAAGGCCGAAGAGACATGCAACTGTTGACCAAGCGACCGTCCAGATGAAGCAGCGGGCTACCAACAGTCTCTCCTCGACGAACTTTAAGCAAACGTTGACGCGTAAGCGTCTCCGCAGCAGGCTCTTAATTTATGCACGCACGCTGACTGCCGTTCGTTCGTCGGCAATAAAGACTGGAATTTGCACACCACCATCGCAGCTGGAAAACGACTGAGTGGCTACAGGTGGCCTTGTCAGACGAATCACGATGTATGTTCCATCGGACAGATGGGCAGTTCGCGTATACAGGCTTGAAGATGGAGTGTTATGTTTTCGTGGATTTCCTGGGTGATATCGTCATTCTGAAAGCCACAATAGAACAACACAAGTATTCATCTATTCTTGGGGACCATGTCCATCTCTACATGCAGTTTCTTTTCGCTGAGCACGATGTCACCCGCTTGCATAAAAATGCGACGTGTCACAAACCTCGCAGTGCACGTGCGTGTTTCGAAGAGCAACGGGATGAGTTAACTGTGCTCCCCTGGCCACCAAACTCTCCAGATTTAAACCCAGTTGAGAATCTGTGGGGCCACTTCGAGCGGGCTTTTCGCGCCCTGGACCCAAAACCTAGCGCAGCTTGTCACAGCACTGAAGTCGGCGTGATTTCACGTCCCTGTCGGTACCTTTCGGAACGCCATTACGTCTCTTCCTGCACGTCTCGCAACGGTGCACGCTGCTAAAGGTGGCTTCAGGCTTTTGTCAGATGGTCACGTTAATGGGACTAGACAATGTATAATCATCGTATCATAATGTATCGTACCAGCTCCCTCCTCCCCTAGCCTCCTATAACTGCAGTCCAAGATCCCATGCAGCCTATCAGATTTACATTTCCCTAATTCGCATAAGACAAACATTGGGATGGTGTGAGTAGGCGACTGACGATTTCCTTCTCCGTTCTGAACTAGGGCTCCGTCTCTAATGGTCTCTTCGGCGGCGGGTCGTAATTCTTACTGCGCGAGGCGAAAGAACCGATAAGTTACATGAAAAAATACAGGACTGATTGAGGACTATGTTTTGTAGAGAGTTGTTGTTGTTGTTGTTGTGGTCTTCAGTCCTGAGACTGGTTTGATGCAGCTCTCCATGCTATTCTGTCCTGTGCAAGCTGCTTCATCTCCCAGTACGTACTGCAGCCTTCATCCTTCTGAACCTGCTTAGTGTATTCATCTCTTGGTCTCCCTCTACGATAATTACCCTCCACGCTGCCCTCCAATAGTAAATTGGTGATCCTTTGAGGCTTCAGAACATGTCCTACCAACCGGTCCCTTCTTCTAGTCAAGTTGTTCCACAAACTCCTCTTCTCCCCAATTCTATTCAATACCTCCTCATCAGTTATGTGATCTACCCATCTAGTCTTCAGCATTCTTCCGTAGCACCACATTTCCAAAGCTTCTATTCTCTTCTTGTCCAAACTATTTATCGTCCACGTTTCACTTTCATACATGGTTACACTCCATACAAATACTTCAGAAACGACTTCCTGACACGTAAATCTATACTCAATGTTAACAAATTTCTTTTCCTCAGCTCTCTCTCTCTCTCTCTCTCTCTCTCTCTCTCTCTCTCTCTCTCTCTCAAATGTAACGTTTTACTCCCTCGATGTAACAGCACGACTCGAAAAAGATTATGGAGAAAAAACAGTTAGTATCGCAGCTACTGTACTGAAACATTAACGATTCAATAATCGCAGTCGGCTACCAGTTCCGACAGTCTTCATTTTGATACTGAACTCCTCTGCAAGAATTAATCTATGAGAATAATACAAATTTTCACCGCGTTTGTGTTTCAAAAATTGTGGCTCGATGCACATTTTGTAAGATCGTAAAATACAAGAGCGTCCCAGTACCTTTATAAGCATAACTAGATAAGCGTGGAATGACTTCTATGCTACATATGGTCACGTTTAACAGACTCTATGCGGAAGTTATCAAAATCCCACCGCATCCAACTTTGTTTTACGCGCCAGTGCCCTGCCTCCCACAGGGATTTGTTCTGGGAACACAGGGTGATTCAAAATAAACATACGGCCACAACTATTTAACCCCTTCGCGGGCCATAGCGGATATACAGGGGATAGGCAAAATAATGTGTACAGTGGTGGTAATAGGATGGTGTTGTTGTTGTGGTCTTCAGTCCTGAGACTGGTTTGATGCAGCTCTCCATGCTACTCTATCCTGTGCAAGCTTCTTCATCTCCCAGTACCTACTGTAACCTACATCCTTCTGAATCTGCTTAGTGTATTCATCTCTTGGTCTCCCTCTACGATTTTTACCCTCCACGCTGCCCTCCAATTGTAGAGAGTGGCGCACATAAAACCGGCCCAAACCGAAATGCGAAGGCGCGTGAGTAGCATTACTAGCTTGTCAGTTTCTTTGCCACCTAACAGCAGTAGCGGGTGAGTAGTTCGTATGGAAGTAATCGTTGTAAACCGTGCACTTCATTTTCATGCCTTACTCCATTGAAGAACGTGTGTTCATTGTTGAAGTATATGTGCGGTCTGAATCCATTAAAGTTGTTCGTGGCACTTTTCACGAAAAATTTCCTGAAAGTAATATTCCTGCAAAGTCAACGATTCAGGATCTAGTGAGAAAGTAACGTTCGACAGGCAGTGTTGTTAATTCAATGAGAAATAAGGCACCGACTGTACGTACACCTGAAGTTGTGGCAAACGTGACGGCACACACTGTAATTGGTTGCTGGAAAATGTCGCTGGGGACGTCTTGATCCGTTGCTCCTTTTTTCGGCGGATGAAGCTTGGTTTCATCTGTCGGGTTACGTTTATTCAGAGAACACAAGACACTGGGCTACAGAGAATCCCCATGGCATACTGCAAAAGTCGATACACGATTTAAAAATTGGTGTACGGTGTGCTGTATCTGGTAACAGAATTATCGGGCCGTTGTTCTTCGACGAAACTGTCTTCACACATGTTTACTTGTAACTCTACAATGAATTTTCGGCTCTGTTAACTCCAAACGAAAAATGTTGTGCATATTTCCAGCAAGATGGGGTAACTTCTCATACGTGGGATTTGTCCTTAGCTCGTATACATACTGATGTTACAGAAGAGAGGACCCTTTCTAAGGGCTTTTGGCCACCCCGCTCTCCCGACTTGTCACCATGTGACTTTTACCTCTGGGGATTTCTAAATGATAGAGTCTACCGCAACAATCTCAGAACACTCGACACATTAAAAAAGCAACATATGTGAAGAAATTCAGAATATTCCTCAAAGAGTACTGAAAAGTGTTTTCCTTAACCTGCTTCGACGTGCACAACTTTGCTTGGATGTTGGCGGAGAACATTTTGAACACAGACTTTAAATTTCTTTCTAAAATATGCTTATTAAACTAGTAAAAGTAAATCTGTTACGTAAACTGTTAATTACATAGTTAATAATGAAACTGTGCAATAAAAATGTAAGAAAGCGATGATGTTCGTTGATTTTCTTCATTCATATTCCTTTCAGCGCAGGGACCGGTTTCATATGCGCCACTCTGTAGTATGAAAGACTCATCCGCAGAGCTACAGGGTCACATATTGGTGCACAGTATTTTAACATATTTGGAAGGTGACTATTAACAGCCATCAGGTAATGTATAAAACGTATGTTTGACCATAAGCTGCTTTTTTATTTGAAACCCAAATATCAACCGGTTTCAGTCGCAGACCATCTTCACGGATTAGGGTTTCAACAGTTTGGGCCGTATCATCCAGATCCGCTATACAAGGTTTGTGACTGAAACCGCTGGATGTTTGGGTTTTAAATAAAAAAAGAACAGCTAACGGTCAAACATGCATTTTATACACCGGCGTAAGTGTTGGGCACTGAATGGAGGAGGGAAGACGCTGAAGATGGGGGCTGAACCGACGACAGTGCTGGCCGAGTGGCGCCGTGAATGTGGCCCAAGGCCGGCAGGCTGGCCGGCGTTGACGCCTTCTTCGTAGAGAACCGTCGTCGCCGAGAGTGGCAACTCACCGGCCTCGCCAGTCATTCCCTGCCCCTCCGGTTTCCACTTTACTTTCAGTGTGCGTATCGCAGGAGGTTACCCACATACACGTACACGCTCATCTCGTGGCCAGCGGAATACCCTGCCCCACCAGCGACATCACATTGGGCAGCTGAGAAGAAATTTTCATTGCTGAACATTTAAAATAAGTTACCAGTATTTACAGCAATCCAATCGAGGCGTGACGAAATATTTTTGGGCCGCATTTGAATCAAGACATATAAACGGATTGAGTGCCAAATAGGAGGAACAAAGTTAGAACAGGTGGACGGTTTCAAGTACTTAGGATGCATATTCTCACAGGATGGAAACATAGTGAAAGAACTGGAAGCGAGGTGTAGCAAAGCTAATGCAGTGAGCGCTCAGCTACGATCTACTCTCTTGTGTGAGAAGGAAGTCAGCACCAAGACTAAGTTACCTGTGCACCGTTCAATCTTTCGACCATCTTTGTTGTATGGGAGCGAAAGCTGGGTGGATTCAGGTTACCTTAACAGTAAGGTTGAGGTTACGGATATGAAAGTAGCTAGGATGATTGCAGGTACTAGTAGATGGGAACAATGGCAGGAAGGTGTCCACAATGAGGAAATCAAAGAAAAACTGGGAATGAACTCTATAGATGTAGCAGTCAGGGCGAACAGGCTTAGATGGTGGGGTCATGTTACACGCATGGGAGAAGCAAGGTTACCCAAGAGACTCATGGGTTCAGCAGTAGAGGGTAGGAGGAGTCGGGGCAGACCAAGGAGAAGGATAAGCTTAACATCAGAAGAGGCACCAATGTTAGCACTGAATAGGGGATTATGGAGGAATTTTATGAGGGGGACTATGCTCCAGACTGAACGCTGAAAGGCATAATCAGTCTTAAATGATGATGATGATTTCAATCATTTGCGGAAGTTACGGACAACTTCCAAAGGAACGACTAGATTAGGATCTGAACCTCGCTCATTGTGGATACAAGGTTTATTGTTTAACCACTACGTCACCTCTCTCTTCAACAATTTACTCACGTAGAAAAAAAGTAGCGGAAGGTGGGATCTTGCATGAACAAGAAGCACTCGTTTTACCGCAGAGATGCACTGTCCAGTCACATTAATGTGACCACCTGTCAAAAGTCTGAATAAACACCTTTTGGAACGCAGACCGCCTCGAAGCGTGCAGAGTCGGTGAGGTTGTGGAAGGTACCGACAGGCATGTGAAGGCATGCCGACTCTGGTGCAGTGGTCAGCTGCGTTACGTTTCTCAGTTGAGGATCCACGGCGTGTACAGCCTGATCAAGGTGGTCCCTCCTGTTCTCGATTGGGATTAAATTCGGCGTCTTTGGTGGCCATGGCTAAACGGTAAATTCATGCTGGTTCACTTCGAACCACACACATACACTGCGAGCTGTGTGCCGCGTGCATTGTCCTGCTGGTAGATGCCATTGTGTCGAGGAAAAAGTAAACTGCATGTAGGGGTGGATATGGCTCCCAAGGATAGATGCGTGCTTGTGTTCGGCCATTGTGCCTTCCAGAATGACTAAATCACCCAGGGAATGCTACAAGAACATTCCCCAGACCATAACGCTCCCACCTGGTTGGAGGGTGTTTGCTTTCAGACGTTTCAAGCCGCACACGCCAACGGCCATCTGTCCGTTGGGCATCTACATCTACATTTATACTCCGCAAGCCACCCAACGGTGTGTGGCGGAGGGCACTTTACGTGCCACTGTCATTACGTCCCTTTCCTGTTCCAGTCGCGTACGGTTCGCGGGAAGAACGACTGCCGGAAAGCCTCCGTGCGCGCTCGAATCTCTCTAATTTTACACTCGTGATCTCCTCGGGAGGTATAAGTAGGGGGAAGCAATATATTCCATACCTCATCCAGAAACGCACCCTCTCGGAACCTGGACAGCAAGCTACACCGCGATGCAGAGCGCCTCTCTTGCAGAGTCTGCCACTTGAATTTGCTAAACATCTCCGTAATGCTATCACGCTTACCAAATAACCCTGTGACGAAACGCGCCGCTCTTCTTGGATCTTCTCTATCTCCTCCGTCAAGCCGACCTGGTACGGATCCCACAATGATGAGCAGTACTCAAATATAGGTCGAACGAGTCTTTTGCAAGCCACCTACGTGGCATAATACGTGGTTCACCTGAAAAGGCCACCTGTCGGCACTCAGTGCATGTTCAGCTGCGGTACTGGCGTACTAATTCCAGCCTTCGTCACCGACACACAGTCAGCATGGGTGCATGAACCAGGCGTCTGCTGCTGCTGAGGGGGTCCATGCTCGGCAACGTTCGCTCAACCGTTTTAGGGGAGACACTGTTTATAGCCCCTTGATTCATCTGGTGGGTGGTCAGTTGCTCAATAGTTGCAGGTCTGTTCGCCCTTACGCATCTCCGTAGCCGTCTTTTACCCGTCACGGCCACTGGTGCAATACAATTGCCTCGGCTCCCTTTATGGATTGGGCCACGATGGCACGTAAAAGGTTTACATATTTAGCAGTTTCAGAAATGCTTCCACCCTTGGCCAATGATCATGACCTTCTAGCCGTTAGATAAATAGCTCAATATCACCATTACGACAACGACGCGCTATTTTGCCGCCCCCCCTCCCCCCATTCACCTTATGTACACTCCATTACCAGTGCTGCCATCTGCTGTCTGTGAGTGGTTATTACACGTTGACGTCGAATATTGGCGGTGATCATATTAATGTGCCTGGACCGTGTAAAAGAGGTGCTCTCTCTCTCTCTCTCTCTCTCTCTCTCTCTCTCTCTCTCTCTCTCTGTGTGTGTGTGTGTGTGTGTGTGTGTGTGTGTGTGTGTGAGAGAGAGAGAGAGAGAGAGAGAGAGAGAGAGAGAGAGAGAGAGAGAGCGCTTTTACAGCTGTGCAAAGAATGTTTGAGTTCCACATATTTTATCTGTAGGACGGACACGAGCATTTCTCAACCGAATTATTGAAGCGTATCTATCGCGAGTCAGAAGCATGTGAGACGGGCGTGATCCGCAGGTAAACTCGATATCAGTCGATAAATTTTGGGTTTCGTCACTTCAACCCACGCTTTGTAGCGAGTGATGCACAGAAGTATGAAAGAAAACCAGCATTGATGCATTACAACGGACGCAAGCGTGTACAGCTTGTGGATATTCCCGCAACCTTAATAAATTCAGGGGAAGACCCGCCAGTGTAGCCGAGAGCGCTAACGCGCTGCTTCCTGGACTCGGGTGGGCGCGCTGGCTAGCCTGCATGTGGTTTTTAAGCTGTTTTCCACATCCTGCTGGGTGATTACTGGGTTGGTTCCCACGTTCCGCCTCAGTTTCACGACTCGCAGACATTTGAAACACGTTACACTACTCCATGACTTAACACTAGACGCGGACAGCTGGGGTGCACTAAATCCGTCCTGGGGGTTCGGGGTGGAGGCAGGAAGGGTATCCGGCCACCTTCTGCAACTACCATGCCAATTCAAGAGTAACAAGGCCGACCCCGCACTGCAGCGGGAATACGGCCTCAAGACAATGATGATGATGGTGGTGGTGGTGATTTAGAAATTCACAGGAAGAAAAGACCTCTCCCCTTGTTTGTCGCTCAATGTCTGCCTTAGGAATGATCGTCTGGTGTAGTGTTGTTAATATATTTTCCTGGCAAACGAGTCCGATTACTTTTACACTGCATCCATCCGACCACAATACTTTCACGAAACACTAAAGGGATTTGCAATGTTTTCTTACAAATCTACCTAATTTAAATACTGCTTATTTCTCGATTTGGTCAGTCGAATTTATGCTATAAAGGGAAATGAGAAGTTCTGTACGTTCAGATATTCCGCATATGCCTTGGTACTTGAGTATGTATAGAGTGAAAAGTCATGATGAATTTTATCTAGTGGGAACATGATTTATACAGGGTGGCGCAGGGAAACGGGAAATTTCGAAATAACGTCATTTACATGAATAAATTCATAAAACTAGTAATCTATTAACGAAAGTGGATGTATTCAGTATGCCATTATTCAGTATGTCTTTACAATCAAAATGTCCAGAAGTGTCTCTTTACTTTTTAAAGATGACATCGGAAGATGTGCTCCCATTCGGCGTTCACACTCTAACAGCCTGTTATGAAAACTCTAGAATGCGCGGTGTAGCAAATCTTGGGGAATGGCAGTGATTTCGTTTTCAATGTTCTCCTTCAGTTCATGGATTGTTGCAGGACGTGTACGGTACACCTTGCCTTTAAGATATCCCCACAGGAAGAAATCGCACACACTAAGATCAGGGGATCTCGCAGGCCATGCAATGTCACCGTTACGTGAAGTAATGCGTCTTCCAAACAATTGAACTGCTGCCATCGATTGTCGAGCAGTGTGTGACGTGGCTCCGTCCTGCTGAAACCACATGTTTTCGACGCTAAGATTAAGCTCGTACAGTCTCGGTGTAAAGAATGTTTGAAGCTTTTCAACATATCGAGCGGATGTTACTGTCACTGCACTACCATCCTCACGTTCAAAAAAATAAGGGCCGATAACACCATGACATGATACAGCACACCATATTGTGACCTTGCGCTATGTAGTGGTCGCTGGTGAAACTCACAAGGATTGTCCTGTGCCCAATAACGAAAATTCTGTTTGTTCACGAATCCGTTCAGGTGGAAATGGGCTTCGTCTGATATCCATAAGTTACTAAGAAATGCCATTGTTTATGCCTGCCTAACGTGTAATCAGCTCTTTTATCCTTTGCTACTATCTGCCTGTCCATCTTACGAGTGATTTATTTTTTTAATGCATGTCTTATTTTCAATATCTTTCGTCTGTTAAATTTATAAATTCCAAATCTTTATCACCAACTAATTCTGTTCAAATGTGGTATAATTGTATCTTGGTACTCCATACCCGACGCTACATTTCAAAGTGTAGATGTGGTACTGAGTGATACGGTTTTTGGAAATCGAGAAATACTGCATCTACCGGACTGCTTTGATACAAGGTTTTCAGTATGTCGTGTGAGGGGAAGTGCGAGTTGGGTTTCACATTATCGATGTTTTCGGAATCCATGCTGGTTGGCACGGAAGAGGTCATTCTGTTCGAACTTTTTACAATTCATGGGAGATGATACAGCAACCAATCATAAATCCTTTGCAGCCAAGACTGTTTATCTCTTCAAAGATACCTCAATGTGTCTGAGTTTCAACAACAAATCGATCTCGAAAATATTGGACTGTAGTCTTGTGGATCCCTTCTACTACCATTCTTGTAAATGGGTGTGACCTGTGCTTTCTTTCAGCTACTGGGTACGGTTTTTTGTCGGAGGGATATACGACAGATCATAATTAGAACAGAAGCTAACTCAGCTGCAGACTGAGAATAGAATCTAATAGGGATTCCACTGGACCCTGGAGCTTTGTTCACTTGTAACGATTTCTGCTGTTTCTCAACACCAGTGGCACAAACACTTATTGTGAACAAGAAAAATGGCAGCCTCGGTCGTAAGAGATTTGAAATCATTTATTACAACAAATCGATTTCAGTACTATGTGACCATCTTCAGTGCAAATTATTTATGATTAGAAGACATGTAATAAATGCAACTCCTATCTTCTTCCGTACTGACGTCATGTTAAAGCTGCAAGATGTGCTTTTATTACACGAGTCTTCAAGATTATCATTTGCACTGAAAGTGGTCACATATTGACTAGAATACATTTGCTGTAATACGTGATTTCTACCTCTTACGACCGGGACCGCCACTTTTCTTGTTAACAGTGCTAATACTGCGGTCGTTGAGCACATGTTTCCCATGGAATCCAACCTCACAAACTCTTATTTCGCTCATCTTTTCAATGGCATGAGAATTAATCTCTTGAGTTTTCCTTTGTAAAGGAATATTTGAAAACGGAGTTAAGCATTTCAGCTTTGTGAGACCTGAGTTTGCCCCGACGTAAACAATGTTCAAATTACTGGAATGCAGCCGTTGTTGTTTGAACATCTCAGCTTTTAAATAATTACTATTAAAAACAGTCTTGATCACAATTTATTTAACAAGGTGACCGGTTTCAACCACTACTGTGGTCATCTTCAGACCTATAAGTTGTATACAAAGCTCTAATTAGAGGGCTACATACATTAAACAAAATACATAAAGTTATAAAGCTATAAAACGGTGAATTACCATTGAGTAGGAGCCTCTTTCTGTTGAAGAATCACTACTGGAGAAACCAGTGCACGTCTTACTATATATAATGGAGGCTCCACCCACTTCTGACTGCATGATGTCACTATTAACCAATGAATTATAAGTCGAATTATAATTTAAAATTTCTTAGTTAAAAGAACAATTGTCAAGAAATTAGAAATAAATACACACTAAACTTAGCTTATTAAACAGCTGTTGTCAATTAAGAAGCCTTAAAAATATTTAAATATGTAGCGAAGATGATTATGTTTTTAAAACTTTACAATTTTTTAATGCTAATGGAATAACTGAGGTTAATAAAGACCCGACTTCAAAATTTCAAACAAAAATTAAAAAGCTGATTTGAAATTACACAAACCAAATTTACCAATTCGTCCAATTGTTAACAATACCAACAGTCCCTCTTATAACCTGAACAAAAAGCTCAATCAAATCTTAAAATCCTTCTACGTTTATGAAGAAAATTATAGTATTAAAAACAGTTTCGAATTAACTAAGTTAATTTATGATGTGGATATTCCAAAAAACGCAAGGTTCGCATCATTGGACATCACAAATCTTTACACGAATATACCTATTCAAGAGACTATCTCTATCATTGATAACTTAATGCATCACAAAATCATGAGCCCCAAAGAAATAGTAGAATTTATCGAACTGCTAAGAATTACTCTAGATTTTAATTATTTTTCATTTAATAATAAAATATACATACAGGAAGATGGACTTGCAATGGGGAATTCCCTGGCTAGCACTATAGCAGATATCTTCGTCAACTACATTGAAATCCAATTTTTCAAAAATAATCCAGAAATAACAAATAAAATTATATACTACAAAAGATATGTTGACGACACACTGCTATTATATAACGGCTCTAAGGAAGAAATTGACGTTTTCGCTAACAACTTAAATAATTTACATCCAAAACTTGTATTTACAGTAGAACATGAAAGTAACAATAGTATTAATTTCCTTGACCTCACAATTACAAATCAGAATGGAAAACATAATATTTCTATTTATAGAAAACCCACATCAACCGACGTAATAATGAATGCTACATCATGCCATCCATTAAGATACAAAATGGCATTTTTTAAAACTATGATACATAGGATACTGAAATTACCTCTCCAACATGATGCAATCCAAAAGGAAATTGATACATTAAAACAGATAGCAGTTGCTAACAATTATAATTCCCTTCAGGTTGATCTGTTATATCAAAAATTAAAGGAAAAAAATGATGCTGTTATAAATTCCAAGAAGAGATTTACACAAATGACATACATGGGACCTATCTCAGATAAAATAAATAAATTATTTAAGAACACAAGCGTGACAATAGCATTTAAAACTACTAACCCCCTACAGATGAAACTGAAACACACAATTGGAGACTCAAATAGATACCAAAAGTCAGGCGTTTATAAGATAATATGTAATGACTGTGAAAAACAGTATATTGGCCAAACTGGCCGTAACTTTTTAACACGGTTCAAAGAACATACTACCGGTACTGCACGTATCAAATCAATATTTGGTCAACATCTTGATGGATACAATCATTCTGAGGGTTGCATTTCTAGCAATTTGAAAAAACTACATACTGTGCCAAAAGGACCACTGCTAAATACCTTAGAAGAAATTGAAATTTTTTCACTTCACAAAAGTAATCCATTGTCTGTTTTAAACGACCAACTTCAGTTCAAAGACAAACATTTCTTTGAGCTTTTCGATGATCTGATTTAGAATGTTTACTCTTCTGTCCTTTGCATTTTTTAAATTATAAAGTTTTTTAGCAAATATTTTATCTTTTCATTGTAATTGTCTTTTACCAAACATTATTTTATGATTGACTATCTGTTTTAGAATTTTGCTTTTATGCTTTTAGACTGCATATTGCTAATTCACATCGTTTTATTTTTGACATTGGCTCATAATTTTATAATTTTAAATTCTCTCATTTTTATTTGTTTATATGACTGGCATATAACTTGAGGAATAGCAATGCCTTAAACAAGCACATGTAATCTACATATCAACTTCATAGATAATATGTCATATATACGGACAACTACTTCGTATCGTATTTGGACAGCATGTAGTATACATGTCAGCTACAGATTATTGTAGCTTACTCTTTTCGTTTCAATAAAGACAAGTTGCTGCTCAATAATACATCGTCTGACGCCACAGTCTTTTGCCATTCTACTTCGCAACAACTTCGTTGGAAAGAAGCCTGCTGTCACATCTTTGCACCGGCGTTTGTCCTCACCATGGCAACCACTAGTTCGACTATCGACTTTACAATAACTTCTGTGAAAAAAGCCTGCTGCTTCATCTTTGCAACGGCGTCTAACTTCACCATAGCAACCAGTGGTTCCAAATAGTTCGTTGACAGGCCTTGAGAGGGCAACCCATGTACTGCCAAACCGAAGTTCATTTTCCTACATATTTAAATATTTTTAAGGCTTCTTAATTGACAACAGCTGTTTAATAAGCTAAGTTTAGTGTGTATTTATTTCTAATTTCTTGACAATTGTTCTTTTAACTAAGAAATTTTAAATTATAATTCGACTTATAATTCATTGGTTAATAGTGACATCATGCAGTCAGAAGTGGGTGGAGCCTCCATTATATATAGTAAGACGTGCACTGTTTCTCCAGTAGTGATTCTTCAACAGAAAGAGGCTCCTACTCAATGGTAATTCACCGTTTTATAGCTTTATAACTTTATGTATTTTGTTTAATGTATGTAGCCCTCTAATTAGAGCTTTGTATACAACTTATAGGTCTGAAGATGACCACAGTAGTGGTTGAAACCGGTCACCTTGTTAAATAAATTGTGATCAAGACTGTTTTTAATAGTAATTATTTAAAAGACATTGATCACTGCTGTGCCCATATGTATTCAAAAGTAATCTCAGCTTTTGCTTTGCTTTGCGACCCCCCAGTTTCAGTTCCTGTCTCATTCGCGAGTGACTGCATATTATAACTTCGGTGCCACTGGCAACTTTTGCATAAGACAGCTGTCTCGAGGCCGGACGAAACTCGTCTGAAGGGAATAGTTGAAGGTCCATGAAAGCGAGTGTTGGCCGCCCATTGGCGGCGCTGTACGCCCCTAAGTGGGCTACCGCCTTTTTCCTGTCGTTTTTGTGTGCTTTCCCAGTGCACACCTGTCTGCCGTCACGGGCCACTGACTGACAACTCGCCTCCTGTTGTCTGGCCTGGCTTTGCTTGTGCTGTCTGGCCGCTCTTACTTTCATTCGCAGCCCTCCAGGCTCAACACACAGCGCCTGACGGCACTCAACATAGACAACGCTTCGTTGTCAACAGAATTGCATCTGTACTTTTTATCCCCTTATGCACTGACAATTTACTGAAACACCCACTCTCTCTCTCGTTGGCCTTATTTAACGACACGTGCAGAGAACTATAATTTGTATGCACAAGAATTCTTGAACGCTGAGCTACACAAGCAAAGCCTGTGAATTTGTAAATGATGTGGAACGAGGTACGTCAACACAAACAGGTCAAAGATACACGAACGTAATCACCTGTCCTTAACGTCAACTTGGTTATTAGAGAGACCTGCTGTGCCACCTGGCGGTAGCATACGTAACTACTGGCAGCGTAGTAGCTTCCACGCAGTTCCGCGAGAGGGCCGGCGCGCTTGAGACAACTCGCAACAAAACAGGTGGTTCTAGCTGGTGTACCTAAGCGTAAATAAACGCTAGTTTACCTAACCCTAAATAAACTCTATTTCATATCACTGAACTGACTTTCCAAAAATGTTAAAATAGGTAGGTGCTTCTTAGGCTCTCTTATCCTCTAGTAAATTATTCCGAAAATATTTTGCTGACGCTGGTTAAGCATACTTCACCATCTAGTATAGTTATCACGCAGGGTACTTTTTATTATATCGTACATTAATGTTTCCGTCCATACATTTCACAGATGGAGCATGGGTAGAAGGATTCCTAATACGCTTCTGTTAGAACTTTTATTCGCCTGAATTGTGTTTCCAAATATACGAAAGTAATTTGAAGTATCAAAAGTAGAGATTTGAATCTACATCCATAACCTGCTAAGGTCTGTAATGCGCTTGGCAAAGATCTCCACCGATGCAAAACTTATTCTTCCTTTTCAACGCAAATATTGAGAGCGGAAAGAATGACTCTGCTAGCGTTTCAGTACGGCGCTGTGACAAATCTAATCTAGCCCTCACGATCACTTCTGGAGAGATTCGTAGGACATTTAAACTGATTCTTGAAACTTTTTTAATCTCTGTCTACCAGCTCTCTTTCTTCAGCAGGTCCGTGACACACTGTCAAGCAAACTTCTGACCATTCGTGCTGCCTTCACTAAACACCTTCAACATCCACTGTTAGTCGTATTTAGTATGGGTTCTAAATACTTAAGCTGTTGTAAGCAAACTTTTTTGCAGGTGTCGCATTTCCCTGGTATTCTACCTACAAATCCCTCCCCTAACGTGCTTCACCCACGGTTGAGTAATCTGATCGTCCCACTTCATATTCCTACAAAGTGTTACATCAAGGTATTTGTATGAGTTGGCTGATTCGAACTATGACTAATGATACTGTAGTCATAGGACCTTATGTTTTTTTTATTTTTGTAAACTGCATAGTTTTGCATTTCTGAAATATAAGCAAGGTCTTTGCGACACTTCGAAATCTTATCAAGATCAGATTGAAAGTTCTGTTTCGTTTTTCAGACAGTACTTGATTATATACTGAAGCGCCAAAGTAACTGGTATGCGTCTTCAGACACAGAGATACATAAACACGCAGAATACGGAGCTGCGGTCGGCAACGCCTATATAAAACAAGTGTCTGGCGCAGTTAGTGATGCTACATGGTGGGTTATCAAGATTTGAGTGAGTTTGAACGTGGTGTTACAGTCGGCGCACGAGCGATGAGACGCGGCTTCTCCGAGGTGGCGAGGAAGTGGGGATTTTTCCGTACGACCATTTCACGAGCGTACCGTGAATATCAGGAATTCGGTAAAATACTAAATCTCCGACATCGCTGCGGCCGGAAAAAGATCCTGCAAGAACGAGAAAACTACGACTGAAGAGAATCGTTCAACGTGACAGAAGTGCAACCCTTCCGCAGATATCAATCTTGGGGCATCAACGGGTGTCAGCGTACGAACCATTCAACGAAACATTATCGATATGGCCTTTCGGAGCCGAAGGCCCACTCGTGTACCTTTGATGACCGCACGACACGAAGCTTTACGCCTCGCCTGGGCCCGTCAACACCGACACTGCTCTGTTGATGACTGGAAACATGTTGCCTGGTCGGACGAGTCTCGTTTCAAATTGTATCGAGCGGATAAACGTGTACCGATATGAAGACAGCCTAATGAATCTATAGACCCTGCATGTCAGCAGGGGACTGTTCAAGCTGGTGGAGCCTCTGCGGGGTGTGTGAAGTTGGAGTGATAGATATGACTGACTGGCGACATGTCTGTAAGCATCCTATCTGATCATCTGCATCGATTCATTTCCATTGTGCATTCCGATGGACTCGGCCAATTCCAGCAGGACAATGCAACACACCACACATCCAGAATTGCTACACTGTGGCTCCAGAACACTCTTCTGAATTTAAACACATCCGCTGGCCACCAGACTCCCCAGACATGAATATTAATGAGCGTATTTGGGACGCCTTGCAAAGTGGTGTTCAGAAAAGATCTCCAGCCCCGCCCCCTGTACTCTTACGGATTTACGAGTATGAACAGCCCTGCAGGATTCATGGTGTCCGTTCCCTCCAGCACCACTTCAGACATTAGACGAGTCCATGCCACTTCGTGTTGCGGCACTTCCGCGTGCTCATGGGGACCCTACACGATATTAGACAGGTGTACCAGTTTCTTTGGCTCTTCAGCGTAGGTAAGTGTGTTATCTGCAAAAAGTCAAAAGTTTTAACAAAGTTGTGTAATAGCTCATCAGCATACAACATGAACATCAAGTGTGCTAACACACTTTCCCGTGGCAACCCTGCAGTTACTAATACAAAGGTATAGCTGTCGTTTCTCCATATAAAATAACGTAATGGATGTCACCTACCAAGAAAACCGCAATCCAGTCACAAATTCAGTTTGTTAACACGTATGATCATACTCTAGTTATGAGATTTGGTGTGTTACTAAGTCAAATGCTTTTCCAACGCCAGAAAATACTGCATCTACGAGATGCCTTGATCCATCGTTTTCATGGTGTCATGTGAGGAAAGTTCGAGGTGGGTCATGACCAATGTTCGCGGAGTTCATGCCAGTTGACATGAAGGTGATAATTGTATTCGAGGTACCTCATTACGTTTGAGCTCACAATACGTTGCAAGATTCTTCATTTGGCCGACGTGTTCAGTCTTCTATCGACTGAAGACTAGAGTGTACAAAGGCATAAACTGCATGACTAGGCAAATACCATGTTCCTAGTTTTCTGGGAAGCGTTCGACACTGTACCGCAATATCGTATTTATTTAATAACATTATTTAAGAAATTAATTAGTGGGATGAGGACTGATTAAGGACCTTTACTATTATTCGAGTAAGGAATGCTTGACCCAGTAATGAATTTTAATCATTTTAATCAAATAAATACTGAGAATCACAGTGTATAAGAAGTGTCATGATGTAAACATGCTCGTACAAAGAAAAAGAAAAAAAAAGCTGTACCTATAGTATGTTACCACAGAAGCTGATGAATCTCTGGTATGCACCAGACACTCCACTGCGAAGTACTGTATGGGAAAGTGTGAAGTGACGATAAAGCGCCCGTTCTTTTACTCTTTATGGTAGGTACGGATATATTTCCATTGCATTTCCGTATGTTGGAGACTATGGAAGTAATACAACATACAGATTGTTGTGCACGAATACAAGTTTGTGCTTCTGGTCAGAGGCAACAATATTTCGGAACAAAACATCACGGGCACAGCGAGCGAGAAATTCTTTCGCACCTGAGGAACGTGAAAAGAAAACTATGTATAAATAATAGTTGGGCACATCATGATGCACCATTCTGCCGAAATGTGCCGTGATAGTAAATATTTGAATAAAAACGCTACAGAAGCCGAAATAATTCTTTTAAGAATTTCGTACTACAGTCGCAGAGCTCAATCAGATCTACTCATATAGTGTAACGCTTAGCGCTCTAGTCTGCGAGGCAGGGAGGCGGCAGATCCGGATGGAATCCGTGCGGCCGATTAATGACAGTAGACTGATACACCAGCCAATGGCTTTTAGGCGCTTTCCCGCGCCCGTTTAGCAAATGCTGGGCTGGTTCTCAACTTGAGACTCACAGAATATGGCACGGAAAAAGTTATAAAGCGATAGCACACAATAAGAAAGTTACACAATTCACAAATAGATGGCTTACACGATTTCCCTCATTCAGGTTACCTTACGGCTGTGGCGTCAGTAAGGGCATCTACATGATCACTCTGCAGTTCACAATTAAGTGCCTGGCTGAGGGTTCATCGAACCACCTTCAAACTATTTCTTTACCATTCCACTCTCGAACAGCGAGCGGGAAAAATGAACGCTTTAGTATTTCAGTACGAGCTCTGATTTCTCTAATTTTATTACGATGATCGTTTCATCCTATGTAGGTGGGCGGCAACAAAATATTTTCACATTCTGAGGAGATAGTTGATAATCGAAATTTCATGAGAAGAAGCTGCTGCAACGAAAAACGTCTTTGTTTTAATGTGTGCCACTTCAATTCGCCTATGACATCCGCGGCACTATCTCACCCATTTTGCCATAATGCAGAACTAGCTGCCCTTCTCTGAACTTTTTCGATGTCCCCCGCCAATCCGTCTGATGCGGATTCCAAGCCGCACAACAGTATTCAAGACGAAGGTGGACAATCGTATTGTAAACAGTCTCTTTAGTAGACCTGTTACATTTTCTAAGAGTTCTGCCAATATAACGCAGCCCACAGCATTTTCTGTGTGTTCCTTCCAATATAGGTTGTTCGCAATTTTAAATCCTAGGGAGTTAGTTCAATTCACAGTCTTTAGATTTGATTGATTTATCGTGTAACCGATGTTTAAGTGATTCCTTTTAACACTCATATTTACCGAACTATCAGTTTAATAAGTCACAGCTGCAAAATACTAACGCGAATTCTTTAGACGAATGGAAAAACTGGTAGAAGCGGACCTCGGGGAAGATCAGTTTGGATTCCGTAGAAATGTTGGAACACGTGAGGCAATACTAATCTTACGACTTATCTTAGAAGAAAGATTAAGAAAAGGCAAACGTACGTTTCTAGCAGTGGTTGGGAAAGGAGTGAGACAGGGTTGTAGCGTCTCCCCGATGTTATTCAATCTGTATATTGAGCAAGCAGTAAAGGAAACAAAAGAAAAATTCGGAGCAGGTATTAAAATTCATGGAGAAGAAGTAAAGACTTTGAGGTTCGCCGATGACATTGTAATTCTGTCAGAGACAGCAAAGGACTTGGAAGAGCAGTTGAACGGAATGGACAGTGTCTTGAAAGGAGGATATAAGATGAACATCAACAAAAGCAAAACGAGGATAATGGAATGTAGTCAAATTAAATCGGGTGACGCTGAGGGGATTAGATTAGGAAATGAGACACTTAAAGTAGTAAAGGAGTTTTGCTATTTAGGGAGTAAAATAACTGATGATGGTCGAAGTAGAGACGATATAAAATGTAGACTGGCAATGGCAAGGAAATCGTTTCTGAAGAAGAGAAATTTGTTAACATCGAGTATAGATTTAAGTGTCAGGAAGTCGTTTCTGAAAGTATTTGTATGGAGTGTAGCCATGTATGGAAGTGAAACATGGACGATAACCAGTTTGAACAAGAAGAGAATAGAAGCTTTCGAAATGTGGTGCTACAGAAGAATGCTGAAGATAAGGTGGGTAGATCACGTAACTAATGAGGAGGTATTGAATAGGATTGGGGAGAAGAGAAGTTTGTGGCACAACTTGACTAGAAGAAGGGATCGGTTGATAGGACATGTTTTGAGGCATCAAGGGATCACAAATTTAGCATTGTAGGGCAGCGTGGAGGGTAAAAATCGTAGAGGGAGACCAAGAGATCAATACACTAAGCAGATTCAGAAGGATGTAGGTTGCAGTAGGTACTGGGAGATGAAGAAGCTTGCACAGGATAGAGTAGCATGGACAGCTGCATCAAACCAGTCTCAGGACTGAAGACCACAACAACAACATGGATGATCTCACACTTTTCGTTATTTAGAATTAATTTCCGCATTTCACACCATACAGATATCATGTCTAAATAATTTTGAAATTGGTTTTAATGATATGATCACTTTACAAGATGGTAAATGACAGCATCATCTGCAAACAACCTAAGAGGGCTTCTCAGGTGTCTCCTAAGCCGCTTGTATAGATCAGGAACAGCAGAGCGCCTATAACACTAACTTGGGGAACTCCAGAAATCACTTCTCTTTTACTCAATGACTTTGGTTCAAATGGCTCTGAGCACTATGGGACTTAACATCTGAGGTCATCAGTCCCCTAGACTTAGAACTACTTAAACCTAGCTAACCTAAGGACATCACACACATCCATGCCCGAGGCAGGTTTCGAACCTGCGACCATAGGGGTCGCGCGGTTCCAGCCAGACTGAAGCTCCTAGAACCGCTCGGCCACAGCGGCCGGCACTCAATGACTTTCTGTCAGTTACTACGAACTGTGACCTTTCTGACAGGAACTACCTAAACCAATCGCACAACTGGGGCGATACACCATAAACACACAATTTAATTGGAGGTCACTTATAAGGAACATTGTCAAAATCATTCTGGTTATCTAAAAACGTGAACTCAGTCTTACGTCCGCTGTCGATAGCACTCATTACTTCCTGAGAATAAAGAGCTAGTTGTGTTTCACTTAAACGATGTTTTATGAATCCGTGCTATTAGTCAATAAATCGTTTTCATCGAGGTAATTCATAATGTTTGAAAACCTTATATGTTCAAAAATCTACTGCGAATCGACGTTAGTGATATACGTCTGTAATTCAGAGGATTACTCCTACTTCCTTTCTTGGGTATCGGCGTGATATGTGCAACTTTCCAGTCTTTAGGTACGGGTGGTTGTATATGATTGCTAAGTATGGAGTCATCGTATCAGCATGGTATTAAAAGAACCTGACTGACAATCTAGACCTTGCCGTTACTAAGTGATGTAAACTGCTTCGCTATACCGAGGATATCTACTTCTAAGTTACTCATGTTGGCGGTTGTTCTTGATTTGAGTTCTGGAATATTTACTTCGTATTCTTTGGTGAAGGACTTTTGGAAAATGGGTTTAGTAACTCTGATTTAGTGGCACTGTCATCAGTAACATCGCCATTGTCATCGCACCCGGCCACGAAGTTAAATAAAATTTGCTTATTCTGAAAATAGCGGACACCGTACTAGATGGGATAAAATCTAGGGAAAACAAGAAAGAAAGAACTTCCCAACAATGTGGACATCTTTAACCCTTTAGTGGGCAAAATTATTGAGCAGTTTTTTTAATGAATGCAGAGCAGATAGTAGTTAACAGACAGGTATATTTATCATACAGAATATCAAATTTGCTTCAAAGTGAGGTCACACAACACGGTGGGAAGTATTCTTCCCACTGCCCTTCCTTGGAGTTAAACGACAAAAACAACTTTTTCAATATATGTCATATTTATTTGATAAATGTACTTCTCTTGTTACAATGATTGTTCACAATTACTTGCCATGAAATTTTGTGAAACATGGGTCTATGTAAAGTGGTATTGACAATATGTACAAACACAGCGAGTGCTCTTTTCCGTAGCTTTGGTACTACAATGACGGCACGTCCAGTAGGTTTCTCCTAAAATGGGTTGATCCTCCCCTACAGCCACATGACGAAAATCTTCTGGTACTTTACCCCTTTTTGACAGAAAGACAGGTTTTTGTCCACGCCTCTTTTGAGACGAGAAGCCAGCGATCAATTGTCTGGCTAGATGGATCCTGTATGTGAGCTGATCATACTGTCCACTTTCTCTTTTACTTATTTCCCACAGGATAAAACTGTTCACAGCAGCAACGTCCACCAGGAAATATAATATTCTGTGCCATCATTTTACAGAACGTCTGCCAATAGCATACGTTTCTCGTAATTGATCAAACTTATCGACATCACCCATTATTTTGTTGTATTCTGCCACAACTTCAGGACAAGAAATTTCTGTACTATTATCATCCATGTTTTTCCTTTTCACTGTGGCTGTTTCTCATGGGTCATGAATTGAGGACAGGAAAGTGAATGGACGTTATCCATCCATTTTACTGCAGAAATGGCTCCTTTTGTGTCAAACTGGAATTCTGCTCGTTCCAATTTTACGTTTTCCTTCATAAATTTGGGTAAATCAAAAGTATTTACCTTATACTACAGCTTTGAGGAAGAAATCATAAAATGTCACGCAAACAGCACTGAAAGGCTCCTGTACAGAGCAACACTGGGCTATACAATGCCTCTGCGCGAAGGTACAGCAAAAACGGCGGGAACTTCCGATTGGAAGTAGTACCCTATACTGTTCACTAGGTGGTAGCACCGTTGAGAGGTGGGAACTGTGAATCCTACGGGACTAGGAGCGAGTTCATTGTAGTGGGAAGCATATTTCCCACGGCTCACGAAAGGGTTAAAAAACTATTGATATATTTCTTTTTTTCTTTTAGCAGAGCTAGTTCAAGCGTGTCGATTTTCCGAAATAAAATCCTTTGGTTAGATGGTTGTGTGAAGCCGACGACTGCCGCTGGAGATTGCTGCCGCCATAGACGGCTTTGGCGAGCCTGTCCCGCGTGGTAGTTTCCGACCACTCACCAACTACGCCAGGAACTGCGCCCAACCATTCTCGCCCAGGCCCACGTCCACCTTCGTGGCTGCGTTGTCCCGTGTAAAGTCACCTCAGCACCCGAGAAGAAATGTCGCATTTATCAGGGTCTAGTCTGAAGCTCACAGTTTACCGTGACGTCTAAGGCGTGCTCAACATCATTCATTTGACAAGTTCCTCAATGTGTGTTACGGGACTGCGTGGACTCCGGTCCAGGACACGAGAGAAGAGTCTGGAGCAGGCACCGAGACACTAGCGAGCCACGTTAACCATCGTATCGCGGTGGTTCTGGCCCGGCTAAAGTTGGCTGTCCCTGAGAGCACAGCCTTATGAGGCTGAGGCGGTCACCGTGACGTGTCGTGCCCACGCGGGCGGGCTGGAGGCCGCTAAGCCGCTAACCACCAGCCGTGGCGCAGCGGAGCAACCCACTGCGAGTCCCGCTTCTGACATTTTTACATTTGCATCTACATTTATACTCCGCAAGCCACCCAACGGTGTGTGGCGAAGGGCACTTTAAATGCCACTGTCATTACCTCTCTTTCCTGTTCCAGTCGCGTATGGTTCGCGGGAAGAACGACTGCCGGAAAGCCTCCGTGCGCGCTCTAATCTCTCTAATTTTACATTCGTGATCTCCTCGGGAGGTATAAGTAGGGGGAAGCAATATATTCCATACCTCATCCAGAAACGCACCCTCTCGAAATCTGGACAGCAAGCTACACCGCGACGCAGATCGCCTCTCTTGCAGAGTCTGCCACTTGAGTTTGCTAAACATCTCCGTAACGCTGTCACGCGTACCAAATAACCCTGTGACGAAACTCACCGCTCTTCTTTGGATCTTATCTATCTCCTCCGTCAACCCGACCTGGTACGGATCCCACACTGATGAGCAATACTCAAGTACAGGTCGAACGAGTGTTTTGTAAGCCACCTCCTTTTTTGATGGACTACATTTTCTAAGCACTCTCCCAATGAATCTCAACCTGGCACCCGCCTCACCAACAATTAATTTTACATGATCATTCCACTTCAAATCGTTCCGCACGCATACTCCCAGATATTTTACAGAAGCAACCGCTACCAGTGTTTGTTCTGCTGTCATATAATCATACAATAAAGGATCCTTCTTTCTATGTATTCGCAATACATTACATTCGTCTATGTTAAGAGTCAGTTGCCACTCCCTGCACCAAGTGCCTATCCTCTGCAGATCTTCCTGCATTTCGCTGCAATTTTCTAATGCTGCAACTTCTCTGTATACTACAGCATCATCCGCGAAAAGCCGCTTGGAACTTCCGACACTATCTACAAGGTCATTTATATATATTGAGAAAAGCAATGGTCCCATAACGCTCCCCTGTGGCACGACAGAGGTTACTTTAACGTCTGTAGACGTCTCTCCATTGATAACAACATGCTGTGTTCTGTTTCCTAAAAACTCTTCAATCCAGCCACATAGCTGGTCTGATATTCCGTAGGCTCTTACTTTGTTTATCAGGCGACAGTGCGGAACTGTATCGAACGCCTTCCGGAAGTCAAGGAAAATGGCATCTACCTGGGAGCCTGTATCTAATATTTTCTGGGTCTCATGAACAAATAAAGCGAGTTGGGTCTCACACGATCGCTGTTTCCGGAATCCATGTTGATTCCTACAGAGTAGATTCTGGGTTTCCAGAAATGACATGATAAGCGAGCGAAAAACATGTTCTAAAATTCTACAACAGATCGGTGTCAGAGATATAGGCCTATAGTTTTGCGCATCTGCTCGACGACCCTTCTTGAAGACTGGGACTACCTGTGCTCTTTTCCAATCATTTGGAACCTTCCGTTCCTCTAGAGACTTGCGGTACACAGATGTTACAAGGGGGGCAAGTTCTTTCGCGTACTCTGTGTAGAATCGAATTGGTATCCCGTCAGGTCCAGTGGACTTTCCTCTGTTGAGTGATTTCAGTTGCTTTTCTATTCCTTGGATACTTATTTCGATGTCAGCCATTTTTTCGTTCATGCGAGGATTTAGAGAAGGAACTGCAGTGCGGTCTTCCTCTGTGAAACAGCTTTGGAAAAAGGTGTTTAGTATTTCAGCTTTACGCGTACGATGTAACGAAAGTTCGGGATTGGGATTAAAATTCGGAGTGAAAGAACATCAGTGATAAAATTTTCCGTACATCAGAATTTGTGACCAAAAACTAGATGAAATTGCAATCATCTGCCTATGACGAATGTGAGTATGTAATTTTAACCCTCGTCTACATCAAAAAGATAGGAGATTTTATCGAGCTACAGCGCTGAGACGCCAGGCGTAACCACTAGTGCGGATCTACGATGTGCTAATACTTGTGAGAATATCATGCAGAAAGTTGTGTATTCTAACGATCGACGCAGTATCTGGAGTTGCTGATGGAGGTAAAATACCTGGTACTCGGCTGTGTGATTGGTGGTGGCAGCGCGACAGTACACCAGCAGACATAGAACGTCGGGCCACCACTGCTGCTGAACATGGAATTTAACTTCAAACGATCTACCGACTGTCGTTGCAATGTGTTCATTAACTAACCCTTTTCTTATGCACCAGGCCAAGTTTCTTATTGTTTTCCGTTAAATTTAAATCAGTTATTTAAAGTTATCTAGGAAGAATTATGACGCATTGCGTGCAGACTAAATACGTTTTAAGAAGGATACAAGCGGAACCAGTTTATCCATGACATCTGGAAGCAGAAATGATAGCACTGCTATGTGGTTACTGAACTGAACAATAGTTTACAGTGCAGTATTTTATTGCAATTCAAAGTAAGTAGGAAAAGAAGTGAGCCAGTTATTCTTTGGACTGTGCAGAATTTCTTAATGAACCGAAGCTATTATATACCGCGTGCAGGAATAGATGATGATAAGCCAACATTAACCAGCAAAATGCAGAACGTTTTAGTCAGACCATCGTTTTAATTAAGCGCTGTGCATTCACTGTAGATTTATTTTAGACCCCTAAGGTGGGTGATCTCCCCTGGACCGGGATTAATATTCTTTGCGCGTTGAAAATCGGGAGTTTGTGAGCGTACATAGTGTAAGAACACCCAATATTCATCTCCCGATAGGCAGAAATATACGTTCTGGCACAGCATTGTATGGTAGCGTAACATGGACTGCAGGAAAAGCGGAACAGAAGAAAATCGAAGTTTTTGAGGTGTGATCTGCAGAAGAATGTTGAAAATTAGGTGGACTGATTAGGTAGGCAATGAGGTGGTTCTTTGCAGAATTGTTCTTACAACTATTGTGCAAACAGCTGAGGGGTAGCGGCCGCTAGACTTCGTAGGCCAAAGGCAGTATGCAAACGCCTGATACAAAGTAATATAATCCGAGACATTCTGGATAAAACTAAATCGGATACATTAAAATGCACTTTAACAAAGAGTCAGAGTTTTTAACTCGGGTTCAAAGAGAAATATTAGTTTAAATTGTAAAACATACCTGTAAATAAGTGTCTGCAAAATATTCAGTGGAATAAAGTAAATTGACAGCAATACGTCGAAATGTTTACCATTTTATCATGATTTTACTCCATGCGACGATGTCATTTATGACTATATATTTTATTTACTTACTCTGCTCACTTCATGCAAACAGGCGTGTTTTCTAACCTTCCAGACTATTTATGTTACGATAGTGCTTATAATAGTCGATGGCATACTATTACGTACATTGTTTCATAAATATGGGCCTTTTCTCGTTTTAGATCAATCTGAAAGTGATCATAATGGTTGAAACCGGTAACTGAATAAACAAGTACTCGCGATCAGAGATTTTTGTTGTATTTACAAAATGTCATAACACTGGATCGTTGTCACCTTCATTGTGACTGTCACCCGCCATCATGTATTACACGAATTGGTCTTAGTTGTACACAGATATGGATACTGACTACGTACGTTCCGTGTGGCCTCAGAATACATGGAAAACACAGGGAGCACATGAAAATAAGTCAGCAATACAAGACGTGAACGTGCCTTTGAAATTGCTAAATACGAAGTATCGACACATATATCTGAAAAATGTGCTAAGTTGTTTAAAATTACTGCAATAAAAATACGGAATCCATGACATTGTTGATGGAGCAGTTCTAAAACTTCTACGTACGGACAAACCAACGGCACCTCCAACTTGCCCAATACGACTACAATGTGATTGATCTGGATGCATTAATGTTAGACTGGCTGTCAATGTCGTTTTGCTAGAAACTTTTATTTAAGGGAGCTTTGAAAACAAGAACGTAACTACGCCTTAGTAAATGCTAAATTTAGTTGGTCGCACAGTTGAAATTTACGCAATTACAAAAGGAACTATTCTGCCAGAAACCACTCGAAAGAGATAGTCGTAAAGGTACTCCAGCACGTTAATACCATCTGCTAAAAAAACGAATTATAAACAATACAAAGAAAATGGATGAAGATATTAGAATGAAGACAGCGGGGGAGAAATGTAGTGACGAGAATTACGAACAGACTTATTAATGTTAAGGATGATGCTGCTGCAACTGGATTCAAACTTATTAAAATACTATATCTTCAAGCGGGATTGTAGCTTTTGTGAAGATCCAACTGACACCGTGGCCCTCTAGTGACGAAAATAAATTGGATTTGCAGCTCGATACGCTGTTTTGTGAGAGAGTGAATTCTTTTACCACTTGGACGCTACAGTATGAACATTCACCAGACGAAAACGTGTAAAGCTTGTAGAAATTAACATAATCATTAATCGTGGTAACAGTGTATAGTGAAAATGAATACTAGAATTTTTGAATATGTTCTTTGTGGATTGTAGGTTTTTCTTGTGCACTTTGCGCTACATATACGTATTGTAAGTGCTGTGTCATTTGCGGGCGATCACTAAGGAAATGGGGAGCTCGGAAAACGTACGCACCATGAGACACAAGATCGCTACGAAACCCTTCTGTGTATGCTCCGCCGCTTCTCGCAGGTGCATGCAGGGTGGACGGCCAACAGGCGCGCGCCTGCCAGACATAAGAAGAGCTCTAAAGCGGACCACGTCGCCGTGCTTCGCATCCTACTATTTTCATTCTGAATGCTTTTAAAATACGTAAGCGGTGAATTTCTGCTTCCTGTGCAGTTATGGTACTTAGTGTCCGTCATTACACCCATGTTGTTCTTATCTGGAATATCATCCTGTGCCTGTTCCTAATTACAATTGAATATCATTGGGTTTGCGAAATAACCCGCAAAAATATAATGAGACTGATGTAACCACTACTCGTGGATTAGGCCACATACCTATTCCAACTGACCGACTGCTGTCAACAAGACAGTAGGAGGAGCGATGTATGGTAGTGGGGGCTTGTGATCAGTATGTCGCTAACCCCCTCCAGCCGCTATCGCCAGTATGTGTAACCTGATTGTGCGCCTCCCTTACTGTGTATTTCGAGTAAGGATTAACTGCGACGAAAAGGTTGGTTGGAGTCTAGCTGGCTATCGACTGTCGTTGAACGTGTAGTCCACGTTGCTGAGCGTCAATGCTGATCGTTACGGCTTTGGGAACACCTGCCGGCTAAAAGGGGTGCGTGCTTTTTCCTTCTTGTTCCTTGCCGTTTCTCCATTGGTTATGTAGGTACATCTTGCAGAGAATATTTCTTTTGGTCTCTGGTTAATTCTGAGTTAGCGGAGATTGTAGTTTGGAATGATCGTTGTGCTTCTGAACCAGGTTGCTGGATGCTCTGAAAGTGTTTTGCAAAACGGGCATTCTGGTTGTCACTGAGTGACTTTCGTTTTGTTGACTGATGCACAAACAGAACAGCTGTACCGTTTTGTGACGGGACTGAAGCGATACGTTGACGAAAAGTAGTGTACTAGTTTCTCGTAGTTTTACAAGTGGCGCACCACTGTAGTTAGATTAAGTAAGTACGTTATCTACTAGCTACGATTACTGAAATGGGCACGGTCGCTTTGTAGAGTCTTAACAACACGCTACGTAGTCGCTGCTGCTTGTGGGCAGATACTTGCAGCTGATGAACGCCATGCTGCAAAACTTAGCGCTCTGTGAAGTTGTTTGCTAAGGCGGCTAGGCTGTTGTGTTGTACTAAAATGTCTGTGCGTATGTTGTTAGGCTGCATTATGCTGGCGCTTGTCCACGGAAGTCAAATACTATGTGCGGATTAATATTAAGACCGTAGCTTTCTGAAAAACTGCCATCATTTACTGTCAATGTTTTTCTTTTTTACGGACCTAGAGGTCCTATTTAAAAATATGTTAATATTCTAGCCTGTTTTATTAACTTCTTGTGGGGTTTTCTTCGTATCCTTCTTTCTTAGTTGTCAAGGCTGCTGCGGTTATTTTAAGGATTAGTTTTATGATTGTAACCGAGTTGTTTAATAAATGATTCATAAAATCACTATCTCAGTTGGCTAGTTTTCATTGAAAGAATTTGCTGTGTTACGATAGCTCGTTGCATTTGTAAATTTTGGGCCCGTCTTTAAAATGTAACTTGATTAAAAATGGATGCACAGTTCGTTTTATATTTATATAGCACTGTGTGATTTTTGTAAATGGGAGTATGTGCAGAGCTAAAACAGACTGATAATAGTGCATATTCTCAAATGTCGTATCGGTCATCAGCTCAGGAAGACAGTGTAATGATTCAGGGTACCAGTTTGAGGTTTTCCGGGACAGTACGTTGGAGTTTGTGCTGTGCCGACCCCTCCCAATGAGTTGGATTCAGGCTTCCGCATACTGACGAACAAGTGGACGTCACGTGGCAGTCTCCACTGAAGAGTTTCAAACTTTTGTTTCTCAATCTTTAATTAACAAAAAAAGTATATAAAACGGATCTCGGCAAGAATTGATATCCAGGCCTCCACTCTCATTTGACCATTTCCTAGTTCACTACAAAGTGATGAGAAATAAAACAGAAATGCTATTATTGTGCAGTCAGCTACTCAAGACTAGGAGTCCCTTACACAGAAATTCTCAGAAAATTTAGCTGAACAGCCTCCGAAATTTTGTTGGAGGAACTCGAGTTCACGCTTTATAAGTAAATTTAGATATCAGAACAAGCCGCAGTTCTGAATGAAGGTGTTAGTCTCCAATTTGTAAGCCTGTTAACAAGGACAGCTCTGACAATCCGCGGCATGGATTTGATGAAATTGAAAACTGAGCGTATTTCCGCTCATAATTAGGGGACACCCCTGTCCAGGAAACGGAAGTGTTCGCGGGGAGCTTGGGGGACGAGTGAATCACGAAGTTGCGCGAGCTGCGGCTTGTATAGCTACTGCCAGCGTCTCGCCTTTCTTGCCCATTGTTCATTGTGCGGCGACAGGCGGCACGACCACCTCTGGAAAGCGGAATAGTCGTGAGTCAAAGACTGTATGCATCACACATTCTCCACAATGGCGCGATTTCTCGGCGGCCGAAATATGCCGCGGCGATGAGGTTTTATTAGGTGTCCTATACTACAACGGAATTTGTCACCGCGGTACCATAGCGAAATGTCTATTGCAGTCGTAATCAGACTCTTCTGTTACACTGGTAAATAGCATTTTCCCCCACAAGAAGGCAACTGTGTTTAACGTATTTGCGGGTCCCGTATCCATAAACGAAATTAGTTTCCGTTTATTGTGTCCAGTTTTCTGGTAACATGTTACCATCCATGTATAGACATCCCAGCAAACACAGCGCTCATGTTATTCTACTAGGGGCTTCATTTAATAATTCTGCAGATGTAACCGTTGGAAAACTATCGCAAAATTTGCTAGAAATTCTCATACATAATGCTCAGTTTAGATATCCATCTCCAGAAAGCCATGGAGGTTTAGCAGCATTCCTGTAATATATGACATGGGTTGTTTCTTGAGTTGGCAATGGGTCTAACTGGGTAACCTTCTTTGTGTATTTTTCGTTTGGGTTTTAGCTTTGGTGCCTCAGTATACATAGCAGTTCTGTATCCTTCTCACAGTTAGCAGAAATTCTGTGTTTTTTAGCCGTGATTTGAATCGTCTGATATACGTTTGCAGGGTCCTTAAGTATTTGTGTAATGCCATTTTCAGTAAAAAATTAATGATATTCTTGTGTATTCTGATTCTTTCATCACATAAGAAAATTTTTCCTTTGACCACCTCTCAGTAATTATAGATTCATTCTCATTTACGTTTTGTTTGTATCTTTCAGTGTTTTCCTATCGTCTTGGTGGGCGTTTTAACCTACAACTTGCTTGTTTAGTTCAATAGTTATGGCTTTCATAGGCTTCTGAACTGTAACTTTTGGTTTTACTTAACTTTGCTATATCTGCAGCATTTTTTATTTCAGCAATAACATCTTTCACAATTCTGGATCCGAGTTAAGTTGTACATTGTATTTCGACGCTTTCTTTACCAGGTTGTTTTCTCTGCCTGTGAATACGCTTTCAATCCGATTGCTAACTTTGTTGTAAAATTTACGTGTTTGTATGGTATTATTACTTTGTTCTGATTGTTAAGGGTTTTTTTTCATTTGTTTAATTTATAGCACTGATATGGAGTGGTCTACATACATTTGTTAACTACAGGATGAGTGACCTCATCTAAACTAGTTAGCAAAATATAGTTGTTTAAGTAATTAACTAATTCTAAGTGTTATTCATAAGTTTCCTGCTAAGCAGGATCTTTCTTTTTATGAAGGGCTTTGATTTCAGACTTCAAACCGAACTACTCAGCTTTTTGTTCAGCTCTTCTGCCTGATGCAGAGATTCAAATGGCTCTAAGCACGATGGGACTTAACATCTGAGGTCATCAGTCCCCTAGAACTTAGAACTACTTAAGCCTAACTAACCTAAGGACATCACACACATCCATGCCCGAGGCAGGATTCGAATCTGTGTCCGTAGCGGCAGCGCGGTTCTGGACTGAAGCGCCTAGAACCGCTCGACCACAGCAGATGCAGAGATTTTAGTGCTGATTTTGATCTTGAGATGATTTAAACATACAACTCAGTTAAGGTATACACCGAAATAAACCAATTTTTCTGTACAAAATTAAATTTTAATACATAACCTCACTTCCACACCCAGAAAATCAACATTAGCATACTTCAGATTTAT
Source organism: Schistocerca nitens (assembly GCF_023898315.1). NCBI lineage: Eukaryota > Metazoa > Arthropoda > Insecta > Orthoptera > Acrididae > Schistocerca > Schistocerca nitens. The sequence continues at coordinate 689,927,733 of NC_064617.1, forward strand.
TTACTGTACATGTAACTGTAATGCACTTCGTGATAGCAGCATGTTGTCGAAACGCATCTTTGAACCTAAACTATCTTCTGTCAACGCTATAGGTCAATAGATCACATTTAATATTTGGTATTCACTTTCGCTGACTTCTCCAACCCACAATCAGACGCACACAGTTCAACCTAACCTAGACCTCGAACGATGCTACAGTTAAGTCAGTCTGCACAACCCACATTTCAAACAATAATATAATCGCAAATCAAATATTTCTGTCTGTGTTTATGACGTCACACGCAACAACATTATATCAGGGGTCGAAGACGTATCGATAGATTGATTGTTTTTCTCAGCCGGAAATCTAACCTTGGTGAGTTGACCTCACGTGTTTTCTTCACACTTTTTTGAGTCCTCAGTCTTCTGACAGATTCGATGCAGCCTGCTACGAATTCATCTGCTGTGTTTATCTTTTCATAGCAGAGTAGCACTTGGAACCTTCGTCGTCACTCTTTTTCACTTTTATACGCTAAAATCTGGCAACAATGCCCACTGGATGTGTACTCCTCTAGGTACCTACCTAAGTGAGCTCCAGGAATGGAGTTTCAACCAAATTTATTTGAAACATCCACCACAAAGGAGTGATTATCTTAATGAATGCCACGAGACGTTTCCGCAGACCACAATTCTGCTTACACAGTTTTAGGTTCTTCCGTATAAAACCATTTAGTACAGTTCCGTTGGGAACAAATTCACCCGTTAACAGCTACCGCAGTCTTAATACCACCGCCAACTTGTCGCAAGGAATGTCGTAACAGACGGCGGTTACGCACGCAGCGAGTGAAAGGAGGCTGGCGCGGGAAGCGTTTTGTGTTTTAAGAGCTCGAGTCCAGGGCCCGGCCCTGCTTCGGACAACCTGCGCAAGACAAACCGGTCCGCGCCCCGTCGAACAGCTATTTCGGGACACCCACCTGCTCACTGCGGAACAACGCCTACGTCAAACACTTTGCTTTCGTCCTCGACTGGTGGCTGAGCAATAGTAAGGACCGTACAACAGTTCTGCCACTGTAGCGGCACTGCTGGCGAACTTAAGCCTCTATGGGCACCTGTGCTGCAAACCCTCATGGGCCGCGTGGACTAAGGTCTTATCCTCGCTTAATTTGTATGTGATTATTATCCATTTACACAACATGTTTGATTTATTTGTTTCCTGCTACTTTGTCGAAAACAGGTATAATGAGACATTCGCTGTATGGATATACAGGAGGATATTACTGAAAGTAAAAACAGGAATTAGCCATTCTTAATTACTAAATTCGTTAAAAGATAGCACCGTGTTTTAGTGTTCATGGAACCAGGAAGGTGCACGTGCCGACCTGTGAACACGGCTATTGTCTTGCTGAAAGCCAGTGTGTCCACAGCAGTACTCATTATCGAGATGAAGAGGACGTGGACACGCTTCGTCACCGAAGATGTTGAAACATACATCTTGATTGAGGTTCACCATAACATGAATCAGAGCGCCGAAGTCAACATCTTCGCCAAAACATCGCTAAAAACTCGCAGAACCCCTTCCACACACTGCTGGCTAGATTATTGGGCCATCGGCGCTCTCTGCGTAATCCATCAACTGAAATGCAGCAGCTTTAAGTGCTGCTGTGAGAAATGTCCTTCTGCGATATGCCCGACTCCGAATTTTCACTGCACGCACATTTCTTCACAACGTTCAGATGAACGAATAGTCCTTAGGTTAGTTAGGTTTAAGTAGTTCTAAGTTCTAGGGGACTGATGACCTCAACAGGTAAGTCCCATAGTGCTCAGAGCCATTTGAACCATTTGATAGGTATGCCTTGAATGGCCAAGGCTATTAGGAAAGCTACCGTAGTCCACGCTTCCTTATGATGGCCTGCGGTAGTTTTACAAGTCTACTAATGGGTGATTATAGGTGATGTGTGTCTTTAGGATACAGCATGATACTATAATACAGTTGCCTCTCATACTGAGCTCCAGTTGAAAGTCATTGCGGACGAAAATCAGATTTTTGGACGTACTGCGCCTTCTGTGGTATTGAGTCTATCTTTCCTCTCTACTGCCACAAGGGTAGTTCTGGGTGTATTAAATGTGAAACGAATCAGCTAAAATTGATTTTCTGGCTTCGAGGAATCCTGGAGTGCAGATCACTATTACCAACATTGACATTTTCGCATATAGTTACAAATTCAAGTTTTATTAGAACGAGCTTAACACGCAACAGAATCCTTAGTCCCAGTGGCAAGTGAACACAGTCTCTTACTGACAGGAATCGCGGAAATGAGCTGGCTGTCGAATCTGAGCTATAAGAATGAGAAGGGCTATTACTCAAGAGAGACTAAAACTGAAGACTCCATACGAGACCTATGTACGACGGTCCACAAATTATTTTACAATTATGTAGTGACGATTAAATACAACGTAATAATAAAAAAATGAAGTCTGTTTTATACGGACGGTGGATCCTAATTCTGAGAAATTATTCCGTATTGACATTTTGATGTATCTTATACCGTTTCTTAGTCAAGAAATTTGTTTTTAGTATGTTGTATGTCCCCTCCCCCTATTAACCACCGACCTTGCCGTTGGTGGGGAGGTTTGCGTGCCTCAACGATACAGATAACCGTACCGTAGGTGCAACCACAACGGAGGGGTATCTATTGAGAGGCAAGACAAACGTGTGGTTCCTGAAGAGGGGCAGCAGCCTTTTCAGTAGTTGCAGGGGCAACACTCTGGATGATTGACTGGTCTGCTCTTGTAACATCAACCAAAACGGCCTTGCTGTGCTGGTACTGCGAACGGCTGAAAGCAAGGGGATACTACAGTTGTAATTTTTCCCTACAGCATACAGCGCTACTGTATGCATGGAGAGCTGCATCAAACCAGTCTTTGGACTGAAGACCACATCAACATGTTCTGTCTCTAAATTCCGTCGTTGAGACTAGATGAAAATTTCGAATAATCAGTACCGTGTGACAAATTACACTGTTCTTCACTGTATTTGTATTTTAGACTTGGTATGAAGTAAGTTTAAATCTATTCCTGCATTAGGGATTTTTGGCATGTTTAGATTAAAAAAATCCACGTTTGGCTGCAGATTTTTTAGCAATTTTTCGTTCCGTTTACCATCTCATGTAGTCCTTCCGAAATATATACCGTTATGAATATGTATTCGTTATTCTATACAGCCCAGGGTAAGTGTCAACGCCATAAATATAGCAATCTCCACCCCCCCCCCCCACACACACACACAAATACAAGTTTTTAGGAACCCACTATGGAAACAAGGTGTATGTGTGTGAAATGGGCATGCAAATGTTAACGATAGGCTATCCTGAAGTGAACAGAACAAAGAAATAAAAAGAGTAAGAAGCAAATACAGTTTCAGACTGGTCGTATACGTGAAAAGAACCACGGGATATCTCTAGAGGTGTGGAAGATTATTAAAAAACAGAGTAATTTATACATCTAAAATTTATTTGTAACGTTAAAGTAGCCAAAAAACGGAGTGTAGAAACTATAATAAGAAACAAAATATATATTACAAGCCAATGAAAATGCTTAGAAAGTAATGAAGTTTTTTTCCTACTAAGTTTTTCTTTTTTTCACTGGCTCGTTTTGCCAAGAATAGCTGCTACTGCAACCACGAGGTTTTTCTTTGCGGATGTCACTCATTTTTCATTACGATTCACCTTTGAAACTTTAACAAACGCAAACTACGTTAACCAGTATACTTTATTGTCAAGTGCAAAGCTGAGACTAGCGTACCAAATCCGCGGTGCATTTTACTTTTCAAAGGCGGAAGATTGCTTCACTCCTTGTAGATCGTAGACACATGTAAGTACCTGGTTTTGGTAGTCCACAATCCTTTATGCTGCAGCGCTAGCAGTATAATTACCCGCGCACAATGAAGGGTAGCAGCTGGCAGCAAGCAGACTTAACACAGACCAGGCGGCTTACACACGGCATGGCATGGCACAGCATACGTCAACAGCTGGCGACCGCAGGCCGGCCTGACCTTGGCTGGCATAACAGCCACAGCTGCGTGCAACTCCACTCACCTGCAACACGAGAGCACACACACTGTCACATGTTGGAAGAGAACACCTGAAGATGGAGGCGCTAAAGAAAATTCGGGAAAATACCGTGATACGGTTGAGATTTCAAGGTTATTATAAATGACTGAAGCAATTTCATAAATTAACTGTAGCTACATTAACCGACAATTTGTCACAAAACTCAATATTCATATAGAATAACTCAAAGGTTCTGATGAAGCCGTACTTCAGAATTCTGCCACGAGAGCGCAGGAGTGAGCAGTTTGGCAAGATGACTCGGCCGCAGTGGGGTTGGTGATAAGCAATTTATGTCATGGCGCCCAAGATCTCCCCACATAGCCCCATGCGGTTCTTTTTGTGTGGGGTTATGTGAAGGATTCAGTGTTTACGCCGCCTCTACCAATAACCTACCAGAACTGCGAGCCCGCATCAACAGTGTTTTTGAACAGATTGACAGGGACATGCTGCGCCGAACGTGGGTGGAACTTGATCATCGACGTGATACCTGCAGAACCGACAGGGGGCACATACTCGTGTGGAATACTTGGAGAAAAATAAGTAAAAAAATAAAAAACTGACTTTTTCTCTGTGTGTAGAAAGCCCTGTGAGAATATGTCCAATAGTTAAGCTACAGCAAGTCAGTGACATTGCTTCAGTCATTTATAACCACTGAAAACAAAAATATCAAGCAGGTTCAATTTCATGTAATATTGTATTAGTTGTGAAAAAACTTGCACAGGGTAGTCAAGCGTGCAGAGCTGTATCAAACCAGGCTTCGAATGGAAAACAATAACAAGTCTGGAATAAAAGAAGATTGCTGTTACGCTTCATGCAAACAGAGGATGTCACTCGTATGCGGAGCGTTGGAAATACAACGGAAGAAAAGAGGTATTGCAGGGTAGCGGGCAAGCAAAGGGGTTAGAGGCAGCACGAGCATACATAAGAAAACGTCAGCGGGTTTGTTTCACTAGTATAGCCACGTGACAAATACAATTTTGTCATAAACGTAGCTTCGCTGTTAAGAAGACGCTCACAGATTATTAGAGAAATTGCATCGTTTGACATAATGCTATGGATCTTTCACTGTCACCGTTTCCACGCACTACACACATTTAGAAAATGCTCCACTTCTTTCTTCATTTTCATTAGCCGTGCCTAGTTCATTTCCACTGGCAGTGTCAGCTGATTCACTGTGATCTTCTCTTGCGAAAGTCAGTATTCTGGGCTTTCCCTCACAAAGTGGTCAAAACGTCGAGGACTCATTTGCGATGACTCTTTCCAGCTCTCTCTAAATTCCCCAACAGGAGTAAACGATGCCCCGGTTGCTTAGCCACTAGGTACAATGGCTAGCTTAGCAGAGCTTCTTTCTTCATAAACTAATACACACTTGCAGCCACTGCGCGTGTTTGACTATGAAGAGCTTTGCCCTTTAACTTGCTTTGTATTGGCGGTAGCTTCATCTTCGAATGCGTTCTCCCATTGTTGCTAGTGGAGCGCTGCGCCTGACTCGTAGGCAATACGTCCGACGCTAGGGATCGACTGAGCGTGATGTGCTGCACATCGTGTGTGCTGTGTTCACGTGTGCCTGCATGAAATGTACCGATAACTATTTAATTATTTCTCTATTTATCTGTTTCTACGACACGTTTGGGAAGGTTCAAGCTCCATCAAGTGGACTTGAATTGTATTTTATCATCATCAAAATCATCATTTATATATGCGTCTATATCGCATAGCTTATAGTTTATGTCTCGTGATGTGCACTAGCTTTTTCAGTCATAGAAGATGAACCCGAATTCCATCGACAAAATTTCGGAGTCTGTTCAGGGATATTTTCTGAGTATTTCTGTATATTGTGATTCCGTGTTACACGGTTATTGTCTGTTATGAAAAAGTATTTTCATACAAGCTAACTGGGCTTACAAAAGAATCACTCTTATTTAAATTGTGTCTACGGAAGTCACGTTATTCTGCGTACAACAAAAAAAGAAAAAAAAACCAGCGAGACTGTTCATATCGCTATAGCAGGAGTGTTAAATGATTTGTTGATGGCATACAAGGGATGGGGTAAAAATACAGGGAACGAAACGGTATCCACAACTTGCACAGATATCAGGCTGCAGTTATAAACTGCGAAAGATGTGAAACGAATGTGGTAACTGGGAAAGGGTTGTAACCTATTTCTCCGTAAGCAGAAATCTGGAAAATTAATTAAGGTTTAAAGAGAACAAAGTCCAAAAAAAAAAAAAAAAAGGTTCAAATGGCTCTGAGCACTATGGGACTCAACTGCTGTGGTCATCAGTCCCCTAGAACTTAGAACTACTTAAACCTAACTAACCTAAGGACAACACACACATCCATGCCCGAGGCAGGATTCGAACCTGCGACCGTAGCGGTCGCGCGGTTCCAGACTGTAGCGCCAGAACCGCTCGGCCACCACCGGCCGGCAACAAAGTCCTAATGGTTCACGATGAGATTGTAATTCTGACGGAGACGGTAAAAAAGACATCTACGTCCACATGGTTACTGTGCAATTCACACTTAAGTGCCTGGCAGAGGGTTCATCGAACCTTTTCATACTACTTCTGTGCCATTCCACTCTCGAATGGCGCGTGGGAAAAAGGAACACCTAAATCTTTCCGTTCGAGCTCTGATTTCTCTTATTTCATTACAATGATCATTTCTCCCTACGTAGGTGGGTGTCAACAAAATATTTACGCATTCGGAAGAGAAAGTTGATGATTGAAATTTCGTAAATAGATCTCGCGGCAGAGAAAACCGCCTTTGTTTCAGTGACTGCCACCCCAACTCGCGTATCATATCAGTGACACACTAACCCCTATTGCGCGATAACACGAAACGAGCTGCCCTTCTTTGCACTTTTTCGACTTCCTCCGTCAATCCTACCTGGTAAGGATCCCACACCGCGCAGCAATATTCCAGCAGAGGACGGACAAGCGTAATGTAGGCTGTCCCTTTAGTGGGTTTGTCGCATCTACTAAGTGTTCTGCCAACAAAGCGCACTCTTTGTTTCGCCTTCCCCACAATATTATCTATATGGCCTTCCCAATTTAAATTGCTCTTAATTGTAATTCCTAAGTATTTAATCGAATTGACAGCCGTTAGATTTGTGCGATTTATAGTATACCCAAAATTTATCGGATTTCTTTTAGTACCCATGTGGATGACCTCGCACTTTTCTTTGTCTAGTGCCAATTGCCACTTTTCGCACCATACAGAAATTCTGTCTAGATCATTTTGTAATTGGAATTGATCGTCTGATGATTTTACTAGACGGTAAATTACGTGATCTGCAAACAATCTAGGGGGCTGCTCAGATTATCACCTAGATCATTTATGTAAATCAGGAGCAGCGGAGGGCCTATGACACTACCTTGCGGAACGCCAGATATCACTTCTGTTCTACTCGATGATTTACCGTCTATCACTACGAACTGTGTCGTCTCTGAGAGGAAATCACGAACCCAATCACACAACTGAGACGATACTCCATATGCACGCAATTTGATTAATAGTCGCTTGTGAGGAACGGTATCAAAAGCCTTCTGGAAATGTAGGAATATGGAAGATTAATATTAATACAGGAATATGGAAGATTAATTGAACGAAATGAATAGTATCTTGAAAAGAGGTTATGACATGAATGGAAATAAAACAAGGGCAATGTTTTGTAATTGAATTATATCAAATTGTGCTGGAGGAATTAGACAATACAATGAAAGTATGAGATGAGTTTTACTATTTGGGCAGCAAAAAACTGACGATGGGAGAGGTAAACTGGATTTAAAATGTAGACTCTTATAACAAGAAATGATTTCCTGAAAAAGAGAAATATCGTGACATCCACTATATATTTAACTGTTCGAAAGCCTTCTCTGTAATCGTGTGCCAGTCTACCTATGAAAATACTTTAACAAGACAGACAAATGTGGGTAGATGCATCAAACTAACCTTCCAATAGACAAAAACAACAGGAGTAGTAGCAGCAGCAGCAGCACCAGCCGCAATGTTGACGTCATTCTGGAAGCATGAATATAAGCGGAATCTCGATTTCCTAAAGACCGAACGACAGTAAAAGCAGTTAAAGACATCTACATCTGTATAGTGTCTCTAAGAAGCTTCATTCTAGATTGCAAGAGACTAATTATTCTGTTAAAGCGTGTTTTTTTTCAATACTAACAAAAATCAGTAGCTACACTGTATCACCCACATTAGCTTAAGCTAAGATGGTATGAAATGATTAGGACAGTCCCCGAGCGGAGAAAATATCCGACCCGGACGAAAATCACACCCGGATCCCGCGATCTAGAGGCAGCAATGCTAAACGCGAGCTGTGGACATGTACAGTAAGTCTGAAGAGAGAGCCGTGATCACAGGGCAACACACATACGTTCCTCATTTTACGAACACTCGGGCATCCTATCACATAGAAAATGTCTGCTATTATTTAGAACAGCGGGTAAAATATCACAGTCACCACCCCTGCAGTTTGGTAACATTATGAGATCTGATGGTCAGTGGATGGCTTCGGCTGGCGTATGGCATACCTGAAGAAACTCGCGGGCATGATTCTTCGCTCATTATCTAGGTTAGAGGCGGTGTTACACAACATTAACGTGACAATTCCTGGAGATAATTTTTGGCTCCATGTTCTTATATTAGCTTGCAAAACGTCCTGTTGCGTGAATTGACCGTCTCTGCACGGTGGCGTGGCGATTCGAGGAGATGCCAGGCGGTACTGCGGCCTTGGAGAGCAGAGGAGGGGGAGGGGGAGGAATGTGGACGTGGGTGCGGGAGGGGAGGGGCAGCGCCGTTACTTTCACGGCGTCATGTCGCTCTGCTCGCTGGACACACACACACACACACACACACACACACACACACACACACTGTCGATCCAAGCGCCGCGTCTGCTCCCCAGGGTTTGCAACTCGATCAAGCACAATCTAAAATCTCCACAAGATACCAACTATTACTAAATCTACTGCCTCACAAAAAAAAAGCAAAAACAAAAGGAAATGAAAGTAAAGCACCCAGAAGACGCGATCGGAGGTCAACGGAACTTCGAACACTTGCACACCATTGCTGGGTACTTAAATAATTAGAACTGCCAGTCTCTGCGACAAGTACAACGGCTACAAGAATGCATTAGTGTTGCTTGTGTTAAGTGTTGACACCAGAAGTTGTAGGCTATGTAAGGGGCGTGAACAGCGTCACATGTTGAGGATCTCTGGAGGACACGGAGATAACGCTGTCTCACAAAAGTACGCGGCATCAGCACCTGACAGTTTCAAAGGCTAACTGTGGATCTCCACTTGGCCGGTCAGTCGAATCGTGCAATGTCGAACTTTGTGGGGCATTCCGATGTGGCCCTTGCCCGATGTTGGACTGCATGGTGTAAGCGTATTGTCATATCGCTGGCTTAGTTGTGGAGTATCTTTGCGGGCAGCCGCGTCTGTAGTGAGTCGAGCACGGGACACGAAACTTATGTTGTGTAGTGTGTAGCTCTGCATGTAGAAGCATTGTTAGTATTCAGGTTGAAGTGTTGCTACAAGTGCTATTATAGTAAAGTGATGACATACGGAAATGGTTCAGAGGAAAGGGCGTCAAGAAATTGAAAATGAGCAGTGGCGTTAATAACGTATTTATGTATTCTCTCGTTGCGTGTCGCATAGCATCGATCATCAACGCCGTGTTCGGTCTCCAAGAATGAACAAATGTGAATCGGTAATACTATTTACCACAAAAGGGTGCAATCAAGTGCCAGTGATTTGTAGCGAGAGTGAGAACGTGCGTTCGATCATGGCGTTCCGCATCAACAATCAGCCGCGCCGCGACGGTTACGCGCACGATCGTACAAGTGCGAACTGAGAACTTAAAAATTAACTTTACGAACAGTGTTATATCATTACTAGCGACAAGGAGGACTATTACCAGATATCTGAATTATGGGACGAGCGTAAGAAATTTCGTTCGGTCATTCGGCTTCCGCATCATCAACAATCACCCGCGTCGTGTCGGTTACGCGTACGCTCGTCTGAATGATATTGTGAACAGATAAGCATCAAGACTGTTAATTGGGATAAACATTTACGATTTAGAGTGTAAACAGTGCAACCTGTGGTTTCCATATTGTCTCAGAATATAGATGTTCATACCAGACATAGGACATTGTTGTGTTTTAACGTTGAGTGGCTCCCCTAAACCAGCTTGCATATTTTGATAGATAATTTCAGGCAAGCCAACAGCAGTGTGGAGCAGAACAGTACGACCGCCGCGGGATTACCAGGTACGTGGCGTGGACAGGGCGCACGGTCAAGAAAAGCAACGGCCACGAAACGAGAAATCAGTATAAGGTACCCCCCACCCCCACCCATTCTTACTCCCGGGCGTGTTACAATGGGACTGTGAGGGCAGGTTCAAATTGACCACTGCAAGGAAGAATGGCTGTATTGTGCACCACATAGTAACCACTTCACGTCCGCGCCTTCTATCCGAGAACAAGTACGAGTAAATTCTGTGGCATTCCGTACCACTGGTCGGCGACTAGCAGACTAGCTGCCGTTAACAACACAACACAAACGTCGTGACTGGGAAGCAAGGACTGCTGATGAATGGCGTCGTACTGTGTTCAATGATGGATCGTGGTTCTGCAGTACCTCGTATGAGCCTCGCGAATATGGCGGCGACCTGGGGGAGGTCTCATTCTTCTAATGTGTTTGAGGACACTGCGGTGTTACACCCGGCGTCATAGTGTGCGGTGTCATCCGGTAGGACTTCAGCTCACGGCTGATAGTATTCAGGGAACTCTAATGGAGCAACAGTACGTTCTCAACTGTTACCAGTTACGTGACAGATCGTGCTGTCATTCTTCTATAGAACAATACTGGTTTCTACTTTGCACGTGTTTTTATGAATGGTCTCCACGATGTTGAGGCACTCGTGTGGCTAGCGAGATCCCCGGATGTCTCCCCGATTGAAAATGTTTTGGTCCAGCTCCACGTCAACATCGTCGTAACGTAATCCAACATATCTAAGACCAGTTACAACAGCTTTGGGCCAGCTTACCTCGGCATGTATTCAGGCCAGAGAGGGTGCAACATAGTGTTGATAAATGGGCTCATACTGCCATGTCTTGTTTTGTATATTTGACAATTTTGTTACCACTGAAACAACATCACACATCCTCTCAACTCATAAAGTTTCATTCCGTTTGCTCTTCTCCTTTCGAGAGCTTCACCCTCTTTTTTCTTCTTCTTTTTTTTTGTCAGTGTTCATACGTTCTCCGTAGGTCACTGTATAGTGCAAGGCGGAGAGTACTTCCAACTGATATTACCGATTTTCTGTTCAAATGGCTCTGAGTACTATGGGACTCAACTGCTTAGGTCATTAGTCCCCTAGAACTTAGAACTAGTTAAACCTAACTAACCTAAGGACATCACACACATCCATGCCCGAGGCAGGATTCGAACCTGCGACCGTAGCGGTCTCGCGGTTCCGGACTGCAGCGCCCAGAACCGCACGGCCACTTCGGCCGGCCGATTTTCTGTCTCTCTCTCTTTGCGTACTGAGCGATGGGACAATGTCTATATGCCTCTGCACATGCCCTAATCATTCTTATTCTCATGATCCATACGAGAGATATGCGGTTGTGGCCACATAATGGTTAGCTTCTTCGAATACAGGTTTTAAATTTGCCTGTATGAGTCACTTTCCATGGAGAGGAGAGATCTTCGTGTAAAATTAATAAAGGGAACAATTATATGGGAAAAAATGCAAGAAGAACACAAAGACTTCAGAGAATAAGACGCAGAAAACAAAATCTCGAATTGACAACATACTCGGAACTTTATAAACTACAGAAGAAGGGAAAAAAATGGACACTGATGACAGCTGTCGACCAAACGCCGGATTGAGAACTAAAGAAGAAGAAGATCCCCGCTTAAGTTCTCTGATCATTTTATAATAACTTCACACAGTGGAACAATTCTCTCGAGCTTATCGCAGAGCATGTCGTAAACGTTTTCCTTTCAGATACACTGCCTTTTCCCAAAACACTTCCACCAAATCTAAGCCTTCCATTTGCCTTTCCTAATGATGATTTTACGTGATCGTCCCATTTCATATCACTCCTTAGTGTTATCCTTAAATACTTACACGATGTATTGTACTGAAGATGTTCAACACTGATCTTGCAATCCGATACCATCGTGACCCTTATCTTTGTTATAGACATTATCTTGCATCTGTCTTCATTTAAAGAGAGCTACCACTCATTAGACAAAGTGGAAATTTTGTCCAAATCTTTCTGCATGTTCTTACGATCGTCCAATAACGCAACCTCTTTGAAGACAACAGCTTTGTCAGTAAACAATTTTAACAGTGATACTGATCCTATCTGATAAACGGTTTACGCACGTCCTATTACGCTTCCATGGAGCACATCTGATGATGTTTTCGTTTCTTCAAATATTCACCGTCTATAGCCACCTGGGTTCTATTAGTGAAATGCACTGAGATGTAAAAGTCATGGGATACCTTCTAATATCGTGTCGGATCTCCTTTCGCGCCGTGTTGTGCAGCAACTCGACGTGGCATGGATGCAACAAGTCGTTGGAAGTCCTCTGCAGAAATATTGAACCATGTTTCCAGAATGAGATTTTCACTCCGCAGCGGAGTGTGCGCTGATATGAAACTTCCTGGTAGATTAAAACTGTGTGCCCGACCGAGACTCGAACTCGGGACCTTTGCCTTCGCAGGAGAGCTTCTGTAAAGTTTGGAAGGTAGGAGACGAGATACTGGCAGAAGTAAAGCTGTGAGGACCGGGCGTGTTTCGTGCTTCGGTAGCTCAGATGGTAGAGCACTTGCCCGCGAAAGGGAAAGGTCCCGAGTTCGAGTCTCGGTCGGGCACACAGTTTTAATCTGCCAGGAAGTTTCATTGAACCATGATGTCTCTATAGCAATCCATAATTGCGAAAGTGTTGCCGGTGCAGGATTTTGTGCACGATCTGACCTCTCGATTACGTCCCATAAATGTTCGATGGGATTCATGTCATCCGATCTGGGTGGCCAGATAATTTGCTCAAAATGGCCAGGGTGTTCTCCAAACCAATCGCGAGCAATTGTGGCTCAGTGACGTAGCGCATTGTAATCCATGAACATTCCATCGTTATTTGGTAACATGAAGTCCATGAATGGCTGCAAATGGTCTCCAGATAGCAGAACTTAACCATTTCAAGTCAATGATCGGTTGAGTTGGAGCGGAGGAGTCTTTCCATTCCATGTTAACACAGCCGACACCACTATGGAGCCACCACCAGCTTGGAGAGTGCGTTGTTGATAACTTGGGTCCATGACTTCTTGGGCCTGCGCCACATTCGAATGCTTCGAATCAGGTCTTACTGACTGAAACTGGAACTCGTCTGATCAGACGTCGTTTTTCCAGTCGTCTAGATTCCAACTTATATGGTCACGAGCCCAGGAGAAGCGCTGCAGACGATATCGTGCTGTTAGCAAAGGCAGTCGCATCCGTCGTCTGCTGGCATAGCTCAAAACGCCATATTTCTCCACGCTGTCCTTACGGATACATTTTTCGTTCGTCCCAAATTGATTTCTGCAGTTGTTTTACGCAGTTTTGCTTATATATTAGCACGATCAACTCTGCAAACGCCGCTTCTCTCGACAGTGAAGTGAAGGGCGTCGACCACTGCGTTGTCCGTGGTGAGAGGTAATGCCTGAAATGTGGTACTTAATACTGTGGATCCCAAAATACTGAATTCCCAGTCGATTTCCGAAATGGAGCGTCCCACGCGTCTAGCTCAAACTACCACTGCGTGTTCAAATTCTGTTAATTCTCGTCGTGCGGCCATAATCACTTTGGAAACCTTTTCACGTGAATCTCCTGAGTACAAACGACAGCTCCTCCAATGCACTCATCTTTTACAAATTGATAAGCGATACTACCGCCATTTGAATATGTGAATATCCTCCCCCCTCCTCCCACTCCGTTCCGTATTTTCGTGACTTAGCACATTGTGACGACTTCCTCTTTCATCGGATGAAGATGAAGAAACCGTTGCGTGGTAGGCATTTCCAGAATGATGACGCAATGATTTTCGGGAGTAGTACGTTTTCCCAACAGCCAATATGCAGACTTCTACAGCCGGGGTGTACAAAACTGGGAACAGTCTACGTGTAGCACCGAAAGATGGATATTGTAGTGTAATAAATATGTAATGTACTGAATCGACTGTGAGAAAGCCAAGTGGCAAAGACGTTATCTGAGACACTATGATAATTATATCGTTGACTCGGAATATTACTCTCTGTGGTTTACTCGTAACTAAGTGTAACTACAGTTTTCTGTTCGCCTCTTTTGATGTTATGTGGAGAATTGTACAAGAGACACAATAAACCGTTATTATTTCGTGAGAACAAAGGTGAGCGTCACGACCTTTATTAGTATTTTTGGAAGTATTGAAATAGCAGAATTGTTTCAGATTGAATGCGACGTGTACGGGAAGAGACGTGGACAACAGCGCTCGAACCTGCAATCTCATGTATGAATAGTTGCTAAAAATATCCAGCCGTCTCTCCCAAGACTCTTCATACGCGCAACAAACAGTAATTCTTTTAACAGCACTATCAGAGACAATTTTATCACGTTGTTACGACCTTTTACTGCGAGCATAATACATCGACAACAGACAAACAAAAAATAGACAAACACACAAAAGAATCTACCACAATATCAAGAGGATAACTAACAAGGAGACGGCACGACCCTGGGGTCCGGGATTTGTCCGAAATTTTGTGTGGTGAAAGAGGACCCGTAACACCTCACGTGGTTAAAATATTAGGACGCACTACTAGGAAAATCCCGAGAAAAATCGATCCAATGTTTCTTAGGTGCCTTATGAGTATAAAATGTTAGTCCGTTACCGAGCCGCCGTCTGGCCTACACGGTTAGCAGTCGGACCTTTACGCCAGAGGTCTCGGGTTCGATTCCTCCTCTGGCACTTTTTTTTCTTCTGTTGCTTGCAAAATTGCAGCGCAATGTTACAGGAGAATCGTGAAATTAATTCCCAGGAAGACTGTATAAAAATTCATTCTATAATTCACCATCAGTTATCGTCACCAATATTCCGAGACATGATTCAATATGCCTGGTTTGGCTCGAAATTATCAGAAACTCAAAACATTTTCATTAATGTTAATGGGGCATATTTTTGTACAGATTTATTGCAAACGCCCTGTGATTGTAAAAAATCCGCTTTTATATGTTGCGCAAGATGTCGCAAAAATTATTGCTTTGTTTGTTTTTACGATAATTACCACTGCGGTTCTTGTTTATAATTATTATATGTATAAAAAGTGAATGTTTTCCGATCGAATTTGTTATTCTGATTAAAAACCCAATGATTCTCCTTATACACTTTTCAATGAAAAATGGAAAACCCACCGCCATGAATTGTGTTGTTGGACAAAAAGAAAATAATTTTTATTCAATAATGTAACTAATTTGTTAAAGATAATGTAGGTTTGGGAAACTTCCTGAATAATTGGTGGACTAACAAAAGAAAATGAAACAGGAAAAAAAGAGTCCATGACCTAAACATCTAGGCCAGACGGCGGCTCGGCAATGGACTAACATTTTATACTCATAAGGCACCTAAGAAACTTTGGATCGATTTTTCCCGGGATTTTCCGGGTAGTGCGTCCTAATATTTTAACCAAGTGAGGTGTTACGGGTCCTCTTTCACCACACAAAATTTCGGACAAATCCCCGACCCCACGCTCGTGCCGTCTCCTTGTAAGTCGATGACCACGATCTCAGCTTCGTTTGTCCGACGTGATAGTCACAACTTTACGGCTGCCTCTCTTACTATTCGTAAATGTGTAGCGTATCTTATAGGAGCTGTCAGTGCTTCATTCGGAGCACGGTCGCTGTTGTCGGCAGACGCAGCAGCGCAGACAGAGGGCTGGAGTGTGGCAGTGCGGGTCTGCGGACCGTTACGTCTGCCTACGCGCCCGAGATTTACGGCGCGGCGACGGCAAGCCGTCCAGACGCAACCCACTGTACTCGGCCGGCGAGAGCTGAGGCAGGCGGGGACCTGCCCTGCCCTCCCAGTGACCGGGACGCACGCCTTCTCTGGCCGCTTTCTCTACCTGCACATCCAGCGGCCGCGCTTCTTACGCAACCGCGTCTCCTCCACTGCAGTACAACACGCCAAGGCGCGCCGTACTGCGTCACTCTCTGAAAGAGCTGACAATGCTGTAACACATACACAAACGTGCAGAGAGAGAGATAGATAGAGAGAATAAGAATACCAAAACTTGCCAGGTATATTGTTCTACATCTACATATACAGGGTGTTACAAAAAGGTACGGCCAAACTTTCAGGATACATTCCTCACACATAAATAAAGAAAAGATGTTATGTGGACATGTGTCCGGAAACGCTTAATTTCCATGTTAGAGCTCATTTTAGTTTCGTCGGTATGTACTGTATTTCCTCGATTCACTGCCAGTTGGCCCAATTGAAGGAAGGTAATGTTGACTTCGGTGCTTGTGTTGACATGCGACTCATTGCTCTACAGTACTAGCATCAAGCACATCAGTACTTAGCATCAACAGGTTAGTGTTCATCACGAACGTGGTTTTGCAGTCAGTGCAGTGTTTACAAATGCGGAGTTGGCAGATGCCCATTTGATGTATGGATTAGCACGGGACAATAGCCGTGGCGCGGTACCTTTGTATCGAGACAAATTTCCAGAACGAAGGTGTCCCGACAGGAAGACGTTCGAAGCAATTGATCGGCGTCTTAGGGAGCACGGACCATTCCAGCCTATGACTCGCGACTGGGGAAGACCTAGAACGACGAGGACACCTGCAATGGACTAGGCAATTCTTCGTGCAGTTGACGATAACCCTAATGTCAGCATCAGAGAAGTTGCTGCTGTACAAGGTAACGTCGACCACGTCACTATATGGAGAGTGCTACGGAAGAACCAGTTGTTTCCGTACCATGTACAGCGTGTGCAGGCACTAGCAGCTGATTGGCCTCCACGGGTACATTTCTGTGAGTGGTTCATCCAACAATGTGTCAGTCCTCATTTCAGTGCAAATGTTCTCTTTACGGATGAGGCTTCATTCCAAGTGATCAAATTGTCAATTTTCACAATCAACGTGTGTGGGCTGACTAGAATCCGCACGCAATTGTGCAACCACGTCATCAACACAGATTTTCTGTGAACGTTTGGGCAGGCATCGTTGGTGACGTCTTGATTGGGCCCCATGTGCTTCCACCTACGCTCAATGGAGCACGTTATCATGATTTCATACGGGATACTCTACCTGTGCTGCTAGAAAATGTGCCTTTACAAGTACGACACAACATGTGGTTCGTGCACGATGGAGCTCCTGCACATTTCAGTCCAAGTGTTCGTACGCTTCTCAACAACAGATTCGGTGACCGACGGATTGGTAGAGGCGGACCAATTCCATGGCCTCTACGCTCTCCTGACCTCAACCTCTTGACTTTCATTTGTGGGGGCATTTGAAAGCTCTTGTCTACGCAACCCCGGTACCAAATGTAGAGACTCTTCGTGCCTGTATTGTGGACGGCTGTGATACAATACGCCATTCTCCAGGGCTGCATCAACGCATCAGGGATTCCATGTGACGGAGGGTGGATGCATGTATCCCCGCTAACGGAGGACATTTTGAACATTTCCTGTAACAAAGTGTTTGAAGTCACGCTGGTACGTTCTGTTGCTGTGTGTTTCCATTCCATGATTAATGTGATTTGAAGAGAAGTAATAAAATGAGCTCTAACATGGAAAGTAAGCGTTTCTGGACACATGTCCACATAACATATTTTCTTTCTTTGTGTGTGAGGAATGTTTCCTGAAAGTTTGGCCGTACCTTTTTGTAACACCCTGTATACTCCGCAATCCACCATACGGTGCGTTGCGGAGGGTACCTCGTAGCATGACTAGCATCTTCTCTCCCTGTTCCATTCCCAAACAGAACGAGGGAAAAATGACTGCCTATATGCCTCTGTACGAGCC
Organism: Schistocerca nitens; assembly: GCF_023898315.1. NCBI lineage: Eukaryota > Metazoa > Arthropoda > Insecta > Orthoptera > Acrididae > Schistocerca > Schistocerca nitens. The sequence continues at coordinate 689,945,897 of NC_064617.1, forward strand.
CTAATCTCTCTTATCTTATTTTTGTGGTCTTTCCGCGAAATATAAGTTGGCGGCAGTAATATTGTACTGCAGCCAGCCTCAAATGCTGGTTCTCTAAATTTCCTCAGTAGCGATTCACGAAAAGAACGCCTCCTTTCCTCCAGAGACTCCCACCAGAGTTCCTGAAGCATTTCCGTAACACTCGCGTGATGATCAAACCTACCAGTAACAAATCTAGCAGCCCGCCTCTGAATTCCTTCTATGTCCTCCCACAATCCGACCTGATAGGGACCCCAAACGCTCGAGCAGTACTCAAGAATAGGTCGTATTAGTGTTTTATAAGCGGTCTCCTTTACAGATGAACCACATTTTCCCAAAATTCTACTAATGAACCGAAGACGACTATCCGCCTTCCCCACAACTGCCATTACATGCTTGTCCCACTTCATATCGCTCTGCAATGTTACGCCAGCATAGTTTGGGGGGGGGGGGGAGGGGGGGAGAATATGATTCTCACAGAAAAGACAAGGAATTTTTCGTTAAGTTTTCTAGACACTCACAAGTGTTTCCCAATACTGTAACCGCTTTCGATCATCATCAAATCACAAATATTTCATATGAAGGCAAGAAACAACGCTCTGGCTGTAGAAAGTTTATTAAAACCACGACCGGTTTCATGCCAGTTTATGCGCATACTCAGGTAATATAATTGTGTGTATAATACTATTTAACGCTTTTCTTGAAGCTTCTCCCCCTCCTTCACGTCACTGATGAAATTAATACCCGCTAGAGGGGTTTGTCAAATAGATGAAACGGGGTGTCCCATAATATCAGCTGGAGGCTATACAGGCTGTGCCATAACGTTGTGTTCCTTGTAGCCAAGCCCGTGTAACCTACAGCTGATATTATGGGACACCCCGTTTTATCTATTCGACATCCGCTTCTAGCGGGTTTTAATTTCATCGGTGATGTGAAGGAGGGGGAGAAGCTTCAAGAAAAGAGTTAAATAATGTTGTACATACAATTATATTACATGACTATGCGATTATTAATGAATGATTAATCTGCCAGGAAGTTTCAAAATAAGAAACCTTTACTGAAACATAGAAGAACAGTAAAGAAAGTTTTTGAGAACCGACAAAGAGATTAATGGCGGAAATACTGGTCACATGATTAATTAAACAGACAAAAGCAAAATTACATTACGGGAAACTAATAACAGAACCTAAATCAGCGTCGGCATCTTAAGAAGTGTCTACATCTAGCACTGTATTAAGCAACTTCAGAGGCCACTATTTCTAAAATAACCATTGTCACTGAGTTGGCAAACCACTGTCCTTTAAATGTGCCAAGGGTAGTAAAAGTAAAGAAATTAAAGGATTAAATACAATAATTCAGCTGGTATGAAGTGGAGTGGGTCAGTTCTTTAATTCCGGGGAAAATGTGAAAAAGAGAGTTCGGGATTGTGACTACGATTCAGCAATGGAAATTTAGAGATAAATAAAGTGGGAAAAACGAAAGGGGTATTGTAATGTAAGACGTGTATATTTCTATTGTCAAACCACAATTTATGAAAGATGTTTAGATTTTATTAATAGGATTAAGTAGGAATAATTAATATTTGTCATGTTGGAAATAATTGTGGTAGCAGGGAATGTCTGCACGAAAGTATTGTTGACAAGTGAGACCGCACATTGATGTAATTTTGAAAAGGGCGGGAGAGACCGCGTATGGATACATTTTAAGAAGAGAGAGGGAAAGACCGCGCATTGACACATTTCGTAATGGTAGCAGGGATTGTCTGCACCAGAAAGCATTGTTGGCGGGAGAGGCCGCACTTCAGCGTTCGTGGGAAGTCAGTAGTAAGCGAGAAGTGAAGCGAGTCGGTAGCAGGTCTGAAGCGAGAGGTTGAGAGGAGCGGTGTGCCTGCCAGCCACCAGCTATGATTTACAAGAGATTATAAACGGATGTACACAGACATCAGCTAACTATTATCACAAGAGAAACTAATATTATTGAATTTTTTTTTTTTTTTTTTTTTTTTTTTTTTGAGAAACTCAAGACTACTGAAGGTACGTTTGCGCAATGCTAGTTGTAAGGTTATTATAAAAAGTAAGTCCCATTTGAGCGTTTGCAAAATCATTTCATTGAGAACAATTAATTTTTGCCAGCAATATTGCATTACTGATTATAATCCATCCCAAAAACCATCAACGTAAAACGTTGCAAAATTTTATTGTTGTCAAGAAAAAGTTTAACTATGAATTACGTAACTTCAGTCAAATTAATTAAAGAATAACGTCAGCTTTGCTATTAAAGAATAACGTAAGCTTTGGTAATAAATACAGCCATTTATTATGACAGCCCACCAGCAGCTAATAGAGTATAGTAAAACAGAGTAAGTATATTCATGTCGCAGTTCGATGTAGCAGTCAGATGGCGATTCAGTAACAGTAGAAAAGGTAAGGAACAGTTTTGGGTTGTTGCAGATAACGACTGAGGGCCACGACGACCACACATTCTATGTTTCGTCGAAATAATCAGAAAATAATTTTTAATAAGCAGCATTTAAGTTTGTATGCGAAGATTGCACTTATTATTATTGAGAACGAGAATTAATTTCAAAGGGAAGATTTCATTTGTTATTATTAAGCAAGAGATAGAAATCCTAAGGGAAGGTTTCATAGGTTATTGTAGAAGGGAAGGTTGCGTAACAAAAGAGATATAGAAGAGACGGGAAGGTTTCAGTAATTCAAAAATAGTTCAACGATCCATGCGAGTGTACACCATTTGGCGAGGCCGAGTCTGCAGTGGCGTGTCTTGCGAGACGCAGGTCGATCGATATATCGACTGAGCTAAAAGCGTCCAGTCGCACGGTCTCAAGACGCCACCGTGAGTGGGAGGGACGAAAGGGGGTGGGGGTTAGAAGAAGCGGAGCACAGTAATGGTCTGCAAGCAAAGAGCGTTAATTGCCCCGTCGTAGAGTGCTTCTCCACTAAGCACCCGAGTCCATCTGGTTATCAAGTGGCGCGCGTACGCTAGCTGCCTTTAGATCTGTCAGTCCCATTAACCGCCTATTTATCCTGTCACAACCGTGAGACAAGCAGTTTTCCACACCAGCTATGCTATGATGCTATCAACGGCTTAGCTCAATAATTCCATCACGCACACGGTGCCAAGAAATCTTTTACAACGCTTCACGATTGACGGGAACGATGAGATACATCTTATTTGTGCCATAAAACCGAGCTGTTTGCACAGCTACAGTCTAGCAGGTTATATCCTGGGATCGTGTTCAAGTTCCCTAATGCTGTTTCGTATAATGTTAAAACTGAGCTGCCAGGTCACAAATCAGCTAATGAGATCTGCATATTAATGGCTGAATAATACCCTAAAACTGTCAGAATATGGAAGTTGAATTATACGAGATACCAGTTTTTCTTATGTGTAATACGGTTTTTTGTACACCATCTATATCAAGAACTCAGATGGCAACCCAGTTCTAAGCAAAGAAGGGAAGGCAGAAAGGTGGAAGGAGTATATAGAGGGTTTATACAAGGGCGATGTGCTTGAGGACAATATTATGGAAATGGAAGAGGATGTAGATGAAGATGAAATGGGAGATAAGATACTGCGTGAAGAGTTTGACAGAGCACTCAAAGACCTGAGTCGAAACAAGGCCCCGGGAGTAGACAGCATTCCATTAGATCTACTGATGGCCTTGGGAGAGCCAGTCATGACAAAACTCTACCATCTGGTGAGCAAGATGTATGAGACAGGCGAAATACCCTCAGACTTCAAGAAGAATATAATAATTCCAATCCCAATGAAAGCAGGTGTTGACAGATGTGAAAATTAGCGAACTATCAGTTTAATAAGTCACAGCTGCAAAATACTAACGCGAATTCTTTACAGACGAATGGAAAAACTGGTAGAAGCGGACCTCGGGGAAGATCAGTTTGGATTCCGTAGAAATGTTGGAACACGTGAGGCAATACTAACCTTACGACTTATCTTAGAAGAAAGATTAAGAAAAGGCAAACCTACGTTTCTAGCATTTGTAGACTTAGAGAAAGCTTTTGACAACGTTAACTGGAATACTCTCTTTCAAATTCTGAAGGTGGCAGGGGTAAAATACAGGGAGCGAAAGGCAGTTATAAGAGTCGAGGGGTATGAAAGGGAAGCAGTGGTTGGGAAAGGAGTGAGACAGGGTTGTAGCCTCTCCCCGATGTTATTCAATCTGTATATTGAGCAAGCAGTAAAGGAAACAAAAGAAAAATTCGGAGTAGGTATTAAAATTCATGGAGAAGAAGTAAAAACTTTGAGGTTCGCCGATGACATTGTAATTCTGTCGGAGACAGCAAAGGACTTGGAAGAGCAGTTGAACGGAATGGACAGTGTCTTGAAAGGAGGATATAAGATGAACATCAACAAAAGCAAAACGAGGATAATGGAATGTAGTCAAATTAAATCGGGTGACGCTGAGGGGATTAGATTAGGAAATGAGACACTTAAAGTAGTAAAGGAGTTTTGCTATTTAGGGGGTAAAATAACTGATGATGGTCGAAGTAGAGACGATATAAAATGTAGACTGGCAATGGCAAGGAAATCGTTTCTGAAGAAGAGAAATTTGTTAACGTCGAGTATAGATTTAAGTGTCAGGAAGTCGTTTCTGAAAGTATTTGTATGGAGTGTAGCCATGTATGGAAGTGAAACATGGACGATAACCAGTTTGGACAAGAAGAGACTAGAAGCTTTCGAAATGTGGTGCTACAGAAGAATGCTGAAGATAAGGTGGGTAGATCACGTAACTAATGAGGAGGTATTGAATAGGATTGGGGAGAAGAGAAGTTTGTGGCACAACTTGACTAGAAGAAGGGATCGGTTGGTAGGACATGTTTTGAGGCATCAAGGGATCACAAATTTAGCATTGGAGGGCAGCGTGGAGGGTAAAAATCGTAGAGGGAGACCAAGAGATGAATGCACTAAGCAGATTCAGAAGGATGTAGGTTGCAGTAGGTACTGGGAGATGAAGAAGCTTGCACAGGATAGATTAGCATGGAGAGCTGCATCAAACCAGTCTCAGGACTGAAGACCACAACAACAACTATTCCATAGTTGAAAACAGCTGACGGTACATCCGAAGGAGAAGCAAGGTCAAGCAGTCAAAACGAAATACATTAATGACCCGCAAGACTGCTACTCTCAGGACTGTACAGGACTTCTAGAGCAAAACGCTGTTTCTAAGCCTTTTTTTTCACATTTCCTGTCTACGTCGAAAATTAACAAACCAAGTCTTTCGACAGTCGTCTATACAGTTTTCCTTCACGTAATGCAACACGTCAGCCACGTCTGCCATGTCACTTATCATTGGATGACAGAACTCGCCTCTTTATATGGTGTTTACTAGGTACGCAGATTTGGTTACTATGTAATGGCCAACAGTGCAAGTCAAGTGTAAACATGAGCTGCAAATTCTTTTCATTTATATGGCTTTTCGCATGAGATGTGCTGTGGTTCGTCTAAATTAATAAAACCAATCATCACACCTTCGCGAAATTCTTTGGTATGAACTGATTTTCGTCAACGCAGACTGATCCTAACTAGTGGAAGTTTATAAGAAGCCTGCTCCCACAGGCAAGAAAGCGGTGGATAAATTCAGACATCAGACATGGGCATGGGCATTGTTCCCTAGTGTATATCCAACATTTAGGAGCACACAAAAACTGTAATCATGTTATCATAGATAAAAATATCTAGAAAAAGCACAGTTTGACATTGAACAGTTAGCAATTGAAGATGACGTACTAATCATATCAGAAGACAAAATACAGTACATTCAGTGCCTACATAGGAAGCAATGGACGTACAAAAACATACATGAGGTATCAAAGAAAGAATGGCTGCTAATATTAACAACATTTTAGATGCTGAATTATGACAAAGATTTGTAAAAGATGATTGGCGTGTGTGTTGAATGCTGACGTAAAGCAAATGTGATAACCAATTTCTGAGCAATGTTTGAATCGTTTTAAACTTATTTGTTACTCCGGTTCAGATGCCCGCCATGTCAAGCCAGAAATAAAACTGCAGTGTGTGGACGGAAACCCGTGGTTCTGCGAAATCTGTTGAAACCACCGGGAAGATTATGGACAGAGTTTTTGTGGGAGGCGAGACGGACTATTGTTACGCATTACTTTCTAGGAGCCGCAGTGAACTGCCAAATGCTACGGAAGTCTTCTGAGCAAAAAAATAAATCGCGAGCAGAGACATGGACAAAAAAATAAAGGCAGACGGCCGGAGAAGTTCTTTAGCAACAGGAAATAAAGGGAGATGGAATCTGCTCACTGAACGAATGTTGGGCGAACTGCATTGACAGTAAACTACATCGGAGAACACTTCGCATTTTGTACTGTAGTGTCATAAAAATCCTGGTAGTGATAGTCATGTCTTCCTCGCTTTAACGACGTCAGGTACGCATTTACAATTTTACATTTTATCTTATACTAAATTTATTTCAGTGTATTCACATATACTTGTATGAACTGTTTCACGAACAGTTTAAGAGATACAACGTGATCTCCTCAGATGACATGGAGCTTTACAGCTCCATTCGCCACAATGTTTTAGCTGACATGCAGAGACTGCGAGAAGAAATATCCGCATTGTTAGCATGTTAGTTGTGCTTTATTATAAGAATCAAACATAAATTTATGAAAACGCGTTGTGACTGTAGTAAGTAATTAATGTAAAGAACATATTCAACAATTTTACAGCGTTCTCATGCAACTGTGGAAAGAGAGTATTGTTTGTAAGGGCGTACATTCAGAGAACAGTGTATTTTACGTGCCCTTTATTCAGTGTACCCTAGTATGATCTGATTGGAAAGAAATATTGTGAAATTAAGTGCTTTTATTTAAAGTGCATTTATTTATTACCAACCCTGAGCTGAAACTACACTGGTATGCCAGTATGTTATGACCCCCGCGACGTAACAAAACTATGTAAGCGGAGCAAACGCGGACGGGAGACACCCAAGCGAAGATATGGGCTGCAAATGGGGAATTCCATTGAAATAAGCGACTCTGACAAAGGGCAGATTATTATTACGCAGAACTTGTGAACGAGTATCTCGAAAACGGCGAAGCATGTCGAATTTCATGTGCTACTGTTGTGATCATCTACGGAGAGAGGTAAGACAGCGAAACTGGATTTAGTGGTAATACGATATACGCAAGCAGTTTCACAGATAAATACTAACAATGCTCTTGTTTCGTGTGTCTTTTGTGATCTCTGACAAAGTGTGGAACGGTTGGTGCGCCAGTACAGTCAGTTGGTGCCACGTACTTTATGTTTACAGAACAAGCCGTGTACGGCAAGACAGCTGGCGTGACGTTAAGCAGAAACGATCGGCGGTACTTCCATAGAAAAGGAACAATTTGGCTAAGTGACGGTCGTATGATGAAGTAAAACACAGGGACAAGGATGGCCGATTTTAAAGTCTGGCGAATACTTTCATTTTAGGAGGGTTTTATGGATTTTAAGCGCTTATGTATGATGGGTTGGAATAGCGTAACTGTGGATAACATCGCATATACTTGTGTATTGTATGCTAAATAACTACACCGTTCGTCCAAAAAGTTCCAAAACTGGTTTTATTCCTGGTGTGTAAGCGACGTCAGCGCAAGAACTGCTGTTGTAGCTCTAACGACTGTGGCCGGCCGAAGTGGCCGTGCGGTTCTAGGCGCTGCAGTCTCGAACCGCGAGACCGCTACGGTCGCAGGTTCGATTCCTGCCTCGGGCATGGATGTGTGTGATGTCCTTACGTTAGTTAGGTTTAATTAGTTCTAAGTTCTAGGGGACTAATGACCTCAGAAGTTGAGTCCCATAGTGCTCAGAGCCATTTGAACCAACTAACGACTGTAAACAACAGAGGCGCTTCCGGCCAGTCAGTTTCGAGCAGGCGGTATTAAGAACGAATGGAGCAGCATCTCTAAATCAAGTGTTCAAGACATTTCCCAGAATGTTCTGAAGAAGATAAAAGTATGTACAAATTTCATCTCGCACTTCTTGACTCCAGATCAAGACCAACGACTCGTGGACGTCTGTCGCGATTTAATTCAAATTCAAAACGCGTAAAATATTTTCCTGGAGAAAAAAAAAAACAACATGAGTCAAGAGAATCAACACGAACCTGTTACAAAACGCAGAAAGGCAAAAATTCACTTGAAGGATCAACGCTTTGACGTTGTAACCGATGTTCAAAGCCAATGTGAGGCGCGAGTTGAACAACATATGAAACAAGGAATTTTCTAGCAGTTTTATACGGCTTTATGAACGTTTTGTGCGTTGTACTCAAGTACAGGGAGACGTGTAGAACACGTACAGCATTAAAACTCCCATCTTAACTTTTTTTTTTTAATCCATTCCCTAAACTTTTTGGATTGACTGGGTATAACGATCAGAATTACAGTAACCCGCCAGGTTAGCCGAGCGCGCTAACGCGCTGGACTCGGGTAGGCGCGCCGGCCCCGGATCGAATCCGCCCGGCGGATTACCGATGAGGGCCGGTGTGTCGACCAGACTGGATGTGGTTTTTAGGCGGTTTTCCACAGCCCCCTAGGTGAATACCGGGCTGGTCCCCACGTCCCGCCTCAGTCGCACAGCTCGCAGACATCTGAACACTTTCGCACTATTCGATGGATTGCAGTGGTCACAGACAGTTGGGGTACACTACTTCCTTCCCGGGGGTGCGGGGTGGCGACAGGAAGGGCATCCGGCCATCCCTTCAACTAACATTGCCACATCCGATTAACCATGCCGACCCTGCGTATCCACGGGAAAAACGGCACAAGCAAAAGAAGGAAGGAAGAAGAACGAACAGAATGGCAGTACTCACATCTGTAATCCAAGCTAAGTTCTTGTCGATACCCAGCCAGATTGGAGCCGTTGTTGCTACTAAACGTGGCAGCTCACATGTATCAAGTTTCGCATCCTGTAGATGATGATGACGATTATTATTATTATTATTATTATTGGTTTGTGGTACGCTCAACTGCGCGGTTATCACCGGCCGTACAAATTCCCCGCCTTTGCTCAATCCAGTCTCGCCACTTTCATGAATGATGATGAAATGATGAGGACAACACCAACATTGTCATCTCGAGGTAGGTGAAAATCCCTGATCCAGCGGGAATCGAACCCGGGACCCCGTGCTCGGGAAGCGAGAACGCGACCGCGAGACCACGAGCTGCGGACGAATCCTGTATACCTATGAACCATCTACAAATTTGATCACGTGTTCTTGTTCTTACTCTGTAGGCTCACAATAAGTAAACTTTCATTAGGTGTTATCGTCCCTGGTAGGGATAGTTTTAAAGGACATCAGTGTGAGTGAAGTATCGCAATCCAAATACTGAGGGAACGCCCCAATACGTAATCTTTCACTGTAGAGAGAACTGTTTATTTTGCATTCGTACCCTGCCGCAATCTCTTTTCGCTTTTGCAAAAGTGCCGCCAGTGCCATTGTAGTTCCCCGCGCAGACGACGTAGTCTCGGCTACTGCATTACTGTCCCGCACGGCACTGTCTGTACCTGACCCGCGGGATCCCCGCCACATCAACCCGTCTCCCCGCTGCGCTATCAGCGCAGTGTTCAGAACGCCGAGGTAACGAGCGCTGGCCGAGTTTACAGCCGGCGTGCCTCGCTATCAGCGGCTCTCTCTCCTCGTATCGCCTGAGTCACGGCAGGCCTGATTCACCGTCCGCGACGTCGCCCACTGCTGCCGCTGACCGCGAGGCCGCTCTGTGATTTGTGCAGCTAAACGAGAGTGCGTAGCTGCTAGGCGCATTTCTGTACAGCGTACTCATTAAGCCGGAACGGGACAGTTGCCCTAATGGTGCGATTCGTTCTGGTATTCCTGTCATGGTTTTGATTAACAGCACTCTTCGCTTCCAAACAAACATTCACAACTAAGTTCTCGATAAATCCGTGGAGTGGTATGTTTGCCAGTAGATGCGAAGTAAGAAACTGTAGTCTCACGGAAGTGTCGGTGACAAACACTGTTTATAATCGTCGACCCAATGAATGTAGAAGCAGATTTGAAAGTTGTTTTATACGATAAAGTGTTTGTTATGTGATTACAGGAAACACACTTTGCTCGTTTCGTGTAACAGCTGCTCGCGGGGACAATGTATGACGCCTTCGAAGATGGACCGCGTCGTCAGATATCTGCTCAGAGGCTGTAACGTGCCAAAGGCCACGTCCGTCGGAGTGAAGTCCATTTCGGAACATCCTTATTATCACGGATTCGAGGAGTGCACTGGAAAACCTGTAAAAGCAGCATGGTGCTCCGACACTAACCGCCATGTGCTCGATGTAAAAAGTTAATTTACCAGTGTGAAAGCCAACAGACACGTGAGCATCTATTAGGGCTCAAGGGACTCACTGATGTCTCATGTAACGAGTTGGCGAACCACCTGCCGAAACAAAGTGTGGCTCTGACCTCAGATGTTAAGTCCCATAGTGCTCAGAGCCATTTGAACCATTTTTTGAACCGTTCTAGATTACGGACAGACACGAAGTTTATCACAGTCGTCATCCATGCTCTATGTATACTGTAATTTCTTTTGCTTCTCATGCTGTATAACCCCGAGCCAGCAATCGAAGAGAAATTTATATTCAATATTCACAGTCTACGAAGAAATTGTACAACATAACGTCGCTCTGAAACAAGTAAATGACTCAGCTGATTTACCGAGATGATGTTCATCACTACAATTCGCCGAGGAAGCTTGCATTCGCATACGGAAAATACAATTCTAATAGCTTTAAGTATGGCGCTGGATATATGACGAAACAAATGATAAAAGTTATAGTTTTAATCGAAGTTTGGTGCCAAAGCAGGCAAGAAGCGTGAAGGCAACGTTTCTTTCGTAATCCATGTTATCGAAGACAGATAAAAGCTTGATATAGGAAGTTCACCTTCAGTTACACCGCTGAGGTGGTGGTCACGTGCTATGCTCAACAGTATTACATTTAATCAAAATATCCACTGGTGTGCTGCCGGTCTATAGTGTCCAACGGGCACAATATTTCAGCGATCATACATGTCGCCATCATCAGGTGAACTGACGGACTGAGCTCCTGTGAACGTGCCGGCACGGAGATCCGTACGCTATGGCTGCCCGCGGCGCGCTCCCTCCGCCGTCCGCGCCCCGCGCCACGGTCGCGCGGTGGAACAGATTGCGACGGCGTCTGAGATGACGTCGGTGTGATGGCTCTGTCCGCCGTGGTCGTCACAACTATGCGTTTGCTCGATTTACTCTTGATTAACTCAATCGCTGGTTCCCAAGCCTTGCTAAGATTATAGCCACAGTCACGGTTTATGAGGTCGCCAATGGTGCGAATATCGATGGCCTCTCTAACAACGCTGTCCCAGTATCTCGACGTCTGTACCAGAATCCTCGTGCGGTCATACTCCATGGCGTGATTTTCCGACAAACAATGTTCAGCGACCGCCGACTTGCTCGGATACATCAGTCGAGTGTGCCTCTGGTGTTCACGGCATCGATCCTCGACGGTACGCATCGTCTGAACCAGCGATTGGGTTAATCAAGAGTAAATCGAGCAAACGTATAGTTGTGACGACCACGGCGGACAGAGCCATCACACCGACGTCATCTCAGACACCGTCGCAATCTGTTCCACCGCGCGACCGTGGCGCGGGGCGCGGACGGAGGAGGGAGCGCGCCGCGGGCGGAGGGTATTTAAATCGGCCGCCGCCGCGACCGAACCCAGTTCCCTCTCAGCAGCCATAGCGTACGGATCTCCGTGCCGGCACGTTCACAGGAGCTCAGTCCGTCAGTTCACCTGATGATGGCGACATCTATGATCGCCGAAATATTGTACCCGTTGGTCACTATAGACCGGCAGCACACCCGTGGATATTTTGATTATCAAATACGCCGGGAGAAACTCAAGAATCACAGTATTACATTTCTCACTCTATTTTGGATCGCACGAAGAGTATTTCCGTGTTAAGTTGAAGCTTCGATCGAGTTAGTTTCTGGAGGTGACTCCGTTTGATAGGCGACGCCAGCTACGGAGAAGGGTATCGGTTTGACTGTCGTTTTGGTACACAGCTTTGTCAGCTCGCAAATGATCAATAACATTAAAAAAGATTATTGCTGCGTTTGTGGACATTTAGACCTTCCAGCCTGTTGGTCAATGAGGCCTAGCGCTGAGCAGGTTGGTTTCCTCTCTGGCATTAAAGATATCTCCGAAACGCGTATTTTCATATGATTTGCTGCAAAGTGTCAGAAAATGTAATAATGACGTATAAAAACACTAACCAAAGATTTTAAATCGAAGTTAGCTTCTAATGATATTTAATACCTGTTTATAGATGATACAGTACGTAAAATTATGGGTAGAGAGTGATCTGCCCACCCCCTCCCCATGAATTCGTAGTTGTTTATGTCACTCTAATCTGTAGCGTAACCAGTGGTCTATGTTGGCTCCGATCAATAAATGCCACAGCCTTCCCCAGTATAGAAACCACGAGCCGTGCCTGGGTTTGATCGTGATGGAGTTGCATCCGTCCTGTTTGACTTCAGAGGATATGGTGTTTTCCAGCTTTTCCCTCTTCTGTGCCGTTATTCTGTTCTACTTTATCGAAAGTAATTATGCTAATCCTTGGTTAGTTTAGTAGTCGTACACCACTGTAGTTAAGTTACTGGTTTGACCGTAATTATCATTCTAGGTACGGCTACGCTGAAGTGTGTTTAACCCGCACCACGGGAGTTGTTCTGATTGTTCAGTGGCACGCAACAGCAGATTGGAGCCCCACACAAACAAACTTCCCTACTGCACGAGGTAGGTAATTAAGACGGCGAGGTCACCCTGTTATGCTAACAAGGGAACCTCCCCATCGCACCCCCCTCAGATTTAGTTATAAATTGACACAGTGGATAGGCCTTGATAAACTAAACACAGATCGATCGAGAAAACAGGAAGAAGTTGTGTGCAACTATCAAAAAATAAGCAAAATATACAAACTGAGTAGTCCATGCGCAAGATAGGCAACATTAAAGACAATGTCGGCTGAGGAGCACCGTGGTCCCGTGGTTATAGTGAGCAACTGAGGAACGAGAGGTCCTTGGTTCGAGTCTTCCCTCGACTGAAAATTTTACTTTCTTTATTTTCGCAAAGTTACGATCTATCTGTTCATCCATTGACGTCTCTGTTCACTGTAATAAGTTTAGTGTCTGTGTTTTGCGACCGCACCGCAAAACCGCGCGATTAGTAGACGAAAGGACATGCCTCTCCAATAGGAACCGAAAACATTTGATCGCAAGGTCATAGGTCAACCGATTCCTCCACAGGAAAACACGTCTGATATATTCTATACGACACTGGTGACGGCATGTGCGTCACATGACAGGAATATGTTGTCGACCCACCTAACTTGCACACCTGGCGAATGGGAAAAAAGATTCTTCTACCTTGCCCGATTTAGGTTTTCTTGTGGATGTGATAATCACTCCCAAAAAAGTGATGAAAACATAAGAGTTTGTCACATAAACTGCAACAAATGAATGCAACAGTTTCACAGTCGCACAGTTTTCCCTGTGCTCTGTCAAATCATATGTTTTTTACGTTTTCAAATGTTTCCGTGTGTAGACCGTCAAATCCTGCATATGTCCAAGCAAATCTGAACATGTCCTGGAATTTTGGAGAGCGAAGTTGATTATGTGTGAGTGCCTAAACTTTGATAATTGTCTGAAAATAAAAAAGTAAACTTTTCACTCGAGACAAGACTTGAACCAACGACCTCTCGCTCCGCAGCTGCTCACGCTAACCACGGGACCACGGCGCTCGTAAGCTCACACTGTCCTTGATGTTGCCTACCTTTCGCATGGACTACTCAGTATATTTTGCTTATTTTTTTCATAGTTCCACACAACATGTTCCTGTTTTCTCGATTGATCTGTGTTTAGTTTTTCAAGGCCTATCCCTGTGCCAACTTATAACTAAATCTAAGGGGGGTGCGACGGGGAGGTTCCCTTCTAAGCAAACTTGTGGCTCTGTGTGCGACTGTAATGCGCTGGCGCTGTGGTGTGTAAATTGCGCAGCTCTGCACGGCCCAAGATTAAGGGCGCTACTCGACGAAAATTACGGTCCATATTTTTTGCTTTTTTAATGAACCTACCTGTCGTTTTTGAGTAGTGTTTTAGTACGGCAGGCTATCTTGTTGCCATCTGTTAGGTTCATTTAAGACTTGTCACCAGTTTGCCAAATTGGTTGAATAGGAGAGCATATGAAGACAAATCAATTTGCCATTTGTGGTTTTCTTTAATTGTCGCAGTGGGCGTCAGGCTCTGCATTAAGCTACCGCCAAGTCTGTGCTAGTGATTTACGGTGAGAGTTTCAGGCTTCCCGGGCCGGTACGTTGGAGATTCTGCCGTGTCTGATCCTCCCGCAGCCGGGGCAAAGAGGGGACCTCACGTGCCACTCGTCTTTGACAGCTTCAGCTCTTCTGTCGTAACTTTAATTTAATAATCAGAATCAAATTAACCTCGTCCGAATTAATATTCAGTCCTCCACTCCCGTCATATAATCACATCCTGGTTCGGCGCTGATTATGAATACATTGCATGGTACATAGCCACAAAGGCAGATAGTAGCAACGAGAAAGCGTTAAGAAGATGACTTTCCTTTAGTGACAGTTGTAGCGAGAACATCAGGCATGGCGACTGGACGCATGAATGTCACAGTAAAAATGCAAAACCACCAGAAAACCACTGTCCACTGTTCCAGTCCGAATTCTACAAAAGAGCGGTATCTGAGGCAGCCCATCGCGTGTTAGCTCAGGGAATATAAAGTAAAATATTTGGAAGAAATGGTGCGGAGAGTCATTCTTGTCAATAAGTCGTCGTCAGGTACATTGTAGCACATACCCAACATTCACTGGCTGCATATGCGTACACACAGTAAAGTATATATGTACACTACACATTGTTTTCTTCAGACTGTATTGTTCAAGAAGCAACTTAAAAATTACTGGAATGCCCCCATCCTGACCAACGTTTCTGCGAGGTTTTCTGTTATTTTCAGGTAAATGGCTCTGAGCACTATGGGACTCAACTGCTGTGGTCATAAGTCCCTTAGAACTTAGAACTACTTAAACCTAACTAACCTAAGGACATCACACACATCCATGCCCGAGACAGGATTCGAACCTGCGACCGTAGCAGTCGCACGGTTCCGGACTGCGCGCCTAGAACCCCGAGACCACCGCGCCCGGCTTTCAGGTAAATGCAGGAGTTGCTAGCCCTCTCTAAATTTTAAACTGGGAGCTTGTCCGCCCCAGTCCGAATTGCTGTGGTTTGGCTTACAGGAAAGGAGCTCTATAATGAGGCCGGATATCGAGCTGCCCCCTTTAAGCTAGAGACAAAAACGAAACTAAAAATGAAAATGGTACATCCTTGACATTACGTCACTTGTTGGGAGCTATCTGTAAGTTAAATTATTCTTGAAGAATCAAGTCTGCCAAGATCGCTTGTAATTCTTTTTATTAATATTACCAGTTTCGAAAAATCTACCCTGTTATTATCGGATCTGGTAACATTACTAGACGTAAATGCTTTTTATATCACTGAGAGTCACATAGTGACGTAGTATAAAATTGCAATAAAAAGTGGCAGGGAACATAAGCGTGTCACAAAATACTACACAGTTAAAACATACAACACGTTGTGCTGACGTCCAGCACACACTCCTCGGACGATGACAGTGTAGATCTGTCGAAATCGGTAATAGTAATAATTACTTGCGATATTGGCCAACTTCATTCTTACAAAAAAGTCACTCCGTCATCGGGCCACAAGTGGCCCACCGGTACCATACGACCGCCATGTCATCCTCAGGTGAGGATGCGGATACAAAGGGCGTGTGGTCAGCACACCGCTCTCCCGATCGTTATGATTGGTTTCTTTGACCGGAGCCCCTACTATTCGGTCGAGTAGCTCCTCAATTGGCATCACGAGGCTGAGTGCGCCCCGAAAAATGGCAACAGCGCATGGCGGCTGGATGGTCACCCATCCAAGTGCCGGCCGCGCCCGACAGCGCTTAACTTCGGTGATCTCACGGGAAACGGTGTATCCACTGCGGCAAGGCCGTTGCCCTCATTCTTCAAGAATAATACGAAAATAAAAAGTTATCGGGTTACACCTATCCCCTACGAGCAGCTCTGATTTCTAAATTTGTGTTTTTCTGGTTACGTTAATACTGCTGCTCATGTGCTGAACACAGTATAGCTCAGGAGTGGCCAAGAATTCGAAGTAGGGGCCGTGCCCTGGCGCCAGTGACGTAGAGCTGGCACGCGCTCCGAGCATGGGGAGGGGAGATCTGCGAACGCACCGCATTTAAATGGCGCTGCAGCCGCACTGCCCAAGATTTGGTTTTCCATTTCACGATTCTCAACAACGTAGGTAAAAACAAATTTTCAGAATCATTTAATAATTTTTGGTGCACCGAAGACATATAATTTTTATCTGGTACAAACTGTCTGTGTTCAGACAGACGCAGACAATTTCACAGAGTATCCCACTAAGTGTGCCACGTAATCGTGACCAATTTGGTTTCACAACTGAAAAATGTTTTTCATACACGTAAGTTGATCGAAATATTGTAGCAGTTTTGCAGCCTCGTTGTGGGGACGTTGAAACTCTGCCTCAGGAAAGCAGTGTATACGCCCCAGACAGTGTTAACGTTAAAACGGGAATTTCCTTGCACACGAGTAATATCTGCATCTGCACCTGCAGAGGGGCCCTCACAACTGAAACGGTCTTTTTAACACATCGAAAACAGATGTGAGATTCGGCGTGTCGTCGAAACGTGCACGAAACTAAACTTCTAATTATTTCAAGGCCACAATGAATTCTGAAAACATCGCGTTTTCTTTAACGCTCGTGAGCTTACGGAACTGGAGTGTGTTTGCCACTCAGTGTCCCTTCTACTACGCGATTTTCTTTTCAGATGCATCTCCGACAAATCAGAACAAGTTGCTCTTCTCCCTGCAAGGTACTACTCTGCGCAGTGTACGGTCAAGTCCACTTAAAATATGAGGTCTGTAATCCATCTCGGATGTTCTAATTTTCGTTTCTACACTGCTTTTGAAAATCAGGTGGACTGATTAAGACAAAGAATGAGAAGGTTCTCCGGAGAATCGGCGAGAAAAGGAATGTATAGAAAACAATAACAAGAAGAAGGCTCAGGATGGTGGAACACGTGTTAAGACATTACGGAATAACTTTCATAGTACTGGAGGGAGCTGTAGAAGGAAAAACCTGTAGAGGAAAACATAGATCGGAATATATCCAGCAAATAATTGGGGACGTAGGCTGCAATTGCTTCTCTGAGAAGATTTAGTGATGAGAGGGCACAATGGACAGTCCGTCAGAAACTGTATACACATCAAGCATGAAAACAGGAAGAGCGTGTACTAGACTGTGGAAAAAAAAGCTAAATAAAAAGAGGGAACGTCCAAGAACAAAAAGTGCAATATAAAGCAGCCGACAAGCGAAATGGCTACGGCTTTGGGCTGCCAACTTTGGGCGAACTGTATTCTAACCTCCCTCGCTTTTTTTTTTTTTTTTTACCGCACTGTTCGCTTTACTCAATTTTGTGTCTGTGTCTGTGTCGTGGTGTAACGTCAGTTTGCAACAGTGAGGTATAAGGCAGAGACCTATAATGACGTTTATGCACAACAACTCTATTAGCAGCCGCGAGGAAGTGGCATTCCAATGGGAACCGCTAACATTTCATGACAAGGCGTCAAGTCAACGGAATCCTCCACCGGAAAATACGTCTGGTGTGTCATATACGGCATTAATGACAGTACGTGTCATATGGTAGGAATCTCTTATCGGCGCACCTCATTTGTACGACTATTGAGTGAATATGTCTCCTTGCCCCATATAGGTGGTCGTACGACTGTGAATGTGATCGCTCCCAAGGAAATGATGAAAACATAATAGTTTGTTACGCATCAGCTTCTCAATCACACAGTTTCTCTGCGCTCTGTCAAAGCGTATGTTTTAAAGTTTTTGAAGTTGCGTTGCGCTTTGGAAGTATTGACTCCTGAATTCCTTTGTTGTAACGTAGTTCACACTCGTTTATTTGTTCTTTTCATTTCTGTGAGACGTCTACAGTGCGTCCAAAAAGTATTCGTCTAGTTGTAATTTTTTTTTAAAAACGAAGTGTATGTCACGTGAAAGGAAGGGAACATAAAATGTGAACATCCAGTCATATGCAACGAACCTTGGCAAGTCAGTTTCTTTGATGGGCAAGGAAATAAATACATCCATGGCGATAACAAATTTGACAAAATGGAGAATTTATTCAAGTGCTACTTCAAAAAGTATTCGTCCACTCATAATTTTTTAAATTTACAATCTAAAAATATGATTTCAATTACAAAAATTAATATTTAGTGGGGTTCTCTTTGCAACTATTGCTGCTTGTAGTCGTCTGGGCATCGACTTGACCAAGTTTGCCGTCAGAGGGGCTGTAATTTTGTCCCAGTCGTCTTTAAGTGCTTCCTTTAGGTGTCTCTAGTTAAAAATGTGTCTTCTTCTGATGCTATCTTCCAGTGCTTTCCAACGGTGTTCAGTAGGATTAATGTGTGGGCTCTGAGGAGCGGTGTTAAGCTGTTTTGGGGTATTGTACAGGAGCCACAGCCTTGTATTTGGAGCCTTATGCTTTGGGTAGTAATCTTGTTAATATGAAATTTCCTTACAGACCTAATTCTTCGGCGCTAGAATTCAGATTGTCCTTTAAAATGTTTATATACATATGGCGATTCATTGTACCTTCTATGAAATGTAATTTTCCAACACCTGCAGCACTCATACAGCCCCACACCATCAGTGAGCCACCACTGAGCTTAACCGTTGGTACAAGATTGCGTGGCAACATCACCGCATTATTCTTACGCCACACCATTCACCTGCCATCCGACCCGAATACGTTACATTTACTGTCATCAGAAAATATTAGCCTACCCTATTCCGGAAGTCTTCCTTTTTGAATCTATGCTCCATCGCAAAATGAGGACGTTTCTTTCGATTTTGTTCACTGACCCATAATTTCTTGTGCGCTACCCGGCCGTGTTACCCACACGTTTCGAAGGTATTTCTGATTGTGTTGGCACTTACCTTCTTGCCCCTAGACTAACTCTCCAGCCAACTTAGGAGCGCTGCTTTTAGGTTTCTTCTTCATTTCCCTCATGATCAATCTCACGTCTGCATTCGTCCGGTACGTGGTTGGTTTCTTAATGATTTTGTTGCGCAAAATCGATTTATTGTCGACTGAACCGTCGATCTAGGTCTACTGACGACTGTAACAACCCCTTAATAATATTTGCACTCATTATGTAAGCACAGAATAAGTTTCCTTTCGATCAGCGTCGTCTCACTACCCATGGCGCTAACTGCACTGTGTCTGCGCCTCGCTGTCCAGAACCACAACAGGCGACAGAGTGGAGCCGCGCATGGTTGACTCTAGTGTGTGTCGTGGGTCAGCGTTATACTTTAACCACTGCGCGTGGAATTTCGGCACCTTCAGATGGTGGACAATACTTTATGAGCTATTTTGTTAACCTCGCTGTCGATTTGCATGTATTTCTGTCCTTGCTTGTCAACAAAAATGACTTGCCGAGGTACTTCTTACATGACTGGCTCTTTAGATTTTGTATACATTTCTTTTCATGTTACTCAGACTTTGTTTTCTAAAAGATATGCAGCTAGACGAATACTTTTGGAACTCACTGTATGTGGTATCTCGCCTGCTGTCACTATTCATCACAATTATTTGCGATGGTAACTTATTCTAACCGTATGACACATATTCTATAACCAAATTGTAGTATGACAACTGCCAAGACTGCAGAAAGAGAGCTAACATTTCAGTGACCGGACGGACAGTTCATGATGTGGAAAAAAAAAAGAAAGAAAAGGGCACGAGTGAGATTTGCACATGGTTCGCCCGCTTGGCAGTGCAACACCATGATCACTTATCCACGACGCCGGGGCTGTTTCAGTTGGCTCTTTATTGCAATTTTTATTTTTGGACCGCTCACTGTTTCTATTTTGCTTTTTTTCACTATTCAGTACACCGGCTTCCTGTTTTCATTCTTGATCTGTGTCCAGTTTTTGACAGGCTATCCACAGGGCTATCTTACCACTAAATATGGGGGGGGGGGGTGATGGGCAGTTTCCATTGTGAGATGAAGGGGTTGAGAAAGGAGAGGTGGGCGACATAAAAACCAGTCAGAAGACTGACGATT
Organism: Schistocerca nitens; assembly: GCF_023898315.1. Taxonomy (NCBI): domain Eukaryota; kingdom Metazoa; phylum Arthropoda; class Insecta; order Orthoptera; family Acrididae; genus Schistocerca; species Schistocerca nitens. The sequence goes on from NC_064617.1 coordinate 689,966,226, forward strand.
TTTTTTAAAAAAATACGGTAGGCCGCGTGTAGTGTGGAATAGCGACGTACCACGCCCTGAGACAACGCGCCGCGAAGTGCTGCGAGTGCGGTGCTAATTTGTCGCTGAGCTGAGGCGTGTGCCATGTGATGGGGGCTGGGAGCCTCTGTGCGCGACTGCAGGGGTGAGGTGGCGCGTGCCGAGCCGGCCGCAGCTGCCGCCGACCGTTGGAGGCAGACCGCGCCGCCCCGCGCTCACCTGCCCTTTTCAAACCGGCGCCCTGGGTTCCGCACAACGGACGCGGCAGCGGCTTCCCGACTTGAGCACGCCCGCTTCCTGTCCCACACCGACTCCTAGGCCGCCGTCTTCAGGCAGAGTCACACTGGGCGCCAACGTCCCTGTCAAACGGAGGTGTGCTCGCAAAGAGGGACGCCAACGCTTTTCACCTTGCCTCGCCTACTACAGAACTGTGAAAGTAAAGTTGCGGGACACTAAGAGTTACCGTAGGTCCGCATTTACGCGGACATCTCCGCATTTTCGATGTGTTTTGTAGCGTCCGCATTATGATTTCTGCGTAAGTCCGCATTTTTTTAGTTTTGGAAGTCAAGATCTTTTTATCTCGTATCGTCAACAGTTTACATACCTTTTGTTTAGCTTATTGAACTACAGCATTTGTTATTTGCTACAATCTGTTATGCAAGTAAAACTAAAGAATCGATTTATATTGTTTACAGTCAATGGTTCAAATGGCGCTGAGCACTATGGGACTTAACTTCTGAGGTCATCAGTCCCCTAGAACTTAGAACTACTTAAACCTAAACCTAACTAACCTAAGGACATCACACACATCCATGCCCGAGGCAGGATTCGAATCTGCGACCGTAGCGGTCGCGCGGTTCCAGACTGTAGCGCCTAGAACCGCTCGGCCACTCCGGCCGGCTACAGTCAATGTTCCTATCTTTTTACTTTAAGCTGTGATGTCTCCATACATTGACTGTTATAGTTCCCTTTTCTCCAGTTTTCACCTGACAGTTTTTTTGTGCCATACACGTATATTTAGACAACAGTGTATCTTTGGGTTGGTTCAGATGGAAAATGGTGGTTATGCATTTAAAGTGAAGGATTTTAAATTCAATACTGGAGTCGTCTGTGATGGATTCTTAGAGGATCTGAACACGTGGATGCAGCCTAGTCAGCTACGTTTATCTTATTCTACCCTCTTATCGAGATCCGTACTAGAACCGGCCTCAGAGCGTGTTGATCAATGCTGTTGACGGTTTCCTCGTTTTGGGATTTCGGAATATGGTAGCCGTATGGACACTAACTTCATATGAAAAGTATATATATTAGTATAAGCATTAAGAAACCAGAAAAATTCATAACATGTTCTTGACGAAGTTTGTATTGTGCTCTACTGAGAAGTGACGTACGTAGGAAAAGTGTCGACTGGTCGTTTCAAAATGGCATTTATTTGCTCAAGAAAGCATGTACATATATACAGGCCACTATTTTGAAGGTACGTTATTTTTACCTAATGCACTATACATTTCAATTTCGCTTAACTTTATGGAACAACTATTGTGAATTTTTTTCTTTACTAACAAATTTTTATATCTCTGTATGTGACTCCTGGCCATGTCGACACAGACATTGTAGCGCTCGTTCGATTTCATGATCCGGGGCTTGTTTTATACCTTATCCTTTGTCATTCCTCTTCTGGGTTGCGATGAACGAGTGGGCGTTACTAATTCTGGCTGCTTCTGGGATTGCTCTTATTGTAAGAAGAAACGATTGGACTGTAGATTAAGAACCGAGCTTTCAGTATCTTTTTATTGCTATAAAACACTACGCCAAGTTGTTATAAATAAAAAAAAACGGATACGGAAACAATCTTTTTCAATTTACGGCTGTAATCCATTTTTGAACTAACCTTTGTTTGTTAATGTACTTTGCGACGTCGAGATTACAATCTAAGTACGATCACTGCCGCTGCGAGAGAGGTATTGTACGCATTAGTATATTGTGTGTATTTGACAGTGTCTCTATAGTTAGATACAACGTTTCTTCGGACACGCACGCATCTCCCGAAGGAACGTCGTATCCAACCGTACAGACACTGTCAAATACGGACTCTGCACTAACATATTTCTTGTCAAAGCCAATGCAATGTGACGAGAAAAGTAAGTAAGGGTGTCCCTGTGCAGATATCACATAATTGTGCGAGCACTTATGGGAGGCAGACACTGGGACTGCAGAGATGTGGGTCGGTCCTGGAGGCGTGCTCGCACAGCGCAAGTTGTTACAGCGACCGCTCGAGATAAGCGAGAGCCGGGTGCGAGTCACGGGCCGGCACAAATTGTCATATGGTTCCAGTGACTCCTACAGTAGTTGTGGTACCGTATTCTCAGACTGAGAATATATTTCACGAAAAATTGTATGGCTATCTTCGCTTTCCGGCAGAACTAAGGTAAACAAACCGAATGAGTTATACCTGTGGACGAATTTACGACAATGCTGTTGATTGTCGGTCGTCCTGAAAGAATGAAAAACAGAGATTTTTCGAAATATAGCCTGTAATTCGTATTTTGTTAAATAGCTTATAAGAGATATTACAAAAATTACGCAAGCGCTACCCTCATCAATTGTGTATCTTTCTAAAAAACAAATAACGTGGAAGACAACTTATTTTTCTCGTTCGACATAACTGACTTTTCACTATTACGAAAGGTTATTTACCGAAAATTCTTTCATACACTGATGTGCTTATTTACATACGGTCTACGCCTTTCCTTTGTTCGGGTATCGTACATTCTAAAACGCCTTTTCGCTTTCAGTTTTTGAAAAAAAGAAAATACATCGGAAAAATATCCAAATCCTCGGAAAAATATCAAAAATCCTCAAGGAAGATCTACGAAGAGTTACATTAACACAGCAAACAATTGGATAAATATTAAGAACATAGAAAACGCAACACTGAAATAAGAGTGGCCGCAGTGAGAATTAACTTTCCATGTTACCAGTCGACGCAACCATCCCCCACCAAAGCCAGGGTCAAAACATTCTTCCCGACATACCTTTACGTTGAAGTCCAGTTACGTTATCTGGTCTGTGAGAATGTCGACATTTGAAATGCGGTGTGGAATGTTTGGACGTTCCGTTCGGTCACGTCTAGAGTGAATCGACCTTTGGCCTTTGTAGACCTCCGTGTGTTCCGTGTCTGCTCCGGTGGCGACGTTTCTGATATTATTCTTACAACACTCACTCGCTTAGCTCCGATGTCGTTATCTCATTTCTGATGAGCACTGGTTGGTTGGTAACACTACACGAATTCCAAATAGGCATCGAAAGCATTCTGAGGCGCGTGGTTAGGATTGTAATTGATAGGATTGAAGGTGGGGACTGAATGTCTGAAACGAGCTATACACGACCGTCGTTGCAAGAGTAAATATATATGAGGAAAAATGTACACCTACTTCAACAAACAAACTCCGCAAGACACTGCAGAGAGTGTGGCGAAAGGTACCGGTTCTATAGCAATGTGTGTGTGTGTGTGTGTGTGTGTGTGTGTGTGTGTGTGTGTGTGTGTGTCTGAAACTGTGTTCGATGATGTCATGCCTGTTTGATAATGACTCCAAATACTGGAAGAACAGTGCCGCGAGCTGTGCTGCAAGCGATGTGGAGTAGAGTTTAACGCCACCGACAGGGATACCACAGGTCGCCAGTTCAAACCCGATCACCAGCGAACATATCTTATTTAATACACTACTGGCCATTAAAATTGCTACACCAAGAAAAAATGCAGATGATAAATGGGTATTCTTTGGACAAATATATTATACTAGAACTGACATGTGATTACATTTTCACGCAATTTGGGTGCATAGATCCTGAGAAATCAGTACCCAGAACAAGCACCTCTGGCCGTAATAACGGCCTTGATACGCCTGGGCATTGAGTCAAACAGAGCTTGGATGGCGTATGCGTATACAGGTACAGCTGCCCAAGCAGCTTCGACACGATACCACAGTTCATCAAGAGTAGTGACTGCCGTATTGTGACGAGCCAGTTGCTCGGCCACCATTGACCAGACGTTTTCAATTGGTGAGAGATCTGGAGAATGTGCTGACCAGGGCAGCAGTCGAACATTTTCTGTATCCAGAAACGCCCGTACAGGACCTGCAACATGCGGTCGTGCATTATCCTACTGAAATGTAGGGTTTCGCAGGGATCGAATGAAGGGTAGAGCCACGGGTCGTAACACATCTGAAATGTAACGTCCACTGTTCAAAGTGCCGTCAATGCGAACAAGAGGTGACCGAGACGTGTAACCAATGGCACCCCATACCATCACGCTGGGTGATTCGCCAGTATGGCGATGACGAATACAAGCTTTCAATGTGCGTTCACAGTGATTGCGCCAAACACGGATGCGACCATCATGATGCTGTAAACAGAACCTGGATTCTTCCGAAAAACTGACGTTTTGCCATTAGTGCACTCAGGTTCGTCGTTGAGTACACCATCGCAGGCACTCCTGTGTGTGATGCAGCGTCAAGGGTAACCGCAGCCATGGTCTCCGAGCTGATAGTCCATGCTGCTGCAAACGTCGTCGAACTGTTGGTGCGTATGGTTGTTGCTTTGCAAACGTCCCCATCTGTTGACTCAGGGATCGAGACGTGGCTACTCGATCCGTTACAGCCATGCGGATAAGATGCTTGTCATCTCGACTGCTAGTGATACGAGGCCGTTGGGATCCAGCACGGCGTTCTGTATTGAAACCCACCGATTCCATATTCTGCTAACAGTCATTGGATCTCGACCAACGCGAGCAGCAATGTCGCGATACGATAAACTGCAATCGCCGATAGGCTACAATCCGACCTTTATCAAAGTCGGAAATGTGATGGTAAGCATTTCTCCTCCTTACACGAGGCATCACAACAACGTTTCACCACACAACGCCGGTCAACTGCTGTTTGTGAATGAGAAATCGGTCGGAAACTTTCCTCGTGTCAGCACGTTGTAGGTGTCGCCACCGGCGCCAACTTTGTGTGAATGCTCTGAAAAGCTAATCTTTCGCATATCACAGCATCTTCTTCCTGTCGGTTAGATTTCGCTTCTGTAGCACGTCATCTTCGTGGTGTAGCAATATTATTGGCCAGTAGTGTATTTATCATTTCTAGAAGGTTCTCGAAATTCATTATGTTACATATTCTGGAATACTCAATGTTTCTATAAACAGCAGCACTCTCTCCATCCAAGAGGCAGTTCTATCTGTACGTTGGTGTCAGTAATAAACATGCTTTCACTGCTAAGTGTTGTGCTTCATTCTCGACCTTGGTTTGAGACATGGACTTTATTGTGGTTATGACGTGACAATATTCTAGTGTCTCGTATGGCAATTTCCTTTACAGATGCACGACACGCTCTCAGAACTCTCCAACCAATACAGATCTTTGATTTGCTTCCCTATACTGATTTAAGTCACCATCATCGATATCGAGTCTTAGCATTATCCCTTAATATTTATAATACGATGTAATATACTCAGTACCAATTTTGTAACCTGATGTTATTGGGTTCTTTCCCCTTATTATAGGCATTATCTTAAATTTACTTACGTGTAAAGGGAGCTCTCATCATTCACACCAAGTGGAAATTTTGTTTAATTTTTTTTGCATTTACTTATGATGCCTTTAGACCAACGACGACACTTTCCTGTACCCGACATCATAGTCAATGAACAACCTTACAGGGCTGCTAATACTATCCGACAAATCGTTAATGTATATTGGTAGCACTAGAGACCCTGTTACGCTTCCTAGGTGACACCTGACGTTACTGTATTGCAGAACAGCCGTCCGGTACAAAGCACTAAGCCCTATTAGTCCAGTATTCGTCGAGCCATCTTTTCTTACTGGGAGAGGAGGTCATCCCCAGCCTAACTGTTGAAGGGATACACATCAATGGATGCGTCCGTCCTTTTTGTGATAGCGCCCCTGCTTGGATCAAGGGAGCAGGGGACTGTATGTGTGTGCGCTCGCTCAATAACGACACACGTCGCAGCACGCACAGGAAACGGCCCGCACGTGTGGACATCAGCCGGCGAGCACAGCCGTCTGCAGGCGACACACCTATCTATTCTCTCTCTCTCTCTCTCTCTCTCTCTCTCTCTCTCTCTCTCTCTCTCTGTGTGTGTGTGTGTGTGTGTGTGTGTGTGTGTGTGTGTGTCCCGCTTTATCAGAGAATTTTCGCTTTTCAAAAGGTCCCATAATAATTACCGTGCCATTATTACACAGCTTAAAAAAAAAAAAAATCAAGCGTTGGTTTCAAACAGTACTCCTGTCACAGGTCGATTGTATCGGTTCTGCACACCCAGAACAATTTCTTCATTCATCCGACAACGCTAAAAATCCGTCTCCGTACCCGAAGTCGCTGAAGCACGTCTCTGCGGTGGCACTCGACTCGGAGGTAAGCCGGTTCGAATCCTAAGAAAGGGCGACGTTTTCACTGTCAGCATTTGACGGGAAAGCAGAGGAGAGGTGGTGGCGTGACGTTCCTGATCACCAGTCTTTTGTGCCAATTTTCTGGATTAAATTCCAAACCTTTCCGCAATGGCTCATGATGTGAAAGTGTGTGACACTGAAGACGGTGATTCGTCCGTCGGATGGGGACAGTAACTCTGTAGCCCCGTTGACGCTATTTGAGAGGAGTAGGCTATGTGCTGGCACTGGGGTTCACCTCAACTCCTTTCATCATCATCATCATCATCATCAAACACAAACATTACACTACACCATAAATAGACTTACTATATTTTTCTTCCAACCCAAGACTAACTACTATATTTTAATGTTACCAACTCGGGATATATTTTTAAAATTACTTAAAAGGCTTCATAGTTTATCCATTCAGTTGTATTTTTCACTAGACAGCTGTATAACAAGCCAACTTTTCGTCAAATTTGTACTGTTTCACTCACTGCAAAAGATACGGAATCAAAATTTGAGTAGTTTAACTGGCACTTCATCCAAATCTAAAAGTTCAATTCCCTCCTCCACACTGAAATACCTTATAACAATCGGAAGAAGTTTTACTTCACTTCTGTTTGAGGTATCCATCGTTTTTGTTACGTAACGTTATCCAAAGAACGCAACACATTATGAAGAATATAAATGGCGAAATAACGTTAACAATAATTGCCTTGGTGTTTGCTGTAGCAGATGAAATTTTTGGGGCATAAAATTTTTAACCAGTTTTGAAACTGAATTAGTGTCTCGCAGTATGGTATGAGAATGTATCCTCTTTAGCAGCACACTCCAGATCACTGTTATTCCCATCTTTGTCTTTCAAAAAGTCGTATGTTTGGTGAAGCGGTAGTATTAATAGAAACATTATGGTCAGCGGTTTTCATGTGGTCTTCTTCATCACCCTTTCTTTCATGTGAACTGAAAGTTCTCCAGTACATTGTGTGCAATAAACATTTTCATTGTTACTGTCATTACACAATATCAAATATTTGTATCCTTGTTGCAGGTTAACAATAAAAACACTTTGTTTTGCACATGGATAAACGATAAGACAGAAAAAAGAGAGATAAAATGATCAAAAACATGTTGATGAGTTACTTCACACCCCAAAATAACAAACACATTGCTCCTGTTGTGTTGGTAAAGGCTAAAATAGTGAAAAGTTGTGGCAGAACCGGTAGTCACATGTCCTCATCCACGTCAGGTCAGTTGAGGGATGTGCGAATGTTTAAAAATGCGATGCCGATCATATACGTCTAAATAAAAAAAGTCCTCGTCGGTCAAATTCCCCAATCCTGGACATTTTTGCAATCCCGGACACTACCCCGAACAGCGCTAAAAGCCAGGACTGTCTGGACCAACCCAGACATATGGTAAGCCTAACTATACACATATCCATTATGAACACCTACAGTCTACAAATACACATGTGACACACCTCTGACACATCCTGTGCGCTCGCAGGAAGAACCATCTTTCCGACAGTTGGCTGAACCCTACCACGGGATATCCCAGCCAAGAGTGCCACACGACATTTATATTTTTCACCAAAACGTGTTTTATATTGTAGTGCGATCAACTGATTTCGTTGAGGAAGTGTAGTGTTTGACATACTGTTTAGCGTTTCGCATCCTGTTGATTATGAAGTCATTGGAGTCACGGATGGGCTCATTTTGAGTGACGTCCATAAAGGCTGACTTTATATCATGAGAGTATCAATTTCTTCTCCATTGGAAGTGTTGACCTGGTAGAGCGTATTTATATGATAATAATAATTTCTTACAATACAGCCTGGTACAAGTCTTCCATTTCGACGCAACTTCTGCAACTTGCGTGTCTTTAACGTACTCCAGTAATCGTACCGGTGAGAGGGGGGCCTACTCTATAACATGCATCCGAACCATGTGTACTTCCTGGGGAATCTTCACACCAGTGAGAGGTGAAGTCTAGGTCATAGGCAGACTGAAAATTCCATCATCCTACCGCATTTCAGTCCCGCGACCTTTCCGTTTCAAGGCGAGCACTTTACCACTAGAGCTCCAAGCCCGACGCCTGTTTAGATGAAGAAAACGACAGTGGCTACATGGATATTATCATACGTATTCGATTGGCAGCAGACCACTTAACAACTGCTATCGTTTCCATGTTCGGTGCCACTGTGGTGTAGCAAATTGTAATTAAATTATACGAGATAAAAATGTTTTCAGACAGGTCAACGTTACGTATGGTCCAGTTTAAGGCACCTGCAGTTTGATGCAGAACGGGAAATTAAGAGACCAGAAAACTTTCATTCTGGCAACGAAATTACCATCGGCTTTGTAAATTGGATTAAAATAATCTGCGGAAAATAACGATATAGTATAGCAAAGAATATGTAATATAGTATTATCGTCAGCAGCATCAACAGCAACAGGTCGCTGTGTTATGTGTTTGACATTCACTTTTCGATAAAGTTCTTCTCTGGAGTTTCCATGCATTAGCCCTTAACTGAATGTAGCCATGTAACTCATGCATGATTTCTAAAGTAATATACTCACCTCCCTTCATCCACAGGAATCCAGCAAAGTACTTTCTTGAGCCAATAACCATCCGTTCGCCTGATTCCATGTCCCTCCCATCATCGTTTCATTTTCATTAGTTATAATTACGCATTATTAGTGAACGCATTATTAGTGAACGCATTATTAGTGAACGCATTATTGTGGCCAAGATAGATACGAAGCCCACACCTACTACAGTAGTACAAGTTTATATGCCAACTAGCTCTGCAGATGACGAAGAAATTGAAGAAATGTATGATGAAATAAAAGAAATTATTCAGATTGTGAAGGGAGACGAAAATTTAATAGTTATGGGTGACTGGAATTCGAGTGTAGGAAAAGGGAGAGAAGGAAACGTAGTAGGTGAATATGGATTGGGGCTAAGAAATGAAAGAGGAAGCCGCCTGGTAGAATTTTGCACAGAGCACAATTTAATCATAGCTAACACTTGGTTTAAGAATCATGATAGAAGGTTGTATACATGGAAGAACCCTGGAGATACTAAAAGGTATCAGATTGATTATATAATGGTAAGACAGAGATTTAGGAACCAGGTTTTAAATTGTAAGACATTTCCAGGGGCAGATGTGGACTCTGATCACAATCTATTGGTTATGACCTGTAGATTAAAACTGAAGAAACTGCAAAAAGGTGGGAATTTAAGGAGATGGGACCTGGATAAACTGAAAGAACCAGAGGTTGTACAGAGTTTCAGGGAGAGCATAAGGGAACAATTGACAGGAATGGGGGAAAGAAATACAGTAGAAGAAGAATGGGTAGCTTTGAGGGATGAAGTAGTGAAGGCAGCAGAGGATCAAGTAGGTAAAAAGACGAGGGCTAGTAGAAATCCTTGGGTAACAGAAGAAATATTGAATTTAATTGATGAAAGGAGAAAATATAAAAATGCAGTAAATGAAGCAGGCAAAAAGGAATACAAACGTCTCAAAAATGAGATCGACAGGAAGTGCAAAATGGCTAAGCAGGGATGGCTAGAGGACAAATGTAAGGATGTAGAGGCTTATCTTACTAGGGGTAAGATAGATACTGCCTACAGGAAAATTAAAGAGACCTTTGGAGATAAGAGAACCACTTGTATGAACATCAAGAGCTCAGATGGAAACCCAGTTCTAAGCAAAGAAGGGAAAGCAGAAAGGTGGAAGGAGTATATAGAGGGTCTATACAAGGGCGATGTACTTGAGGACAATATTATGGAAATGGAAGAGGATGTAGATGAAGATGAAATGGGAGATACGATACTGCGTGAAGAGTTTGACAGAGCACTGAAAGACCTGAGTCGAAACAAGGCCCCCGGAGTAGACAACATTCCATTAGAACTACTGACGGCCTTGGGAGAGCCAGTCCTGACAAAACTCTACCATCTGGTGAGCAAGATGTATGAAACAGGCGAAATACCCTCAGACTTCAAGAAGAATATAATAATTCCAATCCCAAAGAAAGCAGGTGTTGACAGATGTGAGAATTACCGAACAATCAGTTTAATAAGCCACAGCTGCAAAATACTAACACGAATTCTTTACAGACGAATGGAAAAACTAGTAGAAGCCGACCTCGGGGAAGATCAGTTTGGATTCCGTAGAAATACTGGGACACGTGAGGCAATACTGACCTTACGACTTATCTTAGAAGAAAGATTAAGGAAAGGCAAACCTACGTTTCTAGCATTTGTAGACTTAGAGAAAGCTTTTGACAATGTTGACTGGAATACTCTCTTTCAAATTCTAAAGGTGGCAGGGATAAAATACAGGGAGCGAAAGGCTATTTACAATTTGTACAGAAACCAGATGGCAGTTATAAGAGTCGAGGGACATGAAAGGGAAGCAGTGGTTGGGAAGGGAGTAAGACAGGGTTGTAGCCTCTCCCCGATGTTATTCAATCTGTATATTGAGCAAGCAGTAAAGGAAACAAAAGAAAAATTCGGAGTAGGTATTAAAATCCATGGAGAAGAAATAAAAACTTTGAGGTTCGCCGATGACATTGTAATTCTGTCAGAGACAGCAAAGGACTTGGAAGAGCAGTTGAATGGAATGGATGGTGTCTTGAAGGGAGGATATAAGATGAACATCAACAAAAGCAAAACGAGGATAATGGAATGTAGTCGAATTAAGTCGGGTGATGTTGAGGGTATTAGATTAGGAAATGAGACACTTAAAGTAGTAAAGGAGTTTTGCTATTTGGGGAGCAAAATAACTGATGATGGTCGAAGTAGAGAGGATATAAAATGTAGACTGGCAATGGCAAGGAAAGCGTTTCTGAAGGAGAGAAATTTGTTAACATCGAGTATAGATTTAAGTGTCAGGAAGTCTTTTCTGAAAGTATTTGTATGGAGTGTAGCCATGTATGGAAGTGAAACATGGACGATAAATAGTTTGGACAAGAAGAGAATAGAAGCTTTCGAAATGTGGTGCTACAGAAGAATGCTGAAGATTAGATGGGTAGATCACATAACTAATGAGGAGGTACTGAACAGGATTGGGGAGAAGAGGTGTTTGTGGCACAACTTGACCAGAAGAAGGGATCGGTTGGTAGGACATGTTCTGAGGCATCAAGGGATCACCAATTTAGTATTGGAGGGCAGCGTGGAGGGTAAAAATCGTAGGGGGAGACCAAGAGATGCATACACTAAGCAGATTCAGAAGGATGTAGGTTGCAGTAGGTACTGGGAGATGAAGAAGCTTGCACAGGATAGAGTAGCATGGAGAGCTGCATCAAACCAGTCTCAGGACTGAAGACCACAACAACAACAGTTATAATTTCGTCTTCCATTTCATTTATTCCCTGATCCATTTTTTTCGTGTCGATTAGAATAGCCGCCAATAAGCATCTCTCCATTGCTCTTCATAACACTTAGTTTTTAAATATCAGCACTGGTAATAAATCGCGATTCTAAGTTTCCCGTTTCAGAGATATTGGTAATTTCGTTTCGAAACCTATGTTTACTTACCAGAAGTAACATGCGTCACATTTTCTTTTCTGATTATTTCTTTTAATGCCTATCACGCAATCTGTCTTCAGCTACCGTAAATACAAAAATTCGTCCATTAGTTCTATGACTAACACCGAAATGGTAGTCCATTTCATTCCATCCACGAATTAGCAGGTTCTTGTTTATTGAGTCAGCAGCTTCACCAACTCGAGTTCTCAGCTCTTGTGGAGTAGCTGTCACAGGTGGAAAAAAGACCCTGTACTTTATGTACCCCTCATAAAACTATCACAAGGTGTGAGATTTAGTGACTTGGGAGGCCAAAAGCAATGTACAAGATCTTATTGTCGACTTTTCCAATGCAACGTTGTGGCATGGTTGTGTTAACACCGCATCTCGAGGTGAAAGTGAGTCGGGGCACCGTTATGCCCAAAAATGAAATCATTGGAATCTTCGTGAAGTTGAGAAAACAAACAATTTTGAAGCATGTTCACGTATGACATTTCTGTCACAATTTCCTCCGTAAGAAAGAAATGTCCATAAACTTTATGAGTGGAAACGGCACAAAACAGATTCAGTTTTGCTGAGTCTCTCATGTTCGACGACGACGCCAGGATTTTGTAACCCCAAATTATTACATTGTGGCGATTTAGTTTACCCGACAGAAGAAACGTCGATTCCTCCGAAAACGTGGGTCGTTCGGAAAAAGTGTCCTCTGCCATATCCTGGAGAACTAAAACGGAAAATTCGTACCTCCTGTTACAGTCGCCGAGTCACAGTTGCTGCAGTAACTGCAGCTTGTAATACTTCATCTGAATGCGTCATTTCAGAACACGCCACATCGTTGTTTGAGGAAGCTAAAGTTCCTGGTCTGCCCGCCTTGTGGACTTCCGAGGGCTCCGTGTAAACGCATGTCGGATACTCTCGACATTTTTATCAGACGTGTATGGTCGACCAGTGCTCTTTCCTTTGCATATGCAACCAACTTCAAGAATTTTGTATGCCAGTCGTATGTGGTGTTGTGCAGAGGCAGCTTCTTACAAGATTCGACGGCGGAATGCACGTTGCACTTGAACAATGGATTGACTTCGCACAAATTTCAACACACAAAATTATTTCTCTTGTGGTGTAGCGGACATGTTGCCACGAACAAACAGTGCAGCTGCGTCAGAACTTTGCGCATGTCACTGGAAAGAGGAAGCGTCAATGTGTTTCTACCTTTTATAGTCATAAACAATAGAAACCTTTTTTTTGTGTCACCAATAGCTTCCAGCAGTAAATTTATAAATCCTATTGAAATATTAAAAGTGGAGTGTCAGGATGTGGAAGAAACAGATTTAAAAGTATAGAGCAGATTATTTAGGATATAGGGCGTAACGGAGAAAGAGTCGCATAGGATAGAAAGAGGTAAATAAATGTTCAGAAACTAAGGACACAGAAAGTTTATTTTCGATTGTGTGGTTGCTTACATTGAGTATTAACGTCCCCTTACCGCGAGAAATGGTACGTTAGTGTAACGTGTCGTATGGAATGCAAGAATAGTGACTTTGCTACTGAAAGAGCCTAATGAAATGCCGGAGTTTCTCTCATCGACGTCATTAGGAGCAGCGAATCAGTTGAGATGGGAAAGAGTAGGGAGAGGAAACTGCCCGACTATTTAAGGAATAATCCCGCTCTTGCCAAAAAGAATCCGGAGTTTTAGCCACAGTGCAATCTGGAATGAGCAATGGAGGAGAACTACTGTAGTGGTACACGAGCATTAGAATATCTAATACACATGATAGAAGGAAGTAGCTTCTAGTAAGTGTGTGTAAATGAAATGTAAGAAGAACGGTGAGACGAAACACAGGTTGGAAACAGATGAGAGACTGACAAAGAAAAATAAGTCTCCATAGACGGAAAAATGCAGACTAGCTGAGCCGTCAGTACAACAGCTCCTATACTAACGACATTACACCGATAATGTTGCGACATGTGGGTCATTCCTACAGCCGAAGCGACTTAATAATTCTGATAATCTTGCAGGCTGGCGAACGTCGTATGTGGCAAATAGTCTTCAAAATGCATATTTCATTGGATTTTACGTAAAGGATGGAATCAATCTCGTTACGTACGCAGTGAGATCAGCGTTTAGTATTTGTGAATGCACGCTCTACACTGTCATGTGAAATTCATCACGGAAGTGAGCGATGACGTGACGGATGAATCGACAGCATTGTAATGGTGCTACACGCTTAGCGCTTGGAGAGATGACACACGACACTGAGCGGGTGGTCTACTTTCGTAATGTAACCTGTGGCGCGCAAGAGCCGATGTGTTCATCAGATAGAAGCATCGTGTATTGTGTTGAAATGTAAAATTACTTACTTACAGCAACATTTTTACTGGGACTATGACGTAAATATAAATCCAGTGGTTATTTTATGTTGGTACAATTATTGCTTCAGGTATTACAAAGATCGCAACGCATTATACAGGGTGTTAATAAATTAGTTCTACAAATGTAACTCGTAATTGTGAAAAAGGCAGCCGGCCGAAGTGGCCGTGCGGTTAAAGGCGCTGCAGTCTGGAACCGCAAGACCGCTACGGTCGCAGGTTCGAATCCTGCCTCGGGCATGGATGTTTGTGATGTCCTTAGGTTAGTTAGGTTTAACTAGATCTAAGTTCTAGGGGACTAATGACCTCAGCAGTTGAGTCCCATAGTGCTCAGAGCCATTTGAACCATTTTTTTGAAAAAGGCAATTAACTTACAGAAGCGTCTGATACAGCATTGACTGCAGTATATCTTCAAGTCTTATTTACAAATGTTCATTGTGGCTACCTTTTGAAACATGACTAATGTCTCATCTGTAATTAATTTCCTGCCAAATCCTACGAAGCAAGTCTTGATGTATGGCGGCGATTGGTTGTGTTATCCATTACTGCAGCTCGTCCACGTTTCGCGGAAGCGGAGGAACAGACACTCCGTCTTTAATGTAACCCCATACACAGACGTCTGTTGGGTTTAGATCAGGGGATCATTTCGGCCAGGATATTGTTCCACTAGGTCCAATTCAAGTCGGTACATTCGTATGGAGATACGAGACAACTTCACGATGATAATGTGGTGGCGCGCCATCTTGCTGGGAAATAAATTCTAGGCCTTTATCCTGTTGTATTTGAGATATTAGATGATGTTCATACTTGTCCAGGCACGATACGCCAGTCACAATTGACTCGACAAAAAAGGAACGATTGTAATTGTAGTTACTGACAGCGCAAGAAACATTTACTTTAGGCGAGACCCATGTTCGATTTACGTGACGCGGTTTCTGCTCATGCCGTACCGAACATAATTCCGATTCAGTTTATCGCAGGTATACAAAGTGGTTTCGTCACTGAACACAATTTTATTGAGAAAATCATCTTGAATCTGCATTTTGTTACACATTTCTACACAAAACTTATCTTAATGCTTGCGACGGTTCCAGTTTGTATGATTTCAGTGATAGGTGTTTCGATAATACCTTTCACACTGTAACTCTAGGCATATTCAATTCCAGGCTGGGCCGTCTCGTTGATTTACGCGGACTACGAATGCAAGACTACTGAACTTTGTTCAACTGCTGCTCCAGAGACCGCTGGCCCACCCGGACCCGGCGTCCTGTGTGACACACTGGCAGTTTTGGTGAAACGATTACAACGATTGATAACACTGTCTTTGAGGTGTTGGCTTGCGATATTTTGTCTTTAACTGTCACTTGAACTGCAGTAGCAGATTTGGATTCATAAAACCATGAACAACACAGCGCACGCTCTGCACAGTTATACGACTCCATGTTGTCTGTTGGAATAACGCATTCGCCATCCAGTGGCTCCGTCGGGAATTTACTGTGCTAGGTGGAAATAAAACTTGAAGGTAAGTTGCATTCAGTGCTATGTCAAACATTTCTCTAAGTTATCTATCCTTTTCACAATTAAAGGCTACTTCTGTATAAATTATTTATGAACAGCTTGTGAGTAAAAATACACATGGGTGCACAGGTATAGCACGTTTTCCTCCGATATATGTTATCTCGCAGAATAATACAGAGTTGGTCCTTTTGTTAAATTTTTTAGCACTTCGTTTTCAGGCCAAGAGTGGCCTGCCGGTACCATCCGACCGCCGTGTCATCCTTGGGGGAGGATGCGGATAGGAGAGGCGTGGGGTCAGCACACCGCTCTCCGCTACTATTCGGTCGAGTAGCTCCTCAAATGGCATCACGAGGCTGAGTGCACCCCGAAAAATGGCAACAGCGCATGGCGGCCTGGAAGGTTCTTATGTTAAATAGTGGATGTATTAGAGGTAGTATTCATATTACAACTATTCTCTCAGCTAGGTGTCATTTCCTCAGGAATCATCAACAACGAACTCCAGTCCACATATACCACGCTTTATGATCAAAAAGATTGTAAATGATTTTGCTGCATTTTATTTACCAAGAAACCATAACTATAGACAAGCAATTTTTGCATTCTTAGGACAGCTGTTCGAAGCAAAATGCTGCACAGCCTCTCCAAGGCTTTGCTATCAGGCATAAAAGCACTTTATCAGTTTAGAAAGACATTCTGTTGAAATACTCATGACATTTGTTCTTCCTTCACGTTGGTAGTAAGGAAGGAAAATTTAACTTCTTGGCAATTTTATTGAAGACAAAATACTTGTTCACACGCAGGCGATAGATGGAACCGCGGACTGGCACTAATTTTAATTACATGCATTCTGGTGTCGCATTTTATTATGTTATCTCAATTAGGCGGCTGGCACTAGTTTACACTCTCTACACTGACAGCGCACACTTGCTGGGACACAGCGAGAACGTGAGAGGTGCGGACAACCAGCGCTTACAATGGCGCAGGCGCCGGCAGACAGGCAAGCAGCCAATGGAGCAAGGCTGGCGAGGCGCCGCAGCATCCGCCTGGCGTCGCGACGCTGGCCACGCCCCCGCAGCCACCGCCCCCTCCTCCTCCCACACCGACGCCGACGCCACACCCACCGCGCTGGACTAGGTTGAGTCGTGTAGCGCACCGCCACACTTGCGCTTGCTTGGCGCATGCCGAGGAGCGCCGTACCAGGAAAACATGCCTGACTCACTGCGCCGTCAGCAGATTCACGACACGCTTCTGCCACTCGTCAGGCGGGCACACGCACATGCCACCCACCACACCACTGTAGACCTCAATGTTTGTACAACAAATAGGGATTTTTGCACCACCACCACCACCACCACCACCACCACCACCACCACGCATCTCCCCCCCTTTCTCCTCCTCCTCCTCTTCTCCATCAACAGAGGCTTTGTTAGCAATATAAGATAATTGGTTCCACACGATATACACATTCATTCATGCCTCAGGTATGCCTCGGGTATCATTTATGATCAACACGTCACTGATAACAGACTGCACACTGATTTTACACAAATTTTGCGGTTTAGCTGTATCTGTAAATGTACACTCCTGGAAATGGAAAAAAGAACACATTGACACCGGTGTGTCAGACCCACCATACTTGCTCCGGACACTGCGAGAGGGCTGTACAAGCAATGATCACACGCACGGCACAGCGGACACACCAGGAACCGCGGTGTTGGCCGTCGAATGGCGCTAGCTGAGCAGCATTTGTGCACCGCCGCCGTCAGTGTCAGCCAGTTTGCCGTGGCATACGGAGCTCCATCGCAGTCTTTAACACTGGTAGCATGCCGCGACAGCGTGGACGTGAACCGTACGTGCAGTTGACGGACTTTGAGCGAGGGCGTATAGTGGGCATGCGGGAGGCCGGGTGGACGTACCGCCGAATTGCTCAACACGTGGGGCGTGAGGTCTCCACAGTACATCGATGTTGTCGCCAGTGGTCGGCGGAAGGTGCACGTGCCCGTCGACCTGGGACCGGACCGCAGCGACGCACGGATGCACGCCAAGACCGTAGGATCCTACGCAGTGCCGTAGGGGACCGCACCGCCACTTCCCAGCAAATTAGGGACACTGTTGCTCCTGGGGTATCGGCGAGGACCATTCGCAACCGTCTCCATGAAGCTGGGCTACGGTCCCGCACACCGTTAGGCCGTCTTCCGCTCACGCCCCAACATCGTGCAGCCCGCCTCCAGTGGTGTCGCGACAGGCGTGAATGGAGGGACGAATGGAGACGTGTCGTCTTCAGCGATGAGAGTCGCTTCTGCCTTGGTGCCAATGATGGTCGTATGCGTGTTTGGCGCCGTGCAGGTGAGCGCCACAATCAGGACTGCATACGACCAAGGCACACAGGGGCAACACCCGGCATCATGGTGTGGGGAGCGATCTCCTACACTGGCCGTACACCACTGGTGATCGTCGAGGGGACACTGAATAGTGCACGGTACATCCAAACCGTCATCGAACCCATCGTTCTACCATTCCTAGACCGGCAAGGGAACTTGCTGTTCCAACAGGACAATGCACGTCCGCATGTATCCCGTGCCACCCAACGTGCTCTAGAAGGTGTAAGTCAACTACCCTGGCCAGCAAGATCTCCGGATCTGTCCCCCATTGAGCATGTTTGGGACTGGATGAAGCGTCGTCTCACGCGGTCTGCACGTCCAGCACGAACGCTGGTCCAACTGAGGCGCCAGGTGGAAATGGCATGGCAAGCCGTTCCACAGGACTACATCCAGCATCTCTACGATCGTCTCCATGGGAGAATAGCAGCCTGCATTGCTGCGAAAGGTGGATATACACTGTACTAGTGCCGACATTGTGCATGCTCTGTTGCCTGTGTCTATGTGCCTGTGGTTCTGTCAGTGTGATCATGTGATGTATCTGACCCCAGGAATGTGTCAATAAAGTTTCCCCTTCCTGGGACAATTAATTCACGGTGTTCTTATTTCAATTTCCAGGAGTGTATGTTCGGTCTACAGCGTGTGTTTGCGTACAAAGAGGCAATTATCTAACACTAATTTTTTATCAAGACCTGTATATTTTCTATGAGTATTGTAACAATATAACCTGTAATTACGTGAAATCTTCTTTACAGTCTGTATCTGATATTCAAGAGCATGAACTGTTACGTAAAATTATTATGAAAACTTTATCTTTGGCGGTAACATTATAAGAAAATGGGAGCAGATATTCTTCTGTTTAATCTCAATTACAGTGAAAATTCAAGAACGATAGTAATATTGTTATCTTTCATTTACTTTTGAAACTGCAAAATGTCTACGGCCCACTGTTAGCATGAAAACAATTCGTTTGGTAGTTAACTGGCCGTGAAAAGAACTGAAATTTATCTTCATAATAATTACACTCAGAAAAATTATCGGACTTCGAGAAAAATAAGTGACTACAGGATCTAATGAACGTAAATGCAAATAATAATCACACACAAATGGCTTTTGAAATCACCCCGAACCAAACGAAAAGCTCTCGTATTTACTTTCATCACTTCAATGAAGATTTGTTGTTTCACGCTTTAATGAACATCAAGTCAACACACGTAAATCAGTTTCACTTTTATTAGTGACCTATTTCCGTCCAGGACCTAGTAGCAAGAGGCCATGCGGTTCTAGGCGCTGCAGTCTGGAACCGCGAAACCGCTACGGTCGCAGGTTCGAATCGTGCCTCTGGCATGGATGTGTGTGATGTCCTTAGGTTAGTTAGGTTTAACTAGTTCTAAGTTCAAGGGGACTAATGACCTCAGAAGTTGAGTCCCGTAGTGCTCAGAGCCATTTGAACCATTTTTTAATAGCAAGAGAGAGCAAGAGCTAAAGGAAAAAAAGAGAGCAACGTGATAAGAGAGCTTTTCACACTCGTATATGTCCTTTTATAATATTATAACACCGTTCACTTTGTGTAGCTTCTTCTCGGTACTAGTTACAAGCTTCATGCACGCATTGCTGCATTACATAGATGTTGGCACCAATAAAGTTAAATATAGTTCCACTTAAGTGCACTAGACACTGTCATCTAGTAATTATTTTTCTTCATGTAGGAGAATATTCCTTAAGTCTGGTAGTGACGCCACAGTATGGTGTAAGTTGTAGGCCAATAAACTCATTTCAGTTGAATTCATTTAGAAAAAACCTCTTCACGCTCATCTTTTTCTTTATCGTCGTCGTAATCTTAATCAACATCTGGGATTATTCTGGAGCTCAGCATTGGTCTTTCTATATATTCTTTGGATGGCATCTCTCTACTACGCATTCCCATAAGTTCGTAATTATACATTTTTAATATCGATAACTGCCACTGTTTCAATACTGTTCAATCAATTGGAAGTCCTTTTCTTGCAGCACATATTTGTATATCTAATCTACGTATTAATCCTTCATTTCGGATATGACTAGCTCTTGTGAAGAATCATCATTCCTTCTGTCCAGTTTAGCTGTTTTCTTGCCAGCGTCCAACACCGTTCTGTGGGACTGTTGGTACTCCCATAGTGCTATATAATTGTGCCATTGTCCCAATACTGGTTTTGTCATGTACGGTCATTTGAATTGGACCACTTATACTAGAGAATTATTTAATGGTGGAATCAATGTCAAAGAAATTGTCTAAAATTGTAACAAAGTTATTTAAAAACATTGCCCTGTTGCACAGGTTTATCTCGTACCAAAGCTTTTGCACTTGTCAACTGTTTCATGGTGAATGCCTGTACCTCACTTTCATGTACAATTATTTCAAACTTTTGTGTTCTCATTATTAAGTACAGTTTGTATACTAACTTTCATAAATCCTAATCTGATTCTGTTATAATTAACTACACATGGTCGTCAGCAGAGAGTATGTTCATTTTGGTAGCTCTTCATTATATTTCGGACCCAAGTATTTTTCCGGTTCTGCATGATATTACCTACCAAAAGTTCCATAATGCAGATGATATAGAACACGCCAGTCTGAACGGTACTTTACAACTACTTGCTTTAATTTATTCAAGGTAAAGGTGGTTGATCGCCGTTGCAGTGGATTAAATTACTTGAATAAATACAGCAACCAGTTACTTATACAAATTTAATTAACTTACAGTTTTAACTCTCGATTTCCTTTAACGGTTCGTTTGCTTTTTAAGGTGGGGAAAATAAAATTGAAACAACTGTTGCCTCTATAGCTCTTTTTAATCGCTCTTAATTTTGCCCGGTGACTAACTAATACCTTCGCCGTATGTATTAATCTCCCGTTAGTTGGGGTAACTTCTTTTGTTAAAGTGAGCACCTACTTTAATGGATTTAAGTAATCCGTCTGAAATGATCTGAATCAGCGCCGACAAAATCTATATCCTACGTCTTTTTTTTACCCAATAATAGGATGCTACTCGCCACCTAGCCAGTCACGGGTAACATGGTATCAGCCACGGAGTCGTGAAATGAAAGTGAAATGATTCACCTAGCTAGCTGATTAACGAGTCGCGTCACGCGGAAAATGAGCTGTGCGGGTTGTCTGGCTAGCAGGAGCACGCTTCTGGTAGTCAACAAAGCAACGACGCCAGGCAAGACCACGGAACGTCTGCTCGCTTGTCTATTAGGAAAGAGGACGCCCAACCAAAGTCAAAAGCTCCAATCTACAAGGTGTTTCAAAAATATTCATCTGAATTCACAAGAGAACATGTTCCATATTAAAGTGCATACCAACATTTTTAGTATATGCAACGTACCTATTAGTTTACCTTGGTGCCAACTGTAAGTTCCAGCTTCGATATTTTTCCCTGTGAGGATCTTCGTGGTGCAGCTGCGTAATGTTTGTATAGTCAAGATGGGGATAATACAGCAACAAAACGTGTTTCGCCTGTTGCGTTTCAACATGTGCAATAATTGAAAGTAGAGTCATGGTTCCATCTCGGCTGTTACCGCCTTATTACCAAATATTTTTATTTACTACATTTTGCACGATTGACAAATTCCATCCTAACAGCCCATTCTTAAGTGCTGCAGGTATCAAAACAGACAGCACGACACGTATAGCACTTGAGAATTACCTGTAAGGCCAAAACTGACCAGTCGTATAGACTGCAGCAAAAATACAGCGACAACAGCCGAGACAGAAAATCTCTAACCTTCAAAAAAGTAACGGCTATAGTACTCCATACAAAACAATGCTCGAGATGCAATTCAGTTACAACTGTGCAGCGAGATTTTCGACCAAGAGTTCGGCACTGCACACTGTACAGCGGGTGAAGTGCATTGAAAGCTGCCCGAGGACGTAAATTGCAAATCATTAAAACAATCAGACCATCTGAGTGGAAGAAAAGTGGTAAGAAAATAGCCTTTTTTCTCCGTAGCAAAATATTTCACTGGTTTCCCTCATTCCCAGCGCCGCGGAAGCAACGAAGTGCTGCCAGGTGGCTGCTCCCCTCGGTAGAACTAATGTTGGTGTTGGGCCACGCAGCCTAGCTAATCGTTGGTACTCAAATTCTGTCGCGTGTGGACAGTTAGTTTATGCTAGCATATGTCAGATTGGGGAAAATAAGTGGCAAATTGCTGCAGTAATTACAACAAGCCCACAACAACAACAAGCTGGTTATTGTGTGTGTAGCTCATGAAAACTATACCACCATTTTTACTAGTTTTTCAGTTTTGTTTTACAGCTATGTTTTACCATCATTACCACAAACAGCCAACCTCCAACTATCGCCGATCAATCACACGTTATCCATTGATCATCTTTCATAGTAGTTTTCCATCCATTGCTGGTGTGAAACCTCATCCCATTTCTGCACATATTATCGTCTCCAGATTTGTGTGTTCGCGAATGTTTTCGTTTTTTTCATTATCTAGTCCATCTTTCAACTTCTATATCTACATATGCGTTCCACAAACCACAGTGAAGTGAATGCATAGTGTATTTTCCATTGTACCATATTTTAGTGTTTTTCCCGATTCTGCTCGCGTATGGAACGCGCGCAGAGACGGCTTCAGTGCCCCCGTCAGCGCTGTAGTTAAGTCTAATCGCGTCTTCGCCGTCTCTGCGGGAGCGATACGCAGAAACCCAAAGTGTATTCCTAGATTCCTAACTGGCTTCTGAAGCTGTAAGTAGGCTTTGGCGGCACGGTTGTCGCCTGTCTTCAAACGTCTGCCAGTGCAACTTTCAGCATCTAGGTGACGCTCTCCCGTGGTCAGACACATCTGCGACCATACAAGCTACCCTTCCCTGTACACATTCAGTATCCTGGTATTCACACATTTGACAATGATTATAGAACGCGTCGCACGAGTGTTTTGTAAGGGGCTGCTTTTGTACACTAATTACAATTTCCCAGTATCCCACCAATGGTCCCATTTTACCTACCGCTGAACCTATTTGATAGTTCGATTTCATATCTCCACGAGTTGTTACATCGAGGTACTTAGCGAGGACAAAAAACTAGGAACACCAGAAACACAACACATTCGGAACATTGCAGAGGTGCTGTTCGTGGTCAGATACAACAGCGGAGCCTGCAGGCTTGGCTAGTACTTGCTTTTACGTTCAAACATACATTTCTCGCGGCGTTTTCATATTTTTGTCCAACCTCTGTACATGAGGATCAATTCCAATTGTGACTCGATATTGCAAGATACTACGTATTTAGGTTTTGTAAATTGCCAATTTTTTTTTTAAATTCTGAACATTTGAAGCAAGCCGCCAACTTCACACCACTTTGAAATCTTATCGCTACCGGACAATATCTGTACAGCTTTTTCAGAGAGTACTTCATCGTAACTAACGGTATGTTATGAGGAACGAAGTAACGACTATGCCGTGAATTACCTCAGTGTGAGGACAAATTTGTCTTCTGCTGAAAAAGTTTACTTCTATGCTGATTCCAGTTACGTCTTCTTCTATGTAGCCAAGCTAGTCGTAAAACGACAATTTTGACATTCGAAGAAAACAGAAAAATTTACTGTTTTCTGAACTTTGTTTGTCTAGAGAAAGTTCTTCACAAGGTTCTCAAAACTGACTATCCCCCTCCAATAATTGAGCAGTTACTCAGAAATTTTATCACCAGCTGACGAAACATGTGACACCTAATGACGTCACAAATAGCGCTAGCTGTAGTCGGCTATTGTGGCCGGAAATCCGTGTACACGATCTTAAGATTTGTTTTAAGCTTAGTGGACGGTTCGCGCGACGGCTCCCAAGCAGGTACGGTTGACTGCTAGGCTGTTTGCCTGAAGGAAGCATCCCATATGTATGGATGATATCTCCGCTGATGTACTCTTTTAGTAGTACTGCAAAAGTAACAACTAACTTTTTGCTCCTATGTATTCAGTACTGTCGGGACATGGACCCATTACAAAGTATTCGTTAGTCGTAAGTTTCGCGAATTCATATGTTAGGTGACAGCTCTACTACACAAAAATTTTGGAATGCAGTGTGAGCTGTGGAATCGCTGGTTCTGTTGGCGTGTAGTGTCACAAGCTGCAAACGTGGCCAAACGAGTTGAGGGAGGCACGCGACTGCACGTCACAGTGAGGAAAAAAGCGTTGTTGCTTTAAATGATGCATATAGGGATGCGTCGCCCTTGTATGCTGAGAAAACGACAAGTTATTGTAACACACAACTGCATTTGAAGCAGAAGTTTTGCAGCCGAAGAAAAGTGCCGCCGCAAACCTTCCTCTTTGAGACAGCTTCGGCAGTCGTTCCTGCAGCTTGTAAGCCGCATTTTATTCCTGTACCGAGACGCACTTGTCGGGACTGGTATGAGCAGTTGTAAGTACTAAAAAATTTTTTTTTTATATTTCTTTGAAAAAGTTTTGAAAAGAAATTTTTTTTACTACTGTAGTAAATAATGCTTTTTCCTTTATCCTTTATGTCTTGTTCCAGACAACAAATGAAACTATTTTTGTTATTCAGTAAAGTTTCCTGTTTCACTTTCGACAACTTTAGTGGAAAATACACGTATTTACATTTTTATTTGTGCACAGTGCAGGCTTTTTCTTTGTCCAGGTATTGTAAAACCTAAGTCTCTTTTGTGGGGAAAAACCAGTTGGAAATATTCTACTACTTCATACAATCTTTATAACGTGTCACGAATACGAAGCAGAGAACGAAATACGGGTTAAGAAGACAAAAAAATCCATTGCTTTAATTACTAGCAATAACAGGGTCAAGAATAAGTAAACTTCTGATGTTAGGTGAAGGCACCACACTTGCGTGTGTCAGCGCCAGGTGCAGTCTACATCTACATTTATACTCCGCGAGTCACTTGACGGTGTGTGGCGGAGGTTACCTTGATTACCTCTATCGGTTCTCCCTTCTATTCCAGTCTCGTATTGTTCGTGGAAAGAAGGATTGTCGGTATGCCTCTGTGTGGGTTCTAATCTCTCTGAATTTATCATCATGGTCTCTTCGCGAGATATACGTAGGAGGGAGCGATATACTGCTTGATTCCTCGGTGAAGGTATGTTCTCGAAACTTCACCAAAAGCCCGTACCGACCTACTGAGCGTCTCTCTTGCAGAGTCTACCACTGGAGTTTATCTATCATCTCCGTAACGCTTTCGCGATTACTAAATGATCCTGTAACGAAGCGCGCTGCTCTCCGTTGGATCTTCTCTCTCTCTTCTATCAACCCTGTCTGGTACGGATCCCACACCGGTGAGCAAATATTCAAGCAGTGGGCGAACAAATGTAGTGTAACCTACTTCCTTTGTTTTCGGATTGCATTTCCTTAGGATTCTTTCAATGAATCTCAGTCTGGCATCTGCTATACCGACTATTAATTTTATATGCTCAATCCATTTTAAATCACTCCTAATGCCTACTCCCAGATAATTTACGGAATTAGCTGCTTCCAGTTGCTGACCTGCTATATTGTAGCTAAATGATATGGGATCTTTTTTTCTATGTATTCGCAGCACATTACACTTGTCTACATTGAGATTCGATTGCCATTTCCTGCACCATGCGTCAATTCGCTGCAGATGCTCCTGCATTTCAGTACAATTTTCCATTGTCACAACCTCTCGATATACTACAGCATCATCCGCAAAAAGCCTCAGTGAACTTCCGATGTTATTCACATGGTCATTTATATACCGAGTGATCAAAAAGTCAGTATAAATTTGAAAACTTAATAAAACACGGAATAATGTAGATAGAGAGGTAAAAATTAATACACATGCTTGGAATGACGGGGGGTTTTATTAGGGAAAAAAAGTTTACAAAATGTCCGATAGATGGCGCTGGACAGCAAAATTGCTACCGTGACTGGTGAGAGGTTACAGAATCACATCATTCCCACTCTGGCTGATAAACACCAGCTGGAACGTACGATGTTTCTGCAGGATGGCGCTCCACCCCATATTGCTAGACACGTGAAAGATCTGCGCGCGTCGTTTGGTGATGATCGTGTGCTCAGCCGCCACTTTCGTCATGCTTGGCCTCCCAGGTACCCAGACCTCACTCCGTGCGATTATTGGCTTTGGGGTTACCTGAAGTCACAAGTATATCGTGATCGACCGACATCTCTAGGAATGCTGAAAGACAACATCCGACGCCAATGCCCCACCATAACTCCGGACATTCTTTAAAGTGCTGTTCACATTATTCCTCGACTACATCTATTGTTGAGGAATGATGATGGACATATTGAGCATTTCCTGTAAAGATCATCATCTTTACTTTGTCTTACTTTGTTATGCTAATTATTGCTGTTCTGATCAGATGAAGCGCCATCTGCCGGACATTGTTTGAACTTCTGTAATTTTTTGGTTCTAATAAAACCCCATGTCATTCCAAGCATGTGTGTCAATTTGTACCTCTCTATCTACATTATTCCGTGATTTATTCAGTTTTCAAATTTATACTGACCTTTTGATCACCCGGTATATTATGAATAGCAATGGTTCTACGACACTCCCCTGCGGCACACCTGAAATCACTGTTACTTCGGATGACTTCTCTCCACTGAGAATGACATGCTGCATTCTGTTATTTAGGAACTCTTCAACCCAATCACACAATTGGTCTGATAGTCCATATGCTCTTACTTTGTTCATTAAACGACTGTGGGTAACTTTATCGAACGCCTTGCGGACGTCAAGAAACACAGAATGTACCTGGGAACCCGTGTCTATGGCCCTCTGAGTCTCGTGGACGAATAGTGCGAGCTGGGTTTCACACGATCGTCTTTTTCGAAACCCATGCTGATTCCTGCAGAGTAGATTTCTAGTCTCCAGACAAGTCATTATATTCTAACGTAATACGTGTTCCACTGTGCAGTACACCCAGGATTTCAGAACTCGCGCACTAGGAGCAGTCGATTTGACCAGAAAGTCGCTAGTGAGACACGGGGCGCAAGACTGCGTCGGCTTGTGGTGTCGCGAGCTGCTGCCAGAGGAAGTGAATTCAAAATGGTTCAAATGGCTCTGAGCACTATGCGACTTAACTTCTGAGGTCATCAGTCGCCAGTTGTGCGACTGGATTCGTGATTTCCTGTCAGGAAGGTCGCAGTTCGTAGTAGTAGACGGCAAATCATCGAGTAAAACGAAGTGATATCAGGTGTTCCCCAGGGAAGCGCCCTGGGACCTCTGCTGTTCCTGATCTATATAAATGACCTGGGTGACAATCTGAGCAGTTCTCTTAGGTTGTACGCAGATGATGCTGTAATTTACCGTCTAGTAAGGTCATCCGAAGACCAGTATCAGTTGCAAAGCGATTTAGAAAAGATTGCTGTATGGTGTGGCAGGTGGCAGCTGTCGCTAAATAACGAAAAGTGTGAGGTGATGCACATGAGTTCCAAAAGAAATCCGTTGGAATTCGATTACTCGATAAATAGTACAATTCTCAAGGCTGTCAATTCAACTAAGTACCTGGGTGTTAAAATTACGAACAACTTCAGTTGGAAAGACCACATAGATTATATTGTGGGGAAGGTGAGCCAAAGGTTGCGTTTCATTGGCAGGACACTTAGAAGATGCAACAAGTCCCCAAAGAGACAGCTTACACTACACTCGTTCGTCCTCTGTTACAATATTGCTGCGCGGTCTGGGATCCTTACCAGGTGGGATTGACGGAGGACATCGAACGGGTGCAAAAAAGGGCAGCTCGTTTTGTATTATCACGTAATAGGGGAGAGAGTGTGGCAGATATGATACGCGAGTTGGGATGGAAGTCATTAAAGCAAAGACGTTTTTCGTCGCGGCGAGATCTATTTACGAAATTTCAGTCACCAACTTTCTCTTCCGAATGCGAAAATATTTTATTGAGCCCAACCTACATAGGTAGGAATGATCATCAAAATAAAATAAGAGAAATCAGAGCTCGAACAGAAAGGTTTAGGTGTTCGTTTTTCCCGCGCGCTGTTCGGGAGTGGAATGGTAGAGAGATAGTACGATTGTGGTTCGATGAACCCTCTGCCAAGCACTTAAATGTGAATTGCAGAGTAATCATGTAGATGTAGAACTTAGAACTACTTAAACCTAACTAAGCTTAGGACATCACACACATCCATGCCCGAGGCAGGATTCGAACCTGCGGCCGTAGCGGTCGCTCGGCTCCAGACTGCAGCGCCTAGAACCGCACGGCCACTCCGGCCGGCGGAAGTGAATTAGACGAGGGCAGGACGGAGACAGGAATGCGGCGGCTCACTGACGGCGCGAGAACCGGTCGGGGTGCAGCTGCTGTTGCGGCTGCCGCCAGAAAGGCAGGAGTCGCGAGACCGCCCAGCCACGCCCAGCAGTCGGCGCGGCGCCACAAAGCAGGGAGCGTGGAGCAGAGGGGTCTGGTAGCCGGGCAGACGCTCCGCGCGGACACGCCCCCACGCTAGGCAGCGGAAGGGGGCGGCGCTGGCGGCCTGCCGCCTTCCTGTTCTTTTGTGCCAGTGCGGCTCAGGGCTGCCGGTGGCCGTCTCACGAGAACGCCGCACAACGGAGAGGAAATAAAACGACGCCGCAGAAGCTAAAACGCCGCATTTCTTTTCCGAGTCGTCGGTCTTCTGGCTGGTTTGATGCGGCAAGCCACGAATACCTCTCCTGCGTCAACCTCTTCATCTCAGAGTAGCACTTGCAATCAGCGTCTTCAATTATCTGCTGGATGTATTCCTGTGCCTGTCTTCCTCAACGGGTTTTACTCTCTACAGTTCCCTCTAATACAATAGAGGTTATTCCCTGATGTCTTCAGACGTGTGCTATCCCTTCTCCTTGTTGGCGTTTTCTCTATGTTCCTTTCTTCACCGTGAAACGAACCCATAGAAAAATTTATGAATGATTGTGCTGATAAACCTCTTACAGTATTTGGTTTTCAAACAGCTGAGCAAAACTGAACGTACTCAGACATTTCTCTCTTTACTTATTCTGACCAACACTAAACTGACACACAATATTTTTTAGAGCAACGCAATCTGACTTTCAATAATCCCTACAAAAGAATGCCCCTGACTAACAATAACCTATACCTTTCATGAATCACTTACCTCACAAAAAATCTTCGTTACTCGAACTACTGCAATGCAGCGAGTGCCACTACTGCCAGCTAAATAGAAGATTCTAACTACTGAAGGCACTAACTACTGATAGGCATAGTTAGCAAATGAAAGATTTTGGTAGAGAACAAACAATGTATTTATCTTAATAGTGTTCAAAAGTCATAATCTGTATCAGTTCATGACGTCCAGTGCTTCGCTGTTTAGATTTTTATATTCGTAACGCCATGTAGCGCTCTGTATGAAAATCACTGGCTGTGCTGTGTGCAGTCTGTGGCTGGTTGGCATTGCTGAAATATTCTCTATTGTAGTGGGCAGTTGGATGTTAACAGCACGTAGCGTTGCGCAGTTGGAGGTGAGCCGCTAGCAGTGGTGGATGTGGGGAGAGAGATGGAGTTTTGAGAGCGGATGATCTGGACGTGTGTCCATCAGAGACAGTACATTTGTAAGACTGGATGTCGTGAACTGCTATATATATGATGACTTTTGAACACTATTAAGGTAAATACATTGTTTGTTCTCTATCAAAATCTTTCATTTGCTAACTATGCCTATCAGTAGTTAGTGCCTTCAGTAGTTAGAATCTTCTATTTAGCTGGCAGTAGTGGCGCTCGCTGCATTGCAGTAGTTCGAGTAACGAAGATTTTTTGTGAGGTAAGTGATTCATGAAAGGTATAGGTTATTGTTAGTCAGGGCCATTCTTTTGTAGGGATTTTTGAAAGTCAGATTGCATTGCGCTAAAAATATTGTGTGTCAGTTTAGTGCTGATCAGAATAAGTAAAGAGAGAAATGTCTGAGTACGTTCAGTTTTGCTCAGCTGTTTGAAAATCAAATACTGTAAGAGGTTTATCAGCATAATCATTCATAAATTTTGCTAAGGGGACGTTTCAACCGGTTGTGCGGAGAACCTCATTTCTTGTCAGTCCATTCTTCCGCTGCGCCATCTTTACCGAACTGCATGGTATTGTGGTTGCAAAGATAGACGTCGGGAGTGAAGTGGCATATCACACAGCCTATTCCGCACAGTTTGAGTCGTTACACGACGTCCTGTGGCTGCACGGAAAGCATTATTCAACGTCGTGGCGTTGGTGTCACGGTTCCTCCGAGCCATAATTCGTAGGTAGCGGTCATCCACTGCAGTAGTAGCCTTTGGGCGGCCTGAGCGAGACATGTCACCGACAGTTCCTGCCTCTCTATCTCCATGTCCGAACAATATCGCTTTGAGGAGAATGAGATTTTCTCTCTGCAGCGGAATGTGCGCTGATATGAACCTTCCTGGCAGATTGAAACTGTGTGCCGGACCGAGACTCGACCTCGGGACCTTTGCCTTTCGCGGGCGAGTGCCCTACCATCTGAGCTACCCAAGCACGACTCACGACCCGTCCTCACAGCTTTACTTCTGCCAGTACCTCGTCTCCTACCTTCCAGACTTTACAGAAGCTCTCCTGCGAACCTTGCAGAACTATGGTTTTGGTTCACCCCGAGACGCCTGGACACTTCCCTTGTTGAGAGCCTTCCTGGCACAAAGTAACAATGCCGACGCGATCGAACCGCAGTATCGACTGTCTAGGCATGGTTGAACTACACACAACAAGAGATGTGTACTTCCTTCCTGGTGAAATGACTGGAACTGATCGGCTGTCGGACACCCTCCGTCTAATAAGCGCTGCTCATGCATGGTTGTTTACATCTTTGGGTGAGTTTAGTGACATCTCTGAACAGACAAACGGACTCTATCTGTGATACAGTATCCACAGTCAACGTCTAGCGTCAGGAGTTCTGGGAACCGGGGTGATGCAAAACTTTGTTTGATGTGTGTATTTATGTGAAATTGTACGAATTTTATTGATATGCAGATTGAATAAACAAGCCGCCATTACGTGAATATAAACCTCTAACACTCTCGCACGCAAGTAATTTCCCAGACCCGAGCTACGAGACGCAGTTCTTACAGAAGGAGAATTTTACGACGGAACGCCCGTCCCGCGTTCGGCTAAAAAACTTCACAGCGGGACATTTAGCAGACAAAGCGAAACGTCGGAGCCACAGCGTAGACCGCCGGCAAAAGCAGCCCTTGTCCCTGCTTTTAACGACGACCCTTCGGAAAGCCTTTCTGCTGGAACACGGCTGGAGATGGAAGACAAACGTCCGGAGAAACCCAACTGAGAACATTGGTGATCACTGTAGCCACCTGTGTTAAAACTCGCATGAAAGGAAAAGCTGTTGATCTCAGTCTTCCGTAGCAGAAAAACTCCGCCGAACAAAAGAAACGACACCAGTGATTGGCTACATAAACTCTAGTGGGTAGAGTTATAACAAGTACGAACGCTCTGGTGGGCCAGAAAGAAAACAGGTAGCCACCGGCTTTGATAAATTGTAGACACAATTCACTCTTTCTCTTGGAGCAAATCGTCGAGTGTTTGAGCAAGGCGACTCGCGCCACGCTGAGACGATTGCTAGAGTGAGTATGTGAACACTTGTTTACAGGCTCGTCTTAACTCGTAAGGAGTTCAATTGCAAAGTCTCCTAGTATGGAGAATCACACTGGGCACTGACGGTTAACGCTTACAGGCGATTTGAGGGCAACGACGTACGCGCTATTCCAGCCAAATAGCCTGTACCATGCCACTTAACTAAGCTAGGGGACAGCTAGGAGTTTCGGCTTCACAGTAGACTACGGTTTAACAGTCGAGAGAGATTTAGAATAGATTCTCGTGTTCACAGCTCGCGCCGACAGCCGCCTCTGCCGCCGCCGACGAAAGGTAAACACTCGCACTACGCCAGCAAGTGATATTCAACTGACACTCAGAACTGTGGTCGTCTCCAACTCTCTTATTTTTTCGTATATTCAAGCATGACCTGCAGTTAAACACACTCACGACGCCAGGCTTAATTGAAGCAGAAACGCGAGAAATCCGATTTACTGAAAAGAGTGCTTTATACCCTAAGTTATGGAATTGTTTTAATTGTGTACTTTTTCTGACTGCTCTTTAGTGACACCTATCCATTAATTGGTTATTTTAATTGTGCATTTTCAGCTTAAATAATATCTCTGGCCCCAATTGTATTTAATTTGTTTGTAATTTTCCGACCCCCAGGCATAGTCATCAACCATCAGAACATTAGAACAGTTAGGAATTTGGCTTAACAGTTGTGAAAACCCAATATCAATATTTTACCATCCTGTACATGTTATACTTATGAATTCAGACTTTAGAGTAAAAATAAACCTTAATAACGAAAATCTAAGATTTTCATTTTTTTGCTAACAAATTAGCCATAATGTTTCCTTTACAGGGAGTATAGTGGAACCGACATTGAGATCATTGTCTGACTACACCACTGTCGGTACTGCTGCACTCTTCTGAATTCAGCATGCGTGAGATGGGATCTTCCTGCCTTGGAGGCCGTAGGTTCAACACAAAACTCCTAAAACACTGACAAGTGTCCTTACGCAACTGTGATAGGAAGACAGGTCAGACCAGTCTCTCATATGTTACTTCCCAAGCATCCAGCTATTCCTGAATCTCCTCCTCTCTGTTTCCCCAGATCATCTGGTCATCTGCGAACATAATTGTTTCCTAGTCTTCTCCAGTTTTCTCTGCCACCTCAGTCATTATTTCATCCAAGACCACAACGAAGAGGAGAGATGACAATGCACTGCCCTGTCTCATACCACTTGTTTGCTGCAACCAATTCGTCCTTTCGTTTCCCACTTTCACGCAGCTCAGACGTCCACAATAAATCTCCTTCACTCTGTTTGTTGTCCCTTTTTCCAACTGCTTCCCAGACCTTTCTTCTGCCAACGCAATCAAATGGCTGTTTAATGTCGAGAAAGGCCATAATGAGGTCTTTCCCAAATTCATGGTGGTGAGTCTAGAGCTGCCCCACTGCAAATATGAGGTCAACGGTTGACCCCTCAGGTCTGAAGCCATGCTGTTCCTCTCCGAATTTGTTCTCGACCCTTGTTCGGATACTACTCTCCAAGATCTTTTCAACGCCTTGGTACCATGTGATATCAGTGTGACTCCCCGGTAGTTTCAACAATCCTTCCGACTTCCTTTCTTGAATATAGGTACAGTTAGTACCCTGTTCCAATCTTATAGAGTCGTCTTCTCATACCACACCATCCTTTGCGAAGCTGTGCGAAGCCATTGTAAGAAGAAATTGAACGGCATGGATTGTGTCTTGATAAGAGGTTATGAGAAACCACAAACGTAAAATGAGGATAATGGAATATGTTGTTGTTGTTGTTGTGGTCTTCAGTCCTGAGACTGGTTTGATGCAGCTCTCCATGCTTCTCTATTCTCTGCAAGCTTCTTCATCTCCCAGTACCTACTGCAGCCTACATCCTTCTGAATCTGCTTAGTGTATTCATCTCTTGGTCTCCCTCTACGATTTTACCCTCCACGCTACCCTCCAATACAACATTGGTGATCCCTTGATGCCTCAGAACATGTCCTACCAACCGATCCCTTCTTCTTGTCAAGTTGTGCCACAAACTTCTCTTCTCCCCAATCCTATTCAATACCTCCTCATTAGTTACGTGATCTACCCACCTTATCTTCAGCATTCTTCTGTAGCACCACATTTCGAAAGCTTCTATTCTCTTCTTGTCCAAACTGGTTATCGTCCATGTTTCACTTCCATACATGGCTACACTCCATACAAATACTTTCAGAAACGACTTCCTGACACTTAAATCTATACTCGATGTTAACAAATTTCTCTTCTTCAGAAACGATTTCCTTGCCATTGCCATTCTACATTTTATATCCTCTCTACTTCGACCATCATCAGTTATTTTACTCACCAAATAGCAAAACTCCTTTACTACTTTAAGTGTCTCATTTCCTAATCTAATCCCCTCAGCATCACCCGATTTAATTTGACTACATTCCATTATCCTCGTTTTGCTTTTGTTGATGTTTATCTTATATCCTCCTTAATGGAATAGAGTCTAATTAAATCAAGCTATGTTGGGCGAAATAGATTCGGAGATGAGATACCAAAAGTGATAGGTGGGTTTTGCTGTTTGCGCTGCAAAGTAACTGATGACGGCAAAAGTAGAGAAGATATAAAATACGGACTGGCAGCAGCAAGAACAGCATTTCTGAAAAAGAGGAATTTGTTGACATCTAATATAAATTCAAGTGTAATGCAGCCTTTTTGAAGATGTGTGTCTGGAGTACGGAAATTAAGCGTGCGTGATAGACTGTTCAGACATGAAGAGAATAGAAGCTTTTGAGACGTGGTACTGCAATGCAATGCTGAAGATTACACTGGTAGATCGAATAACTAATGTGGGAGTACTGAATCGAACTGGGACAGAGAAAATTTATTTCACAACTTCACAAAAAGAAGATATCAGGTAGTGTGACCCATCCCGAGGGATCGAGGAATCGTCAGTTTGGTGGTGGTGGTGGTGGGGGTACTGCGCGAGATAAAAATTGTGGAGGGAGAACAGTGCTTTACTACGGTGAGCAGACTGAAATGTATGTAGGCTGCAGCAGTTATGCAGAGATGAAGAGGCTGTCATAGGATAGAGTAACATGGAGTGCCGCACCAAACCGGTCTTCAGACTGAAGATCACAACCACAATGTCGTTATTTCCTGTGTGTGTTGTAAGTGCATCATTCTTTCCCTGTAAACTGACTCTCTCTTCCAATGGACTTCTCCTTTATTTGCAAAATAAAGAAGCCAGACTTCTCTCACAATGATGAATTTATTGAATAAGCACGATGCATTTCGACGCCTGTAGATTCAACTTCTGTATACTTACATGAGTATTGCATCAATGTTTGTGTCAATTCATTGCCTGCCCTATTGCATGTAACTAGATTACGTTCTTGATGATACGTCGCTAGAATTTTTGGAATACTGCTAATGTGGGGGCAATTGACCCACCACCCTTCCCTCTCTAGTATCGCGGCTCTTCCTGCAGCCAGGAAAGAAGTCAAATCACGGATTGTTTTGTGCGCCACAAATTACCTTTTACTACCGCTTGGGGCGTAAGTTTTTGAGTGCATTGTAAGCTGAACTATCCTGGTTTGGGTTTAATAATTTCAGGCGATCGCTGGTGCGCTTCCGTCGCAATGCCACTGTCGATTTTCTTCCCCTTTCCCTGTCCAAACGCGCTAGTTTTCCGACTGTAATGACTCTGCTAGTTTTCACCCACGTGGTGCCACGATTCTCCCGCGGACACCTGTTGCGCGCGCAGCTACGGACGCAGGCGCCAAAGTGTGTCAATGCGAGACACACAAAGCAGCCGTCTCCCGCTGCCTCACCATCTGCCTTCATCTTTGGCGTATGTTGCAACTGTATTGACTAGATATTGAAGTTGGCAAAAAATAATTAGCTTGTCTCATCTGCTTACGCTTCTCTTAATATTGAATAACCAACAGTCTTGACACATGGGCCCCTCACAGGACCGGAGTTAAGTAGTAGCGGGCGTGGATAGTACTTGGATGGGTAACCGCATATGTACGCTACATGCTATTGGCTGCTTTCTCTTTGTCTTTACGTCAAAGGGGATGAGTGGTGGCAACGTGAAATCCCCGATCCCCAATCTGTGCGGAAATGTCCTGGATTAAATTCCTAACCCCTGGACAGTGTCTCATGAAGTGGAGGCACGTGGAACTACTGTTCGAGGTGATGTGTCTGCAGAAGGGGACTTCAAGTTCAGCGGCCCTCTTGGTGCTATTCAAGAGGAGTAGGCTGTATGCCGGCACTGGGTTTCACTCTTTTCTCCATCATCATCATCCCCATCATCATCATCATCATCCCCATCATCATCATCATCATCCCCATCATCATCATCATCATCATCATCCCCATCATCATCATCCCCATCCCCATCATCATCCCCATCCCCATCATCATCCCCATCCCCATCATCATCCCCATCCCCATCATCATCCCCATCCCCATCATCATCCCCATCATCATCCCCATCATCATCCCCATCATCATCCCCATCATCATCCCCATCATCATCCCCATCATCATCCCCATCATCATCCCCATCATCATCCCCATCCTCATCATGTCAATACAAACATGACACCACACCACACACATCCATTACAATCACCTACACTTACCATATACACTTAAGCACACAACTCTCATACACTGAATGAAATGTATGCAACCGTCAGCTGTATAAGGTAACGACGACAGCGAAAATCCGTGCTGTTCCTTCGGACATGTACGCATATCAGAAGCAAAGTTGCTTTGTTCTTCTTAAGAATACAGACACCGCAATATATCGTGCGTTCCGAAGGAAGGGTGCCATTTTGCGCGAAGGGTACGTAAACCTTCCCAATTAGGCGGCAAACATGCCCTTCGGGGTCCCTCAACCTAGAATGCCATTCAACACTTTATTCTTGATATTGAGCTGACATGGAATAAACAGATCTCGGTCCTGTGTCGGATGTAGCACGAATCTGCATGCAGTTCTCTGAACTGCTCCAAACTACGTCTGTAGTTCGAGTCAACATTTTCGTATTCATAACATATATGTGTACTGCCTATAAAGGTAATGCAAAAAGTTTGACACATCTCACACTGGTAATGGAATCTTGTGGATGCTAATTCTCGCTTCCTGGCCAAGTTTCCATTCGACATTTTTTACACTGTACCCTTTTTGTTTTTGTATCTCAGTATAACTGTTGCTGTGAACCCATGCTTGTATTTTCGCTAAAATTTTGAAATATAATTTTTCACTCTCATTCTCTGTATTCATGACGTTTGTGTTGTAGATGCTGGATAGTGGCCTTTTTCATTCCTTTTTCATTGCGGTGATATCTTTTCAGGAAATTTATATCACCAACTCCCTTCTCTGAATGAGATGATATATTGTGAACGCCTGCCTTCATAGGGAGAAATTATCACTCGTAAAATGAGAGAAATCAGAACTCGCACGGAAAATTTTAAGTGTCCGTTTTTCCGGCGCGCAGTTCGAGAGTGGCCCTATGCACTATGGGACTTAACATTTGAGGTCATCAGTCCCCTAGACTTAGAACTACTTAAACCTAACTAACCTAAGGACGTCACACACATCCATGCCTGAGGTAGGATTCGAACCTGCGACCGTAGCTGCAGCGCGGTTCTGGACTGAAGCGCCTAGAACCGCTAGAGAGTGAAATGATAGAGAAATAGTCTGAAGGTCGTTAGATGATCCAACTGCCAAGCACTTAACTCTGAAATGCAGGGTATGCGTGTAGATGCAGATAAAAAACGGTAGCTTATTAAACAATACTTTCCACAGCAGCTCATAGTGTTAAATATCATTTCTAAAGCTGATGGCACTGAAAAAGGAAGGGAGGGGATAGAGTGAAAAAGGGTACAGTGACAAATACAACAGACAGGAGGAACAGGAAATAAGGAAGAGAAGAAACGAAGAAGGATGAGGAGGAGGAGGAAGAAGAAGAAGAAGAAGAAGAAGAAGAATGAGGATGGGGAGGAGAAGAAGAAGTATTCTTAAGTAATAGAACCCAGTACGTTGTCATCGATGGTGAGTGTTCATCGGAGGTGAGGGTATCGTCTGGAGTGCCCCAGGGAAGTGTGGTAGGTCCGCTGTTGTTTTCTATCTACATAAATGGTCTTTTGGATGGGATTGATAGCAATGTGCGGCTATTTGCTGATGATGCTGTGGTGTACGGGAAGGTGTCGTCGTTGAGTGACTGTAGGAGGATACAAGATGACTTGGACAGGATTTGTGATTGGTGTACAGAATGGTAGCTAACTCTAATTATAGACAAATGTAAATTAATGCAGATGAATAGGAAAAAGAATCCTGTAATGTCTGAATACTCCATTGGTAGAGTAGCGCTTGACACAGTCACGTCGATTAAATATTTGGGCGTAACATTGCAGAGCGATATGAAGTGGGACAAGCATGTAATGGCAGTTGTGGGGAAGGTGGATAGTCGTCTTCGGTTCATTGGTAGAATTTTGGGAAGATGTGGTTCATCTGTAAAGGAGACCGCTTATAAAACACTAATACGACCTATTCTCTAGTACTGGTCGAGCGTTTGGGATCCCTATCAGGTCGGATTGAGGGGGGACATAGAAGCAATTCAGAGGAGGGCTGTTAGATTTGTTACTGGTAGGTTTTATCATCACGCGAGTGTTAAGGAAATGCTTCAGGAACTCGGGTGGGTCTCTAGAGGAAAGGAGGCGTTCTTTTCGTGAATCGCTACTGAGGAAATTTAGAGAACCAGCATTTGGGGCTGACTGCAGTACAATTTTACTGCCGCCAACTTACATTTCGCGGAAAGACTACAAAGATAAGAGAGATTGGGGCTCGTACAGAGGCATATAGGCAGTCATTTTCCCCTCCTCCTGTTTGGGAGTGGAACAGGGAGAAAAGATGCTAGTTGTGGTGTTAGGTACCCTCCGCCAAGCATCGTATGGTGGATTGCGGAGTATGTATATGTAGATGTAGATGAAGAAGAAGGATGAGGAAGAAGAAGAAGAAGGATGGGGAAGAAGAAGAAGAAGGATGGGGAAGAAGAAGAAGAAGGATGGGGAAGAAGAAGGATGGGGAAGAAGAAGGATGAGGAAGAAGAAGGATGAGGAAGAAGAATAACAAGAAGGATAAGGAGGAGGAGGAACGCCAACACCACCGTTTAGTGTGCTGGGTGTATGACAGAAGTTCTGGCGTCCGTTTACAATGGCTGGCAGCTGATCGGGACGCGGCAGCACTTGGCCGTGGTGCGTAAAGGGGCCGCGCTCCATTCAGCGGCAGGAAGTCACGGCCAGAGGCCGAGAGACAGAGAGAGAGCCAGAGCCGGTGAGGCGGGATGTGGGTCAGCTCCTGCGGCCGCGGTCGCGGCAGGTGTGTCGGCTGTCCGAGGGGGAGAGAGCGGCAGGCCGATACACACGAGGTGGAACAGAAACTACGGTACACGATGCTCTCTGTAACTCCCTCTGCTCTGCCAGCTTCTTCATCTCATTGTCGGTCTTAGGGTGACCAACTCTGCGCATTTTTCAGAATCTCCTGCGTTACAGAATTTTTTTTTTAACCCTCCCGTTTCCCTTACTGACCGCCTTTTCTCCCACATATTTCGTCAGTGATCACCGTTATAAATATCAATCTCTCGAAAACTGTCGATAGTACAAAATCCCTGACCGACACATCTCGAAAAGTTTTCATATAACAACAGCATTGTTGATATAGTCTTTTTTTCTGTTCGTGCTTCTACGGAAAGAATGTGGTTTGGTTGAAGGGAATGTGAGGAGCGCAGAAAGAATGACCCAGCCTGTGTGTCTAGAGGGACTATGAGAGGAGGAATGTTTCCGTGTTTCTCAGTCACTACTGGCAACATACGGATGCGATCGTCTCGTACCAATCAGTGGTCATCGTGTTAATAAGACAGCTTCTTGAAAGAAGTACTTGGATGGTACACGTAATATGCAAGTGTAAATTTCTTAAATTTTAGTGCGATTATATTTATGCACTACGTGCTATAAAAATTGTTTTATTCAGATAAGTCATTTTTCATTCTATATACCCAAAAATGAGAGGATGCTCACAGGTGTTGAACATGTCAGAAAACATAACAAAAACATGTACAGCACTTCAGTCTAACATTAATTTATTTGATTTTCAAATGGATCTGAGCGCTATGGCACTTAACATCTGAGGTCGTAATTCCACTAAACTTAGAACTACTTAAACGTAACTAACCTAAGGACATCACACACATCCATGCCCGATGCAGGCTTCGAACCTGCAACCGTAGCGGTCGCGCAGCTCGAGACTGTAGCGCCTAGAACCGCTCGGCCACAGCGGCCGGCTCAGGTGAGGCTTGGTTTATTGTCACAACTTCAGTTTTTGTTTGAAATGGCCTTTTTTTTGTCATTCTCTGAGTTACTGAAGCGAAGTACACCCTAACTTGTGAAACAAAAGTCTGTTTACAGTAAACGCTTACATCCGTACCCCTTCATTTAAGATGACTCATGAAATTCTCTTTGAGTAGTTCCCGAACTTCAGTAGTCCTGCAAAAGGTAGTGTTAATTCATGACAAAAACTCTGTCCTCCGATGATGCCACTAATTGTAAGAGTCACCGTAAGCCAATAGTTCGAATTCCTAAAGCTGTTGCAAAGCTTTCGCCATCAATTTCTGCCACCTTGAAAAAAATTCAGGCGGCTTTTGCAACAGATGTCTTGTCATTCTGTAGACATATCTGAACCTTATTTCGTTCCATTCGTTCTTACACGCTGCTGATACCGAAGAGAGGATTAAATACTGGAAGTAGTTTCTAAAAAAGACTGTGGATAGCGAACATGACCCGAGTCAGTATTAATATGAGCGCTGATCTTTGGTTTCATTCTTTTAGGCATGTGAACAGCCACAGAAATCCCCAGTTGTGAACAGAAAACGCACAAATTGTGTGTCTAATTCCTCTCCACGATCAAAAAAGAGTCCGGTTCGCAATATCAGGTATTCGAATTGCCGGTCAGATGCTGTTTTAAACCATAGTCAACACAAACAAAGTGCGTACCTTAACAACTATGAACACTTGCTCAGTAGAGAAGATGTGTTTCAAATTAGCGAAGATGAACGAATGGTCATAGCTCCTCAGGCGTGCAATTTAGAGCCCACGTTTATTGGACATTTTTTCTCGTTTTTGTCCACACTACCACCTCTGAAAGATACCAACGCTACACTCTTCGCAACGCAAGAACCAGTACATGTATTGAACTGTCAGAGGTATCATAACGGTTTTCGTTTATGAATTTCGACTCGTTCGTTTCCGGTACAAGGATCCTTAGTTCAAATTAATACATTTACCGTTCTTCATCATCCTAGAAAGTCTGTAACATCATCACGGAATCACCCCCCGTGTATACGTACGCTTACAGACGCCCGCGCCTATAACTTTGACGCACTGTAGTCTCGTTGGCGCCGGCCGCGGTGGTCTCGCGGTTCTAGACGCGCAGTCCGGAACCGTGCGACTGCTACGGTCGCAGGTTCGAATCCTGCCTCGGGCATGGATGTGTGTGATGTCCTTAGGTTAGTTAGGTTTAAGTAGTTCTAAGTTCTAGGGGACTGATGACCACAGCAGTTGAGTCCCATAGTGCTCAGAGCCATTTGAACCAAGTCTCGTTGGCTGACGTTTCCGGACATGGTTTCCCATTAAAAATACGATGTACTCACTGCCCTCTACAAGTCCTAGAAGTCTGTAACCGGAATTTCCGACCACCCTGTACTGCGAAACGGCTGACAGGCCAAAGAGGACAGACAAATGTTTTGAAAAGCGGACGCCACTTCCGGACCAGACGTGCGTTGGGCCTCGTTAGCGGCTGCCAAGTTCAGCCATACGGTACAGGGATCTGTAACGCCGGAAATGCATATCCTCCCATTTCCATCTATTGTACTATAAATTTTTTTCCTTATTTTGTTACCTGAAGATATGGCATTTCTGTGTCTTTATATATATATATATATGTGTGTGTGTGTGTCGATGTGTAATTGCTTTGTTTTGTAAATACTATTTGTATTTTTTACGCTGGGTCTTGCCTAGGGAAAACTATACTATCGAACGATTACATCGATAGGTCGTGTGGAGAACCGAAGTGTTTAGGATCTTTGGTAGTGTTAACTCTGCCGCGTGGAGCGCGGGCAGAGCAGAGTCTGGCTGGAGTAGGGCGGTGGAGCAGGTGTGTTGTGTGACGCTCCCGCGAGTTGCCGCGCTTTCGGGGTTGGGCAGCATGTAATTGCGCTCGACTTGCTATGATAGTTTCTGACACGGTGTCGCGGACGGGAAGCATTAGCTGGTGCACATCAAGAGCCCGTTTCGCCTGGTGACCGTGTCGAGAAGAAGACGCGCCAACATCCAGCTTCTGCTACAGCGACGGCCGACAATGAGCGACTGTCGCCACCTCCTCGATCGACGACTTCAAACCTTGAATCAACCAACAAGGAAGACTGAAAGCACGTAAAGTTTTAGAACTGTATGGCAGACCTCTGCTTTTTCAAACTGTCCCATTTGCCTCACAAAATTACAGCAACTTAGCATGAACCTTTGTTGCTCATTGTCCCAATTGCATAACCAAGCAGGGTCCCTTCCTTTTCCGGAATGAACCCGAGTGTCGTTGAAATTCAAACGCCAGCATTAAAGTAATATCATTCCATTTGACTGCTTTAATTTCAAAGTTCATTTAAGGTATTCATAACTGGCTATAATATTTAGATTACACAAGCACAAATTAAGAGTGCGAGTTTTGTTACCATATTTTAGCTTACCTGTGACTGCAGCTCAGCTTGGTACGTACTAAATTTTACTATTGTTAATTGTTCAGAATCATTTAATTCAAGTTCAAAGTTAAATCTCTTATTTCTAAATTGCGTAGATTCAAGTAGTTTTTGAAATGATTGTTGAGGTAGCCCAAGACTAACCTTATTTTACTGAATTTCGTAGTGCTTCAGAAACAAAGCTCACTATTAATTTCAGTCACTAAATCAACTTTCAATTTTCCGGTTTTATTAATTCTTTTGCTGAATTAAGTCAGAGTGTGGCGAAATTTATTACTTCTGACAAACATTCAGTTTTCACACAACACGTGTCAACCTTCAGTTGCCACGCTTTTAGTGCTCATTATATGTGCATTAATCTTTCATTTTCAGTTATTATAGTAGTTGTCCTTAGGACTGGCGACCGTAATTTCCCCAAATCTCAAATATCTAATTAACACCAGTTAATTGTTTACGTAACGACCGCACATTTACTTTCTTTATTAACTTTACCCCTTTTCAAAATTAATTTCCACCAAATTCATTTGCATTTTTCCTTTCATTTATTTGTAACCCTTTCCTCCCTATTTACCGACAGATTAACTTCGGCGACGATTGCTTTTCCCAAATTTCCATTAGGTACACGCGGTTTAATTTTTCATTGTCATTAAGGCCGATAAGTGAGGGGGAGGTTACTAACGATTCCACTGTTAAGACGTTAGTACGGAAGCTGGTGCGGCAAAGAGCAACGTCTCGGCGGCAAGGCCGGCAGGTGTGCGTAGCCCGGCGTGGCGTGGCGTGGGACGCCGGCCCGGCGCTCCCACGGCGCCCGAGCCCTGGGAAGGACGGCCCGCACCAGACTCATGGCAGCCGGAGCGGCGCTGTTACGCAAGACTTGCGGGCCGCATCGATCCCGTGCAGGTGTTAGGGGGCTTCTCGGCACGGCGCGGCAGGACTGCGGATTGCAGGCCCCGCCCACAACACTGCCTGACAGCAAACACCGTCCTGGCTGCGGACACTGATTCCACTGGCGCTGCCGTTATTTGGGCGCACTGGTTGCATTAAAAGCAACAACTGTATGAGTTTGGCGGCACTGGCGAGCAAAAGAAAAATCGATGCGTTTCGTCTCGTAGATGGCAGCGCTAATTGAAGCAATGGCAGCTGAAATGCACG
Organism: Schistocerca nitens; assembly: GCF_023898315.1. NCBI lineage: Eukaryota > Metazoa > Arthropoda > Insecta > Orthoptera > Acrididae > Schistocerca > Schistocerca nitens. Next base: position 690,010,024 of record NC_064617.1, read on the forward strand.
TTCGTCCCACATTCAGTACTCATACTCAGGATGCAAACAGCCTCCACACGACAGTGAGCAATGACCAATGGCCGAACAGAAGTCGACTGACAACTCGTAAATAATTAACACTTGACGTGGCTGAAAGCACTAGTTTTTTTTTTTTTTTTTTTTTTTTTGTCGTCGCCAGGTCAAGCATTTGTAGCCACAACAGACTTTACAAAACTGGTTCTCTCCGATCTTCTCCATACTTACAGTTGAGCCGTGTGGTCAGGTCGATACTCGGTACGAGCCGAACTCGAGCACCATCTTCGGGTGTCACGGGTGAGCGCTCTCCGGCGGAGGAACGGAGGAGGTGACAGTCGGGCAGAGCTTTTTGGTTGACACTTGGAGAGGACGGCGCACGGGTCGGAGCGAACAAAAATGGTTCAAATGGCTCTGAGCACTACGGGACTTAACATCTGAGGTCATCAGTCACCTAGAACTTAGAACTACTTAAACCTAACTAACCTAAGCACATCACACACATACATGCCCGAGGGAGGGTTCGAATCTGCGAGCGTAGCAGTTGCGCGGTTCCGGACTGAAGCGACTAGAACCGTTCGGCCACCGTGGACGGCTCGGAGCGTACCCGTTTTGGGTTAGTGTGGCTAGTCTTCCCGGTGTGCGCGTGTTAAAGCCAAACACGCCTGCCCATACGTTGACTCAAAATCGGTGTTGACGCCTTCTTTCCTAAATTGCTTGGGGATTTACATCTGCCCATACAATCTGGTTAGGGAAATTCATAACGCCATCTCTTATTAACCCCGCCCATCGGTAAATAAAATCTTGTATGTGAACAGTGGACCTGCAGCACACTTCTACAACAGCCACTGAGAGAATCGCCATCTGCCATGAATATCCTGTGGCCTTAGGGCCTGAACGCGCTGTAGATAATATGGATAGACCAACTGTTCATGAAGTACCCTCCCCTCACCTCAGATAAGAGTGAGAGACACGCCTTCTGCTGCTGCTAATTGTCACACAATAGTCCCAGCGGTTTCTTCCACCGAACGTATAGTGCCCGCAAAATGCGGTGGCATCTAGATGCGCAGTCGGCTGGGGAAGCGTGGGGAGGGCGGCAGTAGTGGGGGGTCACCCAGAGGGCTGTATGGGAAATGTTGAGGGCTCGAGGGGAAGTGCCGTTCTAAACTGAAGCCCAGGCTCACATTTATTGTAAATATTAAGTGGGGGCCCTCGACGCCCACAACTGCATGGTGATCATTAAAAAGATCTGCTGTCACCTCTGCTTTCATAAACGTAAACTCTGTCCACAGACCCTGGCGGACCCAGTGGTACCGACCGGCCACCGTGTCATCCTCAACCACAGGCGTCAGCGGATGCCAATATGGAGGGGCATGTGGTCAGCTCACCGTTCTCCCGGCCGTATGTCAGTTTACGAGACCGGAGCCGCTACTTTTCAATAAAGCAGCTCCTCAGTTTGCCTCCCAACGGCTGAGTGCACCCCGCTTGCCATCCAGTGCCAGCCCAGCCTGACAGTGCTGAACTTCAGTGATCTACGGGAACCCGAATTACCACTCTGGAAAGGCCATTGGCTACCTCTGCTTTCGTTAATATCTAAAAAGAATTCCGCCGAAAAGCAATTGTAACTTTCAGAGAAGCGTCGTGAGTGGTGAATTTTGAGTAAAACCTACAAATCTCTCTGGTTTCCGCAGGCCGGGGTGGCCGAGCGGTTCTAGGCGCTACAGTCCGGAACCGCGCTGTTGCTACGGTCGCAGGTTCGAATCCTGCCTCGGGCATGGATGTTTGTTATGTCCATAGGTTAGTTAGGTTTAAGTAGTTCTAAGTTCTAGGGGACTGATGAACTCAGAAGTTAAGTCCCATAGTGCTCAGACCCATTTGAACCCATTTTCTCTGGTTTCCATGTCAAAATTTGCTTATTTTGCCAAAACACAACTGTGTTTACACTGTCTCACCTCCATGTTGTGCAGACACAACTGCAAGAGAATTCTGGAACATTGGTTTATTAAGTTTAAGTGAGGAACTACGGAAAAGTCGAAAGCTTATTAAAAGGCACATCCTTGGTACAAAAAGACTTGTAGTGTCTTCACATACGTTATTCCAGACCCATAGCATTTCTAGTTTTGCCAGCCCTTAAAAATCACTCTTTTCACCATAAAAGTCTGTAGTTACTCGAAAAACACAGTAGGTAATGAAGTTTTACATAACTATATGGTAAAATACTTTCCACATTGCATGCTATCATTTGCCAAAATTTCATTTCAATATCTGAAATATGAGGCTCGTTGTGGATATTTCGCTCTGGCTTTACCGCCGGCATGCTGAGTGTGCTACGTCAGATCAGTTTTCTCGAGATTGGCGACAGATTGATACCTCTACCCAAGTCTAAATAAAAATTCAGTATGATAGCTAAACTTCATACGTAACAACGTATTATGTAATATGCACCAAACGCACACCATCATGAACCTGACATTTAAAGCTATAATTAAAACAAAAATGAATTTTTTTTACCTAATAGCTTCTGTAAAATCGATTCAGAAAGATTGCAGGATGTGCGCCTAGATTTCGTCATCGCTGATCGGCCAAAAGGTGGTTAACACTGCGCGCCTCTCCTTCCGAACAAACGAATGAACTCTCCCAGCGCTCTGAGCGAAAACTGGTCACTGTGCATCGCCCATCGTATCCTGCGCGAGCTATAGCCTAATGTCAGGCGTGCACACTGTGCGGGAGCCTTCCGCTGTCAATCTTCCGAGGTGCAAGTGTACCTGTGTCCCTCAAACACTAGAAAAGTCTCTCGAACAGCTTATCAGAGGGCAATCTGCGCTGTGGATATTTTTCAGTGTACAGGGCACGGGCTAGCAGACTACGTCAATTTGCTAAACCACCGCAGAACATCAATCCGCCATTTCACTTGTGGAGTAGTGGGCTTCCATTGCTAACAAGTAGTGGAAGAGTGAAAATGTAAATGTACTACACCATTTGTACGTACAAACAGAGCAATAACAGTAAACACATATGTAAATCCGCGTTTGGTAAAAGGTAAAATGGCTGGCTCTGAGCACTATGGGACTTAACATCTGTGGTCATCAGTCCCCTAGAACTTAGAACTACTTAAACCTAACCAACCTCAGGACATCACACACATCCATGCCCGAGGCAGGATTCGAACCTGCGACCGTTGCAGTCTCGCATTTCCGGACTGAGCGCCTAGAACCGCGACACCACCACGGCCGGCGGTAAAAGGTAAAACACCGTTATATGTAGGCAGGGGGTTGACAGTACTGTACAATAGGGCACACAAGCACAAATGTTCAAATGTTTCAAACGGCTCTAAGCAGTATGGGACTTAACATCTGAGGTCATCAGTCCCCTAGACTTGGAACTACACCACTGGCCATTAAAATCGGAACACCAAGAAGAAATGCAGATGATAAACGGGTATTCATTGGACAAATATATGATACTAGAACTGACATGTAATTACATTTTCACGCAATTTGGGTGCACAGATCCTGAGAAATCAGTACCCAGAACAACTACCTCTAGCCGTAATAACAGCCTTGATACGCCTAGGCATTGAGTCCAACAGAGCTTGGATGGCGTGCACAGGTACAGCTGCCCATGCAGCTTCAACACGATACCACAGTTCATCAAGAGTAGTGACTGGCGTATTGTGACGAGCCAGTTGCCCGGCCACCATTGACCAGACGCTTTCAATTGGTGAGAGATCTGGAGAATGTGCTGGCCAGGGCAGCAGTCGAACATTTTCTGTATCCAGAAAGGCCCGTACAGGACCTGCAACATTCGGTCGTGCATTATCCCTGCTGAAATGTAGGGTTTCGCAGGGATCGATGAAGGGTTGAGCCACGGATCGTAACACATCTGAAATGTAACGTCCACTATTCAAACTGCCGTCAATGCGAACAAGAGGTGACCGAGACGTGTGACCAATGGCACCCCATACCATCACGCCGGGTGATAATCCAGTAAGGTGATGACGAATACACGATTCCAATGTGCGTTCGCCGCGATGTCGGCAAACACGGATGTGACCATCATGATGCTGTAAACAGAACCTGGATACATCCGAAAAAATTACGTTTTGTCATTCGTGCACCCGGGTTCGTCGTTGAGTACACCATCGCAGGCGCTCCTGTCTGTGATGCAGCGTTAAGGGGAACCGCAGCCATGGTCTCCGAGTTGGTAGTCCATGCTGCTCCAAACATCGTCGGACTGTTCGTGCAGATGGTTGTTGTCTTGCAAACGTCCCCATCTGTTGACTGAGGGATCGAGAAGTGGCTGCACGATCCGTTACAGCCTTGCGGATAAGATGCCTGTCACCTCGACTGCTAGTGATACGAGGCCGTTGGGATTCAGCACGACGTTCCGTATCACCCTCCTGAACCCACCGATTCCCTATTCTGCTAACAGTCATTCGATCTCTACCAACGCGAGCAGCAATGTCGCGAACGATAAACCGCAATAGCGATAGGCTACAATCCGACCTTTATCAAAGTCGGAAACGTGATGGTACGCATTTCTCCTCCTTACACGTGGCCTCACAACAACGTTTCACCAGGCAACGCCAGTCAACTGCTGTTTGTATATGAGAAATCGGTTGGAAACTTTCCTCATGTCAGCACGTTGTAGGTGTCGCCACCGGCGCCAACCTTGTGTGAATGCTCTGAAAAGCTAATCATTTGCATATCACAGCATCTTCTTCCTGTCGGTTAAATTTCACGTCTGTAGGACGTCATCTTCGTGGTGTAGCAATTTTAATGGCCAGTAGTGTACTTAAACCTAACTAACCTAAGGACATCACACACATCCATGCCCGAGGCAGGATTCGAACCTGCGACCGTAGCAGCAGCGCGGCTCCCGACTGAAGCGCCTAGAGCCGCCTGGCCAAAATACGAAGGACGGGAACGTAGCCTACAACAGGACTGACTGCAGACCACCGAATGGTAGGTAGAATACTGTGAGTAAGGTATCATAATACCCTATCGACACATTTGACGGAGCACCAATGGAACGACTGTGCTAATATCCGCAACCAAGCCTCACGCAACCCTTCCTATAAACACGTGTTTACATCGGAAAGTACACGTTTCCGGACCCGTGCTTATTGGACTCATTTTTCTTGTTTCGGTGAGTACCTCTCAAAGTATTCCGACACTTTTTTTTAGAACCTTGTGTGTTCCTACTTTGTATCCCTAGTAGTCTCTCGCAACCTCATTTTCACTGTTCGGGACAGAACTAAAGAAAGCGTTGAAGTTTCGTCTAGAATGAAAAAACCACAATTTGATGGCGACAGTGCACCCGTTTCGTCGACTGTGACTCGGCGTTTATAGCCGTTGCAGAGTCGGAACATGACCCAGCGCCGGCTCACCTGCCTACAGCTAGGCAGGTAGCCTGTGGACGCCGCCCCCGTTCCTTGGCGCTGATGGCGCTGCCTGTGACTCAGCCGAAAACGCCGTCCCCCCCCCCCCCCCCCCCCCCCCACACACACACACAACGTCGTCACTCACTACCCACGTCATTTAGTCTCAGGTCCACACAAGCCTCGCGTGGTTTCATGAAGATTTGCTTCCCCTTCAACACTTTGGTTCTTTCTGTGTTTATAATGTATCGACTTGATGCCATTTGTTACAACTGACGTTCTCTTCAAAAAGAGAAATGAATTGGAATTCTATAACTCTCATAGTCTCATAGAAAGACAAAAAATCTGTCCAGTACTCCCAAACGGAACACTTAAAATAACAAGAGTATCAAATAAACGAACGAATCTGTCGCATATGGAAGTGAAGGTTATTAACCAGCATAAAGTGGTTTCAAGAGACTAATTAAAAAAATAATAAGTAGAGCGTAGAGGGTAAGTGTATGTAGGATACAACAAAGAATAGAGAATTCTTTAGCAAGACTATGAACAGCTTCAGAGTTAACAGTGTGAGAAGTAGATGGCTCAAATGGCTCTGAGCACTATAGGACATCTGACGTCATCAGTCCCCTAGAACTGAGAACTACTTAAACCTAATTAACCTAAGGACATCACACACATCCATGCCTGAGGCAGGATTCGAATCTGTGACCGTAGCGGTTACGCGGTTCCAGACTGAAGGGCCTAGAACCGCTCGGCCACCAGAGGCCGGCTGAGAAGTAGAAATATTAAGGCCAGAGAGTAGTCTCCAGAAAATGAATCCTCCAGTAAGGATAGGAGCTTAAACAACAGCATTATGCAGCCAAAATGCTGTTGTAATGTTTATATATTCACAGCCGACCAGCTTGGGCTAAGCTACCATCTTCAAGTCACCTACATACGGGACCGTGGAATGGTTCCATTCAAAAGTAATCACCACACGCATCAAGATATTTATGCCACTGGGGGACGAGACGATCAGTTCTTGTTTTGTAGTTCGCGGTTGGCCGCTGACGGATCCACAGCTGCACCCAGTCTTGCACTTCCTCGTCCGACGGAAACCGTCGTCCACCAAAGTCTTTTGAAACTTCTACGTTATTTAATGCTGAAACAGCTGAGTAAATCTGAAATCACTGAGCCTAGTTTCTCTTTACTTATTCTTATCATGTCGGAACTGGCCCACAGTATTCTAGCGCAACGCAATCTGACGGCTAAAAAAAAAAAAAAAAAAATCCAAGCGAACTACTGGAATACAGCGAGCGTCAATACTGCCAGCTAAATAAAAGATTCTAACTACTAAAGCCACTAACTACTAATAGGCATGTGGTTAGGAAAGGAAAGATTTTGTTTCAAACCAAATAATGCATTTTTTACCTTAATAATGTGACATCCAGTTCAGACACGAGTATAAATCGTCATTGACATCTAGTACTAAGGTATATAATCATGAATAATATTCAATCTCCAAGTCTAACAGGTACAGATCGTTAGCCCACGCTAACACTTCACTTCAGACCTCTACCCTCCATCAATGCTAACTCCTCACATCCAACATCCAGCACTGCTGGCCGTTCACCTCCAACAGTACTTCCATCACTGCTGGCGACTAACTTCCAACTGTCCAACACTACTGGTGATTAACTTCCAACAACGAGTCCAACCAGCCACAGAGTCTCTTACAAAGAAAGCGCAGTCAGAGATCCAATGCAAAGCGCTACACAGCGCTGCCAATACAGAAGCAGCTCACTTTCACTTTCTTTAGGTCGCTAAAGATGTGAAAATCACACGGTAAAAGATCCGAGCTGTACAGAGGACGTTGCATTGTTTCCCAACCAAACCGCTGAAGCGTAACCTTCGTCTGATTGACACTATGAGGGCGGATGTTATCGTGCAACAGAACGATTCCGTCCGACAGTATTCCAACAGACCAAAGGCAAACGGCACAGCCAACAGTGCAAACATCCCACCTCTCCCTGCCACAGAAATCTAGATCTGTTCACACAAGTTCCAGTAAGGTCACGATGACCACCTCTTTCACTGCAAGGGCCCTCTGCTCGTCGAGTTCCTCGAGCGGGGAACCACAATCAAGCCCCTGCAGGACTAATGGTCTGAGGAAACTTATCAGCCACGGGACAGAGAACGCGCCTTTGTCATATTCCCCTCCCCCCCCATTTCTCTCTCTCTCTCTCTCTCTCTCTCTCTCTCTCTAACCCCCGTCTCCCTCTCTCTTGTTAAGAGAGGCCATTTCAAATGACTCATTACCATTAACAACCAAGCGTATCTCTAAACGACGTTGTACAACAGGAAGACCTAACGGTAGAACAAACACGTGAAATATGCAGCACTGTGAGTACTAAGCAGAGAGTAGGTTTGTGAGCTTCCGACTTGCTATTCGTGGTCGTGGCCTCTGACACTAAATCGGTGACTCCATTAAGCCTCAGACGGATCACGTGATATAGTGAGCAGCGAATACCGGAAGATAACTCTACTTTTGCCAGCAATATTGCATTTCTAATTACAATCCATCCCAAAAACCACCAACGTAAAACTGCAAAATTTTATTGTTGTCAAGAAAAAGTTTAACTATGAATTACGTAACTTCAGTCAAATTAAAGAATAACGTCAGCTTTGGTAATAAATACAGCCACTTATTATGAAAGCCCACCAGCATCTAATAGAGTATAGTAAAACAGAGTAAGTATATTCATGTCGCAGTGCGATGTAGCAGTCAGATGGCGATCCAGTATCAGTAGAAAAGGTAAGGAACAGTTTTGGGTTATTGCAGATAACGACTGAGGGCCACGACGACCACACATTCTATGTTTCGTCGAAATAATCAGAAAATAACTTTCAATAAGCAGCATTTAAGTTTGTATGCGAAGATTGCACTTATTATTATTGAGAACGAGAATAAATTTCAAAGGGAAGATTTCATTTGTAATTATTAAGGAAGAGATAGAAATCCTAAGGAAAGGTTTCATAGTTTATGGTAAAAGGGAAGGTTGCGTAACAATACGAAAGAGGTATAGAGGAGACGGGAAGGTTTCAACGTGATCCCCATCTGACAAAGACTACACGTTTGCATTGATTCGCGGTTATGTCTTGGTCATATCGTGTTCACTGCAGTCGAAGTTACCGATGTCGTTGGGTCCAACATGGGAGTACGTGAGGGACGTCTGCTGCTGAGCCCAATGTTAAAAAACGCTGCACGCCACCGCCCGCTCACTACGGTAGCACACCGGCAGCCGACGGGCTCCGCCGTTTCCCTGATGCTCGTTTCCATGTTCCGTTTGATAATTCTCCTGCTTTCTGTCGAAGTCGCTTCTTTCACTGAATTTCCCTGTTTGCGCCCCGTATCGTGACTAGAATAATTGTTTACTCGCCTCCGCTCCGCTTGCATAGATTCCTTACGGCGCACAATTGTCCACCTGGCTTCAAAACCTGGACAGAAGAAAGAGAGAAAAAGGTGGGCGTTCCGACATCAGACCCGCGAAATCTTGTGTAGATGGTACTGGTGCATACTTCAATAATGCTGTGGTGGCATTCCTGCTATACGTCGATATGACACATACCGTCACAGTGAATCGCGCGACACATTTTTCATATATTGTTTGCGAGACCTGTTTCATATATGACAATGAACCTATTCAGGTGTCAGGATAAAATAGGATGGACGATACTCTAGGTGGTATGTTTATGACATTTTTAAGCGGTATAATGTCATATATGGACTTAAAAGTAAACTACTACCGATATTATCCGAAAGTGTTGGCTGCAAAATTTCCTCTCCGTAGCTCCTCACTTGTGAATGCCTGCCTAATACCTTAATAGTGTAGTTCAAATGGCTCTAAGCAGTATGGAACTGAACTTCTGGGGTCATCAGTCCCCTAGAACTTGGAACTACTTAAACCTAACTAACCTAAGGACATCGCACACATCCATACCCGAGGCAGGATTCGAACCAGCGACCGTAGCGGTCGCTCGGTTCCAGACTGTAGCACCTAGAACCGCTCGGCCACTTCGGCCGGCCAATAGTGTACTTAACGAGTTCAAATGCATTTGCGTGCGCGTATTTGCACTTTTTAGTGGACGGTCATTTTGATACCATGCAAAACTGCCACACGGTATACAATTATTGCGCAGTCACACACAATACTTTGCAATAATGCACAATAATTAATAAATAAATTAAGAATCGATTAAAGAGTTGCTGAATTATTGAATTGAAAATTCAACAATAAACAATGTATTGGGGATAGCTCTTTGATCAATATTTAAAATGCTTTCTTTTTCCGCATGTACTGCCTATGCAGAACCCTACACAAGTAGGCAAATATTTGACTTTATGCAAACTGTATGGTTAGCAGGTACTGAGTGTCAGGTCGGAACTGTACAGTCAAAATTGTCTGAGGACGTAAGCACTCCGTTTCAGATATCTAAAGATACACAGGAAACTCTGAATAAGAATATCTGGTGTTACTAAGGAGATTTTACGCGCAAATAATGCTATGAGAAAATGATGCAAGGCGTATTGCATCGGCCTTCTTCTATCGTCAGATGCACTCATTCCGAGCTTCCAGAAAATGTCAATTGAGGAAGATGCCACTTGAGGTAAAAGATCTGCTTTTTGAAGCATCTTCGAGTGGACAAACCGACAGAGACCCGTGTGATGGCGATAATGACGCAAGCGACGAAAGTCACCACGATTTCGATAGGAAAATGTATCATATAGGATAAAACACTTGATTAGTTATTAACGACCTCAAAATACCTTATGCCCAAAGTTTTACTCGAATCCACTGAATTTATAATTTTTGATCCGCCACAGTGCAGACGTCATTTTGAATTTTGTAATTGCGACATCGTCCTAGTAATCAACGGCCCTCAAAATCTAAAAAGAATACAGTTTTGTTGGTCTTTACATCCAATTTTCTATAATCTCCAGGTTTCGAAGGTAGTTGGCCCACTGTGCGACGTTACGTACCGCAACACCAATAAGCGGCATTCCATCTCGCAGTGGGCAATGGTCACAATGTTTCGGCTCATCAGCGTAAGAGAAAATGGACTACAAAACCGTCTGTAAACAGAGTAACAATCAGCCGGAACGTGTAACAGCCTTCGATAAGAAGGCATACCACGCTCTCTGTGTCTACGATACTTCATTTCTTTCTTTTTACTTGTTTATTTGTTCGTTTATTTAATTGATTTTGGACACATATACGCCTTCCTTAGGATTAACAGACATAAAAGCAATAAAAACGTCCGTACAGTCGTGGAGACTGTGAAGAAAAGTTGTAGGACTATGCGAGAGTGTAATAAGCGAAGTACATACCTGATGTACATGTAAGAGTGAGGGTAATGACCTGACAGACAGCAGAGGAGGCAGTCTAGGACGGCCGCACGGAGCACCGGGTTACAGCGGCAGCTGCCCCGCACTGACGCGGCCAGATTGGCGGTCGCTGCGGCCCGAGAGATAAGCGGTGTGTCGCGCTGGCGGCGAATCGGCGGCACACGGCGGGTGCGCGTCTGTCACCCGAGCCGGCGGGTCGCTCGCGTGTCGGCACGCCCCCGCGTGTCGCCTTACACTCTCCAGCACGAGGCCTCCCCACACACAGCGGGGCTGAGCCCGCTTTAACTGCCGCTACTATTCTCGCCAATCTGGCAGCATTTTGTGTCTGGAAACTGTAGCGACGTGTGAAACGGCAGCAGAGGAGTAGATTCCACACTTCCGCCATTCCATATAAACCGAGGGTCATAAAAACATCAGTACCAAGAAGGACAGCAAGTGACGAGACTGAGCTTGGATGACAGACAGAGGTGTGTCATTCCCTGCTGCTTCAACTCTGTGCTGGGTTCACGAATCGCATCTCGGCAACAATGGGGTGTTTAGAAATGGGTGACAGATCTTGAGGATGCACTGGGCAACAGTCTGACATTAACTGTATACAGGTTGGACAGGGTGCAGAACATGTCGTCTTGAATTGTCTCGTTAAAACATAACATCCCTGGAACGTCAAAGGTGGCATGGCTATGTGAACGAGAGTTGACCATGTTGTGTACCCAGCAGTACCTCGTACCATCAAGACACATGGTGGTCCTGCTTGAGAATCACGAATGCCATCAGAAAACATTAATTTTCCTCGGAGCCTACACACACAGATAAGTCATCTTGATGCTGCACGCTGTACTAGCAGTCTGGAAAAACGACGTGGTGTCGCTCCAGTATCCAGTGTTTACGTTGGGCTCTTCACTGTCGGTGTAGCTGTCCCTGCTGCCGTATCAAGGAAAGCCGCAACAATTGCCGCCGTGCTGACACCCCGTGGTGCTGGAGACGTCGTTGTACTGTCCATGCTGCACACTAGCTCATTCACTGACTCAGTGTACGTGACGTGACACTACGATCCTGCACGGCCGAAGGAACAATGACCTCTCTGGTGCTAGTAACACGGGACCATGATAGCCTGGATAATATTATGGCCTTCCCCGAACCCACCGATTCGAAATTTAGAGTCGTGGGAACCAAGCAACGCGAGCTGCAATATCGAGTAATGATAAATCGCCTTCTCGACAGGCCACGATGCTGCCAGTTTCGAAATTCCAGACGTGCTGATTCACGTGTCTGCTACTTACATGTGGTATAAGATCATCGAGTCACAAACAACCTACATTCAGATGCGAGTTCTTAATGACAAACACGCTGCGTAACATTTCCTTATATACGTAATGCAGACGTAATTTGGATATTCAGAATGTAGCATAATTCATCATAGTTTAATGTTTGTTCTATACTGTGTTGCAAATGTAATGGCCAACAGTATAGTTCCGTGCTGTTCCCTAGGCAACAAATGCCATCGTACAGAAGAGCTGCCCAGTTTTGTGACTGGACTCTTGACTATTTAGCAATTATCACGCCGTTCTTAAAAACAGATGAATCTGTAAACCCAAAGGTTGACTCGAATACCACAGTCTTACCGGGCATAGTCGTGTTGGAACTGGTATGCCAGTACCTTCCTCCAACCTTTGAACTGAGTTACCAAACCTTTTATCGGTATTATCATCATTGTCAATGATTCATTTCGTTATATTGTTCTCCCATCTTTTCCTGTAAATTACCATACCCTACTGTAAAATTTCTTACATGAATGTCAATCAAAAGCAGGCTTCTAAAGCCCTTTGTTAAACTTCTATCTGTATACTCTCTATTGTGTAATTAATTTATGTTTTGTACAATATGTCAGTTATTTACCTTATAGCTGGCTAAATGGCAGTTGGCCACCGAAGGCGAAATAAAGAAAAACAGAGCCTGTTATAAGGGGAACTACAGTGTAACGTGGACACGGGACAACGGTGTGATTTCGCATTTTTTACGTTAACAGTTGCCAGAAGTGATACATGTCGGAAAGAATTAGTCACTGAGCCACAAGTCTTTCTCAGTGGGGTAAAATAGTGAGACGTAAAATTGACTTTGGACATACACCAACGGAGCAACGGATATATGTGTGATGTGGCGGATGTCAGAAACCCTGGGATGCTGTTTTCAGATAAACGCCAAAAATTTGTATCCAAATATAGGACGACCTGCAGAGGATCAGAGATTGATGCGAGGACAGTCAGTTGATCCTCAATGCAAATAAATGTAACTATTCATCAACAGCGAGAAAGACTAGTCACTATATAATTAGCTATAGACGTCTGCACTTGGAGAAGAGATAGGATCTGCAGGGCATTCGTAAGTCCCTATTCGCAATCGTATTCGCGTCATGTACATCCGTGGATATAACAATTCTGTATACCATTTTAACCCATTCGGTATGCCAGAGCTCCAACGGTAGAATTGGTCCTGGCCTGATTATTTATCATTATTATTTTTATTATATATTGAAATCGGACCTCGTAATTTACACTGCTGGCTAAGAACTCTGAAGCTGATTACCACTACATTTTAACATATTATGGACTGTCATATCACTGATACGTTCCGTAAGTCACAAATTTCTTTCCGAATTACAAGTTGTTGTCACATACTGTTAAGTCACGTCAACACACTGTACTTATCAGTACAGTACACTTTATATCGCATACTAGTAAATATATTTAATAAAATGAAACTATATGGTTTCAAACGCCTTTTCAAGTCTCAAACATTTATGATTTGTATATGCAGACTGAAGATACGAATGAAAATTTGTACCAAGACCGGGATTCGAACCCAGGTGGCCTGCTCGCCAGGCAGATGCGCTAACAACCACGCCACCCTGGTCAGTGGCACTGCATCATTCGATGCTGATGTGCTATTCCAATACAGTTGGAAAGCGTCTGCAGTGCTGTTCTAGTGTAGGGAGATACCAGGCGGGCAGAGGCGTGAATGGGGATTTGGACTGAGGAGGGAGGCGTGCTAATGCAGTTCATGAAGCTGTGCAAAGCCACTGAGCCAGGATCGTGTAGTGGTTAGCGCCTTTGTCTAGTGATAAGGAGACCTGAGTTCGAATCCCAGCGTTGGTACAAATTTAATTGATTTTAGGACGAACGTCGATAACGTCATTGATTAGTTATATCATATGTGACACACAAATATGAGTCAGACCACAAAGCGAAGATTGCAATGGGTGGAGCATCCTAGAAAAGCAGTAATGTCGCCTTGCGGCAGCTGCGGGTAACTGCGTAAGAGAGCTGTGTTACTGCAGACGAGACAGAACGGAACGATTCAACCTGTAAAGGTGGCTGATAGTAGGAGGGAAGCAGGATTCACGTGTATACGAAGGACGAAGGGCGCGTAGTCATCTTCGTCCTTCTGATGTCAACAACGTATCTACTCTCTGTGCAGGGGCAACGCATTCAAGGAGAAATTCCGTCCCAAATGGGTAATAACAGTGACTGAGAACAATATCAATTATTGTTATTACCTACCTCATATAAAGGAAAGACGCAGTTTGTAATGTGACACTGCCTTTTACCTTTAACTACAAAGCAATTACTATTCGGGATAACCGTAGACAAAAGCCTATGATATTCGTATCGGAGAAGATAGCTAGCTATAAATCACTGGAAACTCCAACAGCTGTGAAATACTGATGTTAGTTGTCTCTCCATTCGTCAGTGCGGTACGTTAAGCGCGCATGAGTCGCGGGCTATAGTGCACTGTAATATTCTGTTCTATGTTAGTGGGGATGGCTGCGTAGAAGAGTGAGGAGAGTCCTAGCGCACTAACATGATCCGTAGCTATCTGTCAGGATCATACTCTGTAGTGAGTAGAAAGCCAACATTCCCGTCCACCAGTCGTAGCCAATATACGAGGGGTGTCCAGAAAGTAAGTTCCGATCGGTCACGAAATGGAAACGACTACGATAACGCTTCGCACAGATGTGTTGGGCAGTGTCTCTAGTATGACCCTAGATAGCACCACGTCGCTCTTCTCATTTCTGAGCTCACGGTGAGCGCGTAAAGATATCTAGAAAATGGTGTCTCCCGCCAAGTACGAGGGCCTGGTGAGGAATTTCGCCTGAAGCTATGCATCCAACATTACATAACTGTCGTGCGGTTTCTTCTTCAAGACAATTCTCAGCCGCATTCTGCAGGGGCAATGAAGATGAAGTTTCATCTCTGCTCACATGAAACGCTGGCTATGGAGACAACATTTTGACACAGACAACGAGCTGTAGGCCAGTGTGGAGAATTGGTGGAAAGCTCAGGCGGCTGCCTACTATGATGAGGGCATTGGAAAGTTGGTACAACACTACGATAAATGTAAGCCAGAACGGCGACTACGTAGAGAAGTAGCTGGAAGGTGTAGCCAAGGGTTACAAATAAAACATTTCTGATTTTCACTGTGGTTTCCATTTCGCGATCAGGACAGCCCTCGTATAAATAGAAGCCTTATCGTTTATTAAAATTATCAAGAAACTGGGGGCCACTGAAAATTGTGTCTAATCCAGATAGCAATTTAATGAGGTCTGAACAGAACAGCTGCGTCAATTACGTATTCAAATCGTCAAAATGGTACGGGATTGTCACATTTTCTGACTTTTGCGTTCATGGAATAACGCAATCAGGGCAGAAGCTGGTCTTTTCTTGTTTCTCTATTTTTTTAAGATCGAAAATATTTCTCGATTACTGACAGGAATCGCCTAATGCAGACAAAACTCAACATATCTACCAAATAGCTTGAAATAGCAAAAAACAATTTACTGGTATATTCATGGCTGCCTCACGTTGCCTCCAGGGGTTGTGGCACCCCAGAAGTTCGACATCAGCAGACGAGGTGCCAGGTGCGCCCGCGCCCGCGCCCACCCCCAGCCCCCGCCCCCGCAGGTCACGTGTCGAGAGAAGCCCCGTGAGCCGCATGCCTGGCATTCCGCGTTCAGCGGCAACCCAGCCGAAACCGGCAGCATTCAGTCGAGTTCCCCCGCCGCTCGCTGCACGACACTCACCTGGAGCGGTGAAACAGACCTATCTAGAGTCAAGGCGTAACATAGCTTCGCCTTCAAATTGAAATAACTTCTCCGTCTTGGCTTTCGATAATTCTGAAAGGGAGCTCTGAGAAAAAGTGTAGTTCAAAGTTTGAAGTTCTAAAGTTAGAACGTCAAATAGCGGCCTTATACGTCGAGGAGATGTTGCTGTCTTCCGCCTCAGCTCACCACAAATGAAATGCCGCCATTTATCAATCGCCGCTCGGAGGATTAGTGTAATTTCCTAAGGACCTTTTGTAACAGAAGCGTGTTTGTGATATGGAAACTGAATTTTCGCCAGAAACGGCATTCAGGTGTCCGCTAGAAGTCCATACAGTCTTTAAAGTGCGGTCTTTCATGAGCCGCTTAGTTAGTACGTGTTTAAGCACTACGCTCTTTTCAGTCCTTTCTGAGCTTGAGAAGTAAACGTTATTTATTTATTCTTGTCCACGAAAACATGCAACAGCAACACTAAAATTATTTCATTATGCTTGCGTTTTTCTAAAAATATATAGAGGTAAAACGTCACATATCTGTGTAAAACTAATCTCTTTACACCTATACACTCTCACTGAGGTGTGTACTATCATCTGAGGATGACCTACAAAGTCGAAAGCCAGTACGTAACGAACTATAAAACATTGTTTTCGAACATCAGTGTTGTACATATAAGTTTTTTTAATTTGTCTGCGTTCTTCTATGTCCCGACGGAACACTCGATAAATGCGATAAAATTATTAAGTCAAATTGTAGATTACAGTACTAGAACAAACTTAGTTAACATAATCGAGTTAAGACGTTAACAACGTAGAGGGTGTTTGTTTTAATTTGAGACAACTAAATATCTCGAAAACGACGCATCGTACGAAACAAATGTTCTAGGTGAAAAGAAAAGTTAATGTTACTAATAGGGGGGAGAGACGGTCTGTGCTACGTCTGGCTACTTTCTAATCACACCTCCTGCGTGGGCGGGGTCAGCTACGCCAAAAAATACGTATCATTTGCTCAAACCATTGTTTTCCATTCGTGGCAGACAGCATTGTAATCCACAACTATCGACTGTGTGTGTTTTTGCAATTAAGAATCGACACATTTGATTCTACATTTCATTTATGACGTAAATGTAGACTTTTGTGTTCTGTCTGTTGATATTTATGTTCGAAATTTATTTTATTGTTGCAAATTTGATTGTATACTACAAATAACATAGCTAGACATTGGAACCTCTGGCAAATAAGCCACCTGTAGGTAACGTTGTTTTCTATTCTCTACAGGGTGACTGTGGTGAGTCCCCAAACGATCGGAATGTTTGATTTCGGTGGCCGCCCTGAAACCCCGACATCGGGGTAACCGATTTAGATGTGTGTTTCCATTCAACCACCCTAATTCTCGAGCTGGTAGTGTATGCAGACGTTCAGCTATTCGACATAACATGACAGAACGTATCTGAAATGCGTGCGCAAACATTCCACCAGACATGCTCTTCAGTTGTGTACATGAAAGCCATACACGAATTAATAAGTGTATCGAAATGAAAGGTCGTCAGTTTGATTATTTGTTGTGAATTACATTTATAGTGAGAGGCACTGAAACAGCTAACCATACTGTACTGTACCATCAAATATGCAGCACTAAAGTAAGTTTAGAAGATAAATCTCAACCGTTAGAACGCAAAGCTTTACATTTACATCGTAAATTAAATGCGGAATGAAATGCGTCGGTTCTTAATTATAAAAATAGGCACACTTGATGTTTGTCGATTACAGCGCCATCTACCACGAATTTAAAGCAATAATTTGAGTAGATTGTATGTACTTTTTGGCGGAGAATCAGTGTAGGCAATAAAATGGGGGGGGGGGAGAGCGAAAATATAAAGCTGACCCCCATCCGACCACGGAGGAGTGTTTGGTAAGAGGTGGCCAGTTGTAGCACAGAGCGCAGACAGATGTCTAACATAAACTTCTCGCCTTCAAATTTTTTTGTGGTGCATTGTTTTCGAGATATTTCGTGGTCGCAAGTTAAAACAAAACCGTGTATAAATTAATGTTCTGATATGTCATTTATAATGAAATTGGTGTCCACCGCGTCTTTCCAGTTCTCAAATTCCAAAATTAGTCCAGAATAGCCCGAATAGCCTTATTACTTGCTGTAACCAAGTCGTATAAGCTGTCTGGTTCATACAGCTTTCTGTGTATTAGCAAGTGGAATGGATCTTTTTTAGCTCGTCACATTCCCGGCGCTCGTCAGTACGTAGCCTCTTTCCTTCAAATAGTCTTTACACCGGGATGCACCCGTCCGTGGGTGATTCTGGAATTTCCAAGTCGTAAAAAAAAAAAAAAAAAAAAAAAAAAGGCTAATTTGCGGAATGATTGCCCTTGAAAACCTCACTTTTCATTTCGTGGGGAATCTCGGTTTTCATCAGTTAATGAAATATATTATGCCAGTCTATCAGTTGTAAAACTATTTCTTTTCATTTTCGGTACATGTATGTTTACTACATCAGGGTCGCTTTCGTTGTAGTCACAAGAAATTTATTTATTTTTTTGTATCTTGTAATCATTTGTGACAAAGGTAGTGTTGAGACATAAACAAATGGACACACAGACACGGTACTAGCGTTATTCTGAAATTGTATTTACTTAAATACTGCCTCCTCTTGCGACAAAAGGATTGAGGAGCCTCGGCCTTCGACATCGGTCACGTTAAAAACATTTCCGACATACCTCTGTTTTACATACTTAACCGTCCCAGAACGATATTTAATAGCTGGGTGAAAATGTCTTTCAGGAAGTTACGCTTACTCCCGTGGGTCAAAATGGTTCAAATGGCTCTAAGCACTATGGGACTTAACATCTGTGGTCATCAGTCCCCTAGAACTTAGAACTACTTAAACCTAACTAACCTAAGGACATCACACACGTCCATGACCGAGGCAGGATTCGAACCTGCGATCGTAGCGGTCGCGCGGTTCCTGACTGAAGCGCCTAGAACCGCTCGGCCACAACGGCCGGCTACGTGGATCAGACTAGCAAAGCATATACTTTAAGTTTGAATACGTGGAAGATACAAAACAGGCGTTTTCCCATCACCGTGAGCGAATAATATAAATGTTGTTTACAAATTCCTCTTATATATTCGCAAGACGAAGGTGCACACCAAACCTAGTGTTCATTTGTCACACCTCATATTCTCCATAATCAGCGTCCTGTTCCTCAACAAGAACCCCGATTAGCAGCGAACAGTGTGACCACATGATTGAGGTGGTTATAGAATGTAATATTTACCAAAATTACTGCACGTTATTATTGATGTTTATTCCAGCATAGAGCAATTAGTAGATCGTAGTGTTTTCCCTTGTATCTCAGAAAAATTACCACTCTAAAAATTGCTTTTACCTGACGAATGAGAATTAATCCACCGAAATATGGTTAATAAAGGACAACGTGGCAGAGGTGGAATTTTCTTTAGCGCAAATAATAGCTACTGTGGACGTGTCTCGCCACGAGTAAGTTTATGAAGCGACGATAGATTCGCTCGTAACTCAACGTGGGCTCAAAAGGACGGAGCAGTTCGACTTTGTTGTAGTCACAGAAATGAATGCCAGAAGTTAGCTGAAAGCACAAAGGATTCCAACAGAAAATCTAGCTGGTTTACTCTCAGTTGCTCTCCCATGATTATTGGTAATCTGCCACTGACCAACCGGAAGGTTTATCTGTAACACCCAAAAAGTGAAAGACTTAATCGCCAGACACCTGCGACAACGACTTCTGCAGTTGACTCATGGACACGTCTGAGGAGTGAAGGCCACCACATCAGCATTCCACGCAGTCAGGGACAGCACCCATCATCGCAAACAGGCCGGCAAGGCCGCACCTGCCCACAAGCTGCCTCTCGGATATTAAATGAAGCGGCAGGCACTCTTGTCGAATGATCAATCTATCAAGAGTCCATTTTCCTTTGTCCAATTCATGAAGTGGATTAGGTGTCCCTAATACTGTTAAATCAGACTTAGGATACACTCTATAAAGAAAAAAAAATAAAGAAAAACGGTAGTGATCTACGTCTACATACATACTCCGCAATCCACCATACGGTGCGTGGCGGAGGGTACCTCGCACCACAACTAGCATCTTCTCTCCCTGTTCCACTCCCAAACAAAACGAGGGAAAAATTACTGCCTATATGCCTCTGTACGAGCCCTAATTTTTCTTATCTTTGTGGTCTTTCCGCGAAATGTAAGTTAGCGATTCACGAAAAGAACGCCTCCTTTGCTCCAGAGACTCCCACCCGAGTTCCTGAAGTATTTCCGTAACACTCGTGTGATGATCAAACCTACCAGTAACAAATCTAGCAGCCCGCCTCTGAATTGCTTCTATGTCCTCCCTCAATCCGACCTGATAGGGATCCCAAACGCTCGAGCAGTACTCAAGAATAATAGGTCGTATTAGTGTTTTATAAGCGGTCTCCTTCACAGACGAACCATATCTTCCCAAAATTCTACCAATGAACCGAAGACGACTATCCGTCTTCCCCACAACTGCCATTACATGCTTGTCCCACTTCATATCGCTCTGCAATGTTACGCCCAAATATTTAATCCGACGTGACTGTGTCAAGCGCTACACTACTAATGGAGTATTCAGTCATTACAGGATTCTTTTTCCTATTCATCTGCATTAATTTACATTTATCTATATTTAGAGTTAGCTGCCATTCCTTACACCAATCACAAACCTTGTCCAAGTCATCTTGTATCCTCAACTCAAACGACGACACCCTCCCGTACACCACAGCATCATCAGCAAACAGCCGCACATTGCTATCCACCCTATCCAAAAGATCATTTATGTAGATAGAAAACAACAGCGGACCTACCACACTTCGCTGGGGCACTCCAGATGATACCTTCACCTCCGATGAACACTCACAAGTGTCAACACTACACAATCCAACGTGAGGCATCAGACTGGTATATCAAGCTAACCATTACTGTAGCTATTTACCATTAGTCGACGCTAGTCATAGTGCTATAGTTTGCCAAACGTAAAGTTAGCAAAGTTAACTTATTTTCCATATATCCCTGATAAAATGGTTCTACTAAGTCCGCGAGTGTATAGATTACGGTTTTTCTTTTTAAGTTTGCTGCTGACAGCTCGTTCTTCGATATATCTTACACACCACATTCTTCGTGAAAAAATTCCCATTTTCAAAATAACGACTTTAACTGGATGTTTACGGTGTATGAACTGCTGCAGCGTTCTGGAATCACAATTGTACTGCAAAGTTAAGAAAATTTATCATCCCTGAAGTTAGGTTAAACCGTGCTAACAGTTCCCGGAATGCGTCAGGTGCAAGATAAATGAAACTAAAGTGGTTACCACCAGCAGCAAATATAGTTTGAAGTTAAAAAGAAAACCGCGGCGTCCTTTGTACACTTGCAAACACTACGCAAGCCAACTTACAGTGCCTGGCCGGGGGCACTTCTAGTACTACACATCCCTTCTTTCTATTCCTGAATTATGAGTGGTAAGTCGGTAAACTTCCATACGAGCTCCAATTCCTCTGTTTCCCCACTGTGGTCGTGCCGTGCTGCGGATATCTTCACAGGGGCAACTGCTCCCCCAGGAGCTGACGCGGGTCAAGTGCGTGGAAGTAACACGGTGACGACTTTTCTAGGAACGTACGATCTCTAAATTTAACGGTAAACCTCGCCGTGATGCACATTGCCCCTCTTGTAGCGCCTGCCAGTGGAATCTGATAGGCATCTCTACAACGGTCTCGCACTTACCAGACGAACCAGTTCTTTGGATCATCATACTACCTTTTTGTTTTCCAGTGAAACAAACCAATTGTAAAATACACACTCTTGCTCGTGAGAAACAACATAATGAAAAAATCAGAATCCGTTCTGAAAAAAATGTAATTCTTAGAAAGAAGAACTAGGAAAAGTCTGGTAACATGACATTTTATTCGTTAATAAAGTAATTTTCTGTGTACTTAGTCGTAGGCTCTCATTTGCCCTGTGCACGACGAATTCGATGAAATCTAAATTAGAGACTCCGAGAAAGAGGTGAAAACCTACCCTGTAAATAATTAGTCAAAAGAATTTTTACATAAATTCGCAGCTCACGACTTCAGCGCGGGTGCTACAACGAACACAACAGGTATCCGCGTACCACGTGTGACACGTAAATTCACGACGCGCACAGAGCCTCTTTTGCGCCTGCGTTCTTGTAGGTCGTTCGCACGCACGTCAGCAGCTCGGCGTGCTCGCCCTCTCGCCCGTGGCTGTACCGGAACGGAACGGAACGCCACGCTAACCCTGGACTACAAAGCAGGTGCGGTCGGCCCGCGAGGGCAGAGGGCAGGAATTTTCCCCGGGGGCCGGCGTCTGGCTGTGCGGGCGGCCTGAGGTCCTCCTCCCACGCGATCCGCTACAGCGAGCGAGGGCCCAGCCACACTATACGACCAGGGCGCCCTTAAGAGGGCTGTTTATTTTTTGTGCAGCGTGACAGCGCTGCTGGCTATCGTCAAGGGCCGCACACAGCCCTCAGCAGGGCCGAGCCCTGGGCCCAGCAGGATGTTACCACTCGTGACGAAATTGTCTTCAGTTCTTAGGAAATACATCGTAGGGGAGTCACTTTAACCATGGACTACTTCTCCGTAAGTAAGCCAACACTCTTTTTTTTTAACTTTTTTAACATTTGATGTACGTACCGTGCATCCAACACCACACTGCGTTATCACATTAGTGCTTGTGATGATTACAACAAATCTATGTGCACTTATTATTATTATTATTATTATTATTATTAGTAGTAGTAGTAGTAGTAGTAGTAGTAGTAGTAGTGCTGTTGTTATTGCTGTTGTAGTTGTACAGGAGAAGAAGGAGGTGGTGATAGTGGTCGTCTTCGGTTCGAATACTACTTTGATTCAGCGTTCCCAACCTAGCCCATCCTGTGCAAGCGTCTTCATCTCTGTGTAACTATTATGGACTACATTCATTCATATGAACCTGCCTACTGTCAAGCCTTGGTTTCCCTCAACAACATTTACCTCCACGTTTCCTTGCGTTACAAAATTCACCATACTTTGATGCTTCAGAATGCGTCCTATCAACTAATCCCCCGTTTTAACCAAGTTGTGCACAAACTACTCTGTCCCCAAACCGGTTCTGTACTTCTTAATAAATTACTCGATCTACTCATCTAATCTCCAGCATTCTTCTATTGCAACACATTTCAAAATCTTTAATAAATTCCTGTTCCAGCCGTCTGTTGTACCCGTTTCAGTTCTGTAAAAGGCTACGATGCGGACAAATACACCCAGAAAATTACTTTGTCAGAATCGCTTTTGTATCCTCTCTACTTCTGACGTGGCCCCAACAGCAAAATAATCGATTACATTTAGTGTCCCGTTTCCAAATGTAATTCCCTCAGCATCATCTGGTTTAATTAGACTGTACTCCGTTGTCCTAGGGTTACATCTGTTGTTGCTCGTAACCACTTTTCAAGATACTACCCACGCCATTCAACTGATCTTCCAAATTCTTTCGCGTCTGTGATAGACTTACAATGTCATCGACAAACTTTATAGCTTTTGTGTCTTCGCCCTGAATTTTATTTTCCTTTCCAAATGTCTCCTTGATTTCCTTCACAGCTTTATGTATGTACGGACTTAATATAAGGAGGTGATCAAAAAGTTTCCGTCCGGAGGGCGCTGCTGCAATGTAACGCGACACCGATGCTGGTATATAAGCACCGATACGTAGACAAGTGATTAATGTGGCATTCATGTCTTTCCGACGTGCGTGCTCTAAGCCCAGAAGCGTGAACTATGTCGACATTATTGCCAAATGTGTCCAAACAGGACTTAACTCTTCTTTTTGGCTGCCGAAGGACAAACACAGCTAGACATCCATCGCAGAATTAAGAATATGTATGGGGTAGCATGTCTGTCGAAATTCACCGTTGTGGAATGGTGCCCGAAAAGGGGTGCTGCTGCTTCATGACAACGCACATCCCGTGTCGTGACGCAAGAAGTTACGCTAGCTGACGTGGCACACTCTTAAGCACCCTCCCTATAGTCCTAAACTCTCCCCATGCGACAGTCTCTCTTCGGCCCCTTAAAACAGGCCACGAGACGTCGACGATTTCTGTCGGACGAGGATTTGCAGCAGGCAGTTGCGGAGTCCTTCCCGCAGTAGAACAAGGTGTTTTAACAAACTTATCTTCAACCTGGTGGATTGGTGGGACGAGTGCCTCAGTGCTCACCGCCATTTTGCCTGAGACATACAGATTCTGGACCATACAGCCTTCGAAGGGAAACACTTTGATCGCCTTTTATAACATAGGGGACAGGCTACAATCCCGTCTCAATTCCTTACCAGCTACTGCTTCCCTTGCAAGTCCTTCGTCTGTTATAACGTCAGTCTAGCTTCTGCATAGGTTATAAGTAGCCTCTCACTCCCTTTATTTCATCCTTGTTATCTACATTATTTTAAAGAATGGATTCCAGTTAACATTATCGAGAGTTTTCTCTATTTTTACAAAGTACTGAATTTCCGTTCCCCAGTTTCGCCATCTAAGATAAATCGTAGGGTTAGTATAGCGTCGGGCGTTCCTACATTTCTCCAGAGCCCAGAGTGATCCTTTACGCAGTCACCTCATACAAGTCTTTCCTTTCCTTTGTCAGTAATTGGAGTTGATCGTACGCGTCCGAAACATCTTCAGTTGTTCTGGAGAGGCTAGTATGACAGCTCAAACAATTTCCTGAAGAATGGGGGACCGGAAGAGCTGTGGTAACGGGAGGCGGCGCCCGACACCATGGCAACCCCATAACAGGTCGATAGGCGGCGTCCCTTCTCTCCGCCCACCTCGAGCCGCCCATCTTTCCGCGATATTTGCAATACGCCGGCTCATGTCTGAGGTGCTAGGGAATTAGGTTTGGAGTGGTAAGGTACTGATTCTCATTCAAAGTCCACAAATAATAATCAGTTTATTTCTACAAATAAAGAATTACTGAAAACAATATTTTTCAGAGGTCTGTAAAAAGGTTCGAATACTGTAATAATGAACTTAAGTAATTTCCTTACTTAAATTTACAATAACACAATTAGTACTATGGAGACAAAGTTCACTCTCCTTTAAAAAACAACTTATAAGTAATGAAGTCAAATGTACACTTGTGGCCTTTAATGCCAACAGGTACGCGAGATAATGACTCTTACAAAACTGTTAAGGCTCTCGTGGCACATTACCTCTTGGCTTCTGTCGCAGGTTCTTCGGCCGACGTTTGTTTTATGATTTTTCTGTCATTTCGTCAGCAGGAGTGGCTGGCATTGTTAAAGCTTAACCCTCTATTGCTGGTGATGAATTGGAGTCCAACTTGCGGCAGCTGATCTTATGTACCTGGCGTGCCAACGTTCGAGGGCTTTTCCACTAAGAGTCTCTTCTTCCTACAGGCAACGGACGTTCGCTGCACCACGAGATTCTAGAACCCGGTCACCTTATGCTTTCTTCTCTCTTGTTGAAGCTGTCGTCATGTTTGTGTAGCTTCCCTGAACAAGCGGGTGTGATAACTCTTCTCTACAGCAAGAATTTCGTGTCGGCGAGTGTTATAATGTAGTCGGCCTCACAGGGCCGATTTCTCCACCTGCAGTGCCGTTTATGCTCGGTGATCCTGATGTTGACTGATTGGTCAATCAGTCCAAAACAGACTTTTTAACGTGTTCGTGATATGCAGTGTATTCCCGACGTTGCAAGTGGGTCACTTTGCCGATACGAGACATTCTTTGATCAAAGAGGTTTTACCAATTGTGAGGATTTGGAGCTCGAACATCAAATAACAGCAGCCTTCGGCGTGTGACAGACGCTGGTACTTCTCAAGGTGGCTGGAGCCACTTCTAAGGATTGTCGTTGTTTGCAAATCACCTCAGGTGTGATCGCTGTGGCGAAAAGCAGTGGGGAAAACCTGAAAAACTTCTGTAACGCAGAAGAATATTTGGGTTGCGGAAACTGGAAACTCCCACAAACGGCATTCAGTAGACAGCTAGAAGTCCGAACAGTGCTTAAAGTGAGCAGTCCTCCCTGTGCTGATCAGTCATTTCGTGTGTGTGGCGGTGTGCCATTTAACAGCCGTATAGTCTCAAAAGTGATGATGATTAAGCTTCGTTTTTGTGTAATTTAATCACGGAGCCCCACACATGCCTACTATGGCAGTATTTGTCGCATCCAGCGGATTTTCTGTTAAGTGATCACTATTTTAGTGGAGTCCTTTTGATGTGTTTCAAGCGGTCGTATATTAACCTAATATACGACCGCTTGAAACACATCAAAGGATCTTAGGACAAAAGGTAAATACTATTTGTTTCCGATTTTTATTATAATTTTTCTTTCCACAGCTATATTCACTGCTTTCCACTAACTGAAACATTCCAAAGCCAAAAAGTTTCATCCTCACTCATATAGTGCGGAATTCAGTGCATTACACATCCGTAAGTGTATCGTATATTATAACGATTACCATGTTATGTGCCTGAGGATGCCTTTTAACTAAAATTACTTTCGCGTCACTCGTCGACAAGTGTCAACCTAGTTATAAAAGCACGATAGAACATTTTATATTTCGTATCACTTGCTTTCAGTTCACTTTCGAGAAACACTCGCCCATTTTATTTTTATTTTTTTTTTTCACTCTAGAGATTCCAGACATTGGATTAGCCAAACGAAATCAATCCTGCTTACTGTAAAAATAGAGCAACGGCATTCAGTGCCTCGGTGTGTATGACACCTGGTTCCTCAATCGTCTCATCCTCTCCCTCCCCTCTCCCCCTCCCTCCCCCAACTGATTTCAAAAGCTTTTACAGAAGATGGCCATGCAAACAAACATATTGTGATTAGTTTTCGTCATTGTATTTTGTCTATAAAGGGCGGCGTCGTGAGGACTGCGACAGGTGCTAAATATAAGTAAGTTTACTGCGTCAGTCGCTCGTTTATTTTCTCACTACGCATTTTGATGATGGTTTAGCAGGGGGTGTCCAATCCGCGGCCCGCGAGTCGCATGCCGCCCAAAGCAAGTTTCATTGCAGCACAAGAAGTGAGGATGTATCACACGACAGGTAAAAAAAATCGATAAAATTTCGTTTATCATAAACTAAATATTTTAAATTTGAAACTCCATCATGTACATGATGCTCTTCTTTCATCCGTCCAGCCTGCGTTTCTTTTCTTTTTCCTCTCTGCTGTTATTGTTAGTGGTAAGTATATTGTATGAGCCGAAACAAAAACTCTTCCTCTTCCAGGGTAATCCAGGAGGAAAGCTTTTAAAGGCTGGACACCTTGGTTTACGCCATTATCGTCAGATGGAAAAATGTATAGCTGCATTCTTGGTGCTAATGAAGTGCGCAGGCCCCTTTTCACAGCAGCTAATAGAGAAAGTGAGAACAAAACGGATAAGACCATTAAGATTCCGCGAGGCGAACTCAGCTGTTGTTGTTGTTGTTGTTGTCTTCAGTCCAGAGACTGGTTTGATGCAGCGCTCCATGCTACTCTATCCTGTGTAAGCTTCTTCATCTTCCAGTACCTGCTGCAACCTACATCCTTCTGAATCTGCTTAGTGTATACACCTCTTGGTCTCCCTCTATGATTTTTACCCTCCACGCTAATACTAAATTGGTGATCCCTAGATGCCTCAGAATATGCCCTACCAACCGATCCCTTCTTCTAGTCAAGTTGTGCCACAAATTTCTCTCCTCATTAGTTATGTGATCTACTCATCTAATCTTCAGAATTCTTCTGTAGCACATTTCGAAAGCTTCTATTCTCTTCTTGTCCAAACTATTTATCGTCCATGTTTCACTTCCATACATGGCTACACTCCATACAAATACTTTCAGAAACGACTTCCTGACACTTAAATCAATCCTCGATGTTAACAAATTTCTCTTCTTCAGAAAAGCTTTCCTTGCCATTGCCAGTCTACATTTCATATCCTCTCTACTTCGACCATCATCAGTTATTTTGCTCCCCAAATAGCAAAACTCATTTACTACTTCAAGCGTCTCATTTCCTAATCTAATTCCAGCAGCATCACCCGATTTAATTCGACTACATTCCATTATTCTCGTTTTGCTTTTGTTGATGTACATCTTATATCCTCATTTCAAGACACTGTCCATTCCGTTCAACTGCTCTTCCAGGTCCTTTGCTGTCTCTGACAGAATTACAATGTCATCGGCGAACCTCAAAGTTTTTACTTCTTCTCCATGGATTTTAATTCCTACTCCGAATTTTTCTTTTGTTTCTTTTACTGCTTGCTCAATATACAGATTGAATAACATCGGGGATTGGCTACAACCCTGTCTCACTCCCTTCCCACCCACTGCTTCCTTTTAATGCCCCTCGGCTCTAGTAACTGCTATCTGGTTTTTGTACAAATTGTAAATAGCCTTTCGCTCCCTGTTTTTTACCCCTGCCACATCAGAATTTGAAAGAGAGTATTCCAATTAACATTGTCAAAAGCTTTCTCTAGATCTGTAAATGCTAGAAACGTAGGTTTGGCTTTCCTTAATCTGTTTTCTAAGATAAGTCGTAGGGTCGGTACTGCTGGTTGATGGGAAACGTATGAAGGAAGTTAGCAGTGAATTGCACAGTTTTTGTTGACGCGGCCACATTCGGCGGGCGGTTAGCAGCGGAGCGACAACGCCGCCCTTTCCCTTGTCTAGCTGTCAATCACTTTGCTGTTCGGATCCAGGTACAGCGTGGGCCAGGGAAGGGACGAGTGGGCTGGCGCCCCACTCCGCGGGTCTGTTGGCGCCGCCGACGGGCCAGCAAAGACAGGGAGGGGAACCAGGGGCAGAACTGGCGGGCCAAGTTTGGCAACGCCGCCGTGTACCTGCATGTTTCCCGTAAACGCGGAGCGCATTGCCACCGACAAAGCGCCGGCCGGCCGGCCACATCTGCGGGGGCGGTGACGGCCCTCCGTCGCGGTAGCGTCGGCGCCGTGACGCGCGCGTCGCGACGGAGGCGGCGCCATTCCGCGACGGGGCCGACCTCGGCGCTTGCCTGGGCGTGGCGTCGCCCGCCGTGGCAAAGCTCCAACTTGGCGTCAGGCCGCCCGCCAAAGCGCTGTTCGCTACCCAGGTGGGACACTGCTTCAGGCACCGGACTCCGGAAAATACACCATCTGATCACAAGTATCCGCACATCCCTACGTAACGTTTCTAGCCACAAAGTGCTGTTTAAAATGGTTTATTTGAATCAAACCGTGACCTCTTTCGGATTTCTTTCAAACCCATCTTCAGATCGTTGTTTCGTTGCTGCGACCTACATCTACATACATACTCCGCAATCCACCATACGGTGCGTGGCGGAGGGCACCTCGTACCACAACTAGCATTTTCTCTCCCTGTTCCACTCCAAAACAGAACGAGGGAAAAATGACTACCTATATGCCTCTGTACGAGCCCTAATCTCTCTTATCTTTGTGATCTTTCCGTGAAATATAAGTTGGCGGTAGTAACATTGTACTGCAGTCAGCCTCAAATGCTGGTTCTCTCAATTCCCTCAGTAGCGATTCACGAAAAGAACGCCTCCTTTCCTCCAGAGACTCCCACCCGAGTTCCTGAAGCATTTCCGTAACACTCGCGTGATGATCAAACCTACCAGTAACAAATCTAGCAGCTCGCCTCTGAATTGCTTCTATGTCCTCCCTCAATCCGACCAGATGGGGATCCCAAACGCTCAAGCAATACTTAAGAATAGGTCGTATTAATGTTTTATAAGCGGTCTCCTTTACAGATGAACCACATCCTCTCACAACATTCTACCAATGAACCGAAGACGACTATCCGCCTTCTCCACAACTGCCATTACATGCTTGTCCCACTTCATATCGCTCTGCAATGTTACGCCCAAATATTTAATCGACGTGACTGTGTCAAGCGCTACACTACTAATGGAGTATTCAAACATTACGGGATTCTTTTTCCTATTCATCTGCATTAATTTACATTTATCTATATTTAGAGTTAGCTGCCATTCTTTACACCAATCACAAATCCTGCCAAAGTCGTATCGTCCTACAGTCACTCAACGACTACTCCTTCTTGTACACCACAGCACCATCAGCAAACAGCCGCACGTTGCTATCCACCCTATCCAAAAGATCATTTATGTAGATAGAAAACAACAGCGGACATAGCACACTTCCCTGGGGCACTCCAGATGATACCCTCACCTCCGATGAACACTCACCATCGAGGACAACGTACTGGGTTCTATTACTTAAGAAGTCTTCGAGCCACTCACATATTTGGGAACCAATCCCGTATGGTCGTACCTTAGTTGGGAGTCTGCAGTGGGGCACCGAGTCAAACGCTTTCCGGAAGTCAAGGAATATGGAATCCGTCTGATACTCTTCATCCATGGTTCCCAAGACCTCGTTTTGTATTGGCCATTGGTTTACTACACTGGGGTATACAGAAACTTTGTGTTCACTAAAACTCCGTCCAAACAGGTCTTGGGAGTCCCAACGGTAGCGATCGGCCGCCGTGTCATCTGCAGCCGATAGGCGTCTGTGGGTGCGGATGTGGTGGGTCATGTGCTCAGCACACCGCTCTCACGGTCGTTGCCAGTTTTCGTGATCGGAGTCATGCAGTTCTTCAATTGGCCTCACAAGGGCTGAGTGCAGCCCGCTTGCTAACACCGCTGGGCAGACCCTGGCGATCACGCATCCGAATGCTAGACAAGGCCGACAGCGTTTAACTTCGGAGATCGGACGGGAACCGTTGTTACCACTGCGACAAGGTCGTTGACGTTTCTGTTTACTATTTTGTAAATTTAACTAGAGATTTACTTCTTTTGACCTCTATCAAAACACTTACGAAAAAGCTATTAAAACGTGAAATGTGATGAGAAGGCAAGTGCTGTATGATTCTGTGTGACGATATCGCCCTGTGTTTTTGTGACGAATTTTGTAATCAACACATTTGCAGACGTGCACTTTGT
The DNA here is from genome assembly GCF_023898315.1 of Schistocerca nitens. Taxonomy (NCBI): domain Eukaryota; kingdom Metazoa; phylum Arthropoda; class Insecta; order Orthoptera; family Acrididae; genus Schistocerca; species Schistocerca nitens. The sequence continues at coordinate 690,040,896 of NC_064617.1, forward strand.
GAGTGCTGTGCAGTTCACTGGATAACACTTTACACTACACCATTCTCTGTTTGACGGCAGCATACAAGACAAACATTTACAAAGCGTGCCCAGTTTCACATGATTAACATAAACAGTATTTTCAAAGATGTTACAGTGGTAAAGATGTTAGGTTAAAGACGTTATGAAAGTGTATGGCCACAGTGAAATATGTCTTTACTAGTACAATAGAATTAATTTAAAAATCGAAAAGAGAAATAGAATTATTTACAATAATTTCTAATATGCTGAATGTTTAGGACTCCTCATACAAAGATAATGTGTAAACAATACTAAACACTGTGCACAGTACACAAGCACAATAAGTTTTCTCTTTCAGTGATAGGGCTGAGTTTGTTTATTCACTTTACACTCGCCTTTTACATTGTTGTTGTCTTCAGTCCTGAGACTGGTTTGATGCAGCTCTCCATGCTACTCTATCCTGTGCAAGCTTCTTCATCTCCCAGTACCTGCTGCAGCCTACATCCTTCTGAATCTGCTTAGTGTATTCATCTCTTGGTCTCCCTCTACGATTTTTACCCTCCACACTGCCCTCCACTGCTGAATTTGTGATCCCTTGATGCCTCAGAACATGTCCTAGCAACCGGTCCCTTCTTCTTGTCAAGTTGTGCCACAAACTCCTCTTCTCCCCAATTCTATTCAATACCTCCTCATTAGTTATGTGATCTACCCATCTAATCTTCAGCATTCTTCTGTAGCACCACATTTCGAAAGCTTCTATTCTCTTCTCGTCCAAACTATTTATCGTCCACGTTTCACTTCCACACATGACTACACTCCATACAAATACTTTCAGAAACGACTTACTGACACTAAAAACCTATACTTTATGTTAACAAATTTCTCTTCTTCAGAAACGCTTTCCTTGCCATTGCCAGTCTACATTTCATATCCTCTCTACTTCTACCATCAACAGTTATTTTGCGCCCGAAATAGCAAAACTCCTTTACTACTTTAAGTGTCTCATTTCCTAATCTAATTCCCTCAGCATCAACCGACTGGATTCGACTGGGGTCTTTTACATTATAAATAATGTTTTAATAAAGTAAACTGTGAATGTCATTCCAGTGACAGTTTAAGGGTATAAGTAGTTTCTGTTGCATTCATACAAGATACGTAAAAAATAATTTTATGAAACTACTTTTACGACACTGCAGCTATATTGAAGTATGAGAATAGTACGCTGACTTACACTATGAGAAGACCTCTCGGCAGTGCAATGCACAACTGACCATTAGATGTCATGAGAGGGGAATCCGCAAGTAAATTCTAAGGCAAAAAGAAAGGCTCACTACAAACGAATTATCCGATGGGACGGACAAATGATAACAAACAAAACAAACAGAAAAGTTGGATGTTTTGTTCCAGAGAAAGAGCATCACAAATTGGGCAAATCAATAACGCGTTGCTGCATCTCTGGCCCTTATGCAAGCAGTTGGCGCTGATTGAGCAAGTTCTTGGATGTCCTCCTGAAGAATATCACGGAAAATTCTGTCCAATTGGCGCTTCAAATCGTAAAAAAAAAACCGTGATGGTTTGAGGGCCCTGGCCATAATGCTTCATACTTTCTCAATTGGGGAGAGATCCGGCGACCTTGCTGGACAAGGTAGGGTTTGGCAAGCACGGAGACAAGGAGGAGAAACTCACTGTGTGTGTGTGTGTGTGTGTGTGTGTGTGTGTGTGTGTGTGTGTGTGTGTGTGCGCGCGCGCGCGCCCCCGGACGTGCATTTCATTGCTGAAATGTAAGACCAGGATGGCTTGCCATTAAGGGCCACCAAACGGCGCGTAGAATATCGACGACGTATCGCCACGCCGTAATGGTGTCGCGAATGACAACCAGAGCGGTCGTGCTATGAAAAGACATGGTAGAGAGCCTGTATACAGAGAGAGTGGCCATAGGTGAAGTTGCCCGTGATTGCTTGATTAGCTTTGGCGCCATTTTTCTGCCAAATGTCTCTCGCGCTTCCTATGTTCGCCATACTTTTGAAAAATGGTTCAAATGGCTCTGAGCACTATGGGACTTAACATCTATGGTCATCAGTCCCCTAGAACTTAGAACTACTTAAACCTAACTAACCTAAGGACATCACACAACACCCAGCCATCACGAGGCAGAGAAAATCCCTGACCCCGCCGGGAATCGAACCCGGGAACCCGGGCGTGGCCATACTTTTGAGTTGAATTGAAGGTCAGAGGACTTTTGGAAACGATTAAAAGCTATTTGAATTATTGAGAGACTTGTTATGTGTTGTGCATGGTTCAAATGGCTCCGAGCACTATGGGACTTAACTTCTGAGGCCATCAGTCGCCTAGAACTTAGAACTACTTAAACCTAACTAACCTAAGGACACCACACACATCCATGCCCGAGGCAGGAATCGAATCTGCGACCGTAGCGGTCGCGCGGTTCCAGACTGTAGCATCTAGAACCGCTCGGCCACCCCGGCCGACCGTTGTGCATGGATGTTCGATTTAGTTGTATATCGTTTTTAGTACGTAATTAGCGTTTGCGATCTTAAATACGAGTTGAAATAATGAAGCGTTTTGTGATGAAGTCGGTAGGCCCACATGTTTGAAGTAAACACGTTAGTAATTGTACAGTATTGTTTTTGACATCTGTAATTCGTTCTGCAGATGTTCGTAAACGTATTGGCTGACTGTTGACGCAGGCAAGTTGTAAGCACGTTTTCCGCAGTTGTCGTGGTTGCTGAAACGTTATTCGTAGTAAATAATTGTAGGTACTCTTGACAGTTTTTAATAGGCCTACTTACTGTGGGGTAGAAGGGATACGGTAGTTTTCTTGTTAAATTTGGTCGTTATTACAGTAGCCTATATTTAACAGTACCTGATTTTTGTAATCTTTTTCGTTTGTTATCTACGAGAGGTATTCAGTATATATATGAAAGAATGTCGTAAGTAGTTGTAAACTTGTGACATGCAAAAAGTTTGAAGACGTGACAAGAAGTACTAATACGTCTCACACATTTTGCATGTCACAAGTAAACAACTGCTTACGACTTTCATTCATCGGACGTAATACAGGTACGTTAAATCTTTAGCGTTATGCACTTCCGATACAAAACAAATGCTATGCACTATTTTTTATTAACGTTACTTTAATTGCAATATGTCTAGTAAACGAACTTCAAAGGAGATAAATGCAAGTAACTAATAATTTTTACAGCCACTGTATCAAATTTTCCTGTGCTGTACGTAGTAGGCTACTATGAGTATATTATAGCTGTAAAGAAAGGCATTTAACGAATGATTTCGCCATATTGTCTTGTGCTTTTGATTCGGCGAGTGTGTACTCCACTACTGGCCATTCAAAAGTCCCACCCGCAGTTTGGCAGAAAAATGGCCGCCGTATCGTCCGGTTGGTCACTCTCTCCCTATACAGGCTCTCTAAGACACGCCACTTGAGACCATCACTGTTGGGCGTGTGGCGGGCGACGGTCGGGCTGGTGTACCACCGCTGTCCGGAGCGTCTCCAGACACATTTCCCACCCGGAATCTCATTGACAGGTGAAGAACTGTCTTCACTGGTGAGTCCCGCTTTGAATGAGACCCGGTGGCCAGGGAAGGCAGATCTGGAAACGTCGTGAACAGCGGTGGGATGCAAACCTGACTATCCACCTTACGAGCCTATAACTAAACTTCAATAAGTTACAATTGGAATCATTCGACTTTTACAGATACCTATGAAATGAATGAAATGATTACAAACACTCAATCGTAGGTAAGGCAGGTGGCAGACTTCTCTTCATTTGTATAATACTGGGAAAATGCAGTCATTCTACAAAAGAAGACTGCTGACAAACCACTTCTACATCCCATTTGACAATACTGCTCAAGCGTGTAGGACTCGTGCCAAATACGACTAACAGGGAACACCGAACGTATACAAAACGGAGCAAAGTCAGCGTTCACAAGTAAGTAAGGATTTTTAATTTGATAAGACAGTCTGAGATGGTTGGCAACTTGAGTTCCAAGATTGCGCCTTCTCAAATTGTTCGAATTTCTTCTATGGCGCTCCCATTGGCGGAAATGTTCTTCATAAGTGAGTGCTATATGCAACTGGTATTTCTATGCTTTGCAGATTCTTATAAAATGGTATTGATGAACTTTTACTGATGACAGTAATATATACGCCGTAACTTGTCAAAAACTGTTTAACGGACAGTTGACCTCATGCACCCTAACGCCACTCGGCGGCTTCTCCCAATGTATTATTTGCGACCATTCAAAAGATCCGTTACGCATTCTTTTGTAAAAAAAAAATGCCTTTTTGTAAGACACTGTAAAGTGGTTTCCATGAATTGTTTACTGTTCACTTTGTTTTATACAATGTAACGCTGAAAAAGTAGTTGTGAACAAAAAAATGCAGCGTGTACTACGCATCCAGCGCCGCCTAGCAGTTTAGTCCACTTTTGAAACTTCCTGGCAGATTAAAACTGTGTGCCCGTCCGACACTCGAACTCGGGACCTTTGCCTTTCGCGGGCAAGTGCTCTACCAACTGAGCTACCGAAGCACGACTCACGCCCGGTACTCACAGCTTTACTTCTGCCAGTACCTCGTCTCCTACCTTCCAAACTTTACAGAAGCTCTCCTGCGAAACCTTGCAGAACTAGCACTCCTGAAAGAAAGGATATTGCGGAGACATGGCTTAGCCAAAACCTGGGGGATGTTTCCAGAATGAGATTTTCACTCTGCAGCGGAGTGTGCGCTGATATGAAACTTCCTGGCAGATTAAAACTGTGTGCCCGTCCGAGATTCGAACTCGGGACCTTTGCCTTTCGCGGGCAAGTGCTCTACCAACTGAGCTACCGAAGCACGACTCACGCCCGGTACACAGTTTTAATCTGCCAGGAAGTTTCATATCAGCGCACACTCCGTTGCAGAGTGAAAATCTCATTCTGGAAACATCCCACAGGCTGTGGCTAAGCCATGTCTCCGCAATATCCTTTCTTTCAGGAGTGCTAGTTCTGCAAGGTTCGCAGGAAAGCTTCTGTAAAGTTTGGAAGGTAGGAGACGAGGTACTGGCAGAAGTAAAGCTGTGAGTACCGGGCGTGAGTCGTGCTTCGGTAGCTCAGTTGGTAGAGCACTTGCCCGCGAAAGGCAAAGGTCCCGAGTTCGAGTGTCGGACGGGCACACAGTTTTAATCTGCCAGGAAGTTTCATATCAGCGCACACTCCGCTGCAGAGTGAAAATCTCATTCTAGTCCACTTTTGTTTCCAATTTGTTCCTCGATAGCAGCTTGCACTTGTCTCGTGATTGAGAATGTTGACGAGGCAGAATGTATCTGCAGAACAGGTTTATGTCAGTGTGAAAGGTGGCTACACTGAGTCACAGCGCCAGAGTTTGGCCAAAGATTATTATTCCGCCGCCTCCACTGGCCGTAGCAGTTCAGAGGATGTCGAGGGCAATTGTTGTTCTGTTGGGCGAGGGAGTAGATGCTGTTCGGTTGGTGTAATGTATAGATGGAAGATGTTGCAATGATCACAGTGTATGTTTCGACAATATATATTGAGGGAAAAAAAAGTATTACAGATTTCTTTAATGACAATGCCTCTTGGTCACAGGTTCAGTCAACAAAGCATCTGGCTCGTGTTCATGTATTAGACTTGTAATTCTGGTTTCTATGTGGAATTATAGTATTTCTGGTTTTTCAATTAGTTCATTGTAAATGGTGTTTAAAATATCTTGTCGTATTGAGGAAGAACCGAGCCAGATACATGTACGTTGTGTGTACACTTGTGTTTTGTTGTTTCGTAGCTTTTATAGTTGCAGGGGACTTAATTAATCAATTGTGTTAATGGAAATTTCTTGTCATTCTTTATTTTTATTTTATGCAGTCAGATTGCGTGCTAATACTACTCAGGGCCAACCGGTTACGAGACTTCGTAACCGGACACACAGCTACTAAAGTTATTGCATTTATCGTATCTTTTTAATTAAGCCCCCATGCAAGTGACATAACGTTGGTAAGCTAGAAAACGATATTCTACACATTATAGTACGTATCTAATCAATGGTGAAATGTAATATGTTTTCTTGTCTTTTAGTACCATTTTTGTGTCGTATTACACAGCCTTTGAAAATGACAGATTGTCGGAACGCGCAAGGCGATCAGATTGCCGGAACGCGTAAGGCGATTTTGGAAATAGTAAAAAGTTATAAAAGTGCACCCAAATGGCCGCTTTGTCTCACAGCAGTTTCATGCAAATTGTAGCTCATATAATTTATGTAAATGCTACTTTCGATACAGCTGTATGCTATTGTGATGCTCCCATTGATGCATTTGCACGTTATTTTTGTCTTTTCTACATGTATTTGGTGAGCAAATAGATTGAAACCGGCCATAAAATAACTAAAAATGTCGATAAAAATTTGTTTTCAGTTCTGCAAGTTTTAAACAATAGCTCGCTGTGTGCTTCACTTACTCAAACAGCCAGGGGGAATTGGAGGGGGGGGGGGGGGGCGGTGGCGCTGCTCAAGGTCGCGAATACGTTTGTGCACAGGAGACGTAGAGAGAGCAGAGAGCTGGGGGGCGCGGCCGGCACGAACACACGCGCCCCTGACTCACGCGCTACGCAGGAATGCCGGAGCGACTAGTCACACACCTGCCGCTCTGCGCCTGCGGGAACGCAAGGCCAACGCCCTCTTAAGCGCCGCATCTGTGCCGCGTCCCACACAGACACCTCACCGCTTTTGCTTATCTTCCGCACGACTGTGTTACATAGAGGTAACGAACGCTGCTCTAGAACGGTGTGCTCGTGAATCTTTTTCGAAAACCGTCGGTTCCAAGTTTTGAAGAGCCATCCGACTACCGTACGAGAGCGCCAGGCGCTTGCGTTAGCTTAACCGGCGAAGGCAGCCGACTGGACGTCTGTCCTGACTTCATTCGCTTAGCATATTTTTTTGTCTTCCACGCCGCGCGGGATTAGCCGAGCGGTCTATGGCGCTGCAGTCATGGACTGTGCGGCCGGTCCCGGCGGAGGTTCGAGTCCTCCATCGGGCATGGGTGTGTGTGTTTGTCCTTAGGATAATTTAGCTTAAGTAGTGTGTAAGCTTAGGGACTGATGGCCTTAGCAATTAAGTCCCATAGGAATTCACACACATTTGAACATTTTGTCTTCCACCAGTCACTCGAGTGATGATTCTTCAGTCGCTCTTACGCATTTTTCGAGCCGTGGAGAAACAAATTCGTAGCCATCGATTTGCTCTTGACGAAGAGCTGCGTCCCTGGGTACAATCACGATTCCGTGCTCAACGGAAACATTGTTTCATGCAGGCATTCAACTGCTTTTCTCACAGTGCGATAAATGTATTAATACTTATCGCGATTACTTTTGAAATAGGCGGTGACCTGTTTACTCTCTTCTTTCCGTCTGTCCCTTTTTTCTTGACTGCCCCTAATACAGGGTGAACATTAATAAAACCGACAAACTTCAGGGACGGAATCCCGGCTGAAAATGGGGGAAAAAGGGTCCTATGAGAATGTGTTCGAAATGAACGGTGTGCGTGCAACGATAACAAACCGTCCCGGAACACAGTGAAGAGCTGTATCGCATCCACGTTACAACAGGTGTTCAAAGTGAGCTCCACGGGTTGCAATGGACGCGTTCACACGTCGCGTTAGGGATTGACGCACTCTATAACAATATTTTTACTTTTGTGCGCTAACATACAGCTATAACTGGCGGTGGAAATATATTTGCAGAGAAAAGCACATAATGATATATACTGTATTTTAGGCCAATAGACATAACTATTTTTTGTAGTGGTTTTGAATACCTTAACTGGTCAGGGCTAAAAAACTATTGAAAATATAATTGTTTTTGGATAGCTCAACATGAATTTCCTAAGGGACCGAAGTTTATCACGTATTTACCAGTAGAATAAGATGCGGACAAACTATTTCGCCGTATGCAACTTCCGTCCGATTTCGACGAAACAATTTGTGACTGTGAACCATCAAAATTTGCAGAAACATAAAAGAAAATTAAGTACGTATGGTCATGAAGTAGTGAGACATAGGTTCTATACTAAATAATTAGTCCATACACAAGTTCCATCTAACTTTGAATTTATGGCAGTCGATATATAACGAACTTACATCTTTTAACGTTTCCAGATACACGTCGCATAATATAGCTTCTCACAGGAATCTACTGCTATGCAGTATGGCACTTTCACATTACACTAAAATAATATTTATTAAACAAAAGACATGCGTGTCCGACACAATTTACGAGAGACAGAAGAATGAGTAACTGTTCATCGAGAATACCTCGTAAATCAAAAGAATGAGTAAAAATGTTCTTCTTTTGTGAGCCTTTCGCGCAGCGGCTTTCAGAGTCAATAGTTCACAGCATCTCTGACGGCGCTTCCACAATAAGCACGTCACGTCACAGGACGTTATTTGCTAACTGTAGCTGTTGCCGAGCCACTGCTCGGTTGGTGAATGATTTAAAATGGTAGGGCAATCACATAATGTTACAACTCCTTCGCACGTTCGAATGGCATCACAGGTATCATGTATACGTTGTTGAAGGGTCTGCACAGCAGAAACGTTTCAGCAAACACAACGCTTTTCAGATGCCCAGGACGTAAAACGCCACGGGGTTTAAAGTCCGGCAATCTAGCAGGCCACGCTAAAGGGCCTCCGCGTCCTATCTATCGTCCGGGGAAGATGTTGAGGTCTCGGAGAACTCTAATGCGGATGTGAAATAGTGCTCCGTCACGGAGGAACCACATTATCTGTCGTATTGGCAAAGGCACACTCTCAAGCAGTCCAGGCCGAGTATTCTGTAGGAAGTTCAGGTACGTTCCTCTGTCGAGGCATTGTGGCATAATAACTGTCCAAGTATGTGGTCGCCAAGAACCCTGCCCACACATTGATGCTGAACTGATGCTGATGACACGTCTCAATCATTCCCCGAGGACTGTCTGTAGCCAATAGATGATCTTATGCAGACTGATGATTCCAGTTCTGGTACATGTTGGTTCGTCGGTAAATAGCACTGATGACAAAAATCCCATAATTCTGATGGTCTGATGCAAGAACCATCAACAGAATCCTTCCCGTAAAGAGAAATCTGCTGCTGATAATCCTAGTACTCGTTGCAGGTGATAGGGTTAGTATCGGTTGTCATGAAGGATTCACATAATCGTACTTTGGCTTACACCATGTTGGCGGGCCACTTGCCTAGAGCTTGTATTAAGGTTCTTCTCAGTATCTTGTAGAACGTGGTTCACCAAATAATGTTACTAAAAAGAGGTTATCGCTTACCTACATTTTCACAGTTCCTGCAGCAAAACTTCAGCAACTGCCATGACGTTTTAATTTATTATTTCTTTACAACCAACACTATTTCAGGCAGTATTCTTGCATGTTACGAAATATAGCTCCAAATTATATATAACTGTAAGATATACAGTTGACGGGGTATGACGACGTAAACATTGTGGTACTGAAAAACTCCAGTCTCTTCAACAGTAAAGGTTTTACACGCTTGTCATCGAATATATGACATAGAAAGTCATTCCTAATCAGATATTTGAAACTGTTTGATACATGGTTAAAGGGGGGGGGTTGGGGGGGGGATGGGGGAGTGGGGGGGGGGGGTTTACTGGTAGTAAGTAACGAGCGCCCATAGCCGTAATGACTTGTCGACTAACTATTTTATTACTTCTGATATCGAAATGAAGTGGTCTGCAACACAGCAGGTAGGAAAGCAGACCGCCTCGGTCCGTTGCACGAATAGGTAACGCAGCTGTTTTCAGGCTAGCGCCTCGAGAGCTATAGAAACAAAGCGATCATTATTCGAGGCAACAATAGTCTAGTATGACTTCACTGAGATACGCGCATGATCGTATCAATAAATAAAGATATGAATACGTAATTTTGTGTGTTCCTCAAAAATTTGTAATTACCATTATAAAAAACTAATATTTACATGTGTACAAACAGTAAAGAACATAAACAGTCATAAAATAAAAGCCCACTGATGATGCTGCAAATGCAGTGAAACATATTTGGGATATAAAACAAAACTGTGTTTTGCTAAAGGCAGACCCCATCCAAAAACATGCGTATTGTTAAAGAAAACACGAACAAAAGAGCTTCAACCTCAAAATGAAATAAAGGCTCGTTTCTATATGATCCACTACTATATCTCAATAACACCTCGCCTGCAGTTTGCCACTATCACCACCAACATCGTTTCTTTCCGAAACAAGGCAAAAGTGTGTGAGTGTCGTTTAGATTCCAACCTGGTTCAAGTTTTCGATTCGCCGCCACTTCGTCGGCTTGCGTGTCAATTTCGCTGCGTATTTTACCAAGCAGCTTCTCATTTAATCTACAGAGACCGAATGCATCCTGTTCCAAGACTTTCCATAGCAGAAAAATCTGAGGTAGTCACCAGGAATCGAACCCGGTCTTAGCCGCCACTAGCCAATAATAATAATAACATAAGAGAGACGACCCGAAGAAACACGATACATTGTAGCGCTAAAACTGTTTCATGTAAGATAAGGGAAAATAAAATTATGAGCAGATTCTAGTTTGCCGCCTTAGCCGCTGATACCTGTCTATTTCTCTCAGACTCCCGAAGAGAGCATCGTACAAGGGCAGCACTTGTCACACCTGTGTACTGGCACCGTGGGGTGTACGATCAGTTTTTGACTACCAACAACACTGCGTTCGACCTGCGAAACAGTTTCCTGCCGCGGAACTGGGTGTGCGCAGCACTGGCCACCTCAAATAGAGCAGCGCGTACAGAGATATCCCGCCAGGCGGCGATCGAATGCTAGGCGCCGGGTTAACGACCGCCGTCTCGTACTACAACTAGTTCGTGCGTCGACTTCTTGCAGATTCCCCACGTCCGTTAACGCAGACACTGGCCTGCCTCTCATTTACGCCTCTGTTACGCAATATACATACAAAAAGTTAGCAAATTCCAACACAAAACACAGATGATACAATTCTTCCGCAAGTGGTGTGTCCGATTTTTCTCCGCCGTCTCACCATTTAAGGCAGTGGTTCCCACCCATTCTGAGACTATCGCTCCTGAAGGAGGTCAGATGTCAGGCCGCCTCCCCAACGTAGTCTGGCACCTAATTTGGCATCGATTACCCTATCGGCGACGAATCACTGGACACAATAACTGCCCTAAAATACCTGGCGGAAACCAGCAACTTGAAGTGGAAAGGAAATGAAATTCATCTACGAAAGATGTGGCTTATAAAACAGCTGTTTGCCCGATTTTTTGAAAACTGTTCAACAGCCTGGGACAAGGGCGCCCGTAAGATAATTTGTAGAAGGGTCCTAAACCTGAAGGTGTAGGGTATTTTTAATACTTTGGAAGACGAATGGCGACTTTTACTAGCCATAAAAAGTCCAAAATTGGAAACGCGAGGCACACCTACTTTTAAATTATTTTCTTGAAAGAAAAACACCTGACTACTCTGGTTTTTTATCCTTTCCTTGGCAGCGAGGGAGAGGGAGGGGTTAGGCGGACCTAGTTGCCGCGCCTTTGGTCTAGGATTCTAAGGAAGTTAGGTTTTAGAAGGCAGAGACAGGATCCATCAGAGACCAGCGAATTTCGTCACGGGATCATTTAGCCGGTGAGAGCAGGTTACGGATATGCTCAACAAAATACACTCTGAGACGTTACAAGAGAAGCATCGCGCATCATGGAAAGGTTTTACTGTCGAATTCCGAGAGAGTGCGTCCTGGGAAGAGTACATCCTCCTCTATCTCTGCTGCGAAGTGACCACTACGATAATACAGGGTGGGGCAAATGAAAGTGGCCCTGACGATTGGGACGTGAATGTATACATATAACCACACCCCACGACGCGCATATCACGTGTACGCCCAAAACGTGAGCCACATCAGTTCAGAGCGTAGTGCGGGCTGTGTCAGCGTGAGTGGGGCAGTGCATATGGGACGATGGTACTCACAGTGGAGCAGTGGGTATTCGTTATGGAAAGTTACGTGACGACAAAATCGCAAAATGGTGTGGTCAGTTGTTTGCGGAGAAGTTTCCTTAGCTCCAGCAAAGAGCGCCGTGCAAAGCCACACATAAGCTGGTCGGTGTAGCACGGCAACGGTCGTCAATACGGCGGGAAAATCAGATCCAGTTCTGACTAACTGTGCCGCAAGCTGGCACCAGACAGCAGGACCATTTGGACAGAACATCAGCTGATGGGAAATTACGATAGTCCGCGTAAATCAATATAAATCAAGATAAATCAAGATGGCAGCACGGGGATTTGAACCGCGCTCCTCTACCACACGAGTCTAATCTGTCAACCACTCTGTCATTTAACTCGGAACAGGCAGCGACCCCTTATGGATAAAATGTCTATTTCAACACTAGCACCTTTTGATTGGTAAAAGAAATTCCCACTACTACTTTTTAGCAACTTTACGAAAGCCGTATGACGCTGAAGTCAATTTTGTTCCGTGGGATATATTTTTAATGTTTTCTCGCTCAAGTATCACACTTTTCTAATAGTAACTATCGTCGCATACGTAGCTACTTTAATTTCGGATGATGTTTCCCCATTTGAATGGATGTATTGTGTTCTACACATTACGAACATATGATTTCAGTCGCCATCTCGTCCAGTATTCAGTAAGCAGATATTTTGTTGCCCGAAGGACAGATTGGACTTATCATTAGAGCTTTTGGATCAAGGTCCAAGGTACAGAATAAATTTTACCGGTGTCGTATTACGAGGAATACGATGCTGGACCTCAATGGAAAGACTAACGTCGCATCACTGAAGCAAGACTGACCGCAGGCGGTGAGAGACCGACTGCGGTGTTCTCCGGGTATCGATCGGCGGCCCCTGGCGCCGCTTTGCACCGCCGCCCCACGAAGTTCCCGCAGAAGTCGCCTCGTACAACTCCATCAACCACCAGTTCACCACTCTGGGCTTGTTACGATCTTTACCATACCATGGGCCCTGGAAGTCTTTCCCTGATTACAAACATTCATAAGGCATTAAATATGAAGCATAGGCAAATACTTTTCATCTTGAATTGCATGTGACATGTTCAAGCTTTTGTGTACTTACATACTTACGGTTACTTTGCTACAGTGTCCACTGACATAACAGATGAATGGGACATCATTTGCGAACAACATATAGTCAAACCAGGACAAAATCAATGTGTCCTGTGGTATCACGAGACACTATCACCAAAAAACAGTCCATACAACGTTCCAGAAGGCATACCGTAGACAGCCACCAGATGTTAAGAGCATCAAGATGGGGTACGCGAAGTTTAAGAAAACAGGGAGAGTCTGTGATCTCCTCAGAACAGATAGGCGTGGACATAGTGCGCAGACAGTTACGTGAGAGACGCCTATCTTCCTATGCTGCAGTTATTTGTTGTGCTACAGATTCAGGACATTCCGGACTTAATGTTCCAACAAGATGGTGCGCCACCTCGTTGGGTGTTAAGATGTTCGTGTCTATTTGTATACAACATTTTCAGGAAGATGGATCGGGTGTGGTGGCCGCATCAACTGGCCTTCGTGATCACCGGACATAACACCACTGGATTTCTTCCTTGGGGGTCACGTCGCGGACCAGGTTTAGCAAACTTCAGTGAACAACCTCCATCCCTCAAGAATTGTGGACCAACACATGGGTGGGATTGGAATATCGCCTCTCATACGTTTGTAATCAAGGAAAGACTTCTAGGACACCCAGTATGTTTATAATAATTTCAGTGGAACAGAAATACCAAATACCGTAGTGTTTACTTTGCAGAAGTATTAGGAACGGTTTAAGAAACTCACGTATGGAAACTAAACAGCTTTTATTCAAAGACAGTATCTTGTCTCTGAGGAGCTTCGCATTTCGAGAATTAATCTAGAGGAACCACTACCAGTTCCGCTCACTGCTCTGGCTACTCCACGGATAAATGCGCTGAAGTAGTAATAAAACCGCCAGCCCTTGGCTATGGTCGGACAGTCACAATCAAGTATTAGCACACCGAGATTGCATATGGGATCAGAATTAGCCAGGGCTCTCCACTCTGGAGCACAGCTTACCACAGGTTCTCGGCCCGTTCCCACGAAACCCGTGGCACTCGTATTAGGCTCCCACTCACCGCTTCCGACGACTGGCCGCTGAGGATGTTCAGCCGTTACATCTAGAGAATGTGTCTGCTACCCCCGTGAGGAGCCTAATTTCGCTGAGAAATGTATGAATAGAGAGCCAAACGTGAGTGCGAATTAACAACTTCAACAAGTGACTGAGGAATGAGTGCAAAACGCATCTCTTATACTAAAATTTTGATGAATTGTTAGTAATTCATGCAAATTTATAAGCTAATTTCGGTTCTAAGCTGAATCGGAGAAAAGGATTAAAATCTCGACTAGCCATAACTGTATGCTCCACAGGATTTTGAGCACAGTCTTACAGGTATCTGTACGGTCATCATATCACTTTCGAGAGATTAACTGACATGACGGATGGTTCATTTCATACCCTTCCTTTCTTGGGCACGCCAAAACGTCAGTTGCGGGAAGCGATTTCCTGGCAGATTTACGCAATAAGCAAGTGCCGTGAGCCCCCTTATCGAGTGCGTCTATCAACATTAGAAGCAGATTCTGCCCCACTGTCTCTGCAGAAAGAAATAAGGGTGCCACCTCCTGTTACTCGGCAACTACGTTTGCATCGAGATACGGTGGACGGGACGAGTGTTTGTCTCAGAAGTCCAAAACCGAGGCAATAAAAGCACTGACTGACTTCGCTCGGCCTCACCCATTTTGCCCAGATTTCTCAAGACTCTGTCGCGGTGTCTATCTGGTACTTTCTGTGGACGTGATTTCATGTTAGCACAGCATTAGACACTAGTCCTTCGTGTTTCGAAATGGTAGGACCATCAGGGCGAGATCGTAGGCAGTAAATCGGAATGGTTTCCTATTCAGCACGGTCGTACTGCTCTGGGCGGAGCTCCAGAACGTGCGCGCCGGGCTTTGGCCACTACGTCCCAATCTTCGTCACGTAATGTTTTCGCCAGGTTGCCAGTTTCCTAATTCTGTCTGCACAAGCTTTAACCTTGTGGCTAGTTGAAGTTTTTTGAGACCCTTGATTAAATTGCTCAGCGTACGTACTTATTCTTCCAAACTTAATCACTACTGATGTTGACTGTAATGTTTAAATATTCATCTTTGTTTCTAAATTGCCTAAGTGAGAGTTAGTACTTGATCTGTGTTTTCCCAACATTTTGTAAACCGAACAGAAATAAGACAATTGCATTCGAGCAATATTTGGTTAGGTGACATCATTGTAAACGTGTCTCCTTATGTAATGTGGTACTGCTGAAGCTAATAACTTATTAGGCATCAACGGAATGATCGCCTGCTCATTCGGATGAAATGTCTATGTTCCCCATTGTATTTTCCGCATTAACTGATTGAATTGAACTGATAAACCACCTCTATCTGGTATTAAAAATCGATAAAAAATGGCTCTGAGCACTATGGGACTCAACTGCTGTGATCATCAGTCCCCTAGAACTTAGAACTACTTAAACCTAACTAACCTAAGGACATCACACACATCCATGCCCGAGGCAGGATTCGAACCTGCGACCGTAGCGGTCGCGCGGTTCCAGACTGTAGCACCTAGAACCGCTTGGCCACCCCGGCCGGCAATCGATCAAAGTAGGGTCAAGCAAGGCACATCAGTCTTGCAGCACAGCAACCAAAAAGACTAGAAACTTAACTTTACACAATCTTAAACCTCTTATCCATACGGCGGATGATACGTAAACCATAGAAAACTTTAATGACGTTCCCCATATTACGGTCATGTCATCTGGTGTCTCCCTGCGGCTTGACTATTAGCATGTTATATCCTGACTGTATCTGAACCAAAGTCCTCTCGTTATCGGATCCTTTCAATAAGGAATAGAGATTTTTCATCACGACAGACAAATTACTAGTTTCCAGCAGTTGCATTACTTATGCCTGTGACGGAGAAACAACCAGATAATATTCCATTGCAAGGCTCTAATTACGAACATCTGGGGTACGCCACATTGTCTGAATATTCAGAAGTAGAGCATATGACATGGTACGAAGACTTAAAACCGATGGAATACTTAGATTTGTTGAAAGGATACTAGAAAAGTGCAGTTCATCTGTAAAGGAAATCTCATAGTGGACTGTAGTGTGACCAGTTATAGAATTTTGTTCCAAATTTTGCGGTCCTACTCAGGTAGGGGTGGAAACAGGCATCGCACCAATTTAAAGACACGCTGCTAGAGATCGTAACAGCTCGGGATTTCCCAACAGGAAATTGTAATTGTGACGTTAATACAGAGTTCAGGTGAACAAAATAATGATGGGGGTCAGGGTGCGTATACAGGCATGCAGACATAAATTTCTACATCGTTCTAAATGTGAACTGTCAAGCACAGAGTGTGAATTCTCCGAACTACTGAAGAAAGTAACACGTCGATCTGTTACGGCAGCGCATATAAGCATTTTCTGTTTTGGAGGTAGGTGGAATGCGGAAATGTAGCGCTATTGTCATGACCTCTGGTTAGCGGGGCGGTGGTTTGTAGCGATTCGTGTCGGAACTACGGGCCCAATGGCGCTAGGTCCCCGGAAACCGGCTGTGTTAGTAGTAACAGCTGGTAGCCTTTATCAAATGTAACGCCGCATTTGTAGCCTTTGGAGTCTTGTCACTGTGTCATTTTATAGCGAGAGACGTACGTTATTTTATTCCATATATAAACGAACATTTTTGAAGATTGACGTGTCTCGATAGAAAGACTTCAAAGAGATTACCAGATTAAACGGTGACTGTCCTAACAGCTTCTTCTTCCCCTACCTACAGATAAATACTTCAAGATCTTCTGTTTCCTTACCGTGGCAGATAGAAACTACATCAAAAGTTCCAGATGGAATATGTTGTAGAATAAGGGATAGGGAGCAGACCACAAACACGAAACAAACGCAGGAAGTAAGTTGAAGTTTTATATACTTACAGAACCATTAAACGCACAATTACGCAAGCCAGTCTTTACACATTGGGACGACACAATCCATAGTTCCGTCTTATCACTAGTCCTTCACGGCAATAAGAATTTATAAGAGAAATTTATCAAAAAATTGATCAGGTGCGCGTAGGACTCACGCTTTGAAAATTCCGTACAAACTCAAATATGCATACAGACAGTTCATCCGTTCTGGGAATCGAGAATATCGACGATTTTTGCCTGTTATCGACACTGATACTGGCAAGATATCCGGTCCCGAGAATTCCAAGACTTTCGAGAATGTTTCAAAGTTTGAAGTCCAATAACAAACGACAAAAGGAATATGTTTTTTTGTGATACAATTACAAATTTTCTGGTTTCGTCCTTTACTTGTACTGTGTGAAATTTTGCTTGTTACCAGATTTCATGATTCTAGGTCAAAGATATGTACCCTATACGTTTCAATCAGTGAATCTGCGAGAGTTAAAATATGGGAAATAAACGGCCGTATGTTTTGATAGACATAGGTTACATTTATTACAGCTCCAATGCGCCATCGACCTTAGTACACGACGTAAATACAAACTTAATACGTCTACCCTATCCTGAGAAGAAAGGTTTTTAACAAGCTGCCCATGCAGCTTCAACACGATACCACAGTTCATCAAGAGTAGTGACTGGCGTATTGTGACGAGGCAGTTGCTCGGCCACGATTGAACAAACGTTTTCAATTGGTGAGAAATCTGGAGAATGTGCTGGCCAGGGCAGCAGTCGAACATTTTCTGTATCCAGAAAGGCCCGTACAGGACCTGCAACATACGGTCGAGCATTATCCTGCTGAAATGTAGGGTTTCGCAGGGATCGAATGAAGGGTAGAGCCACGGGCCGTAACACATCTGAAATGTAACGTCCACTGTTCAAAGTGCCGTCAATGTGAACAAGAGCTGACCGAGACGTGCAACCAATGGCACCCCATACCATCACGCCGGGTGATACGCCAGTATGGCGATGACGAACACACGGTTCCAATCTGCGTTCACCGCGATGTCGCCAAACACGGATGCGACCATCATGATGCTGTAAACAGAACCTGGAGTCATCCGAAAAAATGAAGTTTTGCCATTCGTGCACCCAGGTTCGTTGTTGAGTACACCATCGCAGGTGCTCCTGTCTGTGATGCAGCGTCGAGGGTAACCGCAGCCCTGGTCTCCGAGCTGATAGTCCATGCTGCTGCAAACGTCGTCAAACTGTTCGTGAGATGGTTGTTGTCTTGCAAACGTCCCAATCTGCTGACTCAAGGATCGAGACGTGGCTGCACGATCCGTCACAGCCGTACGGATAAGATGCCTGTCATCTCGACTGCTAGTGATACGAGGCCGTTGGGATCCAGCACGGCGTTCCGTATTACGCTCCCGAACCCACCGATTCCATATTCTGCTAACAGTCATTGGATCTCGTCCAACGCTAGGAGTAATGTCGCGATACGACAAACCGCAATCGCGATAGCCTACAATGCGACCTTTATCAAAGTCGGAAACGTGATGGTACGCATTTCTCCTCCTTACACGAGGCATCACAACAACGTTTCACCAGGCAACGCCGGTCAACTGCTGTTTGTGTATGAGAAATCGGTTGGAAACTTTCCTCATGTCAGCACGTTGTAGGTGTCGCCACAGGCACCAACCTCGTGTGAATGCTCTGAAAAGCTAATCATTTGCATATCATAGCATCTTGTTCCTGTTGGTTAAATGTCGCGTCGGTAGCACGTCATCTTCGTTGAGTAGCAATATTAATGGCCAGTAGTGTAGTAGAGGAGACGCTGAAAGTCGGAAATCCTCGACCATTTCGAGCTTAAGCTCAATCTCCAATGACGTCATCGTCAATTGAGCACTGGACCCTAGTCTTCAACATTTCGCTTCGGGGACGCTCGTCGTATCCGTCGACAGAGAGCTACAGCCGTGCCGTGCGTTCCTATGCAGCTGGTTAGCAGTGGGAGATACTGGCAGGACGGGTGGAGCGCCGTTTAATGCTCCAGCGGCGCCAGGCTTATCTGCCGGCAGGGAGCGCGCTCCTGCGCCTTGCGTAACCCCGTCTCCCACCTACCTGCAGCTCGGCTCGCCTCTCCTCTCCGTACCTCCCGCCAAACGCCGCTGCCGCATGCCAGCCGGCCGCGTCACGGACAGAGAGCGAAAACAGAACACGCGCTGCGCTGCGCTTCGCCTCGTTTGGCGCTGGGACACCTACAAGGCCAGCCTGCGGAAACGTTTCGCGCTCAATTACAGCGTCGCTAATAGTGCTCCCGTGAGACCACTGCCTGGCGCACTGTCCTTGAGAGCGGCAAATACTGCCAAGTCGTCACACAATTCATACTGTTTCATTGGGTTGATTTGTTTTCACGCCAGTAATTTAAAGAAAAAAGCAAGGAGGTACAGTTTAAAATTCCATCAATATCGGCGCCATTAAAGACGGCTATGAAGCAGGCAAAAAGGAATACAAACGTCTCTAAAATGAGATCGACAGGAAGTGCAAAATGGCTAAGCACGGATGGCTAGAGGATAGAAATAAGGATGTAGATACTGCCTACAGAAAAATTAAAGAGACCTTTGGAGAAAAGAGAACCATTAGTATGAATATCAAGAGCTCACATGGAAACCCAGCTCTAAGCAAAGAAGGGAAAGTAGAAAGGTGGAAGGAGTATACATAAGGGCGACGTACGTGAGGACAATATTATGGAAATGGAAGAGGATGTATATGAAGATGAAATGGGAGATATGATACTGCGTGAAGAGTTTGACAGAGCACTGAAAGACCTGAGTCGAAACAAGGCCCCGGGAGTAGACAACATTCCATTACAATTACTGACAGCCTTGAGAGAGTCAGGCCTAACAGAACTCTACCATCTACTGAGCAAGATGTATGAGACAGGCGAAATTCCCTCAGACTTTAAGAAGAATATAATAATTCCAATCCCAAAAAAAGCACGTGCTGACAGATGTGAAAATTACCGAACTATCAGTTTAATAAGTCACGGATGCAAAATACTAAAGCGAATTCTTTACAGACGAATATAAAAACTGGTAGAAGCCGACCTCGGGGAAGATCAATTTGGATTCCGTAAAAATGTTGGAACACGTGAGGCAATACTGACCCTACGACTTATCTTAGAAGCTAGATTAAGGAAAGGCAAACCTACGTTCCTAGCATTTGTAGACTTAGAAAAAGCTTTTGACAATGTTGACTGGAATACTCTCTTTCAAATTCTGAAGGTGGCAGGGTTAAAATTCAGGAAGCGAAAGGCTATTTACAATTTGTACAGAAACCAGATGCCAGTTATAAGAGTCGAGGGACTTGAAAGGGAAGCAGTGGTTGCGAAGGGAGTGAGACAGGGTTGTAGTCTCTCCCCGATGTTATTCAATCTGTATATTGAGCAAGCAATAAGGGAAACAAAAGAAAAATTCAGAGTAGGTATTAAAATACATGGAGAAGAAATAAAAACTTTGAGGTTCACCGATGACATTGTAATTCTGTCAGAGACAGCAAAGGACATGGAAGAGCAGTTGAATGGAATGGACAGTGTCTTGAAAGGATATAAGATGAACATCAACAAAAGCAAAACGAGGATAATGGAATGTAGCGAGTTAACTCGGGTGATGCTGAGGGAATTAGATTAGGAAATGAGATGCTTAAAGTAGTAAAGGAGTTTTGCTATTTGGGGAGCAAAATATTTGATGATGGTCGAAGTAGAGAGGATATAAAATGTTGACTGGCAATTACAAGAAAAGCGTTTCTGAAGAAGAGAAGTTTGTTAACATCGAGTATAGATTTAAGTGACAGGAAGTCGTTTCTGAATGTATTTGTATGGAGTGTAGCCATGTATGGAAGTGAAACATGGACAATAAATAGTTTAGACTAGAAGAGAATAGAAACTTTCGAAATGTGGTGCTACAGAAGAATGCTGAAGATTAGATGGGTAGATCACATAACTAATGAGGAGGTATTCAATAGAATTGCAGAGAAGAGCAGTTTGTGGCACAACTTGACTAGAAGAAGGGATCGGTTGGTAGGACTTGTTCTGAGGCATCAAGGGATCACCAATTTAGTATTGGAGGGCAGCGTGGAGGGTAAAAATCGTAGAGGGAGACCAAGAGATGAATACACTAAGCAGATTCAGAAGGATGTAGGCTGGGAGATGAAGCAGCTTGCACAGGATAGAGTAGCATGGCAAGCTGCATGAAACCAGTCTCAGGACTGAAGGCGACAACAACAACAACATATAAGAAGTGTTCACATTAAAAGGTATGCAATGTCGTAACGACCAAACCGGTTGAAATTTGCATCTGCGGCTTTGGAATAATGTAGACATCTACGGACGCGAATGCAGTATCGTCACATCCCCCTAAAAGATTCAGAGCTGAGTCTTCAGGCCGGCCGGAGTGGCCAAGCGGTTCTAGGCGCTACAGTCCGGAACCGCGCGACCGCTACGGTCGCGGGTTCGAATCCTGCCTCGGGCATGGATGTGTGTGATGTCCTTAGGTTAGTTAGGTTTAAGTAGTTCTAAGTTCTAGGGGACTTATGACCTCAGCAGTTGAGTCCCATAGTGCTCAGAGCCATTTGAACCATTTTTGAGTCTTCAGTAGGCATGATTATGCTCACCGCTTTTTTCGTCGCCGGCGATCCGATATTCACCGAATTCCTTGAGCGCGGAAAATCCAATTATAGTGACGTATACTGTGACACTCCGTAGCCTACGCTAATCCACCAAGGACAAACGGCTTGGGTAGCTCGCGGAGGAGTGATTCAGCTCCGCGATAACGCGCATCCGCATGTCTCGAAAGACGCACAATGTGTAATGGTAAAGTTCAAGCGGGAGCAACAGCTTTAGCATCCGCTCTACAGCCAGTACATGTCGCCCTGTAACTTACATGTATTTGGTTGAAAAGAACTCAAAAAAGGAATCGCTTCAACTCGGACGGCCAACTGAAGGATTTAGTGGAGGACCGGCTCCTACCAGTCACAGGAATTCTGGGAATTGGGAAGCCTTCGGCTCTTTGAAACAGTGAGATAGTTGTGCTCAGGCCTCTGGTGATTACTTTGGAATAAAGACTGCAATTATACACACAGTGTTGTTTCATACCTTTTCTTTTGAAGAACCCTCATATACACTGAAGCGCCAAAGAAACTGGTATAGGCACGCATATTCAAATACAGAGGTAACTAAACAGGCAGAATACGGCGCTGCGGTCGGCAACGCCTATATAAGACAACAAGTGTCTGGCGCAGTTGTCAGATCGGTTACTGCTGCTACAATGACAGGTTATCAAGATTTAGGTGAGTTTGAACGTCGTGTTATAGTCGGCGCACGAGCGATGGGACACAGTATCTCCGAGGTTTCGATAAAGTGTGGATTTCCCCGCACGACCAATTCCCGAGTGTACGCTGAATATCAGGAATTCGATAAAACATCAAACCTCCGACATCGTTGCGGCCGGAGAAAGATCCTGCAAGAAATGTGCCAACGACGACTGAAGAGAATCGTTCACTGTGACAGAAGTGCAACCTTTCCGCAAATTGCTGCTGATTTCAATGCTGGGCCGTCAACAAGTGGCAGAGAGCGAACCATTCAAGGAAACATCATGGATATGGGCTTTCGGAGCCGAAGGCCCAGTCGTGTACCCTTGATGACTGCACGACAAAAAGCTTTACGCCTCGCCTGGGCAAGTAAACATCGACATTGGACTGTTGATGACTGGAAACATGTAGCCTGGCCGGACGAGTCTCGTTTCAAATTGTATCTAGTGGACGGATGTGGACGGGTATGGAGAAATCCTCATGAATCCATGGATGTTGCATGTCAGCAGGGGACTGTTCAAGCTGGTAGAGGCTCTGTAATGGTGTGGGCCGTGTGCAGTTGGAGTATATGGGACCCCTGATACGTCTAGATACGACTCTGACAGGTAACACGTACGCAAGCATCCTGTCTGATCACCTGCAGCCATTCATGTCCATTGTGCATTTCGACGGACTTGGGAAATTCCATCAGGACAATGCGGGCCACCAAACGTCCCAGACATGAACATTATTGAGCATATATTGGGTGTCTTGCAACGTGCTGTTCACAAGAGATCTCCACTCCCTCGTACTCTTGCGGATTAATTTACAGCCCTGCAGGATTCATGGTGTCAGTTCCCTCCAGCATTACTTCCGACATTAGTCGAGTCTATGCCACGTAGTGTTGAGGCACTTCTGCGTACTCGCGGGGGCCCTACATGGTATTAGGCAGGTGTACCAGTTTCTTTGGCTCTTCAGTGTATATCTCGATGGTTAAGTGCCAGGGCTTACGTTCTATCTCCAGTCAATCCTAGGATTTTTCTTTATCACTTTTCACTTCTTTGACCTCTCCCAATGCTTGTTAATGTGAAAATACCTAGAAGCACCATGGCTGTGACTCCACGTTAAACTGTAGGACGCCCGGCTAGGTAGGTCCTACCTACTGGCCGTGCAAGTCACTTCAGGGATCTGGGGACGGCTAGGACATATCACATGTAATAGATCTATACCCAGAAAAAAAGGAAAAAAAGTTTGTTCAAACTTATTTCGGGCTTGCAGCTGATCGTCGTTTAATTCATAGCACGATTTTCCACTGTACACTTGCTAGTCATCTTCTGGTGACCCATCGAAGATTTCGATGGCTCACATGACTATGACTGGCAGCATGTGTTCATATTCTTCCGCATTTAGCGTTCGCTTAGCGCAATAAGGGGACCACACGTTAACCACCAAAAAAACACTCCAATACTACAGCACGGCCAGTAACGGGCGTTCTCCATGCATTCGCCACACTCAAGCCCTTTCCTCGGGTTGCCACAGGAAACAGTGTGATACATCACTCCAAATCGCTCGGTTCCAATGATCCACTGTCCAGTGGAGTCGCTTTTTACACAACCTCGAGCGTCGCTTACCACAGACCACAGTAACGAGTTGCTATCAGAAGCTGCTTACCCATTGTACCGCGTCCTTTTTAATTTCCTGCGCACAGCCTTTGTGCCAGGTGAACTGCTGGTAGCACATTGGAACCCACGAATGTTTTCTTCCGCTGGCTTCAAGCGATGTGTTGAACCAGCCTCACTGTCCCCGTCTTACGTGAGGTCTGCCTGCTTTTGGTTCAGCTGTTATTGTTCCTGCGTGTGTCCACTTCACCACCACATCAGTAACTGTCGACTTGGGCAGCTGTAGAAGGGTTTAAATGTCTTTGATGGATCTGTTACGCAGATGACACCCAGTGACTAGTCCCATGTTCCATGTCACTGAGATCTCCTCATCGACCCAGTCTGCAGTTGGTGCTGACAACTCAGCGCTCTCCGCCTCGTTTTATACTGGTGGTTCTGCTACTTGTGACATCTAGTGGTCAGCTTCGCATTACCTAGAGGGGTTCGCTTAGTGCAATAAGGGGACCACACGCTAACCACCGAAAAAACACTCCAATACTACAGCACGACCAGTAACGTACTTGATCAGACAGCGTATCTGTTTAAACCTATTAACCTATTATTCGTCATAAATTCTGAGAGTTGTGTGTAGAGTTTCATACTCTGCAATATCTGTCTGACAACACCTGCAGAGTTCTTACAGGAACACTTCCACACGAGGAACACCAACATGACCGTGTAAAAAGTACAGCTGAAGTTCTGCAACGCGCCAAGTCACCGCTTCTGAGAAGTTGGCTGCAGTGACGTGGCGTGAGCACAGTGCTTGCGCGTTTCCTCCTTGTAAGGGGGCCCGTAGAGTCACGCAGCACCTGGAACGAGACCTATTTCAGAAGAGCTTTGCTAAAGGTCGCTTTGTGCCAAAATACTCCTGATTGTTGGTTTTCTTTTTTTGCCTGCAGACAAATGCAGTGAATTTTCATGTCAGAGAACAACATATAACGCTTCTTACGGATAACAGCCCGCATCTCGTGGTCGTGCGGTAGCGTTCTCGCTTCCCACGCCCGGGTTCCCGGGTTCGATTCCCGGCGGGGTCAGGGATTTTCTCTGCCTCGTGATGGCTGGGTGTTGTGTGCTGTCCTTAGGTTAGTTAGGTTTAAGTAGTTCTAAGTTCTAGGGGACTGATGACCGTAGCAGTTAAGTCCCATAGTGCTCAGAGCCATTTGAACCATTTACGGATAACAGATGCGCTATTTTAACAATAACATTCAACAGCCTGGAGGGTGGTTTGCAAACCAAAATGGTTTACTAGACACGAACCTGCTGGAGATGGTATTTCTTGCCTTCCTCTGGCGGGTAATTGCGTTTCCAAACCAGTAATGAGAGACAGTTTGACGTGTAATGTGAACTACGCCATAACTTGGCACGTTTCATATACTCTAAACCAGCAAAATTCATTAGATAAAACAGGAGCCGGAATCCCGCACTATAATACTAGTAGTTATCCTCTCAGCCATCAAATCACAGGAGATACATGATTTTATGATGTAGAGGAAAAAAATCACGTATAGCATCTTTAATGACTGACTAAATTGCATGTACGTCGTTGGTGAGGTTATTTAAAGATACAGTTCCGTGTGTTCAGACAGCTTGGAAATACCACTCTTCTCCACAACATTTTGACGAATGGTCTAGCAGTTTTTATCGTATGCTGCAAGCTATGATCGTAGGGCGGTTGAGGTCCACGTGATCACTTCTGAAGTCACATTATGAAGAGACGAGTCGTCAAAGCAGTGGAGAAATGCATCTTCTAGCTGAAGCGTTCAGTAAACCCTTAAGAGGGCCGTTATTTACGATTTAGACATACGCAAGATGCCAAATTTTGCGACATCTTTGGTTGTATTCAAGTTGCCGGATGACCTACGAGAAATACAAGGTCATGCGACAATCGTCAGTAGAGCACAGTGCAGTTCAAATCAACCAAGAGCTTTTAGACAGCTCTGTTTCAAGTTGCTTATTTTTCCGACATTCAGTGGCATGTGCTACGAGTTCATACGTCAGAATACGAGCAACGATTCTGTTTAAGGTTGCTACCTGAAAACGCTTACTTATTATTCTTTACTACTATAAACTTCACTGCACGCAGCTAGGCAAATAGAGGTCAAAGTATCAAAAGAGTATTTGGGCTCTGCTATTAATACAGGACTCATATAGCGATGATTAAAAGATTTCCATCACGCGAGATGACCACCGAAATTTTAAACTGCCTACACTTTTAAGAGCAGCAGCTTGCAGACAGAAAGGTATACTTACGTACAAGCCACGTCGAATTGTGACATAATAGGGAAGACTTCGCGTGTAGATAATCCCAAGCTTGCAAGCACTACCAGAGACACTGATAAGTACGCCCCTCCACTCGTCGGCAACACATCTTCTATATGCGTAGCTATACCTTACAGCTAACGTTCAACAGAAACGTAAAAAAACATTGGGAGTACCCCAAGGAAGCGTAATAGAACCTCTAAAGCGTTCAATACACACAAAAGATTTATCAGGAGGAAATGCAGAGAGATTTGGAGCAAGCTACCACTGTGTGTAATGAACGGCCGCTCTGTCTGAATGTGGTTAAATGTAAGGTAATGCCTGTAACAAAGAGAGAAACTGATAGTATCCCAAGCGATGTGAAATGGGATGATTACGTGAAGTGACAGGTAAAACCGTTGATCGATGGAAATGAGTCTGCTCTTCGGGTGAATCACATATTTGCAACACTAGGTCGCTTGTCGTCTCCACAAACGCCGTCATCGGTACGGACAGACACAGGGGGGAGATGAGATGAACAGAACGGTGTGGGGTGGGGGTGGAGAAGGTGGACAGAGAGAGGGGGAAGGCGTGACCGACAAACAGTGAGGTAAACAGGAGACTGGCTTATAGAAGACTAGAATTTATACACGGACGCGGAACGCCAGGTACTCAGCTGAAGGACCCATGAAAAATATGACAGGCTATGTTGTTAATAGACTATGTGGGCCTGATAGGCAACTACGTTCTTAGTCAGTGAAAGGTAAACTGCAAGGTCCGATTCCAGCAGACAACTCAGGTTTGGGTCAAACTTGCCGTCAGAGCTCCAGCCTACCGAACGGATTGAAGTACGAGGGTCACTCCAAAGGATATGCTCACTATTTTTGTAAAAATGCAGTTTTCATTCTGCATGTGTGAAAGGCTAACAGTGTGTACACACAGCCTTTCCGCTTGTTTTCAAACTTAGTTCAACCGTTTCCGTGAGTGGCGCCGTCAGAGCGTGTCTTCAAGATGGCTGCTGCAACGTTCTGTCATAGAACTCCTGTGCTGTGAAAACGAGACAGTGGGAAACATCCACAAAAGGTTGAAAAAGGTGTATGGAGATGTTGCTGTCGATCGCAGTACAGTCAGTCGGTGGGCAAGCAGGTTACGTGATGAAAGCGGGCACGGCAGTATTTACAGGGTGTTTCAAAAATGACCGGTATATTTGAAACGGCAATAAAAACTAAACGAGCAGCGATAGAAATACACCGTTTGTTGCAATATGCTTGGGACAACAGTACATTTTCAGGCGAACAAACTTTCGAAATTACAGTAGTTACAATTTTCAACAACAGATGGCGCTGCAAGTGATGTGAAAGATATAGAAGACAACGCAGTCTGTGGATGCGCCATTCTGTACGTCGTCTTTCTGCTGTAAGCGTGTGCTGTTCACAACGTGCAAGTGTGCTGTAGACAACATGGTTTATTCCTTAGAACAGAGGATTTTTCTGGTGTTGGAATTCCACCGCCTAGAACACAGTGTTGTTGCAACAAGACGAAGTTTTCAACGGAGGTTTAATGTAACCAAAGGACCGAAAAGCGATACAATAAAGGATCTGTTTGAAAAATTTCAACGGACTGGGAACGTGACGGATGAACGTGCTGGAAAGGTAGGGCGACCGCGTACGGCAACCACAGAGGGCAACGCGCAGCTAGTGCAGCAGGTGATCCAACAGCGGCCTCGGGTTTCCGTTCGCCGTGTTGCAGCTGCGGTCCAAATGACGCCAACGTCCACGTATCGTCTCATGCGCCAGAGTTTACACCTCTATCCATACAAAATTCAAACGCGGCAACCCCTCAGCGCCGCTACCATTGCTGCACGAGAGACATTCGCTAACGATATAGTGCACAGGATTGATGACGGCGATATGCATGTGGGCAGCATTTGGTTTACTGACGAAGCTTATTTTTACCTGGACGGCTTCGTCAATAAACAGAACTGGCGCATATGGGGAACCGAAAAGCCCCATGTTGCAGTCCCATCGTCCCTGCATCCTCAAAAAGTACTGGTCTGGGCCGCCATTTCTTCCAAAGGAATCATTGGCCCATTTTTCAGATCCAAAACGATTACTGCATCATGCTATCTGGACATTCTTCGTGAATTTGTGGTGGTACAAACTGCCTTAGATGACACTGCGAACACCTCGTGGTTTATGCAAGATGGTGCCCGGCCACATCGCACGGCCGACGTGTTTAATTTCCTGAATGAATATTTCGATGATCGTGTGATTGCTTTGGGCTATCCGAAACATACAGGAGGCGGCGTGGATTGGCCTCCCTATTCGCCAGACATGAACCCCTGTGACTCTTTCTGTGGGGACACTTGAAAGACCAGGTGTACCGCCAGAATCCAGAAACAATTGAACAGCTGAAGCAGTACATCTGCATGTGAAGCCATTCCGCCAGACACGTTGTCAAAGGTTTCGGGTAATTTCATTCAGAGACTACGCCATATTATTGCTACGCATGGTGGATATGTGGAAAATATCGAACTATAGAGTTTCCCAGACCGCAGCGCCATCTGTTGTTGAAAATTGTAACTACTGTAATTTCGAAAGTTTGTCTGCCTGAAAATGTACTGTTGTCCCAAGCATATTGCAACAAACGGTGTATTTCTATCGCTGCTCGTTTAGTTTTTATTGCCGTTTCAAATATACCGGCCATTTTTGAAACACCCTGTAGGATCGTCCTCGCAGCGGCAGGCCTCTTACTGCACACACTCCAGACAATGTGCAGAGTGTTAACGAATTGGTGACTGCTGACAGACGCATCACAGTGAACGAATTGTCACGCTACTTTGGGATAGGGGAAGGAAGTGTTTGCAGAATACTGAAAGTGTTGACGTTAAAAAAGGTTTGTGCCAGGTGGGTTCGCAGGACGTTGGCAGTGGCTCACAAAGAAACAAGAAAAACTTATGCAGCGAAGTTTTGGAACAGTACGAGAATGGTGGAGATGAATTTCTTGGAAGAATTGTGACAGGTGATGAAACATGGCTCCATCATTTTTCACCAGAGACGAAGAGGCAATCAATGGAGTGGCATCATGCAAATTCACCCCAGAAAAAAAAGTCAAAACCACACCTTCTGCTGGAAAAGTTATGGCTACGGTGTTTTTCGATTCCGAAAGACTCTTGCTTGTGGACATCATGCCAAGTGGAACCACCATAAATTCTGATGCATATGTGATGGCTCAAATGGCTCTGAGCACTATGGGACTCAACTGCTGAGGTCATTAGTCCCCTAGAACTTAGAACTAGTTAAACCTAACTAACCTAAGGACATCACAAACATCCATGCCCGAGGCAGGATTCGAACCTGCGACCGTAGCGGTCTTGCGGTTCCAGACTGCAGCGCCTTTAACCGCACGGCCACTTCGGCCGGCGATGCATATGTGATGACACTGAAGAAACTTCAAGCTCGACTGAATCGTGTTCGACTACATCGGCAAAAGCAGGATGTTTTGCTGTTGCACGACAATGCACGGCCACATGTCAATCAAAAATCCATGTAAGCGATCACAAAACTCGGATGGACAACACTGAAACACCCGCCTTACAGTCCTGACCTGGCTCCATGTGACTATCATCTCTTTAGGAAACTGAAAGACTCTCTTCGTGGAACAAGGTTTGAAGATGATGACTCCCTTGTGCACGCTGCCAAACAGTGGTTCCAACAGGTTGGTCCAGAATTTTACCGTGCGGGTATACAGGCGCTGGTTCCAAGATGGTGCAAGGCAGTTGAGAGGGATGGAAATTATGTGGAGAAATGAAAATATTGTTCCTAAAGGGTTACGCTCCATTCAGTGGTAGTTGCACGTAGCGACTGTTATATTGACTTGTAAATAATATATTTCAGCTATCAGTCGTCCTTTTCAAATTTTATTGGCAGATCTAGATTTCAGCTAGAAACTAGCCATTCTCAATGCACTATCATTTTTGATTATATTTTACATGCATTGATAAAAAATGATAGTGCATTGAGAATGGCTAGTTTCTAGCTGAGATCTAGATCTGCCAATAAAATTTGAAAAGTACGACTGATAGCTGAAATCTTTTATTTACAAGGATTAAAGTAGTTTACAGAATTTTAATATACGAGGTTTCCGATAAAAGACCTCCAGATAGCAGTGTTCCTTCCCTGCTGTGACCAGGAAGTAATCGCTGGTGCGGAAGAAGGGCGCGGCGTGCTCGCAGCCGGCATCGTCTCCAGAATCTGGCTATCGCACGCACGGCGCTGGCACTCCCCCGCGTGTTTGCTCCAGATAGCCGGGGACACACAGCACAGTACCCGCTTTGTCGGCCCGTGCGAAGTGTCAACACGGAGCGCCGCTCTTACCGGGCGCAATTACCGAAGCGAGCGACACGTGCTCTCCGTCCAACCTGCGAGACACCGCCAGCTGAGAGCTGCACTGAGGCAGCCCGGATTTCATTTCGCAGGCCTGAGGAGATTACTGACTATCTTAATTGTCGACAGGTGTCAACACTAGTCTCCTAATGCCCTGATAAGCGGTGATTGCGAGCAGTGCTTGTTAAGGAAAAAGTAGTCATCAGCTCGAACACTGTTTTAAAAAAGCTTTAGAAGACAGTACTATCAAAAAAATGGTTCAAATGGCTCTGAGCACTATGGGACTCAACTGCTGAGGTTATGAGTCCCCTAGAACTTAGAACTAGTTAAACCTAACTAACCTAAGGACATCACAAACATCCATGCCCGAGGCAGGATTCGAACCTGCGACCTTAGCGGTCCCGCGGTTCCAGACTGCAGCGCCTTTAACCGCACGGCCACTTCGGCCGGCAGACTATCAATCTGTGCTATATTATTCTGACAAACTCACAAGATTAAGAGATATTTAACAATAATATACTAATTTTAGTGGTCTCAGAGCTCAGTCGCTGTCGATTATATTAGTTGCGCAAAATTGACAGTTAACAAATAACGGCTGCAACAATTCAGACTGCTGTAGGTATTTTAACGATGCACTTACTGAAGACTGAGCTATGTGTAATGCTAAATGAAGATGTGTGAAAGCTTGAAACACGTTTTAGTATAAATCAAAATACATAAAAATGCCTGTCTGCTGTATTTATTACAATAATAATACGTATTATTGCCGCCAAGAGCAACTGCCAATTGCAGCGGAGATGGTTTTGAATGTTTGCTAAAATATTAACATCGATTCTACAAACGTAGATCTTGCCAAACTCAGACCTTCCATCAGATCCGGAGCGCCGTGAATAACTGCGTCCAGGCAGACGGCGTGTTCATTGACTTCTAGAAAACATTCGATATCGTACAGTCATTTAGTGGAGAAAATACAACCGTACCAACAGGTTTGTGACAGGAGCAAGACTTTCTTGCAGCCACAACAAACACGGTGTTGTTATAGAAATAAAATCAACGCACAGGTACATTATGAGGATGTAAATAGGCAAAGAGATTCACTATTGTTCGATTACACTACCGCCGATAAACCACTGGAAATACTAACAACCGTAAAATACCTAGGAGTAACATTCCAGAGCGTCTTAAAGTGGAATGACCGCCTAAAACGAATTGTAGAAAAAGCAGATTCCAGGCCGACATTCAATCGGAGAATCGCAAGCGTACGTAATAGATCCACAAAAGCAGCAGCATAGGAACACTTGTTCCATCGATGATTATCGTGGATACCCCCTACCAGATCAGATTAACAGAAGAGATGGAGAAGACTTTGGTCACGGGATCGTTTAGTTAGAGTGAGAACTTCACGGAGATGCTCAACAAATTCCAGTGGCAGACGCATCAAGATAGGAACTGCGCATCATGGAACACTTACTGTTGCAATTCCGAGAGCATGCGTTCTAGGAAGAGTTGGGCAGCATTTTCCTTCCTACAGCATAACTTAGTCTCACGAAATGACCGCGACGAGAAAATCAGAGAAACTGCAGTTCATACAAAGGTTTATCTGCAATGGTTCTTCCCAGACACCGTTCACGAGTGGGGCAGGGAATGCAGCAAAAGAAGAACCGGAAGCACCCTCAACACACACCGTAAAGTAGCTTGCGGAGTGTTGACACTGCGCACGACACAGTCGGAGGTGACCTGACAGATGAGATATATATACACTCATGCTCATAAATTAAGGATAATGCTGATACATGGTGATACAACCCTCTGGTGGGCGGTTTACAGGTTTAAATCACCTCGGGGTGTGACCATGCGGTGCATTGACCTGAGGTCGTTGCACGGGGGCGCTGGCAGCAGTCCACATACGCAGAAGTGTGTTGGTGCATGTCAGAGTATGGTGCAGCGAGTAAGTGTGCAGACGTTTTAAGACGTGCTATGGTGACTGCGTGTTGAAAATTGCTCAAAGAACACATTGATGACGTTATGAGGGGTAGAATAGTAGGGCGACTGGAGGCTGGTCAAACACAGCAGGTCGTAGCACGGGCCCTCCGTGTGCCACATAGTGTGATCTCAAGATTATGCCAACGATTCCAGCAGACAGGGAACGTGTCCAGGCGCTACGGTACGGGACGTCCACAGTGTACAACACCACAAGAAGAGCGATATCTCACCATCAGTGCCCGCAGACGGCCACGGAGTACTGCAGTAGCCTTGCTCGGGACGTTACAGCAGCCACTGGAACAGTTGTCTCCAGATACACAGTCTACAGACGACTGAACAGACATGATATATGCCTTCGGAGACCTGCAAGGTGCATTCGACTGGCCCCTGGTCACAGGAGAGTTCGTAAAGCCTACTTTCAAGAAGACAGTACATGCTCATTGGAACAGTGTTCCCAGATTATGTTCACGGACGAGTCCAGGTATAGTCTGAACAGTGATTCTCGCCGGGTTTTCATCTGGCGTGAACCAGGAACCAGACACCAACCCCTTAATGTCCTTGAAAGGGACCCGTATGGAGGTCGTGGTTTGATGGTGTGGGGTGGAGTTATGATTGGTACACATACACCCCTGCATGTCTTTGACAGAGGAACTGTAACAGGTCAGGACCTCATTTTGCACCAGTATGTCCGCCTTTCCAGGGGTGCAGTGGGTCCCACCTTCCTCCTGATGGATGATAACGCACGGCCCCACCGAGCTGCCATCGTGGAGGAGTACCTTGAAACAGAAGATATCAGGCGAATGGAGTGGCCTGCCTGTTCTCCAGACCTAAACCCAATCGAGCATGTCTGGGATGCTCTCAGTCGATGTATCGCTGCACGTCTTCAAACCCCTAGGACAGTTCAGGAGCTCCGACAGGAACTGGTGCCAGAATGGGAGGTTATACCCCAGCAACTGCTCGACCACCTGATCCAGAGTATGCCAATCCGTGGAGCGGCTATGTATATATGTGGAGAGAGAGAGAGAGAGAGAGAGAGAGAGAGAGAGAGAGAGAGAGAGAGAGAGAGAGAGAGATATGCAACTAATTTTAACCCTCACAAACAACCTGTGTAACCTTTCGTCCACCAAAACTGTGTGGGTTCCTGAAAACACAACATTGTCATAGATCCAGCCGTAAATTAATTCTTGGAACGTTTATATCAGATATGTCGTGGTTATTCATATTTGTATGAAATAAAAACCGACAGCACATACAACAGAGGGTAAAACTGCCATTGGTTATGAGATGGACAAATCTCGCAGAAGATGGCACGAAACTCTGTCTTGATCGTATCCAAAGCATTGTGATCACATTAATGTGTGTTTTAGTATGAGCAGCTGAACAACTCCTCACAGCGGTGGACGTTTTTAGCCTTTGTGTCATTCACAGCGACACTGTCTGCAAATGGCATTTAGAGCTTTTTCTTTTTCTCAGGCACTCACGTTCAGCCTGTTAACGTTTCTTATGGCAATTCGGATATTTTACTCTTGAGTTATTTCGGCGTCCGGACGAGGCAAAATGTTCAGTGTTTTAGTCACTATTTCAAGGTTTGGTATGAAACCATTCAACGACTGTTCGATAGTTATTTCACTAGTTCGATCTACTTAATTTTAGATTTCGAAATTTTATACGGTGTGGAGCTTCTGCAATACTATCTCTCTTCCCGTGACCCAGAGTACTTTGCACTCATGTTTCCCTCCCTGTGACGTGACTACTCCACGACTTTTGTGGAGATATATGTAAAGGACCTGGTTTATCGATTTACATATTTTAGTACATGGAAAATCCATAAATAACAGTATCTTAATACTCGTCACGCATATCAGCCCTTCCCCACTACATCGCTGAATCATAGGAGCTTTAATCTGAAAACAAAGCACTGCCGAAAAGACAGGAGATAGCGGAGGCGGCATGAGTCACGATATACCGATACGTTACGAGACATTCGGCTGGGTCGTTGGCTTCCTTGTTTACGTGAGACGCCTCCGTAAACTCTTCGGCGTCTGTAATTTGCGTTTCAGGTTACCTACTCAGACAAGGCTACGTTTTCAGTCTCTAATATTTTCGGCCTTTGAGCCAACCTTCTTAATTTTATGAAGTATTTGCATTAGTAGAGCATTGCCTTTTGCGTATCATCTCAGAATGCTTTCTCGTGCTCTACAGCCAGAGGCGATACTCACCTTTCCATATATAAACTATGTAATGATGAAGCTCATCGTGACGTGAATGGTGGACGATAGTCGTATAACAGAAACCAGGGTTCTCATTTTCCCTTCTATGGATGGAACACGCAATGCGCACTTACTCTCACATCCACAAGTTTCAGTAATTCAGTTACATCTTCGTGACACAAAGCCGAAGTGCACACACGTCGTTCAAATTTATGGAGGAAAGACGAAATTGCCTACTTCTCCTTCTCCTTTGAACATACCATCTGACCCCGATAGACAGGCCGTCAATCAATCAATCAATCAATCAATTAATTCAGTATCACTTTCTAGGAAACTAGAACACGTAATTGTTACTGCCTAGTAACGAATGTAAACAGCTGAAACCGTTAAAACTGAACAAAGCCCCAGGGTCCGATGGAATCCCTATCGGATTCTATAACCAATTCGCAGCTAAGTTAGCTCCTAACTATAATCTATGGTAGATCCCTCGAACAAAACACCGTGCCCAGTTATTGGAAAAAAGTACAGGTCACACCCACGTACAAGAAGGGTAGCAGAAGTGATTTTTCGCAGCTTTCTCGGCAAAGTATTGATACTGTAGATCTCGGGATATTGAATTCCCTAAGATTTCCGAAATGAAATGTACTTGGCATCCAGCTTCAACTACCATTTCGAGTTCAAAGTTTGTTAATTCCCGTACTGCTGCCTTAATGACGCCGGACACCTGAGTACAAACGACAGCTCCGGCAATGCGCTGCCCTTTTATATCTTATGTACGCTGCACTCCCGCCAACTGTATATGTGCATATCTCTATGCCACGACTCTCGTCCACTCAGTGTATAGGTCAGTCACCGATTACTTCGAAGACGGACAGAAACTAACCAGAGGATAGAAGAGAGAAAGAAAGATGCAGGCTCGAGTGCGATGATTTTTGGCCCACAGAAGAGACTTCGAGTAATGTACTAGGGTAGCCCGCCCGGCTAGCCGTGCGGTCCATCGCATTGCTTCGCGAGCGGAAAGGCGTGCCGGTCCCCGGCATGAATCCGCCCGCCGTATCAGTGTCGAGGTCCGGTGTGCCGGCCAGCCGGTGGATGTGGATGGTTTTTAAGGCGGTTTTCCATCTGCCTCGGCGAACGTGGGCTGGTTCCCCTTTTTCCGCCTCAATTACTCTATGTCGGCGATTGCTGCGCAAACACTGTCTCGACGTACGCGTACAACATAATTACTCCACTGGGAACCGAACCGCGGCAGTGGACTGCTGCAGACTGTTGTGCGGTTGTGTACCACTGAGGGCTACGGCGGAGACGAAGCCAATCCGTCGTTTCTGGGTCCAAATTCAATACGTACATACAATATACACTACTGGCCATTAAAATTGCTACACCAGGAACATGACGTGCTACAGACGTGAAATTTAACCGACAGGAAGAAGATGCTGTGATATGCAAATTATTAGCTTTTCAGAGCATTCACAAGGTTGGCGCCGGTGGCAACACCTACAACGTCCTGACATGAGGAAAGTTTCCAACCCATTTCTCATACACATACGGCAGTTGACCGGCGTTGCCTGGTGAAACGTTGTTGTGATGCCTCGTGTAAGGAGGAGAAATGCGTACCATCAAGTTTCCGTCTTTGATAAAGGTCGTATTGTAGCCTATCGCGATTGCGGTTTATCGTATCGCGACATTGCTGCTCGCGTTGGACGAGATCCAATGACTGTTACCAGAATATGGAATCGGTGGGTTCAGGAGGGTAATACGGAACGCCGTGCTGGATCCGAACGGCCTCGTATCACTAGCAGTCGAGATGACAGGCATCTTATCCGCATGGCTGTAACGGATCGTGGTGCCACGTCTCGATCCCTGAGTCAACAGATGGGGACGTTTGCAAGACGACAACCATCTGCACTTACAGTTCGACGACGTATGCAGCAGCATGGAGTAACAGCTCGGAGACGCGGTTACCCTTGACGCTGCATCACAGACAGGAGCGCCTGTGATGGTGTACTCAACGATGTACCTGGTTGCACGAATGGCAAAACGCCATTTTTTCGGATGAATCCGGGTTCTGTTTACAGCATCATGATGGTCGCATCCGTGTTTGGCGACATCGCGGTGAACGCACATTGGAAGCGTGTATTCGTCATCGCCATACTGGCGTATGACCCGGTGTGATGGTATGGGGTGCCATTGGTTACACGTCTCGGTCACCTCTTGTTCGCATTGAGGCACTTTGAACAGTGGACGTTACATTTCAGATGTGTTGCGACCCGTGTCCCTACCCTTCATCCGATCCCTGCGAAACCCTACATTTCAGCAGGATAATGCACGACCTCATGTTGCAGGTCCTGTACGGGCCTTTCTGGATACAGAAAATGTTCGACTGCTGCCCTGGCCAGCACATTCTCCAAATCTCTCACCAATTGAAAACGTCTATTCAATGGTGGCCGAGCAACTGGCTCGTCACAATACGCCAGTCACTACTCTTGATGAAATGTGGTATGGTGTTGAAGCTGCATGGGCAGTTGTACCTCTACACCCCATCCAAGCTCTGTTTGACTCAATGCCCAGGCGTAACAAGGCCGTTATTACGGTCAGAGGTGGTCGTTCTGGGTACTGATTTCTCAGGATCTATGCACCCAAATTGCGTGAAAATGTGATCACATGTCAGTTCTAGTATAATATATTTGTGCAATGAATACCCGTTTATCATCTGCATTTCTTCTTGGTGTAGCAGTTTTAATGGCCAGTAGTGTACTAGTGTCGCCTAACGAAGTTTTTGATGGCCTTTGTCGAATAAAAAAAATGAAGGTTTACGAATGGTAGTTCCCTGTGTGCTGCGGTTTGTTTCGTACCCTCGCATAATCCTCCATAGTTAGGGAATGTAAGACAGGTCCCGGGCTCGGGGTCCCGCCCGTAAACAAGCCAGCTACAGCTGTCGGCTGCCCACGCTCTGCCTACCAGTACACGAGTCCCAGCCGCGGCCGCCGCTGCGCCCTTTCGCCGCTGGAATGCCGCGCCGAGCCCCACCTCCCGGCCGGCTGGCTTGCGCCACGGATCTACAAGGTACGCAGGTACAGCCAGGCCAACAGCTGACGCTCGTGCACAAAAAGCTTTGCCCGCACTCCAAATTAGCCATCACCACCTACCGCCTACGTGATTCATAATGCCGCGCTTTCGGGTGTTCGACCGAGGCGTTTCCTGTTTTCTACACACACGTCGCCTTTTTTCTTCAGAAAGAACATTTATTATGCAGTTTATACGTGATTCAAAAGAGCCCTGATCCCCTGTTCAGCGATGTTGTGGTTGGTTTTCTTCTTCTGTTGCTCTATATTTCATTACGAGTCTTGGCATCTTCAACTGAAACGTCGCCTTAAAAAAATTAAAAATGGCTGTGCTTAAACTGACACACAATATTTTTGCGCAACGCAATCTGACTTTCAATAATCCCTACAAAAGAATCGCCCTGACTAACAATAACCTATACCTTTCATGAATCACTTACCTCACAAAAATCTTCGTTACTCGAACTACTGCAATACAACGAGCGCCAATACTGCCAGCTAAATAAAAGATTCTAACTACTGAAGGCACTAACTACTGATAGGCATAGTTATGAAATGAAAGATTTTGATCGAGAACAAACAATGTATTTACCTTAATAGTGTTCAAAAGTCATATTCTATATCAGTTCATGACATCCAGTCTTACAAATTTACTCTTTCTGGCGGACACACGTCCAGATCGTCCGCTCTCAAAATTCTGCCATCTCTCTCCCCACACCCACCACTGCTGGCGGCTCACCTCCAACTGCGCAACGCTACGCGCTATTCACATCCAACTGCCCAACACTACAATAGCGACTATTCCAACAAAGCCAACCAGGCACAGACTACACACAGCACAGTCAGTGATTTTCATACAGAGCGCTACGTGGCGTTACCAACATAAAAACCTGAACAGCCTACTTACACAACGAATCTCGACAATTTTCTTCATAGCGGGTACCACAGCAAGAAATCGAATAAAAGACAGAATTCCTTTCACATCTGCCGTGTTTACTTTTCTGGTTCACGACTAGTTTCTGCCTTTTAGGCCATTATCAAGTGATTTTCTGTTTCAAAGAGAGCACACACTACATTACCTTCACCAAGAGAAACGCAATGCTATAGACGTAACTTATTAGAAAGTAGAAAATTGTGTCATATGCATCAAAATGGAAGCGTCTTTAAATTTACGTGTTCTGTTCGCATATCCTTTCTTGCTACTCTGACAGCCTGACATTTTTATAAGGCGAAATTCAGAAAATTTCCCGAAGAATACAGTAAAGCATGAAATAATACTTTCAAATAACTATGTACCGGGTGATCAAAAAGTCAGTATAAATTTGAAAATTTAATAAACCGCTGAATAATGTAGATAGAGAGGTAAAAATTGACACACATGCTTGGAATGACACGGGGTCTTATCAGAACAAAAAAAAAAGTATTGCTAGAGGCGTGAAAGATCCCTTGCGCGCGTCGTTTGCTGATAATCGTGTGCCGAGCCACCACTTTCGTCATGCTTGGCCTCCCAGGTCCCCAGACCTCACTCCGTGCGATTATTGGCTTTGGAGTTACCTGAAGTCACAAATGTATCGTGATCGACCGACATCTCTAGGGATGCTGAAAGACAACATCCGACGCCAATGCCTCACCATAACTCCGGACATGCTTTACAGTGCTGTTCACAACATTATTCCTCGACTACATCTATTGTTGAGGAATGATGGTGGACATATTGAGCATTTCCTGTAAAGAACATCATCTTTACTTTGTCTTACTTTGTCATGCTAATTATTGCTGTTCTGATCAGATGAAGCGCCATCTGCCGGACATTGTTTGAACATTTATATTTTTTTGGTTCTAATAAAACCCCATGTCATTCCAAGCATGTGTGTCAATTTGTACCTCTCTATCTACATTATTCCGTGATTTATTCAGTTTTCAAATTTATACTGACTTTTTGATCACCCGGTATATATGTGTGTGCATGCAAGGAAAGTTAATTAATAGCAAGACATTAAAATATTGGAAGAAATAAATATATTAAAATGTATTGGGAGGTAAGGCTAAATTTTAAATTGTATTTGTTGTGTACACGATTTTTCATTGGTCGTTAGCAGAATGTGACTGAAGTTATTCAGAAACTTTTTGTTCTGTAGATGTTTGCTCATTAATAATAA
Organism: Schistocerca nitens; assembly: GCF_023898315.1. Classification (NCBI taxonomy): domain Eukaryota; kingdom Metazoa; phylum Arthropoda; class Insecta; order Orthoptera; family Acrididae; genus Schistocerca; species Schistocerca nitens. The sequence continues at coordinate 690,080,982 of NC_064617.1, forward strand.
TCTGGTGGACTTTTTAAATGACTAAAAATTTCAGTGTATTCTAAGGTATTCATTTTCTTCCCTTTCTTCATATCACTACGTTTCCATTCGTGGACGAAACGTAGTTTTCTCTCTATCATACAGAAAATAATTTGAAAATCAATGCGCCAGTAGTCGTGTGCCAACGAAGTGAATACAGCACAAGTTAAAAATGCATCTGCCTTTTAATTCTCCATCATTTATCAGGATCTACCGCTCGAGCAGGCCATCCCCTACAGGTCATTTTCTGCAGGTCTTCCATGACAATTTACTTGTCTGGATCTCAGTCTACCACTTCCTCTGATCCCCTGAATTCACACTTATCATCCTTGGAAATACTTTCGTAATGCAGAACACAAGTGTGTGTGTGTGTGTGTGTGTGTGTGTGTGTGTGTGTGTGTGTGTGTAAATGACTCATATTATTACCACAAAGTGAGGTGGTTCATATGGCTCTGACTTAACCTCTGAGGTCATCAGTTACTTAGACTTAGCGCTACATAAGCCTAACTAACCTAAGGACATCACACACATCCATGCCCGAGGCAGGATTCGAACCTGCGACCGTAACAGCCTCGCGGTTCCAGACTGAAGGGCCTAGAACCGCTCGGCCACCAGAGTAAGGAGGAAACCTATAAAGTGACACTCACTCACTCCCCACAGCACAAGAATTTTTGTAAGCGAAGTGATTCCACATGCATAGGAACAGTTTTTCTTCACGACACACTATTGACAAGACAAGATTAAGGATTCACTGAGAAGCAACAGTTTGCAGTTGTCGATAGTCAGTGTGCCCGCCGAGCGAGTTGTTCTCATGTTCGGTAGGCGACACTTTGGGTGAGCAGAGGCAACGAGAAGCCAACGGCCTCGGCGCAGTGGTAACAAAGGTTCCCGTCAGATCCTGGGCTACCATTTGGATGGGTGACCATCTGGTCTGCCGAGCGCTGTTGGCAAGCGGGGTGCACTCAGCCCTTGTGAGGCAAACTGAGGACCTACTTGACTGAGAAGTATCGGCTCCGGTCTCGTAAACACACACTGCCGGGAGAGTGGTGCGCTGACCACATGCCACTCCGTATTCGCATCCAGTGGCGCCTGTGGGCTGAGGATGACACGGCGGCCGGTCGGTACCGTAGGGCCTTGGTGGCCTGTTCGGGCGGAGTTAAGTTTTAGAGGCAATGATATCACTACCACCCGATGATTACTCAGCTAAATCTTAACTCCATTAAAGCGCTCTCCACATCGATGGCGTTCTTACATTTTTAAGAAATTTAATTCATTTTTTTAATGTACTGGCCTCGTTACAGCTTAATTATAATTTGTATTGTTACCGTACGTTTCTTGATATTTTTCGTCGGTTCTTATTTTATGATATATTTTTTCAGTGTAGGAGTAGTAATTATAGAAGTTGGTGTAGCGTTTCCATGCTATACAAGTCAGTGTTTATCCTATAAACCATGTTGTCGCATTGCTTTCAGGGCGTGGGCATAAGGAGCTTCTCAGGTTGAGTAAATTCCTTCATGCAGTTATCCAAAAGACTGTCTCCACGTACGCGTACAACAGAATTACTCCACTGGGAACCGAACCGCGGCGGTGGACTGCTGTAAACTGTTGTGCGGTTGTGTACCACTGAGGGCTACGGCGGAGACGAAGCCAATCCGTCGTTTCTAGGTCCCAAGTTCAATACATACATACAATATACAATTCTGGCCATTAAAATTGCTTCACTACGAAGATCATGTGCTACAGATTCGAAATTTAACCGACAGGAAGAAGATGCTGTGATATGCAAATGATTAGCTTTTCCGAGTATTCACACAAGCTTGGCGCCGGTGGCGACACCTACAACGTGCTGACATGAGGAAAGTTTCCAACCGATTTCTCATACACAAACAGCAGTTGACCGGCGTTGTCTGGTGAAACGTTGTTGTGATGCCTCGTGTAAGGAGGAGAAATGCGTACCATCACGTTTCCGACTTTGACAAAGGTCGGATTGTAGCCTATTGCGATTGCGGTTTATCGTATCGCGACATTGCTGCTCGCGTTGGACGAGATCCAATGACTGTTAGCAGAATATGGAATCGGTGTGTTCGTGAGGGTAATACGGAACGCCGTGCTGGATCCCAACGGCCTCGTATCACTAGCAGTAGAGATGACAAGCATCTTATCCGCATGGCTGTAACGGATCGTGCAGTCACGTCTCGATCCCTGAGTCAACAGATGGGGACGTTTGCAAGACAACAACCACCTGCACGAACGGTTCGACGACGTTTGCAGCAGCATGGAGTTACATCTCGGAGACCACGGCTGCGGTTACCCTCGACGCTGCATCACTGACAGGGGCGCCTGCGATGGTGTCCTCAACGACGAACCTGGGTGCACGAATGGCAAAACGCCATTTTTTCGGATGAATCCAGGTTCTGTTTACAGCATCTTGATGGTCGCATCTGTGTTTGGCGACATCGCGGTGAACGCACATTGGAAGCGTGTATTCGTAATCGCCATACTGGCGTATCACCCGGCGTGATGGTATGGGGTGCCATTGGTTACACGTCTCGGTCACCTCTTGTTCGCATTGACGGCACTTTGAAGCGTGAACGTTACATTTCAGATGTGTTGCGACCCGTGGCTCTACCCTTCATTCCATCCCTGCGAAACCCTACATTTCAGCAGGATAATGCACGACTGTATGTTGCAGGTGCTGTACGGGCCTTTCTGGATACAGAAAATGTTAGACTGCTGCCCTGGCCAGCACATTCTCCAAATCTCTCACCAATTGAAAGCGTCTGGTCAATGGTGGCCGAGCAACTGGCTCGTCACAATACGCCAGTCACTAGTCTTGATGAACTGTGGTATCGTGTTGAAGCTGCATAGTCAGCTGTACCTGTACACGCCATCCAAGCTCTGTTTGACTCAATGCCCAGGCGTATCAATGCCGTTATTACGGTCAGTGGTGGTTGTTCTGGGTACTGATGTCTCAGGATCTATGCACCCAAATTGCGTGAAAATGTAATCACATGTCAGTTCTAGTATAATACACTCCTGGAAATTGAAATAAGAACACCGTGAATTCATTGTCCCAGGAAGGGGAAACTTTATTGACACATTCCTGGGGTCAGATACATCACATGATCACACTGACAGAACCACAGGCACATAGACACAGGCAACAGAGCATGCACAATGTCGGCACTAGTACAGTGTATATCCACCTTTCGCAGCAATGCAGGCTGACAAATGCTGCGCAGCTAGCGCCATTCGACGGCCAACACCGCGGTTCCTGGTGTGTCCGCTGTGCAGTGCATGTGATCATTGCTTGTACAACCCTCTCGCAGTGTCCGGAGCAAGTATGGTGGGTCTGACACACCGGTGTCAATGTGTTCTTTTTTCCATTTCCAGGAGTGTATATTTGTCCAATGAATACCCGTTTATCATATGCATTTCTTTTTGGTGTAGCAATTTTAATGGCCAGTGGTGTAATTGAGTTATAGCTTTGTAATGAATCGTCGGAGACCGCGTACCCTTTTACCAAATAACTTAAGAGGTACCCCTTATCGACCTCTGGAGTTCTGATTCGCAGTGTATAAATGAGGCTCTGTGTATAGCTGTCCTGCTGCTGTAATTGGCAATTTTTCTATTAGGTGAGGTGAGAGTTTTTTGGTTTTAGTGGCTGCAGTGGGTAAGTGGTGGTGGTTTGACTTGGTGAGCTGTGCAGCGCAGGGACGGGACACAGGCAGTGTCAGGGGCAACAGCCAGCCGCACAAAGGCTCCCGGCCGCCGGGCCGCGCACAATGGCTCCCGCGGACAAAGGCGGCCGCCGCGTGTCGTCCGTGCTGTTCGGTGCGGGGGGGGGGGGGGGGGGGCTCGGCACGGACTGCCCTCACCTCACCGCCAAATCGTCTCCGTCATTTATGGTTACAATAGGTTCGTATGAGCAGTTGCCAGCGCGCTCGTGCGCATGCGCAGAGCTGAATCCGCGTATGAGCAGTGGCTTCCTCCCGCTTCTGGCTACTTGGAGCGAGGCTTTTTGGTGTATGAGCAGTAGCAGCAAGTAGCCAGAAGCTACCCGGAAAAATTTTCCTGGCGCGCCCAAGCTGCCAGATTCGCGCATGCGCAGAGCAAGCTCAGTTATAGCGGGGGGGGGGGGGGGGCGGGGAGGGGGTGGTCCTTCCCCACGTGCCCCGTGGCCGTGTCTTCGTTTACAGCTCCCACGTCAAATGAAAACAAAACAGATTCTGTGGCCGGGAGCCGTCAAGTGAATTAATATACATTCTCATAACCATGAAAGACCAAAATAAGTTAGTAGTTTCAATTTTCTGATTTTATATTATTTCCACGTTTTTAGCAATCAACCATTAATGTCTTAATGAAGCTATTTCTGGCTGTTTTATAGAGAAATTTGCTTCAGTTAATTTTTTTTCCGCTGAGGCAGTTAGCTTATTTGAAACGAAGTGTTTCATTCCGCGCTATTGGCTACTTTCAACCTCGTTCAATTTAAAGTGCAAACTTTCATTTTCTGGGACGAATGACGTTATACCATAATAAAGAACCAAACATCAGAATACAGTACTGGACCTCCAAGAAAATTGGTATCACGAGAACCACATGAAAAGCTGAATATCAGGTACTTCAGAGTCCATCTGGACATACAAATGTGCAAATAGAGCGGAATGAAGCATTTTAGTATGGTTTATGAAATTCCGATGTTGCTGGAGTAGGTCTCTGATGTCCTGTTCCTTATATGACACAGTAAGATCTCTTAATGCTATATACGTACGAACATACGTAAACATAGACTTGAAGCAAAGTAGGCAAATTTGGTCAGTAGTTTTAAACTAAATATTTTGTTTCAAATATAATGACAGCCGTAGCAGAATTTTATAGATCTGCATTCTATGAAAGTGTTTTTCGATCACAAGGCACTTGTCTAGTACTTCCTCTGGGCCTGAAGTTATTTCTTAATTTGTGTTTACGTCTTAAATTTATAGAATGCCATTCTATGCTAAATTTTAGACTGGCAGCATACCATGTTTTATCGTTTTAACTCCCCACATAGCTTCATATTTATTCATAGAGTAGAATATAAACTGTCAGTTGCACAGCTTCTTTGCCTCACGGACAACCATGTTAATTTTTTCATATTTTGAAATAGTCATGAAATTTATTGTCCTTTATTCCGGTGTAAGCTACACAAGAAACTCTCTCTTTTTTTGTTGCAAGTAATTTGTATTCCATTCTAGTAGCTTTTTGCAGTGCTGTGTACATATAAATGTGTTGGAAATGCTACATAACAATATTGCAGAGTAAGAATTAAAAAAAATAATAATAATCTGTCAAAGTCACCCCTTAGCAAAATTTTATGGTACTTCGAGCAGTGGAGTCTAATTTTGAAATGACTCAAAAGCCAAGAACTGCTTCCTTATTTGCATCCTTTATCTGTGTGGGATATGATGGAACAATTGCTCTAATTACAACTCAGTATGTCCTCTCAACAACATGCCGCACGGGCGGCACGGCTACACATGGTCACGTGATGCCCCACCAGAAATACGACGAAAAGCGTATGAGCAGAGCAAGCACCAAGCACGGGCTGCCTACGTCATCGTAGCTGCGCATGCGCAGTACAGCCTGTTGTCTGGCGCTTTCTGGTAACTGCTCAAACGAACCTAATGTCTGTCTTTATACAGTGTCTGCATCTTCGTAATTCAATTTCTTTCAGACATGCAAGTATGTCTGAAGGAACAGACGCTGTCACTGTCTGCTACAGCTGTGGTAAACAACACGAAACACACACTAAGAAAACAAGACGGAAATCGGTAGATGTCATGTACATCCAAAATTGAAAAAAAATTACTACAATTTTAGAAAAGTGATTGATTTATTGAAGACAAAGAGCTTCACAGATTGAAAAAGTCAACAGTGCATTGGTCCACCTCTGGCCCTTGTGCAGGCAGTTATTCGCCTTGGCATTGATTGACAAAGTTGTTAGATGTTCTCCTCATCGCAAATGACAAAATCCGAGCAATCGATCAGCTAGCGAGATGCCCTCATTCACAGGTCCTCGTGTGGAAACTGCTGCGCGGTGTGGGATCCTTACCAGATAGGACTGACGGAGTACATCGAAAAAGTTCAAAGGAAGGCAGCACGTTTTGTATTATCGCGAAATATGGGAGAGAAATGTGTCACAGAAATGATACAGGATTTGGGCTGGACATCATTAAAAGAAAGGCGTCTTTCATTGCGACGGATTCTTCTCACAAAATCCCAATCACCAACTTTCTCCTCCGAATGTGAAAATATTTAGTTGACACCGACCTACATAGAGAGGAACGATCATCACGATAAAATAAGGGAAATCAAGAGCTCGTACGGAAAGATATAGGCGTCCATTCTTTCCGCGCGCTATACGAGATTGGAATAATAGAGAATTGTGGAGGTGGTTCGATGATCCCTCTGCCAGGCACTTAAATGTGATTTGCAGAGTATCCGTGTAGATGTAGATGTTTCGCAAGTTTGATGCAACTATAAGGGTCCGTCAAAAGAAAAGGAGATAGATGGAAAAGTAAGCAAGCTATTTCTTATTTCAAAAGTAATCTCTGTAACTTCAATCATTCATCCCACTGTGAAACAAGACGGTAAATGCCTTCACGGAAAAATGTATGCGATTGCCTACGGAACCATAATTGTACCCAGGCGTGCACTCTTCGTCCGAAGCAAATCGACGGCCACGAATATCTTTCTCCAGGGCCCCAAAAATATCGCAGTCGCGTCGGGAGGGATCGGGACTGTACAGAGCACGTGCAAGGGGTTCCCGGCGAAATTTCTGCAGCGTGCTTTAAACAATCTTGCCAACATGTTGGCCCGCTGCGAAGTTTCGCTGGTAAGTCCTTACACATCCTCCATACAGTCTCGACCTCTCCTGTTGCGATTGCTACATTTTCGAGGCCCTGAAGAAAGCCGTTCGTAGCCGCTGATTTGCTCCGGACGAAGAGGGCCTGCGTACAATCGTGGCTCCACAGGCAACCGCAAACATTTTTCCACAAAGGCACAGACCGTCTTCTCTCACAATGGGATAGATGTATTAACAACTACGGCGAATACTTTTGTAATAAACAGTTACATTTTTCCATCCGTCTCATTGTCATGATTTCCAGGAATATCTTCAATCGATAATCTGCCGTATTTTCGCCCATGCTTGTAAGAGATGACCCCTATATTCTTGAACATTACAAGGTTCTTTATTTACGTGACCATTACGGCACTCCAACCCCAGTTCTCGATACCAGTAATATCGTACTACTTTGCTGCGAAGTAACAGACATTTCTGTGACAATATTCACATTTGGTATCGATATATTACAGTGATATTGTTCTTGTGTGTATTCATTTCTGTGAGACTGTCATAATCTTTGACTTACTTGTAACCGTTTTGGCGCGAATGCGCACAGAGCAGTCTTTGTTTCACTTTGCAGAAGTTATTTCGCTTTGTAAAAGAACAGTCAAGTCTTGTGTTTGGTTAAAGTGGAAATTAAATATGTGAAGATTGAAACAAAACTCTTTTCTTGATGATGTCACAATTAAGAAGTAGTATATGTGAATTTACAAGAAGTTTAATAAAAATGTGGATCGTGAACACCAAGTCAAAAATTATTCCTACCATACCATTGTTCTGATCTGGGATTGTTTGATCATTAAGAATTTCCTGAAAAACGCAATTATTAGGTCTTCAAATATTGCGGAAGCGTCCGACCCCCCGCCCCCCCCCCCCTCCCCGGTCTGCTTTGACCCATGACGTCACAAATACGGCGGGAACGACGATTCCAATATGGCGCATATAAAGTCGTTACGTACACTTTATGAGGACGAAAATACATCGAAAAAGAAACACACACACTTTCCGCAAAAAGCCTAATGACACTAACGGGACAACCCGGGAAATAGGTTTTTGGGTGGGGATAAACTAAATATAAACAAATTTAGACACCCAGCCCCATACAAAACCACGCAAAACGACGAAAAAACCGACATCACAGAACTCCCCAAATACCACTAAACACAATATCATCTGGAATCGGACACTTCCCTTGACCTATATAGCTCAACAGCAGCTCCGGATCCCATAAATTAGGACCTAACACTTCCCTTGACCTATATAGCTCAAAAACATCTCCCGATACCAATACCAACATTCACAGCCACACATTGGGATCGAACACTTTCCTTGACCTGTTATCCTTACGACATCTCCACATACAGCCGTCCCTGGTCCGAGAAGCCGGAACTTTAAGTACGCCTCATTTCTTCACGACTTACTGAACACTTCACGACTTCATCCAAAAATCCGAATAGTTGAAGAAATTTTATTAAGAGACAACGCACTGTCCCCCATCATAGCCGACAACCGAAAACTGTTGACCCTGTCAGTCATATCCGTACCTACCAAAGACATAAAAAAAGAAATTTACCAAAATTCACACACGACGCCACACTCGCAAACTAAACCAAAAACATCACCTAACACACCACCAGAGCACCACCGATCGCATCAAAACGACACCTACAAATACGCCACTCTCACAAACTAAATTACGCGCCGTCGTGACGTCACACACCACAACAGCCATACGTCACGGGTCAAAGCCGACGGGTGGGATCGGACGCTTCGGTCGACCTTCCAGCAGTCAAAGTGGAATCACCCTGATGAGCGATAACAACTTCGACGAAATCTACGTGGGAATCCATTCAAGATAAGTGCCAAAATTAATGAATTTTTTACAGTGACTTCATTATTTCATTTCTGACGATACCATCCACAGTCAATAACTTTGTTGTTGCCCGATAAAGCGAACATATGCTGCGTGAGCAACATTATTAATCTGATTTCTAACCTACTTTGCAAATGGTGGTATTGTTAGAACAGGTATCTGTAACTTCCCACTTTTGATGTAAACCTAGTACAGACAGCTAGGAAAGTCGTTGCCTCTCACACCCTTCAAATCTTTAGAGCAAATGGCGTTTTCACTCCGGGCACGGTTGCCTCACTTCTCGCCTACGGCGTGACACGGGTTTAGTCTCACACTAACCCAGAGGTTCCCAAACTGGGGGGCGCGCCCCCCTGGGAGGGGGGGGGGGCGTGATGATGTTGCAAGGGGAGCGCGGGTGGAGTTAGTGGTATAAACCTAATATTTCTTTTTAATATCGATATTTTAATAAAAATGAATGTGCAGGTATTAATGATAGATTGTGTGTGTGTGTTGTGGTCTTCAGTCCTGAGACTGGTTTGATGCAGCTCTCCATGCTACTAATGATAGATTATGGTGCTAAATGCAATCGTTTGGCGTCCCACTTCCCGCAATCATATCGCAATAACCTATCCTAGAACATACAGCTTTTGAAGATCACGTTTGGAATGTCTCGTTCAGAATGTCACACACAGAAACACTCAAAATTACGAAGGCGATACGCTTAATTCTAATATATCAGATTTGTAAACAACTTACTTCTGACAACTGGAAAACAGAAAAGTCAGCTATTAACTATTCTGTACATTTGTACACTTGAACTGAACGTAATCATGTCATAACTTTTAGCCGTAGTAGGCTATGTTCATCAGAGTAATAATCACTTATACTGCGTAACTGCAAAAATGCCGTTTTATTACCCTGTCAGCCCGCGGATCCCCATGTGATGCGATTACAGTGACTTTAATAGACTGTATACGCTTCAAATGAACTGGCGGGCTCGTAATTTGGACGCCAGGGTTATGCCCTTTGTCACCAGAAAAATGTGCAAAACGTGAATGCGAAACTAGTACAAGTGTTCGTTCTGAGCAGAGTACTTCATACAGAAGTACGCTGGCTCTCAAAAGGAAATATGCTAGGAAGATTATTTGAACTTCGAGACGAAGTGATGCACTTTTTGGAAAATAAGAAACAAACTGAATTTATGTGGAATTTAGAAAGCCCGGTGTTCTTGTTTCATTGGATTACCAGTCAGATATTTTCGAATCTTTAAACAAAAAATGGTTCAAATGGCTCTGAGCACTATGAGACTCAACTGCTGAGGTCATTAGTCCCCTAGAACTTAGAACTAGTTAAACCTAACTAACCTAAGGACATCACAAACATCCATGCCCGAGGCAGGATTCGAACCTGCGACCGTAGCGGTCTTGCGGTTCCAGACTGCAGCGCCTGTAACCGCACGGCCACTTCGGCCGGCTAATCTTTAAACACATTGAATTTGAAATTACAAGGTGGAGAGTCAAACATAATTTTCCATCGGGATGCCATCAAAGCGTTTAATGATAAGTTGTAACTATGGAAACGTAAAATTTTAGCCTGCAATTATTCCTGCTTTCCCAGGTTGTTTGGAATCCTGGAAGAAGCCCGATTTCAAAACGATTTTAAGGATACTGATACTAAGAGTAAAATATCAAACCATTTGCAGCACCTGACTGATGAATTCGAACGATACTTCCCTAACAGTTGTGATGATAAAATTTATTATAGGTTAGCGACGGTTACATTTCACGTTGACGTGGATGTGTTGCCAGACAGACTACAAGAGGAAGTCTTAGAAGTTAAAAATGATTCTGCAGCGAAGTATGACTTTGAGAAGATGGATAAGCCTTTATTTTTGGTGAAATATCTCACGGTGTACCCCAGCACAGCAGAACAAGCACTGAAACTGTATTTACCATTTTCAAGCACTTATTTGTGCGAAAGAGCATTTTCAGCGGTAGTGGCGATAAAAAATAAGCTTAGAAGCAAACTCAGTATTGCCAATGATTTACGTTGCGCAGTTTCTACTATTCAGCCAAGAATTCAAAATCTTGTAAAAAATATGCAAGCTCATCCTTCACATTGATTTATTTCTTTGTTTCTTGCCATGTGTGCCGGCCGGAGTGGCCAAGCGGTTCTAGGAGCTACAGTCCGGAACCGCGCGACCGCTACGGTCGCGGGTTCGAATCCTGCCTCGGGCATGGATGTGTGTGATGTCCTTAGGTTAGTTAGGTTTAAGTAGTTCTAAGTTCTAGGGGACTTATGACCTCAGCAGTTGAGTCCCATAGTGCTCAGAGCCATTTGAACCATTTTTTTGCCATTTGTGTGTGGAAATAATATTTTTATAATAAATACGTCACATTATAAGAGAACTTGTTATTTTCCTCCTAACTATCCTTACATGTAGGTAATACTGTAAAATTATAAAAAAACTATTTCGAAGAAACAATATAAAATAAACATAGTGAATCTGATTTAAATATAAATACTGCGTGTGATCCTTATGGATACTGATGTTACGTGTGGTATGTTATTTCAACTAATAATAGTATTTCTCCTCGATGAAGACACAGCGAAAGTTTATCCTAGATATCGCAAGCGAAGAGTAGTCCTAAAATCGTATACGGGTGAAGAAATGGTGTGCAGCAAGGGAATGTAATCAAGGTAAAGAAGTTGTTTTATTCATATTTTTTAAAGTTCTGTGTAGCCTGCACGATCATTGCGTAAAACTAATTTTTTATTTTGTGTCTGGTTCTGAGAACTGGGCGTTTGTCGCCGTTGGGTAACTGTCGTCGTTGACATAAATGGCAACCTATGCGCAATGATAATGGGGAGCGCTATAGGCGTAAAAATCAGTGATGTTCGTTAACACCGTGACTGAGTGACTATTTTTGATAATGAGTGAAAGTAATAAGCTACACTCAACTTAAAATAATAGGCCGCATCCACTAATGTGCAAAGGTCGCAAATATTTTTCCTTGTTTGCCAAGGACTTTCTTTACTTTCGGAGTGGCTTATAATCACAAGACTAGACTGATGACGTAATAACTGCGACTCGATACATTAACAGCCCACCATGTTACATGAAGTCACCATCACAAATTTTTCAATAGTTTCTTGATAATTGATAAAAATCTCTATATTTTTTTAGGGCGGGGCAGGAAAGTTTTGTTTTCGGCTGAAGGGGGGCGTGACATACAAAAGTTTGGGAACCTCTGCACTAACCTATATATTTCGTTGTGAATGCAACGTAGTCGCGCTTGGTTCAACCGTAACAGACAGCGTTAACTGTTGTCGCGGTAGGGGCACAAAGGCAGTGATTAACCAGCGATTCGCCACGTGACGCCTTCGGCAGACTGGCCCGCGATGGAGCCGTTTGAAAGGATGGGCCGCGTGCAGCGGAACGCCTGGTTTTCCGCGGAGTGGACAGACAGGTCGCTCGTGAGTCACGGGGCCGCATGCCGTCTGCGCCGGAATGGCCTGCAGGCAGCGGCGGCGGCGACGACGACGCATGCGCCAGCGTCCCGCGCGGCCACAACGGCGTGCTAGTGGACCGCGGCGCCGCCACCAAAACTACAAACCAGAGGCGCGCTTTGTGTGGCGTTCCGTCGCTAATCACACAATTCTCCCCACTTCTTTGTCTTGCTAGCGCCGAAGATACTCCGCATTCCACTCCAATAAGAGACATCTCTGAAAAGGTTCCACTAGTTCTCTCGCTACTTGTGACGTACAGTCCCTCAAACGTCCCTTCGTAGAGGAAACGTTCGTGTATACGGTTTTCATCTCACGATTATTCTGCGATACCTGTTAGCATTACTGACAATACGGAATCAACAGCTTTATTATGCGATCTCTCAAATTCCAAAATGAAACAAATTACAGCTCAGGCATCGATATTAATAGTTTCCAGTGTTCTGTACCCCCATAATACCGAAACCTCCGAATATACGAAACATTTCAAGGATTCTGAATAAACACCTCAAACATTTGGACTAAATACAAAGCGCTATAACCTGGCTACTCACAGCATAGAACATGCTGCTCAATCAATATGTTTAACTGACGACTATGGACCGATAATGATTACGTGTCATCTGGAACACTTATTCTGTTAAATGATAGCGTACTGTGAGGTTTCCTAGTACAGGTAACCCCAATAAAACATTCACGGCGCTAACAGGTCACTAACTTTGTAAGGAAGGGCTATTATTAGCAGCTAGTCAAAAAATCAAATGGCTCTGAGCACTATGGGACTTAACATCTGTGGTGATCAGTCCCCTAGAACTTAGGGCTACTTAAACCTAACTAACCTAAGGACAACACACACATCCATGCCCGAGGCAGGATTCGAACCTGCGACCGTAGCGGTCACGCGGTTCCAGACTGAAGCGCCTAGAACCGCACGGTCACTGCGGCCGGCTTAGCAGCTAGTAATCAACGCTAAATAAACATGGCGGTTTACCCGTCACCGCCAGCTCGACAAAGGTAGTAAAAAAATGGCGGGAATGAGGATCTTGGAATGGTAGTTTACTTTAACCTACACATAAAATGCCGATAATGTAACCACTAAACACTATTTCGCCTTAGACTAAGCCTTCTCTCTACACTTCAACATTATAAACATGAGCGTTGCATGTGTGTCGACACTAAGCTAAGTAACGCGCAAAACAATAACCAGAAGCCTATACACGGTGTTGCAAAACACAATCGGTTTTTCGCGTCAAGGTGGGCACACTTCAGTTTTAGTATTGCTTAGTAACCGCTTAAGGGCTGAATGGCTGAACACTCACCACTTCGTCTATATTCGTGAAGTCTATGTAAACTTTTCAAGTATACTTTTTACTAGGTTGTGCGTCAAGCCTTCATCGCATGCTGTTCACGGACTCTAAGAACAATAACTGCAGATATTCTTCTCCCCGACTCCGTCGAAGAATATTTTCACTGAACAATAATATCTTTAGTTCCGCCCTGAAAACTTGCTTTTGCTATTTTCTTAGCAGCTTTGTGCGATTTATTAGTGACTTACAGTTTAAATTATTCAAACGAGTTCAACAATTCGAGATAAAATAGGCAAAAGTTACATAATGATGCCCCCTTGCATTTTTTGTCTTTTACGGACGATGTATGTACATACTGTACACCAAAATATTCGCCGGGTACTTGTTTATTAATAGAGGCTTTCCAAATTTATGTGATTTTTTTTTGTTATTATAACGAATAGTTAGTTAAACATTTCTCACAAACATAGACATCTGGTTAAGCTACAGCTCAGTTTGTTACTATAACCATTGTTTCGCATTCACATTCGTTGTTTTCACCTTGAGTCATCCAGATTTTCATTTTTCAATCTAACCTAGACGTCAGGCTACGTTACTTGGCACCACAACGAGGAAGATGAAAACAGGAGCCAGAGGGCATTATCACTCTCTAGACGATAAAATAATGGAGTAGCTCAAAGTAAGCCCACGGATTAAAGGGTTTTCAGAGGCATTAATGTCAATCGCTCTTAGCCACCATTGTATAAAACAAAACCTACTTCGGTTCCAAATCGAATGAAGAACAAGTTAAGCAATCCGCAAAATATTGTACAGTATGTTGGAGTATAGTGCTGTCAATGGCAATCGTGATCTGCACTGTTAAAGACAGCACTTACTGAAACCCCCTACATTAGGTATTGTGTGACTTCCAGGCGTTGGGCGAACAGTACGGCAAGGGTGCCGATACGAAACTGTAAACAAGGCGAAGTTACACGGCCATTGCTAGACGTTTTGCCGCTCCAAGCGAGAATTGAAATGACACCTCCTCTTTTTCCACTAGCATCGGTCTCCTTGCTATCCCCCTCCCCCCTCCATCTAATTGTTTAATTGTTCGACGAAAGACTCTGGGCACACGCAGCAAATAATTATTACACATTCTGATGTTATTTTAACACAGGCAACAGTTCGACTAAAATTATAGTGCAAACTGTAGCGGAATGATTAAAATATACACAGGATTCGTTTCTACGATATTATCGCACCCCGTTACTTTTTTGAAATTTGACTAAGCAATCAAAAACTTTGTCAGATTTTTGGATGAACTCATTTTTAACTTCACCACGAAACAGAAGATCAGTGTTATTAATAACATCCGTTCTAGATTACGGATTCTGCTAAGAGTTTTTGTTCTAACAGCGCACGATGCCTAGTCCCTATACGCTTTAAAGCTGAAAATATCCTTTCGCACCGTCAGCCAAGAGCAATAAGCAGCCATGAGATTTCAGTACGCGCAGCTGTCGTTAATTATACTGAGAAAACAGCTTGCAAGCACAAGGTACACAATTTCTACACGTATGTCAGGGCGGTAAACAAGTCGCTACTCTCTCTTCCTGGTTGTTGTTTGCGTACACATCAAATTTTAAGAAAACTACTACTAATTTGTTTGAGAAAAAGCAATGTAGTTCTTTTCTCGTGCATAGGGTATCAGCCACCCAGAGACAGAATTACAAACAAACACACACACACACACACACACACACACACACACACACACACACACACCAACCGATTTTTAAGTATGGTTATGATAAACTGTACTTAACCTTTTACTCATTTGATTTATTTTGAAAGGTAATTACAAGAGCTAGATTGTAAATACGTAATCGACTGTCCACAGGAAATAATAGTAGAACTCAAAATGTTCAAATGTGTGTGAAATCTTATGGAACTAAACTGCTAAGGTCATGTCTCTAAGCTTACACACTACTTAACCTAAATTATCCTAAGGACAAACACACACACCCATGCCCGAGGGAGGACTCGAACCTCCCCCAGGACCAGCCGCACAGTTTATGACTGCAGCGCCTCGGACCGCTCGGCTAATCCCGCGCGGCACAGTAGAACTAAAAATATCAACAGAACCACCGAGGACAACTGTCGCTTGACAAATGGTCTGCAGAGGCGTAAACAAAAAGAGGGACTAAACGTGGTATGGCATCAACACGCAAACACGATCACAAACCAGCGCTCAACAGACATTAATTAAGGTCATGTTTGTTTCCGTTTCGTACCCAGTTCTGAGACATCGAGGGATCACCAATTTAGTGTTGTAGGGCAGCGTGGAGGGTAAAAATTGAAGAGGGAGACCAAGAGATGAATACACTAAGCAGATTCAGAAGGATGTAGGCTGCAGTAGGTACTGGGAGATGAAGCAGCTTGCACAGGATAGAGTAGCATGGAGAGCTGCATCAAACCAGTCTCAGGACTGAAGACCACAACACAACAACCCAGTAGTGGCTGCTTTAGTTTTGAGATTGATAAAGGCAATGTGTGTCGTTTCGTCAGAGTGAATTCCGCCTGCTTTTGGAAACAATTAGCTGTTTCAAGTTTTCTCCTCATTTGCTCAATTTTTCGCTGCTCGATTTAAAATTTATTTTTTCCGCCCTTTGCCGCGCCTAAAATAGTTGTCCTAGGCGCTACCTAGTCTTGCCTACAGGTAGAAACGGCGCCGCGCATTTGTTGCAGACGGCAGGTAAGAAGCAGCTGGCGTGGGCAGCCGGAGAGCGGCTCGCCTTGGCCTCCGCGCGGCGCGGCGCGGCGCGGCGCACTCACCTTGCCGGTGGCCTTCTTGTAGCGCAGCGTCGCCTGCCGGATGAGATCCCTGACGAGCATGTCGCCGTCCCCGCAGGGCACCACCACCCGCACAGGCCCGAAGATCACAGTCACCTTCATGCCACCACACACTGCGTATTAATCCGGCACAGAATCACACAGCACACGCGCCGCGTCGCGCACGAGCAGAACGGGTCGCACGGGCACACGAGTTGGCTGGCCGCATGACGGCGGCGTCGCCGAGCGCTCACTGCTGGAAGACCGGAGAGGAGCGCTGGAGGCTCCGGGACTGCCGTCGCTCCGCCCTCAGCCGCGCCGTCGACAAAAGCCGGAAAAACCTGTTTTCCAGCGGCCCCTAGGTGCGGCGCTGGCGCCCGCCGCAGCGCGCCCTGCCACCTGGCGGCGGCCGGCCGAGCTAGTGGCGCGTTATCTGGCGGCGCACCTCCGAAGTACTGGGAGCCCAGGCCGGGCGGGTTGCGTGAACATGCCAAAATCAAAATTCGCTCGCACGCTAGTTTACTTTTTACTTATCTGCGGGTTCTACAGATCATAATTGCAATCTCCGCTCTGTTATGGCACGAGCCATTTAGTTTACAGCTTTTCTTTTTCTGATTTTGCGGCCTCATTGGACCAATTCAGTCTGCTCGTCTTCTACAATAGGTCTTCTTTTACCGAATTGCTCAGTATCTTTTCAGTCGTTCTAACCTTTTTGTCGTTACTCAGCTGTAAACAACCCTTTTTTATTTTTTGTCGTTTCTCTGCTTTTCATTTAAATCTTATTTCTATGGTTTTTAGTTTCATTAAATTCTGTGCTTTATTTTGCAAATCGTCCAGGGTTCATTCTAGGTCTTTCATATCCTGCTGATTTCCTATTATCCATTCTACTTCATGCTTCATGTTCCAAAGTTTCTCTATAATTTTTGATAATCTGGATTCTGGTTTCCTCATAATGTGACCAAACACAGACAGCCTTTTCCCGTATATACCACTTCATTTGCCACAATACCAAAAGAAACTTAAAACTGGAGTAGTGTTCATTGACCTGTCAGCAGCTAATGACACGGTGTGGCGCGAGGGTCTATTATTGAAATTTTTCAGAGCTATACCTTGCAAAACTCTTGGCAACCTCTTAAGTAACATGTTAAGCAATAGGCGGTTTAAAGTACATCAAGGAGAAGAGAAAAGCAGATGGCATGTACTCAATAACAGATTACCTCAGGGCTCTGTTCTTGCTCCAGTGTTATTAAACCTCTACACAGCTGACCTGCCGAATTTGACCTGTCGAAAATTTCAATATGCAGATGACCTGGCAATTTCATATCAGAGTGAAGACCTTTCTGAATGTGAAGAACACCTAAGGGAACAGCCTTACTAAACTTTATGAGTATTTTGAGACTAAGACCAAATGTTTCTACAACCGAGGTAAGCCTGTTCCACCTCTCTAATCGCCTTTCATCAGCAAAGATCAGTCCACAGTTCGGCTCTCTTGGCACAGTCAGATACAACGAAAGCCCAAAATACCTGGGAGTCACTCTGGACAGAACTTCAACATACAAAAAACACCTTTGCAATCTGGTCCAGAAGATACAAACACCTGTGAACCTTGTGAGAAAGCTGGCAGGCGGTACAGGGGGAGCAAACACATCAGTTCTCCGAGGAGCATCCCTTGCACTGGTATACTCTGCTGCAGAATACTGTGCACCAGTTTGGCTCCGAAGCACCCACGTAGCGAAAGTAGACGTGCAATTGAACTCAGTTATGAGAGTAATTAGTGGTACAGTCCAGTCTACACCTACTTGCTGGCTACCAGTGCTTTCAAACATCTGTCCACCAGACCTCCGTCGAAAGGCTGCTCTTTACAACCTCTGTCAGCAAGTTTCTGAAAACAACTCGATCCCTCTTCATGACGATTTGCTATCACTGCCCAAGAAACGCTTCAAATCTAGAAGACCAGCATATGAAATGGAAGTCCAAATGATATCCACAGGATTCGACCAGGATTCAGAGTGGAAACGTGAGTAACAAACTACAAGAACCCGAAACCACGAACTTGTAGACAATCGAACAGTTCCAGTTCCAGGCTTCCACCAACCAAGGCAGGTGTGGGTGCAGTTAAACAGATATCGGAGCGAAGAGGGTAGGTGCAAATACAACATGCACAAGGGCGGCTTTTCAAGTGACAGTGTGTGTGACTGTGGCGACACCCAAACAATGAGCCACATTGTGAATGACTGTCCAATCAGACGCTTCCCTGGTGGCATTGAGAAGCTCCATCAAGCATCCCACGAGGCACTCCACTGGATCGAGTCCATCAACATCCGAGTGTAGTCTGAGCCGTTTTAAAACTTGTGTACTATATATAATTTCAAATGTTCATTTTTACATATATTTTTTTGTTTTGCTGAATGTGTATTACTGTGATTGATGCATACGATAATAATAATAATAATTTGCCACAATCCACCATTGTCCATCTTTATGATATTTCTTATTTATGCATGTTCTAGCAATCTCCTGTGGGGTTGCTAGTGCCCCATCGGGCGCCTCCCTAGGTGGCGGATTGGGGAACACTCACCAGATATGGCGGGTACCGAGGAAATTATATACCTGGAATGGACGACCAAAACTAGCGTGGCTAGGACAAGTCACTGAGACATAGAGAAGGCAATGTTCTTAGAGCTAGACCCCCAAATACAAGGTCTCTGGTCCTCCATGCTGGGGGCTGTGCAGACGGCCACCTCCCCTCTCATGGAAAACAAGATCTGATCACGATACTCTACACGTGCCTCGGAAACAGGACTGTCTTAATTGGAACTGAACTCGGAAACGAAAACCAGACTTAAGATTTGGAACATGCAATGTAAGAAGTTTTTTCAGACCGGGAAGCATGCAGACTCTAGTCAGCCAACTAGAAAAATGCACGCTACAAATTGTAGCACTGCAGGAAATCAGATGGCCAGGAACAGGGTCTGTAAGAACAAGTACAGGAAGTATTCTACATGGAGATTGTGGTGACCACTGAGAATGTGGAACAGGCTGTTATGATAGTAGTACAGCGCTAAATTTTGTAAAAGAATTCAAATCCATAAATAACAGAATTTCATACATAACAATTGGTGGGCAAAGCATAGATGTGACCTTTCTTAATGCATATGCTCCTTGTGAAGACAAAGATGAACTCATCAAAGAAGAATTCTATAGTCAACTGAATCTCAAATATGACTCACTGCCAAACCGTAGTATCAAAATAATGCTTGGGAACTTCAATGCTAAAGTAGGAAGAGGGACAACTTACAGGCCAGTCATTGGAAATGCCAGTTTACATAAAAAATTAATGACAATGGTAGCCATTTTGATTACATTCGTTACGGATCACAACTTATGCATATCTCCCCCATAAAAATATTCATAAGGGGTCATGGATATCAGCTCTGAACTAGATAGATCATGTATGAATCCAAAAATGTTTTGCAAATTGCATCAAGGACACCAGGTCATACAGAGGAGAATACTGTGACACTGATCATTTCCTAGTAAAAGCTAAAATGACAGTAAAATTTAAGAAAGTCACAAAGAAATGAAATGATCGTATGGCATTGTTGGCCGGGAGGCCCCATGTGGGGAAGTTCGGCCGCCGTATTGCAAGTCCTTTTTTAGTTGACGCCATTTCGGCGACTTGCGACTCAATGATGATGAAATGATGATGAAGAACACACAACACCCAGTCATCGCGAGGCAGAGAAAAATCCCTGACCCCGCCGCCAATCGAACCCGGGACCCCGTGCGAAGGAAGCGAGAGCGCTACCGCAAGACCACGGGCTGCGAATCTATAGTGTAAATATGTTAAAGGAGCCAGAAGGAAAGGAACAGTTTGTGACAGAACTAGCTGGGAAGATAACAAAGATGGAGCAAATGGAGTCTGGTCACCATAACATGAATGAAGACTGGACAAAAATAAAAAAAACCACCCTGAATGAAGCAGCCGCTTAAGTTTTGGGAAAACGGGAAAAAACCTAACCTTGTATGGTTCAGAAGGAGATCTAGAAAGGAGTGGTTAAAAAACATGAACAGTATATAACTAAAAGAGAAATTTACTCGGATAAGGAAAGAAACATCAATAGTTCTTAGACAGAGACATCAACAGTTCTTAGACAGGAAAAAAGGAAATATTACAATGACATACTTAACGAGGCGGAGGAGAATCTCACTCATCACAGGACTAGACAAATGTATCAAAACGTGAAGAAATGCACCAAAATGTATGTAAAGAAAGAACAGTTGATTAAAGATGAAAAGGGAAGAATGCAAGTGAACGGAAAAGAGATAGGGCAAAGATTGGCAGAATATTTCTCCGAGCTCACAAGGGAACCTCCCCATCGCACCCCCCTCAGATTTAGTTATAGGTTGGCACAGTGGATAGGCCTTGAAAAACTGAACACAGATCAATTGAGAAAAAAGGAAGAAGTTGTGTGGAACTGTGAAAAAATAAGCAAAATATACAAACTGAGTAGTTCATGGGAAGATAGGCGACATCAAGGACTCTAAAAACACAGGAGCGCAGTGGTCTCGTGGTAACGTGAGCAGCTGCGGAACGAGAGGTCATTGATTCAAATCCTCCATCGAGTGAAAAGTTTAATTTTTTTTATTTTCAGTTTATGTGACAAACTATTGTGTTTTCATCACTTTTTTGGGAGTGATTATCACATCCACAAGAAAACCTAAATCGGGCAAGGCAGAAGAATTTTTTTACCCATTCGCCAAGTGTACAAGTTAGGTGGGTCGACAACATATTCCTGTCATGTGACGCACATGCCGTCACCAGCGTCGTATAGAATATATCAGATGTGATTTCCTGTGGAGGAATCGGTTGACCTATGACCTTGCGATCAAATGTTTTCGGTTCCCATTGGAGAGGCACGTCCTTTCGTCTACTAATCGCACGGTTTTGCGATGCGGTCGCAAAACACAGACATTAAACTTATTACTGTGAACAAAGACGTCAATGAACGAACGGACAGATAATAACTATGCAAATATAAATAAAATTTCCACCCGAGGGAAGACTTGAACCAAGGACCTCTCGTTCAGCAGCTGCTCACGCTACCACGGGACCACGACGCTCTTGAGCTCATTTTGTCCATGATGTTGCCTATGCGACCCGTGGACTACTCAGTGTATATTTTGCTTATTTTTTCACAGTTCCACACAACTTCTTCCTGTTTTCTCATTTGATCTGTGTTCAGTTTATCAAGGCCTATCCACTGTGCCAACTTATAACTAAATCTGAGGGGGATGCGATGGGGAGGTTCCCTTGTCAGAATACAGTTCAGGTACCAAGTTATTTTCTTTAGACATCAAAAATCTTTATACTAATGTCCCTGTACAGGTAAAGAAACATATACTGATCAAATCATTCCTGCGTCTTCCATGCATCCACAGTCTCACAAAAACGCCTCTTTTCACTCTGCCATTCACCGGGTTACTTCCATTCCACTTTCAAAAGAAAAGTTCAACGATACTCAAAACGATAGCAGTTAACAATGAGTATAATCCTAGCACAGAAAGAAAACTGGTAAAAGAGTTACTACCCTCGGCACCTCTATCATTGAATCTAACGAAAAAAAAAAATATTTTTCTATTCCTTTCTTGGGGTCCATCTCCTGTCAGATCCAACGTCTTCTGCGTAATAAATATAACTGCAACGTTGCCTTTTCTGCCAACAATAACTTGAAAAAAACTTCATTGATAATGTAAAATCGACTCGTTCCCCTTTAGAAAGTTCTGACGTCTATAAAATTTTCTGCGATACCTGCTCTTCCTACTACTTAGGACAAACAGGACATGCCTTTACAACCAGTTATAAAGAACACCTTTTAAGAAAAAATGGCTCTAGCCCTCAAAATTCATCTTTTACCGACCATCTTCTGATTACAGGTCACGGGCCTAAAGCTATTTCCGATAGCAACATCTTGCACACCGAAAAGAAGGGGCGTAAATTAGATATTCTTGAAGAATTAGAGATTGTTAAACATATTTCTCGAAATGATGGCCTCATTCTCAATGAGCAGCTGCAGCTGCGTAACAAAAATTTCTTCAACGGTATAACTTGACGTTTAATTTCGGGTCTCCTCATGCAGTTCACCGAAATGTTGTTTTCCATCTAAGCCATCGCATTATTTTTCATTTATTAAAAGATATATTGGCTGTACTTCATGTTATATCGTTTTTTTACAAGCTGTGTTATTCAGCCCTTTCTTTTGTGTATGTTCTATAATGACGTTTTTATGCTTCAAATTGTACCTCTAAGATCTGTTGTAGACAAAATGTTACTATATAGTTCGCTGTTAAACAAAATATTAGCCTTTATATTATGTACTGAACAATATTTACTATAGTTTTCGCCTGTCTCCATTTGAATATTAAGTAGCCAAGTTGTACCTGCGGCTACTAGATGGCGCTCTCGCTGCGATGTCACGTTCACTTGCCGCACTTGTTAACTCGGGAGCCTCAGTCCGTTGCAACCTGTGGCTATATAGGTATGAGAAGCCCTTAGAGGCTCGCCTTGACACATTCTTTTTGAATTTTTGTGACTAAAGCCCTTCTGGTTTGTTATTTATGATATACTTGACATGTGAGTACTGTCTCTGTCTAGTATTGTTAGTCAATACACTTTTTATATGTAAAAAAAATTTCTTCCATTAATTATGTTATAAACCACTTTGTATGTCTAAATTCTGATGAAGGTACTCTTAGAAGTGTTGAAAACTGGTCAATAAGACTATAAAAAGTGTGACCGAGGGCTCATTTGTTTCATTTTCTCCCAGCTCCTAAATTGCGAAGACCCCACAGAACTTCTTCCTTTTGAGTCACCACAAACTGTGAACACAGAAGTGACTACTCCCACTGAATATGAAATTATACAAATACTAAAAAAATTAAAAAACAACAAAGCGGCCGGGGAAGACGAAATTGTTGCAGAGCTCACAAAAATGGAGGACCTGACCTTGTAATAACCATGACAAGCCTCATACGAAAGGTCTGGGAGCAACAAAGTCTCCCAGAAGATAGGAAAATGGCCATCATCTGTCCATTACTGAAAAAGAATAAATAAATGTCGTGTGACGAGGGCCTCCCGTCGGGTAGACCGTTCGCCTCGTGCAAGTCTTTCGATTTGGCGCCACTTACGCGACTTGCGCGTCGATGGGGATGAAACGACGATGATTAGGACAACACAACACATAGTCCCTGAGCGGAGAAAATCTCCGACCCAGCCGGGAATCGAACCCGGGCCCTTTGGATTGACATTCTGTCATGCTGACCACTTTTTTTTTTCAATTTTCATTTTGTTCGCTTTACTTCGTTTAATCTGTTCGGGGCGGACGTTGTAAGACATCCATTTAAGTTCGTTGTTGATCCATTAACTCAGTTTTTTTATTACAGAGGGCACATTACCGTCTGACCGAACACGCTGAGCTACCGTGCCGGCATCAACTGAGCTACCGGGGCGGACACTGAAAAATAATGACCCCCTGGTATGTGACAATTATAGGGGAATATCTCTGCTAGATGTCAGCTATAAAGTACTACCTCTATGCCTCCTAAATAGGATACTACCACTTGCTGAGGAAGCTGTAGCAGACTACCAATGTGGGTTTAGACGCAACAGATCAACAGTGGACCACCTATTTTCCCTGCGTCAAACAACGGAGAAATGCTGGGAATATAATACAGACATGCACATGCTCTTTATTGACTTAAAAAAAGCCTAAGCGTACACAGGGGAGGGGGGGGGGGCATAATCAGAGTACTAAAGGAATTTCAGTTTCCATCTAAAATAATCCGAGTGGGGGCAATGTGTCTAGAACAAACACTCTGTCAAGTGCATACAAGTACCGGTCTATCAGAACAGTTCGAAGTTCGAACCGGCTTCAGACAGGGAGACGCCCTTTCCCCTATATTATTCAACATTGTGCTAGAAAAAATAAACAGGGAATTTGTGAAAACTGACCCCATTGGAATACCCCCAGATAACATCTCAGTGACTCGACTGGCATACGCGGATGATATAATCCTAATCAGTGGTAGAAGAGAAGAGCTCAGAAGAATGGCAGGCTCGTAGTGCAAGATTGCCAGTAGGGCAGGCCTGCAAGTCAGTGAAGATAAGGCAGAATACATGGTCCTGAGCAAGTCAGCGGGAAATGGGGACCCGCTCACGGTGGACAGTCTCTCCGATTCAAAAGGTCAAATACTTTCAAATACCTTGCTAGTCTCTGCAGTGATCAGAACCACTGTGAAATTGAAATAAATGCAAGAATTGTCGGAGGAACAGAGCATACTTTAGCTTTCAGGATGTGCTGAAGAGAAGATCCCTGTCAACAAGTTTTAAGATCAGGTTGTAGCGAAGTATGATTATGCCAGTGGTTATGTACGGTTGTAAAAGCCTCACCTTTAGGAGAACAGATGAAGAGAAACTACGTGTTTTCGAACGAAAAATCCTCCGAAAAATGTATGGTCCTGCGATAGATTCACAAACAGGGGAATGGAGAATTCGAAAAAACCAAGAATTAAAAGAGCTTTAGGCACAGCCTGACATTATAAAAAGAATAAGAATGAGAAGGTTGACCTGGGCTGGACATGTAGCAAGGATGAATGAAGGGAGTATACCCCATGATGTGTTTCTGGGAACTGTAGCTGGAAGGAGGTACCGGGGACGACAGCGGACAAGATGGAAGGACAATATTGACAAGGACACCGAGGACGTGGGGCCAGGAGCGGGGGAATGGTGGCAGGAGGCTCGCAATTGGGAGCAGGCATATGGTCACTAAGGCCCAAGCCACGGATAAGTAAGTAAGTAATAAGCAATTTTTCTCTCTACTTTTAGGATTTTGTCGATTTTGTAGTTCTGGGTGACATAGAAACGAGTTTCACTTCCATATGTCGTCTCTGTTTGAACCACTGCCTTGTAATGTTTTAATTTAGTGTTGATTCATAAAAGTTTTTATTGTATGTATATCATGTTAATTTTTGAGCTTTTAATATTTTGTTGCTTCTTTCTTCTCACGCAGTTTTCTCGTCCACGTTGTATATAATACTCTCTCCTACGTATTTAAATTGTTTCACTATTTTTAATTTCCTTTTATTTACTGTTACGTGGTTGATTATTAGTGGATTTGCTACGACTATCTCAGTCTTTTCGAATGATATCAGGAGTCCTATTTTTTTGTATTGTATTGTGGGCTTGTTATTTGATCTCTGGCTTCTTGAATGTTACCAGCTAGTAACGCTAAGTCATTTGCACATCCCAAGCAATTTAAATTTATTTAAACTTTCTCGGTTCCAATTTTTTTGTTTTTAGGATTTTCCTTGTACTATTCCCTAATTATGTACTCGAGTGCACAGTTTAAAAATATAATAAATTTTCAATGAGGCACCACGACCTGCAGGGTGTCACAGGGCTCCGTACTGGACCCATTTCTTTCCCTTATTTTTGCCAACGACCTTATTATCTGTACAAAAAATACTTCAGTCTGTTTAATGATAACATAACCATTCTGACTGAAACTTCCCTCCACCCCCCAATAACAGAATGAAAAACGTTTACTCACTACCTTAAGAGAGGTTCTACGACGGTCTCAATCAAATGGTCTCTCTCTCACTTAACGTGAAGAAGACAACTTTCCACAATACGAAAAATACTAGAGTATCTCACCATAAAATGCCAGGATCCAATAACAAGGGTACACTCTACCCGATTCCTTGGACAAACTCATCTTGACAGTACGCACACTAGAACTATGAACAAAACTAAACTCAGCAGCATTCGCTATTCGTATGATTTCTTTTATTTGTGAAAAACAGGCAATCAAAGTAGCTTGCTATCGTTATTTCCGTTCTGTTACAATGTATGTGATTACATTGTGGGGGTTATCAACTTCAAGGAAAGTGTATTTTTACTGTTCAAAAGAGGCTCAGAAACATGAAAAGAGTTCATCTCAGACACTCCCGCAGCTATTTATTCCAACAGTTAGGAATCCTCAGCTGCCATGCTAGTGCATTCTCTCCCTGACGAATTATACAAGAACCGTGCATATGGGTTGGGTTGTTTGGGGGAAAAGACCAAACAGTGAGGTCATCAGTCTCATCGGATTGGGGAAGGACGGGGAAGGAAATCGGCCGTGCCCTTTCAAAGGAACCGTCTCGGCATTTGCCTGGAGCGATCTAGGGAAATAACGGAAAACCTAAATCAGGATGGCCGGACGCGGGACTGAACCATCGTCCTCCCGAATGCGAGTCCAGTGTGCTAACCACTGCGCCACCTCGCTCGGTGAACCATGCATATCACGAACGTGACACCCGAAATGAAAAAGATTTATTGGGTTGGTGCATAAGTTCGTAGCGTTTTTCCATGAGTTTAATAAACACAAGAGATACACGTAACAGAGACTTTAGTCATCAATAATATATTCTCCTTCGCTATTTACAACGGTATGCTGTGGTAACTTTTCGGCTCCGCGACTGTAGAAATCACGTGGTTTTGAGGCGAAGAACTCGTCGGATCAATTTCGGAACTCATTTTCATCCGGAAAGCAAGTTCCTTGAAGATTGTTGGACAGAGAGCGTAAAAGGCGTAAATTTGAGGGCGCAACATCAGCTGAATGATGTGGTGTGCTGAAAGACTTCCCGGACAATTCCTGTATGGTGTTTTTGTCGGTCTAGCAGAATACATGAGAGCGATATCGTGGAGCAGCATCATTTCACACAGTCTTCCTGCTTGTTGTTCTTGTGTTGCGTCTGCAAGACGTCTCGTCTGTGACAGTAACTGTCAGCAGTGATGTTTACACCTCGGGGAAGCGATTCGTAGTACACCACACCGTCGCTGTCCCACCAGCTGCAAAACATTACCTTTTGTGGATTAGCGTAGGTCTTTGAACGGGGATTTGCTGCTTTTTTTGGGCTCAAGCATTTTTTTCTTTTCCTTATGCTAGTGTAAAGACACCATTTCTCGTCACCAATAAAGATACAACATAGGAATTGTCAATGTTGTTCAGGAGCCAATTAAAATGAGAGCAAGCAGAGATGCACATATGGCTACCCACTGATTTTTGTGATTTTGGTTTAGAGAATGCGATACCCAAACACACGATTCTTGAACCTTCCTCAGTGCATGCAAGTGCATCATTGCACGTTAGTGGAATGACCCCATTTTATCACATTTACCATTTCTCGATGACACTGACGTGGATCATTGTGGATTAACGCGTTTCGACGATCTTCGTCAAACCTCGAAGATCTTCCTGAATGTGGAGAGTCACTAATGTCAAAACGACCATCCTTTAAACGAGAAAACCATTTTATTGCCGTGCTCTGTCCGATGGCATTATCCCCATACACGGCGCAAATGCTTCTAGCTGCCTCCTCTGGTGTCACCTGTCCACTGAATTCAAAGAGAAAAATATGTCGGAAATGTTCCGATTTATCCACTTGGTACTCCATTTTCTAGGATCCACAGATCCATTCAGCATCTCCACATGACAATATGTAAACTCAAATATCAACAGTGAACTGTTGTTGTTGTTGTTGTTGTGGTCTTCAGTCCAGAGACTGGTTTGATGCAGCTCTTCATGCTACTCTATCCTGTGCAAGCTTCTTCATCTCCCAGTACCTACTGCAACCTAAATCCTTCTGAAACTGCTTAGTGTATTCATCTCTTGGTGTCCCTCTACGATTTTTACCCTCCACGCTGCCATCCAATACTAAATTGGTGATGCCTTGATGCCTCAGAACATGTCCTACCAACCGATCCCTTCTTCTAGTCAAGTTGTGCCACAAATTTCTCTTCTCCCCAATTCTATTCAATACCTCCTCATTAGTTATGTGATCTACCCATCTAATCTTCAGCATTCTTCTGTAGCACCACATTTCGAAAGCTTCTATTCTCTTCTTGTCTAAACTATTTATCGTCCACCTTTCACTTCCATACATGGCTACACTCCATACTAATACTTTCAGAAATGACTTCCTGACACTTAAATCTATACTCGATGTTAACAAATTTCTCTTCTTCAGAAACCCTTTCCTTGCCATTGCCAGTCTACATTTTATATCCTCTCTACTTCGACCATCATTAGTTATTTTCCTCCCCAAATAGCAAAAGTCCTTTACTACTTTAAGTATCTCATTTCCTAATCTAATTCCCGCAATATCACCCGAGTTAACTCGACTAGATTCCATTATCCTCGTTTTGCTTTTGTTGATGTTCATCTTATATCCTCCTTTCAAGACACTGTCCATTCCATTCAACTGCTCTTCCAGGTCCTTTGCTGTCTCTGACAGAATTAACAACGTCATCGGCGAACCTCAAAGTTTTTATTTCTTCTCCATGGATTTTAATTCCCACTTCAAATTTTTCTTTTGTTTCCTTTACTGCTTGCTCAGTATACAGATTGAATAACATCGCGGACGGGCTACAACCCTGTCTCACTCCCTTCCCAACCACTGCTTCCTTTACATGCCCCTCGACTCTTATAACTGCTATCTGGTTTCTGTAAAAATTGTAAATAGTATTTCGCTCCCTGTATTTTATCCCTGCCACCTTCAGAATTTGAAATAGAGTATAGCAGTCAACATTGTCGAAAGCTATCTCTAAGTCTACAAATGCTAGAAACGTAGTTTTGCCTGTCCTTAATCTAGCTTCTAAGATAAGTCATAGGGTCAGTATTGCCTCACGTGTTCCCGTATTTCTACGGAATCCAAACTGATCTTCCCCAAGGTCGGCTACAACTAGTTTTTGTAAAGAATTCGTGTTAGTATTTTGAAGCCGAGACTTATTAAACTGATAGTTCGGTAATTTTCACATCTGTCAACCTCTGCTTTCTTTGGGATTGGAATTATTATATTCTTCTTGAAGTCTGAGGGTATTTCGCGTGTCTCACACATCTTGCTCTCCAGATGGTAGAGTTTTGTCAGTGCTGGCTCTCCAAAAACCATCAGTAGTTCTAATGGAATGTTGTCTACTCCTGGGGCCTTGTTTCGACTTAGGTCTTTCAGTGCTAACAATGAACTACAAAAAAATATGACACTGGATAAATAAACCCATACCAGCTGGGATACCAACAGGCAAAACAGAAACGCTACGAACTCACGCACCAACCTAATCCATACAGAGAGAAAATACAGCAGCATGGTACACAAAGGAGTACATTACCGAAGTATGAACTACATGCCAAATCTATAGCTGGTAGCGTGTACAGATTTAGAAAGGATCTTCCACAAAAGTTTTTCTTCTCTACACAGGATGGTTTTTTTTTTTTTTTTTGCATCACGTAAAACTTGTAAGTTTGAAGTACCAGTAATGAAGTGATTACTCAGACTATAACTTGTGATTACTATTAACATAATCCAAGAGCGCTTCTACATAAACTCTAAGACAAAAAAAAAAAAAAAAGAAAATAAAGATTCACCGCGCAGGAATTATCTGCTTGGGGCGGAAATCGGTACGTGAGATTTATATGTACAGACGAACAAATGATTACAGTTTCAGAAAAATTGGATGATTTATTCAGGGGAAAGAGTTTCACAAACTGACAAGTCAATAATGCATTGGTGCACCCTTGTCCCTCATGGAAGCAGTTATTCGGTTTGGCATTGATGCAGACAGAGATGCTGTATGTCCTCCTGAGGGGTGTCGTGCACAAGTCCGTCCAACTAGCGCGTTAGACCGTCAAAATCTCTAGCTGGTTGTAGGGCGCTGCCCATAGTGCTTCAAACGTTCTCGACTGGGGAGAGATTTGGCGACCTTGCTGGCCAAGGTAGGGTTTTGCAAGCACGAAGACAAGCGGTATAAATTCTCGCCATGTGCGAGCGGGTGTTATCTGGCTGAAATACAAGCCCAGGATGGCTTGCCATGAAGGTCAAAAACCGTGAAACGTCTCTGTGAAGTCTTTTCATAAGAGGCTTGTCGAATTCGGTACAACTTATTCGCTTTACTACCTGATTTTAGCTCAAGTCATGAACTCTTCCAGAAAGACTGAGCACTCAAATAAGGCCTATTGAATATTATATGTGTGTTTTAATGTGGGGTTTCGGTTTTGTTTTGTGGGAAACGCTGAGATGGTCATCGTCTGCTGTGAGCAGACGACGTTGTTTCTCCTTCGAAGGAGAGCACAGGATGACCAACTTAGGTTTCCAATACCTGACCAGAGAAGTTTACCCATCTTAGTCGAAGGCTGTGTCGAAGGCTGTTTTTGTGTGTGAGGTTGGTGACGGAGCTTCCGCTGCACGGGGAGCTAGGTAACCTCGAAAGGAAAAGCGTCACTCTTCGGTGAACGCTTGGTGAATACGGATCGTAGCTCTTAAGGGGGGTTTCAGGTGATAGGAAGCAGGTTGAGTTAGGACTTTCTTATGTTTAACTGTTGAAATACTTAAGATCTTCAGCTTAACTGAAGCGTGTGAAGCTAGTTATTTTTCCGAATGTGCCATAAGTATATTGCTTTAAATGGGCGATTTTGGGGTGTTTGAGTCAAAAGTCTGGAAGTTACTTTGCTCATTTTGAACAACGATGAAGTAGAATTTCAAACGGTAAATCTGATTATGAAAAGCTGGTTAGGAAGTTGCTTTTGTCTTTGTGTGTCGATTTTGTGCCAATGACCCTTCTGGTCCACCACGGCACCGCAATGGGCTTTATTTTACCAGTTTGCTTGTTTAATGAGCTATAATTTCTGCAAGAATATCTGTTCTTTTGTGCGATTTCTACAAAGCAGCACAACAGTTTGATTCGGAATGCACCACGTGCTCTAGTTCGGCCGTTTGCAAGCAGCAGACGCAGTTAGTATGTTAAATTATTATCGCACAACCTCGTGCATTGGTTAAACCTCTGTTCAGAGTAGTGCATTCGTAGAATCGTAATGCGAATCTCACTGAGATATTTTTGTGGTATAAATGCAAAGGAGATGATAGTATCGTTGTCTTCCACCCCCGTTTTCTGTGTTTCTTCTTGCTCTAATTAAATTGTGCTCTGTTACATTCTCACGTAATTCTTACTTAAATATTTCTAGTCAGGCACCAGTTATGTGTAGATAGGATGTGCAACAATACAATAAATAATCTACGTGAAAGATAAATTCCATGGTGTTGATTTAACCCACTTACTCCGGTTTCCAATCCTGAATTAATCAAGTTGCTTCATGCACGACATGGAGTGCTATTAATCTGGCTACTTAAAGAAATTTGCATACTTGTAATTAAATTATTAAAGAAATTAAACTAATAATTTTCTAGCTCCGTTTTTTTCTAAATGGTTAGGGAGGGCTTGGGCTGGTGGCGACCCTGAATTTCTGAATTTTTATGATTATTTGTGTGAGAGAAGCAGCTAGAAATGCGAGATAACGTATATGGCTCGATGAGAAACGTCGTAAAGATTGTAATACGTTACAACCGGGGCGCAGAATCTACATAAATCTATCTACATAACTGATCTTTTGGATAGGGTGGATAGCAATGTGCGGCTGTTTGCTGACGGTGCTGTGGTGTACGGGAAGGTGTCGTCGTTGAGTGACTGTAGGAGTATACAAGATGACTTGGACAGGATTTGCGACTGGTGTGGGCTCGTACAGAGGCATATAGGCAGTCATTTTTCCCTCGTTCTGTTTTGGAGTGGAACAGGGAGAGAAGATGCTAGCTCTGGTACGAGGTACCCTCCGCCATGCACCGTATGGTCGATTGCGGAGTATGTATGTAGATGTAGAGAGAGGGTGATTCCGTGATGATTTACGAACTTTCAAGTGTGACAGAGAAGGGTGAATGTATCAATCTGAGGTAAGGGACCCTGACCCGGAAATGACCGAGTCGAGAGTTATAAGCGAAAATCGTTCCGATACCTCAGACAGTAGATTTCTTCTACTGCAAGCTCTTTGCTTTCCATATGGCAGTGTGGACCAAAAGAAGAAAAAATTAACTATTAACATGGGCTCTAAAATGCATACCTCAAGAGCTATGAGAACTTGTTCATCCTTGTTACTGTGAAGAAGCACATCTCTTCTACTCAACAACTGCTCCTAAAGCATGCGTTTCAGAGCTCATGTATAACGGACATGTTTTCTTGTTTTGGTCCATACTGCCATATGGAAACAAAGAGCTTGCAGTACAAAAGATCCACTGTAGAGGCAGCAGAACGATTTCCGCTAGTAACGTGCCTTACCTCAAATTGATACATTTACCCTTCTCCACAATTTGTAACATCCTCACGGTATCACCCTGCGTGGCATGTGGCGACTTCTAAATCCGAACGATACACTCAACATGGATCCGTGGAACACAAAACGAATAAATAAAAATTAAATTACTATAGTACAGTATTAGTTATTTTCAAATGCTTAAATATTTTTAGGGTGTAAGACCCAATAAAAACCTGCTATTTACATACTTTTTGACTGAAAATATTAGGCATACTATATTTACTTTATTAACTGTATTCAAGCATTAACTTTGAGATATTTTTATTTAATGAACCCTGAGCCTTATTCAAAGTAAGCTTAAATTAGCTATTTCACTTATTAATCAAAGTGCTATTACTGTGCGACAGCAATATTTTATGTTTTATTCTTTTAATAATAGTTTAGGATTTATTTAAATATAATTTCAGTCTTTTCAGAGCTATATATTCACTGCTCTGCAAAAGTCTATAAGTATGATTATTACTGCAAATTAAATCAGCTTTTTACGAAAATACCGTGCGTGTTTATGTTTCGTTTCTTTTTTCAAAGCCAAAAAATGTGTCAGGTTTGTCGAGTTTCCCGGAGTGTCGATTTATCGAGAGTCCAGTTTTCGGGGTTCTAATGTTGACCATATGACTCTAAAATGCTTAAAAAACTTTAAAACTCACTATTATTTAAAATTTAGAAAATTTTCCGGGCAAGACCCTCAGTATGCCCCCCCCCCCCCCTCGCCAATATCTTTTATAAGTCGGCGCCCCTGGCCATATGTAAAAGTTTTTTGGTCTTTACCTACTTCAAGCCATCGTATAATCAAAATATTAGGTAACATGTCACTTTCAGAACAAACACAACGCCATGGCGGCCGCAAATACTGCAATGTACGACTTGATTCCGGATCCCTTCTTACACTCTCCTACCATAAGATCGTGGATTGTTCTTTGTTGCTGTGGCCTTCAGTGAAGAGACTGGTTCGACGTTGCTCTCCACGCTACTCTATCCTGTGCAAGCCTCATGATCTCTGAATAACTACTGCAGCGCACATCCATTTGAACCTGCTTACGCATTCACGCATTGATCACCCTTCAAAATTGTTACCTCCCATATGTCCCTCTATTACAGAACTGACGATCCCTTCATGCCTCAAGATGTCAAGGATCCCTTCTTTTAGTCGAGTTGTAACTAAAGTTTCTTTCTTTCTCAATTCGATTAAGTACGTCTTTATGTATTATCCGAGCTACCCATCTAATCTTAAACATTGTTCCGTAATTTCTGGAAATTATTCTGTAAAATACCTCATTTCAAAAGCTTGAGTGTTTTTCTTCTCTAAACTGCTTATAGTCCACATCTTACTTGCGTTCAAGGCTGTACTTCAGTCACATACGTCCACGAAAGGCTTCCTAACACCTACATTTATAATCGATAATAAAATAAGTTTCTTTTTTAAGAGCGCTTTTCTTGCAATTGCCAGTCTATATTTTAAATCTTCTGTGCTTCGGTCATCGGCAGTTATTTTGTTGCCCAAATAACAAAAATTATCTCTCGCTTTAAATGTCTCATTTCCTAAAATAATTCCCTCAACCTCGCCTGATTTAATTCGACTACATTCCATTATCCTTGTCTTGCTTTTTTTGATGTTCGTCTCATAACCTCTTTTCAAGGAAGTATCCATTCCATTCAACTGCTCTTCCGAGTTCTTTCCTGCCTCTGACACATTTACATTGTCGTACACTTACCTCAATTTTGTTATTTCTTCTTCCTTAACTTTAATTATCTTTCCAAATTTCTCCTTCGTTACTTTTATTTCTTGCCCAATGTACAGACTGGTTTATGTATTTTATCTCTGTCACATTCAGAATATCAAAGACTGTATTTCAGTCAGATTTGTCAATTTCTCTAAATCTACAAATGCTATAAACGTCGGTATGTGTTTCCTAACCTGTCTCCTAAGATAAGTCACAGGTTCAGTATTGCCTCGCGTGTTCCTACGTTTTCTCAGAACCCATACTGATCTTCCCTGAGGTATGGTTCTACCAGTATTTTCATTGTTCTGTAAATACTTGATGTTAGTATTCTGCAACTAGACTTTTTGAATTGATAATTCAGTATTACTCACAATCGTCAGCACCTGTTCTCTCTGTATTTGGAATTGTTACATTCTTCTTGAAGCCAGAGGGTATTTCACCTGTTTCATATACTTGTATCTTGCACACCAGGTGCAATCGTTTCTCAAGGACCTCAATAATTCTCTATGGGAATGATGTCTAGTCCAACAGCCTTGCTTCGACTCACATCTTTCAGTGCTCTGTTAAATTCTTCTCGCTGTATCATACCTCCCATCTTGTCATCATTTGCTTCGTCTTCTTCTTCTATAATATTGGCTTCAAGTTCTTGGTTTGCAGATCCAAAAAGCGGTAGACGGAATGCAACATCCAGCATAAGGATTCCTTCTCCATCGTGATAACTTTCCCAGGCCTGGTAGAGGTCTGCGCGCATGACAGAAATACCATTGGCATCCGCAAGTCTTTTGTCGGCTTTCGGATAATCCTATTTAACCCATTCGGTACGCTGGAACTCTGACGGTAGGATTCCGCGAGGCCAAATGTTTTACGTAAGTGACAGGTATGATTCAGGCGTAAGGAAGCTGCCGGTACGATGGTTGCAGGATATATGTGTAGTGGTGCATTAAACCATGACGTCATCTTTAGCTCTTGCAGTTGCCAACAGCGCATCTCCATGATATTGCACATTCGAACCAGTACCGTGGAGGTCTGTACAGAGTGGGTAATAATACTGACGTAAACAATAATAATCTTTCTTATTGAGCGCTTATAATGCAAAAATGGATGAAAATAGTAACACTGAACTCTAACTTTTAGCTAGAAGGTAATTATTATTACAGTTATCCGCAGATTCACCTGCAGATATTAGTAACGGTGCGTCTTTTATCCATAAAATCGATGTTAGTGCCAATATCCGCTTCCAGGTAGACATCTGTCACCAGGATAGTCGTTGCAGATGCGAGGTGCCGGGGCTAGCAGTGTATTTAACACTAAATTCTAGAAGCTACATATGTAAATGATGCTCTAAGCCCCCCCTATTCTAACTCCGACCTTTGCTGTTGCACAAGGATTAAAAAAATATACGCGAACTGACTGTAATCAACCCTGCAAGTGGAGTAGAAAAGAGTTTGGCACCTGCAATAATTTAATTTGATAAATAAGTTAAATAAAGGAAGGTTTCATAAACATAGTGAGAAATGATGGGTTGCTCTACCGATTAACAGAATGAAAGTTCTGTCCAAAATAACAATATGATTTATTAAGACTAAACACAAAATTATAAACAAAAACACATGAATTCTAATTTATAATACATCAAATTGGCTCAAATTGGAGACTCATACAAACACTGTAAAGGTGAAGTTGTCCCTAAACTAGATCGTGAGGTTTAAGACGAAGTGGTATGTGGAGCCAATTCCTTGCCACTCAAATCTCAAGAGAGACACACAGCTAACCCAACAGTAATTGCTGCTACTCAAGACAGAACAAAGTTAGAAAAAGACGAACAGGCGCGCTCTGCTGAGCTCTGATTATCACCTAGGAAAATCCCTATCTGCCGGTGCTGCGGACATACATTACCAAACTGTCTTCTTAACTGCCAGAACACGATCTGGCGTACAGGAAGCGATGGCTGGTTGCTTCGACGTCCTCGACCGAAAGGCGAGAGCCGACTACCTAGCGCACCTGTACAGGCCGAACACACAACATTCCCGCCCCCACGACAGTGACCATGGTTAAACGTTCCAATCAGCAACTCGAAAACCGGCGGAAATTCCACTCCATTGCCGGAGCACTACCATTCCACCAATGGAGATTCTTGGCGCCAATTTCTGTGCTGATTTTGCTACATCACAGAGCTATGCCCTGAGCAAGCCAATCACAGTTACTATTTTGCAGAAAGCGCGGGAATTTTCCCGCCACAACTGCCTGGGTACACAAGTCATTCCCACGCCTCGCTGGTAGCCCGCCAGAAAGTGTTTTCGCTAAGATTCTGCGAAGTAACGGAACCTCTAGCCCAGCTGCTACTTCAAACCCCTCCGGGCGTGTCTTTTGACAATGTCGGCGTCTGCAAAGCCTTCACTCGACATCCTCACACCCGTCGGCTTAACCCTCTCCAGTTCAAAAGAGCCCGCCTGTCACCGGACCACCCGGGTGACGAGAGACGCTGCGTGGGAAGTCCGCGTGTGGAGGAATGGCAACTTTCCACCGCATGTAATTAGAGAATAGAATCGTAAGATAGAAATATGAGAGGGGGCTCATGCCACCTCTCACAGATACCTCAACCTGCTCGTACAAGATAAACCTGAAGGAGAATTAATTCAGCAATTCATTATGTGTGAACGGTATTGCCATGTATGAGAGGCCTAAAAGGGTGAAATGCCAGTCTCCCTCTAGGGAAATCACTGTTCTAGAACCAGAAAATGTAGCTGCTTGCAGAGTCAAAATGGACTTAATGCGACTTAATAAGCGTACATGACTTTCCATTCCGTAGGAGACCTACGCTAATACCCCTCGTTTTTCTATTCTTTTTCTTTACCCTGTGAAAACCATCGTATAACAAAATGATTACACAGCAATTTCACTTCAGCAGAAAGAGTATATTTGTATAAATCATTGCCTCGCCTCCTCCTCCATCTAGACTACTGGCCATTAAAATTGCTACACCAAGAACAAATGCAGATGATAAACGGGTATTCATTGGACAAACATATTATACTAGAACTGACTTGTGATTACATTTTCACGCAGTTTGGGTGCATAGATCGTGAGAAATCAGTACCCGGAACAACCACCTCTGGCCGTAATAACGGCCTTGATACGCCTGGGCATTGAGTCAAACAGAGCTTGGATGGCGTGTACAGGTACAGCTGCCAATGCAGCTTCAACACGATACCACAGTACATCAACAGTAGTGACTGGCGTATTGTGACGAGTCACTTGCTCGGTCATCATTGACCAGACGTTTTCAATTGGTGAGAGATCTGGAGAATGTGCTAGCCAGGGCAGCAGTCGTAAATTTTCTGTATCCAGAAAGGCCCGTACAGGCCCTGCAACATGCGGTCGTGCATTATCCTGCTGAAATTTAGGGTTTCACAGGGATGGAATGAAGGGTAGAGCCACGGGTCGTAACACAACTGAAATGTAACGTCCACTGTTCAAAGTGCCGTCAATGTGAACAAGAGGTGGCCAAGACGTGTAACCAATGGCACCCCATACCAACACGCCGGGTGATACGCCAGTATAGCGATGACGAATACACGCTTCCAATGTGCGTTCACCGCGATGTCGCGCAACACGGATGCGACCATCATGATGCTGTCAACAGAACCTGGATACATACGAAAAAATGACGTTTTGCCATTCGTGCACCCAGATTCGTCGTTGAGTACACCATCGCAGGCGCTCCTGTCTGTGATGCAGCGTTGAGGGTAACCGCAGCCGTGGTCTCCGAGCTGGTAGTCCATACTGCTGCAAACGTCGTCGAACTGTTCGTGCAGATGGTTGTTGTCTTGCAAACGTCCCCATCTGCTGACTCAAGGATCGAGACGTGGCTGCACGATCCGTCACAGCCATGTGGATAAGATGCCTGTCATCTCGACTGCTAGTGATACGAGGCCGTTGGGATCAGCAAGGCGTTCCGTATTATCCTCCTGAACCCACCGATTCTATATTCTGGTAACAGTCATTAGATCTCGACCGACGCGAGCAGCAATGTCGCGATACGATAAACTGCAATCGCGATAGGCTACAATCCGACCTTTATCAAAGTCGGAAACGTGATAGTATGCATTTCTCCTCCTTACACGAGGCATCACAACAACGTTTCACCAGACAACGCCGGCAACTGCTGTTTGTGTATGAGAAATGGGTTGGAAACTTTCCTCATGTCAGCACGTTTTAGGTGTCGCCACCAGCGCCAACCTTGTGTGAATGCTCTGAAAAGCTAAACATTTACATATCACAGCATCTTCTTCCTGTCGTTTAAATTTCGCGTTGTAGTACGTCATCTTCGTGGTGTAGCAATTTTAATGGCCAGTAGTGTAAGAATTCAAATTAGTTGTGCTACGTATCTTATTCGCACAACGCACCACTGCCATAATTACGTTGAATGAAGGTGGTATTTTTGTTCTTAGGCTGTAATATGATTACGCCTCTTCTTAATTATATGATTTGTCTCTGCCTATATAGACATGTTGGAGTGTTTACTTGTAAAAAGCATGGGAAATACACTCTCTGATCAAAAGTAACAGGACACCTCGACGTAATGTCGAGTTGGGCATCAAATATCACGCCAGGTGTATCCACCGGTATAAAACGAAGCAGAGAGTGTTGTGATGTCTGTATAGAAACGGTAACAACAGAATGGTTCGGTCGGGAGAGCTCCGTCAGTGAGAAACAAATCCATCAGGGACACTTCTCTCCTTCTAAAGCTGCCCATCTCAATCGTTGATAATGGACTGTGAAGTGGAAATGGAAAGGAACAACCACTGGTAAACTACGAAGACAGACAGACCTCAGTAGTGGAACAAAGGCATTTCTGGAACAAATAAATTATTCAAAATGGTGGCTGGGTCTTCCCCACCTCCTATGACATCACCCATCCCCTCCATTTAATTTCTCCCTCCCCTCCTATCCTCCTACGATGTCACCGCCGGAAATGGCGGGAAAAGGTCAGTTGGGCTGCCCTAACTTGTGGAAATGGTGGGAAACGATAATTCTTTGATAGAGAGGGACTCAGGGTATTTAATGTATTTATGTATTTATTTATAGCTCAATTGGGCTATTCCAGTAACCCAACACAGAGACATATGTGTTTCCCTTGATGTGGAGGGACTGATTGAGCTAGTTCACACTACATTCACCAGAGGGCGCCATTGACCTCCCCCCTCCTCCCCCAATCGCCCTACTCCTATGACATCACCCACTCCCACCACCACGTTTCCCCTGGAAATGGCAGGAAAAGGTCAGCCTCTGTCTAGCTGCCAGAGAGGAAGGTGCACTTTATTTTTGGTCGGTAACTGAAGTAAATATCGCTCCTAATTACACATATATATGCATAGTGCTACACAACAAGTGTCTAAAATCGCAATATAGCTAAAAAACGACGATGTCGAACAACTAGTGTTACCCTGCTGGAAAAAATCACAGTACCACTCGAAACTAGGAGGAGAGGGATTCTAAATAAATATTAACTCCACACTGGATGCTTCCTTCACCTACAAATTGGAATAAACCTCTCTACTCCACCTGTGAATTGACGGGAAAAAGACTTAGTCTAGAACGATAACTGAAACCACTCCCTAAACTGGTATATGCATAGAACCTGGGGAGAAACTAGGAATGGAGTGATATTAAAAAAGATTGACTACAGATACCTGCTACTGATAATACCACTGTTCTAAAAAAGACTGCACAAAGAGTAACAGCACTTTGTCTGTAAATTACAGGCATATGCTGCAGGATATAAAAAAATAAATACGAAAAAGCTTTGTAAATTAATGGATGGTAGTGTAGCGGATTTTAAAAGCGACTACACACTATGCTGGTCATAGTGTGTTTAACGCACAGTGTGGCACTGCGCAAGGTACTAAGTTGCTGGGTGGGGACACATCATGTGGCGATGGCGGTGGGCCTTGTTCGATGCTCTGCCGCAGACTGCCACCTGTAGCAGAGATGCCGCGCACACTGCCATCCATCGCGATACCTGACAACCGCCAGAGGACACATCTTCGTGATTACTCTGCTATTCACAATAAAGTGCCTGGCAGACGGTTCTATGAACCACCTTCAAGCTGTCTCTCTACCATGTCCATTATAATTATCCGGGCTGTTATGCCGTGGTCGGCTGATGAATTCTGTGTCGATTCCCAACGTTTCGTCTCCGACTGCGGGAGACATCTTCAAGGGGGTCCGTAGCTCGATGGAAGGTCCACTGGCTCGCTACTGACTCAGTAGCGAGCCAGTCGGTGTGTTGGACCTTCCATCGTTCTACGGACCCCCTTGAAGATGTCTCCCGCAGTCGGAGACGAAACGTTTAGAATCGACACAGAATTCATCAACCGACCACGGCATAACAGCCCGGATAATTATAATGGACATGATATTTCCGGCCGTGAAAGTCTACATTTTAGTGTCTCTCTACCGTTCCACTCTCGAACGGCACGCGGGAAAAACGAGCACTTAAATTTTTCTGTGCGAGCAATGATTTCTCTTACTTTATCGTGATGATCATTTTTCCCTATGAAGTGGGTGCCAACAGAATGTTTTTGCAGTCGGAGGAGAAAACTGGTGATTGAAATTTCATGAGAAGATCCCGTCGCAACGAGAAACGCCTTTGTTTAAATGATTGCCATTCCAGTTCACGTATCATGTCTGTGGCACTATCTCCCCTACTTCGCGATAATACAAAACGAGCTACCCTTCTTTGTACTTTTTCGATGTCATCCGTCAGTCCCACCTGATACGGATCCGACACCGCAAAGAAATACTGCAGAATAGGACGGACAAGTTTGATGTAAGCAGTCTCTTTAGTAGATCTGTTGCACCTTCTAAGTGTTCTGCCAATGAATCGCAGTCTTTGGTTTGCTCTACCCACAACATTATCTATGTGATCGTTCCAATTTAGGTTATTTCTGATTGTAATCCCTAAGTATTTAGTTGAATTTACAGCCTTCAGATTTGTGTGACTTATCGCGTAATCGAAATTTAGCGAATTTCTTCTGGTACTCATATGAATAACTTCACACTTTTCTTTATT
The DNA here is from genome assembly GCF_023898315.1 of Schistocerca nitens. Classification (NCBI taxonomy): domain Eukaryota; kingdom Metazoa; phylum Arthropoda; class Insecta; order Orthoptera; family Acrididae; genus Schistocerca; species Schistocerca nitens. The sequence continues at coordinate 690,122,391 of NC_064617.1, forward strand.
CAGGGTCAAGTGCCACTTTTCGCACCACACGGATGTCTAAATCATTATAAATCATTTTGCAATTTGTTTTGGTCATCTGATAACTTTACAAGACGGTAAATGACAGCATCATCTGCAAATAATCTAAGAGGGCTACTCAGATTGTCTATGTCGTTAATATAGATCAGGAACAATAGAGGGCCTATAACACTTCCTTGGGGAACGCCGGATATTACTTCTGTTTTACTCGACGACTTTCCGTCTATTACTACGAACTGTGACCTTTTTGACAGGAAATCACGAATCCAATCGCACAACTGAGGCGATATTCCGTAGGCACGCGGTTTGGTTAGAAGACGCTTGTGAGGAACGGTGTCGAAAGCCTTCTGGCAATCTAAAAATATGGAATCAATTTGACATCCCCTGTCGATAGCACTTATTACTTCATGAGTATAAAGAGCTAGTTATGTTTCACAAGGAACCATAGTGTGGCACTCCAAGCAGATGCCATGTGAGACGGCATGCTGAGTCTTGTTTTGATTTTACAAGAGTGACGCGACCTGTTCTGTGGGATCCAAACACAAATATCCACTCAGCTTCACTTGTATAGATGGACGGAGCAAACATGTGTCGCCGGTCTATAACAATAGCATACTTCCTCAACACCTGTGTGTCTATTGTAAGTGGCCAGCGGTCCTCTCCGTTCATAAATAATGGACGCTGTCGGTCAGTTTCATAGACAAAGTCATTCCTGAGATACAGCTCTTTAACCTCCCCATGTCAATACTTTCAACAGCAGCCTCCAAGTATATGGCTATTTCGAGAGCATTTTGCCATTAATGCATAAGGTATTCTCAGCACCTGCAGCAGAGAGAGAGAGAGAGAGAGAGAGAGAGAGAGAGAGAGAGCGCTAGAGAGAGAGAGAGGCAATACCTATCAAAACCAAACAGTTCTCCGTAAAAAAAAAATAAAAAAAAATTAAAAATTAAAAAAACCATCTCTAGAATATCTCATTGACCATTAAGAGTTCTGGCTTCAGGAGACATTCCTGAATGCTGAAGGAAACGGTTTCTACGAACCAACACATGCCGGTCTTGTGAAAAATAGCAAAATATCTGTCTACCAACCACTCCTTAATAAATGTATATCCTGCCCTGTATTCATAACGACTGAGGAAACACATGTTTTCATATCGTGTAAATATCATGAAAATCCTGTTCAGCAGTATGTCATAGACTATATTTCCTCTGAGTATCGTCTCACCGGGTAAAAAAAAGCCTATTCTTATCTGTTACATCCTGCAACGAAAAACGCCCGATTACCGCTCGAACTCGCGAATCATAACCTTGGCCGCTGCCATCCTCCGTCACTGCGTATAGCCGCCTCCCACTCTGCCGCGCACCAGCAGGCAACAGTCCTGACTTTTTCCCTAAGTCAAAGCCCAAAATGTACATCGTGGCCGGCCTCTGTGGCTGAGCGGTTTTAGGCCCTTCGGTCCGGAACCGCGCTGCTGCTTCGGTCGCAGGTTCGAATCCTGCCTCGGGCATGGATGTGTGTTATGTCCTTAGGTTAGTTAGGTTTAAGTACTTCTAAGTCTAGGGGACTGATGACCTCAGATGTCAAGTTCCATAGTGCTTAGAGCCATTTGAACCATTTCTTTTGTACTTTGTGTAATAGGAACACTCGTATCTTTATTTAAACGAATATCTTGCAGGGGGAGAGCTCCCTATTCTGTGGCTGCAAGATTTACAATCACCACCATTAGGCCACGTGTTTCAAATGACAATGGAATTTGAGTGGCAGTCAAACAGATGAGAAAAATACGAAAGAAAACTAAGTCTAATAACAACAATAGACCGTCCTAATCGAGAGGGGAAAAAAAAGAAAACACCCTCGTGGCAATAATAATATCGAAGCATACCTCACTATCCAGGAGAAGGTGCGTCCAGCTGCGTGAGTGCTTCTATGAAATGGAACGGGACTGTCGTACACTGTGCGAGTGGTTTTCGGCGCTGCCCGCTGCTGAATGGGGTGCCTTGTAATGGACCACGAGTCCAGTAGAAAGACCTGATGGATGGGGAGACAGGATAGAGAGAGAGAGAGAGACAGAGACAGTGAGAGAGATTTGTCTCACTCTGACAAACGAGTGTGACGCCACAGATGACGCCACCTTGCAGTCACACAAGGGATTTCTGGAATTTTCGGTCAAAGTCTGAATCTCGTTGGTGCCTCCTTCAAGACTTCCCATCAACTGCCCTATCTGACGCCGAGGCTACTGCGGGGTAGTACTACTAGACGTAGCCAAAGCCTTCTACTCAGTATGGCACAGAGGGTTACTCTACAAGTTATACACACAAGGGTTCCCCGGGAGCATACTTAAGCAAATTAAAAGCTACCTCACGGGCAGAACTTTCTCCGTTAAAGTAGAAACAGCCACCTCCACCAAAAGGCGTATTCGTGCTGTGGTGCAGCAGGGATCAGTTCTGGGTCCCGTATTGTACAGTCTGTACACTGCGGACACACCGACGGCCTCCCTGGTGCACACTGCACAATATGAAGACGACACACCCTTCTGCACACGTAATGCGAACAAGGACCTGATCATCCGTAGGCTACAAAGGGCACACAGAAACCTGGGTCAGTCGCTGGCGCATCACCATCAACTCCGAAAAGACACAGGCTATGCTGATCACCCGGAGGCTCGGAAGGCGCAGACCCCCTCAACGCCCCCCCCCCCCCGCCCCTCCACCTTCACCTAAATGGAACCCAACTCCCCCAGCGCAGAACCGCCAAGTATCTTGGCGTAACCTTGGACTCTCGCCTTACGTGGAAGCCCCACATAGACGAGGTCCACAGGAAGGTCTGTGCCAGAATGTCCAGTCTGTACTCAATCCTCAACACAACCAAGCTCTCTTCCCTGCTCTGTAGGAGTGAATGTATATCAGGCCCTCATACGGCCAATAATGGAGTATACATACCCTGTCTGGGGATATCCGGCGAAGCAGCATCTGGACAAGCTCAGGAAGCTGCAGAACCGCAACCTCAGGAGGCAGTGCATATACCTCTGGGATTCCCCACTGACGATCTGCAAGCCGCAGCTGAAATCCCCTTCCTGAAAGAGCGTTTCCAAGAACTGGCAAGAGCCTTCTATGAGAGCTCCTCCAGATCTGGAAATGACCTCCTCTACTCCCTAGGTCGGTATGACATGTCCTGCGACAAGTATAAACGCCAAAAGACGATCTTCGATGACTAACAAGTAAGTCGAAGGGAAAATCCCTATCTCCAATTCCTAATCCTGATCCCCCCCCCCCCCCCCCCCTAAAATCAATAACCTCGCCAACCTCAGGCAAGTACTAGACACATACAGAACATTCATCACACTACACAGACATCCAAAATACACAGAAAAGAATCACACACAAGCGAACACGTGGAGTAAAAGCCAAACTTTCTTAAAGAGGGGAAAGTAACAGATGAGAGCGACGACCTGACTGGGTGTCCATTCAAAATGAGGCTCTCTGACTGGCTGCCTGTGGAATGTGGTGAGGCTTTATAAGCCCCCATCCTCACTCTGCTCCTGTCCGCTGTGGTGTGCGTGTGTGTCTTTAATGAAACAAAGCAGCAACAACTCCAACATTAGCGGCAAGTAGCGTAGATTTGTACAACACAAAGTATCATGTAAGTAAATAATTTTTTACGTACATATCTGGTTATAGTATGGAAAGCGGAAAAATTCCAGGTATTAAATTCTGTAGCGAATTTATCCTCAGTAGCTCCGTTGCATTTTGATCGTTGCAGCACAGCTCCACGATTTTACTCTGGAGTGTGAGGAGAGACTGGAAAAGGAGGAGGCTCGATGATGGCAGACTCTTTGGCCTATTCCTGTTGAGGTCCAGCCTCCTGTGGAAAACTCACAGTCAGGACTGCTTTGTAAGTACAAAAAAAAAAGAGATTCTGTAATTTTTTCTTGTAGTAGTAGCAGCAGCAGTAGCGATGATTTGACGCTCAAGATTTTATTTCATGCTTGTCCTTATTACAGTGCACATGACAGGAATGCACGCTGAGCTAGAGGCAATGCTGGAGGCTGTAAAACAACAACACAAACAGCATCAGAAACATGCTGTGAACACCCCCCCCCCTCCCCCTCACCAGCAGAGAATTCTCAGTGGCAACAGTCGCATAAGCGTAAAAAAAAAAAGTCTCTGAAATAGCTGTGCAATCTTTCTGTGTCTCTCCCCCTCTCTCTCTCTGCGTGTGTTTAATTTAACATCAAAAAAATTGTTTCGTCTTGTTACAGAAACCATTCTACAGGCGCTTAACTTTATCGACAGGCAGCTGGAGACTGTTCACCATCCACATCTACGTGATTACTCTGCTATTCACAATAAAGTGCCTGGCAGAGGGTTCAATGAACCACCTTCATGCTGTCTCTCTACCGTTCCACTCTCGAACGGCACGCGGGGAAAACGAGCACTTAAATTTTTCCGTGCGGGCCCTGATTTCTCTTATTTTATCGTGATGATCATTTCTCCCTATGTAGGTGGGTCCCAACAGAATGTTTTCGCAATCGGAGGAGAAAACTGGTGATTGAAATTTCATGAGAAGATCCCGTCGCAACGAGAAACGCCTTGTTTTAATGATTGCCACTCCAATTCACGTATCATGTCTGTGACACTATCTCCCCTATTTCGCGATAATACAAAACGAGCTGCCCTTCTTTGTACTTTTTCGATGTCATCCGTCAGCCCCACCTGATGCGGATCCCACACCGCACAGCAGTACTCCAGAATAGGGCGGACAAGCGTGGTGTAAGCAGTCTCTTTGGTAGACCTGTTGCACCTTTCAAGTGTTCTGCCAATGAATCGCAGTCTTTGGTTTGCTCTACTCACAACATTATCTATGTGATCGTTCCAATTTAGGTTATTCGTAATTTTAATCCCTAAGTTTTTAGTTGAATTTACAGCCCTCAGATTTGTGTACCTTATCGCGTAATCGAAATTTAGCTGATTTCTTTTAGTACTCATGTGAATAACTTCGCACTTTTCTTTATTCAGGGTCAATTGCCACTTTTCGCACCATACAGATATCTTATCTAAATCATTTTGCAATTCCTTTTGGTCATCTGATGACTTTACAAGACAGTAAATGACAGCATCATCTGCAAACAATCTAAGACGGCTACTGAGATTGTCTCCTATGTCGTTAATATAGATCAGGAACAATAGAGGGCCTATAACACTTCCTTGGGGGAGGCCGGATATTACTTCTGTTTTACTCGATGACTTTCCGTCTATTATTACGAACTCTGACCTTTCTGACAGGAAATCGCGAATCCAGTTGCACAACTGAGGCGATACTCCGTAGGCACGGAGTTTGATTAGAAGACGCTTGTGAGGAACGGTGTCGAAAGCCTTCTGGAAATCTAAAAATATGGAATCAATTTGAGATCCCCTGTCGATAGCACTTATTACTTCATGAGTGTAAAGAGCCAGTTGTGTTTCACAACAACGATATTTTGTCAATCCGTGCTGACTACGTGTCAGTAAATCGTTTTCCTCGAGGTACTTCATAATGTACGAATACAGTATATGTTCTAAAACCCTACTGCAAACAACTGGTGCTGGAACAGCCACCAGCTAACAATGAGACACCGGAGGAGCCTTGCAAGCAGAAATTTAAAAAAAAAATTCTGTAGTGCTAAAATACATTCTCTGATAAACTGGTATATTATTACAGCGCCGGATCTCGGTATAGTTGACCAGTGGAGGAGGAGGAGATTAGTGTTTAACGTCCCGTCGACAACGAGGTCATTAGAGACGGAGCGCAAGCTCGGGTTAGGGAAGGATGGGGAAGAAAATCGGCCGTGCCCTTTCAAAGGAACCATCCTGGCATTTGCCTGAGAGGATTTTAGGGAAATCACGGAAAACCTAAATCAGGATGGCCGGAGACGGGATTGAACCGTCGTCCTCCCGAATGCGAGTCCAGAGTTGACCAGTGGCTGCAGGGTAGCTCAGACATTGAGATGTCGAGATTAGAGACGTGGTGAATCAGAGTTAGAGCTGCCGCTACCTGGGCCCATGCAGTACCTGATGATTCGATGGAGATGATCACCTCCTGCCCCCAGAATGACAACATTAGCGTCGCTGCTGGCTCAGGTAAATTGTTACGTTCACACGTTTTCTCTCCGTGTGGCATCTGTGTTTTTTAGTCAGTGTATTTTTCTTCCTCCCTCTACTACCGACACGTCTACATGTTTAACTAATGTACTTGTTCATTCTGCAGGTAGTCAACGGGCTGTACCTGGCGGCGGGCTGCCTGTTCGGGTGCGGCCTACTGCAACCTTCACGGGCCGGCTCGCACGCCGCCGGCCAGAGAAACAGCGGCGCATAACCCGCAGCCGGAGTGGCCAGCATATCCGCAAAATGGCTGTTCATTCTGGCCAAGCGAGGGCGCTGGAGTTCCGCACCGGCGCCCTACGTCACCATGCCACCACCACCACCGTCGCCTTCGGTTAGTTGTAGTAGTAGTAGTAATGGTAGTAGTAGTAGTAATAGTGATAGTTATATGGCTAGTAGCGGTCCCCTCCCCCATCCTATTACAGGATATCAGATTACAAGCATCATGTCAGAACTAGAATATGCAGTGATCGAGGATGCGTTTGATGGGGTATTTCGTTTACAAGCATCGAGAATCCGGCAGAGTAGTACAGGTATGTTACAAGTTTCCTGTTGGCGTGCTACCTTGTCGGGCAGAGAGAGTTCGCCAAATTCGTAAATGATCCGCGAAATCCCTCTGTGAAATGCAGCGCATTACTGCGCTGCGGGCTATCGCATCCCCCTCCCCCTTCCCAAAGAGAAGGCTCTGCAGAAGCGAAAATTACTGTCCATCTTCGGGGAAAGATGATGTGATTGATACGTGGGGAGGCGCTGGCGCCAGTCGCTTTCTCCGTTGGATTCACCCGGATCGATTCTTTCCCTCTGGCGTCGCTTATCTTTGCCTCGTTGGCCGGTGGTGGTGCTGGTGGGCTGGCGGACAGACTGGGTTTTGGCTTCGGAACGGCCGGTACGTGTCGCTGCTCAGAGAGTGAAACTTGTGTTTGCGTGGAGTTAGCTGGATTTGACCGGTGTATGTGGCTCGGAGTGCGGAAGCGGGCCTGTTACTGCAAGTTCTTGAGGCGTGACTGGGCCATGGTCTTCTTCACAGGACGCTGAGCAATGTGGCATTCATTTTCGTTAGTGGAGCTGAACTATGTACCATGCAGCTGTCTATTGAAGAAGTAGACATTCAAGCTTTCTAGTTTTGCCCTAGGGTCTACCCGTGTTATCACTAGCTTCTACCTTTTCTTATGACTGTCAATATTGTAATGGAACTGCAAGGTACTGGTGTAATAATATTATGCTTTGTCTTATCGTTGCCCTTTTAAAACTAGTATGTTTGTGCTGGGGCAATTTTAGATATTTTGAAATTTGAGGTCTACAGTTAATTCTTTTAAGCATTTTTAATTTGCCTTTGTCTTAATGTGATCTATCTTTGTAGAATTTTATCTTACTATATTCTGGGGCTGTTAACAGTGTTTCTTTTGGCTGTGGCTGTGTGTTTGTGCTTTTCTGTTGCAGCACTACAGCGGGCACCTAGTCCGTGTCTAAATCGATGTCCGGAGTACGACGCCTTGGCCGACCAGTACCAGAGGGCACGGGAGGTTCTTTTGGCCGCGGGGAAAATGGCAACCGATACGGCGGCCGCTGAGTTCTTCGGGTTGCAGTGAGTGGAGATCTTGCACTAAGTTAAGTTTCCTCTGCATTGGGACGCCAAGGCGTCTGTTCCGTTTGTTATACTGCTTGTATATTTACCTTCAAAACCATAAAGGAAGGAGACTAGTGTTCTGAACTATTCCTTACGTGCAGCGGGAGCTGAACTTATGTACATGTTAAAGATAAATACTTGATGGGTAGCGGAAATTGGAAATTATGTTCATTGTTCTATTGCGCTTGCCCAGGTGACCTATTTAAAAGAAACTTATTTCACCTTTATCATTCAAGTGCCCTTTGTTAAATGAAACTGATTTTACCTTTTATTATTGAAGTGCTTACAGTTAGTATAGAAGTTATAAAAAGTTCTTGTTTGCACCTAATTCAATTAGAAAGGTATTGTGTAATGTATTTTTCTGACTTGTCAATAAGAGACACTTGTAGAAAATTTTTCGTTAATACTGTGCCCTTTGGGTTAAACAGTTGATCAGTAATAAATCTGTTGTATCTTGCAAGTTCTCTGTACTTGTTATTATTTCACTTCTCACCGGTTTGCACGTAAACACCACGTTGCAGTGATATTGTGGAACACCTCGATCACTGAGTGGTTCCACGACCCTCCGTGAGTGCTATTTTGACCGGGATTTGGAGATGGCTGGTAGAGCATCCGGCAACGGCCTTGCCACAGTGGATACACCGGTTTCCGTCAGATCACCGAACTTAAGCGCTGTCGGGCGAGGCCAGCACTTGGATGGAGGACCATCCAGGCCGCCATGCGCTGTTGCCATTCTCCGGGTTGCACTCAGCCTCGTGATGCCAATTGAGGAGGTACTCGACCGAATAGTAGCGGCTTCGGTCAAGAATACCATCATAACGACCGGTGTAGCGTTGCTCTTGGGGGGCAAAAAGAAAAAGAATTATTATATATTTTTTTTTGAAAAATGTCGAAAAAGTGAATATTTTGCTGGGCCACTTGGCAACAGAATCAGGGATTTATTACACTATTATAATAACACACGTTGAGCATTAAATACCTGAATAAGAGAAACATTATCATTTCTGGGCATTTTTATATTCGCAATGTAGTCATATCCGGAACAACACCAAGGGACCAGAAGATTTATAGACTTTAAAAGAAATGCAACACTACACAATTAAAAAAAAATTGATTCGGGAATAACAGGAAAACGATAATGTTCCTTCTGCCTCATGCTGCGTTCGGCCCATCAGCGTGATCGTAGTTTCTGGTGATGAACTAACACAAAATAATTATCAATTGAGTAAATGAGGAGATGGAAATCATCAAGGTTAATTTACTAAAATAAGCACACTTATCTTTACCACACTTTTTTTAATGCTACGTACCTTTTCATATTAAATTACAATAGACGACCATTGTGGTTAAATACTTTATACATAACAGTCAAAATGTCCTCTTGATGCTGTCTGTTCGTAATCAATTACAAGAAACTACATGTTTGCTGATTGGAAAAATAACAATTAGGATATTCACTGAATATTTTCACATGAAATATAAAATACCGTTGCGGAACGCAGCAAGTCCGCGTCCGCCTTTCATGGAATACAAACAGTAAAAGGTGAGACGCCAATTGCCTCATTTGTCTTGAAACAACAGAATTCTTTGTTATATCATTAATCGATACATGTACATAGAGATTTACAGGCACCGCGCAAGAACGGCAAAGATAAAGAATAATAGACTCTGTCGCTGCTATGCGATGGTTCATTTCTTTTACTTTACAATTGTTCGATAACTTTAAGCCATCAGGCGTTTACTATTGAGCGTATATTACTGTCTGTGAGGCGAAAATTACTAATATTAGACCGGGAGAGTGGTGTGCTGGCCACATGCCCCTCCCATCCGCATCCTCAACTGAGGATGACACGGCGGTCTTTCCCGATGGGCCACTTGTGGCCCGAAGACAGAGTGCTGCTAAGTGCTGGTAGAGGATCCGGCAAAGCACGCAGTCGTGTTCTACATGTTGACATCCATTAACATCTCCATGACCCAATAAATGGAGGGTCCAGCTATATCGAGCACTGAAAGATATAGCAGGCATACATGAGTGTATTAATGTCAAGAATAAAACAGACGACGACTGTTTCGCTTGGTCAATAATGGTTTGTGAAAGAAATTATAAGGTTCATCTGGAGCGTCCAGGGGAATACTGTGTTCGTGATATTAATACATGTTACTAGTTTGTGTTGAGTTCCTCGTTAAACTTTAGGACATACCCAAATTCTAGAGGCAGAATGAGGGTATTTCAATTAACATTTTTGGTTTGAAGAAAGACAAGCCAATATAAGAAAGTAGGCTTCCTCAGGGAAGGCCTTTGCAATTCGGCCGTAACGTCGTTTGTAGTTTATTATTGTTGTTAGTTTTTAGCTATGACGCGGCATTATAGCCAGAAGAATTTTAATCACCAAAGACAAGCCAGATGACAATGGTAAAATCATCCACAAAGTCGTTTGGCCGCCTATATGTATCCAATATTCTAGATCAGCGAAAGTTGCTTGTTAAAATGCTGCTACTCTCAGTGAGGATGAAAACCAGCACCACGTGTGGGACAACGACATGTCCCCACTCCTTTCCTTCCAGTTGAGTAAATATGGATATGAACAGCATGTTTGCTACATGTGCCTCAATGTCTTTTCTTCAAGCGCGCATTTAGCATAACATCAAGTTGGTTTCTCGGCCAATAAACCGGTACATGTTGAGACGACAGCAGAGGAAAACAAATTCTTAAAGTTTAAGAATCACCACCACCATGAGTGAAGTCCCTTTGTAGTGTATGCTGACTTGGAGTGCTTCCTCGCTCCTGTCACACAGTGTGAAGGTGATCCCAATACCTCACATACAACCTTCACCGAGAAACACAAACAGTATGTGGTGGCGCACCAGGTGGTACGTAACCTTAATTCCAGTTTCAAGCATCACAAATCATTCATCAGCCAGATGATGCTTGATCACTGAGCTAACTGAGCTCGAGAAACTTTCGTGAGAGATCGATAAGCTTTACAGCAACATCGTCCCCATGGCCAAGTCAAAGGAGAATGATGGTTTGTACAAGAAGGCTGTTGACTGTCATATTCGTGGGTTGCCGTTAGATTGCAAAGTTGAAACTCCGTGTAAGGTTCGTTGTCAACTAACGCGAAAATTCCACAGTGTGGCTCACAATGCATGTAGCCTGAAGTATTAATTACCGCGATATGTGCCTGTTTTCTTCCATAATCTGAGTGGGTATGATGCTAACTTTATTGTTGAGCACTTTGCTGAATTCGGTGAGAAGAATGATCAGGTCATTGTCCTACCTGAGAACCTCGAGAAATATATGTCATTTTCCAAACAAATAATGCCTCAAACAGTGTCTCTTCCTCAAGTTGCTACGTTTTATACAGACACCATTCCAGAAAATTGTTGAAACTATGTATCAAGGCTACATGCACGTCACCTGAGCTGCATTTCCCGATGGCGCAAAATTCCATCTTGTGATTAGAAATGGCGTTTGCCCATCTGGACAGTATGGCAAAAGTCGACGAAACAAGACTACCCGACATATATGTATTCTCCAGTAATTTCATGGGCGAAACCGTAACGGATGCACAGTATGAGTATGTTGTGAATGTCTGGCAGGAATTTAATATCCCAACTTTGGGCGAATATGCAAAGCTGTCCATGGACACAGACATACGCTTGCTTGCAGACGTTTCTCATAACTTCTGGAAATTAATGAACAATTCAATTTTCGGCAAAACTATGGAGAAATTAATAATTCACCACAATATTTCTATTAGAACTGCATGGGAAAGGCATTATGGCTAAAGGAAATGCATCGCCAGACCATATTCCAAACGGGTCACCATATTCAATTATAACTTTTTCGCTGTGGAGATGATGAAGGTTGCAGTAGAGTTCGCAAAACCTAACTATGTGGGGCTGTCCATATTAGACCTATACAAACTTCACATGTACCATTTCCATTACGAGTTTGCAAAAACTCATTTCGCTAGTCCGAAATTACTTTATACAGATACAGATAGCTTTACCTACTGGATGAGGAACTGCGATCCACATGAAGCAATTAGGTACCATGGCGATGAATTCGACACGTCCTCATACAAGGCCATAATCCTTACGGTACCGTTCCACGGAACAAGAAGGTTATTGGGCAAATGAAAGAGGAGGTGAATGGATTGCTGATCGTGTAGTTTGTAGGTCTGTGAACAAAAATGTATGTGTATCGCACGTTGGGAGGTGCCACCCAGAGATGGACTAACAATGTACATCATGATAGGTCAAGGGCCCTCACAGTTGAAGATTACTTGTGGTGCCTATATGGTTGTGTAGATGGTGCTACACCATAACCACAGAATATCGTGCAGCAAACTAGTATCCAGTCACGAGGGCATGAGGTGCACACTGTGCTGCAGTGTAAAATCTGGCTGTCGCCTCATTATGGTAAATGGGTCGTTTGTGAGGACGGGACTGAAATCCTCCCATACTCACACTGTTCACTCCGTGACATGGGTGAAGAGAACTATAGGGAGTGAAACCGTGCGTGTACGATGAATGAATGTATGTGGAATAGTCTGACATGCTGATCATAGTGTAAATAGTAGAAGCAGATTGCACACCGTGTGTGCTGTAGAGTAAACAGTTTTTTCACGCACATCACACATGTAAATATGTCACGTGGAACACGCTTTGCCTGCACACCATGTGTGCCTTGTATACAGTTTTGGTGTTTTTACATAGTAAAAATGATCAAACAATAAAAATTATAAAAGCACTTTGTAAAAAAGTTAACTGCAATATATTTCACTTTCGTAAACTGTCTGACAGTATGTCTTATAAAAATGTGTACCAGGTACATATGTAAATATTCTACTTTTGAAGTTTCACCTGCTACTAGCCATCACAGCCCTATTAGTTTTTAGTATTTCTTCTTCCCAGTCCAATGCAGCTTTTAGATATTTCAATACATCCAGTGCTACTATCTTAATACTGTCCTTTGATAAATAGTCCATTGCAAAAAAATCCCATGTTGCTCAAAATTGCTTGGACTGATGTCAAGCAAACATGTCTAAAATTATATCTCTTGTGCTGGAGGAGACCCACAGATGTGGTATCTGGGTAAAGTTACATACTGACAAAAAATGAAAAAAAGTACACACATATCATGAGATAAAGATTAATTTATTTCTCATCCAGCTTAAAGGTAATTTTACATTTTCATAAGGAGACTCAACACTATTTTCACACAAAGTCTTCTTCTTGAGTCAACAGAGAGCAGGGCATTTGTAGAATTCCAGGTCTCGAACAGCAGCAAACCTGAAGATTCGGCGCATCCATGTAACCTTCTCCGCGCCTTTGATGTAGATAGTGGTATCTGTGTGGTCAAATAATATAAGTGATGTCACCACATCTTTATTGGGTATACCAGGAACATCCCAGTGAATTTCGTAGCGGAAATGTGTTAGCCACCTTGTACTTCTCCACATCTTAAAACACTTCACATCCTTTAAAAACCTTGGTGATGCAAGGCGGCTGAGAACACCCCTATTATACCAGCATGTTCTGTGTACGCTACAAGTACAACGTCTTTAAATATGAACTGTCCATACTTCTCATCATGGACACCCTGAAGGTCCACAATGATGTTCACACGTTGAGATCCCAATGTGAAATGCTTCAGGCATGGCACAACACATACTCATTTGTACAGCTCAACGAGTAACACCAATGAGCGGGCAGTAGTTATCACACCGTCGTGTAGAACTAGAGCATACGATGCAGTGTGTTCATGGAAATTTGCCAAAGATTCAAATTGAATTCTCACATCTATAGGCCTCGAGTTCAGACTTAATTATCTTGTTCTGTTGTGAGCAGTCTGTTACGATTATTGGTGCCAGCTCCTTAATTTCCGTGGTTTGAGTAGACAGACTTCCTCTTCATAGTAAGAAGCATGTAACCGAGCATACATGTCAAATGCTAGACTACCTACATTTTCATTCCACTACAAACGTAAATTATCGTATTGGTAGAATTCAGAGTTCAAGTACAGTCTGGCATTAGTTAACCCACAATTTTCAAATTTAATGGGATATAGTATATTCCCTCTTCTGTTGATCTGGAACACGAGTATGATGAATTGCGGTGTCTCGAGTTGAGCAGAGGATTTAGTAGCCCACGTTTGCCTACTTGCAGTCGGTAAAACTGGGTATTCAGAAAGCTCCCATGATCAGAAATATAATGGTAGGAATATATCTGAAATCAGAACTTTTAAAAGTTTCAAACGCTGCTCATCCAATACAGTGATGTGTGGCACTTTCCATATTATTTTATTGATGGTGATCTCGTTCTCCTCTTGTGTTCCCCGAATGTATGAGAATTATCCGTTGCACTCCATACCAGGATATGTTCCTGTTTAGCATTCAAAATAAAGCGTTTCTTGTCTTCAAAGTCTCCCATAAGCAGGTTTAGAGATATAAATGAAGTAAATCCCCTGTACTCTTCAGCTGTTCTACCAACTGCTTCATCTATGAACCAGATCCGAGGGAGAAGTAGAGACATACATTTTAAGTGTTGATGGTATCCCTACATGGCGTGTACGGTCAATCTCGGCCCCATTAAGTTCATACCGTATCTCATGAAACAGGAATGCTGAGGCATTATGCCAAAGCTTCGATCCCATAGTAGCTTTACCATCTCTTTTCGTGAATGGTCCATCAAGATATATTAAACTCCTGCATGGGAGGGTTAAAGCGTCTTGGTGTTGGATGACAATCCTAATCTCATATTTCTTGTTAAATGTGGTTGAAGCATAAGGTTTATGTGAGAAGTATTCTTGATGTATGGTACACTCGTCATATTCCACTGGGCTAGTTATATCGAACGACGTCATTGCATGGTTTCACACTTACTCATTTAAGAAACTCGTAGTTTGCACGTGTTACCTTGCGGTTCTGTTGTAATGTGTCACGCTGAGTGTCGTGCACATTAGTTTTAAATCTTATCCCCATAATTGCTTTACGACAGATGGCACACCTCAAGTCTCAGCTGGTTGAACATCGCTGCCACTTCCAGTCTCACGGTAATGTGAGAGGTTGCGGTAGAGTCCACTGCAAGTCCAGACCAGTTGAAGCTCACTGCAGGTCTCTGCATGTTCAAGATCACTGGTGGTTCTGCTATGGATGTAGTCATTCAAAGATTTCCTCACTACAAATGTCGACAAGTTGATTATACTGGTCCACAATATGTAGCTGCAGATAGTGCAATGTCTGGACTGTTGCTGGAAGGTGTACAGCGTTGGTAGGAGTCTCAGTAATTTTA
Source organism: Schistocerca nitens (assembly GCF_023898315.1). Taxonomy (NCBI): domain Eukaryota; kingdom Metazoa; phylum Arthropoda; class Insecta; order Orthoptera; family Acrididae; genus Schistocerca; species Schistocerca nitens. Next base: position 690,137,472 of record NC_064617.1, read on the forward strand.
CACCCAGTTCCAACTAATAGGAAGAATCCATAATTATATGAATCAATCTATGGTTGAGATAGGAGTTTGTTACAATGTTACACAGGAAGTATATCTAATGACCAGATCTGTAAAATTTACTATGATCCTTCTTCAAAACCTGTCCTTTTGTGAAACCCAGTAGTCATCCTACTGAATCTTCCTGATTAAATACAATCATTGCATTCGCAGTCTCATCTCAGATCTAAGTGTTTTGATGTTTGCACATAGCACAATTTCTTTTCTAGACAGTTCTAAAATTTCGTTTAAATCATGAGTCTCATACACAGCACACAATTTCTTTTCTACCGTAAATTTCCAAATGAACTTTACTGTTAGCCTCTGTGATATTCGGAGTGCTGTTGTGTATCAACAGCCCAATCAACACAATACTCCACTCTCCATTGCTTAAATCAGTCGTTGGAAAGTAATTTGCGCGTTATTCAGATGATCGTTCTTTTAAAGTCAAAATATACGACACTGCATCTGAACATCATCTGATGAGTGGATGCTTAATGCAAGTATCGTTGTAACTCTTCTGGTGGTTGCAAGTCTCTAAATGAGTCGAAATAGTAGAAGTTATTTGTATTTTTCTTAATATACGCCACCCAGTGGGTTCCAAGTCCTCCAGCATCATCTATATTCACAATTCCACATTCTCTGGATTTCCACGTAGTCTTCGGCAATGTGCTCCCCACAAACACACCACTGAATACTGGGATGCGTTTTTCCCAATAAATGTGAGCGAATTTGTATTCGGAGTAGGTATTAAAATCCATGGAGAAGAAATAGAAACTTTAAGGTTAGCGATGACATTGTAATTCTGTCAGAGACAGCAAGGGACTTGGAAGAGCAGTTGAACGGAATGGACAGTGTCTTGAAAGGAGGATATAAGATGAACATCAACAAAAGCAAAACGAGGATAATGGAATGTAGTAGAGTTAACTCGGGTGATGCTGAGGGAATTAGATTAGGAAATGAGACACTTAAAGTAGTGAAGGAGTTTTGCTATTTGGGGAGCAAAATAACTGATGATGGTCGAAGCAGACGGGATATAAAATGTAGGCTGGCAATGGCAAGGAAAGAGTTTCTGAAGAAGAGAAATTTGTTAACATCGAGTACAGATTTAGGTTCAGGAAGTCGTTTCTGCAAGTATTTGTATGGAGTGTAGCCATGTATAAGTGAAAATGGACTATAAATAGTTTAGACAAGAAGAGAATAGAAGCTTTCTAAATGTGGTGCTACAGAAGTGTGCTGAAGATTAGATGGGTAGATAACGTAATTAAATGGGGAGGTATTGAATAGAATTGGGGAGAAGAGGAGCTTGTGGCACAACTTGACTAGAAGAAGGGATCTGTTGGTAGGACATGTTCTGAGGCATCAAGGGATCACCAATTTAGTATTGGAGGGCAGCGTGGAGGGTAAAAATCGTAGAGGGAGACCAAGAGATGAATACACTAAGCAGATTCAGAAGGATGTAGGCTGCAGTACGTACTGGGAGATGAAGAAGCTTGCACAGGATAGAGTAGCATGAAGAGCTGCATCAAATCAGTCTCAGGACTGAAGACCACAACAACAACAAGCAATCTATCCGGTAGGATGGCTAACGGGCTTTTTTTTATTGATGAAGAGACCTTTCATGTATTGTTTCAGGTATAGTCGGTTCCCGATGGCTGCTGCTTCCATCATGTGGTTATGTCTCCTTGCCTCCTCTAGCTGCTCCTTTGAGTTCTGTGCGTTCTTGACAGTTCTGGCAAAAGCCACAGCACCACCAGTCAGTGGACCTGCAAGGGCAGGAATGAGGAAGTGTTGAGTATTGGCAGAACCTGGGATACTTTTATCGGCCCTTTATGCTTCACGGCGCTTTTAACTGCATAAATCGCTGCCAGGATACAGTTTTTTTAATCATCCCGTCTTCTCCTTATCACCAAGAGCCAAACATTTTTGAAGCTTTGTACCGAGTCCACAGTAGTTATAACCGAGAATGTGTAGTTCAACTGGAATACCACTGCCTCCTACAACGTGTCTCATGTTGTGCGTCTTATGCTGTTGTGCTGGATCTGCTCTGTGCAATACATTTTACAGCAAATTGTCAGCGTCAGTCCAGCTGTATTGTGTTGCAGGAAAACCAAGCTATTTAACTAGTGCTCTATTCCCTCGACATCTTATGACATGATCTATGAGAAACACATGTTTTTCTGAGATCTTATGCATTTCCTCTGTCTAAAAGCATCCTGAAATTTCAGTGTCACTGCTGTCTTTTAAGGTGTAAGTTCTCACTAGACCAGTTTGAAAAGTATGACTTCTCAAATGCTGTCTTGTGTTTTGAGATATGTGCCAAATTATCCAAATTAAATTTCTGTTTATGTGGATCCAGAATTTTAATACGACAGTATACTGTATCCATGTGTCCATTGTCATGAACATGGATTAGTCTAATATTTATTGGAAGTTACGCCTATACCTACCGTTATTCAGTTTCCGTGTTTTATCAATAACGAGAAACCTGCACTGTGATTCTGGCAATCTCCACTTATCTTTACAGCTTCATTGATTGACATATCAGTTCCTGCATGCGTCTGCTCAATGTGCTTTAAATTCAGATTGTCTTGTCCGAATGGTATAATGAGGTTTTGCATTATGCTCTACCATCTGTTTCAGGATTATGGAATATGTGTGAGTCAAATAAAATACGTCAACACTCATATGACGGCCAAAACAGAAATACTGTAGAATTTGATCCTGGTATTCCACAGCAACGTCATCGAATATGAAACGGTGTTTGGTTTTACTTTTTCTGGTGGAGGGATTTCACTGCTTTGACTGAGTTTCATGTATGTTACACCATAGACATCTCTTAGTATCTTTTGCAGCAGCTGGCACTTGAGCTGAAACAGAGTTTTTAAACATACACATACACGCTCAGTTTGGACTCCATCCAGGTGTGTCAACAACAACATGAGAACATTTGTCTTACGGCAACTGGATGGACGTGCAATTATCACTTGTATATTATCAGGGAGGAGTATCCCATTTTTCTTATTCTTCTAGTCTTCTTCCGCACAGAACCAGTCGCTTGCAAAAAAATTCTGATGCTTCACCCACTGTGCCCACTATGTCAGGTATTGGAGTGCAACGGATTTTTTTTATAGAAAAAACACATTTAATAAAAAATGTAGCCACTATAAAGCAATAAGCACGTTACTGACTGAGCTAAAGTGGCTACATTATAACGAGGTTATTAAGTAAGAAAAATAAAAGCTTTATAATAATATATGTTATATACTCTTCAGTAACCATAACAGGATGCAGTACATCAGCAAAATCCAGTGGCTCTTTTTTCACACCAGTACAGTATGTAGCCAATAAGTTTCTTGTATGCACAAAATTAAGCGTGTATTTCCCTCAAACTGATGGGTTTTCCTTTAGCTTCTTCTTTTGGTCTCGTGTTGATACAGTGTTCTAAATCGTCTACATCCATACTATACGTATGGAGATAGTTCTCAATGTCTTTATATGCACTTTGAATATAAGGCAACCATCTGTTCAGTCTTTTCAACGCAGTGGATAGCACCATCTGTAGGTCGAACAAGTTTGTACGGCAGAGAGCTGTAAATAAATGGACCGTCCACCCAATCTCAGCATAAGTGCAGCACTGTTGCCCAGTGATGTTATGGATAGCATCAGGCAGGCACAGAAAATCTCTGGGGGAGAGTGAGATGGATCAAATCCTGTGGTCATCTACTGATTGATGTAGGGTTCTGCATTACACAGTTTATCCAACTCCGACTCCATAAATCTCAATTTAACGCCTCTCAGTGCATTTTCAACATGCCAGTCACTGTCCACTGATGCTTCTAAACCAATATTTAAGCTAAATCGCCTCTCCACTACTTTGCAAGTACCATATACTAGACTGTGAAAGCAGATAGATAACAGTGCAGTACGTCCATTCTGTCATACACACCAAAGTACACCAGACAGCGCCCTATTCCGATACAATTAGATTAGCTACATATTTCCAGTACATCGATCATAATGCAGAATTTACAATTACGAACGGCTATCTTTCCCTGTCTGGATGGGCGTCACAGAGTATTCTCGCACTCGTAGGATGAAGTAGGAGAGTGACAGATCCCTCCCACATCGTCCTTGACCAATCCTTCCTGCAACACGGTTGGCAATTTCACCTGCACCTGACCAGAAGTATGAGGGTCCTACGTCTACTACATTCCACGTCTCGTGAAGGAACAGGGCGAGCTGTATCCGTAACCGATGTTCAACAAAGACTTTTCTCCACCCATCCATATCCACAAGATCTCTCCAGATGGGTGTGTGTCGAGGAGGGTAGCACCCCTTATCAGTGTATAATAGACATGAGAATGTTGCACTGATATAACAGACGGTTAATATATGATGGAGTCTCAGACAGATGGCGTTTGCAACATTTCACGTAAATCAGCTGTGTTATCAATTATGTAGTATTATTCCACTGCCTGGGGTCAGTACGAGGAAGGTACCGGCATGAGAGAAATAATCATGGCGCATAAACACACACTCCTATGGTTACACGGTTCTGAACCTAAAAACGCTATATTGTTAAAGCCGGATCGTTTCCGAAGTATTAGTCGTGCGGAATGTGATGCTCTTAATACTCTAACGCACGATATATTTGTCCAACATCAGACATACAACTACCTACAAGTTTCCTATCCCAATCATTACGGTGACAAACTTTAAAATGATAAAACTACTTCCTTGTGCACTATTCTAGGAAGACATCGTCAGTGTATATCCGCCTCTCGATCTGCTTATAAACCAACTAGAACGAAGTGAGGAGACTGCTGTTCTGTCTCTTAGCAAATTAATGGATTTTATACATCTCTTTTAGTCGGAAACGTACATACCCTCATTCACACTTTTCGCGTCAGTCGTGCTTATAATTAGTAGTAGTAGTAGTGATTTTCACGGATGCTGCAATGTCTCACTAAGAAATAGAGCGAGGAAAAAACGACATGAATATTTTCGATAGTTGATACATTGAGTTGCCACCCATGCACTGTTGCACGAAAATGCACATGAAGAAGCAACTTCTTACGAATGAGTAAGCACCACAATCAGTAGCCAAAGGAGATGTAACAGTCTTACTGCTGTTTACAGTAGCATTACCACGGCTCTGGTAACATTCCTCTTGCACAAACAAGTCCTGGTCAGATGTTAGGTAGTTTTGCTCTTGTGTAGGATGATACAGCCATTACGTACTAATACCATGTCTCTCGAGTACACCCTCCTCATAAGTAAAAAAAGGGGGTTCCTATGCTTTCAAGTACCTAATTTCAACTACTTTTCAAGGTCATACAACTACCCACTTTCCCTATCCGAAATACAGGAACATGGATCATTGTATATAGGAAATACACTCCTGGAAATGGAAAAAAGAACACATTGACACCGGTGTGTCAGACCCACCATACTTGCTCCGGACACTGCGAGAGGGCTGTACAAGCAATGATCACACGCACGGCACAGCGGACACACCAGGAACCGCGGTGTTGGCCGTCGAATGGCGCTAGCTGCGCAGCATTTGTGCACCGCCGCCGTCAGTGTCAGCCAGTTTGCCGTGGCATACGGAGCTCCATCGCAGTCTTTAACACTGGTAGCATGCCGCGACAGCGTGGACGTGAACCGTATGTGCAGTTGACGGACTTTGAGCGAGGGCGTATAGTGGGCATGCGGGAGGCCGGGTGGACGTACCGCCGAATTGCTCAACACGTGGGGCGTGAGGTCTCCACAGTACATCGATGTTGTCGCCAGTGGTCGGCGGAAGGTGCACGTGCCCGTCGACCTGGGACCGGACCGCAGCGACGCACGGATGCACGCCAAGACCGTAGGATCCTGCGCAGTGCCGTAGGGGACCGCACCGCCACTTCCCAGCAAATTAGGCACACTGTTGCTCCTGGGGTATCGGCGAGGACCATTCGCAACCGTCTCCATGAAGCTGGGCTACGGTCCCGCACACCGTTAGGCCGTCTTCCGCTCACGCCCCAACATCGTGCAGCCCCCCTCCAGTGGTGTCGCGACAGGCGTGAATGGAGGGACGAATGGAGACGTGTCGTCTTCAGCGATGAGAGTCGCTTCTGCCTTGGTGCCAATGATGGTCGTATGCGTGTTTGGCGCCGTGCAGGTGAGCGCCACAATCAGGACTGCATACGACCGAGGCACACAGGGCCAACACCCGGCATCATGGTGTGGGGAGCGATCTCCTACACTGGCCGTACACCACTGGTGATCGTCGAGGGGACACTGAATAGTGCACGGTACATCCAAACCGTCATCGAACTCATCGTTCTACCATTCCTAGACCGGCAAGGGAACTTGCTGTTCCAACAGGACAATGCACGTCCGAATTGTATCCCGTGCCACCCAACGTGCTCTAGAAGGTGTAAGTCAACTACCCTGGCCAGCAAGATCTCCGGATCTGTCCCCCATTGAGCATGTTTGGGACTGGATGAAGCGTCGTCTCACGCGGTCTGCACGTCCAGCACGAACGCTGGTCCAACTGAGGCGCCAGGTGGAAATGGCATGGCAAGCCGTTCCACAGGACTACATCCAGCATCTCTACGATCGTCTCCATGGGAGAATAGCAGCCTGCATTGCTGCGAAAGGTGGATATACACTGTACTAGTGCCGACATTGTGCATGCTCTGTTGCCTGTGTCTATGTGCCTGTGGTTCTGTCAGTGTGATCATGTGATGTATATGACCCCAGGAATGTGTCAATAAAGTTTCCCCTTCCTGGGACAATGAATTCACGGTGTTCTTATTTCAATTTCCAGGAGTGTATATTAGGATTTTTGGCAGGTCAGCGAATAAGACAAGCAAATATTCTAGTTGAAATATATTTACTAACTTTTGCATGAACATTTGCATACATAAAACAACTCTTTCCTTATTCTTGTTGGGAGTAGTTTTCATAATGTCCACTTTAATTTTTAACTTATAACTTAAATCCACATCTGAATCATCTATTTCTTTCTTCAGTCAGTAATCTGACAAATACAGAGAAGGCGTGTCCTCGAAATCCAGTATGTATCTATTTTTTTCCTGTAAACTACCTCTTTTATGGCTTTAACAGTTAGTTCTGTTCCTTCCGGCAGTTCTAGACGAGAGCATTCGGAGATTTTAATTTTTCCTCTTATTTCTTGCGTAACACTGTTATTCTAACACTCCACATCTTCCCGGGTGTAGGCTGCCAGTTCTTCTGCTGCGACGTCTTGTGGAATTTCGGTATAGAGCTTTAAGTTTATAACTTTTGTAAATGAATTGCCATTAAAGCTTAAAGCTTGTTATGCCTTTGGGCTTAAGCTCTGCAGACGGTTATTATGTTGCTAAGTGTTTGACATCAAGTCCACCACATTTCGCCGGCCGGAGTAGCCGAGCGGTTCTAGGCGCTACAGTCTGGAACCACGCGACCGCTACGGTCGCAGGTTCGAATCGTGCCTCGGGAATGGATGTGTGTGATGTCCTTAGGTCAGTTAGGTTCAAGTAGTTCTAAGTTCTAGGGGACTGATGGTCTGAGAAGTTAAGTCCCATAGTGCTCAGAGCCATTTGAACCATTTGAACTACCATATTTCGATATACTGTAACCATTCTTTTTAAGCAGATCCAAGGAGGGATGTAGTTTGATAAACAGATTTTTCGTGTGTCCTTTATCATAGTAAACGTGGTCCAATACACAGTTTTCCGCCAGTACTCCAACATATGGCCACTTACCACTGCTCTTTACAGGAGATGCTATTATTCCCCAGCCGTAGCCAGATTTTTCCATCCATTGCGTTTAAAGTCATATGAAAACCTGGCCTGCACATCCACAGTTTTACATTTGCACCTTATATTCTTCCTTTTTTGCAGGTGTCTTCTCCATATGCTCCAGTTTTCTTTTCTTTACTTAGATGTCCTGCATATCCAGTTTCTTTTTCAGTGCTTTTAACACATTAACTGTATTTAAAGGTGCAATTTCTTTAATGGGGAATGGTTTAAGTCTGTTCGACACATTGGTTCTTTTTCTTACGACTTGTGGTATAGCGTTGCCTGTGTCAACCAGTCCTAATTTTACAATATCTATATCGGATGTTCTACACTGAGAAAAATACGTTTCTTTTGCTTTAACACAACACTTCTGTATAATACTTATATCGTCTTTATTGGAGTCAGTGTTAAGGATCTCCACGTAGTTACAGATAGACGGTTAAAGCAGTACTCAGACAGAACATATCTGATGAGTATTTCCTGGTCCTGAGTATCTGGAAGACTTACTTGTACATGTGTCAAGTTTCGGGTATTCTTATTACCCCAGTACACAAACTGCAGAACGTTATTAAACACAACACAACAGCTGTTCTGTAACTTATCTGTTAATTGGCGCCACATGGACGCAATTGGCACAGAGTAAAGAGGAGAACTTAGTAAATACCGTCTGTTGGTGTCTAATACACGTAAACACTCTTGCTCAGGATCGAATAAACGATCCATTATGTAGGTGTATACTGTAGCCCCCAGCCTGGTAATGCCATGCTGCTTAGCAAAGCAAGACCTAAACAGTTCTCGTAGTCGCATGCCAGGTCACTTTATAAAATCTATAATGTGGTTACTAACATCTTCGTTCACTCCAAGACTTGTTGTCCGACATATAAATTTATTATTTATCTCCATTCTACAGCTGGAGCTTAGCCAGGTTACACAGTCTATTCCAGCCATCTCATCGTTGTCAACAACCACATTGCTGTTTATTGCTGTTTCCCTGGCGATCTCCTTCCATGCTTAAGTAGTGGTTTGATATTAAGTAGTCGCACATTTCCATATTATTAAAAATTCCGTCAAGTTTTGCGTTTTGTCCAAATCCAAAGGTAACAGTCGTACGCACGTAGCTGTTCCTGGCAGCTCATCCATTAGAACATCTATTTTAGCGTCAGCTAATTTCAATTTATATGATATAACTAAAGGATTTTTAATTTCCTCGAAATAATTTCCGGTGCTTCCTTACCGATTTTTTCTCGCGTCCCCCTGTCTGTCACACTGTCGTTCCCGTGTAGGAGAAAAGACAGCTTCTCCTTGACACCATGTCTTGCAGTGACGAAATTGGAGAATTTACTACTTAGATAATAGTTAAATGAGCCACACACCTCCTTCGTTAACTTTAGAGACCACCCTCTTTCCAATTGTCCTTGACAGTCCACTTGATCACAGGTTTTAACCAGCATAGTGTTATCGTAAAACGGTTCCGATCAGTTGAGGATATCAAGTCTTCTTTTGTACTCTGAAGATACAAAATGGTGGCACTCCCGGTTACGTAATTTTCGGTCACGCACTCTACATTACTCCTAGCCCATTTGCGCTATTTTGTTTGCAAGATGTACTTACACCTATTACAGAATCTCACGATTTGTTTTGTAAACGTCAGTGCGATATTGCATCATACTGGTAAATTGGGATTTACCATAGTACACAAAACGGCAACGTCCTCTTGAATTATAGCTTGCTGTTGTCGAACATAAAATGATTGTGTTTTTTTCCAACATGTGAGAAAATGGCGTGAAAGGCTGTATTATTTAATGATATTTCACTTGTCTGAAGTGTTTGTAATGCACATGGCCATGATGGTTTGCTTACAGACACTGATTTGGATGTGAGGGTCGCTCTGAAACCATGTAATTTGTCCATCAAGCTGAAACAAATCGGTGTTTGATGTTTTTTCTTCGGAGTTTAAATTCTCGTTTTTTTTTTTTTTACCACGATGACGGTTTCGAAATAATGAGGATATTTTGCAGTGATTGGTGTTTTTTGTAGCAAAATAGTGGAAGTTGTTCTTTTTTATCTTACGCAGGGTAGACATGTACAGGGCATATGAAGCCTAACTGTAATCGACGACGGTGGTGTATTTTTTTTTTTTTCACTTCGTTGAATGCCACAAAATAACGGGAATTAGTTGGGAGGGAGAGATAGAGATGCGAATACTATCCTGCAGTCGAACACAAAAACTATACCTATTTTGGTCAAAAAACTAAAGGAAAATGGACTGCGCCTGTTTTTGTGGAAAGAGGACATTTATTATCATCGTGATTATGTTTTCCTTTCTAATAGATGCTCGCTTATAAGAGATGCATTGTCGTTAAATAAAAGTGTTCTCCACCGGAGAATGGTTAGCTGGCAGAGGCGTTGGGGCGGGCCTACTGTGGGTGGTCACCCAACGCCGCTGTGCTCTGACCAGGGAGTGGCGTGGGGGTGGTGTCGGGAGGGGACGATGCGGTGGCTGCATTTTAGACAAACAAGCAAGTTGCACTTGCGGTGGCCACCGTTTATCTCACATTGTTTAGTTGGTGTTACATCCTTTTGTCTTGGTAAAAGGCCAATGCGTGGATCATCACCTCAGAGCCAACGACCACGGGGGGGGGGGGGGGGGGGGGGGCAGGCGGTATGACGCTGAGAAATGCATTGCATACAGCAGCTACTTGAAAATGCATGCATGTGTCACTATTGTAGATGGAGGGCGGGACGAAGGGAGGGGGAGGCAAGAGTGGAGGTAGGGGTGCCTATAATTTCGTTAGTTTCTGGTCGTACATCAAGGAGAATGCACATTCAACTGCCGCGCCTCTCTCCTGTGGCAATCCTTAGGGATGACGATTTTCCGCAGTATTTATATTGCATTACGATCCCTTGACACAAGTGGCGTTTTGCTTTATGGCAAATTATATGTGTAAATTTAACAATGAAACATTTTCCATCAGTTGCGGTAGTTTGTATTGGCTTAGATTATCTGGGCTGCAGGACGTTTGTCGAGCAATGCAGGGGAGGCGTCTGTAACGAACTCTGACGTCAAACAGCAGTAGATACAGTCCTCAGCTGTATGCTGACAGGTAATACACTTATTAAACTCCTCTTTGTCCAACACCAGCATCTCGTAAGTTGAACGCAATTTCCGCCAAAAATATAGTGCGTTTCACTACTTCATTTTTCCCATGCACCTGTAGGTGGAGGGTAGAGTTTCAATACAACTGCCACTATTTTCGAGTGGTATTGTGAATTTTTTCCCTAACACGATACCGCCAGCTCTATGGTATCAAGAATTTTTGAGCTGTATTGCGATTTTAGGCACACCTTGTGTAGCAGTATGCATATAGTAGTGTAATTGGGACAAGTCTTCATGATTAATTACGTAATTAGGACCGATCTTTACTTCGGTTTTCCAATCAAAATAAATAAAGTGCACTAACCTAACCTTCCTCTTCTGCATCTGGGCCGTTTTTACGTCCTTGTGTGGTGCATTTGGGCTGTCTGTCCAGAAGAACCAGGGTTTGAGTCCCAGAAAGGGCGCCGCCATTTTTAATTTCTCACAAATTCCCGGGGGGGGGGGGGGGGGGAGGTGGGGCTTCAGCACAGCTCTAGGACAATGAAATTCCCACCAAATTTCGAAATCCCACCAAATTTCGAAATCCCACCAAAATTCAGAATTCCCGCCAAAATTCGGAATTCCTGCCAACAGGCTCGGTAGTGTGGTGGAGCGCGGGTGGGGAGGGTAAGGGGCGGGGCAGGAACCCATGTGCCGGCTGAGGAAAACACACGGCATCATCCGGGGGTGGGGGTGGGGTTGGAGGTGGGTGAGGGTGTGGACCAGGGTGAGGGGTGTTTAAATGATCAATTTAATTAATTTGCATATTCATTTGATATCAGTTTCGCTGTATGGGGAGTTGCCTATGAGTTATGAGTTCAATCTAACAATGAGAGTTGATGAGAGTTGCAGAAATGGCTACCGCCATCCGATGACAATTGTCTGACTTGTACCTCTCAAAAAACTCACTACAACTGACCACCGAATAATTCAGAGACTCGAAAGGTTGTGTTACGGGGAAATAAGTGAACACACAATATTTACAAGCCAAAAGCCAAAACTGTCATATTTAAATATCTAAAGGAAGTCGTAACTACAGGTATTATCTGAAGAATACGAACATACGCTAATTCGGATAGCTCCACCAACCGACGTTCACTACTTTTCAACAAAAATATTCGCAGGAGCATGGCAGTTAGTAAAAAGCTGTGTTACTGACAATTTCCCAGAGAATGTCCAGACTTACAAGAGCGGCTCCAAAACTGGAGGTAACGGCAGCACGGATAGCTCATTCCAGTGTCCAAGCGCTGCTGACAAAAGAAAGCGATTTCGCTTCACAATGAGACTTCTAGTTTTCCTGCAGATGCGACAGGTGTACTAGCAGCTTTTCGTTACTTATAGAAGCACGCACTGAAAATTATTTTGTTTACAAGAGTTTGCAAAAGTTTGTTATGAGATGTGCTCATCCTAGTCCTTAGCAATAAAACTAATCCGTTCTTATTGACTACTTCGAAAGCCACCGTGTGAATCAACAGTTGCCGGGAGAAGAATAAATTAACGTGGATAATGGGAGCCGTTGAGGTTAAATACTCGTATAATGAAGCAGTCGATGATTTAAAGTAGGCTGTAGACTTGAACATTTTCAAATGCTGCCATCACACCTAAAGACTATATTGTCTACAAAAGCCAGGCGTTAATTGGAAGACCAACATGAAGTACCTAAATGAGGCACATTTACACATATACCCCTCAAGTGACCTTCCAGTGTGTTGCTGGGGACATTCCCTTTTCCACTCGCGAGTGGTACGTGGGAAGAACGAATGTCGAAAAACCTGCAAATAAGCTCTGATTTCTCCAATTTCTCGTCGTGGTCAGTTCACGAGACATATTTGAGAAGCACTCTGCTTCGAAACTACGCTTGTAACGCCGGAAATGCATATCCTCCTATTTCCATCTATTGTACTGTAAGTTTTTTCCTTATTTTGTTACCTGAATATATGACATTTCTGTGCCTTTATATATTGTAATTGTTTTACTATATATATATATATATATATATATATATATATATATATATATATATATATGCATTTATGTCGATGTATAATTGGTTTGTTTCGTAAATATTATTTGTATTTTTACGCTGGGTCTTGCCTAGGGAAAACTGCTATCGAACGATTACATCGATAGGTCGTGTGAAGAATCAAAGTGTGTAGGATCTTTGGTAGTGGGAACTCTGCCGCGTGGAGCGCGGGCAGAGGGAGTCTGGCTGAAGTAGCGAGTGGAGCAGGTGCGTGGTGTGAAGCTCCCGCGAGTTGCCGCGCTTTCGGGGTTTGGCAGCATGTAATTGCGCTCGACTTGCGATGATAGTTTCTGACATGGTGACGCGGACGGGAAGCATTAGCTGGCGCACATCAAGAGCCCGTTTCGTCTGGTGACCGTGTCGAGAAGAAGGCGCGCCGACATCCAGCTTCTGCAACAGCGACGGCCGACAATGAGTGACTGTCGCCACATCCTCGATCGACGGCTTCAAACCTTCAATCAACCAACAAGGAAGACTGGAAGCACGTAAAGTTTTAGAACTGTATGGCAGACCTCAGCTTTTCAAACTTTTAAAATTGTTGCATCACAAAATTACAGCTACTTAGCATGAACCTTTGTTGCTCATTGTGCCAATTGCATTACCAAGCAGGGTCCCTTCCTTTTCCGAAATGAACCCGAGTGTCGTTGAAATTCAAACGCCAGCATAATTCCATTTCACTGCTTTAATTTCAAAGTTCAGTTAAAGTATTCATAGCTGGCTACAATACTTAGATTACACAAGCACAAATTAAGAGTGCTAGTTTTGTTACCATATTTTAGCTTACCTGTGACTGCAGCTCAGCTTGGTACGTACTAAATTTTACTATTGTTAGCCCGCATCTCGTGGTCGTGCGGTAGCGTTCTCGCTTCCCACGCCCGGGTTCCCGGGTTCGATTCCCGGCGGGGTCAGGGATTTTCTCTGCCTCGTGATGGCTGGGTGTTGTGTGTGATGTCCTTAGGTTAGTTAGGTTTAAGTAGTTCTAAGTTCTAGGGGACTGATGACCATAGATGTTAAGTCCCATAGTGCTGAGAGCCAATAATAATACTATTGTTAATTGTTCAGAATCATTTAATTCAAGTTCAAAGTTAAATCTCTTATTTCTAAATTGCGTAGATTCAAGTAGCTTTTGAAATGATTGTTGAGGTAGTCCAAGACTAACCGTATTTTACTGAATTTCGATGTGCTTCAGAAAGAAAGCTCACTATTAACTTCAGTCATTAAATTAACTTTAGATTTTCCGGTTTTATTAATTCTTTTGCTAAATTAAGTGTAGTGAAATTTATTACTTCTGACAAACTTTCAGTTTTCACACTACACTTGTCAACCTTCAGTTGCCACGCTTCTAGTGCTAATTATATGTGTAATAATCTTTCTTTTTCAGTTACTATAGTAATTGTCCTTAGGACTGGCGACCGTAATTTCCCCCAAATCTCAAATATCTAATTACCGCTAGTTCAAAAATGGCTCTGAGCACTATGGGACTCAACTGCTGAGGTCATTAGTCCCCTAGAACTTAGAACTAGTTAAACCTAACTAACCTAAGGACATCACAAACGTCCATGCCCGAGGCAGGATTCGAACCTGCGTCCGTAGCGGTCTTGCGGTTCCAGACTGCAGCGCCTTTAACCGCACGGCCACTTCGGCCGGCTACCGCTAGTTGATTGTTAACGTAACGGCCGCACATTTACTTTCTTTATTAACTTTACCCCTATTTCAAAATTAATTTCCACCAGTTTCATTAGCATTTTTCCTTTCATTTAGATGTAACCCTTTCCTCCCTCTTTACCGACAAATTAACCTCGGTGACGATTGCTTTTCCCAAATTTCCATTAGGTACACACGGTTTAATTTTTCACTGTCATTAAGGTCGATAAGTGAGGGGGAGGTTACACGCTCTCGAAATTTCAACAGTAAATCTCTCTGAGATGCACAAAGCCTCTCCTGTAGCGTCTGGAACATGTTTGTAAGCCACTTAGTTCGGGGATGAATTACATTTTCTTTCCTTGTAACGAATCTTAGCTTGGCATATGCTTTTACTACAGTTAGTTTTATACGGCCATTCCTCCTCAGATCGTCCCAAATTGTTACACCTATAGTTTGTGGTTTGACAACAGCGACAGTGAACAGTAATGATATTCTTCGCCTAGTTATGCGCAAAATGCTATACTTATTTACATCACGGGAATGTGCCAGTCCATGCTACACTGATCCTCTGCAGATCTTCCTGTATGTTCTTATCGTTCAGGCTTCGCAACCATCCTAACGCCGTTTGCCAATAGCCTCATATATACCATTAACTGAATTTTATGTCTGTGCTTGCCAGAGCATGACAATTATATTAAAAAGGAAAACAGTTCCTAATGTTCTACAAAATAATGTTTATGTGAATGTCGCAAACACAGATAAACAAGATGTGCGACACAGTTATTATTTGTTGAGAATATACAAAAATGACATTCATTATATTTACACGAGACTCCCAAAACTGGATTTCACAAACTGATTTCACAATACCGTTTCTGGTTGCTCCACATTTGGTGCTGGAAATCCGTTTCTAGCTGCCGGTTTTCGATTCCTACAATCGATTTTTCGCTCCCATGTAAACGCACAACGGATTTTAAAACTTGCTTGGGTCGTCAGGTTACGTCTCGAGTTCAAAATATTGAGCTAATATGGACAGAGTGACTTATTACGCAGTGAAGTAGAAGCAGTATATTAGGCTGAGCATGAAACTATCAACCACTAATATCTATCTGAAGAAAAGTAGAGATGACTGAATCAGAAACTGGAACAGCTGTTTTCCAGACACCAATTTAACTGTGATAGCAAATCCACTTCGGAACTTAACATGTAAACACGACCACGAAGAACGGTTTCCGAAATTCGGTTTTGGCGTTTCGGACGGGTGTGTCGCATGTAAACGCAACGATAGTGTCTTTACATACGAAAACTCACGTTTTTTGTCACTAAACTAAAAATTGAGGAGATATATGTAACAACTGATGAGAAATAATATAACTTTGGAGATCGAGTCTAGTATTTGTAACGAAAGATTAATTTAACTAAGGGGAAAAAGGAAACTGAGTCTGCTACTTCACGCTAAGCTGGCTTTTTTTTATCGTGGTTTTGTTGATTTCCAGTAGGATCATCTTTCTGCTTTTCTTAACAGAATGTAAAACTTCGCATTCTACATCATATGAGATTCAGGCTAAAAAATAAATAGTAAAGGTTGATAAATGACACATATCTCTAGGCTGTGAATTCAACTAAATACTTAGGGATTATAATTACAAATAATTTAAATTGTAACGATCAAATAGATAATATTGTAGGGAAAGCGAATAAAAGACTGCGATTTGGTCGGAAGAACACTTATAAAATGCAGTAGATCTGCTAAAGAGGCTTCCTACACTACGCTTGCCCGTCTTCGTCTGGAGTATTGCTTCGTGAAAAGGGATCCACATCAGATAGGATTGACGGAGGATACCGAAAAAAAAGGAGGGCAGCTTGTTTTTTATTATCGCGCAATTCGCGTGACAGTCACTTAAACAAACACCTTTTCCGTCAAGGCAGGATCTTCTCATAAAATTTCAATCACCAGCTTTCTTCTCCGACCGCGAAAATACTCGTATTTTGTTGGCGCCCACATGCACAGGGAAAAATGATCATCATAATAAAACAAGATACATCAGATCTTGCTCGGAAAGACTTAAGTGCACGTTTTTCTTGCGTTCGAGAGCGGAACGCTTGAAGGTGGTTCAATGAACGCTCTGCCAGGCACTTGATTGTGAATTGAAGAGTAATCATATGGATGTAGATGTAATCTCCAACGTCGTTTACGTTCAAATAGCCTATGTAGCTGCCAGAGCTGTGCCTGACTATCCAAACGTACTTCACACTTCGTGTATGTGATTTTACGCACACCACTCCATGGCAAAGGTTGCAATTAATCTTTACTATTGAACAAAAATTGTGCTATGCGATTGATATTACAAAATGCAGTGCTGTCTGAAATGTTGCCAATATATAGAATTTTGCGCCAGACTTCGTTAATAGAGACTGTTTGCTCTTGTCCAGCGTACAGAAGTTGCCTAATTTCACACATTTTCTTTTTTCGTAGTATTTTTTATGTAAATGCAAAATAAGTGTCTTCCCTTGCTAATACAAGTATCTGCATTAAGGTCCAAGAAATATATAGAGGAACCTCCCACCTCCATTGTAAATTGAATTTTCTTATGTCATGAGTTTAAATGTTGTAGGAATGTGTTTAATTACCTAGTGGTACCGGTCCAGAAACGCAGCACATCATACCATCCGTATAAGTGAACGATACTTAATTTAGCAGTTCAGGGTTTCTTTCAGTAAGCAAATTTGTTCTAAATTCTCCATGGAAAATTTCAGATAATATAGGACTGAGAGGTGAACCCACAGGTAGGCTATCTGACTGACTATAATACTTGTTTTGAAACTGGAAGTAATTCTGTTTTACACACATTTGAGTAGCATCGCCACACACCGTCAGGTGGCTTGCGGAGTATGGATGTAGATGTAGATGTAGATCGATTGCGTCATGTAATTCTACAGGATTTACTTCGGATTTGTGTAAAAGGTCTATTAGTATGTTTGTACATGCGTAAAAAGTGTTTGTACATGCGTAAAAAGTGTATCTCCTGCATAAACAATATCTGTGTAAGTCGCACATCATGTTTATATGTGTTTATAATTTTCAGTTGTCACCTAAAGAAGGCATAAGACGCCGAAAACAGGATCGTGACCAAACAAACATAATTTTGCAGAACATTAGGAAGTGTTTTCGTTTTTAACATTTATGTATACTGTAAACAGTAATGGACCTAAAACATTCCCTCAGGCTATCCTGAAATAACCCTTACAACTGCCGATTTGGTCCCGTAAAGTAAGACATTAAGGACAAATGCAACTGAATATTCCGTCGGAGCCCTGGTTGTGGATAGTTAAATCGCCTGAGATTTAATCATGAACAATTAGAACTCATCCTCACCGAATACACTTTGGAAATATCCTTGCTATAAGCGTCATGCAATAACAACTGGAAATACACTAGGGCGTGCTGAAAAGTAGTTCCTACGAATTGTTTATTCTGTCCTCAATATCGGTTGAGATATTACTGCATGGCATGCATATTAATGGATCGACTTCCCCCTCTGGTATCAACAAACTGGTGTCTCGATGCAGTAAAGTGTTCGTCGCCAGGGTGACTATGTTGAGTATTAAATATGTAGATATGAAAAATAGAGATGTACAATGGTAATAAAGTTTATTTTATTTAAAACTGTCAGAGAGTTTTCACATGAAAATTTCGGTAGCATTATTTTTCAGCACACCCTCAGAGATAATTTTCTTCGCTTGTAAGTGGTATGCAAAGAAGCTATCGGGATTCTTGCAACAGTTGATCAGACTCTGTAAATCATTACCCATTAATATGGTATCTCTCCATCATCAAAGCATATATATGTAACGAAGTGTGTAGTACTGTCCTTGCAGGAGCATGAGCAGACTTCCTCTCATTCACGACATTCAGAAAACCAATGGGATGAGCACCGATCATCCTCACTCTGTTTCATTTTCCGTTCTTTATTCTCCATCGTAGCTGGCTGTTAGCCTATGTAATTGGATTTGTTTCTTTACACTGTATAATTAAAAAAGTAAGTTATGACTATAATCTTTAACTCTGTTGTGCAGTATTGATAAAACACGTCCTGTACAATCCATTTAGGTCTTTAGAGCCTTGATTTATGTAGCAGCAGCAAAATAAATAAGTAAAACGGAAGCTGAACATGTGCATTCCATCTTCTTACAAGCACATAAATTCCGTGGACAAACAAGAATACTCTATTCTCAGCTCGCTTCAACAATGTTGAAGGTCTAACACGGACACTCTGGTGGTATTGTTAAGCCCACAAACTTGCTATTTCTACTCCCTTACAAGTCATATTACAGCATAGTAACATAGACTCCAGGCAGGTTTAATTACTTTGTCGCCAAGACGTATTTTGAACAATTACATCGTCATCTTCGTAACTTGCTTGTATAGATTAACGCCAGAGGGGAAGGAAAAACAGATCTGGTTCATCCGCACTCCAGTTTAACGATCTTTGTTGTGATATACCGGAAAGGCTAAATGTGGTTTTCAGGTTGTTTTGAATTTGCCAGCCCCATTTACGTCTCTGAAATACAGCACACAAACAGTAACTCAAAACAGAGATTACAGGTTTCCTGAGCAGTTGGTACACGTTACTCGCTGCCAGTCACAGGGTAAAGACGACGAGTCGACAGTAATGATACCTCTCCACAGGAAAAATATAGTAATCGATAATATACAGGTGTCCATCACATACTGACATTGGAAATGGAATTAACTGCAGTTATGGAGAGAGGTGAATGTTATCTGCGGTCAATTATCCTACTAAAAAACTAAACTCCGTCAGAACAGGCCTTGCAGACCCCAACGGTACAGACCGACCGCCGTGTCGTCCTCAACCTACATGCGTCGCTGAATGCCAATATGAAGGGACATGTGGTCAGCACACCGCTCTCGCTGTCGCTGTCAGTTTTCGTGATCGCAGGCACTAGTTCGCGATCAAGTAGCTCCTCAATTGGCCTCAAATGTGCTGAGTTCACGCCGTTTGCCAACAGTGCTCGGCTGATCGGACGGTCACCATTTCAGTGCCAGACAAGTCCGACAACGGTTAACTTCAGTGATCTGATGGGAACGGTGTTGCCTCTGCGGCAAGGCCGTTGGTCAGTTTCCCTACTAAGTGCGACTGAATACAAATCTTTTGTGCACCAATATCTTTACGTTGAGGTATCATACTAAATCAGATAGAAATAAGTGTCTGGTAGCGGTGGTTTGGAAACATATATCTAATTAAAATGTACTTACTATTTTGATCTTGACAGTAGGTGAAATATTAGCAAATACATCTTTTCGTTTTGACTGATTTGTTTGTCAAAACACACACAAAACTTTAGTTGCATTGTTAGTTTCAGAGGCCATGCATTTGCTACCAAAGATTATATTGTCAGTTGATTTGAACCTGTGTCACAACAAACAGAAATCATTTGGTTACTAAATTATCGTCGTCTTCTTTTTTATTTTTTCCCATTACACGTGTTTGAGAACGTTTAAGAAGTTTATAACAGATGTACTGATTTACTTTCCCACGTAAATATTTGTTGCTTTTTTCCGGAGTTGTAAATAACTTTCTGATTTTTCGTCCCCGAGTTCTCATTTTCGCCTGTGAATTTACTCCCTGTTTCAGGTAGACGGCTTGCAACAGCTGAACACCTGTTCCTGTGGCATAATCTTATGTTTTCATGATAACTTTTGTAGCATTCCCTACCAAGTGTCCGTTATAATAAACAGGCGTTAAGAAAATGTGAAACGATATTTCCGAACTGTGTACCTCCACTCCTATTGTACCTTCAAACCGGTGAAAAAAACTAACTTTACTTTGTGCCGCCTTTTTGAAAAATGTTTCCCAGGAAGAATATGGAAGCTGCTTCGGTGTAATGTTCTTTCATTTTCTTTTTAGGTATTTTTTAATATCTGATTTTAATGCAAATGTCATTATATACTGTGTTATGTCCGTGTCAGAATAATAATTATAGCCATTTGCGTACTGTCATAACAACACCAATTTCTATCTCCGACTCTGACATGTGTAATATATACCCATGTTTTGGGTCACAGAGTAGGGGTACATATGGAGAGAATGTTCAGATGCACAAAACAGAACTATTGTAGCCTATATACATTCCCTCCAAGGTCACGCTATGGTCAGGGTTCAAATGGTTCAAATGGCTCTGAGCACTGTGGGACTCAACTTCTGTGGTCATTAGTCCCCTAGAACTTAGAACTAGTTAAACCTAACTAACCTAAGGACATCACACACATCCATGCCCGAGGCAGGATTCGAACCTGCGACCGTAGCGGTCTCGCGGTTCCAGACTGCAGCGCCTAGAACCGCACGGCCACTTCGACCGGCTATGGTCAGGGGTAAGGTAGATTTCGCCTTGTAGGATTCGAATGTCATTACATTGCTAGTACAGACAGATCATGTGTCAGAAATTCTGTCCATACGATACGTAGGCATGCTATAAGTGCCATTCGATATCGTATCAAAAGTGAACTTGGCTTCAAGCTTTGAGAAGGAAAAAGGAAAGGCATTCGCTTGTTTGCCAAAATATAACAGCTCAGATGACGCTTTTTATTGTTACAGCAAAAGAAGTGACACTCATTCAATTTTTTGTTTTGCTCTGTAGTTGATCTTATTGTGTAGTCTCTCTTGTAATACATTACTAGCTGACAAACTCGGCGTTGCCCGGCTAGTAGTCTTTTCAAAAAATAAACTGCGTCTGTAGTGCAATATCGAAAAAAAAATTCATTTCTGTGTATTCGTGAACACACCAATGAAATTATGAAACAGTCGCACAGAGAAATATGCAAAATGCAGCATTATGTAAGTACAGTATCCAGATTAAGAAACATATTACGCAAAATACAAATTCATTGTTACGTTTATTTATCTCAGAATTTGATTATAAACAATATTTCTATTACACTGAGTGCAACTGCTTAGCGCGTCTACAACGCGATTTTTTAAACATTTCTGTGGCAACGCCTCTTCATAGCTCTATAGACTACCATCGTTTTCGCCTACAGCCGCTTGCGCTTTGCAGTTCAAAACTGTCAAAAGCGCTGTCAGGTCTCAGGGACGGATTTCCTTAAGCTGACTCGATTGCAAGAGTGTCTTAGTAGTAAAGAATAAATGTGTGAAAACTTCCTGCATTTTTTCACGCATTTCAGTGATTCTGACATCATATATCATGAACTATCTGCCGTAATAATGATATATTTGTGTAGGTACATTCAGGGGCGTATGTAGAAACTCTCTGCCAAATGTGTTGAGAATAGATTTAGTAGCAAAGAAGTAGTAAATTTAGAAATCATGCATGATCCAGCAGCTTTTAACGCATCTCAGTGTCAAAATGTGTTGCGAATAGATTTCATATTAAAAAAGCAGCAAATTTAAACGTCAAGCACATTGATGGCAGTTTTTCAATCACCTCTGTGTTTACATCATATCTACTGAAACATGTGTGGTACCACTACATAATTTTTTTTTGGTGTATTTAGCGGCATGTGTGAATATCGTCTGAGAAACTTATTGCGAATAGTGTTAGTAGCAAAGAAGTAATAAGTTTAAACGTCATGCACGATGCGCCAGTTTTCCACGCAACTCACTGAAAATCATTTCTCCCGAACTACGACACGTAGGTGGTTCTTACTCCCGCAGCGATCGTTGCCTGACAGTAATTGGTGTGTGCACCATGCTCGTTGATATCGTCCCATTCGTAAAGGAGATGTGGAACGTGCATATATATACACACAGATTCTACGGTGGAATTGTGGAATTGTTTGTTGGCTCGCCATCGTGAAACTGTCCCGAAAAACTTCGAAATTGGAGCCATGATATGCAGCGAATTAGAGATTTATCAGATTGTGAAATTTGTTGAGGAAAGAAAACCTTCCATTTTTACCTTGTGGCTCAATATTTTTAATCATAGTTAATCCTTAGGGAAACTACAGGGTGTTTCAAAAATGACCGGTATATTTGAAACGGCAATAAAAAGTAAACGAGCAGCGATAGAAATACACCGTTTGTTGCAATATGCTTGGGACAACAGTACATTTTCAGGCGGACAAACTTTCGAAATTACAGTAGTTACAATTTTCAACAACAGATGGCGCTGCACGTGATGTGAAAGATATAGAAGACAACGCAGTCTGTGGGTGCGCCATTCTGTACGTCGTCTTTCTGCTGTAAGCGTGTGCTGTTCACAACGTGCAAGTGTGCTGTACACAACATGGTTTATTCCTTAGAACAGAGGATTTTTCTGGTGTTGGAATTCCACTGCCTAGAACACAGTGTTGTTCCAACAAGACGAAGTTTTCAACGGAGGTTTAATGTAACCAAAGGACCGAAAAGCGATACAATAAAGGATCTGTTTGAAAAATTTCAACGGACTGGGAACGTGACGGATGAACGTGCTGGAAAGGTAGGGCGACCGCGTATGGCAACCACAGAGGGCAACGCGCAGCTAGTGCAGCAGGTGATCCAACAGCGGCCTCGGGTTTCCGTTCGTCGTGTTGCAGCTGCGGTCCAAATGACGCCAACGTCCACGTATCGTCTCATGCGCCAGAGTTTACACCTCTATCCATACAAAATTCAAATGCGGCAACCCCTCGGCGCCGCTACCATTGCTGCACGAGAGACATTCGCTAACGATATAGTGCACAGGATTGATGACGGCGATATGCATGTGGGCAGCATTTGGTTTACTGACGAAGCTTATTTTTACCTGGACGGCTTCGTCAATAAACAGAACTGGCGCATATGGGGAACCGAAAAGCCCCATGTTGCAGTCCCATCGTCCCTGCATCCTCAAAAAGTACTGGTCTGGGCCGCCGTGTCTTCCAAAGGAATCATTGGCCCATTTTTCAGATCCGAAACGATTACTGCATCACGCTATCTGGACATTCTTCGTGAATTTGTGGCGGTACAAACTGCCTTAGACGACACTGCGAACACCTCGTGGTTTATGCAAGATGGTGCCCGGCCACATCGCACGGCCGACGTCTTTAAATTCCTGAATGAATATTTCGATGATCGTGTGATTGCTTTGGGCTATCCGAAACATACAGGAGGCGGCGTGGATTGGCCTCCCTATTCGCCAGACATGAACCCCTGTGACGTCTTTCTGTGGGGACACTTGAAAGACCAGGTGTATCGCCAGAATCCAGAAACAATTGAACAGCTGAAGCAGTACATCTCATCTGCATGTGAAGCCATTCCGCCAGACACGTTGTCAAAGGTTTCAGGTAATTTCATTCAGAGACTACGCCATATTATTGCTACGCATGGTGGATATGTGGAAAATATCGTACTATAGAGTTTCCCAGACCGCAGCGCCATCTGTTGTTGAAAATTGTAACTACTGTAATTTCGAAAGTTTGTCTGCCTGAAAATGTACTGTTGTCCCAAGCATATTGCAACAAACGGTGTATTTCTATCGCTGCTCGTTTAGTTTTTATTGCCGTTTCAAATATACCGGTCATTTTTGAAACACCCTGTAAAATACTAATCGCACTTTGACACTAATTGTACAGTTTTCAAATGTGGCTACTTAAAATAAACGTAATGACTTTGTGAGATCTATACAATCTGGAGGTGATGACTCAAACTATTAGATATAAATCTTAACTGCTGGTGGTTATTGATCGAAATGTGTATACATTCTACAGATAGACTGACAGCACACTTTCACACTACTGAATTTATCTGCCACTTGTCTCATGGATATATGAACGTGCAGCAACATAATTTTACCGCCTGATATTACTCGTTTATTACACTATGTCCCGATGTATTTGAAAACATAAAGCATCTCTTGCTAGTACGATAACCAAATAGCGTAATACAATACGCAGGTCTAAAATGTGTATGGATTTATCTTCTTGTTATTTTATTGTACAGCTTGCTCTTTTATCAAAAAGTGGCTAACCTTTTACTTTCTTCATATCCTCATGAAATGTGACGTGAAGGTGCACAATCAAGTAAAGCGAAGAGTGAATTATTATGACACTGCGCAATGAAATAAAGCGAATTTGAAGAATTGATTCATGAAAATTAATTGAGGCGAAGAATGAGGTATTACGCTGTTACATAAACAATTAAATCGAAGAATGAAGTATTATACCAAGGCACAAACAATTAAATCGACGAGTTACGTATTATTTGCGATAAAATGCCGGTATCAATAATGCAGATTCTTTCTGTCTCTTGCTATACGCTTAGTGGTATACAATTATCTGAAATTTTGATGTCAGTGTTGTACCTCATATGAAGTAGCGACCAACAGCATTGCTCAAATAAAGAATGCTGCTGATTTGATTGACTCCATTGTGTACAGTAGAAGTTATACATTTGAAATGTCACAGATACGAGGACAGTGAAGTATTGCAATTTTGTCAGAAAATAATGTTGTTCCTCTTCATGAATTAAGCTGTGGAGTGCAACCGCACCCAGTATTTAATTTTTTTTATTTTGATCAAGTAAGTCGCAAATGTTAAATGCTGTGTAAAATAGGGACTGAAAATAAGTAAATAAAACATCTTTAAAAATGATGAGAAACCCAGAACAATTATTACTGTATTATGTTGTTAGAGATACAGATTGCTTTAAAGTAGAATTGAGCGACAAAATGTGGGCTATAGACGTAAATTAAATTTGAAGTTGCTATTGCTGTAACGATGCTTGTCTGGTACTGGCTCAGAATTTTTAATGCATTTCATAAAAAAAAAACGAACAATAAAAAGTGATTTCTGGAGGTATGTTCCGTCTACGCAACTAATTGCAAGCAGTTTGTTTACTGCCACACGTATTTCGCTTCTTTTATTTGGGAAGCATGTTCAATGGCCTGTAATACACATTTCTTCTTATACATACAATAAACGTATTATGTGGTAGATACAGTATGCAGCTATGTTACATTTTGTTGTTTTTTGTAAGTAACATCGAACGATAAGCTCACATTACGAAATTTGTGCTACAAATGTTGATTCTAACCTAGAAATCAAGAGCAAAACACGACAAAATGTAAATAACAGCTTATTGTATCTACCACAAAATACGTTTATTGTATGTATAACAAGAAACAAGTATTACAGGCCACTGAAGATGCTTCCCAAATAAAAGAAGCAAAACGCGTATGGCAATAAACAAACTGCCTACAATTTGTTGCATAGATGGAACATACCTCCACCAATTTAAAGCAGCTAAGGAAAGCCAGAAAACAGAAAAAATGTCAATAAAAGAGTATGTTACGCTGTGACCTCCCCTTCTCTCTTTGCTCCGTTTCTTTCGCTGATCTTTCCTCTTCTTTCTTCCTTCTTCGTACCACAGCTGTATCTCAGGGTTTTCAATGCAGAAATGTAGTGTGATGGGGACACCTGTGTGTGGTGGTTCACGATATCGTAGTGCTGTGAGGGAGCATCACTCGTGCCTTTGGTTTGAGAAGACTGACGACTGAAGTACGAACATTTCTCGAAAGAAAAACAGGTATGTGCTCTCTTTTCTTTTAAAACTGTAAATAGTAGCGTAGCTAGTACTATCTATCGTTCTACAAAACTGAACGAGCGCGGCACCATTGATAAAGTTTCATTATCGAAAGAAGTTTATTAATACCAATTAGCTGAAATAAAAAAGTTCATCCATTCCAGAAGTCACTCACAGAGTAATTAGTTTCTGATGTGTGTGTAGAAGTCATTAATACTTAAGCAACGTATCAACAAGCTGACTATACAATGATTAATATTTGTCGTATCCCGACAGTAAATCGTTTCTCGCTTGCTTTAAGTATCAAGACGATTACTATGCCATTCATATAAGTTTTTGATAGTTATTATCGAGCTAATGTCCGTAAATTGCCGGCCGGCGCGGCCGAGCGGTTCTAGGCGCTACAGTCTGGAACCGCGCGACCGCTACGGTCGCAGGTTCGAATCCTCCTGCCTCGGACATGGGCGTGTGTGATGTCCTTAGGTTAGTTAGGTTTAATTAGTTCTAAGTTCTAGGGGACTGATGACCTTAGAAGTTAAGTCCCATAGTGCTCAGAGCCATTTGAACCATTTTTTTGTACGTAAATTGCGGTTAATGTTACTGAATCACACACGCGACGATAACGCCCGATATCCAGCCGCGCATCTTAAACTCCGCGCCGATATTTGAGAAGTCGCGCGCGATTTGTTTGCACCAAATTTAAGCCGTGGTTCCCTAGAATAATTTTTAAATCGACTGCGGGTTGTAAATTAACAATTCTATGCCCATTCATGAAAGTTACAGCAGATCCGCACTAGACGACTACTTGATCGCGCACACGAGCAACACGGAAGTTTTTTTGTTCTTAAAAAGAGAAAACATATCATGCATAATGCAACAAGGTTATTTGCTATGTCAAAACATATTTATAGCTATCTCGTTAAAACTCATTACCTATTAAATGATGTACATAATAAAATTCTTTACTCTGTAAATAATCAATAAAATTTAGAAATGAATGACAGGTATAAAAAAAATTTTCAATACACTCACGTGACGAAAAGTAGATCCGACTATATAGAACATATTCATGTAATGTTACAACGCTTGGTT
The DNA here is from genome assembly GCF_023898315.1 of Schistocerca nitens. NCBI lineage: Eukaryota > Metazoa > Arthropoda > Insecta > Orthoptera > Acrididae > Schistocerca > Schistocerca nitens. Next base: position 690,164,709 of record NC_064617.1, read on the forward strand.
TTGGTTCTACAAACATGCTAAAGAGAATCATTTCTGCCTTCAATTTATCTAATATACTACACGTTTCTTCGAGCTTTGGCATGTGATCCTTCTTTACAGTGAATCAACAATACAACGTAATAGTAGCCTTCATCAAACACAGTACACTGCATTCTGAATAATTTTGTCTGAATCTTCCGTAAATATGGATTAATATGGAATTTATTCAGATGACCGTTTTCCTTAAACATTTGGGCGTTTGAAGATTTATAGCTGTTTCATTCTTTGGCAGCCCAGCCTCAGTGAAAGGACAGGATCTGTACCATCATCCTAACGCCGTGCTTATGCCTACAACGATTGGTGATAGCTACTACCGCATTTGGAACAAGCATTCACTTCCTATGTCAAACATGCGATACAGCCGCCACTGCTAACGGCCGCACTTAGGGACTCACGAACATGTGTCAAATGTACGGCGCGTTTCCCAGTCCTCATGCAACACACGTCTCCTGCTTCCGGTAGCGTCATAGATGTACTGTGCCAGTCGGCGTCGCACGTGACGGGTTGTTTTCTTCGCTTTGTTGTTTTTAGTCTCTGAATTACCTAATTGAAAACGGACATACCAGTGGAGAAGGCTTGTAGTCAAGCCTGCACACGTGGAAATGTAGGATGGCTTTTCTTCAGCGCCAGCAAGTGACTTGAGTATGGTTAGGAAAATTATGTTATATGAGAGTCATACAATTCTTTCTTGATATTTTACAACGTTGTGCTTGACTATGGAACATTTTTTTCAGTTTAAGCGTCCATTTACGTGATAACGCATTGTCGCATCTACAGACTATGTAAGAAATCTAGCATAATGGTATAAGAAAGAAACGAAAATTACTCACATTGAAGCTAGTTGCATTACTGGGGTATTTTTTCTTTTTTGTATTCTAAACATGAGGAAATATTTTTTGTCGAAAATGTCCAGTTAAACCAAACATTGAATCTGATACAGGGGAAAGTGTTGCACTTTGGCACACTTTTTAGACTCTAGAGCAGTAACAGAAGTTTAACATATTTTCTTATTCAATTTCGAAATGATAACATTCAGTTTATGTGTGCTGCACTCTTTTTTTGACATTACAAAAATTACTCCGGAAATGTAAGGTTTTTTCAAATTTGGAACACTGCTTTAAGCTACAACATGGTGATGTACCTAGGAACCAATATTCTGTTCACATTTAAAAGTGTTACAGTTCTGAAAACCTTGTCATTACTGCATTTATGGTCCATGAGTTACATTATTGCTATACTATGCACCAATAAACATTAAGTGAAATCAAATTAAGAACAAATGTTATCAAAAACCTGTTACGAGTTAAAAGCATTTTGAAGTGAAAGCTACTGGCAACTAACATAAATTTCCATTTTCGAGGCAAGAGAAATCGCTGAGACAGTAAAGATACTCAGTTCATTTGCAAATACCACGTGTTCCAAGTGCAAGATGGCACATTATGCAACTAGATTTATAAATATACTTTATTTTAGCCACCATAGAACTCTGTAACTGAAGAATTAACAATATCCTCAAATAGCTATAATATACTATATGGCACTGTATAGAATTCGTAATTTTTACAAACGCTGCATAACCTAATGTCTCACAGCAACGAAAACAGTAGAAAATGCCGGAAACCGTTTATGTATTCTTCAGGGAGCGTTCCCTCATTTGTCGTTAAAAACTGTGACTGGACTGAAACACTGACCGGGAAACATAATATGTTCCTGGCTACATTGGCCTCCAAGCACGACACTCTACCCTACTCAGTAAACGATAAGCAGTTGACTTACGATACCATGCAGAGAATCTCTGATCTGTCTTGAAAGGCCGGTAAGTGATACAAGAAAGCTTATTATTAAACTGTAATGAGTGCGCTACTGAACTGCTCTGATTTCGATGAAAGAACAATAAACTGACACAGTGTTCTCGGTACGTGTACATAACCTACAAGTTTCGTTCTCATTCAGCTATCAAACGTTGGACATTCAGTTCGCACCAGCCACGAAACTAAAAATGAACATAGCAAAAAATCACTGATCATTTGCTGTTTTCTAGATAGATCTACGCGTTCATGAAGATTCTCAACCAAGTTCAGAACAGAAAAAACCTGTTACACATTTAGTTGCGAAAATAGCTTGTAAGGCTGGTATTCCTAATTATAAACCAATTCATGACCCGACCGACAATTTTGTAACGTTACGTGACTTCGATAGTGAAAAACGAAGTTAAATGATAGCTCACACATAAATCGTTCAGTTTAATGAATGGCAGGCATTGTATGAATAACTGGACAGTAATGAATCTGAAAATTACTCTTAAGATCCTATCAAAATTACTGAGTGGTTAGTGACCAACTTATAGTCGCCCCTCTGTCCAATGATGATCGAGGGGCCCTTCAGTAACTGCAGTAGTCACATGTGAATAGAGAGCACCTGACTGCGGTACGTCTCATAATCATTGGAATAATGTGCAGTTCGAAAGACCTGTTAAGTGATATTGGATGTATCGAGGTAACGCCATCTGTATTTTAGTTTGTTAAACATGAATATATACCCTTTATAGAATCAGCCACAGCATTTCTGTCGTTAACGCCTTCCTTCACTACTGGAATTACGTCTAAAGAACGTGGTATTCATTATTATAAACAGTGCGGAACTATCCGGGAACTGAAATACTTCATGGGTTTTGTCAAGTGCATCGACTATACAGGTAAAAGGTAACACCTTGCAACACGTTAACACGAAATGGCAGGAGACAAAGCACACGCCAAAATGTACGTAAATATCAAATAAATGACTTAGGAGAGTGAAAATGTGAAACGGTATATGCAATTAGATTTTCCATTCGTTTCCAGCATCAAGTAAGCTACTTGGCTTCCGAAAAACGCGTGTACATGAACTGAAAGTACTTCCAGTTGCGAAGACTAATATGTAAGCACAGTTTCAAGAAAAACGCAACTTGAGCTAAATTGATGGGGAGAGTGACTGAGTTAACTGCATAATGTTTCACACAGAGGTTTCTGTAACCGTCTCCAAGTCGAATGAATTCACGAAGACAGAGAAGTTTTGTGACACCACGGCATGGATATCAGTTCACCTTCGTAAATCAAACAGAGTTTAGCAAGCGAAGCCTGTAAAAAGTTAACCGCAGGATATGAACACCACACGGGATGATATGCCAATAAAATCTTCGCTGTCAGCAGCAACTCGAATAATCGCGCACAATTGTTTCAAAAGCTATCCGCGAGCATGGACTCTTAACCGTAGGTGTGCTAATTAGCTGAAAGCGCCTGGAAGCGTCAGAAGAGACGGCACTTCCGCCACAACTACTCAAACAGACAATAAGAGAATCTACACTACTGGCCATTAAAATTGCTACACCACGAAGATGACGTGCTACAGACGCGAAATTTAACAGACAGGAAGAAGATGCTGTGATATGCAAATGATTAGTTTTTCAGAGCATTCGCACAAGGTTGGCGCCGGTGGCGACACCTACAACGTGCTGACACGAGGAAAGTTTCCAACCGATTTCTCATACACAAACAGCAGTTGACCGGCGTTGTCTGGTGAAACGTTGTTGTGATGCCTCGTGTAAGGAGGAGAAATCCGTACCAACACGTTTCCGACTTTGGTAAAGGTCGGATTGCAGCCTATCGCGATTGCGGTTTATCGTATCGCGACATTGCTGCTCGCGTTGGTCGAGATCCAGTGACTGTTACCAAAATATGGAATCGGTGGGTTCAGGAGGGTAATACGGAACGCCGTGCTGGATCCCAACGGCCTCGTATCACTAGCAGTCGAGATGACAGGCACCTTATCCGCATGGCTGTAACGGATCGTGCAGCCACGTCTCGATCCCTGAATCAACAGATGGGGACGTTTGCAAGACAACAACCATCTGCACGAACAGTTCGACGACGTTTGCAGCAGTATGGACTATCAGCTCGGAGACCGTGGCTGCGGTTACCCTTGACACTGCATCACGGGCAGGAGCCCTGCGATGGTGTACTCAACGACGAACCTGGCTGCACGAATGGCAAAACGTCATTTTTTCGGATGAATCCAGGTTCTGTTTACAGTATCATGATGGTCGCATCCGTGTTTGGCGACATCGCGGTGAACGCACATTTGAAGCGTGTATTCGTCACCGCCATACTGGCATATCACCTGGCGTGATGGTATGGGGTGCCATTGGTTACACGTCTCGGTCACCTCTTGTTCACACTGACGGCACTTTGAACAGTGGACGTTACATTTCAGATGTGTTACGACCCGTGGGTCTACCCTTCATTCGATCCCTGCGAAACCCTACATTTCAGCAGGATAATGCACGAGCGCATGTTGCAGGTCCTGTACGGGCCTTTCTGGATACAGAAAATGTTCGACTGCTGCCCTGGCCAGCACATTCTCCAGCTCTCTCACCAACTGAAAACGTCTGGTCAATGGTGGCCGAGCAACTGGCTCGTCACAATACGCCAGTTACTAGTCTTGATGAACTGTGGTATCGTGTTGAAGCTGCATGGGCAGCTGTACCTGTATACGCCATCCAAGCTCTGTTTGACTCAATGCCTAGGCGTATCAAGGCCGTTATTACGACTACAAGTAGTTGTTCTGGGTACTGATTTCTCAGGATCTATGCACCAAAGTTGCATGAAAATGTAATCACATGTCAGTTCTAGTATAATATATTTGTCCAATGAATACCCGTTTATCATCTGTATTTGTTCTTGGTATAGCAGTTTTAATGGCCAGTAGTGTATACTGTATACAGGAATGCTGGTTATAGAGCATCTTTACAGAGTACCAGCAAAGGCAAGTTCGAGATATACTCAAAGAAAGGTACTGAAAACTGAAAGTAATCGTTTAACAGGCAACTTTGATTGTTGACAATGAATTGAAATCATTGACAGAAATTTTGAAATTTATTTTTTACTATGTTAGAATGGTTTTAATCAGTCAATGTACGAAAATGACATTCTATTTTGTCTTTATCAGTATTGTGTGCGAGGTCGAAGAGGTATACAATAAGAGCCACGAGATGCCGCCGAGACGTGGACCACTCGCCGGCCGCCTCTAACTTCCAAGACGATGGCTCTCGCAAATCCGACCTCTTTCTGCTTCCGCACCTCGTCCGTCAGTGCATCGTATTCGTATGCCCGTAGTTATGCCCGCCACCAAAGACAACGATGTCAACCAAGGACTACTTTGTTCCCGCCTGGTGCTGGCGGACATGGAAGTCCTTCCGCCAACAGGCAGAAGAGGTGATGTGCCGTGGACACTCTCGCAGTTCCGATTTTGTCATCAGGCGATACAGTTTAGTGCCTGCAGACAGCTCAGAGCAGCACGGTACCCGCAGTTACACTATACGACGAGTTCTGTTCTGAGAACAACAGTTCTGGCTTGCCAAGGAGGGGAAGGAAGCCAGTGTGCTCTCCGTGAGCAAACTAGGCGGAGTCATTCCAGACGTGAAACGGGTCCTTCCGGATGCCACGAAGAGCACAGGGTGCAGCCAACTGCAGGTGGTGGCTCATGTTGGTTAGAATGACGTATGCCACTTTGGATCAGCAGAGATGCTCTCTGGTTTCGAGCGACTATCAGAAGTAGTAAAGGCTGCCTGCGAGATGAAAGCAGAGCACACCATTTGCAGTATAGTCGGCAGGACCGATTGCAGACCTCTGGTACAGAGCCGAGTGGAGGGTCTTAATCAAAGGCTCAGGCGGTTCTGCGACCGTGTAGGCTGCAGATGCCTCTACTTGCGCCATAGGGTGGTTGGGTTTCGGGTTCTGCTAAATAGTTCAGGAGTCATTCTTCAGGCTTTCCCGGCGAGGTGTCGTCATGTTGAACAATCGGGTTTCTGCCGGTTATTCGCGTCTTTCTTGCACGATATTCCGAAAACTGTGCGCGTACTTTGTGGATATTATCCGTTGTCAATCATGCTGCAAGAAGTTCTGAATGAATATCAAGTCATACTAGACTTTTACACTTTTATCTTTCGATTGTAGTCATTTAAGCCCTCCTGTGATGTAGGACGTTCTGTTATCGTGGCGTGCCGTGTCAGGCGTTCCGTTCGAGGTTATACCGGCCAGGAGCGGTTGCAATGTTATTTTCAAACCGCTGGCGTTCAAAATGCGGCTCGAGACCCGATAAAACATTCTTAGGTACTAGGTCTGTTGTCCGAGGTACCATTTCACGTGCATCCATGGTTACATATGTTTGGGTGTTTTCTCTAACTGCATCTTCATACGTGTGTCCCTTGGGGTCTTGACGTTCGCTTCATTGCGTCTTCAGAAGATCGAGTATCGGGTTCATGAGATTCTCTGTGATCTTTGATGACGCTATACCAGTACCTCGATGTTTGTGTTAGAATGTTGGCATCATTATAGTTCACAGAATGACTGAGTTCTAAACAATGCTCGGCAATCAGTGACTAGGTGTCTGTCTCACTTTGGTGTCCCTTTGGTGCTCATTGCATCTAATGTCAACGGCCCTGGTCATCTAGTCGATGTATGCCATATCTCATTCACAAGGTATGACGTCCGGTTTCTGTAGACCCAGTTGATCCTTCACACTCCTTAGAAGAACCTTCAGCTTGGTGGGTGGATGGAACACGCTCTTGATGTTATTTTGGGGAGAATTCTGCTGATTTTGGCATATATCAGCCCGATATGTGGCAATATGCAACCTTCTTCGTTTCTTCTTGTATCTTTTCAGGAACCTCTACGGGTGGGGGAAACAGGGTGCAATGCCTTTTGAACATCTTGAGAAGAGTATCCATTTTTGTAGAACGCAAGTTGTAAGTGTTCTGTCTCCATTGTCAGATTATGAGGATCTGCCTAAGTTAGTGCCCGGTGAACCAAAGTTCACGTTTAATTAGACTACATTCCCTTATCATTGTTTTGCTTTTGTTGATGTTAACCTTATATCCTCCTTTCAAGACACTATCCTTTGCTGTCTCTGACAGTATTACAAACCTCAAAGTTTTTATTTCTTCTCCATGGATTTTAATTCCTACTCCAAATTTTTCTTTTGTTTCCTTTACAGATTTAATAACATCGGAGATAGGTTACAACCCTGTCTCACTCCTTTCTCAATCACTGCTTCCCTTTCGCGCCAATCGGTTCTTACAACTGCCATCTGATTTCTCTACAAATTGTAAATAGCCTTTCGCTCCCTGTATTTTACCCCTGCCACTTTCAGATTTTGAAACAGGGTATTCCGGACAACATTGTCAAAAGCTTTCTCTAAGTCTACAAATGCGAGAAACGTAGATTTGGCTTTCATAACCTATATTCTAAGATAAGTCGTAGGCTCAGAATTGCCTCGCGTGTTGCAACATTTCTACGGAATCAAAACTGATCTTCCCGAGGTCGGCTTCTACCAGTTTTTCCATTCCTCTGTAAAGAATTCGTGTTAGTATCTTGCAACAGTGACTTATTAAAATGGTAATTCGGTAATTTTCACATATGTCAATACCTACTTTCTTTGGGATTGGAATTATTCCATTCTTCTTGAAGTCTGAAGGTATTTCACCTGTCTCATACATTTTGCTTACCAAATGGAAGAGTTCTGCCATGTCTGGCTCACACAAGGCTATCAGTAATTCTAATGGAATGTGTCTGATGTCAGGGCCTTGTTTCGACTTAGCTCTTTCAGTGATCTGTCAAATTCTTCACGCAGTATCATATCTCCCATTTCATCTTCATCTACATCCTCTTCCATTTGCATTATATTGCACTCACGTACATCGCACTTATATAAGCCCTCTATATACTCCTTCCGCCTTTTTGCTTTCCCTTCTCTGCTTAGACTGATTTTCTATCTGAGCTCTTGATATTCATACAGGTGGTTCTCTTTTCTCCAAAGGTCACTTCAATTTTCCTGTAGGCAGCATCTATCTTATCCCTAGTGATATATGCCTCTACGTCCTTCCATTTGTCCTCTAGCCATCTCTCCTTAGCCATTTTGCACTTTCTGTCGATCTCATTTTTGAGACGTTTGTATTCCGTTTCGCCTGCTTCATTTACTGCATTTTTATATTCTCTCCTGTCATCAATTAAATTCAATATCTCTTCTGATTCCCAAGTATTTCTACTAGCCCTCGTCTGTTTATCTACTTGATCCTCTGCTGCCTTCACTATTTCATTTCTCAAAGCTACCCATTCTTCTTCTACTGTATTCCTTTCCCCTGTTCTTGTCACCTGTTCCATGATACCCTCACTGAAACTCTCTACAACCTCTGTTTCTTTCAGTTTATCCAGGTCTCATCTTCTTAAGTTTCTACCTTTTTGCAGTTTCTTCAGTTTTAATCTAAAGATCATAACCAATAAATTGCGGCGAGAGTCCACATTTGTCCCTGGAAATGTCTTACAGTTTAAAACCTGGTTCCTAAAGCTCTATCTTACCATTATATAATCTATCTGAAACCCTCCAGTGTCTCCCGGCCTCTTCTAAGTGTGTAACCTTTTTTCATGATTCTTAAACCAAGTGTTAGCTATTATTAAGTTATGCTCAGTGCAAAATTCTATCAGGCGGCTTCCTCTTTCATTACTTACAGCCAGTCCATGTCCATCTACTACTTTTCCTTCTTTTCCTTTTCCTACTATCGAATTCCGTTCCACCTGACTATTAAATTCTCGTCCACCTTAATTATCTGAATAATTTCTTTTATCGCATCGTATATTTCTTCACTCTCGTCATCATCTGTGGAACTAGTTGGTATATAAACTTGTACTACTGTGGTAGACGTGGGCTCGTGTCTATCTAGGCTACAACAATGCTTTCACTATGCTGTTCGTAGTTGCTTATCCGTGGTCCTATTTTTTATTCATTATTAAACCTACTCCTGCATTACAAATATTTGATTTTTGTATTTATAGCCCCGTATTCACCTGACCAGAAGTCTTGTTCCTCCTCTCACTAAACTTCACTAAATCTCACTATATCTAACTTTAACTTATCCATTTCCCTATTTAAATTTTCTAACCTGCCTGCTCGATTAAGGGATCTGACATTCCACGCCACGATCTGTAGCACGCCAGTTTTGTTTCTCCTCATAACAACGTCCTCCTGTAGTCCCAACCAGAGATCCGAACGGAAGACTATTTTACCTCCAGAAAATTTTACCCAAGAGGACACCACCATCATTTAACCATTAGCAAAACAGCATGCCCTCGGGAAAAATTATGGCTGTAATTTCCCCTTGCTTTCAGCAGTTCGTAGTACCAGCACAATAAGGACGTTTTGGTTGACGTTATATGGCCAGATCAGCCACCATCCAGATTACTGCCCCTGCAACTACTGAAAAGGCTGCTGGCCCCATTCAGGAATCACACTTTTGTGTGGCTCTCAACAGACATCAATCTGTTGTGGTAGCACCTACAGTATGGCTAACTGTGTCACTGAGGCATGCAAGCCTCCCTATCAATGGCAAGGTCCATGGTTCATGGTTCATGTACCAATTCAAAATTTAATTATTTATACAATACCAGTTTCTTGCTAACTGTTTATTACAGCCTCAAGATAACCTAAGTGACGTTTTCTGCGCATGGGACAACAACTATAGAAGACAGCAGGTTGGTAAACATTTTTCAGATCTTATGCATTCCAGTCATAGGGTTGGAAGCAACTAGGCACCTCATGTTTACTGCAACCTTAGTACAAATGACATCAGTGACACATCATCTGTGGTAAAACAGAAGAGGTACAAAGGTGCGAAATTTTCGAGTGAAGGGATTTATCATACACAGCGTAAATATCTCTCGCTGTTTGTCTCTCTCTATCTCTCGTTCTCTGTCTTTTTCACTTTCTATGTTAAAATTCTTCTTGGACATCTGAATACACCGGTTTGGAAAGAACAGAGATGTAAGAATATTGTAAGCAAACATTCAGCACGCATAAGAAGAAACAGAAATGGTGAAAAATGATCAGTATGTGTAAATGTTCCATAAAAAATTGATTCCCACTCATTTCCACAGATTAACAAAAAAAGTCTAAACCTAAACACATCACATTTCAGTTTTAGGAGAATTTCAATTCGATTATGTATTTATATCCAAAAGGAACACGAAGGAAATTATAAATTTTAAAATGATCAAAATCGCGGAATTTGATTCAGATTATTATCTCTCTAAGTTTTGTAAGACAATCTAAAATGTTGATTAGCATTAATTACAGCTATAATTTGCTGAAGTGGCAGAGTAAACTCTAGGATTGGCCAAGGATAAAAAGAAGACATGGTGGATCTACAAGTGTGAAGAAAAATGGAGATAATTGAGAAGAACACATAGAGCAATTAAGACAACAAAGAAAAGATATATCCAAAGTAACCACGAAAGTCAAAAAGAACCTTTGGATATCTCAGCTTGTAGAAAAACAAGAAAATTTCACCTATAGTATGATTTTTTCGACCTTTTAAACATATCAAGCACCAAGTATTTGTTTGAAAGATGAAAATAGCAAAATAAAATTTAATAACAAGGTAAGTGATAAAATAGTGACTAAAATTTTTGACAGACTGTTTAATAAACAGTTCAGTTTCAATATTTAAATTAGAATTTTCAGCAGTACCATAAAATCATGAGGATGACTTTCTATCAATAGAATTGGAAATTCATGAACCCAACAAAAGACGAAAAAAACAAGAACACAACCAGTTAAGGTATTGTTACAGCAGAATTATTTATATGCTCGCAACAAAAGATTGTAAGTGACGTGTAATTGCCCTTTACAAACGTTTAGGAAACGGAAGTGATTGGAGAAGAGTGGGAAAGACCAGTAATCCAACTGCCACATAAAAAGGCAGACAAAATTTTAAAAAATTATAAAGTAGTGTCATTTCTGCCAGTGGAATGCATAATACTGTCAGTGAGATTCTCACAAGGAGAAAATTGTTAAAGTGAAGTCGATAGTTCGACACATAATGTTATCCATCAAACATATAATTGTACAACTACTGACTGAAAAAGAGTATTTGATTCTATAGACAGAAAAACCAAAGATAAAACCATTAGACAATCTGGTGTTAGAGTATAATTAGCAAGCATTATTCATGAAAATCTAAGAAGTACAATATCTAAAATTAAATTTATTGTAGAATTATTTCATTAATTTGAAATAAAAACTGATGTTAGGCAAAGGAACAACTTATAACTTTTAATGTTAAAGTGCAGCTTAGAAAAAATTGCAAGGTTCTGGAATTTAGAGGTAAAAGATGTCAAAACTTAAACAATAATTCTGTAAAGAAGTCAAGTGGAATTAAGATAACCAATCTGGCTTTTGCACGCACTTTTGCAATACTTTCAGAAAATGTGACAGAAGCAGTGACTCAAAAAAATCTTCTAGAAAAAATGGCAAATAGAAATGTTCTGAAAATTTCAGTTGAAAAGAATTCATGACCACTTTAAAAATGTTCCAAAATATATAGAAAAAAAAAATCAGGTAAAATGCAGTGAGTTAGAAAATATAAATATCTTGGAAGACCACACAGCAGACTACATGTGTAGAAAAATTTGCAATAGATCTAAGAGTTAATAAATTGGAAGAGGTTATAGTCTGACAAAAGAACGTGCAATGGAAATGCATATCTAGAAAAACAAGATTTAACACTAAATACTAAATGTCTTTTTCCAAAGCTGTTTCACAGAGGAAGACTGCCTTGTAGTTCCTTCTCTAGATTGTCGCACAGATGACAAAATGGTAGATATCGAAATAGACGACAGAGGAATAGAGAAACAATTAAAATCGCTCAAAAGAGGAAAGGCCGCTGGACCTGATGGGATACCAGTTCTATTTTACACAGAGTACGCGAAGGAACTTGCCCCCCTTCTTGCAGCGGTGTACCGTAGGTCTCTAGAAGAGCGTAGCGTTCCATAGGATTGGAAAAGGGCACAGGTCATCCCCGTTTTCAAGAAGGGACGTCGAACAGATGTGCAGAACTATAGACCTATATCTCTAACGTCGATCAGTTGTAGAATTTTGGAACACTTATTATGTTCGAGTATAATGACTTTCCTGGAGACTAGAAATCTACTCTGTAGGAATCAGCATGGGTTTCGAAAAAGACGGTCGTGTGAAACCCAGCTCGCGCTATTCGTACACGAGACTCAGAGGGCCATAGAAACGAGTTCACAGGTAGATGCCGTGTTTCTTGACTTCCGCAAGGCGTTCGATACAGTTCCCCACAGTCGTTTAATGAACAAAGTAAGAGCATATGGACTATCAGACTGTGTGATTGGATTGAGGAGTTCATAGATAACAGAACGCAGCATGTCATTCTCAATGGAGAGAAGTTTTCCGAAGTAAGAGTGATTTCAGGTGTGCCACAGGGGAGTGTCATGGGACCGTTGCTGTTCACAATATACATAAATGACCTGGTGGATGACATCGAAAGTTCACTGAGGCTTTATGCAGATGATGCTGTGGTGTATCGAGAGGTTGTAACAATGGAAAATTGTACTGAAATGCAGGAGGATCTGCAGCGAATTGACGCATGGTGCAGGGAATGGCAATTGAATCTCAATGCAGACAAGTGTAATGTGCTGCGAATACATAAAAAGATAGATCCCTTATCATTTAGCTACAAAATAGCAGGTCAGCAACTGGTAGCAGTTAATTCCATAAATTATCTGGGAGTATGCATTAGGAGTGATTTAAAATGGAATGATCATATAAAGTTGATCGTCGGTAAAGCAGATGCCAGACTGAGATTCATTGGAAGAATCCTAAGGAAATGCAATCCGAAAACAAAGGAAGTAAGTTACAGTACGCTTGTTCGCCCACTGCTTGAATACTGCTCAGCGGTGTGGGATCCGTACCAGATAGGGTTGATAGAATAGACAGAGAAGATCCAACGGACAGCAGCACGCTTCGTTACAGGATCATTTAGTAATCGCGAAAGCGTTACGGAGACGATAGATAAACTCCAGTGGAAGACTCTGCAGGAGAGACGCTCAGTAGCTCGGTACGGGCTTTTGTTAAAGTTTCGAGAACATGAGAACATACCTTCACCGGAGAGTCAAGCAGAATATTGCTCCCTTCTACGTATATCTCGCGAAGAGACCATGAGGATAAAATCAGAGAGATTAGAGCCCACACAGAAGCATACAGACAATCCCTCTATCCACGAACAATACGAGACTGGAATAGAAGGGAGAACCGATAGAGGTACTCAGGGTACCCTCCGCCACACACCGTCAGGTGGCTTGCGGAGTATGGATGTAGATGTAGATACCCCCAGTGGTGAGATCAGAATGTTTGTATGCATATTAAAGCTTAATGATTAGCTATAGCTGTATAGAACTGAGGTATTTGAAGACAGATTATTAGAATCAGAATGGGTGTGATAAAAACTGCAGATAGTTGAAAAACGAAATTGCAAAACAAAAAACATAAAGAAAATGGAACATATCAAAAGTAATGACAAAGTGAGTAAAGATTCTTCTTCTTTGGACAAAGTGCACTGAAATAAAATTACGATTGTGACTGAAGACAGTTGCTGTTTATTGTATGGAAGTATTACAATCAGAGAAGAAACACTGAATGCAATGGATAAAATTAAGTTCCTTGGACAATTATAGTGAATGAAAGAGAAGAAGCTAAGAAGACAGACACTCCTGTTTTTCTGGTAAAAGAAATCGACAGTTATATGGATCACAGAAATAAGAAAAGGACTGAAAAGAAACGTCAAAGAATAAGAAATGACATGAAGAAACCCTTTTTATCAGAAAATACAAACATTTCTTTCAGAAGTTTTCCATATCAAATCACCCACGAAATCACAAACTTTAAACTCTCAAACACATGACACAAATACTGAAGAAAATCCCACTTTGCAGATAAAACTATGAAAAATAATTACAAATAATACAGCTTGTAGCCAAAATCAGTGGATGTGATATCCATAAAACAGAGTCTAATAACAAAATCGAAATACAGATAAAGTAAAATTAAAACATATGGAGAACACAAGCATGATAAAACTCCACTGCCAAACATACACTACAATACACACAAACACACAGAACATAAACACTTATGACATAATAACAAAAATAAGTGGTACACATTAACATACACAAGCAAAAAAATTCACACAATTACAACTATATTGAAGAAACAAAGATTACACATAACATGCAGAACAATAAACACATTCCAGTCACGTTTTCTGGCACCAATACAGAAATCGGATGGATACGAAGGAGCTGGTCTATATCAATTAGAATGTCAAGACAGTAAATCAGTGTGCCTGGGATCGAAAGGCAGAAATTTAAAACCTTTATACGAGGAACACATAAGAAATTGGATTTGTTAATGTAGTAACTAAATTCCACTCTTAATTTAGCCCAAACATCCATGGTAACAGGTAAATATTTCGCTGCTGCAGTTCCTTCATACTGTTCATTGCACACCACAACTATTAAGTAAACACTTGCTGTGGCAGGGTGCACTATAACAAATATGTGGCAACATAATAAGAAACAAAAAATAACATTTACTAGGAGTATCTTACATATGGTACTTGGTACGATTTGGTGCATGGCACTTGAGGTCCTAAACCTAATACAGTGAAATCTAAATAACTTTTCTGTCTCTTGGTAGTTTATAATATTGTCACTATAACTGACAGTAACAATGCAGCCAATTTTGATTGTGCTGTTACTTCATAAACAGCGACTGCCAAGTCGGAATGTAGTCTTCAGAGGCTGCACAAAGTTGGCTGCAGGCACTGAATTTAACTGTCTATTGCTAGGTGGGAACTGTCCGATTTTCCGCGGCGCATCATATTCTGCACATGTGGGCGGAAGAATTACCATGTCAACAAGTACAAGGCTGTAGAAGTGGGGCCCACTGCTGACAACACTCTCTTTGGCAAGTGTCCTGATTATCAGCGAACAAGTACACCGCTCTGTCGGAAGTGGAACAGAAGTAGGAAGAGATCTACATTTGCGAGCGAAATCTGGAGGCTGCTGCACACAGTTTAAAGGCGCCAGGCGAGTTGGCATGGCTGTATGGTGGCGGTCTCTCATGGTATTTCTTGTTTATCTATCGTTTGGAGCACAACACTGGTGGTATAAAAGTAGCCATTTTATCTTTGCTGAACACCTGTTAAAGCTTAGCCCAAAATTGTCTAACAAAGTGCAGGATAGGGAAATTATTAGAATTAACAATCACAACAGGAATCTTTTAACATTACAAGACAATTTTCAATTGCAAAGAGCCCTAGTAATGAACAAGATAGATTTAAATGACTATATTAATATAAGTAAACTCATTGATCACGTTAGCCACGAAAACAATAACAAAACAATTTGTAGAATGTAACCAGATTAAATAATAACCAACTCTCCCCACCACTGACACTTCCATTGAAAAATTGTGCTTTTTTCACTCAATGTCCATCCTTTGAATAAAGCATCCTGGACCATAGAGATTAACAAATGCATCTACACAAACGAATACCACAATACATACAGACACCAAAGGAAACAAAAGACGACTGAAACCACGCAGTGACAATTGGAAAAACTATGGTTCAAATGGTTCAAATGGCTCTGAGCACTATGGGACTCAACTGCTGTGGTTATCAGTCCCCTAGAACTTAGAACTACTTAAACCTAACTAACCTAAGGACATCACACACATCCATGCCCGAGGCAGGATTCGAACCTGCGACCGTAGCAGTCCCACGGTTCCGGACTGCGCGCCTAGAACCGCGAGACCACCGCGGCCGGCGGAAAAACTATGAACAGTAAACACATACAACAAACAACAAACGTTTTTTATAAATACACACTGTGAAAGTGAAGTGTTTAGATCTAATGTACCTGTAAACGCCGAAAATCGGACATCTTGGTGTCTGAAGGACAATGAGATAAAATCCCAAGATTCATAAAGAATTGCATGTAGAATCAAATAGAAATTTAACCTTATGAAACTTGCACTCCAAGAAGGTATCTTTCACCTGACGATAAGAGAGGAACGAAAAAACTGTGATTAATCTGGAAACATGTTTAGTATATACATAAAACGAACACCTTTCCTCAAAAACCTTAAAAAAGTTTCGGTAATTGAAGTTTGATTCCTGTACCACAAACAGAACACAACATTAACTAGATCTAAAATCGAAGTTAATGAAAGTGGAATAATAACCTATGTTAATTGGAAGACAATATCGCCGAACACTGTGATTGCTGGAGAGCACCTTCCCAGAAAAACCATTTTAAAAATCCGTCAGGTCATTAAATTTCGATTATTGTAGCACAAGTGGAACATGTCGTCAACTAGGCCTACAATAAAATGCAATAAAAGTGTAACAATAAAACCAGCATTAACTAGACAACAAAGCCTATTATATTTTTCTACTGTATAAGTGTACTGGATAATTAATGTACTATTTTTATCATTATTGTTATCATTGGTAATATATGCAGAGATTATGAAGTCACTGAATAAGAATGATTATCACAGAAGAGAGGTGGAGCACAGGTGAAGTATGATAATGTCATACATTTGACACTGGCCTGCTCCTGCATGTAGGCAACCTGATAGTCAAACATCCAATTTTATGTGAAGTCGTTGTTACCCTCATATTCATATTCCCTGGTGTTGGTGCATAACAATCTGCCCCTTGTTAATTAGAGGACACATTGAATGCAGACAGGCACAACAAAAAGTCTCATATACATTTGAGCTTTTTGTCAGAAGGTCCACTTCTAATGTAAAAAATACACACACATTCAAACAAGCACAGCACACACGCAAACGCACACACACAAACACACACACACACACACACACACACACACACACACACACACACACACGACCACTGTGTATAGGTTTTTTGCTTGTCTTTTGTTTACTTTGTATTGACTAAGTGTTCTGATATTTGTTTGTTATGTAGATGCATGGGTTATTCTCTGTGGTCCAGGATGCGCTTCTCAAATGTAACCAAGAGGGTATTTTGAACATTCCATTTAAGAAAATGTTACATTTCATGCTGTTGTGTTCTGTTGTGTGTGTTTCCTGTGACTAATGTGATTAAGAACAGGAGTAAATAATGTGCTGTTTCATAGAAATAAAGCATTTCCTGACCCATGTTCATATAACGCATCTTGTTCTTCTATTTGTGAGGAATGTTCCTGAAAGTCTGTCCATTTCTTTTTTTTTACACCCTCTGCAACAGACATACATAACGGCACTACTGCTCATTTGCAGATACATAGAGTCAAGAGTGTCGAATTCTGAAATTTAAAACAAAGGTGAGTTTTATAGCTTTTTGAACCATGCTTTTTACCTGTTAATATTTACCATTTCTGTTGTATTCTAATTTGCTTAAAAAACGTCTTATACATCAGCGAGAGATTTTATGTTGTCACAATTGTGATTAAAGCAGCATATGTAACACACTTATGATATGGATATAGAGTTAGTGAAAATTAATAAAATTCATCCTCTTTGAATAATTATATTTATAAATACCTTATTTATAATAAAGTGGCAGACTTATTTTAAATAATGTCTAGAAGGGAAGTGTACCATCAGTACCTGAGAGATGCTGGAAACATCAGTGTCAATAATTGATGTAATGCATGTTGTTATTCTACAAGAATGACTTTTTACTTAAAGAATTTCTTTATAATCTAACAAATGTCTTGGGGCACGTATATTAATAGCTTAATACATCACTGAATTGCTTTTCTCACTAGTTCACTAGTGTTTATATAAAATATAAATAATACTAATGTAGTAAGTAACTGTTACATGCTACATTTATCATCCATTCCATAGTACCTTTGTTTTGCAGAATATTGTCAGCTCTTTAACATTAAAACAGACTGCTCATTATTAATAGTTATTTCAGAATTGAGTTTTTATGTTTTGTAATTAAGTGCCATACTCAGCTTTTGCAAAAAGATATAATTTTGTGTATAGAAAAGAATGCCTACATATACCCGAAGTGAAGCCAAGATTTAACATTGTATGACATTAGCATTGACCTCTTCTCAGTATATAAAAAATACTTTCATCATACCTGTTTTTTATTTGTGAATATTTTGTTGGATATGAAGTCAATTAGTAAAATATTAAGTTATTAATTACATTGGTTGTCAAAACTCTTAAAAGAAATGTGGTGAAAACAGTCACCTACATTAGTTAAAAGAGACCTATCAAATTCTGATATTTGTTATTTAGTATAAGCAATGTTGCTTTTTAAGTAACTGTTCATAAAAATAGAGTTATTTGCTATTTGGATTAATGATGCTGAGACTGATGACTCACTGGACTCACATTCGGGAGGACGATGTTTCAATCCCGCTTCTAGCCATTCTGATTTAGGATTTCTGTGATTCCCCTAAATCGCCCCAGGCAAATGTCAGGATGGTTACTTTGAAAGGGCATGGCCAACTTCCTTCCCTGTCCTTCCCTAATCCGATGAGACCGATGGCCTTGCTGTTTGGTCTCTTCCCCCAAACCAACCCAATCCAACCCAGACTGATTACTGATATTGTATATCACAACAAAAATATCGAAAGAGAAGGAATAGTAAAACATAGCAATCATTGCAGCCACCTGTTATTCTTCTTGTAAAGAATCTGGACGGTGGCATATGTTTAAAAATATATAGTAAGTTCTGAACTGAAGTGTATCGCATTTGTGGTAAGGGGTTTTCTATTATGAAGCAAGAAAGTACCTTAGACGTTCATAAATTTATTTTTTAAAGCTGATAATTTTTGGAGGTCAAGTGGAATTAGGTTTCACCCCAATTACATATATAAAAGCCTATTTCATAAAACGCTTCTAGATTGTGGATCTCATCACAGTTTTGAATATTTAACTAATACTTCAAGGTTTAACAATATTATGTATCCCACAATCCAGAGGTGTTTTATGGTATCAGACTACAGCCATATGGCACATAAAGAACTGATCTGACATAATGAATTGATTTGTAAGAATTTAAAACTTTTGTTGATGTACCATAGCAATCTTTGTGGTATGCTGGTATATGGTATTTACTAGTTATTTTGAAATAATTTTTATTTCACTTTTATTGACTAGTACTATGTAAATTGACACATGCTAAGTAAGAGATATGATAAGTGAAATGTCAATAACAGATATCTTCCGAAATCAGCTGTTTGCACTTCTATGACCCAGCTGGTGACTGAAGATGGTACTCCAAAACAAATTATATGGTGAAAAACCTTGTTGACAATGTTTCTTGGAAGGCGATTTGTATGCAGTTCTTGTTCAGATCTGCTGCAGTCCATCGTCATATATGAAGTGCCACTCACACCTGACCAATTTTGTTTGTGTACATAAATCTTTGCAACTACATATTACATTTTAACCAAATCCATCCAAATAATTTAACTGATGATAAATGAAAAAGTTAGGAACACTTTATAGTCAATAAAGAGAAACGCATCTGGTGAAAAAAACGCATTTTTGCAGTTGCAATGTTAGAAGAAAAATACCCTCAAGAATTGTAAAGCAACTACAGACAATATGGCAACACAAATATAGAATTCAATGATGCCTTGTCAAACATTTCCAGTTGGGCTCTATTACCAGTTTAAGAAGACTCATTTTAATCTGTATAAAACAGTTTAAACTATCAGATTCAATAACCATTGTAAACGTAATGATCTTATACCAAAATACATGAATGTAAAGATCAAAAACAGCTCGAAAATAGCAAAAGTTGCCAGACAGTCCACTAAAAATGCCTGGCTGAAACACGAAATTAAGACACTACAGACAAAGAAACAGACACTAAACCAAGAATTATACGACCATAAGTACAAACCAACATATTGTTAACAAACTGTTTTGGATCTTAAAGCATATCAAAATGTAAATAACTTAATTCCAGACCACTGATGATGCTTTACCTCAATAAAGTGACACGTGTCTGGTGAAAAAAGAGCACGAATTTTTGTAGTTGCAACGACAGAAGACAGATACCCTCAAGAACAATAGAATCAGAAAGACAGAACGACAGATTAAAGAATTATTTGAATAAATACAGATTCCAAATGAACCACTGTCTACTTTCTGAAGTGAAGCAGAATTCACGAAAGTGGTACTCGTTGCTCTTGACAAAGATGACTATGTCACAGGTATATTTTTAGATCTTTCTAAGGCTTTTGGTGTTGTTGATTATAACATTCTATTCAATAATCTTGAAGCATTAGAAATAAGAGCTCTAGCTAATGATTGTTCTGTTTATAGCTTGCAGGTAGGGTACAAAGAGTAGAATTAACACAGACTTCGAATAAATTCAAACTTTTAGTAAAACAGTCTTCAGAACCAAAGTACTTAACACTTGAGGGTAGCATTTTATGGCCAGTGCTGTTCCCGATCTACAACAATGACTTCCCTGTATTGTCAGTCATAGGGAAAAATTCTCCTTGCTGATGACACCAATATTATAATCACTGAGGAAAAATGGGAACTCCTTGCTTAGGAAGCAAATGAAAACCTCCAGGAAGTATACAACTGGTCAATATGCAGTCATATTAAAAATAAATAAAACAAAGTCCATAAATTTCAGTTTGAAAAGACGAAAATACAATATTAAGTTAAATGTAGATGGGACCTCTACAGACTGTCTCACAATCACATATTTTTTGTGAATGAATACTGATTCTCAGTTAAAATGGTGTGAACACACAAAGACACTTGCAAACAAAATGTCATCAGTATCTTGTACGCTTAGAGTCCTGTCATCAATGTGTAACAGCCACTGTCTTTTAGTTATGTACTATTCATGTGTACACTCAATTATTAGCTACAGAACTCTTTTGTGTAGAACAAGTGCACAAAATATGAACACATTTTCCAAAATACAGAAAAGGGCAATAAGAGTAATAAGCAAAAATAATAGTGGAGCTCATATAAACACTGAGGATTTTAACTACACCATGTGAGTACATTTGTCAATCAGTTGCACACATCAAAAATAACATTGGTAATAATTATTGCACCGCTCTGTCTGTGGCCATGGAAAAAAATCTTTACTGAATTTACATTTACCACAAAAGAATAAACATAAAACTCAAAACGTGGTTTCTACCAAGAAATAAAACTGTACAATATATTGCACAAGGAGATTAAAGAAATTACTAAAACAAACTTACTTACATTGAATATATTGCTTAGATAACACTGACTAGTGGTTAGGTAAAATATGTAACACAGGTAAGTATTAACAACGATAATGAAACACCTGCAGTTTCACATAAAAGTTTCACACTGTGTTTTGCTTCTTTTTTTCTTTTCTTGAAATATCTTGCTCCGAAAGTAATGCAGTGTATAATATTAACACCTTATGCTGTTTCTGAGCTGAAAACTTATTCGTTATAGAGCGATACTGACTCAGTTTTCTAGGTTAACAAATTGGAAACCAAAAATCCTCGCTATGTTCCCTGCGTCATCTCGTAGTTTATGTAGCGTTGCATTATGAAACAATGTATACATAGTGTGTGTTCTGTGAGTAGTGGCTGGGAGTGAGAAATCTTCATCCGGTCATCCTGTTTAATGTTTTCCATGGTTTCTCAAAATTTCTTCAGGCAGATACTGGTGTGGTTATTACTATAAGTCCACAGTTGACTATCTGTCTCATTCTTGTCAAACTAAAGCTGTAAGAAGTATGTACTGCCTGTATGTATCAATTATGTTACTTTCGTCGTTATTGAATTGTAGGATCAAGCCATATCCAATATATTTTTTTTGAGTCATCGATCTTGTGACTGGTTTGATGTGGCCTGCCACGAATTCCTCTCCTGTACCAAGCTTTCCATCTCAGAGTAAGACTTGCAACTTACATCCTCAATTATTTGCTGCATGTACTCTAATCTCTGTTTTCCTCCACAGATTTTAATCTCTGTAGCTCTTTCTAGCACCATGGAAGTTAGTGTATGATGTCTTAACAGGTGTCCTTCCATCTTGTCCCTTCTTCTTGTCAGTGTTTTCTGTATACTCTCATCCGCATCGATTCTCTAGAGAACACCTTCTTTGCCTACCTTATCAGTCTACTTAATTTTCGACAATCTTCTGTAACACCACATCTCAAATGCTTCGATTCTCATCTTTGCTGGTATTTCCTACAGTCAATGTTTCATTACCACACAATGCTGTGCTCCAAACGTAGTCTCAGAAATTTCTTCCTCAAATTAAGGTCTATGATTGATACTAGTAGATTTCTCCTGTCCTTTTTGCCAGTGCTAGACGGCTTTTCATTTCCTCCTTGCTCTGGCTGTCAAGGGTTGTTTTGCTGTCTAGGTAGCAGAATTCCTTAACTTCATCTACTTCATGGTAACCAATCCTGACATTAAGTTTCTCGCTGTTCTCATTTCTGGTACTTCTCATTACTTTCGTCTTTCTTTGATTTACTCTCAATCCATATTCTGTACTCATTAGAGTATTCATTCTATTCAGCAGATCCTGTAATTCTTCTTCAATTTTACTGAGGATAGAAATGATAGATTATTGATGTTCTTTCACCTTGAATTTTAATTCCACTCTTGAACTTTCCTTTTATTTTTGTAATTGCTTCTTCGATTGAACAGAAGGGGCAAAAGACTACATCGTTGTTATACACTCTCTTTAATCCCAGCACTTCATTCTCCATCTATCACTCTGACTGTTCCTTCTTGGTTCTTGTACATATTGTATATTACCCGCCTACCCTATAACTTAACGCTATTTTTCTCAGAATTTCGAACATCTTTCACAATTTTATGTTGTCAAACGCTTTTTCCAGGTTGACAGATCCTAGGAACATGTCTTGATTTTTCTTCAGTCTTGGTTCCATTGTTAACTGCATTGTCAGATTGCCCATGAGGTGCCTTTAACTTTCCTAACGCCAAACTGATAGTTATATAACATTTCCTCCCTTTTCTTAACCACCCGTGGTCTAGGGTAGCATCCTTGATTACCAACCAAAACGTCCTCGGTCCAGGGTTCTAACCCCACCATCGCATAAACTTTGAATAAAAATCATCAGTAGTAGCGACCAAAGACTTCTGGGATAAGAAGTCATACTCATTGTGCCAACGGCTCATCAAAGAGGGCGGAGGAGCGATAAGAGGTTCAGAGCCCTCTCTTGATCTTGGGGTGGGAAACTGCCCTAAAGACGTAAGAATCAGCAATGATCAAGGCATGAGGATGGAGAAAGCAATGGAAGCCATTGCATAAAATACATATTTGGTGTATTCATAGGACATGTGGCCTGTAAAAGAAATTACCTGCGGATGAATAAAGCTACTACTTTTCCGTCATCAGCAGACACAATGTTAGATGTGTGTTTCGTCCGCCAGAGAAACTAAGGAATGTCGTAGGTCTCCACGAAGACTTTCTGTGTCTCAGGAAGTCATGTGTCTAAGAGATTCCTTGTTAGGGTGGAGTGGCGTATATTGGCCAGACTTATCATACAATGCCATACTGATGTGATGAACGCCAACCTTCATACACGTCTGGGCTGACCAGATAAATCTGCAATAACAGAGCATTGCCTTAGTACAGGGCACCACGTGATATTAGGAAAGACAAAGATTTTAGTATCAGTTTTATCTTTCTGGTTCTGTGTGGTAAAGTAGGCAATAGACACTTTCGTGCATGATAACCTAATATTGAGGCACTCAAGATTCCATTGAAGTACAACTCGGAACTTGCCGCCATTGGATATAGAGAGAATATGAGTTTCTGACAACAGTTAGACGGCAGTATAGAGGATGTTCCATCTGACAACAATTCTCGTTGGACTTCCTTCCACACCGACAGTTGATGGCAGCACATATTACCTAGAGCATGTGCAGAAGGCCACAGCTCGTCTTCCGGTAGGGGGCGCTGAACACGCTACCGTCATCCATCTGTGAGTACATGTACGACTTTCAAACAAGGTCTCTACAGAGAACTCTGGCAGCTGCTACCTATTGGTAGTAAAGCCACCACCTGACAATGTCGAGCAGTTTTCATGTGAAGGTCTTCGTAGACGGGATAAGTTTCTAGTTACTCAATGGCTCACAATGATTTCTTAGTCAGGAGAAAATTGTGTGATCTGGGTGGAGAAAGCTATGCATGGAATGCACTGACACAAGCCCCGAAAATACCAAAAGGTTTCGTAGAATTGGTGAAATCGATAAACCGAAAAGACTCTAGGGCTTTTTTTAAATTGTAATTACATCCTTTGTTCATTGACAAATACGTAATAGCAGGAGGATTTTTTGCAGTGAAAAACGACACCCAGCTGGTGCAAATCAGAGATGTTAAGCTGCTGCTTGAAGGTAAAGGTACCATGGCTTATGTTCCAACATACATTAATGGGAAGTAATCAAACTACTATTCACATAAAAACAAAAAAAATTGCGTATGTCTAGTCGTAATGGAAGGATAGATTAGACGTGGTGAATTGTGATTTCAACACCCTGAGGAGTATATCCAAACGTAAGTGGTGATAGATTCATTTCGTAAACAGCTGCACAATATAGCAATGCAAGTGTTCAACTGGGTGGCTATAGTGTACAAACAGGATGGGAAATACGGCTCTAACAATACGTCCCCTCATTGGCACCCCTAAGTGTACCCTCGCATTTTCGATGTTGTTCTATCGATAGTGATGTTGATTATAGTGCAGCAACCAGCATCGGTGATGTCTTTCCAAGCATTATGTACGCGGGTGTGACTTTCATTATCACATAGTGCGGGACGCCTGTCCTTCATAACACTTGTTTGAGAGAATCTTGGCAGGATGCAGCACCTTCCAGAAGCGCTGATTCGAAGACTTTGTCAGGTAATTTCCCAAGACTGAGGAGAATCGAGACATATAGTGTTAAGTGAGTGTAGTCGTATCATAATTTTTTCAGGTGCTAAGTACAGCTATAAGATAACTGCACTGTTGGTGTAAAATGTGTATATATTGTAGTGTAATGTTACTGTAGCTTATGTTATGACATGAGCAGAGAAAATGAGTTTGTGTCTTATCGTGAGGGATGTATAGATTGAATGCATTAATAATTGCAAGGGTATGAGAGAGATTTTATTGTGGAAAATTATGTGTGCCATAGATGCTGAGATTCGTTCCAGAACCACGCCCATCAAAAGGAGACATTACCTGTACATCGATTGGTGCCACACTGCAGCAACAATCGTAATATTTAATTATAGTTACACTGGTTAATAAGTTCCTGGTTACCAATGTTCTTGTGAGTCTTGTATGTATTTGATGATCTGTAGACAACTTTTGTGGGGTTTATCTACGGAAAGATATGGTGACGTATTCTTTATTCATGTGTTCAAAGACAAGTTGAAGCAGACTATCCATCCCTGGCGTAATGCTGTCCCTCATCCGACATAGTGGTATCTAGGAGCTCTCTAGACCAGTAGCTGTAGGACACTGAAAATTACAGCCATGCTACACACACATCTCCTGGCAATACGTCAGCCTCACTGGGCAGGTAAATGCAAGAGCGCAGCTGACGTGTCGCGTGTCCTGTTAGGATCACTAGTAACAATGCACCCTGAGTTACCCTGGGAAGCATTGGAACACATTTCAATACCGCTGCACCTGCAGCTCTGCGTCATTGTGCCAGCAACGGTGCCTAGGTCAACATGTACACTCCTGGAAATGGAAAAAAGAACACATTGACACCGGTGTGTCAGACCCACCATACTTGCTCCGGACACTGCGAGAGGGCTGTACAAGCAACGATCACACGCACGGCACAGCGGACACACCAGGAACCGCGGTGTTGGCCGTCGAATGGCGCTAGCTGCGCAGCATTTGTGCACCGCCGCCGTCAGTGTCAGCCAGTTTGCCGTGGCATACGGAGCTCCATCGCAGTCTTTAACACTGGTAGCATGCCGCGACAGCGTGGACGTGAACCGTATGTGCAGTTGACGGACTTTGAGCGAGGGCGTATAGTGGGCATGCGGGAGGCCGGGTGGACGTACCGCCGAATTGCTCAACACGTGGGGCGTGAGGTCCCCACAGTACATCGATGTTGTCGCCAGTGGTCGGCGGAAGGTGCACGTGCCCGTCGACCTGGGACCGGACCGCAGCGACGCACGGATGCACGCCAAGACCGTAGGATCCTACGCAGTGCCGTAGGGGACCGCACCGCCACTTCCCAGCAAATTAGGGACACTGTTGCTCCTGGGGTATCGGCGAGGACCATTCGCAACCGTCTCCATGAAGCTGGGCTACGGTCCCGCACACCGTTAGACCGTCTTCCGCTCACGCCCCAACATCGTGCAGCCCGCCTCCAGTGGTGTCGCGACAGGCGTGAATGGAGGGACGAATGGAGACGTGTCGTCTTCAGCGATGAGAGTCGCTTCTGCCTTGGTGCCAATGATGGTCGTATGCGTGTTTGGCGCCGTGCAGGTGAGCGCCACAATCAGGACTGCATACGACCGAGGCACACAGGGCCAACACCCGGCATCATGGTGTGGGGAGCGATCTCCTACGCTGGCCGTACACCACTGGTGATCGTCGAGGGGACACTGAATAGTGCACGGTACATCCAAACCGTCATCGAACCCATCGTTCTACCATTCCTAGACCGGCAAGGGAACTTGCTGTTCCAACAGGACAATGCACGTCCGCATGTATCCCGTGCCACCCAACGTGCTCTAGAAGGTGTAAGTCAACTACCCTGGCCAGCAAGATCTCCAGATCTGTCCCCCATTGAGCATGTTTGGAACTGGATGAAGCGTCGTCTCACGCGGTCTGCACGTCCGGCACGAACGCTGGTCCAACTGAGGCGCCAGGTGGAAATGGCATGGCAAGCCGTTCCACAGGACTACATCCAGCATCTCTACGATTGTCTCCATGGGAGAATAGCAGCCTGCATTGCTGCGAAAGGTGGATATACACTGTACTAGTGCCGACATTGTGCATGCTCTGTTGCCTGTGTCTATGTGCCTGTGGTTCTGTCAGTGTGATCATGTGATGTATCTGTCCCCAGGAATGTGTCAATAAAGTTTCCCCTTCCTGGGACAATGAATTCACGGTGTTCTTATTTCAATTTCCAGGAGTGTATTTCGACAGGAGTTTCTTAGGTGTCAGGTATGAAAGGGATGCCACCACCTCATGATTGCGGGACCCAAACAGACACCTGTGCGTGGCTCAACAGCTGATATCTGCGTCGTCACTTTGCAGGGCCGCCAGTGCACCCCGACTCCTGGGCGCACATGCGGAGTTGGTGGAGTCAGCGTTGGATGTCGGGATGTGTTTTTTATTAGCGATCTTTTGTTTAAACTATATTCCATCGATTTCACCGAGCAATAGGATGCTGATAATTAAAAAAAAACTAGTCCATACATGTGAAGAATATCGATTTAATTAATTTGCATAATTGGCTCTGAGCACTATGGGACTTAACATCTATGGTCATCAGTCCTCTAGAACTTAGAACTACTTAAACCTAACTAACCTAAGGACAGCACACAACACTCAGCCATCACGAGGCAGAGAAAATCCCTGACCCCGCCGGGAATCGAACCCGGGAACCCGGGCGTGGGAAGCGAGAACGCTACCGCACGACCACGAGATGCCGGCTAATTTGCATAATTCTTTTATATAAACATGGTGTTCGTGGTACAATAGTTAAGAGGAGGTGTGCATGAGTTGGTGACATGGAGCAGAACAACAAGTTAAGTGCAGAACACTAGGATAATTTGCACAATTTTTATGTAAAACGCAATACAATAGTTTAAAGGGGTGGGTGACAAAGAAGAATGCACCAGAAATGGCGTTTAAAAGCATGTGAAATTTGAAAAGTGTACCAGAAAATGGTGGGAGGACATAACTAATTACAATAGTTTAACGAAATGGGGGTGACATGGAAAACCACTTAACAGAGCAATAGGTTAAGTGCTCACAAAGGGCCAAACATTAAATTAATACACCCAGAGTGCCATGCCAAACATTAGGTTAGGCAGGCAATTTCCTGTACTGACAACTTGTCTTGCCATAAAGTGACAGTGTGTGCATGCTTAAGCTTGAAATGACCTTTCAAGGCTGGTTGACAACCTTAGTGACAGATTAAAGCTGCTGAATTGACCTGGGTCACAGTTAGACACAAGATGCACTCTAGGGAGTGGTTTGAAAACTTAAATTTAACACACTGTACTACATTCTAACTACTTGTTGCTCCTTGGCACTATCTTTTGCTGTTGTTATCATTCATTTTCCAGAGAACTTCTTAGAACAGTTAGAGAATCGGTGAATGAGGGCATGGGCTTTGATTTCTTGGTGACTAACAGACGATAAATTTTTCGCTGAGTTTATTTGAAGTAAAAATGTCCTCAACTTGAAGGTTGGTTTGAACACCACAGTGCTTTACTAGACATTGTTGAGCTGGAGGTGATATCCCCTTCTATTTGTCATGCCTTTGTACTGACCTACTGACACATTACAAGAGACCTACTGTTTAACTTCAGCTCTGAACCATGTTGCAACATAATATTTCCTTACCAGTCACCGTGGATGTGGTGTCCTAGTACAAGACCATCTCCCTTGCCATGGCTGCAAGGCCTTTCCAAACATCCTAACGATTCCAAACCTACCACTTCTTTGCTAATCCTCCTAGCCAACCACATCCTGACCCAAAATTATTTCATTTCTGAAGGCCAAATCTATAAAGAAATCCTTCATACTGCCATGGGAACTCTGATGGCACATCCTATGCCAACTTGTCCCATGTAATTACTTCTTACTAGGATAATTTGCACAATTTTTATGTAAAATGCAATACAATAGTTTAATGGGGT
Organism: Schistocerca nitens; assembly: GCF_023898315.1. Lineage (NCBI taxonomy): Eukaryota > Metazoa > Arthropoda > Insecta > Orthoptera > Acrididae > Schistocerca > Schistocerca nitens. The sequence continues at coordinate 690,193,515 of NC_064617.1, forward strand.
GGGTGACAAAGAAGAATGCGCCAGAAATGGCGTTCAAAAGCATGTGAAATTTGAAAAGTGTACCAGAAAATGGTGGGAGGACATAACTAATTACAATAGTTTAACATGTTTCCAAACAGCAGAGAATGAGGAGCTAGAGAAATCCAACCCCACAAACTGAATTTTTTATAAATAAACAATATACCCTTAAATTTTCTGTTATGTGATCCTTCCTCTCGACCAATTTCCATATATTCCATACACTGCCTTGAATCCCCTAAATTGTTTAAATAAACAATATTCCACATATTGTTTAAATTGTTTAAACGATATTCCATATACTACAATCGAATTCCCTCCAAATGACCGATCAACTGAGTCTTTTTCTCGCCAATTTCGGGGAGGGAGGGTGGGAGGAGAGGGGGTTTACCACAAGGGGAGAGGTTAATTAATTGATCAATTGAATTAAGTAGTCAATCAAATTGATAAGAGTGAGAGGGGCTATTCCAATAACAGAGCCTTAAAGTGTACCTGTAGCAGTGAGGGAGGAGTTTTCCTGAGGCAGGAAGAGAGTGGGGGCAGGGGGAACAATAGGTAAGGGCCTGTCAATCAAAAGGAAGGATCCTTTTAGCAGAACAATAGGTTAAGGACCTGTCAATCAAAGGAGAACAATAGGTTAACGACCTGTCAATCAAAGGAGAACAATAGGTTTGCCCCTGAGTGCACACCTGCACCTGATGTAGGCAACTCGCACTAACAAAAGGGGCTCACTCTCTCTTTGGTCAACTGCTGCCACCATCCACACGAAAAATGGATTTTTTGCCTTTAAGAGACACAGTGGCTAGTTCTTCCTTGATACTTAAGAAGCTATGTATGTCAGGCGAAATGGAAGATTGTTTGTACTGTAGAATTCGCTAATATAAGTACCTTATTTTTCCTATTCATTCTGTTCATAGTACAATGTAGGTTGAAAGGATTCCCTTTATTTTTCTCTACGCAGCGTTTTTGACTAGTGCCCACAGATTGAAATGTTTCTGGCAAACGCCACAATTGCAGTAATCTCCATCTGCATATCAGTGAAAATATTTATTTAACACACCATTTAAAAAAGCAGCATCTTTACCTCTAAGAAGTGCTTCAAAAGATCCAGTATTTGTGATGAAACTTTGTAAGTTTTGTTTCACGTTTCTTGTGTAAACTTAGTATTCTGTACATAAAACGAACTGAAACAAATCCAACACCAAATTCATAAATAGCAGCTTTATCTCCATGCACAGTATCACAATGATTAGATAATCTAAGTATATATTCAGTATATTTAACTTATAGCCCCCAACAGTAATTAGGACCTTTCTGAATAGAAGTTTATATTTATTTCTGACTAGAGTTTTATATTTTTAAACTTTTCAGATGCAATGCTTTTAAAGACTGTAGTTACACCTGAATGAAATGTTTTCCACTTATCATTTGAAATTCCATATACTTGATATGATTAAATGTCATTTGGATATTTTCAAACTCTCTCTCTCTCTCTCTCTCTTCCTATTTCTCTTTCTCCCCCCCCCCCCCTTTCTCTCTCTCTCTCCCTCCCTCCCTCTCTCTCTCTCACTCTCTCACTCTCTCTCTCTGTCTTTCTCTCTGATAAAGGCCTCCATAATAAATACAAGCTTCTCCTATTGTGTTTGAAACATACCTCCCTTCACAGTAAAACACACAGATACACACAAAATTTTAAGTTTTGTCTGGAACTATGAGCGACATTTTCTTAGAAACAGGTTTCCCTCGATTGGCATAGAACTGCCGGAACTGGTAAGCCCCACCGTTTAATTTTCAACTGGGAAACCCCTACGTCTCACTACCAGCTCGTGCAGTACTGACTGGAAAGAACTGAGACTCCACCCACAATCGGCCGCATCTAAAATAGCCCGCTCTACTCCTTGGAATGAAGATTAGTGCCAAAAGAAAGTGTGTTCGGTGGCGTAATTAAGGTTTGAGTATCTTCAAATTCTCTGATTGTAGATTTACTCAGTTATTCGATGTTAAGTCGCCAGTATAAGGAAACACTGTGAATTCTACATAATTTCGTGAAAAATCACTCCTGTAGCATTATTAATCATGGCTAACACGTTACAAACAAGAAACATTAAGAAAAATTATCTACACTTGGCGATAGCATATAAAAATTTCCTTAATTCGAGAACTCAGAAACGACTGCCACTTCTCATTGAAAAACTATTATTTAAAGATAGCATTGCCCACAGTAACATTCATGAGTCAAATTATTCTGATTAAGAGACCAATTTAAAAAAAAGTGTGCCTCACACAGTGCCAGTTCTTTTTATCAGTAATTATTATTCATAATTATTTTATTGAACTGAATTTGGAAGAAGACTCTTAAAAATTACAGCTTTGCCACTGAAATATAGAATAGCAGGAATAATTTTCTGATGCATGACATTAATTTATATTTTGTCTGTAAACATTTTCTGTGGTTGAAATCTTCTCGTAATTTGTTTATGAGGCTGTTAGAGTTAATCTTTCATTATCACCTAAGATATCACCTTTGACTTGAAACACATTGCCTTTCCTGAGCCAGTTTAACAACCTCTATCGTTTGCACAAGAATAATCATTCTGATGTACGATGTAAAGAAAACAATGCAATTCTACCTATGCAGATCACTACATATCTGCGGTGATGGCTCAGCGAAATGGATCAGACTTCTACAAAGCTATGTAATATGTGTATCGTTTTGTCTTTAAATAAATGTTGATAGTGGGTGAAATCACAAATCTGGGAACTAGACCTGTCTGTTGTTAAAGAGAGGTAGGAGTTTTTTCAACTGTGGATTGCTTTTACAGGGCTAGTGGCAGTTCGAGAACAAAAATTGTAATTCATCAGTACAGAGGCATTTACATACCTATAGTTGTAGTTCGACATGAATAGTACAGGTAACCATAGTTATAACAGGAACATTTATAGCATTTTCCTGAAGTCTTTTAGGAAAATCAGGATGGAGAGTAAAGTCTCCTTCCACCCAAATTCCAGGTCAGTCTGTTTTAAACTGCGTAACTTCATTCACATTATAGCTAGTGTACAATACATTCTAGCAAAGAAATTATTTAGTAACTCATATACAAGAAGGAAAGGATATTAGTATCTTTCCATGGCAGAGATCTGGTGTAAAGTTTTCCAGAAAAAATGACATTATGCAGCAAACGTGTATTGTGAAGTGACAGAGATATTTTATTATTACTTAACCGCATTCCAATTTCTTTTTTTAATCAAATCCCTAATCGTGAAGGTACCCTTCAGCGCACAGCATTTATTGCTTAACAAGAACTTAACTGAATTTTTAATAAGTTTGTTTTCCATCTTTTTAATTTCCATAAGCAATTTATTACATAATTTCTTACATTGGGAAAAAATACTGATTTGAGTTTTATGTACATTCTTTCTGGGTAATGTAATTTTTACTCAAGGCCTTTGTCCGTGATCATAAACAGAACAGTTTGACCAGTTATTATAAAAGTTATTTTTTATGTACTCAGGTGATTGGTAAATCGACTCATACAGTGTGGTTAAAATTTCCAAGATGTCGAACAGATTTTTACAATGAGTCTGACCACAATTTTTTTGTTATTAAACTATGAACGTTTTCTGTAGTTTGGAAAACTACATATTTTGTGCATTTATTCCAGAGAAAGAATTCCACAACTAAGAAGTGAGAGTAGATGTGAATTATATGTAATTAAAGGTGTAGAGTAGATCTAGATGAGGATTTTCCAGGTAGAACAATGGAGATCATAAATACCAATGATCTACATTTTATTGCAAGACGGAGACACACCCAAACGCATGTGTACACAACTGTAGTCAACGATGAACAGACTCAAAGAATTTCACTGAGGCTGAACCGTAGTGCTGGCCAAAGAATTTCTGTACTGGACTGCACGACTGCTGCTAGGTGAGCACAAAGGCACTGGCTGTACACCCTGGTGATAGGCCTTTAAGGGGATGACGTGCTGATGACATGCTGTTTGCAAATGTCAGTATGTGTTCACACGACTTCAACAGAGAATTAGTATTCATTCCTAGAAATTTTGTGATTGGTAATTAGGGTGTCTGATATCAAATAAATAAAAAGAATTATGATCAAGATTGAACTGTTATCTCTATGTTGCACGCAAACGAAATGTTACAGATATAATAAATAAATTTAAGTTATGAGTCAAAAATGTTCACGTTTGTAGGTTTCAGTCAGTTATTGATCTTGTAGACGCAGTCGATCTATTGATCATTAGATACAGCAAATAACAGGAGTTGTATCACACTTGTAATAAAAAACTGATTCCTAACAAGTGTTGTTTGGCAAGTATAATACAACTAATGCAGTCAGACAAATAGCATCAAACAATGGGTAATCTCCTATCTTGTGGACTCCATAATGCACAAAAACCACAATGCACAAAACCCACCATCTCAAGAACGCAATAAACGGAGCGCAGTTCCATACTTAAGAAAAGCCTCACTGGACGTAGCCAGAAAGCTTAAAACCAGGAACGTAAAAACAACATTTTATGTGGACAACACAATTGGAAACGTTTTTCCCAATGACAAAGACAGTGCCCCAACTTGGTAAAAGAGTGGAATTATATAATTACTTGTAATTGTGGCAGATTCTATATACGAGGGTCAGTCTGGGAGGACTGTATGTACCCGCTTGGAGGAACATCGCAGAAGTTGGAAATTTATGAAAGGAGACTCTACTTTTGCAGACCACTTGCTTAAAGAAGACCATAGTTACAAGTTGAAATATGAATTACTACATCACATTCATAGAGGAAGAAAGATGAACTATCTTGAAGTGGGAATGAAGTGAAACATTATGTGGATGGGGACTCCCTTCGGGTAGCCGGTCGCCTGGTGAAAGTTTTTTTTAGTTGACGCCACTTCGGCGTGTCGAGGGGAATGAAGGCAACACAACACCTAGTCCCTGAGCGGAGAAAATCTCCGACCCAGGCGGGAATCGAACCTGGGCCTCTTTGCATGGCATCCCATTGCGCTGACCACTCAGCTATCGAGGCGGACTATCTTGAAGTAATGGAAGCTAATAAAGACATGTCCATCAACCCAACCTTAGTACTGAAATACCAGCATTAGTCAGAATAATTTCCTAATTAATTTGAACCATTTCAAGTTACTAGTTTTACTGAAGCTCAGTTCATTTAACTACCAACAATTATTTCCTATGTCAGTCACATTGTTGACATGTAAACAGATGTAATTACTAAAATAACCTACAGAAATCCCTAAAGTAATCAGGTAGCTGACGTCCAGAAACTGACAGGAACATTAGCACTTAATTAGTTTCCAGGTAGTTAACGCTTTTATGTATGTTATTGTTTATTTAGCTATTTTTGCAGTTTCGTCATCAAGAAGGCTTATTTCAGTCTAAACTCTTATTGTAACAGGAAGTTCAGACTAAAACCAGTATTTCTGCATCACTAAATTAATTTGAGATGTAAAATTATCATTGTAAATGATCGAAATTACATATTTAACAAAGTGAAACTATAGTAGCTATTTTCGAAAAATTATATGTACACTGCGCCTGGAGCCATTCTTAACTGTCTGTTCCCAGATTTTGAGCGTGGAACCCATGTCAGTCAAAACAGTATTAATGTAGCGGTGCAGTTAGATGTTGTTGTGAATAAGAACATGGGCAGTGAAGAAGGGCAATTGATAACAGTTGTTGGTTAGTTGTCAAATAAAAGTGACACACGTATAGTTCATCGGAGTGAGACTGTTGTAGGTTAGTTAAGGTGCACTGCACAGTGACTCTTGTCGTATAATTAGAAGGTGCAGTATGTGCATTCCTGGTAAACGATGCTTAACTATGTAATTAAGATACAGACTGAAAGATACAGGCTGGTTATACCTAATTCAGCGAGGGGCGCCTGACGTTTGTGGAAGAAAAATAAAATGTGTGTGTGTGTGTGCGTGTGTGTGTGGACCACATTATTGGATATAAATTTATGCTGTACCCACCCACGTTTACAGCTAATTGTTCGCACTGATCGTTGCCACCGAGTAACTACAAGCTGATATACCGGGTGATCAAAAAGCCAGTATAAATTTGAAAACTGAATAAATCACGGAATAATGTAGACAGAGAGGTACAAATTGACACACATGCTTGGAATGACATGGGGTTTTATTAGAACAAAAAAAAAAAAAGTTCAAAAAATGGCCGACAGATGGCACTTCATCTGATCAGAATAGCAATAATTAGCATAACAAAGTAAGACAAAGCAAAGATGATGTTCTTTACAGAAAATGCTCAATATGTCCACCATCATTCCTCAACAATAGCTGTAGTCGAGGAATAATGTTGTGAACAGCAATGCAAAGCATGTCCGGAGTTGTGGTGAGGCATTGGCGTCGGATGTTGTCTTTCGGCATCCCTAGCGATGTCGGTCGATCACAATACACTTGCGACTTCAGGTAACCCCAAAGCCAATAATCGCACGGACTGAGGTCTGGGGACCTGGGAGGCCAAGCATGACGAAAGTGGCGGCTGAGCACACGATCATCACCAAAAGACGCGCGCAAGAGATCTTTCACGCGTCTAGCAATATGGGGTGGAGCGCCATCCTGCATAAACATCGTACGTTCCAGCAGGTGTTTGTCAGCCAGTCTGGGGATGACGCGATTCTGTCACGCATTTCCTCGAAGAAAAAAGGCCTAATAACGGTAGATGTGGTAAATCCAACCTATACTGTGACTTTCTCGTCGTGCAATGGAGATTCCACGACAGTTCTAGGATTTTCGATAGCCCAAATTCTGCAGTTGTGGGCGTTGACAGACCCTCGGAGAGTGAAATAAGCTTCGTCGGTCCACAACACGTTACTCAACCAACCGTCATCTTCCGCCATCATTGGAAACGCCCATACCGCAAATGCCCTCCACTTCACTAAATCGCCAGGTAACAGTTCATGATGCCGATGGATTTTGTACGGATAGCATCGGAGGGTACGCCCAAGTGCCAACCAAACAGTAGTGTATGGAATGCCGCTGCGACGTGCGACTGCACGAACGCTGACTTCCCCGGGCATAGACGAACCCGCTAGACTCCATTTCTTCCTGAACTGTCTCAGCAGCATTACGCCTTGTGCTCGGTCGGCCACTACGGGGTCTATCGTCTAAACAACCCGTGGCTTCGAACTTCTCGCCACAGCTGCATTTGTCAACGGACCTTTACCCGTTCGAATCCCCTTCCTTTGGCGATAGGATCGTAACGCTGAACTAGCACATTCCCCATTCTGATAATTCAGCTTCACTAAAAGCGCCTTTTCAGGTAACGTCAACATGCTGCGACTGCTGGCGCATCTGATTCTCTCTCTCATTACAGCTCCTTTTATACATGATTGTCATGCGCAGTCACTGACGTTTTGCTGTCCAGTCGGACATTTTGTGAACTTTGCTTTTTTTGTTCTAATAAAACCCTATGTCATTCCAAGCATGTGTGTCAATTTTTACCTCTCTATCTACATTATTCCGTGGTTTATTAAGTTTCCAAATTTATACTGACTTTTTGATCACCCGGTATGGCTAGGTACGTAACCAGCTGCTTCAATCGCCTGCTTAATATCACTGTTGTATCTTTTATGTTTGTACTTTAGAACCTATTAAGAGAAGATTAATTTGTTCAGCCACATCTTTGGAATATGTCGCGAAAGTATATTGTTCAATATTTTTTTATGTGCAAATGTTGTAATTTGTCTATAGTTCATTAGTTAATGTGCCACATATTTTACCTTAGGTAAATGAGCTTAAATCGCATTTACATTGAATTAATTCGTCTTGTTTTATTCCTATTTCTAACATTAACATTTTTCATCTCTGGAAATGGAGATGCTCTGAAGACACACTAGTTTGAAATCTATGATTCAACAAAATTTCACTGCACCGCATACTTATCTTTGTACCTGATGATGACATAACAGCCGAAAACCGGTTCGTGCAACAAATAATAAATATTGTGGACTATTACACAAGTGTTGTGTGAGTTTAATTCATAATATATAAAACATCCTATCAAGAATTGACGGAACAGTCAATATAATAACACAATGAATGACGGCAGTGCATATGAAAGTGTATCCAAAACTAATTAGAGTTCCTTTTCTACAGATGGAGGACCAGTGTCAGGTTTTAATTCTGCGGTAGAATCGGCGGAAGAAGGTCCCTGACAGGTGGCAGCGTTGCTGGCAGCTTTCATATGCAGAGAGCAGACAGCTGCAGGCGAAAGCAAGTCGTTTACAGGGTGTTGTAAAAGTCGCGTCACAAACTTCTAGATCTTGTAGAGGGGAGTGAGTGCATAATATTTCGAATAGGAACCTGTGTCTGGAAATGTATCACTTCTTTGCTATAGCCGTTTAAAAACATGTTTGCTAGGTGGGTTTGCAACAGGGTAGACATGGTAGGGGGATGCTTACGTCGGACCGGCTGACGTCATTTGAAGCCTGTCCTACCTCTGTGGCCTGTTTCGAGCCTTCTTCACTCGTCTGTGAGTGTTAGAGGAACATGGCTGAGTACACGTTTGCAAAATACACCGACATGATACTTCTGAATAACGAAGCTCACGGGAAAGGAAGAGATGCTCGTCGCCTTTATCAAGATCGTTCTCCACAGCGTCCGACTCCATCGAATACCCTTTTCGCGACAACTACGCAACGGCTTCGAGAAAGGGTACCTTCACCATCAGCAGGCGTGACTGTCGTGCTCCAAGGAGACGCCGCTCACCCGAATTGGAAGAGGCCGTACTGCGTCACTCTGAAGAGAACACGTTAACGAGTACGCGAGCAGTTTCTTTCGCTATGAATGAGTGGAATTGTAAAGCAAGTGATGTAATGGGTCACTCTTAATCAATTACTTATAAAAGTGGTTGCGTTATCAACGTGTTTTCAGATGGTTGTAGCACGGAAACGGTACGTTTCCTGACATGGGTTCCAGTTCAGAATATTATCTGTTTACTCTCCACTGCTGTAACGGGAATTTCCGAACATCCTGTATAGGGCTGCAGAAACAAGGAGTCGTCGCCATAGAGACGTACGCAAATTCGCATTACGTGATTGGTTGAGGCAGACGCTTCGAAGCAACTGTGCCACGCCCAGTACAATGTCGTCTTATTTCACTGACCCTGGTGTAGGTGTTTCTCCTACACACTGTTCTGAATCAGTTGGTCAGCGGTCATCCAAACGGAAGCGACAGATGCTTCTTTTCGTAAATGCTTTTTCACGTGTTCAGCGATTTTGTAGACCCAGATATGAATGACTGGCATGCTGACATCACGTTCCTGTTAATAGTTGATACGGTGATGTTAAAGGTGTGATTCGTAGATAAAGCGACAACTGTGCCAAGGGAAACAACAGACAAGTACCATTGTGAAAACAACGTTTGTTTGTTTTTCGACATGAAGCCAATTAAGTGAAACAGCGCATTCATAAACAGTCACTCAAATGTAACTGATTCTTCTGATGGGTGATGGGTGACCACCTGATTAAAAACAGCGTTTGGTAGGCACACCTAGCAGAAGAATGCATCACCAGCGCCCCTTCATATGCAGGAAAGCAATTCTCATAGCTTTTGTGGCCTCCTCGTACATATTATGACGGACAAATGAATTGGATTTAGTAATATAAAAAAGATTCCAGCATCACCAGGAAAGGATTTAAATGCTGAAAAGTGAAAGTATTTTGTAAATTGGATCTGCGCTCACTCATTATTAAGACTTTTGTACACTTACAGCGACACGAGGAAAGTACACGAATATTTTTGCACTGGAATACGTTTATACAGCTCTGAAAAACGAGCTAGATTTCCGATGAAAAAGACTATGTTCAAGTATGCTTCTGAGTTTCATTAATGAATCTGAGCTTACAAACAGTAACAATTCTTATTCTCCTAAAATTTCGAATTAATCTGTAAATAAGTTGCTTACGAGTGACGTTTGAAAAGTCTGTGCAAAGTTCGAGAGATGTTACCACCGGCGCGTATCGAGGTCATGATTAGTTAGTAGCATCTTTGGTAAGAACGCACACCAAGTTTCAACCGTATTGGTCTATTTCTTTGTGTTTCGCATTCGTGTGAATCAAGGAAGTCGAGTGATTGTCAAAAAATGGACGAAAAAGAATTTCTTGTGGTCTTTAAACATTACTTTATGAAAGGTAAACCACCTCAGGAGACTAAAGAGAAGCTTGATAAACATTACGATGACTCTGCACCTTCGATTAGAACAGTCTGTAAGTGGTTTCAAAATTTTAGGAGTGGCCATATGGGCACAAGTGGTGTTGAACGTTCTGGACGCCCTGTGGAGGTTACGACTCCAGAAAACATTGATAAAATCCATGGCATGGTGATGGATGACAGAAGAGTTAAGGTGCATGAGATTGCTAGTGCTGTGGACATCTCGAATAAACTGGTACATAATATTTTGCATAAACATTTGGACATGGGAAAGCTATCAGCAAGATGGGTTCCGCGATTGCTCACGCTTGACCAAAAAAGGAATCGTGTGAAGTGTTGCAAGGATGGTTTGCAGCTGTTTAGGAAGAATCCGCAGGACTTTAAGCGTCGTTTCTTCACTGTGGATAAAACATGGATACATTACTATTCTTCTGAGACCAAACAAAAATCTAAACAATGGGTTGCCAAGGGAGAATCTGCACCAAAATAGGCGAAGACCATTCCTTCGGCCGGAAAGGTTATGGCGACTATCTTTTGGAATTCGCAAGGGATAATCCTCATCGACTAGCTGGAAAAGGATAAAACTAGTACAGGTGCATATTATTCATCGTTATTGGACCGTTTGAAAACCGAGCTGCAAGAAAAGCGCCGGCGATTCGACCGCAAAAAAGTCCTTTTCCATGACAACAGTGCACCAGCACACACCTCAACAGTTGTGGTCGCAAAATTATTGGAAATGGAATTCCAACTAGTTTCACATCCCCCATTTTCTCCAGACGTGGCTCCTTCGGACTACTATTTGTTCCCCAATTTGAAGAAATGGCTCTCGGGACAAAGATTTTTTTCAAACGAGGAGGTCATTGCAGCAACTGATAGCTATTTTGCAGACTTGGACAATTCCTATTATTCGGAAGAGATCGAAAAATTAGAAAAGCGTTGGACGAAGTGTATAAGTCTAAAAGGAGACTATGTCGAAAAATAAAAAAAAGTTCACACGAAACACGTAGTAGTTTTTATTTTTGCACGGATTTTTCAAACGCCCCTCGTATGTCTGCTTATTGCGACAAAGGATGGTACATAGTTTAATTTCCTATAATTCATATTTTAACATTATGCATGGCAGTTCTGAGAATCCTTTGGGGTTGACTCATGTAACATAGTCTGCTGCTTACAAGCGCAGGATTTTCGGCTACTGGTAAGATGGCTCCCCCGTCTTCTCCCCAAGGAAGAAGGGATACGATATCCGTACCTACAGTCTGACTAAACTGCAACCGGGCACACACCAGTACCCCGCGGGTGGCCTGGCTGCAGGAGTCGTCCGCAATGGGCACAGGCGTCTGGAAACCAGCTGCAAGGCTTGGAAGCAAACAACAACAACAACGCGACTTGTTACTGCCGGGAATTCAGGACGTCACTTCTGCAGGCACTACTCTCTCCGTCACGACAGAAGGCGTAGCCAGCGCGGCACTATTTCCTTCTGCAAGTCACGTCCCTGAGAATAGTCCATGCTGTATACATCCGCCTCCGCAATAGTTAGGGCCGCTCAAGGCCTCCAAGAAGCCAGTCACTGTCGGGAATCACGCAGGGCAACTGCGCCAACCACTTCGCAGCTCCTCGTTCGGAGTACCTCCCGACCAACGCCGGCCGCCCTCCACCAACTTGAGGAATCCTCTCGGCAGACACCTTCTCGCAGACCTCACTGATAGGGCTCCATCACGCATTTTCAGGGAAGTTACTAGCCCGATGATATCTCCCTCAGTAAGTCCCTAAGTGGTTACTTGCTAAGTGCCAGGCCTACCTTTAACCCACGTAGACTATACAGTTGCTTCATAGTGTTATTTCTTCCTATATCTGTACCCTGAATAAATGTGTTATTATTAGCAACCACAGTATGGGAGTAAGGGAGCTTCGGTCAGCTTATCGCGAGTTTTTATTGTGATATTTCACGAGGACACGCTGAAACACTTGATAGTATATGCACACTCTCCACTGATATCATTCACAGTGCGATGTATTTTCCTTAGACACCATTGCACTTGTTCCGTGTCAAGGCATCGCGTTCTACATCTACATCTACATCCATACTCCGCAAGCCACCTGACGGTGTGTGGCGGAGGGTACCTTGAGTACCTCTATCGGTTCTCCCTTCTATTCCAGTCTCGTATTGTTCATGGAAAGAAGGATTGTCGGTATGCCTCTGTGTGGGCTCTAATCCCTCTGATTTTATCCTCATGGTCTCTTCGCGATATATACGTAGGAGAGAGCAATATTCTGCTTGACTCCTCGGTGAAGGTATGTTTTCGAAACTTCAACAAAAGCCCGTACCGAGCTACTGAGCGTCTCTCCTGCAAAGTCTTCCACTGGAGTTTATCTATCATCTCCGTAACGTTTTAGCGATTACTAAATGATCCTGTAACGAAGCGCGCTGCTCTCCGTTGGATCTTCTCTATCTCTTCTATTAACCCTATCTGGTACGGATCCCACACTGCTGAGCAGTATTCAAGCAGTGGGCGAACACGCGTACTATATCCTACTTCCTTTGTTTTCGGATTGCATTTCCTTAGCATTCTTCCAATGAATCTCAGTCTGGCATCTGCTTTACCGACGATCACCTTTATATGATCATTCCATTTTAAATCACTCCTAATGCCTACTCCCAGATAATTTATGGCATTAACTGCTTCCAGTTGCTGACCTGCTATATTGTAGCTAAATGATAAGGGATCTTTCTTTCTATGTATTCGCAGCACATTACACTTGTCTATATTGAGATTCAATTGCCATTCCCTGCACCATGCGTCAATTCGCTGTAGATCCTCCTGCATTTCAATACAATTTTCCATTGTTACAACCTCTCGATATACCACAGCATCATCGGCAAAAAGCCTCAGTGAACTGCCGGTGTTACCCACAAGGTCATTTATGTATATTGTGAATAGCAACGGTCCTACGACACTCCCCTGCGGCACACCTGAAATTACTCTTACTTCGGAAGACTTCTCTCCATTGAGAATCACATGCTGCGTTATGTTATCTAGGAACTCCTCAATCCAATCACACAATTTTTCTGGTAACAGCTACGCGTGGCCAACAGCAGTAATATCGTGTTCAAGTAGTTCTTGAATGCTGTATTGTCTGTATGTACCGAACCACAGCACATAACAACAAATAACGATTTTTTCATTAGCAGTCCAAAACATATATGTATCATCTGCTGTATTCATTGTATAGAGGGCGAACATTAATAAAACCGACGAACTGCAGCGACGGATTCCTGAGTGGAAATGGAGGACCAAAGGTAATCATCCTTCATACGCACTGTAAGCAGAAATAATTTATATCACCTCAGCGGCTAACATTTACGAGTCAATTTGTGAAGCAAAATTAACTGAAATGTTCATTCTTGATTAGAAGAATGTCCGCGGCTCGTGGTCTTGCGGTAGCGTTCTCGCTTCCCGCGCACGGGGTGCCGGGTTCGATTCCCAGTGGGCTCGGGGATTTTCTCTGCCTTGAGATGACTGGGTGTTGTATGTCTTTCATCATTCATCCGCAAGTCGCCGTAGTAGCGTTAAAGAACTTGTGGAGCGGCGGCCGAATCGCCCCGCGAGGGGTCTCCCGGCGACAAATGCCATACGCTCATATTATTAGAAGAATCAGTAAAACTGGAGGTAACTAGGAACTAAATTCTCGATAATCTGTTTAAAAATACAGTGCGGAAGAAAACTGCTTAATGACAACTCCCGCATTTTATTCTTTACAACAAATGCTACAATAAATTGAACTTAACGTCCTTTATATAAGAAGAGTAAATCGAGTGTGAAAACTACTTAACTGTACACAAAACCAGCTCTGAAAACGAGTGCCTCAAAGACATAAGTAAATATTCATGTCATTATTCACTTCTCCGCTAACATCTCAAGCCTACCGACTTAGATATATAAAACTGGTATTAATAGGCGCCAGAGAAACTGTTGCGAATATATTAATACCAATCAAATCAATTGTTTGCAGTAAATAAAATAATAAACGGCTTTTAAGACCAGTTGTATATGTATTTAGCAATGTCGCTTAAAGAGTTAAATGACTGAAAAACACAATCTCATACTAGTAATCACCCAGATCGAGAGAATTAGAAGGATCCAGAGAGCATCAGAGGAAACAAATAAGATGATGTTAGAGTTTTGTATCCCGTCAACAAACTAGTATTTATGAATGCAGCACCAGTTCAGATGGAATAAGGAATCAGTCATGACCTTGTTTAGCAACTATCTCAGATCTAGCTTGGAGTTATTTTAGAAAATCACGAGAAACCTAAATCTGAATGGTCAGTTGGACTTTCGAATCCTCTCCCTCATATTGGTCCAGGATCTTAATCTCTGTATCATCTAACCTGTTAGGCAAAGCTAAACACACACACACACACACACACATATGTGGGCATCGTGGGCATCGTGAAAAATGAATAACGTACTTGAAGGAAAGAATTGTTGGGAATATGACCATGTGGTTAGAAGGTGTCTACATGAGTCTGATACATAATGAAGGAATGCCGAGACAGTAGTTTGTACAGGAGAATCCAAGTAACAATGGCAGTGTTTCACGCATTATGGTGATTGTTGATGTGGGGGATGTTCTGCTGTAGGACACTTTTTCTTCTTTGGAGATAGTGTCTACCTACGGTACAGAAAGTGGAACCGGGGTCCTTTCGGGATGTGAGAGACAGTGGTGTCTTCAGCGTAATAAGAGGAAATGTACAGTTACATTGACTTACCTCACGTAGTGCTTAACAGCACCGCACCTCCCGACGTTTCCTCAGTGGAAGACACTGCTTACATGAACTTAACAAATCTGTTCCGGCAGGAACAGGATCGGCTAAACAGTAAGATGTAAGTAATATACATAAGGGCCATTCCGAAACTAAAGCATCCCATTTTTTTATGGAAACTTAACCGGTACAGAAAGCACAATAACTCAGTTGAAGATAGTAAGATTTAAGCTACATCCTGTCGTCTTTCAACATAGTCGTCACCATTCGTTGTACTCGTACACTTTTGCCAAAGACGAACAAGGGCCTGTGTGCTGCGCTCGTAAAAACCTGAACCAGATGAGGCTAGCCACTGTCTTACAGCTACACCGACAGTGTCTGCGTCTGGAAAATGCTGGCTGCGTAGTCGTTCATAGACCTAAAGAGATGGAAGATTGAGATTCTGAATCAGGACTGTAGAATGGACGCAGTGGGTAGGACAGTGCAATTAAATTCGGCAATGAGTTCCACGGTAGCAAAACTGTTGTGGGGCCTGACGTTATAGTGCTGAAAGCGGAAGTTCGTCTTTTTCTCTGGCCTGAATCTGGCAATTCGGGTTTTCAGCTTTATTAGCGTGTTCTTGTAGCGCTGCTAATTGACAGCTGCTTTAGACTCCAAGACATCCAAAAGAGCCACACCCTTTCTACCGTCGTCACTTTACCTGCAAAAAATGGCTGTCTTGAACTTCTTGTTTGTTGGATAATATCAAATGTTGCCATTCGGGTTGTCTTTTTGATTCCAGCTCATTGTGGAACCATCACGTGTTTAAAGGCACATTTTTAGCCATAGCATATAAATCTATTTTTTTAATCAGAGAACCCTGTTTAATAAAGCATGAAAGCCAATGCAAGTTATCTTGTGCGCGGTCGCATGTGATCGCTGGTGAGAGACAGAAAGAATGTTTAGTCTTTTGTTCATTACTTTTTCTATCTGTTCTGGAATGAAGTCGCGGGAGAGCCTCGCGCGTTAGACTGGCCGCTCTAATTTAAACTCTTTAATTTTATAAAAAGTCACTGCGTGCTGCAGGGCGCATACTCGCGCATACTAGTAATTATATAAGGAAATTTCCACTGCGCACGGACGAGATACCGACGCGCGGATAATCAACATATCACTAGTGATTAATATTGTATTCCCAATGTAAGTAGCATTGTGCACTTCAGTAATTATAGTTATGATTTGTGATTTCATTACTTCTTTAATCCATGATCCTAAAATTTCAACATTATATGTAAACTGTATTTTCAGTATTTATCTCATTTTAGCTCAGAAATAACGTGGCCCACGAACCTCCTTCTACGGCGACGAAATTCTCAAAGTATATGTCCGATGCCACCTTATCATGGTTTAAATATATTACTGATTTTTAAATATTTACATCCATCTCAGCTCAGTTCAACTAAAATTATAAAACCAAAATAATATAAATAATCATATTTACATATAAAATTATTTACACGTGTCATCTCCGTTGATGATAGCGTTCAACCTGATATTGGGCCAGCAAATCGAGACAAATTTCCATTCGATTACAATTTTAGTCCTGCCGGATCCATATCACACACACCCGTACAGGCGGCATTCAGCAAGCAGAATTCAGCTTTGCACACGAGTCCTTGGCCATAATCCGCCGATCTTCACGGATGAGTTGACGGAGACGCTGTTCATTGTGAGGGATGGCAATTGAGCAGGATCGCCTGGGTGTTGACTTGTCGTGCACAGCCTTTCCACCTCTAGCGAAACTCAGTGCCCACCGCTCCACACTGCTTGTGTCTAGTGTATCGTCTCAGTGTACCTTTGGCAATCGTCAAAGGATTTCGGCTCGAGCAATTTGTTCGACAGTGAGGTATTCAATGACACAGATCTGTTTTGTATGCATCTCGGTGTCAGACTTCATTCTGAAACATTCTCCTGCAGCTGCCAACTGTCACAGGACGACGAAACCACCTGGGCTTTAGGGGAAGGATCCAAAACTCAGTACTGCACCAACATACTCTGGTTCAGACATACAGTTGACAGCAAAGTAATAGAGGGCATTAGTTTCGGAATGACATTCGCAGTTTTTCCAAACACTGTAGGCTTCAGACAAAAAAACAAACAACAGTTTCTGATAAACACATTCAGCACAATTTAATATACACTCAATTTACAAAACATCGAATAAAATATATCTAATTGACTCAATTGTCTGAAAGTGTAACTCTCATAAACTCTTTGAAGTGAATCACAACTTACGATACCGCGTACAGTAGGAGGTGTCAAGTGGAGTGTGGCAGAAAATGCGTGTTTGCGCACGTGAGGGGGCCTGCCTGTGCCGAAAACACGTGCGTCGCTCTGTCTTCACCGTGACGTATCTGCTCTGACTAGCATTTACAACAAACACTTTTTACACCTGAGGTTCGTCTGCGTCCGGAGCCTCCGGCCGCTCTGACCAATAACGCAGTCCGCGTTCTGCATTTCTTCGTGTGCGTGTCTTCGTCATTGAAAAGGAACTAATGGGATAGACAGTCCGTAATGAGATGTGCTAGGATTGCATCAGATAACTTCTACCCTCGTTTGATTTGGAATTTTTACAGAATACGATAATTTTGATCTCTCCTCTGTTGTTACGTCGGGTAGCGTCGCCCAGATAGTGTGTCCCAACGACTGTCGTTGTGCCTCGAGCACCCTCGCAGCGGGATCCAAAGTATTACTTGATTGCAAACTACTGTCTTCATCTACAAGTCCATTGAATAATCGGATCTGAGAAGTTCAATAAAACCAATATCCGCAATCTACTCATTCTTCAAATTCTTTCCTAACATATAACTGATTCACCTACCACAACGTCCATTCTTTCCGTCCTAATTCCTTCTTATCCAACCTCCTCGCATCGTGATTTACCCCTTTCGCTCCCCTTTCTATGTCTATAATTTTCATAGACGTGACCCAATCTCTGACCTGATAAACTTAACTCAAATTCTCGTATGTCCCTAACGACAACTCTCGACAATAGGCTAAATCTTTGAAGTTGAATGCTAACTGTACCTTGCCGTAATCATCTTGAAAATTTATTAATATTTACATTTCTGTTTACTTAGTCATGAAATACAGATTGAACACGTTCGCAGGGAACGATCTGTCATTGATGAATAGGAAAACCTTCTGCAGTTAAGATCCCTTGGTATTTCAATTTTAATTAACAGTAACCGGTTTCGACGGCATCCTACCGTCATCACTGAATCTTCGGCAAATTCTTATTAACATGCATACAGGCCACCAGTACAATGAGAACACTTTCCACTCATAGGGAAAGACACCAAGCTGACTTGTCAAATACATAAAAGCGAACGTAAAATATATCCATTGCACCAACTGTATGACCAGGAGTGAAGGTGAACAAATAGAAACTGCAGTCATAGGACGAGCATATCACAGGAAAAACTCAAAGGAAAATCTGGTGTTTCACAAGTTCAACATGGTCAGGCATTGAAACAATGATCCAGGAAGTGTAGAATGAATTTCTTTTATTTTCGCTCATGATCACAAAACTTTTGGTACTTAGACTACCGCTTTAGGTCAGCAATGACCATCTTCGGATCTGCACAAACTATGGGAAATGAAATACAACTAGTGATCAGATTATGACATAGCGAAAAACTATTACTATCATAGATGTGAAAACATGTGGTTAAAACATGACGAGGTATGCCTGTTTTATAACATGTCCTAATATAATAAAGCCAAAGTGACATCGTCACAATTAGCTTAGCATCGTCCCCCTTATTTAAAATGTGGTGTAAACTAGACCACTGTTCTAGCAGTCATATTGCCTCTGTCGCTACTGTTGAAACAAACTCCAGTACAGTGACCACAACATATATTTGTGCTGTAAGCTTACTAGGTATCTCTACTGTAAGCCGGTTCGTTGGTTTCAAGAGACTGTAAGTCTACACGCATTTGTCAATTATAAAATTGTACATTATACGTTATTACAGTGATAAAGAGTAATAATTAAAAACGAGAATAAAGTTACATTTAAAATTGTTAAAAGGAAATGGTGTCTTCTGAGACTTTCTTTTGGTTATTTTGGATAAAAATACACAAGAATAAGCTGAAGCTAATAAAATAACATAAAGGTGATAGAATAACTAGGGAAAGAAGCAAAAAAGATGAAAACAAAAGGCTAAAGTGAACAATCGGCGACATCTGTTGGTGTAACCGCCAGAATGTAGCATAGGCGAGAAGTTTTGTGATGATTGGCAGAAATAAAAGAAATTCATTCTGAACTGTGATGTTCTTGAGCCACGACTCCATTTCTATTTTCTCCTTCCACTCCTGGGCAGACAATTGGTGCAATTGATATTTTATATGATCTTTTTTATGTTTCTGACAAGCCAATGGGGTGTGGTTTCCTATGAATGGAAAGTGTTCACCTTGTATTGGTGACATGTATGCATGTTAATAAGAACTTTCCGAAGATACGATGATGACAGAAAGATTCTGTCGAAAGCGGTCATGGTGAAATAAAATAAACATACCAAGCACTCTTGGCTGCAGACGATTTTCTATTTACTATTACTCACAAAACATAATTTTTTGGGAATTCCGCCTCGAACAAAACTGCTTCCTTTTCAGTTTCCTCGTACATGTGTCGAGCCTGTTACATCAGTATCTGAGTATTTACTTTTATTTTACTATGAAAGCTAAATTGCATTGAATATACTTCACTGCCATTTTCTATGACGAACACGTACTATAACAGCACATTTGGTTCCTCATGTTCCTGTCTGATTCACATAGTGCCGGGTATACTTTTATACAGTTTGTCATCTGCGAGTAGTAATTCTTTTCGGTTTGATGCTGTATGTGAACGGGAAACTCAGGGCTCGGTGATATTAAAAAACCGTCAACAACCAGAAGGTTTGCTTGAACAATGCTGCACGTTTTTAGACGTGATCCCATTGAGATCTTTTTCCGACAGAAGAACTTAGCCGGCCAGTTAACGGCAGACCTACATTATAACGTAGACTCTGAACCCCCGTGCAAAATGGCATTTTTTACACTAATAAATCGCTAGAGGTAAAACAAGAGATACGTGACAAAAATATTCTTAGCACAGACTCGTATGTAACCACAAATATTTGGATTTTTTTGTCTTGCACTTAACCACAGATATACCAAGCTACACAGCTGATAAATCTATTAAGTACTATATTACTAATATTTGCGTTTTTAATTACATCGTTCCTGATTGTTAAATGGACTACTTTTTCACACTTCATGTTACTGTTATTTACTTGCAATTTCTGCCCGAATGATGTCACAATGAAATCTATTTTAAGACTCGCGTTTTTGCTGCCTGTGAGTTAAAAACAGGCATTATTTAGTACGAAATTCTGTCGTAATTACTGAGATTATGGTTAAAACTAGCTAACTGAAGAGTTGTCGTTTGGTAACTGAGCTCATATTCGTGCTTCATTTTCAGTCATTGTTCAGCTCTCCATCTGGGTCTATTACAAGCAAACTCCTTCATTTCTGCATAAGTAATTACTCCTGCATGTTTCTAGCTTGTTTTAAACATGCTGATCAGGGCTTTCTTCGACCCATCTTTCGTCGTAATGTCGATTCTGTGATATTTTGAGACAGTCGATTATGGCGTATTATATGACTTATGCAGTGAAATCGCTTTCGTTGGATGGTCGATCATCACTAATTCTTCGAGAATCCCCTGCTTGGTCGTTAAGCGTACTTCAAATGGTTTAAAAGATTTTATTTCAGTTTCGCCTATCGCTCACATTTTAAAGCTCTAAAGAGTTGAGCTACAGCTGAAGCATTTAACAAGGCTTGTGAGCATCTCAGTGCTTATGCAGGTTCAGCGATGCAGTCTTCTTTTATTAATTAATATTACTTTTGTTACTCTAAGAATTATTTTATGTATTTTTTGCTTCGTTTGTTACCTTACTACACGAATCTTCGTATATTCTTGAATGTTCTGTTTTATTTCCTCCAATTTTAAAATGTATTTTTCAAGATTCCTTGAAGCACATTACTATATCTGCCTTCTTTCTATTAATTTCTGCTATTAGCTAGTTTTTCATTTCGGTTTTGTATCTAAATACAGCATCCAAATCTTTTAAAACTGTTTGGAGATTTCTTTCGTCTGGGACACTTGGTCACTCAGTTACATTTCGAACGTACCTGTCCCATCTCCTTTCACGTCGGTATATAACAGATATCTATCAGGCATCTCACTCATGAGCACCAACGGGTAGGTATTTTTCTAGTCTGGTGACGACATAACGCTAGCACGCACAGAGCTGCACTCATCATGGTCAAGAGAAGGAGGTGTCAGGTGTTGCTTCGCGCTTGCAACAGTGGCAAGGGGGAGAACTCCCGGGTTGGTATTCCTGCTGTGCCGGTTACCTCAGAAAACTCACGTTGCACACATGACATAGATTTTTAGATAAAAATCCAGCAGCGTTACCACTGCGGCTGCAGTTCTGTTCCAGTTTATGTGGGATTGGTGCTTATCTTGCACATAAGAATGACTATCGCGGGTCTTTTGCAACTGGATTTTATTTTGTTCCTTAACCAGACGTGTTTCGCCTAATTCTTCCAGGCATCTGCTCGTGATTTTAGTCTCCCCTATCTTCTATATACCATGTATAGCTAGTTATTCTAGCTTTAAATGCGAACATTTTAGGTTAAGTTATACCATGACCAACAGATATCAATTAAAACTAGAAGTTGACTGTTACCGGTCGCCTTTTGATAACAGTGTCACTAATTAAAGAATTATTGGTAAATAGGGAAGGAGAGGCAATCTGTGTGTGTGCACATACATATTTAAGAACGTAGGTTGCTCTTAAAAACAGAGATGATACTGTTGTAAATATTATCATTTTTGTCATTTAGGATCGACTCATGTCATTTTCTTTGGCATTGTATAGTGCTGATACTTATGTTATTAACATTTTGTATTCCACTTTTTTTAGTGCCATGTTATCCTTGAATCTAATCTCAAATGCCTGCTAGTCTGACCTATGTAGAAACAGTCACAACACAATATACAATTTTGTATTCAGCCATATGCTGCACTGGGTTTCTAGTGTTGCTGAGAGATATTTTCTGCCCAGTCATAATGATATGAGACAAGAGGTCTATTATAAGGTGAGAAGAAATATCTTCAGGTGCCCTGTTGTTAAGAAGTCTTTGTTTTTTCTCCATTTTTCTTGTTAATTTGAGACGAATGGCTCCTGAAATATATTACGCACACAGTTCTTTCAATAATACCTTGAAAACGATGCTTTCTTAACTTACATGCACATTAGATTTACTCTCTGTTTTGATGGGAGGTACTTGGGCCCAAAACTTGTCCAGACATTTTTCACACATATTTCGTGTGCTCTCTAACAAAGCAGGGCGATCGGTTCTGACCTTCATCAAATATCGCATTACACAAATAAACCTTCTGTTACTTCGTAAGTTTACCATAATTTTTAATTGTCCTTTTTCGTCCAGGATTATTAGACGGCGAATATGATTATAATTTACAGTTCTCCTACGAGCTTGTAAGGAGAACAAGAGGAATTGTATTTAATGCATTCGAAGATGCTCTGCTGTAGCAACAAGCTACGCTTGTGGCTGTATTTCAGTACAGTAACTGCGCCAATGTGCCTGAATATGAAGCAATAAAATGCTCGAAAACGGTTGAAAATAAAGCAAACAACCACATCTGAATGGGAGGTAGCTATGAAAAGAGAATTTGTGCTTCAAACCATAATTTTAACACTAGTAAATAACATACATACTACGTAATTTGAACTCCTGTGTTTAGATACTTTTCAAATGTTGTTACATGCGTTAATATCACGACCGAATAGGCACTTTCCTCGTCTAAGAATGTCATCAAGATAAACGTAAAGCTGCACAAGGCAGTAGCTTACACCCTCATCAGGTGCTGACTTTGTTAACGAGATAAACGTTTTACGAAACGTCAGAAGTACATGTTGATCTTAACATTCATTTGTATAGTGTCTGGTTACTATCGGTAGGCAATTTTTAAAGTATTGTTACTTTGTTGGCTGAGTGAGTTTAAGCGCCTGCAGCAAATGTAACTTTGGGTTATCGATGTAGTATTTAATAAAGACAGTTTTGAGCGACATCTTGCAGCGACAATGAGAAAAATCGATGTGGTATGACACCTGGACTGCATAGCCACTGGCTGGCTGGTTTGTTTAAACGGTGAAACCCCCGTGTTCGGAGCATGCTGATCAAGAAGTTCACGCGACAGCCGCTCGATGGCGCTAGCGGTTGCTGAGCGCCGATGAGGACGCAAACCTTTCCTCTACAAGACAGGAATTAGCAAATAAATGCGGTGATGGTACATATGAAGACTTTTCCTGCACTCTTTACTGACCCCATGTTATCTATGTGATAACTGGAGGGAGATGGGAAAGTAGGCGAATCAGAAGAAACA
Organism: Schistocerca nitens; assembly: GCF_023898315.1. Lineage (NCBI taxonomy): Eukaryota > Metazoa > Arthropoda > Insecta > Orthoptera > Acrididae > Schistocerca > Schistocerca nitens. The sequence continues at coordinate 690,217,010 of NC_064617.1, forward strand.
TGTACGTTGTCAAAGATGTGGGAAACACGCTGTCACTGATCAGAATAGCACACAGCATGAGAAATTACAAATTTTCAGATTTTATTAAAATCATTACGAGGATTACGCTTCGTTATCATAAAACACTAGATCAGCTAAAATGCTGATGTCGTCCTGAAGAGAAAAATTGCAAAGTCGGTCGAAATGTCAGCATTTTAGTTATTTTAGTTTTTTATAATGATGTGGCCTAATACACAGAATGATTTTATTCAAATTGACACTGGCCGTGGATGCTACAATCTAATATTTTTAAAGATTATATTCGTGTCCTCAATCTAGAGACAAACTAACTGACTAGGAAACATGAGGTTTACACCAAGTAAGCTACAGTGGATCGTTGGTTTCTACTTGCGAGAAATAGCATCTACTGTGTCTCGTAGCAGCGAGAAGGGCAATTTTGATGGGGTAACTGTAACATGATGGTGTTCCTAGAGCATCACTTAAAATTTGGTTTTTCGTTGGCGTGACGAAAACCAAGTGACATGAGCAAGAGAAACGCATAGAAAATTCTTACAGCAGGAAGTTTCAGGTACGTAGGGACGCGCGCTTTCATAGTGTTCATACATTCTGCTTACCGACATTACAGTAGATGCAATCCATCTTCAAATAAGTTAATGTACATTTCGTAAACTGGCATGCTATATAGACTATATGCTTTTCCATGACATAATCAGCAGTCGTAAAATAAAATTTAACACGGAAACTTGGTGTCAAAACTGAAGCTGGTGTACAAACTATAAATGCCTTACATTGCACAAAAGTGATGGAAAGCTCACCCTAATTTAAACAACAAAAAATAAAAGAATTTTTGTATGTAGCATTATTCTATCTAAGCATCATCCAGTTATGCACATCGACACGCATACGAAGAATATCCAGAGCGACATAAATTCTAGTCTTCAGAGCACCAGACCCACTTCGACCCACAAAGTTCATCACATTGTATCACATTACATCACATCATATCACATTACATCACATAACACCACATTACCAAGTCCACTATCACCTCTCTTTACAGCTTCATGACTAGCTCGGACAGAATCTGTGAGTAGTTGTGCTCGACGCTCAGAGATGGCAGCACTACCGACCGTTCGCCAGCTCCTAGGGACACGGTGGCCAAGACCTGCGGACAAAATAAAATGTCCCCACTCAGTTTATACATTGCTACTGTAAGGCACATACTCTAATTAGCACACTGTCTCATAGTAGATACCTCCACGCACCAACCAAATTATCGACCACGGGTAAGATGGGGTAAAGTGGCCACTCTAAAAGAAATAACTTTTACAAAATCATTGTTACTTACAGAAGCTTACACATTTTGAATCTTCATGTTGTAAGGTATCAAACGAAATATGTTTCAGTGAAGAAGATGATAACAATAATACTAACTACATGCATTTTACCGACGGCTTACATAGCGTCCATTTTTCCCTATGAAGGGGAAAACGTGGCAGTGCCATCGCAACGACATCTCATGTGTGTCGTTTGATTTCCGAACAAATTTTGTGGGCATTTTGATGTAGTAGCATCTTAAACAATACCAAGCGGCTGCAGCAGACCTATTTCAATCGCATTTTTTGTATTAGGCCAAATACATTGGAGCAGAGACGATTTTACGAATACAAATTAATTCGAAACCACCACAAAGGGACAGAATGACGAATTATAACTTTCTATATAAAAAGGTTCAGAAGTTAGCCTGACCTGCAGTATTAGACGTGATGTATGGCATTAACTAACTGTTACGCGACACTCGTCTCTGACAGTGTTCCAACAGTAGTGGACACCAAAAGATCCTGAGGAAGATCCCAGCAGAGGGGTCGAAACGTCGAACATTTTAGAAGAAACATGACGCGGCCTAATAACCCAGAAGATTTTAACTTCAGTGACAACGGCCACGAAAGCCTGCAGACTTACATAACTAACTGTTGTTGGGGTGAACACCTAGGCCACTTTTTCCGATAAGCAGCACAGCCCCTTTTCCCGATCCGTCATCACATCGGCATCAGTCATTCAGAGAGGAAACTACCAAGCCGAAAGAAACAACACGAACTGTATTTCTAGGCCAGAAGACGTTGTTTAATCATTGATATGGTAAAGATAACAAACACTCTTTGTATAAATGAGGTAGCAAAAATAATATAAATGAGTTACCTAACATCAGACAACTGAAAGTCAGAAAACGTTTACTAAAACTAACAGAACAAGCTTCTTTGTAAAACTCACTGACAACAGTGATAGTGTAGCTGTATTACAACTAGTGAGACTACTTCTCTTTAGGCAGCAGCTGAGTAGAGAGTAAAAAAAAAAAAATTAATGGGCACTTCTTCCGCCTTAGCCGGTTTACCCCAGCTTCCCATATCAGCATACAGAATACCCACTGTGAACACTTCCCATATTCCACTATCCCACACATCTTTCAAACCTGAAGCCAATAACCACATCGTTTCCCCTGCACTTATCAATCCTGATATGTTGTTGTGTCTATACCATCCCTAAACCCACAATCTCCATGTCCTCTCCCGCCACAACAGGCTCCCAATCCCAGACAATGAAATTCACCCTCTCATTTCTCCTTCCTGTCGAATCTAATTCATTCCTCCCAATACCTCCCCACGTCTGGCATAGACATGACGTCAATTAAACCGTGTAAGAACTAGACATTCAGAAATTAAATCCGTGATGCGCAATTGGGGTACCACTGATAACTTAATGTGTGACTGTGAAACTGCTGAACAAACATTGCTACATATAGTACAAGATTGCTCTTGCGTAAATTCTGTGGAAAATGGAGGGACTTTATCAAGGCCAGGCCAGCTGCTAGTGAGTGGCTGTCTCGTTTGCATTCAACTTTGTAGTGGATTAAATATACTGGTGTTTTTTGTCTTTATATTATTATTTGTGGCTGTCTTGTTTGGATTTAACTTTATAGTTGATGAAATATACTGGCGTTTGTTGTATTTGTATTAGTATTTGTGCTGTATCTTTTTCATATTCGAATATATTGTACATATATGTTTTGTGTACCTTACGTATTTTAATCATCTCATTGTATGAACTTGCACTTGAACGGTCACACGATGAATAAAAAAAATAAAGCTATGGCTATACTTGATATAGATTCATTCGAGACATCTTTTTTTGTGTATCACATTTAGCAACATTTATCTAGTCTGTCGCAACTTGATAATTAGTTTGTAGTTATCAGATGTCACTACAAACTGCGTTTCAAACAAGTTATAAATTGATCATCCAATTTATGGCTTGGGGTGCTAACTAAATTTCTCAATATCTGGATAGTTATTCAATGCCCTGGGACTCAGCCAACTTCTAAGTTGACTGCTATTTTAATTTTTATTATACCACTTTCAAAGTTGCCAATATCTCACTCTACCGAAATATTCCTAGTTCAACAGTTTTTTCTTCTTCTAAACTTCGCATATTAGGCACCCATCTTTTTCCTTGGTGTGACACGATCTGCTTTACGTTTCTGGCTAGGAAATGTTCTAACTTAATTGGCAGTCTTTGTGGATCCGGTTTCTGCAGATATTCATTTGATATTTTTTTGTTGTCTTCTAATTTTTCTCGTACACTACCTTTTTAAAGTTCTTTTTAAGGTTTTAATTTCCTTTGGTTTCTCTTAACTCTTTCATTTATGCGTTTTGAATATGTTTTTGGTGTTTTTTAGTTGAAATATATGTTTCATTCTCATACATCATTCTTGGAAGACTAACGACATTATAAAATTTTACTGATACTATTTTTGCGTTTTAGTTTTTAGTTGACTTTTGATTGTTCCATATATCATGCCAAGCAAGCTCACTTTAGTCTGTACGTCGTTATTATGATCATAAGATTTGCCACAATAAAAGTAACTGAAATGCCTTACTTGGTCTTTTATAACAATATTTTTAATTCAGATAAGATTTCTGTATAAAAAAAATTATTCTTGAAGTTTTGTGAATTGATATATTGATATTTTGTTCCATAAATATTTTGGTTTCTGATCAGTTCTAAATATCTGTTTATTTCTTCTTTTTTATTTCAGGTGCCTCAACAGACTACAATGTGTGAATCACGTGTTGTAGAGTCACCACTCCAAAATGCGAGTATGCTTAAGTTCTTGTATCGAGCAGCTGGAATCTAAATTTGAACAACCATTCTAGAATTTCTGCCCATAGTGTAGACTATGTTCCTCGGTTTTTGTTACCTTGTGGTTCTCACCGTTCTATGTTTCTTTCCGTCCGTCCGTCTATCAAAATCGCAATGTGTTCGTACCATCGCCCTTTGGACACGGCAATAAATTTTCCATCTGAGGCCTTCCTTTGTTACCCTACGCCTCAGACGCAGTTCAAGTACTGAGTTGTACATTGTTCATTGTTGCTTTCAATTCTGGTACACTAGTGTTTCTTTGAGTGAGGTTTTTGGCTCGTAAGCTAAACCCTGAAGGACATAAAGAGTGAAAATCTTCATTTCTAAACATAGACGTATTTTTGGTGTCGAAGACATCCGTTAATTTTCTGCGTGCGAACAATGCCTTGTTATTTCACATGACTACATCTATGTCTGTACGCCGCCCCAACTCAATGTTCAGCAAGTCTGGTTGTTATGCGGAGGATTCGAGTTCGGTTTCCGGTACTACCAGGAATCTTTCCTTGGTGGAATGATTGCACTCAGCCTTGTAATGCCAGTTGAGGAGTTCCAAGCTCAAGAAAACCGACAACAGTCGGGAGAATGGTGTGCTGACATCATCTACCTCCACACCGCATCCAATGACGCCATTGACAGACGATTATACGACGTTCGGTCGGTCCCGATTTGTCCCTGAGGGCCTGAACGCGGAGCTTTACTTGCTTACATTTACATGTACGCATACAGGATGTAGGTTGTAACGGAACATATTAAAGGCTTTACTTTAATGAAGTATGCGATCCCTTCCAAATTCAACCAGTTTAACGAGTATTTATGATTATAGAAAAGTTATTGTGTATGTTAACAATGATTGCACAACATGTATCCATAAACAGTCAACCCATTAAATTATACTAAATAACTAACCCACACAAAAGTTAATATCACTTGATCACTGATACAGCAAATGTCATCATGTAAAAACACTAAGTTTATCTTAAATAATGAATATGAAGTACGAAAAATAGTGGCCAACTTAGGTATTTTGGATCTCCTTAAATAAAAATCACCCAGTGAAACCTATTTGTTCACTAGGAGCGTTTTCACTCAGTATTCACGTAATCAATCCTATTTTAGAAGAAAACCAATGTAATTCTTCATAATTCACGTTACTTACTTATTTATGCAAATTAGAGAAGTCAATTGACAAACTTCTAAAAAACGACCTTTTTGTAACAAAGAATTATTCTGTCAAGTCAACAAATCTGTCTGTCATTTTAATAACATGTTAAATTATGTCACTCGATGCAAATTAACAACTTTTCTGCACAAATTATGATAACAGATGTACATGTGACTCATAAACTATATCTCTTTTTAGTAGTTCTTTGACAATGTTATAAATACAAGCAGCGAGAAAGGTCGAGAGAACAGTCGGAGGCAGTCAGGGCAGTCGGAATGTCACTTTGGTGAAGTGTGTTTATGTGTTATTGTTTGGCAAAACAAGGCAAAGAACATGTAAAGGAAGTACTACTTTGTGTTGTGTTATGGTCTTTGGTGGACAGTGGAATTAATATGGCCACTAAAGTAATAAATATTTGATATTTACATATGTGTTGGTTTCGCTCGTTCTTTATCATCAAAAGCACATGAAAAACACGGGACCTCATGTGTTTACCCTAGACAACCAGATTTAGAGCCAGCATCAGCAACGAGACACAGCAGCGATCCAGCAAGCAGCAGCGATTACTACAATACAATATTTTGTAATGGCGCCAACCTAACATCAAGTGCTAACAAGCTCCGTAAATGGGAGTGAAATAGTGCGATTACAGCAATTAGCAAAAGATATCTACGACGACTTTTGGCGGTCCATTTACAAAAGTGGGGGCTCGTCCGGGATCTTTAAGTGCATCGATGATAATAGTGCAGCGATAAATTTCGTAAGTGCTTAGCACTCCAAAAAAGTTTATTTGTGCATTGTGGCAACAGTGAAAATATGTCAAAAATAAATAAATAAAGTGTGTTTGTGCGACTACGAAGAACTATCATCACACCGCTCGGAAGATTAACGTCTGGATTATGTCAATGGAATTCATCAATCAAGACTTCAGCTTCGATAAAACTGAATAGAAGTGAAGAAAGCCAACAAGAACACCGATCACGACATCATAGCATAAAGCAAGGTATTTTGTTGTTGTCATTTAAAATAATTATTAGTGAAAATGTCTCTATCTGAGAGTGATGATATCGTAGGAAATGTAAAAATTGAGCCAGGGGATGGTGAACAATTAAACTTAACAGAGTGGCTAGCAGGGTTTGCAACGCAAATAAACTCGCAACTTAAACAATCAAGTGAACAATTACGTTTGGATTTAAAACAATCAAGTAAAGAAAACACAGATAGACTGGATAAGTTAAGTTTGGATTTTGATCTCTTAAGTACTCATCTCAATGAGAAGTGTGAGGAAATTAAAACTACCCTCAGTAAGAACACTAGCGAACAGTTGATACACTTCAGAAAAGAATTTCAAGTTAAAGTTGAAAGTTTAAATGAAAACATACAAGCAAACACAGACAGCATTGCTGTCATCTACAACAGAGTAGATGCTGAAGCTAAAAGATTAGATCAAAGAATAGACAAAACATCAGAAGACCTTAAACAAGAATACAACCTGTACACCACTAATGTAGATACAAAAGTAGAAAATATACACACTAAATATACACAATTGGAGGACGCATTGATGTCCAAACAAACGATTTACAATCAAAATACAATGTATGGGCACATCCAAGTGAAATGCTTTCCTGGTGAAAATCTGCACCCTATTGACTTTATTCACCAATGTAAGGATATGTTTGTTGTAGGAATGTCAGATAACATAAAAATTAAGTTAGTAAAACGGTTTCTAGAAGGGGAGGCCCTATCCTGGGCAAATGAGAATAATGATTCTTGGAATACGTTTGAAGAGTTTGAAGCTAAATTTATTTGTAAATTTTGGTCACAGTCCATACAAGCCAGATTAAAGTCAGAATTTCTAAATGGACCAGTGTATAGAGGGAAAGTAGGGGGAATGCAAAAATTTTGCAGAGATCAATTGAAAAAACTTGCTCACTTAAATAACTCTTTTGATATTATGACACAAATTGATGTTTTAAAAAGAAGATTACCAGAGAGACTGCAGTGGGAATTGGTCCATGGACCAGACGATTCAATGGAAGAGTTCCTGAAATTTGTAGATAGATTAGATAGGGCCTTGGAAAGAGAAAGTAACCAAAGTTTTGGCTCTGGCAACAACCAGTATGGGGGGTGGAACAGGAATGTAAATAGAGATTATTATGGGAGGAGAGACTTTGAAAATTCTGGAAATAATGCTCCAAATAGGGGAGATAGGAGATATGAAAATGATTTCAGAAACAATACACAGGAGGGAGGATGGAGGAGAGATAACAGGAATGATAGAAATAGGTATTGGGGAAGAGAACAAGAGAGAAGGGGGTTTCTTGAAACTAGTGAACAAAATGGTAACTACAAGCAGACAGACCGAGGGAACCAGCCGGGAAACGGTGGACAGTCCCACTAGATGTCCGTAGTTTTGGGGCTAGACAATATTATGACAGGACAACACATAACCGAACCTGGAAAAGGAGAGGATACAATATAAAGAGTAAATACCATGAAAATACTGATGTTGTTAGAATGAATAAATTAGAATTTAATAAAAGGTTTTGGGATACTATGAGTAAAAGTGATACAGTTAATAAAAACTGTGTTCAAGCACAGGTAGTTAGTGAAAGTGCAGAAGTTGAAGGTATTGCAGAGTTCCATAGTTGGGCTGAAAAGGATACTGGTGTGAATAACAAGTCAGACACAGCACAAGTAGAATCTATTTTGGGGGGTTTATTTGATAAGAAGGGGGATGACGAAGTGTTTAATGGAGCCAAAGACTCAATTGCTGAGATTCAGATACATAGGGGGGAAACTGAAGATGAGGTTGTTGTGGAGGAGGAGGAAGAAGTAATAGAGGGACATTTAAATAATGATCCTAAATCAAGTGATGTTATTGATGAGAGTGTGGAGGAAGAAATAAAAGTATTTGTAGAATTGAAAAGTGATGATGAGATAAAGGTAAGTGATGTGACAAACATGGGTAATAATGAGGTTAATTTAAGTGAAATGCAGACTAGGGAATGTGTATCTGAGGACAAGCTATTGCCTATTGGGAACTATGAAACGCTAATCTATAAAAATGGAAATAATAATAATATTAAAGAAAATATAAACGGATGGAATGTAAATGTGTGTTTTCAGGAAAAAATGGAAAATTTTTTAGAAGTTTTGTGGAACAACTATGGAAACTGTATAAACAAAGATGCCTTTTGGAAAGAATTAACAAAGGTAAGTGCAACCTTGTATCCTATATGGTGGATAAGAATCCGTAGTGGACTTTATAAAAAAGGGGGTGAAAACAGTAGGTTGTTAAGTGACAACACAGTGTTAAAAGGAACAGATGAAAACAAAGGTTTATGTTTAAATGTCAATGCTTTGCAAACAGAGAGGGATGTGTCTAAGTGTAGGAAAGAGGAAATAGACTTAGGAACTAAAGGAATTGAAAATGATCTATTGTTTGAAAATACTGAAGTAGACAAAGATGTTGAGCTAGGTTATCTATATGTTAAAGTAAACATTGACATTTGTCCATTTGAAATAAAAGAAAGCCCACATCCTAATGCGTATAGACTTATCTTTCCCAGATCAAGAAGGTTATTTGGATTAAGAAACATCACTGAATTGAAATCATATAAACATGATTAAGCACATTTCCCTGTTTGAATACAGTTACTTACCCATTTTCCATAAAGCATGTGATCAGCAAAGATTTTTACTGGATGTGTCAAGTAGCAACTACCACTCATACTACAGACCCTGGAAAAGTTCCAGATTTCTGAGAGAATGTTTTTATATTTTTATTGTCACCATTGAATATTAAATTTGGAGACATCTTCTTTACTTGCAAGGGGCAAGTTTAACCATGCACCCAAAGAGGTGACAAACATTTATTACTTTCTTTTTGTATTGTTGAATATGGGACATGATTGCACCAAATAAAAGACAATGTAAAAATTTTGGTGCAAGACCCATCATTGTGTTACTATTGTTTTCTTAGACATAAGATTTGTGGACAATTTTCTACAGCTAATCAGATGTTCACCAAGTTTGATGTTTGTGTTATGTTGTGACCAATTTAAGTGTCCAATTTTAGTATTCATATGTTCTTGTACTGTCTTGACTATGTGTCTCAATGGGAGACAAGTTTTTTAAATATTTCGTTTCTTTTTTAAATGCATATTATATCCATACATGTGACTTCACTAGTGTGTGTATTTATATATCATGTCCATACTTATAATTATGTTCTTGGTTTTCATTTCTTTTATGTGGCTCAAAAGGAACAGACAGTGGCAATATTTTCTTATGGACATATGACCTGTCCATCTATGTAATATATTTATGTTCCTTCTATTATCTTGACTAATCTGTGACTCAATGAGAGCTGACTTTGAAATAATTTACATATATATTTTTTATATATCTTAACATCGCATGTGATACATTTGTGTCTGTTTTTGATCATTTTCCATGTGGCTCACTGGGAGCAAAGATTAACATTTTTTTTTACTTTTATATATTACTAAATATTTTTATTATGCTGTCATACTGATTGACATAACACAAAGTGCATTTGAAACAACACAACTAAAATATTTGCAGGAAAAAGTCATTTTGAAACGGTGTAACGGTCGTTGTATACATACACATTATGCATAGTAATTGACACATTTGTCCTAGTCGGCTAATATCATTAACATTCTGTAAATGATATTACCCGAGGGGGGTATTGTAACGGAACATATTAAAGGCTTTACTTTAATGAAGTATGCGATCCCTTCCAAATTCAACCAGTTTAACGAGTATTTATGATTATAGAAAAGTTATTGTGTATGTTAACAATGATTGCACAACATGTATCCATAAACAGTCAACCCATTAAATTATACTAAATAACTAACCCACACAAAAGTTAATATCACTTGATCACTGATACAGCAAATGTCATCATGTAAAAACACTAAGTTTATCTTAAATAATGAATATGAAGTACGAAAAATAGTGGCCAACTTAGGTATTTTGGATCTCCTTAAATAAAAATCACCCAGTGAAACCTATTTGTTCACTAGGAGCGTTTTCACTCAGTATTCACGTAATCAATCCTATTTTAGAAGAAAACCAATGTAATTCTTCATAATTCACGTTACTTACTTATTTATGCAAATTAGAGAAGTCAATTGACAAACTTCTAAAAAACGACCTTTTTGTAACAAAGAATTATTCTGTCAAGTCAACAAATCTGTCTGTCATTTTAATAACATGTTAAATTATGTCACTCGATGCAAATTAACAACTTTTCTGCACAAATTATGATAACAGATGTACATGTGACTCATAAACTATATCTCTTTTTAGTAGTTCTTTGACAATGTTATAAATACAAGCAGCGAGAAAGGTCGAGAGAACAGTCGGAGGCAGTCAGGGCAGTCGGAATGTCACTTTGGTGAAGTGTGTTTATGTGTTATTGTTTGGCAAAACAAGGCAAAGAACATGTAAAGGAAGTACTACTTTGTGTTGTGTTATGGTCTTTGGTGGACAGTGGAATTAATATGGCCACTAAAGTAATAAATATTTGATATTTACATATGTGTTGGTTTCGCTCGTTCTTTATCATCAAAAGCACATGAAAAACACGGGACCTCATGTGTTTACCCTAGACAACCAGATTTAGAGCCAGCATCAGCAACGAGACACAGCAGCGATCCAGCAAGCAGCAGCGATTACTACAATACAATATTTTGTAATGGCGCCAACCTAACATCAAGTGCTAACAAGCTCCGTAAATGGGAGTGAAATAGTGCGATTACAGCAATTAGCAAAAGATATCTACGACGACTTTTGGCGGTCCATTTACAAGGTGTAGGACCATTTTGCGCTCTTCGAATCGGTACTCAGTTTCGCAGCTAGTACGTGGGCACACGGATTGAAGCTGGTCACCAATACACCTTCAGCCAGACGAGGGCAGAGAAATGTTCTACTTAGGCTCTCAGGAGCCCATGGCACCACCTTAGTGGGTTCTCTGTGTGTGTTGCTCGGAATATGCCACATAGATATCACGATCAAATACAGAGGTGCAAGGTACTGGTTAAAGACGGGGAGGCTAGATAGGGTACACATCCTATCCGGTGTACCGATACAAAAGACACGTCCCCTTAAATGTTTGCGTTTGGGTACATGGTAGGGTGAGTGAGATGTAAGTGATAAGGGACCCGGACTGTACGATTTCGTCCCCTACATAAGGGAACGGTTGAAAATGAAACATATCGATCCCAGCAGCGGTATGGTACATTTCTTACCTCAACATGGACCTTACCCCACGCACTTAAACTGCATGACTCTGAGACAGACACCTAAACGCACATGCGTGGAAGAAGTTTCCCCAAAACACACTGTCTTCTTCTGCGGGCAGTATGCGAACTACATACATGCACTTCTGTTAGACTACACAGAAACAGAAATACATATATACACAGCAATAAGAGACAAAGAACACTAGGCACAATTAAGTGTAATTAAAAAAGAACGTAGGAAGAGTGCCTGTGGAGACGGCATAACAGACATGTTTACATGAAACGTAACAACAATCTCCAGACGGTAGACAGCGATACTCACAGTGACAGCGACAACAGTGACACAGAAGAGGAACAGGAGGAGAAAGAAGATGAGAAGTAATAGTAAAATAAGACACCTGGAATTATGAATCAGACACAGCATGCCAAAATGCACTGACAAATCGCACGTATCAGTCAAATAATAGATACGGATTACGAATACTGGACTAAATGAAGTGTAAGGTACTCGCAATCTAGCCAAGAAAGCAGCCAGTGATGTATATGGATGGATACCAAATGTTAATGCACGGGACAAGCAATACCATTTCTCTGCTGCTAACTATAAACTATTTTGTTGTGACTGGCGTTCAATTGCTCGAAGAAACCATTCCGAAGTATTCACCGCCAGTCACAATTGGTGATGCAATTAACATATCTCTCCTCTATCCGATCATCTTTTTACATTGTTCTTACACCAACAAAATTTTGCTTATATATCTACCTCAAATTATTTTTAAGTATTTACTCTGTGTCAAATGTTTCAGATAAAAATAAAACAAAAAACTACAAAAAAGATGTGATTCTTGAGTTTCTCCCGGCGTATTTAATAATCAAAATATCCACGGGTGTACTGCCGGTCTACAGTGTCCAACAAATCCATCAATTCACCTGATGATGGCGACATGTATGATCGCCGAAATATTGTGCCCGTTGGACACTGTAGACCGGCAGCACACCCGTGGATATTTTGATTACAAAAAAGATGACAAAAGAGAACTGTAATATGTACGACGTGTTTTAAAATACTAGTTTAACAGGTCTCCAGATTTGCAATAAATAAATATATAGGACATATCATAATAAATAACAGGAACTGACACAGGTGAAAGTAAACAATAATACTAGCCAGAATAGACATGCCGTCTGTGAGATGACTGCGAATGTTTGGTCATGAGCTGCCACTGACTTGAGAATGAAATAGTGTCCTAGACATTACACATGTATTTGTAAAGTATGTGGCGCTTATATGATGGAGAATGTGCTACATGCATGAAGCTTATGTGGGACGACACACGTTCCAGTTTGGTTCTAGACTGGATAGGTCGAGTAGGGCAGATACGCTGGCGTCAAAAATTATCTCAGTATTGATACTGTTGAAGAACTGGAGGAACGATTTGTACGGATATGCCGAGATTTACGGGATGATCCGGCGGCGTTTGAGCCAGTTCATGACTCACTGCATAGCCCATGCAGTATTCATCCAAATGTGGCGACGACAGGGGGAATGTATACTTTAACATCCCCTTTTGCGAGTTTGCTGCAAGTTGTAACATAACGAGGTGAAATAGTATTTTGGGAAATTTATGGTATGAGGTCATCGGTCCCTAGGCTTACACACTAATTAAATAATTAAACTAACTTACGCAATGGACAACAATACACACACCCATGCCCGAGGGAGAACTCGAACCTCCGACGTGGGGGTTAAATAGTATTGCATATTGAACTTTTTGCTAAATTATGTTGTGTGTGAAATTTGAGTGCAATTAGGTGGGGATGCAATAGAAAAGATTGCATTTAGATTTATACTAACTAGGACAATATTTAATGATAAAGTCATTTATGTGTCTATTAACGTATATTTTCACCTGTGTCAGTTTTTGTTGTAGATCTGACACACCCTGTGCATTGTACAGCGCTGACGGATGGGATTTGGTACCAGTATTATCGAGCTACTGTCCATTTCATTCGCGTAACGAATGTGCGGAAATTGACTATCGATATGGCTCTGTGCCGTCCCTAATTTCTCTTCTCTTACTGTCGATCCCTACATAAGATATCCGATACTGGTAGCAGAATTTTCCCACCGCCTTCCTTGAGTTCAGGCTCAATGAACGTATCCGACAGGGTTTTCCTGAGAATAACCTCGCTTTTTGTTTCAGAAATGCCGACGTTTAATGCTAATGTTGCTTCCTTCCTTCAAAGACCCCCATGTGAGTTCCCCGAGCATCCACGTTACACTTTCGTGTGGGCTGTACCGACGTGACAACGTGTCTTTGAATTCTTCGATATCTGATATCATACCTTCTTGATAAGGACTCCGAACGACGAAGCAGTACTCGAGAACTGGTATGCATTTTTTCTTCACAGATACATTGCATTTTACCAGAACTCTTTCAATAAATCTAAATCTTCAATTGGTCTTCTCTACAAGCAATTTTGTGTGGCTACTCCATTTCACATCGCTTCTTAATATTACCGCTAAAGAGTTCAACTACAGATCTACTCAAGAAATATAAAACTAAATGTTTTTCAGACACTACATGCCTCTTTCATTTTGTTGATGGCGTTATTCTACTATTACCTACAGCTGAAGCATTCTACGATTAATTACTCGAAGTGGTAATTTCCCTCCAAGTGTTTCTGGATCCCCTTACTATCGTCTAACTATAAAGAAAATTATTACAAATGCGTGGGCTGTAATAACAACATTATAAATTTGATCATCCCCGTAAATGACCATACTTTCCTGTAGATAACGAACAATCAAAGAGTGCTGCTGGTCCTATCGGATAAATGGTTTAAGTTCATTGTGAATATTAGTAGCCCTGTTACGCCTACTTTAGTTTCTGTTGAACATGTCAGATTACGTATACCGACAAGTCAAGAGAGAAATACAAATTGGCTCCCTAACTGCACCGGAAGTCCTCACCTCTGGCAGGGGCATTATCCATGTGGTGAAGCGTGTGAAGAAGCGTTGCGTCTGCGTGTCTTCGTACAGTAGTACTCTCTCCGTATCGACGAGGGAGCTGGGGAAAGCAGAGGCCAGTGGGTCAGTGCTAGCGCCAGTCGATACGATCAGCATACGACGTCTAACAATCGATACTGGCCACTCGCCTGCACTAGCACCTACCGCCGTTTTTTCTCGAAGTTCGGGACTTTATTGTGAAAAACTCACAAAAAAATTATGATTCATAGTATTGCCCATCGCTGGCCACTACATTCTCCTATCTTTCAGGTGCACACGCATCCCGTGGCAGAAGAACTGGGCGTATTTTGTGGGGATCCATGAATCGATTCAATTTTGCACTTGCTCCTATGATCGGAAATGTTGGTCAGCCAGACTGTATGCCACTGATCGAAAAAGGTGGTAGTCAGACAGGGCAACGTATGGAGAATACGGCGGGAGGGATAGAACTTCTCTTTTTAACATTACCAAGTATATTTTGACGGGTTTTGCGACATGGGGTCGAGCACTGACCTGCTGCAAAATTACCTTTACGTGTCCATCGCTGTATTGTGGCCGTTTGTGTTTCAGTGGCCGGCCGGAGTGGCCGTGCGGTTCTAGGCGCTACAGTCTGGAGCCGAGCGACCGCTACGGTCGCAGGTTCGAATCCTGCCTCGGGCACGGGTATGTGTGATGTCCTTAGGTTAGTTAGGTTTAATTAGTTCTAAGTTCTAGGCGACTGATGACCTCAGAAGTTAAGTTGCATAGTGCTCAGAGACATTTGAACCATTGTGTTTCAGTGCTGGGCTCGAACGCTGCAGTTGCTTTCGATAATGATGTCCTGTGACTGTCTTCCTCTGTTTCAGTAGTTACGAAAACTTTGTCTTCCCCCGCCATGTCGATCTTCGACATCAAAATCTTCGTTCTTAAGGCGTTGAAAACATTCTCTGCACGTTCTTCCACTAATAGTTTCCTCACCATTGGTCTTACCCAGCATTTTAAGAGTCACAGCCGCAAATTTCTTCATGTTAAAGCAGAAAATTAAGAAATGGGTACGAAAGTTAACGTACTTTTCGGGGAATAACCTGATGATGAAATCACAAGACGACTAATATTTTTATGGCATTATGTTTACAGATGCCTAAGCTTACTGTATTACACGTACGACAAACCACCTGAACCCCACTTGCCGCTACTGCCGTCTATTGCAAAACGGTAGAGGCAAAGTTGTAGACCTAATGTTTCCCTTCACTGGAACGGCAGAAATTACACTGGCAGAGCGAAATTGTCAATTCTATGCTAACTTCTGTATGAGTTTCTTCCTGTCGTATTGTGTAGGAGTGGGAACGAATAGCCGAATCTTCAATGTCTCTCACATTCAGAATCCAAAGTAGAAAACTAACTCCAGGATTATTGGACTCGTGTGGATATAAGGGAAATTAACCGTATTCGACATCTGTTTTTACACATGCAGAGTACCTTTTTTTTATTTTACCGAAAAGACAAGAATGCGATAAAAAAGTCCCAGTGGACAGCAAGATGTATTAGAAGCACGTTTCGTTTTAAACTTATGCACTCGTTGTTGTCATAGCTGTTATGTCTCAGATTACGTATCAGATTTATCAAGCTGTCATGAACTTAAATTGCCTGAATGGAAATAAGTTCTACAGGAGGCTGTTTATCATCTTTTTCGTAAGTCATCCCCATTCACTCTCACCTTCCCTCTTTACACGCAGTGTAATTCTGTAATTATACAGGGTGTAAATTTTAAGTTGACAAACCAGAATAACTCGAAAAATAAGCTTCACACGAAAAAATGTGTAGAATCCAAAGTTGATTATTTTCCAGGGGGACATCTGCTGGTGCTAAAACTAGCCCGCCACCCCAGCCCCCTGGGGTGGGGTGGGAGGCAACTATAAAATTTTTAATGGGAACCCACCATTTTTATTGCAGAATCAGATTCTACATAAAAAAACTACGTACATTTTGTCTTAAGCATTTGGTTTGATTCTTGGTAGTTGGCGCTGTAATTCAAGAAAATCGATGGTCTCATTTTTGTGGCGAAAATGGATACGGATAGTTAAAAAATACTTATTTATTTCGTTAATTTTGATTCGAAAAAACTGAAATTCCTCCCGCTCAAACCCCATCCTATGGGGGGAGAGAGAGAGTTTTAGTTTTAGTGAACCAAAATTTACAAAGTAAATAAGCTGCCGGAGATACTGGAACTAACGCACGCGGCTTTTTCACATGTCACTACCTGATACTGGCAGAATTAGGAGCAGCATCTCATAAAAGGAGAAAATGCGGCGCCTAGGTCGCTTCGTGGATTCTGTAGTTGATCGACTCTTTATCAAAGTAGCACATGACAATTCCATAACTGAGACGTATTTCTCGGATTCGGACAAGAAAGGAACTAAGAGACTACTTGACGACTGGCTGTAATTAATACCTTCAGTGCCTTCACAGCCTTCCGATCCACGTGAAACGAAATCCAATGAGATTCAAGAAAACGCGAAAGAATACATGGCGTAATGTTTACATCAGGTTTATACTTATGATGAACAGAGTATAGGTGACGGAATATTTTTAGTCAGATAGCCTACACGCGATGCATCGTGTCAACTGTTTCTGTAAGTTCCATCCATTGGAGTGAAATCACAGTAAATCTTACCGAGTTCAGTATTTATTCTAGTAAAAACTAAGGTTACACAGCAGCTGATTAGAACATATACTCCGTCAGTCACTGCGAAGTGCGTGGCAGAGGGTACTTTTTCCTAAGCTTTTTACTGTTCTTTTCACGAATGGATGTGAGAAGAGCGACTGCTTATTTGCCTCTGTGTGAAATGTTTTTCCTTAACTTTACCTCCGATCTCTGTGTGACAGACACTTAGAGCACTGAAGAATATTTGTAGTCTCTACCCTGAAAGACGATTCTTCAGATTTTCTAAGCGGATTCTCCCGAGACACGGTTAAACGTGTCAGTGCTCTAAAGCCAATGATTAACTCCCTGTAACTACTAAACGTTTTGGGATTTTAGCCAGTTAGCTTCAGGAGCGGAATGGAACCATTCTCATTGGTCATTTTCACTTCATTCTCCAGCCAATAGCACGCCTTCGGGGACTGTTGCTTCCTCGCAGGACTTCTAGGAAGTTTACTCTCAACATCTGTTGAAAAATAGCTGTCGACGTCGGAAATTCACTCAACCTTACGCTCCTAGGTCCCAACCGCATCCTACTTTAGGTGATTATGGAAAGGGAATCCTTCAGCTCTAGTCTGTACAAAGCCCAAATCCACGGGATTGTGGTTGCTGTATCTTGAGCCATAACAGCCCCATGGCGCCTCTGGCGTTGGTATGTTACACAGTGTGTTTGGTCTCTGTTTTTCTGAACTGAATAGTGTCATTGTTTTAAAGACCACCGATGACCAATGTACATCTCATAAATCTTCCATCTTCCAAATTTGGATGACATTTTAATGAACTTTGGCCGAAAATATATGATTTCCACAAAAACGCGCAATGACCCACGTATTTCATAGTTTTCTTGAAGAAAATTTCCGAGAGGGACTACATGACTGTATCAACTATGGACTCCGTTACCTAAGTAAAGTATTGTATTAAAACACTGAAAAACTTGATTCTATGTGCTCTAGGGAAGGCACGAAAATTAGGGTTTAACGTCCCGTCCGTGACGAGAACATTATATGCGACAAACTAGAATTGGGAAAGAAAACTGGCCTGCCTTGCCATAGGATTTCATTCTTAACCGATTTAGGAAATTCACGAAAAACCTAGCTCTGGTTGGCCAGACAGGCATATGAACTGCTGTCTTGCCGAATACGAGCCCAATGTCTTTACAGAGCCTCGAATCGCTTGTTATGTATATTTAACTTGCATTCATTGTTTTAAGGTGGTTTATCGTCAACTTATTTCGAATATCGAAGAGTTTAATGACGTTCCCTCCGGTATTTCCTCACTGAATCGGCTGAGTACGTATCAGTTACAACGCTAAACGCTGGATTACACCCCTATTTAAGTGACTGTGTTGAAGAAAAGTGCTACGAATATCGACATAGCGCAATTAAATGTGCAATTCACTTGTCAGACACTGATGGATATCAGCCTAGTATGCTTTATAGCTTAGGAAAGATAACTTGTACGCCTATGTCCCCACAAGTCGGCAACCCACATGACCGCCCTGCCTTGCGGTATCACGCGCAGAAGGCGCATTAAGGAGCACGCGGGGCGTACCCTTCATTCCAAACCGTACCCACGGGCACTGCAGAAAGTGGCATAGCCGTAATCACTCATTGCATTTCTTTACTAGTTTTAAGGGGAAAATGCATAGTAAAAAAACAGAAGGCTGTAGTTCAGCATTCTTAGAAATGGAGCACTAGACTGTATGTAAAAAGAATAGGAGATGGAAATGGTCTTGACTACATAGAAAAAATGGTTCAAATGGCTCTAAGCACTATGGGACTTAACATCTGAGGTCATCAGTCCCCTAGACTTAGAACTACTTAAACCTAAGGACATCACATACATTCGTGCCCGAGGCAGGATTCGAACCTGCGACCGTAGCAGCCGCGTGGTTCCGGACTGAAGTGCCTAAAACCGCTCGGCCACCGCGGCCGGTCGACTACATAGAAGAAACGTAGCTAAGATCCGCCGTCAGTGATTTAAAAGGAAGGAAAATTAGGGCTCAACGTCTCGTTTAAAACGATATCATTAGACATGAAGCACAAGTTCGTGTTGGGAAAATATGGTGAAGTATAATGGAAGGTCAAAGTTTCAGTTCGAAGGCTGTAGAGTCCAGAATGGGTATGCCATCAAAGTAAGATCGACGTGAGCACTAAGGCAATCATCCCAAGACGCAGCAGGCTGAACATACCAGTTTGGTAAAATACCGTGTCCTGCTGTGTGAAGAAGTTCTTAACTGCCTGCTGCACATCCTCATCCGACAGGAACCGTCGCCATTCAAGGCTTTTTTTAATGGACCGACGGCGTGATAATCGCGTGGGGAGAAATCAGGACTACGGAATGGGACCTCGAGGGTCTCCCGCTTGAGTTGGCGTAATTTCTACGATACGACATTTGTGATATGAGAACGTGCGTTATCATGAAGCGACTGCACCCCTTGTCGCAGTTTTCCCGGACGTTTCGCCATAACTGCACGCCGTAATTTCTCCACCGTTGGGCAGCACCGTTCGCCTGTGGTGGGGACACCGGTTCTTTGAAATCAATAAGCAAAGGACCCCGTTATCAAGGAACAGGACGGGCATCACCTTTTCAGCAGATGACTATGGATGACACCACTGCATCTTCGACGTTTTCGACTCTGTTTATCACTGGTGGCACCATCTCTCGTAGCCTGCAACAAAGAGCTCAGGGAACGTCGGTCATGTTTGGACACATGTTGTAATAACGTCTCCATAGTTCACGTTTCCGCAATTAGTGCACGCACGTCTGAAAGACACGAGTGATACACTAATCCCTTTCCTAAATGCTTATATACGCGTATAGGAGACGTGCAACGTTGCATATACGGTGCAGCAAAGCTTACTAACGTAAACATTTTGATCGTCTCTTATAAATCAGCGGTGTTCTTTCACGTAGAACGTTCTCTACATTTAACTATATATGACGGTAGTATCTGTTCCCCAAAGAACAGTTACCGTTTGACGACCATGCAGCTTTGCTAGAATGAAACGATAATTACATAGACACCCTAGATGCCAATTGGCGTTGATATACTTCATTGGGGACATGTTGAAAATGTGTGCCCCGACCGGGACTCGAATCCGGGATCTCCTGCTTACATGGCAGACGGTCTATCCATCTCTACATTTACCTTAAGCAGTTTAGGGAAACCTCTGAAGAAATTAAATCTTGATAACTGGTCGGGGTTTGAACAGCCGACCTCTTGAATACAAGTGCAATGCCCTACTACTGCGTCACCGCACTTGCTTTAAATGATTTAAGGTAAAAGAGGAAAGCTTAAAGCACGATGGGTGAATGGGATTTGAGTCTCACTTCTCCTCGGTACGACAAGAAGACCGAAAAGAAGGGAGATATCTAAAGTTACGTCGACGCCGAATTCAGCAGAGGTGGAAGACATGCTTCAGTGTTTATGGAGAAAACCGGAAATTTGAAGTTGGATGACCAAAAAGGGACGTGAGCCCTGTTCATCCCGAATTTTATTCTTGTGTCTTAATCGCAATTTCTGCTCACTCCGCAACAATCAAGTAGGCTACAGGTAATTCGTAGATATTAATAACATCATTTAACTGAAGTAAACGGTTGTCTTCCATTGTATAATGAATGTTTGTCACGTCTCTGGATAGCGCTGTACTTACGAAAGTATTAGCAGATGGTCGGTGCAGTCTATACGAAATAACGGCACTGTTTATAATGATGGGTCCGCCTTACTGGGAAGTTAAGCATGGTGCTTTTCGAGGGGAGTGAGCTTTGTGTCTGCACTGGATACTACTGTCCATTCTCACATTACGGTAACTAACAACAGAATCACACGATTCCGATACAGACACCCAACGTGGTCATTTACCAGTAAACAGTTAGACGTACTGTTTTAGAGCATGGAAAAATAATTTTAGATTAGTAGAGCAATAGTAGTGGTTGCGAAGGGCGTGAGACAGGGTTTTAGCTTATCCCCGATGTTATTCAATCTGTATATTCAACAAGCAGTAAAGAAAAAAAATATGGAGTAGGAATTAAACTCCATGGAGAAGAAATAAAAACTTTGAGGTTTGCCGATTACATTGTAATTCTGTCAGCGACAGTAAAGGAGTTGGAAGGGCAGTTAAACGGGATGGACAGTGTCTTGAAAGGAGGATATAAGATGAACATCAACAAAAGCAAAACGAGGATAATGGAATGTAGTCGAATTATGTCGGGCGATGCTAAGGGAATTAGATTAGGAAATGAGACACTTAAAATATTAGATGAGTTTTCTATCTGGGGAGCAAAATAACTCATGGAGGTCGAAATAGAAAGGATATAAAATGTAGATTGGTAATGCCAAGGAAAGCGTTTCTGAAGAAGAGAAATTTATTAACATCGAGTATAGATTTAAGTGTCAGGAAGTCGTTTCTGAAAGTATTTGTATGGAGTGTAGCCATGTATGGAAGTGAAACATGGACGATAAATAGTTTGAACAAGAAGAGAATAGAAGCTTTCGAAATGTGGTGCTACAGAAGAATGCTGAAGATTAGATGGTAGATCACATAAATAATGAGGAGCTGTTGAATAGAGTTGGGGAGAAGAGAAATTTGTGGCACAACTTGACTAGAAGAAGGGATCGGTTGGTAGAACATGTTCTGAGGCATCAAGGGATCACAAATTTAGCATTGGAGGGCAGCGTGGTGGGTAAAAATCGTAGAGGGAGACCACGAGATGACTAAGCAGATTCAGAAGGATTTAGGTAGCAGTAAGTACTGGGAGATGAAGAACCTTGCACAGGATAGAGTAACATGGAGAGCTGCATAAAACCACAACAACAGCAATAATCATAATGCTTAAAATTCACTGCGTATGAAAAAGTAAGGAAATGTTCATTTGAATTTAGAATATACAATTCATAGAGAGAATTTTCTGCTACGTAGTGTTATAAGATTGACATATTACGTGCAATAAAACGCGATACTGTCACGTAACTTAAAATAACTGTTGATTTTGTTAAAGCAGTGCAACTCTACACGTTGTACAAGCCTTTGGATGGCACGAGATCCTAAACTGAGAACGGTGAGATAAGAAGCTAACTGACATAAACAACTTACAGCTTACACCGTCTCACAACAGGTCCTCTAAAGTGGCGACAGACCCTGTCTCTAGGCGCGCAGTCCGGAACCATGCGACTGCTACGGTCGCAGGTTCGAATCCTGCCTCGGGCATGGATGTGTGTGATGTCCTTAGGTTAGTTAGGTTTAAGTAGTTCTAAGTTCTAGGGGACTGATGACCACAGCAGTTGAGTCCCATAGTGCTCAGAGCCATTTGAACCATTTGACCCTGTCCTCAACCCATGCATTGCGATGTTGCATAAAATTTTGCCGCGCCGTATTCAAACCATTACGACAAAGGCCTTGTTCGTAAAATACGCAACCTGTAGGGAGTTCGGCAGTGCAGTACTGCCCCGGATAATCCCATAAGAGAACCCAACTCTGTGTTCAAAATCATTTCTTGACCACAGTGCCTGTAATCTTCGTTTATGAAAGGGATGTAACTCTGCCACCGCCCACCACACTGTGTTCCTCAAAGTGTGTACTTCACGGGCAAGTTGACGAATGCCTAGTGATGAATCTCCTACCACAAGGTTTAGCACTATCTTTGCGAATTCTATGTGCGAACAATTCTTTGTCGCCAAACTTGACCACTTCTACTGGCCTAACGACTCGGCTATTCGTACTTTTCCATCCTAAGTGATCATTGTCTACAATGTGGGTAGTGTCTGTTGCTAAAATTTCCAGCGCTACAGCCTGCTACAGCGTATGCACTGCCGACAAAAAAAGTGAAGTACGCGGAAGGGAAAAAGCTAAATGAAACTTCACGGATGGAGGGGGTATATAATACAGGGTGATTCAAAAAGAATACCACAACTTTAAAAATGTGTATTTAATGAAAGAAACATAATATAACCTTCTGTTATACATCATTACAAAGAGTATTTAAAAAGGTTTTTTTCACTCAAAAACAAGTTCAGAGATGTTCAATATGGCCCCCTCCAGACACTCGAGCAATATCAACCCGATACTCCAACTCGTTCCACACTCTCTGTAGCATATCAGGTGTAACAGATTGGATAGCTGCTGTTATTTCTCGTTTCAAATCATCAATGGTGGCTGGGAGAGGTGGCCGAAACACCATATCCTTAACATACCCCCATAAGAAAAAATCGCATTGGGTAAGATCAGGGCTTCTTGGAGGCCAGTGATGAAGTGCTCTGTCACGGGCTGCCTGGCGACCGATCCATCGCCTCGGGTAGTTGACGATAAGGTTTCATAACTAACCTTTTTCGTAGGGCTCTCCATACAGTTGATTGTGGAATTTGCAGCTCTCTGCTAGCTCTGCGAGTCGATTTTCCTGGGCTGCGAACAAATGCTTGCTGGATGCGTGCTACATTTTCATCACTCGTTCTCGGCCGCCCAGAACTTTTCCCTTTGCACAAACACCCATTCTCTGTAAACTGTTTATACCAACGTTTAATACACCACCTATCAGGAGATTTAACACCATACTTCGTTCGAAATGCACGCTGAACAACTGTCGTCGATTCACTTCTGCCGTACTCAATAACACAAAAAGCTTTCTGTTGAGCGGTCGCCATCTTAGCATCAACTGACGCTGACGCCTAGTCAACAGCGAACAAATGTACAACTAAATGAAACTTTATAGCTCCCTTAATTCGCCGACAGATAGTGCTTAGCTCTGCCTTTTGTCGTTGCAGAGTTTTAAATTCCTAAAGTTGTGGTATTCTTTTTGAATCACCCTGTATTATTTCACTGATTACAAAATCGAGTCAAATTTACAAAGGACTCCGCAGTATGATGATGTATCTCAACTGGCGTGAAGCACACACTGATTCGGTTGTAAATGAGTATCATAAATCCGACGTGTCCTCCCCTGAGCAAGCCGGTTCACAATTGTTGTAACAGTACCTTGATATTCGGGATACTTGCGGAGGGTCAGAGTTGACGTCCGAGCTGTCCGAGCTGGGCCCACAAATGTTCCTATCGGGGACAAAACTGTGGATTTTTCCTGACTAAAGGAGTACCTCAACATCACGCAGACAGTTCGTAGAGACGCACTGCGTGAGCTAACTAACATTCTCCTGTTGAAAAACGGCACCACGGTACTGTAGCGTGAGAGGTAACACACGAGGACGCGGAATGTCCGTGACGTCACGTTGTGGCGTGAGAGTTCCCTCAGTCACTGCCAGCCGCGACTTGATGTCACAACCAATGGCTCGTGCACCAGGGCGCCAGCATTAACATCGCTATGCCTCTCCAGAGAAGTGGAAGATCTGGTCATCTTCCCAAGTGGCCGCCATACTTGACGACGATAGTCGTCCGGGATAGTGCAGAACACTGTGTGATGCCATTCGTCAGCAGCTCACGCTCTGCTGTCAGCTGTTTGTTTGCGGTGTTAACGGCAGCCTACGCATGCGACGGTAATTCCCTAGACCGGCTTCTGCTAGACTCCGAATAATCGTATGGGATGGCACAAAATGTTGCAAGGGTCCATTGCTTGTTCTCAGAGAGGAGGCTCATAAAGGTTTACGCTGTGCTTGGTGTACAGTTCGGCGATCTTCCCTTGTGGTCCTCAGATGTGATTAATTGGAACCTTTGCGAAGCGTCTGGTCCTCACGTACCCATGCAATCCAGCATCGGGCCGTTGTCACATCCGAATGCCACAAAACTCTGGATAATTCTCGATTCGACCAGGTGGCCAAATTGAGACTAAAGTGAGATCTATTTCAACCTCTTGTCAGTTTCTGGTAAGCCTGTATAATACAAGTATGCGACGTATATCTTTCACTGAGATCTCTCGGCATCTGACGCTTATGCAGTGTGTTTCACAGTTCACATTGCACACTTCTAGAGGTTGTGGAGGGGACAAAGTAGATCAAGAACCCATATCCAGGAACGTCATCCGATGACGCTACAGAGCGCCAAAGTCATAGGCGCCAGAGCCTGTAAATATAAATATACACAGGTTCAATCCATGAAGATGGGTTAGCACACTAGACTCGCATTCGGGAGGACGACGGTTCAATCCCCCGTTCAATCGCGCGTCCGACCACCCTGATTTAGGTTTTCCGTGATTTCCCTAAATCACTCCAGGCAAATGCCGGGATGGTTCCTTTGAAAAGGCACGGCCGACTTCCTTCCCTAATCCGATGAGACCGATGACCTCGCTGTCTGGTCTCCTCCCCCAAGTCAACCCAACCCATAAAGATTTTGCAAACTTTCAAGGATGATGGAGACGGAAAAATGTATCTATTTGAGGTAAGGGTCCCTGTTTCGGAAATGAACGGGTCGAAAGTTACAAGTGAAAATCATTCTCATATCTCTGACAGTGGAACACATGTAGCGGTAGTGTTGTCGCTAAGACTGTAGGGTAGGCAACTTTCAGAGGGGGTCGTATGGACCAGGACAAAAAAAAGTCTAGGGGCTCTAAAATGCATACTTCAACAGCTCTTACACTCGTTCAATAGAAGAGATGAGTTTCACACTAGCGAAGATAAACAAGTGCTCACAGCTCTTCACGTACGCATTTTAGAGCCCCTGTTTACTAGACCTTTTCTTCTTATCTCGGTCAATACTTCCCTTCTGGAAGCTGCATGCAGTACATTCTTAGCAAAAACAGTACCTGTACATTTGTTCCACTATAGAGATATCAGAATGATTTCGCATGTAACTTTCGACTCGTTCGTTTCCGAACCGGGTACCCTTACCTCAAACTGATACATTTATCTGCTTCCACCATCCTTGAAATTTTGTAACAACTTCGCGGAATCACCCTGTATATACAAAAGTTAAAGGCACCGGTTCCTATGGCTCTGGCGTTCTGTAGCGTTGTTGGATGACGTTTCCGGACGTCGGTTCCATTGCAAAACTTGATCTACTAAGTGTCGTCTACAACCTCTACAAGTGTGTAAGGTGAATTGTGGAGCACCCAGTTAATTCTGTCAGGCCTGATAACGACACTAAACACGAACAACACTAACGCACGCTGTTCGTCTTTCTACCAGACACAGAGAGTTGCAACTCTAATAAATTACATGTCTACCATTGGCAGTGTGCGTGTACGAAGTTACACTGACATCTGACCATGTGTTCTGGCTGTTTCACTTCCTTCATCAGACAGCGTATTTAAGTGCATACCTGCACGTTGCTGATACAAGCAAAGTTGTATTCCTACATAGGTGTTCTTGGTGGCAAACATTAGCGAATTCTTGCATCAGCATGTGACGTTGATTGAAACTAAGTTGCGTCTTGCGAATATAAAAAGAACGTATGTTACATTGTGACGCGGAAAAACACACATGCTATTCAATAGACATCAAGTCAGACAATAATGTGGCTGCGTTGCAGAGTATGTACATTTTCATCAGGATTTAAGACCAATTCGTGATGTAATTTTTTACGACTGTTGCCGAATTGTTGATGTAGTAAGTTAAGCGTAACTCTGATTGTGTAGAATCTTCTCAGGCTTCAGACGCGTGAAGATGGTTACAGGTCCATGTGCTTTCGGTCGAGAGACGCTTAGTTATTGTAAAGTGATTGCCAACAGCCACATGTATGTGTTTTTAATGCATTTCATTCTCTAGTGCTAAACGTAGAACGCGTTGGTTCAATTCTGACCCGCCGTCTTTTGAACCAAATACCAAACGAGGTTTTATTAGGGCACAGGGAGTCGCAGTTGGGAATAAATGGGAGGGAATTTCCAGTACTGGAATCTGCCGTACAAGAAAATCAAACCTCCTTAAGACCTTGGTTAGCAACGGGGAAGGGAATAGTTTTTAATTCTGATTCTGGGACAACAATGTCCAGACAAAAATATGAAAGTCTAGTCTATGCGTGCTTCTATTTGTTTATGTGTATACACCAACCACTTGCCCCGTATGACCAGTGGACTTGTGTCCCAGCTATGGCAGCCCTTGTCCGTAAAAATAAGTACAGGTTGTAACGGTGTGCACCTGCACGCAGCTTTAGCCTTTTAGCGAAAAAATGCCTTGTGCGGTGATGGACTGAGCACCAGTGACGTCACATCCAGAACAACAGCTACACGAGGTCGACGCCAGTCAGTTTTCATTGACAATGGCTGACGACAGTCGGCCGATAGAAATACAGGCTGTACCAAGGGTCCCATAACCCCTCCCCATCTAACTGTGTACTAATCGATTTTTCTTGTTACAGGTGATGTTGATTTGTGGGAAGATTGGCTGATGAATGCAATTACACCTTGGGACAACGAGTCGTCATGAGTACTTGGGTTTATGAACGACCTCACTCTGGGAAAACACAGAGAGATTCGAAATGATTTCACCACTAGATTTAATATGATGGCGCCGTCGAAGCCAACAACATTACGTTGGGAGAAGAAAATGCTTGAAACTGGTTCAGAGCGAGAATAAAAGCAAACACATATGCGGAAGTTGCAGCATCAGTGGAACGTTTGCCGAAAAAGTTGCTACGCAAGCGATTACTGGAAATGAAAATCCCATTAAAGTCTTTACGGCGACATATGCGAACAGAGTTAAACCTAAAACCATTCAGGTCCTCGTTTGAGAATGAACTGAGAGATCAAGACTTGGAAAATTGACGTGACACTTGATCTCGGTTACTGGAGGTGTTCAACCCAATTCCCAAACGTACCATGAAAATTACGGATTGCATACAGATCACCTGCAGTAAACGGTGGTAATCTAATGGTACACCCTCCTATTATCAGATCCGTTCTGTTGAAAGAACATTTAGCACGGATGTAAACAGCGTAGAGGTAGTGTAATAAGATTTTTGGAGCAGCCTGTTCAAATGACCACTCGATGCGGCTGCAGTTGTTGAAGAGTTTCTTCTACATCTACATAAGCACTCCGCAAGACACCGTCAGGTGCACGGTTGGGGATATCTTGTTCCAATAATAGTCATTTCCCTTCTCATTCCAGTCGCAGATGGTGGAGGAAGAAACGACTGTCTATTTGACTCCGTCCGTGCCGTAATTTCTCTTATCTTGTATTCGCGGTCCTTAAGCGAAATATACATTGGCGGCAGCAGAATAGTTCTGCTGTCAGCCACAAATGTCGGTTCTCTAAATTTTCTCAGTAGGGTTTCGCGAAAGGAACGTCGTCTTCCCTCCAGGCATTCCCATTTGAGTTCACGCAACATTTCCGTAATACTCGCGTGTTGACCGAACCTATCGGTAACAAATCTAGCAACACGCCAATGAATTGCTTCAATGTTTTCTTCAAACCGACACGGTGGGGAACCCAAATCTTCGAAGAGTACTCAAAAACGGGCCGCATAAGTGTTGTGTAAGCGGTCTCGCTTACAGGTGAGCTTCACTTTCTTAGAATTCTCCCGATAAACTGAAGTCTACATTTCTCCTTCCCTTAGAACGACCTTAGATGCTCGCTCCATTTCACATCGGTTTGCAACGTTACGCCCAGATATTTTATCGAACTGAATGTGCCAGGCAGCACAGCACTAATTCTGTACTGGAATCTTAGAGGACTGATTTTCCCACTCACGTGCATTAACTTACTGTTGTTTTCTATATTTACAGCAAGCTGCCATTCATCACAACAAATAGAAATTCTCTCTAAGCCATCTTGCATACTCTACAGTCACTCAACGACGACACTTCCCATGACACTGCAGTATCACCATGTAACAGCCGCAAATTGCTGCTCACACAGCTCGTTAGATCATTTATGCACATAGTGAACAAGAACTGTCCTATAATGCGTTCCTAGTGCACTCCTGACGATAACACTGTGTCTGATGAACACTTCTCCTCGAGACCATGTATTCACACAGTTACTTTTACTGCTGCGATGGCGAGTTGAATGCAGTCGTTGTTGTTGTGGACCTCAGTCCGAAGGTTGATTTGGTTCAAATGGTTCAAATGGCTCTGAGCACTATGGGACTCAACTGCTGTGGTTATCAGTCCCCTAGAACTTAGAACTACTTAAACCTAACTAACCTAAGGACATCACACACATCCATGCCCGAGGCAGGATTCGAACCTGCGACCGTAGCAGTCCCACGGTTCCGGACTGCGCGCCTAGAACCGCGAGACCACCGCGGCCGGCAAGGTTGATTTGATGCAGCGCTCTATGCTGGTTTGATGCAAGCCTCTTTATGGCCGGAAAACTACTGCAACCTACATCCTTCTGAATCTGTTTAGTGGTTCAAATGGCTCTGAGCACTATGGGACTTAACATCTGAGGTCATCAGTCCCCTAGAACTTAGAACTACTTAAACATAACTAACGTAAGGACATCACACACATCCATGCCCGAGGCAGGATTCGAACCTGCGACCGTAGCGGTCACGCGGTTCCGGACTGAAGCGCCTAGAACCGTTCGGCCACACTGGCCAGCAATCTGTTTAGTGTATTCATCTCTTGGACTCCCTCTACGATTTTTACCCCCAACGCTTCCCTCCAATACTAAGTTGGTGATTCCTTGATGTCTGCCGGCCGGGGTGGCCGAGCGGTTCTAGGCGCTACAGTCTGGAACAGCGCGACCTCTACGGTGGCAGGTTCGAATCCTGCCTCTGGCATGGATGTGTGTGATGTCCTTAGGTTAGTTAGGTTTAAGTAGTTCTAAGTTCTAGGGGACTGATGACCTTAGACGTTAAGTCCCATAGTGCTCAGAGCCATTTGAACCATTTGAACCTTGATGTCTCAGAATGAGTCTTATCAACCGATCCGTTCTTCTAGTCAGGTTGTGCCACAAATTTCTCTTCTCAGCAATTCTATTCAGTACCTCCTCATTAGCTTCGTGGTCCACCCATCTAATCTTCAGCATCCTTCTGTAGCATCACATTTCGAAAGCTTATATTCTCTTCTTGTTTAAACTGTTTATTGACCATGTTTCACTTCCATACATGGCTATATTGCATACAAATGCTGTGAGAAAACACTTTCTGACAATGAAATCTATATTCGATGTTAACAAATTTCTCTTCTTCAGAAACACTTTTTTTGACATTGCCAGTCTACTTTTTGTATCTTCCGTACTTCGGCCATCATCCGTTATTTTACTACCCAAGTGCCGGCCGCGGTGGTCTAGCGGTTCTAGGCGCTCAGTCAGGAACCGCGCGACTGCTACGGTCGCAGGTTCGAATCCTGCCTCGGTCATGGATGTGTGTGATGTCCTTACGTTAGTTAGGTTTAAGTAGTTCTAAGTTCTAGGGGACTTACGACCACAGATGTTGAGTCCCATAGTGCTCAGAGCCATTTGAACCATTTTACTACCCAAGTAGCAAAAGCCATGTACTACTTTAAGCGCCTTGTTTCCTAGCCTAATTCCCTCCACTTCACCTGATTTAATTCAACTGCGATCCATTATCTTTTTTTCTTTTGTTGACACTCATCTTATATCCCCATTTCAAGACACTATCCATTCCGTTCACCTGCTCTTCCAAGTCCTTTGCTGTCTCTGGTAGAATTACAATGTAATCGGAAAAACCTCAGTCTTATTTCTTCTCCCTGAACTTTAATTCCTTCTCCAATTTTTGCATTGGTTTCGTTTACTGCCTGCCCAGCGTACAGATTGAATAAGATCAGGCGCAAGCTACAGCTCTGTCTCAGTGCCTTCTCAATCATTGCTTCCTTTTCATGCCCTTCGACTCTTTTAACTACAAACTGCCGTCTGGTTTCTGTAAAGGTATAAATAGTCTTTCGCTCCTTGTACCGGGTGATCAAAAAGTATAAATTTGAAAACTTAATAAACCACGGAATAATGCAGATAGAGAGGTAAAAATTGACTCACATGCTTGGAATGACATGGGGTTTTATTAGAGCAAAAAAAAAAAAAAATTTCATAAAATGTCCGACAAATGGCGCTGGACAGCAAAACGTCAGTGACTGCTACCGTGATGGGTGAGAAGTACGCCGATATGTTACAGAATCGCATCATCCCCAGCCTGGCTGATAAACACCTGCTGGGACGTACGATGTTTGTGCAGGATGGCGCTCCACCCGATATTGCTAGACGCGTGAAAGATCTCTTGCGCGCGTCGTTTGGTGATGATCGTGTGCTCAGCCGCCACTTTCGTCATGCTTGGCCTCCCAGGTCCCCAGAACTCAGTCCGTGCGATTATTGGCTTTGGGATTACCTGAAGTCGCAAGTGTATCGTGATCGACCAACATCGCTAGGGATGCTGAAAGACAACATCCGACGCCTATGCTTCACCATCACTCTGGACATGCTTTATAGTGCTGTTCACAACATTATTCCTCGACTACAGGTATTGTTGAGGAATGATGGTGGACATATTCAGCATTTCCGGTAAAGAACATCATCTTTGCTTTCTCTTACTTTGTTATGCCAATTATTGCTATTCTGATCAGATGAAGCACCATCCGTCGGACATTTTTTGAACTTTTGTATTTTTCTGGTTCTAATAAAACCCCGTGTCATTCCAAGCATGTGTGTCAATTTGTACCTCTCTATCTACATTATTCCGTGATTTATTCAGTTTTCAAATTTATACTGACTTTTTGATCACCCGGTATTTTACCCCTGATATCTTCAGAATTTCAAAGAGTGTATTCCAGTCAGCATTGTCAAGAAATTTGTGCAGGTCTGCAACTGCTACGAACGTAGGTTTGGCTTTCCTTACCCTATCTTTTAAGATAAGTCGTAGGGTCAGTATTGCCTCGCGTGCTCCTACATTTCTCCGGAAGCCAAACTGATCTTCCCTGAGATTGGCTTCTACCAGTTTTCCTATTCTTCTGTAAACAATTCGTGTTAGTATTTTGCAGCCACGACTTAACTGATAGTTCGGTAATATTCACAGCTCTCAGCACTCGTTTTCTTTGGAATTGGAAGTGCTAGATACTTCTCGATGCCTGAGGGTATTTCGCCTGTCTCATACATCTTGCACACAAGATGGAAGAGTTTTGTCATGTAGCTATCGCTACACATACACAGACGTGAGTTAGGTAGTGGAGCAGCAGTGAGGAAGCGCTGAGTGCGAGTACCTGGTGCTGTCCGCCGGCGTGGCCGCGGATCAGCGGCAGGATGGGGTCCGCGACGGCGCTCACCAGGCACGGGTCCTCCTCGCGCGGCAGCCGCCACGACGTCGCCGCCACCTTCTTCGGCCTGCCACACACACACGCCAACATCACCCACTGCAATGACCATTCAGAAATATTGAGTGTCAGAAGCAGTCACGTCAAAGTCATAACGTGCACTTTGAGCAGTTGTAGCGAGGGGGCAAAGAAGCAAGCAGTTATTCGCTGGACTTGGGACTTGCACATATTCGAAAACCGCCTACAGACTGTTAGTGAGCAACAGGAGCCATCAGTATATTCTTTCAAAATTGACCATTGCAATTCATATCCCAGGCATTGCTACACCGACTTTTTTGTATGAGCTGGTCTACACCGAGGTGACGAAAGTCATGGGTACCTACTAATATCATGTTGACGGACATCCCTTTGCTCGGTGGCATTGACTGAACAAGCCGTTGGGAGTCCCCTGCAGAAATGGTTCAAATGGCTCTGAGCACTATGGGACTTAACATCTGAGGTCATCAGTCCCCTAGACTCAGAACTACTTAAACCTAACTAACCTAAGGATATCACACACATCCATGCCCGAGGCAGGATTCGAACCTGCAACCGTAGCAGCAGCGCGGTTCCGGACTGAAGCTCTTAGAACCGCTCGGCCACAACGGCCGGCCCCTGCAGAAATACTGAGCCATGTTGCCCTTCAGCCGTCCATAATTGGGAAAGTGTGGAGGATTTTGTGCACGAACTGACCTCTCGATTATGTCCCATAAATGTTCGACGGGATTTATGTTGGGCGATCCTGGTTCCCAAATCATTCGCTCGAACAGTCCAGAATGTTCTTGAAACCAATCGTGAACAATTGTGCCTTGATGAAGTGGCCCACTGCCATCCATAGAAATTCCATCATTGTTTGGGAACATGTCGTTCATGAATGGCTGCAAATATTCTTAGTTGATTCAGCAGAACCAGAGGACCCGCCCATTTCATGTAAAAACAGTCCACACCAGTTTGCACAGTGCCTTGTTGATAACTCGGGTCCGTGGCTTCGTGGGGTCTGCGCCACACTCACACTCTACCATCAGCCCTTATCTACAGAAATCGGGGCTCATCTGACCTGGCTACGCTTTTTCAGTCGTCTAGGGTCCAACTGATACGGTCACGAGCCCAGGAGAGGCCCTGCAGTGATGTCGCGCTGTTAGCAAAGGCACCAGCGTCGGCCATTTGCTGTTATATCCTGTTAAAGACGAATGTCGCAGCACCGTCGTAACGGATACGTGCGCCGTACTTTCCACACTGATTTTAGCGATTATAAAGTGCGCACTGATTGTGTGTTAGACACTGCGGTGTGTCTGTTGAGAGGTAATGCCTGAAATTTGGTATTCTAGGACACTCTTGACACTGTGAATCTCGGAATATTGAATTCCCTAATGACTTCCGAAATGGAATGTCCTACGCATCTGCCTCCAACTACCATTTCACGTTCATAGTTTGTTAATTCCCACCGTGTGGACATAATAACGTCGGAAACCTTTTTAGGTAAGTTACCTGACTACAGACAACAGCTCCACCAATGGAATGCCCTTTTGTACCACATGTGCTCAATACCACCACCATCTGTATAAGTACATATCGGTAGATGGTAAATGTGATGAGGAGGATACAATCAGAATTTGTATAGGTAAAAGAAGAAATTTATTATAAGACACGAACCTGACTGAGGTTTTTCTGATTTTCCCTCAGTACGTGGGGTAAATGCCAGATTTGACATCACACCATCCCAGTGAGAATAAGGAAAAGTTATTAATAGAACAGAGAAGATAAGAAATGTAGGTCGCAACTCAAATTTCTCAAATGAATGGAGAGATAACAGAATTACGTACATGAGAGGATTAGCATTATCCCGCTCTCTTCCTGCCAGGGAGTTAGTGAAAGATGGGCAGCAGCTAACATACCGCCTAGAGCTAGGCCTTCTGGCAGTCTTCAGTTTCTCAGGAGGGGCGCCAACACAGTGTTCCAAACAACAGAGAAGTGCTGCTCGTCAGGTGTAGAGTGCACGTCGTGTGCTGCGTGCAACGCACCTGCCCCTGCGCGCGACCCTGGCGGCGGGCTGGTCCAGCTGCTCGACGCTGCGGAACAGGCTGAACAGCAGCTCCGTGTTGGCGACGCTCACCACGCGCCGCTTGTCGCGCTCCTCCGGCGGCGTCGCCGGCCGCAGGCCTGCAGACAAACCACAGACTTAAAATCCCCTGTACACACTGCAGCGAACGGAGGCGAAGACGACCAAACGGCCATTCGCAGGCAGTTCGCCAACGTTCGCTACGACTCTATTGTACCTGTGAACAAGCTTTTACTGTTAAATCAGGTAAAGGTGGTCACACTGACCTCCTATGTTAGTTTTCGGTCTTTGTGTAGGCTGTTGTGCTGGTGTCTCCTACACTACTGGCCATTAAAATTGCTACACCAAGAAGAAGTGCACATGATAAACGGGTATTCATTGCACAAATATATTACACTAGAACTGACATGTGATTACATTTTCACGCAATTTGGGTGCATAGATCCTGAGAAATCAGTACCCAGAACAACTACCTCTGGCCGTAATAACGGCCTTGATACGCCTGGGCATTGAGTGAAACAGAGCTTGGATGGCGTTTACAGGTACAGCTGCCCAGGCAGCTTCAACTCGATACCACAGTTCATCAAGAGTAGTGATTGGCGTATTGTGACGAGCCAGTTGCTCGGCCGCCATTGACCAGACATTTTCAATTGGTGAGAGATCTGGGGAATGTGCTGGCCAGGGCAGCAGTTGAATAATTTTCTGTATCCAGAAAGGGCAGTACAGGACCTGCAACACGCGGTCGTGCATCATCCTGCTGAAATGTAGGGATTCGCGGGGATCGAATGAAGGGTAGAGCCACGGGTCGTAACACATCTGAAATGTAACGTCCACTGTTCAACGTGCCGTCAATGCGAACAAGAGGTGACCGAGACGTGTAACCAATGGCACCCCATACCATCACGCAGGGTGATACGCCAATATGGCGATGACGAATACACGCTTCAAATGTGCGTTCACCGCGATGTCGCCAAACACGGATGCGACCATCATGATGCTGTAAACAGATCCTGGATTCATCTGAAAAAATGACGTTTTGTCATTCGTGCACCCAGGTTCGTCGTTGAGTACACCATCGCGAGCGCTCCTGTCTGTGATGCAGCGTCAAGGGTAACCGCAGCCACGGTCTCCGAGCTAATAGTCCATGCTGCTGCAAACGTCGTCGAAGTGTTCGTGCAGATGGTTGTTGTCTTGCAAACGTCTCCATCTGTTGACTCAGGGATCGAGACGTGGCTGCACGATCCTTTACAGCCATGCGGATAAGATGCCTGTCATCTCGAGTGCTAGTGATACGAGGCCGTTGGGATCCAGCACGGCGTTCCGTATTACCTTCCTGAACCCACCGATTCCATATTGTGTTAACAGTCATTGGATCTCGACCAACGCGAGCAGCAATGTCGCGATACGATAAACCGCAATCGCGATAGGCTACAATTCGACCTTTATCAAAGTCGGAAACGTGATGGTACGCATTTTTCCTCCTTAAACCAGGCATCACAACAACGTCTCACCAGGCAATGCCGGTCAACTGCTGTTTGTTTATGAGAAATCGGTTGGAAACGTTGCTAATGTCAGCACGTTGTAGGTGTCGCCAGCGGCGCCAACCTTGTGTGAATGCTCTGAAAAGCTAATCATTTGCACATCACAGCATCTTCTTCCTGTCGCTTAAATTTCGCGTCTGTAGCACGCCATCTTCGTGGTGTAGCAATTTCAGTGACCAGTGGTGTACGTCGTTGCATATCATCGGTTGCATCTGGTAGTCCTTGCAGACAGCGTCTTTCAGCTTCCCCCACAGAAAAAAGTCTACAGGCGTCAAATCGGGAAACGGGCGGGCCGAGATACAGGACCCCTGTCTCCAATACAACGATTTACATCAATTCATGAAGACATGCTGCAGTAATTCGTGCACTATGGGCTGGACAGCCATCGTGTTGGAACTATAGGTTCCTCCTATCTGCAAAGGAACGTCATCTAGCACCCGTGGAATATAGCCTGTTTTGAAGGGTGAGATGTTTGTGCCCGTTTAGTGTTCCGTCTTTGAAAAAAAAAGTTTATGAACTGATGGTTCATTCGTTTACGCTCGGTAGACGCTCACGTTGCCCCTGACGAAGCCAACGGGGATTATCAACAGACCAGTACTGCATGTTTCGGAGGTTTACCTGGCCACGTATGGTAAATGTGGCTTCGTCACTAAACAAGAAGACATAATACTTTTGGAGTATCCTGGATTAATGGCCATGTACTGAGGGTGACACGATTTTCATAATCGCTTCCATGCAGCTCGTGATAGGGATAGATGTGATAGGCATGGAACCTATGCCCATGGAGAATGCACAGAACACTTATCTGAGTCACGTCACTTTCTCGTGCGGCTGTTCGGGGGCTAACGTATGGTACAACCTCAACAGCTGCAATAACATTAATTTCTCCCTCTTCTGTCGTCACTTGTTTCCTTTTTTTACGTTGTCTGGGTGTTACACTACCATTTTCACGTAACTGGTTGAAAAGCTTGATAAATAATTGCCGACATGGTTGACGTTTATAAGGATGTTTTGCCATTTTCACCATACAGCAACGAACTGCATTCTACATCTACATGTACATCCATACTCCGCAAGCCACCTGACGGTGTGTGGTGGAGGGTACTTTGAGTACCTCTATCGGTTCTCCCTTCTATTCCAGTCTCGTATTGTTCGTGGAAAGAAAGATTGTCGGTGTGCCTCTGTGTGGGCTCTAATCTCTCTGATTTTATCCTCATGGTCTCTTCGTTGGATCTGCTCTACCTCTTCTATTAACCCTATCTGGTACGGATCCCATACTGGTGAGCAATATTCAAGCAGTGGGCGAACAAGTGTACTGTAACCTACTTCCTTTGTTTTCGGATTGCATTTCCTTAGGATTCTTCCAACAAATCTCAGTCTAGCATCTGCTTTACCGACGATCAACTTTATATGATCATTCCATTTTAAATCACTCCTAATGCCTACTCCCAGATAATTTATGGAATTAACTGCTTCCGGTTGCTTACTTGCTATATTTTAGCTAAATGATAAGGGATCTTTCTTTCTATGTATTCGCAGCACTTTACATTTGTCTACATTGAGATTCAATTGCCATTCCCCGCACCATGCGTCAATTCGTTGCATATCCTCCTGCATTTCAGTACAATTTTCCATTGTTACAACCTCTCGATATACTACAGCATCATCCGTAAAAAGCCTCAGTGAACTTCCGATTTTATCCACTAGGTCATTTTTATATATATCGTGAATAACAACGGTCCTACGACACTCCCCTGCGGCACACCTGAAATCACTCTTACTTCGGAAGACTTCTCTCCATTGAGAATGACATGCTGCGTTATGTTATCTAGGAACTCTTCAATCCAATCACACAATTGGTGTGATAGACCATAGGCTCTTACTTTGTTCATTAAACGACTGTGGGAAACTGTATCGAACCTTTGCGGTAGTCACGAAACACGTCATGTACCCGTGTCTATGGCCCTCTGAGTCTCGTGGACGAATAGCGCGAGCTGGGTTTCACACGACCGTCTTTTTCGAAACCCATGCTGATTCCTACAGAGTAGATTTCTAGTCTCCACAAAAGTCATTCCTACACTCTACATACATCATGAGCATGTCGGCTTTTTCGGCTCACGTCCACTCACGACCTACTACCTGGACTGTCACACGCTGACTATCAAGTCACAGTGTACTGAAGGAACACGCAAGCACGCTGTAAGCAGACATCACAATGTCGCACCGAGCAACTACGCAGATACGCCCATATAACTGTCGGTGTGGAAATTTTTCAAAAAACGACTCGCAATAGAAACCTGCAACAAACGCCACAGACATTCTAATTTACCTTACTTGTAGTTTTTTAATGTCAATAGCAATCTTTGTATTTAAAAAGTGCATGTTTACACAAAAAATATATTTTCTGAGTATTATTACAATCTGTTTATGGCTAAAAATATGAGCTCTTGACTACCAATCCATTCTGCGAAAACCGCACATCAGTATCACTTTCCAATTCCGCAATATTTGTGGTGCAAGTTTTAGGTGATTCACTCTGTATAAGTGAACTTCCTTTCTGAAATATTTTCCTGTAAGCCAAGTCATTTCTTTGTTACTCCTATGTGATACAGTGCCATGTCGCTACACCGCCATATTGCTTCAACTTGTTGACTCTAATCACAGTGCCGGCCGTTGTGGCCGAGCGGTTCTAGGCGCTTCAGTCCGGAACCACGCGACCGCTACGGTCCAGGTTCGAATCCTGCCCCGGGCATGGATGTGTGTGATGTCCGTAGGTTAGTTAGGTTTAAGTAGTTCTAAGTTCTAGGGGACTGATGACCTCAGATGTTAAGTCCCATAGTGCTTAGAGCCATTTGAACCATCTAATCACAGCCGTTAAAAATCTTTTGAATCAAAGGCCATTTACTGAATCAAGTCTGAAATTCCAAATTATTAGCAATAAGTAGATTTTCTTTGCATGGTACTACGTATGAAACTTAGAAAGGGAAGTCAACAACTACTGTTACAGCGGTCGGTGCTTGCTGAATGTGCTGCGGAATGATATAGCGTCTTGCTGAGATATTTGAACGAAACTGTATTCATTTTCATGCTTCAGTTCTTCTTTAATGCTTGGAATCAATGACTACATGCTTGAGCGAACATCCTCACGTCCACTCCCGGACGCTATAAGCTGCAAGCAAACGCTTATTCAATTCTTGGTCAGTTTCTTGCTGAGTCAGTATTTAAGCTGTGCAAAAGGTCAACATTACGGGTCAGAATGCATTTCCGATTCCATTCTGGGGCTAGAAGGTTCATACCTAATGGGTAGCTTGAGTTCAGGATTTTTTTCATTGCTCATTGGACTAGTTTAGTTTTCACAACACACACAACTTACAAATAAAATAACCAAACAAATAAACTGGAGGGAACGGAAGAGAACAGGAGAGATTGAGCATGGCGTGACAACACTATGAATGGTGAGTTCTACAGCTCCAACCACATCGCACGAGACATCTTATGATGTGTGGTGGAGGGTATTTTGTGTTTTACTGTCACTTCTCCCTTTTCCTGTTCCTATTCTGAATTATGCATGGAAAGAATGACTGTTGGTTAAAACTCCGTATGAGCTCGAATCTGTAATTTTACTGTTGCCGACATATTGCTAACAACAGGTTCTCTAACTGCGTTGAAATTTTAATTTATCTTTTATGTCGAGCTCTGAGTTACACATTCATTTTTACGATGACTAGTTTCGATCTTCTTCACAAGCAATGTTAGCATCCCTAATCGCTTCAGCATTCATCTTTGACAAGCTTGTCTAAATGGTGCCAAGAAACCAGCTGAGTACAAAATCCTTGCAATTCTCACGTTCATTTATAGATATTTACGTATACAGTGCGGTTAGAAATTGTCTGAAAAGCTTATAAGAGTGTTGCAGGATATGTTATGCTGAGAAATAATTGTTAAGAAAAAAATTCGATACGTCGCGGTGTTTAAGAATTAATTAGCATCGAAATTAGCCAACCAGGCAGTATGCTCGCAAGTTCAAGCGGCTCCCCAGATGCAATTAGCATCAGTTGTTCTCACAGCATAGATAATACCACAAGAGACTGCTCAGTCTTTGGCTTAGGTTCAATCCTCATTATCGTCATATGTCCAATTTTTGTATCGCTCTCTTTTTCGGTTTTAGGGAATCAAATGAAGAGCCGGCCGCTATGGCCAAGCGGTTCTAGGCGCTTCAGTCCGGAACCGCGCTGCTGCTACGGTCAAATGGTTCAAATGGCTCTGAGCACTATGGGACTCAACTGCTGAGGTCATAAGTCCCCTAGAACTTAGAACTACTTAAACCTAACTAACCTAAGGACATCACACACATCCATGCCCGATGCAGGATTCGAACCTGCGCCCGTAGCGGTCGCGCGGTTCCAGACTGTAGCGCCAGAACCGCTCGGCCACCAGCGGCCGGCCTGCTACGGTCGCAGGTTCGAATCCTGCCTCGGGCATACATGTGTGTGATGTCCCTAGGTTAGTTAGGTTTAAGTAGTTCTAAGTCTAGGGGACTCATGACCTCAGATGTTAAGTCCCATAGTGCTCAGAGCCAAATGAAGAACGTGCGTCTTGACACCGTCTCTGGCGAGCCGCTTGAATTTGTGCGCGCAACGGCCTGATCGGCTAGCTTCAGTACTAATTAACTCGGAAACGGAGCTCCAAATCGAAGTTTTTCTTCATATCTATTTTTTCAATCACCATATTTATTTTTTCTTGTCTGCAAGACTCAGCGGAGGAGTGCCTCTGAGGATGTCCAGCGCAGTCCTGGACGAAACGTCAGGAACAGAAGAGTTTTTTGGACCACTATCTCACATTCCGAAAGGTTTATCAGCAGCTGTGTCATCCGGTCGTGAAAGCCTTCATTCTATTTCAGTATTTACCTTGTGTCCGAGTAAAACCACGTGGTCAGTTAAATACGTCTTGGAAACTTAGGTCCAAAAACTTCGCATACAATTTAAATGTGGTCTTCGTGTTGATTGTATCAAAACCCATGCGTGTGTCGTGATATATTATGTATTTTCGTAAGCCGCGAAAAAGCGTATTTTGTGCTGTAGCATCAGTTGTAATCAACATTTGGGCTTTATACAATTTTAGCACTTGTACCCTCGTTTAGAGAATCGTATACTCCAAATTTCAGTGCATATATATCAATGTGAACAAACGTTCACTTTTGAGAATTTTCGTAAGTTACGAGTGTTGTGCATAACGTATTTCGTAGGAAATTGAAGTTTGTGATTTACAGTTTATGTAGCACATATTACAAATAATGTATCGTGTCGCATTCAGTTTTCCCTTTCACATACTGGAAAAACAAACTTTCTTTCCCACCCCCTCTCTCTCTCCCACTCTCTATCTCCCTCCAACCTTTTTCACTTCATTCTTCCTCCTTACCACTTTTCCCGATCTGATTTCCAACTCATTCTCCATTCCCCTAATTTGCATTCACTATTATATCATCTTTCCCTAGTCCTCCCTTCCCATGCCTATTCAACATTTACATTTTCAAATTATTCATCTCCATTACTGTTCCTTCACTTCACGTACACATTAAATCAACACATAGTTAACATAATTAAACGACGTTATACACATATGACGAATCACAGAGGAAGAGAAAATGTTTAGATCAAGGGAAAGGCGATACTAACGGTTAATTTTGCAACATTACTCACATAAATACATACAGACACATGTTTAACGAGTGGGATCCAAACAAACAGTAGTGGTGCATCATTGTATCGTTTTTATCATCGAAGGATGTACAGTTCTGCAAAGCAAAGTGGGGTCAGGTGGAAAACAGTCAAGCCAAACGGGGGAATAGCTCAAAAACTTGTAAGAGGGTGGCGTTTGCTGATGTGAGCGAAAATCGGACACAAAGTACCACAAGTAAACTCAACATCTTTTGTAAAGAACTGTTTTTCTGTCTAAAAGCAAGCCATATTGTAAATGTAGACCATTGGTGACGTTTTATGTAAGACGAAACGCATCTGGTGACAAAAATACACATTTTCTTGTAGTTGCAAACACGGATTTAAAATACTTTCAGTAACTGTAAAGAAACTGCGGACAATATAGCCACACAAATGAAGTCTCTAGTTTTACCTTCACGGTCTTTTCGCCAGATATAGGTGACAAGAAGCAATATATTAGTTGACCTTCTAGGAACATGCGTTTATAAAATCTGTGCTCTGATCACTTGCGTGGCTTTCGGCGAACACGTCACTATCTCAGCTCGCGCTTTATCACAGTGATTGTGACCAAGTATAATCAAAATGAAAGACAACAGGGGACAGCACAACTCTGCTTAATAAGTGTCGACTGCAGACTCGACTACAAAGATATACAATACTGCTTCACAGAGATACATGGTTATACTTCCGACAAGGCTCACACATTTAATAAGTCAGAAAGCACTGAAATCAGTGGATAATTAATGGTTAAGGAACCGGCAGATAGCGCTCTGTCAATAAAGAAGTATAATACACAAGAAATCATGATATACATACATGAGTATAGAAATTAAACATTTTAAAAATGAGGGAGAACGAGAGAGATTCTCCAGAATGAGATTTTCACTCTGCAGCGGAGTGTGCGCTGATATGAAACTTCCTGGCAGATTAAAACTGTGTGCCCGACCGAGACTCGAACTCGGGACCTTTGCATTTCGCGGGCAAGTGCTCTACCAACTGAGCTACCGAAGCACGACTCACGCCCGGTACTCACAGCTTTACTTCTGCCAGTACCTCGCCTCCCACCTTCCAAACTTTACAGAAGCTCTCCTGCGAATCATGCAGAACTAGCACTCCTGAAAGAAAGGATATTGCGGAGACATGGCTTAGCCACAGCCTGGGGGATGTTTCCAGAATGAGATTTTCACTCTGCAGCGGAGTGTGCGCTGATATGAAACTTCCTGGCAGATTAAAACTGTGTGCCCGACCGAGACTCGAACTCGGGACCTTTGCCTTTCGCGGGCAAGTGCTCGCAGGAGAGCTTCTGTAAAGTTTGGAAGGTAGGAGGCGATGTACTGGCAGAAGTAAAGCTGTGAGTAGCGGGCGTGAGTCGTGCTTCGGTAGCTCAGTTGGTAGAGCACTTGTCCGCGAAAGGCAAAGGTCCCGAGTTCGAGTCTCGGTCGGGCACACAGTTTTAATCTGCCAGGAAGTTTCATATCAGCGCACACTCCGCTGCAGAGTGAAAATCTCATTCTGGAAACATCCCCCAGGCTGTGGCTAAGCCATGTCTCCGCAATATCCTTTCTTTCAGGAGTGCTAGTTCTGCAAGGTTTCGCAGGAGAGCTTCTGTAAAGTTTGGAAGGTAGGAGGCGAGGTACTGGCAGAAGTAAAGCTGTGAGTACCGGGCGTGAGTCGTGCTTCGGTAGCTCAGTTGACAGAGCACTTGCCCGCGAAAGGCAAAGGTCCCGAGTTCGAGTCTCGGTCGGGCACACAGTTTTAATCTGCCAGGAAGTTTCATACGAGAGAGATTCTGTCAAGTGATAATTCATGGCAGTAGAATGCCGAGGATAGCATTAGCGGTGGCACAGAATTGTCTGTGATTTGGATGCGATCGTAGTTGCGAGTTACCACCTTATTTCTGTGATATCGCGATCACTGAACATCAAAAGCGTGCAAAGTTATGCTCTACAAAACCAACATTTCATGTAGAGTCTGCCAATGGAGTTGGACGACCGTCCCAGGTTATTAAGCAAATGTCTGACGAAACGTGCTGCTCTTCTTCCGACTTTTGTGTTTCCTTTTTCATTTATACTCTGACAAGAAATACCGAAGTAGCCGTCAAACGAAGGTAGACATCTCCTTCGTCGATGGATATACTTCCTGAGCCTGTCTCACATGCTTTTCCTACGGTTAGTTTTACGTGCTCGTTACAGGTCGTATCACTCCGTATCCATATTCCCAATAGTTAATGGATATTTATTTCGAGTGATTGTTTTGCAATCCTGAAATTATGCAAAAACGGGTCGTTCCACCTTTTATCAGCCACACGTCACTACAGTTGTTTGTGCTGGGGATAAACCTCCAATTCCTACGTAAAACGTCGATACTCTGCAGGTCTTCTTCCAATTCACTACTGTTTTCTAGCTTTGTGACTCCTTTATATACAAGAACATCATCCACGAATAGCTGCTTGGGGCTCCCTAAGTCCCCTAGGTCACTTACACACATTATGATCACTAGTGGTCCTATAGAGTCGTTGGGGTAAGCAGGTAGTTATTACGTCTGAAGATTCCAGTCGTTTGAAAATGACCTTATGTATTCTGTTTGCTAGAAACTCTTCAAAGCAGTCACAGATGTTCCGTACGCTCGTATTTTGTTCACGATGTGACAGCGAGGAACTGTATCGAACGCATACTAGCTGTCAAGGAACAGGGTGTCGTCGAGGTATTTCAATGCCTTTCGGGTCTTGTCGATAAACTCAGCAGGCTGCGTTTCACGCGACCCTTGTTCGCAAAATCGCATTGAGTCTTACACAGGAGAGTTTCGGTCTTCAGAAAGGTCA
This sequence comes from Schistocerca nitens, assembly GCF_023898315.1. NCBI lineage: Eukaryota > Metazoa > Arthropoda > Insecta > Orthoptera > Acrididae > Schistocerca > Schistocerca nitens. The sequence continues at coordinate 690,261,598 of NC_064617.1, forward strand.
TAATATGAGAGGGTAACTGCTTTATTTAAACTAATAATCATTGCGCAGGTACAGTGGCAAGAAACGATTCTAGAAGTTAAGCGTTAGCTACTAGACGCACCTACCAGTATTCTTTTAAAAAAGCTGTGCAGTTAAAATAATAATGCTAGAATCGGGTCCTTTTGCGGTTTTTTAACGATCGGAGTAAACTGACGTTTCTTTGAAGCTCTGTATCTTGGCATTAGTCTGGAGTAATATGACGTTTAACTAGGAAAAATTCTAGGCAGTTTAACGATGTACGAGAAGGATCATAGTGCTTTTGTCATAGAATCAAAGAGATAAAATTTATAGAGGAACAATGATCAAGTGCTAGTAGTACTCAGGCACTTATATAAAAGAAAAAAAAGAAGCTATTGAAAAACTACACGAAATCGCTTCCAAAACTGAACAACAGATCTCTTACGAAAAGGCACAGTTTATGAGCACAAAGGAACTCTCACCTCTGAACACAAAGTAAGGCACGATTTACAAAACGGCAAACTTCAAGTACCTCGGTGAGCGGACATAACAGAGACTCAAGCGAAGAAAGAAAAACTAAACTGGACGACGCAAACAGAGAAGTGTGGAATCATTACAACAAGAAGTCTATCTCACAAAAAGCCAAATTACGCCACTACGACACGGTGGTGCTCCCCGAAGCACTGTATGCAGCAGAGACCACACTAATCCTAGGGCATACATGTATCGCCGGCCGCTGTCGTCGAGCGGTTCTAGGCCCTTCAGTCCGGAACCTCGCTGCTGCTACGGTCGCAGGTTCGAATCCTGCCTCGGGCATGGATATGTGTCATGTCCTTAGGTTAGTTAGGTTTAAGTAGTTCTAAGTCTAGGGGACTGATGACCTCAGATGTTTAAGTCCCATAGTGCTTAGAGCCATTTGAACCATACACGTATCAGGCAACTAGAAAAAGTGGAACGGAAAATACTTAGGAAAATATTTGGCGCAACTAACAACAATGGAATATGCATCAAGAAACTTACAGAGGAACTATACAAACATACGGAGACAATGACAGAAAAGATTAGAAAACGCAGACTACACTTCTATGTACACCTTTACAGAATGCCATCACACGGACTGAACAAACAGATCTTTGACTGGGTAACCACTAGAAGGAACAAATGGGTGGCAGAGGTAAAAAAAAACTCAACATCACACCAGACACAATAAACGAAAGAACAAAATTCAGAAACATCATTAAGAAAAGTAAACTACATGAGATACGCTGTGACGAACGAACAGGCTGAAAATGGACCGAAGAATCCAAACAAGATCACAGCCGGAAAATGAAAGAAATATGGGTAACCAAAAAGGCAACCAAAATGAAGCTGGAGATACGAAGCCGACAAGAAGCATGGGCAGAGGACCGGAAACAGAAACACAGCGAGCGATTGAGGGAAGGGAAGTTCGGGCAGCAAGGAAGGCAGCAAAATGAATTGACCATGTAGTTTAGTCTAACTGCGCTCTTTAAGGACAAAACACCAATAGGGTGAATCACCTAAAGTTTCTCTGCAATAAAGTGCTATTGATGTGCGGTTTTCAGAGAACAGATTGGTAGTCAGGGGATCGCATTGTTAGCCAATAGTCGGCCGAAGTGGTCGAGAGGTTCTAGGCACTACAGTCTGGACTGATGACTTCAGCAGTTAAGTCCCATAGTGCTCAGAGCCATTTGAACCATTTGTTAGCCAATAAACAGATTGTAATAATACTTAAAAGATGTATTTGACGAGCAAACATGTACTTTTTTTAAATGATTCAATGCCTATTGACATTAACAAACTGAAAATAGGATAAATTAGAATGTCAGTGGCGTTTATTGCAGGTTCCTACTCTGAGTCGTCTAAGAGATATCGTATTTTGAAAAGTTTCCACACCGACACAGATTTGTGCCATTCAGCCTGCCTAGTTGCTAGGAACGATGGTGTTATGTATGCTTACAGTGTGATTGTTTTTTCCTGGAGTGCTTTGCGACTTGTTAGTCAGTTGGTGTGAGTCAGTCAAAGCAGTAGGTCGAGAATGGGCGATGCGAATTACTAACTGCAGAAAAAGCCGACTTGCTCATAGTGTATGGAGAATGCGGAAATAATGCATTTCGTTCTTGTACGTCGGATGCGGCAGGATATCTCGAAACACGTCAACCATCTCAGCAGTTATTTATCGAGCTCTTCAACCAGTTACTTGAAAGTGGCAGTGTAACACCTAGACAACGTAACAGAAGGGAACAAGTGACGACAGAAGAAGAGAAGGGAATTAATGTTCTTGCTACTTTTGCACTTGATCCGTACGTTAGCTCCCGCGCAATCACTGGAGAAAGTGGAATGAGTCAGGCAAGTGTCCTACGGATTCTCCATTGACACAGGTTTCATCTCTATCACGTCACTTTCCATCAAGAGCTACATGTTGTTGTTGTTGTGGTCTTCAGTCCTGAGACGGGTTTGCTGCAGCTCTCCATGCTACTCTATCCTGTGCAAGCTTCTTCATCTCCCAGTACCTACTGCAACCTACATCCTTCTGAATCTGCTTAGTGTATTCATCTCTTGGTCTCCCTCTACGATTTTTACCCTCCACGCTGCCCTCCAATGCTAAATTTGTGATCTCATGATGCCTCAAAACATGTCCTACCAACCGATCCCTTCTTCTAGGCAAGTTGTGCCACAAACTTCTCTTCTCCCCAATCCTATTCAAACCTCCTCATTAGTTACGTGATCTATCCACCTTATCTTCAGCATTCTTCTGTAGCACCACATTTCGAAAGCTTCTATTCTTTTCTTGTCCAAACTGGTTATCGTCCATGTTTCACTTCCATACATGGCTACACTCCATACAAATACTTTCAGAAACGACTTCCTGACACTTAAATCTATACTCGATGTTAACAAATTTCTCTTCTTCAGAAACGATTTCCTTGCCATTGCCAGTCTACACTTTATATCCTCTCTACTTCGACCATCATCAGTTATTTTACTCCCTAAATAGCACAACTCCTTTACTACTTTAAGTGTCTCATTTCCTAATCTAATCCCCTCAGCATCACCCGATTTAATTTGACTACATTCCATTATCCTCGTTTTGCTTTTGTTGATGTTCATCTTATATCCTCCTTTCAAGACACTGTCCATTCCGTTCAACTGCTCTTCCAAGTCCTTTGCTGTCTCTGACAGAATTACAATGTCATCGGCGAATCTCAAAGTTTTTACTTCTTCTCCATAAATTTTAATACCTACTCCGAATTTTTCTTTTGTTTCCTTTACTGCTTGTTCAATATACAGATTGAATAACATCGGGGAGAGGCTACAACCCTGTCTCACTCCTTTCCCAACCACTGCTTCCCTTTCATGCCCCTCGACTCTTATAACTGCCATCTGGTTTCTGTACAAATTGTAAATAGCCTTTCGCTCCCTGTATTTTACCCCTGCCACCTTCAGAATTTGAAAGAGAGTATTCCAGTTAACGTTGTCAAAAGCTTTCTCTAAGTCTACAAATGCTAGAAATGTAGGTTTGCCTTTTCTTAATCTTTCTTCTAAGATAAGTCGTAAGGTTAGTATTGCCTCACGTGTTCCAACATTTCTACGGAATCCAAACTGATCTTCCCCGAGGTCCGCTTCTACGAGTTTTTCCATTCGTCTGTAAAGAATTCGCGTTAGTATTTTGCAGCTGTGACTTATTAAACTGATAGTTCGGTAGTTTTCACATCTGTCAGCACGTGCTGATTGGAATTATTATATTCTTCTTGAAGTCTGAGGGTATTTCGCCTGTCTCATACATCTTGCTCACCAGATGGTAGAGTTTTGTCATGACTGGCTCTCCCAAGGCCATCAGTAGTTCTAATGGAATGTTGTCTACTCCCGGGGCCTTGTTTCGACTCAGGTCTTTCAGTGCTCTGTCAAACTCTTCATCTACATCCTCTTCCATTTCCATAATATTGTCCTCAAGTACATCGCCATTGTATAAACCCTCTACATACTCCTTCCACCTTTCTGCTTTCCCTTCTTTGCTTAGAACTGGGTTTCCATCTGAGCTCTTGATATTCATACAAGTGGTTCTCTTCTCTCCAAAGGTCTCTTTAATTTTCCTGTAAGCAGTATCTATCTTACCCCTAGTGAGACAAGCCTCTACATCCTTACATTTGTCCTCGAGCCATCCCTGCTTAGCCATTTTGCACTTCCTGTCGATCTCATTTTTGAGACGTTTGTATTCCTTTTTGCCTGCTTCATTTACTGCATTTTTATGTTTTCTCCTTTCATCAATTAAATTCAATATTTCTTCTGTTACCCAAGGATTTCTATTAGCCCTTGTCTTTTTACCTACTTGATCCTCTGCTGCCTTCACTACTTCATCCCTCAAAGCTACCCATTCTTCTTCTACTGTATTTCTTTCCCCCATTCTTGTCAATTGTTCCATTATGCTCTCCCTGAAACTCTCTACAACCTCTGGTTTTTTCAGTTTATCCAGGTCCCATCTCCTTAAATTCCCACCTTTTTGTAGTTTCTTCAGTTTCAATCTGCATTGTGGTAAGAATCCACATCTGCCCCTGGAAATGTCTTACAATTTAAAACCTGGTTCCTAAATCTCTGTCTTACCATTATATAATCTATCTGATACCTTTTAGTATCTCCAGGATTCTTCCAGGTATACAACCTTCTTTTAGAAACATAGAAACGACTATTGGAATCGTGTTAACTTTTGTACATGGGCTTTACAGATATACCATGTATCTTGTTTAGTGAGAAACTACATTTACCTATCGTGACCAGGTAATCAGACGAATCATGCAATACTGGTCTGTTGACAGTCCCCATTGGATTCGTCAGGGGGAACGTCAGCGTCCATGGAGTGTAAATGTGAGATGTGGGATAGTGAAACATCAGCTCGTAGGCCCATAGAAGGAACACTGGACGCGCACCAGTACCGCAGCCTGTTAACAGACTATCTTCCAGCGATGCTAAATGACGTTCCTCTATAGACTAGGAGGAACTTGTGGTATCATCACGATAGCCGTTCAGCCCATAGCGCACAAAGTACTACAACAAGTCTTCACGAATTGTTTCCAAATCGTTCGATTGGAGGCAGAGGACCCGTATCTTGGCCGCACCGTTCCCCGGATATCACTCCGGCAGACTTTTTTCTGAGGTGAAAGCTAAAAGACGCTGTCTACAAGGACATACCAACGACACCCGACGATATGCAAAGAAATATTACTGCGGCCTTCTCGGACATCTCCGCTTGTGCAGCGGTCCTCCATAGCAGACTGGAAGCTTGTATTGCTGCTGTCGGTGATCATTTTGGACACAACCTGTGATGGTCAGTTGTCTCGTTGCTGTTCAGAATCTACAAGACTAGTGTATTCACTTGTGTTGTTCTTTCGTCTTTGATACCACAGATATTATACAAGTGGCTGTGTGGGAACTTTTCAAAATACGATACCTCGCTAACGACTCGCGCTAGAATCCTACAACAAACACCACTGGTCCATTGTGTGAAAACCGCACATCAGTAGCACTCGCCATTTCCGCTGTACTTGCGGTAGAAGTTTTAGGTGATTCACCCTGTACATATAGTTCATCCATCCTGGGAACCTAGAATTTCAACTATTTTTATCTGATAGTGGGAAGATATCGATGCCGAGAATTCCAAGACCGAACCGAAATCTCTGCAATAGTTTCTCAGACTAACCCTGATGTACAAAACGATACGAGGATGGAACTTCAGTTTCTATATGTAGATACAGAATATTTAATAAAATGCTTTTTATTTACTCTACTAGCCATTAAAATTGGTACACCAAGAAGAAATGCAGATGATAAACGGGTATTCATTGGGCAAATATATTATACTAGAACTGACATGTGATTACATTTTCACGCAATTTGGGTGCATAGATCCTGAGAAATCAGTACCCAAAACAACCTCCTATGGCGGTAATAACGGCCTTGATACGCCTAGGCATTGAGTCAAAGAGAGCTTGGATGGCGTGTGCAGGTACAGCTGCCCAGGCAGCTTCAACACGATACCACAGTTCATCAAGAGTAGTGACTGGCGTATTGTGACGAGCCAGTAGCTCGGCCACCATTGACCAGACGTTTTCAATTGGTGAGACATCTGGAGAATGTGCTGGCCAGGGCAGCAGTCGACCGCAACGTGCGGTCGTGCATTATCCTGCTGAAATGTAGGGTTTCGCGGGGATCGAATGAAGGGTAGAGCCACGGCTCGTAACACATCTGATATGTAACGTCCACTGTTCAAAGTGCCGTCAATGCGAACAAGAGGTGACCGAGACGTGTAACCAATGGCACCCCATACCATCACGCCAGGTGATATGCCAGTATGGTGGTGACGAATACACGCTTCAAATGTGCGTTCACCGCGATGTCGCCTAACACGGATGCGACCATCATGATACTGTAAACAGAACCTGGATTCATCCGAAAAAATGACGTTTTGCCATTCGTGCAGCCAGGTTCGTCGTTGAGTACACCATCGCAGGGCTCCTGTCCGTGATGCAGTGTCAAGGGTAACCGCAGCCACGGTCTCCGAGCTGATAGTCCATACTGCTGCAAACGTCGTCGAACTGTTCGTGCAGATGGTTGTTGTCTTGCAAACGTCCCCATCTGTTGATTCAGGGATCGAGACGTGGCTGCACGATCCGTTACAGCCATGCGGATAAGGTGCCTGTCATCTCGACTGCTAGTGATACGAGGCCGTTGGGATCCAGCACGGCGTTCCGTATTACCCTCCTGAACCCACCGATTCCATATTTTGGTAACAGTCACTGGATCTCGACCAACGCGAGCAGCAATGTCGCGATACGATAAACCGCAATCGCGATAGGCTACAATCCGACCTTTATCAAAGTCGGAAACGTGAAGGTACGCATTTCTCCTCCTTACACGAGGCATCACAACAACGTCTCACCAGGCAATGCCGGTCAACTGCTGTTTGTTTATGAGAAATCGGTTGGAAACTTTCCTCATGTCAGCACGTTGTAGGTGTCGCCAGCGGCGCCAACCTTGTGTGAATGTTCTGAAAAGGTAATCATTTGCACATCACAGCATCTTCTTCCTGTCGGTTCAATTTCGCGTCTGTAGCACGTTATCTTCGTGGTGTAGCAATTTTAATGGCCAGTAGTGTAGTTCATCTGTCCTGGGAACCCAGAATCTCAAAATGTTCAAATGTGTGTGAAGTCCTAAGGGACCAAACTGCTGAGGTCATCGGTCCCTAGACTTACACAATACTTTTAACTAAGTTATGCTAAGAACAACACACATACCCATGCCCGAAGGAGGACTCGAACCTCCGGCGTGAGTGGCCGCGCAATCGGTGACATGGCGCGCCTCTAACCGCGCGGCTACTCCGCTCTGCCCAGAATCTTAACTATTTTTATCTGTTTTCTCCATAGAGACTGGGAAGCTATCGATCCCGGGAGTTCCAAGACCGAATCGAAATCTCTACAGTAGTTCCTCAGACTAGCCTTGACAGACAAAAAGAAACGAGTATGGAACTGCAGCTATTACATATAGATACAGAATATTTAATGAAATGTTTTTTATTTTGTTACTAAAACATGACTAAAACTTACATTTTATGCTGCATGCAGTAATGTTCGTCTGTTATGTTTCTGATGGATGATGAACGCAATGTCAGTTATGACGACAAAAAGATGTTTTTATGTGTGATAATTACAATTTAACAATTTTAGACTTTCTTTTTTTTTTTTTTTTTTACTTTGCTTGTAATGTGAAACCTTGGATCTCTCAAATTTCATGATTCTACGTCAGTGGAAAGTACCCTATAGATCTTGATGATCTCACTGGCGGGAAAGGGATTTAGGTCTTTAGAGATCATAAAGACGTGAGTACGACATTCTTGAAACGCATTTAGAAATTTCTTGAAGATAAATACAGAGATTTCAAAATGTTGTTGAAGATAAATAAAGAGATTCCAAAATACTTTTACAGATGCCTGAGGGATGCATTTCGCAACAGGACGACAATTTCAGACTGCCAGTTTCTGCTTCCTTCAGATTATCAATCACGATTTGCACTCTTAATTCACTATGAATTCTTCAAAGAAAGGGCAATGAGTTACTCAGCTATGAAGTATCGTAATAAATATGACCAATAATGAAAAAATAACCACTTTATCGTCAGGCTGTTATGCGAGACTTACAATTTGAAATAATCAAATGCTTTTAACCTATAGTTTCCCAGCAATCGTTTGAGAACAATTTTTTTAATTCAAGTGAAACGTTTTCCCATAAAGTATCCAGCAACTCTGCTTCGGCTACATTCAGTATTTTCTTTCAGCTCCGCATCAGAGAACTCAACTTTCATCTTTCTATTTTCCTAGAATAAATCTTCGATGTGGACACGATTCTTTGCTTGGCGCGGCGAAGAAGTCTGCCATAATGAGTATATTACACAGAATTGCAGCAATGAGTCTCAACAATTCATCACAGAGCACACTTAACTTCGCCAGAAGAATGCTGTAACACGAGCTAAGCAAGCAGATTATGTGAATTTTTCCTGTTTTTTCTTTTATTTAGACCATCTCAGCCAGCCTCTGATACTTGTTGAATCACTCACTCACACACACGCACACCACTCACACACACCGCTTATTCGCACACAGTATTTACATTGATTAATATATATATATATATATATATATATATATATATATATATATATATACAGGGTGTTTCAAAAATGACCGGTATATTTGAAACGGCAATAAAAACTAAACGAGCAGCGATAGAAATACACCGTTTGTTGCAATATGCTTGGGACAACAGTACATTTTCAGGCGGACAAACTTTCGAAATTACAGTAGTTACAATTTTCAACAACAGATGGCGCTGCAAGTGATGTGAAAGATATAGAAGACAACGCAGTCTGTGGGTGCGCCGTTCTGTACGTCGTCTTTCTGCTGTAAGCGTGTGCTGTTCACAACGTGCAAGTGTGCTGTACACAACATGGTTTATTCCTTAGAACAGAGGATTTTTCTGGTGTTGGAATTCCACCGCCTAGAACACAGTGTTGTTGCAACAAGACGAAGTTTTCAACGGAGGTTTAATGTAACCAAAGGACCGAAAAGCGATACAATAAAGGATCTGTTTGAAAAATTTCAACGGACTGGGAACGTGACGGATGAACGTGCTGGAAAGGTAGGGCGACCACGTACGGCAACCACAGAGGGCAACGCGCAGCTAGTGCAGCAGGTGATCCAACAGCGGCCTCGGGTTTCCGTTCGCCGTGTTGCAGCTGTGGTCCAAATGACGCCAACGTCCACGTATCGTCTCATGAGCCAGAGTTTACACCTCTATCCATACAAAATTCAAATGCGGCAACCCCTCAGCGCCGCTATCATTGCTGCACGAGAGACATTCGCTAACGATATAGTGCACAGGATTGATGACGGCGATATGCATGTGGGCAGCATTTGGTTTACTGATGAAGCTTATTTTTACCTGGACGGCTTCGTCAATAAACAGAACTGGCGAATATGGGGAACCGAAAAGCCCCATGTTGCAGTCCCATCGTCCCTGCATCCTCAAAAAGTACTGGTCTGGGCCGCCATTTCTTCCAAAGGAATCATTGGCCCATTTTTCAGATCCGAAACGATTACTGCATCACGCTATCTGGACATTCTTCGTGAATTTGGGGCGGTACAAACTGCCTTAGACGACACTGCGAACACCTCGTGGTTTATGCAAGATGGTGCCCGGCCACATCGCACGGCCGACGTCTTTAATTTCCTGAATGAATATTTCGATGATCGTGTGATTGCTTTGGGCTATCCGAAACATACAGGAGGCGGCGTGGATTGGCCTCCCTATTCGCCAGACATGAACCCCTGTGACTTCTTTCTGTGGGGACACTTGAAAGACCAGGTGTACCGCCAGAATCCAGAAACAATTGAACAGCTGAAGCAGTACATCTCATCTGCATGTGAAGCCATTCCGCCAGACACGTTGTCAAAGGTTTCGGGTAATTTCATTCAGAGACTACGCCATATTATTGCTACGCATGGTGGATATGTGGAAAATATCGTACTATAGAGTTTCCCAGACCGCAGCGCCATCTGTTGTTGAAAATTGTAACTACTGTAATTTCGAAAGTTTGTCTGCCTGAAAATGTACTGTTGTCCCAAGCATATTGCAACAAACGGTGTATTTCTATCGCTGCCGTTTCAAATATACCGGTCATTTTTTAAACACCCTGTATATACAGTGTGAGTCACCTAACATTACCGCTGGATATATTTCGTAAACCACATCAAATACTGAAGAATCAATTCCACAGACCGAACGTGAGGAGAGCGGCTAGTGTAATTGGTTAATACAAACCATACAAAAATGCACGGAAGTATGTTTTTTAACACAAACCTACGTTTTTTAAATGGAACCACGTTACTTTTGTTATCACATCTGAACATATAAACAAATACGTAATCAGTGCCGTTTGTTGCATTTTAAAATGTTAATTACATCCGGAGATATTGTAACCTAAAGTTGACGCTTGAGTACCACTCCTCCGCTGTTCGATCGTGTGTATCGGAGAGCACCGAATTACGTAGGGATCCAAAGGGAACGGTGATGGACCTTAGGTACAGAAGAGACTGGAACAGCACATTACGTACACATGCTAACACCTTTTTATTGGTCTTTATCACTGACGCACATGTACATTACCATGAGGGGTGAGGTACACGCACACGCGTGGTTTCCGTTTTCAATTACGGAGTGGAATAGAGTGTGTTCCGACATGTCAGTCCAATACATGTTCAATGTGGTGGCCATCATTTGCTACACACAATTGCAATCTCTGGCGTAATGAATATCGTACACGCCGCAGTACATCTGGTGTAATGTAGCCGCAGGCTGCCACAATACGTTGTTTCATATCCTCTGGGGTTGTAGGCACATCACGGTACACATTCTCCTTTAACGTACCCCACAGAAAGAAGTCCAGAGGTGTAAGATCAGGAGAACGGGTTGGCCAATTTATGCATCCTCCACGTCCTATGAAACGCCCGTCGAACATCCTGTCAAGGGTCAGCCTAGTGTTAATTGCGGAATGTGCAGGTGCACCATCATGCTGATACCACATACGTCGACGCGTTTCCAGTGGGACATTTTCGAGCAACGTTGGCAGATCATTCTGTAGAAACGCTATGTATGTTGCAGCTGTTTGGGCCCCTGCAATGAAGTGAGGACCAATGAGGTGGTCGCCAATGACTCCGCACCATACATTTACAGTCCACGGTCGCTGTCGCTCTACCTGTCTGAGCCAGCGAGGATTGTCCACGGACCAGTAATGCATGTTCCGTAGATTCACTACCCCGTGGTTGTGAAAGCCGCTTCATCGGTAAACAGGTAGAACTGCAACGCATTCTCTGTTAATGCCCATTGACAGAATTGCACTCGATGATTAAAGTCATCACCATTTAATTGCTGATGTAGCGACACATGAAACGGGTGAAAGCGGTGACGATGCAGTATGCGCATGACACTACTTTGACTCAGTCCACCGGCTCTCGCAATGTCCCGTGCACTCATGTGAGGGTTCATGGCAACAGCAGCTAACACACCAACTGCACCCGCTTCTCCTGTGACGGGCCTCTTACGGACCCGTTTGCGTGCTACGACCATACCTGTTGCATACATTTGGCGGTAGATGTTTTGCAATGTGCGGCACGTTGGATGCTCTCTGTCCGGGTACCGTTCTGCATACACCCTGCAGGCTTCAGCTGCATTTCGTCGACACTCGCCATAGATGAGTATCATCTCCGCCTTTTCAGAGTTCGAATACACCATGGTCACAGTTCCTACGACACTACACTATCACAGACGTCTGGTAACACGGTGTACTACAGTTGGTCTGCGTGCGGAGACGAATGCAGAATAACAATAGCAGCAAACGCTACATGCGGACACTGCGACAGCTAGACCAAACCACAACAGTGCACTACAGCCACAGTCGTAAACACGGTCGTCATCGTAAACATGTCCCTGCAGATGCTGCTCGCCGACCGTGGCCCGTGTTTGTTACAACACGCAACTGAACGTCGGAGGTTTCAAGCGTCAATTTTAGGTTACAATATCTCCGGATGTAATTAACATTTTAAAATGCAACAAACGGCACTGATTACGTATTTGTTTATATGTTCAGATGTGCTAACAAAAGTAACGTGGTTCCATTAAAAAAAACGTAGGTTTGTGTTAAAGAACATACTTCCGTGCATTTTTGTATGGTTTGTATTAAACAATTACACTAGCCCCTCTCCTCACGTTCGGTCTGTGGAATCGGTTCGTCAGTATTTGATGTGGTTTACGAAATATATCCAGCGGTAACGTTAGGTGACTCTCCCTGTATAAGGAGAAAAAAGCCTTTACATTTGCTGTTCCTATGACATGGGGAGAGCCAAGAAATCATTCCAATAATTGCTACTTTTGCAGTGTTGGTATTACTAGTCATAATTCGAAAAACAAGAGTGTAGAATTGCCTGTTCCTGAACCACCAGATGATTTAAATTCTATTCTAACAGAAGTATTATCTGATTTACATGAACCAGATTATGATGAATTCCATTGCAACACAGAAAGTCTAGAGCCCAAATTGTTTACTCAGACCGAGCTTAACGATTTGGTTAGCGATCTGGGCTTAACGAAAGAAAAAGCTGAATTGCTTGGCTCTAGATTAAAAGAAAAGAACTTATTGGCAGTTGGAGCCAGCATATACATGTATAGAAAGAGATAGCAGCAATTTTCCAAGTTTTTTCAACAAGAAGGTGATTTAGTGTACTGCTCAGATATTCCCGGTCTGGTTAATGAGTTTGGCACTGAATACAAAAAGCAAGACTGGACGCTGTTTATTGATTCATCCAAAACTAGTTTAAAGGCTGTTTTATTACACAATGGTAACATGTATGCATCTATACCTATTGGACATTCTGTACAAATGAAAGAAAGCTATGAAAACCTAGAAATAGTGCTAAATAAAATAGGCTATGCTGCTCATGGCTGGATGATATGTGGCGATCTAAAAGTGCATATTCCTTGGTCAGCATCGTGGCTTTAGCAAATTTCCACGTTTCTTGTGTGAATGGGACAGTAGGGCTAGGGATCAACACTGGAGCAGTCTTTAAAACCTGGCGTGAAGAACATCCTACGCAAAAACCTTGTAGATTCAAAAAACGTACTCCTACCAACTCCACATATAAAGATAGGCCTAATAAAACAGTTTGTAAAGGCTTTGCCTAAAGATGGACCATGTTTTAAGTATCTATGGAAAAGTTTCCACACCTTTCAGAAGCTAAACCAAAACTAGGCGTCTTTGTCAGACCTGACATTACAAAATTGATGTTTGATGTTAACTTTGAATCCACAATGACCTTAAATGAGAAAGAAGCTTGGGTATAATTCAAGCAAATCGTAACAAAGTTCTTAGGACCTGAAAAAGACCCAGAATATGATTCTATTATAGCTACAATGTTAAAAAAGTTTAATACTTTAGGATATTTAATGAGCCTGAAAGTTCACTTTTTGAACAGTCACCTTGATTACTTCCCGGACAATATGGGAGATGTAAGTGAGGAGCAAGGAGAGCGTTTTCACCAGGACATTAAAGTGATGGATAAACCCTACCAAGGCCGCTGAACACCAACATGATGGGGTACTACTGTTGGTCACATTGGTTTAAGTAGCTTACTGTAAATACAAACCATGCTTATGTTGTAACAAAGCGTTTCATTAATTTCCCCGTTTACTATATAGCATAGGATTTTTATACTATATAATAAAAAGCATATTGGTCGAAAACTGTGGGCGATACAAAAAAACTAAGGCTAGATCTGGATTCAGCTCATAAAAATCTATAAAGATCAGCTATCAAAGTAAAAAAAAGTTTTTCAAACTCTCATATTCTCCGGTTATCAGCACTCAGATTGGTACATTCAGCAGCAGATAACTGTACACCTGTCTGGCTTAACAGTCCACACGTTTTTACGACAGACGTAAAGTTTAATGAGGCCATGCGCATTCGCGCTACTGAGTAAATACCAGAAGATTGCTAGTAACACCGACCTTCTAATTAGTGATGGGGAGCTCGTGAATGAGTCGTTCAAATGAACGCCTCACACCAGTGAAGTGTGAACTAACCACTCAATTTCAATGAACTGGTACTTCAAACTCTTCACAGATAGCACATTCCACACTTTTCTCTAGTTCTCTCACTCTCTTCCCCTCTCCCTCTCCCACTACATCGGCGCTACGTCACTCATCCTCCCTTCACTTCAGTCCTCCCTCTACTGCCTGTCGACGAATCGCGCAGTGTTTGTGGTGAACGATTGGTTTACGAGGGGTTGGGGAAGTGAGGGCGAGGGGAAAGCAGCGTCAGTTGCTTCCTGCAGTGCTGACAATCTGACATCATTACCCGTGACTATTTGTGCAGTTAAACTTCGCATCTACGGGTAGCCTACCGTTGGCAGCGCTTGCAGACAAATGAATATTAAAGATACAAACGAAGAGGCTGGCTGTGTGAGCACGCACAGCCAACATGAAAATAAAAGGTTTGTTAATAACACTGAAAGAGGGATTTTACCTGAAATCGTACCAATGACTACAGGTGACAGTTTACGTTTTGAATCTGGAGGGTTATTATTCTCAACAAAAATAAAATCTACAGGAAAACTTCTGAATAATTAATTAACGTAGGTATATAGACTTTGTGGCAGTGGTAAACAAACTCATTCTATTTTGGATTAAATTTTAAAAGGTACATAAAATTGGACTGCATTTCGTTGGTAGCCCTAGTTTTCAGTCCATTAATACAACAAATAATGTTTCATTTGGCAGATAAAGACTTTTTGGGGCGCTTCATGAGAAAATTTCGAGCAAGATTAAATGTAGTACCTTCTTTATATGTGACAGGCCTCTTTGTTTATCCTTCCTTTGTCCCCTTCGACCATGCTCTGTTTAACTCAGACGCTGTAAGAGCGTAAAACGTTGCGTTCACGTTACTGCATAGTTTGGCCATCTGTTGGTAAAATTATGAAGTATTACGAAGCTTTATTGTACGAGCGAGGCGAAGCGAGCGTAGCCGCGGCTGAGCGGCGAACTGGGCAACTTCGCCAGGCTTCAGTACTTCATGAATGAACTACTTGATTTGAACGCTTCATGGCAGAGAGTGAAATGAATGAAGTAGTTCGCGGGAATGAACGAGTTCGACCCATCTCTACTTCTAATAATGGAGCGAAAAAGACTAAAATCGAGATGTACCACGCTCATCACAGCAAGGGCTCTCATGCAAACTGAATTCAATACCATCGACGAACGGAAACTCTGCTGGTAAAAAAACTGTTCCCCACAATGCCTAAAGCTGCCTTGAATCCAGAAGAAACCCCGTGGATTCGACAGCCTCAGACACTTTGGACTACCTTGAACCGCATCCAGATGGCCCATGGATGATGTGCAGACACTCTCTACAAGTGGGGTAAACCTTCATCAGCATCGTGTGACTCTGGTGAGGAAAGACGGACAGTTGCTCATGTTGTGTCGACACGTCCCGTACATGCCTACAAGGGTCCTTTCAAAGATTTTCTGACAGCGACGAGTGATGTTATAAAATACATAAAAGACCTTGGTATCCATATATAGCTGGTGTCATTTGTGTTAGTTTATGCTGGAGAGCTGTGCTGAAATGTCGATGCGCAGTTTTTTTGTGATCTTTGTATATGTATTGTCATATGATAAATAAATTATGATAAATATAATATATAAATAAATATGTAACATATAAAGAGGAAAATTCGTGAGCAAAAATCTCGAAACATACTTGACAGATTTATTTAAAATTTTGTTTGATACTCTAAGTAACATTAGACGGACAACAAGATGTATATTCTAACATATGTAACATATAAACACGTATCTAATACATAAAGGTGGTAAACTGTTACCGAAAATCTCATAAAGTAGTTATTGATTTATTCCAAATTTTTAAAAGTTACTCTAACAAACGTTTGAACGAATATTTGTATGCAACAGCAAAATGTTGCTAGCATAAATCTCAAAAAGCCCATGACTGGTATACTTCAAATTTTAAACGATGCTGTATTAAACATGCAAACTAAAAGTCCTGAATTTTCAGTGACTATAAACAAGACTCAAGGTCAGAGAGAGAGAGAGAGAGGGGGGGTAAACTTGATGAACAGAGGGGTGAGAGGAAATTGACATACAGAGCGGAAAGGAAGAGATGGACAGAGGGGGCAGGAGGAGATGGAGAAAGAGAGGAGGAGGGTAAGATGGACAGAGAGAGGGGGCAGACGGTGATGGATAGAGAGGAGGCAGAGAGGAGAACGTGGACAGGGGGGGGGGGGGGGTAGAAGATGGACAGAGACAGGGAAGAGAAGGAGACTAGGACGTGCTTCCCCTTTTGTTTCTTTTCCATTTAACCGGACTGAGTCTCAGCAACGCTTTGCCAGATACAGCTAGAACACTCTAAAATATCTTGCTTCTGCACCTACATTGCTTTTCATCGTAATGACTGCAGCTTAGGTCCCTCTCTACCCCTCAGCGATATTTATTTGATTACTTTCTGACCTCGGTCATCGATAATTTCGAAATAAACATCCTGATTCAAATTAGAGCTACCAAAATGGAGAGGTCAGAGCTTTGGTACGAAATAAGCTCTCTAAAAACCACAATTTCACCTCAGTTCTAAATTACACGCTCCACATACTGAGAGTTAAACAATGGTCTGTCGGTGCATTCGTCGGCTTGCAAAGTCGCGGCTCCTAGGACCACACTTGGCCTTTTGGGAAGGACCCGACTCTAAACGTCCAGTTCATACAACTATTTTCACAGTTATCGCTGGGAATCTGGTTGAAATTGTACTGCATCCACTGACAGCAGCAATTTCTATTAGATTTGAAATCAGTTCACACTGATAAGGCAGGACTCTCATCTTCGGTCCATTACTACTGTTCCTACACTGTATTAAGTGACTGCGAATGGTACACTCTTTCTTGCAGACATCTTAGATGGTGCGCATTGATACATCAATAAATCGGGTAACTTCATTCACGTCCCAACATTGATCCTATCGGCCATCCTTCCACTTACTATGCCAGTTCTATACAGCCAAATGATACATACACCCTACATCACTACCATGTCTTAACGTCAGAGGTGGAGGGTGTCACTGTAGCTCGGTACCAGTTCAACACCATATAAAAATTTTTTGAAAGAAATATGTTTCCTACATAGGCCATTATTAATTTTCTTTTCATTTTTATTTTGCATACTATGTCGTTTCGGATGTGTTGCCATTCTCAAGTAATTGCATACATACCAGAAAAATCGTAGTTAAAACACAAATTAAAAAGCAATCTGCAGCTGCAGTAAAGTAAGGTAAAAAGTAAAGTTCTGCATTGTGGCGCTAGATGGACCGAGAGGGCCCGGCCAGCATCAACGAGGTATACAGGCCATGTGGCATAGATCACAGACACTACAGATCTTACAGTCTCCAATGGGGAACGATATACCACTTCAGAGCAGTTTAATACATTGTAGCTGTGTGTTTAAATATACTCATGCTCTCGATAATACATGACAAGGTGAAGGACTTGACTGGTTACCTTTTCATTGGCATACTGATTTCCCACCTGCCCCTGGACGTAGCAGAGCGTTTGTGAGTGTGTCGGGCAAGGCAACTAGTGTGACGTCACAAGTTCGCTGTGGGGCCTGTATTTCCCGTGGGCCCCGGCTCGACCAACAGGCGTGTCATCCTCTACCAGTGGAGCCTTGGGATGCGGTATGGAGGGGCATCTGGCAAGCACACTGCTCTCCCGGTCGTTGGCGGTTTTCTTGACCTTGGAACCGCTACTAATCGATCGAGTAGTTCATCAGTTGGCCTCACGAGGCTTACTGCACCCCATACCAGTCGTCCCATCAAGAAAAAAGCGCTGACCACTCACAGTTACGGAGGCGGACTATTTGTTGTAGTAAGCAGAATAAACTCGGACTGAAAACAGACTATAAAGAGCACTTACAATATAAAATCTGCTAACAACGTAAGTTCCGCGTTACAGTCATTTTGATGGGCAGTTGGTGGTCGGTTTCACTCACAGTAAAGTAAATAAACATTAAAACTCTCTGTAAGTACAAGAGAAAATAGTAAGCAGTCAATAGTTGAGAACGTCATACATCATATACTATCAATAACAAGGTTAATGTTTGTCAAGGTGTTCTAATTTATGGGGTCATGTCACTAAAATATCTGGAGAAATTGGCATATAGTTCTTTATGTTTTGAAATTTAGGTAGGTGTCAAATGTGGTGATATTTGTTGGTATAACTGCCTGTATATGCACTTTTATAATATGTTCATATTTTATTCACGGCAGCTTTTAAGATCTAGAAGATTTTGTTGCCTTTAGTAAGAAGCACTTAGCGGATGATATGAAAAGTGCCAAAAGGTTCGATTCCACAAGCAGGCATTGCATGCTACGGTATGCATTGTTCATAAAATGTAATGCCTTTTGTATCAATGGTACTTGAGGTTATTTCCTTTCCAAGTGAAAGACATACCCCGCGCATAGTTTTCATGCAGCTTCCACGCTTGGTACACCTATCTGCACACGTCATGATGCATGTTACAGCCTCTTTTGTAATAAAGCCCTAGAAAATGATGTATCAATGTAAATTTTATCTAGTATATTTACCGAAGATTTTACGCATGTAAGATCATTGTGCAAATAAGGCTTTGGCCTCGAATGCGGTCTTCGAATCACGAATAATGATAGTGTCGGATGATGCCTAGTATGGTGATGTGTAATATTTATTCCTTTCGTAACTGGAGGATTGTTATCAAAGGTTACATAAATAATGAAAACAACGCGGATGTAACTTATTTATGTCTTTCACCTTATTTTTATTTCTCCATTGTGTGTGTGTGAATAAAATATAATAAGAAAATAATATTTCAGGTTTTAGCATTGACTATGTGTATAGGATGCAGCAATTATCGGTATTGTATTATCTCAAGACATAGATGGAAATTTTGTACCTTGTACGAGGTGCATTCAAGTTCTAAGGCCCCCGATTTTTTTTCTAATTAACTACTCACCCGAAATCAATGAAACTGGCGTTACTTCTCGACGTAATCTCCCTGCAGACGTACACATTTTTCACAACGCTGACGCCATGATTCCATGGCAGCGGCGAAGGCTTCTTTAGGAGTCTGTTTTGACCACTGGAAAATCGCTGAGGCAATAGCAGCACAGCTGGTGCATGTGCGGCCTCGGAGAGTGTCTTTCATTGTTGGAAAAAGCCAAAAGTCACTAGGAGCCAGGTCAGGTGTGTAGGGAGCATGAGGAATCACTTCAAAGTTGTTATCACGGAAAAACTGTTGTGTAACGTTAGCTGGATGTGCGGGTGCGTTGTCTCGGTGAAACAGCACACGCGCAGCCCTTCCCGGACGTTTTTGTTGCAGTGCAGGAAGGAATTTGTTCTTCAAAACATTTTCGTAGGATATGGACACCATCATTTTTTCAGCACTGGCGGTTACCCGAAATTTTTTTGGTGGCGGTGAATCTGTGCGCTTCCTTTGAGCTCACTGGCGCTTTGTTTCTGGATTGAAAAATGGCATCCACGTCTCATCCATTGTCACAACCGACGAAAAGAAAGTCCCATTCATGCTGTCGTTTTGTGTCAACATTGCTTGGCAACATGCCACACAGGCAGCCATGTGGTCGTCCGTCAGCATTCGTGGCACCCACCTGGATGACACTTTTCGCATTTTCAGGATTGTGTGCACAGAACCCACAGAAATGCCAATTCTGGAGGCGATCTGTTCAACAGTCATTCGGCGATCCCCCAAATCTATTCTCTCCACTTTCTCGATCATGTCATCAGACCGGCTTGTGCGAGCCCGAGGTTGTTTCGGTTTGTTGTCACACGATGTTCTGCCTCATTAAACTGTCGCACCCACGAACGCACTTTCGACACATCCATAACTCCATCACCACATGTCTCCTTCAACTGTTGATGAATTTCAATTGGTTTCACACCATGCAAATTCAGGAAACGAATGATTGCACGCTGTTCAAACAAGGAAAACGTCGCCATTTTAAGTATTTAAAACAGTTCTCATTCTCGCCGCTGGTGGTAAAATTCCATCTGCCTTACGGTGCTGCCATCTCTGGGACGTATTGACAATGAACGCGGCCTCATTTTAAAACAATGCGCATGTTTCTATCTCTTTCCAGTCTGGAGAAAAAAAATCGGAGGCCTTAGAACTTGAATGCACCTCGTAATGAAAATGCATCTTTATTTACGGGAGTGCTCGTTAGTTGTCATCTCTTGGCTTTAAATGCTTAATTTAGATGCTACCTTATTTTCAAAATGAAATTGTTAACATTTCTTGAATGTAAAATTAATGGTTTTCTACTTTATACAAATGTTATCAATGAATGGCAGTGGGTATGGCAGCTGCGAAGGAAACTAATAGGCTGATGTGCATATGTGTGAGAGCGACACCTACCAACGTGTCCTGTACTCTGCTAGGATTCTTGTCAGTTTGGTTATGTCGTTCGGGTGTAACAGTAGACACATCAGCTGTCTTATCAATGACATTAATTGTTGTTCACAGTTTGACTTTGTTGTAGAAAGCTATTGGTGCCTTTTGGTTCAAATGGTTCAAATGGCTCTGAGCACTATGGGACTCAACTGCTGTGGTCATCAGTCCTCTAGAACTTAGAACTACTTAAACCTAACTAACCTAAGGACATCACACACATCCATGCCCGAGGCAGGATTCGAACCTGCGACCGTAGCAGTCGCACAGTTCCGGACTGCGCGCCTAGAACCGCGAGACCACCGCGGCCGGCCGTGCCTTTTGGCACCATGCTGTACTACTACTTATGGTTAATAAGATATGTCTATACTGACACAAGTACTTGTAATATATATTTGCATACTGTATGTAAATATTTCTGTACAACATGTACTTTATAATTTTTAGGCGCGTGGTTTGAGAACGGGAGAGTCAGCACGAAACTGGTAATCAGTGTAGCAATAAATTGTTCATTCGTGCAACTGAGACAGACAAAATATATGTTTGTCAAATTTTTCTCAATTCAGTGGAATGGTTTGCCACATTAAATGGTTTGAATGACGTAGCCATGATATGCGGTACAGCACAGACAGTCGCACACAACTACTTCATTTAGTATTGTCAGGTGCCGCTGAACTGTGTGCAGTGACACCTCGCGGCAGGCATGTCAAATACAAATCTGTATTGACACGTAAGCACAAGTATGGCCAACGTTTTCTAAGATTATTAACATAAATGTTACAAAGAGAAGGATGCTTTCTCTTCATGCTATGTTCAGTCTCCAGCGCTCCAAAGCGAGCAGTGTGATCTTTTAAGGGAGTAACTAATATTTTGCCCGGCGAGCTTCGCTGACAATGTTCGATGGGTCTATAAACACGACAGTATCACGTAACGGTTCACGGTGTATTAGCTGCACACGACTACGTAGCGAACTACAGCTGTCAGGCAGCGCGGTCCCTCGAGGTGAGGCGTCAGTCTGCGCACCACCGCTTCCCCCGAGGTGCTGTCCACTTTCCACGCTTGGGGCGCCAGCGTGTCCTTCACCGGCTGCTGCCACGCGACGACAGCACTTGCGCCCTCTCAGGGTCAACAGTCGACCGCCGCAGTTTCGACCTCTCACCACCTCTTCCCCTCCCCCTTCCCTCCTGGAACAACCAGGACGACGACACGCCCCATCACCTACAAGTAGGCGATCGATAAGGAGGTAGTCGCCGCACCTGCATTATTCACGATGCTGCCGGTTGTCGCTGAGGTAGACTCTCGAGCCACACCTCTCGGTGACGTCACAGGTTCTCGGCGGAGGCGCACCCGCACCGCCAGTTAAGCGCGCAGTGCACAACCTTTAATTTAGCACAGTCCTGAATATGTAATTTAGTCTCCCATGCATCGGAAAGACCTACCCTTGCCGTCTTGTAACGAAGGCAAGGACGCCACGAATATAATCGGGTGCAGTAATATCTGCGACTGAGAGTATCATAAGGGGCTAGAGCCGAGTGGAACAGAATGGTTTACTGTGACCCAGATAACGGCGCGACAAGCCAGAAAAGCGCGCCGTCCTCATTTTCAAGTGCTGAGTTTATTCACGTGGCAGAGCGTTTGAGTTAGTCTGCTAAATCATATTTGCGAATAATATTGTGAATCATGTCTTTTGTGCCGTTGCTACATATGATTTAGGCTCTTTCGTGATGGATAAATCCCCCAATGTCAAACTTTGACAGGTCGCATAGGCATATTTGCTGAAATGATTTCTGTAAGGGAACAATCGTATCTAGCAGCTCGTTACCGAGTTAGTTGGTTTATTGGTGCACAGTTCATTTACGGCCGGCTGCTGTGGCCGAGCGGTTCTAGGCGCTTCAGTCCGGAACCGCACTGCTGCTACGTTCACAGGTTCGAATCCTGCCTCGGGCATGGATGTGTGTGACGTCATTAGTTAGGTTTAAGTAGTTCTAAGTTCTAGGGAACTGATGACCTCAGATGTTAAGTCCCATAGTGCTTAGAGCCATTTGAACCATTTTGAGTTCATTTACGCAGCAATATTTGACATTAACACAATGATACAAAAATATTCAATAAGATTACGCTCCTCGACCACTAGAACACCGAAATATGATAACGCAGGAATGTATAAAATCGCATGTGGCAGGTGTAATAGCTTTTACATTGGCCAAACTGGAAGAAATTTTAAAAAATGGTTCAAATGGCTCTGAGCACTATGGGACTTAACATCTGTGGTCATCAGTCCCCTAGAACTTAGAACTACTTAAACCTAACTAACCTAAGGACATCACACACATCCATGCCCGAGGCAGGATTCGAACCTGCGACCGTAGCAGTCGCGCGGTTCCGGACTGAGCGCCTAGAACCGCTAGACCACCGCGGCCGGCAAGAAATTTTAAAGTGAGTTATAAAGAACACACTAGAAAGACCGAATATAATCAGTCGAGCTTCTTTCTACACTTGAAAAATTAAAATCACACTGCTGACACAATGGAAAATTCACTACAGATTCTGCACAGAATACCAAATGGTTTTTCAATGAACATTCTTGAGGAATTATAAATTTATATGCACACGAGAAAATACCCACGAGAAATATTAAACGAACACACAGAATTTGGACACAAGTACTACCTTAAAAATTTTATTGAACGTTTAGAACACGAAAATGGGTAAATCGGAAGTAACATATGCAACAACCATAGACAATGGTAACAAATTTTAGTTAATAGAATAATCTTTGTTAACATATAGCGTCGTAATAGTGGAACCGTCAAACTGCTGTCACGTAGTAATTAACATTTAATTTCAACATCCTAACGATATTTAATATCTTGTTAAAGCAGTGACAGTTACACAACAGTCCACACTAACGACGCAATATGGTCGTTACATCAATGTAGACGTGAGTACAAGACAACTACTTTAATATGAATGACATTGACATCCATACCTGTTCTCAAGGAAACTGTAATTGTAGGTACTTGAATATGGCGATTAAGCCGAAACAGACTGTCGTAAATGAAAATAAAGATTACTTTATTATAATCAGCTATTTGATGTATCTATTGTAATAACGTCAATAGGCTTTGTTCCATTAAATAGTGTATGTTTGCACAAAACATACACTTTCTAAGTACAATTACAATCTGTTGATTGGCTATTAGTACGAGCCCCTGACTACCATCCCATTATGTTGAAACCGCACATCAATACGACTTTCCAATTACGCAGTATCTGTGGTGCAAGCTTAAGGTGTTCACTGGGTATAGAAATATATACGTTGGCTTCTGTGCACGAGCGCTCAACGCTGTGACTGCCATGCAAAGGACTCGGATTCCGTTCCGGGTTTCCCAGCGATTTTTCCTTGGTGGAAGAACTGGATGGTGGTGTACTCAGCCTCTTGAGGTCAAATAAGGAGCTTCTTCAATGGAAAGTAGCGGCCAGCGGGCTTGGAGAACCGACAACGGCCGGCTGAACGGTGTGCCGAGTCATGTCCCTGCACAGCGGATCCAAACGTCGCGATCTGGCAGAGAGACACGGAGCCTATCAGTCTGCACCTGACCACTAAGCCAGTTTTCATACAAATATCTTTAAACAAGTGAACTAACAACCTAAAGAAATTTTTTCGATAAACAACATTCCAATTAAGGAGACGATGATTGACTGTAGTTTTGTTTATTTTGGACACAATCACTTTTTATGACACAATCATAACCGCTTTCGGCCGTCGACGGCCATCTTAAGACGCTATGGCTGGCATTTGGTGAACAAATGTTTGACGACGCATGGACATTTTGTCACCAAATGCCGCGTATGGCGTTTGATGAAGGTGTCCGTTCAGGGCTGAAACCGCTTATGATTGTGTCATAAAAAGTGGTTGTGTCAGAAATGTACGAAATTTTCTCAAGAAATACAGGGACACTATTCATATTGTTTCATTAGTTAATTGCTTCAATAGACACACATGCACAGACTTTGCACAAACTTTTTTACGAAATGCAGTGAGATGCAATATCCGTTCGAAAATGCATGCATGTCCGAAGGAACATTCCATCGTACTTCTCCACAACACAGGCATTGCCATTTCGTATTTATCGGCCGATACCGAGTCTGCAACTTACGAGGGTCACTCCAAAAGAAATGCACACTATTTTTTTTAAATCCATCTTTCATTCTACATGTTTGAAAGTTTTACAGTGTGTAGATACATCCTTTAGGAACAATATTTTCATTTCTCCACATAATTTCCATCCCTCTCAACTCCCTTACGCCATCTTGGAACCAGCGCCTGTATACCCGCACGGTAAAATTCTGTACCAACCTGTTGGAGCCACTGTTTGGCAGCGTGCGCAAGGGAGTCATCATCTTCAAACCTTGTTCCACGAAGAGAGTCTTTCAGCTTCCCAAAGAGATGATAGTCACATGGAGCCAGGTCAGGACTGTAAGGTGGGTGTTTCTGTGTTTTCCATCCGAGTTTTGTGATCGCTTCCATGGTTTTTTGACGGACATGTGGCCGTGCATTGTCGTGCAACAGAAAAACATCCTGCTTTTGCCGATGTGGTCGAACACGACTCAGTCGAGCTTGAAATCTGTTCAGAGTCGTCACATATGCATTAGAATTTATGGTGGTTCCACTTGGAATGATGTCCACAAGCAAGAGTCCTTCGGAATTGAAAAACACCGTAGCCATAATTTTTCCAGCAGAAGGTGTGGTTTTGAATTTTTTTTTCTTGGGTGAATTTGCATGATGCCACTCCACTGATTGCCAATTCATCTCTGGTGAAAAATGATGGAGCCACGTTTCATCACCTGTCACAATTCTTCCAAGAAATTCATTTCCACCATTCTCGTACTGTTCCGAAAGTTCGCTGCATACCGTTTTTCTTGTTTCTTTGTGAGCCACTGTCAACATCCTGGGAACCCACCTGGCACAAACCTTTTTTAACGCCAACACTTTCAGTATTCTGCAAACACTTCCTTCCCCTATCCCAACGTAGCGTGACAATTCGTTCACTGTGATGCATCTGTCAGCAGCCACCAATTCGTTAACTATCTGCACATTGTCTGGAGCGTGTGCAGTACGAGGCCTGCCGCTGCGAGGACAGTCCTCAATATTGCCGTGCCCGCTTTCGTCACGTAACCTGCTTGCCCACCGACTAACTGTACTGCGATCGACCGCAGCACCTCCATACACTTTTCTCAACCTCTTGTGGATGTTTCCCACTGTTTCGTTTTCACAGCACAGAAATTCCATGACAGCACGTTGCTTCTGACGAACGTCAAGTATAGCAGCCATCTTGAAGACATGCTGTGACGGCGCCACTCACGGGAACAGGTTGAACTAAGTTTGAAAACAAGCGGGAAGGATGTATCTACACACTGTAAAACTTTCACACATGCAGAATTAAAACTGTATTTTTACAAAAAATAGTGTGCATTTCTTTTGGAGTGACCCTCGTACAAATAAAATGCCTCCCTTGCACAGAAATAACATTAATCGGATGTACGACTGCAGGTATGACACTGGGATGACGGCATACGGAAGTCTGGCCCGGCCGTGAGTCTTACGCTCAAGTAAAGCGCGGAATCCGGGCGCGAGTTCCCGCGCCGCACAAACTGTGTTGTGGTCGTTCCATTATACAGCTGGAAGCGAATACATTTCATGACACACATTTTTGGTAGACACTGATTATGACGATGGTCTTCCATAGTGTGATATACTTCATGTTTTCTCATCTGTGTGTCTAAAACACTGTCAGTATCCAACCACATGCAGTCTGACGTTGAGTGTCAGACATGTAACATTGCTGAGAGACCGACAGACGGATTTTTATATCTACACAGCTAAAGCAGTAAGGTCTCTATCTGGCAATGAAACAATGCTTGTTTGCTCAAAAATGCCCTTATTGATCGCCATAGTCCCCTTTCATATATAATTTTGTTCAGAGAGAGGTTTCCATTCCCGAATACGGTTAAGGAAGGTCTTCCTAAAACATCGATAAGATAGTCATGTGGGCGTAGTTGTGCACAAATTTTTTCCCATCCACAAGTACTTTAGATATGGAAAACTGACTATCAAATCGGGTGAAAAAAATTGTGGATACTGAAACAACTTGTGATTCTCATTGAGAATGCTCCTTTCTCGGCAGGTACAGTGTCCCGTTGTTTTTGTTGTTGTGGTCTTCAGTCCGAAGACCGGTTTACTGCAGCTCTCCACGCAACTCTATCTTGTGCACGCCTCTCATCTGTGCATAACAGCTGCTAAATGTATTCACCCCATGGTCCCTTCTTTCACTTCACACACTGCCCTCCCCAACCCCGCCCCCTATCAAATTAACGACTCACTGATGCCTCAGGATGTGTTGAAACGTTTCGATAGTTATGGAATAGTCTTGAATACTTAACTTCCGTATTTTGTTTTCGTTGAGCGAGTGGTGTAGCTCTTAAAATAAACATCCTTTCCTTTTCCAAACGTGCCTAGTAGCCACATCTAGCATTAGCAAGACAGTTATTGTGGAACACTATTTATTAAATTACGTAGCCGACACCTTGAAATTTTTCTTTCATCTATTTATTTCTAAAAAGACGTACACAGATATATTGCCACAAAATCTCTTCCAAGACTGCCGTAAGACTGATTCAAGAGCGATGCAAGCCTAACGGAGTCCGTACTGATGCAGTACGGCTACCGCCGCCGCTGCTTATATAACCCCCAATAATTACAAAAGCTTTGTGCGTATTGTTTTAATGGTACATAATTTGAATTCCAGTTGAAATCTACGTGATTTCTTGAAACTGAAAAAAAAATAGTTTCATAAATAGAGGCAACAAGTTTGATAAAATAAGCATATTTAAATAAACCGAAATTTCGTGAAATACTCGCTGTTGACAGTTGATCGACAACATTAATTACTTTGTAATTACAGAATGACTTATGCCACTAATGTCATTTCGATGTATTACCGTTAACTTCTGTCATTACTACTGCTGCTTTTTCGTATCTTGCTCTGATAAATTATATTCTCAGTATGCATTTACACCTGGTCTAACATACTTTGAGTTTACAGCACAACGTTTCTGTAAGTCAAAGGAAAAGGAGAGGAGCGGAGAAGGAGAAAAGACCGGTGGGCGCGTTGACAGAGAGCGGCACATAATGGAGGTGACGGGACGTGAATTGGGAGGAGGTGAAAGGACAGAGGGGGCGGAAACTGTTGGGGGAGGGTGTGGTTTGGTTTTTGTTTTGTTTTACGGCGCAAAAACAACTAGGGTCATACGCGCCCATGACAGAACCGCAGAACACGAAGACGAAAAAGAATTTAAGAGTGACTAAACGTTAATCCCAATCGATGGAAGGAAAGATAGCTAAAGACAGGGACTTCCTCTTGGACAATAAGGTCCATAAAATACGCCATAGAGACAACGGAGGTTCTGAACTAAAGATTAAATGTTCTTCACTATATTGTTACGACGGCTAAAAAGTAAAAGGTGGTCGACAGCCCTCGCGTCCTACACTAAAACGGCGGATAACTCATATGGAAATCATAAGTTAGAACGTAACTGGTTAAAAAAAAGGGCATTCGGTCAGGAAATGGCGAACTGTCAAAGGTTGATGTCAATTAGTGCAAAGTGGTTGAGGATCACCACTTAACAAGCGGAAATGGCTAAAACGACAGTGCCCAATATGTAATACAGCTAGAATGATCTCATCGCGGCGAGAGGGCCGAAAGGAGGTCGGCAAAGCAGCTGGGAGAGGTTCGATTCTCTGGAGCTTGTTCCCATGAAGGGAACACCAGTGGCGATGCCAAAGTGGCACCACCTGCTGACAGACAGTAACACGGAGATCATCGGAAGGAATGGAAGAACTAGCGGGCCGAGGTAGGAGAACTGCAGCTTTGGCAGCAGTGTCAGCGGCCTCGTTTCCCTTCAGACCGGCGTGACCAGGAACTCACAAAAATATCACAACAGCTGCATCAAAAGCGAGCAAATGGAAGCTTTGTTGGACCCTTTGCACTAAGGGATGAACTGCGTACAGCACGCAGAGGTTCTGAAGGGCACTGAGAGAGTCGGAGCAAATGACACAACTGAAAAGCCTGTGTCGCCAGTTGTACTGCATGTCCTGATACAAGGCGAAAAGCTCCACTGTAAATCTGGGCAGTGTTCCGGAAGCCGATACCGAAAATCGTCGGTGTCAATGATGAATGCACACTCGACGGCACAGTCTGTCCGGCAGCCATTAGTGTACGCAAAGGTACTATCGTGAAGTTCCGTGCGAAGATCGAGAAACTTATGGCTAGAGAGCGAGTCTGGAGTAGTGTCCTTAGGAAGTGAACGAAGTCCAAGGTGAACACTGGCCGCCACACGAAGCGAAGGTGGTGAAGTGTCCACATCTATCGGGTAAATGGCAGGTAGCGTGAAGTTAAGCTGCAGGAGCAACAGCCGAAAGTGAACTCCAGGAGGTAACAGAGAAGAGGGACACGCCCCATACTGACAGTCAAAGGAGTCATCCAAGAAGGAGGAATAAGATGGCTGGCCAGGCATGGCAGACAAGCAGCTTGCTTATGCCCTGAGGAGAACATGGCATTAGTATGACAGCAGTAGTTCGGCAGCTTCTGCATAGAGGCTCGAGAAACTGGGCTAGTGCAAAAGACGCCAGTGACCAAATGGATGCCACAATGGAGGATTGTATTTAGACGGCGTAAGATGTATGGGCGTCCAGATGCATAAACGAAACGCCATAGCCTAGTTTCGAATGGACAAGGGATATGTACAAATGGAAGAGAGTGGTCCTATCCACTCCCCAGAAAGTACCGCTGAGGGCAAGTAGGACATTGAAGGTCTGGAGACAGTAGCTTACTATCGTTTGACGCTGGGACGATTTCAGGAACAGAGACTGTGTTGTAAAGATAACTCCAGTCCGCACTGTTCAGAAAAGACGGTGGTGAAGCAGAGGATTCAAATGACCTAGGTTGTGAAGCAGCCATCGAAACCAAGCATGCTGTTTTCGGCTGCATATTGTGCCACAGGATGGTCCACTTCACTCTTGCTCACAGTTTGTCAATGGCCATGCATCCTGATGGACAGCCAGTTGATAATCATACCAAAATAAAAGCCGTGCGATGGTTGTAGAAGAACTGGTATATGACATGGCTACTTCCACAGGTGGCCCAGCCTCTGATGTGGTACGATACGACTATGGCAGGACTGGAATAGATAGTGCCGGGTGAGTGGAATGGTCAGGTCTTACACCTGGGCCCTCCACCGGGATATGATCCCTGGAAAAGGCTTTGTAATTGTCACAGGGATGTACTAGGATGTTTTGGAGATTGGGTGAGTTATGGAACACCACTTTAGGAGGATAGGAATGATGTTGGGTAGGATATATCTCATCTCAGGGCATGATGAAAGATAATAAAGCATTGACGAAGGAAGTGGCTCAGTTGTTCCTGGTTGTTGAAGGATTGGTTGTATGTGGGGATATGGGATTAAAAATCTGTTTGCAGACTAAGTGCTGGGATAGTGCCTGTCTGTGTAGGCCTTTGTGAGACCTTCAGACTATCAGAAAAGGGAGTTCTTGTCACTGAAGATACGCTGTCCTGGGTGGCAAAATTGTATGGGAGGAAGTTTTTGACATGGAAGGGATGGCAGCTGTCGAAATGCAGGTACTGTTGCTGGTTGATGTGTTCAATGTAGTCAGAAGTGTAGATGGCGCTATCAAAGAGGAGGAGATCAACGTCATGAAAGGTGGTATGGTGGGTTGAGGTGGACCATGTGAATCGGATGGGAGATAAGGTGTTGTGGTTGTGAAGGAACAAGGATTGGACGTCTTGGCCCTCAGTGCAGATAATGAAGATATCATCAATGAACCTGAACGACAGGAGGCGTTTGGACTTTTGAGAGGCATGGAAGGTTTTCTCTAGATGACTCATAAACAGGTTGGCATAGGATGGTGGCATGTGGGTTCCAAGGGCTGTGTCAAGGACTTGCTTGTATACCTTCCCTTCAAAGGGGAAGTAGTTGTGTGTTAGGATAACATTAGTAAGATGTACGAGGAATGTGGTAGTGGCATCAGTCTGAAAGACGTTGGGAAAATTAGTGTTCCACAGTGGCAACATCATGGTCATGAGGATGGTGGTATGAAGAAAGTGGCTTCAACAGTGAGAAGTAATGATCCAGAAGATAAATGGGCAGGAATTCTGGAGAGTAGGTAAAAGAAGTGGTTGGTATTTTGACATGGGAGACTATATTTCAGGCAATTGGTTGGAGATGTTGGTCAATGTGACCTGTAATTCGTTCAGTGGGAGTACTGACCAATTACAATGGGCATACAGGTTTGTTGGGTTTGTGGATTTTGGGGAGAACATAGAAGGTGGGTGCATTGGGTGTCATAGGGATAAGAAGGGAAATGTATTATGGGGAGAAGTTCTGGGATGGGCCTATGGCTTTAAGCAAGGGGTGGAGGTTATGTTGAACTTTTGGAATGAGATCACTCTGGCAGAGTTTATAAGTGGAGGAGTCAGACAGTTGGCAGAGTCATACGCCAGGTAGTCACTGCAATTCATAGTGACAGTGGTGGAACCTCTGTCTGCAAGTATGATGATTAGATTTGGATCTGTTTTGAGGCTGTGTATGGCTCGCTTTCTTCTGCTGAATGGTTGGTATCCTTAGGAAGGGACTTGAGGAAGGATGGTGATGCAAAGGTGGAGGTAAGGATTTCCTTGAAGGTGACTAGGGAGGTGGGAGGGGAGGATCACAGTTGGATGATGGTATGGACTGAGAGAGGCAGGGTTCAATGTTGGGATTAGGATGGCTTTGGCTGAAGAGATTTGTGGCAAAGATCCGTTTCCATTACAGCAATTGGGAGATGGAGACTAAGTCTCTGAAAAGTCCAACATGATTAAATTTAAGTATAGTGCTGAAGGTGACGGTTTTCGATAGGACTGAAACGTCTGTGGGTCTGAGAATTTTGGTGGAAATGTT
This sequence comes from Schistocerca nitens, assembly GCF_023898315.1. NCBI lineage: Eukaryota > Metazoa > Arthropoda > Insecta > Orthoptera > Acrididae > Schistocerca > Schistocerca nitens. The sequence goes on from NC_064617.1 coordinate 690,293,226, forward strand.
CACAATGGCGTTCTGAGGTTTTTTCAGCTCTGGATGTAGTAGAGTGTTAGTAGGGATTTTTGGAGGTAGTGGCAAGTTGAAAAGGGCAGCAAGACATGATCAGAGTGCTATTGATGAGGAGGAACAGTCTGAGTAGGACAGGGTTCGGATAGTTGTGCTCCAAGTCGGCAGTAGGATGTCAGCAGACTTGATCTTATGGATGTGGTGTCTGGAATGCTCTTCCAAGTGCTGGAGTGCAAGCAATTCATTTTCAGAGATGATATACGTAGCAGGAATTGCACAGTAGCCGTATTTTTCGGAGGGAACAGAAGTTGTTTTACGATACCTGTGCCATGGAGACGCATTATTGCAGTACCTGATCTGTGAGGGACAGGGATTGGCGGAATCTGAAAAGGTGAAGATCATTCTGAAAGCAGTGGTGTGATCCAGAGTAAGGAATTTTCATGTTCGGGCTCTTTGGGGGATTCAATGGTCTAGACAATAAAAATGGAACAGGGTTTTAGCCAGAGAAACGGATACTTTTCTTAACTGGTGCAGAAAGGTGGAACAGGGGTCTTTTGTGGCAGGGATGGCTTTGGGGAAACGGAAAAGGACTTAGGAAATGGACAAATGAAGTAGTTAGATGATTTGAGGGGGGCTGGACATCAGACAATAACGGATAAAAACGAAGGGATACGTTAAAGTACACACAGATACACAAAGGTACGCACAAATGCGTAAAAATACACACAAAGACGCACAAATACGTAAAAGACGTACAAAAACGTGAGAAAAAAAGAATGGAGCGGATGCTTGCCAAAATCCTACTGCCGCCTTGGAGCAGTGGCAAAAAGGGCCAAGAGAAGTCTACTAGTATCAAACATAGGTCTTAATTTGAGTAAGAAATTTCTGAGAACGTACGTTTGCAGCAAAACATTGTATGATAGTGACACATGGAGTATGGCAAAACCTGAACAGAAGAAAGTAGAAGCATTTGAGATGTGGTGCTACAGAAGATTGTTGAAAATTAGGTGGACTGATAACGTAAAGAGCAGGGAGGCTCACTTTAGAACCGGCGAGGATAGGAATATATGGAAAATACTGGCAAGAAGGAGGGACAGGATAATAGCAGATCTGTTAAGATGTCAGGGAATAGCTTCCAAGGTACTAGGAACTGTAGAGGAAGACAGAACATAGGTTGTCAGTGCCACTCTGAGATGAAAACGTTGGCACAGGACAGGAATCTGTGATGGGCTGCATCAAACCAGTAAGAAGACTGATGATTTAAAATATCAATGACTACCAGTTAGCTGTTCATCAGGATGAGTGGCCACTGCCAAATTGTGACAAAGAGCTAAGTGGACCATCCTGTGGCATAACATGGAGCTGAACATAACGTGCTTAATTTCAAAAGCTGCTTGACAACCTGGACTATCTGAAGGCTCCCCTCCACCACCAGCTTTTCTTAAATTGTGCAGATGGGAGTTATCCTTACAACATATTCTCTGTTCCTGAAATCATCCCAGCTTCGACCTATGGTAACCTACTGTTCCCATAGTTTCTACCCCCTCTGTCCTATCACCTCATCCAAATCCACGTCTCCTCACCTTCATTGTGTGCCACTCTCTGCCAACGCAAACTGGTAATTTCTCCTTCTCCATTCCTCTCCTTTTCTGCTGTCCGTCTTGTGCCCCCCTCCCTCCCTCCTCCACAGTGTCCCAGTACTGTGCCTGGCAGCCTTGAACTGCCACCCTGTAGTCGCTGCACACTCCACCAAGCAGCGCTAACCCCCCCCCCCCCTAATCTGTATCCCCGTATGGCTCCCCCTTCTCCACCCTATTCCGCACTGCTGCTTCTGCTCTATGTGACACAGCTGGACTCTGCCCAAAGTGGACGGAGATAGTGGTCAGAAACATGTGAGGTGTGTTTGCTTGTCTGAATGTGTGTGTTTTTCCTTTCTGAAGAAGGTTTCAGCCAAAAGCTCAGAGTGTAACAGTCTTTTCGTTGTGCCTGTGTACAACTCAACATGTCATCTTTACGGTGAGTAGCAATCTATCCCCTTCATAAAATTTTTCCACTTGTCGTATTTCAGTGTAAAGTCATCATTTTAATCATCTCATTGTATACACCCTACACAGAGTAGAATCAGTAGGCAGGCGCCTCTTCTTAGCGTGCTGATTATTCTAATCGTGAGCATAGTCCAACAATAGTGGACCTCTGATAGTAACAACAATAATTAATATCCCAGTTAAAATGAATCTGTTTACTTATTGATTACTGTGATTTAACTTGTGAATGCACATTAGCAAAGACATATCTGTGTCTGCTGCAATAGAAAGCTGCAAAATGACCAGATATCTAATAATTTGAATTTATCAAATATAGTGCTGTTTAAAACTAAAACTAAACTTCATCTGAACAGGCCTCGGAAAGCCCAACGGTACCGAGCGACCGCCGTGTCCTCGGCTCAAGGCGTTCACTCGATATGGTTGTGGAGGGGCATGTGGTCAACACACCGTCCTCCCGACCGTTGTCAGTTTTCGTGACTGGAGCCGCTAATAAATATATAGGCTGTTTCAGAAGGGATAGTCAATATTCAGGGATATGACAGAAATGACTTCTGTTGCAAGCTCTTTGTTTTTCATATTTTGGGAAGTGGTAGTATGGACCAAGACAAGAAAAAAATGTCCAGTGAACTTGTGCTCTAAAATGCATACCTTAAAAGTTATGAGCAATTGTTCATTAGGAGAGCTGTGTTTCAAAGTAGCGAAGATGAACAAGTGCTCATAGCTCTTAAGGTATGCATTTTAGAGCACAAGTTCACTGGACATTTTTTTCTTGTCTTGGTCCATACTACCACTTCCCAAAATATGGAAAGCGAAGAGCTTAGAGTAGAAGAGATTTGTTTCACAGTTCGATAGATCAAGACTTGCTCATAGCTCTTAAGGGATGCGTTTTACGGCCCAAGTTTACTTGACTTTTTGTTTCGAATGATCATTCCTGTCACATCCCTGAATACTGACCATCACTTCTGAAACACGTGTGTGTGTGTGTGTGTGTGTGTGTACTGGTCAGCTGAAGAATACGAAAGAGTACCTTTCACCTGTATTTCACTTGGCATTCCCTACGACAAGGTAGTAACCCCGCGAATTCACCTAGACAGTCTTAGTGGTATTCTGTTTATATTGTCGACACTTTCTGTAGTGTATTTACTTACGTGCTTCGAAACTGAGTAACACGGCAAACATTGTAGAAAGTCCGATTGTCGTTATTAAAATTCTGGTTCCTAATAAGGAAACCATGGGTACTGTGCCGTGTGGTCCTGGCTCTGGTGCAGTGTACGACGCTGTTGTCAAAGTGACGCTCTCTGGTTATTTTATGTTGGATGCCAAACTTGTTTGGTGAATACGGTAGGCTCCATCAAGCTGGGCATAGGAACCTCCTCCACTACTAATGCTGTATGCTCGTTTTTAGGAAAATCTACATAAAGTGGCCCTGTAAGATGATGCGACAATATAATAGCCCAGCTAACTAATAGCATACCGTTCCGCACTACACTTTTACAGAGAAGCGTTCCTGAAAATAAGAACGTATGGGTCTTCGTAGGACAACGATGTAAGCACGAGTGTTACTGATACCGTCAAAAGTGAAATTGGCTTCATCAGTAAACAGTGATTTGCATCTAGCCAATGACAAAATTGCAATCGCTTTCGTTCATCTCCTTCTCGAAGAAGTTGAATCTCTTGTAAATGATAAGAATAGAGGCCGTGCGTACTTAGTGTCACCCATATTCCTGATAAGGAACTCTGATTTTCGTAGTAATTCTGAGTGTAGTTTTTGAAGGACTACCAACTGAATAATATCTTCTACATCGTCCACAAGCTGTTCATTTGCATTTGCTGATGACTGTGACTGCTGTGCACCGCATCAGTTTCAGATATTTTGATCAACGCTGATAAATATTCCTGAATCTGGTACTCTCCGGTTAGGAAATTGTCTACCGCATTCTCTACAAGGAGCAGGAGCGTTTCCATTCAAACGCTGTACACAAATATCCTATCGGTAAACTCAGCATTTGTAAATGTGTGTACCATTCTTAAACCATATAGTAGAATTGGCCAAAAAATCACAATCACAGCAAAAAAAAAAAAAAAAAAATCATTCACGTAAACTGAAGCACAACCTCACATCTTGAGTTTCAAAAAAAAAAAAAAAAAATGGCAATCCATAAATAAACCCATAGCAAATGGTATATCAACAAGCGAAATGAAAACGTATCTCTGTAACTAGCTGTACCTCTGTAACCAATAATAACTGGACACACGTTACATGGAAGGTCTGATTCGATTTAGTCTATACTACCACTTCCTGAAACGCAGTGGCTTTATAAATTAGTTATATCAAAGTAACATTTGGTTGTGAAAAGGGTAAATAACTCACAGCACTGAATGCAGTATATCTTCGAGTTTTGTTCCCGTCTAATACTGTTAGTGCCCGACGTTCCCGCTATCCATCGTGGAGTTTTATAACGGTGCAGATAGTTGGTTTTGGATTCATGCATCCAGTTGCACTCCTACAGTTCAGACACAATTGAGGACTAAGTATCGCAAGTCACCACCTCAGAGTAAAACTGTTATTAACTGGCGCAGTCGTTTCACCGAAACTGTCTGAGTATCGTACAGGGCGCCGGCTCAGGGTGGGCCAGCAGTCTCTGATGCGGCAGTTGAACAAATGCGGTCCTCTCGCGTTCGAAGTTCGGCTAAATCAACGTGACGTGACAGCTTAGAACTGAGTTCGCCTTGTGTTACGGTGAAGAAAATATGAAAACGCCCGTCATTCAAACCCTCCAAATTGGAATTGTTGCTAGTTTTAAGAGAACATGACAAAGAAAAACGAGCTGAGTTTTGTGCAGAAATGTTTAGCAAAATGCAGACTGAAGGTGATTTTCTTAATAAAATTGTGTCCTTTGGCGAAGCCACCTTCCATACCTGCAGCAGTAAAGTTCATCGGCATAATGTTAGAATATAGGGTTGGCAGAAAACACGTCACGTAATCGAACATGTTCGGGATTCGCCTGAGGTAAATGCTTTTGCGCTGTAAGAATTAACAAGATTTACAGTTCTTTCTTTTTTGACGAGTCATTTGTAACTGGCATGTCGTACCTAAACATGCGTGAGAATTATCTAATGCCTCAACTACAATAGGATAAGGGCAGAGAATTTATTGTCCATGAAGGGTTACGCGCCACCACATTATCATCTTGACGTTGTCGCTTATCTCCGTAGGAATGTGCCGACTTGGATTGGACGTGGTGGAACAATATCCCGGCCATAACGATCCCCTGATTTAAGCCCAATGGACTTCTGTGTAATGGGTTACATTAAAGATGCGTTTGTTCCTCCGCTTCTGGGAAACGGCGATGAGCTGCGACAACGGGTAACACATGCAGTTGTCATCGTACATCATTACTTGCTTCACAGGATTTGGCAGGGAATTTATAACAGGTGAGACATGTATCGTATTACAAAAGGCAGCCCCGCTCAACATTGGTAAATATACTGCATTCAGTGCTGTATCAAACGCTTATGTAAGTTATTTTCATTTGTCACAATTAAAGGTTACTTTTGTATAATTAATTCATAAACAGCCTCTATTTACTACTACTCCTGAAACAGCATCTACACAACATTGTCGGCAGGAGAGTTTGACCCGTTTTAGAGGTGGCAAACCTGCGGAGTTGGCCTGCTGCTTTCACACGTTGCTACATGTATCAGCGGCCGGAAAGCATGTGATGGTAGTCACGCAAAGGTTTTGCGGTACATTCACACCATTTCCCCTCCCACACCATACACTGCAGTAAGCGCAGCAGCGCCTAATAGTGATGCATTGAAGGTTTCCAATGGCTTTCACCAGGAAACAATGTCGTTTACTCCACTGTACTGCTTTCAACAAGCGTCAGCAAACATTGTTTATAGGAAATTAGAGCGACTTTCAGAAAGATTTCACAAATGTAAGACTATAAGCCTGTGTGGTCGGACTGAATTTCCTCAAAATTGTTCTGGGCTGTAGACCGCATAGTGTTGTGAAATGATGTATCAATGTATTACGAGTGTTCTATAACCAGAGCCTTTATCTTATACTGATGAAGGCCAAAACGCGGTCACATCGTTACAAACAGAGTGGTCAAACGCTTGGGGAAGTGTTGTCTCATTTGAAGAAGTGCTGTGTATGACGACTGAAAGATGTCTCTTGGTGTGGCGTATAGCGCGATTAAAGTCTTCCAGAAATTACTATGACCATTCGCCTTTTGTGATTGTAAATATTTTTCTTATCTTATTATGTCACCGCTTTCAAGACGTCTAACGACTCATCACCAGAATATTTGCGTTATATGGTCGCCTTAATTGCATTAATCATAGTTATTTCCACCCATGGAGTTAGTCCTTACTCGTTTAGATTTTTGATGCACTGCTACAGCTACACAACAGTCTCCTGAATGGAATTAGAATTGTATATTAATACTTTCAGCTGCTGACCGGCGTTGATATATGTCAACGGGGACAGGTGAAAATGTGTGCGCCGACCGACACTCGAACCCAGGATCTCCTGCTTACATGGTAGACGCTCTATCCATCTGAGCCACCGAGGGCACAGAGGATAGTGCGACTGCAGGGAATATCTCGCGCACGCCTCCCGAGAGACCCACATTCTCATCTTGTATGTCCACACACTACATTCGTAGTGTCCCATCCCAGCACACTCATTACTCGTGGAAGACATTCTTACCAAGTCCCGTAAAAGTTCGGGGAATATGTGTGCATCCACATATATAAGAATATAAGTAAATATAAGTATATAATCTCCTGAATGGTATAGCCATAACGTTATGACCAGTGCCCACCGCGATGTTGGATGCCTCCTGAAGGCGTTGGAGGCATGCCACGCGGTAACAAAGGTATGTAAGCGGCGCAAACACGGACGGGAGATCACCTTAGCGAAGATATTGGCTGCAAATGGGGCAATCCATTGAGATAAGCGACTTTGACAGAGGGCAGATTATCGTTACACACAGCCTGTTAACGAGTATCTCGAAAACGGCGAAGCCACTCGAATGTTCAGCAGCTCATCTACGTGAGCATCTATGGGAAGAGGTAGACGGACAGTGAAAGTAGCACTAGACGTTAAGTGATTGCACGTCCACGACTCTTCAAAAAACTGAGGATTCGGACGTTTGTCTGCTCTGTAAAGTAGGATAGATGGTGATCTGTGGCATCTCTACCGAAAGAGCACAGTGCTGGTGCACGCACAAGTGTTTGGAGCACACCGTTCATCGTACTTTGTTGAATATGGAGCTCCACAGCAGTCCACTCCTACGTGTTCACATGTTGACCGAACGACATCGTCAATTACGATAGTAGTGGACACGAGGCCAGCGGGATTCGACCATCGATCAATCGAAACGTTTCGGCTCTTCAGTCGAATCACATTTTTGTTGCACTAGGTCGCTGGTCGTCGCCACAAACGCCGCCATCAAAGTGAACGACGGTTCGAAAGGTGCAGCGCGCCACGGACGCAGGGTGGCGGGAGCGTTATTATGCTACGTGAGACATTCTCCTGCGCTTGCTTGGGACCTGTGGTAGTAATCGAAGGCATGCTGACAGTTGCGACCCACCTTCATCCGTTCATGCTTTGTCTTCCCCGACGGTGATACCATCTTTCAGCAGTATAATTAACCGTCTCTAGGAGCCAGAACCGTGCTACAGAGGTTTGAGGTGCATTATAGGGAACTCGCGTTGATGCCTCGGCGACCAAATTAGCAGGATGTGTAAATCCTATGGAACCCGTCTGGGCGCTATCGGGCGCTATCACCGCGGTTATTTACGCGAATTACGTGTCCCGTGCGTAGACATCTAATGGTCCATACCTCCACAAACCTACCAACAAACTCTTGGATCCCTGATACGCAGAATCAGTGATAAATTTCGTTCCAAAGACGGACAAACAAGCTGTTAAGCAGGTGGTAATATTGTTTGGCTGATCAGTGTAAACAGTAACTGAGGAGGCTTGAAACCGCTAAAGATAAAATAAATAATTTATGTCATAGCAAAAGGCGAGTGGACGGCTTTACTTATCACAGTCGCAGTGTCTGTAATAATAATAATAGTAGTTGTTGACACAACATTTGAGCAAGCTTACAGACAGGTGTGTAATTGAAAGTGTGTCAAATTGGCATCACGTAGCGAGTTGACGTTAACATGCGCTAATATCAATACAAGACGTATGAGTCACAGTATATCGGAGATCACACAAAAAATCTGTTTTCCGAGGTAAACAGATGTAAGCCAGAGACTTTTCCGAGACGTAAAGCGCATGCACAAGAGTCAGCAGCTGCTCAGTCAAGGTCCCTTACAAGGAAAGAGAGTTTAACTACATTAAAATGACCATGCCAATCACCGATTCTTATTGCTTTGGTAATCACAAGTTGAGTGATAGTATTCATGGGCATATAAATCAATAAATTAGAGAGTCGATGAAAATCGGTCAATTTATGCATTTAAATCAATTTTCCCCAGCCACTGAAACCAGCGACGGCTCGCCTGAGACGAGGACCTTCGAATGGTGGGGGTGGATTAGTTTCTGTATTCGCAAATCAATTAATTCGGACTATTCTAAGATGGCGGAAATCTGTCGAAGTTCGGGGCCATTACTTTTAGATTCAAGGTTCAGCCCCTCCGACGCGTAAGGATACTAACGCTGGAGAACTGGCACCATCACAAGATCACCAATCAGAGCGGCAGGAAGCCGAGTTGACCCTCCCGCCGAAAGCAGCAGGAACCGTTTGACTGCCACTCCCATTCAAGTTGGCTACAGGCACCTTTCCCTGTCGGCGGAGGCACACTGCAGTGCTGCATCTGAGGTTGCAAAAAATACGAAGAGACCCTCTCACAGCCCCATCTCGTTGTATTTCTCGGTCAGCTTACGTCATAGCCAACAATAGTGCGGAACTTGCCGCAATTTTATTGTATATCTGTTGGCTTCCATCACTTTGGAAGCAACCGTGTGTAGATCCATTCACGGTAGGAAGCTCGTGCTAACTTCAGCTACGGTTAAGTTGCAAATACCCTACTTGTGCACCGAGAGCAGCCGGTAATGGGATTCCATAGACGCTAAGGCAGTTAGCTTCGTTGCGTTGCCGCCGTCTATGTGTTCGTATTACGCGAGCCCTCGTGGCTAACTACTTTTTTTCGTGATTTTCGTTTCCCAAAATTCACTTCAGTTTCACGTATCATCACTGTCTCTAGGGATTCCATTCTGCCATTCTTTCTCTTTTGATACTCATTGTTTTTCATGCATATTTATCTCGTCCTACAGGACATCGGCAACTCGCCGTACAGCCCATAATTGTGGATTGGTTAAATTCCATTCTTTATGTTCTTACCGCGAAAATATTTGATTTAATTTCAATTCAATGTCTGTTACTTGTCTGTAGTCCCCCCCACCCCCCTCCTGGTCCCCTTCATTAATTAGGACATTTTTACCCAGACAACAGAACTCTTGCTGTTAGTGATGAAGACTAATGTCTCCACGGTCGACGGTACAAAAGCTTAGCATGTCAAATTATTTTTACCCGCTTATAGGAAAACAGCAACATGAAGTAAATCTCATTTCCATCCGATAAACCTACTGCCTTAAACCAAGACAAATGCTGAATCTATATAGCGTCTAGGATGGACCTCAGACATCGCAGATTTGTGTTCCCACACGCATACACCGCTACACAGGGCAGGTCTCAGTAGAGCCAAATGTGGCGACGGGCGGTTTACTTGAGTCAGACGCCGGCCTTTGTGGCCGAGCGATTCTACGCGCTTCATTCCGGAACCGCGCGACTACTACGGTCGCAGGTTCGAATCCTGCCTCGGGCATGGATGTGTGTGGTGTCCTTAGGTTAGTTAGGTTTAAGTAGTTCTAAGTTCTAGGGGACTGATGACCTCAGATGTTAAGTCCCATAGTGCTCAGAGACATTTTTTTGTTTTTTTGTTTTTAGTCAGACCTCCGCCAGTTTGAATGTGCTGCGTCAGTAACCACTTCTAACAGGACTAAACGGACACAACCGCATCACACATGCTTCAGAAGCATAGGAGCGACTCACTATTAGTGTCACGTCCGGTGCATTACCATGACTTTTGTCAACACTATGCGCATCAGGCGTTCTATAACTTAGAAGAGTTTCATGGAAACTTTTGTGCAATTTCTTGTCTTGTAGAGAACCAACTGTCTTATTACGATTAGGTACTAAGCCTAATCAATAAAATTCTGAAAAATGAACGGCAGACTCCGGGAGACTGCTGGTCGTTTAACACCATGTACTGTTTGCAGGTTTTCGTCTCCACCGAATGAATCTTACACTAGAGACAACAGAATGGTTTGCAGTTACATGTCACAAATCCAGACTTTAAATTACTCCTAAAAATTGAATTTACTCCAGATGTAACGTTGACTGTAACTGACGCTGAAAGAAAATTCAACATGGCGTACCTGATTTCACGGAGGGTAGCGTGCCACCTGAGAGTAAATCCATTTGATCTTCGATGGAAGGAGATACAGCTTTCCTTCTAACTTCATTTTAAATATTGAAATGTTAGCTATATTTTATACGCGGTAATGTGTGGTCTAATCGCTCGAAATGTAATGCCAAGTCAAAATTTATAATCAAAAAATTGAAATTATTTGCTGTCGGGCAGTTCCTTTTGAAACGTTGTGATAACTGTAATGTACAATGAAACAATAATCGCTTCATCATGAGCTTGAAACGCTAGACCGTATGATATTAAAGGTTCAAGTTATCTGACCAAAACGTTACGCAAAAATCAATTGAGAAGCAGTACAGACTGAATATGGCATCCAGAATTAAGAACTATTATTTTAAACTGTTTTATACAAGAAATAAAATATTGAAAGTAGTACTAACTTCATAAATGACCTAAAATTGGTTCGTTTACACTGGCGTAACGAAGGAATGACAGCCAGGACGCGTGCCCTGTGCACCGTTTCCATTGCGAGAAAGAAAATGAGAAAAGGTAAACGTAAGAAGAAAGAGAGGAGGAAGTATGAATAATAATAATAATAATAATAATAATAATATGATGATGATGATGAGGAGGAGGAGGAGGAGGAGGAGGAGGAGGTAAAAGAAAGAAGAGATGGAGGGAGAGAATTGGAGGGTATTAAAATAGGAATGTGATTGGAATGTTTTGGGCAACAGTTCCAGGAGACGCACGTCGCTCTGATACAGAGACGCCTGTTCCTTGTTTTGGGTTACTAGGTCGGGCCACTCTCACTATACCATGTGAGGCAACGCTAAGGAAGTACGGAGTATAAATAGTACAGTTCACGTTTATTGTTTTGTTTGTGATGACTTTGAATTTATGAAAAAATTGCTTTAAGTGCTATAGGGAGTTAACATCTGTGGTCATCAGTCCCCTAGAACTTAGAACTACTTAAACCTAACTAACCTAAGGACATCACACACATCCATGCCCGAGGCAGGATTCGAACCAGCGACCGTAGCAGCAGCGCGGTTCCGGACTGAAGCGCCTAGAACCGCTCGGTCACAGCTGCCGGCTTGGATTTATCGGCAATGAAAGAATGGAAAACTAATCGCGACATTGTTATAATACGAATCTGGACTGCATGTTGTCCCGTGACTTAACTGGTATTATATAAAAAGTAATTACTGAAATTGGTACATTTTACTTCTCTGTTAGCTAGCTTTGTTACACCACCGTTCATTTCCTGTATGTACCCAGTGTCTACAGAATCGTAGCAGATAACTGTGTTGCGGCGGACTGCCGAGTGTGATCAAAGCAGTCCTTCGCAATGTTCCTTTCGTCGCCTTCATACAGGATTAATTACACGGGACGAAACTTCGACAACTTTGTTTCGGTCAGTCACACAATCCGCCTTATAGTCTTTCCACCTGAACGCTTCCACATACAGCAATGGACGTTCAGCCTTCTTCATAAAAACCAGTTCGAGTTTGAAACGCTCTCGCCACCATCGACTTGAGAGCCCCACGAGACGGCGACTTATCGACCGCCGCCATAACAGGTGTTTACTGCGCCGACTGACCCCCGCGCGTGCCGGCCGCCTTCAATTATGGATCGCGCGGGGGTCGATGCCGTCCAGTCGCCAGAAAAGCCGTTCCACCGCGGCGGGCAGCTTGGACACACGGGCCGACACGGATCAGCATGAAACGTGGCCGACGCTGGAAAGCATAGGACCCCGAGGCCTATGTACGGGTCAAGGGCACCGTCAGGCGCAAGATCAACAACCTCGCAGAGTCCTACAGTGGCGTGTTTAGAAGCAGAGCTGCTAACGTGCAAACTTGGTACTTAGTGAGCCAGAGCAATTACTGGAAACGCTTGTACGGACGTAGGCAATCAGTTGAGAGTTACAAGGCTTGCCCAGAAAGTAAGTTCCGATCAGTCGCGAAATGGGAACTACATTGAAAATCAGAAATGTTTTATTTGCGATAGCTGGCTCCACCTTCCAGCTACTTCTCTACATAGTCGCCGCTCCAGCTAGGACATCTGTCGCACCGTTATACCAACTTTCCAATACCCTCGTCGTAGAAGACAGCCGCTTGTGCTTCCCCCCAATTCTCTACGCTCATCTATAGCTCGTTGTCTGTGTGAAAATGTTGTCTTCGTAGCCAGTAGTTAATGCGAGCAGAGATGAAAAACAGAGGGAGGCAATCACCGGCTGCAGTGCGGGTGGTCAAACACTTCCCATCCAAAACGCTGCAGGAGCATTTTCATTGGCCCTCCATATTGCGACCGAGAATTGTCACGAAGTAGGAACCGTATGACAGTTCTGTAATGTGGGCTGCATAACATCAGGTGAAATCTCTCACCAGGACCTCATACTTGGCGGGAGACACTAATTTCTACGCACTTTCCAAATATCCCTCGTATTTAACGATCTTGCGCCTGCGAGGAGACAAAAAAAAAATTGCTTGAGCAAATTGATGTTCCAGGTCAGAATGGGGCACGTTTGTGCGTGTGTGTGTGTGTGTGTGTGTGAGAGAGAGAGAGAGAGAGAGAGAGAGAGAGAGAGAGATAGAGAGAGAGAAGAGGTGCGGAGGCGAGTGACAGGAAATGGAAAAAGGAGTGTGTAGAAAGAGGAGAACGGCAGAAAAAAAGAGAGAATGATTGTAGAGAAACCCGACAGGAAACAGAGACCGAAAATTGGAAAGGAGAGGGAGAGGGGAAAAAAGAGAGAACTGAGACTACAAGGAGGAAGCCACAGAGACTGAGCAAGTCAACAACTAGTAAACCGGTTCTAGCTTGTTTGTATTTCATCCTATCCAATAAATGGCTAATTCCCCAAAACCATCAGTTGCAGAGTGTTTCCGAACGGTGGTATGAACTTTCAGGTACGATAGATAAGGAAAAATGTTATCAGTCTGAAAGAGCAAACCATGATTCAGAAACGAATTAATTAAAAGCTATGAGCGAAATTAGGAAAATTTAAAGAGTTACCATTGTTAGGCTGACGATGATAAAAATTCAAGTAATAGGTATTTTGGTAATTTTTCCATTTATCTACACAATTTGCAAAATTTCTTAAGCTTCTATCATGATCGTGTATAAAAACTGTTGCATCCCCATCACCAATCGAAGACTACACATTATTAGTAGAATTTTTGTCAAATGTGGTGCATCTACATAGAAAATCCGCACAAAACTGCTGGAACATTCTTCCGAGGAGTAAGAGAACGGAAAAAGTCAGCATGAGACTGCTATGCATTCTATAATTTCGTGAATGTTAGATTGTGGTTTGGAAACAGTGACTGTTTACGACATAAAAGATAAATTGAAACAGTTATCTGCCTCAGTTACTTTTATTTTCTACCAGGGCGCGTTTCGAGGGCTTACACCCTCATCTTCAGGTCGATCGGTGGATTACATAATATTTTTGTTTGCTCTGTGTATCCAGTTGTCTGCTTCGAGTTACATTTCGGTCAAAGTAAGATTTAACTTCCACTTGTTACTAAAATATAGCACTGGAATTATAATTTGTAAACAACAATGTAGTTACTTACACGGTGTTCCAGCAGAAAAAACCGTGAGTGTTGTCATAAATATACCTTCAGCGTTAGCTCCGCTGGAACATGTTGTAGTTGCCATATTATTTTAACAAGTGCCGCTTGTACCTTATTTGCAACGAAATAAAAATCGAAACAGACAACTGGGCATACCCAGCAAACAAAAAAGGAATGTAAACCACTGGTCCTGCAGATGATGAAGTTGTAAGCCCTCCAAATGCGCCGGGATAGAAAAAAAGTGACTGACGCAGCATTGAAAATTGTTTTAATTTATCGTTTATTCACTCTTTTAATATGAGAATTTTATGAATGTTCACGGGGAAAGTCTAACAAAATCGGTGCAGAAAAGAAACATGTCCTTCCCGAGATATGGCAATGGGAACAAATATTGAGCCAATATCCGAAACACACTGTGAAATGAAGTTATTTCTCACATCCTACATTTCACGTCACAACATAAGAACAAGACAAAGAGATTTTACGGCGTCTGCGGAGGTACACAGATAGCAATTTTAACCTATCATCATAAGCGTATCAAACAGGAAAGGAAGTAAATAACACGGACATAAAATAATGAAAATAATCTCCACAGTACCTCCACCTGTGGCTTCTTACGTGTTTATAAGAACATCTGGAACCGGTAGCCTCTCCGCGGCAGAGGTCACCGACGCGTGTCAGTGCATTGGCTTTCGACCCGGCGCTGGTGGTATGAAATGTTATGTTTTGATCACTAGTATCTGGCTGACAAAGAGGAGATAGGTTGTGGTATGGTTTCATGATAACTACACTTTCCATCAACTCACTCCGCAGCATCTCTTGGAAAGAGCGCTTGCGAAAAGGATATGTGCCAGCAACGGATTGCAGCCGCTCTCGTCATCAGAGGTACAACATTATAGTTGAAACTTCCTGGCAGACCAAAACTGTGCGCCGGAGCGAGACTCGAACTCGGGACCTTTGCCCTTCGCGGGCAAGTGCGCTACCAACTGAGCTACCCAAGCACGACTCACGCCCCGTCCCCACAGCTTTACTTCCGCCAGTACCTCGTCTCCTACTTTCCAAACTACACAGAAGCTCTCCTGCGAACCTTGCAGAACTAGCACTCCTGGAAGAAAGGATATTGCGGAGACATGGCTTAGCCACAGCCTGGGGGATGTTTCCAGAATGAGATTTTCACTCTGCAGCGGAGTGTACACTGATATGAAACTTCCTGGCAGACCAAAACCGTTCGCCGGACCGAGACTTGAACTCGGGACCTTTGCCCTTCGCGGCCAAGAGCTCTACCAACTGAGCTACCGAAGCACGACTCACGCCCCAGAGCACTTGCCCGCTAAGGGCAAAGGTCCCGAGTTCGAGTCTCAGTCCGGCGCACGGTTTTGGTCTGCCAGGAAGTTTCATATCAGCGCACACTCCGCTGCAGAGTGAAAATCTCATTCTGATTACATTATAGTTATTACAACATTATAGTTACCAGCCTTCATAACACCCCTAGAAAACAGATACTCTTGTGATACTTCGTACACAGACGACGCGTAAGTGGACTCAAACCGAAAGAAAATATGAAGTTGAAATTAACAAGTATAGAGACACAATTCTTTTTGCTACGTATTTTCACGTGGACAGTTAACTTTTCTTTTATGACTGAAAGAGACTTCCATGGTGTGTAAGGTTGGAGTATTGATAACTCTTGAAATATCTTCCTTTTTGTCTTGCTACATTCTCTTGTCACTTTGTTCGTTATCTGTTCTCCTCCTAGCCTCTATTTCTGCAGATGTGTGTAATTCTGTACGTTATCATTTTGGAGAATGATAAGTATGGTCAAAAAGACACACTGCATTGTGCGTACTCTCTTCTCTGACACTAATGATATATTTGTATTTTAAAACCTCACACTTTGGAAGTGTCGGTGAGCTTGTTTCATGTTCAGAATTTTCCCTCTTTGACGTGATCTGTTTAGCCGCCATTACGGCTATCTCATCGAGATAACTATTGGGTTGGTGCATAAGTTCGTAGCGTTTTTCCCTAAGTTTCATAAACGCAACAGATACACATAGGAGGCTTTAGTCATCAATAATATATTCTCTTTCACTACTTAAAAACAGTCTGCCAACGCTAGGGTAACTTTTAGATTCCACAACTGTAGAAATCACGTAGTCTTTAGGTGACGAACTCACAGAGCCCTTTTCGGAGTGCATTTTCATCCGGAAAGGAAGTTTCTTGAAGATTGTCCGACAGAGAGTGGAAAAGTGAAAGTCGGAGGGTGCAAGATCAAGTAAATTAGGTGGGTGAGGAATGACTTTCCAACCCAACCCCTGTTTTTGTCAGTCTAGGAGAAAGTGGGCGGGCGTTATCATAGAGTAGCATCACTTCACGCAGTCTTCACGGTTGTTGTTCTTGGACTGCGTCTGCAAGACGTCTCAGCTGTTGACAAAATATGTCAGCAGTGATGGTTACACGTCGGGGACGTAATCCGTAGTACAGCATCTTTCGTGGATGCTCTCAGGTCTTTGTACGGGAGTTGCTGCTTTGTTTTGGCTCAACCACTCCTTCCTTTTCCTTATGATAGCGTAAAGACAACATTTCTCGTCACCAGTAATGATACAGGATTGGAATGGACGGTGTTGTTCACGAGTCAATTGATGAAGAGCAAATAGAGAAGCACATATGGCCACCTGCTGTTTTTTATGATTTTGGCTTAGGGCATGCGGTAACCATACACCCGATATTTGAACCCTCCCCATTGCATGCAAATGTCACACAGTGGTGGAACGATCAAAATCAAAGTTCATCGCATTTGCCAGTTCTTGACTACACTGATATGGATGATTGTGGATTAAAACGTTTAAATGATCTTCATCGAAACCAGAAAGTCTTCCTGAACCTGGAGAGTTACTAATGTCAAAACGATCCTCCTTAAAACGAGAAAACTATTTTCTTGGCATGCTCTGTCCAATGGCACTATACAAGGCGCAAATGTTTCTTGCTGCATCCGTTGCTCTCCACACGCTATTGAACTCAAACAGGAGAATACGTCGGAAATGTTCTGATTTCTCCACTTGTCACTCCATTTTCTAGCGCCTGCATGTCCACGCACTGTCTCAAAGTGACAAAATGACAATAGGTAAACTCAAATAGCAACGGTGAACTACAAATAAAAAATGACAATACAAATAAAAAATGACAATTGATAAATAAACCCATAGCAACCGGAATACCAACATGTGAAACAAAAACGATACGAAATTACACACCAATCTCATATTAATTATAGTAATTATGTAGAACCTGCTTGTTTTTTGAAACACGAAGTCTGATGCAACAGTGTGAACAAAATTGGTGCACTTGAAATATATGCTGTAGTTAAGGAAGCAAGCAACTTTTAAGACATAGTATTTCGCGTTTTTCATTTGACACTTTATCTGGATCGTAAATGTTGCAGTTGTTGTAAGGTATATGGTTTAGCGCAGAAACGTTAGTGCGTAAGTCATTTGAAACATTGGTGGAAGAGAGCGAACAGAAAGTCAATTTTTGGTGAGCATGGAGCATAGGCATAGGTGTTTTGTCGTCACGCCATGTGCAGCAGTGACTGAGATCAGCAAACACTTAGCGACTTACTGTTCTTCCTAGGCACACGTACGCGTCCGGCACTTGCCGTTCAGAGAGAACAAAACGTAATGCACTGGCTCATTTCAGCACATTGTTTACGTGGTTTTCTGAACTCTCCGCAGATTTCTCCGCCTATACTATGTAAGTAAGCTGTTTATGTGTTTGTATGTTGGCAACGCTATGCAGCGCTTTGCATTAATAACTCTGACAGCGCCGTGTGCACTCTGTAAGAGACTATGTGGCTAGTCGGACTTGCAGTTGGAAGTTAACAGTCAGCGGTGATGGAAGTTGGAGGTGAATAGCCAGCAGTAATGGAAGTTGGGAGTGAGTAGTCAACAGTGATGGAGGGGAGGTTAATAATTAGCAGTGTTGGAGATTTTTCAGTATTAGCACGAGCGGATGATCTGAATGCGTATCCGTCATTGAGATTTATTACTGATGATTATATAATTTTTAAACTGGTTGTCACTTGACTAAGGTAAAAATTCGTAAATACATTGTTTGCTCTGCAACAAAATCTTTCCTTTGCTAAGCACATGCCTATTAGTAGTTAGAGCCTTTAATAGAATCTTTTATTTAGCTGGCAGTATTGGTGCTTGGAGCATTGCTGTAGTTCGTGTGATGAAGATTTTTGTGAGGTAAGTGACTTATGATATGTATGGGTTATTGTTAGGCTTTCTACTAATTCAGGGTCATTCTTTAGAGTTAATTTTAAAGCAGACAGATCGCGTTACCGTTGAATGTTGTGAGTAATTCATGAATAGGAAAAGTTTGAGTTTTGTTAGTCAGGGAAAATTCAGTAGGTCAGTGTTGTAATGATACAGAATAAGTAAAGAGACAGTAAGTTACAGTACGTTTAGTTTCACTCGGCAGTTTAAGAACATTGAGTAAGCAGTCAGCAGTTTAAGTAAAACTTTTTAAAAAGAAGTTTCTACTATGGGATGGGAATCGCAAGGTTCCCTTGATGGGTCAGGGTTGTACTGCGCAGATGAGGCAGCTGCTCGGATTGCATAGTGTATTTTGAGTGCACATAGTTTTTCTTTAGGCTAGGGATAGTTTGATATCCTCTGATGAACGCGCCGCAGTCAATAAGAAGAGAGCAAAATCAAGCCGCGTACAGAGTAGAGACACTTATAAGGTCAAAATTTTATGGCGAAACATTCGTATCAAAGTCCCTCAGTTTTTTATCCTTCAGGAAAACTATCGTGCACAAATGATATTCTGTACTAAGAAGTGGGTGAAAATCTAAGCAGAAAGCTCTGAAATAATTAACGAGGCATGGAACGTATGTCGAAACACGGGTTGAACTTCATGAGGGCAGGGGCGGGGAGCGGGCAGTGTTGGAAATCGACAAATCTATTATGCCTATCGAGGTCGGTATTGAGTCTGACGGCGAAGTTATCTGGACGCGAGTAACCGGTCTAACTGAACTGAAATTGATCATCGGATTTTTTACTGCCCACCCGATTCCGTTGTAATATTAAAATAATGTCTCCACTCAGTAGCGCGGAAGTACCCAGAATATTGACTTTAAGTTTGAAACGACTTTATCCTACAGAGTATTGATTGGGAAGTCTATGGATTCGTCGCAGATGGTACAGAAAGATAGACTTGCGAAGTAGTCCTGAACGCTTTCTCCGAAAACTGCCTCAAGCAGCTTGTGCAATAACCCACACGCAATGAATATATTTTAGACCTCGTAGCTACAAACAGATTTCAACTTGTTGACAGTGTCAGTATAAAAAGACGAATCAGCCATCACGACGTCATCATAGCTACGATGGTTGCTAAAGTTCATAAAGTCATCAAGAAGGCTAAGAGAGTTTTATGCCGCAAAGAGCAGTTGTTAGCTTCCATCTTGGACAAGGAACGGATGTACAGGAGTTATGGGCAAAGTTTAAAGCGATCGTAAATCGCTCTCTGGAGATGTATTTGTCAAGTAGTGGATTAAGGGCGGTAAAGATCCACCTTGGCTCAATATAAAAATTCGGAAAATCCTGAGAAAACAAGGCTTGTTGCGCTCTAGGTTCAAGAAGGATCTACGTGCGAAGCGTAGTACTTCCACCGTCAAACGTTAGCAAAAAATCTTGTCGAGAATCGGAGAAAATACTGCTCCCACATAAAATCGCTAAACGGTTCGAAGGCTTCTGTTCAGTCACTAGTGGATCAGTCTGGTAGGGCAACAGAAGACAGGAAAAGAAAAGAGGACGTTTTAAATTTCGCGTTTAAAAATCATTCCTGCTGGCCATCGTTTGGCCGCCGCACTGATTCCCTTATTAAAAATATGGAAATAGACATCCCATGTGTCGAAAATGAGCTCAAGGAGTTGAAAACAGGTAAGTCGCCAGGTCTAAATGGAATCCCAGTTCGGTTTTACGGGCATTGGACCCTTACTTAGGTTGCATTTGTCGCCAATCTCTCTTTCAGCGGAAAGTCCTAAGGGATTAGAAAAAGCACAAGTTAGTCCTACATATAAGAAGAGTAAGAGAACATACCTGCAAAATTGCAGACCAATTTCTTTAACGTCGCTTTGCTGAAGAAATCTTGAGCATATTTTATGTTCAAAAATAAAAAATTTCTTTCAGAGAGAAAAGCTTCTATCCGGTAACCAACACGGATTCAGAAAGCATCGCTTACCCTTTTCTCGTAAGAAATCTTGCAAACCATAGATGTAGGACAACAGGCAGATCCAATTACCCAAAGTTCCGGAAAGCATTTAACACGGTGCCCCACTGCAGACTGTTAACGAGGGTTCGAGCACACGGAATAGGTTCTCAGATGTATGAGTAGTTATAAGACTTGAGGAATACAACACAGCAAGTTATGCTGGACAGCGATTGTTCATCAGAGATACACGTACCGTCAGGACTGCTCCTGGGAAGTGTGATAGGACCGTTTGGTTTTCCATATACATAAACGAGTTAATGAATATGGTGGACAGCAAACTGCAAATGTTTGTTGATGACACCGTAGTGAACGGGTAAGTATTGTATAGGAGTGAATGTAGGGGCACACAGGATGTCTTCGATAGAATTTCTATCTGGAATCATGAAGGGCAATTTACTACCGGTCAGTTTCATCATCACGTGGGTGTTACGTAAATACTCCGTGAACGCAAATGGGAATCCTTCGAGGGAGGACGACGATCTTTTCGTGAAACGCTATTAAGAAAGTAGAGAGGAAAGGCATTTGCGACAGGATGTAGATCGATCATACTGCTACCAACATACATCTCACATAAAGACTGCAAAGACAAGAGAAAGGGAATTAATTCATGTACAAAAGCATATAGGTAGCCATTTTTCCCTCCCTTAATTTTCGAGTGGAACAGGAAAGATTATGACTAGTAGTGGTATAAAGTACCCTCAGCCAGGCTGAAGCTTAGTATATTCCATAGAGTGTCCAGTCTCAATGCAGCCATTAGGCTGTGCTGTGACTAAAGAAGCCAGCAGTGTCTCTGCTGTCCCACAACTAAAGAAGCCGGCAGTGTCTCTGTTGTCTCACAACTTAAGAATCCAGCAGTGTCTCTGCTGTCCTGCAACTAAAGAAGCCAGTAGTGTCTCTGCTGTTCTGCGACTAAAGAAGCCAGCAGCGTCTCTGATGTCCCACAACTAAATAAACTGGCAATGTCTCTGCCGTCCTGTGGCTAAATAAGCCGGCAGTGTTTCTGCTGTCCCACAACTAAAGAAGCCGGCAGTGTTTCTGCTGTCCCGCAACTAATGAAGCCAGCAGTGTTTCTGCTGTCCCACAACTAAAGAAGCCAGCAGTGTTTCTGCTGTCCTGTGATTAATGAAACCGGCAGTGCCTCTGCTGTCCTGTGACCAAAGGAGCCTCACTGGAAGGGTTTGCATTCTGTTACATTAATCCTTAAGTGACACTGGTAAATGTATACATACCACTGATATTAAGCACTGTTTATTGCTCTATATAGTACAAACATTTGATTTTACTGGTAATAATAGGTTCTCAATACGTTGTCTGATAAGCATGTACACAATTTTTATGTTTGTAAGTCGGTAGGTTTGAGATATTGGTGAACCAGTGAGTAATGGAATGAATATTTAACGATGGCTTTTCAGGCAATAGTCTTCAGAGACGCTATTGTGTTCAGCTGGCATTTGTGACCTGCAGATTTACTCTCTTAATCTCTTCTGATGCAAATGAGGGTAAATTCAGTTCGCAGTAAAATTTCCTACATTACAAAACATGAAGTCAGTACCAGAGTCGTTACAGATACTTTTATTCCTCACCATACATGTAAACAAGTAGATTATCGTGAAGTCAGTTTCTATCTTTGTCCAATTTTACTGGTTATATGATGTGAAATGCTACTTCTAATGAAGAATGAATATTACAAACAATATTTCCTCTCAAATTATCTCTTGAATATTAATCACTGAGGTTAAATAAATTATTCCCACTGCCAGTGAAGGTGTAGCTGATTACTGAAAATATGCATCAAGACAGACTCAGATAGGGCACACACTTAATTGTAATAGGCGTATTATTTACGCATATTTAGTTGGTTTTTATAGTTAGAGGGATCATACCGATATCTGTGAATATTTCTTTTACGTCTACTATAAAAATGAATGGAGAGTATGTACGCAGAGGGCGTAAAAGCACATCGTTCTTGCCAGATTTCGTACTCCTCCCTCCCATCACCTATGATGTCACACACTGTTGCCAGATTTCTGACAAAGACTAGTTTTCCTATGTATAGAATGCGCCTAAATTAAAATTTGTGTGTGAAATTCGAAATTAGCCCCAGTGTGCTATAGGGCGTTCCCCTGATTTTTACGAGGTCA
The DNA here is from genome assembly GCF_023898315.1 of Schistocerca nitens. Taxonomy (NCBI): domain Eukaryota; kingdom Metazoa; phylum Arthropoda; class Insecta; order Orthoptera; family Acrididae; genus Schistocerca; species Schistocerca nitens. Next base: position 690,315,723 of record NC_064617.1, read on the forward strand.
TTGTAGAAGTAGGTCACTTGTGCTAAGTAAATAACTATAGGTGCCTGACATGGGATACTGGCACAGCTCCATGACATCAGAGTCCAAGATGGCTGACCTGGAATATGAGTATAGCCTATAGCCTGCACTGTTGCCAGATTTCCTGGCCCCGCCCCGTAAGATGATGAATATTTGTTTCACCTGGTAGGTCAAAGCCTGTTGTTCTGGAGACAAAGGGCAAGGTCACATCTACCTCTAACCGTGCACCACTTACTTAACATCTGAGGTCATCAGTCCCCTAGAACTTAGAAGGCAGGATTTGAACCTGCGACTATAGCGGTCGCGCGGCTCCAGACTGAAGCGCCTAGAACCGCTCGGCCACTGCGGCCGGCCCTGCAGGAAGAAACCTGTCTTTTAGACAAAGAGTGCGAGTCTGCTGAACTACTAAACATGTCCTCCCAAAGCTGTTATTCGTTCATGTCACTTGTGTTGTGACTTGGCAAGACAGGCAAGCCACTAGGAGATAGCCGAATGGCACGCGTTTAAGCTCACGCCGGCTGGCGTGAGGTCTGGAACAGGTAAAGTAATTATACTAGCAAAAAAGGTATGTAGCTTCTGGAATACTTAACTTTAATCCATAATTGGTGAACATCGGTCTGACGGTACATGCATCACAAGATAAACAGCAAATGATAATGGCGCCTTGCTAGGTCGTAGCAAATGACTTAGCTGAAGGCTATGGTAACTATCGTCTCGGCAAATGAGAGCGTAATTAGTCAGTGAACCATCGCTAGCAAAGTCGGCTGTACAACTGGGGCGAGTGCTAGGAAGTCTCTCTAGACCTGCCGTGTGGCGGCGCACGGTCTGCAATCACTGATAGTGGTGACACGCGGGTCCCACGTATACTAACGGACCGCGGCCGATTTAAAGGCTACCACCTAGCAAGTGTGGTGTCTGGCGGTGTCACCACAACTTGTTCCAAGTATAGAACTCAACAAGCATTTTGGGGTTGATGCTCTTTCCTTGTACATGCTTCCTTCTTAAAACATAATAAGGAAATGTGGCTCTGCTTTAAGCAAATAATTTCTCTTGTTTCAATACTCAAATATATTTTAGAGAAGTTTCTCCATCTTCGGTCACTTTATTTGTTCTGTCAAATATCATATAAACAATTTATGTATTATAATACATAACAGTTTTTGAGGTTATAGTAGTTACATTAATCAAAGTACTGATAGAAATATTAACACTCCGTCTTCAGGCCACAAGTGGCCCATCGGGACTATCCGACCGCCGTGTCATCCTCAGTTGAGGATGCGGATAGGAGGGGCATGTGGTCAGCACACTGCTCTCCCGGTCGTTATGATGGTATTCTTGACCGAAGCCGCTACTAATCGGTCGAGTAGCTCCTCCATTGGCATCACGAGGCTGAGTGCACCCCGAAAAATAGCAACAGCGCATAGCTGCCTGAATGGTCACCCATCCAAGTTCCGACCACGCCCGACAGCGCTTAACTTCGGTGATCCTACGGGAATCGGTGTAGCCACTGCGGCAAGGCCGTTGCGATAGAAATTTTAACAGGAAAAATGAATGTGTAATACTAGAATATTCAAGAAGGCTACTGGGTGCTCACCTGACGTTACTCAGTAGCTGCCCAAGTTAAAGTCCTGCTATCCAAAGCTTAACAATTCTCCCAACCCATTGACATCATAGTTTAACAATTACGTCTGGAGCTGACTTGTTTTAAATTACACTCCAATCCGGATGCTCCTACCACCTCACAGTCAAATACACCATCAGCCAGAAATCGCGCCACCGTCAGTCGGCCATATTCACGCTGAGCTGTACAGGGCCAGATCAGGACACAAGCACCGACTCCCACTCGTCCTGAAGTCGCGCCATCATCCACCGGTGACAACCCTGCGTTCAGAGATGCCACACTCATACTGTTGATTCAACTGCCAATGCAAACTGGAGGATAGAAGTTCTGATCACCACCAGTGGTATGCCGTTTGTGATAGCGCTGCAGTGACAGCCCGCGTGACCCGAGTTAAAACAGTGGTAAACACAAAAAAATTCAAGAAGCGCACACATACTTGAACCCATAATGCAAAATGAGAGGGAAATTCACCTAAACTGAAAATAGCCTGTACGCCACACGTGCGTTCTACAGGGAAATTGAAAATCAAGAGAAGCACATTAGTCGTCCGGAGACGGAAACTTGTGTAGTGGGTTCAGGTAGCACGCTTGTAAAATTTAGCATACAAAAAGTGTGGAATGGATGGTGGCTATTTCACCTGCAGTAACGTAGCCAGCCAGCACATGAAACATAATAGCAGCTAGAACTTTCCCCTTTTTTAAAATTTTACACCAGCAATTTCGCACTTGTATTAATTAAGTAGAAAGATAATGACATGTCAACAGAAATCTTAAGACTAAGCAAATATGGGAAATATTAGTAACGCTACACTTTGGGAACTGTTATCACGATGTAAACCTGCACAATGTTTCCCTTACGCCTCAAGCAGACACTGTAATTAGTAGGAATGTTTAAAACATTCCATTCCCTTAAAATTTATATATTTCTGCTACCATCATTTTTGATAACATATCTAAAACAGCAGTTATTTGAAAGTACTTGAAATCGAAAAAGAATCAGTCATCAGCATTGATGGTACAGGGTGACAATTATTGAACTACATGAAATAAAATCGTCATAACTTTTGAACGGTTTTCGTTAGAACGTTCAGACTTCACGGTTGGTCGCGGGGCATTATGGGAACTAGTATGCGCATGCTCACGCGCCTTGTTGTCGGACATTTGCACGTGAAAATGTCACGATACAGCGTGCCTCAGCGTATAGAGCTTGTGAAAGCCTACTACGAGAGCAGTAACAGCCCAACTGCGGTTCAAAGGAAGTTTGCGACCGAGTTAAAGCTAAAGACAGCATGTCAAAAAATGGTTCAAATGGCTCTGAGCACTATGGGACTTAACATCTAGGGTCATCAGTCCCCTAGAACTTAGAACTACTTAAACCTAACTAACCTAAGCACATCAATATTAGAAACCTGCGAGGGTAGTGGTCGCGCGGTTCCAGACTGTAGCGCCTAGAACCACTCGGCCACACCGGCCGGCGACAACATGTCCAAGAGCGCTAAAAATCAAGGTTTGATTCGTAAGTTTGAGAAATGGGTAGTGTTCGTGATGACAGTGTTGGCAAGTCGGTCGTACAAAAAGGGTGAAAACGCCTGAAAGCATCGAGAAGACACGCGCCGTGTTTCAAACCAGCCTCACGAAATCTATGGGACGAGCTGCGCAACAGGTGGGAATCAACCGGGAGACACTGCAACAAATACACTCCTGGAAATGGAAAAAAGAACACATTGACACCGGTGTGTCAGACCCACCATACTTGCTCCGGACACTGCGAGAGGGCTGTACAAGCAATGATCACACGCACGACACAGCGGACACACCAGGAACCGCGGTGTTGGCGGTCGAATGGCGCTAGCTGCGCAGCATTTGTGCACCGCCGCCGTCAGTGTCAGCCAGTTTGCCGTGGCATACGGAGCTCCATCGCAGCCTTTAACACTGGTAGCATGCCGCGACAGCGTGGACGTGAACCGTATGTGCAGTTGACGGACTTTGAGCGAGGGCGTATAGTGGGCATGCGGGAGGCCGGGTGGACGTACCGCCGAATTGCTCAACACGTGGGGCGCGAGGTCTCCACAGTACATCGATGTTGTCGCCAGTGGTCGGCGGAAGGTGCACGTGCCCGTCGACCTGGGACCGGACCGCAGCGACGCACGGATGCACGCCAAGACCGTAGGATCCTACGCAGTGCCGTAGGGGACCGCACCGCCACTTCCCAGCAAATTTGTTGCTCCTGGGGTATCGGCGAGGACCATTCGCAACCGTCTCCATGAAGCTGGGCTACGGTCCCGCACACCGTTAGGCCGTCTTCCGCTCACGCCCCAACATCGTGCAGCCCGCCTCCAGTGGTGTCGCGACAGGCGTGAATGGAGGGACGAATGGAGACGTGTCGTCTTCAGCGATGAGAGTCGCTTCTGCCTTGGTGCCAATGATGGTCGTATGCGTGTTTGGCGCCGTGCAGGTGAGCGCCACAATCAGGACTGCATACGACCGAGGCACACAGGGCCAACACCCGGCATCATGGTGTGGGGAGCGATCTCCTACACTGGCCGTACACCACTGGTGATCGTCGAGGGGACACTGAATAGTCCACGGTACATCCAAACCGTCATCGAACCCATCGTTCTACCATTCCTAGACCGGCAAGGGAACTTGCTGTTCCAACAGGACAATGCACGTCCGCATGTATCCCGTGCCACCCAACGTGCTCTAGAAGGTGTAAGTCACCTACCCTGGCCAGCAAGATCTCCGGATCTGTCCCCCATTGAGCATGTTTGGGACTGGATGAAGCGTCGTCTCACGCGGTCTGCACGTCCAGCACGAACGCTGGTCCAACTGAGGCGCCAGGTGGAAATGGCATGGCAAGCCGTTCCACAGGACTACATCCAGCATCTCTACGATCGTCTCCATGGGAGAATAGCAGCCTGCATTGCTGCGAAAGGTGGATATACACTGTACTAGTGCCGACATTGTGCATGCTCTGTTGCCTGTGTCTATGTGCCTGTGGTTCTGTCAGTGTGATCATGTGATGTATCTGACCCCAGGAATGTGTCAATAAAGTTTCCCCTTCCTGGGACAATGAATTCACGGTGTTCTTATTTCAATTTCCAGGAGTGTAGTTGTTGAACACCTGCATTTCTTCTCATGCAAAATTCAAGCTCAGCAGCCATTTAGCGCCAGGGCCATGGAACAACGGTTGTGTTTTGCCAACACTATTGTCCACAGAACTGACAAATAGGACTTCGATGTGAATATTGTTTGGTTTAGCGACGAAGTCAGCTTTCATTTGGATGGGTTCGTCAATAAGCCAAACTGGCGCATTTGGGGGACTGAGAATCCTCATTTAGCCATCGAGAAGTCTCTTCACCCTCAACTGGTGACTGTGTGGTGTGCAATGTCCAGTCACAGAATAATCGATGCGATATTCCTTGATGGTACGGTGACTACCGAATGGTAAGTGAAGGTTTCGGAAGAAGATTTCATCACCATTATCCAAAGTGACCCCGATTTCGACAAGATGTGGTTCATGCAAGACGGAGCTCGTCCCCATCGAAGCAGGAGAGGGCTTGATGTCCTGGAAAAGCACTTTGGGGAGCGCAGTCTGGCTCTGGAGTATCCAGAGGCCTCTGGCATGGACCTCGATTGGCCACAATATTCCCCAGATCTGAACACATGCATCACCTTTTTATGGGACTAAATTAAAGACAACGTGTTCAGTAATAACCTCAAAACCATTGCTGAGCTGAAAACAGCTATTCGTCTGCGCCACATTTTGCTCAGGATGCAGGCAAATCGAACATGTCATAACTTAAATCGGAATATCTGTAGTGACGTTTACATATTGAACAAAGTGCGTGCGCGCCGTAGTTTGTAATTAATTTAAGTTTTTTTAATAGTTCAATAATAGTCACCATGTGTATCGTTTGAAACTAATGGAATTCAAAGAAGCAAAGAACAGAAGTTTATGAGAGTAACTATGAAGTTACAAGACGTATCCCGTCTGCAAGATTCATTTTGGAAAAGATTTTTTTACTATAATGAAGTACATTTTTATTAAAGTTAGGAAACATCCTAGCAAGAATTTATGTTCTGTATTTTACGAATAATTCAATAAAATGTAATATGTATCTTTTTATAATCATACGTCTATTTTCATTCTGCATGAGACTGCTTTGTCATGAATTTCATATTTTATGTAATGTAATTTTATTCTACGATTTATTCAAAGTTATTTAATACCCTGTTATCTGTAAAAACTCATTGTAATTCTTAAAATTTATGCTTTTAACAATTACGTTATTGTAGCAACATGTGGAGCCACTGTCGTACACCCAGTCTTGCTTTAAGTTTCGGCGCGGCACCTGTGTAATCGATTCTAAAAGGCACACACTGTGCCAACTTTGTACAATTTTACTCTGAAATAAACAAAACCGAAGCTCAAAACACAGCATGGCATGAATTAATGTGGGCATCACAACCCACTTGGTAAGTATTTGTACCTCCAGGACGTCGACTTATTCTTGTCTTCTACAGCAACTGGTCCGAGATCAACTCTTCGAAGCTGATGAGACAGGTCAAGAATTTAATCCCAGACAAAGAACAGCTCTCTTTTTATTTGGGAAACTTCTCACAGATAGCGTCAAACACGCGAACTTATACGTACCAGTCATTTAGCAACCTTTCAGAGTGAAACACACTTATACTCTTTACAAGTCCAATAGTAGCCATCAAACATTTGGGAAATACATGTGACGGGAAAATATATTTTCTAAGAGAATGTTGATCAACATCCTACTTATACACAACATTCCGAGACGAAAAACTGAGCTCTCATCACCAGCAGCTCCCCTCACCATCTACTGGACGCAATATGTAGCCAAAGTCTCACAAGCAACAGCTATTTAAAGGGAATGACGCGAGAAAGTGCTAGCTGGCCGCAAAGGGGGTGAGTGTGATCGAGCACCGCCACCACCACAGGGCCACGTTCGTTACTGAGATCGGCCACCGCCAGGGGCTGCATGAGGTCGCGCAAATTAGACTCCGGCCACGAGTTACTCCTGCGCTGCCGTTCGTTTTGTGGAACATGTGCGTGACCATAACACATCGGCAGCAGGTGATAATTCAAACTGATGCCACCAGAGGTACGAGCATGCTGGAGTGGAGGCAGGGGGGCGGGGCACAGGGCAACTCATGACTGCAGAGAGACAATGCGACAATGCGAAAACATTTTACACTACTAGCCATTAAAACTGCTACACCAAAAAGAAATACAGATGATAAAAGGGTATTCAGTGGACAACTATATTATACTAGAACTGACATGTGATTACATTTTCACGCAATTTGGGTGCATAGATCCTGAGAAATCAGTACCCAGAACAACAACCTCTGGCCGTAATAACGGCCTTCATACGCCTGGGCACTGAGTCAAACAGAGCTTGGATGGCGTGTACAGGTACAGCTGCCAATGCAGCTTCAACACGATACCACAGTTCATCAAGAGTAGTGACTGGCGTATTGTGACGACCCAGTTGCTCGGCCACCATTGACCAGACGTTTTCAGTTGGTGAGAGAGCTGGAGAATGTGCTGGCCATTAAAATTGCTACACCACGAAGATGACGTGCTACAGACGTGAAATTTAACCGACAGGAAGAAGATGCTGTGATATGCAAATGATTAGCTTTTCAGAGCATTCACACAAGGTTGGCGCCGGTGGCGACACCTACAACGTGCTGACATGAGGAAAGTTTCCAACCGATTTCTCATACACAAACAGCAGCTGACCGGCGTTGCCTGGTGAAACGTTGTTGTGATGCCTTGTGTAAGGAGGTGAAATGCGTACCATCACGTTTCCGACTTTGACAAACGTCGGATTGTAGCCTATCGCGATTGCGGTTTATTGTATCGCGACATTGCTGCTCGCGTTGGTCGAGATCCAATGACTGTTAGCAGAATATGGAATCGGTGGGTTCAGGAGGGTAATACGGAACGCCGTGCTATATCCCTACGGCCTCGTATCACTAGCAGTCGAAATGACAGGCATCTTATCCGCATGGCTGTAACGGATCGTGCAGCCACGTCTCGATCCCTGAGACAACAGATGGGGACGTTTTCAACACAACAACCATCTGCCTGCTTCAGTCCGAGAACCGAGGTTTTAAATTTGCATGTACGCTGCCTGTCCGTCCCAGTTTGCCTTGAAAATGGCGGGGTGTTCTCCCGCCGAAATATCGGCGGTCGCTGAAAGTGTTACCTGGCTGAATTCCCGGAAGTTATTTGAAACTATGAAGTGAGAAGGTTGGGGAGAATTGTATGAACTTTGGACAATTGGACTTTAATTTGGAACAAATGGTGGGCAATGTCAGAGGAGAACCCGGTAGTCATCTTGAATTCTGTACTTGGATCAAGTGATCTCAGCGAATAATAGCTTGGGGAAAACATGGTAATTAGGTCTGTGGATTGGCATCCTTTGGCTAACAGACAGGTTTGGACATGCAGGGGAAACAAACACCTTTTGCCCTAGAACTGTAATAGACTGAGAGGGGAAAGGTGACCATGCCCTTTGTTCCAGAACCACAGGCTTGTACCTGTAGGGGAGACAAATATCCTTTGCCTCGGGGCGTGGGGGGGGGGGGGGGGGAGGTGGGGGGGAGAGGGAGGGAGGGTGGGAGGGAGGGAGAGAGAGAGAGGAAATCTGGCAACAGTGCAGGCTGTGTTTGAATTCCATTTTAGCCATCTTGGAATCTGATATCATAGAGTTGCACCAGTATCCCAGATCAGTCACCTAGACTCTGGCAACAGTGGCAACAGTGCACTCTGTGCCCACACAGCACTCGTGTTTCTGCTATAGAGATGACATAATTCCATGACAGATGAAGTTCTGGCTGGATGTGTAATCAACTGCTGGGAAGAGGGTACAGGAGAGCATGGAGAAGATTCAGAATTTGGAGAAGTCTCTGATGCAAACGACGTAGATAGTACTTCTACACTTTAAAACACTGTTACAGTAACTGATTGTAGTCTGGACAACATGGTGTTTAGTGAGCCAGTAGGTGAAACAAATAACACAGAACGAGTGGGTAGCGATGACTGCCTGTGCCTGAAGAAGCGTTTCATGAAAGTCGAGAAACTGACTGATGTTGAAGTGGCTGCAAATGTAGAATTATATGTATTGTCTGAAGTTATTTCAGGATTCCAGTCATTTGTGAAATGTCTTCTTGCTGAAGGCATATGTTTACCAACAGAAATTAACACTGCTAATTTTCTGCAGATTTTCAAACTTTTTCAGCGAACCTTTTGTGCTCTTGATTCATTCGTATGACTATTTACCGCTACATAGCTCATCGTCGACTTAGAAACACTTAGAAAACTGAGCAGTTTTCTTGATTACTGTTCGCAGAGAGTACATACTGACATGTGTTTCATTGTTATGCTGAATAAAACATTTGTCACTCAAAGAGTCAAACGAGTGCCATTGGGCAGGCGAAAAAATACTGCCGCTTGGCTTGTGTCGGCATAGACGCCCATAGGGTACAAATGTCTATGGAGTGAGCATTCGGATGCGCAGAACGAGAATTCTATCCGCAACATCTCCTATAGCTCAAGTCACCTGATTTTAGCCCCTACAGCGCTCACCGTATTTTGAGTTTTATTATTTCGCTGCTTCGGGGAGATCACATTCAGAAGTATCGTGAAACTGTAAAGGCGTTTTACAGGCATCTTAACAATTTGATACGAGGAACTGAAGTTGTCTTTTACATCATATCGCGAATTCCACTTTATTGAGTTTTTTCGGTAACAGCATAAGTAGTGATAACCAACAATGCTTTTTTAGGTTTTCCATTGCAGTTATTCATGTTGTCGAATCTCTGTTCTAATTAATTACGTTACAATGAGACCGTAGACGGCGCCAAAATGTTACGAAAAAACGACGCATTTGGAACTACGAAATTGTTACAGTAAATATGGTAAATGATTTGCACCATCTGCTTGTCCATTATTATTTTCACTTTTTCTTTATTTTCCCTTCTCCTTTTTATAGACAAGTAAAATATTTATAACATTTTTTTCGCCATTTCACCAGAAAAGTTAAATCACACACTACGTTACAATCACACTCAATAGAAAACTGCCTAACGCAGAAATACTTTGATTCACACAAGGGTTTGAAAACCTCATATGAACATAGCACCACCATGTAAACCTTGTCTGGTAGTTTACTCAGACACACATGTAAATTTATCTAGCATTTGTCTCGTTAACATATGGGCACAAAATCGCAGAAATTACCTCTACATTACCGTGTCTCGATACTTTTCAGTACACACTGATGAGCCAAAACATGACCACTGCCCACCGCGACGTTTAATGCCGTTTGGTGGCGTTGCGGGCTCGTGACACGGTAACGAAAGTATGTAAGCGAAGCAGACACGGACGGGAGAGCACACTAGTGAAGATATGTGGAAATCCATTGAGAAAAGCGACTTTGACAGAGGGCAGATTATCATTACACACAGCCTGTTAACGAGTATCTCGAAAACGGCGAAGTCGGTCGAATGTTCAGATGCTAATCTACGTGAGCATCTACGGGAAAAGGTAGAAGGACAGTGAAAGTAGCACTAGACGTTAAATGATTGAACGTCCACGACTCTTCAAAAAACTTAGGATTCGCAGGCTTGTCTGCTCTGTAAAGTAGGATAGACGGTGATCTGTGGCAACTCTGCCGAAAGAGCTCGTGCACGCACAAATGTTTCGGAGCACACCGTTCATTGTACAGTGTTGAATATGGAGCTCCGCAGCACACCAGACCACCCCTACGTGCTGACATGTTGACCGAACCACATCGTCAGCTATGATAATAGTGGACACGAGGCCAGCGGGTTTCGACTACCGATCAATGGAAACTGCCAGCTATTCGAATGAATCACATTTTTGTTACACTAGGTCGCTGGTCGTCTCCAGAAACGCCGTCATCGAGATGAACGGCGGCTCGAAACGTGCAGCCCACTGGTGGGAGTAGTATCATGCTGTGGTAGACATTCTCCGGCACTTGCACGTGACCTTTGGCAGTAACCAAAGACAAACTGACAGCTGCGAACCACCTGTATTCCTCCATGCTTGATGTCGTCTTTCAGCAGTATAATTGTCCGTGTCTTGGAGCCAGAACCGTGCTACATTGGTTTGAGGAGCATTATAGTGAACCCACGACGATGTCTCAGAGACCAAATTCGCCTGATGTAAATCTTATCGAACACGTCTGGGTCGCTATCGGACGCCATCACCGCGTACGCAAATAGCGGCCCAAGATTAATACGGATTACGTGACCTGTGCGTAGACATCTAACGCCCCATACCTTCATAAACCTACCAACAAACTGTCGGATCCCTGATCAGTGGTGTATTTCGTTTCAAAGGGGGGCAAACAGCTGTTAAGTAGGTGGTCATAATGTTTTGGCTCATTGGGATATAAAGTGCCTCATATCAACAAACATTTACAGTTATACACCTGCCCGCATCTCGTGGTCGTGCGGTAGCGTTGTCGCTTCCCACGCCCGGGTTCCCGGGTTCGATTCCCGGCGGGGTCAGGGATTTTCTCTGCCTCGTGATGGCTGGGTGTTGTGTGCTGTCCTTAGGTTAGTTAGGTTTAAGTAGTTCTAAGTTCTAGGGGACTGATGACCATAGATGTTAAGTCCCATAGTGCTCAGAGCCATTTGAACCAGCCAGTTATACACCTGTTGCACATAACTACGAAAAGTAACTGGTTCTCCTTTCTTCTCTTAAGATGTGTAGCAACGGCAATTCTGCCCTATAGCTGTTACTAAGGTGGCAGGGGTAAAATACAGGGAGCGAAAGGCTATTTACAATTTGTACAGAAACCAGATGGCAGTTATAAGAGTCAAGGGACATGGAAGGGAAGCTGTGGTTGCAAAGGGAGTGAGACAGGGTTGTAGCCTCTCCCCGGTGTTATTCAATCTGTATATTGAGCAAGCAGTGAAGGAAACAAAAGAAAAATTCGGAGTAGGTATTAAAATCCATGGAGAAGAAATAAAAAGTTTGAGGTTCGCCGATGACATTGTAATTCTGTCAGAGACAGCAAAGATCCTGGAAGAGCAGTTGAACGGAATGGATAGTGTCTTGAAAGGAGAATATAAGATGAACATCAAAAAAAGCAAAACGAGGATAATGGAATGTAGTCTAATTAAGTCGGGTGATGCTGAAGGAATTAGGTTAGGAAATGAGACGCTTAAAGTAGTAAAGGAGTTTTGCTATTTGGGGAGCTAAATAACTGATGATGGTCGAAGTAGAGAGGATATAAAATGTAGACTGGCAATGGCAAGGAAAGCGTTTCTGAAGAAGAGAAATTTGTTAACATCGGGTATAGATTTAAGTGTCAGGAAGTCGTTTCTGAAAGTATTTGTATGGAGTGTAGCCATGTATGGAAGTGAAACATGGACGATAAATAGTTTGGACAAGAAGAGAATAGAATCTTTCGAAATGTGGCGCTACAGAAGAATGCTGAAGATTAGATGGGTAGATCATATAACTAATGAGGAGGTATTGAATAGGATTAGGGAGAAGAGAAGTTTGTGGCACAACTTGACTAGAAGAAGGGATCGGTTGGTAGGATATGTTTTGAGGCATCAAGGGATCACCAATTTAGTATTGGAGGGCAGCGTGGAGGGTAAAAATCGTAGAGGGAGACCAAGAGATGAATACACTAAACCGATTCAGAAGGATGTAGGCTGCAGAAGGTACTGGGAGATGAAGAAGCTTGCACAGGATAGAGTAGCATGGAGAGCTGCATCAAACCAGTCTCAGGATTGAAGACCACAACAACAACAGCTGTTTCACTATTACTGCAAATTGAAGACAAGCAGCGTCGTCCCTAAAATCACGTGACTATCACGATGTGATGTCGAGAGCATGCGCCGTAAACTACGCTCACTCCATAGATATGAATGCTATATGTGGCGGCAGCATTGGACTCGCACCTTTGTTTACCTGTACGGGCAGTGCACCGGCGTTTGCGTGCTAGTGAGGTGTTGTGAGGCGAGGTGCGTGAGACGTTACCTGCGCCGTCGTCGTCCTTGCAGCAGAGCGGCGGCAGCACGGGGTAGACGGCTCCCGGCGACAGGCCGCCCGCCGCGTTGGGCTGCTGCCAGAACGACTGCGGCAGCGCGCGCAGCTTCATCGGCAGCGGCTCTGCGAACACCGCCGCTGCACTGTCAGGGGCCCCCACCAGCACCAGCACCAGCTGCAACTCACACTGACACCAACTACAACTACGTAGCAAGCGCAACACCATGAAGACACTGGCAGCTTCGCATTGGGCCACTGTGCCACTCCTCACTGGACGAGCCTGTGGTCACCGACGATACACTGTTTACCAAGGAGAAACACGAAACAGCCCTGCGTTGTGGGAAGTTGTTTTAGTTAGACAACCAATTTCGCCATTTCAATAATGCCATGTTCAGGCCCCTGCATTTTGTGTGTATGGAGGTATATTATAGGTGACTTTACAGAAAATGAAGTAAAATGGAAATGATCGTTGGGCGTCATTAGCCGGGAATCCTCTTGCGCGGCCGTCCGGCTGCCTTGATGCAGGTCTTATTATATTCGACGCCACATTGGGCGGCCTGCGCGCCGGATGGGAATGAAATGATGATGAGCACAACACAACACAACACAACACCCAGTCCCTGAGCCGAGAAAATCCCCGACCCAGCCGGGAATCGAACCCGGGCCCGTGGGACGGCAATCCGTCACGCTGACCACTCAGCTATCGGGGCGGACAGAAAATGAAGTGCAATAATAAAAGTGTTTAAAATCTACAAAATGCTAATTGTAGCTTTAAGACAATTACCTGTGCACATACAGAACAACAAAGTAGAATATGTGCACATACTGGTGTGTGTACGTATTCTGCCTTGTTGTGCTGTATGTGTTCAAAAATGTTCAAATGTGTGTGAGATCTCATGGGAGTTAACTGCTAAGGTCATCAGTCCCTAACCTTACACACTACTTAACCTAAATTACCCTAAGGACAAACACACACACCCATGCCCGAGGGAGGACTCGAACCTCCGCCAGGACCAGCCGCACAGTCCATGACTGCTGTATGTGCACAAGTACTTGTCTTAATGCTGCGATTTGCATTTTGTAGGTTTTAAGGACTTCTATTATTATTATTTATTTTCTGCAAAGTCAACTGTGGTATACCTCCATATATACTACAAATATACTCATTTTTAATATGCAGGATACAGAAGATGGCATTATTGAGATGCCGAAACTGGTTGTCTAAATAAAATAACTTCCCAAAACATACGGCTGTTTGGCGTTTCTCCTTGGTAAATATGTGACTGTCCACTGCCCCGATTCCACAGTGGATCAACAGAGACTGATAAATTGTTTCTGTGACTGGTAGGGTTTGTGATACCAAAACATTATCTCGACCGAAAGACAAGAGCTGTATTTGTATTAACTGATTTCATGCAATGTAAGCACCGCACAGCATATTTCAACTGTAATAACCGAGGACATAAATCTCGACATACGTTGGAGCCAATGGAAGCAGAACAGACACAGAGCTGTCTAGCTCGTGACACGTAGCATAAAAGCTGAGACACCACCGGTTCACCTCATTACTTCAGCAAGTTGTATCGCACGACTCATCGATGTCGGGGAAAATGGAAGCATGGAGGAAAGAACACTTTGCAGAAAAGCAACACAGCATCCGGTCATGAGTTCATTACCTACAACCACCTAAAGAAAATCCCTCTTCTTTCCTACAAGCCCTAGCAAAGCTGTATAGTGCCTCCTATACACTGTATTCTAGCCTGAGATGTACAAAATCACCAAAAGTACTGGGACCTCGTTTAACCTATCTATTAGCCTTCAGCAACTTACAAAAACCCATCGTAATCAAGCGCATCCATAAGCACTGAGAAACTCACCTACTCCCTCTAACAGGCCGTATGATGTCCGTCCAAAATGGTCCATTGCCTGCTACTGTCGCAGGTTCGAATCCTGCCTCGGGCATGGATCATAGATGTGTGTGATGTCCTTAGGTTAGTTAGGTTCCATAGTGCTTGAAGTCATTTGAACCCTTTTTTTTTTTTTTGGTCCATTGCCGATAAACTCCTCAACCTCATCGATCCTCTTTCCCTACAACTCACAAACGCCGTTCCGCCAGTGTTGTCTCCCTCGACCTTCCTTGACAAATTCTTTGACCCATTATGGCATTCTGCTGAGCTTTGTGGATTAGAGAAATCTGTACGTCCAATCAATTACATCCGTCTTATAGCTTCCCCCTGACACATTGCTTTTCTATTGTCACCAACAGCCATATTCAGCCTTGCATCTCATACCTATCCACTGAGTTCCCAAAGGGTTAGTCCTACATTCGTCTATCTTCTTTACACAGTTCTCTTCCCCAGCCACCAGCCCAATGCATATGTTCCAGCTTACCGACGAAAAAGTCCTAATTGTCCTCCATCGAAGCCTAACAGCACTCCAACGGACCTCCAGATCCACTTCAGTAACTTTACCTCCTGGTGTAACCTCTAGTGCCTCAAAACCAATCCTATCAAAATTGGGGCATTAATCACAGGGCGCAATTCCCGTCGTTTCCGTCTCTCTGAGTTCCACATCACCATACGTAACCATCCTGTACATTTTACCAACACTCTAAAATATCTTACACTAACCCTCGACAGAAAACTAACATGGCGCTCCGTGTACTAACCATCCAAAGGAAAGCCCATAACAGACTGAAAGTACTAAAACTATTACCAGGTGATATATAGTGACTGCATACAACTACCACCTCTAAACCTACAAGTGCTTACTCTCATCCATTTCACCTTCACCTATGTACCTTGGGTCTCTGCACCATCAAAATTTTATCATTCCTGGTAAGATCTAGAAAGGCCGCCTCGCCCTTCTACCTCTCCCTGAATTTCGTCCGATACTTCGTAAATAATACGTATCCCACAAATTCGGCTATCGTAACCGGTAAGTTCACCCAATCCTCTTCAATCCGAGGATGCTGCCACTCATACACATACCCTCCCTCCCCAACAACACCCTCTATATCCCATTCCAAGGTAACCTCTTCTTGACATGGAAACACTCCCTGTCATCTACCTATCCTACCAGCTACAACCTCAGTGCCATATTCTCTCCTCAGATAAAGACTTTAACACTTCTCCCAGCCTCCTGACCTACCCTGCGGCATCCAGGGCCAGCCTCCGTTGCACATTCTGTTTCCCAACCCAACTCCATATTCTCTCTCCCAAACGTAACTACCTATAAACATTATCTGATCAGAAGTTTCTGGACACCTATTGGTGGAAATTAATATGGGCTGTGTCCATCCTTCACCTTTACGACGGCTTTAACTCTGCAGAGAACACATTCAGCGAGGTATCTGAATTCTTCTGGCGGAATGGCAGTCCATTCTTCCTCAAAGGCCGAAACCAGAGAAAGTAATGTTGTTGCACGCTGGATTGTGGAGCGAAAAGTTCTAACTTATCTCACAGGTGTTCCATTGCATTGAGGTTGGGACTCTCGGCAAACCAGCCCTTTTCAGGAATATTACTGTCCACAAATCATTGCCTTACAGATGGCTGCTTTATGACAGGGTGATTTTTCACGGTGATCCAGTCATCATCTCCGAAGGTTTTGGACGGATTAAATAAAAGGTTGCGAACGCTAGGTGTTTTCTTTGATTTAACGAAGGCTTTTGACTGTGTTGACCACAAAATATTACTGCAGAAGTGGGATCATTATGAAATAAGGGGAGTAGCTTACAATTAGTTCGCCTCTTACTTTAAGAACAGAAAGCAGAAGGTAATTCTCCGCAATATTGAGAGTGGTAGTGATGTTCAGTCCCAATGGGGCACTGTTAAAAAAATGGTTCAAATGGCTCTGAGCACTATGGGACTCAACTGCTGTGGTCATTAGTCCCCTAGAACTTAGAACTACTTAAACCTAACTAACCTAAGGCCATCACAAACATCCATGCCCGAGGCAGGATTCGAACCTGCGACCGTAGCAGTCGCACGGTTCCGGACTGCGCGCCTAGAACCGCGAGACCACCGCGGCCACTGTTAAGTGGGGCGTTCCCCAAGGGTCGGTGCTGGGGCAACTGCTGTTTCTTATTTATATTAATGAAATGCCTTCTAGTATTACAGGCGATTCAAAAATATTTATGTTTGCTGATGACACCAGCTTGGTAGTGAAGGATCTTTTGTCTAATATTGAAACATTATCAAATAATGTAGTTCATGAAATAAGTTCGTGGCTTGTGGAAAATAATTTGACGCTAAATCACAGTAAGACTCAGTTTTTACAGTTTCTAACTCACAACTCAACAAGAACCGATATTTCGAGCAGACAGAATGGGCATATTATAAGCGAGACGGAACAGTTCAAGTTCCTAGGCGTTCGAATAGATAGTAAGCTGTTGTGGAAAGCCCATGTTCACACCCATGTTCACAATCTTGTTCAGAAACTAAATGCTGCTTTATTTACCATTAGAACAGTATCTGAAATAAGTGACAGTAGTCTAGTTCGCATATTTTCATACGCTTATGTCGTATGGTATTATTTTTTTGAGTAATTCTTCTGATTCAAAAAGGGTATTTTTGGCTCAAAAACGGGCTGTTCGAGCTATATGTGGTGTAAAATCGAGAACCTCTTGTCGACCTCTATTCAATAGTCTGGGAATTCCGACATTGCCCTCACAGTATATATTTTCTTTAATGTCGTTTGTTGTTAGCAATATTAGCTTATTCCCAAGAGTTTGCAGCTTTCACTCAGTTAATACTAGGCAGAAATCAAATCTGCATGTGGAATGCACTTCCTTGACTCTTGTGCAGAAAGGAGTGCAGTATTCTGCTGCATCCATTTTCAATAAGCTACCACAAGAACTCAAAAATCTTAGCAGTAGCCCAAACACTTAAATCTAAACTGAAGAGTTTCCTCTTGGCTCGCTCGTTCTGTTCTGTCGAGGAGCTCCTGGAAGAGCTGAAAATTAAGCAAATTCCAGTGTTACATTGTTGATTTTCTTTATTTAAACTTACAACTTGTCGCCTGAATATGTTTCTTATATTTCATTTTATCTGTTTCTACTAGCGTGTTATAATTTCATGTATTGACTCGTTCCATGACCATAGAGACTTCACCTTAATTTGGTCCCACGGAACAATAAATAAATAGTGTTCCTCTGCTGTACGCAGTACAGTATGCTGTAAAATGTATTCACATCGTTTCGCATTTACCGTTTACTTAAGCGCAATAAAAAAACAACACCCTAACCACGTAAAACACCCCAATACCATAACACCACCTTCTCCATACTTCACTTTGGCACTGTGTATGGTGCCAGGTAACATTCTTTAGGCGTTAGCCAAACCCAGACCCTTCCATCGGACTGTCATGAGGCATAGCCTGATTCGTCATTCCAAATCACTCGTTTCCAGTCATCCACTGTGCAGTGGCGTAACTCCTTACACCAGCTGAAGCGTCACTAAGCACTAACTAGGTAATGTGTGGCTGATAAGAAGCTGCTACACTATTTTACCCCATTCTTTTTAACTCCCTGCGCACAATCATTGTGCTAGCTGGACTGCTGGCAGGACTTCGGAACTCAGGAATGATTCCTTCCGCTGATTTCATGCGATTTTTTACAACAACCCTCCCCAATCCCAACATTCCTGTTCGTCAGTGCTTGAGATAGCCCGTTCTTGGTTTAGCTGCGGTTGTTTCTTTCGTTTCCACTTCTCAATCACATCCAGAAAAGTGGTCCTGGGCAGCTGTAGAAGGGTAGACATGTCCCTTACTCAGGTGACATCCAACGCTTAGTCCACGTTCGAAGTCACTGAGCTCTCTTGACCATCTCACAGTGCTGTTAGGGGTTACCAACTGAGAATACGGAACGCCCCACCTTATGTCACAGGGTGGGTCCGCTTCTGGAGATTACTATTGATCAATTTCGCATTACATAGTCGTTTCTAGATACTTTTTCTCAGATAGAGTAAGTCTTTTCCCTCGGGCTCTAGTCGCGAGGGGCCGCTGATATGGTGTTGAGTATGGCCTTCCTGTAACTCTCAATTCCATATTAGCATGACAGACATACGATACCGACCATCACCAGCAGCAGTACCACAGCCCTAATGCGCCACGATTCTGTCACTCCAGCACTTGCTGGCAGGGGTCCTAAAACAATCTTCTCACAGACAACTAATATTAAAGTTAAATTTATGAATGAGAAACCGCCGGCATAAATCTTCCTTTATATTCAGTTTTTAGATAGTGTTTAAGAGAAAGCAGGGTACGTGTAGCTCAAACAGAACTACCACCAACACAAAACTGGACGAAGCCCTAACTTCGCCATATGATTTATATGCAGTCAAATTGGACAAGACTCACTGAAACTCAACCTGGCCAGTGAAAGAGCGGGACATATCGAACTACAGTTTCGCTACAATGAAAGTGAAACTCAGCAAAGCGGTTATTTGAAGAATGCCGACGACGATGTTACCAGAAAAACTGAGAGAGAGAAACTTCGCATACTTTATGACTGCAACCAGACAGAACGAATACAATTTTATACGTGGGTAAACAGTACCATGGCTCTTTCAGCATACTTCTAATTATATACATTATAGCCGGACGCGGTGGCCGAGCGGTTCTAGGCGCTTCAGTCCGGAACCGCGCAGCTATTACGGTCGCAGGTTCGAATCCTGCCTCGGGCATGGATGTGTGTGATGTCCTTAGGTTCAAAAATGGTTCAAATGGCTCTGAGCACTATGGGAATTAACTTCTGAGGTCATTAGTCCCCTAGAACTTAGAACTACTTAAACCTAACTAACCTAAGGACATCACACACATCCATGCCAGAGGCAGGATTCGAACCCGCGATCGTAGCGGTTTCGCTGTTCCAGACTGCAGCGCCTAGAACAGCTCGGCCACTTCGGCCGGCGATGTCCTTAGGTTAGTTAGGTTTAAGTAGCTCTAAGTCTAGGGGACTGATGACCTCAGATGTTAAGTTCCATAGTGCTCAGAGCCATATACCATCTATAAGTTCTATAGATGGCAATAATGACTTAATAGTAACTACCACGTTACTTTCTTAAGCGACAGAAATGCAACTTACGTGATTGGCTATCCATGATGTTATACCGGAGACGGTGGGCGGGGCTTCAAGTATTTCATCAGCAGCTGGCGTCCTTCACGTTGCAGTACACTACGAGCCACAAGCAAGAGGGATGCCATGCGCCACCGCCTCCGGCAGATATCTATGGTATATCAGCGTTAGCTACTGGTTTATCAATATACGATTTCGTCCTTTATAGGTTTATAAGGATTCTTGTTGATTGTAGGTCTGAAGATGATATTATAATAAGACCGAAACCGGTCACCACATTAAAAAATTTATGCGATGAAGACTGATTCCAGTTTATTTGCAATAATATGAATCGGTGAGGAGAGCTCAGTTTCTTCGAGAGCGGACTATTCATTAGATACCGTCTGATTAAAAGATCCATCATGGACAATTCAATCCTTCTAAAACTTCAATCCTTCCACTGTTGGTTATGCGACTGTGAAGTGGAAACGCAACGGGACAACCAAGACCAGCCAGACCTCATGTGCTACCAGACAGGTACAGGAACCATCGAGCACTACAGAGGATAGCTTTAAAAGTCGCATGAAATCAGTGGAAGGAAACATTCGTGATTTCCGAAGTGCTACCAACAGTCCAGACAGAACAATGACTGTAAACAGAGAGTTAAAAAGAACGGGGTGAAGGGGTCGAGCAGCTACGTATAAGCCACACATATTTGTATTCAATGTCGAACGACGCTTGAGGTGAGGTACAGAGCGACGCTACTGGGCAGCGGATGATTAGGAACTAGCGATTTGGAGTGATGCATCACGCTGAACCCTGTGGCAGTCCGGTGAAAGGGTTTGGATTTGGCGAATGGGTGGGGAACGTTAACTACCAGCATGTGTAGTTCCAAAAGTAAAGCACAGAATTCACGGTATGACGGTATGGCAGCGTTTTTCGTGGTTAGGTTGTGGTATCCTTATTGCCCTTAAAAAAATGCTAAATACGGAAGGAAATGGAGAGAATTTAGAGCACTATGTACTGCCTGCGGTAGAGGAAACTTCGGAGATGACGAATGTTTGTCAGCATGACAATGGACACTGTCATAAACCAGCATCGGTGAAGTAACAGTTTAGGGACAACAACATTCCTGAAATGGACTGTCCTATCCAGAGCCCCTACCTGAACCCAACGGAACACCTTAGGGATGAGTCTGAAAGTCGATTTCGCTCCAGACCCTAGCGTCCAGCATCACTATCTCCTCTGGTTTCAGCTCTTGAGGAAGAATGGTCTGGCAGCCCACCACAGACATTCGGGCACCTCATTGAAAGTGTCTCCAGCAGAGTTCAAGGCATCATGAAGGTGAAGGATGGACACAGCCCATATTAATGTCCACTAGTAAATGTTCGGATACGTTTGATCAGACAATGTACGGAGTGTAACCTGTGTGGTGGACCTATTTGTATTACACTACTGGCCATTAAAATTGCTACACCAAGAAGAAATGCAAATGATAAACGGGTATTCATTGGACAAATATATTATACTAGAACCGACATGTGATTACATTTTCACGCAATTTGGGTGCATAGATCCTGAGAAATCAGTACCCAGAACAACCACCTCTGGCCGTAATAACGGCCCTGATACGCCTGGGCATTGAGTCAAACAGAGCTTGGATGGCGTGTACAGGTACAACTGCCCATGCAGCTTCAACACCATACCACAGTTCATCAAGAGTAGTGACTGGCGTATTGTGTAGAGCCAGTTGCTCGGCCACCATTGACCAGACGTTTTCAATTGGTGAGAGATCTGGAGAATGTGGTGGCCAGGGCAGCAGTCGAACATTTTCTGTATCCAGAAAGGCCCGTACAGGACCTGCAACATACGGTCGTACATTATCCTGCTGAAATGTAGGGTTTCACAGGGATCGAATGAAGGGTAGAACCACGGGTTGTAACACATCTGAAATGTAGCGTCCACTGTTCAAAATGCCGTCGATGCGAACAAGAGATGACCGAGACATGTAAGCAATGGCACCCCATACCAACACGCAGGGTGATACGCCAATATGGCGATCACGAATACACGCTTCCAATGTGCGTTCACCGTGATGTCGCAAAACACGGATGCGACCATCATGATGCTGTAAACAGAACCTGGATTCATCCGAAAAAATTTTTGCCATTCGTGCACCCAGGTTCGTCGTTGAGTACACCATCGCAGGCGCTCCTGTCTGTGATGCAGTGCCAAGTGTAACCGCAGCCATGGTCTCCGAGCTGATAGTACATGCTGCTGCAAACGTCGTCAAACTGTTCGTGCAGATGGTTGTTGTCTTGCAAACGTCCCTATCTGTTGACTCAGGGATCGAGACGTGGCTGCACGATCTGTTACAGCTATGCGGATAAGATGCCTGTCATCTCGACTGCTAGTGATACGAGGCCGTTGGGATGCAGCACGGCGTTCCGTATTACCCTCCTGAACCCACCGATTCCACATTCTGCTAACAGTCATTGGATCTCGACCAACGCGAGCAGCAGTGTTGCGATACGATAAACCGCAATCGCGATAGGCTACAATCCGACCTTTATCAAAGTCAGAAACGTGATGGTACGCACTTCTCCTCCTTACACGAGGCATCACAACAACGTTTCACCAGGCAACACTGGACAACTGGTGTTTGTGTATGAGAAATCGGTTGGAAACTTTCCTCATGTCAGCACGTTGTAGGTGTCGCCACCGGCGCCAACCTTGTGTGAATGCTCTGAAAAGCTAATCATTTGCATATCACAGCATCTTCTTCCTGTCGGTTAAATTTCGCGTCTGTAGCACGTCATCTTCGTGGAGTAGCATTTTTAATGGCCAGTAGTGTACAATCCACCGGGGGGCCTAAAGTGGAATGATCACATAAAAGTAGTTGTAGTGAAAGCAAATGCCACATTGTGATCCATTGGAAAAATCATAAGGAAATGTAACTCATTCGCGCAAGGAGTGAACTGGAAAGCATTTGTCCTAGAGATTCTTATGCATTGGTCGTCAGGTTGCATTAATAGAAGAGACAGAGAATATCCAACTAAGGGGGCACTTTTCGTCACTGAATCGTTCAGTAAGCGCGAGAGCGCTACGGAGATACGCAACGACTCCTCAGCCTGATTCTTCGCGAGAGCAGTTGTGTACCGAGGCAAGGTTGAAATACAGAGAGCGTGCGCTCCAAGAAGAATCGGACGACATATTTCTTGCTCTCACATACGTCACCCGAAATTATCAATACTAGAAAATAGGAGATGTTTACATTGCCATTCTTTCCACGCGCCATTCGGGAAGGGAGAAAATGATTGTGCTGCCAGAAGTGAGTGTAAATTTACACAATGACCGAGAAGTGCGCGCGTCCGTCTCGACTTCGTAGAACTGGAAAAATATATAAGTGTTTCTTTGGTATCCCTGTTTGAAGCTGGTGAAAAATATTGTTGTCACTGTTCAAAAAGTGGTTCAAATGGCTCTGAGTACTATGGGACTTAACATCAGAGATCATCAGCCGCCTAGAAGTTAGAACTACTTAAACCTAACTAACCTAATAACATTACACACATCCATGCCCGAGGCAGGATTCGAACCTGCGACCGTAGCGGTCGCGCGGTCCCGGACTGATTTGCCAAGAACCGCTCGTTCACAGCAGCCGGCCTTGTCACTGTTACTTTGTCTTACTTCAGTACGACATATTTTTAGTTGTGAAGCCTTGACTGACGTGAGCACAGACAGTTTACACTGCTGAATAGCGTTCAGTAACGTGTGTGCGACCGCGCGCGCGCGCGCCTGTGTGTGTTTGTGTGTGCGTGTGCGTGCGTGTGTGTGAGTGCGTGTGCGTACGTGTGTGTGTGTGTGTTGGTGCATGAACAGGACAATGATAGTTTTAATGCGTCCGTTTAGAGTCCTTTCAGGTAATATTCGAGTAAGGATGCCGGTTATAGCTGAAACAGCCGGTTTTCGGTAATATCGGTTTCTTTCCACGCCAGTTTAACCTGCCCGTTAAAACCGCTCAAAATAACCGGTGTCTGGAATAACCAATTTTCGGTTTTTTGTTCCTTTTATTTCCCGTACTAAACGTAGAAATCGAACAAAGGTTGAAAAATTTTGACTCTCTCAGTTTCAAGATACACAGAATCATTGTATTATTAAATAGGGAAATAGAAAGAAACTTCGTCCGCCCAACGTTCACTGCTATTCTCGAAAAGTGGTAAGTGATTGAATACTAAAAACCGAGCGAGGTGGCGCAGTGGTTAGACACTGGACTCGCATTCGGGAGGACGACGGTTCAATCCCGCGTCCGGCCATCCTGATTTAGGTTTTCCGTGATTTCCCTAAATCGCTCCAGGCAAATGCCGGGATGGTTCCTTTCAAAGGGCACGGCCGACTTCCTTCCCTAATCCGATGAGACCGATGACCTCGCTGTCTGGTCTCCTTCCCCAAACAACCAACCAATACTAAAAAAAATCACCAGTAATCTCCTATTGATTCTTATTTTTTGAAACTCTGCTCAAAAATCATGTTGTAATCAGGGATCGTATCAGTATTTGGGCATTACAAATGCTGAAATGTGAAAAGCGAGGCTGAAGAAATCTGTTTTTCGTATTTATTTGTCCTTTTCAAGGGATGTAAGCAGATAAACACGTATTATGTCGACACCGGCAACAGACCAGCTCTTTCTATTTTTATTGTGCAATATGAATGAATAGTTGTTAAGTTTTAATTTATCAATGTTACTTTAATCTCCCTTCTGTTTTATTACTTCCTAGAAATGACAGACAAATCTTTAATCTCTTAAAGCAAATAAAGCATTGCACTTCATTGTTATGTAGTTCGTAAAAACATTTCCAGCCTAGGATTGGTGCCATTTTGCAACACAATGGATGTCCGGCGGCGACAGCGAGGAACTACCGGATGGATCAGATGGAGCCATGTCTTGCGTACTGCGCGTACACACGTATCTTCAGCCACGATATATGCCAGCAAGTACATTATTGTATAAGCAATGATGTACCAATTTT
Source organism: Schistocerca nitens (assembly GCF_023898315.1). NCBI lineage: Eukaryota > Metazoa > Arthropoda > Insecta > Orthoptera > Acrididae > Schistocerca > Schistocerca nitens. Next base: position 690,340,516 of record NC_064617.1, read on the forward strand.
TGCTCGTTTCCGTCGGCATTGTTATTGAAATAGCACTGATCGCTTTTCCCATTTTCTACAATAACGTCAGTATTTCAAAATAACGCAAATTTTACGGATGAAAATTACTTATTTTTTATGAAAGGTTACGAAAAATTTTAGTAGTGTTGCCATGGCTAATTAATTTTTATTCAGTTATTAGTAAAAAATAAAAAGCATCTGATATAACCAATACCAAACAAATACTGAAACATACAGGTTAATCGGAACAAAAATACTGGTATCAATTTTAAGTGGTAGGTTTTCTCGTCCCTATATCAAAGACAGATTGTGTAGTGGGCATAAGAAAACGTGAGAGCAAAACTGTGTCGCCAATGCGTCGTTCAAACTAGGGCTGTCGATGTTGTTAAAAATATCGGGAATCTGATATATCGATATTTTAAAAAAGTAGCTTTATCAGCCGTCAGTATACCGGTAAAATTATAGATATATCGACGGTAACAACATCGACGTATTGCCCAAAATAATATCGGCTGCACGTTGTAAAAATACTGCCTGTTTTAGAGCTGTATATTTAAATAATGATTTATTGCTATGTATTCTGTACATCTACACGTTAGCAGCCTGCTTATCCCCCTTAGAGCAAGGATTGAAAGGAAAACGATGCTCGTTCACGCTTGGCGATAACCACTTTGCTAACAACGGTAAATGCACGGAAGTGGCACAACAAAAGGTGTCGGATGGGTGCGTCGTTCGGTTTCGTCACATATGGGATTTGTCTGTAACACTTCATGTCGACTTCCCTGTTTTTTTTTCTTCATTTCTGTAAACGCCAGCGGCCTAGCAGTTGTAGTGTGAAAATTGCATGGTGAAGTTACAAACGTTGCAGTTTCTGCTGGAGCATCGAGCGCCGATTACGTCAGCATTTCCCTTCACACGTCTGCGCCCACAGCAAAGACCACTCTTGTCATTTAGATTTTTGTTCATCAGTTTCAGCAATTGTTTTTGAAGAATGCCGATGTGAAGAGATATCACACTAATTGCTTTAAAAATTGTTTTTTAATGTAACCGGTATGCTATTTCTTCACTTGGATGTCTTGTTATTCCATTTACAGCGCGACCTCGTAGTGCAATCGGACTTCTTCTTGACATCTATACTTATCTCACGCAGTTATGAAGAAAGAATAGACGTGATTAAAGCTCAAAAAATAGTAAGACCCCTTACAAAGTGAAAGTAAAATTATTTTCTGCTACAATTTCAAAAGAACAACTTCAAGTATTTATTGAAAATTGCGAAAAAAATATAATGTAAAATAAAAATATCGGCACTCGATGTTGCCATTTCGATATCGGTATGTCGATATATCGGCGAAAATAATATGTCAGATATCTATCGATATTTTATGGAAAAATATCAATATATCCATATTTTATCAACAGCCCTAGTTAACACAACTAGCAGTCTCCAGTGAAGTCCATTTGCAGAAGAGCAGCTCAACTTCAAGTACAGCGGGCAACAATGCAGAACCACTTTAAGGAAGCTTTCAGAGTGAAAGGATTTAGAGCGATGTTTGTGAATGAATTATTTGACAACAACGTGGAGCAGCGAGCTGCTGCCTGCCTTACTTTGTTAGGGATGCCGTGTTTTGCTCAAGAGTGTGGGATCCGTCGCACCTCAAACAGTAGGAATGTGGTTTTCTAGTCTAATAAAAATCCCCGTTGTGTGAAACACTTGGAAACAATCCATCACACGATACGGACCGAGGGGTAATCAAGACGACAATTTTTGAAGAGTCAGTAAATGTAAATTGCTATTTGGACGTGTTGCAAACTTGGTTACTACGTCAGGTCGAAGACTTGAGAAACATAGATCGTGTGTGGTTACAACAGGACTGACTTCCAGCACAGTCTGCTCTTAAGGTGCGCGAGTTTCTCTAAGAACAACCTGGATGCCGCAGGTCTGCATATTGTTCAGTAACACCTCCAGCTTCATTCAAACGGAACGACGCCAGACCACTCATTATGGGGTACAATCAGATTTCATATGGCTCAACGTCGGTGCAAGACTAATTAGGGATTACACGATAGCGTTGAGGAAACCTTACACCTATGATGTTCCGCAAGATTTCAAGGACGACAACAGAGATCGTACACCTCTGTGTACGGCCTGATGGTGCACGTACAGATTCAGTAGATACATAGTTTTTACGTCTAACTGCTGTATTAGGTTGGCGCATAAGTACGTAGCGTTTTTGTTTTTCATGTCGGTATTCCTGTTGCTATGGGTTTATTTACCGATTGTCATTTTATATTTGTAGTTCAGTGTGTCTATTTGAGTAATGAAATGTTGTGATTTGGAGATAGTGAGTGGAGCCGTGGACGCTAAAAAATGGAATGCCAAGAGGAGAAATCGGACATTTCCGACATATTCTTCTGTTTGAGATCAATAGAGGGGTGACAGCATCGGAGGCAGCCACAAACATTTGAGCCGTGTATGGGGATAATGCCATTGGACAGAGCACGGCAAGAAAATGGTTTTCTCGTTTTAAGGAGGATGGTTTTAACGTTAGTGACTCTCCACGTTCAGGAAGACCATTGTGCGACATTTGCATATGCGCATCTCTGATTCTCTGCCGACTCGTCATCAATTGGCTCGTGATGAACACCGACCGTTTCTATCCGTATCGTTACTGTGACGAGAAATAGGGTCTTTATGCTAACATCCTCCCCCAAAGAACCATGGACCTTGCCGCTGGTGGGGAGGCTTGCGTGCCTCAGCGATACAAATAGCCGTACCATAGGTGCAACCACAACGGAGGGGTAGCTGTTGAGAGGCCAGACAAACGTATGGTTCCTGAAGAGGGGCAGCAGCCTTTTCAGTAGTTGCAGGGACAACAGTCTGGATGATTGACTGATCTGGCCCTGTAACACTAACCAAAACGGCCTCGCTGTTGTGGCACTGCGAACGGCTGAAAGCAAGGGAAAACTACGGCCGTAATTTTTCCCAAGGGTATGCAGCATTACTGTATGGTTAAATGATGATGGCGTCCTCTTGACTAAAATATTCCGGAGGTAAAATAGTCCCCCATTCGGATCTCCGGGCGGGGACTACTCAGGACGACGTCGTTATCAGGAGAAAGAAAACGCGTTCTACGGATCGGAGCGGGCAGGTAAGTTAGAAAATTTGAAAAGCGAAATGGATAGGTTGAAGTTAGATATAGTGGGAATCAGTGCAGTTCGGTGGTAGGAGGAACAAGACTTCTGATCACGTGAATACAGGGTTATAAATACAAAATCATGTAGAAGTAATGCAGGAGTATGTTTAATAATGAATAAAAAATAGAAGCGGGAGTCAGCAACTACAAACAGCATAGTGAACGCATTATTGTAGCCAAGATAGACACGAACCCCACAACTACCACAGTAGTACAAGTTTAAATGCCAACTAGCTCCGCAGATGATGAAGAGATTAAAGAAATGTATGATGGGATAAGAGAAATTATTCAGATAGTGAAGGGAGACGAAACTTTAATAGTCAAGGGGGACTGCAATTCGATAGTGGAAAAAGGAAGAGAAGGAAAATAGTAGGTGAATATGGACCGGGCGTAAGCCGCCTGGTAGAACTTTGCTCAGAGCGAGCAAGGTTGTATACGTGGAAGAGGCCTGGAGACACTAGAAGGTTTTAGATAGATTATGTAATGGTAAGACAGAGATTTAGGAATCAGGTTTTAAATTGGAAGACATTTGCAAGACATTTCCAGGGGCAGCAAGCAGGTGTTGGCAGGTGCGAAAGTGACCGAACTATTAGCTTAATAAGTCACGGCTGCAAGATACCGACACGAATTCTTTACAGACGAATGGAAAAACTGGTAGAAGCCGACCTTCTGGAAGATCAGTTCCGATTTCGCAGAAATGTTGGAAAACGTGAGACAATACTGATCCTACGACTTATCTTAGAAGACAGATTAAGGAAAGGCAAACCTACCTTTCTACCATTTGCAGACTTAGAGAAAGCTTTTGACAGTGTTGACTGGAATACTCTCTTTGAAATTCTAAACGTGGCAGGGGTAAAATACAGGGAGCGAAATGCTATTTACAATTTGTACAGAAAACAGATGGCAGTTATAAGACTTGAGGAGCACAAAAGGGAAGCAGTGGTTGAGAAGAGAGTGAGACAGGTTTGTAACCTATCCCTGATGTTATTCAATCTGTGTATTGAGCAAGCAGTAAAGGAAACAAAAGAAAAGTTCGGAGTAGGAATTAAAATCCATGGAGAAGAAATAAAAACTTTGACGTTTGCTGATGACATTGTAATTCTGTCAAAGACAGCAAAGGACCTGGAAGAGCAATTGAACAGAATGAACAGTATGTTGAAAGGAGGATATAAGATGAACATCAACAAAAGCAAAACGAGGATAATGGAATGTAGTCGACTTAAATCTGGTGATGCTGAGGGAATTAGATTAGAAAAAGAGACACTTAAAGTAGTAGATGAGTTTTTTGTATTTGGGGAGCAAGAAACAGTTCTCACTTGATCGTGCATATGTTGTAGTTTACTAATGCACGAATATATGCATGTTTTGGGATTTTATAGTGCATGGTATTCTCGTCTTTATTGATGACTGAAGTCTCTGTTATGTGTATCCGTTGTATTATTTCAACTTATACAGAGTGGTCCATTGATCGTGACCGGGCCAAGTATCTCACGAAATAAGCGTCAAACGAAAAAACTACAAAGAACGAAACTTGTCTAGCTTAAAGGGGGAAACCAGATGGCTCTATCGTTGGCGCGCTAGCTGGCGCTTCCATAGGTCAAACGGATATCAACTGCGTTTTTTTTTGTTTTTTTTAAACAGGAACCCCCATTTTTGGCAAATGGTTCAAATGGCTCTGAGCACTATGGGACTTAACATCTATGGTCATCAGGCCCCTAGAACTTAGAACTAATTAAACCTAACTAACCTAAGGACAGCACACAACACCCAGCCATCACGAGGCAGAGATAATCCCTGACCCCGCCGGGAATCGAACCCGGGAACCCGGGCGTGGGAAGCGAAAACGCTACCGCACGACCACGAGATGCGGGCCCCCATTTTTATTACATATTCCTGTAATATATGAATGTTTTAGTTGGGCCACTTTTTTCACTTTGTGATAGATGGCACTGTAGTAGTCACAAACATATAGCTCACAGTTTTCGACGTACAGTGGTAACAGGTAGATTTTTTAAATTCAAATACAGAACGTAAGTACGTTTGAACATTTTATTTCGGTTGTTCCAGTGTGATATATGTACCTTTGTGAACTTATCATTTCTGAGTACGCATCTTGTTACAGTGTGATTACCTGTAAATACTACATTAATGCAATAAATGCTCAAAATGGTGTCCGTCAGCCTCAATGCATTTGGCAATTCCTCTAAACAGCGAACAGTTCGCCTTCCGTAATGTTCGCACATGCATTGACAATGCGCTGACTCATGTTGTCAGGCGTTGTCAGTGGATCACGATAGCAAATATCTTTCAACTTTCCCCTTACAAAGAAATCCGGGGACGTCAGATCCGGAGAAGTGCGGGCCATGGTATTGTGCTTCGACGACCAATCCACCTGTCACGAAATATGCTATTCAGTACCGCTTCAACCGCACGCGAGCTATGTGCCGGACATCCATCATGTTGGAAGTAGACTACATCGCCATTCTGTCATGCAGTCAAACATCTTGTAGTAACATCGGTAGAACATTACGTAGGAAATCAGCATACATTGCACCATTTAGATTGCCATCGATAAAATGGCGGCCAATTATCCTTCCTTCCATAATGCCGCACCATACGTGAACCTGCCAAGGTCGCTGATGTTCCACTTGTCGCAGCCATCTTGGATTTTCCGTTGCCCAGTAGTGCATATTATGGCGGTTTACGTTACTGCTGTTGGTGAATGACGCTTCGTCGCTAAATAGAACGCGTGCAACAAAATCTGTCATCATCCTGTAATTTCTCTTGTGCCCAGTGGCAGAACTGTACACGACGTTCAAAGTCGTCGCCATGCAATTCCTGGTGCATAGAAATATGGTACGGGTGCAATCGATGTTGATGTATCATTCTCAACACCGACGTTCTTGAGATTCCCACGATTCTCGCGCAGTTCGTCTGCTACTGATGTGCGGATTAGCCGCAACAGTAGCTAAAACACCTGCTTGGGGATCATCATTTGTTGCAGGTCGTGGTTGACGTTTCAAATGTGGCTGAACACTTCCTGCTTCCTTAAAGAAGTTAATTATCCGGCAAACGGTCCGGACACTTGGATGATGTCGTCCAGGATACCGAGCAGCATACATAGCACACGCCCGTTGGGCATATTGATCATAATAGCCATACATCAACACGATATCGACCTTTTACGCAATTGGTAAACGGTCCATTTTAGCACGGGTAATGTATCACGAAGCAAATACCGTCCGCACTGGCGGAATATTATTCTTTTTTCTGTATTGTCATTTTGCACCTCATAGAAGGTGGGCTGACAGCGGCAACTTTACTCCGCTCTTCAGCTACAAGCAGTACAATAAGAGAAAAAACCAATGAAGACACAAAAGTAACATAATGGTGGTTAAAGAACAGTAGACACAGTAATTAAAAAACATGAAGCCGTTCACACTCGACGAAAAACAAGAAAACTGTCGGCACTGTCCACAAACACTGATGATTTTGACGACACACGTGAACGAAGGAGCGTGGGCGGCGAAAACACTGAATCACAAACACGACGGCACACACACGAAAAACTGATGGCGATGATCTCCGACGCGCTAATGTTCACTTAACGTGTGCGAGTCTGGGGACCTGCCTAGAGGGGAAAAAGGTGGTGGTGGAGGGAGAGGGGAGAGCAGAGATGCCAATGGCAGAGGAGATGGGGGGAGGAATGAAGGTATGGGACTAGGGGAAGCCCGGGTGAGAAGGGGGGAGAGAGGGAGGAGGGAGGGAAGGGGGAGAGAAGGAACAAAACACAGGAAGAGGGATGGAGTATCAAATTTGGTAGGAGGGGTAGATGGAGGGGAGGAGGGCATCATCAGGGAGGGGGAGCTGGCGGAAGCCACCTTGGGAGAGGGAAAGGAGAGTGGAGAGATGGAGAGCAGGTGGGACGTGGAAATACAGGCGCGGCAGCCGACGAGGATGGGAGAGACAAGCGGGTGAGGGGGATCTAGTTTGCGGGAGGTGTAGAGGATCTGTATCCGTTCGAGGAAAAGGAGGAGGTGGGGGAACGGAACAAGGTCGTACAGGATCTGCGTGGTGGAGGGGAGACGGATGCAATAGGTGAGGCGAAGAGCATGGCGTTTGAGAATTTGAAGGGATTTGTAAAAGGTAGGAGGGGGGGGGGGCGAAGATCCAGGCACGGTGGGTGTAGCAGAGGATAGGGCAGATGAGGGATTTATAGGTGTGGAGGATGGTGGAGGGGTCCAGACCCCATGGACGGCCAGAAAGGAGCCTGAGGAGACGGAGTCGGGAGCGTGCCTTGGCTTGGATTGTCCGGAGATGAGGGGTCCAGGAGAGGCGATGGTCAAGGGTGACGCCAAGGTACTTAAGTGTGTGGGTGAGGGCAATAGGATGGCCATAGATGGTGACATAGAAATCGAGGAGGCGGAAGGAAGGGGTGGTTTTGCCTACAATGATCGCCTGGGTTTTGGAAGGATTGATCTTGAGCAACCACTGGTTGCACCAAGTGGTGAAGCGGTCGCGCGGAATGTTACGTGATACCACGTACTTATACGTTCGTGACTATTACAGTGCCATCTATCATGAAGCGAAAAAAGTGGTCCAACTAAAACATTCATATTTCTTTACGTACTACACGAATATGTAATAAAAATGGGGGTTCCTATTTTAAAAAACGCAGTTGATATCCGTTTGACCTATGGCAGCTTCATCTAGCGGCCCAACCATAGCGCCATCTGGTTTCCCCCTTCAAGCTAGACGAGTTGCGTTCGTAGTTTTATCATTTGATGTTTATTTAGTGAGATATTTGGCCCGGTCACTATCAATGGCTCACCATGTATAAATCGCTACGATGTTATAGACCAACCCATTATTATTTACGCTGATGTTTGGTCACTTCTGGGACATGAGGCTCACCTCTCCTGGCGCGCGGCCGGTGCTGCGCCGCCAACTCGGGGTCCGCGGTGGGCGTGGCCGGCGACGGGGCGTGTCCCGCGGCGGCCTTCTTCTTCTTGCTGCCGCTGGGCGCCGGCGACGGGGCGGGGGACGGCGGCAGCGGCAGCAGCGCGGGCAGCGGGGAGGGGTGACCGCCCGCCACCGCCCCCAGCCCTGGCCCCGGCGCCGCCTCCGCGTCCGCCCCCGCATCCTCCCCGCCGACGCTGCAGTCGCTTCCCGCCTCCGGGTCCAGGCGCAGCGGCAGCAGCCGCAGCTCCGGCGACGACGGCTTCCGCTTGCCGCTCATCGCCGGACGGTCATACCTCCCCTCACAGGCACTGAACACCGTTACAAACAACAGTTAGAGTCAGTACTGATGATAACACCACAACCACCACCACTACTACTACTGCTACTACTACTACTACTACTGCGAGGGGTTCAATAAATAACGCAACACATTTTTCTTCTCTGCCTATTTCGAGCCGGTCAGAGTGGCCGAGCGGTTCTAGGCGCTACAGTCTGGAACCGTGTGACCGCTACGGTCGCAGGTTCGAATCCTGCCTCGGGCATGGATGTGTGTGATGTCCTTAGGTTAGTTAGGTTTGTTGTTGTTGTTGTGGTCTTCAGTCCTGAGACTGGTTTGATGCAGCTCTCCATGCTACTCTATCCTGTGCAAGCTTCTTCATCTCCCAGTACCTACTGCAACCTACATCCTTCTGAATCTGCTTAGTGTATTGATCTCTTGGTCTCCCTCTACGATTTTTACCCTCCACGCTGCCCTCCAATGCTAAATTTGTGATCCCTTGATGCCTCAAAACATGTCCTACCAACCGATCCCTTCTTCTAGTCAAGTTGTGCCACAAACTTCTCTTCTCCCCAATCCTATTCAATACCTCCTCATTAGTTACGTGATCTACCCACCTTTAGTTAGGTTTAAGTAGTTCTAAGTTCTAGGGGACTGATGACCTCAGAAGTTAAGTCCCATAGTGCTCAGAGACATTTGAACCTTTTGAACCTATTTCGATTGAAAAACTGCGGAATTTGTTGTGAAAAACCTTTGAATCTTCGCGCTTCAACCTCTGTAATTTCATGAACTTCCGATAGGTGGCGGCACTATACATAGCCTTCAAAATGGCGTCCGTAACAGAGGTGCGATCCAAGGAAAGAGGTGTCATTGAGTTTCTTTTGGCGGAAAACCAGAGCGTCGCAGATATTCAGACGCGCTTGCAGAACGCCTACGGAGACCTGGCAGTGAACAAAAGCTCGGTGAGTCGTTGGGCGAGGCGACTGTCATCATCGCACCAAGGCCAAGCAAAACTCTCCGATCTACCGTGTGCCGGCTAGCCACACACAGCGGTCATTCCTGCGATGTTGGAACGTACGAACACTCTTATTCGAATGAGCGACAGATGACAAACAAACACCTGGACGTCTCTGTTGGTAGTGCTGACACGCTCATCAAAGCTGTGTCCCTGCTGGGTTCCTCGCCACCTAATAAAGAGCAACGGAAGACCACCTGTGCGTAACTGCTTGCGCGTTACGAGGCTAATAGTGACAATTTTTTTGCCCAACATAATCACAGGTGGTGAAACACGGCTTCATGACTTTGCAACGCAAATGAAACGGCCCTCCATGGAGCGGCGCATCATTTTGCGTCTGAAGAGTCATGGCGACGGTCTTCTGTCACACTGAAGGGGCTATTCTGATGCCCTTCTTCATGGTGCAACAATCAACTTCAGCGTCTTTGTCGCCACAAAATGCAAACGAATTTGTCCTTCTCGACGACAACGCAAGGCCTCACACAAGTCAGCGCACCAGAGAGGAGCTCACAAAACTTCATTGGACTGTTCCTCCTCACCCAGCCTACAGCCAAGGATCTCGCAACTTCCGACGTGTGTGTGGCCCAAAGAAGGGCGCATTCTGCGAGAAGCAGTACGTGAATGACGGGGGGTTATTGACGCGGCAAGTCGTTGGCACCGACGTCGACCAGTAGAGTGGTACAGTACCATGCAGGCATACTGGCCCTCCCAGTAAGGAGGCGTAAGGCCGTCGCATTGAACGTAGATTACGTTGAAAAGTACGGCTGTTTGGACAACAGACTGAGCAATAATATCCTGAATAAAACCTACGTCCTTCCTAAAAAAAAGGTGTTGCATCACTTACTGAATGCCCTTTTTAGAATATACATTAAATCTTTAGCTGTACTGTCGAGCCGGCCGGGATGGCCGAGCGGTTCTAGGCGCTACAGTCTGGAACCGCGCCACCACTACGGTCGCAGGTTCGAATCCTGCCTCGGGCATGGATGTGTGTGATGTCCTTAGGTTAGTTAGGTTTAAGTAGTTCTAAGTTCTAGGGGACTGATGACCTCAGAAGATAAGTCCCATAGTGCTCAGAGCCATTTGAACCATGTTGTACTGTCGACGAGATAGACTCGAACTTCGAGAAAAGTGTACACCAAACTCCCAATCATCCGTAAAAATGTTGACCCAAGAACACACGCGTAAGTGAAGAATACGAGTAATCCAAAATACACAGTTTTTTTACCCGAAACTGCTATTTGTCATCTTTACAAAGCTTTTTACATGTCACACTTGAAAGCGAACTGCATTAATTACCCGTGACTCTGCAGAAACTGACAAGTATTTGTAAAATTACGTTTAAATCACATTCTATTTCGTATCACTTGCTATCAGTTTACTTTCTACAAACATATCTACAAACATATTCCGCAAGCCACAGTAAGCTGCGTGGTAGAAGGTACATTGTATTGCAGTTATCCATTCGCTTTTCTATTCCACTCGCAAATGGAGCGGGGCATAAACGACATCTAAATGTTTCCCTCATGGTTTCATGGGTCTAAGCACTATGGGACTTAACATCTGAGGTCATCAGTCCCCTAGACTTCGAACTACTTAAACCTAACTGACCTAAGGACATCACACGCATCTATGCTCGAGGCCAAATTCGAACCTGCGACCGTAGCAGCAGCGCGGTTCCGGACTGAAGCGCCTAGAACCGCTCGGTCACAGCGGCCAGCAACGTTTCCCTACGAAGTTTGATTTTCCTTGTCTTCGTCGTCCTTACATGAGATATTCAGGGTGCTCAAAATGGTTCAAATGGCTCTGAGCACTATGGGACTCAACTGCTGTGGTCATAAGTCCCCTAGAACTTAGAACTACTTAACCCTAACTAACCTAAGGACAGCACACAACACCCAGCCATCACGAGGCAGAGAAAATCCCTGACCCCGCCGGGAATTGAACCCGGGAACCCGGGCGTGGGAAGCGAGAACGCTACCGCACGACCACGAGATGCGGGCTTCAGGGTGCAATAGGTGAAGTTCAGATATTGCTATTGTTGGTAGGACGGTATCCTGAATAACATTACATCAGTATTTACATCATTTGCAGAATAATAGTTAGACCTAGAACAAGTCATGGAGTACCTCCAAGTATATGTGGCAAGAGCAAGCCACCAATGCTTTTTGTCCCCTGGGAAGTAAGTCAGATGTTGAAGAGTGTGTGCATCGCTGCAAAACGCTTAGTCTACACTGCAGGCGTAATCCACTTAGTGGTGCAGTTACGACCGCACTGAATACGAGGGCTGTTCGGAAAGTAAGGAACGATAGGTCGCGAAATGAAAACCACAGTGAAAATCAAAACGGTTTATTTGCAACAGTTAGCTACAACTTCCAGCAACTTATCTCCATAGTCGCCGATCCGACTTAGACGTTTGTCGTAGCGTTGTACCAACTTTCCAATACACCCGTTATAGAAGGTAGCCGCCAGTGCTTTCCGCCAATTCTCTACGCTGGCCTACAGCTCGCTGTCTGTGCCAAAATGTTGTCTTCATAGCCAGTGTTACATATGAGCAGAGATGAAACTCAGAGGGAGACAGTTACGGGCTGTTTTGTGGGTAATCAAACATTTCCAATTGTAAACGATGCAGGGGCATCTTCATTGCCCCTGCAGAATGCGGCTGAGAATTGTCTTGAACAAGAAACCGCACGACAGTTAGGTAATGTTGGTTGCATAGCTTCGGGCGAAATTTCTCACCAGACCCTCAATCTTGGCGGCAGACACTATTGTTCTAGGTATCTTTATGTGCTCCCTGTGTGCTCAGAACTAAAAAGAACGACGTAACGCGATCGACAGGCGCACTAGAGACACTGCCCAACGCACATGTGCAAAACTTCATCGGATTTTCACTGTGGTTTCCATTTCGCCGCCCATCGTTCCTTACTTTCCGAATAACCCTCGTACGTCAGTTCATATAGCATGTGACATGTTTGTGGGAAGAATGTTGACGCAGAGGAAAATAACCAATATACTCTGCGTACAATTTGAGGTACCACGTATAAAAATATCTACACTTATCCCCGTTACGCCCTGTATGTCTGGGGCAGTAAGATCGTTCTGCAGCCTACCCCCACTGCCAGTTCTCCAAGCTTTCTCAGTAGCGCTTTGTGAAAAGAATTCTGTCTTCCCTCCAGGGCTTCCAACTTGAGTTCACGCATTTTGGCAATACTTGATCGTTGATAGAACCTATCGATAACAAATCCAGCAGCACGCCTTTGAACTGCTTCAGTGTCTTCTTTTAATGCGACCTGGGATCGAAAACACTCTAGCTATTCTTAACAATGGATAACATTCAGGTCATCCTTCATCCTTCTGCAGTCATTTACAGTCACTTTCCCGCACACTACAGCATCATCGTCAAACAGTATTAGACTTTTGCTCAATCTGTGCGTCACACAGTTTATGTATGTAGAGAGAAAGAGCAATCCTGTCACACTTTTCTTTTTTTCTGATGGCCACTCGCCATCCAGGACAACGTACTGGGTTCTAAGACTTAAAACGTCGCATATCTGAGAACCCAATTCGTATGCTCGGACCTTCGTTAACAGTCTGTAGTGGGACATCGTGTCAAACATTTTCCAGAGTAGAAAAGGACAAGCTGAGCTTTGCACGAGCGATTCTTTTGTAACGTGAGTGCTTATTCTAGAATTGAGAGCAACTGTGTAAGTTGAAATGACAATTTTAATGTCGCAAATTTTAGCACAAAAATTACAGCTTTTACACATTTTTCCACTCGACAACATAAAAACAGCACAATGGATAACGCATCCCGCCAACATCAAAAGTGAACTAATCCTATACACAACACTATGTAATAAACTCTCTGAAAGAACATTAATCCTAAGCTCAATGAAATGAAAGTTTAATGGGAAGTTTATTTACAAAATTGCTCCTACATATTCGTTATTATGTTGGTCAGTACTACGAAAATCGTCCAATTCCGGTTCAAAGTTCGGTACTATTTAGGATGACAATCAAATCTATGGTGGATGTTTAGTTATGTGACAAATTTGAGCGTAAGATTACCCAAGGCCGCTCGAGTTTACAGTGGACGCAAGCTGGTGAACCAACAAAGTTTACGCCTCTGCATGCGGTATTTACCTTAAGCTCCGACGTGCTGCTGTCTGCAATGCCGCTCTCTCCCACTGAAATTCCTACAAATCTAATCAGGCCTTTGCTGAAATTCCCAGCAGAAACTTTCCCTATGTTTTTCGTTATGCGAGAAAATAAATATTCATTCCTGAACTTTGTAGGTGGCGATATACACGCGCATGGTTGGAGCAGCGTGCATATTATAGTGCCCTCTCAGTTCTCACAAGAACAATTAACTAATTTGGCTGCTTCGTTTCTCCTCAGTTGGAGCTAAATGTTGCCACAGCTAACCTCTAGCTGGATTGCAGCCGCTGTGAACGCAGTGTCCACACAAATTTCTTCTCTGCATCGTACAGAGCGTTAAGTGCTCCGTCCTGCACTTGATGCCAGTTCAGAGAAGAGTCCCCCAAAAAGTTCTCTCTTGTCCTACCCATGGCAGAACTTTCTCCCCCACTTGTGTTCATTCGTTCTTCATGTCATGGCCTTTTTTACCAATAGGAGTGTTCCTCTTATTTTGTGGAAACTCTCTCTACCAATCGCAATGTCCCTTCTATCTAACTGCATCGAAACTTCAGTATGTTTCTCCTGCCTAGTGCGTTTCCGTCAATCGGACGATTTGTGCCCGTTCTAGACATCTAAAGTACATTGACCTTTCTGTGTGTCACACTTGCAGGACACGTGATCAAAATGCGTTACTAGTTTTATGTTCATATCCTGTCGGAATTCCAAAACGCAGCTTTCTAAAGCTTTTTCTCTGTCCCTTGTGCAGATGTGCCGCTACACGCGGTCCTCCTTCCTGAATCACCTGGTCAGGGTGGCTGACCTTCCTCCTGCCACCCCTTTAAGTGTTTTCCATCGTAACCCCTGCAGCGCGCCTTCGCTACGCCGTTGTCCTCCTGGCTTTTCAAACTAAAAACGACTCACATTGCCTGTTCCACCTTCCGCTCATAGACATGCATTGTATAGGAACAGTGTGTTAATTACTGTCAATTGATTGTCATCTCTTTTGCATTACATACTGATAGGCAAATGTTCTCATAACCGCCGAATTACGTTAGGTGTCATATTCACGTTCTCATTGCGATGTATAAAGCTCTCATGTAAGGTGCGAATCTGACCATTTATTCTGCCACCTTACACTTTCTACGTCGCTATTGGCTTGTGGATAGATGTTTTTCTCTCTCAGAAACTGCCAAGAAATAATTATCCTCTCCTTTCTGGTTTTGATTCCCTTTCCTCCTGAGGTCTATTCACATTTAGCCCGCATCTCGTGGTCGTGCGGTAGCGTTCTCGCTTCCCACGCCCGGGTTCCCGGGTTCGATTCCCGGCGGGGTCAGGGATTTTCTCTGTCTCGTGATGGCTGGGTGTTGTGTGCTGTCCTTAGGTTAGTTAGGTTTAAGTAGTTCTAAGTTCTAGGGGACTTATGACCACAGCAGTTGAGTCCCATAGTGCTCAGAGCCATTTGAACCATTTTTTTTTATTCACATTTACCCGAGAGCCAAAACATGAGTATAGTCAATATAGTCAAATGAATTTTGTTCTGCTTACTCTAATAACTATTCTTTCCTGAGCAGTCTCACTTTTAAACACTGACAGAAAAAAATTGCAACACCAAGAATGAGTTATGCGACATAAATGAAAGTTGGAAGGCATGTTTCTAGATCTGAAAGATTGTATCTATTCAAATTTAGTGCCTGTTGCATAAGAGTGACGCTAATAGCGCTATTATCAGGATGCAAATCAGTTTTGCTTTAAATTTACGCTATAGCTGTCGTGTGCGTCAGTTATCTTTGAGTTTGGACGTAGTGAGTTGATGTTAGTCAAGAATGCCTTTAAGGCGACGAAAGCGCCATTATCAACACCTCACTGAGTTTGAGTGATGTCTTGTAATAGGGCTACAAGAAGCTGGTTGTTACTTCTGAGATACTGCAGAAAAATTTTACAGGAATGTAGCCACTGTACATGACTGCTGGCATCGGTTGTCACGGTGAGAAGAAGACCAGGCTGCAGTCGTCCACGTGGCACTACCGAGAGGGAAGACCATCCAGTTTGGCTATGGCTCTGGCGCATCGTACTGCACATGCAGCAGCAATTTGAGTAGTAATTGGCACCATCGTGACAGAACGCTCTGTTACAAATCAGTTACTTCAAGGACAGCTCCAAGCCAAGACGTCCTGTAGCGTGCATTCCACTGACCTCAGACCACCGCCATTTGCGACTTCAGTTATTTCAAGCGGGAGCTCATTGGAGGGCATGGTGAAGGTCTGTTGTGTTTCCTTATGAACGCTGGATCTGCCTCGGTGCCAGTGGTGGCCGTGTGTCGGTTAGGAAGAGGCCAGCTGAGGACCTGCAATGGATCTGTCTGCGTGCTAGACACGCTGGACCTACAACTGGAGTAATGGTTTGGGGTGCGATTTCGTATGACAGCAAGAGCACTCTCGTGGTTATCCCACGCACCCTGACTGCAAATTTGTATGTCAGTATGGTGATTCAACCTGTTGTGCCGCCTTTCATGAACAGCCTCGCAGAGGGTGTTTTCCAACGGGATAACTCTCGCCCATATTCCGCTGTTGTAGCCAACATGCTCTACAGATCGTGCCAGAGGGGAGTGTTACGGGACCATTGCTTTTCGCAATACATATAAATGACCTAGTAGATAGTGTCGGAAGTTCCATGCAGCTTTTCACGGATGATGCTGTAGTATACAGAGAAGTTGCAGCATTAGAAAATTGCAGCTAAATGCAAGAAGATCTGCAGCGGATAGGCACTTGGTGCACGGAGTGGCAACTGACCCTTAACATAGACAAATGTACTGTATTGCGAATACATAGAAAGAAGGATCCTTTATTGCATGATTATATGGTAGCGAAACAAACACTGGTAGCAGTTACTTCTGTAAAATATCTGGGAGTATGCGTACGGAACGATTTGAAGTGGAATGGTCATATAAAATTAATTGTCGGTAAGGCGGGTGCCAGGTTGAGATTCACTGGGAGAGTCCTTAGAAAATGTAGTCCATCAACAAAGGAGGTGGCTTACAAAACACTCGTTCAACTTATACTTGAGCATTGCTCATCAGTGTGGGATCCGTACCAGGTCGGGTTGACAGAGGAGATAGAGAATATCCAAAGAAGAGCGGCGCGTTTCGTCACAGGGTTATTTGGTAAGCGTTATGGCGTTACGGAGATGTTTAGCAAACTCAAGTGACAAACTCCGCAAGAGAGGCGTTCTGCATCGCGGTGTAGCTTGCTGTCCAGGTTTCGAGAGGGTGCGTTTCTGGATGAGGTATCGAATATATTGCTTCCCCCTACTTATACCTCCCGAGGAGATCACGAATGTAAAATTAGAGAGATTCGAGCGCGCACGGAGGCTTTCCGGCAGTCGTTCTTCCCGCGAACCATACGCGACTGGAACAGGAAAGGGACGTAATGCGGTGCCCTCCGCCACAGACCGTTGGGTGGCTTGCGGAGTATAAATGTAGATGTAGATATAGATCACAATATCTGCCTCCAATCGAGCACATGTTGGACGTCATCGGACGACAAGTCCAGCGTCGTCTACAAGCAGCATTAACCATTCGCGTGTTGATCAACCAACATCAGCAGGCATGGAATTCCATCCCACATACTGACATCCGACAGGCGTACAACACAATGCATGCACATTTGCATGCTAGCATTAACATTCCGTCGGTACCACCGATTATTAACGTACCTGCATTTCGACTAATGACCTCAGCAGTTGAGTCCCATAGTGCTCAGAGCCATTTGAACCTGCATTTCACATTTGCAATGGCTACTCTCGCACTTAGATTAACCTGTGATCATGCAACGTTAATCACTTAAATATGTTATGAAGACAAATGTATTCTCAAAATTTCATTACACTACATTTGGGAGTTCGTAGTGTAACATCCCAAGAAACCCGAAAACCCAAATAAGAATGTCATGATAATTTAAAGTAGGGAACAGAGTTATCCTGACAGGTACGACAACTTTGACAATAATATAACACCTTAAAGTTTTGATGAACACCAATTTCAATAATTACTGAGTATGTCATGATATAAACGTAGTAAGAAAGAAAGGTTATTTTTTATTAGCTATCAAACATCTCAGTAATAACTGCAAATCAGTCCGACGAAAGTTTAAGTCCAAAGTAAAATGTCGGTCAGAGATAACATTTATTGTTAAAGAGAGTTGTAAACGCGGCGAAAAGGAAATTCAGTGCGTCTACAATACTCGATCATGGAAATGTTAGTCGCTTCCTAGCTTGCTTGCTATCAAGTCGTGAGAGAGCACCGTTTGCTATAGTACTACAAACGGAACGCTACGAGATTGTTTCTACTCAAAAAAAAAGTACTAATGCGTGATAAAGATGCGCGGACTTTGTTCTCAGTTATTCTGACTTGAGGATTTGAACTGAAGTGATATTCTGGTAGTGTACGACGAGTTAATGAACTTTAATTATTGGAGATATTATTGTTGGACTCAACCTTCATCAAAGTGAACAGTTACAACGAAGAATGGACATAGTATCGAAGACTGCAATACCCGATTTGCCTTGAGTAGGAAACATTAATACGACCACACGAAGATAACACAAATACGACGATTGTAAAACTTGTCGTAAATGTTACGATCACCGAACTGAAAAGAATCGTAATTGATCTGATCCATCAGTGTGTGTGTGGTGTGATGATTTTAAACTAACTGCTAAGAAGGAACAATAAAAATTCTTCGTCAGTAATGGAAATCACACGTGTTGCCTCCATCATTAATTCAACTGTGTGATAGTTGATGATCAAAATTAATTAACTGTGAACATTTTAATTGAAAAAGTGACTTGGTGAACATTGAGCATTGAAAGGAGTGTTTTGCCGAAATAATATTACAACGCACGAAAGCAAGATAGCATTATAGATTATCTATGGATTTGCGTCGTGCCGTAGTGAATAATTATGCCTAGCAACGTAACAACAACACTGATACTGAACCGCAAATAAATTTTTCCTCGCTTCAGTGATATGAAACGACGCCGGTGATGAATGATTCACACTGCAATAACTAACTAACCGGGCATAGCAAATCATCATAAAACCATAAAAGTCAATTAAAATCAGCAGTTCGCATCGCTGAGAATACTGTGCGGACTCGCAAACAGACTTTCATACATTACGCGAGGAACAATTTTCTTTTAGAGATTTTCAGGTGCTGTTCCACGTTATCCGACGGGGACAACCATCACTGCGCGTCGCGTCTCCATTCCGCCGACCGAGCTGTAGCAGTAGCGGCTCAACATCAACAGCGACAAAAAAAGGAGAGAGGGGACATCACAGTAGCCATTCCTCTCATGTTTTGGACCCTCTCGGCTTGTCTTGCTTTGTCGAACACATTCTCCATGAGTACTGAAAAAACTCAGTAACGTTTCGACTGATTTCTTAGGCAACTTTTTACAATTTATATGTCTGTAACATTTTCGCTGTCGCTGGAGTTCACGCACAAACAAAGGAAAAACGAGAGGACGACATGACGCGAATCTCTTCTGTTGCGCGGAAGTAGGGTATGTCTAATCTTGTAATCACTTTCACGTCTACAGGAATAGACGCAGGGAACTTCACGATCGGCCGCGACGCCATTCACCTGTCAGACACACCTGAAGCCGTTCCCAGGCACACGAGCGCTGCATAGCAGCAACGCTGCTGTCGATCCCTGACCGATCCATGCCACACTTTTGAATGGAGTGCGATCCGCAGGACGCTTGTCATAATGTGTTTGTCGTTTCTCGCCTCCCAGTTTTTGTTTCACGCCTGCTTTACCTTGGTTTCATAAGCAGTATTAGTGGGAGACATGATGGATTTGTAGTGTTGCTGCTAACAAATCATAACACCATCTACTTCCTTACTTAAAGAATCATTAAAAGTATGTAGAAAAATTGTAAAGCAGAGATTAGTTTCCGTATTCTAAGATGATGTTCACACGTCTTTGTATTTTATCTTTCAAAAATAAAAAAAGGCTATATACTTCTTACGTCATGACAAGATTTTTTTTTATCACTTGATTTTGTGTGTAATAATATATTGTGAGTGTATCTCACGTAAAAGTATTTTTTGAATAATTACTTAACTGACGAAATAAATCTCGGGTGAGATTTATTTCGTCATAAAATACGCCTCGAGAAATTGAAGAATCACATCAATTACTTAATTAATTGTGTAGAAGTATTTTATTTAGTAGACATCTCTAAAGCATGTATTTTTATATGTCCTCAGCTAATAAAACTGTAAGTTATTATTTCACAGCAGGCTGATTTCAACAGGGATTACGATCATCTTTGTTCAATGATGGTTCTTTTGCTGAACATTTTTCATTGATGATAGAACGTACCTTCGTAGATACGAAGTCCAATAATTCAATTTTCTTTCATTTCTTTCACTTTCGCGGTGTGGAAATTGCATCGAAATTTCACAATCAAAAATGTCAATGAACAATGACGGAAGCCTTCCACGACGCCTTGGTCTGAACATCCAGCGATGGGAGAAAAGAAATGAAGTTGTTTTAAGATCCTAATAATTATGATTGGAATCAATCCCATCACTGGTGGAATGTGCTTTTATGACACGGTGAATCTTTCGAATTACTCTTGTCTTTAAATGTCGCATACCTGGAGGATTTTTCCTTTGATGTAATTTACGCTAACTTGAAGGACTTCATCAAAGGACAAAGGAACTGACAGAGCATGTACGGCAATAGACTTGAACATTAATTACAATTAGATCAAAATAACGTACAAGCTCTGCGCTGAGGGGAAAGTAGTAAAGATTAATAGTGAGGTTATAAAAACTGTTGACAAATTTTTATACATTACAAATGGCAAAAAAAGTGGTCGAACACTGAATGAAATAAACAGGTGGGTAAAATGTTATGCAGTTCATTTCAGAAATTCCGTCTGTATTCAGTAGTTAATTCCAATTGCGCCTTAACCTTTTCACAACCAATTTTTGTCGGAGTGAAAGACATTAAAGTACGGCTATTTTAATAAATGTTCTAAACAAAAGTGACAAAATGAAACAAATAATTCCCGCCCTTTCGTTTACGAACGCAAGGAGCGTTGAAGCATACAAGGTTATTCGTAAGGAGGCCTACAGTTTCGGATGATGACTGTATGACAACTGCAAGACAGATGGTTACAGATGGTTAAAGAACCTCTCCAAGTTTTTAACTCGCATTTCACGTAATCGGTATGGGGGCTCCTTGTGTCGTAGCCAATGTTAAAACGTGGTTACAACTCACTGACACGACTTGTTCCGGAAGGTGTGACAGCATGCCACGTTGCAAATCTGTTCACTGAGAGTTGCCTATCTGCAGGCGCGAACTAAATCGATGCTGCAATACCGAGCGGATGATTTATCTGGCACACTAACAAAAAGAAAAGATACACCACTAAGGAATTATCCGCATGGAACAAATCGGTAGATGTGATGTACATGTACAGACAAAAAAAGATTTCAGTTTCAGAAAAAATTGATGATTTATTCGAGAGAAAGAGGTTCACAATTTGAGCAAGTCAGTAACGCACTGGTCCACCTGTGGCCCTTATGCAAGCCATCGGGGCTCATCACTGAAGACAGTTCTACTCCAGTCAGTGAGATTCCAGGCCGAAGATGTATCTGGAGACGCCCTGGACAGCGGTGGGATACCAGCCTTCCTGACTGTCGTCTGTCACACGGCCCAAAAAACCCCACAGGATGCCGTGGTGTGCCACTTCTTTTCATAGCAGGAACCCGTTGGTTGTCATCTATGGCGTCCTTACAGCATAGCAGTACGTCGACGATATTCTAAGCATAGTGTTGTTGCCCTTCATGGCAAACCGTTCTGGGCTTACATTTCAGCAAGCTAATACCCGCTTACACACGGCGAGAGTTTGTAATACTAGTCTTAATGCTTGCCTAACTCTACCTTGGCCAGCAAGGTCACCAGATCTCTCCCCAGTTGAGACCTTCTGGAGCATTATGGGCAGGGCCCCCCAACCAGTTCGGGATTTTTGAAGATCTTACGCGCCAATAAGACAGAATTTGGCACGATACCCCACAGGAGGACATCCAACAATTCTGTCAATCAATGTCAAGCCGAATAACTGCTTGCATAAGGGTCAGAGGTGGACCAACGCGTTACTGACTTTCTAAGTTTGTGAAGATCTTTGTCTCGAATAAGTAATCCATTTTTTCTGAAATTTTAACCATTTATTTATCTGTACATGTACATCATGACACACTTGTCGCTTACAGCAGCTACGACACAACACGTATTACGAAGAGACACTTTGGGTGATTCTCTGTCCACTGCCTCGTAATTTTGGCACAGTCGTTTTATGAAAATCTGATAAACTACAAATGGTTCAAATGGCTCTGAGCACTATGGGACTTAACAGCTGATGTCATCAGTCCCCTAGAACTTAGAGCTACTTAAACCTAACTAACCTAAGGACATCACACACATACATGCCCGAAGTAGGATTGCAACCTGCGACCATAGCGGTCGCGCGGTTCCAGACTGAAGCGCCTAGAACCGCTCGGCCACACCGGCCGGCGTCTGATAAACTATCGTGGGACTTATACGTCCCAATGGAATGAAAGGGTTAAACAGAAAGTCTATAAAAGGTGCATATTGCCAGTACAACCTTTCAGAAGTGAAAGTTGGACGTTAAATGTGGAAATTGTTCGAAAAATTGAGAGCTGCTCAAAAAACAACGTAAAGGTGCGTGTTGGGCATAACGAGAAGGGGCAGAGAAACAAATAAATAGGTAAGAGAAAATTCAGGAGTTGCGAACCTGATAGTGATTGTTATGAAGAGACTGGCACGTCAGCACTCCCTAGCCCTTTGGTGAACTCTGTCAAAGAGCCACCAGACCTCTGGACAAAAGTGTTCTACTTAAGAGGCACCTGTACGTAGTGAGACTTTCCCGAAAGCCAAAAGATACTGTTTAACTGAAGTTTTCGTTTCGATCTGAATGGAATGTCTCATTAAAAGACTGATGGATTGCAGACAACCACTGCCAAGCCTCAAATGCCTGGGGACACTTGAGTGGGAGCTTACGGGCGTTCACTAACAAATAAGTGGGCTTGTTGCTGAGCTGCACCATTCTTGACAATTCAGGAAAACAGACAGACACTTGAAGTAGTTCTTAGTGAGGTTCACATGAATATCTGACGTGGAAGGTTCTAGGGAGCCAACAGCCCATGATGGGAAGTGCCACAATATGAAACAGCGTTAGAACAACTTGGGAGTTCCCGTGACTCAAGTCAGTCGCCACTCAGGGACTTTAAAACTCGTGAGGTTGGAAATGTTGTTATCCTGTATGAAGCACTGGGAGGGGTGATTGCGTAGTGTCGATCGTTCATTTGGTGAGATAGAAAATTGAGTCCATCAATGAAAAAGACGATTTGACGGGAAATTCAGGGCCTTGGAGGACTGAGTGGGGGACAACGAACAAAACTGCCAAGCAGGGGCAGCCTCGGGAAGACAGGGCAGACAGGCAAGGAGTGGTCGTTTAGTCGCAGGAGGACCAAGAGATGCCCGAGGAAAGATGAAATGGTAACTGCTTTATACAAAGCGCTCTAACTGCGGCTTCTGGAAGCAGGCAGGCTTTTGTCAATTCAGTTTTCAGATTTCCAGGTGGATACCTACATTCATTCAATCGTCTGTATTCACTTTCTGACGTACTGTTCTTCTACTCCTTGTCGGATGGACTTCCTCACCGTCAGATGTTTCTGTGCTTTGTGTGATTATGACTACTTGCCTTCTTTTGTTAATGTCTCCCTAGAAAGGGACACGATAATTTCAATCTTTAAGTGTATAAGGACCTGACCTGAGCCTTCAAACATAATAGGGACACCACTTCTGAGAGCTTATCACAGCAGACAATAGACACCGAATTCCTGAATAACAACACCATATTAGCATCCAGATGGTCTCTACCTGTAGAGATTAGTCCAGCTGTCAACCATAGAAAGAAGGAAGAAATTGAGCTGTCCAGATCGCCACTTCAGAAACGCTGGACAAGACAGATTAAGACTGACTACTGTCAACGAGCAGCCACGCGTCATAGGAGGAAATTGACATGTCACCCTGTCGTCACATCCCGATAACACTGACTCTCTCAATTGGTGAGATGAAGTGCTTTCCACTCACTCTTATATAATAAATGTCTATGTCCAGTCAAATCGGCTCAAATATTATACTTTTATTGCTGATCTGTGAATGATAATAAACTTGAATGTTTCCCTGTACTTGTTATTTTTAATTAATTTACCACATTTTTTGCTCCCAGAACAGAGCGACCTCATTAGCAATTCAATTCCTAATCAGTTTACCATATTTTCGCGCCCAGTGTGAGGCCAAATTTGATTTCATCCTCTGTTCATTGTATATTTGAGGACTTTATTACACATTGCTCGGAAAAATTAACCTTCCGTAGCTGTATGGAATACATCTCCTTACATGCAAAATCAAGCGTAATACAAATACGCTTATTTTCTCAGTGATACCGCATCATAGGAAGAACATGACCGTCCGCAGCTCGTGGTCGTGCGGTAGCGTTCTTGCTTCCCACGCCCGGGTTCCCGGGTTCGATTCCCGGCGGGGTCAGCGATTTTCTCTGCCTCGTGATGACTGGGTGTTGTGTGATAGGTTAGTTAGGTTTAAGTAGTTCTAAGTTCTAGGGGACTGATGACTATAGCTGTTAAGTCCCATAGTGCTCAGAGCCATTTGAACCATTTTGAACCAAGAACATGACTCCTATAAATAAAGCAACTTTCGAAGCACAAGACATGTTCAGTCGTCCTGCCATTCGGTCCATGTAGAGGAATCAGAGAGAGAGAGAGAGAGAGAATCTAATGAGTTTCAGTGAAACCACGACGATCTGATTGATGAAGGCCACCCTGCTAACTGTTTACTGACTTTAACACCAGGGCAGCCAAACCCGATGCATTCTACAGCTGTAGTCTGCTGTTGCTGCCTACTGGGTCATCGTAGACGAAACGACTGGCGAGCAGCATGCCCTCTTCATCCTCTGGGTCATCGTGGATGATCTACAAACTGCCGTCTTCGCAACGATCACTCGAGGCTTGTACGCACAGCCTCCTGGCCGACTGGTGAACATCTGCCGCACTCTGAGTCGATCCGTGACGGGTGACCAGGACCTCTCTGCACGACAACCAGCATTCTGGACCACAGTCAACAGACTTCACATGAGCAAATGATGGGGTGGCCATCGAGAGCACTGAGGTGATAGCCGAGCTGGGTTACTGCAGTATATCTGGGGGAGAGGGGGGGAGGTGCCTCAACCATCATCGTTTCCACGTTTCCAGCTCTATCCACAGCGGAGGCACTGCCCCGCAGCAGCAGCGTCGCTACCCTCTGACAAGGCGTCGGCTCCTGATCACCACCTGCAGACCGAAGAAGTTAAACCTCTGTAAACTTTGTCCGAACAAACGCTGTATCACTGACGACTCCAGTCATGTACTCTTCGTCATATGTCCCTCGACTTCCTGATAAGAACGCGACCCCAGGCCCGGTCATAACACTGGCGCCAGGAAGTAGTGCTAGCACATAACAAGGCAGTAGATGAAGATGTATTTAGCTGCCATAACATCCCCCGTATCTTGTGATGTAGTTTTATATTTACGATTAGAACGTGTAGTTCGTTTCTATGCTCTGAGCACTATGGAACTTAACATCTGACGTCATCAGTACCCTATAACTTAGAACTACTTAAACCTAACTAACCTAAGGACATCACACACATCCATGCCCGAGGCAGGATTCTAACCTGCGACCATAGCGATCGTGCGGTTCCAGACTGAGGCGCCTAGAACCGCTCGGCCACAGCGACCGACTGTGCTAATGTACTGTTTTATCCATACGTTGTTCTGTCTGGTACAACCAGCGTTGATATCGGCACTGATTCGTTTATGTCACTTAACTGTGTGGAGCAATTTTGTTTCGTGCCTGCGGTTCCCGTACAACTGACGACTGCAAAACTTAAATGTTAAATTCGACAAGTCGGTCGAAGGAAGTTCGAGAGTGTCTCGGGAAGAACAAGGCACTTCCGTGGACGTGTACAAGATCATAGTCCATAGGATCGCGTACTTGCGAGGTTAGCAGATACCATAGAACAGTTGGCCGAAATAAAACGAGGCAACGCCGCCACATCAGAACAGATAGCTACTACCACGGCGGAGCCGGTCGAGATAAAACAAGAGAATCCAGAGACTGCAGAACAACTCACTCGGATGAGGCAGGACAACCAAAGGCAGTTTGCGAGGTTAGAATTTTAGCTGAAACTCTGCAATCAAAAGATTTGTTGTCAGGCCGCAGGAAAATAGATGTGACTTGGTGTAGAGACAGAAAAGATACAGACAGAGGTCGCCGACAGCCTGGGAGAGGTGGGATACGTATGTTGTGAGAGAGTTACCAGCGTGGAAACCGAAGTACCCGCAAAAATGACAGAGATCACCGTACGCTTGTATAATAATAAAGGAATCGTCCATGCACGTATACACAAAACTAGTTGGCAATTAAGCAACACACTAACAAAAATCTCGACCCTCGATCAGAATGCGACAAGGAAGTGTCCTTGCAACTTAGATCACGCCAAAGGCTTTGCGCGCTTTGTTTCCGACGAAGGATGCAGAGATACTGCTGCCAGGTTCCGTCGAACGCGAAGCATCCTCCCTTAGGTGTATTAAAGAATTTGAGCGCATATCTGGGTGCAGAAGGAGTGGCAGTATGCAATGTACTACTTGTTTCCCGGCAGACGCTTGACCAGTAGGAAGCTGACTGGGTACTGTGTGACAATATGCGAGAGCAAAAACGATATTTGCAGCATGTTACTACCGACGTACTACACGAAAAGAAGCATATACCAGGGTCAGTACCTGCCATAGTCGTGCTAATATATGGCCGCGTGGGCTGTACATTTAGTCGTTCTTACTTGATATTTCGATGACGGAATGACAAGTCGGTACACCGTACACTCGTCAGGGCACCGTCGTGAGAACAGTTATTCGAGATTTCACGATAATTGGACGACATCTAAGAGCAATAAAATCAGAAGACAACACACGCTGACGCACAGAGTATGGAAAAATGGGCATCGCAAGCATTCGTGCATCTCAGTGACATCGGATCGAATTGTCACAATACCGCTGGAAGAAGAGATGAAATTAATAACCGAAACTAAAGACAGACGCCGTGGTCCACGCCAGAGAGAGCAAGGCCAGACAGAATCACCAGGTGGCTATAATTAAAGTGCAGCTAGTCACAGAGGTCCATTACGTGCTTCAATTGTGGTATGGCAGCGAAACTTAGTAGGTATTCTAATGCGTTAAAGCGGAACTCATTTAAGATGGAAAACAATTAGTTCTAATTTTGGCCACCAGGTGCAAATCTGGCGCTGTGGATGCAAGAAAGGCGTATAGAAATTTTGCTATAAAATGGATTAGGGACGGGACGTGGACAGTAAAGGTTAAAAATTGATAAAGGCATAATGTTGATTTAATT
Source organism: Schistocerca nitens (assembly GCF_023898315.1). NCBI lineage: Eukaryota > Metazoa > Arthropoda > Insecta > Orthoptera > Acrididae > Schistocerca > Schistocerca nitens. Next base: position 690,367,657 of record NC_064617.1, read on the forward strand.
ATTGACTGCCACAATTTTTTTATTGTGAGCACTGGAGACATCGACGAGATGCTGCGAGCGTAAAACGACGTGATCAACGGTTGCTCGCGGCAGTTCCGGTGAAACCTGAGCAACGTGTTAGTGTAAAATGGGCTTCAGATAAGGCAGAGACCAAATGTGTTACTGGTAAACGCGTTCCCCAGAGCCAAAAGTCACATGGGTTCAAATCAGTTGATTTTGCAGGCTATGCATCTGAAAGACCTCTGGAGATAACGCGTTCGTGGAAATCTGCATCAAGCAAATATTTCACTGGGCGAGTGACACGAGGTGTTGTCCCACCTTGCGCGGCAGCAGTGGTTTTCGCACAGTTGCGCTCTTCCAAAACAGGAATCACATGCTGTACAACGAGGTCTCGATAACGTGCAGACGTCACGGTAAATTTGTCACTCCATCTGTATGTATTCTCTTCAAAGAAGAGCGGACCGAGAGTAAAACTGCTTGTGATCCCACACCACAAAGTCAAACAGGGCGAGTGCAATGGCTCTTCATGCGCTAACACGCGGTTTAACAGTATCCCAAATTCGAGAGTGCTCGGTTTCTCTTCTCGATATCCATACTGTTCACTCACGTTATTACTTATCAAATGACAGCATGGATGTCATATCGTCCTACAGTGTAGAGCGCCAGATCTGCACCTGTTGTCCAGCATTGGAACTAATTTTCTCCAGCGTAAATCTGTTCTGCATTAAAGCATTAGCATATCCACGAAGTGTCGCTGCCATGCGATGATTACAGCCGACACTGTCCCTCTGTGAGTAGCTAAATTTTAATTGTAACTGCGCGATACTAGAGCACGGACGCCGTCTCAGTTGCGTTCAAGCGTTATGATACTGAAGTGTGTGCGCGCCAACACTGGCCCCATCGAATGCAGATGTACGTAAGATTGTGGAAATATAAGGACATGAAACTTCCTGGCAGATTAAAACTGTGTGCCAGACCGAGACTCGAACTCGGGATCTTTGCCTTTCGCGGGCAAGTGCTTTACCATCTGAGCTATCGAAGCTCAACTCACGACCCGTCCTCACAGCTTCAATTCTGCCAGTACCTCGTCTCCTACCTTCTAAACTTCACAGAAGCTCTTCTGACCAAGGACAATGGGGTTTCCTAGGGAAGGTCTCATTAGAAGAGGGACGTCACATACACAATGTACAGTACTGGCACTCGCGAATGAAAGACAACATTATCTGGTACTGTGATGACCCAGAGGTGCCGGAGAAGACAGACAATCTGAGGCCCCTCATCGATATAACCATGAAACGAATTAAGACCTGGATTTCTGTTTGGAAGTGACGGCACGTTCGACGTCTTTTCACTCAAAAGTGGTGGAGAGTGGCTGGAAATTAGCGGAGATACCCGTTATGAGGATCTCACTTCGTTACACGTTTCGGGTGAAAAAGAAGCGTGTGGAAAGAATAGGTCTTGGTGTCTCTAAGTGATGGACGCAGCAACGTGCAAAATGGTTCAAATGACTCTGAGCACTATGCGACTCAACTGCTGTGGTCATTAGTCCCCTAGAACTTAGAACTACTTAAACCTAACTAACCTAAGGACATCACACACATCCATGCCCGAGGCAGGATTCGAACCTGCGACCGTAGCAGTCGCACAGTTCCTGACTGCGCGCCTAGAACCGCGAGACCACCGCGGCCGGCAAGCAACGTGCAGATGAGTTGTATTGATACTGGTGGACCGTCGCTCGATTTTATAATCGGCAACGATTTACTCTCGGACACAGCTGTGGTCACGAACTGGACCATGAAAACAGGGGCTAACTTGTTTAAAGATACGATTGCATGGAATGCAAAATGCACTAAGAACACATTTAATTCAGTAATTTGTAAGGAGGACAAGAAAATTTTTAGAGATGGGCAATGGGAACTAGTAGTTATTTTAAGAGATGGAACATGGGTTCCATATCAGATTAGCATACTATCTGAAGGTTGTGATCATTGTTTCATACACCTACCTGATGAAGGGGAATCTGACAGATATGTTGCGACTGCTTGTGGATTATAGAGCCTCCCACACGTACTTGTAGTTAATGAGTACGCACTCCTCAGCGCCCATGAGAATGCAAAAGTCATACACCGAGAAGAGCACACTAGCATGCAGTGTGCAGTCGCTACTGAACCACGAGCTGACAAAACCAACGGTAAGCGTGTCAAGACTATCATGAATGTTGGAAGTGATGCCAATCATAATAACGAAGATGCTCATGTGGAGCAGCGTATGCAATGGAGATCGCAATGTGCCAGAGAGAAAGTTTGAGGTGACACATGAAAGTGTAGGATATACTCTCCACCATTCGCTGAAGACAATGTTGTTCTGTCCATGGAAGAGAGAGCTGCTATAGTTAGACGTTTTCGAAGGATTACGAGTTTTCCCACACGTTACAGTGGCGGAAGAGATCGCGATTACCTCACTCGAATACAAGTTATTAATTTTAAGGGCTACACACATCCAGTATTTTATGAATGTTGCATGTTACAGTAATTAGTATGTATTTATTCTGGTTAGATATTAATTTATGCATGTGAAGACTGTAGTATATTGGTATAGATATGTGAGTTTGTGACTGCAGGGGCGGCCAGGCATTCGGCTCGTGAACTGTGCCCTGGCACGAGAGCTATAGCACTCAGCCTCGCTACACATTTCCCCCACCACCACGGCATGCTGTCTGAGCAAGAGGAGGGGGAAGAGGGGGAAATTGCGAACGCACCACAATTAAATGGCAGTGCAGTCGTAGTGCATATGATCTGGTTTTATAGGCATCCTACTCAGCAACATACATCACAAACAAAACAAATTTTCAGCATCATTTAATTACTTTTGGCACACTGAAGATGTTATATAATTTTTATCTGGTACAAACTGCCGGCATAAGAACAGTCAAAAAGAATTTAAGATTTTTGTACTCAGTTTGCCACATCCTTGATTTATTTAGTTTCATAAACGAAAAAGGGTCTTTCACAAACATAAGTTGATGGAAATATGATAGCCCTTTTCCAGTCTGATTATGGAGACAAGGAAACTCTACTTGAGGAGAGCAATTTAGATGTTTTGGACGGTTTAAAAGTAAAAGGATTTGCTTTTAAAATGGAAATTACCTTGCAGATGAATCAATTACATTGGGACATGCACAGGGGCGCTTTCTACTGAAACGGTAAATGGTCTCGTAAACAGCTCGTAAATAGATGTAGGATTGGCAGTGTCCTCAAATAGTTTAGAAAACTATCCTTGTAAATCTTTCAGGGCCACAATGAACTATTCTGGCCTGACATTTAACACCAGTGAAGTTAGAGAACTGGACTGTGTTTGTCAGAATGTGTCACTTCTAGAGCGATTTTCTTTTACAGTGCGTCTCTATGAGGCCAGAAAGACGTTATTTCTCACCTTGCAATGTCTTACTTTGGGCAGTGGGCAGTCAAGTTCACTCAAAATACGGTGTCTGCAATCCATTCTGGATGTTCTCATTTTCGTTCCTGCACTCCTTCGTCTTACATAAATTCAACAACAGCGAGTTTTAAATCGAAAAATCGTTCCAGGCATGCTCTTTGACTCAACTAACGTACTTTGCAGTCTGCATACTCTTCGTTCAGTACCATCAATAAGTGTTGCAATTGGCAGTGACGCAATGTGTAAGACTTCGGAAATTTTGCTATTCATACCACCAATTTCTTCATGTGGCGCAGGTCTGTAAATTTAGCACAAAGTTCTTCTCAATGTACAGAACAATGTCCGGTCTGTTGAGCATAGTAATTTTTTGCTCTTTCATTGTCAACTTCAGGTGACAGCTCAGGCAGCCCTCGTTGTAATATTTTGCTCTTTCATTGTGAACTTTAGCCTTTAATTTCCTTTTGCGTGGTACTGTAATGACGTTTGATAGCAAATTTAGAGACCCCATCGCTGATGTGACTATATAATACCGACTGAGAATTCTCATCCCTCCCTTCTGCTATTCTCGTTAATTTTTTAAAGCTTGCGACGCTTGATCGCTAGACTGTCTCTTTTTGCAACCAGCTACTGGACCTTTGAATGACCTTCTACATCTACATCTACATGGATACCAAGCAAATCACATTTAAGTGCCTGGCAGAGGGTTCATAGAACCACCTTCACAGTTCTCTGTTATTCCAATCTCGTATAGCGCGCGGGAAGGATGAACACCTATATCTTTCTGTACGAGTTCTGATTTCCCTTATTTTATCTTGGTGATCGTTCCTCCCTATGTAATTCGGTGTCAACAAAATATTTTCGCATTCGGAGGATCCGTCGCAACGAAAAAAGCCTTTCTTTTAATGATATCCGTCCCAAATCCTGTCTCATTTCTGTGACACTCTCTCCCATATTTCGCGATAATACAGAGCGTGCTGCCTTTCTTTCAACTTTTTCGATGTACTCAGTCAGTCCTGTCTGGTAAGGATCCCACACCGCGCAACAGTATTCTAAAAGTGGACGGACAAGCGTAGTGTAGGCAGTCTCCTTAGTAGGTCTGTTACATTTTCTAAGTATCCTGCCAATAAAACGCACTCTTTGGTTACCCTTCCTCACAACATTTTCTGTGTGTTCCTTTCAATTTAAATTGTTCGTAATTGTATTACCTAGGTATTTAGTTGAATTTGCGGCTTTTAGATTAGACTGATTTATCGTGTAACCGAAGTTTAACGCGTTCCTTTTAGCACTCATGTGGATGACCTCACACTTTTCGTTATTTAAGGTCAACTGCCACTTTTCGCACCATTCCGATATTTCTTCTAAATCGTTTTGCAGTTTGTTTTGGTCTTCTGATGACTTTATTAGTCGATAAACAACAGCGTGATCTGCAAACAACCGAAAATGGCTGCTCAGATTGTCTCCCAAATCGTTTATTTTAGATAAGGAACAGCAAAGAGCCTATAACACTACCTTGGGGAACGCCAAAAAATCACTTCTGTTTTACTCGATGACTTTCCGTCAATTACAACGAACTGTGACCTCCCTGACAGGAAATCAGAGATCTAGTCACATAACTGAGACGATATTCCATAAGCACGCAATTTCACTACGAGCCGCTTGTGTGGTACAGAGTCAAAAGCCTTCTGGAAATCCAGAAATATGGAATCCATGTGTCAATAGCACTCAGCACTTCATGTGAATAAAGAGCTAGTTTTGTTTCACAGGAACGATGTTTTCTAAGTGTAGTGTCGGCAGACTTGCCAACACTACGCACACTAATTGAAAGAGGCGGCCAAGATGCACGCGCTAACTCACGAAGGATGGAGTGAGGTCTGAAACAGGAGACTTAATGAATGTGATAAAGAAAATACGTATCTTTGGAATATACTTAACTTTTAATACATCCTTGTATACATCGTTCTTGATGAGACATCTGGAGATTGTGGCGATACAAGTGACTCTTTATATACAAGCTATTTAAGGCTAATGGCGCCTTGCTAAGTCGTAGCCATTAACTTAGCTGAAGGCTATTCTAACTGTCTCTCGGCAAATGAGAGCAAAGGCTTCGTCCGTGTATAGTCGCTAGCAACGTCGTCGTACAACTGGGGCGAGTTCTCGTAAGTCTCTCGAGACCTGCCGTGTGGTGGCGCTCGGTCTGCGATCACACAGTGGCGACACGCGGGTCCGACATGTACTAATGGACCGCGGCCGATTTAAGCTACCACCTAGCAAGTGTGGTGTCTGGCAGTGACACCACACTAAGCCCATGTTGACTGTGTGTCAATAGACCGTTTTCTTCGAGGTAATTCATTATGTTCGAACACAATATATGCTCTGAAGTCCTGCTGCATATCGACGTTAACGATATGGGCCTGCCGGCCGCGGTGGCCGTGCGCTTCTACGCGCTCAGTCCGGGACCGCGTGACCGCTACGGTCGCAGGTTCGAATTCTGCCTCGGGCATGGATGTGTGTGATGTCCTTAGGTTACTTAGGTTTAAGTAGTTCTAAGTTCTAGGGGACTGATGACCACAGATGTTAAGTCCCATAGTGCTCAGAGCCATTTGAACCATTTGATATGGGCCTTTAATTGCATACCACAAACAAATATCGAAGGATAAAGAACGCTGACGCGATCATTCTGGGAAACTGAAGAGAAATGAGTTGGTTGAAAAATGCCGCGCCACAATACTAAATGGAATATCGCCCCGTGCCGCGTATTTCCAAGAAGGACCGAGCAAAGCAGAGGCAGGCCGAGCGTTTGCCCGCACGCCTTCCCACGCGGCCCGCACACTCGGTCCGCGTGAAGTTTGACACGCTGTGGCCAACCCTAGTGTATGGTCTGGGTGCTGACGCGCCACGCAGTTCAGGTTGAGAGAAGCCGTCGGCGTCATCGAGTCTAAAAGATCCAGATGTGCGAGATTAAAACGCACCTCACGCTAATCCATTACCATTTAGTTTATGTTATTTCTCTATTGACGCATAATTCTTCGTCTTTTCATTTTACTACCATGTCATGTGTAGAGTTGGATGACGCTAGCATGAAAGATGAGTACCATCCACGGATAATAAGACCGCAAACTTCATGTTGCAGTTTACTAGGACACGCCAGAGCGCCACGCACTTGGCGAAGAAGCAATTTTCTTGTAAAGTAGTGCGTGAAAGTAGAATTACTCATCTTAAGATTAGTTCGCATCTTAGAAGTTAAACTTAGGTTACAATCGCTAATATACACTGAAGAGCCAAAGAAACTGATACACCTGCCTAACACCGTGTAGGGCCTTCGCGAGCACCCAGAATTGCTGGAGGGGATTCACATGAATCCTGCAGGGCTGTTCATAAAACCGTAAGAGTATCAGGGGGTTGAGATATCTTCTAAACAACACCTTGCGATGTATCCCAAATATGCTCAATAATGTTCATGTCTGAGGAGTTTGGTGGGCAACAGAAGTGTTTAAACCCAGAAGAGTATTCATGGAGCCACTCTGTAGCAATTCTGGACGTGTGGGGTATCGCATTGTTCTGCTGGAATTGCCCAAGTCCGTCAGAATGCACAATGGACATGAATGGATGCAGGTGATCAGACAGGATGCTTACATATGTGTCAGCTGTCAGAGTGGTATCGAGACTTATCAGCGGTCCCATATCACTCCAACTGCACCCGCTCACACCATTACAGAGCCTCCACCAGCTTGAACATTCCCCTGCTGACATGGATGGTCCATGGATTCATGAGACTGTCTCCATACTCGTTCACGTCCATCCGCTCGATACTATTTGAAACGAGACTCGTCCGACCAGGAAACATGTTTCCAGTCATCAGCAGTCCAATGTCGATGTTGACGAGGCCAGGTACGGCGTAGAGCTTTGTGTCGTGCAGTCATCAAGGGTACACCAGTGGGCCTTCGACTCCGAAGGCCCATATCGATGATGTTTCGTAGAATGGTTCGCACGCTGACACATGTTGATGCCCAGCATTGAAATCTGTAGCAATTTGCAGAAGGGTTGCACTTCTGTCACGTAGAACTATTCTCTTCAGTCACAGTTAGTACCGTTCTTGCAGGATCTTCTTCCGGCCGCAGCGACGTCTGAGATCTGATGTTTTACCGGAGTCCTGATATTCACTGAACACCGTGAAATGGCCGTACGGGAAGATTTCCACTGCATCGCTGCCTCGGAGATGCTGTGTCCCATCGCTCGTGCGCCGACTGTAACACCACGTTCAAGCTCACTTAAATCTTGATAATCTGCCATTGCAGCAGCAGTAACCGATCTAACAACTGTGCCAGACGTTTGTTATCTTATATAGGCGCTGCCGACCGCAGCGCCGTATTCTGCCTGTTTACATATCTCTGTATTTGAACACGCATATTTATACGTGTTTCTTTGGTGCTCGTATATTTTTTGCTTATTGACGTTACGAGTCGTTTCGTGTGGCTCACGCATCAAACACAGTGTCACGTGGTGGAGGGAAAAGAGGCCTACAAATATGAGACATTCACACATTCCGTCTGATGGTCACACATACGTGATCAGACATACGTGTCACCTGTCAGATTCGTATCTAGACGTATCAGGGGTCCCATATCACCCCAACTGCACACTCCCCATATCGATGATGTTTCGTAGAATGGTTCGCACGCTGACACATGTTGATCCCCAGCACTGAAATCTGTAGCAATTTGCAGAAGGGTTGCACTTCTGTCACGTAGAACGATTCTCTTGCTATTGTGGAAATCAAATCAACTGACGAAGAATTTTGAACACATTGTTTATGATATCGAGTTATTATCAATCCCATCCCATCCGACGTCGCATATATGTAATGATCTGTATCATGAATATTCGCCGATTTTCATTGCCAGTTGTTTGGGTTGGTACTTAACTCATGTCTTTACATTTCTTCGATGAATATTGTCGCTGCAGGCCTACGATGTCACATCCCCACGAAATTTACCAAACTTGTCTGAGAAGTGTAATACATTTTTTTCGTGAAGCGAATATTTTTTTATGACTAGAAATTGTCCGCAATGGGCCTAGTGAGCATAGAAAAGCATACATATTAGCATGACTCTCAGCCTTCTGTACCAAAACCTTGAGAGTCACGCCAAAGAGCAATGTAATACTACGCCGCCAGTTCCTCTGCACAAAAGAGATTTACTTCAGCCGCATTTGAAGAAATAAGACTTTCCCGAAAACCAGGTATGATTTAAATGAAGAGCTTCTTCTACTCTAAAAGGGTTGTTTCCCTGGAAGACTGGCGGACAGCAGAGAGCCCCCGTCAAGCCCCACACACCTGGGAACACCTGAGTGAAAGCGTACGGGAATACCCATTAGACACAAGCAGATTTGTCGTTAGCTTGCAGCCTTCCTGGAATGCAGATCAACACTTGAAGTTATTCCTTGTGGTGTTCAAGAAAATGGTGCAAATGGCTCTGAGCACTATGAGACTTAACATCTGAGGTTCACAGTCCCCAGAACTTAGAACTACTTAAACCTAACTAACCTAAGGACATCATACACATCCATGCCCGAGGCAGGATTCGAACCTGCGACCGTAGCGGTCGCGCGGTTCCGGATTGAAGCACCTAGAACCTCTCGGTCACAACGGCCGGCTGGTGTTCAAGAGAAAATGTGACACGGAGGACGCTAGGGAACCCGAGCCTACAGTGTGAAATGCCGTGACATGAAACAGCATTATAACAACGTGGGAATTTTTCGTGTCGCTCACAAGGCACCGCCACAGACTTTTCGACTCACGAGGATAGAAATTTCGTCTTCTGTGAGAAAGCTCGGAGGGCTGGATCCTCGGTGTCGATCACTGGTGAGTGAGATAGAACCCACCAGCGCCAAAGACGATACGATGGAGAATTCATTGCGTGGAGGACAGACTGGGGGACAGTTAAAACAACTGCTGAGCAAGGGCAGCCTCGGAAAGAGAAATCAGATAGACAGGGAGTGGTCTGTCAGTGAAAGGAGGCCCCAGAGGTGCCTGAGAAGAAGTGCATGTCGTGCTACTCCGCATAAAGCGTTCTAACTTTGCTTCTGGAAGCATATCATCCTATTGTCAGCAGTGGCATGTCATGAGAGGAAATAGGTATGTAGTGCTGACTTGTCCACAGCAGTCACGTTTTCACGTAACGCTGACTACACCGAGAGCTGAGGTGAAGAACTTTATCCCCAACCCTCTTACTTGGACAGTTACTGAGTCGTATCGGTGCCCAGTCCGCAGCTCGTGGTCTAGTGGCTAGTGTTGTCACCTCTAGATCACAGGGACCCGGGTTCGATTCCCGGCTGGGTTGGAGATTTTCTCTGCCCGGGGACTGAATGTTTGTGTTGTCCTCGTCATATCATCATCGTACTCATCATACGTGACAGTGGCTAGATTGGAGTGTGAAAAAAATTGGACTGTGAAAAAATTCGGGCTTTGTACGGGCGCTGATGACCACGCAGTTGAGCGCCCCACAAACCGAACATCAACATCATCATGCCCAGTCAAACTGACTCTAATATTATATTTGTATTGTTTATCTGTGAATAATAATAAGTGTAAATGTTTCTATGTGTTTATTATTTTTGAATTATTTTACTTCCTTTTTTCTCTTGGCCTGGGGCACTCACATAAGCAATTTCAATTTCTGAATCAATTTCTCACAGGCTGAAGCAGTATGAAATGATGTGTGCATCATTCAAGTCCAGTTCGATAATATTAACCTGGGTTAGAATCAATGTTTCTGCCAGAGGTGGGAGCTCTCTGTACAAAATTTCGCTCCCTATATACCTAAATAACGTTCCATATGGAATCGAACCCGATGCCTACAAACCACCCAAAAATTTAATTGTATATTTTTCCTATTGTACTATTTGCTATCCCTCCTGGTGTTGCATTGTCAATGATCAGAAGTGTGTTTGTTCCTCTCTGATCTGTTCTATGAATCATCCTTCTTTCCCCCAATTCTCCTAGTACGTTCGAACATGCATCTCTTTATTGCTCGCTCACAAACTTTCAGTTTTAGAATAGTTTCGCATCAAAAATCGATGTATCTTTGCCGTAAGTGAAATCTGGTAATAAACATCGATTGTATACTCTCCTTTCGAGACACTTATGACGCTTAGTTTTTAAAATCTAGAGTAATTAAACAAAAATACTTCGGGGTATTTTTACTCTTGTATTTATTCCTTTCCCTGTCAATCCAGTCATTTTCTTCAATTGCTCAAATTAAAAATGAAAACTCTGTTACTGTTCCTATGGCTTAGTCCTTAATTTGTACTCTTTCCTTTTCACTATGTTTGTTACCAGTGCTTTTCATCGTTTTGCAGTTGATTCTCCAGCAAATTTTGAAATTCTTCTCTTAAGCTCTTGAAAATTTACCTAATCTTTTAGTTATGAACTTCGCAAGGAAAGGAAAGGAAGTTTTAGGACTGACTTTTATATCCTTCAATACGTCCACAAAGACTGAATCAGAACATTGTTCCTCAAACGCCAATAGCACTGATTACGCTAAAGTTAAGTTAAACGTTTTCTCAAAAGCTATGAGTCAAGTTGATGCGGTAACTGAGGCTCATTGCTTCATTCTATAATTTCGGCCATAACGTGGCAAATGGTCCACTGTAAATGTACACACCTCTAAAACCAACTTGTTCGTTTGAATGATTATAATCTGATTTTCTTCTGTAAGATTGGTGACACTATTAGTGATTACACAGTACGTTATAGAGAGAAGGAAGACAGTATATAGTTTATTACGTCTAGTATAATGAAAGCATTGTTTCAGTTTCAGGAAAGTGTTTTATTTTCCCAGGCAGAAGTTTAGAGATAAACCGCCGCATAAGGGATAGTTGTTGTTGTTGTGGTCTTCAGTCCTGAGACTGGTTTGATGCAGCTCTCCATGCTACTCTATGCTGTGCAAGCTTCTTCATCTTCCAGTACTTACTGCAACCTACATCCTTCTGAATCTGCTTAGTGTATTCATCTCTTGGTCTCCCTCTACGATTTTTACCCTCCACGCTGCCCTCCAATGCTAAATTTGTGATCCCTTGATGCCTCAGAACACGTCCTACTAACCGATCCCTTCTTCTTGTCAAGTTGGGCCACAAACTTCTCTTCTCCCCAATCCTATTCAACACATCCTCATTAGTTATGTGATCTACCCACCTAATCTTCAGCATTCTTCTGTAGCACCACATTTCGAAAGCTTCTATTCTCTTCTTGTCCAAACTACTTATCGTCCGTTTCACTTCCATACATGGCTACAGTCCATACAAATACTTTCAGAAACGCCTTACTGACACTTAAACCTATATTTGATGTTAACAAATTTCTCTTCTTCAGAAACGCTTTCCTTGCCATTGCCAGTCTACATTTTATATCCTCTCTACTTCGGCCGTCATTAGTTATTTTGAGAGGCACCCACATGCCTTGCTCATACTGTGGCATCAAGCAGTCAGGCCTGCAAGATGAGTGGTCTGCCAAGCGAGTGGATTCCTTCTTATTTATCGAGTAACATGAACTCTCGTACTTACAATTAAGTTACAAATTATCCTCCTGTATGAATAATACGCAACGGAAACGCATATTTGACTATCAGTAATTTACAGAACTCTGACTTTTCACTACGCACTGGCAATACCACATTTTCTTTCTTTTTTTTTATTTAACGTCTTTTATCAACACGTGGCCACCGCACTGAATATGAATGGCGCACACATTATAAATTCGGGACATCATGAAAACATACAATTCGAAGGAAAAGTCCACCAATCTTTTTCTTTTCACTATCTTATTTATTCCGATAAATTCTCTAATCTAAACACACAAATTCTATAACCTACAACAATAACACATGAGAAATTCCGCCCAGTGGGCATGGCTTTACATTGTTGAATCTCTATATTATGGTCTCGTAATTATTTAACGCTACAGTGCACTTTCTGGATAGGATGGTGGATCTTTTATTATTTCTCACACTTCGACTCTCACAATCATCATCACGAAACTATCCTCCAGACCGAGCAGTACAGAAGGAACAAGCATAACCCACTAATCTTTTGAAACTACCTTGCTACTCTCCCATGCAAACCACACATACCCAAATTACATGACATACACCACACTACGACATGAAATACAAAACACTAAATAGTCACAACATTATCACTTTCAGCTTTCCCACTTCAATTAGTATTTATCCCAGTTTCACACGACACTGCCCCACTTTGTAATTCTACTTTCCTACTATGAACTCTGGAGATATTTGCACGTCTTCCTGTGCAATGCAAGCCAAGTGGTGTTGCTGGATAGACGGCCGACTCACCTTGCTTCTCTCTCAGAGTTTGAATCTAGCGTCACACGGAATCATATCACGCAAAGTAATATTAAGAACGTATTCATCACACACGCGAGTCCTCAACTGATACCATGGACGAGTACTTCTCTTTATCTTTTGTCTCATACACAGTTTGAGACTCACACAGTACTCACCACGTGGAAGTACTCGTCTCTAATTTCAAGTCCTGCACACGCCATTTCTTAAATATTTCAACTTATGGTACACACGCTATTTCTTAAATATTTCAACTTATTGTACACACGCTAGTAATTCAGCTTAACTTAAGCACACGGAAGTATTTCAACTTATTGCTACACGTGGTTTCATTGTGACCGTTGGTCACTTCCGAAGATTACTACAATCCCATTAATATTACCTGCCTGACATTTAATTCTCCTCACAAAAGTTCCTGAAATAGAGTTATTATTTCAAACTACTCTTAAATATTCCACATGCATACCATGTCTCCACTCTTTTGTCATTACGGAGCTCAACTAAAACAGGTCTTAACAGCACAAGATCCAGCGGCAGAGTGCTGAAACATGGCCGTTCTCTAGGTCCTCTCACACCTCTGTCGAAGTGGGGGAGCACCTTGCTACCGTATTGGTCAGCCACATTTCAGGCGCTCAAAGCTCAGGTAAATTTCATCTCTTTGGTCCCACCAAAGGTGGCCAAAGGATCGTCTCAAAGATGATGATATATTCACATTCACTATCTGCGGTTAGCAGACGACCATACATTCATTCATTTCACAGATCTAACCAAACTGGATGTAGGGATTTACTTTGTGGGAGTGCACATGTGATCAATTAAATAAATAAATTGTCATTCCTTCCCACACTGGTATCCGGCTTCGCTGTATTAATTGAAATTGAGTTATTTTACAAAAAAAAAAGTGTTGTTCTGACAAAAATAATGAAGTATGTTGTACCTATTTTCAATGTTGGGCGGTACTGTACCCTTTCAATTTTGCTCCCCAAATAGCAAAACTCCTTTACTACATTAAGTGTCTCATTTCCTAATCTAATTCCCGCAGCATCACCCGACTTAATTCGACTACATTCCACTATCCTCGTCTTGCTTTTGTTGATGTTCATCTTATACCTTCCTTTCAAGACACTGTCCATTCCGTTTAACTGCTCTTCCAATTCCTTTGCTGTCTCTGACAGAATTACAATGTCATCGGCGAACCTCAAAGTTTTTATTTCTTCTCCTTGTATTTTAATACCTACTCCGAACTTTTCTTTCGTTTCCTTTACTGCTTGCTCAATATACAGATTGAATAGCATCGGGGAGAGGCTACAACCCTGTCTCACCCCCTTCCCTGAAGTTTATTATTGGGTCGCTATTTGTTAATTCAAGAAAAGGCCACAAACGCTGTTTGTATCTGCAGCACCCAACAACGCAGACAGAAAACAAGTGGCAGACACAGGACAATGATGAGAACTCGCATTACTGAGTTTCGTCAAACTTTATGAAAGTCACCTCTCTCACAATCAGCTTATAACGACAAAAAATAAAAGCGCCTAGAGCTAATAAGCCGAGTGTACTGGTCAGCTGCAGGGGTGTCAAGCAGGCAGCACGCGTGTGGCTCAGCTCCGAGAAATTATTGATCACCATAATCCGAGCCGTGGGAAAGGCCAAGTTCGTGGAGGTGCGGCCGGGCGGCACGCTTCCACGTACTGCAGACGAGTGTTCCAGTATGTGGCCCAATTTCGAGGAATCGCCCAATCCTTCAGAACTGGAAAATACGAGGCGGTCCCAGAACTGTGAAACGTCCGTGCGAGACGAATTCTGTCGTTTCACTAATTTTTCCACCGTAACTTACGTCCTTACGTATTTATTTATTCAGATAACTATTAACTTGAAAATTGCGTATACCAGAAACAAGTGAAATATTTATAAACGTGCAACTGCCAGTCATTTTGCTAGAAGCACTCCACACAGCAGAGACGCTGGCTTTAACCCTGAATGTCTACGCCGTAGAGAAAATGGAAATAACAGATACTGCGGAAAACGTTTGGGCCCAAGATCCAAGACGACATCTGGACACGTAGAAGTTCCGAAAAATTGTATTTACTGATGGAACGGTTTAATTTCTTTACACGCAAAAGACTTCTGAAATTTTGTGGACATTTAACCCAAACGGACGACTCAAGATTAACGAGTAAAATTTTCCACAGCATAAACAGCAGCTGGAAAACGGAAGTACGATGTTTACTATTAAAAGCAGTCTTAATCACGATTTATTTATTAAGGTGACCGGTTTCGACCACTACTGTGCTCATCATCAGACCATTGAGTAGGAACCTCTTTTTGCTGGAGAATCACTATTTTGAGTAGTAGTGATTCTCCAGCAAAAAGAGGTTCCTACTCAATGGTCTGATGATGACCACAGTAGTGGTCGAAACCGGTCACCTTAATAAATAAATCGTGATCAAGACTGCTTTTAATAGTAAATATTTGTAACACATTGATCACTGTCACTCCCATGGTGTATTCAAAAGGAAGTACGATGCATTATTGACATCCTAAAGGGAATAAAGGAACTCGCCGTTGCGCCAGTGGCAGCTACACAGACGACATACACACGTGAGATCTACTCTCAAACGTTCGCGTCCGAACAACTAAAGAAAGAAGTACCATTGGAGTTATTCCCTGATATACTAGTATCTTTTCCGTACTCATAGTCACTATTTGCTATATACTGTACTTCTGTCCTCACCGATTCCACTGTCATGTCTTCTGTTATCATTCTGCTTAATTTTCACTATCCCTCTACAGGGCGTCTACAAAGTCTGGGTACATAGCGAATTCTAATAAATATTTTATATTCTATAAGTATTAATAAATAAATAAATATAATAAAATAGATTCTAATAATTCTAACAAATTTTCTTTTTTTTTTTTCGAGATTGAATGATGGCTCTGTCTGAAGAAGAACGAGTGGAGTTGATATTCTTAAGTGGACGAGAAGGGTGGTCGTATCGCAGAATTGCAGAAGAATTTAACCTTCGACACCCTCACCGTCAAACTATTTGTTTTACTGTCACCAGGAAATTAACTACCAAGTCTAAAGAAACAGGCAGTGTGTTGGACAAACCCCTTTCCGGACGGTCAAAGACTTCAAACGAAACGAAAGAGGATGTGTTAGCCAATGTTTATACTAGCCCAAATATCGCTTTGTTGGACATCCACGGAGTTCGGAGTTCCAAGAACAACCATCCACCAAATCCTGGCACAAGAGAGATTTCATCCGTTCATGTCACAGATATTGCGTCAATTAAATGAAAATGCCCCCTATAGAGGAATGCAGATGTGTGAATAGTTTGCAGGTAGATGGATGAAAATGTTAATTTTACTAAAGAGTGTGTTGTTTAGTGATGAAGCTGTGTTTTTGTCAATGGTGAAGTGAACAGACAAAATCTTCGATACTGGTGTCTGGGCAGTCCACATTGGATGAGTCTATCTAAACTGCAGGGCTGCCAAAAGGAGACGGTGAGGTATGGTTTGTAGAACGCTCTTGTGCCAAGAAGAACATGTAGCGGGTGAGATTTATCCGAACATGCTGAGAGACAAATTGATGCCTCAAACTGAGCGTTTGGATGAGGGACTTACAGACAGGTTGCTGCAGCTGTTAGAGATTGGTTGACTAACAATTTTCATCATTGTGTTGGGAGAAGAGGACATGTGGAGTAGCACCCTCGTTCGCCAGACCTTTCTCATCTTGATTTCTGTTTCTGGGGCGTGCAGAAACAGAAGGTTTACTCGATGAAGATTACAAATGTAAGTCGCCTGGCAGAACGCATTGGCAGCCAGTGTGCTAAAATTGATGGCAATTCAGATTTATTCCATCGAGTTCATATTAACCTTGCAAAGCGCATCAAATTATGCTCAAAAAATGGTTCAAATTGCTCTCCCTAGAACTTAGAACTACTTAAACCAAACTAACCTAAGGACATCACACACATCGATACCCGAGGCAGGATTCGAACCTGCGACCGTAGCAGTCGCGCGGTTCCGAACTGAAGCGCCTAGAACCGATCGGTCACCGCGGCCGGCTCAAATTATGCCCTGAAATGCAGGAGATCATGTTAAAACTATTATTTTTTAACATTAAAGTGACTAAATGTGCTTTATTATTATTTATTAGAATTCCCTATGTACCCAGACGTTATGGACACCTGTGTAACACTGCATCTCAAAGGCTTCGATTCTCTTCTTTTTTAGATTTTTCATCATTCACTTCCACACAATGCTGAGCTACAGAGGTACATTTCCATAAACTTCTTTCTCAAATTAAAGGCTACGTTTGATATCGGCGGACTTCTTTGAGGCAGAAAGCCCCCCTTTTCCTGTTCTAATCTGATTTTACACCTTTCTTCGTCCATCATGCGTCAATGTGCTTCGTAATAAATGAAGTTAAGGAAGTCTGCTACCTGAGCATAATTCCTTCATCTCTGATATTACGTGGTCCCCCGTTTTGATGTTTACTTTATCGCTATTCACATATTCACTGCTCCTCATTACTTTCATCTTTCTCTGTTTTGCTTTCAGTTCATCATCTGTGTTCAGTAGATTATTCATTCCACTCAGCAGTTCCCGTGAGAAGTCCTCATATTCACAGAGGACAGTATTGTCATCATCAAAACTGATAATTGATTACACAGTCCGCCCCCGGTAGCTGAGTGGTCAGCGCGACGGAATGTCAGTCCTAAGGGCCCGAGTTCGATTCCCTGCTGGATCACCATTTCATCCCCATCGACGCGCAAGTCGCCGAAGTGGCGTCAAATCGAAAGACTTGCACCAGGCGAACGGTCTACCCGACGGCCCTCGTCACACAACATTATTATTATTATTGATTACTTACAGCCCCATGTAGCACCACTCACTTTGTACAGACAGGAAGCGCTCCTGAATAAATGCAAGAAAATCATGAACAATTCTGAGTTGCCCATCCACCAGGTCATGCCACGGCTGGCAACAAATCGGCTACGATCCCGAAACCTACTCTAGCGAGTTGTTTAGGATCTCGCAAGTGACAGCTTAAATCTCAATGCCCAATGGTTGGAGCTGTGGAATGAAAAAGTTCCGTACCATCGAAATGACATAATAAATCTATCAAAAATTACCCGTGGTTTTGGACTTTGTCATCAAACGTGGAAAAGTTTAAACAGAATTCTCTCGGGACACGATACTGGAGCAGAAAATCTATACAACTGGGGAAATCTTCCAACATCAATCTGCAAGTATCGAGGTCCAAGGCAATCCATCCGTCACGTTGTCGAAGAATGTGAGCAGAGAGCATACTCTGGTGACCAAACGGAGCTCTTTGTTCTGAAATCCATTTGCCCATAGCAGCAATTAATCTTAGTAAATAAAATTAAAAATTAAGTTTTTCTTCTTTGAAATATCTCGTAATACAAAGTGCGTCATATGCTAAATAAATAAATCATTGATAGCCCTTCAGTCTTAAACATAATGACGCTTGTCTGCCTTCTACATCTACATCTACTTGGTTACTCTGCAATTCACACTTAAGTGCCTGGCAGAGGGTTCATCGAACCATTTTCATACTACTTCTCTACCATTCCACTATTGAATGGCGCGTGGGAAAAAGGAACACCTAAATCTTTCCGTTCGAGCTCTGATTTCTCTTATTTTAGCATGATGATCATTTCTCCCTACGTAGGTGGGTGTCAACAAAATATTTACGCATTCGGAAGAGAAATTGGTGATTGAAAATTCTAAATAGATCTCGCTGCATAGAAAACCGCCATTGTTTCAGTGACTGCCACCCCAACTCGCGTACTCAGTGACACTCTCACCCCTATTGCGCGAAAACACGAAACGAGCTGCCCTTCTTTGCACTTTTTCGATGTCCTCCGTCAATCCTATCTGGTAAGGATCCCATACCGCGCAGCAATATTCCAGAAGAGGACGGACAAGTGTAATGTAGGCTGTCCCTTTAGTGGTTTTGTCGCATCTTCTAAGTGTTCTGCCAACAAAGCGCACTCTTTGTTTTGTCTTCCCCACAATATTATCTATGTGGTCTATCCAATTTAAGTTGCTCGTAATTGTAATTCCTAGGTATTTAGTCGAATTGACAGCCCTTAGATTTGTGCGATTTATCGTATACCCAAAATTTATCGGATTCCTTTTAGTACCCATGTGTATGTCCTCGCACTTTTCTTTGTTTAGTCCTAATTGCCACTTTTCGCACCATACAGAAATTCTCTCTAGATCATTTTGTAATTGGAACTGATCGTCTGATGATTTTAATAGACGGTAAATTACAGCGTCATCTGCAAACAATCCAAGGAGGCTGCTCATATTATCACCTAGATCATTTATGTAAATCAGGAACAGCAGAGGGCCTATGGCACTACCTTGCGGAACACTAGATATAACTTCTGTTCTACTCGATGATTTACCGTCTATCACTACGAACTGTGACCTCGCTGAGAGGAAATCACGAATCCAGTCACACAACTTGATTAATATTCGCTTGTGAGGAACGGTATCAAAAGCCTTCTGAAATCTAGGAATATGGAACCGATCTGAGATCCCTTGTCGACAGCACTCGTTACTTACTTTCTTTTACATTCCTCGTTGCTTCTTAAATACATTATGTACACTGATGTGCAAGACTTAAGGACGAAAGTAACCCTCACATGAAGTGTTACTGACAAGTATCATAGCACGATGAAACTCTGATCTTGGACTATACGTAGAAGGAGCTGCTACAGTTCAGTACAGTGCTGAAGATAACTGAAAGAAAGGCGCAATGAGACGAACAGAATTGACAGTTACATTCAAAGACAATAATTACACTGAAGTCACCACGATTCATGATGATCCCCTGGACATCGCAAATGGCGGACCACAGTTCTTAACAAGGTCTGAGACCACTGTGGGCGGCAACGCGCTCCCGTCCTGGCCGCAAGGTTAGTAAGAAGTTCCTGTGTTAGGGCATCACGTTACTCCAACAGCGAGGTTGACCGCTGGATGCTCGTTGGTGCATATGAACATGCAGAAATACATCTCACCAATGCATCCCACACGTGCTCGATGGGGTTTTGTCCAGGCAACGGACAGTCCAGTCAGTTCGCCTAGTGCTGGTGGAATGGAGGGTGAAGCTTTGAAAATGCCAGCTACGCGCTGGCGAAACGTCGGGAAAATAGTCAAACAAACGTCGACGGAAGAACCCGAGACAGTAGCCAACAGGTAATTTCTCAGTAAGTGGCCATGGAAACCTCAACAATTTCCTATTAAATAATAACTGAAACTGTGAAAAAAAAATGTGTTTTTCTTTGTAGCTATCATGTTTCTCCAAGTATCAATAGAAATGTAGGGCGCTTAACGGTAAACCACTCTCCGTGATTTGTGGACCATGATCGAGCGATCAGGAAAGTTCTTCAAGTCTTTTGGTGTCATGTGTCTTCAGTGAGATGTACAATCTAAGATAACAGGCGAGTTGTGGCGCGCTGGAAATATTCTAAGTCCGGAGTTCGTGTGGCCGCGTGAGGGCCCTTCGGCGGGCCGCGGCCCAGCAGCAACCACGTGGTGCCGAACGTTCTCTGAGCATGAGGGGCAGACCACAGCGCGTTGTCCATGGTGACGTTGTGTCGATGAAGGAGGCACGCCGGGAGTGCCAAAGATGGCGGACTTTGTGAAACCTTAATGGCAGACATTTCACAGCTCTTGTACAAAATTAATAATAGCCAGAGGAATCATGATACCTCAAAAAGAAACATGTACATTACCATTACTTTCACGACGATTCTGATGGCGTAATCAGATTTTCAATATCTTTATTAGTTTAAAGTTTAGTATCTGACTGTAAATTATACAAGTAACACCCAGCAACGAATCTCCATAATCTAAACAGTTCATCCGATTTCGTCGATTGACGTGTCTTTAGAAAGCTATTAGTGTAAATCTAAATTGGTACATGAGTTATTGGAGGTCAAAGTGGCCGATTACTATCGATCGCTTCAGGCCATAAGCACTCCACAGTAACACGAGAAAACGGTGGCAGCATGCTTAATACATCTATTTGTCTATGTCGTTGTTTATATCCGATATATCCTATTCATGAAGAAATTGGTTAAATATTTACTGTGTTTTAGAAAGCACAGAGGCATTAGGCTACAGTCATACCTTTTGTTTCTATTCCTTTGATATATGTTTATTTGATTTGTTTATGTATTTAATAATGTGTGTTAGAGCGTGTTTATGGTCCAGTCGTAGGAATATTTATTTAATTTCAAGTTATTTAAATGTATATCCAGTTTTTCGAAGGTGTTTCAATATATTCGTGAGTGTGCGTTGGCTTGGAGACAGGGCGCGAGCGCTCTAGCCAATCACAGCGCTCGTGAATGGGGAGTTCGGAAAAGTCCGGCGCGAGGGAGAGTCGCACAGGACACGGGGAGTGCTGGACAGGACGCGACGGACGCACAGTGGCGGGGGATACTTGGAGAGTGGGGAGCGGTTTGCGTGTGGTCGCAGGAGATAGACATATTTCGGAGTGCCGACTTGTGGCTTCTGCAGTGAAGATGTAGTATGCGTTTAGCAGTGAAAATCTCGTGAGCTATGTTGTTGTTCATAACTAATTACGTGAAGTAGCAATCTATTGTTTCCCTGTTATTCAACTTATATTTTATTTAATTGCTGGACCATCGACACCGATAAGTGTTTTGCAGAAATATACCGCATTCTCAAAAGTACTTCTACTATCGAACTCATCATTTAAAGTCGTTAGAAACAGTACCTGCTGATTTTATTTAATTGCAATATTTTATTTATAAATTTCTACGCTGCATTCGCAATTGCCGAGTGATAGGAAACTTCGACCATTCGATTCATATGTGTATTCATACTGTATACTGTAGACTCAGCAGTATTTGGCTTGTAATGCGGCAACTACGTATCCCAGCCCCTAGACAACGGAACCAGCCAAAACTTGTAATATTTCAACTCTGAGTCTGTGGGTGCGTAGTTGAGGGCCACCAACACCACCACATCATTTTATTTTCTGGAAAGCCCACGACAAGTAATTATCGCTGTAACGTTTGCGTTTATCATCAGCGTACAATACAGAGTGATAATACATTAGGAATTTGCTCAAACGAGCGACAAAACTATCCTAAGACCACATAAAGGATAGATACAAAAGCTATTTTTTTTCGTATCCGATCTGACGCGAAAAGGAATCCACAGCAAAGATAAAGATGTTTTATTTGCAACATTCCAGCTATTTCTGTACATAGTCACTATTACGACTTAGACATTTCTCTAGCGTGGTACCAACTTTCCGATGCCCTCGTCATAGCTTTCCGCTAATGCTCTACACTCGCCTGCAGCTCGTTATCTGTGTCAAAATTCTGCCCTCATAACCAGCGGTTCATCTGTAGAAAGAGATGAAAATCAGAGGTAACCAAGTCCTCCGGGCTGTGTAGTGGGTGACAAAAAGCTCCCCACCGAAAAGTCTGCAGCAGTCTCTTTGTTTCAGCTGCAGTGTGCGGCCGAGCATTCGTTAGTTACTTAGTTACATGTTCCACGGGTTATTTTGTACGATAGACAGTAATTACATGGAACGAGTCATTTTACATTCACAACGAAAATTAATTTGTACACAGGGTTACATTATGAACATTTCTAGTTTTTTTTACTGAAAAAAAAGTTATACAGATGTGAATTAGTAATTCCTACCAACCACCTTTTACACATTACAGTAATAGAAATTATTCTACGATAGAGAAGGAGTTGTCAAGGAGAAACTTTCTCAGTTTGTTTTCAAATTTTACTTTACTATCCGTCAGACATTTTATATCACTGCGTAAGTGATCAGAAATTTTTGTTGCAGCATTGTGCACCGCTTTTTGTGCTACAGGCAATCTTAATGTGGAGAAGCGAATGTCATTTTCCCCTTTGGTATTTTAATTATGTACGTCATTGTTCCTTTTGAACCGTAGTGGATTATGTACGACAAACTGCATGAGGAAATAAACGTACAGTGAAGAAGCAGTCAGCCGACCAGAGTGGCCGTGCGGTTCTAGGCGCTACAGTCTGGAGCCGGGCGACCGCTACGGTCGCAGGTTCGAATCCTGCCTCTGGCATGGATGTGTGTAATGTCCTTAGGTTAGTTAGGTTTAATTGGTTCTAAGTTCTAGGCGGCTGATGACCTCAAAAGTCGCATAGTGCTCAGAGCCATTTGAACCATTTTTGAAGAATCAGTCATAATGCCCAACTCCTTAAACAGAGGTCTACAAAATGATCGAGGGTGAAAATGGCTCTGAGCACTATGGGACTCAACTGCTGAGGTCATTAGTCCCCTAGAACTTAGAACTAGTTAAACCTAACTAACCTAAGGACATCACAAACATCCATGCCCGAGGCAGGATTCGAACCTGCGACCGTAGCGGTCTTGCGGTTCCAGACTGCAGCGCCTTTAACCGCACGGCCACTTCGGCCGGCAAGATCGAGGGTGAGAACCACCTATGTCATTACAGCACGTTTTTGCGCAATGAAGCCTTTCTTTCTTAAAGATGAGTTACCCCAGAACATTATTCCATACGACATTACTGATTGAAAATATGTCAACTTACTGCTTTGTCACTCCCCAATATTTGCAATGACTATAAGTGCAAATGTGCCTGAACTAAGTTGTTTTAGGAGTTCCAAAATGCGTTTTTTTCCGAATTTAAATTTTCATAACTATGGACCCCTAAGAATTCTGCAGTTCTACCCTGTTTATTGTTTCCCCGACATGTATTACATTTATCATTCGTACAGCATCCCTAGATGTGCAGGACTGAATATTCTGTGCCTTTTTAAAACTGAGGGTGAGACCATTCACAGAAAATCGGTCAATGATACTTTTAAGAACTTTGTTTACTATTTCTTCTGTTTCTGTATGTATGCTTCGACTGATGACAATACTAGTGCCATCTGCAAAAAGAACTAATTCTACTTATTGTATATTAGACGGAAAATCGTTTACATACAAGAGGAACTGTAGTGGACTTAAGATTGAACAGTGAGGAACCCCTATATGATTTCTCCTCAGCCAGAATTATGTCCCCGGACTACATTACTTAAATTTCTAAGTACAACTTTCTGCATTATTTAGGTTATGATATGACGTTATCCAGTGTAAACTAAAGGAGGAGGAAGAGGGGGAGGGAGAAAGGAAAGGGATTATTGATATCAGCTGCATCAGGACTTTGTTCGGCGTCAGCGGCGACGAGCGAAAGTATGTGGCGGACCGGGATTCTAACCCACGATATCCTGCTTACTAGGTAGTTGCGTTAATCACTCCGCCACCAGTCGTATAAATTAGGTGCGTCGGAAAGAGATTCCTATCACATGACACACGTATTGTCACTTACACGTTGTATGACACACCAGACGTGTTTTCCAGTGGAGGATTCGGTTGACTTGTTGGCTTGCCATCAAAATTTTTCCGGTTCCCATTCTGAAGTCACTTCCTTTCGGCTGCTGATAAGAGTAGTTGTGCACAATCAGCTGTCATTATAGGTCCCTTCCTTTACACCTCGCTGTTGCAAACGGACGTTACACCACGACACACACACAAATCTGAATACAACGAACAGTGAAAAAAAAGAAAGAAAGAAAGAAAGCTGTGGGCACGAGGGAGGTCTGAACATTGCTCTGCGGAGCTCCTTTATAGTGGGCTTCCTATCCTTACTGCGTTCACTGTTTGTATTTTCTTTGGAAAAAAAAAGAACATCACAGTTCAGTACACCTTCTTCTTGTTTTCACGCTTGATCTGTGTTCAGTTTTTGACGGTGTGTCCACTGGACCCTCTTACCACTAAATCTCAGTGCGTTGGGGAGTTTCCTTTGTTAGAGATTTCCGCAGGAGGTCGGACGTAAGTGTGCACCCGCACTGATTGTTTGATTGTGATGGATCCATTGCCCAGCGAGGCGAATAAGTTAAATAAATGCATGGTATCTGTTCTTTCTGACATGTCAGAAAGAATAGACATCACACAAAATCCGCAGAGTTGTGAAGCAGGGGGGGGGGGGGGGGGGGAGGGGAGAAAGGAAAGGAAAGCTGATTGATATCAGCTGGATCAGGACTTTCTGCAGCATCAACGGCGTCGAGTGGAAATGTGTGCCAGACCAGGATTCGAACCCGAGCTCTCCTGCTTAATATAACTGATTCACATCGATGGGAAATGGATCCACCACATTTAGTGCGGATACAAACTTACGCCAGACCTCGTGCGGGAATCTCGAAGTAGCGAGCATGGAGGACATGGGCAGGGACTGCAGATAGGTGGCGCTAGGAGGAAATGTGGGTCGACCAAGAGGCGTGCCGACATAGTCCTTGCAGTGACGCTGGGGTTCGAACCCTTTTTCACTCGTCCGCGCTGATGCAGCCTGAAGTCCTGATGCAGCTGATATCAATAATCCCTTCCTTTTCCTTTACTTTCTCCCCCCTCCCCTCCTCCTTTAATATACACTCCTGGAAAAGGAAAAAAGAACACATTGACACCGGTGTGTCAGACCCACCATACTAGCTCCGGACACTGCGAGAGGGCTGTACAAGCAATGATCACACGCACGGCACAGCGGACACACCAGGAACCGCGGTGTTGGCCGTCGAATGGCGCTAGCTGCGCAGCATTTGTGCACCGCCGCCGTCAGTGTCAGCCAGTTTGCCGTGGCATACGGAGCTCCATCGCAGTCTTTAACACTGGTAGCATGCCGCGACAGCGTGGACGTGAACCGTATGTGCCGTTGACGGACTTTGAGCGAGGGCGTATAGTGGGCATGCGGGAGGCCGGGTGGACGTACCGCCGAATTGCTCAACACGTGGGGCGTGAGGTCTCCACAGTACATCGATGTTGTCGCCAGTGGTCGGCGGAAGGTGCACGTGCCCGTCGACCTGGGACCGGACCGCAGCGACGCACGGATGCACGCCAAGACCGTAGGATCCTACGCAGTGCCGTAGGGGACCGCACCGCCACTTCCCAGCAAATTAGGGACACTGTTGCTCCTGGGGTATCGGCGAGGACCATTCGCAACCGTCTCCATGAAGCTGGGCTACGGTCCCGCACACCGTTAGACCGTCTTCCGCTCACGCCCCAACATCGTGCAGCCCGCCTCCAGTGGTGTCGCGACAGGCGTGAATGGAGGGACGAATGGAGACGTGTCGTCTTCAGCGATGAGAGTCGCTTCTGCCTTGGTGCCAATGATGGTCGTATGCGTGTTTGGCGCCGTGCAGGTGAGCGCCACAATCAGGACTGCATACGACCGAGGCACACAGGGCCAACACCCGGCATCATGGTGTGGGGAGCGATCTCCTACACTGGCCGTACACCACTGGTGATCGTCGAGGGGACACTGAATAGTGCACGGTACATCCAAACCGTCATCGAACCCATCGTTCTACCATTCCTAGCCCGGCAAGGGAACTTGCTGTTCCAACAGGACAATGCACGTCCGCATGTATCCCGTGCCACCCAACGTGCTGTAGAAGGTGTAAGTCAACTACCCTGTCCAGCAAGATCTCCGGATCTGTGCCCCATTGAGCATGTTTGGGACTGGATGAAGCGTCGTCTCACGCGGTCTGCACGTCCGGCACGAACGCTGGTCCAACTGAGGCGCCAGGTGGAAATGGCATGGCAAGCCGTTCCACAGGACTACATCCAGCATCTCTACGATCGTCTCCATGGGAGAATAGCAGCCTGCATTGCTGCGAAAGGTGGATATACACTGTACTAGTGCCGACATTGTGCATGCTCTGTTGCCTGTGTCTATGTGCCTGTGGTTCTGTCAGTGTGATCATGTGATGTATCTGACCCCAGGAATGTGTCAATAAAGTTTCCCCTTCCTGGGACAATGAATTCACGGTGTTCTTATTTCAATTTCCAGGAGTGTACATAATGTTTCACTTCTGTGTATTCCGCGTGGTGTCTGTTCTTTCGGACATGTTCGCAAAAAACAGACACCACGCAGTCATATAAGTCACATTATCCATTGATTAGCTATACCATCAGTCCCATAAAACGTCAATTTATCTAGGAGAATACTTTGATTCGCACAGTCGAATCCCTCAGTGAGGTCGCAGAAAATTCCTCGTATACGTAAGCAAAAGTTTCGGCTAATGATCGCGCTGCTCAGAGGCTGCTATGAGCAGTAAAACAAAAGATAAGAACGCTCCTGTTTGCTAACAATGATAGTCGCGCACAGAGATAGTCATTGCTACTGTTTCCGCGACTGGTTTGATTATAATTTTCGGGCCATTGATCTTTTGAAAAATGCGCCAGTTTCACCTGTTATTGTTTCTGGTGGTAGTGGTGCATTATGAGACGACGTATTACATACTCCATACTCGTTAGAAATTGAGGTTTCATAAATGCTTTATGGCTGAATCTTTTGCAAATACACCTTTCAGGGTGTTCACGACACGGAGCATATTTTACAGGATCTAGATCTACATGCATCTTCTGCGAACCACATTGAATTGCGTGGCGGAGGGTTTTTATTCCCTGGAAAATTCGCGTATGGACCCCGAGAAGAGTAATTTTTAAAACGTGTCTGTAGGCGCTGTCGTTAGTCTAACATCATTTTTGCGGTCTCTATTGGAGCCATAGTCACATGCTGCTGTACATTCCTATATTCCTCACTTATTAATGATTCCTGATACCTTGTAGGTAAGCTTTCGCAGAATAGTATCCTTTTATCTGCAACTATCTGTCGTCCACATTTTTCAGCATTTCAATGACTCACTCCCGTGGGTTTAGCCAACCTGTGGCTATTCGTGCTGCCCTTCTTGGCTCGCTAGGCTCTGAGCACTGTGCGACTTAACTTCTGAGGTCACCAGTCGGCTAGAACTTAGAACTAATTAAACCTAACTAACCTAAGGACATCACACACACATCCATTCCCGAGGCAGGATTCGAACCTGCGACCATAGCGATCGCTCGGTTCCAGACTGTAGCGCCTAGAACCGCACGGCCACTCCGGCCTGCTGCCCTTCTTGTATCCGTTCACTATCCCTTGAGTATGGTATGAGTCCCCCCGACCTGTGTCACTCCACTGTTTTGTAAGCAATGTCTTTTGTAAAGTGACTGCATGTTAACAATATACTACCAACTGAGAGGCATCTGTCTGAGATACATTTCATTTCATTTCCTCAGTCGAGAAACCTAGCGCAGCTGACCATGGCACTTGAGTCGCCTTGGCTCCACATCCCTGTCTACTTTCCAGAACTTCATTTACACTCCTCCTGCCTCTCTCGCTTTTCAAAAAGGTGGTTTATTCAGGCTTGTGACAGGTCGTCACGTTAATTTGACTGGAGCGTATAATAGATTTCTTGTCTGAGAGCATAAGGAAGTCGCCTTATTTGTGTGACAGCTGACGTTATACGGAAGAGCAATGTGTAAATGCCTGCTTCATGATGGACGAAAGTGTTCATATGGTTAATTGAATACAGCAAAAACCTAAGAACTTGATGTCTACCGACTAGTAGATAGTTATCGCAAGTGTTGCGACGCTCATTTGGATGGTAACTTCCCGCGGTTAGCCAAAACCTCTAGAACTAATGCCAGGATGATTTACCTATCTTTGTTGAATTCGAGATGGCTCCCCATCTCTAACGATTTTTTTTCTTTTCATTTCACAAGGACACGCCTCGGGTAAAACGGGATACGTGAAGAAGGTGGCAGACCGTTAAATCTACAAAACTGCAGGAGCGGAGTAGTGATCCAACAACAGCATTCAGTGATCAAGCTAGACGATTAGAAGACAAGTGTATCAGAATTTTTTCCAAAGTAGGAAAAAAGTCATTGGCACAAATGAACCATCGTCTACCACTTTTGCGTGGTCTAGTTAGAATCCATAAACACACACTACTGGCCATTAAAATTGCTACACCAAGAACAAATGCAGATGATAAACGGGTATTCGTTGGGCAAATATATTATACTAGAACTGACATGTGATTACATTTTCACGCAATTTGGGCAAAATTATTGCTGTTTCCAAAAACACGTAGCACCGTAAATAGATTGAGCAGCAATGCGTTCCCCTTAAAATCGTTGCTATCAGAAAGCTACGCGAAAATGTTTTAAATAGAACTCCTTAAATCCGAACCTTCGTCAAAATGCATGGTGCACTTGTAAATGTAGGTGGAAGATGTGCTTTGTATGTAGAGGGGAACGAACAGGTACCTCCATTCGCCTACAATAAATGCAGCATTCAGAATGGAAACAAGAGTTACGTTCATCAACTTTCTGAACATTGGTATAGATGCCAAGACAGACAGTCGCAATTTTAAAACGTACAGGAAGGACTGACTCATACACTCCATCCCAGCTACATCAGAGCATCCAGTTATCCATCATTATGATGCATTCAAGTTTGTGTTACACCACTTCCTATCAGTCACCGAGTCCACAACTGAATTTGACTAAGAACTAAGTACTCTCAGAACTGTATCTCTAAAGAGATACAGCCTATTCCGTTGACTGAAAATAAAATAAACAAGCGCACTAGTGGGACCCCGCAGTGAGGTCCCAAATTACAGATAAGAATAAATGAAAATAAGCAACATATTACAAACAAAATATTAGTTAGTATCCAATTATGTCAAGTAGGCAGCACGTAAGAATCTATTTCTCTATAAAGACAAGCAGTCTCTTTCAATAAAAATGCAATGTTACAGCAACAATTTTTTTTTTTTTTTTAATTTTCATTTTGTTCACTTTCGTTCGTTGCATCTGCTCGGGGCGGACATCGTAAGACATCCGTTTAAGTTCGTTGTTGATCGATTAGCTCAGTTTTTTTATTACAGAGGGCGGCTAACCCTCTGACCGAACACGCTGAGCTACCGTGCCGGCTGAATTTGAATCCGTCCAATCATTTTTTTAACTCCAGAATGAGATTTTCACTCTGCAGCGGAGTGTGCGCTGATATGAAACTTCCTGGCAGATTAAAACTGTGTGCCCGACCGAGACTCGAACTCGGGACCTTTGCCTTTCCCGGGCAAGTGCTCTACCAACTGAGCTACCGAAGCACGACTCACGCCCGGTACTCACAGCTTTACTTCTGCCAGTACCTCGCCTCCTACCTTCCAAACTTTACAGAAGCTCTCCTGCGAACCTTGCAGAACTAGCACTCCTGAAAGAAAGGATATTGCGGAGACATGGCGGAGACATGGCATGAGTCGTGCTTCGGTAGCTCAGTTGGTAGAGCACTTGCCCGCGAAAGGCAAAGGTCCCGAGTTCGAGTCTCGGTCGGGCACACAGTTTTAATCTGCCAGGAAGTTTCATATCAGCGCACACTCCGCTGCAGAGTGAAAATCTCATTCTGGAAACATCCCCCAGGCTGTGGCTAAGCCATGTCTCCGCAATATCCTTTCTTTCAGGAGTGCTAGTTCTGCAAGGTTCGCAGGAGAGCTTCTGTAAAGTTTGGAAGGTAGGAGGCGAGGTACTGGCAGAAGTAAAGCTGTGAGTACCGGACGTGAGTCGTGCTTCGGTAGCTCAGTTGGTAGAGCACTTGCCCGCGAAAGGCAAAGGTCCCGAGTTCGAGTCTCGGTCGGGCACACAGTTTTAATCTGCCAGGAAGTTTCAAGTTTCATTTTTTTAACTGTTGAAAATAAAGGAGCAGACTTCCTATAAACCTGCGTCAACTAGAGATGACCTTAAAAGAATTGAGAAAACGGTTTTTAGATCACAAAACATTTTTGAAAATCAAGAGGGTGTTCGAAATCCTTTTTGGTAAATTTATTGTGAGTTGCAATACGTTACCGCAGAGGGCTACCAAATATTCACTGACATATTCCTGCGAATTTTAAGACCCACTCTTGTCATCACAAACACACACACATTCAGACATGAAACGCGTATACAGCGTGAAGGATACGTTCCAGTGAGGGCGACGAAGAAATCTTCCCAGTTACGTGAATGACGAACACGTGAGGGAAATTCAGTGAACAATGTCATACGACCATGTGTAATTGCCTTGCTCTGCGTCTAGTAAATGGACATATGACGCGAATGACAATGGTAGCTCTATTAGGTTTTGGAGGGCACACGTTACGTATTTGGGGGTTGATCTATAAAGCCATGCACTGAACTCAGCCGTCTGCGCTACACAGCCACGGTAAATAGAACAGGGACTGCAATCGCTATGTCCCTTCCGTTAGTTGTGCCCTAAGGTACATCGCAGACCATCAAAACTGCAAAACCGAGAAGGCAGCTATACAGCTTCATACACACACCAAAAAAAGTTTTGCATCACACCGGTTCCCAGAACTCATGAAGACACAGTCCCTTTGACTGTTCAGAGAGGTCACTAAAACCGCCCAAAGATGTAAACAACCATGCATGAGCTGCGCCTATTAGACAGAGGAGGTCCGACAGCTGATCAGTTCCAGTCATTCCACCAGGAAGGAGGTACACGGCTCGTGTTGTCTGTTGTTCAGCCATGGCTACACGGTCAATACCGCGGTTCAGTCGCGTCCGCATTGTTACTATGTGCCAGGAAGGACTCTCAACGAGGGAAGTGTCTAGCCGTCTCGGAGTGAACCAAAGCGATGTTGTTCGGACATGGAGGAGACACCGAGAGACAGGAATTGTCGATGACATGCCTCACTTAGGCGGTCCAAGGGCTACTACTGCAGTGGATGACCGCTACCTACGGATTACGGCTCGGAGGAACCCTGACAGCAACGCCACCATGTTGAATAATGCTTTTCCTGCAGCCACAGGACGTCGTGTTACGACTCAAACTGTGTGCAATAGGCTGCGTGATGCGTAACTTCACTCCCGATGTCCATGGCGAAGTCCAACTTTGCAACCACGACACCTTACAGCGCGGTACAGATGGGCCCAACAACAAGCCGAATGGACCGCTCAGGACTGGCATCACGTTCTCTTCACCGAATAGTGTCGCACATGCCCTCAACCAGATAATCGTTGGAGGCGTGTTTCGAGTCAACCCCGTCAGGCTGAACGTCTTAGACACATTGTCCAGCGAGTGCAGCTAGATGGAGGTTCCCTCCTGTTTTGGGGTGGCATTATGTGGGGCCGACGTACGCCGCTGGTGGTCATGGAAGGCGCCGTAACGGCTGTACGATACGTGAATGCCATCCTCCGACAGATAGTGCAACCATATCGGCAGTAGTATATTGGGGAGCCCCCATTGTGCTCATCTTGTGAATGACTTCCTTCAGCATAACGACATCGCTCGACTAGAGTGGCCAGCATGTTCTCCAGACATGAACCCTATCGAACATGCCTGGGAAGGACTGAAGTCCGCAGCTCGTGGTCATGCAGTAGCGTTCTCGCTTCCCGCGCCCGGGTTCCCGGGTTCGATTCCCGGCGGGGTCAGGGATTTTCTCTGCCTCGTGATGACTGGGAGTTGTGTGATGTCCTTAGGTTAGTTAGGTTTAAGTAGTTCTGAGTTCTAGGGGACTGATGCCCATAGATGTTAAGTCCCATAGTGCTCAGGGCCATTTGAACCATTTTTTGATGGACTGAAACAGGCTGTTTATGGACGATTTGACCCACCAACCACTCTGAGAGATCTACACCGAATAGCCGTTGAGGAGTGAGACAATCTGGATCAACAGTGCCTTGATGAACTTGTGGATAGTATGCCAAAACCAATGCAGGCATCCATCAATGCATGAGGACGT
Organism: Schistocerca nitens; assembly: GCF_023898315.1. Lineage (NCBI taxonomy): Eukaryota > Metazoa > Arthropoda > Insecta > Orthoptera > Acrididae > Schistocerca > Schistocerca nitens. The sequence continues at coordinate 690,400,134 of NC_064617.1, forward strand.
GCTACTGGGTATTAGATGTACTGGTGTGTACAGCTATCTGGGCCACCACCTCTGATGGTCTCACGGTATGGTGGTACAACATGCAATGCGTGGTACTCATGAGCAATAAAAAGGGCGGAAATGATGTTTATGTTTATCTCTATTCCAATTTTCTGCACAGGTTCCGGAACTCTCGGAACCGAGATAACGCAAAACTTTTTTTTTATGTGTGTATTTGAGCCACGGTAAATAGAACAAGGACGGCGATCGCTATGTCCCTTCTGTTTGTTGTGCCCTAAAGCATATCGCTGGCCATCAAAACTTGCAAATTCAAGAAGGTAGCGTGCAGCAAACGTCAAACTGGCACGTAGTGAACTGCATGCTGGGATTATTTTTGATCTTGTCTTCAGTACGAAGATTGGTTTGATGGAGCTCTCCATGTTATCTATCCAGTGCAAGCCTCTTGATCTCTGCATAACTGCTGCAACCTAGATCCACTTACACCTGCTTACTGTACGACAGTGTTCAAGCTTTGATCTCTCCCTCTGCAATTTACCCCTCCCCCCCCCCCCCCCACATTCACCTCCTCAACACACGCGTCACCAAATTGACAACTCCTCGACGCCTCAGAACAGAATGTCTGCTACCAACCGATCTCATCTTTTAGTCACGTTGGGCCACAAATTTCTTATATTTCAGTTCGATTCAGTACGTCTTCATTAAAATTATTACCTGGCATTGCCAGAAAGGAGAGAAGCGATCTCAAATATATTTTACATAAACATTCCAAAAATTATTTAAGAGCTTTTAACTGTATAGATCGCAGTTACGTACCATAATTACATAAAAAGTTTTGGTTGAAAAAAATTAACCTCTTCAGATCCAAAATACACTACTGGCCATTAAAATTGCTACACCAAGAAGAAATGCAGATGATAAACGGGTATTCATTGGACAAATATATTATACTAGAACTGACATGTGATTACATTTTCACGCAATTTGGGTGTATAGATCCTGAGAAATAAGTACCCAGAATAACCACCTCTGGCCGTAATAACTGCCTCAATACGCCTGGGCATTGAGTCAAACAGACCTTGGATGGCGTACACAGGTACAGATGCCCATGCAGCTTCAACACGATACCACAGTTCATCAAGAGTAGTGACTGGCGTATTGTGACGAGCCAGTTGCTCGGCCACCATTGAGCAGACGTTTTCAATTGGTGAGAGATCTCGAGAATGTGCAAGCCAGGATAGCAGTCGAACATTTTCTGTATCCAGAAAGGCCCGTACAGGACGTGCAACATGCGGTCGTGCATTATCCTGCTGAAATGTAGGGTTTCGAAGGGATCGAATGAAGGATAGAGCCATTGGTCGTAACACATCTGAAATGTAACGTCCACTGTTCAAAGTGACGTCAATGTGAACAAGAGGTGACCGAGATCGCCAAACCTGGATTCATCCGAAAAAATGACGTTTTGCCATTCGTGCTCCCAGGTTCGTCATTGAGTACACCATCGCAGGCGCTCCTGTCTGTGATGCAGCGTCAAGGGTAACCGCAGCCACGGTTTCCGAGCTGATAGTCCATGCTGCTTCAAACGTCGTCGAACTGTTCGTGAGGATGGTTGTTGTCTGGCAAGCGTCCCCATCTGTTGACTCAGGGATCGAGACGTGGCTGCACGATCCGTTACAGCCATGCGGATAAGATGCCTGTCATCTCGACTGCTAGTGATACGAGGCCGTTGGGATCCAGCACGGCGTTCCGTGTTACCCTCCTGAAGGACCGATTCCATATTCTGCTAACGGTCATTGGATCTCGACCAACGCGAACAACAATGTTGCGATACGATAAACCGCAATCGCAATAGGCTACAATCCGACCTTTATCCAAATCGGACGTGATGGTACGCATTTCTCCTCCATACACGAGGCATCACAACAACGTTTCACCAGGCAACGTCGGTCAACTGCTGTTTGTGTATGAGAAATCGGTTGAAAACTTTCCTCATGTCAGCACGTTGTAGGTGTCGCCACCGGCGCCAACATTGTGTGAATGGTCTGAAAAGCTAATTATTTGCATATCACAGTATCTTCTTCCTGTCGGTTAAATTTCGCGTCTGTAGCACGTCATCTTCGTGGTGTAGCAATTCTAATGGCCAGTAGTGTAGATAAGTTATTATAACTACTTATCTGTTTCAGATAACATAGAGTATTTTTCCTCCCCCCATGAACCATGGACCTTGCCGTTGGTGGGGAGGCTTGCGTGCCTCAGCGATACAGATAGCCGTACCGTAGGTGCAACCACAACGGAAGGGAATCTGTTGAGAGGCCAGACAAACGTGTGGTTCCTGAAGAGGGGCAGCAGCCTTTTCAGTAGTTGCAGGGGCAACAGTCTGGATGATTGACTGATATGGCCTTGTAACACTAACCAACGGCCTTGCTGTTGTCGCACTGCGAACGGCTGAAAGCAAAGGGAAAATACAGCCGTAATTTTTCCCGAGGGCATGCAGCTTTACTGTATGATTAAATGATGATGGCGTCCTCTTGGGTAAAATATTCCGGAGGTAAAATGGTCCCCCATTCGGATCTCCGGGCGGGGACTACTCAAGAGGAAGTCGTTATCAGGAGATAGAAAACTTGCACTCTACGTATCGGAGCGTGGAATGTCAGATCCCTTAATCGGCAGGTAGGTTAGAAAATTTAAAGAGGGAAACGGATAGGTTAAAGTTAGATATAGTGGGAATTAGTGAAGTTCGGTGGCAGGAGGGACAAGACTTCTGGTCAGGTGAATACAGGGATATAAATACAAAATGAAATATGGGTAATGCAGGAGTAGGTTTAATAATGAATAAAAATATAGGAGTGCGGGTAAGCTACTACAAACAGCGTAGTGAACGTATTATAGTGGCCAAGATAGACACGAAGCCCATGCCTACTACAGTAGTACAAGTTTATATGCCAACTAGCTCTGCAGATGACGAAGAAATTGAAGAAATGTATGATGAGATACAAGAAATTATTCAGGTAGTGAAGGGAGACGAAAATTTAATAGTCATGGGTGACTGGAAATCGACAGTAGGAAAAGGGAGAGAAGGAAACATAGTAGGTGAATATGGATTGGGGCTAAGAAATGAAAGAGGAAGCCGCATGGTAGAATTTTGCACAGAGCATAACTTAATAATAGCTAACACTTGGTTCAAGAATCATAAAAGAAGGTTGTATACATGGAAGATTCCTGGAGATACTAAAAGGTATCAGATAGATTATATAATGGTGAGACAGAGATTTAGGAACCAGGTTTTAAATTGTAGGACATTTCCAGGGGCAGATGTGGACTCTGACCACAATCTATTGGTTATGAACTGTAGATTAAAACTGAAGAAACTGCGAAAAGGTGGGAATTTAAGGAGATGGGACCTGGATAAACTGACTAAACCAGAGGTTGTGCAGAGTTTCAGGGACAGCATAAGGGAACAATTGGCAGGAATGGGGGAAAGAAATACAGTAGAAGAAGCATGGGTAGCTCTGAGGGATGAAGTAGTGAAGGCACCACAGGATCAAGTACGTAAAAAGACGAGGGCTAGTAGAAATCCTTGGGTAACAGGAGAAATATTGAATTTAATTGATGAAAGGAGAAAATATAAAAATGAACTAAATGAAGCAGGCAAAAAGGAATACAAACGTCTCAAAAATGAGATCGACAGGAAGTGCAAAATGGCTAAGCAGGGATGGCTAGAGGACAAATGTAAGGATGTAGAGGCTTATTTCACTAGGGGTAAGATAGATACTGCCTACAGGAAAATTAAAGAGACCTTTGGAGATAAGAGAGCCACTTGTATAAATATCAAGAGCTCAGATGGAAACCCAGTTCTAAGCAAAGAGGGGAAAGCAGAAAGATGGAAGGAGTATATTGAGGGTCTATACAAGGGCGATGTACTTGAGGACAATATTATGGAAATGGAAGAGGATGTAGATGAAGATCAAATTGGAGATACGATACTGCGTGAAGAGTTTGACAGAGCACTGAAATACCTGAGTCGAAACAAGGCCCCGGGAGTAGACAACATTCCATTAGAACTACTGACAACCTTGGGAGACCCAGCTATGACAAAACTGTACCATCTGGTGAACAAGATGTATGAGACAGGCGAAACACCCTCAGACTTCAAGAAGAATATAATAATCCCAATCCCAAAGAAAGCAGGCGTTGACAGATGTGAAAATTACGGAGCTATCAGTTTAATAAGTCACAGCTGCAAAATACTAACGCGAATTCTTTACAGGCGAATGGAGAAACTGGTAGAAGCCGACCTCGGGGAAGATCAGATTGTATTCCATAGAAATGATGGAACACGTGAGCCAATACTGATTCAACGACTTATCTTAGACGATAGATTAAGGAAAGGCAAACCTACGTTTCTAGCATTTGTAGACTTAGAGAAAGCTTTTGACAATGTTGACTGGAATAGTCTCTTTCAGATTCTGAAAGCAGCAGGGGTCAAAAACAGGGAGCGAAAGGCTACTTACACTTTGTACAGAAACCAGATGGCAGTTATAAGAGTCGAGGGGCATGAAAGGGAAGCAGTGGTTGGGAAGGGAATGAGACAGGGTTGTAGCCTCTCCCCGATGTTATTCAATCTGTATATTGAGCAAGCAGTAAAGGAAACAAAAGAAAAATTCGGAGTAGGTATTAAAATCCAGGGAGATGAAATAAAAACTTTGAGGTTCGCCGATGGCATTGTAATTGTGTCAGAGACAGCAAAGGACTTGGAAGAGCAGTTGAATGGAATGGACAGTGTCTTGAAAGGAGGATATAAGATGAACATCAACAAAAGCAAAACAAGGATACTGGAATGTAGTCGAATTAAGTCGGGTGATGCTGAGGGAATTAGATTAGGAAATGAGACACTTAAAGTAGTAAAGGAGTTTTGCTATTTGGGGAGCAAAATAACTGACGATGGTCGAAGTAGAGAGGATATAAAATGTAGACTGGCAACGGCAAGGAAAGCGTTTCTGAAGAAGAGAAATTTGTTGACATCGAGTATAGATGTAAGTATCAGGAAGTCGTTTCTGAAAGTATTTGTATGGAGTGTTGCCATGTATGGAAGTGAAACATGGACAATAAATAGTTTGGACAAGAAGAGAATAGAAGCTTTCGAAATGTAGTGCTACAGAAGAACGTTGAAGATTAGGTGGGTAGATCATGTAACTAATGAGGAGGTATTGAATAGAATTGGGGAGAAGAGGGGTTTGTGGCACAACTTGACTAGAAGAAGGGACCGATGGGTAGGACATGTCCTGAGGCATCAAGGAATCACAAATTTAGCATTGGAGGGCAGCGTGGAGGGTAAAAATCGTAGAGGGAGTCCAAGAGATGAATACACTAAGCAGATTCAGAAGGATGTAAGTTGTAGTAGGTACTGGGAGATGAAGGAGCTTGCACAGGATAGATTAGCATGGATAACTGCATCAAACCAGTCTCAGGACTGAAGACCACAACAACAACAGAGTATTTTTGTATTTTACACTGAACGTCACATTAATGTGACCACCTGTTAAAAACTTGAATAACCACCTATTGTAGCGCGGACCGTTGCGAGATGAGCAGGAAGAGAGTCAGTGAGGTTCTGGAAGGTACCGGCTCCAATGTAACGATAAGTTGCCCTAAGTTTCTCGATTGAGAAGCCATGGCACGAACCCGATCGAGGTGGTCTCGCAGATTCTCTATTGTGTTTAAATCCGAGGAGTTTGATAGAGAGGATAGTATGGTAAACTCATCCTGTTACTCTTCGAACCGCACTCGTACACTGCGAGCTGTGTGACGCGTTGCAGTGTCCTGCTGTCAGATGCCATCGTGCCGAGGAAAAACAAACTGCATGCTGAGGTAGATATACACTCCTGGAAATTGAAATAAGAACACCGTGAATTCATTGTCCCAGGAAGGGGAAACTTTATTGACACATTCCTGGGGTCAGATACATCACATGATCACACTGACAGAACCACAGGCACATAGACACAGGCAACAGAGCATGCACAATGTCGGCACTAGTACAGTGTATATCCAACTTTCACAGCAATGCAGGCTGCTATTCTCCCATGGAGACGATCGTAGAGATGCTGGATGTAGTCCTGTGGAACGGCTTGCCATGCCATTTCCACCTGGCGCCTCAGTTGGACCAGCGTTCGTGCTGGACGTGCAGACCGCGTGAGACGACGCTTCATCCAGTCCCAAACATGCTCAATGGGGGACAGATCCGGAGATCTTGCTGGCCAGGGTAGTTGACTTACACCTTCTAGAGCACGTTGTGTGGCACGGGATACATGCGGACGTGCATTGTCCTGTTGGAACAGCAAGTTCCCTTGCCGGTCTAGGAATGGTAGAACGATGGGTTCGATGACGGTTTGGATGTACCGTGCACTATTCAGTGTCCCCTCGACGATCACCAGTGGTGTACGGCCAGTGTAGGAGATCGCTCCCCACACCATGATGCCGGGTGTTGGCCCTGTGTGCCTCGGTCGTATGCAGTCCTGATTGTGGCGCTCACCTGCACGGCGCCAAACACGCACACGACCATCATTGGCACCAAGGCAGAAGCGACTCTCATCGCTGAAGACCACACGTTTCCATTCGTCCCTCCATTCACGCCTGTCGCGACACCACTGGAGGCGGGCTGCACGATGTTGGGGCGTGAGCGGAAGACGGCCTAACGGTGTGCGGGACCGTAGCTGCTGCTTCATGGAGACGGTTGCGAATGGTCCTCGCCGATACCCCAGGAGCAACAGTGTGCCTAATTTGCTGGGAAGTGGCGGTGCGGTCCCCTACGGCACTGCGTAGGATCCTACGGTCTTGGCGTGCATCCGTGCGTCGCTGCGGTCCGGTCCCAGGTCGACGGGCACGTGCACCTTCCGCCGACCACTGGCGACAACATCGATGTACTGTGGAGACCTCACGCCCCACGTGTTGAGCAATTCGGCGGTACGTCCACCCGGCCTCCCGCATGCCCACTATACGCCCTCGCTCAAAGTCCGTCAACTGCACATACGGTTCACGTCCACGCTGTCGCGGCATGCTACCAGTGTTAAAGACTGCGATGGAGCTCCGTATGCCACGGCAAACTGGCTGACACTGACGGCGGCGGTGCACAAATGCTGCGCAGCTAGCGCCATTCGACGGCCAACACCGCGGTTCCTGGTGTGTCCGCTGTGCCGTGCGTGTGATCATTGCTTGTACAGCCCTCTCGCAGTGTCCGGAGCAAGTATGGTGGGTCTGACACACCGGTGTCAATGTGTTCTTTTTTCCATTTCCAGGAGTGTAGTTCCCAAGAGAAGATGAATACTTGTGTTGATCAATGTGCCTTCCAGAACGACGTGATCACACAGAGGGTACCACGAAAACATTCCCCAGACTATAACGCGATCTGCTCCGGCCAGGAACCCGCCGAGAATTGTTTCAGGGTGTTTGCTTTCAGACGTTTCACGTCGAACGCGCCAAAGTTCGATGGTACATGAAACGTGATTCGTCTGAAAGGTCACCGGTAGCCGCTCATGCGTCCAGTTGCGGTACTGGCGTGCAAATTCCAGCCTTTATCGACGATGAACAGCAGTTAGCGTGAGTGGTGTTCCAGGCGCCTGCTGTGGTGGCCCATATGCAGGCACGTTCGCTAACCGATCATTGAGGAGACACTGTTGCTAGCCCCTTGGTTCATCTGAAGCGTCAATCGCTCCACAGTCGCACGTCTATTCGCCTGTACACATCTCCGTAGCTGTCGGTCACCTCAGTCGTTTATGGCCCTCGGTGCACCACAGTTACCTTAGCACTGGGTCTGGATACCCACATTTTGGCGTTTTATGTTGTGTATTGAACCGGGGACCTAGAAACGACGGAGAGGCTTCGTCCCGCCCTAGCCCCCTCAGTGGTTCACAAACACACAACAGGCCACAGCAGTCCACCCACCTCACCACCGCCCCACACCGAACTCAGGGTTATTTATTATGCGGTTCGGCTCCCAGTGTCCCCCCCTCCCCCCGGGAATGTCTCATGCCAGACAAGTGTAACCCCGATGTTCGCGTGATGGAGTAATTATGGTGTACGCCTACTTGGAGACAATGTTTGCGTAGCAATCGCCGACATAGTGTAACTGAGGCGGAATAAGGGGAACCAGCCCGCATTTGCGGAGGCAGGTGGAAAACCGCCTTAAAACCCTCCACAGGCTGGCCGGCACACCGGACCACGACACTAATCCGCCGGGCGGATTCGTGCCGGGGCCCGGCACACCTTGCCGCTCGCGAAGCAGCGCGTAAAGCCCGTCTCACACGGAGCAAGATTCGCTTTAAGTGTCCTGGCTGGCTCTCGCGACGGCTACCTTGCGGGCTCCGTCGTCTGCTAGCGGGCTACCTTGCTGGGAACCTTGTAAGATTTCCAGGATAGGTCCGGTGCTATTTTTCTTGTAAGGTTCCCTGCGTGCTACCTGCGTTGGCCAATCATGAGACGTTTCGTTTTTGACGTCAGACGCGGAAAGCTTGGGCGGGAAGCCTTTGTTGATAGTCGCTTTTGTGCTGTTGTGAGGTGCGGCAGGAAGTGCTTATCATTATTAAATAATGGCACCGCAGTGGTTCAAGGAAGCGATTGAAGCATTGATATGTACTTATAGGGAAGAACAGTGTCTGTACGTCGTGAAAAGCGCAAACTATTATAAAAACACTTGCGTGCAGAAGCACTCGAAAGAGTTGCAAGTGTCGTGTGTCTTGTTCGACCATATACGACGAGAAAGGAATGCTATAGCAAAATGCACAATTTACGTACTCAGTTTAAAGTGGAGTACGCCGTAATTGGCTGACGCATCGCCATGTCTTCCTTCTGAATCAGAGGCGCAATCATACAAAGCAGTTCTTCAAATACCGATACATCCATTCGTATAAAATTTGCAAAGGATGTACGATCTTCTATCCTATAAAATAAAGTCGTATACAGGGTGTTACAAAAAGGTACGGCCAAACTTTCAGGAAATATTCCTCACACACAAATAAAGAAAAGATCTTTCGTGGACATGTGTCCGGAAACGCTTAATTTCCATGTTACAGCTCATTTTAGTTTCGTCAGTATGTACTGTACTTCCTCGATTCACCGCCAGTTGGCTCAATTGAAGGAAGGTAATGTTGACTTCCGTGCTTGTGTTGACATGCGACTCATTGCTCTACAGTACTAGCATCAAGCACATCAGTACGTAGCATCAACAGGTTAGTGTTCATCACGAACGTTTTTGCAGTCAGTGCAATGTTTACAAATGCGGAGTTGGCAGATGCCCATCTGATGTATGGATTAGCACGGGGCAATAGCCGTGGCGCGGTACGTTTTTATCGAGACAGATTTCCAGAACGAAGGTGTCCCGACAGGAAGACGTTCGAAGCAATTGATCGGCGTCTTAGGGAGCACGGAACATTCCAGCCTATGACTCACGACTGCGGAAGACCTAGAACGACGAGGACACCTGCAATGGACGAGGCAATTCTTCGTGCAGTTAACGATAACCCTAATGTCAGCGTCAGAGAAGTTGCTGCTGTACAAGGTAACGTTGACCACGTCACTGTATGGAGAGTGCTACGGGAGAACCAGTTGTTTCCGTACCGTATACAGCGTGTGCAGGCACTATCAGCAGCTGATTGGCCTCCACGGGTACACTTCTGCGAATGGTTCATCCAACAATGTGTCAATCCCATTTCAGTGCAAATGTTCTCTTTACGGAAGAGGCTTCATTCCAACGTGATCAAATTGTAAATTTTCACAATCAACATGTGTGGGCTGACGAGAATCCGCACGCAATTATGCAGTCACGTCATCAATACAGATTTTCTGTGAACGTTTGGGCAGGCATTGTTGGTGATGTCTTGATTGGGCCCCATTTTCTTCCACCTACGCTCAATGGATCATGATTTCATACGGGATACTCTACCTGTGCTGCTAGAACATGTGCCTTTACAAGTACGACACAACGTGTGGTTCATGCACGATGGAGCTCCTGCACATTTCAGTCGAAGTGTTCGTACGCTTCTCAACAAGAGATTCAGTGACCGATGAATTGGCAGAGGCGGACCAATCCATGGCCTCCACGCTCTCCTGATGTCAACCCTCTTGACTTTCATTTATGGGGGCATTTGAAAGCGCTTGTCTACGCAGCCCCGGTACCAAATGTACGTAGAGACTCTTCGTGCTCGTATTGTGGACGGCTGTGATACAATACGCCATTCTCCAGGGCTGCATCAGCGCATCAGGGATTCCATGCGACGGAGGGTGGATGCATGTATCCTCGCTAACGGAGGACATTTTGAACATTTCCTGTAACAAAGTGTTTGAAGTCACGCTGGTACGTTCTGTTGCTGTGTGTTTCCATTCCATGATTAATGTGATTTGAAGAGAAGTAATAAAATGAGCTCTAACACGGAAAGTAAGCGTTTCCGGACACATGTCCACATAACATATTTTCTTTCTTTGTGTGTGAGGAATGTTTCCTGAAAGGTTGGCCGTACCTTTTTGTAACACCTTGTATAACAGTCATTATTGGTATATTTATAAAGTCAAACAGTAATGAAATGGTGATACTTTTGAAACAAAAGTAGGTGTTATGCGAACTAACCTCAAGTCTTTATGAAGCACGGAGAGCACACCTTTTCCAGCGTTTCTCCTGCTAATCCAGTTTTTCGTCCATTCTTTCTTTCTTCTTCTCTCATTAGCATGCATTTCTGCATCGTTTAGCACCAAAACAGCTAATAACGCCAATTTGCTCTGAACATCTGTACCTGAAACAGTCATCTTCGTTCGATACAACATGCAGCCGATCACAACACAACCAGCTGCCGATCTTGCACCATGGGAGAGCTTCGGCATGGAAGATAGGCGGCTCCTTTCCCTGCAAGCCGGCAAGTTTGCGGCGAACCTTGCTCCGTGTGAGACGGGCTTAAGACCGCGCGGCTAGCCGGGCGGGTATGCATTTTGCCAAGCTCGGCATACTGTAACCACAGCAACATGCGAACAGTTTACAAACGTAGGCGTTTCAGAAATACTTGCACCCTTGGCCTGGAAGCCAATGATCTCGTCTTTTAGGACGTTTCCGCTTTACGACAACGACTGCTCTGTTTTTCGCGCGCCCCAACACGCTTTATGAAGTATTACCCTCCATTGCCAGTGCTATCTCCTGCCGCCTGTGAGTGAATATTGCGTTGGCGCCGATCATGGGCGCCCATCACATTAATGTGACGGGATGGTGCACATCTCTACCCTTCACTCCCCAAATCAGTTACAAATTTAGTCGCGTAATCTACCTAATACGATGTATATGCAAGATAAATAAAGTTTTGTTATTTGCTATTTTTACTGGTGTTGCAATTTAAAAGGTTAGCAGTGTAAATTTTAGTTGTATTTGCTTCTTTTCCCGCGCCGAGGTATAGTGTCCGTGCATATTGGTAATTTGCACGTCGTGGATCTGTCACTGATATCTGACAAGGGGACTAGCAGACTGTTAATCACGGATTTTGATGAGCGTTGAGTTAAGTACGTTGCAGGAGGACCTGTCCTGATTATCTGGCTACCGGCTTTCCATGTGACGGCCCCCAGTTTCCGAGAAAATCGATACTGAAGGTTTGCACGTGCGACCTATAATCGTACTGTTAGTCACCTTCCGACAGAACCAATTCTGTGACGTGGATATTACGAAACTAAGTAAACTGTAATTTAACGTACTGATGTAATATTTATTGATCTATTGTGTATTGTACACGTAATGTATGAAAAAATGAGCTTTCTTCAGTTTCATCGTATGGAATATCATTAATAGTACATGTCATGCAAAATTATTCAAAAATAGTGTTTTACGCCGTAGTAATTTCATTACTAAATCAATCATCAAAGCAAGTTTTCTTCAAATGTGTATTCCGTTTGTGGTTCGTAGTTAAAATTCCAAACATTTGGACACCTCCAAAGAGTTCCCACAAATGGACGATGAATGATTCCAGATACAGATGAAAGTACTCATTCCTGGTTTTGACCACGATTGTGTAATTAATGCCGATCAACCGGCTACCGATGCGAATTGACGTACAACAGATCCCTTGCGGAAAAAAAGAGAGGAAACCGATTTGAACAATACCAATCATTCCTTCACACCACATTAAACTACAACTGCGACGGGAAAGATATTCCCGTTCGTTTTCCCATGTGTGCAAGAGTCATCCGGAAAATTTGGTCGATTTGTTCAAAAAAGAGTTGACGACTTGCTTCATAATTTAAAACAGTGATTGTGACCTGTACGACATAAAGGAACTTCACAAAGGTTCTCCAGGAAGACTTTTTAAAATCTGTAATTTTTCCTTACGTGGGACAAGAAAGATTTCTTTACATTTTACGAGGGCGTGCTGAAAAGTATTACCGCTAGAGAACTTCGAATTGTAGCGTCTAACATGGCAGTGTGTAACATTAACTATGTCGGTGCGTGAGAAACACCGGTCTGAATCGAGTTTCGAATCTGAAGAGTTCATCCACACATGAAGCAGCCTCTCCTCCAGCTTCACAACAGACACACGAATGCTGCGACATCAGCCACAAACCGACGCCTTGGGATCACTGCCATAGATTCAGTCCCGACTTCGCCCCATCCGATTGTCATCTCTTTCGAAAACTCGAACAACACCTTGAAACGGTACAGTAGTTTCCGCTCCATAAGCAGCAGGTTTCGCTGTTCGCTCGCACCGGGAAATACAAACGGAGGCGGCTCCGTCGCCAATTTTATTGCACGACGCGGCCGGCCGCGGGTGCTCAAATGGTTCAAATGGCTCTGAGCACTATGCGACTTAACTTCTGAGGTCATCAGTCGCCTAGAACTTAGAACTAATTAAACCTAACTAATCTATGGACATCACACACATCCATTCCCGAGGCAGGATTCGAACCTGCGACCGTAGCGGTCGCTCGGTTCCAGACAGTAGCGCCTAGAACCGCACGGTCACTCCGGCCGGCTGCCGCGGGTGCAACAGAACCCATTTGGACTGGTGGAAAGAAATGTGTCACGCTTCGTAATACATATTTATATGTGTTGTGTATTATGCATTTCTTGCACGTGAATGTGAATCTGCAAATGAACTTTCCTAACCCACCTCACACCTTTCCATAAAGCGTGACCAAATCTTAGCTGGGAAGTAGTTCTGTAGTATAATAGTGCCAGCCTCATTCCTGGTAGTGGATCAGAGAGGCAGCACAGGCAGGTCAAAGTCAGAGACGTTCCAGTGTCACAAGATTTGGGATGGAGAGGTTGGTCACGGCCAAGTGGTTCGACCATCCCCTCCACCGGGGCCCAGGAAGACCTCCAGGTGCCCGCCATATTCTGAGAGTGTTACAGAAGACGGGTAAGTGAGCAGACGTGCCGTCAGTGCGTCTGTCTCGACGTTCACGCGTGGAAGAGAGGTACTTGAATATTTGCACCAATTCTTTTATTTCCAGCTTCGGATTGTGTAAGGAAATGAATGTTCTCGTTTAAATTCTGAAATTTGACACCCCTGTTGTAGGGAAGCAGCCTACTCACGCTGTAGTAAATTCACATCAGTTTCCATTGTGTGCCAGCCAGTCTGCTGTAACTAGCTCTGACGTCATAAATGTTGCGCAATACCTTAAAAATCAAGCAAATGACCTAAAACTTTTCTAGCATGTCAGAAGTAATACTAAATTAATATGTGTTAAATATCAGTTCGATAACTTCAGCCATTTCCGAAATTTGGACGTTTTCTGTAAAAATCATTGGCGCAACAGAAAAGAGCTGGAGACTTCAAAATTTATATTATATTCATCTTTCATAATGATTTAATAAAAACAGTACTTTGGATTTCACAAATTAAGATTTTAGTGGAAATTCATGATTTTCTGGTTTTCGTCTCAAAACTGAAGGAAGCAAGATAGATTAAGTAGGTTAATAAATAAGGCTAGGATGTTTAGATTTAAATAGGTTGGAGGTCCGCTATGACTATGAAGATGTGAAAAGTTTCTTTCGAATACCTATAAAATTATAGCGATAGCGGATCTCAAAAGGGACAGTTCAGAGCTCATCTGCTGCGTGCAGGGTAATTAAATTAATTCTCTCGCCCAAAATACTTAACTTAGCCACGTCAAAATTTTATTATCAATACTTACCTGCGTGCTGAATGCACAGTTAAATTAAGAGCTTCATCGGCCATCAGCAAAAGAAGCTATAATTTATTACGTAACTTGAAGTGGTGCGTTACTAGCCCAGCGGCTAGTCGGGAGAGCCGATTTGATCAGGCGTTTCCCTTAGCCGTCCGCACCGCGGCTTTATATACTGTATAAGAACGCTGCGCGAGGAAGCAAGGCCCCAGTTCTCTCCAGACGCTGAATAACACGCCATCTGTGTCGGCAGTCGCGTCGCGTCGGTATCACTGCGACAAACAGCCTCGGGTGCCGTATTAAGTTACTAGAGATACGCGTAACCATGAAATCATTTCAAGTGAAGTATTAATTCTAGGATGATTTTCATTATCTAGCTTCAGTGTGCGTATTGTCGTATTTTCACGTGCCGTCGCGGGACAGACATTCTACCAATAATTTAGCGTGGCGTTTGATGAAATACTCTCATCAAATTATGGCGAGCATTCTTTTTAACATTTAATTCGGACAATTATAGTTGCATCAGCGCATTAGACTCTGAACTGCTCTGTTAGTTAGGTTGTAGGGATACTTGTGGTTTTTATTTGTGACTTTGAGAATATACTCAACTATTTTGGAAGATCGTTTTTGATTAGAAATCCCGGACAATCTCCTAATTCTTCAGAGTTATAAGCTGCAGCTATAATGGTACTCTCAGATGAAGTGGGCACTAGGAACTCTAATTACAGGCTTCACGTTTTGTTAAATCACTTTCTGGGGGCTAAAAAAGAATTAGAGAGCCAGTGTTGAGAACGGCGAAAGACAGCATTAACAACATTCTAAAAGCCAGAAACTGATTCAACATTCAAAACTTTTATACAGCAGAACCGCACGGCCACCACGGCCGGAAATTCTGTCTTGCTCGTAGAAATGTGCGTGCAGATTAGTATATAATATACCCGAGCTATAAGTTGTGAAATTGTAATACCTGTAAACTAGAACAATTGCTGCAATCGCTGTAAAACCGAGTGATAATGTTCAAAATAAATAGGTAATCAATTGTCATCAATCTTTAACATATCACAAAGGAGTCAAGTTAAAGGAATTCATTTAAAATAAGACATAGAATGCAGGGACCCACACATCAGCGTGTGAGCCCTCCAGCCCCTTGCCTAGTACCGTACAGGCAGGGCACGTTCTCTGGGTAGCGCTCTCAAGCTCCCCTCCCCAGTTATCCGTTGCGCAATTTTCATTTAGGGCTTGACGACATCAACTTTCATCTGGCGTCCCTAGGCAAGGAGGTGTGACGGTAATCTTTCAACCTTCGAGCACTTCATCTTGACAGTGATGAAGCGTTGCAAGCAGAGGTGAGGTTGTGGCTCCGTCACGAAAGTCAAGCATTCTACAGTGACGGTATCAACGAACTGGTCTCTTTTTGGGAGAAATGTGTTCGTCGCCAGCGTATGTTAAGAAATAAATATACAGATTTGAAGAATAAAGATGTAAAATGTTAATAAAGTTTTTTTTTTAATTTTAAAAAGCTTCAAGAGTTTTCACACAAAAAATTCGGAGGCATTACTTTTCAGCCCGCAGATTGAATAGACGCTATGATCAAATCAACTACATTCTGTCCCTGTACCGATAGGACTGTGGCTATGAAAAACAGAATTTATGGATTATATTCACAAAATCACTGTATTTATTCAAAATAATCTCGCCATGATTCAAAAAAGTGTTTTGAAACAGTAACTGTAGTGCTTTTAGGGAGTTGCATTTAGTACTGCAGTATATTATTTTAGATACCCTTAACTGAATCATAACGGTGTCCTTTCATTGCCAACTTCAATCTGAGGAACAATCAGAAGTCGGCTGAGGTAAAATCCGGCGAATACGGTGCGTGGTCCAGGACTGTGAGCCATTTGCTGGTCACAACCCCGTGCACAGTCTTCGATTTGTGGGCTTGAGTGTCGTCACGGAGAAGCATCCAGGAACCCGCCTCTCGGTATTCGGGTCGAATTCAACGAACTGCCGCCCACAAACGCTGAATGACGCAAAAAACTTGATGTTGCCTCCCTTTTCCACTGCCGTTTTCCAACGAGTGTCAGACAAGGGCTGTTACATTAGCGACCAGGATGTCTGCTGCAGCATTGCTAGCGCTTTGACTGTCAACACAGCTGTTTTTGCAACTGCAAGAATCGTAACGCCTCAACTCGCCAAGAGATAGCATCGTAGTTTGGAATTTCACACAAGAAGTTTTCACGGAACTGGGACACACTGTATATGAAAGAAAAGCATGCAAGGTAAAAATTATCCCACATGGAATTCTGTTCTAGCGCAGCAAAAGATGCAAGACGATTCTTAAATCTATTCTGTAACAAACGGAATATGTATTTGAAGGAAGTGTGCTGTATTAATTGATTTATTAATGAAATTATTACGCGAAATTGACTATTTTTGAATAATTTTGGATGGAATATACTATTTAATGATATTCTATACGATGAAACTGAAAAAATGAAATAAAAAGGTACACGAACAGGGTTTGAACTCGTACCACCAGCGTGCACTACACTCACCTTTTTTATGCTGAGAATAACTTTATTGCCAAAAACTTGTAACGTTACAATCCATGAAGATTTACAGTTACTCTTTCACATACATTACATGTACAATACACAGCACATCAGTAAGAATAACGTCAGTACGTGACATTATCGTTTACTTCATTCCGAGCATCCACATCACAGTTTTGGGTCGGTCGAAAGATAACTAACGTTCAGGTGTGGGAGGTACGCATAAAACGTCATCATAGATTTTCTAGGGAAACTAGGGGTCGTCACACGAAAAGGTACTTAGGACAGATCTCTCTACGACATACCTAAGACTCATAAAAATCCGTGACCAAGAGGTCTAATCGTCCCCTTCTGAGAGGAGGTCCATAGACAGAGAGAGCTGCCTGTGATGGTAACGTCCCTCATTGGCTCAGGGAGACAGGTTTTTATGTCTTATGTTTACAAGGCCCCGGGAATAGACAACATTCCATTAGAACTACTGACAGCCTTGGGAGAGTCAGCCATGACAAAAAACTACCATCTGGCGAGCAAGATGTATGAGACAGATGAAATACCCTCAGACTTCAAGAAAAAAAAAATTCCAATCCCAAAGAAAGCAGGTGTTTACAGATGTGAAAATTACCGAGCTATCAGTTTAATAAGTCACGGCTGCTAGATACTAACGCGGATTCCTTACAGGCGAATGGAAAAATTGGTATAAGCCGACCTCGGGGAAGATCAGTTTGGATTCCGTAGAAATGTTGGAACACGTGAGGCAATACTGACCCTACGACTTATCTTAGATTAAGGAAAGGCAAACCTACGTTTCTAGCATTTGTAGACTTGGAGAAAGCTTTTGACAATGTTGACTGGATTACTCTCTTAATTCTAAAGGTGGCAGGGGTAAAATACAGGGAGCGAAAGGCTATTTACAATTTGTACAGAAACCAGATGGCAGTTATAAGAGTCGAGGGGCATGAAAGGGAAGCAGTGGTTGGGAAGGGAGTGAGACAGGGTTGTAGCCTCTCCCCGATGTTATTCAATCTGTATATTGAGCAAGCAGTAAAGAAAACAAAAGAAAAATTCGGAGTAGGTATTAAAATCCATGGAGAAGAAATAAAAACTTTGAGGTTCGCCGATGACATTGTAATTCTGTCAGAGACAGCAAAGGACCTGGAAGAGCAGTTGAACTGAATGGACAGTGTCTTGAAAGGAGGATATAAGATGAACATCAACAAAAGCAAAACAAGGATACTGGAATGTAGTCGAATTAAGTCGGGTGATGCTGAAGGAATTAGATTAGGAAATGAGACATTTAAAGTAGTAGATGAGGTTTGCTATTTGGGGAGCAAAATAACAGATGATGGTCGAAATAGAGAGGATGTAAAATATTCCCTGGCAATGGCAAGGAAAGCGTTTGTGAAGAAGAGAAATTTGTTAACATCAAGTATAGAGCGTCAGGAAGTCGTTTCTGAAAGTATTTGTATGGAGTGTAGCCATGTATGGAAGTGAAACATGGACGATGAATAGTTTGGACAAGCAGAGAATAGAAGCTTTCGGAATGTGGTGCTACAGAAGAATGCTGAAGATTAGATTGGTAGATCACTTAACTAATGAGGAGATATTGAATAGAATTGGGGAGAAGAGGAGTTTGTGGCACAACTTGACTATAAGAAGGGGTCGATTGGTAGGACATGTTCTGAGGCATCAAGGGATCACCAATTTGGTACTGGAGGGCAGCGTGGAGGGTAAAAATCGCAGAGGGAGACGAAGAGATGAATACACTAAGAAGATTCAGGAGGATGTGGGTTGCAGTAGGTACTGGGAAATGAAGAAGCTTGCACAGGATAAAGTAGCATGGAGAGCTGCATCAATCCAGTCTCTGGGCTGAAGACCACAACAACATGTTTACTTTGGCTTGGTTGGTGTGAGCAGTACTACTATGCGCGTTCCCAGTACGGCTTCCGGTTATAATTACAGTACCTGCAAGAAGGAAATACAATAAGCGATCTTCTCTGTAGCCACATTTTACTCAATTTACCTCCGATAAAAAATCACGCCATAAGTCAGATCTGTGGCGATAATTTCCAAACTGGATTTTCACAGCAATTATCCTTTTCCCTACTTACAATTGCAGGTGATTTACTGAATGTAACTAATATGTCTTAAGTAACTATGAAAAACAATGATGAGGAATGTCAGGCTTTTTTCCGCAATTGATTGCAAAAACTAAAGTGGAGATAATTCATAATGCCAATGTCTTCAAGAAAGAAAAAGGGAAACAGTGGACAATGAAATTTTGTGTGGAAGATCGAGTGGTAAAGGCGAACTGTGGAAACCGACAAATTATTACTTTCTGTTCTGAGTACGTATTTTATGATACTACAGCCTAAGGTTACTGACTTTATTTGGAGTACTTCAGAATAAAAGTCTGAAATCGCTTCAGTTGCGCTGACGTAAAAGAAACGAAATTTAGTTTTTTGGTCCATACCCATTATTTCCAGAACATTAAGATCTTCATAAAAGAGAGCTAATCTTCCACTACTTTTGATGTTCGCCAGGTAATCTTCAACAATTCTTGAAGTTCGTCTGAGCCGGCCGGAGTGGCCGTGCGGTTCTAGGCGCTACAGTCTGGAACCGAGCGACCGCTACGGTCGCAGGTTCGAATCCTGCCTCGGGCATGGATATGTGTGATGTCCTTAGGTTAGTTAGCTTTAATTAGTTGTAAGAGCTAGGCGACTGATGAACTCAGAAGTTACGTCGCATAGTGCTCAGAGCCACTTGAACCATTTTTTTTTTAAGTTCGTCTGACATACACTCTAGTTAATGATACCCTTCCATTTACTGCCTTGGAGAGAGTCGACAGCGGAAATTCGTATATGGCTGTATATCTAGGCACACACGAATTTGTTGTAACAACTTACCAAATAATAAGCTTTGATTCCATGTCCAGTTGTAGTTGGTAAGTCGTTGCAGTTCACGTTTGGGCATTACCTAACTGCACGTCCCGAGCACAGTCTCATAAAACTACACCACAGTCTGCCCTGTCAGTAACCAACATTGGAAAACCTGTTGTAATGGCCCTGTCTACAAAATTTGCTGCATATGCAGTCCTTGCGATACATACGCTGTGCAGGTATAAGGCCAAAGAAATCATCATTTTCTTTTTGCACAACAACGACTACAGATTGTTAAACTCACCAGAAGCTGGCAACGAAATGAAATGCACATGTGGCAAACGTACACTGCGCAAAACCCGACAAAAATACAATCAACGTTTCAAAATAAAAGCAATCGGTTCGCGCACCGCAGTGCACGAATTAAAAAGTTTACAGTGAAACACACGAGAATACCGATTTCGGGTTGTGAGCTCTCTCGTTGCCCAGTCCTCTCCTTGGCGATTGCTGACTGTTTCTTGATTACCGTGAGACTGTCTCATCAAGAGTATCCTACACATCCTTACCTGTATGTAGTGCGGAACTGAGCCTTAGATTACGCGAGAGGCGGACCCGCCGGTATCTACATCTGCGTCTACATCTACATTTACATACACACTCCGCAATCCACCATACGGTGCGTGGCGGAGGGTACCTCGTACCACAACTAGCATCTTCTCTCCCTGTTCCACTCCCAAACAGAACGAGGGAAAAATGAATGCCTATATGCCTCTGTATGAGCCCTAATCTCTCTTATATTTTCTTTGTGGTCTTTCCGCGAAATGTAAGTTGGCGGCAGTAGAATTGTACAGCAGTCAGCCTCAAATGCTGGTTCTCTAAATTTCCTAAGTAGCGATTCACGAAAAGAACGCCTCCTTTCCTCTAGAGACTCCCACCCGAGTTCCTGAAGCATTTCCTTAACACTCGCGTGATGATAAAACCTACCAGTAACAAATCTAACAGCCCTCCTCTGAATTGCTTCTATGTCCTCCCTCAATCCGACCTGATAGGGATCCCAAACGCTCGAGCAGTATTCAAGAATAGGTCGCACCAGAGTTCTATAAGCGGTCTCCTTTACAGATAAACCACATATTCCCAAAATTCTACCAATGAACCGAAGGCGACTATCCGCCTTCCCCACAGCTGCCATTACATGCTTGTCCCACTTCATATCGCTCTGCCATGTTACGCCCAAATATTTAATCGACGTGACTGTGTCAAGCGCTACACTACTAATGGAGTATTGAAACATTACAGGATATTTTTCCCTATTCATCTGCATTAATTTACATTTATCTATATTTAGAGTTAGCTGCCATTCTTTACACCAATCACAAACCCTGTCCAAGTCATCTTGTATCCTCCTACAGTCACTCAACGACGACACCTTCCCGTACACCACAGCATCATCAGCAAACAGCCGCACATTGCTATCCACCCTATCCAAAAGATCATTTATGTAGATAGAAAACAACAGCGGATCTACCACACTTCCTTGGTGCACTCCAGATGATACCCTCACCACCGATGAACACTCACCATCGAGGACGACGTACTGGGTTCTATTACTTAAGAAGTCTTCGAGCCACTCACATACTTGGGAACTAATCCCATAAGCTCGTACCTTAGTTAGGAGTTTGCAGTGGGGCACCGAGTCAAACGCTTTCCGGAAGTCAAGGAATATGGCATCCGTCTGATACCCTTCATCCATGGTTCGCAAGATATCGTGTGAAAAAAGGGCGAGTTGCGTTTAGCAGGAGCGATGCTTTCTAAAGCCGTGCTGATGCATGGACAGCAACTTCACTGTCTCAAGGAAATTCATTATATTCGAACTAAGAATATGTTCAATAATTCTGCAACAAACCGATGTTAAGGGTATTGGTCTGTAATTTTGAGGATCCGTCCTTCTACCCTTCTTATAAACAGCCGATACCTGCGCTTTTTTCCAGTCGCTCGGGACTTTACGTTGGGCAAGAGATTCGAATTGGAATCCCATCAGGACCTGTCGATTTATTTATTTTCAACCCATTCAGCTGCTTCACAACCACCAGGGATATCTATCACTATGTCCTCAATACGGGAATCTGTACGAGTCGCAAACGGCGGTATGTTTGTACGATCGTCCTGCGTGAAAGATTTCTCAAATGCTAAATTGGAGACGGGGAATGCTGTAAAAGGAGTGGGGGAGTGCTGTGCTGGGAGAAGCCGTAACAGCAGAGTAAGTCGGTCGGGAGAGCTCAGTGACTTTGAACGTCAACCAGTAGTTTGATGTGACCTGAGTAACAAATCCGTCAGATATTTCAGTCCTTGTAAAGCCGTCCACATTGACTGCTGGTCATGAGAGTGTGAAGCGGTAACGCGGAGGAATAACCACACCTAAACCGAGACCAGCCACACTTCATATACTGACCTTACAGAGCGCGCGAAATATGCGATTTTTCAACGGGCTACATCTAGGATTCTACCGGACAGAGATATAACGCGCCAAGTGTTTTGGACAGCCCTTAGCCTAGCGACCCTTTACTCACCTATCGGAAAAACGGGCATGCTATAGCTATTCTACAGCACAGCGTAAAAATTTAAACATTAGGCACTTCCTACAGCCCAGATAAATTGATCTAATCGGTTGGTTAGTTTGCATTAGACGTGAGCTAGTGTGGACCTTACGCAGTTTATAAAAGCCTCATTTGTTCACGAGCGCATAATTTTTGGGTAAGAACAGTAGAAATTTTGAGGATGGCCAGTTCTATAATTTCTATCATGGCACATCACCTAAATTTTTATCATACACTACCGGCCGTTAAAATTGCTACACCACGAAGATGACGTGCTACAGACGCGAAATTTAACCGACAGGAAGAAGATACTGTGAAATGCTAATGATTAGCTTTTCAGACCATTCACACAAGTTTGGCGCCGGTGGCGACACCTACAACGTGCTGACATGGGGGAAGTTTCCAATCGATTTCTCATACACAAACAGCAGTTGACCGGCACTGCCTGGTGAAACGTTGTTGTGAAGCCTCGTGTAAGCAAGAGAAATGCGTACCATCACGTTTCCGACTTTGATAAAGGTCGGCTTGTAGCCAATCGCGATTGCGGTTTATCGTATCGCGACATTGCTGCTCGCGTTGGTCGAGATCCAATGACTGTTAGCAGAATATGGAATCGGTGGGTTCAGGAGGGTAATACGGAACGCCCTGCTGCATCCCAACGGCCTCGTATCACTAGCACTCGAGATGACAGGCATCTTATCCGCATAGCTGTAACGAATCGTGCAGCCACGTCTCTATCCCTGACTCAACAGATGGGGACGTTTGCAAGACAACAACCATCCTCACGAACAGTTCGACGACGTTTGCAGCAGCATGGACTGTCAGCTCGGAGACCATGGCTGCGGTTACCCTTGACGCTGTATCACAGACAGGAGTGCCTCGATGGTGTACTCAACGGCGAACCTGGGTGCACGATTGGCAAAACGTCATTTTTTTCGCATGAATTCAGGTTCTGTTTACAGCATCATGATGGTCGCATCCGTGTTCGGCGACATCGCGGTGAACGCACAATGAAAGCGTGTATTCGTCATCGCCATACTGGCGTGATTGCATGGGGTGCCATTGGTTACACGTCTCGGTCACCTATTGTTCGCATTGACGGCACTTTGAACAGTGGACGTTATATTTCAGATGTGTTACGACCCGTGGCTCTACCCTTCATTCGATCCCTGCGAAACCCTACATTTCAGCAGGATAATGCACGACCGCATGTTGCACGTCCTGTACGGGCCTTTCTGGATACAGAAAATGTTGGACTGCTGCCCTGGCCAGCACATTCTTCAGATCTCTCACCAATTGAAAACGTCTGGTCAACGGTGGCCGAGCAACTGGCTCGTCACAATACGCCAGTCACTACTCTTGATTAACTATGGTATCATGTTGAAGCTGCATGGGCAGCTGTACCTGTACAAGCCATCCAAACTCTGTTTGACTTGACCCAGGTGTATCAAGGCCGATATTACGACCAGAGGTGGTTGTTCTAGGTACTGATTTCTCAGCATGTATGCACCCAAATTGCGTGAAAATGTAATCACATGTCAGTTCTAGTATTATATATTTGTCCAATGAATACCCGTTTATTATTTGCATTTCTTCTTGGTGTTGCAATTTTAATGGCGAGTAGTGTATTTTCTTAAGGTGATATTCTCTGGGGAATCTGAGGAATACGAAACGTTTTATACATGGTATAACCTGTTACCAAGATCCAGAGGTTCAAAGTTACCGTACTTGTGCAGAAAACTGCAAAAACTGTTTTTAGCCGCGTTTGCATCGTGGGACGAAATTATCTAAATAACTAACCTCAGCCAGTGACTCAAATTTTAACTGTATATTATTTATACATTCATCCAGAAATGCCATTTTCACATTTTCCAAAATCTGTATTCGTTATCAAGGTACACCCGAATAACCATGTCTACCAAGAGTATCAGTTGTGTTGATGGCCACATCTATAATTTCTGTTCGAGTCCTCCCTCGTGCATCGGTGTGTTGTTCTTAGCATAGGTTAGTTGAAGTAGTGTGTAAGTCTAGGGACCGACGACCTAAGCAGTTTGGTTCCTTAGGAATTCACACACACATAATTTCTATTCATGGCAAATTGTCGAAAGTTTTACCTTACGTTCTTAAGATGATGTTCTCGGGGAACCTTGAAACTTTGTTCGATGTCATAATCCGTTACTGAGATACAGAGGTTCAAAGTTTCCATACGTCTGCACGTAAAATATGCAAGTAATATCAGGCCTGAGGCGCAAATGTTGTTTTGATTGACGTAGCGAACACGTGGCAAGGGTTCGACAGTCATCGCAAGGATTCTGAGGACACCACATTATGTTTTTAATCAGTATTTTTTCGCCAATAAAACTTTATGACGCGATGTCTCTGTATAACTTCACGTTTACATAAAATGCTCGAAGATATACTGCAGTGACAGAAGAAGGGCTAGAGAGTCTTACTATGCCTGAAAAGAACTTAAAAAGGCTGCCAAAAATTATGTAAAACTGGAAAGACTGCGAGTTCAGTAAAATATTTCTAACACAATTTTTACTCTTTTAGGATACAATTCATATCCCGGGAGTTTTCAATGAATTGTGATCTACGAGCAAAGTACCCAGAAGAAATGTAAAGCAAACGATTTTGTGTTAACCTTATATTATGCGTACTTATTTTTTGTTCATATGAATGAAAGTGCATAAATATGTCGAAGTATAGAAATAAACTGTCAAAACGTTACTGACCAACAGAATTCATTTTATACAAGCATCACACCCTGTTGTAGCAGTAAAGTAATAGAACTGCAGGGGAAAAATGCTCCTGTGGGGCACAAAAAAGCGAATGTGCTCCTCATTATTAGAATCTGACAGAAAAGTGGGGAACTAGCTGCCTCAATCCTCATTTTGTATTGCTCATCAAATAGTTGGCATGCTAACATATTGGCGCTTTTTTGTGCTGAAAGAGACTAGTAGGTAGGCGGTGACCGTGGCAGAGAGAGAAGACATTGACGATGGGAGAGAAAGAGACAGGGAACAAGGAAGGTGGGAGACTGAAAGTGTCAGTGAAAGAGGAAGAGGAAGAGAGATGAATGAATAGAATAGAGCTACCTTTAAATTTTTACTGGTGTATTGTACCAGTACTGCTAATGCCCATCAAATTATGATTTTATCACATTAGAAATATATGTGGAAGAATTCGGTGGACTTTTTTTCGTTACACCTCCCGCAGCTGTGACCTAAACTGATCAGTTTCGATTCGTGATCCACAGTAACGATTTTTTATTTCTTAATTTTCTACGGACTAGGAGCTCACTTAAGCAGTTACACCTCTGCTGTCCCCCCATAGAGTATGAATACCAGCGGTGTGACCATAGCGTAATGCGTATGTTGCCAACATGAAACCGGAATAGTCAGGCGACAGTGGCCCGACACTGTCGTTTACGCTGTACACTAAGGCTCAAACTATAATATTACACGTATTTGGCATGATTTCACATATTTATTTATTAGTATTAGCCGAGGCGCGAAGCTGTTGCTGCTACGTATGTAGTCCGAAACTGGTCAAAGGGGAAAAGTTACTTTTCATTAGAAAATACCACAAAAGTCTAATTACAGTTATCACACTAGAAAGAGGCGCTTTGTGTGTCGATTAATGTCCAGACACAGTACAGTGAATGCATAAACTGGTAGACCAATTCATATGATTGTTCGGCCATATACACTCCTGGAAATGGAAAAAAGAACACATTGACACCGGTGTGTCAGACCCACCATACTTGCTCCGGACACTGCGAGAGGGCTGTACAAGCAATGATCACACGCACGGCACAGCGGACACACCAGGAACCGCGGTGTTGGCCGTCGAATGGCGCTAGCTGCGCAGCATTTGTGCACCGCCGCCGTCAGTGTCAGCCAGTTTGCCGTGGCATACGGAGCTCCATCGCAGTCTTTAACACTGGTAGCATGCCGCGACAGCGTGGACGTGAACCGTATGTGTAGTTGACGGACTTTGAGCGAGGGCGTATAGTGGGCATGCGGGAGGCCGGGTGGACGTACCGCCGAATTGCTCAACACGTGGGGCGTGAGGTCTCCACAGTACATCTATGTTGTCGCCAGTGGTCGGCGGAAGGTGCACGTGCCCGTCGACCTGGGACCGGACCGCAGTGACGCACGGATGCACGCCAAGACCGTAGGATCCTACGCAGTGCCGTAGGGGACCGCACCGCCACTTCCCAGCAAATTAGGGACACTGTTGCTCCTGGGGTATCGGCGAGGACCATTCGCAACCGTCTCCATGAAGCTGGGCTACGGTCCCGCACACCGTTAGGCCGTCTTCCGCTCACGCCCCAACATCGTGCAGCCCGCCTCCAGTGGTGTCGCGACAGGCGTGAATGGAGGGACGAATGGAGACGTGTCGTCTTCAGCGATGAGAGTCGCTTCTGCCTTGGTGCCAATGATGGTCGTATGCGTGTTTGGCGCCGTGCAGGTGAGCGCCACAATCAGGACTGCATACGACCGAGGCACACAGGGCCAACACCCGGCATCATGGTGTGGGGAGCGATCTCCTACACTGGCCGTACACCACTGGTGATCGTCGAGGGGACACTGAATAGTGCACGGTACATCCAAACCGTCATCGAACCCATCGTTCTACCATTCCTAGACCGGCAAGGGAACTTGCTGTTCCAACAGGACAATGCACGTCCGCATGTATCCCGTGCCACCCAACGTGCTCTAGAAGGTGTAAGTCAACTACCCTGGCCAGCAAGATCTCCGGATCTGTCCCCCATTGAGCATGTTTGGGACTGGATGAAGCGTCGTCTCACGCGGTCTGCACGTCCAGCACGAACGCTGGTCCAACTGAGGCGCCAGGTGGAAATGGCATGGCAAGCCGTTCCACAGGACTACATCCAGCATCTCTACGATCGTCTCCATGGGAGAATAGCAGCCTGCATTGCTGCGAAAGGTGGATATACACTGTACTAGTGCCGACATTGTGCATGCTCTGTTGCCTGTGTCTATGTGCCTGTGGTTCTGTCAGTGTGATCATGTGATGTATCTGACCCCAGGAATGTGTCAATAAAGTTTCCCCTTCCTGGGACAATGAATTCACGGTGTTCTTATTTCAATTTCCAGGAGTGTATTTACGACAGAGGTACTGACAAAATTGGATAGCATAGGCGGTGTGCTGCTAGTCAGTACGTTGAATCTATAAACACTTCGAGCAGCGCTGACCTCCAGATAAGATTTATATATAATAATCTGAATCATTGGCGTTAGCCAGCCAGTCAGGCAGAAGCGACTGGCAGAGAGAGAAGCAGTAACGGGGAAGTAACCGATTTTGTGACTTTTACGAGTTCCTAACCGGGAGAGAAATGTATAATTGTATCTGTGTGCTTTGATAGTTTAGTTTCTTGATTTTCTGTGTGTTAATTTAATATCTAATAGACACAGTTCTTGCGTTTCCGTTTGCGTCGGAAAGCGAACCGATTTTGTGACATATTACAAGTTTCAAATCAGGAGCGAATTATTTAGTCTCACCTAAATGCTTCGGTAGTACGGTTCTTGAATCTCTGCGTATTACTCTAATTTGTTAGACATAGTTCTTGCGTTTTCGTCAGCGTCTACAGTAGAGTTCCGCAGCACATGCCGATTGTCCGTTTATTTGGGTAGTGTACTTTTCCATGGTTTTTAGTATGGATAGGGACTGTGATTGTTGTGTGCGGATGTGAGCCAAATTGGTGACACCTCACTATCAGCTCCAGGTTGTGATGACTTCAGTTACACAGCTTGAAGCTGCAGTGGATAGGCAACACTGTTATGGGCCGGCGGTGGGGATCCAATGGACGTCCAGCACGTCCGACTCCTCCAATTGGTACTCACCGGTGACCAGCACAGTTACTGCTCGCACTGAGGTTGACCCCTCAGCCGTGGTCCAGTGGGAGGTCGCCTCGGCTCGTGGCAGGCGGCGAAAGACTTCCCAGGGGGCCGCATGTGAGGCCTCCGCGTTTAGTCTGACAAACAGGTTCCAGGCGCCGTCTGTGGCTGACACTGTCGCCCAGCCAGATGCAGTCGTCTTTCCTGTTTCAGGGGAAACCTCTCAGACTGCAAGAGGGTGGGATTATTGGTAGTTGGGAGCTTAAATGTTAGGCACGTTAAGGGACCCTTAGGGACATGACTGCCAAGGAGGGGAAGAAAACCAATGTGCACTCTGTGTGCATGCTGGATGGATTCATTTCAGACGTGGAACGGGTGCTTTCGGATGCCATGAAGAGCACAGGGTGCAGCCAACTGCACGTGGTGGCTCACATCGGTACCAATGATATGTGTCACTTTAGACCAGAAGAGATTCTCTCTGGTTTCGAGCGGCTAACAGAAGTGGTAAAGGCGGCCGTCTTGCATACGAGATGAAAGCAGAGCTGGCTATTTGCAGCACAGTCGACAGGACAGATAGCGGACCTTCGGTACAGAGCCGAGTGGAGGGTCTGCATCAGAGGCTCAGACGGTTCTGCGACCGTGTAGGCTGCAGATTCCTCGACTTGCGCCGTAGGGTGGTTGGGTATCGGGTTCCACTGAATAGGCCAGAAGTCTCCAACCCGCAGGGGGCGGCTACATGAGTAACAGGGGCTGTTTGGTGTGGACTGGGTGTTTTTTTAGCTTAGAGGGTCTCAGGAAAACCCGAAAAGGGCTTCAGTCACAAAGGGTGCATAGGAAGAACGTACATACAGGAACCATCGGTATAACAGTTGTAAATTGTCGTAGCTATGTTGGGGAAAGTACCTGAGTTCCAAGCGCGAATACAGAGCACTGATGCTCAAATCGTTATATGCACTGAAAGCTGGCTAAAACCGGAGATAAGTTCAGCTGAAATTTTGGCGAAGAACCTAATGGTGTTCCGAAAGGATAGGCTACAAAGAATTGGCAGTGGCGTGTTTTTTGCTGTTACAATTAGATTTTCTTGTCGCGAAATGCAGATAGATAACTCCTGTGCGTTAGTATGGGCGGAGCTCATTCTTGGCAACCGGAATAAACTAATAATTGGATCCTTTTACCGACCACCCAGTTCAGACGATACAATTGCTGAAAGGCTCAAAGAAAACTTCAGTTTGGATTCAAACACATACCCGACTCATAAAATTATAGTTGATGGTGACTTGAATTTACCCTCGATATGTTGACGCAAATACATGTTTAATTCCGGAGGAACGCATAAAACATCATCCGAAATTGTGCTAAACGCATTCTCTGAAAATTATTTCGAGGAACTACTTCATGAGCCCACGTGAATAGTAAACGGTTGTGAAAACACCCTTGACCTCTTATCGACAATTAATCCTTACCTAATAATGAGCATCAGAACGGATACATGGATTAGTGAACACAGGATCGTCGTAGCGAGACTGAATATTGTAACTCCCAAATCCTTCAAAAGAAAACGAAAAGTCTACCTATTCAAAATAGTAGATAAAAATTTACTTGACGCCTTCCGGAGAGACACTCTCCACTCCTTCCAAATTAATAATGAAAGTGTGGACCAGAAATTCAAAGAAATAATATCGGTAGCAATTGAGAGATTTATACCAAATAAACTAACAAATGACGGAGCTGATCCTTCTTGGTACACAAAGGTAGTGAGGAAACTGTTGCAAAAACAACAAAAAAACATGCCAGATTTAAAAGGACGCAAAATCTCCCACTTTGGCGATCTTTTACAGAAGCTCAAAATTTAGCGCGCACTTCAATGTGAGATGCTTATACATAACAGCTTTCACAACGAAACGTTGTCTCGAAACCTGGCAGAAAATCCAAAGAGATTCTGGTCGTATGTGAAGTATGGGCAAGACACTATCAATGCCTTCTCTAAGCGACAGTAATGAAAATACCGTCGAAGACAGTGCCGCCACAGCGGAGTAACTAAACACAGCCTACCGAAATTCTTTCACCAAAGAAGACGCAGTAAGTGTTCCAGAATTCCAATCAAGAACATCAGCCAACATGAGTAACTTAGAAGCAGATCTCTTCGGATTAGTGAAGCAACTTAAATCACTTAACAAATGCTAGTCTTCCCACCCAGATTGTATACCAGTTAGGTTCGGGCCGGCCAGTGTGACCGAGCGGTTCTAGGCGCTTCAGTCTAGAACCGCGCAACCGCTACGGTCGCAGGTTCGAATCCTGCCTCGGACATAGATGTTTGTGATGTCCTTAGGTTAGTTAGGTTTAAGTAGTTCTAAGTCTAGGGGACTGATGACCTCAGATGTTAAGTCCCATAGTGCTCAGAGCCATTTGAACCATTTGAGTAAAATAGAAGTGATTTCTGACGTTCAACAAGGTAGTGTTATAGGCCCTATGCTGTTACGTATCTACGAGGGTTGACTGAAAAGTAATGCCTCCACCTTCGTAACTCTTCAACAGTTGGCAGCATTGGTATGCGGCAGGTACTGGCTTGTTCCGTAGCCTCCTCTCTACAGCTCCAGTTGGCGGGAAGCCTTAGCATTGAACGGTTGTGTTGTTACGGTCGGTCAATGTGATTTAAGCAACGTGCAGTCATTGAATTCTTGACAGCAGAAAGTGTCACCCCAAACGAGATTAATCAGAGAATGAAAGCAGTTTATGGTGCTTGTGTTGATGTGAGTACTGTGCGTCGTTGGGCGAGTAATTTTAAGCTGGCCGATGTGACCGAGTGGTTCTAGGCGCTTCAGTCCGTAACCGCGCTCCTGCTACGGTCGCAGGTTCGAATCCTGTCTCGGGCATGGATGTGTGTGATGTCCTTAGGTTAGTTAGGTTTAAGTAGTTCTAAGTCTAGGGGACTGATGACCTCAGATGTTAAGTCCCATAGCACTTAGAGCCCTTTGAACCATTTGAGTAAGTTTAAAGATGTTGAGACGGGAAAACCTCACCTGCGTGACAAACAAAGAGTTCGACATCCTGTTACAGCAACCACCGAATTTCACAAACAAAACGTCGACTTCCTTGATCGTGGAACAACATTAAATTCAGAGCGTTACATCACAACGCTGCCAACTCTGAAACGACGGCTAACAAGGGTCCGAAAGGAAAAGAGAAATGTTTTCCTGCAGCATGACAATTCCAAACCACCCACTTCACGTGCCACCACAGCAGAGCTTCAGAGACTGAATCTCACCACCGTACGGCATCCTCCATTCAGTCCAGATTTAGCACCGTCTGACTTCCATCTGTTCCCGATTATGAAAGACGATCTGCGGGGAAATCATTGTGCTTCTGACGAAGACGTTGAAAGAACTGTGAGACCGTGATTGCGGAAACAAGAGTGTCGACTTCTTCCGTGATGGCTTCAGGAAACGTGTTCATCGCTGGCGGAAATGTATCCAATTGGCTGGTGATTATGAGGCAAAGTGAATATTGGTATTTATTAAAATATTCCCATCCAAACCCAAGTAACGAAGGTGGAGGCATTACTTTTCATTCAACGATTTGGGAGACAATCTGAGCAGCCATCTTAGGTTGTTTGCTGGTGACGCTGTCGGTTATCGACAAAGTCATCAGAAGGCCAAAGCAAATTGCAAAACTATTTAGAAAAGATATCTGTATGAGGCCAAAATTGGCAATTGACCCTAAATAACTAAAAGTGTGAGATCATCCATATGAGTGCTAAAAGCAATCCGTTAAACTTCGGTTACACGATAAATCAGTCAAATTTAAAGCCTGTAAATTCAACTAAATACCTATAAATTACAATTACGAACAACCTAAATTGGAAAGAACTCATAGAAAATGTAGTGGGGAAGGCTAACCAAAGACTGCGTTTTATTGGCAGGACAAATGGTTCAAATGGCTCTGAGCACTATGGGACTTAACATCTGAGGTCCCCAAGGCAGGATTCTAACAAATGGTTCAAATGGCTCTGAGCACTATGGGACTTAACTTCTGAGGTCATCAGTCCCCTAGAACTTAGAACTACTTAAACCTAACTAACCTAAGGACATCACACACATCCATGCCCGAGGCAGGATTCGAACCTGCGACCGTAGCGGTCGCGCGGTTCCAGACTGCAGCGGCTAGAACCGCTCGGCCTCACGGCCGTCTATTAGCAGGACATTTAGAAAATGTAACGCATCTACTAAAGACACTGCCTACACAACGCTTGTCCGTCCTCTTTTAGAATGCTCCGCGATGTGGGATCCTTACCAGATAGGACTGACGGAGTATATCGAGAAAGTTCGAAGAAGGGCAGCACGTTTTGTATCATCGCGAACTAAGGGAGAGAGTGTCACTGAAATGATTCAGGGTTTGGGGTGGACATCATTAAAACAAAGGCGTTTTTCGTTGAGCCGGAATCGTCTCACGAAATTTCAATCACCAACTTTCTTCTCCGAAAATATTTTGTTGACGCCGACCCACACAGGGAGAAACGATCACCATAATGAAATAAGGGAAATCAGAGCTCGCACGGAAATATATAGGTGTTCGTTTCTTCCACGCGGTGCACGAGATTGGAATAATAGAGAAATATTGTGAAGGTGGTTCGATGAACCCTCTGCCACGCACTTAAATTTGATTTTCAGACTATCCATGTAGATGTTGACGTAGATTTCCTTCGCGTTATTCAGTTTTCCAAACTACTATGCCTATTTTCCAGAATTCAAAAATCAAATGGCTCCAAGCACTATGGGACTTAACATCTGAGGTCATCAGTCCCCTAGACTTAGAAGTACTTAAACCTAACTAACCTAAGGACATCACACACATCCATACCAGAGGCAGGATTCGAACCTGCGACCGTAGCAGCAGCACGGTTCCAGACTGAAGCGCCTAGAACCGCTCGGCCACAGCGGCCGGCTCCAGAATTCATAAAGCTCCTATGACGTGTTGAATGATTATGTCCCATTAATATTTCCGTTTCTCTAAAGACGATAAAACGTTAAGAATATTGACCTAGAAAGCATTAGGTAGTCATTTCCCAATGCCACCGCAGCTTAATTTATCGATACAGATATCAGAAATACGATAAAGCTCAGCGCAAAACCTAAAATACAGTTGGTCTTCACGGGAGGTTCCTTACAAAACACTGCTGCGACCTATCCTAGAATATTTCTCATGTGTGGGGATCCGTACAAAATAGGAATAACAGAGGAGGACTGCACAAGTGTTCCGAGGTTTGTTTGACTAATGAGAGAGTGTCACGGAGAAGCTACAAACTGAAATGGCAGTCTCTTTGAAATAGACAAGAACCTTCGCGAGAAAGCCTACTAATAAAGTCTCAAAAATCAGCTTTAAATGTATCTAGGAATATATGACAACCCCCTTTTTATTGCTCCTGTAGGGACCGCAAGGATAATATCAGATTAACTGTAGCACGCACAGAGGCGTTTAACCATCATTTCTGCCGCTCGCCATACGTCAGTGGAACGAGAAGAAGTCGCAATAACTGGAACAGTGGGAAGTACTCTCTACCATATACTTCGACGGTTTCCAGGGTATTCGTGAGGATGCAGTAAAATAGTGGCGCCTATCTTTTCTTTTCTATGGCAAAACAAAAAACTAGCGGCGTGTGAACTGTGACATTTGTCGAAACAAGTCAATTGCCATTGCATCGATCTCTTCAGAGTTTTAATTTAAGGTCATTACAGATATCGAATACAAATTATTAGGAGGCCTATGAAATCGTGTACAAAATACATGCTACTTTTTAACAGGATCTCTCTATGCTAGCAATATAATGACATCCAAAATCAACAGAGCACTTGAGACAACCTCCCGCGGCATCATAATCAAGCGAAGGAGTTGATTATGCTGACGAAAAATTCTGTTCTGCGCATCTTTATGTTCATTCTATGGATATTCCTACTCTGTTCTGTCGCCTCAGTTTTATTTTTTATCAGAAGAGGAATAAAAAGACATCTAAAGGCGACGTAAAAATCTGAAACATTTTCTCTATGGTTAGAAATGAGACAGCAAGACTGACGCTACAGTATCGGTCAAGATTTTCTGCACAACATTTAAATGAAAAATTTACAATAAGCAAATAAAAAGATGAGTTAACTAAAGCTTTCGAGTTTGATTCCGTTATTTCGTGATAATATTCAATATTTCACGACAGTTTAACTAGATACAGAGTCGCAGTGCCACAGCGCAGGTTTATTATGCCTGCCTAACGAAACTAAGGAATCCATAAGAAAAGACAAACGTCATTTATGTTAATAAGGGCTATGGTGTGCAAGAGAAGAACACTGGTCCGAAGTATATACAATATATAATACAGTTGGAAAAGTGAATGTCGTTTATGTCGAATGTCGCCGTACCGTTGGAGCAGCAGTGCGCTTGTACGCTAAAGGGTATCCAGATCGTGCACGGGCTCACTATCTGTCTTTTCAAACATTATAAAAGTTCTACAAACTGAAATTGTGGAGAAGAACAGCTGATGAAAGAAGTGAAACTAACATTTTAGCAGCAGTAACACACAATGCAAATTTCACTAAGAGGTATCTCGGGAGTACGAGAAGGATCAACCAAACGGAGTATTCTGTAAACAGTACCTTCCATCGCACTTCATCCTGTTCTCATTTAGCTGCATATATATCTTTATGGTAATGACTTTCAAAATTGGTTACATTTTTCTGAATATTATCTCGAAAAGTACAAAGTGATGCGGCATATTCATGGAAAATTTTGTTTAAAGAAGAAACATCGTCTGCAAACCGTGGGTAAGTCCATCTTCGCAATATGTACTAATCGTCAGTTGAAAAACCGCGCTGACTCAAAGAAATGGACAAAAACAACGCTCTTGACCTACCAACGTTTGGCGGTGTTTTTCAAGTTCCTAAGGTACATTGTTGCCGCCTCCCACTGAACATAAGGTAGTCATTGTGGTACCAACATGATGGATACCCTCTCATTCCACACGTTGAACGACAGACCATGTTTAAGAGAACATTTGGAGAGCATCGGGCAAGCGTTTGTGGGACCTCTTTTCCTAATGGCGAACAGCGGATTCGGCGCTGTTATCTCGATACTATTCGATCAAGTCCTACACATATCGTGTCGTTGAACTTCTCTTAGAAGCTTCTTTCAGATTAGAAACAAAGGAAAGTTGGTGTCTAATTCGGTGTCTATAAACGATATAAATTACTTGTGGATGTCAGGAAACAAGAAATTCTCCATATTGTCCGCTATAGCTTGACGAAAACCACACATCGACATATTTATTCCTGGATGTATTTGGGGCGGCCTGCCTTACCTGCCTCATCCCACACACACACACACACACACATATATATATATATATATATATATATATATATATATATATATAGCTTATTTCAATAGTGGTACAAGTCCATTTTTGTTCATTCTGAGATACAGAGTCCTAAAGTTAAAAGAGCGCTGAAAAATCTGCAGTTAAGATACCAGAAATATTCATGTATATATACTTGAATATATCTGGTATCTCAACTGCAGATTTTTCAGCGCCCTTTTAACTTTAGGGCTCTGTATCTCAAAATGAACAAAAATGGACTTGTATGGAATGGACTTGTACCATTATTCAAATAAGCCCTTCATATATATATATATATATATATATATATATATATATATATATATATATACTGCGTCTGTACTGAGTAATTTCCAGAACTATGAGCAGTGACAACCCGTCTCCGTAGCCTTGACTATATATGCATACTTATTTGACGAAGCAATACTTACTAGCTGAATGCGTTTCCTAACTGCAAAAAATTTACACTGGTCAGTTATTTCGTAGCTGATTCGTTTCGCTGGTGTATTCTCCTAGCCTTCATGCCAACAATTACCAAAACTAGTTTCCCTGTGTATTTATTCCTGTAACACCGTGGTGATTTATGCCTGTACATTATGGAGTGCAGAAACATACCGAGGATGTCCGTACAAGGGCATCCAGTGTTAACTACGAGCAGACCTTCCCGATACTGTTGTGCAGCGCTAGTGTGTACCTGTCCGTGTCCCGGCCTCCTACGACCTTGACCGTGGAGTGTCCCGGCGCCGTGTGGAGCTGCGAGAGCTGCCGCCGCCCGAGACTGCTGCGGCGCCGCTGGACGAGTGCGGACTGCCGCTGCCGCTGCCGGCCGCCGGTCAGCGGACGCTGTGTTTGGCCGCCCGTCGCCTGGCAACGCGTGGCGTCGCACGCCGTGCCATTGTTGCTGCCCTGGCCACTCGCGGCCTGTTTCTTCTTCACCCTCTCTCCCCCACCGCCCTCACGCTTCTAACAACTCCAACAGCGGGCTTGTACCCCCGTTCGGCAGACACTCAACTTGTTTTCGGTTGTCTAGTTATATCTATCATCTCGTAGTGTGACACGCCGACAGAAACAGTAAATGCTGGCCTTAACCTCTATTGTATTGACCTACATCCTCCGCTCGTCGATCGCCTAGAAAGAGCGCTTATACGTAGGAACTTCAGAAAGGAAGTTATACACTACTGGCCATTAAAATTACTGCACCAAGAAGAAATGAAGATGATAAACGGGTATTCGTTGGACAAATATATTATATTAGAACTGACATGTGATTACATTTTCACGCAATTTGGGTGCATACATCCTGAGAAATCAGTACCCAGAACAACCATCTCTGGCCGTAATAACGGCCTTGATACGCCTGGGCATTGAGTCAAACAGAGCTTGGACGGCGAGTACAGGTATAGCTGCCCATGCAGCTTCAACACGATACCACAGTTCATCGAGAATAGTGACTGCCGTATTGTGACGAGCCAGTTGCTCGGCCACCATTGACCAGACGTTTTCAATTGGTGAGAGATCTGGAGAATGTGCTGGCCAGGGCAGTCGAACATTTTCTGTATCCAGAAAGGTCCGTACGGGACCTGCGACATGCGGTCGTGCATTATCCTGCTGAAATGTAAGGTTTCGCAGGGATCGAATGAAGGGTAGAGCCACGGGTCGTAATACATCTGAAATGTAACGTCCACTGTTCAAAGTGCCGTCAATGCGAACAAGAGTTGACCGAGACGTGTAACCAGTGGCACCCCATACCATCACGCCGGGTGATACTCCAGTATGGCCATGACGAATACAGGCTTCCAATGTGCGTTCACCGCGATGTCACCAAACACGGATGCGACCATCATGATGCTGTAAACAGAACCTGGATTCATCCGAAAAATGGCGTTTTGCCATTCGTGCACCTAGGTTCGTCGTTGAGTACACCATCGCAGGCGCTCCTGTCTGTGATGCAGCGACAAGGATAACCGCAGCCATGGTCTCCGAGCTGATAGTACATGCTGCTGCAAACGTCGTCTAACTGTTCGTGCAGATGGTTGTTGTCTTGCAGACGTCCCCATCTGTTGACTCAGGGATCGAGACGTAGCTGCACGATCCGTTACAGCCATGCGGTTAAGATGCGTGTCATTTCGACTGCTAGTGATACGAGGCCGTTGGGATCCAGCACGGCGTTCCGTATTACCCTCCTGAACCCACCGATTCCATATTCTGCTAACAGTTATTGGATCTCGACTAACGCGAACCTCTCAGACATTCGTACGAGAACAAATATCTTGGATAGGCCACGTAATGGACGATAGGGCGAAGTTAGTCGTATGCTGTTATGCTTTCTCATTCTTAGAAATGTTAGTAACTGAGTGTACTCCGTTCCAGAGCTACAGACAAAACTGACGAAATGGAATTGGATGTTGTATCACACTATTTGATGTTGTGTTTGTTCTTCAAATAAAGTACATGCATTCGGGGAAAAATATTAAATATTCTTCTGTTCGTTAGATCAACTCTTGTGGTCATCTCTGAAAAATAAGCGGATAATCTGGAGCATGTTCATGGTGATGATAGAATATACTACATCACTGAGAAAGAATCACTTGTCAATAATTTCCCATCTGTTCCAAAGGAAAAGGACGTGTAGACTACAGAGTCTTTGTTTCTAGTGTCGTTGAAGATTTTGTTAATGGATGTGGACTTCCAGATGAGTGGACATTGACATAACGTCACAATATACATGGTTAAGTTTGGAGATTACGCTAATGCCAGGAACAAACGATTAGAAGAGAAATAATTTTCTTTGAGCTCCTGAATTTACAGGTAAAGATTTCTTTTTTAAATTGTTGGAACAAACATCGACCTGGTTAGATAACGTGAAATAATAATCAGTCTTGATCGCAAATTTTTACTAAAAATTAAAAATCACTTGTCACCAGTTGTCGGACGCGTCCTCCGTCTCTTGTCAGCGCTCTGCTCGTCCCCTCTGCCCGCCACCTAATGAGACATGGTCTGATCATGATCTACATATGATCGATTCCGATTACCGTTGACATGTGAATTTCAGTTTGAGTAAAAATTTGCGATAAAGAGCGATTATTATTTCAAATTATCGAAATATTCTTTTTTTAAATAATTTAAGCACGAATTCTGTAGTGATTACTTTTTTAGTAAGTTATGATGTGGTCTCCCTCTCCTCACTAACCTTTCTCTTTCCGATTCGTTAGGGTTAACTAAGGTTACATTTGTTGTTGAACAATGAACCTAATTCAACATGTCTTCACTTCGATTTGCTGTTTATTCAGTGTCTACTTCTATGAACGGATAGATGGATTTGCAATGAGCAGCCCTTTGTCATTGTTGCTAATCTATTTTCGGAAGATTTCAAGGAACGTGCCCAAGAGTCGTCGTCATTGAAACTTCCGTGTTTTTTCAGATACGTAGTTGCGGCATGTCATACGTTGGTCAGGCCACCAGAACAGTGGAGGACCGGTGTTACTGAGCACAAGAATCACACGCACTTACAACAGACGAGCAAATCTGTTACTGCGAATATAACAAAACGAGGGTTCTGGCACACACATTCAGCTATAATGATAGTGTTATTCAGGAAGCCGGTGAGAATAACCTGACAAGAGGCCTTATAGATAGAGTTTGAGTTTTTTGTTTAAATTCTGCTTGGAGTCCAGCTCTCTCCGTGGTCAAACTAAAAGGGGGCAGAGTTCATGCTACCTTAACCACTGGTAATATTTACTATCGATAACATTTGACATCGGTTATGTTTGGTTGTGTGCTGGGCGCTAGTGTCTCGTGTGCATGTGTGTGTGTGTGTGTGTGTGTGTGTGTGTGTATCTACATCTACATATATTCTCTGCTAGCCACCAAGCGGTGTGTGGCGGAGGGCACTATTCGCGCCAAAGTCATATTTCCCCCGCTCTGTTCCACTCACGGATCGCGCGAGGGAAAAAGGATTGCCTGAACGTCTCAGTACCAGCTCTAATTTCCATTATATTTGAATGGTGATCATTGCACGATTTGAAAGTTGGTGGTAGTAATATATGCTCTACATCCTCGGCGAAGATCGGATTTTGGAATTTAGTGAGCAGCCCTTTCCGTTTAGCGCGTTGTCTATCTGCAAGTGTGTCCCAGTTCAAACTTTCTATGAGATTTGTAACGCTCTCGCGATGGCTAAGTGTACCAGTCACGAATCTTGCAGCTCTTCTTTGGACCTTCTCAATCTCTTGACTCAGACCCAACTGGTAAGGGTCCCATACAGATGAACAATACTCTAAGAATGGACCAACTAAAGTAAGTATTGTAAGCAATTTCCTTTGTTGAAGGACTGCATCGTCTCAGGATTCTACCAATAAACCGCAATCTACAGTTCGCCTTACCGCGCGCGCGCGCGCGCGCGCGCGCGTGTGTGTGTGTTTTGTCTTTCGACATATGCATCGCGCAATGAGATTTTAAATTTCCTTCCAAAGCGCTGTCTGCCTTGAACATTACCAGGTGTGCAACTGTCGAAACTTTGGAGGTTGTCGAAGACGTCACCTAGCTGTCTACCCTAAGTTGTTTGA
This sequence comes from Schistocerca nitens, assembly GCF_023898315.1. Taxonomy (NCBI): domain Eukaryota; kingdom Metazoa; phylum Arthropoda; class Insecta; order Orthoptera; family Acrididae; genus Schistocerca; species Schistocerca nitens. The sequence continues at coordinate 690,440,108 of NC_064617.1, forward strand.
CAGGAGGTAGGGCAGCTACGTCTAAGACAGAACCACTTTTCTGTGTCTCCCAATCGCAGGAGCACGCCACACACTACAATAAAAATACCCGTTGCATCACAGTGACCAAGCTCCTACTGCAAGCCGATAACGGCGCCCCTTATAGCTACAGCGGCAGGCCGCCTGCCCAACGTACTGCCGTCGCGTGCAGCCTATCTCGCCGCGGCAGGGCGCTATGCAGCCAAGGGCGATCTCAGGGTTAAAGACCTACTCCACTACCCTCACACTGCTCCGACAGCAGATCTGATTTTAAGAGGATGGTCGCTCATTAAGGCGTGGAAACCGTTCCATCCTCTGTCAACTTTAGCGTATTTTCTTTTCTAGGAAACGGGGACATGCGAAGACATCAATATCCATAGAAAACACTAAACAACAGTCACCAGTACTAGTCTGATCTTCTTTAAACAACATTTTCGATGTCACATTTGACGTAGTTCACAGCTGCAGGTTAAAGCATACTTGAATATCCCGGCCATCAATTTCTTCGTCTACTAAATGTTTGAAAGTACGTAAAAATGTCCTTAGTGGTATATGCAATTGCTTCACTGGCACAGGGAATTTTTCCAGACAGGTTAAAACATGGAATTATTAAACCACTTTATCAGTAAGGTGACAAGGCAGATTTAAACATTTAATGTCCACTTTTCTTATCGACATCTTTCTGCAAAATATTCGCAAAAGTAATGGACCCTTACGTGAAAACACATTTATTTAGCATAGCACAGCTTAGATTCCAGAAGGTTGCTCGACTGAGAATGCTATTTACAGTCACTCATAAAATACTATTGTATAAGCCTTAAATAATAATATATCCCCAGTTCGTATTTTTTGTGAATTGTCCAGGCCTTCGATTGTGTAGATCATGACACTCACTAGGAAAAACTCAAGTTTTATGGAAATGATAGCTTTTCACACAGCTGGTTTGAATCACACTTGACAAACAGAATGTAAAAGGTTGTGCTGAATAATTCAATGTCGGAAACAGAGAGAAGTTTAGTGACTGGGGTAAAAATGACAAATGGAGTCCCACAGGGTTCAATTTTGGGTCTATTCCTATTCCTCAGATATATGAATGACCTTCCACTTAATATTCAACAAACGAAATTGGTACTCTTCGCAAATGATACTAGTGTTATAATAAATCTCATTAGAGAGAAAGCAACAGAAGAGTTAGTAAATGATATTTTCCAAAGAATTAGTAAGTGGTTCTCTGAAAATTTTGAAAGAACACACTATATTCTATTCTGTAGAACAAATAGACTCATACCAACAATTGATGTAGGACATGAACAAGAATCAGTAGATAGGGTAGAATGTTCCAAATTTTGGGAGTACATTCTGATGAAAACTTCATCAGGAAGAAGCATATTACTGAGCTTCTCAAACAATTAAATTCAGATACTTTTGCTCTTTGTATAATTGCTAATCTTGGATATAGATGAACTAAGCTCCTGACATATTATGCATATTTCCACACAGTAATGTCATATGGAGTAATTTTCTGCTGTAACATATCACTTAGAAAGAAAGTTGTGATCGCACAAAAGCAGGCCGCAGGAATAAGACTTGGTGTTCATTCATGGACGTCATATACACTACTGGCCATTAAAATTGCTACACCACGAAGATGACGTCCTACAGACACGAAATTTAACCGACAGGAAGAAGATGCTGTGATATGCAAATGATTAGCTTTTCAGAGCATTCACACAAGGTTGGCGCCGGTGGCGATACCTACAACGTGCTGACATGAGTAAAGTTTCTAACCGATTTCACACACACAAACAGCAGTTGACCGGCGTTGCCTGGTGAAACGTTGTTGTGATGCCTCGTGTAAGGAGGAGAAATGCGTACCATCACGTTTCCGACTTTGATAAAGGTCGGATTGAAGCCTATCGCGATTGCGGTTTATCGTATCGCAACATTGTTGTTCGCGTTGGTCGAGATCCAATGACTGTTAGCAGAATATGGAATCGGTGGGTTCAGGAGGGTAATACGGAACGCCGTGCTGGATCCCAACGGCTTCGTATCACTAGCAGTCGAGATGACAGGCGTCTTATCCGCATGGCTGTAACGGATCGTGCAGCCAACCTCGATCCCTGAGTCAACAGTTGGGGACGTTTGCAAGACAACAACCATCTGCACCAACAGTTCGACGACGTTTGCAGCAGCATGGACTATCAGCTCGGAGACCGTGGCTGCGCTTACCCTTGACGCTGCATCACAGACAGGAGCGTTTGCGATGGTGCACTCAAAGACGAACCTGGGAGCACGAATGGCAAAACGTCATATTTTCGGATGAATTCATGTTCTGTTTACAGCATTATGATGGTCGCATCCGTTTTTGGCTATATCGCGATAACGCACATTGGAAGCGTATATTCGTCATCGCCATACTGGCGTATCACCCGGCGTGATGGTATGGGGTGCCATTGGTTACACGTCTCGGTCACCTCTTGTTCGCGCTGACGGCACTTTGAACAGTGGACGTTACACTTCAGATGTGTTACGACCCGTGGCTCTACCCTTCATTCGATCCCTGCGAAACCCTACATTTCAGCAGGATAATGCACGACCGCGTGTTGCAAGTCCTGTACGGGCCTTTCTGGATACAGAAAATGTTCGACTGCTGCCCTGGCCAGCACATTCTCCAGATCCCTCACCAACTTAAAACGTCTGGTCAATGGTGGCCGAGCAACTGGCTCGTCACAATACGCCAGTCACTTCTCTTGATGAACTGTGGTATCGTGTTGAAGCTGCATGGGCAGCTGTACCTGTACACGCCATCCAAGCTCTTTTAGACTCAATGCCCAGGCGTATCAAGGCCGTTATTACGGCCAGAGGTGGTTGTTCTCGGTACTGATTTCTCAGGATTTATGCACCCAAACACTAAAGGTAAAAAATGCCGTTTGTTACGCATTGTTAAAGTTGTCTGTGGCTCAGATAAGAGTTAAATATGTAGCAATAAAAATTTTTGATTATTTGTCCAATAACATAAAACGTCTGAAAGGTAGTGAAACGAGTTGTAAGTCTGATTTAAAATCATGAGTAGGATTAGGAATAAAATGAGAGGGTGTTCATTAACACTACTCGTGTCTGCATATCCTTTAAACTGCACACAGTACATGCCTTCTTTTATACTGGCGGGTCTGACTCCCGTTACATTTCACATTACATAGGGGTGGCTGGATACTTCTGATCAGGTAGTGTACTCTTGCCTCCACAAATCCTATTTCTTCCTCAGTACAGATCCTTCAACCTTCAATGAAAGTGCAGTGCTCCTTTTCAAAAGAACTGTGCGATTTCTGCAACGTGTTTTAAACATATATTTTTGTTTTTATCGTTATCTTTTAGTCCTTCATCTTAATTTAAAAAAAAAACAAAGAAAATTAACAAGTTTATTGTCATGTAAACGCCAACAATTCTCAGCTATTAATTAGTTTTATAATAGTTTGTAGAATATTCACCTTTTAGTAACATTTGTATCGTCGTTATTTATATCTTATAATCTTTTGGCTGAAGAGTGGAATATTGTACCGCTGCCAGTCCCTTCACCCGTGTGGGGTGAGGGGGATGAAATAATGATAAGGGGAAAGAAGGGTCAGATATAGGGGACAACTTCCGCTGGATAGCCCTGAATTCGCAAATTACGTTGAGGAGCACGTTTCGTGTGGGGTAGCAGCTTGTTTCTGAACGTATACCAACTACTTGGACAATATATTTGAGATTTATTGCTTTTAGAAGCACGTCCAGTGAGAGAACAACTTTACTCAGCATGTTGTTTGGACTTTGTAAAAGCATCCTCACAACTTTTTTCTATATTATTAGGATAGTACAAAATTTGCAATGACATAATATTTCAACAAAGTCTCCCTACTCTTCAGCGCACTTGGTCAGTTGTTGCACAAAATTTCAAATACCATGACTGCTTCTTTCATCTATTCATCGGAGGTGCATCGACGTCCTTTAAACCAACTTTAAGTGGAGCAAACAAATGGATAACCGACGGGTCGATATCGGAACTGATCCAGAGAGCAAAGACGTGATGATCTTATCTCCAGCGATTATTCGTTTAAGAAGCATTTCAATTTCATTAGCGTGACCACCGTGTAGCTGATGGCAGATTCTCAGACTATTGCGCTCGTTCTCTCGAGTCGCTTTGGGACCCTTCTTTTACAAACTTTACAAAAGCGAGTCGGTTATGTATAGTGTCATTTTCAGAATCAAGAATGAAGTGCATTTTGCTCGCCGTAGTGAATGAGGCTGAATGTCGTGCTCTTTCCTCGTCCTTCACACTTCTCCAGTCCAAACACATCGCCAGAGTAAAACATAGCCCCCCGTCGCGCTGAAGTTTCTCGTCTTCACAAAAAGGGTAACAGTTCGGATTACAGAATTACAGACCAATACCGCTGGAGTTCGTCTGTTTCAAAATCCTAAAGCATATTCTAAGCTATTTTACTGTAGGAAAACAATCAGCCGGCCGGTGCGGTTCTAGGCGCTTCAGTCTGGAACCGCGTGACCGCTACGGTCGCAGGTTCGAATCCTGCCTCGGGCATGGATGTGTGTGATGTCCTTAGGTTAGTTAGGTTTAAGTAGGTCTAAGTTCTAGGGGACTGATGACCACAGATGTTAAGTCCTATAATGCTCAGAGCCATTTGAACCATTTTTGAAAACAAGCTTTTTCTCACAGTAACAGAAAACACCACAACACGCTCGAGGAATATTTGAGTGATGGAAACGAAAGTAATACCTGTTGTGTCCCAAGGAAGTCTAATAGGACCTCTAAAGGGACTACAATATAAATTAGTATTAGGAAAGGCGAGAGGAATACGCAGATTTGTTGGAAGGGCTCTTTAAAAGTTGGGTGCATCTGTAAAGGAAATCACATATGTGACGCTAGTGTGACCAATTCTTGAATGATGTACCATTGTTAGGTGTCCTCTACATAACAGGCGTCGAACAAATTCATAGACGAGCTGCTACGATCGTAACAGGACGACATAGCCCAGACGAAAGTATAACACTAATGAAACTTCCTGGGAGATTAAAACTGTGTGCCGGGCCGAGACTTGAACTCGGGACCTTGCCTTCCGTGGGCAAGTGCTCTAGAGCGCTTGCCAGCGGAAGGCAAGGTCCCGAGTTCGAGTCTCGGTCCGGCATACAGTTTTAATCTGTCAGGAAGTTTCATATCAGCGCACACTCCGCTGCAGAGTGAAAATCTCATTCTATAACACTAATGCTCGGGGAGCTTAAGTGGGAATCCTCGGGAAAAAGATGGCGTCGTAATTACGATACCACATTGGGTGAATATAGGGAACCCGTATTCCAAGATGACTGTGCGACCATTATGCTGCCAACAACGTATGACTCGTGCAGGGATCTTAACAACCGGATGGACGAGATTAGTGTGCGCCCAGATGCCTTTTTTTCCCTCGCTCAGTACGCGAGTGGAACAGGAAAGGTAATGTATAATACTGGAGAGATGTACCTTTGTCATGCCCTGTACGGTGGCTTCCGGATTACCTACAGAGGTTGAACAAAAAGATGGAAACACCGGATAACTGCATTGTTGAACAGAAATGCAAATGCTAGCCAAACCTGCAGCGTGTGCTGTTGTACCTGACACCTGTCCTACATCTCCAACACGTTGCAAGTGTCAGTTGTCGTCAGAAGAGTGTTCTGCGCAGATGTGAGAGCATTATGTAGGAATTAAGTGAATTCGAGCGTGGGAAAACTGTCGGCGCTCGTATGGTGGGTGCTTTCGTAACCAAGGTAGCTGAAGTGTTCGGTGTTTCAAGAGGCACCGTACCGAAGATTCATACGCCTGAAGGGAAAGCGGTAAAACATCAGCGGCTAAATTACAATCAGAAATAAATGGTGTATTGAGTGACCTTGACAGACAGTCGTTTAAGAGGACTGTGTATGCGTACAAGCTATGGCGGGAGATTGGAGCTGCACTTTCCAGCGGCAGAGCACGTGGCTGTCGGCTGCTGCGGGGCCGTGGCGAGCAACTAGCGTTTACGAGACCTTACCCGAGCGGAAGCCTGGCAGGGGCGTGTAGGGCCACGTCTGCGTGCTTGGAGAAATTTATATGCCAGAGAAAAGTTGATAAAAACAAAACTAAGAAAGACACGGAGGTGCGAGTTGGCACTCATGTACAGAAAAATATATAAAGCCAAATTATCTAGACGCACCACAAAAATATAAAATAGTTTAAAAGTTGAAACTTCCAGGCAGATTAAAACTGTGTGCCGGACCGAGACTCGAACTCGGGACCTTTGCCTTTCGCGGGCAAGTGCTCTACCAACTTTTTTTTCCCCCTCTATCCATCATTTTTTATTTTTATGTTTTTTATTTTTTTATTTGTAGAAAGTCCCTTAATAAAAAGGAACTAAAAAAACTAAGTTCCACCGCTACTTTTCATCCTATAACAAAAAAAATCTGGTCCACTTCAGGCGTTGGCTCCTGACTAAACCTACTCCAGAGAGCTACCTATATACCAGGGGAAATATGGGAATTCAAGGTTAGGGTTATCCTTACAAACAAAACAAAATCTTACTTTTTCTGAATTTTTATTTTTATTTTTATTGTTTCTATTTGCCAACTGAGCTACCCAAGCAGGACTCACGCCCCGTCCTCACAGCTTTACTTCTGCCAGTACCTGGTCTCCTACCTTCCAAACTTAACAGAAGCTCTCCTGCGAACCTAGCAGAACTAGCACTCCTGAAAGAAAGGATATTGTGGAGACATGGCTTAGCCACAGCCTAGGGGATGTTTCCAGAATGAGATTTTGAGATTTTCACTCTGCAGCGGAGTGTGCGCTGATATGAAACTTCCTGGCAGTCTCGGTCCAGCCGGCCGAAGTGGCCGTGCGGTTAAAGGCGCTGCAGTCTGGAACCGCAAGACCGCTACGGTCGCAGGTTCGAATCCTGCCTCGGGCATGGATGTTTGTGATGTCCTTAGGTTAGTTAGGTTTAACTAGTTCTAAGTTCTAGGGGACTAATGACCTCAGAAGTTGAGTCCCATAGTGCTCAGAGCCATTTGAACCATTTTTGAAGTCTCGGTCCGGCACACAGTTTTAATCTGCCAGGAAGTTTCATAGTTATTGTTGTCTAAAAAATCGTAAATTTATGAAAGTTCGAAAGCTAATATCTCGGCAATGCTTTCGCCGATTAATATGAACAAAGTGTTTTCGGATGCAGCTAGTAGAGCTGTATCGAGCAATCATAGCCTATTTAGCATAGTACGTACTATTTTTAATGAGAGGTCGGAATATGGGTTTCGACTAAGAGAAACTGTGTTTTTGGTAATAAATTTAAAGAGACGAAACTAGCGGCAGCATTCTAAAGTTTAAAGAGGTAAATGAGTAATTAAGTGTGTATTTTCATTTGTTTATTTATGTTTAGTATCAAAAATCAGGGAAAAGCAAAATCACGCCACAAGAACACTATTTGTGAAGAAAAAATACAGAAAATTGGACCTTAAATTCTTATTACCCAGAAATTTTCCATATTTTTCAATGTATCATATGTGTTTTTGTTTCAGAATAATCGTAATTCTTTTTGTCAAACATTGTTTTGAGTTAGGCAGTCTTTTCGAGGGTGCATAGGGCGGCCATCTTTGATGACAGGGGGTTGGTTTTGAGCGACGCTAAGAGACGGACGTGCTGCGCATCTAGGGGTAGTAGTGAGTTGGTAGCCACGTTCGGGAACAAGTATGTATGTAGCGCGCAGTGGTTTATGACATTGTAATTCTGTCAGAGACAGCAAAGGACTTGGAAGAGCAGTTGAATGGAATTGACAGTGTCCTGAAAGGAGGGTATAAGATGAACAACAACAAAATCAAAACGAGGATAATGGAATGTAGTCGAATTAAGTCGGGTGATGCTGAGGGAATTAGATTAGGAAATGAGACACCTAAAGTAGTAAAGGAGTTTTGCTATTTGGGGAGCAAAATAACTGATGATGGTCGAAGTAGAGAGGGTATAAAATGTAGACTGGCAATGGCAAGGAAAGCGTTTCTGAAGAAGAGAAATTTGTTAACATCGAGTATAGATTTAAATGTCAGGAAGTCGTTTCTGAAAGTATTTGTATGGAGTGTAGCCATGTCTGGAAGTGAAACGTGGACGATAAATAGTTGACAAGAAGAGAATAGAAGCTTTCGAAATGTGGTGCTACAGAAGAATGCTGAAGATTAGATGGGTAGATCACATAACTAATGAGGAGGTATTGAATAGAATTGGGGAGAAGAGGAGCTTGTGGCACAACTTGACTAGAAGAAGGGATCGGTTGGTAGAACATGTTCTGAGACATCGAGGAATAACCAATTTAGTATTGGAGGGCAGCGTGGAGGGTAAAAATCGTAGAGGGAGACCAAGAGATGAATCTACTAAGCAGATTCAGAAGGATGTAGGCTGCAGTAGGTACTGGGAGATGAAGAAGCTTGCACAAGATAGGGTAGCATGGAGAGCTGCATCAAACCAGTCTCAGGACTGAAGACCACAACAACAACATAGTTGTTTAGGACACCAGACAAGAGTGTATTTTGTGAATTGTGAACAGACTGTCGAGTGGCGTGATCGCGACTTATGAATTTCATAGTGAAGTGTTGTAGCATCAGTTATTAACGGCCGCCTTTACGTAGGAGCCCCTCAGACTGCGTTATAAGTGTTTAATAAATATATTGAAGAAAAATAAAATATTTGTTCAAATTATAAATCAACGTGAGTGACTGAATATTTTAAATTTCACTGCAATACCTGCCAGAATTGTTTTTTATATTTTATTTCAGGTTAAAAATTGAGTTTAGGACAAGTGTGGGCTGGCACCCTATGACGAAAAACGTATCCAAACAATGAGACCAGCCACATCTCTGGTCCGCTCAATTAAGCTGAGTGTAACAAATATACATATTTTCGTGCCGTAGCAGGTGGGGGCTCGAGCCAAACTATTCACACTTCAATGTGTAGTGCCCAGTACCGTCGTAATTGTACCAACAATAAGAGGACGACAATTGCAAAAATCACTGTAGAACTGAATGTAGAATTCCCGAATCCTGTCGGCACAAAAATAACACGTAGGGAGCTCCATAAGATGGGAACTGCAGAGCGAGCTGAGATTCCAAAACCACTCATCAATGATGAAAATGGCCGTAATGGGAAGACGTCGTGCCAAAGCCATGAGACCTGCACAATGGAGCACTGTAAAAAAGTCATTTGGTCGAATGGGTCTTGTTTCACACTGTTTACAATTTCTGGCCGAGGCTCAATCCCAAGAATGAAAAACAGCGGGGATTTGGTGATGATTTGGGCAGCCATATCGTGATATTCCATGGGCTCCATGAAGTCTGCAAGCTAACATTACTGCCAAGAATCATATGACCATTTTGGCTGAACAGGTCCATCCCATGGTACAATGTTTGTTTTCCAAAGGTGATGCTGTGTTGCAAGACGGTAGGCCACCTGTTCACACACCTCGCAACGTTCAGGACTGGATTTTTGAGCAGAAGGGCGAATTTTCGCATCTCCCCAGCCTCCACAGTCACTAGATCTCAGTATTATCCAGACTATGTGATCTACTTCCGAGAGAAGGGTATGTGATCGCCGTACACCTCCATCAACGACATCTGAACTTGCCAAAATTTTGCAGGAAGACTGGTTTCGCCTTGCAAACCATAAACGACCTGCACTTATTCGTTCCGAGACGACTGGAAGCTTTCTGGGATGACAACAGCTTTCCTACACCGTATTGGGTGTGGCAATGTGCTGTTTTTGTGATGTTTCCAAATTTTTGTCCTAGCCCTGCATGACGGCGTAAGTGGATTTCAGCTTCTAGTACACGTCACAAAAAACGGGTTACATGCAACTGCTCTTCATCGGTGCAAACGGAAAGTAGCGCAGACAAGTTTATTTCGCCAAGAGCGTAAACGCACTGACATGAGAACGCTGTAATCTGGCACAAGCGAAGAAAAGGGAGCCATCTAGAGGTTGGTGAGCTAACTTACCTAACCTAAAGACGATTAGAACGAGAGTGCAGATGCTTATTGACTTGCCCTCGTATACGCTAGGGGTAAGGTCCGCTCGTTATTTTCTCGACAGTGGGAAAATATTTGGACGGGGCAGTCCGACGGGTGTTGCGTGACGCTACGGCAGCAGCGGCAGCGTCCACGCGACGTCCGCAGGCCGTCCTATCAGCTGCCCAGTTCACATCACATGACATGATTTTCACGTCCATGCGTGACGCGCTAATCGCTCCGCAGCTGGTAAATATTTCATTCTCCGTCCCCTCCTCCGCAAACCCTTAAATCCAAAACGCCTTTTTGTATCAGTTTGTTGTTGTTGCGTTCTTCAGTCCAAAGACTGGTTTGATACAGCTCTCTGCAGTACTTCATTTCTTCATAATAATCCAGTTGAACCTGCTTACTACATAGAGGCCGTCGCCTCTCTTTACAATTTTAATCCCCCCTCATTTACCTCAGTTACCAAATTACGTAATGCTGATACTTGAGGACGTGTCTTACAAATCTAGCCCTTCTTTTCTTCAGGTAGTACCATAAAGCTCTTATCTCTCCAGTTAAATTCAGTACCTCCTCATTACTGTCGATATCTTCTTCTCTCTTCTTGTCTGCACTGCTTATCTTTCACGTTTCATTTTCAATCTAGGTCTATACTCCAAACGAACACTGTCAGAAAAGACTTCCGAGCACGTAAATGTATATTAATTTTTAAGAAATTTCTTTTCTTATTTTTGCCCCACTGCATTTTATCTGACGAGGCGAACACGGCAAGTGCCATAAGCTGATTTCCCAGAAACTTCGCTCAGTGGAAGAGGAGGAAAAATAAGCGTGTCTTGGCTTGTCCGTAGGTACCCGACCTTTCCTGAGAAAACGATTGTCAAAGTTTTCGACGTAATTTAGATGCCTTTTAGCGCGAGATAAGCTCAGACAACTGGTGGCAAAGTGGCTACCGTCGCGGCCTCCAACTTTTGCATCATGTGTTCGAAACTCGATTATTGTATTATTTTATTTTACCTCTTCATGCACGTAGAACGCTAGTACACAAATGTTTCTTATCAAGTTAGGGGATGCAAGGGCGTTACATTAGCAGTAAAATCACAACTGGGCTTCACAATAAGTCGTACGTTTATTATATAATAAAAAATGTAAATGTCGTGTGACTAGGGCCTCCCATCGGGTAGACCGTTCGCCGGGTGCAAGTCTTTCGATTTGACGCCACTTCGGCGACTTGCGCATCGGTGGGGATGAAATGATGAAGATTAGAACAACACAACACCCAGCCCTTGAGCGGAGAAAATCTCCGACCCAGCCGGGAATCGAACCCGGGCCCATAGGACTATATATTTGAAGTGTGTAATGTATTTTCATTCTTATATCAGTTCTTAATTATTGTATTTTATGCTTAATTTTTATTCTTCGGGAAGGCCTGGTGCATTCCCTTGGGTGATACCGATTGTAGAAACATTCGCAACACAGAAATTCCGAACACCGCGAACATCACACGAAGGCACATTTCGTATTAATCTCACTCAGGAAGGAAACATTGTTAACATTGCTGAAGATTTCAGACGTTGGCTATAATTTCGCTGCAAACTACGCATAACGGTTCGCTTTTCCGGAAACTGGCCCCTGCAGTTGACTGTGAATCAAGATACACTACAGGAATTTCAGCGAAAAAAATTCAAATAACTTCTTCATTTTTTTTAAATTCATTCATCACACCTACAATTAGAAGACGAATAAAGACAACGTCATTGCAATATACAATGGGAGACATTCGTGTAGTAATATTCTACGGACGTAGATAGATAAATGAAAAACAAAAATAAAAATAGTAACAGTGTTTGAACACGGGGCGCGAAAGTGTGGATCTGCAACGCTAGCCACTGTACCACCGCTTCGGTTGAATCCACTGGCTAAAAGGTATACAAAGTATCTCGAAACCTTTGACTTTTCTCAGAAACGTTCGAATATCTACGGATAATCCGAAACACGTTTATTTTGACCCCTCTTCCACTGAGCGAAGTTTCTGGGAAATCGGGATATGGCACTTCGCGCGTTCTAATCATCGGTATGACAAGCAGTAAACTGCCAATATACGCGCAGTTGCTAGTGTGACTCGTCTGAATACAGTGGCAATAAGTAATCCTGTAATGAGGACCTAGTTCAGTTTTACTGTTTCATAAAGTGCACAAATATGCATTTCTTAACAATGAAAGTTTTTTCATAGTCCTCTCACAAGATAACTGCCACTTTTATCTGATAACCCGTACTTATAAACGGCCCCTGCTTTTGTAAATGATCTACTGAGTGCCTTGATGGGAAAGTTCCAGAAAACAATTCGGCCGTTCCGTGGTTCGATTCTCAGTTGGCACTGGCATATTTTTTTCCTGTCACTTATTGCCCCTTTCTCCTAATTCAATGATTTTTATGTGGAACATTCCCAGTTTTACCAAGGTCCAGAGTCCACGTTGAAATGTAGATCTCCCATAGATGTCTGGGTAAGTCGTTTCACAAGTTGGAAGTAGGCAAGTGCACATCATCTGCAGCGGGATCATGCAAATTAAATCGTTACAATGTTCAGACAAAACTGGCTATGCGTACGTGGCACCAACACAATACAACAATGTACATGACGACGTCCATTAGCTGACACAGATAGGAAGCTGCCATGTCATAGTATAGGCACCACTATTATGATATGACCAAAGATGATAACAATGCTATCTGTGGATGGTCGACACGTACTTAACGTTATCGATAATCCACCGATACGATTCTAAACATCTTTGGTCATACCATAACAGCTGTGCCTATACTTTATATGACGGTTCTATGATTGTGTCGGCTAATGAACGTAATCATATATACTATTTCACTGTTTCTGTAACACATACGCACAGAAATACAATGTATACCAACCAGTCCACATGTACCAGCGATGTATTAGAGTGTGAAATAAAGCGTGAAGAGTAAAATGTAATTAAGTTGGGTTACGAAGTATATGTGTATGCGACAGGTTGTAGACAGTTGATGTATAAACCAGTGTCACTATATTTGCACGTATTACAGCTGCTTGAAAATGGCCGACGGTTAAAATCGGCCGAATGCGCTGGTAATAAACAGATTACAGCCTACTTGCACCATGTTTTCATTCTCAAAACTTCTTCTCAGGTAGCTTTCACATACTTATTATTGGTGTTTAGTAGAGCAATAATGAAACACTTAACTACTAAATACAGTATTGGCACGATTTGCTCGAGTGCAAGTTTGCAACCGTTTTAAATTTGCATAGAATATTTGTTCCCAGCTACATGACCATGTTGTACCATGGCACAGCTTTTTACATTTGCAAAAATCTTAGTTTTTGGGAGTAATATTTGTAGTCTCAAAATAAGACTGCAGCACAGATAAAGAGAATGCTATCATTTGAAAAAGTAATAATAAAATATATTAAACTTCTGTTACAGGGCTAGAGGAGAAAGTGTTCCAAGGTACAACATTGTTCTCTAGATGTGAGACAACAGGATTTAAATTAATAATTGGTTCCTTTGACCTACCCCCGATACATATAATTCAGCTACTGAACAGTTAAAAGAAACCTTCAGTGTCACCTCACATAGGTAGTCCGCTCAGAAAGTTATAATGGTTGTGACTTCGATCTACGCACAATATGTTGGCTAAAATGCCTATCTTTAAAATGCAAATGTTCATAGCTAGTGGTAGGTCTAAAACATCGTCAGAAATGGTACTAAATGCTTTCTCCGAAAATAATTTTGATCAATTAGTTCAGGAGCCGACCTGAAGTGTAAATGGTTGCGGAAATATACTTGACCTCTTAGCAAACTTTACCTGAGCAAACAGTGAGCACAAAGACAGATACAGGGCTTATTGAACTCAAGGTCGTTGCAGCGAGACTGATCAACAGCAACATCCAAATCTATCAAAAGTAAACGCAAAGTACATCCATTTAAAACAGTGGGTAAAAATTCGCTTGACACCTTCCTAAGAGACAGTATCCAGTCCTTCCCAACTAAGTATAGATCAGATGTAGCTTAAACTGGGAGAAATAGTATCTGAGGCAATTGAGAGAGTTACGCCGAGTAAATTAATAAAAGATGGTACTGACACCCATTGTGTACAAAAGAAGTCAGCTCATTGCCGATGTTTTACTGAAGCTCGAAACTTCACGCGAACTTCAATGCGAGAAGCCTTTAATAGCTTCCACAACGAAATTCTGTCTCGGAATCTGACAGAAAATCCAAAGAGAGTCTGGTCGTATGTAATGTACACTAGTGGCAAGACACAATCAATATATTCACTGCGCGATACTAATGAAAATATTACCGATGACAGCGTCACTAAAGCCGAGTTATCAAACTTAGTTTTCCGAAATTCCTTCATCAAAGAAGAAGAAGTAAATATTCCACAACTCGCGTCAAGAACAACTGTCAACATGAATAACTTGGAAGTAGATCTCCTCGAATTTGCAAAGCAGCTTAAATCACTTAATAAATGCAAGTCTTCCGGTCAAGATAGCATATCAATTAGGTTCCTTTCGGACTATACTGATACAACGGCCTCCATATTTACAGCTGTTCGTTTGATGAAAAATCATGCGTAAGGACTGGAAAGTTGCACAGGTCACACCAGTACTCAACAAAGAAAATAAGGGTAATTCGATGAATTACAGACCCATATCACTGACGTAAGATTTTGAAAAATATTCGTGTTCGAACATTATGAACTAGCTCTAAAGTAGTGGTCTATTGGCGCTCAGTACGGGCTCAGAAAATATCGTTCTTGTGAAACACAACTAGCTCTTTATTCGCAATAAGTAACGAGTTCTATCGACAGGAGATCTCAAATTGATTCCGTATTTCTAGATTTCCAGCAGCCTTTTGACACCGTTCCTCACAAGCGACTCCTAATCAAACTGCGTACCTGTGGAGTGTACCCTCAGTTGAGCAACTGGATTCGTGGTTTCCTGTCAGAAAGGTCACAGTACGAAGTAATCGGTGGAAAATCATCCCGTGAAATAGAAGTGATATTCGTCGTTCCCCAAGGAAGTGTTACAGGGCCTTTAGTGTTCCCAATCTGCATAAACGATTTTGAGACAATTTGAGCAACCCTCTTAGATTGTTTGCAGATGAAGCTGTCATTTACCGTCCCAGAGTCATCAGACGATCAAAACAAATTGCAAAATGACTTAGACATTATATCCCTATGGTGCGAAAAGCGGAAATGTCTCTGAATAAGGAAAGGTGTGAGGTCATTGACACGAGCACGAAAAGAAGTCCATTAAATTTCGGTTACACGGTAAATCACACAAATTCAACAAAATACCTAGGAATTAAAATTACGAACAACTTAAATTGGAAAGATCACATAGGTAATGTTGTGGGGAAGGCAAACCAAAGCCTGTGTTTTATTGGCAGAACACTTAGAAGATGCAACAGGTCTCTGAAGAGACTGCCTAAACTACGCTTGTCCGTCCTCTTCTAGAGAACTTCTGTGCAGTATGAGAACCTTACCAGATAGGATTGTCGGAGGACATCGAAAATGTTCAAAGAAGGGCAACTCGTTCTGTATTATAGCGAACAAGAGGACAGAGTCTCATGTATATGATAAGCGAGTTGGGGTGGCAATCACGAAGGCGGCTTTTGTTGTGGCGAAATTTTTTTCACGAAATTTCAATCACCAACTTTCTCCTCTGAATGCGAGAATATTTTACGGTCGTAAACCTACACAGGGAGAAATGATCATCGTAATAAAATAAGAGAAACCAGAGATTGTACAGAAAGATTTAAGCGTTGATTTTTCCCACACGCTCTTAGAGTGTGAAACGATAGAGAAACAGTCTCAAGGTGATTCGAAGAATCCTCCGCCAGGCTCTTACGTGTGAACTGCAGAGTACTCATGTAGATGTAGCTGTGGATGTAGATTTGAAATTTATGTATAAAAAAACTCGAATGGTGGTCTTTTTTTTTTTAAGTAGCTATCTCAAGCAGAGTAATGGTTAGGTGACCATGTGTGTAAAGATGTTTGCAAAGCTGAGTTCATTATCTTTTGCTTGATGTGCGGCAGTGTGATAAGGTCTTTTATCGGCTTGAGTTAGATATAAGAGGTTGGTAAGTGTACTTGGGGGGGGCTAGGGCATTTTTGAGACAAAGAATAATTTGATGGGCGCGAGCTTGAGCATTTGGAGGTATTTCAGTTTTCTGGAAGTGAGTTGAGGAATTTGAATTTTGTCAGAATTAAGAAATTCTCGTGTGGGTTTCGACGACTGTTTATTTTCCGACCACGCCAACTTTAGTGTTATTTAACTCTTTTAAGCAACTATGAACTTTAATAATTTTCTGCACTTCATGATTTCAGATTGGGTGATGAACTTGTTCTGCGTTAGTCGTGATAGCATTGGTGATTAATGAACTTTACATTTCGCTGCGAAAGATAGTGAAATTTGGCGCTAACAGATTTTAAAATCTGCTATTGGTTTCGTGAATTTGTGTGCAGCTTTATGCAGTCAGTTTGCATAAGTTACGGTCTGTAAATGCTCTGCTTGCTCTCGTAACTGCATCAGCACTGGTGAGTTAGCTATTGTTCAGCTGACAAATTAAATTGTATCTATGTAAAGCAACCAGTCACATACATTTGTGTGCATATTTGAAATAGACATTTGGTTTGAATTCCAAGCCACCTGGTTTAGGCAACATTATTATCGTATGGGATCTCGTTCAAATGTTTAAAACTTGTTTCAGTTAATTATTTATTTCTTACATGTTTAATTTAGATTTCGCTAATTTTACCATTCTGCTAATAAGAGATTTCAGGATTAATTTTGTGTTAGGATTTGGGCTTAAAACCATGGTGCACGACAACCAACTATTGAGTTTTGGCGGTAGTGGGCAGAAAAAAGAAAGCTCGGAGTGACTGATTGAGTTGCACTACCAATTACATACCTTGAACATTTATTTAAATACCAACACAACTTTCCAAATATAATTTTAATTCCAGTATAATCTACACGAATCTCTCGAGAGTGTAAAAGAAGCTTAACACCTGTTAACACTGCTCAGAAGTCAGAGAATTCTCAAAAGACAGCTTAATGGTAGTAGAATATTTATATAAGAATAATTATAGAAAATAAGACAGATATCTTCACTTTTCTAGTGCACTTCAATGGTTCTGGGTTTGGATTGCAGTCAATACTGTTAAAAATGAGGCTGCTCTTAAAAATCCACCTGAGTCCATCATAATTTTGGCAGGACAACCAATTATCATAATTTACATCAAAATTAACTAGAACATTTCAGTATTAGACATAACACATACTGTAACAACATGTTAACAACATTAACGTTCACCTCTCATGTGTCGCTAACATTTCAGAAAGCTCTTCCAAAGCTACCAGTAGCAAATTCGAAACAGTAATCATCGGCCACCAGGAAGACTTTCATGAATAATATAGAACAGATTAAACTATCTAACAGAAATGTTACCAAAGTTCCAGTGAAGCAAACAGATTGATATAGGACAGAGTTAACAAAGGCCAGCTTTGAGTGCCGGGTCGAAAGTCTATCCTCCTGGGCACATGAGGATCACTTTACTTGCTGGCCATACCATCCCCCAAAATCACAGTCCTCAAGTGGCTATTTCCACACTCTAACCCGCGAACCAAAAGCTCCAACATGCAATCGGTATACTCTGCCCGAAAAGACACATAACTGCCTGTGCTGCTACGACCGTCTCAGCAGCCCACTGCTTGGCTCACAGCGACCTCCCAACACCTTTTCGCTGCCGCGATATCCCCATGTTTCACAACAGAGCGCGAACATCATCTTTGGCAGTGACTTGTCGACCCATTAGTAGTGCCAAACTTGGTACATAAAGGAAAAATAGTGCCACGCAAAGCACAGACTTCAGTGAGTCATTCTAAAATATTGGGTCGTGCATCGCAGTCCAGTTGTGATACGCATCCGCAAGTGTTGAGTAACTATTCCATATCCCACATACACTATCAAATCTTATGTCCACTCGCTAAGATGAGCATATTCAAACGAAGTATGTTCAGGTATGCCTACGATTTCACAGTCCTAATCTTGTTCACATGTCCTAATCTTGTTAACAGTTAAGTGTCAACTCTGTTATGAAGGTTCACTTTCCTGCACTAAGTCCATGCTGCGGCTCGTGTGTTCCATCCCTTGGGGCACTTGGTGACGTCACTGTACCATTGTCAACGAAGAACTGTTGATCAGTGGGCCCCTTCCTACTCTGCTAGACAACTGAAATGGTTTCTGATAAGGGTGCACAGCTTCGCTTTGACCCACGAGACTATATTAAAATGTCACATTTTTACCACATTCTTATTAAGTTGCTTTTTTTCTGACTGATTGTTCGGTACAAATTTTGCTAATGATTTTAAACAAACTTCACGATGAGCTAGAGACTTGATATTTCAAACAATCCCCAGAACTGACTGACATGCAATATTGCTTCACTTCCTTGTCGGTCTTTAAGGCAGGTGTGGGGTTTAGGGTGAAAGGGGTTAGCAGTAACTGACGCCTAGGCTGCTCTGCTCAACTGGCGCATTGTGCAGGAATGTCCCTCAGAAGGCACAGCTGTGCGGAGGCAGTGGAGGGGGAGATCGACAGTGCAAGGGGAGATGATGAGATGGGCAGATACAGGAAGGAGAAAGAGTTGGACAGATGGAGGCTAAGGAGGAGATGGACAGAGACAGGGGGAGAGGAGGAAAGTTGACAGAGAAAGACAAGCAGAGAAGATGGCCAGAGAGATGGTGGAGAAGGAAACAGGCAGAGGGAGGGGTAGAAACAAAGGGACAGGGAGGCGGAGCATATAGCCAGAGAGAGAGAGGCGAGGAGTAGATAGAGAGAGGGTCAAGCTGGAGATGGACACAGAGGGGGGAAAAGGAGAATGTGGAGAGAGAGGAAGGAGGAGATAGACAGAGAAAGGGGGGAAGAGGAAATGTCTTCAGTATATGTTACTTACAGGTACAACGCCAAAGTCATAGGTATAAAATTACTATTGAAATAAAAATGTTATAAAAGTCACTTAAAATTAATTTTCCTTGCTTCTTTATTTTATTTTTTATGAGAATAACAATTAAATATACTGTATTATTAGTAGTTAGGCGGAACACTATTCTGTTCAAGAATAAACCAGATATTTTACATGTCTTTCTTATAATCTCGTGAAGATGTTTAAAATCTATTGAAAAACAGGAGACTAGAAAGCTGAAAATAATTCTTCAAATAAAACAAACTTTAATTCGGCACTTCTTAAATTGGGCAGAAAGTACCAAATAATTTCTCCTCGTCCCATGCAGGTACCTAAACCCATACAGATAGTCCTGAAAATGTGTGATTATTAATTTTTAATGGCTGTAAAGTTACCTGTACGATTTAAGGCGAAAAACGTGAGGCGCATGACATAAGTAACTGATTTACGAGTTCTGGAAAACTTTCGAAATTTATTGAACGTTTAAAGTCTTGTAATCAAATAGCACTGCGGTTATATGATGATTGGCTGTCTTCTCATACCGACCAAGGTGACTTAGTAGTAAGACACTGGCTCCTACTCAGAAAGATGGCGGTTCGAATCCCGTCCGCCTGTCAAGATTTACGAAATTGCAGTGCCTGCGTGGTGACGAAGTACGATGCAATGCTCCTTCGGACATGTAAGCATGCACTGCAGTTTCGTATTTATCAGCCGATAACGGGCCTGCGACTAACAAGTAAAAATTTTTCCCTTGTACGCGAACAACATTAATAGAACGTACGAGTACAGGTGTGCTACATGGACGATGGCGTGTGGAAATTTGGGCAAATATGGGTCTGGTCTCGAGTCATGCACGACCATCCGAAGCGATCATTTTTTTAAATACACTGCGAGTAAAAAAGAAAAAACAAAAGGAAACGCTGTTAAGAAGATCTCTCGCGTAAAGTGGGAAATCCGGGTCCAGCACATATTTTCATTGTCGTCATTCCATTATACAGTTGGAGGTGGTTCATATTCGCAACTGCGAATACGTTTCATGTCTATCAAGATTTAGGTTATCAACGCTTTCCCTAAATCACTTAAGGCATATGCTGGGGTGGTTCCTTGCAGAAGGACAGGCGACTGGCGTAACTCTAACAAGGGAACCTCCCCATCGCACCCCCCTCAGATTTAGTTATAAGTTGGCACAGGGATAGGCCATGAAAAACTGAACACAGATCAATCGAGAAAACAGGAAGAAGTTGTATGGAACTATGAAAAAATAAGCAAAATATACAAACTGAGTAGTTCGTGTGCAAGATAAGCCACATCAAGGTACGTGTTCACTGAGGAGCACTGTGGTCCCGTGGTTACCGTGAGCAGCTACAGAACGGAAGGTCCCTGGTTCAATCCTCCCTCGAGTGAAAAGTTTTAATTTTTTATTTTCAGACAATTATCAAAGTTCATGCACTCAGACATGATCAACTTCGCTCTCCAAAATTCCAGGACATGTTCAGATTTGTTTGGACACATGCAGGATTTGACGGTCTACACACGGAAAAACTTGAAAACATTAAAAACGTATGTTTTGACAGAGCACAGGGAAAACTGTGCGACTGTGAAACTGTTGCATTCATTTGTTGCCGTTTATGTGACAAACTCTTATGTTTTCATCACTTTTTTGGGAGTGATTATCACATCCACAAGAAAACCTAAATCGGGCAAGGTAGAAGAATCTTTTTACCCATTCGCCAAGTGTGCAAGTTAGGTGGGTCGACAACATATTCCTGTAATGTGACGCACATGCCGTCACCAGTGTCGTATAGAATATTTCAGACGTGTTTTCCTGTGGAGGAATCGGTTGACTTATGAATTTGCGATCAAATGTTTTCGGTTCCTATTGGAGAGGCACGTCCTTTCGTCTACTAATCGCACGGTTTTGCGGTGCGGTCGCAAAACACAGACACTAAACTTATTACAGTGAACAGAGACGTCAATGAATGAACGGTCAGATCGTAACTTTGCGAAAATAAAGTAAGTAAAATTTTTACTCGAGGGAGGGACTCGAACCAAGGACCTCACCTCCCGCAGTTACTCACTCTAACCACGGGACCACGGCGCTCTTCAGCGTACATAGTCCTTGTGTTGCATATCTTACACTTGGACTACTCAGTTTGTATATTTTGCTTATTTTTTCATAGTTCTGCACAACTTCTTCCTGTTTTCTCGATTGATCTGTGTTCAGTTTTTCAAGGCCTATCCACTGTGTCAATTTATAACTAAATCTGAGGGGGGTGCGATGGGGAGGTTCCCTTGTAAGGACTGCTGGCTTTATTATCACGGTATAAACAGAGCTTTTTTTTACTTTCTTTCTTTGTCTGAGCCTTGTCCCGCAGTTATGCAGGGTCGGCCATGGTTAATCGGATGTGCCATGGTAAGTTTAAGGGATGCCCGGATGCCCTTCCTGCCGCCGCCCTGTACCCCCCAGGAAGGAATTAGTGTACCCCAGCTGTCTGTGTCTAATGTAAGTCATGGAATAGTGCGAATGTGTTGCAAATATCTGCGAATCGTGTAACTGAGGCGGTATTCACCTAGGGGGATGTGGAAAACATCATAAAAACCACATCCAGGCTGGCAGGCACACCGACCCTTCGTCGTTAATACGCCGGGCGGATTCGATCCGGGGCCGACGCGCCTACCCGAGTCCAGGAAGCAGCGCTTTAGCGCTCTTTTTTCCTTTTTTTAAATCTCATTTTGTTCGCTTTCATTCGTTGCATCTGCTCGGGTCGGACGTCGTAAAACATCCGTTTGAGTTCGGTGTTGATCGATTAACTCAGGTTTTTTTTTTATTAGAGAGGGCTGCTAACCCTCTGACCGAACACGCTGAGCTACCGTGCCGGCGACGCTCGCGGCTATATCATATGAGTGCATTAGACAGTGGAAGAAGCTACTCGGGTAGCAGAGTACTTGTGAAGTGGACATTTTGTTTTTTCTTTTAGGTTAGGCCATAGTTTAAGCTCATCTGATGAACACTCGCCATTCATTACGAAGAGACAGAAATCTTATCGCATACAAAGCAGATACACTGCCAATGTAAGCTTGGTAACAAAGTCCTTTAATTTTCTTGGTTCACTTTATATGAAATACAAAAAGTTAGTTATATGTGGTGACTTCAATATCTATTGTATAAGTGATTGTGTAAGGAAAAGGATGCTGGTAGACCTCCTTAATTTATATAATCTTGTGCAAACCGTATTCTTTCCAACGAGAGTGCAAGGGAACAGTAGAACAACCATAGACAACATTTTTGTTCATTCCTCATTACTAGAAGGGCCTTTCAGATCATGATGTACAAGTTTTAACTCTAAAAGATTTTTGTGCTGCAACACATGTTAAATATAGTTATCAACTTTTTAGGAAAGTTGATCCAGTTGCTGTAGAGACCTTTGTAAACCTTATCAAGGAACAAGAGTGGCAAGATGTTTATAGTGCTGATACAGTAGACGATAAATATAATGCTTTCTTCAAGACTTTTCTCGTGCTCTTTGAAAATTGCTTTTCGTTAGAACGTTCAAACCAGGGTACTAGCACAAACAGGCAGCCTGGTGGCTGACTAGAGGGACAAGAATATCCTGTAGAACAAAATGGCAATTATATCAAAACATTAGAAACAGTCAAAATCTAAATGCAGCAGCCCATTACAAACAGTATTGTAAGGTGCTTAAAAAAGTTATTAGGAAGGCAAAAAGTATGTGGTATGCAGATAGAATAGCCAAGTCTCAGGATAAAATTAAAACCATATGATCAGTCGTAAAGGAAGTGGCTGGTCTGCAGGGACAGGTCGAGGATATAGAATCAGTGCGTAGTGGGAATGTCCGTGTTACTGATAAGTCGCATATATGTACAATATTTAATAATCACTTTCTGAATATAGCAGGTGAACTAAATAGAAACCTAGTCCCAACAGGGAATCATGTAGCGCTCGTAGAAAAAAGTGTTCCGAGACTGTACCTGAAATGCTCCTCCATGATACTGACAAGAGGGAGATTGAGTTAATAATTAAATCGCTAAAGACCAAGAACTCTCATGGATATGACGGGGTATCTAGCAGAATACTGAAGTATTGTTCTATTATGTTAGCCCAGTACTTAGCTATATCTGTAACTTTTCCTTTAGAAGTGGTCGGTTTCCTGACCGATTAAAGTACTCGGTAGTGAAGCCACTTCATAAAAAGGGAGACAGGGATAATGTTGACAATTATAGACCTAGCCCAAACACTTAAGGCTAAACTGAAGAGTTTCCTCATGGCTCACTCCTTCTATTCTGTCGAGGAGCTCCTGGAAGAGCTGAAAAATTAAGCAAATTCCAGTGTAACATGGTTGATTTTCTCTATTTAAACTTACGAATTGTCGCCTGAATACGTTTCTTGTATTCCATTTTATCTGTTTCTACTATCTTGTTATGATTTCATGTATTGACTCGTTCCATGACCATGGAGACTTCTCCTTAATTTGGTCCCACGGAACAATAAATAAATAAATAAATAAAAAATAAAAAATCACCAGCCTGGATACCTCAAATTATGCTCAGAACCGAGATCTGGAAGAAACCCGAAGTAC
The DNA here is from genome assembly GCF_023898315.1 of Schistocerca nitens. Lineage (NCBI taxonomy): Eukaryota > Metazoa > Arthropoda > Insecta > Orthoptera > Acrididae > Schistocerca > Schistocerca nitens. The sequence continues at coordinate 690,463,777 of NC_064617.1, forward strand.
AAAGCTCCTGAATATTTAACGAGGTGTGGAACGTACGAGTATATCGAAAATACAGGTCACACATCAAAGGGGGGGGGGGGGGGGGAGTGTGCACTGCGATCTATAAATATTACGTCCGCAGCTCGTGGTCTCGCGGTCGCGTTCTCGCTTCCTGAGCACGGGGTCCCGCGTTCGCATTCCCGGCAGGGTCAGGAATTTTCACCTGCCTCGAGATGACTGTGTGTTTGTGTTGTCCTCATCATCATTCATTAAAGTGGCGAGATAGGGCTGAGCAAAGGTTGGGAATTTGTATGGGCGCTGATAACCGTGCAGTTGAACGCCCCACAAAACCAAACATTATCATCATCATCATGATTATAAATATTGCGTCTAGTGTGGGCGAAACTGGGTCTCCTTGCTACGTTATCTGGACGCGAATAACCACAATGTTGAGTCAGCAATTCTCTGATTGATTCGATGCAGCCCTTGCGAATCCCTCTCGTGTGTCAACTTCATTATCTCAAAGCGGCAACTACATCTGAATTATTAGATGGATGTATTCCAAGCTTCTGTTTTTACCTACAGTTTTCACCCCCTACAACTCCCTCTAATACGGTGAAAGATATTCCCTAATACCTGAACAGCTGTCCTATCATCCTGTGCCCTCTTCTTGTCAGTGCTTTCAGTGCTGTTCATATGTTCCTTTCCCGGCCGATTCTGTGGAGAACCTCTTCGTGCCTTATTTTATCAATCCGTCTACTTTTCAACTCTCAAACGTTCTGATTCTCTTCTTTTCCTGTTTTCCCATAGTCCACGATTCACTACCATACAACGCTTGTGTCCCAGACGTGGAATCACCGATATTTCTTCCAAAAACTAACGCCGATCTTCGATGCTAGGAGACTTCTCTTGGCCAGGAGTGTCCTCTTTGCCTGTGCTAATCTGCTTTTTATGTGCCCCTTGCTTCGTCTGTCACCTATTATTTTGCTTCTGCGGTTGCAGAATTCCTTACCTTCGTCTTCATCGCGGTCCTAAATTTTGATATTAAGCCTGTCGCTAATCTTACTTCTGCTACTTCTCAATACTTTCATCTTTCTTTTGTTTACTCTCAATGCTTATTTTGTTCTCCGTAGACTATTTATTCCATTCATCAGGTACTGTAATTCTTTTTTACCTTCACAGAGGATAACGCTGTCATCCGCTAATCTTATCATTGATATCCTCCCACCCTGAATTTTAATACCATTCATGAGCGTTTCTCTCGTTCAAATGTGTGTGAAATCTTATGGGACTTAACTGCTAAGGTCATCAGTCCCTAAGCTTACACACTACTTAACCTAAATTATCCTAAGGACAAACACATACATACCCATGCCCGAGGGAGGACTCGAACCCCCGCCGGGACCAGCCGCACAGTCCATGGCGGCAGCACCCTAGACCGCTCGGCTAATCCCGTGTGGCGTTTCTCTTGTTTCCGTCGCTGTTTCTTTGATGTAGAGATTGTACTGTGGGGGCTAAAGACTGAATCTTCTAGTCAGACCGCTTAGCTGTTGGTCTTCTAATCTTTTTTCTTCCTGATACCTGTATACAGGGTGGTCCATTGATCGTGAAAGAGCCAAATATCTCACGAAAAAACTGCAAAGAACGAAACTTGTCTAGCTTGAAGAGGGAAACCAGATGGCGCTATGGTTGGCCCGCTAGATGGCACTGCCATAGGTCAAACGGATATCAACTGCATTTTTTAAAAATAGGAACCACCATGTTTTTATTACATATTCGTGTAGTACGTAAAGAAATATGAATGTTTTAGTTGGACCACTTTTTTCGCTTTGTGATAGATGGCGCTGTAATAGTCACAAACATATGGCTCACAATTTTAGACGAACGGTTGGTAACAGGTAGGTTTTTTAAATTAAAATACAGCACGTAGGTACGTTGATCCAATGTGATACATGTACCTTTGTGAACTTATCATTTCTGAGAATGCATGCTGTTACAGCGTGATTACCTGTAAATACCACATTAATGCAATAAATTCTCAAAATGCTGTCCGTCAACGTCAATGCATTTAGCAGTACGTGTCTCGACATTCCTCTCAACAGCGAGTAGTTCGCCTTCCGTAATGTTCGCACATGCATTGACAATGCGCTGAGGTGACGCATGTTGTCAGGCGTTGTCGGTGGATCACGATAGCAAATATCCTTCAACTTTCCCCACAGAAAGAAATCCGGGGACGTCAGATCCGGTGATCGTGCGGGCCATGGTATGGTGCTTCGACGACCAATCCACCCGTCATGAAATATGCTACTCAATACCGCTTCAACCGCACGCGAGGTATGTGCCGGACATCTATCATGTTGGAAGTACATCGTCGCCATTCTCTCATGCAGTGAAACATCTTGTAGTAACATCGGTAGAACATTACGTAAGAAATCAGCATACATTGCACCATTTAGATTGCCATCGATAAAATGGGGGCCAATTATCCTTCCTCCCATAATGCCGCACCATACATTAACCAGCCAAGGTCGCTGATGTTCCACTTGTCGCAGCCATCGTGGATTTTACGTTGCCCAATAGTGCATATTATGCCGGTTTATGTTACCGCTGTTGGTGAACGACGCTTCGTCGCTAAATAGAACGCGTGCAAAAAATCTGTCATCGTCCCGTAATTTCTCTTGCGCCCAGTGGCAGAACTGTACACGACGTTCAAAGTCGTCGCCAGGCAATTTCTGGTGCATAGAAATATGGTACGGGTGCAATCGATGTTGATGTAGCGTTCTCAACACCGACGTTTTTGAGATTCCCGATCCTCGCGCAATTTGTCTGCTACTGATGTGCGGATTAGCCGCGACAGCAGCTAAAACACCGACTTGGGCATCGTCATTTGTTGCAGGTCGTGGTTGACGTTTGACATGTGGCTGAACACTTCCTGTTTCCTTAAAAGACGTAACTATCCGTCGAACGGTCCGGACACTTGGATGATTTCGTCCAGGATACCGAGCAGCATACATAGCACACGCCCGTTGGGCATTTGGATCACAATAGCCATACATCAACACGATATCGACCTTTCCCGCAATTGGTAAACGATCCATTTTAACACGGGTAACGTATCAAGAAACAAATACCGTCCGCACTGGCGGAATGTTATTTTTTTTTTCCTTTATTGAGTGTCGATTCCCCGTGAAGGGGGCGGGCTGGCAGCAGCTTAGTACGCCGCTCTTCAGCCTACATAATTTGTTTTAAAAAGATGAAGATAATAAAAAATAACAGTTGGTGATAAAATCGGTGACTTAAAGGTAAAATGGCAGGTTTTTTTTGCGGAATGTTACGTGATACCACGTACTTATACGTTTGTGACCATTACAGCGCCATCTATCACAAAGCGAAAAAAGTGGTCGAACTAAGACATTCATATTTCTTTACGTACTACAGGAATATATAATAAAAAATGGGGGTTCCTTTTTTTAAAAAACGCAGTTGATATCTGTTTGATCTGGCAGCGCTATCTAGCGGGCCAATTATAGTGCCATCTGGTTTCCCCCTTCAAGCTAGATGAGTTTCGTTCTTTGTAGTTTTTTCGTTTGATGCTTATTTCGTGTGATATTTGGCCCGGTCACTATCAATGGACCACCCTGTATATTAGGCATTGCTGGTGTTTCCTTATAGCTTACACCTATTTACCTGAGAATATCGAATATCTTGCACATTTTACGTTGTCGAATCCTTTATCCAGATCGACAAATTTTATGAAGGCGTCTTCATTTTTCTTAAGTTTTGGCTCCACTGTAACACTCAATTCAGAACTGCCTCTCTGGTTTCTTTACCTTTCCTAAAGCCAACGTGATCGTCATCTAAGAGGTTCTCAATGTTCTTTTCCACTCTTCTTTATGTTACACTATTCTGTAACATAGATGCATAAGCCATTAAGCTGATTGTGATATATTTCTTACACTTATCTGTCCTTAATATCTTTCGGATTGTGTGGGTGATATTTTCCCAAACGGCTGATGTTATGTCACCAACTTGAACAGTCGCTTGGTTGTCACTTCCCCCAATGACTTCAGGGATTTCGAAGCAATGTTCTCCATCCCTTCTGCGTTATTTGAATGCAAGTCCTCCAAAACTCTATTAAACTCTGACTCTAAAACTGGATGTCTTCCATATCAGCTGTCATTTCTTCCTCTATCGCGTCATCAGACAGCTCTTCCCAGATATTGCGACAAGCTGGTATTAAAGCTAAGACGCTGTCTTATGTCTCGTTAAAATAACACGTGTTTCTAAACCAGGAGTAAATTTGCCTCTGATCGCAAATATAATCTTCAGTTTCTTTTTATTTTGTCATTATCCATTTTAGGATTACCAGTCCCAACCTCAGGGACGCCTTTTATACATGCATCTAATCGAGAAGAGGCATTTTTCCTCAGGACGGCAGCTCGCAGTCATTACCTTTAAGCAGCAGTGCACATTGTAAAACCTGAGTCCACAGCACCATCGGGAACTGAACCCCCCGCCTCGACCAGAGAGCGGCGGCAGCTATAGCTCCGAAATCGATCAAGACACATTAAAAATAAAATGGGGATCATTTTTGCAATCATAGGACAATTTATTCTCGTGTTCCATCAGCGATGGAAACTTAAACAAACGTCTTTTACTTGGAAGCCACTATCACTATGTTGTACTTCTGCGTTTTCATTACTCAGATTTTCGCTCCAAATTCCTTTCCAAAAAACATTGTGAGTTCCAGAAAAAAATCTTCGCAGATACGAGAGCTTCTGTTGCTAACTGAAGGAAATATTCTCGAACCAAGGAAATGAAAAATCATTTCTGCAGTTCCGTATAATAGCAACAATGACGATGGTGAAGAAGCAGCAAGACAGCACGAAACGTGCAGAACGCCTGGTGCTAATTCAGCCCGAGTCCTGCTTTGACGGATGAGGCCAGTGCACCGTAGTCGACTACAAAAGACCATCGATTTATATGTATCGATAGCAGCGAGTCCATTGCCCTACTGTTGTCAACACGACCTATTTCAAACGTGAAGAACTCTAATGCAGGCAAGCAGGTTATTGCGCCAGGCCCTGGCGAAATTCTAGCCAGATTTTACACTGACGGAATTAGCTCGTGATTATCGAGAATCGCATCGGAAGCGAACAGTTCCGCGTGACTGGAAAAGAGCGCATTGCTGTTTACACTAAGAGTAATGATATCGGATGCACAGAATTAAAGACCGTTATCATACGTCCGCATGTTGCGGCATACTAGAGCGAATTCAAAGCTACAAAATTATTACCTCCAGGGAAAAAAAAAAAAAAAAAAAAAAAAAAAAAAAAAAACAAGTTTCTCTCGAATAATCATCACAGATTTAAAAAAATATATATTTTGCAAACGATTGTTGCAACTGAAATGTGTATTCCGTCTTCCTAGATTTACGCAGAGCTCCACGCTGTGCCACATCCTCGTCGACTAACCGAGGAACGATCATACGGACCTGTTGTTGTTCCTGTTGTTGTTATTGTGGTCTTCAGTTCGAAGATTGGTTCGATGCAGCTCCCCATGCTAGTCTATCCTCTGCAGATCTCTTCAGTTTTGCGTAACTGCTGCAACATGCACTCAACTGAACCTGCTTACTGCAGTCAAGTAATGGTCCTCCTCTACAAATGTTACTGTTCATACTTCCCTCCATTACCAATTTCACTGTTCCTTGACGCATCAGGATGTCTCCTATCAACTGCCGTCCGGTGTGAAAAAAATGGCTCTGAGCACTATGGGACTCAACTGCTGAGGTCATTAGTCCCCTAGAACTTAGAAATAGTTAAACCTAACTAACCTAAGGACAGCACACACATCCATGCCCGAGGCAGGATTCGAACCTGCGACCGTAGCGGTCTCGCGGTTCCAGACTGCAGCGCCAGAACCGCGCGGCCACTTCGGCCGGTGCCGTCCTGTGTGACCGAGCGGTTCTAGGCGCTTCAGTTTGGAACCACGTGACCGCTACGGTCGCAGGTTCGAATCCTGCCTCGGGCATGGATGTGTGTGATGTCCTTAGGTTAGTTAGGTTTAAGTAGTTCTAAGTTCTAGGGGACTGATGACCATAGATGTTAAGTCCCATAGTGCTCAGAGCCATTTGTCCTATCAACTGATCTCTTCTTCCATTCAAGTTTTTACAACCACATGTCAAAAGATATTCCCTTGTTGTTTGAACTGTATACCACTCACGTTTCACTTCCGTAAAAGTCTACAGTCCAAATACCACCAGAAATATATTTCTTAACACTTACATTTACATTAGTTGTTAACAAAATCCTCTTGTTTTGTTTCTGTTGCCAGTATACATTTTATATCGTCTCTACTTCAGCTATCATCAATTATTTTGCTGCCCAAATACAACGCTGATCTACCACTTTTAATGCTTCTTTTCCTAACCTAATTTCCTCAGTATCGCCAAACTTAATTCGGCTACATTCTATTACATTCATATTCCTTTTGTTAATGTTCATTTTATAATTACCTTTTCAAGACTCTATACACCACATTCAACTGCTCTTCCAATTCCTTTAGTGTCTTTGACAGAATTGCAGTGACTTCAGTAAACCTGAAAGTTTTACTTTTTTTTCCTGAAGCTCAATTGTCTTTGCTACTTAACAAAGACATACAGAAATTTTTGCAGATGAATTCAAACAATGCTGAAAGGAGAGAAAAGTTTAGTGACTGGCGAGAAATCACGAAGAGAGTCCCAAAAGTTTCAATTTTGGGCCCACTTCTGTTTCTTGTATATGTACATTTCCTTCAACTCAACGTATATCAAACACAATTGCTGCTTTTTGCAAACAATACTAGTGTTATAATACCCGTTAGACAGAAAGCAACAGAACAGATTGTTAAATATATTTTCCCTTCTGGACAACAAACAGTCTTACCAACAACCGATGTACCATAGGGACAGGAGTCAGTTAACAGGGTACAACGCTCCAAATTTTTGGATGTACATGTTGAGAACTGGAACAAGCAAATGGTTCAAATGGCTCTGAGCACTATGGGACTTAACATCGGAGGCCATCAGTCCCCTAGAACTTAGAACTACTTAAACCTAACTAACCTAAGGACATCACACACATCCATGCCCGAGGCAGGATTCGAACCTACGAGCATAGCGGTCGCGTGGTTCCAGACTGAAGCGCCTAGAACCGCTCGGCCACTCCGGCCGGCTGGAAGAAGCATATTACTGAACTACTCAATCAGTTAAGTTCAGCTACTGTCACTTTTCATATAATTGCTAGTCTTGGAAACAAAAAAATCAACCTCCTGGCACATTTTGCATATTAATTTTCTAAACTAATTCATCATTAGTTAGTAAGAAGATACTGACTGTACGAAAGCGAGCATTAAGAATAACACGTGCTGCTCGTCCGCGGTCGTTGTGTAGGCATCTCTTCAAGTAGTTAGGCATTTTATCTGTACCATCACAATACATATATTCGCTGATGAAATTCCTCATAAATTATCCATCACAGTTTGAGAAGAATAATGATGTCACTCCTACAACACTAGAGGAAGAAAAGACCTTTATTACCCATTATTAAGGCTATCAGTCACTCAGATTGGACATCCAACAACAAAAAGTTTTGATCATTTGCTCTATATCGTAAAATGTCTGACAGTTAGCAAAGCAACTCTTAAATGCAACCTCAAGTCTTTTCTCCTGGACAACTCCTTCTGTTCCCTGTATTCCATGGATCAATTTTTATTTAAAACATTGTAGCCTGTAAAAAGCAAAAATAAGTAGTTTTTAAGTGTAATTCCATGTTTAGGACTAAAACGTAATAAATTCGTTAGTATTAATACCAACGACACATACATATACTGTAACTGACTCGTTCCATGTCACTTCGGTAAAAGAATCTTCCATGTTATCTATGGAACATCTAAGTAACTAACTAACATTCCAGACTTGTCCTTGGTTTCCTTTGCTGCTTACTTGATATACAGACTGTCTCACTCCCTTATCTACAGCATTCGGGAGGACGAGGGTTCAATCCTGCATCCGGCCATCCTGATTTAGGTTTTCCGTGATTTCCTTAAATCTCTTCAGGCAAATGCTGGGATGGTTCCGTTGAAAGGGGCACTGCCAACTTCCTTCCCCATCCTTCCCTAATCCGATGAGACCGATGACCTCGCTGTTTGGTCTCCTCCCCAAAAACGACCCGATTCAACCTTCTCTACATCTACATCTACGTACGTACTCCGCAAGCCACCATACGGTACGTGGCGGAAGGTACCCTATATCACAACTAGATGTTTCCTGTCCTGTTCCACTCATAGATAGAACAAGGGAAAAACTGTCTATATGCCTCCGATAAGCCCTGATTTCTCGTATGTTGTCTTCGTGGTCCCTACGCGAAATTTATGTTGGCGGCAGTAGGATCGTTCTGCAGACAGTTTCAAATACCGGTTCTCTACACTTTCTCAGTAGTGTTCTTCGAAATGAATGTCTTTTTCACTCCATGGCTTCCCACTTGAGCTCCCGAATCATATCCGTAACACTTGCGTGATGATCGAACCTACCGGAAACAGATCTAGGAGCTCGCCTATGAATTTCTTCGACGTTTTCTTTCAATCCAACCTGGTACGGATCCCAAAGACTCGAGCAGTACTCAAGAATAGGTTGCACCAGCGTCCTATATGCGATCTCCTTTACAGATGAACAACACTTTCCTAAAATTCTTCCAATATACCAAAGTCGACCATTCGCATTCCCTACTACAATCCCCACACGCTCGTTCCATTTCACATCGCTTCGCAACGTTACGTCCAGACATTTAAACGACGTGATTGTGTGAAGGGGCACATTACTAATGCTGTATCCGAAATTACGCGTTTGTTTTTCCTACTCATCCGCATTAACTAGCATTTTTCTACGTTAAGAGACAGCTGCCATTCATCACACCAACCAGAAATTTTGTCTAGTTCATCTTATATCAACCTACAGCCATTTATCTTCCACACCTTCCTGTACACCACAGCATCATGAGCGAACAACCGCAGATTGTTGTCCACCCTAACTGCCAGATCATTTATGTATACACAAAATTGCAACGGTCCTATCACACTTCCCTGGGGCACTCATGATATTACCCCTGTCTCCGATGAACACTCGCGGTGGAGGACTGGGTTCCATTACTTAAGAAGTCTTCGAGTCGGTCACATATCTGGGAGCCTATTCCGTATGCACGTTGCTTCGTTAACAGTCTGCAGTGGGGTACCGTGTCGAATGCTTTACGGAAATCTAGAAATATGGAATCTGCCTGTTGTCCTTCATCCATAGTTCGCAGTATATCATGTGAGAAGAGAGCAAGCTGGGTTTCGCTCGAGCAGCCGTGCTGATGGGTGGACATGAGCTTTTCGGTCTCTAGGGAACTTATTATATTCGTACAAAGAATATGGTCTGGAATTCTGCAGCAAACTGATGTTAAGAATATCGGTCTCTAATTTAGCGGGTCCGTTCCTTTATCCTTCTCGTATACAGGCATCACCTGCGGTTTATTCCAGTCGCTTCGCACTTTGCGCTGATCGCGAGATTCGCGATAAATGGAAACTGAGTAAGGGGCCAATTATGAAACCGAATCGGGATTCCAATCGGACCTGTCTACTTTTTTGTTTTAGACTCTTTGTTGTTTCTCTACGCGAGGGATGTTTATTACTATGTCATCTATACTGGACTGCGCGGTGGTCAAACAACGGTAGGTTTTTTTGGTTCTCCTGCGTGAACGATTTCTTAAACGTGGAATTTAAAACTCCGGCATTCCTTTTGCTATCTTTTACTGCCAAACCATACAGATCAGCGAGTGACTGGATGGAATTCGTAGACCCGCTTAGAGATCTTACACAGGACCAGAATTTTCTCGGGTTCTCCGCCATATCTTTAGCCAAGGTATGACGGTGGTAGCCGTTGTATGCTTCGCGCATCTATCTTTTCACAGACGCATGAATGTCTACTTATCTTTGCCTGTCGTCATTTCCCCCTCCTACGGCGTCTACTCTGTCTTCCCGATACATACCAAGACTAGCTAAGTATCTCAGAGGTTTTGCAACCGCAATTTACCACGTCCCTGCCGCCAACAGTGGTCCATATAAATTATCATCATCATCATCTTGGACAGTTTCCAGCCACTGGCTGGGTCTGTCGGGAACACAAGCCTCTCCATCGTGTTCTGTCTTTCTACCATTCCCCCTCTTCCACCTTCGTCCAGTTCTCTCCTCTTCTCGTCACACATTCCTTCACTCCCTTCACCCATCTATCTCTTGGTCTTCCCCTGGGCCTCTTCCCCTCCAGTTGCAGATCAAACATCCTCTTTGGAATTCTTCCCTCATCCATTCTCTTCATGTGTCCATACCACTGCAGTCTTGATTTTTCTATCCTGTCCTGTACTGGTTCCTCCTTTAGTCTTTCCCTCACATACACATTCCGCAATCTGTCTCGTCTTGTTACACTCAACCTGCTCCTCTGGAACTTCATTTCACTAGCCTGTATTCTACTTTTGTCGCTTTTGTGCATTACCCATGTCTCACTTCCGTACGCCAATATGGGGACAAAGTAGGTTCGGTATATAATTCCCTTGGATTTCTGTGGCACCTCCTTGCTCCAAATAAGCCCCCTAATGCATTTGTAGAACTGCCCTGCTTTTCTGCACCTTTCATTTATTTCCATTGCGTTTCCCCCCTTACTTTCAATCATGCTTCCCAGACACATACTTATCCAGAGCACGATTTACAATCTGTTTAAACTTTGTCCATAATTCCTCTATGGCCTTCAATCTGGAACTAAATGATTGCACTTCATTGTCTAAGTGAGATGCTAACAACTGCTTATCTACTCTTTCTAGCAGAAACACTCTCGTAGCCCTCTTGACTGATTTATTAACATTCGCAACATAATCGCTACGATGACGTCATGATCACCAATCCCCGTCTCTACACTGACACCATCGGTAAGGTCCGGCGGTCCGGCCTGTTTCTAGCTACAAGGTCCAAGATACTTCCACTGCATGTGGGCTGCCGAACTAGCTGCCCAAGACAGTTTTCGGAAAACGTGTTCGAAAATACTTCACAAGATTGTCTGTCTGTACCTACTGCAACAAACCCATACACGTCCCAGTACATACTCCGTAGTACTACAATACATGCACAACTGACTATAGACCTTCTTTGAATGGCTCTAGAACTGTCACAGCGGAGACGAGTGGTCGGTAAAAACATCCAACAATTAATTTGGTTTCACATAGACCTATTATGCGCGACCAGATAACGTCACTATCACACTCAATTTCAGCCTCAGTAGAGACAATATTTTTGACGACTCCAATGAACATTCCCCCTCCTACGGCGTCTACTCTGTCTTCCCGATACATATCAAGACTAGCTAAGTATCTCAGAGGTTTTGCTATTGCAATTTACCACGTCCCTGCCGCCAACTGTGGTCCATATAAATTATGATTACCTAAAATGCGAAAATAATTTTTCCACTCTATTTGCCCGTATTAGACATACACGCTTGCTCACTAATTTTACCTTTACGGTGAGTCTAAAAACGGTTAACAATAGTTCAGTAGCACAAGACGTACGTACATTTATTATATGTGACATTCCCTACTTTTAGCTCGAAACTCTAGTACAGAAGAGATAACCTCATTACGCATTAGAAGCGTTATCCGTGCTACTAACTGGGCATCTGTGACTAACCCAGGCGTTTGTGTATCCATCATGACGATCTCAAACAAGTACGTGAGCAGTAAAATAGGAAATATGGGAATAACGATAGTTTATTGTAAAATATCAGACGATTTACCTCAAACCACCACAGCGATTATTTCCGAAACGTTCTCCCCTGACCCATCTCTAGCGCACCATGCGCAGCACAGACAGGCCCAAATTTCTCACTCTTAGACAGTTTGTTGTTTAGTCAACACACCGTAATCCGCCTCCTCCAGTGATACCAACAGCTGAAAGGAGAGTAACGTAACGCATGAAAGATACAAATTAACTCACCGAAAAATTCGTCCACCCTCTGTGGCTGTATTAATCTCAAGCTGCCATTCGCAATGAAACCATTCGTCTTACTACTACCGTTAGCGAAATGGCCAGTAAATGATGCATCCAAAATATCCCACATAAATTGTGAAACTAAGTAAAATTGCAACGAATTGGGCGCGTGTCGGTATCCAAAATTCCGCAATTAATTGATTCCTATAAATCTCTTATCTGCCCCACTGTAACCTACGCCAACTTTGCATATAGCTCCGTTCCTCACAAGTATTGTAAATCGTTTGAAGTGCTCTAGAGACAAGAACTCCAGTTTTACGTCCACACACGTCTACAGAATAACATGTCTACAGAATAACATACTACTAAGGAAGGGGGATAAAGTAATAAATTATCCACAGCACTTATCAAACTATGTAAACGAGCATTTTTCAAGTATTGCAGAGAAGTTGCAGCAGAAATTCCCCCAAACAAATATAACACCTGTAAATAATGTTGCACTAAATACAATGATGTTACTTCCAACCACAGAGAATGAAGCCAGTAAAACAATTCAAAAACTAAAAAATAAAGAGTCAGTAGGCTTAGATGAAGTACCATTGTGTGTACTGAAACAATGCATAGGGATAAAACAAGGTCCCTTAACAAATATAACAAATGAATCCTCCACATCAGGGACATTTCCAGAGTAGTTAAAACAGGCAAGAGTTGTAGCTTTGCTTAAGAAAGGTAATGCAGAAAACATAGAAAATTACCCGCCCATTTCCCTGCTGTCAGCATTCTTAAAAGTAATAGAAGCAGTTATGAAAGACTGATAAATAAATTACCTGAATAAATACAATCTTTTACTCGAATCACAGTTTGGTTTCAGAAGTGGCAAAATAGGGAGTCAGCCATAGTAGGATTCACAAAACGTGTACTTGATGCTCTTGATAAAGACGAGTGTGTCACAGGCATATTTTTGGATCTTTCTAAGGCGTTTGATACAGTCGACCACAAGATTCTATTAAATAAATTAGAAGAATTAGGAATAAGAGGGGTAGCTAATGACTGGTTTCGATCATACCTAACAGATAGGGTACAAAGAGTAAGATAACACATACTTCAAATAGATCTAAACATTTAGTAAAACATTTATCAGAACCAAAATACATTAATATAGGGATTCCGCAAGGTAGCGTATTAGGACCAATACTCTTCCTGAGATACATCAATGACCTTCCCAGTAATGTTCCTCGTGTTGAAAAAATCCTCTTTGCTGATGACAGCAATATTATAGTCACTGAGAAAACAAGAGAACTCCTTGCCGACAAAGCAAATGAAACTCTCAAGGAAGTTTATGATTGGTCAATAAGTAATAAAGTGATATAAAGAAAACTAATGTCATGAAATTCAGTTTGAAGAGGAAAAATTACAATGTTAAATTAAATGTAGATGGCACCTCTATAGACTGTGTAACAAATGCAAAATTTCTAGGAATGAATATTGATTCTCAGTTGAAGTGGTGTGAACACACAAAGGTACTTGCAAACAGAATGTCATCAGCATGTTATGCCCTTAGAATCCTATCATCAGTGTGTAACATGCAGTGTCTTTTAGTTACATATTATTCATATGTACACTCAATTCTTAGCTATGGCATTCTTTTTTGGGGAACAAATGCACAAAATATGAACACAATTTTCAAACTCCAGAAAAGAGCCATAAGAATAATAACCAAAAGTACTAGTCGAGCTCATTATAAAGATATGTTCAGAACACTGGGGATTTTAACTGCTCCATGTGAATACATTTACCAGTCAGTTGTACACATCAAAAATAACATTGGTAATTACTGCACAAACAGCTCTGTCCATGACCATGCAGCAAGAGATAGACTCAACGTACATTTACCAAGAAAAAATAAACATAAAACTCAAAACAGCATTTTCCACCAAGGAATAAAACTGTACAATAAATTACCAAAAGAGATTAACGAAATTGCAAAAATACACTTATTTAAAAAGGCAGCTAAAAGGTACCTGTTATGCAATACATTCTATACATTGAAGGATTACTTAGCTAAAACAGAGTAGGAGTTTGATAAAAATGTTATACAAATAAATAATAATAATAATTATTATTATTATTATTATAAAATATCCAACGTTCCACATAACACCTTCACTTTGTTTTTTTCCTTCTTTTTTTTCCTTTCTAGAAACACTTACCCCCAAACTATGCATGGCACAATACTAACACCTCTTCCTCTTTCTGAACTCAACATCTCACTCATTATGGAGGGATGCTGACTCAGTTTTTCAGGATAGCAAATGGGAAGTTGCAGTACAGAAAATGGCCCAGAAATCACCAGTGTGTGTGTGTGTGTGAGAGAGAGAGAGAGAGAGAGAGAGAGTGTATGTGTATGTATGTGTGTGTGTGTGTGTGTGTGTGTGTGTGTGTGTGTGTGTGTGTGTGTAGTGAATGAAGTGTTATGAAACAACGTGTGTATAGTGTGTGCAGTGACTGGTAGTGAGATATGAGTGAACAATGTCGCATTACATTATTTAATAAGTTATTTGTAAAAAAGTATTATATACCAGGAGTAAATCTAATGATTACCTCTAACTAGAAGTCTGTAAATATATGTGTATACAAATTAGCTTATTTTAAATTGATCTAAATTTGTAAATATTTTGACATGTCCTGTATCCTTGTAAAAAGAGATCTATGGATGAATAAAGCTACTACTACTACTACTAGTACGCTCTCTACCATTCTTGCAACATCTCTGAATCTGCTGTAGTAACAACAAACTCCTTTTCCATTCCTCTGTGCGTTTTCAGTTCATCCAGGTGGTAAATTCAGTCGTCGCACACTTCCAAACAATGAAATGTACCTGGATATACAGGGTGTTACGAAACGATGCCGACAAATTTCGAGGGGTTGTAGAGGGTGTCGCGAGGACCAATTGAGGATAGGGCCCATGTCTGGAAACATGATCCAATGACGTTCCAGATCGTCCAAGTTACAAGCGCTGGCGCCTGCCACTAGGCCACCCCTAAGCAGCAAATGTGTCTGTATGCTGACGGATCGCAGGTGGAACGTCTTGCAATGTGGTTTCTCGTTCAGTAATCAAGACTGAGTACAACGATCAGTAATGGAGAAGATGGAGCTATCTGCTGTGTAGACAGGCCTTGCCTCCTGTGAATGTGATCCTCTGTCGCCTCGTTGGATGACTGTTGTGAACACTAGTTTCCATCTGTAGGTTATTTTGCTCTTGGAATCGTCTAAAATATCCACTGTTTTTCGATATATGGGAGAAAAATAAACAGTGGATGGAAACCCATGTCGGAAACCGACACCCACCAAAGCAACAGAAAATCACACTCATAGGAGGAAAGGCCTGTCTAAATAGCAGCTATTTCCATTTTCTACCACTGCCGATCGTGGCAATCAGTCCGTATAAATGAAGAACAAACTATGTTGCGTGATGTTCCACCTGTGGTCGCTCAGCTTACAAAGTCACATTTGTGGCCAAAAGGCGGCCTGGCGGTAGGCGCCGACTCCAGTAACTTCGACGCTCTGTAGCGTCGTTGAATGACCATCGCAGGCACGGGTTCCTATCCTCAATTTCTCCCTCATGAGACCCCCTGCTGCCCCTCGGACTTTCTCGATATCGATTTGTAACACCCTGTAGGGTAATCGTAGAACTGGCAGCCTCACTTGAGTTTTCCACCAGTTCCCCTTTCCATATCTCAGTGCTGAACAACTAGATACCCAGGAAGTTTTCAGTTATCTTCATTCCGACAGTCCCTTTCTCAGGAACGTTAACAGACATGACCCATTGCCTCCTATAGCTTGGTCCCCAACGATTCTGATGTTCACAGAACTTTAACCGCGAGATCTACCTACGTTTAGTTTTTGACATATACTTCGAATCCCCAATCAGTAGCTCCTCCATCCTTAACTCCCATGAGTATATTTATCTTTTTGTAGTCGTTTTGTGCAGGGTCCATGTGATGTCCGTAGTGATTAAACGGTTTCAGTGACATGGAAGCTTTGCGTAACATTTGTTTGTTATTATTGTTCTCCACTACAGAATAAAAACATCTGTGCTGCAGTTCAGTACAGCCGTCAGCAGTGTCGTCACCACATTTTGGGGCCACTGGAAGGTTTCAGATTGATTTTCGGCTATTAACTGCTATTAACTGCAGATTAAAACTGAATAAGTTGCAGAAAGGCAGGAAACTAAGGACATGGGACCTGGCTAACTTGAAAGTGGTGAGATTAAAAGAAAGTGCAAAATGGCAAACGAGGAATGGCTAGAGGACAAATTTAAAGATGTAGAAGCATATATAACCAGGGGAAAGATAGATGCCACCTACTAGAAAGTTAAAGAGACTTTAGCAGAAGCAGCTGTATGAATATCAAGAGCTCAGATGGAAAACCAGTACTAAGCAAAGAAAGGAAAGCTGGAAGATGTAAAGCGTATGTTGTTGTTGTTACGGTCTTCAGTCCAGAGACTGGTTTGATGCAGCTCTCCATGCTACTCTATCCTGTGCAAGCTTCTTCATCCCCCAGTACCTACTGTAACCTATATCCTTCTGAATATATTTAGAGTATTCATCTCTTGGTCTCCCTCTACGATTTTTACCCTCCACGCTGCCCTCCAATACTAAATTGGTGATCCCTTGATGCCTCAGGATATGCCCTACTAAGCTATCCCTTCTTCTAGTCAAGTTGTGCCACAAATTTCTCTTGTCTCCAATTCTATTCAATACCTCCTCGTTAGTTATGTGATCTACCCACCTAATCTTCAGCATTCTTCTGTAGCACCACATTTCGAAAGCTTCTATTCTCTTCTTGTCTAAACTTGTTATCAACCACTTTTCACTTCCATACATGGCTACACTCCATATAAATACTTTCAGAAACAACTTCCTGACACTTAAATCTATACTCGATGTTAACAAATTTCTCTTCTTCAGAAATGCTTTCCTTGCCATTGCCAGCCTACATTTTATATTCTCTCTACTTCAACCATCATCAGTTATTTTGCTCCCCAAATAGCAAAACTCATTTACTACTTTAAGCATCTCATTTCCTAATCTAATTCCCGCAGCATCATCCGATTTAATTCCACTACATTCCATTATCATTTGCTTTTGTTGATGTTCATCTTATATCCTCCTTTCAAGACACTGTCCATTCAGTTCAGTTGCTCTTCCAAGTCCTTTGCTGTCTCTGACAGAATTACAATGTCATCGGCGAACCTCAAGGTTTTTATTTCTTCTCCATGGATTTTAATTCCTACTCCGAATTTTTCTTTTGTTTCCTTCACTGCTTGCTCAATATACAGATTGAATAACATCTGGGAGAGGCTACAATCCTGTCTCACTGCCCGCATCTCGTGGTCGTGCGGTAGCGTTCTCGCTTCCCACGCCCGGGTTCCCGGGTTCGATTCCCGGCGGGGACAGGGATTTTCTCTGCCTCGTGATGGCTGGGTGTTCTGTGCTGTCCTTAGGTTAGTTAGGTTTAAGTAGTTCTAAGTTCTAGGGGACTTATGACCACAGCAGTTGAGTCCCATAGTGCTCAGAGCCATTTGAACCATTTTTGAACCTGTCTCACTCTCTTCCCAACCACTGCTTCCCTTTCATGCCCCTCGACTCTTATAACTGCCATCTGGTATCTGTACAAATTGTAAATAGCCCTTCGGTCCCTGTATTTTACTCATGCCACTTTCAGAATTTGAAAGAGAGTATTCCAGTCAACATTGTCAAAAGCTTTCTCTAGGTCTACAAATGCTAGAAACGTAGGTTTGCCTTTCCTTAATCTAGCTTCTAAGATAAGTCGTAAGGTCAGTATTGCCTCACGTTTTCCAACATTTCTACGGAATCTAAACTGATCATTCCACGAGGTCAGCTTCTACCAGTTTTTCCATTCGTCTGTAAAGAATTCGTGTTAGTATTTTGTAGCCATGGCTTATTAAATTGATAGTTCGGTAAATTTCACATCTATCAACACCTGCTTTGTTTGGGATAGGGATGATTATATTCTTCTTGAAGTCTGAGGGTATTTCGCCTGTCTCATACATCTTGCTCACCAGATGGTAGAGTTTTGTTAGGCCTGGCTCTCCCAAGGCTGTCAGTAGTTGTAATGCAATGTTGTCTACTCCCGGGGCCTTGTTTCGACTTAGGCCTTTCAGTGCTCTGTCAAACTCTTCATGCAGTATCATATCTCCTATTTCATCTTCGTCTACATCCTCTTCCATTTCCATAATATTGTCCTCAAGTACATCGCCCTTGTATAGACCCTCTATATACTCCTTCCACCTTTCTGCTTTCCCTTCTTTGCTTAGAACTGAGTTTCCATCTGAGCTCTTGATATTCATACAAGTGGTTCTCTTTTCTCCAAAGGTCTCTTTAATTTTCCTGTGGGCAGTACCTATCTTATGCCTAGTGAGATAAGCCCCTAAATCCTTACATTTGTCCTCTAGCCATCCCTAATTAGCCATTTTGCACTTCCTGTCGATCTCATTTTTGAGACGTTAGTATTCCTTTTTGCCTGCTTCGTTTACTGCATTTTTATATTTTCTCCTTTCATCAATTAAATTCAGTACTTCTTGTGTTACCCAAGGGTTTCTACTAGCCCTCGTCTTTTTACCTACTTGATCCTCTGCTGCCTTCACTACTTCATCCCTCAGAGCTACCCATTCTTCTTCTACTGTATTTCTTTCCCCCATTCCTGTCAATTGTTCCCTTATGCTGTCCCTGAAAGTCTGTACAACCTCTGGTTTAGTCAGTTTATCCAGGTCCGATCTCCTTAAATTCCCACCTTTTCGCAGTTTCTTCAGTTTTAATCTACAGTTCATAACCAATAGATTGTGGGCAGAGTCCACATCTGCCCTGGAAATGTCTTACAATTTAAAACCTTGTTCCTGAATCTCTGTCTTACCATTATACAGGGTGTTACAAAAAGGTACGGCCAAACTTTCAGGAAACGCCGTACTGGATCCCAACGGCCTCGTATCACTAGCAGTCGAGATGACCGGCATCTTATCCGCATGGCTGTAACGGATCGTGCAGCCACATCTCGATCCCTGAGTCAACAGATGGGGACGTTTGCAAGACAACAACCAACTGCACGAACAGTTCGACGACGTTTGCAGCAGCATGGACTATCAGCTCGGAAACCATGGCTGCGGTTACCCTTAACGCTGCATCGCAGATAGGATTTCCTGCGATGGTGTACTCAATGACGAACCTGGGTGCACGAATGCCAAAACGTAATTTTTTTGGATGAATCCAGGTTGTGTTTACAGCATCATGATGGTCGCATCCGTGTTTGGCGACGTCGCGGTGAACGCACATTGGAAGCGTGTATTCGTCATCGCCATACTGGCGTATCACCCGGCGTAATGATATGGGGTGCCATTGGTTACACTTCTCGGTCACCTCTTGTTCGCATTGACGGCACTTTGAACAGTGGACGTTACATTTCAGATGTGTTACGACCCGTGGCTCTACCCTTCATTCGATCCCTGCGAAACCTTACATTTCAGGAGGATAATGCACAATCGCATGTTGCAGGTCCTGTACGGGCCTTTCTGGATGCAGAAAATGTTCGACTGCTGCCCTGGCCAGCACATTCTCCAGATCTCTCACCAATTGAAAACGTGTGGTCAATGGTGGCCGAGCAACTGGCTCGTCACAATACGCCAGTCACTACTCTTGATGAACTGTGGTATCGTGTTGAAGCTGCATGAGCAGCTGTACCTGTAGACGCCATCCAAGCTCCGTTTGACTGAATGCCCAGGCGTATCAAGGCCGTTATTACGGCCAGAGGTGGTTGTTCTGGGTACTGATTTCTCAGGATCTATGCACCTAAATTGCGTGGAAATGTAATCAAATGTCAGTTCTAGTATAATATATTTGTCCAATGAATACCCGTTTATCGTCTGCATTTCTTCTTGGTGTAGCAATTTTAATGGCCAGTAGTGTAGTATTCGGCGGTGTAGGCTGTCTTACTGTTGCAATTCATAGCGCGTGTCTGAGTGGTTGTAGTTTAAAGGACGCCGACAGTGGAGCAGAAAGACCACTGTGGTTTGTACACGACGGTGTACCACCCCCTTGTCTACGGATCGTGCGACAGACAGTGCCTCATCGCAACGTTTCGAATGCGATGAACTGGTCGAGGAAGTCCGGTAGCATGGCTTCCCCGTTACCGTATCTGAATCCGTGGGATTTCTAACTATGGGGACGTACGTGTAAAGGCGTCGGTATATGCCCAAACCATCGACAATGTGCTGACATTACAGAATCGTGTGACCAGTATACGTGACACAATCCAAATAGAACCATGTTAATTTGCAAAAGTGCGTGATTCACTGCGAAGGGAGGCCTAAAGTTATGTCAGGAAAGCGTAGTGACCGCATGCTGCACTGCCTGTAGTGGCTACGTCTGCGTAACAGAGAGATAGGAATGAGAGGACAGACTGACATATCTCAACACCTAGTGCTTTACTGACCATTCTGGAAACATCCCCCAGGCTGTGGCTAAGCCATGTGTCCGCAGTATCCTTTCTTTCAGGAGTGCTAGTTCTGCAAGGTTCTCTCATTCTGGAAACATCCCCAGGCTGTGGCTAAGCCATGTCTCCGCAGTATCCTTTCTTTAAGGAGTGCTAGTTCTGCAAGATTCGCGGAAGAGCTTCTGTGAAGTTTGGAAGGTAGGAGACGAGATACTGGCAGAAGTAAAGCTGTGAGTACCGGGCGTGAGTCGTGCTTCGGTAGCTCAGATGGTAGAGCACTTTCCCGCGAAAGGCAAAGGTCCCGAGTTCGAGTCTCGGTCGGGCACACAGTTTAAATCTGCCAGGAAGTTTCATGGCTCTGAGCACTATGGGACTCAACTGCTGTGGTCATCAGTCCCCTAGAACTTAGAACTACTTAAACCTAACTAACCTAAGGACATCACACACATCCATGCCCGAGGCAGGATTCGAACAGACCACCGCGGCCGTCAGGAAGTTTCATGTTACAGGAACTTTGCTTCTAGTTTCGACCAGTACTAGGTCTGTAGAAATATATGACTCTTCTTATTTAACGGCCTATATATGTAGCTGAAAGCAATGAGTTATCCACTGAGTCTTTGTTATTGATCTTTGGATGTGAGAAGGGTGGATTCTTGAGAATATATCACAAGAGGGAGTCTAGAGAAATGAGGAGCGTGAGTAAGCTGGTAAACAAATGTGCAGGACGCGCCGCGCCGCGGCGGGAGCAGCGGCCGGCCCTGCGCCTGCCCGCTTTGCGGAGGTCCTCCCACGCGCCGCCATCGACCGAGGCTAAGTCGAGGGGTCGACACTCCCCCAAGGTCGCCACTGCACCTCCTTCAGTCGTCAATTTTAACCGTCGGCTCAAAACGGGGCTACTGGTCTCGTCCTCAGCACATACAGCTGATACATGGCTGCTGACCACTGTCCGGCCGACTGCACCACTGATGGAAGTGAAAGATACACACCTAACTCTTGTTTCCACATTTCTAGGTACAGACGTAGCCTGATTCAGCCTACTGAAATTGCTATTCTGTGGCTACCCTGTGGCTCTCATCTTGTGGTGTAATATTGTTATGAAGCCTGTATGGTATCCTCTCCCCATGTGTGTTTCAATAAGTTTTCTTCTGGAGCGGCGATTAATCTTTTTATACGTAGTGATCTCGACGTTCCTATCTATGTTTGTAATCGCTGCCTTCCTCTCACTCTTCATTTTTGTTGGAGTGTCGCCGCTTATGATTTATTTCCGCCGCGTTCCGCGAATCTCTCTGTCGGCAGTTAGCTCTTGTATAAATTAGACGAATTAGTCTAGCGCTCCTTTTGTTCAATGTTAAAGAATATAAGGAGAGCGATATTACACCAGACAGTGGACGGTAATGTACACTGAGGTGAGAAAAATCATGGGATAGCGGTATGTTCAAAAATGGCTCTGAGCACTATGGGACTTAACATCTATGGTCATCAGTCCCCTAGAACTTAGAACTACTTAAACCTAACTACAACACACAACACCCAGTCATCACGAGGCAGAGAAAATCCCTGACCCTGCCGGGAATCGAACCCGGAAACCCGGGCGCGGGAAGCGAGAACGCTACCGCACGACCACGAGCTGCGGACGATAGCGGTATGTCATTAGTATCGCGTACACGAGGTATAACAGTCTAGTGCTTTGGCAGAGAAGTCGTCTGTACTCAGGTGATTCATGTGGAAAGGTTTCCGAAGTGATTATGGCCGCAAGACGGATATTAAGACTTTGAACGCGGGATGATAGTTGGAGCTGGACGCATGGGACATTCCATTTCTGAAATCGTTAGAGAATTCAATATTCCGACATCTACAGCGGAAAGAGTGTGCCGAGAATACCACATTTCAGAACATTTCATGGAGACCCTTCCATATATATTGGCAGCGATCAGTGTGTTGGGCATATTATGGTACTTCGCCAATTTCGTGGAGAGCAAATACTGTGTATAGGCCCCAACGGTGGGTTGGGTATGCTACGTTACTTTCTCAGTTTCTGGAGCTGCAAGGAGAGCCATACCTGTATAGGCATCCAACGCTGTTACAGCTTCGTTGAGGCCGTTATCTGTATGCAGGAAGCCGACGCTGAGTTGGGACTGTTATGGTACACGCACAAACCTTACCTGTATAGCAGCCCATGCTAGATCAGTGCTTCTCCAATTTAGTGGAGAACGTTACTTTTGTATAGGCAGCGATCAATTTGTCGAGCCTGTTATGGTACTTCTCCAATTTCGTGTACACCAATAACTGTTTATAGGCAGCAAACGATGGGTCAGGCCTGTTATGTTATTTTTCCAATTTCATAGCAGCAAACGCAGGGTCGGGTCTGTTATGGTTCTCCAATTTCGCGGAGACCCTTACTGTGTACAGGCAGCCAACGCTGATTCAATCCTGTTATGGTACTGTAACGGTAACAACGACCACCTTAAACGACAATAGATTCTAAGGTTAAACCGCTGCAAGGAATTTTTGAGAAAGTTGTGACCGTGAGGTAACCTATTGGGAACAGAACAATGACTGGGATTCGTTTCCGAAACACTGCAGCAGAGCATAGCCAACAGTAAACAGGTGGGTCAGAAACAGACGTTCTCCTACACAAAAGCCAGTTGTAATATTACGTATTAATATCGATCGCTAGCCTAATTAGGCATTCTTGTGTCCAGCAATATAATTAAAGCAGAAGGCAGTGCTAAGGCTGGCCTAACCTTCCTTGACACACACACTAAACTCTTTCTTAGAAGATAGACAAACAAATGGCTAACGAGATAGCAAACAGTAGCATATGCCTCTCAAGAACACGTACCTTAAATGAATTACATGCAACAGTTTTAGAACCAATCATCAACACACATGAAACTAATAACAATACTAAACAGGGAAGAGCATGAAATGATTCTGATTTAAATCAATGGTTCTGCCAATGATCATACTTTATAAAATCATTGCTTAGTACAGGGTCTCTATACCTGAGCATTAACCAACTTGCATTAGAATGGCTAACATAGTAAACATTTCTTTCTTAAGTTCAGTTTGAAGCAACTAAACAGAATACAAATCTAACTACACTGGCTCTGAAGGAGCCTTTGCTTTGCTTCATTAACTAACTAGCCTAGTACATGAGAACCCTTAAACTTTCAGGGTTTGAAGAACCATACTCATTAACAAAACTGCGCAAGTTTGTATGAGAAATTGTAAGTATTCTCATCAATAATTATTAATGAAGTAAAGCATAACAAACTATAACAAATGTGTTTTGATAAGCAGTCTTTTAACCTACTCAAAATATAGTTGGCTGCGCAAATACCAACAAAACATTAAACTCAATTTCAAACACTTTCTCATGAAATGAACACTGATAAAACTTTATAATTCTGATAAAAGTGCGTAAATCCAACAATTAATAATCTTTTTCACTTCAGATCAATATTATTGTTCTTTTAACTAACAACCTTACTATTTTCAGGCTACTTTTCAAGTAAGGTAAATTATTTAAGAAAATGACTGCAGATTGATTTAAAAATGCACTGAAAGTGGAGTATTTCTCAAACTATAAAACTGAACTTTAAACACTAAAACTCCACAGGTTAGAAAGCAATCACAACTATTTTTACAGCTACCGAATAATCTTGCCATAATAAATTAGGACACTCGGAATTAAATTCACTAGGATAGGATTCCTGTCCAGGTTTTTGATTTGCGATCATCACGGGTGTAAGACAGAGTGTTTAGCAACACCACGATTGTTATTAAAATCAACCAAATTTCACAATACCTGGTCCATTTACAGAGTGCCAAATAGAACAATTTAGTGGAATGCTGCTGGTACTGGTGGCGTAATTTGCAGTCGCTGTTAACATGGCGGCGATGCAGTCATGGCACTACCGTTGGTCTCGATCTATTACAGATCTTCTTGGCGGCGGAATTATATTTTTACACGGCCAAAAACCATCACTGATAACAGTATCATCAAATGCAGCATCCGAGACCCTTAACTACTGTTCTTAAGCTCATCTAGCCTCAAAGCTCCAAGATCATGAGACACAATGATCCGCTACTGCTAGCGCGATGTTAACCACAGCACTGCTCAGCCCAGACTCCTCACCCGTCACAAAGGACGAGTTGCCACTTGCGCGCCAATCACACCTTTTCTACTCCGCCAGGCTACTTACGTAGCTGTGGGGCTTCCCTACATCTTTCAGATTCAACCATATGTTCCCTAAATATGGACTAAGTCATTTACAGTATATTATATAACAATCATCCCAGTAGTTATTTCAGTCCACAAGCACAGTTTAAACAACATCGTTGAAAAAGTTCACATGACTGAAATATGTATACATAGTCAAAGAATTTCCATGACAGATACAACACTCTACGTAAGCAACACTACAAACTGACATAGAAAAATCGATACAGATACAAAATAGGTAGAAAATAGGTGTTACAGTACTTCCCGAATTTCATGGATACCATTACCTGTATATAGACAGCCAACACCGGGCCAGGCCTTTTATGGTACTTCTCAAATTTTGCGGAGAAGCATACCCGTAATAGGCAGCCAACACTGGGTTGGGCCTGTTATTGTATTTCTCCAATTTCATGGTGACCCTTACCGGTATAAAGGCATCCAACATTGGGTCGGACCTGTCATTGTACTTCTCCAGTTCCATGATCACTCTTGCCTATATGTAGACAGACAGTGTTGGGTCAGGCTTCTTATGGTGCTTCACCAATTTCATGGCAAATGTACCTGCATATAGGCAGCCAATGCTGGGTTCGGGCTGTTATCGTACTTCTCCAGTTTCGCACAAAACCATAATACATAGACAGGGAACGCTGTTTCTGGCCTCTTGTGGTACTTCTCTAATGTCGCGGCGCCCTTACCTGTATACAGGCAGCAAACGCTTGTTTGAGCCCATTATGGTACTTCTCCAATCTCGCAGAGAACTGTTCCTGTATATAGGCAGCTAAAGCTGGGTCGGGTATGTTATGGTACTTCACCAATTTCTCCGACATCCTTATCTGTACATAGGCAGCCAACGCTGGTGTGAGCTTGTTATGGTACTTCTCTAATTTCGCGGAGAACCATATCTATAAGTAGGCAGCCAACACTGGATTGGGACTGGTATGTTATTTATATATTATATAACAATAATTCCAGTAGTTATTTAAATCCACAAGCACAGTTTAAACAACATCGTTGAAAAAGTTCACATAACTGAAATATGTATACATAGTCAAAGAATTTCCATGAGAGATACAACACTCTACATAAGCAACACTACAAATTGACACAGAAAAATCGATAGAGATACAAAATAGGTCGATCTGGCCTGTTATGGTACTTCTCCAATGTCGTGCCCTCCCCCCCCCCCCCTAACTGTGTATAGACAGACAACACTGGGTAAGATCCTTACCTGTCTATAGGCAGCCAATGCTGGATTGGGCCTATTATGGTACTTCTATAATTCTGTGGAGACCCTTACCTGTAAGTAGGGAGCCATCATTGGGTTGGGCCTGTTAAGCACTTTTCCAAATTGGCGGAGAACTATCATATATATAGGCAACCAGTGCCAAGTTGGACCTCTTACGGTACTTCTCCAATTTCGCAGATAACCTTACATGTAGACTGGCAGCCAATACTTGGTCAGGCCGATTATGGTACTTCTCGGGTTTCGTGGGGAACCATACCTGTAACAGGCTTCTATCACTGTTTCAGGTCCATTGTCGTACTTCCCTAATTTCGTGGAGACCCTTACTCGTATATGTGAAGCCAACATTCGGTTAAACCTGTTATTGTTATTCTTAAATGTCGCAGAGAATTGTACCTGTATACTGGCAGCCAATGCTGGGTCGAGCCTTTTATGATACTTCTCCAATTTCGCAAAGACCTTTACCTGTATATAGGCAGCTAACAATGGGTGGGGCCTGTTATGCAACTTTTCCAATGTCGCGATGTACCACACCTGTATCAAAGCTGTCAATTTGTAGGATTGGTATTTCTCAATTTAGTGGAGACCCAGACCCATATATAGGCAGGCAGTATTGGCTCGGTACTGTAGTGGTATTTCTCCATTTTGCAGATACCCACATCTACATATAGACAGCCAATTCTGGTTGGGTCTCTTAAGGTATTTCTCAGTTTCACAGGGACTCATACCGTTATATAGGTAGCCAACAATGGGCCAGGACTGGTATGGTATTACTCAAATTTCGTGGAGACCCATACCAGTATATAGGCCGCCAATAATCAGGACTGGTATCCGAGTTCTCCAATTTCATGGAGATCCTTGCCTGTATATTGGCAACCAATGCTGGGTTGGGTCTATTATGGTACTTCTCCAGTTTCGCTGAGAACCATACATGTATATAGACAGTCAACACTGTTTTGGGTCTGTTAAGGGTTTTCTCCAATTCCGTGGAAACCTTTAACTGTTTATAGGTAGCCAACGCTGGGTCAGATATGTCATAGTACTTCTCCAATTTCGCAGAGAACCATACCAGTCTATAGGCGGACAATGTTGGTTTGGAGCTGTTAAATACGTCTCCAATTTACTGGAGACCCTTTCCTGCACATAGGCAGCCAGCACTGGGTGGGACCTATTATTGTACTTCTCCAATTTCATGGTGATCCTTACCTGTACATAGGCAGCCAATGCTGGGTCAGGCTTCGTATGGTACTTCACCAATTTAATGGAGAATTGTAGCTGTATTTAAGCAGCCAATGCTGGGTCGGGCCTGTTAAGGTACTTCTCTATTTTCATAGAGACTCTTACCTGTATATAGGCTGGAAAGGCTTGGTCACACCTGTTATTGTGCTTTTCGAATTTCTCGGAGACACCCACCTGGTAGTAGACAGTAAACACTGCGTCAGGCCTTTTATAGTACTACGCCAATATACAATATATAGACAGTCATTATTTGGTCGGTCCTGTCATGGTACTTCTCCAGTTTTGCTGAAGACCATACCTGTATGCAGGCAGCCAACACTGGGTTGGGATTGGTTTGTTATTTCTCAATTTTGCAGGGCCTGTACCCATATATAGGCAGCCAATGCTGGGTCGGGACTGGCATGGTATTCCTCCAATTTTGCAGAGACCCACGCCTTTATATATACAACCAATGCTGAGTCTGGACTATTACAGTACTTCTCCGATTTCGTGGAGACCATATCTGTGTTACACAGCAGATGCAGTTCAATGGTGCACATATGATTTTTTAAAATTATTACTTGGTATGTACGGCAGACAATTATATCCCACTCATATGGTGTATCACAGTCGATATCTAGGGCACGCAAAGAGTGCCAGTCTTGCAAAAGGCAGGGCACCGCTTGTAATGCATTTCCACATCGAGTGGAGCTATAATCAAAGAGTAGAAATGGCGCAGCATGACTGCACCCTGTATTTCTTTCACTGATCCCTGCAATACAGAGCCATAACATGTAACATCTGAGTTCAGCCACACCACGGTGTACTAATACTGACGGAAAACGTGAAGTCATGGGAAACCCACAATAACTAAGACACCACAGTGGGAATAAAACTGCTCACACCTCCAGATAATGAGGGCAAGTGACCGCAATGCTGGCGACAGTGATGTTATATACAGCTTAAGTACCCCCATTTCAGAAGTCTCAGTTTCAATATCTAGGCATCCCATCTGCATCTCTGATCCCAAAGGAATGACAGTCTCGATAGTCACAAGAAAATTTGGCTGGCAAATCATGATGTGCTGCCTGCTGCCGAGAGCAGACTTCGTATCTGAGGCTGTGGCTGGCCGACTTTGGTGGAATTTAGCTGCTGCAAGCCACCATTGCTGTTTGGTCATCTCCGTGACTGACAAAAGATGTAGACAAGCTAGGACCTTCCCCTGATGAAGAGCTATATCGAGTGACTGGAAACTATCACCTTCAACCTGCACGGGGCACCTGAGCACTATTTTCCTGGTTGTACATGGTGCTGCCTTCATAGCTGTAATCTGTGTTGCTTATTTGGGCCTGGGTCTCTACTTTCATGACACCTACCATCCATGATATGCTGTTGACAGATGATTAAGCACATGTTCATCTTTGAGAGCACTGGCGTAGGTTGCACAAATTATTGGTGAGCCATTGTAGGCTCATGCCTGCAGACTCCTGTTCTGACTCTCTGCTTGACACTGCTGTTGGGTCCTCACCTGCATAATGACTGCATCTGAGAAAGCACCATATCTAAATTGCTTGTTGCACTTCAGTGTGTGATTAGCACACCTTCCCACACTGGAGAAGACAATCCGTGCTGCAAAATCACAAGTAATAAAAATGTTTCCAAGCAATGCTGTTTAACTGACACCTTTGGGTGTATGACATCTACCCACACCAGATCCTGAGCTCAGCTCCCTGCACCTGTAGCATGCCACCTCACCTGATCAGCCTCCACACCCACTAGGAATCTTGGCCCAAAGAGTGACCCCTACACCTATAGTCAGGTAGCCAATGTTGGGTCGAGTCTGGTATAGTACGTCTCCTATTTCACAAAGACCCGTGCCTGTTTAAAGGCAGTCAGTACAGGATTGCGACTGGTATCATGTTTTTGCAATTTCGTGGAGACCCACGCATACATATAAACAGCAATGCTGAATTGGGACTCATATGGCGTTTCTCCATTTTCATGGAGACCCATATCTGTATATAGGCAGCCAACACTTGATTGGGACTGGTCTGGCAATGTTCAGTTTCGCGACGGCCTAGGCAGCCAATGGTAGGTCAGGACTAGTAGGTACTTCTCCAATTTCGCGAAGACTCATGAAAGTTATCCTGGTCTGGGATGCCACAGTGTTAAGTTAACCCGTGGTGCTGACTATATAAAATCATTGAGAATGTCATAGAATTTACTAACAACATTTATTTTTTAAAAGAAAAACAGACATAAATTATAGGTATTGATTGAATACAGTAAACAACTAACGGTCGGATTAGCTCGCCTTTTGTCGACAGGACACATCCCTCTTGGTTCCCCACTGAGTCGGTTAGGCCCGTCGACTGTGGTGCCATGCGAATTGCTTGTCCCTCGAATAGTGTTCTGGCGAGTCTTTGGCGCTAGGGGGTGGCTGCCTGCTCGTGGTGGCGTCCCGCTGTCTGCGCTGGCTTGTGACGTCCCACTGTCTGCACCGGTAGAAGGCCGGGCTGCGTGACGTAGACGCGCCAGCTGGCAGCGGCCCGGCCCGGTTCTGTTACAGAGGGGGTGGGGTGGGAGGTGGGGGGGGGGGGGGGAAGGGGACTGCCACAGCTGAAAATCATGACGGTTGCTCACTCCCTCACGTCCAGTCTGCCGAGTTGGTTCCGGAGTCAGCACAATCCTCAAGAGTGGTCAAGTGCCATGTCCTCTCACAAATGTCATTACATCGATATAATCAATTTACAGAAAAAACAGAAAAAATACTGATGAATACGAAATTTTTACCTTTACTTAATATATTTATTTATTTATTTTATTACTAAGGACGCAAATCCAAAAATAAATTTAATGACTGCAGGGCCCTGTTAACGTTGTATGGACGTAATTTATGTGGTGTGCGGTGTCTTTGTGTGTGCACTTGTTTCTGTTAGTTTTTGGTTAGTTTTACTACTGTCATGCACAATAATTTTTACGCTGGGGCTACCTCTATACTTCCATCAAACGTGCAGACTTCTCCCAATACTAAATACTAACTCACTGTACTACCCTATGTCTTTGCTAATTCCACCAAAGCGAATTTTCATGCATTTTATCCTTGTATACTCCTCTTTCATTTTTCGATGTCCAGCAGTGTTGTCTGCTGGCGCTGAAGTAGCCAGGAAGCGCGTCTACTCACTCAGGTGCTGGTGATATGCCTGAAAGCTTTGAAGTTGTATTTCATGATTGTGTGCCCGCAATTGTACGTAGTACGTAGTACAAGGATGCCTCCAGTCTCCTCTGTCAGTATCACTGCTGCTGAAATGAAACACTAGCGTTATACATTATTTATATCTATATATAAATATTTTTCTAATTTAACTCTCGTCCATGGTCCATCATTTCGTTTCTGCTTCCTATATACAGGTCTGGGGTTCGCCACTCGACCAATGGTTCAAATGGCTCTGAGCACTATGGGACTTAACATCTATTGTCATCAGTCCCCTAGAACTTAGAACTACTTAAACCTAACTAACCTAAGGACATCACACAACACCCAGTCATCACGAGGCAGAGAAAATCCCTGACCCCGCCGGGAATCGAACCCGGGAACCCGGGCGCGGGAAGCGAGCCACTCGACCATGACTTGTACTAGTCCGTGCTAATTCCCCATACACAATATTTCGCCGAAGTCGCTGGCAAAATTCCACCACGAGACAGGCTACAGGCTACGTCGCACAACAGGCGATTGCTCATATCACACCAAGTCTTAGCGTCGACACGCGCCTAAAGCGTGGACTGCTAACATCATACGAAACACATCCGAAAATCGAGACGCACATGCTCTATGGCACGATTTACGTCTAGACACCACGAAAAACATGAAGTGACATACATCCGTCCTTCGGACACTGTACAAGAAACCACGGAAAGTAAACAGAAACAATTTCAACGACCATGGTGATAATTGTGAAGGCTTCTCTACGAGAATACTATGACAGAGTACGACGCTCAATTGTGGAAATCGGACAATTGTGAGGCCCAAAGAAATAATAGCCGTATTCAGTTGTTTGAAGTACGTAGTATTGCAACGTGCCTGGTTCGGTATGCCACAGAAAGTGCCAACTGGCAACGGAATTTTAATTCAATCTGACACCTTCCAGCAAATATTGGCATGATGATGTCACAAATACGCAAATCATTTGACCACGTTCAACAAGGACTCATGTCGAAAACTAATGGAAATGACAAACAAACAAAATAACACCGAGATACAACAAATGGAAAATTATCCTAAGCAACGCAATATCAACTTTAAATTACGTTAAACTTTTCATCCATGGAGACTATTTACATACTATATCTTCTCTGATCTATAAATCTACTATTTACACTTATTCTGCGAATGGTATCAATTCATGGTTGAATTTTCTCTTCGTTCCCCTACGATGGGTTAGGCGGCCTCAATTCCAAATATTTGCTACGTTGGTCATTCCACTGACCTTGACCGTTGTATGTCCTGCTATTGCTTTGCTGTTGGTCCCTAGAATCCTGTTGATCCTGGTTCGAGTTCTATTGCTCTCTACAGTTTCCGTTTCGTCGTTAATTGTTGTTGTTATGATTATAATATCCTCGTCATCTTCTGTTTTCCCATGACGGCTGGTTATACCCATTGAAGTTTGAATTTTGGTTTCGATTCGATACATGTATTCCACCATTTCGTCCATCGTCACTTCTCTCTGGCGAATGTGGCCAGATACGGTCATTATTTCTACTTCTTTCCCGAGAATTGTGAATTTTATTCACGTGCTCATTTTCGCATAGTGCTTGGAAGATTCGATTGAATCGCTGCATCTACCGATGAGCAGTTGCTGGTAACGTAAAGGTAATTTAATGTAGCAGTGCCTTATAATTTCTATGGGACTGTACAGTTGATCCAAGAATCGGTTCTTCTTGACCAGGGATTCGAAGGATTTGACAGCACTACAGAATTCTGATGCTTCTAAGTCCTTTCCTAACATGATCTCCTGTTTTATCCTCTTCTGAGTGTCTTGCGCCCAATATGCGCTAAGGAATGCGTCCTTAAATTCTTGGTAGGGGCGACAGGTCTCCGCAACTACTCGCATATGTTCTGCAATCGACCCTTCTAAAAAACAACAGATAAACTGGAGCTTGTACTTCAGTGGCCAAGATTCTGGTAGCAGGTGATCGTTCTGTGCCATCCAGGTCTTTGGATGTAATGCGTTGTTTGCCTCCTTCTAGACTTGAAAATTCTGGATGGTCAAGAAAAGTTTGTGGTCGAAAGGTTCGACGTATCCGCCGTACGAATTTTCCTTCTCGTCTTCAGCGCGCGATTTCACGTGTCCATGCCCAGACGGTCCTCGTGCACTGTTATGGTATCCCCTCGTGTTGTCATATTCACGTAATAACGTTTCTGACCTCCGTAGACGTGTACAATTGTTTTCCGGCTCAGTCTCTGACATGCTGCGTGTTACCGACGGAGCATTTTCTACTACGCGTTCGGCCAAGCAGGAGCATATTTCTGCTGCATTCGCCCATGTGCAGGGGGTGTGTCCTCATATAGCGATTCGGAGAGTCGCCAAACATTTTCTTCACTTCTGTGATGCTCTCGACGGCGCTTTACCGGACAAGTTTGTGTTTGCAATTGCGCGGCCCGCTCGTGTGCCTGCCGAACATCCTTAGCCAACTCGATTAGTTGCCCGGCGACTCGGGCCTGCTGGTCTTTAACTTCAGAGATTTCGGCCTGTTTGATTTCTATCTGTTCAGTTTGCGTCATCGCCTCACTCATTTTATCCTGCGTTTCTTAAACTATTTTTTTGCCTTGCTTTTGGAGAGTTGCAAGTGCCTTTGTTGTCTTACACACCTCAGTTCTTGCCCGTTTCACTTGTTCTTTGGCCACTGATGTGTCCTTTCGTGCTATTTGCGCTACCAGTCGCGCTGTTTTGTCATCGCACTTCGCCTGGTCCACGACATCACGCGGTTCTGCTGTCGTTTTCTTGACATCCTCTAGTTCTTATTGGATTCCTGCGATCTCTTTCTTGACTCCATCTATACCGTCTGTGACCGTTCTTATGACTAATTTGTGCCTTTCCTCCTCTTCTTCCCGTCTCTTTTTCTGTGCCTCTTGTCTCTTCCTTGTATGAACTGCATGAGAGACTCAAACTGAGATCCACCGCTAACACCTTCCGGACTATATGAACGAGATTCTATCAATCTGTGACGTTTCGTTCGTGATTCTTGTCTGCCAGTTTCACTAATGGTGCGTCTCGTAATAGCAGGTCTACATTTCGTTCTGCTGCTATCTCCCGTTCACTTTCGTCACCTGACTGAGACATGTCGTCATACTCTGCAGGTTCTGCGTTCGACATTTCTGCCCGGTTTGCAACTGCACTCACCTGAGAATCCCGTGTAATATCTGCCTGATCATCGCTAATACTCTGACGTGGATCCATAGTTAACAAAACACAATTACTTCCGCTGCTCTGTAGCAAACGTGACTTGCTTCTTCTAAGCATGCACTCTAATTCTGACCCAAACGAATTTAAAACTACACATTCCTATGCCACACAGATTCTACTCTACATTACGGTCCGGCGAGCTACTGATTCCTAGTTCCTGACGCCGAATTCAAATAACAGCACACTTGTCTATGCTAACAAACAAAAATCTCAATCTATCCTAACAAATCAGTACAACGCCGTTCGCCGTCAGAAACAAACAATCAAGTGACACAGAAGTCACAACCACAACATGAAAATACCCACATACAATAATTAAATATTAGTACTATATCTAGCATCTACGTTTCTAGCATTTGTAGACTTAGAGAAAGCTTTTGACAATGTTGACTGGAATACTCTCTTTCAAATACTAAAGGTGGCAGGGGTAAAATACAGGGAGCGATAGCACTCCGTCTTCAGGCCACAAGTGGCCCTTCGGGACCATCCGACTGCCGTGTCATCCTCAGCTGATGATACGGATAGGAGGGACGTGTGGTCAGCACATCGCTCTCCCAGTCGTTATATTGGTTTTCTTTGACCGGAGCCGCTACTATTCTGTCGAATAGCCCCTCAATTGGCATCACGAGGCTGAGTGCACCCCGAAAAATGGCAACAGCTCATGACGGCCCGGATGGTCACCCATCCAAGTGGCGGTCACGCCCGACAGCGCTTAACTTCGGTGATCTGACGGGAACCGGTGTATCCACTGCGGCAAGACCGTTGCCCCACAGGGAGCGATAGGCTATTTACAATTTGTACAGAAACCAGATGGCAGTTCTAAGAGCCGAGGGGCAGGAAAGGGAAGCAGTGGTTGGGAAGGGAGTGAGACAGGGTTGTAGCCTCTCCCCGATGTTATTCAATCTGTATATTGAGCAAGCAGTAAAGGAAACAAAAGAAAAATTTGGAGTAGGTTTTAAAATCCAAGGAGAAGAAATAAAAACTTTGAGGTTCGCCGATGACATTGTAATTCTGTCAGAGACAGCAAAGGACTTTGAAGAGCAGTTGAACGGAATGGACAGTGTCTTTAAAGGAGGATATAAGATGAACATCAACAAAAGTAAAGCGAGGATAATGGAATGTAGTCGAATTAAGTCGGGTGATGCTGAGGGAATTAGATTAGGAAATGAGACACTTAAAGTAGTAAAGGAGTTTTGCTATTTGGGGAGCAAAATAACTGATGATGGTCGAAGTAGAGAGAATATAAAATGTAGAATGGCAATGGCAAGGAAATCGTTTCTGAAGAAGAGAAATTTGTTAACATAGAGTATAGATTTAAGTGTCAGGAAGTCGTTTCTGAAAGTATTTGTACGGAGTGTAGCCATGTATGGAAGTGAAACATGGACAGTAAATAGTTTGGACAAGAAGAGAATAGAAGACTTCGAAATGTGGTGCTACAGAAGAATGTTGAGGATTAAGTGGGTAGATCACGTAACTAATGAGGAGTTATTAAATAGGATTGGAGAGAAGAGAAGTTTGTGGCCCAACTTGACTAGAAGAAGGGATTGGTTGGTAGGAGATGTCCTGAGGCATCAAGGGATCACAAATTTAGCATTGGAGGGCAGAGTGGAGGGTAAAAATCGTAGAGGGAGACCAAGAGATGAATACACTAAGCAGATTCAGAATTATGTAGGTTGCAGTAGGTACTGGGAGATGAAGAAGCTTGCACAGGATAGAGTAGCATGGAGAGCTGCATCAAACCAGTCTCAGGACTGAAGACCACAACAACAACACTATATCTAGGCGCCAGCAACGCGAATCTATTCTACCCAGTGCACCACATTAAACATGGGGAACACAAACTTCAATATGCAACACTATCTACGATCTGACGGGCACAGAAGGTGCCATCAAACCGGGATCCTGCCAGGGGCGCCACAATGAAAGTTATCCTGTTCTGGGACGCCACAACGAAAGTTAACGTGGCATGGGGCGCCATAATGAAAGTTAATCCGTAGTGCTAACAGTATAAAATGATTGAGAATGTAGTAGAATTTACTAACAACATTTATTTTTTCAAAGAAAAACAAACATAAATTATAGTTATTGACTGAATACAGTAAACAACTAAAAGTTGGGTTAAGAGAACAATGGACAAGGATCTTGGGTGGCAGAAATGAGTCAAGTACTCTGGCCCTAAAAACGTGGATAACGCAGTTTGAATTGATCTGATGCTGATCAGACTTTGATTAATAATCTACAGAAGTCTATATAGGTCCAGCTGACAAGAAGTGGCGATTGAGATCTGTACGCCCTTACAAGGGCAGAAGAGCTGTACCTACTTGCTTCGTGCAGCGATGTAACCTGCAGCTGGAGAGATGTGTTCGGCGGAGGCGAGGCCTAAGGCGGCACTTGTGAATCGATCGCGGTTATGAAAGCAATGCAAAATCTCACGGTCTGGCGATCAGGTAGACAGATCGAAATTTACTTTCTGCCAGAGCCCTGAAATCACGGTAGACACACCCGTCTGCTGGTCGTACCAAGGAACAATTTGGTCACCTATATGACAGAGCGCAGAAGGATACCACACGTCAAGACTGGTAAACCAAAAAACGAATAAGTGTGCCCTCGGCAAATGAGTAGTCTGAGACGTTTGAAGTCACACTGTCGGTACAGTAAGAACTTCACTGCAGGCTCCCCAGTCTAACTACTTGCAAGTGAAGTCAGTCTCAGGACAGGTCCCAAGCACCAACCACACATGCCAGAGCTTCGACCAAAAGTGCAAAACCCGAGTGCTTCGCACCTCCCCAGATAAAAAAAAATACCGTTTTTCCGCAAAGTGTTTCCGCAGGGTTTTAGAGGCGAATAATCTCCCCTCCTACACGACAGCACAAACTCGTGTCGAACCAGCGCAAGAGTTAAGCAACCTGCGTCTCTGAAAAAAAAAAAGAAAAGAAAAGAAACAGCCAATTACTGGCTTTTTTATGTTTTCGCCGAGGGGAAGATGGTTTTCTCCGAAGTTGTGTCGCTTCCCGCAGCAACAAGTGAACAGATACAATCTTGAAGATCTTTATCTAAATCGGCTGTGCCTTGGAGCATGTTAGTCCTAGCTATGAGGTGTAATAAAGATTCTATCTCTAAACTTTTCTCAAACGCCGAAGTTTCTTATACATCCGAGGCGGCCGACGGAAGTGGGTCGCAAGCCTATTTGCAGTATCGGCGAAGACGAAAAGTTGCGAATTTTTATTAGGCGTGGCTCTGCACACGAGGCCTGGTTTATGACTCCACTGTGTAGATGCGTCCCTTCAGTCCATCGCCCCCAGCCCAGCCTTCGGCTTGCGCCTATGCAGTTATAGCTCGGCATTGTTCTGCTGGAGACTTGTCTCAACTAGGGGCTGCTCTGTCTGTCCTGTATGGCTGTGGGCCTGTCCATCAAGATTTACTGAGGGATGGGATCGCCGCCAATTGCTTTCAACTTCCAACATGCCATTTCTACGAACTAAGAACCATTAAAATACCTCATGCTCTTAGCGCCCTACCAGGCTCCATCAACGTCTGCTCAGGCCGTTAACTTTCTAGAGTCTCGCTCAATGTGCGTAAGGTTGTAACAAAATCTTTAATAATTTTCCGTATACGAAAAATAGGTGAGAGAATATCTTGTCCTCTCCCCACTCATGTCTGTATATAGGTAGCCAGTGCAGGGTTGGGACTGATATGGTACTTATCCAATTCCCCATAGTTGTACAAAGGCTATTGTTATGATGAGATCGCCATTTCCAACGGCATTTTAAAGCTACCGCCAGCTCAACACATGTGTGTAGTGACAGCTATTTTGGAGAAATTCTTAATATTCTAAGGAAATCTACAATTCCTCGCAAGTTCACGAAGCACCTCTATAATACTTGCATGCTGATCTCAATACTGATAACAAGTAGCACGTCTTTGAATGCCTGCGATGTCTTCCTTTAATCCGACCTGATGGGGGTCTCACACATTGATACAGTAATCAAAGAACGGGTCGTACTAGCGTTCTAGGCGCCATCTCCTCGGCGGATGAGCTACGCTTCCCGTCAACGTTCCCAATAAAACGAGTGAAGCATTCGCCTTCCCTACTACCAACCTGACTCGCTCATTCCATTTCATATCGCTTTACAACGTTACGCCTAGATATACACTCCTGGAAATGGAAAAAAGAACACATTGACACCGGTGTGTCAGACCCACCATACTTGCTCCGGACACTGCGAGAGGGCTGTACAAGCAATGATCACACGCACGGCACAGCGGACACACCAGCAACCGCGGTGTTGGCCGTCGAATGGCGCTAGCTGCGCAGCATTTGTGCACCGCCGCCGTCAGTGTCAGCCAGTTTGCCGTGGCATACGGAGCTCCATCGCAGTCTTTAACACTGGTAGCATGCCGCGACAGCGTGGACGTGAACCGTATGTGCAGTTGACGGACTTTGAGCGAGGGCGTATAGTGGGCATGCGGGAGGCCGGGTGGACGTACCGCCGAATTGCTCAACACGTGGGGCGTGAGGTCTCCACAGTACATCGATGTTGTCGCCAGTGGTCGGCGGAAGGTGCACGTGCCCGTCGACCTGGGACCGGACCGCAGCGACGCACGGATGCACGCCAAGACCGTAGGATCCTACGCAGTGCCGTAGGGGACCGCACCGCCACTTCCCAGCAAATTAGGGACACTGTTGCTCCTGGGGTATCGGCGAGGACCATTCGCAACCGTCTCCATGAAGCTGGGCTACGGTCCCGCACACCGTTAGGCCGTCTTCCGCTCACGCCCCAACATCGTGCAGCCCGCCTCCAGTGGTGTCGCGACAGGCGTGAATGGAGGGACGAATGGAGACGTGTCGTCTTCAGCGATGAGA
This sequence comes from Schistocerca nitens, assembly GCF_023898315.1. Classification (NCBI taxonomy): domain Eukaryota; kingdom Metazoa; phylum Arthropoda; class Insecta; order Orthoptera; family Acrididae; genus Schistocerca; species Schistocerca nitens. Next base: position 690,502,323 of record NC_064617.1, read on the forward strand.
GTCGCTTCTGCCTTGGTGCCAATGATGGTCGTATGCGTGTTTGGCGCCGTGCAGGTGAGCGCCACAATCAGGACTGCATACGACCGAGGCACACAGGGCCAACACCCGGCATCATGGTGTGGGGAGCGATCTCCTACACTGGCCGTACACCGCTGGTGATCGTCGAGGGGACACTGAATAGTGCACGGTACATCCAAACCGTCATCGAACCCATCGTTCTACCATTCCTAGACCGGCAAGGGAACTTGCTGTTCCAACAGGACAATGCACGTCCGCATGTATCCCGTGCCACCCAACGTGCTCTAGAAGGTGTAAGTCAACTACCCTGGCCAGCAAGATCTCCGGATCTGTTCCCCATTGAGCATGTTTGGGACTGGATGAAGCGTCGTCTCACGCGGTCTGCACGTCCAGCACGAACGCTGGTCCAACTGAGGCGCCAGGTGGAAATGGCATGGCAAGCCGTTCCACAGGACTACATCCAGCATCTCTACGATCGTCTCCATGGGAGAATAGCAGCCTGCATTGCTGCGAAAGGTGGATATACACTGTACTAGTGCCGACATTGTGCATGCTCTGTTGCCTGTGTCTATGTGCCTGTGGTTCTGTCAGTGTGATCATGTGATGTATCTGACCCCAGGAATGTGTCAATAAAGTTTCCCCTTCCTGGGACAATGAATTCACGGTGTTCTTATTTCAATTTCCAGGAGTGTATAATCGATGTGAATGTATCAAGCAGCACCTTATTAATGCTGTATTACAATGTTGCAGGATTGTTTTTGCTACTCATCCGTATTAACGTACTTTTTTTCTACATTTAGAGTAAGCTGCCTTTCATCACACTAACTAGAAATTCTAAGTCATCTTGCATATTCCTACAGTCGCTCAATGACGACGCCTTCCCGTAACACCATCCGCTGAAATACTAAGATTTGGCTATGGTGTTTAAAGCGATAATATGAAAGAAATGTCTGCAATGCTCAGAATCAAGAGATCAATAAAATACAATTAACGGAAAACAATAACACCTATAGGGGCAGCAGTGAATGTTTCAATAGATCTTTTGCACCTAATTACTTTAGGCGCATATACTTGCAATGTTTGTCACACTTTGTTATTTTAAAGGAGTTGTGGAGTAAAATCAACCAAAATTCAAATACTATTTGAATTTTAAGAAAGTCTGGGAAATACCAAATGTAGAAATTTCAAGGCACTTTTCTTACTCCCATTCGGTGTCAATTTTAAAAGTAGCTTCTTTTGTCAGCACATCGTTAACACTGATATTTTCACCAACTTCCGCAAATCCATAAATCTTTTCAAGCAATTATTTCCAGAATTTTTTTACCAAAAATCAAAAGACTGCATGTTCGAAAATAAAGGAAATGCTCTCTTACAATTTCAGGGCGTGAAATCTATTGCAGCACTCATAAGATGCAGTGCGACAGATTAGTTACTACAGTACTTACTTTCATGACTGTTTGCACACTCGCATTGCACATCGCAAGTAGGCTACTGCAAATGAAATTTGATTTTCTGCAGTCTCATCATTTTCCTGATAGTGACATGATATAGAGCGGACGAGCGCTCCGTGCGCGCAGATAGGAAAATAAATTTAATTTCCATCAAAATTCATATCTACTATAAGGTACAGTGCTTGTCAGAGTGTTTCTGTGAAAATAACATCAGTATCAGCTCTGAGGCTTAATACTAGTAAAAGATTTCAGTAAAGTGCTGTCTTGTCAATTTTCAAGCAGTTTTATCAGAAAGTCAGATGCGTTAATTTTTATATTCATTTGCTCTGTAACTACAATAACATTTCTGATACAGTGATTGTTTGCGAGACCAAAGATGGAGATTAGCAATATTCGGGGCCAACATTTTAATCTGATCGTGAGTCATTTGTTTTGCAGGCAGATGTCATATACAAATTTCATTGAAAACGGATTGCTTTCTCGCAGACAAAAAGTTTTATGTTGTGGCTAGTGTGGATTACGCATCATGTAGCGTGGGTTTCACATATTTCCAGTCAAAATTAAATTTTCGCATAATTTTGTTCCCTGCAATGAGATTTACATATTTCGATATCACAACAAGTTTTACACATTTCTCAGATGTCATCTACAGGAAACATTCAAATATAAACGCGAGATAAACCATTGCAAATGTGAAGTGCTGGTACATTAATAAATTGTGTAATCGCCAGATTGTTGAAGGCAAGCATGCAAAGTTGAGTGCATTGTATTGTGCAGGTACCTGATGTCAATTTGTGGGATGGAGTTCCATGCCTACTGCAGTTGGTCGGTCAGTACAGAGACGTTTAATGCTGGTTGTGGATGATGCTGGAGTTGTCGTCCAATGATGTCCCATATGTGTTCGATGGGAGACAGATCTGGCGATCTAACAGGCCAAGGCGACACGTCGATACTCTGTAGAGCATGTCGGGTTACAACAGCGGTATGTGGACGAGCGTTATCCTGTTATAAAATACCCCCTGGAATGCTGTTCATGAATGGCAGCAAAAAAGATCGAATCATCAGACTGACGCGCAATGTTGCAGTCAGGGTGTGTGGAATAATTACGAGAGTGCTCCTGCTGTCATACGAAATCGCACCTCGAAACATAACTACAGATGTAGGTCCTGTGTGTCTAGCACGTAGACAGGTTGGTTGCAGGCCCTCAACTGGCCTCTTTCTAACCAAAACACACGTTCGTCGCTGGCAGCGAGACACAAACTTCTTTCATCAGAAAGCACAACCGACCTCCATCCTGTCCTCCAATGAGCTCTCGCTTGACACCACTGAAGCAGCAAATGGTGGCGGTTTGGGGTCAGTGGGATGCACGTTAGCCGGCCGGTGTGGCCGTGCGGTTCTAGGCGCTTCAGTCTGGAACCGCGTGACCGCTATTGTCGCAGGTTCGAATCCTGCCTCGGGCATGGATGTGTGGTTCAAATGGTTCAAATGGCTCTGAGCACTATGGGACTCAACTGCTGTGGTCATCAGTCCCCTAGAACTTAGAACTAATTAAACCTAACTAACCTAAGGACATCACACACATCCATGCCCGAGGCAGGATTCGAACCTGCGACCGTAGCAGCAGCGCGGCTCCGGACTGGAGCGCCTAGAACCGCACGACCACCGCGGCCGGCATGGATGTGTGTGATGTCCTTAGGTTAGTTAGGTTTAATTAGTTCTACGTTCTAGGCGACTGATGACCTCAGAAGTTAAGTCGCATAGTGCTCAGAGCCATTTGAACCATTTGATGTACGTTACTGGACGTCTGGCTGGAGCTCTCCTTGAAGTAACCGATTTGTAACAGTTGGACGTGTCGGCAGTGTGGTGCCAACCGCTGTTCAAACTGCTGCTGCAGACACAGTACATGCCCCACAGCCATACGCAGAACACGATGTCTTCCTTCTCGGTACTGCCACGTAGCCGTCGGAGACCGGAGTTCTTGCGACCGTGCATTCTCGTGACCACCAATGCCAGCATTCCCCTACAGTGGCTACAATCCTGCCAGTTCTTTCTGCAGTATCGCAGAAGGAACATCCAGCTTCTCGTAGTGATCTCTTTCAAACTCAGTGAGATGTTGATAATGGCGTCTTTGTTTCCTTGACCACCATCGACTCACGACGTCCAGTCTCAAAGGTACCTAACGCTCACGTCTTGTACCTGATTTGCATCCTAATAATAGTGCTACTAGCTCCACTCTTATGCGACTGGCACGAAGTTTGAATAATCGTCTTTCAGATGTAGAAACACTCCTATCAACGTTCGTTTATGTCGCACAACTCCTCGGTGTTTCGATTTTTCTTCCATCAGTGTGTATTAAATATCTTGCTTCCCAATCACGGGTACAGTGCACAAAAAATGCAGGGTGATTCAAAAAGAATACCACAACTTTAAAAATGTGTATTTAATGAAAGTAACATAATATAACCTTCTGTTATACATCATTACAAAGAGTATTTAATAAGGTTTTTTTTCACTCAAAAACAAGTTCAGAGATGTTCAATATGGCCCCCTCCAGACACACGAGCAATATCAACCCGATACTCCAACTCGTTCCACACTCTCTGTAGCATATCAGGCGTAACAGTTTGGATAGCTGCTGTTATTTCTCGTTTCAAATCATCAATGGTGGCTGGGAGAGGTGGCCGAAACACCATATCCTTAACATACCCCCATAAGAAAAAATCGCAGGGGGTAAGATCAGGGCTTCTTGGAGGCCAGTGATGAAGTGCTCTGTCACGGGGGTTCTTGGCGGCCGATCCATCGCCTCGGGTAGTTGACGTTCAGGTAGTTACGGACAGATAAGTGCCAATGTGGTGGCGCTACATCCTGCTGAAATATGAATTGTTGTGCTTCTTGTTCGAGCTGAGGGAACAGCCAATTCTCTAACATCTCCAGATACTGTAGTCCAGTTACAGTAGCACCTTCGAAGAAAAAGGGACCAAAAACTTTATTGGCTGAAATGGCACAGAAAACGTTCACCTTAGGCGAGTCACGTTCATACTGAGTTGTTTCCCGCGGATTCTCAGTGTCGTCGATTCACTTCTGCCGTACTCAATAACACAAAAAGCTTTCTGTTGAGCGATCGCCATCTTAGCATCAACTGACGCTGACGCCTAGTCAACAGCGCCTCAAGCGAACAAATGTACAACTAAATGAAACTTTATAGCTCCCTTAATTCGCCGACAGATAGTGCTTAGCTCTGCCTTTTGTCGTTGCAGAGTTTTAAATTCCTAAAGTTGTGGTATTCTTTTTGAATCACCCTGTATATTGCTGCCTTAGCTAGACTGTTGGTGTAAGTTTCTTGTCTTTTTCGTTCAAGCAAGGTAGTAATATCAACAAACTGATATTTGTGTACTGATTAATGAGACAGTGACGGGCTAGCCGTAAAACGCAGGACTCCCTTCTGGAAATGTATTAAAATTTGCTTTAACAATCTGTACAAAACTCGATGTAACTAGATAACATTCCATTTTATTTAAAAAAAACTGTCATTTACTATATTCTTGATGATAGCATCAATCTGTGAATTTAAGGATGGCTTGTGCAGCGTAAAGTTTATCACGCATGGACAAGTTTTCCGTTTGGTACATTCATGCTTATTGTGGCGTCTGCGTCTCCTTAGAGTTGACACGACTCGGCGGTGATGGTTGCCCCAGTCGGTATGACGTGGAACGGCGTCCGTCGCTCACGACAACGCCGCCCTGTACCTAGTAGAAAGACACAAACTGCTCGCGTGGTTTGGTCATATTTCAGATACCGCCTTTCATGATTAATGTCAATATTTCGATAGAGCAGCGCGTCAGAACGTGTCAGCCGCTCTTATTTCTTCACTGATAAACGCGGCAATTGCACCGCTCGATGACGCGATGACTCCTTTGAGCTAATGAGGACCACCAGTTCTCTTTTGTTGTGAGTCCGCGACAGACTTTTCAGCTTGAGCGAAATGGCTAACTGTAGTTCTTCTTTTTATTATGCCCAGTTAGATAAGGGATGTTGAGTATTAATAATATAAAGTCGTGAATCTTCAATCCATCACCCGAGTCGTGGCCACTTTATGGAATTGTGAGGATGTTAAGTTGATAAATTGTTATTCAGTCGTCAAGACATCGCTAGGTCACGTGTTCAATAAGTACACGACTTAATTCCGGAGATAACATATACTTAAGCAATGTCCAGAATGCGTCGTAATCTTGGGACAAATCGATGACTCTTCACTGTTAAATAATCATGAATACACTTTTCAATTCATAATATTCTTATAGTCAATTAATTTTCACTAATACACCTGATAATGTCTATTCAGTTATGTAGGTGGCACGAAGAATTAAAGTTTGAATCCAGTTTTATTGTTCCTTGTAATTAATTGTCCCTACACTGAGCACGAACACCGATTTCTCACTCAGGGAATTGCTTCCATTTGCATCAGTAATCCTGTGGTTCACGACAACTACTGACAACTCGGCGCAGTTGTATGTTCTTCGTGTTGGCGTTTGTATGTTACCTACTCGAGACTAATAATTGTTTTTCTGTCGGGGATCTCTCTTTCTCAATGTCCTTGAATGTTCGTGCTTATTCAGTATCACGAAGGCTAAGTCCCATCACACATCTCTCACGATTTAACTTCGTCGCGAATCTCCGTATCCCGTTATCTTGCTAACGGTAAAGATGGCTTTGCTTTAGTATGACTTCTGAATAATGCTTCAGTCTATATCGCAAAACTTTCGAACTTCCGACTAGCTTAAAACAATCTAGTAGCGCTTAAATGCATGCTATGATCGCAGTAGTACTAGAGAGTGACTAGATAGCAACTGAAGCTAACATTTCCATTTCCGAGTTACATTGTAGTCATATCGAACTTCGATGCGGCTACAACTCTCTTCTATGGCAAATGTTATCTTCGGCCAATATACCATCTGGGCTTTAACCTTCGTTATTAATTATTGTGCAATTCTTTCTTTGATGTTTTTGTTGCGTATCTTATCAGATTCTTTGATTCAGTCTCTATTTCATGATAACATATTATTATTCACATGACATTCCTGTTGATCAAATTATCACAAGTGTAAAATTTGTCGCCAGTAGCTGCCGTCACTGTCAGGATGACTAATTTTCCTACTTCTTTTACAACAAGGGGTTGTTTATTAGGGTTTCTGTAACTTGGGTGTCACATTATGTTTTCTTATATATGAAATACTCGGATGCTTCATTTATCTCTCTGGTGACGCCTCGTTGCTACATCCATTCATTGAAGGGCATTCAAATTAAAACCGAACATCCGCCGCAACGGGACCACGGAATGGTTCCATTCAAAAGTAAACACCATACGTGTTAAGACGTTTATTCCAGTGGGAGACGAGACGATCAATTCCTTTTTCGTAGAACGCATTCGGCCACTGACAGATCCACAACCGCACCCACCATTGCTCATGTTCATCTGATTGAAGCTGACGTCCACGCATGTCTTTCTTCAGGTAGTCAAAAATGTGTAAATCACACGGCGAAGGATCTGATGTGAACGGAGGATGCTGCAGTGTTTCCCAACCAAATCACTGAACCGCAACCTTCGTGCGATTGGCAGTGTAGGGGCGTGCGTTATCGTGCAACAGGATGATTCCGTCGACAGCATTCCGACAGCCCGAGGGCAAATGGCAGAACCAGCAACGCAAACATGTCACATCTCCCCCGAAAAAGAAATCCAAAGCTGTGCACACACGTTCTGGTAAGGTCGTGATGAACTTCTTCTTAGAATGCAGGAGCACTCTGCTCATCGAGTTCCTCGAGTGTGGAACCATAATCCATGCGCAGCACAACGAAGAGACTTTAGAGAAACTGCGACACGCCATGAAGTGCATCTGACGCTCTCCTCAATCCTTCTATCAATTGGTTTGTGTTCGTTCTCGATTCCTTTCTACAAATGCTGCAGAACTTAGACAAAAAATTTTAATTCAGATCAGTACTGGCTATCATATACCACAATTTATAATAGACAGAGCTATTAGTGTAATAAACCTTATTATTAACATGCCGGAATTTTAAGCTCTGTTCCCGTGCCACAGTTGTGGCTTCCTCGGCAGGTTTGTCCTTTTTATTGTTCTGGAAGCATGCACATACAGATTTAATGTTGGTTGTGAACATTGTAACTGAATGCCACTATTTATTTTGCCCAAACAAAAATAGCCAACCGCATTTCGTAAGAGAAAGTTAAACATGGTTCAATTTTATGCATGCCACTTGATGTTCGAAACCCAATACAATGAAATCTAAATAACTTTGCTGTCTCTTGGCAGTGTATGATATTATCCCTATAACTGACAGTAACAACACATCCACTTCTGGTTATCCTATTACTCCATAAACAGCGACTGCCAAGTCGGAATGTAGTCTTATAGGAGCTGTACTGACGAGGAAAATACGGCAAGTGCCACAATCCGATTTCCCAGAAACTTTGCTCTATGCAAGAGGGGTCAAAATAAGCGAACACTTACTCAACCGGTTCTGAGAAAACAATGGTCAAAAGTTTTCAAGGCACTGTATGCGCTTTTTAGGGATTGCACAGAGGCTAGTGTCATGGCTTCATACTTTGGTGCCCCATGCTCGAAACCCAATTACAATTTTTATTTTTGTTCTTGATTTATCTACCCATGTCCACAGAAATTATTACACGATTGTTTTCCATGTATACTGAAATAACATAGTCCTTTTTCGCCTACTAAATGTGTACCTGGTGAATGAATTAAAAAAATAATGAACAATCAATGAATGAGAAAATTATTTGAAACTGTTTTCGGTGAAATTCCTCTAGTGTACCCTCATTCATAATCAATAGCAAGCGCCACTTTTTGGTAAAATGATCCGTTATGCATCGTCTTCCACGAAATCACTGCCAACGCCTGAAATCTTCAGTGATGTTAACGACGTTCTTTTCCCCAGTGAGGTTCATCCGAAGAAATTTGCCTTCTTGTGATGTCCATGGTGTTCGGAATTTCTATCTTTCGAAGGTTTCTAGAATCGGTATCATCCAAGTAAATGCACCATACCTTCCTGAAGTATAAACATGAGAATAAAACGTAAGAATTAATATAGAATTGACACAGGAATGAAATGTAAGACAGTGAGAGTTTGAAAAGATTGTAACCCCTGAAAATACTACACACACACACACACACACACACACACACACACACACACACACATACTATTATACAGAATGTATCAAAAAAAATCATCCGATTTTTAAAAAATCATAACGATTATGCGTGAACAACGTACTGTTGGCAAGAACAAATTCCCGAGTTTTACATGGTTCCCGCTAGATAGCGGCTGTGTGCGCCCACTTCAGTTCCGTAAAAATGGTGTCGGGACAACAGCAAGCGTTTTGTGTTCTACGTTTTGCGCAGAGCGGGTCAGTAAAAACTGTCCAGCTTGACTTCCGTACTACGTATGGCGTGGATCCTCCTACAGCACACAGCATTTTGACGAGTTCATGAACAATTCCGAGAAGCAGGTTGTTTGTATAAAGGCAAATCGCTGGGCAGTCCCCGAATGTCTGACAGAGTCATCGAACGCATCCGCCATAGTTTCACAAGGAGTTCGCAGGGATCCGTTCGCCGTGCAGCTCGACAGCTCAACATGCCCCCGATTTCCGTCTGGCGTGTGTTGCGTCGACGTTTACACATGAAACCATACAAAATTCAACTACTGCAGCTCCTCGTGAGGGTGACAAACGACAACATGTGGAGTTCTGTAATTTCGTCCTTGGCAAGATGGAGGATGACAGTTTTGTTCCACGCTTAGTGTTTAGCGATGAGGCACCATTCCATTTAAATGGAAAGGTGAACCGTCATAATGTGAGAGCTCAGTCGTCTGTAGACTGTGTGTCTGGAGACCACTGTTCCAGTGGCTGCGGTAAGGTCCCGAGCAAGGCTTCCTGCAGTACTCCGTGGCCGTCTGCGGGCACTGATGGTGAGATATCGGTTTCCTTGTGGTGTTGTACACTGTCGTTGCCCCGTAATGTAGCGCCTGGACACGTTTCCTGTCTGCTGGAATCGTTGCCATAATCTTGAGATCACACTTTGTGGCACACGGATTGCCCGTGCTACGACCTGCTGTGTTTGACCAGCCTCCAATGGCCCTAGTATTCTACCCCTCATAACGTCATCAGTATCTGTTCTTTGAGCCATTTTCTACACACAGTCACCATTAGCACGTCTGAAAACGTCTGCACACTTACTCGCTGCACCGTACTCTGACATGCACCAACACACCTCTGCGCATTTGGACTGCTGCCAGTGCCACCGTGCGACGTCCGCAGGTCAAATGCACCGCATGGTCATACCCCGGGGTGATTTAAACCCGCAAACGGCCCACCAGAGCGTTGTTTCACCATGTATCAGCATTATCCTTAATTTATGAGCATGATATATACACTTATGAGCTCAACCTGGGTGCATAAGGTATCTCATGTGCAGCTTGTGCACGAGCTTCTGATTCTTTACTTCCACTCTTGCCTTCTAACCTTTTTCCAGGTAGCGACACTGGCACTTGTGATAAAGCATTTAGGGCCCATTCAAAAGGTCTATGCCCTCCTCGTGGAAAAGGGTCGAATGCCCTTGCAATTGCAGCTTAACTTTTATTCGTAGCATTATTTCCACAACTTGATATGGGCCTTGATACCGCATAATAAATTTTTTTGTGTTATCCTTCGATGTAGAGGGGTTAGTTAACATTTCCTGTTGGTTTACACTATATTTTTCCAATTTAACAGTACACCATACCATTTTCTCTTGCCATTCCAGTGCGTTAGTATTTATTTTTTGCACCTGCCTCCGTATTTCTTTTGATGTTTTAGCAAAATTTTGTATGGGCTCTCTGTTTTCTCTTATCTTAGGTTTAATAACCTCAAAAGGGGATGACATCTTTCTTCCATACACCATCTCATATGTTCTAGAGCCCAACGCTATCATGCATCTTTGAACTATATGCGTCCATAACATCAGGTAGGTACATATCATAGTTATTATAATGACTATTGACATAATAGCTCAGCATCTTATCTACAGTTTGTTGAATGCATTCAGACCTCTCAGTAGCTTGTGGTTGCAAGGGACTGCTTCTTAGTTTCTGGATTCATAACAGGCGACATTGCTATTTTATTAGGTGGCTTGTTTTGTAAATGTTGTGTCAAGGACACCAAACTTCAACAAACAGTTATTCATCATAGCTTATTCTACTACAAGCACTTGATGACTTGAAATAGCACTCCTCATAAAATAATGTGGAATGGTTTATGATAGTCAAAGGTGGAACATAGGTACCAGCTCGGTATTCAGCTAATGAAATGTGGAAGCTGCCTAAAAGCCAGAAATCCAAATCCAGGCAGGCCAGCACATAAGCCTTCATCGTTAAACCACTAGATGGGTGTGAACCAGGACTGACCCATCTCTGCATCCCAAAATAGGGTACATTACCACGTTAAACGAACCCAGGATGTCCATCCCATTCATCTCAAGTGGCTTGTATGCTTCCAGTAATCTTTGAATCTGTACTTGCTGATGAATTAAGTCCACACATTCTGCACATGGCGCACAATTTCTCACATACTGGTCGACTTCCTGTCTTCGCATTCTCAGCCAATTCCGTTCACCTACCCTACAATCTGCTGTTCTTCATCTTCTGTGCCCAGACAGGAAATGGTCGTGAGCTTCTTTCAGCACTTGTTCCCATAGCATAGCAGGTACCATGACATGTGGCCTACACTTTGTTTCCTACATAGCAGAGCATTATGTATGGCAAACTAAAGCTGTGTTTTGAATAGTTCACAATCTGTGACTGTGGTTTGTGCCTTCTGCCATTTTGTAAGGCTATGGGCAAGCACTCAGTATGACAACAGTCTTTTTGCTTAGCCCATCCTCATTTCCATATTTTCTGATCAGCTTGTGAATCGCCTCAAAGTCGAATTTGCTGAATTTCAATACCCACCAAGTCCGCCCACCCTCTTGAGTAATTTTTTAACCACAACAACCATTTTAAAGCTGCATGGTCAGTTAAAACTTTGAGTTCCCTGCCATATAGATAACACCTGAAGTATGTGACACTGTGTATCAAATTCAACATTTCCTTTTTCACAGTTGAGTACTTTTTTCAGCTTTATTTAACTGTCTTGATTCATAAGCCACAGAGTGCTCTTTCCCATTCACTTCCTAGCTTAGAACACACCCTACTGCCTGGTTGCTTGCAACACAGCATGGAATAAATTCCTTGTTGTGCTATAGAAATATTTACACTGGGTTAATTGTTAGCGCCTCCTTTAACTACTCAAATGCAGCTTGACATTCAGTCATCCACTGGAATTTTACTCTATTACTTAATAACAGTCTGGCAACATCAGCAAATCCCATGACAAATTTCCTAAATAATTGGCTATTACTAAAAATGAATGTAGCTGTTCAGTCGTTTGTAATGGCAGGAAATGCGCATTGCACATATAAACCTTGAGTTGGTTTTTACGCTATCTTGGTTAATCACATGGCCTAGGTGATGTGACATGGCACTACTCAACATTTACTGTTAAGCACACAGAATGAAACCTTTTAAAAAATACTTCTAGCCATCGTGTATGTTCCATTCGATAATGTCATCTAAGTAAACCATGCACTGGCATGGCTTTAAACTTCATAATGCTACTTCTAGCAATTAATGCCCCAAGGGACAATAAATATAGCATTTGGTCAGTCCCATGCCACCCTTTCCAATTGAAGGCAACCACTCGTCAGATCTATTGCGGAAAGGTATTTGTATTGACCCAAGTTATCAAGTCCCTCTATAATATTTGGTATCAGATATGCATCCACCCCCATTCTAGCATTTGAATAATGATAATCGAAATAGAGGCTGCACTTTTTGTATCATCTGGTGACTTTTTGGACACGATAACAGCCACGCTCCCCAGGGATTAGTACTTCCTTTAAGCTTCTCCATAGCTATCCTGAGTTCACTCTTCAAATGCCACAATATCTGCATGTAATGCAGCTATGTTGATGGTTGGCTGATTACTGATGTTCATACTTGACCTGTTTAAATCATTCTCATTCAGAACTACGAAATTGACAATTAGTAACATTTCTTCCATGTTATGTCCCTACGTAATGTAATACGATTGTAATATTCCGGCTGCGAATACCAGCGATGACGCTCTACCGTAATTTGATATGACAACGCTCTTAGCTGTGACGACAACGCTCTTTGCTGGGTAAAAAGAAATTGATGTTTTCTGGTAATTGTTGGAGAGAAGTTTGCATTTAGAAGTAATTGGAAGTGCTTGTAATCGCGATTATCAAGAATAAAAGTTGAAGTTGTGGAAAAAAGAAGCGAAATATCGTTTACGAACCTTTATTCGATGTTGTATCCTCGGACCTTCATAAAAAATATTAGTGTGTTTAGCAATACAGTGCATAGTGATTTCTTCGCGAATTAACAATACTGGGCGAATCTGCTACTATCATGGTCCGAACGACGCGAAATATTTTCCCGTCAGTTTGTATGTTCAAGACGTTCCTAAGTGACCAATTTGTTAGTCACAAGATATCATACTGCCACTGTTGTTCAACCTTACCATTCTGAAAGTGTTTCCAGAAAAAAAATCTTAAGGCGACAGTGAATATTAAGGCTGCTAAGGGAGATGGCGTCTTCATCGCGAGTTGTAGCAGTTTTTCTGAGAACCGGAGAAGCGGAAACCTCCAACCGCCAACTCATCCTGTGCGTAACCTGTTCTCTCCTTGCAGCAGCCACGAAGATAACACATTCATCCATAGTCAAATTTTTTCACAGATTGTTTGTATTAGACAGGTAAAAATTTTATAATGTATGCATCTCGGCAAAAAATTCAAAAGAGAGTTTTTTAATGCAGTACTGCAACGTCCCCTTAGAAAAATTATAAATGACTGTGCTTAAACTGACACACAATATTTTTAGCGCAACGCAATCTGACTTTCAATAATCCCTACAAAAGAATGGCCCTGACTATCAATAACCTATACCTTTCATGAATCACTTACCTCACAAAAATCTTCGTTTCTCGAACTACTGCAATACAGCGAGTGCCAATACTGCCAGCTAAATAAAATATTCTAACTACTGAAGGCACTAACTGCTGATAGGCATACGTAGCAAATGAAAGATTTTGATAGAGAACAAACAATGCATTTACCTTAATAGTGTTAAAAAGTCGTAATATATATATCAGTTCATGACATCCAGTTTTACAAATTTATTCTCTCTGATGGACACACGTCCAGATCATCCGCTCTCAAAACTCCGCCCTCTCACTCTCCACATCCACCATTGCTGGCAGCTCACCTCCAACTGCCCAACGCTACCCGCTGTTAACAGCCAACTGCCCAACACTACAATAGCAAATTCCAACAATGCAAACCAGTCACAGACTGCACACAGCACAGTCAGTGATTTTTATATAGAGCGCTACATGGTGTTACCAACATAAAAACCTAAACAGCCTACTTACATAGCCCCCATGCTCCCCACAAAAAAATTTTGCAAATTGTTTTGGGCAGTGGCCAATACAGATTTGAAAAAAAATTTTTCATAATTACAATAACAAAGGTATCAAATGCACACACTTATTGATACACTGTTGGTCATAAGCTAAAATTTTCTCACAGTCCATAAAGACAGTCCTGATCATTCATCACAGTAGTAATTGCATTGCCCAAAGTCTGATCAGTAAAAGAAAATGCACAAGGAAGTAGTGGATTTCCATGCAGTCTTGAAGAAGTTGTGTTGTCCTTCCACCGGAAAGACAGTGCTGACTCTGACTTCTAGCCATCGTGTATGTTCCATTCGATAATGTCATCTAAGTAAACCATGCACTGGCATGGCTTTAAACTTCATAATGCTACTTCTAGCAATTAATGCCCCAAGGGACAATAAATATAGCATTTGGTCAGTCCCATGCCACCCTTTCCAATTGAAGGCAACCACTCGTCAGATCTATTGCGGAAAGGTATTTGTATTGACCCAAGTTATCAAGTCCCTCTATAATATTTGGTATCAGATATGCATCCACCCCCATTCTAGCATTTGAATAATGATAATCGAAATAGAGGCTGCACTTTTTGTATCATCTGGTGACTTTTTGGACACGATAACAGCCACGCTCCCCAGGGATTAGTACTTCCTTTAAGCTTCTCCATAGCTATCCTGAGTTCACTCTTCAAATGCCACAATATCTGCATGTAATGCAGCTATGTTGATGGTTGGCTGATTACTGATGTTCATACTTGACCTGTTTAAATCATTCTCATTCAGAACTACGAAATTGACAATTAGTAACATTTCTTCCATGTTATGTCCCTACGTAATGTAATACGATTGTAATATTCCGGCTGCGAATACCAGCGATGACGCTCTACCGTAATTTGATATGACAACGCTCTTAGCTGTGACGACAACGCTCTTTGCTGGGTAAAAAGAAATTGATGTTTTCTGGTAATTGTTGGAGAGAAGTTTGCATTTAGAAGTAATTGGAAGTGCTTGTAATCGCGATTATCAAGAATAAAAGTTGAAGTTGTGGAAAAAAGAAGCGAAATATCGTTTACGAACCTTTATTCGATGTTGTATCCTCGGACCTTCATAAAAAATATTAGTGTGTTTAGCAATACAGTGCATAGTGATTTCTTCGCGAATTAACAATACTGGGCGAATCTGCTACTATCATGGTCCGAACGACGCGAAATATTTTCCCGTCAGTTTGTATGTTCAAGACGTTCCTAAGTGACCAATTTGTTAGTCACAAGATATCATACTGCCACTGTTGTTCAACCTTACCATTCTGAAAGTGTTTCCAGAAAAAAAATCTTAAGGCGACAGTGAATATTAAGGCTGCTAAGGGAGATGGCGTCTTCATCGCGAGTTGTAGCAGTTTTTCTGAGAACCGGAGAAGCGGAAACCTCCAACCGCCAACTCATCCTGTGCGTAACCTGTTCTCTCCTTGCAGCAGCCACGAAGATAACACATTCATCCATAGTCAAATTTTTTCACAGATTGTTTGTATTAGACAGGTAAAAATTTTATAATGTATGCATCTCGGCAAAAAATTCAAAAGAGAGTTTTTTAATGCAGTACTGCAACGTCCCCTTAGAAAAATTATAAATGACTGTGCTTAAACTGACACACAATATTTTTAGCGCAACGCAATCTGACTTTCAATAATCCCTACAAAAGAATGGCCCTGACTATCAATAACCTATACCTTTCATGAATCACTTACCTCACAAAAATCTTCGTTTCTCGAACTACTGCAATACAGCGAGTGCCAATACTGCCAGCTAAATAAAATATTCTAACTACTGAAGGCACTAACTGCTGATAGGCATACGTAGCAAATGAAAGATTTTGATAGAGAACAAACAATGCATTTACCTTAATAGTGTTAAAAAGTCGTAATATATATATCAGTTCATGACATCCAGTTTTACAAATTTATTCTCTCTGATGGACACACGTCCAGATCATCCGCTCTCAAAACTCCGCCCTCTCACTCTCCACATCCACCATTGCTGGCAGCTCACCTCCAACTGCCCAACGCTACCCGCTGTTAACAGCCAACTGCCCAACACTACAATAGCAAATTCCAACAATGCAAACCAGTCACAGACTGCACACAGCACAGTCAGTGATTTTTATATAGAGCGCTACATGGTGTTACCAACATAAAAACCTAAACAGCCTACTTACATAGCCCCCATGCTCCCCACAAAAAAATTTTGCAAATTGTTTTGGGCAGTGGCCAATACAGATTTGAAAAAAAATTTTTCATAATTACAATAACAAAGGTATCAAATGCACACACTTATTGATACACTGTTGGTCATAAGCTAAAATTTTCTCACAGTCCATAAAGACAGTCCTGATCATTCATCACAGTAGTAATTGCATTGCCCAAAGTCTGATCAGTAAAAGAAAATGCACAAGGAAGTAGTGGATTTCCATGCAGTCTTGAAGAAGTTGTGTTGTCCTTCCACCGGAAAGACAGTGCTGACTCTTGACATGCAGACAGGTAATGGGTCACAACAGAGCAAACCCACAGCAGAGTCAGTCGAAGTTTTGAAGAATATTGGTAGGTAGGTCATCACAGAGTAGACCCACTGTAGTCCTGGTAGAGATTACTGTATTGGTGGGCCACCAGAGGTGCAGACCCACTGCAGTCCTTGTAGAAATAATGGTATTTGTGGGCCATCAAAGATGCAGACCCACTGTAGTCCTTGTAGGAATAATGGTATTGGTGGGCCATCAAAGATGCAGACCCACTGTAGTCCTTGTAGAGACGGCCAGCAGCCATCTGTTGCGACTGTGCAGGTGCACAATCACCATCGAAGACTCTTGTGGACAATATAGCAAGTCCATAAACCACCACTTGTTCACTCACAAATTTTTTGGAATTGTCCTTAGAACCAGCAACGCTGTTAACCAGTCCCTTGCTGAATTATTAACACACGTGCAAATACTAAGAGTCCCAACTTCTCACATATTGTGCATATACTATGACCAACAGAAACATGTGCAGTGGAATGAAACTTAATTTGAAGAACTGGTGTCTATACAATTATAAATTCACAACATAAGAATACAGTTACAGAGGTACAAAATACATCGTTAAAGAACATAACAATATAGATAACATTTGTAGTAGTACAGGCTTTACAAAAGAATAGATGTACACAAATTCATCAGTGTTACAGGAATTATGACATAAGTAAATAAATAAAATAATGAGAATAGTTTTCTAAACATTAATTTCACATATGAGCATTGAAACACAACAGAATTAATAATGTCTAAACATCTTTACAAAGTAAATAACATAGTATTAGAAAAATTCTACAACATAACTCTTATCAGATAAACACATAAAGACAGGAATAACACAAATACACAAGGGTACACAAACACATAGTGGAATAACACAAAAGAAAGGACAGGGTTTGTTTTACTGCAATATTTTCCAAACAAAACATGACAAAGTTCAAGCAGAAAAAATATTACAGTAAAGATAGGAAATGTCTAATAACTATGTCACATCTTAACACTAGAGTGATGCATCACCTTGACTTACTCTGCGAAATAAGTTACCAAATCGTTGAAAAAATTATGTTTGCAATTCCAGTGAAGGGAAATGTTGATGTTCCCTTCTTTTTTAAGAAAGTAGATCATAAAATTATTGTTTAATGGATCTGTTGACAGAAAATATTTACATTAGTAAATCTATTAAATTTTATATTAACCAATGCTGCAGTGCAGCTAGAAACTAGATATTAAACAAAATAGGCAAATATATATACAAGCAAAGCATGAAACATCATTCACTAGCCATATGGCATTTCATAAGGCAGCAAAAAAATCTCTCAACTAGAAACACAGTAGTCATAATCAGGTTTATAGAAATAAAATATTTCTCATCATTTCATTAGGCATTTCAGTAAATATCATAAAGTATCTCAAAACTGTAATAATATGTTTCAAGTATGAGCATGTCTTATTTGAAATGCTTTCTACAAAGAAATGTCAATAGCGAGGTTACTGGCCTCTTTTTTTTCTCCACCTAATGGCTTTTTCTCCAGGCGACTGTCGCATAGCTTGGTGCCTACAGCACACTACGTCAAGGTCACTTAGCTTTCTTACCGAAATATTTACGACAGCAGTTTGCGCTACAGTGACAGTCTCATAAAAAAATTTCACAGGTCGAAAAATTACAGTAGAAATGTGTAGAAACGAAATCTCATGAATAGAAGTGTTGTGATACATTCACGCATGTACACACATTTCATAACTATTACAGTACAGTTCTTGGTTTCCAACATCCTTTTTCACAAATCAGAGTCCCTAACCACTACGCACTATTCTTTACTTTGTCACACATATACATATTTGTCGACACTTCTTCAATATTTCATCATAATAAATACATAGCATAATCAAATTCCTCATATAGCATCAGATTATTGATCATAAACATACCTCAACAGCATAATACAAATCGTCGTCATAATAATAACATCATAACACCTCAGTCAAATCTCAAAAACGTCGTAGCTTTCTGCAATAATTTCAAAACCTAAAAAAAATTCTCTCCTCATTTCATTCATTTACCTCAAACATACTTTAAAAATCTTGATCTCATACCAAATATATCATTCAAAGTTCTCACAGTATCACAATGGTTCAGAAAAAGATATCAAGAGTTCACAAAGTACAGACAAAATACAATTTCATAAGTGTGAAGTTATCCAACTGTGTAATTGCGTAAACATCTGTCACTGACATACTAAAAAAAATGTTTGTCTCTCTCAGTTAAATGATCTAATAGCTGTGTAATTTATGTGTTAGAGAAATATGGTACCGATGTGGAAAGTTGTATAAGCAAATACCATATTAGCTAGGGTGTAGATAAGTTAGTGAACTGATCCGAAAGTTCGGCTACTTTCTCCAATAATGAACTGATTTCCTCAGTGTGTTTTTCTGAACCAAGTTTCAGAGTGTCCATTTGTGTTGAAATCGTATCTACTGTGTCCTTTAAGTTTTCCTGAGTTTTTGCAAGTTGCATAACCGAATTGGTAGATGCAACTGAGTCAATTTTAGCTTGCAAGGCGTCGTGATTTTCATGAACAATAGTTTGCAGTTCTTTTATGGCTGCTTCGTGATTCCGTAATGCATTTTCATGACGCAAAAAAATGGGTTAGAAATGCTCACAAATTTGTGTTTTTACGTCATTACAGACTTTTTGACATTTCGATTCGATTTTAAGTAACTCAGCAGTTAAACCTTCACATGTTTGTTCAAGCGTTTGTTCCATTGAGTCTAACTTTTGAAGCTGTTGCTGTGTTTGTTTCTGATTTTGTTCCTTCGTGTCTAACTTCTGAAGATTTTGTTCCATTGTGTAACTTTCGCTGTGTTTGTCTCTGATTTGGTTCCATTGTGTCTAACTTTTTAAGATTTTGTTCCATTGTATCTAACTTTTGAAGCTTTTGTCCCATTTGTTGTATTCATTGTAATAACAATGCACTGGTGTCTGAAGCATGTTCCTCAGTGCTATTCGACAGTGCATTTGAACCGGCAATATTCGCATTTCGAAAAGCAGAAAATGTGTATTGACTTATTTGAGAAAATGGTGAGGACGTAAAACCTGAATCTAAAGTATTTGCAAGATTGTGTCCTATCATTTCGGAATCCTGAGTCAAGCTGTTGCCGACAGATCGATCGATAATGCTTCCCTGTTCAGTAATTGTTTCACTGTCTACACCATTATTTGCCGCCCGCTCCATTTCCCTATGCACAATTACCAAATTACTACTTTGAATGTCTGTTAATTCATTACACGGTGGTGCTGATAAGCTATGCTCGTCATCACTATCATTTCTCAATTTACTTTGGAGCTTAGTGTTACGTTTTTCACACGCTATAATTATCACGTATTTCACACGATAACAAGAAACGCACAATTTGAATAGCAAAAGTAAGGAAACACATTAACATAGCACTGAAAATAATATCTAGTTAATCGCAAGCGCAGCTGCGAAATACTTGGTGCAAATCTACATGCATGCCACAACTGTTTTACTGTACAACAATGAAAAACTACAACTACAAAGGAAATTCTCTCTATAATTACGTGCTAGCAATAAACAATAGCTACACCAATTACACAAACTACAAGAAAAAATCAGAAGATTCCAGTGAGGTATCCTGGCAGGGTCACCATATGCAACGTCCCCTTAGAAAAATTATAAATGACTGTGCTTAAACTGACACACAATATTTTTAGCGCAACGCAATCTGACTTTCAATAATCCCTACAAAAGAATGGCCCTGACTATCAATAACCTATACCTTTCATGAATCACTTACCCCACAAAAATCTTCGTTTCTCGAACTACTGCAATACAGCGAGCGCCAATACTGCCAGCTAAATAAAATATTCTAACTACTGATAGGCATACTTAGCAAATGAAAGATTTTGATAGAGAAAAAACAATGTATTTACCTTAATAGTGTTAAAAAGTCGTAATATATATATCAGTTCATGACATCCAGTTTTACAAATTTATTCTCTCTGATGGACACACGTCCAGATCATCCGCTCTCAAAACTCTGCCCTCTCACTCCCCACATCCACCACTGCTGGCAGCTCACCTCCAACTGCCCAACGCTACGCGCTGTTAACAGCCAACTGCCCAACACTACAATAGCAAATTTCAACAATGCAAACCAGCCACAGACTGCACACAGCACAGTCAGTGATTTTCATATAGAGCACTACACGGCGTTACCAACATAAAAACCTAAACAGCTTACTTACAGTACTTGTCTTATCTTTGTCAAAGACAAAAGTCAAAGAGCAAGTTAATTACTTAATAATTTTTGATTTTTGCGTAGCAGTTTCATTTTACCCAAAACCACTTCATCAGTGTCAAACTCATCCACACTGATAGGAACCATATGCTCCCCATCTTCTTCCTGCACAAGTACAATGCTGCTACCTATAAAATAATGCTAAGTATCCAGTTCATCGTTATCTACCAACAGCTCTATCACACATAAAATATTAATCAGTATGGCTATACCTACACTTACCCAGAGTAATTTTCGTGTGTCTTGCAGCACTTTATCACTTGAACTGAGTCTGAATGGTTGTGTATGCAATTTACCTGGCCCTACACTTTTGACAGGAGAGCCTCGTAACAGTGTATCATTGGCAGCAGTTTCCCCCAGTCAGAATAACATTCCACTGGGTTCAGCCGTGCACTGTAAATATCAATATTTGTATTACGTTTACTTAACAAATCCAACCTCAAGATTGCACAGTACCTCTCACATGCATGGGGCAAAATCTCTGTAATTTCTCGTAAATTCTTTGCTGCAATTTGAAAACTGAAAGTCGTCAAACCAGTGATGTAACATCATTATTTCCTATTCCAAATACTCTATAGCATAGAGATATCAGTCTTTTCCTACCTAAGAGGTTCAGACTCATGACAGACATGCAAGCTCCCGTGTTTAATAAAAACTTATGTTCTTTATTATCTATCACTCCAGTTAAGTTGGACTCTACCTCTGCATATGTCTTCACAGCACTGAGATTTATTGTAAACGCTGTCCAGCAGATATGGTGTTTCCGTAGGTATTTAACGACCACCTTGTGAGGTAACGGGTGAAATGTGGCGCCCTGAAAATATTCTAAGTTGGCGTGGCCACACGGGCTGCACGGCCAGCCGGGGCGGCTGGGAATTCCGCTGTGACGAGAACGGCGCTTTGTGTCGATGAAGGAGATGTCTATGCCGGCAGTGCAAAAGATGGCGGACTTTGTGAAACCATAATAGCCGATACTTCACAGTTCGTATAGAAATTAATAGTAGACAGATGAATCAAGATACCTGAAAAAGAAACATGTATATTACTATTATATGCACGACGATTCTGATGGTTTAATCAGATTTTCAATATCTTTATTAGTTTAAAGTTTAGTATCTGACGATAAATTATAACACCCAGCAACGAATTTCCAAAATATAAACGCTTCATCCGATTTTGTCAATCGCCGTGTCTTTAGAAATCTATTAGTGTAAACCTTAATTGGTATGAATTACAGGCATGTAACTTAAATACTACATGAGTTATTGGAGGTCAAAGTGGCCGATTACTATCGATAGCGTCAGTCCAAAAGTACTCCACACTGACACGAAAAAACGGTAGCAGCATGCTTATAAATATATTTATTCATCTATGTCTTTGTTAATATCAGATATTCATGATGAAACTGGTCAATTATTTACTGTGTTTTAGAAAGCACAGAGACATTAGGCTCCTGGCCTACCTTTTACTTCTTTTCTTTTGATATATGTTTATTTAATTGTTTATGTATTTAATAATGTGTGTTACAGCGTCTTTATGGTCCAGCTCTTGTGTGATTTCCGTGGCTTCTGCAGTGAAGACGTAGTGTGCGTTTAGAAGTGAATATCTCGCGAGCTATGTTGTTGTTCATAACTAATTACGTGCAGTAGGAATCTTTTGTTTCCCTGTTATTCAACTTACTTAATTGCTGGACCATCGACACCAATAAGTGCTTTGCAGAAATATACCGCATTCTCAAAAGTACTTCTACTATCGTACTCATAATTTAATGTCGTTAAGATAGTACCTGCAGATTTTATTTAATTGCAATCTTTCATTTATAAATTTCTAGATTAATTCGCAATTGCCGAGTGATAGGAACCTTCGACCATTCGATTCATGTGCCTATTCATATTGTATACTGTAGACACAGCAGTATTTGGCTTGTAATGCGGCAACTACGTATCCCAGCCCCTAGGCAACGAAACCAGCCGAAACTTTTAATATTGCAACTCTGAGTCGGAGTGTGCGTAATCACTTGATTTGAAAGCCCGCAAACTACAATGATCAGCCACAACATTTTGGCCTCCTACCTAATAGCTGATATGTCCACTTTTTGCATAGATAACAGTGGCGACATCTCATGGCATGGAAGCACTGAGGCCTTGGTATGTCGCTGGAGTGAGTTGGCACCGTATCTACACTAGAGATGGGGGATCCGCTCTTGAACTAATTCATAGAGTTGAATCTTTCAAAGGAGTGAACAATCAGTGATTCAGAAAAAAAGAACGGTAGCTCCAAACGTTTCCCACGGCAGTGAGAGAGAGAGAGAGAGAGAGAGAGAGACGGAGCATATCAGCAGCGCCTCTGCTGGTCAGAGCACAGTGCACGCCACACAACACAGCCAGCGCCGGCCTCTGCCCTGCTTCTACCTTGGCTGCCTGCATTGTGCAGTGCCCCATTGGATTTTGTGTTTCACATATGCCGTGCCGTCTCTGTGCGTCGTCTGCCGTGTGCAGTGTCTGGCGCAGCTTAACTTCGCATCGCACTCTGTCGGCGATCGTTTCAGTCGCACGTCCTGCCCTCTGGGCAGTTGATGCGAGCAACAGGACAGAGAGCCACCTAGCGGATAACATAGGAACTACTTGCAAAAACCTGCTCGCAAGGGAACCGACGATTTGGCTCGGAGCGGGTGAGCTCCCCCCACCCTCGGAACTCGCCCGCTCAACGCTCACCCCACCGTCTCGACTCTAGCCAGAGCGTTGAGCAAAGCGACTCAGGTGTCACTTTGGTCTCTGCGGTCTCAGCTCATGCAGTAATACAGCTCGCGGCTCGACCTGCTCGACTCAGCGCCTCTGCATCGGAGTTCCTCTCTACTGGATATTGTTCTTCGTAGTAATACCGCTATGTATATTACATTATTATGTTATGGATACATCAATCGTTTTTATTTTATTTTTATTTGTTTAAACTGATCAGATTAGGTTCCTGATGACTCCTCTTACCATAGGATTTTTTTTATGGATACTCGAATTTACGCCTTAATTACGAGCGAACCGATAAACGTATCGCAAAATGTGATACACCAATATTTTCCTTGTTTTATTCTGCGTAAGGCTATATGCAGCACTTTCGTTTTACAGTCAAATTTATATTTTTTTTTTCTTATTCTGGTACGGATTTTGCGATTTTAGGCGTCTTCGGAAGGAAACGTTCACTTTAAAAATATATGGCTTGCGATGTATTTGTATGAGGTTAATGAAATTTTAATACATTATAGCCAAATATATTGTTAATGTAAATCTCAAGTTACAACATTTTCCGATCACCCAAAAAACCACGATAGTGCAAAATAAATCAATAATCAAAAACTTTGTTATATCGTGGAAATTTCAATAAACAATACAAAATTCTTACTCATTATCTGTGTTACTTCAAAATAGGATCAAATAAGATCAAAATACAGGTATAGTACTGGAATAAACCAAGTTTAAAGGGCAATGTGCCTTCCATTTATTTTCTATTGTAAGTGAGTGGTGATTCATGAAAAAGAGCTAATTCATTTCAGGGAGCGAACAGTTCTGATCCAATCTCTGAAAAGAACAGTTTTGCCCATCTCTAATCTACACGCACAAGTCACCTCATTCCTGTAAATTCCGGAGAGGGGGGCGATGAGCTCTGATGGTATGTTCAATCACATCCTAGATGTATTCAGCTGGATTCAGATCTGGTGAGTTGGGAGGGGGAGGGGGGTGCGTCCTCCATCACACTTGTGGCCTTGTGACGTGACATATTATCTTGCTGAAAAATGTCACTACCACCGAGAAACATGATTGTCATGAAGGGGTGTACATGATCTGTAACCGTGTATGATACTCCTTGGCTGGCATGGTGCCGTGCACAAGCTCACATGGATGCCCACGTGAATCTTCCCTAGAGCATAATAGATCCCTCACCATCTTGTCTCCGTCCCGCAATACAGATGTCAAGCAGATAGATTATGCACCTTCCCCATTCTACACACAGATAGCATGCTCACTGATACTACATGCACTGTGTATGTGTCTGATTAGCAGTCATTCCTCGCCAGGTGACGCTCCTATCAGCTGGATGGTTTTATATCGATAGCAGGTCGGTGGTCATAATGTTCTTGCTGACTGGAGTATTAAGTCTTTGTCCATTTTGTTTCTTATTCCTACAGTCTTGCACTGTGCCAAACCACTTTCCATCTGTTTCTGAATGAGGCCCATGTGTTCCATTTGCCCACATCTATAACATCTAATGTCATTCCCTGGACATGTTGGGTGGATGCACCCTCAAAAAAGCATCCGGTGTTCTGTGTTCAGCCTCCTGCAAAATAACCTTGTTTGTCTTCTCGTTTTCTGTCAACTGATAGGTTTCAGCATTTATTTTTACAATCCTGTCTACAAAACTTTCCATCGGTTCATTTTGCTTTTGTGATACTCCACTGAGCTGCTCAAGAAAGAATTTGCTACTATTCTGTTTCGATACCACTGCAGAAGCCCTTCCTTCAGCTGCTGAAATGTATGCACATTGTTCAAATCGTCACAGTACATCACATACATTTTCCCCTCACCTGCTAATCATAGCTTCACGATTTGTAACAGACTTTCATCTGTCCAGTCTTCAAGATCACTTATGAATGCCAACATATCCTTGCTTGTCTTCCCTGAAAAGGGATAATCAGACTGGCAGCAGATGAATCTAATAAATCTGTGACTATACTGGATGAATCTTCTCTTTCTTCACTTCGGCTACCTCCTTGAAAACCCATTCATTGTCTTCTCCCAAAATCTTTACTTGCTGTCTCAAAGTTTGAAACGCCTCCTGAGGGGAAACACACTGTGTGCACGACTCCGCCATTGCGAAACCTTCACCCACAAAAAAAAAGAACATAACACATATAATAAGAAAACAAACGGAGCCACTAGCCACTACACTACAGGCATTTCAAAATAGCAATAAAATGTTCCTAATCTTTGCGTGAAATCATCATCTACCTGGGCCCTGATCACTCCTCAGTATAATGCTCATAGCACCGACAAGTTTTACATGTAACAGGTGCTGACTGTGCACAAGGCACATTGTGGCCTATAGACTGCATTCCATGTGCATCTCACTGGCTTCGTGCCAGTGTAATCTCCCCTGGTATTACCCCTGAACTGAGAAAGGTTGGCATGTCCCTCAAGCTTCACAAACTTCATCTTTAAATTTCTGTGGCAATTCGTTTCCCCAACCATCTCCTTGTGCATGAACAGTGGGGGGGGGGGGGGGGGGCAACAAAACAATAAGTACACTCACGACTGTCCAATTGAAGCTGCAAATTGGAGTAGGAAATGATGTCCTTGAACCAACTGTCCACAGCAGTTGTACTGTCTTCTCCACATATGATAGCCACTGACATCTTAGTGACCAATGCTGTCACCACAATATTCTGACACCAAAATGTAGGGACTGAGTGCTCTTACCCTACAATGACAGGCGAATTGGGCTGCTCGTATGTCAGATTGGCGTGCAATTAATCCAGTGGGGTGTGTCTGCATTGGTAGTGGTGGTGGCAGTGGTGGTGCTGGTGGTGGTGGCAGGTGTTGAGGTAGTCTTGTAGCGTCGCAAGTTGTTCCGAGCGAACGTTTGTTTTAGGATAGCTTGCTGCATGTAACTTCGGGGGCAGACATCTAGCACCTGGCATTGCCTGCCGTGGGAAAGTTATTCGAGGTCTCTTACTGAATGCGTAAATTCACTACCTATAAGAATCTAAATAAACGATATTAAATATTATTCAATCATTTTCAAAATCGGCGCACTACCTTTTGTTATTCAGGAGAAGATTGTATAAAAATTTCAACATTGTACTTATCATAGTTTCGGAGATAGAAAAAATTACTTAAAAAGTCAAAAACCGACACTTAGAGAATTAAATTCAGTTAAGAACTGTAATAGTTTATCTCTTGGTATCAATTAAAAAACATAAACAGAACTTTGAGTGTGCAGAATTAATTAATTGAGATTTTCATATTAAAACTTTATTTTTAGTTTTCGTAATATAAAAATCGGAAAAAAATTATTGTTTGTGTCTAATATTGTAATGTGAGCCTGCGAGCAAATGAGAGGGTGTATGTGGGGCATTCGTCAAATTTTAATGTTGCATATATACCGTCTTAAGTGACCTGCAAGAGTTACACAAGCCTGTTGTGGGAAAATGATCCTTGGGGATTTACCCACTTTGCTGATGACGTATGTCTAGGTGGATTGCTATTGTAGCAGAGCAGCCAGAAAATCAGATGGAGTAAAACCTGTATCTAAAGAATATTTCCATAGTTATTGTCTTTTCGTTTTCGTTTACTAAACATTACTTTTGTATTTGCATGTTGGAATGACGAAAATGTGTCTGTGTGCAGGCCAGTTTTGGCGCGAGTGCGATCCTGAGCGAGCATTCTGATTGGCAGTGAATATGGTAAGCCAGTCAGAATTGAGACGGTTCCCGCCCGTTACCTGATAGTTATACAGTACTGGGAATGAGGCTGGAAGAAAGGAGTCGCACGCTAATTTTGGATGCTGACGGTCATGTTACTAGCGCCAGTCAAAACAATGTTTAAGATGAAGAATTACTTACTGTTTGAGTTATTGGTGAGCTAAGTCGATAGCAGTTGTTGTTGAGGACTGCTTGGCAAAATTTCAGAGGTTTTGACTAAATCTGTTGGACAGATATTCGAGTTTGAAAATTTGGCCTTCATAGTATCTGCTTGGCGTGTTTCAGTATTCAACTACTGAGTATTTTTGGCGAGCAGTTTCTGTTTTAGAAATCCACAAGAAGGAAAGAATGTATTAACTCATATTAGTGGTAGAATTAATGACTGTGAAAATGTTGTTTAATTCGGGGCGGGTTAGGACAGATTTCTGGCTGCTGTGTGTTGAAATGTGTGTATGAATCACGAACTGGAAGGTAATAGCCAATAGTTGAAATGTGGGCTCAATAGTGCCTTTTCTTTTGTTATCAAGGACAAAATAAACATTTTTGCGTGGATATTTCGGACATTATTTTCCAGAAGTCAATCCATTTTCTTACCGCCCAATAAAATTTTTAATACTGTACTTCTAAGGAAATTTCCTTCATAATTAGAGTTGCGCGGCCTCAGTAATTGTAGATATTAGGTGGTGTTTTTCATCAACGCTGCTTCACATCATCTTGTAAGTATCTATGTTGCCGAGTAAAGGGACACTGAGCAGACGCCGTACGGATGTAGGTGAACTTTAGATTTGAACAGTACGACGAATAGTTGCAATCTAAACCCCGACACGCCGCAGTCTGTCAGATTCCTGATTTAGAACATCTTTTAATCATAACAATCACAGCAATGGAATCAGACTAGGAGAGGTGGCCATTGGCCTGTGTGATGTAGACGGCCACAGCTGTTGAAGCATGCCAGCATCAGCAGTTTTCATCAGGAAGGTGACACGCAGCACAGCGGTAGCTAATGGTATCACGACCAGAGATGGACAACAGGAATCAGTCTCGACTGCTGGCATGCTGCAACGGGTAGGGTTAAATAGTGGCCATCAGCTGATGATGGTGGCGTTATGAACGGCAATGACACATGTCCACATAAGGTAGTGGTGGATGGGC
Source organism: Schistocerca nitens (assembly GCF_023898315.1). Lineage (NCBI taxonomy): Eukaryota > Metazoa > Arthropoda > Insecta > Orthoptera > Acrididae > Schistocerca > Schistocerca nitens. The sequence goes on from NC_064617.1 coordinate 690,530,877, forward strand.
AGCTGGATGGCTAGTCACACAGTGGGTGACACAGTAGTGCAAAGGCGCCAACTATACTGCATACAGACTCAGCTCAGGCAGTGGTCTGCAACTATTGGCAGCAAAGCGTGACAGCAGAGGCTGACTACTTCGTCTCAGATTGCAAACAGGCTTCTTCTCATGGCTAGCAGCTGGCTGGCCATGCTCAAACAGCTTTATTAATGATGTAAAGTAAATGGTCTCTGTCTACAATATTGTGATGCAATTTCGTAGTAACACATAGCAGAGTGTAATAGACCACAGAAAAACAGTGTAACAGAACAATTTAATAAATCAAGCAAATTAAAGCTAATACTCGTAAAAAGTGAAACACTCAGAAGCAGTTATCTGCAACAAGCCACGGTAAGAGGGCTGAACCATCATAAGTGATTTAAATGGCAGAGATGTGGCGTGTACTTAGGACCAACAGCATCCTCTTTTTGACTCACTGGACAGGTCAGTGGCATGCAATACTCAGTCAGTGTGGAGCTCTCACACAAATTGGAAATGTGGAACCAAGTGCCACTATGAATCGCTGACATCATGAGGTGGAATATTGGCATGTGAGTGCACTCGAACAGTGCAGAATGACTGGTCTCTGGGAGGCATGTCTCTTGCTCCTTGACATGTGGACTATACAGGGCACGCTGCTTCAACAGTGGGGTGTATGTGGAACCAGTGGACAGAACAGGGCCATTGTTGTTGTTGTTGTGGTCTTCAGTCCTGAGACTGGTTTGATGCAGCTCTCCATGCTACTCTATCCTGTGCAAGCTTCTTCATCTCCCAGTACCTACTGCAGCCTACATCCTTCTGAATCTGTTTAGTGTATTCATCTCTTGGTCTCCCTCTACGATTTTTACCCTCCACGCTGCCCACCAATACTAAATTGGTGATCCCTTGATGCCTCAGAACATGTCCTATCAACCGATCCCTTCTTCTAGTCAAGTTGTGCCACAAACTCCTCTTCTCCCCAATCCTATTCAGTACCTCCTCATTAGTTATGTGTTCTACCCATCTAATCTTCAGCATTCTTCTGTAGCACCACATTTCGAAAACTTCTATTCTCTTCTTGTCCAAACTATTTATCGTCCATGTTTCACTTCCATACAAGGCCACACTCCATACAAAAACTTTCAGAAACGACTTCCTGACACTTAAATCTATGTTCGATGTTAACAAATTTCTCTTCTTCAGAAACGCTTTCCTTGCCATTGCCAGTCTACATTTTATATTCTCTCTACTTCGACCATCATCAGTTATTTTGCTCCCCAAATAGGAAAACTCCTTTACTACTTTAAGTGTCTCATTTCCTAATCTAATTCCCTCAGCATCACCTGATTTAATTTGCCTACATTTCATTATCCTCGTTTTGCTTTTGTTGATGCTCATCTTATATCCTCCTTTCAAGACACTGTCCATTCCGTTCAACTGCTCTTCCAAGTCCTTTGCTGTCTCCGACTGAATTACAATGTCATCGGCGAACCTTAAAGTTTTTATTTTTTCTCCACGGATTTTAATACCTACTCCAAAATTTTCTTTTGTTTCCTTTACTGCTTGCTCAGTATACAGATTGAATAGCATCGGGGAGAGGCTACAACCCTGTCTCACTCCCTTCCCAACCACTGCTTCCCTTTCATGTTCCTGGACCCTTATAACTGCCATCTGGTTTCTGTACAAATTGTAAATAGCCTTTCGCTCTCTGTATTTTATCCCTGCCACCTTCGGAATTTGAAAGAGAGTATTCCAGTCAACATTGTCAAAAGTTTTCTCTAAGTCTACAAATGCTAGAAACGTAGGTTTGCCTTTTCTTAATCTAGCTTCTAAAATAAGTCGTAGAGTCAGTATTGCCTCACGTGTTCCCATATTTCTACGAAATCCAAACTGATCTTCCCCGAGGTCAGCTTCTACCAGTTTTTCCATTCGTCTGTAAACAATTCGCGTTAGTATTTTGCAGCCGTGACTTATTAAACTGATAGTTCGGTAATTTTCACATCTGTCAACGCCTGCTTTCTTTGGGATTGGAATTACTATATTCTTCTTGAAGTCTGAGGGTATTTCGCCTGTCTCATACATCTTGCTCACCAGATGGTAGAGTTTTGTCAGAACTGGCCCTCCCAAGGCTGTCAGTAGTTCTAATGGAATGTTGACTACTCCCGAGGCCTTGTTTCGACTTAGGTCTTTCAGTGCTCTATCAAACTCTTCACGCAGTATCATATCTCCCATTTCATTTTCATCCACATCCTCTTCCATTTCTATAACATTGCCTTCAAGTAAATCGCCCTTGTATAGACCCTCTATATACTCCTTCCACCCTTCTGCTTTCCCTTCTTTGCTTAGAACTGGGTTTCCAACCGAGCTCTTGATATTCATACAAGTGGTTCTCTTTTCTCCAAAGGTCTCTTTAATTTTCCTATAGGCAGTATCTATTTTACCCCTAGTGAGATAAGCCTCTACATCCTTACATTTGTCCTCTAGCCATCCCTGCTTAGCCATTTTGCACTTCCTGTCGATCTCATTTTTGAGACGTTTATATTCCTTTTTGCCTGCTTCATTTACTGTGTTTTTATATTTTCTCCTTTCATCAATTAAATTCAATATTTCTTCTGTCACCCAAGGATTTCTACTAGCCCTCGTCTTTTTACCTACTTGATCCTCTGCTGCCTTCACTACTTCATCCCTCAAAGCTACCCATTCTTCTTCTACTGTATTTCTTTCCCCCATTCTTGTCAATTGTTACCTTATGCTCTCCCTGAAACTCTGTACAACCTCTGATTTAGTCAGTTTATCCGGGTTGCATCTTCTTAAATTCTCACCTTTTTGCAGTTTCTTCAGTTTTAATCTACAGTTCATGACCAGTAGATTGTGGTCAGAGTCCACATCTGCCCCTGGAAATGTCTTACAATTTAAAATCTGGGGCCTAAATCTCTGTCTTACCATTATATAATCTATCTGAAACCTTAGAGTATCTCCAGGGTTCTTCCGTGTATACAACCTTCTTTCATGATTCTTAAACCAAGTGTTAGCTATGATTGAGTTATGCTCTGCGCAAAATTCTACCAGGCGGCTTCCTCTTTCATTTCTTAGCCCCAATCCATATTCACCTACTATGTTTCCTTCTCTCCCTTTTCCTACTCTTGAATTCCAGTCACCCACGACTATTAAATTTTCGTCTCCCTTCACTACCTGAATAATTTCTTTTATATCATCATACATTTCATCAATTTCTTCGTCATCTGCAGAGCTAGTTGGCATATAAACTTGTACTACTGTAGTAGGCGTGGGCTTCGTGTCCATCTTGGCCACAATAATGCGTTCACTATGCTGTTTGTAGTAGCTTACCCGTACTCCTATTTTTTTATTCATTATTAAACCTACTCCTGCATTACCCCTATTTGATTTTGTATTTATAACCCTGTATTCACCTGACCAAAAGTCTTGTTCCTCCTGCTACCGAACTTCACTAATTCCCACTATATCTAACTTTAACCTATCCATTTCCCTTTTTAAATTTTCTAACCTACCTGCCCGATTAAGGGATCTGGCATTCCACGCTCCGATCCGTAGAACGCCAGTTTTCTTTCTCCTGATAACGATGTTCTCTTGAGTAGTCCCCGCCCGGAGATCCGAATGGGGGACTATTTTACCTCCGGAATGTTTTACCCAAGAGGACGCCATCATCATTTAATCATACAGTAGAGCTGCATGCCCACGGGAAAAATTACGGCCGTAGTTTCCCCTTGCTTTCAGCCGTTCACAGTACCAGCACAGCAAGGCCGTTTTGGTTAGTGTTACAAGGCCAGATCAGTCAATCATCCAGACCGTTGCCCTGCCACTACTGAAATGGCTGCTGCCCCTCTTCAGGAACCATACGTCTGTCTGGCCTCTCAACAGATACCCCTCCGTTGTGGTTGCACCTACGGTACGGCTATCTGTATTGCTGAGGCACGCAAGCCTCCCCTGCAAAGGCAAGGTCTATGGTTCATTGGGAGGGGGGGGGGGGGCATACACACTGCCAACAGGGAGCTGGGCGACACAATGTGACCACAGTGCGAGACAACCACCGTCTTGTCTGCTTGGCCATAATGGACAGAACACCTTCATCCACAGTGATGGTGCAATGTTGGAACACTGCTGCAGTTGTGCACATGTCTGTGTTGATAGTTCGATGCCATCTTCTGCAGGCTAGGTTGGTGGCGCGGATGCCACTGTGTCAACTTCCATTGACCAGAACTCACCAACGCTTGAGACTGCAAGGGCACGTGAAGCACCATCCACTTCAACTTTTCCTAGAGTGATGGCCACAAACACGTTCAATGCTGCCATGGTGAATGCAGTCCTGCAGACTGTATTGTTGTGTGGCATAGTGGAAAAATACCAAGGTGTTGGTCTGTACATAACACACTATCTCAACTCCTATGTCTTGAGGGCAATCTGAACAACTGAATCATGGAGTTTGTACAGCCCAAGCCACTAGCCCTCCCCCATTTCACATACCACATTTCAACAGGCCAACGCCCAGTCAAATGTAGTAAGAAATGTGCAAGACTTCTTCGAAGAACGATGGGTACCACTGCTTCCCTGGCCTGCCTGTTTGTCTGACATTTCGCCCATCAAACATGTCTGGTATATAGTCAGCAACTTGTTCATTCCAGTCCTCCTGCAGCCACAGTTTATGTCTTATGGGAATAGCTATGAATGACATGTCAGAGTATTTCTCAACAGCATATGCAGGAGCTCTTTTGGTTCTGTGTCATGACATCTAGTGGCTCTGATTGCAGCATGTGTGGTGCCACTCCAAACTGAATTTTCACATTGCATGTACAGGACTATAATGCTTATTATTTGTGTAGTGTCATGTCCCTAATTGGAGGATTAAATTTCATTTTGATCACATATCTCAGTCTTGGTGTTTCACTTTTTCCAAATCGTAGTGCATAAGATGTAAAATATGGTTTAATAAGTAAAATTAGACAAATTTATTCATTTGACAATCAAAAATTCTTGCAATTTCACATCAATGATTTATTATTTCCAGTTGTTTAATAATACTGAAAATCATGCATACTGAATCATAATTAGCGTTATTATTTTAAGTTAAAACCTGCTAACGTTTAATTTATCCTGAAGAATTGGGCAGTGCAACTGGTGGGGGCTCTGGCAAAGCCCATGGCATTTGATGTACAGTTGGTGTATGGACAGACATCCTCTGGTTTCATATGGCCACCAATATGTTTTGAAAATCATCACTTAGAAAGGAGTTAATCATGATATAGTCAAGTTGCAATCACTGTTGAATCCAAATCTAGAAGCAGGATTGTCAATGAAGTGTAACACTTAGTTGTCAAGGCATGTTTGTTATGAAGGCCACTGTACAGTAAGGCAGGAGTGAACTCCTAGACGGGAAGTACTGCTGCTTATACAAACACCGAATATTCCAGAATATACAAATATAATAAACACAAAACATTTCGAGCAGTTTCTAAAAAAAACTAAATGCTAAGTAACAAACACTTGCCGGTGGTTGGGTTTGAACTGCCAACCTACAGCATGCCAGCGGATGTGGACTGCAGGTTCAAAATGGTTCAAATGGTTCTGAGCACTATGGGACTTAACATCTGTGGTCATCAGTCCCCTAGAACTTAGAACTACTTAAACCTAACTAACCTAAGGACATCACACACATCCATGCCCGAGGCAGGATTCGAACCTGCGACCGTAGCAGTCGCGCGGTTCCGGACTGCGCGCCTAGAACCGCTAGACCACCGCGGCCGGCTGTGGACTGCAGGAAGAACACCTAGAACTGCACCAGACCGAAAACGGAACGCCAGCGCGCCAGAAGGCGAACCAAAAAAAATAGAACTCCTAAGGGCGCATCCAGTAGGTGCAGACTGCAGAGGGACTGCCAGGAGCCGACCAAGGTGGGGGTAGGTTGTAGATATAAATACTAGACCCAGTCCACTCAAAGAGCAGTGCAGCACGAGCAGTAAAAGCGAACGTATCGCTGTTGTTGCATTCTCTGGTACTTGGGCTGACAAAGAGCTGATTAGGTGTGCTTGTGCTGTGACGAGGACAGAAAGCAAGTTGTCCTGCATGTAGTTCTTATGATAAAATGCAAATTGTCGTGTTTCTCATGCCACAGAATGGGCGAACGAAGCAGACAGAAGAATGCAAACGCTTTGAAGAGGTCTTCAGTCATGCGTCTCAGACGTACATCAAATGCAGAGGTGCAGAATGGACAGAGATATACGAGAAGATAACCAGCTGCTGAAAGCACGAAGTCGGCATTGAGTTTGTTGACTCTGATGCCACAATTGAGCTGTAAGCGCGCGCTCGGCCGACCAATGGGCACTCAATGGCGCTGTGGTTGCCCATGTCGTTGAGACGCCCGAGAAGATGACGACACTAAAATAGCGTAACAAGGCTACCTCGGCGCTCCTCCGAGGGCTGCCTTGGATTTGTGGTGAAGCAACAGCAAGGAAAGGGCTGTTGCATGCTGCATTCCGAGACACGGCAGTCAAGTTGTACAGCCGGACGAACTGGAAGAAGCTGCCACTGTTTGTTGTAGCCGAGTAAACAAACGACGACTTCTTCGTGTTGAGGAAGCACCAAGGCTTCCCAGTTCAAACAGAAGCTCTCCCTCCAGGCCTGGATCCTAAGCCACAGTTGTTCTGATGCCACGAAGAGGGCCATATGGCTTATTTTTGCGACAGTGCCCTGAGATGAGTCAAGTGCTCAAGAAGCATGACTGCCACGCAAATGACAGAATAAGAGATGAAGCGTCAACATAGTCCACTGTAGGGGGCCTCTTGTTGTAAACTGGCGCTACCTCCCAGACTTCAATGGACACAGTCAGGCTGTAGTGATCACAGCCAAGAAGAAACGCAGCTGAAGAGGATGGCGCCATAAGACACCAGCACCCAAGACAGCTCAACCTAGTGGCGAGCAGATGACAGCAGCTTCTGCTGACTGCAAACAACCAGAATATTCCGCCAACGGTAGTGGCGTGGGGAGGGGGGGGGGGGACCGGTTGCCAGCCATAGAGAGGAGGGAGCCACCAGTCACTGACGTGCACGCCTTGCTGCAGCCGAGGAGGCGACTGTCGCCTTCAAAGCTGCCGCAGAGCCAGAGAGGACTGCTTTCACAGCTGCCCTGGAAGTGGAGTCGGAGGAAACATGCCACCAGCTACTGTAACCATGTGAGGCACCCGCAAATGACTTCCACACTACAAGAATAGAAGAGGAGCCTAACCTCACCACCGTCCCATGCTGAGGGCGAAAAGCTTGACCAGCCACATTGAGCACCCAACCACCCCTCTAGCAGCCACAGAGATGTGACAAGCCATTAGGGATGCTGCAGAGAAGAATACTCATGCCGCTATTGCCTATGCCAGGGGTTCCCAACGAAATTTTCTCGAGGACCCTCTCATCGAGCATGATTGGTACCTTGTCATATCACAGTATCAAGTACCTAAAAAAGCCAAATGAAGAGTCTTTTTATACGTTTTCTATTTTTGGTACTTAGAAAAAACATTGACATACTCATTACTGAAAAAATATTGAGCTTAAAACTTTTTCAATTTAGCCATCATTGTTATTGTTAAATTTTTGATTATTGCTCAAAATCTTTGTCTTCAAATCTGGGTGTTTTAGTATAACAAACTTATTAAAAAATAAAAATTGATTATGAACTGAAAATGACAGGAAAAAAGTAAAACTGAGTGTATTGGCCTACTACACTTGAGATTGCATCGAGTAGACATGTGTGAAAAATAAGAAAACACTAATTTCGTACAAGGTATTATATACTTGAAAAAATACAGTTACCACAGAGTACTCCATCAGTATACAGTTAGTTTTAATTTTCAGTTCTTAATGAGATGAGTTCAATATGACTTTTGAGTCCATTATTTCTGAAATATTAGGTTCCAAAATTGAAACTTTCACTCTGAAATCCGACCGCATGTCGAGCCGATTCCTATATTTGTTTTTCATGAGACGGAAGAAAATGCTTGCTCACACCGATATGTGGCTGCAAATGGAAGGATCTTCTTCATTGCATTATCTCCAAGTTTCTTGTAGTCCTTGCGTACTGATGCCCAGAAGTCTGTAATTTTATCAGCGATGAAAATGTTTACCATCGTACCACAGCTGGACAGATCCACAAGTTGATCTTGCTCCTCTTCAGTAAGGCGTTGGATTTTGTCTATTTCTTCACAGCTGAAGGAATTTCGAATCCATCTGCCGTCAGGGTCAAGTTCAGGGAAATACTCTCTAAAAGTGGTGGCTAGGCTGCGTAGATGCTCGGCTACATTGATCTTGATCTGGTCAGGCAAACTCTCCTCTGATGACTCCAAGAATTGTTTTAAAGTAGGAAAGTTAGTGATTCGTTTTCTATCCTTGACGCCCACATCTGACACTTTTTGACCATAGCACTAATCTTATCCTCAACTTTGAACATGTCTACATTTTTTCCTTGTAAACTCTGGTTTAACACATTCAAGTGTTCAAACACATCAGCTAAGTACGCAACTGAACAAAGCCAAGAGAAATTAGAGAGAAAATCCACGTACTTTGTGTCAAGAAGGAAGACACGAACCTCGTCTCTAAGTTCAAAAAATCTTGACAAGATCCTGCCTCGAGAAAGCTATCTTACTTCCATATGAATAAGAAGATGCTCATGCTCACTGCCGATCTCTTTACACTCTAGGAAGACGCTCGACGCAGAAGTTAGCGTTCGCTAAAGCTCTGCTCATGCAGGAAGCGGCCAAAACAAAAAATCTGTTATAATACGAAATATATTTAATACATTTTTTATTCTAATAGCATCTTACAGACCCCTCTGGCATAGCTCGCGGACCCCTGGGGGTCCGCGGACAACCTGTTGGGAACCACTGGCCTATGCAGTGAAGGAGGGGTTATTACTGCAGCAGGCTACGGTCACAGATCTCAAACAGATATTGTGGCTAACAGGAGTACTTGCCAGGATTACAGGACAACCCACACTTCGCACCCTCCAGCAGACTGCACGAACACCTGCAGCACCTTAACAGCTGCCTCCTGTGCCTGATCGATAGCTACAGCAAATTCGGTGAAGAAAGAAGTGATGCAATAAATGAAGCTGCAGCAAAACCGGGCCTGCTGCTCAACCAGTCACCACTGGCTGAGCGTAGCAGAGGGCAACCCACAGCAGCACCTGACGCTGCAGCACAGATTCTGACTGGCCACTTTATGATGATCATATGGTTATGACACTGGTATCGAGCTGCATGATATCCATTTCTAACGTAACCCACCCTCACATGATCTGTCACAGACAGCAAGACATCCGCTGCTGCTGTTATTACCCATCCATACTATCGTGGAGGCTTTTTCTTATGGCGCTTGGCATTGCACTCTTTTATCTCTACCCTTAAACCTGTTACTCTTCGATTACTTTAATCCACTTTCTATCTCTCAATGGAACCATATTAATGGATGATTATGCCCAGGAATAGGGGAAACATCACAGTCCTGCATTATGTGCTACCTGCATTAAATAACTAATGAACACAGAGGTGTCAGTAGCACTTTTATGATGGTTCCCATGCTGGTGACATTGTGTAGGGGCTCCACTCTCTGTAACTCGAAGAGCAGTCTCAGGTAACACCTAATGAAGATAATGAGTTACTTCATCGAAATAGCATGCGAATGATGCTGATATCTGGCAGAGCACGTGAAACCTCGAAGAAGTCAACAGATCACTGGGAAAGTCTGAAGAATTACATCAAGAGACTCTGCAGGGAGGAGATGTACCAAAATATCAAGAGGCCATATAAACTTCAACAGAAGAAAGGGAGGATGTTAAGTTCACTCAGTTTTCTGCAGAGATGTCAAGATGGTGATGTAGTACCAGATTTCTCCAGCATTAAACACCACATGAGCTCCAGAGTGGCAAGCAAGATAAAACGACAGGCAAGCATGGAATCTGTGAAGAGACGATCCAACACGTCCACCACAGCATAGATGTGGTAGCTATGAGCTTTCACGCTTCACCTGCACATGGCAGCCTCCTTAGAAGGTGAAGATTGGGACTGGGTAGGCAGTGCCTCTTGGTCTCTGTCGGAGTGTGACACAAAGAATGCCTGAACGAGCAAGACTGAAATTTGGTGCATGAGTGACAAAGCACAGCAGATGGAGGACATTTAAGTAGGAGAACAAAGCGGTTATGGCCCCACATTCCATTGTTGCCAGATGTGTTCAAGATGGTGTCATGTAGACTTGGCAACAGCACATGATGTCATTCAAGATGGCGGATTTTGGTAGGAAGATAGGTCAATTGGGCTACCTCCACTAACCTAACCCTCCAGAAAAAATGGCAGGAAGTTCAAATTCCAACAGGACAATGCGTCACTCCTAAGAAAATCGCTAGAAGATAAGTCACTTAAGGTTTCGCTGCTAATCTAAGGAAATCACGGGAAGAAGGTAAATTGGCCTACCTCCACTAACCTAGCCCCCTCCCCAAGAAAAATGGTGGGAAGTTCAAATTCCAACAGGATAATGCACCAGTTTAGGAGCAGTTTGCAGGTCTGTACTGAAATTATTTGGGAAAACTGAGGGTTGTTTGCGTGTCTGCGGACTGTGTATTGTGGCGCCAAGCACAATAGCCTGAATATTTGTATTAGTGTGGTAGATATACTCTATCATTAAATAAGTTGTTTGAAAATAAATAGAGTGCACTCCAACCTTACTCTCCCCAGCAGCCCAGAGCAGACTGAGTCGTTTTCCCACCATTTTCCCGCACCATCTTGGATTATGTCATGAAAAGGACGACAGCATTCTCTGCTGGTGGTACTGGTTACTAGACCTCGTGGAGAACACACTGTTTGCCGCCATCAGTGATAACTGTACTTGCGTCATCAGCTGGTGTCATGGAGGTGTCCTCTGGTGGCGACGAAATGTACTAAGACAGCTGGGGTCTGGAGCTCGTGGTGATCCCACTAGGGCCGGCCGCGGTGGCTGAGCGGTTCTAGGTGCTTCAGTCCGGAACCGCACGACTGCTACGGTCGCAGGTTCGAATCCTGCCTCGGGCATGGATGTATGTGATGTCCTTAGGTTAGTTGGGTTTAAGTAGTTCTAAGTTCTAGGGGACTGATGACCTCAGATATTACGTCCCATAGTGCTCAGAGCCATTTGAACCATTTTTTTTAACCCACTAGCTGGCGTCATCTTAGATTGTGGTGCTTGCATCATCACCTGACGTCACTACAGCGTCCTCTAGTGGCATCAATATGAACTAAGTCAGTTGGGCTATGGACACAGTGGTCAATACACTTGGTGGTGGTGCTGCCTCTAATTATTTAAATAAAGACTGGTGTATGATTACGAAAGTTGACGGTTAGTAAGCATGTTTGCAGGGTCTTTTAGATGGATTATTATTTTTATTATTATTTAAGAGTTATTTGTCTCTCTCGACGTAAATGTATTGCATTATTTACAATTGGGTCGCATATCCGTAGGCTGTGCAGTGGTTTATTTTTGACGGTTTACAATTAGCAAGCGTGTATGTAGAGCCTTATACATGAGTTATGTAGGAGTATTTGCAGGTCTGTATGCTGTGGGACATGTCAGAGCGTGTGTTCTGTGATAAATATATTCCATCGCTAAATAAACTGCCCCAAAATAAATAAAGTACAATGCTTCCTCTCTCCATCAGCCTTGTGCAGGCTGAGTCCTTTTACCACCTGCCCCTAGGCAGAGGTGGCGGCCTGGTGACTTAGGTTAGTGGTGGTGGTGAGCTTGGTATGCAACAATTTTCTTACATTGGTAGCGAAAGCACCTTTCTTTACTGCCAGAATTCAGACTTGGCACCAGTTCCTAGGAGGAGTTGACACCCGGGTGGCTGAAATTTAGTACAAGTGTCCTGTCTTTCCCACAATTTTCTTACTTAGTCACGTGAGTATTGGTGCAGCATTCTAGGGGTGGGGGGGGGGGTGCTAGGTCATGAATGAACACCGCACTGATAGTGGGAAAATGTGGAACGTCTCATTTGATCATTGAATATTGAAATTGTAAATTGAATTATTGAGTATGATTAAAATTGAAGTGGAATTAAGTACTTAGGTAACTGATAGGTTATATGGGCAATATAGCTGTTACTTTAGTTAGCATATTTACAGAAGACTATGTCCGGCGCATGTATAGGGTGTGTGACGTAAGCAGTTGGACGCCCACGGGCCGGTGGCGCGGCACGTGTCCGGTTATAACGAGTACGCGCGAGAGAGAGCAGACAATTTTGCATCATCACCCGACATCGTGGTTGTGTCCTCTGGTGTTGACGATATGAACTAAACCACTTGAGCTCTGGAGCTCATGGTGGATACATCAGGTGCAGCCACCTTGAATAACGGTGCTTGCATCATGATCTGACAACAGGAGAGTGCCCTCTGGTGGCATCGATATGAACTAAGCCATTTGGAGTCCAGACCCAGTGGAGAACACATCTGCTTGAAATTGGTTAAATAATAAAGACAAAACCGCTTTTCCCGCCACATTATCATGTTGGAATTTGAACTTCGCGCGATTTTTATTGGGGAGAAGGGTTAGATTAGTGGAGGTAGGCCAAGTGTACAATCTTACACCACATGGTGGATACATTGGGTGCAGCCATCTTGAATAACAGTACATGCGTCATGATCTGACGTCACGGTGGCGCTCTCTGGTGGTAGCAATATGAAGTACACTCTAGACCTTGTGGTGGACACACTGTTTGCGCCATGTTGGATAACGGTATTTTCGTCTTCATCTGACGTAGCTGTAGCGTCCTCTGGTAGTGGCACTGTGTACTAAGTCAGCTGGAGTCCAGACCTCGTGGTGAATACACTGGGTGTCACACATCTTGGATTACGTCACAGATGAGAGTGCCCCCTGGTGGTGGCGCTGTGTACTAAGTCAGTTGGAGTCCGGACCTCGTGACGATCACACTTGCATGAAATTGTTTAAATAAAGACTTATGCCCAAGTCCCTTTCCCACGAATCCTTAGGAGGAGGTGGCAGTCAGGTGACTAAGGTTAGTGGGGGTAAGCCAAGTGAGTTATCTTCCCGTGATTTTCTTTGCTTAGTAGAGATAAATGGGGTGTGGTGTATTATCCTGTTGGAATTTGAACTTCCCGCCATTTTTCTTGGGGAGGGGGTTAGGTTAGTGGAGGTAGCCCAATTGACCTTCTTCCCGTGATTTTCTTAGATTAGCAGCGAAACCTCAAGTGACTAATCTTCTAGCGATTTTCTTAGCAGTGACACATAGTCCTGTTGGAATTTGAACTTCCCGCAATATTTTCTGGAGGGTTAGGTTAGTGGGTAGCCCAATTGACCTATCTTCCCACCAAAATCCGCCATCTTGAATGATGTCATGCACTGTTGCCAAGTCTACATGACGCCATCTTGGATGACGTCATCGCCGCTAACTTGGATACATCTGGCAACAATGGAATGTGAGGCCGTAACCACTTTTTCCCCCTACTCATTTACACTATGATTAACCAAAGTGGCAAGTCGTTTGATAACATCACTTTCAAAATTCTTAGCAGGGGTCTCAACTTCGCAATGACTCCTATAAATGTGCCTATTTCATGTTTTGTAAGTGCAGTGGAGCAAGTAGCCAACACACTTCCGCCAAATGTGACAGAAGAAATTCGCTGGGAGATCTGTAGGGCGCTCACCAAGATGAAGTCTCCAAAACTGAACATCTCAAGCAATGAGAGGCTTGCAATCAAGAATCTCTGGGAAGAGAGCAGCATTGTGGCGTTGTCAGCAGACAAAGAGAACTCGACAGTCGTTTTGCAGCAAACTGATTATGATGAGGAAGTTCGTCAACTTCTGGAGGACGCTGCATACGGACTTTTGGAGTGTGACCCTATGGACAAGAAGACCATGGTTCTCTTGAAGGAAACCGGTATGCCTGACAAGACCCTCAAACAACTATGACTGACAATTTCAGTTCCATCTAGACTATATGGGCTGCCAAAAATACACAAAGAGGGCATGTCAGCATTAACATATACAACAGCAAAGTATTTTAAGAAACTGCTGTTCTCATATGTGGGGAAATGTACTCGCTACATCCACAACTTGGAAGACTTCTTTCAATGTCTCGAGCAACTAAATATCACAGAATCTGTTATTATGGTCAGTTTTGATGTGGTATCCCTTTTCACCAGGGTTCCACTGAAAGACTCAGTGGAATTGATTTCTGAGAAATTTGACGATGCTCTGTTGGATCAGTTTAGGCATATACTGACCTCTACTTATTTTCTGTGTGGGAGCCAATATTACGAGCAAATAGAAGGTGTAGCCATGGGAAGCTGTCTGTCTCCAGTGGTTGACAATATGTTGATGGAGACACTTGATGAGGAAGCATTAGAGGCAGCTAGATAAACGTCCACATACTTCTTCAGGTATGTGGATGATGTGTTTGTGAGTCAGAGTTCTGCAAGAATGGATACACAGCCAAAGAGTTTCAGGAGTTTCTTCATGCAGCCACATGATACAAAAGAAGACCAAGATGAAGCAAAGACTGTGGTACATCTGCTCTATTTGGGATCTATTTCTACCAAAACCACCAGAATTCTGAGGAAGCACATCATCAAATATGTGTTCTGTCCATCTAGCAAGATCAGGGGACTGTTGGGAAATATGAATGATGGCGTATGACTACGAAAATCAGAAATTTTAAATACACCTTGCCAATATGGCATGTCATAGACTCGCCAAACAACCAAGACAGTGGGAATCGTACGCAAATAATACGAGAGCCACACACGACCATGGCAGGCAAATAAATCAGTCATTGCTGAGCGCTGTCTGGTACTCAATCATTCCTTGAACTATGATCAAACCAGGGTTCTGGCACAGATCCCTAGATACTGGCACAGTGTTAGAAGAGAATCGACAGAGATACAGATGACAGAAAACCTCATGAAGCGTAACATTGGGTACCAACTCAGTAGAGACTAGGATCCAGCATTGGAATCGCTGAAAACGCATCAGTGGCAGAACAACTCCACAAAAACAAGAACTGAGAATGTGGACAGGGCAAATGAACGTGGGACAGAGAACCACGTGCACTGTACCTAAGATGGAACCCCTAAGTTCACGTCCAGTGGATGCAAACTGCAGGGGGAACACCCAGAACTGCACCAGACCAAACATGGAACTCCAGTGCAACAGATTTGCGATGAAAGCATCTAATGGGTACAGACGACAGAGGGAACGCATGGAACCAACCATGAAGGTGGGGGGGGGGGGGGGGAGGGGGGCTGCAGATATAAATACTAGACATGGTCCGTTTGAAGAGCACTCTCTGGTAGCACCTGGTGAAGATAATGATCTATATATATATGAAGACAGTGCCTGTTCTCGAAAGAACAGAATACTGTTGATGACCGTGTAGCTTTTCCCTGGAATAAATGATGACTAACCGAAACCCTCAGCTGCCGACAGGTGTTGTTGATATACCTCGATGTGGACAGCTGAAAATGTGTGCCCCGACTGGGACTCGAACCCGGGATCTCCTGCCTACATGGCAGATGCTCTATCCATCTGAGCCACCCAGGACACAGATGAATAGCGCGACTGCAGGGACTTATCCCTTGCACGCTTCCCGTGAGACTCACATTCCCAACTGTCCATAATTCAACATATGTACCTTATAGACATTTGCCCATCCACTCGTTACTCGCGCACACTTTGGCGATTCCCGTAAGAGTTTGGGCAACCTGTGCGCATTCACACAGATGAAGGTCAATGGCTGGGTAGCCTTTAACTATATATATGAAGACAGTACCTGTTCTCGAAAGAACAAAATACTGTTGATGACCGTGCAGCTTTTCCCTGTCCACATCGAGGTATATCAACAACACCTGTCGGCAGCTGTGGGTTTCAGTTAGTCATCATAATGATCTTTGTTATCGGAATATCGTGCAAGAATGCTGCTGATATCTGACAGAATACCAAAAACCTCAAAGATTTCAACAGATCACCTGGTAAACCTGACGAATTAGTGCCTCATTACTTTTCTGACAGTCCCACTTCCAGCAGTCATAGAAATCCCTATTAAGTCTTGTGGGCCATATCTCATTAGCCACTACTTGTAGTTGTAGTGCTTACAGTCTTTCTCCTGTGAGTGTGGGATCTGTATGTGAGATAGCTATCTTGCTTCTTTGGTACTGGTGGCACGGTGTTTCACATAGTCATCTTGCATACTGTCCGGCTGAAATATGAATGGTGTTTCCACTGTCATTTTGGCCTCATAACCATGGAGCAGAAAGAGTGGTGTGAAGCCTGTAGCAAATTCCTTTCCTAGGTTGTATGCAACTGTCATGATGGGCAGTTTGTATCATATCACTCTGTTTGATATCAATGTACATTGAGAGCATATCTGCCAAAGTCCTATTGAAACATTTTGTGAGGATATTCATCTATGGGTGATAGGTAGTTGTCATTCTGTGAGTGATGTCACAATGTGAAATTACCTCTTATACTAGTGTAGAATGGAAAGGTTTTCCATGATCAGGGGTCATCACATGGGGTGCTCTGTGCTTCAATATGATGTCTACTACAAGGTCCCTTGCGGTTTCCTGAGCTTGGCAGTCGGCATAGCTTCGGTGACAGTGGACTGGTTCAGATAGTTAGTGCAGACTATTATCTATCAATTCCTCCTTGTTAACTTAGGGGTAATTTCATTTCAATGGAATAACACTGCTGAAGGCAGAATTGATACCTGGAGGTGATTGCAGAAGTCAATTCCATCACTGCCATTCTGTACAGAGGCTCACATAATGTCTAACAGATCAATACAAAGCTGGCCAGTGATATATGCATTTGATTCGTTCTAGAGCGTTCATGAATCCCAGGTGACTAAATCTTGAAGCAACATGGAAAAATTTCAAGGCCATAGATGGGCTGGAATGACAAGCAACATTTACACCTCATTGGATCATAGTTCCACTGTTCCATTTATTAATTGAAATTCTCCTTTGGTTGGTTACTCATTCTCCATGGCTTATATTGTTTTCAGTAATGCTGCATCTTCGCTCTTTTTTTCAGCAACAATGTAATAAAAATGCATTGGCAACTGAAATTTCATCCATGCTGCTGTGTTCCATTAAAGGATTTTTTGAAAGGCAGTCAGCATGCTTATGTTTGTGTATGTTTTTGTACACCATTGTGATGTCATACTCCTGAAGCATGAGCACCCACATCGTTAGTCAACCCAGTGGGTCCCTTGGGCTAGTCAGCCACCACAGGGAATAGCAGTCCATCACAATAGTGAATGGATTACTATGTATACAAAGTTGAAACTTTTTGATGGCCTAAACAACTGCAAGACACCCATTCTCAGTTGTAGAGTAGTGCCTGTCAGACTTGGAGAGAACTTTCCAGCATCTTCCTGGATTTATATTACAACTGCACCTATCTTATAACCACTACCACGGGTGTGAAGTTCTGTCTCTGCGTTCTCATAGTGCAATGCTAGGACATGAGAGGATGTTTGTGCCTCCTTTAGGACAAGAAAAGACATTTCTTGCACATTGTTCTCGGACAATTTGGCATATCCCTGCAGTTGATCTTGTCAAGGGACATGGCTTGACACAGAAGTCCTTCATTTATCACCAATTATATAAGCACATTCTGAGAAAACTTCTCACTTCACAAATATACACTGAGCTGTTGGAAAATCTGAGACTGTTCTAATTTTTTCTGCATTGGGACAGACTCTATCACCATTCACAGGTACCCTTAGAATTTTAATTCTTGGGCAGCAAAATCTTTCAATTTCAGGCAGAGGCCTGCAGCCTGAACAGACTTCCGCATGGTTCCCAGACAGCTTAGATGTTCTTAAATGTCTTCGAATAAAAGGCAGTGTCATACAGAAAGCAGAGAGACTTTGTCCAATAACAGTGTCAAAACAGGTTGTCCCTCATAAGTTTGAAGGTGGCTCGAGCACAGCATAGTCTAAATGACATAACTTTGAACTCATAGAGGCCATCAGGAGTTAAAGGCAGTCTTTTCCTGGTCAGCCACAATTTGCCACACCCCAGTTTGCCAGCTGCCAGTCTGTATGTCCATCGTTGAGAAATACTTTGCTCCTTTCAGGCAGTCTTGGTTGTCATCAATGGATAGTAATTTTGTTCAGTCATTGGAAGTCAATGCAGAAAAGCCATTTGCCACACTTCTTCTATGTAAGGACCAGAGGAGAGATACAAGAACTTTCTGAGTCTTGCAGCATCTTTTACACTTCTCTGAGATCATCCACCTTTCACCCAGTGACACTCTACAAAAGTGCTGGCAAATTCCCAGTTTTGACGTAGTGTTTTACCATGGGCCATTTTGACTGTGAAACATTTATTTTATTGTGTGTAGAGAGGAAGAAATGGCTTTCTTCAGAGGGAAGGTTAATATTTCCCACGTAGCATAACCAGTATTAAACTGCTGTCCATAAATATTACATTTTCAAAGTTTTCGTTTTCCCTGGATTTGGTAGATTTTGTCATTCTTCTAATAGCGATTTTATGCTGTGTCCAATTCTAATGGAAGGAGATCAGACTTCTTAACTGTACTTTCATTTCCTCTGTTTCTGATTAATATTTGCATTCTGGTTTTTAAATAACTCAGAGAAAATAATTCAAACTTTCTTGAAGTGTATTTCAATAAAATATACAAATTCTTTTATGAATTAATCAGACAGGCACTACTTAAGGTGAATCTCTTGCAAGAATACAAAACAGCTAATGTCAAAAATTGTCATCTCATTTTTCTCAGACATACACTCCTGGAAATTGAAATAAGAACACCGTGAATTCATTGTCCCAGGAAGGGGAAACTTTATTGACACATTCCTGGGGTCAGATACATCACATGATCACACTGACAGAACCACAGGCACATAGACACAGGCAACAGAGCATGCACAATGTCGGCACTAGTACAGTGTATATCCACCTTTCGCAGCAATGCAGGCTGCTATTCTACCATGGAGACGATCGTAGAGATGCTGGATGTAGTCCTGTGGAACGGCTTGCCATGCCATTTCCACCTGGCGCCTCAGTTGGACCAGCGTTCGTGCTGGACGTGCAGACCGCGTGAGACGACGCTTCATCCAGTCCCAAACATGCTCAATGGGGGACAGATCCGGAGATCTTGCTGGCCAGGGTAGTTGACTTACACCTTCTAGAGCACGTTGGGTGGCACGGGATACATGCGGACGTGCATTGTCCTGTTGGAACAGCAAGTTCCCTTGCCGGTCTAGGAATGGTAGAACGATGGGTTCGATGACGGTTTGGATGTACCGTGCACTATTCAGTGTCCCCTCGACGATCACCAGTGGTGTACGGCCAGTGTAGGAGATCGCTCCCCACACCATGATGCCGGGTGTTGGCCCTGTGTGCCTCGGTCGTATGCAGTCCTGATTGTGGCGCTCACCTGCACAGTGCCAAACACGCATACAACCATCATTGGCACCAAGGCAGAAGCGACTCTCATCGCTGAAGACGACACGTCTCCATTCGCCCCTCCATTCACGCCTGTCGCGACACCACTGGAGGCAGGCTGCACGATGTTGGGGCATGAGCGGAAGACGGCCTAACGGTGTGCGGGACCATAGCCCAGCTTCATGGAGACGGTTGCGAATGGTCCTCGCCGATACCCCAGGAGCAACAGTGTCCCTAATTTGCTGGGAAGTGGCGGTGCGGTCCCCTACGGCACTGCGTAGGATCCTACGGTCTTGGTGTGCATCCGTGCGTCGCTGCGGTCCGGTCCCAGGTCGACGGGCACGTGCACCTTCCGCCGACCACTGGCGACAACATCGATGTACTGTGGAGACCTCACGCCTCACGTGTTGAGCAATTCGGCGCTACGTCCACCCGGCCTCCCGCATGCCCACTATACGCCCTCGCTCAAAGTCCGTCAACTGCACATACGGTTCACGTCCACGCTGTCGCGGCATGCTACCAGTGTTAAAGACTGCGATGGAGCTCCGTATGCCACGGCAAACTGGCTGACACTGACGGCGGCGGTGCACAAATGCTGCGCAGCTAGCGCCATTCGACGGCCAACACCGCGGTTCCTGGTGTGTCCGCTGTGCCGTGCGTGTGATCGTTGCTTGTACAGCCCTCTCGCAGTGTCCGGAGCAAGTATGGTGGGTCTGACACACCGGTGTCAATGTGTTCTTTTTTCCATTTCCAGGAGTGTATGTTACATCACATATGCCTTTTTTCCACTCCGCATTTGAAAGCATCCTAAAATTGGGACAGAACGGCTAACAATCACTGATGATGTTCCTCAGTAAGGCAAGATCCTATTGGCAGTTAGATAGTAGCTTCCTCCTCCGCATTGTCTGTAGTGGTAATGGAATACTATTCTTCTTTGATGACGCTAAGCAATTTCTGGACTGCATTGGCTGCTGCTATGTCCATAACTTTTTGGGAACTTGTCTCATTCGTGACGATAGAATGACAGCATCTTCAACGGCAAACAATCACCCAGAGCAATCTTTATTATGTGTGCTTGTTGGAAGAGTTTCGAGTGTCTGGGTCTCTGATCTTCTGAATTACGGCTGCTTGTGACGTCTGCAACTAGTCCCAACTGTTAAGAACATTATGGCTAAATCTTGATAAATGACAAATTCGAAGGGCTGTGTTCCCTCATTGCCAGTTATTCTTGCAATAAATGTTACTGCCAGCTGGACATATTGCCGTTTCACAACCTTCAGCACAATCACTTTCACATAACAGAACGCAGTCTTCTTTATATGGTGACAGTAAGCATTTGACATTATGGAAAAAGAAGCCCTGAATTGACTAGCACCTGGACGGATTGGCCATCAATCATAAGTTAGACAACTCGGTAACTGCCGACCGTGGAAGTCTTTCACCTGTGTTGGCCATATCTCCCTAGTTTTCCTGAAGACGATGGCTAGGCAAGTACCTGGTACCTCTGTACGAAATTGGAAAACTGCTATGGCATGTTGGGCAATGACCTCATCCAGGGTACGCAATGAGCTTTGTCCCACAGTTAGACTATTATCATCTGTAGTGGACTGGCATGAGTGAACTGTTGTTATGATTAACATCTGGCAGTTATCAAACACTTATCTCATTGTCTGGTTAGTACAATTTATAAAATCAGCTTCCATTAATAAAATTTTTTGAATGGCTGGTTCTGCTGTTGTCTTCTCTTCTTTCTATGCAGTAGCATACAATGAGCCCACGGTAACCATAGTGGAAACATTGCGATGTATTGACTTCTATGCTCCAAATATCTGTTCTTCTGTGGGGCAATCTACTTAGTGGAGGAGTTGCTGGTACCTGCATTGGTCAGATGCTAGGTTGTTGTTTGATAGCTGTGGCATAAGTGCAAGTTGGCCAACTCCTTTCTTCCTACTATGTTCAACTGGTGACAGAGATTTGTGCTAAAGATTGATATAACTCTTCTTCAACATTCTCTATTAACTCCTGACATATGGGGGTCAACAGGGAGCATGGCTGCTATCTCTTCCTTACTCGGTCTGACAGTTGTGGCTGCAATAAACTGTTGTATCTCTTCTCCTAAAACTTGGTGCATGAGAAGGTAAGGTCATGGTGGTCTTCCACAACTACCACAGGGGCTATATTCAGGAGACTCTTATACTTCTTTCATCCAACTCTTTTTTCTGTTGCATTCCCTAGATGCGCCAACACCACTTGATGAATTCCTCTGTCATAACATCCTCTATGAGACAAGCTTAGTAATATCTTTTGTGACTCCTTTCATCAAGCATGAGATTTTATGGTCTTCTGCGATATTCAGATTAATAACATGGCATTGTGTGTATGATTGTATCATTTCACCATGATATTTGGCTTTGTTCTTCAATTGTTCGATCAGCATCTCCAGGGAACACTGATGAATACCTGATGTGTAGCAGGCTTATTATTGTTTTGGAACCCATTGGTCTTTTGAATATACAGTCCTTTGGAATGATATATTGTTTGTACTCTGCCCTGTCTGTGTAGGTGGTGGCATTTATGTTGTCTGTTTCAAGCCATGGTGAGAGAGATTTTGAAGTACCTGACATCACCACCAAACAATGTTAGACTGTAATGACAATCAAGTGCCAAACCCAAAAGCATGGTCGTCAATGAAATACATCACTTGGCACTGAAAGCACATAATTACTAGCAACAGTGTACAGTAAGGACAGAAATGAATTCCTGAATGGAGAGTGTTACTGATTATACATCAAATATTCCAGAATGTACCATTACAAACATAAAAATTTTTGAGAACCTTCCACGCATGATAAATACCAAATAATAAATAACTGTTGGTGGTCAGGTTTGAACTGGCACAGTTCAAGACAATATACACACATCTTTATTAATTACTCCAAGTGAGAGTGTAAGCTTTTTCTACTAATTCATTGTTGGAAGTTACACTGTCATCTTGAAGTAAAATTTTGATAAGCTTCCTACTTGTAATCTTCAGATGGAGAGCAGATCCTAAGCATCTTTAAAATTCTGAAGGTACAAGTACAAAACTTGTAATATTGCTGCAATCTTAGGCTGTAGCTCTACTGATGAATTTAGAAAATCAAACAATGGAAAATCTGGGATGGAATGTAACAATATTATGAGAAGGAAAGTTGCTACTCACCATAAAGCGAGGATGCTGAGTTGCAGATAGGCACAACAAAAAGACTCTCAGAATTCTAGCTTTCAGCAACTGGCCTTCGTCAACACATCCCCCCCCCCCTCCCCGATTTAATTTCAATTTACTTGCTCTGTTATGTTTATGGGTATTACTGGTAATGATGACCCTGATTGTCTTACTTTTCCTCTACTAATTTGTATCTCATTTTTTGTCTGTGTTTGTTTATTCCATGATTCCCAGGTGAGGTGGCAAAATTGTTAACACATCTGTAATTACCATTACAATAAACAAATATTAAATTCTATCTTTCGTTTGTTCTTCATTTGCAATCCTTCAGTTTCTTGACGGAGATGTGATTTCTCTGCAGGAGGAGACTGACTCAATAAAAACTCATGACTACAATTTTAAGAACGAGGTACCACGGGTTTAGTGCATACACACAATTGGCTAATTCAATCTAATAGATCATACTCAAGTGCGATTGGTATCAGCGTGAGCACATTTAAGCCAAAATTGGCCAGCTTTAAATATCCCATGAATAACATTTTTCAAATAAAGCAATAAACATCCATGGTGGAAAGAACAGTTTTAACATATAACTAAAGAAACCAGCCAAAAAATCAGTCATCCCAGGAGACATCACACTAATATCGCATAGCACTGCCTCTACCCTTGACAATAGCCTCAATTCAGCAAGGAAAAGAGTCCACAAGTTTCTTCAGGTATGCTGCGTATAGCTGAAGCTACTCATTGATGATATGAGTTATCAGATCTTAGACTGGTTTGTAAATCTCATCCGCTATTCCAGTTAGTTCCACACATTTTTATGGGATTAGATCTCATGATTTTTGAGGTCAGTCAAGGTGCAATTTCTTGTTAGTCAAACAAGGAACGTATGTGTGCTGCCCTTTTGGTCACAGCTGTTGTCATCTGGAAGACAAGAGTACGGTACCCTGAGCATATTCAACATGACAATGTACAAGGAAGTGCTGCATTTGATTATGAACAATGTTGAAATAAATATTCTGGTTCATGTTCATGGCACTGCAGATATGTGGTGCCATGTCATGGTACAAAAAATACCCCCCAAAAATTACAGAACTGCTTAAATGCTCATTGGGGTGATCCATGCACCTGATACCTCTCATACTTCAAAGAAACAAAATCACAACTCAATGGACTGTGTTACATGCCTTCAGTCAGCTGCTGTCTGGTGTTTGTGTTGTTTGGCACACTGCAGATGAGCTGCTTCAGGTGCTGCAGTGAGCAATGATCCTTCGTGACGTTCTCAACTTTGAATGTCCAATTGCATGTGGTTGCCTTGGCAATGTTCTCTCAGAAACTGATTGAGATGGACCTGCATTCACTGACAATTCCTGTTTGGTTTGAAATCAGTTGTCAATCAGGATCTTTATTCAACCACTGTTCTTACACCATGTCATGTGGCTGCCAGTAGTGAGTCACTCCTTGTGCACACACTGATAATGACAAATCGGGCAACTTCACTCATAGTGTTCTTAAATTTACAGCCAAAATATCAGTTGAACTGGAGTTTCTGTGTCTACTCGCCCAAAATCCAATGGATTAGTCAAGGCACTGTTAAAACTTCAAGACATATATCAAGTACCCCCTAGGGACCCATAGATTAGATAATTTAGGATGCTTGAGAGTGAAATTACTTAATTCTTTATCCTTTTTATTAAGGTCCGAGGATCACAGCATTATTCCAAAATTGGCAGGTTAATACATTTTATAAAATCAACTTCCATGTTATGAAAGGTTGGTTCTGTTGATGTTTGAGAGGATCTAGACTATCCAATGAAAATTGGGCTTGGTTTCTGAACAATAATATCAACTGCATCTGAAAATGTCTATGGATAGCTGTTAAATGTGCCAGATCTTACTGGGTGTGAGAGGTGACCACAGCCAGACATACTGCAACATTTTACCAACTTGAGATGTCTTTGCAGCAAGAAACTATTATTCCTTGCACTGTCATTAATACGGTGAGTGCGCACCTGAACAATGCTATGATGATTCTTTCAGGTAAAGGATTGAACTTCGCAACTGCACCAAAAATCTTGCCAGTACAAGAACTGTTAAAGAAGCTGTTTGGCCACTTTCCTCAGACTCAGCGGATTAAATAAGACATGAAAGCTACTGGGCTGTTTTGAAAGCTCATCTGCAGGCGAGTAATATATCACCAGGATACTCAAACAGTGATTCTTCCCACTGAAAAAGGCAATGCCAAGCCACAGTGGTGGCAAAGTGGTAAAGAACAAGACTACGAATACAAAGGTCTCAAGTTCGATCACTGGTCACTCCCACGCTCAGCGTGTTCGGTCAGAGAGCTGGTTGGCCTCTGTAATAAAAAAACTGAGATAAAGGATCAACAATGAACTTGAATGGATGTCATGTGATGTCCGCAACGGAAAAGAAAGAAAAAAAAAAGAAAAAAAAAGAAAGAAAGAAAGAAAGAGGCGTCAACTGAAATAAGACTTGCACTCGGTGACCGAACTTACCCAGATGGGGCCTCCCAGCCAACAATGCCACATGATCATTTCATCTTATTTTCATTTGTCACCAATGGAAGAACAAAAATAAGAAAACAGTATTTTTCCTCTTGTTCTACCGTATTTACTCGAATCTAAGCCACACTCAAATCTAAGCCACAACTGAAAAATGAGACTCGAAATCAAGGGAAAAAAAATTTCCCAAATCTAAGCCACACCCGAAATTTGAGACTCGAAATTCAAGGGGAGAGAAAAGTTTTAGACTGCACCTCCAAATCGAAAAAAAGTTGGTCCATTGTAACATGAGAGACAATTTAGGTTGAATGGATGAAGATATAGCTACAGTAGTTTGGTTTGAGTCATAAGCTTATCAGTTACGCTATACCAAGTAGCCATTGCTATGTGTCAGATGCTCTGTCCTTATTTGTACAGTTACCCTTCCTTTCTCACGTGCTTTGTCTGGTTTGAATCGATTGCTTATTTTGCTTTGATCTGATAAGTGCCGTTCTCTTTGTTATAGGTGTTTACGTCACTCTAAGCTGAAACTGCATTATTTTAATGTGTCATGCATTGGTTGTCGCATTCTAATAATGAGTGTTTACGACCTGTCACCGCTCGCGGCATGGCTTGCTTTTGTGCACGCTACTGCGGCTTACAATAAAAAAAGAGAGAGGAATTGTCTCATAAGAGAAACAATGGCAATAGACTGCTATTTGTTGTTACTTACACTGCTGCTTTTTTTGTCAATGATCAACAAGAACCAAATAATAGACTGCGTATGATAGATGATGTTCTGAACAAGAGTTTAGCAAAAATTTTTCTCCGTTTGAAAATCTTTGCTGACGCCTCTTTAGTACATTACATTCTGCACAGAAATTAGAGTCATCTTAGATTTAAAAATCTAGTCAGTTGCCATGCTTCATTTCTGACTGTATCACTATTCAATATAGGAATAATACGAATATAAACATGACACGATATGTATATTCTTCCGCGTTTACTGTTGTCTCACTCTAGTTTCATAGTTTATTAGGCAGACAGGATTTAAATGAGATAGCAGCAAACATGAAAGAATACATGGCATAATGTTTACTTTCTTCTACCTTTTCTTTAATTTATTTACTGACGCCAGTATTTATCTTTGCACCTGCAAAGCATGCCTGTGTAGCACTACATATATTCGCCGGCAGAAGTTATTGTGGCGGCACCTACTAACATTTTTCAGAACTGCCATTTACTTTGTACTCGATTCTAAGCCGCAAGCGGTTTTTTGGATTACAGAAACCGGGAAAAAAGTGCGGCTTGGACTAGAGTAAATACAGTAGTAGCAATCATATCAACTGGAAACAAGCTAGAAGCACATTCACATTTTATATAAAATTTTTCTTGATATAGTGGTTGATTGACAAAAACTGATGTTACCTAGAGTATTTCAAATATTACCTAAAACTTTATACTGTTGTAAGTTCAAGAGGATTAACGGCAACCAGAAAGTGCAAAATTAAGTAGAGAGCAAACTCACCATCCACACCCTTTTATTGCTTCGCCATTTGACTGGAAGCTCACTGATGTCTATGTTTTTGAAACAATGCGGCTTTGCCACCTTTTCAATCACCAGTGACTTCTCTCTTTCACCTAACATGTTTCCACACAGCAGTACAGTAGGTCTTTCCTTGGACATTTTTCAGCCGGTGCACTTTTAACCTCGAATTGCTAGTGATTTTGAAGGCAGCGCACAATAAAACAGTCCCATTTCATCGTCATTGAACACGGGTCATAATTCACAATTAAGTTGGACAGTATTGTCTTCCATTCTGTTGCTACACTTTCCAGCATATCCTTTGCTTCCCCGCGCACTTCATTCCACACGATGTTGTGCCTAGCTTTGAAATTGTCCAGCCATCCTGTGGATGCCTTGAACTCCTTAATTCCAAGTGACTTTCAGTGCCCCACCCTGCAACATGGGTCCAGATAAAGGTAAGTTTTTTTGCCCGCACACTTACGAAACATTCCCATACTATTTTATTAATTTCTTCATTTCAGGTCTTCTTCGTTTTCTTTTCATCTGCCCGTTTTCTTTCACCCATTTGTCCCAAATCTTGTCCTTGTTTCTTAAAGTCTCATAAATTTGTGTTTTACCACATTTGAAACGCAATATAATTCCAGGACAGAGTGTTTGTCTTTCTCACTCACCTCGATTATATTAATCTTTTCGTTAGGTTTTAGCGACACATACCGTTTGTCCAACATCGTGTTACTCTCTCTCTTAAAGTGCTACTAGTTAACTGAAACTGGCAGAAAATAAAAAACTTGCTGGGTAAAACCATTGTTTAACAGAATAATAGCCACATCTTTCACTGCGCACATTGCAGCACTGTGTTGGTAGATGTGCAACAATGTTCCTGTATGCACCGGCGTGCCTCAGTAATGTTGAAAACAAGAAAGCTGACAAACAGAGCGCTGACGAAAAAACCATTTCCTTTGAATATACTGTACCGACAGTGAGTGTAACTTATTCGTTGTTGCACAGAGTGGCACGGTTTTAGGTCCACACCAGCCGCGCCACGCTGTGCTGGACCTCTTTTCTTGGTTTTGCACCACTTAACAGAGGTGTTAAAAGTAAAGTCCTTGTAGAGTCATCAATAATTAATGAACTGTAATACAATAGTACTGTTTGGCTCTTTTCCTCATTATGCAATGAATTGTTAAGGATGTTCTGAGATTTGCTTTCCGTTTCTGCGTTAGGCACATTCCACTGTATACAAAAAATCAGCATATAAAAGTGCACTCAATGTGTCAGGACTGAAATACTTATACGGTTTGGGCAGATTTCCGAATTATATACGTGCCAATTTGAGCAGGTTTTACTGTAATATGAGATCTGCCAAAGTGCAAAGAGAACTGTATGAACCAATCCGTAGTACCACAGCAGTGGTTTTCACTGTACATTATTGAGAGAATTATGCATCGAGAATTGAAGGGACCTTGCTTTCATGTTTATGCTATTGCCACTGAAAAAAGAGTAAATGAACACTGTCCTGTAGAGTTGTACTCCTTTATGAAGTTCGTCAATAATGAATGATAGTTTGGAAAAAAAGCAACATTTATAAACATAATACTAGGTAATAAAGGACTTTCAGTATCCTTGTGGGTCAGGAAGTACTGAGGTATGTAGCCACAAAAATATTTGCCCACCTACTGAGTGATACAAAGAATTTAGTAGATAATAGAATTATTTTCAAAAATGTGATTCATTAGATGTTCTTCACCAAATAATTTGGCCATATATCTTTCAGGCATCATCTGACTGAGCTGACAAACTAAAGAAACACCACACTAATCCACCCTTGTAAACCTGAGGGCCACAGAACTACACATTGATACACAAAGACCAGAAATGCTGTTCAGCATCAAAGAACTATGATGAACCGACTCTGTGGTTAGACACTTGATCATGATGGGTATCAATGCATCTACAGGAGCTGCACCATAGTGACATTTTTCTAGTTGCTGGAAGAAAGTGCTAGATTTCATTATATGTCCAGACAGAAACCACTATCTTTATTAATTAAATCCTTTGCCAAATGATTAAACACTGGCCTTTCCACAGTGTCCCAGAATGGTGAAGTCAGCCCTAAAATGTTCACATTATTGTATTGTATAGAATGGCGAGTGTCAGTGTAGCGCTATGCCATAGTCAATTTATGGGACTGTATGAGCCAAGTTGCCTTCAGTGTTCTGTGCAGTTCTCATGCACTCCCACATGTCAACTGCCCAATGTATGAAAGGGCAGTGGATCTTGCAATCTCCTGTCTTGTGGAGCATCAAGTCAGAGTACTGTTGTTTTCAGTTGAGGGTCAGAGGTCACTTTAACTTTGTTTGGTGAGGATCCAACCTATTTTTGACAATGAGACTTTCCACATATAGTATGAAAACTGTGGATCATGAATTTAATTCTTTCTACTTCACCTTTCTCATTCCTCAAGCCCTCCATTGGATTTATCCAGAACACCTTGCCTATCAGTTGTGGAGTGCACCTATTTGCTTCAAAAACTCCTTTTAAGCACAGAAACTCACCTTCTTGCAGACTTCACTCACCAGCAATGCTACACGCCCTCTGAACAAAATTTCAAAAAAATCCCATTGTCTGGGAAGTTTTGTGGTAGCCATTTGCATGTAAAAAGTAGTCTGTACGAGTCAGCTTGTGATAAACTGTGTGTCTCTGGGGGCCATCATCTTTGCGACAAACCGGAACATCCAGAAATGAAAAGTAGCCCTTCTTTCTGATTTCAATAGTAAATTGAAGAGTTCCCTGGATAGAAATTAGATGGTTTGAAATTCATGTAATTCATCCTTACCATGAGACCACACAACGAAAGTGTCATGAACACATCTCCAAATAACTGTAGATTTTAAACCAACAAATTCAACTGCCCTTTCATCAAAGTCATCCAGATACAAACTGGCCACCAAGGATGATAAGGGTCAGCCCACAATGATACCACCAGTCCCTTCAAAAAATTCATTGCCAAATAAAGAACGAGTCTAGGTCGGATCATATTGAACAAAGATGTAAGTTCATTATCAAAACTTCTGCCTATAAGAGATAAAGAAATCTGAAAGAAGAACCTTGCTGATTAAGGTAGCCACACCAGATCTGACTAATAAATCAGAACTGTTCTCCCCGAGAGATTCTCAATTTTGCAGAGTTGTATATATGACGGGCACCCACAGGAGGTCTTAATAATGAGGCTAAGTGTTTGGCAATGTCATAATTTGGAGAACCAAATTTACTCATTATTAGTCACAAAATAACACATTTCTTACAGATTTTTTGGGAGCCCGTTAAACCTCAGAGGGACTGCACCCCTTGGTTTCAATCTCCTCACAACCCCCAGAAGGGAAGGAGAGGCGATCAGAAGGGCAGCAGTCTTCCTTATCGTTTGCATAGTGGGATCTTTACTGATATTCCTGTATGTGTCATCACTCAGTAAACTATACATCAATTCTTACTAGCTCTTTCAAAATCTTTTACTTCACTCTTATTGAGTTTCATGATCAAAAAATGGTTTTTCAAACAAATACATTGATCAAAATATCGTAGCACTTTGCAACTTCATCACAGAGATTTGGAAACTCTACCCGAGGAAAGCAATGTAGACATCCTGGACAGTGGTACATCATCACTATCACTACCATTATCACCAATGAAACTGCAAACAGCGTACACAAATTTTTTTGACGTGTTACACATAACATCATAGCAAATCTGCATCTTACCAAAATATTTGAAGTGAGGGAGAGAGATATGTAAGTGTAGCTCAGAAATTTAACTGAAAAGTGTTCACTCTCTCGCATGCCTGTAACAACAAAATAATATCATATATTTTCTTCAGCATTGTTACTGGACCATTATCCAATAATTATGGTCAGGTGCCATTCCTTCAATGCAAACCTTTGTTGTGAAAACAATGGAGGGGAACTTGTATGTCATATTCAAAATAAACTGTGAAATACACAGAAGAAAGTTTCCAATACAACTTGGATAATATATTTCATCTGAAAATTTTAATGTACATTAATTTATCTTTTCTCCTTCATACAACTGATTATCACAAGCTAAAAGTGCATCAATTTATCACAACATACAATGACTTTCACCCCAAAAGGAAACAAGAAGTTATTGTTAGAAAAATAAAATATAAAACTGAGTGAGATTTCCCACGTAACTTTTAAATTCCTTGTTAACATTTGCTTAGAATATACCATACAATCCTTCGTGTTTGTATTTACTTGCTTGATCTGAAATTTTTGGTCCAGACTGATTCACATAATCACAATAGCCT
Source organism: Schistocerca nitens (assembly GCF_023898315.1). Taxonomy (NCBI): domain Eukaryota; kingdom Metazoa; phylum Arthropoda; class Insecta; order Orthoptera; family Acrididae; genus Schistocerca; species Schistocerca nitens. The sequence goes on from NC_064617.1 coordinate 690,561,915, forward strand.
CTGAATAGGTTCACAACAATGGAATGACACATCCTACATAACAAGACAATAGACTCTGCCTATTGATTCAAGCTGAGAGAAAAGAAGCCACTCAGCTTAGTGCACAAATTTCCACATTAACATTAATATCCTGGACAACCTTATCGTGTTTTACATCATTCCCTTTTGGGGTGAATGCCATGTAATGCACAAATGTTAAAATTGTGCTGTAAACAAAATCTTATTTGTATTTATGTTGTAAAGCATAACAAAAGAATACTGATGTTTTCTTCAATTACAGCTTCACTCAACATTATGGAAGCCTAAACAAAAATATTATTTTACAGCACTAATAATTTTCATTCAATATGCTATTCACTTTACAGTGAAATGATAATCACAGTTTCTACTTTCGCATATAACACAATTTGTTTTTACAATTGACAATTACACAATAGAGAACGATGGCAGTGGATGCCGGACATTGTGATGTCAATAAAAGCATTTTGATTATCTGTGCTTCTAGCAAAGAAGCAACATCACTGATACAAAATGAAGCACTCTATATACAAAGTACTTTATACAAAACTTGTACAAAATGCCACAGTCTGACATACAAAATTCTTCTTTTAAATTGGACTTCTGAAATATTGGAGGAACTTTTCATTTTGCAAAATATTCACACACCTGGGTATTAGGGGTAGCTCATCTACATAAATGTCAAGCCAGAAAATATCTGAAAAGCAATATGATTCTTTGTGTATTTCCCAAAATCTCAAGAAATAACTGAAGTAGGAAAGAACTAGTCATTCAGTATTTTTTATAAAAAAAGTGTTAACGCACAAAGAATACAAGAAAAGGATTCTAAGAAAATATCACACTCAGTCTTTAAAACTTTTCCTCCACCATTAATTTAGCCATCTAACAAAGGCAGGAGACTGTAACATAATGAATAAATTTTGAAACATCAGTAGGCATGTTCATTATTACAAGTATGCTGTAAGTATTAACTTTACAATTTCTGGCCCACTTTTATTGAAGCACTTAAGTATTTTTTGAAACATAAACAAATAAACAAAAAGTTATAATGTAGAAATTAAGTCTAAGTGTCTGGATCTTTCATTTCTGTCAAAATTACAAAACAATTAGTTACATAGCAGAGGAGCCATTAAGGGTTATTTTTATGACTGGTTCTTTCCACTCATTATGAAGTGTCACTGAACATAACATTACTTCTTTGCATTATGATTTTATATGAGGAAAATGTAAATGAATTTTAGTATTCCCTCCCCCTAATATTTCAAGTAATTATTTAGCACATTTTAGTTTAATTACAGATGCACACAAACATCATACAAATTAATTACACATTCACACAAACAACAGTTAAGTTGACGTTACATTCATCCATCACGTTAAAACACAACCACACCCAAATAAATATCACACTTTTTTTTTCAATGATACTTGCGATTTATGGAGTGTTTACAATAACATGGAGTGACTCTCCACAAAAGCCATGAGCATTGCAATTATTCTAAAATTTTTTGTTAGGATATAATCAGCACAGTTAATTTCAATGTAAACTGAAAATGTAACAAAATTATATGCACCCTGTGGACTGAGTGACAGAAAAACATGTTACGACTCTAAAATCAATAGTAATGGAAATGAAATGTATAATAAAATGTTACAGCAAATCAAACACACAGATTACATAATGGATGCCACTGGCACACACACGAAAGTTAGAAAAATTTCCTTTAACAGACATTACTAGTTACTGAGATTATCTGATGTAATCCAATCAATCTCTGCCATGAGATCATATATGAAATGTGTCTTGTAGAGAAATGGCTGCGCTGCAATGTAACAATACAACAAACTAATACGGATTAACAAACACATTAACTGCTGTTCAACAAAAATATGTACCTGCCAGTTGCCATATTTATAACAGTATATTTCTTATGCACACCACAGTGAAATATAATTATGCAGTAGTAACATACAGCTCATTATGTTCTAAAGCTTTTTCCACAACTTCACAAAAAAAATCTTGCAAATACCAGCCATGACATAAAAATTATTTGTATCACAAAATATTATTCTACAGGTAAAAAAACTGCTGACTAAATTATTGCCCATTTACTTTAGGGTGATATCAGTAAAAACAAATCAAACTGTGATGTACGTGAAACTAACTGCATTAAATGACCTAAGAGGGTACACTGCTTCAATATGAAAATTTACTTGTCAGCTAACAGTCCTGAGAAAGAATATGGTATTTCTTAATGCACAATACCTCAAAGTCAAAGAAACAGCAGAGTTTCAGACTTACTAAATATGAACTGTATACTAACAGTTAACTAGATGAGAACCAAAATCTTTTATCTTTCAACTGCTGTGTAAAGATTTCTCCAATTTTCATTATAAAATAAAGCACAATGAAGCAGGTTAATAAATTCAGGAAGTTTTAAAAGTAGCATGGTTTTAAAGTTTTGCAGTACAACTAGATCAAAATGGATACAATTTTGAAGGTTGCGAGTAAAGCAGGTCATCAGATTTTCCCCTTGATTTTGTTATGACTGTTAATCACACTTCAACTTCTGTGTCAAGCTGACAAGTAAATAGTAACATTGTGTGACTTGGGGGACAAGCAGCAAAGTAATACCCCTCTTTTATAAACACAGTTACACAACAGGCAGCACATGCTCAATGCTGCAGACAAATGTATTTTAATGTAACAACAGATGAACTGAATTATCTTGGACTTTGTTGTACGTGGTTTATGCAAATGAAACCACAGGCTGTCCATGCACTTTTATCAACACATATTATCAGTTATCATGAGGCCGGATAACATCTGACACATGAGATAAAAAATTTAAAATATCAGGAGGGTGCACACAAATTTAACTCTCTAGAGCAGATGAGGAGATTTGCTTTTATCAGCTTTCTTGCTATGGTAAACTGTCCTGATATTAATTTCAGTACATTGCAAATGGCACGGATATTGCCAATTACACAGTGGAGACAGCCAAAGCGAGAACAAATGCTGCAAGTAGTCACAGCTACAGCATGTAAGGTTGCAAATGAGCCTCACAGCTCTTTCAGCAGGGCAGACTTGGCACTCTTCAGCTTATCAAGGCGTCGTTGGAGGTGTGTGTTGGTCGTCTCCAGTTCTTCAATCCGTGCCTGGGCTTCACGTAACTGAAAATACATTTATGAGGTTCACAGCAAGATACTAACAAATTTATACATTTATCAATGACAAACAATTCTGGGAGGGGGAAAGGGTGGGTGTGTGTGTGTGTGTGTGGGGGGGGGGGGGGGGTGATGAACAGAATTTCAAGTTATGACAACCTCTAACTTGGCCTGTGACACATGCGATTATGTTTGTTTCTTCCATAAATGGGACTACAGACATTTAATTCTACAAACTGGAAAAAGGCAATGATGAAAACAAACTCTTTATCACTTCCATACAGCATCAGTACTCTTCCAACACGACAGTGGCGCATTTATTTGAAGAATTAACATCTAGTGAACTGACACAAAGCATATCCACTAAATGGGTAGTATCTTGACAAGGGCCAAGTCCCAGAAAGGACTGTTTTCATATACAATTTACGAGAATCTTTTTACACGAATAGTTTGATGTATTTTTGAAGGTTTAATTGAAAATTATACGCAAAAAATGTGTCATACAAATTTATATGAGAAGAGGGATGTGATATTGCATAATGGGTCACTGACACAATGGTAATTAATAAGCACTTAGTCAACTTACAGTAATATTGTTCCAGCATAAGATTTATAAAACTTCACAGAAAACAGACATAACAGTGATAAAAAAGTTGACTATAAATTTCACTACATTATTCACCGATGATGAAACATAACACATGCATAAAGGACATGACCAAAGACAGTGCCACTTTGGAGGGAGATACTCCATTTGTTTTCATTTACAGTTAGTAGCTGACTACATAATTTTCATGCTGAAGTCACAGTAATATAAAAGAATCATATGAAATTTCAACATACATAAGTATGTTCCTCTTTCTGTGAGTAGCCTGTAAATAAAATACATTGGGAATCTAATAATATCGTAGTAAATTTTAATCCTGGGACCTTCACAAAATTAGAACAACAATGAAATTACTACAACAGTAGCAGTATGTAAATTTAAAAAGATAATCCAAATAATTTCTCATGTGACTAACTTTATATTGACATAAAACAATCTCAACAAATTTCACATGAAAAGGCACACGTTATGCACAAAAATGAAGACATGAAAGCTACAGCAGAAGAAATAAATATTTTAAAATTCTGATTGTTAACATGCAATGAACATCAGTAGTGGCAAATTCAAAACACAAACATTAAAAACCTCCAAAAAGTATGTATATTAAGAAGTCTCATAAGTTTCACAAACACAAAAATGTGAGTATTAGTAACAAGCACAAAAATCTGAATATTAGTAATGAAACCTAATTTTCTGAGTTTTATGCTGCACCATTGTCACACCACTTATTTGAACTACAACTTCAAAAAAAATATAAAAAACCTAATTTTGCAAATAATCACAACATGAGATGTTAAGTTACACAAACAAATGCAATTCATGCATAATATCTCAGTTCAAATAATGTTATGTAGACCTTTTTTAAAACTCTCTCTCTCTGCCCCAGATTCCCTTACATTAATAACAACAGATCCATTCAGTTATTTTAACGTAAAATTGGACTGACAAACAAAAATACACTGACAACTGCTAAAACGTATTGTGTGTAGACGTCAATCAGGAAGATGGACATTAACAATTAAAGGAGCAAAAGAAATAACTTTAAAGATAATTAAGCGTTTACATTAGGTAGCCAAGATTCATTCACATATGAAAATCTTATGTAGTTATTTACAAAGATGGATTATTTTCACAAGCAATGTATGCAGCTGGAAATATTGTAACAACTGACTAGATATTTATTACCTGAAAGCCGGAGGGGTCTGAAGTTACAAACAACTTGTCAGTGTTATCTACTGAACCAGAAAGGCACTTTAAAGCAGCAAGTACATTCAGATGTTCATTCTTTCCTGACTAGCAAGAAATAGGAAAAAGGAAACATAAGAAAGACTGACTAATACCTTCAGTCCCTTAGGCACAAGAAATTGAATAAAATTCTTTAAAGCTCTAAGATTGCAAGGCTTGAAGACCAATATTATTTTAGTAACCGTCATGCCACTACAAACAATTGACTCCAAAGGTATATACAGAAGAGTAAAAGAATTGAAAGCTAAGATTCTTTGTGAATCCCAGACCAGGGATTTCCGTGTAAGGAGTTATGTTCAGAAAAAAAAATTGACATTAATCTGATCATGGTAACATTGTGGACACACTGAAGTCCTTCTTACATCAGTTAACAAAATACAAATGATGTTAAACTTATTTCCACCAGAATTGTATAACAGAGCATGTATCCTTGAAAACAAGACGACCTGTTTTCACAATTGAAAGAAGACACTCAGAAGTGCTTTAGCCTAACTCTCCCCTGATCTAATCAAGTTCCAGTCCACTTAGCAGTGACATAATGAAAAAGGATATACACAACAACATTGCAACGTATAACACTATAAGGTACTGGAAGCCACAGAGAATGTGACTTACAAGATCGTCATGTGCTGCAATATGATGTTCAATATTCTGACCTGCATTCATAGAAACCAGAAATGTATGTGAATAGGTTCTTGCCTGTGCCCATTGGATTTGGTTTAGCTTGATTTACCCTGCATTAACGATCAGTGAATTATAAAACCATTGACATACAAGAAACAAAGAAATAATTAATATAGTAAATGACACATACAGGAAACTGCGACAAATACACAGTAAAATGCGAATCACATGCCAGAAGGAATTGATATCAGACCTTCAATGGAAAATGGTTAATGACTGAAAATGAAGAAAAATATTTCAATAATGGAAGCACTGGGAGGTTTATCTTGCTACTTCCTTTTTCAAGAATATTAAAACATCTTGTTCTGGAAAAACAAACAAAAAATCCGAGTTTTTAATGAAGAATGGTCTTCCTAAAGAGCAACATATTTTTAACATACAAGCTTTCAGATAAAATATTAACACAATTTTACAATTAAATGAACCATAAATTGGAACCATCACTCCTTAACATATTTTCAAATTGAAGTTTTACACTAAATATTCAACATTACAACACCTTGCCACACAGCTGCATTGCACTGAGAAGAGAAAAATGTTATTGCACAGTTCTACACAATTCATCTACTATTTGTTCACTTGTTTGAGTGAGTCATCTCAATGTTACAGAATAAATTTTAGTAATCAATAACGAATGTCAACTATTCCTACTAGCACACTTGACATGGTTAAAAAGGCACAAAAATATTAAGTAAAACTGGGGATTTGTACAACAAAGCAATAAAATGAACACTGTAAGTCTCGATTAGTTTGTTTATGTTTACAAAACCACTAATGACTACCGATCTGTGACCACTATAAAATGAATGACACCACAGGTTGGCGATTCTTGGAAAATTAATTGGTGAAGTAAATAGTTATTTTCCATTCAACCAAGTCTGCAGAATCCTTAAAATCTAGTCACTAACTCTGAATAACAATTCAGTCTCTTTGGCTCATCTGTCAGTATTGTGTAACTGGTTTTTAAATACACAAGGAAAAGTCATGTATTGACTCCTTTTTGATTTATTTGGTCCTGAGCTGCACTTTATCACGGAGTAACTATAAACTTGTTTGCAAGTGAATGGTGAAGGTCAGCAGGAATGAGGTGGTTCAACCAGTTAGCTCTGATTAAATTTTCAACATAAAATAAACTAACTACATAAAGAAAACCATATGGTCCACCATGGAACTTGAATTAAAAAAAAAAAAAAAAAAAAATCATGCTGCAAATGTAGCAGGCATGTACCGTTATCTGAGTGTAGTCTTTAATTGGTCAATCTCACTGGTCAAGGCTTTATTCACTTCTTCTGTCTCCATCAAGCGCTGGGTCAACTGATGAACCTGACAGAAAATGTGGTAAAAACTTCAAGTGTCACCAAAACAAAAAAATCCATGGCCAGTTTCCTTCCTATTACAGCACACTAGCAAGAACAAATGTAAAATAACATATGTGTAACTAATATTTTATCTATATAAAACTAGCTGAAACAAGCAGGCAGTACCACCAGGTCTTGATGCTTAATTTTCAAGTCATTCAGAAATCTGGATTAACAAATGCAATATATATAACAATTCATCATTTGCGTGTATGAATGTTTTCGGCACAAAGGAAAATTGCAAACACTATACTTCCATTTCTCATAGAGAACTGATATAAAATGTAAAATCCTACTGCCACACGGATATCAACCAATGAATTTATGACAAGCTCCATATGTGACTAAAGACTACATAAAGTGTCAACATTCCTCACTTACAGATTAAGCACTTTACTCATCAACCACTCCCTGGTAACACTTTCATTGCCTCAGCTTCATTACATCAGTGTCCTCTCAGTACCTCCTTGATAACTCACTCTATTCTCTTCCTTGGAACAATTCTTCACATATAAGTTACCACTTAACTGATGAGGTAACAGTCCAACCACATATCTTGTGCAACAGTGCCTCAAATCAACCAACAATTATCTTGTGTCACATACTACTTACTTTTGAGTAATGTAGCATCTTCACAACTACACACTTCCAGCCTGCTCATTACACACGAGCTAGCAAATATGCCTGATATAACAGTATATAGCAAAACACCTCACGTACATGCTGTTGCTATTGTTTACCATATTTCAGCAAATGTCTTTCCCCCCCCAATGTTTATGTGTGTACAAACAGCCACCAATACTTCTGAGTAGCCGGATTTTTCATGAACTACTATACTGTAATGATTAAGATACATCAACAACCCTGGAATTTTTTAAAGAAACATCTGCAGAGAGTAAACACAAACTCTTGCTAATGTAAACTCACTGTTTGCATTGGGTAAAAAAAGATATATTGTAAGGGACTTTTTCTGTCATTCTTACTGGAGATTCTACAAAGTGACAACAATTTATACAGTTTCCCAACTGCTACGCTCTTTCAACAAACTCAAAGAAAGGTGATGTTGCATCATATGCAGTAACATCATTTATGCACAAAAAGGTAGTAAAATGCCTTGGCTAACAACACATCACTAGTTAGAGGTTCCAATGACAACCAGAAGTTAGCATGTTATTCAAGAACATGAGACCAGAATTTTCAGTTATATCTTATATAATTGTAGCATCTACATAATCCATTGTAACCAAACCATTCCTTTCTGAATTTGTCAATAAATATTCCATCTAATGCACAAATATATTTTAAAGGAAGAATATTCCTCTCACTTGTGCCAAAGCTAATACTGGTCCTATACAGTTAGGTTCTATATGTTCTTTAAAACAATGTGTATAACAAATCAGTCATTCGTGTGATTCTAAATTAAAATAACTGGACACACACTGTGCATTTTATATTGAAGAATGACACCATACAGCATTTACACAGAAAATTTCTCTGTTACACGTTTTTTAATCATACTTTGATAAACACAGGGCAACAGGAATTCCGCCCTACTGGAAATATCATACTTTTCTTTATAAAAAGTCTATTTTGTGACTCATGACTATCAAGTTCTATAAGAACTGATAATGCAGATGTATTCATACGTAACACCACCACTTAAATCATAAAAAACCGCCTTCTACGTGAAATACAAACAGACGATGAAAACCAAAGAATTACATCATATCACCGCTACTTCAGTGAGTAAAAGCATTATTACTGTAATAATTACGAACAATATACTGGCACTGTGAGGATTAAAAGAATGACAAAGACAGTGCTGTAAACATGCTCAAGCCACACAAAAAGATGAAGAACCCAGCCAAGTCCCAGATAATAAATTTCATGTGAGACTACAACCGAACAATAAGGTTTTTCAGAACCCTAAAATTAAGTCAATGTGATACTTCTTTCAACTAAACTTATATTTGATGATAACAGTATTACAAACAGAAAAGTAGTTAACTCTGACACTACCAGGTTAGAGCGAGATCAAACCAAGTTCTCATTAGTAAAGCACGATTGCCAAATGTTTTCGTGTTCTATAGTTTTGACTTGGGCATGTAAGACCCCAGTTGTTTTTGCACCCTAAAGCAAAACAAAACAAAAACAAACAACTGAGTGTCAAAAATTCCAGTTTTGAGTAAGGTGTGTGAAAATATTGAACATGATGTGATATGAAATTGACATTAATTGCTAAGTTGAAGCACCTGATTTTTCAAGGAATATTGTTAAAACTTATAGGTTTATGATACAAGCTGTAATTAAAATGCCTTTTATGAGTTCACTGCAGTGCCCCCAAAAAATGAGGAGGGAAGTAGATGAACTATCCCACCTGGATTTGGTGCTCTTGCAGTATTGTAAAGGGAATGGTTAAGTTTACAGATCACTTGGCCAATTTAAATGCTAACAAAATTTAAAACTTTGTATCTAGTACTTTTGTTAAAGGGGTATAGTTCACTACATGCTACATAAACAACAAATAGAAAGAAAATTGATTCTTCCCGAATCAGTTTTTGCAGAATTGACATGAGTGCAGTTTTGCACTTAATTTAGCAGAGTAGTAGCTTTAATCAGCACTGTTATACCAAGAATATCTAAAGAACTCAGTAACCAACTGTGCTATCTAATTCCTGAGGCTGCATACATTAAACCACAACTAACCAACTGCAAAGATAGTGTTGTGAAATGCACTGTGTGAATGTCAAAACTATATCCACTCTTTTCATCATGAGTGACTTAGCTGCACATAATTATTTACCAAAGACCTGAATGATGTGGTGTATACATTCCATAGAAGAAATTATAAGAGTCTAAAGCATGTGAGTGTCACTCTGTTTTGTGATGTATGTCATAATAAGACAAAATCACAGTACACCCTCCTGATGGGCCGATTGCAACCGTAATATTCAGAAGGATGGTCAGTTCATAAGGATGTTTGTGGTCACCATGGAATGAATGACCACAGAGAAGTTAACCAACAAATCACAAAAGCCACTATTTTTCTTTTGTTTGACAGTTTTTCTAGCTTGAACTTATACATCAAAGTTAATTAGTCTCAATACTCCACATGCAGAGGGATGTAAGTTAATGTTTGCCGAGAAAAAACACTTTACTGGCAAAAATTTCATCCATGGAGGTGGTTATTATTCACTGAAAAGCTTTCTTTTTCTTCATACATGTGCTTTTTCCATATTATTTAAAGATTTGTGTGAAGCTGTTATTATGACCATGTTCATATGTTTTTAAACAGCAGTAGCAGACAAGCACATAATATTCTACGTTTATTAATTCACTTTAAATATTCAGTGAGTTCTACAACAATGATAATTCAAAAGAGGCTAGAACCCATGGATGTAGTAAACAAAAAAATCTCTGTCACAAGTACTAAGTGAATTAGTGAAACACTCATATAACTGAACTTAATCTTTGTAAGAATCTGTTACCAAGATGAATCTATATAAAGAAGTACTACAAGATTTTAAAAGTTTTTAGAATAATAATTGGTACCATTCAATTTTTTGTCCTGCACATGACTCAACAACGCATTTCAAGAGACAATGCTCTCATCATGATGTAAAATTTACCCCACGAGGTTAAACTGCTGAAAAGTCTACCACCTTAATTGCAGAAATCATAAAATAAAATTTAATAAAAACATACTGGAGTATGGATCCTCACCTTACACTAAAATTGAAACTTCTGTCTGTGTCCGTTCCGCCCCACACTGGACACTGCACCAGGTCACGTCCAGCTCATCTGCTATGGGACCCAGAGTTGACGCTTATGCATAGGGACCGGAAAATGTAGCATCTGTTTTTGGCAAAATATGCATCTCCAGAATGAGATTTTCACTCTGCAGCGGAGTGTGGGCTGATATGAAACTTCCTGGCAGATTAAAACTGTGTGCCGGACCGAGACTCGAAATCGGGACCTTTGCCTTTCGCAGGCAAGTGCTCTACCAACTGAGCTACCCAAGCTCGGTCTGGCACACAGTTTTAATCTGTGAGGAAGTTTCAAAATAAGCATCTATTTGTGGCAAAATTCACATCTATGTTTTGCGTTTTTTGATGATTAGATGCACTAATATAAAAGATTATCATGCTACATGAGTGAAGACGAACAAAGCTTTAGTTCTTTGAAATTGACTGTTAAAAAAGCTCTGATTGGGAACTTTTTCACTGGATTGTTTGCTCCTGCATAAACTTTAACACATTTTTGTTCTGAAATGGACTCAGTTTTCTTGGTTTAGCAGTATTTAAGCTTTCAGGAATGATTGTCCTGTTGAAGAGCAGCAGCATTTTCCCACCCGTGAACTTAATGCACTGCCGAATTAAGCTGTTTCTGGACATTAATTGCCTTAGCCTGCCCCTTTTGTGGGCATTCTTAGCTGTGTGACCAATGCAACAAATTGAACTGACCAGGTATTTAGCATAGAAGTAGAACTGAAAATATAGTAGTTCTATATTTATGTTAGGGGAAGGATTTTGCCGCAGTCCAAAAAAGTTACAGATTTCATTTTCCAATCGCTATAATGCAGAGTGCGGCCATTATTGGCTATAGTGTAATATAGCAGCAAGTGTGCACAAACTAGAATTTTGAGCGCCAGATGGGAGAGGAGAGGTGCAGGGAAATAAGCCCCGTCTCCCTGTAGCAGGGCAGCAGCCTACAGCAGAACTGACGCATTGTTACAGGGATTGCAGATCTCTTTTGGTGTTGTAGATAGACCACAATAAGTCACTTCACTTTTTTCAAAATGCAGAAAACAAATCTATTTCAAACTATCTCTGATAAAATAGTTCATATGGATACAATTCGCTATGAAATAGTGTCTATTAAATAATTTCACGTTTTTGCATTTTTGAGGCATAATTTACATCTACTTCGCATTTATTGCACAATGTGAATTTTTCCAGTTCCTACTTATGTACAACTCCGAGGGTGGTTGTGAACTGAGTTGTCCGCAGCATTACTGCATAAGCGCAGCTACTGGTTCAATCATAATGCCGCCGCCTACATTCTCCTCATTTCCTAAATCTACAATTGTCAGCTTCTAGCTATTTTGTTGAAAAGGTATTGCAAATTCATAATTATGTATCTGCGTTACAATAATTCTACAAAGGCATTAAAGAGTCTCACTCCGTTGTCATTATCTTGCGCATTCAGAACATTTTCATATTTCTTCTCATGAATAGTGCTTTCCAATTTTTCCAGAAAGTCGAGCTTCCTCACTTTCTTTTCTATGTGCAAGACTTGCAAGTTGTCTTCTGTTTTGTATACATGATATGCAGAAACATTGGTAGAAAGATAAATAAGTCTGAAAGGTCAGGAGTTCATAAAATTCAGTGCATATCCTGTGATACAAAGTATATTGGACAGACAGGAAGAACACTTTCGTTCAGATACAAGGAACAAAAAGATGCATACAGAGTGGGTAGCCATGACAAATTAACTGACGCAAATCATTTATGTGAAACAGGTCATCCCCTTATGGGAATAGAAGAAGACTTGGAAATCTTGCACACAGAAAACAAATGGAAGAAACTCTACTCACTGGAAGAATTGGAGAGCGCTATCTATGGAAAGAAAAATGGCAATACTGTGAATGCACAAGGTAACGGCAATTGAATGAGATTTCTTAACACCTTTTAAAATTATTTTAAGACACATACATAATTATAAATACGCAAGCCTCTTTCACTGATTAGCTAGAAGCCAATGGTCGTAGACTTAGGAAATGAGGAAAGTGTATGCAATCATTAGAAGAGCACTATGACTGAGCTAATAGCTGTGCTTACACAGTGATATCGTGGACATATCATTTCACAACCCCTGGAGTTCTGCATAAGCATCAGCTTGACACTCCTGGAGCCCACAACAGGTCAGCAGGATGTGACATGATTTTATGAATGTAGCAATTTTGTTGGTAGCATTTTAACCTCATGAGCTAAGTTTTAAAGCCTGATGATAAGAGCATTATCTTTCAAAACGCATTGTTGAGTTGTGTGTAGTAGGACAAAAACTTCAGTTGAATGCTACCAATTATTACTGTATAAACAGACCAACCATTACCTCGTATCCAAAATAGATAATATTACATTTTAAAAGTTTATTCGAGCTTATTTCTACCTGCACATTCATTTATTCATACTTGACAAACTAGACAAGCTCAACCACAATATCTTGTTATTTATGGGGTGAAAATAAAGAAGTGCTAACAGAAGGAATAAACATTCAGGTCCAAACACAGAATGTTACTGCAATAGTAAAGCAAAACTGAAGATATCATCATACCCTATCCAGTGGTGGAGCATAAGAAATAAAAGTGGAAAATCTGTCAACTTACTGTACAAACAACTTGACAAAAAGCAACTGTTTTGAACAAGAAAACTACCTCTGTGTGTGTGTGTGTGTGTGTGTGTGTGTGTGTGTGTCAGAGAGCGAGCGAGAGAGAAAGAGAGAGTGTTCTGTCAAGTTCTATTTCATTAAATTCATGACATTACACTTCAGTACTGGTGGTGTAGCCATTATCTTTGCTCTTGCTTGCCTGTGTTAAGATAAACTGTATGTCAGAAAGTGTTCTCCATTGAGCATTCCTGTTAAAATGATGTAAGTTTGTCTGAAGGGAATCAGTTAAGATACTGTGAATATTTTAACCACCTGAACAAGTCTAAAACATAAAAAAAAACCATAATATATTAAGACTCTTACGGTCCACAGAGCAATTAAACTGTTAATATATGCAATGGTAAGTTACATAAAGGAGGCTAACCTAATGTGTCAACCTTTCATAGTCTTTCCAGGCTACAGTCAAATAAATAAGTCCATGAGAGAAAGCTTTCCAATTTCAGTCCCCTCTGAACAACCATTTGAATTTAACAATTTCCTTCATGTGGGGTATCACATCTGTATATATGTTGAATGTAACTGTAATGGCTCCACCTTGGCTGTTGCTTGCATGTATTTACTTCATTTGGTTTTGCAAGATTGGCTAATTTCGGCCTTACAGACCACTCGCAAGTGCTGTAGGTGCCAACATGTCGTAACATATATGACTACTTGACAGAACTACCATGTCCGCTGTTGAATACTACAGCATGTTGGCACCTACTGCACCTGACAATGACCTGTAACATCGAAATTAGCCATTTCTGTGAAAGAAAATTAAGTAAATACATGCAAGCAATTATTGAGATGAAACCATTACATCGTCCTTCAATCATGTCAGTGTTTTCATTAGCATAAAGCATACAAATGTATTAAGAAATAACATGTGATTATATGTTTGTTCGTGCATGAGGTCTGTTAGAAAAGTATCTGACCCCCTCACACACTTTTTTTGTGTTTGTGTCAGCTGATGGATTTGAATCTAGCACACTTGCATGAGCTGACCTTGAACCTTCATGCGTGTGTAAGAATTTTTTCCTGCATGTCGATAACGTCAGTTGCTGGCAAGCAGCAGATGAGTGCGGTACTGTGTAGTGTTCGTGTCAGTTCTTCCTTGCACAGGAAATGCCAAACAACTGGAGCAGTGCTACTGCATCAAATTTTGCCAGAAACTAGGTGACAGCCACATGGAAACCATTCAGAAGATTCAGAAGGCTTTTAGCAACAATGCTATGGGCATCATACAAATTAAGGAATGGTACAATTGCTTTAAAGACAGCTGCACTTCGGTGGAGAGTGAGCCATGCTTTAGTCAGCCATCAACACGCTGATATGACCAAGTCGTTGCCAAAGGAACACTGCAGCGGTGTGGGACCATCATGTGTCTATCAGAGGAATTGTGGAAGAGGTGGGCATCCGCATTTTTTCTGTGACCAATGATTTGGCCATTCAGAGAGTGTCAGTGAAAATCGTGCCCAAGCTTATGACAGTGGAGCAAAAGCAACTTCGTGTTTAAGTCTCACAGGGCACGCTTGATTCCACAGTGACCCCAACTTTGTGAACACCATAATCACTGGTGAAGAGTCCTGGGTGTACAGGTATGACCCGGAAACCAAATCCCAGTTGCTACTGTAGAAGCATTCCTCACCAGCAAGACCGAAGAAGGCCTGCCAACTACGCAGCGATGTTAAAGTTACACTGACTGCTTTCTATGACTCCCATGGTGTGATACACCACTAGCATATATCTCAGTGTCAAACTATCACCAAAGAATACTACAGGGACATCTCCCATCGCCAAAGTGATACTGTGCAGCATACGAGACCGGACTTGCGGTAAACAGAAAATTGGCACCTCTATCACGACAATGCTCCAGTACATTCCTCGCACTTGATTCAGACTCTTTTAGCAAAAAAACAGATTCCTGTGCTTCAACAGGCTCCTTTCTCTGTTAATGTGGACCCCTGCAACTTCTGGATGTTCCCCAAACTCAAGAGGCCATTGAAAGGAACATCATTTCAGACAAGAGAAGACATTACGGCAGCACTGACAGCCACACTAAACTCCACTCCGAAAGAGACTCTTTCGCCATGCTTACAACAATGGTAGCACTGCCGGGAGTGTGTGGAGTCCCATGTGAACTATTTTCAGGGTGATCAGGTGTCTAATGCCCCAGGTAAGCCAGTTCTTTTTTTTCTCACCATCCGAAGGTTGGATACGTTTCTAGTAGACCTCGTATGTGCATTATTTTCAAGGAAACAGCTGTACAAGAAAAATGTATACTTATTACTAGAATGAAAATCACAAAAAGCAGTGTAAAGTTTATTTACCTCTCTCTGCAATTTCCGTTTTTCCACTTTCAGCTCATCTTCAACTTTCTCAGCAGACTCCGATGCTGCTTTGTAACGAATAACTTGGCTTTCCAGTCGCGCCACCTAAACACATATTTAATCCATTTTTAAGTAATTTTTATTTTCTCTACTCCACATTACATTGGCTGTTATTACCAGTGGTAAGCAAGTCAAATTAAAATTCCAAAAATTTCCCCATCAACACCACCACACAAGCCAGAAGAAAATTACAGAACTGTGACACACTTCCAAATTCCCTACTTCATTCCTCTAAGTATTAAAAATAGTCAAAGTAATGCACAGCACCTTAATTTAAATGAAGCAGTAAATTACTAATAACTTTTATAGCCTTAATTACAGCCTTCTGAAGTATAAAACTGAATTCAGATCTGCTCATTTTGAACAGGAACTTCGTTAGGAAGAGCACAATTATTGAATATTAAATGTGTCTATATAAATATTAATCTAGAAACAAGAAGTGACATACATGTCCACGATTCCACTGTACACACAATGTTAGTCAAGGACCTTCTCTACACCTTCCTTGTCTCTTTAATCTTGGTTTGCAAAGGCTTCCCCTCTGCTCCACCTAAACTTCCTTTTTCCGCTGAGTGCTATTGACAGGCAGGGTGTACTGAGCCCTTATGAGTCCAACTGAGGAGCTACCTGACTGAGAAGTAGTGACACTGGTCACAAAAACTAACAACGGCTGGGAGAGTGGTGTGCTGACCACATGCCCCTCCGTATCCATTTCTGGTGATGCCTAAGGGCTCTCCGCCACCTAAACTTCCTTTTCTGCTAAGTGCTATTGGCAAGCTGGGTGCACTCAGCCCTTGTGAGGCCAACTGAGGAGCTAATTGATTGAGAAGTAGTGATACCAGCCACAAAAACTAACAACGAGTGGGAGAGCAGTGTGCTGACCTTATGGCCCTCCATATCTGCATCCGGTGGTGCCTCAGGGATGAGGATGACTTTCTGTCTCCCCTCTTCCCTATGAACTGTTTTCCTTTTAACTTCAAAAATCTGACTTCCGGCTACTGTCCCTCAACCCTTCACGGCCTCCCTCATTCATTTTTATGGTTACATCGGAATCTGAGGATTTTATAAGCTACACAGATATGCAGGAAGGGCACTGGCTTAAGTGAAAACGATAAATACAACAACTCACTGTCTCTTGCAGCTGCATGGGAGGTGGGCTATGCAAATCATATGTAATTTTCCATGTCAGAATGTAGCACACATACTTTCACTCTTGCACATGAAAGATGCAACCTAACCTCAAGGGCACCTTGCAAGCTGTTGCAAGGCAGTGACAGTTCTTGCCATTAAAATTAAATATTTAAAATATACCTTAGGCATGGTGGGGTGGTGGTGGTGGTGGTGGTGGTGATTTAAATTTTGAAATGCATAGTGAATTAAATGAAATCATGCAGAGCATGGTGCCTGCTATGCTGAGTATGAATGTTACTCTGCACACTTCACACCCTGTAAGCAATAACTGTGGGCAGATACTTTTACCATACATGTTGTATGAATATGTATCAGAACAACATTTATCAACAGCTATCTACTCACATTTGCCTGCAGTGTTGACACATCTTGCTCAGCCTTTTGCAGCTTGAACTTGTAGTCTCCCAGCTGTTTATTTGCTTCTCCTGCAAAGAACACATGCTAGCTGTTTAATGTGTACTAAACAACTTTAAGATTGTTTTCACATAAAAACATATGCAACACATACCTCATTTTGTGTTTATATGTTACAGTCTGTCCTTCTGGCAAAAACGTATACGTGATAGGCCTTCTCCAGTTTGAAAGAAATGTATATATTGTTTTAGGAGCAAAATCACACAGTAGATCAAGTCCTCTCAGGAGGAAGGCTTTTAACCATTTCCTCATTTTCATCAAAGCTTTCGAAGCTCTAAGGGTTTCTGTTGTATCTCTAATGCAATAACAAAGTCATAAAAAACTGAAGGTATGGCCGAGAACTTCCAACGTACAACTCATCGTCATGACAAAAATTAGCATTCTTCTTCTTGATCATACAATGCAGGGTTTCACGGCCAGTATTGTCTTCACTTAAAACTTCTGGGCTGATAGGCCATGGTCGATGCATAAAACTCTCCCCTGACGTTTCATCTCTGACTGCGGGAGACATCCTCCGAGGTAAAGCAGCGAACTGCGAAGAGAACTCGAGGAAGTGCTGATTGTATAGGCAGTACAGAGGGCGCCACTATCCATCACATGGCATCAGCTATGAGACTGTCTCTGGTAATGCCAACATTCTCAACTGAAAGTAATCGATCGTTATGCTTCCAGTGCAACGCCAACATCCAATTTCATCCAGTTTAACACTTTCGTCTTTACTGTTAAAATTATTATGATGTTTATCAATCTTGATAGCCTCTCTAAACACACGTGCATAATAATGCGAGCTTTTAGATATGACGCTCATCTCATTGAATTTTATTTCGTGGTTACCTTCCTGGTAAACATGTTCTGCTAAGGCCGATTTATCCGTGTGACCCACGTGGCAATTCCTCTTATGATCAACAAGATAAGTGTTCACACTTCTCTTTGTGGTACCGATATAAACCTGTTCACAACTACAAGGAGTTTTATATAGCCCCAGTGTAGCCAAAGGGTTTCGTGCATCTTTTGCCAATCTTAAATATTCTTTTATTTTCCTGGTGGGTCTGAAAATAGTTTCCCCCCCATACTTGCTTAACACTTTCCCAATGCAATCTGTGACCTTACTAATGAACAGAACTGTTGTTTGTCCTTTCTTCTGATTCTCTGCTTAGAGCAAAGTGCTCTATCTATATCTTTGCTAGAATAGCCATTCTTCACGAAAGTTGACTGTAGTCAACTTCACTTTTGCGAAAAATGGCTATTCTAGCAAGGATATAGATTGAGCACTTTGCTCTAAGCAGAGAATCAGAAGCAACAACGAATAACAAGTTGCCCAAGGGCAAGCTTTTTCTTCCGTTCAGTAGTTAGGTCACAGACCGCATTGGGAAATCGTTAAGCAAGTATGGGGTGGACACTATTTTCAGACACACCAGAAAACTAAAAGAAAATTTAAGATTGGCAAAAGATGCATGACACCCTTTGGCTGCACCAGGGGTATATAAAATTCCTTGTAGTTGTGAACAGGTTTATATCAGCACCACAAAGAGAAGTGTGAACACCCATCTTGTTGAACATAAGAGGAATTGCTGCCTGTGTCACACAGATAAATTGGCCATAGCAGAACACCTTTACCAGGAAGGTAATCCTGAAATAAAATTCCTTGAGACAAGCGTCATATCTAAAACCTCGAATTATTATGCACGTTTGTATAGAGAGGCTATCAAGATTGACACCGTAATAATTTTAACAGGAAAGACAAAGGTGTTAAATTGGATAAAATTGGATTCAGCGTTGCACTGGAAGCATGACGATCGATTACTTTCAATCAAGTATGTTGGCATTACCAGAGATAGTCTCATAGCCGACGCCATATGATGGACAGTGGTGCCCTCTGTACTGCCTATATAATCAGCGCTCCCTTGAGTTCTCCTTGCAGTTCACTGCTTTACCTCGGAGGATGTCTCCTGCAGTCGGAGACGAAACGTCAGGGGGAGAGTTTTATGCATCGATCACAGCCTATTAGCACGGAAATTTTAAGTGAAGATTCTGCTTCTTGTTCTTGTTCTTCTTCTTCATTGTTGGATGTTTTTACCAGCCACACAATTCTGCTGTGACAGTTCTAGAGCCATTCAAAGAATGTCTTTGGTCAATAAACACCCAAATCATCCATTACTAACTCGAGGCAATTTTAACCTCCCGAGTACAGACTGAGATGTCTATAGATTCGTAATAGGGGGTATAGGCAGACACTCGTGTAAAGTACTTCTGAACAAGTTTTTTGAAAACTTGTCTTGAGCAGCTAGTTCGGCAGCCCACGCACAATGGAAACATCTTACACCCTGTAGCTAAAATAATAAATCAGTCAGGAAGGCTAGGAAAGTGTTCAGCTAGAAAGAGCAGACAAGCATTGTTAGTATCTCATCAGATAGTGAACTGACATCACTTACTTCCATTAAGATGGACATATGGGAATTACGCACAAAGTTTAAGCAGGTTGTAAATCACGGACCAGAAAATTATGTGCCTAGTAAGTTGATTAAGGACAGAAAAGATCCACCATAGTTTAATAACAAGAGTAGAAAAACGCTGAGGGATCAGAGGCTGTTGCACTCTCAATTCAAAAGGGAACACACAAATGATGAGAAGCAAAGGTTAGCAGGCTGTATGTCTGTGAAAAGATCTATGTGTGAAACATACAACTACAATTACCATCATACCTCAGCAAAAAATCCGGCAGAGAATCTGAGAAAATTCTGATCCTACATAAAACTGCTAAGGGTGTCTAAGTGTTCCACCCAGTCACTTGTTGAAAGTCTGGTGTGGCAGTCGAAGATAGCATGGCCAAAGCCGAAGTTTGAAATTTTACATTCAAGAAATCGTTCATGCAGGAGAATAATACAAACATACAGTCGTTTGACCATCAAACAGACTCCCGTATGCATGACATAGTAATAAGCATTCCTGGCATAGAGAAACAACTGAAGGAGTTGAAAACAAATAAGCCATGAGGTCCAGAAGTAATCCCAACTGGTTTTTGAAAGAGTACTCTACAGCATTGGTCCCTTACTTAGCTAGCATTTATCACGACTCTCTCACCCAGTACAAAGTACTAAGCAACTGGAAAAGCACAGGTGACTCCTGTGTATAAGAAGGGGAAAAGAACGGCCCCTGAAAATTACAGGCCAATATCCATAATGTCAGTTTGCTGCAGAATCCTTTAACATAGCCTCAGTTCGATAAATAATAAATTCTTGAGACTGAGAATCTTATGTCCACAAATCGGCATGGTTTTAGAAAGAATCACTTGTGCGAAACTCAGCTTGCCCTTTCCTCCCATGATAATACTGCGAGCTACGGATGAATTGCAAAGGCAGGTTCCATATTTCTAAATTTCTCAAAAGCATCAGACACAGTGTCCCATCCCATAGCAGACTGTTAAAGAAGGTATGAGTATATAGAATAGGTTCACAGATATGTAAGTGGCTCCAAGACTTCTTAAGTTATAGAACCCATTATGTTGCCCTCGACAGCTAATTTTCATCAAAGACAAGAGTACTATCAGGAGTGCCCCATGGAAGTGTGAAATGACTGCTGTTATTATCTATATACATAAATGATATGGTGGACAGGGCAGGGTAGTAATCTACAATTGTTTGCTGATGATGCTGTGGTGTACGATATGGTGTCTAAGTTGAGTGACTGTAAGAGGATACAAAATGACTTAGACAAAATTTCTAGTTTGTGTGATGAATAGCAGCTAGGCTAAATGTAGAAAAATTTAAGTGAATGGGGATGAGTAGGAAGAATAAACCCATAATGTTCGTAACAGCATTAGTTGGTTTCTTCTTGACACAGTCACGCCATTTAAACACTTGGGTGTGATGCTGCAAAGCGATATGAAATGGAACAAGCATGTGAGGATTGTGGTAGGAAGGTGAATGGTCGACTTCGGTTTACTGGGAGAATTCCAGAAAACTATGGTTCATATATAAATGAGACAACACATAAATGGATGGTAGTGCAACCCATTTTTGAGTATCGCTCAAGTGTTTGGGTTCCATATCAGATCAGATTAAAGAAAGACAAAGAGGAAATTCAGAGGTGGGCTGCTAGATTTTTTACTAGTAGGTTCGAACAACATGCAAGTGTTAGAGAGATACTTCAGGAACTTAAAAAGGCATCCCTGGAGGGAAGGAGATGTTCTTTTTGAGGAATAGTATCAGAAAAAATTAGGGAACCGGCATTTGATGTTGCCTCCAACATACATTGCACATAAGGACCGCAAAAATAAGATATATGAGAAGTTACGGTTCATACGGAGGCACATAGATAGTTGTTTTTCCCTTGTTCTATTTGCGAGTGGAACAGGAAAGGGATTGACTAGCAGTGGTATGGGGCACCATCTACCATGCCTTGTAAGGTGGATTGCAGAACATTGATGTAGAAGTAGATGAACAGAGCGAAGTTAAATTTTGGAAAGAATGAGGAGGGAAAAAGTCTGTTACGCTATCAAATGAATAATATTGGCATTCTTAATAAGTTATAAGACAAAATCACAGAAAATGGCAATCAGAACATATGACTTGAGATTTCGGTTTGGTTCAACAAACACCACCAACTGATTGTAACAGCCAGTTTGAAATGGTAAAATGGAAGGGAATTGCAAAGACACACTTTTTACAAAAAATTATTAAATATTAAGAATAAAACAGTAACAATACCAGAGAAGGAAAGTGGCTACTCACCATATAGAGGAGATGCTGAGTCGCAATAGGCACAACAAAAAGATTCACACAATTATAGTTTTCGCCCATTAAGGCCTTTGTCAGCAGTACACACACACACACACACACACACACACACACACACACACACACACACACACACACATACACAAACGTGTGCGCACGCAAACGCAACTTGCACACACATTGCAGTCACAGAGAGCTGAAACCACACTGTGAGCAGCAACACCAGTGCACAATGGGAGTGACGACTGGCTGGGGGTAAGGAGGTGGCTGGGGCGGGGAGGGGGAGGGATAGTATGGTGGGAGTGGCAGACCGTGAGGTGTTGCAGTTTAGATGGAGGGCAGGAGAGAAAGTGCGGAGGGGGGTGGGGGTAAGTAGCGGGAAGGAGGGAAATAAAAAGAAATTAAAAGATTGGATGTGGCGGTGAAATGACGACTGTGCAGTGCTGGAATGGGAACAGGGATGGGGCTGGATGGGTGAGGACAGTGACTAATGAAGGCTGAGGCCAGGAGGGTTACGGGAACATAGGATGTATTACAGGGAAAGTTCCCACCTGTGCAATTCAGAAAAGCTGGTGTTGGTGGGAAGGATCCATATGGCACAGGCTGTGAAGCAGTCATTGAGATGAGGGATATCATGTTTGGCAGCGTGTTCAGCAACAGGGTGGTCCACTTGTTTTTTGGCCACAGTTTGTTGGTGGCCGTTCATGCGGACAGACAGCTTGTTTGTTGTCATACCTACATAGAATGCAGCACCAAGGTTGCAGCTTAGCTTGTAAATCACATGACTGGATTCACAGGTAGCCCTGTCTTTGATGGGATAGGTGATGTTAGTGACCGGACTGGAGTAAGTGGTGGTAGGAGGATGTATGGGACAGGTCTTGCATCTAGGTCTATTATATGGGTATGAGCCATGAGGTAAGGGATTGGGAGCAGGAGTTGTGTAAGGATGGACAAGTATATTGTGTAGGTTCGGTGGACAGCAGAATACCATGATAGGAGGGGTGGGAAGGATAGTGGGCAGGACATTTCTCATTTCAGGACATGACGAGAGGTAATCGAAACCCTGATGGAGAATGTAATTCAGTTGCTCCAGTCCCGGATGGTACTGACTTACGAGGGGAATGCTCCTCTGGGGCCGGACTGTGGGACTTTAGGTGGTGGGAGACTGGAAAGAGAAGGCACAGGAGATTTGTTTTTGTGCAAGGATGGGAGGATAATTACGGTCAGTGAAGGCTTCAGTGAGACCCTCGGTATATTTTGAGATGGACTGCTTGTCACTGCAGATGTGACGACCACGGATGGCTAGGCAGTATGGAAGGGAACTTCTTGGTATGGAATGGGTGGCAGCTGTCGAAGTGGAGGTATTGCTGGTGGTTAGTAGGTTTGACATGGACAAGGGTACAGATGTAGCCATCTCTGAGGTGAAGGTCAACATCTAGGAAGGTGGCTTGAAGGGTTGAGAAGGACCAGGTGAAGCAAATGGGGGAGAAGTTGTTGAGGTTCTGCAAGAATGTGAATAGGGTGTACTCACCTTCAATCCAGATAGCAAAGATGTCATCAATGAATATGATCCAGGTGAGTGGTTCAGGATTCTCGGTTTTTAGGAAGGATTCCCCTAGATGGCTCATGAATAGGTTAGCATAGAATGGTGCCATGCGGGTGCCCATAGCCATACCGCGGATTTGTTTGTAGGTAATGCCTTCAAAGGAGAAGTAATTGTAGGTGAGGATATAGTTGGTCATGGAGACTAGGAAGAAGGTTGTTGGTTTGGAATCCATAGGGCGCCTGGAAAGGCAGTGTTCGATAGAAGTAAGGCCATGGGTATTAGGAATGTTGGTGTACAGGGAGGTGGCATCAATAGTGATGCTCAGGGTACCGTGTGGTAAAGGGACAGGAACTTTGGACAGTTGGTCAAGAAATGCTTGGTATCTTTTATACAGGAGGATAGGTTCCGGGTAATAGGTTGAAGGTGTTGGTCTACGAGAGCAGAGATTGTCTCAGTGGGGGCACAGTAACCAGCCACAACGGGGTGTCCTGGTTGGTTGGGTTTAAGGACTTTAGGAAGCATGTAGAAGGTGGGAGTGCAGGGAGTGGTAGGGGTAAGTAGAGAGATGGACTCTGGGGAGAGGTTCTGGGATGGGCCTAAGGATTTGAGTAGTGACTGGAGATCCTGCTGGATTACTGGAATCTGATAACTGCAATCCTACCTGCTGACAAAAGCTCCACCACTGTTGTTTTGAACCGCAAGGATTATGTGGCAGAAGGACTCCCGCCAGCTGTCAGATACTTCCACCTACAAACCATGCCACAGTGTCTTGGAGGTGGGGGAACAGCCTGGTAAATGAAGATGTTCTCCACATTTTTTGCATTAGCACGCTGTTTCAACTAATTCTCAGCTGTGTACTTCTATGTTTGTGGCATATGTATTGGAAAATGAGCCAATTATAGTCACAAAGATGTATAACCTAAGGCAGGTCGTCCGCTTGTTATATATCCCGTAGCATTTGCTGACAGTAGTAACAAACTCAAAATGTTCACAAACAAATCTGGGATAATCCGTTTTCATCTGGTCTGTGAATTAGTGATATAGTGATACACAGTGCAGACATTCAACATAAATATGTACAGTACTCAGAAAAAGATTTTTCTATGCGTGTCACAGAGCACAGCATCAGTGGAAACAAGAGGAGTGATTTGACCTTGCAAACATACTTCAATTACTGCTATGATAGTGTAGAGCTCTCTTTGGATTTTTTACATCTTTGTGTTTGACTTTGCTTCCTTCTGAATTTCCTTGTGCCTAAGGCGTCAGTTGTTTTGTGCTGAAGCACAAAATGTGATATACAGACCAAATTTCAAAGAAAGCTTGTCAAGCTTTTTCTTCAAGATGTTAGTAGGGACATCTTACCATTAGGGCACAAAGATTCAACCACATTCACTGAGTGGCTTGTTATTCTTCTGAATGTTTAAAAACAGTTCCATAAAATTTCAGGCAACATGCTTTATGTCAGTAACTTGCTGTCACAATATTTTGTGTAGAGTATTATGGCAAGGCTCTGCACTGAAATATTGCGGCAGCATGTTACCGACATCAAGCAGGTTGCGCAAAATTTTATGGAAGTCTATACGCCAGAAGAGTTTTATATGTGTCAAAACAGTTTATTTCCTTTCTCAAAAAATAGTTCACACATGTTTATCACTGAGACCGATATTTGCTGGAAGGCCCCTACCTAGATTTTGTTACATTTTATATCAAACCCAGCACATTTCAACCTGTTGCACTGCATATAATTGAATTGCTTTCTAAATTTCAACAGGCTTTTCCCAATGCAGTATCCCAGACTAGTAAATAAATCTATGAAAATTTTGCTGGATAGTGCATAATAATGGACCAGGTCTTCTTCTGTGCATCATTTGGCTCACTGTTTGTGTCATCGGTGAAATTTTAAAACCATGCAATTAATGTAAATTTCCCTGCTCATTGCTTCACAGAATATAGCAATTTTGCACAGCTATTCTTGTTTAAGTACAGTTTTATCTTATTTTTTCACACATTTGTCTTTTCTGTAATTTTGCAGAACACAGGCCCTATGTACTTTAGAAATCTGGTCCACTCACATGGTGTTTCCATCTTTTACTTTACTAATATTGTTCATGATTAGTATGTTCTCTGCAGTTCATGGCACATCATCTTCACTTTTTGCACTTTCCATCCTATTTTCATTCATACAGTCATAGTATGCTGGTTACACCTTTGAAGAACTATCATCATCATCAGCAGCAGCAGAAAAGTCACTAAATTCAGAAGCACTGTCCAAAACAGAGTTTCTATGTTTCTAATTGCTTCCATCTTCACAAAAGCAAAACAGCTTCAGAACCAACAGAAGCACAAAATTTTTAATAAACTACACTGATGCCACATAACTGAAACAAGTTGACTGCAATAACGGTATGTGCTTCTACGACACACTAATGTGCACAGAACAGCCATTGTTGTTACATATGTATAAAGGTCACCCATGATGTGAACTATGATCGTCAAATGCTGGTGAGCCTTGTGGCAGCAAGACAGCCTCCGCTTGTCAAACAAAGAGAACTGGTAAAGAATTTCCATTTATATTCCTAGAGCACTTGCTCACTAGTCTACATCCTGGATTGACAATATTCAGTTGTGTTTGTGAAATTGCAGAATCATGGAGAATTTACAGAAAAAGATAAACATTCAAAAGACATGAAATGCAGAACTAATGCACATTTGTAGTTTCAACGATGTACATTGAACATCCAAGTGTAACATAAAAATACACAGATATGACAGAGGTGCCTATGAATTAATGAGTTTACAATCACATTATAAAGTGTGTAGTTGTAGCTAAAATTACCCCAAACTTTAAAAACAATTACCTAAAGCATAACCCACTGCTCCAAGACCAACAATTTAAGATTCAAGGATTTCATAACATATTTATACTCAACCTTACAATACGACACGATATCTTATTCATTCTCAAACTCAGTGACAAAAGTTCAAAACACGTTGGGTATGCTTTGCCATACAATCTTTCTAATAGTAAATACCTGGTGTGTGTGTGTGTGTGTGTGTGTGTGTGTGTGTGTGTGTGTGTGTGTGTGCGCGCATCTATTTCCTAGTAACACAACCTAAAAGCATAAAAATGTCATCTGTTAAAACCACAGAGATAAAAAGTGGTACAGGGAAAAATTCATGTACCATCACATCCCTAAGACTCTCTTATCAACCTCCTCCATCTGTGATGCATCATATAATGCTTTCTTGTAACTCCAAATTTTTCTGTTTAACCCTTCCGCTGCTACAGACGTGTTCTCAGAATTCTGTTTTGAGCAAGCTGAGAGATGGCATTCCGACCACTATGAAACACTTATCATCCATTTTTTTTTTTTTTTAAATATGAGCTGAAAAAATCTGGTTTTGGACATCTTACAGTCTGATATATCTTTGCTTAGTAAAGGACCAAATTTCTTTTCATTATTCATCATAGTTACTGCACAGTATCAAAGTAAGTAAAAGATTGGACAAAATTTTGAAGTGTGTACAGAGTTAAAAACACATTGTGTAAACTTTGTTTATGGTTCATTTTATGATGTAAATTGCGATATGAAATGTAGGCAGATACTGAAATTTCATTTAAAATTCAAAGCAGAATGATATCTTATTCCATTCCAAAGTTACTGATTATCGTATCCAGATGGTTGGTCGCACGTTTTTTTAAAACCTATATATTTTCAAATTGTTTACAAAAAACCTCCAAAATACTCTCCATCACAACTAATACATTTCTCACATTGGTGCTTCCACCGTTCGAAACATTTTTTATAGTCATCATCAGAAATGGCTCACAGCTGCTCCCACATTTTTTCCTTGATCTTTTCAATTTTGTCAGATTGGTGTCCTTTCATGCCTCTTTTCATGAGTGAAAATAAGGAAAAGTTGCACAGAATCAGGTCAGGCAAGTAAGGTGAGGGGGGCAGTGAAAGCACACTATTTTTAGCTAAAAAATGTTTAATTGAGATGATTGTGTGTGCAGATGCACTGTCATGGTGGAAGAACCAGTCTCCTGTCTGCCACAAATCAGGTCTTTTTTGATGAACACTATTGTGCAATCTTTTTAACACTTCCAAATAAAAGGTTTTATTGATGGTCTGAAATGGGGGAACAAAATCTGAATGAACTATGCCCTTGGCATCAAAAAAGAAAAATCAACATTGTTTTGATATTTGATTTGCCATGACATTTTTTTTAATGGTGTGACAATGACATCTTCCATTGGCTTGACTGTTGCTTTATTTCTGGGTCGTAACCATAGCACCATGACTCGTCACCAGTAATGACCTTTGACAGAAAATCTGGATCAGTTTCAAGCTGTTGTTTCAAAGCAGGACAGGTTTCAACTCGATGTTTCTTTTTATTGTCAGTCAGAACACGAGGAACAAACTTGGCAACAACCCTTTTCATTCCCAAATCTTCCTATAAAATTCACTGAACCAAGCTCCAAGATACCCCAATAATCTCTCACAGTTGATCAGTCCTCTGTCAACGGTCTGTGAGCACAAGCTCTCGAATTTTTCCAATATTTTCATCGATTGGGCAGTTGATGGACATCCAGAACGAGGTTGGTCATCAATCAACACGTTGCCATTTTTAAAACGGGTGAACCACTCATACACTAGAGTTTTTGCCATAGCGTCATCTTTGTAAGCTGTTTTCGACGTTAAAACACTTTCAGCAGTATTTTTACTGAGTAGAAAACAAAATTTGACAATTGCTCTTTGTTCACTTAAACTCGCAGTCATAAAAAACGAAACAAGAACAAAACAGCACTAGCAAAAACAATCACTGCAGATGAACAAAACAAGCCAGGTCGACAACACAGGCGGCACTGAACTGGCAATGACTTGCGCTATACATGCCTAGTGGCAGAAATGAGTACAACATAAGCTCCGCTCATGTCAATGTCATTCCAGTGTTTAATTTATCCCCCCCCCCCCCGAAACCCCCTCATATTTGAGATATCGAAACAACATTTTTTGCAAGTGATAGCATACTCAAAACCTTTTTCTTCATTGAGATATAGAAGTAACTCATCCGCAGCAGTGAGAGATCGGCAGCTCAAGATGCACACAGACACACAGAAGTCAATAGCATTGCAGGGAAACACAAGTAGCACAAGTGTAAATGTCGACAGCATCTAGGGAATGGTGGAGAGGGATGTACACACATGTCCACAGCAGTAAAAGGGTAAAGATTCAAGTTTTTCTCCATGTAGCAGGCCAGTAGCCAAGCTAAACATATCCAGATACAAAACTTCCTGGCAAAGGTCCCAGATTTGAGTCCTGGCGCAGCACACTATTTTAATCAGTCAGGAAGTTTGAAATCAGTGCATGCTCCACTGCAGGGTTAAAAATTTCATTCTGATATCCAGAAATGTATTACAGAGGACACTTGGTGGTACGATGGCAACTGGTGACGAGGCCACCACCCTGAGCACCTTTGAATGTTCTACACCCGGGCAATGGTGCAGGAGGGTCAAAGTCAGTTTTGTGTTGTGTTTTCACTTGGTTTTCATTTGTTTTCTGACAACTCCAGCAAGTGCACAAGTTTGTGATTCCGGGCTCAAAGTCAGTGTTGTGTTATGTAACTACTAACGTTGTGTGTCAGTGAATGGTACACTGTGATACATTTTTGAATAGGTCCCTAGGAGAGGAAATGAATTACTGAATAAAAATTTCAGGGTGCCATTTAAAGAAGTCATACCACTGTTCATATCTTTGTAAAAAACAAAGCTACAACGAAGGCAATCATGCTAATTGATGTCCCCCTGATGGCTAAAGAACATTTGCTTGAAACACTTTGTAATTTGCATCTGGACAAACAGTTATTTAGGGTGGTCAAGGTAAGTGGGACACCCAATATATAAGCATTCCACTTCTGTTCAAATGGCTCTGAGCACTATGGGACTTAACATATGTGGTCATCAGTCCCCTAGAACTTAGAACTACTTAAACCTAACTAACCTAAGGACATCACACACATCCATGCCCGAGGCAGGATTCGAACCTGCGACCGTAGCAGTCGCGCGGTTCCGGACTGAAGCGCCTAGAACCGCTCGGCCACACCGGCCGGCTTCCACTTCTGTACTTCAAAGTGACAAAAGCAGTGTTTGCTAAAACACTGCCATGGTGAGTAGTTCTTTGAAATTTCTAATGCTTTTCTAAGAACTGGTAGTTCATCAACAATTAAGTACATGAAGATGTAAAAGAATGGAGAAGCTGCCTGAAAAATCTCAGAGAAGAAGTGAAAAATGCATTTTCGATGCACAATCCAGCCATGCACAAATGTGCTGGAATCAGAAATTGTCATTGTTGTGCTACCGATGGCTACTAAGACATGTGCCACCATACCAATCATGTGACATGCAATTTGCTGTGACAATAGCTGCTTTGTTATGAACACAAAGCTCCTATCTCTAATGCAATTCATCGTGAGTGCATATTGTGCAATTATGATGGTGATGATGATGATGATTATTATTATTATTACTATTATTATTATTATTATTATTATTATTATTACAGTAAAACTTGCTCAAATCAGCACATGTATAATTCAGAAATCTGCCCGAATCATACAAGTATTTCAGTTCCATCACATTCAGTGCAGTTTCTGATTTTTTGTGTAAAGCAGAATGTGCCTAATGCAGAAATGGAAAGCAAATCTTAGAACATCCTTCATAGTTCATTGCATAATGTGGAAAAGAGCCTATACAGTACTATTGTATTACAGTTCATTTATTATTCATGAGTCTATAAGGATGTTACTTTTAACACATCTGTTAAGCGGTGCAAAACCAAGAAAAGAGGTCCAGTGCAGCGCAGCGCTGCTGGTGTGGACCTAAAACCGTGCCGTTCCGTGCAACAACGAATAAGTTACGCTCACTGTCTGTACAGTACATCAAAGGACATGGTTCGTTCATCAGCACTCTGCCAGCTTTCTCGTTTTCCTCATTATCGACACATGCCAGCGCATACAGGAACACCGTTGCACATCTACCAACACACTGCTGCAATATGTGAAAGGGAACGGGCAGAAAAAAGAAAGGCGAAGAAGACCAGAAATGAAGAAATTAACGAAATAGTGTGGGAATGTTCCGTAAGTGGGCTGGCAAAAAAACTTATCTTTATCTGGACTCATGTTGCAGAGTGAGGCACTGAGAGTCCCTAAAGAGCTTGGAATTATGGAATTTAAGACATCTACAGGATCGCCAAACAGTTTCAAAGCTAGGCACAATATCGTGTGGAATGAACTGTGTGGGGAAGCTAAGGATGTGCAGGAAAGTATAGCAACAGAATGGAAGCCAATACTGTCCAATTTAATTGTGAATTATGACCCGAAAGACGTGTTCAGTGCCGATGAAATGGGACTGTTTTATTGTGCACTGCCTTCAAAATCGCAAGCAATTCGAGGTGAAAAGTGCACCGGCCGAAAAATTTCCAAGGAAAGACTCACTGTTCCGCTGTGTGGAAACACGTTAAGTGAAATGGAGAAACCACTGGTGACAATAAGGGCGGCAAAACTGTGTTATTTCAAAAACACAGACATCAGTAAGCTTCCAGTCACACAGCGAAGCAACCCCAAAGAAACGTTATCAAACATAAAATTGACTTGGTTCCCACCAGGTTCAACCAGCCTCCCACAATCCGTGGACCAGGGGGTTATTTACACATTCAAGTGTCGTTATAGGCGATTACTGATGCAGTCTCCTATTCTTAGTGTTGAAGAAGCCGAAAGTGCGTATGCTCTTGCACGATCAGTTTCTGTCCTCGATGCAGTTAATTGGATTGGCTTGGAAGTAAAGGAAATAAAACCCGAAACTGTCACCAAGTGCTTCAGGGTTTGAGGGTCGAAAACAAGATGCTTCTGTGGCCATCGAAGTTCAAGAAAATGCAGCAGCAATTGCTGAATTAATGGAAATACAAAACATTTCATGCAGTGCAGATGATTACATTCGAAGTGATGACTTTCTGTCAACTCACTCCACTTTCACTTCAGCAACAGATTTAATAGAAATCTGCAACACAGATGATGAGGAAGAAGAAGATGAGCAAAATGATGTCCCTAGAAAAATTAATACGCCTGAAGGAGCGATTCCATGCATAATCGATGTTACACAATTTGCAGCACACATGAATTCTCCCAACTTGTTGGAACTATTGTATGGTGCAAAAAATTAGCTAGAAAAAACAAAAAAATTGCCTAGAAAAAACAATTTTGAACAGGAAATTAAAACAAGTTTCCCTCCATGATATGTGGTGAAAAAAGAGAAATGTAAATGAAATACACATGGGAATAATATGCGCGTACATACAATAATAAATGAATTTAAAGTTAGAGTAAAAATATAGAAATGCCATGTTAATTACCAATTAGTGTAATAGTCCAGCGTTCTACTGTCCAACATAGAGTAAATGAGCATCTACTGTGCTGTAGTGAAGGTACATAAATACAGTATATGCATTATTTTAAAATTTTTACTGTATTTTTGTGCATGATACCTGACAAATTTTATGTAGCCCAGTGAGTTTTGTGTAATCCGGAAACTTGTCCAATTTGGGAAATTATTTTAGTCCCAGGTGACTTCCTTTTGAGCAAGCTTTAATGTATTACGTGCAAATGGAGAAATAATTCTCTACATCAGGACTGGCTAAGTATAATAATGTGGGATTGCATGCCTGCAGAGGTTTGCACAACCTGCCTCTGGCTCCCCACCACTCTCTCAAAAATGGTTCAAATGGCTCTGAGCACTATGGGACTTCACTTCTGAGGTCATCAGTCCCCTAGAACTTAGAACTACTTAAACCTAACTAACCTAAGGACATCACACACATCCATGCCCGAGGCAGGATTCGAACCTGCGACCGTAGCGGTCGCGCGGTTCCAGACTGGAGCGCCTAGAACCGCTCGGCCACTACGGCCGGCTCCACCACTCTCTCAGCCAGGAGTTCTATCACAGTTTGTTTCAAAGTGACACATCACAGCAATATGGCCTATTAATCTTACGTCGTCAGCATTGTCTACATTAAGGTTTTGTATGCAGTAACAAGACAGAACTAGAGAGAACAAAATAACTGAGGAGTAGCTAAGATCCTCAAAATGAAAATATAATTAATCCTCTTGCACCAACCCACAGTGGGAAATACACAACTGTTTTTATTGAAACACAGAAACTCTCAATTTTCACATTGTAATATAAAATTATTATGACACAAAGTATAATTTGAAGCAACATTTCCAACTGCTTCATGATAAATTAGTCATCAGTTTGATTACTCAAGAAATGAAAGCCAAACCTCTTGAACTAAGACATAACGGGGAGAAAGGTGATGATAATACATCTCTTTCAGGGAGAACAGTTTATAGATGTATTGATGAAATAGCAAATGACGCGGAAAAATACGAATAGAGATTTTTTCCCTTTGCCTTTGGATAAAAGTACTGTTATTCAACTTGCCATATTTGAGAGGTAAATTGATGCTAACATTAACATGATGTAGGAACTCCTCAACTGTCCCAATGTGTGGCACAACTATAGCCAATCACATATTTACTTCCATATTAAATGGGCCTGGTGGTCTGAGGGTAAAGCGCATGCCAGGGAACTGAGAGTAGGTGGTATCAAATCTCAGACAAGCCACCAGATTTTTCAGTCTTTGTCTTAATCTAGTCCTGATCACTCAACAACGGAAGGAGTTGCCAGAAACAACACATGGTTTGGATTCCACATTAAACTATGTCCCTTCTCCTCAGTTGGATAACTGAGGTAGGTTAGGAACATGTAACTCACCAAAATGGCATCAAGTTGAAAGACTTGCATCAGGCCACTTAGCAAAATGATCATCATCAATATCATCATCATCATCAAACATGGATTTCTCTGAGAAAAACTTTCAACACTTACTACAGATGGAGCTATTGCATTTATTGGTCACAGGTCTAGTGTTGTTGCTTTGGCAAGGAAATAAAAAGTTTGAAAGAAGTTGGTATCCAGCAAGAAGAAACAAGAACAGTGTTCTGTATCACATCAACCTGCTGACAAAATATGATAAAATAAACGTCAAAGTTTTAAAGCCAATTAATATACTCAGATCATATTGTTTACGACACGACCAACTGCAATGGGTAAGAGGCGATTGTATTGTGCAACACATATAAAGGTGCCATGCCACACATTATTTTCACAACCTGCATCACCTATTGTTTGAAACCGGCTCTTTCCACGTGTATAAGCCGGATGCTGGTCGCCAACAAACAACACAGACAGTTGCTAAAGAAGAAAGTGTTCTCAAAAGGGTTCAACATATGCTCTCAACAATTAAATGAGATGTATCCCAATCCACCCATGGCCCCCCAACCTCCGTCTGGCAGATTATACACAGTGAAGGACTGCATCAGCACGTCCAGAAATTGCAAGGTGGGACTACAACAAACACATGAGATTTGCACAGTGGTTTCTGTGGAATATGCTGCAGACCGAAGCTTCACAGTGAGTGTCCCCTTCACCAATGAGGCTGAATTCTCACTTGAGGGTGTGATGAACGTTCACAACCTGCAGTTGTGAACCCACATTCTATATGTATGCATACCTCACAATGCAAATTTATCCTTAACATGTGGGCTGCCATCATTGGAGTCGATTTAATTTGACTATACATTCCCCCAGTTTGACTTGATGGTCATACATATCTCGTATTCCTACAAGAGGTTCTGCCGGACATGCTGAATGATGTTCCCATGCCTATTCGTTGTCACATTCGATTTCAGCACATTTCAAATGAGGGAACATAAGCAGTCAACCTTTCTTTGCTGCTGGATTGGTCCAGATGGGCCAGTCACATGACCACGACGATCACCCAATCAGACCCCAACAGACTTTTTCCTGTGGGGATATCTGAAGGGCCTTACATCACTGGAAGACCTAGTGGGCAGGATTGTTGTGGCAGCAGGGTGTCTTTGAGATACACCACCAGGTATCTTTGAGAGGGTGCGCCATTCAA
This sequence comes from Schistocerca nitens, assembly GCF_023898315.1. Classification (NCBI taxonomy): domain Eukaryota; kingdom Metazoa; phylum Arthropoda; class Insecta; order Orthoptera; family Acrididae; genus Schistocerca; species Schistocerca nitens. The sequence goes on from NC_064617.1 coordinate 690,596,743, forward strand.
TGCAGTATTGATGTCAGGCGTATCTCGATGCATCTGGACAAAACTTTGAGCATCTCCTGTAGTTGGTGTCCATTTGAGGTATGTGACTAAATAACTTCAACAGCATTTAGTAGCCTCGGATGGCCTTTGTGTACCCCAGTTCCTACGCAATTACTGATTATTGTTGTATGCCCAAAGTGCCATGTCAGTTTGTAAATGTATCTTTGAATCACCTTCTATATCATACATATTTAAAAAAGGTATATAAAAACTCATGTAACTGAATGCAGCATTGTGTTAAAATTTCAGCTCTGAAATTGTTGAAGAACTTAAGGAGGTACACAATTTTGCACAAACATACATTTGCATTTTTATGCATATAGATTTTTGAAACACTTTTTGCAGCATACACTGAAAATACACCTTCAGAAATTCAGTTGAAGTTCTTGATGTACAGTATAATAGTATGGTGACAGACAGGTTTCACACTGCAGAAAATTCAGAAATCATCTACAACAATTTTCCTCATGAACAGTTCCTGCCACTGTTCAAAATAACTGCTTGAATCTGCAGTGTATTCAGAATCCCATTCTTGGGTGAAAGTCTTTTTACAATAATTAAATTAAAGGAATCAAGCTTGGGAGTAATGTCCACATTTTCTTTGATTATTATTTTATGTGTATGTTCTTTTTGTGACTACAAAATTAGAAATGTACAACATTTTGAAATTAAGTGAACAGCTGCAGTCACTACTGGATGTTTTCCCCTAATCAAGTGGTTTGTGCATTGTGCCCTCAGAGTGGGAGATCAGCCAATAGTGATTGTGAGCTGTTAGGTGGGCTCCTCTTGTGCCCAGCCCTCTCCTAAATGTTAAGCACTTCTCTAGAATGTTCTCTCAAATTGCTCATTTTTCTCTGATAAGAGCTTTTTCCCTGAACATATAAATTGTCCCAAAAAATTATTAGCCTTGGAAGTAATGAATTGAAATATACAAGATCACATACCTTCTTAGAAAGTAATGAGTGCCTAACCTTTCGATGTACTACAATCAGATGTTCTGAAAACTGAATTCTACAAGATTTGCCAAATTTAGTTGGACGCTACAACGCAAACAACATTATCAACATACCGTGAGTCAAAGACATTATATTGTCATTAAGTATAGTAATGAAAATTCTTGCAAAATGTAAATTATTTAGGAGTAAAGGAGACCACTCACTTAATAGCAGAAACACTGAGATGCCGATAGCACACACACAAAAGAGAAATAAAGAGTGTGTGTGTGTGTGTGTGTGTGTGTGTGTGTGTGTGTGTGTGTGTGTTTTTATACTTTAGCTCATCAAAAGATTTATTCCGAAAGCTAGCCCGTTTTCTTTCTCTTTTATGTCTGCTACATCAGTGACTTGACGCTTCGGCTATTCAGTGAGTGGTCTCCTTCATTCCTACATTTTTATAGTATGTTTTCAGAGCATTTTAAGCTTACTCTGCAGATCTGCAGCTATACCCGAAGTGTCTGGCCCATTCAGGCTGGCAACAGAATTTGTCAATCCTGTACCCAACCCCGACACTTTATGCTGACGGCTGCGTGACTCCTCGAGCTCCAACTTGAGATGACGCACCTCATCCAGCAGCTCATTGCGTTCCTCTGCTATCCGACGCAGTCGTACATCTGACAACATTTTATAAACACTGTCTGAGCTACACACATTAATACATTTGTAGTTATGGCTACAAAAACTGATATTGCTTACACAGTAGATAGGTAAGTACTCTTCTTACTCTTCCCATGTTTAGCAACTGTCCTTATAGAACCAATAATAAGACTAACCTAGGCACAGTGTTAACTCCAGTTAATTGGACATAAATCTATGTTGATATATTTAATCTTTAACTTTAAAATACGGCAACAAATGCCAATATTTGATATACAGGGTGGTCAGAAAATGTGTCGTGATGTTGTAGGGCAGATTGTATTGAGACATAAATGTTAAGAAAAAAATGCGATACGTTGCACCATTTCCGAGATACGTAGCTTAGAAGCTAGCCAATCGTGTCATTTTGCACTCAGATTCAAACGGCCTGTGAAGGGCGGTGTTGCCAAACGTATGTTTCATGTTGTAAGCATATGGCTATAAGGTTACATATTAAAGGCTGTTGCCTTATCGGGCGGCATGGTCTGGGGGTAGAAGGCTAGACACGAGAAATACAAGGTCCCGGGTTCGCCCCCAGCAGGATCATTATTTTATTTTTATTTAACCAACTTCTTTTTGTTTGAACGTTTACGTACAAATTTCATGTTAGTAAAGGATTTGTACAACTTTTATTTACATAAAACCCATTGGCGATGGGCACAAGTGCGTACATTTATTCCAACTGCTACAGCATCCGTAACGTTCAATAATTGCTTATGATTGCATTGGACAAAGGTCTAACAATATGTAACTGTTTGGACATAATTATAGAAAAGCAGTAAAACTCATACATAGTCAATAGCCATACATGTAACAAATACAGGGAAAATAATGATGAACAAAAAACAATACAAATGATGTTTTGTCAGGTCTTTAATGTAACAACATAATTTCCAGGAGCAAAACGTAACAATAAATCTTCACAGTAGCTGCTCAAAGTGTCCTCCTCCAACCTGATGGCACGCATTGCAACACTGCGTCATGGAGTCCGCAAGCTTTCCGAAATCAAAGGTTTCCCTGATATAATCAAAGGCTAAAATTATCCTCGCAAGAAGCTCTTCGACTGTGACTACTGGGATCGCGTAGACGATTGTTTCACATGCCCCCACAGATAAAAATCTAACGGCGTCAGATCTGGTTCGCGAGCTGGCCAGCGAACTGGACCACCTCGGCCAATCCACTTTCGTGGATACATCGCATCTAAATGCTCATGTACCGTAGCAGTGAAGTTCAGCGGTGCGCCGTCATGTTGGAACCACATTCCTTGCCGGACCGGCAGTGGAACATCATCTACATACAGCGGAAGGACATTTTCATGGAATGCTAAATAAGTCTGTCCATTTAAATGGGGAGGGGGGAGGGGGGGAGGGGGGAGGGGGGGAGTAGGACGGGACCCACCAAACAGTCGCCCACCATACCTGCCCAAAAGTTTTACGCTAAACCTCTGCTGATATGATTTAACATGTGGGTTTGCGTCCGTCCAAATGTGGCTGTTTTGGGAGTTGAATGGTCCTTCTCTGGTGAAACATGCCTCGTCTGTCCACAACACCATCCTTTCGAAATGCGGATATTCGTTACATTTATTTAAATACCACATGGAATATTGGTAACGAGAGGGATAGTCCCCTTCCACCACATCGTGCACCTTCTGTAGGTGGTACGGAAATAGGTCTTCGTCATATAGGATGTCCAATACTACAGCGTGCAAAACCTGTAGCGACAAACAAACAGATAAATTTTACCATGCGTGGTTTGCAGGCATACATTAATAACATCGGAATAACTTTACTTACCCCCAAAGCATTACCAATGGCCCTCGAGCTGGTAGTAGGTATTGAGAACGTTTTCTTCTAATTGAATGTTCCGTACATAGCGTTCCCGTCCAGCGTCAACATTTGTTACAGCAAAACTTCTGGTCTCCCTTAACTGTCTATCAACCGCTATGAAGGTATTCGCACACAGAATAACGCGGTTGGGAAATCTTGCGTTGTAAATGATGCAGGCCTCCGGTCCATTTTGACCTGCAGCGCCACATGCTAAATGCATATCGGCGTATTCCTCGAAGGAGTACCAATGTCGCGCCATGTTACCATTACGTGTGTGTCAAGCCTACCTCCATTGTTGTTCTGTCATCAAAAAGCCCACAATTACGCTTGGAATAAGTGCAAATCAAGGTGCGAATTACACAAATGTGGTTTTATTCATGTAAGAGGACACAGAATGCAAACTAGAGCTGAGTCGTCACATATGGTAATACGTCAGCTTTGCTCCGAAATCTTGGGCCTTGTTCAGAATTTTATAAGACTGACCACTTGTGTAAATTCAAGTCAATCTTTTCTGTAACAATATACGTATATTAACTGCTTGAAATAAACTGGTTGTACTATTTTCTTATTTAGTCCTGATACACACTCCAAGCTTCTCTGTGCTGACTTTTCATTTACAGATAAAGTTTTAGAAATTTTAATTCTGAATTTGGAATACTATTATGCAAGCTGTTAATGAATCTCAAATAATATATATACAGCCCACAAACTGTCTTGTGTTACATTGCTCAGGGCAGTTCTTTTTGCATTTACATAAAAACTTCACTGCACTATAGTAGTCAGGATTGATTGTCTCTGTGCAACAGTAATTAACATAGTGTGTGTGCATGTGGGTGTGTGAGTGTGTAAATGTAATTTTGTTTTGCTGACTACTTCCTGCAATGTGATCAGTGAGTTTAGATATGACAGTGTTGTTATATAGCATTGTATTTGCCACATTCTATCATTTTTTCTGTTATTATTTTGTTTCTTTGATAATATAGAGAATTCTTAAAGTATTCATTCCGTTTTGCTTGCAATTTTGTGGGAGAGTAATTCATCTTTATGAGCTGATCAATTATGAGGTGTGATCAAAAAGTAACAAGATTTTTTTTTTTAATTTTGCAGGCTTTATACATTCAGTTCTAAGTTTTTTTTTTTTTTATCTTGGTAGTAAACAGGTTCTTGATGTATGTTTATTTGCATTTTCAGTTGTTTTGAATATTTTGTTTGTTGTTGACAGTCAAAAAGCTTTTCTGAGTATTTGGGGATTTTTTGCTTTCGAAAAAGACGGACCAAAGAATTTGCATTAAATTTTGCTTGGAGAAAATGGAATATACTACAGCACCGCATTCAAACTGTTGACTGTGACTTTTGGTAAATCTACTATGATTAAGACAAGTGTTTATGAGTGGTATAAATGTTTCAAAGACGGTCGAGAAAATGCTGAAAAAGACAATGACCTAGATGCCCAGCACATCAATTACTGATGACAATGTGAACATGTAAAGAAAATGGTTCTAGATAATTGCCAAATCATCATCAGAAAGGTTGCTGGTGATGTTGGCGTACCCTTTGGCTCATGCCAAGCAAATTTTTGAAATTTTATGCGCATGTAATGTGTGGCAGAGAAGTTTTGCTCCGAAACTTTTGAAATTTCGACCAAAAACAAGATCATGTAGACATTGCTCAGAAATTGCTGCATGAAGTGAAACCAGTGCCTAATCATCCCAACAGAAACTGCCTGAAGAGCCAAGACTGAAAAAAATTTGGCAGGTTCGATCGCATGTTTATGCTCTTCTCAGTGTTCCCTTTGATTACTACGGGATAGTGATCATATGGTCAATAAGGAACACTTCCAGGAAGTTATGCACTGTTTGCATGAAGCAATCCAAAGAAAAGACCAGGACTGTAGCAAAACCACTTGAGGCAATTGCACCACAATAATGCTCCCACTCATACTTTAATGCCTGTCCATAATTTTTTGGCAAAAAAAACCATTACATTGTCTCAGCCACTGTATTCATTGGACATGGCATCCTGTAACTTCTTTCTCTTTCAGATGCTGAAGAGAACCAGGAAACACCACTGTTTTCCAACCGTTGATGAGATAAAAACAGAACCATTGAAGGACATGAACACTGTACCAAAATGCGAGTTCCAGAAATGCTTCAAAGATTGGTAAAAGTGCTGGCACAAGTGTGTGATATCTGAGGATGATTATTTTAAAAGTGAACAAGATGTTGATGTTGAATTAATAAAGATTCTTTAAGAAAAACAAAAACTCCCATTACCTTTTGACCACAGCTTGTACGAAAGTAATATCATCCCATGAAGTAGCACAGTAATATTAGACCCGTCCAGTCCAATATCCATATATTAATAACCATAATAAGTGGTAAAGTTGTTCAAAATGGCGTATTTTATACTATTCAAATTAAAGCTGTCAAAATTACAAGAGACTAATACAAGACATTAATTAGGATTAAAATTTCACTGCGTAAATGTTCATTTGCACTATGCCATGTGTGTGGAAAAAAATTACGTCAACATATAAAAAGAACAAAAACATAGATTTTCTGATTATGTACACATAACAGCTGCTTGTACATTACACAGGTGTCACCTGTTACATACAAAGCTGAGTTACGTAACTTACACTTCAATCTGTCCAATCCTTAAAACTGGATTCATGTCTCTAGCTCTGGCCTATATGATCATGCATATACCTAAGAGTGCAATTTAGTATCAAATCATGTGTGGGACTGGGGATTCTTTCTATAAAGAGGCAGAAAATCAGGATATTAACATTCTACATTCAGATAACTTTTTTACCGTTCTATACTGTAAATAAGGAGTAAGACAGACCATCTTACACTACAACAGCCTGTGGAGAAAGGTGTTCCACATTATGTGCGTACTGCAAATTCTGAAAACAGTACTCACCAAGCGAGCCTTCGCCAGCTGTTCCAAGGAGTTCCGCGGATTCAATGGACACCAGTGCTCTTCGAGGTTTGGAAGGTGGTTGTCGTGTTGGGGTCCCACCACTTTCCCCTCCACTATCATCTTCACTTGACACCTGGTCATCGCCAACTATTGTCATGCCTGCTTCCTGCAAATTTCAGGAAAATGGTACTGTAGGAAGATAGAAACTTAACTCATTTTCAATAGGTGTACATATGAAAATACAGCTCCTGCTACACAATATAAAATCTTCAAAAGTACAATTTTATCTCAGACTGACATATCTTAAATTTAGTCAAATCTTCAGTCACAAGGTGTCCAGTGTATCTCTCTCTCTCTATCTCTCTCTCCCTCCCTCTCCCTCTCTCTCTCTCTCTCTCTCTCTCTCTCTCTCTCAAAATACTGCTGTTCGGTACGGACGGGCATGACCGGTGCGGGTTGGGGTCTCTCTCTCTCTCTCTCTCTCTCTCTCTCTCTCTCTCTCTCTCCCTCCCCCCCCCCCCTGCCCCCTCTAATGACTCCCCATTTCAGCCAGTATAGTTATGAACCTTTTTGGAAGATTTAAACTGTTGTATGCTCCCCTACATTCAAATCTGTGCATTTCTATGGCAGTGTGGTCCCATATGTGCCAATTCAGTTTTAAGACAATATAATTAATTTATAGTTCTACCCACACAAGTGTGATTTGTTATTTAAGGCTGAATAACAAGTACACTGTTTTTGTTCTATTGATATCAGTTTATTTCAGACTAGTTTTTGGATTATTGGATCATCTTCAGGAAACAACTTACTACCATCTGAAAGGTACACTAGTTCTCAGGTAACTGTTGTGACAGTGCCACGACATTTAACACTGCCGCCACGTCAGTGCGCGCAAACGGCAATAGAGGCGCTCCGCAACTCGGCTGAGCGCGGGAGCGCCACCTAGCTACGAACGGCGCCGGCCGCATGTCACAGCACGGCAGTCGAATGACAGATACGGAGTTGGTAGCATGTAACCAGCTATTGTTTCTACGTTTGTATATCCACGCAATTTATTGGTGATTAAAGGTTATAACACTTTTGGCGACGAGGTCGGATATTTTTTTACTGCATTGTGGATTTGTGTGTTCGTGTCGGGGCAGACATGGAACAGCTTATGCAAGCGCTCATTGAACAACAAACACAGCTGACGGCTGCTATTCAGGCATTGTCGACGTCGCTTACTCATCGTCTGTCTCCCTCTTCTCCGCCTCCGTTCCCTCCTTACGACGAGGCCGCTGAAGACAGAGGATTATGAGAAGCGTTTGCGGCAACACTTCTTGGCTTTCGGCGTTGTCGACGCTCCTATGTGTAAGTCGTTATTTCTATCTTGGATTTCCCCACGGATCTATCAGCTGCTATCTCAGTTAGCCCCTCTGCGGGAACCTGCCTCTCTGTCCTTCCAAGAAATGTGTGACTTATTGTCTAACTATTACCGAAAAAACACCCACGTCGTTGCCGCCCGCGTGGCGTTCTACCGGTGTCGTAAACAGCCCCATCAATCTTACCGGGCTTGGGCAGCGGAACTACACGGTCTGAGTAGGAAATGTCAGTTTGTCACGGACACTCATCATGAGACTTATGCTGATTCAATGGTTAGGGATGCTATTCTACGGCTTGCTCCTGATAAAGAAGTTCGGCAACGTGCCTTACAACTGCCAAACCCGTCGTTGTCGGAAGTTCTAAGCATCGCTCAATCTTTTGAAGTGTCTCACACTGCTGGTGCGTAAATAGACGCATGGTGTGATGTAGGCGCTGTACAGACCACTTTCGACACAGACAATTTGCCTGTTTCACAGGAGAATGACGATGTGGCGGCGGTTCACTCGCGTAAACGTCGCATTGGGCCGCCACGCTCGCAGCGAAAACAGCAACCACAGAAGCAGGTTCGTTCCGCATTTCCTTCTTGTCCACGTTGTTTCGTACAGCATGACAGGGCCGCGTGTCCAAAACGTTGGGCCACGTGTAATTCATGTAGGAAAAAAGGCCACATTGCTTCTGTGTGTCAGTCCCCTAAAGTTCCTGTCGACGAGGAAGAGGCATCGGACATGGATGTTAACTATGTGCTTTCTCAAACAAATAAGTTGTTTGTTACTGTTCGTGTTCTGGATAAAGACATTCGCATGCAAGTGGACACTGGCTCTGCAGTAACTCTCATTAATTCTCGCACGTATTTGGAGTTGGGTTCCCCTCCCTTGTCTCCAGTTACGCGAAATCTGAGAACTTATAATAAGCAGAAAATTCCTATCGTTGGCCAGTTTGATGCTTCCACTGCCTACAAGTCTGTTGTTAGGCCCCTCACGTTTTATGTGGTGGATCATGCGGGCACTGAAAACCTGTTCGATTATGATGCTTTCCAGTTGTTCAGGTTCTCCATTGATGATGATGTGCACCTCATATCTGAGGATATTCCGTATCAACAGCTGGATGGATTGTGTTCTGAATTCTCGTCCGTGTTCTCTGCTGGTCTGGGTTGTGCCAAGGATTTTGAAGCCCACATTACTCTTAAACCTACAGCTCGCCCTAAGTTGTTCCAGGCACGCCCTATTCTGGTGGCGTTGCGTGCACCTGTCAAGGCTGAGATAGACAGGTTAACAGCTTCAGGGATTCTCCTTCCTGTTACCTCCAGCGAATGGGCATCGCCCATCGTGGTGGTTTCTAAACCAAACGGGAGTCTGCGATTGTGTGGTGATTTTAAAGCCACTGTCAACGCTCAGAGCCTCATTGACACTTATCCTCTTCCCCGTTCTGAGGAGTTATTTACCAAGCTCGCTGGGGGCCAGTTCTTTTCCAAACTTGATTTATCGGAGGCGTACCATCAGTTGCCGTTGGATGCGTCTTCCAAGGAATTTCTCGTCATCAACACTCCTTGTGGGTTGTATCAGTACCAGCGGTTACCATTTGGCGTCACTAGCGCGCCGGCCATTTTTCAGCGGTTTTTGGAACAGCACACGGCTTCCGTTCCCGGCTGCATCAACTATCTGGATGACATTGTTGTCCCGGGGGCCTCCACTGAGGAGCACCTTCGCAATTTGCGTTCACTGTTTCGGGTTCTGCATTCGGCTGGGTTAAAGTGCAATCTGGACAAGTCACAGTTCTTCCAACCCTCCATTGTGTATCTTGGTTTCCACTTGACCCGTGAGGGTATACGTCCTCTACGTCAGCACGTTGCGGCCATTACCGCTCTACCCTGGCGTCTACGGCCAAAGAACTTCAGGCGTTTCTAGGCAAGATTGCTTATTATCACAAATTCATTCCATCTGCGGCGGCGGTAGCTCATCCTCTGCATCAGCTGTTACGCAAAAACGTTCCTTTCTGTTGGTCCGCCGAGTGTGAGCAGGCTTTTGTCCGCCTGAAGGCTCATTTGCAGTCGGCGCCTTGTCTTGCCACATTCCGTCCAAGTCAGCACTTGGTTCTGGCGACTGACGCGTCACAGTATGGCCTAGGGGCTGTTCTCGCCCATCGGTATGGGGATGGGTCGGAACGACCCATCGCCTATGCTTCCAAGACCCTCAACGATGCGCAACGGCGTTACTCTCAAATCGAAAAGGAGGCGCTCGCTATCATTTATGCTCTAAAAAAGTTCAGCGTTTTTTTGTATGGTTCTAAGTTTCACCTCATCACCGACCACAAGCCACTGGTCTCTCTGTTCAGCCCATCGGCGTCGCTTCCGGACAAGGCAGCTCACCGCCTGCAACGTTGGGCCTTATACTTGTCTCGGTTTCACTATGAGATTCACTATCGCCCCACGGCCCAGCACGCCAACGTTGGCGCGTTGTCGCATTTGCCGATGGGCCCTGACCCAGTTTTTGATCGAGATGAACTACTCTGTTTCCACATTGATGAGGAAGAACGTAGTGCGGTCGAGGGTTTTCCACTTACAGGTTCGCGGGTCGGGTCGGCTACTGCGCGGGACCTGGTCCTGTGTCAGGTGATCAGTTTTGTTCAACGGGGTTGGCCGGACAGGACCAAGGGCCGGGCATCAGATCCCCTTCGCAACTACCATGCCTTGCGCCTTCGTCTGTCTCTTCGTGAGGGTGTTGTTCTTCTGGCCACGGATGGCGCATCTCCACGGGTCGTGGTGCCAGCCTCTCTTCGCCAAGATGTTCTCAAACTGTTGCATGAAGGCCATTGGGGGATTTCTCGGACTAAGTCCCTGGCCCGCAGGCATGTATATTGGCCCGGTATTGATTCGGACATCGCCCACATGGTCGCTGCGTGTGGTCAGTGTGCTCAACAACTGGCTGCACCCCGTACAATGACCTCTCCGTGGCCTGATCCGGCGCAGCCATGGGAACGGGTGCATGCTGACTTTGCTGGCCCCTTCCCCAGCACTTATTGGCTACTGTTGATTGACGCCTTCTCGAAGTTTCCGTTTGTTGTTCGATGTCCGTCGCCCATCACTGCGGCGATGACGCTGGCTTTGTCCAAACTCTTTGCGCTAGAAGGTCTTCCATCCACGATCGTCACGGACAATGGCCCTCAGTTCTCTTCGCAGGCCTTCCAAGATTTTTGTACTGGGCAAGGGATTCATCATGTTACAGCCCCGCCCTTCCATCCGCAATCGAATGGGGAGGTCGAGCGCCTTGTCCGCAGTTCCAAAAGCCAGATGAAAAAATTCCTTAGTGATTTTTCCAAAGATGACGCTCTGTTGCATTTTCTGAGTTCTTATCGCTTCACGCCTCTGGGTGATCGCAGCCTGCTGAACTCTTGCATGGCCGCCAACCGCGCACTCTACTGCACCTGCTTCACCCTGTCAGGCCTTGTTCTGTGTCCCCTAGTGCGGGAAAATACTCGGTGGGCGTCGACATGTGGGCACGAGGGTATGGATCTAGCCCTAAATGGATTCCAGGGGTGTTCCAGGCTTTTCGCGGCCGCCGGCTTTGTGAAATACGTACGGACGACGGCATGGTTGTTCGCCATTACAACCAGATGCGCCCACGAGTGGTGGCCACGCCGGTGCCACCGCCCCTTCCTTCGCCTCCACCAGCCCGAGCAGCCAGTCCTGTCGGTGCTGCCGATCTCCCGTGCGTGTTGCAGCAGCCGCCGTCGCTAACGCTTCCGAGTATGCCAGAACCGGCCCCAGTCGCGACGCCGCCTTCTCCGGGACCCATCTCGCTGGAGCACACCCCCAGGTCCACGACACCTATGGATGCTGCTCCGGAGTTTTCACCCATCATCTCGTCCAGGAGGCACGTTCCACGCACGAGCTTCCGTCCTGGACATTTTCGACCATACTCTCGTGTTTCTCTGCGGGATCTTCTCGGGGCCTCCCAAGAGGCCATGGATGTCTCCGCACTGTCCGTGTCTCCAAGGAAGTGAGGGTTTTTTTTTTTTTTTTTTTTTTTTTTGTTTTTTTTTTTTTTTTTTTCAAGGGGGGGAAAAGTGTTGTGACAGTGCCACGACATTTAACAGTGCCGCCACGTCAGTGCACGCAAACGGCCATAGAGGCGCTCCGCAACTCGGCTGAGCGCGGGAGCGCCACCTAGCTACAAATGGCGCCGGCCGCATGTCACAGCACGACAGTCGAATGACAGATACGGAGTTGGTAGCATGTAACCAGCTATTGTTTCTACGTTTGTATATCCACGCAATTTATTGGTGATTAAAGGTTATAACAGTAACCAAACATTATAAGCAAAGATACAAGAGTTGTGAATCAAACTTGTTTCTCAATGTTGAATTTACACTTTAGACAATGGCCAATATTAAGCACAATACATAATTAAGCTACCCCATATTACAGGTTAAATGGTTACGATGTTAAAGCTTGTGAGGTCTTGGCATTGGTTGAGAAACTTAAACTGAGCACTCTTCATTTATATTGTGCAACAAACATGTTTTACACTGTAAATTACATTTTATGCAATGGACAATATTAATCACACAAAACATAATATTGCTATAATATTGTGTATTTTAACCATGTACTGTAATTAATACTGCCCATTGCATAAAATGTAATTTACCACATAAAATATGTTTGTTGTACAACATAAGTTACTAGTATTCAGGTAAGACATTTCTCAAACAATGTCACACCCTCATGAACTACAGCTCATAACCATATAACCTGTAATAATGTAAGATCGTGTATTTTAATTATTGTGTATAATATTGTCCAGTGCCTAAAGCTTAATTTACAATGTTAAAAAACATGTTTGTTGCACAACATAAATGAACAGTGCTTAGTTCAACAGTTTCTCAGTTAATGTCAAGACCTCACAAATTTTAACAGTATAACAATTTAACCTGTAATAGTGTGCAGTTTAATTATTTATTGTGTTTAATATTGCCCAGTGTGTAAAGTGTAATCTGAATAATAAGAAACAAGTCTGGTGCATACCACTCTTATGTAAATGGATTGTATCTTTGCTTATAATGTATCAATACCTAAGAACTAGTTTCCCCTTTCAGACACTAGTCAGGTGTTTCCTGACAAGGGCTCAATAAGCCACAGACTAGTATGAAACAAATAAAAATCAGTAGGGAAAAAAAAGTGTACTTGTTATTCAACCTTAAACGTGGAATTTTTCTACCAAGAAGTAATGGAAGAATCTATAAATAAGAGTAATTTGTTATTATTAGTCTTGTTCATCACAAATTTTGTACAAGAATTAAATCTAAGCATGTCAACAAAAATAAACACTTTTCTAAAACATAATCTAACTGGGTAGATAAAAAAAGTCAGTCTTTTCTTCTTATCCCATCTGTTAAGTCTCCCCTGACCTGCTGTTCTGGCCGACTTTTCCGAACTCTACCACATTTTCTAAATCTCAGCAGTCCCTTTCCTTCATTCCTCTTCCTTCCCCTTCAACCCTCCTGCCAGAACAAGGAGCCACTGGCTCCAAAAGATTGCAAACTTTAATACCTTTTATATGTGTGTTCTTCTGCTACTGTTTTGTGAGTAAATTTCTTTTTTAACTATTCAGTTATATTAAATTTAAACATGTGGTATTCTAAACATTGTAATAAGGCACATTGCAAAAACAAATAAGTAAGAAATAAATAAATAAAACCAGGAAGAGAGGCAATCTCTGCTAGTCATAATCAAAATACACAGGAATTTCATGAAACCATGACAGTATGTCATGTTTCTCTAGAATCGAAAATAAAAGTTAGACACGATTGAACTGTGTAAAGACATTCTCAGTTATAGAGGATGCTACCTTGATTAGGAGATCTCTTTCCTCAAGTTGAATTCGAAACCACTCTACTTCCTCCTTCAACTTCGTTGCTGCTCTCTTAAGCTGGTCATGCTCCCTGCATTTATCACGGTGTTCTCTCTGTGGAAAAAACCATCAATTACTTTAGTGATGCAGAAAAGAAGAAAAAGACTTGATTTTCAATGAGAATGTACAACCTTTCAAACTGACAGGAAGAAGGAAGAAGATAAAACTGAAAACTAATAATAACTGGAGGGATGGGGAGAACGCTACTTCCATCATGATTTTTCAGTAAAAATCTGAATAGAAGGAGAAACAGAACAAACAGTAAAGGATAAATCTGGTGCAAGTCTGCGTAACAATCCTTAATATTACAATAAAATCATTACATTCAAATCTCCATGTGCTAACATTTTCAGCTAAGAAAAAAAAATAGTGATATTATCAAACATGTTGCATGCCCCATTTCAAAGAGCGACAAGTAATCAAGTATAAGAAGATGAGTAATGTGTGTAAAAATTGTGTTATTAACAATGAGCTATCCACTAAATGCACAAATTATAACTAGACATAAAAATGCAATTTTAATACTATACCTGCAGCTGTGCATGCTGTTCTTCCAGGTCTTCGAGTCTATCCTTTAACAGCTCCACTTGATATGTCAATGAAGCTTTCTCATTGTCCAACTGGGCATTCTGAACCATAGCTTTCCGGAACTTCTCCTCTACCTCCTTCAGCTCCAGCTGCAATTATGTGCAAATGTCTTTAATTTCTCTATTAATGAAAAAGTGCCTTTAATTCATAGCTATAGCTACATGATTAAATCATACTTTAATTAGATTATACTCACATTAAACTTCTATTTTAGGTGATTACTAGATGAATAACAAAATAAGATGATGTGATGAACAGGGAACACCAAAGAAAAATTTTAATGAAAATGCCACCCTCCTTTCTTTAGGCAAAGGTTTAACCCTTTGACTGCTGGGGACTTGTTAACTTGTCGTTCCCCACCATTCCCCTGGCACGCCTGACATGTATAAGTGTGCCCCTTAGGTCTTCTCTACAGCACTAAGGGCATGTTGACACGTACCGTGCAACCGGCCTTTCCACTGCTAGGGACGAGTTCAGGCGCACTGAGTCACAGCAACCTAAGCGCTAAAGATGTGGAAACATGCAGAGCTGTCTTTCTGCCCTGCTCTTCCAGTAGCTGTTCAGTGGACTGACTGTGTAGTTCAAGAGTGCATATATGTTTGTTGCTATGTTCCCTCTTTTCAGAATTCAAGTTCAATTCCTGTATTTTCGTCAGTTTTCTTGTTTTCTACATGAGAAATGTCACGCCACCATGGTTGCACAGATAAAGAAATCCTGGATATGCTCACTAAGTGCGACAGTGAGTGTGAATGATCTGACATTGCTAGCAGTTACGAGTCTTCAACAGAATCTCAAAGCTGTAGTCCTCAGAGGGGAGAGCAAGAATTACAGTTAGCACTTCTTCTGAATCCGAGGAATCAGAAAGTGACAGTGAAACGGATTAGAAAACAGTGCGCTTAAGTGACTCATTTGACTGGAAAGAAACTGATTTCCACCCATAAAACCATTACTTCGATGATTTGAGTTCAGGACACATATTTCAATTAGATACTGACCCAAGCATTCTTTCATTTTTTGTGATATTTATGTCTCAAGAACTGTTGCAATTTACTGCAGATGAAACAAATCGTTTTTATGTTTGCGCCAGAGAAAATACTGCAGAATCTGTAAATTCTCGACTGTGAAAGTGGAAAGACACTGGATTTGAGGAAACATATTGTTTTGCTGCTCTTTGCCTCCTAATGGCACAAATTAAGAAGTTAAAATTAAGTGATTATTGGTCAAGGGATACAATTTTTAACACACCAGTTTTCAGCGATATTATGTCCCGAGACTGTTTCTGTCCACTTCTGAGAATGTTACACTTTAGTGATAACTCTGCGAGTACTGGAGATGACAGACTATTAAAAATTAGGATGACTGTTGACAAAGTTCATAAGACATTTCGTAATTCATTTCGCCCATATCACAAGCTCTGTATAGATGAAAGTCTCTTGCTGTTCAAAGGATGATTATCTTTTAAGCAATTTATTCCAACCAAGTAAAGTAGATTGGGAATAAAGAAATTTGTACTTTGTGACTGTCAAGGTGGGCAACATAGTGGCAACTCTCATGGGATTGTATTTGGAACAGGGTCATATTCTATATGTCGATAATTGGTACTCCAGCCTGGACCTGTTCCTCTGGCTTCACAACCACGGAACAGACACAACATGCCAAAACCGCAGAAGAAATTAAAATGAGGAGAAACTGAGCTTAAGTCCACTGACAAGGTCCTTGCTATCAAGTGGTGCGATAAGAGAGAGGTATGCATATTGATCAAAAGTCACACAACACAAATGGTTGAAACAGAGAAGACTGACAGAAACAATGTTGAAAAAATAAAAAAACTGCATTCTATTGTATTGTATTGTAGATTACAATTCGAGTATGGGTGCAGCTGACCGTTGGGACATGTTACTGAGCTCTGTGGTATCAGTGCGTAAGACTGTGAAATGGTATAAGAAATTTTTTATCACATTCTGAATTTGTGAATTCTAAATGTTCGTGCTCTCCATCGGTCAGTAACTGAGCAAAAAATGGCACTCGCAGAGTTTCACCTTTCTCTCTTAAGGGAGATTGTAGAAAAATATGCCACAGGATGGAGAAAAGCTGGTAGGGGAAGGCACTACAATGACGAGAATCGTCTGCGATTCACAGGGAGACATTTTCTGGCTGTTATCGTGAGTGAACATTCGCAGAAAAGTACGCTAATGTGCAGATGCGTGGTTTCCACGAAACAGTGCGTCAGGAAACTAGATACCAATGCAAAACTTGCAATGTTCCATTATGTGTTGTACGCTGCTTTGAGACTTATCATACAAAGAAGCATTACTAATCACTGGGAACTAAATCTTAGAAAATTTATTGACACTTCTGAATGAATTACTAGAAAAAAGGCAAAAATGTGTGCCGGTCCAAAGTCCGGATTGAAAAGAAGGATGGGAAATAAGTGCAACAGGTGTAAAATTATAAAACAAAGCCTGACTTCTTCAGACGTAGCATTTTACTGGCAAATGAACGGACTTGGTGATTGAGATGGTGCAATATCCATTCATCTGTCCAACTGTTGAGAACTCTTTTTCTACAGAACATGTTGGCGTATCATGTTCAAATTTATGTCACATACTTAAGTCTGTAGTTCCTTGCCAGTGTAAAAACATTAAGCTTCCAAGTCAATTCAATGGAAAGATTCGGCCATTTATGTCACACATTTTTAAACTCCCAAATTCACTCATCAAAACCTATAGCATACTTCCCGTTGAAGTATAATCATGGAATGAAGCAAGAAGCAAGGTTTCACAGTACAAGTAAAATAAAAAATTAGAAACTTGTTAAATTGTACCTGTACCACATAAAAATTTTACCACTGGACCATACACTGCATTCATTCATCATCCCTCAAAAGCATAAAGGATAAACATTACTGCATGCTAACATAAAATTGTAGTCAGGTTTTAGTAAATAAATAAAAATGTTTTATTAAATTTTTCTCTCTACATACATAAACTGAAATCCCCTGCTCACTTCTTTTTGTATGTCCGGGCTAGTCTGAGGACATACTGTACAGATTTTGATATGGTCTTGGAATTCCCGGCATCAATATCTTGCCAGTATCAACTTCGATAACAGTGATCATCCAGCAGTTGTCAGTTGTGCTACTGGAGGAATGGAGTGCCCTACCACAAGAACTCCTTACAACCTTGTGGCCAGCACAGTAGCACACTGAAGACCAAGCACTGCCACCCATGGTGATCACAAGCCCTATTAAGAATCATGTTTACCTTTTGTAATGTCCAGGGGACCATCCTGAACCACAGTGATTTCAGTGTATTTATTGTCATTACACAAAAGTGTCACTTCTGGATGCTCCATTGCGTATTTCTTTCAGTTACCTTCTGTACTACACTGTAGCTGCTATTTCTACGTACAGTCCAAGTGTCATCACACTGTGTTACTTGGCAATGTCACATCATCTGAAAGTTACCTTTGGCCTTAAGCTTTGCACATCAATGTAGCTGGAGTGGGTGGGGCACATAATGGGGGTGAGAAAGTGACATTGTGCAGGAAGGGTGAGGGATAGCAGTATAATGGTGGAGGAGGATGCTAGTGCTGTCTGTGAAAGCAGTTGGGAATGTAGTGGGGACAGGATAAAGCTGCTACGTACAGCATCGAGAGGCTGGGGCTAGTGGGGGAGGGGGGGGGGGGGATTAGAGAAGAAGAAAGAAGTATGTAGGTGTGATAGAAAGCATGTGTAGTACTGGAGTGGGAGCACGGAAAGGAGTATGTGCGAGGAAGGCGGCAACTAGCAAACACTGAGGCCAGGGATGTTAACAGGAATGAAGGATACATTGTACACTGAAATCCCACCTGCCCAACTGAGAGGTGATTGTGGTGGTGGTGGTGGTGGGACGAATCCAGATGGCACAAGCTGTAAGGCAGTTTAAGTGAAGCACTATATTTTGACACACATGCTCGCCAAATGGATGGTCCAGGTGTCTCTTGACCACAGTGTCTACAGCCCCTCATGCAGACAGCCAGCATGTTAGCTGTCCAGGTGTCTCTTGACCACAGTGTCTACAGCCCCTCATGCAGACAGCCAGCATGTTAGCTGTCATGCCCACGTAGAATGTGGTACAGTGGTTGCTGCTGAGTTGGTAAATCGCTTGGCTGCCTTCACATGCTGCCCCACATTTGATGTGTTACAGGTGCCTGCAACAGGACTGACAAAGTGATAGTGGGACGATGTATGGGACAGGTCTTGAATCTGCATAGTCCTTTTCTGTCTTCACATCTCTCCCTCCTCCCTCACCCAAAGTAGCACAGCCTTCACAGGCTACACATAGTAGCCTTGTGCTGTCCTTACCACATCCCTGCATGCACTCACTGGCAGCACTATCATCTTCCTCCTTTCCCAGGTGAGGTATGAGCGGCGGCAAATTGAAATTAGCGGAGATTGAGGCCTGGCGGATAACGAGAAGAGAGGATATACTGAAGGGCAAGTTCCCATCTCCGGAGTTCTGACAGGTTGGTGTTAGTGGGAAGTATCCAGATAACCCGGACGGTGTAACACTGTGCCAAGATGTGCTGGCCGTGCACCAAGGCATGTTTAGCCACAGGGTGATCCTCATTACCAACAAACACTGTCTGCCTGTGTCCATTCATGCGAATGGACAGTTTGTTGCTGGTCATTCCCACATAGAAAGCTTCACAGTGTAGGCAGGTCAGTTGGTAAATCACGTGGGTGCTTTCACACATGGCTCTGCCTTTGATCGTGTACACCTTCCGGGTTACAGGACTGGAGTAGGTGGTGGTGGGAGGATGCATGGGACAGGTTTTGCACCGGGGGCTGTTACAAGGGTAGGAGCCAGAGGGTAGGGAAGGTGGTTTGGGGATTTCATAGGGATGAACTAAGAGGTTACGAAGGTTAGGTGGATGGCGGAAAGACACTCTTGGTGGAGTGAGGAGGATTTCATGAAGGATGGATCTCATTTCAGGGCAGGATTTGAGGAAGTCGTATCCCTGCTGGAGAGCCACATTCAGAGTCTGATCCAGTCCCAGAAAGTATCCTGTCACAAGTGGGGCACTTTTGTGGTTCTTCTGTGGGAGGTTCTGGATTTGAGGGGATGAGGAAGTGGCTCTGGTTATTTGCTTCTGTACCAGGTCGGGAGGGTAGTTGCGGGATGCGAAAGTTGTTTTCAGGTTGTTGGTGTAATGGTTCAGGGATTCCGGACTGGAGCAGATTCGTTTGCCACAAAGACCTAGGGAAGGGACCGTTTGATGTGGAATGGGTGGCAGCTGTCATAATGGAGGTACTGTTGCTTGTTGGAGGGTTTGATGTGGACGGACGTGTGAAGCTGGCCATTGGACAGGTGGAGGTCAACATCAAGGAAAGTGGCATGGGATTTGGAGTAGGACCAGGTGAATCTGATGGAACCAAAGGAGTTGAGGTTGGAGAGGAAATTCTGGAGTTCTTCTTCACTGTGAGTCCAGATCATGAAGATGACATCAATAAATCTGTACCAAACTTTGGGTTGGCAGGCCTGGGTAACCAAGAAGGCTTCCTCTAAGCGACCCATGAATAGGTTGGCGTACGAGGGGGCCATCCTGGTGCCCATGGATGTTCCCTTTAATTGTTGGTATGTCTGGCCTTCGAAAGTGAAGAAGTTGTGGGCCAGGATGAAGCTGGCTAAGGTAATGAGGAAAGAGGTTTTTGGTAGGGTGGCAGGTGATCGGTGTGAAAGGAAGTGCTCCATCGCAGCGAGGCCCTGGATGTGCGGAATATTTGTGTATAAGGAAGTGGCATCAATGGTTACAAGGATGGTTTCCGGGGGTAACAGACTGGGTAGGGATTCCAGGCGTTCAAGAAAGTGGTTGGTGTCTTTGATGAAGGATGGGAGACTGCATGATTAGATTAGATTAGATTTACTTTCATTCCAACTGATCCGTAGTGAGGAGGTCCTGCAGGATGTGGAACATGTCAGAAAATGGGTTGAAGGTGTTGATCTACGTAGGCAGAGATACGTTCTGTGGGGGCTTGGTAGCCAGCTACAATGGGACAGCCAGGATGATTGGGTTTGTGAATTTTAGGAAGAAGGTAGAAGGTAGGGGTGCGGGGTATTGGTGGGGTCAGGAGGTTGATGGAGTCAGGTGAAAGGTTTTGTAGGGGGCCTAAGGTTCTGAGGATTCCTTGAAGCTCTGCCTGGACATCAGGAATGGGATTACCTCGGCAAACTTTGTATGTAGTGTTGTCTGAAAGCTGACGCAGTCCCTCAGCCACATAGTCCCGACGATCAAGTACCACGGTCATGGAACCCTTGTCCATCGGAAGAATGACGATGGATCGGTCAGCCTTCAGATCACGGATAGCCTGGGCTTCAGCAGTGGTGATGTTGGGAGTAGGATTGAGGTTTTTTAAGAAGGATTGAGTGGCAAGGCTGGAAATAAGAAATTCCTGGGAGGTTGGAGAGGGTGATTTTGAGGAAGAGGAGGTGGGTCCCGCTGTGACGGAGGACGGAACTGTTCCAGGCAGGGTTCAATTTGGATAGTGTCTTGGGGAGTTGGACCATTAGGAGTAGGATTAGGATCATTTTTCTTCGTGGCAAAGTGATATTTCCAGCAGAGAGTACAGGTGTAGGACAGTAAATCTTTGACGAGGGCTGTTTGGTTGAATCTGGGAGTGGGGCTGAAGGTGAGGCCTTTGGATAGGACAGAGGTTTCGGATTGGGAGAGAGGTTTGGAGGAAAGGTTAACTACTGAATTAGGGTGTTGTGGTTCCAGATTGTGTTGATTGGAATTTTGAGGTTTTGGGGGGAGTGGAGCTGGGAGATTGAGTAGATGGGAGAGACTGGGTCTGTGTGCAATGAGAGGAGGTTGAGGTTTCCTGGAAAGGTTGTAAAGGGTGAGTGAGTTGCCTTTCCGGAGGTGGGAAACCAGGAGATTGGATAGTTTTTTGAGGTGGAGGGTGGCATGCTGTTCTAATTTGCGATTGGCCTGTAGGAGAATGCTCTGAACAGTCGGTGTGGATGTGGGAGAAGAAAGATTAAGGACTTTTATTAAGGATAGGAGTTGACGGGTGTGTTCATTGGCCGAGTTGATGTGTAGGTGAGCTTCTGTAAAGTTTGGAAGGTAGGAGACGAGATACTGGCAGAAGTAAAGCTGTGAGGACCGGGCATGAGTCGTGCTTCAGTAGCTCAGATGGTAGAGCACTTGCCCGCGAAAGGCAAAGGTCCCGAGTTCGAGTCTCGGTCGGGCACACAGTTTTAATCTGCCAGGAAGTTTCAATAATAATAATAATTAGTAACCAAATACTTTGTCAAATTTTTTAAAAATGTAATGAAAATGTTCTTAAAACCCCTACCAGCCACCATGAAAACTGGTATGTTCACTACTGGGTGGTAGGGACTAGGTTGACTACCAATTCCCTAGACCCTATTACACCTCATTCTCTTTGCTACAATGTCATACAGCTGTAAGTACCTACAGTGAAGTGTCTGAAGTGCTTAAAAGCAAGGCATAGTGAAACGGTGCATTACTTAGGTCAACATAAAGGTGTCTCAAAATAAATGAGGAATTTTCCATAATTAAAGCTATTTCTGAACCATGTTCTAATATTTTTGTAAACTATACACCACAAATTTTGAATTTTTTTTAGTGTTTAGGTGGTTTGATGTTATGATTTAGTGATCTTCTTTTATGAGGTTTCAATCTATCTTGTTGTACAATGACTAGTACATTGGTGAATAGTGCTTTTCCCTGTCTTTTGATCTATTTGTTTCACGTAACCATTCTTATGAGTTTTTTAATGTAAATACCTGCAACTGAACTGAATTGTTATGTCAAATGACTGTATAAAAAGCCATTCATACTATAGCCCTGAGAATCATTAGCAATTTGGCTTTTTTTTCTTTTTGGTTAGTTAACTACAGAAAGTAGTAGTTGCTTACATTAAAACCATGTATTGTGTTCACATAGAACAGAATTTTTTTGCAAGTTCATATATTTAAAACTGTTTTTCTTCTTTATTACTTAATTATTGGCTACAGCTTCAAAGTAACATTAGATTTTTTTTCCTCTTTGACTGTGACAATTCTCTTAGGAGTGAATTTTTGGTGCTGATTGTAAATTGCTTAAAGTAGCCTACATCTAACTGATGAATCTACTAAGATGCTACACTACAGTGTTCTATGCTTCTATTTACATGGAATACACACATTGTTTCAAGGTCTTTGCCTCAGGTGACTTTGAACCGACAGATCATGTCATGGGGAACAATTTTTGTTAGAGAAAACATTTTCTGACGCTTTTTAGTAACAGTAGGTGTCCTTTAGCTTTCACTGGCCCTGAGACAACGAGATTTCACCACTAGCAGTCTGCTAACCAGTTGTACTGCATTCTACCGACCCCAGGAAATTGATAAGAGTGATTTTTGACAAGTAAACCTTAAGAATGAGTCAAGTGGCGAAATACATTTTAGGAACAATCAGGAATTTTACTTTTTCTGTGCCTATCCGCTTTCACATGGAATAGATGACTGGATTATAGGCAACACACAAGGTATGTGCAAGCCACATGGTGTCTACAGGGTGTTACAAAAAGGTACGGCCAAACTTTCAGGAAACATTCCTCACACACAAATAAAGAAAAGATGTTATGTGGACATGTGTCCGGAAATGCTTAATTTCCATGTTAGAGCTCATTTTAGTTTCATCAGTATGTGCTGTACGTCCTCAATTCCCCGCCAGTTGGCCCAATTGAAATTGCTCTACAGTACTAGCATCAAGCACATCCTCATTTCAGTGCAAATATTCTCTTTACGGATGAGGCTTCATTCCAACATGATCAAATTGTAAAGTTTCACAATCAACATGTGTGGGCTGACGAGAATCCGCACACAATTGTGCAATCACGTCATCAACACAGATTTTCTGTGAACGTTTGGGCAGGCATTGTTGGTGATGTCTTGATTGGGCCCCATGTTCTTCCACCTACGCTCAATGGAGCATGTTATCATTATTTCATACGGGATACTCTACCTGTGCTGCTAGAACATGTGCCTTTACAAGTACGACACAACATGTGGTTCATGCACGATGGAGCTCCTGCACATTTCAGTCCAAGTGTTGGTACGCTTCTCAACAACAGATTCGGTGACCGATGGATTGGTAGAGGCGGACCAATTCCATGGCCTCCACGCTCTCCTGACCTCAACCCTCTTGACTTTCATTTATGGGGCATATGAAAGCTCAAGTCTACACAACCCCGGTACCAAATGTACGTAGAGACTCTTCGTGCTCGTATTGTGGACAGCTGTGATACAATACGCCATTCTCCAGGGTTGCATCAGCGCATCAGGGATTCCATGCGACGGAGGGTGGATGCATGGATCCTCGCTAACGGAGGACATTTTGAATATTTCCTGTAACAAAGTGTCTGAAGTCACGCTGGTACGTTCTGTTGCTGTGTGTTTCCATTCCATGATTAGTGTGATTTGAATAGAAGTAATAAAATGAGCTCTAACATGGAAAGTAAGCGTTTCCGGACACATGTCCACATAACATATTTTCTTTCTTTGAGTGTGAGGAATGTTTCCTGAAAGTTTGGCCGTACCTTTTTGTAACACCCTGTATACCCTGCTGCCTCTCATGGGCATGAGCAGTACATAAGTATGCCTATTGTCACTGGAAAGCAACAGCAAACATTTTGTCTCTAACAAAAGTTGTTCTCATGACATGATTTATCACTCAAAGTAGAGTTCTGCCAGTCATCCAACCTGCAGAGTATCCTTGTCCATACCTATTTCAATCCTGCACCCCATGGTCAGCTCAGGTGAAAGACTAGTCCCACACACCCACCTGCCACTCCCAAACACTAACATCAAGTGTACTGATGTTGACATTTGCGACAGCAGAGAAAAAGACAGGTTTCCACACTTGTGGAAAAGTCAGTCATAGCCTTTCTGAATAAGCACTTGTAAAATAAAGTAATAGTCACTGATTCTCATTATTACATCTGGAAGTTATCAAACAGCTCTTACACATGCAATGCGATAGCAAAATGCACTTCCTAGCATAAATACGTACCCTAACATCCCGAAGGTTGATACCTTCCTCCAAAGAGTCCTCGGAAGATCTGCGGCTGGACGTATAACTCCCGCTACTGCCACCTGCACCGGCAGACAGTCTTCCCGATGTAACAGTGGCTGCCACACGCGCTGCTCGTGATGTTGGATCTGACGAAAAGAGAATGTCTCTATAAGGAAATAGTTTATATGCCAAAATTAAATTTCTTATCACAACTGTAGACTATGAGAAGTAAGTGAAACTTATTGATAGATTGAAACTGTGTGCCCAACCAGGACTTGAAACCAGAAACTACTTTTCACGAACAATGCTAGTGCACAAATCACAATCCATCTTCAGAGTTCCAAATCTGCCAATATCTCTCCTACTTTACAAACCTTATAGAACCTCTCCTGTATAGTTTGCTGAACTAGCCCAAACGGGTAAAGGTTATCACAAAGAAATGGATTCCCGCAAAACCTAAGGGTTGTTATAGGGGTTGTTACCCAATTTAGGACTCATTGCAGTGCTCATATCGAATGGGCTTGCTCTGTAGACAAGACAGGCATGGTTCTAGGTTTGAGTCCTGCTCTGGCACACAGGTTTCATCTGTCAAGAAGTTTCAAAACATCACACACTCCATTGCTGAGTGAAAGATTGTTTTGCAAACAATCCCGAGCAAAGGCTAAGCCATTTCTTCATACCTTTTCTTTGGAGAGTGCTAGTCCAGCAAAATACGCAGAAGAACTACTGTGAAGTTCAGAGAGTCTGAGAGAAGTATTGACAAAATCGAAGCTATCAGGACAGATCTTAAGCCGTGGCTGGGTAGATCAGTCAGAGAGTTTATCGACTGCAAAGAGCATCATTCCAGGTTCAAGTCCCACTAAGCAGTTCTAATCAGTCTGGAGTACTGAGTAATTTAATTTTCACACAGCATATTTAATTTTGCAAACTTGATTATTTCATTCCTTCAAGTGCAGGTGGACAATTGAAGAAGGTGGAGAGTGTCAAGTACTTGGGAAGTGTGATACAGAAAAATGGAGGAAATTAGAAATATCAGTGCACTTGGCAGACAGGCAGAATTATTTCTGTGAAGTGTTCTTTCCCTGTGCTCAAGACACTACACAAAAAAGCAAAGAAGTGATATATAGAAGTCATTAATTCCAATACTTACCTATGCATCTGAATCATGGGTAATGAAGAAAAAGAGATTCAAGCAGATAACAGGCAAATGAAACAAAGTTCCTCAAAATTAATATAGTAGTAATAAGGAGGGATACAATGAGGAATGAAAGGGCAAGAGAAATAGTGAAAGGGGCACCCTTGCAGAGCAGGACAGAAACAACAAGGCTATGATGGTATGAGCACTTAAAGAGAATGGAAAACAAGAGGATTCTCATGATGAAATCCTGGCATTAATGGGCTATGGCAGCAGATGGCCAACATGAGTGCCTTTGTTAACAGTATGACATTGCCTGAGATATGAAGGAAATGACCAAGAGAAAGACCAAGTGATTGATGGCTGGAAGATGTGGAGGAGTGTGTTGAAGACACCCAACCTGGGGCTAGGAACTGTTCAAGAAGAAGAAGAAGAAGAAGAAGAAGAAGAAGATGATGATGATGATACACAACAGGTCCATAGTTTTTATCTTATCTGCATGTCAGAACAGAAAGCAGTGTGTACCAATTCCATGCCTTTTACTGATCAATAAGTGCTCAAATTGACGTGGTGTGGCACAGGGCTCTATTTTGGGTCTCTACCTACCTACCTACCTACCTACCTACCTATTTACATACATACACACATAAATGTGTTCTCTACAAGACAGCATGTGTGTGGCAGAAGGAACATATTGTACCGATCTCATTTCCTCTTCTCCTGTTCCATTCACACATAGTACACAGGATTGACAGTATCTTTCTGTATCAGCCTGAATTTAATTTTAGTATCGCAATCATTAAACGAGATACACCTTGGAGAAAGTGACAGATTTCCCTGCCCATTTTGGTGCATGAACTCTTGGAATTTTGTGACTATGGCTCCCTATAAAACATCTTTTTGTAATGCCTCCCACTCATTTAGCTGTCCAATTTGTGACGTTCTGACATTCACTAGTCAAACTCGTGGAAAAACCTAGTGTCTGTCTCCCAACTTATTCTCCACTGCTCACACACCCTGGCAGGCAGCTCTTAAGCTTTAATGCACAATATCTATTGCAGAGCGGCTCACATCTCACAGATATATGCCAAGAGCATTGACAGGCCATTAAAACATTGAGGAGAGCTCTCCGATTTGCAAGTGAGGTGGTGTGCCATGTCATTTATTTACACGTATAGTTCCGTAGGACCAAATTGAGGAGCAAATCTCCAAGATCATGGAATGTGTCAGTACATGAAATTACAACATAAAAGTAATAACAGATAAAAATAAATGTTCATGAACCTGAAAAAGTCAGTCCATAAGTTTAAGTAAATGCTATCACCAATACAATAATAATCAGCTTAATTTTTCAAGGAACTCCAAGACAGAATACAGCAATTTTTAAATGGACATACCACCATTTGACAGTACAGTCAAATGGCTGTGTGTTCACTTAAAAACAAAAAAAAGGAATTAACAAACTTTGAAAGCAGAATGGTAGTTGGAACTAGTTGCAAGGGACATTCCATTTTGAAAGTGTTAGGGAATTCGATATTCTGAGATCCATAGTGTGAAGAGTGTGCTGAGAATACCAGATTTCAGGCATTCCCTCTCACCATGGACAACACAGCAGCTGACGACCTTCACTTAACGACCGAGAGCAATGGCATTTGCATAGTGTTGTCAGTGCTAATAGACAAGCAACACTCCCTGAAATAACTGCATAAATCAATGTGGGATGTGGGATGTGTGACGAATGTATCCATTAAGACAGTGAGCGAAATCCTGGCATTAATAGGATATGGCAGCAGATGGCCAACACGAGAGCCTTTGTTAACAGTATGACATTGCTTGCAGTGCCTCTTCTGGGCTCGTGTCCATATTGGTTGAACCCTATATGACTGGAAAACTGTGGCCTCGTCAGATGAGTCTCAATTTCAGTTGGTAAGAACTGATGGTAGGGTTTGAGTGTGGTGCAGACCCCACTAGGCCATGGACCCAAGTGGTCAGCAATACACTGTGAATACAATGATGTTGACTCCATAACGGTGTGGCTTATGTTTACATGGAGTGGACAGGGTCCTCTGGTCAAACAAACTATTATTGACTGTAAACGATTATGTTCAGCTGCTTGAAACCATCTACAGCCATTCAGAGGACTTCAGGTTCCCAAACAATGATGGAATTTTTATGGATTACAATGTGCCATGTCACCAGGGCACAATTATTTGTGGTTGGTTTGAAGAACATTCACGACACAATGAGTGAATGATTTGGCCACCCAAATCACCCAACGTGAATCTCGTCGGACATTTATGGGACACAATCGAGATGTCAATTTGTGCAAAAACACCCGCATTGGCAACACTTTCACAATCACAGACGGCTATAGAGGCAGCATGGCCCACTATTTCTGCAGTGGACTTCCAATGACTTGTTGAATCCATGCCACATCCAGATGCTGCACTACACAGAGAAAATGGATGTCCAATACAAAATTAGGAGGTATCCAATGGCTTTTGCCATCACAGTGTATTATTGTGCCAAAAAACAACCTATAAGCAGAGTTCAGTAGTGTAACACTGTTACAGAAAGGAGTTAGGTACATGGATACATATATTCAATCTGCCAGAGCATATTAAATGTCTCTCAGGTTTTGTGGGGAAGTTTAAGATTGTATTCAAAAACTTTCTGTTGGATAATTCCTTCTCCACTCAAAAGTCTATTCACAGTAAATCTTAAAATTTAACTGTAATATGAAACTCTTTCATAAAGTCAGGTCATTTCATTGTACTTGTATTGAAGTAATAGATTTAAACAAATAGGTGCTACCTTCAATAAATATACAACTAACAAGCACAACTTCAAAGATTTAATTCATGGGTGAGTTTTCTGAACCAGCTGAAGTGACAAAAGACAAGGGAATGGTATATTCCCATAACTTCGTACTATGTCCTGGACAAACCCAAAGAACAGGAAAAAGCATTTGATATTGACAAAATTAAGAATCAAATTGTAGTGGGCTACAAGCAAGAAGACATTACTATCAACTGTTAAGTATTTGCTGATGTTATGCTGTTACCAAAGAACACTGCATAAGGAGGAGCAAATTTCATGGGCCAAGAAAAGGTGGCAATACTTACTGATTGTACAGCAACCATGAACTACACAAGACACATGGCAGAATATTAGACACTACAGAAAAGTAAAGCATAAAAATCTTTGTGCAGATCACAAAAGATGGGCAACACTAGTTTCACCACAAGAATCTTTAACAAGCCAGCAGAAAAGACAACTTTCTGAAACAAAAATCTGCAACAAATTAACATTATAAAAAAGGACATAAATGCCAAAAACATATTTAGAATGAATATACATATGTAAAGTTAAAGAGCTTGAGGAACTAGAAGCTATATGCAGGAAGAAAAAGCTTTGGACAGAAGAAAAGAAACTAATCTAGGAAAAGTGATATCACTGGAGTCTTAACACGTGCTCCACCATATATGAAAGATCGTCCAAGAAGAAAGTAAATAGAACATTAAAAAATCATTTGCAATCAAAAAAATCATAATCAGGAAAGTAATGGCCTAATAGAAATTACTCTGTTAGTTGATACGTGTTAGACAGATCACAAATTTGATATATTGTTACGAGGTGTAAGATTAAACTTGACAAAACTATTTATTGTTACCAAGCAAAGAACAATCAGATTTGATCATTTCATTGACAATGAGATCATCAGAAATGAACCACTAGCTCAGTTCAAGAAGACTGGGGAAGAAATTTGGCTGTAAGTTATTTAAATACCTGAACTGACTTAGGGAGACCATAAACAACCTAAATTAGGATTGCCACCCAAACTGAAGGTCAGATCCTTGACAACAGTGTCATTTCATAACAAAATACAGGATTCAATTTGCCTGCATAATAAAACTGTCAGCTTATAGTGCCTTAAATGAAAAAAAAATAAGAATGCTAGTATTCATTACAACAAGTGATAGTCATAAAGTCTTTATTATCCCGTCAGAAAAAAATAAGTAATTCATTTTTTGATTGTTTGCAGTTACATGTGTGCATTGCTGGTACACATTGAAAACCCTGTGCCACAGCACCGTAGCAGGTCAACGATGGCCCACAACAATATGGTGCAGCCCATCTCCACTTGATCAGTAGGTTGTACTATTTTCTTTTGCCTCATCTGGAGACATGCTGTAGTACTGTAGCACAAAGGTTTCAATGTGTTCCAGGACTGCAGCCATGTACCTGCAAACAAAAAAGTAATTCACAGTGACAGCTAAAACTTTATGACTGTCCTTCACAAACTGATTACAAATCAGGGCCAGTAAATAAGAAAGTAAAGCGTCTGAATGTGGAGTCAGAACCTCTGGACCTGGTTATCATTATGCTAAAATATTGCACCCAGGTAGCACTAATGAAGGGTGGTACTTCTGTCAGTAAGGTGTCCTCAATGCACGGTTGAGTAACAAGGTACTTGAATGTTAAGTATCTAGAGGAAATGGGAAATAATATGTCATATCCTGACAATGGATACTGAACCAGAATGACACTGCTATGTCGCCACCTCAGTGTCTGTTACAGACAAAAGTGACACCAATGATCAATAATTCGACATCTCCATCTACAACCACATGGATACACTGTAAATCACATTTAAGTGCCTGGCAGGGGGCTCACAGAACCACCTTCACAATAATTCTCTATTATTCCAAACTTGTACAGTGTGAGCTCTGATTTCCCTTACTTTATTGTGATGATTGTTTCTCCCTGTGTAGGTTGGCATCAAAAAAATATTTTCGCATTTGGAGAGAAAGTTAGTGATTGAAATTTTGTGAGAATATTCTGCCACTACGAAAAACGCCTTTGTTTTAATTATGTCCGTCCCAAGTCCTGTATAGCTTCAGTGACACAATCTCCCCTATTTTGTGATAATACAAGCCCTTCTCTGAACTTTCTTGATTTACTCCATTAATCCTATCCAGTAAGGATCCCACCCATGCAGCAGTATTCTAAAAATGGACGGCCAAGTGCAGGCAGTCTCTTCAGTAGATCTCTGTGCCTTCCAATTTAAGTTATTTGTGACTGTAATTCCTAGGTATTTACCTGAATTTACAGCCTTTAGACTTGACTGATTTATCGTAAAATTGAAGTTTAACGGATTCCTTTTAGCACTTGTGGATGACCTCACACTTTGTTATTTATGGTCAATTGCCAATTTTTGCACCATACAGATCTTTTCTAAATCGTTTTTTCATTTGCTTTGATCTTTTGATGACTTTACCAGTCGATAAATGACAGCATCACCTGCAAAACAACCTAGGACGGCTTCTCAGGTTGTCTCCTAAATAATTTATGTAAATGAGGAACTACAAAGCACCTATAACATTACCTTGAGGAACGCCAGAAATATCACTGTTTTACTCGATAACTTTCCGTCAATTACTGTGAACTGTCACCTCTCTGACAAGAAATCAGGAATCTAGTCATATAAGCACAAAGCCATTTGTGTAGTACAATGTCAAAAGCATTCTGGAAATCTAGAAATATGGAATCAGTTTGAAATCACTTCTCAATAGCACTCAACACTTCATGTAAGTAAACAGCTAGTTGTGTTTCACAAGAATGTTGTTTTCTAAATCCATGTTGACTATATGTCAATGACTTATGTTGAGATAATGTATAATGTTCAAACACAATACATATTCCAAAATTCTGCTGCATATCAACATTAATGGTATGGGCCTGTAATTTAGTGGATTACTCCTACTACCTTTCTTGAATATTGGTGTGACCTGTGCAACTTTCCAGTCTTTGGGTAGGGATCTTTTGTCGAGCAAACAGCTGCATATGAGTGTTAAGTATGGAGCTATTGTATCGGTATACTCTGAAAGGCATCTAACTGGTATACAGTCTGGACCAGAAGACTTGCTTTCGTTAAGTGATTAAAGTTGCTTCACTACTCCATTTCTACATTCCTTATGTTGGCAGCTGTTCTTGACTCAAATTCTGGAATATCTACTTTATCTTTTTTTGTTAAGGCATTTCGGAAGGCTGTGTTTAGCAACTCTGTTTTGGCAGAACTGTCGTCGATAGTATTTCCATTGTTACTGCACAGAAAAGGCATCGATTGTGTCTTGGCACCAGCACATTTCACAAACGATCAGAAGCTCTTTGAATTTTCTGCCAGGTTTTGACACAAAATTATGTTGTGGAAACTATGATAAGCAATTCGCATTCACGTCCACGCTAAATTTAAAACTTCTGTGAAAGATCGCCAGTCTTGGAGATTTTACGTCCATTCATATTTGGCATTTTTTTCCCCCTCCATTCTCTCTGCAAGTGTTCTGACCCGTATTGGGTACCAAGGAGGATCAGCTCCATCGTTTGTTAATTTATTCGGTGTAAGTCTCTCAACTGCTGCCGATAATATTTCTTTGAATTCAAGGCACATCTGATATACACTAACATTGTCAATTAGGAAGGAGTGGAGACTGCCTCTCAGGTAGGCGTCAAGTGAATTTTTATCTGCTTTTTTTGAATAAGCAGTACTTTTCATTTATTTTTGGAGGTTTTTGAGGTTACTCTATTCAATTTCGCTACGACAACCCTGCGTTCAATACTCCCTGCATCTGTTCTGATGCTTGTTATTAGCTCAGGATTATTTGTTGCTAAGAGGTCAAGTATGTTTTCACAACATTTACTATTCACATGGGCTCATGAACTAACTGCTCTAAATAATCTTCAGAGACTGCATTTAATACTATTACGGCTGATCTTTTAAGTGTACCTCCGGATTTAAACATGTATTTTTGCCAACATACAGAGGGTAAGTTAAAGTCACCACCAACTATAATTGTACGAGTCAGGTATGTGTTTAAAATTAAATTCAACTTTTCTTTGAACCTTTCAGCAATTGTATCATTTGAATTGTGAGGTCAGTAAATGGATCCAATTATTGTTTTACTCCGGTTGCCAAGAATGACCTCTGCTAATACTAACTCGTAGGAACTATCTAATTCAATTTCACGACAAGATAAACTACTTCGAACAGCAACAAATATGCCACCACAAACTGTTTTTAGTTATTCTTTCGAAACACTGTTAGATTCTTTGCAAACATTTTGGCTGAACTTATCTGCAGCTGTAGCTAGCTTTCAGTGTTTATAACAATTTGAGCATCACTACTTTCTATTGGTGCTTGGAGCTTTGGTACTTTCCCAACATAGCTACGACAATTTACAACTGTTATACCAATTGTTCCTGTACCTATGTTCTTCCTACTTTCGGCCCGCACTCTTTGAGAAATGCATTTCACTGGAAAAGGTGATCTTTGGTCAACCATGACATTGCAGTCTGAACTACAAGCCCCCAAAAAGTCAGAGTTGTCAGCTGTAGAGGAGCAGTGGTGGCAACAGTACAAAGCAACAAATAGAAAGCCTCATCTGAGGCAATGGCTCTGAAAACTTGTGATAACAGCGTGTATACGCGGACAAGAAAAAAAAAGATCCCAGATTTCCCGGTTAAAAATACACTTTCTCTCGGGTGAAGACATACTTTTTCCGTGTTAAGTGACAGTATATTTTCCCTTGGAACTGCAAAACTTATAAATCCTTTGAATGGTTATGGTTTTGTACACGGGCATAGAATTTCCCGGCACTTTAGAAAACAAAACTCGGGGGAAAAAAAACACATTTTGGAATTATCTTTGATGTGCAGCAACATGTACGCTGTGTATTTTTGTATTACAAAAGTATACATTGGAATTCCACCAAACACCGCATGTTACTTTCCGAATCATTGAAATCGAGATTGCGATGCGCTTTTGTAAGCGTCACAGCTCATGTCACGTGGTCTCACCAGCCAATGACAGCAGATATTCAGAGCACTGAACCAGGCAAAAGCAACATCACTGTTAAGTAGCACGAACACACAAACAGGGAAAGTTAATAGTTTAAATTAATATACATAGTGTTGTTGCAAGAAAAGCAAAGCTTTCACATATAATATTGGTCTCTAAGGTTAATAAGCTGCAAGAGAAGCTAAGCTTTCACATATAACGTTGATCTTTTTTGAACATGTTACACTTTAAGATATATCACACAAATGTGCCAATAAAATTTTTAACAATGACATAAATGTCTTCAGGGTTCGAAATTCTTCTAAAATGGCTCGTCATCAAAGAGTTGATTTTCAAATGAGAGTCAAACGCTCTGTGATTTAAGAAAGCCATGGTACATTCTCACACGTAGTTCAACTTACGTAAAAGGATATTTACTTTGAAAGTAACGCTTTTCAAATCACCATTCGCAATATTTTCCCGCGACCTGTTAGAAATAGGTATGTTTCAGAAGTTGCCAGAGAGCGCAGATAACAGGTGACATGGCACTTGCGCAGCTAGCATGACGTAGGGATCCCGTATGTACGTATGTGTAAGACATTGAAAGATCATACATTATGTCATAAAAGAAACAATACATCAGAGGATACCTGATGAGCATACTAAAATGTGCACATTTAAAGTGCATACTTAAAGTGCACATTCGTATGTCCAGATTCCCAATGAAGTAGACCTCAACCTGATATTAAGCTTTTCAGTGTGGCTTTCGGGACGTAAATTTTCTTGGAGCACCAGTACTGTATTATATCATGTTTGGTTCTTTATTATGGCATAATGCCATACGTGCTAGAAGATGAAAACGTGCACTTGAAATGCAGCGAACAGCTGAAGCCAGCCAGTACTGTGGAATTAAACATTTCGTTTCAAATACATTGACTGCCTCTGCTGAAAAGGTTAATAAAAGTCAAATTTCTTTAGCAAACAGACTAAAATAACTTCATTGTTCTGCAGGGCGATTAATGCTTGACTGTCAGAAAGGTGGAAATAAAATAAAATCTAAAACTAATAATATATTTCAGCCTTCCGTAATTATATGAATGTATTTTAATGCACTTGATAGCTCCCGGCCACAGATATCCATTTTGTTTTCATTTGACGTGAGAGTAAACGAAGGGGAAACAGCAAAATCACTAAATGTAAACACGGGTCACATGGAGACTACCCACTATAACTCAAGACTGCTTTGTGCATCTGCCCCGGATCTACAATATTTGCTAACAAGGCCAATACTAAAAAAAAAAAAAAAAAAAAAAAAAAAAATATTCAAACTTTCAAAAATATGTTCATCTTGTAGCGCACATCTTTCTGAAAAGTCTGAAACATAAAACATATGTGTTCGAGGAAATTTAACACATGTTATTTGGTCTTAAGTGTGCCAAAAAGCAGTGCCACGCCTCTTCATACAGCATTCTTCTATCGCACGTCACTGTATTTCGCTCTGTGGAATTGAAACGTGTGCATTTTGTAATGGATGCCATCACACTATATTCAGGACAGTGGAAACTGAAATGTCCTGTGGGTCCTCTCCTGCTCCCAGTCGGCCAGTTTGACAGTCTGCACCCCTCCCCCACTGCCCCTTTTTTAAAAAAAATCGCGCAGTTAATAGCAGATGGGATTATTTATAATCAGGAGAACAAGAAGTTTTCAGAAAATTTGCACTCTATATTGCCTATTAGCTAATAACTTGCTGTTTTGTGTGACAAAATTAAATATAGGATACATAAAACCAATAAAGACAAGAGACAAGCAAGAAAAAACACATTTCTTCAATCCTTAGCTCCTAAAATTTTTCTCTCTCTAATCTCACTACAGCTTTACATGGCGTGCTTTCCTTTCTGAGAAAGGATCTATTACCTCATCAAAGTTCGTCAACCGTTTCTCTACATGAAAAATCGATGTCGTTATCTAAAACTGAAAAAGCTGTTAATACAAATAATACCAAAGACTGTTGTGGTTTCTCGATCTGATTACGTCTATTTTGTCACTGTCTGCTACATAAAACAAAATAGGCCTTTCTAATATTGCAGCACTTTTGTAACACACACAAAATAAATGAGACTGTTTTGGCACAAATGGTCATTTTTATAACACGACAGAATATAATTCGGGAAGTACCAATATCAAATGTGTATTAGGTCTACTACAAGCGAAAAGCTTTATATTAGGAAATAGTTTCACATTTCATTCATATGCACCAGTTTCTCATGTATGAGATCAAAAAGTAGTATTACAACATTTTTATATAAATTTGGAATCATCTAATTCTTCCATAATTTGTGCGACGTCCCCGTTTCTTCTCCTTCCTCGTTCTAACAAACAATCTTGTATTACCAATTCTGTAGCTATTCCTGCCACTGTCAAAATTTGTTTGCCGATTAACTTCAGTGAATCACAGGTTTAGTTATCTTGCTATTATTCTCCGGTTAGGCGTTGTTACATGTTCGTACAACATGTTTTCCGCGTTACTTCCAGAATATAACTTAAGCGGCTGCTAGCCGGGGACTGTACAACTGGACTTTTCTGGTGTAGTGATCTAGCCAAAACTTTCCTGTCTAAATTTGATTTTCTTGGATACACTGTGAAGATAATATATAATCTTTGTCATCTGTTCTTCCTGTTATTCATTTATTTCCATTCTGGTAGTCTGAAGCTATGGATTTCACTTGTAATTATAACAACACTGATCATTCGCAAACCCAATCAACCACATGATCAGACAGCGATTGGCATTCATCCGTTCGGCTTTACTCCGCTCAGCTCATATAGCCCTGTCCCCTTTTGTCTGGGGAAAGTTTATTTCTAGATGCGATGAGGATTCTCCTGACAGAGACATCATGTACACTACACACGCATTCAAAAATCAACTTATTATTCATTCAGGAATCAACTTAAAATGTGTTCAAAAACCAACAGGGATGCATTTCAGAACCATATGAATAATCGATAGACCAACGTGTGCTGGATGCTAGGGTCTTTGTGAAACAAGTTCCCCCCCCCTCAAGAATATGAATTTAGCGCCCCCTTTTCCCGATAGCATATAGCTGCTTGCTGCTACTGCTTGCACAGCCAACAGCCACATTCCTGTAGCCAGAAGCGGGAGAATCTACTACTCAAACGAGACTCAACTGCGCATGCGCATGAACCCGCTTGTAGCTGCTAAAACAAATCTAATGTAAACAGTTGTGACTTCATGCTCATCGGACACACTTTGCTGTTGGCAGACGCTTGCATGAGCACTGTGTGTCGTTGTTGCATATGACGCATTTCCTTTGCAATTTAAGGTATTTTATTTTTGTTTTTTTCTCTTGTTTACATTTTATTGTTGAAGTATTATTCTGCAGTAGCGGGATACAGTAATATCCTTTGTTAGAGTATTGGTTCTTACCAGTCAAAATTACAAAAATTTAACAGAAAACTAAAACAAAATCTGTGCATTTCACAATGTCGGGAGCCATAGAAGTATCATCTGATATGGATTTTGGAAGAAGTCTCCCCCCCCCCCCCCCACGTTTTTTTACAGGTTGATGAAATATTTGGAGACAATCAGATCCCTCCATGATTCCAGGAAGGG
This sequence comes from Schistocerca nitens, assembly GCF_023898315.1. Classification (NCBI taxonomy): domain Eukaryota; kingdom Metazoa; phylum Arthropoda; class Insecta; order Orthoptera; family Acrididae; genus Schistocerca; species Schistocerca nitens. The sequence goes on from NC_064617.1 coordinate 690,633,690, forward strand.
CCACTCAAGATGACCAGCCTCAGCTGTAAACCTGGAGAATGTGGAAGGAGAAAGAACCCTACTGAGGAGCCCACTACATCAACAATGCAAGCAGCATTGCAAATCAAGTAGTCATTATGATCTCTGCAGGGAATAATGAAACAGAAACTTAACCTTTTCCCTAACAAAATTACAACTGTGCCAACCTCTGAAGGACAGTGATGTGAAACAGTGATATTCTTTTGCAAATGAGACGACTGAGGCCTCTAAAAATGGAACAGTCAGTAAGGAGGTGAAGATTACTACATCTAACTACACAGATTGAGGTGTTTATGCCACATCTCTGGCTACATGTTACAATATTTTGTTGTTATTCTTTAACATACAGTATATAATGATTCACTTCGCTGTAAGCTAGTGCCCATTGTGTGACACAACAGATGGTCTTGGAGCATAAGAATGGTGCGGTGAGTAGAAGCCATATCATGCTGGAACATCTAGAGACAGCAGGGTTTCACCTACGATGCTTGGAGCTAAGAAGCATATCTTTCATTACTTATAGTTACTGTCTGAATGTTAAAATACATCTCCAACTAAGCTTCTGATGTTACCTGCATGATAATTTTTAACAACAATTTCAACACCTCTCAATTCATACTCAGAAACTAACTGCCAATTACAGTTAACATTGATATTCACTGGTGGACAAGACAAACTAATCACAAATGTGCCCAGAGTAGGTACATGCCAAACTGTTAAGATAGCTCAGTAAGAGCCTACAAGCAAGAGAGACAACATGGGAATCCACTTGTGAAGTGTGATCTCGTGTAAATGGGAGCAATTTGTAGGAAATATTCCTGGATGACGTACATGTGCAACCTTATGTTAATCTTAAATCATGTGTATGAGCCTACAATCAGTCCTCTGAAGAGGCAATATGTGAATCCACATACAGATGGAACAATTTGTTGAAAGTTGCCTCGGAAAACATAAAAGTGTTATCTCGTGCTGATCCTAAGATCATGCGTAGTAATCAATGACTTCTTATGAGTAATCTATGGTTGGTTGGTTTGGGGAAGGAGACCAGACAGCGAGGTCATCGGTCTCATCAGATTAGGGAAGGAAGTCGGCCGTGCCCTTTGAAAGGAACCATCCCGGCATTTGCCTGGAGCGATTTAGGGAAATCACGGAAAACCTAAATCAGGATGGCCGGACGCGGGATTGAACCGTCGTCCTCCCGAATGCGAGTCCAGTGTCTCACCACTGCGCCACCTCGCTCGGTGAGTAATCTATGACTTCTTATGGTACTTGGGAAATGATGGTTAGTATCCAGAAATATTGCTGTGAACATTAATAGTACACTGGTTTTCAGAATCATTTTCTTGATTTTTTGATTCTATGAATAAAGAAAAAATCAAGTGGTATCCCATTATTTTGCAATTCTCATTTTAGTTGCATTGACATTTTCCCATTCTGTTATGCTCTGTTCACTGTATGCATGTTAGGAGTCTGCAGCTGATGAGTCCAAATCATCCTTACAAGGTAAAAATTAAGCGAGTAGCCTCCAGTTGTACTAGGAGAAGTAGATGAAGATGTTACATTCAAAAATCCACTTTGGCATTTCTTTTTGGTAGAAAGCGTCACATTTAGGAACCCACTATCTAATGTACGAGGGTTACAATTTGCATCGTCTGGGAAAACAGCTCTAATAGACATTTGCCTCCACTTGTGTGAGGAAATAGTCTGAACACGTGCATGGATGTTCATGAATATTACACTTGGCACATCCTCACAAATATTGCACTTAGCATTTATTGCGGAAAATGTTGCTAAACAATGGTTAATTTTAACATGATGTATTACAATTGAAATCCCTAAATGGGGAAACAGCCAGTAATTGGTGTATAAACGATGTGGCAGGAAATTTGCTGGGACAATAAACATTACCTAGTGGAAATTACGGCTGAACTTTGATAGTTATTAGTTGAAGTCGGAGGAATTCTGAACAGTGCATATTTGGTAATAACTGTGAATCTGAATTTTGCTGTGGACTATGATATAAACAATTGTTTATAAGGATTCCCCTGTGACTATTGATCAGATGTGATGTCATTTGTTATGAACATTAGAAGAGAATATCACTTCTGAACTGTGGTTACATACCAATTTTTATGAAGAGTGGTCGTAAGGAATTGTTTTAAACGATGGAGATAATTTTTTAGCAAATAGGGGACACTTAATGAATAATATTTTCAAACAACTGAAATGACTGTATTAAATATTCAATGAAACAATGTGTTAGGACTATGAGCAATATATGTGCTCAAATAACATCCATTGAACACCAAGTTATTTTACGAACTGCATGTGGCACAGGGCGAGCTGCATGTGAAACTTTAAATGCAGAGGTCAACAGAGGTGCTCTAGCAGCTGACAGTGCCCAGCCACTCATATAATTTGGAGTGCATGACTACAACTCCATGACAGTGCAAGGGCAGTGCCTGAGTTTGCAGTTAAAGTAAGTGCTGCTTACATTATTCTTAAAGAAAGGAACTTTTGTCATAGTTTCAGAAGTCATCTTGCAATTTCAGCACTTGTAATTCTGTGTTTTGTCAATTATTGCCACATAAGGCAAGGTGAATTCTATTAATGACATCAGTGACGAGATCATCACTTGAGCAGATGCTGCTAGTAATGTAGACAATATTAATGAGCGACTCTGACAAAGTATCCTTTACTAAAACTGTTGCGGTAAATGGGGAATATGATGTTAATGACAGCATAAATCATTTTGATAATGTCTTATACAATCACAATACTGAAGTAAATGGGGAGCAAGAAGCAAACAATTATGCAAGCCATGCTGAATTGCCAGAATTGTCAAGTAGTTGTGATGATTGGTGTTGTCCCACTATTTTTGAGGAGTCGAGGTATGGTGGAGACAGAGGCAGTGGGAAAGAAAGACAAAAGGAGACAGTGTACATGAGAGAGGAGACACTTGCAGAGGGATGTACTGCAAATCAATGGGAGAAAAAGGAGACACCGGGAGAGAGACATATACAGACAGTGGCAGTGAGAGGGAGATGCTGAGTATGAAGACTGGACTACAAAGAGAGACATGAGACTGGGTAAAAGGATTTAGAGCGTTCTCTGTTAAGAGCACGAACATTCTTGCACGCCAAAATTTTTGGTGGAGAAGGCAGAATGAGGACTGAGGCAGCTGGTTCACCACTTTTCTGTCACGAGTCTTTTAAAGAGGAACATATTCACTTTTTTGTGCTCAATGGTCAAGATTTATAGTCATATGTTGACTAACAAAAACTTATGTACGCTTTTATATGAAGAAAAAAACATTTGTATATTATTTCTTATGGCTCTCTGACTACTTAGCATAAATTTACCATTTTAAAAATTGTACACAATTATACAAATCTAAAATTATGAATTAATGTGGTTAATATGCAATATTTCAGTTTTCCCACATAGCTCAATTTATCCTTTTAATTTAGCTCTTCATAATTCTGCATTTGTTTCCATCAAAATTAAGGATATACTAAAAATTAGTTTTGCTGCAATATTCTTGACTGATTTCCACAGTGCAAATGCAGTGCCCAGCTGCAGTTCAAAATATTTACTTATAGATCTGGGAACAGATGGGAGGTGTCCTGTCAACCCAGCAGAAAAATAATAGCCGCTCTATCAGAGCCTGTCAGTGGTTATGGTAGAGCAGTGATATCATGCAAGCTCTATAATTCATCAGGCCCTTCTGACTGAACAAATTTTCGGTCATTTCTGACTCATTAAGTATTATACAGCTTTTCAATACCCCCAAAGGAGCAGTAAGAGCCATCTCATGCAGATGAGGCAGGGTGGTATAGCACAGCACTGTGGAGATTTGGTGAACTTTGTCTGGATACCAATTCACCAAAGCACTCAGCATAATTAGTACGTGGAACTCCCCACAAAAGATCAATGGCATTTAAGAAATCAGTTTCAAAAAATGCAAGAATATATATGAGCTTCAAGCACAGAGGGCATTTAACATGCAGAGGACTGAGTGGCAGGAAACATGAAGGCATGGGGTTCACCAATATTATAACCTATATCATCCTCCTCTCACTAAAATCATCATCTATAAATTGGACATGTAGTAGAAATTTTTAATAATAATAATAAGAATGCTGAAGATAAGGTGGGTAGATCACGTAACTAATGAGGAGGTATTGAATAGGATTGGGGAGAAGAGAAGTTTGTGGCACAACTTGACTAGAAGAAGGGATCAGTTGGTAGGACATGTTTTGAGGCATCAAGGAATCACAAATTTAGCATTGGAGGGCAGCGTGGAGGGTAAAAATCGTAGAGGGAGACCAAAAGATCAATACACTAAGCAGATTCAGAAGGATGTAGGTTGCAGTAAGTACTGGGAGATGAAGAAGCTTGCACAGGATACAGTAGCATGGAGAGCTGCATCAAACCAGTCTCAGGACTGAAGACCACAACAACAACAACAACAACAACAATGACAACAACAACAACAATACCAGCTCCCAATCGTGGAGATGCCCTAGAAGAGTAAACCGTTCCCAATCATGGAGATGCCCTAGAAGAGTAAACCACAAAGACAATTGTTTCAGACTAACAATTTGATCTTTTAATTAAGAGTTCAATTCCTACCCTTCTATTGTAGAATGGAATGTCCACTAAAAGAAAATATCTCTAAAGAGGAATCCATCACTGTATTACGCATGCAACCGACCCACAATGGAAACATTTTAGATCTCGAAGCTACAAATAGGCCTGACCTTGTGGACAGTGTCAGAAGAGAGACAGGGTTTAGTTATCACAATATCCTAGCCACAATGATTACTGCAGTCAATAAATCCATGATGGACACTATGAAAATTGTTCTGCTCAAGAGAGCAGATAATCAGCTGTTAGCATTCACACAGGCAATGAATAGATGTCATTTAGTTATAATATGATGGATGTGGATGAATTATGGGCAAAGTTTAAAATGATTATAAATCATGGTCTCAAGAAGAATATGCAGAATATGTGGATTAAGGACAGTAAGGACCCTTTGTAATTTGGTAATAAAATGATGAAAATATAAATATTGTTGCAGTCTTAGTTCAAAGAAGAACGCACAAATGGTAACAGGCTAAAGTTAGATGAAACTCATTCGTCTATAAAAAGATCAATGTGTGATGCATACATCAACTAACAACGTCATATCTCAGGGAAACATCTGGATGAGAATCATAGAGAATTCGAGTCCTATGTAAAATTGCTAAGTGGTTCGAAAGCTTCTACTGACACTCGTCAACCTGTCTGGTGTGGCAACTGAAGACAGCAGAACGAAAGCTAAAGTTTTAAATTTCACATAAAAAAAAAAAAAAAAAAAAAAACATTCACACAGAGAATCATACATACATATCTTTCTTTTGACAGTTAAACAAACTTCCACACGGAGGAAATACAAATTTGCAAAGCTTTTAAATTTGAGGTCTATAAGCCACTAAAATATTCAGAGGCCTTTTCGTGGTGTACCTGTACACTTTCCCTCCTTGCTGCTTCATACACTGATGGAGTTTATAAACAATGCCTGTAAGTACAGCTCCATTTAAGTGCAAGTGTTTTGAACATCAAATACCAAATGAAAGGCTGCTCACCTGCAGATGAATGATGAGCGCCCTACAACACTAATCATCATCATCATCATCATCATGAATGATGAGTGACAGATAGCCCCAGGCACACTTGAAAGCTTAGAAAGTCAAACTAGTTTTTGGGGCGGTGTTCTTTTTCCTAGTATTACAACAGACTCTCAACATGCACTCCCACAACTGAGAGAATACTGTCTCCTTACGAGTGGTTGTTGAAGAGGAGGGCAGTGGGGAAAGAGAAAATTGGAGCAGCTGGCAAGGGGGAAGATGTGTGTGACAAGAAGGGGGGGAATTTGTTGGCTCCCAGTTCCTCCATCCTGTCAACCCTGACACTACTCATAAACAGTTAACACTGTTGCAGCGTGTGTGTGTGTGTGTGTGTGTGTGTGTGTGTGTGTGTGTGTGTGTGTGTGTAACTGTAAATGTGACAGGATCATAAAGCTGAAGTATGGTGAACTTAGTTCAACATACTATTCTCAAAGCTGTGTTATAAGTTAGTATTGTCAAACAATTAATGAAGGCTATGCAGCAGTCATATGGTTGACTGTGATGAATCTCAGGTGACAACTGACTGTTCATCCAGCTGCAACAATGGGACAATGAAGACCAGTGGGACAATGAAGACTTTTGGTATAACCTCTGCAGTCACAGTTAATTTCTGACTATTTATAGTGATTCCAGATGTGTGTTATTTATATCTGAGTTCCAGTAGGCCAGAGGTTACTCCTAGAAACCACAAAAAAGATTACACTTTTAACATTATGAAGTTGGTATCTCATTGCCACATTCTTATCCTTTGAATTCTACACTGGAAATTCTACATCTATAGGAATTTAGAATTTTCACATTCTGTATTGTTTTGAAATATCCCTACCTACCACAAAGTTTATAACAGATAAATCAGACATATATTTCAATCTCACGGCTATCAGTGCAACATTACTTTAGAAACACTCCAGCATAAACATTTCGTAGTATATAACAATTTAGCAAAATTAAAATTATTTTGAAGAAACGTCTTCAAAAATCACAAAACTGGTACGTATTTACTGAATGTCCTTACAGCATTATGGATGTAATCCAAAGAAATAGTGTGTCTAAAAGTGTGTGTCCATTTCCGCAAGTAACTGTATAGTTGTTCAGTTTCAACACTGACTTAATGACAACATAAGCAATAAAAACAAGTAAATTAATTTATGACAGCTGAATTAACAATTTCTGACTTATACTAATCAAGGAGAACAATAAGTATGGATTCTTTAGGTATTTCAAAAGCAGGAAAGCAAAGCACACTTTATCAGAGTTACTCACTTACCCGTGTACATATCGTAGACTTTGTCAGCATTTTCTTCAAGTTCCTTCTGCTGTCGTTCAAGCTCCCGCATGCGGATCTCACGGGCCTCTGCTCTTGCTTGCCTCCGTGCTGCAAGGCGTGCCTCTGCCTGTAACAAACAAAAGGACATGATCAATGGTGAGCATGCATTTAAGTTCTCCTGTCAGTGTTAGTTCAGTCCATTTTCTGTTCAACCTGCAATGAAAGACAGAATCCAAATCAAACTCAATTATTTTTACAATGTGACTTTACTGAAACACTTTGCCAAAAAATGTACTTTTTGATATTTTTGGATGTTGCTTTTATATTAATTACTTGTTGAATTCCAGTGTCTCCTTGGCAAAAATTTTCGGCAATACTTCTCACCATCATTCTGGAGACAAGTCACTATACACTTATGTACCTTAAATTATGTTAATACTACAATTAATTAACATTTGATTTCAGAAACAAGCTATTATAATCTGTCTTTGGTGAATGTGTAAAATATCCAGTTATCAAGCAAGGCATTAAAAAGTACTTCTTCATTCATGAAAAACTATTAACCACCAACACATGTGATAGATGTAAAATATCCTCATGTCAGTTAATAATTAAACATTACACAAGTGAATATCAGTCTGACAACTTATAATAGAACAAATCTGGATGTGATGATTATACAATCACAACTGATGAGCAGTCTCTTGTGTACTTTTATACTTCATTATACAGCAGTTCTGCTACTAAACTTCCTATGAGTACAGAGCGAGTGACTACACCACAATCCTCTAATAGCATTATACACTGAAACATTTTAGAAATTCTTATATGATGCACAACACAGCTTTCATTACAATGTAACAGAGCATATGCTGAAAATAATGACCTGGATAAAAAATTACTTGACAACAGTTACTAAGCTTACAGGTGGTGCAGAAACAGAAGTAGTTTTATGAACTTGCATCCACATGAAGGCAAAAGTTATAGTGAAATTGCTTTAACTATAGCAGCAGTACGTGATCAGTAACAACAGTTTTGTTTGGGGTCCCAAAGCCACAGAGACAAACAAACAAAGTGCAAGGAAATAAAAAAAAAAAGCTTTAAATTCTTCATCACTTAATTCCAAAGCCCAAATCATGACACTAAAATAAAAGAGCACATGGAATTTTCTATGTTCAATGCTTACCTTAAATCCTGCTGAAAGATCGTGTGGAGCAGTTAGTAAATTTTAGCTTACTCAAGGTCCCAAGCTAGCTAAGGCCCAGCCAAGAGAACAGATAGACAGAGAGGAGGGGAGTGGGGATGTGGAGGAGCCGGAGGGGCAGAGAAAATAAGAGAGGCAGCCCTGCTGCATACATTCTGACCAACTTGGCAGCAAAACCAGACTGAACTCTAAAGTTAGGTGATAGGCCCCCTCCATGCTATTTGTAGTGAATGTTGTCCTCTGCTCTCAGTGCATTCTACACATTATATGGTATAGTGAGGAACTGCAGTGCACAAGCAACTACAAAGAATAATGTTTTCACACATACAGGCCAGCTGCACTACTACATGAAGGTTTGGCAGTGAATCACAGTGCTTATCATAATCACTGCATGTAAATTATGTCTGTGACTAACATTAGTGAAAACTTTACCTCTGCACGATATTTAACTGCCATTATTTACAATTCTTGAACTTGAAGAATTGTCAAGGTCATAACCTAGGTGGCAACTGCTCATCTGCCTATGAAGGATTTTATGGTAATCTAAGATATATCCTTTCTTGTTTTGTGTGAGCATATGTGACATGTTAATAGCTTATTTCTTCCCCCTCCCAATAAAGCATCCACATTAAATGTAATATCAGTGATAAAAGAGCCCTGAGAACTTCAAAAGCTCACAGAGCAGTTCACTCATTTGCACATCACATCATTAGTTGCATTACAGTATTAAATCACTTTTTCTAATGGGCTGCATGAATGTAATTACTGTAATTAACATCCTGTCTTGTTTGAAAGCTAATTAAAATTCTGCCTTGTTTGAAATCTAATTAAAATTCTGCCTTGTTTGAAAGCTAATTAAAATTCTGCCTTGTTTGAAAGCCATGGGGATAGTCAGAAAAATGGAAAGGATACATAAATGTTCAGGGCAAAGGAATTTCAGTAACTTTAAAATCATTATTCAGGTCTTTACCTCATATGTACCATACAACACACACATTTCATGGACCGTAATGTAGCAACATATAAACAATTAAAATAGGAATATGCCCATGTTATAAGAGAATCTGAAGAACCAATTTGAATAACATTATGATATGTCTTTATCTAATGAAGTACTGGTCAGTATGTATATAAGAACAGTATTTCTACCTACTTGATTGTTACTCTTGCCAAGGAAGTCCATGACCCCATCTTCCTCACCACTCTCCTCTGTTACAGTGCTTCCCTTTGTAGTAGACTGGTTTTCCTCTGTCCTTATAGAATCCTTTTCCCCAACAACTGGTAACTGTGTTACTTGTGACAAATCCTTAACAGGTGTGCAATCCATACTGAGTTGGTGTTTTTTCTCATCACCATTACCACAGCATTCACTAATAACCTCATCAATTACGTCTTTAACATTTTCTGACTGTTCCTCAGAGTTTCCTTTCAGACTATGTTCATTTGATGTTTCTACTCCCTCTTCCACTAACATTCCTTGCTGATCTTGTATGCACCTATTCTCATCACATTCTTGAGTACTTTCACTCATTGTACTGCTCTCACTGCCATTTGAAGTACTATCTTCAGCACTGAATTCTGAGTCAGCAACATTTTTCGAGTTGTTGTTATGTTGGCTGTACTGTTGTATATCACATTTAGTGTTCACAGATTTAACTTCTGAAACTGTCACATTATCAATATTATCTATACTATGAAATGAATCAAATGCATCTTGAAACTGGTCGGCTTCACTGTCCACAGGCGATACAGGCTCATTCCATACGTGAACCGGACTTTTATCTCTGTCGCCCGTATCACTATCATCATCTTTATCTTCATTTGGTGATAAATCTATCTGGCCGTTAGCTTTAATAGCACTATCAGCAGTAACAAAACCGTCAGTATTTTTCGTACTGTCCGCTGCACCCTCACATTTTTGCATGTCTTCCATTTTACATTCATAAGGACTATCACTAATTGGGGTTTCTCGACTGCCTGCGCCTTCACCTGACATTTTCCTGCTCAGCTGTTGGAGCTACCCAGGTATCACGTATCTTTTTCACATTTTGTGCAACGCTGAAAAATACAGTTATTAATGAGAAAGCTACGACAAAATAAGTGGTGGAAATAAAAACAAATCTGGGCAATCACGGTGGAATGGTGCTGGCGAGGTACATTTGTAGTTGCTCCATTTCCTAAACCAACGTATTAATCCTATTACTCTCGATGGGAGTTCCAGTACAAACGATATTCACCTGCTATTTACAAGCATATTTTACGAAAGAATCTCGCCTTATGGAACAACAGATGTAATAGAAGAGAAAGACTGCTGACGTGGCATTTTTTTCGCGTAGCTGTTGGCGGATGGAGGTGTAACCGCATACCGAGATATGGACCTAATTTTGGTGTCGCATAAATACGGAAATGGAGTTCTTGGGCTGCAGACTCAACGACACGATCGTGAAAGAGGCGCGAAAGGCACTAACGCTGCATCGAGGACACTCCACACAATTCGCGTATAAAGTATCCGCCGAGGTGTACGTCTACTAGCGTAATTTTACAAATCGCCTACAATTGCTCCTACATTAAATCGTTCTGCAATGTGAAACAGCAAAATGATTACGTTCCTCCTGCGCAAGGGAAGATGACACGCAATATTTATCCTTAGCTTCCATTCAAGTGATTTTATGAAACACGTTTCCAGGACGTGGACATAAGTTCTTTAGAAAGTATCTTCAAGTAGAAAAAATGAAATGTCGTGTGACGAAGGCCTCCCGTCGGGTAGACCGGTCGCCTGGTGCAAGTCTTTCGATGACGCCACTTCGGCGACTTGCGCGTCGATGGGGATGAAATGATGATGATTAGGACAACACAACACCCAGTCCCTGAGCGGAGAAAATTTCCGACCCAGCCGGGAATCGAACCCGGGCCCTTAGGATTGACAGTCTGTCGCGCTGACCAATTTTTTTTTTCACCAAAAACAGTAACAAAAATGGCTACAATGAAATGACATAAATAAGGTGACAGATAATTGCAGTCATAAATTACAGCATTCAAAAAATGAGTCTTTAGCAGTAGCACAATTTAGCACCTTCACTGTCACCTTCAACTGGTGGCAGATCAGCATGCACATTTTCTTCTTCTGCAGCCGGTTCCTCATCATCATCATCGTCATCATCATTTCCCAGACCCAAATTAATCATTCAGTAAATCCTTGATGTGTGTTCCTTCCAGGGTAAATTACATGGACAGAAGAGAAGTCCCGAACAGCGACATCGCAAAATATTGTCAGTTCCAACCTCCTAAACGCATCTATAGGGAGTTCAAGATCTTCCTTTATATCAGGCACCATATTCTTGTATCTGCTGTACTGCTGATTTATTTTTCATGTGTGACTTGCAGGTTAGGTTAGGGTCGGGAACGTGACCCAATCCATTCCCTCTCTACTAGGAATCCAGTTCCTAACCTACACCCATTCGGTTGAAGACAATTCGGAGCATGTTACCATATTTCTTATTGTGATTCTGATATTTGAGTATTTTCTCGAATTCATTTTCCATATACATCTTGTATTCAATATGTTCATCGCTCCCAATATTGTTAAAAACATAACTTGTATATTTGCCCATTAACCAAATCACTGCGTTATTTTTTGCCTGAGGGTAGTAACTTTCCTCTGGTCTGAAGAAAATGTTAGTCGGTACATTGTTTGCTGAAGTTCTTGTTATTTGAGCAATTTTCTCCCTGGTCCACCTCCAGTTGATAATCCCATCTCCGGAGGCGTACATCTTCCCGTTGGTGATGATACTACTACTACTACTACTACTACTATTACTACTACTAGTAGTAGTAGTAGTAGTAGTAGTAGTAGTAGTCTACTCATTCGGTTGTAGTTTTACGTTTCGATTGAATTATTCATTCCTCCTTTTACGTGAACCAAGTTTAAGGGAGCAACCGAGTGAAAAAAAAAATATCGATTCAGTCGATTGCAGCTTTACATATCAGTTGGACTACTACTACTCTTTTGAGTAAAAACCAGCCTGTGGCAGCAACCGAATGAAAAAAGTCGACGCAGACGACTCGTTCAATTCTGAGCGGAAACATTCGATCGTTTTGCCATTGTTGAATCATTACTGTTGACTGCATTCTGTTATCGCCTTTCCGATATTTCCTTTTCTTGAGTGTCAATGAGAGGCTGTTTGTTCACTTTCTCGTCCATGTTTATCTATAGGCGTTTATGAAGGGTGGACTCAGCGTCTGGATCAGAATGCCTAAACGCTCAGTGGCGCGGGAATGGGAGAAATATGACTGGATAAAGAGTGATTAGGATAAATTCAACGCGATTTGCAGTATCTGAAAGAATGATTCATATTATGGGACTCTATTAACTATAACAAGTTCAAAGAAAACTAATAAATATATATTTCAAAAAATACTTGCGACAAGTGACAGTACATTCTTAAAAAAACAAGTGATTAAGTCACCAAACAATAAAAAAATTATCTGATTTTCCTTCTGTTCCCGTCACCTCAACATTTACCGAAATAACGGTCAAGGGTGCATACCAGCGGGAAGAGAGAGACTAGTTCAATAAATTTAAATAAAAAAGTTACTAATCATCTATTTAAAAATAAATTTGTAATTTTGCGATTGTTATTAACATTTTAAAACCAATCAAAAATTCGTATGGAATGCCAGGAAAAGATCGTACCTTAAATACTCAATACATAAATTATGAAAACAAATCGATTTTAGAAATACACTTTTTATTCACCTCTCGTTGAAATATGTTAAGTTATTTGTCTCTAAAGATGACAACCCTAGTCACAGCTCATGTATAACGGAAAAGGGTGAAAACGTTCGTATAACTGCCGATGCAGACTTGTGTCAGTCGGCTGTCTCACCTTACGTGAAACTCCTCAAACTCAGGGTGTACCGACTCGACTGGGAAAGAAAAAAGATTAAACGAGAAAAAATAGACTGGTCAATTGACTGTCCCATCATCTACTACTACTACTACTATTTCATTAGCCGGCCATCCTTACAATCATCATGACAATTCTCATTGTTCATCTTTTTGTTCATGCACTGTGGCTGGCAGGGTATTCAGCTGGCTAAACGGTCCTGAGTAATCCCTACCCCAGCCGTTGCTTTGTTCGTGGAATGAAAGGTGTACAAGGCAAAACACTGTTTAAAAGGTTGATAGCACTTAATCTGAAGCGAAATAAGATTTAAATAGAAACAACAGCCTTTCCGTTTGCCGTAATTGTCCAACACACTGCAATGTGGCGACATAAAATTTTTAGTAAGTAGTTTTCGCATCTCTGAATGCTTCGTTCTCAAATTCCTATCAAATATTGTAACCTACTTGTTTCGTGGTCAAATAACGTTCATTTAAAATTGCTTTATCTGACACGTGTAAGACCCTCTTTCGCATTTGTTAACAAAATACTTTTTTTTTTCTTTTTAGAATACCAGCTATCCCACAAACGCGAATAGATATATGAGACGCCGACACTGGTGTTTCCCTGCTTCTGCTGACGTACACGTGAAAAACCGCCCGACATACACTCACCTTGTTAACACGTATTGTGTGTGTGTGTGTGTGTGTGTGTGTGTGTGTGTGTGTGTGTGTGTGTACTACGTCTTCGTGGAGAAACCTGTCCAACCACAATCCTTTTCCACACTGAGACGGCCTAAATCAAACGACTGTGGCAGCAGCCAACGTTCAAGATGTGTACGATTCTCCCGCGACGTTACTGCAAGTTTTCGCCACGCGCTAGGTTTACCCAGTTACCATGGTTGTTGGCTGTTACTACGATGGCGGTCGTAGAGCAGAACAGACCGTTAAACTAAAAATGCTCAAGATCACCTCCCACTCTAATTTTTTCGAAGCAGTGCACGAAAAATAAAGAAACAGACCCAACTTGGTATGACTCCTACCGAAACTACTATATTTCAGCCTCCTATTCTCGTCAAGGACCGCAGATATCGGTGTATGTATTTTTATGTAGGGACGAGGGGGAGGGGGGGGGGGGGCGGTAGCTGGAAATTCACACAAAATCTGCATTTTCTTTCAACAGTATAGAATGCGCTAATGTTGAAAACAAAGTGCTCACTGCGCATTACCCCTCTAAATAAGACCTGCACATTCTTTATCGGTACTACCGATCAAGATAGCACTGGATTCTCAATCGGAAGGAACGAGGTTTAAATATCGTTCAGTCACTAAAGAAGAAAGAGCTAAGGCTGTCTTCCGGTTTAATTGTGCCCAGAGCGAAACTACTCCACGCAGTCTTAGAATTTCACTGTTTCTTTCTTCTGGTACAGGATGCCAGACAATCCTTCAAACGGTAGTTAAATGTATATGAAATACTGAATGCAGCTGTCGACGCAGATACAATGGAATGACAACAATATTAAGTTTCAAAAATACATGAGAGTATCGCCAATACTCTACCTTTAAATTATGTTTAACGTCCGAAGATTAACTTAAAAGCGCAGCTTGATGAGTTTTAACTGGAAACGCAATGAGCCGTCAAGAAGAGACAATACAAAGGCTTGAAATTTCCTTAAAATAAGAACCTTTGCAGATGAATTACTCCATCTTCATTTTCCAATATAATCTCTGAGAAAAGGGCAATACGGCGCTCAAAGCGAAGTCGTTAAAAGACGATGTTAGTTCCTTCAGTCCATAATGGAACAAGGCTCTTGTGTAATATGATACAATAACGCAAAATATAAATAAAACGCACGGCCGAATGATTACACTTGCTACGTAAAGAGAATTGCAAACTAGTTCCTCTTCTGAGGCTTTTTGTCAGGTTAAAATTGTGTTCCGAACCAGGGCTCGCAATGGGACCTTGACCCTTCGTGGCAACTGAGCTACCCAAGCACGACCCACTACCCGTCCTCACAGCTTGCGTTAATCTTTTACTGCACAGGTTTCATCAGACTCCGATTCACATTTGCCATTCAGTCTATCTAGGAATAAGTTACACTCCAGTCTGGAGGACGTAAGGCTCCCAATAACTCGTGGCAAAGACGATCAACAGACCACTTGCCTTCGCAACCTAAAAAAAAAAAAGTACCTTAGTAGTGCAGCGTTCGATACGGGTGTATCTGGTTCCAGTTCTGGCATAAGCAAGAATTTCAATCGTCGGTATAACAGAAACATCTGGGAGGGTAAATGGTGACAAAAATAGGGAAACTTGAACTTTAAAACATACAGTCGTCGAAGTGGTCACAAACTAAGCACTACCAAGTTTGGACTTGGATGACAGAGGAATTCGGCCGTGGATAGCTTTACGGAACCATTCTGCCATTTAGGTTATGTTATAGTAAAAAACCACTGCAAAGTAAACCTAGGTGGTGGAACACCAAGATATTTTATTGCAACTTTCATGTCGGCTGACAAAACCATACGCGTCATTTTTTTAAATTATGCTATTGCGATATGGTACCCAGCATGTTATTTATTATACAAAATACACGTTAGAATGTTTTCTACTTCTGGGAAAGAAACAGTATGCACAACATGGGACAAGGAAATCTTTATGAAAGAAATTTCAGTTACACAACAAATAATTGTAGACAAAATGTAGATGGAAATGCAACGATTGACCATCAAAGCTTATCTTAAAACAGTCCATGTCCCTTTTTATTTATGCTAGCCTTTGATTAAATTATTTAGTAAGCACAGTCGTGTATAAGTTGTTACTTTATATTTGTAGATGGCCGGTTTCAATCTACTCTAGAGATCATCATCATCAGATACATATTCGTTGGCGGTAGTAGGACTCCCTGGCGTGGAGCAGGCCCGTCCGTGCTGGAGTTGAGAACACTGCAGTGTGGTTGTAACTGTTCACATTCAAATCCTTGAAAATCGAAAACTGATTCTCTGAAACTAGTAGCACGTAATAAAATTCATTGTAGCACGTGTGCAATTTTATTTACTGTAACTAATAACTGCCATGGACATGTCACAAATGGATCGCTTTAATTGGGCCTCGCCACGAGATCGGAAGCTCCTGCTCATGCCAGCTCTCAGAAGCCTTTCACTGCCCAGGAAACGCCAGTCTCTCATTACAACAGCGGATCAAGGCGGGTTGGTGCTGGGAGAACGGAAAGTTAGCCAACGAAAGAGAAACTAAAGAAAGACGTGGCGAAACAGCCAACCTACGACGCACGAACATTTATTTTTTTAACAATGGTGCAATCTGTAGTGTCAACCGGGCGTCTGTCCGTCTGGTGTATAAGAGGGAACGGTGAAAGATCCGTGCTTTAGTTCAAAAACTGGCTTATAGGGTGGTTGTAACTCGACTTTCGCTACTCGATGCTGCCCCTGTAGAACAATGAAACTTTGTGGAAACATTTGTAAGGACATGTGAAAGGCAAATAACAAGTAAACCACCGAAAGAAACACATCTTAATTTCAACGTGACAGTGTAACGTTTGTTAACTGCGTGCTATGTTTACAACCGTTATCAATGTGACGACTATCTTAATCAACGAAAAAGACTGAAACCGCACTAGAGACACCATTTCGTAATTGTTCGCAGCACTTTTCAAACGGTGGATCATTGACTGTTCAGCTGTCGTGACACAGTTCGTGCACTGTTCGAAGATCGCACGTTGCGTCCAGCTTTCTGAGCCATGGCTGCAGTAGCTTCTTTAACAATTTGTGGCGCAAGTGGCCATCGGCCTCTCCCACGAGAAATTCCCAAATCGACAGTTAATTCGAACTTCCGGAATCGTGTTCTTCCATTCCGTTGTGGACAGACGACATCTCCGTATATCTTTACTACATCGATACTAGTGAAGAGCAGCAGTACTACTGCTGTTGTTTTGATGCATAAAATAAAAATATAGAACATCTTTGCGAATGCTGCCCTGCTCACGTTGCCTAGACCCATGTTGACACTCTACAACTGCAGTGCACAGCGATGCTTGTGTTTCAGCCCTTCGTCGCCGTATCACTACCGGCGCCTAAGGCAAATTCTGCAGCGCCCAATCTGATCATAATTCCTATGAAGTTTGGTACTCACACGGCAAACAGTTTTCCGTCTACACTGGCTCAAGTAACGAAAGATTAATTACAGCCTCCCTGTGTTTTTCAATTTCAGCTTTGCAGTGCAAGTCCGAAAGGTTTATAAAATCTACAGTTGCTATAAGCCTTCACTGACCTCAAAAATTTCTCCCCGCGACAAGGGTCTTTATCTAAAGGAATACGTTGCCAGAGATCGCCAAATACGATGAATAGCGTGGATATTACAATTTTTTTCAACAATACTTATTTTTATGGGAAAGGGCACCGTCTACCTGATGATGCGTAAGATTTCAGTAATATTTTTCACTCACAGTTTTACCTTTGCACGGTAATCAAAGAGTAGAACTTATTTTGCAACGTAGCGAACACTGGCGTCTACCTCTCCGGCAGATGACAGCGATTTCATCACTATTAGTTTCTTGTCTATCTGCGTGCACACAGTATTCTGTTTAGTGTTTCGTTTCTGGTCTCACAACGTATTGGGTACTTTCTTGAAAATGGTCATTCTTTAGTTGCAACTTTGAGACAACTTCTCACGGATGGTCTTCAAAAATTATAATGTGAACTCAGTCACTCATTTCAAAACCTGATAGAAATGGAAGGGCCTATTTTTTATAAAACTCTATCATTTTTGAATGCTTTGAGGCAATACACCTCTGCAGATAAAAGCGCAGTATTCGGAGTACGCCCGAAGCTACTTTTACGTGTCAAAGATTTCTCTAGCTTAAAAATGAAATGCTGTGTTCTGTTTGCTAGACACTCTTCAATCAGAACGTTCGTCTGATATTCTGTAGGCTCATGTGTTAGGTTACAGTGCGGAACTTTATCGAACAGTCAAGGAACACGGCAACAACCTAGGCTGTCCGCGCCTACTGCCTTGTGGGTCTTTTGAAGAAACACAGCAAGCTTACTTTTACAAGAGCGTTGATGGCGGCCTCCATATGGATCACAACAAAGATTATCGGCCTCCAGAAAGATCATAATACGCGAGGATAAAACATCTTTAAATTCAACAAGACTGTCTGCTATATAGATGTATAGTTTTGTGTGCGTTTATTCGTTATTCATCAACGGTTGCACGCAAGGCATGTGTAACATGAGCAACTGCTCGGAAGCGACAAAATGTTGTCATCGAAATATTATTTTTTATGTGTAATTTTAACGTACATTGCATCACCGTTTAGCCATTCGATAATGTATCGGCAAATATTTCTACCTGCGATTAAACTCTTATTTTACTACTAGTCCACCTGAATAACGTCTTCCGTGTACGAGCGCATTAATCTCATAGGATACGGTACAAGATAGCTCTCCAAGTAATCGCGTAGCCTATTAGATGTCGCGTTTGCATGTTGTTCAGTTCTTCATCCATTTATGGTTATTTAGCGTCATAAACAATACACCATTGTTCCACGTGCTTCTCAACTTAAAATTAAGGTACGTAATTCGAGTACTAACTGGTCATAGTGAAGTTGGTTCTACTGTATTTGATAAAATCAAAGTATGATTAGTCTAGCTTCCAAATTGTACATCATAGGTTTTTTTTTCCCTTCATTTCACGGTGGTGGTTTCGCCGTACGATCTAGATCACGTAGTACCGTATATCAACAGAAAGCTGAAGAAAAAAAGACAGAGGTGTAGTAAATTTTTACAGAAAATACCGCAACTTGACTCATATTTTAGCGGAAAAAGTAAAAATGAAGCATGTGGATCTGAATATTCAGGTGAAACTGGGCTCAAAACAGTAACAATTAACTGTGTAGCTGTGGAAGTGTAGGCGAAATTAGTGTTCTAAACGGTAAACAGAATGCAGAAGTTCTAACTTTCGGAGTTCCGGAAAGATGTCAAGAATCTACACGCTCTAAGGCAGAGGATTTTCCTATTACCAGTAACCAGACATTTTATTGGGAAAACACTGGTCATACATTAGATTATTTGTTAAAGATTGTATTAATCAAAACAAAAAGGCTAATTTTTCTATATCCTCGCATTTAAGTGAAGTAATTTTGGTTAAGTTATGAAATTGTACTGATTTTCTTTCTATTTTGAACATATACGACGTCCAGTTTTGGTGTTTCTGTGATGATTTTTTCTGAATACTTAACTTGCACATGCGCTTTGAAAACTGAAGTTAACGATCACACAGTTTCATTGTTGGTAGTCCATAACAGCGTAGCAATACTGAAGTGTAGAAAGGGGGCCCTAAAATAAAGTACTGGCGTCACACGCCTCAAGTACGGCACAGGTTGTACGAGGGATATTCATAATTTTAATCACGACCTCGAAAAAGTAGTTCCGTAATATTTTTCCTTTCAGGTACATTTCAGCAGTCCTGCCAGAACCACAGCGCGCCGATGGATGAACAACAACAAATGGCGCTGGCCACCTTCACTTGATCACTGGGCTGCGCTATTTTGTTTTGGATCATCTAGTGGCATGGTTCAAATGGCTCTGAGCACTATGGGACTTAACTTCTGAGGTCATCAGTCCCCTAGAACTTAGAACTACTTAAGCCTAACTAATCTAAGGACATCACACACATCCATGCCCGAGGCAGGATTCGAACCTCCGACCGTATCGGTAATCCAAAAAACCGCCTGCGGCTTAGAATCGAGTGCAAAGCAAGCGGAAGTTCTGAAAAATGTTGGTAGGTGCCGCCACAAATAACTTCTGCCGTCGAATACATGTAGCGTTACACAGGCATGCTTTGTAGGCACAAAGATAAATACTGGCGCCAAAACCTCTGCGTCAGTAAATAAATTTTTTAAAAAAAGGATGGAAGACAAGCTTTTTTTTCTCCGCCCCGAGTTTCGACCACTGCATTTTCATACATTATCCAACGAAGTAAATACAAATTCCGTATTGTTCATCTTCGAATGTAGCAGACTTTCAATGTACTACGAAAATGCGACTGGCAAGACTGTTTGGGATGTTTGTCAATATGGCCACGTTCTGAATTTTCTCCTACCTGTGAGAAGAGATGGTTGCTAATAGGAACCTGATGAAATGTGAATGACATGCAGTATTCTCTTCACCATAACAATAATATGAATATAAACATTTTGCCATATATTCTTTCGTGTTTGCTGCTATCTCATTTAAATCCTGTCTGCCTAATAAACTACGAAACTAGAGTGAGACAACAGCAAACGCGGAAGAATATACGTATCGTGTCATGTTTATATTCGTATTATTCTTATGCCTAATAGTGATACAGTCAGAAATGAAGCACGGCAACTGACTAGATTTTTAAATCTAAGATGACTAATTTCTGTGCAGAATTTGATGTACTAAAGAAGCGGCCGCATAGGTTTTCAAACGGAGAAAAATTTTCGCCTAACTCTCGTTCACAACATCATCTGTCCTACGCAGTCTATTACTTGGTTCTTGTTGATCATTATCAAAGAAAGCAGCAGTGTAAGTAACAACAAATAGCAGTCTCTTGCCATTGTTTCGCTAATGAGACGATTCCTCTCTCTTTTTTTTTTTTTTTTTTTTAATTTTAAGTGGCGGTAGCGCGCACAAAAGCAAGCCATGTCGCAAGCGGCGACAGGCCGTAAACACGCACTATCAGAGTGCGACAAACAATGCAGGACACAGTATAGTAATGCATTTTCAGCTTAGAGTGTCGTAAACACCTGTGACAAAGAAAACTGTACTTATCAGATCAAAGCAAAATAAGCAATCGATTCAAACCAGACGAAGCACGTGAAGAAGGAAGGGTACCCGTATAAATACGGACGGAGCGCCTGACGCATAGCAATGGCTACCTGGTAAAGCTTAACTGCTAAGCTTACGACTCGAACCGAACTACTGTAGCTGTATCGTCATTCATTCGACCTAAATTGTGTCTCACTTTGTTTCGATTTGGAGGTGCGGCCTAAAACTTTTCTCTCCCCTTGAATTTCGAGTCTCAAATTTCAGGTGCGGCTTGGATTCGAATAAATACGGTATCTACTTTTTTCGACGTGATAATTACAACATTAGGAGCACCCCTCGGTCTCTCGATCCGTGCCCTATGCCCTGGCACGAGGAGAGCAGGGCAAGGCAGCCGCCAGGAATCTGCCGGCGCCACGGGCGCGCAGCGGGGCAGGTATTTACAACGGCGCGGCCGGTGACGCAATGCTGCTTCCTCACGGCGTGACGACACGCAGCCCGGCGCGAGGCGGCCGCGCCCCGCTGGCAACGCGTTCTGCGTTCTCGGGAAACACGGACGGAGCCAGAGCGTAGACTTCCAGTGGCCTCGTCAGTTCCTATGGCTGCCACCACACATTTGTAGAAAAATGTACCGCCTTCTCAAAACAGGTACTTGAAGTGCCACTCACGTCTAAGCTGGTTCACACCGGCGATCTCATCGCCTAAGGTACAGGGCGGCACAGTTAAAAGAAAGCCGCCTTGCATTTGAATGCGAATGCAATATTTCGACTCCTGAAACAACGAACTACGACAATGGGCGGCTTTATGCAATAATCGAGTGTCAGCATTCTTCTGTCAGCACTTCAGTTTACTTCATCAGCGAAGTTAGACGTTTCTCTTTGCGGTCTGAAAAATGACACTCTCGAAAGAAGAAACAATTGAAATGGTGGAAGTGTAGGTGAAAACAGGTTCGGTAAACGAAACTCGCAAAATTTTCGGGGTCAAGTATCCGGATAGAAGACTACCAGCAAAGAGAGCAATACAGGGTCTGTATATCAATTGGCGCAACTACTGACCTGTGCAAAATCTAAAACGATAAAGAATTCCTTCAGTTCGCACACCAGAAGTAATTGCAGACATTCGCCGAAGAATTATTCAGAGCCCAAAGAAGACTACGCTTAAATTGGCCCAAACACGCGCATGTAAGTAGGAGGAGTTGCCAGCGGATATTGAGAAGCGTTAATTTGAAGTCTTATCGTGTGACGGTTGTGCAGCAACGACGGCAGGATGACAGAAACGTGTAGATTACTGCACGCGGCTTTTGAATAACACCAACCACGGTCTGTTAGACTCTTTCCATTACATCACAAGTGATGAAGCATGATTTCATCTTTCCCGTCATGTGGATTCACAGAACACGACATACTGGGCAACGGAGAACCCTAAGACTGTCTGACAGCAATCACTCTATGATGAAAAAATCGGAATTTGGTGTAATAGGACCGATATTTTGTCACAATAGTCTCAATACGGTTGCATGTATGGAAATATTTAATACATTTCTTGCTCAACTCACTAAATATGAAGGACAATACTGTTTCTTCCAGCAAAATGGGGAAACATGTCACACGTCTAAGCTGTCCCTGGAACGTGTCCATGCTGTACTCACTGAGGAACGAACTGTCAGCAAACATTTATGGCCACCATGTTCGGCAGATCTAGCAACATTTCGTTTTTTCGTGTGGGGACACTTGAAGCGCAAGGTACATCAGCTGCGGACGTATTTGAATATGTTTAGACGTGCATAGCTGTGTATTGACGTTGCAGGGGGTCACTTTCAATGTCTTCTATGAATGTATTTTTCACTGCACTTTTCAATGTAAATAAATGGTAAGTCCATTTCAGCTCTTCGTTTCAGTAATTTCATTGCATTTCCTTTATACTTACACGAGCAACTTTCATCTGCGCCACCCTGTAGTTGCCGCCTTTGCTCCGGGTACTATTTACTAGAGTCATATGTGGCGCTTTTCTCTGTCATATGCTGTAGCGTCAGTTTATAATACCAACAGTGTTTTCGCAAACAACGGCCGCACGAAATCCAGCTCGGTCCGTTCGTCCACGAGACCCAGGAGCAGTAGATACTGGGGACCAGGTCGATGCCGTGTTCCTTTACTTCGGCGATCGATACCGTTCCGTACGTACGTACAGGAGCGTACAGATTATCGGACCAACTCTGTAACTGCATTGCAGAGGTCCTAGCAAATACAACATAGCATCCCATTTTTAATGAAGAGAAGTCTTCCCAAATACAATAAATTTTGAGCTTACCCCAAGGGATTACTGATCACAATAATGTATATGTAAATAGCCTAGTGGAGAACGTCGAAAGTTTCATGAGGTTCCAAAATGAATTTTCACTTTGCACCGGGGAGCTTTGCCTTTCGCGGGCAAGTGTTCTACCAAGGCTCACAACCGGAGTTCTGCTCCCGGACGTTACGCAGGAGAAGGTCTGTGAAGTTTGGAACGTAGAAGATGAGATAACGGCGGAATTAGACCTGCAAGGAGGGCTCGCACTCCGGTAGCTCAGTTGGTAGGGCACTTATCCGCGTAAGGCATGGGTCCCGGGTTCGTGTCCCGGTCCGGCACACAGTTTTAATCTGCCAGGAAACTCAATGAGGCTGTTCGCGGGTGATGCTGTTGTACACAGAGAAGTTTCACCGATAGGAATTTGTAGCAAAATGTAGAAAGACCCGCAGAGAATCGATGCTTTGTGCACGGATTGTCAAATGAACGTGAGCACAAATAAATTTGACGTATTACACTTAAACGTGCGGAAACTCCTGCTATTGTATTATTACATGATTGCCGGTTAATCACTGGAAGGACATTAAATCTTTAGTTCGGGACCTCCGCTGTCTCTACGGCGTATTTTGTGGACCTTTCTCTAAGCTCTCTTTCCTTCCGTCGATTGGGCTTAACATGTTGTCGCTTTTAACTTGTTTTTCTTATTAGTGTTCTAAGGTTGTGACATGGGCGCTTATAACCTCGGTTGTTTCTGCGTCCTAAAATAAAACAAATTAATCGCAACAAACTGAGATGGCAGCCTGCGATCCTTGGAAGAATCTTAGGTAGTGCAGCCCTCCCACTACGGACGTACGTTAAAAACCCCTCGCTAGACCGACAATGGGGCACTGGTCTTCAGTCTGGAACCCTTACCAGGTAGGATTGATGGAGTAAATATAGAAGATCCAGAGAAGAGCAGCGCAGTTCGTCACTGGTTCGATCAGTAAGAGTGAAAATGTGCAGTGGCAGGTATTAAACGAGAGGTTTACTGTTAAAATTCTAGGAGCTTACGTTCCTAGATGACTCAGCCGATAGAGGAAGTCCCAGAAATGTTGCGACAAACTTCGAGGGGTTGTAGAGGTGTCTTGAGGAACAAATCGAGGATAGGAACACGTGTCCGGAAATGTCATCCAACGACGGTACAGAGCGTCGAAGTTACAGGCGCCGGTGCCTGCGACTAGGCCAACCATTCGGCAGCAAACGTAACTTGGAACGTCCCGCTATGTTGTTTGTTATTCAGCAATCCTGACTGATTGCCATTATCGCCAGTGGAGAAGGCGGAGCTAACTGCTGTGTAGAAAGGCATTGTCTCTTATGAATGCGATACTCTGTTGCCTACTTGACGTTTCTGCACTCCGAATGAACCGATTAAAATCCAGGCGGCCATATGTCCTACTGGCAGAATCGCCGCAGGCAGCTACTTTCAGTATCAACAAAAAGTGGACAGAAATGTGGAACACTATTGCCCATGAGGAACATCCGACCCTCCAAAGACATGACAAGACTAGCCGGCATGGAACTAGCGCGACTTGCCTGGAAAACAATTAATCGGATCCGCACAGGCCACGGCATCTGTGCTGAAAACCTCTACCGATGGGGAAGGGCTTCATCTTCTCAGTGTGACTATGGAAATGAACACCAGACGATCCATCACATTGTAATAAGCTGTAGCAGAAGAGCTTACCATGGGATCTTGGAAGATTTCTTTGAAGTGACAGAGGCAGCCCTTGAATGGATCGACAAATTAGATATTAATTTACAGACTTACTTTTTTAAATTATGAAACTAACATATTTTTGTAAAATGTTGTAACACTATATAATCCACAACTGCTAGTCGCTGTTCATATGTAATGCCATACGCTAAATAAATAAATAAATCTGTTGCCTCAGTGGATGATGGTCTGGGACACCGGTTTCCATCCGCAGTTAATTTTTCGCCCGTAACCCTCTAAAATCTCCTACGTTTTTCGGTATACAGAAGCCGTAGTCTCACTCCACATGATACGTTTTTTCATACACTGTCCACACCCTTACGCGAATAACTCTGATTGCGTCGCTGAATACTGGGGTTCGATTTCACTTAACGCGAAAGACTTACTTTTGCGGAAAGGGGCGTGCACTTAGCATAGTGGGCTCAAATGTGGAGCTACCTGAATGAGAACTAGCGGATCCGGTTTGGAAATACAGACATTAACGGCCGTGAGAGTGGACCGCCCACCTCACACATTAAATCCACGTAAGGTCTCAGACAAATGGTCGAGAGAGCGGCTCGGTAGAAGTAAAATGAATACATAAACCACGCTCCATTTGAAGAGACTGGTGACAGAGCAATGTGAATTCATGAAATAAATGACTGTAGAGCTGCCTAAAACTGTGTGTACCGAACCAGAAGATTGAGGGAGTCCCACAGAAGTTCATTTGCATTATGATCCAGGAGTTTCGCGCCATGGATCTCAGGTTTCTCAAACACTGCCAGAAATTAAACAATTTCGTCGCTAACCTAGTGCTACTTCCACGAACTGCATCATATATTTTACTGCGCTAGGAGTACATAGAGGACCTTGGCAATTTTTATCCTGCAGGTTGATCTGCATTCTTCAATTAACAGAACAATGATTGGTGCTGTGACTCGCACCTGATTCCCAATGCTAACAAATGCAACACGATTCTACGAAGTTGACGAAATGTTACTATTATGCACGGATGCAGTATCAACGTTAAATGGCTGGAAAACTTACATTATCCTAATACCTACGGTTGATGATTCGTGACTGAGTAACTACGTGAATCATACGGTGGGCGGTCCGTCAGATCGGTTCTGACGAGGCGGCTTATGCCGCACCAAACTATTACGTATCTGCTGATGAAAGATATAAAGCTTGAACAAAAAGTTGCACGCCGTGTGGCGGATTTGTTTAATCAACACCATGACGTTACAGATACGTCAAATAAACTCAACTGGCAAGATTCCACGAAAGGTACCGCATAAACTGGAACTGTTATACTTAGGTTTCCGCGGAACTACCATAAACTAATCGAGGCAGAGAACACAGTAGCACCACCGCCGCCCTTTCTTTCTTCAATTTTTCCGTTTCCAGTATAAAAATGTTAAATAAAAAAACTAAATTAGGTTAACCGGTAGAGCATATCACTTCTCAATATACATTCCCCTGCCTTATTACTGTGAAATTGTCTAGTTTTACTACACATTAAAGAGGACCTCACAATCCGAGGCACAAGGAAGTAATTGGTCACACTAAGTCAATTCTCAGAACTGTTCCGTGGTATTCATATGTTTCAAAAGCAGATTCTAAGATTCCGGGACATTTATCTACTTTGTGAAGAGGCTGATGTTTATTTGCGGACTGAATCCGTGAAATACACTGTAGATTTTTGATAGCTTTCGAGTTCATCCTATTAAATACTTGGCTCTACATATTCTCAGAGCTACACAACTCTACTCAACTAAATTTACAGGTTTCGGAAATAAACCTAGTTCGCTAGGTACACAAGGGTAAATTTGTTTGTAGAGTCGTTACTCCGGCTAGGAAAAACACATACAATACTATTTTAACAGGTTGAATTAAAAAGTTGTTCAAATGGCTCTGAGCACTATGGGACTTAAATGATGAGGTCATCAGTCCCCTAGAACTTAGAACTACTTAAACCTAACTAACCTAAGGGCATCACACACATCCATGCCCGAGGCAGGATTCGAGCCTGCGACGGTAGCGGTCGCGCGGTTCCAGACTGTAGCGCCTAGAACCGCTCGGCCACCCCGGCCGGCGGTTGAATTCAAACCACCACGGTTGGGTTTGCGTTTATTTGATAAAACGTTTAAAAATAACACTCCCATCTCCAAGTTTTAATTAATCACACATGATGTGGTATAAACAGCTTCAATGTCATTTATGATAATCCTTAGTGAAATTTGTTTCAACGGTATTCACCATTTCTGCAGGGGCGTATCTACGCGTTAATTATAAATAATGCCTGTAAGCTGTGCTATGTCTACATTAGACATAAGAAATAGTCGTAATAAAGCACAAACTGAGCAAATGCCTAATCTGTCAGCATTTATTTTCCAATGAAGACAACCCTTATGCATGAGTCAAGAAAAGAAGAAAAGAGTAGGAATGCTTTCCATAGAGCTTAATAGTTCAAAAAGATGCCAAGATAACATTCCAAACACCGTCACGCTGTCGTAAATAATGATTGCGAAGTGTTTGTTACAAAGGCTTCTCGCCAGATACACGTCCATTCTCTCCACAAAGCAAAAATGGTGAGTCACTGAACAAGGCTCATGATATAGATAGTGCAGAGCAGACGTATTTTCGCAACGGACGGTCGTCGTCATGGTGCAGACACAATTGGTTAATTGTAAGCATACACTTGAAAGATATTATGAACAGCTGCTGTAGACATGAGTCTGGTTGCCACCTGTTTTACTTCGACGGACAGATGTTCAACAGTAGATTGTCGGTTGGCACGAATCGTCGACGTTCACCTCCAACATTAACGGATCATGGAAGTTCCACACTACACGACCGTTAGCCACAATAATTCCAGCAGGCAACCCAAGATACACTTTCGCTAGCGAGTCATGCGAATTGTTCACACGCTTGCTGCTTCAGAGACGAGTCGATGGTTACCGTGTTCCAAATTCATAATTTTTCCGTTTCCGATTGGAAACATATTAACGGAGACCAAGCCTAATTCCTAGAACATTCAATGGCGCGCGGTTTTTCTCCTCCTCATCCCTCTACGCCCCCGAATACCCCCCTCCCCCCCACACACACACAAGGGGGGGAGGGAGGGGGAGAGAGAGAGAGAGAGAGAGAGAGAGAGAGAGAGCACTCCGTATCCAACTGCGCACAGCGGCCGACAGGCGAACGAAACCTCACCTTTAAAGAGTCGTAAAATAACGAACAATAAAAATGAGGAATGGTTTGAAGGTCAACAGTGTGTAGTTGCCTGCAGTTATGTCTGGTGGCTTTCACAGTGAACGTAGCTTCCAACGTTAGTCTATACAACCTGGTGGTGAATCACCTACCGCACCTCGGTTGCGCCTTCCCGCGCATCAATGACGGTCAAGGGCATACGTAAGTCAAACACCGACGTGTCACTGAGATATCAGTTTCCATTGAATCATCTAAACTTAGGATTTCAGCACTTCGAATCCAAGCAAAAAAAAAACACCTAATACTCTTCTTTGCCAACGTGCAAGGTCAATTATTCCTCCATCTCCCTATAATCCCGGAAGCACCACAAGTATAAGAAGAATGCAGACCGATCTATGTCTTTTTACCTCATTCCATTCCATTTCTGCTAAGGAAACTGAAAATATAAAACAGGCTTGCGTTCGTTTGATCACCACCTCATCGCATTAGAATCCCCTGTTCCTCGCAGTTTCTTCTGCTGCACCATGCTGTTCCCCCCCCCCCCCCCCCCCCCCCGTTTTTCCCTTTCCCATTCTCGAACGGCGCGTGGGAAGAATGATTCTCGTTAAGCCTCTACCATAACCTGTTTACATGTTAGCAGTTCAAAGATTCGGGCGAAACTCAGTAACAAACCTAATTGCGCTGTGGAACGAGAAAAGCAGGATTCAAATTCCTATCCTGTCATCCACATTTTGATATCTTCGATTTCCCTAAATCGCTTAAGGCAAAAGCTGGGACGTTCATACGAAAGAACAGGTCAATTTCCTTCTCTGCTATCCAAACGGGAACTTTTACTCCGTTTCTAATGACCTAGTCGTCGAGGGCACGTTAGACGCTAATCCTTCTTCCTTTCCAGTGTCTAATTTAGTACCATCTTCTATATTCGCTACACCACGCCGTAGCTCAGGGATGTGGATAATAGAACAAGTGAGAACGCTGCAGTTCAGGCATTTCCACTGAAATTACACTTATTAGACTGAAAACCGTTAAGTTCAGATAAAAGTATTTCTCGATTATGTATTTCAACAGGACACGCTAGTATCAGATGATCCTTACCATTCGTGGCCAATAATATTACGGAGGAGCCCAGGTGTATAAGTTTCCACATTTGCACTTGCCAGCATTCAATAATTTGGACATTTATCTCGCCGACGCTTTCTCAAAGTTTATTCTCCATGCAAAAAGCATCGTATCCTTTCTTCCGGTATGCTTATGAGGCAGTTTCTTCAAATTCAGTCGCCCGCCTTCTAATATACACTCTGCACATTCTCATTTTTTCATCCGTGGTTTAAGTTTATCAATTTCCTTCAACTAGACAGAATTTAAGTAAAGTACGGACACACTGAATTCAGCTACCCATTTTCTAACATGCGGAATGGAGAAGACGGATTCCTCTAAAACTTCGCCATATTTGCACGAACTGCGACCAAATGCCTACAGCAAAGAATTCCATGACAGCATGACATTCCAGCTTACCAATTTGAACGTAACACCCCCAAATACGATACCTTAAGAAGGACGTATGAACAATAATACTCCACCTATCTAAATAACACCCGAGTTACGTTATTACGCAAGGCATGCCACCATAAGGAAAACAAAGCCTGTGAAGAAAGAATTATCACCTTGTCCCCATAAGATGCCTAGAACCCAGCACCAGAAGTAAAAAAATATATACTAAAATTAGAAGTGCTGCCCGTCAGCGAGCATTACATAAAGCGAAGAAAATGATCAGGAAAAACTGGAAGCTAGCGTATTTGCAATATGCCTTAAGTCGATGCAAGGCGCTCTATTGATGTTGATCTGATTTTTAGTCCGAAGACTGGTTTGTTGCAGCTCTGTGCACTCGTCAATTTGTACCGGCATCTGCATCCCTGCAAAACTACTGCAACCTAAATCCATTTGAAACTGCTCATTGTATTTAAGCCTTTGTCTCTATCTACAGCTTTTCCTCCTCACACTTGACTATTACGTAAGTGACGAACCTTGATGTCTCAGGATATGGCCTATCAATCTATCCCTTCTTTTAATCAAGTTAGCCATCAACTTATTTTTCTCCCCGATTCCATTCAGTACTTCCTCAATATTTATTCGATCTATCCATTTAAACTTAAGCTTTCTTCTATAGCACCACACCTCGAAAGCGAATATTCTCTTCTTGGCAAAATGGTTCAAATGGTTCTGAGCACTATGGGACTTAACATCCGAGGTCATCAGTCCCCTAGAACTTAGAACTACTTAAACCTAACTAACCTAAGGACATCACACTCATCCATGCCCCAGGTAGGATTCGAACCTGCGACCGTAGCGGTCGCTCGGTTCCAGACTATAGCGCCTAGAACCGCTCGGCCACCCTGGCCGGCTTCTCTTCTTGTTTGACATCCTCTCTACTTCGGCCATCGTCAGTTATTTTGCTCCCCCAAATAGCAAAACCCATCTACAATGTTCAGTGTCTCAGCATCACGCCACTTATAAGTGGCGATAGAGTTTCCGTTCGAAGGTCGCGCAACCAGAACCGGCGTGCCAATCAGTAAAAATCGCCGCAAGTTCTGAGGTGATCATTCCACCGACGCACCAGGCAGAAGATACCCGTTTCGTGATACATCAAGTCTTGCTTGCCTGTAGACGTTCGTAACTGCCTGCTGCACACCCTCGTCCGACGGCTGTCGTCGACCTTTCAAGGCCTTTTTCAAGGGACCGAATACGTTATAATCGCACGAGAAGAGTTCAGGACTGCAGGACAGATGCTCGAGTGTCTCCCATTTGAGTTAGCGTAAACTTCTGCATTATATTTACTATACGGGAACGTGTGTTATCATGAAACAGCAGAAACCCTTGGCGCACCATTTCATAACGGTGGTTTTCGACAGACGTGCTGCCCCCATACACATTCTTCATCCTCCGATTGATGTCTGCCAAGAAAAGAAAAACAGCACGTTGGTCCTGTTTGTACGCATTTGATAATAACATCGCCATAATTCACGTTTCCCCATTTACCGCAAGTACGTCGAAAAGACGCGAATCTCACATTAATTCTTTGCCTACATGTCGGTGCTTATATCGCCGCATCGTGGTCGCACTACGTTGCACATAGGCTGCAGCAAAGTGCTCCTACGGGCACTAATTAATCGCCCGCTAACAATTCGGCAACATTTCATTATTCTAGTTTTGTTGTGTTATTGTTGTGTTAACTGGGGACCTAGAAACGACGGAGAGGCTCCGTCCCCGCCGCAGCCGCAGTGGTCCACAACCCCACGACGACTACCGCAGTCCACTTCACCCCTCCGCCGCCCCACACCGAACCCAGGGTTATTGTGCGGTTCGGCCCCCGGGGGACCCCCCAGGGAACGTCTCACACCAGACGAGTGTAACCCCTATGTTTGCGTGGTAGAACAATGGTGGTGTACACGTACGTGGAGAACTTGTTTGCGCAGCAATCATCGACATAGTGTAGCTGAGGCGGAATAAGGGGAACCAGCCCGCATTCGCCGAGGCATATGGAAAACCGCCTAAAAACCATCCACAGACTGGTCGGTTCACCGGACCTCGACACAACTCCGCCGGGCGGATTCGTGCCGGGGACCAGGCGCTCCTTCCCGCCCGGAAAGCTGTGCGTTAGACCGCACGGCCAACCGGGCGGGCGGCTTTTCTAGTTTTACTTTTCTTGATGTTCACACTACAAACTATTTTCGTACACTACTCATCCCGTTCACCTACTGTTCCACGTCCTTTGCCGTCTATGATGGAACTGAACTTCAATTCCTTCTCCAAATTTCTCATTTTTTTCTCTCTTTACTGCTTGCTCAAAATACAGACTGAATAACTTCCGGGATAGGTTACAAACCTGTCTCACTCCCTTGTCAACCATTGTTTCAGTTTCGTGTTCTTGGACTCTTATTACTGTAATCTTGTTGTGTATAAGTTGTTACTAACCTTTCGCTCTCTGCATTTGATCCCTCTTACCTTCAAAACTTCAGGGTATATTCCAGGAAACAAGATTAGCCCTAATTCGATGCTAGACGTCCTGAACTCAGCCCTAAGCATCTTGAGCCCGGGGGCTCGCCTTGTGTGTTTCAGCACAAGCTAGCTTCAACTTCCGCCCTTGCTGCATGGCGAATCTGATTTTGAGCCACCCTACCGATCAGTACAGAGACCCGTGAGAGCTGCGCAAGCGAGCATCCGGAAGCAAAGAGCCACCAGGCGATAAACAAAAACCCGGACGCTGCCGCATGGCGCCTCCCGCGCGTGTTAATGGCCGGCAATTACGTGCCATCACCGCAGAGTCCCACGCGGGAGCCTTCCCACATTGGGGCAGAGGACCTGTAGGCACATGTCGTCACTGGGCTGCAGTCGCTCTCTTGGCATTGACATCAGAGGGCACGCCGCTCGCGCCGAAAATTGACCGCTGTTGTGCACTTGGTCAACGTTGCTGGAAACGATGTGGCATCTGCCATCAGTGTCTGGCGTTAGCAAACTATATGATAATAATGCGATTATCAAGTATCGGAAGATTTCATAAAGCAAAATTTTCAATAAAAATTAACACAAATACATTATTTTACACCACCTTAAGCAGAGATGTTCTAATTTACGAAGCTGACATTGCAGTGCATACGATATCTACGAGTGGAAGGTAATAGGTACAAGCTTTATTATTATTATTATTATTATTATTATTATTATTATTATTATTCTGCTCCATGGGCTGACAGCAGATTCATTAATGACATGCCTTAAACTCGCCGTATTCTTCTGCGTTGCGCTGTATTGGTTCATCTACTCGTAGTGATTTCAGAGCATTTAGTTTTAAGTGACCTATTGTCCGTATACGTCAACGAAGAAATGGGTGGGAGATTAGTTTTAATTACTCTCCTTGTTTTTAAAGCTGTGTAGATGGTTCGCAGTACACAACTGCGGTAATGGTGATAGTGACTCAGACAAAACCTAAAATGAAAGACTGATGTATTTTGGCTCAACAACCCTTCGTTTTTGAGAAACCCACTCCCAAATTTCACGACGCGCAATTAATTCAAAATTGACGGGATCGACAGAAACTGAAAATTTAGCGTTTTTCATCTTCGTATATCGCATCCGCTAACGCATGTTTTCCTATACATCGAGGAAAAAACTGCAACGACTGCTCCTTATGTACCCATTTACGGCGTGTATCTTATGGATAAATAAGCTGCAATCGTTACAATCTTTTTCCTTCATTTGTAGGGAAATTTGCGTTTGCGGATCCCATATACGATGATGAAAAATGCTAAATTTTCAATTATCTATCGATCCCATCAATTCTGTGTCGACAGCGCCTCATGAAATTTAGGGATGGTTTTCTCGAAAACGGAGGGGTATTGACCCAAGCTCTTCCAGCTTATGTTGTACGCAAGCGACCTGTCAAGGGTGAGCCGAATCGGTTGGCTGTGCCTGAGGCCTACTGCTTGTTAGTGAAAGAAAAATTTTCGAGTCGATAAATCGCTTAAAAGTGTCTGCAACGAAGGACCAGTAGGTACGGCATCCCCTTCGAAAACGGACAGGAACATTGAGACAGTTGAGCGAATGATTTGTAATGATCTTTGTGGCAGAACTGAGTCAAGCTTCTGCACGAAAGTGAATGCTGACACTGTTTTGGGGTATGAAAGGTCCACTGCTGATGCATTATACTACTAAAAGTAAAGTAATGAATAGTGACAGCTACTGTGACCTACTGCAAGGTGTGAAACCCAAAGTCAAACTCAAGAGGAGAGGGAAGGAAGCTTTGAGAAGGTGCGATTTTGCTTCAGCATGATGCCAGCCGTCATACAGCTGCAAAACAATCCAATACATTCAAAATCATGGTTTCGAACTTCTTGAACACCCAGCGTCTAGCCTGGCCTACCTCCAATCGATTTTCACTCTTTGGGTGTGCTGAAGGAGAACCTGCGTGAATCCAAATACTCATCGGATGACGACGTTGTGAAGACGGTACAGCAGTGGAAGTGTGTGATGCCATAAAAACTTTTGCCAGGACGGAATTGGGAAGCTTGCGAAGAGAGAAACCAAGTGCGTAGACATGGAGATATTGAGTAATGATGTTTGCTATGTAGTATCCCCAACAAAAATTTCGTTTTAAAAAATCGCCTGAACTTTTTAACAATCTCGCGTAGTATTGAAGGCATAGGTTACTGTCGTTCCTGATGAGAAACATGGAAACGTTGCCGACTGGAAGTGTCTGCATGTACTTAAACTCGCCAAGTAACGTCGTTACACTTCTCGTCGAAGTCCACTTAATAGGTGATTTGGACGTCGTATCTCAAATTACGACGTTAGCTGAATGTGACATCAGTATCGATTACACGTTTCTACTCTTTAATGGACTATTCTTTGCGATGAGCATTAGAGGCAAGTTACAGTCGTGTGCCAGACTGGGAACCCAATCCGGAACCTTGGCCACGATCGTCTGTGATGTGTGTTAGAGTTTCCGTTTGCCACACAATTTTAACTTCGCACATTTTCTTCATGGTGTGAATAGCTTTTATACAAGGTGCATGTTACATAGATGAGAATGACGCACTCTATAACTGTGTAAGAGCAAAACTGGATGGGTAGTGAGGTAGGGGGAAGGGGGAGAGAGAAATGTTACAGTTTAACGTCCCGTCGATGGCGAGTTACAATGGAGGGCTAGCTCCGATTGGGCAAGAATGGGAAAGGAAATCAGTCATGTCATTTTCAAACGAATCATCCAACCATTTGTCTTAGGTGCCTGCGTGGCCTTACATGGCTCTGAACATCAGTCCTCCCGAAACCGAACCAGCTCGCTTAGTAGACGTAAAAGCAGATACTGTCAACAAAATTTCTGGTTCTTCCGGTTACATTAGTGGGGAGCGCCAAGTAACAACACAAACAGAGAAGAATTGTATGGAAGCGATTGCAGGGGACTGCTATCAAACTACAACTGGCACTAATACTTCAACTCCACTCAAAACATGGCATAAAGATGTAGCCAATTTGCGAGAATCATGTAGTAATTACTACACAGGCCGGTGATTTGCTGGAACAAATCACATATCGGGAACAGTCAGAACAATCCCGATATGCGGGTCCGAGAGGCCTTACGCTTCTATTGCATAGAGTGTGCGACAGCCCAAAAGAAAACTTGAAAGAGATTGCGATTTATCATCCATCTCATGTACGAGAACAGTCTGGGATAATACTTTAGTCTGTATCTTTTATATGGCATCCACTTCGCTGTGATTTTCCCTCAGTTCCTGCAAACTTACTTACATTCAAAAAGTAACTTGCTAATTTGATTAGTGAGATATATCACTAATAAATGATCACCCACTAACTGCAGTGAGATCATGATAGTATTCGAAATGAGCAATAACGCATTATGGGTAACAGCGGCCAGCATACAGAGAGCATTTGGACACTAGCGCTTCAGCTAAAAGTAAAGAACTCTCATTCAACTCATAAAGGCTATCACTTAACACTGATGGGCAATTAGAGACACACATTTAACCTCTAGAGACCGATATTGGGCACTTCACTCAAGCTATTTTCAGGATGACGGCCGCGCTGGATTAGCCGAGCGGTCTGGAGCGCTGCAGTCATGGACTATGCGGCTGTTCCCGGCGGAGGTTCGAATCCTCCCTCGGGCATGTGTGTGTGTGTGTGTGTGTGTGTGTCCTTAGGATAATTTAGGTTACGTAGTAAGTTTAGGGACTGATGACCTTAGCAGTTTAAAGTCCGATAATATTTCACTCACATTTGAACTTTTTTTTTTTATTTTCAAGGATGACGAACTGAGCAGGAAAAAGTGATGCGATTAAGAGGGGTAGGTGAAATTAGCGGGTTGGCCAGCACACTGACCATACAGTACCAGAGCTACCCTGATGAGGTAAACTAATTCTTGAAACTAGATAGAATAAGCAAGAGCACTTCCATTTCCTGTACGTTGCTGTAGTTAAGGTTCTGAGCTAGTTTCACATATCGAGGTTGCACGATGGTTAAGACACTGACCTGTAATCCGGAAGCGGCACTGTTCACATTCTTTTTCGAATTTGGTAATTTTAAGTTTTCTGCGGTTTCCATTAATCGCTCCACACAAATACCGAAAAGTTCTTTCAAGAACGCTACGCCCAACTCCCATGCTTTACTGGACACATTGCCCTGCCACCATTGACGTGAGCTCAATTAATAACTTTATTCTATTCAGAAAATTCTCAAACCGCACTACTGAACCAGAAGTTAAAAGCCACCTGCCGTCTCTACTTAGCTGACTACTGACATGTAAATGTCCATGAATCCGTGATGAGAAAGTCGCAAATTCTAGTTGAAAAGAACCGCAGCCCACACTCGTAAAATATGAACAAATTAATTTCTACATCAGCGCTTAATCGCTTTAAACTGTATCTACCAACGTTAATTGGCTGGGTCAGTCAGTTCACAGGTCGGAGATAGGTAAGGATAAATCCCCCGCAATAGGACCGTCGTAGTAAAGTACCTTCAGATTGAGGGCAGCAGCTTTAGTTTCATCAAACCAAGCATGGCCCTTTCTTCAATCATAGCGGCCTTAAAATAAAACTAGTAGGCAACGGCGAACCAAACGTCAATCTTAATGCGGAACAACCGCTGATTAACGACTGATGAGGCATTTCTGTACATAACGGCGCGTAGGTCTCTCGTTACAAATACTGTACTTGAGATTTTCTGGTGATATAGAAGTGTTAGCAATAAAAAGTTCTACGTAAGCGAATTTAAAGGCTACAGGACGATACCTTTATCAGTCGTTTTACAAAGGCTGTAACTAGAGTCATACTAAGTAGAACTGAAAATAAAACTGACGAATATACTGGAGAAGATCATTTCGGATTCAGAAAAGGTGAATAAACGAGATGTGTTATAGGCTGTCTGGGGATGCTTGCCGGCCTGGGTGGCCGAGCGGTTCTAGGCGCTACAGTCTGGAACCACGCGACCGCTTCGGTCGCACGTTCGAATACTTCCTCTGGCATGGATGTGTGTGATGTCCTTAGGTTAGTTAGGTTTAAGTAGTTCTAAGTTCTAGGGGACTGATGACCTCAGATGTTAAGTCTCATAGTGCTAAGAACCATTTGAACCATTTTTTGGGGATGCTTGGAGAAAGAATGATACAAATTAAGAAGGAAGTGTATATTTGTTTTATCGATTGGAAGAAGGCATTTGATAGAGTCAACTAAAATATACTGGGGAAAGTTTTAAAATATGTTGGAGTAGACCGGAAAGGTTAATAAAGGAGATGTACGCCAAGCAAAAAGTGACAGAGAGGGAATGGGAAGGCGGAAGAGATGAGCACTGGAATGAGTGTAAAAGAAGGAAACTCACTGTCACCGAAGTTGTTCAACATATATGGAGAAGCATTGGTAGGTAGGACCATAAAAGACGGAACAGATACTGCAGTTACAGGGAGAAATAATGCAGACTATAAAACACGTATATGATCAAGCAGCACTGGCAGAATCAGAAAGGGAACTACAGAAGAAGTTGAGTGTCGCAAGAAGGGAGCGAGGAGTATGGAATGAAGAAAAATACAGTAATAACAAAAATGATGAGAATAAACAACAAGGAAGCGCCAGTTAACATATTCTTCGACGGAAAAAGGATAGAATAAGTAAAATCCTTTCTCTACCTAGGAAGACTAATGACATGGAACGGAAGCCGTGCAGAAGGAACATGGAGGAAATATTTACGGGAATGACAGCATTTGAAAAGGTGAAGCAATTACTAGAAACAGGCTACAAGAATTCCAGTGGAGTTGAGGAAAAGAATTGCTATAGGTTATGTCTGGAGTGTGGTGTTGTACAGCACTGAAACGTGGACAGTTAAAAAAAGAAAGAAGAAAGATACGAGTAGAAAGGTTTGAAAAGTGGCTATGAAGAAGAATACTTAAGGTAGAATGGACTGACAGACTTGAATGAGGAAGTAATTACGAAAAGAGAGGAAGAAATAAGTTTTTTGGACGCGACCAGGAAGAGGATAAGAATCGTGGCTGGGACATATACTGCACGGAAATTGTCTGCAACAAAGGGTTATAGAGGGGAAAAGTGGAGGGAATGAGAGGAAGTTATAGAAAGAAAATTTCAGAAATGGATATTACAAGAGGACGAACATACAAACAGCTGAAGGATAAGGTCCAAAAGAGGACACGATGAAACCTGTCACAAGCCAAATACAAAAAAGAAAAAGAGGGAGGGGGACAGTATTAGCCTCATCTGAGCAGTCTCCATAAGGTCGCAGTAGGCATGAACAAGATATTTTCATAAAGATATAATATGAAAATTAATGAGAAGAAAACCGTAGGTAAGATCCAACAATAGCACACCTACGCCTCGATGGGAGAGAATCTGAAGCAGGTCGCTATTTTTAATACCTAGGTAGCAAAATAACAGAGGTTGGTACTGCATGCAGAGAGATTAAATGCAGAATTGTGCAAGGTAAAAAATAACATTCAACAAAAATAGGACGCTTTCAACATAGAAAAAATTAGTCTGAACACGAGGAAACAGCAGGTACAAATTATTGTTTGGAACTTTGTTCTATATCGGTCGGAGACATGGACGGTAGGGAGAGAAAAAGGAAGGACACAGGATTTTGAGGCACGGTGTTGCAGAAGAATTCTAAAAGCCATCATGAAGAGAGAGGGGAAAAAACGGAGTGTGGGCACCTATACAGTATACACATTGCCTCTTCTTTGAGAAATTAAAAGAAGTGAAAATGTGTGGTAAGGATGCTCGTGAAAGACAAGGTCTGAAATTGACAACATACTCTGAACTGAAGAGAATTGTAAGAGATAAGGAAGCGCGGAGAACAAGAATTGCTGATGGCCAGTCCACTGATTGAGAACAAAACAATGATGCTTGTTGTGTGAGTTAAAACACCTGCACAGGCAGAAGCATGCCGGAACTGAAGAAGGCAAAAATCGAGGATCGACTTGTCTCGAAATCACTTCACTTAAATACAGCCAGCAGAAATCAATCCGTGCAGGATGGTTTCTAAGCTTTAACGCACGTAAAATAGGAAAATTTTCATGATCAAGATGGTCTATTTTAGTAACGTTTTGACACGACTACCTTTAGTCTCCCAGTTGTACAGTCATCCGGGGTTATGATTTTGTTAGACTTTTCTGCAAATTATCGCTTACTTGACCAACACTTTCTGGTGTTTAAGACTAACTTACATAATTTTATGATCATTATATTACGCTGTTCATTGTCGAACGCGTTTTATTTTGTCCACTGCAAGTTTACGTAGGTCATCGCCACCAAATCTTGCAACGCAAGGCTAGACCATCACCAAGTCTCTCCACGCATCCTTTCCGAAGTAGATGCATGGAAAAGAATCTTAAGTAATGTCTCACACTCACTATGCGCACCCATATCTTCACTCTAATGGACACCCTGGAGCATAATTCCAACTTTAGAAAAAGAATAAATTGCGAAAACTAGCCACCATCCGCAGAACGAGCCCCTCCCGTCCACGTTCCCAAACGCATTTTAGCCAATTAGAGATTTGGTTACAGACTGACTGGCTTTTGTCTCTGAAATGAAAACCATTATGAACGATGCCACCACTTATGTGTTAACTGCAACTCTTTGTTTGATGGGTCAAATGGCTCTGAGCAGTTTGGGACTTAACATCTTAGGTCATCAGTCCCCTAGAACTTAGAACTACTTAAACCTAACTAACCTAAGGACATCACACACATCCATGCCCGAGGCAGGATTCGAACCTGCGACCGTAGCAGTCGCACGGTTCCGGACTGCAGCGCTAGACCCGCACGACCACCGCGGCCGGCTTTGTTTGATGGAGCTGCCGACTGGCATGACTTCTCGCAATTATAATTTGGGTACTAACTTCGAGAAAGTTCTACTGGAGTCACGGGCAACATTTCACCCGCCTCTGTAGCAGAGGCGGCTAATGCACGCTTATGCGGGGCGCTCAACTCGGAGGTAGCGATTCCGGATCCTGATTGTGGAAAAAAAACATCCGTCAACGGCAACGGGAGGGCAGGTGGCAGCGTACAGTTCAGTATCACCAGATTATGCGTCGGTGTTTGGTTAAATCCTAAACATCTCCACAGGGGCTCACATCACAACTGCTGCTGATTCGTCCGTCAGATTGAGTCGTTAAGCTCGGCGACCCATGGCTACTATTCGACTTCCACCCTCTCGCTCCTTCCCCATCGTCACCAACAACACAAACACGACGCATTCATCATACTGCCTTATACCTGACACAAACATCTCAGACACAAATTTACGCTTCGCGAAGGTGTCATTGAGCGTAAGGAAATGGCGCTCTGGGGTCCTCCAACCCTTAATGCCATACCACTGCTTCGCGGCAGTTCAGAAATTTCGACGAGAGTTCCTGAGTGCAGGCATTCTGCTGGAGAAGTAACTGAAAAAACCAACTAACCGCTGATGATTGCCGACAGAGGGAAGCAACCGACCGCGGGAGGAAATGGGTGAAAACGTCCTTCCTCGCCAAAAGCAGCCGAGCTCACACTGGATGGGCGGACGGGGGGGGGGGGGGGGGGGGGCAATACGCCAATACTGTGGCGAACGGAAATACGGACCAGAAAAGCTCAAATGGTTCTGAGCTTTATGGGACTCAACATCTGAGGTCATCAGTCCTCTAGGCTTAGAACTATTTAAACCTAACTAACCTAAGGACATCACACACATCCATACCCGAGGCACTGCAGGGTTGGTTGCAGGGTATACTTGGTAAAAAAAATCGATACAATGCGCCTTTTCGGAGTTATTTAGCGTTGAAGTTAGCCAGTCAGGTCGTTGCTTGCCCAAATTCAAGCTCTTGTATGCGCCTAAAATGCGGCAATGCGGAGACATCTGTGAGCCCGTGAGCTGCCACTTGTTGAAATGCTGTTACCAGTTGAAACGAGGCTGTTTTCGGACGTGATGAATTTAAGATAGGTGAACAAAAGCTACATTTGTTCGGTTTGGGAAAAAAAAAAAAAAAACGAAGAACACGTTTGGCGACACCGCCTCTGGCAGTCTGCTTGAATTTGCGCGCGACGACCTGATGGGCTTACTTCAGTGCTAAATAACTCTGAAATGGCGAAACGTATCGAATTTTTTTCTTTACAATTATTTCTCAGCACAACCTCTCCTGCAAGCTTTTCAGACTGTTTCTGACTACCATTTATAATGTCGTTCTCTCCCGTAAGGGAGTGACCTTGTATATGATAATTATGGTGGTTCCATCTCTATAAAAACGCTCCACCATGCGGTTTGGTGCGAATAATATGGGCTCTCTCAAAAGGAATTGTCGCATTTATTAACACAAGGAATTGTATTTGGATAATTCTTCCTTAACTATTGTAGAGAAAAGTGTGCACTATTCCGCAGCGTTCATTATCAACAGACTTACAACAGAACTGAAATATTGAGTGCTAAATGGCACATTTTCAAATTTACATGGAGAGCCTTTCTTCCAGCAAACTCCTATTACAGCACTGCACAATAACAGGTTATTTATAGTGTATACCAGGGGTCGGCAGCTTCTTAGCTTCCTCTGGTTACATCGCCAAAACGTAAATATCTTCTGAGCTACTTATGTTTACGACTTAATTTTTCAAAGGACTAAGAATAAATTAGAAACTAACAACTTTTTTGTTTTGCTATTAACACTGATAGAAATCAGCTTGAAGCGTAACATATGTAGCAAATTGGAAAAAAAATGAACTGAATTTTTCATACGCACAAATTTCAGAAAAGAATTGCGAACCATATACACAAGCTTTTCTAGCTACCCAGAAGAAATAATTTACATGATCACGTCACGATTATTGAAACTTAGGATAAAGAAAACGACCGCAATACTAAAGCTTGGAGGGAACTTTTCTTCGTTTTCCATATCACATTGCTCCACGATCGCGTAACTCTGTAGATACTCTTTCGATGTATTACCTGAGCACAGTCTAGCATATAATACGATTCTGAGTTGAAACATAGAAACAATTCAGTATGTATTAAAATTTGATAAAAAAAGTATGAATGCTATTTACATGACGTAAACGATTCGTGTTTTTTTTAGCATGATGCTATATCAGTACATACGGTACATAGCTCTTTTGGTTGGTTGGTTTGGGAAGGAGACCAGACAGCGTGGTCATCGGTCTCATCGGATTAGGGAAGGATGGGGAAGGAAGTCGGCCGTGCCCTTTCAGAGGAACCATCCCGGCATTTGCCTGGAGTGATTTAGGGAAATCACGGAAAACCTAAATCAGGATGGCCGGACGCGGGATTGAACCGTCGTCCTCCCGAATGCGAGTCCAGTGCCTAACCACTGCGCCACCTCGCTCGGTGGCACATAGCTCTTTGAAGCGCTTTCTTCCTGGAACTTTTAATGTCAATGATGCAGCAAAATCTTCTATACATAGCAGGATAAAGTCACAGAAAAGTTAGGCAAAACGACCAAATTAAGAGCCACGACAAGTGTTAGAATCACGAAAAAGCGTTAATCTCTTTAGATTAAGCTCTATAGTAACAGCTCTTTTCCGCATGATCTTGCAATGCGTCTTAATCACGCCTCCGAAAAACAGCTGAAGCAGAACGAATTATGAAAATAATTGAAATAGCTCATTAAGAGAGGGAAAATATTTGAAATAGCTCATTAGGAAGGGCAAAATCTGGCCACGCGTGACTACAGGGGGGTCCATTGATCGTGACCGGGCCAAATATCTCACGAAATAAGCGTCAAACGAAAAAACTACAAAGAACGAAACTTGTCTAGCTTGAAGGGGGAAACCAGATGGCGCTATGGTTGGCCCGCTAGATGGCGCAGCCATAGGTCAAACGGATATCAACTGCGTTTTTTAAAATAGGAACCCCAATTTTTTTATTACATATTCGTGTAGTACGTAAAGAAATATGAATGTTTTAGTTGGAGCACTTTTTTCGCTTTGTTATAGATGGCGCTGTAATTGTCACAAACGTATAATGCGTGGTATCATGTAACATTCCGCCAGTGCGGACGGTATTTGCTTCGTGATACATTTCCCGTGTTAAAATGGACCGTTTACCAATTGCGGAAAAGGTCGATACCCTGTATAATCTGAGGCAAAGCGCGGATTGGGGTCCAAGTAAACCGCTCTTGAATGAGGCATATATTTCTAAAAATGTGTTTTCCTGTGCGAAAAATGCACAAAATATCTGTTCGTTCGATCGACGTATCACGAAAACTCCAGTGATGGCTCTGGTGGCCGCACGAAGTACAGTAGTGGCGC
Source organism: Schistocerca nitens (assembly GCF_023898315.1). Lineage (NCBI taxonomy): Eukaryota > Metazoa > Arthropoda > Insecta > Orthoptera > Acrididae > Schistocerca > Schistocerca nitens. The sequence continues at coordinate 690,677,071 of NC_064617.1, forward strand.
TTGCCGCTTGTGGACTACGGGTTGCCGACCATTGGACAAAAGTATGGAAGCACCACAGGCACGAAAGCATTACCATGCCTAATGTGGCGCACGAAAATTGTCTGCACTCAAAACAGCTTCCTATTGTTTCGGAATGGTATGGTCCCGTATGGTTTCCAAGGAAACCTTATACCATGCTTCCTGCAAAATTCTGTCAAAATCAGGTAATGATGATGCAGCTGGATAGCAATCACGCACCCTTCTCTCCAATGTAGACCACAAAGGCTAAATAATAAAGAGAGATGGTAACTGTGATGGCCAGGGGAGATGCCACAGTCTTTCCTCGTGCTCACAAAACCACTTCTGGACGATACTAGCTATGCGAACAGGGACTCTGTCGGCATCACCACACCATCGGGGAACGAACACTGTACCTTAGAATGGACTTGATCAGCCAAAATGATTACATAATTCTAGGCAGTAATCCGACCTTGCAGGGCAACCATCGGTTCGATGGAAATACTGATATGGTTGCTGAAATCATCACCGAACCCAGGTAATTTTTCGCTCTTGGGGCCTACGCTCGGCCACAAATTGGAAAGTGTTAAAGAAGACTCATCCAATCAAACGGCTTTCTTCCACTGCCGCATAGTCCAGGTTTTATGGCTTCGGCACCACGTTTTCTACTTACGGGCATTTGCATCACTAATGAGTGGTTTTGGAATTCCAGCTCGTCCTGAAATTCTCAGCTTATGGAGCTCCCTTCGTGCTGTTTTGGTGTTGGCACTGTTAACGAGAGCGACATTAGTTCTGCAACTACTTCTGGCAACTGTCGCCTTTTTTTTTTCTTTTTTGCGCCATCCAACAGGATCACTCAATAAACACTTTAGTCCGGGTTGTGACTTAGAACATGATGTTTTTCCTCTTTCCCTGAATGCGGTATAAACCTTTGATACGAAGCCTAGTGATGTATCATTAACACTTCAGCTACCTTGCAGTACGTTGGTTACACAAGCACCCACCACGCGGGCACCAACAATTTGTTCAAGTCCGAAATGACTTAGATCCAACATAACGCGCTCACAACTACACAGAACACCTTTCTGGTCACAGCTGACATTTCTCAACTATGAGAACATTGCACTACTGCCGTTCGTGGCCAAATACAAAGCGCCACCTGCAGGCTTGGCTAGCATCTGCATTTATGTTCAAGCACGTATTTCCTGCGGTGTTTCCATATTTTCGTCCTACCTCTGTAACTCCATCGGTCCAAATATCAGTCAATGGCTTAAAAGAGAATGCAGGCCCCTTTGAAATGATGTCGATGACGTAGATCTGGTACCGGGTGGTCTGAGCCTCTACTGCTGAACCAAGTCACAGCAGTGAAGTTGTGTGTATGTGCCAATCGGTTGTATGGAATCGGCTGAGTGAGATGGGTCGACAAGGTAACGCGACAGAAAGGAGTTAACTTGTTTCTCTCCGCGGTCGTTATCACGCCATGAACAAAAATTGCCAATTTATTGATGTATCAACATAGATTGCCCAAAGTGTATATAAGGAACGGTGTACCATCCGCAGCCATGTAACACCCCCTGGGAACAGTGGTCATAAAAATATCCTACCCTTCAGGCACCGAAGACGTGTCACACCTTGTCAATGACACTTGGTTTCAAAACTGACAGAACTAGTTATCGAGCAAACAGTGCGAAAGGAAATGAATGCAATGGACGCTTGGAGTCGGGCATCTCGCATATGGCCGTTGCTCATAGCAGCAAAAACGTTACACGTCTCCAGTCCTTCGAACAACACAAACTGGGCAGTAAGCTGCTGGAGTCGCTATTTTGCCTCTTTCCAAATGACGCAAGGCGTCGAGTGCAGATACGGCCAGATGATGCATTTAACACTCAATGTATGGACGGTGAAGTACAGGCCGGAGATGGTTCTGTGATGTTCTTGGGCGTGTTTCTCGTAACATAACTTGGCCACACTAACTCAATAGGAATCAGGATGTTTATTTAAACATTTTCTGTAACCAAGAGTTACCTTTTCTTCTACATATTCATGAAGAATCTGCTGTAGACCCAACCGTTTTCCACGACGACAACAGCAAACCGTGTTCAACGGGCTGCAAGCATACATTTCTAGTTTGACGAATACACTGTCATCCTATCGGACCTCACTGCTGTTAAATCATCCGATCTTATTCCCACACAAAATGTCTGGGGCTATTTGGAACAGCGAGGTACGTAGGAACAAATAATCCCGCAATTTGATAGCTCTGTGGGATCTAATCACTCTTGAGCTGCTTCATCTGAAGGAACTTGTGGGCTCTTCCTCGCCGAATTGTGGCCATTATCAGGGCTAGGGACGGTGTTACAGGACAACAGCTTTATGACGCCTTGGGGGGGACCACTATTTTTTTCTCCGGTGTGCTCACTACTATACATGTGTGTGCTTTTATTTTCATAGTCTTTTTTAATTCAAATTCTCTTTACGCACACCAATAAGGTGTGACGACCAACGATCCATTCTTTCAGTGCACACCATGCCCGATTTCTTGCAGGGATCTGAAATGGCGAGGGAGTTCACGGGTAGGCGACGCTTTACTAGTAATGTGCAACAGGCTGGGAATTTGAGTCGGATGGGAAGCGCGCTCGGGTGGCCGAGGTGGTTAAGGCAGCTGCTCACGTTAAGCGCGAGATCCGGGTTCGATACTACATCTAGATCTACATCTACACTCTGCAAACCACCATGAGGTGCATGGCAGAGAGTACGTCCCATTATACCAGTTATCAGGGTTTCTTCCTGTTCCATTCACGTATGGGGCGTGGAAAGAATGATTGTTCGAATGGCTCCGTGCGTGCTGTAATTTTTCTAATCGTATCCTCAAGATCCCTATGTGAGCGAGAAGCAGAAAGTTGTAGTATATCCCTAGAGTAATCATTTCAAGTCGGTTCTTGAAACTTTGTTAATAGACTTTCTCGAGATAGTTTGCGTCTATCTTCAAGGTCTGCCAGTTCAGTTCCTTCAGTATCTCTATGACACTCTCTCACGGATTAAACAAACGCGTGACCTCTAGTGCTGCCCATCTATGTATATATACAATATCTCCTGTTAGTCCTATCTGGTACGGATTCAACACACTTGAGCGATATTCAAGAACCGGTCTCACGAGTGATTTGTAAGCAATCTCCTTTGTACATTGATTGCACTTCCCAAATATTCTAACAATAAACCGAAGTCCACCGCCTGCTTTACCCGCAACTGAACCTATGTGATCATTCCATTTCATATCCCTACAAAGTGTTATACCCAGGTATTTATACGAGCTGGAGGAGTCCAACAATAACTTCTTGCTATTATACCTGTAGACATAGGATACTACGTTTTTTCGTTTTGTGAAGTCGTGGTAGAGTACAAAATTCCACCTGCTACTTTCGATACATACATACATACATACATAAATCCTTGTTCCAAAGATCATGAATACTACATTTCGTAACGATGTGAAAAGTATCACTTTAAATGAATTTTCATTACACAAAATAATTAATTAATCAATTAACATATTTTTTACAGTTACTACCTCATATCTAAGAATTCATCTATTGAGTAGAAGGAGTTGTCATTCAGAAATTCTTTTAATTTGCTTTTAAATGTTGGTTGGCTATCTGTCAGACGTTTAATACTATTTGGCAAATGACCGAAGATTTTTATGTGCCAAAGTACGATTAATCCAGAATAACGAATATAATCCTTTCTTCTAGTGTTGTAGCTATGCACTTCGCTGTTATTTTTGGACTGGGATGAGTCATTCATGACAAATTTCGTAAGTGGACATATGTATTGCGAAGGTACTGTGAATATCCCGAGTTCCTAACATAAATGTCTGCAAGGTGATCTTGGGTGGCTCCAGCTACTATTCTGATTACACGCTTTTGTGCAATGAATACTTTCTCTCTTAATGACGAATAGGCCCAAAATATGATGCCATATGAAAGCAGTGAATGAAAATAGGTATAGTAGGCTAATTACTGATATGTTTATCACCAAAATTTGCAAATAAACCTAATAGCATAAGGAGCTGAACCTTATCCATTTCAGCACATCATCGGTGTGTTTCCTCCAATTCATTTTCTCATCAATGTACACACCTAGAAATTTTGAATATTCTGTCTTAGCACCAGTCTTATACTTATCAATGGTGTTATGCCATCAACTGTACAGAATTGTATAAACTGTCTTTTCTCAAAATCTAGTGAGAGTCCATTTGCAGAGAACCACGTAATAATTTTCTGAAAGACATTATTTGCAATTTCCTCAGCTGATTCTTACTTCTTGGGTGTGATTACTATACTTGTCTCATCAGCAAAAAGAACTAGCTTTGCATCTTCATGAATATGGAGTGGCAAGTCGTTAATATATATTAAGAACAATAGGGGACCCAAAAACTGAACCCTGTGGGACGCCATTCTTGATACCTCCACAGTTAGATGACACTGCTGGTTTTTGTAGACTATCTGTACTGTTAATTTCGACCTTCTGCATTCTTACAATTAAGTATGAATTAAACCATTTGTGCACTGTCTCACTCATACCACAATACTTAAGCTTATCTAGAAGAATTTCATGATTCGCACAATCAAAAGCCTTTGAGAGAACACAAAATATCCCAATGGGTGATGTTCGGTTATTCAATGCCATTTAATATTTGGTCAGTGAAAGCATATATAGTATAGTATTATCTGTTGAAAAGTCTTACTGAAAACCAAACTGACATTTTGTTAGTGCTTCATTTTTACAAATATGTGATGCTACTCTTGAGTACATTACTTTTTCAAGAATTTTGGATAAAGCTGTCAGAAGTGAGATTGGGCGGTAGTTGTTAGCATCAGATCTATCCCCTTTTTTATGTAATGGTTTAACAATCGCGTATTTCAGTCTATCTGAAAAAATGCCCTGTTTCAGTGAGCTACTACATATGTGGCTACTTATTTGTTGGGAACAAGCTTTTAGTCCTCTGTTGGAAATGCCATCAATTCATTTCGATGCCCAAATGCGACTAAAGCCACTGAAAACCTCTGAATCAAATTTTCTTATCGCGTTTCTGTTAATTCGTTCCATGACCAAGTGGCTGTGATTCACACTGTCAAATGGACCCCAGTGACTTCACAGAAACAGATGATATTAGTGTGCCATACGAGTGGGTGGTGACTGTTGCTGTACTTAGGGAAACACCCGAGGATTGTGGGTATGCGGCGCGTTAGAACGGCGGCCAGTGCACGGCACGCCCTGCGGCGCGTCGGCACATTAGCGAGGCGGCGAGCCGTGCCAGTAGCGGCCGTGATGCGTGGGTGGCCGGCGCAGGTGTGAGGGGGGAGGGGCGTGTAAGGGCTGCGTGCTGCCGTCATATCCGCGTGAATCACCCGCACACGCCTCAGCTGGTTTACACCAGCCGCGAAGGAAGACATACGCGTTTCGATTCACACCTGTCCTGCTGTTCACTAACTCTTCCCCACGTTACACTCACCTATACCACCAATTTCAAACTTCTTTGTCGTCAATATTCTGACTCTTCAGATGCTGCCCATCACGGTTTCGTCGCTTATGCCAACTCTCCATCTCAGGGTAACACCTCCACGGAACGTTCTGAATTATTTGTTGAATACAGTCCAATCTCCGTCCTTCCGTACAATTCTTGCCCTCTATGGCTCCTTATAGTACCATGCAAACAGCTTTCTATCACCTTATCTCTCGTTCTAGTTCATGGTTTCCACACATTCTTTTTCTCGCAAATTCCGCGCACGGTCTCCTCGTTTTTTTATCAGTACTGAAAATCCTTATAAGTTGCGCTCCGCAGATTTTATAAAAAGTATTTTTATGTATAAACACCGCAAACCTACCTACACACCTACACCTGCGCGCGCGCGCGCGCGCACACACAAACACACACACACACACACACACACACACACACACACACACACCACTGGGTATTTCGAACTATTTGTATCAGACCTCTAGGGGCGATAGATCACATCATGATGAACAACTTTTTTATAGCGACAAAATATCCGCTGATGCTTGGCGGCGACGATAAGCCCCTCGGCGACTGCAGGGTTAGGCATTCTGCACAATACATATGCAAGGTGTGTTGCCTATAATCCACTCAACTGCTCTGCTTGAAAGACGGTAGGCCAAGCTTCTGATCCACTTCTAAGGTACCTTTCTCCACTTAGAGATACTCATTCCAATGGTTTTCTATTTGAAAATGACTATCAGATGCAGCACACCTTGTTAGTAGAGTCTGTCAGTTCTGTGAAATCTCGTCCAATAAAGAGATGGCGGAAGCTTCAGCAAATATTTTGTCTCAAACAGAAGTTGTTTCTCATGGCGCGATCTATCCCCTCCCCCGATACTTGATGCAAAGACTTTGAAACCCAATGTCCTTCCTCTGTCATGTACCAAACTTTCAGTTCTCTCCATTTGCACTTTTCCCTTACTCCATGGTTCCTTCCACACAATCCTGTGCTCCAGAGGTACATTCTCAGAAATTTAATACCTCGTTCGATACTGGTAGCCTTCGTTCAGCGACGAACGAACAGCACCCTGACCGCCCAGTTTAAGCAAACCCAATGGCGACCACTGGAACCAGCAGTGATAGTAATAAGAGACCATGACCGTAGAGTTTAAATACCGAAGATTCCTAGGATTGAACGCATCTTTAACAGGACGATATGTTGCAATAGATAAGCCTATAGAGAAAAATAGTTTGTGTGTGCCATGGGTGCCACGATTACTAACTGTTGAACATATCAGTCACTAAAAGACTGTTCACCGAAGTATTTGGCAATCGGGAAGACTATTCGAGTCGACCGTGGATGAAACCTGAATCAATCACTACGAAGCAGAGCTGGAACTGCAGTCAAAGTATTTGTCAAAAAATTGGCGAGGGTGCGCCGCAGGAGCCAAATACCATTTTGTCATAATATAATCCTTACAAATCAGTTACAATAGATGGAAATGTACACAGCTGCTATTACGCTTAACTGTAGGACAATTTTAAGAATGAGCCGAAACAAGGGAGTAATAAGGTACTGCGTACCCAGGAGAATGCATCGTCCCACGCAGGTTTTTATACGGATAAAAGTGGACGAATTAGGTTTCCAAACTGTTTCTGATCCAGCCTGTTCAAATATTAACACTTAAAACACACCCCGGTTCGCTTGCGATGATAATCTTTGACAGTACTTCAGCAGTCCATAAAACAAATAAAAACTTGTCTATTTGAATGGCTACTGTAGCTTCAAGGTGGCTGGTTATTTTAAAGAAACAAAAATACATATGCGTCTATAAGCAGATCAATGTACCGCCCGTTAGTGTCGTGGTCTATTTCTGTTGAATTCAGTCGCTAGTTTCAAGACTTCCGGTCCGCCCAGCCTCTTGCTTCTCTTCTTCTGTCTACTTGCTTGTACACAATCAGTGAGAGAATTTTGTCAGATAATTTGGTTAAAATCACTCTGTAAGCTATAATGAAAACTAGACGAAATATTGTGCGACTGCACAGTTCCTTCCGACTTTATCCCATAGAATCTTTGCGCTGGTTCAGTTAAACCCACTACCCTCCAACAAATTTCTTCCGTTCTCCAGACCAACTTCTTGTACACATAAAACGACTACAATCGATGCTATCTATCGCAGACAAGAAAAAGTACGTTTTTTCCTCAGATTTGCAATCCTCCCTTTACTTTGCAACGCACTCTTTTTTGCTGCAAGCACCCTCAATTTAGTTGAACGAAAAAATTGGCACTAAAAAAGTTGTTCTCTCGCTAGGCCCTAATATTATCCCACACTGCAGCCTTCAGGAACTGCAAAAGTGCATGAATTGGAATTAGAATTTGTTTCTCCAGAATTAGTTCCAAATGACTTCTTCCCATTTATAAGTTGAAATTTCAACGGACTATGATGACCTTTGCACCACACGAGAAAGTAATCACAGCCCGCAATGAGTATTTTGCAGAATTTGATAAAATCGAATGCACTGTGCGAACTCACAGGAACGAAAGTGTAGCCATGGACGTCTCGGGTCGCAAAGTCTATGTTTGGAAAGTCCACGACACCATTAAAACGATCGTAGTAATCAGGCTTTTGCTCAACGGTTACTCGCCCACATAGCTCTAAGGCGTCCGTTCATAAATAGACTGGTCTCACAGATCAGTCGGTGCAAACGATCTATGAGTAGAGAAAATCTGTGGTCAGGTCTGCGTCCTGGATTTACACGTTCTACCTGCAGATCTACTGCCGCCTCGTGTTCCATTGTCTACGGATTTTGTATTTGTTCACTGTAGCGAGTGGTGGCCTCAAACATCGAAGATGCGACACGGTAACAAGTACTGTTCACCGGCCTGCCCGGGAGACCAAGTGCGAAAGAAGTTCTTTACAGTATATCCATACTGATCTCGCATAAATCTGTGGCCTTCCCTTTGGGTTTCTACATGCGATAATTAAAATGTGGTGTACAACACGAAGTTTCCATATCTAACGCCACTCTGCTGTGCACACCGCCACAACTGCCACCTTTCTGCAAGAACATGCCTTCAGCCCCACAGAAACGAAGCGAACATAAGAGCAAATGTGGATACGGAATTTTTTTGGCAAGCTCACTCAAAGCACACGCGCGCGCGCACACACACACACACACACACACACACACACACACACACGAGCGCGCGCACTGCTTAATAGCATTAAATATTACACTTGCGGTCCTTTGTTTTCAGTCACCAGTCTTCAGATTGCTTTCATGCGACCCACCATGATTTTCTCTCTCTTCTCAACCTCAAAAGAAGCACTTTGTGTGGGAGTATATGAAAGCCTCAGACTTTACTTCGATACTTCGTATTTGGGCGATGACACATACAGCTCTTCTATTGTAACGAAGGTGTGTTTCCAACGGGAAAAAAAGCCTCATATGCACGACATGCGATGGAACTTTAGCTGTTTTTCTTTGTGTAACAGATACGCACATTCAGATACTAGAAGATCTGGTCACTTCGGGTATGCCTTCTAGCTAATGCTCCAACAATAACATCCTAAGAAAAAGACGTCAGTGCCTTATGTGTGCGGGTGAAGCGGTTTGAAGAAAATCGAAGCTTTTAATGACATCAAAACTTTTAATGGAATACATGCAAGAAATTCACAGTGCCTTTGAAAGTTTACAGGCATCATGATTGTGTCCATTTAATGTAATAATCTTTTCCGAGCAAATGATAGGCCGTCATATGTATAATTTACTATTAAATTCCTATTGATTTTCAACACCATTCGCTCGGTGTTCTTGGTGTAATGCGACTGACCCATAGAAATGGACGTTTGATTCAAAAATTGTTGTTGATTTTCACTGTTTTGTGAACTGCTGATGTCAATGAGCCTTTAATCTCCCAGAGTAAACGAGCAGTCTGCGTCTAATACGGCAAGTGTTACCCTTCGATGGTTTCTTATCCTATTTGTCGTAAAGAGTCGTGACTTGGTCGCAGAAAACATTACACCACTGTATTTGTTTAGGCGACAGAGAAAATCCAGTGTTAAAGAAATAAACAGAAAAATCTGGAACATGTTGGTCGGATAAGAACACAAACGTTGCTCACCACAAGTAGCACACATCCCTCGAAAAGTACCGAAATGGGGAAAAAAAATTCGTAACTGCTTAAACAGTCTTTACGATAATGAAATTCCCAACTACTTTCACACGAAAAAAGAAATACTTTGCTTGAGTGAATGTATATAATCGTTCAAAGGTCTCATCGTCACATCATTTAGAAACAAGCTATAGGCAACAAAATTTGTATGCTCTTTGGCCGTTCATCTTTTATTCTTACACACAGTGTGCTCCAGAATTAAGTCTAAACAGAGTAATACAGTGTCGTCGTTGTTGTTGTTGGTGGTGGTGTTGTTGGTTTCGGGGACGGACCCCATGGCAAATAGATCTTTACAGCACTTGCGTACAGTAAGGTTATGCAAGGAACAACTTACGACCATGTGGCGACATGTAAATTGATTCCTCCATCTACACCTACATACATACTCAGATACCACTGTATGGTGCATGGCGGAAGGCACCTGATACTACTACTAGTCCTTTCCGTCACAGCCTGGTGGAACATCTTCATGTCTATAAATGAAAAGCACACAAGTTTGGAGGACGAAAACAGGTTAATGCCATAGAATATCCACTTGTTTTATGCTTTCCTTTATAAACATACTACAAACAAGCAACGTTCCGTTGGAAGTCGTAACGGAAAAAAATGTTGAGATAGGGTGGCCGAACAGCACACAGACGTAAACATTTCACAACTCTCATGAATAACAATTGCCGAATGGCCTGTGTATTTTGGGCCATACAACTGCGTATCTTTAAATTTTTCCTTACATTTCATTTCACATTCGGTAAAAATTCGTGCCACTTTTCCAGTCATGCAATTGATCACGAGGACGGCAACGCAATTATACGCGGCAAACACGCTGGAGTTCACGCCCGGACGCGAAGTGTGTCGCAAGGTGTTGCGAGAGGCGCTTGCACAAGCAGTTCGTTCCTGTTGCCCTCCTAACTTAGGGGCCCACGTGCTCGACTTCCAGCGCTTCCGCCAGCGACGGAGATAATTGCAATCTGTGGCACAGCGGAGTCTCGCAAGGCACTGCTATATTAACAGTCCTCCAGACATCGCCGCTACGCGTTAGTTTCGCTATCGTTTCTAGCGGCCTGGTGAGAGAACAACTTTTTTGGTGCCAATTTTTTCATTCAAATAAATTGAGGGCGCATTGATTCCCACCCGGCGGTAACTTCCCCTTGGGGGGGGGGGGGGGGTAAAACTAAATTTTCTGAAGGGGGAAAAACAAAAAGGTTCCTTGTGCTTCGGTCACGAAACCAAATTATTTTTAAAAGACCATTACTATTATCATTCTTTCACAATACAGTAAAACTGATTACGTAAGTTACCAACAATTACATTTTTATATAAAGGCAACAAAGACCGCTCTTGCTGTAGAAAATTTATTAAAACCACTCCCAGTTCCGCGCCAATTTAGGCGCCCAAACTGGCGTGAAACCTGTCGCGGTTTTAATAAAATTTTTACTGCCGGAGCGGTGCCTGTTGCCTTTATACAAAAATGTGGATATTTGGTTGCGGTCCCCCGCAATTCAAGATAATATGTACAAATTTAATTTTCTTAATGCTGTCATTAACACGTGACAGCTTATGAAACAGAAGTGTGAACATCTTCGTCACAAAGTCCCCCACTGCACACATACTTTGTGCTTTGACCATGTATCTATGACATTAAAATTGAAATACATACCTCACATATGCTTAAATATCTCATAAAAACGCCTTCTTTCAGTTATCTACACATTATTATTATTATTATTATTAGTAGTAGTAGTAGTAGTAGTAGTAGCAGCAGTAGCAATGGCAAGATGAAGTCTTCCAGTTTCTGCTAGTTTAGATGTAAGGGCTCCAGCAATCAAATGAATTAGAAACACTACGTATGTGCAAACATTTTAAGTTAGTTTATTTAAATGCGGATGTAGAGTCTGGGTGAACCAAGTGTCGCTATGGAGAGGTGTGGTACAGAGGAAGCATGTTTGTAACCAGTGTCTAACCTCAATGTGTACAGTTAGATTTCTTCTCTGAGGAGGAGTTAACAAGTGATGTCAGCTGCATTCATGCGGAATCAGCGGCGGCGAGTGAAAATGTTTGCCGGACCGGGATTCGAGCCTGGGATCTTTCGCTTACTATGCATCTGAGTTAACCACTGCGCCATCCGGACACAGTGCTATCGCACGCAATTGCACGGATTATCTCGGCACTCCTCTTTGCCGACCCATATTCCCACACAGCGCCTCCTATCCGCAGTCCCCGCCCATGCACTCCATGTTCGCTACTTTGGATTCCCGCAGAAGGTCGAACGTTATTGTGCATTGACACTGAAGGTTGTGAAGTCATTGCCAATCGTCGCCGCTGATTCCGCACGAAGTCCCGATGCAGCTGATATTATCAGTTCTTTCCCTTTCTTTCCCTTTCTCCTCCCTCCACCACAAATTACACAATATGTACGAAAGCTGCGGATTCCGCATGGTGTCTGTTCTTCCAGACACATCCGAAAGGACAGACACCACGCATTCATATAGGTACCAATTGTCTCACTGGCTCATTAGGACGTGGTTTAATAAAACACCTACAAAAACTAGATATAATTCATATTTCGACATTTTAAACGTAAAAGTGTTCAAAGAGAATTATTATTCAATTTAAAGTTTAGTTAGGCACTAATGTTCTCGATGGTGGGGGACGGGGCTACAACCTAACATGGGATTGCACAATCAAGGTTAATAGTCTCAAAAACGATGGGAACCACTGATCTATGGTGAATTCTCTATCCCCACCTACTTCCGAGAAAGATGCGTTAGTTGATGTAGCCTTCCATCGTCGCTCAATAGAACAAACTCTTTTTTCCACCATGTATTACCAACACTGTGTGTGATCTATATTTGGTAACAACTGACCTTTGGTGTCAAAAGCCTGAACTTCAGCAAAACACTACAACTCACTGAAATAATATTACAAACGATGTACTATACAGCAAAATAAATAAATCTAACATCTGCAGTATAAAAATATATTATTATTTGATTACTTTCTCAGACTTTTTAGAAGTCTGGTTAAGAATGGAGTGACGCGGACCTTTATCAAGCGTCACTTCCTTTTTGCTGTACGGTACATGTTATATTGCATTTAGGAACTTTCGGGTAATTGAACATGTATCAATAATTACGGATTTCTGTAATTGTATATATATGTTTGGATGTAGCTGTATTGCATTGATGTATTGGTGGATATTGTGTGGTATGACTCCTGTAGTTGATAGTATAATTGGTATGATGTCAACTTTATCCTGATGCCACATGTCTTTGACTTCCTCAGCCAGTTGGATGTATTTTTCAATTTTTTCTCCTGTTTTCTTTTGTATATTTGTTGTATTGGGTATGGATATTTCGATTAATTGTGTTAATTTCTTCTTTTTATTGGTGAGTATGATGTCAGGTTTGTTATGTGGCGTTGTTTTATCTGTTATAATGGTTCTGTTCCAGTATAATTTGTATTCATCATTCTCCAGTACATTTTGTGGTGCATACTTGTATGTAGGAACGTGTTGTTTTATAAGTTTATGTTGTAAGGCAAGCTGTTGATGTATTATTTTTGCGACATTGTCATGTCTTCTGGGGTATTCTGTATTTGCTAGTATTGTACATCCGCTTGTGATGTGATCTACTGTTTCTATTTGTTGTTTACAAAGTCTGCATTTATCTGTTGTGGTATTGGGATCTTTAATAATATGCTTGCTGTAATACCTGGTGTTTATTGTTTGATCCTGTATTGCAATCATGAATCCTTCTGTCTCACTGTATATATTGCCTTTTCTTAGCCATGTGTTGGATGCGTCTTGATCGATGTGTGGCTGTGTTAGATGATACGGGTGCTTGCCATGAAGTGTTTTCTTTTTCCAATTTACTTTCTTCGTATCTGTTGATGTTATGTGGTCTAAAGGGTTGTAGAGGTGGTTATGAAATTGTAGTGGTGTAGCCGATGTATTTATATGAGTGATTGCTTTGTGTATTTTGCTAGTTTCTGCTCGTTCTATAAAGAATTTTCTTAAATTGTCTACCTGTCCATAATGTAGGTTTTTTATATCGATAAATCCCCTTCCTCCTTCCTTTCTGCTTAATGTGAATCTTTCTGTTGCTGAATGTATGTGATGTATTCTATATTTATGGCATTGTGATCGTGTAAGTGTATTGAGTGCTTCTAGGTCTGTGTTACTCCATTTCACTACTCCAAATGAGTAGGTCAATATTGGTATGGCATAAGTATTTATAGCTTTGGTCTTGTTTCTTGCTGTCAATTCTGTTTTCAGTATTCTTGTTAGTCTTTGTCTATATTTTTCTTTTAGTTCTTCTTTAATATTTGTATTATCTATTCCTATTTTTTGTCTGTATCCTAGATATTTATAGATATCTGTTTTTTCCATCGCTTCTATGCAGTCGCTGTGGTTAACCAATATGTAATCTTCTTGTTTAGTGTGTTTTCCCTTGACTATGCTATTTTTCTTACATTTGTCTGTTCCAAAAGCCATATTTATATCATTGCTGAATACTTCTGTTATCTTTAATAATTGGTTGAGTTGTTGATTGGTTGCTGCCAGTAGTTTTAGATCATCCATGTATAGCAAATGTGTGATTTTGTGTGGGTATGTTCCAGTAATATTGTATCCATAATTTGTATTATTTAGCATGTTGGATAGTGGGTTCAGAGCAAGGCAGAACCAGAAAGGACTTAATGAGTCTCCTTGGTATATTCCACGCTTAATCTGTATTGGCTGTGATGTGATATTATTAGAGTTTGTTTGGATATTAAGTGTGGTTTTCCAGTTTTTCATTACTATGTTTAGGAACTGTATCAATTTAGGATCTACTTTGTATATTTCCAGTATCTGTAGTAACCATGAGTGGGGTACACTATCAAAAGCTTTTTGGTAATCAATGTATGCGTAGTGTAGTGACCTTTGTTTGGTTTTAGCTTGATATGTCACCTCTGTATCTATTATCAGTTGCTCTTTACATCCTCGTGCTCCTTTGCAACAGCCTTTTTGTTCTTCATTTATAATTTTGTTCTGTGTTGTATGTGTCATTAATTTCTGTGTAATGACTGAAGTTAATATTTTATAGATTGTTGGTAGGCATGTTATGGGACGATATTTAGCTGGGTTTGCTGTGTCTGCTTGATCTTTAGGTTTCAGATAGGTTATTCCATGTGTAAGTGTATCAGGGAATGTGTATGGGTCTGCAATGTAACTGTTAAATAATTTAGTTAGATGTGAATGTGTTGAGGTGAACTTCTTTAGCCAGAAATTTGCTATTTTATCATTTCCAGGGGCTTTCCAATTGTGCGTAGAATTAATTGCTCGGGTGACTTCATGTTGCAAAATTATCACGTCAGGCATTTGTGGTATCATCTTGTATGAGTCTGTTTCTGCTTGTATCCACCGTGCATGCCTGTTATGTTGTACCGGGTTTGACCATATGTTGCTCCAGAAGTGTTCCATGTCTGTTATGTTTGGTGGATTGCCTATTTTAATGTGTGTGTTATCTATTGTCTGGTAAAATTTCTTTTGGTTTGTGTTGAATGTTTGGTTTTGTTTCCTTCTATTTTCACTTTTTTTGTATCTTCTAAATCGTTTGGCCAAAGCTTGTAATTTCTGCTTCTTTTCATCTAATTGCTCTATTGCTTCTTGTTGTGAGATTTTACCTAACCGTTTTCGTTTTTTGTCTGATATTTCATATTGAATTTAGGAACTTTCGGGTAATTGAACATGTATCAATAATTACAGATTTCTGTAGTTGTATATATAAGTTTGGATGTAGCTGTATTGCATTGATGTACTGGTGGATATTGTGTGGTATGACTCCTGTAGTTGATAGTATAATTGGTATAATGTCAACTTTATCCTGATGCCACATGTCCTTGACTTCCTCAGCCAGTTGGATGTATTTTTAAATTTTTTCTCCTGTTTTCTTTTGTATATTTGTTGTATTGGGTATGGATATTTCGATTAGATGTGTTAATTTCTTCTTTTTATTGGCGAGTATGATGTCAGGTTTGTTATGTGGTGTTGTTTTATCTGTTATAATGGTTCTGTTCCAGTATAATTTGTATTCATCGTTCCCCAGTACATTTTGTGGTGCATACTTGTATGTGGGGACATGTTGTTTTATAAGTTTATGTTGTAAGGCAAGCTGTTGATGTATTATTTTTGCTACATTGTCATGTCTTCTGGGGTATTCTGTATTTGCTAGTATTGTACATCCGCTTGTGATGTGATCTACTGTTTCTATTTGTTGTTTGCAAAGTCTGCATTTATCTGTTGTGGTATTGGGATCTTTAATAATATGCTCGCTGTAATATCTGGTGTTTATTGTTTGATCCTGTACTGCAATCATGAATCCTTCCGTCTCACTGTATATATTGCCTTTTGTTAGCCATGTGTTGGATGCGTCTTGATCGATGTGTGGCTGTGTTAGATGATACGGGTGCTTGCCATGTAGTGTTTTCTTTTTCCAATTTACTTTCTTCGTATCTGTTGATGTTATGTGATCTAAAGGGTTGTAGAAGTGCTTATGAAATTGCAGTGGTGTAGCCGATGTATTTATATGAGTGATTGCTTTGTGTATTTTGCTAGTTTCTGCTCGTTCTATAAAGAATTTTCTTAAATTGTCTACCAATCCATAATGTAGGTTTTTTATGTCGATAAATCCCCTTCCTCCTTCCTTTCTGCTTAATGTGAATCTTTCTGTTGCTCAATGTATGTGATGTACTCTATATTTGTGGCATTGTGATCGTGTAAGTGTATTGAGTGCTTCTAGGTCTGTGTTACTCCATTTCACTACTCCAAATGAGTAGGTCAATATTGGTATAGCAAAAGTATTTATAGCTTTGGTCTTGTTTCTTGCTGTCAATTCGGTTTTCAGTATTTTTGTTAGTCTTTGTCTATATTTTTCTTTTAGTTCTTCTTTAATATTTGTATTATCTATTCCTATTTTTTGTCTGTATCCTAGATATTTATAGGCATCTGTTTCTTCCATCGCTTCTATTCAGTCGCTGTGGTTATCCAATACGTAATCTTCCTGTTTAGTGTGTTTTTCCTTGACTATGCTATTTTTCTTACATTTGTCTGTTCCAAAAGCCATATTTATACCATTGCTGAATACTTCTGTTATCTTTAGTAATTGGTTGAGTTGTTGATTCGTTGCTGCCAGTTGTTTTAGATCATCCATGAATAGCAAATGTGTGATTTTGTGTGGGTATTTTCCAGTAATATTGTAACTATAATTTGTATTATTTAGCATGTTGGATAGTGGGTTCAGAGCAAGGCAGAACCAGAAAGGACTTAATGAGTCTCCTTGGTATATTTCATGCTTAATCTGTATTGGCTGTGATGTGATATTATTTGAATTTGTTTGGATATTAAGTGTGGTTTTCCAATTTTTCATTACTATGTTTAGGAACTGTATCAATTTAGGATCTACTTTGTATATTTCCAATATTTGTAGTAACCATGAGTGGGGTACACTATCAAAAGCTTTTTGGTAATCAATGTATGCGTAGTGTAGCGACCTTTGTTTAGTTTTAGCTTGATATGTCACCTCTGCATCTATTATCAGTTGCTCTTTACATCCTCGTGCTCCTTTGCAACAGCCTTTTTGTTCTTCATTTATAATTTTGTTCTGTGTTGTATGTGTCATTAATTTCTGTGCAATGACTGAAGTTAATATTTTGTATATTGTTGGTAGGCATGTTATGGGGCGATATTAAGCTGGGTTTGCTGTGTCTGCTTGATCTTTAGGTTTCAGATAAGTTATTCCATGTGTAAGTGTATCAGGGAATGTGTATGGGTCTGCAATGTAACTGTTAAATAATTTAGTTAAGATGTGAATGTGTTGAGGTGAACTTCTTTAGCCAGAAATTTGCTATTTTATCTTTTCCAGGGGCTTTCCAATTGTGAGTAGAATTAATTGCTTGGGTGACTTCATGTTGCAAAATTATCACTTCAGGCATTTGTGGTATCATCTTGTATGTGTCTGTTTCTGCTTGTATCCACCGTGCATGCCTGTTATGTTGTACCGGGTTTGACCATATGTTGCTCCAGAAGTGTTCCATGTCTGTTATGTTTGGTGGATTGTCTATTTGAATGTGTGTGTTATCTATTGTCTGGTAAAATTTCTTTTGGTTTGTGTTGAATTTTTGGTTTTGTTTCCTTCTATTTTCACTTTTTTTGTGTCTTCTAAGTCGTTCGGCCAATGCTTGTAATTTCTGCTTCTTTTCATCTAATTGCTCTATCGCTTCTTGTTGTGAGATTTTACCTAACCTTTTTCGTTTTTTTCTGACATTTCATTTCTTATAAATTGTGCTAGCTGTCCGATGTCTTTTCTCAGTTTTTCTATTCTGATCTGTAGCCTGTGTTGCCATGCTGGTTTTGTGGGTTTCTTCTGTGTGTTGGTTGGTTCTGATCTCTGCCTAGTGTGTATATTTAGTGTAGTGAGTGCTCCTATATAAACCAGTAGTTGTAATTCTTCCATAGTTGTGTTTTCATTTATTTTGTTGTGTATGATTGTGTTGATAGTTTTTATTGTTGTTTCGACTTGTGGGTTATTTGGCGGTCTATGCAAGAATTATTATTATTATTATTATTATTATTATTATTATTAGCGTCTCTGACGTACGGTAACAGCATTTCTTTTTCAAAAATGATACGTTCTAGTTTCTACGAGAATAATGGGGTTCGCGCAAACCACTGAGGTACCCGTTGAATAATGAAACTTTCACTGTCTTGATTCCGCTAGAAACAGGAGAAAAAGAGGTCAACTTTAAAATTTCAAACAGGAGGATTTTATAAAAATAGTGTCAACAGTGTAAACCGTACATTTTTACTTTGTCATGAAAAAAAAAAAACATTCTTTTTATAGCTTCTGTTCTAATGACGCGCACCTATTTCCCTATTAATGTCAAAGTAATTTGTTATTACTACATTCGAAACAGTCTTTTTATTTGAAATATATTTGTCTGATTTGACTTCAATATACCAGAGTCACTTTGACCACACATACTGTTAAACTCAGTTATCCTGATTGATGAGTTTGGAGAGAGAGGCCGAACTGGCGTTTACTTTATGCAGTTGCACGAAAGATATCATGTACCAACAGCGTCTTATGACAAGAAATCAAACACGTGAACATGTAAGGTTCCCTTTCATAATAATTTATAAACAATAAGGTTTTAAATTTTATGATCTTCCGCACTACCAAGATGACAAAAGTGAGAGTTTACTTAAAATAGCTTTTGTATAAAAAGGCTTTTCCCTCAGTCATACATTAAGAAGTTCGTTTTAAGAACATTCAATTCGCTACATAATTCTTGGTTTTTCCTTAAATGTTGATTAAGTCGTCAGCAACAGAATAAAAACTTTACAAACCGAAAAGTTCAGCCCCATGTGGCCGAAATCTTGTGGTGTGTATAGCTCTACACTACTTGTGTGTCCAATGTTTGTAAAAGTATTTAATCTTGTGAATTTTCCCGCAGAATATGAAGAACTTCAAAATCAGTCACCAATGGCATAGAAATGGCACAGGAATTTCGAATACTCTAGATCACTACAACCGCAAAAGGCAGACATCTTGTGTGCAGCGTAATTTAAATAACAAAATATGTGAACAGGTATCTGAAGTTGTACCTGCTGGTTCTAAAGTCGAAAAGGTGCTGCTTTTTCATAAACTCCTTTACTAACAGCGAAATAACTTGTATCTCTGCGCAGACATGACCTCAATACGTCAGTTTTCGACAAAATAACAAAGATGTTCAGCTTTGAGAAGAGTATTCTACAGCTGTAATTTTAATTAAAACATTTTTTCATTCGAAATACTGAATGCAACCTCGTTTCCGTCAGAGTCGTGGCTGTCTAAGGCTCACCACTGAACTAACCCTACATGGTTTGCCGAATACGCTATTTACACAGGAAAGCCCGGATGCACCATTTTGGAGGAGGAGGAAGTCTGCGATAGGTCAGGGACACTCCCTACTGATGCGCATACTGAGGGTATACGTAAGTCAAACGGCACAATGTAATGTGGTACATCTAAAAGTTAACATTCAATGAGGTGTTTTTTTTCCAAGAAGCATGACGGCAAACTCAAACAAGACATTTATAACTGAAAGAATAATTATTATGTCAAACAAAATAATTCGGCGACGAATGGTGGGTAAACGTGCTGTCAAGTTTCACATCGAAACGATAACCTTCCAACTATCAAATAAGTTTTATTTTACTCTTGTTCGTGATTTCTCACATTGGGCGTGTGGGCAAATCAAGTTTATGCTTTCTCACATTTATTCTGCAAACAATTATATAGTCGTAAAGAAATAAAAATGCGGAATATCTTGCCCTAAGAAAAAGCAAAGACTTGTTTTCTGGGAGAATCTTCTACTGCTTCCTACGTAATTCCGCAGAGACCGTGAAAATAAAATGTGATTAATAACAGTACGCACAGAGAGAGTGTGTTATAAACACTCACTCATCACGCGTTCCATCCGTGAACGCGTGAGAAAAAAATTCTAGTATGTATTACCGTAAGTATCCCCCATCATACACTCATTGTGATTCAGAGAGTATCGATGGGGAAGTGATAACACGAAATTAATGTAAATAAATTAATGATTATTCTCATGTACTAAAATCATTGTAGTTTCATCGTGCTTGGGTCCAGAAACGTTAATTCATCAGTTCACTACTGCGTCCCAAAGCGGAAGTTCCTCCGTAACATGTCACACAACAGTTCTACGATTCTACACAAATTCATCGGCGACAGTTACACGACGGCCTTGTAATCTAAGGCCAACCTGCACGTTCCTCATCAAGCAAACCACACGACTTCCTCGCTGATAAATACATGCAGACAGCAGACGGAATTTAGCTGAGGGGTCACTACCAGAAAATTTTGAAATAAAACTCGTTAAAATCTACAAAATCAAATAGATTAAATGTTGAAAATTCCTCTACTTTTCTTCGCAGAAATACATATTCCTGTGCCCTTCCATAAATATTCCTTTTAAGCTGATACTGAACACCTTATCAGATAATTATCGTTTGCTTAAAAATAACTAATAAATAACAATCATGTGAATGAGCACTGGAAATTGCATAGCAGATTTCCGGTCAAGTATCTTATATATTGCATCTCCAGTGTACATACCCTGTTTCATTCCATATTTTATGCAGTCTTTCTATTCTCTGAGATCTGAACACATGCAGATGTTTGGCTCTTTACATGTAAATT
Organism: Schistocerca nitens; assembly: GCF_023898315.1. Lineage (NCBI taxonomy): Eukaryota > Metazoa > Arthropoda > Insecta > Orthoptera > Acrididae > Schistocerca > Schistocerca nitens. The sequence goes on from NC_064617.1 coordinate 690,697,991, forward strand.
GTTAGCCGAAAATGTATACGGGTGGTAGCAGTGCCGAAAGCAACCACGCGAAAGTAAAAAGGAGTTTATTGCGAAATATTTGTTTTAGCAGTTACAAACGTTTCCAAACAAAAGAGCTACTGAGCAACTAAAGTCGGCATTTCAGTACAGGAAACTAATGATTCTCTCTCTCTCTCTCTCTCTCTCTCTCTCCCCACCCTCTTTCTCACCCAGCCCATTAGTTTTGTATTTCGCTATATTTTACAAGTGTACAAGTGGATATGAACGAAGTCGCAGTCTCCATAATTAAGAACATTATCAGAGCTGTATGCACAATGCGTTGTCTATCTAAGTATTGAACATTTCCTTGTCCAACAATATAATCTTCCTACTCCACAGCTGCATCTTCGTCTCTGGATAATATTCAGAATCAAGAAATGATTGGTACAGGAGTTCTTTGTTAAGCCTGAACGTAAGCAAATGAATCTCAGTGCGCGTAAAATGACGAAGGGATCCATCACTGTTCGATTACGCTCTCGGCGATTAATCGGTGGGCATAGTTCACAACGGTCAAATACCCAGGAGAAGCCTTTCGGAGCGACGTAAAGTTGAATGAGCACATAAAAATAAGAGCAGAAAAAGCAGATGCCAGACTAAGAATCATTGTAAGAATCTTACGGAGCGCTTCTCCGGGCCTCTTCAGTTGACGAGTACCTATGTACTGTAACTGGAGCAGTCATATCCAGCATATCATGCCTTCCAGCTGACTCGTAGAATGGAGTCAATAAAGAAGGTGAAAGTTAAATTGCTGGCGAGTGGCCAAACCAGAGGCTCTAGTGCTAATAAGCAATGAAATGAGAATAGTTACATAAATATTTGGGTATGCTTCAAAAATTCTTGCGGTGAAAATTTATAACGTGGACATGGTGCAGCTTCCCCGAAAATCCCCGCTAGTCTACGGTACGGGTCAGTACAAGTTTTCTGCCAAAGCAACTGCTGGCAGGCAAATCTGATCGCAGCTGTAATTTTCTAATGTCAATAATATCCTAACGAAAATAACAATTTAATTTTGCTATTTGTATTATTTGCAATTAACAAAGAAAAGTGGTTTTTTTCGAAAATCTGAATACGAACGCCAACTTTTTCTTTTCTTTCTTTCTTTCTTTCTTTCTATTTTAATCCGGCGACCAAACACTACTGTCCTCCCCTTCGTAAACGCTTCACGCCTTATCGCATCTCGGGGCGCTTGCAGTTGTCAGCCTTTTATTTTCGGCTCCTGCGGCACGTAGCAGCAGGTGGCCACGCTCGCAGCTGCGCCCCGCCCCAGCGTGCGCTGACGTCAGCTGTTTGCCGCCGCCACATGCTGCTTGCCGCCTGCCGCTGCGGGCTTTATCGTCCGTTGTTTCCGGCGACGGCACTGATAACACTGCGAACCACGATCTGCTCTCGTTCGTGTGCTACAAGCCTCCTCAAGGAGCACTGAACGTCTGTCGCGCTCTGAAAACCCTATTGTGACCGATTCATATTCTTTCTAACTTTTTTGATTTCGGTATGACTATTTGCCCAAAGTTATCAACTCTTTTTTCAAAACGTTACATGTGTTCAGTCCCAGTTTTCTTGTAAAGTAATGGTATTACTTGAAGTGTGTGCCAGGCGATGCGTATAGCGTAGTATCGTGTGGTTATAATTAAAAGGTGCAGCTAATCACAGAGGTCCAATGTACGCTTTAATTAATGTATGTCAACGAAGGGGAGATACGCAATGCGTTAATACGGAAATGATTAACGCTGTAAAAACATTAGTTTCAATTTTGGCAACCAGTTGTAAATACAGACTGGCGCTATACAGCATCTCCGGCGACGTCTTCAGTGTTCGTACTGAACGAACTGTATAGGCGGTGGTGAATAACAAAATCCCAATATTATGTCTTTTTCACTTGTTTGACCTTTTCTGCCCACGTTTCGTACCTAGCCAAAACACACGCAAATATTTCTATATGTCTTGCATCCACGGCGCCAGATTTGCACCTAGTGGCCAAAGTTGGAACTAATTATTTCCATTGTAAATCGGTCCAACATTAGGACATCTACCAAGTTTCGTTCCCACACGATAATTACAGGCCACACTGGACTTCTGCCAGTAGCCGCACATTTATAATTCACTTTGGCGATAAACAGACTAAGCTGCAACTGTGTTGGTATTAAGCTTCACTGAAGGGGCAATAAAAAGGAGCAACAAACATAAACAATGTGCCTCACTTCCAAAATTGCATACAGCCCTATCGCTTGTGGGGCTGTATGCAATTTCACACTTGTTATGCAAGTTATCTTGCGTTTTTATCACTTTCGAAACACCATGTGAAAACAATGCCTAATGCATAGTATTCTAGCGGTAATACGAGCTGATGGCGCACTGTTTAATGGATGAGCTGCTTAACATACTCAACGTGTCAACTGTCCTTGAAAATACTGTATTGACGACAAAAAGGTAACGCTCGCCGAAGTCTCACTGCAATGAACATATGACGGGTAAATTTGCGTTCCTTGTCCATCATCAGATACATCTGGTAAACTATGAGCAAAAATGGAAAGCTGCTCACAACACAAAAGCTGTCCTGAAAAACGAGGCGTTTCAATAGGCAGCAATGGCTGGTTTCCCTGCCGTCATAACTTGTCTCTCTTCTCATCTCAGTTACTGGCTCGCTAAACCCGAACAACCATTTTTATTATTAAGATTATTGTGGGCATAACCCTCCTGAAGTGTCGTGTGTGTTAAAGCTCCGCATCCGGGACAGAGAGCCGGCTGATGTGGCCGAGCGGTTCTAGACGCTTCAGTTGGGAACCGCGCTGCTGCTACGGTCTCAGGTTAGAATCCTGCCTCGGATATGGATGTGTGTGATGTCCTTAGGTTAGTTAGGTTTACGTAGTTCTAAGTTCTAGGGGACTGATGACCTCAGATGTTAAGTCCCATAGTGCTTAGAGCCATTTGTACCATTTGAACGGTAACAGAGAGGTGCGCCGGCCCCGGATCGGACCCGCCCGGGGTTTAACGCAAGGACTGGTGTGTCGTCCAGCCTGGATATGGTGTTTATGCGATTTCCCACATCCCACTAGATGAATACCGGGCTGGTACCGAAGCGCCCACTCGGTAACACAATTTGCAAACATTTAGAAAACTTTCGCTCGCTCTCACATGCATAACACTACACTACGCTGACACTTGGAGTAAACATATTCCGAACAGGTGGGGTTCGGGAGGGGGTGGGGGGTGCGTAACGGAATGGCCATAGGAAGATCATCCGGCCACCGTTCAAATTAACCAAGCTAAATACCTTCATAACCATGCGACACTGCGCCGATGCGGGGCAAAGACACAAGATTATGCGAGCAAGTAGCACAAACAATGCGGGATACGCCAGTGCGAGTACTTTTTTAGATCCACCGAAGGAAATATCTGAACAGCACACACTGATGGACAACGATTTTCCCGCGTAAGGCTTCATTATTTCTTGTACGAGTGAAGTGTTACGATTATTCGTTATTCAAATCCTGTCAAACTTCTGGTTTTTGTCTTCCAGCAAGTGTTGCCGCATGTCGTTTCCCTTGCAAGTTCTACCAAGTTAAACAGTGTACCTGAGGCTTTGTGAACACTGCTACCGATTTGAAATTTAAAATAGTTATAAACACTGTATGCTGTCTCGATTTCATGATGACAAACCACGAAAAAAATTTTAAATTATTTTACAATTTATTTGGTTTGTAATTTACAAGAAACGTATGTTTAGAACATAAGCCACTTCGATTGTAAGTTAATCATTACCCACAATTCAGTTATTTTTTGTTTTCCTTTTGTAGTATTGTCGTTTTACGTTGATGACGGATGCTTTGTTTATTTGTTGTTATATCTTTGCAAATTTCAAGCTGTTAGGTTAGTTTAGTTTTCGCAGTCGTGCTGTTAATCATGGCTGCTCCGCTGTTTATTTGCACCAAAGAAGAGCAACGTTCAGTGATCTGTTTGTTGTGGTCAGAAGGCGTATCAGGGGCAGAAATTCATCGAAGACTTTCGGTACAGTACGGAAACAGTGTTTTGTCACAACGGAGTATCTACGAGTGGATTGAAAAATTCCGAAATGGTCGCACAAGTGTTACGCACAATGAAGGAGCCGGACGACCGTTTACCGCCACAAATGAAGAAACCATTGAGCGTCCATGTGAAATGATTCTCTTAGACAGACATTTAACTTTTGACGAAGAGGCACATCCTCTGCAAATTAGTCACGGTTCTGCCTACGAAATCATCGACAATATATTTGGGTTTCATAAAGTATGTACAAGATGGGTCCCAAAACAACTCACACAGTTGCATAAACAAACGCGCATGGACATCTGCAAAAAACATTTGGATCGCTATGGTAACGAAGGGGACAACTTCTTAGACAGGATCATTTCTCGTGACGAAACATGGATCCATCATTACGAGCCGGAGAGTAAACGGCAGAGTATGGAATGGAAACATCCAAATTCGCCGTGCAAGAAAAAGTTGAAGGTCCAAACGTCCGCAGGAAAACTGATGCTTACTGTTTTGTTGGGACGGACAAGGTCCAGTACTGGAACATTATGGGAAAGGGAAACAACAATAAACAGTATACGTTACAGTGAGACGCTTACTGCCAGGCTAAAGCCTGCAATTCGAGGCAAACGCCGAGGATTGCTGTCAAAAGGTGTTGTGTTGTTGCACGACAATGCCCGTCCGGTTACTGCTGCCCACACTGATGAAACGTTCCAGAAACTCAAATTTGAACTACGAGATCATCCTCCATATAGTCCCGATCTTGCCCCTTCTGACTATCACTTGTCTGGTCCACTCAAACAGGCATTAAAGGGCCGTCGATTTGCCTCGGGCGAAGTAGTGAAAGAAGCAGTGCATTCCTGGCTCGCAGCTCAACCGAGAACCTTCTATTATGAGGGTATCAAGAAGATTGTACGATGGACCAAGTGTGTTGAAACGCAAGGAGACTATGTCGAAAAATGATGGTCTTTTAAGTTTCCTATTTGATTACAATAAAATTTTATAACTACTTTGCGGATAATAATTGACTTACCCTCGTATATCCGAGACTCGTTATCGATGAATGCAACTTCGAGACGAGCCCATATGTTATCCCACTTGTTTATAGCAGACGTGTTTTCGCTTTAGTTCCCGAGCGCGCACGTCGGACAAGTCGTCGTCACTTCATTTGAAGACGACGTCTGTTCGCTAGACGGCCTGAATGACGTTGTTTCACTTACGCTACTGCTCTGCTGACAATTCGGTCGTCTTTGCTGAATTTTTGATTTATGTTAGTTAATTAGTACCTTTGTCGACACTGTATTACTCTTGCTTTGTACTCTCAGTATGAGGATCTGCTGAAAAGTAATGACTCCGAATTTTTATGCGAAATCTCTTAAGATGTTTTAAATAAAACAACCTTTATTAACATTCTACATTTACACTCTTCAAGTCTATATATTTATTTCTTAACAAAGTCACTCCACACCGGCGACGAACAAGTTTCTCCTAACGAGGGACTTGGCTGTAGCATTACTGTGGAATGTCTGATTTCGTTGACGGAGCCACATCACCTGTGCTTGCACCGCTTCATCACTAACAAAGTGAAGTCACGAAGGCGTTCTTTAAGTTTTGGAAACATATGAAAATCGGACGGGACCACGTTGGAACTGTGTGAAGGATGACCGATAAAGGTGAACCACAGGCGTCGGATTGCGGAAGAGGGCTGTAAATATGTAAAAATGAAGATTAAAGATGTAGAATGGTAATGACATTTGTTTTACTTAAAAAGCTTTAAGAGTTTTCACTCAAAAAATTCGGAGGCATTACTTTTCAGCACGCCTTCGTATTATCCTTATACCTCGATAAATTTTCAATTTTTAAACAATACAGTACCAAAATGTAACAATTTGGTTAGCTTGTTCATTCGTTTTGAAGCATTAGCATGAATGAATCGCGCTTCTTTATGTTATTTACCCACAGATGAAGTTTCATTTTTCTCAGGGACAGGGCTATTGAGACTCCGTTAACCTTATAGCCGGGGTTAAGCTGCTAAGAATTTATGCAGTAAAATTATAAGACTATTGCAGGTATAATTCTATTACTGATTTGTTAATGCGAAAAAGTCAAGTTGCACCGTGATTCGGAGTCTATGTTACACTGAAGATCCTAGCATAAATCAGAAGAGCACAAAGACAAATTATTGCTGTTCATCAGAGAATTCATCTGAAAATCAAATTCCGAAATTATGGAATCAGATCTGAATGACACTTCTGACGAAAGTTAGCCCCCCTATGTTAACCACAGGAGAGGTGATGCGATGCTTGCAAGATGCCTCTTCCTCTTCCTTCCAGTCAGGGGGTAACGCCCCGCTGACATTGAGAACGTTACGGAATGGACGGACAACACTGGACTATCTGACATGGATCGCAGAAGTAGCCGACTGTGTCCTGACTAAGGAACCGTTCCGGCACTTGGCTGGCGTAATTCAGGAAGCAGCGCAAAAAAAAGCTGAATTCCGGTCTCCTGTTTGCGAGGCTTCTGGCGTTTTACTGCTGCGCAATGTGCAAGACGTTACATTCCTCGCATTAACTCTACATCTGCTGGAGGAGCTTTTTAATAACACAAAAAAATGTGAGGCGCATGAAGCACTAGAATAATGATGTATTTAACTTTGCTGACGATGAGCATGCATATCTGTTCGCCATTGAGTCATTCAGTTCATTTCTAGCATTTCCAGAGTAAGATTTCGATACTGCTAACGACAGCCCACTATCACGATTACTCTTTCTTAAACACCTGTCAAAGAGTTAACATAATAGCAACTCATTTTGGCTATGAAGGAGAATAGGAGTAATTACAGATAGGACAACGTGCAGAAATTGGACAGCCGGTAGTTTCTGCAAAGATGATATGACCACACATCTCAGATATCATAGCAGCAACAATAATCAAAACGATCAAAATTGGACCTGCCCTCCAATCTTTCGCACAAGGGTCATTAATGTCGCTTGAAGATAGTGCATTTATAAATACTTGTCCTCTTTTAATAGTGAAATTGTACAATCCGAAAAAATGCTAGTAATAACAATCTTGTTTCGGTACCCACATGTCTAACTGTATTTTTTTTTCTAAAAATAAAAAAATTCTCTGCCGCAGATAGCAAAGACTTATTCTTCGTGGACGGGCTTCCGTGTGTTTCTCAAAACCGTAACTATAATGTCATTTCCTGCCACATATTTTCTGGACTGCTACAATGTCCATCTGTAAACTTGGTGATAAGGAATCACGCCATGGAAGCAACATGCTCGGTGCAAATTTCAGAAACATGCCCCTGCTACTAAGCGATATACAAAGTTAATGATCTGAAACTGGTCTATTTCGATAAGAATCCAGAAATCTACGATTCTGGTGCTTTTTCCACACACATGATTTCAAAGTATTTGTTCCAAATGCACTCGGCTCATCCCGAAACTCGTCAGTAACAACTATGTAGCAACTGCCTTACCCTAATCAGCATACGTGAAGACATTTCGTATCTTAAACGGATCGACTAACTCTATGTGGTTCGTCATCACGACGACGTCCATTAGAGACGGAGCACTGACAAGGATGAAAAAGGATACAGGCCGTGCCGTTTACAAACTAACCGTCCCTGCAATTGCTGTAACTCACTTAGAGAACACACAGGAAACTTAACCAGGATGGCCTGATGGGGATTTGAGCCTCGGTCATCCTGAGTGCTGGTGCAGTGCCTTCAGAACTGCGCCACATCGTTTCGCATGTCCTGAACACTTTGCAGTCTCGCGGTATTACCGAATGTTACAAGCTGACTGTAGTTCAAGTTTCTATTGACTGTATACATCATTGATTCTGCCACAGGATGGCAAAGCCAGTGATCAAACTGCATATGTCAACGTAACTGCAAAAAGTCTGTGGAAATGTTCGATTGCACATACATGCTTAACGTACTGCCAGTTCGCTGGATTTATGTTCAGGTATGATGGAGCACCGACCATTTTCTGCTTATTGTATGAATACACCACGAGGGCTTTGTTGGGTTTACAGCATGTCCTCGTTAGCATCTTCCCGAAGGATTTATCGTTCTTTATGTTTCACTTCGCGTAACTAAGCAAAGACTAGCTGAATCACACACAGGAAAAAAAAAGGACTACATAGTTTAGCGACTCTCAGATCACTTTGCAATGTTCGCAAACTTGTGGGTACTAAAGCTCAAATTTGGAATTAGAAGATAACGAAATAAGCCTTGTGACCAGAACGGTGCCTCAAGTGATTGAAATCACAAACATCCCGCGCCCTCAATGGAAGTTCTTTCCAAAGCAAAACACAATACCCTATGCAAGAGTTCCTAGATTGTCTTCTTCTGCGGCACTGGATACTGAAGCACCAAATGGCAGACAAGCATGGACGCCCTCAGAAATTTATGCTGGGGGGAGGTGAGTGGCGGGGGGTGGTGGTGGGGGGTGGGGGTGGACGACGACATGCTTTAAAGTTACCATGTACTCTAGAGATTACAAATGGGCGGGGTGTCTTATCCTCTCCCCCCCCCCCCCCCCGATGATTTCTACGGAAACAAACTAGAGATAGCTCTAACACCAGAATACGGGTAACTGTCTATTAGTTTTCAAGAAAACCTCTACTTTGAGGAAAATTTACGGTTGGAAAGACATCTTTTAACATCCGAGAAGACTTAGATCCCCAGAAGAATTATCAGTTTTCAAGAAAAATCTTGTATTCAAGAGGACTTAGGTCTGAAAGGGAAGTTTCAGCTCTCAAGAATGTTCTCTAAATTTTATGAAGATGCAATTTATTTATTATTTTTTACTGTCATTCCTTGTAAAAAATCGTTTTACTTCACTTAACAGAGAAAGCTGTGCCAAAAAGAGGTGGGACACCGGTAAAGCGCCAGACAAATTACACTTCTAGCAATGTTGGTAATGTAAAAAAGTGCCATGAAAGCCGAGTTGGATAGTGGTTCGAAGTACGTTCCCTTTTAACTGGCAATTCAAAGGTCGGAGAGAGGCGACAGCATACCAGCTACGGTAGTACAATGCCTATTAAAGCACCATGTTTTTTAAACCACCTCTGGGTTGGTAACAGCTTTGCCTTTATTAACAACAAATATGGGGAGTCAGTTCACTAATAATTGCGACTGACGACTGACGAGTAGTAGTGCTATTTTCTATTCCCGAAAAAGAGCATGCGCCTCCTCGAAAACGCTTGCCTGAAGTGTTTAATTTCTGTGAGGAAACCACAAAAACGAACTCACGAAACGAAATCAACATATTATATCAAGTAAAACTATTGTAGCAAAATTAACACAATCCGAAGATTACTGAGTGAAGAGTCCAATTTTTTTTAACTACTGACCTCGAAAACAATCCAGAACACATACTTAGACAATAAATTATTTTAAAAGATTTGCGAAACAGTCCGAGTACGTCATATCGTTGTGAACCGGTACTCTGCTTGCCTAACCCACGTCTAATATCTGACGACTTTCGGGGCTTCATTGGAGACAGCTAGCCAGCGTGAGCGTCCAGAGCGGGAACCACCGTGGCACAACTGCTCAACCCCGCATGTGTTCCCCAGAGGGAGTTCGCTGCGAAGGACCCGCGCCAAGGACTTTTTTGCAGCCCGCGCACGTTTTTCATGCGTAATGACGCGCTCGGCACACCAACGTCCCTCGAGAGATGCGGCGTGTGCTGCGAGAATCGTCCGAGCCAATGGCTGATATTCTTGGGGCTACAGATACTAATCTCTCCGTGCATATTCGTCATACTTTGTATACGATACTATCACTTCGCCCACAGTACGTTTTAGCGGGTACCGCCAACCTCCGCTGATTTACAGCTTGGAAAATACCAAGTATGTAGCCCCATTGTCACCCTTTACTTCCTTAGGCCGGTATTACACTATCAAATTTCTTTGTCAAAGATTTGATCAAAGATGTGATCCAATATTCCGTCCAATATATTTGACAAAGATCTTTGACGTAGCGCTAGAAGGGGTATTACACTGTCATCAAATTTTTCGTCAAAGTTCAAGATGGCTGACAACAACTTGTTATTAACCGCAGCAGTTGTACGTACCCCAATTGCATTGTGTGCACATGCGGACAAGAAGTGGGGGAAAAAATGGAACCATACATACGAGGTTGACAGTCTTAAAAGTCCTGGGATTACAACTTGATAATAAATTCAGTTGGGAGGAGCACACCACAGAACTGCAGAAAGGCCTTAACAAATCCGTATTTGCCATTCGAGTGTTAGCAGACATAGGCAACATAAAAATGAAAAAGCTTGCATACTTTCATTCCATAATGTCATATGGGATAATATTTTGGGGTAAATCTTGAAGTCAAACAAAAGTTTTCAAGGTCCAAAAGCGTGTAATGCGTATTATTTGTGGAGTAAATTCACGGACCTCCTGCAGAAACCTCTTCAAAGAACTGGGTATACTAACTACTGCCTCTCAGTATATTTACTTCTTAATGAAATTTGTCGTAAATAATATATCTCTTTTTCCAACAAACAACTCAGTTCATACACACAATACCAGCAACAAAAATGATCTGCACAAGGACTTAAAAGCACTTACTTTAGTTCAAAAAGGGGTCCACTACTCAGGAACACTCATCTTCAATAATTTGCCAGGAAACATAAAAAATTTAGTTAGAAATAAAGATCAGTTTAAAAGGAGCCTGAAAGACTTACTACTGGCCAACTCCTTCTACTCCATTGGCGAAATTTTTAATAGAAACAAATGATGTATTGTATTTATTCATACTATTAGTATTGTTATTTCAGCTTAAAAAAAATCGACATGTTCCACATCCACGAGGATCTCCTCAGCAGAGATCTATGGAACGAAAAACTAATCTAATCTGGGTGAAGCCGTGGGTTTTACGACGACACGATAAAAGCATTCAACAAAACTTGTTACGTGAGCTTACAGTGGAAGACGTCAAGTCGTGCATCAATTACTTAAGAATTGATGAGCATACATTTCTGTATGTGCTCAATGAAGTGTATCCTGATATCACAAAGCACAATATTCAGTTAAGAACTGCTACATCTTCAGAAGACAGGCTCACTATAACACTCCGATTCCTTGCTGCAGGAGAGGGTTATGTTAGGTTAGGTTAGGTCAGGTTAGGTCTCCAATCTTCTTAATCTATTTTTTGTATTCAGGGTGCCTCACGTTGTAAAGCGCCTCATCAGCTTCGGATATCTCTATTAATTTTGTAGTTGTCGGCACACACCAATTGTATTTACCGGCAATGGTTATAAAAAGACTGCAGATGACAGAACGCTGCAGCGATGCTAGCGCTCCATGTGGTAACATGTCACATTGCAGTGAACAGAAGACAAGCGGTTTCTTTGATCAGATATACAGCGAGGCCCTAGATTTGATCAAATATTGGACGGCATTTGACAAAGTCCCTATTACACTATCAAATATCTTTGACAAAGATATTGGACAAAGAAATTTGATAGTGTAATACCGGCCTTAGCGTTGCAGGAATCAAGACTCAGTGTGTAATTTTGCTGACATCACTTCTCCTCGCCAGATTTTGTCCGTACCTTATGTTAGAACGGCTCAGCAAAATGGGTGATAGCAAACTATCATTATTCCACGAAAATTAACGTAAACATACCATTTACATGTTTCTGCAGCAGTTCTGGCGACAAGGACATTGCTTCCACTATATCACTGCACTGTACGACTATGTTCCCTTTCAGTTTTTACATTTGAGCGTATACAAACACAAAATGCCTTACAATGTGAACCGTTTTACGAGCACTGACCGAACAGTAATGGCGTACGATAATGAGAAATAATAATTACTAAACCGAGCCACTCATGTTCTTGAATCACCTCGTACTATTGGTAGCAAGCGTGCCGTATACTGCTGAAAATGTAAATGTCAATTTACTTGCTCGTATCCCTTTAGGAAAGCTCTAAATGAAAAGAACATTAAATGTGCACCACTTGTTTTGATTCTGCATGGTCCATAATTTCGATCAAAACTGGTCGAAAGCGATCATCCGAAGAGTTCTTCAGAATCTTAAGATCTCACTCACGGTTTCCAGTAATCGTGACAATATCCGCTGAGTTAATCAGATCTGTAGTAATGTCGCCCAAAATTGTCAGCTTCCGAAACACGACGAAGGCACCCTGCACGCTTCAGTCAGTCAAATCGTTTGTCCTTGCAGTACTAAGTCCTAACGCGATAGTTTCGCCAGCATTTCTGCAACGATTTGCTTAACCACTTTCCAAATCATTTTCAGTTGTGAAGTAGTTAATTCTACAAGTGTTTTTTCTACAATTCTTTCAGTAGAGATGATATCTTTCAGATGCTGCTTATTGTTAGATGGAGGAATCAAAACACGTTACCTGCACAGGTGCTCTCAAATAAAACATAAAATAGTCGTTATCGCGCAACATCCTCCATTCACAACAGTCACTGAATCATATTAACAAACGTGTGTATCTTACTCTCCCGTCGATTCGAAAATGTGGACAAGTATAATTTCTTTTCCAAATTAAGCACAATGACAACAATTAAGTCAGAGGGCAAAGAAAAATAGGATGACTGGAAACTGTGCGGAACGCATTTCTAGTTACGCGTGAACGTCATAAATGATGTTACACGTGTATAAAAAACTGTCATAAAATTTTATTTACTTCTATACAACAATATTTTTGTACTCTGATGTCATTGTGTGCACATTAAAAATTTATTGACTAAATGCGATTTTTTATGCACGTATATCCTCAACACCACTACGATTAGGGTTGGTGATTTTCACCTACAATTATCCCTTAATCTTCCACGATATTCAGGACCGTTTCCGTTCCAAATTTCAACCTAGTAAGCTAGTATTATACATGAAAAAAACCCTTCATGTTACAGACGATCACAGACACTTTCGAATGTACGTTAACGATTCACTTTATGAAGAAAGTAAACACGCATTTTCCGGTACTCGTGCTGGCAACACCTTGTCTCAAAACCCACAGACGTGTTGAAGCCACGATTTTCAGACGACGATCCCATTACCTTGTTGCATCAAACGTTGGAAAACTGAGCTAGAAGATACGGCTCACCCCGAGCATCGGTGAGTCAACGGAATTGCCGCAACGTGCGGGGGGAAGTTCCTGCCAACAGCGCGCCATGGTAACGCGGTCTCCATCACGCAGCTAGCACGGCTGGGTTGTCCGCGTGTTGATCCCTGACCAGCACCACTACCACCGCGCGCCTGCTCCTGGCAACAGCACTCACCGCACCGCCTGGGCACACCTGTTGCCACACGCACTACACTTCACCGCTCACGATTCACTCACAGCACATGTAGCACTGGCGACTCTGACGCACTGCAACCAACGCACGGGCGCACCACAGCAGAGAGCCGACTGACTTGCTGCGCGGCAGCTGAGCGCCACGCTACGCAGCAGTGGGGGTACGCAGGTCGCTGGAGAAGAGGGGAGGAGGGTGGGGGGTGTCGCTGGCAGCACCTGGCCCTCCAGCTGCCGCACGGTTCCAGTTAGCCAATGCCTTTCCCTGCGCCCACCGCAACTTCCTCCAGATCCTCAAAATCGTTTACTTTCTACAATGTTCGTCATAACGCGTCACCACATCCCAAATGGTTTGGGAGGACTTAACCTGGAGGCGTATTTGAGGAAAAATCGGTCATCTGCACTTAAGCGTATAACACAGTGAAGAATACTCACATTTAATGAAAGTAACCGTGAATGGGGAATTTTCTTATCCTAGAAATGATGGGGCAGAAGTACGGTTGCCATTTAACGTACGCGGCGTTGCGAATATTAGCAACAGTCAGCTGTGTGACAGAATGACGACAATGAAAATTTGTGCTGGACCGAAACCCGAACCCGGATTTCCCGCTAGTCGCGAGGGAATACATTTCATCTATTTCATAACTGCTGGAGCTGCCGCAGTACCTGTTCCTCCGGACATACGTGCATGTTCAAAGCAATACTGTGTCGTGTTTCTGAATAACACAGGCATTTAAATATCGTAAATATATATAACGAACATCAACAAAAGCAAAACGATGATAATGGAATGTAGTCGAATTAAGTCGGGTGATGCTGAGGGAATTAGATTAGGAAATGAGACACTTAAAGTAGTAAAGGAGTTTTGCTATTTGGGGAGCATAATAACTGATGATGGTCGAAGTAGAGAGGATATAAAATGTAGACTGGCAATGGCAAGGAAAGCGTTTCTGAAGAAGAGAAATTTGTTAACATCGAGTATAGATTTAAGTGTCAGGAAGTCATTTCTGAAAGTATTTGTATGGAGTGTAGCCATGTATGGAAGTGAAACATGGACGATAAATAGTTTGGACAAGAAGAGAATAGAAGCTTTCAAAATGTGGTGCTATAGAAGAATGCTGAAGATTAGATGGGTAGATCACATAAGTAATGAGGAGGTACTGAATAGAATTGGGGAGGAGTTTGTGGCACAACTTGACTAGAAGAAGGGATCGGTTGGTAGGGCATATTCTGAGGCATCAAGGATCACCAATTTAGTATTGGAGGGTAGCGTGGACGGTAAAAATTGTAGAGGGAGACCAAGAGAGGAATACACTAAACAGATTCAGAAGGATGTAGGTTGCAGCAGGTACTGGGAGATGAAGAGGCTTGCACAGGATTGAGTAGCATGAAGAGCTGCATCAAACCAGTCTCAGGACTGAAGACCACAACAACAACATATAACTCCGGCCTGTTGACCGGTGTTCGTTAAGCTTTTTGACGACGAAGCGGAGAATACAGAACTAAGGTCAGTTCCAAGCTCACGATATAAGCGGAGAGAATAAGTATAAAGAGGAATAAGGAGATATACCATAAGAAAATACACTGATCAGCCAGAACATTATATCAGCTGCCTACTATCGATGCAAACCCGTCCAGGCGATAGAAGGGGCACTTTGCGAGGAATGACTGCTAGTGAAGACACGCGCACAATGCATATAGTATCAGTGAGCGTGCTGTCCGTGTGTAGAATGCGCAAGGCGCGTCATCTATCAGAGTTCGACCGAGGGCAGACAGAGAAGGCGCGGATACTCGGCACGAAAATTTCGAAAACAGCCAACTTGTTGGGTATTCGAGAAGTGCTTTGGTGAGCGTCTTCGACACGTGGCGAAAACACTGTCAAACCACATCCAGACGACGGGGAATTGGGCGGCCATACCTCATTACAGATGTCTGGCGCCGTGGGCTGGGCAGACTGGTGAAACAAGATAGGCGGCGAAATGTGGCGGAACTAACATCAAACTTCAACGCTGGGCAGAGTACAAGTGTGCCTGAACACACAGTGCACCGAACACTCCTACAGGTGGGCCTCCGCAGCCCGTCGACACACCACGACATCGCAAACTACGACTGAAATGGGCACGTCACCGTTGCCACTGGACGTTAGTGCAGTGGCACAGCGTTGAATGCTCTGATGAATCCCGATACCTACTCCATCACGCCGATGGGAGGGAGCGAATCCGTCAAGGAATAGCTCCTTCATACCTGTACTGCGGGGCGGAGACAGGCTGGCGTCGGCTCCATTATGCTCTGGAGAATATTCATGTGGGCATCCATGGGTCCAGCGGAGCTCGTGCAAGGCACCATGACGGCCACGGAGTATCGTACACTGTTTGCAGATCACGTACACCTCTTCATGGGGATCATGTTTCACGACGGCAGTGTCATTTTTCAACAAGATAACGTGCCATGTCACAAGGCCAAGAGTGTGATGGAATGGTTCGAGGAACGAAGTGGTGAGTTCCAATTGATGTGCTGCCGCCCCCCCCCCCCCCCGCCAACTCACCAGATTTGAACCCAATCGAATACATCTGGGATATGATTGAACGTTGCGTTAGAACTCATCGCCTTCCTCCCCGGAATGTACGAGAATTAGGTAACTTGTGTGTGCAGATATGGTGCCATGTCCCTCCAGCGACCAACCAAGGCCTTACTGTGGCCATGCCACGACGCGTCGCCGCTGTTATCGGTGCCGATGATGGACATACCAGTGCCGATGATGGACATACCGACTATTAGGTAGGTGGTCATAAAGTACTGGTTGATCAGTGTATAGCTACACCAGCCAACGGTACTCTTATATCTGTGTCTATGTTTTTATTCGTAGACAATGAGTCCCACGAAATGATCTTCAGGAAAATAACCTTGTTTATAAACTTGATTCCAGTGGCAAATATTAATACTTAAATACAAATTATTTTATTGCTTTGTAACTCCAATTGATATGACCACAGTTATTGAATATCTTTTCGCTTGCCATCTCACTCCCAGAAAAACAGATAATTCTTTATTTTGTTTTATGAATAGCTTTTAGTTTATTTTGACATAGGATTATCCTAGGAAGGGTAATGAGCAATTAGTTATCATAACTACAACATTATATGGCTGTCTACTGATTTTCATTTTTTTAGTTTAAGCACGTTTAGAGTTAATCTAACTGCAACTGGTAACTAATAAACGAATGAAAATATCACACTGACTCTACTTCTAATCAAAATAGGTAGTCCAGCTTTTAGGGCAAAATGTATGGTTAAATATTAAGAGGAATCCCGATTCCTATTTTTGGATCTGGCAGCTCTAGGCAGAGGAGATGCATGTAGGAAGGCGCAATGTTGCTATGCTCCTGAACAGCTCGTTTCACTGCAATGAGATATCTTCATTTTTGCACGTTTGATGTACCTGGTGAATAAATAAAGTTAGGAGTAAATACTGGAAAGTGCTGATATTAAATATCCATCAGTATAACAACTCATGGCTGCAAAATACCAAAACTAATTATCTAAATAAGAATGGAAAAACTGGCAGATGCCAACCTCGAGGTCATTTTGGGTTCAGGAAAAATGTAGGAACACGCGAGACAATACTGACCCTACGACTCACCTTAGAAGACAGGCTGAAGAAAGGCAAAGTTACATTTATATCATTAGTAGATTTAGAGAACGCTTTTGAAACAGTCGACTGCAAAACACTCTGAAAAATAAAAAATTAAAAAAAACAGGAAGCGGAAAGTAGTCTACAGCTTTATTAGAAACCAGACTGCACTATTAAGAGTCGAAGGGCATCAAAAGGAGGCAGTGTTTGAGAAGCGATCCATCCCCAATGTTATTCAATCTGTACACTGTGCAAACTGAGCTTGAAACTAAGGAGAAATTTGTGTACAGAGAGGGGAAAGTGATGTCGAATTAAAGTAGGAGCTACTGACGAAATTAGATCATGAAATCATCCACTGTAAGTAGCAGACGTGCCTCATTATTATGGCAGCAAAAAAGGATCACAGGTGAGGGTATAAAAGAAGCATAGCTTCGTATGGACGTGAAATGTGGACGAGAAACGGTACAGACAAGGAGGGAAGCTAGTCTTTTGAAAAATGGTACTACAGATGGACGTTGAAGATTAGATGGAAGATAAGACAACTTGATAGGTCACACACTGACGAATCAAGCCATTGTCAATTTGGTGGTGGAAGGAAGTGGGGCGAGTAAAAATTGTTGGGGGGAGACAAAGGTTTGATTGACTACAGCAAGCAGGTTCAGATGGGTGTACGTTGCAGTAGCTATGGAGAGATGAAGGGGCTTGCACATGATAGGCTAGTGTGGAGAGCTGTATATAAAAAAAAAAAGTCTTAACTGGAAGTCACCGTCATCACAACAACAACGACGACGACGACGATAGAAACTGAGTTTCTCCCGGCACATAGAATGTTCAAATAACTTACGGGAACGAAGCCGGGTGACGTAGTCGGTTGTCAACGTCGTCATACTTGGTTCAACAACAAAAACAACGACAGGAAATTTCCGAGCAATGACGCGTGAACTGTCTCAAATGGAAAAGAGATGTGTACAATAAGTACTATGATATAATTACGTGGAACGTGTCTTTATCAAGCTATTAAATCAATTCAGTTATTGGTGTTTTGTCCAAAACTGATATTTTGAGACCCTAGCTGTGTATGAAATACAGCCTAATTCTTAAAAAAGAAGAAAAAGGCCGCCAACCACTACTGACAAGACTATTTATTTACACAAATACCGCCGTAACACGTTTAGAAACGAAAGGTTCATCTTCAGACGGCTGTTCACGTCTAGATAAACGTCTGTTGAAATGTACTGTACTTTTCGTCTCTTTGTTCCCCTTTATGGTGAAAGATTCTTGGGATGATACTGCCGTACAGTAAAATATGTCAGGAACGACATGTTTAAACGCAATTATTCCTAGTAACAATCGGACACAATTTAAACAAATCTTTTTAAGACTGAGCTGCTATATATTTTACTTACGTCGAAAATTCCGAATCATTTTGTTGCAATATTGTTTATTTGTGTTCACGAAATACTGTAGAGTATATGAAGCACTTACTTGATTGCTTCGTTTCGCATCATATGTCTTAATGCATCAATAGTGATATATACTTATAGAGATAAATGGCTCTGAGCACTATGGGACTTAACATCTGTGGTCATCAGTCCCCTAGAATTTAGAACTACTTAAACCTAACTAACCTAAGGACATCACACACATCCATGCCCGAGGCAGGATTCGAACCTGCGACCGTAGCAGTCGCGCGGTTCCGGACTGAGCGCCTAGAACCGCTAGACCACCGCGGCCGGCTGTCTTATAGAGATATCTCGTTAGTTATTTTTAATCGTTGCTGTGGGTTTTATAACGGCTGGTTAATTTGTGCGGACGATTTTATGAGTAATAACATTTTCACCGAACGTCTACATTTTTTACTACTTTAGAAATCTGCTTTTGTTTTAGAGAAATAAGGACAATATTTCCGAGGAGAACAGCTGCACACACAGTCCACATTCATGTGCCCGAAATTCGGCTGAGATTTTTGTGGACCGCAGTACTGTTTTTTCTTTTGTTACAAACTGTGAGACGTAACTGACTTGATTATGGAGCGTCTGATCATTAATGGCGATCTGTGATACAACGAGTTCAGTACATTTCAAAGTAGGTTTGTTTCCTACCATTCATGTTGAAATTTTTATTAGAGTACGAGTAACAAGACTTTGAGACAAAAGATCACTTTTGTGTAAGTACTGGCTGACATTTTTCTGTCCTATATGTGTACTTACGAACATTTACTACACATTCCAAATCTGATTACTCAGACGACGGCTAAAATCATAGGAGAATGAAGGTACTGCCAAAATGTTATTAGCATGTTTAACTGGTGAGCTGCCACCATGACGATTGATGGACAACGCAAATAATTCTCACAAAAAAATGTGTGTATCAAAAGACATAATCCCCAAGAACTGAGGCCGGCCACGGTGGTCTCGCGGTTCTAGGCGCGCAGTCCGGAACCGTGCGACTGCTACGGTCGCAGGTTCGAATCCTGCCTCGGGCATGGATGTGTGTGATGTCCTTAGGTTAGTTAGGTTTAAATAGTTCTAAGTTCTAGGGGACTAATGACCACAGCAGTTGAGTCCCATAGTGCTCAGAGCCATTTGAACCATTTTTGAACCCAAGGACTGAGCTACACCAAAATATTGTGAGCAAGGACAAATGAATGTCGAGAAATACAAAAAAAAAAAAATACTAGCTACATCCTTTCGACAATGATTCAGATATTTTAAAATGGAAATATTGTAACGGAGTCGTGTAAACGATAAATACGTAGATTAAAATTCAACGTACGTTCATTACCATACAAGTAGCCGTTACTCCGCGAAAAGCTGCGAAAAAGGGCCCCTTGACCAAACCAACTATTCGTAACACCGTTGAAAGATTCCGCTGCAGCAGACTTGGGAAGCAAATATGACGTCAACACAAACATCTCAGGCTGCGCAAGCATTTCACTGACGCATCTTCATGGCAACATCTGGCGAAAATAGCTGAAAGAGAACACTGACAGCTTGGAACTTGGTGGTAGCAACTGCATGAAAAATGCGTTTCACGTATAAAATTTCTACCAATATTACTTTCTCGTTCGTCACCGTTTCACGTGATTCTTTAGTGACAGCATTGCCAATAAGGACGTACTTGGCCTGCAGAGCAGTCGGATGAGAAGGACTGTTTATCGTTCTGTCGACGGCAAGGTCTCTGGAGACAGAGCACAGGCTCGCAAGGGTGTTTCCCCATCGCATCCCTCCAGATTTAGTGGTAGTGGATAGCCCGTCGAAACCTGAACACAAATCAAGCATGAGAACAGCAAGAAGGTGTACTGAACAGTAAAAGAAAAAAAGAAAAATAGCAACTGTGAACGGTCCAAATTGAACAAGTGCAATATTGAGCGACTTCCAACAGTTGCGGCGTCGTGGTTGAATGGTTACGGTATTGGACTGTAAACCAGATGAGCCGTCTTCAAGACTCCCTCCTGCCATTTATTCATTTATTCTGTTTCGCAATATTATGAACCGTCCGTCCGGTAATTAACATGTTTTTTCTCTTTCTGTAGTCTTGGCAGTTGTCGTACTATACACTAGTTATAGAATATGAATCACGTGGTAAGAATACGTTACCGTCGCAAGTAAACGTGATGAATAGTGAGAGCAGGCGAGATACCACACAGATGTCTCACAGAAACGTACACAACAAATAAACGGGTGTGACCTACGTTACGATAAAGGAATTCATGAGTCAAAACTTCCAAAATGTAATCCAACTTCAAAAACGTGAAAAACATATGTTTTGACAGAGTACAGAGAGACTTTGTGATTGTGAAAGTGCTGCGCCCATTTGTTGCAGCTTATGTGGCAAACTACTACGTTTTCATCACCTAAATTGGGCAAGGAGGCATATCTCACTCACCAGGCGTACAAATTATGTGTGTCTATAAGAGATTCCTGTCATATGACACACGTACTGTCTCCAATGCAGCGTATGACACACCAGACGTGTTTTCTAATGGAGGATTCGGTTGACTTGTCGCCATGTCATCAAACGTTTGCGATTCCCATTCTAAAGCCACTTCCTTTCGGGTGCTAATAGAGTAGTAGTGCCGAATCAACTGTCATTATCGGCCCCTTACTTACACCTCGCTATTTCAAACGGACTTTACACAACGTCACAGACATAAATTTGAATACAGCGAACTGCGAAAAGAAAAAAAAAATGGCAGGAGGGAGATCTGAACACGACTTGCTGGTTGGCAGTCCAACACCGAGACCACTTAACCACGATGCCATTGCAGTTCCAGGCTGCTCTATATTGCACTTCTTGTCCTTGGGCCGTTCACTGTTTCTGTTTTGCTTTTTAATCACAATCCAGTACACCTTCTTCCTGTTTTCACGATTGACCTGTGTTCAGTTTTTGAAGGGCCATCCACTGGCCCCTCTTACCATCGATCGAGGTAAATTCAGCCCTTGGACTTTTGTAAGCTGAGATAGTGAACGCTTATAAAATTCGTCGTATATTAGAAACTGCTTTAAGTTCTTAGTTGTAAAAAATTGGTGAGGTAGAGGCTGAACGGCACTACATTATCTTGCAGAACAAAACAGTGGGAGGGAGGGAGAGGGAGAAAGAGAGAGAGAGACAGAGAGAGAGAGAGAATCATCTCTCATGCTCTAAACGTTGTGTCTGAGGGTTTGATAACTGAAGTTGGCAGAATCTGCGTCTCTGAAATCACCTCTCCTCCTAATCTCCGATGTGAGTCTGCTCCCTGTTCTTCCGCAATTTACTACCGAACGAAACGAGAACTCGGAAATCAGTGCCATACTTCGAAAAACAACAACGAAACGCTACAGATTGAAAGCTTTATTAAACGCAATGAGATCCTTATTTACGTAGTAACTTTAGTAACAAGCCTTACGAGGTAGCATGGAAACATTAAAAACAATCACAGACAATGGTTAATGTTGCTGCTGTGGCAGGACAATCGCGATGGAATCTATAGCCGCCTACTTTGGACGAGTGCCGGATGCATCACTATGACCCCCAACGAATGAGGAAAGCAAACAGTGGAAACATACCATCACAGAAGCATACTACCGAATTTCATGTAGATGTTATGGGAGGCTGCCATGGCGACGCGAAGCCGCGGCAAGCTGTCCACGGAGGCGTTTTTGCTCCACGACAGCGTCTCAGCTCATTCCGCAAAGGAGAGGGTCACATGTGCTGCTTCTTTGGGATACAAATTTTGCTTCCTCCCCCCCGTCCCGTATACTCATGACATGTCACTCGGTGGCTTCTTACTCATTCCACGGACGAAGAAACCATTGCGTGCCAGGCATTTCCAGAATGCCGGCGAGGTGGTTTTTGGGGATGGAACGTTTCATGAACAGACGATATGGAGAGTTCTGCATCCACGACCTCCGGCAGATCATTCATCCTTGGAAATAATGATTAGAGATTAAGGGTGAATTTGTAGAGAAAAACTAACACCACAGAAATGTTGACTTTTTTTTAAGTGACAGTTAAAACTTTATGACCACTCCTAGAAACAAATGGAAGTTAAAAAGCAAAATACTGTATTGATCGCGTACGTTTCTGGTTTTGCTGACGCAACGCGACAGTGCACCTGAATTGCCAAAGGACACGCGCAGGTGACGGACAGCGCACAGAGCTGGAACACAGGAGTTGGCGGCGCGACCGCGGCAGATGGTGGTGCGGCTGGCTGGCAGTTGGCAGGGTGTCCGCCAGGTAACGGCACAGCGCCTCGGCTCACGCCTCGCGCCCGTTACGCGATCACATTTCGATGTTGCGGCCCAAATTCTGTGCTGCCAGCTACCGGGCCGCGGGCATAGGCAGAAACTGGCCATACAGCATGCCGCTCTAGACACCTCACTGCCATCCAGAGGGGCTAGATAAGACCATACGCACACTCACCTAATAGGTACTTAAACACAGACTGATACTTCCCGGAAATCGAACCACTTACGTCCTAAATGGTCGTCGTGGGATATTTACATCATTCCTCAAACGCAAACAGCACTGATTCATATGAGGTTGCAACAGAAAGATAATAGGCTCTTTAATTTCTTTTATACACACTACATTATTTCAATAATATTCAAATACTACGACTCTAGCTACTAAGGAATACGTATTATATAATCCTCTTCAACAATTAAGCTATTTTAATGTACGCACTGTCATTCTGAAAGAAAGATGAATCGCCGCCTGCGTACAATGCCTCCATCAAAGAATGAACGTGCTCACTTAAAGTAGGATCTTAAACCTCGCTAGTTATCATTTCGACCCCGAATGATCAAAAGACTAACTGAATCCTATATAACATGCTATGCAAACCACCAAAGCATCTCCATCAAGCTTTACAAATGGGATAAAATAGCTTGAATTGTAGTCTTCCCCTCCGCCTGTTTTTAACGTAAACACGTTCCGCGGTAGGCAACAGTGCACAGGTTGATTCCCTGGACAAAGTTATATATGTCCCATATTTCAAACAACGAGGTACTGCGTTCATTCCCTCTGTTTAACGTGCTCTCGACAGTTAACCCGCTTGGTGTGAACCAGAAGTTGGGATTCGACGAGGATGGTACAGGAAACGGGCTACTGCGTTTTCAAAGAAACCATGTCGGCGTTTACCTCACGCGATCAAATAAACACGGAAAAAGTGACTCTGCATGGACGAACAGGGATTTTAGAACCGTTCCTCGCGAGTGAGAACCCAGAGCCCAGTACATTAGCCACTGCTCCGACTTGCACAGCCACGTTTGGAAATATGATCTCTAGCACGACTGTTTCTTTTACTAACCTGGCACTGTTCTCGCTCACACTGTGGTGGTGGTTAAGTCCTAATGGGACCGAACTGCTGAGGTCATCGGTCCCTAGGCTCACACACTATTTAATCTGACTTAAAGTAACTTACACTAAGGACAACACACAACACTCGAACCTCCGGCGGGGCGAGCCACGCGAACCGTGGCAAGGTGCCTCAGACCACGCGGCTATTGACACTGTGGTCCATAGTCCCCATTAAATTGGGCAATCAATTTAGTGGGAGACCGTTATCTTATAAGAGGTAATAATATTTGCTAATTTCCTTCGTTCTGTCACTAAGATTGTTTTTCTTTTTTTTTTTTTTTTTTCTTTCTTCATGAATGTGCTCAACAGTTCAGTTTACCTGTGAACTTTGTGAGGCTGTAGATGCCTCTAATGCATCTCAAACATTTTCTAAGGATGCAGCTGCTAAATGGGTAAGACGGTTAACTCTTGTAGAAATCTGTGAAGTCCAGTACGATGATGAACACATTACAACGATTATGCGTGTTCTGGAAGCTCGAAGCATCTCCAGTAGAGCCATAGAAGAAAATGGAAATAACAGATTGCGTCAATTCATTAAAGTTATAAGCCATAAACGTGTCTTAAAAGTGGTGTGTTTACCTGCAGGAGCACGCAAAAGTTTTACAAGAAACGAGAAACGATCCACTGAAAATTTTGAGGATGTACCTTAGTCAACAAAGACCAAAAAAGCTCGCAAAGGGCGAAAAAATCGGGCAGACCCCAATTTTTGTACAGTGGTAGGAGGGAGTGCCATGAGAAGCATACGAAAAATCCTGATCGGTGTCGCGAGGGGGTGGGGGGGAGGGAAGAAGCGAGGAGTTTCACAGGTAATGGTTTTTCTGGATATTTTTCCCCCCCTTGAATAGCTTGGAAACCGCAGTTTTTAGCGATTGTTTCCCTGCACAAAATAAAACGACATTAAATTTCCTGCGAAGTCATGAGACAAAAAAAGAGCCTATTTATATTTTCTCTAGGATTAATAGTTCCCGAATTGATGGAGATGGAAACATCGCGGATTACTAAAAAAATAGTGTTTCAATGTTTATTGTTAAATGAGATGGGTTAAGAATAAATATTAAACGTGTGTACCGCATCTAAGTGTAGCAGAACCATATTATGGTATAAAACTGTATTCTGGGCGGAGTGGCGGGCCGGGCAAAGGGGGAGGGAGGGGGGGGGGCAGAAGCGTGAAGGAAGGCAGGGAGCCAGATTGTGCTCATGCACATCCCTTCTTCATACGTTTGCAAACTGAAGAGCACTCCTTCTACCTCATTACGCCACAAAATGATACTACAGGATATTTCACAAAGTTATACAGACACTTCCACAGCTCGCCTTATGGATCACCGGCAACGGAATGCGCAGACACGCCGGCGGGATTTTTATTTTTCACAATGTGCGTTAACACTGCGTGGGATACAGGTATGAGTCGCAACAATAATAACGTAAGAAACGCATGGGCAGAATCTACGCAAAATTCCTGCACATTGTTCTACACTGTTCGAGAGGAAATTGGTTCTTAGTCATCCTGTAAGGCAGCTGAAGCATTCTTCCGGGAAAGACAACTTCCCTCAGCACGAGTGCCGCTCGTTTTTCAGTTTACAGACAGAATATATCTCCCCAGCATCTCCTGTCCAGTTCTCTTACGTCAGTACACAAAATAACTTCACTGAGCTCGTGTTCATAAATTGGATAAACAATGGCTGAGAAGCATTTGTAAATGTGTTCACCACTAATCTTGTTATCGGTTTCTTTTTCTTTGATACACGCCTTATGATGCTTATCTACCTTTAAGCAGAGCTTCCAGTCATTAGAACAAGCGGAAATTATGCCCGAGTCTCTCTGAATTTTCTTACGACGACGACGACGACGACGACGACGACGACACTTTCCTGTATACAACTTCATAGCGATCTAACAATCATACAGTGCAGCTGATCCAGCTTCATAAGCATATTGAGAACATAAAAGGACACGTTGCACTTACTTGGGGCACACCCGATGTTAGTTTGGTTGCTGTGTTAACATTCGCCGTCGAGTATAGCGTGCAGGTTTAATTAGTCAAACATTCATCGAGCGAATCAGATATTTAAGGAGACACTCCGTATGATCGCATCTTGGACAGTGGAAGACGATGTGGCAGAGTGCCGAACGCGTTTCGGAAATCTAGGAAGACGGCACTATCCAACCGCATCCATTTTTTGTAAGATGTCGTGTATAAACAGAGCGAGTTGTGTTACAAGCGAGTGGTTTTCCTTGAATGCGCACGGATTACTTCCGTGCTGACTCACTGTGATCTTTATCCGCGCACTACAGTAATTAGTATTCTTGTTTTTTTTTAATTCACAACAGGCAACTATAAATCTGGCACCTAATTTCGTCTTCACCTTTACTAGATTCTAGTATTATAGTGACTTTGGGTACCATCGTAGGAAATAATCAAGGCGTAAGGCATATTACAGGACATCCTTTTTCACAGAACAGTTTCGTGTATAAACTCATAATGTTAATAACGGGGTTACTAAATATGAGAGATGGTTCAAATGGCTCTGAGCACTATTGGACTTAACATCTGAGGTCATCAGTCCCCTAGACTTAGAACCACTTAAACCTACATCTATCAGTAGATGGGGTTTCACTAGGCATGGCCTGCACCTCAATAGGTATGGGAAGGGGAGGCTGGCTAAGCTTATAGGAGACAGTGTAGTGGGTGGTGGTGGTGGTGGTGGTGGTGGTGGTGGTATCACTCATGGAAAAATTCCTATAGTAGTTGGTGTTAGAGCTGCACCTTTTTTAGACTGAAGTCAGCTAATAGGTATACCTGCTTAAAGGAAGTACCTCTAACTAAGGGCTCACCTCCAGAGGATGTAATGTTTCCAAGTAGAGAAGGAATTAGCATATTTCATCAAAATATAAGAGGTATTAGAGATAAAGTTGGCGAACTGCTAATAGATGTTAACTCTGAAATTATTGGTATATCAGAGCACCACTTAAATAATTTGATAATTCAGAGGCTTCCTTTATCAGGCTACAGATTAGCTGGCTGTTTCTCAAGGAGTTCCTTGCGGGGTGGGGGAGTGGCTCTGTACGTAAAAAACAGTATTTCATTTGAGTCCATAGACGTATCACGATACTGCACTGAACAGATATTTGAAAGTTGTGCAGCATTAGTTGAATTTAGTGAAACTAAACTTCTAATTGCTGTTGTTTATAGGTCCCCTAACTCCGACTTCAGAGCATTTTTGCTCAAGCTAGAGAGGGTTCTTGATTCACTTTGTAGGAAGTACCAGAAAGTAATTCTATGTGGTGACTTCAATATTAATTTTGTACATGACTGTGCAAGGAAAAGGATGTTGGTAGATCTCCTAAATTCATATGATCTGATGCAAACTGTGTTTTTTCCAACTAGGGTGCAGGAGAACAGTAGCACAGTCATAGACAATATTTTTA
Source organism: Schistocerca nitens (assembly GCF_023898315.1). Lineage (NCBI taxonomy): Eukaryota > Metazoa > Arthropoda > Insecta > Orthoptera > Acrididae > Schistocerca > Schistocerca nitens. The sequence goes on from NC_064617.1 coordinate 690,725,243, forward strand.
TTCATTCTTCATTACTAGATGGGCATTCTGTTAGTAAAAGGGTGAATGGCCTTTCAAGACCATGATGCACAAATTGTAACACTAAAAGGTTTTTGTACTCTAACTAATGTCGTATTTAATTACAAACTACGTAGGAAAGTTAATCCAACAGCAATAGAGAGTTTTTCAAACTTGTCAAGGAACAAGAATGGCAAGATGTTTATAGTGCCGATAATATAGATGATAAATACAATGCTTTCCATAACACATTTCTCATGCTCTTTGAGAGTTGCTTTCCATTAGAACATTCTAAACGGGGTACTAGCAGTAATGGACAGCCCGGTTGGCTGACTAGTGGGATAAGGATATAATGTAGAACAAAGCGGGAATTATATCAAAATGTTAGAAGTAGTCACAATCAAGCTACAGTAGCCCATTACAAACAGTATTGTAAGGTGCTTAAAAATGTTATTAGCAAGGCAAAAAGTATGTGGTATGCAAATAGAATAGCTAACTCACAGGATAAAATTAAAGCCATATGGTCAGTTGTGAAGGAAGTGTCTGGTCAGCAGCACAAGGTTGACGGTATAAAGTCAGTTTGCAGTAATAATATTTCTTTTACTGATAAATCAGATATATGTACAGTATTTAACAACAATTTCCTGAGCATTGCTGGTGAATTAAATAAAAATTTAGTATCTACAGGAAATCATATAAATTTCTTAGCAAATGCCTTTCCGAGATTGACATCTGAAATACTCCTCTGTGATACAGACAAGAGGGAGATTGAGACAATAATCAAATCACTGAAGACTAAGGACTCTCATGGTTATGATGGAGTGTCTAGTAGAATATTAAAGTACTGTACTGCACATGTTAGCCCTGTATTCCGCCATATTTGTAATTTTTCCTTTAGGAATGGTCAGTTTCCTGAGCGATTAAAGTACTCAGTAGTAAAGCCGCTTTATAAAAAGGGAGAAAGGGATAATGTAGATAATTTTAGACCTATTTCTATGCCATCAGTGTTTGCAAAAGTTATCGAAAAGGCTGTGTATGTAAGGTTAATTGATCATTTTATATCACACGATTTGCTACCAAATGTACAGTCCGGCTTTAGAAGTCATTTGACAACTGAAAATGTTATATTCTCTTTTCTCTGTGAGGTACTGGATGGGCTAAACAAAAAGTTTCGAACGCTTGGCGTATTTTTTGATTTAACAAAGGCATTTGACTGTGTTGATTACACAATATTGCTCCAGAAGTTGGACCATTACGGAATAAGGGGAGTAGCTCACAATTGGTTCACCTCTTACTTTAGCAACAGGCAGCAAAAGGTCATTATTCACAATGTTGATAACGGCTGTGATGTGGGATCTGAGTGGGGTACTGTCAAGTGGGGGGTGCCCCAGGGATCAGTGTTGGGACCGCTCCTGTTCCTTATTTATATAAATGATATGCCCTCTAGTATTATGGGTAGCTCTAAAATATTTCTGTTTGCTGATGACACTAGCTTGGTAGTAAAGGATGTTGTGTGCAACATTGACTCGGTTTCAAGTAGAGCAGTACATGACCTCAGTTCATGGGTTGTAGAAAATAAACTAACGTTAAATCACAGTAAGACTCAGTTTATACAGTTCCTAACACACAATTCAACAAAACCTGACGTTTTAATCTCACAGAACGGGCATATGATTAGTGAAACTGAACAGTTCAATTTCCTACGTGTTAAGATAGATAGTAAGCTGTCGTGGAAAGCCCACGTTCAGGATCTTGTTCAAATGGTTCAAATGGCTCTGAGCACTATGGGACTCAACATCTGTGGTCATCAGTCCCCTAGAACATAGAACTACTTAAACCTAACTAACATAAGGACATCACACACATCCATGCCCGAGGCAGGATTCGAACCTGCGACCGTAGCAGTCGCGCGGTTCCGGACTGAGCGCCTAGAACCGCTAGACCACCGCGGCCGGCCAGGATCTTGTTCAGAGACTTAATACCGCCATTTTCACTATTCGAACGGTATCGAATGTGAGCGATATTTCGACACGTAAATTAGTCTACTTTGCTTATTTTCATTCACTTATGTCGTATGGTATTATGTTTTGGGGTAACTCTTCCAATTCTAGAAGGATATTTTTGGCTCGGAAACGGGCGGTTCGGGCAATAAGTGGTGTGAGTTCATGAACCTCTTGTCGACCTCTTTTTCACGAGTCTGGGTATTTTGACATTGGCCTCTCAATATTTATATTCCTTATTGTCGTTTCTTGTTACCAATATAAGTTTATTTCCAACAATAAGCAGTTTTCACTCGGTTAATACTCGGCAGAAATCAAACCTCCATTTGGATCGGACTTCCTTAACTCTTGTGCAAAAAGGTGTGCAGTATACTGCTGCATCCATTTTCAATAAGCTGCCACTCGAATTCAAAAATCTTAGCAGTAATCCACGCGCTTTCAAATCGAAACTCAAGAGTTTCCTCATGGGTCACTCCTATTCTGTCGAGGAGTTCCTTGAAAAATTAAGATGATTTTCATTGTATTGCTGATAGCGTTTGCTTAAACTTATGGACTGATTTTCTTTCAGGTTCATGAACATTTATTTTTATCTGTTATTACTTTTTATGTTGTAAGTTCATGTACTGACACGTTCCACTACCTTGGAGATTTGCTCCTCAATTTGGTCCTACGGAACTTGATATTTAAATAAATAAATAAATAAAATAAACCTAAGGACATCACACGCATCCATGCTCGAGGCAGGATTCGAACCTGCGACGGTAGTAGCAGCGCGGTTCCCGACTGAAGTGCCTAGAACCGCTCGGCCACAGCGGCCGGCTATGAGAGATGACTCCACCTATTATGAATAGCTTATTCCGTGGAGAACTGGCAATTTACAATTTTTTTCAACACTTCACCCTTTCCGTTACCAGAGAAGACATGTATAATATGGAATCATAATGCTCATTTTAGGACTTCAGTACACCAAAACAGCTACAGTATGAAGAGACTGCAGCTCTCATTTAATGAAACGTTTGTAGAAAGGAAGGAAGAAAGATTAGGAATTTAACACCCCGTCGGAAACGAAGCATTAGAGACGGAAACTAAGACTGTTAGGACAAGGAAGGGGAAGAGTATCTTTCGTGTCCGCTTAAAATAAACAATCAAGGCATTCATCGAATGATTTGTAAAACCGTGGGAAACATAAGGCAGCATTAACAGACATGAAATTGAGTATAGTCACATCTTAATGCAACTTTAGCAGTTTTTAACAATAGCACCAGCTAGCTTGGCATGCTTGTAGAAACTCACGGCTTAATAATATCTACTAATAATGATTTTTTCACAGAGGTACATGCAAAGTATGTAAGAAATGGAACAGCAAGATATGGAACTTTAATGTTCGCTTCAAATAAGCGAAAAGTACTCTGTAACTGCCACCGGAATGTTGCATGAACTCCGACGAGGTGTATGTGTAGCTGCGATTGGTCCTTTCAACGCGGACACAGTTGCCGTGGGAGAGACGTTCAGAACCGGCCTCAGCGGATCATATCGCGGCCGAGCCATGGCAACAGAAACCTAAGCCCACTTGCTCTATGACAAGCAGCACTAAAGTTCTCAGGTAGCGTACAGAACAGCACGATACTGAAGCTGGTGTCTGAAAAAGCCGCTAGCGAGTTTTACAAGATCTCATCTGCGGGCCTTGACACTCTTATCCTTTCTCATTTGCCGCTGTAGTGTTGTGCAAAAGTACCTGTCTCAATGCAGGGCGTTACAGTCCGCCATCGTCGTCTATTCGTTGCGCTAAGTGCTTGTTTTTTTTTTTTTTAGCTACCTATTCACTTTCTAGGACTGTAAGTTTCAAATCGTGTTTTACGCTATGGCCCGTTGAAGAAGTCACACTTCAATTTTGCGAGAATCTGCTTCGCTGTTGGTCCATGGTGAAATTTCTTTTACTGTTTGACTTCGTTAAACACACATGCCACAACACACTTGTGTATAATTTGAGGGTGTCAAATCCAGATGTAATTACTTCAACAGGCCACGGCGGAAAGCCCCGATTGCAACTTGTAAACACTGCTGCTAGACCTTTCACTAGTACGTACTGGTAAACAAAAATTCGATCTGCAAACAGCTGATGGAATCAAATTCTATTTCCAACCTCAGTTTCAGCATTCAGAAGGTACGCTCATCGGCTACTACTAGCACAATTGGTGGATACTTACAGTTAGACATAAGACTGCAATCTCGGCCCAGTATATCAGGGGTTGCCAGTGCAGTGATATCATGGGGGGTTGTGCGAGGAAACATTCGTATTGGCAGCACTTGTGTAATAATATCAGTCCTCTCATAAACATCACGGAGGAAATGGTTTCCCTTTGTGTGGACTAATATGTACCCTGGATTGCAGACCAACAGACGACTGTCTTCTTCAAAAGAGAGGCCCGAATCAGCTTGCGAAGTGACAGCAAGCGGCCTTTTTACGGCTACGTGGGGTTTCCTACAAGGGTGCAGCAGGTAGCTAAGCTGTCCCGAGCAACCGGTTCCCTAACGAGGTGTTTGCGAACTGAGCCTCCCCCACTGCTTGTCTATCCCAGTCGCTCACCCTCAGTGCAGGTTTTGTCACCGTTTCTCAGACAGTGTCGTCGTCGATAGCTTTCGTTCCGTGCATTTTCCTATACGACTTCTGTTCTATGCAGTGTACACGATGGAAATTATAACAACAACTAAAGGGAGGCCGTGTCTTATCAAGGATAGTCATCGCTACCGTATTCATTGGAAAAATGAAGAATATACGAACTGGATGTGCGTCAATTATGAACGGAGTAGGTGCAAAGGTCGTTTAAAAATTTCAAATGGTGAAATCGTTGCTCAACAGCAACATTCTTGTCCACCTGACAAAACAGATGTGGAGATAGAGAAAAGACTACATAATTGCAAAAAAAGAGTTCGTGAAGAAAAGACAGTGCCTGTAGCCCAAATTTTTAAGCAGGAATTTCAAGATTTGAAAGATAAAGGGTTAGAATTCGTGGCAAATATTCCGAATTATGACAGCTCCAAGACTCAATTGTGTAAGGCGAGAAGAGGAGCTATTGGGACAACCCAGAACCCGGGGCTCTAGTTCGGAAATTCACCTTAGCGAAGACCTTTTGGAATTAACGGAAGGTAATAGTTTTTTGAAGATTGATGATGGCTCTGTTCCAGGCAAGAGACTTCTAGTATTTGCTTGTGAAGAAGCAGAGAAAATCCTTTGTGACAATGGAACTGTGCTTATGGATAGGACATTTGGCAGCTGTTCGAAACAGTTCAAACAATTGTACACAATCCATGTCGACATCGGAAGTACAGAAAAGGCAATTACGATATTTCCTGTTTTATTTGCTTTGCTGGCAGACAAAAGTCAAAATTCATACCAAAGACTTTTTTCTGGATTGAAATCTAAGATGTCTGGGTGGTCACCAAAAACTGCAGTGCTAGATTTTGAAATGGCTACAATTAAAGCAATGCATTCAGTGTTCCCTGAAACACAACTTTCCGGTTGTAATTTTCACTTTAACCAGTGTCTGTGGAAGAAGATACAGGAACTGGGATTAACGGAAGACTACAGGGATAGGGAGGAAGTCCGAGTGTTTTGTCGCATGTGTGCTGCAATGGCACATCTTCCACAACACTGTCGATGAAGCGTGGATTTTAATAATGGAACAAATGCCCAGTGGAGAGAAAATCACAGCATTTGCAGACTATATGGTTGATCAGTGGATGGAAACTCCTAATATATCTATTGAAATGTGGAATGTTTTTAACCAACGACACAGAACGACGAATGCTGTCGAAGGTTGGCATAGAAAACTGAATTCCTCAATTAATCAGAAACATCCAAATGTATACTTTCTGATTTAGAAACTGAAGAAGGGGCAGTGAATGCTATTTTTGAAATTAAAAAAGATTCCAATGGCCTATCTCTTCAAAAAAGAAAGAAAAGGTACATAGATCTTGACAAACGATTAAAAGACATTATGAAAACATATGAAGACTCTGGATTTTTAAAAAGGTGTTTAAAATCTCTAGCCTTTTTACAAAAAATTTAATAAGAAATTACGATTGATAAGAAAAAAAGGTCTTTAATTTGCTATTGTAATTTTGAACAACAATAACAACAAAAGCAACAAGGAATAAATAAAAATAAATAAAATTAAAAAAATTTAAACATGCCTATGTACTACGTTCATAGCCAGTCCTAAGCCTGGATAAAATGTGAAGGGATGTTCTTATTTTCATGTCAGTCGGAAAGTTCACGGTTACGATATTTATTTGTAGTAGGAAACACGAGCGTCACCACGAAGGGGGTCTAGAGACTCAAAAAGTTGGATGAAAAAAAATTTACCGTGATGTTCTGTGTGAAAAATTTTGGAGCTTGCTGCGGGCCTTAAAAATATTGTTGTTTCAAAACGGTATGTGTAAATAAAGCACACATTTTACCAGCATCAATAATTTCGCAAAGTTAACTTGCCGATTCTGGAGTTTCGTCAGATATGTCATACGAAACTAATTATTTGTATTTGGTGGATCTCATTCACAAAAGTACGCTTTTAAAGGTATTTCTGAAGTTCTAATACAAAATCTGCTATTTATTGAATTTTTAACTCAACAAAACTGAAATTTTACTTGGTAAATTTCTTACATAACATGGTCACTCGTCCTGTGAAGCTTACAGAATTTTTGGCGAGGAAGGCGGAATGAGGACTCAGCTGGTTGCCCACTTTTCTGTCAGAGTCTTTTAAACACGATCATATTTGCCTTTATTGTGCTCCAACAGGGGCATTTTGTAGCTGATTATTATGTAGTTCATTTTATAAAGATGAAATTCCAACTAGATGAACTTTGGTGGAGTCTATGTTAAGCAACGAATTTTAACATCAAGAACAACACTCTAGTTATCGAGACTTTAAACGCCGCAATATTCTGTAATTTCTTTCAGATGAACACGCCCATTGCCGCGTAAATCTTTATCTAATTACTAACAGTAAACCTGGCGTTGCCCAGATATTTGTTCATCCCAGTTTTATGTCAGTTCATCCCCTCTTCCCTCATCTCTCTATCCACCTCCTCCTTCCGCCCATCCGTCTCTCTTTCCATCTCCTCCATCTGCCCCCCTCTCTCACAACACTTCCTCCTCCTCTCCATTCTCCTCTCCTTTTCCATCCATCTTCCCGTCTCTGTCCACCTCCTTCTCTGCTTTTTCTAATAGTACATCAAATTCACAATAACACCCCTAATTTATGTATTTATTACAGGGTTCCATTAGTCATTCACCACCTTCCCCCTTTCTCTGTTTACCTGCTGCTTCCCTGTCTATGAAAAAATACTTATATCTGCCAACTTTCATGCTGATTGACGAAACGATGTTGAATTTATTTAAAGGTAGGCCTACCCTCCGCCATGCAGCATACATTGGCTTTTATAAATGCCTTCACCACGAAAACATACTTACATGAGCCAACTCCCAAGCTGCTCAGTCAAACGGTGTGTAATTCTGTTGTAAGGTACCCTCCATCCACCATACACCGTATGAAATTTCACTTAGACGGTGAGGTTCCCCTTGTTTTGAAGATCAAATGTACAAAATTTCATCAAGATCGGAGCAACACTGTGGTTTTTGTTGAAATCCGTAAGTGAAGTACCCTCCACCACGCACTGAACGAAGTTTTATGTAGACAGTGACCTTCCTCTTGGTTTGGGAAATAGGGATTCATTTTTATACGCCCCGCTCCCTCTATGTCGACTTAGTTGCGAAACATAAATAATAGATTCGAACAACAGCAACGAGATTACGAGAGCAGCCACTTTCAGCGTTAGCAAAATAACATCATACCTTGTAAATTATCACGACACAAAATGAATATGATAAGTAATGTGGGACTTACTTCCGTTTGCGTTTGAAACTCGAAGAACTGTATGGCGAGGAGGGTGGGAGGGGGAAGCAAGGGGATCCTCAATTTGTTTTGCCAGCCCGGGCCTCAGACAGGTTTAGCGCGCCACTGCTCGTAGGAAACCCCACGGTAGCAAACCCCACGACACCCTTTTTACTTCACAGATGAGCCAGGAAGTTGTCACTGGAACGTTTGCTACATATGTAAACATTAAGCATCAATGGAACGATCTGCCATTTGACAACTGTTATAAAAAAAAAAAAAAAAAAAAGCATGAAATTTCTACAGAAGGTAAATACGTGGCCCATATTGACAACATAGTAAATAAAAGAAATTACGTTCCAGGATGTTCTCTTGGACGTCATTCCATACATAAAAATGGCACGAATGCCGAAACAAATTTGTCGTGAACTTATGTAAATACAACAAGAAGAACTATATTTGCAGCTAATTTTGTACAAATATAACGAAGTTTTGCAATATTCCATAAGATGACCCATGGAATACTTATGTAGTGTTCACGTAGATGAAGCCAATGAAAGAAGACCCACGTTTGATTTCAAAGGGGATGCACATTTTCTAAAATGAAAAGCGCAAACATTTTTTTAATAAAAATACAAGAGCAGACGACTGAATGGCCTAAACCTAAAAAAAGGAAGTAATAAACTGTAAAACTCTTGGAAAACTGCAAAATGAAATTGTCGGTGTGGGTATGAGTGACAGCAGCAAGTTCTCATAGAATATAGATGGAGGATTTCGTTGCTCGTTTAGGTGGTTCCATTTGGCATCATAATGTGAATAGTTGGACAGATTTCAACCTTATGTAGGACACAAATAATAAATATTTGAAGGGCTTACTTCAGTGGTATTATTATTATTATTATTATTATTATTATTATTATTGCCTCTCATAACGCTAACAGTTTATATAGTGCTGATAATGTTATACGTAACAAACTCCACATACCTTGCCACAGTTTCCCTGTACAGTAGGCCATGTTCACTACTGCTGTTTTTAGCTACTAAACATGCATTTTATTTTATTTCACCGACACAAACTCTCTGTTGCCAATTTTTCTACAGCTCTGAAACCTTATCAAGATATTATTGGATATTGTGCAGTTTTTTTCCTTCATATGTATCGTCTCAAGTAACTGAATCATCTGCAAAAAGTTTGAGGTTACTGTTAATATTGTCTGCTTGATCATTAAAGTACAACAAAACAGCAAGGGTCCCAACACACTTCCCTGGGGCACATGTGAAGTTATTTCTACATCAGTCGAAGATTTCATACTCAAGATTACATGTTGTGTCTTCTCTACCGTGAAATCCTCAATATAGTCAAAAATTCTGTTCGATACCCCATGACATCGTATTTCTGTGACCAAGGGTTAGAGGAAATAGTTCAAGGGCAAAGCGCGTTGGCGACTGTAGGCTGAGTAGGGACTGTGCATATATGGTCCCGAGGCCCGAATGCGGGAGAAAGTGTCTGCTCAACGAGTTAGCTTGCTGCACTCGTTAGCCCCGCCTCCTGCACACGCCGCACATTGAGTCCTGCTCTCCATCACGAGCTCCACGCGATAGTCGGCGTGTCGCAGCCTCGACTACGAAAGACCCACAGTACCCTACGGTACCTGTGTTAAGAATTTAAACTATTTTTTAACTGGTAGTTAGGTTATTTATAAGTTGGCTTCGTGTTATATAGATCAAATCTTCAATTTAAAGATTGGGAAATATTAACAGATCTAATAACACTAGAGAAAATTTGGCCAGGTGCGAGTAAGCTTCGCGCACTGAGGGGTCCGCACAAGCTTAATTATACGACGGGGGGGGGGGGGGGGGAGGTTGAAAAGTTTATAGCCGAACAAATAAAGAATGACAAATTTCATAATACCATTTTATTTTTCAATATAATACCAATGTACACCAATACACATGCGGGCACGCTCAGATAACTTCTGCGAACCATTAAAATAAATCATCTTCGATTTCGAGTCCAACCAAGCGTTCACAGCATCAATCACTGCATCATCGTTGTCAAATCGACGTCCTTTGACGTCTTTTTTTAGATTTGGAAAAAGGAAAAAGTCTGATGGAGCCAATCTGGAGAATATAGCGGATGACGTAACAATTCGAAGCCGCAGTCACGCAGTTTCCAGTGTTGCGAGGGCTTTGCACGCCTGTGCGTTGTTCTGATGCAAAAGACATCCGCGTGAGAATTTTCCGCCCCCCCCTTTTTTTCTTTCTCTCTTCTCTCAAATGGCACTGGAGACTGCAAGAGTATGATGCATTGGTGGTTACGCCCATTTGCAAGTAATTCATATAATTACCCCTTCTGCATTCCAGGAGACCGATGCCAGCACCTTACCGGCTAATTTTTGCACCCGGAATTTTTTTCGGTAGGGTATGAAGGATGTTTTCATTGTCGTGACTGTTGTTTTGTCTCAAAATCAAAGAGGTGAACCCACGTTTCGTCCATAGTCACATAGCTTGCAAGAAAGCCGTCTTCATCCGCTTCAAATTGGCGGTCGATTCCTTCACAGCACTTGCAAACCCTCCCGTCTCTGATGTGCGTTCGCGCCTTTCGGAACCCACCGAGATGAAACTATCCACATTCTCAAAATATCCACAACAATGCCATGAGCACTACCATGGGAGATTCCAAACGTGGTTTCAATGTGCTGCAACGCTGTTCGACGATCCTGCTAAATCTATCTTGAATTGCAGTCACTGTTTCATCAGTGGCAACAGTGACAGGCCTTCCGCTCCTTGGCGCATCTTCCACACTTGTTCTTCCACGTTTGACGACGGACACCCAGTTTTTCACTATTGCATAAGACGGAGCACCGTCCTTATGTGTATTCCGCATGCCCTCCGCAATTTCCTTGGGCGTCATTCCCTTCAAATGAAGATAATCAATCACAGTGCGGTTCTTGTTACTCTCAGTATTTGCCATTTCGCTTGCACTACAGTATACAATGCATGCTAGCGGCAAAACTAACGAAGCTGGATCCGCGAAATTTGACTTGCAAACCCATAAAGGGTCACCATAAAAATAGGTGGTGGTGGCGTTTGTGCGAGACATTTCGTAGCTATCTCAGGCTCGAAACTTTTCGACCGCCCCTCGTACATATAGACAGTTCATCCACTCCAGGAATCTCTACCAGTTTTGCCTGTTATCGACATTGATATTGACAAGACATCGGTCTCGCGGGTTTCAAGATTTTCGAAAATATTTTTATTTCAATAATTTAATGTGAAAGTCATGCAGCAGACAGGCGACCATTATTATAATAATGAGTAGCTCTCCATTCGTCCTGACTGGATCGCAATTGTACATGTCAGATATCAGGCAAGAATGACTTTATTTCTCATATGACGAGTTTCGCAATTTATCCATCATTAGTTACGCATGACCGATTACTGCACGTAGATATAGCGTTTCACGTTGTATGTGAAACGAACGTTCGCAGACTAGTCTTTGCAGGTTTATTTCCCATACAACTTGATATGTCGTATCTAAGAGCTGTAATCGCTCCTGGATATCTGAAGATGGATAAATTCCGAAACGCATCGTATGAGCAATAAAGTCATTCCTTGCCTGATGTCTGACTTCTACCATTGCGACCCAATTAGCCTGAATGCAGAACTACTGACTGTTTTAATTTCAAGTTTGACGTCGAGTAACAAAATGACAAAAAGAATTTTTTTCGTATGACAAAATTACAAATTAACAATTTCGGATGTTTTTTCATGTGTGCTGAAAATCTTGATTCTTGGCAAATTTCATGATTCTAAGTCAACGGGAAGTACCCCATAGGTTTCGATGAGTGATTTTGCGAGTATCAAAATATGTGACATAAAGGGCCGTATCTTTTCATTCCATTCACTTACAAGCTTGAATTTTTTACACCGCCAAGGGAACATAGGTCTCAGTACGTGACCTATATTACAGCTAGATATGTCAATCCGTTCCTGAGAAAAAAAGTGCATGAAACAGTCAGAGAAACAGAGGACAGGCAGACGGACAAAAAAGCGATCCTATGAAGGTTCCGTTTTTACACATTGACGCACGTGTCGAAGAAGGCTCACTACCAAACAGTTTTTCTTTCTAGTTCTGCAACTGAAAATATCAGTATTTCCCCTCAAAGTCTAGTAATATTGTAATTAGTCAAATCTTTACAGACTGCTGCTACCTAAAAACAAGCTCGCCGAATAGTCCTAATACCATGCGTATCTGGACCAACTTCATGCCCAAAGAAAAACGTATTTATTAATCTAACACAGGGCTTCTGAAACGTGGTGTTACAGAAAAATATTGAAAATTGAAAGGATAAATCGAATAACTAATGAAGAGGTACTGAGCCGAACTGAGGGGAAAAAAATATGTGGCAGAACTTGACTGACAGAAAGGACAGTTTGATAGGGCAAACCCTAAGATATGAAGGATTCGTGAAACATGTAGGCTGCAGTAGTAATGCAGATATGAAGAGGTTTGCTGGGGACAGACTAGCGTGGAGAGCTTCACCACCACCACCACCACCACCACCACCACCACCAACAACAACAACAACAACAACCATGTCTTCCGTGCAGTTATATTTGTTTTTCCACCTAATCCTAAGGGAAACGAAACATGCTGACAATGACAACATTAAAACGAGGAAGGCCGTACAAAAACAGCACGGATTTAACAGAATGGCTACTGTGAAAGACAGGGACGCAGCAGATCCATGCTAATGCCCACGAAACTTTACATGGCTAATATTCAAGGAAGGAAAATCAGCCCTTCGGACGCAACCAATGAAACAACAGCTCAACACAAAGTTGGATTTTTCCGTTTTATTACGTTCAAATGGTTCAAATGGCTCTGAGCACTATGGGACTCAACTGCTGAGGTCATTAGTCCCCTAGAACTTAGAACTAGTTAAACCTAACTAACCTAAGGACAACACAAACATCCATGCCCGAGGCAGGATTCGAACCTGCGACCGTAGCGGTCCTGCGGTTCCAGACTGCAGCGCCTTTAACCGCACGGCCGTTTTATTAAGTCAATTGCCTTTTTCTTGCTCTAGTATAACATTTTAATTCCAGACGCGTTCCGTCTTTCACATTCAAGTCATCTTCAGTGGATCTTTTCCGGAATATGACTACATGAGAGGAAATGCAGGTCTTGGCAGAAGAGAAACATAACTTTAACTTTTCTGTTACATAAAAATCGTGGTGTGAACTGTTTCGAATCTGTAAGATGACATCTAACAATAAATTCCAGGAAACAAAAACTACTGAAAATTTTAATCTAAAGGCGATACGTTCCTGTATGTAAAATAGTGAACAGCAGTAATAAAATAAAATTTAAAAAATCTGGATTTACAAAAGGAATATTTATATAATTACCGCGGAAAAATGCCACAACAACAAATCTTTAAAGTTTCATTTATATGATACAGCTATCACGAATAATACGACCGAAAAATGAGAAACATTGTTACGAGATGGTGAACATGGTCCACCATTAACAAGTCCCTTCCGACGTTCAGCGAGCGCACGGAACAAGATGCGCCACAACTCAAAGAAAAACGGCAACGTGGCACACCACAAACAAGTTGGCGGAAAGGAGAGGGGAGGCCGGGGGTAACTACCTGAGTTTTGCGAGGAAGCACTGACAAAGATATACTCTGTGAAGGAAATAACTGCAGGAATCGCACGATGGGCGAAAACTAAGAGATATTCAGCAGAAGTAACTTCATGCAGACGATTGCGAAAACGATGATTGTGTGAACAACATTGTGAAAAGGGTATCGTTATCACCTCATTCAAGATGTGTGGTATGTAGAATTTGCTGTGGTGTGATGTACAGCGACAACACGTGGCCGGGGGTACCAGAATTAAACTATCAACCGTCATTTAAAACGCTAGTCATTTTACTTTAGATACGCTTGTCGGAACAATACAGCCCATAAAAATAGGCGTGACATGACGTAGCTGCGAGACCTCCATCTGCAGCAGACCTACGTACATAAACGACGTGCCAATTGCAACGACGAGTTTAGCAAACGACTTCTATGGGTGTCAAACGCTCTGTAAAACTGTTTCGTTATAGGAACCGAAAAATCTGAGAATCACGAGGCAATTGCACCAAGTCCGCGCCACAGTACCTCAGCCCCCCTCTCCTTCATCAATGGGTCTCTCTGGCGGCAGTGCAAAGCGTACTCGGGCGCGGTGATCTCAATGTGTACCAGGACTACACAAAACCATCTACAAGCAAACAAAATATTATAATTATGTAACTTTGTCTGGTGATAATTAAAAGTTTATGACCACGAGTCATATCTAGATGCAACGTGAACTATCCCCGCACCAGGAAAAGTCACAGCATTGTAGGCATGTCAACTTGTCCGGGAGCTACAGATCGAACTGCCAACACTGGCCCACTCAGAAAACCATCAATGAGACGGCTGACGTTTGCCGCTAGTAATTCGAAACATGTCTTGCACATGTGCTCTGGGCACTTCCCTCAAACCGATCCCCCCTCACCCCCTCCGAAGAAAGACGTCTCGTGCCGCGACCGAAGCACGTGGTGACATTTGTAGGACACCCAGTACACAAATGTCAGCCAGTCGGGATGATCAGCGACGGCGGCCGCTGCTGCTGGGAAAGCGCCAAGCAAAGCAAATGTACGCACGTGCAGTAGGAGGGCGGCGGCAGCGGCCATCGCGGTCAGCATGGCCGCCTGCGGATGGATACGTGCGTGCGTGTGTGCGCGTGCGTGCAGGACCCCTGGCAGGTACTACTAGGTAGGTACTGGCGCTGCATCGCGGACGCCTCACCTTGGAGCGCCAATTATAGGGGGACCGCGAGCTTCGACGCGGGTCGGTGAAGAGTCTCCCCTTCTACCTGCGTCCACCGCACTGCAACGGCTCACCACAGCGCTCAGCTTTTGCAACAGCGCGTTCTTTCTGCGCCTATGCGCTAGTAATCACGTTAAAATCGCGGCGGAATACATTTTTTACTGTGCTGTACACTAAGCAATGGGGGTCGAAGACTTCCGGGATACCAACAGCCTTGTCAAAGAGGACGGAGGAGCGGACAGAGATCCGGGGCACACACTTGCCCTCGAGGTGAGAATTGGGTTGTTTTGGGGGAGGAGATCAGACAGCGAGGTCATCGGTCTCATCGGATTGGGGAAGAATGGGGAAGGAAGTCAGTCGTGCCCTTTGAAAGGAGCCATCCCGGCATTTGCCTGGTGCGATTTAGGGAAATCACGGAAAACCTAAATCAGGATGGCCGGACGCGGGATTGAACCGTCGTCCTCCCGAATGCGAATTCAATGTGCTAACCACTGCGCAACCTCGCTCGGTCCCGAGGTGAGAAACTGACCCTAAAGGCAGGAGAATCAACAATGATCAACGGCATGAGGATGCAGAAGACAATGTAAACCACTGCATTGAAGACATATACTCTGTATCCACAGGACATGCGGCCTGTAATGAAAAACTGTCACGATGATCTTTCCTTTGGCAAAAGATTCCGGAATATTCTCCCGTTCGGAGCTCCGGGACGGGACTGCCAAGGAGGAGGAGCCCATGAGAAGATTGAATAACCAACGACTGGGTAATGTTTTACGAGTCAAGGCGTGGAATGTCAGAAGTTTGAACGTGTTAGTGAAAGAACAAAATCTGAAAAGGGAAATGGTAAGGCTCAATCTAGATGTGGTGGGGTCAGTGAAGGGAAAAGCAAAGACGACGACGATTTCTGGTCAGATGAGTATAGGGTAATATCAACAGCAGCAGAAACTGGTATACGAGTACGGGCCGACTTCGCAAGCTGAAGATGAAGAGACAAAGTAAGTATAAGAGGATGCAGAACACGTAATTCAGGACGCAAATGGAGATGAAAATCTGATAGTCATGGGGGACTGGAATGAGGTTGTGGGGGAAAGAATAGAAGAAAGGATTACGAGAGAATATGGGCTTTCGCAGTGCTAATGAAAGAGGAGAAAGATTAATTGAGATATGCAGTAAATTTCAGCAAGAAATAGCTAATATTCCGTTCAATAATTACTGGAGGAGAAGGTGTCGTTGGAAAAGGGAGATACAGGAAGATTTCAGTTTGATTACATCATGAAGGTTAGGCAGAGACTCCGAAATCAGATAGTGGATTGTAAGGCGTATCCAAGAGCAGATACAGACTCAGATCACAATTTAGTAGTGATAACGAGTAGGCTGGAGTTTAAGAGATTAATCACGAAAAATCAATGTACAAAGAAGTGGGATATGACAGTACCAAGGAATGGATACGCCTGAAGTTCTTTAAAGCTATAGATACTGCGATAATAGCTTAGTAGGCAGTTGAAGAGGAATGGACAGCTGTAAAAAGGGCAACACAGAAGTTGGAGTGAAAAACGTAGTTACAAAGAAGGTAGCCGCGAATAAGCCATGGGTAACAGAAAAAATACTTCAGTTGATCGATGAAAGAAGGAAGTAACAAAATGTTCAAGTAAATTCAGGAATACAGAAATACAAGTCACTCAGAAATGAAATAAATAGAAAGTGCATGAAAGCTAAGGCGAAATGGCTGCAACAAAAATGTGAAGAAATCGAAAATCAAATGACTGTCGGAAGGACTGAGTCAGCATACAGAAGTCAAAATAACCTTCGGTTGAAATTAAAAGCAAGGGAGGTAACATTAAGAGTGCAGCGAGAATCACACTGTTAAACGCATAATAGAGAGCAGATAGGCGGAAGGAATACACTGAAGGCCTCAATCAGGGGCAAGACTTGTCTGACAACGTGATAGGAGAAGAAAGAGAAGTCGATATAAAAGAGATAGGGAACCAAGCATTGGAATCAGAATTTAGAAGACCTTTGGAAGACTTACGATCGATATTAGAATTTCTAAAATATTGGGGGAAATGGCAACGAAACAACTATTCACGTTGGTGTGCATGAGTCTGCCGATAATCATCTGACTTTGGGAAAAACATCATCCACATAATTCAGAAGATAGCAAGAGCCGACAAGTAAGAAAATCGTCGTACAGTCAGCTTAACAGCTCATGCACCTAGTTGCTGACGAGAATAATATACAAGAGAATGGAAAAGAGAATTGAGAATGTGTTAGATGACGATCAGGCTGGCTTTAGGAAAGGTAAAGGCACAAAAAGGCAATTCTGACGCTGCAGTCGACAGTGGAAACAAACGTGAAGAAAAAATTTAGACACGTTTACAGGATTTGTCGACCTGGTAAAATCGTTCGACAGTGTAAAGTGGTGCAAGATGTTCTACATTCCCAGAAAAATAGGGGTAAGCTATAGAGAAAGACGGCTAATATGCAATATGTACAAAAACCAAGTGGGAATAATAAGAGTGGACAACCAAGAACGAAGTACTCGGATTAAAAAGGGTGTAAGACAGGGATGTAGTCTTTCATCTCTACTGTTCAATTTGTACATCGAAGAAGCAAAAAAATGGTTCAAATGGCTCGGAGCACTATGGGACTTAACATCTATGGTCATCAGTCCCCTAGAACTTAGAACCACTTAAACCTAACTAACCTAAGGACATCACACACAACACCCAGCCATCACGAGGCAGAGAAAATCCCTGACCCCGCCGGGAATCGAAACCGGGAACCCGGGCGTGGGAAGCGAGAAGTCGAGAACGCTACCGCACGACCACGAGATGCGGGCATCGAAGAAGCAATTACGGAAATAAAAGAAACGTTCAAGACTTGATTCAACGTGAAAGGATATCAGTGGTAAGATTCGCTGGTGACATTGTTACCTCAATGGAAATGATGACGAATTACAGGATCTGCTGAATAGAATGAACAGTCTAATGAGTACAGAATAAGGATCTTCTTGATGATCACGAAGATGAAGTTAAGGAATTCCGCTACCGAGGCAGCAAAATAACCCAAGGCAGTCGGAGCAGGAAGGACATAAAAGCAGACTAGTACTGGCAAAAAGGGCTTTCCTGGTCAAGAGACGTCTACCAGTATCAAATGTAGGCCTTAATTCGAGGAAGAAAATTCTGACAACATAAGTTTAAAGCACAGCATTTGTATGGTAGTGAAACATGGACTGTGGGAAAACCAGAAAAGAAGAGAATCAGCGTTTGAGTTGTGATGTTACATAAGAATGTAGAAAATTAGGTAGATCGATAAGGTACGGAATGAGGTGGTTCTCCGGACAATCAGGGGACGGGGAAGGGGGGGGGGGGAGGAATACTACGTGGAAAACAACAAGAACAAGGGGGCAATATGGTAGGACATCTGTTAAGACATCACGGAAAAATTGCCATGGTACTGGAGGGAGCTGCAAAAGGCAGAAGCTGTAGAGGAAAACAGGGACTGGAGTAACCCAGTAAATCACTGCTACTCTGAGATGATGAGACTGGAGCAGGAGAGGGATTCGTGGCGGGCCGCATCAAACCAGTCAGAAGACTGCTCATTCAAAACTTACTGACGTGACGAATGTCATGGACACCACCTAAAATCGTGTCGGACCTACTTTTTCCCAGCGTGGTGCAGCAACTCGATATGGCATGCACTCAACAAGTCGTTGGAAGTCCCCTGCAGAAATACTGAGTCATGCTGCCTCTATAGACGTCCAGAATTGCGAAAGTGTTGCCGGTGCAGGACTTCGTTGCACGAACTGACCTCTCGATTATGTCCCATGAATGTTCGATGGGATTCATGCAGGACGATCTGGGGGGCCAACCATTCGCTCGAATGATCCAGAATGTTCAGACATGGCGCATTGTCATCCGTAAAAGTTCTATCGATTTTTGGGAACGTGAGATCTATGAATGGCTGCAAATGGTCTCCAACTAGCCAAACACAACCATTTCCAGTGAATTATCGGTTCGGTTGAACCAGAGGACCCAATACATTCCGTGTAAAACAGGACACACCATTATGGAGCCACCACCAGCTTGAGCACTGCCTTGTTGACAACTTGAATCCATCGCTTGGTAGGGTCAGCGTCACACTCGAACCCTATCGTCAGCTCTTACCAACTGAAATCTGGACTTATCTGACCAGGCCACGGCTTGCCAATCATCATGGGTTCAACCAATATGCTCTCGAGCCTAGGAGAGACGTTGTAGGTGATGTGCTGTTAACAAAGGCACTCGCGTCGGTCGCCTGTTGCCATAGCCCATTAACCCCAAATTTCGCCGCACTGCCCTAACGAATACGTTCGTGGTACGTCTCACATTGATTTCTGCTATCATTTCACACAGTGTTGTTTGTCTGTTAGCACTGAGAACTCTACGCAAACACCGCTGCTCTGAGTCGTTAAGTGAGGGCCGCCGCGCACTGCACTGTCCTTGGTCACAGGTAACACCTGAAATTTTGTAATCTCGGCACACTCCTGACACTGTGGATCTCGGAAAATTGAATTCCGTAACGAGTACCGAAATGGAATGGTCCATACGTCTAGCTCCAACTACCAACCAACGTTCAACGTCTTATTTCCGTCGTGCTGCAATAAGCATCGGAAACTTTTTCACATGAATCACCTGAGTAGAAATGGCAGCTCCACCAATGCACTGCCCTTTTATACCTTGTGAACGCGATACTACCACCATCTGTATATGTGCATGTCGCTATCCCATGACTTTTGTGACCTCCTGTTATACACTGAGGTCTTTCCGTTCCATTTGCTGATGGAGCATGCGAAAATATGAGCGGACTTTTACCTTCACAAAAGGTCCAAAAGAAATTTCACCTTACCACTGAACTCAGGATTTATGGTAAGGAGGGCGCAGCATTTTATCTTGGACAGAGAGTCATCGACAGACGTAGAAACAACTTCAGATGTGCCCCTAGGAAATATTCGCGACCCTCGCTCTTCATGTTTTATATTAATGACCTGCGACACAATATTACTACCATCTTCAGACATTTTGCAGATGATGCAGTTACCTACGAGGGTGTGATGAAAATTAATGCCTACGAGTTTTTTATTCTGTTCTCAATATCGGTTGAGCTACTACATGCCAGCACAATACTCGGTCGACTTTGCCACTTCGCTGACGCAAGTTGCATGTATAATGGAATAGCGACAGTTAAATTTTGTGCCGGACCGGGACTCGAACCCGGATTTCTCGCTTATCGCGTGTTATCGCCTTTGGTTTAGGCTGTCCGAGCACGATTAACGGCCAGGCCCAAACTTCCATATGTCGTCAACTATGTGTCTACAACCTGTACTCGTACATTCATTACTTATATTTCCCGTACAGGGGAAACGTTTTGATTGAATGCTGCTTACCCAGTGTCAGCCGATAAATATGATATAGCAGCGCCTGTGTTGTTCAGAAATACGATGCAATGTTCCTAGCAACTTCGCACCGTATTTCTGAATGCACATACTGCAATATCGCATCGTAACTTAACTATGGAATTATTGTGAAAGAAACAGCGTGCTGTAATCGAGTTCATAACTGCAGAAATCGTGCCTCCACACATGGAGCACCCTCTCAGTCAACATGACAATACAAGACCACATTCGACCGCTGTGACATCTGCAACAATCCGACGCCCTGGGTTCACAGTCATCGATTGTCCCGCATATAGTCCCGAGGTGCTGCCAATCGATTTTCATCTGTTCCAGAAGTTAAACTTCAAGGACTTCATTCTGACAGTTACGAAGCGGTACAAGCAGAGATGATATTGTTGCTCTGTCAGCAAAGTCACACATTCTACAGTGACGGTATCAATACACTAGTCTCTGTTTGACATAAATGTGTTTGTTGCCAGGGTGACTACTTTGAGAAATAAATATGTAGAAATGAACAAAGATGCCGAATGTTAAAGTTTCTTTTATTTAAAAAGCATTAACAGCTTTCACATAAAAAATTCGGACACATTACTTTTCAGAACGACCTCGTATAATGAAGCTCTGTATACAGAAGCTGCACAAATATTCAGTCAAATGTCGATACGATTCAAAGTGCTACAAAAATTGGCAACTAGGTAAAATATTCAGAAATGTTAAATTGTGCATTCCACATAAGTATCCTATGACTTAAATATTAATGAGTTAACGACTGGAACCAGTCAACCCGCACAAATACCCGAGTGTAACATTTGTAGAGATATGAAATGGAATAATCACGCAGGATCAGTCTTGGGTAAAGGAGGTGGAGGACTTCGGTTCATTGGTAGGGTGTCAGGGAAACGCAGTAAGTCTAGAAAGGAGGTTGCTTGCGAAACAGTTGTGCGAGCCATCCTATAACATTACCCAGGTGTGCGGGACCCTTATCAAACAGGACTAAGGGGGAATATCGAATGTATACAAAGAAGGGCAACACGTATGGCCACTGGTTGTCTGACTCATGACTGATTATCACGGAAATGTCGGGCATGGTGATTTAGTGGTGAAGCGCGTGGCTGGAGACCTTGACGTCACGGGATCGAATACCGGAAGGACAATGAATTTTGAAGTCTGGGTTTTAATCTAGTCTTAACCTCTCAACGAGATAAGCAGTCTCCAGAAATAAGACGTATTACGGATCCTTTGTTAAACTGTAGGTTCCATTTCCCCGATTGGAGAGCTCGGTTAGGTTAGGCATTCGCAAGTCGTCGAAGTGGCGTCCAGCTGGAGGACTTGCACCAGGCCATTGAGCGTCAGTAAATAATTATTATTATAGAAATGCTGAAATTTTTTTATTGGCAGACACTTGAAGATAGGCACAGACTATCGCGTGAAAGCCTATTTACAAAGTGTCAAAAACCAGTTTTAAGTCACGAATCTAGAAATGTACTACAACCTTTTACGTATCGCTAACATAGGCTCTGCGAAGGTATTATACTGTATGACTAATTACAGGGTGCATCGGGCCTTCACTCAATCTTTCTCTCACGCTCCGAACGCGAATGGGAAAGAAAGAATTTGTACTAAGAGGAATGGGAAGCACCGCCTGCTATGCGCTTTACAGTAGATTGTAGAATTCTGTTTGCCTCGGCCTATGTGATGACGTTCCATTTCCCATCCCCCAGACGGATGCTCCGACGAGTTTGTGTTACATGACCACAACAGTTCCCCTTTACATTGCTAGACCACAACAGTTACCCTTTACTTCACTTTCTTTAACATCAGTATTTTCCTAGGTACGTTGATGTTGTCTTCAGTCCTGAGACTAGTTTGATGCAGCTCTCCATGCTACTCTATCCTGCGCAAGCTTATTCATCTCCCAGTTCCTAGGTGACGAACACAAATTTCGGAAATTACAGTCGTATGATTCTCTTGTTATTTTCGTCAGATATGGGCCGAAACCAGTGGTGCGGGAAGCCGCATTAAGAGAAAATGAAACTTTTTTCTACACTGTACCTAGCCCTTGGGAACAGATATACAAAGATTCAATAATGCTCTAATGCATATGCATGTAGCTAATCGATATACTGCCAGAAATTTAACTTTGCCTTTGTTATGGTTCACACTTAAGTTAATAAAAAATTAATGGAAAACTGCCCAATATAATTACACTGGCAGAGGACATTTCCCCCATTGCTGACACGGAAGAAGAACTATGTAACTGACAGAAGTTATTGAGTGAATTGCAACAGACGTCAAATGAAAGTAAACGAGTCCAAAACAAAAATGACTAGTCGCTTTTGAGATTAACTTGTGAAACAGGAAGTGATCCGAAAGATATAAAACTCACCCACGTAAAGGATTTCTACTGATGAAAGACCCAAACGAGAGGTAACACCAAGAATTGCTCACGGAAAGAAGCGTGCAACAAGAAGAGGACATTAGTAACATCTACACTAACGTCTACTGAAGTAAATAAGCACTTTATAAAAACCTTCCTGTGGGATGTAGCAACCTACTGCTCGGATACTAAGAGCCCTCCATAGAAATAAAATGAAGTTAAAAGCTTTTTAAATGTGGTGTTGGAGGCGAGCATCACGAATGCCATGGACAGACAAGGTGACACGTTTTGGAAAGAATGAAGAAAAAAAACTGTTTGGAAACAACAAATAAAGAAAACATAGCTTCAGCTAGTCATCTTTTGTGCCAGTACAACTGCTGCACCGATATCACTAACAGCAAAGTTGAAGGAAAAACGGGCAAGAGAAAGACACAGAGATCAGCTTACGAATCATACGAAGGGATGGCGACCCTACCACCAAATCAAGAGAATGGCATTACAGAGGAAGCGTTTGAGAATCATAATAATGCCCAACAACTTTGTGGTGGAGGGAGGGAGGGAGGGAGGGAGGGAGGGAAGGAGGACGGAATGTAGGTTAGGCTTTAGTGTTCCGTCAAGGACGAGGTCATTAGAGATGGAATAGAAGAAGAGGAGGAGGAGGAGGAGAAGTGCGAGCACATACAATGAGTAACATTTTTTTCCCCCGAGGTAACCTACCGTAACTGGCAACTACCATTCATAACACAATGCTGGAAAGTTTTGACGACTTCGCGAATCACCGCGGGCGGAAATATTACGATGTCTTACTCTACTGCTTCTTTCAACTGAATTATCGTTCTAGAAAGATCTGTGCACTCCAAAGAAGTAGTTTCGGAAAAAAAAGCTTCTGGAAGATTTATATTCGAACTGGGAAGTTTGGAAGGTAGGAGAGAACTACTGGGGGAAGTAAAGTTGAGACTTGTGAATCATAGCTGGATATGTCAGTTGGTAAGATCATAGCATGAAAAAGGCAGGGTTACGAGTTTGAGTCCCGGTTCGCCACACAAATTTAAATCTGCCAAGAAGCTTCATACTTCTCTTTTTTAGGAAAGGCTTACTTCGTATTTACATTATACATTTTAGATACTCTTTATTTCAACCGTCGTCAGTTATCAGCAAAAACTCGTCTACTTGCCTCCTATAGTGCCGTATGCGTGTCTCATGTCTCCATCTCAGTACACCTATGGAGTCCGACTGTAGCTTGCCAGTTTGGTCGTACCGTCGGTCTGTATCGCCGGTAAATATTAACAACCTGTCACTTAACCCCCCCCCCCCCCCCCCCCCACACACACACACCAATGCAGTCGTTTAACCGAAAGTGAAATGCGACTCAACCGGACACTGCACGTCAATAAGTTCCTTCAGCTCAGAACTATTCCTCTCATCCAGTTACACGGTGAACTTCAATCTGAAGTGGAATCGGAAGCAAAGAGTGATTTTGTGCTTCCCTCGAATACACAAAGTGGAGTCAGGTGTAAAGGGAATTCTTAGGCCAGCGGAGTATCGCACCCAAGGCCTTGGCCGGCCTTCCAGACAATCGAGCCAACGCTTTTAACGATGGAGGGAACGAGTACTGAGGAAACGCACAGAGACTGCATGGTCAGGCCCGGCCAGGTTTCTCGGCTCGGCATGCCTCCGAAATAACGGGCGAGCCTCCCGATTCGTTCGTGTCTGGGGCTCTGGGCCAAGTCCAAGGCTTGTCCGCCGCGCCGCCAAGACAACAGCCGGTTCAGGCGCGGGACACCCTCTCTCGCTCCCATTACATTCATTTTTTCGGTTAGTTTACAGCACACACTTACACGCGCGCACGATCTTCATAGTCCCTTTGTCTTACTAGTTATGTTCAACAACACTTGCCGTATTCCTGAACACACTTATTTACACCCCATTCTTTCATCACTTGAAACAGGGCACTGAGCAACAGGAATGTCAGTATCATATCCTTCCCCTTATTCTCCGTAATCCACTGCACTTACAGATACAGGGTAAACCCGATCTCTAATGATGAAATTCCGGACGTTTTTCGGGGATTTTTATGAGTATTTTGGTACAAGGGATCCGTGGTAGCCATAGGATCGCTACAGACTACCTGCATTGCGTTTCATTTCTTACCTCCATTTATCTTAGGGTATGTATTGCACCGAAAATATCTGGACACCACTGCAAATGCCCACGATAATCATTGTGGGTGTGTCTTGTTTGAAAATAAAACTTGTTCCAGTCATCACGGTACATGCTGTTGACAATAATAATTACAACGTCACTCTTCGTTCTTAAGCATGCATTCACTTTTACTCAGCCGTGACTCGGGTTTCTTTTTCCAGCATTGTTAGTTGTTTTAAGTTACCGGTAACAGGGACATTGTGCGGACACTTAAATCGAGTTTTGTTTGTGAGTTAACGGGTACAGCGAGCTATGCTTGTGCAAAATGCCGGTAGATGTCGGTACTAACTCGCTTACGGCAATGCCAGCAAGAAACTGCGGTAGCCATTACCGAAAGCTTTCTATACTCCGCTTTTCCTTTTTTTCTTACCATAATTTGACATGAATGAAAGGCTGTTCTAGGTCGATCAAAGGTTCGAGTACGACTACTCCGAACTCATACAGAACCTGTGATCGCTATCACTGTGTCTCAGCACAAGCAACGAAGGTATAGTATGGTAGCCATGCCACGGGAAGGTAGAGCTCTTCCCCCGCGAACACTCTTCTTCCTGCCGCAGTCGAAATCCACGTTGTTTACGCTCACAGCCAACTACCTCGTTGAAGTGGACGGCAGTACGGGTAGGCTTCTTGACGCAGCGTCGGCCATCACGCATCTCGTATACGGGTTCACTGAATGTAACTGAGGAGCTGTACCATTGCTAGTCATATTGCTTCCAATTCCATTCACAAAGAGAGTGACGCAAAAATGATTGCTTGTATGCCTCTATAAAAGCCCTAATCTCCTTCACAATGTCGTTACAATTATTAAGCGAAATGCACGTAGAATGCTAGTTATCTTTCTCAATGGCCTTTCGCGGAAAAAAAAAACAAAAAAAAAATTGTATCCTGGAAAGATTCCCTTCTCAGCTCGCGGAGCGTGTCCGCAACTGATGGAACCGTTTGGTAACAAATCTAGCTATCTTCCTATAATAAGACCTAAGAGGATCCTGAACTACGGCAGTCTGGGAAAACAGATTCTGCCTGCAGATTTGAATTCATAGTTCTCAGGTTATCGTGTTTGAAAAAGTCGATTTGAATTTCGCACCCGTGGTGCTTTCTAAATCCACGTTGATTTATGGACAGAAACTTCTCTTTCTCTAGCAAACTTATCTTGTCGTCGTCGTCGTCGTTGTTGTTCTTTTTCTCAGTCCGAAGACAAGTATCCCGAAGCTCTTGAAGCTAGCAAGCTTCTTCAACTCTGCGTATCTGCTGCAACCTACATCAATATCATCCCTTGGTCTCCCTCTACAATTTTTATACTCCTCTCCCACACCTCGCCCCATCACCAAATTGACGAATCCTTGATGCCTGAAGATGTCTTATTAACTGATCCCTTTTTCTAGTGCCATCAACGTTGTCTTTGAATTAAAGCTCAGAATAAAAACAAAATTTATGGATTTTTTCATGACTTCTTGGTGGAATACTCTCACATACAGATTGATTCTTTCAAATACGAAAGAAGCAACAAGTCACTATTGATAATACCCATTTATTTGCACAAATAGCGCCATAAGAGGTTTAGAACCGACAGGTTCAACTTCAGACAGCTGTTCGCATAAAGATGCATCGTTGTTGAAGTTAACTTAAGGCTTTGGTTCTTAATTCCCCATTGTGGTGAAAGATTCTTGGGATGGTTGTGTGGTCGAGAATTCCGCGTGATTTTTTTGGAATGTTGTTGGCTTGTATTCACGAATACTATGGAGTATATGTAGCACTTATTTGATTTGTCCGTAACCACATTCCGTAGAGCAAAAAAAAAAAAAAAAAAACACACACACACACACACACACACACACACACACACACACACACACCAAAATGCTTTGTCACATGGAAAAACGAACACAAAGATGGCGATATTTCAAATTGCAACAATCTTTAGCATTTTGCCGTATGTTGTTACAGCATTCTGTTTCCCCTCGTGATTTCATAATCAACATTCATATTTTAATGAGCTATTAAACTTCTCCTACCTTCATTATATCTGTTAGGCGTAAAACGTAAATCAATCACGTGTGTGATGATGAGATTCTGATCGCATAAATCAATCAAAAAAAGAGCGAGACAATCCTCTTGAAAGTACTTATTAAGGCTTCTACTCATCTCTCCCATTTCTGTCGACTTGAAGAACAGCGTAGATATCACACAGCATACTCGCTTAGTATTCGACAAGACCCAAGACAAGAGGGCGTGTGACCAGATCGCAGTTCGCTTGCCAGCAAGTGAAACATAGCCTGTTAAAATCTGACGAATGGCAAGCCACAATCGTATAACTCTTCCTCAATAGACATGCACGCCTCGCCAACAGTAACGAACACAGGTGCAAAAGCATCATTATGAACTGCGCTGGCTCTTGTGCAAAAATAAGCTACCCAGACAAGGCGCAATTTGTCAGCACATTTAGTCCATTGATGAAGGCTCCATTATTAAGTCAGTTCCACTGAGTGCCCCAGTCTTCCGACTTCCATTGTTTCGTGCATTACTGCTGAGCATACTAACTTACTGCTCTGAGAAACGGTTCTAACTGGAACAGCCAAGTAAGCCTCACAAATAAATAGCAAATGTATAGCGTCACTTGGAACGCACGCGATCACATCTCTGCTTCTGCTATTAAATGTGGCATCTTTTAAAATGTCGCGTACTTCACAAATCCAGTGTATCGAAAGAGGGTAAGTGCAAACGGGAGCGATCACAACACAAAACGATCACTCTCTGCAACCATATCCTCCCGCCTTTACAGCCATCAAGCCACAAGAACGTACATTTCACTTTACACTGGGGAGTGCTCCGTTAAGAAATATCTTGACAAACAAGCTCAGGGCTGGACTCTTCCTGGCACGAGGCCTTGTCCGGCACACAGTTTTAAATTTGTCAGAAAGTTTCATAAATCACACACTGCCGTAACTGAAAAGATTCGTTCTGGAAACAACCCCCAGCCTAAGTTGTGGTTAAGCAACTGATTCGTCATGTCCTTATGAGTGGAGGTGCCGCTCCATCAGGGTATGCACGAGAAAATGGTGATCAAGAAAGGAGTTTCTAAGGGATTCAGCAGCTTGGTAATAATAAGGGCTGATCAAAAAGTTTTCGTTCGAAGGTCATACAATCCAGAATCGGTATGCCGATCAGATATGATCGCCGTGGATATTGAGGCAATAATCCCACAGACGGACCAGGTCGAAGACATCCGTTCGGTAAAACACCTGTCCTGCTGCGTGAAGAAGACCGTATCCGCCTGCTGCACATCCTCGTCTAGCAGGAACCGTCGACCCTTCAAGGCCTTTTGTAAGGGACTGAAGGCGTACTGCACGGGGAGAGATCAGGAGTATAGGGTCGTTGCTCGAATGTCTCCCACTTCAGTTGGCGTAACTTCTGCGTTCTGCCATTTGTCATATGGGGACATGCGATATCAAGCAGCAGCACCGAACTTTGCGCAAAATTCCACAGCGACGGTTTTCGAAATGCCTGATGGCTCAAACACTTTCTTCAGCCTCCGATGGATGTCTACCTGTGTTTATCCTTCGGCAGCCAAGAAAATAGTAGCACGATGGTGATGTTTGGACGCATTTGGTAATAACATCGCCATAGTTCATGTTTCCAAATCCACTAATGCCTTGCCTACATATCGGTGCTTCTATACCAACCGCGGAGTCGCGCTACGTTGCATTTACGCTGCAGGAACAGCCTCAAACGGTAACTTATTTCCCCCTTATAACTACAAACTTCAGCCTCACAATCAACGAGCACAGTTTTTCGAATCGAAGATAGCGTCGGATCACGAGCTGTGGCGCGATTATACGAAATGAATTACGGAAAACAGAGAATAGAGTATCGGTAAAAGACTTGCCGAGGTGTAAGTACAGCAGCGAGAGGAAATGCGCGGGTAAAAGCTTCCGCGGAACAAGAAATGTGGTGGAAGATGTACCCCGCTGCTGCTTCTTCTTCTCCCCCTCTCCACCGAGACCAGGAGTGGCTCTGAGCACTATGGGACTTAACGTCTATGGTCATCAGTCCCCTAACTAACCTAAGGACATCACACAACACCCAGTCATCACGAGGCAGAGAAAATCCCTGACCCCGCCGGGAATCGAACTCGGGAACGCGGGCGCGGGAAGCGAGAACGCTACCGCACGACCACGAGCTGCGGACACCGAGACCAGGAGAAAATACTATACAAAAAGAATAAGACATTCGATGAATTACGACAATGGCGGGGAATGAAGCATAGATGGATTTAAAGTACAGGGAGATAAGATTTAGAATTGTAACTGGGTTGGAATAGAAGTGAGCGTGGCTCCCATTGGGCAAAACAAGCGGCAGGAGATGTCCAATTCTCACACCGATTCCATACGTCGTCTACTAAAATGGGTGTTTAAATGACGTGGTAATAACCATTTTCCATTAGGAAGGTCAAAATGCAGGTTGCAATCGTTGCCTCGCCAGCTACGAGATCTGGTAATAGCTGGTCGCCAGTAATATACGCCGCAGGTAAAATGTGTCTGGACATGTCTCAAATATATGGCGGGCTGTCAAGAGTTGCTCCGCAGGTGTACTGTTGCGGTTCTCTTGCCGCAGAATGTCGTCCTGTTTGAGGGGGGCCTCTCGATCATCAGAGACAAGGGTACCGTCAGGAGCGTCCAGGCCAGTGAGAGATGACTGCTCCTATTCTCTATACACACATTACGATCTTACGTGTAGGGTGTGCAGCAATCTGCAACCGTTTGCTGATGTCATTGTAGCGTATTTGAAAGTATCGTCTTCGAGTGACTGTAGGATACAGAACGATTTAGATAGAATTTCTATTTGGTGTGATGAATCGATATTTGCTCCAAATGTGGCAAAATTTAAGTTAATGCAGGTGAGTAGGGGAAAAAATCCTGTGATGTTTGAATGCAGTATCAGTGGTGTGCTCTTGTCACAGTCACGTCGTTAAATATGTAAGAGTGACGTTGCAAAGGGACTTAAAATGGTACGAGTACGTCAGCTCAGTTGTAGGAAAGCCGAACAGTCTACTTTGGTTTGTTGGGAGAATTCTAGGAAAATGTAGCTCATCGAAACAATTACGAGGCGTGCTGTTATATTTCTTACAGGTAGGTACGATTAACAAGTCAGTATTACGAAACGCTCCATGAACTCCAATGGGAATCCCAGGGACATCATTGAAATAAAAAAACACTGGCAAAAATCCGTAAAAGAGACGGCGGTCTGCAGCTCAGTGCGGTGAGGGATCCAGCGGTTCAAGCGGGTGCCGCGAACACCAGTGACGTCACAGCGGGTAGCTAGAGCAAAACAGCAGCCCATCAGTAGTCATTCCACTTGACAGTGGTGGAAGACTTGATCATAAGCTCGTGGCTAACCACTTAACGCGGCTGAAAGCACGAGAACATTTCAGTCTTTTGGAGCTGTCAGTGAAGATAGGAGTAAAGATATGCAGGAAAACTTCTGGAGAAACTGGAAACTGGGACAGAGGTACAGGCAGGCTAAGGTTGTTAGGCTAAGAATAGCTCATAAGGTAAGTGGAAGGCAAAGACCCAGGACAAAGTTCCGCCCCGGCACAGAAGCTGTCAGTCAAGCAGACGATGCATCCTACCTTTACCGGCTACTAAGAAACGAATGTATTCACTGCGCCAACAGTTTCTTAATATCTTCATCAGGATCAAATGTGTTCGCCTCCATAGCGCAGCGATAGCTTTACCGCCACCACGCAAGGCGGCCGGGTTCTATTCCCGGCAGGGGACTGGGTGTTGTGTGTCCATCATCATTGACACGCAAGTCGCCGAAGTGGCGTCAGCTAAAAAAAGAAAAGACGACTCGCAATACGGCGGCCGAACCCCGAAGGGGATGTCCCGGCCAATAAATGCTATATGATCATTTCATTTTCATTGCATGAAATTAAACGTATACAGAAACCCTTAAGCAGCCGACGATTTCTGATGAGTGCACGTCAGAAGATGTATCTAAAAATGGCTTCGCGCACTATGTTTCCGAACTGCCTGCGTTCTCATAGGTATTCTATCAACTAACGGTCACCGTCGCTAAGAGCTGCAATAGGAACAGACACAGGAAAGAGTTATGTCATTGTGAGCAACTGGATTTCTCAAGCGGACTATTCTGCATTGGTACTGGGGAATCATTCGCGCTCCTCCATGAATCGATACGCGACAGAAATTCTCAAAGAAAAGAAAAACATTGCGAATCTCGGTCTTTAGTCTTACTGTCATATAGCGACCAATTCCAATTCACTACCTGCAACTGTCACAGTAGAAACTAACGCTTCAGCTCACTTTCTCAAATACCGCAGGCTCCCATCGTAGAACGTGGCATTCCATGCTTCATCACTGCAGAAATTGTCTTCTCACTGCTCCGCAGTCCTACGGCGCACAGATCGGCGCCAAACATTTGTCAAGTGTGATTTGTGGCAAGTGGGCAACTGCTCAGCCGTGGTATCCTCGTTTAAACCAGCCGCGCCGAGCAGGAACGATACTAGGAATACATACTAGTACAATGTGGAATTCTTACAGTAGCATGGACACTGACAAAAACCACCAAAGAGTGCAAGGAAATTATTTCCAGCGCATTAATCTTCGGAGATAGAGGGACGTGGGGTCATAATGGTCGCGAGGATAAAGCTCTGTCACGTAGTTTCCTTCGACTATAAGAATGTTGACATCTTTTATAGCCCAAAATAAAACTGTTATTAATATTCATCACAAACAGGACTCCATGCTAAGGCAACAAAATAGGTCTAATTTGCAACAAATTAATTCAAGAGTTTCTAACGATACGATTGCTCGTGGTGCTTGATGATATGGTTTAGAAAATCGGACGACTGATGAAATGTTCCATTTATTACAAGTTTCCAAACGTCAGCATACACTTTCTGCACGCTGTGCCCAGAGAATTTAGTTTGACTTCATCCTCCCTCCCTCCCCCCCCCCCCTCTCCCTCCCTCTCTCTCTCTCTCTCTCTCTCTCTCTCTCTCTCTCTCTCTCTCTCTCTATCTCTCTCTCACACACACACACACACACACACACACACACACAAAATCACAATGTGTTGCTTCCTCAACCGCATGGTTAGAAGCGGCGAGACCTGAATATTTTATTATGTCAACTGATAATGGCAGTAGATAGCGTGAGTAAACTGTTTACTTAAATTATTTATATTGTATTATACGCCCAAAATTTTCTGATGGTCTGGTGCATCTCGACTTGAGTCTAGAAGGAAGTAAGATTAGGGCTTAATGTTTAGATGATGACGAAGTCACTAGACTGAGTACAATTAAGACTGGGGAACGATGGGCAAAGAAATCAACAATGTCCTTCTCAACGTAAACATCCAAGCTTGAGCGATTTAAGGAGGCCTCGTAAAAACAATCTAAACCCTTGCGAGCGATAATCGTTTTCATAAATGTCCAGGGCACTGTCTTTAACAATGCGCAACTGACCTCGGTTTGATTCGAAGGTTAACGAATGTCTCCCACCAACAACGAATATTTCCACTTCTTGGATGTTGAACGTCGTCATGGACTCTGCTAAACCGTCAAAACATCCAATGTCCAACTGTTTTTCAAATCAGGCGAAGGTGGACAGAATATAGTGCGGCTAGATGACAAAAGTTGGCTGCTTATGAAAAGGAGTTGCTGGAAGGTGCAGGTATCGCCACCTGGCAGCTATTACGTACGCAATGTGACGGTCTTTTCCCGGTGGTTGGCGGACTCGATTTAGATGAATTGGTGTTGGCGTAGGCGTAAGGTAAGAGGGAGCGCGTAATGTTTTTGGAGTTTGTCTCAAATAAGTGTTGGAGTGAGGCAGATGCAAGAGACATGTGTGAAGTGAAGGTGGTCGTGGTCAAGTGTTAACGTGAGGAGCGC
Source organism: Schistocerca nitens (assembly GCF_023898315.1). NCBI lineage: Eukaryota > Metazoa > Arthropoda > Insecta > Orthoptera > Acrididae > Schistocerca > Schistocerca nitens. The sequence goes on from NC_064617.1 coordinate 690,757,925, forward strand.
GCACACGCCTGCTAGGAGAAAGCGGCATTTGTCGAGTCACAGAGCGTTGGAGAATTACAAACAGCAAACGAAGAACGACTGCTACATGTTAAGAAAAGTGAAGAAACGTAGGAAATAATTAACAAAGTGGTCTGCCGTATTTTCTCCCGGTTAAAGCAACATTAGTTGCTGGTGAATTTCCCAGTTTAAACGGTCGTGAACTGTCAAACTTGCCTTTTTTTCTTTTTTTGGCGTTTCGTACAAATGTATGTTGGAGATTTTCAGTGGTGCCCTCGGAAGCACCTTTGAAGATGTCTGAGCAGTTTTGGGCGAAATGTCAGGAAGAAGAAAGTTTCATGGACCACGACCCTACAAACCGCAAAATTCACCAGCAACAAAGAAAACTGGCGGTGGAAGCCTTCAATGTATAAAGCTATACTGTTCTATTATATGCAATCTGAATGATTATTGGCCGTGCTTCCGCCGCAGAAGGCGTGTGCGTTTCCGGAAACCCGCACTACAAAGTGGCTAATTCTTTTTCAGAGTCAAATATAGTGAGATAAAGCTGCAGCCCACGTATCGAGCATCACGTAGATACGAGTGGGAAGCGTTACAATTTTGTAGGGTAACAGCTTTCGCCTTTACGCCTATAAAAATAACAATAAAACCTTACACTGGATGATATACGAATACGATATTGCCGAGCAGACTTGGCACGTAATCGCCTGCTGCTCAACCATAATACCGATCGAGGGTAATCCAGAACAAATAAACAGGAGCGATTTTTTTTCCTTCTTTGGAAAATGTTTATATGCTCATTAGCTAGCCATGAAACCTAAGTGGTTGCTTGATCCTGTGTAACATTTACAACAGACTTCAGTGCAAAAAAGTGCACGTGAAGAAGAAGAGACAGAGTCACGTCGATGGAATTTGTTGGCAAAATTATTACGAAAAGCCGGCCGTGGTGGCCGAGCGGTTCTAGGCGCTACAGTCTGGAACCGCGCGACCGCTACGGTCGCAGGTTCGAATCCTGCCTCGGGGATGGATGTGTGTGATGTCCTTAGGTTAGTTAGGTTTAAGTAGTTCTAAGTTCTAGGGGAATTATGACCTCAGATGTTAAGTCCCATAGTGCTCAGAGCCATTTGAACCATTTTATTACGAAAATTTGTTGTCAGAATTATTAATTTCACTTAAGTATTTATTACCTATACAGGAATTACATCTTGGACAGAAAACGGTACTCTATTTACGCTCTACTCCATTGCAAATATTGCTAAATATAACTAGAGAACGATGAGCTCACTGACGACTGGCTTGGTACTGGCGGGCGCGCATCCAGTGTTTTGTTATGGGGATAACTTGCATTCAACACTTTTTAATCTGATGCATACGCCTACGATTTTAACTGCAATAAGAGGAAAATGGTTTACTGTAATAAGTTTCAGATTGGAGAAATAGATTATTTGGAAAGCATTATTCCGCAAACCTGGAGTATGTGCCACGCTGTTGATTTATTAAAAACAGTAACGATTACAAAATGTCAATATTCTGACAACTACATAATTTCCACGATGTAAAATCGAAGTGTGCACTCACCATTATTAGTACTACGCTAGCATTACGACTGTAAACACATGCCTGAAGACTATGGGCTATGGCTATGCTGGGGTGTAGCGTGTAAATAACAGGAGCCATTTCCTTCAGCCTACGTTTGTGAAAGTCAGTCTTTGGTTCCCCCCCCCCCCCCTTAGTGGAGGGTCTTTCCTTTCTGCCTTGCTTTACTCCGTGTGGTTTGCCGATTCTACCTGTGGACCCACGAACCGTGTGGGGTTTGTTGTTGGTAGCAGGTAGGGTCAACATATAAATGGAACCCTTTCGCCAGGATGGAACCTTTCCTGCAGCCGGTCAGGCAGCAAACCCTTCTACGTGGGCTAACATCCGTTAAAGCTGTCGGAACACGGACCGTGCTGCCGAAGGTCAACTTATTGGTGCTGGTGAACGCTCAGAAACTATTCGATTTGTGCATACTGTACGTGTGCCTTAAACGTGCAGCGCACTCCAGGGGCAGTTCTCGGCTGTGTGTGGTTCGCAAATCACACCGTCTAAAATGGAAATGCTTGTCTTGTCTGTCAGCCTGTCTGTCGCATACATAAATAAAAACTACCGTGTTATAAGGCAAAAAGGAAAGCACTATGTTCAGTCAATAAGGGCATCAGCTTAAAGTTCCACCTCAAATAGCGCGATAAAAATTTACAATAGTTTTACACATGAGACAAAAATTATTTCATCATTCTCACTTTTTAGCAAAATCCTAAGGTCATTGTTACTTGATCAACGTCCCTATTCAGTAGCAGGATCTTTACAACATGTGAAATACAAAAGTTAAACCAAGAACGTGGAAAATATCTTCCTACAAGTAGCGGAAGCTGTATATAGATCAAGCCGATCTATCACTCAATCTCGCTTCTCAGAAAGAGCGCATTTACATTTACATAACATTCAATATTATACAATGTTTTCACTAAACTAATAAGAAAGTATCAGAACGTATCAGAAAACGTGAACGATAGTAAAAAAATTGTTGATGCAGTGAGACGCGAACAAGCAATAAATCAGCAGACACCTTACAATTCTAGGACTCTACTCACTGAGCTGTACGAACCATGACAATTTTGCGACTGTACTTTCCATCTTTCCGGCTCCTAAATGCTTTAACTGTAGATTTGCTATTTACTGAAAGCTTTAATCGTAGATATGTTGATGACAGTTACGTGTAACAAAGTGTACCAAGAACATTGCATTTCTAATGGATCCTCAGTGTGCAGTTGCAATTAAATGACGAACTTTCATAATACGCAAGTTACAATAATTCTTTAACCACCAATATGACAGTTCTCGTCATTATATTACAAATCATACGATTAACGAAGGATTTTCGAGCGATCCAGAGTTTGCTGATGCTTAGAAATGCATATATACGTATGGGCTTTAACTGGAAGCCAGTATGGCATTCCGGCGTTCTTCAGAATATGTCACGCTAGATACTGTTCTGCACGTTCCGGAACACCGCCCAACGTACTTTTTCCACGCAATGACGTCAGAAACTCGCATGCTCAAAGCTCAAGGTTCGAATGCACGGTTCGTGTGCCGGCTGTTTAAGTACACTTTGTTAAATATGGTCTGTAATTTACTAGAGTTTCTTGCCGGTTTCGTGAAACTTAGGTATCATGCAGCTTTACTCTCCGAACGTTAGCTGAAAAAATTTCGAATTAATATAACTAAAAATATTAATGCTTTTAGAAAAAACATTCTTGGACTGGGAGGCGTCATGACCGCCATGATCTCCCTTGGGTACACACCTGTTTACATGTCAAATAAATCAAGAAAAATCATTATTGTTGGTTGGCATTTCTTCTAGTATTATTGATTTGAACCACTGTCTCGGCATTCCATCAACATCTGCAATGAAGGAAACGAATCATATCCATATTCCTGGTAAGACTTCTCAATAGAACCATTCCACGAGTTGGTCTAGGGGTTTAACATAGTACAACGCCATGATACTGGCGGTGCGGAACTGGCAGCCGGCATACGACGTGTCACGACGATAGCTGCCGCATTTTCGAGGAAGGAGGCGTGGAGCCTGTTGGGCTCCAGTGGGACAGAGTGGCAAGGTCTCGCCGAACGGGACAGCAGGCAGCGCGCTCGACACACGCTGTCACTTCAGGAAACGGAAGCCGCGCTATCGGCAACGGCAACTTCCACGGCGGTTTACTTGTTGCCTCGCTCAGGCAACGTCCGAATCCTTCTCAGATCCTCTCTGTACTGAACATGTACAGTTTTCTCCCGTCAATGGGTTCAAAAAGTTGTCCATTGTCAAAATAATAATAATAATAATAATAATAATAATAATAATAATAATAATAAACCCCGTGGAGGCCCGGGAAAAGAATAGGCCTCCGGTATGTTCTGCCAGTCGTAAAAGGCGACGAAAAGAACAAACCACTAATAGGGCTAACCCCCCTTTTAGTGTGATTACTTGGTTCAGGACAGAACTAAAGAAGCCTCGGACAAGCGCCGTCATGGTCGGGGACGGCGCTTGAACCCTATGCCCGCCCACAATGGTAATGACACTGCTAGCCAACTGGAAAATGATTTAAATCCAAATAGAGGTGTTTTGCAGGATATGCTTCCTGCAACCACCCTAGAAGGAAAACAAAGACAGAGGATGAGATGGTCAGATGAAGTTAATCGACACCTCATGTTCTGTTATTACCAAGCAACAAACCTAGGAACCAACACAACTGGATACAGATCACAAGTATACACAACATTTATTACCAGATACCCAGAATTAAAATTTTTAACAGAACAACGTCTAGCTGATCAGATTCGTGTAATAATAAAAAATAACAGGATACCCCAGTCAGAATTAGAAAACATCAAACAACAAGTACAACAAATACTGGAACAAAATAATGTGCAATTAGAAGAAGAAGAAAATACAGTAATGGACTCAAACATCCCAGAGCAAACAAACAAAGAACAACACGCATCAATTAAACAATCAGAGGAAAATGAAATTTTAAGACAGCCACCAGCACAAGCACAAATAGAACACGAAGTGACACACATGTTAGATATAGAAGAAAAATTTCAGTTGACATATATAGAATACAAAGACACAAATACAGACATTAGACCATTCTTGCATAGACCACCAAATAGCCCACAAGTCGAAACAACAATAAAAACTATCAACACAATCATACACAACAAAATAAATGAATACACAACTATGGAAGAGTTAAAACTACTGGTTTATGTAGGAGCACTCACTACACTAAATATACACACTAGGCAGATATCAGAACCAACCAACACACAGAAGAAACCCACAAAACCAGCATGGCAACACAGGCTACAGATCAGAATAGAAAAACTGAGAAAAGACATCGGACAGTTAACACAATTTATAAGAAATGAAATATCAGACAAAAAACGAAAAAGGTTAGGTAAAATCTCACAACAAGAAGCAATAGAGCAATTAGATGAAAAGAAGCAAAAATTACAAGCTTTGGCGAAACGACTTAGAAGATACAAAAAAAGTGAAAATAGAAGGAAACAAAACCAAACATTCAACACAAACCAAAAGAAATTTTACCAAACAATAGATAACACACACATAAAAATAGACAATCCACCAAACATAAGAGACATGGAACACTTCTGGAGCAGCATATGGTCAAACCCGGTACAACATAACAGGCATGCACGGTGGATACAAGCAGAAACAGATACATACAAGATGATACCACAAATGCCTGAAGTGATAATTTTGCAACATGAAGTCACCCGAGCAATTAATTCTACGCACAATTGGAAAGCCCCTGGAAATGATAAAATAGCAAATTTCTGGCTAAAGAAGTTCACCTCAACACATTCACATCTAACTAAATTATTTAACAGTTACATTGCAGACCCATACATATTCCCTGATACACTTACACATGGAATAACTTATCTGAAACCTAAAGATCAAGCAGACACAGCAAACCCAGCTAAATATCGCCCCATAACATGCCTACCAACAATCTACAAAATATTAACTTCAGTCATTACACAGAAATTAATGACACATACAACACAGAACAAAATTATAAATGAAGAACAAAAAGGCTGCTGCAAAGGAGCGCGAGGATGTAAAGAGCAACTGATAATAGATGCAGAGGTGACATATCAAGCTAAAACTAAACAAAGGTCTCTACACTACGCATACATTGATTACCAAAAAGCTTTTGATAGTGTACCCCACTCATGGTTACTACAAATATTGGAAATATACAAAGTAGATCCTAAATTGATACAGTTCCTAAACATAGTAATGAAAAACTGGAAAACCACACTTAATATCCAAACAAATTCAGATAATATCACATCACAGCCAATACAGATTAAGCGTGGAATATACCAAGGAGACTCATTAAGTCCTTTCTGGTTCTGCCTTGCTCTGAACCCACTATCCAACATGCTAAATAATACAAATTATGGATACAATATTACTGGAACATACCCACACAAAATCACACATTTGCTATACATGGATGATCTAAAACTACTGGCAGCAACAAATCAACAACTCAACCAATTACTAAAGATAACAGAAGTATTCAGCAATGATATAAGTATGGCGTTTGGAACAGACAAATGTAAGAAAAATAGCATAGTCAAGGGAAAACACACTAAACAAGAAGATTACATATTGGATAACCACAGCGACTGCATAGAAGCGATGGAAAAAACGGATGCCTATAAATATCTAGGATACAGACAAAAAATAGGAATAGATAATACAAATATTAAAGAAGAACTAAAAGAAAAATATAGACAAAGACTAACAAAAATACTGAAAACAGAATTGACAGCAAGAAACAAGACCAAAGCTATAAATACTTATGCCATACCAATATTGACCTACTCATTTGGAGTAGTGAAATGGAGTAACACAGACCTAGAAGCACTCAATACACTTACACGATCACAATGCCATAAATATAGAATACATCACATACATTCAGCAACAGAAAGATTCACATTAAGCAGAAAGGAAGGAGGAAGGGGATTTATCGATATAAAAAACCTACATTATGGACAGGTAGACAATTTAAGAAAATTCTTTATAGAACGAGCAGAAACTAGCAAAATACACAAAGCAATCACTCATATAAATACATCGGCTACACCACTACAATTTCATAACCACCTCTACAACCCTTTAGACCACATAACATCAACAGATACGAAGAAAGTAAATTGGGAAAAGAAAACACTTCATGGAAAGCACCCGTATCATCTAACACAGCCACACATCGATCAAGACGCATCCAACACATGGCTAAGAAAAGGCAATATATACAGTGAGACAGAAGGATTCATGATTGCAATACAGGATCAAACAATAAACACCAGGTATTACAGCAAGCATATTATTAAAGATCCCAATACCACAACAGATAAATGCAGACTTTGTAAACAACAAATAGAAACAGTAGATCACATCACAAGCGGATGTACAATACTAGCAAATACAGAATACCCCAGAAGACATGACAATGTCGCAAAAATAATACATCAACAGCTTGCCTTACAACATAAACTTTTAAAACAAGAAGTTCCTACATACAAGTATGCACCACAAAATGTACTGGAGAATGATGAATACAAATTATACTGGAACAGAACCATTATAACAGATAAAACAACGCCACATAACAAACCTGACATCATACTCACCAATAAAAAGAAGAAATTAACACAACTAATCGAAATATCCATACCCAATACAACAAATATACAAAAGAAAACAGGAGAAAAAATTGAAAAATACATCCAACTGGCTGAGGAAGTCAAAGACATGTGGCATCAGGATAAAGTTGACATCATACCAATTATACTATCAACTACAGGAGTCATACCACACAATATCCACCAGTACATCAATGCAATAGAGCTACATCCAAACGTATATATACAACTACAGAAATCAGTAATTATTGATACATGTTCAATTACCCGAAAGTTCCTAAATGCAATATAACACATACCGTACAGTTAATAGGAAGTGACGCTTGATCAAGGTCCGCGTCACTTTCCATTCTCAACCAGACTTAACGTCTGAGAAAGTAAAGAAATAATAATAATAATAATATTGTTGTTGTTGTTGTGTCAACACATAGATATGTGTCTACATCGCGTAGATCATAGCTAGCGTATCATCATGTGGTTGGCTGGTTGGATTAAAGATACCAAACTAGGAGGTCATCAATCCCTCCTACCTGGAGCGGACAAGTAAACAAAACTTCACACCAAAGAACGGCCTAGTGCGCGAAACCTAAGGAGAAAAACATCAAGGTCTGCCTAATGTCAATAAAGCCTAGAGAAAGGAAGAAGAAAAGTGGGAGAAACAAATAAAGGCGAGCGAGGTGCACCGTTCAAGGAGCAGCCGATAGTCCGCAAAGGCAGAAAGTGCGATGGGGGATACACTTCAACCACTTACCAGGGGCACCCCACCCAACAATTCCCAGAAAACACTAATAGCGACACGAACAGGGCGAGAGAAGCACAGCAAAACAGATGAAGAACACCTAGTCAAATAAAACACGCGAGGAGGAGGAGGAATAAGACAAAACAGCGGGTACGGCGAGGTTGGGGTGGACCACCAAGCCCAGAGAGCCGCTGTTCTTTCGTAGCAGAGGAGGTAAGAGGGCGTTCTGCCGAGGCGCCCTCACAACCCCCCCCCCCCCAACTCTCCCGCCCCATGATGTGCAGAAGCGATAGTAGCTATACAGAGTCAACTCGAAACCCACCTGAAAAATTTGAGGGGTTGCTCAAAGATACTTTCTGAGAATTTTGGCATCAGCGAGCAGTGGTCTCCGGTGGCTCCTAAGAGTAACTGCATTTCGTTTGATTTCTTACCCCCAATTATCTTTATATCTGTACTGCATTGAAAATAAATACACAACAGTGACGAGTGTGTGCGCTGTCTCTCTTGTTTTGAAACAACTTGTTCTATTCACTAATTGTGTTCGCTGTTCACATCAGTCATTCCCTCTTCAATCATTTCCACCACCACATTCGACACACAGCAGTTTGGATAGGTTTACTGACGAAGGTTTCGTCAGTGTGCATTTCGTTTATGGGCTCATTGAATACAATGGGAAAAGGGAACAATTATGCAATGCAGAGCTGTTACTATAGCGACGCCAACCAAATCATAGAACTTGGTTGTTACATTACTCTGTTTTAGCGACTGCATTTTTCAAGTTTTTTGCAGTTGAGAAGCATTATGACAAAAACAAAAGTATGAGGTAACGAACCGAAAAAATCGTAATTACATTATTACTCTTACGAACCATTAGAGACATGAATACCTTAAACCGAAATAATCAGAAAGTATCACCTAACAACGCACGAAACATTTTCAGTGTAGTTGAGGTTCTGCCAGAACAAGAATATGATGATCTGTTCACCATTGTAAACTCGCACAACACTGGTAGTGCGTCCTCAAAGATACCAAAATACTTCTTTATGTCCAAACCGTGGGCTCGACAGATGAAGTCTGGTGTCGAGGTCCTACATTAGACAAAAATCTTTCATGGGAGCAACGTACGAATGACATCATCACGTAAGAAAATAACAGCATCGACATGCTCAAATTAGCCCGTGACACAAACAATAGCGTGAACATTGACACGATCATCTACACTTATCTATCCTACTTTGGAATACTGTGCATACAGTACGGATGACGGGCAAAACCAACTCGAAAATTAATGGGGCAGCAGAAAGATCAATAGTAATTACAGTCATGCGAATAAATCCTGGAATAACTAACCAAATTGTTTACGGAGAAACTAACATTAAACCACTGAAAACATGCTGGCCACAACTCACTGCTACAACAAGATGTAACAGACATAAGCACACAACGATCACCACTGAGTTGTTTGACGAACCTTCCAGCAAATCCCGCTACCCGATCACTAAATAACCGTATGCACCAAAAAAATCATTGACATACACTTGATAAAACGCAGATGCAACGTTCGGCACAACAGATATTGACGAAGCACAACTATTTCGCTCAACAGACATCTCAAAAAAATTGGTTCAAATGGCTCTGAGCACTATGGGACTCAACTGCTGAGGTCATTAGTCCCCTAGAACTTAGAACTAGTTAAACCTAACTAACCTAAGGACATCACAAACATCCATGCCCGAGGCAGGATTCGAACCTGCGACCGTAGCGGTCTTGCGGTTCCAGACTGCAGCGCCTTTAACCGCACGGCCACTTCGGCCGGCTACAGACATCTCAATACACGAAGAAGCGGAAAACCCAAATGAGAACAGTACGCAACAAACAACGCAGAAACACAGACACGAGCATCAAAAATCGCCTGCTGAGGTTTTGGAGATGATCCCCCCCCCAAACAGCACGGCAAATATCCGAGTCTATAATGACCTTCCACCAAAAGATAAATAGAAAACCTAAGTGATATGAGAAAATCTGAAACAATCTATCAAACACTCTGACAAAATTAAAAAGAGCCGCTACTGCACTACGTACTTCTATATTTAGGCACAACATAGTATTATGCTCTGCCGACTAAGAGAATTGTGAGAAGCAAACAGTCATCTCATGGTTTGCAAGTTTTTACGTTTGCAGCTATGTGTTGTTTTCTTTTCACGTGGTATCTGAACCACTTCGCCAGTTGCCAGGCGCCGAGCGCACCTTTCGTTTCCCGGTGTTCGAACTCCAACCAAACCGTGAGCGGTAGGTCCAAACCCTTGTCGCCGCCCTGAGGATTCTTTAAACGATGAAAGTCAACACAAATCCAATGCCAACAAAATGTCTATCTAAAAAAAAAACAAGTTTAATCAAAGAGAAAGCCGCAGGACAAAACCCTTAACTAAAAAGCCCTTTTATCTACTCCCTCCTTCTCACTTGCAGCTATTGTCCACATTAATCTTTTATGAAGATTTGAAAGGAGCGAAGATTACAATAAACTTTCTGGTTTAAAAAGTTTACTTATATTTCACGCGGAGTTGACTCCAGTTTTTCTAGCCTAGGGATCTGATTCTTGAAGCTGAAATTCTCAGATTTTAGGTCCTCGTGGATGAACTGATCTAAATAAATTTGAAGATTGTTGTTGCAGAATGTTTGTTGTTGCGTTAATATATTTTGTCACATTTTAGTATATGATAGTCTTTTGATTTTTCATATTAACAAAGCCGGAATTACATTGTTCGCACAAAATACAAAAGTATGTCCGATCATTTCACAGACATGCTTATAACTGTCTCTCTCAGCGGAAATAACAGTACTCCAAAAGGTTTACAAGTTTTCTTGACAAATTTCTATTAGTTTCGATTATTATTTCATAATGAATCCAGAAATAAACATAATAAACAGGACTAGATTGCGTAATTAATAACAGAAATTTTAAGTGTGCCAAATAATTCGTAATTTCAAATGTTTCTAAAAAAAATAGTTTTAATTGTACATTCAGAACTAGTACTTATCGATAATAACATCCAAAATAAGGTAATACCTTTTCATAAATTTTAAATTCAAATATAACATGCTGTGTATAAAATTATATGACAGTTTTCAGAAAAGCAGCTGCGATAATATTGACCCGTCCAAAATTCGAAAGATAATACTGGTATCGACAACTACTGTTGTGGAAAAGTATTGCTAGAGGAAGATGTCCCGTTACACCTCTCAATATGAATTTACTATGAGCAGAGATTCAGCTTTGAGAGGTTTTCCATCATGATTTAGGCAAACAGAGTGAACGGTCGCACGTAATCTAAAGCATATCTGTCCCTGGTGATTGAATTACTTTTCAGTCCTTTAACACACAGTCCCGGAAATTAGTCGCTTGCACCACGACGCTGGTATCTTTGCGCTTCATTTTATGCTCATGAGTCTTCGCTGCCCATACCAAGTTGTACAAAAGAGAACAACAGCGAAAGCAACCGCTGGTCTAAGGTCTGACCAGCACAAAGTAAAACGTTATCAAAGTGTTTAGCAATATGCACCGGCAAACGTCCCGTGTAAAACGCTGGTTATCTCGAGGAAAACAAAAGATTTACGGAGAAGAATCTAAGGACCCTTGCAGCCCCCTACACACAGCTCAGCTCACGTACAGGACGAAGATAAGATACGAACAGCACGCACATAACTATTTGAGTTGCTCTCGTCACGCTCAATGACTGCGTAACGGTGGAAATAGTTGTTTCTATGGCACAATGAGAGGTACATGTACTACTTACTTGAGAGTGGGAGGATCGGAGTACGGTATATTTACAAATATGGCGACCCCGAAGTCGACAGCGCCAGTACAACGCTTAAAGTACTTCGCAAGTTTCCCTTTGCTGTTGTGCTTTAGCACAAGCGCAATGTACGAGTACGGTACATAAAAATACTAGTGCTAGCTTCAGTAAAAATACTCGTGCTAGCTTCAGTCCACACTTGGAAAGTGGTCAGCCGCACGCGTTGTCTGATAGTGCTTACGAGGAAGTTTTCACTGTGCCTCTGCATTATTAAATTATATGAACAGTTAATCTGTGTGTGTGTGTGTGTGTGTGTGTGTGTGTGTGTGTGTGTGTGTAGTAAGTACCTACGAAAAGGGAAGTTTATGATAACTGCGGTTTTAAAGAAATGCGATGAATTTGTTGCTAGATCACAGGTGCCAAATACCAATCATAAAAATAAAAATACAGTAACACAGATTACAGGCCAGCTTTTACTAGCGCAAATGCCGTTCTAGAAGTCTAAAGAGTAGGTGACTAATCTCCATCCTGTCGACTTTAACAATAGGATAAATGGGCGTAGAGCTATTAAATATGATAAACTCCCTCTCACCAATATGATACCCGTGCTCAGAAAGCGGCTGTTCTCGGGCTGGCAAGAGGAATGGTCGCGGACATCTAAAATCAGAGGCAGTCACTACACACAAGTTCATCCCCAAGAGTAATATCGTATAATAAGCCAAAAAATCAACGAGCTTCACAACAATTATAGCACGGCTGAAATTTAATCACTGGAAGTTCATCAGACACCTCTATCGACCAACCTAAGCGCCACCCCTCTGTGTTTGCGGAGAGGAAGATCACATGCACGTCCTTGCACGTAGTCTTCGGGCAGCCTCCAAAACTCGTTTTCATCCAAGGATGTAGCAACGTATAAACTACTGTACGAGTTCGTCAACAGTGCCGACATCAACATATACGTAGCTTCCTGCGCTGCCAATCTATTGCTCCTGCTGCTTAGAATGCCGCAGTCAGACCAAAGCTTAATCAACTGCCTATATCCTCACATGCTACTCTGCAGAATATGGAACGCTCAACCTCTAAATGCGTGTCACTATGTACCTCCTATGTATGCGCCTTTGAATACTGGTGAATCTAAACGTGTGGTTGCCGGCCGAAGTGGCCTTGAGGTTAAAGGCGCTGCAGTCTGGAACCGCAAGACCGCTACGGTCGCAGGTTCGAATCCTGCCTCGGGCATGGATGTTTGTGATGTCCTTAGGTTAGTTAGGTTTAACTAGTTCTAAGTTCTAGGGGACTATTGACCTCAGCAATTGAGTCCCATAGTGCTCAGAGCCATTTGAAACGTGTGGTTGTAATACACAACTTTGGTTCTTGTACACTGTTCTCCTGTTCTGTCTAGATGGTACTTTTAGGCCTGCACACATATTCAGATCTCTACCCGTAGCTTTTGAAACAATTCTAACAGGACATACAAAGAACATTTCATTGTTAATTTAGATAGTCATTAATGGGGATTGAATTGGGAATATCCAGAATGTGCAGCAACTGCCATTTATCATTTCTTATTGTGTTACCAGTAGGATTTTTGTAGTATACTACCACTGTGTATCCTGTGTTCCATATTCGTCTTGTTTACTCGTTTTTTGTATACTTTAATCGATCAGCCCTTTACTAATCCTATATTACATCTTACATCTTAAAATAATGTTTACCACGAATTGTCAAACCCAATTGTAATATAATATTTCCTGCGTTGAGATGGCCGTATGGGTACGTTCCGAAAGATAAATTTGGAATAAAACTCTGTATCCGTCTTCACAAACCTTTACAACTGAAACGCTTTCTTGGGGAATACCAGTAGATAACTTATCAATTACTACGATCTGTGACATTTCTGACAGGAAAGCACAAATCCAGTCGCAAGTCTGCGGCGATACTCCATCGAGCCGCAATTAATTGGGCCTCTCGTGAGAAACTGTGTCAGAAGACTGATGACGTGCAGGTATTCAGAATCTGGATCCATTTTACAGCCAAAGAAGAGCTTCTTTTGTCCTATAGACAGTCGCGTTCGGAAACAGTGTAGAGTGCCACCAGATATCCCTGAAGACAATATGGGCGCATTATCGACATATTTATAGATATTACAAGGACCACCGCATTGTAGTCGCAACTCTCGTCCTGCGCTTATAAACGAGAGCAATACTCATTCTTAGCAACATCGACTTTAAAGACATGTTTCCTAAGACTCAACTTTGCTTATCGATGAATGCAGCACTTGGTAAGAACCACCTCGCATCATTTACGTGTAATCTGAACGACGAATCAACGCACTTCGTAAAGAAAAAAAAAGGTTGACGGTGGATCCAATGCAATATTTGGATTTGTAATGTGATATTTATGTCATGAACTAACACAATATGAATAATAATGCCACATGAACATCCTTATCATGAGATTAAAGAGTCCTTATCGAATTGAACAAGTTTCAGGAACGGTGTATGGGATCTTCGTTAATATTTGCTTTCCTACCCATGCGTAATCTGCCGTTAAACCACAATACAATCGGCTGCATTTGGAGTAGTATCGTGACAGGAATGCACAGTTTGCTGATGAATGCCATCACACTATGCCCAGCGATTAATCGCAGTTCTTCACTACCCCGGACGACTGAAGTCGGCGTCATGGGAAAAGGTCCAATTCTTACAATGGTATGGAGAGGTTTTACTCTTAGCGTCATGGTGTGGGGAACCGTCGGGTCTGACTTCAAGTCACGGCTGGTAGTCATGACTGTGTGCGATGCTGAGATATTCCCATACACTGCAAGAACCCCAGATCTGTCCACAATACGGCATGTGAGGGACCAGCTCGAACGCCAACTCCGTCCCCAGTAGTAGTAATCGGGACATCGAAGACCAGTTGCAAAACTTTTAGGTCAGCTAGCCTCACGACAGGGTACAATGGTTTTTATGACACCCTTCCCAACCGAATCATTACATGCATACAGGTCAGAAAGGGTACAACGTCACATTGATAAGTGGGCCCACATACTGCCATACCCTATGGGTGCTTCACTTTTCGTCAGGCAGTTTAAATCGAATGCCTTCCAGAAGTCTAAGAGCTTGGTATCAGTCTAGGTGCCTGCCTTTCACATGGATAAACAAAAACGAGCCAAGCTTCATAAGATCTCTATTTGCGGAATCGACCTTGATTATCAAAGATACTGTTTTGAATGACAGTCACATCCCAGGGCTTATTTCAAGAATTTTCCTTTGTATCGGAGTGTAAATCATTTCTCCAAAATTTCTTGTCCTGCGCTGTTTGCAGAAGAGCAACTGAGGTGTTCAAAAAGCTAGGAAGAAATACGGGCTGAGTGAAGTAGTGGGGACGGGTGGAGAGTCGCATCTGCATGGTCAGTCAGTAAGAACATGGCCTGAGAATGGGGCTGGAGGTTTAACGAACAATCGACGACAAGATGCTTCCAGGCTAAGCAAAAGTTCGGATAACCAAGCGGTAGGGAAGGAAATCAGGTGCGTCCTTTTCAAAGGAATCGTCATTCGCCTCAATCGAATGAAGGAAATCTTGTAAAAACTAAATGTGAGTCACTAGAAAAGTCCTCGGATTTCTCTCTTCCCGAAAGCAATGCCTTAACCACTGAGTCACCGACTCGGTACGAAGACATAGCTCCGGGTTGTAGGCCTCGCTCTGTATTGTTTGAACGTTACGGAGTTTCAAACTTCTAAGTTCCAAAACCCTGAAAAGATTTTAGTCTTACGAAAAGTCAGTAAGCCAAGCGAATCGAAGTCGTATTCAGTCGCTCAGTGATCGTACTGGTCCCAAAGTTGAACGTTTGTGTTTTTTTGGTTCTAATAAAACCCCATGTCATTCCAAGCGTGTGTGTCAATTTGTACCTCTCTATCTACATTATTCCGTGATTTATTCCGTTTTCAAATTTATACTGACTTTTTGATCACCCGGTAAATAGGCGAAGAGACGCATTACTGTTCGATTACGCTATAGGCGACGAATGAAAGAAAGGAAACACTATCTACCGTAAGACACCTCCGAGTAAGAATCAGAAAGTGGAATTAATTCTTAAAATGAAATGCAGGGAAAGCGGATGCCAGGCTAGGTTCATTGGGAGAACATTAAAAAAATTTAATTCATTCACGAAAGAAGTGGCTTCAAAACACATGACCGACCGATTCTTGAGTGCTGTTCATCAGTCTGCGAAACTAATCAGGCTGGATTAACAGAACAGATACAGAAGATCCAAGGAAGAGCGTCGGTTTTCGTCACGGGATCGTTCAGTCGGCGTAACAGTCTTACGGAAATGTTAAAAAGACATTAGTGGCAGATGCCCACATGAGAGGCACTGTGCATAACGGAGAGATTTAATGCTGAAGCTCCGAGATAGCACGTTTTGGGAAGACACTGGCAACATATTACTTCCACACACGTCTCGGCTAATGGCCACGACGAGAAAGGCAGAGCTCACGCCAATAATTAACGATAATTATTCATCTCACAAGCCACTGCGATTGGAACTGGTAAGGGAGGAGATGGGAAACAAAGTAGAACCAGAGTACCTCAGGTGGATTGCGGAGTGTAGATACAGATGTAGCTGTACACACACACACACACACACACACACACACACACACACACACACACACACACACTCACTAAGACCCATATCGAAAGACCCGGCTGATTGTAGAGCGCTTGATGGTGGGTGAGTCGTTAAAACTGTGTGCCAGTCCACACTCTGGCTTTTCGTGGACACTGATCTAACAACTGAGCTCGACCTCGAAATACAGGTGGTCTTGTTAGAACGATACTTGGGCGCATAGTTGAAACCTACCAAATACATCAACACGGCAAGCATTCATTCGCAAGCGCCCTATACGAGGTGGGGGGGAGCAGCACACAGTACTCACCCTGGAGGCGAGGCGGCGCTTCCAGCAGGTGACGACCAGGTGCAGCAGCGTGCCCCCGCACATGGCGCTGCCGGCTGCGCTGAACAGAAACTGCGGCTGCCCCGGGCCCTGCCGCGCCGCTCCCTCTATACTTAGACACCCCCACAAACCCGGCCCGCTGGAGGAATTCTGGACCGCCTGGAGAACGCCCCAAATATACCGCTAGCCAGGCACTGGCCGGACTAGGCGCCTATACCAACTGCCCAGTGCGTGCTGGATCCTGTTTCTTGATCCAACACACGCAAGGATACTGATATCATTTGACTGTACTTCATACTTTGTCCCATTCCATCAGGGAAACGTCACCTGCGTTCTAACAATACCCTGAAAACAACTGGGGCCTTTGGTGGAGTGACACATACTGTATCCTGCCAGGACTTTCTGAAATATACTTCCAACAGGTGTTTGAAAATACTAGCCTTCATGGGAAACTCATTAGCGCTTACGTCCTCGTAGTAAGCCGCACCCACAATCCATTTAAAAGGACAACGGAAGTAAATTACCGACCCATCACCTCCAGACTGTCGAAGCCCCCACCCCCCTCCCCAATACCGGTAAAACCTGCTTTGGCATCTACAAAACCAAGAGGATAACCACATGTGAGCGGGCAGGAATGAATATTACAACATGTCACCCAGTTTTCAATGTTGTCTCCAACGGCCTCGTCGACGACGGAACTTCAAACACTATTAAATTTCCCATTGAAGCTCTTTCTGACAAGAAACGTAAAAACAATATTCAGTACACGCAAAACTTCTGAAACAGCAGCAGGATCTACCGACGTATTAAAATATGAAACTGGGTGCAGTCTTATGAATTGGCTCTAACAGTTCTCCGTGACGAAATGCCTTTGACATTTGGGGTATGTGAACTCTTACAGGCCAAAGGAGAGTAGCACCGGGTCAAAGGAGAGTAGCACGAGTACAGTTTAATGGAGATAACCAGTTAAGTTGCCATGGTTTTTTCCAGCATGCTGGTACATAATTTCGATTTCGTACAACTCTATCCAAAACAATAGGAAAATGATGGTTATGGCTATGCAGTGTTAAATGTTGTGGAAAGCATTTGTTAAGTTCATTGCTGAGATAAATTAAGTTTACTGGTGTAAGTATGGATATTTTCTTCTTCTCTGGTAAATCTAAAGTGATTTGTTGTGGAGTGTGGTTGGGGAGATTCAAATGGTTCAAATGGCTCTGAGCACTATGGGACTCAACTGCTGTGGTTATCAGTCCCCTAGAACTTAGAACTACTTAAACCTAACTAACCTAAGGACATCACACACATCCATGCCCGAGGCAGGATTCGAACCTGCGACCGTAGCAGTCCCACGGTTCCGGACTGCGCGCCTAGAACCGCGAGACCACCGCGGCCGGCGGTTGGGGAGGGGGGGGGGGAGGGAGGTGAGGGGGTAAGATGCACCCTTTACAACTTCGACGACAATGGTCTGCGTAAAAACATTACGCGAATTATGGAATCATCTTTTTCTATTGTGTTCTAAATTTGTTCTTGTTTTTGCAGGCTCCGAACGCGGTGTGCCCCTTCTCTGTAGCTTTTCCTTTATTTTTTTGGATCAACAGAATCTCATATCAAAGTAACTACATATTATATTAAATCAAATCAAATGATAAGAAATAATTAATTGAAAATCACAAATACACAAAATATTATGCAAAAAGAATAGGTAAATCTGAAACATTTACCGTTTGTATAATTTTAAGATAAAATTTAACTGCATTTAACACTTTTGGATGCTGTCACCAAAAATAGAGAGCAAGTCCTCTGCAAAACTATGAATTGACATCTAATGAAGAGGGAAAACTGACTGTGCTCTTCCAAAATTTGGCGTACAGGACGACTTACATGTTTGTATTTAACTGTTTGCATATTGGTATCAGTGGAGGCAATGAGTATTTGGATATCTCTGAAAATACGAGCAAGCTTACCTGGTTACCAGAGGAATGCTTGTTAGCACGGTACACGTACACGACTGTGTAGCGTCACTTGCTTACTTCTATGCATTGCATTACTCGAAGACACAAGTGAGGAAATGAATGTTTATTAAATTTAAAGAATTAATAGAGAAAATTATAAACCGATGTTAAAGTCAATACAAGTAATACTGATGAGTCCAATACTGGCTGCTGTCGTAACTCCATATTTTCACAACTACTGACCATAAAAATGCGAACTTATGGAGAGGAAGGCTGAATACAAACCTTGGACGCAGACAATTTTTGAGCCCCAAGTATAATCAGACAGACGTCCAGTTGCTCCATTTTAGTTGTGTCTTTTCAAATTCAGATGATATGATGTTCTCGATAGTTTTCGTAATATGCCATTTCTTTCCTGACAACGTCGTTGGAAGTTCAGATATGTAAATGTTGTCTTTCACTAAACTTCACAGGCAGAAATCACTGGAAGATGCGACATGGCTATCTACAAGGGGTTGTCTGCTGTCAATGCGTGATAAGGTCACCGAGACGTCATTTTAAGTGCTCCTGTACATTAATATGCCAATACTGTCAGTCCTGAAGGCTGCTTCCTAATAGTCCACCATGAGTTTCGACATCAACCTCGAAACGTCCAGGTACTTTTTCCTGCGAGACATCTCATGGCGAAGTGAAATAGGTCAAACATACGTCACTGGATGCGTGTTCTTTCGAGCCGTCACGTTCTATCCCAATAACCGGGAGGGTTTTCTCAGATCACCATTACCATATACTCAGAAGTCAAGGTAATACCACACTCAGTAAATGAGCCTAGGGAAGCAGATGCAGTACTCCTGCATCGCCGTCCTGGGAAAGAACCTAATGGAGGTAGTTTGCCATTACCTTCCCCCGATCTGTTATGAAGTGTTAAGTGTGTATATGTGTGTGGTGTGGATGACTGTGGGATCAGCCGAGCGGTCTAAGGCGCTGCAGTCATGGACTGTGCGGCTGGTCCCGGCGGAGGTTCGAGTCCTCCCTCGGACATGGGTGTGTGTGTTTGTCCTTAGGATAATTTAGTTTAAGTAGTGTGTAAGCTTAGCGACTGATGACCTTAGCAGTTAGTCCCATAAGATTTCACACACATTTGAACATTTTTTTTTTACATGACTGTGATCAGTGCTTGTGTTGTTATGGATGCAGAGGAAGAGGGTGAACCCTGGTGTCAGCACAGAGCCTACTGCTCTCGAATAACATCAAGTGGACCGTCACGATAAACGCCTGCATCCGACAGACGGATCACCGTCAACAGTGTCACATGCCCTCACTTCGTGAGACACTGTGCAGAAGTTTAAAATTTAATCCAGGACAGTGAAACTTTGCGCCCCCCTCCCCCGTTGGCCAAATACTGGCAGCGAAGATTAGTGTCCATCACCAGGAGTCGAATCGGCTGATCTTCGAGTCGAGCGTCACGGCACAGGCGAGTGTTCCGCTAGGTGGCAGGTTTACCAAATATTGGTCCCATTAATTTCTTCATACATTTGAAATATGGCTTCATAATAAAATAATTCCTTCCGATACACACACACTTCGGTTATGAATTTAAAATTCTAACACGCCTGTTACTCTACAGCAGTGTCCAACCTTTTAGCTTAGCATTGGAAGGAAACACACATAATATACTTAACACTAACAATAACCGCTGAGTTAGAAAAAAATCTATTTATCATAATATTACATAAAAGGAATTTTGTGAATTTTTTTCCGATTGTGTGATAATGCCCACTTCCTGGGCCGCACCGATACTTGCTTTGGACCCGGGCCGAATGTTGGACAACCCTGCTATACAGAATCAACAGGGTGAAGCTGGTGTATCAGTTGCACCAGTGATTACTCAAATCCTGCCGTAGAATACTTCCCCTATCTGTTGACTGTCTTCCCGCGCTGGTATCAGAGGACACAGCATCAAACTTCATACACTTAGCGAAATACATCTGCAATTACAATGGCATATCATACGCGCCATTTGATGACTGATGCATCCTCTGACGTGACGTTGTTCTTTAACAACTTGCAATTGAGGAAGCAAATACAGCACGTAGCGCAAACTGTCTTAAACGCCCGTCGGTCCGACACATTAGTGCCTTCGCACACCTCAAAGTACACTTACGATAACGTCGATCGGTTACGCTGTCTTATTATAAAACCATTAGACAATGTCAAACACCGTTATCCCAGATCGCCTTTTTTTAAGACCATTAAAATAACATCGAACACTGTTCTTGCAATCCAGCACCTATGGTCACATGCTAAAATTGAAAATGCCAGATGTCCCTCCTAGAGCCTCTAATTAAACAACGTATGTGCGATCAGTGTTGCTGAAGAAGTACGCCATTATGAAACACTTTAACAATTTTAACACTCTATACGTGTTTTAATTTATTATTTTTGAATTTGTTGAACTGTAAGTGCAGCAAGGCCAATTTCTGGAATGCGGAAGAGGAAGCTGAATCTGAATAGTTAATGCCTGACCATTACAGCTAGGATTTCAGTTGTTGGCTTCCTTCCCTTTCCTAACTCCCCCCCCCCCCCTCCCACCCTCTCCCTCACCCTTTTTCCACCTCTCTAAAATGTGAAAATTTGTTTTTGCCTTCGTTTGAGATAACAGTGCAAGAGCTCCAATCGTGTTTGGTGTTCCCACTGTGCGGCAATCCGTTGGCAGACAATTTCCGCCAATACGCAATGATTGGAGCTCTTGCTTGTACTGACAGGCCGGACCGGGTGTTGTGTGTTACCAAATACAATAACTTCATACACCTTAAGATGGAATTTTAAAATCCCGAAACAGCTGGTGGTTTGAATAAATATTAGTACAACTAAAGCGGATCTCTCTAAATTAATTATTAGAATGTGGAATTTTTCCTGTTTTGACGCCACTATGCTGTCTGTCGCTTGGCGGCGAGTATTGATTTTTTTTTTGTGAAGTGTCATTTGGAGTAAAGTGTTAATATGGTTGAAGTTTTCCGTAAGAAACGCAACAGCTATTGACAAGAAAGACCGTGCACTGCTAGCAAATCCGCTTCATCAGAATGGCAGCAATAGCAGCGCTGCATTGAGGGAACATCAACGACAGATACAGCTGCGAGGAGGCCACATGTAAATGAGCTAAAGTATATGATTAAAAAATTTAAAGACATAGGTGAATTAGGCGATGCAGCAGGGAGAGGGTGGCGACCCATACCCATGGCATTTGAAGCTGTAGACGACCGTGCACCACACGCCTCGAATTCTTCAACCAGTGCTCGAGCTGTGTCTCGGTAATTCTCTCTCCCCTGATCAATACATCAAAAGATTTTGCGACGCATCTTACACTGGTATCCCTACAAGATTCACAATGTGCATCAAATGAAGACACAAGATAGACTACAACGTCGTGACTTTGCCCTTCGTCTTTCGGCACGCATCGAAATGGATGAAATGTGGCCAGGGAACATTCTTTGGACGAACGAGGCATATTTTACTCTGTACTGTGCCGTGAGTGCATAGAATTGTAGCATAGGGGTTCTACTCCGCCACATTTTGTGCAGGAACATCCACTGAACTCAGTTAATGTCACAGTGTGATGTGGTTTCACACGTTCCTTCATTCTCGGTTCGTTTTTCTTTGAGGAGATGACAACCTGAAGGCGTTTTAGATGTACAGTGTTATCTGCATGTTATAAGGACCTCTTTGTGCAACACGTAATTCGAGCTTTGCAAGAACGCAACTGTGTTCACACTACTACACTACTGGCCATTAAAATTGCTACACCAAGAAGAAATACAGATGATAAACGGGTATTCATTGGACAAATATATTATACTAGAACAGACATGTGATTACATTTTACGCAATTTGGGTGCATAGATCCTGATAAATCAGTACCCAGAACAACCTCCTCTTGCCGTAATAACGGCCTTGATACGCCTGGGCATTGAGTCAAATAGAGCTTGGATGGCGTGTACAGGTACAGCTGCCCATGAGGCTTCAAGACGATACCACAGTTCATCAAGAGTAGTGACTGGCGTATTGTGACGATCCAGTTGGTCGGCCACCATAGATCAGACCTTTTCAATTGGTGAGAGATCTGGAGAATGTGCTGGCTAGGGCAGCAGTCCAACATTTTCTGTATCCAGAAAGGCCCGTACAGGACCTGCAACATGCGGTCGTGCATTATCCTGCTGAAATGTAGGGTTTCGCAGGGATCGAATGAAGGGTAGAGCCACGGGTCGTAACACATCTGAAATGTAACGTCCACTGTTCAAAGTGCCGTCAATGCGAACAAGAGGTGACCGAGACGTGTAACCAATGGCACCCCATACCAATACGACGGGTGATACCACAGTTTGGCGATGACGAATACACGCTTCCAATGTGCGTTCACCGCCATGTCGCCAAACACGGATGAGACCATGATGATGCTTTAAACGGAACCTGGATTCATCCGAAAAAATGACGTTTTGGCATTCGTGCACCCAGGTTCGTCGTTGACTACACCATCGCAGGCGCTCCAGTCTGTGATGCAGCGTAAAGGGTAACTGCAGCCATGGTCTCCGAGCTGATAATCCATGCTGCTGCAAATGTCGTCGAACTGTTCGTGCAGATGGTTGTTGTCTTGCAAACGTCCCCATCTGTTGACTCAGGGATCAAGACGTGGCTGCACGACCCGTTACAGCCATGCGGATAAGATGCCTGTCATCTCGACTGTTAGTGATACGAGGCCGTTGGGATCCAGCAGGGCGTTCCGTATTACCCTCCTGAACCCACCGATTCCATATTCTGCTAACAGTCATTGGATCTCGACCAACGCGAGCAGCAATGTCGCGATACGATAAACCGCAATCGCGATAGGCTACAATCCGACCTTTATCAAAGTCGGTAACGTGATGGTACGCATTTCTTCTCATTACACGAGGCATCACAACAATGTTTCACCAGGCAACGCCGGTCAACTGCTGTTTGTGTATGAGAAATCGGTTGGAAAATTTGCTCATGTCAGCACGTTGTAGGTGTCGCCCCCGGCGCCAACTTTATGTGAATGCTCTGAAAAGCTAATCATTTGCATATCGCAGCATCTTCTTCCTGTCGGTTAAATTTCGCGTCTGTTGCACGTCATCTTCGTGGTGTAGCAATTTTAATGGCCAGTAGTGTATTTTCATGCAAGATGGGGCAACACCAAATGAGGCTTGTCAGATGAAAGATTTGTTTCGAAAAACATTCGGTAACGATCACACCATCTAGGTAATTTCAAAAGTGTGGACTTCCAGATCCTCCGACTTAAATCCATGTGACTTGGTTGTGGAGTTACCTGAAAGATCGAGTCTATCAGGGATGTATCCGGACTCTTCTGATCTGAAGGGTCAGACCTATTGCTCTGATTACACCCGGTATACTGCCTGTGAGCAACTGTCAACCATGACATGATACGCATGCAGCATGTTGCTGAGTGGGAGACAATGCTGAACACATCTTGTAATTTGTGACCATATCCTAATAAACGTGCTAGAATCACCATTATTGTGTGCTTGGTCGTTCATTCCTTTTCCTGCACCCACACCGCAGCCACATTCTGATTGCTTCAGCACCATATTTTCTCCTAGTGGCTGAAAGTTGAAACTATTATTTTTTTCAGCATATTTCGTGAGCACACTGATTAACGAAAATACATACGATATTTCAGCGTCATGTGATGTATATAGCCCGCACTCCAGCATTCGGAACAGCGTCAGATATTTGAGAACTACAATATCCTCATGCTGAATAATATCTTTGTAAGGGCTGGCGACAAAAGGGCTTTCAGCACCCATCAAAACTAACCATGCCAATCCGTAATTAACCACGCCGACCCTGCATAGATGCGGGATAAAAGCGAAAGAAAAAGAAGGCATTCCTTTCCAGAGAGGCCTTCAATAGGAAACGAACATGAAAATAAAGATGAGGGTCTGAAAATGAACACGAGAAGAAAGATGAGGGTCTGAAATTCCATTGACAACGAAGTCATTAGAGGCAGAAATGGACGATTTGCAATATAACGAAGTCATTGGAGGCAGAATTGGACGATTTGCAATATATCATTCTTCATCACGCCCATCAATTCCTCTCGACTACTGTAGCACCAGAGACAGTGCCTGGTATATGGAAAGTTTAATAAACAGCACATTTTTACAGAAGTTAAGTTATCCGTTTTCACTAAAAGCTTTTGAAGCTCTCAGTAATTGTCTGACATTCAAATGAATAGTTTCTTCTCTCAATATTTTTCATTAGAATAAACTTGAAAAATTTATTTCTTTTACAGAGGAGTATCTATTTTACAGGAAAAAAACTAGATTACGATTCCTTTTATTTTTAAAGGCCTTGCAAAGAGCTCAATCAAAGACAATGAAATTATATGTCACTTGTGTGAAAAAATGTCAAACGCATCATGGTAGCAATAGCGTATTTTCGAAATCAGTGCTGTTGTGGTAAATATTTAGAATTCAATGTCCTCAACAGAAGGGGCAAGCAAAAACTGTGACTGGATTGAGAAATTCTTGATAGGAAGGATGCTGCATGTTATCTCGGATGAGAGAGTCATCGTCGAATAGAGAATTAGTTTCAGACATGCTCCAGGAAATTGTGTTGGGACTCTTGCTGTTCATGTTGTATGTTAATGACCTAGTAGAAAATACTACTTGTAACTCTCACTTTTTGCAGATGTGTTACTTAGAGTGAAGTATGCTACTGTCTGGATAAAGCTGCACAAATATACAGTCAGATCTTGATAAGGTTTCAAAGAAGTGCAAAGATTGGCAACATGTTTTTAATGTTCAGAAATGTGCAGTTCGGGACTTCACAAAACGAAAAACTGTGGTAGCTGATAACTACAGTATCAATGAGTCACAACTGAAATCATTCAACTCATATCAATACCTGAGTATAATAATTTGTAATAATATAAAATGGAACAAACACACAAGCTCAGTTGTAGGTAACACAGGTGGTGGGAATGTAGGAAAATAGTTCAATGGTTCCTTGCCGAGTGGGGGGAATGGCCATGTACGTAGAAAACAGTACTGCCTTTGAGTCCATAGACGTATCACGGCACTGCACTGAACAGATATTTGAATGTTGTGCAGGGGCAGTTGAATTTAGTGAAACTAAACCTCTAATTGTAGTTGTTCATACGTCCCCTAACTCTGACTTCAGAGCATTTCTGCTCAAGCTAGAGGGGGTTCTTGATTCACTTTACGGGAAGTACCAGAAATTAGTTGTATGTGGTGACTTCAATGTTAATTTTGCAAATGATTGTGCAAGAAAAAGGATGTTGGTAGATCTTCTAAATTTACATGATCTGATGCAGATTGTGTTTTTCCAACTAGGGTGCAGGGAAACAGTAGCACAGCCATACACAAT
Source organism: Schistocerca nitens (assembly GCF_023898315.1). Lineage (NCBI taxonomy): Eukaryota > Metazoa > Arthropoda > Insecta > Orthoptera > Acrididae > Schistocerca > Schistocerca nitens. The sequence goes on from NC_064617.1 coordinate 690,784,074, forward strand.
ATTTTAATTCATTCTTCATTACTAGATGGGCATTCTGTTAGCAAAAGGGTGAATGGTCTTTGAGACCACATGATGCACAAATTTTAATACTAAAAGGCTTTTGTGCCCAAACAAATGCCACATATAATTACAAATTATGTAGGAAAGCTAATCCAACAGATTATCAAGGAACAAGAGTGACAAGGTGTTTATAGTGCCGACAACATAGGTGTCAAATATAACGCTTTCCTTAACACATATATCTCATGCTCTTTAAGAATTGCTTTCCATTAGAACGTTCTAAACGGGGTACTAGCAGCAAAGGCAGCCTGGGTGACTGACTAGTGGGATAAGGATATCTTGTAGAACAAAGCAGGAATTATATCAAAATGTTACAAGTATTCACAATGAAGCTACAGTAGACCATTACAAACAGTATTGTAAGGTGCTTAAAAATGTTATTAGGAAGGCAAAGAGTATGTGGTATGCAAATAGAATAGCTAATTCACAGGATAAAATTGAAACCATGTGGTCAGTTGTGAAGGAAGTGTCTGGTCAGCAGCACAAGGTCGACGATATAGTCAGTTCTCAATAAAATTATTTCTGTTACTGATAAATCAGATATAGGTACAATATTTAACAATCATTTTCTGAGCACTGCTGATGAATTAAATAAAAATTTAGTTTCTACAGGGAATCATATAACCCTCTTGGCAAATGCCTTTCCGAGATTGATGTCTGAAATAGTCCTCTGTGATACAGACAAGGGGGAGACTTAATCAATAACTAAATCACTAAAGACTAAGGACTCTCGTGGATATGATGGAGTACCTAGATGAATATTAAAGTACAGTGCTGCACATGTTAGCCCTGTACTTAGCCATATTTGTAATTTTTCCTTTAGGACTGGTCAGTTTACTGAGTGATTAAAGTACTCAGTAGTAAAGCTGCTTTATAAAAAGGGAGGAAGGGATAATGCAGACAATTTAAGACCTATTTCTACGCCATCAGTGTTTGCTAAAGTTATTGAAAAGGCTGTGTATGTAAGGATAATAGATCATTTTATATCACATAATTTGCTATCAAATGTACAGTTCGACTAGGAGTTGTTTAACAACTGAAAATGCTATATTCTCTTCTCTCTGTGAGATACTGGATGCATTAAACAAAAGGTTTCTAACACTATGCTTTTTTTTAACTAAGGCGTTTGATGATGATGATCACAAAACATTGCTCCAGAAGTTGGACTGTTATAGAATACGGGGAGTAGCTCACAACTGGTTCATCTCTTACTTTAACAACAGACAGCAAAAGGTAATTTATTCACAGTGTTGAGAATGGCTGTGATGTGCGGTCTGAGTGGGGTACAGTCAAATGGGGGAAGGGAGGGGGGGGGGGGGCGAGGATCAGTGTTGGGGCCACTCCTGCTCCTCATTTATATAAATGATATGCCTTCTGCCCTCTAGTATTACCAGTAATTCTAAAATATTTTTGTTTGCCAATGAAACTAGCTTGATAGTAAAGGATGTTGTGTGCAAATAGTGCAGTTCATGACATAAGTTCATGACTTGTAGAAAATAAACTAATGCTAAATCACACTAAGACTCTGTTTTTACGGTTTCTAACACACAATTCAACAAAACCTGACACTTTAATTTTACAGAATGGGCATATTATTCATGAAGCTGAACAGTTCAAATTTCTAGGTGTTCAGATAGAGAGTAAACTGTCATAGAAAGCCCACATTCAGGATCTTGTTCAGAGACTTAATGCTGCCATTTTTACTATTCGAACAGTATCTGAAGTGAGTGATTGTTCCACACGAAAATTAGTCTACTTTGCTTATTTTCATTCGCTTATGTCGTATGGTATTATATTTTGGAATAACTCTTCCTATTGTAAAAGGATATTTTTGGCCCAGAACCTCTTGTCAACCCCTGTTCACTAATCTGGATATTTTGACATTTGCCTCTTAATATATACATTCTTTACTGTTGTTCCTTGTTAAAAAGTATGAGCTTATTCCCAGGAATAAGCAGCTTTCACTCAGTTAATACTCGGCAGAAATCCAACCCGCATTTGAATCGGACTTCCGTAACTCTTGTGCAGAAAGGTGTGCAGTATACTGCTGCATCCATTTTCAATAAGCTACCACAAGCATTCAAAAATCTTAGCAGTATCCCATGTGGTTTCAAATCAAAACTGAAGAGTTTCCTCATGAATCACTCCTCCTATTCTGTTGAGGAGTTCCTTGAAATCTTAAGCTGATTCTTATGTTATATTGTTGATTGCATTTACTTAAACTTATGGCTTGACTTTTTTTGGGTTCGTGAACATTTCATTTTTATCTGTTATTACTTTTATGTTTTAACTTCATGTTCCTTGATCTTGGAGATTTGCTCATCAATTTGGTCCTATGGAACTTGACGTGTAAATAAAATAAATAGAATACTAGGAAAATGCAATCAGTCTACAAAGAGCTTACAAAACGCTCGTGGGACACAACCCAGAATCTTGCTCAAGTCCGTACCCAATCAGGCTAACAGAGAATTTTGAAAACGTACAAAGATAAGTGCAATGAAATGGTAATAGGTTTGTTTTCGCCATGGGAGAGCATCATGGAGATGTTGAAAAAACTGAAATCACTTGAAGACATGACTCAATCTATTCCCCAAAAGCATACTCACAATGTTCCAGGAACCAGCTTTAAGTGATGAATCTATGAATACTCTACAACTTCCTACATATCACTCCTGTAGGGAGTGCGAAGAAGGACTGGAGTTATTACAGTGTGCACAGACATCTTCAATTATAAACCTTCATAAGCTTTGGATGAAGTTGTGTTGGTAGGAAACTCTTCAAAACCAGGAATTTTATGGTGGCTTAGTATTGCAGTTCATCGATTTCAACAAAACAGACATCATCATCATCATCATCATCATCATCATCATCATCATCATCATCACCACCAGAACATTTTTGGGTCAGACATGTTTGCCTGTTACAAAACCAAGCAATTTAAAGTTGTTTGCACCATCTTCCTTGCGGTCTTCCTTGTCTTCTTCTACCACTGGATCTGCACTCATACGTTACCCTTGGTATCCGACATTGACCCACACAAACATGACTATTTTAAAAATTAATATAAATAAAACTGTTCTGCAGATCATGTTCCCACCTAGTGCACAGCATGTACCAACAAAGAAAAACTACATTTCATTGACATATCTCTATGCTCAGGTAGGGATTTGTCATTTTGTCTTAAGCAGAAGTACTGTGTTTAAGTGACTCTGATTTAACAGATCATGTATAAGGGTACACAGGTTTCAAGTGCCGTTTTTTTATTTTTATTTTATTTTAGTAACAGTTGAGACGGAAGACTGCAACAGCTGGTGTTGTCTCCAAAAGTTCAAACATACTTTTTTCAGATATGTAAATTAGCATCAACAGTGCCATACCCAAGCATCACGACAAAAGGCTTACGAAAGTTCGCATTGTGCTGCTAACACATGATGGGAAATGCACTGAATCACCTCTCCTGTCCTTGCCACTTCAATTATACGATTAAACATTACTTGTACCACCAGGATTATGAATCACTACACAGGATTTCTTGCCAGTTTATTTAGTTACATAAACAACAGATGCTTTCAACAGCAGCATCGCTGATAACCACAACTCTTTATAATTGCGTAAGCCTCCGTGGGCAGAATCAGCTGACATTAAAGTTTTCTGAGTATGGTACAATGCCTTTAAAAAAAAAAAACATTTCAGTCACACTTATGGTGGCCTTCTTCTGACTGCCTAGAAGACCCAGAAGTAGGCCACTTTAAGTGTGGGTGAAACACTGGTTATTCCAGTATGTTTTTTTTAACATTAAGATAAAGTACCATACTCAGGAAACTTTTATGTCAAGCGTAATTCTTGTTATAAACTGTATGAATAAGAGTTAGATTACATGAAATGCCATGTGGCTTGAGTATAGCTGCATAACAGATCTGCCCTGAAACTTTAAATTAAAATTGCCACTTATGATATGCCATTCTGTTCTTTCAGACACACACAACTAAATAACGCCTGTAATTGTCTCATAAATAACTCAATCACCAGTTGGAGCCTACTATATTATGACTATTACTATGAATTTCCCTTGAATTCTACTACTACAGCACAAGCTCCAAAATGCTAATCACTGCAATATCTGAGGATGTCAATGTTTTTATACTTATATAACTATTTAACATAAATGGCAAATATGGCTTCAACTTCACTTTTCACAGTGGTTTGTGCTCCCTGCATAAGTATAACTTCTAATGTAAAGTGCTCACTTAGTGTGAGCAAAGCAAAGATTGACCAAGTGAGATTGTGTGCACGGTCGATTTCCTTCTCCATCCTTGAAACAATCTGAGCTTGTGATCCATTGCTAATGATCTCGATGTCGACAGGACCTTAAACCCTAATGTTCCTTCCTTATTTTGTGAAGCAAAATGAAATTACACAACCATGCTTAAGACCTAGACAAACAATTCAACCAGGCAGCCATACTATCAAATGTCACATTCGTTTCATCAGATTGCATGGGAATTATGAGCAATTGGCGATCAATTGTTGGGAACTGCCCACTCTTGTGTGATCTGCAGACAGGCTGCACAACCTAGCGACAGCTCACTGCAATCCATCACTCATGTTGGACCCCTATCTCACGTACAAGAACAGCAAACTGTGTTTCACTTGACAGATGTTTGCTGAACACACACACACTTTATTTATGATGTTCTTTGTCCATTTCTTACACTCGTATGTGAAACAGCCAAAAACGTTTGTAGCACCAGAAAAAAATCTTTCTTGGCACATTTACAGGAACCAGGAACAGATAAAAGCAGACAGTAGAATGGTAATGGGCATTAGTTAAGAATAAAGTACATATGAAAGTGACAACTACCAAGATCATCTTTCTCTCTCTCTGTTTAGCTGGTCCTTGTGTGAGCAGCGGTTACATCTAGAGTATTTGCCACCAGCCATCTGAAAAGCCAAAGCCAGATGCAACACTCCTCCACAAGCATTTCCCCGATTAGCTCTTTCACAGCCTCTTAGATATTAGAGCAGTGTCTCGAGTCTAACTAGCTGTAATATTGCTTTACAATGTGACTGCCATAGGCATTTGTCAAATTACAAACCACGCTGAAACTGTATTCTTTTTGGAAATAGAAATCTAATTATATTACAGAAAAAGGCCCACCAAAAATTTCCATGCCACTCCTATAGGCTCAGAATGGGTGATACCAAAACATCGGAAGTTCCTCCAATGTGATGACTACTGTTTAGTATCCAAGTACAGCTCATATTGAAGGAATGGAAACTACAGTTTAACATCCCACCGACAACGAGATCATTAGAAACAGACAAGCTCAGATAGGGCAATGACAGGGAAAGAAATTGATTTAATCTAAATCCAAACTTGAATCTGAAGTACGCTCCTACTGAATGACAGTTCTGTTTGATAACACCTGTGCCATTTATCTTTGTGAAGTGTAAAAACACAGCAGGGCAAGGTGAAGAGTACAAGGTACACCACATGAATAAAAGCAGCACACCAGTCACATATATGTTTTCCCAATGAAATGAAGCGTATTAATAGTCAGCTAAGACCCTGAACCTGAAACTGTGTTTGAAAATGTGTAAGGGCACATAAAATATGCTATTATAGGACTGTTTATGAAATTTCCTATTTATTTCATAGTATAAGATTGTCAGTAAACACAACTACTGCTACAATAAAAAAATTTGTGTACCATATCACTTTAGACACTGCCTTTAGGTACACTGTCATGGAGACAGAACACTGGTAAGTTTTACAAGCACTCATTCCAGTATCTGAATAGCACACAAATCATGTTATATTGAAGTAATTAAGATAGTGAAGTTCTCTGGAGTATTTTCATTAGTACTGTACTAATTACATCGTTTACAATGCCTAGTTCTAATATACAATAATTATTATGGTGTTCTTCGCTCTCAAAGTTTCATTTCCAATTAGTCAATAACATCTTAAAGCCACAAAAATTCGCTTATTTGACATGCATAATTCAGAATTAGGTTTTTTTTTCGTAAATAATGAGTGAAAGGTGCAAAATAGTAAAGATATTGCGAAGTTGCTACACGAAGATAACGTGACAGGTAGCTGTAAGGTGGGAAACTTGTCCAAACAGGTTATACCTAGTGCAATAAGTATTCTTTCTGCCATGCAATTGTATAAATATCGTAGCACTAAAAACAGTATAGTTGGGCTGGTTTTATGGGACGGTTGTCATTTTATATACTATAATAATAATAATAATAATAATAATAATAATAATAGCAGAAAGAAAAGGAAAATTCTCAGGAAAATTTTTGGCCCGATACAAGAGCAAGGAATCTGGAAGAAGAGACCAACATCAGAATTATATAAATACACAGACAAGATTACGGATACAATAAGGAAAAGAAGAACGCAGTTCTACGGACATAGCCACAGGATGAATGAAAACAGAATTTCAAAGCGAATTCTTAAAGTCATCAACTCAGGCAGGGGAAAAACAAAATGGATAAAAGAAGTTGAAGAGGATCTCAGACAAGCACACATAACAGTAAACGATGCAGAAAATAGAACTGAATGCAGGAACATCATCAAAAAACATAAATTTGACACCACAACACAGAAGAGACCAGAATGCAAATGGACAGTGGAGCGAAAGAAACAACACAGTGAACACATGAAGAAAACTTGGGCTCAGAAGAAACATAAACAATCATCATAAAGGAATTCAAGTTCAAACGCTCTCTTAAATGGGAATAATCAAAAATAAAAATAATAATAGCAGAAAGAAGAATATGGATATAAAGAGTGAGAATTTGTTTGGTAACTTCAGATAACAAATAATGTACATGAGGAGGGCAAGACAGGAATGAAACATGGTACCTTCAGACATATACAACCAGTATCTCAACATGGGGCACTTACTTAAACAAAGAGCATGATAGACTACTACATTTTTTTAAAAAATTTCTTTTAGGAGATCTAACAACAAATCTCATCACCAAACCTAACTTTGAGTAATAGCACCATGACAATACTGAGAGATGTCTTTATTTAAAGACATGACTGTCCTCCTCTCCATTCTTGATATGTGAAAACAAGTGCCATTGTCTCTTTAAATAATCTATATTGAGAGGATGAAGCATTAATAATAATAATAATAATAATAATAATAATAAAAAAAACCAGCATGGCAACACAGGCTACAGATCAGAATAGAAAAACTGAGAAAAGACATCGGACAGCTAACACAATTTATAAGAAATGAAATCTCGGAAAAAAAACGAAAAAGGTTAGGTGAAATCTCACAACAAGAAGCGACAGAGCAATTAGACGAAAAGAAGCAGAAATTACAAGCATTAGCCAAACGACTCAGAAGATACAAAAAAAGTGAAAATAGAAGGAAACAAAACCAAACATTCAACACAAACCAAAAGACATTTTACCAGACAATAGATAACACACACATTAAAATAAACAATCCACCAAACATAACAGACATGGAACACTTCTGGAGCAACATATGGTCAAACCCGGTACAACATAACAGGCATGCACGGTGGATACAAACAGAAACAGACACATACAAGATGATACCACAAATGCCTGAAGTGATAATTTTGCAACATGAAGTCACCCAAGCAATTAATTCTACTCACAATTGGAAAGCCCCTGGAAATGATAAAATAGCAAATTTCTGGTTAAAGAAGTTCACCTCAACACATTCACATCTAACTAAATTATTTAACAGTTACATTGCAGACCCATACACATTCCCTGATACACTTACACATGGAATAACTTATCTGAAACCTAAAGATCAAGCAGACACATCAAACCCAGCTAAATATCGCCCCATAACATGCCTACCAACAATATACAAAATATTAACTTCAATCATCAAACAGAAATTAATGACACATACAACACAGAACAAAATTATAAATGAAGAACAAAAAGGCTGTTGCAAAGGAGCACGAGGATGTAAAGAGCAACTGATAATAGATGCAGAGGTGACATATCAAGCTAAAACTAAACAAAGGTCGCTACACTACGCATACATTGATTACCAAAAAGCTTTTGATAGTGTACCCCACTCATGGTTACTACAGATATTGGAAATATACAAAATAGATCCTAAATTGATACAGTTCCTAAACATAGTAATGAAAAATTGGAAAACCACACTTAATATCCAAACAAATTCAAATAATATCACATCACAGCCAATACAGATTAAGCGTGGAATTTACCAAGGAGACTCATTAAGTCCTTTCTGGTTCTGCCTTGCTCTGAACCCACTATCCAACATGCTAAATAATACAAATTATGGATACAATATTACTGGAACATACCCACACAAAATCACACATTTGCTATACATGGATGATCTAAAACTACTGGCAGCAACAAATCAACAACTCAACCAATTACTAAAGATAACAGAAGTATTCAGCAATGATATAAGTATGGCCTTTGGAACAGACAAATGTAAGAAAAATAGCATAGTCAAGGGAAAACACACTAAACAAGAAGATTACATATTGGATAACCACAGCGACTGCATAGAAGCAATGGAAAAAACGGATGCCTATAAATATCTAGGATACAGACAAAAAATAGGAATAAATAATACAAATATTAAAGAAGAACTAAAAGAAAAATATAGACAAAGACTAACAAAACTACTGAAAACAGAATTGACAGCAAGAAACAAGACAAAAGCTATAAATACATATGCCATACCAATATTGACCTACTCATTTGGAGTAGTGAAATGGAGTAACACAGACCTAGAAGCACTCAATACACTTACACGATCACAATGCCACAAATATAGAATACATCACATACATTCAGCAATAGAAAGATTCACATTAAGCAGAAAGGAAGGAGGAAGGGGATTTATCGATATAAAAAACCTACATTATGGACAGGTAGACAATTTAAGAAAATTCTTTATAGAACGAGCAGAAACTAGCAAAATACACAAAGCAATCACTCATATAAATACGTCGGCTACACCACTACAATTTCATAACCACCTCTACAACCCTTTAGACCACATAACATCAACAGATACGAAGAAAGTAAATTGGAAAAAGAAAACACTTCATGGCAAGCACCCGTATCATCTAACACAGCCACACATCGATCAAGACGCATCCAACACATGGCTAAGAAAAGGCAATATATACAGTGAGACAGAAGGATTCATGATTGCAATACAGGATCAAACAATAAACACCAGGTATTACAGCAAGCATATTATTAAAGATCCCAATACCACAACAGATAAATGCAGACTTTGTAAACAACAAATAGAAACAGTAGATCACATCACAAGCGGATGTACAATACTAGCAAATACAGAATACCCCAGAAGACATGACAATGTCGCAAAAATAATACATCAACAGCTTGCCTTACAACATAAACTTTTAAAACAACAAGTTCCTACATACAAGTATGCACCACAAAATGTACTGGAGAATGATGAATACAAATTATACTGGAACAGAACCATTATAACAGATAAAACAACACCACATAACAAACCTGACATCATACTCACCAATAAAAAGAAGAAATTAACACAACTAATCGAAATATCCATACCCAATACAACAAATATACAAAAGAAAACAGGAGAAAAAATTGAAAAATACATCCAACTGGCTGAGGAAGTCAAAGACATGTGGCATCAGGATAAAGTTGACATCATACCAATTATACTATCAACTACAGGAGTCATACCACACAATATCCACCAGTACATCAATGCAATACAGCTACATCCAAACATATATATACAACTACAGAAATCCGTAATTATTGATACATGTTCAATTACCCGAAAGTTCCTAAATGCAATATAACACATACCGTACAGTTAATAGGAAGTGACGCTTGATCAAGGTCCGCGTCACTTTCCATTCTCAACCAGACTTAACGTCTGAGAAAGTAAAGAAATAATAATAATAATAATAATAATAAACTACTGGTTTATGTAGGAGCACTAACTACACTAAATATACACACTAGGCAGAGATCAGAACCAACCAACACACAGAAGAAACCCACAAAACCAGCATGGCAACACAGCTACAGATCACAATGGAAAAACTGAGAAAAGACATCGAACAGCTGCTGTTGTTGTGGTCTTCAGTCCTGAGACTGGTTTGATGCAGCTCTCCATGCTACTCTATCCTGTGCAAGCTTCTTCATCTCCCAGTACCTACTGCAACCTACATCCTTCTGAATCTGCTTAGTGTATTCATCTCTTGGTCTCCCCCTACGATTTTTACCCTCCACGCTGCCCTTCAATACTAAATTGGTGATCCCTTGATGCCTCAGAACATGTCCTACCAACCGATCCCTTCTTCTGGTCAAGTTGTGCCACAAACTCCTCTTCTCCCCAATCCTATTCAGTACCTCCTCATTAGTTATGTGATCTACCCATCTAATCTTCAGCATTCTTCTGTAGCACCACATTTCGAAAGCTTCTATTCTCTTCTTGTCCAAACTATTTACCGTCCATGTTCCACTTCCATACACGGCTACACTCCATACAAATACTTTCAGAAATGACTTCCTGACACTTAAATCTATACTCAATGTTAACAAATTTCTCTTCTTCAGAAACGCTTTCCTTGCCATTGCCAGTCTACATTTTATATCCTCACTACTTCGACCATCATCAGTTATTTTGCTCCCCAAATAGCAAAACTCCTTTACTACTTTAAGTGTCTCATTTCCTGATCTAATACCCTCAACATCACCCGACTTAATTTGACTACATTCCATTATCCTCGTTTTGCTTTTGTTGATGTTCATCTTATATCCTCTCTTCAAGACACCATCCATTCCGTTCAACTGCTCTTCCAAGTCCTTTGCTGTCTCTGACAGAATTACAATGTCATCGGCGAACCTCAAAGTTTTTATTTCTTCTCCATGGATTTTAATACCTACTCCGAATTTTTCTTTTGTTTCCTTTACTGCTTGCTCAATATACAGATTGAATAACATCGGGGAGAGACTACAACCCTGTCTCACTCCCTTCCCAACCACTGCTCCCCTTTCATGTCCCTCGACTCTTATAACTGCCATCTGGTTTCTGTACAAATTGTAAATAGCCTTTCGCTCCCTGTATTTTACCCCTGCCACCTTTAGAATTTGAAAGAGAGTATTCCAGTCAACATTGTCAAAAGCTTTCTCTAAGTCTACAAATGCTAGAAACGTAGGTTTGCCTTTCCTTAATCTTTCTTCTAAGATAAGTCGTAAGGTCAGTATTGCCTAACGTGTTCCAGTATTTCTACGGAATCCAAACTGATCTTCCCCGAGGTCGGCTTCTACTAGTTTTTCCATTCGCCTGTAAAGAATTCGTGTTAGTATTTTGCAGCTGTGGCTTGTTAAACTCATAGTTCGGTAATTCTCACATCTGTCAACACCTGCTTTCTTTGGGATTGGAATTATTATATTCTTCTTGAAGTCTGAGGGTATTTCGCCTGTTTCATACATCTTGCTCACCATATGGTAGAGTTTTGTCAGGACTGGCTCTCCCAAGGCCGTCAGTAGTTCCAATGGAATGTTGTCTACTCCGGGGGCCTTGTTTCGACTCAGGTCTTTCAGTGCTCTGTCAAACTCTTCACGCAGTATCGTATCTCCCATTTCATCTTCATCTACATCCTCTTCCATTTCTATAATATTGTCCTCAAGTACATCGCCCTTGTATACACCCTCTATATACTCCTTCCACCTTTCTGCTTTCCCTTCTTTGCTTAGAACTGGGTTTCCATCTGAGCTCTTGATGTTCATACAAGTGGTTCTCTTACCTCCAAAGGTCTCTTTAATTTTCCTGTAGGCAGTATCTATCTTACCCCTAGTGAGATAAGCCTCTACATCCTTACATTTGTCCTCTAGCCATCCCTGCTTAGCCATTTTGCACTTCCTGTCGATCTCATTTTTGAGACGTTTGTATTCCTTTTTGCCTGCTTCATTTACTGCATTTTTGTATTTTCTCCTTTCATCAATTAAATTCAATATTTCTTCTGTTACCCAAGGATTTCTACTAGCCCACATCTTTTTACCTACTTGATCCTCTGCTGCCTTCACTACTTCATCCCTCAAAGCTACCCATTCTTCTTCTACTGTATTTCTTTCCCCCATTCCTGTCAATTGTTCCCTTATGCTCTCCCTGAAACTCTCTACAACCTCTGGTTCTTTCAGTTTATCCAGGTCCCATCTCCTTAAATTCCCACCTTTTTGCAGTTTCTTCAGTTTCAATCTGCAGTTCATAACCAATAGATTGTGGTCAGAGTCCACATCTGCCCCTGGAAATGTCTTACAATTTAAAACCTGGTTCCTAAATCTCTGTCTTACCATTATATAATCTATCTGATACCTTTTAGTATCTCCAGGGTTCTTCCATGTATACAACCTTCTATCATGATTCTTAAACCAAGTGTTAGCTATGATTAAGTTGTGCTCTGTGCAAAATTCTACCAGGCAGCTTCCTCTTTCATTTCTTAGCCCCAATCCATATTCACCTACTACGTTTCCTTCTCTTCCTTTTCCTACACTCGAATTCCAGTCACCCATGACTATTAGATTTTCGTCTCCCTTCACTATCTGAATAATTTCTTTTATTTCATCATACATTTCTTCAATTTCTTCGTGATCTGCAGAGCTAGTTGGCATATAAACTTGTACTACTGTAGTAGGTGTGGGCTTCGTATCTATCTTGGCCACAATAATGCGTTCACTAAGCTGTTTGTAGTAGCTTACCCGCATTCCTATTTTCGTATTCATTATTAAACCTACTCCTGCATTACCCCTATTTGACTTTGTGTTTATAACCCTGTGGTCACCTGACCAGAAGTCTTGTTCCTCCTGCCACCGAACTTCACTAATTCCCACTATATCTAACTTTAACCTATCCATTTCCCTTTTCAAATTTTCTAACCTACCTGCCCGATTAAGGGACCTGACATTCCACACTCAGATCCGTAGAACGCCAGTTTTCTTTCTCCTGATAACGACATCCTCTTGAGTAGTCCCCGCCCGGAGATCCGAATGGGGGACTATTTTACCTCCGGAATATTTTACCCAAGAGGACGCCATCATCATTTAATCATACAGTAAAGCTGCATGCCCTCGGGAAAAATTACGGCCGTAGTTTCCCCTTGCTTTCAGCCGTTCGCAGTACCAGCACAGCAAGGCCGTTTTGGTTATTGTTACAAGGCCAGATCAGTCAATCATCCAGACTGTTGCCCTTGCAACTACTGAAAAGGCTGCTGCCCCTCTTCAGGAACCACACGTTTGTCTGGCCTCTCAACAGATACCCCTCCGTTGTGGTTGTACCTACGGTACGGCTATCTGTATCGCTGAGGCACGCAAGCCTCCCCACCAACGACAAGGTCCATGGTTCATGGGGGGGGCTAACACAATATATAAGAAATGAAACGTCAGAAAAAAACGAAAAGGGTTAGGTAAAATCTCACAACAAGAAGCGATAGAGCAATTAGATGAAAGGAAGCAGAAATTACAAGCATTGGCCAAACGACTTAGAAGATACAAAAAAAAAAAAAAAAAAAAAAAAAAAAGTGAAAATAGAAGGAAACAAAACCAAACATTCAACACAAACCAAAAGAAATTTTATCAGACAATAGATAACACACACATTCAAATAGACAATCCACCAAACATAACAGACATGGAACACTTCTGGAGCAACATATGGTCAAACCCAGTACAACGTAACAGGCATGCACGGTGGATACAAGCAGGAACAGACACATACAAGATGATACCACAAATGCCTGAAGTGATAATTTTGCAACATGAAGTCACCCAAGCAATTAATTCTACTCACAATTGGAAAGCCCCTGGAAAAGATAAAATAGCAAATTTCTGGCTAAAGAAGTTCACCTCAACACATTCACATCTAACTAAATTATTTAACAGTTACATTGCAGATCCATACACATTCCCTGATACACTTACACATGGAATAACTTATCTGAAACCTAAAGATCAAGCAGACACAGCAAACCCAGCTTAATATCGCCCCATAACATGCCTACCAACAATATACAAAATATTAACTTCAGTCATTACACAGAAATTAATGACTCATACAACGCAGAACAAAATTATAAATGAAGAACAAAAAGGCTGTTGCAAAGGAGCACGAGGATGTAAAGAGCAACTGATAATAGATGCAGAGGTGACATATCAAGCTAAAACTAAACAAAGGTCGCTACACTACACATACATTGATTACCAAAAAGCTTTTGATAGTGTACCCCACTCATGGTTACTACAAACATTGAAAATATACAAAGTATATCCTAAATTGATACAGTTCCTAAACATAGTAATGAAAAATTGGAAAACCACACTTAATATCCAAACAAATTCAAATAATATCACATCACAGCCAATACAGATTAAGCGTGGAATATACCAAGGAGACTCATTAAGTCCTTTCTGGTTCTGCCTTGCTCTGAACCCACTATCCAACATGCTAAATAATACAAATTATGGATACAATATTACTGGAACATACCCACACAAAATCACACATTTGCTATACATGGATGATCTAAAACTACTGGCAGCAACAAATCAACAACTCAACCAACTACTAAATGTAACAGAAGTATTCAGCAATGATATAAATATGCCTTTGGGAACAGACAAATGTAAGAAAAATAGCATAGTCAGGGGAAAACACACTAAACAAGAAGATTACATATTGGATAACCACAGCGACTGCATAGAAGAGATGGAAAAAACAGATGCCTATAAATATCTAGGATACAGACAAAAAATAGGAATAGATAATACAAATATTAAAGAAGAACTAAAAAAAATATAGACAAAGACTAACAAAAATACTGAAAACAGAATTGACAGCAAGAAACAAGACAAAAGCTATAAATACTTATGCCATACCAATATTGACCTACTCATTTGGAGTAGTGAAATGGAGTAACACAGACCTAGAAGCACTCAATACACTTACACGATCACAATGCCACAAATATAGAATACATCACTTACATTCAGCAACAGAAAGATTCACATTAAGCAGAAAGGAAGGAGGAATGGGATTTATCGACATAAAAAAACTTAACATTATGGACAGGTAGACAATTTACGAAAATTCTTTCTAGAACGAGCAGAAACTAGCAAAATACACACAGCAATCACTCATATAAATACATCGGCTACACCACTGCAATTTCATAACCACTTCTACAACCTTTTAGATCACATAACATCAACAGATACGAAGAAAGTAAATTGGAAAAAGAAAACACTAATTGGCAAGCAACAAATAGAAACAGTAGATCACATCACAAGCGGATGTACAATACTAGCAAATACAGAATACCCCAGAAGACATGACAATGTAGCAAAAATAATACATCGACAGCTTGCCTTACAACATAAACTTATAAAACAACACGTTCCCACATACAAATATGCACTACAAATGGTACTGGAGAATGATGAATACAAATTATACTGGAACAGAACCATTATAACAGATAAAACAACACCACATAACAAACCTGACATCATACTCACCAATAAAAAGAAGAAATTAACACAACTAATCGAAATATCCATACCCAATACAACAAATATACAAAAGAAAACAGGAGAAAAAAATGAAAAATACATCCAACTGGCTGAGGAAGTCAAGGACATGTGGCATCAGGATAAAGTTGACATTATACCAATTATACTATCAACTACAGGAGTCATACCACACAATATCCACCAGTACATCAATGCAATACAGCTACATCCAAACTTATATATACAACTACAGAAATCCGTAATTATTGATACATGTTCAATTACCCGAAAGTTCCTAAATGCAATATAACATATACCGTACAGTTAGAAGGAAGTCACGCTTGATCAAGGTCCGCATCACTTTCCATTTTTGACCAGACATAACGTCTGAGAAAAGAAAGAAATAATAATACTCTCTGCCACTGCTGGTCCCAAGCCTGGGGCCTGGTCTGGCAAGTGATGAGGAAGAGGGGGGAGGAAGTAACACCTCGTAAAAAAAAAAAAAAAAAAAACTGCATCCGTATGGCTCCGGATGGTAGCAACATGCGAGGACCACTACACATCATTACATATGAAACCTGGTGAATGGTCACAAAGGCAGAAGAGGAAGCCTAGCTCCCAATGGCAGAGAAAAACATGAAAAATAATCATTTCGGACTAACAATCCAATCTTATCTTGGAACTTATTTCCTACCATGTACAATGCACAGTGCACAATGTCCATTGCAGAATGGAAAGTCCACTAAATGTAAGCACTATCTAAGGTGGTAATTCAAAAGAGGAATACACCATTGCTTTATGCAATGCATCGGGACCAAGTGTTCAGGGAGTCCCAACTTCTGTAGGAAGTTTGAGTCAGACCATCCTTGATATTCTTCCAAATTCAAATGGAAATTCTTTGCAGGCACCTTGACTGTAAACTCATTACTAAAAATTGGTAAAGAGAAAGAGCTTTAAATTCGCCTTATATGAGCATGAAGTGTCAATTTTAGCAATAAAGGAAACTAAGATTTTTGGACAAAATGCTACAGAAACGAAAAACCACAGAATTTTTAAGGGTAAACCAGCAATAAAAATCATGAACGGCATGCCAATACTTTATACCGCCTTCTATATTCACAAAAATTTCGTAGATAATGTTACAGAATTACAATTCAGTTCAGGAAGACTCTCTCTTCCCATAGTGAAATGCAAAAATAAACAGTATAATTTTCTAAATTGCCATGCTCCAATTAATGATGACAATAAGAATAATCCAAGTAAAGTAGAAGCATTCTGGGAACTTCTGGAAGAAATATAAAAAAATTCCAAAATCCAATGTTGTGATACTATTGTGGGATTTTAACGCACAAATATTTAGGAAAAAAGCTTTTCGAAAAATAGTGCGAGAATATCCAGTCTATAAAGGAAAGAACAAAAATGATGCAAGACTACTTAATCTTTGTAAAACATTTCAGTTGAAGTTAATGTCAACTTCCTTCAAAAAAAATGCCGAGAAAAATGAAATCATGGACATCTCTAATTAGAGTGAACTTTCTCCCTAATAAAACCCACAGGAGACAGCAAAAATTTATTAAATATAACACGGACAGTCTCAACATCTCAAAAGAGGTCACAAAATATTTTCAAGACAAAACTGAAATAGTTAGATCAGGAAAATGGAAAGAATTATCCAAAGAAATCAACAGGGCAGCCAAGAATGCCTTTGGATCAACAAAAATGAAGAAGAAAGTATAATGGAATGAAACCTGTGAAAAAGCACAATTGCAGAAAGAATAAAACAGCGAAAAAATTGAAATGTTCTGGAAAGATTGAGCACCCTGATGAATTAAAAATGCAAAGGAAAGAAATTAGCAAGAATAACAAAGAGTACTGAACAGTCTTTTGTGAAGTCAACTTGTTGGCATACAAAACAGTTTTGTTAACAATAATTCCTGGAATTTCTTTCAGATGTTTAAAAATCATCTAAGGGGGCTACCGAGCTCCAAATATTTGTTTCAGAGATGAAAATGGTAAAATAGACCTAAGCAATACCTAGGGCTCTCAAATACTATGAAACTGATTTAAACAACTCCTGAACTGTGAAGAACCAAACTGTGAGTTAGAATTTACAGATCTTCATGAAAACCCAGAAGCAGATCCATCACCTACAGCTAAAGAAATTAAATAAGCAACAAATAGTCTCAAAAACAATAAAGCCAGCGGAGAAGCTGTACTACAGCTCAACTTAAAAAATGGTCTCAACCAAATGTTATAACTAACCTTCAGATCACATTTGAAGAAATATGGAAACTTGAAGAGATTCCACAATACTGGAAAGTGGCTCTTATCCAGTCTTTGCACAAGAAAGGTGATAAGCATGAACAACTACAGACGTACATCTGTGTTTCCAATGGGTTATACAATATTTTCAACACTATTACTAAACAAGATAGAGGCAAAACCTGATAACCATTTGGGAGAATATCAGAGTGGATTTAGAAAGGGCAGATCTTTCTCAGAACAGATTGTCAACCTAAAGCCCATAATCTGTCACAGACTTACAAACTATAAAGACATAGCTGTAACATTTACAGATTTTAAAAAGCATTTCATTCGGTTGATAGGGAAACACTAGATAAATGATCTGAAAATTTGACATTAAATATAAACTAGCAAACCATGTTCGTGAAACGCTCATAGATACCAAATCAAAAGTAAAGTTTTGGGGCAAAATATCTAAGGTATTCAAAACAAAAACAGATGCAAGGCAAAATGACAGCCTGTCTCCACTCCTCTTCAACTGTGTCCTAGAGAAAAGAGTAAGAGTGTGGAAATGAAAACTAAAGTAATAAAAGTTATCACCAATAAGACTGGGAACTAAAAACAAAGGTATTGCAATTCACTGTCTTAACATTTGCAAATGATTTCACCATTCTTTCTGAAAACCTAACAAATGCAGAAATACAAATCAATTTATTAGAAGAAATAGCTATCAAAGTAGCTACTGGAGAAGTAGTGTTTGTCACAGATATTGGGCAGATAAAGAGGGTTAATAAATTTAAATACTTGGGAGAAATGGCTCAAGAAATGGCTTAGAAAAATTCACTGTAGAAGAAAGAGTATGTAAAATGGAGAGAGCATATGTTATAACCAGGAACTTTTACAACAGAAGTCTGTCTAAAAATTTGAATATGCAGCACTGTAACACTGTAGTAAAACCAGACTGTCTTTATGCAAGTAAATGTTGAATACTGAATTACAAATTACGCAAACTTTAAGTCGTGGGAAGGAGAATCGTTCAAAAAATACTCTGTCCGCTAAGAAATACAGAGGTATGGATATTAAGAAGTAATAAAGAAGTATATCACAACATAGAAAACATAGCTGGAATGCTGTGGAAGAGGTAACTGCTATTTTTTGGACATCTACACGGAACGAACAGCAATACATTAACCAAACAGATTTTTAAATATCTGTGGAACAAGAAGTCAACAATAGCCTGGATTCAAGAAATTAGGAAAGATTTGGGAAGAAACAACATAAGTGAAAAAGATGTTACAGAAAGAGAGATTTTTCAGAAGAAAGTGATCAAAGTGACCTGAGGAGAGAGAAAGGATACACAGTGAGAAGATGAAAGAATACTGTAGGAAGAAGAAAGAAGAATAAAGGAGGAAGCACTGAAATCGGCATGTGGTCCTTAGATGACCCAAACAGAAAAAGAAAAGAAGAAGAATAATAAGACTTCAAAAAGAATTTAACAATTCAAATTCCAAAGAGAGCAGTTGGTAACACCAGGAAATATTACTGAACTGCCAGTTTAACAAGTCACAGTTACAAAATACTAACATGAGTTACTTACAGAAGAATGGAAAACTGCTAGAAGCCAACCTCGGGGAAGATCAGTTTGGATGACAGAGATATGTAGGTGAATGAGAGGCAATAGTGACTCTAAGACTTCTCTGAGAAGGTCGGTTATAGCTTTTGGTTGGTTTGGGGGAGTAGGCCAAACAGCGAGGTCATCAGTCCCATCAGATTAGGGAAGGAAGTTGGCCATGCCCTTCCAACATTGGAATGAAGCGATTTGGGGAAATCACAGGAAATGTATATCAGGAAGGCTGGATGCAGGTTTGACGCACCAGATGGCAATTATATGAGTCGAGGGATATGAAAGGGACACAGTGGCTAAGAAGCAAGTAAGACAGCATTGCACCCTATCCCCAGTGTTATTCAATCTGTACAGCAGTGAAGAAAGCCTAAGCGGGATTCAGAGAAGGAATTAAAGTCCAAGGAGAAGAAATAAAAGCTTTGAGGTTTGCTGATGACATTACAATTGTCAGAGACAGCAAAGGACTTTGAAGAGCACTTGAATGGCATGGACAGAGTCTTGAAAGGAGGATATTGGATGAACATAAAAAAAAACAAGGGTGCTATAGTTGAATTAAATCAGGCGATGCCAAGGGAGCTAGATTAGGAAACAAGACAAACAAAGTAGTCAACCAGTTTTCCTATTTGGGAAATAAAATAACTGACAATGGCTGAAGCAGAGAGGATACAAAATGCAGACTGGCAATGGCAAGAAAAATGTTCCTGGCGAAGATAAATTTGTTAACACTGAATATAGATTGACTGTTAGGAAGTCTTTTGTAAAGGTATTTGTCAGGAGTGTAGCCCCGTATGGAAGTGAAACATGGACGATAAACATTTCAGACAAGAAGAGAATTGAAGCTTTTGAAATCTGGTGCTACAGGAAAATGCTGAAGATTAGATGGGTATATCAGGTGACCAATGAGGAAGCACTGAATAGAAATGGGGAGAAAAGAAATCTGTGACATGACTTGACTAAAAGAAGGGATCGGTTGATATAACACATTCTGAGACATCGAGGGATCACCAATTTAGTACAGACGGGAAGTGTCAGAATAAAAATTGCAGAGGGACACCAAGAGATCAATATAGTAAGCAGGTTCAAACGAATGTAGGTTGGAGTATTCATTCAGAGGTGAAGAGACTTGCACATAGTATGGAAAGCTGCATCAAACCAATCTTTCGACTAAAGAAGAAGAAGACGACGACGACGACGACCACCACCACCACCACCACCACCACCGCAACAACATTGTAAAAGACTTGTCTATTTGTATGTTATGGTATCGAAAATGGCCACAGACTACTTTTAAACTATAAGCGAGTAAGGTAAAAACTCAGAAGGCAAACAGACCAAAGCAGCCAAATATTAACTGTCAAACTCAAGAAGAGGAAAAATGTTAATGTTTAAAGTGTAGAAGAAGAAAATTAGTATAATGAAGTAGTGAATGTAAAGACAGTTCTGTTTATTAACACTAGAGAAATAGTTGCTGTTTCTTTATTCGTATTTTTAATTTCTATTCCACATCATCCATTACCACACTTTGCACAAATCATGTATTCATGAAGCAGGTCTGTATTTCCTCACTGAAGCACAGAAAAATATCAACAGCAACACAGGACGAGATGCAATCTCAAATTAAAACTATGTGTTACTTGGCTCCCTGACAGGTGCAAGTATCACAATTTTGCAAATATTAGTAAACTTTGTGTCAATTTCTTGACTGAACTGCTTTACAGAACGCAGGAGTTGTCTCACTCACCAATTTCCTTCACGGCGAGAATTATAAATACTATGGAAAGGTATTGCTCAGCATATAAGCTACTTCACACACCAAAAAATACATGTGATCCATTGTATCATGTCGTTATAACTAAAACTTTCCCTATTTAACACATTATAACATGGAAACTAATTACAATAACAGTACCAAACTTGGTAACATTAATGTCGCAGACGTGGGGAGGAAAAATAATCCAGAATCAGTTCAACTGAAACACTTTTAATGTTCTGCTATAGTACATCATCATATCATTACATTCCTGTACCATTACTACAACAAAAGGAGCTCAATATGGTGCCCATCAGTGTCTAGAAGTGTCTGAAAGTGCAGGGTTCCATTCTGCAGAGCATAACAAAGCATGTTCTGGCTACCTCTCTTGATATGCTGTGCTTCAGATCAGCGTGTGTCAATGTCCCACTGGTAAACCCTGTCCTTCAGGTAGGCCCGCAACCAGAAATCACAAGGAGTGCCGGCCAAGCATTTGGAAATGATCAGCTGATAATTTGATCGTTTCCAAATGTGTTTCAGAGAAGCAGGTGAACTTCATGAGCAAGGTGCAGTGGGGCCCCATCTTGCATGAAAACTGTTGAGTTCAATGCGTCTCTCTCCCATAGGGCGGGTATGACGTGCTGGCAAAACATATCACAGTGACGCTGATCACTCACACTGCACGTCTTTGGTCCTTGAGCGCCAACCTGTTCAAAAAAGAACAGGTCAATGATGAATGTAGCTGTGAAGCCACAGCATACGGTGACACTTTTACCATACAGAGGAACTTCATGCACAGTGACTGGAGGTGGAGATCCCCACACTCGGCAATTCTACATGTTCACCTCACCAGTCAGGGAAAACTGAGCTTCATCTGTTCATTGGATGGTCCAGGGACAGCCCTTGTTAACTTCAATCCTTGCAAGAAAGTGGAGAGTGAAGTCAACACATCGTTGTGCGTCCTGTGGTGCACACTGCTGTATGATATGGATCTTGTACACATACCATTTGAGAATGTTTTGAAGCACCTTCTGTACAGTTGGACAACAGAATGTTCAACTGTCATGACACAGCACATGCACTGCCTGACGATCAGGAATTGCACGCCGCATTGTCTGCAATAGCAACAGCGATTTCATAAACCACCTGTGGTGCAACAGGTCGTCGGCCCCTTTCCGCAGCGACTCCCAGTTCTCCAGTTGATTCGAACTTCTTCATCATGCTCCGCACAGCAGGTAGAGAAAGAGGACCCTTCCGTAATCCTTTCAGCTAGCGATACTCTCGAAGTGCAGCATTACTGTTGTTTTGATAATAGAGCTTCACCAATAATGCCCTCCTCCTTTTCTCCAAGCTCATGTTCACACGTCAACAAATGCACTCTGAGAGACTACGAATCACGATGACTGATCACAGTACCTGGTGGCCATAGCTGGAACTGGACGGTAGCGCTGTGACAATAGGGAATCATGCACCCCAAACTCTGGGCATCAAAGCTACCAAGTCTGGTACTCATACCATAATTAGTTTCTGTGTTACAACATGTTAAATATAGAAAGATTAATTATAACCAAACAGTACTTCTCCACAGTAATGGATGGTCACACACAACAGCTTTTAACCTTCAAGGAGTTCAACTAAGTTCACTGCATTCTTTAAAAGCTTCCATATAATCTCCACACACACTACAGTGAATTGCAATACAGTGTGTCCAGAGTGTCACTATTATTATTTTATATATAAGTGAATCGTGAAAATAAACTTTTAGTGACAGAAACTATGTAGAACACTATATATTGCTGTTATAATAATATCTGATGATAATCAATTTGGAAAAATAAAATAAAACCAGGATTTTCTGAGGATAGATGTTTTTCCCCTCCCACTTCACAAATGTAAATCAGTCACTGCCACTACAATAATCAAAAAGGATAAAATTAAAATTTAGGAAAATCTAATCCTACCCATACTTTCAATATGTTCATAGCTTGCATTACTTAACTACTTTTTGCTAGCTAAATATAAATTAATTAGCTTTTTACTGGTGGCTTTGCCCCGGGTATACGTATGGCATGTATTTTTCTCACATCTCCTCCTTCCCCCTCTCCCTGTCCATTTTCTCATTCCTCTTCCCCCTTCACTGTCCACCTCCACCACCTCCTCCTAGCTCTCTCTCTCTCTCTCTCTCTCTCTCTCTCTCTCTCTCTCAATCCATCTCCTCATCCCCTCTCTCACTTTCATCTCTTTCTACCTCTCCTCTCTCTGCCCCCCTCCTCCTCCACCCTCTCTATGCCTATTTCCTCCTCCCCTCCCTCTCTGTTCAGCTATGCCCATCTGCATACATAGTTCTTGGAGTGCATTCCAACACTACCGCACAACATGCACGGCAGCCTAGGTATCATAGGTTACCAACCCTTTTTCACCCCCCACAGTACTTCTCCCAGACAATATGTAGTATGTGTAGAAAATTTGGTTTAAATCAATCCAGTGGAACAACGAACACACACACACACACACACACACACACACACACACACACACACACACACACACACTTTATATATCGACAGTAGGCAATGAATAGCTCATAACTTCATCTGTCTAGATAACCGCTAATTCCAGAAACCAGTAACTCCATTAACTCCACAATCAAAGAGAGATTTGAAAGTGCATGGATTTCTCTTATCTGTCAATCACTAGGCTCCTACTATACAGTCACACAGGTAGCAACTTTCTGTTCCACATTACATTATTTTTTAAGAAATTGTTTTTGTTTCACCTACAAAATTTAACAATATGATGCTACTACGTTTTCATTGCCTACCATCAATATGTACACGATTAAATGTGAAACACATCTAGAAACATGTAGAACAATGCTGTTTCCACGTTCAATAACTTGCATAATGTTTGGAATACCTACAAATATACTTGCAGGAAGACTGGCAGGGTAATTCTCCTTGAAAACAAGAATAGTTTTCAAACTTTATAAGCTGTAGGTACAGCCGAATGTGAGACCTTATACCACAGACTAAATCTATATTGAGGAAAACCTAGCCTCCAGTTTTCAATGTACTCCGTTTCCACATCTAGCAATGTACAAATTTAAATGCATCTCAACCATACACAGTAAATTTTAAGAAAGTGCACAGCAACACCCAACCCTAAAACACTGGGCATTTGTATAGCAACTGAGTATTTCTTTTTTTATACCACTCATCAATTTGAAATCCATAGTACTTAAGATTCTTTACACATGAGTGACAGATAAATAACACATAGGAAAGAATAAAACCTTAAAACACTCTGCACTAAATGGTTTCGACCCACAGCATATTTCTTCTCAATTAACAGGGCACCTATGTTGCTTGCATCAAACTACTTCTTTCATGATGTGGTCATGGGTACATCCAAACACAATGACTCCTTCCTAGGATTCTATGTGGTCTCCATGTCGATACCTCTTATGGTGCTGAATGCATATAACCGTCATGTTGTAGTCGCCATATTGTTTTTGATATTTTTTGTAGGTTTCCTACGTTACTGCTCAAAGCCAACAACTCATATCAAATATTCCTCTTTATCCCATAAGTACACAAACTATAAGATGTCACAGAAAATGAAAGAGCAGACCTTGTTAAGTTATAAGGCACCTGACGACGCACTTGGATATGGAAAAGAAATATTCAAGCATTGAATAAGAACGTGATTTATTTAGATCTATTCCTATATCAGATTGCTTAATTTAAAAGCTCATTTTTCATTTCAGTAGTACAAAATCACTTGGTGACAAAATAATTTCATTCCTGCTGCATTTGAACACAGATGTGTAACATTGTAAGGATGAAAAGTGTCTTCTGTAAGCTATTATGTACTAGTATTTAAAATTGTAATGTGTGTCAACAGACACAAAATATTATCAATTTACTTCTCTTTTTCCTTCTTTAGGTGAATAAGTAAACAGAAGCAAAGTTCTGTCATTATGAGGTTTGCCAGAAATGTGTGTACAAGTCAAATGAAACGGCACAGAGCTTGTCAACACACTGCACGTTTCACATACTTTTCAATTGTCTTCACGTGAAATTGTGGCAGAAGAAATACTTGGTATACACAGTGTTACACATAGGCAGACATCAACGTCAATGTACATGCTGAAACATTTCAAATTAGACGACACACGCGACTCGTGCGTGACCAGATAAGCTGAAGCTGCAAAACTGATAAGGAAGAACAGAAATCTTAAAACGACAATCATAACAGTGAACTATTGGCGCACAAAGCGCGCAGGTGTGGCTGATTCGTGTAAATACCTCTTTCGCGATCTGATCTAGTGCTTGATCTTCTGCAGAATGTTTTGTTGTTACTCTTCGCCGCCCGCCGCCAGCTGATGGATTATCCATGGTACAGAGAACCCGATAATATCTGAAACATTCAAGAAACAGCGTGACATGAATCTCACACGAAATAAGGTTACCGAATTATGCACTTAGTTTATAGCCGAGTAGGCTTACTATATAGTTATAATCCCTTGCATGGAAGATGCATCCTATTTTGTGCCGTATAATATGCAGGCAAAACGCTTAACTTTCACTTATATTTCGTGTTAGCTTGTCATCCGATACGGAACACTGCGGGACAATACTTTAAATGCATTACACTAACTGCTCACTTGCGTGTATTGATGGTACTCACTTCACAACAACAACAGTGATCTTCTTCTTGTGTAAAACTTCATTGTTACAACGTCAAATATGATAAAATACATAATTTGCTATAAATAATCAATCATTTGGCGACCTTCATGTCATTTGGCTAGGTTTACTAGTTCAGTGATTATATCCACGGAGAACACTTTCACATTGAGTTAGCACACAGAAGGGCATTTTAAACACTGTTTTGCCTCACACACATTTCTGACAGAGTTGTCTAAACCTTTTACAATTGAAGAGTTCAATTAATTTGCACTTATTCATCACATGTGGGCCATTATTCTCACTTTTTTCTCCTCCACTTACACAACAGTACATCTTTTCGCCGCCAGATAGCACCACCAGGTTGAAGGAAGGTCTTTAATTTTGCTACTCACGTATACAAAAAAAGTAAAAGGACGGAGAACACAAACATGTACAAAGTGTTTGAGTTGGCGATTATTCGTACCTCCTTAGAGTTCGCCGGAACCACAAAAAGCGAAACAAGCAAAAGAAAATCATTTCCGTTACTAGTGCAGATTGTAGACTTAAGACACTGACCCTACAATATAGGTCTGCTGTATCAATTTGTGCTGATCAGTACTTAATTAAAGAGTAATACAATTGTGAAGAATATTGAATGTTTTCGTCGTACAGTGAACTGAGGTAATACGTTACGCGTCGTTTCAAACGCTGCCAAACAAGTATACAACATTTTCGATGTGTTGACACATTTAATAGTGTACGTGTGACTGTGTTTATTGAGGAACATAGTTCCATACAAGAGTGCGGCCGTCTTAACAGCCAACGCCCAGAAACCATTTGGCATGTCCAGTAAAATTAACAAGCCAATACTTTTATCAAGAAAAATGAAAATAATCAGACTCAATCTTTTATATGAGTCAATAGCGCAAAACATTATAAAAACTTCAAATAATGCGAAGAGTATTCCTACATTCTCAGTATTAATTGAGTTCATCTTTGTTAACAATTCTGAGATTATTATCGTAACATGATTTGTATTCACATAGTACGATAGGCCTACCTTACGTATACATCCACCTTTTTATACAACTTTATGTGCTTTATCAGTTAAATTTAGCTAAGAATGGAAACACATACTTTAACAGAATTATAAAAGTTAACTGAGACACACTATTCACAGCGAATTTGCAGATGAATAATGAGAAGAAGATTATAAAGGTTGAGAAATTCAACTAGTTTCAAAAAATATTCATACAACATTATGAATACAGTTTTTTTCCATAATAGGCCAGTAACAATTACAGTAGAAGCCAGAAAAATGTTGCTAACATCTGTTATCAAAGAATCTTGTGTCAGGAAGAGAGGGCTTTATTTAATGCATCCATACTCTGCAAACCACTGTCCAATGGAAGGCAGACAGCACATCACGATACCATGTATTTCTATTTCTTTTCATTCCATTGCTGTATGTAGTGTAGGTAAAATGACTGAATGCCTCTGTGCTTGCAGTAATTAGTCTCATCTTATCTTTGCAGCCCTTCAGTAGTTGTACATAGAAGGCAGCAGTATATTCCTAGATTTCACATTTTAATATTAGTTCTTGAAACGTTATAAGTAGACTTTTGCAGGATAGCTGGTGGTGTCATCTAGCATCTTCCAATTCAGGTTTTTCTGCACCTCAATGATGCATCATTCATGCTTCCCCCTTTTTTATGTATGTTCAATATAAGCTGTTAGTTCTATTTGGAACTGTTTGGAAAAATAGAATGTCATCAACACACTAATTACAAAAACTCAGATGCAGTGAGAGTGTTGTACAAATAAGAGATTGAAGGTCAAAGTAGTTTAAAACAGAGTAGGGTGTGCAGCATGGCAGCCCCTTTCTGCATTACTTATCATCATACTCGTGGATACCATAATGTAAGACATCAAGGAAATGGGAAAATAAGACCAAAACTGCTCTTGCATTAGCAGTTGATGTTTCCATTTGGGATGAAACCAACAAGGGGATACAGAAGAAACCGAAACAATGGAATATCAAGTTCAAAGAGTTTATATTAATTGCCAGCAAAAACAAGATAGTTGCAATGTGAATGACTAGAACACCCACTCTATGTAAACTATTGTTGGAGGGGAAGGAGATTGAGAATGCGGATACTTTCACATAACATATTACTGCTGCAGCAAGTAACAGAAGTGTTGACGTTGAATTTCTGGACCGGGTAACCAAAGAATCAAAATATTTTAGTCTAGTATGAAGACGTATTGAGATAAGGATGTTCTCTTAACAGCTAAACACACCTTCTGCCCATTATGTCCTATAGTCTGGAGAGCATCTTTGAAACTAAAACACGACGATAACAAGCTTTTGAAAAGAAATTCATTAGGACTGCCCTACAAAAGATAAGGAGAGGCAAGATCGAAAATGAATACTTAAGGAGAGACCTGCAACTGAAAGTGATGGTGGAGGGAATGCCACATGCAGTGAAGCTGAAGTGATTTGGTCATGTAAAACGGATCCAGTGTACACTCTCTATTGGTACCTGGAAATTAATATGTTAGAATGAAGACCATTTGGATGTCCAAGAAATAGATGGTTGGCCCAAATTAAAGATGACCTCAAAAGGGAAAGGACAGCTACATAAGATGATGATGTGAAGGAGGAAATCTATCAAGATCAAAACAGAAGTAGGCAGAACGTTCAAAAACACCTCCCACAGTGCATTTGAAAGGCTTCCAGATGTTCATAACGGCTTCCTTTGGCATGGGTCTCGCACACAAGAGCAATATTCTAGGATGGGTCACACCAGCATTTTTTTTTAACGTTTTGACTGCCATGTGGTCGCTGGCAGCCACATTAGATGCAGCCTCGGTGGCCACATCACATCCTCACCCTAATGCCGTGTGTCCGGCCTGACAGTAAAACATCCATCACTGTGAGGCAGTCAATATGTTAAGCAGTCTAGTTTGAGAACTAACTGCATTTTCCCAGTATCCTACCAATAAACCAAAGTCTACCACCCACTTTACACCCGATTAAGTTTTTGTGGTCGCTCTATGCATATTCCCACAATTTGTTACACTCACTCAGTTATTTGTATGAGTTGACTGGTTCCAACTGAAACTCACTGATATTGAAGTCATAAGATGCTATGTTTCTACATTTTGTGAAGTGTACATATTTACATTCCTGAACATTTAAAACAAGTTGCCAATCTGTGCATCATTTTGAAAAATGTATCAGGGTCTGTCTGGGTATTTGCCTAACTTTTTACTGCTACTGCCCTATGGCATAATCTTCTGTCACAACACGGCTAATGCCCAAAAAGTATTCAGTCTGCAGAAGTGTGGAGGAAGGATATTGTGAGAATCTGATAAACATCTTGCAGAATGCTCTTCACCAACCTAGTTATTCTTAGACTTCACCAACGTATGTACTCGCTAATGGTATTTTAAGACAATAACAAGCTAAGAGAAAAGCTGTATTTCAAGAATACTTTATTCTTCAAGGCAGTCCAATTCTTGGTAAAACTTACCTGCACTTCACATTATTAATATTATTGTATTTTCGTAAAGGCACTGTTTTATTGTCTGGCTTCTGCATTTTGGGTCCTGTGTGTAGGCAGCAAACAAAAATGCAAAGAAAAATGTTTCATACCTTGTCTTTTATTGGAATAAAATGACATTATCATTGACCTCATCTGCATCACAAATTCCATTACTATTGCCTTGTTTGTATTGGTAGTTTGACTTGCTAAATTCAGATATCTTATACCAGTCACGATGGTGATTTTATAAGCAGTCATACATAGATAACAGACATTTGTTACCACTTATCATTCCAGGCTGAATTTTTCATCCTGCAGTGGAGTGTGCACTGATATGAAACTTCTTAGCAGATTAAACGGTTTCCTGGACCGAGACTAACTCAGGACCTTCTCTACCAACTGAGCTACCCAAGCTTGCCTCATCACCCATCCTTATAGCTTTACTTTTGCTATTACCTCATCTCCTATCTAACATTGTTCCACATTGTACCCCTGAAGACAGTTGCGACATAAAATAAATGGGCTATGTGAAGTATTGTCCTTGATCACATAATGACAGTGTTTTATCTTATGTAGGCCTATATTGATAGCAGGTATCACTTACTTCGATGGTCATTGTTATACTAGATTAGAGCTGCTCCTCATCCACTGGGCTTTCACAATCATGTGGGCTTTATTGTGTGTGTCACTGAGGGATAAATGCTTCCTCTAGGTGTTTCGATACACTACAGTCCTCAAATATGAAAGTCTAGTTTGCATGTTTTCCAACATCTGACAAACTTTCATAAGGTCTTGTTGACAAACTTTCATAAGGTCTTGTTCTGTCTTTCTTATCTGTTTGAATTCAGCAAGAAACTACTTTGGTCCATCTAATGTCTATACATCTCCCACTCAACCTCCATTACATTTTAATTGTGGTCTATTTATGTCTTCCATTCCAATCTGTTACCCAGCTCATATGTTTGTTTTCCTGTCTCACCTAGATAATCCCACCATGTACCACATCTCTCCAGTTCTCAGTGAGCAACCTTATAACTTTTTTTATTTCTTTGCATTAAAAAAACCATGTTTTAATGCTGTATGTAAAAACTGTTAAACACACTTATTTTTCTCTTTTCTTTCAGACAAGTTTTGTTTCCAAAACCCCCCCATGTAATTTACCAGAATCACTCCAGCCAATTTTTAGTCAGCTGAGACTTTCTTTTGTCTATGGGGAAACATGAGTCAATGAGGTATTGTAACAATATAAATTTATGAAATAATTTTAAGATAAACTTGATTAACTTTGACTTGTGTGCCTGGTAACGACAATAAACATGAACACTAAAGCACATTCATGGGCATTCTACCTGTCAGAGAATTGCAGCTCTAATAATTTATATCTGTTGTGGTGTGTATGTGAAAAAAAAGTTACATTGACATCCAAGCATGTCTTCTGAGTGCTTCACTTTTTCTGTTGGGCAGTGTGTAATCTAGTGTGGCTTGAAGTAATTGCAGCTGAGTTATTTCGAGTAATTATGTGGGAGTATTTTATGATATAACAGGTATTGCTGGTAGTTAGTTTGGATGATGTACCAGAGGTCCCAGGTTCTTTAAGAAGCTATGGTGTGCAGCCAAGCTGGCAACGACATACTATGTTGATACATCACCCATATTTGGAGGCCTGCAAATTAGGAATCTGAGAGATGTGTACCCTTGTGTAGCTGCTATCCACTATTATGTTGATTGATGTTTTAGTCCCTTGACAACTTTTAATCATTCATCATTTACCTCTGTATCCTTGTTTAATATTTCCTCACCATCAAATCATCTTAGTCTGAATATTATATTGACTGTAATGTCATCAGTTAACAGAGAGTGTGGCTTCTGAGACCAAAATCCCGAGTCTTCGGTAATGATTGACCTCCAATTGGAATTAGGTTTGTTATAGTCCCCCTCTTTTCTCTGACTATGCTTTCAAATTATGTATATGTCTCAATGTTGTCCATCCACTGTTTTGAACCGCT
Source organism: Schistocerca nitens (assembly GCF_023898315.1). Taxonomy (NCBI): domain Eukaryota; kingdom Metazoa; phylum Arthropoda; class Insecta; order Orthoptera; family Acrididae; genus Schistocerca; species Schistocerca nitens. The sequence continues at coordinate 690,815,562 of NC_064617.1, forward strand.
AGGATTACCTGGCAGAAGGACTTCTCCAGCTGTCAGATACATCCACCTACAAACCTTGTCACAATGACCCCATTCCAGAAATTCAGTGGGATCTCCAGGCACTCTTCAGATCCTTACACCAATCCCAGAACCTCACCCTGGAGTCATCCCTCTGCTCACCCCCACCACTCCCTGCACTCCTATCTTCTACATGCTTCCTAAAGTCCATCAATCCAACCACCCAGGATGCCCCATTGTGGCCAGTTACTGTGCCTCCACTGAGAGAATCTCTGCTCTCGTAGACCAACACCTTCAACCTATTACCCGGGATCTACCCTCCTATATAAAAGATACCAACCATTCCCTTCACTGCCTCCCCACAGATCCTGTCCTGTTACCACATGGTGCCCTGATGGTCACTATTGATGCCACCTCCCTTTACACTAACATCCCTAATGCCCATGGTCTTACCGCTATTGAACACTCAGAATGCCCGACGGATTCCAAACCAACAACCTCCTTCCTAGTCACCATGGCCAACTATATCCTCACCGCAGTTACCTCTCCTTTAAAGGCTCTAACTACAAACAAATCCGGGGTATGGCTCTGAGCAACTGCGTGGCACAATCTTATGCCAACCTATTCATGGACCATCTAGAGGACTCCTTCCTAAACCCCTCACCTGGTTCAGATCACATTCCTCCAGAACCTCAACAGCTTCTCTCCCATTTGCTTCACCTGGTCCTACTCAACCCAACAAGCCTCCTTCCACCTCAAAGATGGCTACATAAGTACCTCTGTCCATGTCAAACCTACTAACCACCAGCAATATCTCCACTTCAACAGCTGCCACCATTTCCATACCAAGGAGTTCCTTCCATACAGTCTAGTCACCCGTGGTCGTCGCATCTGCAGTGACAAGCGGTCCCTCTCGAAATATACCCAGGGTCTGACTGAAGCCTTCACAGACCGTGATCATCCTCCCAACCTTGTACAAAAACAAATCTCTCTTGCCTTATCTTTCCAGTCTCCCACCACCTCCCAAAGTCTCACCATCTGGCCACAGAGGCGCATCCCCTCGTAACTCAGTACCACTCAGGGCTGGAGCAACTGAATTTCCTTCTCTGCCAGGGTTTCGACTTTCTCTCGTCGTGCCCTGAAATGAGGAATGTCCTGCCCACTATCGTTATCACCCCTTGCACAGTGGTATTCCACCGCCCACTGATCCTACACAATATACTCATCCATACCTACACAACCCCTGCTCTCAACCCCTTACCTCATGGCTCATGTTCCTGTAATAGACCTAGATGCAAGACCTGTCCCATACATCCTTCCACCAGCACCTGCAACCACTTTGTTGCATTTTATGTAGGCACGACAACCAACAAACTGTTTGTCCACATGAACGGTCACCGACAAACAGTGGACCATCCAGTTGCTGAGCACGCTGCCAAACATGACATCCTTCATTTCAATGACTGTTTCACAGCCTGTGCAATATGGATACTTCCCATTAACACCAGCTTTTCTTAAGGCCTCAACCTTTGTTAGCCATTGTCCTCACCCATCCACTCCTTCTCTGTTCCCATTCCAGCTCTCCTTTTCCACTGCCCCCCCCCCCCCACTTGTCCCGTGCCTTCCATCCTACCTCCCAATTGCACATAGCTGCCCCACCCTCTCTCCAGCTCATCCCTGCATGCTCCCCAGCAGCACTTCACTTCACTTCACTGTCCACCACCCCTACCCCTCCCTGCCCCAGCCTCCTCCTTACCCCCACTCAGTTGCCACCCCCATCACTCGTGCTGCTGCTCACAGTGTGGCTTCAGTTGTCAGAGACTGGAGTCGCACGTGTGCGTGGGGGGAGGGTGGGGGGTCTTTGATGAAGGCCTTCCTGGCCGAAAGTTTGCAACAGTCATTTTGTTGTGCTGATCCGCGACTCAGCTTCTCCACTATATGAATCTAATTTCATATTAATGTAATGAGAAAACTACTAAATTAATTGTTTGTTCTACATATCTGATGTAAACTTGAGTAATAATATTGTCATTTGGCTGATTCGTTTGTGTAAAACTTGTAAGTGTATTTGGAAATATTTTGTACGTATGTCCAATCAATCTGCTGCAGGAATTTTTAATTGCAATATCGAAGAACTGTAACATTAACAATGAAGGAATTGTTTAAAAAGCTGTATAACAATGAGTTTGTTATCACTGTTGGTCAGATGTTTTGCGAAGCACCACCTATGTCATTCCATGCAATAGAAATGCAATGAAAAGTTTGAAGATGTATCTCCTTAATCCACATTGCTTGCTGAATGAACCTAAGATGTGAATCGAGTGCTCAGGATGAACTCTAAGGCAACGAGCAGATATAAAGTTTTCCAATGTGCATCACCCACATAGATTGTTCACATTTTGTAGAGTTTAAAGCTGAAGCAAGTTTAAATGATATAAATTGCAGTAAGTTTACATAAATTCAAAGACAATGACATTACGTTGTAAACTAGTTGAAATATCTGGAATTAAGTGTAGCATCTCAGTTCAACATGAGAAAGCAGCTGGATCCTGGCAAATAGCAGGTTGCAAGGCTGCCAATGGTCTCGGCTGTCAGGCAGGGATACGAGGCCTGGTGATAGTGATGGCAGCTGCGTCACAGGTACATCCAACGGAGAGGGCGTCATGACAGAACTCAGCTGTCAGATAGTGACTGGCTAGCCCCAGTGAGTTATAAATACCGCTGGGTGGCAGCTGACCAAGCAGAAGAAGTAGCACTGCTGCATTCTTCCATCACATCAAAGCTTCTTGCTTTCCACAAAACAATTAGATGCCATTTTTCCACTACTTTTGAATTGTATTTGTATTGTGTTACTCATCATAGTTAAGCCATGTGACTTTTTAAAAATAAATTCATTATAACAATTTTTATTACTATCATAATATTACTTTTAAATGCGTTACACAACATCCGAAAAAATTAAAAATCAAAACATACTGCACCTTGACAAATGTACCTATCACATTTTGTCATAACACTTTATCATCAGATTGCTAATGTTATGGACAGGATGACGATATCTATGTACCAGAGGCCATCACCAGGTGCCATTGAAGAAATCAGCACATTACTTATCTCTACAAGCAGCATCCGAAGTTGACCTATGCACTGAAAAACCATGTCATCGTTGTTGCATGATTTTATTGATGAGGTAAGCTATAAAATGAGGTGAAAGGAGGGCATTGCAAAAATTCTTTTGTATAAAAAAATTCAAATCTTAAAACAATAAAAGCTGGAATCACTTAAATCACAACAGTAGTATATGTTCCCACTTAATTTTGTTAACACAAACAACACATCTTACAAATTTTGTTGTCAATAACACAGTATAGTTCTTGATAAGCCTGTCCTGAGGTTCTAAGGAGTCTTTGTATTCAGGTCTTCTAACTTCCTTCAAATAAAATTTTCTGAATGAAAGTGGTGTTTGGGCACTTATATATTTTACATGAATGTACTAACAATGAAAATGAATTCTGAAGTGACACACATTCACATAATTTGATAGGCCTAGCTGGGCAATAAATCCACCTTCTTCAGTTTGTAATGGTTCTCTATTTACGTGACCATTACGGCACTCCAACCCCAGTTCTCAATACCAGTAATATGGTACTACTTTTCTGTGAAGTAACAGATATTTTTGTGACAATATTCACATTCGGTTTTATTAATGTATAGGTACTCCGATGTATCGATATATTATTGTGATATGGTTCTTGTGTATATTCATTTCTGTGAGACTGTTATAATCTTTGACTTGCTTGTAACTGTTTTGGTGCAAATGCGCACAGAGCAGTCTTTGTTTCACTTTGGCAGAGGTTAAGTTGTTATTTCGCTTAGTAAAAGAACAGTCAAATCTTGTGTTTGGTTAAAGTGGATATTAAATACACGAAGATTGATACAAAACTGTTTTCTTGATGTTGTGACAATTAATAAGTGGAATCAACAAGATGAGCCATAACGACTTCGATGAAATCTACGTGGGAATCCATTCAAGGTAAGTGCCAAATTAATGACTTTTACAGTGACCTCAATATTTCCATTCTGACGATACCATCCACAGTCAATAATTTTGTTGTTGCCCAATAAAGCGAACATATCTGCGTGAGCAACATTATTAATCTGATTTCTAATCTACTTTGCAAGTGGTGGTATTGTTAGAAGTTCAAATGCACAATTTGGATCGGCCGTGAGGCGAGCCGAGACACGGTGTGCAGTTGCGATTAACACTATGTCCCAGATGGCGCAGTGGTTATCGCACCTGCTTAGTAAGTAGGAGATTGCAGGTTTTAATCCTGATCCAGTACATATTTTCACTCGTCACCGCTGATTCTGCGTAATGTCCTAATGCAGCTGACGGCAGCAATTCCTCCCCTTTCCTTTCCTCCCCTCTCCACCTTCAATTTACATACAACACCACAATTCACAGCAAAGTACAACTGACATGATACAAAATTCATTCAGAAAAAGGGCTATGAAATTGATATTTTTTTCTCAGTACAAGTGTACCCCAGAAATGCAGGAAAGTTTCCCCACAAGATACATTACAAGGCAAAACAGGCAAAGGTATACTCTCAAAACTCCATCATCCTGTCTTTCAAGCAAGGACAAAAGACTACAGTATGTACCTTCAACACACAAACTGAGAATCAAAGTGAGGAGAAATCTTGGCAGGACCCACATTTTACAGCTTAGGTTCATTCCACATATTGCAAAGAAAATAACTCAAAGGAAGGCAAATGATGAATACATACCTTCCGCAACATCTTGTAAGATGCCTTGCAGATTCCTTATATGAATGCAGCAGGCCATGAGCACTGATGACAATTACGAAGAATGGGGAGAGGAAATGCAGAAGTAAATTTCCAAAGCCATTTAACATCAAATAATTTGTTTATTGATACACAAAAATCTGTACATTACAAGATGGCAATGTTTGGTAACGGAACTCCCCCACACTTATCACCATCAATCCAAGCATTTTTACATGAAAATCAAATTGCACTTCCCATTCTAGAAATTTAAGAGTTAGAATTAGGTCCCTTTCTACGACCAAATGTCTGTACAATATTGACAAACCGACGATTATATTGGATTCTTCTTTTGGCTCGGCCAGTCTTCTTCTTTTTCTTTTCTTGCTTCTCTACCTGAAACAAACATTCACTTACTTAATCCCTCAATTGCTGAATTTTAATACACTAAGTTTGCATCAACTGCCCAATTATGAGTCAAACAGTTGAACCAAGAGCAGACAGTTGGTTGATTTAGGGGAGGAGATCAAACTGACTGACTGATTAGTTGAGAGGGTTTATGGGATCGAACAGCGAGGTCATCAGTCCCGCAATTCCGAAGTTAGTCACAGAAGAAAGAGGATCAAGTCAGGGGAGTCAAATTATAAAATAATAAAGTTAAAACACACACAGTTAAAGGCATAAAAGGTAGAACCAAATCAAAAACCTGGAACAAAAGGGCAGTCTTAGCATGGGAGAGTGGTCATGGGGTCCCAGACCAAGACGACATGGAGAGAGGTCCCAACCACAACCACCCTGCCCTTGCTCCAAGAGTAAAGTAAAACCTTGTACCTGGAAATAAAAACCCACAATCACAGAGTAAACTGAGGACCAGTTCAACCATCCATGAATTGTCTGCTAGTATTAAATTTAAAGAATCAGAAAGACTATACTTAGCATAAAACAGTGGAATCTTTCCACGAGGAGCAGAAGGAAGAGAGCCAAACTGCAAGTAGACTCCTTGATTGTGCAGCGTTTATTACTATGAGCAGTAGCACACCAGATGTCATTCCATTTTTGGGCAAAGAGGGATTTGACATAGATCCACATATCCAAAGGTGAAATCATGTAAGGAAATGGGGGTAAGTATCTGCTTCTCTAGCCAAACAGTCAGCCAGTTCATCCCTGGGATGCCCACATGACTTGGAACCCAGAGAAAGACAACTGAGCAGGCAGAACGGCCAAGGGCAGAGAGAAGGTCATGGATAGCAGACACCTAAGGGTGACTAGAGTAACATCGGTCAATAGGCTGCTCATTGAGTCTGAACAAATTAAAACAATGTGGAGAGAGGCATGAGAAACAAAATGGAGGGCTCTGTGGATGGCGAGGAGCTCTACTGTGAGCACATTACGTGATCCTGGCAATAAATAGTGTTCTGAGTCAATAGGAGACTTGAAATTGTGTCCCACCTTATTGATTGTCTTAGAACCATCAGTGTAGAAGATGTTGGCACCCTGGAACTCTGCAAGGATGACATGTACAAGATTCCGGAAAACCATAGGGGCAACAGAGGTCTTAGGACCCTGGAATAGATCAGTCCTAATCCATGGTCTAGGCACCATCCAAGGAGGGATGTGGGAGGAAAGACACAGGGTGCATTCTAGTGAGTGGAGATGGAGAACCCGACAGATGGCAGTGAGATGCATGCCATCCAGAAATCCCACCTGTGGGCAGGTGTCATGAGGGAGACATCACTCATTGGCAAAGAGGGCATGGTACACGGGATGGTCAGGTAACTGGTGAATGTAGATTGCGTAAGAAACCAGGAGTTGGTTCCATCGTATTTGTAGAGGGGGAATCCCCGCTTCCGCGAGGAGACTGCCAACAGGATTAGTGCAAAAGGCACCAACAGCCAGACGTACCCACAATGGTGAACAGGGTCAAGCAGTTGTGAAGTGAAAGGAGCACAGTAAAGACGGCGAAGAGTGGTGCGGTCTGCACCCCGAAATGTGTGGGCCATGACGCAGACAGCATTAAGCTTCCACATGCATGTAGTCTTTAGGTGGCGAATATGGGGCAGCCATGTCAGCTTTTTATCAAAAATAAGGCCCAAGAAACAGGACTGTGCTACAATGAGGAGTTGGTCGCCTAAACAAATTTAGAGATCGGGGTGTACTGTGGGTCGATGACAAAAATGCATAACTCCCATTTTGGTGGGAGGAAACTGGAAGCCATGGGAAGTGGCCCACGCAGAGGACCGTCAGATGGTTCCTTTGAGCCGGCACTCAGCATAGGTTACCAAGTGGGAGCTGCACCAGATACAAAAATCTGTTGACATACAATGCCGGGGTAACCACAGGTCCAACAGAGGTTACAAGCCCCATCAATGGCTATGAGGAAGAGTGTGACACTTAGCACAGAACTCTCTGGTATACCACTCTCCTGAATCCGAGGGGCACTGAGTAAAGTGCCAACTTCAACCCAGAATGGTGAGAGAAAAACTCACAGATAAAAATTGGAAGGAGACCACGAAAGGCCCAGCCATGGAGGATAACTAAAATGTGATGGTGGCAAGCCATGTTGTATGCCTTATGTAGGTCAAAGAAGACCACTACATGGTGCTGGCAGTTAGTAAAAGCCTGTCGGAGAGCTGTTTCTTACCTGAGTAAATGTTTAGTTGGAGATCATCCTGCTTGTAAGACACACTGATAGGGGGACAAAAGGCCCTGAGATTTGAGTATCCAACATAATCAGAAGCTAAGGTAATGAGCCTTAGTACGGAGACACTTAAAAGCGAGGAGGTTGGTCTGTAAAGGGTATCACTTAAATCGCTGCAGCGCCTGCCGGCAGTCCTGGACAGCAACTGCGACATACTTGGTCCACCATGGTACTGGTCGACGACAAGGGGGACCTGTGGATACGGGGACAGCAATGCCAGCAACATGAAGAATAGTGGCGGACACACGTTACACAACCGCATCAATGCAAATCGAGAGGGAGGTGTTTAAGTGCACAGCAGACAGGCCAATTGGCCCTGTGGAATGCCCAATGTGGGGCCTGTCTGCCTGGTGGCAGCGGGGGGATGATAGAATCACCGGAAAGTGGTCACTGTCACAAAGGTCATAATGGGATGGCCAATGCAGTGAAGCCACAAGAGAAGAGATTGTGAGATCAATAGCACTAAAAATGCCATGAGCAGCCCTGAGCAGCTCTGAAGTGGGTAGGTGAACCATCATTGAGGAGACACAAATCGAGATCCGTAATAAGTTGGTCAAGTAGGAGACCCCTACCCGTTGAAGTGGCACTCCCCCATGGTGGCATGCAAGATAGCTACGCTGCCTGAGGCACCTTGCCACAGTTTGCATGCCCCTGGAAGAGAGCGGGCGACCTTGGGGGTGCGCAGATGGTTCGTCTCATGGCTGAGGGGTGATAGGAGTCTTCCGGCCTGAGAGACGCCGGCAGAAAGAAAGGGAGTGGCTCCCAGATGGGAGGCCATGGAAACTGCAAGAGAGGGGGAGGGGGACGGGGCTGGGGTAAGGAAGAGGGAGGAGGGGGGAAAGGATGTAACAGAGGCAAAAGTTACAGATAGTGACACTGGATGGAACCTCCCATACTTTCGGCGAGCCTCAGCATAAAACAGACGATCCAGGGACTTGTTATCTTGGATCTTCTTTTCTCCCGTCTAAGCTGGGCAATCCAGCGAGCAAGGGGAGTAGTGGTCATGACAACTGACACACACAGGTGGCAGAACACAGGAGCTTCCCTCATGGAGTGGGTGTCCACAGTCATCACACAAAGGGTCCGCCATACAGTGGGAAGACTTATGCCCAAAACGAAAGCATCAAAAGCACCTCATGGATGGTGGTATGTACAGCTTCACGTCACTCCTGCAGCACACAGCCTTGACCTTTTCTGGGAGGGTATCCCCCTCGAAAGACAGACTGAAGGCAGTTGTCACTGCGACCCTTCTGCACACGTCGAACAAAATGAACCCTGCATTGCTCCAGATTAGCCCAGAGTTACTTATCACTTTGCAGGACAAAGTCCCTACGAAAAATGACTGCTTGGATCATATTCAGAGATTGGTGAGGAGTAAAGTCACTGGGATATTGCCAAGACAATCACAAGCACGAAGAGCTGCAGACTGGACGGCAGAAGAGGCTTTGATCAACAGGGAGACCGACTGCACCTTATTTTCCTTGATATTCTCCACAAAAAACACTAGCTTTGTGGCGGTGAATGTGTCCCAAATCCGTCCTACTACAGATCAGGTAGCGGGAAAGTGTTTCATCCCAAGACGGCAAGCCTGCCCCTCTTCCCATGGTGTAGCCAGGGAAGGGAAGGCTGCCAGGTCATACGAAGCAGCATTCAATGATCCTTCACCATTCAAAGAGACTGTTGTTTGGGAATGGCGAGATTTTTGCAGCCTGATACTCTTCATGCGCCAAGCATCTGCCCTGTTGCCATCCACTGAGACCAGGGGCGCCACAGAAAGCGCCAGGCGGTCGTTGCTAGGAGTTCTGATGCTCCAAGAAGACAAGCAACCACTCCTTGTCATACACAGGGAGGGAACAGCTCAGGTATCAGTAGGGTGATTCCTGTGTTGTCAGGGGTCTTAGCCAGATGGGTACATAACGGCCCCACCACAGCTACACATGCTGGTGACCTAGCAGAGTGGAAGGGGGCTACAGCAGGGAAGGGAGAGGGGAAGGAAGGGGGGGGGGGAGAGAGGAATCCACACTGTAGAAGGTAGGGAGGGAGTTCTTCCCCATATGGCTCATATTAAAAACAGAAAATTTTAAAGTGAAGGTCAAACGTCAAGCAGGGATATAAATACCAAAAAGGTGGAAATAACAGGCAGAATGAACAAATTTCAAGCCAGGTGGATAGCCAGGTCAATATAAATCAGAACACCGAGAGAGGGGAAGGAGGGGCAACGGGGAAGGAGCGAGGATATGGAGGGAGGGCAGGGTGAAGGAAATGCAGCCAGGAAAGGAAGAATTGGCTGCAATACCTCGAGAGGCCATGTGTGCGCCACAGTAGAACTCATGAAAGAACTGGGAGCCCTTTGGGGGGGGGGGGGGGGGGGGCATCAAACGGAGAGGTAAGTGGTCCCATGATCTAGGATGGCAGAAAGCAAGGTAGGAACAACACAAACAGCACAGTCCAGTCAACTTGTAAAGAGGAAAAAGGAAATCCTATGCGCGTTGGGCACCAGCATTGCCACCGACCTGTCCCGACACACCACACCAAAATCATGATACAATGGTGACTACACCATTGGAAGAAGACACAAGAAAAGGAAAAACAAAACAGCGCAACAGATGAGTCACGGAGGGGAGAACTTGAGTGGTGTGGAGGCAAGGTTAAAGACTCCATCCAACACCTTACGCTAACTAAGGGACTAATTCCAGAAGATTCAAGGACTTACACCTGAGAGTACAAACCACTTTCACGAAGGAAACCAAGAACAGACCTAACCATGCAAGGGTTGTCCCCTAACACCCCAAGACAAGGAAAGTGGGAGGGCATATCTAGTGCGAAGGGCCAGGGGCAGTTAAAAAAAAAAAAAAATATATATATATATATATATATATATATATATATATATATATATATATATATATATATATTGATCACCTTCAGTGGAGCCCCAGAACTACAAGTGGGTGGTGATGGGTCAACATAACAAAACTCAGGTGAGGAAGGACTCTTTAATAAAACAGAGGGTCTGATAGAAGGCCATCAATTCCACAGTAAACACCCCACACATGGCAGGCAAGAGATGGTGTTCCGTGCAAACAGAAGACGTAAAGGCATATCCCACATCATCAACAATTTAGAGTCATCAGTGTGTAAAACAGTGGCATCCTGAACTCCTGTAAGAGTGTTCATAATAAACAATGGAACACCAATAGAATGATGGAAGCTTTCAGTTACCAGAAAAAAAGCCATCAAAACCCATGGCTGAAGAACTAAGCAAGGGGGGGGGGATAGAATGTGGGAAAGAGGACATGGAGGGGAGACTGAAATCATATCAGAGAGAAGTGAGGCAGAGCCCAACCAGTAATCCCATCCCACCAGAGGGTGGGCGACAGCCCAAAGCCGCAAAAAGAAAACAATACGAATGGTAAGCCACCTAATTGAAAATGGAGGGATCCCAGCATCAACCAGAAGACTATAGACAGGGCTAGTGCGAGAGGCACCAGTGGCTAAATGAACACCACAATGGTTAATCAGGTCCATATCAAGAGTGGAGGCCTCCACTTAATATGAAACACACATCTGGCATGTATCAGATCACAGTATAATCAAGACTAATTCTTGTTCAATCCCCAAAGCCATGAATTCTAAAACCATGAAACTTTTTTTCTGAAAATTGACAGAAAAGTATGGGAGAAGTTAAATCAATATGGTCATTAGGTTATAGTACTCTCCTTGCATGCTTGTACCAAGGCACTATAAAAAAACTAAGAAAAGTACTTCATTTTCTGGAAATAAAAATAACAAAAAAGGGAGACTGGAGAGGGGAGTTAGATTACAAAACATATGTAATGACATGATGCTGAGGCAGATGTTGGGGAAATATGAGGGAATTAGTGCAACAAAGATCAACACTTAAGGTAGTATGGTAAAGTAGCACAAATGATTTCAGGATTCCTGGGTCAGAACATGTAGAGCATTATTGCTGTCCAAGATGTTTCACACACTGCACACTGGGATTCTATGCTATGTACTTTACATTCCTTCTCACCTCTCTCTCTCACTGCAGCCTACTGCCAGCTTCTGCAGTTCTACGATATTTCCCCTTCACCTAAAACTATATTGTAACCCTGCTTCTGCTTTGTTGTTTCACTACTACACTCAGCATGTCAATACAACAATGATCATTTCACACCTTACCACTCCCTTTCTTGTACCCAAATTTTCACATTATCTGCCCTTTTATTCTTACAAAAATGTCTTTCCTGTTGTGGTGGTGATCTTCAGTCCGAATGCTGGCTGCAGCTCTTCATGTTATCTGTCCCGTGCAAGCCTCTTTACCTCTGAATTACTACTGCAATCTACACTCATTTCAACATGCTTACTGTATTCATCTCTTTCTCCCTACACTATTTTTACTCCCCCTCCCCCTCATGCTTCCCTCCAATATAAAATTGAGGATTCCCTCATGTCTTAGAATGTGACCTATCAACCAATTCCCTTCTTTTAGTCAAGTTATGTCACACGTTATGATCGCTCCAATTCCATCCAGTATCTCCTCATTGGGTACACAATCTACCAATCTAATCTTCAGCATTGTTCTGTAGCATCACATTTCGATATATTCTATTCTCATCTTGTCTGAATTGCTTATTGAACACAATTCACTTCCGTATAAGGCTACATTCCAGACAAACACCTTCAGAAAATACTTCCCAACACTTATATCTATATTCGATGTTAAAGAATTTCCTTCTACAGAAACTCTTTTTCTTGCAGTTGCCAGTCTATAGTTTATATCTTCTCTAGTTCGGTTATCATCAGTTATTTTATTGCCCAAATAGCAAAACTAGTCTAATACTTTTAGTGTCTCATTTTTCTTTGGTTTGCTTTACTGCTTGCTCAATGTACATGCTGAACATCATTTGGGATAAGCTACAACACTGACATCACTCCCTTCTCAACCATTCACTTCCTTTCATATCCCTCCACTGTAATAACTGCCATCTGCTGGTATAAAACCTTTTATGCTCTGTATTTTATCCTTGCAATCTTCAATATTTCAAAGAGTGTAGTCCTGACAACATCATCAAAAGGTTTCTCTAAATTTTCTGCTGTTATAAATGCAGATTTGCCTTTCTTCAATCTATCTTCAAAGATAAGTTGTAGCATTTGTATTTCTTTGTGCATTCCCACGTCCCTCCGGAACCCTATCTGTCCTTCCCCGAGGTTGGCTTGAACCAGTTTTTTTCATTCTTGTGCAAGTAATTCATGTTAGTGCACTTCAGCCACGATTTACTGAACTGATGGTTCAGTATTATTCACAACTGTCTTCTTTGTAATGGAAGTCTTAGCACATTTCAACATCTCATACACCTAGCACATCACATGGAATAGTTCTGTCATGGCTGGCTCTGCCAGGTTTTTTTTTTTTTTTTTAAGGGCGCAAAACTGCTATGGTCATTAGCGCCCAGCCTGTGACTTAGGAAACAGTAAAAAAACCGAAACTGAAAATCAGCAGCAATGGGAACAAAGTCATAAAATTGGAGAAACTAAAAGCAGAAGGAAGGCTTAAAAATCCACTACAGAAAGGGGGTGGTTGTCCCCAAAAAAAGCTTCAAATGACTGACGTCATTTCACTAGCACTAATAAACTGGAGAACGCGGTCGGCTGAGCGCGTGTCATCTGCTAAAATCGACGATAGATCAGGCGATAGCTGTAGACGGGCGCGTAACGGATTAAAATAGGGGCATTCAATTAAAAGGTGTCTTACCGTCCACAGCTGAGAGCAGTGGGGACAGAGTGGGGGAGGATCGCCGCTTAAAAGATGTCGATGGCTAAAAAGACAGTGCCCTATCCGGAGTCGAGTTAAAATTACCTCCTCCCGACGACGCGTTCGGGAGGAAGAAGTCCAAGCGCAAAGAAGAGCTTTCACTTCCCGCAATTTATTATTGGGAAGTGTTGACCAATGCGCATGCCATAAATGAGCAACTTTGCGACATAAACCTCTCCGTAGATCGGTGAAGGGAAGCGACGGAATAGCTGGCCGAGGAAGAGAGACTGCAGCCTTGGCCGCTATATCGGCCGCCTCATTCCCACAGATACCAGCGTGTCCCGGGAGCCAGAGGAACACCACCGAGACGCCCCCCAGATGGAGCAAGTGCAGACAGTCCTGAATCCGGTGGACCAGAGGGTGCACAGGGTAAAGAGCTTGGAGACGGAGGAGAGAGCTGAGAGAATCTGAGCAGATAACGTACTGTATCCGCCGATGGCGGCGGATGTAGTGGACAGCCTGGAGAACAGCGTAAAGCTCCGCAGTTTACACCGAACACTGGTCGGGAAGCCGAAATTGATTTGGGGAGTCGCCAACAATATAGGCACTCCCTACACCTAACGATGTTTTCGAGCCGTCGGTGTAAATAAATGTGGCGTCCGTCATTTGTGCACATAGAGCAGTAAATGCCCGACGATCTGCCAGAGGTATCAGTAGTTCTGAGAATGTTGTCCACTCTGAAGGCCTTGTTTCAACTTAGGTCTCTCAATGTTCAGTCAAATTCTTCTCGCAGTATCATATCCTCCATTTCACTTTCATCTACTTCCCCTTGCTTTCAGTTGTTTGCAAGTACTAGCACAGAATGGCTACATTCAAGAACAGATGAGTCAATAATTCCACATGGCTGTCCCTGAAACTACTAAAAAGGCTGCCGTCCCTCTCCAGAAATCGCATTTTGTCTGGTCTCTCCACAGACACCCCTCCATTGTGGTAGCACCTACAGTACAGCTAACTGTATCGTTGAGGTGCACGAGCCATCACACCTCAACAAGGTCCGTGGTTTATTGGGGGCAGGGGAGAGGGGGGGGTGGCTTGTATCGGTATTACTGGAAAAACTTAACTGGTAATTACAAGGCGACAGCTAACCAGTTCTTACATTCGTAATACTAGTGATTGTGGATAAAGATAATCCTTGCTTTTGGAGCTCATGCACTCCTCCTTTGGGAAAGGATAAAGGATTTCTTGAGGGAGGTTGGAAAGGCAGGACACACTACTCAGACTCTCAGCTGAGAGAAACCCACTGACCGACAGAGCACATACATGTTTATTGGCAGTACTAGGAATTTCACCACCTAAAAGTAAGTACTGGTCAGCAATTTTGCCTTCTTGTAATTGGCAGTTATTACTCTACATTCGCATAAAATTATGTTACACCATTATTCAAATTTTTAGTTTCATTTCCTTAAAATCACCTACATTCACAACTCTAGCATTTTAGTCCTCCTTGTTCAGTCCTCCTTGTCTTTTCTCATCCTCATTTCATTTCACCAAATTATTTCATGTGGATTTCCACTGAACTCCACTTTTGTATACACACCCACCTCTTCCATTTTTTTGTTCCAATTCAAGAAAGAGTCCTCGATTTAAACAATTCAGTGATTAATTCTCATTATTTACGAAAACTAGCTGTGCGCACACGCACGCACGCACACTTTGGGGAACATTTACCAGTGCAGAGCAACACAACTGCAAAGTATCATTTATCTTACAATTCTTGTTCTCCTTTGTTACCTTGTTCTTGACAAAAACCCAAATAACTCCAATGGCACTGAATTTGCAGAATGCCAGAGGCAACCACAGAAGTTTAATTTCCTTGTCCACTAAGTGTGTACTTTCCACAAGGTATTCTTGTGACCTGAAGTGCAGTTGCACATGCTTCATTAGGCCTAATTTTGTAAATTCCTCATCTGATTGTACAGATAGAGGCTCTACGCTATTGCTTTTCATCTGTTTAGTAATAGAATTCTTCCTCTGTTTCAGAGATTGAATTTGTGATATTGATTTAGCATTGTGTGGTATGGAGCCTGATCTATAACAACTGGAGATTTGTTCTGCAATTTTCGAGTCCATACCTAACCCAATCTTCAATCTTCATTGTGTTTAGCATTCATCTCAGAATGGTACTGTGCACCTCCTTTTTGCCCAACACGACGTAAACCGGTGTTTTGCATAAACCCATCTTCGCACCAAATGTGGCACAATATAATCTTTTTCCCAGCCTGGACATAGTTTAAATTCTTTCTTTCCAGCCATACCATTCCTGAACACTTTCTCTGAGATAATCATATACATTTTTTGGTATCTAAGTTCTGTTTTGTTCCTGCGATCAAAATTTTCTGGAATAATCTGCACCACACCAACTCTCGTCAGCATAATATACAGTACATCAGTGTTTGGCGAGTATCTTATTTCCCGCAAGAACTGTTTTCTTTTTCCTGTGAATAGGTTATATTCCATCATCATGGATTTTTTGTTTAACTTTTTGAATCTGAAGCCCAATTTCCAAATAGTACACCAAAGGGTTGTTTCATTGTTACCAGGAAAGTCTTTCACTTCAGTCTTCAACTTTTTCAACACATCTGCTACTGGTGAAAACTGCTTTTACACATTTAAGTTGGGGATTTTCCTTCTTATGACTCCCTGCGTGAACTTGTCCAATGCAAACTTGTGTAGTCTGCCAGAACTTTTTATTGGTTATACAAGATATATTCTGTTGAAGTTTGCTTCACTGTAGTTTTACTAGCATTGACACACTCAAAAGTTCTCTTTACTGGCTGTGACAGGGAAGTGCTCGCGCCCTGTCGTTTTTCAGCCTCAAAGCAAGCATGCCCAATGATCACTGTGGACTTATCAGATCTCTAAATGATGCGTAGTTTCACACAAGTACATTTGTACCACAAAGAGCTCCTCAAACGAGTACTAAACAACAAGCAGTAGCATGGTTGTTTTCTATCTGAGGGGAAACTGATGTAAAACATGCAACAATGAACAATGAAATGGAAATACTTTCAGAGGTTCAGTAACACAGCATACATGAGCACACGGCACGTAAGGACACAAAAGCGAATAAATTAAACACATGCTATTAGTGTTTTAAGCTGAGTTACATTCATAAAAAATATAACAGCTGTAAAAGACAAGAACAGAGCTGGTGTTTACACTTTCCATGTTGTTCATAAGTATCAAGTGTTACGCGAGTTGTGGCGGTCTACATCCACTATTATTATGACAAAAGGACTAATTGGAAACCAACAAAAATCAACCTTCAAATGGACAATGGGTCTATCTTTAAACCAAGGAAAGGAAATAGTTAACATAATTATGGTCTTGCTTCTGTGACTCTTCAAAGTTTACACTCACCAAAAAAAAAGCTTGATAAGTACACTTTCTCTTAAATATCACCATGTACATCACCCTCCCCGCCCCTCTCTGTTCAACTAAAATATAATATTCATACACCAAATACAACCAGACATTTCCAAAATTCCAACAAGGTACAACACATCAGTGTTTGTCATGCAATATAACAAGAATATGAGCTCAAAGTCAGGGGTTAATCATTATGAAATAGACAATATTGCGTGTCCTAATCCAGGTGTTTTAAGTGTTCCTAGTTCTTAGCTTTCTCTCGATGCTCTTGGGAAACTTCTGATACTTGGAACTCTCATAAGTGGTATGTAAAAGCTCATATTACAGCACATATTGTTAATATTAATCTTTATTTTTATTGTGTACATATTCCCTGCTTATTGCTCATTGTTGTTCCCTACCATGAAACTACACTACACTTTTCCTTTGCTGTCAGTTTCCTATTACAATGTACTGGAAACAAAAACCTAACAAATTGTAACTGAACAAACTGTTCACTCAGGTGAGAGTAAAAATATTTTAAGCATCACTTGGTAAAAATGCTATTAAGTTATGAGTTTGTACTAAAGTATCACTGCTCTGTTCAAAAACTACTAACCAAAAGAGCAAAGTGTAAAATGTTGCAGTAAAGAAGTACAAAAAGCAGTGTCAAATACTTCGTATAAAGTTATGTAGGGTTGATGGTAGAACAGTAACACCAATTACAGCAGCTGAAGAAAAATGTTTAACATTAAGAGACTATGCAAAATGATTAACTACACATTACCAAAGCATACTGTACATAAGGAGAAACTACATGTAGCTATTTTGAGGCAGACATGCAATACTTCTTTCAGTGATTCACGCCTTACCTTTGGTGTCTGACCCTTAACCTTCCCTGCTCGAGCTAAGGATCCATGGACCTTTCCTCCTTTTAAGCTAACAGTGAAATCTAATTCAAGGGATGGCAGTGCAGACACTGTAACATCATCTGCTAATGGAGATCCAGCACAGTACAAGAAAGTATCACCAACATTCTCTACACCTTCTAGGTGACAGAGGTGATCCTGCAAAAAAGTAGACTAAATCAGTCTCCTGTAATACATAATCCAAATAACAATACTTTAAGTTACTGTGAAATAAAAACAAAACACTGAAACTTTCTATAGAACATAGACAATATTTATAATTCAAAGTTGTGCTTGAGTTTCTATAACTAAATTTTTCAACTGAGAGTGTAATTTGTTCTGTGATACTACTGTATTGTTTAAGCATGCTGCATCTATTTACAAATGCTGATAATCCCAATGCGGTATTTGTGTACAGGTTTTGAATGGAAATGCTGCTGCTGCTGCTGCTACTACTGCTGGGAGAGAATACGGTAGATGATTTGCTAACCACAGAGTACAAGATTCAAGAGTGTTTACTTGCATTTTGACTAAATTGTGTGACAGGGGTGCAGCATGCATGAACCAGCAGACATTATTAAGGTGGTAGCATGTGGTCCTTTGACAAGTCCATCCAGAATTTCTACACTTATTGGTGTTCCACATACAAGAATATGGTGGAAGTTACCTCTAGGAAAACAACGGACCTGTAATACTCATGCCCAAAGCCACTTTTACATCTGAAGAATTCTCTCCACTGAGAACGACACTATATTCCATTTGCTAGAAACCTTTCAATTCAATCACACAGTTGGTCTGATATTCTGTATTCACTTCTTTTGTCATTAGGTGGCAGTATGGAACTGTATTGACTGCCTTATGTAAGTCAAAGAACACAGCATCATTGATTTAAATAATGAAAAATTACACCAGTACCAAAAACATCAACTGTTACACATGAAGCTAAACACGGCATCCATCCCGGTGTCAGTATCTACCACCTTCTGGGTCTCATGAATGTACAGAGCGAGCTGTGTTTCACAAGATCATCGTTTTCAGAGTCCTTGTCGATTCCTACAGAACAGATGTTTGGTCACAGGAAATGTCATAACACACAAAGATAAAACATGTCTACAACTGACCAACATCAGAAATATAGGCTTATAGTTTTCTCTCTCTCTCTGTGTGTGTGTGTGTGTGTGTGTGTGTGTGTGTGTGTGTGTGTGTTTGACAACCCTTCTTGAAAACAGGAATCACCTGTGCTTTTATCCAATCATCGGGAACACCTTGCTCCTCCAAAGACCTACAGTACACTGCAATTAGAAGTTGGGCAAGTTCTTTTACATGCTTTGAGCAGAACCATACTGGTACCCCATCACATCCAGAGCCTTCTCATGTTGAGTGATTTCAGCTGATTTTGTATCCCATGCTCACTTATTTCATTATCAGCCATTTTGTCATTTGTGTGGCGAATACAGGAGGCACTAAAGTGCCAACATCCTCCGATTTGGTAAAAGGCATTCAGTATTGTGGCCTTTTCTGTGTCATCCTTTGTTTCAATGCCATTATCGTCACAGCAGTCTGGACAGATGGGTTCGATCCCTTTATCAATTTATCATATGACCAAAACTTCTTATGATTTTGTGTCAAGTAGCTAGAAAGAATTTTACTTTCGAATTTGCTGCGCACATGGCTCTCCTTATGTAAATTTTCACTTCATTCTTCACATTTGCTTCTCTGTGAGACTTCAGCTACATAAATTTCCAGTAAAGCTCTGAGCAGCTTTCTAACATGAGGGAATCAGGGCAGGTCTTGTCCATCCCTCACAACTTTTCTTGGAACATACCTGTCTAAAGCATATAGTACAATGCTCTTTAACTTTGGTTGGTTGGTTTGTGGGATTAAAGGGGCCAGACTGCGATGGTCATCGGTCCCTTTTTCCAAAAAATTAAAACCGCCCAAAGAGAATAAAAAACGAACAGCGGGAAAGACGTCAGACGACACAGGACGAGAAAGACTCCGACAGGGATCAGACAAAACAAATTAAAACACACAGAGTGTGACGGTGGTTGGCCGACCATAGAGAAACAAAAAAGAGGAGAAGCCAACCACCAAGAACACATTAAAAACTCAGTTTAAAATCAGAGGCTAAAATCCAGAATCAACACTAAAAAACAAACACTCAGATTAAACTATAAAAACCCCCTGCCCAAATAAAACGCAAAACTAAGTCCACCATGGCAGAGTCATCTAGTAAAAGGGCAAGGAGCGTATCAGGCAGCGCAAATGTCTGCCTGAGCACAGTTAAAAGCGGACAAGTTAATAAAATGTGCACCACCGTCAAAACCGCCCCACAGCGACAGAGGGGCGGGTCATCACGACGCAATAACTAACTGTGAGACAGTCGGGTGTGGCCAATGTGGAGCTGACAAAGAACAACTGAATCTCTGCGAGTGGCTCGCATGGATGACTGCCACACACGCGTCGTCGCCTTGAGAGAACGGAGTTTGTTTGGCGTGGGCAGATTGCGCCATTCAGTGTCCCAAAGCGAGAGAACTTCGCGGCGGAAGACTGCCCGCAAATCAGTCTCCGGGAGGCCAATGTCCAGGGTGGGTTCACTGGTGGCCTGTTTGGCCAGGCGGTCAACACGTTCATTGCCCGGGATACCGACGTGACCGGGGGTCCACACAAAGACCACAGAGCGGCCGCAACGCGCAAGAGTATGCAGGGACTCATGGATAGCCATCACCAGACGAGAACGAGGAAAACACTGGTCGAGAGCTCGTAAACCGCTCAGGGAATCGCTACAGATAACGAAGGACTCACCTGAGCAGGAGCGGATATACTCTAGGGCACGAAAGATGGCGACCAGCTCAGCCGTGTAAACGCTCCAGCCATCCGGCACGGAACGTTATTCGGAATGGTCCCCTAGAGTTAGCGCATACCCGACACGACCAGCAACCATCGAACCGTCAGTGTAAACAATTCCAGAGCCCTGATACGTGGCCAGGATGGAATAAAAGCGGCGGCGGAAGGCCTCTGGAGGGACTGAGTCCTTCGAGCCCTGTGCCAAGTCGAACCGAAGGCATGGGCGAGGAACACACCACAGGGGTGTACGCAGAGGTGCCCGGAAAGGAGGTGGAACAGGGAAAAACCCAAGCCCGGAGAGAAGCTCCTTGACGTGTACGGCAATCGGACAACCCGACTGGGGCCAACGGTCTGGCAGATGGACAACTGACTGCGGGAACAGGACACGGGAATTTGGATGCCGGGCAAGCTAAAAACATGGGCAGCATAAGCAGCCAGTAATTGTTGGCGTCGTAACCGCAGTGGAGGGACACCTGCCTCCACTAGTATGCTGTCCACGGGGCTGGTGCGGAAAGCACCAGTGGCAAGGCGTATCCCGCTATGGAGGATTGGGTCCAGCACCCACAACGCAGATGGGGAAGCTGAGCCATAAGCCAGGCTCCCATAATCCAGACGAGACTGGATTAACGCCTGGTAGAGCCGGAACAGGGTAGATCGGTCGGCGCCCCAGCGGGTGTGGCTCAAACATCGCAGAGCATTGAGATGCCGCCAATACGCCTGTTTGAGCTGCCGGATATGAGGCAGCCAAGTCAACCGGGCATCAAAAACCACCCCCAAAAACCTGTGTGATTCCACCACTGAAAGAAGTTCGCCGTTAAGAGAAAGCTGCAGCTCCGGGTGGACAGTACGTCACCGGCAGAAATGCGTAACGCAGGTCTTGGCTGCCGAAAACTGGAACCCATGAGCTACAGCCCAAGACTGCGCCTTGCGGATAGCGCCCTGTAGCTGACGTTCAACAGCTGCAATGCCAGTAGAGCTGTAGTAAAGGCAGAAGTCGTCAGCATACAGGGAAGCGGAGACAGAATTTCCCACGGCCGCAGCAAGCCCATTAATGGCTATTAAAAACAGGCAGACACGTAAAACAGAACCCTGTGGCACACCGTTCTCCTGGACGTGGGAGGAACTATACGAGGCCGCGACTTGCACGCGGAAGGTACGATACGACAGAAAATTGCGGATAAAAATCGGCAGAGGACCCCGAAGACCCCATCCATGAAGCGTAGAAAGGATGTGATGACACCATGTCGTATCGTACGCCTTCCGCATGTCGAAAAAGACAGCGACCAGGTGCTGACGGCGGGCAAAGGCAGTACATGGATGGCCGACTCCAGGCTCACCAGATTGTCGGTGGCGGAGTGGCCTTTATGGAACCCACCCTGAGACGGAGCCAGAAGGCCCCGAGACTCCAGTACCCAATTCAAGTGCCGGCTCACCATCCGTTCAAGCAACTTGCAAAGAACGTTGGTGAGGCTAATGGGACGGTAGCTGTCCACCTCCAGAGGGTTCTTTCCAGGTTTCAAAACGGGGATGACAATGCTTTCCCGCCATTGCGACGGAAACTCCCCCTCGACCCAAAGACGGTTGTAAAGATCGAGGAGGCGCCGCTGGCAGTCCACTGAAAGGTGTTTCAGCATCTGACAGTGGATGCCATATGGCCCAGGAGCGGTATCAGGGCAAGCGGCTAGGGCACTGCGAAATTCCCACTCACTGAATGGAGCATTGTAAGATTCTTGGTGGTGGGTGCGAAACGAAAGGCTCCGACGTTCCATCCGCTCTTTAATGGAGCGGAAGGCCAGTGGGGAATTGGAAGAAGCGGAACTCAGAGTAAAATGCTCTGCCAAGCTGTTGGCAATTTCGCCGGAGTCTGTACACACTGCTCCATTCAGTGAGAGCGCAGGGACGCTGACAGGGGTCCGATAGCCATAGAGGCGTCGGATCTTGGCCCAGACCTGCGATGGAGAGACATGGAGGCCAATGGTGGACACATACCGCTCCCAGCACTCCTGCTTGTTTTGGCGGATAAGGCGGCGGGCCCGCGCACGCAGCCGTTTGAAGATGATGAGGTGTTCAATGCAGGGATGTCGCTTGTGACGCTGTAGCGCCCGCCGGCGATCTTTAATCGCTGCAGCGATCTCAGGCGACCACCAAGGCACAGTCCGCCGCCGAGGGGACCCAGAGGAACGGGGAATGGCAGATTCGGTGGCAGTAATGATGCCGGTGGTGACCGATTGAACCACCGCATCAATGTCATCATTAGAGAGAGGCTCAATAGTGGCAGTGGAGGAGAACAAGTCCCAGTCAGCCTTATTCATAGCCCATCTGCTAGGGCGCCCAAAAGAGTGACGCCGTGGTAGTGACAGAAAGATCGGAAAGTGGTCACTACCACACAGGTCGTCATGCACACTCCATTGGACAGACGGTAAGAGGCTAGGGCTACAGATTGAAAGGTCAATGGTGGAGTATGTGCCATGCGCCACACTGAAGTGTGTGAAGGCACCATCATTTAAAATCGAGAGATCAAGCTGCGACAATAAATGCTAAACGGTGGCGCCTCGACCTGTTGCCACTGATCCACCCCACAGAGGGTTATGGGCGTTGAAGTCGCCCAATAGCAAGAAAGGTGGCAGCAATTGGGCTATCAGCGCAGCCAGGACATGCTGCGAGACATCACCATCCGGTGGAAGGTAAAGACTGCAGACGGTAACAGCCTGTGGCGTCCACACCCGAACAGTGACAGCCTCTAAAGGTGTTTGGAGAGGGACAGACTCGCTGTGCAGAGTGTGAAGGACATAGAGGCAGACACCACCAGACACCCTTTCATATGCTGCCCGGTTCTTATAATAACCCCGATAGCCACGGAGGGCGGGGGTTCGCATTGCTGGAAACCAAGTTTCCTGAAGAGCAATGCAGAAGAAAGGGTGAAGGCTGATAAGTTGGTGGAGCTCAACTAAATGATGGAAGAAACCGCTGCAGTTCCACTGGAGGATGGTATTGTCCATTGCGGAGAAAGGCGTGACGGGACTGGGAAGGCAGATTATGCCGCTGGGTCACCTGCTGCCTCCGATGGAGCACCCGTGCAAGTGCTATCCATTGCGTCTGAGGGATCGGTGAGATCGAGGTCCTCAGCGGACGCAAGGATCTCCACCTCATCCTCAGACGCAGAGCTTTTAGGTAGCGGTGGAGTAGGTGCCACCGCAGGTGTCTTGGACTTACGGGTCTTCAAAGTCGTTTTCTCTCGCTGTTCCTTTGGTTGCCGTTGTTGAGAGGGCTTATCGGAGTCAGTCTCTGGGACCGAAGAGGATGGCGAAGCCCGTCGACCAGCGACCTGTGGCTTCTTCAGCCACTGGTTGGTGTCTGCTGTGCGGCTGGTAGGAACCTGGGAAGGGAGTGACCCAAGGGATCCCTTCCGAGCGAGAGAAGCCGAAGAAGACTTACGCTTCTCCGGCTTAGAAGTGGGGACTGGTGTCCCCGGTGGTTTAGTGGGTGCTGCTCCCGAGGTAGATGGTGTGGGAGCAACAGCGAGAGAAGGGGCCCCCATCGTCAAGGGGGCAGGTGAGGTCCTCTGACTCTGAGAGCTGACTGTATATCTTGCAGCTGAAGGAGCTGGAACAGGAGTGACAGTGGAGGCATAAGATGACATCATGCGCACGGGATGTAGCCATTCAAATTTCCGCTTAGCCTCAGTGTAAGTCAGTCGGTCCAGAGTCTTATATTCCATGATTTTGCGTTCTTTCTGTAAGATACTGCAGTCCGGCGAGCAAGGGGAATGAAGCTCTGCACAGTTGACACAGACGGGAGGTGGAGCACATGGAGTATCGGGATGAGATGGGCGTCCACAATCTCTACATGTGAAGCTAGAAGTACAGCGAAAGGATATGTGACCGAACTTCCAGCACTTAAAGCACCGCATCGGGGGAGGGATATAGGGTTTGACGTCACACCGGTAGACCATCACCTTGACCTTCTCTGGTAAGGTATCACCTTCGAAGGCCAAGATGAAGGCACCGGTAGCTACCTGATTGTCCCTCGGACCCCGATGAACACGCCGTACGAAATGTACACCTCGGCGCTCTAAATTGGCGCACAGCTCGTCATCAGACTGCAAAAGGAGGTCCCTATGGAAAATAACACCCTGGACCATATTTAAACTCTTATGTGGGGTGATGGTAACGTGAACATCCCCCAACTTGTCACAAGCAAGTAACCTGCGTGACTGGGCAGAGGATGCCGTTTTTATCAAAACTGACCCAGAGCGCATTTTGGACAAGCCCTCCACCTCCCCAAACTTGTCCTCTAAATGCTCTACAAAGAACTGAGGCTTCACGGATAGAAACGAGTCACCATCAGCTCTGGTACAGACAAGATACCTGGGCGAATAGACGTCACTGTCAGTCATTGCCTTTCGTTCCTCCCATGGAGTGGCCAGGGATGGGAACGATTTGGGGCATAAACGTTAGCTTTAAAATGAGCCCTCGAACGCTTAGAGACTGCTGGTGGCTGGCCGCCAGCGAGAGATGATGTACCACGCTTCATTGCGGGTCATCCGCCCTGATGCCACCTACTCCGACCAAGGGCCCTCCCCACGGGCGCCTCCCAGCCGCAGCAATAGCCACCTGGCAGGATGGCCATTGCCGGGAGTCCTGATGCCCCAGGGAGATGGGCATCTACTCCTTGGCATACGTGGGGAGTTAACGGCGCAGGCATCAGTAGAGCGATCCCTGTGTTGTCAGGGGGCTACAACCAACAGGGTAAATGGCGGCCCCACCACAACGGACTGGCTACCGTGCTGGATCTTAGGTGCAAAAACGTCCAAGGTCGTCGTCGCAGTTAAAAGCAACACTGCAGAGTGCAGCGTGGTAATCGCACCCAGGGACGTATCCTAGCCCAAGAGATGGAAAACGAGCGGGACACCATTGCAACGACGAAAAAGCCGGCTAAAAAGGTCTCAATACACGACGGATACAGTGCACCATGTAAGGCGCCCTTCCCCAATTGGCTCACTCTTCGGAATAATTTAGAAAGATGGAGGTCAAACGCGAGAGGGGACCATCACAGAAGGCCAAAACATTTGAGACTCCTTTTAGTCGCCTCTTACGACAGGCAGGAATACCGCGGGCCTATTCTAACCCCCGAACCCGCAGGGGGGGGCTCTTTAACTTTATCCATTGACACTCAACACTATTAGTGCTGGAGATATTTTCATGCTGACCACTCAAGTAATCTGAAATTGCTTTTTGTTGCTCTTGCTATTTACTGCTGTATTCAATGATTTCCCGTTCTATGACAACTGCATAGAAAAGTTCAGGTCTGTTTGTCAGCAGCAGGTATAAAATGTTACCTTCACGAATTGGTACCCTAACTGATCAAGGAAATTTTTAGACAAGGCATTTCAAACGATTTCACAATAATCCCTGCCCTGCCTTAATCACTTAAATTTCCCAATTTATAGGTGGGAAGTTGAACTCTGCACCAAATACTACAGCATTACCAGGAAATTTACATTAAATATGCTTAAAATTTCTCCTCAGATGTTCTGCCATTACTGCTCCTGAGGCAGGGGGTCCATTAGGGCATCCAATGATCTTGTTTGATCCACTTTTAATACTGGGTGTTTATCAGTGAAGTGCAGCTATTCACAGAGGTCCAGTGTGGACTGCAATTATTGTATGGCAGTGAAACTTTGTAGATATGCTAATGCATTAACGCATAACCAATTTATGCTGGAAAACAAATTTGTCCCATTTGTGGCCATGACTGTATGAGATCCACATTCTCATTTCGCACGCCATAACGTTAGTTAACAATGTGGTTACTGAGAAGAGAGACCTCGTGCTATCAGTGAAACTGTCTTATGTAAACAGCAGCAATTTCAGTGCAGGAGGGCGACAGGAAGGGCATCCAGACTTGCCACATCCAATTATATCTTTAGTGCCCTCTCCTTGAGGTTTTTCTGTATCCGCCATTGCTGTATCTGCTACCAAAACTAGAAGATTCGGCAGCAGAGATATACTGGCTAAGTGAGCACCTAACTGATATAAAAAAGTATAGATGAAAAATTAATAAAACAACTGCTATATCACGAACTGCGGGAGATTTGAGATATTAAATATTTTATTTTCCAACTGGTGAAGTAGCTCCTTCTATATACATAAGGATTTATGATGAGGCTTGCTTTTGATACCCACAATGCTGTAAGAAGTATAAGACAAAGGTACACTTATTACCATCCACATACATAACAAAATAAGCCAACACACCAAAGTGGGTTTACTAAAAATGGAGACTCAGTTCAAATCCAATTAAAATTAAGATGGAAGAAACTGAGCCTCTTAACTTTAATATTATTGAACTACAAAGCGGGTAACACAACTTGGGTGGGGACGCTCTCTTCAAGTAGTCTACATGTACAGTGAGTACTGGAAGTGGAGACAGTAGTATCTGAATTGAGCAGTAATAAGGTAATTGATGAAGTCGGTGCACACATTATCAAAGAATTGGATGAACTGGTCAGCAAAGGCTGAACAATATATGGAAATAAAATGTAATAAGTAGCAACAGAAAACAAATGTATCCACAACAATGTGTAAAAAGTGACAAGAAGAAATTCACCTCTACTACAGACATCACACTAGATCTAATAAACAAGGAGCAAATCCACAGGAGCAAAGAACAAGAAAATCCATGGTGAAGGAAAATACCTGCAACTTTGTCAAAAGAAGTATGTTGGCCTTCATCTCAAATGATTTAGGGAAGCAACAAACAGCCTATAATATGATGGCCACATCGGGCACCGAATTCCTCTCCTTAAAAATAGAAGATCTGAGTCTTTAGAAAAGCACTGCCTCTTTGGAGATAGAGCAGGAGGCAAGGATGAAAAAGGGAACTTGCCTCTTACAGCATCAAATTAACCCTTAGCAACAGTTCAAAGTTACAACCACTAGTCTCAATGTGTGTATTATAATGGCACATAAAATTTTGCTTAAAATATCCAAAGACAGGCAGCTAGGACCCTAGCAAACAGTTCCTCTTCAGTTTCTGCTGGTGTTTCATACATCAATGACGTCACATAAACCTACAGGACAAGTTACTGGTGGTGGATCTTGTGAGCATGGGACAGCATGAGGAATGACGAGTATCTGTTGTTCAAGTGATCACAGTCATTAATATTGAACAGAGACAGTGAAGTCATGTGTAAACCACATCCTTTGTAAGACAACAAGTGATGCAATTTAGAAAAACTAATATATACCACAAGGACCTTTCGAGGCCACTAGTTGGTGGTTGTTATGCGAGACAAGCGAGAGATGTGGGTTTTCATCACTGTGGTCATGGCTATTGCCAGAAATGAGAAGACCACCGAAGTTGAAAATGGCATCTTCATTGAACTATACATACTGTAATAAGTCCTGTACTTTGCTGACAGTCCACTGACACAAACTCTTGTGTCCAACATCATTTGGCCCCCGTGTTTGCATGTGATGAACTTTATGATACACGTATAATTATCAATAATTGGATACTACTGGATCAATCCAGTAGTATTGTCCACACTCTAATCTTTACCATAGGAGTCTCATGGGCAAGTTAACATTTGCTTATTGATGAATTTTCACTCCTCAAATTCTGGCTCTGTGGCTTGCACGAGCATTTCTTATAAGTTGTTGTTGTTGTTGTTGTTTTTTTTTTTTTTTAATGGCAATAAATTTATTGGAACTAGGATGAAGCCTATAACAAAACTTCTCTCATTACATTCATTTATTTTTCTGGATCATACATCCTGCTGCATTACATTAAATGCATGTCTGCAAGTATCTGCACTGGTTAACGACCCTCTGCTGAGAATCATGCAAACTTAACAGTGATGAACACATTACACACATCACAAGTTATTGTCTACTGTTTTCCAAAGTATTGTCACCAACGATGACACAGCAGGCACTTGTTTCTTAGGAAACATAAGCAGCTTATGAACATGTGCATCACACACATAGCTCATTCACGATTTCATTATCACCTACAAAATCAGTTTTTAAACATTGGTACCTTATCTCAAAACACACTGTTTGGGATACTATTAGGTTGATTTGAACACTGCAGTGCTTGACTAGACATGGTTGTATTGTAGGTAGTATCACGGTTGCCCCAAGTTTCCTTAAGTGAAATTCCCTGATATTTCCCTGTTTTCCAGAAAAGTTTTAGCATTTATCCCTGAAACATTTTGAGATCTCAAGGTTGAATAAAGACATGTTGACAAAAAATGTAGGGACTTCTGTATTTCTAAACAAGTGAGGAGAAAGCAAGCCAAATGGTATGTGTGTTTCATTAAGACCTGATGTTATTTTATTTCAATAAAATGAAAGACATTTGGTGACAAAAACAGACATTTCCTTGGAGTCTGCAAGACAGATTTGAAATACCTTCACTGATATCAGAAGCAACCTCAGAAAAAAATGTATGCCCCTTGAAAGAAGTGTATAAGGTGGGGAAAAGTTGTGTAAATCAACACTATAGATGACCACCAACAAAATGTTGGTTCTACTACGTTCGTTGTTGTCAATTATTACCCATTGTGTCATGTCGATTATTTTAGAAGAATTGTGTGTTCGTCTTCTTAACTGAGTGGTACCATGTTTGCCTACCATGCAGCGGGCCCAGGTTTGATTCCTGGCCGGGATGGAGATTTTCCTAATTCGTGGACTGGGTGTTGTGTTATTTCACAATGACTGACACACAAGTCACCCAATGTGGTGTCACCTGACCAAAGATTTGCAACCCGGTGGCGGCGGCCAAACTTCCACAGACAGAGCCTCCCGGCCATCAATGCCGCACAATCATTTCATTTTACAGGTACTGTGTGATCTTTCTTTCAAGAAATATATGCGTAAATAGTGTATAAACTACCAGCAATTGCCACAATTTTCTTCCTCTTACTGTCCATACTTTCTAATATATGAACTACTTTCAGAGTGCCAAAATATGGCCTCTGGCCTACCGAGGAACACTGCAGTCCTGGGTCCATGGATAAACCGTGAAAATCTGCCGCATTATGTCACACACAAACAGACCTGGCCTGTGGGTAGATCAGTGAAAAGATTCAAAGGGCAGGGCCTGCACATTAGTGGGAAACAATGGGCTTCTGATTGGTAGGCCAAACCCATTAGATACCCACCGAAATGGCCTGCAGTTTTTGCCCATCACGTAGGTCCACTTGTGTGGCCAGCTATTCACACGTCACAGACACCATGTTAATGAAATGAGACCGCGGTGATCAACCCATGCAACACATAACTTGCACGAATACTCTGAGAATAAGTACTAATCTTTACAGGTAACAACTCACCGTGTAGATGATCGCTGAGCCACAGGCCAGCACGTAGAAACGACTACCACACTTTCACAACCAAATTTGTTGCCACAGCCTTTGTCAGTAAATGAGGGCATACACACTTTCACATGCTCACTCAGGAAACTCATGCACACACGACTGCCATTTCCAGCCACTGCATCAAC
Organism: Schistocerca nitens; assembly: GCF_023898315.1. Lineage (NCBI taxonomy): Eukaryota > Metazoa > Arthropoda > Insecta > Orthoptera > Acrididae > Schistocerca > Schistocerca nitens. The sequence goes on from NC_064617.1 coordinate 690,845,475, forward strand.
AATTTCTGAGAATCAAATCCAAAATAACCACTCCTCATGCCTTCCTGCCTCTCATTGGCAGCTGCTAGGCTAGCAGCAAGAAGTGGTGGCTGCATTGACTGCAAGCTGAGGGAAATGGTAGGAACGGAAGGAGGAGTCAGAATGAGGGACTAGGGATGAAGTGCATGTACTCAGCTGCATCCAGCCTACGACGATGCACATGTCAGTAAACAAACCATTTCATCCACTGAGACAAAAATGAGATTTTTCCAGTGCTTATTTTCTTCAAATTTCCCTCATATTTCCATGACACATTTGAAATTCCCTGATATTCCCCGATTTCCAGAACTTGTGGCAACCATGAGTATCCTCTTGCCTTCTTTTGACCTTCCAAGTGACTTACCTTTCCAGTTACAGAGGGATGTAATGTTTAACATGGACTCCAAACAATCGTGCAGCTTGCCAGGTTTTACATTAATGTATCATTGGCAGAGGTGAAAGAAGCAATACATGGACAGAAATAATCCTAGAGTCAATGGAATGACATTACTTTCATGATTTTCTTTGAACCTGGGTTCTGGGTCCATAGTTGCTATAGATTTAATGATGCCCACACCCATTACTTTTTATTTTATTTTCATACTATTGTAAAATTTTGGCCCATTTACAATTACTCGATTAACATGTTGTTTATCAAACAAAATCAGAATATAAATAGTTTCTAATTTAAGTTAAAAGCATTTACCAAGCAGCACATAAGTTAAACTTGCCAAATGAGAAATATGTTTAGCACTTTTTAAAAGAACAACAAAATGTGATAGTAACCAATACAACTTTGCAGCACATATAAAGGAAGCTTGTTACTGAAGCTGTGGAGAGCAGAAATTAAATAAAAAGTTGTTGCAAAACAGTTCACTATTTTACCATCTACATTGTTGGTGATAAAAAAAAAAAAAAAAAAAATGAAGACATGTCACTGGAAGTATCTCAGGCACAGGAAGAAAAAGGTCATGCCAGGGCGAATTTCCCTATCTTGCGAAGTGCTTGCTCAAATGGAAAAAATCCATGTAGAGGACAACATGTTCCCATGAGTGGTTTCAGGCTGAAGGAAGAAGACAAATTTTTAGCTTGGTCTCTCATGATTGAAGGATTTGTTGCAAGCGAGAGGTGACAAGTTCTAAAAAGATGTCATGCTATCACATTAAAAAAATGGCTATGACCCAGGCAGCGTAGTCAATACAGATTTTTTTTTTCATGTAAAGGTCTACCTGATCACATCCTAGCATTCAAAGATGGAAAGTGCCATGGAGGCAAACTGAATAAGGACAGAATAACTGTCCTAGGCTGTAATGGATGGACCTCACAAGTTCAAACCACTCATAGTAGGTAGATGTGCGAAACCATACTGTCTGGTGTGAATCAAATCATTCCTCACACATTGTTGGTCAAATAAAAAAAAATCATGTATGATGAAAGAATTGTTTAATGAATGGTTGACATTAGATAATGGTGGTATGAAAAAGGAGAAATGCAAAATTTAAATGTTTTTGGACCACTGCACTGTATATTCCAAATCATCACCACAAGACCAGACGAAACTGATGTTTTCCCCACCAAAGGTGACAAGTATTGCAACTATTGGACCAGGGTACAATACAAAATTTTAAAACTCAACGACAGAGAAACTGTTTCACTTGAGCTGGAAAGTATTGTAAAAGGTGAGAAGGCATAACGGTTATGATCCCTGTGATTGATAAGTCCTGGAAAAATGTCAGTTCCACCATTCTTTATAACAGTTCCAGAAAGTGCACGTTTGTAATATGAAGAGAAAACTCAGAACAGCAGTCAGAGTCACTAGAATTAACAAATTCAATCCCACCAGACTTAGGATCAGAACTAACCTTCAAAGATTTCCATTCATGTTGATGATGACATCTGTGTCGACGGTGTTCCAACCCATGCTGAGCTGTTGGCCTGCCAGGAAGGTAACTAAGAAGAACTGCCACCTCCAATCACAATGAACAAGGCAAGGTGGGTCAATGGAAGCATCCGATTCCACCCCTCGGCTTTGACCCATGATGTAAGGCTGTTGTGGTGTGTGATGTCCCAACGGCGCAGAGTTTGTCAGAGTGGCGTGTTTGTAGGTGTCATTTTGATGTGATCGGTGATGCTCTCTGGCGGTGTGTTTGTGTGTTAGGTGATGTTTTCGGTTTAGTTCGCATGTGTGGCATGTTTATAGGTGGCGTATTGTTGCGGTCGGTGGTTCTCTCTGGTGGTGTGTTTATGGGTAGCATGTTACGTGGCGTAAGGGGTTCATTTGCATGGTAGCATTGCATTTGTGTGGTATCGGTGGTGACTGTGCTTTCAGCGGAATATTTTTCAACGAGTTAACAATTTTGGTTTCATTATGTCGATGTTATGGTAGTTTTTTTTCTGTTCGTCATGTGTGAATTTTGGTAAATTGCATTGTTTATGTCTTTGGTTGGTATGGATATGACTGACAAGGTCAACAGTTTTTGGTTTTCGGTGATGATGGGGGACAGTGCGTAGTCCCTAATAAAATTTCTTCAGCTATTCGGCCTGTTGGCTGAAGTCACGAAGTGTTCAGTGTGTCGTGAAGAAATGAGGCTTATTAAAATTCTGGCGTCTCGGCCCAGGGACGGCTATATGTGGAGATGTCATAAGTATAACAGGTCACGGGAAGTGTTTGATTCCAATTTTGATTTTCTAGGTTTTTTTTTTTTGTGGTAGGATTAGTGTGGTGGTGGTGAAAGTTTTGAGATTTTTTGTGTGGTATCGGCAGTTGCTGTTGACCTATATAGGTCAAGGGAAGTGTTCGACTCCAATGGATATCGGTTTTAGTTGATTTTGTGAAGGTTGCGGTCATTTTATTTTATCGTTTTTGTTGTTTGGTTTAGTGGTGTGTGTTTATTTTTAGCTTGTCTCCACCCAAAAACCCCCCAATCTCCCCCACTTGTCCTGTTAAGTTTCATTATATTTTTGGAGGAATATGTGTTTGATCGTTTATCGATCTATTTTTGGGTTTTGCCGTCATGTTTACGTACTGACATTATACTCGTGATATGGGAGTTGTTGGTCAAAGCAGACGGGTGGAATCTGATGATTCCGTTAACCTGGAAAGGTCATCTATCCATACTATATGTTTCCAAGCCCTCATAATGGACACAATCTAGAGTTGTTCTCAGCTCTAACCACTGTCAAAAATTTGCTAGGTAATGCTAGACGCAAGTCATTTCTCAAAAGAAAATCAACTATTTTTCAAAATGATGTGTAACATTTTCATTGGTATGACAATATTATGGAAATGGAACAGGATGTAGATGAAGATGAAATGGGAGATATGATACTGCGTGAAGAGTTCGACAGAGCACTGAAAGACCTGAGTCGAAACAAAAACAAGGCCCCCGGAGTAGACAACATTCCATTGGAACTACTGACGGCCTTGGGAGAGCCAGTCCTGACAAAACTCTACCATCTGGTGAGCAAGATGTATGAAACAGGCAAAATACCCTCAGACTTCAAGAAGAATATAATAATTCCAATCCCAAAGAAAGCAGGTGTTGACAGATGTGAAAATTACCGAACTATCAGTTTAATAAGTCACAGCTGCAAAATACTAACACGAATTCTTTACAGACGAATGGAAAAACTAGTAGAAGCCAACCTCGGGGAAGATAAGTGTGGATTCCGTAGAAACACTGGAACATGTGAGGCAATACTGACCTTACGACTTATCTTAGAAGAAAGATTAAGGAAAGGCAAACCTACGTTTCTGGCATTTGTAGACTTAGAGAAAGCTTTTGACAATGTTGACTGGAATACTCTCTTTCAAATTCTAAAGGTGGCAGGGGTAAAATACAGGGAGCAAAAGGCTATTTACAATTTGTACGGAAACCAGATGGCAGTTATAAGAGTCGAGGGACATGAAAGGGAAGCAGTGGTTGGGAAGGGAGTAAGACAGGGTTGTAGCCTCTCCCCGATGTTGTTCAATCTGTATATTGAGCAAGCAGTAAAGGAAACAAAAGAAAAATTCGGAGTAGGTATTAAAATTCATGGAGAAGAAATAAAAACTTTGAGGTTCGCCGATGACATTGTAATTCTGTCAGAGACAGCAAAGGACTTGGAAGAGCAGTTGAATGGAATGGACAGTGTCTTGAAAGGAGGATATAAGATGAACATCAACAGAAGCAAAACGAGGATAATGGAATGTAGTCTAATTAAGTCGGGTGATGCTGAAGGAATTAGATTAGGAAATGAGGCACTTAAAGTAGTAAAGGAGTTTTGCTATTTGGGGAGCAAAATAACTGACGATGGTCGAAGTAGAGAGGATATAAAATGTAGGCTGGCAATGGCAAGGAAAGCGTTTCTGAAGAAGAGAAATTTGTTAACATCCAGTATTGATTTAAGTGTCAGGAAGTCATTTCTGAAAGTATTTGTATGGAGTGTAGCCATGTATGGAAGTGAAACATGGACGATAAATAGTTTGGACAAGAAGAGAATAGAAGCTTTCGAAATGTGGTGCTACAGAAGAATGCTGAAGATTAGATGGGTAGATCACATAACTAATGAGGAAGTATTGAATAGGATTGGGGAGAAGAGAAGTTTGTGGCACAACTTGACCAGAAGAAGGGATCGGTTGGTAGGACATGTTCTGAGGCATCAAGGGATCACCAATTTAGTATTGGAGGGCAGTGTGGAGGGTAAAAATCGTAGAGGGAGACCAAGAGATGAATACACTAAGCAGATTCAGAAGGATGTAGGTTGCAGTAGGTACTGGGAGATGAAAAAGCTTGCACAGGATAGAGTAGCATGGAGAGCTGCATCAAACCAGTCTCAGGACTGAAGACCACAACAACAACAACAACAACAACATCTTAATATATGTTATGTACTGTTTTGCACATTACTAATATAAAGATGAATGTATACATGTTTACGCAATTTATATGTAGGCCTACTACTATGTACTTTCCATCAAATTTTCGTTTATTTTAATTTTTTCCTCTGTCCCTTTCAATTATTGGAATTGCCGTTACTTTGAACTCTTCGTAATTTGAACTTTTTCCCTGGTCCTTTGATTTTCACATAATCGAGCTGACTGTATATATGGCAATGCTACAACTTCTATTAGGCTTCATCAGAATAGTGAGAAATTTGGAACTCAAAAAGCAGTCAGGCAATGGGCTTCTGTGTCATAAAAACTATTCTCAGCAGTCCTGGAGGAAGTTTTCAGGTCCTTAAACTAAGGAAATGAAGAAGGAATAATGGGTAAGTGAAACACACTCGAGTCACCTTTCTTTAGCATGTAATACACTATCACCTAGCTACAGTATAGCTGATAGGCAACAAATGGAGAAGGATGAAGAGAAGATTCCGAATGTGAGCCAATGTGCTGACCACTGTGTTACCTTGCTCTGTCAACAAATGGTAGAAAATCAGTATTTAGCTGTGTCAACAACGAGGTAATTACAAAGTACAAACTCTCACTGAACGAGACAATCGGTTGAGCTCTTACAAACAAACCACTCAGGTCTTTCGCTTACGGAATTTTGGGAAATCATGTAAAACTTATACCAGGATGTCCGGACAGGGATTGAACCAATGTCCGCCCGAATGAGAATCCGGAATGTTAACAACTGCACCACGTAGCACAGTACCAACAAGTGGAAGAATGTAGCTAATAAACTTAGTGTGAAATAGTGCTGAAACTAATTTAAAATGTGCCTCAAACTTATAACTAACACATCAAAAAGAACCCAGCACAAATTTACAATGATGGAAATCAGTCGACTTTTATTTTTTATTAAAGATTTAATACAACGTGACTGTTTATAAACTTAATAGGCGCTTCAATACTAATCTTCCAATTGTTTTTAAAACGGCAGTTTACAATTTTGGGTACTACCACTTTTGACTTATAACAGTACCACATGGACTTTTAATGCTGAAATGCAAAACCAAGCCTCGAGAATACAGTTATCCTGCAGTACAAGTCGACTGCTTGATGTGGGTCAAAGAATCTTCTACTGCTACTCAGAACTTAATGGTGAAACTCGACCTGAGTGTCAGGTAAAAAATGTAACTATCAAATTGGAAAATAAACTGCATGAAGTATCTACCTTGATCTGTGCGATGGATTCACTTCCGTCACACTCAACAACGTGGTTAGACACACCGCGAACGTGAATTTGCATCATCTTTCTGGAAAATAAAACGTATTATACTTAGCATAAAGAACTGAGTGTATGTAACTCGTACTACTGTGTACACCCTACAATTTTTGAATAATTCATTATCAGGTCTGCCATACGGCACGTAAACATTTCCTCAATGTTGATATAACAAACACCTTTTCTACAGAAATTCATTAAACTTACGTTTACTGTAATGCTAATCGAATAGTTTCTCTTAACAAGTAGCAAGAAGAGCACAACAAATATACACACTCGAAATTTACGACACGCTACACGATATATCTTACACAGCAACAACCAAAGAACTTCAAATCATTCGCACAGTACCTCCTGAGAGCCACAAACATCCAACTCTGGGATACCAGTGTTGTCCATATATAACCAGCGTTGCCAACCATACGATAAATTATCGCGATATACTATAATCACAACGTGAACACGATATACGATAGTACATTGCTGATAATTGCGGAATCTACGATAATTTTTGTGAAGATTTAAAATGAAAATAAATTGATACTTGTAGTAGTTTCATACGTCAATAATCTGTTTTCATATATTTAAGTCCATACTCTATTCAATATAAGCAATTTCCTCTTTTTCTCTCGTCCACTCCCCGCAACAGTCCAGCGACTTTTAACACTGCACATTCGCTTCCGGGGAATACCCTTACCGCCTAACAAATATTGTTTCACAACAATATGGGCTATTAGGGCTAGGCCATCGTCATCAGTTGCTGGTGAAAATGGGACTTGAATGCACAGGTAGTCGTCTTTGTGCTCTTAAAAGAATATTAATTTTTTGTTCTTAAGGGAAATTAAAGTGTGGTGTTCTTTAAATAAATACTGTAGTAGTGTATTCAAATATAAACAATGGAAAGTGACAACATATGTAGATTCTCCGCAGACCCCACAGAAGAACTTTAGGCTGTGTGGTCAGTTGAAATTAAAACGTTTGAAACAAAAGTTCAGAAAGGAATGTTTGACTGATTTATCTTTCAAGGATTGGCTACAACCTGTTAGTGATGATGCATATAAAGCTCGGTGTAAAATTTGTAGATGTGAATTCAGTGCTGAGTTGACTGTAGTGAAAAATCACGCAAAAGGGAAAAAAATGTGTCGAGCCTCTGCGAAAGAAACTTGACTTTTCATCACAATCAAAATCGTCTGATACATTTGATAAACAGGGCAAGAGGGCTGAAATATTGCTATGTGGATTTTTGGCAGAACATAACATCTCTATTAATACAGCCAATCACTTAACAGATGTAATTAAAAGTGCCTTTCCCAATTCTAAAATAGTTGAGAACTTGCAGTTGGGTAGAACAAAAACCACAGGGGTGATAAAGAATGTCATAGGTAAATGTCATTTGGATGAACTGAATGAAGTTTTACGGAGACAAAAGTTCGGTTTCATAATTGAAGAATCTACCGACGTTTCCGCTACGAAAAATTGGTGTATTTGTGTGCGGTATTTTGATGAAGAGAACTCCAAAATACATACTAAATTTTGGCAGTTGTTTCAGCTGTTTGACGAGAAAAATGCAGAGGCCGCTCATGAAGGTGCCACTGCTAATCGTTTGTACGATCTCGTACTTAAAGCCTTGTCAGTACATAATATTCCTCCTGAAAATTTAGTAGGATTCATTGCACCTATGTGCAAGTGAGGCTTGCAAACAATTACCAAGACTATGTGAAGACACAGCAAGGGATACATATTCATTCTTTAAGCATAGTTCAAAAAGAATAGCCCAGTTTGTGGAAATCCAACAGTTTTGTAATGTCGAACCTCACAAGATACTGCATCCGTCTCAAACAAGATTGTTATCTTTCTTAACTGTTGTTTCATGTATTCTAGAACAATGGAATGCATTGCAATTATTTTTCACTTGCAAGTGGGAAGAAGGAAGACTGTATGCAGCTGAACAGTTAGCAAAGGCATTCAGGGACAACGTTGTACGTGTATTTTTTATATTTCTCGAGTGGATTCTGCCGAAATCTGTGTCTCTGAATCAATATTTTCAAAGCGAGAAATTAATAATTTGCTCTTTGCATGACAGAATGTGCAAAACGTACAAAGAAATCCTTCTCTGCTATATGTCTCCAGATTATATGAATAAAACTGATTTGACAGACATAGATCCAGCCCAACTTGTGCCTTATACGCAAATGTATTTAGGTGTAGGTGTGACGGATTTCATGAACTAATCTGAAAACATCTAAAAAAAACTAAAGTGAATGATTTCTACTACAGAGTGCAACAGTTTCTTATAGTATCTTGTTGTGAGATAAAAAAGCGGTATGATTTCAACAATTCTGTTCTAAAAATGTTGAGTTGGTTAACACAAGATATAGCATTGTCAAAAAGTGCTGCAAGGCCATCGATGCTTGTTCCACTTATAAAGTCGGTTCAGAGGATTTCTCCAAAAGACAAAAGGATTATGCAAATGATTGATGATCAGTGGAGAGCATTGCCACATGCAGAATTTACCGAAAATCTACGGTCTAAAGAGGTGGACGAATTTTGGGTATTCATAAAGAACGCTAGGGACCTTCATGGTAACCAAGAGTTCCTCCAAATAGGAATCTTTGTATTAGATATATTAGTTTTACCACATTCTAGTGCTGATTGTGAGTGGGTCTTTTCAAAAATGAATCTAGTGAAGACACCATTGAGAAATAAGTTACATTCAGGTACAGTCAGCGCAGTAATGCTCACTTCCCAACATGTGAAGAACTGTGTACAGTTCGAACCAACCAGTGCAATGACTGCATCAATGAACACGTCGAACATTTATGCTAAGAAGAAGGAATCTCATCGGGATAGTGACGCCGATTTCGCCGATGTGGTGTTCGACAACGATGCGTATTAGGGTGAGTTTAATTATATTACGTACACAGCGCTACTTTTCGATCGGGGTTAGCTAATTTTCCTTGCATAAAATCTGTGGTGTTTTGGACACTTCCGAATTTATCTGGTTCTGAACGTATTTTTAGTACTTAGCATCGCGATTAGAGACGTTTTGGTTCGTAATTAGGAGGTTTTATGGATAAAAATTTTAAAAGATGAGGAGACTTTGCCATTCGCGATTGAAAACAAATATTGTGTATGTCATATTATCAGCATTTTTTTTAAGATTATCAATATACGATACTTTTAGATAAAAAACGATAGTTTCAAATACAAAATGCCAACATTTTATCTTCTGGGGTTGGCAACGCTGGCACTAACTGAACGTCGGTGATACAGAATAACAGAAACTGAAATCACTCAGGCAGCAACTGATAAGCCATGCCCAGTAGACCATCCATTTTTGTGTGACGACTCACATTCAAATATGTTGCAGTGCCGCTGTAATCGTCACTGCTAGAGCATATTACGTAAATTAATATTTGAATACCCAGTTCCAAAACAGTAAGGACCATATGGCGCTGATGGAGGGAGATAAACGTGAGGTAAACACTGACTATAATACTTTACAAGCTATCTTATCAGAGGTAATTGAAGAGAACCTAGCTCTGGCTAAATAAAACGAACAACTGAAGAAGGAATACGCAGCAATTAATCAGGAACTTATTAAACCAATTTCCCAAGAAGAGGTTAGCATCCTCAACACAGAACCAAGCAATCAATGTAGGCCAGTAGACCGTCTACAAAGACAATAGCATGCTGTTCCTGTCACAAAACGCGGTAGAGACTCTGTAAATTTTCCGCCCTTGTAAAACAGATTTAGTGTCCTTGAGCATGTTGATGCTATAGGAAAAAACATTAAAGTAGATTCACAAGTCATGGTGCTTAACACAAGTAAGCTTAATGAAAGTGAAGTGAGCAATAGGTGTAGCAACAATATTACATCAGCTGTCAATAGAAGTGAAGTGAGTAATGGGTGCACTAAAAATATTACATCAACTGTCAATAGAAGTAATGAAACCGAAAACCCCAAGAAATCAAGCCGCAATTGCATACCTAGACCTGTGAAAATACATTTATGTGCAGACAGTCAAGGAAGGAAATTAAGGGATATAGTTGAAAGCAATTCAAGCCACCATATATCAGCCACAATAAAACATAGAGCAAAATTTTAAGATGTAGCAGGTTCTTCACCAGCAGAAGCTATGGAACTGGCAGTTTTTCTGGCTGAATCAAATGACGTAGCGAGAAATGAAGGAAAAGACTTCTTGTTATCATTAAAAAAGAAACTGCAGGAACTACAAAATACGAAAATCCTCATCATTTCAATACCATTTCGGCATGATCTTCCATCCTGGTCTTGTGTGAATGTTGAAGTGAGTAGAGTAAATGAAGAAAATTCGTAAATACTTTAAAAATGTTTTGTAAACATAACTAACTTAGGTACAAGATTCCACACTGCTCATGGTCTCCATCTGAATCAATTCGGAAAGAAGTATGTGAGTAATGAAATCATAAAAGTAGCCAATGAGTTAGGCATAGCAAAAATCGATAGCTCTGAGTCAATACCACTTAGATTTAGGGAAAACTCTTTTTTAGAGGTAGCAAAGAAGGGCCGAGACTAACAGGTTTGCCCAGATTCAGACTGGATGACCAGATCATAGAAAAGCATAATATAATAAATGTTGGTAACACAAGAGAGAACTATAGCAGTAATGACGATTGGCCCCATAAAAAAAATTACTCACCAACTTTGTCTTTCAAGACAGGTTATCTCAATATTGAAAGTATAAGTGGAAAACACGTAATTTTAAACGAATTTGCAAATGAGAACTTATTTGATGCATTATGCTTAAGTGAGCACTGGTGTAGAGGAAATGAAATATCTTTTCATGTACTATATGATTTCCACTTTGCAAACACTTTAGCAGAGAGCAGCATATTCATGGGGGTACATCAATTTACATTAAGAAAGGATTAATAAATTGTAGTAATGAACTAGATCCAGGATTTCTGTGCAATTAGATACATTTTGAAGCCACAGGTGTATATCTGGATTATTTAAAAATTGGTATTGTACCTTTTTATAGATCACCAGACGGAAGTCCACTAATATTCTAAGTAAAAATTGAGACTTCACTAAATGTCTTTCTTAGTTCTGAGTGGAAGAAATACAGTATAGTGATTGGTGGTGATATCAATGCCACATTTGGTGTAAACAAAGACGTGCACATCGTAAATGAATTTAAAAACCTGTTACTACAAATCAACTTCATTTTTTACGAACTGCAAACCCACAAGAGAGTCCGCTTGTCTCGACAAGATACTAACAAATGTCAATAAAGAGTTACTGTCTTCAGATGTAGCTGTCTTCAATTTCTTGGACCATGACTCAGTTTGGGTAAAAATAGGTACAGGTAGGCCTAATATGGACTATAAGGAGTTTAAAGAGCCTAAAATAGTCATCACAAGACCAATAATGCAAGGAAAATTGTCTAATTTCATGGTCACACTTAGTAATTATGACTGGTCACATATGTTTAACAACAATGCTCAGGGCTCTGCCAATAAATTGTTTGATAGAAATGGCTCTGAGCACTATGGGACTCAACATCTTAGGTCATAAGTCCCCTAGAACTTAGAACTACTTAAACCTAACTAACCTAAGGACATCACACACACCCATGCCCGAGGCAGGATTCGAACCTGCGACCATAGCAGTCCCGTTGTTTGATAGATTTTTTCATTATTTCTTAAACATATTTGAGACCAACTGCCCTAAATACAAATGTAATGTTAACCCTAAAAGTAACAGTAACAGACATAGGGATAAGAATCCAATGTTGTTGTTTTATATAGATTCTTACAGACTTCAGAAAACTGATATGGCTAAACAAAGGTACTCCAGAGCATAAAAGGAATATAAGTATGCTTTAAATGAGGCCAAAAAACCACATAACGTATTTAGCATTGAGTTGTCAAAAAATAAATGCAAAAACCCATGGACTATGATAAATTCAGTGGCCAAAAGCAAGCAGAAAGCGGAGATAGAAATTTCAGCAGATGAATTTAATAACTACTGTATAAAATCTGTTAACCAAATTAGGGAAAGCATTGGGAGGCCGCAAGAAACTGTAACTGATCTCATTAAATATCATAATGTAGACTACACCCTGAAAGATAAATTACTTTTAACAGAGGTCGCACCAGATGTTGTTTTAATTATTGTAAATAATTTTAGACCCTCTGATAGTGAAGATATATATATGGTATTTCTTGCAATATGTTAAAAAAGATAATTGGGCACATGTATATCCTCTTACTAAATGTATAAGCAGATGTCTAATTGAAGGAGTATTCCCAGATTAAAATTATATAGGGTAGTGACCATTTACAAGAAAGGAGACAAAAATTGCCCATCTAGCTATTGCCCAATATCACTGACACCTATTTTATCTAAAGTTTTGGAATCCATCATCAACTCCCAGTAGCGTGGTTATCTGACATGTAATAACATTATTACTGCAGTACAATTTCTCTTTAGGAAGGGAAAAACCACAGTCCAAGCCATTGACTCCCTGATTAAAAAAGTGCTTAATGCTTATGAAGGAAAAAATTTTGCTCAGACCACCTTTTGTGATCGTAGCAAAGCCTTCGATTGTGTGGAGCATATTTCACTCCTCAACAAACTAGTTTATTACGGAATCACAAACAGTGAAGTTGACAACATTTTCGAATCTTTCCTCAGCAACTGCTAGCTGAATTTAAGTGCCACAAGGCTCAGTATTAGGACCTCTGGTTTTTATCCTAATGACAAACGATCTACCATCTTATGCAAATACTCACTCCATTCTCTATGCAGATGATACCACTTTTTTCAGTATCAGCTCAGACATGGGTATGCTCCAAACTGTGGCAAATGACACAATATCACAGGCTTCAGTCCGGATTCGAGCTAATGGGTTCCTGCTTAACTGCTTAATGAGAGTAAAACTCAGAAGATTGTATTTAGTTTAAGAGATCTGCCAGTAGAAGACTTCATGGATAGTATTAAGTTCTTAAGTATTGTTATAGATACTAAATTGACTTGGGAGCCACATATTAAATACATTAGTGCAAGGCTGTCTGGAGTGGTGTATTTGTTAAGGAATTTAAAAAACCATGTACCTGCGGCCTATGTAAGATTGGCATACTATGCTTTTTTTTCAAAGCATTATATCTTATGGGCTTTTAATATGGGGCAATAGCTCACTCCTTCAGGACGTTTTGGTACTTCAGAAGAAAGTAATTCGAATTATCACAAACAGTGATAAACTGCCCCACTACAAACCACTGTTTATCAACTTAAAAATATTAACTGTTATAAACATGCATATTTACGCTGCTCTACTGCATATAAAGAGCAATGTATCAGAATACCAGCATAGAAGAGATGTACACTCTTATGGAACCAGAAATAGTAGCCATCTTGACATACCTTACTACAGATTATCCAAGTCACTGAACAGCTATGAAGTGGTGGGTATGAAGATGTTTAACAAACTGCCACTAGAATGGGTAGAAGCTCCATTTGTTTTATTTAAAGACAAATTGTTCAGTTTGTTAGCTGCAAATCCTTGCTACTCACTTCAGGAATTTTACGACTGTAAAATATCATAGTGGTACTGGTTTGGAGAGTGCAACATAATTTCTTTAACTGAGTAATTTATGAATGTGAATCAGCATTTAGCTCAGCAACCATCAGGCAGAGTGAGAAGAAATAATAATGAATAGAATAAGAAAGTTACCTTTTATTTCATGTCTGGCAACAGAGCTCATTTATTATGGTACATATGTTCATGCCTTTATTTTACTGAAACACTCAGTAATGTCATCAAAATCTATTTTATATGAAACTTTTATTTCAGTTGACAAAATGAACAGATTAGCTAGTCATTATTTACTCACTGTAGGGCAATGATATTTTTTTATTAGATTCAGTTTAGAAAAAATTCTCTCATGAGATGCATATGGTCAAGAAATATTGGATTATAAATGATGTCTATGGAAATGATTCACTGAAATCCAATTTAGTTATAAACTGAAGGCTTTCTAGAGTTGTCCATCTAGCATTGACGTCCACTCCCAGCTGCATATAGATGCCTAAGATACCTTTTTATTTCTTGTGTCATTTGCTCTTTATCAAACTCATCGTAAATTTCTAGAACATTCTCATGCACAATAGCCGAGTGTCACTCAAAGCTTCAACTATAAATTTAGTTTCAACAGTTTGGAAAATTTTCTTGATTCTCTTAAATGGCCATGTTTCATTGGGACAATCTTTATATCAATCGGTCTATGTATTCAAATATTGTTCGATCAATCAGTAATTCAGCGTCATAAGGTACTTCATCTGACACTGTTTTATTTACCCTCCTTCTTCCTTGTTAGTCAATGTTAATGTCCATATCATGGCACTTTTTAGCGCCAAAAGTAACAACATTGCTGTGAATCTTCATATTTTCGCAACACACTGATTTTTCCATAACATTTCCGGTGTGCAGTTGTATGCCCAAAATTTTATGAAACACACAGACATAGATATATTTGATGTTAAATATTGTACTTTACCAGTTTCCAAATGGAAAAGCAGTTTGGAGAAAGAAGAATTGTAATATATATGAAAACTAATCATAAATTCGAAACTATATATATAAGCAATTTTAGCACAAAACAACACATAGATGTACGTGCATGTGAAATCATAGTGTCAAAAAGTGTAATTACTAAGCTTTACAGATTTTTTCACATTTCAGGAAATACTGCAGAGTATATGTCAATAGATATTCAACAGCTGCTGGGAAAAGATGGGCTAGATACTGAGTTTTGTAGGGCTCAGGATTAGACAATGCTGTGTCATTGTAAGGTATGCTACATCTAGGAGTGGAACGAAATCGTGAAGCCAGTCCAAAAGCTCTGTTCAGTCTCTGGACTAATCATTCTTTAAATCTTCATAGAGGTCATGCAGTCTCATGTATTCCCTCTAGTGTCAGCTAGTTTCAGAACTGTTGAGAAGTTTTTATTCGTTCTTCTATTCTTTTATGTGTTAATAGGAATTACTTGTAGGGCAAAAACAAGAAAAAGTTTACAATGATTGTCTGGTACTCGCTAGAGAGCTTATTACAGTTCAGTGTAAGTCATAAAAGAAAATATGGGAACATATGCGAGCCCAATGGAAGACATGGAAAATCCATCCAAGGCAAACCATGTTACTAGGCTTCTGCAAGCTTGCTTCTTCCATCTTTATGTGAAATAACTTTATGACCTACATCACAATACTGGAGGAAGTCCAACAATATCTATTATCTCCAAAAATGACTTTGGACAAAGGCCTTGCCAAATTAAAAACCTTCAATGAGCTTCTAGAGATGCAATGAAATCACAATTATAGACAATGCTGTTACTGTTTTACAGGGTAGTAAGAGGATTGTCTATTATTGTTTCGAATGACACTGGTTTTGAAAATTTCATAGAAAATGGTATTTATAAAAGAGGTGTCAAATGTACCTTATTTTCACATTCTCACAAAAACTGTAATCTTACAATAAATTTGTAGACTATTGGCAAAGAGAGTGTGAATGAAAAATTTTCACAATTATGAACATATGCTGTCTGCACTACATCATAAAAGAAAAGGTACAGCCAATTTGTCTGTTTCCCTTGCCTGCATATGGAGTGAATTTGTGCATCACCTGTACTCATTAAAGGAAAAATTTGCTTTGTAGCTTAAAATTGGAGATTTCTGTAGCAATTAGTTCAAACAACATAGGGAATTTGTACAAGGCAGCTAACTTTGCATTGTAAGCATATATAACTGGGCAGCAATGTCTTGCTATTTCATCTCAGTAATTTCATATTGCCAGAACATTCTTGCTCAGCAGTATTAATCATTTATGTGCTGCTATTAACTTAGGTTATGTGATTTCACTTACAAGATTTCAGTCATTTTACGTGATATTGAGAAACTGTCCAAAATAGAGCCTGAAATGCTTCAGGAAATAGAGTTTAATGCCAAAGATAGTGAATTTACTGATGAGGCTATAGATGGTGTACGTGCTTCACAATGTGAAACAGAATTGCATGCTGAAAGCTGAGCAGTTGCCCATATAGTTGGTAAAACACAAGACACAAATGCTGCACTGCATCACAGTTTAGCGGATATTTCATCACAGTTCAGCAGATATGCTAAAAAATACGTCAGATCAGTTGTCATTTCAATTTTCATATGAAATGTAAATTCTACCTAATGAAATGTCAACCAAATCTAAGTAAATAGCCATTAAATGTAATGAAATGAGCACTAAGTATAATGAAATGTCTTGTAATGTAAAGAAAATGTCGACTTATTGCAGTGAAATGTTTTCTACATGCAATGGATTGTTACCTAACATACATCACTTGTTAACCAAGCCAGATATAAAGCAATCCAAACCATAGACAGTATCTGTTGAAATATTTCTTAACAGAAATAAAAAATTAGATCCATAACTGACATAAGTAGTGCAGCCATCAGCTATTGAACTTTCAGAATGGCACTTTGTATAAAGTTATGGTGCCTAAGTGAAACCATCTGAGAACACATTAGGTAAAAATTTACCAGAATCACAAGACAATGATAATGTTTGGACACAAAACAGGAATGTACCACAAGAGCAGTCTTACGTAAAATAAACAGTACTTTGCCATTATCGCAGGTAGTGAAAGTATTTTTCCCACACTATATGATGAGCTCTTTACTAACAAAACAAATCAAGTAGGTCTGTCACCCAAGTGCATATCACATGGGATGGGAACAGTATTGTATTCACAGTCAATTTTGTTGTGTGAATGTCTGTTTGAAGGTGAACAAATTCAGTTGTTCATAAATAACACAAGTAATATGTCTTATTTATGAACAAGAAAAACAGCAATAATTGTGGTGTGGCTTATATCTTTCTGTTGCATGTGAAATTTTGGAGTCATGGCTTATTGAAAGATATCCTATGACACAGCTGATGATGCCACCACTATGCTATACTCAACATGTACAACAGAGTCCACCTAGTCTCATTAAATTCAGAAGAGATGGTAACCAATACCAAATCAGGCCTTGATTCTGACACATCCTCTAACTAGAAAATAAACAAGACACTTTTAATGGAATTTTAATACCGAACTGTACTAGTAATGGTGGATAAAGGAATCCACTATAAACTTGTTCCGTTGATGAAACAGTCTTGCCCCACAACTTAAAAATAATAAATTGTGACCATAAATAGTAACACATGGGACAGACAGGGGGCAAAGTAAGAAATGCAGTAAATCTGTTATGTTACAATGAATGACACAGACATTAGGTAGGAACTAACTACAGAGCATTATAAATGTAGTGTTCAGAGTGAAGAGATTGTCCAAGCCACTGTACATGCAGTAGTATGAAAGATACCAACTACAACTTTACATTATGTCCTCCAGTTTGGTTAATGAGATTCACGAGTTCACAAAAGTACCCACATATCCAGTACAAAATTGTCTAATCATAGGAGCTATTGGTGTTAAACTGTGCAACGTGAAGAGGAGAATGTGGGTGGGAGTTAGAATAGGAACTGGAGTGGTAAAATACCGCTTCCTAGTTACAAGTGGATTAATAATAGGATGCATGTTAGGCATTGATTTTCTAAGGGAGGAGGACACTGTAATTAACTTCTCTTTAGGTAAATGATTTCTAAATGTCAGTAAACAAAGGACAGTGGTTAATGTAGTGAAAACAAAAACAAATCATGTCAGGGATTAAGGATAAAGTTACTTAAGACAGGGACAACACACACCTTCACACATAGTCAGGTAGAAAATACTGAAAATCAAGTAATAAATAAGGTTGTAGAGTCTACTGCTACTGACTCATTGTAACATGCAGAATTAAAAGAATTTCTGTTAAAGAATGTACATGTATTTGGAAATGAGCCTATTATTATCAACACATATCAGTATCAAATGGAAGTGAAATGAAATCTGTTGTCGTAATATGTTTCCCCATCCTCTGGACCAAATGAGCAGCAGTGACAAATGAAATAAAGCAAATGCTTGAGTGGAGAAGAGCTCAACTTTTGGTGCCACCTTATTGTAGCCCACAAAGCCTGGTGGGACTGGTGGGAACATTCACCTGGTTTTGGATGTGAGGGCATTAATAAGATCATTATTCCCATAAGAACTCAACCTAAAAACTTGGATTCACATTTATAGACGTATTATGAAGTTAAATTTATTATCAGTATAGACCTCTGAAGGTCATAGCAGCAGACAAGTCTCAGTAAGAAATCGAGGAAATATTCTGCCTTTATCCTCAGAGGAAGAAATTACCAATTTTGTACACTACGATTCAATTTAAAAGTTCAGATGTATTCATTACTAACTTAGTACTGTCTTAGGGCCTGAATTACTAGACTGAGACACATTTATTAATAGCCACCCACACAAGGGACGAGCATGTTGATTTTTTAGAAAACACATTACACAAATTTTCCAAAACAGCATTACACCAAATCTGCAGAAGTCAAAATTTCTGAGGGACAAAATTAAATTTATTGGCCACATAATTTCATCTACAGGAATAAGACAAACAGTGGCAGCTCTAACATGTGCCTCATGCTTGGGCCAGTTTATAAAATGGATAAACGGTTGGACCTAACCTCAAGTTCATCTGTATAAATATGAAGGATAAAATATAGGTTAAAATATTAAGTTCTACATTTGGTTTGTAATGCAGATTAAATTTACGTCTCTGTACTGCATCTTTATACTCACTGCATACTTGTAGTTAGTGTATCAGTGTAATAAAAACGATATGTTGCTATTCATCATACAGGCGATATGTTGTGTTACAGACAGACACAATTGCAGTCTTTCCATTGTGCCTATCTGTGACTCAACGTCTCCTGTATATGGTGAGCAGCAATTTAATCTTTTAATAATACTGTCATTATTCCATCCTGGTTTTTCTACAGTTATTGTGTGCATTTATGTACCTGCATCAATGAGATAAAATTCCATACAGAGGTTACATATCCACGATATTTACAATAAACTGAACTTCTGTGACTTTTCAAGCTATCCCGGTGGACATGTTGTAAATAGTCTTCACGGGTTATCGCCATAAGATATGACAGTAAGTATGTTTTTCGACCATTTGCAAAACTGAGGAACCTGTTGGATTCTGTTAAGGATGATCTTGGTCTGAGGGAAAGTGGTGTGTACAAGATTCCTTGTCAGTGTGGGGTGGCATATGTAGGTCAGACATGTCGCACATTACAAGAACACTGTGAGGAACATTAGCGACATACATGCCTATGCCAACCCGAAAAGTCGGTAATTGCAGAATAGTGTCTGAATACAGGACATCGGATGATTTATGAAAAGACGAAAGTTTTATCCCTGGCATCATGTTCCTGGGGTTTCCTCGTTGAGGAAGCAATACATATCGCACAGCTGATAATCTCATCAACAGGGATGCGGGATTTCAACTGAGCACAGCCTGGAACCCTACATTGGCTGCTATTAAATCACGATGAGAACATCAAGGTTTTTTCGATAACAGACCGATCATATCATTGGTCTAGCATGGTTTTTTTAGTGAGTGGCGTCGGGCCTCACTGATAGTAAACATACGAGTAGCATACAGAGCACGCACAAGAGGGTTACTCTCAGTAGAGGGAGTTTGGGTATGGTGCCATTCATCTGCAAATCATTGCGCATGTTTGTTTTCCGCGCATGCGCATTCTTCGCATGCGTGCTCTTTATACAGAGCGTCGACGTGCGGATACCGTAAGTCAGACCTAGCCACCATCAAGGTTCAACGAACTAAAGATGTCGGACAGTTGCTGTGAGGAAATATTGTGGACTTTGAACAACGTCATCCAGCGGCAAACCCGTGAAGGCTATTTACAACTTAACTTCTGCCTGGAATTTTTTCTAGTGAAGGTCATCATCTGGTTTGTCTGGCCCCCTTTAAAATTATATCTCATTGCCTTTAACTATCTTGAAATTGTTCATGCTAGCGTTACTTTTTCTCAAGAAATAGTTAACAATATTGATTTCTGTGAATAGTGGAAGCAACAAGTAAAGTTTTAGTAAAAATATGTTTAATCTTTTGATACAAACAAAACTGCAAAAAGATCCAAAACATCACAATGTCTTCACTGGTTGCTGGTAAATGGAATGTAAATCAATGTAATTTGGGCTTGTACCACCTGAAAATTATGAACTAACCGTCCAAATGCATTGTATTTCTTCCTCTTGACAGAGAAATGTTTCCATCTACAAGGAAGGCGACCATTCAGAGATGGCAAACAATGAACTGTGAAAGGTCTTGGTCACAAATTATTTTATTGATGCTTTTCGATACATCATTAGAATGTACTTCCAACATGTGACCAAGACCTTCCACAATACACTATGTGCTGAAATGCATTGCATTTATACATATAATAAAACCAGTGGCTGTTTCTATCTTTTTGTTGGTATTTTAAACATGCATTAACAGACACAAAAACCATTCTACATTGGAAGAGGATGTTTTGAAAAATTACAAGTGACAATTATTTTACATAAGTAACTTAAAAGTAATAGCAGTAACTTAAGATACAATAAAATAATTGAGTAAAACTTTATTTCTACAACATTTCCAATTCATATCTATTGCTTCTGTCATAAATACAAGGATTTATTTTGCTACCTTACTATTATTAGTTCCTGTGCCATCCTCCCCTAAATCTACATAGCCTGATATTTTCTTTCCTTTCGAAATAATCGGGAGAGCAGTGAAAATACGGGGCTTTTCATAGTAGCAACATAAAAAATATAAAATAACTAACAATAAATAAATTCTGTATCAGAAACCACAGCACACCTTCATGCATAACTACATTCTCCAATATATATATATATGGGAACAGCAGCATCACTGACCAATGAGTGCTTTGAGGTAGACTCTCTCACTTGTATCTACAGACAGCAAATCTTGGTGCCACGCTCGGCTGGCGTCGCATCTATAGGTCATAGAGCTTCCTGTGATCACTGCATCATCTTAGAGGAGGTATCTTGGGTACCTCGGCATTTAAGAAGTCTTTGCATTTCTGCATCTCCTTCTAACTTCGTTACTAGGCAGAGAAATTCAGTGATAATGTGGTCTTGATGGGTTTATTTGCTGCTAATTTATTTCTGTGGATACCAAAAGATGCAGTGGTCTGTTTAAACTGCTTTATCTCTTTGACGATTTTTTTAATAGAACGAGCGATCGGAATTCGTAGAAAGATGGAGTGGGATAGTCAGAAACTTTTTTATGGTTGTGAGTGTGATTTAAATGAGGGTGAGCCTTAAATTCTAATGATGATGGTGGCGCTTTTCCTAACGACAATTTTGCACAATGTGGACATTGACAGCCTGGCGTTGATGGACACGAGTTGATTGTATCTCTACAGTTCATGTTATCTTACATACTGTGTTGGGATGGGTGTGCTCTTAAACCTAGTGATGATGGGGATGAGTGAGTTGCCCTTGACAATTTTGCTTCTGTGGCAGTCGTGTGGGCATGTTGAATGTCTGGTGTGTTGGGCATGTAGTATCCTATTGCTATAGTTTATATGGTACAAGCTTCCTTACATACTATGTTGGTATGGGTGTGTCCTTAAATCTAGTGATAATAATGATTGGCGAGATAGTTGTTTAATTACTAAGGCTGATGGTCTCTGGGATTTATAGATGATTGGAGGGATAGACGATGGAAACATATTGCACTGAGGGGGGCAGCTGGATTGTTTGAATGCCTGGTAACTAAGCCTAAGAGAGGATTGTTGTTGACAGCTAATGGGCTTTGGGGGGCTCATAGACTAATGGAGGGATACACAGTGGAGACTTATTACACTGGGGTTGTTTGACTGCTTGTTAACTACGCTTGGGGAATGGATGGGGGGTGTTTGTTGTTGAAGCTGATGGGTTTTTGGGGCTTATGGACTAATGGAGGGAGGGTCGGTGGAAATGTGTTACACTGGGGTGGGCAGCTAGATCGACTGCCTAGTAACGAAGCCTAATGGGGAAGGGATTTCTGTTGGCAGTTTGTATGGTGTTTTCAGTGGTTTTTTTGACTGCCAGGGTTGACTGGTCTAACTAATGCTTATGTCTATAGTTCTACATTCATTCTAACATTCATATGGTGATCTCATGCATGCTTTGTCATTCATGCAGGAGACCCGGCCATCTGGTCATGGGCAGTTAGTGAACCCGCTGTCCCAGCTGCTGTATGAGCAGGTTTGGCAAGTCCCTTGTCATCTCATAGAAGATTGTTCCAGGCTGCCAAATCGCTATGGTGATCATTTGTATGTCTGCCATCTGGTGCATCTCTGCAGTGGGAAAGCAGTGTGGGAGGTACACTACTCTCTTCAGGGTTTGGAGCTGCACTGTTTGGAGTTTCTTGAGAAGTGAGGGAGCAGCTTTACCCCACACAACTGGTGGCATACTCGAGTACTGACCGCACCTGTGCGAGGTAGATGATGACCACCAGCCTTGGTGGCGGTGTTGAGGTCTCGTTCAGGATCGGGTAGAGAGCTTGTAGTCTTCCGTAGGCCTCCTTCCGGGTGTCCACTATGTGTGGTTTCCACGTTCGGTATTGGTCCAGCGTTATCCCTAGATACTTTGCTGTGCTGGACCATGGTGCGGGGTGCCCCTTTCCTCTACCTGTTGGTAGTTTCTGGGGATATGTCTGTGGCATATGGGGATAGCCTGTGTTTTCGTCACATTGAGCTAGAGGCGCCATTTGGTGGCCCATGTCGTTAGCTCCTCCCAGGCACTTTGCAGTATTCTCTGAAGGTGTCCTGCATTGGTACTGCGTGACTACAGGGCAGTGTCGTCTGCATACAAGGCTAGGTGGGCTCTATCTATCGTTGGAGTTTTGGCTGTATACAGAATGTAGAGTAAATGCCCCAGGTCACTGCCTTGTGGTACTCCAGCTTTGATGTGCCGTATAGTGGAGATCCCCTCCTGTGTGCTTATGTGGAAGGTCCTCCCTTCTATGTAGCTCTTCAGCAGTGTTAAGTGTGACCCGGGTACCCCCTGCTTAAGCAGTTTGTACAGGAGCCCCTCGTGCCACACTGAGTCGATTGCGCCCTTGACGTCAGGGAATATCGCCGTAAAATATTCATGTCTCTCTCCGGCATCGAGGGCTTCTTCAACAAGTCATAGTAATTGCTGGGTGGTGGAGTGCCCACTTCTAAATCCAAACTGCACGTCTGGAGGGATTCTCTCATTATTTGTATGCCTTAGCGCTCTCTTGGCGTATATTCTTTCGAGTATTCTAGAGACTGCAGGCAGCAGGCTGATGGGCCTGTAGCACTCTGGTAATTTGTGATCTTTCCCTGGCTTGGGGATTGCAATGATCTCAGCGTGTTTCCAGGCCTCATGGTAGCTTCCTGTGGTTATGATGTTGAATGCTGCATAAGTAGTGGGATGGCTAACGGCAGCATTTGCTGGATCAGCATGTTGCTAGGAGATCTGGTCTGCCGGCTTTCTTTTTGTTGAGCCAGCGTATTTGCGCTGCCACTTCTTCTTCTGATATGCATTCTATCCAGTCCTGTTCGTCTCGGTGGGTTAGGAAGGTTGGCAGTCGTTGGGCAACTAGTTCTAAATGTGCCTGGTCAACTGGTTGGTTGATGGGTCGGAATTTTCCCGCGAACAAGTCTGCTAGTGTGTTCGCCTTTGCGTCCGGTTCACAAACTGTGTTGTTCCCGACTGTGAGAGGTGGTATTCGGTTTGTGTGACTTAGGATGTGCTTCACCATCTTCCATGCCAACTAGTCCTGCAAGTTTAGCGTGGCAACCTTGTATGCCCAATCCCTGTTTTGGTGCTGCTGTACTGCCGCCTTGATTTCCCACTGTAGTCTGTTGACTTCCTGCTTTGTGGCGGGGAGTCTTGTGGCATGCCATTCCCTGTTGAGTCTGCTTTTCCTTGTGATCATGACAAGCTCTTCATGGGGTAGTTGTCTATGGTTATCCCTCGATCTCTGTTCTCTCTGTGGAGCTGCTGCTGCTGCTGCCTCCAGTGTTTTAATGTGCATTAGCGTGGCCTCAGTTCCTGGCGTTGCCGCGTCCAGGACTGTGCTTAGTGTGTCTTCTAGGGTCTCTTTGTATGCTCGCCAGTTAATTCTGCTGATATTTATGCCTCTGTCTGGTTTTCTGTTCTGTTTAGGTCGATGTCGAATACGACGGGGGCATGGTCGGTGGACAGTATGCACTATGGGGTGGCTGTTCTGTACAGTTGTAGGCCCTTAATTACGGCGAAATCTATGACATCAGGCTGCCCTCTGTTTGTCTGATAGATAGTGGGCTCAAAAGGGGTGACACGCTGCCATTGTTTCGGATCACAGCTCTGTGTAGTCTTCTACCGCTCATGTTTGTTATGCGACTGTTCCAGCTCGTGTGCTTCGCGTTGAAGTCTCCTGCAAGGAACACGTTTCCTGGTATCGTGAGCAGCGCGTCGAGGTCTTGTGGTTCGAGATTTCCTGTGGGTGGTCTGTAGAGAGATATAAAGTTCATTGCCCCCGTGTTTTGATAGCTACTCCGGTGGCTTCTGTTGTTATCAGTTGAGGGAGGTTGATGGGGTGCTGCTGTAGTGTTGTTCTCACATACACTGAGGTTCCTCCTCCTGCAGTTGTCTCGGGAGTGGTGGAGTTGGAGGCAGTTGGGAAGTCAGACTTCTTACCCTTGCTCGACTCCTCCTCGAAGTCCATCTGCTGCTGGGATGTCGAGGCATCTGGTGTCGGTGCTTCCCTCCCAGTTGCCCTGGAGGTAGCCTGAGCTGCCGCAGGTGTGTTGTCAGCTGCTGTGGCTTGTGGCAGGTCTTTGAGACTACTGCAGTTGGTGGAACCCTTGCTAGGGTCCCTGGCTGCTTCGGCTGTCAGCGCCACCTGGAATTCCGCCTGGTCCTCCAAGTAGTCATGGGGGAAGGGAGACAGTGGCTCCTGATGTGATCTGGGTGTTGGTGTTCGTGTACGTGGGTCCCTACTCATTTTCCAGGAGTGTTAGAAGTGTGAAGAAAGATGACAGATTATTAATCGAGTGAGTGCGGATTTGTCCCACGTGAATGGGGCGCCTGACACACAACATGCCCTAGTGGTCCCTAAGCGCCATACAAATTGATCCTGGAAGAGAGTTGTGTGCAGGCACATGGGAGCTGCGAGTCTGCTCACTCTTGTACGACAATTGTGTTCTTTTTGCTCTCGCTGTAGCGGGCGAGCGGTGTCTTATGCTCGCCTGTTCCCGAAGTTCTCGGTGATCTTCGGGTTTTCTGGCAGCGTGCGTCTCGAAACCGATCTTCGGCAGTCTCGGTGAAAGATTCTTCTGCCTATCAGGCGTGGAAGCTGCTAGAGAGCAGCAGCCACCGAAGTGACCACTACCGCTGCTGGCTTGCTTCTGGCTTGTGGCTGACGCTAAAATGATGGGCCTTAGCCTTGACCTGAGTCATAGGAGTTTCAGCTGTAGGAAGCTGTTCCTCCTCTATTCCTGACTGGTTGAAATGTTTTGCCTCTGGTTCTAGACGTGCCACTGGGTTATCTGGAAGAAAAGAATTATCTGCCAGATGTCTCTGGCGGCTTCTTATTCTTCTGTTTCTTGTTGTTTCCTGACTGTCCGAACTCTATTTTGGTCAGACGGGGGTAGTCCACTGGCGGCGAGTTCTGTTTGATGCATAGGACGGCTTGTTCCGTCATGTACCTCCAGTTCGCGTCTGTGAAGATCGGGTAGCAGTTGATTAGCTCCAGATCCGCACGCTGGACGAGTTCCCTCCCTTTAATCATCTGGTATAGGGGTTCGCACTCCACAGTGGAATGAATAGAGTTTGTGTGGGAGGGGAGGGATATCGGTTACTGTGAAAGGGTGAGTATTTCCACGGTGGGGATAGCTGCCATCTCGTAGGGAGTCTGCAATCTTGGTAAGTACCTCCCTCACATAATTCTTGTTGAGGAGGGACAGGGACTCGAAGTACGGCTCATCTTCTTCTCCCTCGGTCTCCATGGGCGTCTCTTCCACCGTCTGCAAATCTGCATAGATAGAAGGGGCAACCGTTTCCAAGGGGACGTCTTCTTGCAGTCGGTGGGTGTCCCCGACTCCATGACCACCTCCCTAGCAACCTGCATTTCCGCGTCGGCCAGGGAGACGGTCGTTTGCGTTACTGCATCTACCCCCATACTGGTGGGGGTCGGCGCCTCTTCAGGTGTCGTGCGAGATGTGAAGTACAGGACTACCCTCAGTTGTGTCACCTCGCGACGCATCTCGTCCAGTTCCGCCCTCTCCTCCGCCATGGCGGATTTGAGTGCGGAAATGGCGTCATCGCTAGCGTTCCACAACGTTTCGCGGAACACGCCGTCGTCGTCTTCGCGGTGGCGCGGCCCGCTTTCCCTGCTTGAATATGAGAGCGGGGCGCCCACTTTGTCTTCTTGGGCCACCTCTTCATGTGTGGTGACCCCTTTCTGCCGCTTCCATGACGTCAGGTAGCCGCAGCAGCTCGAATTTGCGGCGTGCGCGCAGCCGCAATTTAAGCACGCGGCCGCGGTGCCCCTCGGTTTGTCGCAGTTGCGTGTTACCATGCGGTTTCCCGCAATTCACACACGCAACCGCGCCGTCGCATGTCTTGGCTGTGTGTCCCATCTTCTGACACTTATGGCACTATAATTATGCCATGGGCTTCCGCTTCTTCTTGTTGTTGCCGCTACAGTCGCTTCCGACTGCCTTTAACAGGAGCTCGACGGGGGGCAGCAATCTTGCCTCTTCCTACTTTTCTACGTCCAGCCATTTCGTTCAGCTAGTGACGTAGGCGAGCGACGATAGCGAAGTGAGCCGCAGCGAATCGAGCAGTGGAGTGTGTGTGTGTGGCTTGCGGCCATCTGCATCTTCTTCTTGAGGGACGTCTCCTTCCCCTCGTTGTCTGGTGCAGACCAGACTACTTGAGCTACTCTTGCGAATTACTAAAACAGAACATGGATAAATTTATACACTACACTTTGATGCTTTTACTATTTGTCTTTGCTGTTGCTACTTTTTTGTGGTAGCGGTTTTTTTTCCACAACTCACACGCACACACACGTTCATTCATCCACACATACACATATCACTATTTACAAGGAAATAGGTCTTCATGGGAAGGTATTTACAATCTTCTTAATTAGATTGCAATGTCGATTCCTCTGTCAGTTGGCTGAAGATCTGGCCGTCTTGTGCGCTCGTTGTTGTGTTGTTTGCCGCCGAGGTCCTCGAAGAGTCCCCTGCGCCTTCTCGTAGAACTTGTTGGCTGCGGATGCCAGCCGACTCATGTAGCTCGTTTAGCGGCCATACTGGTTGGCGGTGGCTTCTTGGGTGTTGGGCATGAAGGCCACTTTGAGGGTGGGGGCGAGTTCATGGACAGTTTCTCACCTACTGCTTTGAGAGTGGCGATTGCTTCCTTCATCACGGCCATTATCGTCGCAAGTTCGGGGGATGTGGGTGTTTGTTGCGTCTCTTCTTCTTGGTTTTCCATCTAGTGTGCCATACGTGTGTTGCGTGCTTGTTGGCGGGTGTCGGCCTGGGCTGGTTGGGCCTCTGTTCTTGTGCTTCTGGGCTGTAGAGTTCTTCTGGGTGGTGGGCGAAGTCTGGGGTAGTCGGCGTTTACCGCTTCTTTCTGGATGCCACGCTCCTGCCTTGGTGTCTTCTGCCTGGGTACTGCTGCAGGTGGCTCTTGGTCCCTAGGAAGCACGCTGGTGGGTTGTTCCGATCTTTCGGGCTGCTCGTGGGCGGTTCCTGGGGTCCTGGCTGCTGGTGGCGGTACTGGGTGGCAGGTCCTGGTGCTGCCCTCCAGGATTTCTGTCTTCTTGTTAGGGCATTGGCGTATGTGATGCTCGGCGCTCTGTTGGGGTGGTTTCAGGTGTTAGCTTCTTTCAGTTTCTGGCAGCCACAGTAGCTGGCAGGGTGTTTTTCCCCACAGTTGTAGCATGTGACTTTCTGGTCGATGGTAGCAGGCAGTCCTTGCTGGTATGTTCACTCCCGTACTTGACACATCTCTGAGGTCTGGTGCAATATTTGGCGACATGTCCAGGTTGCAGACGTCAGAAGCATTGCGCTAGTGGATTCTTGTTCTTGGGATCTTCCACTGTGATGTCTACGGCCTTAATGGTTTTCAGGTGCCACAGTGCTCTATGTCGCGGGTCGTTCGTTGCCACTACCTGAAATAGTGACATTTCTTGCTTGGTCTTTGGAGACTTCATTTTCGTGACTGATCACAGCGTGAATCCGAGGTCAGTGAGTGCCTTCCTCATGTTACTTGCTGTAAATGAGTATGGCATTCGACGGATGACTACTCTGATGGGCTTCTCCTTGCTGGAGGAGTGGGTATAGAAGGGTATGCCCCTCTTCTTGAGCTTGTGGAGGATGTTGACGTAATCTTCCGCATTTTTTGTAGTGATCTTCAGCGTGTCGTTTCCAGTGGTCTTCACTTGGAACGTGTGCTGGGTTATTTGCTCCAGGGCTTCATGGAGCTCTATGTACGAGTCTTGGTGTGTGACGACGATGGTTGCGAGTCTGCTGCTGCTTCCACCGTGTCTACAGGAGGGTTGGTGAACAGTGAGAAGGGGTTATGGGTGCCTATAGGAGCAGCTGCGGCTAGGGTAGCTGCGTGGGCAGTCTTCTTTGGGACTATGAAGTCCTGGTCATCTGGGCTAGCTGTGTTGCATCGTCTTTTGTTGGAAGCCTCATCTTCTTCAGTGTCGGGTGTGTCGTCTGTCTTCCTCTTGAGAGAGACGCGTTCCTGGTCCGTCGGTTCAGGGATGAGGGCTGGCGTACTGTCTTGGGCAGCGTCGTTGTCCTCCTCGATAAGGGCAGGTTTGAGGTTTGTGATCAGCCCCTGCTTGAAACGGTGGTTGTTCGGCATCGACTCCCCTTCAGTGGCGTCGCTGAGGGCGATGAGTAGCTCCGTTTGGTCTTCTACACGATCTGAGGGAGAAGAAAGGGGAGGGGGTGGCGAACCAAGTGGGTTCATTCCGGTAATTGGGGTTCCTAGTTTCGTCCCTACGGAAATGGGAGGTCCCTACGACCTAAACTGCGCTAGGTGCAGAGTGCAGAGCTAGAGAGTGTAGAAGGAAGAGAAGTTGCCACAACACGCAGGGTGCTCCGATGCAAACGGGCCCCTGGTGTTGATGCACCATATCAAACGATGGGTGATTCCCGCCAGGGAATGTGGAGAGAGATGCAGGAACTGCGAACTGGAGCTCTTCATGACTTTTTGCTCAGTTTGGATGCACACATGTGCATGTAGATCGTAGTTTCGAAGTTCTGACGATCTTCTTTGTCTTCATCTTCTTGGCAGTGATCTTCATGCGGAGAAGTTCTTCTCACTGGGAGTCTTCTTCCCCTTGTGTAGCTCTGCCTTTCTCCTTGGCTGGCTCTATTAGCGACACAAGCGTCCTCTGGGGAGCGACCCCTAGAGAAAGGTGAGAAGGGCGACGAGATTGCTTCAGCCACCAAAGTGGCTGCTGCAGCCTTCTGCTGGCTTTTTTTTTTTAGAGGTAGAGACCTTCCACGCCCACACTGGCATGATGCCCAGCTCAAAAGGTCTACTGCCATCCCTGCATAAGGGTTAGTTTTCACTAAATTGAGGTGTCGCAGTATGTTGGTACTGCGATATTTGCATATGTCTGGTTAAGGGTAACCGTTAATATGCGCTCATCTGGAGATAGACTGAGACGAAAGTCGAATGATGGGTAGCGGTTTAAGGGGAAAAAAGCGCCAAGGGAAAAAAACCTCTGCGATAATAGGTTGGGTAGTAAGAGCAGTAGCGGATGTCTTGCTGACTGTGGTACTTCATACAAGGGTAGGTTATGTTAATAGCGGGTATCATGCAAGAAGATACCATGTAAGTGCCATTGGTCATTGCAATACAAGGTGTCTGGTGTGGCAACGAAATGCATTGCCTTGCGCCCTCTGGTGTGTCATGTCATCAGTACCTTGACACAGCAGAGGGCGCAAGGCAATGCACTGCATTACCGCACCAGACTCCTTTATTACAATGACTGCTCAGCGTACTGCACCGCAGTTTCGTCGGAGAGCTGCAGGCCATTCTCTTGCGCATGTGCGATGTAGACTGCCCTTTTGACTTCTTGATCCATTGCAGGGGCTGCTCCCACAACGGTCGGCTTCGCTGCCGATAACATTGGGGTGGCGGTTGTCTTCATGGTAGCCTTCCCCTACGGCACTGCTGGAGCGGCCTGCGAGGTTGCAAGAGCGTTCGCAGTGGTTCTAACCCCTTTTACTGGACGCAGGCCTCGGGCAAGGACTGCACGTAGCTGCCTCAAGGCCTCTTCCTTCTCTGCAGTCATGGCGGCCGTGAAGGCAGTCCTCTCTGCCGCCATGACGGCTTTGAGGGCTGTTGTGGCTTCCTCCACGGCAGTGCTGAAGTCGAAGCCACTACTCTTCTCAGGGGTGCGAGCTGCATCACAACTGTCCGCCTCCAGGCGGTCGTCCCCGCTCTTTGTGGGGGGAACTGCCTCTGCACTGTCCCTCAGCTGTGAGCCGGGCTGGTCGGCGCCCGTCGTCATCGCCGACGTCGTCGCCTCTTCCGCTGTGTCAGTGCGGCCATGGCTCCTCCCCGCCTTCGGCACGACTGTGGATTGAAAAAGCCAGGCAGAACGCCAACTGGCGACGTGCGGGCCGTCACACCGGGCGCAAGTTGGCAATGCTTCTCTGCCGCGGTCGCAGGCGCTGCTGTCATGCTCGCCGGAGCACCTGATGCACCGAAACACGTTGCGGCAGTACTCCGCGACATGGCTCTCGCCCTGGCGCTTGAAGTACTGGGGCTGGGGGTTCATGGCGGTCGGGAGAGCCACTGTCGTAACTGGGAAGCCCAGCAGCTTCCGCAAGCCAAAGATTTCACCCTCGCCGTCGGCTGTTTGCACGCTCGTGGCATATAGTGGCGCCCTCTTCTTGTTCGTCCGTTTGTGCAGCCTTGCAGTTGCGTTATCGAACCTGGCTCGCAGCAGCCCTTCCCAAACTGCTGCCTCATCACAGCACCAAGGTAACCCCTTTAGGAGTGCCTTAGTCGCATGGAGGTAGAATATGGGGAGATGGCGCTACAGACTTATGCTGTACGTTGTTTTGAAGCCAGTGGGCGGGGCCTGTCGCCATCTTGTATCCCCCAAAACATTAGCAGACGAGTGTTTACAATTCCTTCTTGTTCGCTACTTCTGTCGTGTGCACGCGATATTTATTTTATATAGTAAATGTTACACTGTTTTAGTGAACAACACAGCATAAGGAACGCAACTACAAACGTTTTTCTGGTCTTAAATGTGTATTCGATACAGTAATACGACACGAAAATACGACGCTTCTGGCCTCAGTATTGTAATTCCTCTTTGTTTATACACTTCGAATAACCGAGAAAGGAAGTATGTGCTATGAAAAGCGTGCTTTCGTAATCCATTTCTATTCACTTTCATTGTGTTTGTGTCGATAATTGATAAAGCCAGAACTCCAAAAACAATGATTGATAGTTTAGAGGAACTGATTTTTATTCGTTGCATTTTCAAGTCAAATGCAAATTTTAAATGTTCAAGTTTGCAAGACACTTGCCTTATTTCCTTTGGTGTCCCATAGATGTATGCAGGGATGATATAAACAAGCCAGCTGACATGTCAACAAAGTGAAAGATTCGTTAAATTACCAAGGAAAAGAACGGAATTTAAGATTGTCAGGCCCATTGTAGTTTACGCATCTGCTTTGTTTTTAAATTGTACCTACAAAGTGACATTCAGTGCGGCAAATAACAGCTATTTACAGGGTAACACGACAATACAGTGATTAATGTAATGATCTAAATAGCCTAGACATAGATAGGGAACTTTGCTTTAACAAATATGTAACCCTTTAAGTACTTATAATTTAACCACTGTAACAGGTGTTCCACACATTTTACTGAAGATTTAATTAACTACACGTAGTTACCTTACTTTTATACTAAATTATTGTATTTTAAAACATTAGGCCCCATTTCCAGGATATTTCTTGCCAGGACTTTTCAGTTACTTTTGAATAACCAAATAAGGAAAACCAAGTGTATTGCTCACCTCCAGAGAGCTCTTCGCATTGGATTGATAGGAAATCTAACGTCAAATCACAGAAATAAAACCATACTGTAAAACTTTACAGTGCATCAGAATTTCAAGTATATATAAGAAAGTAGCGCTTAAATAAGTCCACCTACGAATGAAATGTGATTTGTTTAAACTTTAGACTACAATCAGAACGGTTAGTACACCAGTAAGCGACGCAAGCCGGCATTTTTTATCTAAATACTTCACGACTACACGGAGTCAAACTACCAGAAGCGAATGTTTTGGGTAGTAACATGGTGGCTCTTCACTTGGGTCGGCTTCAAGTTGGTGACGTCATGAGAACTCCTCTTATTTTTACCTCCATGCTTGGTCGTTTCCTTCTTCCCTGCGGAATGCGTCTTCTCACGCGATGGCGGCGCGTCGACGATGCGGGCGGCCACAGCGCTCTTGATCGCCCTGTGATCGGCCAGGTTTCCCACTGGATTGTAGATCAGCGAGTCTGTAACGGGATGCTGCGTCACCTCATACCTGCGGCTACCACGCGATGGTGGCGCACATGGCGGTGGCCGGCGGAACTACTGCGAAGTCGGCAGCGCGCGGGATGCGCGGGCACGGACGTCCTCGGGAGCGTCCCGACAGCAGTCGAGATGGGGAGGATGCTAAGTTCACCGGACTTGGATACGATGTGACGTCATTATGACGTATACACGCTACATTGAAAACGATGGAAACCGTATATCGACTATTCGACCTTTCTGAACTTTCGAGAGATTGTGACAGGGTAGCGCTGTGCTCTGCGCCATTTGTTTAAATGTGTTTTGCGTTCCTCGCGTTTAAATCGTGTATTGTACTGTGTTTGTGTCCTGTGCGTTGTTTTTCGTTTGCTCATCTCTAATTATGTGTTCAGCATTCGAGAGACGAAACCTTACCACCATGGAATGCTGTGACACGATCATACCACCATGGAATGCTTTGACACTGCATTCAATCATTTCATACGTCAATCAGTACTAGACACTAACCTTTGGTTAAGATTACATTGAGAAATCCACTTCTCCTCGTATTTCATCTCCGGTTGACGATTTTTCTTCAACAATGCCTCATACTTTTTCTTTTTAAGTTCGAAATTCAATCACTCTACACATCAGTCATTACTGGACACTAAGGTACCTGTCTCTGCGGTCCGAGTGTAAAATTACTTGGAATTATGGTTGATAAAAGACTATCTTCGGATGGACATATAAATTACTTAGCTAACAAACTTGCACGAGTTCTCTTTCAGCTATATATATTAAGAAAAAAAAAGTCAGCAAGAGTATGCTGCTACAATCTAATATGTACTGACAAGGCCAATTGTATAAAACCATACTAAAATGTTGATAATAAATAATAATTATTTTCGGCGTAAGCATTCAATACAACAATCACACAATCTAATATGGTCGGGACATAAGAAGACTTCACTTTTTTACGTGGTGTTTTCAAAGCCACGGTCGGGAATATTTCTATTAGTATCCAGCTCTTTTATTTTGGCGAAATACATATACGCTGCCACACTGAGCTGTTTTCAGAATCGCACGTGTCAAAACAAACCACTAGCTGACGACAGTTTAGAATCTCGAACGTCCGTAAAAGTCGATAGGTGTGTTAATCGACTAAAGCGTATAAACGTCATAATGACGTCACATCATATCCAGGTTGGGTGAACTTAGCATCCTCCGTCGAGATGGAGGTGTCGGCCAATGCTAACAATGGTCGCAAGCGCGTCTTCACTGCTCGGGCTCTCCACTTGGAATGTGGCTTGCGTCGCTGACGCTGAAAAGACGAGCCTATCCTTGGCTCGAGGTGGTGCAGTTTAGACAAAATTTGTCATCCCTGCGATTCCTGTAAAAGAGACAAAGATATATCACCACTCTTGTTGATTGGTCCTAGCTGGTGTAACCTGAAAAAGACACACTCTGTTGAGGTATTAGTAAAACTTAATCCCTCAGCAGGGCAGGCCAACACGTGGTTGGCCTGTGATGACGTTGTTGGCCCAGTCCACGGATGAGCCGGTTGCGGGAGCGTCCCGTCTTCTCGTAGAACTTCTTGGCGATGGTGCGAAACCTGTCTCGGAGAGGCAGGATCCTGGTGTCCTCGTGGAGTCGGCGCGTCGAGCAGCGCCTCGGAAGACGCATAGCAGTCTTCAGGGCGCGGTTCTGTATCTGCTGCAGAGTCACAATGTGAGCATCTGCGGCTTTCCCCCAGTCCACGGCCGCATGCTCTAACAATGGGCGAACCAATGTTAGGTAAAGCGTGAACCGTGTTGCGGTGGCAATGACGACTGCGGGTTTAGCAGTGGATACAGAACGCGAAGGGGTCCTATTGCTCTCCCTTTCACATCACGGATGTGATGCTTCCAGGTGAGTCTGCGGTCTAGGGTAACCCCTAGGTATTTCGCCGTCCCACTCCATGGGATAGGTTCTCCCAGGATTTCGACTGGCGTAAGCCCTGGCGGCAGAAATCTTCGGATGAAGACGAGTGCCTGGCTCTTTGTGGCATTGAATTTCAGCCGCCACTTTGTTGCCCATGAGCCCAAGGCGTCGCACCCTCGTTGGAGGTGGTTTCTCAGCACTGTGAGTGAACAGGGCTGTATCATCAGCGTACAGCGCCAATTCGACTCCTGCCACTTTCGGCGCGTCGGCATTGTAGAGGGACTGCAGCGAGGGGCCGAGAACCGACCCCTGCGGCACCCCTGCACGAATCTGTCGGTCTGTGGACGTACTGTCATCAGCCCTCACGTGGAAGGTTCGTTCAGACAGGTACGACCGCAGCAGCGTCATGTGGGACGTCGGTATCCCTTGTTCAAAAAGTTTGAACTCGAGACCGTCGTGCCACACCGCGTCAAACGCTCGGGAGACGTCGAGGAACACTGCCCCAAAGTATTCCTTTGTTTCCATTGCCCTCATCGCCGGTTCTACCACCCACAAGAGCTGGTGGGAAGTGGCATGTTCTTCTCGAAACCCGAACTGCTCGTCCGGGACGATGCCCTCCTGGGTGGCGTGTCGCATCAGTCTTCTCGCGTACAGCCTCTCGAAAACTTTCGAGAGGGACGGGAGCAGGCTGATGGGTCGGTAGCTCGATGCCTGGCGTGGGTCCTTGCCGGATTTCAGAACGGCCACGACCTCCGCGTGTTTCCACGCAGAGGGGTAGACACCTGATCGGAGAATCTCGTTCAAAACATCGGCAAGTTGCCAGTGTAATCCCGGCAGAAGGTTCTTCAGCAGGAGGTTTGTGACGCCATCGCTGCCTCCAGCTTTCTTGGGGTTCAGCGAGCGAAGCTGCACAGCAACTTCCACCTCCGTTATCGGCTCGATAACGTCGCCTTCCCGCCTTGCGGCGCGGAAGGTTGGTAGTTGCTCGTGGATCCGCCGTATGTGGTCGTCGTCGATGACGTCGGCCACCGGTGTGAAGTTCGCTGCAAATGCGTCAGCCAGGACGCTGGCTTTCGCGTCGGGGTCGCTTGCGAAGTCGTTCCCGACATGTAAAGGCGGTATTCGCTGTCGCCGGCGTAGGAAGGACTTTACCACCCTCCATGCACTGCCATCCTCAGGATTGAGGGTAGACATAAGGTCTTTCCATTCCTGGTTCCGGTGTTGCTCGACTGCTGCCTTAATTTCCCGCCTTATGCGGTTTTAGGGGCGCTTCGTGTCTGGTTGGAGAGTGAGCTGCCATTCACGAAACAGTCGGTTCTTCTCGGTGATCGCGTCCACGATAGGGCGCGGTAGCCGTCGCGAGAAGTCTCGTAGTCCTTGGCGATGTCTCGGCGTGGCTTCATCTGCTGCTCAAAGTATTCTTCGGGTGAAGAATGCTAGAGCGGCGTCTGCCCCTACCTCAGCGGGGTTTGGCGCGTCCTCAAGCAGTTCGAGGGCTTTCGTCTGAAAGCGCTCGGCGTCGAGCCTGCGATAGCTCGGACGGCTCTCTGGAAAAGAAGCTCCGGCCACGTCGAGGCCAAAAATGACCGGTACATGGTCGGAGGAGAGGACATTGCGCATCTCGGTGGTCGCGAAATGCCCGATGCCCTTCAGAAGAGCAATATCGAGCACGTCCGGTTGTCCCCGCGCAGGGAAGATCGTGGGGTCAAACGGCCCCACGGTGATCGCGCCGTTCCTGTGAACAACGCGGGAGAGATGGCGCCCGCTGCGGCTAACAGTTCGCGAGTTTCATTCGGTGTGTTTCGTATTGAAATCCCCAGCAATGAAAGCTCGCCCCTCCAGCGACAGCAGGATGTCGAAGTCGGCTTCTTCTAGCAATCTGCCAGGTTGCCGGTACACCGACACGAAAAGAATATTTCTGGCGGTGGTGTTGACTGCCATTGCTGTGTCCTCCAGCGCGTTGAGCGCTGGCAGCTGAACCTGGTGGTGGCGCAGTGACGTCTTCACGTAGATACCAGTGCCACCCCCGTGGGTGGCGCTGTCATCTCGGTAGCAGCAAAAATTTGCTGCTCGCACGTCGACCCCGGGTTTGAGGAAGGTCTCCTGCACAAGGCAGATGTCGACCGCCTCGTCCAGTAGGGATTGGCGAAACTCGCCCTGGTGGGGATGGAGACCCCGTGCGTTGAACGTGCAAATGGTTAACCCATAAATATGGTCGTTATCCATTTTAAGGCTGGCTTCTCCCGGCGGTGGCCTGGAGGGCCGCCGTCACCGCTCCCACGAGCACCCGTAGCTGAGTCATCAGCTGGTTGAGCGACCGCAGAAGCGCGGCCAGCTCGATGGTGTCTTCCTTCGCCGTTTCGGGAAGGTTTGACTTCTTCGCGACGTTTCCCGTAGTCGGCAGCGGAGCGGCGTGCTGGGAACGCCCTGCGCGGGCGGCAACCCTCCTCGCAGTCGCGGGCGCCGGCAAGCCGGCCTCCCCGACTGCAGGCGGTGCCGCGGGCGAGGGCAGCTGCGACGGCTGCGGAGCCGGTGCGGCCTCCCGTGCGAGCGGCAGCGTCCTCTCGGAGGGGGCGACCGGCTTCCCCTTAGCGACGTCCGCGAAGCTGCGGCTCGGGTTTACGCGGCTGGCGCGCTTCCCGCTCTCGAATGCGGAGCATCCCCGGTAACAGGCGACGTAGCCCCCGTTACGTCGGTCGGTCTTCCTTCTTCATGGGGCAGTCCCGCGACGGGTGCTCCTCGGCACACTTGCAGCAGCGCACAGGCATCCCGCAAAACTTTGCCACGTGGTCCATGCGCTGGCACTTGAAGCACTGGGCTCGTCTGCCTTTTGCGCGGAGTGGCTCGACTTCCACGTCGAAGTCGGCAATGTTTTCAACCTGAAAAATTTTCCGGTTGTCGACATTGTCGACTAAAACCACAAGGAACGAGGGCATGTCCCTGTGGGTCCTGGGTGACCTCATCAGGCCGACGTGGCGGGTCTGGAAGCCGAGTTCCTCCAGCTGCCGCTGTAGGAACGCCGGTTCCATCTTCAGCGGCAGGTGACGAAAAACGGCCTTCAGCCGCTTCAGCTGCTCCGTGCTCTGCGTGAAGCAGTTCCACTTCTCGGTCTCACAGAGCTGCACGAGTTTCGCATGGTCCTCTATGCACTCTGCTCTGACCTTGTAAGTGTCGGTCCCCGCGATCATCTTCCGCGGTTTTGCGACGGCGTAGAGCTTCTCTCTGAGGTCGCTATAGCCCTTACTCCCTTGGATGGTAATCAGCGGCGGGCGGCGGGGCGGTTTCGTCGCCGCAGTCGGTGTGGTCCCGTCCCCGTCTGTCTCGGCTACTTCCGGCAGATCTGCAAACCGGTTTGCAGCCTCGACCTATTCCGGCGTCACCGGTCCAAACGACCTGGCTCTCGCTGTGTGGCGCCGGGAGGGCGCGATGAAGCCTTCTTCGTCAGGCTTCCCCGGCGATGCGGTCGTCGTCCTGCGACGTACCCTCCTCTTCTTCCTCCTGGCGCGACCGGAACTTCCTTGGGGGCAGGGAGTGTCCTCTACGGCCGCGGCTGGGCGCTTCCGTGAGGTTTGCTCGACCTCTGCAGGCTCGTCGGGTGTTGCCAGCCTGGACGTTGGTGAGGGCGTGGCGGCTTCTGTAGCCACCACGGCTGGTGCGATTGCTGGCGCGGCAGCTGTCGTGGCAACTGCGACAGGTAGTTGCCTGTCGCGACCCACAGGTACCAGGGACTGGAGTCTCATCAGTACCTCCACCCTCTCTGCATTGGTGCCCATGGCCAAGCGTTGCATGGAGATGCAACTCTCCTCGGAAGTCAGCATGGCGATGGCGGCGGCAAATTCCTCCTTTGTCAGGGGGATCGGCGGCTCGATTCGTCGTCTCGGCACAGAGAGTGTGCGGGCGCGGCGGAAATTTCCGCATCCTTCCGGCGGCCGCGAGCAACACTCTCACTCGTCGGTGGTGGGGGGCCAGACGCTGCCGTCGTCCGGGAAACTTCCCTTAGACCGCCATCTGCCACACCCTGCGTCTCGCCGGAGCGATCGTCTCGTTCCGGCTCCTCCTCCATGTCGTAACCCCCAACACGACAACTTTGCCTCTTTAGAAAGACACGACAGTTTTTGCTTTCTCAGACAGTGGGGTCACGCCACGTGGATTTTTCCACACGAGGCCCTAGCAGGCTGATGTCGACTCTGAAAGAAAGAGAGAAACGCTGGTTAGCGAGAGCACGCAAGGCGAGTAGCCAAATGCGTGAACTCGCGCAACCGATAGCTACAAAATCACGAGCGAGAGCCTCGGCAGCTTCAGCACAGAGCATCCGCACACTTCGGCAGCCACAGTCTGTGTGGCTTGCGGCTCACTCACTCACTCACTATATTGACGGGCCTGCCTTGGCCCGAGGTGTAGGAGTTTAAGCTAGGCTAAGCTGTTCCTCCTTAAATCCTCTCTGTTGGGAATGTTTTTCTTCTCGTTTTGGATTGGCCTCTGGTTTCTGTAGATGAAAGAATTTATCTGCCGCATTCTTCCGGCGGCTTCTTATTCTTTTTTTTTTTTTTTTTTTTTTTTTTTTTTTTGCTGCTTCCTGGATGCCCGAATTCTATCTGCTTCAGGAGGGAGAAGTCCACTGGCGGCCTCTGTTGCTGGATGTACATGACTGCTTGGTCAGTCATGTACCGCCAGTCCTCGTCGGTGAAGATCGGGTGCTTGTTTATCAGCTCCAGATCTGCTCGCTTGACGAGTTCCCTCCCATGGATCTTCTGGTTTAAGGGTTCGCAACCCCAGTGGAATGGATACGTTTTATGAGGTAGGGGAGGGATGTTGTTTACCGTGAAAGGGTAAGGATTGCCATGATGGGGGTAGCTACCGTCGCGCAGGGAATCGGCGATCTTGGTGAGCACATCCCTCATGCAGTTCTTGTTGGGGAGGGGTACGCACTCGAACGGCTCGTCTTCTTCTTCTCCCTCGGTCTCCATCGGCACTTCCTGTGTCGTCTGCGTTTCCGCAGAGATAGGGGGCCGTCTCCTTGTTGTCGGCGGTTTTCCCCGACTGCATGACCACCTCCCTAGCAACCTGCGTTGCCGCGTCGGCCAGGGAGGCGGTCGTTTGTGTTGCCGCGTCTACCCCCGTACTGGTGGGGGTCGGTACCACGTCCGGCGTCGTGCGAGACGCGAG
The DNA here is from genome assembly GCF_023898315.1 of Schistocerca nitens. Lineage (NCBI taxonomy): Eukaryota > Metazoa > Arthropoda > Insecta > Orthoptera > Acrididae > Schistocerca > Schistocerca nitens. The sequence goes on from NC_064617.1 coordinate 690,885,296, forward strand.
GTACAAGGCGACCCTTAGTTCAGTCACCTCCCGACGCGTCTAGAAGGTTCCGCTCTCAGGGCCGCACTCTCCTTCGCCATGGCGGATTTTAGCGCGGTGATTGCGTCCTCGTTGGCTTCCCGCAGTGCTTGGCGGAAGGCGTCCACGTCGTCTTTGTGGCGCAGCCCGCTTCCCCTACTAAGGTAGGAGGGCGGGGTGTCCAACTTTTCTTCTTGCTGGGCCACCTCTTCGTGTGTGGTGGCCCACTTCCGTTGCTCCCTTCAGATAGCTGCAGCTGCACGCGTTTGCGGCGTGCGAGCCACCGCAATTTACGCACACCGCTGCAGTACAAATGGCTCTGAGCACTATGGGACTTAACATCTGAGGTCATCAGTCCCTTAGAACTTAGAACTACTTAAACCTAACTAACCTAAGGACATCACACACACCCATGCCCGAAGCAGGATTCGAACCTGCGACCATAACGGTCGCGCGGCTCCAGACTGTAGTGCCTAGAACCGCTCGGGCATCCCGACCGGCGCACCGCTGCAGTACCTCGTGGTTTGGTGCAGTTTCGTGTGTCGTGCGGTTTCCCGCACTTAACACACGCAACCGCGCCGTCGCATTCCCTGGCTATGTGTCCAAGCTTTTGACACTTATAGCAATGTAATTGTGCCACAGGCTTTCGCTTCTTCGTCTTGTTGCCGCAACCGTTGCTCCCGACTGCGTTTAGCAGGAGCTCAACAGCAGCAGCAGTCTTGCCTCTTCCTCCATTCCTGCTTCTCGGCATGGTGTTGGGCTAGTGGCGTTGGCGTGCGCGAGCCACGGTAACGAAGTGGGCCGCAGCGAGTCGAGCAGCGGAATGCGTGACGTCGCGTGTGGCTTGCGGCGCTGCTGCTCTCATCTTTTACTTTCCCCTCTTTGGGGAAGTGTGAGGGGGAGTTTGTAGCCTTTCGGCTTTTACTCCCCTGTGTACGTGTGTGTATGTGATTTTTTCTGTAGTTTTTTGGTGTCTGTGAAATGTGATGATTGTTCTGTTTGTGTCTGGTACTTGTCTGAGAGAGGCGAGATGATTGGTGTTTTATAGGAAGGAACAGGATTAAGGGATTGGGTATTGGGATTTTCTCTTCGACTTAATCGTCGAAGATCGTCATAGGGGCTTGCGGCAACTGGCGGTGGACTTCTTATACCCGCGTCTCGGCGCAGCGTCGGCGGCGGGGCGCAGCGTGCCGGAACGGTGGGGACCGCGGCAGCCAATTAGTGCGCGGCGCTGGAGCCCTCCTGCAGCGTGTTGCGGAGCGTTGGCGATTCGGATGCTGCGACTGCACCGATATATCACTTGGAATGTGTGCGTCACGGTGAGCTTCCTGTGGTAGACAGCGAAAGCTTATATTCTCCTTTAGGACAAGGAACTGTTCGATTCATTCCGCGCGAATTTCAAAATTGTTATTTAGTAGAGTTTTTAATCCCGTGTAAGATGCCACAATGTGTGTAAGTACCTAAGCAGCTTATGTAGTTTTTAGGACTTACCAGTGCAGTTTACTTTACGAAAAGTTCTCGAAAATACATGGCACAACTAAAAACGTAGTTAAGTTTTTCTTCCCAGACTATAAGTACACTACTGGCCATTAAAATTGCTACATCACGAAGATGACGTGCTACAGACGCGAAATTTAACCGACAGGAAGAAGATGCTGTGATATGCAAATGATTAGCTTTTGAAGGCATTCACACAAAGTTGGCGCCGGTGGCGACCTGGGTGCACGAATGGCAAAACGTAATTTTTTCGGATGAATCCAGGTTCTGTTTACAGCATCATGATGGTCGCATTCATGTTTGGCAGTGAATGCACATTGGACGCATGATTTCGTCATCGCAATATTGGCGTATCACTTGGCGTGATGGTGTGGGGTGCCATTGGTTACACGTCTCGGTCACCTCTTATTAGCATTGACGGCACTTTGAACAGTGGACCTTACGTTTCAGATGTATTACGACCCGTGGCTCTACCCTTCATTCGATCCCTGCGAAACCCTACATTTCAGCAGGATAATGCATGACCGCATGTTACAGCTCCTGTACGGGCCTTTCTGGATACAGAAAATGTTCGACTGCTGCCCTGGCCAGCACATTCTCCAGATCTCTCACCAATTGAAAACGTGTAGTCAATGGTGGCCGAGCAACTGGCTCGTCACAATACGCCAGTCACTACTCTCGATGAACTGTGGTATTGTATTGAAGTTACTTGGGCAGCTGTACCTGTACACGCCATCCAAGCTCTGTTTCACTCAATCCCCAGGCGTATCAAGGCCGTTATTACGGCCAGAGGTGGTTGTTCTGGGTACTGATTTCTCAGGATCTATGCACCCAAATTGCGTGAAAATGTAATCACATGTCAGTTCTAGTATAATATATTTGTCCAATGAATACCCGTTTATCATTTGCATTTCTTCTTGGTGTAGCAATTTTAATGGCCAGTAGTGTAATTATTGACGAGAAAAGTGTTCTAGTCTTTCGTATCTTAACTGACTAATTATATACGCTTTATGTACTTCTCCAGAGGAGTTTATATTCAGCTGCTGCACTTTATAAGTAGTTACATGTTTTTATGTAAGATTCCTTTTAGTGGATCGAATTTGCCAATAGCACAAAGACTACCATAATTATATTTCACCATTCTGGAGATGGAGAATTATTTATTAATGTACTGGACTGGAATGGACATTAGGAAACAGCTGACAGGTTTTGTGATATACGAACCAAGAATTTTTATTCGCCATTGATCATTTTACAACGACATAGGCCTCGTCTTTGTTGTATAAAACAGTTTGTGGTAATACGTAGAGAAATATAATAATAAAATAAACTACTGTCAGTTAACTATAGCGTTCATATTAAGCTCCACAATGATAAAATACGCTACAGGAGTATTTCTAAGAGCTAGTGTCCATAAGTTATACTATGATATAGTATGGTACAAACACTGTCCAACAGTAACTGGATGGAGTATACAGGACATAATTATACAAAACATAGAAGCATAATTATGCAAAACATAAACATCCACATAATGATACAGTAGACTATGGGAAAATCTGTTAAATGCTGATATCCTCCTCAGGTACCTCAAAGAATTTTTTAATATAGTAAAATGGCTGACCTGACAGTCAGCTGTACCATTTAATTTTAAACTCTTTTAGATCCATAGACCATGCATAGATTGGTAATTTTTTGAAAATTTTAAGTGGTTTCACTTTGAGAATTTCCAGTTCTTGCTAAAGTGTGCCATGGTATATCTAAATTAGCCTTAGCTCAGGTGTTGTGTTCATGAGGTTTTTTCCCTAGCACCAAATTCTGAGATACTACTTTTGACATAGAGCACACACATATAAGTATAAATTTGTAAGTGTGAGTATTCTGCACCTGGAAAAAAGAGGGCGATAGTGCTCCATGTGTCCTGCTTTACACATTGTACACAGGACTCTTTTTGTAATTTCTAACGTGGTAGTTAGCGTCACGAGTCTATTATTAGATCTATACAATACCAGCATTTACGTACTTTTTGTAAATGTTTGAAATATATATCCACAGTCTCAGTAGTAGTCACATAGAAACGTTTCTTGTTTAAGGTGTATCACATGACGAATTGCCTCTAAGGTACACTCTGTTGCAGGAATTCAGGATTATTGATATTAAGTCTACTTTCATACAACTCCTGTGCTCTCAGATTGCTAGTAGTGTTTTGCCAATAAATAAAAAGTAAATAAAGATTGTCACTGGTAATGACAGCGAGTTAAAAACGTAAAGGAAATTGTCAATGCACATTTTTTTCATGTTGGAGAACCATAATAAAATAGGTGACAGTATGTTACTTTGATACGATTTGTAAACTTATAAAGGTCTTAGAAATGAAATATTTAAATTACACATAGGGCAAATGAGACAATCTGTATCATATTCTTCATATAAATATTTTTTCATCAGTTTCGATTTGGATGAAGTTTTGTATAAATTACACACATGAGAAGCCTAATATTTGGTAAGTGGGAAGAAGAACGTTGGGGCAATATCATTCTTTCCATAGTTTTCTGGCATAGCAAGGTTTGAGAAATTAAAGATTATAAGCTGGGAGAAGGATCTTGAAATCTGTAGTAACGTCATGCAGGTTAAAGGTAAACTTCTATTTCTCACTTCTCACATGATTTTCACTCTCCAAAAGGAAAAAAAGGTTTGGCAGTGTTAGTTTTTACGAAAATTTTGATTAGCCTGTCTATATTTTGGAAATTTTGGCGATATAAACTTTTATTACTGCCCTATGTTGCAGTGCTCAAATTGCAACCATTTTTTCCATTTTTCAAATGAAAGCTATATTAAGGTTAACAAACACACAGTAACAAAAATACATCACCAGTACACAGCAGCCTACTGTTGAGGGGCCTGCACACGTTAAGTATTTATGGACGATACTAGTTTGTTAAGCCTTTAGTATATTGAAGCAACCTCACACCATCAATAATATTGACAAAAATCTTTAGTTGACAATGCAGTTCTACAACCAAAAGAAAGTGTGTGTTGTGATTATATTAACTATAGCTTGCAAGCGATAGAAGACGGTGAAAAAGAGGAAATGGGTCCAAGAATGGTTGGGGGAGGGGGGAAAGGAGCGACTGGCCACATGTTAATTTACTGACATTCAGAGCCATGAAACCGAAAATTTCATACTTTTTTCCAATGAGTGCTGCACCATAGAGATACAAGCTACTAATGTTGAAACGAGCTAAACAGGGAAGCAGATGCGTTAATGAGAGATATAACCGCAGTTGACAAGAGATTAGGAATTACTTTAAGGTTTCTGGCAACAGGCAGGTCATTCGAATGCTCGAAGTCTACTTCTGTTATTTCAGAAAACTCAGTCACTAAAATTCTATGGAAATCTGTGAAGCATTTATATTCACCTAGCAAGGACATGTCCAGGCAACTGGCATAAAACTTTTTTTTTTACGTTGGTGAAATTGACATGTATTTCACAGACCTCTTACTAGTCATTGCAGATATATGATGTATTTTTCGAAGTGGAAGCGTTTTTCCAAACTGCTAAAGTAGAAACCATCTAATCCGTCACCTTCGGGACTGGGACCATGGTCGGAACGAAGAAATGTCGGATTATCCGAAAAAGCTAACATTTAATGCAAAAAATATAAGAAGACATTTAGTACAAAAAATTGAACGATTTAAGAACTAAAAGACGTCTGCAGTAATATAAAAATATGTTTTCTACACAATGTTAAACAATATATTAACTAAAAAACGTCTACACACACTATAATATGTATTGGTTTTAAATGGAAAAACGGCAAACAAATTACAGTACTGTACTGTACTTAATAACGATAAACGATATATACTGTAAACTAAAAAATGTTTATAGCACTGTATATAAAAAGAAATTTTTTACAAAGAAATAAACTAGTGTATGTATAAACTAAGAAATGATTATACTGTATGCACTGTTTTTACAGTGAAAACGAAAACAAATTACTTGGAAAAAAAAGTCAGTGATACAGTTTTGTTTAGCAGATGTTATTCTAGATCTAGCTGCAGTGACCCTCCATTTTTTTATCCACGAAAGGTTCATTGGAGTTGAAGGGCGATGTCAAAAGCGTTTTTTTTGCATCGTTGTGTGAAATCCGGGTGGGGGGTTTGTCTTCGCCGTCCGAGCCCTCATTCACAGTTTCCTGGCTAACAGTGGCAACAATCTGGTCGTCACTGAACTCTTCAAAAGTGCCACAGTCTTTGTCACATTCGTTGATCCACTCTTCAACTTCATTGGCAGGGACGTTCGGCTCGAGAGTTTCTAGATCTTTAACGATTCCAGTGCGTCGTTGTTTTGCTCATCTTCGGTATGCTCATTTTCAGTCATAACTTGTGACCAAAGCTTACGCCATGATTTCCGCAGTGTGTCAGGTTTCAGTTCATCCCATGCTGCAGCGATTGTGTAGATAGCATCTTTGATGTTCAGGGATTTCATTGCCTCAAATAAGTTATGACCTCCTTTAGATTTTTCCAAGATTGAGCTGATATACTTTCTGCGCTATCGCCTTTTTAACCATTCTATAACGCCCTGATCCATTGGTTGGATGAGTGAGGTCACATTAGGAGGCAGAAAGAGAGCTTTTATGTCCCCTTTCACCAAATCTTCCTCAGATGGATATGATCGTGCGTTATCCAACAGCAGTTGAGCACGAACAGTCAGATTTTTTTGCTTCAAGTCTTTTTCGACCGATGGCACAAACTCGTCGAAAAACCAGGATTTAAAAAGGTTGCAGTCCATTCCAGCAAATTTTTGATTTCGGTAATAAACCGGCAAGGAAGATAAGTTTATGTGATTCTTGAGTTTCTCCCGGCGTATTTGATAATCAAAATACCCACGGGTGTGCTTCCGGTCTATAGTGTCCAACGGGCACAATATTTCGGCGATCATGTATGATCGCCGAAATATTGTGCCCGTTGGACACTATAGGCCGGCAGCACACCCGTGGATATTTTGAAGATAAGTTTATATTTTTGAATGCCCTTGGCTTCTTAGATATGCCAATGACGGACAAGGGGACCTTGCGGGTACTATCTGCGTTGCTACAAGGAATGACTGTTATTCTATCTTTTATAAGTTCATTTGAAGCTTCGAGCGTTTTTGTTGGCAACATTTTAAAGTTCAGCCCTGTCTCGTCGATGTTATACACTTGGCAGGGTAACAGTTCATTTTCTTCTACAATTTCCTGAAACTTAACAGAAGACTCAGCAGCTGCGGCATCGGCAGATAGTTTTTCACCGGAAATAGAAACAAATCGGACACCATGACGAGTTTTCCAACGATCAATCCAGGCTTCACTGGCAGCAAATTTACTTTCGGCTTCCAGTTTTTTGTGCAAAACTATCGCTTTTTCTTTGAGAGTTGGCCCGAATACTGGAGTTCCTTTCCTTCTATCTTGACAAAACCACATCCGCAATGCGTTATCAAGCAGTTCAAGTTTAGGCTTTTTTAATGTTTTGCGATTCTTCAGAGTGTTTTCACCATCAATCGAAACTGTATAAGATTCAATATCTTTCCGATTCTTCCACCAATCCTTAATTGTCGTAACACCTACATTCAGTTCCTGTGCAATTTTTTTGGATCGATTCTCCTTCGTCCAGTCTTTGTAGCACTGCTAATTTTACATTTAGTGAAAGAGTTACGCGTTTACGTTTGTATCCACACATGTTGAAAAACAGACAACTGTACACACAATGAATCTACAGTAATAAATAAGTACTGTAGAGAACACGGAATAAAGCAAACAACGACGCCTTTTAATCCCAACAAAGGATAAATAACGTAAAGTATAACAATATGCACAGCGATAGACACCGCAACAATGGCCCGACAGGCGTCCAGTCAGTGACAAGTCGACACAGGCTCGCGAGTGTCAGCATGGTCGGACTAACCGGAGTGACGGACCATCCAAGGTCGGATTAGAGGGGTTCTACTGTATATAATTCACCAACCTGTACTGTTCTAAAGCAATCAGTGTCATAGTCAATCCTCTGTTGACCATCCTAACAATGAATACCCTCGCATAGGCCTGTTAAAATTGTTTTATGTTAAAAGACCACCTGAAAAATTAAATCTGAGATATGATGTGAACAAAGGCGAATTGAAAAGAAACAGTGCACACTATCGCCTGTGGCTGGTATGTGAAGCTGTTAACATCGGAATGGAGAATATTGTCAAACCATCAATACTTGACCTTTCACGTTCAGTATGTATTGACAATACTAAGAATATCTTGAAGGCCATCAGTACTGCCAGTCCATATTTCTAGTACTGACAATCCATCAATATCCGCCCTCAAACAGTCAATATATTGACGATTTGACAATATTATAGAATGTGTGGGGCCCCCTTTAGCTTTCGCTGTCTGCCACAAGGAAAGCGCTAGGAGCTGCAAACACGAAACCAGCTGTGCACAACCATCTGCTCACACAAACGGCGTTAAGTTTTGTTGTCCCTAGCCACAAGTGACTCTCTCTGAGTTGGCAGCAAGGTCTTGGACATTGTATAGTGTGGACATGTGCTGATATGTATATATTGCATTCCTCAATATAGTGGTCGCTATACTGCATACCTGCAGCATGATACAGGGTGTTACAAAAAGGTACGGCCAAACTTTCAGGATACATTCCTCACACACAAATAAAGAAAAGATGTTATGTGGACATGTGCCCAGAAACGCTTAATTTCCATGTTAGAGCTCATTTTAGTTTCGTCAGTATGTACTGTACTTCCTCGATTCACCGCCAGTTGGCCCAATTGAAGGAAGGTAATTGTAACGTTCCCTGGCATTTTCACGTTATTAAACAACAAGGGTGTATTTGTACCATATACGCCGCTCTGGGCAAGTTGTATATATCGTAATTATTGAACAAAAATATTACTGAATGTGGTATAAAATACATTAGTTATTCTCATTATATTTTTTGTTGTAATATTTCTCTGTATTTAGGATAGGAATTTTTCTGTATTTATTATGTGATTGTAAAATGTGTCAGTATTTGCGGTATCAGAGATATAAAAATTTGCCAGAAGAGAATAATATCGTCAATTTACAAAGAAATGTTAATAATCAGTACTGCTATTTAAGCACGATGCATTATGTATTCTTTGCTCTTCTCTGTTCAGACGTTATCGAGGTAGGTCAGTGTGAAGAAGCTTTTAACGAATGTGTAGACTTCTTTTGTCTCTGTCTGGACTTAGCCGCCATTAGACGATGCGTTACGAATTAATGTGAGTTGAATTGTTGTTTGAGCTAAATATATCAGTATTTATCAGAAGTGTGAATTATTTATGTAAATTAGCTTGCCCACGTCATCTATAAAATTTCTGTAAGAATTTTTCAGCATTTTTAGCGGTGTTGCTGGGCTGTGCCGCGACCAACAATCGCAGATCTGAAGAGGCGGCACATTTAAAAAATTATCAAACCCGTAAATCGGGAACAGATGCATAAAAATCAATAGTGAATTAAGAAATTGTTTTCCTTTTCAGTGATCCCGTGGCTGATAAAATTTGAATTAATTATACGTTTGTGCATTCGTAGGCGGATAGTTAATGTTAGTTAACATTGAAATTTAAACAGTTCGGTTCTTTAAAATAACTCAAATGCATAGTAAAGTAGGTTTGATCAGTGATAAAGATCGGCTTGGCAATAATTAAAACATTTTCTGCTGATAGAGATAATCTTGTGTTCTATGGCTAGTGCCGGGATAAAATTCAGTAAAAATATTTAACAAAAAAACCCACTGCATCTGGAAAGTGTATGCCAAGGCCGAATGATTTAAAGGACTCAATTCTCAACTAAATATTCTTAACCAGTTCATATGAGTTCACGTAAATATTTTTTCTTTAAATGTACGTAATTCTTAAGAAAGTAAAATTTTTTATTACCACACGAAAATAAGAGAGTGGTTCTACAACAAAGTTCGCACGAAAGAAAATTAACTTAAAAGCAAAAGATAAAATTTATTATTATTCTTTAACGAAAAATCAATCAATCCCATTCATATTCCGACGATTTCGTTAAATAATGTTGACTTCGGTGCTTGTGTTGACATGCGACTCATTGCTCTACAGTACTAGCATCAAGCACATCAGTACGTAGCATCAACAGTTTAGTGTTCATCACTAACGTGGTTTTGCAGTCAGTGCAATGTTTACAAATGCGGAGTTGGCAGATGCCCATTTGATGTATGGATTAGCACGGGGCAATAGCCGTGGCGCGGTACGTTTGTATCGAGACAGATTTCCAGAACGAAGGTGTCCCGACAGGAAGACGTTCGAAGCAAATTGATCGGCGTCTTAGGGAGCACGGAACATTCCAGCCTATGACTCGCGACTGGGGAAGACCTAGAACGACGAGGACATCTGCAATGGACGAGGCAATTCTTCGTGCAGTTGACGATAACCCTAATGTCAGCGTCAGAGAAGTTGCTGCTGTACAAGGTAACGTTGACCACGTCACTGTATGGAGAGTGCTACGGGAGAACCAGTTGTTTCCGTACCATGTACAGCGTGTGCAGGCACTATCAGCAGCTGATTGGCCTCCACGGGTACACTTCTGCGAATGGTTCATCCAACAATGTGTCAATCCTCATTTCAGCGCAAATGTTCTCTTTACGGATGAGGCTTCATTCCAACGTGATCAAATTGTAAATTTTCACAAATCCGCACGCAATTGTGCAATCACGTCATCAACACAAATTTTCTGTGAACGTTTGGGCAGGCATTGTTGGTGATGTCTTAATTGGGCCCCATGTACTTCACCTACGCTCAATGGAGCACGTTATCATGATTTCATACGGGATACTCTACCAGTGCTGCTAGAACATGTGCCTTTACAAGTACGACACAACATGTGGTTCATGCACGATGGAGCTCCTGCACATTTCAGTCGAAGTGTTCGTACGCTTCTCAACAACAGATTCGGTGACGGATGGATTGTTAGAGGCGGACTAATTCCATGGCCTCCACGCTCTCCTGACCTCAACCCTCTTGACTTTCACTTATGGGGGCATTTAAAAGCTCTTGTCTACGCAACCCCGGTACCAAATGTAGAGACTCTTGTGCTCGTATTGTGGACGGCTGTGATACAATACGCCATTCTCCAGGGCTTCATCAGCGCATTAGGGATTCCATGCGATGGAGGGTGTATGCATGTATCCACGCTAACGGAGGACATTTTGAGCATTTCCTGTAACAAAGTGTTTGAAGTCACGCTGGTACGTTCTGTTGCTGTGTGTTTCGATTCCATGATTAATGTGATTTGAAGAGAAGTAATAAAATGAGCTCTAACATGGAAAGTAAGCGTTTCCGGACACATGTCCACATAACATATTTTCTTTCTTTGTGTATGAGGAATGTTTCCTGAAAGTTTGGCCGTACATTTTTGTAACACCCTGTATACTTCCTGTGAATTTTTTTCCCCTTTAGATTCAAGTTCATTCCTAACAATTGGAAATAAGTTCCATTAAATCTAAAGAATTGCCTCTTTCGATTCATTATGACCTCTTTGAGCTGTTCCTAGAAGGGCTATGTATCGAAGTTCATTGACAATCGTTTCTATGTGTCCTCAGTTTTCTTGAACTCACAGAGCATATGTTTCATCTAGCGGAGCTGCAGCTGTTGCATTCTCTCCGAACTTACTTTTTAAATTTTTTAGAGACTCCCAAGTAACTACAGAATTGTTGTATTTGAAGCTGTTCTCATGCTGCTTAAAGCCAGATTTATAATCTGTTGCTCTTTTCCAATTAGTTTAATCTGCATTGAGAATACTAATAAATTAGCTTTCTGTGCCTTGAGTTTGGAGACGAAAAAATCGTCAGTCAAATCAAAATGAAGCGTCATTTATGATGCTATATTCCAGCCATGAATGAATTTTGTACCAATCTGGCTGGGAATTTATATTCCTATCTCCAAACAAGCAGAAAGGACAATGTCTTAAATGGCTTCAAATGGCTCTGAGCACTATGGCACTTAACAGCTGAGGTCATCAGTCCCCTAGAACATAGAACGACTTAAACCTAACCAACCTAAGGACATCACAAACATCAATGCCCGAAGCAGGATTCGAACCTGCGACCGTAGCGGCCGCGGGGTTCCAGATTGAAGCGCCTAGAACCGCTCGGCCACACCGGCCGGCGACAAAGTCTTAATAGAGGTTATTTTGGCTCATCTGTAAGTTTCTTAGCTATAACACAAACAGAAGCAGATAGATTAGTGGTGCTGGTAATACTGCTAGGAGTAGATACCAAATCTTAATCTTTATCTTCACGATGTTTTTCACTTCTGGTGCGTTTTATTTCTTTTCCTACTTCCATTTCATCATTATCAAATCTAATTTTTTTTACTTCACTTTCTGGATGGTAGAAACTAGCCTCTGCAGTTACAGACAATGACGTTGTAATGCCAAGATGTTGTAATGTCCTCATTTCATTTAATAGCTTGTTGTTGTCAATTGAAGAAACCTAGTAGGTTATCTGGTTTTGCCATGTTACTTCGTTCACTTTCAGTAACAATACGGTTCACTACAAAACACGAAACACAGTCCACAATGACACCAAATATGCTTTTATTGTTTATGGTTAATGCAAACTATAAAACACGTACACAAACACAAAACAGAAACTGGGGAAGAACAGTTTGTTCACTTTGTTCTATTGGTTTCAGGATAGGCCACGAGATAAGGTCCTTCACGTGGAATTCTCACTCTTTTATAAGGATTCATGTACAAAAGTTTCTGTTTACAAATTCTTTTGCTAAAAAAATAGATTTTGGGCGATTTTTAAACAGAATGTCTTCCTCAACCTGTAATTTTTGCATTTGTCAAAAATTTTTGTCATAATTGATCTTTCCGAATAGACCTGCTTGGTCAATGAGACTAAGATTCCCTTCTCTTCCCAAGAATATTCATCTCTGCAAAGATGTGGAAGCGGATTTATCCATTCATATTTCCCTTTGTCTCTTTTATGAGTTCAGTTGGAGTAATTTATGTGTTGGACAGTGGTAAATTGTTCACTAACAGTTCAAAAAGCTCTAAATACACTTTTCAATTGTTTGGTTACTGTGTACATCGCTTCTGAGAAAACTGTCAAATTCCAGAAATATATGTACTGTGGGATTTCCCTCAGGATGAAAACATGTTATTAGTTTCTGTTTAATGTCATATTCATGTAAAAATGTTTTCTGTGTTTGACAAGTGAAATCTGATGTATTATATGACAGCAGGCTTGACAACTGTTGGTATGTTCTCTTAATGGTCTCACCTGCTGTAGTATCCTTTGTAGCATATAGCTTAACATACTTTCTGAAAATATGTTACTACATACTTAACTCCACCTCTAGCTGATGGCAATGATCCTGCAATATCTATTGCCTGCGCCAGACGAACGGTCTACCTGACAGGAGGCCCTAGTCACGCAACATCATCTATTGAGACGATTTGTAGTGGCTTTGTTAATATGAGGATATGACTCTGTACGACATAATTTGTTTGTGAGTTTTGCTTTTCGATATATAAGACATGTTTTAGGTAGCTATTGTATGTGTCTTTCCATATTAGGAAAATAGCAATATAAACTGATCTTACTGATACCCTTAAGTATTATTATGCATGTACCAAGTTAATGTGACTTCAGATATGACTGAAATACAAACACACCATGTGTCAGATCATGTATCGCCTGTTGGATGGAACATTATTGTGTATTTTATTGTGTTGTTTCATCTTGTCTGTAAGATTCTGTGAAAGCACTGTTTTCTGAAATTAAGCCATGTTTCTACATGTATGTAAATGATGTTGGTGGTAATAACTATCTATCATGAGTAAGACACATTAGTCACACTTTGTTCTATAAGTTCTGTGTATGCTGGAAAATCTTGTGGTAGTCATGAAGAGCATTTGCCACTATGTTATCTTTTCCTGAAATGTGCATGCCCTCAAATTTCTTGTAAAAACAGAGACCAATAACTAAGCATGCATAGAGTATTTTGCATGACACAAGTAAGCTTAATACCTTATGGCCACAGTTAACGTTAATTTTTCATAAACATAGTAACTGAAGTTTTTAAAGGCTCAAACTATTGCTAGAGTCTCCGACTCGATAGCAAAATAGGCGTGTTCACACTCTGACAATGTGTGGCTAGCAAAGCTAATAATGTGGACATCTTGCGTGTCGTCTTTTTCATTTAAATGAAGCAGACAGGCTCCTAAATTAGTAAATGAGGCACCAGTCACTAGGTAAAAATCTTTGGTCTTGCTGGAGGATGTAAAATGTCAGAATTAGCTAAAACATCTTTTATTGCATCAAAATAATTTTTTGGAGTCACTTTTCAACATATACATGGCAGTTTTCTTCTGTAGACTTAATAGTACCACTTAAAAGCTTATTTGCACAAATCATCAAAAAATGGACGTAAACCAAAAAAATTCCTTAATCTGTTTCTTGGTGCTAGAGAGGGAAAATTCTATGTATCATTTTTTTGTCTAGGCATGGTGTTCAATGGCAGCCTGCCCTAATAAGATGGTTAAATTTCAGAATCAAAGTCCAAAGTCAAACTTTACCTTATAAAATTAAAATAACTCATATACAGTTAAAGCCATATGGCAAATCATTCTATTAATTTTCATAAACAGTTTTGTACTAATCTCACATTAAAGCTATAAAATAAAACAAATACATTCAAAGCGGATTTTATGATGACAAAGTTCACATTGACCTGTCCATTGATCTGTACATGGGGATTAAGGGGTTATTTGCCCACCAGGACCTTAAGAAATACTTGCATAGATGATTGGTCTTATTTCTATTACAGGTGATGTTTCATACTTAAAGTGTGTAGACTGCAGTTATAACAAGAGTGAAGCCAGAAGACACTGTAGCATTAGTTTGAATACTGCAGGGACAGTACTCTGAAACACAGAACCTAAGTGCTGAGGTGACCAGTGAAGAAATACATTGACTTATGAACAGAATAAGAATATTTACTACTACAAATTGCCACACTGAAATGAGATCATAGGGGATTAGCTTATTTATGTTCAGGGGATAAAACGAAGACAGCAATATATTTATATGGGTTGACTCTGCACTGTGTGTGAACAATCCGTTGTGATATTTGCAGCACTAAGTAATTAGCTGCATAGCTTATAACTATACATATTATTTCAGTGTTCTTGGAACCAAAAAGGGGAAAGCTTAGCTCAAGAAGGAAGGCTTTGATTGTCAACCTATCTCATATTGCTGTAAGGTAGCTTGACATACTGAGGGTTGTGAGTGGTTTTGAACCTTGTTAGCTGCTTCAAAATTTTTGATTTTTAAATCGTTATCAAAATAACTCTTATCAATATTTTTATTCAGTTCATTGGTTCAAATGTAATTTTTTATAGTTTATAATCCTCTATCACATCATTTTAATAATCATATTAACTTTTTCATTTGATATTGTTTTTTCTTCCCATCATTCAGTTTTCATTTGAAATCTTTGTG
The DNA here is from genome assembly GCF_023898315.1 of Schistocerca nitens. Taxonomy (NCBI): domain Eukaryota; kingdom Metazoa; phylum Arthropoda; class Insecta; order Orthoptera; family Acrididae; genus Schistocerca; species Schistocerca nitens. The sequence continues at coordinate 690,900,350 of NC_064617.1, forward strand.
CCTGTCATTTTAACTATATATGTAATAAATACAATAACATGAACAAAAATATAAGATTATGAAGCAGAAGAAATTATGGTGAAATTAATACAGAAAATAATTATAATCACATGTACAAAGAGTCCAAATGAGAAGAGGAAAAAGTAAGAGTAAATGTAAAAATTAATATGATGATTAAAACGATGTTACACAGTGTGAGAAATATTAAAAAATTACATTTAAACCAATTACTTGAATAAAAATAATGACCAAAGCCATTTTCATAAAAATTTAAAAATCAAAACAATTGGAGCACCTGTTGAGATTTTTAAGAACATAAGCTTTTTTCTTTATAAAGAATATCAATAACAAACAGAAATAGCATTTGGATTACAATTTTATTAATATTCTTCCTTTTAAATTTTCAGTTCATATTTACTCACATTTGCTTCGTGTGAAAAATTTCGTTTTGCTTGTATTCTGGTTGCTTAAATTTTATCATCCCTTGAGTCATGTTATGAGAGTCCTCTACACTGGTTTGGTTGAGTCCTTTTTAAGAGCATTATTTGCTACAATCAATGTCAATGGTTCAAATGACTCTGAGCACTACGGGACTTAACTGCTAAGGTCATCAGTCCCCTAGAACTTGGAACTACTTAAACCTAACTAACCTAAGGACATCACACACATCCATGCCCGAGGCAGGATTCGAACCTGCAACCATAGCGGTCGCACGGTTCCAGACTGTAGTGCCTAGAACCGCTGGGCCACTCTGGTTGGCCACAATCAATGTCAATCGGAGTGTTATTACACTACCAAAAACTGCTAATCAGTTAAATATGAAAAGAAAGAGTTATTTTTTAGCTGCATAATTGAATGATTGGAGAAGAGAAAGTATGTATATTTTCCACATGCATAACATTAAAAACAGGAGGACCACATGACGTGATATTTACTAATGAGAAGTGGAATACACAACACATACATATAAAACAACAGAAGCAGTTTTAACTCAATATAAACAAGCACGGTGATTTTATATTAGAGATAACAGTATGGGAAATTGGTTTGAGAAACATAGGGTCAAACAGTATTACAATATATCTAATCTAAAAAATAACACAAAAATAGAAAAGAACACCTTTTTATACTGGAAATATCATTGGAACACAAACACTTTATGAGACAGTGAGGAGGCAGATTTTACTCTGATTTGTTTTCCTATTTACTGGCAATAACATAATTTCGCTTTTAGAAATCTTTCCACACACTGTACTCGTACTGTAACATTATCTTCTTGAGGTGTGAGAAGGCATGCTTCATGGCTGCCTTGGGTGGGGCATGGCCATGGGTTGGAGCAGTGGCTGCAGACTGGTCGCTGACTTCCCTTCAGCTGGGACACCATCCATGGGGGCGATGACCTCAGGTGGTCAGAACAGCTTTTCTGAGAGCTGTCTCCAGCGTTATTAGCAGGAATTTCGCGAAATCTGCTATGTAATATCTGGAAAGCAAAGCCTTTCCATATTCCTCTCACACCTACAAGAGGTAGTCTATGCCATCTTTGTGTTTTAGTTCTGCTACCAATTGCGCAGTTTGCACTAGAATCCATGTGGTGGGTAGTCTCATTTGCTGTGGAAAAAGTTATATGTAAGGTACGATCAGCAGCTCAATGCTTATCTCCTCTGGTATGTTTCTGTTTACATTGTAACCATTTCTCTAAATGTTTTCAATACTGTTGCCGTGCCTCTGCATTGGAATTGGTGCTCTATTGTGTTGGAGGTGTGACATTTTATGGATAGCCTCACTTCATGGATGGAAGTTTCTTGTTGATGACCTTCTATCGTGTCGCCTTCACCTGTGTAGTTTAGGTTCTGTCATACATGATTTCATTCTCTGCCTTGTTCCTTCACTTCTGTTCTGTTTGACGTGCTTCTGTTAATTCTGTGTAGAGATTCTTCGTTATCCTTGTATGTGTGTTGGTGGTGGTCTCTAACCCTGTCAGGCCTTGCATGCAGAGTTGTGGCCAGCACTGCACAATAGGGATTTGATGCGTGTGACGCCTTTTACTTCCCTGACTTATCGCTGTATAGCACCAGAAGTTGCTAACTTGTAGATAGATTTATGATGATGGCCAGGAAGCACACGTTCAACTGTTCGTGTCTTCTTGGGTTTAGATCATTTTCATGGCGAAAATATACTTTAAATAAATCGTCTTATGTATATACCACATAAATTGTTATTTTCTTTGAAATTTAATGGAGGTATAAACTGAAACATTAGCACACACACAATTGTGCGTATTGAGCCTAATGTCACATTTTTTCAGACAGTAGCATGTTTACAAAGTGTTGATATCCACACTTGTTTCAACATCTGTATCATGCCTGACAGCCAATTGATTTCATATGGTAATGTGATGCTGTTTTGTCATTACTTTGATAATATCACTTAGTTTAATAGATATTATTAATAGAACAAGAAAATTAAATTATTGGTGCTATTTCAACACCTGTGAGCAATTCTACGATCGCTGCTTTGGTGAACCCATCAGATATACATGGTTCAAGCAACGATAATGATACTCTTGATTTTATTTGGCCCCTTACTACAAAAAGAAATATTGGAAACTCGTGGAAAAGTTCGTCTAGGGCGTCCTTCTCAGATGAAGGTTTTGAAGCAGCACAATGCAATGAATAGGACATGCAACAACACTAAAACGGAAACCTGGAGAATGTAAACCAACAACAATAACATTATCAACAGTAAAACGAACAAAAGATACATGTTCTGGCTACAACTGTACCAGCAAATGGTGAAAAATATAGTTGACAACACATTTGGGGAAAGAAGCCTTTTCTCAGGTGGCACCAACTTTTGAATATCAGATAGTGCATTACACTTTAGCACTTAGGCCCTACATACATTAAAGCAGAGGTTTTATGTTTGTAGAATATTGTTCAGGAAATGTTTCATATCATTTGTTTCAGGATGTTGTCAAAGTTACAAATCCAGTATGTTATTTGCTAAATCATTTCAGTGAACAATTGTCCTAAGAACCTACAGCCTGTAAAGACATTTACTACATGACTAAAACAGTACAACAAATTGCACGATCTCGAAACATTGTTCAGTGTGCACATCAACTGTATGCAAGTGCAATCAATCAGTGGAAGGAATTGATGCATGAGATCAGTAGATGGAGGCATATCAGACACATAAAAACTAAGAAGTGTATCCTGAAGATAAATTTACATCTGATGGATGTGACAACCATAATTTTGGTATAGGAATGACAATAAAGCAAATAAATTTCTAACAAGAGACATATATGATGAGTGTGCATTCCAGATGGTCATGACGGAATATCTCAGCACAGCATGAAGTGGAAGGCCTTACAGAGACTGACGATCATGATGAAACAGAAGGAGAAGAACAACATCTAATTATAACTGAAACCAAAACATATAAACCATCATGTTCACCATGCATGGATCAGAGTTGGACAAATTTGACCGATGGCCTGTTGTTGATGATTTAAAATTTGCAAGACGTTTCTGCAGAACAGTTGAAGAAAGCACACAAGAGCAAAACGTGATAGTTCTGATGTGTACCTGTGTTTCTCAAAAGATGGCAACTGTTTTCGTTTGTATCACATAAAGAAATGAGAATGAAAACATGACTCAGTTAGATTGCGTATATCATAAAACATTGCGGTAATGGCCCAACACACACAATTGTGCCAAATTTCTAGAAATTTCTTAAAATAAATATATTTTCAGTCTTTTAATGAATTATTGACTTGGTTTTACAGTCTGAAAGTTCCTGTTTAGCATGCCGTCTGTGGTGCTACTGGGATTCTTCTCCACTATGACGCTCATACACCTGAATCAGCAGCGCAGCACATTTTCACTGCAGGTCGACGAGACGCACGCCTTCTTCGTGTACACGTAGTGACGAGGCATTATACGTAGCTATTGCAACTGGCACCGATATCTCATTGGTTGGCGGTAAGAGCCAATGAGACGTAGCTACTTGACGAGGCATTATACGTAGCACTCTGACAATTTTGTGCCGCCATAGAAGGTAGTTGACAGCCCCTTCTATGGTGCTTGCACTTTCTTTCAATGGGCGAGGAACCGCACTTTCGACAGCAGCTTTTCATTTATTAGCTTTGTCTTCTGGAACAAGTCCAGTTCGCTGTTCACAATGGTTTTTGCTAGTCCTCTTGTCATGTGTAGTACTGCTCTCCAATTGTGAGCTGCCATTTCGTGCTGGCACGCTACTGTTGCAGTGCTAAACACTTGTATGTTTCCACTACTGTGTACCACTTGATGTTTCCATTAGGCTTTTATTTACTATCGGTAGCAAAACAGGTTTCCTTGGATTTATTTTTGATCCTGACGCCTGTCCAAATTTTTGCAGAGCTTCTATTATCCTGATAAGGTCTGCCTTTTCTCGTACAAAGAAGCCCACGTCGTCTGTGCAGGCTTTACGCTTTATAGATGCACCATGCTGCGTAATTCTATTGATGTTACTGTGGATGTAAGGCAGAATTGGGTGCAGTGCGATGGCGTACAGGAACGCTGAGAGCGGGTAGCCTTGTCTCACTGATCTCCGAATGGATTTCGTCTTTGTACTCTCGCAATTTATCATTGCCTTGGACATGGCGCTTGATAAAATATTGTTCATAATTCGCATGAAACGTTCCTCGGGTCCAAATTTTTCCAGAGGAAAGTATGAATTACCTGATCGAACGCCTTCTGAATGCCTAACGACACGATTGGCGTTTCACTCTTGTTCTCTGCTATTAGATGATGAGCCTCTCTGTACTCACAACGGAAGGTCACGATTTGCTGTCACGTGACTGATATTCATACACAGCGCAGTTAATAGAGCAACTTCATATACATGCACCATAGAAATTGTAGCTGTTACGGACTATTAGAACAGGAGATATCAGCCGTCAAAGTTAGTATGAGAATACTGTAAATATGAATGATTTATTACTCAGTGGATTATTTGAGATAAATAAGCAGTAATATGACATGAAACAGAGTTTACTTATTTGACTAACTATCGGAGTCAATAAATACGCAAGTCAGCAATAACAGCATGGTCAACACATAGATAATTCTCGCAGTGTGCACATTTGATGAAAGTAGGTTGGTCAAAGTTCTCATGGAAACACTCTTTCGTTAATCCTTCTCTGAAGCAGTACGCCACGGGTGTCTGAAATACACCAGTGTTCGAAGCCTTTGGTGTTGGCATATCGAAAAAAATGCAAGTTTGCTTAAGTTGGTGAACTGCTGAGAAGTGGACATACAAAACGATTGTAGATGCAAGAAGTGATCTGTATGCCGTTTGTGAATATCATTGTCAGAAGATACCATAATTGTATCTGTGATAAATTTCACAAAATTTTTTGTATGGGGAAAGATGAAACCACACTGCTCGTGAACTTTGATGGAATCAACTCCTTGATGTCCACCCCAGTAAGCGCATCTGATTGTCATGCAGTGTGCCGGGGTTCGATTTGTGGCTAGATTGGAGATCTTCTCCACTTGAGCGCTGGGTGTTGTGTTGTCCTCATAATGATTTCATCATCACTGACACGCAAGTCCCACTGTGTGGTATGAACTAAAACGATGTACAACCTGGCGGCCGAGCTTCCCTAGGTGGGGACTCCCAGCTATCAATGTCATACGGTCATTTGATTTCATTTAAGCTTCTTGATGAATTTAACGCCTTTAGAAACTATGGAGTTGTGTAATTCGTCATCTCTATTGGCTGTCCAGAAGTCAACCAAAAGAAGAGTTTTAGTTTTTTCTTATATGTCTAGCCACATTACTTGTCCTAGGAAGATTTTTAAATCTCTCTTCGTCCTATTAGCAGATTTTTCTAGCAAACGCCTTGATGTTGGGTAAATTTATATTCATATTTGCAGGAAAATGTTCGCTAGGCTCCGATACAACGACGTACAAATGGCGTAGCAGCGTATCATCATTCACAATTCCAGGCACTATCATATAAATGTGTATGGTTCCCGCTACGAATTCAACCGCACCAAAGACATGCTTGCTTCCCTTCACTGCGAGATTTTGCCTAGATTGTAACACTTTATCAAATCTTCATTAGTCATCTGATCTGGTGACAGATGTTTTCCCCTCAATGACACGCCTGATTTCTCTCACGAATTGAGGAGCTTTTTGTTGAATATTGGCATCACCTTCAACCAACTGCCTGCTAACTTTGTGGGTTATTTTGCGACAGATAATCTTATTCTTACATTTCAATTTCTTTAACCACGAGTTTGAAGCTTTGATCTGTAGTGACTTGTGAGGATCAATTCTCTGCTTTCTTTGAGTACCCAAAGTCTCAATGTGCAGTCACATATTATTGAGTTTCTATCTCTTTGCAACAAAATGATCAAATAGTTCATGATTTATCATGTGGTGCAGAATTTTTTGATTTGACGAAGGACGTTTTTTTCGCCTGTTTTCAAAGTTTTCTAACACAGTCTTGCTCTTTATTTTAATTTTTTGTGCCAACAGAGTCTTAATTTTTAGGTGCAGTGTAATATCAGTTGCTAAGCCAGGACGACACAGATGGGGAGGGTCAAAATTTCCATTTTTTCACTTGTTTCTTTCGTCCATATCTTGTACGCATCAGTCCCATATCCTTCTGGAAATTTCGTTTTCTTGGGGGTGATGGATGATAAGATGAACCGTTGATTTCCTGGAAATCCGCCACTAGTGACATAATGTCATTCCTGGCTGCCATGGCACTATCATTCCCTTAATTTGATGCCTCTTCATCTGTTAAAAGTGCAGTAACCTCTGCTATTACAGCATCCTCTTCTGTCAACCATTGCTTTGTTTGTCTATAAATAACAATCTCTTCTCCTATAGTTACATCTTCTGCAATACCAAAGTACTCCACTAACAGTTTCCAATTACTGCGTGTCTAAATGTCCAGGGTGAAACACTTACTAACTCTGTCACAATAATCTAATCTATTCTACCGGCAAATATAAGCTCTTCTGACGTATTGTGATCACTGCACTGCTTGCAGAGTGGAACATAAATAGAAGGCTTTAGTAGAGAGGGGAAAGCTATTACTGCCCCATCTACTCCTCCCTCTACTGTCAATACCTTTCGAGCATAGCAGCTAAAACTTTACAATAGAGTTTTTCTTTCTACCCAGTATAATAATAATGGCATGTGACGAGGGCCTCCCGTCGGATAGACCGCTCGCCTGGTGCAAGTATTTCGATTTGACACCACTTCGGCGACTTGCGCGTCGATGGTGATGAAATGATGATGATTAGGACAACACAACACCCAGTCCCTGAGCAGAGAAAATATCCGACCCAGCCGGGAATCGAACCAGGGCCCTGATGATTGACAGTCTGTCACGCTGACCACTTTTTTTTTAATCTCATTTTGTTCGCTTTTATTCGTTGTGTCTGCTCGGGGTGGACGTCGTAAGACATCTGTTTAAGTTCGTTGATGATCGATTAATTCAGTTTTTTTGTTATAGAGGGCACGTACCCCTCTGACCGAACACGCTGAGCTACCGTGCCGGCACACAATTCAACACTACAAAAATCTTTCGGATCTAAATACAGATGACGCTGGATTTGCTTTGCTTTCCTAACGACCACTCAGCTACCGGGGGCGGACTTTCTAGTCAGTAACAAAACAAAAATAGTTTTGTTCTATTTTCCATGAAAATTACTGTGACCTTTCCTTGTCAGCTATGGCCTCAAAGATGGTCCTTCTCGGTACTGCGCATGTTTGGTGTGGACTTATGATATTCTCCATCACTGGCTTCATTTTATTGGCACTACAATGCACTACTATTTTATAACCAGCGTTTAATAGCGCGATCGGTCTATAGTGTTCTGCATTGTGCAGTGTGCCTTTCTTGGCGATGAAAATTATATTCCCTCTGGTGAGCCCCTCTGGGAGCTCTGTACCGCTGATCACATCATTGACGACATCTGTGATGGTGTCGCCGATCATATTACAGTATGTACAGTAAAATTCAGCGGGAAGACAATCTGTTCCTGCCGCCTTTCCATCTGTGACTTATTTGACGATGTTATAGATTTCATTCTTATCTATTTTCTCCGCCAGTTCTGTCTTACCCACGTCTGTCAGAAGGTCTGCTATAGATGGCAGATGCATCCATGTACCTTCTCCAGAATCTTTGGAGTTGCTGTTGCCGTGTTTCTGTCAGCTCTCCCAAGTTTGTTTATCTGCTTCTGCTTCATTTTTCTAATGATTCTGCAGATGCGGTGGAGTGTGACAGTTTCTTCTTCTACTGTTAAATTTGGCTGGCTTCTTGTTACAGTTTTTTGTATTTCTTCCTTTCTCATATTGATACGCTCAGTTTTGATTAGCCTTAATTTGGCAGGAAATCAGATTCGCTGGTAACTAGAGAGTTTATTGTGTCCCTCATGCATTGCATGTATAAATCTGCTGTGCACTTTCTGCGTTGTACCTTACGATCATTTGTCAAATAATTGGTTTTGACTGTGACGTCTACCATTCAATTGTTGTTTCTTTAGTTCCTTTTATCTTGTGACATTTTGCCCACATTTCGGTGATCTCTTTGCAGAGTCTTTCGTCTTTGAGGTTCTTAGTGTTCATTTTCCAGAAAACTTTCTTAAGTTCTTTCTTCTAGAGTAGCATGTTCAATTGGTAGGTCTGGAAGCTGTGGTCGTAGGATACTATAGGCTTGATTTCCACATTAATTAGTGCTGGGATTAGGTTCTGAGGGAGAAAAATTCTATCCAATCTACTCTTCCCGTTTTTACGGAAATTTGTGTATTCAGTTATGTGTGGATATTTTTGTCTCCACACATCTCTGATCTGCATTTTCTTATTACATCCTGCAATTGTAGGGACATGTTTGATGTTGGTAGCTTGACTTCTCTCGGAACTACACAGTTTAAGTCCCTCCAAACACTAAGTTGTTGTCGTTCTCTGTAATTAATCCGCAGATTTCACACCTGAAGGACCTGGCTCTTTATGTCTTATTTTCGGTTCCCAAGGGGGCGTATATGTTGACGAGCAGTGTTTTTGAATTTTTGTCGGTATGCGGCGTCTATTTGGAAGTCTACATACCACATCAAAGACAATATTTTTTCTGATGAGTATGACTGTGCCATATTTTCCCTCCGGATCGATGTTGGTTATTGTATTATATATATCGTGATCTCTTCAATTTTAATCATGACAACTTCTTGTGACAGTGCTATGTCCATTGCATTGTGGCACAGGAAACCCACTAGTAAAAAGATTTTGGCTGTTGACATAATCTTACTGACATTCATTGAAGCGTCGGTGTACTAGTGGTTAGCTGCTGAATTGGTGTTCATAGCGTCATGTGGTCTGTCTAGCCAGTCGTGTGTGCTACTTCCGCCTGTTTCCTGTGAGTGTGAGGAACTGGTTCTGCTTTTCTCTTTTCTTTTCCCGTTTTTGGATACCTTTATTTCTTCATTGCTATTTGGTGCAGTGTTCATTTTTGTTATCTGGGGACTGCATTTTGCATTCTCTCTTCTGTGGTCACATCGTCTTCTTGGCTGAGTTTCAATACGTTTTTCAATTGATTGGTTCTCTCTTTTATGATCTGTTCCTGGGTCATGCCCGCTGTTATATTTTTAATGATGTTTTCCATCACAGTTGCTTCAGTCTGCACAGGCTTCACGGTTTGTTTTTGCATTGCACATTGTGTCTGCATGGAGGCCAGTCTCAGTTATACAATGGCCTCCTCCGAGGTGTCCTCACTAATCTGTCTTTTTGTCAGCGCTGACTGGTGCTGGGACATAAATGAGGATCGCTTCTGTTACAGATAGTGAGGCAGCATCACTGACCGTTGCTGCCACCTCCCCTCCCCCCCCCCCCCCCCCTCCAGTGGCATTCTCCTGTCCCTGATTCAAACCCACAACCTTCAGCATGACAGCCTCATATGCTAACCACTACACTACAGTATGAGTATATGTCAATCCCACCTCTGGGCACCTCTCCTTGTTAATATTAGTACTATTCAGAGCCATATAAAAATTAGCCTTAGAAATGCAAGCCAGCTATGAATGAGCCTGTTTTCCTGGCTTCTCATGAATTGTAAGTATGTGTCTTCAGCTCAGCTTTGAGCATAGGTTTTTTGTTTTTTCACTTTTCCAAGTTACATATATGAACTCTATACAAAGGTTGAATTTTGTCCTATAAATATGCAGTGTTGTCCTAGCCTACAAAACGTGATTCTTATGCTGAGCAAGAGTACGTAAACTTAAACCACAGTCGTGACAAGAAGGATATTTAATGGTAGTAGCCCTCTTTCTGTTGTAAAATGTGGACATGCTGCCTACAAAGCTAATATACGAAATGTGGTTGGCATCCCTGCACATGCCTGTGTTTAATGTGTAAATGCCGGTAGTTTCATTGTTGCATGTCTGTTAGTTATTGTTCAGTGCTGTATTGAGTAGAATGTTGTTTCACACAGTTTGTGAATTTCGAGAGGTACAGTTAGAGGAGCAACGCATCAGCATTAAATGGAACTCAAGAAACCTTTACAGAGACACACCAAATGATGCAGGAAACCTATGGTGATGAGTGCTTAGGCCACACTCTGTGTAACAAATGGTTCACATGGTTTAAAAATGGCCGGATGGAAATTAAAGATGATCCTTGTTCGGGACGCCCTTCAATGTCTACCAACAATGCTCATGTCAGGAACGTTAACGAAATTGTGCATATCAATCGAAGACTGACAGTCCAAGAGATTGCAGAAGAATGTAACATTTCAGTTGGCTCATGTCATGAAATACTGACACAGCACCTTGGAATGCAACGTGTTGCCACCAAGTTCATCCCATGACTCATGAGTCAAGAACAGAAAGACCTCTGCCCCACAAATTATGAAGAGCTTTTGGATCGCGCAAATGAGAACGAGGTGTTCCTTAAGAGAACCATAACTGGTGATCAGACATGAGCCTACGGTTATGATGTTGGAAACCAAGTTTCAGTCCTCACAATGAGTCGGGGAAAAATTCTACATGACCAAAAAAAGCTCATCAGGTCAGGTCAAATGTCAGAGCCATGCTGAAAGTTTTCTTTGACTTTGAAAGATTAATTCATCATGAATTCGTGTCACAGGGACGAACTGTCAATCGATAGTACATCAGGACATGCTGCAACGCCTGCGAAAAAATGTTAGAAGGAAACGACCTGTATGTGGTGAGACAATTCGTGATCTTGCATCACGATAACGCACTCGCACATTCATTCCTGTTGGTGCGCGTCTGTTGAACAAAAAACGAAATCACTGTGTTGACTCATCCTCTGTATTCTCCAGACCTCATCCCTGCAGACATTTTTTTATTTCCAAAGTTGAAAACATTGTTGAAAGGACGAAGATTTGCAATAGTAAACGAAATAAAAGGAAATTCGCAGGCAGCATTTTGCACGGTCCAACAAGTGGGATATCAAGACTTAAGCCGGATTCACACAGGCAACAGAAGTATCGCCACTGCTAATGGCGAACTGCAGTTGCTTTGTAGTTGCATGTGTGAACTCCTAGTTTTCGGTGGCGCCGTTTAAGAAGCTCAACTTTTGTCACGCCACAAAAAGTTGAACTTGGTTCTACTTTGTTGCGCCATTTTGCCTCCTCCACAATCGAATAACGTCATTCGATTGCTACCTCGCGGCTGGATTCAAACCTTTCTAGTGCGTATAGACAGAAATCTGGGAGATGCTGCATTAATTGAAATAGTCAACAGTATGTGTGAATATGTATCTGGAATTGATGTAGCTACAACAAAATTAAAAATTCGAAGCATTCGAAATGCTTACATTAATGAACATAAAAAATGTACTGAAATCACTTAAGAGTGGTCCGTCTACATACGGTATTTATAAACCCAGCCTTGCTTGGTTTGAAGCTGCAGACCGGTTCTTAAAACATTTAGTCGAGACAAGAGAGACGAGAAACACTTTGATAAGTAATATTTTACATTTATTATGTTTCCAAAACATCTTATTTAGTAATATGTACAGCCGTTTAATCCGTTTCTTTGTTGTTAACTCTCCGCTCAGTTCTAGTGCCACAATTTGCGCTACAACATTAACGCAGGCCCAAATCATTTCAGCTGAGACAGGTAACGCCATTTTGCAAACTGCGCAATTACGAAGAATTTGTGGCGTCCTGTGTGAACGGTAGCTCACAGCGCCACTCCAGAATGACTTGACTTGTGGCGATACTTTCGTTGCGTGTGTGAACCCGGCAGAAGTGGAGACGGGTTTGGGAGCGATGTATCAATTATGGAGGGGAGTATTTCGAAGGAGACCATGAACAATAAGTATAAAGTAAGTGTAGAAAAATTTTGTGGACAAAGTTCCGGAATATTTTGGACGGACCTCGTACCTAGACCAGGGCTGGCCACGATGTGCCAAAGTTCATGCATGCAGCCCGTCACTTGGCTTTGCTCGGTCCTTCTCGGAAATACCCGGAACAGTGTGACATTTCCTGTAGTATGGCACTTTTCATTTGGCACAGTTATCTGAATTCGGCAGAATCATGGTGTCAGCGGAGTTTACCTTTTACTGTTTGTTCATGTTATGAAGGACATTCACAGGTCCAGTGGCTGTTTGCATAAGAGGCAGTCTAACGACATAACGTTGCAATCCTTTAAAATGAATGGGAATGACAGAAGAGAACGATGAGAATCCTCAGTTCGCATAAGTGACGATATAGCTTTTTTACTATGAAATGGCATTACATCATGCAGCCACGTGGGATTCATTGTTCTGTACATCAAAAAACACTTTGTGCTAAATTAGCAGGTATGGAGCACTTGAATAAACTGGTGGTACTAACAGTAAAATTTCTGAAGTCGCACTCGTTATTCCATTGTCAGTTGCAACAGCTCTCAGTGGAAATGAAAAGGAGTATGGAAACTTCATACATTATTGTAAAGTACGATTTTTTGATTTAAAAGTCGTTATTGTTGAATATATGTAATAAAAAGGAGTGCAGGAACGAAAATTAGAACATCTAGAATGGATTGGAAACTTTGCATTTTAAGTGGACCTGCACTGCACTGCACTGTAACTTCTTTCTCATTCCATGGGGATGCATTAACAAAAGAAAATTGCGTTGTAGAAGTGACATGGTGACAAAGACAGTCCAGTTCCCTAGGCTCAATGACGTTAACGAAAGTGAGAGATGTGAAGAGTTCATTGTGGCCTTGCAAGAATTTCAAGAATAGTTTTATAAAGGTTTTGAGGACCCTGTCAGTCTTACATCTGTTTTCGAGACCGTTTGCTGTTTCAGTTAAAAGCTCCCCTGTGCATGTGCAAATGTAATTGCTAGGTAATTCCAGTTTTAATGACAAATCTTTTTACATTAAAACTAACCAGGCTTCATTGCTTTTCTCAGGTAGATTTTCAAAGTCTCCATAATGAGGCTGCAAAAGTGCCACATTGTTTCGAACAACATATTTATGTGTAAGGCCTTTTTTTGATTATGAAATTAAAAAGTTCACGATTACATGGCAACTGTATGCCAACTCTTCAGCTGGCTAAAAATAATTAATTAAAACTGAAAACTTGTTTTGTTTGTGCTCTGTGCTGTTGAGAATTGTGAAATATAAACTCAAATCTATGCAGTGTGACTGCATTGCCATTTAAATGAGGGACATTCACTGTTTTCCACTCTTCTCCCTTGTAGCGCTCAGAAAGGGTGGTGTGGTGGTGGGAGAAATGAGCAGTGATGCCAAGCACTTTGGCACTCGGGCTCTGGCGTGGCTTGCGAGCCGAAATCACGGCCATCCCTAATCTAGGCCAAGCATCTGTAATCTACATCTACATCAACATTCATACTCCGCAAGTCACCCGACAGTGTGTGGGGGAGGGCACTTTGAGTACCTCTATCTGTTCTCCCTTCTATTCCAGTCTCGTATTGTTCGTGGAAAGAAAGATTGTCGGTATGCCTCTGTGTGGGCTCTAATCTCTCTGATTTTATCCTCATGGTCTCTTCGTGAGATATACATAGGAGGGTGCAATATACTGCTTGACTCCTCGGTGAAGGTATGTCCTCGAAACTTCAACAAAAGCCCGTAGCGAGCTACTGAGCGTCTCTCCTGCAGAGTCTTCCACTGGAGTTTATCTATCATCTCCGTAACGATTTCGCGATTACTAAATGATCCTGTAACAAAGCGCGCTGCTCTCTGTTGGATCTCTTCTATCAACCCTATCTGGTACGGATCCCACACTGGTGAGCAATATTCAAGCAGTGGGTGAACAAGTGTACTGTAACCTACTTCCTTTGTTTTCGGATTGCATTTCCTTAGGATTCTTCCAATGCATCTCAGTCTGGCATCTGCTTTACTGACGATCAACTTTATATGATCATTCCATTTTAAATCATTCCTAATGCCTACTCCCAGATAATGCTGGCCAACTGCTCAAAATACTTGTAAAGTGGGACCGGGACCAAGAAGCAGTCAGCATTGCCGTTCTTCCTGTACACACAACTCTCATCGGCAGCCACAAGGCAACCTCACCTGCACCACAAGAGGTCACGGTGAACATGGACCTAATTTCCTCTACATAACATGTGACTGGAACGAGTCCACAATGTATCCTGGAGTGGGAATCCTATGCACTGGGCAGCCCATGAGCTTTCATACTGCTGCCTTAAGGACTCTCCTCTGGGAGTTGGATAGTAGACTGAAAAACTGTCATGTTCGTCGTGCAAAACAGCCATGTTTGCACCTAACAGATGTGCATATTGAGACTGTAGCCAGTTTACTAGCGAGTGTGGAGGCTGTGGCCAAGATTTGTGCAACTGAGGAGCTGTTCTTGGTGCTTCACTTGCCATGCTCAATTCTTGTCTTGCCACTGTCGGGCATCCTCTCTGCTCCTCCATAGGGAATTTGCAGGCCAGGACCCATTGCGCCACACAGACACCAACGTCTGCTGAGGTGTAGTAACTGGCTCTGGTGTGGATACCTGTCATCTGTGGAGGTGAGAACCAGACATTAATCAGTGACCCATGGCGGCACCACAAACTGACTGACTACTAGTATGGGTTCGATGGAAAGTTACAAGGAATCCTCATCATTACACCACTGTGGCACTCGCCAGTGAACCTGCAGCCAAAGTCGTGCCACATAAACTGCAGCTAACACAAACAGGGTGAGGCTGCTGATGGTGCAGGAAGTTAGTTGTGATTAAGAAACACCCATTATCGATGAGACAGGAGAGAGTCAGATAGTGTCGGAGAACTGTAACAGCAGGAGCAGATCATGGTTAATGTACAGACTGCGAACTCATACTCCACCCTGGAAAATGAGGACGTGGAAGGCGAGAGCAAAGTGCAGATGGTTAGGCATAAGAGAAATGAGCGGGTACTGCCAATTGCCTACATTACAAAGGGAATCTCAGTTTTTCTCAATAAGTTGCAGGAGAGGATGAAGGGGCAACTGACGGCGGTCTACCGCCCTATGACAACAAAGATACAGACAGACACCGTGGAGGACTATCAAAAGGTTAAGAGTGAACTCGAAAAGAAAGAGACTGAGTTCCACAAATATTTGATAGACCCCAAGTAACCTCTGAGAGTAGTACTAGAGAATCTACCTGTTGGTGCTGAGGCGGAAGAATGAGTTAATACAGGAAGGGTTCATAGTGTCATCTGTACACCAATTCTCGAAACTTGCCTCGATAGGAGAGGAAAATTAGAGCCACAATAGGGATCTCGTCTTCTTGGAAGCGTTAAAAAGTAATGATGAGGCACAAAGAGTTTTTAAATTGTGACACCTACTGAGCTTCTGGATAACGGTAGACCAGTACAATGAGCCTGACGGTCCTGGCCAGTCACAGGAGCCAGAAATTTAATCACTCTATTAAGAACAGCAACCTACAGCTGAGATGTGTTAAATGTGCAACCCCCACCTTGCCAAGCTATGCAAGCAGAAGAGTGTAGCAACTGGGACTGTTGATATTTTTTGTGAAGAAATAGCACATTAGCTGCATTAAAATTTTGTTTTTTAATGGAACGGGTGTGCTAGTTCCTCACATTGGAAAATTTGTTATTACATTCACACCTCCTCCCCCAGTGCAATCGGACTTCTTCTTTTGTGCCACATACACTTGTTTCACACAGACAAAGAGAAATACTGGATGTGATGAAAGCTCAAGTAGTAAGACTCCCGCACACAGTAAAAGTAAAATTATGTTCTACTACAATTTCAAAAGTACAGCTTCAAATACGTACCAAAAATTGTGAAAAAAATATAATATAAAATAAAAATATTGGCACTCAAGATTGCAATTTTAATATCAATATATTGGGGGAAAATATTGATATTTTATCAACAGCCCTAGTGGCAACCTCAGTCTGTGCCAGCTGTAAAGGCTCTCACCCAGCTGACTACCATAACTGTGAAGTATGTCAGACATTGATACAAAACCATAGGGTGTGGAAAACTGCCCCTACAACAACAGCTGCTTCAAGTTTGCATTCAAACTCGCCAACAGGCAAAATTCCAACTGTGACCTGGCTAATTCCCAGCTACAGCAGAAGGCAGAAAAGCCTTGACCCCCCCCCCCCCCCCCCGCAATGCTTCTACTGCAGTGGTGCTCCTTGTGATTGTACAGGAGACAACCCTGCCCCCACTGCCACCACCAATACCTACCACACCCACACCACAGGTATCACCAGCACACAAGTTCTAAAAGAGGTCGCTGTAGTAGCAAATGTTACAACAGTCGCAGCACAGGCGCCGTCTCAGGTGGACAGCAATCACTGAAGTTTTCCAAGGGAACTCAGATACATCGGGACACTGTTTGCAGGGCTCAGTCTGGGAGCAATAGTCCAAAAAGTGAGAAGAATGATAGCAGCAGACCGTGTTGTGAAAACTGATTTGCAAAAATGCTGATAATTGCAGAAGCAGCTATGTCACTCTTCTTTAATGGACTGAAACGGAAGAAGAGAGTTTAAACTATTAACGTGGAATGCCACAGCGTATTGTCCAAAAACACACAGTTAAGAGCTCTTTCTAGAATGGCACGCTAAAGATGTCGCCTACGTACAAGAGACACATCTATCACTGACTGATCAATTTAAGGTGTGTAATTACTCAGTCCACAGGATCAATTGGCAAGTTCACACAGGTGGAGGAGTCACTGTACTTGTGAGGTGGAGGATTTGCCACCAAACAATCGATATGCAAAATCTGGCTGCAACCGAGCTAAAATTGGCAATCAAATTATTAAGGCAGTCTTGGCATACAAACCTTCACAAAGAAATTATGGTCCACATGACCTTCAGAGTTTGTGCGGCAGGGAACTTGAACTCCAGATATGTGGAGGGGGCTGTAACACTACAAATGGTGGTGGTTGGAGATTGAAGTGGTTTATTGATGCTATCCCCAAGTGGGGATAATTGCTCCTGATGAGCCTACTCACATCCCATGTAACCCTCACTGTACACCAGGAATCGTACATGTCTTCCTGTGCAAGGGTCTGCCATGGATGGCTGCGCCACTGGTCCATTATGAGCTGAACACAAACCACAGTCTGGTTGTCCTGGAATGTGCCAATGTCAAAGACACAGACTGGAGGATGGCAAAAATAACGTAACAAATTAACTGGGAACAGTAAACCACCCTGGTGGGATACCACCTCCAGGAAATACAACAAATGTGAAGTGGAAGAGAGGTGAATACAGCTGTCAGACAAGCACCAGGCTGACCACTGAACCTGGTGCCAGGGACCTGTCCCCTGATATCTGAAACCTGGCAGTCAGTAAGCGCCACATGGGGAAGGACTGGTACCGCTACTGTGATCGTGCCAATTGTTGCTTGCTTAGGCAGCCTGAAGCCCAGGTAAAACAAAAGACTGATAAGAGTACAGAGGTCTCTACTGGGAAGAGAAACTCAGGAATGCCTAATAAGATGTAAACCATGTATGGAAGATAATGAAAATGCAGAAGGCTACTCCCAGGGTAGACAGGCCACTCTAAGGTCCGAATGGACAAGTAGATGATGATGAGGAAAAGGCATAAATAGTGGTGACATCACTAAATTCACAGTTCCATACTAACGTCATTGAAGATGACAAGAGTGACAGGCAGGAATAAATAAGTCATATGAGTAGCTCAATGGAAGCAGGAGAGGGCAGATACACAATTTACACTGGTTTCTGATTGATTTGTGTGTGCCTAAATCAGACACTTAGGGAACAATAAATCCTCCAATCTGAACAAGGTCTGCTTCCTATATCTGAATCACCTGCCTCCTTCCACAATCACCTACCTCACCACACTATACAACCAGTGCCTCTCCCTAACCTACTTCCCAACTGCCTGGAGAACTGGTCAGGTCATAACCCTACCTAAACCCAATAAGAACCTTATCTCTCTGCAAAGCTATTGACCCATTTCACTCCTGTGCTTTCTTGGGAAAGTACTAGAGTGCCTTATCCCATAGCCCAATCAAAATTCTTACAAGGCAATAACATTTTCATTCCCGAGCAGTTTGGATTCCATTACAAACACAGTTCCATCCACCAACACCTGCATCTGGTCGAACACATGTGCATGATGAGATACTGGAAACAAAACACAGGATTGGTCTTTCTTGACAACGAGAAAGCATTTGACAAAGTCTGACATAATGGCTTAATTTACAAGTTATTCCAGTTCGACATTCCAGGATGTATGGTCAACATGACTGATTCATTTCTGGTGGGTAGGCAGCACTACATAGAGTGCGGCAAGCACTTAAGTACAACCAGGGATGCTGTGGCAGAGCGCTCAGTTCTGGGCCCCACGTTATACACTCTATAAACCAAGGCTGTGCCAAAGTTGGCAGGTGGGGAGATAGCATGGTATGGCAACGATACGGCGGTTTACAAAATTAGCAGCAACCTCAACTTGATAGCATGAAAACTACAGGAGGACCTTGACAAAATTGTAAAACGTTGCAACATATGGAAAATCAGGATAAATCCTGAGAAATCTATAGCTGTTGTGTTCACGAGAAAGTTGACCCCCCCCCCCCCAAAAAAAAAAAAAGACAGATTTCTGCAGCCAACAAAGAAATAGAATGGAGCAATTCAGTTGCTAATCTTGGCCTTGTGATGGATAAATGCTTGATCTTCACAAAGCAGACAGATAGATCTGGGAGCAGAGGTTGCACTGCTTTTATCCAACTATACTCACTCCTAAAGGGTTGGGGGCTTAACATAGAGACGAAACTAAGAATACACAGGTCTGTGATACTCCTTATTTTCCAAGGATCTGAGGTTTTGTCAATGGCTACAGATTGGCACCTTCAAAAGCTTCAGAGGCTCCAAAATGGAATTTTCTGTATCATCACCGACGCAGACAGATGCACTTCAAACACACATATTAAGGACGTCTTATATGAACTGTTGATCCCACTTACATCGAGAGGAAGTCAGGAAAACTCTATGAGAAGGCTCCCACATCGATCCACCATGTAACTCACCAGCTAGGTACACAATACCCTGACACGTCAGATATAGTCCAGTGAAACTGTCAGAAAAAAAGCCTGTACCTTGCAAAAGGTGGGGTAGAAGATTTTATTTTTTTAACTCGTTCATATTGTTGGAAAGGTTAGAAAACAAAGTTTTGCCAACAAAATTTCTCTTTGGAAAACTTTCTGCAGTAAAAAAACTTCGAAAATATTGGACTTTTTTCAGTTTTTTCAAAATATCTCAGTTTCATTTGCTCCTATCGCTTTGACGTCTATTTTCTTTTTTAAATAGCACAAAATTCTCTACAAATTTGATTCTTACCATTTTTTTCTACTCCCAGTATCTAAGGTGCTACAGCATGTCAAAAAATACCATTTTTTTCAAATTTTGAGCAAAGTGGCAAATTACCTAAATTTTGAACACTGTTATTTCAGTTTCTATTTGTGTAGTATAAACATATTACTCATCATGTTATTCATTGGAATTTACCATCTCACTCTGCTGCAGGGCCAGGACAAACAGCATCATATTCAGTAACTACGAACACATTCACATCGGATTGTGTGAAGTTTATTTGTGTTACAATATGTAATATGATTGCATGCAGGTGCCGTACATTTTCTACAGTTGATTGACGTTAATGATCAGTTATAAGAAAAAGTATGTAGGAATTGTTCTTTAGCAGACAAGAGCATATTTATTCTTTGGCCTTCGTTCCAGTGGAAGAAGATGTGAAGTCAGGTGGACCGAGTAATTTTTTTGTCATTGATGGAGGGTACCTTATCCGCAAAGTGACTTGGACTCGAAATGTTTGCTTCAAGTCAATAGCCCAAAGCTATGTTTCTTACCTGCATCGTGATTTTGGATCT
This sequence comes from Schistocerca nitens, assembly GCF_023898315.1. NCBI lineage: Eukaryota > Metazoa > Arthropoda > Insecta > Orthoptera > Acrididae > Schistocerca > Schistocerca nitens. The sequence continues at coordinate 690,920,709 of NC_064617.1, forward strand.
CAATTTGCTATTGTATTTGATGGGTATCCATGTGAGGGAGACAAATGTAGCACAAAGAGTGCTGAGAGGATTCGTAGGTCCAAAAAACATTCTTCGGTTGATGTTGTGGTTGAATCAGAGATGGTGAACCAAGTCCCTCAGGACAAGTTCTTGTACAACGAATGAAACAAGATGCGTTTGATCACACTTCTTAAAAAGGAATTTCTGGAGTGTAGCATTGAATTGCTCCACGCACAAGAAGATGCTGACGTTATGATTGTAACATCTGCCATTTCAAGAACCAAAGATTTTGGAAGTGTTGTCATTGTAGGAGAAGATGCTGACCTGCTTGTGCTCATGATCGGTTTGGGGCAAGGCATTGAAAACTTATTTTTCTTAAAGCCAGGAAGAAGAAATGCAGAAGACAAGTGGTTTTCCACTGCAGATTACAAGTTTGACAGTGAATATATTCTGTTCACTTACACCTTTAGCGGATGTGATACAACATCCACTTTTTTTAGTCAAGGAAAAATTAAGTGCTGCAATATTGTTGCGAAAAATGAGCACCTAACCTCAGCCCTTTGCACGTTCAATAAACCACATGCTACCCATGTAGAAATAATAACAGCAGGAGAACAGGTTACTATCGCATTGTATAGTGGAGGTGTCAGCAGTTCCCACACACTAGACCATTTGCAGTACCGGCTATTCGCCAAGTCTGCCATAAAAAGCAAACTGAATCTTGCACGGTTGCCACCTACACAAGATGCTGCACATCATTCGTTGCGGACTTACCAACTAGTCCAAAGTTGGATGGGAAACTGGAAACCTCCTGAGAAATGGGGCTGGAATCACAGCGACCACGGTCCAATACCCGTTATAATGAGCCAAGATCCAGCACCTGAAGCACTTCTTCACATTGTTTCATGCTCATGCAAGCTGAACTGTGGCGGAGCGTGCTCCTGCAGAAAAGCGGGTTTGAAAAGTTCTTCACTTTGTAAGAAATGTATTGGAGTCAACTGTGAAAACATGCCAAACTTTTTATATGAAGACAGTGAAGATGATGTTATGGAGGATGTTGAGGAAACTGCTGACGAAATCAACGAACTTGCTGACGCTGACTCGCTGTTTAAAGAAGAGGTCAATCTGGGATCAACTCTATGTACAGACCCTGAATCTGTAACTCAAGGTATTTCTGGTGACACTGAGGAACCTGGCCCATCAAAACATTGGAAGTGATGCTCATATCTGTCTCAAGTGTGCTAAAGTGTGATATTACAAGTATTGCACACCCAGAACTGTCAACATTTTTTAATAACTGACAATGTATTTTAATTGTAATAAAACTACTTATTTTTAATGTCAACTGCTTGGCTTTTATACACAAGAATAATTACCTACCTAATTAGGTTGCCTATTGCAGCTAATAATAGTTCAGTTTCCTGAGGCAAATTATTTTGTGTGTGTGTGTCTGTCTCTTAATGATGTATTCTTATATTTATAGTTTTACAAATACCAGGGCAGAGGCGCCCCATAGTGAACTTGAGGTAGTGATGTAAGAATCACAATAGTTGGGTGCCCAGCAATCCTCATGTTTCAAACAGAGAAATTGAATACCTGAAAGTGAGGTGGTAAATTCCAACATATAGCATGATGTATAATGTATTTATACTACACAAACAGAAACAGAAAAAATAGTGTTCAAAAATAAGGTATCTTGGCACTATGCTCAAAATTTGAAAAATTGGTATTTTTTTAGGCGCTGTAGCGCCTTAGATATTGGGAGTAGAAAAAAATGGCAAGAATCAAATTTGTAGAGAATTTTGTGCTCTTTAAAAAAGAAAATAGACGTTAAAGCGATAGGAGCAAATTAAACTGAGATATTTTGAAAAAACTGAAAAAAGGCCGAAATTTTCCAAGTTTTTTGACTGCAGAAAGTTTTCCCAAGCGAAATTTTGTTGGCAAAACTCGTTTTTCTAATCTTTACAACCATATGAACAAGCTGAAAAAATACTCTCTTCTACCCCACCTTTTGCAAGGTATATCTGCAATTTGACTGGACTAGTAACTAACCAGACAATTTATGGCATAACAGTTGCAGACAAATGGTCATACATCATTTAGATAAATACACAAATGCTATTTCTCAAAATACCATTCAGCCATACTAGAAGTCAGACAGGCAAATCCCTGTGGTACTTCAGTGGAATATAAATATAGATAGGCAGAAGCTGGAAGGTGTTCACATGGAGTGAATCGCCTAAACCAGGGACCGAGAGATTAACACTCTTCAGCAGTCAGAAGCTCCTTCCAGTGCCATTGTGACAGCCATGGCACTGTCCACTGTCAGCATACCTCCGAGACGTCGACCCAGGAACTCTTCATGTCCTCGACCATCCAAAAGGTTGCATGGTCTCCGATGCCACACATCAAGATGCACCAGCGATATTGTTTTGTTGTATAATGAGGAACAATGCTTTTTTTCCCCACATTCATTATTGAGGGCCTGAGAACCAGCCAGTAGATCAGTTACTTTATATGTCAGAAGAGACACTGTGTTGGCAGTTTAGAATTAATCAAATCGGAACTACTTCTGTTCGTAGTCCGTTACTATAAACTAACTTTTACTGTGCGTTCTTGAGATGCATGAGAGAGATGTAAAAGCATTGACTGTAAACTGTAGACTAATGGACTGTGATGCTGTGAACAATTTCTAAAGAAAAGGTTAGAGAATATGTGATGAGAATGTGGGACAATGATGAACACACATGGATAACAGTTACTGCATAATAAAACTAACAATATGTTAGGGTGTGTTGACATGGACCACAAAAACTGAAAGGTGGGCGCACATTCTACGATGTATTTTGCACTTACTTGGGGATGAACTCAGTTGTATGCTATCTGCTCCTGGTGTAGTGCTGGATGATGGAGTTTACAGTGTATGAAATGAGACACCTGTTTGCTCACTTCACTGACACACACACTAAGGAATTCACAGTTTCGACACGCGAGAGTCAATGGTACACTGGCGTGTTCCAACTGTCTTGAGATGTGGGATGGCACTCCTAATTTGTCACTGCAAATGCTTTGTTTGCCTTCATTATAGAACTGAATTATATGTTTACAACAATAAAACGTGCCCTGGAGAGAGACTCACATTGTGCACATTGTGGACATTAATTACGAAAGTGATTTCGATTTAAAAAACTCATTCACCACAAACTTTAGTAGTTTAATTCACTGTGGAATGAGCAATGTGCGCTTTGTAAATGAAACACGAACAGATTCTCCTGTGTTAAACATGCTTCCATCTAGTATATTAAAGTTACACCTTGTTCTTTACTGTGTAAAATTTTTATTTGTGTCCTAATAAGAATATCTTTCAGTGTAACCTGTATAGGTCATACATTACATAGTAGTAATTCAAATATAGCACTGCTTCATGTAACCTGGTAATAATGAAGTGAGGCAACCTTGACATGTAAGGAGAGTTGAGCAGATACTTCCTGCCTGCTGTTCAAGTCAATGACATTTCTATCCATGGACTGATCACTATGATGGATCCTACTACAACTGACGATGTCGCATGCATTTTATCTCAGATCCGTTGCACGGCATCATCGCTTACCACAACATCCAACCACGCCTACTACACAGCATCTAACGAACTGTAATTTCTATTGTTTGACAAACCAAAGTAACAATAATATTCCTTTTCTATTGTGACCACTTTGTGTATCATAACCCAGTGACTACGTTGTTTATAGAAATGGTTGAAATGTTAAATACTCATTGTAATAACAAGCACATAAGATGTTTGCGGTTAACAGACTTATTGCAACAACTCAAACTGCTACAGTACAATGTGTTATGTTAATAATTGTAAATCACATACTGCAACTTGTCTTCAAATGCTCACCTACACAGTCTTGTGCTCAATTAAAATTTCAGCAATTCGTACTAAGCCATGACACCTAATTTTCTATAACCAAAATGTTAAGCAGTCCTTAATGATTTCCTTGTCTAACCGAATGTCATGATAAGAGAATCGCATCTTCTGCATTAATTGTCTACAAGTATTTACATAAAAAGGGGAACTATTATGTGACAACTTACAAACATTTGATAAAGCAAATTCATACTTCCTACTAACCATAAAGATAACATGCTGAGTTGCAGACAGGCACAACAAAAAAGAGACTGTTACACACTTAGATTTCAGACACAGCATTCTTCAGAAAAGGAAATACACACACATTCATTCATACAAGTAAGCATATCTCATATGTACATGACCACCATGTTGGACTGGAATGGCAACCTGGAGTTTCCATAGTTTGATATCAACTTCATACCTCATTACATGTAGCTATGTAATTACTGCCTCAACATACCAACACTGTAATTAAAGAACAGCTCCTGCGTAGCACAACTGAACAACTCTTCCAAGATCTGTAACAGGCACTGCCGTAGTCGTTCAAGGGAGCATTGTAACAAAGTAATATATCTCACTATATTAGAGATCATATTGTAATTTGTATTGTTGCAAATGATTAGCATCACCTCTGTAATTCCATGTTACATATTTTTCACAATAACTCCGGCACAGAAAGTGTCCTTATTACCATTCATCTCACGACTGCATTTCTTTATTGTCTGTAATAATAACATTATCTAAGTTCTTTTATGTTTTTATTTAGAAGCAATTAGTACATATTATTTTACTACTGTATACAGAATATGTTTGTCTTTCTGCTATTTAACTATATTAGGAAGCCATTGGTTTGGTGACGTGTCAACTGCGCACCATCTACATAGAGTTCCTTTTCTATAAATTGAACCTTGCAACCTAAATTTATTAATAAAAAGTTGACAACTGTTTCTGTGTAATGCATTATTGCATTATACTTTATATTATCATGGCCAGCTGTCACCAAGCTTTTCAGCTCCCCAGTGATGACACTGCTCCTGAAGAAAATAGCAGGTAATGGAGCAGTCATTGGCCTAGTAGGAGTCTTAATACAAGTTAACATTAAAATTTTGATTATCCATATTTCTTACTGCGCTACTGCTATGGTCACTGCGATGTGTTCCACCTCAAACAATTAGCTCTCAGAGGGTTAAAGTTAAGTCATTTCATAACACATTTGTTCTTTGAGACATGCATTACACCAATCTCTGTAGTAAAACGCATTTCAGCTTGTTGTAGTCTCTGAAGCTTGCCCTAATATTAGACAACTGATAAGGATAACCACTCCTTTACTAAGGAACTGCTTCTCAGGTACAAAGAAGCTTTAACAGTCACTTGCAGCAGGCAAAAGACAGTAAAATAGAACTTTACTCAATGCCCATATTCTCTAGTTGTCGAAAGTGAATAACAAACACTTTTTCCCTACAGATTGCAGTTGGAAAATATACCTTTTAAGAAAAGTCAGTTATTCTTCTACATTTGATAATTTGCACTATTGATATTCCTTGGAAAGTCCTGTACTTACTCAATACTGTATGGATACTTAGAGCCAATTTTAAGAACATCTGAAAACCAGTTGAAACACCTGTAAGGACACCAAGATGGACAGACAACACACAAAATCTTGACAAATATATTCTGCAACATTGTGGGACAAGCCATCTGCAGTTAAGAACTTTGGGCTAGTCATCAGCCATGCAAAACTACAGAAAATGAGTATGAATGTAGTATTATCTTCCCAAATATTATACTGCCTCAGATTATTATTATTATTTATACTCGCAGGCCTCTATCTTATCTAAGAACCATTTGAAAGAAAAGAAAGTAATGTTGGGAATGTCACAGTGAAATATAGTAAGGCTGAAATACTCTTAAGGAAAAAAAAAATGTCCTTGTTACTGTTTAACATAATTAACTGGTTATTAATCTTACTAGTATGTATTATTGAATAATATTAAAATATTACTTCACAAATGAAAAGGGGTAAATATAGTTGGTCGGCGGCAGTAGAGGTAGTAGTTTGTGTGTGTGACAGACTAAGTGTGGGCACTTGCATGTACTTGTCTGTCTGTGTCTCTCTCTCTCTCTCACTGGATATGAGAATCAGCTGTAGTGAGCATTTTCTGACAGTTATACGATTTGTAACTGCCGAAGTGATAAATACTACCTTCAAGTTACTCATACACGAGATTTTTTGTGTATCTGGTTTTAAAAGTACCAGAGGATGGATCAAAAGGTCTCAGGTTCAGTACTCAATCAGTTCCAGTGTTTTCTTCTGTCACTGATCACTTCTTTCATCGCTGGCCATAACATGAAAAATATCAAGCTGATTTCACGATTCACAGTGCCTGTTACACTGTGGACTGCGTGTCAATTCAAAGGTCAGAAGGAAACAGCTTGCCACCTCCTGTGAGATCATGCCCAGTAAAGCCCTGTGGTGTTCAAACCAAGCTTTACTTTAGTTAATGAGTAATATTTTCAACTATTGGATTTAGTTATTGCAGTAATATAGCATATATGGATGTTCTATAGAAGTAGGTTTACCAGTTATCATCTCTATTTACTATAGCACACTGCACTGTCAGTGTATTCCTGTTGTTCACTGTAGAGGCAGCATTCAAAAGTGTCCAAGTTAAAAGGGGAAGGAATTTCTGACTTTGGGTGGGTGACAGCTGTTTAGTAAGGGGTACTCTTCGTGATTAATCATTTGACAAGAACAGAGGTTTTTATGGAGCTATCAGAGGGCAGAGATCAACATTCAGGGAGGTAGCTCGCTGAGCTGAGAAAGTCCATGTGAAGCACTGATCAAGCAAAATCTGTTCTAAAATAGGTTTTCAGGTTCTGGAGGAAAGAGCATTGGGTCTTCTTACCATCGTTCCAGGTCATGAAGATGTCAATGAATCTAAGCCAGATAATACATACATACCAGCTTCACTGCCTCTTTTCAGAGAATTTTACATGGTAATGACCACCAACCAGCTGTCCACCCATATGAAAGGCTACCATCACACTTTTTCCCCATTTCTGTCAAACAGTAATAGATGAGATGTTCTGAGGAGACTGAGCAGCCACACCCAAGGAAAAATAAAAACAAAAGAGGCTTGCAAAACACATTTTATTCCTGGTGGTCACAAATACACACATTCTTTGTTATATATGCTAATTATTAAACAATTTAGTGAAAACTATATACCACCAGTTAGGCTCACAAAACAAAACAAATTTTATTTGTATACTGTGGCAAGACAAATTAATCTTGCACTTCAATAAAATTTTATTGCTAAATAATAATTTGCATGTTTTGGGGTGTTACTTGGCTTAGTCAATTTCAATTAATAATATTTTAAGGTAGCAGTTTTCTCATGCAACAAGATGATTATTATTTATGGCTGAATTCCTCAAACAACAATGAGTTTAATTCAGAAAAAGCTGTCACCAGCAGTACATTAACATTCATTCTAGGCAAGTGTTCCAGAAAAACATCTCATCTCAGTATTTCCTCCCTACTTAACTCTCATACACTTGGGTGTGCTATGCACAATGAAACTTGAATAAACAATTATATTTGTGTGAGACATTTCCAAATACTGTACAGTCTACCAAGTTAAACCGAACAGCTGCTGGCCAATGACATACACATATTCAATGCTATTGGTGTCATATCTTATCTTTAAAATGATCAAATATATAAACTGTAGCTTCAGCTGTAATTCAAAATCAATTTCATTAAGTGGTTCATTAACCACAAATTATCTTTCCTTTGCAATGAGTAGCACAAAAACTATGATAAAACTTAATGACTGCTTGACCTTATCCTTTATTGTAATGTTATCTGTCAATGAAATCTCCTTGGCACATAAGCTCCATCAGTTCTTGTTATATATTCAGCCTTTTAATAGGCACTACCATAATCTTCTCCAGAAGATGCAAATCTCTCACTATTGTGAAATCTTCATATAAAGTGGAAGCTTCAAGCCCTACAAAGGAGGAAGTGGGAATCCAGTCTTTGCAACTGTGTAACATGCATTTTCCTTAATTGATCTCATGGAGACACTGAAATATAACAGATCACTTCACTGTGTTCTAACCTAATATTTAATTTATTACAAAAGTATATAACAATGAATTTTTTCCATTTTCTGGTCACATATCAAACTGTTTAATGAATATATAATGAAAATCAGTTAACTGGTCTTTATGACCTTCAGTAAAATGCCTTCTCAGGTCTACCTGCACCACACGAGAGTCAAGTGATCTCCAGTGACTATAAACTACAATCCAAACTGAATCAAGTCACACAAAACTACAAAACACACAGATCAAATGAAATTATGGCAGAGTTAACTACACAATTTCCTTTACACTCTATCACAACCATCAAATTAGGCTGCATTCTAAAGAAGTGTGGAGTCAGCTTTACCACACACATTGTATAAGACAACAAAATACATATATCGAAGTTATATTGATATATAACAGTCACAATGGGCATATACACTAAATTTTAATGACCTGTGAATCCTGATCCCACACTGCAATGCTGTCACCCTAGCATTGTCAATATTCCAGACATCTTTATCTTATTATTTTCCACACAGCACAATAACTTGCTTAGATTACTTTTACCTTGGCTTAGCAATGCTATTACCCATTTTGCAAGTGAGGGACTGACAACCTTGTAGTTATCTCCATGCAACCAACCACCCAGCCAACTTCAAGTCTCACAGTCAATGCCAATAATGTTGTGGATAAGCATACTTGACACTCTGCAGGAACTCTAGAATGAAATGCATAAGAGAAATCTGAATTGATGAGGATGTCTCCAGTACCACCTGTCTGCCTAGATCGATGTTTGGCCATATTCAGTCTGTTCCAAAACAGTTTATAAAATTTCAAATATACCACTGCAATGAGGTTATCTACTAATCAAACATATCTACAGATTAAAGCAAACTTTTTATGCTAAGTGACTGTAATGATCTACATTCAGCTGCCTTAAGGTGTGTTAATGGCTGTGCCAGTGGTGGTCCTGTACTTACATCAACTATACCTATTTGTCCAATGGAAGGTACCATCATTATTTCCACATGAAAATTTTGGACACACTATGGCAAGAACTGGTGATACTCACCACCACTGATTATGACAAAGGTAGTCACTACAATTATAAATGTTCACTTAGAGCAGAAATGGCATAAGAAATAAGATTTTATTAATCATAACACTTCAGCAGAATGTGTGTAAGAAGGCAGGCACATCAAATGATATTCACAGTGGTGCTTCAAACTATAAGGAGACACTTTTAACTTTCTCTCAGTTAAAAATCTCACACTATGTTACTTATGAATTCACTCAACCTGAGAATTAATAACAATTGTTACATTTGTGAATAAAATCTTCTCAATTTTCAAGTCACATCATTTCAAATAAAACACTTGAGCTTTTGATGACTAAATCTGCCACCATCAAGTATTTTACTCAAAATGCCATTGCTTAAAAACTGAGAAATTTATGTTCAGTTCTTCTAGCAGGCTCTTTTTTGTTTTTATTATAATTTTTATTCTCCTGTGAAATTGTTGTGCTGTATATTACTCTAGCATGTGTAATATTTTTAGGAGATTTGTGGACAGGAGCCACCTCTGAGATGACATGAGCGGGGGTGGTGGTGGTGGGGGGTGGTAGTGAAGGGACAACTTGTGTTAGTTTTGCAGTGAATGAGACAAAATATTTTTTCTGGCATGACTGTGTATGCCTGTCTGTCTGGTGAGGTAAATTACACATCTGCAAAGTTCCTAAATCACTACACTGCCACCTGCCAATCAAGATTTCGCAGAATTGCCCTGGCAAAGGAAAACCTTACAGTCACAGATGATTAGCTTTTTTTACGAATAAGGCAGCAAAATTCCATTTGCATAAGTGTCAAAAACGAGAACTATCACATCTCAAAACATCAGAAGTCTCTTCTCCATCAAAAGTACAGAACAGGGTAATGTACCAAATCTGCTTGTAGGAAAAAACAATGTTGAAGTTAGACAGTAAACACTACTACCCTACATCCAAGATTTATTGTTTCTGTGATTTCCTGCAGTACATATTTATAATTGGCTGGATAAATCATTCACACATACATGAGAGCACAATGAGTTAACTATGTAAAAATGAAAATTCAACTCCTAAAACTGTTAAAAATCACAAATAGGAATAAAGACTGGCCAATACTTACCTTCACGAGAGACATCTCCCAGTACAGTTGATAACAACACTTAATTAGACCACAATATATTAATATTTGGAACATGTTCCTTCTCAGAGAGGTGAAAGGATGTGGTTTGGGGGAGGTTGGAAGGTGGTCTGGAGGCAAATCACTTACAGCTGAGGTGGGTCCCTCTTTAACTTAAGGTCCCAGTGATCTGCCCCTTTTCTCAACCTGCCCCAAAGAATTCCTCATCCTTCTCTAAAAAAGATGCCTTCTTTTCCAAATGTTAATAACACTGCATTCTATTTTATGTTTATCTATCAGTGTCACTGGGAATTTCATTTCCTAAAGATAAGTACTGTCGAGGCCCGCAAAAGCAGCATGACTTTTGTGCCTAGTAAAATGCAGTGATGGAATGTTGATGCTGCTGTTGTTGTTGTTGTTGACGATGATGATGACTGGTTTATGTGGCACTCAACTGCGCGGTCATCAGCACCCATAAAAAGTCCCAATTTTCTCACAGTCCAATTTTCACACAATCCAATCGAGCCACTGTCACGAATGATGATGATAAAAGGATGAGAACAACACAAAAACCCAGACCCCAGGCAGAGAAAATCCCCAACTCAGCCTGGAATCGAACCCGGGACCCGTGACAGCAATGCTAGCCACTAGACCACAAGCTGCGGACATGTGATGGTATGTTTCTCAGTGTTGCAGTTGCGTGATGAGTCCTTGGGTGTTCAAGACACTGCTACTGAGTTGTACAATGGGCAAATCTACTCTCATATGTTATCTGCATCTGAAAGAAAACTAGTTTCATTCAGAAAGAAAGAGTGGACATGAAAGAATGCATACTTAAAATACTGTGTACCTGTCATTATGATCTGAAAATAGCATGTGTAGGTAAAAAATAGAGATGACAAGAAAGACAGAATAGGGCCGATGTAAGTATTTACTTTTAGTTTATGGACTTACTTACAGAGGTAGAAACAATTACTTTTGTACATGAGAAACACACAATAAATATGGGCAGTTAAATAATCAAGTATGAGGAAATTATTCAGCTCATTAGTCATCATACAGCTGGTTATAAATTATCTATGTCCTAAAACATGAAGTACAAGGAATTTTCTTCGGTTTTGAAGCTTTCCATACATATAATGGAATAATGATAGAAAAAAATTAATACTAAGAATAAGGCTAAATTGCACGTTACACAACTGTTGCTTTCTTTTTAAACCTTTGTAGCAGATTAACACACTGTTCCAAAATTAGACTTTGATATATTAATATTTCCACAAAACGTTCTAGGATAATAGGTGGTGGAGTAATGAATGAGAAAGGCATAAATTTGGGTTGAAGTTCAAATTCAGAAAACAATTTAAACTCATATGAAGGTTTAGAACAGTGAACACTTCACTGCAATCTAAGAGGATTTCAGTCTAAAGCAAAAGTGAGCCTGGTGCCAGCCATTAAAACACAAGACACTGAAGCTCTCAGAATTAGTTTTGCTTGAATGCAACTTCCTACCATACCTGTCAATCCAATCAAATTTTTGTGTGCCGTTTATATGGCTATTTCAAATTTTCTGAAGTATTCTTTTTCAATAAGTATTTTTCCTTTATTCTTAATTACAGGCAGTGAAATTACATTTCCCAGCCAGTGTGTAAACAAGTAAAATAATGTTGCAACACAAACACCAAGAACGGTACTTTCACAGAGAAAACATTTATTACACGTATTTACAACAGTATCTGCAATTATTTTATTGTAAAATTATGTTGCATCCAGCTCACAATGTTTAAGTATTTTTTCAAGCCAATTCTTGACTTCCACAATACACTTTTTGTTACAAATGATGCACAAAAATTAGGTGGTCAATAACCTTATCCCCCCACCATTCTTAAGAAGAAATAATTAATTATGGTAAGTAACAGATTGTTAAAAAATTCACTTGGAGGGGTTCTGAAATTGCCTGATAGTTTGTAGTAATCATATCCAAAAACATCATAGATTAGACATATAAGATATTCGTCTGATTATAACATTCTCAGCGTGTTGCAGTTGCTGGACGTGGCAGTGTCAGTGCTGGTTGTGTTGCTGTTACAGTCAACTTCAGGCGTTCTCCATTCTGTGTCTGCATATGAGCATGCCACGACAAAGCAAGGCAATGTGAAAATGCTTTCTCCTCACATTCTTGGCAGACAGGGGGGATATCACTTGCAGGAGAATCAGCGGTTCTTGTAACAGCTTTTCCACACACCTGAAATGACATGTAATCAATAAAATTTCAGCAACAGGGAACAAGAAGAAAGACTGCCACACAAAGATAAAATTTACTTATACTTTAATCACGTAGGTTTGTTCGTGAAATCAAAACAAATTGTAAGACTTGTGTATATAGGATTCTTCTCAGACAAAATCACCAAATGCAAAATGTTCAAATGTGTGTGAATTCCTATGGGGCCAAACCACTAAGGTCATCGGTCCCTAGACTTACACACTACTTAAAACTACCTTATGCTAAGAACAAAACACACACACACACACACACACACACACACACACACACACACACACAGAGAGAGAGAGAGAGAGAGAGAGAGAGAGAGAGAGAGAGAGAGAGAGAGAGAGAGAGACTCGAACCTCTGGCGGGAGGGGCCGCGCAATCAGTGACATGGTGCCTGTAACCGCACGACCACCAAATGCAACATAGTGACTTATTTCCCACAAACTTTTCAAATCACTGGCATAATAGTGTTAAAGACAGAGAATATGAACTTAATTTTAATATGTTTCGAGAAAGAGATCAACTGTTTATTCCTTATGTATGTTCCTTAATGCTTGAGGAAGTGCTTATTTGTCTTTTTTAAACAGGTCAACAGTCTGGAGACAACATATGCTAGCAGCCTAACTTAATTTCTCCAAATACATACTTCTACTGTTAGCAAACTGTAAACAACACACCCATCACTAGTCTTCTCCCTTTACTTACAATTTTGTGCATTTCAGACTTAAGCTTTATGAGTACACTAGTGGACAAACCTGGCTTTGCCCGGGATTTATTTATAACTGTGCGCCAACTACCGTACCATGTCACTTCTGGCATTGTGCTAAATGTTTATGGCATCATATCTCATTAACTGTGTTTCGTACAATGATATCATATTGTAGTTTCATTCAATGGCATATTTGGATACTGTCTACAAAACTTATTGCGGATACGGTGAGTAGCAAAGAAGTAATGAAGTTAAATATCATTCATGATACAGCAGTTTTATACTGATCTCACTGTGTATGACATCATACCTACTGAAATATACAGTGTCAAATGTTATAATTTTGCATTTACATTCAGTGATATATATACATACTGTCTGTAAAATGTGTTGCGAATACAGTTAGTGGTACAGAGATAATCAATACATATTATAAAAGTAAGTTCATAATGTGTGCGCCACTAAAACTCAGAAACGAGTGCCAGTATGATTTTGTGAGTTATATGGTGTGGTAGCCTTCAATTCCCCATCCATGAAGAATGTTCCTGTTTTTATCTGAAGGGTGTACTTTTTGAAGATATAATGGCTGTGAAGTTTCAACCTTTAGAAGTTTCCAAAACATTCCAGAATGTTCAACAATGATCCAGGATGTTCTGGAATAGTCTGGAACATTTGGGAACATTCCAGAACACACACTAATGTTGTGGAACATTCTGGAACACTGTGGACCATCTGAAGCCTTTCTGGTATGTTCAGGAATTCGCCACTGGTGGGACTACCAATTGTTAAGGGTATATAAAACAGAACCCATCGTGGGTTTGAAAGTTAGTTTCTTATCAGTGATGAATGAAGGAATCAAAAAAGTCGTGCAGTGAGTGAATAAAAACAAACAGTGAAGCGTGAGTAGTCAAACTGACAGTGATTAAATATAAACTGAAAATAAAATGTGAAAAGCATCTAAAGCATACTTAGTGTATTTGTTAGTAAAAAGTTGATTTGATTTATATTTTAGATAATGCTCAAATGTAAAAGAGGAGGCGATGTTGCCAGGTCTGAAGCATAACAGCAGAAACAGAAATACCAGGGAAAAAAATGAAACAGACGAATGGCGCAAAGCACGCTGAAGTTACCAACAAATGACGATGAGCACCTTAAGAAGCAGAACGACCAAAGAACAACGAAATGAACGGATTGAACAATCAAGAATTGCAACACTATCTTGTAATAACAGACTGTGAACTCGAGCCAGTCCTGAAAATATCACCCTATGAAAAGTGCGGACGAGGAGAAGTAAATAGTACAACCTAACAAATGCAGCATTCCACTACGACCCGGTGAAAGAATGTAACACACACAAAATAATTAAATACCTAACAGACAAAATATATTGTGGTAAAATGACTAATTCCTATTCCGTGAATAAATTACAGTGGCATTACCCGTCCTCGAGATAATACCATCACACTTCACTACATGGCGGGACGAATGAAGACTCTAGACTGACAGAAACATGATTGTTTATTTATTGAATAGTTTCTTTTGTTACATATGACGTACACACTAGAAGATGTTTCAATCTGTTTTTCACAGTTACTTTTATTATTAATTTGTCAGAAACGCTGTGAGATACATACTTCAAAATGTAACAACAGATAGCACAACTAAATCTTTTCATACAGCATATTTTAAGAGTCACAACATTTCTTGTGGAAAATGAAGAGTATTGAAATGATAAAAGTCTGTATTTTACAGTTGATTTTAGGCACATTATGCATTACAGATATACGAGGGTTGACTGCAAAGTAATGCCTCCACCCTCGTAACTCTTCAACAGTTGGCAGCATTGGTAAGGGGCAGGTACTGGCTTGTCCCGTAGCCTCTTCTCTACAGCTCCAGTTGGCGGGAAGCCTTAGCCTTGAACGATTGTGTTGTTACTATGTAACGTTTGGAACCCTGTGCAGACTGTCGATCAATGCGATTTAAGCAATGCGCAGTCATTGAATTCTTGACAGCAGAAGGTGTCACCCCACAGGAGATTCATCAGAGAATGAAAGCAGTTTATGGTGACTGTGTTGATGTGAGTACTGTGCGTCGTTGGGCCAGTAAGTTTGAAGATATTGAGGCGGGAAATTTCAAGTCTGTGCACTTTCATTTCAGGAGTCAGCATCCAGGGCACCCACCGTGCACAGGTCTTCCGATAGCCAAGCGAAGCAATAATGTGACCCAAACTTTTTGTGAAATGCTGATTGTGCTTGCAATTTCTCTCTGAGTGATACGACAATCATCCTGACTCAATCTGTCATCATTTTGCTTGTGAAACTGCAGTTGCTGTCACAGGACATCCAACTCTGTTCGTCACGCAGGTCAGATGTTCCCGCCTCAACATCTTTAAGCTTACTTGCCCAACGACGCACAGCACTCATATCAACACAATCACCATAAACTGCTTTCATTCTCTGATGAATCTCCTTTGGGGTGACACCTCCTGCTGTCAAGAATTCAATGACTGCACATTGCTTAAATCGCATTGACCGACTGTCTGCGCAGGGTTCCATACTTTACATTGTAACAACACAACCATTCAATGCTAAGGCTTCCCACCAACTGGAGCTGTAGAGAAGAGGCTACAGAATAAGCCAGTAGCTGCCACATACCAATGCTACCAACTGTTGAATAGTTACAAAGGTGGAGGCATTACTTTTCAGTCAACCCTCGTATTACTTTAATTTGTAATTTAAAATTGGTGTATATTTGCAAAAGTCAGAACTGGAAACCTAGAATCTCATACTATGAATGCCACAGGTGAAGAAGTATTATTTCGTCGCATTCCATTGAAACCCAGTGATTCAAACATGTGCTTTGATTTAAAGCGATTGCAGTTACCCATGCGGCTTGCAGTCACTGTTAAGTATCAACAAGGCACAGGACCAGTCACTTTCTGTAGTAGATATAAACATCCTGGGCAACTCTGGGCACTGCAGCTAGTAAATTACAATGTTACGTCTCATGCAGTACATTTATGGCATGAATATGGGAAAGTAGGAGGTGATACACATTTTTCCTTCCATAATTTTGCACACGTTATCAGCAAGAAACAATTTTGTAAAGGTTTGAAATTATGTGTAAAGTTTGTTGAAGCTTTCATTCCCAAATACTGGATGAGTAAATTCTGGGAACTCCATTGTCGTGGGCTATGTTCCTTTTTCACCCCCACACCTTTGACAGATTCTTGGTTGCAGCCTGACAGTTTTTTTACACGTACTGAGTTCGGTTGAAATTGGTCCATCGGTTTAAGAGGAGTTGTGGAAACTCACTCACACACACACACACACACACACACACACACACTTTGTTAAGGAAAACAAAAATTTAATTGTGATGGGAGAGCAGAATTCAATAGTAGAAACAAGGAACAGAGAAACAGACAGCAAAGACTGGGGGAAGATAATGAAAGTAAAATTTTACACAGAGCACTATTTAACCATTTTGTACACTTAGTCTGAGAATGATGAATGAAGGCTGTATACATTAGATACCAGGAGATGCTGGAGGATTCTGACACAATATAATGATAATACAGAGATATGAAAACAAGTTTTTAAACTGCAAACCCTTTCAAGGAGCAGACGTGGTCTTTGAGCATGATTTATTAGTTAATAAAGGCAAATTAAAGTGGAAGAAATTCCAGAAAGGTAGAAAGTTAAAGGAGATGGGACCTGGATAGGTTGAAAGAACCAGAGGTTACAACGAGTTTCAAAGGGAGCATTAGGCAACCACTGGCTCAAATAGGCATCAGAAATACAATAAGATGAATAGACTGTTGTGAGACTTGAAACAGTGCAAACAGTAGAAGAATACCTAGCAAAAAGACATGGCTGAGTATGAATCCTTGCACAAATTACATTAAATTTAAGTGACGAAAGAAGAAGATACAGAAATGTGGCAAGTGAAACCAACAAAAGAAATACAGATGTCTGAATATGAGATTTGTGTAGAGGCAAAGCAGTAGTGGCTAGAAGAAAAATGCAAAGCTGTAGAAGCACCCATGAATATAAGAAAGACACTGCATATAGCAGGTGTGTGAAAAAGAGCTCAAATGGCAAGCAAATAAAGAAAGGTTAAAAGGTGGAAGGAATGTATATATAAAATTACTATATGAAGGAAAAAACTTAAAGACAATATTATGGAAACTGAAATACATAACAGAGGTGTGGGAGGCACAATATAGTGAGAAAAATTTGTAGCATTTGTATGTTAGATAAATGTTTTTGACAATGTTGATTGGGATATACTCTTTGGAATTCTGACATTATCAGGGATGAAATCCTGGGATTAAAAGGCCATCTACAAATTATACAGAATCCAGACTGCTGTTCTGAGACTTAAAGGGCACGAAATACACTCCTGGAAATGGAAAAAAGAACACATTGACACCGGTGTGTCAGACCCACCATACTTGCTCCGGACACTGCGAGAGGGCTGTACAAGCAATGATCACACGCACGGCACAGCGGACACACCAGGAACCGCGGTGTTGGCCGTCGAATGGCGCTAGCTGCGCAGCATTTGTGCACCGCCGCCGTCAGTGTCAGCCAGTTTGCCGTGGCATACGGAGCTCCATCGCAGTCTTTAACACTGGTAGCATGCCGCGACAGCGTGGACGTGAACCGTATGTGCAGTTGACGGACTTTGAGCGAGGGCGTATAGTGGGCATGCAGGAGGCCGGGTGGACGTACCGCCAAATTGCTCAACACGTGGGGCGTGAGGTCTCCACAGTACATCGATGTTGTCGCCAGTGGTCGGCGGAAGGTGCATGTGCCCGTCGACCTGGGACCGGACCGCAGCGACGCACGGAAGCACGCCAAGACCGTAGGATCCTACGCAGTGCCGTAGGGGACCGCACCGCCACTTCCCAGCAAATTAGGGACACTGTTGCTCCTGGGGTATCGGCGAGGACCATTCGCAACCGTCTCCATGAAGCTGGGCTACGGTCCCGCACACCGTTAGGCCGTCTTCCGCTCACGCCCCAACATCGTGCAGCCCGCCTCCAGTGGTGTCGCGACAGGCGTGAATGGAGGGACGAATGGAGACGTGTCGTCTTCAGCGATGAGAGTTGCTTCTGCCTTGGTGCCAATGATGGTCGTATGCGTGTTTGGCGCCGTGCAGGTGAGCGCCACAATCAGGACTGCATACGACCGAGGTACACAGGGCCAACACCCGGCATCATGGTGTGGGGAGCGATCTCCTACACTGGCCGTACACCACTGGTGATCGTCGAGGGGACACTGAATAGTGCACGGTACATCCAAACCGTCATCGAACCCATCGTTCTACCATTCCTAGACCGGCAAGGGAACTTGCTGTTCCAACAGGACAATGCACGTCCGCATGTATCCCGTGCCACCCAACGTGCTCTAGAAGGTGTAAGTCAACTACCCTGGCCAGCAAGATCTCCGGATCTGTCCCCCATTGAGCATGTTTGGGACTGGATGAAGCGTCGTCTCACGCGGTCTGCATCCAGCAGGAACGCTGGTCCAACTGAGGCGCCAGGTGGAAATGGCATGGCAAGCCGTTCCACAGGACTACATCCAGCATCTCTACGATCGTCTCCATGGGAGAATAGCAGCCTGCATTGCTGCGAAAGGTGGATATACACTGTACTAGTGCCGACATTGTGCATGCTCTGTTGCCTGTGTCTATGTGCCTGTGGTTCTGTCAGTGTGATCATGTGATGTATCTGACCCCAGGAATGTGTCAGTAAAGTTTCCCCTTCCTGGGACAATGAATTCACGGTGTTCTTATTTCAATTTCCAGGAGTGTAGAAAGCAGTGATTAAGAAATCAGACAGGGTTGTACCCATATCCCTCGTGTTATTCAAATTGATAGAGAGAGAAAACATTAAAAGAATCCAGTGGGAAATTTGGAAAATAAAAGTTCAGGGCAAGGAAATAAAAACTTCAGGGCGTTTTCATGACACATAATTCTGGCAGAGACAATAAAAGATTTGGATGACTGTTTAAATGGGATAGATAGTGTTTTAAGATGATCAACAACAACATTACAAAATTGATAATAGAGTGAATCAATTTAAATCAGGTAATGATGAGGGAATTAGAGTAGAAAATATGACCTTAAAGCCACAGATGAACTTTGCTATTTGGGTAGCAAAATCAACAGACAATGGATGCCACCAGTCAATAGAATATAAAATGAAGACTTTAAGAGGCAGGGAAAGTATTTCTGAAAAAGAGAAATTCGCAAACAACAAATATAAATTTTTCTGTTAGGAAGCCTTTTCTGAAATTATTTGTATGGAGTACTGCATTATATCAAAAGACAAAGAGCACAGGCAAGAGGAGAATAGAGATGTTTGAAATGCGGTGCTACAGAACAATGCTGAAGTTTTGATTGGCAGATCAAGTAACTTATGAAGAGGTGGGGCATCAAGAAGAGAGTTTTATGGAAGAACTTGGCTAAAATAAAGGACAGGTCACAGCCTAAGGCACAGAGGAATAGCTGATTTGTACAGGCTACACTAACTTGGAGAGCTGTGACAAACAAGTCTACAGACTCAAGACAACTACTACAATTAAACTCTATTACCTCTTCTTGATCCATGACAAGGAACAATGAACAAAGGTAATAGTCATATTCATTTACAGGGCTGTTTTATAAGTTGTTCACTTTATTTGAAAATCAGCATTGCACATAGATCTAAATTTCCAAACTGTATGGAAGAAATGTGAGAAAACAACTTTCAGACATATTATTATCAGTTGCTGGAATTCAAAAAAACTGCAAATCTAAATTAAGAAAAAAATGTGATGAGCACAAAGGTTCTCCAAGCACCTGGCAATGCAAATTGCATATTTGCTGAGAAAGAAGAAAACATTATTATCTAAAAATGTAGTGCAATCATGGGGGGACATTTGCCATTAGTCTTGTATAATAAATTGGAACAGTCAACATTTCATAATTTGCAAGTTGTATCTGAAACACTGCAGTATAAAAATCTTCCGATTTGAATTTTAATGTACCATGCTTATGGAAAGGGTGGAGAAAATAAGAAATAAGGATGATCATTAAGTTAAAAGCTGCTGGTGCACAGCGTAGTGCCAGATTACTATACAACACAGTCTCTCTGTCTATGAAGATATAATTAGAAGAAACTTTATTGTCAAATTGCTTCCACACACTTAGCGAACAATGTACTTTTCTGGTAATTGTTACGAAACTAGCTGTTACTGGCCACACATTGCTGCGGTTGAGTCCGGTTAAATGGAGGAGTAAGAAAAGGGAAAGCATACATTTCTAATATGAATTGGAGCTGCATATACCTCTTAATCTCTTTCTCCCTCTGTCTCTCTCCAACTCCTCTTCCCTCTCTTTCTGTCCAACTCCTCCTCCTTCCCCCTAATCCTGTTAATTAGCTCCTCCCCATTTTTATTTATATAGGGGACAGAAGGAACTGCCATGGATTTGCCAGTGTCACCACCTACTTTTTTTTGCTGCTTCTTTTTTCATGGAGGATTTCAAAGAATGAGTGCTGAACAGGGCCTCCGTCCATACATCCTGTTTCTGCAATTACACAGATTACACATTTCGTTTTGGCCCCAATGCAGTGAGATGCTGCAAGAGTTCACTGATTACATGGATAGTATAAACCGAACATTATATCTGAAATTGGAGACAGAAAAGGATGCAATGTTGCCTTTCTTAGCTGTGGTGGTTGAATGGAAACCAGATGGACAGCTCAACCACTCTGTAGCTTGAAAGCTGATGCATATCTCAGGGAGCACAGTGTTCACCACTGAGCTCAGAAGAGAAATGTGTTCAACACCCCAATATACAGAACAAGGTCAATTTTGGACAAGCTTTCTTGGCTGTGAAAGTACTCATCTGACAAGTGTTCAGAAGGATTGGGTATATAGTCTGTGACATTACAAAACCAAGACAGTACCTTTCAAAAAAGCCAGAAGGGCTTACAAACGCCCCATGGTGCAACAAATAGAAAGATAGATAAAGTTTTTATGAGGCATGACATGATACACCAGATACATATTCAACAATGTGTTGAAGCAGGTATTTATCAAAGACAGGTCACAGAGGAATACAATGAACAGTTTAATATCCAATTTGAGCAGTGATGCTGCAAGCTACATTGGCCCATGAGCACAAATGCTATCTCTGGGTGCAGAGGAAACTATATCACCATTTGCCACCTCCATGATTCCACAATGACATCTACATCTACAAACATATTCCGAAAGCCACTAAATTGTGCATGGCAGAGGGTATCTTGTACTACTAATATTTATTCCCTTTGCCATTCACACTCAAATGGCGTTGCCAGTTCCTTGTACTTCTCAATAATGTTTCACGAAAAAGACTCTTCACTCCAGGGATTCCCATTTGAGTTTAAGAGCATTTCCATAACTCTCGCACATCAAGCGATCCTACTGGTAGCAAATCAAGCAGCATGCCTTTGAATTATTTTTATGTCTTCATTTAACTCGACCTGGTGGGGATCTCAAACTAGCAAGACTCAACAATGGGTTGTGCATGTGTTGCATACATGGTTTTCTTTACAGATGAGCTACACTCTCCTAGATTTCTCCCAACCAATTGAAATCCAAAATTGGTCTTCCTTACCACTGATCTAAAGTGCTCCTTCCATTTCGTATCGCTTTGCAATATTATGCCTTGATATTTAATTGACGTGACTGTGTCAAGCAGCACACCACTAGTCCTGTATTCAAACCTTACAGGACTGTTATTGCTACGCACCTGCCGTAACTTACATTTTTCTACATTCACAGCAAACTGCCATTCATCAAACCAATTAGAAATTCCATCCAAGTCATCCTGTATTCTCCCCGTCACTAAATGATGGCATTTTCCCAGATACTACAGGGTCATCAGCAAACGATAACAGACTGCTACATGTATCGTTTATCTGTAGAGGGAACAAAAGTGGTCCTATCACACTTTCTTGGGGCACTCCCGAAAATTTTCTTGTGTTTGAGGGCACTTGCCGTACAGGACAACATAATGGTTTCTATAACTTAACAAGTCTTCTAGACGCTCATAGATCTGATAACCTATTTTACATTCTTCGACCTTCCTTAATTGTCTGCTTGTTGCCTTCATCCATGGTTCGCATGGTGTGCAAGAAAAGAACAAACCGACTTTTGCAAAAGTGATTCTTTCTAAATCTATGCCGATTCCTGATCAGAAGCTTTCCTGCCTCAAGCAAATTTATTAAATTTACTTAAAATACGGTCAAGAATTCTGCAGCAAACCAACATTTAGCTTTGTACTTTGCACTCTGAGAGATTTCTGATAAATGCAAGCTAAGCAAGGGCCCAACGGTAAATTCGGACTGGATTCCATGCGGACCTGGTGACTTACTGGTTTTCAACTCTTTCAGTTGATTCTCAGTGCCAGGGGTGCCTATTTTATGTCCCTCCATACGGGATTCTGTGTGATGGTCGAGCTATGGTATGTCTAAGCAATCCTTGCGTGTGTCGATTTTTTTAAATGCAAAATTTTAAACTTCAACTTTCCTTTTCCTGTCTTCTTTAGCCACACCAGACAGGCCAGCAAGTGAGAGAATATAAGGCTTCAACTCATTTAGTAATTTTATGTAGGATCAGAAATTTCTCCGGTTCTTGGCAAGATATTTTACTAAGCTGGCCAATCAGATTGCTTTATCTGGGCACGAGATTGACTGGTTGCTTCACCAGTTTCATTACAGCCTGACTTTGCACTGGCTATAATGATGAAAACTGTCATTGAAATGTTGGACTTTTATCCTAATTTGACATGTAAAGTTGACTAAGAACTTTTTATTCAGGACCCTAGCACATTAGACCATGTAGATGAGTTACCCTGTTGTCCGGAAACACACACATCTACGATCCACAAGCCACTTTACATTCTGGGGAAGAAAGGGGAGAGATTGATGAAGACTATTTTACTACTGTACTTTCCCCCCTTTCACGTCTGATTCACGGGAAGAAAAACTTTTGGCAAGTCTCTTTATGAGCTCAGACTTCCGTTTATTTTCCGTCTCGTTATTTTGGAAACATACACCAAGTTTATAATATGACCGAAAAATACAAAACATGTATTAATACAAGAGCTTACCTTATTTGAAAGCGGTTTTTTCCCAAAACTCAGACTAGATCGAAGTCTACAAACAAGCCACGAATTACTCAAGGTAAAAGGTATATCAAATATTGTAATACAGACAGCGTAGCAAATCCATTAAGAAAAAAAAGGCATGTCAGGTAAGAAAGACAATATGGGATGTATGAAGATGGTATCTGTTCTTTCGGACATGTCTGAAAGAACAGATACCATCTTCATACAGGTAAGGCTTACCAGCCACTGATCTTCTTCAGTGCAGATGCTCTCACATTGCCCAAACTCTTACAGGAATCGGTAGATTGACTGCCATGAGTAATGAGTATAGTGGGCAGGGGACTACAAATTTGGTATGTGGACAGTATGCTGGAAATGTGGGTCTCACAGGGAGTGTGCCAGAGATAAGTCCCTGCAGTTGCACTATCCTCTGTGTCCTCAGTGGCTCAGATGGCTAGAGCGTCTGCCGTGTAAGCAGGAGATCCCGGGTTCGAGTCCCTGTCAGGGCACACATTTACAACTGTCCCCTTTGATATTTATCAATTCCTGTAAGCAGCTCAAGATCTGAATTTCACTGTAATTTCAATATGGGATAAACTGAAGGAGGTGGCTTGCATAAACATAAATAAGAAGAAGCAGATACCTTTAGAAGTAAGCGATAGACTGGTAACAGATGTAATGCAGTGTTGCAAAACTAACAGGCATTTCAAAACTGTTACTAAAAAGATAGAGTTGTCAGGTTCAGCAGATGCTACTGTGGACTATCTCTTACCACCCATTCAAAATAACTTCAGTAATACAAATATGATCATCACAACATGAGAAGTAGTAATTCCACCACAATTTTTTTTTTTTTTAAAAAAAGTCTTGTGGTTATGATGAAATAACAACAAAGTTTACAATTGTTGTTCTGAATTTTATAATATACCAACTTACTTGTGT
Organism: Schistocerca nitens; assembly: GCF_023898315.1. Classification (NCBI taxonomy): domain Eukaryota; kingdom Metazoa; phylum Arthropoda; class Insecta; order Orthoptera; family Acrididae; genus Schistocerca; species Schistocerca nitens. Next base: position 690,944,947 of record NC_064617.1, read on the forward strand.
TACCAGTCATTTATCAATGGGACATTCCCTGACTGACTGAAGTAAGTTTAACTTAACCTTCTTAGATGAGAAAGAAGATGAAGAAATACTGCCAATCTTCTGCGCAGTTTCATTTTAGCCAGTTTTTTCAAAAATTCTAGGAAAGGTAATATATGTGTGAATTCTTGACCATCTAATACAAATAGTATGTTGTCAAAGTTCATATTTTGAAAGGTTTCCAATCTTGAGATGCTGTTCACATGTACAGTGAGAATGTACTTAATTCGTTAGACAAATTACAAGCTTACTAGCATGCTCCGATATGCCAAAGACATTTTAATATGCAAATCACAATATCTTTCAAGCAAATTACAGTATTATGTTGCAACAGGAAATGCTGCAAATGATTCAAATGATATTTCTCTGAGAATAAATGAAGGGGGCCTTCAGAAAACATTCATGCAACTTAAACCATAAATTTTCACTCAGATGGGGACTATTTAAAAGTGTGTGACAAAGTTCCATTCTGGGCACCCTACTTTTCCTTGTGTGTATTAACAATCTTTCATCAGTACCATTACTAGACACCAAGTTTGTTTTGTTTGCAGATGATGCAAACATTCCAATAACTAGCAAATAAAGTAAAGTTTTTGAAAGACCGATTAATGAAATTTTTAGGAACATTAATAAATGGCTCTTGGCTAATTCTTTGACACCAAACTTTGAGATGACACACTATATGCATGTCATGACTACAAGCAGATAGAAAAGGTTGACAGCAGCAAATTTTTTGGAACACAGCTTGATAAATACAACTGGGAGGAGCACACCACAGAACTGCTGAAGTGCATAAACAAATCTTTATTTGCAATGCTGTTAACAGACATAGGTGATATAAAAATAAATAAAAACCAGCATAATTTGCTTACTTTCATTCCTTTACGTCACACGGAATCATATTCTGAGGTAAGGGAGGAGAGAGGGGGGGAAAAAAGGGGAAGAAGGGAAAGTGGATTCAGTTACTCACAACCCAGGTTATGAAGCAACAGGGGAAAGGTGAACAGGGAGGTAAGCATTGGCCAGCCCCTCTATCTCTTTGTTAGTATTTGTTTCACATCTTTATATGAGATTTTCCATTAATCATTAAGTTTTCACTACTCTCCATCTTGTCAGCCAAATATTACTATTGCTAAAGTTTTATCACTCACCAAATCTCAGTTTCTGAATCAGGAAACAGGCATAACCTCTTCTTACGAAATGTCCTATTCTTCCGTGTAGTCCACGGAAAAGTTAATATCAATGCACGTTACGCTGTACTGTAGGTATATATTAAACAGAGAAAACTATACTGCAGCATGACTGACATTGCCTATTTATAAAGAAAATCCATGTGTCTGTTTTCTAATCGGGCAAATGTCTCAATCACTCTATGATTGAAGTCTTTAGTACGATTCACAAACTTTTTCTCAATTGCAAGCATTGCCAATGCCGAAAGCCTGTTCTCTGTCACTGTGTTTCGAAGAAAGGTTTTTATCCTTTTCATTGTTGAGAAACAACGTTCAGGTTCAACTTGTGTAAGAGGAGTAGTTATAATCATCCTCATTAGTTCACATAACTGTGGAAAAGTGTCTAGATCCAATTTGTTGTCTAATAGAAGCTGTAAAATTGCAACAGCACCACCTGCGCGTTGGAAGTCTTTTCTACTATAGAGTACTTCTAGCTCTGTTCTCAGCTGCACCTTTGATAACCATGGGTACATTTCAACAGTAATGTCAAGTTCTTTCTCAGGAAAATTTGTCGAAAACATAGAAAATGAGCTCACATCTAACAATTTTGATGCCACAAGGTGATCAGTGAATGAAAATCTTTCATTCATATGACTTATTACGGCGTCACAAACTTCCTTTGCATCTTCTACTTTGTTTTCTGATTTTCTTTTCTTCTGAATTTGTTCTTCACACGATGACGAAATTTCTTCAGTGGCAAATGAAATTTCTTCTACGGCAGTACTTCTTATTCCTGTAATTACATCTTCGAACTCCAATAAGTATTGTCTAGCAGTTATCGCTTCAACATTCCGTTGTTGTAGTTTTCTGAAGAGTATGTCTGCATGTGGCATGATCCTATGAAAAAAGTCTAGCCAAAACAAGAACTCAGGATTTTTCAAATTGGAGAGGAGGCCATAACTTTCTCGTCTGGTTTTGTCATCTACACGATCAGAGAGGATAATTTCTCCTAAACACTCTATCATACTTTCCTTGTTCTCTCTAATTGTGTTGACTGTCTGAATGTTAAACACCAATCTTGTAGCTGCTATCCATGGTAGTCTAGTTTGCACAACTCTATCTAGCACACATGTTCTGTGTGACGACCGGGAGAAAAAAGCTGGAAAGCCTGAGAGATTAGAAAAAAATATTCTAGCAGATTTGTTTATAGATGCAGCTTTTTGCAAAACCAGATTAAGTTGATGAGCATAGCAGTGAATGTAATAAGCCCTTGGATACATCTGCTTAATCCTTGCCTGAACACCATTGATGCCTCCACTCATAACAGCAGCACCATCATAGCATTGTGCGATCACTTTTTCCTTCTTTCCATCTGCATGCTTTTGCAATTCAGAATTTATCACCTTAAATAGCGTCTCAGCGTCCTGTGCGTCAGGGTTAAAGAAGCCCCAAAATCTCTCCACAACAGAGCCATTAAGTTCGTATCTATACACAATCACCAACTGTTGCATGGTGGACACATCTGTTGTTTCGTCTGCCATTACAGCCAAATAATGCGCATTTAAAATTTCTTGCGTTATAATTTCTCTGCATACACTTAGCATACAATCCAGAAGCTCATTTTGAACTGTTCTGGATGTACCTTTAAACACAGTTGCTGTTTCTAAGTGCTCCTTCATTGAGCCATCAATAGCACTTACTAAATTTACAAGCCCACGAAAGACTCCTGGGTTTTCTGGATCTTCCCTTTCATCATGACCACGTAAAGCTAACTCAAATGCCCCGCAAAATTTTATGCAGTCTATTAACCTGGAGAGGATGTGTCTATTCCTGTCCACTTGCTCGTTATGTTTCCTGACAGACTCTCTGTATACACTGTCAAGCTGAGTACTGATGTTCACTTTACCAAGCACTGAGAGTTCAATGTTTGCATTTTTGTGTACATGGGAGTTTTCATGCTTTTTTATTTTTTCAGACAAATGTACAAGATCTCTAACACCTTTATTAGTCCACGAATTGACTTCCGGGCTGAAAATCAGACATGGGAAGCAATACAGTGCCTGTCTTAAGTTGCACCCACACAGCCACTTATGCTTATCATACAATTCTTTGTTAAATGTTCGCTTGTAGTCACGCTTAACTGATTTTGTCACATTCTCAATCAAGAGATCTGGTCTGGGGGGCCCTAGTTCCTTAGCAGCTAACTTGTCCTGGTAATTTAGTTTTCTGTTAGCTCTTAAAATCGATTCAACAGAGTTCATCTTGACCCTGCACACAAAATCCGATTCACTGTTTCGTGTCCATACTGTCACCCACACAGCACCAAATCAACTTCAAACACACACTTTCGTTTATGGAACTGATTAAATTCACGTAGTAACGCCTTAATGTCTATCAACATGGTCACCTGACTACAGCTAAATGAATCCAACTAAATTGATCCACTCTTCTGTTAGGAATAAAAAGCGATAAATATAAGACAAAATCCAAAACTTAATATGTATAAAACTCATTCACAAACTCACGTAATAAGTTTTTTGTCAGTATAACTACAACCTATACTGACGTCAGATTTAATTTACTATACACCGAGTGAATTGGCACATCTGACAGGTGTGCTACCACCTAATGGAAATATATGGGCGTATCTAGTGGCATTGACGTAAACTTCTAGTTCAGTTGTAACGCATAGAACAAACCGTGCACACTGTTCCTCTGATTCGCATGTATTTGACCCATAAAGCAATTACGTCTGTCCAGTCACGCATGCGCAGAAGCTGCTTAACACGTGCACAACAGAAGGTGTGCTCGCGCCCCTGACGCCGAATTTCACGGTACGGATAGGCTAAACTGCGATTTTCAGATATAGGTGATTTCTGTGAATGCTACTTTTCGGTACTGCGATTCTTAACTGCGATTTGTCACAATTCAGGATTGCAGTTAACGAATTCGCAACTTTTCTCCTCCGCTCTCTACCAAGGCCGTGCCCTGAGTGAGTGACACAAGCCACCGACAGAGCGCGACAGCTTCAGTCAACAAAACACAACTGCAGGTGTAGTTCGGAAGTGTCGTACGTGGGCGAAATCCGTGGTGTTGCCTGTTCTCTGCTACAACTAGAGACTTTAGAATTCAAACATGCTTGAATCTTGCCGCTGCAGCACACGCGACATTGTGTGCGGAAGCCCCGCGTCTTCCCGGCAAAGCAGTGGAGCGGACGCGACGCGAGCTATGGAATACTTATTATCCGATTTTAAGAAAACTGTTCGGCGAAAAAATTTGATTCTTCCGCATCTTATAGCTTGATATCTTTGCCCGATAAAGGTCTGAATTTATTTTCGTTATTCGTCATAGTTACTGTGCTGCACGAAACTGTGAAAACATGGCTGCACGAAATTTTTAAGAATTTGCAGAGGTAAAATCACACTGTGTAGACTATCCGTATAGCTCATTTAAGGCCATACATTATTGCGTATGAAATGTAACCAATATATCTAAATTGTATTTAAAGTTGAGACCGGAATGGTACTTCTTTTCGTTCTTGAGATATTGGTTGTTACATCCGCGGATGGGTCGCTCGCGGCGGGTCCGAATCCTTTGCTGCGCTTCGGGAATCAAGTGGTCGTAAAAATCGTCTTATCTCCTAAACGGTTCAATATATCGAAACGACGTTTTTCTGGGAATGACAATACGCAGAAAGGGCGATTTTTATCATATGATAAACACTCGATAAGTTTTTGTAAACGCGTGAGTTGAGCGAAAACATGGCTCCCTATAAATTACGGCAGGAAGTTTTGTACGCAACTTTATCGACTTTAGGTCCACGTACTAAATAAACTTCCCTCTCCTCGTCCTTACAAAAAACTACACATTACTGTTTTAATAACCTATTGCATCACCCACACGGCATTGACACTGTGTGAGCGTTGACCTCAGTGATTACGTAACTGCTTATCGCTCTCTGTTTACAAACACGACAAGCGCAGACGCGTGCTGCTATAAAGACTACTGTAGCACGCGTCCGGAATAACATCCCAGACTCTAGCCGGAAACAGCAAGATGCACATCGAGAACCGGGGAGCTCGCCGTGTAAATACAGTAAGAAATATATTCTCGCCTGTATAGGCGATTACCTGTCAGGACCTAAGGTTAACGTTTCAATAACCCAACTGACAAAAAGTTACATGAAATGGTATTTCCATCGATTCTTCCACAGCTATTACGTGATACACGAATGATACGCTTGCCCACAGACAAAATTTCATATTAAAAAAAGTCAATAGCACGTATGTTTCACTTATGTTCTTCCTTTGACTTTAATTTTGTATTAATGGAACAAGTGTGAAAATACTGATAGTGTGGTGTTGAGAATCTTAACACAAATTACTGAATCTACATTTATACTCTACACGCCACCCAACGGTGTGTGGCGGAGGGCACTTTACGTGCCACTGTCATTACCTCCCTTTCCTGTTCCAGTCGCGTATGGTTCGCGGGGAGAACGACTGCCGGAAAGCCTACATATGTGCTCGAATCTCTCTAATTTTACATTCATGATCTCCTTGGGAGGTATAAGCAGGGGAAAGCAATATATTCGTTACCTCATCCAGAAACACACCCTCTCGAAACCTGGACAGCAAGCTACACCGCGATGCACAGTGCCTCTCTTGCAGAGTCTGCCACTTGAGTTTGCTAAACATTTCCGTAACGCTATCACGCTTACCAAATAACCCTGTGACGAAATGCGCCGCTCTTCTTTGGATCTTCTCTATCTCTTCTGTCAACGCGACCTGGTACGGATCCCACACTGATGAGCAAAACTCAAGTACAGGTCAAATGAGTGTTTTGTAAGCCACCTCCTTCGTTGATGGACTACATTTTCTAAGGACTCTCCCAATGAATCTCAACCTGGCACCCGCCTTACCAACAATTAATTTTATATGATCATTCCACTTCAAATCGTTCCATACACATACTCCCAGATATTTTACAGAAGTAACTGCTACCAGTGTTTGTTCTGCTGTCATATAATCTTACAATAAAGGATCCTTCTTTCTATGTATACGCAATACATTACATTTGTCTATGTTAAGGGTCAGTTGCCACTCCCTGCACCAAGTGCCTATCCACTGCAGATCTTCCTGCATTTCGCTGCAATTTTTTAATGCTGCAACTTCTCTGTATACTACAGCATCATTTGCGAAAAGCCGCATGCAACTTCTGACACTATCTACTAGGTCATTTACATATATTGTGAAAAGCAATGGTCCCATAACACTCCCCTGTGGCACACCAGAGAATAATCTAATGTCCGTAGACATCTCTCCATTGAGAACAACATGCTGTGTTCTGTTTGCTAAAAACTCTTCAATCCAGCCACACAGCTGGTCTGATATTCCGTAGGCTCTTACTTTGTTTATCAGGTGACAGTGCACAACTGTATCGAACGCCTTCCGGAAGTCAAGGAAAATGGCATCTACCTGGGAGCCTGTATCTAATATTTTCTGGGTCTCACGAACAAATAAAGTGAGTTGGGTCTCACATGATCACTGTTTCCGGAATCCATGTTGATTCCTACAGAGTAGATTCTGGGTTTCTGAAATTACATGATACGCGAGCAAAAAATATGTTCTAAAATTCTACAACAGATAGATGTCAGAGATACAGGCCTAGAGTTTTGCACATCTGCTTGTCGACCCTTCTTGAAAACTGGAACTACCTGTGCTCTTTTCCAATCATTTGGAACCTTCCGATTCTCTAGAGACTTGCTGTACACGGCTGTTAGAAGAGGGGCAAGTTATTTCGCATACTCTGTGTAGAATCGAATTGGTATCCCGTCAGGTTCAGTGGACTTTCCTCTGTTGAGTGATTTCAGTTGCTTTTCTATTCCTTGGACACTTATTTCGATGTCAGCCATTTTTTCGTTCGTGCGAGGATTTAGAGAAGGAACTGCAGTGTGGTCTTCCTCTGTGAAACAGCTTTGGAAAAAGGTGTTTAATATTTCAGCTTTATGCGTATCATCCTCTGTTTCAATGCCATTATCATCCCAGAGTGTCTGGATATGCTGTTTCGATCCACTTACTGATTTAACATAAGACCAGAACTTCCTAGGATTTTCTGTCAAGTGGGTACATAGAATTTTACTTTCGAATTAACTTAACGCTTAATGCATAGCCCTCCTTAAGCTAACTTTGACACCGTTTAGCTTCTGTTTGTCTCCACATCTAGAAGAGATAATTGTGAAGATTCAAGATGACTCTTGAGGAACTCACAGCTTAAGAGAGCCATAATTGACAACATAAGTGTGCAAAATCTGTATTGGTATAGTGGGTCACTGAAAGGGATAATAATTAAATGTGAAGTATACCTTGTTTAAGTCACCCTATACCACAGAATTTTCTGCTGTGATAACGACTTGCTAGTGTGTGATATTGATCTGTCCATCTCTCCCACCTTGAAATTGTGGTTGTGATAACAGACTGACCTGAAGCGTAGCCAAGGTCTGTGTTAGGTTGGAAGACTGTGTTTTAAGGTTGATAATGTGCAAGTGAAAACAGTGGAAAATACTGATCTTGCAGTTAAAAGTTGGCACTAGATCAAGTATTTATGCAATATTTGAAAAATACAGACAAATGTTTAACTACATATTGTACTGTCTGAAAAAAATATCCGTCTTGTGAACACAGTTGTTAAAACATTTGATAAATTTACATAATAGACACCAGATTGCATTTTTAGTAGTTCATGTTCGATATATGTGTGTAATATGCATCAATATACTCATCAGAGCCTGATCCATTACCTGTTTTCTGAAATTACACTATAGTTTTAGCTTTTATTATGAAAAATATGTTTAAATATGTCAAGAAAATTCCAGGCTACACTATAGGTCTACTTATTAGCACAACCTTTATTTGGCTTTCACATTCACTGGTTGCACCAATTCTGAACCGAGTATAAAATTTGTCCCAGAGCAAATTAGTGTTTTGGTTAATTTCTTGGAGCATAAGTACGAAATACATCCATATCATGAGACACAAGGTTCTTAGAACGAAATACGAATGTAGGTCAACAGATGCCATATGGCATCTAATATTAACTGCACTTTTTAGTTGCTACTTGTGACTTGTCACAGAAATCACAGTTAAGACTCAATAGCATGTTGTAAAGAAACGCAGTAGTATGAACTTAAGCCATCAGATGGCACATGGTGTTTAATGTTGACAGCGCTTCTTACTACTTGTCACTGAAATCCCAGCTAGACTCTGTAGCATGACACAAGGTTCACAGAAAGAAGTACAAAATTTGGCCAAAGATGGCACACTGCGTTTACTGTTAAACGCTACTTGCGACTCCTAGTTGTGACTGAAATCGTAGTTAGAGTCTGTAAAGTTGTTATTGTGATATTTGTAACAGATATGCGATTTTAGCTCACCCCTATTTCACGGAGTCTAGAAGATTTAAGAGCCGTATATTCCAGGTTACTGCATCTGCATTACGTTTAACAGCAGTCAATGAAAAATAACCAATAGATCCCAAAGTGTCAAATATTTGGGTGTTTATGTGCTCTTACACAGCAGCCACTGTTGGCTACAGACAGTTTTTTCTACACAGGAATTTACTATGATATAAAACCTTTCAAAGACATATAGCTTAATCAAAAAAAATAGTGATCGCCAGCAAACTGAATCAAAATAATTAAACACCTTGCAAGATGACAATGTAGTTGTACTGTGGCCATGCTGTTGCTGCTGCTGCTGCTGCTGAAGGTGTGATCTGGCATGCTCAGCCAATTTTGTAGCTGCAGCAAAAGCTCGAGGGCAGCAGGGGCAAGCAAATGCCCTTTCGTCCTCCACGCCACCATGTGTGCGGCGGTGGGCAGCAAGATGTGAAGAATGAGAGTAGGTCTTGCCACATTCTGAGCAGGAATATGGACGTTCTCCTGTGTGAGTACGTGAATGTTGTGCCAACTTTGATGATTCTGCAAATGCCTATGGAAAGAAGTTAATATGCAGACTTAAGTATCAGTGAGATATGAGACAATCTCACACACACACACACACACACACACACACACACACACACACACACACACACAACCTCCCTCTTAATGCAACACACGTCAGTACATATTACACAGGAGACTGCAATAATGGGCAAGTCTTACAATTGGGAGCAAAACTTGCCATGATAAAATTTGGTGGAGAATAGCCACACAAGGCTGACTTTAAAACTGTTCTGCCAGCTGAGCTACCTGTGAATGTGCACTGCCAACCGAGACAAAAAAATTAGTGTAATTACTTCTTGACTACTTAACATATTAAGCTGCTTAGCTAACCACATATTTTTATACCATTGGGAGAAAGTCTTTAGAAGAGTACTGCATGGACACAGCTCAAGAGTTTAGTTGACCCCAAGTTCCATGCTGTAATTTCATTGGCACATGCTGTCAAATCCCTGGGAATAAAACTTATATAATGAATTCCAATAACATATCAGATATTTACTGCTTTGCGATAAACTTGCATGATGCGTCCACATGGTGCCTTTTTCTGTCCAACCTTCCTCATGTGGGTGAAATTGTAAGCTACCGCTTCTGTTTTGCTCTTTTCTGCTGATGGGTAAGCCTGTGAGCCGAACATATAAGTGAAAAATTTTGCACAACTGATTTTACAACACTAATTTGTCACCCTGACACTTATACACACTCCAGAAGGGTAAGCTTATCCTTTGCTCTAAGTGAGACATCAACTAGTCATATGCAAATCTGGTTGGTTTCTAACCATATCCTCAGTATATGCTAGAATGTTCAGACGTACTGACCTACAAACACTGCCTCCACCAGGTGGTTGCAAACATGAAATACACAAATAACGAGATAATAAAATGAAAAAGGAAAGTACTAGCTATGAAATGATACACTCAGTAGTGTTAAATTCTTTACTCTTCTGCAATTTACTCTATACAAGATTACACAGTACGAGCAACATTTTAGTTCTGCCTATTCACATTTGGCAATCGCTCTGTCTGGCACTGTCCTGCGATATATTCACGGTCGTTAATTCAAGCATGGAATACTGACATCAGCTATGGCAATTGCAATTATATTTAGAACTACACTCGTGACTAGCAACGTGAAGCCTCAGCATAGAACGAAAAAGAAACGTGATCAGCAATTTACTTTACTTCCCTAACCGCCGTTGCGAATGTACGACCACTACAGTGATCTAACGCTTATCGCTGCAAAGGTTCTCGCCTCAGTGAGATAACATAAATTCTACCTCACCGAAAGCTTCGTAGGCACCTCCACGGCTGCCGTGGAACACCAAATGATCCTCAGGCTCTCGCTACAAGTACTCTGTCCCAGTAACGAGGTCGCACACCTCGCCAGGACCAACCTCTCTCGTCGACGCCCCCAGAACAAGTGTTTCAGAGTCGCTACGGTTTTTTGTAGCTCCTGTTCTTTTTTCTTCCCCCCTTTAATGTGCGTGGCCAATCATGTTGCTGGAAGGTGTTCGTTTCTGAGCACTGACCAATCTCAGTTTTGCAATTGACCAAAGCTTCTAGAAGTTTCCAGACTGTTCCAGAAGCTTCCGCTCCGGCCGTTAGGAAAACCACCTACATGCCGCCACGCGTTTTGTGAACGAGCCCCTGTGTCTTTTCCTTGTCCTCAGCCACGTGGCTCCCGCTAAGCAGCGGTCCACCCACCTAGGGTTTCCAGGAGCTTACGTTCGCTGTTGTCTTCAGCTCTTCAGGCCTGCCTGCCTTGGTTGTGTCTTTCCCGTTCTCCTGCCAGCCTCCCGTCTCCGTGCGCTTCACTATCATCCAACGTGCAGATATTCTGTTACAAATTAAGATCCCTAGCCAATGTCAGTATCGTTAATGGTTTCCTGTCTCGATGTTTACTATTAAAGGGTCTTCTTTCCGGAGTGGTAGTTGTAATTTCGCTCAAAATGATGTACCTTACAAAATGCAATTTTGCTTGTATTATCTCGATTTTGTTTATTTACATAAATTTACTACTGTTTATTTTGCCAGATAGTTATACATCCACTATTATGATGTATTTAGGAGGAAAACAAATAAAATAGACACTGTCAATTGTTGCCTAATAAAACAGGGTGTCCCACATAACACCAGTATGCCTCACGTACCAGTTAATCATCTCTAGTCGAATTGCCTATGAAATGGCAACACTGCCTCAAACATTGGCTGCTTTACACTGTGTATTTTTATGTAAGGAGCTCGCTAAAAAGCAAAGTGTATGCTGACAATCCTCATACAATAGACAATCTTGGATGGAACATAACTAGAGAAACTCACATTGATACTATCATCTATTCATTTTCAGTTAGTTCACTGTTACTTGAATCTCGGGTGTGAGGTGTACTAGTTTTATGTGGAACACACTGTATTATTGTTTCTAGTTTCAGTGTATGCTGCAACACAATACTGCATAGTAAACAAATGGCATTTCCTTTCTTGTGTGACATGGTTGGATGCTAATCACAGCTCCACTGTCACTTTGTTTCATGAAAGTTGCAAGTGGGGTTTTGCAAAATGGCAGCCTTCGGGCTATGTGCAATTGCATGTGTGGGAGCTCACTCACAAGTATTTGAATACATTTGGTTATTTTTATTTGTCAAACACCCTGATACCATGCAAGTGGAAGTGGAAGCTAGTTGGTAATGGATCAAGTCTTTGCATAGTTTACAGAATGCTGATCAGAAAAATTATAAATGAGGTACACAAATGAATTTACAAAACAAGAAAAATATTGAGACAGTATAAAAATAAATTACACATTGTAGATAAAACTTCTCAACTTGAATACTTTGAGTGGATCACTTTTTTAATTGTACTGGAAGCCTATTGAAAATGAAATCTGCTGTACAGCTGCACACCTTTCTGTACTACCATAGCAAAGCATTATCTAAGTGCATATCTTTTTCCATCAAGTGTTCACTAAATGTTTTGCATTTTCTTCTTATGAGTCAATACTGAAGATGATTAATTCCATAATGAAATATATACATGAGATGGCAGAGTTAGGATTCCAAGGCACCTGAACAATAGCCTACAAGAAGTGATTCTTTAAATTTTCCTGGTGTACTGAATGTTTGATGAGGTTTTGAGATTGCAGCTGGATCATGCTGACTTCTTGCCACAATATTTCGGCTGGCAACCATCCAGCCCTCTTCAGGCAAGTGTCTGCCACTCACCTGAAGATGGCGGGATGGTTGCCAGCAGAAATACTGTGGCAAGAAGTCAGCATGATCTGGCTTCAATCTGAAATCTCATCAATAGCCTACAAGATCACAAACTGATACTACATATCTGTTGTCTGACTGCCCATTTCTGAGTGTTTCTTATAGTGAAAAAAGCAGCATTCAGTTTCTGCACAAGATATTGAATGTGATTCAAGACAACTTTCCATGTATCCTCAGTCATAAAATTTTTAAATGGTCTACTTCACTGACTGTTTGCCCATCTTGGGAAATCAGATTATTTTTAGAAGAATTACATGTCAGAAATTGTGTGTATCATGTCTTGTTGCAGGTAACAGTTAATCTTTTCTCTGAATGCCAATTGCCAACATTGCTGACTAACCCTTTTCCTTCCGGGCACATGGAAATACGTTCCAAACTTTTGCTCAATCCCTACATGATGATTTTTCCCCTAGTTGCAAAAAAGGAAACACACACAGTACACTCAATACATTTTTTAAAATTATGGAATGACTATGACATAAATTTCATAAATTTATTATGCAAGGCTCTTTAACAGAAACAAGCATAAGGCATGAAATAAAACAAGCTTATTACTCTTAAATAAGAACATGAAAAAAACCACACAAAGTACAAAGAACACATTTTTTTATGTGCAACAACTCTCTCAAAGCTGATCATGTAAGACACTTGCATAGAAACATAAGAACGTAGAATTATGGCTCTTAAGCAGGAACATATAAAAGAAACAATAACATCAGAAATGTAAAAAGACAAAATTTAAATAGCTTTACTCACAACTCCCAGATATTCATTTTTATTGAGATCCAAAAAACACAAAGTATTTTCTTTAATTTCTCTTTTTTGAAGCTGTTTAATTCTGCTTTGGATAGGTTTTCCTCCTCAGAGGCAACCAACCAAACTAAGCCAACAGTCAAGATCAAGGGTAAGTATTTTGACTTACGTATGTGCCCTATAGTGTGTTCCTTTATTTGATTTTTTCCTTCTGTATTCAATTCACTTGATGTGATAGCTGTAGCTGGAGAAGCTGTTCGATTACTCTCTCCTATGGCACAGATCATTAAAAAAAACCATGAGCTGATTTCATTACTTGATCATAAGATCGTTTCATGCTGTCCCAGCATACTTGAATTCAAAGCATTAAGTTTGTTGAAAATACTGGAAGAGTTCCCCATCTCAGAACAGCAAATGAGGTTTTAGGAGATTCACAGTAACCAAACTTATCATCATTAGTTTCACAAAATGCAAGTGTTTGTCTTCTAAAACTCTGGTAAGTATCTTCCCTTTGGAAAGCCAATGGATTTTGCTGTGGAATAACACTATGATCCGCATCCATTTCTTTACAAAGTTTCTCAAACAGTCAAGATTTTCAAGGACGAGTTTCTACATTATTGATAACTGAAACAACCGTTTGAATGGCATCACCTAAACCATTTCTGTCTGTAGTCTTCAACATCAGAGATAGTATGTAAAAAGCAATGAGTAGTTATTACTGATGGGTTTTTATTCTGCACAGAAGTTAGAAGCACCTTTGTATTTTCCCTCATTGTAACTATGCCATCAGTACATATAGCAAAGCAATCCATCAACCTTGAGTCCATTATCTTGAAAGAAACTCTGAACAGCAGCATATACACTGAAGAGCCAAAGAAACTTACACCTGCCTAATATTGTGTAGGGCCCCCAAGAGCACGCAGAAGTGCCGCAACATGATGTTGCTTGGATTCTACTAATGTCTGAAGTAGTGCTGTAGGGAATTGACACCATGAATCCTGCAGGGCTGTCCATAAATCTGCATGAGCACGAGCGGGTGGAGATCCCCTCTGAACAGCACATTGCGAAGCATTCCAGATATGCTCAATAATGTTCACGTCTGGGGAGTCGGGTGGCCAGCAGAAGTGTTTAACTCTGCAGAGTGTTCCTGGAGCCACTCTATAGGAATTCTAAACATGAGGGGGTGTCACATTGTCCTGCTGGAATTGTCCAAGTCTGTTGGAATATACAATGGGCATGAGTGGATGCAGGTGATCACATAGGATGCTTACATACGTGTCATCTGTCAGAGTAATATCTTGAAGTATCAGGGGTTCCATATTACTCCAACTACACGTCCCACACCATTACAGAGCCTCCACCAACCTGAACAGTCCCCTGCCGACATCCAGGGTCCATGGGTTCACGAGGTTGTCTCCATATCTGTACATGTTCATCTGCTCAATACTATTTGAAACAAGACTCGTCCGACCAGGCAACATGTTTCCAGTCATCAACAGTCCAATGTCAGTGTTGGTGGTGCTCAGGCGAGGTAAAGTTTTGTGTTGTGCAGTCATCATCAAGGGACACGAGTGAGCCTTCAGTGCCGAAAGCCCATTTCGATGATGTTTCATTGAATGGTTCACACGCTGACACTTTTTGATGTCCCAGCACTGAAATCTGCAGCAATAGGCAGAACGATTGCACTTCTGTCACACTGAACAATTCTCTTCAGTCGTCGTCGGTCCCGTTGTTGCAGGGTATTTTCTGACCGTAGCAATGTTGGAGATTTGATGTTTTACTGGATTGCTGATATTGATGGTACACTTGTTAAACGGTCGTACAGGAAAATCCCTACTTCATCGCTACCTCGGGATGTTGTGTCCCATCGCTTGTGCGCCGACTATAACATAACATTCAAACTCGTTTAAATTTTGATAATCGGCCATTGTAGCAGCAGACTGCGCCAGACACTTCTTGTCTTATATAGGTATTGCTGACTACAGCGCTGTCTTCTGCCTGTTTACCCATCTCTGTATTTGAATATGCATGCCTATATCAGTTTTTTTGGCACTTCAGCGTTTATCAGCTCCAGTGGGGATTGTTTCCAGTTCTCAACAAAACAGGTATTGCTCAATAACTGCTGATTTAAAAAAAAAATCTCTCAAAAGGTAATAACTAAGTGTTTTTAGAAATGTCACTGTTTTCATGTAACTGTAGTGCAAATTACATGTTAAGTTTTCTCTAATGTTACTCTGAATATCAACTAACATGCCCACAATGCAGTGATTATCTATATCATTTGATAGAAGTATTTTTGAAATCTATTCAACTGCTTCCTGTCCCAACACAGTAGCAAAAATTTCTTTACATGCGAGTAAAATAAGCTAGCCGACATGTTGGTGTTTCTGTTCCTTGGCACTCATTTCAGAAATTTTGAATGATGCCAGAAGGACTTCACCTGAGAGTTTAACTCTCATTTCCATCATGACAGAAGATGAATGGAAGTACACATATGTTGAAAATACTCTCGTGGTTGTTGATAGATGCTGTCATGGTGTTGTTGGCAATGCCTTTTCAGCTTGTTATGTACCATAAACCCATTTGGCAACACCACATTACACCAATCATTTTGATGTAGGCTTGCTCGCCTCATCTGTCCACGTAAATCTGAAATTTATATATTCTTTACAGTGACAGTAATACTGGAGCTTGCTCGATACTGGGTTTACATTTTTCTGGTTATCAGATGACAAAGATAGCACAATTTTTGTTCTCTTTCAAATATTAGTATATTCATCACCACTCTCCTCCAACGTAGAAAAGCTGAAAAAGTTGAAGGCTTTCTTTTCCCCCATTAAAAGGGCAAGTTCAAAAGTAAAGCACACATGCTTTTAAAACACAAACGAAACAATTAAGAAGATTGGGCAAAAAGTATATCAAAGTACAATCCTTAAGCTTCAGAGTCATGTATTTCTTTTTCAACATATGTGCTATTATGACTAACACATTTTTCTCAAAGTGTGCCAAGTTTTCTTATTTCATCACTGAAACATTATTCCGACTTTTCTCGAATCCAGGACTTGACAGTTGCCTTCATCTCACTGTTTGAGGTGTAATGATTACCCTTGGTGTCTCTCTTGAGTAGAGGGGAAAAAATGAATAAAAAAACACAAGACTGAGGATGTAAGGAGGGCTTGGAACCAGTTGAACTTTCATATTTTGCAGAGCCTCTTCAGCTGCATGTAACATGTGGTCAAGCACTGTCAGATTGCCAGATTATTGGTGCTAGGCTGTGTCTAATACAACAAACTTGACGTTAGGGGGTTTTAGAGTCACTATGCACTAAAGAATTTTCTGTTATTCCTTATAACAGACAATCAGTCATGTAAACAGGTGGGAGCATCCCAAAACATAATCTGAAGCTTTTCTTCTTTTTTTTTCCTTTTTTTTGGTGGGTGGTTCTGTTTTGAACTTCTTTGTTTGAGAAGAAGATGGGTGTCGATATTCAATGCTCTGCCTATTTATTTATTTACATGTCTAGTTCTGTAGGACCAAATTGAGTGGCAAATCTCCAATGTCCTTGAATGTGTCAGTACATGAAATTACAACATAAAAGTAATAACAGATAAAATAAAACGTTTATGAATCCAAAAAAGTCAAACCATACATTTAAGTAAGCGCAATAAACAATGTAACATGAGAATTAGCTTAATTCTTCAAGGAACTCCTCGACAGAATAGAAGGAGTGACCCATGACGAGACTCTTCAGTTTTGATTTCAAAGCGCGTGGACTGCTAAGATTTTTGAATTCTTGTGGCAGCAGCAGTATACTGCACACCTTTCTGCACAAGAGTTAAGGAAGTGCAATCCAAATGCAGATAGGATTTCTGCCTAGTATTAACTGAGTGAAAGCTGCTAACATTGGGAATAAGCTGAAATTGTTAACAAGATACTACAGTAAAGAATATATATAATGAGAGGCCACTGTCAGAATACCCGGACTAGTGAACAGGGGTCGACAAGAGGTTCGTGAACTTACACCACTTATTGCCCGAGCTGATTAATACTGACCCAAAAATATCCTTTGGGAATGGGAAGAGTTACTCCAAAATATAATACTATATGATGTAAGGGAACAAAAATAAACAAAGTAGACTAATTTTTGTGTCGAACAATCACTTACTTCAGGTACTTGTCGAATAGTAAAAATGGCAGCATTAAGTCTTTGAACAAGATCCTGAACATGGGCTTTCTATGACAGTTTACTATCTATCTGAACACCTAGAAATTTGAACTGTTCAGTTTCATGAACAATATGCCCATTCCGCAAAATTAAAACGTCAGCTTTTGTTGAATTGTGTATTAAAAACTGTAAAAACGGAGTCTTACTGTGATTTAGTGTTAGTTTATTTTCTACAAGCCATGAACTTAGGTCATGAACTGTACTATTTGAAACCAAGCCAATGTTGCACACAACATCCCTTACTACCAAGCTAGTGTCATCAGCAAACAGAAATATTTTAGAATTACCTGTATATAAGGAACAGGATTGGCCCCAACACTAATACACAACATCCCTTACTACCAAGCTAGTGTCATCAGCAAACAGAAATATTTTAGAATTACCTGTATATAAGGAACAGGATTGGCCCCAACACTAATACCTGGGGCACTCCCCCCCCCCCTCCATTTGACAGTAACCCTCCCTGACCCCCCATCACAGCTGTCTGTTGTTAAAGTATGAAGTGAAAAAAATTCTGAGCCACTCCCTGTATTCCATAACTGTCCAACTTCTGGAGCAATATTTTGTGATCAACACAATCAAATGCCTTAGTGAAATCAAAAAATACGCCTAGCGTTCGATACCTTTTGTTTAATCCATCCAGTACCTAACAGAGGAAAGAGAATATAGCATTTTCAGCTGTTAAACCACTTCTAAAGTAGAACTGTACATTTGATAGCAAATTATGTGACATAAAATGCTCAAGTATCCTTACATACACAGCCTTTTCAATAACTTTAGCAAACTCTGATGACATTGAAATTGGTCTGAAATTGTCTACATTATCCCTACTGAGTACTTTAACTGTTCAGGAAACTGACCATTCTTAAACGAAAAACTAAAATTTTGGCTAAGTACAGGGCTAACTAGTGCAGCACAGTACTTTAATATCCATGACAGTCCTTAGAACTAAGCGGTTTAATTATTGACCCAATCTCTCCCTTGTCACTATCACAGAGGAATATTTCAGACACCAGTCTCTGAAAGGCATTTTAAAAGAGTTAGGTGATCCCCTGTAGAAACTTAAGTTTTTACTTAATTCACCAGCCATGCTCAGAAAATGATTGTTAAATAGTGTACATGTATCTGACTTATCAGTAACTGAAATATTTTTACTATGAACTGACTTTATATTGTTGATCTTGTGCTGCTGACCATGTGGTTTTAATTTAGTTCTGTGAATTAGTTTCTCTATTTGCGTACCACATATTCTTTGCTTTCCTAAAACATTTTGAAGCACCTTAAAATACTGTTTGTAATGGTGTACTGTAGCTTGATTGTGGATACTTGTAAAAATTTGATATAATTTCCACTTTGTTCTACACGATATCCCTATCCCAGTAGTCAGTCACCCAGGCTGCCTTTGCTGCTAGTACCAGTACCCTGTTTTAGAACGTTCTAATGGAAAACTTTCAAAGATTATGAGAAATGTATCAAGGAAAGCATTATATTTGTCATCTATCTCTAAACATCCTGCCATTCCTTTTCCTTAACGAGGTTTAAGAAATTCGCTATTGCTGTTGGATTAGCTTTCCTACATAGTTTTTAATTATATGCAACATTTGTTTGAGTACAAAAGCTTTTTCGTGTTAAAATTTGTGCATCATGGTCTTCTTACTAACCGAATACCCATCTAGTAATGAAGAATGAATAAAAATATTGTCTATGGCTGTGCTACTGTTCCCCTGCACACTGGTTGGAAAAAACACAATCTGCATCACATCATACGAGTTTAGGATAGCCACTAACATCCTTTTTCTTGCACAATCATTTACAAAATTAATACTGAAGTCACCACATATACCGTATTTACTCGAATCTAAGCCGCACCTGAAAAATGAGACTCGAAATCAAGGGAAAAAATTTTCCCGAATCTAAGCCGCACCTGAAGTTCGAGACTCGAAATTCAAGCGGAGAGAAAAGTTTTAGGCCACACCTCCAAATCGAAACAAGTTGGTCCATTGTAATATGAGACACAATTTACGTCGAATAAATGACGATACAGCTACAGTAGTTTGGTTCGAGTTGTAAGCTTAGCAGTTAAGCTTTACCAGGTAGCCATTGCTATGCGTCAGGTGCTCCGTCCGTATTTATACGGGTACCCTTCCTTTTTCACGTGCTTAGTCTGGTTTGAATTGATTGCTTATTTTTCTTTGATTTGATAAGTGCCGTTCTCTTTGTTATAGGTGTTTACGTCACTCTAAGCTGAAAATGCACTACTGTACTGTGTCCATGCATTGTTTGTCGCATTCTGATAATGAGTGTTTACGGCCTGTCGCCGCTCGCAGCATGACTTGTTTTGTGCGCGCTAGCGCCGCTTACAATTTAAAAAAGAGAGGAATCGTTTCATTATCGAAACAGTGGCAAGAGACTGCTATTTGTTGTTACCTACACTGCTTCTTTCTTTGATAATGATCAACAAGAACCAAATAGTAGGCTGCGTATTATACAAGATGTTCTGAACGAGAGTTTAGCGAAAATTTTTCTCCGTTCGAAAATCTTTGCAGACGCCTCTTTAGGACATTATATTCTGCACAGAAATTAGTCATCTTAGATTTAAAAATCTAGTCAATTGCCGTGCTTCAATTCTGACTGTATCACTATTAGGCATAAGAATAATACGAATATAAACATGACATGATATGTATATTCTTCCGCGTTTGCCGTTGTCTCACTCTAGTTTCGCAGTTTATTAGGCAGACAGGATTTAAATGAGATAGCAGCAAACACGAAAGAATATATGGCAAAATGTTTATATTCATATTATTCTTATGGTGAAGAGAATACTGCATGTCATTCACATTTCATCAGGTTCTTATTAGCAACCATCTCTTCTCACAGGTAGGAGAAAATTCAGAACGTGGCCATATTGACAAACATGCCAAACAGTCTTGCCAGTCGGATTTTCGTAGTACATTGAAATTCTGCTACATTAGAAGATGAACAATACGGAATTTGTATTTACTTCGTTGGCTAATGTATGAAAATGCAGTGGTCGAAACTCGGGGCGGAGAAAAAAGCTTGTCTTCCATCCTTTTTTTAAAAAATTTATTTACTGACGCAGAGGTTTTGGCGCTCGTATTTATCTTTGTGCCTACAAAGCATGCCTGTGTAGCGCTACATGTATTCGACGGCAGAAGTTATTTGTGGCGGCACCTACCAACATTTTTCAGAACTTCCGCTTACTTCTGCACTCGATTCTAAGCCGCAGGCGGTTTTTTTGATTACAAAAACTGGAGAATAAGTGCGGCTTAGATTCGAGTAAATACGGTAACTAATTTTTGGTACTTCCTATAAAGTGAAGCGAGAACCCTCTCTAGCTTGAGCAAAAATGCCCTGAAGTCAAGAGTTAGGGGACCTATAGACAACAACAACTGCCCCTGCACAACATTCAGATGCCTGTTCAGCGCACAGCTGTGATACACCTATGAACTCAAATTGAATACCGTTTTTTACGTACATGGACACTCCCCCACTCTGCAAGGATCTCCTTGAAAAACAGCCAGCTAATCTGTGCCCTGGTAAAGGAAGCCTCTGGATTGTCAAATTATTTAACTGGTGCTACGATACACCAATAATGTCAAAGTCAATGTCTACAAGCACTTTACTAACTATCTCTACTACCTTTTATATTTCAATGAAATATGCCAATTCCTTCTCTACTTGGATACCTGACCACCTCTGAAGGTGATTCCTTTGTTAGAGGGACTTCCTTTAAGTAGGGTATACCTATCAGCTGACTTCAATCTAAGAAAGGTGCAGCTCTAACACCAACTACTACAGGAATTTTTCCACGAGTGATTCCACTACTACCCACTATGCTGTCACCTGTAAGCTTTGCCAGCCTCCCCTTCCAATACCTATTGAGATGCAAGCCATGCCTAGTGAAACCTGATCTATTGATAGACTCAACTGGCACCACTGGAATTTGAGCCATGCCCTCTGCCATTGGTGCCTTTTCTTCTGGGTTGTAATGATGGACCAATGTCTCGCCCACTGTCACAAAATTCAAAAGGAAGTAGTTTCCTTCGTCATGGTAGCACTGTAAAAGTTTCTTGCAGTATTCCAATCAGTGCTATTAGTTCTTGTCTGTGAGAAGGCTTGGTGCCCCTTCATGCACAGATTGTACAGTCAAACGGGGTGATTTCGTACGGTTTTGTCATTATTTTGATTGTAACTTTCGTATATATTGTTACATTAAATTGATTGTTATGGAAGTGGTAGGGTATATGTGTAACGAATAAAATATCCCAAAACAAGAAAGTGTATGTGTAGGTATATTTATCTGAGGCAGTTAAATAAAGTGTCCGAAGTCACCCATGGATTGGGGTTATTTCGGACACGTATTTTTTAAATCTCTGTCCAAAGCTGCAGTATATAGAGGGTGAATTCGGACAGTTACTGCCTTTTTTTAAAATTCTACATGCTTTATATTGGATTTTGGTGGCATTTTAAGACAGCCCTTTGTTACGAATAAGTGATATGGAATGATATAATGAATTTTATATACTAAAGATAAGTTTTTATTTTGCAAGAATTTAAATAAACAGTCTCTTTGTTCACTTTTGCGTGAGCTCGTTTAATATTTTCGCTTAAGCGAACGGAAAGATCTTCTGACTGACGTTTGAGGAATAAATGCACCAATTCTTCTCCTGGCAAATTATTTCGAAGTTTTTTCTCTTTTCGGTCATATTTATCAAGGTAGCCTTTAACTATCTAATATCCAATTTAGTGAAGGGAAATCCCCAATGTGCAGCCCTCAAGATACCTTGCTTCAACATTTCTTCTTTATTTAGCACTGGCTGTCCCATCTTTTTCGGATGTGCTTGCTGCACTTTATTTTGTAGGGTTGATTTAGGTATACCATACAAATCACATGCTTTTCTGTACGAAAATTTACCACTCTGAATATCACAAACAGCTTTATGTAAAAGTTCCGGGTCATAATTACACCGTACTGTAGCACCTCTCCTGCTCTTATATGTTCTTAGCATTGTCCGAAAACACCCCACACAGTACACAGTTTTACAAAAACTGTTGTTATTTTATAACCTTGCACGAGAAACTCTCAAACTTGTACAGAAATTGTCTCAATGCTGTTAGCTACTGAGCGCGTCGACAATTACAGTTACAATAACTTCCCGCTCAGCGCAACAATAGAAAGTTTCCATTTTACGATATTGAATTGATTTTTAACACACACTGTTCGTCAATTATTCACCTAGGGAAACAGCTGACGCAGAATAAAAGTTGTGGAAAATGGTAAATGCAATCTTGCATTTAAAATAACTGGCGCACGGATGTTAAAATAAGTAACTCTGTTTCTATGCAGTAGCAAGGAGCAAATAAACCATACCGTCTGAATTTGCCCCAGTATCCGAAATCACCCCATTTGACGATACAGCATTCTTACACTTCAATAATGAAGTCGACTCCTTGGATACTCTAATACAGTTTGCAATACTCTTGAGTATTTTGCTGGCCACACTGAATCAAAGTTTAATGTCCCTGGCAGTGATTGGATGTCTGCTGCATGTTCCATCAATAATTGTGACTTTTGCAGCTCACAACCATGCCACTGATTAACAGTAGACCTATCAACAGCATTGTCACCTTTAAACCATGATGAATATCTCTAGGACTAACTTTACCAATAATTAAAAATCTGATAACAACGTGCTGTTTAACTCACGGAACAGCACTAAAACATGTCCCCATACTTCTGCTATTCAAAACACACTGGATAAACCCAACATATTAAAATTGCGCACTTTTATACAGGGGAATGTTATCTTCACATGCCACCTAGAAGGTCATTTTGATTACGTTCTGCAAGCAGGTGTGCATTACTTTTCAGCTTACCCTCATACAAAGCTGTCCACAATGAGAGTAGTGGACTAGTGAATTGCACACACATTAAACTACTGAAACTAGTACAAAATTTTACTAAGCAGTAAAACTAAAGACATGTGATGATTGATTACCAAGAAAAAATGACTGAGGTGATGATGTCAACCTTTTTATACATATATAGCGAACTGAAAGAGGAATAATCCAGAATTTCCAGAAACCCCACTTTGAGTATCCACGAACATATTTTACTGACACAGCTGACAATACTGACAGAGTCTAAGACAATGGTGGCCAGGCCAACAAAAGATTGAAGGACGCTGCCAACTGCAATAAATGAGAAATTTTTTTGTGAAGATTTTTGATGGAGTGAGAGATAGTTCAGTCTGGAGCTAAATGCAAAAAAAATGTATTTATTATAACATACATATTTAAATGTGAATAATCTTGTATAATGATGGACGATTTATTGCACATTGGGCTACTCCAAGAAATAATTTGGTGATAAATCTTTTATGTTCTCGATACTTTATCTGCAGAAGTACAGAAGACACTAAAAATCTCGTGGCACATTTGACACGTATTTGCGACATACCAATGTATCACAACACGGAGGTTGAAAAACACTATTGGATACATCATTTATATCACATTCTACGTCTTTCAAAATTGTGCTGCAAAGGGCAAGACATCAATGAAAATAATCAAATTTTGAAAATATAATATAAATCAGTAAAACATGCTGCTACCAGAGCACAAAAAAAGGTGAGTATGTTCCTCTTTAAAAAGACTGACAGAAAAGTGGGGAAACAGCTGCCTCAATCCTTATTTTTGCCTCCCTCATCAAAAATTTTGGCGTATAACACATTCATGCTCTTTTAACAAAGAATCATTTTATCCAATCTCTTTGTAGTCAAACCTTCATACTCAGCATCTCCTGATCACTGCCACTGTCTATATACGTTTCTGTTCCACTGTCTCTTTTCTCCCCTAGCATATGAGGTATGCGAGTAAAAAGTGAGACTAACAACAGCCAGTGTGTTCATCCCTTCCAGATGCTCAGCCTGAATTTCAACTCCACACAACCATTACGTGACTTTTGAGACCGCCATTACTGAAGTTGTGATTCTGTTGTGCATTCTGAAAATGGAACAGTGGAATTTAGAACAATATTATGCAATCAAGATTTATGTTAAATATGGGGAATCAACTTGGGAAATCTGTGAATGTGACCTTTGAAAACTTTAAACAGGCCTATGGGGAACTTTCCTTATCAAGAGCACAAGTTTTACACTGGCACAAATCATTTTTTTGGACAGCTGAGAACACATTGAAGATGAATCTCACTCAGGCACAAGTTCAACTTCGAAAACCAACAAAAAGTTGAATGTGTGTGTGCTCTTGTGAGTGCAGACCGACATTTAACAACAAGGACTTGTTAAACATTTTCACTGTGTCAAATTTTCACCCACGTTCTGCACATGCGATAGATTTGTGCCACGAAGGTGTCGAAAAACCTCACAACTGAGCACAAGGACAATCAAAGAACAATGTGTGTGATTATTTTGAGAGAACGGCAAATGGCCATGAATGGTTCAGTTGTTTGACCACAGGTCATGAATCCTGCAATTTTTAATAGGATCCTGAGACAAAGCTGGAAATTGAGGATCGGCACACTGCGACATCTCCTTTACCAAAAAAAGCTCGAATACGCAAATCAAAGATGAAAACAATGCTGATTTGCTTTTTTGATAGTACTGGGTTTGCGCATATATAATTTGTGCCTTCAGGACAAACTGTCAACCAGGTGTTTTACAAAGACATCCTTGAAAAGCTAAGGGAAAGGGTGGCTCAAGTGAGACCGGACATTGCATCATAACAATGCCCCAAGTCACAAGGCCACTTCCATCATGGAATCTCACCTCAAGAGGTGTTCCTGTTATTCCACAGCCTCCCTATTCACATGATCTGAGCCCTTTTGACCTTTCTTCTTTTCCTAAATTAAAATATGTCTTGAAAGGACGTCATTTTGGGACTTCTGAGGACTTTCAAAAAATTGTGACTGTCATATTAAAGGCCCTACAAGTTGAAGCCTTCCAGTGTTGCTACCAAGACTGGGGACAATGACTCTACCAGTGTACAGCTGCCAAATGGAACAACTTTGAGGGCGACAATATTGTTGCTTGAAAAAATAAAAACTTTGGTAGATACAAAGTGAATCTCATTACTCTTCTCACACACCTTGTATCGCACTGTCACTGCCTCCTCTCTCACACTGTCTCCTCGTGCTGTTTTTCCCATTGCCTCTATGTGCACCATAACTCAGCAGCTCAAAACTTCTGAAGGTCCAACTTCCTTTCCCTCTGTACCCAAGTGTTAAAAATTTTGGTCCAACTGACCATCAATATCTCCTCTCAGGCTCCCACACTGTTACTGTATTCATCCCCCCCCCCCCACTCTCTCTCTTTTTCTCCCATTGGCAGCGTCTCTTCTCTTTTCACTGACTGTCTCCGTTACTCTCTTTCAGCACACAAAAGTGTGAATATGTTTGCATTCCAAAATTTTTTGTGACGATGGTGGAATGAGAATTGAGACAGCTGTTTCCTCATCTTCCTGTTAATCTTCTAAAGAGGAAGATATTTGCCTTTTTTTGTGCTCAAACAAGAGCATTTTTCCACTGGTTCCCTTCTTTTCCATGCTACAGCAGGATGTGCTGCTTACATGAAACAAATTGTATAGAACAGTAAAGTTTTGACAGTTTATATACTTCGACACATTTACGTACTTCAACACACATAAACGACACATAATTACCATAATATAAGGTTAACACAAAATCATTTGATTTTCATTTTTTCTGGATACTTTGCTCACTGATCGCAATTCATTGAAAATGCCTTGCTTACAACTTGTATCTTAAAAAGAGTAAATATGTTATCGGAAATATTTGCAGTCTTCCTAATTTTACATTGTTTTTGGCTGTCATTTTAAGTTCTTTTTGGGAATGCTGAGACCCCTTTTAGTCCATTTTTCGTCACTGCAGTACCACATTGGACATATTTGTATAAGCATGAAGTGCTCATTACGCAGAGGCAGCATGTCAAATTTTTATTTACTAAAAACATAGTTTGGTGACCTGAGATCCCTTGCAATGACCCTAGAACCCTTGCCACGTGTTCACTATGACAGTTAAAACTACATTTATGTCTCAGATTGGATACTATTTGCGTTAAGTATTATAGTTTTGAACCTCTGGATCTCAGTAATGGATAGTGATACTGAAGATGGCTTCAATGAGCTTCAAGAATGTTATCTTGAGAACATATAGTATTTTTTTTTCTCTCTCTTCTTTTCCCTTCCAGGAACTGCTCACAAACAAATGGTGCTTTTGTACGCCACCAAAGGGCCACACTAGACCACACATAATGCGAAAGAACCAACCAATCTGCTAAATTGTCCTGGGATAGAAGAAGTGCATAATGTTTAAATTTTGACCCTGTACTGTAGGATAGCTACAGTATGTCCACTCTTCCATAGGCATACAATTGGTCACTAGGCCAAGGGCTATCCAAAACACTTAACCCTTATCTCTGTGATCAATAGAGCCCAAGTTATGACCCCCACAAAAAACTGCATTTTCACATGTGGCTTTTCGGAATTTTTCCACCAATCAAAGTAGTATGCTCCCTTCCACTTTATATGACCCCCATCAGATATAAACTTTAACCATATTTGGCGACACTGGAGGACAACATACTTCCTAATGTTCCAACTTATGGCCCGTAAAATCAAATGCTTTTGTTAAATCAAAGAAAATACTTACTGTTAGCAATTTATCTGTTAGCCTTTCTAGTGCCTCACAAATACAAGAACAAATTGCATTCTCGGGATACTTCTTTACTGAAACCAAACTGTGACCTGTGTCATTACTTTCTTATAATACACTGTTTTCTCAGAACATTTCCAAAACTCTCATAGCAGAAAAAAATTGCTGTTAATGTTCTAAATAATCACTTTCACCATTTTTAGAGTCTTTTCACAAATGAGTGTCTCAATCTGTGAGGATACTGACGATACCAGAAAGACATATTGCGCATATGACTGAGTACTATGTATCTGTCCTGACCGCCACAATCCTACTTGAAATTTCATTACAGCCATGGAAATGTTTACTCTTAAGTGTTTTAACAATTGGTTTCATTTGACCTTTGCTTGTTTTCTGTAGCTGCTTGTGCTATAGTATTCTTTTACATCAGTTCTCAAGAGTTCTGCACACTAACCAGTACCAGTAATGCTGCAATTCAACTTGCTGACTAGAGGGAAGAAGCTATTATTAAATATTATGCACAGCTCTCATGGATCAATAACACTTATTTTCACACAAGAGAGGAGTAATATGCTAAGTAATAGTTTGTGTAATAATGTGGTACATCCACTGAAAGGCCTCAAAGAAAGAAAATATGACAAGGCAGTATGTGATAGCCTGATTTCTTCACAAGCTACAGGGCATTAAAGACAGATAAAGGCTTATGAATGAAAATTTGTAACTTTACAAAGTGCAGCATGAACCTGAACAGTAAGTCAAATTAAGAATCAAATTGCAAATCATTAACTATTCCTAGGCAAAATAGTGAATTTCTTATGTTTCTTGTATTTTTAGTAGCACAGAATCAAGATGACCAGGAACCAATTCGCTCAACATTTCCATAGAATGCTGAGAGGTGTGGGACGTCGTTCCATCTTGCTGGAACCACACTTCTTGATCTTCATGATCTGCAATAAACTGGTTTAGCGTAGGCTGGAGGAAGGTCTCTAGCTTGTGAAAATAACAGTTTGAATTAACCGTTACCGTGTGGCCACCTTCTTCGAAAAAATATGGTCCCCACACAAAACATTCAGCAATGGTGCACCAACTGTCACATGAGGGCTGTGTAGTGGTCACTGATGAATTTCACAAGAGTTTTTTGAAGCCCAGTAGCAGAAATTCTGTTTGTTTACAGTTTCTGATAAGTGAAAATGGACCTCATCTGAAAAAACAAACAAAGCGCAAAGTGGAATATTTTGAAGAATTTCCTCACATGCAGCTCTGCGAGTTTCAAAATCTTTTTCATTTAATTCCTGGGTAACCATCATTTTGAACGGGTGCATATATAGTTACCTATGAAGAATTCTTCTTACACTCCTATCAGATAATTCCAGGGCAGCTTCATGTTTTAAGTGCTCAACGCACTCGCGACTGTTGTGCGCACGCACGCACACCATATTTTCTGGCGTTGTTGCAGTCCGAGGACAGCCAGCAGGTTTTCTTTTCAGTGCTGAACCTGTCTTCCAAGGTTTGACACCCACAGCTGAATAGGTTTTCTATCCAGGACACAATGATGTCTGCCAAGTTCGAATCATCTCCGAAATGCTCGCTGAGTACTAATCACAGAACAACCGTTACAGATAAATTCCTCCACAGCAAATGCACGATGCTCACCAAGCCACGCCATGGTGCACACTGAAAATTGGACGTACACTGCTTTCAAACAAAACACGCTCCACATCCGTATCCTCACTACAACTCGCACGCTTGCTACATCAAATGCGGGATGTTTTATTGCTGGACCCTGTAGTTTAGTAAGACAAAAGGCATTCCATTCTTTCAAACATTACAAAAATGGTATTAATCATATCAAAATTGTGGGCATATTGGCAGATGCATGGCAAAAAGAAACATCTATTGATAAATTTAAATAGGTAATCAAATATGTTTTTAATGACAGTTAGCTTTGGTATCTTTAACAGCCAGTGCGGCAGGTGTGGAGGGCAGTCTGTAGTTATCAGTTTTGTCAATATTCAAAGAACATTAGCCACACAGAATTTTCATAAGGTTTTTGATTATTTTTGAGGTCATGTTGGACAGGTTAATTTTGCACATACTCTGAACTTAGTTTACGTGTTACTCAGTTTTGGACTTCATTTATGTGGAGTACTCGGTTTTGGACTTCATATACACTCCTGGAAATTGAAATAAGAACACCGTGAATCCATTGCCCCAGGAAGGGGAAACTTTATTGACACATTCCTGGGGTCAGATACATCACATGATCACACTGACAGAACCACAGGCACATAGACACAGGCAACAGAGCATGCACAATGTCGGCACTAGTACAGTGTATATCCACCTTTCGCAGCAATGCAGGCTGCTATTCTCCCATGGAGACGATCGTAGAGATGCTGGATGTAGTCCTGTGGAACGGCTTGCCATGCCATTTCCACCTGGCGCCTCAGTTGGACCAGCGTTCGTGCTGGACGTGCAGACCGCGTGAGACGACGCTTCATCCAGTCCCAAACATGCTCAATGGGGGACAGATCCGGAGATCTTGCTGGCCAGGGTAGTTGACTTACACCTTCTAGAGCACGTTGGGTGGCACGGGATACATGCGGACGTGCATTGTCCTGTTGGAACAGCAAGTTCCCTTGCCGGTCTAGGAATGGTAGAACGATGGGTTCGATGACGGTTTGGATGTACCGTGCACTATTCAGTGTCCCCTCGACGATCACCAGTGGTGTACGGCCAGTGTAGGAGATCGCTCCCCACACCATGATGCCGGGTGTTGGCCCTGTGTGCCTCGGTCGTATGCAGTCCTGATTGTGGCGCTCACCTGCACGGCGACAAACACGCATACGACCATCATTGGCACCAAGGCAGAAGCGACTCTCATCGCTGAAGACGACACGTCTCCATTCGTCCCTCCATTCACGCCTGTCGCGACACCACTGGAGGCGGGCTGCACAATGTTGGGGCGTGAGCGGAAGACGGCCTAACGGTGTGCGGGACCGTAGCCCAGCTCCATGGAGACGGTTGCGAATGGTCCTCGCCGATACCCCAGGAGCAACAGTGTCCCTAATTTGCTGGGAAGTGGCGGTGCGGTCCCCTACGGCACTGCGTAGGATCCTACGGTCTTGGCGTGCATCCGTGCGTTGCTGCGGTCCGGTCCCAGGTCGACGGGCACGTGCACCTTCCGCCGACCACTGGCGACAACATCGATGTACTGTGGAGACCTCACGCCCCACGTGTTGAGCAATTCGGCGGTACGTCCACCCGGCCTCCCGCATGCCCACTATACACCCTCGCTCAAAGTCCGTCAACTGCACATACGGTTCACGTCCACGCTGTCACGGCATGCTACCAGTGTTAAAGACTGCGATGGAGCTCCGTATGCGACGGCAAACTGGCTGACACTGACGGCGGCGGTGCACAAATGCTGCGCAGCTAGCGCCATTCGACGGCCAACACCGCGGTTCCTGGTGTGTCCGCTGTGCCGTGCGTGTGATCATTGCTTGTACAGCCCTCTCGCAGTGTCCGGAGCAAGTATGGTGGGTCTGACACACCGGTGTCAATGTGTTCTTTTTTCCATTTCCAGGAGTGTATTTGGATAAGTCAGACTGCAATAATTTTTTAGACAGTATAAGAATCTTTTACTTATGCGAAGTCTGAATATTATCAGTCGTAGCCATCATGATCACTTTGGGGCTTTGAAGAATGCAAAGGTAATCTTATTTCTCTAATAAATGAACAGTCAGTTTGTTTATCTATGAGTGAACATTTATCACTTATTATTACTTGAAGGAATTTCCTGTCCACAGACGAATCAAGAGCTGCTTAGCTGTTCCCAATTTTATACAGATTAAGTAAAATAGGAGGACACAGAGTTTGGAGATGTGAATCACCGTCGCAAAATGGTTCCAGTCTTACCTAACTAACAGGAAACAAAGGGGGTTGTTGCAAAATACCTGTGGACTAAGCAATCAGTCTTCTTCTGATTGGGAATTAATTACATGTGGGGTTCCTCAAAGTTCCATCCTGGATTTGTTGCTTTTTCTTGTATACATTAATGACCTCTCATATGTTACACTGACAGATGCTAAGTTTGTTTGGTTTGCAGATGATACAAACATTGCAATAAATAGGAAGTCAAGTACAGATTTTAAATTTCTGGGGTTACAATTTGATGATAAATTCAGTTGGGAAGGGCATATCGCAGAATTGCTGAAGTGCCTAAACAAATCTGTATTTGTACTGTGAATAATGTCGTATGTAGGAGATATAAATATAAAAAACTTGCATACTTTGCTTACTTTCAGTCTATTACATCATATGGGGTCATACTCTGGAGAAACTGAGCAAACATTTTTAGAGTGCAAAAGTGTGTAATAACACTCATTTGTGGTGTAAATTCAAGAACATAATGTAGAAACCTGTTCAAGAACAGGGTATTCTAATCACTGCTTCTCAGTATATTTATTAATTAATTAAATTAGTTGCAAATAATATGTCTATATTTCCAAACAACAGCTCAATACCTAGTGTCAATACTATGAATAAGGACAATTTACATAAAGGCCTAAAACCAGAAAAAAAAAAAAAAGAGTCCAATACTCAGGAACACAAATTTTCAATAAATTGCAAGCAACAATCAGAAACTTTGTTTAAACTATGATTTAGCTGAAACCGAGTTTGAAAGACATTTTGGTAGGGAAACTCTTTCTAATCTATAGACAAATATCTTAATAGGAGCTGTCAGACCAGTAAAAATGTGTTAGATTTCAGTTTCGCGGCACTTTGTGACAACAGGCAAGATTAGGTATTTTGTATATGATAAATTTATTAAAAGTGCATAATCATGTTGCATTCTGACAGTACATTAATCCTGTTAAATATTAGCAGTTCCACTTTACTGTAATGTATTCACATATCTCGACAATATTCTGACCATTGACCAGGGAAGTGAGTATTATATTCAAATGTTCTAAGTTTTTTATGTTATACTTTTTGACATGTTCCACACCACGAGAACTGTCTCATTTTTGGAATGAAAACTGATTATAATGTGAGCAATTCCTGTCTGGGCCCCCAACAGCCACAGATTTCACAAGTCACAGTGCAGCAGGCAGTAGAGTGGTTTAATAATACAGACTTTATCTTACAAAAATACAACACCATCAGCAAACCCAAAAGTTTTTATTTCTTTTCTCCCAAATAATTCCAGTTTCAAATTTCTCCTTGGTGCCCCTTAGTGCTTGCTATATGGCAGATCAAATAACATCGAGGATACATGTTATTCCCTTCTCAATCAATCTCTTTTCATCCCCTGTATTTGATATCTGTTACCTCCCGAATCTCGAAGAATATGTTTCAGTCAATATTGTCAAAAGCTCTCTCTAAATTTTGTCGATATACTTCTAAGACCAGACATAAGGTCTGTACTGTGTTGAATATTCTTACATTTCCCCGGAACTCAAACTGGTCTCTCCTGAGCTTGGCTTCCAATAGTTTTGCCATTCTTCTGTAAGTAACTTTTGTCAGTATCTCTCATAAGTATGACATAATTAACAGCTTGATAACAGTCACACCTGTCAGCACCTGCCTTCTTTGGAATTTGAATTAATTGTTTTAGAAGTCTGAGGTAACTCAACAGTCTCATATTTTGCATAAAAGGTGGGACAATTTATTCATATTTTATGTTGTTCCAAAAATCTCAATAATTCTGAGGGCCTGACATCTACTCCCTCAGGTTTTTTCACTGCTGTGTCAAATCCTTCTTGCTGTATCATATTACCTATCTGATCATCTACTTTTTCTTCCTTTCTACACCATTTTTCAAGTCTGTTTCCTTTGTATAGCCCTTCCACACATTCCTTCCAACATTTCCTTCTTTCCTCAGTACTATATTGTCAGCTGAGCACTTAATATTCATTAGGGCTTCTCTTTTCTCCAACGGTCTCCTAATTTTGCACTTTATGTCATCATTTCTTAGAAACCTATATATTTCATCTTGGCTGTTTCATTCACTTCATTTTTATATTCTCTCCTTTCATCAGTTACATTCAATATCTCTCGACTGGTCCAGACTTCTACTAGACCTTCTCTATTTGTCTATTTGATTCACTGTTGTCCATAGGATTCCATCACTCAGAGCTATGCATCCATCTTTTATTGTACTCATTTCCCCAATTTTGGTTGCATCCATTGCACAGCTTCGTGTATCTTTGAAACTCAACTTCTGGTTCTTTTAAAATGTCCTGATCCTGTCTCCTTTAACTTTCTACCCTTCTGTATTTGCCTTAGCTTTAATCTTTTTGAAATCTTTGCCTTATCACTATATAATTTATCTGAAATCCTCTGGTTCCTCCAGGTGTATTTCATGTGTACAACCTCCTATAAGGATTCTTAAACTATACTGTTAGCAATGATTAAATTATGCTTAGAGCAAAATTGTACTGCTTTATCTCGTCACATATTCTTTCAGTCTCTTCGTCATCTGTGAAAGTTGGTTTAAAAGAGGGGGGAAGGGACCAAACTACGAGGTCATCGGTCCCTTGT
Source organism: Schistocerca nitens (assembly GCF_023898315.1). Classification (NCBI taxonomy): domain Eukaryota; kingdom Metazoa; phylum Arthropoda; class Insecta; order Orthoptera; family Acrididae; genus Schistocerca; species Schistocerca nitens. The sequence goes on from NC_064617.1 coordinate 690,978,658, forward strand.
TCCGAAGGAAACAATGCCACAAGGATGAGAATAAGTCAATGAGACTTACAACACAAAACAGAGTGAAAGGAAAAACCACAATGACTAATGCACAACAAATACTTAAACAGACAAAAGGGGACAATGCACGAAACACGTAGAAAAGGTTAAAACAAGAAAGCAGGTTACCATGGCTGGCTGGAAATGAGAATAAAAAAGGAGAAGCCAGCCACTCTGCAACACATTAAAATCTCCACCCTGAAAGCACTAGGGTGGAGGACACACACACGGACACAGAACATGTGCTAAAACTGAGAGCAAATGATAAAACTCACCCTCATGAACAAAACTTAAAACTAAAGCTGCTGTTGAGGCATTGTCGCCCAACAGCGAAGGTAGGGTGCTGGGAAGGTTAAAAGTCCACTGCAGAGCAGCTAAAAGTGGGCACTCCAGCAAGAGATAGATGACTGCCATTCGTGAGCCACAGCGACACTGAGGTGGGTCCACATGACAGAGGAGGTAACCATGCGTCAGCCACGTATGGCCAATGCAGAGACGACATAACTACGAGAGTCGCTCACAGAGGTCTTTCACACATTTGTAGTTTCCTTAATGGCACCCATCTTGTTGTGTGTACTGGTGTTACGCCATTCTTCTCCCAAAGCCACAAAACCTTGCGGCGTAATACTGAACGCAGGTCAGTTACAGAGATGCCGATTTCCATAAGCAGTTTCCGCGTAGCCTGTTTGGCCAGCCTGTCGTTGCCTGGGATTCCGACGTGGCCAGGTGTCCAGACAAACACCATTGAACGACTGGACTGTTTGAGGGCATAGATGGACTCCTGGATGGTTGCTACCAAAGGATGGTGAGGGTAGCACTGGTTGATAGCCTGTAGACTGCTCAAGGAGTCAGCAGACATGAAAAATGACTCGCCTGGGCATGAGCAGATGTGCTCAAGAGCACGAGATATGGCCGCCAGCTCTGCAGTGAAAATACTGCAGCCATCTGGTAAGGAGTGCTGTTCTACATGTCCTCCATGAACATAGGCAAAGCCAACATGACCATCAGCCATCGAGCCATCTGTGTAAACCACTTCATGGCCCCAGTACATGTCGAGAATCGAGAGGAAGTGACAGCGGAGAGTCTCAGGGTTAACCGAGTCCTTAGGGCAATGTGAAAGGTCCAGGCGAAGCTGCGGTCTAGGTGTACACCATGGAAGTGTTTGTGAGGTACCTCAAGTACAGGTGGTAAATGCAAGGACTCTAGTTCAGGGAGAAGGGATCGCACACAAACTGCAATTGTTAACCCTGACCTGGGCCACCAATGAGGAAGATGAACCACCGTGGGTGGGAAAAGGAGACGGTAATTCGGATGCACAGGAGAACTACAAACATGTGCAACGTAACTGGAGAACAACTGCGCATGCTTAACCTGCAATGGAAGGACTCCGGCCTCCACAAGGACGCTGGTCACCGGACTCGTCCTAAAAGCTCCTGTTGCTAGGTGAACGTCACAGTAGTGCATTGGGTCAAGTAAACAACACTGAGGGTGCCTCCAAATCATAAGCCACACTCCCATAGTCAAGGTGGGACTGAACAAGGTCTCTGCAGAGCTGCAGCAGCATAGAGCGATCTGCACCCCAGTTGGTGTTGCTCAGGCAGCAGAGGGTATTGAGGTGCTGTCAGCACTTCTGCTTAAGGGGATACGGAATCACCTATCCCCGCAATGTTAATATATGCCTACTATAGGGAACATTTTCTCACAAACTACTGGAGACAGAGAGGTAAAAATTTTACTGTATGTGCATTCATATGTTACAACAATACTGAAACAACAGTTTATTGTCAAAGTATTTTCTTACAGAGATATTGTACATTTATTTTTAAGTAAATTTTTTCCATCGCTTTTTACTAGACTATCACCCCTAAGTCTTTTGTAAATCAAGTAATTAAAAAATCGTTGTTTCAGTATGTAATAGGGACCTATGTCACTACGTCATAAAAATTTCAGACTTCTAGGTTGACCAGTACCTGAGATAATGTTCCTAGATGAAGTAAAAAGTAAACTTACGGGAAACGGAGAAAGAAGATTAAAACATTCCTGATCCGTAGCTAATACCCCCTTCACAGTCTTCATAATCATCTTCAAGTCTTCTTTTGGCACCCCTCTGCACCTGTCTTGCTTTTTTCACTAATGTCTTGATTATATTATCAGCATGCCTTAGTCTGTGCTGATCTAAAAAGAACATAGCACGTACCGTACGGGAACCAACACACATACCCAACTTTTGAAGGACCTGGCATTTAGTTATATTTCCAAGATTGAAGGTTGCCACAGCATCATACACACCAAAATGTAGTGTATTAATTCCGACAAACACTGTTTTTGGGAGACGATGCCATATCACACTATTCAAGCACTCGTTGGGGTTCTGCGTTTTTCCGTGAAGACATTTCATCAGAAGACTTCTGTCAGCCAGATCTCTGAAAATGGGCTTTATTTCTGCCATGATGGCTGATGGTAGACTGTGGTGGTGAATGTATTTCTCTCCTGTTGTTAGTCCCCTATTGTATTTACACCAGCTGTTTTCACCTTTGGGGCACAAACCATGTTGTGGATGCTCATCCGTGGATGCGGTGTGGAAATATAAAGCCCATATAGCTCTCCTCATTTCTTCAAGATTGCCTGTATTTTGCCTGATTGCAAGGCCATAGCAGTTCTGAATGTGGTCTATTATGGAATCAGTCAATCTTCCTCTGCCATCCAAGGTTTTCCCATCATCTAGTTTTTTCCCTTTCATAACTGATTTTAACCTTCTCAGCCTGGCACCCATTCTCTTCTGCACATGTCCTATACATTCAAGTTTGCTTATATTTACACTGTTCCCATATGGTTTGCTTTCCAAAACTTCTTTGAATGCTTTAGAGTCACCATCTCCCAGATATTTGACATAGCGAACATTATACCACTGTGAAGAGCGATGAAAAATTTTCTTCACCCCAGCAACCTCCATGCCCCCACTACTACCATAATAATTAGCAATACAGTCATCACTGTGTTCATTTTTCAGCCTGCCTGTGCACCTACAGTATTTAGACATTATTGCAACATCAATAACCTTGCCAGTATCAACACTAGTTGCTGTTACAACACCATTGTTGGAGGTGTGGCCCCTTTTCTGCCACGTGCCATCAAACGCCACTGTGAGGTCACGACTGCCGTCATTTTCTTCCACTGCTTCTTCCACAGCAACCTGCATTGACTTCTGTGCTACATCTTCAACTGCAGATCCTAGTACATAATTGTAAGCTTCAAACTTTGAAGGTGCACTTGGAAGATTTAGAACACCACATAGCATATCACCAGCTGCTTTGCCCTTACCAATTGCTCGCAATCCATAAACTAACCTAATATTTACACTACAAAGTTCAGTTTTCTTGTATCCATTATTTACAGTTACTGAAACCGAACTTGGAAACTTACAGCTGTATTTACAAACACTGCATATTAAATTAAACTGGGCAGCCAGGCCAACATGGGATTCTACTTTCAGAGAAACGTTTCCATGACATTTTTTGCAGCACAAACTGTTTTCAAGAGCTTCACACAATATATTCGTATCAATGAGTTCAAAAACTTCATTCCCTCTATCAAGTAAATTATATTTCTCTTCCAAATCTCTTAGTTTTTTATGAGAAGCACTGTTTTCATTTGGTGTAAGTTCGTTCGGCAAATCAGAAATAAGTGGATTCACATTTTCCAACAGTGATGATGATGAACTGCTTTGCTTTGCTAATGAATCATTATTTCTTTTCTTTTGCCAGTTCACACGCTTTTTAAATACTTTTGCTTTAGCTCTAGGCATTTTCACTGCGAAAAATGAAGCACTAAATACGAAATAACTCAACAACAACTACTTTCTTATATCACACTGTTTACAAAACAGTCCCGCCACAAAGTCAAAGAGTAACTTGAGGAAACCAGAGAGAAACATTTTCGGGCAACTAGTGTATAAATAGTCGCTGGAAACCGGGATATTTGAATTCATGTCACTTTAAAGGTACTGCCAAAAAGTTCATGGTCAGCCACGAGAGACGTGTATAACTAAAGCGCAATACCCGATCTCACAAATATATAAAAATAAAATAGTTATAATTGTAGTAGAGCTATGTATGATACGTCATTTTAAAGAGGAAACATGGCAGAATATAATACGCCAATAAAAAAAATTCGATTTTTTAACCCAAAATCCGATTCCGTATCCCCTTAAGCTGACTGAGGTGAAGAAGCCAAGTCAATCAGGTGTTGGAAACCAGTTCTAAGAGTCAATATGTCTCCACTACAGTGAGTGAATTGTCATTAAGGTAAAGTTCTGGTTCCAAATGAACGGTATGATGCTGGCAGATGTGCACAACACACGACTTTGCGGTCGATAACTGGAAATTGTAGGCTAGAGCCCATAACTGCACCTTGTGGACGGCTCCCTGTAGGCGATGCTCAACAACACTAGTACTGGTGGAGCAGTGCGAAATGCACAAGTCGTCTGCATAGAGAGAAGGTGTGACGGACGGCCCTGCAACTGCTGCTAGACCATTAATGGCCACTAAAAATTGAGATACACTCAATACGGAGCCCTGTGGGACCCCATTTTCCTGGCTATGGAGGGAAACTAGGGGAGGCACCAACTTGCACACAGAAAGTACAAAGTGACAGGAAAATGTGGATAAAAATCGGGAGCGGTCCTTTGAGACCCCATTTGTATAATGTGGCAAGGATATGACGACGCCAGGTCGTGTCATACGCTTTTCTTAAATAAAAAAAAGACGGCAACCAGGTGTTGGCATCTGGATAAGGATGTTCGGGTGGCAGACTCAAGGGACACAAAAGTTGAGTTGAGCTGATTTGGGGGAAGAGCCAAACAGCGAGGTCATCTGTCTCATCAGATTAGGGAAGGATGGAGAAGGAAGTCAGCCGTGCCCTGTCAAAAGAACCATCCTGGCATTTGCCTGAAGCGATTTAGGGAAATCACAGAAAACCTAAATCAGGATGGCCAGACGTGGGATTGAACAATTGTCCTCCCGAACGCGAGTCCAGTGTGCTAACCACAGCGCCACCTCGCTCGGTCAGGGCACAAGATTATCAGTGGTAGAGCGAGCCTGGAGGAAGCTGCCCTGACATGGAGCCAGCATACCATGTGACTCCAGGACCCAACCCAACTGCCGACACACCATACGTTCCAGCAGCCTACAAAGAACATTGATGAGGCTGATGGGCCATTAGTTATCCACATTAAGCGGGTTTTTACTGGGTTTGAGCACCGGAAAGATGGTGCTCTCCCACCATTGTGACGAAAAGACATCACCAGATGTGGTTGAAGATGATGAGGGTATGTCACTTGTAGTCAGATGAGAGATGTTTAATCATCTGACCGTGGATCAAAAATGGTTCAAATGGCTCTGAGCACTATGGGACTTAACATCTGTGGTCATCAGTCCCCTAGAACTTAGAACTACTTAAACCTAACTACCCTAAGAACATCACAAACATCCATGCCCGAGGCAGGATTCGAACCTGCGACCGTAGCAGTCGCGCAGTTCCGGACTGAGCGCCTAGAACCGCTAGACCACCGGGGCCGTGGATCAGATCTGGCCCAGGAGCTGTGTCAGGGCAATGTGCAAGGGCACTGAGGAGCCCCCACTATGTAAATGGGGTGTTATAGGGTTCACTGTGGCGTGTAGTGAACAAGAGGCTGGGGGGGGGGGGGGTAGTTCTCCGGTGCAGAGGCTCGAGCATAGTGCTCAGTAATCGTGTTTGCGTCAGTAGATAACACGCCATTTATGTTAATGGCAGGGATACCAATTGGGGTCTGGTACCCAAAAACATGTCTGATCTTCGTCCAGACTTGGGCTGTTGATGTATGGCATCCAACGGTCGAGACGTGTCTCGACCAACACTCCTGCTACTGGCCTTTGATAAGCTGGTGAACACTGGCACAGAGCCACTTCAAGGTTATGAGGTGCTCCAGGAAAGGGTGCCGCTTATGCTGCTGTAGGGCTCGCCGAAGCTCCTTAATAGCCTCAGCGACTTCCAGCTACCACCAAGGGACTGCCTTTCACCGGGGGCACCCTAAAGAGCGAGGGATCACGTTTTCTGCAGCAGTAACGATTGTTGTAGTCCCGTGCTCAACCATCATATCGATGTTACCTTGTCAATGGTGACCACAGAGGATAATGTTTCCCAGTCTGCCTTGTTTAAAGCCCATCTGGACAGGCGTCCATGGGCCTGACACCGGGGCAGTGACAGGAAGATGGGGAAGTGGTCACTACCACACATGTCCTCATGTGCTCTCCAGTGGATAGATGGGAGAAGTTCTGGGCTGCAAATGGATAAATCAATGGCCGAGTAACTACCACAAGCCACACAGAAATGTGTGGCGGCCCCAGTATTTAAGAGGCAGAGGTCGAACTGAGACAGTAAAGTTTCAACATCTCTTCCTCGGCCAGTAAGCACGGTGCCACCCCACAAGGGGTTATGGGCCTTAAAATCTCTCAATAGTAGGAAAGGTTTAGGGATTTGATCAATCAGTGCAGCTAATACATTCAGGGATACTGCACCATCTGGAGGAAGATGTAAATTGCAGACAGTTATTTCCTACGTTGTCATTCTGACAGCCACAGCTTCAAGAGGGGTTTGAAGGGGCACAGTGTCACTTCAGACTGAGTTCACGACATAAACGCAAACTCCACCTGACACTTTATTATAGTCGCTACGGTTCCTGTAATATCCATTATAGCCACAGAGGGCAGGGGTCCGCATTCCCAGGAACCAGGTTTCCTGGAGAGCAATGCAGAAAGCAGGTGTAAAGCTGAACAGTTGCCGCAGCTCAGCCAGGCAGTGGAAAAAACTGCCACAATTCCACTGGAGGATGACGTCGTCATGAGTCACCTGCTGCCACTGCCTTATAGCCTGAGCAGTCTATATCCATCGAGTCTGAGGGTCCGGCAAGATCTATGTCCTCAGCAGACGCCAGAATCTCCACCTTATCCCCAGACGCAGAGCTTATAGGTAGCGGTGGTGCAGGTGCCACTGCAATTTCAGGACCTTCTTTTTGGACTTTTCTCACTGCTCCTTGGGTTTCTCTGGCTGGGAGGACTTCACTAAATCAGTCTCCGGGACTGATAAGTGTGAAGCCCTACAACCAGCTGCTTTTGGGCACTTCAGCCACTGGTGGATGTCATCTCTCCCATTAACAGAAACCTGGAAGGGAGTGACCCAAGGGACCCCTTCTTTGCAAGAGGAGCTGAAGAAGACTTAGGATTCTCCGGCTGAGAAATGGGGACTGGTGTCCCCAATGGTGGCGTGGGGGGGGGGGGGGGTGGCACAGCTCCCGAGGTTGGTGGTGTGGCAGCAACAGGGGGAAAGTGCCCCCCACCATCAAGGCGGCAGGTGCAGCCTTCTGGCTCAGAGCTGATTGGAATTCACGGAACTGATGGGGCTACAACTGTTCTCGTAGCAGCTGCATATGAGGAGGTCATAGCCACAGGATGTAGGCGCTCATATTTTCTCTTAGCCTCAGTGTAGGTCAGTCGGTCCAGGTTCTTGTATTCCATGATTTTCCTATCTTTCTGTAAAATCCTGCAGTGTGGCGAGCAAGGTGAATGATGCTCTCCGCAGTTGACACAGGTAGGAGGTGGGGCACATGGATTATTGGGATGTGATGGACGTCCACAACTGTGACATGTGACGCTGGAAGTACAGCGGGAAGACATGTGGCCAAACTTCCAGCACTTAAAGTGCCGCATTGGGGGAGGGATATATGGCTTGACATCACAGCAGTAGACCATCACCTTGACCTTCTCAGGTAAGGTGTCACCCTTGAAGGCCAAGATAGAGGCACCAGTGGCAACCTCATTATCCCTCGGACCCCAATGGATGCGCCACACAAAATGAATACCTCGTCGCTCTAAACTGGCGTGCAGCTCATCATCAGACTGCACAAGAAGGTCCCTGTGGAAGATAATGCCCTGGACCATATTTAAGCTCTTATGTGGCCTGATGGTAACAGAAACATTCCCCAACTTGTTACAAGTATGTGACTGGGCAGAGGATGCTGTTTTTATCAATACTGACCCAGATAGCATTTCGGACAAGCCCTCCACTTCCCCAAACTTTTCCTCTAAATGCTCTACAAAAAAACTGTGGCTTCATCGAAACAAATGAGTCCCCATCAGTACTTTCTTGCATTGTACTGAGACTCTGAACACTTAGAGACTGCTGGTGTTTAATCACCAGCAAGTGATGACGTGGTATGCTTCATCGCGCGTCATCTGCCCTGATGCCCCCCCACTCCGACCACGGGCCCTCCTCATGGGCACCACCGAGCTGCACCAAAGGCCACCTGGCAGGATGGCCATTGCTGGGAGTCCCGATGCCCCAGGGTGACAGGCACCCTGGCATGGGTGGGGAGTTAATGGCGCAGGCATCAGCAGAACAATCCCTGTGTTGTCAGGGGGCTACAACCAACAGGGTACATGGTGGCCTCACCACAACGGACTGGCTACCATGCTGGATATCAGGTGCAAAGAAGTCCACGGTCATCATCGGCACAAAAAGCGAAACGGCATTGTGCATGGTGGAAAACGCAGTCCGACGACGAGAAAGTGGGCTAAAAATCTCAAGGCACGATGGACACGATGCACCATGTAAGGCGCCCTTTCCCAATTGGCTCGCTCTTCAGGAAAATTTTGAAAAATGGAGGTCAAACCCCACAGGGGATCATCACATAAAGGCCGAAACATGTGAGACTTCTTTTTGTCATCCTGTACGACAGGCAGGAATACCTCGGGCCTGTTCTAACCCCTGGACCCACAGGGAAGGTCTGAAGGAATAAACATGTACTACTGTAGTGGGTGTTGGTTTTGTACGGAAGTTGGCTACTGTAATGTGTTCACTAGGCTGTTCATACCAGTTTTTCACAATTCCTATTTTATTATTCTTTACTAAACCTGCTCTTTCATTACCCTTTTCTGATTTTGTGTTGTTAACCTAGTACTCACAGAACAAAAAATACTTTTCTTCCTGTCCCCGCACTTCATTTATTCCCATTATATCTAACTTTAGCCTATCCATGTTCCTTTATAAATTCTCTAATCTATCCACCTATAAGGGTTATAACATTCCACAGTTTGGCACGCAGAACACCAGTTTTGTTTTTCCTTGTAACATCCTCCTGAGTAGGCCTGCCCAGAGAGCCAGATGAGGGACTATTTTACCTCTAGAATATTTTACTTATGAGGGCACAAAAATCATTAAGGCACATAGCAGAGCTGCATGTACACAGGAAATTGAACAGCTGTAGTTTACCCTTGCTCTTAGCAAGGCATTTTAGTTAATGTTACATAGCCAGATCAGTTTATTACCCAGACTGTTGTCCATAAAAGTACTGAAAAGGTTTGTTGCCTCTTTTCAGTAATTGGTCTAGTTTCTTCAATGATAACCCTCCAAGGTGGTTGCATCCACAGTTTCTTGTATCTTTGAGGCGTGCATGCCCCCCACCTCAGCAAGATTCATTGTTTGGGAAGGGATGTACCAAATAGATTCATAAATAAATATTGTGTTGATTTACTTTATTTTTGGGAGGATGGAATACACTGCATAAAATAAAGACATGTTTGCTTATGAGAAGCTTTTGTGTGTGCAGCTGAGCATTCCTTAGCCTTTTCCAATCCTCTATTGTACCTTTGGCTGAAGTCTCCTTTTCATGTAAATTACTCTGTAGAGAACCTGGGTGGAGGGAGGAGGTGTTACGAACCTTGATAAATACGATGTACTACATTCCACTGAAGCATCTAAACATTTGCAGGCACAAGGCAACTTCTGAAGTTGTGAAGGATGCAATATCTCACTGTTAGAGGCAAACACTTTATACGTGGAGCTTCCAAACTGTATAAATAAGAAGTCATTTTCGCATGGCATAAAAGATAAGAATGAGGAAAGAAATTTCTAGAACTACTGCGCAAGCCACGGTGAACTGCATAGCAGACAGTACGTCACATTGTGTCAGTTATTAGTGTTTGTTCCTGGTCCATTCACGTATGAGTACGAGAAGAATCAGTGTTTGAATGGCTCTGTGTGTGCGTTGACATATATTCCTAGAGTCATCATTTCAAGCCAATTCTTAAAACTTTGTTAATAGAGTTTCTTGGAATAGTTTATGTCTATCTTCAAGAGTCTTGCCAGTTCAGTTTCTTCAGCATCAATATAACACTCTCGCACAGGTCAAACAAACCTGTGACCATTCATGCTGGCCTTCTCTGTATATATTCAATATCCCTTGTTAGTCCTATTTGGTATGGGTACCACACACTTTAGCAATATTCTAGAATGAGCCTCTACTGTCACTCATTTCCTGTAGCAATAAGGCATCTGCTTACATTCATGAGTGTCACACATCAAAAATCTCCTCTGTGTTGATAGGTAGCAGATGACACAGAAACTAAAATTCTGAGTAGTGACCATGTCTTACAACATAACTGCTAAACTAAAATTATTCAAAACAAAAGAAAATAATAACTTGGAATTGAAATATTTATTATTGGTCAAGAGTTATTTTCGAGTACTGACCTTACCACAGTCTCGACAAATAAATGGTTTTTCACCAGTGTGAGACCGTCGATGTACTACAAGATGTGATGAGTACATGTATGACTTCCCACATTCCTTACACACAAATGGCCTCTCTCCTGTATGAGTACGGCGGTGATGTGACAGGTGCGATGACTGTGCGAAAGTCTTCCCGCACTGTTGGCATGTGAAGGGCCTTTCACCTGTGTGTGTCCTTGTGTGTACTGCTAGGTGAGATGAATAGCAGTACGACTTCCCACATACCTGCAAACACAAACAATTAGAATGGCGAGTCAACACAGAAAAACAACATTCATTGTAATTCTGTATTCTCTCTCTCTCTCTCTCTCTCTCTCTCTCTCTCTCTCTCTCTCTCTCTCTCTCTCACACACACACACACACACACACACACACACACGCGCGCTGAAGTTACTAGCCAATGCTAGATCAGCAGAGGGGGGTTCCACGGCTGACACTTCTGCGTGGGGGACAACAAGCGGACTCCCGCCTCATGATCGACTAAACTACTGATTACACCATTCCAGGCCACTGATCCTGCTCAATATGTCTTAATGTGTCCTTCAACAACAGTCAGCAAATGGAAATGGGATTTAAACCACCAGCAAGTCATCACAGCTGAGTCACCCTATGACACAGCCTGTGTCAGTCGTCACTGAATCTATGACACTGCCTTCACAGGACCACAAACCAATGACTGATGCCCGACTATCCAACCTGGGCAAAGAGATGTCGTCTTGCTGCCATACTACCACCCCATCCTAAGGTCGTCAGCCGCCATTCACCAGCATGCTGTGGTAGCTGGGCCACTGCTACTCCCCACGAGGAGTGCTGCATTGGCACAGCTGAGGGATGGAGATCAGATGGTTCGAACCATATTTGTTAGTGTATATTGATAAAGTGATGTATAAACATATTGGCTGCCCTCTTTGCCTTCTCCACTACCAACCTCCAATAGAGAAACAGTCGCCCACTCCTATGCTGCAATAAAAATTGTTACAATATTTTGTGCCAGAATACCAGCTGGAACTGTAAATGGTTGTCCAATGGGGCATTGAAGTGAAAGATGTGCAGCAGCAGCAGTGGTGGTGTTCTGTGCAAGTTTTCATGTAAGTGACAGAACAAAATGTTTTATTTTGGGCCTGTTTCATTGTCTCTGTCCTTTCCTGTCTATTTTGATTAAACTATACACTTGCGGTGGCAGTGCTGAGCGAAATGGCTGTACATGAGAAAGCAACAACCCAGGAAACAATTCAAAATCTACTACATGATGTAGCTAAGGCTACAGCTGACTAGGTAGTTAAGGTTAGAGATGACAATGAAGTTTTGTGTAGAGGGAGAAAGAATGGAAGGCCATCTTCTGTTGTGTCTTCACCCATCCTTGATTCTGGTATGGCCTCATTGGTGATACTGGGATCTGGTGAAGGTAGTTTTGTATTTACAGACAGTTTGGACACGGATGTGAAATTAGGGAACTGGAGTGATGAACAGTCGTTAAGTGTAGTTCATTTAAAATCAGTAGGGAATGCCAAGTCATACATTATGTGCAATGAGAAATTGCAGGACGCTCAGTGTTTCGCAGACTTTCAGGAAGGGTTAGTGGACATTTGTAGTAAGAAGAACACCTTGCAGCATTACTGTGAATAATTTAATGATGTATCGCAGCAGCAGGGAGAGTCAGTAAGAGTTTTGTGGACCATATCAGGCAAATCTTTGTCAATGCCTATGAATCAATGAGTGATGACTGTGCCAATAAAGCCACTTTGCTGGAAGCAGAACAATGTGCACGATTCATTTCCGCAGGGCCTGCCATCTGAAATGTTACAGAAAGTAAGCATGGAGTTTCCAAGAGACCTGGATGAAGCAATGACAACTGCAGTAGCTTTAATTCTGTCCAAGACCCATGGAGAAATGGGTATCCCTTAATGCATTGATAGACTGTTACAGGTATGGTGCTCCAGGACACATTCAATGTTTCCATATGAAAGTACAATTTCAAAGGTGGAGCAGCACTCTCTTCAAAAATGTTGAAACGCACATAGATGGCCAAATCAGTGCAACACTTGCCTTCTGCGTTAAACGGTCTGTGGGGTAATGTGACCACTGTGCAACGCTCCCAGTAAGTTTTGACTATGGGAGATCCTCGTGCAAAATCAAAATGGTTCAAATGGCTCTGAGCACTATGGGACTCAACTGCTGAGGTCATTAGTCCCCTAGAACTTAGAACTAGTTAAACCTAACTAACCTAAGGACATCACAAACATCCATGCCCGAGGCAGGATTCGAACCTGCGACCGTAGCGGTCTTGCGGTTCCAGACTGCAGCGCCTTTAACCGCACGGCCACTTCGGCCGGCTCGTGCAAAATCAGTAACAGACATTTCTCTATTTAGCTATATAAAGGAAAGGTCTTTTAAGTTGTTTTTGGATACAGGATCACAGGTAATGGTAGCTGGAGGGAGAGACTTCTGAATGTGCGCAGAAGTTCTGCTTTTCGTGGCTACGTCATCATTCTGGGTCTGGACTTACCGAATAAACATCACATTAAAGACTATCCACAGCAGTGCACAGCAGACCTGTAAACAGCTGAGCACAAAGGATGAGGAGCCACGGACTACTGCATTGCGGTAAATTACTGATGGTCACAGTGGAAACAATACACTGAGGACTTCATAAAGAGCTTCATCCATTGCATTCAAAGATTGTTCATAGAGTGTTCGCAAATACAACTGCAAAGCCTGCATGAATAAGATAAACCTTTTACTAAACATAATCATTTTTTGGATGTACTTGGCCATGACTGCCATAACAAACCAACAATCAGACACAGTGGCTCACACTTTCATTAACCACTGGCTATTGAAATTCGGCACACCGGAAGCAATAACAACAGACCAATGCACAAACTTTATGTCTGAATTTTTTAAGCAGCTATCTCGACTACTGCACATTAAGAAGTTACAAACTTGCCCTTCAAGTGAACAATAAAACATGAGAGAGGGCATGGGACATTGAGCAAAATACTAAGTTATTATGTGAATAGTAGCCACGATAATTGGGACACCCTGTTATTGCATGTCATTAGTGCGTATAATTCAAAAATCCTCAAAAACACATATCTTTCACTCTATGAGCTCATTTTTGGTAGAAAAACGTCCTCATATTTTGAATTATGTCAACCTATTTCCAGGGGAGGCTGTATCCTACATTCAGAACTTTACTGAAAGGCTAGGCTAAAAGGAATAAGGTGTCAAGTGAAAAAAGGACACAAAGAATCTTGAAAGACAGGAAAACATTCACAATAAAAAAAAGCAAAATTATCTAAGTATCACACTGGACAGTGAATTATGTTGTATAACCCTCATGTTCTGATGGGTAACACAGAGAAATTAATCCTGAAATACTAAAGACCCTATCACGTAGTCTAAACGACATCCCCAGTTAATGTTAAATACAACTCCCTGCCCAAACCACAGTTGTCCATTGAGTAGAAACTGCCCATTTCAAGGTGGGCTGGAAGCTCTGCTTCAATTGCTGGCACTCCTTCTGAAGGGGGAAGGGACTCTAGTAAAGAAAGCATATGAAAAGGGTAGAAAATGACGCAGAGTGTACCCGAGATTGTTCCACCACGTTCATACATCTTAAGATCATGAGGTGAGTTGAATGTTTGTAATTATTGATCAGTTTGAATTATGCCTATATTCATGTTGCGTTATTCCTACAGGAACGGTTCGTGGAGGACATTTGCATATAGGAAATTGGTTATAGAACTGTTAATAGAACATTAGTTTGTCTAATTTAAATAAATTGTTTTGTTTTATATGTAGCTGGTATAGAAGCAGCTAAGCAGACAGAAAGTGGGTTGGTAGCGAGTGAGTATATGTGTGACATGCTTTGGTGTGTAGCCCTAAGGGTTGAAGGTTCTTTACAACTGATGTTTTCTTGGTTATTTCAGCCATTTAAGATGAGGGATTTGAGGAAGTACTACTCTCCACCGTTGAGCCACTGGAGTGCTGAGCCAGGTAAGTCACTGTTTGCCCCACGTTTTGCTCTGAGAAGCCCACAACTAAGGTCAAAGAGGTCATTACCAATAAAACTGAATGTTTTCAGAAGATAGGGTCACACTGGCTGAACTGTAAGTACTGAAAATGATAGTAGTCATTGCCACCTTCTGTGACCAAGGACATTTTGGCAGTGCCCAGCACATGAAGCTACAAGGTCAGGGATTGCTAATGAATGGTACACAATGCGACATTTCAGATCTCACTTTCTGGTTACCTGCCACCATTAACAGAACCGAAACTCTAAACACCAGCTACTCATTAATTCATCTTCCGGACCTACCTTTCAAAATCCTGCCCAAGGAAAACCCGTCTTTCCTAAACAACATGTTAGACGCACTTCTTCTAGCTACACTGCACCAGATGATAGCAGCACAATATGATCATGTGACAATGGAACATCTACTCAACCACATCAGGAAACATAAGAACAAATGAAGAGATCAATTCAAAACCATAGGGATTAGCACAACTGCCGTTTGTGTAATTCTGAACATAGTGAGTATTGTGTACTGCCACCTCGGATGTAGAATTGCCCAAATCCTGTCCTTACCTTCCTTCAGGCAGCGGATCCACAACAATACAACAGTCATCCCAGTACCAGTGAAGAAGTGAATCAACCACAGTGAACATTAACAAATTGTGAAAGAAAAAAGGGTGTAGAAACTCATTGCTTATGCACTGTAAGAGGGGAAATATCGTACCTACTGTAAATATAATGAAAAGGAGGACACGGCAAAGTCTTATTCAAGCAATGAATACATGTGAAAGTGTCTGGTTAGTCAGACCAACAAAACCAGAATCCAGAAGACTAGATTAATCCAAGGAGGGAGGAAATGTAACAGCTCAAATACTGAGAGCCAGTACCACAGCCCAGCAACCTAAGTCAGGCCACAGTTGCTCGCCAATGCCCTGCCAGCTCAGCAGCATCAGCAGACACAGCTTCTGTAGTCAGAGCTTTCATGTTAGGAATGTCACACCGACTACCTTTGCACGATTGATCAACCCCCTGAGTGCGCTACACCAGTCCATCGACTGATTACAGATATTCTGACACGGCCTCGTTAAACATGATCTTCAGCACATGGAAATGGAATTTAAACCACCAGGACCAGCCCCTCAGCAAGTCTTAACAGCCGGGCTGTTCAGCCTGTGTCAGTCATCACCTCATCCATGACACTGCCTCCACCAGCATGTGAATCAACGAGTACTATCTTTAGTGTTCAACCCAGGCACAAAGACATTGGCTCACTGCTACACCACAGGAAACACTTGTGTCGACACACCCATACCCAAGTACTGGGGACCGAGGATCACCACCCATCATCTGTAGTCTGTTTCAGATGTCCTGAACTGCATCTGTTTGTGTTCATTAATAAAGTGTTCAATCAACTGACTGCTGCCTTCTTCACCCGCTACATCGCCAACCTCCAGCTGAGAACCATTCACCCACTCCTACCCTGCAGTAAACCGCGTTACACAATTGTATTGTGGCACACACTGTTAATGTATATTAATGTCCTTGAAGACAACACTGTAATAACCTCAAACTCTTCACAGACGATGTAATTATTTATAATTAAGTGCTGCATGAAAAAAAAAACTGAACAACAATTCAGTCTGATCTTGACAGGCTTCCAGAGTAGTGCACAGACAGGCAACATACTCTAAGTGTCCAGAAATGTGAAATTGTGCACATCACAAAAGAAAACAAAAATGGGTAGTATCCTAATACTACAATATGAATGAGTCACAACTGGAATCCATCAGCTCACATGTAGACTTGGTGTTACAATTTGTTGGGATATGAAATCAAAAGATAATTTGGGGCTCAGCAGTACATAAAGTATGTAGAAGACTTTGCTTCACTGGTAACATATTTGGAGAATATAATCGGCCTACAATGGAGACTGCTTACAAAACACTTATCTACCCATCACAGAATATTGTTGAAATGTGAGAGACATGTAACAAATAGGTCAAATGAGGGATATTGAATTTACACAAGGAAGAGCAGTGCAAATGGTCAAAGGTTTGATTGATCCAAGAAGATGCTTGAGAAACTGAAATGGCAGGCACTTCAAACTATTTCACAAAGTCCTATTTATGAAGTTTCAAGAACCAGTTTTAAATGACGAGTCTATAAATTTACTACAGGACCCTATATATCGCTCTCTACGGATCATGAAAACAATGTTAGACTAGTTACAATGCATGAGGTCATGCCTTTAAGTGATCATTTTTCCTGTGCTTCATACATGGATGAAAGAACTGGTACATTGGGAAATCCCTTTCTGTACATTTCACAGTTGCCTGCAGAGTATAGACGTAGTTTTTTTTTTTTTTTTTTTGCTGCATCATAACTGTTCACCACAAGGACGGTTAATTCTTCCTATTTTCTACGACTACTACATGAAGTCGCATGGCGACAAGTGGGCGGACAGAGTTTGGAGATACAACACCCAGTCAAATTGTATTTAGCATCCTTCAATAAGCAAAGAAATAAATTTAATATGTATCCTATTGTGTTAATAGCAGTTGTATACACAGAAATGTACAAAGAAACCTTGTAATACTGTAAGAAAAATGTACAAACAAAATGCTTTTGTCATAAGAGGTTGTGATTTATATCCAACAAAATGAAGTAAACTTGCTCTTATTTGGCATACTAAACCTCTATCAGAAATGTTAGGGAGGAACTCTGATATAAAAAACCTTGTATGGTGAACACTCCAAGTCAGCAACTAGCAATAAAATGACACTAATTTGCACAAATGCCAGTACCTCGTCAGCAATGTCAAAATTTACTGTACACACTATAATCAAATTTTGGACAGGTCATTGTCAGCAGTTATAGCGCATTCCGCCAACACACAATCTGAATGCAGCTGGGTTGGAAGTGAATTCCAATCCATGAACACAGCTGCGAATTTGTGTACACTCTGTGTATTTTGAACTGGAAGGCTAGTTTTAGATGTTTGGTGGACAGAAATGCCACTCCACTTAACATTCATAAACCTATTGTGCTGAGAATTAGAATAGAATGGAAAGGAAACAAAAGAAGATGTGAATGATGAAGCAACATGAAGTCACACTTCCCCTGAAACACCAGGCAAGGAAAGAAGTTTTGCTGGATGGATAACTACGAAGAACATATTCCAGCAAGATGTAATCTCTCAACGTGTGTGGTTATTATCAAGGTAAGTAATAACCCACTTTTAATAAAGACAATTTACTGGGAGCAAGATGTCTCTTTGAAATTATCTTCGCAAGCTTGTTTTTGGCGTTAAAACTTTTGTCCTTAATGTTTCATCATCAACAGAAATGACATAGTAGCTCAGAAATGCCAGTTATCTACTGTGAGGAGCATTTCATTTGAAAATATCATGTGGCTTGCCGAGTTGTGGGTTACTGAATGACGCATGTTGAAAAAAGACTGCACAGATCACACGGCCAAAGGAACAACTAAAACATCAGGCAAATGTACTAGAATACTTGGGCTTCATGTTGGTTTGGCTTCTGGCTGTGTTCGAAACTGCTTATTGCTGTGTTTTTCCAAAGTGACTCATGGTGTAATGAATGCCAAAATTTCCATGAAAGAGGCTCTACTTTTCTGCTCCAAAATATTCCTCAGAATTCAAGAACAGCAATGGACATGTGTCACACCATTCCATTATGTATCAAGTTCCAACAATGCAGTGGAGGAAAGCAGATATTTTATTTTTGATATGGAAAAGTGTTGCATTAGAGGACTCTGAACCTAGCACAAATACAGCAGAGTTAAGAGAACTTGTAAAGATGTCCCAGCCAAAAATCCCACACTTCCAGTTCGACGAAATGAATGAAGTGCATAGCAGAATTAGGCTTCCTTTCTTTCATGCACTATCAAATCTGACTTATTTCAAATCAGCCCAAGTGAAAAGTAATGTAACATTGTTTCTCTGATAGCTGGGTAACAACAAAGCACCAATTGCAGTAGGCAAGTGGTAGGTGCATTCTGGCAGCAATGTTCCCCCTCAATCATTCTCCACAAAACTGCCAAAATTCCAAGTTTTTTTTAACCTCACTATAGTGTCCCTTTGAACTATGACTATGAGAGGGTGTACCGCTATTCACCTATTCCATTGATGTGTCATTTTCTCCCACAGAAGATTTGTGTGTGCATGGAATTAGCTCAGACGTGCCCAAGGAAATGAAGTACAACTAAGAATAACCAAAACTGAATCCGAAAGTGACTGCCCAACAACAACAACAAATACTGCATATTATCACAATGTTGTCACTTACAGTTTTCATATGTACTTATTTGAACATCTGAAACATACTCAGCACTTCAAAAATGAGAATGGAAAGTACATGAAAAATATTAAGCTCAAACAATGGAAACTCTCGGGCTGGAATATTAACAGTGTATGGGAAAGATAAATTGCAACTTGCCGTAAAGGTGACACATTGAGTTGCAGACAGACACAGATAAAAAACACTTACACATTAACTTTCAGCCACAGCCTTCATCAGAAAAGGACACACACACACACACACACGCACACACACACACACGCACGCACGCACGCACGCACGCACGCAAGCAAGCACACCTTACGCAACACGTGACCACCATCTCCAGCAGCTCGGGCTGGAACGCAACTGTCACATAGAACTGAAGCAGTAATCAGGTGGTGGTGGTGGTGGTGGTGGGGAGGGGATAGCAGTGTATGGGCCATGTGGGAGAGAAGAGCACTGTGCAGGTACTAGACTTCCAAAAGATGCAGTGTTGGGAGGCTGTGGGGGAGAGATGGAGGGAGGGGAAACGGAGTGAGAAAGGAGAGGAGCAGGAAAAGATGCGGGGGTGAATTGGCAGCACACAAAGAGTGTGGGAGATGAGAATAAGTGACGACAGCACAGAGGGGGTGGAAACTGTTGGGTGGAGCACGTGGGGGCAGTATGTTACTGTACGTTGATGTTACCTTAGGTGGAAGCCGGAATAATTTCAGTAACATGCTGTCCCCACACCCTCCATCCAACAATTTCCACCCTCTCCTTCCTATCACCTCCTCACTATTCTTGTCTCCCATCCTCTGCCAAAGCCCCTGCCCATCTTTTCCAGCTTCTCTCTGTTTTCACTCTATTTCCCCCCCCCCCTCCTTTGCATCCTCACCCCACAGCTCCTCAATGCTGCACATTCTTCTCTCACTCCACCCATACAATTCTATTGCTCACCCTTCCTCTCCAAATCGCTGCTTCCACTCTACAAGACAGTTTCATTCCAGTCCGAGCTACTGGAGATGGTAGTCATAGATGAGAGAAATGTGCTTTGCTCGTTTGTATCAATGAGTGTGAGTGTGTGTGTGTTTTCTATTTTTGATAAAGGCTGTGGCTGAAAGCTAATGCGTAAAGGTCTTCTAGTTGTGCCTGTGTGCAGGTCAATGTGTCATCTTTCGCTAAGCAGCAATCTATCTTTTCCTACACTGTAAATATTAAGCTCAAACATATCAAACATTCATGTTTAAAAATACAGTATTGTTATCATACCACAGTAAAAACTTGTGGACATTGTTGGCAAAATGTTCCATGCAGCCTCCAGATTCATGGTAATCCTTTCTACTGCAAATATGCCTCCAAGTTAATTTGTGACTATCAGTATCCAGATTCACATGGTAGAGGTGTGGGCCAGCAGTTGCAGGAAGTGTTGGGGATTGAGTACCAGGTCATCAGCATTGTGAAGCCTAGTGCAGAGTTGGCTCAGATGACTGACAGCAGAGGGGAATTATGTAGGAATTTTACAAAGGAGGATCGGTTAGTGACAGTGGGTGGAGCAGGAAACAATCTCGATACGGACGGCGAATATGATGTAGGTGGTGACCTGGTAAAGATACCTATTCAAACTGGTGGTGCTAATGTGCATTTCCTGCAACTGCTTCAGTGTCATGATCGACCTCATCTTAATGCGGCTTTTAGGCGCTGATGACGGAGGGCATGGGTCACATTTTCGTGGTGCCAGTTGGGTGTATCAGTAGATCAGTTTTCACTAGGCATGGCCTGCACCTCAATAGGTATGGGAAGGGGAGACTGGCGAAGTTTATAGGTTACAGTGTAGTGGAATCACTTGTGGAAAAATTCCTGTAGTAGTTGGTGTTAGAGGTGCACTTTTTTTTAGACTGAAGTCAGCTGATTAGGTATACCTGCTTAAAGGCAGTCCCTCTAAGGGCTCACCTTCAGAGGATGTCATGTTTCCAAGTAGAAAAGGAATTACCATAATTCGTAAAAATATTAGATGTATTAGAGATAAAGTTAGTGAACCCCTTATAGATGTTGACTCTGAAATTATTGGTATATCAGAGCACCACTTAAGTAATTTGACAGTTCAGAGGCTTCCATTACCAGGATACAGATTAGTTGGCTGTTTTTCCAAGGAGTTCTTTGCGGAGTGGGGGAGTGGCTACCTACGTAAAAAACATTTGGGTCCATAGATGTATTACGACACTGCATTGAACAGATATCTGAATGTTGTGAAACTAAACTTCTAATTGTTGCTGTTTCTATGTCCCCTAACTCTGAATTCAGAGCATTTCTGCTCAAGCTAGAGAGGGTTCTTGATTCACTTTGTAGGAAGTATGAGAAATAAGTTGTGTGTGGTGACTTCAATATAAAAATTTAGTGTACGATGGTGCAAGAAAAAAGATGTTAGTAGACCTCAATTCATATGATCTGATGCACACTGTGTTTTTTTCAACTAGGATGCATGGGAACAGTAGCACAGTCATAGACAATATTTTTATTCATTCTTCATTACTACACGGGCATTCTGTTAGTAAAAGACCATGATGCACAAATTTTAACACTAAAAGGCTTTAACAGTGAATTTTTTAAACCTCGTTAAGGAACAAGAGTGGTAGGATGTTTATAGCACAGATAACAAAGATGATAAATATAATGCTTTCCATAACACATTTCTCATGCTCTTTGAGAGTTGCTTTACATTAGAATGTTCTAAACAGGGTACTAGCAGTAATAGGCAGCCCAGTTAGATGATTAGTGGGATAAGGATGTCATGTAGAACAAGGTGCGAATTATATCAAAATGTTAGAAATAGCCACAATCAAGCTACAACAGCCCATTACAAACAATATTGTAAGGTGCTTCAAAATGTTATTAGGAAGGCAAAGAGTATGTGGTATGCAAATAGAATAGCTGATTCACAGGATAAAATTATAACCATATGGTCAATTGTGAAGGAAGTGTCTGGTCAGCAGCATAAGGTCGACGATATGAAGTCAGTTCGTAGTAAAAATATTTCTGTTAGTGATATATCACGTATATGTACACTTATTTAACAATCCTTTTCTGAGCATTGTTGGTGCATTAAATAAAAATTTAGTTTCTACATAAATCATATAACTTTCTCGGAAAATGCCTTTCTGAGATTGATGTCTGAAATACTCCTGTGTGATACAGACAAGGGGAGATTGAGTCAACAATTTAATCACTGAAGATTAAGGACTCTCATGGTTATGATGGAGTCCCTAGCAGAATATTAAAGTACTGTGTTGCACGTGTTACCCCTGTATTTAGCCATATTTTTAATTTTTCCTTTAGGAATGGTCAATTTCCTGAACACAAAGTACTCAGTAGGGATAATGTAGACAATTTTAGACCTATTTCAATGCCATCAGAGTTTGCTAAAGTTATTGAAAAGGCTGCATCTTTAGAAGTCTTAACAACTGAAAATGCTATATTCTCTTTTCTCTGTGAGGTACTGGATTGATTAAACAAAAGGTTTCGAACGCTAGGCATATTTTTTGAATTAACTAAGGCATTCGTGTTGATCACAAAATATTGCTCCAGAAGTTGGACCATTATGGAATACGGGGAGTAGCTCACAATTGATTCACCTCTTACTTTAACAACAGACCAGCAAAAGGTCATTATTCACAATGTTGATAATGGTCGGAGTAGGGTACGGTCAAATGCGCGGTGCCCCAGGGATCAGTGATGGGGCCACTCCTGTTCCTTATTTATATAAATTATATGCCCTCTAATATTACCGGTAATTCTGAAATACTGTATGCTTATTTTCATTCGCTTATGTCGTTGTTGTTGTTGTTGTGGTCTTCAGTCCTGAGACTGGTTTGATGCAGCTCTCCATACTAATCTATCCTGTGCAAGCTTCTTCATCTCCCACTACCTACTGCAACCTACATCCTTCTGAATCTGCTTAGTGTATTCATCTCTTGGTCTCCCCTCTACGATTTTTACCCTCCACACTGCCCTCCAATGCTAAATTTGTGATCCCTTGATGCCCCAGGACATGTCCTACCAACCGATCCCTTCTTCTAGTCAAGTAGTGCCACAAACTTCTCTTCTCCCCAATCCTATTCAATACCCCCTCATTAGTTACGTGATCTACCCACCTAATCTTCAACATTCTTCTGTAGCACCACATTTCGAAAGCTTCTATTCTCTTCTTGTCCAAACTATTTATTGTCCACGTTCCACTTCCATACATGGCTACACTCCATACAAATACTTTTAGAAACGACTTCCTGACACTTAAATCAATACTCGATGTTAACAAATTTCTCTTCTTCAGAAACACTTTCCTTGCCATTGCCAGCCTACATTTTATATCCTCTCTACTTCGACCATCGCCAGTTATTTTGCTCCCCAAATAGCAAAACTCCTTTACTACTTTAAGTGCCTCATTTCCTAATCTAATTCCCTCAGCATCACCCGACCCTATTCGACTACATTCCATTATCCTCGTTTTGCTTTTGTTGATGTTCGTCTTATATCCCCCTTTCAAGACACTGTCCATTCCGTTCAACTGCTCTTCCAAGTCCTTTGCTGCCTCTGACAGAATTACAATGTCATTGGCGAATCTCAAAGTTTTTATTTCTTCTCCCTGGATTTTAACACCTACTCCGAATTTTTCTTTTGTTTCCTTCACTGCTTGCTCAATATACAGATTGAATAACATCAAGGAGAGGCTACAACCCTGTCTCACTCCCTTCCCAACCACTGCTTCCCTTTCATGTCCCTCTACTTTTATAACTGCCATCTGGTTTCTGTACAAATTGTGAATAGCCTTTTGCTCCCTGTATTTTACCCCTGCCGCCTTCAGAATTTGAAAGAGTATTCCAATCAACATTGTCAAAAGCTTTCTCTAAGTCTACAAATGATAGAAATGTATGTTTGCCTTTCCTTAATCTATTTTCTAAGATAAGTCAAAGGGTCAGTATTGCCTCACGTGTTCCAACATTTCTATGGAATCCAAACTGATCTTCCCCAAGGTCGGCTTCTACCAGTTTTTCCATTCGTATGTAAATAATTCGCGTTAGTATTTTGCAGCTGTGACTTATTAAACTGATAGTTCGGTAATTTTCACATCTGTCAACACCTGCTTTCTTTGGGATTGGAATTATTATATTCTTCTTAAAGTCTGAGGGCATTTCGCCTGTCTCGTACATCTTGCTCACCAGATGGTAGAGTTTTGTCAGGACTGGCTCTCCCAAGGCTGTCAGTAGTTCTAACGGAATGTTGTCTACTCCCGGGGCCTTGTTTCGACTCAGGTCTTTCAGTGCTCTGTCAAGCTCTTCACGCAGTATCGTATCTCCCATTTCATCATCTACTCCTTCCACCTTTCTGCTTTCCCCTCTTTGCTTAGAACTGGGTTTCCATCTGAGCTCTTGATATTCATACAAGTGGCTCTCTTATCTCCAAAGGTCTCCTTAATTTTCCTGTAGGCAGTATCTATCTTACCCCTAGTGAAATAAGCCTCTACATCCTTACATTTGTTCTCTAGCCATGCCTGCTTAGCCATTTTGCACTTCCTGTCGATCTCATTTTTGAGACGTTTGTATTCCTTTTTGCCTGCTTCATTTACTGCATTTTTATGTTTTCTCCTTTCATCAATTAAATTCAATATTTCTTCTGTTACCCAAGGATTTCTACTAGCCCTCGTCTTTTTACCTACTTGATCCTCTGCTGCCTTCACTACTTCATCCCTCAGAGCTACCCATTCGTCTTTTACTGTATTTCTTTCCTCCATTCCTGTCAATTGTTCCCTTATGCTCTCCCTAAAACTCTGTACAACCTCTGGTTTAGTCAGTTTATCCAGGTCCCATCTCCTTAAATTCCCACCTTTTTGCAATTTCTTCAGTTTTAATCTACAGTTCATAACCAATAGATTGTGGTCAGAGTCCACATCTGCCCCTGGAAATGTCCTACAATTTAAAACCTGGTTCCTAAATCACTGTCTTACCATTATATAATCTATCTGATACCTTTTAGTATCTCCAGGATTCTTCCATGTATACAACCTTCTTTCATGATTCTTCAACCAAGTGTTAGCTATGATTAAGTTATGCTCTGTGCAAAATTCTACCAGACGGCTTCCTCTTTCTTTCCTTACCCCCAATCCATATTCACCTACTATGTTTCCTTCTCTCCTTTTCCTACTCTCGAATTCCAGTCACCAATGACTATTAAATTTTCATCTCCCTTCACTACCTGAATAATTTCTTTTATCTAGTCATACATCTCTTCAATTTCTTCGTCATCTGCGGAGCTAGTTGGCATATAAACTTGTACTACTGAAGTAGGCATGGGCTTCGTGTCTATCTTGGCCTCTATAATATGTTCACTATGCTGTTTGTAGTAGCTTACTCGCACTCCTATTTTTTTATTCATTATTAAACCTACTCCTGCATTACCCCTATTTGATTTTGTATTTATAATCCTGTATTCACCTGACCAGAAGTCTTGTTCCTCCTGCCACCAAACTTCACTAATTCTCACTATATCTAACTTTAACCTATCCATTTCCCTTTTTAAATTTTCTAACCTACCTGCCCGATTAAGGGATCTGACATTCCACGCTCCGATCCGTAGACTGCCAGTTTTCTTTCTCCTGGTAACGACGTCCTCCAGAGTAGTCCCTGCCCGGAGATCCGAATGGGGGACTATTTTACCTCCGGAATATTTTACCCAAGAGGACGCCATCATCATTTAACCATACAGTAAAGCTGGATGCCCTCGGGAAAAATTACGGCTGTAGTTTCCCCTTGCTTATGTCGTATGGTATTATATTCTGGGGTAACTCTTCCCACTCTAAAAGGATGTTTTTGGCTCAGAAATGGGCGGTTTGGGCAATAAGTGGTGTAAGTCCACGAACCCCTTGACCCCTGTTCACGAGTCTGTGTATTTTGACATTGGCCTCTCAATATATATATTCCTTACTGTCTTTTATTTTTAACAATATTAGCTTATTCCCAAGAATAAGCAGCTTTCACTCTGTTAATACTTGGCAGAAATCAAACCTGCATTTGAATTGGACTTCCTTAACTCTTGTGCAGAAAGGTGTGCAGTATACTGCTGCATCCATTTTCAATAACCTACCACTCAAATTCAAAAATTTTAGCAGTAATCCATGCGCTTTCAAATGAAAACTGAAGAGTTTCCTCGTGGGTCACTCCTATTCTGTTTAGTTCCTTGAAAAAATTAAGCTGATTGTTGTTGTATTGTTAATTACGTTTACTTAAGCTTAAGGATTTACTTTTTCAGGTTCATAAACATTTTATTTTTATCTTATTACTTTTATGTTGTAATTTCACGTACTGACACATTCCATGACCTGAGAGATTTGCTCCTCAACTTGGTCCACAGAACTTGACATGTAAATAAATATATAAACAAAGTTTTCCCTCTTCTGTAAATTATGTATTGGTAAATTGTTTATTAAGTTATTTTATTACTGTATCTCTATCACCATTACTTGAAGTCCAAAGACTAACAGATATGTTCCAATTCAATAGAATCAACAAACAAAACACTGATGATGATACAAAAGACAGCAACAAACTACTAAGCACAGTTAAACCTTATTTCTGGGCTGTGCACACCAGTTCCAAGTAGTCTAATACAGTACTTTTCTAAATACTTAAAAAGTCTACGTATCAGCAGAGATAAAACAATAAGTATGGACACTATTCCTTGACAACAAAAAATATGGAGAAAACTGATATTACAGAAATCATATTTCCTGTTCAAATGTGACATTACCTGAACGCTTACAGAACACAGACATCACATTTGCCTGAATTTACACCCTATTTGCATTAATGCCTAAAATGCATCAAGAATCACAAACACAAAATAAAATAACTGTGGGAAACATCAGCCAATGTCAATGGAACAATTAGTGAGCAAGCTACTATAGTCCATCTTATTTCTTTTTAACAAAGTATACAGTAAATAAACTGTATTGTGTTATAAGTTACCACATGATAAACTGATTTGCATAATAGTTTACTTTACTGGACATGACCTGGGAGTCTGAAAGAAACCAGATAAATCTCATCAAAATAGTAAAAATCTACTTTTAACACTGCAGACAATAATGGATTGATTTTTCACATAAAAAGTGAAAAAGATGAGCTGGTTGCAAATTTATGCACAAGCAATACCACAATTACCAATACTTTTCTCTTTTTTCCTTAACATCTACATCAATACCCTGCAATTCACACTTAAATGCCTGGTAAGGGGTTCTTCGAAACACTTTCAGACTATTTCTCTACTGTCCCACACTCTAGAAGACAATATCTGTACCCTTCAGGCTGAATAAGAACATGCGAAATTTGGAATCTATAGATTGAAGGGGGAAAAGATTATGGGAACCGGGTAAAGATAACAAGCAATTCGCACAAGGGGAAGAGTTCATCAACTTTTTCACAAACAGCTGAGCTTGCAGTATCGAATAAGTTTAATGTGTTACCAGAAGTAGGCCACTGTTGAGTGCAGCAGACCTCTAGCAAAGAAACTCAGTGTAACTTGGTACCAACTGAGAGTAGAAAGAAGAGCCTTGCTGCTACATAGTAGCCACGGGAAGGATGTATGCCAGGTGGTACAGGACAGGAACAGGATCACAAGTATTGTGAAGCCATATGCTGCGCTTAGCCAGGAGACAGAAGATACAGGGAATTTGCGCAAATATTTTGGCACATAGGATCAGGTTATTGCAGTAGGTGGAGTGGGGAAAGTCTGACTAAGGACAGGAATTACAGCAATGGGATGACCAGAATGAAATAAGAATGGCAACTATACGCATAAATATGAGGTGATGGTGGTCCCACAGTGCCTTGAACAGCCCGAGTGAACACCGCCATCAGCTGTGTTAACACTGAGTTGAAGATGTTGCTAACTGAAATTAAATCAAATAAGATTGCAGTACCTGTTGCTATAATTGGGAGACGAGGATACACTTGACACGGCCTAAACCTGAATATGAGAGGGAACGATACATTGGCTGAGCTTCTTGCAGAAAACATACCGGGGAGGGTGGGAGCGGGGCGGTCGTGCACCATCACCTAAGCAAGACCTGTGTGGTTACCGGTGTCAGAGAGGTATCTTTTTCTAGGTTAGAGTCAGAATTCAGGCACTGTGATTTGAAAGAAGTCAAAATAACAAAACAGCCCTAAAAATGCTTAAGAATGCACAGAAAAGTAAGTTAGCTTATTTCATCTAAATATTAGATGACTGCATAACAAGGTACAAGAGCTTTCTGTGTGTTTCAAAAATTTAGAGTACTCTGAAAAGATAGACATCCGGTGCCTATCTGAGCACCACACAACCACAGGGTTAGATCAGTCACATACAAAACATTACATTCTAGCATCTTACTCAGGTAAGACTGATATATGAAAAGGAGTTGTTACTTATACTAAGTCAGAATGCAAGTTCAAAAACATTGAAACAAGTATATTTTCTAGTGATCAAAACATAGAAGTGTGTGCTTGTGAATTAATGCTAAAAAATATCTAACTTTTAATTGAAATTGTATATAGACTCCCACTGGGAAACTAAACTGTTTATGAGGAATCTTGATTTCTTAGTATGCTGTCACACAAGAGCAAGCAGTTAACACCTCTCAATTTTCTAAGGAATTCTGATAGGAAAAGTGACATGGAAATATTTTTTGGATCCTGCAATTTGATCTCAGTAATTAAAGTTACAAAACGAGTGGAGAAAGACAGTAGGATCCTAGTTGATGATCTTTTCTTTGATAATGCTCAAAACAAGAAAATAACTATTTCCTCAATAACAAATGCTCTGTCTAATCATGATGCACAGCTAGGATAAATATCAATGCCTTATAGTATGGCCAATTGTCAGTGGAAATCATAATACTTAATGACCCAAGGACAAATGATTTCATGAATAGTTTACGAGAGATGTCGTAGGACGAAATTTATAATGAACCAAATGCCAACATAAAAGTTAATCTATCCTGAGGCACATTCACATCATTATTTGAAAATAGCTTTCTGCATAAGCTAGTCAGAAGAGACATTAAACATCCATGTAAAGCATCATGAATCACTATGGAGATTAAAGTATCTTGTGAAAGGAAAAGAGAAATGTACCTTCTGGCAAGAACAAGTAGACATTATGCACTAGTTGTACACTAAAAAACAACTCAAAACTAGTAAGAAAAGTTATTAAAAACAAGAAACATGCACATAATGTCATATCACTAATTCCAGCAACAGACTTAATGCTATATGAAACAGTGAAACAAGAGACAAGACAACCAGGCACAGAACAGGATAACATGACTACTGAAATGAATGGAGGGTCATGGGTAGCAAATACATGTAATAATCATTTCTTAAATACATTACAAACATCAGGGAGAAAAAATTCAAGAGAAAAATCACAGCAGTATGTTGAGAAAGGAACTCTCATAAAATTCAATCATATGAATGCACCAACTTCTCCGTCTGGAAAAAAAAAAATTACATTCTCTAAAACATAAAATCTCATCCGATTTTGGTGGTCTTTCCAATATAGTACTAAAGATTTGTTCCCACATAATAAGCTCAGTCTTATCTGAAATGTGTAATGCATCACTATCTCAAGGCATTTTTCCAGAGAAATTGAAATATTGCATTGACAAACCCCTATTCAAGAAAGACGATAGGAGAGATGTCATACACTACTGACCTGTTTCACAGTTGGCATCATTTTTTCAAATTTTTTGAAAAGGTAATGTGTTCTAGAATATTATCTCACCTGAGAAACAATATAATCATTGAATCACATTCAGGATTTCAGGAAAGTTGCTCTACTGAGACTGCCACTTACAAGTTCAGTCACAAAATTTGACAAGCATTACATAATAAAATAGCATTGGTTAGGGAAATACGGAAGCGTCCGATCCCGCCCGTCTGCTTTGACCCATGACGTCACAAATATGGCGGAAACAAAAACAAACACACACACTTTCCACAAGAAGCCTAATGACACTAAGGGGACAAGCGCGGGAAATGGGGTGTTTTGGGTGGGGGGGGGGGGGCAAACTAAATATAAACAAATTTAGACACCTTGCGTAGCTACAACGTGTAAGTGAAGACAGCCATGCATGAATACTCACCCACCTCCACAGGGGTCGTAACCCCTGCAACCCATAGAAGATAAAGATGCTTCAGTAGCTGATTAGTGTTTTTTGTCTTTTTAAAAAAATATCTCACGGGATAGAACGAACAGATCAGAAAGATAAATATAATAAACTAAAACAGAAATTGGAGGAAACATAATTAAAATAAGTAATAAGTGTTTTTAAATAAATAAAAAAAAAATCTTACGATATAGAACGAACAGATCAGAAAAGTAAATAAAATAAGAAAAAACAGAACTGGAGACAGCCACACTCAAACCAAACTCCGCGCCGTCATGACGTCACACACGACAACACCCTTACGTCACGGGTCAAAGCCGACGCGTGGGATCGGACACTTCTGTCGACCCCTGGTTAGTATTTTCTGTGACCTACCTATAACATTTGATAATGTAAATCACAGTATTCATCTGTATAAATTGAAGTTTTGTAAAATTGACGATATAGCCAACCAGCGGATAATGTCTTATTCAACAAAAAGAAAGTAGAAATTTGTACTTCATAATTCAACCAGTACAGACTGTGGTTGGTATTCTGACTTGTGTAGAAATCACATATGGGGTTCCCCAAGGCTGGATGTTAGATCCAGCTATTGCTCCTCATATTTGTAAATGATCTTCTGTCTAATATGCAACACACAGAATTAGTTCTTTTTGAAGAAGACATTAATATTGTAATCAATCCAAGTACAGATACAGAAAAAGAAGAAATGGTGAACAATGACATTTGACTGGTTTTCTGCGAATGATCTCACTCTGAATTTTAAAAAGACACAATATATCAAGTTTTGCTCATCTAGGGATACTACACCAATTACATGTGTAAGAGGGCGAGGAAATAATGAATAGGGTGGAAATTTCGAACTGGAATAAGCACATTTTGGAACTCCTAAAAAAAAAACTCAGTTCAGCCACATTTGCAGTTTGGATCACTGCAAATCTTAGGGAGTGGCAAATCTATAAGTTGACATATCTTCATTCAAATATGTCATATGGAATCATGTTTTGGGGTAACTAATCTTTTAAGAAAGTCTTCATAGTTCAAAAACATGCTGTAAGAATAATAAGTGGTGCTGACCCGTGGACATCTTGTAGACATGTGTTTGAGGAGTTGGGCACTCTGACTACTGCTTCACAGTGTATTTATTCCTCATGAAGTTTGTTGTAAATAATCTACTGCAGTTCAAAAGGAACAATGATTTACATAATGACAACACCAGAAAAACTTACACTCATAACTTCACATTAAGGTTGTCTTCAGCACAAAAAAATAGGTGCACAATGCTGCAACTAACATTTTTATCACTTATCCAGTGATATAAAATGACTGACAGACAGCAAAGCAAAATTTGAAAACAAACTGAAAAGTTCACATTTAGAGGATAAGGTTGGTGATCAAAATTTCATGAAAAGATCTCGTCACACTTCAAAAGACCTTTGTTTTAATTACTGCCAACTAAACTCGCTTATCATTTACCTGTCACTTTCTACTCTATTTCACCATAATACAAAATGAGCTGCCCTCCTCTGGACTTTTTCCAAAGTCCTCTGTCAACCCCATCTGGTAAGGTTCCCATACTGCAAAGCAATATGCTAGCAAGGACAAACAAATGTAGTGTGGGCAGTCTCTCTAGCAGAACTGTTGCATATTCCAGGTGGCCTGTCAATGAAAAGCAATCTTTTATTTGCCTTCTCTACAATACTACCTAAGTGATCATTCAAATTTAAGTTGTTCGTAGTAATTCCTGTATTTAGTTGACATGATAGCCCTTAAATTCATGTCATTTATCGTGTAACCAAACTTAAAACAGATTTCTTTTGTGCTCTTGTAGAAGATCTTATCCTTAGAGACAACTGCAACTTTTCGCACTATGCAGATATTTTGTCTAAATCATTTTGCAATTGGTTGTGATATTCTGATAACTTTACCAGATGGTAAATGACAGTATCACACGCAAAAAGTCTAATAGTGCTGCTCCAATTGTCTTCTAAATCATTCATTTATATACATTAGGAACAGCAGAGGGCCTGTAAAACTTCTCTGTGGTCCAAAATCCTTCTGCCAACTGATGCCAGTGAAATAAGTCTGTAATTCAGTGGATTACTCCTATTTTCTTTCTTGAGTATTGATGTGACCTAAGCAACTTTTCTGCCTTTTGGAATGGATCTTTGGTGAGTGAGCAGTTTAAACAATTTCTAAGTATGGGGCTAGTGTATTGGCATACTCTGATAGCAACCCAATCAGTATGCTATCTAGCCCAGAACACTTGCCATTATGAAGTACTTTAACCAGCTTCGTTACCCTGAGGATATCTGCTTCTAAGTTACTAGGTTGGAAGTTGGGTTGTTTTTGAGGGAAAAGACCAGACAGCAAGGTCACCGATCTCATCGGATTAGGGAAGGACGGGGAAGGAAGTCTGCTGTGCCATTTCAGAGGAACCACCCAGCATTTGCCTAGAGCGATTTAGGGAAATCACGGGAAACCTAAATCAAGATGGCCGGATGCGGGACTGAACTGCCGTCCTGCCAAATGCGAGTCCAGTGTGCTAACCACTGCGCCACCTTGCTCAGTGTGTTGACAGTTGTTCTCGATTCAAATTTGAAACAATTTTAGAATAAAATATGGATAAGCAACTCATAAACACACCCACAGATTATAGGGTTATGGGAAAATATGCTGTAAGAGTGTATCAGGAGAGTGACAGGGTAAATATAGAGGATGCGTAGGGAGGAGGACTGAATAAGAAAACTCATTAATAGAATACCAGTGCCAACATATATAACATTCTCACCTTGCATACAAACTGACGTTGGCCAGTATGAGTGCGGCGATGGTGGGTCAGATGTGATGACTGCATGTATGTCTTTCCACAGAACTGACATGCAAATGGCCGCTCTCCGGTGTGTGTACGTCCGTGGTGTGCTAGGTGTGATGACTGTGCATAAGCCTTACCGCAGTGGCCACACACAAATGGACGATGGGTATGCCTTGGAGGTGTTGTCTCAGTGCCACGACTGACAGTTTGTGGCGCAGGTGGTGGAGAGCAGCCTGGCGGCCGAGGATCACCCACCCAAAGCCGTGCCAGCAGCCGCCCTGCACTTGCACCAGGTGATGGCAACATACGCTACAGCTACAAAATTTCTGCTAATGGCAGAACCATACATTCATGAAGAGATCCTTTCTAACTAGTCTGCAACATTCCACTAGCAAAGAGAGAGACTGCTATAACCTGATATCATCACAATACCAAGTATCACAAGTAGATTCTTATTCTTCCTAAAGGGTGTGTGTTGGTTTCTCTTAACCGCTTCTGTTTGAAGAAGATAGCAGACTTCGTCATGAGTTGGAGGACACTTTGACGTTCTAAAAAATATATACGATTCCTTCGGTTGTGTGTCGAGCTGAGTGTGTGGGTACTCCACTGCACTCGACAGGTTAATATGAACTGTTCTGGTCGAACTTTTATTTTGCATTAGGACTCAATTCCAAATAAGTCACTTATCCTCATAAGTGTTACACAGGATGTAAAACAGATGCCATGTATATGATGGGCTTGCCCTTGTTTTCAAACTTTCTTTGCTCACAATTCTTGTTTTGCTTCCCAGGCTTCAACAAACAGCACATGCATGTTCTCGAACAGGGACAGTCTTGCATTTCTGCAACATATCAAATCAAAATCTCAGTATAACCTAATTTATAAAGGCTGGCTATATATCTAAAGACTCAAGCAATAACAAGCAGATATGATTACAGTATTGCAGGAGTATCAAGCAGCACATGTGCTTGATGAAACAAACTGTCTGGGAGGGGAAAAAGGAGGGGGGGGAAGCTAGTACTATACTGTAAAGTGATGAAACTAGCTGAGAACAAAATACAAATATTATCTGATAAATTAACAAACACAGATTTCAATTTCATGATATTAACAGACAATTAAATTAAAAAATGCCTTCATTATATATCTTTACTACATAATCCACTTGCACTGTCCGAAAGACAGGTATTGCATCAACACGTGCTCGGATACCCCTTACCTTATAGTAATGTCACATAAGTCATTTTTAAAACTTTTTGTTTTTACCATGCACATACTTTTCAGTAGCCCTATATGGAAATGATTTATAGCACTAATCTCATCATACAGAGCAGCTAATGAATACAGTAACATCAACTGCTATGAATTTGGTAAATAGTTAACTCAAGTTTTCTGCTGATATGGTCTTTTTAATCATTATTATACTACAATGGATAGTGTTGACCCAATTCAATTAATACGATGAGTCACTCAGATGAGTTTTGATCTATATAAATATTGTGTGTCATGAGTAATATCACACAGGCTGCTGAATATATGTGAAAAACGGTAACTACTGGAAAAGTAGTTACTTCATAAACTATCTCGGCATTGTCTGATAGCACAGTAATTCAGAAATAGCAAAAAGGTAAGTAGCATCAAAGCCTGCTTAAATTGTGTTTGAATGTGGCACACTAACAGGGAGTGATGGTAACAGACCGGTCGCATTTTGTGTACAGTATCTTACATTAACTATAAAAAACGCAAACAGAAGCAGACAGGTGTAACTGTAATCAAAGTTTTGAGCAAACTCTGATGCCACTTGGCTTACTGCTGCTGCTTCTATGTTGCTGTAATATCGGAGATTGTATAGATGTTCTATGAAGTAACCGTATTCTTACGCGTTCAACTGCAATGTACTTCACATTACATCCCTACACGTGCCATCCTTTCATTCTTAACGTTACGTACCGCACCAACATACAAAAAAGCTGAGGATCGATAAAAATGACGAAAATACACAGGTCACACGAAAATCCAGTTCTTTAACAGGGAGTGGTAGGGGAAGCGAATACATGAAACTTGTATTCACAGTGTTATGCTGTTTACTGTAAAAAAAAGTAAGTGCCACAGCAAACTTCGGCTTTCAAATTATCGATCACAAAAAATAATATCCTACATATACATACATTCTAAACACCACATTAAAACTACGATACCCAGGAGAATATGTGAAGGCGCATAATAAATTATACACGCCTACGTAAATTAATGGATTCTTAGCTACTCAAAAGAACAATTTTCATCGAGCCCTAAATTTCGCTTGTACTGCTTGCACTCGAATTATTTACTACACAGCACAGTAAAGAGGCGACGCATCTATTTTGCAATTTTAACTGTCGCTACAATCAAAACCTTGTCTGTCAATCAGGGGCATAAACTTAGATGATTCCTACCTTATATGTGATTCACATTTTCGTGAAGCAAAACCTACAACTCACAACTTCTTATACGGAACAGGATAACGAAAATTATGCCGTACTGACACTCCAATCATTAAACAATCATAACGCTGTACACAAATTATACACTGCAAAGATCTTTCCCTTGCTTATAAACAAATGACTTTTCGCAGGCAGCCAACGTTTCATGGTGTAATGTGTCATCCGGCTGCGACCTTTGTTTGGTATATTCCTTTGAAGAAAATTACAGTCCAAAGTCAAAAATTAAAAAAAAATTTGTAAAGTTGTTAGTAAAATTTAAATGGACGCAGGAACATGTGATCAAATGCCACAATCGTCGTAGAAATCGTGCTCACTTTTCAATAACTATCCCGTTTCTTGACATTTCTAGCGTTGGCTACACATTGAACAAATGAAAGTGCAAAAAGAGGAATCCAGAGATCATTGCAGGAATCTGAATACTTTGTTACTGATCATTAAGGGAACAAATACTATGACACAAAATCTCATGTTTGAATATGACACAATCGACTGCGTTCAGTTCGTATTCTTCCATGTTCATCAACAAAGCAACGAAAGAACCGAAAAGTTTTGTATATGTATATTTGACCAAAAAAAAAGCAGGAAAATAGGCCCGAAAAATTGGATCTGGTTGGGTTGGGGGTCGATTTCGGGAGGAGAACAAACCACGAGGTCATCGGTCTCATTTTGAGTTAGGGAAGGATAGGGAAGGAAGTCGGCCGTGCCCTTTCAAAGGAACCACCCCAGCATGTGCCTGGAGCGATTTAGGGAAACCACGGAAAAAACCTATATCAGGGTGGCCGGACGCGGGATTAAGCCGTCGTCCTTCCGAATGCGAGCCCAATGTGCTAATGATTGCGCCATGTCGCTCGGTTTGGGTCTGGTGGTGAGTCCTGCATGGATGGCCAAAGCTGTTAAGGCGACCACTCGCGTAAAAGCGTGAAATCTGTGTTCGAGTCCGGTCCATCATATATTTTCATTTTCATTCCCTTATACAGCTGATGGTTGTATGTTTCGCAACTGCCTGTTCCTTTGGACATGCATACACCACAGGCACTGCAATATCGTACTCTCTTACATCGAACCAGTGTTTCACACATATAGTACATTTTTTATATCACAGTTATCTCAGAAATAACAGTTTTAATATGACAAGTAGTGTTCCAAAGATCTGAGTGTCTATATTGACAGTGTGAGAAAATAATATGGACTATGAAATAATAAAGTCAATGGTAGCAGTGCTTCCAGTGCTACTGCTGCTGCCACTAATAGTGATATTAGTAATAATTATAATGACAATAATAACAATAATGATAGTGGCATATATGAAAAGAATTTCTGATGTATCGAGTTCTGTGGAAAGGAAGTTTAGGAGACTGCACCAGCTATGAATACTGAGAAATAAAGGTTGGCTTATTTGTGGAATGAGATAAATATTCGTATTACAGGTTTGAGTTGCCATCTCTCAAATAGACTTTTAGTTTTAGTATTAATGTAACTTTGCTTGACTTTTATGGTGATTCTTTGTAGTGATTTTTGCAAAGCCTCAAGAGAATAATGGCTCTCGTAATTAAAACAATTAAAATGTTATTTTGTAACTTACGGTCGCTGGACAAGGAAACATACAACTTCGATATTTAAAAGATACAGGTTGTTGGTCTAAAAGGACATACATTCTAATGCGAGACCACTAACAAAATGCTAGTTGATGCTCCTTATCCTTCGTCAATTACTCTGAAGAGCCAAAGAAACTGGTGCATCTGCCTACTATCATGTAGGACCCCATGAGCACGCAGAAGTGTCCCAACACAACGTGGCAATGACTTGGCTAATGTCAGAAGTAGTGCTGGAAAGAATTGACGCCATGAATCCTGCAGGGCTGTCCGTAAATCAGTAAGATTACAAGGGGGGTGGAGATCTCTTCTGAACAGCATGTTGCAAGGCATCCCAGACTTACTCAATAATCTTCATGTTTGGTGAGTCTGGTGGCCAACATAAGCGTCTAAACTCAGAAGAATGTTCTTGGAGCCACTCTGTAGTAATTCTGGATGTCTGGGGTGTTGCGTTGTCCTGCTGGAATTGCCAAGTCTGTCGGAATGCACAATAGACACGAATGGATGTAGGTGATCAGACAGGATGCTTACATACGTCTCACATGACAGAGTTGTATGGACGTATCATTGGTACCATATCACCTCAACTTCACACACCTCATACCATTACAGGGCCTCCACCAGCTTGAACAGTTCCCTGCTAACATGCAGGGTCCATGGATTCATGAGGTTAGCTCTATACCCATACACGTCCATCTGCTCAATACAATTTGAAACAAGACTCATCCGACCAGGCAACATGCTTCCAGTTATTAACAGTCAATGTGAGTCTTGATGGACCCAGGCGAGGCATAAAGCTTTGTGTCGTGCAGTCATCAAGGGTACATGAATGGACCTTCAGTTCCAAAATCCCATATTAATGATGTTTCATTGAATGGTTGGCACACTGATACTTGTTGATGGCACAGCTTTGAAATCTGCAGCAATTTGCAGAAGGGTTGCACTTGTCACGCTGAACGATTCTCTTCAGTCGTTGTTGGTCCCTTTGTTGCAGGGTCTTTTTCCGGTTGCAGTGATGTCGGAGATCTGATGTTTTACTGGATTCCTGATATTCAAGGTACACTCATGAAATAAATGGTTGTACGGGAAAATCACCACTTCATCGCCATCTCGGAGATGCTGTGTCCCACCGCTCATGTGCCGACTACAACACCACATTCAAACTAACTTAAATCGTGATAACTTGCCATTGTAGAAGCAGTAACCGATCTAACAACTGCGCCAGATGGTTGTCTTACATAGGCGTTGCCGACCGCAGTGCCGTATTCTGCCTGTTCACATATCTCTGTATTTGAATATGCACGCCTATACCAGCATCTTTAGCGCTTCAGTGTGTCCTCTCGCTGATTGTTGCGAAATATTACTACAAAATACAAATTGTTTATGATGGAAGCAATTAGGTCTGGTAGTATGTCATTTTCAATAAAGCACCAATACTTTTAATTATTTACTTTATCAAGTAAATAATTGTGCAGCGTCTGGTAGATTACGCTAAGACTTTCGTCTCAATACTCTAACAGACAGAATGAAAGAATAATAATAGAAAGTTTTTGTCTTTTGTTTTAGAAATAAATATTATCTTAGGTATTATCTCTTATGCCTATCACATGTATATAAATTAATTCTTTGCTGGTACTTGGCATATTTATTTCATACAGAATTTTTCTTTTCCCTTGAAAGACCTATTACAGAAATCAGGGAGAAGTTGGTAATAAATACATGCAGGAGTAACGACTTCATTCAGGGACAACTGTAATCATTAATGTTGCTTCAGCAGATATATAATTAACTGTCTTCTGACGCTGCAGATGTTATTCAGTTATCCAATGTAATGCGGGAGGATATTCGAGAGGTGGGTTTCTGTTACTGAGAAGGACTTTGAGAAAGTGGCTAAACGATGGAGGCGTACAAAAGAGATTTTGCTCTGTTGGAAAAGGGTGTTCGTTCCATGTTGCTCAGACAAGAAGGTTAGGACCGAATAGAGATGTGGGGGGGGGGGGGGGGACATTGTGTACTGAGAAGAGAGAAGACAAGACAGGGGGTAAGGAAAACTCTGCACTTGTCTGCAAGTGGATAACTGTGCATATGATGGTCAAATATGATCAAAGAGTCGAACATCACTGACATAACGAACATGGGCATTCAGAACCAGTTTTAGGCGCTGTCAGCTTTCCTCAGCAAGACCTTCTGGGATAACATTTCTGTAATCAATAATTAGAAATCTAAGGGTTTGTACAGATTTCTTTTTGAGGTCAAGAGGAAAGAGCTTTTTATGCTTTTGTAGAGCATGGAGAGATGCTGATGCCACCTTGCAGATCGCAGTTATGTGTGCAGTCAAATTAAGATTTTCACCTATTATTTCTTCTAGACTTTTTCTGAGAGAGAGAAGTTGATATTTGTCCTATTTAGGGTTAAATTTGGCAGGGATTCCCGATATTTCATGTTACGAGCCTAGAATGACCAATCAGTACCACTTGG
Source organism: Schistocerca nitens (assembly GCF_023898315.1). Taxonomy (NCBI): domain Eukaryota; kingdom Metazoa; phylum Arthropoda; class Insecta; order Orthoptera; family Acrididae; genus Schistocerca; species Schistocerca nitens. Next base: position 691,018,162 of record NC_064617.1, read on the forward strand.
GGTTTGGATGGGCTGAGCTTTAACTCTACATGCTGTGCCAATTTAGTTAATTACAACGCAGATTGACTGAGATATCAGGTCTCAATAATAGGGAAATAAAAACAGGTAGACCTTGATTAATAAGAGTTTCCACTAACACAAAATTATGAAACAGCTCTGCATTAAAAGGGGAACAGGCAGGCCTTCAATAATAACAGCTTCAGTGAAGTAAAGCTACCAAATAGGAAACAGGCAGGTGTTCTTTAATAATATCTTCAGCTAAGTATAATTACCAAATGCAAAACAGACAGATCTTCAATAATAGCGGCTTCAATTAAGTTAAATTACCAAATAGAAAACAGGCAGGCCTTCGTAATAACAGCTTCAGTTAAGTAAAATTATCAAACAGAAAACGTCCAGGAGGTCTTTAATAACAGCCTCAGTTAACTAAAATTACCAAATCGAAAACAGACAGGCCTTCAACGATGACTACTCCAGTTAAGCAAAATGACCAAATGAAAAACAGGCTGACCTTCTTTACTCGAAAGATTAATCATGTGATAATACACATGCGATTTAAAAAATATATCAAAACTTGGCTTTTGTTTTCACATGTTTCCATGTTAAAACACTCAAGGGCAAGTGAATTTCAATTTTAATCAATTCATTCTTGTCGACGAGAACTACCCAACAATAACAATTTACATCACTTCCAACAGCTAATGCACCTCTAGTTACCAGTCAACACAGGACAACACAACACATAACTAGTAGTGCCCAATGAACCACTTTAATGGTACACCATTACATGCTACACTCTCTATACGCTAAATCGTCAGCCCAAACAAGTTATTTCTTGCACAGCAGAGCTTAAATAGCTTAGCACGCCTTAAGGTAGATTCATTCTGAAGTAAGCTAACTTAACAGCGCTAAACCTGCATAGACACCACTTATGCTAGATGACTAATCACTACACTATCCTAATGGAGTGTGGTGCACTTGCATGTAACTTAGAATGAGGGGGCAGCCCTATTGGGGGCAAAAAAATTCTCACACTTATATTTTTAATTTAATTACACACAACACTGGCAAATAGTATCAAAGGGCCACGCCAGTTTCGATACATATTGCATGTAATGCTTTCACAGTCATTGCCACTAATGGCGCAACCCTCCACTTTTATCGCCATGGCGCCAGAAAAACAAATCCGAACAAGAACTTCAAATATAATCTTCCACCACCAGCACACATGTGTAAATTCAGTAATCACATTCCACCCTAGGAGTGTAAAATGTCACTGTAGGACATTTATAGCAATGAACACAAAGAGAGAGAAAATGAACGACCCACGGCTTGCTATTAGTCTCAAGCCAGACAAACAGAATAATAGCAATACATGCGGCAATGTTGGAACAACAGACATGGGCTGCACTCCGTGCTAGTACGTGTCATCAGACACAGACAACACTCACCTTGTCCCGCACTTGTTGATGGTGCACAAGACCCATCACACAAGGTCCGTAGTTAATTTGTAGTGTCTGCTGGCCAGGTGCTTGCATAAAATTTGTCTTTATCGCTACCTCTTTCTACTCTAAGATAATTTCTCTAACCTATAGTGGACTCACAGTAAAACAAGAAAGTTAAGGAGCTTGCAGTAACAGTAACAATGCAACCAAATACAAACCACACGCCACTCACAAATTCGACAATCGGACTGAGTCTATGGAAAACTACCACGAACTATGGCAATGACACTGCACTAAAACACTTACTAGCAGATCTGTGGTACAACACTGAATCAATCTTCTCAATGTAAATGTATGGTCCCATTCAATAAGTAGGTATATGTCTTTTGTACCATAGACCCCACACACTATTTTGATATCCTATCAAATCGACATATCAACTAATCGCGCCAATCCATAGTACATAAGCTGCAGAGCAATGATGTGGCCATAGGCACCACTCACTAACATTTGCTGGTCAGTCTATGTATGAAGACAGCATTCAAATTGGCCCCACAAAATGTCCAGCAACCACTTGCCGGACTCTGTGCCCAAGATGCTTGTGCCAGTGTTCGTCTTATTTGCTGGGCAGACGTCTCACTCAGCCCTCCTCATTCCATTACCCCCTGTCAACTCATCATGCGACAACATACCCCGTTTCCACGTACAACCTCAAGCAAAGGTCTTAGTGACCTCAAGCCAGAGGGACATCACATAACAGATGGAGATAGTGGCGCCAGGAATTCGAAAGGCGACACGAACAACTCCGCCACAGCTCAACCTCCACTGATCTTACCAGTGGCTAGATGCCTGACAAGCAAGTTAATCAGACCCAGAATTTTGATAGTAGAGCATGGGCCTATGAAAAAAAAGTAATGCGCAACTCTTGCCCATTGATCACATGACATCTCTGAGGGCAGGGGCACACAGAAGATAATTAACACAAATACCCAAACTCCAGATACCAATTATGCCTGACAAGCAAGTTAATTGGACCCAGAATTTTGACAGTAAAGCATGGGCCTACGAAAACAAACTGCCATGCTCCTTGTCAATCAGAGGCAACTCTTGCCCATTGACCACACGACATCTCTGAGGGCACAAGCACACAGAAGATAATTTACACAAATGCACAAACACCAAATAACAATTATAATTACTGTAAGTGCTCCTTCTTTAGATGCCCAATTCTTGGATCCACAGCAAGCTATCTCCCTGTGAACAATGAAATAAATTAATACAATGCTGCCGGCCGGAGTGGCCGTACATTTCCAGGCACTACAGTCTGGGGCCGCGTGACCGCTACGGTCGCAGGTTCAAATCCTGCCTCGGGCATGGATGTGTGTGATGTCCTTAGGTTAGTTAGGTTTAAGTAGTTCTAAGTTCTAGGGGACTGATGACTGCAGCAGTTAAGTCCCATAGTGCTCAGAGCCAGCCATTAATACAATGCTCAACAGACAGTAAGAGATCCTTATGCACTAAAGGAATAATCACAGGAAATGACAAATGATCACAGAAAGGGTAGACAATTCTAAACCTCCCCACCCCCACCCCATCCCACTAGCAGAATGCAACTAGTATCTGAATACCAGTTGAAACCTACAGTTTGTAAGATGGCAAGAACTATGCCCCTTACATGAAGTCATTAAAGATCACCTAACTCATGTCGAGAGAACAGTAGGACTGAACAAAAATGACTGACAAGGCACAATGCATCTTGTAGAGGGTAAAGTATGAACCTATTGGAATAATTAATGTCGGGTGATGGTTTTAAAGTAATTCACACGACATGAAAACTTTGTGGAAACGCGTCAATTTACTGGAGGCTAGTTTATCCCAGGGAAGTACTCAGAATTGACTGTGGCCGGTTGGGGAGCGGCGAAGGGAAGTGACAATAGGCAGCTTAGGGCGGCTCAAGATCTGAGAAATCGGTAACGGGGCGCGGCCTCCAGCTGACTTAAGATGAGTGACATTGAGTGGGTGGCCGACCCCATGCTGGTGTACCGGGAAGCAGACAGAGAACTTGTATGCCTGTTGATAAATGTCCGTCATCCCATTTTCAGTGAAACATGCGAGAAAGCCGCGCAAAGCTACGGTGGAGCGGTCAACAGCGGCCAAAATATGCGTGTTCGTGACTATAGCAACTTCACGCTGAATTCTCGGTCTGCAGAGTCTAAAGTAAATCAGGTGAAGAGCGACAGAATGAAATACGCCGGCCTCCGATGGGAACGTAGGACCAAGGATTTGAAGTACTCTCCTGGGAGTCAGAATTCCGGAAAAATTGGTGTTTTGTGCAGACGCTAACCTTGATGGGTGGCCTGGGAGGAGCTAAATAGCAGAAGTTGAGAGGAAGGGAAATTTTGTGGGAGTTTGTTCACTTTCCAGAGCAGGAATTGGTCGGCACTCGAAAGCGATGCATAATTAACGCGACTTGCGTTGCAATTGGCGTAAGTGATTTTGCTGGAGGGGAAACCGAGGCGAAGAGCGGACTGGGAGAAGTCTCCATAGTGGTCTTCCGTTCCCAGCTTGCCTAGAGTGCAGATGTGGCGTTCTTGACTCAGCTTGCCTGAGAAAGAGTGAGCATCTCTGCAGCTTAGGACTTAGCAAATGGAACGATTGAGCTTGGAGATAGAAAGTTTTCGTTCAGCTATGTACTGAGCAAGATAGCTATAAGTGAATAGACGAGCGCAGCCTTGCGGCACCACGAGGTCGGCCGACGTCCGCATAACGACGCCGCCCCGCCATGCTGAATTCAGTGATATTGCGCCCGCTCTGGCCACTGATTAATTTGTTGGATCACGTTGGCAAAGTTTCCGTGAGGGTTCCATGGGCCGTGTATTGTAGAATTCGTCTTGCACTTCGCATTACGCCTGGGTTAGTCGATAGGAATTACTTTTTATTTCAATCAAGTAGTTGAAATCCCAAGTCACTTCCTTAATCAATTTAATGTTCAACATTTGCATCTGGTGTTCAATAGCTGAATATAACATCAATGTGCACTCCTTTTTAATTAACAGGGATCAATTCTGAATCAATTAATGTCAACACTGCCACCGCACTTCAATCAGGAGTCACAGGGCCTTATTACTTTCTTTGCATTATCCGACATTGTGGCAGTTTTGCTCTCTCTGTTGATCTGTTAGTCAATTACCTGGGGTGAACTCACGCCAAAACCAGATAAGCGATGGGTGGGGTGTTACAAATGATAGATAAAGGGATGTAAAGTGAAAGGTATGGGCCCTTGTACCATCACGTGTCATTTCCTATTACTACCTTGTTGACATAATACCTTTGAAACAAGCACACCTTTGGCAGTCACAATTTCAGTTAATTACAACACAGACTGAGTGAGGCATCAGGTCTCAATAATAGGGTAATTAAACTAGGTAGGCCATGATCAATAAGAGTTTCCACTAACACAAAAGTATGAAACAGCTCTTAATTTAATTAAAAGGGGAACAGCCAGGACCTGAATAATAACAGTTTCAGTTAAGTAAAACAACCAAGTCGAAAACAGCCATGCCTTCTTTTAAAAACAGCATCAGTTAAGTAAAATTACCAAATGCAAATCAGGCAGGCATTCAATAATAGCAGTTTCAGTTAAGTACAATTACCAAATAGAAAACAGGCAGGCATTCTTAATAACAGCTTCAATTAACCAAAATTACCAAATAGAAAATGGCCAGGCTTTCCTTAATAATAGCCTAAGTAGACTTACCTAATCGAAAACAGACAGGCCTTCAATGATGACAGCTTCAGTTAAGCAAAATTACCAAATGCAAAACAGGCTGGCCTTCTTTACTCGAAAGATAAATCATGTGATAATACACATGCAATTTAACAAATGATATCAAAAACTGGCTTTTGTTTTCATAAGTTTCCATCTTAAAACACTCAAGGACACGTGAATTCCGATTTTAATCAGTTCAAAGAAAACTACCTCATAATAACAATTTACATCATATCTAACAGCTATGAACTTCTGGTCACCAATCACCACAGGACAATACAACACATAACTACTAGTGCCCAATGGTACTTTAATAGTACACCATTACGTGCTATGCTCTCTATATGCTAAATCATCGGTCCAAATGAGTTATTTCTCATGCAACAAAGCTTAAATAGCTTAGCACGTCTTAAGATAGATACATTCTGAAGAAAACTAGCTTAACAGCGTTAAATCTGCATAGACACCACTTATGCTACGTCACTATCCTAAGAGAGTGTAGTGCACTCACATCTAACCTAGAATTAGGGAGCGGCCATATTGGGTGCGACAAAAATTTCTTACACTTGTACTTTTAATTTAATTAAACACAAAACTGGCAAACAGTATCAAAGGGCCACGCCAATTGCGCTTTATCAAATTACAAAATCATCAGTTCTTTGGTCATGCTAAATATGGCAAACACACTTCCTGGTATATTTCATGAGGATACATATGGCATGCAATTCTTTCACAGGTACTGCTGCTAATGGCGCAACCCTCCACTTTTATCACCACGGAGTCATAAAAACAAGTCTGAACAAGAATATCAAATACAGTGTTCCACTACCAGCACTAATTCATAAAATCAACAATCACGTTCGTTCCTAGGAGTGTAAAACGTCACTGTAGGACATTTAGAGCAATGAACAGAGAGAGAGAGAGAGAGAGAGAGAGAGAGAGAGAAGATGTACGACCAACAGTTTCTATTATTGTGGAATCCTGCCCACTCATCTCTTATAGGGTGCCTAGGAAGCTTTCACGGACAACTAGAAAACATACAAGCAAATTATATGAATGGAATTTATTACAGTAATTGAACTGACAATACTTAACTTTCCTTTATACATGATAGCTTGTAAGCAATTGGCGACATGCAAATAAACAATGTCCTTTGAGAGATACAGTTTCCATGCAAGCTAATCACACAAATTCATATGCCACTGCTATCATTAATACCAATGCAGCTCTTTTAGTGTCTCTCTTCTAGTCCATCTTCTAGTGCTGGTCTACTAGTGCCCCCCTCTGCTGTTTCGTTCTTGATCTTCATGCCAGCCCAAGTATTGGGACAACATATATTTCAGTCCACTCTGCATTGTTGCCAGATGTATCGAATATGGCAGCGATGGCGTCATCCAAAATGGCGTCATGTAATCTTAGCAACAGCGCATGACCTCATCCAAAAGGGCGGCCATGACGTCATCCAAAATGATGGGAAGTTTGAATTTTGGCGGAAAAATGCCACGCCCCCCACCCCCAGAAAAATGGCACAAAGTTCAAATTCCAACAGGATAATGCACCACACCTCTATTATCTGTACTAAGCAAAGAAAATCGCGGGAACATATCTCACTTGGGCTACCTCCACTAACCTAAGTCAACCGACCGCCAATTCCTCCTACGAACTGGCGCCAAGTTTGAATTTTGGTGGAAGAATAGGTCACTTGGGGTTTTGTGCTGGTGCGAAAGAAAATATACTTGTACTAACGTCAGTCGACTCCTCCACCTAAGGACTCATGGGAAAAAAGGACTATTATTTAACCAGGTTCAAGCAGATGTGTTCGCCACTGGGCCTGGACTCCAACTGGCTTAGTTCAGTTCGTCGCCACCAGAGGGCGCTACCATGACGTCGGGTGATGACGCAAGTACTGTTATTCAATATGGCTGCATGGATGTTCTTCACCATGTGCTCTAGGACACACACGACCACTGCACAGTGCCTCTCTCTCGCGAACATTCATAACAGCATACTCGTAGCGTCAGTGGCCCGCGAGGGCACACCCCTGACGCCACAGCCTGATGCCTGCATCTTCATACTCGCACCAGAGATAGTCTTCTGTAAATATCCTAACTTTTGTAACATCCACAATGCCTATCTAACCTATCAATTACCTAACTACTTAATTCCATTCCAATTTTAATGTACCACTTCGATATTCAATGAACAAATGAGAAATTTCATATTTTCCCACTAGGGGCATAGTGTTCCTTCATGACGTAGCACACTCCAGCCCTACAATGCTGCTCTCCTATTGGCTACTCCATTAGTGACGTGGCTCTACGTCATAGAACCTATATAAACCAAACCACAATCCACCCTCACTCTGCTCCTTTACTTGGTTCAGTATCTGTGTGTGTCATCGTCGTCAGTCTACTTTCGTACAATATGAAGTGTACAGGCAGCACCAACAGCAGCGACAGTGCCAGTCGCAGCAGCAGCAAAAGATGCCATGTAGAGGAAGTTCAATTACCTGGTAAGTACATTTTCACTGTTCTGATATCTGCAACCTTTAACTCAGTGTATGCATGTTATATCTGTTTTGGACAGCATTCTGTACAGAATGTTTCGCCCTTTAACAGATTTTGTGCATGTGTGTCTATGTGTCCTGTGTCTCTATGTCATATCTGTTTTGGTCCGCTCTCTATGCAGATTGTTAGGTCTTTTAATGGATTGTATGTGTTTTTGTATACATGTGTTCTGTGCCTCTATATCTGGTTTAAATACTGACTGCTGCACCCTTTAAGTGTTTGCGCTTGTTCTACAGACATTTTCTTCCATGCTCGATATTATACTCGGTCTTTTCCAACTTTCTAGATTACATACCGCAAATGGTGGAAGAGCTTGATCAGCAGCTGGAGTTCGAGAGGACTCAAGCACAGCTCGAATGTAAGTACATTTGTAATAAAAACTTACTTCTTAAATCAAATAATTTCCTATAATATATATACTCGTTTTCCAAGTGTCTAGATTGAGATTTCTTGGACATATTCGTTTCTTTTTCTTATAGATGATGATCATTCCACCCATAGGGAGGGGTGCACTGAGGACGGCATGCAAGGTGGGGGATGAAATGACAGCCGCTGCAGAAAGACGCCAAATTATCGAACTTATAGCGGAGGAGCTCGATCTGACTGAGTGGATGGGAGACCTGACTGAATGTGACAATGAGTTGCTCAAACCATGGAGCCAGAGCGGAGAAGGTGAATAGTTTTGAACATTATCATTGCATCAAATAACTACCATTATTTAGTCTTATTATTTATGGCTCTTTCAAATTTACATACACTCCTGGAAATGGAAAAAAGAACACATTGACACCGGTGTGTCAGACCCACCATACTTGCTCCGGACACTACGAGAGGGCTGTACAAGCAATGATCACACGCACGGCACAACGGACACACCAGGAACCGCGGTGTTGGCCGTCGAATGGCGCTAGCTGCGCAGCATTTGTGCACCGCCACCGTCAGTGTCAGCCAGTTTGCCGTGGCATACGGAGCTCCATCGCAGTCTTTAACACTGGTAGCATGCCGCGACAGCGTGGACGTGAACCGTATGTGCAGTTGACGGACTTTGAGCGAGGGCATATAGTGGGCATGCGGGAGGCCGGGTGGACGTACCGCCGAATTGCTCAACACGTGGGGCGTGAGGTCTCCACAGTACATCGATGTTGTCGCCAGTGGTCGGCGGAAGGTGCACGTGCCCGTCGACCTGGGACCGGACCGCAGCGACGCACGGATGCACGCCAAGACCGTAGGATCCTACGCAGTGCCGTAGGGGACCGCACCGCCACTTCCCAGCAAATTAGGGACACTGTTGCTTCTGGGGTATCGGCGAGGACCATTCGCAACCGTCTCCATGAAGCTGGGCTACGGGCCCGCACACCGTTAGGCCGTCTTCCGCTCACGCCCCAACATCGTGCAGCCCGCCTCCAGTGGTGTCGCGACAGGCGTGAATGGAGGGACGAATGGAGACGTGTCGTCTTCAGCGATGAGAGTCGCTTCTGCCTTGGTGCCAATGATGGTCGTATGCGTGTTTGTCGCCGTGCAGGTGAGCGCCACAATCAGGACTGCATACGACCGAGGCACACAGGGGCAACACCCGGCATCATGGTGTGGGGAGCGATCTCCTACACTGGCCATACACCACTGGTGATCGTCGAGGGGACACTGAATAGTGCACGGTACATCCAAACCGTCATCGAACCCATCGTTCTACCATTCCTAGACCGGCAAGGGAACTTGCTGTTCCAACAGGACAATGCACGTCCGCATGTATCCCGTGCCACCCAACGTGCTCTAGAAGGTGTAAGTCAACTACCCTGGCCAGCAAGATCTCCGGATCTGTCCCCCATTGAGCATGTTTGGGACTGGATGAAGCGTCGTCTCACGCGGTCTGCACGTCCAGCACGAACGCTGGTCCAACTGAGGCGCCAGGTGGAAATGGCATGGCAAGCCGTTCCACAGGACTACATCCAGCATCTCTACGATCGTCTCCATGGGAGAATAGCAGCCTGCATTGCTGCGAAAGGTGGATATACACTGTACTAGTGCCGACATTGTGCATGCTCTGCTGCCTGTGTCTATGTGCCTGTGGTTCTGTCAGTGTGATCATGTGATGTATCTGACCCCAGGAATGTGTCAATAAAGTTTCCCCTTCCTGGGACAATGAATTCACGGTGTTCTTATTTCAATTTCCAGGAGTGTAATTAAATTCATATTTTTCTTATTTATGTTATAGGTGTATCACATGGTATGTGCCGTATACCTTATGTTACAGGTATATCACACAGTGTGTGCCATATACTTAGAGCGGTGGTTGCAGGAGCGGGAATCGGGGGCACACAGCTACGGAGACATGCTCCACCATGTGTAGCCCCCATCAGAGATGAGCAAGAGGCAGCAGCAGAAGCCGAAGCGCCTCCCCGTACACCACCCCAGACTCTCTGGCACCCATGGGAAATGCAGTCGGCAGGAGAGGAAGAACAGCACATGAAATGGTCTCCTGCCCCACCGCCCGGTAACAGGAGCATCGCACCCCAGGGGCCATCGCCGCAGCCCGGTTGTTCCAGCCGGCAATCACCGCCTCCACCTCCTCCTCTGCTATTTCACCCCTGCCTCCAACGCAAGGTTAGTGTGCCCATCCGCATACCCCTCCCTGCAGATGACGCGCCATCGCCAGCCCCATCTTTGACTGGCTGGACCCCTAGTTGTAGTACCAATAGTAACAGTAATTATGCTGTGGCTAGCGGTAGTGCTCTCCCCCGTCCTATTGATAGTGAATTGGATCAGAATAATGGCGTAATGACCCCCCTAGAATACTCAGCAGTTGCTAGGGCTTTTGAGGGGTGCATCTCTTTCACTAGGATTGAGAATCCGGGAGGGAGGTACCGCGACCCTGTCGGGTTTTTAGAAGCATGCCTCCCTGTCTTGGAGACCGAGCTCGTCAAATTCCTAGAAGATCCGATATTTATCGCAATTAAGTGCAGTGCAGTATTATGCTGCAAATTGCGTCACCCCCCTAAACATCAAGGTGGCGCAGAGACAACGACTCTGCACTATTTATGGGATGATAGTGGCTTTATTTCTTGGAGCACATCCATTGCTGAGTGGTATCGTGAATCCACCTTGAGCTCTAGTATGGCCTGATTTTCCAAGATGGCAGTATGTGGGTCCGCTAAAGCACTCAGCTGTATAGCACACCTCGACATCCGTATACATGTCTATGATCCAATAAATGGAGCGTCCAGTTATATTAAACTCCCTAAGGATATTGAGAAGAAGTGGGCATCCATTAATGTCCAAAATACAAAAGATCAAGATTGTTTTGCATGGTCAGTCCTGGCTTGTGAGAGAAATTACAAATATCATCCTGCTCGTCCGAGCAGTCACAAAGTCAATGATATTACAAGACAGTATAACTTTGATGATATAGAGTTCCCTGTAAAGATCCAGGACATACATAGATTTGAGTCTCAGAGTATCGGAATATCGGTTCACGTTCATGGCCTGGAGAAGAAGAAGAAGGACAAGTCAGATGAGCAAGACAAGCACACAGTAGGTGGTCCCCTCAATTTCTCAAAATTTGCAGATGAGCGAGAGTTGCATGTAAACATGCAGCTCTTCTCTGAAGGTGATAACTGTCACTACATCTGGATCAACGACATGTCCTGACGTCTTTCCTCCCAACTAACAAAAAATTGCTATAAAAAGCATATTTGTTTAAGGTGTTTGAATTATTTCTCATCTGAAGAGTTATTAGCGTTACATCTATTAGATTGTGCTTCCAAGGACGCGGTACATGTGATTATGCCCACTGAGGAAAATAACTTCATTAAATTTCAAAATGCTCACCACCAGCAGCGTTGTCCTTTTGTAGTGTATGCCAACTTTTAATGCCTGCTGGCTCCTATAGCTCATTGTGAATGGATCGCGTTAGCCTCACACACAAACTTCACACAAAAACATGTACCTTATACAGCAGAGTTCCAAGTTGTATGTGGATATGATTCTAAACTTAACTGCTACCAGTCTTATGTAGGGAACGATCCTATGGTTTGGCTTCTCACTGGGCTTGAAAAACGTTCATGGGAAGTTGATTGGCTCTACAGCACCAACATTCCCATGATCAAATCAAAGGAAGATGATGAAATGTATGAAAAGGCGGTTAATTGTCATATTTGTAGCTTAGCCTTAGATAGAAAAGCAGAAACTCCTCGTAAAGACCACTGCCATCTTACAGGTAAGTTCCATGGTGCAGCTCATAACGCATGCAATTTGAAGAACCTGTTACTTAGACACATACCCGTCTTTTTTCATAATTTGAGAGAGTATGATGATCATTTTCTTGTGAGAATTTGGCTACTTTCGGTATGAAGAAAGATCAGGTCAGTGTCCTCCCTGAAAGTGTTGAGAAGTACATTTCTCTCTCAAAACAAATGACTCCAAAATTTACGCTCCGCTTCCTTGACTCTTTACGCTTTATGCAGACTTCACTCCAGAAACTGGTTGAGACTTTCTCGGAATGATAAGCGTATCACTCTATCTGCATTTCCCGATGAGGAAAAGTTCCAACTTGTGACTAGGAAAGGAGTTTTTCATACGAGTATGTTGATAGAATAGCAAAACTCAAGGAAACCATGCTTCCCACAAATCTGCATACAGTACTCTCACAGGCAATGCCATAACGATAGCAGATTATGAGCGTGCCACGAATGTCTATCAGGAATTCAGTGTCCCCAATTTGGGAGAATATGCAAGGTTATACATGGACATGGAAGTGCGTTTGCTTGCAGATGCTTTCAAAAAGTTCCGGAGTGTATGTATGACCACATACTCTCTAGACCACGTCTTTCATTACACAGCACCTGGGTTGTCCTGGGACGCTATGCTCAAAAAATGGGGTGCAGCATTGAACTTTTGACTGATGCTGCAGTGCTTCTGTTTTTTGAGCGAGGGATCCCTGGGGGACTTTGTCAATGTGTTCACATGCACGCCAAGGCAAATAACCCACAGGTGGGTGTCAAGTTCAACGCATCCCTTGATTCCAGTTACATTTTGCTCTTAGATGTGAACAACTTAAACGGGCATGCCATGATGCAGCCACTGTCGGTTGGTGGGTTTCGAAGGGTGCCCAACAACTAATTGAAGGTGTTAGGTGGACAAATAATGGGTCTTGCGCCCGATTCTGATGTAGGGTATGTGCTTGAGGCAGACAACACATATCCTAATAATTTGCATGGAGAGACAAGCGACTTGCCATTATGTCCAGAGCAGCCAATTCCGCGAGAAGCACCATCCCTAAACTGTTGGCTACTGTTGGAGATAAGCAGAGGTACATTATTCATTATCGTAACCTCCAGCAGTGCCTCAGATTAGGGATGAAGCTTGTTAGAATCACCTGGGCAATCTGCTTCAAGCAGTCCCCCTGGTTGAAGGAGTATATTGAACTAAATACCGAAAAGAGGGCGGTCGCGAGTAATAATTTTGAAAAAGACTTTTATAAAGTAATGAATAATTCCATTTTCAGGAAAACTATGTAGAAAGCACGAAATGAACGCGATATTTTGATTAGAACCGAATGGGAAGGGCTTTATGGCATGAGAAAGTGTATAGCCAGGCCAAATTTTAAGTGTGCCACAATCTTCAATGAAAATTTAGCTGCTTTGGAGATGTCGAAGACTGCAGTAGAGTTTATGAAGCCTATCTATTTGGGGGTGTGCATGCTGGATATCTCCAAATTCTACACGTTCCGATTCCACTATGAGTTTGCGAAACCTCATTTCATAGAACCAAAGTTACTTTAGATGGATACAGACAGCTTTATTTACTGGATCAAGAACTGCAAATCCGTATGAAGTAATTAGGTGCAATGGTAAAAAATTCGACACATCTTCTTATGGGGCCGATAATCCTTACAGTATTGTTCCTCAGAACAAGAAGGTTATCGGTCTCACGAAAGACGAGTTGAATGGTTTACCGATTGTAGATTTTGTGGGATTGAGGTCCCAAATGTACGCATATCGTACAATAGACGGGGGCACTCAGATGCAGGCAAAGGGTGTTAGATGCGCGGCATCTCGTGCTCTTATGGCTGAAGAGTATTTGCAGTGTCTGTATGGTCGCAGCATTCAAGGCGCTCATCCACACATGATTCAGCAAACTAGCATTCAATCTCGAGGTAACGACGTGTACACTGTGCTGCAGTCTGAAGTCGGATTATCTCCTCATGACGATAAAAGAGTCATTTGTGAGGATGGGGTGGAAACCCTCCCATACTCACACTACTTTCTTGAAGAGAAAGTAGGGGTGGGGGACTCTGGTTGATTGATAGAGAGAGAATGAGCGTGTGAATGTGGTCATTGGGGGGGGGATTATGCATCGAATAGTATGGCTCTTTTATCATAGTGTAAATATTGGATGAGTGTGTGTGTGGTGTGTATCAGTCTGCGTGCTTCCATGTATGTCTGTGTGTGCAAATGAGTGTGGGGGCCTGTGGTAAGTGTATGTCTGTGTAAATAGATATTCATTATTTTGCCAAAGAAAAAAAGAAAATCATAAAAACGAAAAAAATTTAAACCTAAAAAATTATTTAGAAAAAAGTCTCTATTTATGTAAATATTTTTCATCGTTATTACTACTTAATATATCAAGAAAATACAAAGTTTTTCACACTTGATATCTGCTTGTGAATGAGTGGTTATAGAATATATTTTTAGTTTGTAAGTTTCACCTACCGCTAGCCATCCAGTCAGAACTAATTTTAAATATTTCAGTTCCAGCCATTTAAATTGTTCATATTTATGTTCACTCATTTGTAGTAGTCGAAAATGTTTAGAGCAACTGACTTCAAAGAAATATATGTTCACTCACTTGTGGTAGAGAAAAATGTTTAGAGCCACCCACTTCAAAGAAATATTTGTTCAATTGCTTGTGGTAGTGGAAAATGTTTAGGGCCACCCACTTAAAAGAAACACGTTTGCCTTTACTTAAAAGCTTTTCTTTTTTAGGTGGGACTTCACTAGTGATAGTATTTACCATGTAAGATAGTGTAATTAGCTTGTAGCAGTAGTACCTCTTCTTTAGTTGTAAACTGATATGTAATATAAATTTGAATCATTTATCTGAGCATATGCAATTGTGAATAATTTATTTGTAAACTGGTGTAATGTAAAATCTGAATCACATATCTGCAAACAGTATAACGTTGATATTTTTCATCAAAAAATCTAAATTTCAATCATGTATCTGTAAATGTATATAATGTAAAATCTGATTGACATATGTGTAGAAATATAGTTCACAAACACTGTTAAAATGTAAATTTAATAATAATTTAACTTATTTTATTGTAAAAATGTCAATTGTTATTATTTCAACCATCAATCATGATTATTTTTATTAAAACATGATAATATATATTTGTGTACAATGCTTGGTTACATCCACATTGCACAGCACATGCCTATAAGGTATGTTGCTTTAAAGGACTGTTTCAACGAGAGTTCTGAATGGTACGTGCTGGGCCGCAGCCTGTGGTGGCGATCACCCGTGCACTGTTGGTACATGACGCACTGCCCCTGAGCGCTCACTTTCAGAGCGAGGCGAGGTGGAAGGTGTCTATTAATGGTGCAGGTGGTGTTACTCATCAGTGCTCTCAACGGCTGCGATAGGTGGCTCAGACAGTTACAATGGAATGCACTTCAAGTAGAGTATCGCCAATAAACTTACTCGCTGAGGACGTGAGTGTCAAAGAAGAAAAAATACAAACATTGTTATCGAACAAAAAATTATTTATTTTTCATCCAACTTCAAAGTAATTTTACATTCTCATAAACAGATACAATAGCACTTTTTTGATAAATGTTCTTGAGTCGATGGATTGTTGGACAGCCGTAGAATTCCAGGTCTTGAATAGAAGCAAATTTAAACATTCGTCGCATTCAGGAGGTTTTGTCCTTTCCCTTGACGTAGACTATGGTTTCCATGTGATCGAATAATTTAAGCACAGTCACCATATCTTTACAGAGTATGCCAGGATCATCCCAGTGAATTCCATGGAGAAATGAGTTAACCACTTTGCACTCTTCCTCATCTTAGCGCACATCACTCGCTTGAAGGGTCTTGGTGACGAAATATTTGCAGCAAATGTCTCTATTATTCCAGCATCTTATGTGTACGCTACAAACACAACATCTTTAAATACAAACTGTCTACGCTCTCTGTCATAGAATCCTTGAGCATCCGCAATTATGTTCACTTGGTGACACGCCATCGTCAAATGATCTATGTACGGGGCAGTACTAAACCATTTATACAATTCGCTGCACAACACCTGTGAGCGGACAGTAGTTGATTACACGATCATGTAGAACTAAAGCATAGATGGCAGTGTGTTCTGGGAAATTTGTCGATGATTCATATTCAATTTGCACATCTATAGGTCCAGACTTAATTATCTCATTCTGTTTAGAGCAGTCTATTACAATGATCGGTGAAAGCTCTTTGAATTTACGTGGACTGAGTAGACATCCCCCTCCCTCTCATTCAGCAATTTCATAGTAAGAAGGGTGAAACCTTGCATACATATCATACGCTAGGCTGAATACATTTTGATTCCACTGCAGTTGTAGATTGTCATATGGGTAGAATTCTGAACTGAGGTAGACTTTGGCATTAGTTAACTTGCAGTTATCGAACACAGTCGAATCATTTGCTGTATTACCTCTTCTATCAGTCTGAAACGTAAGTATGATGAATCTTGGTGTCTCTAGATGGCTTGATGTTTTAATAGCCTATGTTTGTCTGCTCGCTGTCGGTAACACTGGGTGCTCGAAAATCTCCCATGTCAGTAACAGAAATGTACCTGGATTCAGGACTTTTAAAAGCTTCAAACGCTCCTCGTTGGATACACTGATGTGAGGCATTTTCCATATTATCTTGTTGATTGTGATCATATTCTCCTCTTGAGCTCCTTGAATGTATGAGTTATTGTCCGTCGCACTCCGCATCAGAATGAGTTCTTGTTTAGCGTTTATAATAATCTGCCTCATGTCCTCAAAGTATCCCATAAGCATTTTTAGAGGTATGCATGCAGTAAATCGCCTGTACTATTCAACTGCTCTATCCTCTGGCTCGTCTATGAACCATCCTGCATTTTCTAAACTATGCAAATCTGCTGGTGATGCCGAGACATATGTTTTAAGGCATGATGTTATGCCTACAATGAGTGTACGGTCGATCTCAGAGCCACTGAGGTCATAACGTATCTCTTGGAAGAGGAATGCTAAAGAGTTCGCATCAGCTTGGATCCCACTGTATCGCTGCCGTCAGTTTTCTTGAATGACCTCTCCAGACTCTTGGACGGAAGCATGAGTGCGTCTTGGTGCTGGATGACAATCCTGATTTCATCATTCTTGTTAAACGTGGTTGAAGCCTAAGGTTTATGAGAGAAGTATTCCTGACGTATAATACTCTCATCATACTCTATTGTATGGGCTATATTGAGTGATGACGTCTTTGCACGGCTTCAGACCAACCGATTTAAGAAACTTGTAGTTCGCAGATGTTAGTGAAGTGGCGCGCTGTGGACTGTGTGCGCTTGTTTTATACCACTGGAAGATATATTGCATTGGTAGGGGTCTCAACAATCTTATACCCCGTTGCAACTGAGGGGGATAATCCGTAAATAGTGTGAAGTAGACTGTTGTTGAGATAGGACTTCGTTGCAATGTTACACTCGACATGTATTGTGCTGACTTGGAGTATGTCCAATGTCTGATCCGACTTGTAAAATTTACTTGGATCCTTCTTCAAAAGACCGAGCGAGGTGGCGCAGTGGTTAGCACACTGGACTCGCATTCGGGAGGACGACGGTTCAATCTCGTCTCCAGCCATCCTGATTTAGGTTTTCCGTGATTTCCCTAAATCGCTTCAGGCAAATGCCGGGATGGTTCCTTTGAAAGGGCACGGCCGATTTCCTTCCCCATCCTTCCCTAACCCAAGCTTGCGCTCCGTCTCTAATGACCTCGTTGTCGACGGGACGTTAAACAACACTAACCTAACCTAACCTTCAAAATCTGTCCTTTTGTGAATCCCAGCAACGCCCTACTGAACCTTTGTGCTTAAAGTCAATCGTTGCATTTACAATCCTTATTTCAGATTTAAGTGTATTGATGTTTGCACGTAGTTCAATACCTTTTCCAGACTGTTTTAAGACTTCGTTTAAATCGTCGATAATGTATGCACCCGGTTCTATTTCCAGAATATCTTTTTGACCATTAATATCGAGATGCAGTTTATTGCTAGTCTCGGTGATATTCGGGATGCTGTTGTACGTCTCTAGTCCAATCAATGCTATACTCCATTGACCAGAGCTCAGATCAATTGGCAGGAAGTAATTTGCATACAATACAGATGATCATCCTTTCAACGTCAAAGTGTCAACATTGCATTTGAACCTCAACTGATGAATGAATGTTTAAACGTCCTCCTTATATAGCGTGCTTCCTCTTTGCGAACGTCAAGAGAAACATGATGCATAGATGTTCGCAGATGTGTGTATTAAAGTCCTGATAGCGTCGATAATTGTACAGTACGTGTCTTCTGTGACTGAAGTATTGTTGTAATTGTTCTGGTGGCTGCAGGTCACCAAATGAGTCGAAATAGTAGACGGTATCCGCGCCTTTCATAATGTATGCCACCCAGTGGGTGCCGAGGCCTCCAGCAACATCTAAATTCACAGTACCGCATTCGCCAGTTTTCCACATAGTGTTCGGTAATGTATCCCGCATGAACACACCACGGAATCTTGGTATCTTGAATTTATCTCTAAAAAACTTAAGAAGGTATGTATTTGTGAGTGGTCGATCTGCTAGGACCGCTAATGGGCTTTTTTTATTTATGAATAGACCAAGGCCTTTCCTGTACGGCTTCAAGTATCCTTTTCCGATGGCTGCGGCTTCCATCATGCGGTTATATCTTCTCTCCTCTTCTAACTGCGCTTGGCAATTTTGCGCGTTCTTGATAGTTCGAGCAGTAGCTGCAGCACCACCAGCGAGGGAACCTACCGCCGAGAGAGCGGAGAGGGCCGGGATGAGAAAAGGAATAAAACCGCCGGATGTCTTGGGTATTGGCAGAACATGAGCTGCTTTAACCGATCCTCTTCTTCTTCCCGCATGTTTCTTTTTGATCGCATATTTAGCTGCATACATTGCTGTCAGGATACACTTCTTCAACAGCACTTCTTCTTCTTATTGTTCTTATACATGTTTAATGCGCAATGTGCAGCGTTCACAATTCGCTTGAAATTCATCACTCGACTTAATTCGACTACATTCCATTATCCTTGTTTTGCTTTTGTTGATGTTCATCTTATATGCTCCTTTCAAGACACTGTACATTCTGTTCAACTGCTCTTCCAAGTCCTTTGCTGTCTCTGACAGAATTACAATGTCATCGGCGAACCTCAACTTTTTTTTTTGTTCTCCATGGACTTTAATACCTACTCCGAATTTTTCTTTTGTTTCCTTCATTGCTTGCTCAATATACAGATTGAATAACATCGGGGACAGGCTACAAACCTGTCTCACTCCCTTCCCAACCGCTGCTTCCCTTTGATGTCCCTCGACTCTTATAACTGCCATCTGGTTTCTGTACAAATTGTAAATAGCCTTTTGCTCCCTGTATTTTACACCTGACACCTTTAGAATTTGAAAGAGAGTATTTCACTCAACATTGTCAAAAGCTTTCTCTAAGTCTACAGATTAATCTTTCTTTTAAGGTATTGCCTCACGTGTTCCAACATTTCTGCGGAATCCAAACTGATCTTTGCCAAGGTCGGCCTCTACCAGTTTTTCCATTTGTCTGTAAAGAATTTGCGTTAGTATTTTGCAGCTGTGACTTATTAAACTGATAGTTCGGTAATTTTCACATCTGTCAAAACCTGCTTTCTTTGGGAGAGGAATTATTATATTCTTCTTGAAGTCTGAGGGTATTTCGCCTGTCTCATACATCTTGCTCACCAGATGGTAGAGTTTTGTCAGGACTGGCTCTCCCAAGACCGTCAGTAGTTCTAACAGAATGTTATCTACTCCCGGGGCCTTGTTTCGACTCAGGTCTTTCAGTGCTCTGTCAAACTCTTCACGCAGTATCATATCTCCCATTACATCTTCATCTACATCCTCTTCCATTTCCATAATATTGTCCTCAAATACATCGCCCTTGTATAGACTCTCTATATACTCCTTCCACCTTTCTGCTGTCCCTTCTTTGCTTAGAACTGGGTTTCCATCTGAGCTCTTGATATTCATACAAGTGGCTCTCTTATCTCCAAAGGTCTCTTTCATTATCCTGTAGGCAGTATCTATCTTACCTCTAGTGAGATAAGCCTCTACATCCTTACATTTGTCCTCTAGCCATGCCTGCTTAGCCATTTTGCACTTCTTGTCGATCTCATTTTTGAGACGTTTGTATTCATTTTTGCCTGCTTCATTTACTGCATTTTTATATTTTCTCCTTTCATCAATTAAATTCAATGTTTCTTCTGTTACCCAAGGATTTCTACTAGCCCTCGTCTTTTTACGTACTTGAGAATATGGATGGTTAAATTAGAAAAAATTAATCAAATGTTCATTTATTCAATAAGTTTTTATCAACCAAAGTATCAAGAACTTATGAAAAGATATGAAAAAATTGAAGATAAAATTAATGTAAAGTAGTTACTTTTATTAAAAATAATGATCTTATTATTCCTTTAGATGAATGTGAAGATAATTCAGATATAGTTTTTGATGATTTCAGTCTTGAAAATCAAGATATAGTTACAGAATATTTTTCCTGAGGAAGACATAAAGGAAGAGAATATTTTTATTTATGTGAAGCTTATTCAAGAATACCAAAATAATTAGTTAGAGATATTTCAATTTTTTATACATTTTGAGACAAGATGATAAAAATTTATTTTTATCATAAATGTGTAGGTGGTGATTTACAGTTTAATGAATATAAAGAGTCATGTAGTATATGTGGGAATAAAAATAAATTTGGTTTTATAACAATAAATATGACAAACAATTAATGAAGATAAATACAGAGGAAATTTTAAGGTTTTTTTAAACATTGAACATATATGTGAGAGTAAAAGTTAGACATAAATTTTGAGCATAAAAATGTCGAACTAAAAATAAAAATGATTATCCTATTTAATTGTTAATATATCTTTGGATAATACGATGCAGAAATAGTTAAAAAGGCCAAACAAAGCAAAAAAGTAATGCAACAATTAAAAGAAGAGTTTAGGAAATGGAAAAACAACCAAGAAACAAAAAAAGAAATCAACCAGTTATCGATACATACTTAGCCAAGGAACTAAAAGATCACGGGAAATAGATTCAAAAGCAATTGAAGAAAACAGTCAAGTTGAAATTCAAATCGTTTCTGATAATCAAAATTATTTAGAAGAATTTAATTATATGTAACAAAAAGACATTGCGAAAGTGATAAAAGAGATTTTAGATTAAGTGAATGAGAAATAAACAATTTCGTTCAGAATTATGGAAAAGAAATTAAATTAAATGAAAAAGATTTTGAAAATTAAATATAGGTGAAAGAACCTTAGAATTTACCAATCATAGTGAAGACAATATTTTGGATCAAGACCTGTTGGTACTTTTAAATATATTGGAAAAATTTCAACAGAATTAAATGATAACAAATTAAAAATTGGTAAATTGAATATGAAGGAACAAATGGATTAATTAATTGTTAACTAGAAAACATTTAACTATGGATAATTATGGAACAGAATTTTATTCTATTCAAAGAATTATATTCGATTGAAATTTTGTATATCATGAAAGTAGTTCAAAGAAAATAAAATCAAGTATATGAAATATAAAAATTTGATTAAAACAATTGTAAAAGAATATTTTCCAATTCAGAAAGTAAGCTAGGTGATTTATCTGATTATGTTGGTGAAGATTTAGTAAAAAAATGTTCAGAAAGGCGAGTTAAATATATTTGGATGAATGATATTAGAAATTTAATTGAGAGAAAGCCAGTAATTTATGGTGAAGAATTAGCAGGAAATAAAAATTATCACCATGGAAACACTTGAGTAACACAGAAGTTAACAATCAAATTTAGTGATTTTATTATTAATAATCCACAAGGAATTTAATATTTGATTAGATTTTTAAATCATTTAGCACACCCATTCTGGAAATGTGAAAAATATGGTAAAGGATTAGTAAATTAGGCTTTAAGTAATTTACCGATGCCAGCGATGGATCTAGCAGGATGTAATTGCTGTGTAATATTTACTAAGCTTGAAGAAATTCTAGCATGTGGTGAACCAGGAATTAATAAATGAGATGATGCTTGTAAAAAACATGATATTACCTACAGAGATAATAAAGAATTAGGATATCGACATCAAGCTGATAAAGAACTTCAATTACCTGCAAAACAAAGAATGTATGCAAATGATTCTGCAACTGCAGTTAGACGAATTGTGTATGGAAAACGAAAATTAGGGTCAGGTTTAAACGTTGATAAAAATGGATGATGTATATAAAAATTATTTATTTATTTTTAATCTACATAAATGAATAACTTTTCTATTGATTATACTGTCCTATCTAGTGGTAAACTAAAGCAAAACGTCCACTCAACCATGAGCAATTTAATACTATTGAATCATTTTAACTGATATTCAGACAAGAAAGAAAGAGAAAATACTGGTGGAAATTTACTTGTTTCATTAACTATTCCTTTTGTGAAGACTCTTGAATAATTAATGTATAAAAAGAAACTTGCAGCAACTGCAAGTGCATTTATAACTACGAAAATAGGAAATGAAGAATTAGTTGAACATAAAAAACATGATTTGGAAATGGAAAAGAAAGGGAAAGGAGAAAGAAATTCAAAGAAATAATTGAAAACTTTAATAATCCATTATGCAATGTTGACATTGATGAACTAGTTAAAGACTAGAGTTTTATGATTGATGAATTACCTACTGAGCCAAAAAATTTAGAATGAGGAATAGTAAATTTAGATACTTCGGATAATGTTGAAAATCATTGTATTTGTTATTATAAAAATAAAGATATAAAGTCTCATTTTGATTCATATAGAGTAAATATTCCAAAACAACTAGTTAACTATTTGGATATAAAAAATTTATACTACAATACCGAGAGAACACGAAAATATCGTTGAAGTAATTTGTGGACGTATGAGGGGAGACCCAAAAGAAACCGCATTGTTGTCATAAAAAATTTATTGATGAACCTTTTTAGAAAATTACTTCAGTCACATTCAAAATACTCTCCATTACATGCCATGCACTTGTCAAGTCTCATTTCCCACTGTTGGAAGCATGTTTGGAACTCATCAAGTTTGATATTGTCCAGTGCCCTTTGCGAAACTGTTTTTACCGCCTCCACATCGTCATAACGCTTCCCTTTAAGGGTTTTTTTCATCTGTGGAAATAGGGAAAAGTCGCACGGGGCTAGGTCCGGCGAATGCGGAACGTGGGGAACGATAGACCACCTCTGAGATGCCAAATAGTGGGTTACTCGTAAGGCAGTGTGTGCTGGAGCGTTGTCGTGATGCAGAAATCAGTCACCTGATCGCCAACGTTCCGGGCGTTTCCTCCTCACATCCTCTCGCAAACCCCTTAAAACATCCAAGTAAAAGTTCTGGTTAAAAGTCTGGCCAGGGGGTACGAATTCCCGATGTACAATTCCACGACAATGATCATCGTCTTCACATTTGATCTCACTTGCCTTGCTTTTTTTTGGCCTGGGAGAGTTGGGAATCCTCCACTCGCTTGACGCTTGCTGGGTTTCTGGGTCATACCCGTAACACCAACTCTCATCCCCTGTAATGACTTTGTTCATGAAGTTTGGATCACGTGCAATCTCTGTTTTCAACTCCTGACTCACATTTCTGCAGATGGTTTTTTGCTCCTCTGTGAGAAGGTGCGGAACAAATTTAGCAGCAACACGTCTCATGTTCTCCTGATTTCGCGATGTTGAAGGACGTCCAGAACGAGCTTGGTCTTCAACACACATCTCACCATGTTTAAAGCGCCCAAAGCACTCGAAAACCTGTGTGCGGCTCATAGCGTCCTCCTGGAAGCTTCCTGAGGCATTTGGTGTGTCTCCGTTGCAGTTTTTCTAAGCAGGAAACAAAATTTCACACATACTGTTTGTTCTCTTAAAGTTGCCATAACGACTTCGCAGAGGGAACCTGCCAACAGTCGGAGAAACACAATACCACACATCCACGTTCAGCTTACACTGACGTTGTCTGCACAACTGTTCCATGAAGGTCTCTACTAAAACCATCTAGCGTGCAAACCCTGCACTATGTCTATGAGTGTCAGTGCCCTTGGAGTCCGGTTTCTTTTGGGTCCCCCCCTCATATGTGTTTGCTTGTTTTAAAACTTTCATGCATGAACTATAAGTTTAATGATGAAGAAAGGTAATCACATTTATTGTTTGAAGTACAAAAAGTTTACTGAAACAGTTCATCCTCATAGATTAGTAACTAAATGTGGAAAACAATCAATTTAAGGTCTTTGTTTGCTTTGTAAAACTAAAAAAAACATTAAAATTAATTTTGAATGCGAAGATCTAAATATTTGTGAACCAGTTATTAGTGTTTACATACACCAGTTAAATAGATTTTAAAAGAAAAAATATAGTTCCATTTGGAATTCATGAGTTAGAGCATACTGATTCACTCAACATAGATTTTGGTAATGTCAAAGGAATTTCGAAAATCGGTAACAGATATAAATATTTTTAACTGTTACAGATGTGTTTTCAAAATTTGCTTTTGCAATTCCAGTGAAAGATAAAAAATATTTACGTAAAAAATCAAGAAAGTGCAAACAGATTATGGTAAAGAATGTAATAACAAATAACATCAAGAATTAATGGAAAGATTAACATTATTCATTATTCAACTTTTGGTGAGTTAAAAGTTGCTGTTGTTGAAAGATTTAATAGAACATTGAAAGAAAAAGCGTGGAAGAAATTTGCTCTACAAGGAAATTATAAATGGGTTGATTTTGTTTGTATATAAACTGTTGAATGTAATAACACAATAGCATTCTACAATAAAAATGCGGAAAAAATATAAATAAAGGTACTGAAAAATCTAATTGAAAACTGTAAATTTAACAAATTCGTTGGATAGTGAACCTATATACAAAGTTCGTGATAAAATAAGTATAAGTGAAATGAAATTTTTGAGAAAGCATATGTGGCTAATTGCTCAACAGAAATTTTTGAAACAGAAGATGTTATTCATTTGAATACAATTATATATAAATTGAAAGGTTTAAATGGAGATACAATAAAACGAATATCTTATGAACTGGAACTTCTGATGTCTAATTTTCCAGATGTTTACCACGTTGAAAAACTTTTAAATAATAATGGTAATGAAGTTTATATTAGATGGTTAGGCTACGATAATTCACTCAATAGTTGGGTATATATGGGGTATGTAATTTTATAGCTTCCCCATTACTAAATAACGATAATTTTTCATTACCTCCAAACTGATGTGCCTTAAATTTTTTAATAAATACAAATTTTCCGTAGAAATGGAGTTAGGTACTGAAAACCAAAACATGTTTTCCCTTGAATATACTATTAAATATACTTACTGTTTTATTAAAGAACAGAATTTAATTTCATATTCTAACAATTGTTAACAGAAACTATATAATGACAAACTTGTTTGAGGATTTCAAATGTGAGTTGTTTGTATCAGCTGGTTTGCATCAATTTTGTGTGTTGGATGCACATAAAATTTCTTATGAACATTATTTAAAATTTGAATATGAAAAAAGAACTTCTAAATTTAATTTTATATTCTAAGAACCGTTTGTTAAATTGTATACATCTACATTCAATTGATCCTATGAATACTAAACCAAAGTATATAAACCACTTCAGTACCAAATAATTCTTAAGCTTTCTTTCATTTGTTGATATCAATTTACTGAATGTGGTACATAATTGTTGTTGTTGTTGTGGTCTTCAGTCTTGAGACTGGTTTGATACAGCTCTCCATGCTACTCTATCCTGTGCAAGCTTCTTCATCTCCCAGTACCTACTGCAACCTACATCCTTCTAAATCTGCTTAGTGTATTCATCTCTTGGTCTCCCTCTACGATTTTTACCCTCCACGCTGCCCTCCAAAGCTAAATTTGTGATCCCTTGATGCCTCAGAACATGTCCTACCAACCTATCCCTTCTTCTAGTCAAGTTGTGCCACAAACTTCTCTTCTCCCCAATCCTATTCAATACCTCCTCATTAGTTACGTCATCTACCCACCTTATCTTCAGCATTCTTCTGTAGCACCACATTTCGAAAGCTTCTATTCTCTTCTTGTCCACACTAGTTATCGTCCATGTTTCACTTCCATACATGGCTACACTCCATACAAATACTTTCAGAAACGATTCCTGACACTTAAATCTATACTCGATGTTATCAAATTTCTCTTCTTCAGAAACGATTTCCTTGCCATTGCCAGTCTACATTTTATATCCTCTCTACTTCGACCATCATCAGTTATTTTACTCCCTAAAAAGCAAAACTCCTTTACTACTTTAAGTGTCTCATTTCCTAATCTAATTCCCTCAGCATCACCTGATTTAATTTGACTACATTCCATTATCCTCGTTTTGCTTTTGTTGATGTTCATCTTATATCCTCCTTTCAAGACACTGTCCATTCCGTTCAACTGCTCTTCCAAGTCTTTTAATGTCTCTGACAGAATTACAACCTCAAAGTTTTTACTTCTTCTCCATGAATTTTAATGCCTACTCCGAATTTTTCTTTTGTTTCCTTTACTCCTTGCTCAATATACAGATTGAATAACATCAAGGAGAGGCTACAACCCTGTCTCACTCCTTTCCCAACCACTGCTTCCCTTTCATGCCCCTCGACTCTCGTAACTGCCATCTGGTTTCTGTACAAATTGTAAATAGCCTTTCGCTCCCTGTATTTTACCCCTGCCACCTTCAGAATTTGAAAGAGAGTATTCCAGTTAACATTGTCAAAAGCTTTCTCTAAGTCTACAAATGCTAGAAACATAGGTTTGCCTTTTCTTAATCTTTCTTCTAAGATAAGTCGTAAAGTTAGCATTGCCTCACGTGTTAAAACATTTCTACGGAATCCAAACTGATCTTCCCCGAGGTCCGCTTCTACCAGTTTTTCCATTTGTCTGTAAAGAATTCGCGTTAGTATTTTGCAGCTGTGGCTTATTAAACTGATAATTCGGTAATTTTCACATCTGTCAACACCTGCTTTCTTTGGGATTGGAATTATTATATTCTTCTTGAAGTCTGTGGGTATTTCGCCTGTCTCGTACATCTTGCTAACCAGGTAGTAGAGTTTTGTCAGGACTGGCTCTCCCAAGGCCATCAGTATTTCTAATGGAATGTTGTTTACTCCCAGGGCCTTGTTTCGACTCAGGTCTTTCAGTGCTCTGTCAAAGTCTTCACGCAGTATCTTATCTCCCATTTCGTCTTCATCTACATCCTCTTCAATTTCCATAATATTGTCCTCAAGCACTTCGCCCTTGTATAGACCCTCTATATACTCCTTCCACCTTTCTGCCTTCCCCTCTTTGCTTAGAACTGGGTTTCCATCTGAGCTCTTGATATTCATACAAGTGGTTCTCTTCTCTCCAAAGGTCTCTTTAATTTTCCTGTAGCAGTATCTATCTTACCCCTAGTGAGACAAGCCTCTACATCCTTACATTTGTCCTATAGCCATCCCTGCTTAGCCATTTTGCACTTCCTGTCGATCTCATTTTTGAGACGTTTGTATTCCTTTTTGCCTGCTTCATTTACTGCATTTTTATATTTTCTCCTTTCATCAATTAAATTCAATATTTCTTCTGTTACCCAAGGATTTCTACTAGCCCTCGTCTTTTTACCTACTTGATCCTCTGCTGCCTTCACTACTTCATCCCTCAGAGCTACCCATTCTTCTTCTACTGTCTTTCCCCCATTCCTGTCAATTGTTCCCTTATGCTCTCCCGGAAACTCTCTACAACCTCTCGTTCTTTCAGTTTATCCAGGTCCCATATCCTTAAATCCCCACCTTTTTGCAGTTTCTTCAGTTTCAATCTGCAGATGATAACCAATAGATTGTGGTCAGAATCCACATCTGCCCCTGGAAATGTCTTACAATTTAAAACCTGGTTCCGAAATCTCTGTCTTACCATTAGATAATCTATCTGATACCTTTTAGTATCTCCAGGATTCTTCCAGGTATACAACCTTCTTTTATGATTCTTGAACCAAGTGTTAGCTATGATTAGGTTATGCTCTGTGCAAAATTCTACAAGGCGGCTTCCTCTTTCATTTCTTCCCTCCAATCCATATTCACCTACTATGTTTCCTTCTCTCCTTTTTCCTACTGACGAATTCCAGTCACCCATGACTATTAAATTTTCATCTCCCTTCACTACCTGAATAATTTCTTTTATCTCGCCATACATTTCATCAATTTCTTCATCATCTGCAGAGCTAGTTGGCATATATACTTGTACTACTGTAGTAGGCATGGGCTTTGTGTCTATCTTGGCCACAATAATGCGTTCACTATGCTGTTTGTAGTAGCTAACCCGCACTCCTATTTTTTTATGCATTATTAAACCTACTCCTGCATTACCCCTATTTGATTTTGTATTTATAACCTTGTAATCACCTGACCAAACGTCTTGTTCCTCCTGCCACCGAACTTCACTAATTCCCACTATATCTAACTTTAACGTATCCATGTCCCTTTTTAAATTTTCTAACCTACCTGCCCGATTAAGGGATCTGACATTCCACACTCCGATCCGTAGAACGCCAGTTTTATTTCTCCTGATAATGATGTCCTCTTGAGTAGTCCCCGCCCGGAGATCCGAATGGGGGACTATTTTACCTCCGGAATATTTTACCCAAGAGGACGCCATCATCATTTAATCATACAGTAAAGCTGCATGTCCTCGGGGAAAAAAATAATTAACTCTTAGAAATTCTTCAGAATTTTCATGTTGTATCTAATAATATCTATTTGTTTTTTCACATTTTTAAATTGAGTTTGAATAACATAATATTCATAATGAAAATCATACGATCTTAAATTAACAAAAGTTGGTCTTAAATTTTGATCACTTAATTCAGGAACAAAATGTGGTTATAACGTATTTATATTTCGTTTCTTTCATTTATTATTTGATCTTCGATTTTATTTAAATTTTCGAAGTGAGCTATTTTCTCTTTCATTTTATAGTCACCATGTTTTCTAATGGGTGGAAAAACTTTTTGATGAACACAGTCTAGAAAATTTTCTGCTAAAGGCGTTTTGGATTTCATAACTAAAGAATATATACCAGGTGCATTAATAAATTTTGTATGTGGATGAATATTTCTTAACAGTGTGATTGCAGTGCTATTGAAATTATTATATGTTTTACAATATTTGCGTTTAACATGTTCTTTAATTACATTCCTTGGCCAACCATTTCTTAATATGTCAACAATTTGATTTACTTAAAACCACAGATAATTTTTTCATCAATGATTACAAAAACTTGTTTGTTATTATAATAAGTCTTTTATTTTTTAGATCTACAACTGACTTCATGTATATAAAGTTTTATATATTTTCTTTCTTTTTTAATTTCTTCAAATTTTTTTCTCATAAATGGAAAGTGAAAGTATAATGATTTGTCCATTATGGAGTGAAGAAAAGAAATTGGTAAAGAAATTAAAAGGATAAGACATAATTTGCCTTTAAAATCAGATTGTAAAAGAAACAAAGAAAACTTATTCATAATGGGCATATTAAAACATTCATTCGAGAAAAATGTGGAATGGAAGTTAAAAATTTTGCTAAAAATATTCATGTCTGCAATCAATCAAAAGATGTTAGCTTTAAAATATTAAAAAAAAATAAAGATATAAATTATTATTATCCAAAAGTAGAATCTTTCTGTGGAAACCTTTTTTTAAAATTTTTTTTCAAAGATATAAAACTTAATATACCATGAAAAAATAAAAAACTATAATTTCTCATTTTTTATTTAATCTGCTATGCAACTGTGTAATCGATGAAAGAAATCATTCTTATCATTTTTCATTGTATTTGAATTTAATTTATAATGGCTGTATGGTAATGAATTAATTCCATAGTAATGAATTAATTCCATTTTTAAACAACATGTTTATAATCACCAGTCCTTAAATAAATTTATTACAGTCAACTGTATACAATTCATGTTTAAATTATGTAATCAAATTAATTTTGCTACATTGTTTTACTCTGTCAGTTAAACAATTTTTATAATCACAAAAGTGATTTCATTTTTCACAACTGATGTCTTAACTCGTTTAGATTTTGTCTCTTGTCTTGTACCAAGTTCAAAAGCATACAGATTTGATCATCCTGTTTTGGTAATTTTTTCCAGTAATTTTTCCTTGGAATCCATTTTTGTAAGGGTAATCTCCTTTATTTTTATTAAATCTAATTTTTCACTTTCAAAATATATTGCTGTTTCCCTTAATTGTCCTTTTGTAAGATTTGAAGATAATTTATCTGTACCTGAAGTCATAAATTTACATGTATCCTATAATCTTAAAGTTAATCCATCTTCAACATGTTTACTAAAAGATATATATTCTTGTTCATTATTTGGAATTGCATCAAAATCCTTATAATTGTTTGATAAATAATTGAACATCATAATTTGTTAAATTATGAATATTAACCTAAATAAATTTGGTAGTTAAGACTTCAATCTTTATGTGCAACTCCATCATATTTTCCTGTTAGCTGACTATACTCTCTCACTTTCTTTTCCCCATAAGTAAATTCTTTTTCACTAATTTTGCAAGTTTTTAAATTTTTACATTTGATAATGTCTTCTTTAGTCGGTTTCACTGGAATATTTCACACATATGTTGTAGCAATTTCTCTTGATTCTTCTTTCAACACTGTAACAAATTTTGTTGCTGCATCTTTACCTGTATAAGTAAATGGAATTTCATAATTATTATTAGAATATTTAGCATAATAACTGAATGAAACTGGAAAATTGTTTTCATATTTGTTATTATAAGATGTTTCAGGATTTGGTTGACAAGTTTAAATATCTTTTAATAACCATTGGAAATCTGCATAAATTACAAAAGGATCTCTTATTGAATTATTATGATTTTTAAATTCAGAAACTACCACCTTTAAAAGGCATATCTATTTTTACTTCTCTATGTTCTTTACCATCATTTTCATTAACGTATAATTTTTTGAATAAAAAATCTTAAACATCTATTGCATAAATAAATTATTCCATTCTGTATGCTTGTTTGAGAGCTAATTAGTCTAGATAGATCTTTGACCCAGAAATAATGTGAATTATTTTCATATAAAATTAAAAGAAGATAAATATATTTTTTGTGTAAGGAAAAGTGGATATACAATAATTTTATTTTCTTCTTCCTCACTGTTTTCATATGCCCAAGCATTAAATGAAACATTTGATTTCTTTTCAAATTTTGGAGTATCTGTTGGGTGAACAGCAAAATTAATTTTCCCTTCTTCAAAAATTTCATCCAAATCTTATCCAACATTTATATAATTACTAACACTTTCAGAATTTTTACCTAAAGGATATAATGCAAATTTTATTGCCCACAGAAAACATTTTAGATCTGTGTTTTTTCCAATAAGCACAACTTTTCCATTTTTAATTGCCTTTGATAATTCATTATAAGAAGAACCAAATTGGATTGTATTTATTAATATTTAATTATCAACAATCTATATAAAATAAAGAGCAAGCAGATTTTTTCCTTTGGATTTCTTCCACTTCAGTTAATAGTTTATTTGTTGATTTTGGCAATAATCTTCTAAATGAGTTGTATTTAATAAAACTTGATTGGTATTTAATACGTAAATTCTTGTATTTCTCCTTGTCTTTTACAATCCGAATAAAATTTAATGTTAACTTTAATTGCTCTTCTTTGAATTAAAATATTCTTTAATTTAGTAAATATTCCTTTTTTAATTTTATTTCAAAATTGTTGTGGTTTAACATGCTTATCATTATTATTAATTCTATAAGCTATTATTCTTGATTTGAAAGGAGAAACTGTTCATAAATTTGTTTAGCTGATTTGGAAAGAATATTCAGCATCTAGAAATGAAAAGCTGGTAAATTTTTCTGATAATTTATTGTTTACTTTCTAGATATTCATCTACAATAAGTTTTTGATAATAATTCTTATTATCATTTTTTCATTATCATTATTAATATTTTTCTCAGATCTATTGACAAGACAATTACTTTTTGTTTATTAAGATTGGAATAATGTTTTAAATGTTTTATTTTTGAGATTTTAAAAAGATTGCTTAAAGGTTTTTACTTAAATCATCATCATTATTAAATTTATCTAGAGATATTTTATTAAGATTAATTAATTGACTTTTCCTAAACTTAGGATTTTTTTATTTTTTTCATTTTTCAGATTTGATGAAGATCTTTTAAAATTTTTTTACTCAGTTCAGTCTTAGTATCGTTGTTATTAATATTGTCAATAGGATTTACAATAAGATTGATTAATTTTTCTTTATTATGTTTGGAATAATTCTTTACATTTTCTTTTTCTTCAATTGATCGAAGTTCTTTTAAAGTTTTGTATTTTATTTCTGTCTTCTTTATTTTTATACATTCCTTTTCTATTAAAATTATCAATAAATTCCAACAGATCTTCTCTAGTTACACTTCAATAACAATTTTCTTTACAATAATTTTCTAAATCCAAAAAACTCAATCTATACTTACCCTTACAAACAGTTCAACTTTGTTTGCCATTTTTGTTTTTGTTCTATGTATATAGAATGAAATTTGATTTTTATTATTATCAAAACGTTTTCACTTAAATGTACCTTCAAGATTTAAGGTTGGATGGTTCTTATTTATAAAGAATAAAATTACTTAGATGTGAAAATTGTTAGTTGGGATTTTTTATATAGAAAAATGAGAATTATTGGGTCTTATTTATAAAGAGTAAAACTTGTTGGATTTGAAAATTTTTAAATGAGAAAGTGCTTTTTTTCGATATAGACAAATGAGATGTGGGGAAAATTGCTAGTTAGATTCTATGTTTGCATTCTGGAATTTTTACTTGAAAATGCTCTTACAGCCAAAACTCTTATTAATATACTACTATAATATAATTGACCATTATCTTGGAGGACATTCTTCAAGCTGTGTTTTGATCCATCAATAAAAAGTATCCATGGAGTAGGGTTATAATTAGGTGGTCCCAACCTAAGCATCACTTACTGGATGTTATTACAAAATAGTGATTTATTTTCTTCTGAATAATATGGAGTAAACTGTAATTTTTATTTATGGTATCAATTGTATGAATTCTCTGCAACATCCAAATTTTCTTCATGAAGCCTGCAACCCAGTATCCCTGCACATTTCTATGAGAGCCCAAGATCACGAACTGGATAATTCAGTCTTGCTTGCATTTAGATCTGGGGATGTCTGAAGCATCATATGGTTCATAGTCACTATCTACTTCATTATTGCAGAAGTCTGATTCAAACATACATGCTGAAAAATTATCTGGCCTTTCTTTGAGAGGGACGTCTGGACCATGGGATGAGGGAAAATAACAGATAGAATGTTTGGGCATGTCATTTTGTGCCTGTTTCTTGCTTTATACCCTGTCAGACAGCAGGAGAAAAAGTGTTTGACAGTTACTTTGTTCATGCCCTACCAAGGGCACTCCAAAGAACAATGCTTTTCTTGTGTTGTTGATCCACTGTCGAACTTATTTGGTACATATCCTGCATTTTTCATGTGGAGCCCACAATTTATCCTTGTCCCTAAGCTGCACACCAAAATAAGCACAACAGGCTGTCTTCAAATATATAATTTTCTGTCACTGCTTCACAGGAGTACAATTGTCTGCACATGCAACAGAAAATGTTGGGACTGTTTTTGCATCCTCAATGGGAAATTTTAAATTAGTCACTGCAACTCACTATTTCAGGATCGTACAATGTTGTTAAATCTA
This sequence comes from Schistocerca nitens, assembly GCF_023898315.1. NCBI lineage: Eukaryota > Metazoa > Arthropoda > Insecta > Orthoptera > Acrididae > Schistocerca > Schistocerca nitens. The sequence goes on from NC_064617.1 coordinate 691,052,036, forward strand.
AGGCAAAAGAACCATTTAAGAATAGACATAAATTTGCAGGTATTGTAAAACGAGGATTTTCAGAAAATTGCACATGAAATTCGTAAACTGTAATTTCGCAGGAAATTTGATGTGAAAGGATTTTTGTTAGCTCAAATATGGATTCTGTGGGGAAGTTTCGCTCTAGAAACGGTTAGAAGTTCCATACCATGAACACACTGTTGCCCAGTGTTATCTGACAACAACAAAATGTCCTGAGTGTTTTCTGTAGAATTATTGGGGAACTATTCGAAAGAATGATCATAATTTTTTTGCAAATTGGAAAATAACTTTTTTCCAAGATTAAAATTTCCATGAGAAATTATTTTCTTTAACTATTCAAATTTTGTACTGACAACTCCAGAACTAAAACATATCCATCAAGAACTGTGAAAAATGTATATTTCTCTAAAGTCGGGTGCTAACTTCACAGGACTCATAATATTCTGCAATAATACCCGATGAGGACGTTAGTTCGCATAGTTTGAATGTACAGATATGTCATAATCAGAGCTGCTCTGGTGCTTACTGGTTGGCTATCTGAACATGCTCAGGAGGTTCGGAATAACAATACCTGGCGTTACTGAGAAGATTTGATATGCAGATAGAAAACAATGAATGTCGGATTCTATCGGCTTCTGATAATTTCGGGCCCATTCATCTCGGGAGTCAAGAAAATGACAATTGGAAAGGATAATCAGATGTCACCTGAGTTCAAAGATCTGCTTTTCGAGCTATTTTCCAGAGGAACACCCAACGGTGAGCCTTCTGAAAGCGGTAATGACGCAAGCGACGAATGTGGCTATGAGATTCATATCTACCTCTACATCTACATCTACATCTACATGATTACTCCACAATTCGCAGTTAAGTGCCTGGCAGAAGGTCCATTGAAACATCTTCAAGCTATTCCTCTACCGTTCCAATCTCTCAAATGACATGTGGGAAAACAAGCACTTAAATCGTTTTGTGCAAGGTCTGATTTGTCTTATTTTATCCTGATGATCATCCCTCCCGATGAAGGTGGGTGCCAACAAAACAGTTACACAATTGGAGGAGAAGTTGGGTTATTGAAATTTCATGAGAAAATCGTATTGCAATGAAAAGTGCCTTAGTTTTCATGACTGCCACCCCAGTTCACGTATTATGTCCTTGGCACCCTCTCCCCTATTTCGTGATAATACAAAACAAGCTGCCCTTCTTTGAACCTCTTCAATGTCCCCCATCAGTCCCATCTGATATGGATCCCACACTGTACAACTACTCCAGGCGCGAGTGGACAAATGTAGTGTAAGCAGTTTCTTTACTAGACTTGTTACATTTTCTAAGTGTTCTGTCAATGTTTCATTTGCTTCCCTCACAACATTATCTATGTGATCATACCAATTTAAGTCATTCATAGTTGTAATCCCTAAGTATTTAGTTGAATTTACAGCCTTCAAACTCGTGTGATTTATCGTGCAACCGAAATTTAGCTGATTCTTTTTAGTGCTCATGTGGATGACCTCACAATTTTCATGTTGAGAGTCAACTGCCACTTTTCGCATCATACAGATTGTTGTTTTGCTCTTCAGTCCCGGGACTGGTTTGATGCAGTTCTCCATGCTACTCTATTCTGTGCAAGCTTCTTCATCTCCCAGTACCTACTGCAACCTACATCCTTCTGAATCTGCTTAGTGTATTCATATCTTGGTCTTCCTCTACGATTTTTACCCTCCACACTGCCCTCAAATACTAAATTGGTGATCCCTTAATGCTTAAGAACATGTCCTACCAACCGATCCCTTCTTCTAGTCAAGTTGTGCTCAAACTCCTCTTCTCCCCAATTCTATTCAATACCTCATCATTAGTTATGTGATCTACCCATCTAATCTTCAGCATTCTTCTCTAGCACCACATTTTGAAAGGTTCTGTTCTCTTCTTGTCCAAACTATTTATCATCCATGTTTCACTTCCATACACTCCATACAAATACTTTCAGAAACGACTTCCTGACACTTAAATCTATACTCGATGTTAAAAAATTTCTCTTCTTCAGAAAAGCTTTCCTTGCCATTACCAGTCTACATTTTATATCCTCTCTAGTTCGACCATCACCAGTTATTTTTCCCCCCCAATAGCAAAACTCATTTACTCCCTTAAGTGTCTCATTTCCTAATCTAATTCCCTCAGCATCACGCGACTTAATTCGACTACATTCCATTATCCTCGTTTTGCTTTTGTTGATGTTTATGTTATATCCTCCTTTCAAAAACACTGTCCATTCCGTTCAACTGCTCTTCCAAGTGCTTTGCGGTGTCTGACATAATTACAATGTCATCGAACCTCAAAGTTTTTATTTCTTCTCCATGGATTTTAATACCGACTATGGATTTTTCTTTTGTTTCTTTTACTGCTTGCTCAGTATACAGATTGAATAACATCGGGGATAGGCTACAACCCTGTCTCACTCCCTTTCCAACCACTACTTCCCTTTCATGCCCCTCAACTCTTATAACTGCCATCTGGTTTCTGTACAATTTGCAAATAGCCTTTCGCTCCCAGTATTTTACCCCTGCCACCTTCAGAATTTGAAAGAGAGTATTACAGTCAACATTGTCAAAAGCTTTCTCTAAGTCTACAAATGCTAGAAACATAGGTTTGCCTTTCCTTGATCTATTTTCTGAGATAAGTTGTAGGGTCAGTATTGCCTCACATGTTCCAACATTTCTACGGAATCCAAACTGATCTTCCCCGAGGTCAGCTTCTACTAGTTTTTCATTCGTCTGTAAAGAATTTATGTTAGTATTTGGCAGCTGTGGCTTATTAAACTGCTAGTTCGGTAATTTTCACATTTGTCAACACCTGCTTCTTTTTGGGATTGGCATTATTATATTCTTCTTTAAGTCTGAGGGTATTTCGCCTGTCTCATACATCTTGCTCACCAGATGGTAGAGTTTTGTCAGGGCTGGCTCTCCCAAGGCTATCAGTAGTTCTAATGGAATGTTATCTACTCCCGGGGCCTTGTTTCGACTCAGGTCTTTCAGTGCACTGTCAAACTCTTCACGCAGTATCATCCAGATATCTTGTTTAAATCATTTTGCAGTTGGTTTTGGTCATCTAGTGGGTTTTTATGATGGTAAATGACAACATCAGCTGCAATCGATCTAACTAGGCAACTCAGAATGTCTTCTAAATCGTTTATGTAGGCCAGGAACAGCAGAGAGCCCTATAACATTTGCTTCGGGCACACCAGAAATTACTTCTGTTTTACTCAATGACTTTCTGTCAGTTACTGAGAACTGTGACCTTTTTGAAAGATTATCATGAATCCAGTTGCACAATTGAGGCGACACTCCCTAGCAACACACTTTGATTAGGAGTCTCTTGTGAGGAACCATGTCAAAAGCCATCTGAAAACCTAAAAATATGGGATCAGTTTGATATCCCCTGTCGATAGCACTCATTACTTGGTGAGAATAGAGAGCTAGTTGTGTTTCATAAGAACAATATTTCGTGGATATATGCTGGATATTTGTCAATAATTCGTTTTCTTCGAGGTAATTCATGATGTTCATACACAGTATATGTTCCAAAATTCTACTGCAAATTTGTCTGTAATAAAGCGGATTACTCCTATTTGCTTTCTTGGGTATTTGTGTGACTTGGGTAACTTTCCAGTCTTGACACACGGATCCTATGTCCAGCGAGCGGTTGTACGTGATTGCTAAGTATGGAGGTAGCAGCATATTCTGAAAGGAACCTGACTGGTATACAATCTGGATCGGAGGCCTTGCCTTTGTTAAGCGATTTAAGCTGCTCCGTTACACCGAGGACATCTGCTTCTTATTTACTCACCTTGGCAGTTGTACCTGATTCGAATCCTGGAATATTTTCTTCATCTTCTTTGGTGAAGGGGTTCTGGAAGACCTTGTTTAGTAACTCTGCTTTTGTGGCACTGTTATCAGTGACATGAGCATTGTTGTCGTGCGGTGAAGGTGTTGATTTTGTCTTGCTGCTAGTGTACTTTTACAAATGGCTAGAAACTCTTAGGGTTTTCTACGAGGTTCAGAGACAGAGTTTCGTTGTGGAAACTATTAAAAGCATTGCCCATTGTAAGTCACACTAAATTTCGAGCTCCCATTAAACTTCGTCAGTTCTGGTGAATTTGCTTCTTTTTAAATTTGGCATGCTTTTTTCGTTGCTTCTACAAGAGTGCTCCGGATCCGGGGGGGGATCAGCATGATCACTTATTAATTTATTTTATGCATATATATCTCAACTGCCGTTGACACTATTTCTTTGAATTCAAACCACATCTGGTTTACAGTTACATTTTCGGATCGGAAGGAATGAATACTGTCTATTTCACTGCCGGAAAAAAAATTAGTACCCCCATTTAGAGGTTTCCAAGTCACTCAGTATTTATTATTGCTACAGTGGATACGGAGTATATGGAATGATTACATTTGCAGATCAATAGTACAAACGTTTCTGGGATATTGACCCATGTTGAATCATCCATATTAGTACATGATGTAGCCTCCTCAGGAGGCGATGCGGGAGCTGACTCTGGTATCCAGTCGATCATACAGATGGAGAATACAATCGTGGGATACATTATGCCACGCCTACTCGGGTGGTTCGTGTAGTTCTGTAAGAGTTTTTAGCTGTTGAGTCGCAGAACTGGACCCGTCACATCCCACACATGCTGGACTGAAGAGCATGTCTTGATGAGCATTTTGAGTTTTCACTGGGAGTGCGTGGACGAGCATCATAATGTTGTTGTTGTTGTGGTCTTTAGTCCTGAGACTGGTTTGATGCAGCTCTCCATGCTACTCTATCCTGTGCAAGCTTCTTCATCTCCCAGTACCTACTGCAGTCTACCTCCTTCTGAATCTGCTTAGTGTACTCATCTCTTGGTCTCCCTCGACGAGTTTTACCCTCCACGCTGCCCTCCAGTACTAAATTGGTGATCCATTGATGCCTCAGAACATGTCCTACCAACCGATCCCTTCTTCTAGTCAAGTTGTGCCACAAACTCCTCTTCTCCCCAATTCTATTCAATACCTCCTCGTTAGTTATGTGATCTACCCATCTAATCTTCAGCATTCTTCTGTAGCACCACATTACGAAGGCTTCTATTCTCTTCTTGTCTAAACTATTTATCGTCCACATTTCACTTCCATACATGGCTACATTCCATACAAATACTTTCAGAAACGACTTCCTGACACTTAAATCAATACTCGATGTCAATAAATTTCTCTTCTTCAGAACACTTTCCTTGCCATTGCCAGTCTACATTTTATATCCTCTCTACTTCGACCATCATCAGTTATTTTGCTCCCCAAATAGCAAAACTCCTTTACTACTTTAAGTGTCTCATTTCCTAATCTAATTCCCTCAGCATCACCTGACTTAATTCGACTACATTCCATTATCCTCGTTTTGCTTTTGTTGATGTTCATCTTATATCCTCCTTTCAAGACACTGTTCATTCCGTTCAACAGTTCTTCCAAGTCCTTTGCTGTCTCTGACAGAATTACAATGTCATCGGCGAACCTCAAAGTTTTTATTTCTTCTCGATGGATTTTAATACCTACTCCGAACTTTTCTTTTGTTTCCTTTACTGCTTGTTCAACATACAAATTGAATAGCATCGGGGAGAGGCTACAACCCTGTCTCACTCCCTTCCCAACCACTGCTTCCCTTTCATGTCCCTCGACTCTTATAACTGCCATCTGGTTTCTGTACAAATTGTAAATAGCCTTTTGCTCCCTGTATTTTATCCCTGCCACCTTCAGAATTTGAGAGAGAGTATTCCAGTCAACATTGTCAAAAGCTTTCTCTAAGTCTGCAATTGCTAGAAACGTAGGTTTGCCTTTCCTTAACCTTTCTTCCAAGATAAGTTGTCGGGTCAGTATTGCCTCACGTGTTCCAACATTTCTACGGAATCCAAACTGATCTTCCCCAAGGTCGGCTTCTACCAGTTTTTCCATTAGTCTGTAAAGAATTCGCGTTAGTGTTTTGCAGCTGTGACTTATTAAACTGATAGTTCGGTAATTTTCACATCTGTCAACACCTGCTTTCTTTGGGATTGGCATTATTATATTCTTCTTGAAGTCTGAGCGAATTTCGCCTGTATCATACATCTTGCTCACCAGATGGTAGAGTTTTGTCAGGACTGGCTCTCTCAAGGCTGTCAGTATCTATCTTTAACCTATCCATTGCCCTTTTTAAATTTCCTAACCTACCTGCCCGATTAAGGGATCTGACATTCCACACTCCGATCCGTAGAACGCCACTTTTCTTTCTCCTGATAACGACGTCCTCCTGAGTAGTCCCCGCCCGGAGCTCCGAATGGGGGACTATTTTACCTCCGGAATATTTTACCCAAGAGGACGCCATCATCATTTAATCATACAGTAAAGCTGCATGCCCTCGGGAAAAATTACGGCTGTAGTTTCCCCTTGCTTTCAGCCGTTCGCAGTACCAGCACAGCAAGGCCGTTTTGGTTAGTGTTACAAGGCCAGATCATTCAATCATGCAGACTGTTGCCCCTGCAACTACTGAAAAGGCTGCTGCCCCTCTTCAGGAACCACACGTTTGTCTGACCTCTCAACAGATACCCCTCCATTGTGGTTGCACCTATGATACGGCTATCTGTGTCGTTGAGGCACGCAAGCCACCCCACCAACGGCAAGGTCCATGGTTCATGGGGGGGGGGGGGGGAGAACAACATATCACCTTCCTGTTAGAAGAACGGCAAAAAGAACGGGTCGAACAACATTCTGCACGTAATGAGAGCTGGTTAACGTCCTCTCCAGGAACACCAAAGGTGAATAAAGGTTGTAGCCTATCGCATCCCTGACCATAAGGCATGGAGCTGGGCCTGTGTGTCTTTGACGAATGCATTCTACGAGACAGTGCTCGCCAGGTCTACGTCGTACGCACAAACAACCACAGGCAGAATCTGCTCTCATCACTGAAGACCATGGTGCACCACTGCATCTTCCAAGTGATTCTCTGACATCACCAATCGAGATGTGTGTTTCGACACCGCAGCATGAGTGGAAGATGGGCTAGAGGTGTGGATGCCCAGAGTGTCACTGCTAATAACCAGTTCACAACAGTTCATGTTGACACTTCTGGGCACACAAGCCCTCTTATCTACGCTGTGGTAGCTGTACGATGTTCCACTGCTGCCCTTACAATATGACGGGTTCTGGCGGGCGTCTGTGCTGCATTGACGTCGACAACATCGCCTAAGGGTGTGAGAATGTTCACTTGGCCACTGATAACAGCATTGTTGCACAACTGACGCAGCGCGTCCAGCTCGTGTAGCAGTTCTCTGAAAGGAGCATCCTGCCACCTGGAAGGCCCCGATTTGACTCCTTTCAACCTCGTCCAGTTGGCGATAGGAAGTGTTAGTGCTTCTTCGTGGCATGGTTGCCAGCTTGCTTCACGCGTTTGTACCACACTGAGCCTTCTGGCCGCGAGCATTCCCAATTAAATGGTAGACTCAGGTGGCGTTCTGGTAGCTCTGTCACTACGCTATCTGTTGTCGGACGGCCTTGAAACCTCCACCACTACATCTACTGTCTTCCATGTGGCATACGCCGTCATCGGATCAAAATCCAGATCGTCTTTCTGGGTAATAGCGCAGGTCGACTGAAAAAGGTAAAATACTGAATAAAACATTTCAGTACACAAATTTTGACTTGTAATTCGTTATCAGTGACCTCGCATCACTTTATAACCGAAGTTTTACACGATTGCTCTAAATTCATACACTACTGGCCATTTAAATGGCTACACCAAGAAGAAATGCAGATGATGAACGGGTATTCATTGGACAAATATATTATACTAGAACTGACATGTGATTACATTTTCACGCAATTTGGGTGCATAGATCCTGAGAAATCAGTACCCAGAACAACCACCTCTGGCCTTAATAACGGCCTTGATATGCCTGGGCATTGAGTCAAACAGAGCTTGGATGGCGTGTACAGGTACAGCTGCCCATGTAGCTTCAACACGATACCACAGTTCATCAAGAGTAGTGACTGGCGTATTGTGACGAGCCAGTTGCTCGGCCACCATTGACCAGACGTTTTCAATTGGTGAGAGATCTGGAGAAGGTGCTGGCCAGGGCAGCAGCCGAACATTTTCATTATCCAGAAAGGCCCGTACAGGACCTGCAACAGGCGATCGTGCATTATATTGCTGAAATGTAGGGTTTCGCAGGGATCGAATGAAGGGTAGAGCCACGGGTCGTAACACATCTGAAATGTAACGTCTACTGTTCAAAGTGCCGTCAATGCGAACAAGAGGTGACCGAGACGTGTAACCAATGGCACCCCATACCATCACGCCGGGTAATACACTAGTATGCCGATGACGAATATACGCTTCCAATGTGCGTTCACCGCGATGTCGCTAAACACGGATGCGACCATCATGATGCTGTAAACAGAACCTGGATGCATCCGAAAAAATGACGTTGTGCCATTCGTGCACCCAGGTTCGTCGTTGAGTGCACCATCGCAGGCGCTCCTGTCTGTGATGTAGCGTCAAGGGTAACCGCAGCCATGGTCTTCGAGCTGATAGTCCATGCTGATGCAAACGTCGTCGAACTGTTCGTGCAGATGGGTGTTGTCTTGCTAACGTCCCCATCTGTTGACTCTGGGATGGAGACGTGACTGCACGATCCTTTACAGCCATGCGGATAAGATGCCTCTCATCTCGACTGCTAGTGATAAGAGGCCGTTGGTATCCAGCACGGCGTTCCATATTACCCTCCTGAACCCACCGATTCCATATTCTGCTAACCGTCATTGGATCTCGACCAACGCGAGCAGCAATGTCGCGATACGATAAACGGCAATCGCGATAAGCTACAATCCGACCTTTATCAAAGTCGGAAATGTGATGGTACGCATTTCTCCTCCTTACACGAGGCATCACAACAACGTTTCACCAGGAAACACCAGTCAACTGCTGTTTGTGTATGAGAAAACGGTTGGAAACTTTCCTCATGTCAGTACGTTGTAGGTGTCGCCACCGGCGCCAACCTTGTGTGAATGCTCTGAAAACCTTGTCATTTGCATATCACAGCATCTTCTTCCTGTAGGTTAAATTTCGCGTGTGTAGCACGACATCTCTGTGGTGTAGCAATTTTAATGGCCAGTAGTGTAATTTTGTTCCGCCAAATTGGATCCGCTATTTTGTAATTCCGATATCAGATTCCCAATCAGCGACCCATAGAATCTAAAAAGAATAGTTCCGTAGGATTTTATATCCATTCTTCTAGTCTATCCAGGTTTTGCAACGAGTTGGCCCACTGTGTAACGTCTCTCTCCTCAGCACAACAGGCTAGACGCTAGATGCACACGAACAGGGTAAAGAAACTACTAGTGTTTCCGAACATTGTCTTTCGTACCTAAATTTCTGAGGATTTCAGAGTTTTTCATCTGAACGGAACTTCAGTCAGCGTCGATTACCTTCATGGCCTCAGTGTTTCCACCGCCACCCTCGCTCCCTCTGCCGACAACAGTCGCTTATACGTTTTTAGTGTGGCATTAATGGTCACATTAATAGTGTGTCAGCGAAAAGGCTACATAGGCACGGAGTGCGGAGTCTTTGGTGGATCTCGTCGATGTTCGCCAAATACAGTGCACTCCATTGAAATATGAAATGGTTCAAATGGCTCTGAGCACTATGGGACTTAACATCTGAGGTCATCAGTCCTCTAGAACTTAGAACTACTTAAACCTAACTAACCTAAGGACAACACACACGTCCATGCCCGAGGCAGGATGCGAACCTGCGACCGTAGCGGTCGCGCGGTTCCAGACTGAAGCGCCTAGAACCACTCGGCCACTCCGGCCGGCTTGAAATATTAATTTATCCGGAAAAGAAGTAAGCTTATCAAAGCATTAACGCTACAAAGTAATGGTTTTGATGTCGCTTTTTAGGTGTATACTGGTGCATCTTCGTCTGTCATAACAGTAATACTTACATTGCGTCGTGCTCCCTCTCCTACTACAGTTTCGTAGATTAACTCCATTTAGTGGCCTTGACATACAGGTGAAAGCTATTTTTGCTACAGAAGCTCTTATAAAAAAGTTTCAAGGAAACTTCCAGTCTTATTCGTGACCTCCAGTAACGCGGAAAAAGTATTTGAGTTAGATGCATTCAAAGATGTTGATTCCTCGATGTATGGTGTCCACGGAGATTTGATTCCACGGCATTAAAAAATTAACTGCCTTATGTCCCTTCACTTCTGGCTCAGCAATAAAAATTCGTTTAAAACTAGGACCTGTGCTTCGCTTCTCGAGGGCGCGCCCGATCCCGCACGTCCTACGGGACGGGGTAAAAGCGCAATCGGATAGGTTGGAGGACCTCGAAGTGGTTACCTCTGTCTTCTCGAGTCAGTGTGCTTCTCCGCGTGTAACATCAAAGAAACCACATGACCCTCTCCGACTGTGTGCGATTATAAGTCCGTTCACGCACTTGTGGTCGTAGGCACTTGTCTGACTCGACGTCCGAAAGACTTGTTTTGCAAGTTGAGAAACGGCGTCTGTTATACTAAGGTTGATTTGTCGGAAACGTATTTGCAGTTTCCGTCTCACCCGGAATCTCTGACCTGTAGGTGCTCAACACTCCCTTTGGCCTCTACCGAGGTAACCAACTGCCCTTTGTCATTTCCAGTGCCCCGGCAGTATTCCAGCATTGTTTGGAGCAGCTGATACAAGACATTACTTCATACTGCAATAATCAGGGTGGCATCATAGCCACAGGAGCATCCACCAGGGAGCACCTTCGGAATTTGCAGTCTTCGTTTTCTCACTTAACCGATGCTCTCATATGTAGCCTCTCGAAGTCCAAATTTTTTTCAACAGTCCGTTGAATACCTTGGATTTGTAATGAGCAACGAGGGCATCCGTCCTACTAAGCAACACAGCAGTGCCATAGAGAACATGACCAGCAGGGGCGTGCGCTCAGGGGCAGCAACTGACGCTCTTTTTCGGTAATAATAACTGCAACAATAATTTCTTAGGCTTTACCGGCGATTCGTTATCATCTCCTAGAATGGGCTGTATTGCCAGCGGTCAGCATCTTTCCTACAAGATATTTCGACGTCGTAACTTAGCGTCTTCATCAGGTATTTCCTGAGAAGGAAACAGTCTGCGTCTTTCCAACACGATATTTCGAAGTTGTAACTTGACGTCTTCATTGGGTGTTTCTGGGAAGGAAACATCTGATGAAGACGACGAGTTACGACGTCTAAATATCGTATTAGGAAGACGTGGACCACTGGCAGTACAACAGATTCTACGAGATGAATATATATTATGGAACTATAACCATTCGGGTATTCAACACTCTTCTTTATCTCTCTCTCTCTTTATATATAGACCAAATTGCTAAGGATAGAAACTTGGAATTTGGAGAAAGTGTGGATTTTATATTGTAGGCTTCGCTTAAGAAGGGATTTTTCGAAATTTCAACCCTAAGGGGGTAAAATAGGGGATGAGATATTTTATGAAAATATTTTATTATGAATCCATTTTTAAAGATAAATCTATGAAAATTTAAAAAATACGTGTCTCACTCTTTCTGGAAGTTCAACCCCTATGGGGTGAAATAGGGGATGAAAGTTTTTCTCGAAATTGTGCAAGAATTTTTGTAGCTAAATCGATAAATATTTGTATTTGGCTTCTCTGTTAGAAATAAAACATACACATTTCACTGTTTTTGGAAATTCAACCACTAAGGGGGGTGAAACGATTTATTGCGAAAGCATTTTTAAAGCTAAATATTTGAAATTTGGTGTTTGGCTTCTCCCTTGTAGATGAAAAAATATTCCACTCCTAAGGGGATGGAAGGCTTTTTGAAAGTATGTCACTATTAGGGGAACCTTGAAGCTAGACCTATGAAAACTGGTATTTGGCTTCTCAGTCAGAAAATAAAAAATAAATGTTTCAGTATTTTTGGAAATTCAACCTCTAAGGGAATGCAATAGAGGACGAAATTTTTTAAGAAAATATTTCGTTAAACTAAAAAGAATTAAAGCTAAATTTATGAAATTTCACTTATCAGTTAGATATAAAGAAATATTCGTTAGGGGATGAAACTTCCTACGGAAATATCTCCACAATAACTCAAAAGGTATCATTAACAAAAACTTCGGACTCCACGTACCAGAATCCGTTTTGGCCAGAAGTACATTCGGAAAAGACAATGCTTATACGGCCTCAATTATCGTGAAAACCTGAGAGGTATTGCAATTTTTAAGCAAAGTTAAAGTTCGATTAAATAAAAACAAAAAAATTATTGCAGGCCATACAGTCTACCTGGGCGAAGCAGCAGGCGCTGAACTAGTATCTCGATCACACAGCTACATTTCTTCCAAACACATAGAACAAGTATGCTCATTACGTTATAATACTGATGAAGCATTGCGAACCGAGCCGAAGCAATGTCCGTGTAGGATCTAGCGTGAAGCACTGACATTGATTTGTTCCCGACGTCTCCTGTTACTCTATTTAGAGCATCACATGGACATGGTCCAGCATTCCTTTACAGAGTTAATACACGACATAACCAAAGAAAATATGGTAAATAATGATAGTAATGACGACAAAGCTAGTCACTGTGTAAACTCAACTATGTATATTTTAGTTTTGCGTGCTTCTTTTCACCAGGCATATTCAGCGAATAAAAATAGAATGATATTCAAACTTACGTTATTGCGTGGACATAAAAAATTTCACTCGCATTGTAGAACTCGAGCTAGTCCAGAGCACATCCCTTTTTTTATGGGAGTCCACTTCATTGTAGCATCTTTAACTCTTTAAATATCAAGTGCGGATAAAACTACTTCTTATGAAAAGTAACTCATTGGTTTTTGTTTCGATATAGAAAAACTTAACGTGTATCAAAGCTGAAAAAGTTCCCATTATATAGTTACAATAGGATATATTTAAATTACTGGAAAATATACAGCAACGATCCATTTTGTGTATAGCTTTATTTGTGTCCAGATGATTTTCAAGCTTGCACCTATTTTCAACCGGCATAATATATTTACATCTTCGTCAGTATGCCTACACTGTTTTTATCGATTGTATTCAGTTGCCAAAGCTGACGGAAGACACTGAAAAAGTTCGAAGAAAGGCATATGCAGCATTCAAAATGCAGTCTATAAAAAGTTTACTAGCGAACATATGAATGTACTTAGCCAACTGAAGATGAGTGCAAGCGCGGAAGGTGTATTGGAATAAACTAAAGCTATACAAAAGTGACTGATTACTGTATTTCTTAAAGCAATTCAGTCCACATCCTCAGAGCTCAATCACCATTAAAATGGACAAATTAAAGGAAATATATGCTCTAACGGAAAAGTAAAAATAATTTCTAGCTCTGAAATTGTTGTAGAACTGTCAGATGAGGGGGTTTATCAGCGTAAAAATAATCTCGTTTACCTGCGAAATTTGTCATTTTACTGCTAGAGGTCCAGAAGAACTGTAGATGATATGGCATGTGAAAGGAATATAGCCTGTTAGTATTTTGAGGCTCACGAGTAATTCCTTCCTGGAGCAGGTCGAAATCATAGTAGAGAATCAAGTCTTCTTCACTCTCCATAGGATAAATGAATTTCAATTCAGAGAGACAGTATAGTCTTCAACGTTTACTTTTAAGTTTTTTGTCGTTATGTTGTGGAAAATAACGACTGCCTTTTGACATTTTTCATAGAGACATTCATTTCTTCCACTGAAGCGTTTCTGTTCTTTACAACAATCCATCCTCTCTTAAGCTTCAATTAAAACTAACTACCAATAGCAGGTACAACCAGTAATTCAATTTTCCAGGTCCTGTTTGCAAAATGCGGACAAAGATATTAAGAAGAAATCTTGCATTGTTGACATTAATTTTTGCCTTCTCGTTTAATGTTACACTGATTACGCGAAGGAACTTGCCCCCCTTCTTGCAGCGGTGTACCATAGGTCTGCAGAAGAGCGTAGCATTCCAAAAGATTGGAAAAGGGCACAGGTTATCCCCGTTTTCAAGAAGGGACGTCGAACAGATGTGCAGAACTATAGACCTATATCTCTAACGTCGATCAGTTGTAGAATTTTGGAACACGTATTATGTTAGAGTATAATGACTTTTACGAAGACTAGAAATCTACACTGTAGGAATCAGCATGGTTTTCGAAAAAGACGATCGTGTGAAACCCAGCTCTCGCTATTCGTCCACGAAACTCAGAGGGCCATAGACACGGGTTTCCAGGTAGATGCCGTGTTTTTTGACTTCCGCAAGGCATTTGACACAGTTCCCCACAGACGTTTAATGAACAAAGTAAGAGCATATGGACTATCAGACCAATTGTGTGATTGGATTGAAGAGTTCCTAGATAACAGATCGCAGCATGTCATTCTCAAAGGAGAGAAATCTTCCGAAGTAAGAGTGATTTCAGGTGTGCCGCAGGGGAGTGTCGTAGGACCGTTGCTACTCACAATATATATAAATGACCTTGTGGATAACATCGGAAGTTCACCGAGGCTTTTTGCGGATGATGCTGTAGTATATCGAGAGGTTGTAACAATGGAAAATTTTACTGAAATGCAGGAGGATCTGCAACGAATTGACGCATGGTGCAGGGAATGGCAATTGAATCTCAATGTAGACAAGTGTAATGTGCTGCGAATACAATGAAAGACAGATCCTTTATCATTTAGCTACAATATAGCAGGTCAGTAACTGTAAGCAGTTAATTTCATAAATTATCTGGGAGCAGGTATTAGGAGTGATTTAAAATTGAATGACCATATAAAATTAATCGTCGGTAAAGCAGATGCCAGACTGAGATTCATTGGAAGTATCCTAAGGAAATGCAATCCGAAAATAAAGGAAGTAGGTTACAGTACACTTGTCCGCCCACTGCTTGAATACTGCTCACCGGTGTGGAATCCGTACCAGATAGGGTTGATAGAAGAGATAGAGAAGATCCAACGGAGAGCAGCGCACTTCGTTACAGGATCATTTAGTAATAGCGTTACAGAGATGATAGATAAACTCCAGTGGAAGACTATGCAAGAGAGACGCTCAGTAGCTAGGTACGGGCTTTTGTTGAAGTTTCAAGAACATACCTTCACCGAGGAGTCAAGCAGTATATTGCTCCCTCCTACGTATATCTCGCGAAGAGATCATGAGGATAAAATCAGAGAGATTAGAGCCCACACAGAGGCATACCGACATTCTTTCTTTCCACGAACAAAAAGAGACTGGAATAGAAGGGAGAACCGATAGAGGTACTCAAAGAACCCTCCGCCACACACCGTCAGGTGGCTTGTGGAGTATGAATGTAGATGTAGATGTAGATGTAGATAGATGTACAACAAGACTGGTATGTACGGTGAAGCGCCACGTCTTTCGCAAAGCGACGGTAAACAACGCCGAGTTACTGTCCCTAACAACAGCACAATATGATGCACTTGAATCCATTCTACTCACTAAATAATTCGGAGAGTTCAGAAGATTGTAACCTGTTGCTGTAGGCATTGGGTGTGGTGGATAGTAATGGCAGCTACACCCCCCATGGTACAGCATATAAGTTTTTGAAATATGGACTAATTAATTCTTCTTGCCGTCATTTTAACGTCCATAACGTAGCCCAGTAGCTTGCATCAGAACCATAATAATTCAGCAGTCATCGTCCGAGACTACTGTGCAGCAACTTCCAGGCAAGACATCACCTGCTCCTTCCGAGTGTTGCTTCTTTCATTGCTGCCTACAGACTGTGCCCTCTCGTTTTCGCTCGCTCTACAGATAGCGCGCCAAAAACCCAAGCCATCTTTTATGCCTCCTACAGCAACTTCTGTACAATACAAAAGCACTCCATCTTTTACATTACACATATCCTACGCATTGTCCCTAAGTGTGTAGCATTTTATACAAATTACAGTTACAATTTGCACAAATATATAAATTTATATACACAAATATTTTCATTTCATTAATCCATTACAAGATATTGTTTAGTAAATTATACATTTCAAATAGTTCTCTATATAAGTTACAGACATACATTAGCAAAGCACTGACATCACATATATCACAATTTCCACATAATCTTTGCATATCACATTTATATTGCAACAAACTTTAAATGCAAAAAACTAAAAATTTAGATGACTGATTGAATAATAGTGTTATATGTGCCCCCGTTTCAATTATGTATCATAACAGGTAATCATAATTGAAACATACAAGAAAAGTTTTTTTATCAGTTCATCTGCTTTAAAGCAGTCTTCATGAAAACATTTTCTAACTCTTACACAAATCATACAGACGTAACACACTGAAATCGCATTGCAAAATTTATTGAAAAATCACACTTTACCCAGGAAAGATTTTCACATATATAATACAAAATTTTATATTATTGAAAATGCTTGCTGCCCCTGTGTGGTACTATGGCAGCCCTTTTGATTCCTCTGAACCTTACTGCATAGACATGACTTTTTTGCTGCCTCTTAATATGATTATAAGCAGTCCATTTACCACTTTACTTAATTATATTCTATATAACTTTGTTTATTGGCTACCCTTTTTCCTTCACATATATGGGCAGTCCTTTGGAGTCAAGATTTTATATTTGCTATGCCTCGTAGGCTGCATTTGGTTGTTCTGTTACTTGAATTTCAAAAGGACCATAATAAACACATTTAAACTTGGATATCTTATGGTTGTCTCAGTAGATTTTTCGTGAGCTTTTGTAAGTGGCGTGAATAAAAGGACGCTATGTGTAAGAAGCATGAAGCGCCCTTTAAATGTATCCTGATAGCTAAAAGAGCCACGCGCACTTTGAATAAGAAAATGCTATTTGACACTGAAATCAATGTAAAAGATAGGGTCGCCACCAACTCTAGCCACACGACAAAGAAGAGGTAGCACTGAGTCGGAAAATTACTTAATTTATTAATAAGAAAAACTCACAAAAGAACATTCATTGTAAAGTCATTGATAAAGAATGGGATGTAATTGTTAATATGATCCAGGCATTCTTCCCGTGAATCAAATATTGAGTAAAGTAAAGAGGGCGTGAACACCATGCGTAAGTGCAGCCTGCAGCAAGATTCGTGAAAACACGATCTATTCCAGAGCATTTGTTTCAGATAAAAAAAGGACACTAATCACTACACCTGTGCACATGGAAACGCTATAGATGGGCCAACAAGGAAAACTACAAGGTAAATGGCGAAGGTAACGGCGACGTAACATCGGTACACTAGATAAGATTGAAGGCAAAATTATTTATTCCTTAAAACATTGATGTAGTGCATCTGTAGACTGCTGTTGCATGCTAACTATGTACAATTGCTTGTGAAATACTATACGTTTCATAACAGACTCGCGTGCCCACTCGGTCCGCGGAGACAATTTCTATGGACCGTGGCCAAATTTTAGTCACATGAGACAAAGAAAATTCACAAATACTCAAAAATTACCAAGATCCGGAAAAGATTAGAAGCATACACACACAGTTGTAGGCACATAAACATTCACACTGAACCGAGGGCACTTCAACATATGCAACTCCTTTGTGCTGCGTTCCTCTCACGGATCAAAGTCAAGACTAAATTGGGAATCAAACTGAAAGTCTACAAAAGCCTTGCATTCCCTGCTGCATCCCAGCAAGTAAATCTTTATAAGACGAAATTCGAGACCAAAAGCTAAAAGCTCCCCTCTCTATGTGACAACGCGCCACGCGGTCAGTCCAACTCACCCTTCTTCGGCTGGAGCACAGCTGTGTACGCTTCCCGTACCGGCGGCAGACAGCCTCCCGCTTCTCCAGCCTCTTCCACGCTCCGCGTGGACCGGAAAACCCCAAGATGCCATTTCCGCCACCAACCTAACGCAGGTGGATTTCTCACAAGTAGCGGAAACCTCTTTGCCGACTTGACCACCACGAGAGTTGGCTATTCTGTACGACTATCGCAGACTTTCTGCAGCAGACTACGCCACCGTTTGTGAAATTGGGCTCACGGACTAATGAAAGGTGGCTACAGGACCCTTTCACTTTTACAAGGGCTAGTTCACCAACATTAAATTTTGTGAATTTTAATTTTTTTAACGTGCCTTTTAGCTCTTACTTTTACTTTTCTTCCACACAATTCCCTTACCAATTCCTCGTTTGTAACCAAATCTATCCTTTTGTGAGGGGAATGTTCTAATATTTCCTCTATTAAACTCTTATTTTTGTGACCTAGCGTAATTTCTTCAGGGGTGTAGTCAATGGATTCATATTGTAATGAGTTCATGATTAAATTTTAGAATGAATTTTCCCCAAGATCTATGATTTCGATGACAATAAGTCCTATATAGGCTTCCTAAATCTCGCAGATAGCGTTTCACAGGATTATTGGATGGGTTGTAAGCTGAAAAGTGTTACTTGTACACCACTTTGCTCCATACCTTCTAACCATAATTTAGCAAATAAACTGTGGTCCATTGTCAGACAATACTCTTTTGGTATTCCTATTTCATTAAAGTGCTCTAGTATTTTATTGATTTAGCTGTAGGTTTTCTGAGAGGATATAGCTGAATAAATTTCGAAAAATTAAAGGCATGTATGTGCAATTTTCAGTAGTTTTTTTGTACAGCCCCATACAGGTCTATAGTCAGTAACTCTAAGATACCTTCAGGCCTGAGGCTTTATGTAGCTCGTCTGTTAGTATTGTTTGTCACTTTAGCCCTTTGACAAAAATCACAAGATTTTAATCATTCTGTAATCTTCTTCAATGCATTACTTCCAGTTTTGGCTACACTTGTTATTTTCTTATGGTATTTTTCGCTCCACATTCACCATACGCTAAATGAAATTTATGAATTAGTTCTACTTCTAATTGTGATGGCCAACAAACTTGCCATTCTTCACTACATCGTAGATTGAAATTCTGGTTCAATGCTTTCGTCTGTTTCTTCAAAGTCTATGTTTATGGTTCATTTTTCATTAGTACTGCTAACTGCTTCATTTGCACAGTTGATTACTACTTGTTGCTTCTGCAGACAATCTATGCCCATAGTTACTTCGGTGCTAAGTTCTGAGATCACCAGGAAATCGTGTGTAAAAAACACGACCTTCAATTGCAGATTCTATTAAAACTAGGAAGGAATCGCCTGCTCCATCCGGGTGTTGGTTCTTTCACTGCTGCCTAAAGACTGTGTCCTCTCGTTTCCTCTCCCTTTACAGATAGTGTTCCAAAAACACAAGCCGCTTTTTACACTTCCCACAGTAACTTCCTTACAGTACAAAATCACTTCATCTTTTACATAACACATATTCCACAAATTACCTTTAAGTGCGTACCAGTTTATACAAACGACAATTTACACGAATATATAAATTTACATTCACGAATATTTTCATTTCGTTAATCTATGACAAAATAATATTTAGTAAATTGTAATTTTCACATAGTTCTTTACGTAAGTTGCAAACATATTTTAGCAAAGCACTCTAACAACACATATATCGCAATTCCCACATAGTCTTTGCATATCACTCTTACATTAAAACAAATTTTAAATGCAAAAAAAAGTTTAGGGACTGATTGAATAATAGTGTTATAAACTTTCGAGAACCAAGACAATGCTGAGCACATTCTTTGATATTAAAGGATTTCTCATTGTATGTTCCTCCGGATCAAACAGTGAACCAAACTGTTCACCTCGAAGTCTTGAAATCTTTGTGAGAAGCAATTCGACGTAGCTTCCCTGATTTGTGCCATTTTCAGGACAGGTTCTTACTGCATGCTAGTGCAAGGCCCCACACTGCTTTGTCTGTTACTGAGTATCCAACCAGACGTTCTGTTATTACCATCCCACATCAGCCATACTCGCCCAACCTATAGCCGTGCGATTTTGTCTTGTTTCCGTGAGTGGAAAGGCGATTGAAAGCAAAACTTCATCAAGATATCACAGACATCCAACGGGCTCTGACAAATGATCTTACAAGCACCGCAACTGAAAATTTCCCTGCTTGCTTCCAAGACCTCCAGAAATATTGGCAACTGTGTATAGATAGCCAAGGGAACTACTTTTCTGACAAAGGGGAGTGTTTCCAAGACGGATCTTTCCACTGTAATTCACTCTTGTGATGAATATTACAGTCTGTTTACTGCGATATGTTTCGTTCGTTCGGCATTTTATTTTTGACTAATTTTCTTCGTTGATTGACTTGAATGTTGCCGTTTCGTTTTCAAACTGATTAAAATCTGGTAATACGTGAACAGGGATTGAATTGCTCATTGGAATTTGGAACCTACTTGGTAAATCATTACCGTCTCTCATAAACAAAGAAAATGAAATGAAAATGCCGTGTGGCTAGGGCCTCCCGGAGGGGGGGGGGGGGGAGACCATTCGCCTGGTGCAAGTCTTCCGAGTTGACGCCACTTCGGAGACTCGCGTGTCGATGGGGATGAAATGATGCTGATAAGGACAACACAACACCCAGTCTCTGTAAGGACAACACAACACCCAGTTCCTGAGTGAACAAAGAAAATATTTTACAAGGTCGGACAGAAGTCGGTTTTCGGACTGCGCGAGTCTGTTTTGAAGAAGTGATGTTATTCGGGATGTAGGTGATTCAAACCGTGTTGTATCCGCTGCCAACCGTGCCTCTTTTGCTTCTTATGGCAATATCTTCGAAACTTGAGTGATGGCGGGGGCAGAGGGGATTGTTAGCACTTCGAAATAAGGCGCGTGATATAATTTTTAACGAGCTTAAGTAGAAAGCAAAATGGAGCGACTGAAGACGTATCTACGAGGGTTGGAACTTAAATAGTGACAACTATTTATTCACAACCGATACAAAAGAGGTACATGTTTACACCTGTTACTGTCCTTCAAAGCAGTCACCAGCGTTGCGTAGAACCCGTTGTCAGCGATGTGGAAAGGATGGGTGGGTTGCACAGAAAGTGTCGTCGCTTCTTTCGCAAAGACCGTCAATGCACAGTATTACTGTTCGTTTTTGGAGCATTACCTGCGACCAGCTTTGCGAAAGAAGCGGCGACACTTTCTGTGCATCCCACCCATCATTTTGCACGACAATGCGCGGTCGCATGCAGTGCAAGATGTGGCTGCTCTGTTCGGTTGATGGGACTGGGAAGTACTGTACCATCCACCATACTCCCCGGACTTAGTCCTTGTGACTTTGATTTGATTCCGAAGATGAAGGAACCACTTCGTGGCATTCTCTTCACAACTGTTCCAGAGCTTGGACAGGCAGTAGACCGCTCCATTCGCACCATCAATAGAACAGGCTCTGCTAACAGTATATTACGCCTTCCACATCGCTGACAACGGGTTCTACGCAACGCTGGTAACTACTTTGAAGGACAGTAACAGGTGCAAACACGTAACTCTTTTGTATCGGTTGTGAATAAATAGTTGCCATTATTTAAGTTCCAACCCTCGTATTCCGTTGAAGTGTGTGGAACAGTTTCTTGTGAAGTGTGGGAAAAAGCGTGTGATGTGGGGAAAGAAGAAGATAATTATGTTTGAAGGAACTAACAAAGAATTGTTTGGATAGCGATTCAATAATAATTCTCTGATGGACGATGATAATAACAAAGAAATATAAGCTTGTACAACAACGAATAAAAGTACCACTAGATATCACTGGACTACGTATTTCTGTTTTTACCTCTTGGCTTGTCGTTATCATCAGGCCAGTGCTCTGAAGGAAACACACCTTTTACTGTTGTTTTCTTATTTAGGTCTACATGTTAGTGCGAATTCCCACTTTCACGAATGAAGCTTGTCAAGAGTAAATTGAGAAACCGCCTTACTGCTGAAAACCTGGAATTATGCATATAATCAAAAGCAACGTACTAACCTGTCTCACCCAGACTTCCTGAGGTGATGCAAGGCCATTGTTACGTTACTTTTTGGCAGCTATTGTCATGATTTATTTTTATGGATACCTTACGTTTTAATTTTATCAATACAGTGTACCGTTGTTACGTATTATAATATCATGTTTTATTCAACATGTTTCAAATTTAAGTACAGGGAGAGGCTACGAAGTTCTGGCCACGGATTAGCTTCAAACTTTGTGTACTTTTAGTAGTCCGTTAGAATAGTATAGCGTGCAAGCAATAAGGGGTAGTACTAAGGCAATTTCGAGAAAATTGTAAAAGACAGTTTACGCATCAAATAGGTGTTATGGACTGGCAAGACAGCCAACCCACAATGGACGGGAGACCGAAAGGCACACGTTTAAGCGCAGGCTGGCGTGAGGTATGGAACAGGTCAAGTAATGAATACTAGCAAATAAAGTACGTAGCTTCTGGAATACTTAACTTTAATCCATTATTGGTGAACATCGGTCTGACTGTTCATGCATCCCAAGATAAATAACAAATGATAATGGCGCCTTGCTAGGTTGTAGCAAATGACGTAGCTGAAGGCTAGGCTAACTATCGTCTCGGCAAATGAGAGCGTAATTTGTCAGTGAACCATTGCTAGCAAAGTCGGCTGTACAACTGGGACGAGTGCTAGGAAGTCTCTCTAGACCTGCCGTGTGGCGGCGCTCGGTCTGCAATCACTGACAGTGGCGACACGCGGGTCCGACGTATACTAACGGACCGCGGCCGATTTAAAGGCTACCACCTAGCAAGTGTGGTGTCTGGCGGTGACACCACAATAGGTATAGGTGCGTTGCGGCTCTAAGCCCGAGATAGCGACGGTCAAGCGGTTGTTCGGCCAGAGGGCCGGATGCCCTCTGTAATAAAACTGAGTGAAGTGTTTAGCGATGAACCTGAAGGTGTATCATGTGTCCACCCAGAACAAATGATGAGAAAAAGACGAAACGAAGAAAAAAATGGTTAACTTTCGAGTTCCGTAACAGTCAAATCGAGGCAGCGCTCATTTTTTGTTTATTTTTTAAAATGTATATTTTTTCATCACTGGTCATATTATTTCGTTATATACGATATTTATAAGATACTATGACGTACAAATACGTGTATTTGCGTGAGCATTTATACCATTATTTTCCAAAAAATCGCATTACTCATTTCGTTCTTGCTATATTAGCACTCAAGTTAACTCTCGAACGGGTCCTGCCTCTGTGTCTACAGGTCGAGGCATCCAGGTGCAAAGCAGCTTTTGGTACCTCACCCAACTGCAAGGGTAAGGAATTTCGCAAAAAACGACTGGCATACATAGTTAGGAAAAATTTTAAGTGTTTATTCGTTAACTTGCCTATAGTTATAAATGTGGTTGCTGTGACAATAAAAATTAGCAAACAACCAAATAACATTGGAAATTCAAAAAAAGTTCATGCAAATACGCGTTTCTTTTCATCATATATCAAATGTAATATATATACAATATACTACGACAAGTGTTAAAAAACATATAATTAAAAAAAAGAGGAGGAGCAGGATTAGATTCGGAGACGCACCGACGAAGGTTCAAATGGTTCACATGACTCTGAGCACTATCGGACTTAACACCTGTGGTCATCAGTCCCCTAGAACTTAGAACTACTTAAACCTAACTAACCTAAGGACATGACACACATCCATGCCCGAGGCAGGATTCGAACCTGCGACCGTAGCAGTCGCGCGGTTCCGGACTGAGCGCCTAGAACCGCTAGACCACCGCGGCCGGCACCGACTAAGGAGCTGGAACGCTAATCACTTGACCGCTTCAGCTCATGGTGATAGTTGCAATGCTCCAGTACATATTCGATGCTTAAAACTTCTGTTCTGATTTTCTCGACATTGCGTACATAGTACGCCTTACAACTTGCTCATTATGCTGTCCTAACGATCTGCTAAAAATGTTCAAAGTTCGAAGTAAATCGGTGATCCAGACGTCGTGGCCTCCCCCACCGACTTAAAACTATAACTAAAGCTTATTAAGTTAATTTTAGGGAGTATTCTGGAATGAAAAAAGATGCAGCGTCCAATATTGAGAAAAGTATGTTGAGATGGTTTGGACATACAGACAAGAAGAGAAGGAGATAGACGAAACAAGTATATTAGACGGACGTTGATGTGAGAGTTCGAAGGGGTCGATCTCAGCGGAAGTACGTCATTCAGAGTAAGGACCTTTCTTGCAAAGGCCAGCTTAGGAGTACCCTAATTAAATAAATAATGGTGTATCTGCCTACACAGTTAAAGTTTAAAAAATTGGCTCTCAAAAGAAATTTCAACCTTTGGGCTGTTGATATTTGGCTCTTTTAACCAATGAGTTTGCCGATCGCTGTACTAGATTCAGTCAAGTAATAAGTTTTGGAGGAAATTTTCGTTTTTGTCTGTTACCTTTAGATCAAAATCACCGTAAATGTTTATATATGCGTACCTTCACTGTACGAGAACTATTGATGCAGATTTGTTCAAACACAAAGGGAGTTTGTGCAATGATAGAAATTAATGCATATCGTCCAGGGTGTAATGAAATTGTCAAATGCAGCATCTTAAACAAAGCCATAGCTTATGGTTGTGGCTAGTTAGTTTCTTACGCATCCTTTGCACTCAAATATCACGTGATTGTTCGAGCAAGCTCGGTACTGTATCGAACGTTGCAGTGTATCGAGGGATGTCGAGCCAGTTCGAAAGCGAGTATAGTTTGCCCAGCTCTAGTAACAGCCAGTTTGAAGATCAATTTTGTCGAAGGCATATCGTTCGCAACTGTTACTTGTTTTCTCTGATTTGTGTTTCTTTGTCGGCATGGATTTTTTTTTTTTTTTTTTAGTATAAGTGCAGAACGTTATATCTGAAATGTATCTACAGTTCGAAAGAAATGGGCTACATTTCGGTTTTACGTGTACTACTGTTTGAAATGAAGAACGACCACAATGTGTCTATTTTGAAGTCCTAGCTTCTGGAAGCATGCTTCCTAATAAAATGAAATGACATTTATAGTCAGATCACGGTAAAGTACGAGAGTCACTCCAAAAGAAATGCACACTATTTTTTTTAATCCATCTTTAATTCTACATGTTTGAAAGTTTTACAGTGTGTAGATATATCCTTTAGGAACAATATTTTCATTTCTCCACATAATTTCCATCCCTCTCAACTGCCTTACGCCATCTTGGAACCAGCGCCTGTATACCCGCACGATAAAATTCTGGACCAACTGTTGGAGCCACTGTTTGGCAGCTTGCACAAGGGAGTCATCATCTTCAAACCTTGTTCCACGAAGAGAGTCTTTCAGCTTCCCAAAGAGATGATGGTCACTTGGAGCCAGGTCAGGACTGTAAGGCGGGTGTTTCGGTATTGTCTGTCCGAGTTTTGTGATCGCTTCCATGGTTTTTTGACTGACATGTGGTCGTACATTGCCGTGCAACAGCAAAACATCCTGCTTTTGCCAATGTGGTTGAACACGACTCAGTCGAGCTTGAAGTTTCTTCAGTGTCGTCCCATATACATCAGAATTTATGGTGGTTCCATTTGGCATGGTGTCCACAAGCAAGAGTCCTCCGGAATCGAAAAACACCGTAGCCATAACTTTTCCAGCAGAAATGTGGTTTTGAATTTTTTTCCTTGGGTGAATTTGCATGCTGCCACTCCATTGACTGCCTCTTCGTCTCTGGTGAAAAATGATGGAACCATGTTTCATCACTTGTCACAATTCTTCCAAGAAATTCATCTCCACCATTCTCGTACTGTTCCAAAAGTTCGCTGCATACCGTTTTTCTTGTTTGTGAGCCACTGTCAACATCCTGGGAACCCACCTGGCACAAACCTTTTTTAACGCCAACACTTCCAGTATTCTGCAAACACTTCCTTCCCCTATCCCAACGTAGCGTGACAATTCGTTCACTGTGATGCGTCTGTCAGCAGTCACCAATTCGTTAACTCTCTGCACATTGTCTGGAGTGTGAGCAGTACGAGGCCTGCCGCTGCGAGGACAATCCTCAATATTGTCATGCCCGCTTTCATCACGTAACCTGCTTGCCCACCGACTAACTGTACTGCGATCGACAGCAGCATCTCCATACACCTTTTTCAACCTCTTGTAGATGTTTCCCAATGTCACGTTTTCACAGCACAGGAATTCTATGACAGCACGTTGCTTCTGACGAACGTCAAGTGTAACAGCCATCTTGAAGACATGCTGTGACGGCGCCACTCACGGGAACAGGTTGTACATAGTTTGAAAACAACCGTGAAGGATGTATCTACACACTGTAAAACTTTCACACATGCAGAATGAAAACTGCATTTTTACAAAAATAGTGTGCATTTCTTTTGGAGTGACCCTCGTACGACCGTGATAATCTGGCAGTCGATAATCCGGCACTCGATAATCCGCCAAACCCGATAGTCCAGCACGCATCAGAAATTTAAGTCGTCGCGTTTGGTAGCAACTGTCAGGCGCCTTCGAGAAACATCGCTACTGTCCGGCGCGGCGCCTCTAACAATTTTCTGCCTTACTGGACGAATGTATTTGGCTATCGAAGAAGAGCTGCTGACGATGAGATATTACAAAGTGCTTTCATTTCACAGGACGCAACAGAAACAGAGTGACGAAGAAGAGACGCCTGCAACTAACGTCTCTTGGGCGGAGGCTTCAAAAGCCTTAAACACATTTGAGACAGTCGCTGAGAGTATCCAGCAATACGATACATCTGTAGTTACGAATATGGACAACACACAGTATAATTTTTTATCATAAAAGAGCCCAGTCCAAGAAACAAGTAAGTATTTTTGCAATGTTGGAGAGAGTTCAGAAAAAAATTTCACTAAACCATCAGTGAAAGATACCAGTCAGACATTTTCCACATACTCATCAACGTCAGAGATGTGCGCTGTTCCTAAAAACAGTGATTTCAACTAAACTGAACCATATTGTTGGTAATTATTTTTATTGATTAGCTTGTTCTTGATCGTTTGAAATCAATGGTGCTTACTCTATTTCATAATTGGGTCAAAAAATGAGTTTGTGTATATTGAACTTTGCTAAAACTTTGAGCCTTTAACTGATTTAGTACAGAAGTACGGTATTCGACTTTTAATTTAGTTTTGCTTTTACAGAAAAATAATACATACGCTCGATTTTTTATATTGTAATCTCAAATACTGTGCTCCATAAATAACAGTAGTTCGTGTACTTGAAACTATAGGTTTTACTTATATCCTTTTTACCTAATACAGCTTTTTAGAAATATCCTTGATAATACGTCAAATCTAATAATCCAGCATTCACAGATCCCAGAGCCTGCCGGATTGTCAAGGTAAACAACCGAAGATAATACTTTTCCCACAAGTTAAAAGTAACGACAGAATATAAAAAAAAACTTTCATCACAGAAGCTATGATTCCTACAAAGGCTCTTCTTTCATCTTGCCAACTGTGTGGCAAAGAGCAAGAAACCTCACACTCCAACTACGCTGTTGGTTGGTCGATTTGGTGGAGGGGACCAAACTGTCAGGTCATCGGTCCCGTCGGAGTAGAGAAGGATGGAGAAGGAAATCGGCCGTGCCCTTTCAAAGGAACCATCCCGGCATTTGCCTGAAGCGATTTAGGGAAAGCTGCTCTGTACACTGGTACTCGTATTATAATAATAAAAAAATGGATATACGTAATTAAAATGGAAATCTGTGATCCACTTAGTTTCTGCTCTACCATTTCGTAACTAACATCAGTGTTTGCTTCTTGTTCAGCATCAAATTTGTCAGCGAAAAATACAGTTGGAAAGGAATATTGTACTATTACATTTGACTCTGGTTTGTTTTTGTTACTTTTATCAGATGTTTTGACTAAATCAATGGAAAAAATCTGACCCCTTACATAAAAGTGGCGTTTACCATTACCTATGTCAATCTGTGTTTTGTATGTTCTAAACGTGTCCATGGCAATAAGACAATTAAATACAAGCTTGTCAGTTATAAGAAAATTGCAATTCACTGTAAAATGTTCAATTTGTAATGGAATAAGTGCCAGTGTTTTACCAATTTAGTCTTACTGCCTATAGCAGTTCGCACCTTGAAATTTTGGACAGGAAATGTTGGAAATTTGCCTCTCTTCTTCAATTCACAGAAAAATACATTTGACATTTGGTTGGTAGTTGAACCTGTATCTAAAACTAACTGTGGGTCAATGCTAAATATTTTCACTTTAACGATTGCTTGTACTTGTTCTTCCTGGATATTATTCGTTGTATCTAACTCATACTGATACAGATCATCCTTGATGTCAGCTGTACTTTCCAAGTTAATGTTTGTTTCGTGAACAAATGGTGTTTGTAACGTGTTATCAAGATTCATATTTGTATCGCTCTCTAATGTTTCACTAATGAGCGGTATATCGGTTTGGGAGATGCGTGACATTGTGTCGTCAATTGTAAACATTTTGGCGTCAAAGTTATTCTAGTGTGGAGCGTCGCTATCATTTGTCACACCTGCGACACTCATCTCTTACCTACTTACAGTTTCTGCGGTAGGCATACATGGCGCCTGGACTTCAAATGTTCGATCGCGCAATTCTACGCCATTTTGGCTGATTGCGTTTTCCCTATTGCTGTCAACAATGGACATATATTTTCCTGCGATGTTGTATGAATACGTAAAAATAAAAATTTCGCTAAAAATGGAAAAATTTCGTATGCTAATTATTACACTTGATAGTTGTAATTTACACGATGTGAAGGCCTGTTTTACATCTATTATGACACGCGAACTATTGTGTTGCAACTCTTTATGTTTTACTGAAACAGGGTATCACACTGAAAAATTCTTGTAAATTTACCACAGTAAAATTCAAGGAAGGAATAATGGGGAAAAGGTTTCTATCTACATCAAAAGAGGCGCTACCAAGCTTAAGTCATGCAAGCAACTTGCGTAGCCGCCCTACCTTTGCTGCACCGAACAAAACAGTTTACTATGGAAAATTTTACGTAACCTGAGACAAACTCATATTTCTTTCCAAAAATTTCTCCTCAATTTTTGCTTTTTTGCTTTACTTGCTCCCCGTTCTGATTCATGCAAACAGGAAAAACGGACAATTTGTTTTTATGACTAATAGCAGTATCACACAAATTTCTTACTATGGTATAACAATAGTCAACAAACCGTACTTACAACCGGTGTCCTAAAGTCGTGGCACTTAGGTCCTCCTTTTTTCTGTGTCCATCACTATATATATTTGTCGTACCCTGAAAGCTTCTCCTTCTTGTTAATCTTGTCAAAATATGACCATGGACTTCCTTTCCTACATTTCAATTGTTGATGCAGGCAGCCGACCCCAGGGAACACCAGTGCCTCTCAAGATGATATAGAACATAAAGGAAATTCCCACCCAACTTGTCTCCACTTCACTTTAATAAAAATACTTAATACTGTTATTAAGTCTTCTCTTATTCAGAATCACATACGATACAAAACACTCGTAGCACGTCATACTCCGAGCAATACATCTTAATCATCCTTCTACTTACGACAAAGAGAAACAAAATCATGTACAAAAAAGTGAGTAATGTTTTTGTCCATTTGTCTGCGTCTTACTGCGCTTTCATAGTTACTGTCTTTGCCGACACTTATGGTCGGTCTTTGGTTCTGTCATTATCGTTGCTTCATTTTGTAATAAATTTTAACTTTACCATGTCCAGGAAGTCTTTCGCCACGTACCTACACATCCTCTGGGAAGGGGAAACATTTGTTCATGGCAGACATGAAACGTTTAAACGAACTGTTCTTCCATGTACAAAAACTACACAAAAATATTAATTATTTCAATGTGATGTATATAAAAAGCAGTATCGATATTGCAGGATAATCTATGTTTGGAGAACAATGAAAACAATAGAAATAGATTTTCATGATTATTTTACTCTGGTTCGAATCTTTATGAGAAAGGCGTGGATGGAGACGTATGTATCTTAAAATGTATTTCTGTTAAATATATGCTCTTATTTATTTCAGTAGCGGTAGCATCCCTACATGAGTGAAAATTTAATTCTATGTTTTTTCAGAGATTAATAACGTGCAGTACTACACAAGTTGTAATTTGTATTGTTGGCCGCCATAAGCAAGATGGCAGATTCTTGTTCAAGTTACTCCAATATTTAGAGGCGTAAAGCAAAATGGAAAGGATTTACAATTAATTTCTTGAGTAGACATTCTAAAGTCAAGTTAATTTCATTCTTTTTGGAAAGAATCGTATCGATATTAAAACTTTCTTATGGTTGTCGCTTCCGGCTATCTTTTCTTCAAGTGACGAAAGTTCTTAGCTCTATGGAGGGGGGGGGGGGGTCTGCAAACCGGAGTATCTGTCCCGGGCGGCAATTTCTTCAGGAAGCGCCAATTTCGTAGCCTTGAAGAAATAAAACCTTGTTTCACAAAGCATCTAGTATCAAGAGCACACTGGTCAATCGATTATTCATATGATTTTGAAACGCATCCCTGTTGGATTTGAACACATTCTAAGTTGATTTCTGAAAAAATCATTAGTTGATTTTGGAATGCGTGCATAGTGTACTTGATGTCTCTGCCATAATTGTTATAATTGTTAGCGAAATCCATAGACTAGGACCAGCAGAGTGGAAATAAACGACTAACGGGAATAACAGGTAAGAAATCTTCTCGGTGTATTCAAGAAAATGGAATTTTGACAAAAAATTGTTGGCAGATCGCTGCACTACTAAGCGTCAGTTGTACTGTCCTCGGTTAGCAACCGCGTTAAGTTCTATTCTGGGGACAGCGCGGAAAACGCGTCGTACGAACACGTAATAATGCCTAATAGGAGAGTAAACGCGAGTTAACTAAACCGATGGTTCTGGAAGGTCTAGCGAAGTTAACCAAAGAATAAATTTTGCCAATGGCAGGAATTGTTACAGAATTATAATGACAAGATTGTTCGTTAGAGCGAGGAAGGAGAAACTGGGACATCGCACAGATTATTACATTTGTCACGTTATTTATGTAAATGAGGTAGATAAAAATGACAATTTCTGCCAAAACAGTCTGACTTACTTGGTGTGTGTTACAACTGCTGTAATATTAGAAATGCCTGTTTGTTTTATCTAGCAGACAGTAATAAAATAGACATAATCAAATCGAGAAACCACACAAGTCTTGGGTGCTATTCACATTAACAGCTTTTTCAGTATCGGACAAAACATTTGACGAACTTTGATAAGGTAATAGATTCTTTTGCAGCTGTAAAGCTGTGGCAAGATCAAAGAGAAAAAAATGCTGGGACCTCAGGGTTGAAGAAATGTGTACTGTCTTGTTTGTCTTTTATCTTTACAGGTTTTATGTTTCCTATATTTAATTGTCTGTCACACTAAAGAGAAATTTATTAGCTAATAGGCAATAAAGAGTGCAAATATTCTGAATAGTTCTTATCCTCCCGATCATAAATAATTCCACCCACTATTAATTATGAGGTTTTTTAAAGGAAGTAGGATGTAAACCAGCCACCTGGGAGTGGGAGAGGCACCACAGGATATTTTAATTTCCACTGTCCTGAATATGGATTTCATGGCTTCCGTTAAACACATTTCAGTCCCGCAGAGCGAAATACAGTGACGTGCGATAGAAGAATGCTGTGTGAAGAGGTTTGGCACTGCACTGTGGCACACTTAAGACTAAATAACATATCTTACATTTCCTCGAACTTATATGTATTATATATCAAACTCTTCAGAAAGGTGCGCACTACAAAATTTTTGAAAAGTTGATTTTTTTTTAAAATTTCTGGTCTTACCTTAAACGCTCGTGTGCGTGTGTGTATGTGGGGGAGGGGGGGGGGGGGAGGGCGCCACTATCAAGTTTTTGCCCCGGTTTGGAAATATCGTAGCATCGACACTGTTCTCAGTGATCGTGATAAGTGTATCCTGACCACATGAAGCAGGAAATTGATAGCATACGAACACAAATCGAAGAACTAGTTACTAAAAAAAGGATTTGGTTCAGATGGCTCTGAGGACTATGAGACTTAACATCTGAAGTCATTAGTCCCCTAGACTTAGAACTACTTAAACCTAATTAACCTAAGGACATCACACACATCCATGCCAGAGGCAGGATTCGAACTTGCGACCGTAGCAGCAGCGCGGTTCTGGACTGAAGCGCCTAGAACCGCTCGGCCACAGCGGCCGGCATAAGAATTTGCTTAGTAAAGTGAGTGAACTGGACTCACCAGTAAACGGACCATAAGAAGCTTACCAAACACCTGAAGTCCTAGACAAGAAAATAGAAACCGAAGTTGCCGCGACACTGCAACGTTTGAATATTGCAGTAAATCGTGAGAAACATGGCATTAATGCGCGACTACGACAGGACGTGAGTGAAACACAGCAGATATGGTTATGACAGGTTGTAAGAGTGTCGAGAATAGGTTTAGAGAAACTAAGGAAACGCCAAATACTAGTTATCGGTATGGTAACAGCCCCATTAATACTGCACGTTGCCGAGCGGGATCAGCCGAGCGGTCTGGGGCGCTGCAGTCATGGACTGTGCGGCTCGTCCCGGCGGAGGTTCGAGTCCTCCCTCGGGCATGGGTGTGTGTGTTTGTCCTTAGGATAATTTAGGTTAAGTAGTGTGTAAGCTTAGGGACTGATGACCTTAGCATTAAAGTCCCATAAGATTTCACACACATTTGAACATTTTAGAACTGCACGTTGCGAGATTTTAAACCGCAATCAAGCTGGCAGATACAGCTCGAGCAGTGATAAGCGCATTATTGGTGCGACAGCCGCTGACGTTGCACTGTCAACCTTGGCGCGTATAAAGCACGGAGACTGATAACCTTAGCAGTTAAGTCCCATAAGATTTCACACACATTTTTATAAAGCACGAAGAGTCGCTTATAAAACATAGACAATTCCAAACGTTCTCGGAAAAGAAGAAGACAGTACATTCTGTAATTTTCATTAAGAGTTTTAGGAATGTACTTCGTGCTCCTTGGTCAGAGATGCAAAAGGTTCAGTTTATGATTTCTTTCATAACTGGCGATGCAGCAGTGTGAGCGATGGAAATCGCTGACACCTACAGAACTTTTCAGGATTCGAAAAGTTATTTCTGTCACGCTTCTCGTCGTAGAGTGCTCAAGAATGTTTGAGGAAGCAAGTTTACAATCCGGCATCATATAATCCTAGACAGGGAAACCAGAGAAATACTTTGGAAAGTACTTAAGTAAGACTTCGTATTGGGATGAGCCAATTTCTCCAAGAGATGTATTGCGAATACTGAAAGGCAGACTACCAATTGCCATTAGGGAAAAACTTTTCCATGTCCTTGATACGGACCTAGAAACAGATTATCGCCGCTATTGATTCACTTTATCTCATACAGGAGAATGTAAAGCAAAGTGAGACAGGGAATAGTGGCATGGGCCATAATAATTGTAATCAAAAGCGAAATCAAAATGGAAACAGTCCAAGGAAAAACGGACACCAAAGAGACGACGATTTCTGTGCCTGGGTCCAAGGCAACCACCATGACGGGCATGGAAGTCAAGTTAATTATGGAAGAATTAATGACGACAAATCCAATGGGACCGTTTAAAAATGGGAGCAACAGTTTTAATAGAAAGAGGAGAAATGAAGGGGGCTATAACACCTCATTTCAACCCAAGAATAAGAGGGGGATGAATGAACAAGGACAAAAGACAAGGCCAGCAAACTAGCATTCAAAACAAACACCACAGGGTAAGAACCATTTCGTGAATAACATTAACGTTATACCAATGCCAGCTCGTAATCAACAACCACTGTGGATACCGCCACAGAATGAGGCGCCGCAATAGATGCAGCAATCTCATAGTGTCAAAGTAGCAGAAATGTTGGATTACCCACAATCGGGTACACCGCATGCATCAAACTCCACACGACCAATGTAAGCCTTCCGCAAGTGGTCGTGGGGGCACGAATGGGAAGCAATCGATACGTAAATTATCTGAAAGGAGGTCTCTTTGCTGATCCGAGATAATATCGCTCGGCAACATACTGAGTTCGTACAAGTCGCAGTCAAGGGAAACAACCACGGGAGTGCCGGCCGGTGTGGCCGTGCGGTTAAAGGCGCTTCAGTCTGGAACCGCGTGACCGCTACGGTCGCAGGTTCGAATCCTGCCTCGGGCATGGATGTGTGTGATGTCCTTAGGTTAGTTAGGTTTAAGTAGTTCTAAGTTCTAGGGGACTGATGACCACAGATGTTACGTCCCATAGTGCTCAGAGCCATTTTTTGAACCACGGGAGTCCGTAAATGTAATACGGTTGCCAGTGTATCCGTTATGGACTACTACCTGTTCAAACGCGTCAGTCAGATGGATAAGTTGCCAACATTGCCAGATCAAAATTGTAGTATTGTAGGAACAATACATGGATGTATTCAGGGAATTCAGAGTCAAGTACAGGCCGTCCTTCAAGTGGGAAACGAAACGATCAAATGCCAATCCCTCGTTGTGAAAAATATTGTGAAAAATTGAGCGGTACACTGTATTCTAGGCTGGGAATTTTTAGGAAAAAGGGAGGCAAAGATCGAAAGATCGACCTTTCTCGAGCTGTATGCTCATTTATGAGCGAAGGAAGGTTAGTCGAACTGGCAATGATAAAAACGACTGCTTTATATGGACAGTATTGCAGAAGGCTGAAGGTAACCTATATGAAATCCAAACTACTGTACATAGCCACTGACTATACTCAGGAAAACTACCCATGCATAACTGAAAACGGTGGAAGTCAAG
The DNA here is from genome assembly GCF_023898315.1 of Schistocerca nitens. Classification (NCBI taxonomy): domain Eukaryota; kingdom Metazoa; phylum Arthropoda; class Insecta; order Orthoptera; family Acrididae; genus Schistocerca; species Schistocerca nitens. The sequence goes on from NC_064617.1 coordinate 691,086,757, forward strand.
TCGAGTCCCTAAGAAAAAAGATAAATGCAAAGGTCACCGAATCGAGCTATCTCCATGATAAACAGCAGCAACAACTCGCACTGTTATTGAATCACTATACAGTGGTATTCTCCGACGAATCGGGGATAATTAAGGGAAAAATTTCCGATATGCAGGTCAAACCTTTTGTGCTACCTATTCAGTATCGCGGACTAAAAAGGAGGCAGTGTTTCAGGAGATACAACATATTATTAAATGGGGGAAAATAGAGACTTCCTTGTCTCTCTATAGCAGTCCGTTAGTCACAGTTCCCAAATCTGATGGTAGCATACGCGTCGTGCTTGATGCGAACGATATTAATAAGATTGTCGTACCAATCGAATCAGACCTTAAAATGTGGAAAAGAGATATAAAAATTTCAGTGAGTACAGAATTTAACGAGCTTTGGCTTAAAAGCCCCGTACCGATGGGTCTTGCTGTCAGGAGTTTTTAGGAGGTTTACTGCCTTCATTTTTGCTGGTCGAAGTTACCAATTTCGAGTGTTATTTTTCGGGCTCAATGTGAGCGCCTGGAGTGTTCATTGCGGTCTTTAGATACAGTCATATGTCCTGGCTTGCTAGATATTGTAACACTCTATGTTGACTACTTACTTACAACTACAATGTCACGGCCAGAACATTTGGATTGTATTCTAAAGAGATTTGCCGAGGCGGGTGTCACACTGAACTTAAAAATTCGAAATTTGGTCAGGAGGAGATACAGTTCTTGGGTCACTTTATCTCGCCTGTGGGATAATTCCTGATGGCTAATGGTTCAAATGGCTCTGAGCACTATGGGACTCAACTGCTGAGGTCATTAGTCCCCTAGAACTTAGAACTAGTTAAACCTAACTAACCTAAGGACATCACAAACATCCATGCCCGAGGCAGGATTCGAACCTGCGACCGTAGCGGTCTTGCGGCTCCAGACTGCAGCGCCTTTAACCGCACGGCCACTTCGGCCGGCTGATAATTCCTGATGCGGGTAAGTTTTATGCAATACAGAATTTATCTTAGCCAAGCACGAAGAAACAGTTAAAAGCTTTTCAAGCCCTAGCGTCCTTTTTAGGCGTTTTGTGTCAGCACAGATGGTGAACATTGACGCATTGTTAAGCCTGCTAAGGAAGAACACACTTTGGTTTTCCTTTGAGGAGTGTGAGACAGCCTTCGACAGAATCAGGAGGTTATAGTCAATTCTGAACTATCACATCATACAGAAATGACGAAAGACTTTTATGTGGCGACGAATGCTTCGATCCATAGGTTATGAGCGTGTCTGTTCCAAGTCGACCAAACCTCGGGACAAACTGAAGTTAAAATTATACGGTTTGCAAGTCGTGTTTATCCAGTTGTGAATGAGCATATCCTGCAACCGAACCCGAAATATTGTCTGTGATTTTGGCACTACAGAAGTACCATTATTATGTTTATTGTAAACACGTAGAGGTCTTCTGCGACCATCAAGCCCTGCGTTTTATCCTGTCGCGCAGGTTGTTACATGCCAGGCGAATCTGGTGAATATTAGCCTTGCAGCAGTATAGCTTCGAAGTAAGAAAGGTGAAAGGAAAGTATAATGTGGTGGCAGATGCCTTGTCGCGTTTGCCACAATGTTTGCCTGAATTCACAGAACTTGTCGAGCAATCATTCGAATATAAAATCCTCTGGATCCAAGATGGAAGTCGTAGAAAATGGTTCAAATGGCTCTGAGCACTATGGGACTCAACTGCTGAGGTCATTAGTCCCCTAGAACTTAGAACTAGTTAAACCTAACTAACCTAAGGACATCACAAACAACCATGCCCGAGGCAGGATTCGAACCTGCGACCGTAGCGGTCTTGCGGTTCCAGACTGCAGCGCCTTTAACCGCACGGCCACTTCGGCCGGCTAAAGTCGGAGACAAGCATATCTTAAAGAATGTGTAAGAACATGAGGGACCCACAAGATGCAGATCCCTATGGCAGAAGGTAAAAGATCTATTAAAAAGTAATCCAGAAAGTGTCATTAGGAAGCAATACAAGTTCCAGAATAATGTTTTATTCCATAGGTAGCACCCTGAGACAGAGCACTGGTGTGTATGTATACCAGCAGAGACTATAGGTAATGTTATTTGGTACACATGCCACAGCTGGGATCACTTTGGCATAAAAAATGTGCAACTAAACTAGCTACCAATTGTTATTTTCCTAATTTGCATGAATGTGTTAGGAAGTTAATAATAACATGTCTGGTTTGTCATAGGGTAAAGTTGACAAACTGTAGTTCAGTTAATGAACTATGTGCCATTATACCATCACAGCCATTACAGTTAGCAGCTGTCGATATGACTGGATCCTAACCTACATCTAGGGGGGCAATAAGTACCTGGTAGTTATTTTTGATGTATTCTCCAAATACATAAAACTCTTCCCTACCAGGAATTCTACATCCACTTCCACTGCAAATAATTAGTAAGTAACTACATCCCACAAGTGGGGAAACCAGTCACCTTCTCGACAGGCAATGCCACTTACTTTAAAAGCAGTAAATGGAGCGAACCCGGTCGAAAGAATCCTTCGCAAATTCAACCGCTTTGTAATAACTTACCCATCAACACAGCATACTAAGTGAGTGCAGTATGTGCCTCTATTTGATAATATTTACAGTAAGTTACCCCCTGAGTCAACAGGGTTCGTATCCACTGAGCTCATGTCATTAGAGGTTGAATGTAATGAATAGTTGAAACCATTACCTTAGATACCTAGAAAGGTGCCGAAGGAAGATAAAATCAAGCAAGCATATGTAAGTACACAGGCTCAACTTAGGAACCGAAAACATAATAAGTAGCAGAGGCCGATACATGAGTACCAAGACGGCTATCTGGTCTTACTGAGGACTCATCCTAAAGCCTCTAGCACAAAGAAAATTAGTAACAAGTGGCAATTGTTGTATACGGGGCCACATCTGTTGTGTAAATACCCTATGAAGGTTGTTACCTTCTAGCAAATCCAAGGACACTAAAGGTGAAAGGCCTATATCCACACTGGGATTTAAAACCTTCTATTGCCCCCGAATAAGTTGATACTATAGGTTTGATAGCAAGAAAAATAACGCTCATATATTTGTGAGTACTTAGTACAGGTATGACATTTGCATTTAATTGATTTGTATTTATGTACGTTTGTAGTAAAAGATTTTTTCATGTGTTGCGTAATTTATATGCGCAATAACATATCTAACCATGAGGTGTCTTGTTAAACGTCACAGATGATTTGACTACGATATATAGATAATGACGGCGTAGGAGCCGTGTTAGCAATTTCGAGTCCACTGGAGTGAGCCCTCAGTAAGCAAATATTGCGTGTACCGGTGAGCGCTTATTACTTATTTCCAATTTTAAACTGTTTATTAGCTCGCTCTGATTTCTTGGTTTGCTAGTCATTGCATCTCATCTCGAATGAGATCTGTCCTAATTTTTGGCATCTGAACACTGTCACGCGTGTTTCATAACTGTTATTCATTCTACATGAAGCTTTCTTTATTTTACAGTGAAGCTTGGCAGGATGCGACCGTGTCATGTGTTTAAATATCACGCTATGACAATAGGTTACGGAATGACTGTATGAATGATCGTAAAACCGCAACAATTATTTAGTCCATATAACCTATAATCAGCTTTTCGACATGGAGGTTACTGTCTGAAATGGTCAAAAGTAACGGTAAACAACATATTCTCAACGAAAAATGTGACACTCAGAAATAAGTTACATTCTGTGTGTGCAAATTATCTTTAAAAAATGGTTCAAATGACTCTGAGCACTATGGGACTTAACATCTGTGGTCATCAGTCCCCTGGAACTTAGAACTACTTAAACCTAACTAACCTAAGGACATCACACCATCCATGCCCGAGGCAGGATTCGAACCTGCGACCGTAGCGGTCGCGCTGTTCCAGACTGCAGCGCCTAGAACCGCTCGGCCACAGCGGCCGGCTGTATACAGACAGTGCGGACTAGTGAACTGCAGTGACAGATTAGAAAATAATGCTCACCATAGGTCAATTAAAACAGTTAATACTTAAATCCCATAAATGTAGGAAATATAGAACTGAGTAACTGCTTCATGCCAAGCGCAGTGGCCGCGCGGTTTGAGGCGTCTTGTCACGGGCTGCGCGGCCTCTCCCGCCGGAGGTTCGAGTCTTCCCTCGGGCGTGGGTGTGTGTTTTGTTCTTAGCATAAGTTCCTAGGTCTACAACTTCGCTCCCGTCACTTTTTTTCTCGAAGTTCGGAGCTTCATTGTGAAAAACTTACAAAACAATTATGATTCATAGTATTGCCCATCGTTGGCCACTACATTCTCCCATCTTTCGCATAGCATACGAATCCCGTGGCGGAAGAACTGGGCGTCTTTTGTGGGGATCCATGAATCAATTTCGCACTTGTTCATATGATCGGAAGTGCTGGTCAGCCAGACTGTATGCCACTGATCGAAAAAGGTGGTAGTCAGAGAGAGCAACGTATGGAGAATACGGCGGGAGGGATAGGATTTCTCATTTCAACGTTTCCATGTATATTTTGACGGGTTTTGCGACATGGGGTCGAGCACTGACCTGCTGAAAAATTACCTTTACGGTCTACCGCTGTGCTGTGGCCGTTTGTGTTTCAGTGCTGGGCTCGAACGCATCAATTGCTTTCGATAATGATGTCCTGTGACTGTCTTCCTCTGTTTCTGTAGCTAAGAAAACGTTCTGTCTTTCACCGCCGTGCTGGTCTTCGACATCAAAATCACCGTTCTTAAGGCGTTGAAAACATTCTCCATATGTTCTTCCACTAATAGTTCCTTCACCATTGGTCTTATCCAGCATTGTAAGAGCCACAGCCGCAGATTTCTTCGTGTTAATGCAGAAAATTAAAACTTCCCGCAAATGGCGGGAAATGGGTACGTAAGTTGACGTACTTAATCGAGAATAACCTTATGAAGCAATGACAAATCGACTAATATTTTATGACATTATGTTTGCAGATGCCTAAACTGATTGTATTACACCTATGACCAACCACCTGAACCCCACTTGCCGCTACTGCCGCCTATTGCAAAACTGAGGAAGCAAAGTTGTAGACCTAATAGTTTAAGTAGTGTGTAAGTCTAGGAACCGATGGCCTTAGCAGTTTGGTCCCTTCGGAATTCACACACATTTGAATATTTTTTTGAACTGCTTCACATTACACATAAAAACATTACCCACATACGCAAGAATAACTGCGGATGAGTGGAAACTAATCATGACTCTTTTCAGCTACACCAACAATTCTGACAGGTGTATTGATGCTGTGTTGGCAACATTTCATGTTCACTCGGCAACAATACCGGCGACAAGATGGACTCGCTCAACACGAACAGTTGATTGACCTGCGGGCCGGAGCCGGCTGCAACAGCTCACCACCGATGGGGCGTGGCCCTGTAACCGCTTCATCGCAGCTCACCGTCCAAACCACGTCCATCTAAGGCCGTCTTTTGCTGTACCTTTACTCAGCATTGCCGACGCAGATACCTGAAGAAGAAACTCTTATCATATTTCACTGCAAGATTGTAAAAGACCAGTTCTTTAACATATTTTGTTACTTATGAACAGTTTACCCATTATTTTTTTAAAGACTTTTTCTCACCTTTGCAGTCTTGAGATCCAAAGAATAATATCATTAAAGTAGCTGCACCGACTTCTTTTAACAAATTAGCTGCAGCGACTTCTTTTAACAAATTAGCTGCAACGACTTCTTTTAACAAACATGTGTTTGCACTAATATCATAAAAACTTCGTAGAATGAATTTTGAAAACATCGTTAACCTCTTTAAGACCCTAGTAGGTAACTTAATTGGTAATTATGGTGCGAATGCTCAGATGGGAACAGTTTGAAGACTCCGGGCTGTTTTTTTTTCTCATCTTCGGTTTTTTCCCATTGCCTACAACCCGAATGTGAGAGGAAACAAGTATATTTCCGGGGAATGTTAAACTTTACCAGATTGTTTTCACTGGTTACACTCGTATAGAGATAAACGGATAAAAAGTCATTAATATAATGCCCAAGTAAAAATACAGAACCCTTATGGAACAGCTATCGTTAAATACTAACTGATGATTTGTTTAAACACAGTTTTGAACTCACAACCAATGTAATCGTATGTAACTAACAATGCTTGGTGAACTGATTAGTTCAAAAATGGTTCAAATGGCTCTGAGCACTATGGGACTCAACTGCTGTGGTCATCAGTCCCCTAGAACTTAGAACTACTTAAACCTAACTAACCTAAGGACATCACACACATCCATGCCCGAGGCAGGACTCGAACCTGCGACCGTAGCAGTCGCACGGTTCCGGACTGCGCGCCTAGAACCGCGAGACCACCGCGGCCGGCAACTGATTAGTTAATAACTATTGAAAGTAGGTGCAATCGCAAACCCACTATAAATGTGAAACTGTGTATTTGAAACACGGTTTATGAACTGATTAATTAATAACTGGTTAAAACAAAGTCCTGACACAGACTTCCAAATACTGGGACTGTGTCATCAAAGAAGCCATAGAGATCAGAGTAGGGGAGCCACAACTAAATCGTGACACCGGTTACATCCTTCGCTAGGGGTGGGAACCCGCGATCACCCGGATTAAGAAGAAAAAGAATATTTCCCAGAGTGTACCGACTTCGGGGGAGGAGGGAAGAATAACGAGAATGGTGCCAGCAGACCCTCCTGAACGAGAAGACCTAGGACGCAGCGCCCAGAGGCGGGAGAACGGGCGCTGTACCTGGACCGCGCGCGGGGCGCGGACCGCACCGACTCATAGGAAGCGCCTGAGGGAAGAGCGGGAGGAGGCTTCTCCTATATACAGGGTGTTACAAAAAGATACGGCCAAACGTTCTGGAAACATTCCTCACACACAAAGAAAGAAAATATGTTATGTGGACATGTGTCCGGAAACGCTTACTTTCCATGTTAGAGCTCATTTTATTACTTCTCTTCAAATCACATTAATCATGGAATGGAAACACACAGCAACAGAACGTGCCAGCGTGACTTCAAACACTTTGTTACAGGAAATGTTCAAAATGTCCTCCGTTAGCGAGGATCTATGCATCCACCCTCCGTCGCATGGAATCCCTGATGCGCTGATGCAGCCCTGGAGAAAGGCGTATTGTATCACAGCCTTCCACAATACGAGCACGAAGAGTCTCTACATTTGGTACCGGGGTGCGTAGACAAGAGCTTTCAAATGCCCCCATAAATGAAAGACAAGAGGGTTGAGGTGAGGAGAGCGTGGAGGCCACGGAATTGGTCCGCCTCTACCAATCCATCGGTCACCGAATCTGTTGTTGAGAAGCGTACGAACACATCGACTGAAATGTGCAGGAGCTCCATCGTGCATGAACCAAATGTTGCGTCGTACTTGTAAAGGCATATGTTCTAGCAGCACAGGTAGAGTATCCCGTATGAAATCATGATAACGTGCTCCATTGAGCGTAGGTAGAAGCGTAGGTGACGAAACTAAAATGAGCTCTAACATGGAAATTAAGCGTTTCCGGAGACATGTCCACATAACATATTTTCTTTATTTGTGTGTGAGGAATATTTCCTGAAAGTTTGGCCGTACCTTTTTGTAACACCCTGTATACATGACGCCGGCTCACCGCCGGTCAGCGCACCTGCCGATGGCAACGTGGTCGATTGCCGAAATATTGTGTCCTATGCACACTCATACCAGGCTGTTCATCCGAGATTTATTTCGTCATAAAATACGCCTGGTTCAAAATGGCTCTGAGCACTATGGGACTCAACTGCTGTGGTTATCAGTCCCCTAGAACTTAGAACTACTTAAACCTAACTAACCTAAGGACTTCACACACATCCATGCCCGAGGCAGGATTCGAACCTGCGACCGTAGCAGTCGCACGGTTCCGGACTGCGTGCCTAGAACCGCGAGACCACCGCGGCCAGCTAATACGCCTGGAGATCACAGTGTAGAAATGCTTAGCAATGTCAAAAACAATAATACTCGCCCGTAAAAAGAAGCTGCAGTGAATATATTGTGTAGCCTTATGTGGTCTTACGATGTATTGTTAAGAGCACAAGTACAACGAGTGACCGACTACCTTCACATAACGACCGAGAGCAGCGGCGTCTGCGTAGAGCTGTCAGTTCTAACAGACAAACGCTTGAAATAACAGCAGAAATCAATGTGGGGTGTACGACGAACGTATCCGTTAGGACAATGAGTCGTTAATGGGCTGTGGCAGCAGACGACCGACGCGAGTGCCTTTGCTGACAGCACAATGTCGCCTGCAGCGCCTCTCCTGGACTCGTGACCAATTCGGTTGGGCCTTGGCGACTGGAAAACCGTGGCCTGGTCAGCTGAGTCCCGATTTCAGATGGTAAGAGCGAATGGTAGGGCTCAAGTGCGGCGCAGACCCCACGAAGTCTTGGAGCCAGGTTGTCAACAAGACAGAGTGGTGGCTCCTTAATGGTGTGCGCTGTGTTCACATGGAATGGACTGGGTCCTCTGGTCCACATGAACCGATCATTGATTGGAAATGATTATGTTCAGCTACTTAGAGACCAATCGCAGCTCTTCATGGACTTCATGTTCCTAAACAATGACGGAATTTTTGTGGATGATAGTGCGCTATGTCACTGGGCGTCAGTTGATCGCGACTGGTTTGAAGAACTTCCTGGACATTTCGAGCGAATGATGTGGCCACGCGGATCGCCCGACATGAATGCCATCGAAAATTAATAGGACATATTCGAGAGGTCAGTTCGTGCACAAAAACTTGCACCGGCAACACTTCAGCAATTATGGACGGCTATGGAGGCAGCATGGCTCAATATTTCTGCAGAGGGCTTCCAACGATTTGTTGAGTGCAAGCCACGTCGAGTTGCTGCACTAAGCCAGGTAAAAGGAGGTCCCACACAATATTAGGAGGTATCTCATGACTTGTCACCTCAGTGACAGTCGTTGAATACTCAATACGGCTGGCGACATTAATAATAAGTTAGTTGAAAATCTCTAAGGTCAGATTAATTTCACAATTCAGTTGGATGAAGCGACACGCAACCACAATGATGCGCATCTAATTTGTTACATCAGTTTATACATGACAACGCATTTCAATAAAATCTTCTTTTCCGGAGGAAAATAACTCTTGAAACAAAAGCAACAGACCTCTTTGTAATAATACGCTCTTTTATCGAAGAAACGAACTTTAACTGGGAAAACTGTATGCCGAGTGTACAGATGGAGGCCGTAGTATTGCTAGCTCTAACTGCGGATTACAAGCTCTGATCCGTAAAGATCTACAGCTACATGGTTACTCTGCAATTCACACTTAAGTGCCTGGCAGAAGGTTCATTGAACCATTTTCATACTACGTCTCTACCATTCCACTCTCGAATGGCGCATGGGAAAAAGGAACACCTAAATCTTTCCGTTCGAGCTCTGATTTCTCTTATTTTATTATAATGATCATTTCTCCCTACGTAGGTGGGCGTCAACAAAATATTTACGCATTCAGAAGAGAAAGTTGGTGATTGAAATTTCGTAAATAGATCTCGCCACAAATAAACCCGCCTTTGTTTCGGTGACTGCCACCCCAACTCGCGTACCGTATCAGTGACTCTCACCCCTATTGCGCGATAACACGAAACGAGCTGCCCTTCTTTGCACTTTTTCGATGTCCTCCGTCAATTCTACCTGGTAAGGATCCCATTCCGCACAGCAATATTCCAGCAGAGGACGGACAACTGTAATGTAGGCTGTCTCTTTAGTGGGTTTGTCGCATCTTCTAAGTGTTCTGCCAACAAAGCGCAGTCTTTGTTTCGCCTTCCCCACAATATTATCTATGTGGTCTTTCCAACTCAAGTTGCTCGTAATTGTAATTCCTAGGTATTTAGTCGAATTGACTGCCCTTAGGTTTGTGCGATTTATCGTATACCCAAAATTTATCGGATTTCTTTTAGTACCCATGCGGATGACCTAGCACTTTTCTTTGTTTAGTGCTAACCACTTTTCGCACCATACAGAAATTCTCTCTAGATCATTTTGTAATTGGAATTGATCGACTGATGATTTTACTAGACGGTTAATTACACCGTCATCTGCAAACAATCTAAGGGGGCTGCTCAGATTATCACCTAGATCATTTGTATAAATCAGGAACAGCAGAGGGCCTGTGACACTACCTTGCGAAACGCCAGATATCACTTCTGTTCTACTCGATGATTTACCGTCTATCACTGCGAACTGTGACCTCTCTCAGAGGAAATCACGAATCCAGTCACACAACTGAGACAATACTCCATACGCACGCGATTTGATTAATAGTCGCTTGTGAGGAACGGTATTAAAAGCTTTCTGGAAATCTAGGAATATGGAATCGATCTGAGATCTCTTGTCGACAGCACTCATTACTTCATGGGAATAAAGAGCTAGCTGTGTTACACAAGAACGATATTTTCTGAATCCGTGTTGATTATGTATCAATAAATCATTTTCTTCAAGGTGATTCATAATGTTCGAGTACAGTATATGCTCCAAAATCCTACTGCAAATTGAGGTCAGTGATATGGGTCTGTAATCCAATGGGTTACTCCTATTTCCTTTCTTGAATATTGCTGTGACCTGTGCTACTTTCCAGTTTTTAGGAACAGACCTTTCGTCAAGTGAGTGGTTGTATATGATTGCTAAGAAAGGCGCTATTGTGTCTACGTACTCTGAGAGGAACCTGATTGTATACCATCTGGACCGGAAGACTTGCCTTTCTTAAGTGATTTGAGTTGTTTCGCAACACCTAAGATACGTACTTTTATGTCACTCATGCTAACAGCTGTTCTGGTTTCGAATTTTGGATATTTACTTCGTCTTCTTTCGTGAAAGAATTACGGAAGACTGTATTTAGTAACTCCCCTCAATCGGCGATCGAAGTGGTAAACGTCATTAAGAGTCTACCAGTTAAGACGATATGTTTTCAGGAAACGTGTGCTGATGTGGGAGCTGAACACATTTCCCTAAAGTATAACAGTAACTCTCGCTGGCTTTCACGTGAGAATATCTTGGAAAGGGTGTAAGGAAGCTATGAATTTTATGCTGACCTTGCTCATGAGAAGCATTTGAGTTCCTAAAAGTTCGTAGATAGTGATTTCGTTTTGAAACTGGCGTACCTTTGAGGCATCTTTTAAAAACTCGATTTTATTGAATATATCCTGTCAAGGTAATGAGACCAACGTGCTGAAATGTCAGACAAAATTTCAGCGATCCAGAAAGAAAAAGTCGGTTGTTAAATATATGCATTACGTTTTCCCTGCGCTTAATACTGTTTTTAGCCGGCCGAGGTGGCCGAGCTGTTCTAGGCGCTACAGTCTGGAACCGCACGACCGCTACGGTCGCAGGTTCGAATCCTGCCTTGGGCATGGATGTGTGTGATGTCCTTAGGTTAGTTAGGTTTAAGTAGTTCTAAGTTCTAGGGGACTGATGACCTTCGAAGTTAAGTCCCATAGTGCTCAGAGCCATTTGAACCAATACTGTTTTAGAAGACAATGACTTTAAGCCGAGCTAAGAACTGAGGTCTGCGTAACATTAAACTGAACTCAGTGATTACTTTACGAAGTAGTTTCCAGAAGAAGTTGGTCAACACAATTGGATAAAGATCCTTTCTGTACAAAACTTCCAACAACACATACCACTGTAGAACAAGAGCAATTGATTGACTTTTTTTCATATTCCACATTGAGATCGAATTTAATTTTCTTATCACTGCTTGAATTTTGGAGCTTGATGAAACAGGAGTACCAAGTGGGTGACAGACACTAGTGAATTTTGATATTTTTTGCAGAATCCTATTTATTTGGGTAGGTTTTACAGCATTGGCGATCATAAACACGAAATATAGATCGCGAATCTATGTGGAGAAAGAGATGCAAGTCGTACCTCTCAATCTGGTGCTGAGATCTGAAGAAGTGGTGATTAAGAAGCAAGCTCGTATTTCCCATTGTTTTCCTTGCGAGAATAAGGTGTAATTATATTAGAAGTTGATTAAAACTTGTTATGTCAGCAGTTAATAAAGAATTCATTTTCATCGAACTTTAGTTTATGTACCACACACTTCGAACGCTAAGTCGGATTTCATGTGCAAAAGGAGCCGCGGGTGTTTTATGGTCAGGTCGAGGGAGCCGTGTGTCTAGGACAGTGGTCGTCAAACTTTTTTGCTCAAGGGCCAAAACTAACAATATGATGTGGCACTTCGGGCCGCAGATTCAAATGGTTCAAATGGCTCTGAGCACTATGGGACTTAACATCTATGGTCATCAGTCCCCTAGAACTTACAACTACTTAAACCTAACTAACCTAAGGACATCACACAACACCCAGTCATCACGAGGCAGAGAAGGGCCGCAGATTCCCAGGTCTTTTTACCAACTGGCAAACCACATAGATGGTGTGTTATGAACCTCCAATACACCACCTATAGTAAAGAAGCGAGAGGTTTACCACTGACTTTCTAGCACTTATCGTTAAAGTCGATACCATTCGGACCACTACATGTACAATGTTCTCTGTTTCAGATTGTTGCCACCCTCAATGACCTGTAAATTGTAACACTGTAATTGCCCGACGAAATGTTGCTGCGTTGTCTTTGTGAACAGATGGTTAATAACAGCAGATGGACTTATACTTAAAGGTATTATGTAACATGAGACACGATCACAACTGTTTTCTACATGTTTTGAAAGTAATTTTTCTTCAACTCACTTGACTGAACTACAACAGCCTTAATGTTATTTCATACTAGATGAGGTACCTGACATTGGCTAGATATGTATTTATTTCAATCTTATGTTATTCTGTCTCTTGCTTCGCTCACTCTCTGTCTTCCATCTTGACTTTCCCCTCACTCACCATCTCTTCACCCCTTTATCTGTCCATTTCGCACTCCCCCTGTATGTGTCCATGTCCTCCTCCCCTTCTCCCTCCACTTTACCATCCCCCGCCTCTATAAGACGTTGCCTTTGCTTACCCCACAATATTTCTTTACAGATTGAAAATAATATGTGTATCAGTTTGGTTGAAATCTATCCGAGGGTTTTGAAGGAGAAGTGGAGGATAAACACACACACACAGATTTTTAAGAGCTAATGACTAATTATTTCTTTTAACAAATATGTACCGCATATGACCGTCTCTATAATGCGTATTCATGAATCCAACGCACTTTCATTTAAGACTGATACAATAGCAGATAAATGGTACTAGGCACACGCACCCATTTGTTGTCAGCACTGAGAAACAAACAAGAAAACATTACCATTATTCCCAGAATGAGATTTTCACTCTGCAGCGGAGTGCGCGCTGGTATGAAACTTCCTGGCAGATTAAAACTGTGTGCCGGACCGAGACTCGAACTCGGGACCTGTACCTTTCACAGGCACGTGCTCTACCAACTGAGCTACCCAAGCACGACTCACGCTCCGTCCTCACAGCTTTACTTCTGCCAGTTCCTCGTCTCCTACCTTCCAAACCTTACAGAAGCTCTCCTGCGAACCTTGCAGAACTAGCACTCCTGAAAGAAAGGAATGTAGGAGACGAGGTACTGGCAGAAGTAAAGCTGTGAGGACGGAGCGTGAGTCGTGCTTGGGTAGCTCAGTTGGTAGAGCACTTGCCCGCGAAAGGCAAAGGTCTCGAGTTCGAGTCTCAGTCCGGTACACAGTTTTAATCTGCCAGGAAGTTTTATTTCCATTATTACGTGCCCTCGCACTGCAACGACAAACCTATCTGCCACTGTACCAAGTGGCACCTGTAAAGGTGATAGAACAACTTTACGTACTTCTACTTACAATTCTTCCAGTATATTTTTCATTTGACGAAGGAGACAGGTACTGCCGACAGCTGCAAACCATTTATTCTTTACCGAATTTGGATATATATCATTTATCGTTCTTCAGAAACTGTAAACATTAGCACCTGTTAAAATGAAATAGTACTTTCGGAAACAAACCACTCGCCAAATAACATTGCTGTGCAGTTTCTGACAACAATAAGCCATGTTTATGACACTGAAATTCTGCAATACAGGGAAAAGATTTCTAAATACTCGTCCGCCGGTTTGACGACTATTAGATTATGAGGGATATATTCGTAGGAGACATACGAGTAGTTGTGTCACGTTGTCAACGACGACATGTTTAGTCAGTCTTCACAGGAGTCGAGTGTTGAGACCGACTGGAATAATCGTTTTGGTAGCATGAGTCTATGATGACATGCGCCATTCACAGACTTTCACAGAATGACTGTCACCATGTTTACGAGTGTTGCAAACTGCATAAAATGCTGCTGATCAAATTTCAATAAACTGGAAAGAAGCATACACTGCATCTGACTAATTCATTCAATTTTAATTATCTCTTCACATTACTTGCATAATCTTACAATATTCATGTAGCTAGGCAGGAGCTTATGAAGGGTGAAGGGAAGGGAGGGAATCATTAGTAATTTTGAGCCACTACCAAAAACAAATCTGGGATCAGTGTATCTTGTTCCTGAAATTTATTTTAAAGTACTTTCATGCAAGACGAGATAGATGTATTATTAAAATATTATGTTACAGTATTCACATGGCCACAAAGCTTTATTATAATTGCATTAATCTCAAACTTTCAAAAAATGTAGAAATAAATAAGAAATCTAAAAAATGAGAAAAGGACAGATGCATTCCACACGCTACAGGCTATATAAGAAAGCTATACGTCTCTTATTGAATCTCGTTTTTATTCATTATAATTGCAAAACAAATGTAAATACAAGTATATAATTTTTCATTAATGTGACATGTGATGTTGAACTTTTTTGGCTGTGTCGACCATATCTGCGTAGTTTGGGCTGGATGCAATCCTCATTGCGCCTTCTAACGACAGGACAACCGATTACCATATTTATTTTTAAGGTGCTTAAGTTGAAGGAAATAGTGTTAAAATGAATTGTGCACAGTCTCATAAATTTTTATAGTTGTTAGGCACACATTTCCAAAATTCAGTGTACTCTTGTATTTCACGATGTTCTATAAACAGAGCTTTAAGCTGCGTATCATGCTGAAGTTCGATTATTTCATTTAGCAAATTAGTTTCAGAAAATTCAAATTGGGAGAATAATTCGAGATCATCATGTCCAACATGCCAAGGGTTCTCTACGAGAATGAAACAGCTTTGAATATTTCTAACATTTGCAAATCTGTTTTTCGTTTCTTCCAAATAGGCTTCCAAATATTCTTTCATGTTTTGGTAAATAGTTTCAGCGATAGTTAAGCCTGATAGGAGCAGTTGGAAAATCAGACAAACCTTTTACTTCGAGTTCATTTATATATAATTACAGTTTGGCTTCAAATGCAAATATTTTGTTAGTGATTTGCCCAATTATCTTGTTTGGTCCTTCCAATTCTAAGTGTTTTAAATTTTTGTGTAATATCGGTCAAAAAGGCTGTAAGTATCCACCATTCATCATCATCAAGTTGAGGATAATTTTTGCCACTTTGTTGTAAGAATAAAATAATTTCAGAATTCAAATTGACAAACAGTTTCAGCACTTTTCCTTTGCTTAGCCATCTGACAGCAGTATGTAGGAGAACATCACTGTAACAAGCTTGCAATTCCTGCATAAGTTCTTTAAATTTTCGGTGATTAAGTTACGGGCACGAATGAAATTTATAACGCTTATAACCGTTTGTATAACATTCTTCAATTTGATATTTGATATTTGACATGCCAAACTGTCTTGGTGCAGTAAGCAGTAAGTAAGTGGCAAATTCCATTCCTTCCTAATCAGTGCTATCAAACCATTGTTGACACCGCTCATTGGCGGACAACCATCTGTACATACTGATATTAATTTGCTCATAAAGTCTTTTTTTTTTACAAATTCTTTAATTGCATCCACAAAATCACATCCTTTTGTGTGACCTTTCATGGTTATAATTGCTAAAAAAATCTTCCTCTATTACCACATCATTTGTGTAGTAACGCACAAATAATGAACACCGAGCTAAATCTGTAAATCTGAGATAAATCTGTAAATCTGTAGTGGAATCATAAGCAAGACTGAAGTATTTGCGTCTTTTGATTTTGTTAATTACTGCCTCAAACATATGTTTTGAAATATCTTCTATACGACGTCGACAGGTAGATTCTGAAAGTGTGAGCTTATTTATTTCAGTTGATATTTGTTTACTGTTGGAGAACTTTTGAAACAAAGGTTAAGAAACAGTCATCATACATTGCTTCACTAATTCAGCATCAGTGAAATTTTTCATATTTTTTGCCAGAATATTACTTTCGTGGTATGATACTCTTGTGACAGCCTCACTTTGCCCAACTGCTGCTATCATAACATTTTGTTGACGACGAAGGGTAGATTTTAGATTAAGCAATTTTTTCCTTTCTTTCATTTGAATTCAAAGGAAAAGCTACTGTAAATGAATTGTCCTTACTTGTGTAGTGGCGAAATAAATTGTATCTCTTGTCCCACAATCGTATCCCGGCATATTCAGCAAGTAGCAGTACCTTCTTTGTGTCCACTTATAAAGCAAAACTCTTCTTCCCATATCTCTTGGAAACTTCTTTTCTCTTCACATATTTTCCTCTTAGTCACTGTTCTTGAGGGTACATTAGACATTATTTATTCCAATATTAATTATATCACCAAATATGATCACATATACACTCAATACGTGACGAACGCTCGGGGGCACCGAAACTTAGTTCACGACTGACACACTGACACGACAAAGCTAAACATGAGGTCGCTGCGGGACAAGCCCGCCCCCCACAAACGAGCGGCCGTTGTTCACTAGCAGGCCGCTCACGCCTTTAGCGCTACGGACCACCGGCAAGTGGCGTTTTAAATGAAAATGGTGGATGGTTTTTAGTTACCTAATCAATTCCCCGACTTTAACCCTTTCACTGCGCATTTACTCTCAGCGGCTCCCGCCCTGTGCGCATTATTTTCACCCGGTGCGTATATATACGACTGTAGCAGTTTACCGTTATTATTGAGATAAAAATGAGACCCAAAATCAGAAAGTCTTATTTTGTTCAAAAAAGGTACTTTATTAGGATAAAAAAATACAAAACATTTCACATTAGTAATACTTCAAAGGGTGATATCTCTCGAAACAAAAATTCAAACATAAAGGCACATTACATTCTACACAAATGTATCTTGTGTCACTTCGTTTATCATGTTTTGCACATACAATACACCTTCTCTGGGCGGCCTTCTTCTTTGAAGTTCCTGGGATTAGCGACATCAAGTGGCGCTCGGTTAGGCGTAAGGGATTGTCACCATCAGCCGATCTCCTTCCACGACGTCCATCTGTTTGCGGTTGGTGGTGAATCCTTAGGATCTCCTTGATAAGTTTCTGTTGAAAATCAGATACTGAAATATTTCGTCCCGTTTGAGTTTTATATAATGCACGCACATTGAGCAGAGACAGATCCACCAAATGAAAAAATACTTTTTTATACCATTTTACAGTTTTTCGTACACATTCTACTGAACTTAGCATCATGTCGCTCCTGTCGACGGCCCCCATATTTTCAGTGTAGCTTACGATGCAAGCTGGTTTTGTTTTTGGTTCATTCGTGGTTCTGTCAATTTCGTCAGTCGCTTGTATGAAGCGTTGAAAGCATCCTCACTTCCCGCTTGTCCTGCCACTTCAGAGCAAGAAGTTTATCTGTTGACATAAACTCGATCTCGCCTTTTGTAAGTTTTTTTGATAAAGCAGGCTTGCCTTTGCGGTTTGTTCCCATAGTTCCACAGGCATTAGTCACTCTGTCATGCAAATAAGAAAATAACTTTGGGCTAGTGTACCAATTGTCAACATACAATGTGTGACCTTTACCAAGGTAACGTTCAAGTGCCGGCGGGGGTGGCCGTGCGGTTCTAGGCGCTTCAGTCTGGAACCGCGTGACCGCTACGGTCGCAGGTTCGAATCCTGCCTCGGGCATGGATGTGCGTGATGTGATGTCCTTAGTTTAGTTACGTTTAATTAGTTCCAAGTTCTAGGGGACTGATGACCACAGATGTTAAGTCCCATAGTGCTCAGAGCCATTTGAACCATTTTATTGAACGTTCAAGTAAAATGAAAACAATGCTTCCAGGTATTCCAACATTTACACCAAGGTCAGTTTCTTTTTTTAGGTCTGTTGCTGCACCCACATAAATAATAAAGTCAAGAATATAACCAGTTTCATAATCACATAACACAAAAAATTTTACTCCAAATCTGTGGCGTTTGGAAGGAATGTACTGCTTGAAGAAGACACGACCTTTGAAGAGAATTAACTTTTCTCAATGCACGAATTTTTAAAAGGATAGAAAGCACCTGGAAATACTTTTCTTAAGTGATCCACAATTCGACGTAATTTCCTTATTTTGTCATCTCCAGGGTCCTTACTGTTACCAGCAAAATGTAGCATTCTAAGTAACAGAAGATATCTATCTCTCGTCATGGTTTGCGCAAACATTGGAGTAGACAGTAACTGATCATTGGTCCAATAACTGTTTATTTAATTTTTTCTCACTTGAACCATCAGAAAATTTACAGCAAGGAAACAGCAAACTTCGTCACTGTTTGTGTTTTTCCAACGTCGCAGTCTTGATTTTTCACTGGCATCATTGCAAAGGTGTTCATAATATAAATTACATTGCTCAGCAATGTAGCTCACAATTTCTTGGCTAAAAAAACACTTGGAAGCAGTGGTATACAGTACATAAATAATCTAAATTGACTATTTTGCAACCGGAACCACTGTTATCGAAATTATACACTTTAGGGTCCAAATCAGAGTCTTTCCATCTAAAATCAACTGTTTTGTGTCTCTTAGGAGATTTTTCAGGCATACGCTCAGGCTCTTCTTCGGAATCGGAGAAAGAATCGACGATAACATCAAAATCTGGATCTGCATTTACTGGTTCAACGTTTGTAGGTTCACAAATATTTTTTTATATTTGTGGTGACAGATTTATCTGACAGCTAGTCGTCGTCATTATCTGTCCACCCATAGTCAGCTGGACTGGGCATGATGATGTCCTCGTCGTCACTTTGGTTTAGAATAGTCAGCGGCTCATCGTCTGTAAACGGACGGTAACGTCGCGTCATTTTATTTGGTAACGCGGAAACGGCCGCACACAAACTAGGTAATATAGCGATACGAATGAACCCAGCAGAAAGAGAACTCAGTATTTTTTATAGCAAATAGTATATATACGTCTGGAGCACTGACACGATTAGCGTATATTTACGCCTGGAGCAGTGAAAGGGTTAATCACAATTCTACGCAGTTTCTGTGCACAAAACACCGCTACACCAGACAAGTAGATAACTAATGCTACCCGTGCGAAGCCGAGGAGGATCGCGGGCCGCACGGAAACATGATCAGGGCTGCATGCGGCCCGCGGGCCGCAGTTGGACGACAACTGGTCTAGGAAGTTTAAAAACCACTGCCCTGGACATAAGGCAGTCCATGCGGTACCAACACGGGGGATTTCGCGTCCTTCCGCACTGATAATTGCAGACCTTCTTAAAAGAACATTTGAAGATCGTTCGGGGACAAAACTTAATAGCCTGCACGCTGATCAGACTTAACAACTTTGGACTTTTATTTGTGGAACAAATTAAAACAAGAGGTCTACAAGGAAACACCGGCGATTCCCGAAGACATGAAATACCCTACAGTACGGACTTGTGCTGCAACTAATCAAATGGTTCAAATGGCTCTGAGTACTATGGGACTTAAATTCTAAGGTCATCAGTCCCCTAGAACTTAGAACTACTTAAACCTAACTAACCTAAGAACATCACACACATCCATGCCCGAGGCAGGATCCGAACCTGCGACCGTAGCGGTCGTGCGGTTCCAGACTGAAGCGCCTAGAACCGCTCGGCCACTCCTGCCGGCTGCAACTAATCCTGATGAAATTCAGAGTGCAGTATTGTCAGTCCAGAATCGCTTTATAGCATGTATTAGTGCTGAAGATCAACATGTTGAAAACTTGATGCATCAGTCATAATATAAACACGCACAACATACCCGAGCTACACGTTTAATTTGCAACAGCAAGGCTAGCGTTCGTGCGACTTCTGCTAGTACAAGGACAGTGATTTGTGGCACAGTTAGCTTGTTACTACTTAATGAAGTTCCACACGTGTTATGAAGCTGAAGTCCTCTACCAAGACTAATACCCCACAGAATAGAGCATGCGGTTCCACAAAAAAAAAAAAAGGTCTACATTCGGCAGCTATAAACGTTACAAATTACTTACTTAATCAGAAAATCCGCGAAAATATGACTGTCCGCTATAACTTAATGGAATCACACCGCAATATATTTACTCGTTCTGGATATATCTGAGATGGCTTGTCTTTCTTGCCTCATCCAATATGTATGTGGATGCCGTAAAATAATCTTAAATCGCTGCTCGTATTCTTTTTATAGTTCTCCGGACAAACGTTTTTATATTTGTAGCAAGCCAATTAAAAAAAAAGGAGACGAGAATCTCAGAAACGGTTAGGCTGTCCAACCACATGTCCTTTTTCCTGTTGAATTTTTTTTTTTTTTACCAGAAAACGATGAGCTGTATATATACCACTCTATTCTATTTGAGGCTTTTAAAATTTAACAACAGTCACCCATCCTTCCAGACACAGTACTAAAATTTATAGTCGCATTATCGATTTTTATCTTATTGATGTTTCAATTTGCTTCTTGCCGGGTAAACTTCATGTTTCACGAATTCTTCCATGCGTCCTCCTCACGAGGAAAACATGTTAATTACTTCTTTCATCTGAAATACTATTGCAACTGAACTTTGTTATAAAAGTATTCTAAGTGTTCTAGGCTAGTAGATGAAAGGAAATTAAAATTTTAAACACACGTTTTCTCTGAATCTTTTCCCTTTACCATCTTTAGGACGAAGACCTATACAAAAATCACATTGTTTTACCCGCCCCCAACCGCATTAACATTCGGCGCATTTTGGACTATATTTATTTCCTCGTACAGTTCACTTTCGATTTCGCCTGGGGCACGAAATATCATTGTTCGATATATACCTATTTTATATATATTAAATCAAGCGACATTTTCATAGTATTAATAAAAAATGGCTCTGGGCACTATGGGACTTACCATCTGAGGTCATCAGTCGGCTAGAACTTAGAACTACTTAAACCTAACGAACCTAAGGACATCACACACATCCATGCCCGAGGCAGGATTCGAACCTGCGATCGTTAACATCTTTAATACAAGCGGTTCTAGGTGCTACTGTCTGGAACCGCGCGACCGCTACGGACACAGGTTAGAATCCTGCCTCGGGCATGGATGTGTGTGATGTCCTTAGGTTAGTTAGGTTTAAGTAGTTCTAAGTTCTAGGGGACTGATGAACTCAGATGTTAAGTCCCATAGTGCTCAGAGCCATTTGAACCAATTTTTCGATTTGACGTCACTTCGGCGACTTGCGCGTCGATTGGGATGAAATGATGATGATTAGGACAACATAACACCCAGTCCCTGAGCGGAGAAAATCTCCGACCCAGCCGGGAATCGAACCCGGGCCCTTACGATTGACATGCTGTCGCGCTGACCAGTTTTTTTTTCTTTTTTCGTTGAATTTGTTCGAGGCTGGCGCCCGATGACACCTGTTTAGGTTCTTCGTTGATCCATTCACTCATTTTTTTATTACAGAGGGCAGCTAACCCTCTGATCGAACACGCTGAGCTACCGTGCCGGCGACCACTCAGATACCGAGGGCGGAAATGTGATTGGTGTGCGATTTACGTAGAAAGAAATTTAGGCCGTCGACGACGAGTACATATTTTAGTGCAAATATTTTACTTTTTTAATTTGGTGTTTTCTCTTCGGAGTATATTGCTAAGTATTGTCTTTTCGTTCATATTCACGGAAATACAGCTAGCAAATCTGTAATGCTCTTCATAAGTTCCAGAAATGCTATGGAAAATGTCAGCTATGTTGGCGATCTCCGTACCGACGTCAGATTAGAAATCCCTTGTCATTCAGTTTCAACAGGAAATGTATGTGATTGTTAAAGCCAATCATTTTAAACAAACACGGACACCTACCGTCCATGAATGCTTCATCCTATGGATTTTGCTAAGTTGTCACCTTACCGTAATGTCAAATGTGATCCAATTAACTCTGCACACGTTATATTACAATAGATCTTGTGGTAGGCACAAAAACACAGTTTCACCTGCGAATTGCTTATTTTCGTAGTCTGTATCCTTTCATGAAGCTGTAAAAAGGCTACGTTATTCTGCGTTGCGTCTTTTGTGACACCTGAAACGACGTCGTTGACCAGCAACGTTGTCTGGTGATCTGCATCGTTGACGTAACGTCCGCCAGCTGGCAGCACTGTGGCGCCCGGTCAATATGGCGCCCATCTCGCAGTTCAGTCCGAGGATCGGCGCGAAGCGGCGGCAGTCGTGCGAAAGTGGGCGACATGCAGAACGGTGCCAAAGCAGACAAGGAAGACGACGTGGGCTCCCACGCATGCTCAGTGAGTACCTGCTTGTGCGCAACAGGTAGCGTCCTGCAGTCTTCGGTTCTTTAGTCTTATTAGATTTACGATGTGCCGACCCGATGGCTTATGTAATACTGCGGCACCATGTGACATGGTTGCTATGGAAACATGCTTAAGAAATTAGTTGTGCCACCGAGGGTTTTGCTAATTGTTGTAGAGGCACGAATTTGTTTTCATTCTTGCAGCCAGTTTTCCAAGAGGATACCGGTCATGTACGCATGTTTACCACAAATTAGCGCACTGTTACAGTTACCGTAAATTTGCGACAGCACAGCCGAGAAGAGCGTCACGTAATGATTACCTTTCTACTGCTGGAATTTATCGTTTTAATTCACCGCAGTTACTTCAAGGGAGACATTTATGCCTTGCAATGTGTTCCGTTGAAGAGCGCTCGACACTGCCGATTGTTGGCGTTGTGCCTTTTAATCCAGTTTTTCCAAACGTTTGTTACTACATAAAATTTCTCTGCCTCCTGTCATAACCCTTGTTTGTACGTAAACTACGATTTCCTCGTTAGTATCATCTGATATAGGGCAATCAGCCGCCAACGAGATTAAGCGTCTCCGAGAGAAGTTGTGAAGCTAGCAGATACAAACATTGTTTATCGCTGAAGACTTTTCTTCGCTATTTGCTTGATTTCAAGCTTCTTACAGTTCGCATTATATACAGCTACAGTATTTACTTTATTTGGGTATTAAAACCTTTTTGTCTCCTACCGTTTTGCCTCTTTTATTTCTTTTTATTCAAGGGAATCTAGTTGATATTAATCATAACTCGCCGTCGATCCATCTGAGATTGGCAGCGACTGACGTGTCAAGAAAGACATCGACATTACTCTGTACGTATACACGTACACAAATACACTTTTCGCGTACGCTAGGCTTTCATATTTTTATCAGGAACCTATTACTCCACAATTAAATTAAGATTTTCCCAACTCGCAATTCTGACGAAATTTGTTGGAAGTTTTCTTTGGTTGCAAGGTGAATGCCGAAAATGGAAGTCATCTCTCAGATATTCCCAATTGGGACTCCCTCACTTCTACTACCTGCTCGATTTAAGCCTGATATAATACGAAAAGGAGAAAAGAAAGAAGGAACATGGTCTGAACCTCTATTACAAATATTAATGTTTGCTCCTCATACAGAACAATTATCTTCTGGCGTACGTAACAGACAGCACCACTTGCCCATTGGTAGCGTTGCGGTGTAATAAAACTGCAATTGACCCGATGATTTTGCGAATCGAGAGGACCTGGTTCAATAAGATAATCTATCTTTTAAATAAAAAAATTAATGTAAAAAGATTGTAATGTCTATACAGCAATTCTTAGTACACAATTAAAGCACGATGAGTATTTTCTGTTGTTTTTTTTACAACCATTTTCAGATTGTTCAAATAGTAAAAAGCGGTGAACATGCATTGAAAAAACACCAGCATTAGCTGTAGTCATGCAATGACATGCATTTGTATTATGGGCCAACAAAACTATAACGTATGTAGCCAAAACTTCATCGTGAGCGAGCCAGTTTGTGAAACATAATCTCGCAAGGTGACGGTAATAAAGGATTTACTTGATTGAGTCAGCCTAGGCTGATCAGATTTAAAGGAGAAAAAAACTGGGACAGTTGTGTTTATACTTAATTTCATTCTTGTCAGTTAACATGATATTTTGAGATCGATAATCGGTATATGACAATGCAGTATGTGAAAAACCCACAGCAAGAATGTATCTTCATTTTGTGAATCGGAAAGGAAAATGTACGTACGATGGTAATCCCAAAAGTAAGTTCTCCAATTTTTTTATAATGTTTATTTCTACAATGGTCTACATCAGTTTACAGCTTCAACATTTAGCTATTTTTACACATAATCACCATTTCTGTCGATGCATTTTTATAGACGCCGTGGCAGATTTTGTATGCCCATGTCATACCAGCTCGCCGCCATGCTGTTCAGAAAGTTATGAACCTCTTCTTTCACCTCGTCGTCGGAGCTGAATCGCCTTCCGGCCAAATGTTCTTTTAACCTAGGTAACATGCGATAGTCACTGGGCGGCAAGTCAGGACTATAGGTGGATGGGTGATTATGTTCCACTGAAACTGTTGCAGGAGAGCTACGGTTTGCCGAACGATGTGTGGGCGAGCGTTGTCATGGAGAATGTGTACGCCCTTGCTCAACATTCCTCTTCTCCAGTTCTGAATTGCCCGTTTGAGCTTTTTCAGAGTCTCACAGTACCTGTCAGCGTTAATTGTAATCTCAACGATTCAACTCCGACGACGAGGTGAAAGAAGAGGTTCGTAACTTTCTGAACAGCGAGTTGGTATGACGTAAGCATACAAAAACTGCCACAGCGTCTACAAAAATGCATCGACAGAAATGGTGATTACGTCGAAAAATAGCTAAATGTCCAAGCTGTAAACTGATGTAAACCATTGTAGAAATAAACAGGTCTATGTACTTATAAAAAAATAGGAGACCTTACTTGTGGCATTACCCTCGTACATTACACATAAATAATTTTTTTTTCTTCAGAGAGAAAACACTGTTATACAGCTTTTATTGTATTAGTTTGGGCATATTTTCTGCAATGTTTAGTAACTTACTGGGAACTTAGGTATAATTCGTTAATCCTAAAAATTATGTAATGTTACTAATCAGTAATCAGATACAAATTACTTATTTCTTAGTAAAATTTAAAATTTCGTTTGACTGCAGACTGTTTGGGCAAGCGCGCAATACATGCCAAACAATATTCAATACGCATTGCTAACACACGCTGCATCGCGCATATTCTCCACAAATTTAGCTTCCTCATGGCTGTAGTCCCGTTAGGAAAAATGGATTACGTGATGCACCTTCATACCTCCTTTGGTTTGGCTTTACTTGTCTCGAGGGTCACAAAGTGAAAGATAAGAAAGTTAGACAGGTAACACCTGCATTTCTTTTCAACATTTAGGATTAAGACTGGTTAAACCAAATGCGATAGGCTTGTATATTGTGAAAATTTATGTTTATATAACGTTCTGCTTCTAGGAAATTTGTTTTACACAAATAATTAAAGTGGAAAATAGTATTTCACGCGCTTTGTTTCTCGATTAAAAATCGGAACAGTTATGTATCCCGAATGATTTTCTCCTGGGACTATGACAATTATGTAAACCGTGACGTCTTGCTCCCCTTCCCTTCCAACCTCATCACATTTTTCTTAGTTGATTTATGATATAATGTGTACAAATATGCACCAGTACAGCTTTTCTGAATATACTTTGGATTTATAGTCACCACACTCAGGATTTCAGGAGGACACACTAACCACATGATTGTCTTTTACATTAATATTAAGCTATGTTTATTGTTTTATAAGAGATGATTTATGTTTAACTTAACGTTCTGTATACCGCCCCATTCTCTCTCTCTCACTCATTCTCTCTCTCTCTCTCTCTCTCTCTCTCTCTCACACAAACACACACACACACACACACACACACACACATACTGATACATATTATAGAATTACACCTTCTGAAAATTTTATAGGAAGTAGAAGGAGGCTGAGTTTGAATATAGTTTTATTATTAGATTATCCACTTCGCTGGGGAGATGGTCTAGTATTATTAAGATTGAATACCTATAGCGGATATACATTCAAGTGTTAGGAAGTCTCTTCTGAAGGTATTTGTCTGGAATAGAGCCCTGTATGGATGTGAAACATGGACGATAAACAGTTTAGACAAGAAGAGAGTAGAAGTTTTCGAAATATGCTGCCACAGGAGACTGGATTCGATTGGTCGCTCACGTAACTAATGAGGAGATATTGAATAGAACTGGAGAGACAAGAAATTTGTGGCACAACTTGTCCAAAAGAAGGGGTCGGTTGATAGCATTCTTAGACATGATGATGATGATGATTAGTGTTTTAGGGCGCACAACAGCGAGGTTATCAGCGCCCGGTCTTAGACATCAAGGGATCACCAGTTTAGTATTGGAGGACAGTGTGCGGGGTAAAAGTAGTACAGGGAGACCAAGAGATGAATACAGGTCTTTGGACTGAAGACCACAACATACAACCTGACTCCTTTCTGTGCCACACTCTAAGACTGAGTGATGGGTTGTGTTAAGTCGTGTCTCCTCTAGTGTTATACCTGTGATTGTTACTACCGTCGTGTTTTCACACGATCTTGTGCGTTTTACTGCTGCTAGATCACAATAGCAAATCGAAACCTCTCCACCATTCACAGTGCTTCTCTTATAGCGTCTTCCACTGCAGTTGGGTGAACACTTCTGGAAGAACCCCTCACGAAAGGCGCCGCTGTTCCTTGGATCTTCTCTGTTAAGTCCAGACGAAGGAGCAATTCTCAAGAATCGGTTGACGGCTTGTTTTCTAAGCTTACATCGCTCTGGACAGAAATCTCTAGATTTTTTAACGTCACCTTGGACGGCTACTCCTTGGTACTTTAAGCCTGATGCTGTTTTCAGTGAGTCGTTCACAGTTGTATAACTGAACAATAATGGGCCTTTCCGCCTATTTATAGGCAATGAGTTAAAATTTTTTACGTCGATAACCAATCCCTGTGCAAAGCGTCGGTCTTTAGCAGCTCTTCCTCCGTTTTGCTACATTTTTTGTACTTTGCATCTCCCCTATACACAACATCATCATTCGTGAACGACTCAAGAAGCCTTCGTCGTTATTTAGCAATGATTCTATAGGAGCCCTTTGTGGTACGCTTCTTTCGCAAGCAACGATTTCTCTCCGATAACAACAACGTGCTAAGATCTAATGGCTGGGAAGTATTCAGTACAGTTACGGGGGGCATTCAATAAGTAATACAGCACATTTTGTTCGGCCATTTCGGTTGAGAAATGCGGAATTTGTTATGAGACATCGTGGAATATTCCCGCTTCAGCCACTATACAGGGTGGTCCATTGATAGTGACCGGGCCAAATATCTCACGAAATAAGCATCAAACGAAAAACTACAAATAACGAAACTCGTCTAGCTTGAAGGGGGAAACCACATTGCGCTATGGTTGGCCCGATAGATGGCGCTGCCATAGGTCAAACGGATACAACTGCGTTTTTTTTAATGGGAACCCACCATTTTTATTACATATTCGTGTAGTACGTAAAGAAATGTGAATGTTTTAGTTGGACCACTTTTTTCGCTTTGTGATAGGTGGTGCTGTAATAGTCACAAACGTATACGTACGTGGTATCACGTAACATTCCGCCAGTGCGGACGTTATTTGCTTCGTGATACATTACCCGTGTTAAAATGGACCGTTTACCAATTGTGGAAAAGGTCGATATCGTGTTGATGTATGGCTATTGTGATCAAAATGCCCAACGGGCGTGTGCTATGTATGCTGCTCGGTATCCTGGACGACATCATCCAAGTGTCCGGACCGTTCGCCGGATAGTTACGTTATTTAAGGAAACAGGAATGTGCAGCCACATGTGAAACGTCAACCACGACCTGCAACAATTGATGATGCCAAAGTAGGTGTTTTAGCTGCTGTCGCGGCTAATCCGCACATCAGTAGCAGACAGATTGCGCGAGAATCGGGAATCTCAAAAACGTCGGTGTCGAGAATGCTACATCAACATCGATTGTACCTGTACCATATTTCTGTGCACCAGGAATGGCATGGCGACGACTTTTAACGTCTTGTACAGTTCTGCCACTGGGCACAAGAGAAATTACGGGACGCTGACAGATTTTATGCACGCGTTCTATTTGGCGCCGAAGCGTCATTCACCAACAGCGGTAACGTAAACCGGCATAATATGCACTATTGGGCAACGGAAAATCCACGATGACTGCGACAAGTGGAACATCAGCGACCTTGGCGGGTTAATGTATGGTGCGGCATTATGGGAGGAAGGATAATTGTCCCCCATTTTATCGATGGCAATCTAAATGGTGAAATGTATGCTGATTTCCTACTTAATGTTCTACCGATGTTACTACAAGATGTTTCACTGCATGACAGAATGGAGATGTACTTCCAACATGATGGATGTCCGGCACATAGCTCGTGTGCGGTTGAAGCCGTATTGAATAGCATATTTCATGACAGGTGGATTGGTCGTCGAAGCACCACACCATGGCCCGCACGTTCACCGGATCTGACGTCGCCGGATGTCTTTCTGTGGGGAAAGTTGAAGGATATTTGCTATCGTGATCCACAGACAACGCCTGACAACACGCGTCAGCGCATTGTCAATGCATGTGCGAACATTACGGAAGGCGAACTACTCGCTGTTGAGAGGAATGTCGTTACACGTATTACCAAATGCATTGAGTTTGACGGACATCATTTTGAGCATTTATTGCATTAATGTGGTTTTTACAGGTAATCACGCTGTAACAGCATGCGTTCTAAAAAATGATAAGTTCGCAAACGTACATGTATCACATTGGAACAACCGAAATGAAATGTTCAAACGTACCAACGTTCTGTATTTTAATTTAAAAAACCTACCTGTTGCCAACTGTTCGTCTAAAATTGTGAGCCATATGTTTGTGACTATTACAGCGCCATCCATCGCAAAGCGAAAGAAGTGGTCCAACTAAAACATTCACATTTCTTTACGTTCTACACGAATATGTAATAAAAAATGAGGGTCCTATTTAAAAAAAAACGCAGTTGATATCCGTTTGACTTATGGCAGCGCCATCTATCGGGCCAACCATAGCGCCATCTGGTTTCCCCCTTCAAGCTCGACAACTTTCGTTCTTTGTAGTTTTTCGTTTAACGCTTATTTCGTGAGACATTTGGCCCGGTCACGATCAATGGACCACCCTGTTTGTTCACGAAATCACTATACGTAGCGGCACTATACGTAACCTTCAAAATGGCGTCTGTGTTTCGAGAAGAGAGCTGTCATTGAGTTTTTTTTTTAGTGGAAAACCAGAGCATCGCGGATATTCATAGGCGCTTGCACAATATCTACGGTGACCTGGCAGTGAACAAAATCACGGCGAGTCGTTGGGCGAGGCCTCTGTCATCATCGCAACAAGATCGCGCAAAGGCGTCTAACCTCCCGCAGGACAGTCGGCCTCACACAGCAGGGACTCTTGCAATATGGAACGTGGGGATATTTTGATTCGATGTGATCGACGGATCGCAGTCAAACACTTTGCTGCTCAACTGGATGTCTCTGTTAGTAGTTTTGACACATTCGTCCTCCAGTTGAGGTGCTCAAAGGTGTGTGCTCGATGGGTTCTTTGCCGCCTAATAGAAGACTGTAAAGAGCAACGAAGACTATCCGTGCGGAATGGCTTGCGCGTTACGAGGTTGATCGTGACAATTTTGCGTCGCACTTCATCACAGGCGATGAAACATGGGTTCATCACTTCGAACCGGAAACAAAACGGAATTCCATGGAGTTACGCCAGCCAACGTCTCCTTCGAAGAGAAAGACCAAAGCCGCGCCCTCAGCCGGGAAAGTCATGGAGACGGTCTTCTGGGACTCCGAAGGGGTTATTCTGTTTGATGTCCTCGCTCATGGTGCAACGATCAACTCTGAAGTGTATTGTGCTACCCTCATAAAATTGGAAAAAAAAGACTTCAGCCCACAAAAATGCAAACGAACTTCAGCCTCTCCATGATAGCGAAAGCCCACACACAAGTCTGCGCACCCAAGAGGAACTCAAAATACTTCATTGGACTGTTGTACCCTACAGTCCGAATCGTGCAGCTTTTGATTTCTATCTGTATGGCTCAACGAAGGAGACACCCCGCGGGAAGCAGTTCGTGGATGATGGGGAGGTTACTGAGGCAGCAAGACGTTGGTCTGGCGTCAACCAGTAGAGGTGGTGCCATGCAGACATTCAGACCCTCCCAGTTAGGCGGTGTAAGGCTCACGCATTGAACGGAGACTGTGTTGAAAAATAGGTTTTCGTAGCCAAAACAGTGAAAAAGTGGAAAATAATACGGTGTATTGGAATCCTCGGTGTATTGGATTTTTTTTTTCCAGTGTGGAACCGTACCAGATACCCCTCGGAAGTGAAGCGACGTGACATTACCGCGAATGCCGCTCTGCACTTTCTTATACATCACATGCCGACGAGTGGCCGTGCGGTTCTAGGCGCTACAGTCTGGAACCGAGCGACCGCTACGGTCGCAGGTTCGAATCCTGCCTCGGGCATGGATGTGTGTGATGTCCTTAGGTTAGTTAGGTTTAAGTAGTTCTAAGTTCTAGGCGACTGATGACCTCAGAAGTTAAGTCGCATAGTGCTCAGAGCCATTTGACCCATTTATACATCACATGTTTCATCTTCAGTTGATTAGCTAAAATTTAGTATTGCCATCTCATGGTGGAAATGAACAGTGGCTAAAGGCTACAAATTTTTGAGAGTCGGTATCGAGTGCTGTTTTTCCTTCAACAGTTCGATAATGCAGTTCTGCCAAAAAACCACTTCAGACACAGATACAAAATAGTATCCCTACCAGTTACAAGGTATTCCATTTGTAAAACCTGTTGTTGTTGTCTTCATTCTAGAGACTGGTTTGATGCAGCTCTCCATGCTACCCTATCCTGTGCAAGCTTCTTCATCTCGAAGTACCTACTGCCACCTACATCGTTCTGAATGTACTTAGTGTATTCATCTCTTGGTCTCCCTCTACGATTTTTACCCTTCTCGCTGCCCTCCAATACAAAATTGGTGATCCCTTGATGCCTAAGAACATGTCCTGTCAACCGATCCCTTCTTCTAGTCAAGTTGTGCCACCTTCACCCCAATTTTATGTGGAACCTCCGCATTAGTTACGTGATCTATCCATCTAATCTTCAGCATTCTTCGGTAGCACCACATTTCGAAAGCCTCTATTCTCTTCTTGTCTAAACTATTTGTCGTCCATGTTTCACTTCCATACATGGCTACATTCCGTACAAATACTTTGAAAAAGGCTTCCTGACACTTAAATCTATAAATGTTAACAAATTTCTCTTCTTCAGAACCGCTTTCCTTGCCATTGCCAGTCTACATTTTATATCTTCTCTACTTCGGCCATCATTTATTTTGCTTCCAAAATAGCAAAACTCATCTACTACTTTAAGCGTCTCATTTCCTAATCTAATACCCTCAGCATCACCCGACTTAATTCGTCTATATTCCATTATCCTCGTTTTGCTTTTGTTGATGTTAGTCTTATATCTTCCTTTCAAGACACTGTCCATTCCGTTCAACTGCTCCTCCAAGTCCTTTGCTGTCTCTGACAGAATTACAATGTCATCGGCGAACCTCAAAGTTTTTATTTCTTCTCTATGGATTTTAATTCCTACCCCGAATTATTCTTTCGTTTCCTTTACTGCTTGCTCAATATACAGATTGAATAACATCGGGGATAGGCTACAACCCTTTCCAACCATTGCTTCCTTATCATGCCCCTCGACTCTTATGACTGTCATCTGGTTTCTATACAAATTGTAAATAGCCTTTCGTTCCCCATATTTGACCCCCTGACCTGTGACGCATGCGTATTGCTGGTTACTGACGCATATGACAAGAGAAATTAGTTTAATCAGTTTGTGGTTTACGTACATTGATTTCGGTTGTCTTTCTCCAGTATACATGTTCATTTACTTTAGTTACTCGTTACCCTGGACAGCTGTGTACGCAAGTATTTGTCGTATGTGACTACGTACGTTGTGAAATTCAAACTTAAGTGCCTGACAGAGGGTTCATCGAACAACCGTTCAGACTGTTTCATACCGTTCCACTCCCGAACAGCGCACGAGGCAAACGAACAATGAATCTTTCCACGCGATTTCTGGTTTCTCTTATTTTATTACTATGATCATTTTTTGCTTTATGGGTGGGAGTCAACAAAATATTTTTTTCTTCGGTTTCGTGTGATAGAATAAAGGCATTCTCAAGACACAGCTGTGCTGGTACTTTTTCCTCATATATATCATCAGCTGAAGTCCATCGTCCACGCAATAATATGGACTTTCATAAAATTCGATATGTTGCGCCGTTTCCGAGTCGGTAAGAATTGAAGTTAGCCGATCAGGCCTTTGCGCGCACGAATTCAAGCGTGACGCCAGAGACGCTGCCGCCAAACGTGTTCTTCATTTGGTTTCCTAGCACCTGACAGGAGAGCGATACAAAAACTGGATATGGGACGGTAGTAAGGATCGAAACCGAGCCAAAGACTGAGCAGTCTCGTGCGCTATGATCTACGCTGTGAGAACAACTGACGCTAACTGTATTTGGCGGGTCGCTTGAATTTGCGCGCGCAACGGTCTTATTGACTAACTTCAGTACTTACCGACTCGGAAACGGCGCAACGTTTCAGACTTTTTACTGAACAGTTATTTATTAGCAGAACGTACCTTGCAACCGTGTTGTCTCGAGCGCAATGCAATGCAATGCGTTGGAGAAAACACTGTGTCGAGTATAGACTCCTGATGAAAGCTAGCCCACGTGTGCTAGTAAGAAGGATCCCACAGTAAATGCGCCAGGGAAATCAAATACTCTTTTGGCAGGCGTGGGGCCTGAGGATGGCGGTAATGTGCCGCCGAAACTAGTGGTGTGATAGAATAAAGACATTCTCAAGATACAGCTATGGTGATACGTTTTCTCATATGTATCTAATTTTGTTTATTAACAGTTATTTCTCAGCACAGCCGCCGTGCAACACCCATACGAGCTTTACAGACTGTTTCTGACCACTCTGTGTACGTATATACAAGGTGTTCCGAAACTATTCGTTCGATTTAATACAGAAGGTAGAGAGCATCAAAACAAATGTATTAAGTTTTAGTACATAATAGTCCCTGGCGGCAGTTTCTGATGCTAGGGACGATTTACTCAGTAGGTGCATGCTAACTACAGGAGTGGCATTCACAAGAACCTTTGGCCTGTATGCACGCATTGCAGCGTCGGACCATTGACTGTCGTGTTCGTTCGAAGATTACTAGCGTATCCAGCAGCAACAACAATTCTACGACGAAGTCTTCTTCTGTTTCCTCCACGGTTTCATGCACCAGCTGCCTCATATGCTCCCAGAGGAAGAAATCCAGACATGTGATGTTAGGTGACCTGGATGGACAGGCCATAGGTCCACACTTCGCAGATCCCTCGATTCCCAAAAGTGACTCTCAGATGATTCCTCAGAACAATGCTGGAATGAGCTGGCGCCCCATCCTTTAACTAACAATGATACATCCTCCAGCAGTTCTGGCTACACATTTTCCACGAAAATGGGGTATCTCCGTCCGTTGAGACGGAGTGGAATAATGTATGGTCCAGTCAACCTATCACCGAGAATGCCGACCCACACATTAACACCGAATCGCTGCTGATGAGCACGACCTCGAGTATCTCGTGAATTCAAATGCAAATTGTGGATATTTGGATGTCACTACGCATTCCCAGGTAGCGACTGTGGATATTTGGATGTCACTACGCATTCCCAGGCAGCGACTGTGACGAAACAGCTTACGTCAGCACCACTAACAAAATGTTCCCTTGTATTACAAGTTGGCTTTCAGAGACCATATTTTCATTATTGTTATTATTATTTATTATTATTGTTACTAGCGAATGTTCCCTTTGGAGAATGATAAGCAGATGATTTCAATCTTTCTTCTGTTTTTTTTTATTATTTCCCAATATTTCTTCATTTTCTCCCCGAAGGCCTTCTTTCTTTCTTCGATGCACTTTGGTCGGTATGGTTTTGGTTCCACCTCTGGAATAAACGTCCACTTATCATTTTTGCTTCTGAATGTATTGCAGTCTGATGTGTTTTTACTTTTGTCAGATCCTTCTTAACGTCAGTTACCCGTAGTATTTATGCTGTAAGGGATGTCACGTAGTCCAATAGACGTTTAGTTAGTCTGTTTCCTGGTAATCTGTCTTGGTGTCCTTAGAACTTCATTTGTCTGTTTATGATGTCAGTTTCGATATTTAATACTTTTTCTGCTGTCTCGATGGTTTTCACTCTTTATCTATCTTGTGAGTATCGTGGTCCCAGAATTTTTCTAACAATCTTTCTCTCTACTTTCTTGTAAATCTAGTTTTCGATTCAATGAGAGTGTTTCACTTGCATATGTTACTGTCGGTTTATTTTTGTGTTGTAGTGTCTGATTCTACTGCCTTTTGACAGGCTTTTTTTTGTTATACACATCTGAAACAAGTCCGGGCACTTTCTCGATTTTCTGCAATATGTTTTTTGTGCTATTTTTTCAAGTCCTGTTGGTTCAATAATTTCACCAAGGTACTTAAAGTGTTTGACTCTGTTGATTTCACCATGATTTATTTTACGTTTCGGAATATCTAACTTGGAACACATGAATTCAGTCTTTTTAAAGAGATTTGCATGCCAGCCTTCTTTATAGATTTTTCGAGGGTCTCGATTTGTTTTACTGCTGTTACAATGGCCATATCATCTGGAAACACTAAGTATGGAACGTTCAGTTTTCCTTGACCTCTTCCTAGTTCGACGGGCTTCCAAAAGTTTTGTTTTCTTAGTTCGATATCCCGATCTTTCCTTACTTTGTCTAAAACTACGTTTAACAATAGTGGCGAGATCCCATCTCCTTGTCTTACTCCGGTTTTAACTAAGAATGGTTCCGAAATTTCATCTATGAATTTAATTTTTGATTTGGTTTGTGACAGTGTTTGTTTGATCAGTTTTCGAGTTTTGATGTCTAGTCCGCGTTCTTCTAGAATATTGCATAGATTGTGTAAGTATTTTAGCTGTTTGTTTTCTGACTCCGAAAAATTTCTCTTGTATGGTTTCAGATTTGTCACAATTAAAGCTTAAGAAGGCTCGTTTTCTCTCTTCCATTGCATTATCATAATTTGAATTCCACCATGGGTGGTTGGATTTTTTTCTTTAATGGAATCAGTTTTCTTACTTTCTGCATAGATCAGTTCTGTTGCTTTCTGTATAATTTTCGTTTAGAAATTTCATTAGCTGTTTGTAGTTGTTTTTCCATACTTCTGTAGTTTTTGATTCTTGGTTTTTTTACAAATAAAATTTGAGAGTTAGTGGCATTTCCGTTTTGGCTTGAATTTAATTTTGACTCTGGTAAGATAGTGGTCAGACTCTATATTTGCCCCTCTGCGGAGTTGAACGTCGTGTATTTATTTTTGGAAATCACAGGAGATCGCAACATGGTCTATTTGAAATTCACTTAGCTGAAGGATCGGGGATCGCCACATTTTTTTCTTCTTAGGGTTCTTTCGAAGTGATGTTGACATGATTTTTAGATTGTTTTGTTGGCACGACTCGATGAGCCTGATGTCATTCTTGTTGGTGACTTTATGTGAAGGGCAAATGCCGACTGTCTTTTTATATTTCTTCTCTTTCCCAATTTGTGCGTTGAAATCATCGAGAAGATTTTTTACGTCCACCCTCGGAATCTTGGTCATTATTATTATTATTATTATTATTATTTCTTTTCTTTCTCAGACGTTATGTCTGGTTAAAAATGGAAAACGACGCGGATCTTGATCAAGCGTGACTTCCTTTTAACTGTACGGTATATGTTACATTGCATTTAGGAACTTTCGGGTAATTGAACATGTATCAATAATTACAGATTTCTGTAGTTGTATGTATACGTTTGGATGTAGCTGTATTACGTTGATGTACTGGTGGATATTGTGTGGTATGACTCCTGTAGTTGATAGTATAATTGGTATAATGTCAACTTTATCCTGATGCCACATGTACATGACTTCCTCAGCCAGTTGGATGTATTTTTCAATTTTTTCTCCTGCTATCTTCTGTATATTTGTTGTTTTGGGTATGGATATTTCGATTAGTTGTGTTAATTTCTTCTTTTTATTTGTGAGTATGATGTCAGGTTTGTTATGTGGTGTTGTTTTATCTGTTATAATGGTTCTGTTCCAGTATAATTTGTATTCATCATTCTCCAGTACATTTTGTGGTGCATACTTGTATGTGGGAACGTGTTGTTTTATAAGTTTATGTTGTAAGGCAAGCTGTTGGTGTATTATTTTTGCTACATTGTCATGTCTTCTGGGGTATTCTGTATTTGCTAGTATTGTACATCCGCTTGTGATGTGATCTACTGTTTCTATTTGTTGTTTGCAAAGTCTGCATTTATCTGTTGTGGTATTGGGATCTTTAATAATATGCTTGCTGTAATATCTGGTGTTTATTGTTTGATCCTGTATTGCAATCATGAATCCTTCCGTCTCATTGTATATATTGCCTTTTGTCAGCCATGTGTTGGATGCGTCTTGATCGATGTGTGGCTGTGTTAGATGATACGGGTGCTTGCCATGTAGTATTTTCTTTTCCCAATTTACTTTCTTCGTACCTGTTGATGTTATGTGATCTAAAGGGTTGTAGAAATGGTTATGAAATTGCAGTGGTGTAGCCGATGTATTTATATGAGTGATTGCTTTGTGTATTTTGCTAGTTTCTGCTCGTTCTAGAAAGAATTTTCTTAAATTGTCTACCTGTCCATAATGTAGGTTTTTTATGTCGATAAATCCCCTTCCTCCTTCCTTTCTGCTTAATGTGAATCTTTCTGTTGCTGAATGTATGTGATGTATTCTATTTTTGTGGCATTGTGAACGTGTAAGTGTATTGAGAATTATTATTATTATTATTATTACTACTACTATTATTATTGCTGTTATTATTATTATTAGAATTCCGGTTGGAGCAAGGAAGTTTTCAGCCTGCCTTTAATATAGCCTTCATCTCTCAACGATGTGAGGGTACCCCCAGGAACGTTAAACTGTAGATCCCCTTTTCTCCGATAAATGGGGCATATTACAGATACGCAAGTCGCCGAAGTGGCATCCATTTGAAAGACTTGCACTAAGCCATTGGGCCACATTAATATTATTATTATTATTATTACTAATGATGTTACAGATGTGAAGGAGGCGCCGAAATATATGTAAATTGATTATTGTAGAATAAAAAAGGCTACAAAATTCAATGTCTAGGTGAAATAATACAACTATATGCTTCAGACAAAGAAACTAACCTAGCAAGGGCAAGGAAAATGGAGGTGGCTTTTCAACTAACAAGAAACCTATATAACAAGGAATCTATCTCCATAAATGAAAAACTTCAAACTACAGCACTCTCATTAAACCAGAATGCCTTTATGCGTGTGGATGCCTTTCGTTAAATACAGCTAAACAATCAGGTGAAGTAGAAAACAAGGAAAGGAAAGCAATCAGGAAAATCTTGGGACCAAAATATGAAATGGGAAATAGAAATTAAGAAGTAATAAAGAAGTTTATGAAAAATAGAGCGAATATCAGACACGATGAGGAAGAGACGAGTTGCATTCTATGGACACCGAAAAAGACTAGATGAAAACAGTATAACGAAAAGGTTTTTAACTTTTTTACAGAAACTCCAGAACAACAGTGACGTGAATAAAAAAAAAACGTTAAAGCTGACCTGAGGGAAATGGAAATAATAGAGAAAGAAACAGGAAAAAGAGCAAAAGTAAAAGGTTTCAAGGGCTTCCTGGAGAAAACAAAGAAAAATAGGGTCCAATATGAACAGAAGAAAGAAGAGAAAAATATAGGTGAAGAATGAAAAATTACTAGAAAGGAAAGAATATATGTTATTTCATGTGGTCGTTAGTATACCAAACCACTTTAAAAAATTACCAATGATCACGTCGCAGACATCTTCTTGCAAGAAAACTACTCAGTTTGTATCGTAATCATCATCACATCACCACCACCATCATCACGATCATCATCGTCATCTTTATCAGCAACTGATGTGCACTACTGCACTACTAAACTGTATCATGTCAACTATAGGCTTCCATTTTGCTGCAGCACATTTTCCAATCTAGTTTTCCACGTAGGTTCAGCCAGCATTCCCTAAGCACTTTTAAGTACATATCAGATGTAGTAGACATCTGGCATAGAGTGTGAATGTCAAGAAATGGCTATAGAATCTCACAAGGGAACCTCCCCATCGCACCTCCCTCAGATTTAGTTATAAGTTGGCACAGTGGATAAGGCTTGAAAAACTGAACACAGATCAATCGAGAAAACAAGAAGAAGTTGTGTGGAATTATGAAAAAAGTAAGCAAAATATACAAACTGAGTAGTCCATGTGCAAGATAGGCAACATCAAGGACCGTGTGAGCTTAGGAGAGCCGTGGTCCCGTGGTTAGCGTGAACCGCTGTGGAACGAGAGGTCCTTGGTTCAAGTCTTCCCTCGAGTGAAAAGTTTACTTTTTTTATTTTCGCAAAGTTATGATCTGTCCGTTCGTTCATTGACGTCTCTGTTCACTGTAATAAGTTGAGTGTCTGTGTTTTGCGACCGCACCGCAAAACCGTGCGATTGTTATTGAAGTCGCGAGCTATATCTGCTGGATTCATATTGCCCACGGAATACATCTCACGTATTTAATGCACTCTCGTCCAAAGTAGTGAACAGTCAACTGCCAGCCAGGGAGCCTCGTTAGTAGGAATACTCTCTCTTCCGCGCGTTGTAGTCGACTGACGTCGTGTGTTTCGATGTTTGTTTAGGTGTGGCGTCCCCATACTACGGCGCAGCTACCTCGCATCGGACGGACAGACGGACGGACAGATAATAATTGTCTGAAAATCACGGGACCACGGCGCTGTAGAACTCACATTGTCCTTGATGTTGCGTATGTTGCGCATTGACTACTCAGTTTGTATATTTTGCTTATTTTTTCATAGTTCCACACAACTTCTTCCTGTTTTCTCGATTGATCTGTGTTCAGTTTTTCAAGGCCTATCCACTGTGCCAACTTATAACTAAATCTGAGGGGGGTGCTATGGGGAGGTTCCCTTGTCAGTATTTTTCTTTTACTTATTGAATCGTTTTAGCCGCCTATGAATTACGATTATGCAGTTGCTTTCATTGTTTATTTTATCTTTCGCCAGTTTTCTTCATTCTCCGAGTTACTCCTG
This sequence comes from Schistocerca nitens, assembly GCF_023898315.1. Classification (NCBI taxonomy): domain Eukaryota; kingdom Metazoa; phylum Arthropoda; class Insecta; order Orthoptera; family Acrididae; genus Schistocerca; species Schistocerca nitens. Next base: position 691,126,306 of record NC_064617.1, read on the forward strand.
CTCTTTTTTCCTCCGAAAATACTCTTTGCGTTCCACTTACTTTCTCGTCGGCTAGATCTACCACTCCTGTTATTTTTACTTTGAAATTCTCACTGTTTCGTATATATTCTTTACTAGTCCCACATTTTCCTAGATCTTGATGTACTTTTTTACTCACAGACCTGCGTCTTCCTGTTTTCTGATAATCAATATCTTATTTATAACGCTTTCTGGTTTCATTCTTTTACTGTAACCATAGAAAGCCAATCTTCCTTTCCTAAAAATTGTATCTGCAGTATTTAGACATTCAAGTGTAGCCGCAGTACTGTAGTATCTGAATTTGTCGAGATAACACAAGAGATTTGGGTTCATAAGTGTTCTGGCATAGTCTGAATGCTGTCTCCATCTTGCAAACGGTGCATTATTCCATCTCACACCGTTAAAGGAGAAATTGTGATCTTCGCTGATGATGCAAGGATCATAATCAAGTCTGCAACAACAGAACGAGCAGTATTTTAAATATTCAAAATTATTATTGATTATCGTTAAATGCTCTGTTCCTTAAGTGAAAAATCATAGTTCATTTAATCCTGTACATCAATACAATATACCACAGGGAGAAAGAACTATGTGAAACTGATCGTTCAAAATTCCTCAGTGTGCTTATTGACCTGAACTTGAATTGGAAATAACATTTTATAGATCTTCCCAAACGCTTGAGCTAAGCTCCATTTTCTCGAAATATCCGAAAATTAGTTTGCCTTGCATACTTCAGTTCTATGACGTCATGTGGAACGATGTTCTGGGGCAATTCCATACGCAGACCCCTCCGTAAGGATAATATCATACGTCTGTAATCGAATTTCATGTAGGTAACTGTTTAAAAATCAGTACATTTACTGTCTTTTGAAGTTTTTGTGAAGAATCAATCATTATTTGAAAGTAATAGTAGTGTTCAGAAACATAGCACTAGGAACGCAAATAGCCTGCAGTATCTACGACTTGACCTTACTGCCGGCCGGTGTGGCCGTGCGGTTCTAGGCACTTCAGTCTGGAACCGCGTGACCGCTACGGTCGCAGGTTCGAATCCTGCCTCGGGCATGGATGTCTGTGAAGTCCTTAGGTTAGTTAGGTTTAAGTAGTTCTAAGTTCTAGGGGACTGATGACCACAGATGTTAAGTCCCATAGTGCTCAGAGCCATTTGAACTTGACCTTACTCTTCCACATAGGGGAGCGAAGAATGCAACCATAAAAATATTTGACCACCTCTCTTGTTAATTAAAGATGCTAGCAGGTGATGAATGTTTTAAAAGCAAATTTAAATCACTTTTGCTTGACAAATGGTTCAAATGGCTCTGAGCACTATGGGACTTAACTGCTGTGGTCATCAGTCCCCTAGAACTCAGAACTACTTAAACCTAACTAACCTAAGGACATCACCCACATCCATGCCCGAGGCAGGATTCGAACCTGCGACCGTAACGGTCGCGCGGTTCCAGACTGTAGCGCCTAGAACCGCTCAGCCACTCCGGCCGGCAGTCTTTGCTTGACAACTCCCTCCATCTCCTAGGTGACTTTCTGAATGGATAGTATAGGTTACTTTAAGAGAATTTTGCTGTTTATAAATACGTTAAAAATCTAGTTATGTGGATTGCCAGTACGTAGCCATGGTTACGCAGAGAAAATGTTATTTACTTGCGAAACTACTGGCACGTTACACAGCATGGCTAGTTGTCGCAAATAAGATCCATAGAACATAAAATAATGGAAATAAAGGTTTCTTGTACTATTTCCTTGCGGGTCCGCCCACATTGCCACCAGCGCCGCCCCCGCCAGTCAGCTCGTACGCTATTCGTTCGTTTCTTTAGTCAGTCGTCTCGACTGAATCGAATTACTGAATAGTTGTACTTTCCTATATAGCACGTGCGTCCGCGTCATCGTATTTTATACATTTCTGTCTGGCACATAGGCAACTAACACATACAGTACGTCGCGACTATTCTAGTGTAACTTTTTTGTCATAAGATGGCACTGTCATGTGTATGTGTATAACCTGTTTAAATAAAACTTTCTTAAACTTTGCATGTGACTTGATTATTCTGTATCACGGTAAAAGTAAAGGTAGCTTAAGATATCTCTAGCGCCCCCTCCTTGAGGCTTTTCTGTATCCGCCACAGCGCCTGTTACACTCTCCTCGACTCTTCTCTCCTCACGAAACTCCAGCTCTTGCAGCTTCTACCGGAAGTCGACGCGTAACGCGCGCAGGTTGCGCTTTTTGCGCCGCGTCTGCATCTTCACTGGTGAGCGAGTTACCTGCAGCTCTAGGATTTTATGAGCCAGCTCCACACGCTGCTGCCGAGCGAAGTACGCAGCGGCTCAGACACTGGGCACGCATTCGGGAGGAAAAGGTTACAAAACCCCGTGCACCCATTCACCTCTACATTTTCCGTGGTTTCCGTAAACTGATTAAGGGGGGTAGGACGTCAAATGGGCCGACTTGGAGCAGGAGAGGCAACACAGGACATTTTAATTTGCACTGTCTATACTTTTACAAATAAATTCATAAAACTTTGTCAGCATGACCAGGAAGGATTCAGAATTCACACTCATAGCAGTGGAAGTTCGAAAACATAACGAAGTAATTTTTTTTACATGTGAAACGTCATCATTTTTTTCACTTACTAATGGCAGCATTTGTTGCTATAGGTACACTTTTCTTCATAAGTAAGAGAGATTCTTCGATCAATTTTGCACGGCATACAAATCATAGTTAAAGGTGTATGAAACTCTATAATTTTCCAAATCTATTAAAAACTGTGGTAAAACTGAGGTAATTAACTAAAAAATTTGTGTTTTTCCTAAACATGAAGTTTAAAATATAACAGCTCATTCGTTTTTTCATAAATTAAATAAATTCTAGAGTTTCATATACCTGTAAGTATGGTATGTATGCTGTCCAAAATTCATCGAAGAATCTCTCTAACTTATGAAGAAAAGTGTACCTATAGCAACAAATGCAGCCATTAGTAAGTGAAAAAATAATGAAATTGCCCATGTAAAAACGAAAATTATTTTGTTATGTTTTCGATCTTCCACTGCAATGAGTCTGAATTCTGAATCCTTCCTGGTGATACTGACAAAGTTTTATGAACTTATTTGTGAAAATATAGACACTGGAAATTAAAAGGTCGCGTGATGCCTCTCCTCCTCCAAGTCGGCCCGTTTGACGTCCTAACCCACTTAAGACAAATGCCGGGGTGACTCCTTTTAAAATGACGAGGATTATTTCCCTCCCCATCCTTGTCAGATTCAAGTTCGTAGTCTATTTCTAATGATCGCTCGTTGACAAGACGTTGAACCACATTCTTCCTTCCTTTCGGTACAGCCCTTAATATGTCTACTTCTGCCGTTTGCCGCATATTTGTTACGATCAGTTAGTGTGACCTAAATATTTATACGACATCATCTCCAGTTTTCATACCTGGAGCCTGATGTTCGGCGTGGGTGGACATTCATGTGGAACACTTAGAGGCATAGAGACATTCTGGACTTTTATAAGCCGGCCTGTGTAGCCGAGCGGTTCTCGGCGCTACAGTCTGGAACCGCGCGACCGCTACGGTCGCAGGTTCGAATCCTGCCTCTGGCATGGATGTGTGTGACGTCCTTAGGTTAGCTAGGTTTAAGTAGTTCTAAGTTCTAGGGGACTGATGTCCTCAGATGTTTAGTCCCATAGTGCTCAGAGCCAATTCAACCAATCAAAACTCATCCGACCAAATGACTTTGTACCATCACTCTGTAGTGTAGGTTCTATACCCTTTGGCACCATATTTTATGCGTTTACATCACTGATATGTGGTTTTGGAATTCCAGGTCATCTTAAAATTCCTTACGGAGCACCCTTCGTGTCGTTTTGGTGCTGACGAGGTTCGTGAGTGCGACGTTCAGTTCTGCAGTGATTTTTGCAACCATCGGCCTCTCATTTTACGTCGCAAACCTCTTCAGTGATCGTCCATCCACATTGTGACTTAGCAAATGATATACCGGGTGATCAAAAAGTCAGTATAAATTTGAAAACTGAATAAACCATGGAATAATGTAGATAGAGAGGTACAAATTGACGCACATGCTTGGAATGATATGGGGTTTTATTAGAACCAAAAAAATACAGAAGTTCAAAAAATGTCCGACAGATGGCGCTTCATCTCATCAGAGTAGCAATAATTAGCATAACAAAGTAAGACAAAGCAAAGATGATGTTCTTTACAGGAAATGCTCAATATGTCCACCATCATTCCTCAACAATAGCTGTAGGCGAGGAATAATGTTGCGAACAGCATTGTAAAGCATGTCCGGAGTTATGGTGAGGCATTGGCGTCGGATGTTGTCTTTCAGCATCCTTGGAGATGTCGGTCGATCACGATACACTTGCGACTTCAGGTAACCCCAAAGACAATAATCGCACGGACCGAGGTCTCGGGACCTGGGGGGCCAAGCATGACGAAAGTGGCGGCTGAGCACACGATCATCACCAAACGGCGCGCGCAAGAGATCTTTCACGCGTATAGCTTTTTTGTTTGTTTTTTATTTGTTTCTAATAAAACCCCATGTCATTCCAAGCATGTGTGTCAATTTTTACCTCTATATCTACATTATTCCGTGGTTTATTAAGTTTTCAAATTAATACTCACTTTTTGATCACCCGGTATTTCTGCTTTCCCCGTATGTGGCATAAATCTTCGAGACTGTGCGTCTTGAAACACCAATCACTTCGGTTACTTTGGTTACCGTTCGACCACCAACAGTTTGCCCACGTTCGGATTCACTCAGCTCCGACGTAATGCACCACTAACTACACAGAACACTGTCTGGCCACGACTGACGCAACGTGTTAAAGACACTGCACAGATGCCGCTCGTGGTGAAACACAACAGCGAAAACCTGCAGGCTTGACTAGCACCTGCATTTGTGTCCAGGGGTGCATTTCTGGCGGTTTTTCCCCTTTTCCTGTTCCACTCCGTATGATGCGCGGGAAGAACAATTGCTGGCTAGCCTCCGTATCAGCTGGAATCGCTCTAATTGTACCTTCACGTTTTTTGTTTTTTCTTCCCACGAGGAAGCAATGAATCGGTTCAATCATCTAATTATTCTGTGAACGCACACACTCGGAATTTTAACAGCAAACTGCACTGTGATTCACAGAACTCTCTTTTAGCGTCTGCTACTGGATTTGGATGAGCATCTCAGTGTCGTTTCCGCACTTACTGAACGAACCCGTGACGAAACGTGCAGCTCTTCTTTGGATCTTTTGTATTTTCTGTCAGTCCTGTCTGTTACGCGTGCCACACTGAGGAGCAGTATTCAGCTATCGGTTCAAACGAGCGTTATGTAAACTGCCTCCTTCGTAGGTAGACAGCCGGCTGCATACCCGGAAGTTATTAGAAGAAGAAATACGCCGGGAAAATTTCAGAAGTCACAGTCCTCTTCATGTCACTTGGTATGCATACTACCAGATACGAGGGTTGGAACTTCAATAGCGGCAACTATTTATTCACAACCGATACAAAAGAGTTACATGTTTGCACCTGTTACTGTCCTTCAAAGTAGTCACCAGCGTTGTGTAGAACCAGTGGCCAGCGATGTGGAAGCTGTAGTATACCGTTAGCAGAGCCTGCTCTGTTGATGGTGCGAATGGAGCGGTCTACTGCCTGTCAAACCTCTGGAACAGTTACGAAGCGAATCCCACGAAGTGGTTCCTTCATCTTCGGAATCAAATTAAAGTCACAAGGACTTAAGTCTGGGGAGTATTGTGGATGGTACAGTACTTCCCGGTCCCATCGACCGAACAGAGTAGCCACAGCTTGCGCTGTATGCCCCCGCGCATTGTTGTGCAAAATGATCAGTGGGTTGCGCAGAAAGTGTCGCCACTTCTTTCGCAAAGCTGGTCGTTTTTGGAGCATCACCTGCGACCAGCTTTGCGAAAGAAGCGGCCTCACTTTCTGTGCAATCCGCCCATCATTTTGCACGACTATGCGCGGGCGCATACAGCACAAGCTGTGGCTGCTCTGTTCGGTCGTTGGGGCCGGGAAGTGCTGTACCATCCACCATACTCCCCAGACTTAAGTCCTTGTGACTTTAATTTGATTCCGAAGATGAAGGAACCACTTCGTGGGATTCGCTTCATAACTGTTCCAGAGGTTCGACAGGAAATAGACCGCTCCATTCGCACCATCAACAGAACAGGCTCTGCTAACGGTATACTACACCTTCCACATCGCTGGCAACGGGTTCTACACAACGATGGTGACTACTTAGAAGGACAGTAACAGGTGCAAACATGTAACTTTTTTCTATCGGTTGTGAATAAAAGTTGCTACTATCATGTTCCAACCTACGTATTTAGTGGATGTGATTGCTTCCAGTGATTATTCGGCAACAGTGTAATCACAAAATAACGGGTCTATCCGCCTGTTTGCAGAGGCAGACATATAGCCACACCACGATACATGTATGCTTGAACTAACATAAATGGCAATGCTAGCCAAGCCGGCAGGTTGCGCTGTTGTATTTGACCACGAACGGCAATGGTGCTGTATTTTCAATACATTTCACGTGTCAAGTCGTGATCAGAACCGTGTTCTATGTAGTTGTCAGTGCGTTAGGTAGGAACTAAGTGAATTCGAGCGTGGGCAGATTGTTGGTTCTTATGGAGAGTACTTCCGAAACCAAGGTAGCGGAAGTATTCGGTGTTTCAAGAGGTACCGTATCAAAGATTCATAGCGCATACCGGGAGAGCGGAAAACATAAGTTCAGAGCGGAAGAAAGTTTGTGTTGAGTGATTGTGTCGGACGATCAGTGAAAAAGATTATGACGAAAAATAAGAGGACGCGAGCTGCAAAAGCCATTGCAGAAATGAATGCCGCGTTCGCGAACTCTTGACAGCATCAAACAACTGGAAGAGAGCTCCTTATCAGTGCACTGCCGGGCGAGCTGGAACTGCAAAACCACTCGTCACTGTGCCAATCCACACAATAGGAAAACCTGTGCCAAAGCATAAAACCAGAACTATGGAGAAATGCAAGGAAGGAATTTAGTTGGGTGTGTCTTGTTTCACACTGTTTCCAACCTCTGGCCGAGTTTACGTCCCAACGGTGACACGTGGTTCGGGTTCGGTGATGATTTGGGCAGCCATTTCGTGATACCCCAAGAGGGTTTCTCTGGAAGGTCGCATTATTGCCAGGAATTGTGTGACCATTTTGGCTGATCAGGTAGATCTCATTGTACAATATTTCTTCTTCAATGGTGATGCCAGTTCCAAAACGACAGAGAACCTATTCATACAACTCGCGCACCGTCCAGAGCTGGTTTGTTGAGTACGAGAATGTATTGTCGCATCTCCCCTGGCCACCAAAACCTCCAGATCTCAGTATAACTCAGCGCTTGTGATCTAATTTGGAGAGCAGGATTCGTGATTGCTATCCCCCTCCATCATCGTTTCCTGAACTTGCCGCTATTTTCCAGGAAGAATGGTATAATATTCTCTTGAAAATCACACAGGACCTGTATTTATCCATTCCTAGACGACTGGGAGCTGTTTTGAGTGCCAGTGGGTTTCCTACAGCGTATTAGGCATGATAGTGTGTTGCTTTTTGGTGTTCCTACATTTTTTACGTCACCTGTATGTACAATACATTACATATGTTTATGGTGAGGGTCAACCACCATTCCTTGCGCTAAGCGCCGATCCTCTGCACGTCTTCTCGTATTTCGCGACTAGTTTGTAGCGTTGCGACTTCTGTGGGTATACAAAAAAAAAAAAAGGATCAAATGGCTCTGAGTACTATGAAACTTAAAATCCGAGGTCATCAGTTCCCTAGAACTTAAAACTACTTAAACCTAACTAACCTAAAGACATCACCCACATCCATGCCCGAGGCAGGATTCGCACCTGCGACCGTAGCGGTCGCGCGGTTCCAGACTGAAGCGCCTAGAACCACTCGGCCACACCGGCCAGCAGGTGTACAACAACAGCACCCGTGAACAGTCTGCGCTCGTCAAGTCTGTTTGGCGCGCAAGATGTAGCTAGCCGGCGGTAAGCGGAAAGTCGCGAATTCACTGCTGGGGCCTGAACATATGATGCGATAATGCCCCAGATCATGTAACATTATTAGGCGGTCTAGGGTGACACTTAAGAAGGAAGGCGAAAAGTTGAGAGAAACAACAGAATGTTACAACTACCTGAGCATGTTATTCTTGTAACTACAATACTAAACGGATTATTTAATATCATGCTACCACAACGGAGGGGTATCTGTTGAGAGGCCAGACAAACGTGTGGTTCCTGAAGAGGGGCAGCAGCCTTTTCAGTAGTTGCAGGGGCAACAGTCTGGATGATTGACTGATCTGGCCTTGTAACACTAACCAAAATGGCCTTGTGTTCTCGTACTGCGAACGGCTGAAAGCAAGGGGAAACTACAGCCGTAATTTTTCCCGAGGGCATGCAGCTTTACTGTATGATTAAATGATGATGGCGTCCTCTTGGGTAAAATATTCTGGAGGTAAAATAGTCCCCCATTCGGATCTCCGGGCGGGGACTACTCAAGAGGACATCGTTATCACAAGAAAGAAAACTGGTGTTCTACGGATCGGAGCGTGGAAAGTCGGATCCCTTAATCGGGCAGGTAGGTTAGAAAATTTAAAAAGGAAATGGATAGGATAAAGTTAGATATAGTGGGAATTAGTGAAGTTCGGTGGCAGGAGGAACAAGACTTTTGGTCAGGTGAATACAGGGTTATAAATACAAAAGCAAATAGAGGTAATGCAGGAGTAGGTTTAATAATGAATAAAAAAATAGGAGTACGGGTAAGCTACTACAAACAGCATAGTGAAGGGTAAGCTACTACAAATAGCATAGTGAACGCATTATTGTGGCCAAGAGACACGAAGCCAACGCCTACTACAGCAGTACAAGTTTATATGCCAACTAGCTCTGCAGATGACGAAGAAATTGATGAAATGTATGATGAGATAAAAGAAATTATTCAGATAGTGAAGGGAGACGAAAATTTAATAGTCATGGGTGACTGGAATTCGTCAGTAGGAAAAGGGAGAGAAGGAAACATAGTAGGTGAATATGGACTGGGGCTAAGAAATGAAAGAGGAAGCCGTCTTGTAGAATTTTGCGCAGAGCATAACTTAATCATAGCTAACACTTGGTTCAAGAATCATGAAAGAAGGTTGTATACATGGAAGAACCCTGGAGATACTAAAAGGTATCACATAGATTATATAATGGTAAGACAGAGATTTAGGAACCAGGTTTTAAATTGTAAGACATTTCCAGGGGCAGATGTGGACTCTGACCACAATCTATTGGTTATGAACTGTAGACTAAAACTGAAGAAACTGCAAAAAGGTGGGAAATTAAGGAGATGGGACCTGGATAAGCTGAAAGAACCAGAGGTTGTACAGAGTTTCGAGAAGAGCATAAGGGAACAATTGACAGGAATGGGGGAAAGGAATACAGTAGAAGAAGAATGGGTAGCTTTGAGGGATGAAATAGTGAAGGCAGCAGAGGATCAAATAGGTAAAAAGACGAGGGCTAGTAGAAACCCTTGGGTAACAGAAGAAATATTGAATTTAATTGATGAAAGGAGAAAATATAAAAATGCAGTAAATGAAGCAGGCAAAAAGGAATACAAACGTCTCAAAAATGAGATCGACAGGAAGTGCAAAATGGCTAAGCAGGGATGGCTAGAGGACAAATGTAAGGATGTAGAGTGGCCGTGCGGTTCTAGGCGCTGCAGTCCGGAACCGCGGGACTGCTACGGTCGCTGGTTCGAATCCTGCCTCGGGCATGGATGTGTGTGATGTCCTTAGGTTAGTTAGGTTTAAGTAGTTCTAAGTTCTAGGGGACTGATGACCTAAGATGTTAAGTCCCATAGTGCTCAGAGCCATTTGAACCATTAAGGATGGAGAGGCTTATCTCACTAGGGGTAAAATAGATACTGCTTACAGGAAAATTAAAGAGACCTTTGGAGAAAGGAGAACCACTTGCATGAATATCAAGAGCTTTGATGGAAAACCAGTTCTGGGCACAGAAGGGAAGGCAGAAAGGTGGAAGGAGTATATAGAGGGTCTATACAAGGGTGACGTACTTGAGGACAATATTATGGAAATGGAAGAGGATGTAGATGAAGATGAAATGGGAGATATGATACTGCGTAAAGAGTTTGACAGAGCACTGAAAGACCTGAGTCGAAACAAGGCCCCCGGAGTAGACAACATTCCATTAGAACTACTGACAGCCTTGGGAGAGCCAGTCGTGACAAAACTCTACCATCTGGTGAGCAAGATGTATGAGACAGGCGAAATACCCTCAGACTTCAAGAAGAATATAATAATTCCAATCCCAAAGAAAGCAGGTGTTGACAGATGTGAAAATTATCGAACTATCAGCTTAATAAGTCACAGCTGCAAAATACTAACACGAATTCTTTACAGACGAATGGAAAAATTGATAGAATCCGATCTCGGGGAAGATCAGCTTGGATTCCGTAGAAATGTCGGAACACGTGAGGCAATACTGACCCTACGACTTATCTTAGAAGAAAGATTAAGGAAAGGGAAACCTACGTTTCTAGCATTTGTAGACTTAGAGAAAGCTTTTGACAATGTTGATTGGAATACTCTCTTTCAAATTCTGAAGGTGGCAGGGGTAAAATACAGGGAGCGAAAGGCTATTTACAATTTGTACAGAAACCAGATGTCAGTTATAAGAGTCGAGGGGCATGAAAGAGAAGCAGTGGTTGAGAAGGGAGTGAGACAGCGTTGTAGCCTCTCCTTGATGTTATTCAATCTGTATATTGAGTAAGCAGTAAAGGAAACAAAAGAAAAATTCGGAGTAGGTATTAAAAATCCAGGGAGAAGAAATAAAAACTTTGAGGTTCGCCGATGACATTGTAATTTTGTCAGACACAGCAAAGGACTTGGAAGAGCAGTTGAACGGAATGGACAGTGTCTTAATAGGAGGATATAAGATGAACATCAACAAAAGCAAAACGAGGATAATGGAATGTAGTCGAATAGGGTCGGGTAATGCTAAGGGAATTAGATTAGGAAATGAGACACTTAAAGTAGTAAAAGAGTTTCGCTATTTGGGGAGCAAAATAACTGATGATGGTCGAAGTAGAGAGGATATAAAATGAAGACTGGCAATGGCAAGGAAAGCGTTTCTGAAGAAGAGAAATTTGTTAACATCGAGTATAGATTTAAATGTCAGGAAGTCGTTTCTGAAAGTATTTGTATGGAGTGTAGCCATGTATGGAAGTGAAACATGGACGATAAATAGTTTAGACAAGAAGAGAATAGAAGCTTTCGAAATGTGGTGCTACAGAAGAATGCTGAAGATTAGATGGGTAGATCACATAACTAATGAGGAGGTATTGAATAGGATTGGGGAGAAGAGGAGCTTGTGGCACAACTTGACTAGAAGAAGAGATCGGTTGGTAGGACATGTTCTGAGACATCGGGGGATCACCAATTTAGTATTGGAGGGCAGCGTGGAGGGTAAAAATCATAGAGGGAGACCAAAAGATGAATACACTAAGCAGATTCAGAAGGATGTAGGTTGCAGTAGGTACTGGGAGATGAAGAAGCTTGCACAGGAGAGAGTAGCATGGAGAGCTGCATCAAACCAGTCTCAGGACTGAAGACCACAACAACAACAACTCTAATTCTATGAATTCCGTGGAAGTAAAGATTGTATTGCTCCATGAGTTTGTAGCTCAAACAAAAGCACTCGATAAGAGGTCTACACGTGGAAAAAAGCCTTTGACACTTCTTTCTCCCTTTGTTTGAAATCCACCTTCATTACACAATGGACAGATGTTTCACAAGTCGTGTCCCCCCCTCCCCCCGTCCTCCTCTCTCCGCCTCATACATAGTTTTAAACTGATATCAATTTGCTCTCCACAGTCTCAAGAAGATTTGAGTAATTCTGCCGGTGATAAGAGGCATTCGCCTTTGCTCGTGTCAGTTTTCGCCTTCCTCAGAAGGTGCTTATCTCCAAGTCATTACAATGCCCGGAACCGCTTCAAACCGGTTGTAAATGAAATTTGCGCGAGTAGATAGAACTCGTTTCATTCAGTCACAAGGTCCATATTAAGCGCTGATGGCTGACTCTTTTTGTGTAGTAGCCTAAATCTGCCGCGAGACTGAATTTGTGGCATTCCCTGCAAGTGACAATGTAAGGCGTAAGGACAGTATGGATACGGAGCAGAGAAAAATAGGAAATCTTTCTAGTGACGATATGGGCTGCAAATAGGGAGATCCACCGACATATGCGTCTGTGACAAAGGGCAGAGTTTCTCCTCGAATTGCGAAAACATTCTGTTGGCGCCCACCTACATAGGGAGAAACGATCATCACGATAAAATAAGAGAAATCAGGGCTCGCACAGGAAAATTTAAGTGCTCGTTTTTCCCGCGTGTTTCCCGCGTGCCGTTCGAGAGTGGAACGGTAGAGAGACAGCATGAAGGTGGTTCATCGAACCCTCTGCAGGCACTTTATTGTTCAAATGGTTCAAATGGCTCTGAGCACTATGGGACTTAACTGCTGAGGTCATCAGTCCCCTAGAACTTAGAACTACTTAAACCTAACTAAGGACATCATACACAGCCCTACCCGAGACAGGATTCGAACCTGCGACCGTAGCGGCCGCGCGGTTCCAGACTGTAGCGCCTAAAACAGTTCGGCCACCCCGGCCGGCTCTTAATTGTGAATAACAGAGTAATCACGTAGATGTAGATGTAGGATCATCGGTACTAGCAGCTGGGAAAAGGCGATGCTGATTGGCATGCGAGTGCTAGTCCATGGAAGATGTCTGAAGAACGGTGAGACGACGAGGAGCGACAGGGTGTTGGACACCCACGTTTCATCACAGAACGTGGACGTCGGAGGCTTGCCTGCTCTGTAAAGCAGGATAGGCGGCGATCTGTGGTGAATCTGGCGACCGAGTATAGTGTTGCTGCAGACACCAGTATTAAGGAACACACCGTGCAGCGCACACTGCTGAACGTGGGGTTCCGCAGCAGACTGCCCCTAAACGGTTCCAGTGACATCGTAAATGGCATTGCAATGGATACGAGATCATCGAGACAGGGCCGTGGATACGAGATCATCGAGACTGGACCGTGGATCAATGGAAACGTGTCGCCTGGTGGGATGGTTCAAATGGCTCTGAGCACTCTGGGACTTAACTTCTGAGGTCATCAGTCGCCTAGAACTTAGAACTACTGAAACCTAACTAACCTAAGGACATCACACACATCCATGCCCTATGCAGGATTCGAACCTGCGACCGTAGCGGTCGCGCGGTTCCAGACTGTAGCGCCTGGAACCGCTCGGCCACCTCGGCCGGCGCCTGGTGGATGGATCACGTTTCTCGTTACACCAGCTCGATGGTCGTGTGCAGATACACTGCCACACAGGAGAACGCCTGCTATAAATATGCACTCCACCACAGACGCAGGACAGTGGTCGCAGTATTGTACTGTGGGGAACATTCATCTGGGTTATCGTGGGACCTGTGGTAGTAATCGAAGGCATTATGACGTCTGTTAACTACGTGATCATTATTGCGGACCACCTCATTCCTTCATATTTGCCGGCCATGGTAGCCGAGCGGTTCTAAGCGCTACAGTTTGGAACCGCGCGACCGCTACGGTCGCAGGTTCGAATCCTGCCTCGGGCATGGATGTATGTGATGTCCTTAGGTTAGTTAGGTTTAAGTAGTTCTAAGTTCTCTCAGAGCCATTTGTTGAACCTTGATATTTGAAGTCTTTCAAGACGGCGATTTCGTTTTCTAGCAGGATAACTGTCCGTGTTACAAGGCCAATGGTTTGAGGGGCATGATAGTGAACTCATGTTGATGCCTCGTCCGCCAGATTCGGTTGGTTTGAACCGACGGCATACAGGTGGGATGCTACCGGACGCCAGCTCTGCGCGTACAAACCGTCGGCACGTAATTTACGGGAATTGCGTGGCTTGTACGTAGGCGTCTGGTCTCACATACAGGCTGCGGCAAGGTAACTTCCTGAATTCAAAACGCAGTAGAACCAATTTTATGAATAAGAATTTTGTTTTATTTCGTTTATAATATAGGTACAAATCGAAAGTTTCGTTTCACACTTCATTTTTCAGTGATGAATCCTATGTTCAATTGACCGGATGCGTCAACAAACGGAACATGCGCTACTGGGCCGACATCAACTCTCGAGAATCGCTTCAAAGGCCTCTGCAGTTATCGAAAGTCACAATGTGGTGTGCGATTTTCTGAGCTGGGGTTGCACGAATTATTACGAAGCGCGGACAGGCTGCTTGGACGTCAAAAAGAGGACAAGAAAAAAGACTGCAGCTGACAGAGAACACGAAGAAGAAGTTCTGGCAACGACACCAATGAATCCGCATAGTGGTACGAGACATATTCTCAAGGAATTTGATATCAGCTAGACGAGTGTCATTCGTATTATGCATCGTCAGAATTTCCATCCCTATCATCTGTCACCACATCAGGCACTAGACGATCCTGATTTCTAATGTCGTTTTGTCGGTTTGACCTTCAGCAACTGGGAAACGACCCTACGCTTTTCCAACGTGTACTCTTTACGTTTACTAACCACGCTAATGTAAAGTTGCGTAACACGCACTACTGGGCAACCGAAAATCCACAATGATTTGGTCAGGTGCGACATCAGCGGCCGTGGAAGGCAAACGTATGGTGCTGCATCATAGGAAACTACATCGTGGGACCTTACTTTATCTCAGGCGTTCTAAGTGGACATTCGTACGCTCAGTTTCTGAGGAACATTCTGCTGTTTCTTCTAGAAGAGGTACCACTGGATACTCGACAGTGATGTGGCTACAAAACGACAGTTGTTCAGCTCACTCGTCCCGTGTTGCAACGCAAATACTGAATGAGATCTTTCCTTGCCGTTGGATAGGACAAAATTCTATTGTCAAATGGCCTGCGTGGTCCCCCGATTTGACTCCTCTTGATTTCTTTCTTTAGGGAGCCCTCAAAGATGCAATCTATGACGAAGCCCCAATAACACCAGACGATATGTGTCGTGTAATCGCCAGTGCATGCCCTACTATATCGTCCACTGTAAGGACATGTGTTCATCGTTCTTTCGAACGGCGATTGCAAATGTGCCTTTCAGTCCATGGTCAACAGTTTGAACACATGCTTAAATAAAGGGTAAATTTATTTTTCTGGAAGACAAAATTTGTGTTATGTGACTTGGGTGGTTACCAAATCATTGCATTGTTAGTAAATTGTTTATTTGATTTGAGTGTGTACGAAATTGCACTGCAATGTCAAAAAAGTCGACGGCGTGTAGTCTACTGTACGTAGCTGGTAACATTATCGTTTACACACTTAGGTTCAGCGTGAAACGACATTTCGTTAAGAAGAATATTTATTTTGCGGTGTACAAGTGCTCTCCAAACTACTTTTAATAAATTGTTTAGTTCAATGAATATATCCCACATTATATAATTTAGAGCAGTGTAGACGGAGACAGTTGCCCGACAGCATGTATTTTACCTCTAACAAGGGGAGGCCGCCAATTGTGAAATTCAGATTCGATTCATACTGCGCATAATAAAAGCCAATGGCCAGAGGTGTAATGTGGCAAAGCACCAAGATGCACTTCTCAGGCGTTGTCGAGAAAATCGACAGTTAAAAAAAACCGTTGCGGTGAAATACTCTCTACGATTAATAATTTTCCGCACCGTTGTGGCGCAGCGGTAAGCGCTCGGGTTTGTAATCCGAAGGTCGCCGGATCGAATCTCGCACCATGCAACTCTTTTTTTTTAGTATTTGTTTTTTGTAATTCAAATGTGTACACACACACACACACACACACACACACACACACACACACACACACCGACAATCAGTTGCAACAATTATGCACATAATAAGTTGTTGAAAGTCGTTTGTCGTGGAAAAACTGGCGACTTCGAACATCATTTTTTTTTCCGCAAACAAAGTAGTATTTCACAAATGTTATTAATTGTCTGCATAATGTTAACCACGTATAGTTACGGAAGACGTAGAAACGATATTCCGAAACGAATACGTATAGCGTAAGTCAAACGTTCGAATTAGAATAGAGACCCCACGAACACAAATTCGCTGTGGCAGGTATGAAATATAAACTCCGTTACTCGCTCGTTACACTTGAAGGACAGATGTTGAATGGGCCGAAACGAGCCGCCGCATAACAGCGTAGTTGCCTGCTAACTTCGAAAGAAGGTAGATGCGGTCCCTAGCGCAACTTATAACATCGTCGAAAATCAGTGCGGACGGGAGAGCTTTGGTACACCCTGTTAAAAAAAAAAAAAACGGAAAAATGGAGGCGGTACAATTGGAGAGCGATCCGCCATTCATTAATAGTATATATATATATATTTGAATTACAAAAAACTAATCATAAAAAAAATTGCATGGCGCGAGATTCGATCCGGCGACCTTCGGATTACGAACCCGAGCGCTTACCGCTGCGCCTCGACGCTGTAGAAAACTATTAATCGTAGAGAGTATTTCACCGCAACGGCTTCTTTTAACTGTCGATTTTCTCGACAACGGCTGAGAAGTGCATCTTGATGCTTTGCCACATTACACCTCTGGCCTTGAGCTTTTATTATGTGCAGTATGAATCGAATCTGAATTTCACAATTGGCGGCCTCCCCTTGTAAGAAGCAGACAGCTACGTACAGGCCAAGACAGGTGAAATCTTCCTTCTAACATTCAGATATTTAATACAGTAGGTTGCTTTTTGCAGCGTATAAGACCTCATTATTTTTGAAGAATGAACAGTTGATTCTCTGTTTCAGCTCACGTAAATCTGGGAGGACACACAAATGTGAAATAGTTTTGCTAAGTTCTTCGTGATATGCTAGATTCGAGCATGTGCCGTGTTTCCATATACAACATTCGTACGTAAACCCGCATCTAGGTCGTAAGTTGGTTCAAGGGAAATAAAACTTTATTCTCGTAGCGCAGGTCTACCTTAAGGTATACAACTACGGCTGCTTGGCGCTGTTCTGGGACATTTCTCGAATTTTTTTATGACGCATTTCATCGTCTATATTAACAAACGCTATATCGCTGTAACTGTCTTCTCGAGAGCTATCGAATGCAATTATAAAAAGTACATGGTTCCATTAAAAAAACATACTTACTTCAATATCACATTCGACACCAGCGCTAAATCATTACCCAAACAAAAACATTACGTGCCCCTCGACGCTCTATCATTAGCCGAAAACCGAGTTTCGATATGTGTAACAGTTGAGGAAATGAAAGGGGTGTTACGTCTTACGTGTGCAGGGCTATTCAAAAAGAAGGAACAGAGTTCAAACAATTATTGCTTCCAAACAACAAGAGATAGAAACACAATTCTAGCGTTCCTGAAAAGAGAAAGTTCAAATTTTATGCATTCAACGCGAGCACCATGTGTCACACGACAAATATCAAAACGATGGCTCATTTGCTGCCCACACGAAGATGCTGGTCTGTCTTTATCGAATTCGCAGCTTCAACAATGCGATGTCGCGGACTGTCAAGAGCGTCGGGCATAGGGGGATAAAAACGCGGTCTATTACGTAGCCCCGTAACCCCACAGATGAAAGTCACAAGTCTGAGGGCTGGAGACGTGGGAGGCCACCTGCAGTGAAGTTCGTCTTCTGCTCCTCCTCTTACAACCTAACGTCCTGGAATGGTGTCATAGAGATAACGTTGGACGTGCTTATAAAATTTGCAGTGGGGTATAAAACAGGACATTTTGTTATGTTTGTTGGCATTGTCAACGTCGGAGACAAGCAATTTGTCGTAATTTTTTATATTAAGGCTTGAAAATCCTCCAATTCAAGATCGCAAATATATATATATATATATATATATTTTTTTTTTGATTACTAGTTTCGCCTACACACCACCCATCTTCAGATTTAAGATATAAAACTGCGCATGTGAATATAGAAGCGAACAACAGCTTATAGGAATCACATTACGGATCCAAAATACAAAACAGCACATCAAATGAGAGTGAAGTTGTGAAATGAAAGACAGGAACTGGTGTCATGTACACGAAGCTTATGCTATGAAAAAAAAGGGAAGTCTAGAGACGTCAGATCAGGGGAGCGAGGCGGCCATCGAATTCGATATCTTCGTCCGATGCAACGCCTGAGACATGGGGCACTGAGTACGTCACTTACTTGTATAGTAAAGTGTGCAGGTGCTCCGTCTAGTTGCATCCACGGCAGACCAAATCCTCTAACAGTTCTGGGAGAACTGGTTCGATGATGATCTTGCTCTTATTGTTCTTGGCATTCCAAAGCATTTACCGGCTCAGAACTCCTTCCAAGACCATACTTTCCTTTTCCAAAATCGATGTATTTCGACTCCCTTATCATCTCTTTCAGTTTGTGTGCAACCTTCTGACTAGCCCTGTCTGTGTACTTACACAGTTGTACTACACGAACATGGCTGCGGTGGGGCGGCTGGTCTGCTTCAACGATAAAGGTGGCAATCCCGTAGATTCAACCACAATGCAGGGGTTTCTGTAGAGAGGTGAGACTAAATTCTGGTCCCCGAAGAGGGTCAGCAGTCATTTCAGTAGTTTTAGAGGCAAAAGTCTGGATAGCTACTTCATACAGCTTTGTAACATTAGCCAACATGGTCTTGCCGTCTTGATCATGCATACAGCAGAAAGCAAGGGAAACTACAGCTGTTACATTATCTGAAGAAATATAGCTCTACTCTGTGGTCTAATGTTGATGGCATCTTCTTCTTCTTTTCCTTGTGCCTTTAACCCGCGTCAGCGCAGGGTGGGTATGATTACTAAAGGATTCGGCATGGCTAATTTAAGGGATGGCCGGATGCCCTTTGAGTTGCGAATCTGTTACACCACAGTACGGAATGTGTGCACCTGTCTGCGATCAGTGTCATTAATGTGAAAGAGACCAAAAGTGTTCTAAATGTTTGCGAATCGTGTAAATGAGGGGGAACTTGGGTACCAGCCCAGTATTCACCTAATAGGTTGCGGGAAACCGCCGAAAAACCACACCGAGCCTCGTCGTTTATCTGCTGGCGTACTTCACGCTCGGAAGCGGCCCTTTAACACGCACGTCTATCAATCTCGAAAAGAGACTAGAAGATGAGCATTAACAAAAGTTAAAAATGGCAATGAAATGTAGTCTAATTAAATCAGCCAATGCTACGGGGGACTAGATTAGGATGTGACATTAAGTTTAGCAGACGAATTTTGCTATTTTGGCAGCAAAATAAGAGACAGTGGTCAAAAGGTTCTTCCTGCTACCGTATTTCATTAAGTCTCATTCCATTTAATTGCATTCTGATATTTCTCTTCTCCAGTTTTCGAAACTACCTACGCGATTAACGGTTCTACTATTACAACGACCCGTTGGACGCTAGATTTATTTCTCGATGACAGTGGCCTCCTGAGCAGTTAAGTAGTCAACGCTCGGAGATCCGAAATGGGACCTTTTGTACCTCCGGAATATTTTACCCAAGCGTCCCATGATCAGTTAACCATCAGCACAGCTGCCTTACATCGGGAGAAATTACGGCTGTAGTTTCCACTTGCTTTCAGCCGTTCACAGTGCCTGCATGCCAAACCCATGTTGGCTAATCTTACAAGGCCAAATCAGTGAGCCATATACAGTATTGCCCCTGCAACTACAGAGAAGGCTGCTGCCCCTCTTCAGGAACCACACGTTTGTCCGGTATCTCCACAGATACTCCTCGGTTGTGGTTGAACCTACGATACCGCTATCTGTATCGTTTCTATACTTAGAAGGAGAGACAGCATTGGTCGTATTTTTTTGTTTTATTAACCGCAAAATCGATTTTCGGTCACTTAGTGACCATCCTCAGTGCTGTAATACACAATTTAAATTGGTAGGCACTGGTGTCAACAAGCTTAGAGCGATCACATGTGATCACATGTGATCGCTCTAAGCTTGTTGACACCAGTGCCTACCAATTTAAATTGTATATTACAGCACTGAGGATGGTCACTAAGTGACCGAAAATCGATTTTGCGGTTAATAAAACAAAAAAAAAAATACGACCAATGCTGTCTCTCCTTCTAAGAATATCCATTATCTGGTGGTGGTGCACAGGACACTCCATGGAGTCACCAATCAATGCATCGTTTCTGATAAGGTATTTAATGGTAAGACAGATTTTGTACCAGTGTATTTTCATGGGCAGATGTGTACTTTTACAATAATGTATTGGTTCTGAACTGTAAAGTCAAACTAAAGGAATCGCAGTAAGGTGGGAAAAATGGAAAAGGAACCTAGATAAATTGAATGAATCAGAAGTTGTTGAGAGTTTCAGTGGGACCATTACGTGGCTCTTGAAGACACATTTACGTTCTGGCCATGTGACACCGAACCTCTGGAAGCAATTCATTGATCACATGAATAGCGTATATCCAAATATCCTGTCACTGTGGAGACAGAGAGAGAAGGAAAGCTGCATTTTTAGATGTTATGGTTGAACGACAACTGTATGGGCGGGTCGGCCACTGTGCGCACTACAAGATGACGTACACTGATGTAAATCTCAGGGCACAGAGTTTTCACCTCCCTGTCAAGAAGAGATGTTGTAGAGTTACAACTGTTTGTGACAAGAACCACCCGTTTCCGAGGCTAATCATCTGAAGTCCGTATTCTGAAAGAATGGCTGTGGGATTCGAGACATAAAGCTAGCGCTCTAAATAACTAAGACGCAAAACTGGACGGGACGACCTGTCTATTGTGCTTCTTCCTTTCTGCAGTGCTACACCTAGCAAATCAGGCAGGGTCCTGGGACGAAGAGACAAAAGATACACTACTGGCCATTAAAATTGCTACACCAAGAAGAAATGCTGATGATAAACGGGTATTCATTGGACAAATATATTATACTAGAACTGACATGTGATTACATTTTGAAACAATTTGGGTGCATAGATCCTGAGAAATCAGTACCCAGAACAACCACCACTGGCTGTAATAACGGCCTTGATACGCCTGGGCTTTGAGTCAAACAGAGCTTGGATGGCGTGTACAGGTACAGCAGCCCATGCAGCTTCAACACGATACCACAGTTCATCAAGAGTAGTGACTGGCGTACTGTGACGATCCAGTTGCTCGGCCACCATTGACTAGACGTTTTCAATTGGTGAGAGATCTGGAGAATGTGCTGGCCAGGGCAGCAGTAGAACATTTTCTGTATCCAGAAAGGCCCGTACAGGAACTCCAACATGCGATCGTTCATTATCCTGCTAAAATGTGGGATTTCGCTGGGATCGAATGTAGGATAGAGCCACGGGTCGTAACACATCTGAAATGTAACGTCCACTGTTCAAAGTGCCGTCAATGCGAACAAGAGGTGACCGAGACGTGTAACCAATGCGACCCCATACCATCACGCTGGGTGATACGCCAGTATGGCGATGACGAATACACGCTTCCAATGTGCGTTCACCGCGATGTCGCCAAACACGGATGCGACCATCGTGATGCTGTAAACAAAACCTGGATTCATCCGAAAAAATGACGTTTTGCCATTCGTGCACCCAGGTTCGTCGTTGAGTACACCATCGCAGGCGCTCCTGTGTGATGCAGCGTCAAGGGTAACCGCAGCCATGTTCTCCGAACTGATAGTGCATGCTGCTGCAAACGTCGTCGAAATGTTCGTGCAGATGGTTGTTGTCTTGCAGACGTCCCCATCTGTTGATTCTGGGATCGAGACGTGGCTGCACGATCCGTTACAGCCATGCGGATATGATGCCTGTCATCTCGACTGCTAGTGATACGAGGCCGTTGGGATCCAGCACGGCGTTCCGTATTACCCTCCTGAACCCACCTATTCCATATTCTGCTAACTGTCATTGGATCTCGACCAACGCGAGCAGCAATGTCGTGATACGATAAACCGCAATCGCGATAGGCTACAATCCGACCTTTATCAAAGTCGGAAACGTGATGGTACGCATTTCTCCTTCTTACACGAGGCATTACAACAATCTTTCACCAGGCAACGTCGTTCAACTGCTGTTTGTGTATGAGAAATCGGTTGGAAATTTTCCTCATGTCCGCACGTTGTAGGTGTCGCCACCGGCGCCAACCTTGTGTGAATGCTCTGAAAAGCTAATCATTTGCATATCACAGCATCTTCTTCCTGTCGGTTAAATTTCGCGTCTGTAGCACGTCATCTTCGTGGTGTAGCAATTTTAATGGCCAGTATTATATATTGTCCGACCATCCAATAAAGGAGAATTTATTAGATTTCATGTGAATGCGGAAGCGTCTACATCGGTCAGACTATCCGTACGGTTACCGAACGCTCCGCAGAACACCAGCGGCACATTAAAAATCGAGAATTTGATACATCAGTGGTTGGTGGACGCAGTCTCACATACAAATGCAGAATAATGTATGATAAAACTAAAACCTCGACCCAAGCTTCTACATAATGGGACTCTTATTAATGAAGCCGTAGAAATTAGAATGTGCGTCACCAGCTTCTACCGGGACAGCGACTATGAACTTATTAGTACTATGTGAAAGCGACGTCTCGACGCTGAAGAGACAGAGAAATTCGCCGAACTGTTTACGGTCCTATGAGAGCGCAGGCTCCACGAATGCAGACACCTCTGGCAGCATGACAATGATGACTTACGCCGATCAGTCACAAGTCGTCCGTGGGCTGGATATGGTCATCACAACTGCAGACACGACAGTCAGTTGTTTATGGAGAATTCTGGTTTTATCCACATTTGACGCAGCAAATAAACCGAGAATGTTTTATACGCGGATGTCATCGCGAGAAACTTCAGTCTCATACGCAAAAGTGCTGGACCAACGCTGTGAGCATTGTTGGTTTTGAAAGCGAGACATTGCAAATATTTACATGTATCACATTACTGTACGTATCTTTCCAACAGCTTTTACATTCAATGCAGAAGGCCCACAGCTAAATAAGTGAGAGTAGTTCTCACACCCTAAAGGTTCCGTGCTAACGTGTTATGTTACGGATGATACTAATACTGCCGGCCGCTGTGGCCGTGCGGTTCTAGGCGCTGCAGCCCGGAACCGTGGGACTGCTACGGTCGCAGGTTCGAATCCTGCCTCGGGCATGGATGTGTGTGATGTCTTTAAGTTAGTTAGGTTTAAGTAGTTCTAAGTTCTAGGGGACTGATGACCTCAGATGTTAAGTCCCATAGTACTCAGAGCCATTTGAACCATACTACTACTACTACTAATAATAATAATAATTTAGTGTGACTCAATGACCTGGTGTAAGTCTGTCTGTCGGACGCCACTCGACATCCCTAACCCACCCCAGTTATCCAAACGCAGAACGGGGATCTACGGTTTAACGTGGAATTTGAATCTCGTGCTGTTGCTTGCGACTCCTACATCTTTGACAGGTGGATACTAAGTTAAAACGAAGACTGATAGTGGTCCGGCCGAGATTCTATCCTGCGTCCTGTCGGTTTCCAGTCAAGCGCTTTATCGCAAGACCACCAGGACCGACATGTATGTACGAGTCCTGTCCAGAAAGTAAGTTCCGATTGATAGCGAAATGGAAACCACAGTGAATATCAGAAATTTTTTATTTGCAACAGTTAGCTACACCTTCCAGCTACTTCTCTACGTAGTCGCCGTTCTGACTTACACATTTGTCGTAGCGTTGTACCAACTTTCCAATACCCTCATCACAGAAGGCAGCGGCCAGTGCTTTCCGCCAATTCTCCACGCTGGCCTACAGCTCGTTGTCTGTGCCAAAATGTTGTCTTCATAGACAGCGATTCATGTGACCAGAGATGAAACTCAGAGGGAGACAATTAAGGGCTGTATTGTGGGTAATCAAACATTTACAATTGAAAACGATGCAGGAGCATCTTCATTGCACTTGCAGAATACGGCTGAGAATTGCCTTGAAGAAGAAACAACACGACAATTATGTAATGTTGGCTACGTAGCTTCAGGCGATATTTCTCACCAGGCCCTCGTACTTGGCGGGAGACACTATTTTCTAGACATCTTTTCGCTCAGAAATGAGAAGAGCGACCTGATCCTACCTGGGGTCATACTAGAGACACTACCCAACACAACTGTGCAAAGCTTTATCGGATTTTCATAGTCGTTTCCATTTCGCGACCGATCGGAACTTACTTTCTGGACGCCCCTCGTGTATAATTTATCTATCGGTTTTCTGTGTGAGTTTGCGAACATCAAAACAGGTGACATAAGTGGCCGTATCTGTTGATTGTCTTGAGTAGAAGCTTAAACGTTTTACACCGCCAAGGGAGGGATCTTAGTATGTGACATAATTGTCAACTTGATGCCCAACCGTTCCTAAGAAAAAGGAGTCTTAACATTCGGACAGACAGACAGACGAACGGACAGGAAAGTGATCCTATATGGATTCCACTTTTACTGATTCAGGTACGGAACCCGAAAAGACTTACTTTGCTTAGTGTCTCAAAAATACATTGGTTCATCCATATCCATGGTCTGCAAACTATTGTTATGTGCATGACAGATGGTACTTCCCGTTATACGACGATCCGGATCCAAAGACCGGAAAGTTGCACAAGTCACACCAATACCCAAGAAAAGAAATGGCAGTGATCTGCTGAATTAGACACATGTCACTAACGTCGATCTGCAGTACAATTTCGAACATATACTGTGTTCGAACATTATGAATCACCTCGAGGAAAATGATTTATTGACATATACGAGGGTCACTCCAAAAGAAATGCACACTATTTTGTTTTAAATCCATCTTTTATTCTACATTTTTGAAAGTTTTACAGTGTGTAGATACATTCTTTAGGAACAATTTTCATTTCTCCACATAATTTCCATCCCTCTCAACTGCCTTACGCCATCTTGGAACCAGCGTCTGTATACCCGCACGGTAAAAATTCTGGACCAACCTATTGGAGCCACTATTTGGCAGCGTGCGCAAGGGAGTCATCATCTTCAAACCTTGTTCCATGAAGAGAGTCTTTCAGTTTCCCAAAGAGATGATAGTCACATGGGGAGCCAGGTCAGGACTGTAAGGCGGCTGTTGCAGGGTCGTCCATCCGAGTTTTGTGATCGCTTCCATGGTTTTTTGACTGACATGTGGCCGTGCATTGTCGTGCAACAGCAAAACATCCTGATTTTGCCGATGTGGTCGAACGCGACTTAGTCGAGCTTGAAGTTTCTTCAGTGTCGTCACATGTGCATCAGAATTTATGGTGGTCCCACTTGGCATGATGTCCACAAGTAAGAGTCCTTCGGAATCGAAAAACACCGTAGCCATAACTTTTCCAGCAGAAGGTGTGGTTTTGAATTTTGTTTTCTTGCGTGAATTTGCATGATGCCACTCCACTGATTGCCTCTTCGTCTCTATTGAAAAATGATGGAGCCATGTTTCATCAGCGGTCACAATTCTTCCAAGAAATTCATCTCCACCATTCTCGTTTTGTTCCAAAAGTTCGCTGCAACCGTTTTTCTTGCTTGTTTGTGAACCACTTTCAACATCCTGGGAACCTACCTGGCACATTGTCTGGAGTGTGTGCAGTACGAGGCCTGCCGCTGCGAGGACAATCCTCAATATTGCCGTGCCCGCTTTCATCACGTAACCTGCTTGCCCACCGACTAACTGTAGTGCGATCTACAGCAGCATCTCCACACACATTTTTCAACCTCTTGTGGATGTTTCCCACTGTCTCGTTTTCACAGCACAGGAATTCTATGACAGCACGTTGCTTCTGACGAACGTCAAGTGTAGCAGCCATCTTGAAGACATGCTGTGACGGCGCAACTCACAGGAACAGGTTGACCTAAGTTTGAAAACAAGCGGGAAGGATGTATGTACACAATGTAAAACTTTCACACATGAAGAATGAAAACTGTATTTTTACAAAAATAGTGTGCATTTGTTTTGGAGTGACCCTCGGTCAACACGGATTCAGAAAATATCGTTCTTGTGAAACCCAGCTATTTATTCTCACGAAGTAATGAGTGTTATCGACAGGGGACGTTAGATTGTTTCCATGTTCTTAGATCTCCAGAAGACTTTTGAAACCGTTCCTCATAAGCGGCTTCAAATTAAATTGCGTGCCTATGGAGTATCGTCTCAGTTGTGTGACTGGATTCGTGATTTCCTGCCAGAAGGGTCACACTTCGTGATAACTGACGCAAAGTTATCGAATAAAACAGAACTAATATCCGGCGTTCCTCAGGGAGGTGTTATAGGCCCTCTGTTCCTGATCTACATAAACCATTTAGGAGATAATCCCAGCAGTCGTCTTACATTGTTGCAGATGATGCTGTCATTTACCGTCATGTCAACTCATCAGACGATCAAAACGAATTGCAAAATGATGTAGAAGGGTATCTATGGTTCAAAAAGTTCAAAGAAGAGCTGCTCATTTTGTATTATCGCAAAATAACAGAGAGACTTCCACGGATATGATACACGGATTGAGGTGGCAGTCATTAAATCAAGCGCGTCTAAAGCACTGCGGCAGGACCTTCTCATGAAATTTCAATCACCAACTGTCACCTCAGAGTGTGAAAATATTTTGTTGGCGCCAGTCTACATAGCGAGAAGTGATCATCATAATAAAATAAGAGAAATCAGAGCTCGCACGGAAAGATTTAAGTGTTCGTTTTCCCCGCGCTCTATTCGATAGTGGAACGGTAGAGAAGTAGCTTAAGGGTGGTTCAGTGAACCCTCTGCCAGGCACTTAGTTGTGGATTGCAGAGCAATCATTTAGGTGTACATGTAGATTTGATAGGTTTTTCCCCGTTCCAATCGTGTATTTAGCGCGGGAAGAATGATTGTTTAGATCTCTTTGTGAGCGCTGTAATTAGTCAAATCTTGTCTTCGGGTCCCTGAGGTAGCGATACGAAAGCACCTGTAATGCATTCATACATTTCTCAATTCTGGTTCTCGAAGTTTGATGAGCAGCCTTTCTCAGGATAGTTGGCGTCGAACATCAAATGTCTGCCAGTTACAGTTTTCAGCATTTCCGTGACGCTCACTTCCCTTCTTTGTATGCATTCAGTATCAGCTGATCTATTTTGTATGGGTTCCACGCACTAGGATGAGCTATCTCCTTTTCAGACTGATAGACCGAATTTTGAGGGAGACATTGGAAGACAAAGGAAACATTTGTAAAACTACTTCTGAAACACGAACAGGTGAACTGCCTACTCTTTAGAAGAAGAAGAAAGTACCTTTCATCAGGGCGAAATCAATGGATGTTCGTCAGCCCCCCATTTACCCGTCTTAGAGACTGTAAAGTTAACACATCAGGTCACACAGAATAACACGTCGTCAACCTTCGCTTAGCGAGAGTGACAGTATACGAATATTGCAGAATACCTGAGTAGTCAACATCAAATATTCATCTCTGAGAATAAAGACGAGGGGGCACAACTGAATAATATTCAAAAGCATCGACGATAATACGTTAGGCCAGTACGTGCCGAGCAAGGTTTTGAGGGATGTGAAAGACGCACAGCGGCGCAGTAACAGTGTTAGGAAGTTGCTACGAAACCAAAGGGACCGGCATCACAAATGTAAGCGAAGTCAAGCCTAGCTGACAAACAAAAGTTGAACGAAACCAAAATGAAAGAAGATCAATGTGAGGAGCGTTCAGTAAACTGCAAAATAAAATTTTGTCAACAGACTTGACTAAGAATCCGAAGACGTTATTGTGTTACGTAAAGTTAGTAAGCGGAGCGAAATCATCTCTTCAGTCGTTCTGTGAACATACTGGCACAGAAATGGAAGATGACGGGGAAATTCAGTCTTCCCAAAGTCTTTCACTGTGGAATATGGTAATACGGTTCCCCACGGATGCCGAAATGGCAGGTATTGAGATAAGTAATCGCAGAACAGAAAATCAACTGAAAACTACGAGTAGTGGAAAGGCGACGGGACCTGTTTGGCACCTATACGATTTTACATGGAATACGTGAAAAACGTGCTCTCTTTCTGTCGGTAGTTTCTCGTTTGTCGCTGGACTGTCGTATTGTACCTAGCGGCTGATAAAGGCACCGGTCATTTCCGTTTTCAAGAAGGGTACTGCGATAAATGCCCATAATTAAATACCTATGTTGCTGGCGTCA
This sequence comes from Schistocerca nitens, assembly GCF_023898315.1. Classification (NCBI taxonomy): domain Eukaryota; kingdom Metazoa; phylum Arthropoda; class Insecta; order Orthoptera; family Acrididae; genus Schistocerca; species Schistocerca nitens. Next base: position 691,154,509 of record NC_064617.1, read on the forward strand.
ATCTGTTGTATAATTATGGTTTATTATGTTGTAAAATTATGGTTTTATGCTCGCGCATTGCGACGTTTTTGGTGAAGGAGAATTTCGTCTATAAAAAATTGATATGGATTCCGTGAGCAGATACCTTGCGAAACGCAGGTCGCTCGGTTCGTCTGTGAGATCCAGAGCACCGTAGATAAAGGCTGTTAGGGTTGTGCCGTGTTCCTAAATTTCAGTACAGTTCCATAAAGTGGTTTCGTAAGCAAAATACGAGTTTACGAACATAACACGCTATCTGTGAATGGATGCAGGATTTCTAACAAACAGAACTCAACGCATTGCGCTCAATGGAGCACAATAAACAGATGTAAATATAATTTCGGAAGTACCCTAAAGAAGTGTATGGCATTGTTGCTGTGTAGAATGTATATAAATGACGCAGAGGATAGCGCTTGAAGCACCTTGAGAATGATCCCAGACGCTCCAGTTGCATGCATGAAGTTAGCAAAGCCAGAAGACTGTAACGAGCTGAAGAAAGAACTGCAGAACATCTATTATTGGTCCAGGGACTGGCAGTTTAACCAGAAGGTAAACAAAATGTAACGTATTATCCATAAACAGACGAAGACATCCACTACTTTTTAAATGAACACACCGCCGTTTGACTGCATTGTTGTTTATTTCATTACGATCGAGGTTTTTCGGCCTTTTATGCCATTTTCAAGTGATTGAGTTTATGTCGTTAACATATATTGCAGGACAACAAGCTGAAAATTGGCCATAAATCAAGAAAAATAATCGCTTCCCACGAAATGCCAGATGTAAAATCATCATCTTGTAAAAAGATCAGTAAATAATAGTGGGGGCACGTCATATTTAAAACAGGTTTACTTTGTTATATAAAAGATGAACACATATCCTTGAATCGTAATGATGTTATTATATATATATATATATATATATATATATATATATATATATATATATATATATATATAGTGTGAGCCCATCATATTTAAAACAAGTTTACTTTGGTATATAAAAGATGAAATCTTTTCCCTGAGTCGTAATTATGTTATTAAATATGACGTGTTCCCACTATTATTTATTGTTCTTTTTACAAGATGATGATTTTACGTCTGGCATTTCGTGGGGAGCGAATATTCTTCTTAATTTATGGCCAATTTTGAGCTTGATGTCCTGCAACATATGTTAATAACATCAACTCAATCATTTGCAAATTGCATAAAAGGCCGAAACCTGGGCCGTAATTAAATAAACAACAATACAGTCAAATGGCGGTGTGTTCATTTAAAATTTATCGTATGACTGTTACTCAGCAACATCAAAAACTGTTTACATCCACTACTGTTTGATTACACCTCCTTCTTGTGCTTTTTCTTTTGCCTTTACCCCGTACCTACAAGTGGTTCACATGGTTATTGTTGGATTTGGCATAGCTAATCAGAAAATGACCGAATGCCCTTCCTTTCCCACCGCTTTACTACTTGGGGCGGAATTTGTGTACCACAGCTGTCTTCGTGTAGTATTATACTTGTGAGTGTGTGCGAACGTTTTCTAATTGATTGCGAGTTGTATAACTGAGGGAGGATGTGGCTATCAACCCGTTATTCATCTAGCCGGATAAGGAAAACCGCCTAAAAACCACATCCAGGCTGGTCGTTACACCGGCGTTCGTAGGTAATCCGCCTTCGCCTTCATCAGGCGACCGGCGCGCCTGCCCGAATCTGGGAAGCGGCGTGCAGGAGGAACCATCTGGAGCGACCTAACGTGGAATAACATCATGTAACAAACAGTAGTAACAGAAGAAGCCAGGCAGAGATTCATTGAAAGAATCTTGCGGAAACGTAATTCATGCACACGAAAACAGTGACTCGCAAAACATTTGTTCGAACGATCATATATATTATTACTGAAGTCAACAACCCTTAATCTGAACCCATACTTTTATTGTACAGGAATGAATGAGGTATTATTAGAAAGGTTGTTTAACCGGCTTCGCACTTTGCGAACCGATTTTGAGATAACACTTTTTGAGTAAAATTCTAACATAAAATAGATTTTTAACTGGCAACATGGTTGACCGGCTTCATCACCTACATTTTACGAGGCTAACTTATTAATCACGAATAAGAGGTCCCTTTTGATGTTATTTTATTACAAATACTATATTATTTGTTTTAAAGTACTTATTAACTGAATAACTTGTACACAGCATTGTCATAGATAATAACCGTGGCCACTGCGGTAGTTTATTATCTCTGCCTGTTGTACAAGATGACTTTTCTGAACGAATATACTTCCCGAAATGATAAACATATTTGTCATAGTTGCCTTGAACTCTGATTTCCCTATTGCTACTACAGCCTAAGTGCGATTAAAATCTGAAAATACTGTTAGAGATTATTGTGGTCTTAGTGATATACCAGATAAGACGCGGACACTACGCTCTAACCTAGGGCTTAGTCTGTGTAGAACGCATGTTTGTAACAAAACTCAATGAATTTCCAATTAACATTCAGCAGATTGACACCAGGAAAGCCGTTGAAATACCACGGATAAACTTAACACCATTTGATTTAAGCTTGCCTATTTGGTTGACAAGAAGGCAGTTGCTTATTAAAACTGCACATGCTACCACTATAACCAAGAGGCAGGGGACAAACGCTTCAAGGAATGGGTGTATTTACCAAACCTCGCCTTTATCCACGGACATCTGTATCTAACCTATTGAAGGGTAACCAAACTCACACATCCCTTCAAGAAAACGGAAAACAAAAAGTGCACGAAGATTACATTCTTACCTCAAATATCCTTTGCACCTAGGTATTGTTATGCTGTGTAAAGAATTTTTTTTTTGAAAATTATGTGCACGGAGATGTGTATACAAGGAGGTATCATAAATTCATGATTATTATTTCACGTCATTCGGTTCATTCTTAGAGAAGATTTCTCTTATTCCCACAGCTACCCTTATCCCAACGACTACTACACTTACTCCAAACACTGTCATTACTTAAAACTATACAAGTATGAAAGTTTCGCACGGATACCTTGTTTCTTGACTATTGTTAATCGCTCTGAGACTCTTATCATGTTGGGTTAATAGAACGTCTGGAGAAAAATGCACCGATGAGCGCAGCGTTTCGTCAGGGGATCGTTTAGTGGACACGAGAGCGAAGATGCTGAACGAGCTCCAGTGACAGACGCTAGGAAGGGCACTGTACATCACGGAGAGGCGAGCTTTCAAAATTCCGAGAGAGTAAGTTCTGGGTAGGAGTGGACAACATACAGTGTGTACATAAAGTCCGAGAACACTTTCAGTTATTTATTGCACAAGAACTAAACATTGTGCAGATATCAAACATATTGCATTTCGAAGAGAAACTCTGAAAGTTTTTTTTATTTTTATTTAATAAACATTCGATATGCGAACCATGAGTGACCCGGCAGACGTCAATTCTGTAATCGAATTCTTGCCATACGAGTCCCAGCATGGCATCGTCGACTGTGGCGTGGCAGTCGCTTCCCGTATTCTCTCCCGGAGATCTGCTACATCACGTGATGGAGGCGGTACATACACCAGATCTTTAATGTGTCCCCACAGAGAAAAGTCACACGAAGTGAGATCTGGTGATCGGGGAGGCCATTTCATGAAACAGCTGTAGCACGGCCATGTTTGCGACTAGCGCTGACTATCGGCAAATTACCAAACTACGCTGTGGCGGTATACATGAAAAAAAAAAAAAAAAACAAAAAAAAAAAGAACTGTCAGGGTTTCCCTTCAAAATGACACATGTATGATATCTGTAAAATTTTTGATTCTTGTGCAATAAATAATTGAAAGTGTTCCCGAACTTTATGTACACCCTGTTTTACTCCGTCCAGCTTACGACTCCCTGAACTAAACACAACGAGAAAATGAATGAAATTGGAACTTATTAGATTTACCAACTATCTTTCTTCTCACGACCCATTTGCGAACGGAGCAGCGAAAGGGGAAAGATACGGCGGTACCAGATGTAGGCCTACCTCCCACTGCACACCGCAAGGTGGCTTGTGCAGTACAAATGTAGACGTATTGTGGACACACTATCCGTCAACGGCAAGGACGCAATCTTTAATACGTGCTACTAATGAAAGGAGATTCTTCTGCCACGTACTTCGTAAGAGATTTACAAAACTTGAATGCGGAGCACCCAGCCGGAAGATCGCTGCTTTTCATTGGTAATATTGCGCAACCGCAGCCAAGTTGCTCTTACGTCACAGCCGGGTCGGTGGCACAGTGGATGTGCTCCAGAAAACAAACAGCTGATAACAGATAGCGCCGACTAAATCAGCTCCGATCTGTTCTTGACACGCTGCGGTCAAGGCTGGCGAGCGGAGCGGCTCGGGCCGGTCGCTGTGGCCGAGCGGTTCTAGGCGCTTCAGTTCGGAACCGCGCTGCTGCTACGGTCGCAGGTTCGAATCCTGCCTCTGGCGTGGATGTGCGTGATGTCCTTAGGTTAGTTAGGTTTAAGTAGTTCTAAGTCTAGGAGACTGATGACCTCAGATGTTAAGTCCCATGGTGCTCAGAGCCATTTGAACCATTTTCGGAGCGGCTCGGCGGCGTGACGGTGAGCGGTTTGACGTCTGCACTCGGCAAACGTGTCCTGGGTGATAACTCACGCTCCGTTATCACCGGCCGTGCGCGACAGCGGAAGTAAAGCCAACGTTCCCGCACACCACGTGGTGTTAGTATGGCTGCTTGCAAGAGAGGGTAATATGAAACGAATCCGCATGGTATTTTGAGGAGTAAATACGAGTACTGAAGTACATGTTTGAGATCTCTCCGTGGCTTCACCGCAGATTTAAACGTAGCCAAGGCTTCGTAGACAAACAGAAACTGAAAGAACCCAAAGTCAGTGAAAGGAGAGTCAACCATAAAACGTTCAACGAATTCGAAAGTATTATTATATCTTCCGATGTGACAAAAAATCCTAAGAAGTCTTGGACTTGTACAGAACCAGTAAACGGATCCAGACACTTTGTAATCCTAATGGCATCGAAACGAAGGAACCGGTCGATATACTAAATACCTTTTTCTGAAGCAAAAGTCACACAATAATTTTTAAACGAACACACCGCCATTTGACTGTATTGTTGTTAATCTAATTACGATGCAGATTTCGGCCTTGATGTTCTGCAGTTTATGTCAATGATATAAACTCAATCACTTGAAAATGGCATAAAAGGCCGAAAAAAGCAAAAAAAAAGCACTCCGTCTTCAGGCCACATGTGGCCCATCGGGACCATCCGATCGCCGTGTCATCCTCAGTTGAGGATGCGGATAGGAGGGGCGTGTGGTCAGCACGCCGCTCTCCCGGTCGTTATGATGGTTTTCTTTGACCGGAGCCGCTACTATTTGGTCGAGTAGCTCCTCAATTGGCATCACGAGGCTGAGTGCACCCCGAAAAATGGCAACAGCACATGGCGGCTGGATGGTCACCCATCCAAGTGCCAGCCACGCCCGACAGCGCTTAACTTCGGTGATCTCACGGGAACCGGTGTATCGACTGCGGCAAGGCCGTTGCCATAAAAGGCCGAAACCTGAGTCGTAATTAAATAAACAACAATACAGTCAAATCGCGGCGTGTTCATTTAAAAACCTTTCTCTAAAATCGTTTCACCGAGGGAGACAGAACTGCAGTTCCTCCTTTCAGTCGTCGCACGAATGCCAAAATACAGGAACTGAAGGAAGTCACTGCAGAATAGGAAATCAGCTAAAATCGCACAACAGAGGAAAGGTGACTGGACCTGATGGGATGAGTAACTGTACTATTCTACGTAAAGTATGTGAAAGGACTTCCTCACTTTATAGCAGCGGTGTGCCGTAGGTAGCTGGAGGAGCTAAGGGTTCCCAATGACTGGGAAAATTCGCAGGTGATTCCCATTTTCAAGAAGGGTAGCAGAATTGACAACCAAAACTATAGGCCTATATCGCTGACGTCAGTATGTTATACAATTTTGAAACACGTTTCATATTCGCGTTTTGTGACATTTCTCGAGGCAGAAAATCTCCACTGCAGGAATTAACATAGATTTTGCAAACAAAGCGATCGTGTGAAATCCAGTTGGTTCTGTTCGTCCATGAGAGTCAGAAGTCAGTAGACACCAGCGTCCAGGTTCCTTCTACATCTACATCTACATGCATACTCTGCAAATCACATTCAAGTGCCTGGCAGAGGGTTCATCGAACCACATTAACAATTCTCTATTATTCCAATCTCGTATAGCGCGCGGAAAGAACGAACACCTATATCTTTCCGTATGAGCACTGATTTCCCTTATTTTATAGTGGTGATCGTTTCTCCCCATGTAGGTTGCTGTCAACAAAATATTTTCGCATTCGGAAGAGAAAGATGGTGATTGGTATTTCGTGAGAAGATTCCGTCGCAACGAAAAACACCTTTCTTTTAATGATGGTGGCCGTGCGGTTCTAGGCGCTCCAGTCCGGAGCCGCGCTGCTGCTACGGTCGCAGGTTCGAATCCTGCCTCGGGCATGGGTGTATGTGATGTCCTTAGGGTAGTTAGGTTTAATTAGTTCTAAGTTCTAGGGGACTGATGACCACAGCAGTTGAGTCCCATAGTGCTCCGAGCCATTTGAACCATTTCTTTTAATGATTTCCAGTCCAAATTCTGTATCATTTCTGTGACACTCTCTCCCATATTTCGCGATAATACAAAACGTGCTGCTTTTCTGTGAACTTTTTCGATGTACTCCGTCATTCCTATCTGGTAATGATCCCACACCGCGTAGCAGTATTCTGAAATAGGACGGACAAGCGTAGTGTAGGCAGTCTCCTTAGTAGGTCTGTTACATTTTCTAAGTGTTCCTTGGCTTTCGCAAGGCGTTCAATACAGTTTGGCGCTATCTATCGCCTGTATAATAAACAAAATACGAGAGCACGTAACACCAGAGTAGTTTTCTTATTGGACTGGAGAGTATTTTTCCAATCAGAACGTAGCATGTGGTTCTTTAGGGAGGAAAATCTCCGGATTTATGTGATCCTTAACGGAATGTTATAGGACAGCCACTGTTCACAATACACAGGGTGTAATGGGTACAAGTGCAGATATTTCTATTGATGATTGAGGACGGTTTAATGAACAACATTATATCATTATTTACGTCATTTGTAAACTAATAATTATAGCCATTATAAGATTTTAAGTTGATTAGTAACTAGAAGTACACTACTGGCCATTAAAATTGCTACATCAAGAAGAAATGCAGATGATAAACGGGTATTCATTGGACAAATATATTTTACTAGAACTGACATGTGATTACATTTTCACGCAATTTGGGTTCATAGATCCTGAGAAATCAGTTTCCAGAACAACCACCTCTGGCGTAATAACGGCCTTGATACGCCTGGGGTATACACGGAAGAATCCTGGAGATACTAAAAGGTATCAGAGATATTATATAATGGTAAGACAGAGATTCAGGAACCAGGTTTTAAATTGTAGGACATTTCCAGGGGCAGATGTGGACTCTGACCACAATCTATTGGTTATGAACTGTAGATTAAAACTGAAGAAATTGCAAAAAGGTGGGAATTTAAGGAGATGGGACCTGGATAAACTGACTAAACAAGAGGTTGTACAGAGTTTCAGGGACAGCATAAGGGAACAATTGACAGGAATGGGGGAAAGAAATACAGTAGAAGACGAATGGGTAGCTCTGAGGGATGAAGTAGTGAAGGCAGCAGAGGATCAAGTAGGTAAAAAGACGAGGGCTAGTAGAAATCCTTGGGTAACAGAAGAAATATTGAATTTAATTGATGAAAGGAGAAAATATAAAAATGCAGTAAATGAAGCAGGCAAAAAGGAATACAAACGTCTCGAAATGAGATCGACAGAAAGTGCAAAATGGCTAAGCAGGCATGGCTAGAGGACAAATGTAAGGATGTCGGGGCTTATCTCACTAGGGGTAAGATAGATACTGCCTACAGGAAAATTAAAGAGACCTTTGGAGAAAAGAGAGCCACTTGTATGAATATCAAGAGCTCAGATGGAAACCCAGTTCTAAGCAAAGAGGGGAAAGCAGAAAGGTGGAAGGGGTATACAGGGTGAGTCACCTAACATTACCGCTGGATATATTTCGTAAACCACATCAAATACTGACGAATCGATTCCACAGACCGAACGTGAGGAGAGTGGCTAGTGTAATTGGTTAATACAAACCATAAAAAAATGCACGAAAGTATGTTTTTTAACACAAACCTACGTTTTTTTAAATGGAACCCCGTTAGTTTTGTTAGCACATCTGAACATATAAACAAATACGTAACCAGTGCCGTTTGTTGCATTGTAAAATGTTAATTACATCCGGAGATATTGTAACCTAAAGTTGACGCTTGAGTACCACTCCTGCGCTGTTCGATCGTGTGTGTCGGAGATCACCGAATTACGTAGGGATCCAAAGGGAACGGTGATGGACCTTAGGTACAGAAGAGACTGGAACAGCACATTACGTCCACATGCTAACACCTTTTTATTGGTCTTTTTCACTGACGCACATGTACATTACCATGAGGGGTGAGGTACACGTACACACGTGGATTCCGTTTTCAATTACGGAGTGGAATAGTGTGTGTCCCGACATGTCAGGCCAATAGATGTTCAATGTGGTGGCCATCATTTGCTGCACACAATTGCAATCTCTGGCGTAATGAATGTCGTACACGCCGCAGTACATCTGGTGTAATGTCGCCCCAGGCTGACACAATACGTTGTTTCATATCCTCTGAGGTTGTAGGCACTTCACGGTACACATTCTCCTTTAACGTACCCCACAAAAAGAAGTCCAGAGGTGTAAGATCAGGAAAACGGGCTGGCCAATTTATGCGTCCTCCACGTCCTATGAAACGCCCGTCGAACATCCTGTGAAGGGTCAGCCTAGTGTTAATTGCGGAATGTGCAGGTGCACCATCATGCTGATACCACATACGTCGACGCGTTTCCCGTGGGACATTTTCGAGCAACGTTGGCAGATCATTGTGTAGAAACGCGATGTATGTTGCAGCTGTTTGGGCCCCTGCAATGAAGTGAGGACCAATGAGGTGGTCGCCAATAATTCCGCACCATACATTTACAGTCCACGGTCGCTGTCGCTCTACGTGTCTGAGCCAGCGAGGATTGTCCACGGACCAGTAATGCATGTTCCGTAGATTCACTGCCCCGTGGTTTGTGAAAGCCGCTTCATCGGTAAACAGGTAGAACTGCAACGCAATCTCTGTTAATGCCCATTGACAGAATTGCACTCGATGATTAAAGTCATCACCATTTAAATGCTGATGTAGCGACACATGAAACCGGTGAAAGCGGTGACGATGCAGTATGCGCATGACACTACTTTGACTCAGTCCACCGGCTCTCGCAATGTCCCGTGTACTCATGTGTGGGTTCATGGCAACAGCAGCTAACACACCAACTGCACCCGCTTCTCCTGTGACGGGCCTGTTACGGACCTGTTTGCGTGCTACGACCATACCTGTTGCATACAGTTGGCGGTAGATGTTTTGCAATGTGCGGCACGTTGGATGCTCTCTGTCCGGGTAACGTTCTGCATTCACCCTGCAGGCTTCAGCTGCATTTCGTCGACACTCGCCATAGATGAGTATCATCTCCGCCTTTTCAGAGTTCGAATACACCATGGTCACAGTTCCTACGACACTACACTCTCACAGACGTCTGGTAACACGGTGCACTACAGTTGGTCTGCGTGCAGAGACGAATGCAGAATAACAATAGCAGCAAGCGCTACATGCGGACACTGCGACAGCTAGACCAAACCACAACAGTGCACTACAGCCATACTCGTAAACACGGTCGTCATCGTAAACATGTCCCTGCAGATGCTGCTCGCCGACCTTGGCCCGTGTTTGTTACAACACGCAACTGAACGTCGGAGGTTTCAAGCTTCAACTTTAGGTTACAATATCTCCGGATGTAATTAACATTTTACAATGCAACAAACGGCACTGATTACGTATTTGTTTATATGTTCAGATGTGCTAACAAAACTAACGTGGTTCCATTTAAAAAAACGTAGGTTTGTGTTAAAAAACATACTTCCGTGCATTTTTGTATGGTTTGTATTAAACTATTACACTAGCCCCTCTCCTCACGTTCGGTCTGTGGAATCGGTTCGTCAGTATTTGATGTGGTTTACGAAATATATCCAGCGGTAACGTTAGGTGACTCACCGTGTATAGAGGGTCTATATAAGGGCGATGAACCTGAGGATAATATTGTGGAAATGGAAGAAGATGTAGATGAAGATGAAATGGGAGATACGATACTGCGTGAAGAGTTTGACAGAGCACTGAAAGACCTGAGTCGAAACAAGGCCCCGGGAGTAGACAAATTCCATTAGAACTACTGACGGCCTTGGGAGAGCCAGTCCTGACAAAACTCTACCATCTGGTGAGCAAGACAGGCGAAATACCCTCAGACTTCAAGAAGAATATAATAATTCCAATCCCAAAGAAAGCAGGTGTTGATAGATGTGAAAATTACCGAACTATCAGTTTAATAAGCCACAGCTGCAAAATACTAACGCGAATTATTTACAGACGAATGGAAAAACTGGTAGAAGGCGACCTCGGGGAAGATCAGTTTGGATTCCGTAGAAATGTTGGAACACGTGAGGCTATACTGACCCTACGACTTATCTTAGAAGAAAGATTAAGGAAAGGCAAACCTACGTTTCTAGCATTTGTACACTTATAGAAAGCTTTTGACAATGTTGACCTGTAATACTCTCTTTCGAATTCTGATGGTGGCAGGGGTAAAATACAGGGAGCGAAAGGCTATTTACAATTTGTACAGAAACTAGATGGCAGTTATAAGAGTCGAGGGACATCAAAGGGAAGCAGTGGTTGAGAAGGGAGTGAGACAGGGTTGTAGCCTCTCCCCGATGTTATTCAATCTGTATATTGAACAAGCAGTAAAGGAAACAAAAGAAAAATTTGGCGTAGGTATTAAAATCCAGGGAGGAGAAATAATTACTTTGAGGTTTGCCGATGACATTGTAATTCTGTCAGAGACAGCAAAGGACTTGGAAGAGCAGTTGAACGAAATGGGCAGTGTCTTGAAAGGAGGATATATGATGAACATCAACAAAAGTAAAACGAGGATAATGGAATGTAGTCGAATTAGGTCGGGTGATGCTGAGGGAATTAGATTAGGAAATGAGACAAAGTAGTAAAGGAGTTTTGCTATTTGGGGAGCAAAATAACTGATGATGGTCGAAGTAGAGAGGATATAAAATGTAGACTGGCAATGGCAAGGAAAGCGTTTCTGAAGAAGAGAAAATTGTTAACATCGAGTATAGATTTAAGTGTCAGGAAGTCGTTTCTGAAAGTGTTTGTATGGAGTGTAGCCATCTATGGAAGTGAAACATGGACAATAAATAGTTTGGACAAGAAGAGAATAGAAGCTTTTGAAATGTGGTGCTACAGAAGAATGTTGAAGATTAGGTTTGTAGATCACGTAACTAATGAGGAGGTATTGAATAGCATTGGGGACAAGAGAAGTTTGTGGCCCAACTTGACTAGAAGAAGGGATCAGTTGGTAGGACATGTCCTGAGGCATCTAGGGATCACAAATTTAGCATTGGAGGGCAGCGTGGAGGGTAAAAATCGTAGAGGGAGACCAAGAGATGAATGCACTAAGCAGATTCAGAAGGATGTAGGCTGCAGTAGGTACTGGGAGATGAAGAAGCTTGCACAGGATAGATTAGCATGGAGAGCTGCATCAAACCAGTCTCAGGACTGAAGACCACAACAACAACGCCTGGGCATTGAGTCAAACAGAGCTTGGATGGCGTGTACAGGTACAGCTGCCCATGCAGCTTCAACATGATACCACATTTCATCAAGAGCAAGAGTAGTGACTGGCGTATTTTGACGAGCCAGTTGCTCGGACACCATTCACCAGACGTTTTCAATTGGTGAGAGATCTGGAGAATGTGTTGGCCAGGGCAGCAGTCGAACATTTTCTGCATCCAGAAAGGCCCGTACAGGACCTGCAACATGCGGTCGTGCATTATCCTGCTGAAATGTAGAGTTTCGCAGGGATCGAATGTAGGGTAGAGCCACGGGTCGTAACACATCTGAAATGTAACGTCCACTGTTCAAAGTGCCGTCAATGCGAACAAGAGGCGACCGAGAGACGTGTAACCAATGGCACCCCATAGCATCACGCTGGGTGATAAGTCAGTATGGCGATAACGAACACACGCTTCGAATGTGCGTTCACCGCGATGTCGCCAAACACTGATGCGACCATCCAAGCTCTGTTTGACTCAATGCCCAGGCGTATCAAGGCCGTTATTACGGCCAGAGGTGGTTGTTCTGGGTACTGATTTCTCAGGATCTATGCACCCAAATTGCGTGAAAATTTAATCACATGTCAGTTCTAGTATAACATATTTGTCCAATGAATACCCGTTTATCATCTGCATTTCTTCTTGGTGTAGCAATTTTAATGGCCAGTAGTGTATTACTAGTGGGCAGTACTGATAGGTACTTTCCTGTAAAAATTCGCTCGTAACTCTGTTAAACTATTTACTTACAATCATATCTTTCATCGGAAATCGAAAAACATCAAAGCGCTATTGCTGGTAGTGAAACCCAGTGGACAAACTATTAGACATCTCCTTAAAAAAAACACGCAGATCGCCTTGGAAAGCTGTAGCTAGTGTAGAACTTACCCTAGCCGGTAGTGAAGTGACGTGAGTCGACCAGTCGGTTGTGAGTAATCAGTGCAGTAAGACGGGTCGACGTAGAGATGTGACAGAGTTGCAGAAGGTTACTGTCTTGTGTGGATGTGCCCGTGGCCACATCGCGAAAGAAGTTGCCCAATTTTTTGGTGCATCAATGAGGACAGTGTGGTGGCGTCCGAAGAGCCAAAATGATGCTGGCGCCTCGCAGTGCAACTAAAAGAGAAGACAGTCGGTGCAAGTCGCGTCGACGGATGACCGATACCGGCGTAGCCACGCCCAGAAACGTTTCGCTTAGGCCGCTGCAACCACTCTCTACTACTTACGGCCGAGCGCAGGATCGCTCAGTCTCCGTTCACGATCACCGAGTAAGACGACAGCATCCTCTTCTAGTAGCGCAGCTGTGTGGCCAATGTCTTACGCAAAACACGACGTGCAAGTCATTGTTAAGTGCACTCTGAGTGAGGCACTTGTATTTTGTCTGTATCAAGTTATACTTTAATATTCACACACAGTTCTAAACACTCATTATATTCCTGTGGAAATGGATTGTACGAAGTTAACAACTTCTTCTTATTTATGGTATAATAAGGTGAACTAATTCTTCATGTGTTACAGTATCTACTCAGTTACCTCACAGAGAAAGGTGAAGAACTCACCATTGTAACGTCGAATGTACACTCCTGGAAATTGAAATAAGAACACCGTGAATTCATTGTCCCAGGAAGGGGAAACTTTATTGACACATTCCTGGGGTCAGATACATCACATGATCACACTGACAGAACCACAGGCACATAGACACAGGCAACAGAGCATGCACAATGTCGGCACTAGTACAGTGTATATCCACCTTTCGCAGCAATGCAGGCTGCTATTCTCCCACGGAGACGATCGTAGAGATGCTGGATGTAGTCCTGTAGAACGGCTTGCCATGCCATTTCCACCTGGCGCCTCAGTTGGACCAGCGTTCGTGCTGGACGTGCAGACCGCGTGAGACGACGCTTCATCCAGTCCCAAACATGCTCAATGGGGGACAGATCCGGAGATCTTGCTGGCCAGGGTAGTTGACTTACACCTTCTAGAGCACGTTGGGTGGCACGGGATAAATGCGGACGTGCATTGTCCTGTTGGAACAGCAAGTTCCCTTGCCGGTCTAGGAATGGTAGAACGATGGGTTCGATGACGGTTTGGATGTACCGTGCACTATTCAGTGTCCCCTCGACGATCACCAGTGGTGTACGGCCAGTGTAGGAGATCGCTCCCCACACCATGATGCCGGGTGTTGGCCCTGTGTGCCTAGGTCGTATGCAGTCCTGATTGTGGCGCTCACCTGCACGGCGCCAAACACGCATACGACCATCATTGGCACCAAGGCAGAAGCGACTCTCATCGCTGAAGACGACACGTCTCCATTCGTCCCTCCATTCACGCCTGTCGCGACACCACTGGAGGCGGGCTGCACGATGTTGGGGCGTGAGCGGAAGACGGCCTAACGGTGTGCGGGACCGTAGCCCAGCTTCATGGAGACGGTTGCGAATGGTCCTCGCCGATACCCCAGGAGCAACAGTGTCCCTAATTTGCTGGGAAGTGGCGGTGCGGTCCCCTACGGCACTGCGTAGGATCCTACGGTCTTGGCGTGCATCCGTGCGTCGCTGCGGTCCGGTCCCAGGTCGACGGGCACGTGCACCTTCCGCCGACCACTGGCGACAACATCGATGTACTGTGGAGACCTCACGCCCCACGTGTTGAGCAATTCGGCGGTACGTCCACCCGGCCTCCCGGATGCCCACTATACGCCCTCGCTCAAAGTCCGTCAACTGCACATACGGTTCACGTCCACGCTGTCGCGGCATGCTACCAGTGTTAAAGACTGCGATGGAGCTCCGTATGTCACGGCAAACTGGCTGACACTGACGGCGGCGGTGCACAAATGCTGCGCAGCTAGCGCCATTCGACGGCCAACACCGCGGTTCCTGGTGTGTCCGCTGTGCCGTGCGTGTGATCATTGCTTGTACAGCCCTCTCGCAGTGTCCGGAGCAAGTATGGTGGGTCTGACACACCGGTGCCAATGTGTTCTTTTTTCCATTTCCAGGAGTGTATTTTCGTCTGTTAAAACAGATTCTCCACCTTATCTATAAGGAATGGTATACCACTCGCATCCATGTAACACGGCGTAAGAAGAGTGGTCGTAAAAGCTACCAAGCGACGAGTGGTATGCCTCGGCAATGACAATCGATTTCATGACCAGAATTGTTACTCTCAGCGAATGAAAGTCCAGTTTCCGAGCGAACATTGCTTAGGTGCACTGCAAACAATAGATACACTCTAAGACACAAAAACGACACACCGCGAAGGACGAAGGAAGTGTCTGAATGATGCGGAAACCGGTAGATGTGATGTACATGCACAAGCAAACAAGTGATTACAGTTTCAGAAAAACTGGATCATTTATTCAAGGGAAAGAGCTTCACAAACAGAGCAAGTCAATAACGTGTTGATCCACCTCTGGCCCTTATGCAAGCAGTTATTCGGCTTAGTATTGACTGATAGAGTTGTTGAATGTCCTTAGGGATATCGTGCCAAATTCTGTCCAATTGGCGCGTTAGATCCCTAAAATCCCGAGCTGGTTGGAATGTCCTGGCCATAATGCTCCAACATTCGTAACTGGGGAGAAATAGGGCTACCTTGCTGGCCAAGGCATGATTTGGCAAGCACGAAGACAAGTATGGGCGGGCATTGTCTTGCTGAAATTTAAGCCCGAGATGGCTTGCCATCAAAGACAATAAAACAGGGCACAGAGTATGTCGACGTACCGCTGTGCTGTAAGGGCGCCGCGAATGACAACCGAAGGGGTCCTGCTATGAAAAGGAATGGCACTCCAGACCATCACTCCTGGTGGTCGGCCAAATGGCGGCCGACAGTCAGGTTGATAACCCACTGCTGTACGAGGCGTCTCCAGACTCGTCTCAAATCACATTGACTGGAGCAGAATTCTTCAGTGATGATTCCCGCTTCTAACTGAGTCTCGATGACCAGCGAAGACGTGTCTGTAGACGCCCCAGACAGCAGTGGAGGACCAACTTGGCTGTCACCTACCATAAGACCAGACTACCAGGAGCGAGTGTCTGGGGTGCCATTCCTTGTCATAACGGGGCTCCTTCGGTAGTCATCCGTGGTACCCTTACACCACAGCAGTAAGTCTACATCTACATCTACGTGATTACTATACTGTTCACAATAAAGTGCCTGGCAGAGGGTTCAATGAACCACCTTCAATCTGTCTCTCTACCGTTCCACTCTCGAACGGCGCGCGGGGAAAACGAGCACTTAATTTTTTTTTTGTGCGAGCCCTGATTTCTCTTATTTTATCATGATGATCATTTCTCTCTATGTAGGTGGTGCCAACAAAATGTTTTCGCAATCGGAGGAGAAAATTGGTGATTGAAATTTCATCAAAAGATCCCGTCACAAAGAAAAACGCAGTTGTTTTAATGATAGCCACTCCAATTCACGTATCATGTCTGTGACACTATCTCCCCTACTTCGCGATAATACAAAACGAGCTGTCCTTCTTTGTACTTTTTCGATGTCATCCGTCAGTCCCATCTGATGCGGATCCCACACCGCACAACAATACTTCAGAATAGGGCGGACTAGTAGACCTGTTGCACCTTCTAAGTGTTCTGTCACTAATCGCAATCTTTGGTTGGCTCTACCCAGAACATTATCTATGTGATCGTTCCAATTTAGGGTATTTGTAATTGTAATCCCTAAGTATTTAGTTGAATTTACAGCCTTCAGATTTGTGTGACTTATCGCGTAATCGAAATTTAGCGCATTTCTTTTAGTACTCATGTGAATTGTCACTTTTCGCACCATACAGATATCTTATCTAAATCATTTTGCAATTCCTTTTGGTGATCTGATGACTTTACAAGACGGTAAATGACAGCATCATCTGCAAACAATCTAAGACGGCTACTGAGATTGTCTCCTATGTCGTTAATATAGATCAGGAACAATAGAGGGCCTATAACACTTCCTTGGGGAACGCCGGATATTATTTCTGTTTTACTCGATGACTTTCCGTCTATTAGTACGAACTGTGACCTTTCTGATAGGAAATCACGAATCCAGTCGCATAACTGAGGCGATGTTCCACAGGCACGCAGTTTGATTAGAAGACGCTTGTGAGGAACGGTGTCAAAAGCCTTCTGGAAATCTGAAACTATGGAATTGATCTGACATCCCCTATCGATAGCACTAATTACTTCATGAGTATAAAGGCTAGTTGTGTTTCCTAGAACGATATTTTCTGAATCCGTGCTGACTACGTGTCAATAAATCGTTTTCTTCGAGGTACTTCATAATGTTCGAATACAGAATATGTTCCAAAACACTGCAAATCGGCGTTAGTCATATGGGCCTGTAATTCAACGGATTACTCCTACTTCCCTTTTTGGGTATTGGTGTGACTTGAGCCATTTTCCAGTCTTTAGGTACGGAACTGTCTGTGAGCGAGCGGTTGTGTATAATTCCTAAATATGGAGCTATCTCATCAGCATACTCTGAAAGGAACCTGACTGGTATGCAATCTGGACCGGAGGCCTTCCCTTTATTAAGTGATTTAAGCTGCTTTGCTACACCGAGGATATCTACTTCTATGTTTCTAATCTTGGTAGTTGTTCTTGAATGGAATTCAGGAATATTTACTTCGTCTTCTTTGGTGAAGGAGTTTCGGAAAACCGTGTTTAATAACTCTGCTTTAGAGGCACTGTCATCAGTGACTTCACCGTTGTTATCGCAGAATGAAGGTACTGATTGCGTCTTGCCACTGGTGTGCTTTATGTATGACCACAATCTCTTTGGGTTTTCTGCCAGATTTCGGTGACAGAGTTTCGTTGTAGAAATTATTGAAAGCATCTCGCACTGAAGTACGCTCTATGTTTCGTACTTCTGCAAAACTTTGACAGTCTTGGGGGTTTTGCGTTCTTTTAAAATTTGGCATGCTTTTTTCGCTGCCTCTGCAACAGCGTTCTGACCCGTTTTGTGTACCATGGGGGGTAAGTACCATCACTTATTAATTTATGTGATATATATCTCTCAATTGCTGTCGATACTATCTCTTTGAAATCATTCCACAACTTTTCTACGCTTACATGATCAGATTGAAGGAGTGCAGACTGTCGCTTAAAATGGTGTGAAGAGCATTTTTATCAGCTTTTTTAAATAGATATACTTTGCGTTTCTTTTTGATGGTTGTAGGAGTTACGGTATTCAGCCTAACAGCTACTGCCTTGTGGTCCCTCATTCCTGTATAAGTCACGATACTCACTATTTGTCCACGATTATTTGTTGCTAAGAGGTCAAGTATGCTTTCGCAACCATTTGCGCTTCGAGTGGGCTCATGAACTAATTGTTCAAAATAATTTTCTGAGAAATCATTCATTACAATTTCGGATTGCATATTTTTCCTGCATATGGAGGGTAGATTAAAGTCACTACCGAATATAATTGTATGACTGGGGTACCTATTTGAAATGAGACTCAAGTTTTCTTTGAACTGTTCAGCAACTTCTATCTCCTGAGTCGGGAGAGGGGGGGGGGGGGGGTGTCGGTAAAACGACCCAATTAATAGTTTAGTCCGATTGTCAAGTATAACGTCTACCCATACTACTTCGCAAGAACTGTCTACTTCAGTTTCACTACAAGGCAAACTACTTCTGGCAGCAATAAATACTCAACCACCAATTGTATTTAATCTATCCTTTCTGAACACTGTTAGATCGTTTGAAAAAATTTCTGCTGAGCTTATTTCCGGCTTTAGCCAGCTTCCTGTACCTATAAATATTTGAGCTTCAGAGCTTTCTATTAGGGCTTAGAGCTCTGGTTCTTTCCCAACACAGCTACGACAATTTACTACTACAATACCGATCGTTTCTACAACTAACTTATTGTGTTTTACCTGCCCCCTTTTAGACGGACGCCCTTTCTGTGTTTCCCTGAGGCCCTCTAACCTACCCGTGTAGCTGCTCCTGTGTGTAGTGGACTCCTGACCTATTAAGTGGAACCTGGAAACCCACCACCCGATGGCGCAAGTCAAGGATTCTGCATCCTACACGGTCACAGAACCGCCTCTGATTCAGACCCTCCACTCGGCCCTGCACAATACTATCGACGATGCTGCAGATGGTGAGCTCCGCCTTAATCTCGCAAGCAAGACTGGCAGCCCAAAACCAGAGAGAATCTCCTCCGATCCAAAGCGAGATACGTCATTGGTACTGACATGAGCCACCACCTGTAGTTGGCTGCACCCCGTACTCTTCATGGCATCCGGAAGCAGCCTTTCCACATCCGGAACTACTCCCCCCGGTATGCAAACGGAGTGCACACGGGCTTCCTTCCCCTCTTTGGCAGCCATGTTCCTAAGGGGCCCCATTACCCGCCTAACGTTGTATCTCCCAGCAAACCCACCCTCTGTGAATGCCCAGACCTTGCGGGCCGGGAAGCTTCCTCTGGAACACGGTGGACGACTGCATCCGGCTCAGAGACATCGTCAGCTACAGATAACGCCCGAAACCTGTTCGTCGAACGAACTGGGGAGGCCCTACAATCGGCCCCTCCGAAAGTTTTTCGCTGCCTGCAAGACTGTGGAATGATCTCCCACTGTACCACGGGTGAGCGGTCAACCTCAGTGTAGGCAGTAGCCGGGGCGGCCACAGCAGCCGAACGAAAGGGGGACACACGGGACATGCTCGACGTCTCTCGCATCCAAACGTCCGACCCCCCACAGTGATGCTCTTTGACAGCAACCTCAAGCTGTGTGACGGAAGCCAATGCAGCCTGGAGCTGTGAGCAAAGGGTCGCCAACTCAGCTCTTATCGGTACACAGCAATTACAGTTCCTATCCATTACTGCCGTCACTCCCATTTGAAGCCCATAAAAATATCCAACAAACGAATGGGTTACTCGGTTTATTAGCAGCAGGAATTCGAAGTGCTCTCTCACGAACTGTCTAAACGACACTGAGCTGCACTAACCAAAACAAGCAAAAGCCTGTGTGATGCGAGGGTCGATGTAAGGGTCGAAAGCAACGGCGGTACAGTACGCTACACTTATTAAAATAAAAGCTTGTGCCTAGTAAGCACTCGAACATGCAAGAAATTACAAAAATAATCTAGTAACTACACAGGTATCTGTAAAAAAATAAGTCGCTCCTGTTGGAAGCTCGTAAAAATTTACTACAAACGAACGGCGTACTCGCCTTATTAGCAGCAGGAACACAAAGTGCTCTCTCACTGACCGACGATACTCTACACCCCGCTTTGTTACCTTTCTTGACAACCCATGCTGGGCTCACATTTCAGAAAGATAATGCCCGTCTGCACACGGTGAGAGTTTCTATTGCTTGTCTCTGTGCTCGCCATAGCCGACCTTGGCCAGCAGGGTCGCTGGGTCTCTCTCCAATTGAGAACATCCGGAGCACAGAGACAAGCAATAGAAACTCTCACCGTGTGCAGACGGGCATTATCTTTCTGAAATGTGAGCCCAGCATGGCTTGTCATGAAAGGTAACAAAGCGGGGTGTAGAGTATCGTTGGTCAGTGAGAGAGCACTTTGTGTTCCTGCTGCTAATAAGGCGAGTACACCGTTCGTTTGTAGTATATTTTTACGAGCTTCCAACAGGAGCGACTTATTTATTTACAGATACCTGTGTAGTTACTAGATTATTTTTACAGCAAAAGAAAAAAAATGTGTCTACTCTAAAGATGTAACTGATAGTGTAATCAATCGCAACTGCCATTTTACTTTTTCAATCTTCTATGGCTGGTAAGTTAGGAGAGGAGAAAACCTTCTTCTCGCTAGGAGTTTGTTGGTCAGGTCGCTGAATCAGCACTTCAGATGGCTTCTTAAACCATTCTCCTGCCTCCATTGCATATTATGCATCAGAACCACGAGGGAAAAGAGGCACGTTAATGCTTCCAACCATTATTCTCTCGTCAAAAGAAAAAAGCCATTTTAAGCTTCATCTGCTCGAGTAGTGAATGGCATTCCAGTGGAAAACGGTTTATCAGATTAGTGCATACATTTTCTGCGAATCTTTTATGGGCTACTTGATAAGTTGCTTTCCTATGGAGTGAGACAACAGTGATAAGAATTTGAACAGTCATTTATCTGTAAAGAGATTTCAGCCGTATCGAAGCCCATACTCGTCGGTAGCCCGTTGTTTCATAAGTGGTCCTCTGCAGAAACCACAGGAGACGAAGTGCGTCAGCGCAGTGACGGACTAGACTGTAAGTAATTCTAGTGACGGCGGCAGCTTGTGTAGTTTTACTGGGTCGTCGTGAGCACGCTTATTCTTTTGTGATTGTCGCCGCACAAGAGTCAGATTCTCGTTGTGCGTGCCCTCGCGGTCAATTACACGACTCGTGGCGGATGGATCGGCTCTGCTTCACATCAGTTCCTAGCAGTGCCCACGCGCTCGGTGCGTTGTTTTGCGTCATTCAGCAGTTGACTCTTCAGTGTAAAATCTCTAATATCAACCGTTGCACATACCACAAATAAAATTCTGGTGGATTCATTGAAAGTTCTCGTATTACCGAACTTTGGTTCAATTTACGGGTCGTGATTTCCAATGTCGTTACAATTCGGATCTAATTTCAGTACAACTAACCAGAAAATATTCAAGCTTTAAATTACTTATTCTGTCACTTAGTGAAATTGGACTTAGTATGTAGACCTATATTTCTTATCTATTGCGTGGCATTTACACGAAGAAATGTTTTGTCGCTATCATAAATAATCAAGCGAAAGGACGCGGTCCTTTGGAGGATGCTTTTACCAGGTGATAACGTTCACAACACAATTTCTGGAAAAACGCGATTGTAATTAATTGAGAACAACATTTGTTCGCTTTCCCGAAAAAATGGTTGAAATAGCTCTGGGCACTATGGGACTTCACTGCTGTGGTCATCAGTCTCCTAGAACTTACAAGGGAACCTCCCCATCGCACCCCATTCAGATTTAGTTATAAGTTGGCACAGTGGATGGGCCTTGAAAAACTGAACACACATAAATCGAGAAAACAGGAAGAAGTTGTGTGGAAGTATGAAAAAAATAGCAAAATATACAAATTGAGTAGTCCATGCGCAAGATATGCTACATCAAGGAAGCAGAGGTCCTTGGTTCAAGTCTTCCCTCGAGTGAAAAGTTTACTTTCTTTATTTTCGCAAAGTTACGATCTGTCCGTTCGTTCATTGAAGTCTCTGTTCACTGTAATAAGTTTAGTATCTGTGTTTTGCGACCGCACCGCAAAACCGTGCGATTAGTAGACGAAAGGACGTACCTCTCCAATGGGAACCGAAAACATTTGATCGCAAGGTCATAGGTCAACCGATTCATCCACAGGCAAACACGTCTGATATATTCTATACGACACTGGTGACGAACAGTCAACTGCCAGCCAGGGAGCCTCGTTAGCAGGGATACTCTCTCTTCCGTGCGCTGTAGTCGACTGACGTTTGTGTGTTTCGATGTTTGTTTAGGTGTAGCGTCCCCATACTACGGCGCACTTACCTCGCATCGGACGGACAGATAATAATTGTCTGAAAATAAGAAATTAAACTTTTCACTCGAGGGAAAACTTGAACCAAGGACCTCTTCTTCCGCAGCTGCTGACGCTAACCACGGGACCACGGCGCTCCTGAGCTCACATTATCCTTGATGTTGCATATCTTGCGCATGGACTACTCAGATTGTATATTTTGCTTATTTTTTTCATAGTTCCACACAACTTCTTGTTTTCTCGATTGATCTATGTTCAGTTTTTTAAGGCCTATCCACTGTGCCAACTTATAACTAAATCTGAGGGGGGTGCGATGGGGAGGTTCCCTTGTTAGAACTACTTAAACCTAACTAACCTAAGGACGTCACACACATCCATGCCCGAGGCAGGATTCGAACCTGCGACCGTAGCAGTCGCGCGGTTCCAGACTGTAGCGCCTAGAACCGCTCGGCCACTCCGGCCGGCTCGCTTTCACAGTCCACAGTATTAACCTGTTTTAGATAAACCCTTAGCCAAACGCCACAACCACATAAAGACAAATTCGTTCAAAAATCCTGGGGCTAACAGTCCAGAACCACTTTGTACCTGCTCCGAAACGATTCAGTTGATCACTAGGCCCAGACAACCACCGTCTCAGCTCGCGGCCGACAGCTCACCAAGAGTAGCGTGTTGCCACTTTCGCCTTACTGTTTGGAAATCAATGGTTTATGTTCGTAGGATCAGTCATTTATTTCGAACAGCTAGAATTAACGAAAACAACATTTCGGTTACACAATTATTTCGCCCAAGGTACTATTGGCCAAATGGATAAGCAATATCTTTTCAAATTCGAAGGTGTGTATCATTGTTGTTTTGCATTACTCTGCATGACCTAAAGTGGAATGACCACATAAACTACCTGTAGGAGAAAGAGGATGCCACGTTGGGACTGAATGGAAGATTTGTTTTGTAAATAAAACCGCCTTTTCTTGCAGCTCTAATTTATTTCTTCCAGACACTTTTCGCCTTTTTCTTTTTTTTTTTTTTAATTCTAAGGCATCTTAAGGGGCTCCGGAAAGGCTCAAAATCATGAAAAGTTCAATTTTTACTTTTTTGCGTTTTCTGAATCTGCAGACTATTACCTTTTAATAGATATTATAATTTATTCAATTCCGAAGACTACAACTATTTTTAAATTTTTTTTGAAATGTGTTCTACATGGGCGTGACCCACTGTGGCGCTGTTAAACTGCTGTCAAATGGTGTTATTATTAACGTCCGTGTTCATCAGGTACATTTTAGTGATGTGAGATAAAGTATGTGTTGTGCCTAACCTGTGATGGTTCAATATATATCGCTGGTGTGATTGTCGATTGTTTCATGTTTATTTACTCTGTCGTTATCTCGAAAATATTCGTAATTAATTCTGTTTCTTGAGTCTCTGTTTTGTTGAAGTATAATAATGAGTAAAAGTAAAGTTATTAGAAATCCTCTGAAGGCTTTTAAGAAAAGGAGAAATGTTGGAAAGCCAAAGGTATGTGTTATTACTGTAAACAATAAAGACGATAACCAAGTGAGTGAACCTAACCTCTCAAGTACACCTGCCCATAGCAGTCAAAGTGGGAAAGAAAATACTTCACAGAAGAAGCTTGGTTCAATGAGTGAAAACTATGAATGTTTTATGGGCGAATCGGATGTGAATGAAATATTTGATATGCCGGTTCTCAAAGGAATTTTTTCAAACTGTGTAAGATGTATTCATTGTAGTGAAGTTGGTCTGGAACTCTCCATAATAAAGCACGTAGGACTTGCTAGTGAAATACAACTGAAATGTGATAAGTGTTCATACATGACCACCTTTTGGAACAGTGTTGCAGTAACTGCAACTGAAGAAAATGGTAGCAAAATCTACGAACACAACATTAGATTTGTTTATTCCTTGCATTCAGTTGGTAAGGGTGCTACTGCAGGTGCAATTTTCTGTGGCATCATGAATCTTCCAAATCCCCCAACCAAGTTTACGACCTATAATAAATTAATAGGGTCTAAAGTAGAAGATGTCTGTATAGAATCTATGAAGAACGCTGTGGAAGAGGCAGTAATGGAAAATAATGGTAACAGAGATTTGACTGCAGCGTTCGGTGGTACCTGGCATAAACGGGGACACACATCTCTTCATGGTGTAGTATCTGCCACCTGTATGTATACAGGGAAAGTTTTAGATGTAGCAGTAATATCAAAGTATTGTAGATGTCCACAAAAATATAAAGGTACACATGAAAATAATTGCAAAGCTAACTATAGTGGCAGTAGTGGAGGAATGGAAGTGGCTGGTGTTGCCAGTATATTCCAGCGTTCTGAGGCGTGTGATAAAGTGCGATATGTTAATTACCTTGGTGACGGTGATTCTAAAAGTTTCAAACATGTTCAAGGACTGAAGCCCTATGGTGATGATGTTGTAGTGCAGAAATTTGAGTGTATTGGACACGTACAGCAGCGAATGGGAACAAGACTTCGTCGACTGAAAGCTTCGTACAAAAAACAAAAACTCAGTGATGGTAAAGGGTTGGATGGGAAGGGAAGGTTAACTGACAGTGTAATTGACAAAATACAGAACTATTATGGAATGGCTATTAGGCAAAATACACAAAGTGTCGACGAAATGAAGAAGGCTGTTTGGGCTCTTTTTTTTTTCATACTTCTTCAAACGATGAAAATCCCCAACATAGCTTGTGTCCCAAAGAAGAAGACAGTTGGTGTAAATATAACAAAGGATTGCTAACTGGTGAAGTGTACACTCATAAGCCTAGTCTGCCTCATGCAATAATGGAGGTGATAAAACCTACACTCCTGGAAATTGAAATAAGAACACCGTGAATTCATTGTCCCAGGAAGGGGAAACTTTATTGACACATTCCTGGGGTCAGATACATCACATGATCACACTGACAGAACCACAGGCACATAGACACAGGCAACAGAGCATGCACAATGTCGGCACTAGTACAGTGTATATCCACCTTTCGCAGCAATGCAGGCTGCTATTCTCCCATGGAGACGATCGTAGAGATGCTGGATGTAGTCCTGTGGAACGGCTTGCCTTGCCATTTCCACCTGGCGCCTCAGTTGGACCAGCGTTCGTGCTGGACGTGCAGACCGCGTGAGACGACGCTTCATCCAGTCCCAAACATGCTCAATGGGGGACAGATCCGGAGATCTTGCTGGCCAGTGTAGTTGACTTACACCTTCTAGAGCACGTTGGGTGGCACGGGATACATGCGGACGTGCATTGTTCTGTTGGAACAGCAAGTTCCCTTGCCGGTCTAGGAATGGTAGAACGATGGGTTCGATGACGGTTTGGATGTACCGTGCACTATTTAGTGTCCCCTCGACGATCACCAGTGGTGTACGGCCAGTGTAGGAGATCGCTCCCCACACCATGATGCCGGGTGTTGGCCCTGTGTGCCTCGTTCGTATGCAGTCCTGATTGTGGCGCTCACCTGCACGGCGCCAAACACGCATACGACCATCATTGGCACCAAGGCAGAAGCGACTCTCATCGCTGAAGACGACACGTCTCCATTCGTCCCTCCATTCACGCCTGTCGCGACACCACTGGAGGCGGGCTGCACGATGTTGGCGCGTGAGCGGAAGACGGCCTAACGGTGTGCGGGACCGTAGCCCAGCTTCATGGAGACGGTTGCGAATGGTCCTCGCCGATACCCCAGGAGCAACAGTGTCCCTAATTTGCTGGGAAGTGGCGGTGCGGTCCCCTACGGCACTGCGTAGGATCCTACGGTCTTGGCGTGCATCCGTGCGTCGCTGCGGTCCGGTCCCAGGTCGACGGGCACGTGCACCTTCCGCCGACCACTGGCGACAACATCGATGTACTGTGGAGACCTCACGCCCCACGTGTTGAGCAATTCGGCGGTACGTCCACCCGACCTCTTGCATGCCCACTATACGCCCTCGCTCAAAGTCCGTGAACTGCACATACGGTTCACTTCCACGCTGTCGCGGCATTCTACCAGTGTTAAAGACTGCGATGGAGCTCCGTATGCCACGGCAAACTGGCTGACACTGACGGCGGCGGTGCACAAATGCTGCGCAGCTAGCGCCATTCGACGGCCAACACCGCGGTTCCTGGTGTGTCCGCTGTGCCGTGCGTGTGATCATTGCTTGTACAGCCCTCTCGCAGTGTCCGGAGCAAGTATGGTGGGTCTGACACACCGGTGTCAATGTGTTCTTTTTTCCATTTCCAGGAGTGTATTTTCAGAGACTTAGCAGCACCTGAACTGTTGAAAAAGTGTATTCACGGAAAAACTCAAAACCCCAATGAAAGTGTAAATAGTGTTATATGGTCGAGAATCCTCAAGACTGTATTTGTTGGAATAGAAACACTTCACTTTGGTGTGTATGATGCTGTTGCGACTTTCAATGATGGCAACATTGTAAGGTGCAAGGTATTTAGAAATATGGGAATGAAGATAGGTTCTAACATGGCACGAGCGATGCTTGCTTTAGACAAGGAACGCCTTCGGGCTGCAGACAGGGCTGTAAAGAGTCTAGAAATACAAGCAAGAGTAAACAGGAGGAGGAACAAGAGGAAGCTGGAGGAGGAGTTTGCAGAGGATGAAGATAATCCATCCTATGGACCTGGAATGCACTAAAAAGTTAATCCAATCTTTGTCGCTCGATTCCCAAAAGTTTTATTTTCTCATACTAATTACATGTTTTCTAAGGATCTTCCAAACATATTTGTTTCAAACTTTCAGTAAATGTTACACAGTACCTTCTGCATAATTTAACACAGCCTTTTTCCAAAAAACTGTATATTTTTGAATATATAAATAAAAAATTGCAAAAAAATGTTGTGAATTTTCATTACAATTGAAAAAAAATCATCTTTAATAACTGAACTAAAATTTTGTAAAATCCCTGTGTTAAGTTGTAGCCCATATTACAATAAATAATCTGTAAAAAGTTCAACTTCCTACCTCAAATACTTTGTGAGGAAAGATGTAATTTATAAGCGTTATTTTAACATTGCAAGTATAGGGCGTTCCGGAGCCCCTTAAGTGGGATGTAGAACGTAAGAATGTAAAGGGGATGCAATTCATCCACGAAAGCGTTCTTAAATGACAGAGTTCAGTATACTGTCCTCGGCGGCGAGCGTTCATCAGACACACGGGTATCATCAGTAGTGCCCCCGGGATGTGTGATAGGACCGCTGTTGTTCAAAAATGCCTCTGAGCACTATGGGACTTAATATCTGAGGTCGTCAGTCCCCTAGACTTAAACCTAACTAACCTAAGGACATCACACACATCCTTGACCGAAACAGGATTCAAACCTGCGACCGTAGCAGTCGCGCGGTTCCAGACTGAAGCACCTACGACCGCTCGGCCACAGCGGCCGGCCGCTGTTGTTCTCTATGAATGATTTGGATGACAGGATGGGCAGAAATCTGCGTTTGTTTGCTGTTGATGCCATGGTGTACTGTAACATACAAGACGACTTAGACAAAATTTCCAGTTGATATGACGAATGGCAGCTAGCCCTAGATGCGGAAAAATGGAAGTTAATGCGCATGAGTAAGAAATCAAACCTGTAATGTTTGGATACAGTATTGCTAGTATCCTGCTTGACAGTCGAGTCGTTTAAATATCTGGGCACAACGTTGCAAAGCGATATGAGGTGGAATGAGCACGTGAGAACTATGGTAGGGAAGGCGAGTAGTCGACTTCGGTTTATTGGGAGAATTTTAAGAAAGAGTGGTTCACCTGTAAAGCAGACCGCATGTAGGACGCAGGTGCGACCTATTCTTGAGTACTACCGGTAGATTCGAACGACGCGTGTTAGGGAAACTTTTTGGGAACTGAAATGAGAATCCGTGGAGGGAAGGCGACATTCTTTTCGAGAAACACTATTGAGGAAATTTAGAGAACCGGCATTTGAAGCTGACTGCCGAACGATTCTACTGCCACCAACATACGAGGTGTGGCTAGAAAGAAACCGGACTAGTACTGGTGAAACAGTAAAACGAATGCAGTAAGGCTGAAAGTCGCGTGGCCTGTCACGTGACTCTCGCTCCGCCTACTGCTCGAGTTTCATCTGCCTCCTGCACTCAGTCTGCCCGTGGCGTCTGTTTTAAGTAGTTGACGTTTCGTCTGTGCGTCGGAAAATGTTGAGTGTACAGAAAGAACAGCGTGTTAACATCAAATTTTGTTTCAAACTAGGAAAATCTGCAAGTGAAACGTTTGTAATGTTACAACAAGTGTACGGCGATGATTGTTTATCGCGAACACAAGTGTTTGAGTGGTTTAAACGATTTAAAGATGGCCGCGAAGACACCAGTGATGACACTCGCACTGTCAGACCATTGTCAGCAAAAACTGATGCAAACATTGAAAAAATCGGTAAACTTGTTCGACAAGATCGCCGTTTAACAATCAGAGCAGTGTCTGAGTTAACAGGAGTTGACAAGGAAAGTATCGAACAAGTTTACCGATTTTTTCAATGTTTGCATCAGTTTTTGCTGACAATGGTCTGACAGTGCGAGTGTCATCACTGGTGTCTTCGCGGCCATCTTTAAATCGTTTAAACCACTCAAACACTTGTGTTCGCGATAAACAATCATCGCCGTACACTTGTTGTAACATTACAAACGTTTCACTTGCAGATTTTCCTAGTTTGAAACAAAATTTGATGTTAACACGCTGTTCTTTCTGTACACTCAACATTTTCCGACGCACAGACAAAACGTCAACTACTTAAAACAGACGCCACGGGCAGACTGAGTGCAGGAGGCAGATGAAACTCGAGCAGTAGGCGGAGCGAGAGTCACGTGACAGGCCACGCGACTTTCAGCCTTATTGCATTCGTTTTATTGTCTCACCAGTACTAGTCCGGTTTTTTTCTAGCTACACCTCGTACATTGCGCATAATGACCACGGAGATAAGATACGAGAAATTAAAGCTCATACGGGGGCATACAGATAGTCGTCTTTCCCTCGCTGTCTTTGCGAGTGGAACGGTTAAGGAAATGACAAGTGGGGGTGCAGGGTACCCTCTGGCACGCACCATGCGGTAGCTTGGGGAGTATCTATATAGATGTGCACGTAGACTCAGAGTAAGTGGCTTAAAGACATTCGTTCGACCAGTTCTTGATTACTGCTCGTCAGTCTGAGACTCTTATTAGGGTGGATTAATAGAAGAGATATGGAAGACCCAGCGAATCTCAGTGTGGCATCTACTGTTTCTACAGCTTTATGTAGTCATTCCACTTTAGGTCCAAAAATGGTTCAAATGGCTCTGAGCACTATTGAACTTAACTTCTGAGGTCATCAGTCCCCTAGAACTTAGAACTACTTAAACCTAACTAACCTAAGGACATCACACACATCCATGCCCGAGGCAGAATTCGAACCTGCGACCGTAGCGGTCGCGCGGTTCCAGACTGTAGCGCCTAGAACCGCTCGGCACCCCGGCCGGCTCTATGTAGGTCGCTCTTGATGGTTACTCCCAGGCATTTTAAGACCGATGCTATTTCCAGTGATTCATCACCAATATTATAATCGAGGTAATGGATCTCTGCGCCTATTTACAAGGAATACGTTACATTTATTTACGTCCAGGATCAACTGCGGGTCCCTGCCTCAGTCATCGATACTTTTCATGTTTTCCGGCAGTTCTATACGGTCTTCTTATAGACAACTGCATCATCTGCGAACAACCTCATGGAGCCTCCGACGCTACTGTTTGGGTCATTTATATGTATCTTATATACAGTAATGGAGCTGTCAAACTTCATTGTGCTACTCCTGATATTAAGCTAGGTATATTCGTGAGTGGTTTTCACTCTCGAAGAGCTCTTATGAATAATACGTGTCGTGTAAAGAGCGCCGGTACTCTGCTCGCTGGCAGTGTCCAAGAGTGGAGCAAGCTCTCAGGTAGTCGCGCTCTGCGAGTTTAGACCTCTCGTGTAGACGGCAACCTCCGTCGCTCTAGAGCAGCTCGCCGTTAAGAAAAACTATACCGGCGTTGTTGGGAGAGCTGAGAGCACTCGGAGAGTGCAGAGCAGCCATGTTGCGCCCCAGATTTCTGCCGTATTTCACAGTTTGTACACTACCATAACTTGGTAAGATACTTTGCCGTACTCGTGCACATTTTAAATAAGCGTATCAACGAAACTGTGTGTTTTCAGCCGTAATACGTGGCCGTGACATATTTCTGAGCGAAGAGATCGTCCGTTTTACCTCCTAAACGAACAGCGCGAGCAGTTAGCCTGTTTCGAAAGTTCTAGACTTATACACTCCTGGAAATTGAAATAAGAACACCGTGAATTCATTGTCCCAGGAAGGGGAAACTTTATTGACACATTCCTGGGGTCAGATACATCACATGATCACACTGACAGAACCACAGGCACATAGACACAGGCAACAGAGCATGCACAATGTCGGCACTAGTACAGTGTATATCCACCTTTCGCAGCAATGCAGGCTGCTATTCTCCCATGGAGACGATCGTAGAGATGCTGGATGTAGTCCTGTGGAACGGCTTGCCATGCCATTTCCACCTGGCGCCTCAGTTGGACCAGCGTTCGTGCTGGACGTGCAGACCGCGTGAGACGACGCTTCATCCAGTCCCAAACATGCTCAATGGGGGACAGATCCGGAGATCTTGCTGGCCAGGGTAGTTGACTTACACCTTCTAGAGCACGTTGGGTGGCACGGGATACATGCGGACGTGCATTGTCCTGTTGGAACAGCAAGTTCCCTTGCCGGTCTAGGAATGGTAGAACGATGGGTTCGATGACGGTTTGGATGTACCGTGCACTATTCAGTGTCCCCTGGACGATCACCAGTGGTGTACGGCCAGTGTAGGAGATCGCTCCCCACACCATGATGCCGGGTGTTGGCCCTGTGTGCCTCGTTCGTATGCAGTCCTGATTGTGGCGCTCACCTGCACGGCGCCAAACACGCATACGACCATCATTGGCACCAAGGCAGAAGCGACTCTCATCGCTGAAGACGACACGTCTCCATTCGTCCCTCCATTCACGCCTGTCGCGACACCACTGGAGGCGGGCTGCACGATGATGGGGCGTGAGCGGAAGACGCCCTAACGGTGTGCGGGACCGTAGCCCAGCTTCATGGAGACGGTTGCGAATGGTCCTCGCCGATACCCCAGGAGCAACAGTGTCCCTAATTTGCTGGGAAGTGGCGGTGCGGTCCCCTACGGCACTGCGTAGGATCCTACGGTCTTGGCGTGCATCCGTGCGTCGCTGCGGTCCGGTCCCAGGTCGACGGGCACGTGCACCTTCCGCCGACCACTGGCGACAACATCGATGTACTGTGGAGACCTCACGCCCCACGTGTTGAGCAATTCGGCGGTACGTCCACCCGGCCTCCCGGATGCCCACTATACGCCCTCGCTCAAAGTCCGTCAACTGCACATACGGTTCACGTCCACGCTGTCGCGGCATGCTATCAGTGTTAAAGACTGCGATGGAGCTCCGTATGCCACGGCAAACTGGCTGACACTGACGGCGGCGGTGCACAAATGCTGCGCAGCTAGCGCCATTCGACGGCCAACACCGCGGTTCCTGGTGTGTCCGCTGTGCCGTGCGTGTGATCATTGCTTGTACAGCCCTCTCGCAGTGTCCGGAGCAAGTATGGTGGGTCTGACACACCGGTGTCAATGTGTTCTTTTTTCCATTTCCAGGAGTGTATAATGCCACGCAGCAAATGACATATAATGCCGGCTGCGGTGGTCTCGCGGTTCTAGGCGCGCAGTCCGGAACCGTGCGACTGCTACGGTCGCAGGTTCGAAGGCCTCGGGCATGGATGTGTGTGATGTCCTTAGGTTAGTTAGGTTTAAGTAGTTCTAAGTTCTAGGGGACTGATGACCACAGCAGTTGAGTCCCATAGTGCTCAGAGCCATTTGAACCAAATGACATATAAACACATCATAGACATATTTTATAGAACCAACAAACGAAAATAAAAAAAAGGTCACTGAAGAGACTCGAGCCCACGTTAATGTGAAAATATGAATGAAAAACTAGTGCGCTCCGCATTGTGTCACACCCAACTCTACAACGAACCTGTCTAGAAACGTGTACTGCCATTGTCGGGACAGTTGAGATTACTGTCGCTATGGATAGGCACTAGGAGTGAATGTAATCGATGTGTCGGCACAAAAAAAAAGGAAAAAAATGAAGGTTATCAGGAAATGGACTCAGAACGAAGTTGTGTATTTAATTAGTTTTTAGGAAAAAGGTCACTCTTGTGGGATGTACAGTTATTGGACTACAGGAACTGAGA
This sequence comes from Schistocerca nitens, assembly GCF_023898315.1. NCBI lineage: Eukaryota > Metazoa > Arthropoda > Insecta > Orthoptera > Acrididae > Schistocerca > Schistocerca nitens. The sequence continues at coordinate 691,187,160 of NC_064617.1, forward strand.
TAAGAAGCAAATTTTGTTGGCTGAAATGGCTACAGTTTTTATTACTTCCACAGAGGAAATTTATTAGAATACCCACAATTCCAAATGTATTAGAAGATCCACAGTTCAAGGAATCAGGCGTCGTAGTTTTATAACATAGATTAATTAACATAGACAAACAACTGAACTTATGTTTTAATGTAATCGTTTGGGAACTCGGAGAATTGACATTTATGTAATTTCAAGGTATATTAATGTCTCTATAATTTTATATGATGTGGTATTATGTTATTATATTGGACGTTGAAGAACAGACCTTCAGGAATTTACGAGTGACTCCTTAAATCAATACAAGTAAATACGTTCAAATAATTGTACGTCCGGGAAAGCTTCATTTATCAGAAATCCGCCCTAGTTGGCTCTTAAATGTCTATGGCTATCAAAATGAAATTGGGGTAATGTTATTTTGTCATAACTGTTATTTTAGCAGATGTTGAAGAGAATAAACGTAGATGATGCTAGAAATATTAGTGTCACAAGCAGTCTGTCTCCATAACACTAATGGATTTACGCGTAATAGTGTCTAGGGTGGCCATTTTGGCGCCAATTATAAAAAGTATTTCTTCCATCTCCGTCGATATTGTTGAGGATTTTCCGTCACGAGCTCTTCAATGAGATTCTTGAATGCTCCAAAATCATCCTGCCACTTAATCAGCTCTCTTATCGAACACGAACACGATCTTTCATGTTTTTTCTTTGCCACTAAAAGTATTAAAAAGACAGCTGCTGCCCGACGCTCATCCATCGCAGCCTCAACCTTCAGGCACATAACTACGATAAAAACATCTCGCAGTGCTCTCACAGATATTCTCACCCTCCTTTGTGTAAAAAGTTTCGACATATGCTCTCGCAAGAGCCTCAGAACTTACAGAAAGTTCTCGCAAGGAACTATCAGATAGAAACTATCAGTGAAAATTCTGCCGGTACTCCCTGAGAGTACCAAACTGTCTGAGAGAAAAAGACTCTCACGTATATCCCAGCCTAGCTTATTCACCATTAAGACGAGGTTATAAACACAAAATCAAGTAGGGGTAATGCAGGAGCAGGTTTAATATTGTATGAGGAAATAGAAATGCAGGTAAGCTACTATTAACATCATAGTGAACGCATTATCATAGCCAAGAAATATACACACACCACAGTAGTAAAAGTTTATATGTCATCTAGCTCCGCATATGATGAAATTGGAGAAATGTATGATGCGATAAAAGAAATTATTCAGATAGTTAAGGGAGACGAAAATATAATTGTTGGCGGACTGGAATTCCATAGTAGGAAAAGGAAGGAAAGGAAAAATGGTAGGTGAATATGGACTGAGGGAAAGGAATGAAAGAGGAAGCCGCCTGGTAGAATGTTTCTCAGAGCATAATTTAATCATCTACACTTGGTTTAAGAATCATGAAAGAAGGCTGCGTACCTGGAGGAGACCTGCAGACACCGGGAGGTTTCAGACTGACTATATAATCGTAGGACAGATTTCGGAACCAGATTTTAAATTGTAAGACACTTCCATTGGCTAATGTGGACTCTGACCGCAATTTATTTATCATCAACTCTAGATTAAAAGTAAATACATTGCAAAAAGGTAAGGAATTGAGGAGATGGGAACTGGATAAGTTGAAAGAAAGAGAGACTGTTGAGAGTTGCAGAGACAGCATTGGACAACGTCTGAATAGAAAAGGGGAAAACAATACAGTAGAAGAAGAACAGATAGCTCTGAGAAATGAAACAGTGAAGGCAGCAGAGGATGAAATAGGTAAAAAGACAAGGCCTAGTGGAACTCCTTTGATAACACAAGAGATATTAAATTCGACTGATGAAAGGAGAACATATGAAAATGCAGCAAAATAAGCAGGCCAAAGGGAATAGAAAAGTCTAAAAAAATAAGACTGACAGGAAGTGCAAAATGGCTAGGGGACAACTGTAAGGATACAGAAGCGTATGTCGCTAGGGGAAAGATAGATACCGCCTACAGGAAAATTAAAGAGGCCTTTGCGGAAAAGAGAAGCAGTCGTATGAACATCAAGAGTTCAGATGGACGACCAGTCCTAACCAAAGAAGGGAAAGCTGAAAGGTGGAAGGATTACATAAAATGTCTATTCAAGGGATATGAACTTGAAGGCAATATTATAGAAATGGAAGAGGACGTAGATAAAGATGAGGTGGGAGATGTGATACTGCGAGAAGAATTTGACAGAGCACTGAAAGACCTGAGTCAAAACAGGCCCTGGAGTAGACGACTGATAACCTTGGAAGACGAAGGCATGACAAAACTCTTCCATCTGGTGCGCAAGATGTAGGAGGCAGGTGACTTGTAAGACTTCAAGAAGAATTGTAGAATTCAAATTCCAGAGAAAGCAGTTGCTGACAGTTGTAAATATTACCGATCTATTAGTCTAATAGCTCATGGTGCCATGGTTACAAAATGCTGTACGAATTCTTTACAGAAGAATGGGAAACATGGTAAAAGCCGACCTCGGGCAAGATCAGTTTGCATTGCAAAGAAATGTATAAATACGCGAGGCAATACTGACACTACGACTTCTACTAGAAAGTAGGTTAAGGTAAGGCAATCCTACGTCTAAAGCATTTGTAGGCTTAGAGAAAGCTTTTGACAGTGTTGACTGGAATACTCTGTTTGAAATTCTGAAGGTAGTAGGGATAAACTACAGGTAGGGAAAGCTATTGACATCGTGTACAGAAGAGTTATAAGAGTGGAGGGGCATGAGAGGGAAGCAGTGGTTGGGAAGGGAGTGAGACAGGGTTGTAGCCAATCCCCCAGTGTTAGTTATTCAGTCTGCACATTGAGCAAGTAGTAAGCGAAACCAAAGAAAAATTTGGAGTAGGAATTAAAGTTCAGGGAGAAGAAATAAAAACTTTGAGATTTGCCGATGTCATTATAATTCTGTAAGAGACAGCAAACGACTTGGAAGAGCAGCTGAACAGAATGGACAGCGTCTTGAAAGAGTACCAAAAAAAGCAAAACAAGGATACTGGAATGTACTAGATGAATCAGATGATGCTGAGAAAATGAGATTAGGAAACTAAGTATTTAAAGTAGTAGACGAGTTTTACTATTTTGGTAGCAAAATTCTGGATGACGGCCGAAGTAGAGAGGATATAAAACGTAGACGGGCAATGGGGAGAAAAGTGTTTCTTAAGAAGAGAAATTTGTTATCATCGCACGTAGATTTAAGTATTAGGAAATCTTTTCTGAAGATATTTGTCTGGAGTGTGAAGTGAGACATGGACGATAAGCAGCTCAGATGAGCAGGGAATAGAGGATTTTGAAATGTGGTGCTACGGAAGAATGTTGGAGATTAGGTGGGTGGATCGCATAACTATTGACGAGGCAGTGAATAGAATTGTTGAACTTCCTGGCAGTTTAAAACTGTGTACCGGACCGAGACTCGAACTCGGGACCTTGGCCTATCGCGGGCAAGTGCTCTAACAGCCTGAGCTACCCAAGACCGACTCACGACCCGTCTTCATAACTTCAATTCTGCCATTACCTCGTCTCCTATCTTCCAAACTTCACAGAAGCTCTTCTCGAACCTTGCAGAACTAGCACTCCTGGAAGAAAGGATACTGCGGAAACATGGCTTAGCCACAGCCTGGGGGATGTTTCCAGATTGTGATTTTCACACTGCAGCGGGGTGTGCTCTGATGTGAAACTTCCTGGCAGATTAAACTGTGTGCCGACCGAGACTTGAACTCGGGACAAGAAGTTTGTGGAAGAACTTGATTAAAGAAGTGATCGGTTGACAGGACACATTCTGAGACGCCAAGGAATCACCAATTTGGTTGTGGAGGGACTTTTGGAGGACCAAGAGATGAAGAGAGTAGGCAGATTCAGAAGGATGTAGGTTCTAGTATTTATTCGTAGATGAAGAGGCTTGTACAAATAGATTAACATGGGGAGCTGCACCAAACCAGTCCTCGGACCGAAGACCACAACAGCAATAAGGCGAGCAATGAACTATATTTAATTAGCAGACGTGGCGATACTTTGCAGTACTTGGAATTTCGAATAGATATTCATCTCTGAACTGTGTGGTGTGCTGATTACGACAGAAAAACTGTAATGAATATCACAAATATTAATTTGTGTCTGCGGACCAGCTTTCATTTATTGCCGTAGTTCCCGACTTCTTTTGATTAGAAATAGTGAGCTAGAACATTTTATTCAGTTCGGCGAGCTATATTGTGGACTTGTAGACTGTAGATCATGGGCGCAGGTTTCTCTATTACTTTCTAACTGTCCGCACAAATAATTTTCACGCTCTCGTGAATGGCAGTGGTATTTAAAATCGCACAAACGCATACTAAATGCCCCGAACACAAACACTATCTCTTGAAGCAATAACAACACTTTTAACCTACCACCCCAAAAAGCGCTGAATCCAGTCACAAATCTTGTTCACTAAACGGCAGTAGAGACCAGTATCGAATACCTTCCTGAAGTCAAGGAACACTACGTCATACTTTGTTTACGGCACTCTGGATTTCGTGGATGAACACAGCAGGCTGAGTTACGCAAGACCTCTGTTTGTAGCATCCAAGTCGGTTTTTATAGAGGAGCTTTTTGTTCTACAAAAACGTCACAGTGCGTGAAAACTAGGCCCATAATGATACGACAGATTGACATCAATTACATATGATTATAATTATGGACATGTTTCCGACGACCCTACCTTAAATCGGGAATTATTTGCGTTCTTTTTTTTTGTTTCACTTGCTTGCTATCCTGCAGTTAGAAGTGGGGAAAGTTCTTTCGCAAAATTTCGCAGGTATCTCAGTCGGTTCAGATGCTTTTCACCTGTTGAGCGGTTGTAGCTGATTTTGTATTTAGCCATTTCGGCGTTCGTGCAATGACTGACTTGAGGAACTGTGTTACAATCTTCTACGTTGAAACAGTTTCAGAAGACTGAATTGGCTATTTCGATCTTCCTTCTTGGATAGATGTCTGCCTGTTCTACATTTCGGCCCTCTTCAACTGTCGGTGATTTCTTGTCAACAGACGAGGTCGGCCTGTACGCTTTTGTGCTGTATGTGTCCCTTCACGTTTGCACTTCACTATTACATCGGAAACAGTGGACCTAGGGATGTTTAGGAGTGCGGAAATCTTGCGTAAGACGTATGACACAAGTGACACCCAAATCACCTGACCACGTTCGAAGTTCGTGAGATCCGCAGAGCGCCCCATTCTGCTCTCTCACGATGTCTAATGACTACTGAGTTCGCTGATATGGAGTACCTGGCAGTAGGTGGCAGCACAGCGCACCTGATATGAAAAACGTGTTGTTTTTGGGGGGTGTCCGGATACTTTTGATCACATAGTGTATGTCGGTGGGACGTCGATGCTGCACCTTTTGCGCCACTTTGTTTGCACTTTCGATGCCCCAATGCCAACTTGTCCTGGTATCCACTATAGCTGAATCATTTCATGCAGATCCTCTGCTCTGTTGAGCCTTCTCAGTATATTGCTTGCCTAGGGATTTACAGTTTACCTTTCAGCTCGCCTTGTACGGGATTGTGGGGAACACGTTTATTTAATTCGTTGAAGAGAAGGGAGCTTTACACCGCTTAGAAGACAGGAAGGAGAGTGGCAAAGTAGTTTAGAAAAATCTGCAAGAACAACATATCATTTGAAACATAGTTTTTATAGAGATCGTGCAGCTGCCTGGAAGATGCATTGGAAAGTCTACCTTTTTTCTACGGTTGTACGCGTCAACCTTCCGGCATGCGAGGTGACTCATCACAGAGTGACATGGCACAGTACTTGAGATACTCTGTTCTGGAGACTTACAGATCAAATACGCTTCCAGCGCTCTTCATCTAAAGTGCAATCGTTTAGAGCTGTTGACTTTTAGTTCTGTGCCGCTCAACGGCGGGCCATTTAAAAACATTTGATACAAAACACATAGAGTACGTGGTTAAAGATATTTTTTGTTTTTGCCCTCATTTCTTTGACGACTGAGAGAATTACAATGGTAGCCTGCGTTTCTCTGTACAAATAGAGTTTTAAACTTTTCTAAGGCAGGACTATGCGCGTTAGCTGCCCGCGGGCACCGTGGGCATTACGTGTCTCCGTGCAGGTACGATTCGCGCCCAGCTCGCAGTCTCTTACTCGCGAACAGGATTGAAGATTCCCAATAATACATGATTAACAGCTGACGTTCGAGTCTGTAGTCACGTTAGTATTATTTGCATTGTCGTAATAATTCAGTACGACAGTCCAATGAATACTTACGACACAATATAACGTGTACATAGTGAGCCGCGCGTGGCTCGTGTTCGGCCCATCCCTCTCTTTTTACATTCTGTTTTTACTGTACTGACACCTCGTTTTGTTAATTCAATTACTGGTGTTACTGAGTTGCTGTCTTGCCTGCCCGTGAGCGGCAGCAGAAGCGCTTATGGATATATGCCCCGCCGTATTATCTTTGCTGGAGTGCTGTTACTTCCCGGTTGTCGTGTGTTGAGAAGTTAGTTCGTATCTGGCACTGAGTTGCAACGCGCCAGGAGTGGAGTTCGGACCTGGCAGTCGGACAGTTGGGACGCGGCAGGAGTCGGTCGGGTTGTAGTGGCAGTGAGGTTCGGATAGCCACGACTCGCCCGGCCGTTGCCGGCACACATGGTTTCAATAGGGACAGTCTTGGTTGATCGTCGGTTGGTCGTCTTACCGGACGACGTGATTGCTCGCCGATCGTTTATGGGTTGGAGCTGTGTTTGTCTCAACTCGTGGTTCGTCCTCGTCACTGCAGAGTCACTGCTTTTGCCACTGGTCGCGTTCTTCGTCCAAGTATTTGTGGTACTGTGTGTAGCTTGTGATGTCGACTGCCCAGTTATTTTAGTGCTGTTTCCGTGCTGATGTGTATCAGTTGCTCGGTTGGTGCAGTCGCGACGTAGCACCAGTGGGGCATGCAGCGTCAGGAAGAGGCAGATAGCCGTCACTTGCCCGACGATTGCCGACACACATGTTTTGAGTGGGGACAACCTGGGCTGACCGTCGGTCGGTCGTATTGTTAGACGACGTGTATTTGGCCGGCGATTGCTTATGGGTTGGCTGCGTGCGCCGACTCGTGGTTCGTCCTCGTTATTGCACAGTCATTGCCGTGAGCATCGTCTAGTCCCCGTGCAGATGTTCGTGGGGCTGTGTGTACTTATGTGATTTTCACTGACAAGTTTAATTAAGTGTTGTCGGCGTACTGCCTCTGAGTTAGTCGGTCGTTTGATTAAACGGCGTGGGTTTTCGGGTCGTCCACCCCATATGGGTTGTCTGGGATCCGTTTTCGTTTGGCTCCACAGTCTCTGCTGTCAGCATCGGTGGAATTTGGGTGCAAGTGCGGAGCGGTACCTTGGTGCAAGTGTGGAGCGGAACTCACCTTGAGCATTAGTCTGTTGACAGTCTGTCGGTTGGGTTGCCATCAGATTGTGGATGGTTGGGCCGACTGCCTGTCTCACCTAAGCGAGCGTTAGTGTTTGAATTACAGGCCGACCCCCGAACATCTGGGCGCCCTTCTGTGTACTGCCCCTTTTTTTAATTTGTTCTTGTTGTTGGTACTTGTATGGCTTCTAGCCGGTTTGGTGTTTTAAATTAGAGTTGTTTTACTCTTAAGGCCTTCAGCTTAGTTTAAAGTACTGTTTCACGTAAGCCCTTTGGCATTAAAAAAATTTTTTTTTTGAATTTTCAAGTCTTCGGCCTTCAACCGATTTGAATTTAACTTGTTTACTTCAACTTATTGAATTTTTAAGTCTTCGTCCTTCAGCCGGTTTGAGGTTCAGTTGTTTGTTCTTAAGGCCTTCAGCCTAAATTAAAGAACTGTTTCACGTAAGGACTTTGGTATTTAAAAAAATTATTAATGTTTTGGAGTTTTAAGTGTTCGGCCTTCAGCCGATTTGAATTTAACTTGTTTACTTCAGCCTAACTAAAGAACTGTTTTAAGATAAGGCTTGCCTTTTACTTTTCTGATTATGCTTTCGTTTTAAGTTATTGGCCTTCAGCCGTTTTTAAATTAAAGTGGCTTTCAGTCAGTAATTAGGTCCCAAACACTAAAGCTGTGTGTTACAAAATTTTTTTTTGGGCTCTTGTAATGTTTGATCAAATAATAAAGTTGTATGTTCGAGTGTAACTGACACCCCTTTATTTTGGCCCCTTTCCACAATTTATTCTATCTGTCCTGTCCTGCGGTTAGCAGGGCGTTTCACGTAGTACACTCAAGTAAGTTGAACGACCTGAGATAGGACGTTCATATTCGCAGGATATGTTCATTAGTGTGTTCTGCAGAAATGATCAGCATTTCACTCACCTCGGTTCAGCAGGTGTCCTGTTGCCTGGTAGGCATAGTCCCCACCATATGTGACAAGTCTGGTAAACTGGTGGGCCAGATCATCCTGTGACACCAAGAAGCCACGTGTTCGTGCTAGCAACATGTGGTTGTGCAGTCTTACTGAAAAATGGCGTCTGGGGTGTTGAGCAGGAAGGGTGTGGCAACGGGTCGCAGGATGTCATTACGTAGGTCACACTATAGTCACAGTGCCCTGGACACGCATCTACTATGATTTGTGGTTGTACTTAGTAGCACCCACACCATAAGGCGTTGAGTTGTTGCTGTATGTCACTGCGGTGCCACTCCCCCTATCTGCGGCGAACCAAAAAGCGGCCATCATTTTCAAACAAACTGAACGTAGATTGGTCCGAAAACACTATCTGATGCTATTCCTGTCCTCAGCGACCTCGTTTCATACACCATTGCCGTATAGCATGTTTCTGCACATTTGTCGAAGGTAGGCGGAGAAGTGGACGACGCGCCATAATAAACAGCGACGGACTGTCACCACTGATAGTGTACGATGTGTTACACTGTTCAACTGTTGCGCCAGAGCCGAGGTGGACGCAGATCTGTCCTACAATGCCATTTCGATGAAGTGTCCATCTTCGGAGTGGGGGTCTGGGTTGTGCGACCTAACCCATCTCGTCGCGTTATACGACTTTCCGTGAACCACTCTGCACACACCCGTTGCACTGCCGAAACACTTCGTGCCACACGAGCGGAAATTTCGGATGGATTCATCACATTCTTTCATGCCAATAATGCGCCCATTTTACAACTCACTGATATGGTGATACGGTCCGCGCATACGTCTGCGAGACATCCTGCACGTCTGTTCAAGTCACACTGATCCATTAGCTTCGGTTTGTAGCAACAAAAAGATCCGCAGGCACATTTTACCGGTAGGTGGTATTTCGCCGTGATATCGATGTTAACCTTGAACCTGCAATCCGACATGCTTCAAATGCTAACTATTTCTGCAGAACATACCAGTGTACATGTCCTGTGAATATGAACGTCCTATCTCTGGTCGTTCAAGATGTTCTGTTTTTCTGGACATGAGTGTATTTTATGAAGTGTTGCCTCAGAGACTAATCTTTTGTCACACAAAAGAGCCATCGAATAAAAAAGTAATAGTGGTTACCTTATAGCAGTTCTGTTGTGAAGAAAAGCAAATGAGTTTGCTCTAGGACGCACGTTTTTTCCGCATCTCGTCTCATAAGACTTAGCACGGCTTTATGGGCCGGCCGGAGTGGCCGAGCGGTTCTAGGCGCTTCAGTCTGGAACCGCGCGATCGCTACGGTCGCAGGTTCGAATCCTGCCTCGGGCATGGATGTGTGTGATGTCCTTAGGTTAGTTAGGTTTAAGTAGATCTAAGTTCTAGGGGACTGATGACCTCCGCTGTTAAGTCCCATAGTGCTCAGAGCCATTTTAGCCATGTCTTTATGCAAATTGAGAAAAAACATGTTAACACCTCGGCGTAAACAGCAAACTTCACAAAAATATGGCACAACGGCATAACCACACCCCCGCTCTGCCAGGAAGGATTTAAACTGTCGATGTCACAATCTGTGCGACCTCAGTTTATTAACTGTTTGTACAACAACGCCCATGACGCCACTTTTGCACATTTTACCAGCAGATTATCGTGCAATAGGACACAGTGTGCCGCTGGTATCTCCTGCTGGATGCCAACTTCTTTCACTTGTTCCTTATCAAAGCAACTACACCAGACTTTTGACTAATCATCGCAGGAACTCCACTTGTTGCAATCAACGGAAGTTTTCCCAACAAGAGTGATACAAGGTGCATTCAAGTTCTAAGGCCTCCGATTTTTTTTCTCCGGACTGGAAAGAGATAGAAACATGCGCATTGTTTTAAAATGAGGCCGCGTTCATTGTCAATACGTCCCAGAGATGGCAGCTCCATACGACAGATGGAATTTTACCGCCAGCGGCGAGAATGAGAACTGTTTTAAATACTTAAAATGGCGACGTTTTCCTTACTTGAACAGCGTGCAATCATTCGTTTTCTGAATTTGCGTGGTGTGAAACCAATTGAAATTCATCGACAGTTGAAGGAGACATGTGGTGATGGAGTTATGGATGTGTCGAAAGTGCGTTCGTGGGTGCGACAGTTTAATGAAGGCAGAACATCGTGTGACAAGAAACCGAAACAACCTCGGGCTCACACAAGCCGGTCTGACGACACGATCGAGAAAGCGGAGAGAATTGTTTTGGGGGATCGCCGAATGACTGTTGAACAGATCGCCTCCAGAGTTGGCATTTCTGTGGGTTCTGTGCACACAATCCTGCATGACGACCTGAAAATGCGAAAAGTGTCATCCAGGTGGGTGCCACAAATGCTGACGGACGACCACATGACTGCCCGTGTGGCATGTTGCCAAGCAATGTTGACGCGCAACGACAGCATGAATGGGACTTTCTTTTCGTCGGTTGTGACAATGGCTGAGACGTGGGTGCCATTTTTCAATCCAGAAACAAAGCGCCAGTCAGCTCAATGGAAGCACACAGACTCACCGCCACCAAAAAAATTTCGGGTAACCGCCAGTGCTGAAAAAATGATGGTGTCCATGTTCTGGGACAGCGAGGGCGTAATCCTTACCCACTGCGTTCCAAAGGGCACTACGGTAACAGGTGCATCCTACGAAAATGCTTTGAAGAACAAATTCCTTCCTGCACTGCAACAAAAACGTCCGGGAAGGGCTGCACGTGTGCTGTTTCACCAAGACAACGCACCCGCACATCGAGCTAACGTTACGCAACAGTTTCTTCGTGATAACAACTTTGAAGTGATTCCTCATGCTCCCTACTCACCTGACCTGGCTCCTAGTGACTTTTGGCTTTTTCCAACAATGAAAGACACTCTCCGTGGCCGCACATTCACCAGCCGTGCTGCTATTGCCTCAGCGATTTTCCAGTGGTCAAAACAAACTCCTAAAGAAGCCTTCGCCGCTGCCATGGAATCATGGCGTCAGCGTTGTGAAAAATGTGTACGTCTGCAGGGCGATTACGTCGAGAAGTAACGCCAGTTCATCGATTTCGGGTGAGTAGCTAATTAGAAAAAAAATCGGAGGCCTTAGAACTTGAATGCACCTCGTATTTGTCAGTAATGTTTCCTAAGTGAGAAAATATGTCGTCACCCGTAGTTGTATCGTGCATTGGCAATAAATCAAGGAGTTCCTCCATCAAGTTGAACACATCAACACCTCTCACAAATACCGGAAGTTGAGCAACATACGGTACATCCGTGTTTTCAGCCAAAAAACAAAAACTATCTTTAGTCTTATATTTCAGTTACGTCTCGGTTTCATTTGCCATTTCTTCGGTGCGCCTGCAAACTGTTCTCCGTGAAAGAGGAACTGTTTTAAAACGAGAAGAGTCGCTGGACACAAGATTGTTGTGGCAGCAACGAAACACTCAGTAACAAATTCTCCATCGCTGAAGGGATGCTCTGTTCTGGCTGGTTATGAGCTGTGGCTCATTCTCAATTCACCATCATTGTGGATGACATGGTTCTTTTCCCGTAAATACGTTAAAAGGGTGAGGTAAAACAGAGAGAGCAAAACCACATTTTCAAGAAATGTCCCCTTTCTCTGTTTCCTGTTTTTTGTCGAGAAATTTGACCTCTATTTCCTCACTTTGCAAGGTGATCACGAATTTCTCATGTAGGAGTTAAAAACGTCGGTTCACTAGGTACTTATTCCACACTGATAAAATAGCATTACGGAACAGATCTGAGAGCTGGTTTGTGTTTCAGTAAAAAGTAATCTTCTTCCCACTGCGGGTTGGAGCGCAGTGTTTTTCGTTTTGGGGATCTTAACTCCTCCTCGGCCCTTTTCCTTTCACTGATTTTGTCCTACCACGAATGCCGAAGAGACTTCGTCACCGACAACAATAATGACACGAAGCAAAGATCACCGTCTTGCTGCGCGCGCATCGGTAACAAACGAGCGATGTTAGCAGAGGTGGAGGGGGAACCGCTGACTGACAGCACTCGCAGCCGCCTGCGCCCGTGACAGCACTTTTGACGACCCCTGTTCTAAGGTCGCCCAGAATATGAGGCGTCGTTCTTGAAGTGTCTGCAAGTGTGATTTGTCAGCCTCTATGTTATACGTTTCCGTGAGAGAACGTGCATGGAAGTTGTACTCTTATGTCCATCATCAACCCAGCTTGTATGATTGCCCCCCTGCCCCTCATCATATTTGAGCAGTATTCCAGTACAGGGGATAAAAGAGTTTTATAACCAGCCTCTTTTGAATGCAGATCGACGTTTTCCGTCATCCCATAATAGTATCGAGGTATATCTTTTGATTTGCCCAAAACTAGAATGTTGCTGCACCTAGGCATTTATATAAAAATGCTGCATTCAGGTAAGACTCATTCTTCATGTAACCAAATGTAACTATGCTCGAACAATATACGGAAATACTGCCGGTGTTGTGTCTAGACCATACAGCCTAGACACAATGAGGTAGCTAGGTGCACGCTAAACTAACGCAGACGGGCTTGAAGTTCTGGAACATGAGACTTATTAATGAATTAGAAGAAAAGTACGTAGATGTTACTTAACTTTTATTCTCTTGTTGGAATACATCTCTCTTGAATATTAGTACGCTATAAGCACTGATACAAATGGCGCCTTGCTAGGTAGTAGCTATGGACTAAGCTGAAGGCTATTCGATCTGTCTCTCGGCAAATGAGAGGAAGGCGTCGTACTTCTGGTCGCAAGCAATGTCGTCCGTACAACTGGGGCGAGGTCATGTCCGTGTCTTGTGACCTGCCATGTGGTGGCGCTAGGTTAGCGATTACACAGTGGCGACACGCGGGTCCGACATGTACTACAGGACCGCGGCCGATTTAAGTTACCACCTAGCAAGTGTGGTGTCTAGCGGTGACACCACATTCCTCCCCCGCAAATCGGCGAACGGTCGTGAGATAAGGCTTCCGCCCGCCGTGGGGAGGACCCCATGTTGACGTATGCGATGAGGTGGGGAGCCTAACAACAGGCGAGGCTGTGCCACCCGCACCCGGCCATTCGGTCCGAGGGGAGCTAGGAAACGCCTGCAAACCTAGTCCAGGGTGCACGTCAACATGCGGTGTATGCGCACGTAATGATACAAGAGGGGCCGAAGGGTCGACCTCCATGTGGTCGGAGCACCCGACGGGCGAAGACGACATCTGGTCCGGAGCGGGCAAGAGGTCCATGGCGGAGGACGGCTGGTCACGGGAAGCGAGCGGCGGCGCGTGACCCAGGGAGGCGCCAGGCGGCTGCAGCGAAGCGTCCGCTGCGGGCGGCGGCGGCGGCTGCGGCGGCGGCGCGACGCCATGAGGCAAAATGGAAGGCAGCGTCGGTAACACCTGGGGATGAGGCGAGCCAATAGATGGGTCCCCAGGGCGCTGACCTGACGGCTCCGTCGCTGAAAGCAGACGGGGAGCGGCAGAACCCAGGTGACGACAGAGGCGCAGCTGATTGAGATGCCGACGCACCTCACCAGAGGCCCCCAAAACCAAATACATCGCGCGGCCGAGGCAGCGAAGAATGCGCCCTGCGAGCCAACGCTGTGAACCGCGATAGTTGCGATAATAGACAACGTCGCCAGGAGCAAAAACCGGAGTCTGCCGCAGCACAGGAACCTGATGCGGCGGATGCAGCAAAGACATCACGGTGCGATGAGATCGACCATGGAGCAATTCAGCCGGCGAGCGGCCATCGCGGGGCTGAGAGCGATACGAAGACAAAAAGAGCAACAAAGCGTCCTCCCGAGAATGCGACTCTTTCAATTTCAACATCTGGGACTTGAAAGTCCGGACCAATCGTTCAGCGGCACCGTTTGACTGAGGCGAAAACGGCGCGGAAGTCAGATGTTGAATACCATTGGCTTTGCAGAATGACTGAAATTCTGCGGACATGAATTGTGGGCCATTGTCGGAAACAATAGTCTGCGGAAGACCTTCAATGCAAAAGATAGCAGACAAGGCTTGGATTGTGGCAGAAGACGTCGTGGAAGACATTCGGACAACAAAAGGAAAATTACTGAAAGCATCGACCACAACCAACCATCGAGCATTCCAGAATGGACCAGCAAAATCGATGTGCAAGCGTTGCCAAGGGGAAGTGGCTTTCGGCCATGCAAAGAACTTCCGCGGCGGTGCGGAGTGTTGTTCGGCACACGCCACACAAGAGGAGCACATATTTGCAATCGCAGCATCGATTCCGAACCAAGTACAGTGCTGACGAGCAAGTTGTTTCGTACGCACTATACCCCAATGTCCCTGGTGAAGAAGCTTTAAGACAGAGGACTGTAACGATCGTGGGACCACGACTCGGGATTGATCATTATCAGAACGCAACAACAAAACACCACGTCGTACAAAAAGTCTCTCCTTGTGAGCAAAAAAACGGCGAACCAACGGATCCGCGATCCGTGACTTCGACAAGGGCCATTGCGTAGCAACAAAACGCAAAACAGTAGCAAGGACAGGGTCAGCAGCTGTGGCAGTAGCTACACGACGAAAATCAATCGGAAACGATTCGACCACGTCATCGGTTTCCGAATCAATGAACATGCAAGCAAGTTCGGAAGAATCGAATGCTTTATCCTCAGCAACAGGCAAACGGGACAACGCATCAGCGTTGCCGTGCTTAGCAGTGGACCGATACAAGATATCGTAGCGGTACTGCGAGAGAAAAAGTGACCAGCGAATGAATTTCTGCGCTGTACGTGGAGGTACAGGCTTGGTCGGATGAAAAAGCGATGTCAAAGGTTTGTGGTCGGTGATGATGGTAAAGTGACGACCATACAAGAAGTCATGGAACGTGGTAACACCAAACACGAGAGCTAAAGCTTCTTTCTCTATCTGTGAATAATTTCTTTTCGCAGATGAGAGCAATTTTGACGCAAAGGCAATAGGGCGATCATGCGAACCATCTTTGTGCGCAAGCACAGCACCGATCCCGAAATCCGAGGCATCTACCATCAACAAAAGAGGTTTTCGGGGATCGAATGGCGTAAGGCACGTATTTGAAAGTAACGCCGATTTCAACTGGCGAAAGGCGCGTTCGCATTCCGTCGTCCAGACGAACGGAACACCTTTACGGCGTAAACGATGAAGCGGAGCTGAAATGGAAGAAGCATTGCGCAAAAATTTATGATAATAATTTATTTTACCCAACACACTCTGTAGCTGTTTCAAATCTTGCGGAGCAGAGAAGTCCTGTATGGCACGGAGGTGCTCTGGACTCAGATGTATACCTTGGGCATTTATGACATGCCCCAGGTAGGGTAAGTCCCGAGCAAAAAACACACATTTGTCCTTCCTCAAGCGAAGACCATTCTGACGCAAGACCTGAAATAATGTT
Organism: Schistocerca nitens; assembly: GCF_023898315.1. NCBI lineage: Eukaryota > Metazoa > Arthropoda > Insecta > Orthoptera > Acrididae > Schistocerca > Schistocerca nitens. The sequence goes on from NC_064617.1 coordinate 691,202,918, forward strand.
CGGAGATTTTGCAAATGTTCGGCTTCTGTCTTTCCGGAGATCACAATATCGTCCAGATACACTCCTGGAAATTGAAATAAGAACACCGTGAATTCATTGTCCCAGGAAGGGGAAACTTTATTGACACATTCCTGGGGTCAGATACATCACATGATCACACTGACAGAACCACAGGCACATAGACACAGGCAACAGAGCATGCACAATGTCGGCACTAGTACAGTGTATATCCACCTTTCGCAGCAATGCAGGCTGCTATTCTCCCATGGAGACGATCGTAGAGATGCTGGATGTAGTCCTGTGGAACGGCTTGCCATGCCATTTCCACCTGGCGCCTCAGTTGGACCAGCGTTCGTGCTGGACGTGCAGACCGCGTGAGACGACGCTTCATCCAGTCCCAAACATGCTCAATGGGGGACAGATCCGGAGATCTTGCTGGCCAGGGTAGTTGACTTACACCTTCTAGAGCACGTTGGGTGGCACGGGATACATGCGGACGTGCATTGTCCTGTTGGAACAGCAAGTTCCCTTGCCGGTCTAGGAATGGTAGAACGATGGGTTCGATGACGGTTTGGATGTACCGTGCACTATTCAGTGTCCCCTCGACGATCACCAGTGGTGTACGGCCAGTGTAGGAGATCGCTCCCCACACCATGATGCCGGGTGTTGGCCCTGTGTGCCTCGGTCGTATGCAGTCCTGATTGTGGCGCTCACCTGCACGGCGCCAAACACGCATACGACCATCATTGGCACCAAGGCAGAAGCGACTCTCATCGCTGAAGACGACACGTCTCCATTCGTCCCTCCATTCACGCCTGTCGCGACACCACTGGAGGCGGGCTGCACGATGTTGGGGCGTGAGCGGAAGACGGCCTAACGGTGTGCGGGACCGTAGCCCAGCTTCATAGAGACGGTTGCGAATGGTCCTCGCCGATACCCCAGGAGCAACAGTGTCCCTAATTTGCTGGGAAGTGGCGGTGCGGTCCCCTACGGCACTGCGTAGGATCCTACGGTCTTGGCGTGCATCCGTGCGTCGCTGCGGTCCGGTCCCAGGTCGACGGGCACGTGCACCTTCCGCCGACCACTGGCGACAACATCGATGTACTGTGGAGACCTCACGCCCCACGTGTTGAGCAATTCGGCGGTACGTCCACCCGGCCTCCCGCATGCCCACTATACGCCCTCGCTCAAAGTCCGTCAACTGCACATACGGTTCACGTCCACGCTGTCGCGGCATGCTACCAGTGTTAAAGACTGCGATGGAGCTCCGTATGCCACGGCAAACTGGCTGACACTGACGGCGGCGGTGCACAAATGCTGCGCAGCTAGCGCCATTCGACGGCCAACACCGCGGTTCCTGGTGTGTCCGCTGTGCCGTGCGTGTGATCATTGCTTGTACAGCCCTCTCGCAGTGTCCGGAGCAAGTATGGTGGGTCTGACACACCGGTGTCAATGTGTTCTTTTTTCCATTTCCAGGAGTGTAGTTCGCAGCAGTAGGGACCGACGCACAAACAGTTTGTAAATATTGCTGAAACAAAGCAGGGGCGGATGCACACCCGAATGGCAGTCTTTTGAAGCGATACAAGCCAAGATGCGTATTTACCACTAAGACGCGCTGGGATTCTTCGTCCACCGGTATCTGCAAGTACGCATCTGCTAGGTCCAATTTTGAAAAATATTTTCCCGGGCACAGTTTGTCAAAAAGATCTTCCGGGCGGGGCAAAGGAAAAGTTGCAGTCACAAGTTGTGGATTCACAGTTGCCTTGAAGTCCACACAAAGTCTCAGTTTTCCGGAAGGTTTTGGCAAAATGACTAAGGGTGAGGCCCAAAGAGAAGCCTGCACACGTTCAATTACACCTTGAGATTCTAAATCGTGCAATGTTCTTGCGACCTCATCACGCAATGCGTGGGGAACAGTGCGCGCTCTGAAAAATGTCGGTTGCGCGTTGTCTTTCAATTCCAAATGTGCAGCATAGTTCTTAGCGCAACCAAGGCCCGGTGCAAAAATGTCTGCAAATTCTTCACAAAGACTAGAAACACTGGCGGAAGGCACAGTCTGATTCACTGATAGGACCTGAATTACTATAGACATATTAAACAATTGAAACAAATCTAAGCCAAACAAGTTCACTGCAGTAGAAGAACGAAGAACGTAAAATGATACAAGTTTTGTTTGTCCCTTGTATGTTGCAGTAAGACTGCACTGTCCTAACACAGGTATATGCTGTCCTGAGTAACTATGTAACTTAACATTTGCGGCACGCAATGGCGGTTGGCCCAGTTGTTTGTACGTGTCGTGATTGAGCAATGAAACTGCAGCTCCGGTATCGAGCTGGAATGGGATCACTTTGCCGTCAAAGTCCAAGTCCACAAAAAGTTTATTGTCCTGCTGACGACAAGAGCGACTGTCACGTGCAATTTGAACTGATACAGGTACAGAAGCACTTGCGACTTTACGTGATTTTCGGCGACGTCGACGCACACTTTTGGTGGGACGAACACAGTCACTGTTAGCTAAAGTGTCACTGGACGGGTGGGAATGAACCACATGAATGTCCATGGGTGAAGGTCCACGAGCCTGATTGTCCTGGGTTCGATTCCGGCGCGAAGCAAAAGGCCTGGAATTTGTGTGATTGTCTGATCGAAGCTTTTTCTGGCAAACACTTTGAACATGTCCTTTCTTTTGGCAGTAAAAGCAAATAGCTTGGCGTGACGGGCAATTTTCACGCGAATGTCTAGTTGCACACCGCGGGCATGATTTCACTGCAGTTGCTTGCTTACGCGGCGCACGTGTTTGCAAGGTAGGCTGCCGTTGCGACGGGCGCGAGGGCCGCCTAGCGTCCCGTGCAGCGGGCCCGGCAGGCCGGTTAATGTGACACACTGCTGGCGAAGTTTCAAATGATGCCTGAGCAAAGTCAAGTGTGTCTTGCCTATCCAATATGTCTATCACTTGTTGAAGGGAGGGATTGACGAGTTTCAAAATCTGTTCCCGTATTCGAACATCAGACACGTTCTGTGCTATTGCATCACGCACCATAGTGTCTGAATAAGGGAGGCCACATTCACATTCAAAGGCACACTCCCTAGTAAGTCCTTGCAAAGTTGCAACCCACTCCCTATTAGTCTGACCGGCCGTACGTTTTGTACGAAAGAACGTATACCGTTTTGCAACTACATTTACTGTTTCTTTGAAATAGGCATCTAAAGCAGACAAAATTTCTTCGTAGGACAGAGTTGCTACGTCGCGTCGGGGAAACAATTTCACTATCACACGGTAGGTAGACACACCGACACAAGAAAGCAAAAACGGCTGCCGCTCTTTACCTTGGATTCTGTAGGCTGCGAGATGAAAGTTGAACTGGCTGGCCCACTCAGTCCAGGTTTCGCACTCGGCCGCAAAGGGCCTAAATGGCGGTGCGACAGCGTTGTGTGACTGCGGTAGCGATGAAGCGGCGGCTGCCGCATCGGTTTGCAGCGCATGTTGACCCTGGACGAGCTGTCCTAGGGCTTCCAATAACGCCTGCGTCTGCTGATTCTGCAAGCGAAAAAATTCGGACAGTACATCTGGAGAATGTGGCGAAGCCATGACACAAACGAATTAATACAAACTCTTTTACTCGTCGCCAAATAATGTTGTGTCTAGACCATACAGCCTAGACACAATGAGGTAGCTAGGTGCACGCTAAACTAACGCAGACGGGCTTGAAGTTCTGGAACATGAGACTTATTAATGAATTAGAAGAAAAGTACGTAGATGTTACTTAACTTTTATTCTCTTGTTGGAATACATCTCTCTTGAATATTAGTACGCTATAAGCACTGATACAAATGGCGCCTTGCTAGGTAGTAGCTATGGACTAAGCTGAAGGCTATTCGATCTGTCTCTCGGCAAATGAGAGGAAGGCGTCGTACTTCTGGTCGCAAGCAATGTCGTCCGTACAACTGGGGCGAGGTCATGTCCGTGTCTTGTGACCTGCCATGTGGTGGCGCTAGGTTAGCGATTACACAGTGGCGACACGCGGGTCCGACATGTACTACAGGACCGCGGCCGATTTAAGTTACCACCTAGCAAGTGTGGTGTCTAGCGGTGACACCACAGCCGGAATACTCCCAGTCGTTTTCAATACTTTAACACAATCAGCGTGCCCTCAGCTTTTAATTATTGGGACAGTTTTCTAAGATAATCTCACGAAATGATATTCGTGTTGCCGGACAGCAGTGTATGGCTACATTTCCGGCAATATGAGCTTCTTTGATCCGTGTAAACGCATCTTTAGATGTCTATGATGAAGTCTTGTCGGGTTATCAGCCGAGTCAAGGCGTCGTTCTGCGGCATCTTCAAGCGAAGATGACAAGTGGGAAACTTGTTGAAACGTTACCGCAGAACGACGCCTTGACTCGGCTGATAACAAGACTTCATCGTCGAGATTCGCCGAGAAAGTCTAAACTCGCATCTTTAGATGTCATCTTACATCAGCAGCAAAACGTGTAGGCGCCTCTTCATGCGTCTACCACATTCCACAACGATAACCCACGAGTAAAGTATGAGCACAGTTAGATGGTGACGTAATCGAAAAGGTTTAATTTCAAATGCACTCTAAGACAAAACGAAACGACACACCACGAAGGAATTATTAGAATGGGACGGAAATCGGTAGATGTACATCTAAAGACAAACAAATGACTGCAATTTGAGAAAAATCGGATGGCTTATTCAAGAGAAAGAGCTTTACAATAACGCGTTGGTCTACCTCTGGGCCTTATTCAAGCGGTTATTCGGCTTGGCATTGTTCGTAGAGTTGTTGGATGGCGTCCTGACGGATATCGTTTCAAATTCTATCCAATTGGAGCGTTAAATCGTCAAAATCCCGACATGGTTGGAGGCCTCTGCCCATAATGCTCCAAATGTTCTGAGTTAGAGAGAGTTCCGGCGAGCTTGCCGGTCAAGGTAGGGTTTGGCGAGCACGAAGGCAAGCAGTGTAAACCCTCGCCGTGTGCAGTCGAGCACTATCTTACTGAAATGCAAGCCCAGGATGGCTTGCAATGGAGGGCAACAAAACGGGTAGTCCTGCTATGAAAAGAAATGGCGCCATAGACCATCACTCCTGGTTGTGGGGACATATGGTGGGCGACAGTCAGATTGGTATCTCCCCACTGTCTGGGGCCTCTCCAGACACGTCCTCAGCGCGGAATCCCGTTGACTGGAGTAGAATTGTCTTCTGTGATGAGTCTCGCTTCAAACTGGGCCCCGATGACCAGCGAAGAAGTGTCTGGTGACCCCACAGACGGCGGTGGGATACCAGTGTCACCTGCCATAGGGCCCGACAGCCAGGAGTGTTGGTTTGGGGTGCCATTCCATTCATAGGAGATGCCCTTTGATTGTCGTCCGTGGCATCCTTACAGCACAGCTGTACGTCGACGATATTGTACGCCCCGTTTTGTTGCCCTTCATGGCAAGCCATTCTGGGCATACCTTTGAGAAAGATAATGCCCACCTGCTATGTGTTCCTCCTGTTTGTAGCCCTTCATGGCAAGCCATTCTGGGTCTACCTTTGAGCAAGATAATGCCCACCTGCTATGTGTTCCTACATTTGTAGCCATTCATGGCAAGCCATTCTGGGCATACCTTTGAGCAAGATAATGCCCACCCACTATGTATTCCTAATGTTTGTAGCCCTTCATGGCAAGCCATTCTGGGTCTACCTTTGAGCAAGGTAATGCCCACCTGCTATGTGTTCCTACTTTTGTAGCCATTCATGGCAAGCCATTCTGGGCATACCTTTGAGCAAGATAATGCCCACCCGCTATGTATTCCTAATGTTTGTGGCCCTTCATGGCAAGCCATTCTGGGCATACCTTTCGAGCAAGATAATGCCCACCCGCTAAGTGTTCCTACTGTTTGTAGCCCTTCATGGTAGGCCATTCTGGACATACCTTTGAGCAAGATAATGCCCACCCACTATGTGTTTCTACTGTTTGTAGCCCTTCATGGCAAGCCATTCTGGCCATTCCTTTGAGCAAGATAATGCCCACCCCCTGTGTGTTTCTACTGTTTGTCTTCGTGCTTTCCAAACCCTACCTTGGCCAGCAAGGTCTTCCCAACTCAGAATGTTTGCAGCATCATAGGCAAGACCCTTCAAACGCCTCGAAATCTTGACGTCCTAATGCGACAGTTGGACAGAATTCGGCGCGATATTCCTCAGGAGGACATCGAACAACTCTATCAATTAAGGCCAAAGCGAATAAATGCTTGCATAAGGGCCAGAAATGCACGATCATGTTACTGACTTGCTCAATTTGTGAAACTCTTTCTCTACTAATTAAACCAATTTTTCCGAGATTGTTATCATTTATTTGTTTGTATATGCCGGCCGAAGTGGCCGTGCGGTTAAAGGCGCTGCAGTCTGGAACCGCAAGACCGCTACGGTCGCAGGTTCGAATCCTGCCTCGGGCATGGATGTTTGTGATGTCCGTAGGTTAGTTAGGTTTAACTAGTTCTAAGTTCTAGGGGACTAATGACCTCAGAAGTTGAGTCCCATAGTGCTCAGAGCCATTTGAACCATTTTTTTGTTTGTATATCTACATCATATCTACCGATTTTTGTTCCATTCGGATAATTCCTTCGTCCCCCCCCCCCCCGTCCTCTTTCCAAGCGTTTATCCCATCGTCTGGTGTCAGCTGTCTACATGACTCGATAATTTTTTTTATTTTAACTGGGTGGCCAGATGGTCTTCCTGACACCTCAGGCGTCAGTTAATCTATGGGAGAGATAACACTGTGCACAACCTGTCTGTGAATCGTGGAAACTTTGTTCTGTGAGTTATTGTACTGTAACGGTTTGTATATCGTATTTTCTGAGCGGAGAGATCGGCGAACAGCCCAGCATTTGCGTATTCAGCGTGGAAAATCGCCTAAAAACTACGCTCAGGCTCGTTGATCGGCCACGCAGATTCGCTGGGGGTGCGCCAACTCCCTGTCTCGCTTGCTGCGCGTTGAACTACTCGTATACGAGAACATCATCGTAAGTGACCTTTAGCGAATGCCGGGATGGTTTTTTACAAGTGTCATGGCCGCTTCCTTTATTATTGTTCCGTCTCTGATAATCACGCCATCAACGTAACAGAAAACTGTGATGCATCTTTCTTTCTTCCAAGTGCATTTCTCTGGACAACACTGGGTTTAACCCTTGAAAATTCGTCCTAGTGCATTTCTGTGGACAGCACTGGCTTTAACCCGTGAAAAATGTAATCGCTGTAAGTGACTGTAAGCTGAAGAAATCACATCGCTTTAAGAGGAACATATACACTACTGGCCATTAAAAGTGCTACACCAAGAAGAAATTCAGATGATAAACGGGTATTCTTTGGACAAATATGTTATACTAGAACTGACATCTGATTACATTTTCACGCAATTTGGGTACATAGATCCTGAGAAATCAGTACCCAGAATAGCCACCTCTGGCCGTAATAACGGCCTTGATACGCCTGGGCATTGAGTCAAACAGAGCTTGGATGGCGTGTACAGGTACAGGTGGCCATGCAGCTTCAGCACGATACCACAGTTCATCAAGAGTAGTGTCTGGCGTATTGTGACGAGCCAGTTACTCGGCCACCATTAACCAGACGTTTTCAATTGGCGAGAGATCTGGAGAATGTGCTGGCCAGGGCAGCAGTCGAACATTTTCTGTATCCCCAAAGGCGCGTATAGGACCTGCACCATGCGGTCGTGCATTACCCTGCTGAAATGTAGACTTCCGAAGGGATCGAATGAAGGGTAGAGCCACGGGTCGTAACACATCTGAAATGTGACGTCCACTGTCCAAAGTGCCGTCAATGCGAACAAGAGGTGACCGAGACGTGTAACCAATGGCACCCTATATCATCACGCCGGGTGATACGCCAGCATGGCGATGACGAATACACGCTTCCAATGTGCGTTCACCGCGATGTCGCCAAACACGGATGCGACCATCATGATGCTGTAAACAGAACCTGCATTCATCCGAAACAATGACGTTTTGCCCTTCGTGCACCCAGGTTCGTCGTTGAGTACACACCATCGCAGGAGCTCCTGTCTGTGAAGCAGCGTCAAGGGTAACCGCAGCCATGGTCTCCGAGCTGATAGTCCATGCTGCTCCAAACATCGTGGAACTGTTCGTGCAGATGGTTGTTGTCTTGCAAACGTCCCCATCTGTTGACTCAGGGATCGAGACGTGGCTGCACGATCCGTTACAGCCATGCGGATAAGATGCCTTTCATCTCGACTGCTAGTGATACGAGGCCGTTGGGATCCAGCACGGCGTTCCGTATTACCCTCCTGAACCCACCTATTCCATATTCTGCTAACAGTCATTGGATCTCGACCAACGCGAGCAGCAATGTCGCGATACGATAAACCGCAATCGCGATAGGCTACAATCCGACCTTTATCAAAGTCGGAAACGTGATGGTACGCATTTCTCCTCCTTACACGAGGCATCTCTACAACGTTTCACCAGGCAACGCCGGTTAACTGCTGTTTGTGTATGAGGAATCGGTTGGAAACTTTCCTCATGTCAGTACGTTGTAGGTGTCGCCACCGGCGCCAAGCTTGTGTGAATGCTCTGAAAAGCTAATCGTTTGAATATCACAGCATCTTCTTCCTGTCGGTTAAATTTCGCGTCTGTGGCACGTCATCTTCGTGGTGTAGCAATTTTAATGGCCAGTAGTGTACGTAGTGGTAACTGATCGGTGGTGCTCACGTGAAACGAACAATAAAATAAATTACATTGCGTAAAGCGCCTTGAGAATGAGGATGCTACACATCGCAAAATAGGCTGATTTGGACGACTTTAGATAGTCTCATTCCTGTAAATTGTTCGTATGTTGCGAAAACCGTAGAGTTAACAAAAGGTACTACTGTACTTGTATTTAAGTCTATTAATATAGCAAATACCAGTCCCGGTATATCCAACAGGTTTCCATAGCCAAGGGGTAGCGTGCCTGCGTTGTATTGCGGAGAGACCGGTCTGCTGCTGCCGCGGTTTGGGGTCCAGCAGCCTTGGCTGTATTACGCAACACGCAGCACATCACCAGCTCCACCAGCTGGCAACGTATTTCTTTTGCATCGGTACAGTTATGCCAGCACGCGAAAGAGTCGAGTTGCAGTGCTCCAGTATCTTATATCATCTCCAACTACTTCTGCAATTGTTGATAGTATAAACCGCTACACAACAGACAGTGGAAAGTTCACATCGTGAAACATTAGTCCTATATTTACCAAACTTTGTGGAGATGTCTGTCAATAATTAACCTTTCATTCTATTCAGAACTGATGTCTACCGTCAACATCAGGATGAAGTGCGACCTCCGATGGCGCAATACTATCTTGTATTCAATGCCCCATGCAAGGAAACAGCCGCCGAATGCCTCTACAGGGATTTCTTGCCGTGCGCGAAACACATGCTTTGCCAGTTCATGAAGGTTACGGGTCGCAGACTGTTATGAAGGTGCACAAATCCCAATGCATCCCGGACTTGATCTATGGGTGACAAATTAGGCGATCTGGCAGCTCAATCAAGAATGCGAACACTCCTAAACGTGTCTTTGGTGTGAACTGTTGCATTACCCTAAAAGAATTTGGTTCCTCGGTCATGAAGGGGATGACAGCAGGGTTCACCGTTTCTGCCACATAACAGCTAGCATTCACCTTCCCTTCCCCAATTACATGGTCCCTGTTGATCCACTGTGGATACGGGACAGCGGCCGGTCAAATATTTACTAAGGTAAATCGCCAAATTGCCGTATGCTTTGAGAAGTTATTTGTTTTAGACAACCAGTTTCGGTATCTCAGTAACGCCATCTTTAGACCCATATGCAGTCCATGTATAGCCCACCAGATCTATCGATGTTTGTATAAATGGAGCCATCAGTATCTGGATTTCGTAATTTCGTTTTTGCATTGTTAGTTTGAAGACTTTACAGCAGCTCCAAGTTATTATTTCCAATTTTGGCCACTAGGTGCAAATCTGGCGCTGTGAATACAAGAAAAACATATATCTACATCTACATCCATACTCCGCAAGCCACCTGACGGTGTGTGGCGGAGGGTACCTTGAGTACCTCTATCGATTCTCCCTTCTATTCCAGTCTCGTATTGTTCGTGGAAAGAAGGATTGTCGGTATGCCTCTGTGTGGGCTCTAATCTCTCTGATATTATCCTCATGGTCTCTTCGCGAGATATACGTAGGAGGGAGCAATATACTGCTTGCCTCCTCGGTGAAGGTATGTTCTCGAAACTTCAACAAAAGCCCGTACCGAGCTACTGAGCGTCTCTCCTGCAGAGTCTTCCACTGGAGTTTATCTATCATCTCCGTAACGCTTTCGCGATTACTAAATGATCCTGTAACGAAGCGCGCTGCTCTCCGTTGGATCTTCTCTATCTCTTCTATCAACCCTATCTGGTACGCATCCCACACTACTGAGCAGTATTCAAGCAGTGGACGAACAAGCGTACTGTAACCTACTTCCTTTGTTTTCGGATTGCATTTCCTTAGGATACTTCCAATGAATCTCAGTCTGGCATCTGCTTTACCGACGATTAATTTTATATAGTCATTCAATTTTAAATCACTCCTAATACCTACTCCCAGATAATTTATGAAATTAACTGCTTCCAGTTGCTGACCTGCTATATTGTAGCTAATTGATAAAGGATCTGTCTTTCTTTGTATTCGCAGGACATTACACTTGTCTACATTGAGATTCAATTGCCATTTCCTGCACCATGCGTCAATTCGTTGTAGATCCTCCTGCATTTCAATACAATTTTCCATTGTTACAACCTCTCGCTATACTACAGCATCATCCGCAAAAGCCTCAGTGAACTTCCGATGTTACCCACAAGGTCATTTATATATATTGTGAGTAGCAACGGCCCTACGACACTCCCCTGCGGCACACCTGAAATCACTCTTACTTCGGAAGACTCCTCTCCATTGAGAATGACATGCTGCGTTCTGTTATCTAGGAACTCTTCAATCCAGTCACACAATTGGTCTGATAGTCCATATGTTCTTACTATGTTCATTAAACGACTGTGCGGAACTGTATCGAACGCCTTGCGGAATTCAAGAAACACGGCATCTACCTGTGAACCCGTGTTTTTGATTCTCTGAGTCTCGTGGACGAATAGCGCGGACTGGGTTTCACACGATCGCCTTTTTCGAAACCCATGCTGATCCCTACAGAGTAGATTTCTAGTCTCCAGAAAAGTCATTATACTCGAACATAATACGTGTTCCAAAATTCTACAACGTAACGGTTTAGGAACGGGATGTGGACAGTAAAGACCAAATAGGTTAGAAAGGCATAGCGTTGATTTTTTTTTATTAAACACTGCTTACATCAGTTGTTAAAAATGAGCACCGTTGACATCGACGAGATGTTGCACCCGTAAAACTACGTGATCAGCAGCTCCAGATTTGCACATGGTGGCCAGAATTGGAACTATTTTTTCCGGCGTAAATCGGTTCCACATTAACCCATTAGCATATCTAACAAGTTTCGCTAAAAGCTAAACTACATCCGAAAAGGCCTTGGAAGGCAACGGTACCGACCGGCCGCCGTGTCATCCTCAGCCACAGGCGTTATTGGATGCGGATATGGAGGGGCATGTGGTCAGCACACCGCTCTCCTGGCCATATATCAGTTTTCGAGACCGGAGCCGCTACTTCTCAGTGAAGTAGCTCCTCAGTTTGTCTTACAAGGGCTGAGTGCACCCCGCTTGCCAACAGCACTCGGAAGAGCGGATGGTCACCCACCCAACTGCTAGCCCAGCTCGACAGCGCTTAACTTCGGTGATCTGACGGGAACCGGTGTTACCACTGTGGCAAGGCGGCCGCCTTGCGATAATTACAGCCCACACTGGACCTCGGTGAATGTTCAAATGTGTGTGAAATCTTATGGGACTTAACTGCTAAGGTCATCAGTCCCTAAGCTTACACACTACTTAACCTAAATTATCCTAAGGACAAACACACACACCCATGCTCGAGGGAGGACTCGAACCTCCGCCGGAACCAGCCGCACAGTCCAGGACCTTGGTGAAAGGCTACAAGTTACCACCCGGCAATACAGCAGACTGCCCGTGCTATCTGTCGGTATGACGCTCCCGTACACCTCGCGCCAATGATCCGATCTTTGTCAAAGCCCGAAAGATAGCGGTAAGTTACGTGTGCACCTCCACTAGGCAGCCTCTACCTCAAGATTTACCTCAGCGGCAGACATATTCAGTAGCCATCATGTACTCACACCATACATCATCTCTAAAAATGGCCTATTTCTATACCGAGAATATACTAGCACAAGGATGAAATTTAAACCAAAGTATTCCACAATAATTAAGCAACAGTTTGGAAATGGCCGGCCGCGGTGGTCTAGCGGTTCTGGCGCTGCAGTCCGGAACCGCGGGACTGCTACGGTCGCAGGTTCGAATCCTGCCTCGGGCATGGGTGTGTGTGATGTCCTTAGGTTAGTTAGGTTTAAGTAGTTCTAAGTTCTAGGGGACTTATGACCTAAGATGTTGAGTCCCATAGTGCTCAGAGCCATTTGAACCATTTTTGGAAATGGTCTGCCAAGGTATTCGTGGCGTAACTCTTCCTATTTTCGTCAGAGTATTTTAATTTCTCATTCCACCTACTTGTTTGGCCCCATACTCAATCTGTCTGTACCTTGTGGTACCCAGATAGTCACTTTATATCGAGCACTCGCGACATCCGCGGTTACCTACATTTCATGTCGTAACCTGAGTCGGCGACTTGTTTATCCAGCTTTTGGTTCCTTTCTTTAACTATACGTAGGCAACTTAGTAAATGCCAGTTACACATCCCTTATTTTTGTAAGAACTTTTCCAGGACATCTCACCTCAAATTTTCTTCCTATGAGGACGTACTGAAAAGTAATGACTCCGAAATTTTTATGTGAAGACTCTTAAAGGTTTTTAAACAAAGCAAGCGTTATTAAGTTTATACATCTCTATTCTTCATGTCTACATATTTTCAGCCCTGTGCCGCTAGAGGGCTCCAAATTGTAGAATGTAACATGGCGGTGTGTAACGTCACTATGTCGGTGCGTTAGGAAATTTCGAATTCGAAGAGTTCGTCCACATATGGAGCATGACAGTGCCAGAGCGCTGCTACGTCTACCACAGCCCGACGGCTTGGATTCACAGTCATCGATGACACTCGGTACAGTTCCGACTTGGCCCCATCCGATTTCCATCTATTTCCAAAACTTAAGAAACATCTTCGACGACTCCACTTTGATACTGATGAAGCCGTGCAAGGAGAGGTTAGGCTGTGGTTCTGTCAACAAAGTCAGATATTTTACAGTGACGGCATCAACAAACTAGTCTTTCGTTATGAGAAATGTTTTCATCGACAGGGTGACTACGTCGATAAATAAATATGTAGATATGAAGAATAAAGATGTAGAATGTTAATAACGTTTGTTTTATTTTAAAGAGTTTTCACATTAAAAAATCGGAGGCATTACTTTTCAGGACGCCCTCGTATTACCTTCCCACTAGACGTTTTATTCGTCTATTGAGCATTTAAAATTTTTTTCTTTGTCTGAGTTTCAAATTCTTCGTCTTTCTTCGTCTGCGAGTTTCCTATCGTCCACGTTCACGTCCACTATAGTTTCAGCAATCGCGGTACAGACTCCATGTTTTTATTTGACTACTACTCTCTTCGGCGCTGAATAAATCTCTTACTTTTCCTGTATGCTAGTTCTCTTACTACTACAAATTAACAATCGGAGACAGATTCTTCACAAAGGGGGCAATAGCGGAAGAGAAACACGGTTTAATTACGTATAAAACCAACTACAATGAAAAATTATTAACATTTTTCATCATTAGCACCAGTCATCTTACATCTGCTCGAAAAGGCTTCGTCTGGACATTCCCCATACGTTACTGTTTTCAGCTATTCGTATCCACATGGATCCTGCATGTTTTGTAATGTCACCAACCTTCCTGCCATTACTGTATATGTCCGCTCGATATTTTATTGTCTCTTCGAGTCCATGGACCACCTACCAACAGTTTTCCTTGGTACTTGTTCCATCCACCTCCAGTTCGCCTTCACTACAGTGTGAGGGGAAGGTTGCTATCGATGGACTGGCTTCATCGATGGGTCGGCTCGATTCCTCTGTGGAGATTGACAGTAGTTGCATTCTAGCGGTCATTAAGTGTACTTAGTCGTGCCAAAGATTCACAATCTGAGAAGCGAGTTATTTCACGAAAACACAGTGGAAAAATTTAAGATTTGCGCTATGTTCTTCTAACTGACTATATTAAAGTTTGAAACGTCTTAGAGGTATGGTTATAGTGATTAAATTTCTGCAACCATGATTGAAAGGTACGAGTAATTCACATCATTTTGTCGTATTCTCAATATAAAGTTACGTGCTGTGGAGGGAGACCAGGTGTTGTTAAGCGATGCAGTGCGAGTGGCTTTGACTTTTGTTTTTTTTCTTTCGAATGCGACATTTCTACTTTTATCCCACTTAGTTTCGAATACATGTTATTCGGTTTGAAATGCCAACAAAAATCTAAAATAAGAAACGTCAAACGGTTGACTCTTATTTAGATGTATGTAGTATTCAGCAGCTATTACACCACAGCCCATTGACGGGAGTGCCTGGCTCAATGAAGGAAACCAGCCCGCTTGAATGAGACGATGACACACTATTTTATTTTTCAAAAATTTCATTAATGGTCAATATTTATGACTTCTGTGTCTACTATAGTGAAATGCAAAACATAATGTTCAGATTACACTGAAAATAAAATATTTATTACAATATCCAAAGGATTTTATTACACATTTTGATTAGGTGGCCTATCGATAGCAGCCTTCCCTTAACTGCTTCTTCTACACCAGTCTGTTCTCCGAGCCATTCGTTCTTTCTCCTGTCTCTGCTAGTAATTCCCTGATTCTCTGGTCGTGGTCACTTTGCGGGATGTGTATGGAAGGATGTAATATGTAGTCTGATTCTTCTTGGAACGGAAGCTCGCAGAATTTTAACTACAAGTTTCCCTTGACATACAACGCTTCTCTTGTAAGATCTGCCGCTAGCATTTGATGGACATCTTCGAGACGTTACCGCGCTTAACTAAACGAAGTTGTGGTGAAACGCGTCGCTCGTCTTTACGTATTCTCTGTCTCGTCTATTGATGCTACACGGTGACTGTCTCAGGCTGACGTGCGTTCTCAAGAATGAGGAGAACTGGAGTTTTGTGAGCTATCTCCTTCGTGTTTGAATTGGCTTTGCTTGGGATTCTTCGTATGAATCTCATTCTCGCCTTTCCTACAAACAAGTCTTGAGCTCACTTCGGATTCATACTCGTAGATATTTTACGGTTGTTGCTGCATCCAGTGACTGACCGCCGGTCATGTAACCGAACAATAATGGTTCTTTCCCACTACTAATGCCATGCGCAAACCGAGTGCACTTTTTGTGAGTGGACTCAATGTGCTGGGGATTATTCCAATTAATCTCACTCTAGGATTGCGTTTCCTACGAGTCGTTTAATGTGGTATTTCCACCTTAAATCACTCCTTACGTGTAGTCACATATACATTCAATGGCTGCGACTTTTCCAGTGACTGTTCATCAATGGTTTAATCAAACAATAACGGGCTTTTCCGCTTACATATATGCAATACGTTACGTGTGTGTACGTTGAGGGTCCACAGCCAGTTTCTACAGCAAGTATTGATCTTCTAAGGGACTTCTGGTTTTCGCTACTGTTTTTCGGCGTTGTTACTGTCCTCAATACATCATCCGCTAACGGACCCACGCAACCTCCGACATTATCCGACACATCTTTTATCAAGCTTATCCATTACAGTTGTTCTAGAACCCGTGACTGTCCATTCAATACAAGTAGGTAGTACTGCAACTACTCACTTTTTTCAAACACTCGTTTACTCCATAAACCGGTTTTCGAGCCTTTAGAGCCTCACCTTCCGACGGTTCACATGCAGATTACGGGTTTATTTCCATGCGGAGTACTGGCTTGCGACAATATGGGCGGGTATACAGGGTGTTACAGAAAGGTACGGACAAACTTCCAGGAAACATTCCTCACACACAAAGAAAGAAAATACGTTATGTGGACATGTGTCCGGAAACGCTTACTTTCCATGTTAGAGCTCATTTTATTACTTCTCTTCAAATCACATTAATCATGGAATGGAAACACACAGCAACAGAACGTACCAGTGTGACTTCAAACACTTTGTTACAGGAAATGTTCAAAATGTCCTCCGTTAGCGAGGATACATGCATCCACCCTCCGTCGCATGGAATCCCTCATGTGCTGATGCAGCCCTGGAGAAAGGCGTATTGTATCACAACCGTCCACAATACGAGCACGAAGAGTCTCTACATTTGGTACCGGGGTTGCGTAGACAAGAGCCTTCAAATGCCCCCATAAATGAAAGTCAAGAGGGTTGGGCTCAGGAGAGCGTGGAGGCCATGGAATTGATCCGCCTCTACCAATCCATCGGTCACCGAATCTGTTGTTGAGAAGCGTACGAACACTTCGACTGAAATGTGCAGGAGCTCCATCGTGCATGAACCACATGTTGTGTCGTACTTGTAAAGGCACATGTTCTAGCAGCACAGGTAGAGTATCCCGTACGAAATCATGATAAGGTGCTCCATTGAGCGTAGGTGGAAGAACATGGGGCCCAATCAAGACATCACCAACAATGCCTGCCGAAACGTTCAGAGAAAATCTGTGTTGATGACGTGATTGCACAATTGCGTGCGAATTCTCGTCAGCCCACACATGTTGATTGTGAAAATTTACAATTTGATCACGTTGGAATGAAGCCTCATCCGTAAAGAGAACATTTGCACTGAAATGAGGATTGACACATTGTTGGATGAACCATTCGCAGAAGTGTACCCGTGGAGGCCAATCAGCTGCTGATAGTGCCTGCACACGCTGTACATGGTACGGAAACAACTGGTTCTCCCGTAGCACTCTCCATACAGTGACGTGGTCAACGTTACCTTGTACAGCAGCAACTTGTCTGACGCTGACATTAGGGTTATCGTCAACTGCACGAAGAATTGCCTCGTCCATTGCAGATGTCCTCGTCGTTCTAGGTCTTTCCCAGTCACGAGTCATAGGCTGGAATGTTCCGTGCTCCCTAAGATGCCGATCAATTGCTTCGAACGTCTTCCTGTCGGGACACCTTCGTTCTGGAAATCTGTCTCGATACAAACGTACCGCGCCACGGCTATTGCCCCGTGCTAATCCATACATCATCAAATGGGCATCTGCCAACTCCGCATTTGTAAACATTGCACTGACTGCAAAACCACGTTCATGATGAACACTAACCTGTTGATGCTACGTATTGATGTGCTAGATGCTACGAGTAGTACTGTAGAGCAATGAGTCGCATGTCAACACAAGCACCGAAGTCAACATTACCTTCCTTCAATTGGGCCAACTGGTGGTGAACCGAGGAGGTACAGTACATACTGACGAAACTAAAATGAGCTCTAACATGGAAATTAAGCGTTTCCGGACACATGTCCACATAACATCTTTTCTTTATTTGTGTGTGAGGATAGTTTCCTGCAAGTTTGGCCGTACCTTTTTGTAACACCCTGTATAAATGGATCCACCTGCCAGGTTACACTGTGATTGCTAATTGGCTACAAATCGCTCACTTTTCACTGTGAATATAAATACATAACGATTGTCACTATCAATCGGCTAATTAGGATTCGCGTGACCGATGTTTTCGGAATGGAAGCTGGTTAGTGTATAGGATGCTACTTTGTTCGAGATACCTCAATATGTCTGAGATCAGAAAATGTGTAGGACTGTAAAACACATGGACATAAACGAGATTTGATGATAGTTTTGTGGATCACATCTCGTAGACGGTGATACTGTAACGATTCGGCCATGGATGGCGCATTATCAGTCGCTTCGGGTCTGGCAGTCTCGCACTCTCTCTTATGAGCTGATACTTCTTCCCTAGCACTAACTGTCGCTCCCTCAGCGAAGTAGATAAAGATTTTACGAGTGGTGAAAAAGAAATAACCTTCCTCGAAAGGCACTAGGGAAGTTCGCATGGCAAAGTTTTAACTTATTTTGTTGCTTCGTTATTGTCCAAGCTTGTACGGCACATGCTTAGAGCAGCTTGTTAGTCACCGCCCCAAAATGCACCGTCAATAGGAGAGAGACGCGTGGAGATGGTACCCCATCGATAAAATGCGTCTTTGTGAGATGTGGCACCTCGTCATTGCCTTACCCTACTTAGGGGATCATGTTGTTAATCAGGAGAGGACGTGGTGGTGGTGGTGGTGGGGGGGGGGGGGAATAGGGATTATATACTAACATTTTTGAACAAATCGTTTTATTCTTCCCTGAAATCTTAGAAATGACATATTGTAACTTGTGAAGCAGCTGTATAGTTTATTTTTAATTGTACGACCGGTTTCTGTCAGAGGCCGTTTTCCAGTACAAATTTCTGTTAGTAACAGGTGCTTTACATACAGGGTTATTATAATTAAAGTTAAAATTTCAAACCGCTGTAGAAGTAACATTACTGGTCAGAATGACGTCAAATTGCAACGGAATATTATCGGAGAAGGGGGAAAACGTATGGCAGAAGAAAAATAAATGGCTCTGAGCACATATGCGACTTAACTTCTGAGGTCATCAGTCGCCTAGAAGTTAGAACTAATTAAACCTAACTAACCTAAGGACATCACACACACCAATGCCCGAGGCAGGATTCGAACCTGCGACCGTAGCGGTCGCTCGGTTCCAGACTGTAGCGCCTAGAACCACATGACCACCCCGGCCGGCGAAGAAAAATAAATAGATATAAAATGTAGCTATAGATGGCGCTGTAAGCATCTTAATTTAATAGTGGTCGACTACAAATGACACATGAATCATAAAACAATGCCTAAGGGGTACGTTTGACGTTAAACAAACTGTACTACTCAGTGTGCATGGGTGTACAGGTGTGATACTGTTAGTTACGTAAGCCCATCCACCGCAGCAAGGTCACATCACATCGGATGGGAAAAATCGGTTTTTAGTTGTCCTGAGGCCAAAAAGCGCATAAAAGCATCAATCAAAATCATATCGGATTATTAATTTCTGTGTGACTGTTCAATATGCTGTCCACCGTTTTCTGCAAGAAGTTGAAATCGAGAAACAGCATGTTCCACAACTGATCAAAGTGTTTCCGTGGTCACGTTCAGAATGTGTTGCGCGATGCGTGCCTTCAGTGTAGCTAAGTTTGCAGTCAGAACACCGAACACAGATAGCTTCACTGCCAGAAGTCTCACGGATTAAGATCAGGTGATCCGGACGGCCAGGCTGTAGGGAAATAGCGGCTGATAATTCTAGCATTTCCGAAATGGCGCTTCAGCATATGTTTAACCGGATTTGCAAGGTGGCTCAAATGGCTCTGAGCACTATGCGACTTAACTTCTGAGGTCATCAGTCGCCTAAAACTTAGAACTAATTAAACCTAACTAACCTAAGGACATCACACACATCCATGCCCGAGGCAGGATTCGAACCTGAGACCGTAGCGGTCGCCCGGTTCTAGACTGTAGCGCCTAGAACCGCACGGCCACTCCGACCGGCCATTTTCAAGAAGTGGAGGTGCGCCATCTTGCATAAAAATGATCCCATCCCCAACATCCACGCTTTTGGAGAGCTGGATTGACGTGGTTGCTCAAAAGACACTCATAGCGCTTACCAGTGACGGTACAGGTAACACGACCGAAAGCACCTGTCACTTCCAAAAAATATGCCCCTATGATAAATGATGCCGTAAACCCGCACCACACAATAACCTTTTCAAGATGAAGTGGTACTGGTTGATTTGCGTGTGGATTTTCAGTTGCCCATATTCGACAATTCTGTGTCCAATAAACGTGGGCTCTAAGTTGCATACCTGAGGAGCTATGACCATTCGTTCATCTTCGTTAATGTGAAACACATCGCCTCTACTGAGCAAGTTTTCATAGCTGTTAAGGTACGCACTTTAGAGCCTACGTTTATTGGACATTTTTTCTCGTTTTTGTCCACACTACCACCACTGAAAGTTACCAGCCCTACACTCTTCGCAACACAAGAACCGGTACATGCATTCAACTGTCAGAGGTATGAGAACGGTTTTCGTTTATAACTTTCGACTCGTTCGTTTCCGGTACAGGGATCCTTACTTCAAATTAATACATTTATCGTTCTCCATCATCCTAGAAAGTCTGTGACATCATCTCGGAATCACCCCGTGTATACGTACATTTACAGACGTCCGCACCTATAACTTTCACGCTCTGTATTCTCGTTGGATGACGTTTCCGGACACGGGTTCCTATTCAAAATACGATGTACTCACTCCCCTCTATAAGTCCTAGAAGTCTGTAACGGGAATTTCCGACCACCCTGTATAAGAAACTATCAGCCTCGATTGTGGTAATGAAAACAACCTTTACCTAGGTTTTAGGCCAAATAATTGAGCCTTCTTCAGAAGATATACCTGAGTCTATAATTTGTCTAATAGGGCATGGTTTAGAAATAAAACTAAAACAGCCTGATTAGGCGTAGTCACATTTTAAAATTGCGGTACATAAGTACTAAGTCAACACCAAGACTTGACTTAAGCTCTGGCGTGCGCCTCGTCTCCATGGACGCCGTGCGGTGGTCCTGGGGAGCTCACGTGAAACTAAGTAGGACTAGACAACGCGCTGCAAAACAACATGGCGGGGAACACTGCGCATGTCTAACTGAGACCATGACTGTCAAAGATAAAAAAGACCAACGCAGTTATATCTTAAAACAAAGAACTTATAGAAAGGTTGAAGATCTTAAACATAAAGCCTATGCACCAGGTTATGACTACAATGTACCAAACTATACATGGATTTTTGTATGAGTTCGAACACACTACCCCGACTTACTCTATTAGAATATATCGGCCCTTTCACAACAAATGCTGCATAACGCACCCATCGTTAGTAACACTAGAACCACTGATATTTGGACATACCTAGAACCGCGACTGGGTCACTAATGACCCGCGATCTTTTCCTTTATTTCCCCTTTGTCAATGGGTTAATGTTACTGCCAATGAATCTATTGTTAGAAGCACTAGGAAATATAGAATGAAATTAACAAAAATAAACAAGGTTTACACTAATTATAATTTTATATTTTAAAACTTTCATGTATTTGCTGAGTGTTTTTACTGGCTACCGTTACATAATGAACACAAATAATAGTCTTTTGATGTACATTTGTTGCTCACAGTTTTCTTGCAGATGTGACACTTTACAAATCATTTGTTTCCTTCACAGTTAGACTTTATAAGGCAATGTGTTCGCTTTTTTTTTGTCTGTCAGGAATATCTTCAGATCTGACAGGGACGCTAGTCTTTCTAGTCGCTGCGTACTTCTCAGCAAGCTCCTCCCCCAGCTGCAGGATGAAATCCCTGCGTTTCAGTTTTTTATCATTTAGAGTATTGAACAATACCCACGCATTTATCCCAGCCAAATCCAGCAAGTTGTAAAATGTGTGAACAGGCCAACGTCTCGATGGTGCTTTGACAGAGTATTTGCGAGCCATTTGGTCGACCACGTCCACTCCATATTTAGAGCAGTTATAAAACGTAACTGTATCTGGCTTCTTTTTTATACCATCCTCAATCGTCACATAAGGATGCATAGTGCTCAGAATCAGGACATTCTTGTTGCTCTTACCATGATAAACAGTCAGTGTGGTATCATCTTTTTTCAACAATACTGTGCGGTATAACTGTTCTCTTGCCTTCTTGATACAGACTGGTATTTCCCTGCGAGATCGATTTATTGTGCCCACAAGACTTGTAGAATTAGCTTTCAGTGTCTCAGAGAGCGCTAAGGAGGTGAAAAAATTGTCACATGTGACATTTATTCCTTTGTTTAGGTAAGATTGCATCTTTTTTTTTTTTACAAAAAAGTCACCAAGACGCTCATCACTCCACCTAGTGTCTTCCTTTCCTAGATAAGGGATAGCATTCACAATATATTTTGAGTCTTTATCTACCGCCATCCAATACTTTTGTCCGGTTTTGAGGCCATTAACTGCTTGAATCTGCAACGGCACTTTGAAGGAAAAAGCTGTTCGTCGATTGTTATATATGGAACTGGTATGTAGCTAGACTGTGCATTCGCAATGAACTCATTCCAGATTTCTGATACCAAAGCAAACTTGTCTTCTCTTAGTCGTTCTAATGTCAAATCTGAGATAACGCATTATCTCCCTGAATCTGTCACGAGCCATTGTTGATTTCACAAAATTATTTCCCCACTTCACTGACGACAATGTGTCTAGTTCTAAGCTCTTAGCTCCAATAGCACCACGGACGTACAATACAGCTATAAAAGCTTCCAGTTCTTCAATTTTTATAGTCCACTCATCTGAGCTCAGTACATGACGTGCTTCAGTTTCTGTACATTTTACAATATGTTTCAAAATTTTGTCCGTTATCATTAGATGCCATGCACTGTAACAGGTCTCATTCACGTTTCGTTTTGCATGCGGAGATGGTCCTGTCCTATTTTTGAAAACATTCTGTTGTCCATATCTTCCAGCTGAACAGTCACCTATTACTCCAACTTTCCAGGTTGTTCCATCGGGTGCTAAAATATCGCTACCTGAAGGAAACTGAAGTAGTCCAGAACCCTGGGCATTTTGATGTCCACGCCGACCTTGAGGACGTCCATTTCCTCGAGTTGACTTAGTCTTTGTGGCAGCTGTTCCTGTAATAGTAGTTATACGTATTAGAACGCGATTAAATATTGAGTATATTGTGTAATATTAGAACAAAAAAACACCTTCATAAATCTAATATATAACTTGTAAAAATTCAACACGAAACAAAGTGTAAACGTAAGTGTTGCAATTGAAATTAGTGTCTACGCAACATATACATAAACAAAAATTATTATAAAACAAATACATAAACAAGCATACTTTTCTCATCAGCATTCAGTAGAACCTTCTCAGGAGTAACATCGTCTTCTGATGAAGAATCCGGAACTATTGGCGATGGTAATTCTTCCTCAGATGAAGACTCCAGCGGTTAGCCCTCAGATTCATTATCTAAAATCTCATTTAGAGCATTTATAATGTCCTCTTCTGTGCGTAGAAATTTGGGCATAATATATTCGTAAGTTACAAGCACTATCTACACAGACAGAATGCACTAATAAACCCGTTTTCGTGGTACAAAACTCTGGGTGCGCAATATCTGCATACAAGGTCAGACTTGTTTGAACCTCTCTCCCTCTCGTCCCCTGCTGAAAACTGGAACGTCAGCCGGAAGTGAAGTAAAAACGAGTTTTGCGATTGTTGACCCAATACACACTAACAATAGGCATGAAGCTACATGAAAAATGCGATTCTTATAGCGACTGCGCCGGGCCGGTCAGAACTGACCCTTTCACAGTTCTAGGTGAATCTTCATATTTCCCTTTTATGTTTTCGCCATAAAATGTGAAATAAATTATAATCACCAATTGCCTTATTTCATAAAAAGCCACAGAAATGTAACACTCTAGGCAATAATACAAATGAGTGACAAACAAAAGAATTATCAAGTGGGTCACGAGTGACCCAGCCGCGGTTCTAGTGTTAATGGAAGATGTCATAGGACATAAAAGATATAACTGCATTAGTCTTTTATCTTTGACAGTCATGGTCTCAGACATGTGCAGTGTTCCCCGCCATGTTGATTTGCAGCGCGTTATCTAGTCCTACTTAGTTTCACGTGAGCTCCCGCGGCCCACCGCACAGCGTCCATGGAGACGAGGCGCACGCCAGAGCTTAATTTAAGTCTTGGTGTTGACTTAGTACTTATGTACCGCAATTTTAAAATGTTACTACGCCTGTCCATGCTGTTTTAGTTTTATTTCTAAACCATGCCCTATTAGACAAATTATAGATTCAGGTATATCTTTTGAAGAAGGCTCAGTTATTTGGACTGAAACCTAGGTAAAGGTTGGTTTCAATCCCGCAATCGAGGCTGATAGTTTCTTATATATTAGATTATCACGATTGCTGACTGGGCTGCAATGTTGAAAGTACAAAAATACAGATTACACTCTAGAAAAACCAAAGAGAAGGTGGCAAACCTACCAGAAGATATCAGAAAAAAAAGATTAAAGTTGTGTTGCCACATCAGCAGGCTACCACCATCAACACTCACCGACAGAATTCATACAGGGGGTAAAGTCAACAATGCTATGGCGCACACGAGTCAAACATGACACAGAAAAAGCACAAATTAATCCAAGATATACAAGTGGAATGTTAGGTCAGAGAATGGAGTCCCAAAGCAGCTAAGGACAAAGTGAAATGAAGATAGGAAGAGACTCCATGGAGAAAAACAGAGAGAATTGTGGAAGATCAGAAAGAATTTTCAAATGAGGCAGATTGCTTTGCATGATCCTACAGGTTCTCGACGCAAAAACAAAAGTCAAGATATAATATTTACCTGCGAAAAATGCTGCTATAGGAGCACAAAAATGGTGAGTATTCTCCTGTTTAAATAAAAGACTCTGACTGAAAAGTGGTATACCAGCTGCCTCATTCTACCTTCTTCAGCACCTTTAAAAAATTTGGCATGTGACAGTCTCATTCATTCCTTCCCTCTGCTGCTGTCTCTTCTCATTGTCAGCCTCTCTCCCTCGTTGTCATTGCCATACAAGCTGTATCGCTCTCAACAACTTCAACTTTGTCCTTTTCTTTATATTCACCTCCCACTTGCACTGTTTCCGCCGGCCGGGTGGCCGAGCGGTTCTAGGCGCTACAGTCTGGAACCGCGCGATCACTACGGTCGCAAGTTCGAATCCTGCCTCGGGCATGGATGTGTGTGATGTCCTGAGGTTAGTCAGGTTTAAGTACGTATAAAAGTTGAATAATAACTTTATTTTACAATTATTCAGGTATTACAATATGGTCTCCTTCAAAGTACTCGCCCTGAGACGCGATACACTTCTGCCAACGCCGTTGCCACTGTTGATAATATTGCTGAAAGTTTTCAGTTGTGATGTTCAGTTGCCGTGTCGTTTCCACCTTGATGGCTTCCACATCTCCCAAGTGCCGCCCCCGAAGCACCATTTTGCATTTCGGGAACATGAAGAATTCACACGGGGCTAAATCGGGTGAATAAGGCGGGTGGTCTGTCACGGTGATTAAGCTTCGGGCCAAAAACTCGCGCACAACGAGCGACGTGTGAGCGGGCGCATTGTCGTGATGAAGGATCCACCTGCCCCCTTTTGCCAACTCCGGTCGAACTCGGGCCACACGAGCTCTGAGACGTGTCAGAACTTCAACGTAAAAATTTCCGTTCACTCTCTGGCCGGGAGGGACAAATTCCTTGTGAACAATGCCCCTAGAATCAAAGAAAACAATCAACATTGTCTTCACATTGGACCTTGATTTTCGCGACTTTTTTGTTCTCGGTTCTCCTGCTAGTTTCCATTCCTTGCTTTGAGATTTGAGCTCCACATCGAATTCGTAAAACCAGGACTCGTCTCCAGTGATGACTCGGTTGAGAAAGTCCCCTCGTTCCTCTGCTACCAACCAATCCTCACAGCACTCAACCCTCTTTGCTTTCTGTTCTGGCGTCAAGAGCGCACACTATTTCTCCATTTCAAGTTTTTGTGTCAGGATCTCGTGAACGATTGTTTTGGGGATTGACAGCTCGTCAGCAATCATTCTGACCGTCAATCTTCAGAGAATTGTCTCCGTAAACCTGTTTCAAACACTCAAAAATCTCACGTCCATTCTTGCCTAGCTTTGCAAGAAACTTGATGTTGACGCGCTGTTCCTCAATCACAGAGAGTTCCATGCCGACGGCAGGTGAAAAAGGGTAACTCTCAACAAGCTGCCGCACACTCTCACCTTCACGCAGAGTGCTCTGACTCGAACTGAGCGTTGATGGGATTGATTACAGCAGTAGTCCCACCTGGCGGTGACTGCAACTTGTAACATAAAGACATTATTCAACTTTTATACGTATTTTCCGGACAAACCTCGTAGTTCTAAGTTCTAGGGGACTGATGACCACAGCAGTTAAATCCCATAGTGCTCAGAGCCATTTGAACCATTTTGGACTGTTTCCTTCGCCATTTTGCTACTACTGTCTTGTCGCTGTCAACTATCTTCCACTGCCACTGTGTCCCTCTCTTTCTCTCACACTGCCGTTGTCCCCTTCTCTCTTTCTTTACCACAACCACTGTCTTCTATCTTCTAGCATTTATTACCATTCCGTCACTTCCCTGCTGCCACTGTCTCCTTCTCTCTCAGCAAAAGAAAGCGCAAATACGTTCACATGGCGAAATTTTTGGGAAAATTTTTGAAGTTGCTGAGGAAGGCGGAATGAGGTAACTGGCATCCCACTTATCAGTCACAGTCTTTTATCTAAACAGGAGCACATGTGACTTTTTTGCGTTTGATAGGAGCATTTCCGCCCGTTCTCTTCTTTTCCCTGCCACAGCAGGCTTGACACTCATACGGAAAGAGCTATATGGGTCAGTGAAATTTTGGTAGTTTTATTATGTGAAATTGAAATAACACATAATTCATTTTACGCCTCAGACCGGATTTTAGGAGCACAAAAATTTAGCATTTGCCTCAGTACTACAATACGGGGTTCCCACAACCCTTCTGATGACAACGGAGACACTTTACACCATATTTCTCCGTACTACGTCACTTTATAAACTACGTTTTCGCCTCACAGCGGTTTGTACGCACGTAATTTACGTATACAATTAGGGTAATTTTGAACCTCTGTAGCTCGGTAACGGATAAAGATATCAAGAAAATTTTCGGGTTTGTTCTAAATGCGGATCTTAGAAATGTATCGTAAAAATTTCAGTCATTTGCTGCGCATAACCGTCTAGGAACCTACTGCTCGGTTTTGGTATTCAAAAACGAAGTTTTTGGAGTGTTACTCGATAAAGGATAAAGATTTTAGAAAATGAGAAGATGGCACTTCTACATAAATTCCTAGAGAACGTACCGTTAAAATTTGAGTAACTTGGTTCAAAAATGGCTCTGAGCACTATGGGACGTAACAACTGAGGTCATCAGTCTCCTAGAACTTAGAACTAATTAAACCTAACTAACCTAAGGACATCACACACATCCATGGCCGAGGCAGGATTCGAACCTGCGACCGTAGCGGTCGCGCGGTTCCAGACTGTAGCGCCTAGAACCACTCGGCCACCCCGGCCGGCGTAAATTGGTGCGGTTAGTTATTTAGATATCTGCTGCTGACGGCGAAAAACCGGTGAAAACACTTTCTTCAGGTTTTCTAAGGAACCGCCTATCAACTAAATGGTGACACCATTAGCTTCTAAGGCTGCGCCGTGGACCACATCTCACATCTAATTCATAAAGAACCAACCAATCTGCTCCGTTTCCCTAAACTGGAGGAATGTGTAATATTCACACTTTGCCCTGTACTGTAGGATGGTTACAGTAAGACAGTCCTTCAGCTGGGTGTACAGACGGTCCCTACGCCAAGAGCTATCCGAAATACTTAACCCTACCTTTCTGTCACCAATAGAACCCGAAGTATGAACCCCGGAAAAATATTGTTCTCATCCGCGACGTATTGGAACATACACCGATAGATTATATTTTTTTATGTAAAGGAAAATGTATCTGACCCGTGGTTAGAAAGATCAATAGCGCCCGTTCGCTGTTCAGAGTTGACTGCGCGTATCCGTCGTGACCAGACGTATTTTCTTTGTATTTCCTTTCTGTTATTTATTGTTGGACGTTGCGAAAAATGAGAGAAATTGAAGGTGAGGATATTAACACCGTGCTGCTTGTGGAAGAAATAGAAAAAAGGAGAAAAAACAGCAAACTGGAACATAGCGTCAGGAACGTACAAAAATAATAAGCTTTTGAGACAGCGTGGTAGGGAGGAACTGGTCTTGATTTTCTATAAGGAAAATATCTATCAAGAGAAAAAGACGAATATTAAATGATGCCTGTTCTTCTCAAAAGTCAGATTTAGTAGCAAAGTCGGTATTCTGAATGAAACTTGTACCTGACTTGAAATACAACAACAAGAATGCTAAACAGAGCTTACTTTCGTTTGCTCTGAAGAAGTACCAGAGTCAAAAATTTTGACTGGTTTTTCAAATTTATTTGAATACTGGTTAAGTAGATTACCAAAAAAAAGCACCACCTCTGAGATCGTTATATGATCGAAAGAATTAAATCTCCTCGTACAGTACACACAAGACAACATATTAAAATTTTACTGACTGCTGTTATTAAGGGAAGATAAATACTGAATGATCTTAAGGAGGTTGATCAGGAAGCAAGGTTGTACTGTGAGATATAACAATCCTAAGTTAAGAAATCACTGATCATTTACTTCTGAATTAAAAACACGCGAGAATATTAAATAAAACACAATTACAGTAGCTGTGACTAGTGGCCGTTAATGTCTGTGTGACCCAACGTAGCTCTCTTCAAACAGAAATGTTGGTTAAACTACTCCTAAGGTCCACAGAAACCTACTTGCAACCGAAGATTTCCGAAGGACCACACACAGACAACTCACACATTCACTGTAGCAGACGAAAGTAGGAACAGGAAAGATATGGCATGGATATACGATAACCATGTTATATAGACACATCTAGAACATGAAACAAAAATTACAAGTTGAGAAATAACTCTGTCTTAGCGTTGATATCCCGCTGAGGCTAACAAATCACCCACTCTCTCGTTCATGTTTCCCTCTAGTTTCAAGCACAGACGCGCCGAACATCAGAGATGCGAAGATATTTTGTACAACCGAAGTTTTGTCTGCAAATTCAATGGAACGGCTCACATAGAGACGTTTTAATATATGTAGAAAACTTATTGTTAACAAGTATCTTTCTTTTATACGATACAATCTACATGTGCAAATCTACCTTTGTTAACAAAGTACTTGATAAATTTATGCCGACCGTTGTGGCCGAGCTGTTCTAGGCGCTTCAGTCCGGAACCGCGCTGCTGCTAGGGTCGCAGGTTCGAATCCTGTGTCGGGCATGGATGTGTGTGATGTCCTTAGGTTAGTTAGGGTTAAGTAGTTCTAAGTCTAGGGGACTGATGACATCAGATGTTAAATCCCATAGTGCTTAGAGCCATTTGAACCATTTGATAAATTTATCCCCGACGTTAGCCGCTGATGAAGCTGACAGTCCATTGTGGGTAGACTTTATACCTGTGACGTTTCTTTCTAAGGTGTCTTCTTGTTTCATTCGAACATGGTTGTGATAATCGCTTTTACAATGTGTCAATGTGTTCGGCACAAAAACGACACTGACATCTAATGAGCGATAATTTGAATCCACTTTAGTGTGGGTCATCGCGCTTTACATCTGAGCTTATCCTAGTTCGACGTTTTGCTCCGGCAAATAATCAGCTGTTTGACGTGTTGCGTGGTACTTGCCATTTCTGTGATGGGATTGGATGCGATGTTCTAGATCCTGTCGATGACTTCCGGTAAACAAATTGTTGTATGCCGTTCAGTATCAACTGTTCTCCGACACCTAAAGCAGTGGTCGTGGCATGTCCAGGGTCCCCGAGAAACAAGCGACTATTTTCTTGGAAGTACTTTGCGAACGAACATTTGTTGATTTCATTTCAAAACATAACACCCAAAAAGTTAACTTCTGCTTGGTTCCCGGCTTCCTACCAATAACATCCAAGTTATGTCTCCTGTTACGACGTTGTATATCCCAGTTTCTTCTCCTCTTACGATGTTGTATCCGGATTTTGCGTTTTCTTGGGTGAATTTGTTGAGCACTTCCTTACATCAACCGAAGCGAGGCTATTTCTTAGCTTCGGTGAAATTTTGCGGAATCTATTGATAAGCAGCTAAATGTGCATAACGTAACATAAACGGCACTCTTTTCATATTCCGACTGGGCGACTGCTGCGTACAGGGTAGCACAAGAGGGATCTATGATCTTGGGACATGTGATGAGCATCTCGCCAATCTTTTCAGCCGTTATTGCCAGTAGATGCATCCTGATGATGCCGCTTTTGAGTATTACATTTTCTGCTTGTATAACGCTAGTACGTAACATCAAATTTACTATTTTTATGTCGTAACGCCTGCTGCACATACACTAAATAGCCACCGACCTACTATCGATATACACCCGTCTAGGCGACAGCAGCGTCACCTGTTGAGGAATGACTGCTAGTCAGATACACGCGCAGTGCATGTAGTATCAGTGAGCGTGCTGTCCGTGTCTAGAATGGGGAAGGTGCGCGATCTGTCTGAGTTTGACCTAGGACAGATTGTGATGACCCGGAGGCTCGGCACGAACATTCGGAAACTCCATGACTTGTCCGGTGCTCGAGGAATGCTGTGGTGAGTGTCTTCTCCATGTGGCGAAACCATGGTGAAACTACGTCCAGACGTCGTGGGGTTGGGCGGCCACCCCTCATTACAGATGTCGAACGTCGTAGGCTGGGCAGACTGGTAAAACAGTACAGGCGGCGAACTGTGGCGGAACTATCGGACTTTAATACTGGACAGAGTACAAGTGTGTCTGAACGCACAGTGCACCGAACACTCCTAACGATGGGCCTCCACAGCCGACGACCCATGCATGTGCCAATGTTAACACCACGACATCGGCAACTATGACTGAAATGGACACCTGACCATTGGCACTGGATGTTAGCCTAGTGGCAGAGTGTTGCATGGTTTGATGAATCCCAATTCCTTCTCGCATCATGCCGATTGGAGCGCGCGAATGGTCGTCTTTCTGGGGAACAGCTCCTTGACGCCTGTACTGTGGGACGGAGATAAGCTGGCACCTGCTCCATTATGCTGTGGGGAACATTCACATGGGCATCCAAGGGTCCAGTGGACCTTGTGCAAGGCACCATTATGACCAAGGAGTATCCTACACTGGTCGGAGACCACGTACACCACTTCATGACGATCATGTTTCCCGACGGCAGTGGCATTTTTCAACAAGATAATGTGCCATTTCACAAGGCCGGGAGTGTGATGGAGTGGTTTGGGGAACACAGTGGCGAGTTCCAATTGATGTGCTGGCCCCCCAACTCACCAGATGTGAACCCGACAGAACACATCCGGGATGTGCTTGAACGTGGCGTCAGAGCTCATCGTCCCCTCTCCGAAATTTACGAGAAGTAGGTGACTTGTGTGTGCAAACGTGGTGCCAACTCCCTCCAGCGACCTACCAAGGCCTCATTGCTTCCAAGCCACGACACAGCCCCACTATTATTCGTGGCAAAGTTGGACGTACCGGCTATTAGGTGTGTTGTTATGATGTTCTGGCTGATCAGTGCAATCTCTATGTCTGCTCCTTGGCTGATATATCACCTGATTAACAGCTAAGGAGGTGAAATGTGGTTAATGAATAAATAAAAAATTGTTGGACAACTTGAAGCCACTGATTTAGTTTGTTATAATTCATGTTCGACGAGGTAAGCATAATTTATACGCGAATGGATAGCAGCTTCATTTTGAACGCATCACCTTGCCGTTGACGGACCTTCGTGGCGCTACCAGCGTGGAAACGAGTAACTGAATGGTGTGATACTTCCTTGCTTATGAGGTAGCACAGCAGTTTCCACCTAGTTTTCAAACATTACTCATGTAGTCTTTTGTATGTACTAATCATCTAAATATACATTAGTCACAGAAACGCGCTTAGATATCGTTAATATCGCAATGAAATTTCCTTATTAGCCAACTGAAATACTGTTAGTGAAGTTACTGATCATTAAAATACGTGTTTTCATCGTAGTCAACAGAATTTGACATTTGACTTTGCAAAGAACACTGAATATTCTGTGAAGGACTCTCGATAATAAAATTTACAGGTCGCTTTTGGTAATGTATGGTTCAAATGGCTCTGAGCACTATGGGACTCAACATCTTAGGTCATAAGTCCTCTAGAACTTAGAACTACTTAAACCTAACTAACCTAAGGACATCACACACACCCATGCCCGAGGCAGGATTCGAACCTGCGACCGTAGCAGTCCCGCGGTTCCGGACTGCAGCGCCAGAACCGCTAGACCACCGCGGCCGACTTTTGGTAATGTATGTTGTATAGTTAGGGTACAAATAAACATTACGATACCTTTAAGTATACATGAGCATAACTGTAAGAAGACTAAAGTGATGTACTCTAAATAAGTCGGGAACAAACTAGCACAAATTAACAATGAATTCTTGGAACGAGTTGGTGAGCTCTTGTTAGAGTAGCTGAAGACGGCAACTGCATGAACAAGAAAAGTCGATAACAGAAGATTGTTTGAAGTTGTAGTGGTAAACCAAACAGGATTTTTAGAACAATGCCTTCGGTGTAACTGAAATAGAAAGTATACTATCAGAGCGTGTTACCAGTTTTGATATGTTGCCGTGATATATGGACTTTACATGTGATAACCGTGCAAATACTGTTTCTTATGCAACAGCCGAGAGGTACGTGTTCGGATTATCTACGCTACCTGATCAAAAGTGTCCGGACACCTATTAGTGGACATTAGTATAAGGTACATTTATAATGGCTTCAACTAACCATGAAAAGCACCCCTATACCGTAACACCATCTGCTCCGTACTTCACTGCTGGCACAACACATGATGGCAGGTAACGCTCTCCGAGCATTCACCAAATCCAAACCCTTCCATCGGATCGCCACAGGGTATAGCGTGATTCGTCATGACAAATCGTTCGTTTCCAGTCATTCACTGTCCTGTGGCGTTGCTCTTTACAACTCCTCAAGCATCGCGTAGCACTGACTACGGAAGTGTGTGATTTATGAAGAGCTGCTCGACCGTTGTCCCCGTCCATGTAACTCCCGTCGCACTGTCATTGCGCTAGCTGGACTGCTGGGAGCACTTTGGATCTTACGAGCGACTCCTCCGCAACGTTCAGCGGTCCCTGTCCGTCAGTACATTTGTTCTGTTTGGTCTTGGTTTAGTTGTCGTTGTTCCTTCGTGTTTCCACTTCACCAACAGTCGACTTGGGCAGTCTTGGAAGCGTTGAAATGTACCAAATGTAATTGTTATTGAGGTGACAGCCAGTGACTAGTCCACGTTCGACATCACAGAGCTCACTTGACGGACCCGTTCTGCTGTGACTGCTTTTCTGCTGGCAACACAATACTCCCCGCCTCCATTGATGCTGGTGGTCATTTCCACATTACTGACAAGGGAACTCCCCATCGCGTACCCTTAGATTTAGTGTTAAAATGGCCCAGTGGGTAGCCTGTCAAAAACTGAACACAGATCAAGCATGAAAACAGGGAGAAGGTGTACTGAACAGTGAAAAAAGCAAAATAGAAACAGTGAACGGTCCAAGCTCAAGATGTGCAACATCGAGTAAATTTTAATAGCCCCGGCGTAGTGGTTATGTGGTCACGGTTTTGGAGTGCGCAGGGGGAGATCCGCGTTCAATTCTCCCTCGTGCCCCAATTTTTTTCAAAAAATTATGAACTGTTAGTCCGGTCATTGATGTATCTGTTCGCTGTATTCAGATTTGTGTGTGTGTAGTGGTGTAACGTCTGTTTGCAACAGCGAGGTGTACGGAAGAGACCTCCTATTTTTTCTACACAAGTATCACATGTTAAGACTCTTTGCGGTCCGTTTGGAAGTTTTGACTCTTGAATTCCTTTGTTGTAACATAGTTCACAGGCGTTTATTCGTTGCTTTCATTTCTGTGAGAGATATATGCGGCATCTCCCCTTGCTCTTACCACTTTTCTTGAGACGGTAATATATTCTTACCACATGACTCATATTCTGTAACCAGTGTATAGGTGACAATTGCCAAGACTACGGAAGGAGAACAGACACGTCGGTGACCGGACGGAGAATTCATAATTTCGTGAAGAAAAAAAAAGAAAAGTTATGGGGCACGAAAGAGATTTGAACACGGATTTCCTACTCTGGAGTCCAACCCCGTGATCACACAACCACGATGCCATGATTCCTTCAGTTCGATCGATGTTACGTGTCTTGAGCTTGGACCTTTCACTGTTTCAATTTTACTTCTTTACTCACAGTTAAGTACATCTTCTTCCTGTTTTCATGCTTGATCTATGTTCGTTTATTGACGTGCTACCCACTCGGCCATTTTACCACTAAACCTGAGAGGAGGGGAGGAGGGGGGGGGATGCGATGGAGACTTTTCCAAATGAGTTAGGTCCGGATACTGTTAATCAGACAGTGCACGAGACACAAGAAAACAAACAGGAGCACAAGTTGTCTAAATGACGTAATTATGACTGTAATGAAAGTGAAATCAACGCACGCGGATGACTGCTGGATGGAACAAGGGAGCTCTTTGGTGAATTCCAAGAGCTAACACCCAGACGACGAGGTAATGGAAGATGAGAAGACGACGACACGTCAGAAAATGTGTAGGAGCAGTACGGATACTCGTTTTTAACTACTATAACGTATGAAAAATTTAGTGGACGCTTTCAGGCACTAGCGAATGCCAAATGGATGATGAAGTCTTTATCAGAAAAGTGTTAGTAGCGCATAAAACGGTCTTTTAAACAATGTGTGGATGTAAAACCTTTGAATAACCACCAGTAGAGGCGTGCCCGCTTTGTATCAAGCGACTTCCGTTTCGACTGAGTTCCAAGAAGTAAGGAGCGAAAAATTCCGTGTGGCGTCCTTGCGACGAGAGCCTGAGTGTGTGGGCGAGCTTAGCAGATAAGCCGCGGTGTGTGGCGGGCTCACTCCACGAGCTGCAGTCAGCAGTGTTGTGCGGAGCGGAATTTGCTGTCTGCTATTATGGATATTGATTAGCAAGCGCTGGAACACCGCGAGAAACAGAAAGAAATAGAGTAAACATATAGCAAAGCCAACTTAACGGTTCAGTGCCAACATTTAATTGAGAAAATTGAAATTTAAGATACTAAAAACACGTTTGTGAATATTTCGCTGATACGAGGGTCTTTCCAAAAGAAATGCTCACTATTTTTGTAAAAATACAGTCTTCATTCTGCATGTGTCAAAGTTTTACAGTGTGTAGATACATCCTTCCCGCTTGTTTTCAAACTTATTTCAACCTGTTCCCGTGAGTGGCGCCGTCACAGCATGTCTTCAAGATGGCTGCTACACTTGACGTTCGTCAGGAGCAACGTGCTGTCATAGAATTCCTGTGCTGTGAACACGAGACAGTGGGAAACATCCACAAGAGGGTGAAAAAGGTGCATGGAGATGCTACTGTACATCGCAGTACAGTTAGTCGGTGGGCAAACAGGTTACGTAATGAAAGCGGGCACGGCAATATTGAGGATTGTCCTCGCAGCGGCAGGCCTCGTACTGCACACACTCCAGACAATGTGCAAAGAGTTAACGAATTGGTGACTGCTGACAGACGCATCACAGTGAACGAATTGTCACGCTACGTTGGCATTGGGGAAGGAAGTGTTTGCAGGATACTGAAAGTGTTGGCGTTAAAAAATGTTGGTGCCAGGTGGGTTCCCAGGATGTTGACAGTGGCTCACAAAGAAACAAGAAAAACGGTATGCAGCGAACTTTTGGAACAGTACGAGAATGGTGGAGATGAATTTCTTGGAAGAATTGTGACAGGTGATGAAACATGGCTCCATCATTTTTCACCAGAGACGAAGAGGCGATCACTGGAGTGGCATCATGAAAATTCACCCAAGAAAAAAAATCAAAACCACAAAGTTATGGCCACGGTATTTTTAGATTGCGAAGGACTCTTGCTTGAGGACATCATGCCAAGTGGAACCACCATAAATTCTGATGCATATGTGACCGACTGAGTCGTGTTCGACCACATCAGCAAAAGCAGGATATTTTGCTGTTGGACGACAATGCACGGCCACATGTCAGTCAAAAAACCATGGAAGCGATCACAAAACTCAGATGGACAATACTGAAACACCCGCCTTACAGTCCTGACCAGGCTCCATGTCACTATAATCTCTTTGGGAAACTGAAAGACTCTCTTCGTGGAACAAGGTTTGAAGATGATGACTCACTTGTGCACGCTCCCAGACAGTGGCTCCAACAGGTTGGTCCAGAATTTTACCGCGCGGGTACACGGGTGCTGGTTCCAAGATGGCGTAAGGTAATTGAGAGGGATGGAAATTATGTATTTACGTGAATAATTAATCATTTTACAGGATAAAAGGCTAATATCAGATGATAATCCATTATCGTCTGCGGCAGGGAGAAGGAAATAAATTTCTACAGAAACGTGACATTACTATACACTGAGGTGACAAAAGTGAAGCGATGACGCCCAGCTTCGTGTCGGACCTGCTTCTGCCCGGAACAGTGCAGCACCTCGATGTGGCATGGACTTAACAACTCTTTGGAAGTCCCCTGCTGAAATGCAGAGCTATACTGCTTCTCACTGTCCACAATTGCGAAAGTGTTGTCGGTACAGGATTTTGTGCACTAACTGACCTCTCGATTATGTCCCATAAATGTTCGGTGGGATTCATGTCAGACGATCTGAGTGGCCAAATCATTCGCTCGAATTGTCCAGAATATTCTTCAAACCAGTCGAGAACAATAGTGGCCCAGTGACACGTCGGATTCTCATCCTTAAAAATTCCATCGTTGTTTGAGCATATGAAGTCCATAAAAGACTGCAAATGGTCTTCCAAGCAGCCGGACATTACCATTTGCAGTTAACGATCGGTTCAGTTGGACCAGAGGGCCCAGTCCATCCCATGTAAACACTGTCATTATGGAGCCACCACCAGCCTGCATACTGCCTTGTCGACAACTGTGGTCTATGGCTTCGTAGGGTCTGCGCCATACTCGAGCCTTACCATCAGCTCTCACCAACTGAAATGAGGACTCATATGACCAGGCCACTGTTTTCCAGCCGCCTAGGGTCCAACCGATATGGTCACGAGCCCCAGGCGCTGTCGTCGTACTACCGAATGCACTGGCGTCGGTCGTCTGCTGCCATAGCCCATTAACGCCAATTTCGCCGCGCTGTCCTAACGAATGCGTTAGTCATACGTCGTACATTCATTTCTGCGGTTATTTACGGATTGTTGCTTGTCTATTAGCACTGACAACTCTACGCAAACGCCGCTGCTCTCTGTCGTTAAGTGAAGGACGTCGGCCATTGCGCTGACCGTGGTGAGAGGTAATCCCTGAAATGTTGTTTTTTCAGCACATTCTTGACACACTGTGGATTTCGGAATACTGTATTCCCTAACGATTTCCGAAATGGAATGTCCCACGTCTGTAGCTCCAACCACCATTTGTCGTTCAAAGTCTGTTAACTCTCGTCGTGCGACCATAATCATGTCAGAAACCTTTTCACTTGAATCACCTGATACAAATGACAGCTTCGGCAATGCACTGCCGTTTTATGCTTTGTATCCGCGATATTACTACCATCTGTATATACAGGGTGTTACAAAAAGGTACGGCCAAACTTTCAGGAAACATTACTCACACACAAAGAAAGAAAATATGTTATGTGGACATGTGTCCGGAAACGCTTACTTTCCATGTTAGAGCTCATTTTATTACTTCACTTCAAATCACCTTAATCATGGAATGGAAACACATAGCAACAGAACGTACCAGCGTGAAATGAGGATTGACACATTGTTGGATGAACCATTCGCAGAAGTGTACCCGTGGAGGCCAATCAGCTGCTGATAATGCCTGCACACGCTGTACATGGTACGGAAACAACTGGTTCTCCCGTAGCACTCTCCATACAGTGACGTGGTCAACGTTACCTTGTACAGCAGCAACTTCTCTGACGCTGACATTAGGGTTATCGTCAACTGCACGAAGAATTGCCTCGTCCATTGCAGGTGTCCTCGTCGTTCTAGGTCTTCCCCAGTCGCGAGTCATAGGCTGGAATGTTCCGTGCTCCCGAAGACGCCGATCAATTGCTTCGATCGTCTTCCTGTCGGGACACCTTCGTTCTGGAAATCTGTCTCGATACAAACTTACCGCGCCACGGCTATTGCCCCGTGCTAATCCATACATCAAATGGGCATCTGCCAACTCCGCATTTGTAAACATTGCACTGACTGCAAAACCACGTTCGTGATGAACACTAACCTGTTGATGCTACGTACTGATGTGCTTGATGCTACGAGTAGTACTGTAGAGCAATGAGTCGCATGTCAACACAAGCACCGAAGTCAACATTACCTTCCTTCAATTGGGCCAACTGGTGGTGAATCGAGGAAGTACAGTACATACTGACGAAACTAAAATGAGCTCTAACATGGAAATTAAGCGTTTCCGGACACATGACCACATAACATCTTTTCTTTATTTGTGTGTGAGGAATGTTTCCTGAAAGTTTGGCCGTACCTTTTTGTAACACCCTGCATATGAATAACGCTATCCATGACTTCTGTCACCTCAGGCTATACTGGTGACCAAAATGTAAGCGTGAAAGTGACGTAGCTCAATGGAATTTCGACTATACAGTGTGGTCCATTGATAGTGACCGGGCCAAATATCTCACGAAAAAACTACAAAGAATGAAACTCATCTAGCTTGAAGGGGGAAACCAGATGGCGGTATGGTTGGCTCGCTAGATGGCGCTGCCATAGGTCAAACGGATATCAACTGCGTTTTTTAAAATAGCAACCCCATTTTTATTACATATTCGTGTAGTACGTAAAGAAATATGAGTGTTTTAGTTGGACCACTTTTTTCGCTTTGTGATAGGGGCGCTGTAATAGTCACAAACGTATAAGTACGTGGTATCACGTACCATTCCGCCAGTGCGACGTATTTGCTTCGTGATACGTTACCCGTGTTAAAATGGACCGTTTACCAATTGTGGAGCCCGCCTGAGTGGCCCAGCGGTTCTAGGCGCTACAGTCTGGAACCGCGCGACCGCTACAGTCGCAGGTTCGAATCCTGCCTCGGGCATGGATGTGTGTGTTGTCCCTAGGTTAGTTAGGTTTAAGTAGTTCTGAGTTCTAAGGGACTGATGACCTCAGACGTTAAGTCCCATAGTGCTCAGAGCTATTTGAACCAATTGCGGAAAAGGTCGATATCGTGTTGACGTATGGCTATTGTGATCAAAATGCGCAACGGGCGCGTGCTATGTATGCTGCTCGGTATCCTGGCCGACATCATCCAAGTGTCCGGACCCTTCGCCGGATAGTTTCGTTATATAAGGAAAACACGTCACCCACGACCTGCAACAAATGATTATGCTCAAATAGGTGTTTTACCTGCTGTCGCGGCTAATCCGCACATCAGTAGCAGACAAATTGCGCGAGAAACGGGAATCTCAAAAACGTCGGTGTTGAGAATGCTACATAAACATCGATTACACCCGTACCATATTTCTATGCACCAGAAATTGCATGGCGACGACTTTGAACGTCGTGTGCAGTTCTGCCACTGTGCACAAGAGAAATTACGGGACGATAACAGATTTTTTTGCACGGGTTCTATTTAGCGACGAAGCGTCATTCACCAATAGCGGTAACGTAAAACGGTATAATATGCACTGCTGGGCAACGGAAATTCCACGATGGCTACGACAAGTGGAACAACAGCGACCTTGGCTGGTTAATGTGTGGTACAGCATTATGGGTGGAAGGATAATTGGCCTCCATTTTATCGATGGCAATTTAAGTAGTGCAGTGTGTGGTGATTTCGTACGTAATGTTCTACCGATGTTACTACAAGATGTTTCACTGCATGACAGAATGGCGATGTACTTCCAACATGATGGATGTCCGGCACATAGCTCGCGTGCTGTTGAAGCGGTATTGAGTCGCATATTTCATGACACGTGGATTGGTCGTCGAAGCACCATACCATGGCCCGCACGTTCACCGGATTTGACGTCCCCGGATTTCGTTCTGTGAGGAAAGTTGAAGAATATTTGCTATCGTGATCCACCGACAACGCCTGACAACATGCGTCAGCGTATTGTCAATGCATGTGCGAACATTACGGAAGGCGAACTACTCGTTGTTGAGAGGAATGTCGTTACACGTATTGCCAAATGCATTGAGGATGACCGACATCATTTTGAGCATTTATTGCATTAATGTGGTATTTACAGGTAATCACGCTGTAGCAGCATGTGTTCTCAGAAGTTCACAAAGGTACATGTATCACATTGGAACAACCGAAATAAAAAGTTCAAACGTACCTACGTTCTGTATTTTAATTTAAAAAACCTACCTGTTACCAACTGTTCGTCTAAAATTGTGAACCATATATTTGTGACTATTACAGCGCCATCTATCACAAAGCGAAAAAAGTGGTCCAATTAAAACCTTCATATTTCTTTACGTACTACACGAATATGTAATAAAAATGGGGGTTCCTAATTAAAAAAATGCAGTTGATATCCGTTTGACTTATGGCAGCGCCATCTAGCGGGCCAACCATAACGCCAATAACGCCATCTGGTTTCCCCCTTCAAGCTAGACAAGTTTCGTTCTTTGTAGTTTTTTCGTTTGACGCTTATTTCGTGAGATATTTGGCCCGGTCACTATGAATGGACCACCCTGTATATAGAAAGAAGTGCTACGAAGTCGTACAGTAGGCTACTTAGATAAATACGTAAAGATACGAACAAAAATAACAATTTTATTCAAAGACAACAATTACACCGAAGTCACCGCCAGTCATGACATTCTCTTGGACGACTGCAGAAGGCGGGACATGGTTCTTAATAGAGTGTGTTAACTCTTCAGGATGGCAGTGCATGTTCTGCAACGTGTTCACTTGCTGGCCAGGAGGATGGTTAGGCCTTCTTCTGGTAGGGCATTCCATTCCTCTACCAACGTGGTTTAAAACTGATGAATGGTTGTTTGTCCATGTGGACGCCCTGCTGTACTTCTCTCCAATACACACCACAAGTGCTCGATGGGGTTTAAGACGGGGGAATTTGCAGGCCAGTCCATTCGCCGAATATCCTCTCGTTCCAAGAGCTCTTCTACCTGCGCCTTTCGATGCGATAGGTCATTGTCATCCGTAAAAATGAAGTCAGGACAATATGATGATGATGTGGTCTTCAGTCCAGAGACTGGTTTGAAAGAAACTCTTCATGCTACTCTATCCTGTGCAAGCTTCTTCATCTCCCAGTACCTACTGCAACCTACGTCGTTCTGAATCTACTTAGTGTATTCATTTCTTGATCTCCCTCTACGATTTTTACCCTCCACGCTGCCCTCAAATACTAAATTGGTGATCCCTTGACGCCTCAGAACATGTCCCACCAACCGATCCCTTCTTCTAGTCAAGTTGTGCCACAAATTTCTCTTCTCCCCAATTCTAATCAATACCTCCTCATTAGTTATGTGATCTACTCATCTAATCTTCAGCATTCTTCTGTAGCACCACATTTCTTCTTGTCCAAATTATTTATCGTCCATGTTTCACTTTCATACATGGCTACACTCGATACTAATACTTCCAGAAACGACTCTGACACTTAATTCTATACTCGATGTTAACAAATTTCTCTTCTTCAGAAACGCTTTCCTTGCCATTGCCAGTCTACATTCTATATCGTCTCTACTTCGACCATCATCAGTTATTTTGCTCCCCAAATAGCAAAACTCATTTACTGCTTTAAATGTCTCATTTCCTAATCTAATTACCTCAGCATCACCCAACTTAATTCGACTACATTCCATTATCCTCGTTTTGCTTTTGTTGATGTTCATCTTATATCCTCCTTTCAAGACACTGTCCATTCCGTTCAACTGCTCTTCCAATTCTTTGCTGTCTGTGACAGAATTAGAATGTCATCGGCGAACCTCAAAGATTTTATGTCTTCTCCATGGATTGTAATACCTACTCTGAATTTTTCTTTTGTTTCCTTTACTGCTTGCTCAATATACAGATTGAATAACATTGGGAGAGGCTACAACCCTGTCTCACTCCATTCGCAACCACTGCTTCCCTTTCATGCCCCTCGGCTCTTATAACTGCAATCTGGTTTCTGTATAAATTGTAAATAGCCTTTCGTTTCCTGTATTTTACCCCTGCCACCTTCATAATTTGAAAGAGAGTATTCCAGTCAACATCGTCAAAAGCTTTCTCTAACTCTACAAACACTAGAAACGTAGGTTTGCCTTTCATCAATGTATCTTCTAAGATAAGTCGTAGGGTCAGTATTGCCTCACGTGTTCCAGTATTTCTACGGAATCTAAACTGATCTTCCCCGAGGTCGGCTTCTACCAGTTTTTCACCTTGCCGTCGTGCGCCCTTAAAACCCTCTCCATCCATCCATCCATCTACCAGTTTTTCCATTCGTCTGTAAAGAATTTGCGTTAGTATTTTGCAGCCCTGACTTATTAAACTGATAATTCGGTGATTTTCACATATGTCATCACCTGCTTTCTTTGGGACAGAAAGACACAAGGGAGCAAGGACCACAGTGTTACAATAACACAGGCCGGGAGTGGCCTGTGTTCAAAGATTACGTCAGTACACCTACACAACAGTTGCCTCCCCGTCCCACAACACCTGGACCACCAAAGCGATTATGTTCGACAAAGTTCCTGAGAGCATTACGTGTTCTTACCTCTCGCCGTATTATAAGGGTACAGCCGGCATTGTCGAACGTGATCGTTTTGAATTGTAAAGGAACTACCCGTCGTGGCGTATTAGAGCAGTTAAATTATACTGCGGGGACAATCCGATGTGAAACACCCATCACGATGTTGTCAGGTCTGGAGGGGTCTAATGTACTGTCTCAACGGGCAACGACTGTTTCCAGTCTACATATTTTTCCATCTCTTATTATACAGGATAACCGAGCGAGATGGCGCAACAACACACTGGACTCGCATTCGGGAGGACAACGGTTCAAACACGCGTCCGATCATCTTGATTTGGGTTTTCCGTGATTTCCCTGAATCGGTCCAGGCAAATGCCGGAATGTTTCCGTTGAAAGGGCACGACCTGTTTCCTTCCCAATTTTGAAACATTCCGAGCTTCTGCTCCGTCCCTAATGACCTCGATGTCGACGGCACGTTAAATATTTACCTTCTTTCCTTTACTACAAAATATGTGATACTGTAATGGTCAACGAGCATTCAGGCGCTTGGTGTATCTGTTGCATCTCGCATATGAAATTAAAGTGCAGCGCCGCAAGAATATTGCGAGCATTGGTGTCAGTAACTGATGCCAATAGGCAGGCTCATGCGAGTGAAGAGCTAGAGCTCTCAGGAGGCACGGGGCTCAAATCCCTATCCAGCCATGAAGACTGAAGTGTACGTAAACTGTCTGAAGGAAGAGCCGGACTGTTCTCTTAAGTAAGGTCATTATTTCCTCCCTCAGACTTGTTCTACTGATATAGTGCTCATAAACGATCTAACACCCCTTTTCTATACTGCTTCCAAGACACCGCGCGAGAAATTTCTGCATAATAACCACTATGTCACAAAGCCGTAAAGATTAATTCTAAACCATTAGCATCGGATGTCATATCATCATTACGTTATTCATTCGTAATTCGTTGCTTTGTGATGGTGAGCTTGTACCGAGACTTGCGTGCTTAATAGATATTTGCATCTGCGGTTAAATTACGATGCGGACGAATAAAGAAAACAGTTACATTCCTGCCGCTGATATCCTCTAATCAATCACTGTCATTGTATTCCGACATCATACATTGTGACATGGTCCCTAAGCTTAAAGGCATCGATAATACACTACTGGTCATTAAAATTGCTACACCACGAAGATGACGTGCTACAGACGCGAAATTTAACCGACAGGAAGAAGATGCTGTGATATGCAAATGATTAGCTTTTCAGAGCATTCACACAACGCTGCTGACACGAGGAAAGTTTCCGACCGATTTCTCATACACAAACAGCAGTTGACCGGCGTTGCCTGGTGAAAAGTTGTTGTGATGCCTCGTGTAAGGAGGAGAAATGCGTACCATCACGATTCCGACCTTGATAAACATCGGATTGTAGCCTATCGCGATTGCTGTTTATCGTATCGCGACATTGTTGCTGGCGTTGGTCGAGATCCAATGACTGTTAGCAGAATATGGAATCGGTGGGTTCAGGAGAGTAATACGGAACGCGTGCTGGATCCCAACGGCCTCGTATCACTAGCAGTCGAGATGAGAGTCATCT
The DNA here is from genome assembly GCF_023898315.1 of Schistocerca nitens. Classification (NCBI taxonomy): domain Eukaryota; kingdom Metazoa; phylum Arthropoda; class Insecta; order Orthoptera; family Acrididae; genus Schistocerca; species Schistocerca nitens. The sequence continues at coordinate 691,247,139 of NC_064617.1, forward strand.
TATCCGCACGGCTGTAACGGATTGTGCAGCCACGTCTCGATCCCTGAGTCAACAGATGGGGACGTTTGCAAGACAACAACCATCTGCACGAACAGTTCGACGACGTTTGCAGCAACATGGACTATCAGCTCGGAGACCATGGCTGCGGTTACCCTTGACGCTGCATCACGGACAGGAGTGCCTGCGATGGTGTACTCAACGACGAACCTGGATGCACGAATGGCAAAACGTCATTTTTTCGGATGCATCCAGGTTCTGTTTACAGCATCGTGATGGTCGCATCCGTTTTTGGCGGCATCGCGATGAACGCACATTGGAAGCGTGTATTCGTCATCGCCATACTGGCGTATCACCCGGCGTGATGGTATGGGGTGCCGTTGGTTACACGTCTCGGTCACCTCTTGTTCGCATTGGCGGCACTTTGAGCAGTGGACGTTACATTTCAGATGTGTTACGACCCGTGGCTCTACCCTTCATTCGATCCCTGCGAAACTCTACATTTCAGCAGGATAATGGACGACCGCATGTTGAGGGTCCTGCACGGGCCTTTCAGGATACAGAAAATGTTCGACTGCTGCCCTGGCCAGCACATTCTACAGATCTCTCACCAATTGTAATCGTCTGGTCAATGGTGGCCAAGCAACTGGCTCGTCACAATACGCCAGTCACTACTCTTGATGAACTGTGGTATCGTGTTAAAGCTGTACCTGTATACGCCATCCAAGCTCTGTTTGACTCAATGCCCAGGCGTATCAAGTTCGTTATTACGGCCATAGGTGGCTGTTCTGGGTACTGATTTCTCAGGATCTATGGACCCACATGGCGTGAAAATGTAATCACATGTCAGTTCTAGTATAATATATCTGTCCAATGAATACCCGTTTATCATCTGCATTTCTTCTTGGTGTAGCAATTTTAATGGCAAGTAGTGTATATTGAGCATCATGTAGTAGGAAATCAGTGAGATGCGGAACTTGCACAGCTAAATTGCGATGTTTTGAAGTGATGTTCTCAGCTTAATTGGTCTGATATGCCTGTTTTAGTATTACAGTGTCACAACGCCCCTCACCTCCTGCCATTTTGCAGTTCATTTTAATAAACTACAACTTAAACTACACTTTAAGTGAGTTTGAAATTGGTATTATAGTCGGCGCACGGGCGATAGGACACAACATCTGCGAGGTAGCGATGAAGTGAGGATTTTCCGTACGATCGTTTCACCAGTGTACCACGAATATCAGGAATCCGGAAAAATATCAAATCTCCGACATCGCTTTGTCCGGAAAAAGATCCTGCAAGAATGGGACCAACGACGATTGAAGACAATCGTTCAATGTGACCGAAGTGCAACCCTTCCGCAAATTGCTGAAGATTTCAATGCTGGACCATCAACATGTGCTTGCGACCCATTCAACGATACATCATCGATATGGGCTTTCAGCGGCGAAGGCCCACTCGTGTACCCTTGATGACTGCACGATAGAAAGCTTTACGCCTCGCCTGGGCCTTTCGACACTGGACTGTTGATGACTCGAAACTTGTTGCCTGGTCGGGATGAGTGTCGTATTAAATTGTATCGATGTTTCGCTGAATGGTTCGCACGCTGATTCTTGTTGATGGCCCAGCATTGAAATCTGCAGCAATTTGCGGAAGGATTGCACTTCTGTCACACTGAACGATTCTCTTAAGGCGTCATTGGTCCCATTCTTGCAGGATCTTTTTCCGGCCGCAGCGATGTCGGAGATTTGATGTTTTACCGGATTCCTGATATTCACGGTAAACTCGTGAACTGGTCGTACGGAAAATACCCACTTCATGGCTACCTCGGAGATACTGCACCCCCTCGCTCGTGCGCCGACTACAACGCCACGTTCAAACTCACTTAAATCTTGGTAACATGCCATTGGAGCGGCACAAAACGATCTAACAACTGCGCTTTTTTTTTTCCTTTATTGCAATTTCAACACCTGTACATCAGGTAGGCTGGCAGCAGCACCTTACGCTGCTCTTCAGCCTCAGAGTTAACAATGAGAAAAACATACAGAAGACACATAAGAGATTGAACAATTTGGCGGGTAAAAAACAGTAGACACAGACACAGAACGAAGCCGTTCACACTCGACGAAAAACCACATTAAAAACTGTCGACACGACGCACAACTCCGATGATTTCGACGGCACATGTGAACGGTGGAGCGTGACGGCGAACACTAAACACAACACGATGGCACACACACGAGAAACGGATGGCGATGATCTCCGGCGCGCGAATGTCCACATAACGTGTGCGAGTCCAGGGACCTGCCAAGAGGGGAAGAAGGGGGAGGGGGAGGGAGAAGGGAGAGCAGAGATGCCAATGGCAGATGAGATGGTGGGAGGAATGAAGGTATGGGGGTAGGGGAAGCCCGGGGGGTGGAGGGGGGAGAGAGGGAGGAGGGTGGGAAGGGGGAGAGAAGGGAGAGAGGGTGACCATAGGAACGGACACAGGAAGGGGGAGGGAGGATCAAAGTTGGTGGGAGGGGTAGATGGAGGGGAGGAGGGCATCATCAGGGAGGGGGAGCTGGCGGAAGCCACCTTGGGAGAGGGTCTGGAGAGTGGAGAGATGGAGAGCAGGTGGGACGTGGAAGTACAGGCGCGGCAGCGTACGGGTGCGGGAGAGGATGGGAGAGACCAGCGGGTGAGGAGGATCGAGTTTACGGGAGGTGTAGAGGATCCGTATCCGACAACTGCGCCAGGCGCTTGTTGTCTTATATAGACGTTCCCGAACGCAGCGCCATATTCTGCCTGTCCACATATCTCTGTATTTGAATATGCATGCCTATACCAGTTTTGTGGCGGTTCAGTGTATATCATTGTACGATACATAGTTCAGGAGATGTGGCATCATGAACACTTAGATTTATTGGTTGTTTACTACTAAGTTTATTTACGGCACCAATCGCACACAGTACTGGATGTACCGACAAAACTGTCGTATATCATTGTACAGCTCGTAGGACAGGAAATATCATAAACATTGACCTGCATGAAAATGGATGAAACTCATTAGAGATACAGATGAAATAAGTGTATAAACACGTGTGAAATGTGTTCAAAATGTGTGAAATATATTTGGCTTGTACATATGCAGGTGAAGTCATGGGTAAAAATCTCATCCTAAGCCCCTGGAACGATTTCAACCAAATTTGGTACACATATTAGTCACGATCTGGGAAGACATGCTGTGGGGGTAAGAATTACCAGCCTCATATTGAAGTGAGCGTGACAACGTGCAGAGAGAAAACCGGTAGGAGGAGATAGACAGAGAGTAATGGGAGGAGTAGATGGACACAGGCAGAGGGGAGGAGGATATGTACAGAGAGGAAGAGGGGCAAATAGAGGGTAGAGGACGAGATCGACAGAGAAAGGAAAGAGGACGAAATGTACAGAGATAGGGTGAGGCGAAATGGGCAGTGTAGCAGCCCTTTTTCCGTTTTCGCTTTTTCGTCTAATAGGTGAAAGTTTGATTTTATTTTTTACACATTGACTGTCATTGAAGGGTTTTACTTTTATTTAATATTGTCCCGGCTAAGTATCAGTTTGATTACTTTTAAAACCCAATGTTAAACGTGGGTCACTACACGTATAATCTTCCCAACCCTGAGAGAAAAAATCTTTAGTAGCTTTACTACCAATGTTTACAGACGACGATACTTTAACCTTTCGTTCAGTTGTTTTACTTACGAATCGCTAGTTTGTTCTTGGCATAGATCACGTAACCTTAACGTTTATTAATCTAAGTTAAATTAATGTTCAAGACTTGTATTGTGTTTCAAATTAACAACGTCAGTTTATTGACAAGAATTATTAATAAATAGGTTCACTCTTACGATCTTATTCAAACAAGTTCTTTAATTAGATGTATAAGTAGAATTCCCGCTAGCATCACAGATGTTAGATAATATCCTGTCACTTTCGGTAAATAAGTCATTTCTATCTAATATCCGCAAACTGTCATTAACTATGATCACTAGTCTCGTGAAGTTAAAGTTTCCCACTATCACAATTCAAAGTCGGAATCCGGTTAAAATTCTCAATTCAGTGAAGCGTTTAAATATTCACACGAATTGACATTAAAGCCAAAGAGATCACTATTCACTTTCCCGTTTATCTAATCTGATAAATGTCCAAATTAAAGTCTTGAATTGACAATCCTCAAAAACAATCTCGTCACGATCTATTCTTCATCCCCGTTTAATAAAGTCCCAATTGTTGTTCTCTAAAGCTGTAAGTCCTAAATCACTTCCGAACTAGAACAGACTAGAGACTGGAGTATCGTAATTACAACGTGTGGCTATTTATATTTTAATAAACACCATCTTTTGTGTCCCAGACCTACGTTCTATGACTATAATATTGATCTTCTTACGTATTGGAATAACTAATTTTTTAATATTTTCCACTGGTTTTCCCTCTTCCCTTGTTTCTAAAGTTTATAATTAAATTTTCCTTTTCTTTTCTTTTGCTTTCTATACTAGATATATCCCTCTATTTGTTTTTTATTTATTTTTCGTAATTACTACTTGTGAAGGGACTTGGGTCATTTTGTGAATTGATATTTAAGGACATGGGAGCTAATTTGGGAGCTATTTTTGTTTTTGCAACACCGAGAGGCGCTATAGGTGTTACATCAGAGAGAGGTTGTAGGAGGAGATGAATAGAGAGAGGGAGAGGAGGAAATTGACAGAGAATGGGAAGAGTAGGAAATGAACAGAGAGAGGGGCGAGATGCAGATGGACAGAGAAATGAAAGAGGAGGTGATGAACAGGGAGAGGGGGAGGAGGAGATAAATGGAGAGAGAGAGAGAGAGGAGGAGGAGGAGGGGATGGACAGAGAGAGGGGAGGAGGAGATAAACAAAGAGAGGGGGAGGAAGAAATGAAACTGAGGGAGGGAGGAGGAAATGGACAGAGAGGCAAGGAGCAGGACAGAGGGCAGAAAAACAGATGAACAGCAAGAGAAGGAGGAGTTGATGGGCAGAGAAAGGTGTTGATGAAGATGGACAGAGATTGGTGGTGTGGAGGAGGTGGGTAGTGAGAAGTGTGGAAGAGGTGGACAGAGAAGGGGTGAAGAAGGAGATGGATAGAGAGAGAGGGAAGAAGGCTATGTACTAACAGATCAGAATAAAAATATACCTATGCAACACCAGGTAATTAGGTAGCATTTTATAATAGTTACATAATTGTATTAAAGTCACCTGTAGCGTTCATCTACCTCTGTGTGAAGGCTAATCTCGTGGAACTTGATACGGTGTACACTAATAGATAGACCGATTCACGAGGGAGACTTGCGAATATAATTTATTACCGCTAGCTAGACGATTTAGCTATAGATACTTACAGCTACCTGTCTGAAGCCTGGGCGTGTCGCTAGTATAAAATATGTAAATGGCATAATGATGACTGTGTACGTTTTTCTCAATGACAGTGGTGGTGGTAGTGAGGGCTCGTTGGTGACGGCAATTAATGAATTGGTATGTGGGAGTTACTGGAGAGGGTGTTTTACAGAAAAGGGTGTAGGATGTGTATTGGGAAAGGAAGTGGTTGTTAGGATGTAGCAGTAACGAGGTACTAGGATTTCTCTTAGGCAGGAAGAAGGTGGGCTGGAGCCTTCATTTGGGATGGGATAGATGGTGTAGGTTTCATATGGCAATCCAGGTAGATCTCAACGTTTACCCCTTGATCTGAGAGAAGAAGAAGGTTAAATGTGTCCTGGGAAAGGATGTGGAGTGTTTGAAGATGGAAGGAAGATGGAACGTGCTGATAGAGGTGTAATCAGTACAGGTGTCTCAAGGACAGAGATTGCAGTGAGATCTTGGGAGTCAAGTTTCTCAAGGATTGATGGTACACTAAGATGTTAGGACTCAGAAATTGGAGGAGACGTAGGACAGGTAAAAGTATTCTAGATACGTGACGCATTTAATTATCTGATACAAGAAACGGGAAGCAGAACGTAGTCAGATGTGGAATGGGTGACTGCATACCATTCATCGATTTCGAGGGAGTAGTAAGACTTGGCAGAAGCAGAAGTCTATACGACGTGTGCATAGCTGGGAAAGGGCGGATGGATGGAGGAGGGTAGGGGAGTCTTGTATTGACTGATGATTATCGTGAGATGTAGTCCAAATGGTTAGGCAGTTAGCAGTTTCAGGAATTTTAGTGTGTTGTATACTTACGTTTGGAGGGTGAGCAGCTGGAAACACCGTTAGTTTTTAATGGAGTGTTAGTTTGGCATTGTTTTTGTGTTTTATTTACGGAGTTGTGGGTTCTTATGTGAAGGTAAAGGGGGCGAAAAGATCGGGTTTCTTTCCTATAATTGCTGTCTGGGCGTTTTCAAGGTTGATGGAGATATACAACTGATTACAATAAGAGATGAAGTCGTTGAGGTGGAGTTAAAAGGATCGCTAGGGCGAGACGAATTCGGGTTGGTAAGTACAGAAAGGGTTGCATGTACAAGGAAACGATAGTCACGGATTTTAGTTGGGTATAAGGCGGATCTGAACCGTCGTCCTCCCGAATGCGAGTCCAGTGTGCTAACAAGAACGCCACCTCGCTCGCTTGTGTGTAAGAGATAAGGGAGTCGAGATAGGACGGATTTTTTAGTCACATCTGCAGTTAGGTGGAAAATAGGGGAGAGGCTTTGTCTGTTGTAACATAGGGTAGAGTATTTATATATCGGCACTGGGTCTGACTTCATAGGAGTTGCACACAATATACAAAAAGAAACTCGTGTCGCAAGTCACAGTCCGTTTATCACCAGCTAAATAGTAATTTGGACCATTCACTTCCCACTAGAAACTAGTTCTTAGCCAGAGTTTGTCTTCAGCAAGATCGGTAAAAATCCTAGTAGTCCCCAGAATCAGCATAGCAGCACGGTTCTCATAGAAGAATCGGTCCACCGACTAATGGAGCTGAGCAGCTTGGTAGAAGGCATCAACCAGAAATGACACTGGTCTCCGATGCAGGAGCCTTAATTCGCAACGCGTCACTACTGGAACGTCCACGTTAGCAAACGTGGTCTGTCCGGCCCTGCACACTTCCCCGCAGTGTGACGTGCTGCTCCCAAGTAGGTTAACACCTCCTGCGGGACTATCTTTGGAGGCTCTGTATCGACAGGACTACCAGACATCATAAGCCATCCGTGTATTCTGTTGCATTGGGTCTGTGAACTCAGAGGTAGAGTTCTGAGACGCGACGTAATACTCACCAAGCTCGCAGAACTTTCAACTTTCCATGTCTCCTGCTCCATGTCATGTACCGAAGCCTCTTTGAACACACAGAACAAATTTTGGACTTAATGAACGCACAGTTTCCAAATTGATGTATGATCACCACCACCAAATCTACACTGGGCAACACAATTAAAGGTCACTTTTTCGAAACCCCATAATTGTCTTCCATTCAGCGCAGAAGTTTGAAATTTTGCTCAAGGTGCCTACAAGCTTCCTCTGTAACGGTGCAAAAGCGTGGCGCCCTGCGACATCGCTTGGGGCTTGGCGACGCTTCAGCCAGCAAGATGTCGACACGTGCGAGTAAAAGGGCAGAGCTCAGAACTTAAGGTGAGAAGTAAGCTGAGTTAATGGTGTCAGATTGGAACCAAATTTCACCACATTCCTACCCGACGCCACCGTGACAGTGCCACACTATGGGTAAGTCGTCGTACCCCCTTTTACCCACATTTCACCCGTTCCTTTGACGCTTCTGCGAAGGAGGCCAGAACCACGATGCCTGTCGTTGAAATTGCGAGGTTTTCTTATGGGCGGCGGAGGAGGAAAACGTTGCAGGAAAATGGAGGTGTTTGAGGGAACCTCCAATTTGAGCATTTATTTATTGCAGTTTATCTTATTGATATTGCTTAAGTTCCTTATTTATTCTGTATTTACATTGATAACTGTCTCTTCTTTTAATTGGTTGTGTATCACCATGTTTCATACTTCCTGATGCAGCCTTGTCTAGTACTAATTTTATTTTATTTTATTAGTTTTGTTTATTAATAGAAACTGTTATATAGGCATACTATTCCTATTTTGTGCTGAAGGTTTTCCTGTCTACTCCATTGTTATTTATGTATTGTTCAGTTTTTATTTATTCATTGCAAAGATGTTACTTACTGTATGTTTCTACTTCAGTCTAGATGTGTTACTTCTCTTCCAATGTTGTCTGCTAACATTTAACTTCTTTGGTGATAATACTCAGTAAATGTCTGAAAGATGGCCTTGCAAGCCGAAAACCGGTTAACAATAAAAGTAATATTGTAGAACAAAAGCAAACTGGTGCTTTTCATTTATTGTAATGTTGTTATACCAAGAACCGACGGAAGATTCTGTTAACATGTGACACAAATGGCCGCCAAGTGACCGTAGACCGTAGTAGGTACATGGGATGAATTTCAGCTTGACATGCGTTCCTGTTTCTGAGGAAAAAAAAGAGTTTTTAACAGTCGAACAGACAGACAATGGACAACAGAGTGATCTTATAATGGTACCATGTCTAAGGATTGAGGCACAGGATCCTAAAAAATACAAATATTCTGACGTCTCATTTATTGTCAGGAGATTAGAGTAGTTTAGAAAATAAGTTATGGCTTTATTCTGAATGACAGAGAAATGATAGAGACCCTACAGATCATAAAAGGTTGGTTAATGGCAACATCTAATTGAAACTGTTTCAGTGAAACAGACAGCATATCTCGCTACATTGAAGAAAGTACACTACTGGCCATTAAAATTGCTACACCACGAAGATGACGCGCTACAGACGCGAAATTTAACCGACAGGAAGAAGATGCTGTGATATGCAAATGATCAGCTTTTGAGAGCATTCACACAAGGTTGACGCCGGTGGCGACACCAACAACGTGCTGACATGAGGAAAGTTTTCAACCGATTTCTTATGCACAAACAGCAGTTGACCGGCGTTGCCTGGTGAAACGTTGTTGTGATGCCTCGTGTAAGGAGGAGAAATGCGTACCATTACATTTCCGACTTTGATAAAGCTCGGATTGTAGCCTATCGCGATTGCGGTTTATCGTACCGCGACGTTGCTGCTCGTGTTGCTCGAGATCCAATGACTGTTAGCAGAATATGGAATCGGTGGGTTCAGGAGGGTAATACGGAACGCCGTGCAGGATCCCAACGGCCTCGTATCACTAGCAGTCGAGATGACAGGCATCTTATCCGCATGGCTGTAACGGATCTTACAGCCACGTCTCGATCCCTGAGTCAACAGATGGGGACGTTTGCAAGACAACAACCATCTGCATGAACAGTTCGACGACGTTTGCAGCAGCATGGACTATCAGCTCGGAGACCATGGCTGCGGTTACCCTTGACGCTGCATCACAGACAGGAGCGCCTACGATGGTGGACTCAACGACGAACCTGGGTGCACGAAGGGCAAAACGTCATTTTTTCGGACGAATCCAGGTTCTGTTTACAGCATCATGATGATCGCATCCATGTTTAGTGACATCACGGTGAACGCACATTGGAAGCGTGTATTCGTCATCGCCATACTGGCGTATCACCCGGCGCTCTGAACAGTGGACGTTACATTTCAGGTGTGTTACGACCCGTGGTTCTACCCTTCATTCGATCCCTGCGAAACTCTACATTTCAGCAGGATAATGCACTACCCCATGTTGCAGGTCCTGTACGGGCCTTTCTGGATACAGAAAATGTTCGACTGCTTCCCTGGCCAGGACATTCTCCAGATCTCTCACCAATTGAAAACGTCTGGTCAATGGTGGCCGAGCAACTGGCTCGTCACAATACGTCTGTGGTATCGTCGTGTTGAAGCTGCATGGGCTGTACCTGTACACGCCATCCAAGCTCTGTTTGACTCAATGCCCAGGCGTATGAAGGCCGTTATTACGGGCAGAGGTGGTTATTCTGGGTACCGATTTCTCATTATCTATACACCCAAATTGCATGAAAATGTAATCACATGTCAGTTCTAGTATAATATATTTGTCCAATGAATACTCGTTTATCATCTGCATTTCTTCTTGGTGTAGCAATTTTAATGGCCAGTAGTGTATATGAGGACCCCAGCGTTTTCTAACTGCAGTGAGGACGTTTCGACGGCTGATGCCGTAAAACTATCCACAAGTCTCTGGTTATTGAACACAGGGGCGTACGGCACTACCATGAGTAATAACGAACTGTCCTCGAGATAGCGTCCGTGTACACTGAGAGTGCAAGGGTCACTAATAACAAGTGTCATCCATCTTAGTTTATTAACGAAAAGCCCTACGTGTGGCGCGCATTATCGGTGCCTCGTCGGCTGTAGTGGATTAGAAGCTGATGACACCACAAGGTGAGTTGCGCAAACGCCTATCTACGGAACACGCTGTGTGCAGGCTCACACAATGTCCCACTTGTACACGGACGCCACTCGGCTGCAACCTTCTCAGGTATGTTTTTGTTGTTGCTGCTCAACAAAGCGTCATTGTCGAGGAAATCTTTTCGCAGTGCAAAGACTGCACTGTAGAGTTTCTAAGGAAATGATCGGCAATGCTCCTATCACTTGTAAAGAAAGGCCTCCTGCGGGTACGTAAACAAAAAGAAAAAAAGTGATGCAGGCGCAGTTATTCTACGGTAGGTACACTGCTAACCATTAAAATTAAGACATCATGAAGACAGCATGCAAAAAACGTCAAATTTGCCTGAAATGTTGTTGAAATGCTTGGATTTGCAAACTTTTAGCATTTCAGTGCAACTGCACGAAACATATAGGGGTAATGCCTTCCACATTCTGTAAATATGATTGCCAAGCGATTTCTCATTCACAAACCGCATTTGAATGTTGGTTATTTGTGAGAAGGTCATGTTATACCAATGGCGGATGCAGAAAACCCTCAAGGAGGGGGCGCTAAAGATATCTTGAGCTACCTTTACTTTTACACAGTAAAAAATAATCAAGTCACAAGTTCAAATCTCGAATAAACACTTATTTGCACTTAGAAATGCAACACTAGTACACTTAGCACTAAGACACGGTCAAACTCCACGTATTTCTAATATCACTAAGCACAACACTGACTGAAGTCCGTGGTAATGGCCAATAATCGCAGTTGTTCACTTTTTATCACTTTCAAGTTATCGCGACGGTTGTACCTTTCAAACTGACTACCTGGCGCGGCTCTGCTTCCTTTATATACATATGGCTCGGTTGTTTCGATAACATTCGCTGCCAAAATGTTCGCTTCCAGACTATTATGGAGTGTGAAGAAGTACCTACTGTGACAGCGACAAGCCAATATGTACCTCACGACGTGTAATATAAGGGCGAGTTTCCAATGATGACGTCATCCGGCAATTTCTGTGTGTGGAACTTATATTGTCGATACCGTTCCTTTCTAGTGCATTCGGCAGAGGGCCTATATACACTCTTGGAAATGGAAAAAAGAACACATTGACACCGGTGTGTCAGACCCACCATACTTGCTCCGGACACTGCGAGAGGGCTGTACAAGCAATGATCACACGCACGGCACAGCGGACACACCAGGAACCGCGGTGTTGGCCGTCGAATGGCGCTAGCTGCGCAGCATTTGTGCACCACCGCCGTCAGTGTCAGCCAGTTTGCCGTGGCATACGGAGCTCCATCGCAGCATTTAACACTGGTAGCATGCCGCGACAGCGTGGACGTGAACCGTATGTGCAGTTGACGGACTTTGAGCGAGGGCGTATAGTGGGCATGCGGGAGGCCGGGTGGACGTACCGCCGAATTGCTCAACACGTGGGGCGTGAGGTCTCCACAGTACATCGATGTTGTCGCCAGTGGTCGGCGGAAGGTGCACGTGCCCGTCGACCTGGGACCGGACCGCAGCGACGCACGGATGCACGCCAAGACCGTAGGATCCTACGCAGTGCCGTAGGGGACCGCACCGCCACTTCCCAGCAAATTAGGGACACTGTTGCTCCTGGGGTATCGGCGAGGACCATTCGCAACCGTCTCCATGAAGCTGGGCTACGGTCCCGCACACCGTTAGGCCGTCTTCCGCTCACGCCCCAACATCGTGCAGCCCGCCTCCAGTGGTGTCGCGACAGGCGTGAATGGAGGGACGAATGGAGACGTGTCGTCTTCAGCGATGAGAGTTGCTTCTGCCTTGGCGCCAATGATGGTCGTATGCGTGTTTGGCGCCGTGCAGGTGAGCGCCACAATCAGGACTGCATACGACCGAGGCACACAGGGCCAACACCCGGCATCATGGTGTGGGGAGCGATCTCCTACACTGGCCGTACACCACTGGTGATCGTCGAGGGGACACTGAATAGTGTACGGTACATCCAAACCGTCATCGAACCCATCGTTCTACCATTCCTAGACCGGCAAGGGAACTTGCTGTACCAACAGGACAATGCACGTCCGCATGTATCCCGTGCCACCCAACGTGCTCTAGAAGGTGTAAGTCAACTACCCTGGCCAGCAAGATCTCCGGATCTGTCCCCCCATTGAGCATGTTTGGGACTGGATGAAGCGTCGTCTCACGCGGTCTGCACGTCCAGCACGAACGCTGGTCCAACTGAGGCGCCAGGTGGAAATGGCATGGCAAGCCGTTCCACAGGACTACATCCAGCATCTCTACGATCGTCTCCATGGGAGAATAGCAGCCTGCATTGCTGCGAAAGGTGGATATACACTGTACTAGTGCCGACATTGTGCATGTTCTGTTGCCTGTGTCTATGTGCCTGTGGTTCTGTCAGTGTGATCATGTGATGTATCTGACCCCAGGAATGTGTCAATAAAGTTTCCCCTTCCTGGGACAATGAATTCACGGTGTTCTTATTTCAATTTCCAGGAGTGTAGTAACAATGCGTTTTTAGGAATCTTCTCGAAAGTCACTATTACCGGAGATATATGCATCAATAGTTTCCCATACCTAACTCGTATTTCGGGTTACGTATGGGAAACTGTTGTTACATTATTAGTAAAAATATTGTTACGAGTCACGTAACAATATTTTTACTGAGAAATTACTATGAATTACTATTATTAATACTTCACAATCAACTGATCACTCTCACTCTTGACTATTCTTCACACTTGCACTTGCTACAACTAGGACTTTTTACCTATTAATTCTTCAGTCTTATATTTGTGCTTCCGAATGTAAACTAGCTTTTTATTCGGCGAATAGTCCGTGTTTACAGCGCTACGTATCGAAGGTTCTCTGTACAAGAAAACAGTAGAATATTCGCGACTTTTCACGAATAAATGCCAGACAGAATAACGTATCGAGATCACTAGAATGGCCGCGACTTTTCTCCTAGGTATGTGTTAGCTATCTATGTGCCAGACAGAAACGTATAAAAATACGATAACGCGTACACGCGTGCTATATAGGAAAGTACAACTACTCGATAACTCGATTCAGTCGAGTCGACTGACGAAAGAAACGAACGAATAGCGTGCGAGCTGACTGGCGGAGACGGCCCGGGTGGCAATGCAATCGGTCCACCAAGAGGTGAGGGGGGGGGGGATGGGGGGGCCACTACCCGTATGTATCCGCCCCTGTATTATACTGCGTGTAAAGTGGAGGAATGTTTACCAGCACAATGTTAGGAAAAAGGGCAGGATTTTGGCGTATCGAAACTGTGCTTTATTGTTCCTCGATACTGTCACTGAATGCGATTCCATGACTGTCATGTGAATATGGAATTCTTAGGTTCAGGAGGGCCATAACAAACGCCATGCAGGATATCTACAGCTCAATGCAACTGGTGTCCGGCAGGACTTCCAGTTTCCGGATTCATTACTTTCAAATGAATTACTCAAAATGTTCAAATGTGTGTGAATTCCTGAGGGACCAAACTGTTTAAGTCATCGGTCCCTTGACTTACACTCAACTTAAACTAACTTATGCTAAGAACAACACACACACCCATGCCCGAGGGAGGACTCGAACCTCCGGCGGGAGGGGCCGCGCAATGAATTACTAGGAAATGACAAAAATAAGAGATAGAAAACAGATAAACTAAAATAAAAAATATCCACTACTGTTGTGCAATGTGGCATGCAATAGGATAACTGCTCCATTTTGGATTTCGTGCCGGTTTACTGGTCTCTCAGCTGTTGACATTACAGGAGAAGGTTCAAAAATGGCTCTGAGCACTGTGGGACTTAACATCTGAGGTCATTAGTCCCCTAGAACTTAGAACTACTGAAACCTAACTAACCTAAGGACATCACACACGGCCATGCCCGAGGCAGGATTCGAACCTGCGACTGTAGCAGTCGCGCGGTTCCGGACTGAAGCGCCTAGAACCGCTCGGCCACCGCGGCGGGCATAGGAGAAGGGAAAAGCCCTTTAGCACAATGGGGTTATTTGAATTTTCCATCTTTTTTTGAATTTCCCACTATTTTATACATAGTGTAATTGGCTTATGTCAGAAAGGTGGGGGATAGAGGTGGGGGAAATGTGGTAGTGTTGCATGACATCATCGATGACATCATTGAGGGGAAAGGGGAATGTGGCAGCAATACAGGCTGTGCACGGACCGGCCCAGTCACGCTAATCCTGTAGGGATTGTGAGGACAGATTGGAGTCAGTTCACGATGCTCAGAGGCTTGTGTGTCCGCAGCTCGTGGTCGTGCGGTAGCGTTCTCGCTTCCCACGCCCGGGTACCCGGGTTCGATTCCCGGCGGGGTCAGGGATTTTCTCTGCCTCTTGATGACTGGGTGTTGTGTGCTGTCCTTAGGTTAGTTAGGTTTAAGTAGTTCTAAGTTCTAGGGGACTGATGACCATAGATGTTAAGTCCCATAGTGCTCAGAGCCATTTGAACCGTTTTCAGAGGCTTGTAAACCATCATTCTTCTCACGTTCCTTACTCGATTGGAACGGGACGAAAACCCTAACACGTGCAGCCATATTAAGTGATACGTGCCATGTACTTTACAGTGGCCACTTTACAGTGGTTCGTTACAGTGGCATGCAGATCTAGAACATTACCATATTCATTAACATGTTTTCTGTACTTAATTCTTTACTTAAATCCGAGCTTGAGCTCCATATTTTGATACCATATTCCAAGGGACGTGAAACCTCAATCTCCTTTTCATTTCCTTCGAGATTATAACTTAGGACTTGTTTTGGATGTTCTTTTATCTCTGATTCTGTGCCTGTACTGTTGTTTTCATAGTTACGTACGTCCCCATTTCTAATTAGATTTCTTCTTGTGCATTCCTACACTCTTGTCCAGAATGTCGTCTCTGCCGTCTGCATTCTGTCATCCTTCCTTTCCTATATCCAACACTCTCTTCCATACAGCAGTTACACGGTCTGCATAGTCTTATAAAATTTCACTTTTTTGTCTTTTAGAGTTTTATTGTTAAATGATCTGTTTCTTGTCCGACACATCGCTTTAAGCCTCTGCAGATTTTTATCATAATCGTAGTTCGAATATGCAGCACAAATATTTAAAATGTGACGGCTGATTTATTTAATGATCACCAGCAACAGTGACAGTTATCTTGACTTCTCACAAGTACTCCTGTCAAGGATTAACAGTATTATCACATATGAGCTCACCGCTGTCGTTCTAAATGTGATCTGTAGACAACAGCGCGCTTACGTGCAAAATTTGAAGTATTTACTGATCATTATCAAAATTTGAAGTAATTACTGATCAGTTTCTCTGACTTATAGATAAAGTGTGGTGGTACTCGCAACAAAAACGTGTACACGTAACTTAAGATCTAAAGCGTGTTAATGATACATTAAGTTAAAGCAGTCAGTACCAATGCTCCACTGTGCAGCAGATAGTGCGATGATTGAAACTTCCTGGCAGCACTAAAGTTTGGATGGTAGGAGACGAGGTACTGGCGGAAGTAAAGCTGCGAAGACGGGTCGTGAGTCGTGCCTAGGTAGCTCAGCTGGTAGAGCACTTCCAGCGAATTCGAATCTCGACCCGGCACACAGTTATAATCTGTCATGAAGTTTCAGTACTAGTGGAACCTCTCGCCGAACTTTAAGAATGCCTAAGTACAGGGTGTTTATAAATGAATATCGGGGTTTTAACGCATTATAATATTTATTATATTAACCTTACAGATATAAGCGATATGTTAAATGAAAGAGCAACTCAAACAGTTTTACCAAGAACCTTATAAATGTTCAATGTGAGCACCATTTGTCACATGGCACACATCAAGTCTATAGCCGAGTTCTTCCCAACATTTATAAACACCCTGTATTATAAATAAACGGAAAGACAGTCTATGAAACACTAGTAAGAAGTTCGTCACCTGTACTTCCGGGCTATCCGGGAATACGTATAAGTTCGCACCAATGAGCACCGTCCAATTTTTACAATATAATTCTCTATGTTAATGATAACATCTGTACCTTGGGAACAGCTTTTGTAAATATTTGCTGTACAAGTCTAAAGTCTCCGAGGTTTGTGTGAAAAATAGCTTGTCACCACTCCATCATCATATAAGCGGCAGCCAACGACACTTCTTCGACATAAAGGGGCATAAACCATTTGGGGTGCTATCACGGCGTTCAACAACGGGTGCGACTGACCAGATGACTGTTAACTGATTTAGTTATTGTGCAGATGGATTGCCAAAATGATGTCCGTGATTCAGTGTGGTGGCGACTTATGAGATTATCCCACATGGTTTGTCATTAACTCCCCAGGACCTGGGAAGTTCCAGCTTTAATCTAGGTGTCACTGCGTCGTACATGACGATCGATGTTATACAGGGCGTGTCAGAAGTAGTGCTCATTATCCAGGGATACGACAGGAACGATCATTCGAAGCAAAAAACTCTAGTCAACGTGGGCTCTAAAGTGCATACCTAAAGCTATGAATACTTCTTCATCTTTAGTACTGTGAAACAAATCTCTTCTACTGCAAGTTTTTTGTTTTCCGTATTTTTGGAGGAGGTAGTATGGAGAAAAATAAGGCAAAATTATCAAGTAAACATGACGTCTAAAATACATATCTCAAATGCTACGAGCATTTGTTCAGTAGAACAAATATATTTCACATTAGCGAAGATGGACAAGTGCTCATAACTCTTAAGATGAGCATTAGAGCCCGTTTTTACTAGCTCTTCTTGCTTCGAATGATCGTTCCTGTGATATCCCTGAACATTGACCATTTCTGCTGGAACACTTACATACTGCTACAGATCATCTTCTATACTCAGCAAACTATTCAACGATGTAGAATGAACTTTTCACTCTACATCGGAGTGTGCGCTGATATGAAACTTCCTGGCAGATTAAAACTGTGTTCCGGACCGAGACTCGAACTCGGGACCTTTGCCTTTTGCGGGCAAGTGCTCTACCAACTGAGTAGAGCACTTACCCGCGAAAGGCAAAGGTCCCGAGTTCGAGTCTCGGTCCGGCACACAGTTTTAATCTGCCAGTGAAAATTTCATTCTAGAAACAACCCCCAGGCTGTGGCTAAGCCATGTCTCCGCAATATCCTTTCTTTCAGGAGGCGAGTTCTGCAAGGTTCGCAGGAGAGCTTCTGTAAAGTTTGGAAGGTAGGAGACGAGGTACTGGCGGAATTAAAGCTGTGAGACCGGGGCGTGAGTCGTGCTTGGGTAGCTCAGTTGGTAGAGCACTTGCCCGCGAAAGGCAAAGGTCCCGAGTTCGAGTCTCGGTCCGGCACACAGTTTTAATCTGCCAGGAAGTTTCTTATTCACCGATGTGCAAACAGCAAATTATATTGCAATAAAGCACAAGTATATGGCACCTATGTTAGGTTCAACTCTGTATGAATTCTTCATTCTGCAACGCAGTGGACCCTGTTGCATGAAAAATAAAAAAATATATACAAGTAAATAAATAAATGTCCGCTGCTCGTGGTCTCGCGGCAGCGTCCTCGCTTCCCGAGCACGGGGTCCAGGGTTCGATTTCCGGTGGGCTCAGGAATTTTTCCTGCCTCGAGATGACTGGGTGTTGTTGTGTCGTCCTCCTCATCATCATTCATCCCCATCACGGTCGGAGGAAGGCAATGGCAAACCACCTCCACTAGGACCTTGCCTCGTAAAGCGGTGCGGGTCTCCCGCATCGTTCCCCTACGCTCTGTAAAGAAGCATGGGACTTCATTTCCATTTCCAAATAAATAAATTAAATTAAATATTTTATTTTCGTGCGAGAATGATATTCTTAAGCGAAAAGGCTGTAAAGATTTAAACCTTGTAACTTATCACTATATTTAAATCATAGTGAACCTGATAATAAATGCGCTGTGACTTATACTGAGGTGACGCAAGTCGTGGGTTACTTTCTAATATTGTGTCTGGCCTTTGTCCTGGCTTAGTGCAGCACCTCGACGTGGACTGAACAAATCGTTGGAAGTCTCCTACAGAAATATTGATCCACACTACCTCTATAGGCACCCATAATTGCGAAAGTGTTGCCGGTACAGGATTTTGTGCACAAACTGAGCTGTGGATTACGCTCCACAAATGTTCGATGGCATTTATGTCGGTCCATCTGGATGGCCAAATAATTCGCTCGAGTTGTCCAGACTGTTTCTTCAAACAAATCGCGAACAGTTGTGGCCCAGTGTCCTGACATCGTTGTTTGGGAACATGAAGTCCATGAATGGCTACAAATGATCTCTAAGTAGACGGAAAGAACCATTTCCAGTCAATGATCGGTCCAGTTGGACGAGAGGACGCAATAAATTCCATGTAATCACAGTCTCTACCATTATGGAGCCACCACCAGCGTCCCCAGTGCCTTGTTGACAACTTGGGTCCATGGCTTCGTGGGGTCTGCTTCACACTCGAACCCTACCATCAGATCTTACCAACTGAAACGGGGACTTATCTGACCAGGCCACGGTTTTCCAGTCGTCTAGGATCCAACCAATACGGCCATGAGCCTAGGAGAGGCACTAAAGGTGATGTGCTGTTCGCAAAGGACCGTGCGTCGATCGTCCGCTGCCATAGCTCATTAACGTCAAATTTCTCTGACGGTCCTAAAGGAAACGTTCGTCGTACGACCCACATTGACTTCAGTGGTTATTTCACGGAATGTTACTGGTCTGCAGCTCCGCCATTGCATTGCCCTTTTGTATTTTATGTATACCATACTACCACCATCTGTATGAGGGACGTTTGAAAAGTCCGAGAGATGGCACCACCTGCGCTTATCGAGATCATGTTTAGTTAGTAGCAAAAAAATGGTTCAAATGGCTCTGAGCACTATGGGACTCAACTGCTGAGGTCATAAGTCCCCTAGAACTTAGAACTACTTAAACCTAACTAACCTAAGGACAACACATACATCCATACCCGAGGCAGGATTCGAACCTGCGACCGTAGCGGTCGCGCGGTTCCAGACTGCAGCGCCAGAACCGCTCGGCCACCAGCGGCCGGCAGTTAGTAGCATCTTTCTAAAGAACGCACAACAAGTTTCAGCCATGTTGGTCTATTTCTTTGTGTTTGGCATTCTTGTGAATCAAGGACGTCGAGTGATTGTCAAAAATGGACGAAAAAGAATTTCGTGTGGTGATTAAACATTACTTTATGAAAGGCAAAACGCCTCAGGAGACTAAAGAGAAGCTTGATAAACATTACGGTGACCCTGCACCTCCGACCTCCGATTAGAACAGTTTATAAAATGGCTCTGAGCACTATGGGACTTAACATCTGTGGTCATCAGTCCCCTAGAACTTAGAACTACTTAAACCTAACTAACCTAAGGACATCACACACATCCATGCCCGAGGCAGGATTCGAACCTGCGACCATAGTGGTCACGCGGTTCCAGACTGAAGCGCCTAGAACCGCACAGCCACACCTGCCGGCGCAGAACAGTTTGTAAGTGGTTTCAAAATTTTCGGAGTGGCTATATGTGCAAAACTGATGCTGAACGTTCTGGACGCCCTATGGAGGTTGCGACTCCAGAAATCATTGATAGAATCCATAATATAGTGGTGGATGACAGAAGAGTTAAGGTGTGTAAGATTGCTAGTGCTGTGGGCATCTCGAATGAACGGGTACATAATGTTTTGCATAAACATTTGGACATGAGAAAGCTATCCACAAGATGGGTTCCGCAATTGCTCACGCTTGACCAAAAACGGAATCGTCTGAAGTGTTGCAAGGATTGTTTTGCAGCTGTTCAGGAGGAATCTGCAGGACTTTAAGTGTCGTTTCAGCACTGTGGATGAAACATGGATACATTACTACACTCCTGAGACCAAAGAACAATCTGAACAATGGGTTACCAAGGGAGAATCCGCACCAAAAAAGGCGAATACCATTCCTTCGGCCGGAAAGGTTATGGCGACTGTCTTTTGGGATTCGCAAGGGATAATCCTCATCGACTATCTGGAAAAGGGTAAAACTATTACAGGTGCATCTTATTCATCGTTATTGGACCGTTTGAAAACCGACCTGCAAAATAAACGCCAGCGACTGGATCGCAAGAAAGTCCTTTTCCATCACGACAATGCACCAGCACACACCTCAGCAGTTGTGGTCGCAAAATTAATGGAAACAGGATTCCAACTCGTTTCACATGCCTCCTATCTCCAGATTTGGCTCCCTTGGACTACTATTTGTTCCCCAATTTGAAGAAACGGCTGGCGGGACAAAGATTTTATTGAAACGAGGTGATTGCAGCAACTAATAGCTATTTTGCAGACTTGGACAATTCCTATTATTCGGAAGGGATCAAGAAATTAGAACAGCGTTGAACGAAGTGTATAAGTCTAAACGGAGACTATGCCGAAAAATAAATAAGGTTTACCCCAAACACGTAAGTAGTTTTTATTTTTGCACGGACTTTTCAAATGCCCATCGTATATGTGCACATCGCTGTCCGATGACTTTACAGATGTAAAAATACAGTGACTTGTAGACTGAGGTATCAGTGTACAAGCCACTGTATTTTTACATCTGTACAATCTCTGGACTGCTTATGTTGTTGATTTGTGTTTGTGTGCCATCCAAAGCTGAAAATGTAAATTTATGGTGATACTCATTGTTCGTTCAGCTGGAACATCTTGTAGCTTTATTACTGTTTAAACTTTTCGGTGCATGGATGCGTGACCACGTCGATTTCTGTTTGCAGGAAGATGACATCAGAGATAGCAGAGAAGGCGGCTGCTGTGGGTGGGTGTCGGCCATATCTGTGGAGCCGGTTATGTTCCTCTACATGTTCGCCTTCATGATCACCTCTGTGGTCGAGCAGGCGTTCTTCGTGGACCGCGCCTGCAGGGTCGACCTCCGCCTCTCCGACGAGATCTGTTCTAATCTGCAGAACGAGACGTTCAAGGATGACAACACAGAGGTGCAGGTACGATCTCGTCACCTTCTACATCTACATAGATAATCCGCCGTTCTCTAACGTCCAGAACACAATATTGATAAGAGACAGTAGCAGTCAGGAGAAATATCACTATAACATTGCTCAAAATGGTTCAAATGGCTCTGAGCACTATGGGACTTAACATCTGTGGTCATCAGTCCCCTAGAACTTAGAACTACTTAAACCTAACTAACCTAAGGACATCACACACATCCATGCCCGAGGCAGGATTCGAACCTGCGACCGTAGCAGTCGCGCGGTTCCGGACTGAGCGCCTTAACCGCGAGACCACCGTGGCCGGCAACATTGCTCAACAGTTGGCTAGAGGCGATCGGCTGTTGCCCTGTCGTGGTTATTAGGATTGGACTGTGTATATGGGAACACCGTTTCAAGATATGGACATTATTGTTGTTGTGATCATCAGCCCGGAAACTGGTTTGATGCACCGTTCCATGCTAGTCTATCCTATGCCAGACTCTCCATCTTTAGATAACTACCGCAACCTACGTTCAGTTGGACATCCTCACTATAGTCAAAAGGTCCGTCCCAGGTAGCTGAGTGGTCAGCGCGACGGAATGTCATGCCTAAAGGCCTCGGTTCGAGTCCCGGTTGGGTCGGAGATTTTCTCCACTCAGGGACTGGGTGCTGTGTTGTCCTTATCATCATCATTTCATCCCCATCGTCACGCAAGTCGCCGAAGTGGCGTCAACTCGAAAGACTTGCAGCAGGCGAACGGTCTACCCGACGGGAGGCCCTAGCCACACAGCATTTATATTATAGTCAAAACGTGATCTGCCTCAAGCATTCTTTCCTCCAGAGTTCCTTCCATTTCCAAAGTGACCATACTCTGATGCCTCAGAATGTGTTCTCTTAAACTATCCCTTCTTTTAGTCAAGTTATTGCCAAATTTTTCCTCGGAATTAGATTCAGTACCTTCTCATTAGCTATTCGATCTGCCCATCTAATGTTCACCATTCTTCTATAGCGTCACATCTCAGAAACTTCATTCTCTTTTTTGAGTACTGCCTACGTTTAATTTCTGTGAGAGGCTGCACTCGAGACAAATACTCACGGAAAATACATTCTTATACTTTAATTTATATTCACTATTAACAAATTGCTCTTATTGAGAAAAACTTCTCTTGCTATTGCCAGACTGTATTTTTATATTCTCTTTACTTGTGCCATTTTTAGTTATGCTGTTGCTCAAATAGTAATAATTATCTACTAGTTTTCAGTCAGCCTTCGGCGGCGCAGCGGTTCGGACGGTGTTTACGTCCCTGCCGCACGTCTGCGCGAGAGGTGTTTACGTTAAGTGTGTAGCGGTGTGTCGCGGTATACATAGAACGAATCATGGCCTTGTCGTTCCGCAAATCGACACTGAAATTTAGTTTTGTTAACGAATATGCTCGACCGAAGGCTTACGAGATCGAACGTTATTTACGGGACGAGGTGAAAATCGAACCTGACGTTCTAGTTGGAATACACTTATCTATAGTCAGCAGCGTGGTTTATGTCAAGCTCATAAATGAAGCGGCATGTGACGAACTACTACTTCGACACCGACAAAGACTTCGTTTCTGTCATTCGGACGGGAATGTTGGAGCGGTAACAGTTGAACACGCCGGCATTGGCCTCTGAACGATCCGCGTCTTTGAGCTTCCATTCGAAGTGCCAGAAAAGATTACAGACGCCCTGCGTCCTTACGGAACGGTCCTATCCCACGTGGCTGAAAAATGGGCGAGTTTCAAGACGTATCCTGTCCTCAATAGCGTCAGACAAATACGGATAGAACTCCGAAAACACGGCTTGTCATACTTGAACATCGCCGGTTGTAGGGCGATTGTCATTTACGACGGACAACCAAGGACGTGCTCTGGATGTGGGAAGGAGGGACACATACGTTCTGAGTGTGCTCAACGAAGGTTATTACAGCTGCCACGGGATGATCCAGCCCTCACGCCGCATCCGACTGTGCTCCCCATGACTTACGTCGCCGCATTACGCGATGACGTGGGCCGCGAGACAGACGCGTACCAGAACACACAGACAGCGGCGGATCGTGGCGAGCCACAGAAAGACGACGTTGCGCTGGACCGCCTGCAGCAGTCACAGGACGCCCTCTCTTCGGTTCCGCTTGCGGCCCCTTCCGATAAGGCACTTGGAGACGTCGATAATACGACGGCGCACGATTCCGACGTCCCCCACGAACAACTGGAGACCATGCTGACCTCTGATTCCGAGGCCCGGCAACGTAAACAGCGATCACCAAAACGCCGGAAGAAGCGCCGCCTCACGGTGGAGAACGACCACTCTGATCTAGCAGATAATTCTGAGAAGTTTACGGGTACAGAACAGACGACCATGGATACAGAAGAATTGCCTAGCGTAGATGCAACGGTGGCCAGCGGGACGGCGGCACGACCTACCGCTGACGATGCTCCAGACACAGCGAAGGAGCTCGATAGACGGCAACAGGCTACTGAGGAGGCTACGGCGCCTGCACCGCACGACAACGATGGGACACTAGGGGACTGGTCAAAAGAGCCACCCCTGTGGGGAACAGATGATGCCGGAGGAACTGCTCCCACGCACTCTCCCGGTGTAAGACCTGCAGAGTGCACGGAATAATGGCAGACCATATGAGGGGACGGCGCGGGACGTTAGTCCGACAGCAGCTTATGTACGGTAAAATTAGCGGCCGTACGGTACCCTATCTACGTTGACCGCCATGCAACAAGCTTATCGGATAGGGTCTGTTAACATCAATAGCATTGGGACGCCGGTAAAAATCAAGATGCTCAGTGACATGATAAAGGCTGCGGATTTAGACATAGCACTATTACAAGAAGTTCGGGTACTTCCCCCCTCGGACTTTTACGGTTACGACATTTACTGTTCCCCGTGTGACGAGAGAGGCGTTGGCACAGCTATACTATTAAAGGAAGGGATACGTGCAGACGAAGTAGAGTATTTGCCTTCTGCCCGTGGTACGGCCGTGACCATAGGTGGAATACGTTTGATCAACATATACGCACCGTCAGGCTCGGATAAGAGAAGGGACAGAGCAGATTTTTACGCCCATGAGGTTGCACTGTTGTTCCAGGGACGATACGATGGTTGCATACTCGGCGGATATTTTAATTGTGTGCTCGACAGAAAGGACCAACAACGTAACTATACTACTAGCCAAGAACTTAGGGAGCTGGTCAACGGGATGGAATTAGTCGATACATGGGACCTGAAGTATCGCAACCAACCAGGATATACATTTTTTACTAGCCACTCCGCGTGCCGTTTGAACCGAATCTACGTTTCAAGGGCGTTAGCAATGTCGACGGTGGACGCAGAAATATGGCCGACAGCGTTTACAGACCACGAGGCATATATTTGTACGGTTAACCTTGATAGACAGCAGGTATGGAGACGGAGGGGTACTTGGAAGATGAACGTCTCCCACCTGCGAGATGCAGAATGCCGACGCATGGTGGAGGACGCGTGGCATGGCTGCCTCCGTCGACGAAATTCTTTCGGTTCTGTCCTGCAGTGGTGGATCGAGTGCGCGAAGCCAGCTTTACGGAGGACGTTAATAGGTTACGGGAAGGAGGTTTGTCAATGGCAGCGCACGACCACTGAGTTTTACTTTACGGCTCTCCGGGAACTGTTAGCTCAACCACCTACACCAGAACGCCAGACGGCCGTCCACCGAGTTAAGGCGAAGCTGGTACAACTTGCGACGCAGAGGATGGCAGGTACGATGATACGCGCGAGGTCGCAGGATTTCCTGCCCAAAGAGGTTCCCTCGATGCATTACGTGATAAAGGAAAGACGAAGAAGACGCAGGAATTTAATACATGAGATCGATCTCGGCGATGGCCGTGGTTTTACAACACAAAGGGGCATCGCACAGGCGTTCACGGATCATTTTAGCAGATTCTATACGAGCAACGGGGAGGGTCAGAGGGAGTTGGGGAACGTCCTGGAAGAGATCCCAGACGCGACGAGTGTGAACGGGGAAGCAGACGGGTTATCTGAAATTACGTGTGAAGAGCTGGAGGAAGCGATTACACGAGGTGCTTGCAACAAGTCCCCAGGTCCAGATGGATTCCCGTTGGAATTTTACCGTGCCTTTGTGACCATTATGACAGCGATGTGGCTATGTATGTTTAATGAGCGTCTGCGGCAAGAAGTACCGGTTCACATTCAATTCACGGAAGGGCTCATGATACCGATACCGAAGCCCCGTGGTGGCAAACGGCCTTGTGATTATCGCCCCGTGACCCTCCTTAATAGTGACTACAAGATCTTCATGCGCATCCTGGGAAGTCGTATCAAAAAGTCGCTGGAGAATCGAATACATGCCGATCAGACTTGTCTTGGCGGCATCAGTAATATCCACACAGCCTTGGGAGACTACCGTGACGTCGTCGCCCTCGCGGCTGCATGCCACCTCCGGGGGGCGATGGTTGCAGTAGATTTCGATCATGCTTTTGATCGCGTGGATCATGTGTACCTCGCGGCGGTGATGAACAGGATGGGTGTCTCGCTACTATTGACCAATGCTGTGATGCGGCTGTTGCACGGCGCCAGATCAGCGATGGTCGTCAACGGAGGGAGAACTGAGTATTTTAAGATCTTAAGATCAGTGAGACAGGGTTGCCCCTCGTCGATCCTCCTTTATGCGATCGCCTTAGAACCGTGCCTCGCAGGCCTTCGCCGCCGTCTTACCGGGATCTCCCTACGGCATTTATCATTCAAATGCAGAGCATACGCGAATGATATTGTGTTCCTCGTACGGAATGAGACGGAGACTCAAACAGCACTGGATTGGCTACAGACGTATGGGATGGCAGCTGGAAGTGTGGTCAACTACCGAAAATCACAATTCATGCCTGTGGGGCGTGGACTAGAACCAGGAACGGAAGGACCCTTACCTGCGGTGGAAACCCTCCACTGTTTGGGTATCACCTTTCATAAAGAGACAGCGAGAACGGCTGCGGACAACTACCGAAGACTGTTACTCAGAGTCCGCACGGCAGTACGACTAAACGCCCTACGGCCGATGGATATGCTGCAGCGAGTGTTACTCGTCAACCTTTATCTCGCGCCCATGATGTGCCACCTGACACACCTTCTCCCCTTGACGCGCACGATGGCTATGAGGATTCAGGCGGCTCTTGGGTACTATGTGTGCCTGGGACAACTCTTTAAGGTACAGTACAACACGCTTACCCTCCCAGCGCGAGAAGGGGGCGTTGGTTTAGTGAACGTGCACGAGAAGGCGCGTGCCATGTATATTAATACTATGCTCAAACGGTGGCGCAACAGGAATCACTCGCTTACGGGGACGATCATCAAAAAAATGGCTCTGAGCACTATGGGACTTAACATCTTAGGTCATCAGGGACGATCATCGAAGAACTCGTACCAACATCGCATCTTCCTCCAGTCAGTGTCGGCCACATATCGCCCCCTTTAACGTATGTGCGCACGTTCATCGTGGAACACAGTTACGTTCGAGAGCGTTTACCGACGACCCGACAGTCGACATCGAAGGACGTGTACCATCTGCTTCTTCGACAGATCGCCCGGAATAGGGTGGAATGCAAACATCCAGCTGTTAATTGGCGCGCGGTGTGGCGCACGGTCCACCACCCCGACCTACCTACGTCAGTCAGATCAACATGGTACATTGTCGTCAACCGAAAATACCCTACAAATGATAAAAAGTACGCAATACATTTGGCGGATTCGCCCATGTGTCAGCAATGCGGCGTGCTGGATACGGACGACCATCGGCTGGTCTGCGGCGAGGCACTGGCTGTCTGGACTCTCGCAAGAAAGATAATAACGTTTATGCGGCGCACTATCTATACAGCAGTCTGTTCTGACATAGTATTTTTTTCAGAGGAAACGTATTTTCCGCGTCATAAGACGAACGCAGTGGCGTGGACCACAGGTATGACGGTCCATTACATCTATAGAGACACACGTACGAACTTACTGAACGTCCTGGATTACTGGCAATACTTGCAAGATGGACACACAAAACTATTACGGCTACAAAAGTACAAGGATTGGTATGCCAATTTCCTAGTAACGGTGTTTGCGGACCCGCCATATACTTGGGGTGTGCCGGGTGCGCAAAGATGAGCGGCGGTGCTTTCGGTGTGAAACCGACCAAGTAATGTGATCGACTAAGAACACTCTGCGAGTATGCGACCTACGAAAAACTCACGCTTGAACAGTTAGCAAATGGATGTACTTCAAATTTTGTTTTCATATCCAAAATACATTTCTTTAGGGTGCCGGAGGTTCGATTTTGTTGTTATTTCATGCTGCATGGTAGGACGGCAGCGAGGTTCCTTCCAGAACAGTTATCATGTGTCAGGACGTATTATGTTTATTTTGTGAATAATAAAGGTTTCTGTTTCTCCTACCTTCCTTCATATAAAATAAATAAATAAAAACCCCTCAATCCAAAAAAAAAAAAATGTGGTCAGCGCGACGGAATGTCATGCCTAAAGGCCTCGGTTCGAGTCCCGGTTGGGTCGGAGATTTTCTCCACTCAGGGACTGGGTGCTGTGTTGTCCTTATCATCATCATTTCATCCCCATCGACACGCAAGTCGCCGAAGTGGCGTCAACTCGAAAGACTTGCAGCAGGCGAACGGTCTACCCGACGGGAGGCCCTAGCCACACAGCATTTATATTATAGTCAAAACGTGGTCTGCCTCAAGCATTCTTTCCTCCAGAGTTCCTTCCATTTCCAAAGTGACCATACTCTGATGCCTCAGAATGTGTTCTCTTAAACTATCCCTTCTTTTAGTCAAGTTATTGCCAAATTTTTCCTCGGAATTAGATTCAGTACCTTTTCAATAGCTATTCGATCTGCCCATCTAATGTTCACCATTCTTCTATAGCGTCACATCTCAGAAACTTCATTCTCTTTTTTGAGTACTGCCTACGTTTAATTTCTGTGAGAGGCTGCACTCGAGACAAATACTCGCGGAAAATACATTCTTATACTTTAATTTATATTCACTATTAACAAATTGCTCTTATTGAGAAAAACTTCTCTTGCTATTGCCAGACTGTATTTTTATACTCTCTTTACTTGTGCCATTTTTAGTTATTCTGTTGCTCAAACAGTAAAAATTATCTACTAGTTTTAGTGTCTCATTTCGTAATTTCCTCAGTATCGCCTGCCTTAATTCTACTGTTTTATTTGTCATCAATCTTCCAACCTTTTTGCAGAAAACATTCAGTTCAACTGATCTTTCAACCACAATGTTATAGCCAAATGTTAAACTTCTTATTTCTTCTCTCTGAGCTTTAGTTCGTTTTCTTAATTTCTTCTTGGTTTTATTTACTATATGCTTTAGGTACAGATTGAATAACTTGTGGGAAATGCTAAAAGTCTGTCTCTTCTCAAATACTGCTTCCCTTTCACGTCGTTTGAATTTTATAACTGCAGTCTAGTTTTTTTGTACAAGTTGTAGACTCCCTGTATTTTACTGAAATGTTTCCATATTAGTGGATTAGGAACAGGACGTGGACAAAAAGAGCCAAAGAAGTGAGAAAGGTTTGATGTTGGTTTTATTACTAACCACCACTTACACGGTCTGTTCAATATGAGCACCGGAGATGTCGTCCAGATGCTGTACAGCGCCAGATTTTGAGCTGGTTGCCAAAATTGGAACTAATTTTTTTCGAGCGGTTCTGCATTAAGGCATTAGCCCATCTACCAAGTTTCGCTACCATATGATAATTAAAGCCCGCAGTGGACATCTGGGATTTTCTACACTTTAATTATAATCCCCCGGTAGGTACTACACCACCTGCATAAAACGTTACACGAATTTCTCACTGTACATCGACACATGGCAACAAAAAGCAGAAAGTTTACAGAAAAAAATGGTATGGTGTGAAGACGAGACGTTACCCCATACTTGTCAGGTGTTCAGTAAAGAATATATCCAACGGAGACCGTAACTGAAGATGCCCGCCTATTTATTATACGCTCCACTAATTTAATTAATTTGTTGTCGTATTTCTCTCGGTATATTATCCGCAGATACCGAATTATCCGAGCGCTAACTGCAAAAACTTCTCCAAAGCACGTCCCCCAAAAACATTGTTGGCATGCTCTGTGGAATTCACGTCCTGTGAAAAGCCCGCAACTGAACGTCCATTGTTTTAGCAAGATGGACTGACTTTATGATGGGAACGGGAGACTGTCCTGTCATCTATGAAAATGAAGTAGTGGATATGTTGCATACGTCATTCCACTGCTCATACTCAATATCGATTCCTGACCCACATCCCAAGCTGAATTCGCTAAGTGTACCTTGACACGTGCCATAAAAATTGCTTATTGCCGCCAATACAGGGTGTTTATAAGTGATTGGTGCAGTGGTTCAACGCATGCGCCCTTAGTCACAAGAGACACATCTACACGGTCATCCAATTCTTCCCTTACTTGGCGTAGCAAGTCCTTCATGATGATCTACAGTGCATGCTTTATTCGGTGCCACACTTCCTCAAGGGACACGGGCACTGGAGGCACATAAATTCGGTCGCGAGAGTGTTGTCAACAGTATTGCAGCCACACGAACTACAGCCACATACACTACAACATTACCGGCCACTATTGCCTGACGTTTGCCGCAATACGTTTCCGGACCAGAAGTGTTTGCAAGAGGGCACACTATTGCCATAAAATGGACGAACGCGAGCTAGAGGAATTGAGTGCTGCTCTACTGCTTGTATTTCACACAAAGATAAAAGTAGAATGAACAAGAGAAACAGGGCTTTATGGAAGCGTTCTCTTTTTTAAGTAGTGGAATGCTTCAGAAGATTTAACTCGAGAACTGATGCGGAATACATAACTATTGCATAATTTTACCAGAATGTCGAAACACGATTTCCAATATGCCGTACAAGCAATTCGTCCAAGAACTGTTAAAGTTGATGTAAATATGAGAGAGTGTATAACAGCTACAACTTAACTGGTGATCACCCATTTTTAGAAAATGGTGATTCATACAGAAGTGTAATACAAAACATTAAACTGCACTTTAATATTCCTAGTACCTGCTCGTGGTCAGTCTAATTTCTAATAAGAATGTAGCAATATTGGTACAAAGCATAACAAAAATAACTCTGAGAGAATACTGAATGACAAACCTAATTGACAACGTACTGTCGAAAATAACGCTCTGTTACAGTAGACGGCAGTTTACAGGGGTGCTTGGTACTAGGTTGGCACTGACCTGTCTAGCTGTACTGCATCCTTGAAGGCCAGCCGCACTTCATTCACTTGCCTCACTTAGCTAACCTTATCTCCGTTGTAGTTATCAGTACGCTGCGCTCCAGAAATGCGAATTCTGTCTCATGAAGTTTTCAACTCAGGCACACTTGTGGAATCTACACATAACTACGAATAAAGATAAACTAATTCTTTCAGAAGCCTGCTACACTGTGGAGGCTCAGTGTGCTCAAAATAACTGGCTGTACATTCATTATTACATCGAAACGAAATCGAAGATTGCCCTTATGAGAATTCAGAGAGCTGGCTCAAATGCGATCGGGTTGATACACGAAACTTCACTCACGTAAGAGCTTATGTTTTATAAATGCCACAACACAGCGACTCTATGTTGGGGGATACATTTAATGGTGAGCAACACATCGAGAAGGTAATCTGCACCATTCAAACGTGGTAGCAGCAAACAAGAACTTATTAATGAATCTTACACTGGGTGCTCTAAAATTCCCCTTTCAAACTTTTTTTTAGGACTTGTAAAGGGGGCCGAGTAAACAATATTTTGAATTGGAACCTATGTCTAAACGTTCAGTTCCGTGCTGCAGCCGTGTGAAAACATGTTTACTAGGTAGCTGTGGGACAGGGTAGTGATGGTGGGGGGTGCTTACGTCGCATCGGCTGATGTCATTTTAAGTCCATCCTACCTGTCTGACCTGGTTCGATACTCATTCACGTGGCTGGAAGTGTTAGAGCACCAATGGCGAAGTTTATGGTAATGGAAGATCTGCTCGTCGCCTTTATAAAGATCGTTATCCACGACGTCCGACTGCACCACATACCCTCTCCACCACAATTATGCAGCGGCTTTTCGAGAAAGGGGTATCTTCATAGTCAGCAGGCATGACTGTGGTGCTCAGGAGGACGTTACACACACGAGTTGGAGAGAGCGTACTGCATATTGGTGAAGAGAACCCATCAACGAGTACATGAGCATGCAATGAAAGTTGCTCCCAGTACTGTCCGGCATATGACCAACAACTACATCCATACCTCCTCCAAAGGATACAGTCACTAATGCCAGTCGATTTTGCACCACGCATTAAGTTCTGTACGTAGTTTCTGCGCCGCTGCCTCAGCGAGCCCCTAATATTTCTACGGCACATTCTCTTCACAGATGAATGTTAATTTACTAGGGAAACAACCATGTCTGGGCAGACGAAAACCCACAAGCCACGCATGTCCAGGCATTCCAACATCAGATTTGGTACCAGTTCGAAAAAATGGTTCAAATGACTCTGAGCACTATGGGACTTAACATCTGAGGTCAACAATCCCCTAGACTTAGAACTACTTAAACCTAACTAACCTAAGGACATCACACACATCCATGCTCGAGGTAGGATTCGAACCTGCGACCGTAGCAGCCGCGTGGTTCCGGACTTAAGCGTATAGCACCGCTCGACCACAGCGGCCGGCTTGGTATCAGTGTGTAAGCATGTATTCCAGAGAGTATTGTGATTGGACCGTACTTGCTTCCACCCAAGATCACGGGTCCCATCTACTTGACCTTCGTACAACAAGTATTCGGTATGCTGTTGGATGTTGTACCACAGAACGTCTGTCAAGACATTTGGTTTCCGCCTGACAGCACTTCTGCTCACTACTCACATGATGTTTGGGAACATCTGGACCAATGATTCGCAAGCAGATGGCCGCGGTGGTCCAATCGCATGGACTCTACAATCACCGGCGTTTTTCGTCTGGAAGCGAATGAAGAGTTTGGCTTATGAGACTCCTGTAGAGACGGGATAAGCTCTGATTTCACGAGTTGTGGTCGATGCAGGACAGACTGCAGAGATACCAGGTGTGATAGAGCAGGTGTACCATATCATCATTCGTAGGTACAATGTGTGCACTGAGCTTGGTGGTCACTACATCGAACCTTATTGTAGTGGATCAGAATGCTAACCCTCCTTTGAAAAGGACAAAAATGGTTTAAGTTTATATTTTTTATATTTATATTTTATATGTTGTGTTTCATGGGACCAAATTGAGCAACAAGTCTCCATGGTCGTGGAGCGAGTCAGTACGTGGAATTATAACAGAAGAGTAATAAAGGACAAAATGAAACGTGTAGGAATCCTATGCAGACGACAAGCCATACGTTTAAAGAAACATAATAAACAACGTAACTCAGGAATTAGTTTAATTTTTTAATTTTGCCAGGAGTTCCTCAGCAGAATAGAAGTAATGAGCTACGAGGAAACTCTTAGACTTGCAAGTGCTTGCATTACTGCCAAGATTTTTAAATACTTGTGGAAGTTTATTGAAAATCGATGCAGCAGAATACTGCACGCCTTTCTGCTCAAGAGTCAAGGAGGTGCGTTCCAAATACAGGCTGGGTTTCTGCTTAGTATTAACTGAGTGAAAGCTGCTAACTCCTGGGAATAAGTTGATATTGTTAACAACGAACGACGTTAAAGAAAATGTGTGTTGAGAGGCCAATGTCACAATTCCCAGACTACTGAACAGCTTTGTGAACTTACAGCACATATTGCTCCAATCACCGTTTTGAGCCAAAAATACCCTTTTTAAACCAGAGAAGTTGCCTCGAAAACTAACACCATACGTCACAAGTGAATGAAAATAAGCAAAGCAGGCCACTTTTCACCGAGCGAGATGGCGCAGTGGTTAGCGCACTGGACTCGCATTCGGGAGGACGACGGTTCAATTCCGCGTCCGGCCATCGTGATTTAGGTTTTCCGTGATTTCCCTAAATCGCTTCAGGCAAATGCTAGGATGGTTCCTTTGAAAGGTCACGGCCGACTTCCTTCCCCATCCTTCCCTAATCCGATGAGACCGATGACCTCGCTTTTGGTCACGTCCCTCAAAACATCACATCCCATCCTAGACCACTTTTCGTGTTGAACTATCACCAGGGTTGCCACAAGTTCTTGAAATCAGGGAATATCAGCGATTTTCAAACGTATCAGGGAAATATCAGGGAAGTTTGAAAAAAAAAAAACACTGGAAAAATCTCGTTTCTGTCTCAGTAGCATGAAACTGTTTGTTTACTGAGATGTCATGCATCGTCACTGGCTGGGCGCAGCTTAGTACGCGCGCCGCTTCCCTACTTTCTCGTTTTTACTGCTTCTCCCCTTCCCACCCCTCTCTTCATCTTGCAGTCAGTGATGCCACCACTACTTGCTGCTAGCCTAGCAGCTGCCGATGAGAGGCAGGGAGGCGTGAGCAGTGGCTTGTTTGGGTCTGATTCTCAGAGACTGTTGACGCAGTGACCGGAGACAACGGTCGTGTGTGCATGAGTTGTGTCTGAGTGATTGCCTGAATTTGTGTGCGCTCTCGTTTTCTGACAAAGACTATGGCTAAAAATTTAATTGTGAGAGTGTGATTGTATTTTCTATGTGCCTATCTGTGTCTCAGCGATCATCGTTACGGCGAGTTGCTACCTATCCTCATTAGTATTTGTTCTCAGAGTATTTTCACAAGTTATCTGTTGCGTGGGTGATAACCGCGGTCTCGTTACATCAACATGGTGTTTGTGACACGTGAATAGTGGCCACACGAGTGGACTACCAAGACCGGCCAAAACCGCAGGCCATTTCTGTGGATGTACCTAACGGATCGGGCTTGCCGATTTGAAGCCCACGTTTCCCAGTAATCGTGTCTACTCTCACTGGTCTGCCCACAGGCAGGGTCTGCCTGTGTGTGGCGTAATGTGGCGGATTTTCATGGTTTATCCGTGGACCCAGGACTGTGGTGCTCCTCGGCAGGCCAGAGGCGACAGGCGATGGATTACAGGAGTTGCGACTGACTCACTGCAGGTACATTGTACAGTGCGGCGTTTTATAGACTTTTATTTATTCTGGTACATTTCGACACTTCTAAAGTAGTTTACATATTAGAAAGTATGGACAGTAAGAAGAAGAAAATTGTGGCAGTCGCTGGCAATTTGTACGTTTTGTATTCATGTATTTCTTAAAGCAAAAATCACACAATACCTGTAGATTAATAGTGGGTAATAGTGGGTAATAACCGACAATAATGAACGTAGTAGGACCAACATTTTATTGGCTCTGAGCACTATGGGACTCAACTTCTGAGGTCATCAGTCCCCTAGAAATTAGAACTACTTAAACCTAACTAATCTAAGGACATCACACACATCCATGCCCGAGGCAGGATTCGAACCTGCGACCGTAGCGGTCTCGCAGTTCCAGGCTGTAGCGCCTAGAACCGCACGGCCACTCCGGCCGGCCCAACATTTTTTAGCGGTCACCTATAGTGTTGGTTTACACAACTCTTCCCCACCTTATACGTTTCCTTCAAGAGACCTACTTTTTTCTGAAAGCAGTAAAGGTATTTTAAAGCTCTCTTGCGACTCCAATGAAATGCGTATTTTTATTACCAAATGTGTTCGCTTTATTGAAATAAAATAACAACAGTGGTCTTAATGAAACATGTATACCGTTCGGTTTGCTTTCCCCATCTAAAAACAGTTAGTTACAAAAGATATTGAAGTTAGTACTTAAGATTTTTGCTCACACGTTTAGAAATATAGAAGTCCTTACATTCTTTTGTCAACTTATGTCTTTACTTACCCTCGAGATCTCAAAACTTGTCAGAGAAAAATGCTAAAACTTGTCTGAAAATCAGGAAAATATCAGGGAATTTCACTTGGGAAACTCGTGGCAACCGTGATCATTTATTTCAGATGCTGTTCTAATTTTAAATAAAGCATCATTTAGTTTTTGAACAAGACTCTGAACATGGGCTTTCTGTGATTGCTCACTATCTGTCCAAACGCCTTGGAATTTGGACTGTTCGGTCTCACTAAGCATATGTGCAGTCTGTGTGATCGAAATGTCAGTTTCTGTTGAAATGTGTGTTAGAAACTGTAAAAACTAAGCCTTACTGTGATTTAGCATCGCCGCGCGGTGTGGCCGCGTGGTTTGAGGCGTCATGTAACGGACTGCACGACCCCTCCCGCCGGAGGTTCGAGTCCTCCCTCGGGCATGGGTGTGTGTGTTGTTCTTAACGTAAGTTAGTTTAAGTAGTATGTAAGTCTAGGGGCCGATGACCTAAGCAGTTTGGTCCCTTAGGCATTCACACACATTTGAACATTTTTGATTTAGCGTCAATTTATTTTCTATAAGCCATAAACTTATGTCTTGACTGCATTATTTGATACTGCGTCAGTATTGCGCGCAACATGCTAAACTATCAAGCTGGTGTCATCAGCAAACAATAATATTTTAGAATCACATGTAATACTAGAAAGCATGTGATTTATATGCGTAAGAAACAGTAGCTGCCCCAGCACCGACCCATGGGGTACCCCTCACTTAACTGTGCCCCATTGGAACTGCACGTCTTAGCCATTCTCAGTAATGAGGAGAATGACCTTCTGCTGTCTGTTCTTAAAGTAAGAGGTGAACCAGTTGTGAGATAGTTCCCTTATTCCATAATGGTCCAACTTCTGTAACAATATTTTGAGATAAGACAATCAAGCGCCTTAGTTAAGCCAAAGAAGACGGCTAACGTTCGCGACTTTATTTATTCCGTCCATAGCCTCAATGAGAAAAGGGAATATAACATTTTCAGTTGTTAACCAGTTCTAAAACCAAACTGTACATTTGACGGAAATTTTTTTTAGTTGAAATGATCAATTGCCCTTGTATATACAGCCTTTTCAATAACTTTAACAAACACTGATGGCATAGAGATAAGTCTAAAACTATCTGTATTACCCCTTTCCCGTTTTTCACAATGTGGCTTCACTACTGAATACTTTAATCGGGAGGACGACGGTTCAATCCCGCGTCCGGCCATCCTGATTTAGGTTTTCCGTGATTTCCCTAAATCACTCCAGGCAAATGCCGGGATGGTTCCTCTGAAAGGGCACGGCCGACTTGCTTCCCCATCCTTCCCTAATCCGATGAGACCGATGACCACGCTGTCTGGTCTCCTTCACCAAACCAACCAACCAACTTTAATCGGTCAGGAAACTGACAATTCCGAAAGGAAAAGTTACAGATATGTTTAAGTACTGGGATAACATATGCAGAACAGTACCTTAGTATTCTGCTAGATACCCCGTCATATCCATGAGAGTCCTAGGTCTTTAGCTATTTAATTATTGACGCGTTCTCTCCCTTGTCAGTATCATGGAGTAGTATTTCAGGTAACAGTCTCGGAAAGCTATTTTCTAAGAGAGTTATATGATTCCCTGTAGGAAATAATCTTTTACTAAGTTCGCCTGCTGTATTCAGAAAGTGATTATTAAGTACAGTGCATATATCCGGCTTATAAGTAACTGAAACGTTTCTACTACTTACCGACTTTGTATCCTCACCATGGTGCTGCTGACCAGACACTTCCTTCTGGACTGACCGTATGGTTTTAATTTTATCCTGGGAATTATCCACTCTATTTGCGTACCACATGCTTTTTGCCTTCCTAATAACATTTTTAAGCACCTTACAGTACTGTTTGTAATGGGCTGCTGCAACTCGATTGTGACTGTTTCTAACGTTTGGATATAATTAGCACTTTGTTGTTTATTATATTCTTATCTCCCTAGTCAATAACTCAGGCTGCCTGTTAGTGCTAGTACCCTGTTTTGAACGTTCTAACGGAAAGTAAGTTTTAAAGGGTATGAGAAATATGTTGAGGAAAGCATTATATTTATCGTCTAGGTTATCGGCACTATAAAAATCATGCCACTCTTGTTCCTTAAATGAGGTTTAAAAAGGTCTCACCTGTAACTAGATTAGCTTTTCTAAATAGTTTATAGTTATATGTAACGCGATTTAGCACAAAAGGCTATTAGGGTTAAAATTTGTGCATCATGGTCTGAAAGGCCATTCACATTTTTGCTAATAGAATGTTTCTCTAGTAATGAAGAAGGAACAAAATGTAGTCTATGGTTGGGCTGTGTTCCCCTGTACTACCGTTGGAAAGAATATAGTTTGCATCAGATGATGCGAATTAAGGAGATCTACGAGCATCCTCTTTCCTGCACACTCTCTTACACAACTACTGTTGAAGTCTCCACTTACAGCTGATTTTTGTACTTCCTGTAAAGTGAACCCAGAAGCCACACCAGCTTGAGCAGAAATGTTCTGAAATCAGAGTCAGGACACCTGTAAGTAACAACAATTAGAAATTTAGTTCCAATAAATTCAGCCACACCGGCACAACATTCAAATATCTTTCCCGTGCAGTGCTTTGAAAGATCGACGGACTCGAATGGAATATCGTTTTTCAGGTACTTCAGAGAACTCCTAGAAAAAGTGCTAGCTAACTTATATCCAAGTAAAGGAAGCCTCTGAATTGTCACATTATTTAAGAAGTGCACTGAAATACAAATAATGTCGGAGTCAACACATTTAAGCAGTTCACTATCTTTATCTCTAATACGTTGTATATTTTGATGAAATGTGCTAATTCCCTCACAGCTTGAACAACTAACCTTTGTAGAAAGTGGTTCCTTTGTTAGAAAGACTTCCCGTAAGCAGGAATACCTATCAGCTGACTTTAACCTGAAAATGTGCAGCTCTAACACCAAGTACTACAGGAGTTACCCCATGAGTGATCCCACGACCCGCCACTACTCTGTCACCTACAAGCTTTGCCAGTCTACCCTTCCTGTACTTACTGAGGTGCAGGCCAAGCCTAGTGAAACCTGCTCTGTTGACAGACTCAGCTGTAAACGACAGTGTCTGTGAAAACTGGTTAAGTTTACTTTTTGTTTCTTGGGTTGTTAATGACTGGAATTGTAAAATAAGTGATGTACTGGGTCATGCCTAATAAATTACTTGTAAAACTGGTCGCGTTACCAACATATTTTCAAATGGTTGTAGCAGGGAAGGGTACGTTTTCGGACACCGGTTCCAATTCCAAATATTGTCTACTCATAATTATTTTCAGCCATAATGGCTATGTTTGTAAACCGTGACTGTGTGGGAAAATTATTTATTTCAAGTTTCTGCTACCAGTCACTTTTTATTTTATGCTTAATCTAACATAATGCAAGGCGTTTCGAACATGTTTTGTTCATTTTCAAGCGTTTGTACATACATACATACAACGAGAAATGTTACTTAAAAATAAACAGTTTTAAACTAGATTAATCTAGAACACTTTGTTTTTTACTGTAGCTGCTGGTGTGGCAGTACACCAGTGATACAAGTGAAGCAGCAAGAAGATGTAACTGCTGTGATATACATAGTCAACAACAAAGAAGGAAACCAACAGAAGACATCACTGACTTCGATTTCTAGATATACACTGCCCCCCTCCTTCCCCCCAAATGCCACACCAGCAGCTACAGTAAAAAACAAAGTGTTCTAGATTAATCTAGTTTAAAACTGTTAATTTTTAAGTAACAAAAAAAAAATGGCTCCGAGCACTATGGGACTTAACTTCTGAGGTCATCGGTCCCCTAGAACTTAGAACTACTTAAACCTAACTAACCTTAGGACATCACACATATCCATGCCCGAAGCAGGATTCGAACCTGCGACCATAGCGGTCGCGCAGTTCCAGACTGTAGCGCCTAGAACCGCTCGGCTACTCCGGCCGGCTTTTAAGTAACATTTCTCGTTGTATGTATGTATATACAAACGCTTGACAATGAACAAAACATGTTCGATACGCGTTGCATTATGTTAGATTAAGCATAAAATAAAAAGTGACTGGTAGCAGAAACTTGAAATAAATAATTGTCTACTCAGTCCCCTCTAAAATTCCTAGACGTTTGTATGATTCCAGTCCACAGGTTTATATAGAATTATTGCTGGAGATCTGAGACGTACGTGGCGTACGGATTTTGTCATACCAAATATGGCTATTGAGGCACTTAAAAAAAGCAACCTCGGTTGAACCTGGCGTCGTCCATGAACAGTAAAATCTACAGGCAGTTCTCACTGCTGTGCTGCGTTGGACAATCCATTGGCTGAGATAAATTCGTCTTTAACTTCACTTGGTTCCGTTCCTTATACACACAGTTCAGCAGCAGTTACTCCCCTGTCATGCACAAATACTCTCCAAGGTATACTATCAGAAGTATGCATTTCACTGGCAAGTTGAAGGAACCGTACTGAATGAATCTTCCCACACACAATCCAATATCATCTTCTCGAAGTCTACTGTGTGAGAGTTTCATGTTGATAATCTGGGCTAGCTCTGTTTGGAACCATTTAGTATCTCGTAAGTTTCCATACATGTTGATGAATTTCTTCCAAGGTGGATGACACATAGGGTGGATCTTTTTTCTGTACAGTTTTTCGGCTTCCGTGTACAATATTTCTGCTGCTCTGTACATTAAATACGTCATCTTCGCTTAGCACTTAAGAAATGTTATTAGTAGTATACTCCACCGTGAAGATCTGTGCATTGCTTTCCAATATAGCGCCAGAACGTCAATGCGGCAAGCTGTTGTTTCCCCAACTTGGACTCCAGGTGAAACTGTTGTGCACAGTGTGTATATTATTCTAAGGAAGGAGAGGAATACAGTAATCAGTTGCAATCCCATTGGTTTTTATTATTTTTGCGTATCCAGTTTTCAGCTATAAATAGCCATCTTCTGTGCAAATGCTCTGAAGATGGCAATTTATAGCCGAAATCTGGACATGCAAGGGTCATAACTCACTCAAATGCACTGAATGTGGCTCTTTATAGCTGAACTCTGAATGTGCAAGAATAATAAAAACCGTTGGATTGGTTCAAATGGCTCTGAGCACTATGGGACTGAACTTCTGAGGCCATCAGTCCCCTAGAACTTAGAACTACTTAAACCTAACTTACAATGCCCGAGGCGGGATTCGAACCTGCGACCGTAGCGGTCGCGCGGTTCCAGACTGTGGCGCCTAGAACCGCTCGGCCACACCGGCCGGCATAAACCGTTGGGACTGCGACTGATTGCTGTATTCCTATCCTTCCTCATAAGCATCTGTCTGTTACGAAACTAAACAGTTTCCAAAGCTCACCACACCTATTGCTCACTCAGGATTTCGTGCCACGTGAAATATTCATTCCCTACCTTTAGTTTCTTGTCTCAATGCCCTTATCTTAGGAGCCTCTATCGTCTGCATAATTCTGATCCTAAAGGTTTGGCATGCCATGTCACTTGATGAGTAGCCAGATATCTGCACACGTGTACACATGTGAACAGTGTCGCTTTGCGTTGGGCGCACAGTGTTGCTCGCAACTGAGAGCAGTTCAGAGCCCTCTCATCACATTGGAGGTTCTGACCTGACGCTTTCGCGCCGTGACTGTGTGCAGGTGGTGGTGTCGACGTTCTTCCAGTGGAACCAGATCGTGTCGCACGCGCCGCCCATCCTGATGGCAACGCTGCTGGGCGCCTGGAGCGACCGCCACGGCCGCAAGGGTCCGCTGCTGCTGGGGCTGGTCGGCAAGCTCTTCTACTCGGCCGCACTTGTCCTCAACGCTTCGCAAGGTCAGCCAACAGCACAACGCCGTCTGCAGTCTCGTTGACTGATGCTTTCTACAGAGACCGTACTGATTACTTTGATAGAAACCTCTTTCCAGGCCGTATATGACTGCAGCCGAGTTGAGATCTTCTTTGGTTATTAGTCGAGTCATGGCGCCGTGTTGTCGCAACGTTTCGGCGAGCTTGCTACTCAGTATCTCCAGGAGAATTGTCGGGTTCATATCTAAGTCGTTCCTCTAAAGCCGCTGGATGGACCGATCGCATGCCTCCGGAAGAAATATCGCGGCCAGTGGTGGGGGTGGAAGTCAGTAGTGAGGCGGTAGTGTTGATGGGGTCCTGGTGCCGAGTCGTGGTGCTGCCCGTGTATTCCAGGAAGTCGGCAGCTCAAGGACTCAACACCCTGACCCCCAACATCCCGTAGGAGCGAGGGGACACTTCACCACAGGCCAGTACATCTCTTAAACAGGCTCACAGTTGGCCCACTCGTTAGAGGCCAGTCAGCAGTCCAGTGGCTATAAAGCAATGAACTGGACATGCACTCGATGCTTCGCTGGAATATTTGTATTTTATTGTATGGTGTCTACAGAGGTAATCATTTCCTTACAGTCAAATGTAAAACAATTTTGTCATTTATGTGCTAAGAATTACACGCACACACACACACACACACACACACACACACACACACACACACACAAACACACAATTAGGGTTGCTCAGGAAGTAATGCATCGCATTTTTTTCTTCGACAATTTTTTACTGAACATAATGAGAATTATATAGTACTGGCCATTAAAATTGCTACACCACGAAGATGGCGTGCTATAGATGCGAAATTTAACCGACAAGAAGAAGATGCTGTGATATGCAAATGATTAACTTTTCAGAGCATTCACACAAGGTTGGCGCCGATGGCGACACCTACTACGTGCTGACA
Source organism: Schistocerca nitens (assembly GCF_023898315.1). Taxonomy (NCBI): domain Eukaryota; kingdom Metazoa; phylum Arthropoda; class Insecta; order Orthoptera; family Acrididae; genus Schistocerca; species Schistocerca nitens. Next base: position 691,289,144 of record NC_064617.1, read on the forward strand.
TTAGGAAAGCTTCCAACCGATTTCTCATTCACTAACAGCAGTTCACCGGCGTTGCCTGGTGAAACGTTGTTCTGATGCCTCGTGTAAGGAGGAGAAATGCGTACCATCCGTTTCCGACTTTCATAAAGGTCGGATTGTAGGCTATCGCGATTGCGGTTTATCGTATCGCGACATTGCTGCTCGCGTTGGTCGCGATCCAATGACTGTTAGCAGAATATGGAATCGGTGGGTTCAGGAGGGTAATACGGAACGCCGTGCTGGATCCCAACGGCCTCCTATCACTTGCAGTCGAGATGACAGGCATCTTATCAGTCTGGCTGTAACGGATCGTGCAGCCACGTCTCGATCCCTGAGTCAACAGATGGGGATGTTTGCAAGACAACAACCATCTGCGCGAAAAGTTCGACGACGTTTGCAGCAGCATGGACTATCAGCTCGGAGACCATGACTGCGGTTACCCTTGACGCTGCATCACAGACAGGAGCGCCTGCGATGTTGTACTCAACGACGAATCTGGGTGCACAAATGGCAAAACGTCATTTTTTCGGATGAATCCAGGCTCTGTTTACAGAATCAAGAAGGTCGCATCCGTGTTTGGCGACATCGCGGTGAACGCACATTGGATACTTGTATTCGTCATCGCCATACTGGCGTATCACCCGGCGTGATGGTATGGGGTGCCATTGGTTACACGTCTCGGTCACCTCTTGTTCGCATTGACGGCACTTTGAACAGTGGACGTTACATTTCAGATGTGTTACGACCCGTGGCTCTACCCCCCATTCGATCCCTGCGAAACCCTACATTTCAGCAGCATAATGCACGACCGCATGTTGAAGGTCCTGTACAGGCCTTTCTGGATACAGAAAATGATCGACTGCTACACTGGCCAGCACATTCTCCAGATCTCTCACCAACTGAAAACGTCTGGTCAATGGTGGCCGAGCAACTGGCTCGTCACAATACGCCAGTCACTACTCTTGATGAACTGTGGTATCGTGTTGAAGCTGCATGGGCAGCTGTACCTGCACATCCCAACCAAGGACTGTTTGAAGCAATGCCCAGGCGTATCAAGGCCGTTATTACTTCCAGAGGTGGTTGTTCTGGGTACTGATTTCTCAGGATCTATGCACCCAAATTGCGTGACAATGTAATCACTTGTCAGTTCCAGTATAATATATTTGTCCAATGAATACCCGTTTATCACCTGCATTTCTTCTTGGTGTAGCAATTTTAATGGCCATTAGTGTACACACGAAAGAATTGTGTTTTATCTACACAACTTTTTTTTCACGTAATCTCCATCCCAATCTATGGCCTTCCTCCAGTGCAAAACAAGGTCGTGTATGCCCTGTCGGTATCAATCCTTGTCCTGGTGGCGGAGTCAGTGTATGATCACCTCCTCATCGTTCTCAAAATATCTTCCACTAATGGCATCCTTTAATCTCCCAAACAAGTGGAAGTCCGAGGGAGCTAGGTCAGGGCTGTCAGGTGTCACCGCTGCAGATCGTGGAGCTCCGCCGAACCGCTTTCTGGTGACCTCACTCTCCGTGTCCAGCAACTAACTGTACTTACAACGACAGCAGATGCTCCATAGACTTCGCAGAAGTGTTTGTGAGCATTCCCCATAGTTTCATTCTCTGCAGTGACAAATTCAATGATGAAATGCCGCTTGTAATCTACATCACCTACAGACGCCGTTTTGAAACTATCCTGCAGCTACGCTAACTGTCGGAAGTTACGGAAACTTAGCGCGCTCACTCAGGAGACTTCAAATAATACATTATGAACGTAACATTTCGCATTCGTAGCATTGTTTTCGGCAGAGAAAACATATGCGGTGCATTACTTTCTGGGCTACTCCCGGGGTTGGAACTTTAATAGTGCCAACTATTTATTTACAGCTCGTACAAAATAGATACGTGTTTCAAAGTTTTACAGACCTTCAAACTAGTCACTAGCATTGTGTATAACCCGTTGCCAGCGATGTGGAATTGTAGGATACTCTTAGCAGTGCCAGTTGTGTTGACAGTTCGAGCGGCGCGGTCTATTGCCCGACGATTTTGTTGCGGTTCTGAAGCGAATGCCGTGAAGTGTTTCCTTCAGTTAGAAATCGAGTTGAACTCACGAGGGCTTAAGTCAGGGGAGTGCAGTAGGTGGTATAGCACTGAGCAGTCCCATCAGTCAAACAAATCAGTAACAGCTTGCACTGTACGTGCTTCAGCAGTGTCCTGCAAAATGATGGTCAGGTCTTGCAGAAAGTGTCATCAGTTCTGTCTCTAAGCTGGTCGTAAGTTGTGTTTCAAAACTGAACAAGGGCATTTCTAAAATGAAGGAAACACTTCACGGCATTCGCTTCAGAACTGCTACAAATTCGTCGGACAATAGACCGCGCCGCTGGAACTGCCTAATATCGTGTAGGCCCTTGCGAGCAAGCAAAAGTGCCGGAACACGACATGCCATGGACTCGACTGATTCTGAAGTAGTGCTGGAGATAACTGACATCATGAATCCTACAGGGCTGTACATAAATCCGTAAGAGTACAAGGGGGTCGAGATCTCTTCTGAACAGCACGTCGCAAGTCATCCCAGATATCCTCAATAATGTTCATGTCTGGGGAATTTGGTGGTCAGCGGAAATGTTTAAATTCAGAAAAGTGTTCCTGGAGCCACTCTATAGCAATTATGGACGTGTGGGGAAGCATTGTCCTGCTGGAATCGGCCAAGTCCGTCGGAATACGCAGTGGGTATGAATGGATGCAGGTGATCAGACAGGATGCTTGCGTACGTGTCACCTGTCAAGAGTCGTATCTAGACGTGTCAGGGGTCCCATATCACTCCAACTGCACACGCCCCACATCATTACAGAGTCTCCATCAGCTTGAACAGTCCCCTGCTGACATGCAGGCCCATGGATTCATGAGGTTGTCTCCATACCTCTACAAGTCCATCTGCTTGATACAATTTGAAACGAAACTCGTCTGACCGGGCAGCATCTTTCCAGTCATCAACAGTCCAATGTCGGCGTTGATGGACCCAGGCGAGGCGTAAAGCTTTGTGTCAAATAAGTTAATTTGTTACACTAACTAAATATTTTCTGAAGAAACTTAGAACTGACAACTTTTAAACCCTTCAAGTGTTGTCAGACGACAGCATTGCACTATAGCTGTCTGTCCTGAAAGCTATATATCTGTATCTATTTTATTTGTTAATTTATTATCTTTTATATCTCATTCGTTGTGCCAATTTTTTCAGAACATCGTATCGTCCACAATAACACAGCAACTGAATACTACATGAATACCTCATATCTTGTCAAACTTGTGGAGTTAGTAAGGAAAAGGTTACTTCTTTGCCAATAACTTTATTAAAATATGATGGGAGTTGATAAAAAACCAGTGTAATTTAAACGCGGTCAGTCGCTTTTATTAGCTGATACCGCTACCGCAAAGAGTGCCGAAAGATGCGTCTATCATGGAGACATAAATAGTAGTATAAACAGTATTTAACAACATTTTGTAATCATTTAACGTGAACACACTTGCGCAAAAATTCTGGTGTATTTACTTATAAAGAAACTTTTATTTATAATTATTGTGAATGATCTGAGTGTGACAATGTTTATAACATTTCTTTAATTAAATATTGTTTTAATGTATTGGTTAAGTGCGGAAAGTTGTCAAGTTCAGTCAAAATCATGTCTGTAGAACACAAGAATGATGTAATTTTGGCGTGAATGGCCTTCTGCCAATGAGAGTTACAGTGGCGGAAAACCGCTGGAGTCAAGTGAAGAGAGGTACTTTGTGAATGATGCACTCAAGGGAGCGATTCTGGACATTTTTGCTCCGGTTCTGGAGGAAGGCAGACCTTCTTGTGGAATAGTGCAATATTCGGTCGTGTAGGTGATTGATTTTGTACGGTGAACAGCCACTACAAGATTTTTAACTTTTCGTTTTTGGGCACTTCACGTTGAGATCTGGTGGAAGGCAAATCTATCTGTGGTAACGTGTGATTCAGTCGTGTCGGTGACAGATTCTGGGCGGTGAATGGCCGCTACAGTACTTTTACTTTTGAAAGGGCTCTAATTTTCGCGAGGTCTAAATGTGCTACTATGCAGAAACTTACCTTTCCCGCTTGCATTACGGAATTGAGAATAGATAGGGTATGAATTCCTACTCGTTGCCTGTCATTTGTTAACGCATTAATCGTCATGCTGAACTCTGAATTATTTTGAAAAAATGTTAAATGTGTGTGAAATCTTATGGGACTTAACTGCTAAGCTTACACACTACTTAACCTAAATTATCCTAAGGACAAACACACACACCCATCCCCGAGGGAAAACTTGAACCTACGCCGGGACCAGCCGCACAGTCCATGACTGCAGCGCATTAGACAGCTTTTTTTTATAAAAACATTTATTAAAAAAACAATGTTACACATTCCAAATACATACTAAGTTCATGTACTACGCATGTACACATGCTTGAATCTACGCCGGTTATTTAAACAAGACGGTTTGATCATTTCAATTACGCTGACGTTAAAGAAAGACAACAGAAGATTGTGTTACTGACTAAATTACCAGAAAGAATAAAGTTAAACATCAAAAAAAAATTTTTAAAGACATTCAAACTTCAACCTGAAGAAATGAAATCTGCACTTTGAGTTACATGAGCTCCAAGATTTACAGAAGCATAATTAGTTCTTTATGATGGATATCAGCAAGTTGGTGGGATAATTTTAAATATAAAACAATTTAATAATCACGACAGACGATTTCTGAAATACTTGAGGATGGCGGAAAGGAGGTATATAATAAAGTTGACTAACCTTCCAACTACACTTTCTGGACATTAATTGAATGTTAAGTATCTGAAGTGATCAGATCTATATAATCAGTCTTTCACTGCGAAACTGACTTACACATCACAGTGCAAAAATGAACAGGGCAATGTGCCAGCCATTGAATATTATAGAATCTTATGGTTTTAACCAATCGATAAGGACATTTCTATAAAAACTGTCTATTTCCAGATTTCTAATATAAGCCAATAATGCACCTTTAATGTTTTGTGTTTTGACACTATTAGACACACAATCTCAATGTCACATAAGTTCTGTACATTAGCTTGTAAATTTCAAAAACTACTCTCTGAAGTAGAAAAAGCACACATAATAAATATACTGTAAAATCTTAAATAATATCCTTAAGGTAACTACAATACATCACTATCAACACAGTCTTCTTTTTTATATTAACCAATGCCCATTCTTTCAAATACAATTTTTAACATATTCCCGAACTTTTTCTTGTGATTCGCTGTCGGTAATCCCACGCGGCAATTATTTTGAGTTGACGAATATTTTGTGTATTGTGATCACAAAATGGCATTAGTTTTTTCGCGTGACGTGGATTACTATTTGGCTCGAGGATTTCACTACCATTCTCGTAATCCTCTCAACGCAACTTTACTTCATTTCATAACGATATCCTTCTCTCAGTGTTACAACTAGTTCTCATATGGCCACTTTCCATCTATATGAGATTTTCTTCCTTAAGTAAACGTTATTCAACATAATTCTCTCGTGTCATCTACATCGATTACTGACGTTAGAATAGAAACCTTTTAGTTAATACTTCAAATTGTCTTTATTTAATATGTCTTATTATTATCTTATTTTATTAATTCGTCATTCTAGCCAATGCATAGACTATTTGACTGCAGGATCACAGCTTCAGTTTACTATTTGCAGGGAGTTTGCTGCTGAGCATGAAAGCAGACATGTGCAGCTCGATCCTAGGTCATTGTCGAACTATTCTTTTCAAACAAAGCCGTGCACAGCCCAGTTAACTGAAGTGTGACCAACATCAGATAAAGTCGCAATTGGTTTGTTAGTATGGTACGGTTTTTAGAGAGTCTACTTCTGAGCAGAATATGTATTAGGTAACGTCGCACTAGGTCGGTCGTAAATGGAACAAGGCAAAGCGAATGTCTAGGTTCTTGCGTACGAGTACATCGCCTTTTACAAGTTAATGTAACTCTTGCCTGTTAAAGATGGGTTTCACGTGTCGACCTTGTATTTCGATGCACTCATCTCTGCGAAGAGATACCAGTTCTTTGATACACTCCCGGTTCATGGTGCAAATGTTGACAAGACTGTACAATTCACTGCTCCAGCTCTGCAATCTCACCAATGGGAATGCTGTCCACATTTCTTTTGAGAAAACCCTGGCTGTAGTGTTGCATACACACGGCATAAAAGAGCGGTGCATTGGCGAGGCTGTCATTCGTATTCAGGTGATTTATGTGAAAAGGTTTCGGACGTGATTATGGTCGCACGCCGCGTGAGGTAGCCGCGCGGTCTCGGGCGTCTGGTCACAGTCCGGGCGGCTCCCCCCGTCGGAGGTTCGAGTCCTCCCTCGGGCGTGGGTGTGTGTGTTGTCCTTAGCGTAAGTTAGATTAAGTAGCACGTAAGCCTAGGGACCGATGACCTCAGCAGTTTGATCCCATAACACCTTATCACAAATTTCCAAATCTTATGGCCGCACGAGAGGAATTAACAGATTTTCAACACGGAATGGTAGTGGAAGCTAGGCGCATGGGACATTCCATTTCGGAAATCGTTGGGGAAAGCAATATTCCGAAATCCACAGTGTCAAGAGTGGCCGAGAATACCAAATTTCAGACGTTACCTCTCACCATGGACAATACAGTGGCCGATGGCTCTCACTTAAACACCGATATCTGCGGCATTTGCATAGAATTGTCAGTGCTGACAGACAATCAGTAATGAGTGAAATAACCGCCAATATGGGAGGTACGACGAACGTATCCGTTAGGAAACTGCGACGAAATTTGGCAGCAGACAACCGATGCGAGTGCCTTTGCTAACAGCGCTACATCGCCTGCAGTGCCTCTCCTGGGTTCATAACCATATCGATTGGACCTGGACGACTGGACAAATGTGACATGGTCAGATGAGTCGCATTTGCAGCTGGTAAGAGCTGATGGTAGGGATCGAGTGTGGCGCAGACCCCACGAAGCTATGGACCCAAGTTGTCAACATTGGGAGTTTGAAAGCAGGTAGTGGCTCCATAATGGTGTGGGCGGTGTTTACATGGAATGGACTGAGTCCTCTGGTCAATCTGAACCGATCATTGACTGGGAATGGTTATTTGGGCTACTTGGAGGCCATTTGCAGGCAACAACGATGAAATTTTTATGGATGGCAGTGCTCTGCGTCACTGGGCCACAATTGTTTGCAGTTGGTTTGAAGAACATTCTGGACAGTTTGAGCAAATTGGGTGGCCACCCAGATTACCCGGCGTGAATCAAAAATTCAAATGGCTCTCAGCACTATGGGACTTAACATCTGAGATCATCAGTCCCCTAGACTTAGAACTACTTAAACCTAACTAACCTAAGGACATCACACACACCCATGCCCGAGGCAGGATTCGAACCTGCGACCGTAGCAGCAGCGCGGTTCCGGACTGAAGCGCCTAGAACCGCTCGGTCACAGCGGCCGGCTCCCGGCGTGAATCCCATCGAACATTTATGTTACATAATCAAGAGAGAAGAAGAGAAATTTGCTAACATCGAGTATAGATTTAAGTGTCAGGAAGTCTTTTCTGAAAGTATTTGTATGGAGTGTAGCCATGTATGGAAGTGAAACGTCGACGATAAATAGTTTGGACAAGAAGAGAATAGAAGTTTTCCAAATGTTGTGCTACAGAAGAATGCTGAAGATTAGATGGGTAGATCACATAACTAATGAGGAGGTATTGAATAGAATTGGGGAGAAGAGAAATTTGTGGCACAACTTGGCTGGAAGAAGGGATCGCTTGGTAGAACATATTCTGAGGCATCAAGGGATCACCAATTTAGTAATGGAGGGCATTGCGGAGGGTAAAAATCGTAGAGGGAGATCAAGAGATGAATACTCAAACAGATTCAGAAGGATGTAGGTTGCAGTAGGTACTTTGAGATGGAGAAGCTTGCACAGGATAGAGTAGCATGGAGAGAGTAGCATGGAGAGCTGCATCAAACCAGTCTCTGGACTGAAGACCACAACAACAACAACAACAACAACAATCAAGAGATCAGTTCGTACACAAAATTCTGCACTGGCAACACTGTCGCAATTCTGGACGTCTATAGAGGCAGCATGACTCAGTATTTCTGCAGGGGACTTCCAACGACTTGTTGAGCCCATGCCATATCGAGTTGCTGCACTATGCTGGACAAAATGAGGTCCGACACGATATTAGAAGGTAACCCATGACTTTTTCTCACCTCTGTACATTTGTATTAACTACGACATTGTTTTATAAGGAAATCAGTACAGCTTGTTAATGGGCCCACGTATATCGAAACGTTTTTGCTTCTGTTATCATAAATATTGTGTACGATTTCGTGTACAACAGTAAGGAGAGGTGGAGGTACAGAGTGATGCAGCAAATTTCTCGCACGGAAGCTGGACAGGAACAGAAATGATTAGCAAAGAGATTAACACGGTAAACTGAAGATTTACTTAACTTGTATTTCTCCTAGCATACGAAGAATCATTACAAATAATGCAGACAGAACGAGTCCAGCTCATACAACAAGGACGAGCAGTGGAGTCAGTGCCGTGATTAAGCGTCAGTTGCGTAGTATCACGAAGGAAGAAGCTCCAAGTGCGAGTGGGGCTGTCTGGCTGCCGCCACCATCCCGTATTACAGTGGCAGGATCGCTCAGAGTCCAGAGCCGCCGGAGCTGTGGCTTAGTGGGCGTGCACCATTGGGTCCGCCGGATCCTGTACGACCACTATCGGCGTCTGACGCAAACTTGCAATTCCGTTGTCAACATTGACGCCTGTAGGGTGGTATCGATCCGTGATACCACGGTATATTCCTATTGTATGCCTCCACTTGTGTCAGTTTTCACTATTACCTATTATTCACCTGCATATACGATAACTTCTCCTCAAGTATGGCCTGCGCTGACTACCGAAGTGCCATGCATTATTCAAGGATCAGGACACCCCTCTATAATGTGGATGGACCTGCCAGCATAAAATGAGGCGGAGAGTATTCTGTTGTCAACAGAAAAGCAGTTACAGTAGAATGTGTCGGTCAGGAGGGCTGAGTGATTCCAGATGTGGACTAGTGATCGGATTTCACCTGAGTAACAAATCCATCAGGAACGTTTCAACCTTTCTAAAGCTTCCTAAGTCGTCTGCCATGATTGCGAAGTGGAAACGCGCAGTAAAAACCACAGGCAAACCACGACCAAGGAAACTCATACAGGCCTACCCATGGACAGGAACCTTCGATCAGTGTGAAGGATGGTTGTGAAATTGCACGATATCAACAGAAGGAATCACCTGTGAGTACCAAACTGCTAACAGCGGTTCAGCTACCACAATGAATGTCCGTAGCGAGTTTAAAATAATGAGGTACAGTGGTTACAGCAGGTTGAACAGCGACGCCACACGACAGTGTGTGACTGTCAATGAATGATTTGTAGTGACGAATCACATTATACACTACTGGCCATTAAAATTGCTACACCACACAGATGACGTGCTACAGACGCGAAATTTAACCGACAGGAAGAAGATGCTGTGATATGCAAACGATTAGCTTTTCAGAGCATCCACGCAAGGTTGGCGCCGGTGGCGACACCTACAACGTGCTGACATGAGGAAAGTTTCCAACCGATTTCTCATACACAAACAGCAGTTGACCGGCGTTGCCTGGTGAAACGTTGTTGTGATGTCTCGTGTAAGGAGGAGAAATGCGTACCATCACGTTTCCGACTTTGGTAAAGGTCGAATTGTAGCCTATCGCGATTGCGGTTTATCGTATCGCGACACTGCTGCTCGCGTTGGTCCAGATCCAATGACTGTGAGCAGAATATGGAATCGGTAGGTTCAGCAGGGTAATACGGAACGCCGTGCTGGCTCCCAACGGCCTCGTATCACTAGCAGTCGAGATGATAGGCATCGTATCCGCATGGCTGTAACGGAGCGTGCAGCTACGTCTCGATCCCTGAGTCAACAGATGGGGACGTTTGCAAGACAACAACCATCTGCACGAACAGTTCGAAGACGTTTGCAGCAGCACGGACTATCAGCTCGGAGACCATGTCTGCGGTTACAAATGGCAAAACGTCATTTTTTCGGATGAATCCAGGTTATGTTTACAGCATCATGATGGTCACATCCGTGTTTGGCGACATCGCGGTGAACGCACATTGGAAGCGTGTATTCGTCATCGCCATACTGGCGTATCACCCGGTGTGATGGTATTGGGTGCCATTGGTTACACGTCTCGGTCACCTCTTGTTCGCACTGACGGCGCTTTGAACAGTGGACGTTACATTTCAGATGTGTTACGACCCGTGGCTCTACCCTTTATTCGATCCCTGCGAAACCCTACATTTCAGCAGGACAATGCATGACCGCATGTTGCAGGTCCTGTACGGGCCTTTCTGGATACAGAAAATGTTCGACTGCTGCCCTGACCAGAACATTCTCCAGATCTCTCACCAATTGAAAACGTCTGGTCAATGGTGGTCGAGCAACTGGCTCGTCACAATACGCCAGTAACTACTCTTGATGAACTGTGGTATCGTGTTGAAGCTGCATGGGCAGCTGTACATGTACACGCCATCCAAGCTCTGTTTGACTCAATGCCCAGGCGTAGCAAGGCCAGAGGTGGTTGTCCTGAGTACTGATTTCTCAGGATCTATGCACCCAAATTGCGTGAAAATGTAATCACATGTCAGTTCCAGTATAATATATTTGTCCAGTGAATACCCGTTTATCATCTGCATTTCTTCTTGGTGTAGCAATTTTAATGGCCAATAGTGTATCTCCAGACAATCTGACGAAAGGGTTCGTGTTTGGCGAATTTCTGCGGAACTTTACCTGCCATCAAGTGTAATGCCAACAGTGAGCTACAGAGGAAGGGGGTGTTATGGTGTGAGGGTGTTTTTCGAGGTTAGGCGTGACCCTGTACTGCGGGTAAGAAAGCACTGAAAGAGGAGGGATAGGAACACATTTTATAATATTGTGTACAACATACAGTAGAGGAACAGTTTGGAGACAATAATTTTTTTTAGGCAGCGTGGCAATGCACCACTAGTACAGTAGCATAAGTTGGACAATGATGATTTGTGGACAATACCAATCCTGATATGGACTAACCTACCGAGAGTCCGGACCTGAATCCAGTGGAACACCTTTGTAATGAATGAGAACGTCGAATGTGCTCCAGAACACAGCGTCCAGCGTCATTACCTTTCTCTTGTTTAGCCTCCTGAGGAAGAATGGGCTACCATCCCTCCACAGACACTCAGACAAATCAGTGGAAGTGTACACAATGGAATTCATGCTGTCATAAGGTGAAGAGTGGATACACAAAATACTAATGCTCGGCAATAGATATGTCCTGATAGTTATGCTCGGACAGTGTGCATGGGCTTGCTAGCAGGTGCGTAACAATGTGGTTATTGGATGCTAAGGGCTCAAAATTTGACAAAGCTACCAGTAATGCTTACATGGATGCATCATACATAGTAGAGCACTTGCGTGCGAAAGGCAAAGGCCCTAAGTTCGACTCCCAATCCAGATCACAAAATGACAAAAAAATTCATATCAACACACATTACGCTGCAGAACTGCAATCATTCTTGGAGGCTCTCCAAATAAGGAGATAAAGTGTCAGGAGGTACTATCGTATTATGTTGGACTCTGGGTCTCTATCATGGCTGCTATAAAAAAGGGAAGGTAGCACTTTAAGCGTAATCTAATAACCGTTATGTCTTCTGTATTTTGAGAGATGCAAAGATACTAATTTATATTCTTATAGGTGAAGGCATATATCAGGACTCAAGGTAATGAGATGTCTGACCAGTTAGTACAAACGGCGATGAGTGATAATAGATACCAATACGCTCGGTTCTATGTCACCTTTAAAATAAAAATTCAAGGAGAAGAAGACAGAAACAAGGCAAATACACAACTTAGAAGGACGGGGCGCTGTGGGTAAAACTATGGTCCGTCTCTCACGTTGCCATGACTGGGAACCAGGAACGATTTTGTGAACTAGTTAAGGCAAACTGACACGTCACTGAAAGGGGAAACGTGCGTTTCTTTCAGCTGAAACTCAATGTTATTTCACAAATGATCGCAGGGTTTGTATATTAAATTTCATATGATCTTGGGCAACACATTCGTAAACTATGCACAAATCAGTAATTAAGATTTGGTATATTTGTGTGCCCTTCCTGCACCAAAGAACTAGTTACTTCTGTTTGACCCTCATTCGGCTCTGTGACGGGTCGGTTGTGAGGGTAACTGTTCTGTATCCGTCAGGTGTATCTAGTGATTTGTCACATACACCGTGCAGCTCCAAAACTATCTACAGAGGAGGTTAATTCAGATAAAACGCGTCAGGGTGGATGAAAGTATCCTGGAAGACTAATAAGGCTATCCACTTTTCCTGAAAATTATTTCCAAGGAAGGCAATTGCAGACAGGTCCAATATAGAACCGTCATTTTAATAAGTCATTGTTGTAAAATGACACGAATTACTTACAGAAGCGTGGAAGAAATGGCAGAGCCGACCTTGAGGAAGATCATTTTCCGTTCCGGAGAAATTTAGGAACACGCGAGGCAATGAGGGCTCCATGCGTTGTCATAGAAGATAGGCGGAGAAAAGGCAAACATGCGTTTACAGCATTTGTTGACATAGAGAAAGCTTTTGATAATGTTGACTGGAATAGACTCTTCAAAATTCTGAAGGTAGCGGAAATAAAATGAAGTTACTTGGAACTCTTCAGTTGCATGCGAGGAGTTGGGGTATCCAAGTTTGTCCTCCTTGTTTCTTGAAGTCATCAATCTATGTCCCATTTCGTCGTCCTCTAGATCTTTTCTGATCATGAGGATATTATTGCAGATTTCACTTCGACCATCTCCGAATTTTAGTCTCGCTATATGTGTGTAAATGGAAGTTGTAGCCTTATTTCATATAAGCTTCAATTGGTGTAGATAGACTAACGGGATTGAAAAGTTTTACGCCAAGAAATAACAGTGCTGCATTTATTAAACTTTGCGGAGAAGTCTGTCACTTAACGGATTGCTTGTAGTGGTCTTCAGTCCAAAACTGGTTTGATACAGCTCTCCATGCTACTCTATCCTCTTCATCTCCGAATAACTATTGCAACCTGCGTCCTTCTGAATCTGCTCGCTGTATCCATGGCTTGGTGTCCCTCTACGATTTTTACACGCCACACATCCGTCCAATACTAAACTGGTGATCCCTTGATGTGTCATAATGTGTTCTCTCAACCGATCCCTTCTTTTGGTCAAATGGTGCCACAAATTTCTTGTCTCCCCAATTCTATTCAGTTCGTACTCACTAGTTACATGTTCTGCCCTCTAATCTTCAACATTACACCGATATTTCGGTAATTTTCACTCCTGTCAGCAACTATTTCCCTTGGAATTGGAATTATTACATTCTACTTGAAGTATGAGGGTATTTCACCAGTCTCATACATCTTGGACATCGGATGGAAGAGTTTTGTCATGACTGGCTCTCCTAAGGCTATCAATATATCTGACGGAATATCCTCTACTCCGGGGGCCTTGTTTTGATTCAGATCTTTCAGAGCCCTGTCAAATTCTTCTCGAAGTATCATATCTCCGGTCTCATTTTCATCTACGTCCACCTCTCTTTCTGTAATATTGTCTTCAAGTTTATCTCCCTGGTCTAGACACTCTGTCTCTATATACTCCTTCCACCTTTCCCTACTTTGCTTGGGACTGGTGTCCTATCTGAGCTCTTGATATTCATACAGCTGCTTCTCTTTTCCCCAAAGGCCTCTTTAATTTTCCTGTAGGACGTATCTATCTTTCCCCTAGTGAAGTATGCGTCTAAACCCTTACATTTGTTCTCTAGCCATTCATACTACTACTACTACTACTACTACTACTCCGTCCGAACAGGCCTTGGAAGGCCCAACGGTAACGACCGGCTGCCGTGTCATCCTCAGCCCACAGGCGTCACTGGATGCGGACATGGAGGGGCTTGTGGTCAGCACACCCGCTCTCCTGGCCATGTCAGTTTACGAGACCGGAGCCGCTACTTCTCAATCAAGAGCTCCTCAGTTGCCTCACATCGGCTGAGTGCACCCCGCTTGCCAACACCCATCCAAGTGCTATCCCAGCCCGACAGCGCCTAACTTCGGTGATCTGACGGGAACCGGTGTTACCACTGCGGCAAGGCCGTTGTCTTCTAGCCGTTCGGAACCGCGCGACTGCTACGGTCGCAGGTTCGAGTCCTCCCTCGGGCATGGGTGTGTGTGTTGTTCTTAGCGTAAGTTCGTTTAAGTTAGTTTAAGTAGTGTGTAAGTCTAGGGACCGATGACCTCAGCAGTTAGGTCCCTTAGGAATTCACACACATTTGAACATTATTTCATCTCTGAGAGCTACCCATTCATCTTCTCCTGTATTCCTTTCTCCTGTTGTAGTCAACCGCTGCACAATGCTGCCCCTGAAAGTCTCAGCAACCTCTTATTCTTTCAAATTATCCAAGCTACCATTTCCTTAATTTCCTACCTTTTTCCAATTTCTTCATTTTTAATCTACAGTGCATATCCAATAAATTGTGGTCAGAACCTTCCACTTTCTTCAGATGTCTGCCATGTATACAACCTTCTTTTATGATTCTTAAACCAAGTGATTAAACTTTCATTCCATTCGCAGCTGATCTCCATGATCAATATCAGTACGAAATATAACTCCCAAGAGCATAAAGTATACTCTTGTATGCTCTGTGGCATGGAAGGAAACAGCCTCCGAAAGTTAACAAAGCATTTATTGCTATGCCTGAAACAGTTGTCGGTTAATGAAAATTGTTGCCGGCCGCGGTGGCCGAGCGGTTCTAGGCGCTTCAGTTCGGAACCGCGCGACTGCTACGGTCGCAGGTTCGAATCCTGCCTCGGGCATGGATGTGTGTGATGGCCTTAAGTTAGTTAGGTTTAAGTAGTTCTAAGTTCGAGGGGACTGATGACCTCAGATGTTAAGTCCCATAGCGCTCAGAGCCATTTGAAAATTGTTGGATTGAGCTTGGCAGGAAAGTAGACATCTTCCCAGCACATCCCAGACAAATTAGGGAACCAGTCGGGTCAGTCATGGATGTGCACATTCCTCACGGAGTTTGTTGTGTGACCTCCAGCGTGAGGGTGTTGAATTATTCTGTTGGAATACACTATTTGGTGCCAATGACGCCAAACGCTCATTTCCATTTCCATGTCAGACTTCCATGTTGGCTGTAGTTTGACTAATAGAAGCAAGCCTCATTATTAATTAGTTTCCGTTTTTTAGCTCGGCTGTCTAATGTGAGACTTTCATGAAACGCAGCTACTGAGGAGACTAATGGAGCATCGACGTTACGTCTGTTGCAGCGGACTGGCCGCTGTCGACGGTGCTGTGGTCGGCGGCGCTGCCGTGTGCGCTGACGGGCGCCGACGTGGCCATCTTCGCCAACTGCTTCAGCTACCTGGCTGACGTCACCACCAGGGAGCAGCGCACCCTGCGCGTCGCCGTCCTCGACGTGGTTTACCTCAGCACCATGCCAACTGGCGTTGCTCTAGGTCAGGGGGCTGGCCATTTAAGAAAGGATTGGGTCACCTTCCGACTCTACTCTGTAAAGCCTTAATGCCAAACAGATTGCCCAAACATCGGTTAGCTATTGAGTCACAAGAGTAGTGGTACCTTGACAAGGTGGAACTGACTCTGAAACGTGCTGGACGTGGTCAGTCGTAGCAATGGGTCACGTTAGGTCAGGCAGCTGGGCAGTTAAGAGAGGACTGTATCTCCTTTGCTGTAGAAAGCCTTAGTGCTAAACATATTGGCTGTACGCTGTCGAACTACAGAATCACCAGACTAAGAGTACCTGGAGTAAGTGACTCCCACGTGTTCTGAACATGGTCAACCTCAGCACTATGCCCATCGGGCCTCTCGAGGTCAGATGGCAGATGAAGTATGGTGGAATACTGCTGTAGCGTGCCTCATTCTATCGAGTTACGGAATCACTGTGTTACAACCACCTGTGTAACAGTATCAAGACGAAGCGGACATGTAGTGAATCGTGCTGATAGGCTTATTCAGGTATCCACACCTATATTTTCTTCACTACTTTCACCAGCTGGTGAAGGAAGAGCGATACAGATTCGCATAGCGAACACAGCGATCGCAGTGTCAAATGGAAGTTTAGTAAGTTTAAGATCCAGGGTGTAGGATGTCAGAGAAACACACTGATTTTTTAATCGGGATCCCCGTTCTCATATGCGGACACTTCTATCCGTGAGACGAGGCACTTTCTCTTGCTGAAAGATCATGCCCTCCTCAGTAACGACGATCATCTCGTACAGACAGATGGGGTCTGCGGGGATGGACTAGTAACCACGTAGCTAAACACTACCTTTCACAAAGGTCAATTGTCCTCGTGAAGCCCTCGACATCATTTCCCAGGATGTAACTCTGCAGCAGTTGTCTCCTATTCTTCAAGAAGTTGTGTCAGAGTGTTTGCCCACCAACGTTTCTCACCAGAGAACAGGGACCAACAGCCCCACGAAACAGAAAGCTTCACTTGCACGAAAAAGCATTTCTTGACTGTTCACCAGCAGAGCAGTTCCTATCCTGTTTAGCAAAGAGCCGTCTTGATTCAATGATATGGAAACTAAAACTAGTACACTCTCTCTATCAAAGAGATTAAGCACAAACTGACCGTGAAAAATTAATAGCAACAAGAGCGTCCAAAGAAGGACTGGCTAAAACGATACTTTCAATTATTTTCGGGCAGGTCCTAGCGAATGATGCATCAAACAATTCTAGGCATTTCTGTTCATATGCCAAGTCAGTGTATGGACTCAAACTTTCTATTCAGTTTTTGGGTAGCTAGTGTGATCCAGAACACGATGAGGGGAAAGTGGATCCTCTGTGTATACAAAGACACGTAGCATGGGTTTTACTTACAGGCGAGTGACACCATTGTATTGTAGAAAGTTCTTGTTTCAAAATTCCAGAATCTCGCTTTTTGCAAGAAATTTGAAGATAATATTGATTATTTACCGCTTGTAAGAGACAGTTAGTAAGCATTTACTCTATATTCCATTCTTGAATGGGCTACACAAGAACATTAACATTTCACATCATGGAAAGCCCTTCCTGTTATCACTTGCCAAATGAATATTGAGAAAAAGATTTCTGAAAAAAAAGGGAAAACCTATACAAGTCGCGTGGTCGGTACACAACATATTTTGAGCGGATTATATCCACTTCTAACTCCAGTTCGTCCTTTGCTTGATTAAATTTACATTTTTTAAGCAGTTTGTGCTAATTTTTGTAATTATCTTGTACGTTACAAATAGTAAGGTTATAGGTCTGAAGTATTTATGTTTTGCCCCACTCTCTTATTTTCAAGTTCATCCACTATTTAGTAATATAAGAGCATAGGATTTTGCGGCCAGAGTCAATTTCAGTACAGTCCTTCTTGGTGTGAGACCACGAGGTACACTGTTGTTGTTGTTGTTGTGGTATTCAGTCCAGAGACTGGTTTGATGCAGCTCTCCATGCTACTCTACCCTGTGCAAGCTTCTTCATCTCCCAGTACATGCTGCAACCTACATCCTTCTGAATCTGCTTAGTGTATTCATCTCTTGGCCTCCCTCTACGATTTGTACCCTCATATCGGACAATCTGGGTGGCCAGATCATTCTCTCGAAATGTCCACTATGTTCTTCAAATCAATCGCCGACAACTGCGGCCCAATGACATGGCGCATTGTCATCCATAAAAATTCCATCGTTGTTTGGGAACATGAAGACAATGAATGGCCTCAAATGGTTTCCAAATAGCTGGATATAATCATTCCCAGTCAATGATCGGATAAGATTCCATGTAAACACCGCCCACATTATTGCAGTCACCACCAGCTTGCACAGTGCCTTGTTGACAACTTGGGTCCATGGCTTCGTGGGGTCTGCGTCACATTCGAACCCTACCATCAGCTCTTACCAACTGAAATCGGGACTCATGTGACCAGGCCACGGTTTTACAGTCGTCAGGGGTCCAACTGGTATGGTCACGAGCTCAGAAGAGGCCCTACAGGCTGTTGGCGAAGGTACTCGTGTCTGTCGCCTGCTGCCATAGCCCTTCAGCGTCAGATTTCAGCGCTCTGTCCTAACGGATATGTTCGTCGTACTTCCCACATTGATTTCTGCGGTTAATTCACTCAGTACTGATTGTCTGTTGGCAGTGGCAACTCAACGCAAACGCCATTACTCTCGGTCAATAAGTGAAGGCCATCGGCCACTACATTGTCCGTGGTGAGAAGTAATGCCTGAAATTTTGGTATTCTCGGCTCACTGTGGAACACGGGATATTGAAATACCTAACAGTTTTCGAAATGGAATGTACTGTGCGCTTAGCTCCAACTACCATTCCGCGTTCAAAGACTGTTATGTTAATTTCCGTCGTGCGGCCGTAATCACTTCGGGAACCTTTTTCACATGAATCATGTGACTACAAATGATAGCTCCGGCAATGCATTGCCCTTTTATATCTTGTTTACGCGATACTACCGCCATCGGTATATGTGGATATCGCTATTTTTGTCACCTCAGTGTATATATGCTGTGGTAATCCAATGGAAGGGCTTCAGTTTGGCGAATGCATGGGAAACGTTACCTGCTCGTATGTGTAGTGCCAGTAGTGAAGTATAGAGGAGACCATTGTAAGATTGTGGTTTTGTTTTTGCTTGCTTATTATTGAATTGAGAACAACTGTGTGAGGTGAAATGACAAGTTTATTGTCGCAATATTGCTCACCAAAATACAGGTTTTCACACAGTTTTCAACTCGCCAACATAAAAACAGTGCAATGGATAACGCATCTTGCCATCATCAAAAAGTGAAATAACTTTATACACAACAATATTAAATATTAACTCTCTGAAAGATAGAAACATAGAAAGAAAAATCCCTTATCACTTAGATACAACATAGCAGGTCAGCAACTGGAAGCAGTTAATTCCATAAATTATCTGGGAGTACGCATTAGGAGTGATTTAAAATGGAATGATCATATAAAGCTGATCGTCGGTAAAGCAGATGCCAGACTGAGATTCACTGGAAGAATCCTAAGGAAATGCAATCCGGAAACAAAGGAAGTAGTTTACAGTACGCTTGTTCGCCCACTGCTTGAATACTGCTCACCAGTGTGGGATCCGTACCAGATAGGGTTGATAGAAGAGATAGAGAAGATCCAAGGGAGAGCAGCGCGCTTCGTTACAGGATCATTTAGTAATCGCGAAAGTGTTACGGAGATGATAGATAAACTCCAGTGGAAGACTGCGGGAGAGACGCTCAGTAGCTCGGTACGGGCTTTTGTTGAAGTTTCGAGAACATACCTTCACCGAGGAGTCAAGCAGTATATTGCTCCCTCCTACGTATATCTCGCGAAGAGACCATGAGGATAAAATCAGAGAGATTAGAGCCCACACAGAGGCATACCGACAATCCTTCTTTCCACGAACAATACGAGACTGAAATAGAAGGGAGAACCGATGGAGGTACTCAAGGTACCCTCCGCCACACACCGTCAGGTGGCTTGCGGAGTATGGATGTAGATGTAGAATCTTAAGCACAATATTATGAAAGTTTCATTGGAAGTTTCTTTGCATTAATCCTAAGCACAATAATATGAAAGTTTAATTGGACGTTTCTTTACAAAATTGCTTCTACACCTATGTTATGATGTTGGTCAGTACTACGAAAATCGTCCAATTCCGGTTCAAAGTTCGGTACTATTTAGGATGAAAATGAAGTCTACGGTGGATGGTTAGTCAAGTGACAAATTTTAGCACAAGATTACCCAAGGCTTCTCGAGTTTACAGTGGACGCAAGCTGGTGAACCAACAAAGTTTGCGCCTCTGCAGACAGTATTTACCTTAAGCTGCGACGTGCTGCTGTCTGCAAGGCCGCTCTCTCCCAATGAAAGTCCTACAAAACTAATTTGGCCTTTGCTGAACTTTCCAGCAGAAACTTTCCCTATGTTTCTTGTTATGCGAGAAAACATATACTCAGCTCTAGTCCTATTATGTGGCGATATAAATGCGCATGGTTGGAGCAGCGTTCATATTATAGTGCCCTCTCAGTTTTCACAAGAACAATTAACTAATGTGGCTGGTTCGTTTCTCCACAGTTGGAGCTAAACGTTGCTACAGCTAATTTTAGCTGGAGTGTGGCTGCTGTGAACGCAGTGTCCACACCAATTTCTTCTCTGCATCGTACGGAGCATTAAGCACTCCATCCTGCACTTGACACTAGTTCAGAGAAGAGTCCCCACCACCAAAATTTCTCTCTTGTCCTCTCATGGCAGAACTCTCTCCCTCCACTTGGGTTCCTTTTTCACATCACGGATTTTTCCGACCAATAGGAGCGTTCCTCTTATTTTGTAGAAACACCCTCTACCAATCGCAACGTCTCTTCTATCAAACTGCGTCGAAACTTCAGTAGTTTTCTCCTTCCTAGTGAGTTTCCGCCAATCGGACGTTTTGTGCCCATTCTAGACGCCTAAAGTACATTGACCTTACCGTGTGTCGCACTCGCTGGACGAAAATGTGTCACTTGCTTTTGTTCGTATCCTGTTGGAATTTCGAAAGGCAGGTTTCTAAAGCTTCTTCTTTGCTCTTGTACCGATGCCCTCGTTACAGGCAGCCCTCCAGCATGAATCACCTGGCCCAGGGTCGCTGCCCTCTTTCTTGCCACCCCTTTAAGTGGTCGCCGGCGTAACTCCCACAGTGCGGTTTCTCTATACCGTTGTGGAGCTGGCTTTTCAAAACTAAAAGCAACTCGACTCACGTTCCCTGTTCTACCTTCCGCTCAAAGACATGCATTGTATAGGAATGGTGTGCTAATTACCGTCGATTGACTGGCATCCCTTTTTGCAATACATATTGATAGGCAAATGTTGTCATAACTGTCGATTTACGTTAGGTGTCACCTTCACCTTCTCATTGCGATTTGTAAAGGTCTCATGTAAGGTGCGAACCTGACCATTTATTCTGCCACCTTACACAATGTTGCCGTATTGGGGTGTTTTTCGTGGCAAGGGTGTGATCCCCCTATTGCTGTTACGAAAACGCTAATTGCGGAAAGATACTTACAGTATTTACAGCAATGTGTACTGCGTACAGCAGAGGAACAGTTCTGATACATTACATTAGTGTGGCAAGGCACCGTGACATTAAGCAGCATCTGTGAAACAATTTTTTTTGGACGTAACAGTCATGAAATTTGATTGGCCTGTCCGTAGTCCTGAACTGAGCCCAGTGGAACACCTTTGGAATGAGTTACAACATCGACTTCGCTCCAGCCCCAACATCTAACATCGCTTATGTCTTCTGGTTTCGGCTCTTGAGAAAGTATGTGTAGCCATTCCTCCACAGATAGTCACCTCACTGTAAGTGTTCCTAGTAAGGGTCAAGCCTTCATAAAGACGAAGGGTTGAACACTCCATATTAGTGTCCATTAGTAGGTATCCAGATACTTTTGATCAGTTAGAATATATGATAAAATTACCAACATACGACATGTCACACACCCAGCAGGATTTTGTTGAAATAGAACTACGTTACTGACATCTCCTGGCAGATTAAAACTGTAGTCTGCACAGATACTTGAACTCGGAACATTGCCTTTTGGTGGATACACTCTTTCTGACCGAGCTATACAGGCAAAACTCATGGCCCGCCCTCACAGGTTTACTCCTGCCAATATCTCTTCTCCCACTTTTCAGACATCGCAGGCGTTATCCTGCATACCGAGCGGTACCACCACTCCTGGAAAAAAACTACTGCATTTTTCCAATTTTTTGGTTCATTGTCTTCCTCCGCAGACATCCAGCAAATAACTTTGGATGTTCCTTTCGTATAATTTTTCCTCTAGCTGTTATCATTTCTATTGATGCCATGTGTTTCACCCTAAGTTTGGAAATGATAGTTAGAGAATTTTTTAATGCTACCTGGCACTTGCTAGCTGCGAAGTGTTCGTGTAAACAAAATTGGAAATGTCACAGTTCATTGGCTCACATTCACGTTATATAGGATATGATCTAATTATCCTTGGTACTTTTCCACTCAGCAGTGCCAGTTATCGCGTTAGTACTTCATCTTTACAGTCTATTCAGATGTATGAGGGTTGGAACTTTAATAGTGGTAACTATTTATCAAGTAGATACGTGTTGCAAAGTTTTACTGACCTTCCAAGTAGTCACCAGCATTGTGTATAACCCGTTGCCAGCGATGTGGAAGTCGTAGGATACTCTTAGCAATGCCATTTGTGTTGACAGTTCGAGCGGCGCGGTCTATTGCCCGACGAATTTGTAGCAGTTCTGAAGCGAATGCCGTGAAGTGTTTCCTTCAGTTTAGAAATCGAGTTGAACTCACGAGGGCTTAAGTCAGGGGAGTGCAGTAGGTGGCATAGCACTTAGCAGCCCCATCAGTCAAACAAATCAGTAACAGCGTGCACTGTACGTGCTTGAGCATTGTCCTGCAAAATGATGGTCAGTTCCTGCAGAAAGTGTCATCAGTTCTGTCTCTAAGCTGGTCGTAGGTTGTGTTCCAAAAATGAACAGCATAGAGACAGAAGCGATTTATGTGTCTGTCTCACTCCGGTCTGCTGTGCGTTATTACAAATTTACGCCACAGAACTTCAGACAGAAGTGGTTTGCTTTACACTATTAAAAAAATTTGCCTTAAAATGGTTTCATAATATTGCCTCACACCAAACAAAGTATGCCGCTAACCGAAACTTGCCGACAGCCAGAGGACTCTCAAAGTCTGAGAGCTATTCGTTTCAGTTAAAATTAGTGACGGTTTAGTTCACTTTTCACTTAACTTCCATTTTGTTTCATCGCCATGCTCAGCTACGGAGAGCAACTGAACGTATTTCGCTGAACTGCTTGCTTTCTTCTTCTCCTAAAATCTCTTCATCTTCTTACTACGATTTTTCTTAGTTTTTCTGCCCATGTTCTCTTCGGTGTAACACTTAGTTTAGCTTTAAATTGATGCTTGTCAGTTAATGTTTTGAATGCAACTGTGTCCTGAAGAATTCTGTTTGTAATGCCTATTTCCTGCAGATCTTTTTCAATTTCAAGTATACAGATGCTTTCAGCTTGCATTGAGAGGGAAAGGTAGAAACCCTGACTGGAGTGCCACGACGATACAAATGACGTTGTGACAGCCAGAGGAAAGCGTGTGTCCAACCAAACTGTGCCAAACAAACTCCAGAACTCTTCTCTGTATTCTGAACGGCCAGGAGAGAACCGATCCTTAAGGCGAGACACTAAACTGAACCATAGAGATGGACACAAAATTATCAAGAACGGACTATGGAAACTTGGCGCAAAGTTCCCTTCACAGATGAATGCCTCATATGTGTGATATCAGATGACTATAGCCATCGTGTGTTGAGGGAACCAGATAATGCTGTGCGGCAGAGACGTCCTTTTTGTCGAGTACAGCAACGTGGCGATTCCGTGATGAGGTAGCATCGTGTTGGAGGCGACGGACGTCTTTGTCGTCCATTCACGGCGAACTCAATGCTCCACAATTCGGGGATAACATTCTCCGACCAGTAGTTGAACACTAGTCAAGGTTAATAAAGGTGGTTAGACGCATCCACATTTAGAACACGACACGCCCATTGGCTGCGGGTGTGCACTTGTACATGAGGCGTGACACTAGCGCCATCGAAAGTTTCCCTGGTGCTGTTGGCTACGTTTGATTTCGACTTGCTAAGAGGCATGTGTGGATTGTGACAGTCATTATGTGAACATTGTGTAAAGCATGTATTGCTATTCAGATATTTATTATTAAGATCAGGTATCTCGAATGCAGCTACGTTTGAATTCAAATAATTAATTTCTGTTACGTTTGAACTGTTTATTGCAATTTATTTTTGTACTGACTGTTCCCTGCCGCGCGGGATTAGCCGAGCAGTCATGGATTGTGCGGCTGGTCTCGGCGGAGGTTCGAGTCCTCCCTCGGGCATGAGTGTGTATGTTTGACCTTAGGATAATTTAGGTTAAGTAGTGTGTAAGCTTAGGGACTGTTGACGTTACCAGTTAAGTCCCATAAGATTTCACACACATTTGAACATTTTTTTAAATTTTTTTTTTAATTTTATTTATTTTTGACTGTTCACTAGCAGCTATACAGGGTGGTCCATTGATCGTGACCGGGCCAAATATCCCAAGAAATAAGCGTCAAACGGACATCAACTGCGTATTTTAAAATAGGAACCCCATTTTTATTACATATTCGTGTAGTACGTAAAAAAATTAGAATGTTTTAGTTGGACCACTTTTTTCGCTTTGTGATAGATGTGGCTTTAATAGTCACAATCACATGGCTCACGATTTTAGACGAACAGTTGGTAACAGGTAGGTTTTTTAAATTAAAATACAGAACGTAGGTACGTTTGAACATTTTATTTCGGTTGTTCCAATGTGATACATGTACCTTTGTGAACTTATCATTTCTGAGAACGCATGCTGTTACAGCGTGATTACCTGTAAATACCACATTAATGCAATAAATGCTCAAAATGATGTCCGTCAACGTCAATGCATTTAGCAATACGTGTAACGACATTCCTCTCAACAGCGAGTAGTTCGCCTTCCGTATTGTTCGCACATGCATTGACAATGCGCTGATGCATGTTGTCAGGCGTTGTCGGTGGATCACGATAGCAAATATACTTCAACTTTCCCCACTCAAAGAAATCCGGGGACGTCATATCCGGTGAACGTGCGGGCCATGGTATGGTGCTTCGACGACCAATCCACCTGTCATGAAATATGCTATTCAGTACCTCTTCCACCGCACGCGAGCTATGTGCCGGACATCCATCATGTTGGAAGTACATCGCCATTCCGTCATGCACTGAAACATCTTGTAGTAACATCGGTAGAACATTATGTAGGAATCAGCATACAGTGCACAATTTAGATTGCCATCGATAAAATGGGGGCCAATTATCCTTCGTCCCATTATGCCGCACCATACATTAACCCGCCAAGGTCGCTGATGTTCTACTTGTCGCAGCCATCGTGGATTTTCCGTTGTCCAGTAGTGCATATTATGCCGGTTTACGTTGCCGCTGTTGGTGAATGACGCTTTGTCGCTTAATAGAACGCGTTCAAAAGTCTGTCATCGTCTGTAATTTCTCTTGTAACCAGTGGCAGAACTGTAGACGACGTTCAAAGTCGTCGCCATGCAATTCCTGGTGCACAGAAATATGGTGCGGGTACAATCGATGTTGATGTAGCATTCTCGACACCGACGTTTTTGAGATTCCCGATTCTCGCGCAGTTTGTCTGCTGCTGATGTGCGGATTAGCCGCGAAAGCAGCTAAAACACCTACTTGGGCATCATCATTTGTTGCAGGTCGTGGTTGACGTTTCACATGTGGTTGAACACTTCCTGTTTCCTTAAATAACGTAACTATCCGGCGAACGGTCGGGACACTTGGATGATGTCGTCCAGGATACCGAGTAGCATACATAGAACACGCCCGTTGGGCATTTCGATCACAATAGCCATACATCAACACAATATCGGCCTTTTCCACAATTGGTAAACGGTCCATTTTAACACGGGTAATGTATCACGAAGCAAATACCGTCCGCACTGGCGGAATGTTACGTGATACCACGTACTTATACGTTTGTGACTATTACAGCGCCATCTATCACAAAGCGAAAAAAGTGGTCCAACTAAAACATTCATATTTCTTTACGTACTACACGAAGATGTAATAAAAAATGGAGGTTCCTATTGAAAAAAAAAACAGTTGATATCCGTTTGACCTATGGCAGCGCCATCTAGCGGGCCAACCATAGCGCCTTCTGGTTTCCCCCTTCAAGCTAGACAAGTTTCGTTCTTTGTAGAGTCTTTTCGTTTGATGATTATTTCGTGAGATATTTGGCCCGGTCACTATCAATGGATCACCCTGTATGCTGTTGTTTTGTAGCCTCAGTAGGTTAGGCCTGAAAATTAACCAGTTGGTTGGAAACTAGTTGCCATCACGTGTATAGCAACTATTGACAGATTCGTTAGTAAACGTTTTGTGAAACGTTATTGTAACGTTGTACTGTGAAAAAAGAAATGTTCGTCAGTGAGAGATGTGTGGCTGTGTGCAGGCAAGTACCTGTGGGCGGGCCCGTTGCAGCGGTCGTACACGCTGATGTTCGCGGTGAACGCGTGCCTGATGCTGGCGGCCGTGGTGTACGCGGCGGTGGCGCTGCGCTCGAGGACGGCGCCGGGCCACGAACCGCTGCCCCGGCGCGCCGACGCCTGCTGCGCAGACTTCTGGGACTGGCGCGCCGCCAGGGACACGATGGCCACGCTGGCGAGGCGGCGGCCGCGCCGGCGCAGGGCCATCCTCTGCCTCATCGTCATCGCCGTCGCCTTCTACACTTTCCAGAGGGGTCAGTATACGGCCGCGCGCCGCTCCCAGCAAGAAAAAGAGCCCTCACACGGTGCAAACCTCCTCACTCCTCTCTTCTTATCAAATGTCTTTTCTCGTATATTATTGCTGCTATAGGACTCAAGAATGGGAGATTTGCGTGGCCATTAAAATTGCTACACCAAGAAGAAATGCAGATAATAAACGGGTATTCATTAGACAAATACATTATGCTAGAACTGATATGTGATTACATTTCACGCAGTTTGGGTGCATAGATCCTAAGAAATCAATACCCAGAACAACCACCTCTGGCCGTAATAACGGCCTTCATACGCCTGGGCATTGAGCCAAACACAGCTTGGATGGTGTGT
Source organism: Schistocerca nitens (assembly GCF_023898315.1). Taxonomy (NCBI): domain Eukaryota; kingdom Metazoa; phylum Arthropoda; class Insecta; order Orthoptera; family Acrididae; genus Schistocerca; species Schistocerca nitens. The sequence goes on from NC_064617.1 coordinate 691,316,052, forward strand.
ACAGGTACAGCTGCCCATGCAGCTTCAGCACGATACCACAGTTCATCAAGAGTAGTGACTGGCGTATTGTGACGAGCCAGTTGCTCGGCCACCATTGACCAGACGTTTTCAATTGGTGAGAGATCTGGAGAATGTACTGGTCAGGGCAGCAGTCGAACATTTTCTGTATCCAGAAAGGCCCGTACAGGACCCGCAACATGCGGTCGTGCATTATCCTGCTGAAATGTAGGGTTTCGCAGGGGTCGAATGAAGGGCAGAGCCACGGGTCGTAACACATCTGAAATGTAACGTCCGCCTTTCAAAGTGCCGTCATTGCGAACAAGAGGTGACCGAGACGTGTAACCTATGGCACCCCATACCATCACGTCGGGTGATACGCCAGTATGACGATGACGAATACACGCTTCCAATGTGTGTTCACCGTGATGTCGCCAAAAACGGATGCGACCATCATGATGCTGTAAACAGAACCTGCATTCATCCCAAAAATTGACGTTTGTCGTTCGTGCACCCAGGTTCGTCGTTGAGTACACCATCGCAGGCGCTCCTATCTGTGATGCAGCGTCAAGGGTAACAGCAGCCACGGTCTCCGAGCTGATAGTCCATGCTGCTGCAAACGTCGTCGAACTGTTCGTGCAGATGGTTGTTGTCTTGCAAACGTCCCCATCTGTTGACTCAGGGATCGAGACGTGGCTGCACGTGCCATGCGGATTAGATGCCTGTCATCTCGACTGCTAGTGATACGAGACCGTTGGGATACAGCACGGCGTTCCGTATTACCCTCCTGAACCCACCGATTCCATATTCTACTAACAGTCATTGGATCTCGAGCAACGCGAGCAGCTATGTCGCGATACGATAAACCGCAATCGCGATAGGCTGCAATCCGATCTTTATCAAAGTCGGAAACATGATGATACGCATTTCTCCTCCTTACACGAGGCATCACAACAACGTTTCACCAGGCAACGCTGGTCAACTGCTGTTTGTGTATGAGAAATCGGTTGGAAACTTTCCTCATGTCAGCACGTAATAGGTGTCGCCACTGGCGGCAACCTTGTGTGAATGCTCTGAAAAGGTAATCATTTGCATATGACATCATCTTCTTCCTGTCGGTTAAATTTCGCGTCTATAGCACCTCATCTTCGTGGTGTAGCAGTTTTATTGGCCAGTTGTGTACACTGTTCAGCCAGAACATTATGGCCACCTAATTAATAGCCGGTATGTCCACCTTTGGCACGGATAACAGCAGCGATGCATCGTGGCGTGGAAGCAGTGAAGCCTTGGTAGGTCGTTGGAGGCAGTTGGCATCACATCTGAACACACAATTCCCGAAAATTCAGCTCTGACACCACGTTCAATCACATCCCTGACGTGTTCGATCGGGTTCAGATCTGGCGAGTGGGGGGACCAACACGTCAATTGGAACTCGCCACTGTGTTCCTCTAACCACTTCATCACACTTCTGGCCTTGTAGTAAATTTGGTTTTTTGGTAGGTAGTTTATTTTTTAAAGTTTAGGGGGATAGGAACTCGTGAATGAGACCACCCCTGATTTTCGATCCGAAGTAAAATTGCCAAAAAAAAAAAAAATTATTTCTATGTGAACAAATTTCTATTAAAGTGTTCTAAGTCGCCAAAAGAAAGTGTTTTTAATGCAGTATTGAGAATGTAACTTTTCACGACCGTATCGGACAATATGGGTCAATTTACTACAGAAATAACAACCTTGGATAATTTTTGAGATTTAACAGAGTGAATTTGCTTTTAGAATCCCTTTTTACCTAATTTTACAGTAGGCTGTGTAGATCTTCGTTTTCCCTTGATAGCTGCTGGTCAGGCTATTGTCTCCGTTGATTTTCTCCCTCCGATTCTTGAAGTAGGTAGGTAGGGAAATGATTTTTTTCTAACTCTTGATCTTGCTGTTTTTCATATTCACTTATTGCTTGTACTTATTTACGACCATACGAAATTGATTTGCAATGAAATCTGGCATTATCGAATCTTCAAACTGGTCAATATCATTTACAAGAATACATCAGTCACTAGCACTGTTCATATGAACTGCTCTACGTGTTATCACAGTAAGAGATCTTGATTGCAACTGCTGCCGCTCTCGACTGGCGGACGTCTATCAACGCTACCGCACCTCTTTGGTCAGAGATAGCAATGCCTTGTCTTCGCTGCTTCCGACCAAAGAGCGCGTTTACAAGAAAATTTATTTATTTATTTTAATATTAATTTACAAAAATGATAATTTAAATAATTAATTGCGTAATTTCATTAGAATAAAAAAAACATTTTCCTTTTTCGTCATTTGCGTCAGTGGGGAGGGGTCTGTTCCACTACAGCCTTATGAAGTCGCGCATTACCTTGTTGAAAAATGCCACTGCTGTCGGGTAACATGATCGTCACGGAAGGCCGTGAAGTGGTGTGCGTGGTCTGCAACCGTTGTACAATACTCCTTGGCCATTACGTAGCACTGCACGAGCTCCACTGGGCACATGAATGCCAACGTGGATGTTCCCCAGAGCATGATGGAGCTGCAGCCAGCTTATCTGCACCATACAGGTGTCGAAGATCTGTTCCCCTGGAAGACGGCGGATTCGCGCCCTCCCATCGGCATGATGAAGAAGGTACTGGTATTCATCAGACTATGTAATACTCTGCCACTGCACGAACGCCCAGTGCCGATGGTCACTTGTCCATTCCAGTCGTAGTTTCCAATGTAATGATGTTAACATTGGCACAGCCATGTGTCGTCGGCTGCAGAGGCCCATTTGGGAGTGTTCCGTGCATCGTGTGTTCAGATACGCTTGTACTCTGCCCAGAATTAAAGAATGATGTTAGTTTTGCCACAGTTGACCGCCTGTCCTGTTTTATAAGTCTGCCCAGTCTACGAAATCTGTATTGAGGGGTGACTGCCCAACCCCACGACGTCTGGATGTGCTTTCCCCTTCGCTCATCACAGCACTCCTCGAACGCACCACAAGTCATCCAGTTTGCAAAATCCTCGTGCCGAGCCTCTGGGCCATACAATCTGCCCCTTGGTGAAACTCTGATAGATAGCGCGCCTTCTCTATTCTACAAAATGGCTCTGACCACTATGAGACTTAACATCTGAGGTCATCAGTCCCCTAGAACTTAGTTCTACTTAAACCTAACTAACCTAAGGACATCACACACATCCATGCCCGAGGCAGGATTCGAGCCTGCGACCGTAACGATCGCGCGGTTAAAGACTGAAGCGCCTAGAACCGCTCGGCCACAACGGCCGGCCCCCATTCTACATATGGACAGCACACTCACTGATACTCTATGCAATGTGCGCGTGTCTGACTAGGAGTCATTCATTGCCAAGCGGCACTGCTATCGCCCGGACGAGTTTGTATCGATAGTTGGTGGGTGGCCATAGTGTTCTCGCTTGTCAGTGTAATCTGAAGTTTGCGAAACAGAGCGTATTTTGTTTACATGTGCGGCTATAGCGTCAGAGGCATGAACTACGAAACAAATATGGCGTGCATGTTACTGTTGTCAACTTGTGAAAAGCAACGAAGTGTCGTTCGATACTTAAAGTACAAAGAGCGTAAACCGAGTGAAATTACAGGGACATACGTAACGTGTATGGGGACGACTGTATAGACCGTAGCAATGTCTCCAGGTGGTGTGCATTCTTCCAACCGTGTTAGCCTTAGTAATTCGCCACGCTCCGGACGGCCGGTAACAACTGCAACCCTGCAGGGTGTTGGAACCATTGAAGCAGCAATTTCGAACGATCACAGCGCGCAACTACAAATTTTATCGCGGTAGTTCAACATTCTCTATGGTGCAGTGTACGATATTGTTCATGACACGTTGAAATTTGTGAAGTTACCGTTCGTTGCGTGCCCAAGAGTCTGGCAGGCAATCACAAGGGTCAGCGAATGAAGACAAGCTTGGATCACTTAATGCATTACGCCGCAGGAGGGCATGACTTTCTGAACAAGTCGTCACTGATGATGAGTTGTGGCCATACCACTAGATGAATGAGATTTTCACTCTGCTGCGGGGTGTGCGCTGATATGAAACTTCCTGGCAGATTAAAACTGCGTGCCGGACCGAGACTCGAACTCGGGACCTTTGCTTTTCGCGGGCAATTGCTTGAACAACTGAGCTACCGAAGCACAACTCACGCCCCGTCCTCACAGCAGTTCTGCAAGGTTCGCAGGAGAGCTTCTGCAAAGTTTGGAAGGTAGAAGACGAGGTACTGGCAGAAGTATAAGGCTGTGAGGACGGGGTGTGAGTCGTGCTTGGGTAGCTCAGTTGGTAGAGCACTTGCCCACGAAAGGCAAAGGTCCCGAGTTCGAGTCTCGGTCCGGCACACAGTTTTAATCTGCCAAGAAGTTTCATATCAGCGCACACTCCGCTGCAGAGTGCAAATCTCATTCTGGAAACATCCCTAAGGCTGTGACTAAGCCATGTCTCCGCAATATCCTTTCTTTCAGGAGTGCTAGTTCTGCAAGAAAAATTGAAAGTGACTCAGTGTGATAGATGAGCGCCTGTGACAGTGTTCTGGGAGATGCGTGGTGCGTTATTGGTGGACTTTGCTGAACACTGGACCACTGTGACTGCTGCAGCCTACATTAAATCTTTAGTTAAGTTGTCTCGTGCTCTTCATAACAAACGCCACAACACTAATACTGACAGTGTCAAAGTTCTTCATGATAATGCTCGCCCCCCATCTTGCTGCACCTGTTGTTGAACAAATCACCAAATTTGGTTTAGAGGTGCACCACAGTCAACCATACAGTCCAGACCTTGCACTTTCAGACTCTCTTCTGTTTGGTTCGATGAAGAAATTCCTGGCCAGCCAAAAATTTGCGATGGATGTGGAAGTGAAATCACAGTCTGCAGATGGCTGTACTCCAACGAAACATAATTCTACAAACAGGGCACATTAAAACTGGCGCCATAATGGGAGGAATGTGTTGATAATGTTGGTGACTATGTAGAAAAGTAGATGAAATATGTAAGTTCATTTGTGATTATTATGTTTTGTTATTTATTAAATTTTTGCTAGTAAAATTATTGTGTGTTACTTTCCGATCTTGCCTCGTATGTTGCAAATATGGAAGTTCTTTAATTAAAGAATGAAATATGTGACTTTGAAATTGTTGTGAACTGCTTCGTACACAATGGTAAGAAGAAGTGGGCTACAGTGTGGTTCAGCAGCTTTCGTCGTAGGGAAGCTGGACACGAGCAGAAATGATTAGCGCCATTTGACTTGGTAACTTGCAGCTTTCTCCAAGCGTTGCAAAGACACTTTACAAAAGAACAAACAGCAGTGACGTCTAGCTACTACAAGAAGCGGCTAGGTATTACAATTACGAACAACTTAAATTGGAAGGAACACACAGAAAATGTTGTGGGGAAGGCTAACCAAAGACTTCGTTTTATTGTCAGGACACTTAGAAAATGTAACAGATCTACTAAGGAGACTGTCTACACTACGCTTCTCCATCCACTTTCAGAATACTGCTGCGCGGTGTGGGATCCGTACCAGATAGGACTGACGGAGTCATCGAAAAAGTTCAAAGAAGGGCAGCACGTTTTGTATTATCGCGAAATATGGGAGAGAGTGTCACAGAAATGATACAGGATTTGGGCTGGACATCATTAAAAGAAAGGCATTTTTCGTTGCGACGGAATCTTCTCACGAAATTCCAATCACCAACTTTCTCCTCCGAAAGCGAAAATATTTTCACACCGATCTACATAGGGAGAAACGAGCACCACGATAAAATAAGGGAAATCAGAGCTCGTGCGGAAAGATAGAGGTGTTCGTTCTTTCCGCGCGTTATACGAGATTGGAGTAGTAGAGAATTGTGAAGGTGGTTCGATGAACCCTTTGCCAGACACTTGAATGTGATTTGCAGAGTACCCATGTAGATGTAGATGTAGAAGCGGCTTATGAGTGTCGTGCAATGTGAGGGTCCAGCTACTTATGCACGAGCGTAATGTCGAAAGCTGACTGAGACTGTGGAATACAGCGGCTGAGACTGGGCCGTGTAGCTGCCACCGGCCATTCTGTATCACGGCGACAAGGCCGCTCGCAGTCGGAGCCGCCGAAGGCGTGGCCAGTGGGCACGCATCAGTGGATCTGCCGGGTCCCCACGCGACCGCTATTGACATCTGTCGGAAATGTGCATGTCCGTTGCCATCTGTGACACGCCGATGGGTGTGGTATCGATCTGTGATACCACAGAGGTAATGACATACAATATAAATTACTTTTGGTTTATTGTTCCTATTGCAGGAACACACTTCCCTAACAATGCCTTCTGTAACAGTTGTATTTGATTCAATTCACACCGAAGCAACCGTTGCTACGTTGTATTTTCAAATTGAACTGGTAATCAGTGGTCATGGAAGTAAAACTTTGAACATAGCTGCTAAGGTTCAGTGACCGTGTCAGAATTATATTAGAACAAATAAGCCCGCGGTCACAAATATCAAGTCAAAATTGGCCAGGTTTCGACGCTACTATGAGCGTCGTCTTCAGAATTAGACTAACTGTTCTAAAACATATTAAGTTTGTTCTGGCTGGAAAAAGATGCAGTAGTTACAAGTCACATATTAAAAAAGATCTAAGCCGGAAAGGCGACGTCATGAATAGTTGTAAGTAAGATGGCGAGCCGCTAAGGGCTGCTCGTACTTGGGTGAACAAGGGTTGCAACAAGACTGAGGTGCCCACGGTTAGGAATTGTGAGCAAGTAAACATGGTGTTGCTACGAGCGCCATCTAGTTGCCGCAAAAACAACTAGGCTACTGTACATTCAAAATTAGACACATGAAATTGTGATGCAGTTGATTCAGCCATAACGTAAGCACTAATAGTAATAGGATGAAGTTACGTATTTATCTGCTTCAAACAATACATTTTGCAACGTAAAAAAACGTTAGTTATGACATACAAGAAAACAGCAAAGATGTAACAGGAAAACAACATTTCGGTAAATTGCATGAGGAAATCTGAATCAAAGATCAAGCAATGGCTTTATACAGTCGAAAAAGTTTTTATGTCGCAGCTGCAGCTGTTCGTTGAGAATGAGGCCATCATGACGAGAGAGATATTTAAAAATCTCCAATTTCTCTAAAACATCTAACCTACGCCCCTTCATTTCGGTATGCAGAATATTGTTATCGCCTATGGTTTTGGCACGTGTCCAGTAATTAAGAGATGATCGGCAAAGGACGAATTTAGGGGACTGGTGCTGTTCTTTCTCAAAAGATGTTCTTTATATCTGATGGTGAAAGCACGTCCAGTTTGCCCTATAGAATAGGAGGAGCAGGTATCGCAGATGATCTTATAAACGCCAGAACTTTCTGTAGGGGAGCGAATGGATTTCAAATTATGAATGAAGTTTCTGTTTACATTATTATTAGTAGAGAAGGCAACATTGCAGTTGTATTTGTTGCGAAGCATGCGCTGAATCTGATGGGAAATGGGTCCTATGAAAGGAATACAAAAAGGTTTCTTTGGGTTAATTTCAGTGCATGAGGTGTTGAGCGTGGTAGTTCATGCAGTTTTCTTTTTTGGGATATCGTGCACTATGTTAGGCGTATATTCATTATTGACTGCTATGGTTTTAAGTAAATTAATCTCCTCATTAAACTTTTCTGTTGAAAGTGGTATAGAGGTGGCTCGGTGGATGGCAGAGTGAAAAAAGGCCATTTTTTGAGACTGTGGATGAAAATAGGAAGCAGGCACGATTTGGTCAGTATACGTTTCTTTTCGAAAAATATTGAAAGTGATGTTATTGTTTTCTATTGTAAGCGTCAAGTCTAAATAATGATTGGCGGTTTTCGTTTTCGAGTTCAATAGTGAAAGAAATTTTTTCATGGAGGTCGTTAAAAAGTTTAAATATATGATCAGTTCTGTCGGCTGGTCCGTTATAGATGACTAGAATATCATCAACGTATCTTATGTAAGAAAGGATACTTAGTGAAGCGGCTGAGACACGGTTAAACAGCTTTTTTTTCCAAGGAACTGATAAAGATGTCGGCAAGGTTGCCCATAGCGAGCCCACCAGACTGCTGGTACAGTTGTCCGTTGAAGTCAAAGTAGTTGTACTTGACAACGACATTAATGAGATTCATAAAATCGGTAATCTGTTCATCTGATAGATCTTTTTAAATTGACGTAAATTTTCTTCCACAATGATGATCGTCTCATGTACCGGGGCATTGGTATAAAGATTTTTAATATCTAAGGAAAAGAGCTTGGTGTCTGAATTGCATACTAAGTTTTTAATATTTTGGACCAAAACGTGGCTGTTAGGAACGGAATAATTATTTTCGAAAACGAAATATTTTTTCAAAGTTTCGTGTAGAAATCGGGCCAAATCGTGATATGCGCTATTCATGCTATTGGAGATTGGACGTATTGGATGATTAGGTTTATGAATTTTGAACTGGGACCGAAATTTAGGGGGCTGAGGGTTCATATTGATGAGTAGTTTCTTTTGGAAAGGTTTTATAAGAAATTTTGCATTATTAATGGCTGACCTCACTTCTTTCTGTAATTTAGGAGTCGGGTCATCATGCAGCTCCGATATGTTGTTTTCACTGAAGAAATTTTCAGTTTTAGAAATATACTCAGAAATATAAGCAATGACTAGACAAATATTCGCAGTGTTCAACGTTAAACCATTTTATTGTAAATAAACAGATCTATAAGTTATTTGTACCACCTCTGTTTATATCCCTCTTGTTTGTTTAGTAAATCTGATTGCTAGATAAATGAGCAAGGCAGCCTGGGCAGCATACTAACTGTAAATTTTGTGTCGCTGTTGTGTTCCAGATGAGAAGAACATGACGTACCTGTACACGCAGCTGGTGTTCCACTGGTCAGCAGACGTGTACAGTGACTTCAAGACCTTCCAGTCTGCTGCCTACGTGTTGGGTGAGTAATGTTTAGCTTTAAACTGCTTAAAGCTCCATGTCCATGTATCGTCGTTAAGGGGGTGTTCTGTTCTGGACAGGAAACCTGCTTCTATGGAAAAAGACTCTGGAATTAATGGAGCGTGGTCCCTAACTTGTTGCGTGACAACTGTGTATCAGATTGCTCCTCTTCCTGATTCATCCTTCCATTTCACTTCCCCGAGCGCTTTTAATTTTGCAACATTTGTTAATTCTATTAATTTTTTTGCAACTCAGCATCGGGAGTGGCGTATTACTTTCAGAAAAAAAAACGACTATGAGGAAGAAATGTAACAATTTCTGGTAACCACCTGATTCTACATTTTTATCAAGAACATCACTGAACAGTTTAATGAGAAAATTACACTACTGGCCATTAAAATTGCTTCACCAAAATAAATGCAGATGATAAACGGGTATTCATTGGACAAATATATTGTACTACAACTGACATGTGATTACATTTTCACGCAATTTTGGGGCATAGATCCTGAGAAATCAGTACCCAGAACAACTACCTCTGGCCGTAATAACGGCCTTGATACGCCTGGGCATTGAGTCAAACACAGCTTGGAAGGCGTGTATAGGTACAGCTGCCCATGCAGGTTCAACACGATACCACAGTGCATCAAGAGTAATGACTGGCGTACTGTGACGAGCCAGTTGCTCGGCCACCATTGACCAGACGTTTTCAATTGGTGAGAGATCTGGAGAATGTGCTGGCCAGGACAGCAGTCGAACATTTTCTGTACCCAGAAAGGCCCGTACAGGACCTACAACATGCGGTCGTGCATTATCCTGCTGAAATGTGGGGTTTCGAAGGGATCGTCGAATGAAGGGTAGAGCCACGGGTCGTAACAGATCTGAAATGTAACGTCCCCTGTTCAAAGAGCCGTCAATGCGAACAAGAGGTGACCGAGACGTGTAACCAATCGCACCCCCTACCATCACGCCGGGTGATACGCCAGTATGGCGATGACGAATACACGCTTCCAATGTGCGTTCACCGCGATGTCTCCAAACACGGATGCGACCATCATGATGCTGTAAACAGAACCTGGATTCATCCGAATAAATGACGTTTTGCCATTCGTGCACCCAGGTTCGTCGTTGAGTACACCATCGCAGGCGCTCCTGTCTGTGATGCAGCGTCAAGGGTAACCGCAGTCATGGTCTCCGAGCTGCTGCAAACGTCGTCGAACTGTTCGTGCAGATGGTTGTTGTCTTGGAAACGTCCCCATCTGTTGACTCAGGGATCGAGACGTGGCTGCACGATCCGTTACAGCCAGGCGGATAAGATGGCTGTCATTTCGACTGCTAGTGATACGAGGCCGTTGGGATCCAGCACGGCGTTCCGTATTACCCTCCTGAACCCACCGATTCCATATTCTGCTAACAGTCATTGCATCTCGACCGACACGAGCAGCAATGTCGCGATACGGTGGTCGGAAACGTGATGGTAAGCATTTCTCGTCCTTACACGAGGCATCACAACAACGTTTCACCAGGCAACGCCGGCAACTGCTGTTTGTGTATGAGAAATCGGTTGGAAACTTTCGTCATGTCAGCACGTTGTAGGTGTCGCCATCGGCGCCACCCTTGTGTGAATGCTCTGAAAAGCTTATCATTTGCATATCACAGCATCTTCTTCTTGTCGGTTAAATTTCGCGTCTGTAGCACGTCATCTTCGTGGTGTAGCAATTTTAATGGCCAGTAGTGTAGTAACAGTGTGGCAGATCGTATCATGTTGCTGTATGCTCGATGTGTGTGACTGTCATGAATTCATTCGTTCCCAGATTACATACAGGGTGAAGCAACTAAAACTTGCACCGCAAATATTGCGGAAGTGGAAAGTGCTGTTGCTGTGCGATTTCCACAGAATGGATTGGTAGTCAGGGGCTCGTATTTTTAGCCAATAAAAGATTGTAATAATACTTAGCAAATGTTTTCTTGTGCAGACAGACAGCGGCAATATACGCTTCCAGTCTGGTGTGGAATAAATGCTGCACGCATGCTAGCATTTCGATGTCCGAGCAGGCTGCAGTAATACGTCGTTGCGTATCGAGGGTTGCAGTTGGTATGTCCTTGTAGATAACGCCATTCAGCTTTCCCCACAGAAAAAAGTCTACAGGCGTCAGGTTCGGGGACCGGGCCAACGAAGTTACAGATCCACTGCGTCCAATCAAAGAGTTTGGAAACAATTCGTGAAGAAATGCTTCGTGCACTATGGGCTGGACAGCCATCATGTTAGTACCACAGGTTCCTCCTAGTTTGCAGAGGAATGTCTTCTAGCATCTGTGGAAAATGGCCTATTAGGAGGCTGCAATACTCGTGCACCATCAGTGTTCCGTCCACGAATAACGGGCCTATGAACTGACGGTTCACAATGCCACAACACACGTTTGCCGTCCATGAACCCTGGCGTTCCACATGACGAAGCCAACGGGGATTGTCAACAGACCAATAGTGCATGTTTCGGGTTTTACCTGGCCATGATTGTTAAATGTGGCTTTATCACTAAACAAGATACACGATACATCTGGAGTATCCTGTTGTAATGTCTATGTACGGAAGTTAATACGATTCTCATAATCATTTCCACGCAGCTCTTGATGGAGGGAGATGTGATAGGGATGGAACCTATGACGATGCAGAATGCATAGGTCACTTGCGAGACTTATTGCAGTTCCTCGTGCGATTGCGCGGAAGCTAACGTGCGGATCAACTGCAACAGCACCAAGAACATTACTAGTAGTGTCCCCCTCTTCTGTTGTCACTTGTTACCTTCTGTTCCGATGTCTAGGTGTTACACTACCACTTTTACGTAACTGGTTGAAGAGGTTGATAAATAACTGCCGATATGGTAGACATCTTTGGGATATCTTGTCGCACACACCGTACAAGAACGAACTGCGCTCTTCCTACGCTTTCCATACATAATGAGCATGTCGGCTTTTTCTCCATTGCTAAATCCCACCGTCCACTCACGACCTACTGCTCGGACTGTTACTCACTAAATGACTAGCAAGTCGCAATGCTTTCAAGGAACACAAAAGCACACTGTAAGTAGACATAACAACATCGTACCTAGCAGCTACGCAGGTTGAATGGCACATAACAAGTGTCAGTGTGGAAACTTTTCAAAGTACATTTCCTAAACGACACACACTAGAATCCTGCAACAAACACCACTGACATTCTGATTTACACTACTTTTAGTTCGTTAATGTCAATCGGCATTATTCCTTTTAAAAATGTGCCTGTTTGAGCAAAAAAAACGCTTTCTAAGTGTTATTACAATCTGTTCGTTGGCTAACAATACGAGCCGCTGACTACCAATCCATTCTGTTAAAACCGCGTATCAGTAACACTTTCTAAGTATTATTACAATCTGTTCGTTGGCTAACAATACGAGCCGCTGACTACCAATCCATTCTGTTAAAACCGCGTATCAGTAACACTTTATAAGTATTATTACAATCTGTTCGTTGGCTAACAATACGAGCCGCTGACTACCAATCCATTCTGTTAAAACCGTGTATCAGTAACACTTTCCATTTCCGCAATATTTGCGGTGGAAGTTTAGGTGATCCACGCTGTATACTATTCCGAAACTTCATACGCAAGGTATGTCTATGCGTTCCGTTGCGCTGGAGTGTATGCCTACTATAAACTAATAGTACGACTGGAACCTTTAACTGGAAGATGATGATGAGATCCCATACTCTGGAGCGTAGGGGACGATGCGGGAGACCCTCACCGCCGTACTAGGCAAGGTCCTAGCGGAGGTGGTTTGCCATTGCCTTCCTCCGACCGTAATGAGGATGAATGATGATGACAACGACGACACAACAACACCCAGTCATCTCGAGGCAGGGAAAATCCCTGACCCCGCCGGGAATCGAACCCGGGACCCCTGCGCGGGAAGCGAGAACGCTACCGCAAGACCACGAGCTGCGGACTTAACTGGAGACCGCGCGGGATTAGCCGAGCGGTCTGGGGCGCATGGACTGTGCCGCTGGTCCCGGCGGCGGTTCGAGTCCTCCCTCGGGCATAGATGTGTTTGTCCTTAGGATAATTTTGGCTAAATAGTGTGTAAGCTTAGGGACTGATAACCTGAGCAGTTCAGTCCCATAAGATTTCACACACATTTGAACTTAACTGGAAGAAAGGTAAACTTAAACCCATGTTTTGACATTTTAAAAGTCTGTGTACTTTATTAAGCAATGATCAATTAATATCTCTTATTAATTTCCAAACATTCATTATTTTGTTATTTACCAGTTAGTGAGTGTAACTCGGTGGCTAAGTGCGCGTCACACAACGCGTACAAAGTAGGAGGGAGGTAATGGCGTAAATAAAACTGAGAGGGATCATGAATCGTACCTGGATAGCTCAGTCGGTAATGGCGTTTCCAGCGAAAGGCAAAGGTTCCGAGTTCCATTCCAGATCTGGTACACAGTTTTAATGTGCCAGGATGTTTCAACAAATACAAAGTTCTGGAGACAGTACCCACTTCTTTTTATAATTTTTTGTCCCTGTCCTACTGATATATCTGTGTGAAAAGCTGTGCCATTGTTCGAAATACACTGTACGTCGCACTGTAACTGGCAGGATAAGTCAGTTCCCAGGCCGCAGGAAGTAAAGGGCCTTATCAACTCCAATAAGACCGAGTCTGTATCACCTGTTGTGACGTATATGCAACTCAAGTACCTATCGCTTTAATGTGTTCTTACGGATGTGCAAAACTAAAGTAATAGTGTCGCTAATGACTCCCGTTCTCTTCTGGCCGGATAAATCCACGGCTCTCGTTATTTTGTCCCGGACTAGCCAATGGACTGAATTTTGCCAGAAATGTATGGAAAGCTGTTTGTTGTATAAAACGAGTCCAAAAAGGCCGTGTTGACCACTCGATATGTCTGATATTTCCTTAATAGGGGGTTTGGTTACGGTGCTCTTTCTGTGACCATGACAGCTGAAAATTGATCTAAAGTAAGAATTAAATTGAACGCCATTCATCGGACAGATTCAAAGCCTGCCTGATTCGATACCACAGGTGTAGAGGTTTTTATCGCAGTGCGTCACGACGTTGCTAATCATATAATTCGGGCTTGGAAGTTCATTTTATTTCTCAGTGCATTTAATCACGTATTTATTTCCGTATAGGTCATATAACGAAAAGGATATTTTTGGTTATTCCTTCATGGTGTTGTAAATTTCAGAAACTGGAATATTCACCTTAGTCTAAATTTGTATAATGCCAATAATTCCGCCTAATACCCATATTTTTAGTCTTTGTAAGACGACCGCTTATGTCAAAAATGAAACACTTTTGTTTGTCATTTACTACGTCCCTCGCTATTGCAAATAAATGAGAAGATAACGATGTAAGTAAGCTTTTATCTGAATCTCCCATTTGCTTATAACTCATGAAGTACAGAAAGATCAAACTGTAACTTCCTTGCAGTGCTGCATTTATAACAGCTTTCTCGTATTAGTCATGTGCATACCCGAATACGTCGCGTTCTTTCGAACGTTTCCAGTGGTCGAATAATTTATTTCTTAGCACAATCACTGGTTTAGACTATACCACTGTGTTCTACAGAGCCTACCTCGTGTCTCCCTCAGCGCGTGGTCTCGTTGGCCCATATCCAAGACGAGCCTGTATTATTGACCCGAGCTGCGAAGATGCTTGTTAGGTATCCTGTAGAAACTGCTAAGGCCTCTATTGAGTTCTTGTGAAGTGCTGAATAATCTGACACAAAAATAACAATAAGACACCTAATTATGAGAATTGCAAATAACTGCCTGTAAGATCTAGTAAAGTTTGAGTCGCTTCAGAAGATACTGTCTTAATTGTAACAGGCTGGTTGAATTGTTATTGCTTGGAACGCTCGAGTTGCTCCGCAGCGTTGATTGGATCTTCAGTGTTAATGTCGAGGACAGCACGGTCACTTAATGAAATGTAAACATTCGGGCAACATGAGTTAAGACGACAACGACCTACTGACATTCAAAAAATGGTAAAATTATGAGGTGGCATGAAACAAACCTCAAATTGGCATGTGGTTGGATATGCATGTGATCAGTACTTCAGTGCTACTACACAGAATACGAGAAGCAACACTATCCACATTACATCCATACTCATACATGTTATAAAAATGTATGTACACTATATTATCAGAAGTATCCGGACTCGTGGCTGAAAATGACTTACAAGTTCGTGGCGCCCTCCATCGGTAATGCTGGAATTCAATATGGTGTTAGCCCACCCTGACTGAACGTATGCCTGCGAGAGTGGAAGCTGTCAATAATGCTGAGTCTTGATTGACAGCTTCCACTCTCGCAAGGATATGTTCAGTCAGGTGCTGGAAGTTTTCTTGGGGAATGGCCGCCCATTCTTCACGGAGTGCTGCACTGAGGAGAGGTATTGTTGTCGGTCGGTGAGGACCGCACGAAGTCGACGTTCCAAAGCATCCCAAAGGTGTTCTATAGGATTCAGGTCAGGAATCTGCGCAGGTCAGTCCATTACAGGGATGTTATTGTCGTGTAACCACTCCGCCACAGCCCGTGCATTATGAACAGGTGCTCGACTGTCTTGAAAGATGCAATCGCCATCCCCGAATTGCTCTTCAACAGTGGGAAGCAAGAAGGTGCTTAAAATATCAATGTAGGCCTGTGCTGTGATAGAGCCACGCAAAACAATAAGGGGTGCAAGCCCCCTCAATGAAAAACACGACCACACCATAACACCACCGCCTCCGAATTTTACTGTTGGCACTACACACGCCAGCAGATGACTTTCACCGGGCATTCGCCATACCCACACCCTGCCATCGGATCGCCATATTGTGTACTGTGATTCGTCACTCCACACAACATTTGTCCACTGTTCAATCGTCCAATGTTTATGCTCCTTACACCAAGCGAGGCGTCGTTTGGCATTTACCGGCGTGATGTGTGGCTTATGAGCAGGCGAACGACCATGAAATCCAAGTTTTCTCACCTCCTGCCTATCTGTCATAGTACTTGCAGTGGATCCTGATGCAGTTTGGAATTCCTGTGTGATAGTCTGGATAGATGTCTCCCTATTAGACATTACGACCCTCTTCAACCGTCGGCGGTCTCTCTTACTCAAAAGTCGAGGTCGACCTATATGCTTTTGTACTGTACGTGCTCCTTCACGTTTCCACTTCACTATCTCATCGGAAACAGTGTACTTAGGGGTGTTTACGAATGTGAGAATCTCGCATGCAGACGTATGACACAAGTGACACCCAATCATCTGACCACGTTCGAAGTCCGTGAGTTCCGCGGAGCGCCCCATTCTGCTCTCCCACGATGTCTAATGACTACTGAGGTCGCTGATATGGAGTACCTGGCTGTAGGTGGCAGCACAAGGCACCTAATAAAAAACGTATATTTGGGGGGGGGTGTCCGGATACTTTTGATCACATAGTGTATGTATGTTCCACATCTCTTCTTAAATCACTGAATCGATTTCAACCAAATTTGGTACACGTATCACTTACTGTCTGGAAATAACCACTGTGGTAGTAAGAACCACCTACTTATCAAAGGGGTGGTGTGGGAGTGAAGGAGCACCGTGGCCTGCGACACGCGAATACCCTTGATTTAGTCATCCAGTATTTGAGAATGAGAGCACCTAGTAACTTGAAACAAAGTTTACACGTAATTTCAAACCTTAACGAAATTCTCCCTCGACGTCAATCCCCACAAAATGATGAAAGGAAAGAAGTTGATTGCTAAACACATTTCTATTGCTCATGCAGTAAAACTACTGGATGAAGCATGACATTTAAATTTATTATTTCTTTGCCACTGAGGTGTCATAAACAGTGAGAGATGTGAGAAACTGTCGCATCATGCACGACGCTTTAATTTGTTAGTCCTTTATTACTCGCTCTATTCGCAACATATCTTGCGGACAGTATTCATATATATGACTGAATGTACCTGCAAAATTATATCACTGGCTGGCCTGTAGTTCAGGAAATATGACATCATAAACATTGAGTTACTTGAAAATGAATCTGCAGGGCGAAATTATCTAGAGATAGAAATGTGTAAAATATGTTTAATTTATGTAACACGTTCGAGGCTGTTAAAAAGATTCTCCTAAACTCCTCAATCGATTTCAACTAAACTTGGAACACGTGATACTTACTGTCTGGAGGGAAATAATATTGGGGTGAGAACGACCAACTTCTTGTGTGGATGCGGACGACAACATGGCGATAGTGAGACAAAAGGGGAGGCAGAGAGGAGTGAGGAGGAGGAGCTGATCGATAGAGAGAAGGGGTAGGAGCAAACGTACAGAGAGAGGGGAGGAGGAGATGGCAGAGAGGGAGAGGGAGTGATAGAGAGGGAGAGGGGGTTGAGCAGATGGATAGAGATAGGGGGAGTAGGGGGACAACACCGACGTCACCCAACACTGCATTGCTGCCAAATTTATTCAAGATGGCGGTTTCAAGATGTGGCAGTAACCTCATGGTAGGAAGTTCAAATTTTGCCAGGAAAATGGGTTAGTTGGGCTACCTCCACTGACCTAACACCCCACACCTCCAGCATACCCTACCCTCGCCCATCTGGAAATTGGCAGGAAAAGAACTCAGTCTTTGCAGGGATGCTGGATAGGAAGGATATAAATCTTTATTTTGTATGAATTGCTCCTCTCCCCCATTTGGAAATTGACAGGAAAACGACTCAGTCTCTGCTGGGCACCTGGATAGGATGGACGTAAGTCTTTATTTTACATGCATTGTTTATTTGAGTAATTTGAGTTACCATAGACATTAGATCAATCCCTAGGTCCATCACGAGGTCCGGAGTTCAAATGGCTCTGAGCACTATGGGACTTAACATGTGTGGTCATCAGTCCCCTAGAACTTAGAACTACTTAAACCTAACTAACCTAAGGACATCACACACATCCATGCCCGAGGCAGGATTCGAACCTGCGACCGTAGCGGTCACGCGGTTCCAGACTGAAGCGCCTAGAACCGCACGGCCACACCGGCCGGCCCGGAGTCCAACTGACCTAGTTCACAACACCGCCACCAGACTGCACTGTCGGCCCACCCCATCACCTCTCTCATGATGTAATCCAAGATGGTGGTCTGTAAAAAAGTGACGGGAGAATTATTCAGTCTGTGTAAAGCTGCTGGGCTGGGAGGATAGACGTAATTGTTTGCTGTGTTCGATGAATAATGTGCTGGAGAAGAAGTAGTTTAATGGGTATGTTAGCTGTAATCATGCAGGAGGACTGTATCAATAGCAAAGATATTTCGTGAAGACGAATATGCTTTATCAAATAATGAAGATGAAGCAGGATGGGGCTAAGTTAAACTTTGCAACTCATGTTGATAAATGAGCTAAATATGTTTCTAAATGCACTTTCAAAAAGCTCGCTGCACAGTAGTTTGCCTCAATTTTGCGGTGTATACTGCCAACTTGAACACCGACTCTAAAAAGATCATGGCACACTTCTGAAACCACGCCTGAGACACTTTGGGCACTTTTGTGTGAAATACCCTTGTGTCTGAGCACAGGCTGCTTCAGAAGTTACTAAATGCAACTGAATATGTCTCCAAATACACTTTCAAAAAAGATCCATGCACAGTAGTGTGTGTCTGTTTTGCGATGTGTATCGCTGCACTCGAACATGGACTCTAAAAAGATCGCTGCTCATCTGTGAAACCTGCCTGAGACACTTCACACGCTTTTGTGGGGAACAGATCCCCAAACCGATATCAGCTGCAATGCCCGCCCCGATAGCTGGGTAGTCAGTGTGACGGATTGCGGTCCTACGGGCCCGGGTTCGAATCCCGGCTGGGTCGGAGATTTTCTGCGCTCAGGTACTGGGTGTTGTGTTGTCTTCATCATCATTTGATCCCCATCCGGCGCGCAGGTCGCCCAATGTGGCGTCGAATGTAATAAGACCTGCTGCACCAAGGCGGCCAGACCTGCCCCATAAGGGGTCTCCCTGCCAATGACGACAAACGCTTATTTCCATTTCCATCAGCTTCAGTATCTGATTTTACACGCCAAAACGATGATATTGGGAAGTCGAAATAAATATCTCTGTAACTTTCAACAGGACGCTCACCACTTTTCGAGTTTTCATTGCTTGTTTGAAGACATTGCCAGAGAGAGAAAAATTTCCGAGTCCCACAGCTGCTGTGATGTTCGCAACTTCCCATAAACGATGAGTGGGCTTAGTTTATATTTCTTGCTGCTGCTGGAGCCCAAGACGTTATTTTCCCCACTTCTCGAAGCTCACACTGGTGTCAAAGCACAGACGGAAAAATTAGAACTAGTACACAAACAGAATTCGAAGACTGTCCTACAGACGAGAAAAAGGCTGGAATTTTTTCGGTGAATTTTCGATGTCCTACAGCTGCTGCTTTGGAGATGTTCAAAAGTCGCAATGGTGGGTGAGGGACAGTATCCCTCCTGACTGAACGAGAGGACGATAGTGTGCCTGGACGGATCTCTGAACACTCTAACAAAGAAGACATCATGTGACTCTCAGGTGTCACAGAACTTTCAATAGAAACTTGCACCTATCTTGTTAGAACGTGTCTGTAGTGGCTCCTATGCTCTGCACAAAGGCTGTCTTGTGACCCGCTGACGTCATGGAAGTTCTTGTGAATGGAGTCTTCTGATTGGTTTTTACTAAATTTACCCGCCAAACTGCTGCTGCTGCTGTCGGTGTGAGAGCATTGTCCCCATTTTCTGTATACAGACAAATTACGAGACTTTGAGTGGCAAAACTACAGGGTGTCCGAAAAGTCTTTCCCTGATTACATAAATTGATAACTCAGGCTCGAAGAAGATACAAATATGAAACTGGTGTCTAATTGTTTACAAACTATCAAAGTTTTTTTCACACATCAGTAAACTTCCACATGAGCACCCTTGGTAGCACGTAGCACATCTAGGCGATATTCAATTTCCGTCCACACATTAGCCAACATCACTGGAGGGATCAATTCAACGACTGTGGTTATCCATTGCCGCAGGGTTTCAAGATCTGGTACACGTGTTCGGTAGACCTCGTCCTTGACATAACCCCATAAAAAGAAGTCTAATGGGGTTATGTCAGGAGAGCGTGGAGGCCAAACCGTTGGCCCATCACGACCAATCCATAGCCCAGGAGAAGTCATATCGAGATAGGCACGGACGTCCAAACTCCAATGAGGCGGTGCAGCGTCTTGCTGAAACAAGACATCGGGGTGATACTGAAGCAGCTGAGGAACAGCAAACAGTTGCAACATGTCCAGATACACTGCAGATGTGGTGGTAGCCTCAGCGAAGAAGAATGGCCCGATAATTCGATCGTGCAATAGAGCGCACCAAACATTCACCTTTGGACTGCCTCTGGTGCACTCCATGACCTCGCCAGGGGTTGTGAACCCCAAATGAGCACATTATGGCGATTCACTACTCCACTGGCAAAAAAGGTCGCTTCGTCGGAAAAGGCAATTCGTCTGAGATAACCATCATCGTCCTCAATACGTGATAGCATTTCGACGACAAAGTCATATCGACGTGTATTGTCATTGGGCAACAAGGCCTGAACGATGTGGAAGTTTACTGATGCATGAAAAAAAAAGTTGATACTTTGTAAACAATTAGACACCAGTTTCATTTTTGTATCTTACTTCTAGTCTGAGTTATCAATTTATGTAATCAGGGAAAGACTTTTCGGACACCCTTTATTTTGCACAGATCGAAAAAAAAAACCATACACCAGTCATATTGCTCTGACAATTAAACCCTGCAAATGTGGTCTACAGACCATGAACTATGGAAGCAAAGACGCTTCCTCAGTTACACTGCTCTGCTAAAGTCGAGGAAAGTTGGAATTTTTCAGCATGAAACCGATCCCCAACTGTACTATATCACCACATACCGTATCGATGTAGTCAACACAATTCGTATCCTGCACCATACAAAGTCATTACTTCTGCATCCTGCATATAGCTATCGGCCACCAGACACTTGTACACGTACCACAAAGACTGACAGATCTCCTAAAAAAACATAACCACATACACTATACATAGTCCTCGCAGCACTAGATATTTCCTGTGAGGTTGGTCGGTCATCCACCATGGCCAACGGTCACGAGTCAACTGCCCACACATGCTACCCTGAAGCACGATGAGAGTTCCCTGAGGGGACTGCAGCCACTGTCTGAACTGGTGTACAAAGGCTCGGTTGGTTCCCCTTGGCACAAAGGCGTTACTGTTTCCAGCCCTGGCCTGCTGCTTGCTGGCTGCCATGCTTTCTACAGCCATCTCCAGGTACTGGGATTACAAGAACATATGTATTTTCACATGGTTCGCCAAAATACCATACCATTTAGACGATAGTTCTCGATACCAAGCACGTAGCAGTATGTTGCCATTCGCTTGCACAGTATAATTCCGAAGATAAAGTGTGTAAATTATATCTCTAGAAACTCTAGCGAGGTGCAGCGAGGTGGAACATGATGCAAACCACTGAGTAACTAGAAACATATCTGATCTGTGAAGTATGTGTTGGGCAGCCTTCGTGATTGTGTGTCGTCTCCATGGAAATTTGAGAAGATTCAATATGGGCGAGTGTTTGCACTGGACAATTATTCCGTCCTATGTAAACTGACTGGTTGACTGCTTCTTCATATTTTCCATCTTTATTTGGTTGAGAGAACATCGTTTATGATGTGTGTTATGTGCATCTAGATGGTAAAAGACAGGCGGAAGAGACATTTGCTGGTTCTTTAGATATGAGAAACCTCTAAGTTAACTTTGTAAACTACAAAGATGATTTGAAATCTGTTATATCGTTGACATCGATATCTGTTAAAAAGTATGAGTTGAACTACCAGTTTCCTCTATTTTGGAGTTTACATGTAAAGATATTCACAGATGAGATAAGTTTCTAGTTACTCGGTAGTTTGCGGCATGTTCCACCTCACTGCATCTCGCTAGAGTTTCTGTTTCTAGAGATATAATCTCCACACTTTATCTGCGGAATTATACTATGCAAGCGATTGGCAGCCTACTGCTGTGTGCTTGTTATCGAGAACTATCGTCTAAATGGTATGATATCTTGGCGAACCATGTGAAAATACAAATGTTCTTGTAGTCTCAGAGTCTGAAGATGGCTGTAGCAAGGATGGCAGCAAGTAAGCAAACAGGTAGTGGCTGGAAACAATAATGCCTTTGTGCCAAGGGGAACCAGCCCAGGCTTTGTACACCAGTTTAGAGAGTGACTGCAGTCCCCTGAGGGCGCTCTCATTGCACTTCAGGGCAGCGTGTGTGGGGCAGTTGACTAGTGACCATGGCTCACCTGGATGACCAACTGACTTCATGGGAAATATCTAGTGCTGTGAGGACTACGTATGGTGCATGTGCTTATGTCTTCTTTTGGGATCTGTCTGCGATATATGTAAGAGTGAATGGTAGCCGATAGCTATATGGAGAAGTGATGATTTTGTATGGGCATGGCCACCTCTGCGGCTATCGCGTGGGGGTGCCCTGAGCCCAGCACATGACCTTTCTTCCAGCAGGGCACGGAGACTCTTGAGGAGAACGCCTTGCCTCTTGCACTTTGGAAGACTGACTGGACTTTTATCAAATGATCTACAGTTACAGCAGACGCATTTATCAGCAAGAGTTGCAAAGTGAAACTTAGCGCCATCCTACTGCATCTTCATTTGATGAAGCGAATTAGTCTTCACCAGATATCATTGCTATCAACACAGTCCTCAGATTCATGATTACAGCTAATATACCTGTTAAACTGCTCCATCTCCAGCATAGACATCTCATTCTTTGAACACAGTAAACAATTGCATCCGTCCTCACAGTCCAGCAGCTTCACACAGACTGAGTCCTTTCCCAACCTTTTCCCCCAGACCACCATCTTGGATTACATCATGGGAGGGGAGAGGGGGAGGGCCGACAGCGCCCTCTGGTGGCGGTGTTGTGAACTATATCAGTCGGACTCCAGACCTCACGGTGAACACACTAGATGGAGCTACTGTCTATGACAACCTAAGTTGATTAAATAGGCAATGCATACAAAATAAAGACTTACACCAGTCCCATCCAGTAGTTAAGCACAGATTGAGTCTCTTTCACAGCAATTTACAGATGGGGGAGGGGAGCAATGGATACAAAATAAAAACATATGTCCATCCTATCCGGCAGCCCAGCATAGGCTGAGTCCTTTTCCCGCCAATTTCCAGATTGGGGAGGGGAGGGGAGGTGGGATGGGAGTGGTTTAGGTTAGCGCAGGTAGGCCATTTGACGTATTTTCCCGCCAAAATTTGAACTTCGCGGCATGATGCCATTGCGACATTGCCACATCTATGGGCGCCAAACTGGATCCACCATCTTCAATAAATTTGGGAACAGTTCAGTGTGGAGTGACGTCGGCGTTGTCCCACTACTAGGAGGAAGGAGGATATGGACAGAGGAAGGAAGAAGGAGAAACTTTACTAATAGAAGATTGGTATAAATATATACTGGACCAATGGTGGGTACTCAGCCAGTTATGTGCGTAAGGAAAGATGTCACAGCGGTTATTGCATTCAGAAATCACATTTGTATGTTATTTGTTTGTGAGAATATCGTGTTATGCCTCGTGTAAGGAGGAGAGACGTCTACCAACACATTTGGGAATATGACAGCGCACTGTGGCTCATTTCGCGGAAAAGGTAGACAAAAATACAAAAAAGATTCGGACTTAAAATAGGTAAATATGTGTTTTCATATTAGCAGATCATTAATGTGATATTATTTTCTCAAAATTCAAAATGCTTATCAAGTGGCGGTGTTTTCCATGAAATAATTCATCCATTCGAAAAGTTATGTTATTAAAGGTTTCGAAGGTCTTCGAATTCTGGAACATGGTATAGTCGTTGTTAAATTAATTAAGGCATGTGAGAAAAGACGGGATTATCAGTTAATAAATTCATTCATTTGAAAAAGATAGGTTTCCTCGGCGTGATTGATTAATTGTGTCGAGTTGTTTCCAGTTTCTGCACAATATTTCGATGGCCGACCTAGCCGTCTTCTTCAGGTATTGCGAGTTTTGTTGTTATGTGTACTCGCTGCTTGACTCCAACGAGTCAAGAAAACTTCTGCGATGTAGAAAAAGAATGGAGTTTATTCAAAGACACTTTAGTCAAAGCAGCACAAAAAGTATGTGGCAGAACATCTGGAAAGCAAAAAATAAGACAGACAAGTTGGTGGGATGATACCACAATCCAAGCAGTTAGAAGAAAAAATGGAGCATGGAGAAAATGGTGGAAAACTAAAACTGACGAAGACCATAAAAGATATATAGAGGAAAAGAAGAAGTGCAAAGAAATAGTGGAATCAGCAAAGAAAAAGGCGTGGGAAGAGTTTACAAAAAAACTTGAAGAAGATGTGAAGAGCAATAAGAAAATGTTCTATAAAATGATGAAAAATAAAAGGAAGGCTTCTGAAGTACCAGTAAAGATGGAAACAGAGGACGGAACCATTATTGAAGATCCACGGAATATAAAAGATCTCTGGAAAGAACATTTTAAGAAGCTGTTAAACGCTGAGGAGCAGGTACATGAGGAAACAACAAATAATGGAGAAATTGAGAGAAGCTGGGAAGCAGAATTAGGACAAATTACACGGGAAGAAATGGAAAAAGCTGTGAAGAAGATGAATGGGGGGAAAGCCTCAGGATCTGATGAAGTATCAGTGGACATGATAAGAGCAGCAGGTCCAGTGGGAATGCAGTGGCTATATAGAGTACTATCAAGCGTGTGGAGAAATAGTAAAATACCTGACGACTGGAGAACAGGAGACATTGTTCCCATCTTCAAGAAAGGCAATAAAAGACTTTGTAAAAACTACATAGGAATAACCCTCATGAGTCATACAGCCAAGATTTTTGAAAGAATTTTACTAAATCGAATAAGTGAAAAGATAGAAAAGGAGCTGAGTGAAGAACAGCATGGGTTTAGGAAAGGAAGGAGCACGATCGACCTGATATTTTCTATCCGTCAACTGATGGAAAAAAGTTGGGAGTATAACAAAAGGGTGATAATGGTTTTTATAGACATAGAAAAGGCATATGACTCAGTTGACAGGGAAAGACACTGGGAAGAACTGAAGAAGATAGATATAGAAGATGGATATATTAATGTTATAAAGACAATGTACAGAGGCCACAATTGTAGAATTAGAACACCATTGGGGAACTCTGAATACTTCGAAATAAGAAAAGGACTTACGCAAGGAAGTATTCTATCTCCTGCGCTTTTTAATGTTGTGATAGAGGGAATGAATAGGGCAGTTAAAGATATAGTAAAAGAAAAAGACAAAAAGATAATTTTTGCAGATGATATGGTAATATGGGGTGATAAAGAGGTAGATGTACAGTTACAGCTTGATGCGTGGAAGGAAATAATGAAAAGGTATGGATTAAAAATAAATAAAGATAAGAGTGAAGTAATGGTATTTGGAAGAGAGAAAGGAATCAACGGAAATATTACCTTGAATGGAGAACCCCTCAAAGTGGTAGAAAGTTTCACTTATTTAGGGAGTGAAATATCTAGGGATGGAAGAATAACTACCGAAATTAATAGGAGGTTACAGAAGGGAGGCAATTTCTACCAAACAATAAAACATCTGATTTGGAATAATGAAGTTTCAGAAAGAGCAAAACTCCTTATGTATAAGAATTATTACATCCCAATTGTCACCTATGGTGGAGAAATATGGACAATGACAGAAAGGGACTGGAGCAGACTGCAAGCAGTGGAAGTGAAATTTCTCAGAGCAGTTAAGGGAAAAACAAGAATGGACAGAGTAAGGAATGTAGAGATTAGAAAGGACCCCAAACAAGAAAGTATGAGAGAAGAAATTGAAAGAAAGAGATTAAGATGGTATGGGCATGTTAAGAGGATGCATGGGCAGAGACTCCCCAAAATTATGGAAGAACTAAAGATGGATGGGAAAAGACCTAGAGGGCGCCCAAGAACACGGTGAAAAATGGGAGTGAGAATATCTGTTGAAAGGAGAGGTGTGACCTGGCAGCAAGTGGAGGAAGAAAAGTGGTGGGAGGACCGAGCCACATGGAGAGGACTCGTCAGCACCCAGACCCGGCAGTAGCTGGAGCGGGATTCGGATATAGATAGATAGATCGTGTAACCGAAATTTAGCGAATTTTTTTTAGTACTCATGTGGATGACCTCACACTTTACATTATTTAGAGTCAATTGCCACGTTTCGTACCATATAGATATCTTGTCTAAATCATTTAGAAGATGGTAAATGACAACATCACAAGCAAGCGATCTAAATAGGCTGCTCAGATTGTTTCCTAAGTCGTTTAGTCCACAGTTTGAGTAACGGTGACAAAAGCCTTCTGGAAATCTAAAAATATGGAATTAATTTGACATCCCCTGTCGACCGCACTCATTACTTCGTGAAGGGCCAAATGACTATCGTTGCCGGCCGCGGTGGTCTCGCGGTTCTAGGCGCTCAGTCCGGAACCGCGCGACTGCTACGGTCGCAGGTTCGAAACCTGCCTCGGGCATGGATGTGTGTGATGTCCTTAGGTTAGTTAGGTTTAGGTAGTTCTAAGTTCTAGGGGACTGATGACCACTGATGTTAAGTCCTATAGTGCTCAGAGCCATTTGAACCATTTTTTTGACTATCGTTGTACAATGTTATACAGTCGCGCTACAGTTACGAGATTATCAGATATTATGCATGAAATTGAGAACTTCGGTTTTCTGATTTTTGTCTGCGTTTCTTTTCGAGAAGTGGGCACTGAAAAGGCAGGATCGCGGCCTGTTGAGGTTGCAGTTTGGCGTTTCGCGATATTGCTGCTCACATTTCTCGGGATCCCACGACTGTCATGCGAATATGAGGCCGATGAGTTCAGGAGAGTCATCCTCACCATCAAGCAGGAACTCAGCAGCCCCACGTCGTCTAGCGCCTGAGAGGAGAGACGTGTTATTCGCTCAGCCCTGCGGGATCCTACAGCCGCGTGATCTACATTTACGTCTACATAGATATTCCGCAGTGCACCGTAAGGCGCATGGCGGAGGGTACCCCGTACCACTACTAGTCATTTTCTTTCCTGTTCCACTCGCAAATAGAGCGAGGGAGAAACGATGCCTGCGTATGTGGCCTAATTTCTCGTATGTTATCGTAGTGGTCGTGTACATTGATGACAGTAGAATCGTTCTGCAGTCAGCATCAAATGCCGGTTCTTGAAGTTTTTTCAGTAACGTTCCTCCAAAAGAATGTCGCCTTTCTCCAGTGACTCCCATTTGAGTTCCCGAAGCATCTCTGTAACACTTACCTAACAATAACAAATCTAGCAGCCCACCTCTGAATTGCTTCGAGGTCATCCTTTAATCCGACCTGGTACGGATCCCAAGCACTCCAGCAGTATTCTAGAATGGGTCGCACTAGTGTCCTGTATGCGATCTCCTTAACAGATGAACCACACTTTCATAGAATTCTCCCAATAAGCCGAAGCTGACCATTCGACTTCCCTACCACAAACCTCATATGTTCGTTCCATTTCATATCACTTTGTACCGTTACGCCTAGATATTTAAACGACGCGACTTTGTCAAGCAGGACACTACTAATACTGTATCCGAACATTACGGGTTGGTTTTTCCAGCAACCGTCACGTTTCTGGCATTTTAAGACTAGTGACTGTGTCCCATCATCGAGGTATTCTTGACGTCACCTTTCAAGAAGATGACGCACGAATGCACGTTGTCCGTGCTGTCCTCACTTACCTCGGTATAGATGGTGTTCGATTGTTGACCTGCCGAGCATTTCTACAGACCTCTCTCTCTCACTGGAAACATCTGGAGATGGGTTGCCGAGTGATTGGTATATTAAGCTGTCGGCACATGGACCGTGCGTTTCAACGTCAATGATGAGCGTGCCGAGTTCAACATGCTGGTGAACGTTCAGAAACGATGCCATTTGTGCATACGGTACACGGGCCCCAACGTGATACAAGCGATAGCAACGCGCTCCAGCGGCAGTTGTATCTGGCTAAATCACACTGTTTACGAAATGGACGGGCGTAAAATTCCGATATTAACTCTTCTAAAACGTACGTTTCCTCACTTGTCCACATGCTAGTCAGGTTCTTCTGCCTGTAGTATAAATGAATAAAAACTTCCACACCCGCGAACATTTTCTAAGGCAAAAAGGAAAGTACCATTTCCAGTTAGTAAAGACATCGGCTTAAGCAAGTTCCATTACTAATAGTGCGATACAACATTACAGTAGTTCTCCATATGAGATACAAATTATTTCATCATCTTCACTTTGTAGTCAAACCCTAAGGTCATTCTTACAGTAGCAAGGGTTCCTATTCAGTTTTAGAATCTTTACAATATATGATATACAAAACATAAATAAACAAAGGGCAGAATATCTTACTGCTTGTAGTGCGAGCTGCCCTGTAGATTAAGCCAATAGAACGAGCTCATACCTGAAATAGAGCGCACTTGTGTTTATATTATATCGAATGTTCTAGTAAATACTTATATTAAGCTAATAAGAAAGCGTGAAAACCTATTAAAACGCGAAGGTTAATAATAAAAAAACAAAAGGATGAAATGGGATGGAAACAAACGACACAACTCCTTTGTTCTTACGAATCTATGACGCTACTCACTGCGCTATACCTCTTCTTTGTTCTTACGAATCTATGACGCTGCTCACTGTGCTATACCTCACACATTCGTTGATTCTAGCTGGCATGCTACCATCCCCTGATAGCTTGAATCGTAGCTTAATTTAATTATATCAATCGTACCAAGAACAATGCGTTTTTGATGACTCCTCAGAGCGCCGTTGCCTTGAAACCACCGATTCGATGGTGCTCAGAAACGGCATATATACATATGGGCTTCAACTGAAAGCCAATGTTGCGCCTCGCGACTCTGTACTGGAGGGAGATAGCGTGCACGTGACGTAGGAGACGTTGTGTCATCTCACTGATCAATATTGCTATGCATATTCAAAAAGACTTCCGAACGTGGTTTCTCCACGCTACAACGTCAGAAACTCGGCACGCTCAACACTCAACGTTCGGATGCACGGTCCGTGTGCCGACGGCTTTACCACTCACCGGGATTAACTGTGGGATGCAACTGAAGCAACGTAGGGTAACGTACCCTTAACGGTCAAACAAGATCAATTCAACTCGATCCTCAGCTAGATCTACAACAGTTGTTGCTACCAGAGGTGGCACTACTGTGTTCTAAATTTCAGACACTGTATACTCCCAAATATCCTACAAATCGAATCATGCGTCCTCTCCACTATACTTTATACGCATATACGTATTTTTGCTGTTGACCCACAATCGATGTCTTACACTTTCGTGTTGATGAGACACCAATAGGTGAAAGTGTTGTATCTTATAACACATTCACCTCTGTAACACCCTGTAACAGAAGTTTCATATACTATCTTACTCCATTATTAAAAGATAGTATTTATTGTTTGTGTGCTTTTTTTCTGAAATTACAAAAGTTGCTCCTCAAATATAAGGTTTTTCCATCGTAAATAAAATGTTCGAAGTTACAACTAGGGAGCAAATATTCTGTTAAAATTTAAAAGTGTTGAAATCGTGAAAATCTTTTCACTTCTGTGTTCAGTAGTCTATCTATTACCTTATTACTCAACTACCCACCAATAATCAGTAAGTGATATCAAATCAAGCACAAATATGATCAAAAACCAGTTTCAACTTAAATTCATTTTGAAATAGAAGCTATTGGAAACGAACAAAAATTTCCACTTTCATCGCAGGTAAAATTCTTAAGACACTGAAGAGAACCCGTGCATTTGCAAATATCATATCCACCAGGCAGATGACGTTCTTCCATTTCAAAGCACAAGAAGCTGACGAGCGACGAAGTTAGGTGTAACTATCCAAACTTTTAATACAGCCCAGTCACATTAATGTGAGCACCGCCCATGTTCGACGTCAGACAGCAGGTGGCAGGACTGGCAGTGGACGGTATATAAAACGTGTCGAGGGACGCGGTAAAAAGTGCAGTCGTCGTAGTGTGCAAATGAAGCATTTTATCTGACGCCTGAAAGAGCATCATCATTTGCTTCCGGGCCAAGAATGGAAGTATTTCGGAAACGGCAAAGTTTGTAAACTATTCACGTGCCACCGTGGTTAAGGTTTACCTTGTATGGCAAAATGGCGTTATTCAAAACCGGCGGCGAGGCAACTGTGCCGCACCACGGGCCATAGAAACAGGTGTGAGCGGCGGCTGCGGAGATGTGTACCGGCGAATAGACGTCCACCTGGCGAGAAACTGTCCACCCAGATGATCCAAGGCGCTAACAACAGCGTCTCCTCAACGACCGTTCAGTGAACGTTACTGGGTATGGACGTCCTCAGCAGACACCTGGTTCATGCACCCATGCTGCGTTCTGTTCATTGGCGACGAAGGCTGAAATTTTCGCACCAGTACCGCACCTGGACGTCCACTGAGTGGCGACAGGTGGCTTATTCAGATGAAACATGTTTTACGCGTGTACGACGTGAAACGTCTGAAAGCAAGCACCCAGCAACAGTCGTCGGAAGGGTCCAGGGAATGTTTTCTAGCCATCCCCTGGGTGATCTCGTCATTCTGGAAGGCAGGCTGCATCAGCGCAGGTACACGTATATTCCTAGGGACAATGTGCACCCTTAAACGCGGGTTTGTTTTTCCTTGGCGCAATGGCATTTACGAGCAGGGCAATGCAACATGCCACACAGCTCGCAGTGTACGGACCTAGTTCGAAAAGTATCAGGGGACCACCTCGAGAGGGGTGTGCCGGCCGTGGTGGCCGAGCGGTTCTAGGCGCTTCAGTCTGGAACCGCGCGACCGCTGCGGTCGCGGGTTCGAAACCTGCCTCGGGCATGGATGTGTGTGATGTCCTTAGGTTAGTTAGGTTTAAGTAGTTCTAAATTCTAGGGGACTGATGACCTCGGATGTTAAGTCCCATAGTGCTCAGAACCATTTGAACCATTTTTGATAGGGCTGATCGCGCCATGGATCCTCAGTCGAGAATCCCAAAATAGCTGGTCGCAGTCGGTACCTTCCATAACTTCAATGAGTCTCTTCTTGCGCATCTCGCGAGGTCCGCGCTATAAAAGCTGGTTATTGGAGCTTTTGATAGGTGGTCACATTATTACGACTGGACAGTATATTATTAGTTTCAAATATACCGTATATAGATTACTGGCCATTAAAATTGCTACACCAAGAAGAAATGTAGATGATAAACGGGTATTCATTGGACAAATATATTATACTAGAACTGACATGTGATTACATTTTCACGCAATTTTTGGTGCATAGATCCTGAGAAATCAGTACACAGAACATCACTTGCCGTAATAACGGCCTTGATACGCCTGGGCATTGAGTCAAACAGAGCTTGGATGGCGTGTACAGCTACAGCTGCCCATGCAGCTTCAACACGATACCACAGTTCATCAAGAGTAGTGACTGGCGTATTGTGACGAGCCAGTTGCTCGTCCACCACTGACCAGACGTTTTCAGTTGGTGAGAGATCTGGAGAATGTGCTGGCCAGGGCAGCAGTCGAACATTTTCTGTATCCAGAAAGGCCCGTACAGGACCTGCAACATGCGGTCGTGCATTTTCCTGCTGAAATGTAGGGTTTCGCAGGGATCGAATGAAGGGTAGAGCCACGGATCGTAACACATCTGAAATGTAACGTCCACTGTTCAAAGTGCCATCAATGTGAACAAGAGGTGACCGAGACGTGTAACCAATGGCACCCCATACCATCACACCGGGCGATACGCCAGTATGGCGATGACGAATACACGCTTCCAATGTGCGTTAACCGCGATGTCGCCAAACACGGATGCGACCATCATGATGCTGTAAACAGAACCTGGATTCATCCGAAAAAATGACGTTTTGCCATTTGTGCACCCAGGTTCGTCGTTGAGTACACCATCGCAGGCGCTCCTGTCTGTAATGCAGCGTCAAGGGTAACCGCAGCCATGGTCTCCGAGCTGATAGTCCATGCCGCTGCAAACGTCGTCGAACTGTTGGTGCAGATGGTTGTTGTCTTTCAAACGTCTCCATCTGTTGACTCAGGGATCGAGACGTGGCTGCACGATCCGTTACAGCCATGCGGATAAGATGCCTGTCATCTCGACTGATAGTGATACGAGGCCGTTGGAATCCAGCACGGCGTTCCGTATTACCCTCGTGAACCCACCGATTCCATATTCTGCTAACAGTCATTGGATCTCGAGCAACGCGAGCAGCTATGTCGCGATACGATAAACCGCAATCGCGATAGGCTACAATCCGACCTTTATCAAAGTCGGAAACGTGATGGTAGGCATTTCTCCTCCTTATACGAGGAATCACATCAACGTTTCACCAGGCAACGCCGGTCAACTGCTGTTTGTGTATGAGAAATCGGTTGGAAACTTTCCTCATGTCAGCACGTTGTAGGTGTCTCCACCGGCGCCAACCTTGTGTGAATGCTCTGAAAAGCTAATCCTTTGCATATCACAGCACCTTCTTCCTGTCGGTTAAATTTCGCGTCTGTAGCACGTCATCTTCGTGGTGTAGCAATTTTAATGGACAGTAGTGTACAATTTTACTCATCATAAAATTCGGTAACTGAAAAATTAACAATATCTTGCAACTAGCTTCAATTTATTATACAGCAATTGAATGTATAGAACTCCAAATATTTACCAATGCTGTATAAAATACAGCGCTATGTTTCACAACAACAAAAACTGTAGGCACTGCTGGAAACTGCTTACGGCGGTTCCAGTGCGCATCCCTTCATGTAATTCTAAAATTGGTCATCACAATGAAACATCACAATTCCCATTATGTCTCGTCAAAAATACTCTCGATTACCATTTATCCAACGTAAATAGTTATTCGCGGATCTGCAACTGCATAGGTGATATGTTATCGACAGAGTTCAATTCCGGGGGGGGGGGGGGGGGGGAGTCACCAACATACTCGACGTTCAACTGGACCGAAACAGACACACACACACACACACACACACACACACACACACACACACATACAGAGAGAGAGAGAGAGAGAGAGAGAGAGAGAGAGATTCTGTTCGTCGCAGATAGAGCCTTCGTGTCTCCGACAGTCAGCTGAGTCCCCAGCTTGATACGGCCGTCGCCCACGGGCCTCCTGCCTTATTGGGAGAGAGCAAGCTGGCGGAGACCAAGGTCGGTCCTCGCCTCGCACTCTGGAATTAACCAGAGTGGCTGGTAGCAGTACAGGTACAAAGACAGAGGGCGATCGTGTCACACTGTTTTCAGTCACTCAGTCACTCATTTTCAAAAGTAAACCTCACGTGTTCAGCAGTACATATGTGTCGCTGCCCCTTTTCCTACTAAATTTGAGAGTTATTGTTGAAACGAAAACGTATGCTGAGTAGCTTTACTTTGCACTCAACACTTCTGCATCTACATCGGTCAAAAACTATACTCTGCATAACGCTGTGAAGTGCATGGCGGAGGGTTCGTCCTATGTGCCGTGCCAAATGTTAATGTTTCTTCCCCTTCCATTCGAGTTTGGATCGTGGGAATAGCTGTTGCATAAATGTCTCTGCGTGCGCTGTTAGAAGTGTCAACGTGTCTTTACGGTCCCTTCGGGAGGGATATATGGGAGGTTGTATTATGTTTCTAAATTCCTCCTGTACGATTTCTTGACAATCTGTTAGTGCAGGGGTTGGAGAAATATATGGAAACACCAAAAAAACATGCCTAATACGGTGCAGGAAAACCGATGGTATTCAGAACAATTACCAACGTCTCGGAATGGATTACTATAGGTCCCATGCGGTTTTCAACGGAATCCAATACCATTCTTCATGTAAAATACATAACTATGATGGAAGTGGACAGCGATCACTCACACTTCTTTCCACAGCACACCACAAAGGCTCAATAATATTGCGATCTCGTGACTGTGGCCTAGGGAGACATGACAATTCATCCTCGAGCTCATTAAACCACTCTTGGACGATGCGAGATGTCTGATCAGGCTCTCTGTCGTCTTGGAACGTAGCATCAGCATTGCGGAACAAACGCTGTACAGTGGGATGGACGTGGTCAGCCAAAATAGTGCGACCTTGCAGAGTAACCGTGGGGCCCATGAGATACCATGACGTGGCTGCCCAAATCTTCACCGAATCCCTGCTATATTTCACTCTTGGGAACTAAACTGGGCCACTCGTTTGAAACAGTGTGAAGCAAGACTCATCCCACCAGATGACTTTCTCCCATTAATCCCTAGTCTAGGTTTTATGCCCTTGCCATCCATTTTCCTGTTACGGGCATTTGAACACTGATGTGTGATTTTGGAATTGCAGGCCGTTCTACAATTCTCAGCTTATGGAGGTTCCCTTCGTGATTTTTTGGTGCTAATAGGGTTCGCGAGTGCAATATTCAGTTCTGCAGTGACTTTTGCAGCTGCCATCCTTTTATTTTTTGTCACAAACCTCTTCAGTGACTGTGTGTCACGATTACTCAACATACACTTTCGTCTGCGCTGTGACTTAGTGAATGATGTTTTACCGATTTTCCTGTACGTGGTATAAATCTTCGATACGGTGCCTCTGCAAACACCAAACACTTCTACTGCCTTGGTTACGGAAGCACCTATCGACTTCACTTGGGCTCGACATAATGCGTTCACAACTACACAGAGCGTTGTTCTCACCGCGACTGATACTTGCAAAGTATCGAGAACATTGCGCATGTGCATATCGTGGCCAAATGCAAAACCACAACGTGCAGGCTTGGCCAGCATCTGCATTTCTGTTCAAGCATACATTTATGGCGGTTTTTCCATATTTTTGTCCCACCCCTGTATGCTTTAGGGGGATAGTGGACTTAACTTGCGGTTGCCCCTTCTGACCATTCCATTTCATATATCCAGAAATTGTTCCAGGCAGAGATTTGTAATAGTTGACCGAGTCCAGTTGTGACCCAGGTACATTTTATCATAAGATACATTTTTATGCTGTGAGAAGAGAGTAATTTGAAATTTCTGAACATTTAAAGCAAACTGAAAATCTTCGCACGTCTTTGAAATCTTATCAAGATGTGACTGAATCTCGCATGTCCAGCTTTACTTGAGACTTCATTATAGGTAAAAGCACCATCTGAAAAAAGTCTTAAGTTACTGTTAATACTATTTGCCCGATTATTAATTTATAATATGGACAGAAACCCACGCTGAAGCACGCCTGAAGTTACCTCTTCAATTTATTTTAGGGCTCCGTAACTCAATCGGTGAAAACGGAACCCTTATTGGATCACTTTGTCGTCCATCTGTCTGCGTGTCCTTCTTCTCAGAAACAGGGAGTGATATCGAGTTGAAATTTATATCACATTAGCGGTCCACGGTCCCATGGCGGTGTAAAGAACTTTGGCAGGTAGCGCGTGGCAGTTCTGCTGGTGTGGCAAAGTGGTACCGCCATGCGGTCCACTGCTGAGCGAGCAGACCTGCTGGCAGAATCTCGAGTCGGTGGCTCTGCCGGCAGTGCTGCCACACTCAGGTAGATGCCAGGTCAAGATTCTAATTCAGTGCAGTCAAAAGATAGAGCCGTCTGCTGAGACCCCTTTTCCTCGGGTACGGTTAGAGATATCAGGTTGAAATTTATGTCAAATGCTGAGGTATACAGATCCTTGACGGTGTAAAACATTTAGGCTCCTAATTCAATACAATCAAAAGATATGGCTATTTGTGTCATATACTGCGATACTCATAAACTAACTCATTAAAGGTATGGATGTACTATTCCTCTGAAATGGTGCGAAGCGTGGAGAACTCCGACGCCACCCTGGGTTAGGCGACGTTTCACACATAAAGATGGCGATACACTCGAAATGGAGGCCAGAGCTCAGAAGTGCATGTGATGCGTGGATGGTTAATGATGTCAAAACAAAAAAATGTTCAAATGTCTGTGAAATCTTATGGGACTTAACTTCTAAGGTCATCAGTCCCTAAGCTTACACACTACTTAACCTAAATTACCCTAAGGACAAACACACACACCCATTCCCGAGGGAGGACTCGAACCTACACCGGGACCAGGCGCACAGTCCATGACTGCAGGGCCTAAGACCGCTCGGCTAATCCCGCGTGGCTTAATGATGTCAGATTGGCACCAAATTCCACCACAACTCTGCTCAATTCCGCCGTGGACGCGCCACACGATGAGCAGGTCGTTATAGCCCCTCTTACCTACATTTCATCCCTCCCTTCTACGTCTCTGCGATGGAGGTCAGAACTGCGACGCATGTTGTTGAAATCACGCGGTTTTGTTATGGGTAGGCAAGGAAGACATTAAAGAAACACCGCCGCTCAGAATCGACACGAAAATGCCTTATGGGGTTGCAAAGAGAGCACCAGTGGAACCACCTCTTTCCTTGGGCGTTGATTCTCCCACAGAAGATTTCGGTATCTGGAACGTTTTGAGGACGTTACCCAGATCGATATTTCTGAGTGGTCTGTTGGATAATATACCTAGAAGCTTTTTCTTGTTCATTAATGAACAATTCCATTCCATGTCTGTTGTTTTAAATACAGTCCTTTCACAACACCGAGTTGTGTCTTTTATTTCGTGAAGTTGTTCGTGGGCATTTTTGATAGTTTTTCTGTTTGGGCTATGGCTGCTGCCCCTATTAATGACTGTAAAGCATTAAGCCCTGCCAGCGAATTATGATAGGAAGAAATCCATCCGATGGTAACTGAGTTGTTGGCAGACTCCGTGGAATTATAAACTGGCTCCTTCTTATTTTTTTCTTCTTCAGTACTCATTTACCAGTTAACAGTGCTTCCTGAATACGTGTTTTAAAATCCTCTCGAATCGTCGTGTGCAGATGTCGACGTACAGCATTCGTAGTTTATCAGAAAACTTCACCAACACCCATACCAAGTTTAGTATGCAATGTTTTATCAGTGCCAGTGTATCGTCTGCCATGTACACACTTAAATCTGATAGCTAAAATTTGTTCTGCAGAGTGACTCTGCTTGATTTTTTACTTGGGCTCTATGCTATGCTATGGTCTTTGCAAGCTTCATCCAGCATCATCATTCCTTATCATCATGTGCTAGACGTTTTTCAAGGTTTTTTCCCGGCTGTCAGTAGTTATAAATTTGAATGTCCAGTTCTGTATGTAGCTTGTTTCATAGTCTACCATGAACACATGTAATGCACTTCCTGTCACACATGATATAATACTGCAAGCTTTGATTGTTTTCAATCATTGTTATGTATAAAATCTTCAGCATGCACTCGGATGTTGTGTGAGTATGGGATTTAAATAGACAGATGTGTGTGTACCCCTTCCAATTGAATATGCAGCATGCATTTGGATTTGCCCATAGTGTAATACATCAGGATCTATCAGAACAGTCATCAGGCGCATTTTCTCTGAAGTTTCGGCAGATATTTGCAGTTGGTTTTTGCAACGTATACCTAGATTCAGCCCATCTTTCACTCAATGACCAGTGTCAAGGAAAGAGTTGGTTTCTTTCCCGTAACAAACAAAATGATTCTTAAAGTAGAATTGTACGTGTCCATTCGATAAAAGCGGTCCCAAATTAGTTTAGTACGATATTCGTTTTATTCATGTATATTAAGAGGGACTGTAAAACACGAAAAATAACTGATACTCCAGCACTCAGCAGCTTTGCTGCATGCCAGTAACTGTCAGTGTGAATCAGAGTGTGCTATTGCTGCTGGAGTATTGGTCACTCTTCGTGTTTTAGCGTTCGTGTTAATAAATATTAATAAAACAGATATCGCACTAGTCTAATTTGGGACCTCTATATCGAATGGACACATCAAATTCCGCTTTCTTAATCGTTTCGTTTATTATGGGAAACAAACCAACTTTTTGCATCGACAGTGAGCGTCGCATGAAAGATGTGACGCTCACTCTTTGCTTGGGCCAGCTCCAGCTACACATACAAAAACTAAAGTGAAAGTATCTGCCAAAACACCAGAGCAAATGCACCTCACTACTCTTAGGAGAGACGCCATAGTCTTCCTGCAAACACATCACATAATTTACTACCTGATGTTTTCTGCACAGTCTTAACTGCACCACGAAGTGGACTACCCCTTTCAATATAGATTGTGCGTTTTGTGTCCACTTGGCCATACTACATGATCTGATCTATAACGCAGGAGGAAATAAACATTCATTCCTTACTTGTAACAAGTTTAATTCAATGTATTAGCCATTCTAAAAGCAGGGGATGCAGTCATCGACAAGAAGTGCAGATATGCCTCGCCTGTGAGTGGCTGTGGAAGGCTGACTGTTTGGTTACCAATAATACCTGCACACAAAATGAGACTGAACTTAGGCTGATCATTCAATGCACCATAATATGGTGATTCACCATAGCCCAAGGTGCATATTGAGAAGATTGATGATCCTGCAACCTGTAGAGGTAGCCCCACCAATGAATAGGATGGATGACAAAAATCTGAGCACCACTGCGGCCTTTGCAATGGACTGGAGACAAAACTTTCACCACATAGTCCATAGGTAGTATGCCCAGCACGCATTTTTAATGATGTGG
Organism: Schistocerca nitens; assembly: GCF_023898315.1. Lineage (NCBI taxonomy): Eukaryota > Metazoa > Arthropoda > Insecta > Orthoptera > Acrididae > Schistocerca > Schistocerca nitens. The sequence continues at coordinate 691,354,696 of NC_064617.1, forward strand.
ATAGAGACAGTTTTTGTGGAGAAAGTTCCACACAGCTATATGGCTTACCCAAAGCTGCCAGGCCACCTACCTAGTTCTGATACTTGGGTCACTGTCAAAGATATTTAACTCCACCTTCAGGAGGGTGTACCTCCCTAGGACTGGATATACAGCCATATGTGGATGTGATCACTTTTGCTCCTTATCCTATCAGGGATCGTTTCCTACAGTCTATCCCCCTTTACTACATTCCCACTCCACCTGCTACTTGAGTATCAGAATCCATCACCCAGTCTGTTAAGACATTAAGCTCTTCTTTGGCGTTCTACAGCTTTCCAATGTAGATTTTACGCTTTGCATCAGATTAAATTTTTTTGTTAGATCTGTAAGACTGTTCATTATTTCATCTCAGAGGGTTATGCACATTCACTTACAAGGGTGTGTCAAGCGACTGTATGTGACCATGGTATATTATGTACTGATTAATTTTACATTGTCTTTAAAAAACCTCCTGGAAGTCTCTGTTGCACTGTCCTTGCTTCAGTTCTCATGTTTCATTGATAACCAAAAGCCTAAACCGTGTGTGGTCCCAGTAACCTGCCCATACATTTCTAAATACGTTGCAGGTCATGTTTATTTCTATGTGTGCTTCATATATATGTTTGAAGTTCATAGTATCTTGTTTGAATGTAATAATAAGATTTCCATTATCCATACTAGCTGCTTTGGAATTCCATGGTATGTTTGACTCAAATATAAAATGTTTACCCCCCATGTGATGGCCAAAACAGAAATAATTTCGTATCTACTACTGATTTTCAGTAGCAAATTCGTCAATAATAAACATAGTATTTCGCTTCACCAGGTCTGTTAGGGAGCCTGCATCACTTTCGTTGAATGTGTAGCATGCTGCAATCTCAATTTGTGACAATAAATCTTGTGGTATATAATACTGTGGATGAAACAATGTTTTTGAAAATACATCTGCATTTTCAAAGTGAATGCCATCAGGTTGTGTAAGTAATAACATAAAAACGTTTGTCTTTCAGAAATCTGAAGGCTCAACCATAATCACTCTTATATTTTCTGGCAGTACTACCCATACTGCCTTTCTGTTGTTGGAGTATTATCACTCCATGCCCAATCATCTACCAGAAATTCACTGTAAAGAAGTTGTTTCATCCACCCATCTATGATAGTGAATAGCTGACTACATTAGTAACCAGTTGATTTTATGGGAAAAACATGACTTCTACTTTTGCTGTTATGTTATTTACTACACACGGACATAACACAAGGTTTTGTATATAGCTGGATATGTTAACATGCTTAAAAATGATGAAAGTTCTGTCCCTATGTCTGGTATGGTAGATCGTACATATTATCATGTATTGAAAAGCAGCAAGCGTCAAAATGCTGGGCAATAAACTCTTCTGCCAGCTGTATATTCTGCTGTGAAAGCTCTGTCAAAATCTTCCATAATTTCTCATAGAAACTATTTAGGTATAGCTGCCATTTGATACATTCATCAATAGCATGGTGGATTGCATAACTTGCATACATTAAAATCTTAATGTATGCTCTTGTAAATGCATACTCTTAGTGTCATTTTCATTATTACACATTTTACCAATCAGTGGGAAGTTGCCACTCCAGATAATATGTCTGTCTTATTTCTCTGCAGGAGTTCGAATATTTCTGCTAAACATTGCTGTGATATGTATCGATTTTCTGCATAGATGGAGTTACTCATTGCTGGAAAATATCACCTTATTACAGTGATGGTCAAAGCGGCACTATGGCCTACTCAACAAAAGTAAATCTATTGACTGATTTGCTGTTGTTGAGTCAGCCATAGTGCTGCTTTGATTATCACTGGAGGGGTAGTTTTTGTACGTAGGCTATCGCATGTATTTATCACAGTTGGTTTTAAAATGAACACAGGTGTCCAAAAATAGTCACCATAAATAAATAAAAAAAGATATTTCTCAATGCAACTTATGACAGAGCTACAAACATTTATAACGATTATAAAACATGTTGCGGACCTATTTTTCACCTGCAGCAGGCTGCAAGTTCGTAGAAGTCCTATGACTCGTAACTGATCAACTGTACAAGGATTTTTTGAAGTATATTTGGAACTACTTTTAGCAGCAGTCTCCTATCAAGAGTCCAAGTGGAGAACCCTGTGCATTTCAGTTGCTTATCTAACATTATTTAATCAAGTACATTCAACACCATCTCTTATTTTTTCTACATATTTATCTGAGTAAAGTAGCTTATATTATTAATCTTCATTTAGATGAGCATACTTGTACTGAACTTACCAACTGTATGTGTCACTTTGCCAAGGCTCTTTATTATGGCACTGAGGTTGACATTTGTGAGTGAAAGTGTCTGCTTAATAATGTTTTGATGGTCGTCAGAAGTTTTATTAACTTAAATAATGTACTATTTTTTTATGGAGTGGGTAACACTGACTGTGAGGTCTAACTCATACCACCAGTATTACTCCTCTGATAAACATTTCTTCAGCTATCAGATAGCTAACACATACACGTATCGGACTGTAGCTCATAAGTAACTGCTTTTGGGCAGTACTCTGTATTACATAAGGTTGGTGTGTGTAACAATGTCATACCAAATCCCGAAATTCGCGGAAAACAGATGAAATTTAAGAAAAATTAACATAATGAGGTTTGAATCCACGATATTCCACCCTTTTGGTAGCCCAACTGACGATGTTGCAATTGCTTAATTGCGCGTTTTAACAAATTAAACGTGCTGGTGATGTTCAGCTCCAGAGCTCTCTCCCTGGGGAAGTGGGGAAAGGGAGGGGAGGAGAAGAGGAAAGCCTGGCAATTCTGTACAACGTCATAAGGGAGGAGTAGAGAAATCTGGCTACAGTGCAGCCTGTTCTGAAAATTCCTGACTTACGTTACTCACATCATCTACTTTGAGTTTCGTTATCTAATGACTATGATGTGTTTCTTTAAATAACTCGATTCCCTTGAACGTTTAATGTCTGTGATTACTTCAGCTTTGTCACGAGTAATGAATCTGTAATTGATACAGTTATCGCCCCTAATGATGAATACTGCCTCTGAACTGTCATGTTTGTATTTCTGTCGACTGTTTGGTAGATCTTTTGTATACAGCAAGCCCTGCATCTTTCTAGGATGTTTCTTGATGGTTTTCTTGCTTTTTCTGGTGGCTAACGGAACCTCTGATAAAGTGGGTAAATCCCCATCAATTTGATGCTTTTTCGCAATGGGCCATATTTGCTGTGATGGAGTTTATTCGATTTATTAATGCGTGAGTATCTTTATAGGATTGCAGCTTATTGATACTTACGATGATCTAAGAGGACAAATAATTGATTTCTTGTTCACTCACTGGTTCAATTGATTTTTCTTCTATAATAATGAACTGATACTGGATGGTTTCCATCTGATCATCCCTATGGTCAGACAGTCGTTCTCTAGAATGTACTGAAGTAGCCAAGGCAGTCGTTAGTTTCTCAATTCCTTTTTTTTCTTTTTTTTTCGTCAGTTTTCTGACTGGTTTGATGCAACCTGCCATGAAATTCTCTCCTGTGTCAACCTTTTCATCTCAAAGTAGCAATTGTAACCTGAGGCCTCAATTGTTTGGTGGATGTGTTCCAATCTCTGTCTTCCTCTACAGATTTTACCCTCTACAGTTCCCTCTAGCACCAGTTATTTCCTGATGTTTTAACGGATGTCCTATCATCCTGCCCCTTCTTCTGGTCAGTTTTCCATATAGTCTTTTTCCGCCGATTCTGCAGAAACCTCGTCATTCCTTACCTTAGCAGTCCATCTAATTTTCAGAATCCTTCTGTAGCACCATATCTCAGATATTTCGATACTCTTCTGTTCCGGTTTTTCCACAGTCCATGTTTCACTACCATACGATGCTGAGCTCCAAACGTACATTTTCAGAAATTTCTTCCTCAAATTAGGGCCATTGTTTGATACGAGTAGCTTTCTCTTCGCCAGGAACGTCTTTTTTGCCAGTGCTAGTGTGCTTTTTATTTCCTCCTTGCTCCGTCCATTATGGGTTATTTTGCTGCCTAGGTAGCAGAATTCCGTAACTTCGTCTACTTCGTGATCACCTATTCTACTGTTAAGTTTCTCGCTGCTCTCATTACTCGTACTTCTCATTACTTTCATCTTTTATCGATTTACTCTCAGTCCATACTCTGCACTCATTAGACTCTTCATTCCATCCAATAGATCCTGTAATTCTTAGTTACTTTCACTGAGGCTAGCCATGTCATTAGCGAATCTTATCATTGATATCTTTTCACCCTGAACTTTAATTCCAGTCTTGAACCTCTCTTTTATTTCCATCATTACTTCTTCTATGTACAGATTGAGACTACATCGCTATCTTGCACCCTTTTTAATCCAAACACTTTGTTCTTGGTCTTACAATTTTATTATTGCCTCTTGGTTCTTGTACAAATTGTATATTACCTGTGGTTGGTTGGTTGATTTTGGGAGGGGGGGGGGAGGAGACCAAACTGCGAGGTCATCGGTCTCATCGGGTTAGGGAAGGATGGGGAAGGAAGTCGGCCGTGCCCTTTCAAAGCAATCATTCCGGCATTTGCCTGAAACGATTTAGGGAAATCACGGAAAACCTAAATCAGGATGGCCGGACGCGGGATTGAACCGTCGTCCTCCCGAATGCGAGTCCAGTGTGCTAACCACTGCGCCACCTCGCTCGGTGGTATATTACCTGTATTTCCCAAAAGTTTACCCGTAAGTTTCTCAGAATTTCGAACATCTTACTCCATCTTATGTTGTCGAATGCTTTTTCCATCTTGACAGATCCTATGAACGTGCCTTGAATTTTCTTCAGGCTTGCTTCCATTATCAATTGCAACGTCAGAACTGCCTCTCTGGTTGCTTTACCTTTTCTAAAGCCGAACTGATACTCATGTAACATATCTTCAATTTTTTTCCATTCTTCTATATATTATTCTTGTCAGCAACTTGTATACATGGGCTGTTAAGCTGATTGTGCGATAATTGTCACACTTGCGGCTCTTGCAATTTTCGGAGTTGTGTGGATGATGTTTTTCCGGAGGCCTGATGGTATATCGCTAGTCTCATACATTCTACACACCAACGTCAAAAAATGGTTCAAATGGCTCCGAGCACTATGGGACTTAACATCTCTGGTCATCAGTCCCCAAGAACTTAGAACTACTTAAACCTAACTAACCTAAGGACAACACACACATCCATGCCCGAGGCAGGATTCGAACCTGCGACCGTAGCAGTCGCGCGACTCCGGACTGAGCGCCTAGAACCGCTAACCCACCGAGGCCGGCCACACCAACGTCATTTTGTTGTCACTTCACCCAATAATTTTAGAAATTCCACGGGAATGTTATCTGACCTTCTGACCTCAAGTCATCAAATGGTTCAAATGGCTCTGAGCACTATGGTACTTAACATCTATGGTCATCATTCCCCTAAAACTTAGAACTACTTAAACCTAACTAACCTAAGGACATCACACAACACCCAGCCATCACGAGGCAGAGAAAATCCCTGACCCCGCCGGGAATCGAACCCGGGAACCCGGGCGTGGGAAGCGAGAACGCTACCGCACGACCACGAGATGCGAGCTCTCAAGTCATCCAAAGCTCGTTTAAGTTCTGCTTTTAATACTAGGTACCCTATTTCTTCTCTGTCGACACCTGTTTCTTCTTCGATCACACTATCGCACAAGTCCTCCCGTTCATAAGGGCTTCTTGGTACAATATTACCGCACCTTCTTTTAATTTCACCAAAGGTTGTTTTGACTTTTCTGTCTGCTGAGTCAGTCCTTCTGACAGTCATTTCTTTTTCGATTTCCTCACACTTGTCATGCAGCCGTTTCGCATTGGCTTCCATGCACTTCCTATTTATTTCATTCCTAAGTGACTTGTATTTCTGTATTCCCGAGACTCCTTGAACATTCTTATAACTCCTGCTTTCGTCGATAAATTGAAGTTACATCTGCATAGATACTCCGCAAGCCACTGTGCGGCGCGTGGCGGAGGGTATCCTGTACCATAATTAGTCATTTCCTTTCCTGTTCCACTCGCAAATAGAGCGATGGAAAGACAGCTGTCTATATGCCTCCGTATGAGTCCTAATTTCTAGCATATTATCTTCGTGATCCTTACGCGCAATGTATGTTGGCGGCAGTAGAATCGTTCGGCAGTCAGCTTTAAATGCTTGTTCTGTAAATTTTCTCAATTTTCGCCTTCCCTCCAGAGATTCCCATTTGAGTTCCCGAAGCTTCTCTGCAACACCTACGTGTTGTTCGAATAAATCTAGCAGCCCGCGTCTGGGTTGTTTCGATGTCTTTCTTTAACCCGATCTGATACAGACCCCAAATACTCGAATAGTACTCAAGAATAGGTCGCACCAGCGTCCTATGTGCGATCTCCTTTACGGATGAACCACACTTTCCCAGAATTCTTCCAATAAACCGAAGTCGACCATTCGCCTTTCCTACCAGTCCTCATATGGTCGTTCCATAGCTTTGAAACGTTACGCCCAGATATTTAAACGACGTGACTGTGTCAAGCAGAGTACTAACAACGGTGTATCTGAACATCACGGATTCGTTTTTCCTAAACATCCGCATTAAGTTACGTTTTTCCACATTTAGAGCTAACTGCCATTCATCACATCAACTACAAATTTCGTCTAAGCCATCTTGTATCCTCTTACAGTCACTCAACTTCGACACCTCACCAAACATCACAGCATCACCAGCAAACAACCGCAGATTGCTGTCCACCCTGGCCACTCCTGACGATACCCTTGTCTCTGATGAACACTCGCCTTCGAAGACGACATCCTGGATTCTATGACTTAAAAACTCTTCGAGCTACTCAATTATCTGTAAACCTATTCCATATGCTCGTACCTTCGTTAACAGCATGCAGTGAGGCACCGTGTCAAAAGCTGTTCGGAAATCTAGAAATGTGGAACCTGCCTGTTACCATTCAGCCGTGATTCGCAATATATCGTGTGAGAAAAAGGCGAGCTGAGTTTCGCACGAGCGATGCGTTCTAAAATTCGTGGACATAAGCTTCTCAGTCTCAAGAAAATTTATTATATTCGAACAGAATATGTTCAAGGATTCTGCAGCAAACCGAAGTTAGGGATATTGATCTGTAGTTTTGCGGGTCCCTTCTTTTACCCTTCTTATATACAGGAGTCACCTGCGGCTATTTTCGAGTCGCTTGGGACTTTGGGCTGAGCGAGAGATTCGCGGTAAATGCAAACTAGGTAAGGGGCCAGTGCCGTAGAGTACTCTTTCTAATACCGAATTGGGATTCCATCCAGACCTTGTGACTTATTTGCTTTCACATTTTTCAGTTGTTTCTCTACGTCAGGGATGCTTATTACTACGTCGTCGATAGGGAAGTCTATCCGATGGTCAAATGACGTTATGTTTGTACGATTCTCCTGCGTACATGATTTATTGAACGAGAAATTTAAAACTTCGGCTTTCATTTTGATATCTTCAACTGCCACACCGGTCTGGTCAACAAGGGGCTGGATGGAAGTCTTAGACCCTCTTAGCGATTTTACATAGAATCTGAATTTTCTCGGGTTTTCTGCCAGATCTTTTGCTAAGGTGTGACGGTGGCAGCTGTTGTATGCCTCGCGCGTGGATGTTTTCACTGACGAACGAATCCCTACTAACTTTTGCTTGTTATTTGTGCGTTCTCTTTTGAACCGAGAGTGCAACAGTCTCTGCTTCCTCAGCATTTTCCAAATTTCGTTATTAAACCACGGTGTGTCTTTTCCAACCTTAATCCACTTACTAGGCACACAAGTCTCCAGGCCACCATTTACAATCTGCTTGAACTTTGCCTATAATTCCTCTACGTTCAGCATACTGGAACTAAGTGATGTCAATTTACTGTCTAAGCAGTTGTTAGCATCTGCTTATCTGCTCTGTCTAGCAGAAACACTTTCCTTGCCTTCTAGACTGATTTATTGATTTTCGTAACCAAATTTGCTATACAGACATCATGATCGCTAATCCCCGTTTCTGTACTGACGTTGTCGATAAGGTCCGGTCTATTTGTAGCTACAAGGTTATAAAGGCACATTTGCATGCCGAGCGTGAGTTTCCGCGGAAACGCGAAATATTAATTAAATAAATAATCAGTGACTGATAAATAAAGCCTATGGCACACAACTGCAGCGCTGTGTCGCTGATAAAGACAAAAGAATAATTACGATACTCATATGTTGGATTAAGAGGGGAGAGCTCAGGTAGAAGTGGTGCGAGAAGCACGTATTTTATTTTATTGTCTGGCACACCGCCATATTTTCATGTTATAGATGAATACTGCGAGTTGCAACCACACTAGGCACTCGATACTGTATTGAATTTATATTTATAAAAGTAAGTAGGATTATGAACTGTAGGCTATTTCATTGAATATATCTGATTTAACTAACTGTGTAACTTTTTATGTTTAGTAGACAATCACCTCTGTACGACGTATTGGCATGGCTGGCAAATCATTGTAATATTGAGATTAGATCATGAGTCCGTACCTACCGCAGCAGTCTTTGGAAACGATTTAATTACGAAGTCCGATTATTTCAGTTTATTTCACGGTCAACTACGAGTAACATTGCCTTACCAAATAGCCATTGTCAATCACCATCATACGTAATGAATAATTAATATGATATCCTATCATATATAAGTATATTCTTTTATATTTTTATTTATTTTATAAGGTCTAAGTTATTTCCGTTGCGTGTGGACTGCCGAACGAGGTGCCCAAGAAAGTTACCCATGGTTTCTTTGCAGTTACATTCCTTGTGCTTATGCTTTTGTTTCGAACTTTTGTGGGCGCCCTTTTTAGAGATGTTCATTCCTCTTCAACTGATCCGCAGCGTATTAATTTGGAGCTTTTTGGATATATCATCTAAATGTTTAATACGAAGTGAGTGTTCTGTATACACTGCCGAACCAAGACATTATGACCACCTGCTTAATAGCTTGTTTGTCCGTCTTTGGAACGAAATACATCACTGTTTCAGTGTGTTAGGTATCCGACACTTGCTTCGTAGGTTTGTAGGTATATGTGGCATTAGATGTCTACGCACAGGTCTTGTAATTCGCGTAGATAAAGGGCCGCTGATTGGCGTACATCTTGATGGCGCCCGATAGCTCTCCAAATGGGTTCCATAAGATTAACACCAGGCGAATTTCGTCTCCATGACATCAGCGAGAGTTCACTGGCTCCGAGACACGAACAATTGTACTACTGAAAAATGACATTTCTGTCGGCGAAGACATCAAGCATGAAGAGATCTAGGTGGTACGCAACTATCAACGTGTCTTCGATGACCATCGCAAGTGCCACGCAAGCGCAGGATAATGTCTCCCATAGGGCAATACTGCTCCCATCAGCCTGCGTCCGTGGCGCGCTGATCATCTGGATGACGGCGCTGGTGGAGACGATCATCGACCTAGTGTAGCAAAAATGTGATTCACTCGAAGAGCCGAGACGTTTCCATTAATCGACTGTCAATCCTGATGGTCACGTGCCGACTGCAATGGTAACTTGCGATGTCGTTGGGTCAACATGTGAAGATGTAGTGGTGATACTGGAGCTCCATGTTCAACAATGAACGATGAACGGTGTGATCCCAAATACTTGTGCGTGCACCGGCATTGTGCTCTTTGGCCAGAGGTGCCACAGATCTACATCTAGATCTATATGGATACTCTGCAAATCAAATTCAAGTGCCTGGCAGTGGGTTCATCGAACCACCTTCACAGTTCTCTATTATTCCAACTTGGTAGAGCGCGTGAAAACAATGAACACCTATATCTTTCCGAACGAGCTCTGATTTCCTTTATTTTATCGTGGTGATCGTTCCTCCCTATGTAGATCGATGTCAACAAAACATTTTCGCAATCGGAGGAGAAAGTTGGTGATTGGAATTTCGTGAGAAGATTCCGTCGCAACGAAAAACGCCTTTCTTTTAACGATTTCCAGCCCAAATTCTGTATCATTTCTGTTACACTCTCTCCCATATTTCGCGATAATACAAAGCGTGTTACCTTTCTTTGAACTTTTTCGATGTACTCTGTCAGTCCTATCTGGTAAGGATCCCACACCGCGCAGCAGTATTCTAAAAGAGGACGGACAAGCGTAGTGTAGGCAGTCTTCTTAATAGCTCTGCCAATAAAACTCTGTCTTTGGTTAGCCTTCCCCACAACATTTTCTATGTGTTCCATCCAGTTTAAGTTGTTCGTAATTGTAATACCTAGGTATTTAGTTGAATTTACGGCTTTTAGGTTAGGCTGATTTATCGTGTAACCGAAGTTTAACGAGTTCCTTTTAGCACTCATGTGGATGACCTCACACTTTTCGTCATTTAGGTTCAACTGCCAATTTTCGAACCATTCAGATATCTTTTCTAAATCGTTTTGCAGTTTGTTTTGATCTTCTGATGACTTTATTAGTCGATAAATGACAGCGTCATCTGCAAACAACCGAAGATGGCTGCTCAGATTGTCTCCCAAATCGTTTATATAGATAAGGAACAGCAAAGGGCCTCTAACACTACTTTGGGGAACGCCAGAAATCACTTCTGTTTTACTCCATGACTTTCTGTCAATTACTACGAACTGTGTCCTCTCTGACAGGAAATCCCAAATCCAGTCACATAACTGAGACGATATTCCATTAGCACAAGTCGCTTGTGTGGTACATTGTCAAAAGTCTTCCGGAAATCCAGAAATACGGAATCAATCTGAAATCCCTTGTCAATAGCACTCAACACTTCGTGTGAATAAAGAGCTAGTTGTGTTTCACAGGAACGATGTTTTCTGAACCCATGTTGACTGTGTGTCAATAGACCGTTTTCTTCGTTGTAATTCATAATGTTCGAACGCAGTATATGTTCTAAAATCCTGCTGCATATCGACGTTAACGATATGGGCCTGTAATTTAATGTATTACTCCTACTACCTTTCTTGAATATTGGTGTGACCTGTGCAACTTTCCAGTCACCATCTGTCGTACTTTACACGGCAGACAAGGCTCAGAACCTCACGTTCTGTGAAGAGTCTTGGACGTCCAACCATTTAGCGCCTAGTGGTGGTTTCACTGACCTTCTACCTCTTTCCGTAGATATTCACAAGAGTAGTACGTGAACATTCTACCAGCCTCGCCATTTTCGAGATCATTGTTCACAGGTTCTGCATAATAATAATCAGCCCCTTGTTAAAGTCGCTTATCACAATGGAGTTCCTCATTAGCAGCCCGCATCTTCACTAAGGTGATCCTCCGTCCGTGTCTGCTCCGCTTACATACTTTTGCTACCGCGTCACGTGTCTGCAACGCCACCAGGCGGCATCCAACGTCGCGGGGGGCAATGGTCCACATCTACATCTACATCTACATGATTACTCTGCAATTCACATTTAAGTGCTTGGCAGAGCGTTCATCGAACCACAATCATACTATCTCTCTACCATTCCACTCCCGAACAGCGTGCGGGAAAAACGAACACCTATACCTTTCTGTTCGAGCTCTGATTTCTCTTATTTTATTTTGATGATCATTCCTACCTGTGTAGGTTGGGCTCAACAAAATATTTTCGCATTCGGAAGAGAAAGTTGGTGACTGAAATTTCGTAAATAGATCTCGCCGCGACGAAAAACGTCTTTGCTTTAATGACTTCCATCCCAACTCGCGTATCATATCTGCCACACTCTCTCCCCTATTACGTGATAATACAAAACGAGCTGCCCTTTTTTGCACCCTTTCGATGTCCTCCGTTAATCCCACCTGGTAAGGATCCCACACCGCGCAGCAATATTCTAACAGAGGACGAACGAGTGTAGTGTAAGCTGTCTCTTTAGTGGACTTGTTGTATCTTCTAAGTGTTCTGCCAATGAAACGCAACCTTTGGCTCGCTTTCCCCACAATATTATCTATGTGGTCTTTCCAACTGAAGTTGTTCGTAATTTTAACACCCAGGTACTTAGTTGAATTGACAGCCTTGAGAATTGTACTATTTATCGAGTAATCGAATTCCAACGGATTTCTTTTGGAACTCATGTGGATCACCTCACACTTTTGTTATTTATCGTCAACTGCCACCTGCCACACCATACAGCAATCTTTTCTAAATCGCTTTGCAACTGATACTGGTCTTCGGATGACCTTACTAGACGGTAAATTACAGCATCATCTGCGAACAACCTAAGAGAACTGCTCAGATTGTCACCCAGGTCATTTATATAGATCAGGAACAGCAGAGGTCCCAGAACGCTTCCCTGGGGAACACCTGATATCACTTCAGTTTTACTCGATGATTTGCCGTCTATTACTACGAACTGCGACCTTCCTGACAGGAAATCACGAATCCAGTCGCACAACTGAGACGATACCCCATAGGCCCGCAGCTTGATTAGAATTCGCTTGTGAGGAACGGTGTTAAAAGCTTTCCGGAAATCTAGAAATACGGAATCAACTTGAGATCCCCTGTCGATATCGGCCATTACTTCGTGCGAATAAAGAGCTAGCTGCGTTGCACATAAACGATGTTTTCTGAAACCATGCTGATTACGTATCAATAGATCGTTCCCTTCGAGGTGATTCATAATGTTTGAATACAGTATATGCTCCAAAACCCTACTGCAAACCGACGTCAATGATATAGGTCTGTAGTTCGATGGATTACTCCTACTACCCTTCTTAAACAATGGTCATAATGTTTTGGCTTAGTGTAAAGTCATGTGGCCTTGATGGACTGGGAACTCTGCAGGGCAGTGCGGAGTGGCTGCGCGGTTTCAGGCGCCATGTGACGGATTGCGCGGCCCCTCCCGTCGGAGGTTCGAGTCCTCCCTCGGGCGTGGGTGTGTGTTTGTTGTCCTTAGCGTAAGTTAGTGTAAGTAGTGTGTAAGTCAAGGGATCGAAGACCTCAGCAGTTTGGTCTCTTAGGAGTTCACACACATTTGAATATTTTTGTACCCTGAAGGACAAGTCCAGCTGCCTAGTTGTAAAGGTTTCCCTCCTTCGCATACGACACCACTGTAGCGCGGTGCTTTTCCTCGTTGCAGGCGTGCTGCTCGGAGTGCCTCTGATGAGCCGCCTGCTGCGGCTGTCGGACACCACGGTGGTGATGGTGGGCGCCGTCGCCCACGCCACCGCGCGGCTGCTGTACGCCTTCGCCAGCACTTCCGTCCTGCTCTACGTCGGTAAGTCGGCTGCCGCTTCCCAGTCGCATCGAGCTGCAACGGGGCGGCGTCTTCAACCCTAGTAATACCAGAGCGTTTCTCATAACGCACATTAGCAAGGGGGAGGGGGGGCTACTTTCTGCCCATCGTACGTCCTAAAAACAATTTTAAAAAACTTCTTCCATTCTTGTTGACTTACGCAGGGTGAACATTAATAAAACCGACAGACTGCAGGTACGGATTCCTGTCTGTGAAACTAAGAAAAAATATCCTTCGAACTTGTGTCCGGAAGTGCACGGAGTGCGTGCAATCGTCCCGGAACACAGTAGAGAGTTGCATCGTATCCACGTCGCAACAAATGTTCAACGTGACCTCCATGGGATGCAATGCATGAGCTCACACGTCGCATCATGGACTGCCGCACTCTTTCGCACGTTCTGACCTCTCTCCAAATAGTGTCACAGTTGAAACTTCCTGGCAGATAAAACTGTGTGCACCGACCGAGACTCGAACTCGGGACCTTTGCCATTCGCGGGCAAGTGCTCTACCATCTGAGCTACCCAAGCACGACTCACACCCGGTCCTCACAGCTTTACTTCTGCCAGTATCTCGTCTCCTACCTTCCAAACTTTACAGAAGCTCTCCTGCGAACCTTGCAGAACTAGCACTCGTGAAAGAAAGGATACTGCGGAGACATGGCTTAGCCACAGCCTGGGGGATGTTTCCAGAATGAGATTTTCACTCTGCAGTGGAGTGTGCGCTGAAATGAAACTTCCTGGCAGATTAAAACTGTGTGCACCGACCGAGACTCGAACTCGGGACCTTTGCCATTCGCGGGCAAGTGCTCTACCATCTGAGCTACCCAAGCACGACTCACGCCCGGTCCTCACAGCTTTACTTCTGCCAGTATCTCGTCTCCTACCTTCCAAACTTTACAGAAGCTCTCCTGCGAACCTTGCAGAACTAGCACTCGTGAAAGAAAGGATACTGCGGAGACATGGCTTAGCCACAGCCTGGGGGATGTTTCCAGAATGAGATTTTCACTCTGCAGTGGAGTGTGCGCTGAAATGAAACTTCCTGGCAGATTAAAACTGTGTGCACCGACCGAGACTCGAACTCGGGACCTTTGCCATTCGCGGGCAAGTGCTCTACCATCTGAGCTACCCAAGCACGACTCACGCCCGGTCCTCACAGCTGTACTTCTGACAGTATCTCGTCTTCTACCTTCCAAACTTCACAGAAGCTCTCCTGCAAAACTTGCAGACCTAGCACTCCTGAAAGAAAGGATACTGCGGAAACATGGCTTAGCCACGGCCTGGGGAATGTTTCCAGAATGAAATTTTCACTCTGCAGCGGAGTGTGCGCTGAAATGAAACTTCCTGGCAGATTAAAACTGTGTGCACCGACCGAGACTCGAACTCGGGACCTTTGCCTTTCGCGAGCAAGTGCTCTACCAACTGAGCTACCCAAGCACGACTCACGCCCGGTCCTCACAGCTTTACTTCTGCCAGTATCTCGTCTCCTACCTTCCAAACTTTACAGAAGCTCTCCTGCGAACCTTGCAGGACTAGCACTCCTGAAAGAAAGGATATTGCGGAGACATGGCTTAGCCACAGCCTGGGGGATGTTTCCAGAATGAGATTTTCACTCTGCAGCGGAGCTCGCAGGAGAGCTTCTGTAAAGTTTGGAAGGTAGGAGACGAGATACTGGCAGAAGTAAAGCTGTGAGGACCGGGCGTGAGTCGTGCTTCGGTAGCTCAGGTGGTAGAGCACTTGCCCGCGAAAGGCAAAGGTCCCGAGTTCGAGTCTCGGTCGGTGCACACAGTTTTAATCTGACAGGAAGTCTCATATCAGCGCACACTCCGCTGCAGAGTGAAAATCTCATTCTGGCAGTGTCACAGTTGTGGTGAACATGGTGTTGTAGGGTGTGCACATCACTAACTGGTTGAGCATAAACAACGATTTTCAAGTGCCCCCGAAGGGTTTAAGTCTGTGATCTAACAGGCCATTCTACAGGTCCTCCGTGTCCTATGCAGCATCTGGAGGAGATTTTGTTGAGGGTTGGGTTGGGTTGTTTGGGGGAGGAGTCCAGACAGCGAGGTCATCGGTCTGATCGGATTAGGGAAGGATGGGGAAGGAAGTCGGCGGTGCCCTTTCAAAGGAGCCATCCCGGCATTTGCGTGGAGCCATTTAGGGAAATCATGGAAAACCTAAATGAGGACGGTCGGACGCGGGATTGAACCGTCGTCCTCCCGAATGCGAGTCCAGTGTGCTAACCACTGCGCCACCTCGCTCGGTTCTGTTGTTGAGGCATCGGCTCACTGTAATGCGGGAATAGGGTTGTCCTCCGTCAGGGAGAAACACATTCCTGATTCGGAGTGGTGGAAAAAAGGTTCCGTGAACATGTGTCCTCAAATGCTTCGCTGCCACTGTAGATGGCGCTGACAAATGAAAATTCCTCTGGACACATGTCATGTGTTCCTAGTGTGCTGCAGGCCGTGTGATTGACACAGCGTAGTGTAAGCAGAATTGTCGATACTCACGTCGGGAACAAGCCGAGTTGGTGTTTGTGTACGACCAAACATATGGAAACAGTAGAGAGGTGGCACAGCTATTGCAAAACAGATCTCCTCACAGGCAACAACCGCATCACACATTTCAAATCCTCTTTGGGCATTTTTGTGATCATGGGTCCTTACAGATAGAGAACGTGCAGGGAGGTGGCGCACTGTGGACTGTGTGTACACACGATTTGGAGGACCGTGTTTTACAGGAAGTTGAGACAGACACTACTACAACCTGCAGGTGTAAGCCAAAGTACGATTATGTGTATCCTGCATGACAACCACTACTATCCCTATCGCCTGCAACGAGTGCTACGATTATCAGGAGCGGGTTTCTTCCTAATGGAAGGATTTTGCCGACGGTTTTTGTACGAAGCCGTCACACTTATGGGATTTTTGTTGTCAGTCGTCTTTATAGATGAAGCAACCTTTACCAGAACTGGCTTCATTAGTCTGTATGACAGACAGTTCTCGGGGAACTGTTGAGGCGTCTCATCAGCTTCGGTTTGGCCTCAATGTTTGGACAGAGATTCTTGACGACCGCTTACTTGGACCGGTTATTATTCCACAACACCTCGATGGAGGAACGTGGACTACCTGTGCTTTACTCTGCCTGGGCTGCCTGAGAATGTGCCTTTGGCAGTACGACAGATAATGTGGATTCTGCATGACGGAGCACCACACCACTTCTGCATTACAGCTCACCGATACCTTAACGACATCTTCCCTCGACGATGGATATGAACACAGAGGCCTGTCCCATCACATGCTAGACCCCCGTAGTTAAACCCGCTGGATTTTTACCTCTGGAGCCATCTGAAAAGCGTTGTGTGTACTCAGCCAGTTCATCATGTGCAGACTCTTCATCAGCATGTCCATGACGCCTGTGAAGCTATTTGGAGAGAGCCCAGAACATGCAAAAAGTTCGGGAATCCGTGATGCGACGTGTCAACGCTTCGTTTCATCCCATGGAGATGACTTTGAAAATTTGTTGTGGCTTGGATGCGATGCAACTCTGTACTGTGTTTCGGGACGATTTGTTGTTGTTGCACACACACCGTCCATTTCCGGACACGAGTTCGTAGGACCTGCTTCCCCGATTTCCAGTCAGAAATCCGTACCTGCACTTTGTCCGTTTTGCTAAAGTTCATCGTTTATTAACAACATACATTTCAAAGCTATATTGATGTGTAACTAGGGTCCTGAACCTGAAATATCTTTTAACAAACTGTTAGCTATATCAACACACTTCGAGTAATGTGTACTACCGGCGGGAGGTGGGGGTGTACTTCGTGCCTATCCTAAAAAAAATGCAGATTTTGTTTATTGTTGCTGATTTTTATTCACAACATACTTTTTAAAGACATGTTGATGCTTAAGTGAGAACCTAAACCTGAAAATATTGAATATGACTTTCTCTGGAGAGAGTCACATTCACTACTAAGAGTTAAATTTTTGTGTTAGGTTTAGCTGAAAAATTTAAAACATTTATGGAATCTGTAGAAGTATTTATTCAGCACAATAAATGTACTATTCAGATTTTTAATACATAAAGTAATCAACCAGATTACAATATTGTGAACAGGTGAGCATAAAGTACTCCACACCCATGGTGCTTCGACAATTAAACTATATATGTATAAGAACTGATGAAGAATGTTGTAGAGTTCTCTCACTTCTTTTTGCCACGTTTAGTGTCATCTAGCGCAGTCTTTGTAACTCGGTAGGTCAATCTGTCCTGTATAACTTGTTCCATCTTGGGAACTTTGCAATTGTATTTGTGTGCATCTACTTGTGATGCTGAAGTAATTAGATTAGGATATAAGACATTAAATGTAGTAGATGTATTTTGCTTTTTGAGCAGTCAAGTAACTAGTGATGGCTGAAACAGAGAGGGTATAAAATGCATACTGCCTATAGCACGAAGAGCATTTCTGAAAAAGTGGAATTTGTTAAGCTCTAACATGTATTTTTGTGTTAGGAAGTATTTTATGTAATTATTTGTATGGAGTGTAGCCTCGTACAGAAGTGAAACGTGGACTATAAAAAGTTCAGATAAGAAGAGAAGAGAAATTTTTGAAATGTGGTGCTGCAGAAGGATCTGTATATCGAGTGAGGAAGTACTGTATCTGATCAGGGAAAAAAGAAATGTTTGAGACAACTTGACTAAAAGAAGGCCTCGGTTGACAGGACACATCTTAAGGCATGATGAAATCGTTAATTCGCTAACGGAGGGAAATTTGTGAGTGGGGGCCCAAGGGGGGTGGGGGTGGGGGGGGGAGGTTATTATAGAAGGAGACCAAGATATGAATTCAGTAAGCAGGTTCGAATCGATGTAGATAGCAGCAGTTATTTGGAGATGAAGACGTTTGCACAGGATAGAGTAGTGCCGAGAGCTGCATCAAACCAGTCTTCAGACTACAGACCACAAAGACAACAATGCGTTCTTTTGTTCAGGACATGCAGATTGTTCCGAGGCACTGCAGCGAGAGGACACTCATATGTCTTACAAGAGGCCACATTCACTATTTATATCCTCAAACAACTGTAGCACGGTTCTGGCTCCGAGACACGGACAATTGTTCTGCTGAAAGATGACATTGCCGTCGGCGAATACATCAAGCATGAACAGATCTAGGTGGTTTGCAACTGTCAGTGTGTCTTCGATTACTATCGCAAGTCCACGCAAGCGCGGGATAATGTCCCCCATAGGGGAATACTGCTCCTACCAGCCTGCGTCTGTGGCGCGCTGATCTTCTCGAGCCACTGTTCATCTGGATGACGGCGTTGGTGGAGACGATCATCGACCTATTGCAGCAAAAATGTGATTCACCCGAAGAGCCGAGACGTTTCCATTAATCGATGGTCAATCTTGATGGTCACGTGTCCACTGCAATGGTAACTGGCGATGTCGTTATGTCAATATTTGAAGATGTAGTGGTGATTTGCTGCGGAACTCCGTCTTCAACAATGTACGATGAAGATGTGATCCCAAATATTTGTGCGTGCACCAGCATTGTGCTCTATGGGCAGAGATGCCACAGATCTACATCTACATCTACATGGATACTCTGCAAATCACATTCAAGTGCCTGGCAGAGGGTTCATCGAACTATCTTCACAATTCTTTATTATTCCAACCACGTATAGCGCGCGGAAATAATGAACACCTGTATCTTTCTGTACGAGCTCTGATTTCACCTATTTTATCGTGGTGATCGTTCCTCCATATGTAGGTCGGTGTCAACAAAATATTTTCGTATTCGGAGGGGAAAGTTGGTGATTGTAATTTCGTGAGAAGCTCCCGTCGCGACGAAAAACGTCTTTCTATTAGCGATTTCCAACCGAAATCCTGTTGTATCATTTCTGTGAAAGTCTCTCCCGTAGTTCGCGATAATACAAAGCGTGCTGCCTTTCTTTGAACTTTTTCAATGTACTCCGTCAGTGCTATCTGGTAAGGATCCCACACCGCGCAGCAGTATTCTAAAAGAGGACAGACAAGCATAGTGCAGGCAGTCTCCTTAGTAGGTCTGTTACATTTTCTAAGTGTCCTGCCAATAAAACGCAGTCTTTGGTTAGCCTTCGCCACAACATTTTCTGTGTGTTCCTTCCAATTTAAGTTGTTCGTAAATGTAATACCTAGGTATTTAGTTGAATTTACGGCTTTTAAATTAGACTGATTTATCGTGTAACCGAAGTTTAACGAGTTCCTTCTAGCACTCATGTGGACGACCTCACACTTTTCGTTATTTAGGGTGAACTGCCACTTTTCGAACCACTCAGATATCTTTTCTAAATCGTTTTGCAGTTTGTTTTGATCTTCTGATGATTTTATTAGTCGATAAACAACGGCGTCATCTACAAACAACCGAAGGCGGCTACTCAGATTATCTCCAAAAGCGTTTATATAGATAAGGAACATCAAAGGGCATATAACACTATATTGGGGAACGCCAGAAATCACTATAGATTTTGTTTATTGTTGCTGATTTTTATTCACAACATACTTTTTAAAGACATGTTGATGCTTAAGTGAGAACCTGAAACTGAAAATATTGAATATGAATTTCTCTGGAGAGAGTCACATTCACTACTAAGAGTTAAATTTTTGTGTTAGGTTTAGCTGAAAAATTTAAAACATTTATGGAATCTGTAGAAGTATTTATTCAGCACAATAAATGTACTATTCAGATTTTTAAAATATAAAGTAACCAACCAGATTACAATATTGTGAAAAGGTGAGCATAACGTACTCCACCCCCATGGTGCTTCCACAATTAATCTATATATGTATAAGAACTGATGAGTGAATGTTGTAGAGTTCTCTCACTTCTTTTTGCCACGTTTAGTGTCATCTAGCGCAGTCTTTGTAACTCGGCAGGTCAGTCTGTCCTGTATAACTTGTTCCCTCTTGGGAACTTTGCAGTTGTATTTGTGTGCATCTACTTGTGATGCTGAAGTAATTAGATTAGGAAATAAGACATTAAATGTAGTAGATGTATTTTGCTTTTTGAGCAGTCATGTAACTAGTGATGGCTGAAACAGAGAGGGTATAAAATGCATACTGCCTATAGCACGAAGAGCATTTCTGAAAAAGTGGAATTTGTTAAGCTCTAACATGTATTTTTGTGTTAGGAAGTATTTTATGTAATTATTTGTATGGAGTGTAGCCTCGTACAGAAGTGAAACGTGGACTATAAAAAGTTCAGATAAGAAGAGAAGAGAAATTTTTGAAATGTGGTGCTGCAGAAGGATCTGTATATCGAGTGAGGAAGTACTGTATCTGATCAGGGAAAAAAGAAATGTTTGAGACAACTTGACTAAAAGAAGGCCTCGGTTGACAGGACACATCTTAAGGCATGATGAAATCGTTAATTCGCTAACGGAGGGAAATTTGTGAGTGGGGGCCCAAGGGGAGGGGGGGGGGGGGGTGGGAGGGGGAGGTTATTATAGAAGGAGACCAAGATATGAATTCAGTGAGCAGGTTCGAATCGATGTAGATAGCAGCAGTTATTTGGAGATGAAGACGTTTGCACAGGATAGAGTAGTGCCGAGAGCTGCATCAAACCAGTCTTCAGACTACAGACCACAAAGACAACAATTCGTTCTTTTGTTCAGGACATGCAGATTGTTCCGAGGCACTGCAGCGAGAGGACACTCATATGTCTCACAAGGGGCCACATTGCAATTGACTTTTTATAAATTTTAATATTTGTAGGTCGTGAAGGTCATAACTCAAGTATACCTCTGCTAAAGCAATTCGATGCAACTCCCAAAAACACTTGGTAAAATCGATCTTGAAGTTTTTCACCCTTTTTTAATATACTAAATTAAGGTGGTTTTCTTTCGATAAGCAATATGGCTGTGTGGAACAATACTCTTTTAACGCTTGGGGAGACCTGAGTCCGAATCGTGGTGTTATCAACTTTTTAATAAAGGTGCATGTTCTATGAGCATTCACTTGACTTGGAAAATACAAAAAAATTAATTTTTTAATTATACAGTCTTTATTATCGATTCTTTATAAAAGATCTATAGTTATGAATTTTTATTTGCATCGAAAGCTGGATTTTTCTGAGCAGTATATACACTGATGAGCCAAAATATTATGAGCACCTGCTTAATATTCAAATAACTTAGGGTTTGCTGCCGGGTGACGTCATCGACTACCGCGGTGGTCGACGACGTCACCCGGCAGCGAACCCGTAAGTTATTTGAACATTCAATTCGCCGGGAAAAGTTAAGATCTCACCTGCTTAACAGCTTGTTTGTCCGTCTTTGGAACGAAATACGTCGCTGATTGTGAGTATCAGGGATCCGACAGTTTGTTGATAGGTTTGTGGAGCAGTTTGTTGATTGGTTTGTCGAGGTATGTGGCATTAGATGTCTACGCACAGGTCATGTAATTCCCACAAATAACGGGTCGCTTATCTGCGGTGATGGCACCCTGTAGCGACCCAGATGGGTGCTATAGGATTTACATCAGGCGAATTTGGTCGGCGAGACATCAACCACTGTAGCACGGTTCTAGCTCCGAGACACGGACAGTTATACTGCTGAAAGATGACATCACCAGTGGGGAAGACATCAAGGATGAAGGGATAGACGAGGTTCGCAGCTGTCAACGTGTCTTCGCTTGCTACCACAGGTCCCATAGCACAATACCGCTCCCATCCGCTGTGTCCGCGGCGCGCTGCAAGTTTCGAGCCGTCGTTCATCTCGATGGCGGCCTTTGTGGGGACGACCAGCGATGGTCCCGTGCCTGCTGAAATCGAAATTGACAATTTCGTTGGGTCATCATGTGAACATGTAGGGGTGATTTGCTGTGGAGCTCCATCTTCAACAATGTACGATGGCCAGTTTCCTCCGAAACACTTGTGTATGCACGAGCATTGTGTTCTTCCGGCAGAGATGCCACACATCGCCTTCAAACCTACTTTACAGAACTGACAAGCATCCGATCCCCATATTGTGTGAAGAGTCGTGGACATCCATTTAGCGCCTAGTGGTAAATTCACTGTCCTTCTACCTCCATAGATGTTTACGACAGTAGCACGTGAACTTTCGACCAACTTCCCCGTTTTCGAGACACTCGTTCACAGGCTCTGCATAATAATGATAATCTGCCCTTTATCAAAGACGTTTATCTCAACGAATTTCCCCATTTACAGTCAATATCGTTGCTAGGGTGACCCCCGTCCGTGTCAGTGTCTAGGGTGACCATCCGGCGGCATCCAATGTCCTGTCGGGCAGTGGTTCAAAATGGTTCAGATGGCTCTGAGCACTATGGGACTTAACTTCTGAGGTCATCAGTCCCCTAGAACTTAGAACTACTTAAATCTAACTAACCTAAGGACATCACACACATCGATGCCCGAGGCAGGATTCGAACCTGCGACCGTAGCGGTCGCCTGAGCTCCAGACTTTAGCGCCTAGAACCGCTCGGCCACCCCGGCCGGCTTGGGCAGTGGTCATAATGTTTTGGCTTATCAGTATATACTGATTATCCAGAACATCATGACCATCTACCTAATAGCCGGTATTTGGCACGGATAACAGCGGCGATGGTACTTCGTGGCATGGAAACAATAAGGCCTTGGTAGGTCGCTGGAGGGAGTTGGCACCACATATGGACACACAAGTCACTTAATTCCCGTAAATTCAGGAGAGGGGCGGGGGGGGGGGGGGGGGGGGGAGGGGCGACGAGCTCTGACGCCACGTTCAGTCACATCCCAGATGTGTTCGATCGGTTACAGATCTGGCGAGTTGGGGGCCTAGCACATCTACTGGCACTCGCCACTGTGTTCCTGGAGGCCGGCCGAAGTGGCCGCGCGGTTCTGGCGCTGCAGTCTGGAACTGCGAGACCGCTACGGTCGCAGGTTCGAATCCTGCCTCGGGCATGGATGTGTGTGATGTCCTTAGGTTAGTTAGGTTTAACTAGTTCTAAGTTCTAGGGGACTAATGCCCTCAGCAGTTGAGTCCAATAGTGCTCAGAGCCCATTTGTGTTCCTGGAGCCACTCCATCACAGTCCTGGCCATCAGTCCCCTAGAACGTAGAATTACTTAAACCTAACTAACCTAAGGACATCACACACTGTCACTGCTGTCAGGAAGTACGATCGTCATGAAAGGGCGTACGTGGTCTGCAACCAGTAAACGATACTCTTTGGCCGTCATGGTGCCTTGCAGGAGCTCCACTGGACCCATGGATTCCCATGTGAATGTGCCCCACAGCATAACGGAGCACCGAGCGAGGTGGCGCAGTGGTTAGACACTGGACTCGCATTCGGGAGGACGACGGTTCAATCCCGCGTCCGGCCATCCTGATTTAGGTTTTCCATGATTTCCCTAAATCACTCCAGGCAAATGCCGGGATGGTTCCTCTGAAAGGGCACGGCCGACTTCCTTCCCCATCCTTCCCTAATCCGATGAGACCGATGACCACGCTGTCTGATCTCCTTCCCCAAACCAACCAACCAACCATAACGGAGCTGCCGCCAGGTTGTCTCTGTCCCTCAGTACAGGCATCAAGGAGCTGTCCCCCTAGAAGACAAAGCATTCGCGCCCTCCCAACGTCATGATGAAGAAGGTATCGGCATTCATCAGACCGTGCAACACTCTGCCACTGCGCCAACGCCCAGTGCCAACGGTCCTGTGCTAAATTCAGTCGTAGTTGCCGATGTCGTGGTGTTAACATTGGCACATACATGGGTCATCGGTTGCGGATGCTCGTCGTTATGAGTGTTTATGTTAATTCCGCCACAGTTCGCCGCCTGTCCTGTTTTAGCAGTCTGCCCAGCGCACGATGTCTGACGTCTGTTATGAGGGGTGGCCGCCCAACCCCACGACCTCTGGAAATGGTTTCACCTTTGTTTCACCACGTGCTGAAGACACTCACCACAGCACTCCTCGAATCCCAACGAGTCGTGCAGTTTCCGAAGTGCTCGTGCCGAGCCTCAAGGCCGTCACAGTCTGCCCTCGATCAAACTCAGATAGATCACGCGCCTTCCCCATTCTACACACGGGGAGCACGCTTCATCGCCAGTTGACTGCTATCGCCTGGACGAGTTTATATCGACATGAGGTCGGTGGTCGTAATGTTCCGGCTGGACAGTGTAATTTGAAATGGGAAGACATACATTTTCCATATAAATGACAATTAGATGTTGTAATTAGCATACATTTGATGAATTTTATATTTAAATGATGTATGTACAAGCACTGAAAGAAAAAAAACGAATAAAATAATGACCTAAATGAGACTCGATTTAGTGATTTCCTATTTCGTGCACTTTATTTATTCTACTCTTCCCAGAAGTGCTCTTAGAAAAAACGCCAACTGTAATCGAACCAATGAGGCACTCTGCTTATCGAAAAATGTGTACCTTATTTTAACACATTATTAAAAAAGATTGGAAAGCTTCAAGTCGGTTTCCTCGAGAATTTTTGACAGTCGCATCAACTACTTTGGGAGAGGTATATTTGACTCCTGAACTTCACGTTCCATAAATACAAAAAATTGCGAGAATTCGATTGCCGTGTAGGCCTGTTGTTGGTCGATCAATTGCCGCCGTGAGATGTACGAGCAGGTGGCTTGGAGTCTCCGCGGCGAGCCGACGCATCTCTCAGCCCGGCAAGCTCCATAATGGCCGTAACGCATTCAGTACCTTTTTACTTGTTAGAATGAAGATGGTTCATGTGTCAAATACCTTATTTTATGTTTTATGCGCAAATAAGGGGAGATCAGGGAGTCCTCTCGCACTATAGACACGCAATTTAAGTGTGTGATAGGAGGACCAAATTTGAGACACATATTTGCTGGGGTGTGCAGGTGAGATAGTGGTGATATACACTGTGTCTCAAAAGAAAGTTTATGTTTGAAGAGCATTCTGCGCATCCGCAACAAATCGGAGGAGAGTGGTTGGGGGGGGGGGGGGGCAGCTTCTTTAAATGTGCATAAACCAACAGTGCACCGAATTCGCAAAAAGACCTTAAACTACAGTCTTCAATAATCCAATTGATTCAAGAATTAAAGCCTCAGGATGCCAGGCATAGGCTGCATTTCGTGTTAATGTTTGACTGCCCTTATTTAACAACATCTTGTTTTCTGACGAGGCTCATTTTCACCTGAATGGTCACGTCAATAAGCATAATTTTCTCTACTGGAGTGCAACGAATTGTAAACAGGAGCATGAGAAACCCATTTATTCAGCAAAGGTAACTGTGTGGGCTGCGACCTCGGCTCGAGAAATAATTGGCCCCTACTTTTTTCGAGGACGAGCGCCGTCGTGCAAATATAGTGAATTCGGAACGTTGTGTGGCGATGTTAAACGACTTTGTCGAGCCTGAATTGCAAAACTTTCCTGGTTATAACCGAAGAACATGGTTTCAGCAAGACAAAACGACAGCATACAGGTTCACCCGGCCGAAGTGGCCGTGCGGTTAAAGGCACTGCAGTCTGGAACCGCAAGACCGCTACGGTCGCAGGTTCGAATCCTGCCTCGGGCATGGATGTTTGTGATGTCCTTAGGTTAGTTAGGTTTAACTAGTTCTAAGTTCTAGGGGACTAATGACCTCAGCAGTTGAGTCCCATAGTGCTCAGAGCCACAGGTTCACTGCGTCTATACTGGGAGTTCGGGGCAGCCATCCCAGTGTCTACATGCCGAGCTGTCATGCAAAATTTTGTTCGTCGTATAGACGAGTGCCGTAGACGTGCTGGTTTGCATTTTCATATTTCAATATTAAATAAAGATTTTGTCGACAGACTTCAACGTCTCTTTTATTTTGACACATCAAATATCAATTTTTCTTGAGACACCCTGTATACGCATGTCTCAAAGGCGCAGAGAAATTTCAACCAAACATAGTACAAATGTCTGGAAAAAATATTACGGGGCTAGGACAGCCCGAGAACTCCAAAGAAAGGGGTTGAATTGAGGAGGAATGAGGACGATATGTTTGCATAACACTGGAATACAAGGAGCTATTTCAAACTAACAGCACACATACGGCCTACTGTCAAGCAAAAAGTACCTTGGCGGTAGGATACACGCAGCCTCCCTTTTTGTTGTTTTAGAGTGGGAAATTGTTTACAAGCATGTTGCATATTGACGTGGAATGGCTACAGCAGTTTCACCCAGATTTGGCGCTAATATGACTTATTATTTTTTCTAAATACTGCAAAGGATCAGAGCCAGGTGTGGCAACAGGAATGAGACACATTAAAATAATCGGAAACGACAAAATGAGGGTCAAGTCTATAGTCTTTATTGTTTCTAGATTGACTGGTGACGGAAGGTACCTCGTACTAGTTCTAATCATCTTCTTCGTAATACTCGCATGTGGATCGAACCTACTGGTAACAAGTCTAACATAACATATCGGATTTAACCAGAACACTTCATGGCGACTTCCCTTTTTTATTTATTTTTTTTCCCCTCCAACGCCAGCGACCTAACAGTTGTAATGTCAAAACTGGCATGGTGAAGCTGAACGTTGTATTTTCTGTTGACAGCAACAAACGCCAATTACGCCAGCATTTCGCCTTACACGTCCCCTCCCACCACAAAGACAAATATTGTTATTTAGATTATTGTTTATCATTATCAGCATCTGTTTCTGAAGAATGCCGATATGAAGAAATAGGACACTAGATGTGTTAAACTTTTGTTTTTTAACACCACTGGTGAGCTATTTCTTTACATCGGAAAACTTGTTATTCCATCCACACCACCCCCCCCCCCCCCCCTTCCCAGTGCAATCGAACTTCTTCTTTTGCGCCACATATACTTGATACTTGCTTCACATGGTCAGAGAGAAAGGTTGGACGTGATGAAAGCTCAAAAAGTAGTAAGACTCCATCGCACAGTGAAGATAAAATTATGTTCTACTACAATTTCAAAATAACCACTTCAAATATGTACCGGAAATTGTGAAAGAAATATAATATAAAATAAAAATTTTGGCACACGATACAGCAGTGTTGATATCGATATATCGGGAGCATATCGCCGGTACCTATCTATATATTTTGGAAAAAGTATTGATATATCGATATAATGTTATTATACAAACAACTCTAGCGCGAAACTGTGCATGTAAGCAATACATTCGTGACAATCGTGCAAATGCATTGGCCAGATTCAATTAGAATACAATGCCTGAAAAGAAGCGAAACACCAAGAAGCCATGGTCCGAAGTCAGTGTGACTTGGTAATTGTGCATGTCCTGAAATGGTTAAAACTGCAATTGTCTCTGACAGGCAGACTGGCCATCAGAGTGCTTTAGCCTTGTGTTGTTACCAGTTCTGGTGGGGTATGTACGGGGTGTGAACAGCATCAGATGTAGAGTGATCGCTACGAAGGACACACAGATCTTGCGTACTCATCTGAGACAGCGTTATCAGTTCCTGACAAGAGTTTGAAGGGATCCTCACTGTGGGTCTCCATTTGGCCAGCTGATCAAATCGCGCAGTATACAGATTTGTGGATCATTCGAACGTGGCAGTGACATGATGTTGGACTGCATGGAAACGTGAGGAACGCCTACTCGTCGTTGAGGTTCCGGTCGACCACATCTGACCACCACAGTGGAGGAGTGTCATATTGTATACCAAGTACGAAACTTTGTCTCGAAACCTGGCTGAAAATCCAAAGAGATTCTGGTCGTATGTGAAGTATGTTGAAACAACCAATGCCTTCTCTGCACGATAGCAATGGAGATGCTATCGAAGACAGTGCTGCCAAAGCAGAGTTACTAAACGCAGCCTTCCGAAATGCCTTCACAAAAGAAGACGAAGTAAACATTCCAGAACTCGAATCGAGAACAGCTGCCAACATGAGTAACGTAGAAGTAAATATCCTCGGAGTATTCGTGAAATCTTCTCGGGTGATCAGCCGAGTAAAGGCGTCGTCTTCTCGCAACGTTTCGAAGGGTTTCGTACCCATCATCTTCAAGCGAAGTGTCGAGATGCTGCTGCTGCTTACATCTATTGCTTTCCCCTCTCTGGGGAAGTGTGAGGGGGAGTTTGTAGCCTTTCGGCTTTTACTCCCCTGTGAACGTGTGTGTGTGATTTTTCTATAGTTTTTTGGTGTCTGTGACTTGTGATGTTTGTTGTGAGTGAGTCTGGTACTTGCCTGAGGTAGGCGAAAAGATTGTTGTTATATGGGAAGGAACTGGATTAGG
Organism: Schistocerca nitens; assembly: GCF_023898315.1. Lineage (NCBI taxonomy): Eukaryota > Metazoa > Arthropoda > Insecta > Orthoptera > Acrididae > Schistocerca > Schistocerca nitens. Next base: position 691,383,179 of record NC_064617.1, read on the forward strand.
GATTGGGTATTGGGATTTTCTCTTCGACCTAATCGTCGAAGATCGTCATAGGGCGCTTATGCTTATCGCGGGACATGTCATACCGACCTAGGGAGTGGATGAGCGCGTTACCGGATCTGGAAGAACCCTCATAGAAGGCCCTTGCCAGATCCTGGAAACGCTCTCTCAGGAGTGGGATTTCGGCTGCGGCGTGCAAGTCGTCCGTGGGGAATCTATAAGGTAGGCGCAGCGCCCTTCTGAGGGCGCGGTTCTGCAGCCTCTGGAGTTTGTCCAGGTGCTGCTTTGCCGCGTATCCCCAGACAGGGCACGCATACTCCATTACCGGCCTGATCAGGGCCTGGTATACATTTACTGCTACTGGGCAAGGAAGGGAGCTGGTTGTGTTCAGGATAGGGTATAGGATGGACATTCTGGCGCAGGCCTTCCTGTGGACCTCGTCTATGTGGGGTTTCCACGTAAGACGAGAGTCCAAGGTTACGCCAAGGTACTTGACGGTTCTGCGCCAGGGGAGTTGGATTCCATTTAGGTGAAGGTGGAGGGGGGGACGTTGAGGAGGTTCGCGCCTTCCGAGCCTGCGGGTAATCAGCATTGCCTGCGTCTTCTCAGAGTTGATGGTGATGCGCCAGCGACGGGCCCATGTTTCCGTGTCATCTAAAACCTTTTGTAGCCTACGGATGACCAGGTCCTTGTTCGCGTTTCTCGTGTAGAAGGCTGTATCGTCGGCGTACTGTGCAGTGTGCACCAGGGGGGCCGTTGGAGTGTCCGCAGTGTACAAACTGTACAATACGGGCCCCAGGACCGATCCCTGTGGCACCCCAGCACGAATACGCCTTCTGGTGGAGGTGGCAGTTTCTACTTTGACGGAGAAAGTCCTATTCGTGAGATAGCTCTTGATCAGCTGAACTATGCTCCCGGGAAACCCTTGTGTATACAACTTGTAGAGTAGCCCTCTATGCCATACTGAATCGAAGGCTTTGGCTACGTCTAGTAGCACTATCCCGCAGTAGCCTCTGTGGTTGAAGCCCTCTGTGGCTGCTTCAACCATTCTCATGACCTGTTGTGGGGCAGAGTGGTTCTGCCGGAACCCAAATTGGAAATCCGGCAGAATTTGCTCTCTGGTAATATGTTCTTGTATGGGTCTTAGTAGGAGGCGCTCATAGATCTTGCTGAGAGTTGGCAAGAGGCTAATCGGCCTGTAGTGCTGCGGGAATAGAGGGTCTTTCCCTGGTTTGTGTATCGCGACCACTTCCGCATGTTTCCAGCAAGCTGGGAAAACACGGGATCGAGTAATCTCGTTGAGGACGTTCGCGGGTTTCGTACCCATCATCTTCAAGCGAAGTGTCGAGATGCTGCTGCTGCTTACATCTAATACTTTCTCCTCTTTGGAGAAGTGTGAGGGGGAGTTTGTAGCCTTTCGGCTTTTACTCCCCTGTGTACTTGTGTGTATGATTATTTCTGTATTTTTTGGTGTCTATGAAACGTGATGTTTGTTCTGTGTGAGTCTGGTACTTGCCTGAGGTTTGGCGAGATAATTGTAGTGGTTTGGGTAGGAGCAGGATTTGGGAATGGATATTGGGATTTTTCTCTTCGACTTAGTCGTCGAAGATCGTCATAGGGCGCTTATGCTTATCGCGGGACATGTCATACCGACCTAGGGAGTGGATGAGTGCATTTCCGGATCTGGAAGAACCCTCATAGAAGGCCCTTGCCAGATCCTGGAAACGCTCTCTCAGGAGTGGGATTTCGGCTGCGGCGTGCAAGTCGTCCGTAGGGAATCCGAGAGGTAGGTGCAGTGCACCTCTGAGGGCGCGGTTCTGCAGCCTCTGGAGTTTGTCCAGGTGCTGCTTTGCCGCGTATCCCCAGACAGGGCACGCATACTCCATTACCGGCCGGATCAGGGCCTGGTATACATTTACTGCTACTGGGCAAGGAAGGGAGCTGGTTGTGTTCAGGATAGGGTATAGGATGGACATTCTGGCGCAGATCTTCCTGTGGACCTCGTCTATGTGGGGTTTCCACGTAAGACGAGAGTCCAGGGTTACACCAAGGTACTTGGCGGTTCTGCGCCAGGGGAGTTGGGTTCCATTTAGGTGAAGGTGGAGGGGGGGACGTTGAGGAGGTACGCGCCTTCCGAGCCTGCGGGTAATCAGCATTGCCTGTGTCTTCTCCGAGTTGATGGTGATGCGCCAGCGACGGGCCCAGGTTTCTGTGTCATCTAAAACCCTTTGTAGCCTACGAATGACCAGGTCCTTGTTCGCGTTTCTCGTGTAGAAGGCTGTATCGTCAGCGTACTGCGCAGTATGCACCAGGGGGGCCGTTGGAGTGTCCGCAGTGTACAAACTGTACAATACGGGCCCCAGGACCGATCCCTGTGGCACCCCAGCACGAATACGCCTTCTGGTGGAGGTGGCAGTTTCTACTTTGACGGAGAAAGTCCTATTGGTGAGATAGCTCTTGATCAGCTGAACTATACTCCCAGGAAACCCTTGTGTGTACAACTTGTAGAGTAGCCCTCTATGCCATACTGAATCAAAGGCTTTGGCTACGTCTAGTAGCACTATCCCGCAGTAGCCTCTGTGGTTGAAGCCCTCCGTGGCTGCTTCAACCACTCTCATGACCTGTTATGGGGCAGAGTGGTTCCGCCGGAATCCGAATTGGAAATCCGGCAGAATTTGCTCTCTGATAATATGTTCTTGTATGGGTCTTAGCAGGAGGCGCTCATAGATCTTGCTGAGAGTTGGCAAGAGGCTAATCGGCCTGTAGTGCTGCGGGAATAGAGGGTCTTTCCCTGGTTTGTGTATCGCGACCACTTCCGCATGTTTCCAGCAAGCAGGGAAAATACGGGAACGAGTAATCTCGTTGAGGACGTTCGCGAGGTGTGTGATCGCTGTGGGTGGGAGTTTTTTTGACTAACTGGTTTGTGACACTATCGTGCCCTGGCGCCTTTTTTGTAGGTGACGTCAAAGCTGACAAGAAGATCTTCTTTATCCAGGCGAAAGCCTGGATCTTCTTGTCAGCTTTGACGTCACCTCACTTTTCACACGAGTACCGCTGGAAGACTCCCTAGCGCTGCTCGAAACACGCTTTAGTGAGGACACAATAAAGCTGTTCCGGCATGTGTTAACGAACACCTACTTCAAGTGTGGAGGCAAATTTTATGAACAAGTGGATGGTGTAGCCATGGGGTCCCCCTTAGCTCCAGGCATCGCTAATCTTTACATGGAGCACTTTGAAGACATAGCCCTGGACACCGCCCCATTGAAACCTAAAGGCTTTTACAGATATGTGGATGACACTTTTGTCGTGTGGCCACATGGCAGAGAGAACCTGCAAGACTTCCTGCGACATCTCAACAGCATACACAGCAACATACAATTCACCATGGAGGTGGAAGAAAACGGAAGCTTGCCCTTCCTTGACATTCTAATCAAGAGGCACCCTGATGGCACCTTGGGTCACGCTGTGTATAGGAAGAAGACACATACGGATTTATACCTTCATGCACAGAGTTGCCACCACCCAGCACAACGCAACTCAGTGCTTAACACACTTGTGCACAGGGCCAAGTCTATCTGTGATGATGACAGCCTACCTGCAGAGTTACAACACCTAAGGAAGACCTTCCGCAGCAACGGTTATAATGAGACGCAAATCTCGCGCGCCCTACACAAGAGCAGGAAGGTAGACACACCAGAAGAAGAAGATGAGACCAGATGCCTGGCATTTCTACCATACGCGGGACCGCCAACAGCCAAGATTGCCCGCATTCTGGAGAAACACAACATCAAGACAATTTTTCATGCCCCAAGTAAAATTAAGGACATACTTGGCTCAGTCAAAGACCACCTAGGACTGCAGACTCCGGGCGTATACAGTATTGAATGTGAATGTGGTACGAAATACATCGGACAAACGCAGCGCTGCATCACGCAGAGGCGCTCGGAACACATTAGAAATGTACGCCTTGGTCAGACAGAAAAATCGGCGGTAGCGGAACATAGCCTTAACGAAGGACACACCTTCCTCTTTGAGGGTACGAAGAAGCTGTGTGACGCTAAAGGATTTTGGGATTCAGTTTTTCAAAGAGGCTGTAGAAATTCGGTTGAACAGCAACCTGATCAATCGAGACACTGGTTTCCAACTCAGTACAGCGTGGAATCCCGCAATAACTAAAATTAGAAGAGAACGCTCCGGCACGAAGACGGTAGCGGCCACAGACGTATTAGGGACCGGCAGGGACTCGACGCCCGGTCCGCGCCGCGAACCCCCCACCACTGGAGCGGCGGCCGATTCCGCAGGTACCTGATTGGTCGGCGCCCGAAATCAGTCACTGGTCCAGGAGCCTTTATAGGACCGCGCAACACAGCATCTCGACATTCCCGCTCACGCCGCGGAGAGTTGCGCATAAGCTGATTGTCGCTGTTGCCACTCGAGATGCCTGGACGCGGAAGTGGACGCAAAGCTGCTGCCTTGGCGGAGTTGCTGCTCACGTTAGCAGGAACATCCGGCAAGAAGAAGAGGAAGACTGTATTGCAGTGCTTTCGCTGCCAAAAGCTTGGCCACGTGGCTAAGCACTGCAGCGGAGCAGTCGCGTGCTTGATGTGTGCGCAAGCACACGACACACGTGACTGCAAGAAGCAGAAGGACGTCCCCTGCACCTGCGCCAACTGCGGTGGCGCACACGCGGCCAACGCCCGTTCCTGCGCCTACAGAAGAAACTGGCGCGGACCGGAGAAGAAGACGCAGAAGCAAGTGACCACCACACACGAAGAGGTGGTCACTTGCACAGAAGAAGACGTCACCAGGCGCCTGAACGACGCCGTACAAGACGCCATGTCCGCCTTCAAATCCGCCATGGCGGAAGAGAGGGCGGCCATGCTGGCGGAACTGGGCGAGGCTCGGCGTCAGATTGCTGAGCTGACGCAGGAGCTTCGCTCAGCCAAAGCAGCTTCCGCCACAACTGTCGACACCGCCACCCAGGCGACTCCTCCACGGGAGGATTTCGCGACGGTGGCCACGCAGACAGACGAGCCTGCCGAAGGGGAGGCGACACAGCACAAGGAGGACACCGGAGCAGCAGCGCAAGAAGAAGAGTGGGAGGAAGTCCCATTCCTCCCACTTCCAGACATGTACAGCGCAAGCGCTGTAACGAAGAAGATCGCTGACTCGCTTCGCGATGGTACTTACCCCCACCACGACAACCCTTATCCTTTCGTTCCACCTAACCATCCCAAACCTCCACCCCCACATCACCCACTTGGGTTTCCAGAAGGCCTTATTGGTCTTTCTAGGGAGGATTTCAATCTGATTGATTCCTACCCTATCTTCACGGAGTGGCAAATGCGCTACATCATCTCCTCTCTGATCTACGGAGAATTTTATAAAACAGGATACACTACGGACAGTATCCCGACCGAGGGAGAGCCCTCAGTAACAAGCAAGAAGAAGAAGAAAAATCGTCCCACCGACAAGTACAGGAAATAGGTCATCGGCACTCCTTGCCAGTACAGAACCGACCACCAGTACAGACAGAAGACTCTACAAAATTCCCAGGGGAGTAAAGGCCAACAGGCCACAAACTTCCACCCGAACCTCCTCACAGTGAGGAAGTCAGAAAAGGAGCAGCAGCATCTCGACACACTCGCTGAGTAGCAGTCGAGGGTTGAGCATCGCTCCTCTCACTCGCGTACTGTCAGCCATAGGCCCCCGCTTGCACGGGAGTACAAACAGGAGTGATCACCGGCTTTGTTTTTATTAAAACATTGACGGGCACTTGCGTCGAGGTCTTAGCACGGACGGCACTGAGATAAAATTTTGCATGGCGTCGCCTGGCAGAGTTGTCGTGTCCTCTCGTCGTTGTGATATGCCGAGCTTGGGTGGCGCCTTGGGGTCGCGGCGGTCTCTTTCCGCCGACGACACGAGGCGCGCTTTCTTGTTGCCGCGGGCCGCGCGGCCGGCCGTCTCGAGCATTTCAGCTGCCGCAGAGTCAGTCTCTGCCCCCCCCAAGAATAGGGAAAAAGTAGGCCAGGAGCTGGAAGCGGGCCGCGGAACCACAGAGAGGTTTTCCGCCGCCCCCGTCCAGAATTCCGCGTCTGCCATCGTGTTATTAGGGTCAGCTCTGCAACCGGAAAACCCAACGGTGCCAACAAAAGTTGCAACTGACAATAACCTGGCAGCAAGCCCCCTTTCCGCTACCGACATGGCAAAACCACATAACACACAAACAAACAAATACATCGTCAGTATTTGCGATCCCGACCCTCCCTCCCCTCTCCTCAGCCCTCTCCTGCTTGCCAACAGCTGTGGCCTCCTTGCTAACCATATCCGCAACCTAAATGGCAAGCAGAAGCCCAGTCAACCGACGAAAATCCTTCCCAAACCCGCAACTGCCACCCAACCCCATACCCGATCCCAGTTCCTCAAATCCCCCCCACTCAAGTCCACCACATCCAAACAGCGGCGTGTAAGGAAGGACAAGAAGGAGAAGCACTCCAAGGGGAAAAAGCACTCCACCACCCCCATCCCAATCAATTCCACACCCTCTGAGGAGCCAGCGCCCCCGACGGCACCTGTCGTCGCACTGGGAGGGGTCCAGGAAACTCTGGCACTGGAAGGGAACCGCGTAACCGGGCAGGACTCGGACGGTTTCGTGCTGGCGAAGAAAACGTTTCGCCAGCCGAGGCTTCCGCCAGCCCGGGGAGTGGAACCCACCCCGAACAGGTTTCAGGCGGTCGCTGATGAGCCAGAGACAACAGAAACCACAACACAAACACAGAACCAAGTCACCCACCACCTCCCCCCGATAGTAGCAGAGTTCGCACAAAGCTATGAAGAGCTCTTCGAGCTTTTAAAAGCAGAAATCGGGGGAGGCAGTTTCCAGGCGAAACCTGCTGGTGGTGACAAGATCAAAATCACTCTACACACACTTGAAAAATACACCGCAGTCAAAACACTTTTTAAAAACAAAAACATACCACACTACACGTTCCCCACAACTAAAACAAGGAACAGAAACATTGTAATAAGGGACCTCCCAAGGCGAGTGTCCCCCCAGGCAATCAAAACAGATTTGACTGCCCAGGAGTACGTCGTCAAGGCGGTCCAGCAGATGGGCAACATCGACAACAAGTGGCCACTATACCAGGCCACACTCCCGGACATCCCTCAGAACAAAAGGGAGATAAAGATGGTTCTGGCTGTGCCTGTCACCACTGAACCACTGCGCCGTAAGAACAAGACGGTGCAGTGCTTCAGGTGCCAGGGCCTGAACCATATCGCCGCCTACTGCACCATGCCAGTAAGGTGCAGGAAGTGCGCCGAGGCCCACGACACCAGGACATGCACACTCAAGCACACGGACCCACAAATAAGGTGCGCGCTGTGTGGCAAAAATCACACAGCGGGTTACCAATGCTGTGAGGTCCACAAAAGACACACACAACAGGTAAAGGGCGCAAAGGCCGCCCCCCACACATAAGCAAAACACCACAAACCCACCCAGACACACAAGAAAACAAAACACGACAACACACACGGACAAGGCCTGGGTTAAACCAAGGCCGGACACACCGAGGGCGACTTATGCGGAAGTGGTTTCTCCTCCGAGGAACCACGAAAGCGTGGCCCAATCATCACAACACCAGACACTATCACTAGAACAACACCGGGAAATACACAGCAACAAAGACCAGGTCCACCATGACGGAGGAAGCTCTAGGGAACCCCACACACAATCCCCCCCCCCCCCCCCATGGATCAGTTGTTAGGCGTAATGGTGCAGACCATGAACCTCGTCATGGAAATGATGAAGGAATTCAGGGAAGCCCAGAAGCAGAACACACAGATCCTCGTTGCCCTTCAGGCAACAGTCCAGCAGTCGCTCCCCTCTGCGACTTCCTCAGTAACACCAAAACCCCATCATGAATAGACGACCGAATATTCAAGGCCTGACAATGTGCGTCTTTAACGCAGACGGCATTGTTAATCAAGCGGTCGAGTTCAGAGAACTCATGAAGGAGTTCTCCATCGACATATGCATGATGGGGGAAACCCACCTAAAACCGGGAATAAAAGCGACAGTTCCCAACTACGTTACCTACCGCAAAGACAGGCCAACCCAAGGCGGAGGAGTGGCCATATATGTAAAAAGAGGGATCCCCCACCACCAGGTATTCTTACCAGCTACCAACAAAATCGAAGCAGTGGCGGTGGAAGTAACCACTGCCACTGGACCCCTAACAATTGTTGCAGCCTACCGACCCCCACATGACCAGATAGATGAGGGAGACATAGCTGCTCTAGGGCAAATTGAAGGCAAACTCGTAATAGGGGGAGACTTCAATGCCAAACATCCTGATTGGAATTCTAGAGTAACCTCCAGAGCAGGCGCCAAACTGCAACAACTAGCGCGCACCCACCACTTCGAAACATGGGGTCCAGTCGAGCCCACACATTTTCCAAAAAATGGAGGCAGGCCCGACGTGTTAGACATAGCTCTCACTAGAAGGATCGCAGGGTTTGTGGCCGCAAGGACAGTCAACAGAATGTCCTCCGACCACAACCCAGTGATTCTGGAGGTCGATGTGGGAGAATGGGTAGCACTCCCACGGTACCAGACGTCGTACAAACGTACAGACTGGGAGCGATACCAGGAAACTGTCGCCTCTGATATCGCTCGCGCTCCGCCACCTACTGCTGAAACAGTAGAGCAAGCGCTACAAGACCTAACAGGCACCATCTTGCAGGCAGCGGAAGAAGCCACCCCTCCACAAAGGGATGGCCCACCGCCGCAAATACAGCTCCCGGAACACTTGCTAGCTCAAATTCGACATAAAAACAGAGTGGCAAAAGAGTGGAAGATCACCAGAAATCAGGCCACCAGGAGGCTGCTCAATCGCCTACAGAGAGAACTGAAGGTTGCGCTCAATGAGCACAGAAACCAGCAATGGCAAAACCGCCTCACAGCTCTCAAAGTAGACGATCATACACTATGGCAAGCGACCAAACAGTTTACAAAACGACGCGCTAGGATGCCGCCACTGCATGGCGAGCGGGGACTTGTCTACAGCCATGCTGGAAAGGCCAACGCCCTCGCCGACTCCCTCGAGAAGCAGTTCCAAGCGGCCGAACCCCAGGATGAAGAGCATGAAGAGGTAGTCAGTCGTCAACTGACTGTCTTCCTCAATGCCGAGGAGGACCCAGAGGACGAACCCATACTTTTTGCCCCCGAGGACGTGGCAAGAGTAATCAGGTCCCTCCCTACAAAAAGGGCACCAGGGCACGACAGTGTCACTAACCAGCTAGTCAAAAAACTCCCACCTACAGCAATCACACACATCGCGAACGTCCTCAACGAGATTACTCGATCCCGTGTTTTCCCAGCTTGCTGGAAACATGCGGAAGTGGTCGCGATACACAAACCAGGGAAAGACCCTCTATTCCCGCAGCACTACAGGCCGATTAGCCTCTTGCCAACTCTCAGCAAGATCTATGAGCGCCTCCTACTAAGACCCATACAAGAACATATTACCAGAGAGCAAATTCTGCCGGATATCCAATTTGGGTTCCGGCAGAACCACTCTGCCCCACAACAGATCATGAGAGTGGTTGAAGCGGCCACAGAGGGCTTCAACCACAGAGGCTACTGCGGGATAGTGCTACTAGACGTAGCCAAAGCCTTTGATTCAGTATGGCATAGAGGGCTACTCTACAAGTTGTACACACAAGGGTTTCCCGGGAGCATAGTTCAGCTGATCAAGAGCTATCTCACGAATATGACTTTCTCCGTCAAAGTAGAAACTGCCACCTCCACCAGAAGGCGTATTCGTGCTGGGGTGCCACAGGGATCGGTCCTGGGGCCCGTATTGTACAGTTTGTACACTGCGGACACACCAACGGCCCCCCTGGTGCACACTGCGCAGTACGCCGACGATACAGCCTTCTACACGAGAAACGCGAACAAGGACCTGGTCATCCGTAGGCTACAAAAGGTTTTAGATGACACGGAAACATGGGCCCGTCGCTGGCGCATCACCATCAACTCTGAGAAGACGCAGGCAATGCTGATTACCCGCAGGCTCGGAAGGCGCGAACCTCCTCAACGTCCCCCCCTCCACCTTCACCTAAATGGAATCCAACTACCCTGGCGCAGAACCGCCAAGTACCTTGGCGTAACCCTGGACTCTCGTCTTACGTGGAAACCCCACATAGACGAGGTCCACAGGAAGGTCTGCGCCAGAATGTCCATCCTATACCCTATCCTGAACACAACCAGCTCCCTTCCTTGCCCAGTAGCAGTAAATGTATACCAGGCCCTGATCCGGCCGGTAATGGAGTATGCGTGCCCTGTCTGGGGATACGCGGCAAAGCAGCACCTGGACAAACTCCAGAGGCTGCAGAACCGCGCCCTCAGAAGGGCGCTGCGTCTACCTTACGGATTCCCCACGGACGACTTGCACGCCGCAGCCGAAATCCCACTCCTCAGAGAGCGTTTCCAGGATCTGGCAAGGGCCTTCTATGAGCGTACTTCCAGGTCCGGTAACGCGCTTATCCACTCCCTAGGTCGGTATGACATGTCCCGCGATAAGCATAAGCGCCCTATGACGATCTTCGACGATTAAGTCGAAGAGAAAATCCCAATATCCAATCCCTAATCCAGTTCCTTCCCACATAACACCAATCTTTTCGATTACCTCACGCAAGTACCAGACTCACTCACAACAAACATCACAAGTCACAGACACCAAAAAACTATAGAAAAATCACACACACACGTTCACAGGGGAGTAAAAGCCGAAAGGCTACAAACTCCCCCTCACACTTCCCCAAAGAGGGGAAAGCAATAGATGTAAGCAGCAGCAGCATCTCGACACTCGCTGAGTAGCAGTCGAGGGTTGAGCATCGCTCCTCTCACTCGCGTACTGTCAGCCATAGGCCCCCGCTTGCACGGGAGTACAAACAGGAGTGATCACCGGCTTTGTTTTTATTAAAACATTGACGGGCACTTGCGTCGAGGTCTTAGCACGGACGGCACTGAGATAAAATTTTGCATGGCGTCGCCTGGCAGAGTTGTCGTGTCCTCTCGTCGTTGTGGTATGCCGAGCTTGGGTGGCGCCTTGGGGTCGCGGCGGTCTCTTTCCGCCGACGACACGAGGCGCGCTTTCTTGTTGCCGCGGGCCGCGCGGCCGGCCGTCTCGAGCACTTCAGCTGCCGCAGAGTCAGTCTTTGCCCCCCCCCCCCCAGGAATAGGGAAAAAGTAGACCAGGACCTGGAAGCGGGCCACGGAACCACAGAGAGGTTTTCCGCCGCCCCCGTCCAGAATTCCGCGTCTGCCATGGTGTTATTAGGGTCAGCTCTGCAACCGGAAAACCCAACGGTGCCAACAAAAGTTGCAACTGACAATAACCTGGCAGCAAGCCCCCTTTCCGCTACCGACATGGCAAAACCACATAACACACAAACAAACAAATACATCGTCAGTATTTGCGATCCCGACCCTCCCTCCCCTCTCCTCAGCCCTCTCCTGCTTGCCAACAGCTGTGGCCTCCTTGCTAACCATGTCCGCAACCTAAATGGCAAGCAGAAGCCCAGTCAACCGACGAAAATCCTTCCCAAACCCGCAACTGCCACCCAACCCCCTACCCGATCCCAGTTCCTCAAATCCCCCCCCCCCCACTCAAGTCCACCACATCCAAACAGCGGCGTGTAAGGAAGGACAAGAAGGAGAAGCACTCCAAGGGGAAGAAGAAATCCACCACCCCCACCCCAACCACTTCCACACCCTCTGAGGAGCCAGCGCCCCCGACAGCACCCGTCGTCGCACTGGGAGGGGTCCAGGAAACACCGGCACTGGAAGGGAACCGCGTAACCGGGCAGGACTCGGATGGTTTCGTGCTGGCGAAGAAAACGTTTCGCCAGCCGAAGCTTCCGCCAGCCCGGGGAGTGGAACCCACCCCGAACAGGTTTCAGGCGGTTGCTGATGAGCCAGAGACAACAGAAATCACAACACAAACACAGAACCAAGTCGCCCACCACCTCCCCCCGATTGTAGCTGAGTTTTCACAAAGCTATGAAGAGCTCTTCGAGCTGTTGAAGTCAGAAATCGGGGGAGGCAGTTTCCAGGCGAAACCTGCAGGTGGAGACAAGATCAAAATCACACTGCACACACTTGAAAACTACACCGCAGTCAAAACACTCTTTAAAAACAAAAACATACCACACTACACGTTCCCCACAACTAAAACAAGGAACAGGAACATAGTAATAAGAGACCTCCCAAGACGAGTGTCCCCCCAGGCAATCAAAACAGATTTGACTGCCCAGGGGTACGTCGTAAAGGCGGTCCAGCAGATGGGCAACATCGACAGCAAGTGGCCACTATACCAGGCCACACTCCTGGAAATCCCTCAGAACAAAAGGGAGATAAAGATGGTTCTGGCTGTGCCTGTCACCACCGAACCGCTTCGCCGTAAGAACAAGACGGTGCAGTGCTTCAGGTGCCAGGGCCTGAACCATATCGCCGCCTACTGCACCATGCCAGTAAGGTGCAGGAAGTGCGCCGAGGCCCACGACACCAGGACATGCACACTCAAGCACACGGACCCACAAATAAGGTGCGCGCTGTGTGGCAAAAACCACACAGCGGGCTACCAAGGTTGTGAGGTCCACAAAAGACACACACAACAGGCAAAGGGCGCAAAGGCCGCCCCCCACACACATAAGCTAAACACCATAAACCCCCCCAGACACACAAGAAAACCAAACACGACAACACACACAGACAAGGCCTGGGCTAAACCAAGGCCGGACACACCGAGGGCGACTTATGCTGAAGTGGTTTCTCCTCCGAGGAACCATGAAAGCGTGGCCCAATCATCACAACACCAGACACCATCACGAGAACAACACCGGGAAACACACAGCAACAACGACCAGGTCCACCATGACGGAGGAAGCTCTAGGGAACCGCACACACACTCCCCCCCCCCATGGATCAGTTGTTAGGCGTAATGGTGCAGACCATGAACCTCGTCATGGAAATGATGAAGGAATTCAGGGAAGCCCAGAAGCAGAACACACAGATCCTCGTCGCCCTTCAGGCAACAGTCCAGCAGTCGCTCCCCTCTGCGACTTCCTCAGTAGTACCAAAACCCCATCATGAATAGACGACCGAATATTCAAGGCCTGACAATGTGCGTCTTTAACGCAGACGGCATTGTTAATCAAGAGATCGAGTTCAGAGAACTCATGAAGGAGTTCTCCATCGACATATGCATGATGGGGGAAACCCACCTAAAACCGGGAATAAAAGCGACAGTTCCCAACTACGTTACCTACCGTAAAGACAGGCCAACCCAAGGCGGAGGAGTGGCCATATATGTAAAAAGAGGGATCCCTCACCACCAGGTATTCTTACCAGCTACCAACAAAATCGAAGCAGTGGCAGTGGAAGTAACCACTGCCACTGGACCCCTAACAATTGTTGCAGCCTACCGACCCCCACATGACCAGATAGATGAGGGAGACATAGCTGCTCTAGGGCAAATTGAAGGCAAACTCGTAATAGGGGGAGACTTCAATGCCAAACATCCTGATTGGAATTCTAGAGTAACCTCCAGAGCAGGCGCCAAACTGCAACAACTAGCGCGCACCCACCACTTCGAAACATGGGGTCCAGTCGAGCCCACACATTTTCCAAAAAATGGAGGCAGGCCCGACGTGTTAGACATAGCTCTCACTAGGAGGATCGCAGGATTTGTGCCCGCAAGGACAATCAACAGAATGTCCTCCGACCACAACCCAGTGATTCTGGAGGTCGATGTGGGAGAATGGGTAGCACTCCCACGGTACCAGACGTCATACAAACGTACAGACTGGGAGCGATACCAAGAAACTGTCGCCTCTGATATCGCTCGCGCTCCGCCACCTACTGCTGAAACAGTAGAACAAGCGCTACAAGACCTAACAGGCACCATCTTGCAGGCAGCGGAAGAAGCCACCCCTCCACAAAGGGATGGCCCACCGCCGCAAATACAGCTCCCGGAACACTTGCTAGCTCAAATTCGACATAAGAACAGAGTGGCAAAAGAGTGGAAGATCACCAGAAATCAGGCCACCAGGAGGCTGCTCAATCGTCTACAGAGAGAACTGAAGGTTGCGCTCAATGAGCACAGAAACCAGCAATGGCAAAACCGCCTCACAGCTCTCAAAGTAGACGATCATACTCTATGGCAAGCGACCAAACAGTTTACAAAACGACGCGCTAGGATGCCGCCACTGCATGGCGAGCGGGGACTTGTCTACAGCCATGCTGGAAAGGCCAACGCCCTCGCCGACTCCTTCGAGAAGCAGTTCCAAGCGGCAGAACCCCAGGATGATGAGCATGAAAGAGTGGTCCGTCGTCAACTGGCCGTCTTCCTCAATGCTGAGGAGGACCCAGAAGACGAACCCACAGTTTTTGCCCCCGAGGACGTGGCAAGAGTAATCAGGTCCCTCCCTACAAAAAAGGCACCAGGGCACGACAGTGTCACTAATCAGTTAGTAAAAAATCTCCCACCCACAGCAATCACACACCTCGCGAACGTCCTCAACGAGATTACTCGATCCCGTGTTTTCCCAGCTTGCTGGAAACATGCGGAAGTGCTCGCGATACACAAACCAGGGAAAGACCCTCTATTCCCGCAGCACTACAGGCCGATTAGCCTCTTGCCAACTCTCAGCAAGATCTATGAGCGCCTCCTGCTAAGACCCATACAAGAACATATTACCAGAGAGCAAATTCTGCCGGATTTCCAATTTGGGTTCCGGCAGAACCACCCCACAACAGGTCATGAGAATGGTCGAAGCAGCCACAGAGGGCTTCAACCACAGAGGCTACTGCGGGATAGTGCTACTAGACGTAGCCAAAGCCTTTGATTCAGTATGGCATAGAGGGCTACTCTACAAGTTGTACACACAAGGGTTTCCTGGGAGTATAGTTCAGCTCATCAAGAGCTATCTCACAAATAGGACTTTCTCCGTCAAAGTAGAAACTGCCACCTCCACCAGAAGGCGTATTCGTGCCGGGGTGCCGCAGGGATCGGTCCTGGGGCCCGTATTGTACAGTTTGTACACTGCGGACACACCAACGGCCCCCCTGGTACACACTGCACAGTACGCTGACGATACAGCCTTCTACACGAGAAACGCGAACAAGGACCTGGTCATCCGTAGGCTACAAAAGGTTTTAGATGACACGGAAACATGGGCCCGTCGCTGGCGCATCACCATCAACTCTGAGAAGACGCAGGCAATGCTGATTACCCGCAGGCTCGGAAGGCGCGAACCTCCCCAACGTCCCCCCCTCCACCTTCACCTAAATGGAATCCAACTCCCCTGGCGCAGAACCGCCAAGTACCTTGGCGTAACCTTGGACTCTCGTCTTACGTGGAAACCCCACATAGACGAGATCCACAGGAAGGTCTGCGCCAGAATGTCCATCCTATACCCTATCCTGAACGCAACCAGCTCCCTTCCCTGCCCAGTAGCAGTAAATGTTTACCAGGCCCTGATCCGGCCAGTAATGGAGTATGCGTGCCCTGTCTGGGGATACGCGGCAAAGCAGCACCTGGACAATCTCCAGAGGCCGCAAAACCGCGCCCTCAGAAGGGCACTGCACCTACCTCTCGGATTCCCCACAGACGACTTACACGCCGCAGCCGAAATCCCACTCCTGAGAGAGCGTTTCCAGGATCTGGCAAGGGCCTTCTATGAGGGTTCTTCCAGATCCGGAAACGCGCTCATCCATTCCCTAGGTCGGTATGACATGTCCCGCGATAAGCATAAGCGCCCTATGACGATCTTCGACGATTAAGTCGAAGAGAAAATCCCAATACCCAATCCCTAATCCAGTTCCTTCCCATATAACACCAATCTTTTCGCCTACCCCAGGCAAGTACCAGACTCACTCACAACAAACATCACAAGTCACAGACACCAAAAAACTATAGAAAAATCACACACACACGTTCACAGGGGAGTAAAAGCCGAAAGGCTACAAACTCCCCCTCACACTTCCCCAAAGAGGGGAAAGTAATAGATGTGAGCAGCAGCAGCATCTCGACACTTCGCTTGAAGATGATGGGTACGAAACCCTTCGAAACGTTGCGAGAAGACGACGCCTTTACTCGGCTGATCACCCGAGAAGATTTCACGAATGGAATACGCCGAGAAAGTCTCAAATCACATCCTCGGAGTAGTGAAGCAACTTAATAAAAGCAAGTCTTCTGGTCCAGACTGTATACCAATTAGGTTCCTTTCGGAGTATGCTGATTCAGTAGCCCCATACTTAGCAATCGTATATAACTGTTCGCTCGACGAATGCTCCGTATCCAAAGACTGGAAAGTTGTACAGGTTACACCAATATTCAAGAAAGGTAGTAGGATTAATCCACCAAATTACAGGCCGATATCGTTAACGTCGATATGCAGCAGGATGCTAGAACATATATTGTGTTCAAACATTATGAATTACGTCGCAGAAAACGGTCTATTGACACACAGTCAACATGGGTTTAGAAAGCATCGTTCCTGTGAAACACAGCTAGCTCTTTATTCACATGAAGTGTTGAGTGCTATAGACAAGGCATTTCGGATCGATTCCGTATTTCTGGATTTCCGGAAGGCTTTTGACACTGTACCACACAAGCGGCTCGTAGTGAAATTGCGTGCTTATGGAATATCGTCTCAGTTATGTGACTGGATTTGTGATTTCTTGTCAGAGAGATCACACTTCGTAGTAATTGACGGAAAGTCATCGAGTAAAACAGAAGTGATTTCTGGCGTTCCCCAAGGTAGTGTTATAGGCCCTCTTCTGTTCCTTATCTATATAAACGATTTTGGAGACAATCTGAGCAGCCGTCTTAGGTTGTTTGCAGATGACGCTGTCTTTTATCGACTAATAAAATCATCAAAAGATCAAAACAAACTGAAAAACGATTTAGAAAAGATATCTGAATGGTGCAAAAAGCGGCCATTGACCCTAAATAACGAAAAGTGTGAGGTCATCCACATGAGAGCTAAAAGGAATTCGTTAAACTTTGGTTACACGATAAATCAGTCTAATCTAAAAGCCGTAAATTCAACTAAATACCTAGGTATTACAATTACGAACAACTTAAATTGGAAGGCGCACGTAGAAAATGTTGTGGGGAAGGCTAACCAAAGACTGCGTTTTATTGGCAGAACACTTAAAAATTGTAACATACGTACTAGGGAGACTGCCTACATTACGCTTTTCCGTCCTCTGTTAGAATACTGCTGCGCGGTGTGGGGTCCTTACCAGGTAGGAATGACGGAGTACATCAAAAAAGTTCAAAGAAGGGCAGTACGTTTTCTGTTATCGCGAAATGTGGGAGAGAGTGTCAAAGAAATGATACAGGATTTGGGCTGGAAATCATTAAAAGAAAGACGTTTTTCGTTGCGACAGAATATTCTCACGAAATTCCAATCACCAACCTTCTCCTCCGAATACGAAAATATTTTGTTGACACCGACCTACATAGGGAGGAACGATCACCACGATAAAATAAGTGAAATCAGAGCTCGTACAGAAAGATATAGGTGTTCATTCTTTCCACGCGCTATACGAGATTGGACTAATAGAGAATTGTGAAGGTGGTTCGATGAACCCTCTGCCAGGCACTTGAAAGTGATTTGCAGAATATCCATGTAGATGTAGATGTAGAAATACACCGTGACGACTTCACATCTGCCCCTGCCATCCAAGAAGACGTAACTGACTCCCTGCAACTTTCTGTATCATCCTACACCATTGGTCTGATGCTAACAGCAGCTGTACTAGGGAATTACTATCCCATGCACTTGGCATGATACTGTAACAGGGAAGTAAGGACTGTTGATCAATGGTGTCGCACTGTATTCAGTGAAGAATCACAATTCTGCACTACCCACATGACCGTCGTTGGGAAATATGGCGGCGACATGGAGAGGGGTCCCTATCCAGTGTTTTGGAAAGTCACAGCAGCATAAGTCCTGGCTTCATGGTGTGGAGAGCCATTGGGGGTGACTTCTGGTTCAAATGGCTCTGAGCACTATGGGACTTAACATCTGAGGTCATCAGTCCCCTTGAACTTAGAACTAGTTAAACCTAACTAACCTAAGGACATCACACACATCCATGCCCGAGGCAGGATTCGAACCTGCGACCGTAGCGGTCTCGCGGTTCCAGACTGCAGCGCCTAGAACCGCACGGCCACTTCGGCCGGCTGACTTCTGGTCACCGCTGCTAGGGCAAAGCAGTACGTCACTGATATCCTACGTCCTCATGTGTTATCTCTTATGTGGCATTTTCGCGGGTTCCATTTTTTGAAGAGAAGAATGCTCGTCCAATCTTGGCACCTGTTTCTACGAACTGTATTCGTGAGTATGAGGTACTCCTGTAGCCAGCAAGATCCCCATATCTGTCGCAGATAGAACATGCGTGTGTACGATCTCGGACGTGAACTCCATGCCTGTGTCTGTATCAAGGAAATCAAAGACCAATTACAGCAGTTGTGGGCCAGCTTGACGGCACCTTTTCCAACTGAATCAGGGCATGCATCGCGGCCACAGGGGATGCAACATCATACTGATATGAATTTTATCCATAGTGGATGCTGTCGAAACTGGGCTGATACTGCTAACTTCGCAACTGAAAAAAATTCAGCCCTCGGTCACCATTTTTAACAAATTAACCTGGTTTCGACACTGCTAGGAGTGTCTTCTTCAGAATTTAAAACAAAGAATGGTCTATATTCGATAACATTGTCACAGAATTATGACAAAGAACGTATGATAGAGTATACGTACGGAATCGTCGTCAAAGCCTGGCAGTAATTGTATGTCTTTTATAAAATAATAAATATGCCAAAAGGGCATTAGTCACAAATGTATTTAAGACAAAGAAAACTGTGATGGCGAGCGTTACTACGGACTCCGTTTTGCAACCTGCACCACGCAAGCAAAGAGCAGCCCTTAGTGGCTCGCCATCACAGTTTCCTTTATCTTAAATACTTTTGTGACTAATGACCTTTTGGCATATTTATTATTTTATAAAAGACATACAATTACTGCCAGTCTTTCACGACGATTCCGTACGTATACTCTATCATACGTTCTTAGTCATAATTCTGTGACCATGTTGTAGAATATAGACCATTCTTTGTTTTAAATTCTGAAGAAGACACTCCTAGCAGTGTCAAAACCAGGTTAATTTGTCAAAAATAGTGACCGAGGGCTGAATTTCTTTCAATTGTAACTATTCACGGTCTCTGAACGTGCAACCATGTACAAGATACTGCTAACTTCCTTGTGAATTTGACTCGATTTTCCCATCACTGCAATAACATCACATACGCTCTCAACCCGTGGAGTTTCATTCCGTTTCCTTCTCTCCTTCTGGGTGCTTCACAGCGTATACAGACATTAACAACATCTGGATAGCGCCTTCTTTTGTTCTAATCTTCTGACTGATCCGTCATGATACCCACCTCTGAGCACGTGAGTCTACTGCAGAGGCAGTGCTCATCATCCAAATTCTCCGATGCGTCAGGACAATAGATCTGAACGAGATCCTGATCATATAAGTGAGCTGCCATCTCTCAACACTCCCACAATGCAGAGAGACAACAGCGTTCATATTACGAACTAAATGCAATAGGAGGCTTTGATACAGCTGTACTAGGTATCAATGCACCAACGATTTCAACCTCCTCGCAGAACCAACAGTGACCTGCCCGATGGGCCACATGTCGCCACTCAGTGGGCGTCCAGCTTCGGTATTGGTGATGTGTAAAATTCAGTCTTCGTTGCTGATGAACATGGGTGCATGAACCAGGCGCATGCTGCAGAGGCCAATACACAGCAACCTTTGCTGAACGATTGTTGAAGAAACACTGTTGGTAGCCTCTTGGTTTATTTGGGCAGTCAGTTACTCAACAGTTGGACATCTATTCGCCCGTATACATCTACACAGCCGTCGTTCATCCGTCATCCCTGGC
Source organism: Schistocerca nitens (assembly GCF_023898315.1). Classification (NCBI taxonomy): domain Eukaryota; kingdom Metazoa; phylum Arthropoda; class Insecta; order Orthoptera; family Acrididae; genus Schistocerca; species Schistocerca nitens. Next base: position 691,403,215 of record NC_064617.1, read on the forward strand.
CCGTGGTCCACTCCAGTTGTCTCGGCGACGGTTTTGGATAGCTCCATTTTGCCAAGCACGTTGTGCTTTAACCATGGCAGCATGCGAACAGTTTACAAACTTAGCCCTTTCGGAAATGCTTCCATCCTTGACCCAAAAAGACTATGATCATGCCCTTTCGTATGTCACATAAATCTCTCCATTTCTACATTATGACAGCGACTGCATCGTTTCCCACATCTCCCCAAGGCTCTCTCTCTCTCTCTCTCTCTCTTTCTTTCTGTCTCTGTCTGTCTGTCTCTCTATCTCTCTCCCTCTCTCTCTCTCTCTCTCTCTCTCTCTCTCTCTCTCTCTGCCACCAATTGTCTGTGAATGTTTATTGCTAGTTCACGTCGAACATAGGTCGTTCTCAAATTAATGCGAGTGGACCGCTTATAATAGCCAACTTAAGGAGGGCATCAAATGCCCAGAAGCGTATGTAGCAATTAACTATTCTGCAGACTTTCTGTGACATAGAGAAACTAAAACCATTATGGAGTGCTGGCCATTAAAACTGTAAATCCATGAAGCACATCAAATAACGAAATTTTACTTATAGTGTTTCTATAGTGTAGAAGGAAGAAGACATGCTTAAATTTGTAGATGGTTTGGGACGTACGTCAATGGCCATGTCGTGGTGGATACTCTGGTTCCTGTCAGATCACCAAAGTTAAGCACCATGGGGTTTGGTTGGCAATTGGGTGGCTGACTGTCAGAGCTGCGGTGCAGTGTTAACCTGCTGGGGTGTACTCAGTCTCGTGATGCCGCTTGAGAAGCTACGTGAATGAGCAGCAGTGGCTCCAGGTCACGCGAACTGAGAATGGCCGGGAGGACGGTGTCGAAATCCCATGCCCCTGCATATCCACATCCGATGACGCCAGTTGGCTGAGGATGCAACGGTGGTCGGTCGGTACCGCCGGGCCTTCCTACGTCTATTCAGGCAGTTTTGGAGGCATACAGGATGCAAATCTAGTATACTTTCCGATGCATTTTTACCTCTAAGGTTAACGAATTCCATGTCATGTTTAGCCGGGGAAAGGACTCATAACCTCATCGCTAAGCGCCCCCTAACCCGCCCACACACACACACACACGCTGTCATGGTGGAAGATGTTTTCTGATAAATGTCGGACATTTGCCGCGCCGGACATTTGCCACGCCGGACATTTGCCACACTTGCCCCTTCGCCAGGTAGCTTGAGTAGCAATCCCTCAGGTAAGGGACACCCTTCCTCGAACTTCTACTGTCGGCTTTCAAACCGCCGTCTCCACATCTTACTCGATACAACCAGTACGTAAGGGACCTCCTTCTTCGACATCTTGGCGAAATACAGAGCTTCTTTTCCGAAATCGAAATATTTATAATTTTTGGGAAACGAAAACAATACCGACGATTATGCCAGTATGTAATCAGTTCTGCCAAGTATAAATATAGATCCCTCTGTCTGTACGGTAGCTTCCTTTCACGCTTACTGATTGCGATAGAAACAGTCCATCGCCATGGGAGCAACAAAAAAGGAACGATGTAAAGAGAATGTGAATGTACGCTAATCATTTATTTTTCATCGCTGTATTTGTGCCTACTTTAATTACTACAACTGCATGCCCAAAAGACAATAAGGAACGAAGAAATGGGTATGTGAATGTTTGAAAAGAAGAACGATATACTCCATATTAATTTACTCTCTAACATCCGATATCCCTTGCGGCGAAACATTAGTTAATAAAGTGTAGCGGGACAATGTTGAAAAACATGACTGAAAATACGTTCACTAAATAGAGATAAGAACATCTATGATTGACATGTCATCTAAAGTCGACGTAGAATTTTAAAATGTTAGAAATAAGGAAATGAAGTAATACAGAATGCTATGCTTGTAACGTACGTTGTTGTTCTACATTGTCTATCTCTGGTATTTACAGGGTCACAGAGAGAGCATCCTAGGTTTTGCAGGGAAAAGCCGTAATTGTAATGATCTGAAGTACAACAGAAACAAGAAGCACAACTTAAGGAAAAATAATGTAATGTGTGTTCCAGCTCACAAGCGACATTGAAGCAGGTAGTTCCTGTGACTTACTATGGACAGAGGTTATATTCGACAACCGGAATAAATTAATAACTGGCTCCTTTTACCGTCCCCCGGTCTCAGATAAAACAGTTTCTGAGCAGTTCAAAGAAAACTTGAGTCTCATCACAAATAGGTACCCTATTCATACAATTATAGTTGGCAGTGTCTTCAGTCAACCTTTCGTATGTTGACAAAAATACATTTTCAGACCCTATTGTAGATAGAAAACAACTTCCGTAATTGTTCTAAATGCGTCTTTTCAAAATTATTTTGAACAATTAGTTCACGAGACCATTCAAACTGTAAATGGTTACGAAAACACACTTGACCTCTTAGCCACAAATAATCCTGAGCATCACGACGGATACAGGGAACACACGGTCGTAGCGAGGGTCAATACCGTATCAAAGAAGTTCACCAAAGCTACACGCGAAATATATCTATTTATAAAAGCAGCTAAAATTTCTTGACGTCTTTCTATGAGACAGTCTCCAATCCTTCCACAGTATGTAAGTGAAGACCTTATGTGGCACGCCTTCAAAAAAATATTATCAACATCACTCGAGAGATTCATACCAAATAATAAGAGACGGAACTGATCCCCAATGGTACACAAAACACGACAGAAAGCTGCTGCTGGAACACCGAAAAAGGTACGTATAATTTAGACGAACGCAGAATCTCCAAGATTGGCGAAGTTTTACTGAGGCTCGAAATTTGCTGCGGATTTCAGTGCGAGATGCATTTAATAGTTTCCACAACGAAACTCTCTCTAGAAATGTGTCGCAAAATCCAAAGAGATTCTGGTCCTATGTTAAGTAAACCAGCGGAAACGGTCAGTAAGTACCTTTACTGCGCGACAGCGACGGTAATGTTACTGATGACAGTGCCACTAAAGCGGTGTTACTAAATGCAGTTTTCCGAAATTCCTTCACCAAAGAAGACGAAGTAAATATTCAAGATTTCGAAATGAGAGCAGCTGTAAACATAATATAGGAGGAGGAGGTGGAGGGGGAGACAAGGGACCCAACCCTTCGGGGCAGGTAAAATCGTGGCAAATTTCCGGCGTGGCAAATGTCCGCACACCTTTCTGATAACCGAATTCCACTCTCTACTCTAATGCGGGGATCCCAAACATTTGGACCTTGGAATACTAATTCGTGTTTCTGTAATTCATTTTCCGACTAATAAATATGTAGCCCTCTCAAGTGCGAAACTACAGGGCTGTAGAGGGCTAATATGTGATCTAGACAGGATGTTGTGAGTTGGCGCAACTACTATCATCCAGCCATAACTGTGGTTTCTTTGATTGCTCTGGGAGAAAGCTCATCAAACTGGAAGACATGAAACATTAGTTCACTTCATTACATAAATGAATAAAAGATTTACTTAATTTTGACACAGTTCTTTACCACAGAATTGCTTGATAATTTACAACTATCATTGACTATTAAAGCATCACTTGATGCACTGACAAGGGAACATCCCCATCGCACCCCAAGTTGTGTGGAACTATGAAAAAATAAGCAAAATATACGAAGTGGGTCGTCCATGCGTAAGTTAGGCAGTATCAAGGGCAATCTGAGGTGAGGAGCGCCGTGGTCCCGTGGTTAGCGTGAACAGCTGCGGAACGAGAAATCTTTAGTTCAAATCTGTCCTCGACTGAAAATTTTGTTTTCTTTATTTTCGCAAAATTATGATCTGTCCGTTCGTTCATTGACGTCTCTGTTCACTGTAATAAGTTTAGTGTCTGTGTTTTGCGACCGCACCGCAAAACCGTGCGATTAGTTGACGAAAGGACGTGCCTCTCCAATGGGAACCGAAAACATTTGATCGCAAGGTCATAGGTCAACCGATTCCTCCACAGGAAAATACGTCTGATACATTCTATACGACACTGGTGACAGCATGTGCGTCACATGACAGGAATTTGTTGTCGACCCACCTAACTAGTACACTTGGCGAATGGGTAAAAAGATTCTTCTACCTTGCCCGATTTAGGTTTTCTTGTGGATGTAATAATCACTCCAAAAAAAGTGATGAAAACATAAGAGTTTGTCACATAAACTGAAAATAAAAAGTTTAAATTTTCGGTCGAGTGAAGATTTGAACCAAAGACCTCTCGTTCCGCAGCTGTTCACGCTAACCACGGGACCACGGCGCTCCTCATCTCATACTGCCCTTATTATTGCTTATATTACACATGGACGACCCAGTTTGTATATTTTGCTTATTTTTTCATAGTTCCACACAACTTCTTCCTGTTTTCTCGATCGATCTGTGTTCAGTTTTTCAAGGCCTATCCACTGTGCCAACTTATAACTAAATCTGAGGGGGGTGCGATGGGGAGGTTCCCTTGTGAGTAACATACTGTTCTCTTGCAGCACAAAACGCAGCATTTACGAAAGTACATTTCATCGCCTGAAACTTTAACAGCTGACACTGTCCTACATTATGATGTCGACTGGTGTAACTGAGTTCACGAGCTGGGGTGAGCTCTTGCCTGCCTTTTTTTTTTTTTTTTTTTTTTTTTTCCCGCGTTTGACCGTTGCATCTGCTCGGGGCGGACGTCGTAAGACATCCGTTTAAGTTCGTTGTTGATCGATTAGCTCAGTTTTTTTATTACAGAGGGGTGCTAACCCTCTGACCGAAGACGCTGAGCTACCGTGCCGGCGTTGCTCGACACTACGTTGACCTCAGTGTGAGGGCGCTGCTATACTGAGCAGGAGGCGTGGTCTTCTGGAGTGCCTCCCATTGGTAGCTCTAGAATGCAGTGAGACGTCGCTAACGTCTGTGCTATCGATTAGCGTTGCCGACTTTGCTGTGACACCAGTGTCTCTGGATGATACCTCAGAAGCGATCCTTAACACTTGAACAGTTTCCCACATACGAGCTGTACTCTATCCACAGAAAAAAAAACAGGGCGCCATATTGCGCATATTTAGAGCATTTTGCTACTGCAGGGATAAGGACAATGTAAATAATTTTTACATTGGGGAAACACTCTGAAAGTTTCCTTGATTCCATGTCACCTTGTACACATAATGGCTCTTATCGTAGTATGTAGCGGCTTCATATTTTGGATATTGCAGCCTATTCTTTGCGTCATTTTAGATCACAGGTCGATTAAATGTAACTGATTTTGTTATGTTGCGTTTTTGATAGACTCAGTATAAGTCCGCAGTCGATGCTTTCTTGCATGGTTCAGAAACTACTGGAGTGGTTCTCAGAAACAGTGGTAAGCTGTGTGGTGGAAGCGTAGCGCATTGAAAACACTGCGAGATGGCACCTACTGAGCTCAACGAACAAATGACTCAGTGCATTATGTTTTTGCATTTTACAGGAGCTGGGATTGCCGGACTGGGTCCCGTCGTGATTGCTGTCCTGCGCTCAATCGCTTCCAAGGTGGTTCCGTTACCTGAAAGGGGTAAGTGTCCAAGGTACCTTACTACACTGTACAATAGCCAGTAGCGTGATTGATGGCGTTTCCTCTCACAATCTCGTAAACGTACAAGTAGCTTTACGTATTATTTAAAGAATGTGCCAGGTTAACAGTTCTGAAACATTAGTACATTAGTTGAAAGTAATATGAGATAAGGTATCAACTGATTCGTAGCACAATGTTCTGGAACCACAACTACATCACATTCACCTGCACACCGAGCTACATATCGAACATTAATTTGCTGACTGGCGAAATAGACGACTGCAGAGAAGATAACTGGCGAATCGGGCACTAATTACACTTGCAGTTGCGGAGAAGGGAACTTTGTCTGTGAACTGCAGAACGAGCAGCGCTTGTGGTGAGGGAAGTGGTCTTTCTCAGAACTCTACAACTATCGCACGGGACGACTGAGAACCAGTTTCCTCCCCAGCAGTGCGCATTGATTTACGTAGATTCTGTTCATGTATGTTTCATGTGTTAGTTATATTAACTACTAATTTCTTAAGACACAAAGGAATTGCAGACGTTGGGTGCAAGTGAGCATTGATTTAAATGAATGGGGAAAGTTGAAAATTCGTGCCGGACGGGAATTCGAACCAGATCTCCTGCTCAATAGGCAGATGCTCTGACCACTAAGCCATCCGAGCACAGTGGTCAGACCAACTGCACGGACTATCCTAGTATTCCTCCCGCAGACCCAAATTCTCAGCTTAGCAACACACTAATAATGTAGTGCCACTTGCCCATTGTCCTCATTACTCGCGGCATTTCGACGATTCCCGTAAGAGTTCGGGCCTGGTGCGCATCCGCACTGAAGAGATCATTGGCCGCCCTCTCCTTACTTATATATATGTGGTGTCTGTTCTTTCGGATATATATACAGGCTGTTACAAAAAGGTACGGCCAAACTTTCAGGAAACATTCCTCACACACTAATAAAGAAAAGATGTTTTGTGGACATGTGTCCGGAAACGCTTAATTTCCATGTTAGAGCTCATTTTAGTTTCGTCAGTATGTACTGTGCTTCCTCGATTCACCGCCAGTTGGCCCAATTGAAGGAAGGTAATGCTGAATTGTGCAATCACGTCATCAACACAGATTTTCTGTGAACGTTTGGGCAGGCATTGTTGGTGATGTCTTCGTTGGGCCCCATGTTCTTCCACCTACGCTCAATGTGCCTTTACAAGCACGGCACAACATGTGGTTCGTGCCCGATGGAGCTCCTGCACATTTCAGTCGAAGTGTTCGTACGCTTCTCAACAACAGATTCGGTGACTGATGGATTGGTAGAGGCGGACCAAGTCCATGGCCTCCACGCTCTCCTGACCTCAACCCTCTTGACTTTCATTTATGGGGGCATTTGAAAGCTCTTGTCTACGCAACCCCGGTACCAAATGTAGAGACTCCGTATTGTGGACGGCTGTGATACAATACGCCATTCTCCAGGGCTGCGTCAGCGCATCAGGGATTCCATGCGACGGAGGGTGGATGCATGTATCCTCGCTAACGGAGGACATTTTGAACATTTCCTGTAACAAAGTGTTTGAAGTCACGCTGGTACATTCTGTTGCTGTGTGTTTCCATTCCATGATTAATGTGATTTGAAGAGAAGTAATAAAATGAGCTCTAACATGGAAAGTAAGCGTTTCCGGACACATGTCCACATAACATATTTTCTTTCTTTGTGTGTGAGGAATGTTTCCTGAAAGTTTGGCCATACCTTTTTGTAATAATGGGACTTAACTTCTGAGGTCATCAGTCCCCTAGAACTTAGAACTACTTAAACCTAACTAACCTAAGGACATCACACACATCCGTTCCCGAGGCAGGATTCGAACCTGCGACCGTAGCGGTCGCTCGGCTCCAGACTGTAGTGCCTAGAACCGCTCGGCCACCCCGGCCGGCGGATTAAAATGGCGTCTGTTCTTTAGGACATATCTGAAAGAACATACACCACATATATATTACTAATTTCCGTATTAATGGAAAATTATCGCATTCCGAGAGTGTCTGCGCACTGTCTCGCCGTCGATTTAACACGCACCCCGTGGTAGAGTCGAGACAACCTTGTCAAACAGCCCGTAGTTGTTGCCTGTAACGTAGCGTGATAAAAGGAGTGTGGAATTTTTTTTACTTATTTCACTTCCAGAGTTTATTTAGCCATCCAAAACACATGATTATATAGTATACATAATTGTACGAAGAGGATATATAAGTACTTATTTACAAATATGAAACCTCAGGCTGTCACCAGTCTGATCACCAGAGTTTTTTAACAAATAGATTTATAACTAAATTAAATATTTTATATTGATTAATTCACACTAATTTTGTGATTTAATCGTAAACAAGATAGAAAAATTGAAACATAAACATTAAAAACTACAAATTTTTCCTTGTACTCTTAAGTATTTAACAGTTACTTTATTAAGGCGAATGTGTTTGGTGAAAAGAAAAAAGGAGCTGATTGGGGAAGAAGGTAACCCGTTCCCATCAAAGTCTTAAAAAAATTCGATCGTTCAGTCAGATTTGGAACACGAAAACAAGATGTGGTTTAAATCATCTTCAGACACAGTATGACACTCACATGCAGGGGAACTGTAAATGTTTATTCTATATAGATGGAAATGAAAAGAGGCATGGTTAAAACGGAGTCGAATGATGGTGGAAATCGTCGATCGATCCATATGAATCCGTCGTGAAACATGGTCTTTTCGGAATCTGAAGTTGTAATGCCGCATAATATCCACCTTTCGTTTATTGGGACGCATTCCACATTTCTTACCATTGCTACTTTCGATAGCTCTTGCTTCACGTAAGGACTTTGTATATGGCAATTTCATATCGAGAACACCTATAGATGCGGCTTGCTTCACTAAAACGTCATCTTCCTCATTATAGTGGATGTCAGAGTGGGAATCCACCCACAGCGCTTTCCGTTTACAGCGAACATATTCCAGTACAACATCCGATATGTAATATTCTTAAGAAAATTCTGGAAGTCGGACACAATAAATGTCTTTAATAAGTAAGTTGAAAATACATATTTAATTGCTTCCAAAATTGCCAGTCTCCGCCGTAAAAACTGAAGCACTTCTACGTAGGTTGAAGACTTAATTGACTTGGATCTGAGCACATAGAAAAGCACGTGCAGTATACTCCTCCTGTGGAACTAAAATATCTAAAAACTCACCATTATTCCAAATTATTTATTTTACTTATATTTCTTTTATGTTTAAAGGTATTATTATCTGTTTTGCATTCGATATTTTTTTTTAATTTGTCGTTTCACATACGTGTACTCTGTTAATTGAAAATAAGAAGTAACACATTATTATGACACAAACTCATTATAATACCGATGATTTGTGAAGAAATGCTTAAAACATAACATGTTTTTTACACCATGTGCACAAAATGAACGTAATTTCTTCACCTAATATTCACAGTGGAGAACACAGTATAAAACAAAATTCAGCAGGATTTCAAATTGTCGTGGGTGATCCTCTAAATATCCTGATTTGTATCAACCTTATTTCAGTACATTGATAAACGTTGACGAAGAGAACTGATTATGTACTAGTGATTGCAGCTTGATTATATTTTTTTCAAGTGAACATTGCAATGATAATCATCCAACAAAATTGGACCTGAATATCTTCTTACAAAGTTCTTCCAACAGCGAAGTCAGTATACGTCCCACTGCAGCGGTTGTCCCGTTGAGCCAGATGAATAAGTTCCCTGTCCTCAGGCACGATGCTCTAAACGGTTTTTTCCCATCGACCACCTCCAGAATCTAATAATAATACAGACTTTTCTCCCTCACTGGGAAAGAAAAATATCTTTTGACCTGGTCAGACGTTTGTTTTTTCGATGCTGTTCCTACAACATTTGGGCCTTCAGAATGAGATTTTCGAATTCTCGGTCCAAATTCACCATTAGATTCTTTTAAACTACGAAAGGGCGGGTAGTATGTACAAAACCCATATCTGATCACATCTGGTGATTCCAAAAGGCTTGACGGCACAGGTACATCCATAGAAAGTGTACAGCTTTCAGTATTGAAAGACATTCTTTTCGTTACAGATTATCATTATTGGTTGGATTTTCTGTTATAATAGTGAGCGGATTATTATTAATTGACAAAATACACATATGTGAAATGGTAAATTAAAAAAAACAAAGAAAGACGTGAATATAAAACGTAAAATAATTTAAAACATAAAAAATATAAGTGAAATAAATAATTAGGATAATAATGAATGTTTGAATTTTTAATTAGGTATGTTGAATATATTCTGACAGCACATTGTGAGTAGCTTACTTTCCAAAAATGGTGTTTCAGAAATCAGCTTTATCACACATGAATGTATGTGGCTTAAACGGTTCTTTAATTTATGTTGTAGTAAAAATTTTCATTTTTCTAAATTAATCAGTGGTGGTGGAGTATTTGCAAAATTTCAGATTATTACAAAGGTCGATTACACATTTTTCAAGAACGTTAATTTCGTAGTAGCTTTTATATGAAAAACATTTTTTATATATTGTTTCGAAGATATTGTCTACACAAAAAATGCCAAATTACCTTTCGGAGGGTGCTTTACCCCTTAAAATTGAAATTGGGTACAAACAAAAGCAATACATATTGGATTACTCGCCAAGTTTCATCAGCATCGTTTATCTACATTTGGGAATGTTCCCTTGTGAGTCATAGTGGATCGAATGGCTCTGAGCACTATGGGACTTAACATCTATGGTCATCAGTCCCCTAGAACTTAGAACTACTTAAACCTAACTAACCTAAGGACATCACACAACACCCAGCCATCACGAGGCAGAGAAAATCCCTGACCCCGCCGGGAATCGAACCCGGGAACCCGGGCGTGGGAAGCGAGAACGCTACCGCACGACCACGAGATGCGGGCTAGTGGATCGAATGTAACGTGGCCTGCTTAACGGTGAATCAAATGTCACTCCTATGAACGGAGCACGAAATTTTATCTGGAAAGTATACTTTCCACATGGAGCGTGGCCGTCAATGCGAGCAGCGCTCGATTTGTAAAGAGGGACGCTCACCAGTTTCTCAGTCTAGATTTCCAGCCCGTTGATAGACAGCCACTCATCGAAGTGTTCTGTTAGTAATGGATTTTTGGCATGAAGATACGAATCGGCAGTTGAATAAACACATGTGAGTACATCGCCTTCATGCTGTAATGTTTTAGTGGGGGGACTGATGGTTCATTCTAAATCATGAGTATACGGAGTATACAAGAGCGGGCTTAAAATTGTATCCTGTGGCAAGTCCTGGGAGGAAGAAAAGGACCGAACATGTTTCCTTTGAATTTGACATAGACTGTTCTTTGAGCAGCCATGGTAATGATACTATATACAATACTCGAAGGAATTCCGAAGTCTACCAGCTTGTTCATGACAACCGGTATCTGAATGTGGTTGTAACTCAAGGAAAGTGGCGACGACCGATTGTCCAAAGTCTCTTTGCCTTTTATGAATCTATATTGACTTCGAGGCATCAAACTCCTATTTTCGAGCCAGTGTTCCATTCTCCTTTTACCATTCGCTCCAACGTTTTTGCTACACGAAACAACGCGATCGGCCTATAGCTAGAGACCGTATTTGGATCTTTCCCACTTTTCAAAACTGGAAATATAATTGGGTCTTCCACGTTTCCATGAGGTCTTGTTGCATACAGTACTGATTTAAAATGAACAAGAACAAATCTTTCGGTTCTTTGGGGGGTTTCGTAAATATAAAATAATGAATGAAATCAGTCCCAGGGCAGCTGTCAGTCGATGATTTAATAGCATCATTTAGTTCTTCTTTAGAGAGGGGACGAAGCAGGATGATCTTCAACAGCAGGTGGATCATTTTGTAATGGGACCGTGGGAGGAGCGAGAGTACCGATAAATCCCTCTATCCAGGCAGTGGGCTGTTATTGAAAGCCTTTGTTTTATTCCAGATGCTTGTTATACTGATTGCTTTATTGAGTAAGCAACAAAATTTACTCGAATTGTGCTTTTTTTGAGGAATTGCTTAATACGCGCATTTATTCTTCTCATTTCCACGAAGTTCTCCAAGACAGAATTCTGACGACAGTTCGTCAAAGCAAGTCTACATTCTGCAGCTGGTCTAGAGCATTCACGATCCCAGCAGCGGGGAACGTTACATCGTAACAGAACTTTTTTTTCTGTTGAATTCTGACTTTCGCTACAACTTACATTGCGTTGGTTAAAGTTTGGTACAACTCTTGTTCCTGTAAGTCATGATGCATGATATAAAGTTTCTGTCAAAATGTGTCCTTATATTTCTCCCAGTTGGCTTCCACAATCTGGCACTTACTATTGGCGTAACATATTTGTTTAGTATTAACGTTATGTTAATGTAGAACTCGATTTGGAGATAATCCTATCCCACTGAGTCTGGTTTAACATGCCAATTACAGAGGTTAGTAAAACGTGTGGTGCAAAGCGTGACATCTGTAGCAGAATGCCTGTGGAAGATACCACAGTAGCAGTTCCATCGTTGAGTATCACCAGGTCATTGTATTCTACAGCATCCACCAAGGCCCTGCCGTTCCTGTCCGTCATGTCTCCCTCCCCCATGCTGCACTGTGAGAATTCAAGGGTCCATCTATTATAAAGGGAGGCCGAAGCTGAATTATTAAATTTCTCCAGTAGTCTTCAGCAGTACTATAATGTGGAGACAGTTGTAAAGGTTTTGAGAGCAAATTGTATTTGCACAGCAGCTAATTAGATGTTGTGTGTAACTGAGCGGATAGACAGATGCGGCAGCCAATGTTCCGCCAATCTAGGTATGTCACCTTTCCCATCAAGACGGTCCTTCCTTACGATGAAGTAATTTTTAAAGCGAACACTCGATGGAAACGTGAATCATTTTTCGCATAACAGAACTATACCCGCCTGAACTGTGACTCTTTCTCGTCGGAAGCATCCTCTGTTGAAGTTAGCTGATCATGTGTTCCACTGCAGTAATTATACAGGGTGGTCCATTGATAGTGACCGGGCCAAATATCTCACGAAATAAGCATCAAACGAAAAAACTACAAAGAACGATACTCGTCTAGCTTGAAGGGGGAAACCAGATGGCGCTATGGTTGGCCGGCTAGATGGCGCTGCCATAGGTCAAACGGATATCAACTGCGTTCCTTAAAATGGGAACCCCCATTTTCTATTACATATTTGTGTAGTACGTAAAGAAATATGAATGTTTTAGTTGGACCACTTTTTTCACTTTTTGATAGATGGCGCTGTAATAGTCACAAACGTATAAGTACGTGGTATCACGTAACATTCCGCTAGTGCGGACGGTATTCGCTTCGTGGTACATTACCCGTGTTAAAATGGACCGTTTACCAATTGCGGAAAAGGTCGATATCGTGTTGATGTGTGGCTATTGTGATCAAAATGCCCAACGGGCGTGTGCTATATATGCTGCTCGGTATCCTGGACGACATCATCCAAGTGTCCGGACCGTTCGCCGGATAGTTACGTTATTTAAGGAAACAGGAAGTGTTCAGCCACATGTGAAACGTCAACCACGATCTGCAACAAATGATGATGCCCAAGTATGTGTTTTACCAGCTGTCGCGGTTAATCCGCACATCAATAGCAGACAAATTGCGCGAGAATCGGGAATCTCAAAAACATCGTTGTTGAGAATGCTACATCAACATCGATTGAACCCGTACCATATTTCTATGCACCAGGAATTGCATGGCGACGACTTCGAACGTCGTGCACAGTTCTGCCACTGGGCACAAGATAAATTACGGCACGATGACAGATTTTTTTGCACGCGTTCTATTTAGCTATGAAGCGTCATTGACCAACAGCGGTAACGTAAACCGGCATAATATGCACTACTGGGCAACGGAAAATCCACGATGGCTGCGACAAGTGGAACATCAGCGACCTTGGAGGTTTAACCTATGGTGCGGCATTATGGGAGGAAGGATAATTGGCCCCCATTTTATCGATGGCAATCTAAATGGTGCAATGTATGCTGATTTCCTACGTAATGTTCTACCGATGTTACTACAAGATGTTTCACTGCATGACAGAATGGCGATGTAGTCTACTTCCAACATGATGGATGTCCGGCACATAGCTTGTGTGCGATTGAAGCGGTATTGAATAGCATATTTCATGACAGGAGGATTGGTCGTCGAAGCACAATACCATGGCCCGCACATTTACCGGGTCTGACGCCCCCGGGTTTCGTTCTGTGGGGAAAGTTGAAGAATTTTTGCTATCGTGATCCACCGACAACGCCTGACAACATGCGTCAGCGCATTGTCACTGCATGTGCGAACATTAGGGAAGGCGAACTACTCGCTGTTGAGAGGAATGTCGTTACACGTATTGCCAAATGCATTGAGGTTGACGGACATCATTTTGAGCATTTATTGCATTAATGTGGTATGTACAGGTAATCACGCTGTAACAGCACACGTTCTCAGAAATGATAAGTTCACTAAGGTACTGTATCACATTGGAAAAATCGAAATAAAATGTTCAAACGTACCTACCTTCTGTATTTTAATTTAAAAAACCTACCTGTTACCAACTGTTCGTCTAAAATTGTGAGCCATATGTTTGTGACTATTACAGCGCCATGTATCACAAAGCGAAAAAAGTGGTCCAGTTGAAACATTTATATTTCTTTACGTACTACACGAATATGTAATAAAAAATGGGGGTTCCTATTTTTAAAAAACGCAGTTGATATCCGTTTGACCTATGACAGCGCCATCTAGCGGGCCAACCATAGCGCCATCTGGTTTCCCCCTTCAACCTAGACAAGTTTCGTTCGTTGTAGTTCTTTCGTTTAACGCTTATTTCGTGAGATATTTGGCCCGGTCACGATCAATGGACCACCCTGTATAGGCTTCACAATTTCGGCAAAAAGAGAATGAAATGTGCCCGTTAAGAGCTGCCGGGTATCGGTATCATTGTTTTGTCGCGTATTCTGAATGACATTGTCAATAACATTTATTATTAAGACGAGTGCAATTTTTTCTTTTCTTTCGGACAGACTCCACGCGGAATCCGCAGCTGTGATTCATATTATGAAAATTTAAGACGGAGGGGGGGGGGGGAGGGGGGAGAAAGCAAAGGAAAGGGAAGGAACTGATGATGTCAGCTGTATTGGGACTTTATGCGGAATCGGCGGCGACGAGTGAAAATGTGTGCCAAACCGGGACTCGAACCCAGGATCTCCTGCTTATTAGGTAGATGCGTTAACCACTGCGTCATCCGGATACAGTGGTTATCGCAAATACGCGGACAATCTCAACACACTCCCTGGCCGAAACACATTCCCATCTATCCACAGTCCCCGTTCGTGTCCTCCAAGCTCGCTAATTCTAGATTTCCACACATTCATGTAATTGATGAATACACAACCTTAAGTGCGGATACACAGTATTGTTCGAGCTACAGCGGGAATCTAAAATTAGCGAGCATGAAAAGCATGGACGGGGACTGGGGATAGGTTGCGCTAGGTGGGAATGTGGTTTGGCCGGGGAGCGTGCTGAGATACTCTGTGCATTTGCGATAAACGCTGTGTCCGGATGGTGCAGTGGTTAACGCTTCTGCCTAGTAAGCAGTAGAGATCCTGGTTTCGAGTCCAGGTCCGGCACACATTTTCATTCGTCTCCGCGAACCCACATTAATTCCGGATGGAGCAGATATCATCACTTTGCTTTCCTTTCTCACCCCCCGCCCCCCCCCCCCACACATAACATAACATTTGTTATGCTTTTGATGCTGCTATAGCAGGCTTCGTTACTGAGACCATTCACCTACATCGCCGTGTTTGGTTACTTCCGCCTGCTGCCGGTAAGGTCGGCGAGAGGTGTGTGTCTTCTGGGCCAGATCCACACCTTGAGTTTCATCGCTATTCCGAGCTGTTTACTCTGTATGCCTGAGGTGGGCAGCGGCGGTCTACATCTACATGGATACTCTGCAAATCACATTTAAGTGCCTGGCAGAGGGTTCATCGAACCACCTTCACAATTCTCTATTATTCCAATCTCGTATAGCGCGCAGAAAGAATGAACACCTATATCTTTCTGTACGAGCTCTGATTTCACTTATTTTATCGTGGTGATCGTTCCTCCATATGTAGGTCGGTGTCAACAAAATATTTTCGCTTTCGGAGGAGAAAGTTGGTGATTGGAATTTCGTGAGAAGATTCCGTCGCAACGAAAAACGCCTTTCTTTTAATGACTTCCAGCTCAAATCCTGTATCATTTCTGTGACACTCCGTGCCATATTTCGCGATAATACAAAACGTCCTGCCTTTCTTTCAACTTTTTCGATGTACTCCGTCAGTCCTATCTGGTAAGGATCCCACACCGCGCAGCAGTATTCTAAAAGAGGACGGACAAGCGTAGTGTAGGCAGTCTCCTTAGTAGGTCTGTTATATTTTCTGAGCGTCCTGCCAATAAAGCGCAGCCATTGCTTAGCCTTCCCCACAACATTTTCTATGTGTTCTTTCCAATTTAAATTGTTCGTAATTGTAATATCTAGGTATTTAGTTGAATTTACGGCTTTTAGATTAGACTGATTTATCGTCTAACCGAAGTTTTCACTCGATGACCTTCCGTCAGTTAGTACGAACTGTGACCTCCCTGACAAGAAATCGCAAATCCAGTCACATAACTGAGACGATATTCCATAAGCACGCAGTTTCACTACGAGCGCTAGTCGCAAACATGGCGAGTTCAGGTGCGGGACTCCCCGAACACCAGATATCACTCCGTGTGACTTTTTTCTGTGGGGACAGATTAAAGATCTGGTGTATGTTGCGCCTCTACCACGTGATGTAGCAGAGCTCCGGGAGAGAACACGGGAAGCCACTGCCACAGTCGACGATGCCATGCTGGGACGGGTATGTCAAGAATTCCATTACCGTTTTGACGTCTGCCGTCTCACTCATGGTTCCTTTATGACCTATTGCAAATATCACATGTATGCTGATGACCTTCAGTTGTATCTAAGTGCGAAACCAAGCAATCTTAAGAAAGCTATTGAAAATTTCAATACTGACCTCGATGCACTATCAAAATGGGCACAGGACATAGGACTAAAACTAAACCCATTTAAAACCCAAGCCGTACTTGTTGGTCACTCTAGGCACATTAGCCCAAAACATCGGGAATCCGTACCATCTCTTACCCTAAATGGAACAAATATTAACTTCTCTCCCTCAGCAGAGAGTTTGGGAGTAATAATAGATGAAAATATAAATTGGACAGAGCACATAACTGCAGTGTGCAAAAAAGCATCAGCATCCCTTCATGTCCTCCAAAAATATAAAAAACTCCTCCCTTTCGATCTGAAAAAGAAATTAGTACAAACCCTTATACTCCCAGTCATTGACTACAGAGATATTATCCTACAAGGCCTCTCTCAGGAAAATTCGCGACGTCTGGGACTGGCCATGAATGCCTGTGTCCGATGTATCTGTGACGTTCGACTTTTTGATCACATTTCGCCAGCATATGCAAAATTGTCCTGGCTGTGTACAGACAAACGCAGAGATTTCCATACATTCTGTCTCATGTACTGCCTTATAAATGTACACTGTCCCTCATATCTCTCCTCGTCCTTAACGCTTATGTCGGAACAACATGACAGAAACACACGTTCGCATCATAATAAAATCCTCTCTGTTCCACTGCATCGCTCAGTCACCTTCTCCAAGTCCTTTAAAGTAGCGGGAACCCGACTCTGGAATAATCTCCCTCGATATGTTAGAGAACTTAAAAACATGTACGGCTTCAAAAAACAGTCAATGACGTATCTACTTAAGCAACAGTAATGCCTTCCTCTGTACGTGAATGCACTTCACCTCATTACTTCCCTCTTTCCCCCTCCTTAAATCTCCCTTCCCCAAAACTCGCTATACTAGTAAACATCTACTTTACACACCAAGATATTAATGTACATCTGCACAAATCTTCATTACTACTGCCAATTTTTCTCATGTTTATCATTATTATTTGATTTTTTACTGTTATTATTAATGCTTTTATCATAATTTGTATGTATAGCACCTGTTGTGACTTTATTAGGTCTTAGTCATTATTCTTTATTCATATTGCCACTAGCGTAATCTAATTTTCTTATTTAACTATTGTCCTGATGTAACTCTGATGTGTGAAATGCTGCATGCGTGGAATACTGGTCCAATGTAAGAGAGGGCCTGATAGCCCTAATGTGATCAGGTTAAATAAATAAATAAATATATGAATGTTTGTAAATAAAAACGTTTAGAGTTTCTCTTCAAAATGAATTATGTATGACATCTGTACAATGTTTAGTTCTTGTGAAACAAATAATTGAAAGTGTTCCCGGTCATTATGTACACACCGTATATTGTTTTGATGTAGGGGTACAGGGACTTACAGGAAACTCTGTACAACAGCAAAAACTGGTAGGAAGCTTACAATCTCAATAAGAGAGAAAATATTCTGGCCCCTTCTACTGCATCTCGTACAGTATCGTCACTGTTCAGTTGCGCTGGCCTACGTGCTCAGGTTAATATTAATAGATGTTGCAGATCTTCCAGTGTATTGATGACACTGTGTGACAGGAGGACACGTGTTCTGCAGGTAAGCTGTTCGCGCTGCTGGCCGTGGCGGACAACGCCGTGCCTCTGGTGTCCGGGGTGCTGTACTCGCAGCTGTACAACGCCACCATCCGCACTCTGCCCTCCGCCATCTTCTGGCTCACCATCGCCAGCGAGGTCGTCGTTTTCTCCTGCACTGTGTGAGTATCATATGTGGAGGGGCAGAAGGGGGTACTCCTGGAATGCTGGAATGTGGGTAAGGGCTTTACATTCATTACAGGTTTCTCACGGATATCTAACGATAATTGTCTGCGACTCTACTGAACTATAGATCTACTGTTTCCGCTTTCCCTGAATGCACTTGGCGCGTTAGCAGACGGGGGCTAGCTGAAACCATAATGATCGAGGGTTTAGTGCGGGTTCTGCACTGTGTGACAAAAAAAGTGAAGCACCCGGAAGGGGAGGAGGAAATGAAATGAAACTTAACCCATGTAGAGGGTACGTGATGTTTTTTCAGTGATTACAAAATTGAATCAATCTACAACAAACATGGCAGTATGAGCTCCCTTATTGATATGAAGTAGCACCCTGTCTGACCTGGATGCATGCACTGATTCATTTAGGAAGGATGTCATAAAGCCGTTGTATCCTGTCCTGAGGAGAGTTGGCCCAGAACTGTTGCAACTGGACCTCGATATCCTGGATACTGCCATAGGACCAGAGTTGACGTTGAAGCTGGTCCCACACATGTTCCATTCTGGACAGGTCTGGGGCTCTTGCTGGCCCCTGGAGTAGCTCAGCAGCACGCAGACACTTCGTGGAGTGCCTTGTGTAGATGAGCACTATCCTGTTGAAAAAGGGTACCACAATACTGTCGTATGAGAGGTGATACATAAGGCCCAAGGATATCTGTGTCGCACTGTCAGAGTTCCCTCTATCATGACCAGCAGTGATCTGAAGTCATATGTGATGGCAGCCCACATCATGTCGCCTGGAGAAGCACTATTGCGCCTCTCCCAAACATCAGAAGAATGAGGGCTCACGCTAGATCGACGCCGTACTTGCCAACACTGATCATCTGGAGTAGTGCAGAACTGTGATTCGTCACTGAACACAATGTGATGCAACTTATGAACTGCCCAAGTATCCTGGTCATTGCAGTACTCAATATTATAAGGAAGTTGTTTGTGTTGTTGTCCCTAGACGATAATTACACGCAATATTTGTCAGGATTTGTAAGCTGTGGGTCCTTAAGGTACAGAAATACGCGAGCACCGAGAAGTAAGCTTAAACAGTTTATTAACAAAAGATTGATTTTAAAACACGCATGCTACGCGCACCCATCATCACCCTGCCTGACATGCTAACACCGGCTAATTACGTTCGTTTCAAGTGGTTCCATGGTGAACAAAGAAAAGAGACACATTTGCCCGCGAGGCCGCGCTAGTTATACGACGCGCTGCGGACGGCGGCCAGTGCCTTAAAAAGGCCGGTTCCCACTAGAGCGCGGAGCGCGTCGTGCGGCAACGGCAGCGGCAAGCGTTTTCCGCTTTGACGCGGCGGCTCGCGGAATTGGCGTTCCCATCTGGAAGCGGCAGACGCTAGCGGTAGCCAATGACGGACAGCTACTGAGGTACGGGTCGGGACCCACTGAAACTCCCGGTGCGTTTGAAAAACTATATCTTACACCTACATGGAGGAAAGACGAAGTTGGGTGAAGACATAACAATTTTTCATTTTCTGTACAATGTACTCTTTCACATATTCCATTATGCATGTTTTCTCATTTCACCATAAACAGATTTCATGACTACCGTTCATCATTGTTCACTATCTAGCACATTGCTTAAGAATCATGAAAGAATAATACATATTTGGAACAAAGTTTTCGAAACCAGATTTTAAATTATAAGACATTTCCCGGTGCAGACGCAAACCTACAATACTTTATTAGTTACGAGCTGCAGTTTACAACTAAAGAGACAGTAAACGGTAGCAAATTAAGGAAATGGAACTTGAATAAGTCAAGACCCACAGTTTTTCGATAATCTTAGCTTTAGCGTAATGCAACGACTGACTGAAATAGAGGAAGGAATCCGCTGGAATACGAATGGATATCTTTGAGAAAAGAAGTGGTGAATGCAGCAGAGTATGAGAACGGGAAGAAGGTACAGTAGAAATCGTTAGATAAAACGTGAAATATTAAATCTGACAAGAGGGAAAAATATAAAAATGCAGCAAATAAAGTAGGCCATTGGAAATAGAAATGTCTAAACATGACGTTGACAGAAAGTCCAAAATTGCAACGTGATTTTGCGCTTGGAAAACATAAGGGAATGAAAATGAGAAAGAACAAAGAAAACTTTGCTCAGAGGAGAAGCAACTGTCAAGAACTCATTTGGCAAGCCAGAACTAAGCAAATAAGAGAAGGCTAGATAGTGGAAGGAATATGTAGACAGGAGAGGGGGAGGGGTTGTACAAACTAACATAAGTACAATGTTAGATTCCTGTGAGATGTCTGAACACGCAAGGCAATACTGATCCTACCACTTAACTAAGTAGACACACTGAAGAACAGCGAAACTGTGTTTATAGCATTTGCATGTTTAGAGAAAGGTTTTGACAATCTTAATTAAAACATTCTTTGAAGCTCTGGAGATGTCATCGATAAAACACAGGGACACAAGATTATCTACAACTTGTACAGAAACCAAACTGCATTTCTAAGACTTCAATGACTTGAAAGGGAAGCAGTAATTGAGAAGGCAGAAGTAGAGAGGATATAAAATGAAGACTGTGAATAGCAAGAAAAGCGTTCTGAAAAAGAAAATTTGTTCACATGGAATATAAATTGTAATGATTGGGTACTATTTTACAAAGGTATTTGTGTGGAGTGCGGTATTTGTGTGGAGTGCACCCTTGTATGTAAGTGAAACGTGGGCGATGAACAGTTCTGTCAAGAAGACAATGGACGCTTTCAAAACGTGGTGATCAATAAGAATGCTGAAGATTAGATATGAGGATCATGTAACTAAAGAAGAGGTACGGAATTAAATAGAGTAGGAAGAGGAAATTACGGCACAACTTTGACTACAAGAGGGGTAAGTTGACAGGACATATTATGAGGCGTCAAAGAGTGAGGACAAAGGGGTTGGGTGATAGTATTCTAATAATAATCATTTGTTCAAATGCTATTCTACTATTTTATCTGTTAATGTAAGCAGTGAATTTAGTCTTCCATGCACTCCTCCACAAAACATTTAAACCAAAACTTAAATCAGCTGAACACCAAACCTTTCAACCACTGTCTGACAACTACTGCATTCACTTTCAACTTTCTATAACTATCACTGGCTAGCCCTACACATATACAGATATAAGGAGAACAGAAATAAACAAACAATTTCAGCATATAATTCTTTAGGTTGGCAACATGTACATAAACAAACCAAACAGGAAGGGGCATGAGGTGAACACACTGTAGTTATGACTTCAAATCAGTGTTTTCGGTAAAATGTCTACAGCTAGTGACAGAAGAAAAAAGAGCGAACATGAAAATGTGCTTATGTTCCATAATCTAAGTTTTAGTTCAACCTCCAGCATGTGACCAGGTGAGGGGAAACGTATATGTCCGCCAAAAACTCGATTCACTGTAAATAATCAGTTATGCATTTGAAACAAAACTGAATCATTCTAGATTCCACCGAAAATGCCTTAAAGTAAAAGGTGAAACGCGTCTTGAACCAATAAAGTACAGTCGATAAAGAAAAAAAAACGTTTGTTACTTACCAAAGGAAATAATCAATAGCTGTAGATACTTAGCAAATTACATCTTATGACATACCAGCAAATTAGTTTCTGTTTAACTTCTCATTCCACACGCTATTAAATGCTGTTTAAAAAAAATCATCTATCCCTTCTGAAAAACTGTAGTTTCTTTCATATCTCGGTAGATAAACAGATTTTGAATATTTATCATGCGACGAAATACATGACTTTTTACAAGTTATCGTTTGCAAAAAAACGCTTTTAGATTTCTTGAACCGTTTACGAAATTTGCAGTTGATACAACCACATGGTTTACAACGAGCAGGACGAAGTACCGGTCGCGTCGCGAGCGACCCGCGCGCAGTCACGGCACAGCCCGTCCGCCGACATATCATTCAATATCTCGAGAACGGTGATAGCTATCGTTCTGCTCTCAGCTTTAAAAACAATTTCGATATGTTGGCTAAATTTCATACGCAATAATGTACTACCTAAAATGAACTGTACGCAAAGTCCACGCAATGCGTTTTTACCTCTGCACACTCATTAAAATTTCGTGTAAAGGTTTACGTAAATGCGATACAGCAAGTAGCCACGACGAATATCGAAAAGAAATTCGGCCCTTTATCGAGAGAAGATATCAGGCTGTAACATGCCCAAGAATCAAATTTTTCTACCGAATAGTTTCCTTGGAATCGGATGATAAGTATTTCATATCTGCCGCCGCGTCCGCGCCAGCGGTTCGGCGAAAGTTCTTGTGGCCAGGGGTTGCGTACCTGACGTCACGCTCAGCGCGTTCTGTGATTGGCGGCGCGCACCTGGGGCGCGTCACTTGGCAGCGGAAGCGGTTCGACATGGTCAAACCGCGACGCAGAGCCCGCTGCGCCGCGCCGCTGACGCCGTTTCCATGGCAACCACGCCGCTGACGCGCGGTTTTGACGCGCGGCAGCCCTAGTGGGAACCGGCCTTTACTCCCTGTGGCGCACTGCGGCCGGACGCGCGTCCACTGACCAAGCAAATTGTCAGCATTCCAAGATAGGTCAGCTTGTGAGCGCGTGTTATGTACCATACGGCTACGTGCAAACCCCTAGACCTTTGCAATGTGCAGCCATTTGTGGCAATGTGCTATAGGTAGGCTACATATAAGCTGTAATAGGATGACCGGAGCAGGTAACGTGGTCGGGGTTGTAGGGCGTGGCTGGGTAGAAGAAGGTGGCTGTTTTTAGCAATCTTCCCCTTTATTGTTGGTTCTTGCAATACATTTTCTGGTAGCTCAGCCCCACCGCTCGTGTCGTGGTGGAGACGTGCTGATGCACGCAGCCCGGGGAACGTGACGCCGTGCTCGGTCAGTGACTGCACAGGCAGTAGGACGTCAGCAACACGAGGCCCGGCCTAGCTCGCTTCCTGCAGACACTGCGGCTCGTGACGACGCCGGGAGTCACCGGTGCAGCAGTGGGCAACGCCCTCCGCCGGCCGGTCCTCGGGGACAGCGTCACTGATGACGACGACGTTGCAGCGACCGAACGCCCAATCGGTCGAACTGATGCCGACGCCCACCTCTCGTGTCCTTAAATAGTGCAGACCGCTGCTGAATCCGCCGGTTACACGGCGCCGTGTTTATTAGGATGTTCTCGATGAGTTGGCTAACGCAACCATGCCACACGCGGCCCGCACCTCCGTAATTCTGCTAATGCTGCGTACTGGCTGTTGATGGCTGCCGCGCACATACACACATACCGACGCTCGTTGCAAAACTGTGTCACCTGCATAATGCGCCGGCCAGCCTTCGTCCGCCGTCTGCCGTAAGGCTGGAGCATCGCGCACTGAAACACACTAAATCACAATTTCGCACCTTATTTCCTAAAAATAACCCCTTTTCCTCTACAAGGCTTAATGCACTCTGATGGGCGTATCATCTGTTACAGAGAATCGTAATTCTAGTTATTGAAGTATGCACTGATGATGTGTATGTCTACAACGTTCTCGCGTTTGCTGTCGGACCCTAATATCAACATGATTCGATATTTCGGCGATCCATCTGTCTGATATCTTCAGGAGAACACTGCTGCTGCTGTGTCCTGCTGAAAACTGATGCCAGGACTGCAAATCGTCGTCCTATAGAGGCCTCCTTGCCGTACGCGTCTTATGCGCCGCCCACTATAGCCGCTGCCTTCCAAAACTCACCTGTAACGATATATCACACTCAAAGTCTATTTTCAGACACTCGGGCTGGCCACACAGAAGAATGGTCTGCTTTGATGCAGGATAGTACTGGATTCCACGGCCTGCTAATGGAAATACCATAGTTTATATTAATCAAACTGTCTCCCATGTCATTTCAAATGCCTCTTTACCAGCATTGTTTGAAAACCGAAAGTACTGGCAGCTATCTCAGTCTCGTAAAATTTCATCTTGTGTGCCTCGTTTAAGCAATGTTCACCTAAAAAGATTCGTATTGTATTGTATATTTTTGCCGGTGTGTGAAATGTAATATAGTATTTTGATCATACGTAGACTAATTTCGTCGCGTCATATACACTAAAGAACCAAAGAAACTGGTACACCTGACCAATATCATGTAGGACCCCCGTGAGCATGCAGAAGTGCCGCAACACTACATGGCATGGACTCGACTAATGTCTGAAGTAGTGCTGGAGGGCACTGACCACATGACTCCTGCAGGAATGTCTATAAATCTGTAAGAGTACGAGAGGGTGGAGATCTCTTCTGAACAGCTAGTTGCAAGGCATCCCGGATGCGCTCAACAATGGAGTTTAGTGGCCAGCGGAAGTGTTTAAACTCAGAAGAGTGTTCCTGGAGCCACTCTGCAGCGATTCTGGACATATTGGGTGTCGCATTGTCCTGCTGGAATTATCCAAGTCCGTCGGAATCCACAATGGACATGAATGGATGTAGGTGATCAGACAGGATGCTTATGTACACGTCACCTGTCAGAGTCGTATCTAGAAGTATTGGGATCCCACTTCACTCTAACTGCACACGCCCCACACTATTACAGAGCCTCCACCAGCTTGAACAGTTCCCTGCTGACATGCAGGGTCCATGGATTCATGAAGATTATCTCCATACCCGTACACATCCATCCGCTCGATACAATTTGAAAAGAGACTCGTCCGACCAGGCAACATGTTTCCAGTCATCAACAGACCATTGTCGGTGTCGACGGGCGCAGGCGAGGCTTAAAGCTTTGAATCGTGCAGTCTTCAAGGGTACACGAGTGGGCCTTCGGCTCCGGAAGCCCATATCGATGATGTTTCGTTGAATGGTTCGCACTCTTGACACTTGCTGATGGCCCAACATGGAAATTTGCAGCGATCTGCGGAAGGTTGCGCTTCTGTCACGTTGAACGATTCTCTTCAGTCGTTGCTGGCCCCGTTTTTGCAGTGTCTTTTTCCGGCCGCAGCGATGTCGGAGATTTGATGTTTTACCGGATTCCTGATAATCACGGTACACTCGAGAAATGGTCGTTCGGGAAGATCCCCACTTCATCGCTACCTCGGAGATGCTGTGTTCCATCGCTCGTGCGCCAACTAAACATCACGCTCAAATTCATTTAAATCCTGGTAACTTGCCATTGTATCAGCAGTAACCGATCTAACAACTGCGCCAAACACTTATTGTCTTACATAGCGTTGCCGACCGCAGCGCCGTATTCAGCCTGTTTACATATCTCTGCTTTTGAATGCGCTTACCTATACCAGTTTCTTCAGTGTATTTCCTCGTTCAGCGCGGTGTGAAAAGAATTGTTTTTACCGAAGTTTTTCCCATCTTGTTGGTTGCAGGTTCGTGGAATTCTCTTCAGTATCGAGGTAGGCGTCATAGGTATTGATAATAAACAGAAATACAGATTATTAGTTGAAGCTTACTTACTAATGTCCGTCGGCGAAAACCAGTTTATTCGTTGCTGAAAATAATGCTTTTGTACTGTTACAATGATGGTGAACATACCCTTTATTTAATTAACACCCATCCAATCATTTGTTTTATATCCCAGAACGGAAGAAGCCCCAATAATCTTAGTCTTAATTACTACGTACAGAGATCATGGTCTCTCGGAAATAATATTTAACCATTGTCCGCTACTATGAGCGCAGTTACTGTGTAATGTCTCTGGCTCTCACTCTCGCTACAAAGTTTTTACACACAACCAGACCGTATAGAAGTAATATATTACACACCAATCTTCCAAATTTTGTAGCCATGTGTGACGATGATGTTCCACGTTGTCCTGAACTGTGCGAAACGAACTGCCGACATAAGCCTTCCCACAGTGACACTGGAATTTGTATACACCAGGCGTCCTGGGCCCCAAATCATCTTTCACAAAGCCGAGCAGTGCCCTAATCGTGGAAGGTGGACGGAACACACTCTTAATGTAAAACCTGCTCAAAATTCTTCCAGTCTCAAACGATATGCCCCCAACATGAGGAATAAAGGCCACAGACATGCGCTTCTTCATGCGCCTCTGGGGATGGTCCAAACTGCATAGCCCGACGAATCTGCTTATCAGAGTTGTCATCTTCCTTAATCGCGGTCATCAAATGCGCAAGTTCTTGGGTTAAACTGTCCTAGCATATGTTCTGGATATCAGAGTCCTAAGAATGACGTAGCATTGGTACAGTTGAAACTGCCGACCGAAGTGGCCGCGCGGTTCTGGCGCTGCAGTCTGGAACCGCGAGACCGCTACGGTCGCAGGTTCGAATCCTGCCTCGGGCATGGATGTGTGTGATGTCCTTAGGTTAGTTAGGTTTAACTAGTTCTAAGTTCTAGGGGACTAATGACCTCAGCAGTTGAGTCCCATAGTGCTCAGAGCCATTTGAACCATTTGAAACTACCTCTTTAATTATTTTTTTTTATTAAACACTGACCTACAGAATCTTCCCTAACAAAGACAACTCAAACTTAAGCTATTCAATTACGAGCCCATAATATAAAAGCCCAACCCAATCTGTTTGCTCTGTAATGACGACATGACTTCAAATAATTAACTCGAAAGAATGGCCCTGAATTAGAAGAAATCCTAACAATAACCCATACATTTCAT
Source organism: Schistocerca nitens (assembly GCF_023898315.1). Classification (NCBI taxonomy): domain Eukaryota; kingdom Metazoa; phylum Arthropoda; class Insecta; order Orthoptera; family Acrididae; genus Schistocerca; species Schistocerca nitens. The sequence goes on from NC_064617.1 coordinate 691,430,194, forward strand.
GAGTCACTTACCTCACAGAAAATCTACATAACACGTATTACAGAAATTACTGCAAGCAGCAACTACAACCAGCTGGATAAAAAGATTCTAACTACTACAGGCTCTAACCACTAGCAGGCATTTGGTTAGCAAACGAAAGATTTTGTTGAAGAGCAAACAATGTATTTAGCAGATTTTACCTTAATCATGTGACATACAGTTCCAAAAGCTATATAATCGTCAATAATTCCACTACCCCAACATTAGCAAATACATCAATCATCATTTTACGATGGATGTCCGTCCAACCACAGAGTCCCTTACCGAAGGCGCCGAGCGCTGTCAGTGATATTAATACAGTCTATAGCGCTGCCAACATACAAACATATAAACAGGCTACTTGCACAGTGGATGGCAACTCTTTGCATGCAAGAACTTACACATTTGATGGCTGTGTTTAAGGAAAATGGATACTCTGAGAAGCAGATTCGTCGATCTATGGATTCTGGACCATCTAAAGAGGTGCATGAAGATGAGCACAGATCTGTGGCCATTATTCCTTATGCTTAAGCATGTCGTTTAAGACTTGAAAAATTTTAAGGAGTTTTAATAGTAAGCGTTTGTTCCATCCACCATACAAGATTATGGCACTGTTCTGCTCAGTGGAAGATGTTTTGCGATTTCGGAAACCTGGCATATATAAAATCTTGTGTCAGTGTGGGAAGTTTAGAGCAGGTGTGTGGAACATTGCAGTCATACGAAGTTACAACAGTCGGAAAAAATTTGCGGTAGTAGAATATTGCCTAAACGAGGGACATGAGATGCAATTTGATGATACTAAGATAGTTATCAGTACTTCTGGTTTTTGAACAGCATTTGTGAAAAAGGAAATTGAAATTACGTCGACAGATTTTTTGATTAATAGAGACGTGGAACGCTGTACTATACCGCATCAAAACAGAATGTTCTTTCGTGCGGCCAGCCCGAGAGTTTGAAAATAGTCTTTGAGTGCGATACATCGTTGCCGCCAGTGTTCTACTAAGTGCAGCGCCAACAGTGCAGTCTTGTAGGGCAGCAGCAGTGGTTTGCGGCGCATGCGCCGTTTACGACACGGAGGCTTATATAGGACTACAACTTGCAACCTTCGCATCCTCCAGATCTCGAGCGCCATGCGCTCCGCCTCGCCTTCCGTAACGCCTCACGTCCCCCTAGCAGATCCTCTACAACTTGATTTCTTTCCCCATCTGTTCCTTTTCCTCGAACATATCTGTGTTCTCTACACCTCCCGCCGACTTGATCCCCCCCATCCCCTGGTTGCTCCTCTCCTCTCAAACTCTCGCCCGCCCCCCGCCCCCTCCCCCCCCCAGATAATGCCCTCTCTCCCTCCATTTATCCCTCCTATCAACTCTGATGCTCATCTCCCCCTCTCTTCCTCTGTCCTTTTCCCGGGCTCCCTCTCCCCCCCCCTCCCATCCTGTTTTTTTCCCTCTACCCCACCAAAACTCTCTTTGACTCCCTTCTCTCCCTAGAGTCCTTTTGCATACCCCTTCTCTGCCTTTCCCATCTCGTGTCTGCCCTGCCCCCCCCCCGCCCCCTATGAGTCCCCCCACTCCGTTGGCTCCTTCCTCCCACTTCGCCTTTCCCTCTTCCCCCTTTTTTCCCCTCATCTGTCCAGGTCCCCCCCCCCCCCCGCATCTGCCCTTGGCTGTGGTGTGTCATCTTCATGCTAACTTTTTAGTGCAGTGTTTTAAGTGAGTGTTAAGTGTTGTGTCTCTTTTCTGAAGTGTAGCGAATAGCAATCATACTGTCGCCATGTTTTTTTTTACTGTCTGTATACTATTTTACCTGTCTGATTCCTGTGTATTTAATTATCTTCACCAACCCTTTGTTTTATGTTTTAACTTCCACAACTTTCCGCCTTTTTACAATTTAAGTCACTGTTTTTATCGCCTGCTTTTATTGTTTATTATCTTCTTCTTATGTTTTTAAAAATTCTGTAGGCTGAAGAGCGGCGTACTAATCTGCTGCCAGCCTGCCCCCTTGGGGGGAAATCGAAACTCAATAAAGGGAAAAAAAACCTTTGCATCAGTTCACAGCAGGATTCAGCAGCATAAACGTTCTATTTAAGATGGTTCACAGATGGATCTCCGAAATTTTAAATCATGGTGAGTTTAGGATCCAACAGGAAACCTGAAGAGCCTATCAGGAATTACTAAGCTGGGAAAAGCCCACCCGGTTGGCCGTGTGGTCTAAAGCATGGCTTTCCGGGCGGGAAGGAGCGCCGGTCCCCGGCACGAATCCGCCCGGCGGATTTATGCCGAGGTTTGGTGAGCCGGCCAGTCTGTGGATGGTTCTTAGGCGGTTTTCCATCTGCTTCGGCAAATGCGGGCTGGTTCCTCTTATTCCGCCTCAGCTACACTATGTCGGCAATTGCTGCACAAACAAGTTCTCCACGTACGCGTACACCACCATTACTCTACCACGCAAACATAGGGGTTACACTCGTCTGGTGTGAGACGTTCCCTGGGGGGGGGGGGGGTGCACCGGGGGCCGAACCGCACAATAACCCTGGGTTCAGTGTGGGGCGGCAGAGGGGTGAAGTGGACTGCGGTAGTTGTCGTGGGGTTGTGGACCACTGCGGCTGCGGTGGGGACGGAGCCTATCCGTCGTATCTTGGCCCCGGTTAACATAACATAACAAGCTGGGAAAGCCTATGAAGTCAAGAAAGAGAACTTACCTGTTAGAATGTCGCAGTGGAGAGGAGAGATACGGGGCATCAAGCTCTACATCCCTCTCGCAGGGCTAGCAATCTACACTCGTGATTCACGCTTCTGCGAAAACAGAGCTGAAACACTGTAGGGACGACCGATAGGAAGGCAAGTATTGACGCAACTATAGCCTTGACTTGTGTGTGGATAGTTTTGGTCGGTTAGAGTATACCTCGCGAATGGAAGATTCCCAGCTCGACTCCCGATTTGGCATACAGTTTAAATCTGCGAGGGAGTTTCAAAACAGCGCTGACTCCGCTGCGGAGTGAAAGGTTGATTCTGTAGTAGATTACTTGTAAATATAGAGTCACCAAGTGTTGTGTGTGAGGCGGTAGGCAGTCTTTGCAGCTTCTGGAGCTAAGTAACGTTGTGGTGTTGCAGGATCATCCGCATCTTCCTGAGGAGGGCGCCCCTGGACGCTGCCGACGTCGAGACCACGGGAGACTCCGGCGAGACGTGACAACTGCCGGCCACTGCACCAACTCCAACGCTCGCCAGCTCACTAGTCCGCCGACGTTGCCCCTCGACCTCTGCAGCGCTCTGGCTTAGCTTGTGTGCCAGATACTGCTACAGACCAGCTGCACTGGAAATTTGTAACAGTGGATCGACCTCTATCTGCCACGTCTGAGTTCAAACCAGTGCGATCATTCCACATTGTGACAATTTCTCGTGTACTCTCAGAACTTTTATACCACACCACTACGGATGCGTACGTTTAGAAGAAAATAAAATATTTTTAATTTTTCGCAGTAATTTTTTTTTTTATTATTGAATCTAATCATAGATTACTGTCAGTGTTTAATGTCTACAATTTTCTCAATAACTTACATCACTTATTCCTGATTTTTTTTCTAAAATAATTTTCTTATTCTTAACGATTTCTTTCTATTAATACCGATTATTGAATATTGTGTCTCCCCAGTTCTTTTCATATTTATAATTCAGTCATTGCTTGACTTATAATTTGAGAAATACGAGGCGTGTTTTTTAAGTAAGTACCGTTTTGAAATTTAAAAAAAGACGTGTTAAGATGTCTCAATAATTTTATTTTTATGTGAAAGCCTGTACCTTAATCTACTTTTCTACATTATTTCCGTCAATATTGAGGCACTTGTCATAACGTTGCACCAGTTTTTGAATACCCTCCTCATAGAAGTCTGCCGCCTGACTTGTTAACCACAGCATCACCACTGTTTTGACTTAGTCATCTTCTTGAAGACGCTGACCGCCCAGGCAGGAACAGATGGTAGTCACTGGGCGCAAGATCGGGGCTGTACGGAGGATGATCTAGAGTTTCCCATCGAAAAGATGTGATGAGATCTTTGGTCTGATTCGCCACATGCGGACGGGCTTTGTCTTGCAGCAAAACGATGCCCTTGCTCAACTTCCATGGACTGTTTATTTGATTCTGGTGTGACGTAGGTCACCCATATTTCATCGCTCGTAACAACTTGGCTTAAGAAATCATCACCGTCGTTGTGGTATCGCTCAAGGAAAGTCAATGCACTGTCTAAACGTTTGGTTTTGTGCTCATCCGTCAACATTTTCGGTACCCAACGTGCGAACAATTTTCGGTAATTCAAGTGCTCGGTCACAATATCGTACAAAACACTACGAGAAACATTAGGAAAGTCATCCTGCAAGGAGGAAATCGTAAAGCGTCTGTTTTCTCTCACCTTATTGTCCACTTCCTGCAGCAAACTTTCATTAACGAGCGAAGGACGCCCACTCCGTTGTTCATCATGCACATTTGCGCAGCCATCTTTAAATGCTCTCACCCACTTTCTTACCATTCCATCACTCATAATGTTTTCTCCGTAAATTGTACATATCCCACGATGAATATCGATCGCTTTTAGGCCTTTAGCACTAAGAAATCTTATAACAGCCCGTACTTCACAGTCGTCGGGACTCACGATTATCGGAGGCATCTTAAACACTCAGTACACAATGTAAACAAGGGAGAATCAGACTGAAATAGCGTCAGTGCGTAGATTAAGGTACAGGCTTTCATGCAAAAATAAAATTATTGAGATATCTTAGCACGTCTTTATTTTAAATTTCAAAACGTTACTTAATTAAAAAACACGCATCGTATTTGCGTTGCTATTAATTTTCCTACATATCTCAGTGGGCATATCCTACAACAGATGGATTGAGAGAGAATTTAACATTGACAGTCAGCGACCAAAATAAATGAACCACGTAATTGCATTCGACCATTCTGCCAGCAGCCCTATAACTTATATCGTTTTTCAATAATGATATTCACTTTTTATGTGCTGCAGCCATTTGCCGAAGATACAAAAATTGCTTTGGGAGATTAACGTTTTTCCAAACGTCAAAACACGTTCGAAGGTGTAACATGGTCATGTATCTAGGAACGAATATTCGACTGAAATTTAAAAGCGTTCCAGTAAATAAAAAAAAATTAAATAATAATAATAATAATAATAATAAAAAGTTCAAATGGCACTGAGCATTATGGGACTTAACATCTGAGGTCATCAGTCCCCTAGAACTTAGAACTACTTAAACCTAACTAACCTAAGGACATCACACACATCCATGCCCGAGACAGGATTCGAACCTGCAACCGTAGCGGTCGCGCGGTTCCAGACTGAAGCGCCTAGAACCTCTCGGCCACACCGGCCGGCCTCGTTCCAGTCGACAAAATCTTGTCAACATTGTATTTAACAGTTTGTCTGATATATTCTTACTTCACTACACACGGAGAAGTATCTGTATGATAAAAAAACCAGTTAAAGTTAAAAACATTTTGAAATAAAAGTTACTGGAAACTAACGCAGATTTCCATTTCAAGATGATGACGAACTCCCATAGATAAACTATTAAAACATTAAAGTAGCTCAGTTCATTTACAAGTATCACATTTCCATAGCACGAGATCATCTTCTGTTCCAAGGGCCGAGGTGGTGCATTACCAATGAAGTGTGGTTAAACTGTCCAGATGTTGTATAAATAGTTCTAAAATATGTAGCATTTTACTCACCATAAAATTACGTACCTGAAGAATTTACAACATATTCCAAATAGTTTTAATGTATTATAAAGCGCTTAATTGTGCAGAAGGCGAAATATTTACAAATGCTACAGGAATCGCAACTTCATGACCAATAACAACAAAAACTGCAGAACGCGGCGAAAACTGTATGCTAATCTCGAGTGCGCATTTCTTTGTGTTTTTCTAACGCAAGTCACTAGACTGAAGTACTGACCAAAAAAACATCGTGTGTTCTTACGTGCACTATCATCTAGGTACAACACTCTCTGCTACATATAGATCCCTAGATAAGTTATTTCTATGGAGTGGACATAGCAAACCAAAGAATTAAATTTGAGAACCGTGCGTGATTGGACCATAATGCATATAGACTCTTAGAGCTAGAATATCTGTGGAGTGAGCATAGTGTATCACACATTTCCCAAAAGCAAAATTAACACGTCACTTATCACTTGGCAAGTTGAACTGATTACCCACTCAAAGTAGGAACAAACTTCGTCACATAAGTCATATTCCAGTTTAAAGTAGCGCTTCTTGTTTCATCGTATTGCGAGTGCGGAAGTAGTAGCGCAACAGGAAAGTCGCCCAACTCTACATTGTTGCTAAATTTCTTCAAGATGGCGGAGCCAAGATGGCGGTGATAGATATGAAAACATCACAATGATGTCATGGTGGGAAGTTCAAATTTTGGCAGAAAAATAGGTCAATTGGGCTAACTTCACTAACCTAACCCCCTCCCCTCCCCCCTCCCCATCACCTTCCCCAGAAAATGATGGGAAGTTCAAATTCCAGCAGGACAATGCAACACAACACAGCTACCTCCACTAACCTAAGAAAATGGCAGAAAAAAGGTCACTTGGGCCACCTCCACTAACCTAAGCCGTCTGTCCGCCATCTCTTCCTAGGAATTGGCAGGGAAAGGACTCAGCCTGGGTTGAGCTGCTGGATAGGATGGACATAAGTCTTTATTTTGTATGCAGTGTTTATTGAAACAATTTGAGGCAGTAGCTCCATCCAGTGTGTCCACCATGAGGATCGGAGTCCAATTGACATAGTACACAGTACTGCCACCAGAGGGAACTGTCGTCCCTTCCGTGATGTATTCCAAGATGGAATTGTGGGAAAAGGACTCAGCCTGTTCTGAGCTGCTGGAGAGAGGACGGACTGTACTTTATTTATTTTGGAGCAGTTTATTTAGGGATGGAATTCACATAGTTTATTTATTGCACTGATACAAAACACTGGCTCTGATTGCTTGGGGTGACAATACACAACCTACAGACCTGCAAATTATTCGTAAGTCACCGAAATAATGCCGCACACTGATGTGCAGACACGAAAACAACTCTTAAATTACCGAAAAAATGCAATACACAGCATACAGAGCTGCAGACTACTCATAGATCACCGAACTAATGCAGTACACTGATGTGCAGATACGAAAACAACTCGTAAATTATCAAAAAACGCTTAAATAGCCGAAAGTAATGCAGTGCATGAACACTCAGTGCATGTAAAAAACGCTTTCGAACTATTGTCAACTGCAATATATCAGCAAACTGTCCCAACGTGCACATGCGCCGCCGCTGCCGCCACGAGCCACCACCGGACAGACAAATACAGGGCCACGAGATATTGCTCTCTGGCTGCTACCACATACATCCAGTAGGTGAAAGTCATGTCTATTTTCAGGTATACAGTTAGAATTCTTCGAATGTTATACTGATGTCACATGTCTATGTAAAAAAGAGCCAAGTCACCCTCTGGATGCGCACATGTTTAGCATTGCTGGTGCGATGCCTCTCTACCTCCGGTCCAGCGAAGACCTTCTTGCCAAGTGAATCACCCTTGTAGATGCAGCTATACTGACGTCACAGGTCATGCTATAGAAATCTGTTCCAAAGCTTCCTAGACCAGCACAGGGTGGATTGTTCCTAGCGATCCTAACAAGACATGTGAGACGCCTCTGGTCGCGCACGTGTTTACTGTGACCAGTTTCTACCTGCAAGTCCAGCATTAAGCAAGAGATGTCTGCATAGTGGCCCACCCACGCAGGTGCATCCAAAAGGTTCTCAGTGTTATATTGACATCATATAGCTATGTAAATAAGGGCCAAGTCGACCTCTCGGAAATTGTAAAGTATCGCAGAAATAGTTATTAAACCTATTCATGCATTATCCCTATTTGATTTTGTATTTATAACCCTATATTCACCTGACCAGAATCCTGTTCCTCCTGCCACTGAACTTCTCAACACCCACTATATTTAGCTGTAACCTATCCATTTCCCTTTTTAAATTTTCTTACCTACCTGCCCAGTTAAGGACTCTGACATTCCACGTTCCGATCTGTAGAACGCCAGTTTTGTTTCTCTTTGATAACGACATCCTCCAGAGTAGGCCCCACCCGCCGGCTGGGGTGGCTGAGCGGTTCTAGGCGCTACAGTCTGGAACCGCGCGACCGCTACGGTCGCAGGTTCTAATCCTGCCTCGGGCATGGATGTGTGTGATTTCCTTAGGTTAGTTAGGTTTAATTAGTTCTAAGTTCTAGGGGACTGATGACCTCAGAAGTTAAGTCCCATAGTGCTCAGAGCCAATTGAACCATTTTTGAGTCCCCACCCGGAATGGGAACTATTTTACCTCCAGAATATTTTACCCAAGAGGATGCCATCTTCATCTAACCGTACAATAGAGCTGCAAGCCCTCAGGAAAAACTACAGTTGTAGTTTCCCCTTGCTTTCAGCCGATCGCAGTACCAACACAACAAGGCTGTTTTGGTTGATGTTACAAGGCCAGATCATTCAATCATCCAGACCGTTGCCCCTGTAACTACCGAAAAGGCTGCTGCCCCTCTTCAGGAATCATGCGTTTGTCTGACCTGTCAACAAATACCCCTCCGTTGTGGCTGCATCTACGGTACGGCTATCTGTATCGCTGAGGCACGCAAGCCTCCCCACCAACGGCAAGGTCCATGATTCATGAGAAGGGGGGGGGGGGGGGGGGAGAGGGATAAAGGCGTACCCGAGTCATATAATTATAGTTAGCGGTGACTTCAATTTGCCCTCGATATGTTGGCGCAAATACAAGTTTAAATGCGAAGGTATCCATAAAACTTCATCCGAAATTGTTCTAAACGCATTCTCTGAAAATTATTGCGAGCAGTTAGTTCATAAGCCCTCTCGAATAGCAAACGGCACATATGACCACTTAACAACAAATAAACCTAAGCTAAATAACGATCATCAAAACGGACACAGAGATTAGTGAACACAAGATTGTCATAGCGAGACTGAATACCGCAACTCCCAGACCCGCCAAAAATAAACAAGAATATATCTGTTAAGTAAACAAGAAGATAAAAATTCACTTGGTGCCTTGCTGAGAGACAACTTCCGCTCCCTCCAAATTAACAATACAAGTGTAGACTAGAAGTGAATTCAAAGAAATAGTATCGACAGCAGTTGAGACATTTATACCAAATAAAGTAAAAAAGATGGAGCTGATTCCCCACGGTATATAAAACAGGTCAGAACGCCGGTACAGAAATGACGAAAAAAACATGCTAAATTTACATGAACGCTAGTTCCCCAAGATTGACAATATTTTGCAGAAGCTCGAAATTTAGCGCGGACTTCAATGCAAGATGCTTGTAATAGTTCCCACAACGAAACTTTGTCACGAAACCTGGCAGAAAATCCAAGTATGCTTGCGGCAAGTCACAGTCAATGCATTCTCTACGCAACAGCAGTGGAAATATTGTTGATGGCAGTGGTGCTAAAGCAGAGTTACTAAACACAGCCTTCCGAAATTTCTTCACAAAAGAAGAATTGAAAACAGCTACCAACATGAATAACAGTAGATATCCTCGGAGTAGTGAAGCAACGTAAATCACTCAATATAAAAAAATCTTCCTGTCCAGATTGTATCCAATTAGGTTCCTTTCAGAGTACGCTGATGCAATAGTCCCATCAATGTATCCAATTACGTTCCTTTCAGAGTATGCTGATGCAATAGCTTCATCAACCGTGCACTCGACGAAAGATCCGTACCTAAGGCTGGAAAGGTGCACATGTCACACCAATATTCAAGAAAGGTAATAGGAATAATACACTAAATTAGAGGTCCATATCATTGAGGTTGACATGCAGCAGGATTTTGGAACGTATATTATGTTCGAACATTATGAATTATGTCGATGAGAACGGTCTATTGACACACAGTGAACACGAATTTAGAAAACATCGTTCTTGTGAAGACAACCAGTTCTTTACTCACACGAAGTGTTGAGTGCTATCAACAAAGGATTTCATGTTGACTCCGCATTTCTAGATTTCCAGAAGCTTTTGACACCGTACTTTATTAGCTGCTTATAATCAAACTGCGCGCTTATGAAATATCGTCTCGGTAATGCGTCTGGATTCGTGATTTCCTGGCATAGAAGTCACAGTTGGTAGTAACTGATGCAAAATCATTGAGTAAAACAGAAATGATTTCTGGCGTTCCCCGAGGTAGTGTTATAGACCCAGCCGGCCGCTGTGGCCGAGCGGTTCTAGGCACTTCAGTCTGGAACCACGCGGCTGCTACGGTCGCAGGTTAGAACCCTGCCTCGGGCATGGATGTGTGTGGTGTCCTTAGCTTAGTTAGGTTTAAGTAGTTCTAAGTTCTAGGGGACTGATGACCTCAGATGTTAAGTCCCATAGTGCTCAGAGCCATTTGAACCAATTTGTTATCGCCCCTGTGCTGTTCCTTATCTATGTAAACGATTTAGGAGACAATCTGAGCACATGTCTTAGGTTGTTAGCAGATAATTCTGTCGTTTATCCTCCAGTAAAGTCATAGGAAGATCAAAACAAATTGCAAAACGATTTAGATAAGATATTTACATGGTGCGAAAACTGGCAGTTGAACCTAGATAATGAAAAGTACGAGATCATCCACTTGAGTTCTTAAAGACATCGGTTAAACTTCGGTTACACGACTAAATACCTGCGAATTACATTTACTGACAGCTTAAATTGGAAAGAACGCATAGAAAATGTTGTGGGGAAGGCGAAGCAAAGATTGCGTCTTATTGGTGGAACATTAAGAAGATACAAAAGATCTACTAATAGTGCTTACTCTACGCTTGTCCATCCGCTTTTGGAGTACTGCTATGCGGTGTTGCATCATTACGCAGTACATCGAGAAACTTCAAAGAAGGGTAGCACGTTTTGTATTATCGATAGATACGGGAGAGAGTGTCGCGGACATGATACAGGATTTGGGGTGCAAATCATTAAAACAAAGACGTTTTTCGTTGCGGCAGGTTCTTTTCAATCACGAACTTTCTCCTCCGAATGCGAAAATATTTAGTTGACACCTACTTACGCAGGAAGAAACGATTGTCACGATAAAATAAGGGATATCGCAGCTATCACGGAAAGATATAGGCGTTCGTTTTTCCGCGAGCCGTTCAAGAGTTGAATATATAAAGTTACTGTAAAAGTGCTTCGATGAGCCGTCTGCCAGACACTTAAATGTGAATGTCAACACACATTTCAAATATCTGAAAGTCTCAAGAGTGATACTTCATCTTAATTACACAGTGCTTAGGTATCTCAAACCCGCTTTCGGTTTTAACCAATGCCTACTCTGAGCTGCCATATTGTCATTTCTCGTAGTTCATTATCGGTTCTCCGCACAAAAACCGATTATTATCATTATACATCTCACAGACCAATGCGATGAATGCGAGTTTCTTGTCACATACGGTCATGTTAGGGACAGTAGCGTTTGAGATCTGAACTTAACAATATGCTGCCAAGATTGTACTAACATGAAGAACCCGAACAGAACTTTAGCTCACCTCGATCTCTCTCGCAAGAACTGTCAAGTAAGTTACTAGAGAGACATGCGCATAGTGCTGACAGCATGTCACCAATTTCTGTCTCTGATTCAGAATCGCTATAGCTATGATACTTAACGACTCGGTTTATGTCCATACTTGAAGTATACCAAATTAGATTAGATTAGTACTTGTTCCATAGATCATGAATACGACACTTCGTAATGATGTGGAACGTGTCAGGTTAATAAAAGGTGTCTATACAAGATATTACATTACACAAAATATTAAATGACACTTAATTTTTTTTGTGTGTGGGGTGGGGAAATTACCCACTTACTATATCCAAAAATTCATCTAATGAGTAGAAGGAGTTGTCATTCAGAAATTCTTTTAATTTCCTTTTAAATGCTATATGATTATCTATCAGACTTTTGATGCTATGAGGTAAGTGACCAAAGACTTTTGTTGCAGCATAATTTACCCCCTTCCGAGTCAAAGTTAGATTTAACCTTGAGTAGTGAAGATCATCCTTTCTCCTAGTGTTGTAGCCATGTACACTGCTATTAGTTTTCAATTCGTTCAGGTTGTTAATAACAAATTTCATAAGTGAATATATATATTGTGAGGCTACAGTGCAGATCCCTAGCTCTTTAAATAAATGTCTGCAGGATGATCTTCGATGAGCTCCAGCAATTATTCTGATTATACGCTTTTGTGCAATGAACACTCTTTTACTCAATGATGGGTTACCGCAGAATATGATGCCATACGAAAGCAGAGAATGAAAATAGGCGTGGTAAGCTAATTTACTGAGATGTATATCGCCAAAATTTGCAGTGACCCTAATAGCATAAGTAGCTGAACTCAAACGTTTCAGCAGATCTTCAGTGTGTTTTTTACCGTTCAACCCCTCATCAATACATACACCTAGAAATTTTGAATATTCTACCTTAGCTACCGATTTCTGATCGAAGTCTATATTTATTAATGGTGTCATTCCATTTACTATGTGGAACTGTATATACTGTGTTTTGTCAAAGTTTAATGAGAGCCCATTTGCAGAGAACCACTTAATGATTTTCTGAAACACATCGTTTACCATTACATCAGTTAATTCTTGTCTGTTGTGTGTGGTAACTATACTTGTATCATCGGCAAAAAGTACCAGCTTTGCATCTTCGTGAATATAGAATGGCAAGTCATTAATATATATTAAGAACAGCAGAGAACCCAAGACCGAACCTTGCGGCACCCCATTCTTGATTGTTCCCCCGTATGAGGAATCACCAGTTTTTTGCATATTATGTGAACTGCTTATTTCAAGTTTCTGCACTCTTCCAGTTAGGTATGATTTAAACCATTTGAGCGCTGTCTCATTCATACCACAGTATCTGAGCTTATCTAGAAGTATTCCATGATTGTCACAATCAAAAGCCTTTGAGAGATCACAAAAAATCCCAAGGGGGCCTTCCGATTACTTAGAGCATTTAATATTTCATTAGTGAAAGTATATATAGCATTTTCCGTTGAAAAACCTTTCTGGAAACCAAACTGACATTTTGTTAAAACTTTATTCTTACAAAGGTGTGAAGCTACTGTACAATACATTACTTTTTCAAGTATTTTGGATAAGGCAGTCAGAAGAGAGATTGAGCGGTAGTTGTTGAAATCAGACGTATCCCCTTTTTTATGCAGTGGTTTAACAATGGTATACTTCAGTCTATCTGGGAAAACAGAAAGGTGAAAGAAGATTTCTTCGGGAATTTTATACAGCTTTTCACAGTGGTGCACTCCCTCCAGTTCATCTACACATAACTGCAGCATCCAGCCTCCAGTTGCACACAGGTAACGTAGTGGGTAGCAGGAGTGTCACGACTGCATGTATTACATCGTCGTTACAATGACCTATATGCACCCTTGAATACGTGTGTCACGTTCGGATCTTGTACCACAGACACTCACCCGACTAGAAGTATACTGCATACACATAGCGAATTTCATTGTTTTACCTATGTAACTGCGGTGTTATTGTTTAGCTGTACTCAGAGAACTCTCAAAAACAGGATTTTGTCATCTTCACGTTTCCACGGCGCAATGACTGCTCTAATAAGTTTCGGTCGTGCAGCCGCATAAATTCCACTTCTTCTTTTGATATTTCGGCCGTGCATCGTTCAGCCATCTTCAGAGTGAGCCGAATGACTGACGCTCCAGAACTCGCTCCGTTCTTTTAAAACTGCGTTTGACGCCAAAATACGCAATGCGCCACCGTAGAGTGCCCAGTGTCAATACAGTGCTCTGGCACAACTGGTTTCTTAGGCTGTAAGAGCCGGTTGTATGTGCGGTGTTGTGTGCACCTTTCATCGACTGTACGTGTTGTCTGTTCGATATAAGAAAGGCCACACTCACAGGGGATCTTGTAAACCCCAGGCTTCCAAAGTACCAAGTTATCTTTGCAGGGGATCCTTCCTATTTTTGGCGATAGGCTTCCCACATATGGCAGAAATACCGTGGATTTAAAACTCTCCGCGTCTTATTTGCTTCCTTATGCCCTCCCTTGGTTTCATTTGTAGTGCCTAACGTATCTACTGCAGAGAACACCCACTGGCTTAAAAAACTCTCTTCAATTGTAGAAGCTCGTCCTCCAGACTGGCACAAAGAGCACACATCGTTGCTGAAGAGAGCAATCTGGAAGACGAGCTTCTGCACTTGAAGAGATTTTTTGAAGACAACAGGTACTCTCCTCAGGAGATACGTAAGGCATTACGAATGAAACCAACAGTGGACGTAAGGAATGCAGAAGAATACACGGAAAGTTTGAAATCCGTGCCCTTCCTGCCTTATGTGGGAAGTCTTTCGTCAAAAGTAGGATGGACCCTCAGCAGACACAAAATAAAAATGATTTTTCGCCCTTCACCAAAGACAGCAGCGCTCTTTGGTTCCATTAAATATGATTTGGTGCTTAGGAAGCCTGGAGTTTACAAGGTCCCCTGTGAGTGTGGCCTTTCATACAGTGGACAGATCGTATAAAAATGATAATTTTGCTGTTTTCTAATTTTGACAAGTAAAGATTTTAACCTTGACATCTACATATTTTAATTAAGTATTTTTAATATAAAAAATATCTACTGAATACAGTATGTGCAAATGGAATGTAACAAATGTACCAGATGCCACCTGTCGGTAATAGTGTTATAATTAATATAAATGACGTGCACTCTGCCAACCAATTTTATGTGACGTAGCATGTGAAAGTTGCTGGATTTGGACGGGTTACTCCAGTAACTGAAATATCAGGTACGTTCTGGTACATTTGATGTAGATTAGATAGGATGAAAAAGATTTGCTTCCGTGAAATAGTAAATTAGTATCATTATTTTTACAGATCTGAAGATGGTTCTGAATGAACCGAAACCGGTCAAATGAATAAAAAAAAAAAATTTTGCAATCAAGACGGATTTTAAGTAACATTATAAAATCACTGACTGCTGTTATCCCATAAGACATTATGTCTGTTTTTGCAAACATTGGACAGACGACACGTACAGTCCATGAAAGATATGCACAACACAACAGGTGCACCCGGCTGTTACAACCTAATAAATCGGTGGTGGCAGAGCACTGCACTGACACTCTATGGTGTACGAAAACGACGAAATTTTGCCTCGGCTTCATCTTTCTGGGACTCAGTATTGAATGAAGCAATTGAAATTCGGTTGGCGACGAATTTAATTAATAGAGATTGCGGCTTCCGCTTGGATAAGTCATGAAATCCGCAGCTTCTGTAACAAACGTACAGAGATGTTGCCACAGTACAGCTCGCAATGATACATCGATATCCCAGCGTGGATTGACCGCGCAGCCACAGAGCTATTCGTGCATATGTTGCACTTAATTGCCACCGATCAACGTCTCTTGGCGTCTTGTGTATCTGTGGCGGCGTGCGCAATGGCGTGGTCCGCGAGTTTAAAAGGACGAAGCGGGTGCTGGAGCGTCAGTCAATGGGCTGTCTCTGAAAATGCTTGAACAACACACGGCTGAAATATCAGAAGATGAAGTGGAATTTATGCGGCTGCACGCCGGAATTTTAATGGAGCAGGCTATTATCAATAAGCTCAAAAAATGATTCAAATGGCTCTGAGCGCTATGGGGCTTAACATCTGAGGTCATCAGTACCCTAGAACTTAGAACTGCTTAAACCTAACTAACCTAAGGACATCACACACATCCGTTCCCAAGGCAGGATTCGAACCTGCGACCGTAGCGGTCGCGCGGTTCCAGACTGCAGCGCCTAGAACCGCTCGGCTCCAGCTATCAATAAGCATTGAACGTCTGAAGTTCAAAGTACTTTGCGGATATCGTACAGAAGTTCAAAGTAGTTTACGGATATCGTACAATCGTCGCGAACAAGAACAGAACAGAACACTACCTCATCTTGATTCTGAGTCGCAGTAAGTGTCAAGTAAAATTTTGGTGTAAAATAGCGCAATTTCTTACAATTTCACTGTAATAAAGGTTATTTTGTCAGAATTTCGATTTATCATGTGGCACTTTGTTAGGATTCCACTGCAAACGATTCTGCTTTGCTCGTGGTATTTCGACAGCAGACGTAGTCGTCTTTTTAAAGTGCTCCAGTCTGTGGTCTTAGATGCATTCGTCTCAGTGTCGCTACAAGTTTCTGTTTCATAATCGCACCTGCTTATATACTCTGCAAAGCTTCATATAGCGCCTACTGGAGGGTATCTTTATCATTGCTAGTCATTCCCTTTCCTATCCCATTCGTAAATGGAGTGATGGGCGAATGACTATGCGCTTCCAAATAATGCTGATTTCTCCTGTCTTCACTGCCACTACACGAGAGGTACATTCACTGCACTAAATCGTTCTGCACTCTACCACAAATGTCAATTCTCTGAACTTACACATTTAGGTTCTTTGACTGTGTCCATTTCGCAATTTGTGGCGACGTCTCATGTCTGGAGTGCAACATAAGACACAGTGCGCGAGAACCTTCAGATGTAAACTGCCAGTGACATGACTGCCGTAATATGCCGTTTGCAGAGTTCAAAAACTGACTCAGTAACTACATTTGCTTCTTTGATGTATAGTGCATGGGGGCTTAATTAAATAGAATGCAAATAATTTTAGTTTTAGTAGCTGTGTGTCCGGTTACGAAGTGTCGTAACCGGTTGGCCCTCACTAGTATTAGTACGCAATCTGACTGCATAGAATAACAATAAAGAATGAAAGGAAATTTCCGTTAATACAATTGATTAATTAGGTCCCCAGCAACTATAAAAGCTACGAAACAACAAAGCACAAGTGTAAATGTTCTGTGCGTGGAAGTGTGATTCAACGTACGAATCTGGCTCGGTTCTTCCTCAATACGACAAGATATTTTAAACACCATTTACAATGAAGTAATTAAAAAAACCAGAAATACTATAATTGCACATAGAAACCAGAATTACAGTCTAATACATGAACACAGGCCAGATGCTTTGTTGACTGAACCTGTGACCAAGAGGCATTGTTATTTAGGAAATTTGAAATAAAATTTTTTTGCTACCTTCATATATATTGACAAAAAAATACACTGTGATCATTGCAACATCCCCAATCGAACAGCTTCTGCTGTCTCGCCCAACAGAACAACTGCACACAACATACCCTCAGCTAGTACTGCTATCGACATCCTCTCAACAAGCACTGCCCATGGCAACCTCTAAACTACTACTGCCCAGTGGAGGCGGCAGAATGATACTCTTTGGCGCAATCTCTGGCGCTGTGACTCAGTGTAGCCACCTTTCAATAGCTTCATCGAAATGGGAGCATATGTGACGCAATATTCGCTGATTTAGACGCAAAATTAAATGACTGCCCGTAAGTATACACTTTACAGCGTATGTCATACATCACTAGCAAACAGAAGTATCTCATCCCACCAGCCATTAACGACCATGCAAACCTTTCACATATCAGTAGAGTTTTCATAAACTCTGCCTTTTAAATGAGTAATCACTGGTACTACACCCCAATACACACAGAGGCACTTGGCCTCTTTGACCCTGGGCACGTGGAAGCACAGCGACCTACCCGCCATTTGCTCTCCCCGTTGGAGAGACTGGTGATGCGTACTGCTCGAAAATCTCCTGTGACCATTGCAGTGAGATGCCACTACATAGTGCATTATCCTGTAGCTCTAAAATTATAGCATGATTAACTCCTTAGAAAAGCATCTGGAAGTGTACTGGCTGTGGTGGGGCATACCGTTCGTATGTGGTAAGCATCTGCCCACATTCCTTCAGATACAAACATGGCAGCGCGAGCAGGTTCTGGCCTGGTGGACACCAAGGACATCATGTAAGGCACCGACTGCTCCTGTACACTTACAGTCATTCCACACTAGATTTCCGAGTGGACCAGATCCACCCCAGGATATTCGGCACTGTACTGGCGGAAGATAACTCATCTGTCAGTTCGGGCTGCTTGCAGTTCGTGAACAACGTGGGGGGCGGCGGCTTGACCGAACTGCTGAAGGCCCTTCCAGTGTGGGAAATGTTAGTATAAAGACACAATCGTTTCCTATCCCGACACATCGTTTTACGCTACACTACACAAGTCAGCTCTTCGGTTCCAGACTTAGGGTGGCAGTTACTTAGTCATCCAGCCTGTGACATGAAAGGGTGTAGGTAATTGTTTAAACATGTAGGTTGTGTAAGTTTTAAACTTAAGGCAAATGGAGTCTCAGTGTAACCGAGCGAGGTGGCGCAGTGGTTAACACACTGGACTCGCATTCGGGAGGACGACGGTTCAATCCCGTCTCCGGCCATCCTGATTTAGGTTTTCCGTGATTTCCCTAAATCGCTTCAGGCAAATGCCGGGATGGATCCTTTGAAAGGGCACGGCCGATTTCCTTCCCCATCCTTCTCTAACCCGAGCTTGCGCTCCGTCTCTAATGACCTCGCTGTCGACGGGACGATAAACTCTAAATCTCCTCCTCCTCCTCCTCAGTGTAAGTGGACTGTAACGTCATAGGAGTGGTAAAGAACAATGATTTGGAATTTCCGCTCGTTTTAAACTTAGCACAAGTGACCTGGGAACCATACAGGCTATCCCAGTATCCACCAAGTCCGCCTTGTTAAACTCGGACGTCATAGGGCTGGAAAAATCTGACAACCATGCAGGCTGTACCAGTATCCTTGGGTTAGCCATCTTAGATTCTATATAGGACAATTTTCCAATTTTTAGTTTACCCTCTTTTACACTAGACGACTGGACTGTGAGCTATGGTATTATGGGAGTCGGGGAAATGCCTGTAATAGAATTATGTAATCTTGAATTATTTCCCAGTTTTTTTCAAAATCAAATGGTTCAAATGGCTCTGAGCACTATGTAACTTAACATCTGAGGTCATCAGTCCCCAAGAACTTAGAACTGCTTAAACCTAACTAATCTAAGGAATAAAACCTAACGATAGTTAACGTGTACAAACCCCCAGGGACTAATTGGCCTAATCCCGTTCTACCGTCTCTGCAACATCCAACTATATACCTCGGTGATTTCAACAGTCATCATCACCTGTGGGGATATATGGAGAATGACCTCAACGGTGAAGCGCTTGAGGACTGGATGGAAACTGAAAACCTGAATTTAATTTACGATGCTAAAGATCTGCCTACCTTCCACTCAGCTCGCTGGTCCCAAGGCTATACCCCAGATCTGTGCTTCACAACTCAGTCTCATAATTCCCTAAATCAAGTACGACGAACTGTGCTCAAGGAATTCCCACATAGTCAACACAGACCTGTTATATTGGAGGTGGGGATGTCTATACCTGTTGTACGATCACATCCTAAACCGAGGTGGAACTTCAAGAAAGCCAACTGGACTGAATTTGCAAAGCAAACAGATTCCAATATCAGATGGATCAAACCAACGTACAACAACTACAGCAGATTTGTTGGGGTTATCAAAGGTGCAGCCAGACGATGTATTCCTAGAGGGTACCGTAAAGAGTATATCCCTGGTTGGAGTTCCGAGAGTGAGGAGTTACTAAAAGAATATGAAGACCATCCTAACTCTGACAATGCAACAAGCCTCCTCCAGTCCCTGGATGATAATCGAAGAAAGATCTGGCATGAAACTGTGGGGTCCCTAGATTACACCCATTCTAGCAGAAAAGCCTGGTCTATCATCAGGAAATTAAACTCTTCAAACCCTACAACAAAAAGATCAAAAAATGCCATCAATTTGAATGACTATGCTAAACACCTTGTGTCAGTTACAAAGAATATAAAGGACAAGCAAGCCAAAAGGGATAACAAACTACAGTTGAACACCAAGAAAAGAGCAGCCCTACAGTCTTCCGAATTCTCTACTCCATTTCAAGAAGAGGAAACTAAAGCTGCAATCAAAAGTATGAAACTTGGAAAAGCAGCTGGATATGATGGAATATACCCAGAATTCCTGGCTCACTGTGGACCAGCTACAGTAAAATGGTTGACCAACTTCCTTTCAAACATCCTGCAAACTGGAAACATCCCACATCTGATGAAGAAATCAAAAATATTAGCCATACTGAAACCAAATAAAGATCCCACAAAAGTGGAAAACTATCGTCCAATAGCACTCTTGAGTATCACTTACAAACTCCTTGAGCGTCTGATCTACAACAGAATCTGTGAAACAATCAACCATCATATTCCTATCGAGCAAGCAGGATTTAGACCTGGGAGAAGTTGTAACGATCAGGTACTATCTCTCACTACGCACATTGAAAATGGGTATGAGAAGAAATCAGTAAGTGTGGCTGCCTTTTTGGATCTATCTGCTGCCTATGACACTGTCTGGCGAGAAGGACTCCTTTTAAAATTTGTGAGTGTTATCCCATGTCGTAAACTCACGGCCTTACTCAACAATATGCTAAGCAATAGGTACTTTCAGATCTACTCAGATAATGATAGGAGCAGAATGTTTAAACTAAATGATGGCTTACCTCAAGGGTCTGTTCTGGCTCCCCTCCTTTTCAATTTGTATACACACGACTTACCAGAAACATCTTCAAGGAAATTCATATATGCTGATGATATTTGTCTGGTGACTCAGTGCTCCAACTTTGCTGATGCTGAAACTATTCTATCCACTGATCTGGAAGCCTTAGACAAATATTTCAAGAAATGGTGCCTCCACCTAAATCCTCAGAAAACAGTTATATCTGCATTCCACCTACGTAACAGACAGTCAAATTACAAACCAGAAGTTGTATTCAGAGACCAAGTGTTGCCATACTGTAGCACACCAAAGTACCTGGGATTAACACTAGATAGAACTCTGTCTTTCAAGCAGCATTTATCAAATGTGGCTGCTAAAGTTAAAACTAGAAATAATATTCTTCAGAAGCTTGTTGGTACATCATGGGGAGCCAATACTAACGTCCTGAGATCTACAGCATTAGCTCTGTCATATTCTGTTGCTGAATATTGCTGCCCAACCTGGATCAACAGTGTTCACACTAAGAAGATAGACGTGCAACTCAATCAGGCAATGCGATTAATCACAGGATGTATTCGGAGCACAAACACGCTGTGGCTGCCGGTTCTAAGCAATATCCCACCTCCAGCCCTAAGAAGATCAGAAGCTCTCCTAAAGACGTGGAAAAACATTCAGCAGAACCCCCAGCTCCCCATCCATCAAGATATTGTACAAGGAACACACCAACGCTTGAAATCGAGGAAACCACCATGGCGCACAGCACTCGACCTTGAAGGATCTGCTTTCAACATTAACAGTTCATGGAAACTCCAGTGGGATCAGTCTTCAGTAGCCAATAAACATCTAGTCGAGGACCCTTCCAAGCAGACGCAAGGATTTGATCTTCCAAGGCGTCAGTGGAGGATCATTAACCGCATTCGAACTGGACAAGGCAGATGTGGCTATCTACTGCACAAATGGGGATGGGTTGGCTCTGCAAATTGTGACTGTGGTGCCCCCTCACAGACGATTCATCACATTGTTGCTGACTGCCCTCATCGTACTTTCAGAGGAACTTTAATGGACATTCATCGTACATCGGATGAAGCAGTCAAGTGGATTGAAGAACTAGATATAGAGCTGTAAAATTGTACGAACTTGTGATTGTACATTTTAGTCCTGAAAATATTGTATATAAATGTAAATCAATGTACACATCATACGATAAATAAAATCTAAGGACATCACACACATCCATGCCCGAAGCAGGGTTCGAACCTGCGACCGTAGCGGTCGCGCGGTTCCAGACTGAAGCGCCTAGAACCGCTCGGCCACAAAGGCCGGCTCAGTTTTTTTTAATTCCTCGCCATTTTATGCATAGAGTAATTGGCCTGTGATGTCAGCGAGGTGTGGTAAGTGAGAACATCTAAGATTCTTCACTGGGGGCAGCAGGCCGAGTTTCTGTCATTATGCGCGATATGAAATGTGTTGACAGTTCCTTTCGCAAGCGGCAGAATTACAGTCCTTCAGTGAATACCTGCTTTTGTTGCACTGTGTGTCTTTTAGTTCACCGCTTCCACAGGGTAGAAGACAAAATATCAGGCAGGCAGGCGGCATTGGTTCTTGGACGATTCCGCAACAATAGGTATGTAATGTTTTATTATGCTTTTATAAGGAAAGAAATCCGTTTAAATTCGTAGCGTCAGATTTTACTTAAAAGAAGGGTTTGTATTTTATGACTTTTACACCACATAGTGATTCTAATATTAATGCAAGCAAAAGACTGGTTATTTACTTTAAAAAAATCAGCAGGAGAGAGCATGTTTTTCAAAGTAGCAGTTTTCTTTTTAATTTTCAGAATTGATAACCTTTACACACTGACGCCAAAATTCGAAACAGCAACAAGGAGTTGTGCGACGTAAAAGAAAGTTGGTAGGCATGTTTCTACATTTGAAACATGACGTCTATTCAAATTTCGCGCCAGTCGCACAAGAGTGACGCTAGTAGTGACACTGAGAGGATGCAAATCAGGTTTGCTTTAATTACACGCTGTAACGGCCGTGAGTGTTAGTTACCTTTGAGATTGAACACTGTGAGTTGACGTTGGCCAAGAATGCCTTTAAAGCGATCAAGAATGTCTTTACGGAGACAAAACACCGTTATCAGCACCTCACTGAGTTTGAACGAGGCTGTGTAAAAAGTCTACGAGAAGCTGGATGTTCCTTCTACGATACTGCAGCACTTGGCAGAAATGCAGCCACTGTGCGTCACGGCTGGCAACCGTGGTCACGCGAACATACAGTCACAAGAAGAGAGGCGTTCCGACGACCACGTGTCACTGTCGGGACGACCATCGTGTTCGGCGTATGGCACTGGCGCATCGTACTGCACCTGCAGATGCAATCTGAACAGCAGTCGGCACCACAGTCACACAACGAACTGTCACAAATCGGTTGCTTCAAGGACAGTTCCGAACCAGACGGCCTGAACCGTTGCATTCCACTGACCCCAAACCATTGCCATTTGCGACTTCAGTGGTGTCAAGCGAGAGCTCATAGGAGGGCAGAGTGGGGGTCTGTTTCTGATGAAAGCTGGTTCTGCCTCGGTGCCAGTGATGACCGTGTGTTGGTTAGAAGGAGGACACTTGAGCGCCTGCAACCAACCTTTCCGAGTGCTTATACACTGGACCCACACCTGGTGTTATGGTCTGGTGTGCGATTTTGTAGGACAGCAGGAGCACTCTCGCGGTTATCCCACGCACCCTAACTGCAAATTTGTACGTCAGTCTCGTGATTCGACATGCTGTGCTGCCATTCATGAACAGCATTCCAGGGGGTGTGTTCCAACAGGATAACGCTCTCGCACATACCGGCGTTGTAATTCAATATGCTCTACAGAGTGTCGAAAAATTGCCTTGGCCTGCTCGATCACCAGATCCGTCTTCAATCTAGCATCATCAGACGACAACTCCAGCGTCATTCATAAATACACTACTGGCCATTAAAATTGCTACAACAGGAAGATGACGTGCCACAGACGCGAAATTTAACCGACAGGAAGAAGATGCTGTGATATGCAAATGATTAGCTTTTCAGAGCATTCGCCAGGGCGACACCTACAACGTGCTGACATGAGGAAACTTTCCAACCGATTTCTCATACAGAAACACCAGTTGACCGGCATTGCCTGGTGAAACGTTGCTGTGATGCCTCGTGTAAGGAGGAGAAATGCGTACCATCACGTTTCCGACTTTGATAAAGGTCGGATTGTAGCCTATCGCGATTGCGGTTTATCGTATCGCGACATTGCTGCTCGCGTTGGTCGAGATCCAATGACTGTTAGCACAATATGGATTCGGTGGGTTCAGGAGGCTAATATGGAACGCCGTGCTGGATCTCAACGGCCTCGTATCACTAGCAGTCGAGATGACAGGCATCTTATCCGCATGGCTGTAACGGATCGTGCAGCCACGTCTCGATCCCTGAGTCAACAGATGGGGACATTTGCAAGACAACAACCATCTGCACGAACAGTTCGACGACGTTTGCAGCAGCATGGACTATCATCTCGGAGGCCATGACTGCGGTTACCCTTGACGCTGCATCAGAGACAGGAGCGCCTGCGATGGTGTACTCAACGATGAACCTGGGTGCACGAATGGCAAAACGTAATTTTTTCGGATGAATCCAGGTTCAGTTTACAGCATCATGATGGTCGCATCTGTGTTTGGCGACATCGCGGTGAACGCACATTGAAAGCGTGTATTCGTCATCGCCATACTGGCGTATCACCAAGCGTGATGGTATGGGGTGCAATTGGTTACACGTCTCGGCCACCTCTTGTTCGCACTGACGGCATTATGGACAGTGGACGTTACATTTCAGATGTGTTTCGACCCGTGGCTCTACCCTTCATTCGATCCCTGCGAAAGCCTACATTTCAGCTGGATAATGCGCGACCGCATGTTGCAGCTCCTGTACGGGCCTTTCTGGATACAGAAAATGTTCGAGTCTGCCCTCGCCAGCACATTCTCCAGAGCTCTCACCAATTGTAAACGACTGATGAATGGTGGCCGAGCAACTGGCTCGTCACAATACTCCAGTCACTACTCTTGATGAACTGTGGTATCGTCTTGAAGCAGCATGGCATCTGTACCTGTACACGCCATCCAAGCTCTGTTTGACTCAATGCCCAGGCGTATCGAGGCCGTTATGACGGCCAGAAATGGTTGTTCTGGGTACTGATTTCTCAGGATCTATGCACCCAAATTGCGTGAAAATGTAATCACATGTCAGTTCTCGATAATATATCTGTCCAATGCATACCCGTTTATCATCTGCATTTCTTCTTGGTGTAGCAATTGGCCAGTAGTGTAATATTAACAGCCGGCCGAAGTGGCCGCGCGGTTCTGGCGCTGCAGTCTGGAACCGCGAGACCGCTACGGTCGCAGGTTCGAATCCTGCCTCGGGCATGGATGTGTGTGATGTCCTTAGGTTAGTTAGGTTTAACTAGTTCTAAGTTCTAGGGGACTAATGACCTCAGCAGATGAGTCCCATAGTGCTCAGAGCCATTTGTAATATTAACCGTCCCTATATTGACCGACCGGGTGGAATTCCATCCCACAAACTGAGATCCGGCACTTTGTACACCACAATTCACGCACGTCTGAATACTTGCATTTACCATTCTGGCGGTTCCATCGATTATTAATGTACCAGCATTTGACATTTGCAATGGCTTATCTCGTGCTTACATTAACCTGTGATCTTGCAATGTTAATCACTTAAATACGTTACCCAGGTAAATGCATTCCCGAAATTTCATTACTCTGCAATTATTATTTTTTGGTGCTGCGATGTTTTTCTATCAGTGCATTTACTCAGAGAAGTCTTGTTTTGCATTCTACAAATAGGCAAACTGACGAAAACCTCGGTTGCGAAAGGAAACTATTTTAGAATGGAAAATTGGAAATTTGTGGTAAGGTCTTATGGGACCAAATTGCTGAGGTCATCGGTCCCTAAGCTTACACACTACTTAGTCTAACTTAAACTAACTTACGCTAAGAACGACACACAGACCAATGCCCGAGGGAGGACTAGAACCGGCGACCGGGGGGTACCGCGCGGACCGTGACAAGACGCCCAGACGGCGCGGCTATTTTAGAATCCTTGCGGTATATTTCAGTAAGTTTAAAATTAGGCTGTACGTTGGTCCTTATTTGTAAAACTAAATGATTAATATGATCCTTAACTGGTTCTTAGTAGTAGAACTAAATGACTAGTGTTTTACGACGACAGCAGTTATTATCTTATTCACTACGGGAGTTTTCTCTACAATTAACGTTTTCAAATATTTTATGCCTCCTATCTTGGTATTGTTTCGATATCTACACTGGAATAAACAAAATTCATAAAACATAACCGATATCTACACTGGAATAAACAAAAGTCATAAAACATAACCGCTTATTTCATGTAAAAACTGGAAATTAAATATACAAACGGGTTTTATTTCTTATAAAAAGCATGATAAAACCTTACATATCTATCGTTGAGGAATCGTCAGAAAATTAATGCTGTCTGTCAATCGGATATTTTGCGGTCTGCTCCTGTGGAAGCGGTGAGTGAGCTAAAAGATTCACAGTGCAGCAAAAACAGCTAGCGTATTTACTGACGAACTGTAATTCTGTCGATTATAAAAAGAACTGTTAGGACGTTTCACGTCGACACTACGAAAACGATAACCGTCACATTAATGAAAACGATAACCGTCACATTAATACTAGGAATTTCGGAGAAATTAGAGTACCTGAACTGCTACGTATGTAATTGCAGTAACAATGCAAAAAGTCGCTTTGTGGTTAAAATCAACGCTCGATTCCAACTATAAACGAAAAAACTGTAACAATCTGATCCACTTCCTACAGCGCGCAATGACAGAAACTCTGTCTTGCTGCTCCGAATCACACGACTTAGATTTTGGTTTCAAGCCTCAACATGGCAGAGGTAGGAGCGTTATTTGTCGTTTATGGCAGGAAGAGATAGTTGCGCTGTTGTTTGTAATGGAAGCCTGGAGGCTACATTAGGGTGAGATTAGATGTAATTTTCGTTCCAATAGATCCATAATGATGAGATCTTCCAGGATGAAAAGCATGCCAGATAAACAAGAATAGACAATAAATACATACAAAGAAAAATAGATACAGTAATGTACCTTCTACCTATATGGAGCCTAACGACTCTCTTCAATATATGTTCACTTAAAAGGTGATAAATAACCTACCACAGAGCATTTAAATGTTTGGTACATTGAGATGCATACGATGAATCTTAGGATATTGTAGAGATGCATCATGAAATACAGTTCAGTCACATTAATGTCACCACCTGTAAAAATCCCGAAACCACCTTTTGCAGTGCAGAGAGCTGCGAGACTGCAGGAAGAGAGTCAACTGTAGAATGTAAGACTTTTGTTGGAACACTTTTATTTTTAATATGATGAAAGCTAATGATATTTAGTGTGTGTGTGTGTGTGTGTGTGTGTGTGTGTGTGTGTGTGTGTGTGTGTGGTGTGTGTATTAGAACGAATGACGAAGGAATTCATGGTGCATCGCAAGTGCTACTCATAACTCCTCCTCAGAAAAGAAAGCTATCTATCCTTAGTGAGGGTACACACTTGTTACAAAACCTGCGTACCCCTGCATTACATCTCTCCATTGTGGCACTTACTTCACCTGCACATTGCAACCCCATTTAAAATCAAACAAGTACAGATGTGTGCACTATACTTACTGTTCGTAAATCACTAGATTGCTGCACTCCTTATTTCAGAGCTGGCAGAAATTATAAAACTTGAAGCTGCTAATGCTTTGTGTCTGACAACTCTAATAATAATAATAATAAAACAGTGCACAGCACTATAGTTGCCCTTATGTAGTTATTGCTGTGGCGTGCTATCACTTAATTCGTCTGTTTCGAAGCGAGTAATGAAACAATTTCTGGACTACTGCTGGCACTATCAACAACTTGTAGAAGATTTTTCTTGAGATATTTAGCATTTTTACGTATATGTCTCACTCTTATCATCAGCGATGTATGGGAGAAAGTACGCCATATATGTGTAGTGGGTGAACTATGTGAGGAACCTGTAACCTCCACCACATTAATGCTACTAATTGAGAAAAGACCGAGCGATGCGAGGCAGCACACTGGAATCGCATCCGGGAGGACGACGGTTCAATTCCGTGATTTCCCTAAATCGCTCCAGGCAAATGCCGGAACGGTTCCTTTGAAAAGGCGTGATGGTATGGGGTCCCATTGGTTACACGTCTCGGTCACCTCTTGTTCGCATTGACGGCACTTTGAACAGTGGACGTTACATTTCAGATGTGTTACGACCCGTGGCTGTATCCTAAGTGCTGCAGTTGTTGATTCAGCTGAGCCATCTCTAAAAAGAGTAATAACAGACTTTAGACAGAAAAAGATACAAGCAAGGTAGCTGCGAAGAAGTATTGGGTAACAGAAGAAATGTTTCAAATGATCTACGAGTGAAGGAAATAGAAAACTGTTCAAAAGAAGATACTAGCGCAGCGACATAAGTTACTAAGAAATTAAATCAGTACAAGTTAGTTAAATCTATTCTCCATGCATAATAATTTCGAACTGTCTCTAAGATGCGGAAAGTCATTTTACAATTGTAAGGTACTTTCTCAGTGAAAAACATGAGAACATGCTCACCATTGTGCCCTGTTTGATTTAGCTATCAGTTCTTGATTGCTGTCAGTTGTGGTCGGTATTCGGCGAATTTGTATCTTATCTGAGTGAATTGCTACTTTCACGATTTGTCAATGAATTCCTCGCTTGCGTGCTAAAGGTTAAACTTAAGTTGGATTCTGCTGTGCTAATTTCTGCCTGTGAGAGGTTGTAACTTGCTAAACACCTTGTGCCGTCAAAGGGCGGTATTCTTAGTAGTTAAAAATTTTGTGCAGGTTTTAGTTCTTTACAAGGTCAAAGTCCTGAGTGGATCTGAAGATTTCCTTTTATGCGTGTCAATTTGATGCAAGCTGTCTTAACGACAGCATTAACATCAACTGCTACTGTAGTTTATCACGTAATACCGAATTCAAGAAATTTTGAGGTGAATGTTATCTCCATTTGTTTTCTACCTTGATAATCCTGTATTTTAGCGTTGTGGTGATTTGTTTAAGTGAATTGTATATTAATGTTGGTTTTGTGTTTGATACACAGCTGTTGTCAGTGTACAGCCGTGCTGGTTGTCGTTTCCGGTCGTGTCTCGCGCACGAAATTCAGAAACGCGGCCGCTGCTGAACGCCAACCGTCAGTAGTGTGCTAATTTGTGTTTACTCTCTTCAGGCTACTGCGCTATGTAATGATCACCCGATATGTGTTGTTATGCTTTTCTCTGTAAGCTGCAGATTTTTTGGTTATTAATCAGGTTGCTCAGTGGTGACAGAGAGTTTTGCTGTTTACATCTGAATAGTTTGAAACCTTCTAGCTTACTGTAAACCGTGTTGCTGTATTGACATTCGTAAGGGACTATCATTTTGCCTGGGTCAAAATTCGTTCATTCATTTTACACCGGTAGTCAAGTCTTTTTTATTTTAATTGTGAAGTTAATTCTATGTAGCAGTAATACTGCATTCATTAAAAGGCTGTTTATGTTGCACACCTTCAAGAACTGCTTGCTTAAGTGGGTGGTATTTTTGTAATGTTATTTTATTTAATTCCTTAACCATGAATATACCACCGGCTGCTTACGATAGTACTGTGTTGTTACCAGTGTTTGCCTCTTTGTTTTGTCAAAAAATCTCTTTTTTCTATGTCTCCTCAGATCCTCAGCATTCAGTTCCAGCAGCCTTGTGCCCTGTTTCCTACTTTACGAAAAAGTATTCGACAGTCTAAAGCAGTACAAGATGTACGAAATCCTCAGAGAAATACGAATACATAAACGGAAAAAAAAGTTGTATGCGTTAGATACAAAAACAGCGAGAGAGTAATAAGAACAGAGCACCAAGAAAAAAGTGCTCCTATTAAAAAGGGTGTAAAGCACGGATATGCTCTTTCTTGTAGCTTGTTCAACACGTATATCAAGAACCATTTAAGGAAATAAAAGAAAGGATCAGAAGTGCGATTAAAATTCGGAGTCACAGGATATCAGTGATAATATTCATTGTTGTAATTGTTATCCTGAGTAAAAACAAGGAAGAATTACAGGACTTTTGTAACGGAATGAACAGCGTACTAAGCACATCATATGGACTGAGAATAAACGAAAGAGAGAGACCTACCAGTAGCCATCGCCAAATAACATTTCCATGTACACTGTTTCAATTTTTTGATACCCGTTCCAAAAGTGTGATCGCAATTCCACGTTCGCTCTCTGACTTCCTGTAGTCGTTTATTTATAATTATCAAACAACGCTCGTGACATTTAAAGAGTCAAAAACAGGCGCAATCATATACTACTGCAGGGCCGTTTTATCGGATCGTAACAGACGATGGCCATTCTCTACGTGCGCTGGTCCGAGACGAACTACCGCGTCGAACGACCGGTATTACAGGCGGGAAGTCCCTTGGAGATAAGGCGCTAGGCAACAGATGCCTGCCAGAGGCTAGAATATGAACATCACTGCGCCTTTCCCTCTGCTGCTGATGGCGTTGATGGTCTGCGCAGGACACTGCACAGCGAGGCCACGTCCCAGCCTCTTCAGCTACTTCAAGGTGAGCAGGGGTGAGCACCATCACCAAACGCATTCTCCCTAATCGAGGTGATTTGTAATCCGTATTCCGAGAAAGATGGGTGCTGGTGGGCTATACAGCCTGTATGTGAATTTTTGGGCAGTTTCCAATTTCATTGCAGATGAACTGATTTGTTATTTATTGGTTATATGTTGAACTCAGATCTACAGATTCCAAGTTACAAACACAAATGAGAGAAAAATTGCGGATCATCTATTTACAAATAAAAATTACATAACACACATTAAACAAAGAATTAACACATTTGATACCCAATTAAAAGCTTCAGCTGTAGCTTCCAGGAGATTACCAGAGTTTCTTCTCTTGGAGCACAATTGAACAATGTGCTCCACACTCTGCCCTGTTGTTCCCAAGTCACATTCAGAGCTATTGGCGATGCCCCATCCGTTTACAGTAGTTCTGCATCTGGTGCGGCCTGGAGAGTTCATGATGACTTGTATGGTTGTTGTTGTTGTTGTGGTGGTCTTCAGTCCTGAGACTGGTTTGATGCAGCTCTCCATGCTAATCTATCCTGTGCAAGCTCCTTCATCTCCCAGTACCTACTGCAACCTACATCCTTCTGAATCTGCTTAGTGTATTCATCTCTTGGTCTCCCTCTATGATTTTTACCCTCCACACTGCCCTCAAATGCTAAATTTGTGATCCCTTGATGCCTCAGGACATGTCCTACCAACCGACCCCTTCTTCTAGTCAAGTTGTGCCACAAACTTCTCTTCTCCCCAATCCTATTCAATACCTCCTCATTAGTTACGTGATCTACCCACCTAATCCTCGCCGGCCGAAGTGGCCGTGCGGTTAAAGGCGCTGCAGTCTGGAACCGCAAAACCGCTACGGTCGCAGGTTCGAATCCTGCCTCGGGCATGGATGTTTGTGATGTCCTTAGGTTAGTTAGGTTTAACTAGTTCTAAGTTCTAGGGGACTAATGACCTCAGCAGTTGAGTCCCATAGTGCTCAGAGCCATTTGAACCATTTGAACCACCTAATCCTCAACATTCTCCTGTAGCACCACATTTCAAAAGCTTCTATTCTCTTCTTGTCCAAACTATTTATTGTCCATGTTTCACTTCCATACATGGCTACACTCCATACAAATACTTTCAGAAATGACTTCCTGACACTTACATCTATACTCGATGTTAACAAATGTCTCTTCTTCAGAAACGCTTTCCTTGCCATTGCCAGTCTACATTTTATATCCTCTCTACTTCGACCATCATCAGATATTTTGCTCCCCAAATAGCAAAACTCCTTTACTACTTTAAGTGTCTCATTTCCTAATCTAATTCCCTCAGCATCACCGGACTGAATTAGACTACATTCCATTATCCTCGTTTTGCTTTTGTTGATGTTCATCTTATATCCTCCTTTCAAGACACTGTCCATTCTGTTCCACTGCTCTTCCAAGTCCTTTGCTGTCTCTGGCAGAATTACACTGTCATCGGCGAACCTCAAAGTTTTCATTTCTTCTCCCTGGATTTTAATACCTACTCCAAATTTTTCTTTTGTTTCCTTTACTGCTTGCTCAATATACAGATTGAATAACATCGGGGAGAGGCTACAACCCTGTCTCACTCCCTTCCCAACCACTGCATCCCTTTCATGCGCCTCGACTCTTATAACTGCCATCTGGTTCTGTACAAATTGTAAATAGCCTTTCGCTCCCTGTATTTTACCCCTGCCACCTTTAGAATTTGAAAAAGAGTATTCCAATCAACATTGTCAAAAGCTTTCTCTAAGTCTACAAATGCTAGAAACGTAGGTTTGCCTTTCCTTAATCTTCCTTCTAAGATAAGTCGTAAGGTCAGTATTGCCTCACGTGTTCCAACATTTCTATGGAATCCAAACTGATCTTCCCCGAGGTCGGCTTTTACCAGTTTTTCCATTCGTCTGTAAATAATTCACGTTAGTATTTTGCAGCTGTGACTTATTAAACTGATAGTTCGGTAATTTTCACATCTGTCAGCACCTGCTTTCTTTGGGATTGGAATTATTATATTCTTCTTGAAGTCTGAGGGTATTTCACCTGTCTCGTACTTCTTGCTCACCAGATGGTAGAGTTTTGTCGGGACTGGCTCTCCCAAGGCCGTCAGTAGTTCTAATGGAATGTTGTCTACTCCCGGGGATTTGTTTCGACTCAGGTCTTTCAGTGCTCTGTCAAACTCTTCACGCAGTATCGTATCTCCCATTTCATCTTCATCCACATCCTCTTCCATTTCCATAACATTGTCCTCAAGTACATCGCCCTTGTATAGACCCTCTATATACTCCTTCCACCTTTCTGCTTTCCCCTCTTTGCTTAGAACTGGGTTTCCATCTGAGCTCTTGATATTCATACAAGTGGTTCTCTTTTCTCCAAAGGTCTCTTTAATTTTCCTGAAAGCTGTATCTATCTTACCCCTAGTGAGATAAGCCTCTACATCCTTACATTTGTCCTCTAGCCATCCCTGCTTAGCCATTTTGCACTTCCTGTCGATCTCAGTTTTGAGACGTTTGTATTCCTTTTTGCCTGCTTTATTTACTGCTTTCCACTCTTCCTGTCACTATCCTAGCGTCCCTCATCTCAGCGCTTGCCCAAATGGGCTCTTCCCAAGGCTGACTGGGACACTTTCAGTTCCGCTACCGACGTTGTGTCTCCGTTACACGCCACCATCGATGTGGTGGTCTACACCATCACTACTACCGTTATTGCCATAGTGAATCGGCAATCTCTCGTTCTTCTGGTTGCCCCTGGTGATAGTGTCTTGGTGGTCGCCGGAAATCGCTGCTACCATTAGACACTGTAGGTGAGCCCTCCAACATCATAAGCACCATCCGTCCCTGGAGAACATCATTGCCTTCAAACAGCTCCATGCCCAGGTCCGCCTACTCATCATACGACAGAAGCTGGAACTTTGGGAACACTTCGCATCGACTATTGGGACACGAACCTCCCCTTCCCAGGTTTGGACGTAGCTCCAACAACTTTACGGCTACGAGACCTCTGCAGGTGTACCTGGAATTTCCACAAATGGAGCTGTACCTGCCGATCCAGAAGTACTCACAGTGCGTCTTGCCAAGCACTATGCTCGCACTTCTGCATCTGAGAATTACCATGCTGCCTTTCACCTCCTCAAACAGTGGGTGGAACGACAACACCTCTCTTTTACTCCACCCCACCCTGACCCATATAATGTCCCCTTCAGTGAGTGAAAATTTCTCAGTGCACTTGCTGACAGTCCTGACACATCCCCTGGCCCAGATCACATCCATTCCCGAATGCTTAAATATGTATTAGCGGATTCCCAGCGCCACCTCCTTGCCATCTTCAACAGCATCTGGAGCGATAGCGAATTCCCATCGCAATGTCGGGAAAGTATCATCATCCTAGTGCTAAAGCCCGATAAGAACCCACTAGACGTTGATAGCTATCGTCCCATCAGCCTCACGAACGTTCTGTGCAAGCTGCTCGAACGTGTAGTGAGATGGCGGTTGTATTGGCTCCTTGAGTCTCAGGGCCTTCTGGCTCCATCTCAGGGTGGTTTTCACCAACGGCGCACCACCATCGACAACTTGGTGCGCCTGTAGTTTGCCATTTGATCGGCCTTTTCCCAGCGACAACACCTTATTGCTATCTTTTTCGACCTGACAAAGGCCTATGATACCACTTGGCGATACCATATCCTTGCTACTCTGCATGAGTGGGGTCCTCCGCCAGATGTAGTGAAGACTTACCGCTTTTTGGGGCTGGTCTTCGACAGCTGCTTGACTTGGTTTCCCCATCTTCATCAGCTTAAGGGCAAGTGCTGGCGGCATCTTAATATTATTCGATTTCTGAGCCACACTGATTGTGGTGTTGATCATCTTACACTCCTGCTGTATGAAGCCCTCGTACAGTCCCATATTGACTGTAATAGCCTGGTGTATAGTTCAGCATCACCCTCCACATTTCATTTGCTGGACCCTATCTACTACTGCAGAGTTAGGCTCGTGATGGGAGCCTTCCGAACGAGCTCCATGAGCAGCTTCCTTGTGGAAGCTGGTGTTCCCCCATTGCAGCTCCGGCGGCAGCTACTGCTTGCAAATTATACTGCCCACATTCGTAGCTTGCCTCATCATCCAAATTACCATCTTTTTTTCCCTAAAGTGGCGATCCATCTCCTGCAACGGCAGCCTAGAACTCGGAATCCGCTCGCCGTCTGTGTCAGGTTGCATCTTAATGAACTCGATGCTTCCCCTCTACCATCTTTCCTGTGGGTCCAGTTACATACACCTCCATGGTTCATACCACGGCCATGGATTTGGCTGGACCTATTGCAAGGAACAAAAATCTCCATTCCTCCTAAGGCATTCCGCTGGAAATTTCTCACTCTTCTCTGTGAGTGCTCAGAAATAGTCTACACAGATGGATCAATGGTCGACAGTCTTGGCTTTGCTTACGCCCAAGCTCTCCATACTGAACAGCGCTCCTCTGGGCAGTGTTTCCATTGCAGCATTGGTAGCCATCTATCGCACTCTTCAGCGTATCCACTCCTGCACCAGTGAGTCCTTCGTCATCTGTAGTGACTCCTTAAGCAGCCTACAAGCTCTTGACCAGTGCATTCCTTGACATCGTTTGGCAGTGACTATCCAGGAGTCTCTTTAAGCCGTTGGGAGCAGTGGATATTCAGGGACCATCATTTGGACCCCAGGAATGTCGGAAAACTGGGCAACGAACTTGCTGGCAGCCTGGCCAAACAGGCTACCGGTAAACCAACTCTGGAGATTGACCTGCCCGAGAATGATCTCCGATCAGTCTCCCGCCGCAATGTTTTCGCGATCTGGGATACTGAATGGTGCACCCTCAGTCCCCCAAAGAAACTCCGCGTTATCAAGTAGACAACGAATGTGTGGCAGTCGTCTACGCAGGCCACTTGCAGGGACTCTGTTGTCCTTTGCCGGCTCTGCATTGGCCATACTTGGCTAACACATGGTCACCTCCTCCGTCGCAAGGACCAACCTCGGTGCCACTGTGGCTCCCACGTAACTGTCGTCCACCTCTTGTTGGACAGCCCAATTTTAGCCAGTCTGTGGAGACTTTTAACCTTACCAGCACCCTACCTATGGTATTGGGCAACAATGCCCCAACGGGCGATTTAGTTTTATGTTTTATTCGTGATTGGGATTTTTATTGTACAATCTAAGGTTGGGCATCTGGCCTTCTTTCCCAGGCCTCCATCCTTCCTCCCTTATACCTCTTCATAACAATTTCTTTGAATTTTGTTTGCCTTGTTGTTCGTCTTTTCTCTATGTGTGTTCCTCTCGCCTTGTCTTTTAAGCTGGCGACTGCAGAGTGTCTGGCTCATCCTTTTTTACACTTGTGATCAGCCAGTCGAGGCCATCTGATGTATGATTTTAATACCTTGCTCTATCTTTCCTTTTAGTGTGCGTTTCCCCCTTTGGTTCGCTTCTTTCGCTTTCTCTTTTGGTGTGGTTCCCCGTCGGTTTCAAACCCTATTACTTCTCCCAACTCTATTGTTTTTAATTGTTTTACCTTGAGACTTGTTTTCTTGAGGAAAAAGGAACCGATGACGCTGCAGTTTGGTTCCTTTATACCCCTAACCAACCAACCACTGCCTAAGGCTGGTTTAGTAGACAAGAGGATGAGTTGTCACATCTCACTGGCGCCATTACGTTTGCTCGCCTTGTCTGTCTGTGAGTGGCAGCAGTAACGCTTATCGATAACTCGTACTGTGGTACCATCTTTGGAGCGGCCTCTAGTATTTCCGGGTCGTCGTTTGTCGAGCGAGCTGAGTTGAGACGGAGCAGCAGTAAGGTACCGACAGCCAGTACTCGCCCGACCGATGGCGACACACATGTACTGTCCGACAGAAGCATGTGGTCGCGAGAGTGCATGACTACAAGGCCCGGATTCAGCGAGTTCTAGTTGAATGGACCGTGTTATTCGAGTAGTGCAACTTTCACTTGTGTGTGTGTGTGTGTGTGTGTGTGTGCCCATCGAAGTGACCTCATGGCAATAAGTTGTCAGTCGACGATTTATACTGGGATCTTTCCCGTGCCTGACTTGAGTGGGGACGACCGTTGGTTGGTCGTTCGGTCGGTCGTCGCAGCGGACGACGTGCATTTAGTCTTCCGATCGCTTCTGGCTTCTCTGTGTTTGTGCCGACTTATAATTCGTCCGTGTTGTTTCACAGTGACTGGTTTTAATATTGCGAGTTGTTGGTGGAATCGTTTTCCCGGATCCGTATTTATCTTGTGTTTTTAAATGAGCAATTATTTTAATGGTGTCTGCGTAATGGATTTGGAGGAGAGTAGCGAATGGACTTCAGTTCGGTTGGGGCGCAGAAGTGAGCAGGTTTGTGCAGCGCGAGAGCAAGCCGGGGCCGCTGGCGGCGTGCTGCCACTACCGGATCGAGGAGGGGTAGCTGCGAGAGCGACGACTTCGTTGCGCACCGAACCCTGGACGTTTAAGCTGAGTGAGGAGTTAACTGCTAATGCGACCTCGACTATTCTGAGATCTCGCCTTTGGTCGGCGGGTGGTTGCTCCCAGAGCCGCTGAGCCTGGTGGCGATGAGTGAAGTCTTTCGAGGCAGTGAAAAATTTCAGACGTCTTTCTCTATTTGTTATTCATCATTGAATTTAGTACCATTCTTATTAGTGAAGTGCAACCAGCGGTATTTTCTGCCTTGTAGCCGCTAACACCTCAGTTACCTGCCCTGGAGGTTAGCGTACCTTTCCAGAAGTGTACCTTTCCTCATCGTGTTGATGCTGTCCAAAATAGCGTGTAGTTCGACAGCCTCTTGTAATGTAATGTGCATATTTTTTGGGAGCTCTACCTTGGTTCTGGAGTTTCCTTCGACCTTGGGTGTTTTCTGAAGACGCAGTGCTGTCTGTCTCTTCGCCCTTGCCTAAAAATATTCCGTCGCTGCACCGGTGATCGGACGTTAGGCGGATCAGTTAGTCGGTCGGTCGGCGCTTAAGCTGCCCCTAGTTGAGTTGCCATCCTGTTACGTGAGTACAGCTCTTGGCTGCCTGTCTCACCTTACCTTATGTCTGGGTTACCTTCCCAGGCCGACCCTTGGAACACTTGCTGAGAACCGCTTGGCCTGATTCCTTAGATTGTGATGTTGTTTTAAGGGTAATTGTAATTTTTTAATTATTGCTGGTGTGGCCTTCAACTGAGCAGTTATTTCACATCTTTCGTGATAAGGCCTTCTTATAGTAAGTTTTTTTAAGCAAACTTGTTTTAAAAGCAAGGTATATATTTTAAAAGTGCTATTTGGAATTGTTCTTCTGACTTCTAATTCAGGCCTTCAGTCGTTTGTTATTTGAAGTTGTGTGTGGCCTTCAGCCGAGTAATAATTTCACTTCTTTCGTGATAAGGCCTTCTGCTGTGTTACAATAAGTTCTTTTTTTTTTTAAAAAAAAGCAAACTTATTTTAAAAGCAAGGTATTTGTTGAGGTGTGTGCTATTTGGAATTGTTTTCCTAACTTCTAATTCAGGTCTTCGGCCGTTTGTTATTTGAAATTGTTTGTGGCCTTCAGCCAAGTAATAATTTCTGATCTTTTATAATAAGGCCTTCAGTCGTGTTACAGTTTGTTTTAAAACGAAGTATTTATCTTAATATGTGCTATTTGGAATTGTTCTTCTGATTACTAACTCAGGCCTTCAGCCGTTTGTTGTTTGAGGTTATTGTTGGTGGCCTTCAGCCCCCAAAATTGTGGAATTTTTTTCCTGTGATAAGGCCTTCAGCCGTCATACAGTCAATTGTGTTTTTTTAAAGAGATTTTTTTATTTTAATTTCTTTAAATAAAGTTTACGTACTTGTTGTGCCTGATTACGGCCCCATCCACAATTGTAACCTTATCCGGCCCCATCCTGAGAAACCAGCTCTCAATCATCATTGCCTGAACTTGACACTGTTTTGCTACCAGAATGATGTAAGACTATATTGAAAACCATGCAGGTCCTATATTTATCCATTCCGAGACGAATGTGAGCTATTTTGAATGGCAGCGGTTTTACTACACCGTATTACGCATGGTAATGTGTGCTTCTTTCCATCTGTTTGTCCATCCACTGTACACCAGTAGCTATATGTGCTAGGGCCTCGTCATGCATGTACTACACTGAAGAGCCAAAGAAAGTTGTAAACCCCCTTAATATCATACAGGGCCACCGCTATCATGCAGAAGTGCCGCAACATCACGTGACATGAACTGGATTAATGTCTGAAGTAGTGCTGGAGGCTGTCCATAAATCCGTAAGAGTACGAGGGGATGGAGAACAGCACATTGCAAGGCATCCCAGATATGCTCAATAATGTTCATGTCTGGGGAATTTCTACATCTACATCTACATACATACTCCGCAATCCACCATACGGTGCGTGGCGGAGGGTACCTCGTACCACAACTAGCATCTTCTCTCCCTGTTCCACTCCCAAACAGAACGAGGGAAATATGACTGCCTATATGCCTCTGTACGAGCCCTAATCTCTCTTATTTATCTTTGTGGTCTTTCCGCGAAATGTAAGTTGGCGGCAGTAAAATTGTACTGCAGTCAGCCTCAAATGCTGGTTCTCTAAATTTCCTCAGTAGCGATTCACGAAAAGAACGCCTCCTTTCCTCTAGAGACTCCCACCCGAGTTCCTGAAGCATTTCCGGAACACTCGCGTGATGATCAAACCTACCAGTAACAAATCTAGCAGCCCGCCTCTGAATTTCTTCTATGTCCTCCCTCAATCCGACCTGATAGGGATCCCAAACGCTTGAGCAGTACTCAAGAATAGGTCGTATTAGTGTTTTATAAGCGGTCTCCTTTACAGATGAACCACATCTTCCCAAAATTCTACCAATGAACCGAAGACAACTATCCGCCTTCCCCACAACTGTCATTACATGTTTGTCCCACTTCATATCGCTCTACAATGTTACGCCCAAATATTTAATCGACGTGACTGTGTCAAGCGCTACACTACTAATGGAGTATTCAAACATTACAGGATTCTTTTTCCTATTCATCTGCATTAATTTACATTTATCTATATTTAGGGTTAGCTGCCATTCTTAACACCAATCACAAATCCTGTCCAAGTCATCTTGTATCCTCCTACACTCACTCAACGATGACACCTTCCCGTATACCACAGCATCATCAGCAAACAGCCGCACATTGCTATCCACCCTATCCAAAAGATCATTTATGTAGATAGAAAACAACAGCGGACCTACCACACTTCCCTGGAGCACTCCAGATGATACCCTCACCTCCGATGAACACTCACCATCGAGGACAACGTACTGGGTTCTATTACTTAAGAAGTCTTCGAGCCACTCACATACTTGGGAATCAATCCCATATGCTCGTACCTTAGTTAAGAGTCTGCAGTGGGGCACCGAGTCAAACGCTTTCCGGAAGTCAAGGAATATGGCATCCGTCTGATACCCTTCATCCATGGTTCGCAAGATATCATGTGAAAAAAGGGCGAGTTGCGTTTCGCAGGAGCGATGCTTTCTAAAGCCGTGCTGATGCATGGACAGCAACTTCTCTGTCTCAAGGAAATTCATTATATTCGAACTGAATATGTTCGAGAATCCTGCAACAAACTGCTTTTAAGGATATTGGTCTGTAATTTTGAGGACCGGTCCTTCTACCCTTCTTATATACAGGCGTTACCTGCGCTTTTTTCCAGTCGCTCGGGACTTTACGTTGGGCAAGAGATTCGCGATAAATGCAAGCTAAGTAAGGAGCCAATGCAGTAGAATACTCTCTGTAAAACCGAATTGGAATCCCATCAGGACCTGGCGATTTATTTATTTTCAACCCATTCAGCTGCTTCACAACCCCAGGGGTGTCTATCACTATGTCCTCCATACGGGAATCTGTACGAGACTCAAACAGCGGTATGTTTGTACGATCCTCCTTCGTGGCCACGGAAGTGTTTAAACTCAGGAGCCACTCTGTAGCAATTCTGGACGTGTGGGGCGTCGCATTGTCCTGCTGGAATTGCCCAAGTCCGTCGGAATGCACAATGGACATGAGTGGATGTAGGTGACCAGACAGGATGCTTTCGTACGTGTCATCCATCAACGTCCTATCTAGACGTATCAGGGGTCCCATATCAATCCAACTGCACAAGCCCCACACCACTACAGAGCCTCCACCAGCTTGAGCTGTCCCCTGCTGACATTCACCATGGATTCATGAGGTTGTGTTCATACCAATATACGTCCATCTGCTCAATACAGTTTGAAACGAGACTCGTCTGACCAGGCAATATGTTTGCAGTTTTCAACAGTCCAATGTCGGCTTTGACGCGCCCAGGTGAGGCATGAAGCTTTGTATCTTGCGGTCATCAAGGGTACGCGAGTGGGCCTTCGGCTTCAAAAGCCCATATTGATGATGCTTCGTTGAATGGTTTGCACGCTGACACTTTTTGATTGCCCAGCATTGAAATCTGTAGCAATTTGCGGAAGGGTTGCACATCTGTCACGTTGAACGATTCTCTTCAGCCGTCGTTGTCCCCATTCTTGTAGGACCTTTTTCCGGCCGCAGGGATGTCGGAGAATTGAGGTTTTACCGGATTCCTGATATTCACAGTACACTCGTGAAATGGTAGTACGGGAAAAGCCCCACTTCATCATTACCTGAGAGATGCAGTGTCCTATCGCTATAACACCACGTTGAAACTCACTTAAATTGTAATAACCTGCCATTTGCCATTGTGGGAGCAGTAACCGATGTAACAACTGAGCCAGACACTTATTGTCTTATATAGGCATTGCTGACCTCAGCGCTGTATTCTGCCTGTTTACATATCTCTGTATTTGAATATGTATGTCTATACCAGGTTCTTTGGCACTTCAGTGTACATTACCCTCATGTTACACACAGGGAAATACTCAAGCGTTCGCATAAGTTCCTGGTGCAGAAAATGTAGGTACCGTCGCCTACCAAGTTTTTTTTTTTGAATAGCCGGCCGGAGTGGCCGAGCGGTTCTAGGAACTACAGTCTGGAACCGCGCGACTGCTACGGTCGCAGGTTCGAATCCTTCCTCGGGCATGGATGTGTGTGACGTCCTTAGGTTAGTTAGGGTTAAGTAGTTCTAAGTTCTAGGGGACTGATGACCTCAGAAGTTAAGTCCCATAGTGCTCAGAGCCTTTGGAATAACGTGTGACCCTTCTTGAGTACTGTTTGAGTGTTTGGGATTCCCACCAAGTCGGATTAAAGGAAGACATCGAGGCAATTGAGAGGTGTGCTGCTAGATTTGTTATTGGTGGGTCTGATCAGTATGCAGATATTATGGAGATTCTTTCTGATCTCAAATGAGATTCTTCGAGATAAGACGATGCTCTTCTCATGAGGGACTATTGCGGAAATTTAGAGAATCGGCATTCGAAACTTACTGCAGAACGATTCTTCTGCCGCCAACGCACCTTTCGGGAAAGGACCACGAATAAAAGATGCGATAAATTAGCCTTGTGTGGAGGCTTTTATTCCGTCGCTCTGTTTGTGAGTGGCACAGGAAAGGAAATGACCGGTGATATGTGGTATCCTCCGCCATGCACCATACACTGACTTGCACAATATATATGTAGATGTATTGTATATGTAGAAGGATGCTGTATCTCTGGCCAAATCACAGCATTGTGATTTGTCATTTGTATTATGGTGTCACTGGCAGTACAACAAAATGGTTCGAGTCTTACCTAACTAACAGGAAACAAAGGGCGTCGTGGCGAAATACTTGTGGAGTAAGCAATCAGTCTTTATCTGACTGGAAATTAATTGCATGTGTGTTCCTCAAGATTCCATCTTGGGCCCATTGCTTTTTCTTGTGTACTTTAATGACGTCTCCTCTGTTACATTACCGGATGCTAAGTTTGTTTTGTTTTCAGATGACGAAAACATTGCAATAAATACAAGTCAAGTACAGGTTTATAAATGGCTGCCAATGAAATTTTCACTGACATTAATAAATTATTTAATGGTAATTTACTGTCATTCAACTTTGAAAAGACACACTATATGCACTTTAGAACCTGTAAGAGATTTTGTTCCAGCATGTGTATAGCATATGAAGACATGCAGATAGAAGCTGTTGACAATGTTAAATTTGTGAGATTACAATTTCATGATAAAGTCAGTTGGGAAGGGCATACCACAGAATTGCTGCGGCACCTAAACAACTCTGTATTGGCATGACTAATGATGTCAGCTGTAGGAGATATAAATATAACAAAAACTTGCATACTTGGCTTACTTTCATTCTACTATTGTGGATTATATTTGGGATAACTCGTTAAACCGAGCGTAAGTTTTTAGAGTGCCAAAAACTAATTTATGGCGTAAATTCGAAAACATCATGTAGAAACCAGTTGAAAGAACTGCGTATTCTAACCACTGCTTCCCAGTATATTTATTCCTTAACGAAATTTGTTGCAAATAATATGTCTCTATTTCCAGTCAATAGCTTAATACATATTATCAATATTAGGGATAAGAACAATCTACAAAAAAAACTTAAAATCAATTACCTTGGTCCAAAAAGGGATCCAATATTCAGCAGCCATTAAAAACTTGGTTTCAGATAAAGCAAATTTTAAATAGAGTTTGAAAGACTTTTTGGTATGCAATTTCTTCTACTCTATATATGAAAAGCTTAATAGGACTGTCAGACTTGCTTACGTAAAAATGTCTGCTAAATTTCAGTTTTCAGAGCTTTTGGTCACGACAGTCAAGATTAGGTATTTTGTGTATGGTGAATTTATGAAAACAGCACAGCTGTGTTTAATTCTGATAGAATATTAATTCTGTAAACATCATCAGTTCCGGCTTACTGTAATGCATTCGCATATTTTGATAATCTCTCTTGACAGATGATCAGGGAAGTGAGTATTATATTCAAATGTTTTATGCTTTTTATGCATATTTTCTGACATGTTCCATGCCCATGGGACTCATGTCATTTTTTGGTCTGTGAAACGAAAACTGAATCTAATCTGATCCAATGTGATTTAATTTGACAGTCAGGTCGATACTCCGTGCTGTCTGCTGCCAAAGACTCCTCATACAGCGAGAAAGTAGCGCCAGAGGCCCGACACATGGACATGGCAGCTGAAGTCAAGCCGGGGATGACACCGAGCCGCCGGGTCACTATAGGACATTTCGAATCATGCTCTGCTTAAGGCACTTCCTTGTTTACTCTATACTTTCATGACCTGGCTGTTTATGGGATTTCAGCCTGATTACAATTTTGTATTGCTGTACTGCGTATTAGTATCGGACTGGCTTGACTCTGCGCTATCTAGATAATTGCCTAGGTATGTTGTGCAATTTACCCAGCATGGACTGCAATTGCGAACGATCAGGTGACTGAAGTGTGTCCACATTTTCTGTGTAGTAAAGAGTGCGTTTCATCACAATAGGCATAACAAGTGTAACAAATCTCAATATGGATATCTCATTCAATATTAATCAAATATAAACTGGTCACTAATCTCAATATGGTCACTTTTCTCAATATGGATATCTCATCCAGTATTATCAAATATGAACTGGTTAGTCTGTTTGGTGACAAACTTGTGTAAATATTTATGTTATAGCTGCAGTTGGCCACTCACACACAACCTTTGTTACCCTCTCTGCACAAAACAGTACAGAATGCAACTGTAGTATTCATTCCATTCCAACGTTGGATTATTGATACAGCAACCGGTTTTCACGGTTATGTTAAAAATAAAACAGTCACGGTTGCAAATATATTTTTCTTTATACACTGCTGGCCACCGTAAATGCAACACCCTGAAGGAAGCATCCGAATCAAGTGAAATTTACACCATGGGTTTGCAGCGATGAGATATGCAACTGATTAGAATTTC
The DNA here is from genome assembly GCF_023898315.1 of Schistocerca nitens. Lineage (NCBI taxonomy): Eukaryota > Metazoa > Arthropoda > Insecta > Orthoptera > Acrididae > Schistocerca > Schistocerca nitens. The sequence continues at coordinate 691,474,402 of NC_064617.1, forward strand.
AGCGCAGACGCACATCACGCGCGCCTGTGGCGCCACCTCATAGTGCCATTTAAGGCTTGGCGATTTCGACGAGTGTACGTTCGGCACGTGTGTTTACCTTGTGGTTGTTTCACAAGACGATCAGTTATGACTCGTAGACAACAGCGAACATCGTTTGATCAAGTATCCGAGTTCGACAGAGGAAGGATAGTGGCTTACCGAGATTGTGGATTATCATACAGAGAAATCGCTAGTCGTGTTGGACGAAACCAAACAACTGTAATGCGGATATGTGACCGTTGGATGCAGGAGGGTACGACGGACCGACGTGGTCGATCGCTTTCACCTCGGTGCACCACTGCACGTGCTGATAGGCAAATTGTGCACGTGGCAGTGACGGATCGCTCAGTGACATCCCGAACCATAGCACAGCACATTGCGTCTGTAACGCATCATCCAGTGTCTGCGCGTACCATTCGACGCCGTTTACAGCAGAGTGGTCTGTCCGCAAGACGTCCATTGCTTCGTCTACCATTGACGCAGAACCACAGACGTCTCCGTCGCCAATGGTGTGATGACAGACGGATGTGGACGGCAGAATGGAATGACGTTGTCTTTACTGGCGAGGTACGCTTCTGTCTGCAGCACCACGATGGTCGGATTCGAGTGTGGAGACACCGTGGAGAGAGGATACTGGACAGCTGCAGTATGCACCGTCACACTGGTCTTGCACCGGGTATTATGGTATGGGGCGGTATTGGATATTACTCTCGCACGCCTCTAGTACGCATTGCCGGTACTTTAAATAGCCGGCGCTACATATCCGAGGTGCTGGAGCCAGTTGTCCTTTCTTACTTTCAGGGCTCGACCACAGCCATATTTCAACAGGATAATGCGCGACCACAAGTGGCACGCATTGTCCAAAGGTTCTTCGTCAATAACCAGATTGAATTGCTCCCCTGGCCGGCTTGCTCTCCGGATCTTTCACCGATAGAAAACATGTGGTCCATGGTTGCTCAACGAGTGACCCAGATTACATCCCCAGCTGCCACACCAGATGATCTTTGGCAACGTGTGGAAGCTGCTTGGGCTGCTGTTCCCCAGGAACACATCCAACGTCTCTTTGACTCAATGCCGAGACGTGTGGCAGCGGTGATCTCCAACAATGGCGGCTACTCTGGCTACTGATTCTGGCAGGAACCACATGTCGCAGACGTCTGTAAACGTAATCATTTGATACTTGGTCAACATGTTATCTACAACATAAATTTTGTTGTGCTACCTCTTGTCTTTCTTGGTGTTGCATTTACGGTGGCCAGCAGTGTAAATAGCGTCTTTCGCTGTGATTGGGCATTATCATATTATCTAAAATGGAAAAGGGCGCTAAGTAAATAGCTACCCTGTAAATATTATAAGGTGTGGTTCTAAGCAGTGCCAAAAATTTAAGTAAAACCGCAAAAAACACACACGTAAAACTGTTCATTGCGCCGGCTACCAAAGCTCTACGTCACCCACATGCACGTATAACCGTCATTGTGTAATTGTTCATGGACGCTGTTTCTGTGTGCTTTACACATGTCGTACTCGCTAGCTGACTTTTAATATTACAGTCATTTGCCACAATACTGTTTACCTGGTAGGTACAGCGAGCATCACTGTATTGCACGTGATCCAGGTAGCCCATGTTACCTGCTCAATAATTATTATATTCATTACATTTTAACTTTAATTAATTTATTGCTTCTTATTAAGTATAGGCTATTCAGCTCCGTATTAGCCTTCTACGTAACTTAAAAAAGCAGTGCCACCTATTGTGGTTTCATTGTATTAGCGCGGCTACATGCGGCCATCCGCCGTTTAGTAATTCTGGTGCCGCTGCGGATTAGACCGCTCAGCTGCTTGTCATCCAGGACACCATGATGTACGCATGATTCTACGCTGTGCTCTGCGTGCTGCTATAGCAGTTCAGAGGTATTTGTAATTCTTCGTTGGTTTCCTTTGTTAGTTTGTCACACCTCGCTTTGGTTGTGACAGTGGGTTGATTCCCGAAAGTTTCTGCTTAGGTTCCCACAGTTCCTTTTAGTTATTCTGACAACCGGATTTTCATCTAGACTGATTTACGAGTACGTATATGTGGCTGGTAGCCGGCGCAATGAACTTCATTTGACAGTCTTACGTGAGTGTTTTTTGCAGATTTAATTAAATTTTTGGCGCAGCTTAGAACCAGGCCTTATAATATTTACAGGATAGTTATTTACTTAACGTCCTTTTCCCTTTTGGACAATCTGATGATGCCCAACGACGGCGAAACGCGTAATTTGAAACAAAAGTAACTTTGTGAGCTTGACTTCTATTTTTAATATAAGAATGCAAGTTGTTCCTGTGTCAGAATTACTAAAGGTGAAAACCAATTAAACATGTGAACCAGAAGGGTTAAAAAGCCTGTCACTGGGATAAATCGGGTTTGTGGCCAATATTTATCGGTAAAATAAAATTAGTAACGAAGGAGCTTTGAGTACAGATTAATCATTAGATTAGTGAGCAATGGTGTGCTCAGCCTCTGCCGCCACGTTGTAGCTGGTGTCCGAGTGAGGCACTCTCCTTCCACATCCATGCCTGTAAGTGCTTAAGCGGCTTGACGCCGTCTGTCTAAACGGGACGAACATTAATAAAACGGAAAAAAGGTCCTATGAACACGTCTCCGGAAATGTCGTGCGACTAGGTCCTCCCGTCGGGTAGACCGTCCGCGGGGTGCAAGTCTTTCGATTATACGCCAGTTCGGCGACTTGCGCGTCGATGGGGATGAAATGATGATGATTAGGACAACACAACACCGAGTCCCTGAGCGGAGAAAAGGTCTGACCCAGCCGGGAATCGAACCCAGGCCCTTAGGATTGACATTCTGTCGCGCTGACCACTCAGCTACCTGTCCGGAAATGCATCCTTGCCACTGCAGGTGGCACTGACGAATGAAACTTCCTCTGACACTGTGTCGTGTCTATGGCCCACAGACGATGATTACGCAGATTGATGATGCCATTTATGGTAAAGGTTGCTTCGTTGGTAAAAAGGAGTGATGACAGAAATCCAGTAATTGTGATGGTCTGGCGCAAAACCATCGACAAAATCCTTCCCGTAGATGGAAGCCCGTTGCTGATAATCCTTGCACTCGTTGCAGGTGACAGGGACAGTAGCGGTTGTGATGCAGGAAACGCATAACCGTATTCTGGCTTACAGCATGTTGGCGCGCCTGTAGCTTGTATTACGATTCGTCTCAGTACACTGTAGAACCCCGTCCTCCAAATTTAGTGTACGCACAGTCCGCCGCCTCCCAGCACGTTCGTCTGTCTGAAAGGACCCATGATCACACAGATGCCTAAAAGGGACTTGAAATGTTGTGTGATGTGGTTGGTGTCTGTGAGGGTACATGTTTTGGTGTAGCCATACCGCCTCTCGAATGTTTCTATATGCTTGGCCATATACAAGCACAACTCTAAAGGTGGCAGGGGTAAAATACAGGGAGCGAAAGGCTATTTACAATTTGTACAGAAACCAGATGGCAGTTATAAGAGTCGAGGGACATGAAAGGGAAGCAGCGGTTGGGAAGGGAGTAAGACAGGGTTGTAGCCTCTCCCCGATGTTATTCAATCTGTATATTGAGCAAGCAGTAAAGGAAACAAAAGAAAAATTCGGAGTAGGCATTAAAATCCATGGAGAAGAAATAAAAACTTTGAGGTTCGCCGATGACATTGTAATTCTGTCAGAGACAGCAAAGGACTTGGAAGAGCAGTTGAACGGAGTGGATGGTGTCTTGAAGGGAGGATATAAGATGAACATCAACAAAAGCAAAACGAGGATAATGGAATGTAGTCGAATTAAGTCGGGTGATGTTGAGGGTATTAGATTAGGAAATGAGACACTTAAAGTAGTAAAGGAGTTTTGCTATTTGGGGAGCAAAATAACCAATGATGGTCGAAGTAGAGAGGATATAAAATGTAGACTGGCAATGGCAAGGAAAGCGTTTCTGAAGAAGAGAAATTTGTTAACATCGAGTATAGATTTAAGTGTCAGGAAGTCATTTCTGAAAGTATTTGTATGGAGTGTAGCCATGTATGGAAGTGAAACATGGACGGTAAATAGTTTGGACAAGAAGAGAATAGAAGCTTTCGAAATGTGGTGCTACAGAAGAATGCTGAAGATTAGATGGGTAGATCACATAACTAATGAGGAGGTACTGAATAGGATTGGGGAGAAGAGGAGTTTGTGGCACAACTTGACTAGAAGAAGGGATCGGTTGGAAAAACATGTTCTGAGGCATCAAGGGATCACCAATTTAGTATTGGAGGGCATCGTGGAGGGTAAAAATCGTAGGGGGAGACCAAGAGATGAATACACTAAGCAGATTCAGAAGGATGTAGGTTGCAGTAGGTACTGGGAGATGAAGAAGCTTGCACAGGATAGAGTAGCATGGAGAGCTGCATCAAACCAGTCTCAGGACTGAAGACCACAACAACAACATACAAGCACACCCACGTCTTCTTGTCCCTGACATGAATACCGGACCACTCTACTGCTTGCAGTGCCCTGCATCAATTACACAGCTTACAACACACAAGGAACACACGGCACGTGGTCATAGGAACGTTTATTCGACGGAGCCATCTCCCTTGGCAAAAAGTGGCTCAAATTGCTCTGAGCGCTATGGGACTTAACTTCTTAGGTCATCAGTCCCCTAGAACTTAGAACTTCTTAAACCTAACTAACCTAAGGACATCCCACACATCCATGCCCGAGGCAGGATTCGAACCTGCGACCATAGCGGTCGCGCGGTTCCAGACTGTAGCGCCTAGAACCTCTCGGTCACACTGGTCGGCCTCCCGTGGCAACGATGCATTTCCGGACACAAGTTCATAGGACCTTTTCTCCTCCATTTCCAGTCAGGCAGTTTGGCTGTTTTATTAATGTTCACCTTGCATACATATTCCAAAAGCCACCTTTTGGTGTACAGTAAATATTTTGTGTACCATTGTCGCTTTCCCCTTTCCTTTTGCGAGAAGCCACTGTGTAGGTTAGCCATTGCATGAAATACACATAGAAGGTAGTAAACGCTGGATGAGCATTTCCATGACGCTTTCTCGCTTACTAAACGAAGCTGTGACGAAACGTGCTGTTGTCTTTGGATTTTCTCCATTTGCTCTACCAATTCTGTCTGGTACGGGTCCCACACTGGTGAGTAATATTCAAGTTTCGACGAAACGAGGGTTTTATAAGCTGCATCCTTCGTCGGTAGATTACACATCTCGAGGTCTGTTCCAGTGAACGTCATTCTGGCTTCTGGTTTACCTGCCATAACTTTTAAGTGGTCGTTCCGTTTTAAATCGGTCTGTACACTTACTCACAAATCCTTCCTAGTGATTGTCCAACAATCATGTAGCCATACAGTACTGGGTCTTCCTGATTATTTATGCACAATATATTACATTTATTTATGCTTAGGATCAATTCTCAATCCCTTGCGCCAAGCGTCGATCTTCTGCGGCTCTTACTGCATGTCACTGTGATTTTCTAGTGTTACGATGTCTCTGTACAAAAAAATCATCGTCTGCGAACAGCCTCTTGGAGGTTCGACTTTACCCACCAGGTTATTTGTTTTTCTACCAGCTGACAAACCCGGTTTGTCCAGATATTCATGTTGTCAATTTTCTGTTAGAAATGAAACCTGCAGTAACTCGATGTGAGATGACCCTGGACATTTACGCTGGGCGCAGCTGCTGCACCTGTCTGAAACGCGGTTTTGTCCTGCAGTAACTCGATGTGAGATGACCCTGGAAATTTACGCTGGGCGCAGCTGCTGCACCTGTCTGAAACGCGGTTTTGTAAACGTTTGTATGACAGCATTTCTTCATAGCTTTATAGGCGGCTATCGTTTTCGCCTACAGGCGTTTTCGCTTAGCAGTTGACAGCTGTCAAAAGCTCTACCAGGTGTCATGGATTTGTTTAAGTTGACTCGGCTGTACGGTTGTCTTAGTAGTAGAGAATAAATCTATTAAAACTTCATACATGCTGTGCCATTTTTTCACTTATCTCATGTTTATGACGACATATCTCCTGAACTATCATAGGTAGGTGGTTCTTGCCCCACAGAAATTGTTACCTGACACTAAGGGATACGAGTACCAAATGTGGTTGAAACTGGTCCAGTGGTTTAAAAGAAGATGTGGAACATATATACACATATAAACACATCTATTTTTTATAATATTTATGAATTGTGAACAGTAGTGGTCTTGTAACGTTCGCTACGGTTATGTCGGAAGATATACGTCGGAAAATTTCCCTTTGTTAGAAATGACGTGAGGTGTTCCGCTTAAAACGATGCCTTCAGTAAACTCACAAAGTTGGTCTCATGTCCCGTACACTCATACATCATACATTAGGTTATAGTGTGAACACCTTCCCGATGTAAAAGAACACAGCATTGATCTAGGAGTAAGTATCTACAGTCGTCTGGACCTCGTCGAAGAACATAACGTTGTTTGCGTAATCTATGTTGATTCCTACAGAAGAGGTTTTCGGTATGCAGTAAAGTCGTAGTGCACATAATGTGCTACAAAACTCTGCAGCAGATTGATATCAGCGATGTAGTTCTACACTTTTGTGCCCCAGTTCCAAGACCCTTATTTAAAAGGCGAATCACTAGTTCTGCTTCCAGCAAGATGGAGCCCCAGCGTATTTCATTGTTGATGTATCGGAACAGTTATTAGTCGCCACAAAGTGTCGCAGCCTCGTTTTGTGCGCCGATTTCGGGCAAATGCCAAAGTCTATAAACCCAGATGCCAACTTATTTCACTGTTGTACAGGGCCTGTTTTACACCGGCGACTCTAAGGAGGCGACGACTACATCGAGAGCCGCGATGGAGCCACCAGTGGCTCGAGCGACGCTGGACCACGACCACGTGGACGTCTCTATGCTGAAGGTGGCCCTGCCGGCTCCCCACGCGACAGCTGGCGACCACGTGCACCTGCGGCTACCCCAGCTGCACCACCACGCACCTGCTGGTCACCCACTGGACGTTGATGAAACCCAGCCGCCGCACGAAAATGACCACAGTGCGCTGTCAGTCCACAGCAGTGATCTCCACTACGGCTGACCACACTGAAATGCCCAGTGCATCGTTCTCCCATAACTATCTCTGTAATTCTGTTACTACTCATCTGGTTCCACATACTGATGCAAATAAATTACTGAAGTTATCACAAAGACTAAGTTCATACGTTCTTCAAGTGGCTATAACTAAGCCCTTTCCTATTATTGTCTTCCACAGGTAAAGTTCATAATAACAGCAATGACATGTCAATGTTTACCTTGGTGCTCGAAATTCAATTTTTTTTTAGGTCATAAGACTTCTGACTGGTTTGATGTGACCCGCCACGAATTCCTTTCTTGTGCCAACCTCTTCATCTCAGAATAGCATTTGCAACCTATGTCCTCAATTATTTGCTGGATGTGTTCCAATCTCTGTTTTCCTCTACAGTTTTGACCCTCTACAGCCCCCCTCTCTTAGCGTGGAAGTTATTCTGTGACGCTTTAACAGATATCCTACTATTCTATCCCTTCTTATTGTCAGTGTTTTCCATGTATTCCTTTCCTCACCGGTTCTCCAGAGAAACCCCTCATTCCTTATCTTATCAGTCCACCTAATTTTCAACATTCTTCTGCAGCACCGCATCTCAAATGCTTCGATTCTCCTCCGGTTTTCCCAAAGTCCATGTTTCACTACTATGCAATGCTGTGCTCCAAACGCACATTCTCAAACATTTATTTCCTCAAATGAAGGCCTATGTTTGATACTAGCAGACTTCCCTTGGCCAGGAGTGCCCTTTTTGCCATTGGTAGTCTGCTTTTTATGTCCTCCCTGCTCCATCCGACATGGGTTATTTTGCTGCCCCAGTAGCAGAATTCCTTATTCGTGAACACCAATCCTGATGTTCAGTTTTTTGCTGTTCTTATTTCTGCTACTTCTCATTATTTTCGTCTTTCTTCGATTTACTCTCAATCCATATTCTGTACTCATTGCACTATTCATTCCATTCGGCAAATCATGTAATTCTTCTTCACTTTCACCAAGGACAGCAATGCCCACAGCGAATATTATCATTGATATCCTTTCACAACTAATTTTAATTCCACTCCTGAAACTTTCTTTCATTTCTGTCATTTCTCCTTTGATGTAAGACTACATTCCTGTCTTACACCCTTTTTAATTCAAGCACTTCGTTCATGGTCTTCCACCCTCACTGTTTCCTCTTGGTACTTCTACATTTCTTGTGTTACCCGTCTTTTTCTGTAGCTTACCGCTATTTTCTCTCAGAATTTGGAACATCTTGTACTATTTGACACTATCGAACGCTTTTTCCAGGTCGAAAAATCCTAAGAACGTGTCTTGATTTTTCGCTAGTCTTGCTTCCATTATCAACCGCAACGTCAGAATTGCCTATCTTGTGCCTTTGCGTCGTTAAAGCCAAACTGATCGTCGTCTGGCACATCTTCAATTTTCTTTTCCATTCTTCTACATATAATTCTTGTAAGTAGCTTTGATGCATGAGTTGTTACGTTGATTGCGGTAGCGTTCTCGCTTCCCGCGCCCGGGTTCCCGGGTTAGATTCCCGGCGGGGTCAGGGATTTTCTTTGCCTCGTGATGACTGGGTGTTGTGTGATGTCCTTAGGTTAGTTAGGTTTAAGTAGTTCTAAGTTCTAGGGGACTGATGACCATAGATGTTAAGTACCATAGTGCTCAGAGCCATTTGAACCATTGTTTTGTTACGTTGATTATGCGATTGTTCTGGCCCTTGTCGGCTCTTGCAGTCTTCGGAATTGTCAGATGGTGTATCGCCAGACTCATACATTCTACACACCAACGTGAATGTTGTTTTGTTGCCCCAATGATACTAGAAATTCTAATGGAATGTTATCCATCCCTACTGCCTTACTCGCTCTTAAGTCTTTCAATGCCCTTCTAAATTCTGGATCTGATACTGGACACCCTATCTCTTCTATATCGACTCCTATTTCTTCTTCTATCACATCAGACAAGTCTTCCCATCATACAGGCTTTCGTTGTACCCTTTCCACCCATCCGTTGTCTCATCTGCATTTCACAGTGCAATTCCCACTGCAATCTTAATGTTACCATTCTCGCTTTTAATTTCACCGAAGGTAACTTTTCTATACGCTGAATCAGTCCTCCTGACAATCATTTCTTTTTCGATTTCTTCACATTTTGTTGCAACCATTTCACCTTAACTTCCCCGCTCTTCCTATGTATTTCATTCCTAAGTTACTTGTATTTCTGTATTCCTCAACTTCTCTGAACATTTTTGTGGTTCCTTCTTTCGTCGATCAACTTAAACGTTTCTTCTGTTACCCACGATTTGTTCGCGGTTACCTTCTTTCTACTTACATTTTTCTTTCCAGCTTCTGTGTTTGCCCTTTTTAAAGGATGTTTGTTACCAGAACTAAATTATTTGCCATTTATAACTGAGAGTCTGGCTCCCTACCTCAGTGGTCAGTGTGTCTGGCTACATGTGGAGGAGCCATGTTCGGTCCCCGGTACTGCCTGGGCTTTTTCATTGGTGGAAGGACCAGAACGGGGTGCGCTCAGCCCCGTAATGCCAACTGAGGAGCGGCTCCAAGGTGTAGAAATCCGACAACGGCCGGGAGTTCGGTGCGCTGACCCCGCGCCCCTCCACACCGCATCCAGTGACGTCGTTGGAAGAGGATGACACAGCGGTCGGTCGGTCCTGACTGGCCCAGCAAGCCGGAACGTGGAACTTCGCTTTGCTACAAGTAAAAGGGCTCCACAAAGAGTCCTCCTTGTGGGGCAGCCGCAACTGTAACAGCCCATTCTGTAAAACGAAGAAACTGCACAGCAGTTGCTGAATCAACAACGTTTTATTGCATACACTTCTACAGTTTCTCTCTTCACGCAAAGTTCCATCATCTGAGGTAAACTGTAATATCGAAAATATTGTGTTAAAAGACAATGGGACGTATGAACGAAAAGGAAAATACACTTCGTACTCGAAAATTCGGAGAACAATCTCAGGTTCGTATGAACAAAGCAAGTAAGAAAATATGCTTCACCCGAGAATGTTCTCGGGTGGAGGAAGTTGCTCGGAAGAAGGAACATTCTCCGATTTCGTACGAATAAAGCTAGAGCAGCTTCTCACAAGCGGAGGACAGTCTCCGTTTTTTTTGTAGCGAGCTCTGCAGCGTTCTTCTAGCACTCAGCTCCGTTGAGATTAGGTTTTACCGTCTTTTTAGTATTAATGACCGAATTTATGTTCCTTGCAAGTAAAAAAGAGACATACATACCGGCAGACCGAAGAAATACTGAAGAGAGGAACTGCAGACTAAATTTATACAGGTTTAACGATCAAATAGGAGTGCGGGTTAGCTACTACAAACAGCATAGTGAACGCATTGTTGTGGCCAATATAGACACAAAGCCCATGCCTACTACAGTAGTACAAGTTTATATGCCAACTAGCTCTGCAGATGAAGAAATTGATGAAATGTATGACGAGATAAAAGAAATTATTCAGGTAGTGAAGGGAGACAAAAATTTAATAGTCATGGGTGACTGGAATTCGTCAGTAGGAAAAGGGAGAGAAGGAAACATAGTAGGTGAATATGGATTGGGGGGAAGAAATGAAAGAGGAAGCCGCCTTGTAGAATTTTGCACAGAGCATAACTTAATCATAGCTAACACTTGGTTCAAGAATCATAAAAGAAGGTTGTATACCTGGAAGAATCCTGGAGATACTAAAAGCTATCAGATAGATTATATAATGGTAAAACAGAGATTTAGGAACCAGGTTTTAAATTGTAAGACATTTCCAGGGGCAGATGTGGATTCTGACCACAATCTATTGGTTATGAACTGCAGATTGAAACTGAAGAAACTGCAAAAAGGTGGAAATTTAAGGAGATGGGACCTGGATAAACTGAAAGAACCAGAGGTTGTAGAGAGTTTCAGGGAGAGCATAAGGGAACAATTGACAGGAATGGGGGAAAGAAATACAGTAGAAGAAGAATGGGTAGCTCTGAGGGATGAAGTAGTGAAGGCATCAGAGGATCAAGTAGGTAAAAAGACGAGGGCTAATAGAAATCCTTGGGTAACAGAAGAAATATTGAATTTAATTGATGAAAGGAGAAAATATAAAAATGCAGCAAATGAAGCAGGCAAAAAGGAATACAAACGTCTCAAAAATGAGATCGACAGGAAGTGCAAAATGGGTAAGCAGGGATGGCTAGAGGACAAATGTAAGGATGTAGAGGCTTGTCTCACTAGGGGTAAGATAGATACTGCCTACAGGAAAATTAAAGAGACCTTTGGAGAGAAGAGAACCACTTGTATGAATATCAAGAGCTCAGATGGCAACCCAGTTCTAAGCAAAGAAGGGAAGGCAGAAAGGTGGAAGGAGTATATAGAGGGTTTATACAAGAGCGATGTACTTGAGGACAATATTATGGAAATGGAAGGGGATGTAGATGAAGATGAAATGGGAGATAAGATACTGCGTGAAGAGTTTGACAGAGCACTGAAAGACCTGAGTCGAAACAAGGCCCCGGGAGTAGACAACATTCCATTAGAACTACTGATGGCCTTGGGAGAGCCAGTCCTGACAAAACTCTACCATCTGGTGAGCAAGATGTATGAGACAGGCGAAATACCCACAGACTTCAAGAAGAATATAATAATTCCAATCCCAAAGAAAGCAGGTGTTGACAGATGTAAAAATTACCGAACTATCAGTTTAATAAGTCACAGCTGCAAAATACTAACGCGAATTCTTTACAGAGGAATGGAAAAACTGGTAGAAGCGGACCTCGGGGAATATCAGTTTGGATTCCGTAGAAATGTTGGAATACGTGAGGCAATACTAACCTTGCGGCTTATCTTAGAAGAAAGATTAAGAAAAGGCAAACCTACGTTTCTAGCATTTGTAGACTTAGAGAAAGCGTTTGACAACGTTAACTGGAATACTCTCTTCCAAATTCTGAAGGTGGCAGGGGTAAAATACAGGGAGCGAAAGGCTATTTACAATTTGTACAGAAACCAGATGGCAGTTATAAGAGTCGAGGGGCATGAAAGGGAAGCAGTGGTTGGGAAAGGAGTGAGACAGGGTTGTAGCCTCTCCCCGATGTTATTCAATCTGTATATTGAGCAAGCAGTAAAGGAAACAAAAGAAAAATTCGGAGTAGGTATTAAAATTCATGGAGAAGAAGTAAAAACTTTGTGGTTCGCCGATGACATTGTAATTCTGTCAGAGACAGCAAAGGACTTGGAAGAGCAGTTGAACGGAATGGACAGTGTCTTGAAAGGAGAATATAAGATGAACATCAACAAAAGCAAAACGAGGATAATGGAATGTAGTCAAATTAAGTCGGGTGATGCTGAGGGGATTAGATTAGGAAATGAGACACTTAAAGTAGTAAAGGAGTTTTGCTATTTAGGGAGTAAAATAACTGATAATGGTCGAAGTAGAGAGGATATAAAATGTAGACTGGCAATTGCAAGGAAATCGTTTCTGAAGAAGAGAAATTTGTTAACATCGAGTATAGATTTAAGTGTCAGGAAGTCGTTTCTGAAAGTATTTGTATGGAGTGTAGCCATGTATGGAAGTGAAACATGGACGATAACCAGTTTGGACAAGAAGAGAATAGAAGCTTTCGAAATGTGGTGTTACAGAAGAATGCTGAAGATAAGGTGGGTAGATCACGTAACTAATGAGGAGGTACTGAATAGGATTGGGGAGAAGAGAAGTTTGTGGCACAACTTGACTAGAAGAAGGGTTCGGTTGGTAGGACATGTTTTGAGGCATCAAGAGATCACAAATTTAGCATTAGAGGGCAGCGTGGAGGGTAAAAATCGTAGAGGGAGACCAAGAGATGAATACACTAAGCAGATTCAGAAGGATGTAGGTTGCAGTAGGTACTGGGAGATGAAGAAGCTTGCACAGGATAGAGTAGCATGGAGAGCTGCATCAAACCAGTCTCAGGACTGAAGACCACAACAACAACAACGATCAAATCATTACGTGCTTGGCGAACTTCCATCCATAAAATGATGAAAGAAGAGGGGACGACCTCCCAAACAAAGTGGAAAGTAAAATATTTTTGTTGCTATTTACCAGACCAAAGTTTTCAGACTGGTGAACGAGAAGACCAAACAACCATGCCACTGACATTTCCAGATGTTCATCATCATGTCTTCTCACAGCATAAATCATATATTTTGATATGTTGCAAATAATTAGGCAGATCAGAAAGATAAATAACTAATTTATTACAAAAATAGCGATCTGTTTCTCTTAACGAACAACACGGGCGAGCGCCTACGTACTCGACAAGCGAGCAGAGTTTCGGTTTGTAGTAGACGAAAACGTCATGTAATCTTAAGACTTCGTTCGCATAGTGTGTTCACCTAACTTCATTAACACAAAAGTTTACCGCATGTCGAACATTCGGTAACATCACAAGAAAATGCATTTTTGTAAACCGTTCGTAATCGTCTTAATAATTTGTTGCCCAATTAAAAATAAAATCGAAAAGTAGTGCACCTCTTCCCCTCTTCCAGAACACAAAGACGCCATTTCCATATTTGTATTGCCTATTTTAGCGAGTCGAATGAAGTGTAATACTACGCGTGTGTTCCATGCTAGACAAGGCAGACGACACACATCGAGAACCTTCGCAAGAACGAGGGGAGGTAGTGAAAAGAAACTCCGTTAGAGAATATGGTTCGAATTTTTTATTCACACGAAATTGAGAAGTTCCCGTGAGAATACTGAGAATATTCTTTTGCTCTGAGAATCTTCTCCAGATAACGTTCTCTTTTTTATTCATAAGACCGAGTGGAAGGTCTTTTTTTTTTTACTGTCAGATATGGATTTACACTGTGAAAATTTTGATCATAAAACGAAAGATAGTACAGGACATTACTTATAAATAAAATCACTCAACCACCTGAGGTCATCCTCAGCCTAGTGTTGTCATGGAACAAAAATTACATACCAAAAGGTAATAAGGGGGACCAAAGAGGGACGTTCAATAAGTAATGCAACACATTTTTTTTTCTGAAGACAGGTTGGTTTTGTTCAGGATTCCAATATTCCGTATTATTCCCCACTCTTTTGACTACAAAGAACACTCTGATAACCTTGTTGGGGTGACAACAGATGCCTTGTTCAACGAGTCACTGTGCTTTTGTTCTCTGTGAGGTCTCCATAGACATTCTGCAAGCGCCTATGAACATCTGCAGTGCTCTGATTTCCTGCCCACAACAAACTCAATGACTTACTCCATCACAGACACCAGGGCAGCATCAGCGCATTATGTTAGTGCGGGTTGCCTACATCAGAGGCATTTATGCACTCAGCAGCAAACCTATTGTTGTCCCTAGACTGATAGGCACTGTACCCACCCTCTCCCCATCCCCCCACACCTCCACCTCCCGGGAAACCTACCCACGCGCTGCTACAGGTACACTTTCAGGTCTGAGTTATTGGAATAGCCCCTCTCACTCTTATCAATTTGATTGACTACTTAATTAAATTGATCATTTAATTAACCACTCCCCTCTGGTAAACCCCCTCCCCTCCCACCCTCCCTCCTGGAAACTGGCAGGAAAAAGACGCTTCAGTGCGGGACCAGAGTCGAGAGATGTTTGCGTAGCGGGTAAAAGGTTCTCAGTGTTATATGAAACGTCACATATCTATGTAAATAACAGCCAAGTCTTCCCCCCCTCTCTGGAAGCACTATAGAAATCTGTTGCAAAGCTTCCCAGAATAACACAGCCTGCATTGTCCCTAGCAATCCTGACGGGACATGCAAGCTGTCTACCTGTGCAAACATACTTACGTGCCTAGAGTGGCTGATGCATCACCGAGACATGTTCGTCTGCTGTCAACACATGTCTCAGAATCGTTAAAAGTTCTCACTGCTAAAAGCCTTCATCTTATCTGTGCACACTCGTGAAAACACCATTAAACATGATAGCATTCTTGTTGTTTGGAAAGAGAGTACTGTCTAAGCACAGACGGAGGAAATCAGAATAATTACGCAAACAGAATTTGAAGCACTGTCTTACAGAAGAGAAAAATGACGCGAATTTTCGGTATCCTACAGCTACTGGTCTGGAGATGTCCTTATGCCACAGTGGTGGATGAGTGACGGCATCCCCGCCAGAGATGGATGGTCTGCTTCAACTTGTCTTTGAACACTAGCTTTCTCAGAAGTTTCCATAGATAGCTTACCTCCATCTTGTTTGAATCAGTTTGTAGACACTCCTGTGTCCTAGCATATAGGATGTCTTGTGATTGAATGGAGCATTATGATTGGCTCTTATGACTTACCCATCGAATTACTGGTACCATCAGTGTGTGAGCACTGTCTACCTTTTTTTCTTTCTGCAGACGAGACTAGCGGCAATTAAACCCTGCAAAGTGGCCTACAGATCGTCGAATACGGAAGACCCTTATTCAACTACACTGCTCTGCCACAGAGGACATTAGATAGAATATTAGAGCATGAAACTGATCTGCAATCCAATAGTATATCACCGCGTACCATGTCGACAGACACTCATACATATACCACGAAGACAGGCAGCATAAGCACATGCGCTATAGGTATACTACTTGCTGCACTAGATATTTCCCACGAGGTTGGGCGATCATCCACTCCCAACACATGACCTGTGCGCCCTCAGTGGACCAAAGTCACTCTCAGAACTGTTGCATAAAGGCTGGGTCGGTTCTCCTTGGCACAAAGACTCTGGGATTAAAAGAACATATGTAATTTTGCATGGTTTGTCAGAATATCATACAATTTTCGCGATTCTTCTCGACATCAATATATTCCTTA
The DNA here is from genome assembly GCF_023898315.1 of Schistocerca nitens. NCBI lineage: Eukaryota > Metazoa > Arthropoda > Insecta > Orthoptera > Acrididae > Schistocerca > Schistocerca nitens. The sequence goes on from NC_064617.1 coordinate 691,490,312, forward strand.
CATAGCAGTACCACTCGCACAACATAATTCCGAAGATACTGTAAGTAGGCTGTTTAGGTTTTTTTATTGGTAACGCCACCTCTGTATGAAAATCACTGGCTGTGCTGTGTGCAGTCTGTGGCTGCTTTGCATTGTTGTAATACTCGCCATTGTAGTGTTAGGCAGCTGGCTGTGAACAGCGCGTAGCGTTGCGCAGTTGGAGGTGAGCCGCCAGCAGTGGTGGATGTGGGGAGAGAGATGGCGGAGTTTTGAAATTTGTCATGAACTGCTATATATATATTATGACTATTGAGGTAAATACATTGGTTGTTCTCTATCAAAATCTTTCATTTGCTAACTATGCCTATCAGTAGTTAGTGCCTTCAGTACTTTGAATCTTTTATTTAGCTGGCAGTAGTGGCGCTCGCTGTATTGCAGTAGCTTAAGTAGCGAAGATTTTTGTGAGGTAAGTGATTTGTGAAAGGTATAGTTTAATGTTAGTCAGGGCCATTCTTTTGTAGGGATTTTTTTGAAAGTCAGATTGCGTTGCGCTAACAAAATATTGTGTGTCAGGATAAGCACAGTCCTGTGTAATTGTTCTAAGGGGACGTTTCATAATACAGACTGGAAATTATTTCTGTACAAACTCGAAACTTTAGCTAGGTGGGACATGCTATAAACCACTGACTAAGTAGAAACTTGTCACGTCTTTGAAGACCTTTAGGCGAAAACTCGAAAAAATAGAGAAAACTGATATTTCCACTTGTGAATACCGATATCGGTGATATAGCAGATTCCATGTCATTCCTATAATTTACAAAGTCAATTAAGGTGCTTCTCATGTCTAGAGAACCAGCGAACGTGTCTTCCATGTGCTAGATGCACACACCACAATCGATCTTCTCTCAACTAAATAAAAGCGCGAAATCTGCAGAAGCAGTCAACCGAACAATTTACATGCGAGGGAATAATGGTCCACCGCAAACACATGTCCATATTGAATCTTCTCAAATTTCTACGCAATCACGAAAGCTGCCCAACACATACTAAGCATTAGTTCGCTATTCGGGCGTCTAGAGGACGACACGGTTAAGTCAGCTACATTCCTGCACCCCAACAGGCCTCTCTATTCGGACAGCTCCTACCATTAGCCGGAAACGTGATTCACTCCCGCCACAGGTCGCCGGCGCTGCACGCCAAGCAGGCATGTGCAGAATCATCATCCTAGGAAATCAGTTACATATATATTTTATTTGATCATTATACTTACAATTAAATGTTACAATTGCGGTCTCAGATGAACGACATTTGACAATGAACGAAGTATCAGAAGTACATCCTGCTGATGGCTGTGGCTATGGAAATAGAAATACTGTACCATTCTTTCCTTTGCTATAACAGTACTCCACGTCAACTTCCTTACGACTGGACATAGTCATTTCCTTTGTACCTGTCGGAACACAACCACATGTTAAAAAAAACATCACAACTACTGTATGTTACTGTCACAAGCAGTCTTGGTTCTACAGCTGTAAACAAGTATCCACGTTAAAAGCTGTACTGGCTTTACAAATCTATGTATGGCATTACCTCTGAATGAAGTATTCTTTTCCAGACAAATAACGTGACACTGAATATAGACGGTGACCGCCAGAAGGTATAGTATCAGACCAGCAGTGCGGTTACACATAGCCCGTGATGCAACCTTGTAATAAAATTACCGAATTCTGAAAGTGATTCGTCTATGGAATGTGGTATGACGCCTCCATGGCTAGATATTTCTCCAGTATTTGTAATGCATTCTGTCTCGATGCCATGTCAGAGGTTCTGTGGTATATCCACTGAGTGTCATTCAACTGTGACCGCAATTGTAACATTTAATCGTAAGTATAGCGATCAAATATATATGTGACCAATTTCCTAGGATGATGATTCTGCCTGTGCCTGCTTGGCGTGCAGCGTCAGTGACCTGTGGCGAGAATGATTCACGTTTCTGGCTAACAGTAGGAGCTGCTCGAATGGAGAGGCCTGTTGTGGCGCAGGAATGTAGCTGACTTAAGCGTGTCGCCACTAGATGGCAGAATAGCGAACTAATACTTAGTATGTGTTGGGCAGCTTTCATGATCACGTGTAAATTTTAGAAGATACGATACGGACGTGTGTTTGCACTGGACCATTATTCCCTCCCATGTAAATTGTCCAGTTGACTGTTTCTGCAAATTTCGCGCCTTTATGTAGTTCAGGGAACATCGATTGTGGTTTGCATGTCTAGCAGGTGAAAGATGAGTGGAAGACACATTTGCTGGTCCTCTAGACATGAGAAACACCTTAATTGACTTTGTAAACTATAGGGATGATTTAGAAACTGTTATATCATCGACATTGGTATTCACAAGTGGAAATATCAGTTTTCTCTATTTTTTTCGAGTTTTCACTTAAAGGTCTTTGCAGATGGGATACGTTTCTAGTTATTCAGTGATTTACAGCATGCTCCACCTGGCTAAAATTTCGGGTTTGTAGAGAAATTATTTCAAATCTATGTCTTCGGAATTATGTTGCACGAATGGTACTGCTATGCAAGCGATATTGATATGTGCTTGATATCGAGAAGTATCGCGAAAATGGTATGATATTCTGACAAACCATGCGAAATTACATATGTTCTTCTAATCTCAGAGTCTGAAGATGGGTGTAGAAAAGCAAGCAAGCAAGCAGTTCTGGGCCAGAAGCAGTAACGTTTTTGTGCTGAGGGGAACCGACCCAGCCTTTATACAACAGTTCTGAGAGTGACTTCGGTCCACTGAGAGCGCTCTGGACACATGTTGGGAGTGGATGACTGCCCAACCTCACGGGAAATATCTAGTGCAGTAAGGAGCATAGCTATGGTGCATGTGCTTATGCTGTCTGTCTTTGCGGTATATGTACAAGTGTCTAGCGGTCAATAGCTATATAAATGATGTATGTATGGCGCAAGATACGAATTGGATGTTTACTACATCGACACGGTATGCAGTGATATATTATGGGGTTAGAGATGAGTTTCATGCTCTAAAATTCAAGCTCCTGTACTCAGTGGCAGAGCAATGTAATTGAGTAAGGGTCTTTCCATATTTGACAATCTGTAGGCCACTTTGCAGGGTTTAGTTGTCGCTGCAATATGGTGGTCTGTACAAAATAGTTTTGCCGCTAAAAAGTTTCGTTTGCAGAAACAAGAAAAAGGCGGACAGTGCTCCCACACTGGCGGTATGAGTAATTCAGAGGGTAAGTTCAATGAGAGCCAATCATAATGCTCCATTCATTCACAAGACATCCTTTGTGCCGGGACGCAGGAGCTTCGACAAACTGATTCAAAAAAGACGGAGGCAAGGTATCTATGGAAAGTTCTGAGAAAGCTAGTGATCAAATACAAGTTGAAGCAGACCATCCATTTCTGGCGGGGACGCTATCACTCATCTGCCACTATGGCATAAGGACATCTCCAGACCAGTAGCTGTAGGATACGGAAAATTCCCGTCTTTTCTCTTCTGTAAAACAGTGCTTCGAATTCTGTTTGCGTAATTATTCTGATTTCCTCCATGTGTGCTTAGACAGTACGCTCTTTCCAAACAACAAAAATGCTTTCATGTTTAATGGTGTTTTCACAAGTGTGCACAGATAAGATGAAGGCTTTTAGCAGTGAGAACTTTTAACGATTCTGAGACATATGTTGTCAGCAGGACGAACATTTCACAGCAATGCATCAGCCACGCTGGGCAGGTAAGCACGTATGCACAGCGAGATGCAACTCACATGTCCCATTAGGATTGCTAGGACCCAACCAGACACCTGTGCGTGGATTAGCAGCTAACGGCCACATCATCACTTTATGGGGGCCCCCGTTGCGCCCCGATTCCTGGGGGTGGGTGCGGAGTCAGCAATGTTGGCGTTGGGTGTTGGGTGGTGGGATGTGTTTTTTACTAGCAATCTTTTGTTTAAACTACATTCCATCGATTTCACCGACCAATAGGATTCTGTGAAAAATCCCATACATGTGAAGAATATAGATTTAATTAACTTGCATAAATGTGTTATATTAACATGGTGTTAGTCATACAATAGTTAAGGGTGAGGGTGAATGTGAGTGGGTGCCATGGAGCAGACAGGCAGTTTAAATGCAGACCACTAGGTTAATTTGTATAATTTTTATGTAAAACGCAGTACAATAGTTTAAGGGGGTGGGTGACAAAGAAGAATGGCGTTCAAAAACATGTGAAATTCGAAAAGTATACCAGAAAATGGTGGGAGGGCATAATTAGTTTGATATCAAAGGCAGTACAATAGTTTAAGGAAATAGGGGTGACATGGAAAACCACTTAACAGAACAATAGGTTAAATGCCAATAAAGGACCCAACATTAGGCTAATACACCCAGATTACAGTGCCGAACATTAGGTTATGCAACTTGTTTGCCCCATGTAATTACTTCTTACAAGACCTATATGTTTCCAAACAGCAGAGAATGATGAGCAAGAGAAATTGAACCCCCACAAACTGAATTTTTTTAATAAATAAACAATATACCTTTGAATTTCCTGTTATGAGATCCTTCCTCTCCACCAAAGAGCCACCAATTTCCATATATTCCATACTCTGCCTTGAACCCCTTAAATTGTTTATATAATCAATATCCAACACACTGTCTAAATCGTTTAAACAATATTCCATACACAGCAATCGATTTACAGACAAATTCTTTAACTACTTAAATAAACTATATTCCATACACTGCCATAAACAATTAAATAATATTCTATACATTGTCTAAAGTGTTTAAGCAATATTGCATACACTGCAACCCAATTCCCTCCAAGTGACCAATCAAATGAGTGTTTTTCCTGCCAGTTTCCTGGAGGGAGGGTGGGAGGGGAGGGGGTATACCAGAGGGGAGTGGTTAATTAATTGATCAATTTAAATAAGTAGTCAATCAAATTGATAAGAGTCAGAGGGGCTATTCCAATAACTCAGACCTGAAAATGTACCTGTAACAGCGAGGTGGTAGGTTTCCTGAGGGGTGGGTGGTGGAGAGATGGGGAGGAGGTGGGGGAACAATAGGCTCAGTGCCTGTCAATAAAAAGGAAGGAACCTTTTAGTAGAACAATAGGTTAAGTACCTGTCAATCAAAGAAGAACAATAGGTTAATGACCTGTCAGTTTAAGGAGAACAACAGGTTTGCCCCTGAGTGCATACCTGCCCTTGGTGTTGACAACCCGCACTAACAAAATGCACTGATGCTGCCCTTGTTCCGCTACTTACATATAGCACCTCCACCTATTGGAAGGTCATGAAACTATAGGAGCTGAAGCACGAATATTCCACAATGTCCCACAACAAATTTTAAATCTTTTTCAACCGAAATTGGCCAAGAAAAAATGTATTGCATTAATTAATGAACATCTCTCATAGAAAAATTGCAACAACTGGCATCACAACTGGACACCGGAAGTCACCAGAATCAGAAAACATATGAGATGCAATAAAGATGGGAAGAGATAACACAAATTGTGCAGAATAAATTACATGAATTCTGTAAAAACCATTCGCCCATGTCGACCCAACCAGGACCACTGACAGGAAAACTAAGTAACATTAATACAGGGTGGGTCAAACAAAAGTGGCCTGGATAACACAGCAGAGGAAATGAGATACATTACTAACCTGATTACAGCAGATTTGAAAGTGACCACCATTCATTTATTGGCACTTTTTGATGCTGGTCTGCAAGTTGCTGAAGCGGATCGAGGCTGGACTGCTGGAATTGCTACAAGCTCATCGGAAATGTTCTGCTGCAGTTCTTGAAGACCATAAGGGTTGCAATACACCTTAGACTTGAGGGCTCTCCACAAAAAGTAATCGCACACTGACAGATCGGGCGACCTGGGTGCCCAGCTAGAGTTGTGACCATACTGATCTCCGCTAACGGCTCTCTCAGGTGTGAAGGTAGTGTAAATGTGCTCCAAGGTTCAGTTGGCTGTATGGCTAGTTGCTCCATCCTGCTGGAAGTAACTGTAGGTTTTTTCCTCCTCCGTTAATTCCGCCACAAATTCACGTCCAATCGTAACCATTCGTCTGGGCCAGTCTTATTTACCCCATCCTGTACTTGCTAGCCGTAAGTGCTGAGGGTGCACACGACCCATTACCCAGCTGTGGTATGAATCAGATATTTGTTTGGGAGTCGATTTTAACTTGGAAGTAACAGCAGAAAGAAGATGGAACCATCACAACATTAGGAGAGATGAGAACCTCTCTATCTAGAATCAGAGAAAAATATTACATTACATACACACGTTAACTTAGCTGCATAATGTCATAACACCTAATAGTATAAAGAGGACAGGAATGGACACTTCGTAAGATTTCAGTTTCTTCCAGGACACAGAGCATCCGACCTTTCTTTGCAGTGTGTAAGACAGTTAAGTTATCACTGACCTCCTGCAGCTGATGTTAACTGTCACACAGATGCATTGTCAGAGCTGATCCTCAATTTGCCAGGTCTTTGTTTTTTTTTTATATCTTACATGAGAATTCCTACCCATCTGGTAAGTATTTCCTTCAATTTACAAAATAAAAGGAGTTTATTAAAATTGCAAACTAAATGACTTCTGCAATAGAACAAAAAATATGCAAAATATGAAAACTAATTTTATGACTGACATTGCAAGTATCGTAATGGCAGGGGCAATGGTTTAGATCGTTGAGCCACAGGTTAGGAAATCAGTACAGATTCCTTACTGAGAGTACTTCTGACTATCAAGTGATATGGTAGCTTCCTTGAGTCGCACACCATTCCTGTTCTAAGGAATTCTAACTGTAGAGGTTCAAAACACACTGCTGTTCGTTGAAACAACAACAGCATAAAGATGGCGTGCAGAAACTGTCAAACTGAGATGAAATGCACGACATTTTTTCCTATGCAAATGATTAGCATTTCATCGTACTCACACCAACTAGATTGTTCTTGACAGGAATCCGAAACTCAAGAAACGTTGACAGTGTCAGAGTGCAGGTGGCAGCATGAAACAACATAAAATAACACTTCAAAGGCACAAGTTGGGGAGCAAGACCACATGTACTTCGGACGTCGGCTCTAGCCTTGTGTTACTAGGCAGGAGAATACGCTTCCCACGTGTGGTACCAGTCCTGCCACTCAAAACCAGTTGCTATTGCTCTTCGCCAAACCTTGCGCCAGATAACAGAATGCTTTGCACCAACATCAGTCAAAAAGATCTAGGTTCTGGTCGGAACAGATCCTCCCGATATCATGCGGGTCGTGACAGCAAAATCTGGAAGGATCAAAATTGACACTAATGACACACACCTAATTCACGGGCATGAACCTGTTGCTCGACGTTTTCGCAGCAGGGAAAGCTTCATCTTCAGTACCTCCCCCTCAGTGAATTTCAAGGCTGAAGAGACGTCTCAACGCTGGCAAGAAAGAGTTAAAAGTGATTGGACACCACTAAAAGAGGAGCTATCCCCAGGAAACAGCCTGTCACGGCCGACATGGAGATCACTTAATCGACTTCGGTTGGGCATTGGGCGAAATAAATATGCAATGTTACACACTCTGAAGAAACCAAGATGTGTTCTGTGCATGTGATGCTGAGCATACGATGATCTATTTTCTTCGCTGCCCTGTTTACACCATCTTCTCAGGCATCGTGACATGAAGGATGTAGTATAAGGAAGCCCAAAAGAAGTGTACCATGCTGAGGCACTAGGGTTCATTGAAATGGTTGTCACCGATACTCTAAGAAGAGGAAGACACCAAGTAGATAGCAGTAATTTAATTTACATTATTGTATTCGATTGTCTTATAAGTTCGTTCGTTTTGCTCTCACGTTCCGTCTATAACGCCTTCAAACCCTGCACCCCTCCCCCCCCCCCCCCCAGGGGAACATAGGTACCTAACGCGCCATTGGATGTGTCACTGTGTGAAAGTATATGTGTGTGTGTGTGTGTGTGTGTGTGTGCCTAGCGTTGGATGGAACAACGAGAATATGTGTTTACAAACTATGGAAAGCGAGAAAGAACATTTCCGACAACTTATGCTGTTTTACTATCGTAAGGGTAAAACCACCTCACAATATCGGCAGAAGATTTGTACTGTATGTAGAGATGATGCGGTAGCAGCGCGAGGATGTCAAAAGTGATTTAGTAGATTTCGAGCTGGGAATTTCTCTCTAACAGACAAACCTCGATCTGGACGGCCTACGGCTACGGACTTGGAACGGCTTAATGACATGATAGTCAACACTCCATAAATGACAGCGCGATTGTTGGCATTGGAGCTCAATGTCGCTAGTGTTACTGCAGCCATGAACTTGAACAAGCTGGGTTACGTACATATTCACGATGTATCGGTTCCTCATGATCAGAGTGAAGCGAATTTGATTCAGTGCATGTCCATCTGGGACTCCTTATTGGGACGCAATACAAATGCTTCTTCTCTGGAATGGCTGGTAAACGGAGATGAGAAGCGGATCGTGTACAACAAACCTAGGCAGAGTACGTCGTGGTGCAAGACAGGACAGACATCACTATCGGTTCCTAAACCAGGGCTGCATCCGAGAAAGGTTTTCCTAAGCATTTGCCTATATTACAAACTTCTTCTCAATGAGACTATCATTTCCAAAAAATACTGTTCGTAGTTGGATTGTCTCGAGGCAGACATTGATGAGAAATGACCGGATTTGGGCACGATGTCGTCTTCCACGACGACAACGCCAGACCACATTCCTCTATGGTGACCTGTCAAAAGCTGGCACAACAAACGTCATATTCGCGAGACATTGCCATTTCCGACTTCCATCTATTTCGTCCCCTGCAGAATTTCCTGAATGGCAAACTCCTCGCCTTCCGGGAGGACTGCAGACTGAACCTCGAAGAGTTCATCAACCAGAAAACCCTCACATTTTGGAAGAATGGCATTTATAAGCTTCCAGAGAAATGACAATACATTGTCAACGGTAATGGACTATACTGTAGGAAATGAATAGTTTATTTACAAACCCGATCCGCCTTATCTAGTTACATTGTACACGATCTTTTGTGCGAAGTGTGTAAGCAGACAGGCAGGCTGCCTTTCTGTCATAACTGTGCTGCAGGGAGGTGTGTTCCCAGGCGTTCTTTGTGATTGCTCTGAAACGAAAAGCGAACGAACTTATGAGACAACACAGCCTTATCCTTCTTCTTTCGCTTGTGCCTTTGTTCCGCGGTTGCGCAGGATCCCCTCGGTTAGTTGTGGTCATAATTCTCCTGGGTCTATTATCCAACTCTTGCTTGCTGTGACGTAGATATTCCTTACTGCCCTTGCAAGATCATTCACACGAGGAAGAATCGTAGGGGGCAGAGTATCTCCAACTTCGCGCAATTTACCGCCCAGATAAACAGTTGGCATAATTGTCTACTAATGCTTAAGGCATTGATGTTAGATGATCTTGATACAACTCTCTTGGTATCTCTGATTTCCAGGATTCTTTTCGTATGCATTTCCTCTTCAAATCCTTATTGGTCGAAGTTGAAAATCAATTCCTTTCTGAATGATGGGATATGTTTGTTTACTACATCTGCCTCATCTACCGCAGTTTGCTGCTCATCGTCAAGTTGACGCTTTTTTTGAAATTTCGTTATCTTACGGATACCAATTCTGTAGCACTGACTGAAGTTATGCAACCATTCATTGCCTTCCTTGAAATCACTGTAATCTATGTCGCGCGCAATTTTTCGTGCACGACGTAGCAGGTAAATTGTATCGAGCATCCTTGAAACGTGCAAACACATTTTTTGTGAAAAGTGGGCCTTGTCCTGCCTTGAATATCCATAGTTTTCCTTATGCACTGATCGGTCATATTGCTGTGGACTTATTCTAAATATGTTCATAATTTTGTTTACTAAGCTGTGGATGATCTTCCATGTACGTAATTACATCCAGTGCCCGCTCCTTCAACAACGATTGTCGTTTACTACGTTTCACTGGAGACGGGACTTGGGGCTCCCTGTCCGACGAGGGTGATGGATTGGACGGCTCGACATCTGTTTCAGTATCGCTTTCACTTGTTAAGCACGTATCGTCTTCCTTGTGCTCCTCATGTAAATCGTCTGCACAGTCGAGCGTATATGACACAACACATTCCACAGACACATCTTGCAGAAACGATATTTCATCTGCCAGTTCTTTCTCATTCTGCAAAATTCCTTGGGTTCCTTTCTGACGAAATGTCAACTTCGCAACTGTTGTAGATATAAAACATCGTTGCCATTGCTCTGCTTCCTATCAACGCCTCTTGCACTGTAGCACTGCTGTGAGTTACTCGTCGATTAAGTAGCTAAACTGCGCTCCGTAACCTTATGCTGTGCTCACAATTGGATACCTCCAGTCCCGCCCCCTGTTGCCACTAGTAGCCAATTTTGGGATTGCATGGTAGACAATATGGGGGGGGGGGCGTCGAATACCGTAAACAGCATTGGCCTTTTGCGATATCGCACAAAGGGTTCCTTGTAAGTGTTTTACAGACCAGTGCATGCAAATACTGCTCATGTTGAGAGGAAGATCATGGGTTAGAAAAAGTCGGTTCTATTTGGATGTTTAGAACGTGCAGAGGACCATTTGCAACAAGTATGCAAATATCTCTGAAATGTGGTTTCGCAGGACAGTGAGGATCAGGTTGTGGTTGTGGAAAGGGGCCAAAATCAGTTACTGTTAGTTGCACAAAACACACAAACTTTATTTTGCTAAAAACACTTAATCACACATGCCCTTAAAAGGGTTCAAACACAATATGGCTGAAGGCTCGAACACAAGTTATTAAAATTGCTTTAAGGAATACACACGGCTGAAGGCCTTAGTTAAAAGAAAAGAAAAAATGTTACATAAAACCTCGGCTGAAAGCCACATACTGAACATTGAAGAACTGAAGGCTTAAGGCCTGAATAAGAAAGATTTAAAATAGAGCAAAATCTCCTTTTTAAAATAAGTTTTAAACAATTCAGTCTGCCGCGCGGGATTAGCCGAGCGGTCTTAGGCGCTGCAGTCATCGACTGTGCGGCTGGTCCCGGCGGAGGTTCGAGTCCTCCCTCGGGCATGGGTGTGTGTGTTTGTCCTTAGGATTATTTAGGTTAAGTAGTGTGTAAGCTTAGGGGCTGATGACCTTAACAGTTAAGTCCCATAAGGTTTCACACACATTTGAACATTTGAACAATTCAGTCTTGAAACCTTAATTTAAGTCGGCTGAAGGCCTTATTTTAAAATTGTAGCAACTAAATTAAAAGACGGCTGAAGGCCTGGCACAGTACTTGAGACTAAAAGAAAATCACAATCTAAAAACAACAGAACAATGGTGCTCAGAAGTGCTCCAAGGGTCGACCTGAGGAGGTAACTGTAACATAAGTTTGGGTGAGACAGACAGCCAAGAATAAGATTAAGTAATCAGATGGCAATCCGACCCAGGGAGGAATGAAGGACCGACCAACAACTTAATCAATTCCCTTCCGCCGACCAACGGCACGACCACGGAAAATATCAGCCGAGGACGAAGATACCAGCGGCCTACGTCTTCAAATTGGCGTCTAAAAACAGGCAAGGCAGAATAACCACTTAGAAATATGAACAACACCAAAGGCTGTCGAACTACACGCGGTACTGGACAGCATCAACACGGCGAGGAGAAACACACTGCGGAACACTCGCCGCGGAGACTTCCTCGCTGCACTGTCCCAGCCGACCGACTGCCTGCTCCAGTACGCAGACAGCATTAACATAACTGCTCAGTCGAAATCACACGAGCTAAACACAGTTCCACGAAAACACTTCCACAAAAACTCGAACAATCCTAAAATCAATCACTGTGGAATAACAAGGACGAATCAAGTCGACACACACAGAGAACCCATGTGTGTCGGCAACGGTCGGGCGAGTCTTAGCTGTCCGCAGCTCACTGCAGCTCCATCCCGACTCCCTTGATGTCCGTTCGGAACTCGGAGACACGACGATTCGAGCACACTGGCTCGGACCCAACCATGCAGAGGGAACACTTGCCCATTGGCCACCCGACATCCGGAACCGACCCCCGTCCCGCAAGATGACCAATTGAAGGGGCCCAGAAGCGGTCGGAAGACCAAATACACGTCGCCCGATGAGACGCCCGACCGAACAACCACCCAACGGTCGTCCCTGCTCAAGTCTCCTTCCGTCGGACAGTGCACGTGTGTCGCAAGGAGTCGGCGAGTACTGGCCGTCCGGAGCTCACTGACGGTCCGTCCCAGCTGATCTCCCGACAGAGGACGACCCGGAAATACTAGCGGTCGCTCCAGAGATAGTGCGACCGTGCACTTATCAATAAGCGCTGCTGCTGCCACTCACGGCCAAGCAAACCAACAACTTAGTGACCCCAGTAAATCGAATAAGAAACGAGGCGGCAGTACCGTAAAGACAAGATGACAAGCAATAAACAACATGAGCACGAGCCGCACACGGCTCAAGCTCTCTGAGTTTTCTATACAGAGGAATCCACCTACTACAGACAGGAGTACAGAAAATGAGCAAAGAACAAATAAAACAGTAAACAGAGTTTTTAAATGCTATGGGGAGCCACTGTAACACGAAGCAGATAAGAGAGGTTCACATTGTTCCCACCATACTAGTGAGAATAAATCACATTCACCAAATCACCGGTGGGAATAAAACTCGTTCAAATGGCTCTGAGCACTATGCGACTTAACTTCTGAGGTCATCACTCGCCTAGAACTTAGAACTAATTAAACCTAACTAACCTAAGGACATCACACACATCCATGCCCGAGGCAGGATTCGAACCTGCGACCGCAGCGGTCGCTCGGCTCCAGACTGTAGCGCCTAGAACCGCATGGCCACTAAGGCCGGCCGGTGGGAATAGTTTAGCTTAGCAGACAGTAGGCATATAGCACGTCGTTTCCCATGTTTTAAGCTAGAAGGATAGCTACATTCGATTATATTTTTGAGAACCCGTTGGGGGGGGGGGGGGAGGAGTTTTACCTTTTACATGGGAAGATAAAAGGAAGATCCAGTTTGTGATAGGACCTTTAGAGGCAGAAGTCGCAGAATGGGCTATCCTCCACAAAGAGAACTCCGAAAACTGTCCATATTTCTCACAGCAATTTAAACATAAGTACTGATCGGAAGGCGAAGAACAGAAGCTAAGCCTCAGCACCAGTAGGAGCGGAACAGTTGAGAGGAAATTTGGAGAATATTTCTCGTAAATTTTCTCGACATGTTATAGTTTTAGGTGGAGATTTTAATCTAACAGATGGGGACTGGCAGACTCAAGTGATTACGTCGAGGAATAAGGACAGAGTGTCATGTGAAATAGTTCTAACAAGGGAACCTCCCTATCGCACCCCCCTCAGATTTAGTTATAAGTTGGCACAGTGGATAGGCCTTGATAAACTGAACACAGATCAATTGAGAAAACAGGAAGAAGTTGTGTGGAACTGTGAAAAAATAAGCAAAATATACAAACTGAGTAGTCCACGGGTCGCATGGTCAACATCATGGACATCGTGAACTCAGAAGCGTTGTGGTCCCGTGGTAGCGTGAGCAGCCGCTGAACGAGAGGTCCTTAAGTATAGTAGTATAAAGTGTTGCTTCTTAGTGAAATCAGTGACACAAAGTGCTCCTTAGTGGAAAGTGTCAACTACTCATTATTATTATTAGATATATTTTTTAAATGATTTCCTTTACTTTGTGCCTATAAAATTCTATTGATTACTAACACTATCCTTTCTGCTTCTCTTATGTAATATGACAAAAATTTTCTCTCTTCTTCAATTTAGGTATATTCTGTAGTATATGTAAAAAAAAAGTTTCTTCCACTTCTGCTCCACCTATCATGGTGACGTTTCCTTCATACTCTCCCACTTAACAGTGTAACTAGAGGAAGAGATCAAACCAGAATACACAATGTGCCTGTGGCATCACAAGTGCATCACAGACAGAAACATAAACTCAAAATCAATGCATCGATGCCAAATATAAACTGTTATGCCTGTCCTGCAATGTCTACCCCCCTCAAAAAAAAAAAAAAAAGACGACAAATGGCCATGTAAAAGGGTTTAAGGAACAAACAATAAGAGAAAAACGAAAAAGGAAAATATAAAAACCAAAACATATAAAATGACAGTAATATTAACCATCACTAGGAATACAATAGATTAATAGAATAAAATGTCATTTTTTTTAAATGTATCGTTGTTAATATACACTCCTGGAAATTGAAATAAGAACACCGTGAATTCATTGTCCCAGGAAGGGGAAACTTTATTGACACATTCCTGGGGTCAGATACATCACATGATCACACTGACAGAACCACAGGCACATAGACACAGGCAACAGAGCATGCACAATGTTGGCACTAGTACAGAGTATATCCACCTTTCGCAGCAATGTAGGCTGCTATTCTCCCATGGAGACGATCGTAGAGATGCTGGATGTAGTCCTGTGGAACGGCTTGCCATGCCATTTCCACGTGGCGCCTCAGTTGGACCAGCGTTCGTGCTGGACGTGCAGACCGCGTGAGACGACGCTTCATCCAGTCCCAAACATGCCCAATGGGGGACAGATCCGGAGATCTTGCTGGCCAGGGTAGTTGATTTACACCTTCTAGAGCACGTTGGGTGGCACGGGATACATGCGGACGTGCATTGTCCTGTTGGAACAGCAAGTTCCCTTGCCGGTCTAGGAATGGTAGAACGATGGGTTCGATGACGGTTTGGATGTACCGTGCACTATTCAGTGTCCCCTCGACGATCACCAGTGGTGTACGGCCAGTGTAGGAGATCGCTCCCCACACCATGATGCCGGGTGTTGGCCCTGTGTGCCTCGGTCGTATGCAGTCCTGATTGTGGCGCTCACCTGCACGGCGCCAAACACGCATACGACCATCATTGGCACCAAGGCAGAAGCGACTCTCATCGCTGAAGACGACACGTCTCCATTCGTCCCTCCATTCACGCCTGTCGCGACACCACTGGAGGCGGGCTGCACGATGTTGGGGCGTGAGCGGAAGACGGCCTAACGGTGTGCGGGACCGTAGCCCAGCTTCATGGAGACGGTTGCGAATGGTCCTCGCCGATACCCCAAGAGCAACAGTGTCCCTAATTTGCTGGGAAGTGGCGGTGCGGTCCCCTACGGCACTGCGTAGGATCCTACGGTCTTGGCGTGCATCCGTGCGTCGCTGCGGTCCGGTCCCAGGTCGACGGGCACGTGCACCTTCCGCCGACCACTGGTGACAACATCGATGTACTGTGGAGACCTCACGCCCCACGTGTTGAGCAATTCGGCGGTACGTCCACCCGGCCTCCCGCATGCCCACTATACGCCCTCGCTCAAAGTCCGTCAACTGCACATACGGTTCACGTCCACGCTGTCGCGGCATGCTACCAGTGTTAAAGACTGCGATGCAGCTCCGTATGCCACGGCAAACTGGCTGACACTGACGGCGGCGGTGCACAAATGCTGCGCAGCTAGCGCCATTCGACGGCCAACACCGCGGTTCCTGGTGTGTCCGCTGTGCCGTGCGTGTGATCATTGCTTGTACAGCCCTCTCGCAGTGTCCGGAGCAAGTATGGTGGGTCTGACACACCGGTGTCAATGTGTTCTTTTTTCCATTTCCAGGAGTGTATTTAAATAAATATATACGGTTACAAAAAAAAAAGTTCAAGTCTTCCCTCGAGTGAAAATTTTATTTTCTTTATTTTTGCATAGTTATTATCTGTCCGTTCGTTCATTGACGTCTTTGTTCACTGTAATAAGTTTAGTGTCTGTATTTTGCGACCGCATCGCAAAACCGTGCGATTAGTAGACGAAAGGACGTGCCTCTCCAATGGGAACCGATAACATTTTATCGGAAGGTCATAGGTCAATCGATTCCTCCACAGGAAAACACATCTGATATATTCTACACGACACTGGTGACAGCATGTGCGTCACATGACAGGAATATGTTGTCAACCCACCTAACTTGTACACTTAGCGAAGGGGTAAAAAGATTCTTCTACCTTGCCCGATTTAGGTTTTCTTGTGGATGTGATAATCACTCCCAAAAAAGTGATGAAAACATAAGAGTTTGTCACATAAACTGAAAATAAAAAATTAAGCGTTTCACTCGATGGAAGATTTGAACCAACGACCTTTCGTTCCGTAGCTGCTCACGTTACCACGAGACCACGGCGCTCCTGCGTCCACAGTGTCCTTGACGTTGCCTATCTTCCCATGAACTACTCAGTTTGTTTATTTTGCTTATTTTCTCACAGTTCCACACAACTTCTTCCTGTTTTCTCAATTGATCTGTTTTCAGTTTTTCAAGGCCTATCCACTGTGCCAGCTTATAACTAAATCTGAGGGGGGTGCGATGGGGAGGTTCCCTTGTAAGTGCTTTATCCTAAAATTCTCTCGAGCAGTTAATCTGAGCACCGACATGCGAGTGACAAACAGACCCGAACTTTTCGACTCAGTGTAAAACAGGGAACCAGTGAGGATAAGACCGTTAAAGCATCACTGAATACTGCTGTTAATAGGAATACAAAGAAAGGCAGAGAGATCTTTCTGCTTAGCAAGAACGACAGGAAGCAGATTTCAGATAACCTGAGCAGTGAATATGAAAATTTCATTTCCAACACTAACAACGGTGGGTATCAAACGACAAAGTTCAAGAGCAATTTACAATACGCTTTAGACAGATATGTGCCGAGAAAAGTTGTGAGGGATGGAAAAGACCCACCATGATTCAACAGCCATGTTAGAAAACTGCTACGAAAGCAAAGAGAGTTGCAATGCAGATTTAAGCGTAGCCAAAGCCTCACAGACGACCAGAAGCTAAATTAAGCCAAAATTCGACTAAGGAGAGCCTTGCGTGAAGTGTTCAATGAATCAGAAAGTAAAATCCCTTCTACCGACTTAACATAAAATACTAAGAAGTGGAAAGGTAACACATCGTGTTGTGAACCCTCCCACGATCGCCACGTGGAGTGACGAGCGCATGGGCAGCTGGGCAAGGCCGGAAATGAAGGATGGGTCGAGAATATGAAAGCAGGAACCAGAGTCAGGACCATTTGACGAGGAACAAACCGTTGCTCTATCTATAATTAGCATATCAGTTTTATTTTGAAGTATCTAAAGATTCAGTCCCGAATTAAAGAATCTAAATAATTACGGAAACGAAAGAAACCTTGTAATAATAGATCCTTATCTACAGAAGAAGCGAAATCTGTAAACAGATCTCGACTGCCGTCATTTTGAGAGGACTTAATAAAGTGGCGGTGGCCATTAGAAAGATTCAAGTTTAAACGGAGTGTCTTCTTCGTCCTGAGGCGCCTTTGAAACACAGAACAGCCCGCCGAGGCTGCGCCCGGTTAGGAAACTTTATTTATTTATTTATTGGTCCAAGAATCAGTTTCGTGCATTGTTTGTGCATGTGATATAGGACAGTGGTAAACCTAGTTAGTTTACAATACAACAGTGATTTTGACTACATTGTTGACTTAATAAAAATGCATAATAATGTAGGTTGGTGTATTACATTGCTTCTACATGTGATAATAGCGGTTATTAAGTGAGATGACATGGTGAGCACAGTGTAAACTATATTATAAATTGACAATTAGTGAAATTTGGTAAATGAGGTTTACTTATTATGATGTTCCATAAACTCAGGCAAAGAATAGCAGTGGTCAAGCAAGAACTGTTTTAACTTTATTTTAAATGCATTTAATGCTGGTATGCATTTTAGGTAAGAAGACATATGGTTATATAACATAGCTCCAGAATGATACACTCCTCATTTGCATAAGTTTGTATTAACTGTGTTCCTATGTAGGTTCATCTTCTGTCTAGTTTCATATGTGTGTATATCATAGTAGCGTTTGAAGAGATTTTCCTTTTTTAAGATGCTCCTTTTTGTGAAAATTAGTATTTCGTATATGTACAAGCAAGGCAGTGGCAATATTTTAAGAGTTTTAAAAAGGGGTCTACAGGAATCCTTACATTTAGCTTTTTTTATCACCCTGATAATCTTTTTCTGTATTTTAAATTATTCTGTACATAATAGCGACAGTAAACTGCAATTATACATTGTCAGTACTGATGAGCAGCTTGTATTTTGAATGAGGATCCTAACAGCATATGCTAGTGAACTCAGTCTCTTATTTAAATTGTTTAGGTGTACCTCCCACTTCAGATCTGCCTGAACATGTACACCTAGAAATTTGGTATGACTGACCTTCAACACGTTTTTTCCTTCTATAGTGAAAACAGGGTTTGCAGGATGGATGTTTTGTGTGGTATGAAAGTTAACTGCCACAGTTTTTTCAGAATGTATGATGAGCCTATTGGTCTTGAACCAGTGTGTTAAGGTACACATAACTGATACTGCAGCCTCCTGCATATTTTCCTCATTCTATGATTTAATTAGAATATTAGTGTCATCTGCAAACAGTACAGTAGTTCCATCATGTATTTTACTAGCCAAGTCATTTACATACAGCAGAAATAGGACACATCCTAGAACTGAACCTTGTGGGACACCATACTTGATTTTCTGCTCATCACCGTAAAAACTAGAATTTTTTTGTGTCTCGCTACCTTTGTGTTTTATTTCTGTAATCTGCTGACGATTACTGAGGTATGACTGGGTCCACTTTCCAGACTGGCCTCTAATTCCATAATTACTAAATTTACACAAGAGAATGCCATGATCAATTACATCAAAGGCTTTACTTAGATCCAGAAATATCCCAGATACATGTTGTTTATCATCCACTGCTTTTAATACTTCATTTAAGAAGGCAAAATGTGCTGACTGAGTTGACTTTCCAGCTCTAAACCCACGCTGGGAGTCACTTATCAGCCTCTCCTTATTTAAGAAAACTGTTAATCTTCTAAGGAACATTTTTACCATAATTTTACTGAAGCCTGACAAAACTGAAACTGGTCTATAATTAGCAATATCACTTTTTGCACCCTTCTTATGCACAGGTGTTACTTTTGCAGTTTTTAGATTATTTGGAAATACACCACTTTCAAAAGATGAATTTACTATGTCTGTTAGTGGTTCCACAATAAATGTTGCACTAGCTTTGATAATAGCGTCTGGTATCTCATCAACACCCACTGAATATTTATTAGGTAATTCTTTTAGGATCGTTGACAGTTCCTCGGGTGTTGCTGTATACAGGAATAATGTGTTTGAATGAATTTTTTGATCTGAATGATTGTTTGGCTGATTGTCATGGTGCGTATTTATTAACTGCTGTGCTATATTTGAGAAATAATTGTTGAAAGCACTAGCAACATGTTTGGGGTCAGTTAGTTTATTTTTATTCATAATCAGATCTATATTACTGTGATTAACTGGCCTGGTACCCATTTCTTTCCTTATAATTTGCCAGGTTGCTTTAGTTTTATTCTTGGAATCACACAATGTTTTGTCATTTTCTAGTTTTTTTGCTTTTGAAATAACTCATGTTAGTATTTTTTTATATCTTTTGAAATGTGCAACAAAGTCCGGACTGATATTATGCTTGGAGTTCTCATACAATCTCCTTTTATTTTGACATGATATCCTAATCCCTTTTGTAATCCACTTCTTTGTTTTTTGAGTAGAGTTCCACATAGTTGTTTTCTTGGGAAAAGCCATTTCAAAAAAATGTTTGAATGCAGCCATAAACTTATCATATTTCTCATTGGTCTCATTACAGTCATATACATCTTTCCAACTTTCACCTTCTAGGAGAGAACAAAAATATTCCACATTTTTTTATACTGAAATTCCTTACTGTGTGTTGTATTCGACTGGGAATTTGGTGTCCTGAAACATTCATTGCAAGAATTTGAGCAAAGTGATCGCTGAAACCCAACTTGTGTGTTATAGGCATATTTCCACATATTTATCAAGATCTGATCAATAATAGATGCAGAGTTTCTCGAGTTTTCAGTTACCATTGGACTGATGTTCAACGATTGTAGTAAATTTATAATGTCATCTCTGATAATTGGATTTCGAGAAATCAATATTAAAGTCACCACATGTAATTATATTTTTCTTGGGAGAGCTAATTTCTTCCAAGAGTTCCTCCACGTGATAGTAAAACACTTCTTTGTCTCCATGTGGTGACCTTTATTTGCCTTGGTAGTTCAGCAATAGAGAGTTCTTTATCTTTTTCACAGGACAGTGTATGGTATCTAGTCACACTATTGAATTCAATATTTTGTTTAACATATATACAAGTACCCCCATGACTCGATATTTTCCTACAAAACACTTGCAAGTTTGAACTGAGGAAGTTATGTTTGTTCTAACATATTTTGTTTGAGCCAGTGTTCTGTAAAGCATAGTACAGAAATATCATTTAGATCATTTAATATTATTTCTATTTCATTTAGTTTATACAGGAGCAACTGAACATTTTAATGGAGTAATTTAAAATCAGGGACAGGGTGGGAATCTTTTTTTGCTTGACCACTTACCTCACTATTTGAGCTGGTGTACTTAGTGGTAAAAAATCCTCATGTTTACCAAGGATGGTATTCATGGTGTTTGCCGTGTGGCTTGCTGGTTCACCGTTTGTGGGTTTCTGCCTTTCTTCTGTCGAAATGTTCCCAATTTTCACTTTTTTTCCTTCCTTTTTCACCCATCTTTCCATTAACGACTGCCTTGTTGCTGCATTTGATGGCTTGAAATTCGACCCATTAAGTGTGTTGTTGTGACTTTCATTGTGCTTATTTTTTATTATAAAAAGGTCCATAACTGTCTGTTTTTTCGTGGGTGACACTTTCACTTCGAGACTGGTACTTTCTATCTGATTGTCCGGATGCGTATGCTTTTTTCCTGTTTTCAGTTTTCGTCAAGTATATGAAGGAAGCAAGCCTGTTACAAATGCGAATCTTTCCTTGTTTATTTAGTTGTTAACCATGAGTTGTATATTCATTTCTTTTCAGGTGTTCGATTTCGAAATTCACAGATAATCTCTTCCTACACACGCCTGTGGCAGTGTTGATTTTTTCTGACATAATGCGGTTTGCAGCTTTGATTTTTCCATTTAGACCTTGTGCATCATGTCTAAGCAGCATTGGATGAATTATTACATTTCTTTTTGTGCGAGTTTAAGTATGTATTCCAAAGAATCATTCATGTTTCTCTGCAGTTCTTCCAGACGTTTATCAGTGTCATTTGTGCTACCAATAATGATTAAAGTATCGTTGACGGAGAAGTTACCAGTTAATTTGTCTGCGTTTTTCACAACTTCCTTAATTGGCGCCCCAGGTTTCATAATATTTTGCACACTGAATATTTTGCCAAATTCGTCTTGTAGTATACTCCCACAGTTTCTGCCATGACTGTCGCTTAAAACAAGAACTTTATTTCCTTTTGTAGCAGTTGTTTGACGCCTAACAGGTCGCGAGTTTTCACACTAAACATAGTTACGGTTTTTCACTGCATCTTGCTCATTATGAGGTATATGTGCTTCTGAATCCTTGATTTTAATCTTCATAGCACTGTTTTCTTCTTGCAACACTTTTTTAACTTCTGGGCAAACAGGAAGCGGCCATATCTGTGGCTCAGCAGGTGACAGCTAGCCTCTTGACCATCCAGCAAGTTGGCATTGCAATATTTTTTTTTCAGCCGTAGACACAATACTGTGAGGTGCCGACCAGCTAACAAAATTCCTGGGCATCACCGCGTCAGCAAATTCTGGAACGCCTTCTTGGAAGGTCCACTAACTGCCGTCTCGCCGGCGCCCGCCTATTGTCCATAGGTACGTTCCCCCGCTTAACTGTTCGTGACTTCGGACACAGTTTCATAATGGTGCTCGGATTCGATCGCCGTTTCGGTCGTTTGGCGATCGAAGGGAATTTCGCGATGCTACGGCAGAGCAGCAGCGTCAGCCATGCGGTAAGGGTCACGGAATTCTGCCACAAACCCCCCTTTATTGCCGAAACCTAGTTATCGTGGTTCAGAGGTCTCACTCTGGAGTGTTCTCAGTTCAACTTATGTAGCTGTAAGTGAATGCTATCACTAAATGTCAGTCTATGAACGTGTGTACATCAGTGGAGGCTGCCCTGGGTTAAGAGTACATTGTTCTGTGCTAATTTCAGAACATATCTCGTTGTGCTAATTTCTAAAACTTTTGTTTGTGTTTCGATTTCTACCATCTTCTCCCAGTATCCTTTCAGATCGGTGGCTCCCTGCAAGTAGGGTCGTAGTCCATGCCTTCCCACAGTCTCATACTGGGCAGAATAATAACAGGGACTCCGATGGCCTATCAAATTTTATCTCACCGGCTATCTGGGGCAAGCTCTTTTCATTTAGGCCGTCTGAGATACGAAAACTGTGTCAATTAGTTTAGGGGTGGTAGCACAAAGTTTTGGTCTTATATTAAACCAGCAAACGGATCGAAACCATCTGTCCAGACACTCTGTGACCATAATGGCACTGAAACGGAGGACGGCACAACAAATGCCGAAGGACTAACGGAAGATCGCACTTTAGTGTCTATTGACATGGTCGCACAAACGACCAAATGGCTGATATCGAAATAAGTGACCATGGGATAGAAAACCAGCTGAAATCGCTCAACAGAGGGAAGCCACTGGACCTGACGGGATATCAAACACTATCCTACACAGAGTATGCGAAAGAACTTGCCCTTCTTCTAGCAGCAGTGTACCGTAGGTCTTTGGAGGAGTGAAGCTTTCCCGACGGACTGAAAAAAAGCACACATAATTCCCATTTTCCAGAAGAGTCGTCGAACAGACACACCAAACTATAGACCTTGAGAGGTGGCATGAGCCCCCTCTCATATTTCTATCTTTTGATTCTCCTCTCTAATTGCATGCGGTGGGAAGTTGCTATTCCTTCACACACGGACTTCCCACGTAGCGTCTCTCGTCACCCGGGTGGTCCGGTGACAGGCGGGTTAAGCCGACGTGTGTGAGGCAGTCGAGTGAATGCTTTGCAGACGCCGACATTGTCAAGAGACATGCCCGCTGGGGTGTGAAGTAGCGGCTGGGCTAGAGGTTCCGTTACTTCGGAGAAACTTAGCGAAAACACTTTCTGGCGGGCTACCAGCGAGGCGTGGGAATGACTTGTGTACCCAGGCAGTTGTGGCGGGAAAATTCCCGCACTTTCTGCAAAATAGTAACGGTGATTGGTTTGCTCAGGGCATAGCGCCGTGACGTAGCAAAATCAGCACAGAAATTGGCGCCAAGAATCTCCATTGGTGGAATGGTAGTGCTCCGGCAATGGAGTGGAATTTCCGCCGGTTTTCGAGTTGCTGATTGGAACGTTTAACCACGGCCACTGTCGTGGGGGCGGGAATGTTCTGTGTTCGGCCTGTACGGGTGCTCTTGTGGAGGGTCGGCAGTCGCCTTTCGGTCGAGGACGTAGAAGCAACCAGCCAACGGCTCCGGTACGCCAGATCGTGTTCTGGCAGTCAAGAAGACAGTTTTGGTAACGTATGTCCGCAGCACCGGCAGATAGGGATTTTCCTAGGTGATAATCAGAGCTCAGCAGAGCGCGCCTGTTCGTCTTTTTCTAACTTTGTTCTGTCTTGAGTAGCAGCAATTACTGTTGGGTTAGCGGTGTGTCTCTCTTGAGATTTGAGTGGCAAGGAATTGGCTCCACATACCACTTCGTCTTAAACCTCACGATCTAGTTTAGGGACAACTTCACCTTTACAGTGTTTGTATGAGTCTCCAATTCGAGCCAATTTAATGTATCATAAATTAGAATTCATTAATTAGAATTTATTAATTTGTGTTTAGTCTTAATAAATCATATTGTTATTTTGGACAGAACTTTCATTCTGTTAATCGATAGAGCAACCCTATCACTCCTCACTATGCTAATGAAACCTTTGTTTATTTAACTTATTTATCAAATTAAATTATTGCAGGTGCCAAACTCTCTTCTACTCCACTGGAAGGGTTGATTAGAGTCAGTTCGCGTATTTTTTTATCCTTGTGCAACAGCAAAAGTCGGAGTTAGAATAGGGGGGCTTAGAGCATGATTTACATATGTGGATTCTAGTAGAATTTAGTGATAAATACACTGCTAGCCCCGGCACCTCGCATAATATGGCGACCCTTAGCCTCGGATCTTTCCTGAGAATCACTGATTAACAAACAGTATTCTTAGTACGAACATTCAAATTTTTTTCTCTAATTTTTTTTATTGATTAATACCCAAGTTTTTTTCTTATAGTTCCGTGATTAGTTTTAAGTAGCGGCGCATGATTACAGTTTTTGTTTTCAGTGAATATATTTTTTTGTTCATTGTTTTTTGTGTTTCGTTGATGTGGTGTCCGTACCACATCGCACTTTGTCGGATTTGTGTGCGGTTTCTGTACCACATAAAATTGTGCTTGTAATTACAGCGTTGGAACAGCGTTGTTGAAATTTTATGTCTATGTGTAAAAAATACAGGGAGTAGATTATTTTTATTGTGTATTTTAGATAAATTTTGTCTCTCATGAATGATCACGAGAAGTAAGGCACGACTATTAGTGAGCGAAGCTAAAACAAAAGTGGATACTATAATGGATAAGAGACACGTTACTGACGGGGATAGGTTCGCAGATGAGATGGGCACATTTTTAGCAGGACAGGACGACAGGGTCATTGATGAGCACGGTGATTTGGACGCGATCTTAGAGCAACGTCGCGGCCATGATTATGATAGTGAATTGGAGGATGGAACAGAGACAGGCACACAGGTCGAGACGGTAGCAGAAGTTTATAGTCAAACGAACGAGTGCAGACAGAGGCCAGCTCGGTCACGTCAGAGCTCTAGCGCCCAGGTGTCCAGAGTTACATCACCCATGTGTGACGAGGATCAAAATGATGACATTAACCCAATACTGAGCTTCCTACGATCAATGAAAGAAGAAGCTGAAGAACAGCGTAAGAAGGAGAAAGAAGAAGCTGACGAACAGCGTAAGAAGGACACGGAGGCAATAATTTCGCATATAGGGGAAATTCGTGGGGAATTATTAACAATAAAGAAAGAATGTGGAGAAGCAAAACAAATGTCAATGGTAGCACAAAAAGTAGCAGGCCTAGCCAAAACGGCAGCAATAGGGGCAATGAAAGTCGCGGAATCAACTTCTAAACTCGCAGGGCGCTTGCGACGTACAACACAATCCCACTCAAAATCCCTAGCATTCTTAAAAACTCAAGGTAATATCGCGGTTGCGAACACCACGAAACGAATGGAAGAAGTAGAGAGTCGGATAGCAAAACTAGAGCAAAACGGGCACACGAGCACTGCGCGTTCGGGTACCAATGATGGAGTACAAAGAATTGTGTCTCCGAGGAAAAGCCCGCCGTGCTCTAGCCCATTGACCGAGTGCGGAACTAACACTGCACACGCAGAAACAGCGAGTAATAGCTCCAATAATTATAGCCCACTTAGGAGAGTGAATTCTGAGTGCCACTTCCACTGTGATACAGAGGTAGCACATCACAGTTATCAGCAAGATAGAGCAGGACACTCAGCAGACGTGCAAGTATCGGAAACGAGTGACAACACCAGTGCGAGGATCAGAACGGATTTTGATCACAATCACTTCCTGTCGATACTAAAATTCCAGAAGTTCAAAGAAAATGGAGGGTCGATGCATCCGAAGAGCTGGGTGATGCAGTTCACAAATTCATTACCGGCATCATGGCCAACCCAGGCAAAATTAGAATTCATGTGTGGACACATCGAAGGCCAAGCCGCGGAAAAGATGCGGGGTGTGGCAGTGACGTGTCGGACTTATCAGGAATTTGTTGGTGCATTCCTGCGGACCTACTGGTCAAAGGAAACGCAAGACAGGATTAAAGAGGAAATAATATTTTGTCCTGAACTGGAAGTGTCCGGACATAGGAGCGCAACCAAATTTCTTGATGATTTACTCAAGAAGAATCAATTTTTAGATAGTCCATATAGTAACGGAGAAATCATTAAATTTTGCTTTTCCAAATTGCCAGTTAGGTATCAACAGACACTTGTCGGCAAGTGTGGATCTGACATAGAAGCATTCAAGAGTCTATTGCGCGAACTCGAAGTAGTCTTTGACAAACAAGACGCAAGGGACAGGAAGAAGGGGCAAAGTAACAAATACCACCGGCCAGGAACAGAAGACGACAACAGATCGCATAATCGCACTGGTCAGTTAGGAAACCAGGGTTACGGAATTCAAGGTTACGCTATTCAAGGTTATGGAAACCAAAGACACGGAAACCAGAACGTCAGGGAGCAGGGTCAATCTAGACAAGGAATCTGGGATAGGAGGAATAACGAACGGCAAAGCGACCGTAATTGGAGAGAGCGAAACCAAGGACAACAGTGGAACCAGGAGATTGAAACTAGACCCGCAAATCCTAATGCACGTCAGAGGAGGGGGAGCTTAACAAGGGATTGACGCCAGACTAGTGCGAACACAGGCCGCCGGAATTTCGCACGTAATCTCGGACCTGGCCAACTACGGATGATACATTACGAAGATTTATCAGAAATCCTGCTCGAGGAACATAAAGCAACTCCTCGACAAGATCGGCAGCCTCTTATCACAGTAGCAATAGCTGAAAAGAGTATGAATGCGATAATAGATAGTGGAAGCTACATAACAGCAATATCCGAGGCAGCATACAAGAGGTGCTCTCAGGAGATGGACTGGCCTGTCCTATCGGTTAAGAAAACCAAAATAAAAGGGGCATTAGCGGGTAAATGTACGGAGGTCACCCAACAAACAAGACTGGAATTCTCCTGCCAAGGACACAAAATAGAGTCTAACTTCTGGCTCGTGCCAAATCTGGCGATCGACATGATAATAGGAACGGACTTCCTAAATGAACATGACGCGATAGTTGATCTAGGACGAGGTGAAGTGGTTTTGAGGAAAGGGAATCCCGTCCACATTAAGTTCGACGACCAGCTGATCCCAGCTCAACTACCGTCTAACTGTGTACGGATAAACTATGCGTGTCTGAAAGACAGAAAGGAAGAACAGGTCGACGTTGCGGGTAAGGGAGAGGACACGGATGAGAATGAAGTCGGAATAATGGGAGAAATAAAGGAGAAAATAGGAGAAAAAGTGGAAGCAATAAAGAATATAAGGAGCGACCACCGCAAAGAACTTCATAAATTACTAGTAGAACATGCGGAGGTCTTCCTTCCCAAGACAGGATCAATAAAGAACTTCCAATATGAATTTCGTGTTCGTCCGCACAACCAGTTTCGTGTGCCACCCTATCCAATCCCCTTGGCATATCGACAGAAAGTAGCAGCTGAAATCACGCGAATGCTGAGTGAAGGAATAATAGAACCTACGGCTTCAGCCTATAATAACCCGTTAAGAGTAGTCGAGAAGGCAGATGGTAGTATTCGTTTAGTCTTGGACTCGCGACAAATTAATACCATAATAGAACCCGAAACAGACAGACCGGAACGATTAGAGGAACTCTTACAAAACTTCCATGGAATATCAATCTTCTCATCAGTTGATCTAAAATCGAGTTTCTGGCAGATCGAGCTCCATCCAAATTGCAGACAGTACACAGCCTTTTTAGCATTTGGAAGATGTTACCGGTTTCGTCGTCTACCATTTGGTTTGAACGTTTCATCTGCCGCATTCATTCGGGGGCTGGACGGCATACTAAGCGATAATTTGAAACGTCATGTCACCAGCTATGTGGACGATTTGCTGATCGCGGAGAAATCTTGGGGAGAGCACAATGCGGTCCTCGGTGAACTCCTTGCGACATTCAAGGAATACGGAGTGACTATCAACATCGAAAAATCGAATTTTGGGACGTCCTCTGTCAAATTTCTAGGACATATCATCACGGGTGAGGGCATTGCGCCAAATCCCGAAAAGATCGAAGCGATTGAAAAGTTTCCCATTCCTACGACAAAGAAGCAGTTAAGGGGGTTCTTGGGGATCATAAATTTTTACAACCGCTTTATACATGTCAAAACTCAGAGCAGTCCTAGGTTGCATCAACTTACAGGAAAGAAGATTCCTTGGGAATGGGATGAGGCGGCCGAATCCGAATGGAAAGCATTAAAATTCGCATTATTACAAGCACCCATCCTATCACACCCTAATTTAGCAGAAGAGCTTTGCATAGTAACGGACAGTTCATACTCAGGTCTGGGTGTCATGGTGTTCCAAGACTATGTACATGAAGGAAACAGGGTGTGGAAGACAATTGCGTTTGGTAGCAGAGTACTAGCCAAGAGTGAGAGGAATTACTCAGTAACCGAGTTAGAGGCGCTGGCTATTGTATGGGCATTTGAAAAATTCAGATACATTCTGTTTGGTCGCAAGACGAGGGTCTACACAGACCACAAGGCACTCGAGTTCTTGATGACTGCAAAGCTTAATCACAGGCGGCTCATTAGGTGGGCATCATATCTGCAGCAGTACAACTTTTCGATAGAATATATCCCCGGCAGTCAGAACATTATTGCAGACGCCTTATCACGGTCACCGATCGGATTTGAGCACAACATGGAAGAAGATCTGGAGGAAAATCACTACTGCCTTTTCTATATGCAGAAAGTAGCCTTTGAAAATTTTATTACTTGTAGTATGCAGGACATCAAGAAGGAGCAAGACAAGGACCCTGCCCTAGTGTTATTGAAACAGAAATGGATAGACAGAAGACACGCCACCGTCAGGCAGTTCTACCTCTTGCGGAAAGGCATAATTTTCCACCGAAATTATGCCAATGACACTGAATGGGGGGGGGTATGCATCCCCGAACACCTAATAAACAAGGTTATATGGCATACTCACCTCAGCTATGGACACTTCGGACCACGCAAGTGCAATCTCAAGCTAAGGACCATGTGTTACTTTCGAAACATGGAGCGTCGAATACGGAGGGTACTGTCGGTGTGTAAAGACTGCCAAAAGGCTAAGCACACCACTGTGAGCATGCAGGCACCATTATACCCAATCGTACCGACCAAATTAAGACAATTAGCAGCAACAGATTTGATGGGACCTTTGCCAAGAACAAGAAGAGGATATACTTACGTATTAGTGTTTGTTGAACTAACGTCCAAATACGTTACCTTTACGCCACTGAAGAGGGCGACAGGACGAACTGTATCACGAGCCCTAATCCGGGATTTCCTACCACAGGTTGGTCATGTGAGTAAAATTATTTCTGATAACGGGCCACAGTTTAAGTCAAAAACATGGAAGGAGACGTTGCGTGGATGTAAAATTGATCCCATTTTTATATCTTCACACCATCCGAGCTCGAATGCTGCAGAACGGGTTATTAAGGAACTCGGAAACTTGTGCCGGTTGTACTGTAACAAACAGCACACGACATGGGACGTTTTCCTTAAAGACTTCCAGGAGGTGATCAATGAGGCACCCCATGGGATAACAAAATTGGCACCCATTACAGTACTGAAAAACCGGATTCCTAAGGACTTGATAACCGAGGTCGTAAACTTCCCACCAAGGGCGCGAACGCAGCACCAAGCCATAGTGGATTTGGCTCTCAAGAGGATACGGGCTGCAGCAGAGGTCAGGAAGAGACGTGCCGACAGGGGAGCTCGTCTACGACACTTCCAAATTGGACAAAAGGTGCTCGTGAAGTCTTTCCGACTTTCGAACAAACAAAAAATGAAATGCCAAAAATTCTATTCTGTTTACAACGGCCCGTACCGTATAAGGAGAGCAGCTCACCACAATGCTTATGAATTGGAGACGCTGAAAGGAAAGAAGTCCATAGGACTCCACCACATCTCTCACATAAAGGAGTTCGTGGAATAGTAGTAGTGTAAGTGGTGTACATAGTAGAATGGGTAAATACATGAACCTTGCTATAGTAGTAGTGTAAGTGGTGTACATAGTAGAATAGACAAATATATGAACCTTTCTTCGGGGAACGATAATAGTTGCATTAATAGATTAAGATTGTCAAAGTATTAACACGCTGCATAAGAATTTACTGCTGTTAATTTTTTTTGTCTATGTTCGGGATCTCCTCTGTCGTTGCGATAAGAGGCACTACCTTTCCATGAGCAATGTTTTTGTCCTTTCCTATCTGGTGTCCATGTTAAGGGATAAAGATGAGTGACGAGATGTCGCACAAACGGGCGCATACAAGAACGTGCTCTTAGAAGCGTTCTGAGAAGTCGTGATACGCTCCATAGCGGCCACAACCAGTTCGTGAGTCGTTCATACCAATGCTTGCAGGCACGCGTCAGTGCACTGCAAGATTGTGGTATATTGCGTGATTTAGAGGATGAATATGGGCAGTATAGTTTTTGCAGAGCTGCGCCAGCATCGTTGTCTTGCAAGTCGGGGTGAACCTGTGAGCGTTTGACGCCAATGGTGCCCTAGACGATAGAAATGCGGGCATAAAGCCTACCATGCCAATGTGCAGGTTGGCGATTTAGCGTGCTGCTCGTGACTGTCACAGATGAATAACCAAGGAATTATACTTGGAGATTCGTGACATACTCTGTAGCTGGCGTGTGTTGGGCGACTGAATCCGCAACAGGAACCAGTCCTGGCTTGGTCATATTACATTGCCTCTGGAAAGGTGTGCTTTGATCGCGAAGACTGCATAACATTAAAAAAAAGAAGTTGCAACTATAAATTTATTGTCGTGTATAGCCATGGCTAACCCAGTCTCTGGAGTTTCAGTGAGGCGTAGTGAGAACTCGGAGGCCATGTCGTACGGCGCGCACATCACTGTCGTCAATAGCGGCGATCAGCGAGACATCTCAGCGTAACAGGAATTATGTAAGAGTATTGTATAAGGCAAACAAAAAATAAATAAATAAATAAATAAAATAAATAAATAAAAGGGAAAGTACGATATACTAGGATAAGTTAAACTGTAGGATTTAACAATAACTAGATTATTATTGTGGGGGTTTTCTACCACAAGCGTGGCGCGCGCCTGTTGAGATGCTATTTTTCAGGTCACCAAACCACAGAACCGAGATGGAGGGACGACGGGCGAGCGAAAGTAGCATAGTTGAATGTTCCTTATAGCACAGTAAAACTTCAGCCTGCATAATAACATAATTTATTCCGAAGACATAGAATGTAGATCGTTGGCATATGGTAGTTAATTCTTGAGCATGTCTACTGTCGATCTATATAAGTAATAGTAATATTGGTGCGGGCCCGCACATTTAGTTGTTCATCCGTTATATAGCATCAGTTATCACACACCATGTACAATACTGAGATCGGTCTCTACACATATATGAAAATAAATTATTTCCATGTCTAGATTAGATGTTATAATGATAGCTACAGATAAATAACTATAAAAGTAAAATAAGAGTGTCTGAAATGACAGACCATCAATGTGTCATTATGTAAATTTATTATAACATAGAAGGTCATGGGAAAAAGTTAGGCTTAAGATTTTTGTCAGAACTGTGCAGATGACGGGTATCGTGGCAATACAGAGGCCAGCCAGCGCAAAAACAAGAGGTCTTCGGCTACCTGCTAGAGGGCGAGCGTCCGGTCCTGCAAGCTGACAGTCACCGGGCCGTGTACCTGAGGGATTACGTGGGGTCCTCGCCGGGCCACAAGCGAAAGTGAGGCTGGCCGTTGACACTGACACGCGACCCACACGCGACAGCCTGCTAGCTCTCCAGACGCGGCAGCCGTTTGGAGGGTTTCCCTGCGGCAGACCACGTTGTCGTGAGTACACGAAGAAGATCACATATCGTGTCAGAACCTGCGCCCATGTGCCTCAGGACAGAAAGGGACGTTATATACTCACCTGCTTGGGTTTTTACAACTCACTAGCATTGGCCGATCTGCATACACAAAGCAGTATCGTGCCACACTAACAAATGTATGGTCTCATTTCTAACTTCTCCTCTCTTTTAGAGAGCAGTTTTAGCAATCGTCACTCCTAGTTCGATCCTGTATGGATGACCTCACACACTTGTGGAGTCACTCCACGTGCCATCATCCCTTGTCGAACTGCAATATTGGGAAACGTAAAGTACTATCCAGCGAGAGAAGAGACCTAGACTAGTGATGTATCCCAACAAATAGACCTCAGAGACAATTAATCAACGTGAGGAGAGCCTATCACTGTGTCTTCCTACCCTATTGCCGTTGCAACAACACCCGACGTTTAGCCCTATGTGATGTCAGTAAGGTGTAATGTGTGAAGTGCTTCGAATATTTCTAACAATGTGATTTAGTGCCTCATTCTCAGCACAGTCGTGAACTTTGTGCAATGTGCACGCACAATTTGATGCCCCATGAACCTTGTTTTTTTTCTTAAATTTCTTTATCTTATGTTGTTTTTGTAATGTATGTTATACCTTGTATGCGTTTGTGTTTTACACTGTAATTCTTATTACAGATTACTGTATTGTTCTCCACATCATGTTTTTTTTGTATTTTGTGTTTATTGTCGTGTGTATGCAAACAGTGTGCCTGAAGTCCCCATAAACTGAAGCAGATACCACCACTGTCATTGTGAATGGACCATCAGTTCAGGGAACATTTTGTAAAGGTTATTCTTGCTGCAGGGAGACAGAATGAATCGGAGGTTGTAAGTAGATTCTGAAAGCTCACAAAGAGATTGTTAACTTAAATATTATCATGTGTGAGTGAGTTCAGGTTAGTTTCATGATTCAAATTGTTGTAAAATATTGGGCATTTAATTGCGGAGCACTCCAACTCTGATTGTAAAGAATAAACTGCTCCATAGGCCGGCCGCGGTGGTCTCGCGGTTCTAGGCGCGCAGTCCGGAACCGTGCGACTGCTACGGTCGCAGGTTCAAATCCTGCCTCGGGCATGGCTGTGTGTGATGTCCTTAGGTTAGTTAGGTTTAAGTAGTTCTAAGTTCTAGGGGACTGATGACCACAGCAGTTGAGTCCCATAGTGCTCAGAGCCATTTGAACCATTTTGAACCACTCCATATTTGGCTCACATGCCCGGGCCATATTTAGAGCGTGAATGTCTGTGTGAATCGGTGTTTGGAAGGGGCTCCCTGGGTATGGATGTGTGATGTGAGTGTTAGTGTTCCATATTAAGAAGGTGAAGTTGGCTACATCATAAATAATCCTCCCTCTATGAGCTGCATTTTTCAGTTGCAGTGATTTTTTTTATAGAGTGCGGCATGAGGAGTCAGTTTTTAAGATTGTTCTTGGGCGATTGACTCACTACCTTGTTCCTAAGTGAGCCAACCGCTCACCAATTACAATCTAAAATGGCGTAGGGGCAATGAGAGGTGGCATGAGCCCCCTCTCATATTTCTATCTTTTGATTCTCCTCTCTAATTGCATGCGGTGGGAAGTTGCTATTCCTTCACACACGGACTTCCCACGTAGCGTCTCTCGTCACCCGGGTGGTCCGGTGACAGGCGGGTTAAGCCGACGTGTGTGAGGCAGTCGAGTGAATGCTTTGCAGACACCGACATTGTCAAGAGACACGCCCGCTGGGGTGTGAAGTAGCGGCTGGGCTAGAGGTTCCGTTACTTCGGAGAAACTTAGCGAAAACACTTTCTGGCGGGCTACCAGCGAGGCGTGGGAATGACTTGTGTACCCAGGCAGTTGTGGCGGGAAAATTCCCGCACTTTCTGCAAAATAGTAACGGTGATTGGTTTGCTCAGGGCATAGCGCCGTGACGTAGCAAAATCAGCACAGAAATTGGCGCCAAGAATCTCCATTGGTGGAATGGTAGTGCTCCGGCAATGGAGTGGAATTTCCGCCGGTTTTCGAGTTGCTGATTGGAACGTTTAACCACGGCCACTGTCGTGGGGGCGGGAATGTTCTGTGTTCGGCCTGTACGGGTGCTCTTGTGGAGGGTCGGCAGTCGCCTTTCGGTCGAGGACGTAGAAGCAACCAGCCAACGGCTCCGGTACGCCAGATCGTGTTCTGGCAGTCAAGAAGACAGTTTTGGTAACGTATGTCCGCAGCACCGGCAGATAGGGATTTTCCTAGGTGATAATCAGAGCTCAGCAGAGCGCGCCTGTTCGTCTTTTTCTAACTTTGTTCTGTCTTGAGTAGCAGCAATTACTGTTGGGTTAGCGGTGTGTCTCTCTTGAGATTTGAGTGGCAAGGAATTGGCTCCACATACCACTTCGTCTTAAACCTCACGATCTAGTTTAGGGACAACTTCACCTTTACAGTGTTTGTATGAGTCTCCAATTCGAGCCAATTTAATGTATCATAAATTAGAATTCATTAATTAGAATTTATTAATTTGTGTTTAGTCTTAATAAATCATATTGTTATTTTGGACAGAACTTTCATTCTGTTAATCGATAGAGCAACCCTATCACTCCTCACTATGCTAATGAAACCTTTGTTTATTTAACTTATTTATCAAATTAAATTATTGCAGGTGCCAAACTCTCTTCTACTCCACTGGAAGGGTTGATTAGAGTCAGTTCGCGTATTTTTTTATCCTTGTGCAACAGCAAAAGTCGGAGTTAGAATAGGGGGGCTTAGAGCATGATTTACATATGTGGATTCTAGTAGAATTTAGTGATAAATACACTGCTAGCCCCGGCACCTCGCAACCTATATCTCTTAGGTTGGTCATTTGTGAAATTTTGGAATACGTTTCATGCTTGCGTGTTATTGTGTCACTGAAAGCCGAAAATCTTCTCTGTAGGAACCAAAATGGATTCCGAAAACAACGATCTTATGAAATCCACCAAGCTCTGTTCTTCCAAGAGCCTCAGAAAGTAGTAGATGTAGGTGCCCAAGTAGATGCCGTGTTCCTTAACTTCCAGAAGGCATTCGTTACAGTTCCACACTGCCTAATGAACAAAATAAGGTCGTAAGGAAAATCGGACCAACAGTATGATTGGACTGTAGAGTTTCCAGCAAAGAGAACTCTTTAGATAGACACAAAAATGGACTACTGACCATTAAAATTGCTACACCAAGAAGAAATGCAGATAATAAACGGGTATTCATTGGACAAATATATTATACTAGAACTAACATGTGATTACATTTTCACGCAATTTGGGTGCATAGATCATGAGAAATCAGTACCCATAACAACCACCTCTGGCCGTAATAACGGCATTGATACGCCTGGGCATTGAGTCAAACAGAGCTTGGATGGCGTGTACAGGTGCAGCTTCCCATGCAGCTTCAACACGATACCACAGTTCATCAAGAGTAGTGACTGGCGTATTGTGACGAGCCAGTTACTCGGCCACCATTGACCAGACGTTTTCAGTTGGTCAGAGATCTGGAGAATGTGCTGGCCAGGGCAGCAGTCGAACATTTTCTGTATCCAGAAAGGTCCGTACAGGACCTGCAAAATGCGGTCGTGCATTATCCTGATGAAATGTAGGGTTTCGCAGGGATCGAATGAAGGGTAGAGCCACGGGTCGTAACACATCTGAAATGTAGTGTTCACTGTTCAAAGAGCAGTCAATGCGAACAAGAGGTGACCGAGACGTGTAACCAATGGCACCCCATACCATCACGCCGGGAGATACGCCAGTATGGCAATGACGAATACACGCTTCCAATGTGCGTTCACCGCGATGTCACCAAACACAGATGCGATCATCATGATGCTGTAAACAGAACCTGGATTCATCCGAAAAAATGATGTTTTGCCATTCGTGCACCCAGGTTCGTCGTTGAGTACACCATCGCAGGCGCTCCTGTCTGTGACGTCAAGGGTAACCGCAGCCATGGTCTCCGAGCTGATAGTCCATGCTGCTGCAAACGTCGTCGAACTGTTCGTGCAGATGGTTGTTGTCTTGCAAACGTCCCCATCTGTTGACCCAGGGATCGAGACGTGGTTGCACGATCCGTTACAGCCATGCGGATAAGATGCCTGTCATCTCGACTGCTAGTGATACGAGGCCGTTGGGATCCAGCACGGCGTTCCGTATTACCCTCCTGACCCCACCGATTCCATATTCTGCTAACAGTCATTGGATCCCGACCAACGCGAGCAGCAATGTCGCGATACGATAAACCGCAAGCGCGATAGGCTACAATCCGATCTTTATCAAAGTCGGAAACGTGATGGTACGCATTTCTCCTCCTTGCACGAGGCATCACAACAACGTTTCACCAGGCAACGTCGGTCAACTGCTGTTTATGTATGAGAAATCGGTTGGAAACTTTCCTCATGTCATCAAGTTGTAGGTGTCGCCACCGGCGCCAACCTTGTGTGAATGCTTTGAAAAGCTGATCATTTGCATATCACAGCATCTTCTTCCCGTCGATTAAATTTCGCGTCTGTAGCACGTCATCTTCGGGGTTAGGAATTTTAATGGCAAATAGCGTAACTTCGGGCGTGTCCCAGGGGAGTGTCATGCGGAGTGTTAGAGGACCATTACTTTTCACAATATATATAAATGACCCAGCAAATACCGTCGGAAGTTCCATGAAGCTTTCGCAGACAGAGCTTTTGTATACACAGTACGCGCGACAGCAGAAAACTGAAGCGAAATGTAGGAAGGCCTGCAGAGGATTAATGTTCGATGCATGGGGTCACGATTGATCCTCAAAATAAACAAATGTAACGTATTGCGAATATGTAAACAGGAAAACCCTTTATTGCATGATTACACGATTGTAGAACAATCATTGAAAGCAGTTACTTCCACAAAACATCTAGGAGTGTGCACACAGAGCTATCTGAAGTGGAATGATCATATAAAATTAACTGCAGGTAAGGAAAATGCCAGAATTCTCAGGAAACGTGTTCCGCCAGTAAAGGAAGCAGCTTACAGAACACTTAATTGACCAATACTTGAATACTGCTCGTCACTATGGGATCATAACAGATAGGATTCACAGAGGAAATAGAGAAGATCCAAAGAAGAGCAGCGCATTTTGTTACAGGTTCATGTAGTAAGCACAAAAGTGTCACAGAGGTGATCAACAAGCTCCAGTGCCAGACACTGCAAGAAAAACGTTCTGCATCACGATATGGTTTGTTGTTAAAGTTACAAGAGCATACTTACCTAGAAGAGTCAACAAATACACTGGTTCTTCCTATGTATATCTTGTGAAAAGACCATGAAGATAAAATTAGAGAGACTCAGACCCTCACACCGGCTTAAGGGCAATCTCCCTTCCTGTGAACTGTTCCCGGCTGGAACAGGAAAGGAGGGAACTGCCATTGGTACACAAAGTACCCTCCACCACACACAGCAAGGTTGCTTGCGGAGTAAAGATGCAGAGAAATTTTGGTGTTATGTCAAAGCGGTAGGTCGATCAAAACAATATGTCCAGACACTCTGTGACCAAAATGGTACTGAAACAGAGGATGACAGACTAAAGGCCGTAATACTAAATGTCTTTTTCCAAAGATGTTTGACAGAGGAAGACTGCACTGTAGTTCCTTCTCTAGATTTTCGCACAGATGACAAAATGGTAGATATCGAAATAGATGACAGTGGGATAGAAAAACAATTAAAATCGCTCAAAAGAGGAAAGGCCGCTGGACCCGATGGGATACCAGTTCGATTTTACACAGAGTACGCGAAGGAGCTAGCCCCCCTTCTTGCAGCGGTGTACCGTAGGTCTCTAGAAGAGCGTAGCGTTCCAAAGGATTGGAAAAGGGTACAGGTCATCCCCGTTTTCAAGAAGGGACGTCGAACAGATGTGCAGAACTATAGACCCATTAACGTCGATCAGTTGTAGAATTTTGGAACACGTATTATGTTCGAGTATAATGAGTTTCCTGGAGACTAGAAATCTACTCTGTAGGAATCAGCATGGGTTTCGAAAAAGACGATCGTGTGAAACCCAGCTCGCGCTATTCGTCCACGAGGCTCAGTAGGCCATAGACACGGGTTTCCAGGTAGATGCCGCGTTTCTTGACTTCCGCAAGGCGTTTGATGCAGTTCCCCACAGTCGTTTAATGAACAAAGTAAGAGTATATGGACTATCACACCAATTGTGTGATTGAACTGAAGAGTTCCTAGATAACAGAACGCAGCATGTCATTCTCAATGGAAAGAAGTCTTCCGAAGCAAGAGTGATATCAGGTGTCCCGCAGGGGAGTGTCGTAGGACCGTTGCTATTCACAATATATATAAATGACCTCGTGGATAACATCGGAAGTTCACTGAGGCTTTTTGCGGATGATGCTGTAGTGTATCGAGAGGTTGTAACAATGGAAAATTGTACTGAAATGCAGGAGGATCTGCAACGAATTGACGCATGGCGCAGGGAATGGCAATTGAATCTCAATGTAGACAAGTGTAATGTGCTGCGAATACATAGAAAGAAAGATTAAAACACAGACTGTTTGATGCGATACTCCCCCTCGCCAGAAGTCGGCTTGTAATCTTTGTATTCAATCCCGATGCAATTTCTGTGTTTCATTGCCAATGCGAAGTCGGCATTTTGAATTTTGTATTCAATCCCGATGCAATTACTGTGTTTCATCGCCAATGTGAACGTCCAAGTGTTACAGTAAACAGGGAGTCGTGCATCGGAAGCTACTAAAGGACTTCCAGGAATGGTTCAAAGCACAGACCGTTTGAAGCGTTACTACACCTGGACAGAAGTCGTCATTGTGCCTATTGCATTCAGTCCCAATACAATTTCTGTGTTTCATCGTCAATGTGAAGGTCCAAGAGTTACAGTAATCCTGCAGTGGTGTATCGCAATCTACTACTGGACTCCCAGGAAAAAGTTCATAACACAGACTGTTTGAGGCGTTTCTAGCTATAATATAGCAGGTCAGCAACTGGGAGCAGTTAATTCCATAAATTATCTGGGAGTAGGCATTAGGAGTGATTTCAAATGGAGGCATCATATAAAGATTATCGTCGGTAAAGCAGATACTAGACTGAGATTCATTGGAAGAAACCTAAGGGCCGGCCGCGGTGGTCTCGCGGTTCTAGGCGCGCAGTCCGGAACCGTGCGACTGCTACGGTCGCAGGTTCGAATCCTGCCTTGGGCGTGGATGTGTGTGATGTCCTTAGGTTAGTTAGGTTTAAGTAGTTCTAAGTTCTAGGGGA
This sequence comes from Schistocerca nitens, assembly GCF_023898315.1. Lineage (NCBI taxonomy): Eukaryota > Metazoa > Arthropoda > Insecta > Orthoptera > Acrididae > Schistocerca > Schistocerca nitens. Next base: position 691,529,319 of record NC_064617.1, read on the forward strand.
CTTATGACCACAGCAGTTGAGTCCCATAGTGCTCAGAGCCATTTGAACCATTTGAAGAAACCTAAGGAAATGCAATCCGAAAACAAAGGAAGTAGATAACAGTACATTTGTTCGCCCACTGCTTGATTATTGCTCACCAGTGTGGGATCCGTACCAGATAGGGTTGATAGAAGAGATAGAGAAGATCCAACGGAGAGCAGCGCGCTTCGTTACAGGGTCATTTAGTAATCGCGAAAGCGTTACGGAGATGATAGATAAACTCCAGTGGAAGACTCTGCAGGAGAGACGCTCAGCAGCTCAGTACGAGAATTTGTTGAAGTTTCGAGAACATACCTTCACCGAGGAGTTGGTTCAAATGGCTCTGAGCACTATGTGACTTAACTTCTGAGGTCATCAGTCGCTGGAACTTAGAACTAATTAAACCTAACTAACCTATGGACATCACACACATCCATGCTTGAGGCAGGATTCGAACCTGCGACAGTAGCGGTCGCTCGGTTCCAGACTGCAGCGTCTAGAACCGCACGGCCGCTCCGGCTGGCCACCGAGGAGTCAAGCTGTATATTGTTCCCTCCTACGTATATCTCGCGAAGAGACCATGAGGATAAAATCAGAGAGATTAGAGCCCACACAGAGGCATACCGACAACGTTTCTTTCTACGAACAATACGAGACTGGAATGGAAGGGAGAACCGATAGAGGTACTCAAAGTACCCTCCGCCACACACCGTCAGGTGGCTTGCGGAGTATGGATGTAGATGTAGATATAGGTAGAAGTCTAGAATTATTAGATCATGACCCTTATACTAAGAGATGGGAGAATCTAGAAAATATTTTGTGTTGCAGTTAAATCACAGAAAGTTAGCAGACAAACCTATTAGTGAAAGTCAGCTTATCATGGCACTTACTAGCTGAATTTCCATATATGTTAGAGAAAAAAGTGATAAGAAGAGAATGATCAAGGGCTTGTGATATACTTAACTACATAGCGCAGTTATAAATCTTGAATAAAACCCTCAAAGATGATAGGCTTAGGAACATAAGAAGAGTATGGTAAAGAAAGTATTTTAGAGCAAAGGAGGAATAGCAGCCAATATTGACAGTTTAAGAGACAGAACCCTGACACCTGGATAAAAGGAGATAACGGAATGGTTGGAAAATGAGTAAGCGCAGGGGACCCATCTCGTAATGGAAAAACCACATCCCAAGGGGAAGTGATTGCTGAGAATCTGGAAAACTAATGATGTCCTCAGGAAGGGACAAGCTCTGAAACAGCAAACAGTGAATAACAATCAGCCTATAGTTACAGATTTCGTATGATATGAAACCAGAAGGATCTTTGTTCACTGATAACAGTCAAGTTAGAAATACTGCCTATAGGAAAACTATAATCAAAGGAAAGACTTATGACACATGGGTGAACATTATTCTAGGTTCTTGGAGTGAGTTTAGTATTTTTACCAAAGAACTTTACGAATCTCTAAACATAAACAATAGGATTGTTCTATCTTACCAGTTGCAAAAGTCAAGGTTGTAGGTATTACCAGGTGTAAAGGCAAATCAATTACTGAAGAAGTGTTACTCACCTTTGATAAAAATGAAGAAGTATTTCTCGATTCTTATGTGGTAATACTGATTTTAAATACTGCTCTACTGTTAGGTATCTACTGGCTTCAAAAACACAAATCTTCATTAGCTTTCAAATGGTTCAAATGGCTCTGAGCACTATGGGACTCAACTGCTGAGGTCATTAGTCCCCTAGAACTTAGAACTAGTTAAACCTAACTAACCTAAGGACATCACACACATCCATGCCCGAGGCATTCATTAGCTTTCAATAAACTTTCTGTTAGCCTACAAAACCATGATAACAACATGATTGTTTCATTTGTGGATTCAGAAGAAGGGGAAATAGATACTCAATCTCAAGTGGTTGTTTCAGCAAACTTATTTTTGGAAACAGAAGTTTGAGCTAACAGAACAGACATAAACCGTCCCGTCAATAGCACCAGGCTAGCACCATATGCTCTGATGAACCCTGAATGATCATGGATATCAGATAAAATTAAAAATCAAGCACCCAGAACCTTTCGTTAACCCTTTAACTGCTCTGGACGTGTTAACGCGCGCCTTGGTACATGGCCCTGTGTGCTCTTAGGAACGTATTTACGCGCGCCCCAGTCCTTCTACCCGGTACTCTGAACGTGTTTACGCGCGCCGCCTTAGTGGCACCTGTGTGCTCCTGACGTGTTAAGACGCGCTGCCGCTTCTTCCCCTGTAGCCTCTGGCCGTGTTAACGCGCCCAGCCGTATATTCGTGCCGAGCGCCTAGTAGCTCAAAGGGTTCAAATGGCTCTGAGCACTATGGGACTTAACTTCTGAGGTCATCAGTGCCCTAGAACTTAGAACTACTTAAACCTAACTAACCTAAGGACATCACACACATCCATGCCCGAGGCAGGATTCGAACCTGCGACCGTAACGGTCGCGCGGTTCCAGACTGTAGCGCCTAGAACCGCTCGGCCACAACGGCCGATGCCTAGAAGCTGTTCAGCGTTCCGCCGGCACGGTTGAAGTCTCGTGAGCGTTTGCTGCTGGATCATTCCATGTCAAATCAACCAATTGTACTACACGATTTGAACCATGACCTCTCAGATTTGGATGAATTTTTTCTCGGGTAATTTACCCACTAACACTAGTTTAAATTTGCAATTTAAAATTTTTCTTACCTTTGGTTTTTGAGTTTCAAGGGTTTAAAAATTTAAAAAAAAACTCTGTTTTTGATCAATCGATGATTGTTTTAAAATGCTGTACCCTAAAAAACTCTACAACCTAGAGAGCTCAAACTTGCACCATTATTTTCCTCTAAAAATTCCTTTCAATTTGATATGTAACATGACTATGCTACCTAAAACTGAAAATTTTAAACTATTCAAAAAAAAACATTTTTTTATATTTCTAAAATACATACCCTCGGATTTTTTTATAAAAATTATATGTGTTGTTCAGTCTTAACTGTCTACATGCATGCAAAATTTCAGGATGGGATCTCAATGGGTTCTTGCATAAAATAATATTTTACTACCGCAAAACACACTAGTGAGATGAAAAGCAGACTATTTCTAGGCTATGTATACTAAGGTAGGCCTATGCAATTCTAACGAACTTAAATTATTATGTTAGCCTTTTTATGCAACATTACCCTCTTATTGTCTGTTAATTCATTAAATAATATTTTAATGCGAGAATAAAATATATAAAAAATAACTTAAGAATCTTACGATTTTATAGACATTCACTTTTTATTGAAGAAAAAGGTGAGATTTTCATGTAGGGTCAAGGCTCTAGTTTTGGCCACTACCCCACTTATGGCCATCTTGATGTAATGGGTGCAATTTTAAGCAATTTTAAAAGTACTGATGACTTCATGGATGAGTTTTTGGACATTCTAATGAAGGTAAAAAATCATTCATTTATAGCTAGTCAGCAGAAAGAATACTACAGAGAAATCAAGAACAATTTAACTGAAGGCCATGTAATAGTCAACTGTGATTTTGCAGAAAACTACTCTTTCGTAGTACAAGATGAAATACAATCATTCCACTGGACTACCACCTGAGCTGCACTGCATCCATTCATCATATATTATAAATGGAAGGGAAAACTAAAACGTATGCAGTATGTCTTCATATCAGATTGCCTGAAACATAATACAGTCACTTTCTATATATTCTGGAAAAAACTGCTAGATATCATAAAGCAAACCTTGCCTTTTGCACTTAAAAAGATTACTTACTTTTCTGATGGCAGTGCTGCACAATATAAAAATAAGAAAAACTTCCTTAATTTGTGTTTACATAAAACTGATTTTGAAGTTGAGGCAGAGTGGGAGTTCTTTGCAACACCCCATGGCAAGAGTGCATGCAGTAGCCTTGGCGGAACTGTTAAGCAGCTATCTGCTAAAGCCAGCTTACAAAGGCCATATGACCAACAAATTTTAACACCCAAACCACTTTATGTATTTGCCATTGAAAACATAAAAAACATTCACTTTCGGTTTTGCACAACAGAGAACCATGAACTGATCAACGAATACTTACTTCCTCGGTTTAGTGAATCTAAAGCGGTTGTGGGAACACAAAAGTTTCACTCATATAAACCCTGCACAGAGAGTCAAATTACTGTCAAGCCTTATCATTTTAGCCTGGATGAGTCTCTTGAATATGTGACAACACTGAACCAAATAACACAGTCACATATGGAAAACATTGCTGCTAATTTTGTGACAGTAGCATATGATGACTCTTGGTGGCTAGGATGCATTGAAGAAAAATACAATAACATGTACCGAATACATTTTTTACACCCAAAGGGTCCAGCCTAGTCTTTTACTATCCACAAACAAGAGATATATTAGATGTCCCAGGAAATACTCTTTTACAAACAGCGAATCCAACAACAGCTACGGAAAGAACCTACACTTTAAGTGCTAAAGAAATGAAGTTGTCTTCTCTTGCTTTGGAAAAATATCTTAAAAGATCATAAAAGAAGCACGTTTAAATTATGTTACACCTACCGTCACTAAACACTCGGCTGTATAAATACCATGTGTATTAAATTTGTAAATACCAATTAGTATTATTAATACAGTTACATCCATGCAAATATCAACAAGTTAATCTTTTTCCCAAGAGAAATTACTTACATGACAATTTCTAAAATAAGGAACTTGTTGTAAATGATTACAAATAACACTGGAAAAACAAGAAAAAGATAATCTCTGCCAGTTCTAACTAAGGATGAAGGTGAGTGGCTTTATTTAAAATTTTAACTTGTAGCGCGTATATTACCAATTAAAATGTGTTCACTTCCTTCTGATGCATAGTTAAAAGAATCATGAACATTAAAGTAAAACAACAGTACATCATTTAATGAATTAACAAACAATAAGAGGGTAATGTTGCATAAAAAGACTAACATAATAATTTAAGTTTGTTAGAATTACATAGGCCTACCTTGGTATTCATAGCCTAGAAATAGTCTGCTTTTCACCTCACTAGTGTGTTTTGCGGTAGTAAAATATTATTTTATGTCTGTTCTGTTAGCTCTAACTTCTGTTTCCAAAAATCCAGTTCGTGGAAAAAAAACTTTTTGTACCACATGACAGTCTTTCGTACTGATTGGACTGAACTCAGCAGCATGTCACAGCGGTCAACAGCACCCATACACTTGTTGTAATCTGCAACACATTGTGGTTTCCTTAGTCTTTCACCTGTCTTTCTGTTTGTCTTTTCCAACTCAACCATTTCTGCAGTATTACAGGTGGTCAGCATCCACACTTCTCTTTTGTCACACCATTTCATGGCAAGGATCGTGTCAGTGGACATAAACTGTATTTCTCCTCGTTTTAGTTTTTTTTTTTTAATTTTGGCGTGTTGCATCTGTTTTTGCGAACAGTTCCACCTGCGTTTGTTCCATGGTTATGAAGCCAAAGGAACCGGTCTGGGCTTGAATACCAATTATCGACATAGAGCATATGTCCCCTTCCTAAAAATGGTTTCATCAATGTTGCTACTATGTCGCCACTTTTCCCCAGATTGTGGAAGTCAATTGCAGTATTTGTGCCCGTGTAAACAATGAAATCCAGAATATAACCCGTCTGGCAGTCGCATAGAACAAATATTTTTATTCTAAACCAACTTCTTTTGGAGGGAATGTACTGTTTGAATGATAATCGCCCTTTGAACAACAAGAGGCTTTCGTCAATTCAGAGCTTTTGATATGGATGAAATGTGCTGCGAAATGTTGCTACAGTCTGGAACCGCGCGACCGTTACGGTCGCAGGTTCGAATCCTGCCTCGGGCATGGATGTGTGTGATGTCCTTAGGTTAGTTAGGTTTAAGTAGTTCTAAGTTCTAATCATCGAAGAATCTTTCAAAATTGGTTCAAATGGCTCTGAGCACTATGGGACTTAACATCTATGAACATCAGTTCCCTAGAGCTTAGAACTAGTTAAACCTAACTAACCTAGGGACATCACACAACACCCAGTCATGACGAGGCAGAGAAAATCCCTGAGCCCGCCGGGAATCGAACCCAGGAACCCAGACGCAGGAAGCGAGAACGCTACCGCACGACCACGAGCTGCGGACGAAGAATCTTTATTACTTAGGAAGTAAAGTGTACCTATAGCAACAAATGCAGCCAGTAGTAAGTGAAAAAATGATGAAATTTCACATGTAAAAAAAATGTGTTTTGTTACGTTTTTGAGCTTCCACTGCTATGAGTATGAATCCTGAATCCTTCCTGGTCTTGCTGTTAAAGTTTTATGAATTTATTTGCAAAAGTATAGACTGTGGAAATTAAAATGTCCTGTGGTGCCTCTCCTGGTTCAAGTCGGCCCGTTTGACGTCCTACCCCCTTAAGCTAGCCCACCTAGAATGTTTAGAGGAGCAGTGTGTTCTACAGGGACAGCCTCATTCTTTCATCTCATGACCACAGAATTCCTTGGGGATGAATTTGGATATTAATATGTGTTTAATGTCATGCTGATGCACTTTTTTAAATAGGTATTTCCTCTCTCCTCCTAGGTAGGGGCTATAATTTGTTGATAACATACCACAGGAAACAAAATTGCACCTCAATGATTACATCCAGTATTATTCGTAATTACTCTTATAATTACACACACTCCTCACACCCAGGTCTTCGTAACGGCGCGCAATCCTGGTACCTGCGCTAATGGAAGAAAAGTATACCTATAGCAACAAATGCAGCCAGTAATAAGTGAAAAATGATGAAATTTCACATGTAAAAAAAGGTATTTTGCTACATTTTTGAACTTCCACTGCGATGAGTATGAGTCCTCAATCCTTCCTGGTCATGGTGACAAAGTTTTATGAATTTATTTGTAAAAGTATAGACAGTAGAAATTAAAATGTCCTGTGGGGACTCCCCTGCTCCAAGTGGGCCCGTTTGACGTCCTACCCCCCTTAATATACAAATTCGAGAAAATTCTGAATGAACTGCTTCACTTGAGGATTAGAGATTGTAGGCAGAAAGGTAAGAAGTGAGCAGTTACTTTCATTAATAGCCTGACTGCATAGAGAAGGTAAAGCACTCCGTCTTCAGCCCACGAGTGGCCTACTGGGATCATCCGACCGCCGTGTCATCCTCAGTGGAGGATGCGGATAGGAGGGGTGTGGGGTCAGCACACCGCTCTCCCAGTCGTTATGATGGTATTCTTGACCGAAACCGGTACTATGCGGTCGAGCAGCTCCTCAATTGGCATCACGAGGCTGAGTGCACCCCGAAAACTGGCAATAGCGCATGGCGGCCTGGATGGTCACCCATCCAAATGCCGACCATGCCCGACAACGCTTAACTTCGGTGATCTCACGTGAACCGATGTAGCCACTGCGGCAAGGCGGTGGTCTAGCGGAGCCGCGCGACTGATACGGTCGCAGGTTCGAATCCTGCCTCGGGCATGGATGTGTGTGATGTCCTTAGGTTAGTTAGGTTTAAGTAGTTCTAAGTTCTAGGGGACTTATGACATCAGCAGTTGAGTCCCATAGTGCTCAGAGCCAGAGAGCCGAAACCAAGGTGCAGTTTTTTTGTTTACTGTTCTATGTTATCAACAAATTATAGCCACTTCCTGTGAGGAGAGAGGGAATACCTGTTTAAAAAGTAAGTTTTGTAAGTAATAAATAAGATAGCTGTAAGTGTTTTTCATTCTCAATGAAGTTTTAGGAAATGAGGTGCTCGTAATACTGCACGTATCGTTAATGGAAGAAGAATAGTGTTAAAACAAGTTTAATGATGCTGTGGGATGTGAAGTACTGACGTATTGGCAACCTTCAGAGCAGGTGTTGGTTTTCTGTGGAGAGTTACGTAGACGCATATACAATGGCTTGTGGGCCATGGGGGTTTGATGAAAAGTGACTGTGTTGAGGTTGTGTTGAGTGATGGAACAAATTCATGTTTCAGTATTATTGACTTACTTTTGTACCAGAAGCTGCTAAGGGAAGGTACTCTGAACCTGGCACTATTACAAGTACTTCACATAATACCATACAGTATACTACATCATACCGATCTTATAGACTATGTTAATTCAGAGAGGAAATTTTTTTATTAGGCACCTGGCTACATTCATGGAGCTGGCCGTATGTTGTTGCCCTGTGACAAGCCTAATTAGTTGCTGCAATTAAACCAAGGGAATCTAGAACCGCTTATACTGCAATTATGTTTGCTGTGAGAGAGAAACTTGTCATATGACTATTTGTGATGTGTATACTCTCCTTTAAATTAAATGGCATCTCTCTTAAGTATGAGTACTCGTGGAATTGTGCACTGCTCTTGGAATATTTATTCAAATGGCGATTTTATATCTGTTGCCTTCACCACAACAATTACACAAAGTTAGGCATGAAGCATTGTTAAAGAGTAACAATTACAAGCTGATGATGGTGGGTCTTAGTTTTGTATAACCAATATATGTATAAAAAAGAGTTTATATGTAACTGCGGCAGAGCAAAAATTTCATTCTGAAGAGCGTATATGTGTATGTCCAGGATCTTCTCCAAAATTTCTGGGTTGATTTCAACCAAATTTGACACCCTAACAGCAGGTCTCACGAGACTGTGGAGTTTATAGCCTCCTAGCTCCAATAGGAGGGAGGACACACACAAAAACGTATTTTTTCCAGCCCCTGGCACATAGGCTGCCCTGCACAACAGACATGTTATTTGGGAAAAATATTGACTTGCTTTATCGATCTGCTTTGAATGGTGGCCTGAATCTTTAGTACAAATAAATGATTTTCAAGTCCCTGATGTGTATCCTGCCCTGAATAATAGGTGTGTTGTAGGAGTAATATTGGTCTGCTTTATTGAAGTACTCATATATTGAGGGTCTACACATGCCAATGAGCATGACTGTGACAAGTTGAATGGATAGAGGAGGGCACTGACAGGCCGAGGGAGAGGAGGAAATGGACAGAGTGAGGGTAGAAGGGGGAAATTCATTAAGCAGATGGGAGGTATAGATACATAGTGGGCATGTGGAAAAGGATGTGGGAGGAGTCAGAGATGGAAAGAGAAAGGGAGAGGAAGATATCGTCAGAGGGAGGAAAGAGGAAGGAGAAAGGGGATGGAGGAAATGGACAAAGGGAGGGAGAGGAGGACATGAAGTGAGGAGGAGGAGACAGATAGAGAGAGGTGGAACGATGAGATGGGTAGAGATAGGGAGGAAGATGTGGGCACAGAGAGGAAGGAGGAAGTTTGTTCAATACATGTGTCAAACACATAACTGGGCAAAGCTGTGGGAAAAGGCTAGTATTTTTTATATAACTGTGACTAGAGAAAATAAATATTTAAGTAATGCATAATCATTACTGCCGTACGATAAGCAGTTTAACAGAGGTAACCGTTAACTTACAAAAATGTATGAAAATAATTTCCTTTCAATATGCAGATAAGGGTATAACAATTTTATGTATGAATACAAGTAACAACAATTTCATCCTAGAGGTATTTTTTTTGCTACTAATTTACCGAACTATCTTTGAATATTCTGCCTAATAGACAGATAGTATGCCACAATCAGAAGTACTTAAGATTGCCAATTTCATTGAGGCAGCATAGAAAGTGATGACTGTAAAAATTTAATATTTGAAGTGTTTGCCTAAGGGGAAAATTGAGTATTGTCTAGATCTATAATTATAGACGTTTCCACCTAGAGTGTGTGAAGTTTACAATTACAGTTATATGTCAGACATTTATTTCGACAGTAGACACAAACAATGTAAATGAGACTATAATGATTTTATTGGGTATTCGGCCTGAAGCCACGAAATAATGAGACAATAATGTTACACTGTAGCTGAACTGGCATAAAATTCTATTATTACGTATCCTGTACTCTGTATTAGAATTAAGTCACTCAAGATGGTGAAAATTTGTGAAGGATTTAATTAAGATAAGGTGTTGGTGTTCTGTGTTATTATTAAAATAATTTTGCATTAATATTTCAAAAGATAGTTGAGTAAAGTTTGCTAAAAATAGTATAATTTCGACAGAATGTATAAGATAATTATATTATATTATTCCTGAGAACACATAATTTAGAAACACAGACATACAGGCAGTTAAATACTCTTATATAAAGTGACAGTTTTGGTCACTTGTATCGCTAGGATGGCGAGAAGAAAAGCTGTTTCAATGCTGTTTTACCACCTTAGGAAATACAAGTGAGAAGATGGCATAGTTAAACTTAATTCATATAAAAGCAATTGATTTGAATTTGTATACTTAATTCGTATCTTATTGCAACTGTTTATTGCATGAACGTTTGTCTTCCGTGTTGCATGTCGAGACAAAGTGCGAATGATAGACTTTTCACTGCTGCAGCCAGAGATTCTGTACTGTCCACTACCACAGCCAAGGAGATGAGAATAAAGGAAGATGGCGTTATGTGTGATGAGAACAGGCATTCGTTGAAATGAGAACACAGGGCAATTCTATGCGAAACTTGTCCTTTCTGCTTAAAGCCACTGAATTGACAGTCATATTTGAGTATGCACTTAACTCAGTTTAGCGGAAGAATACTCATAATCAGTCGAGAACTTAATTTGTTGACGCGCAATTGCATTGCAGCAAAACAGCCAATTATTTTAATTCGAACTGTAATATTTAACAATACAAACAGCACAAGATCCTTCTGATCATTTCACTACCAAAACATACGATTTTTCGGAAAGTAAGCACTGAAATGAAGCTTTTAAGTCTGAGGAACACAATATTGTATTAAAATTGTTGATGGAGTGTAGGTGCAATTGAGGACTACCACTAAAACCAAAATCTTACATTTAACGAAAAATGAAGCCTATCTTTGTCTCATAGACGCATTTTTCTCCTTCTAAGAATGTTAAGGTCATTCTGCAGACTATTAGTTTTGTTTGAGTATTTTACACAGTCAGGAATTTGTTCTCTAGTCATGGTTCTGACATATCATTACAATCATTAGTGCACCTACATTCGGCTACTAGGTCTGTAAAAAGGAATTTCGACAACAAATGGATAACACACGTAAACGAACATATTATGTACAACAAAACAATACTCCAGTGCTTTCTGAAATTAAATAATTATTCTCTTTTCACTAGCAAAACAAATTTACAACTTATTAACCAGAGTATTTTATCCCAGTTTCAGTTGTCTGTACTTCAAACATAATTAGAGTACTGTATTTGCACTCACTTCTCTTCCTGTTACAAAAAGAATTTTAGCATTCTCAGTGTGTGAGGCATACTAGATCATAATACTTAGTGATCACAGATATCTCACATGAGCATTCAATATATTCATTAATAGTTAAAACAACGCATTCTGTAAACATATTGCAAAACGAGGTGCCATACTTTGTTATCACCTACTGTTCCAGGATGTGTGAAACAAATGTCAAATATAACCCTGACATAATCATAATTATGCTCTTGTAGAATAAAAGTTGGGTATTGATGCAACATACTTCAAAGTTGAGCCACATTTTGTAAGAACGACACAACATGTTGTCTTCGCGAATTGATGTGAGATCTCATCATTTTCATTGGATACACTGTTCAGTGGTGGAACACTCTTCATCTGTGTAGTTCTTCTTCTGCAAAGCCTTCATCACATCATTCAAATGACTATTTTGATGCTTGAGGCAACACTTTGGCTGCAGAAGAATCTTGAATTTCTTTCTGTTTTGCATGTTTACTTCACACACAGTGTACAACTTTCTTTTTAATGAAGAACAGTGTGATTTGATGGCTCATTTGGATTGAGGAGAACGCCTTTTAATAAAACATAAAACAAACATATGCATAATATTAGCATTCCACATCAATGTTTTCAATGCACATGTACTTCCTGAAGTAGCAGTTCTCAAAATAAATAAAACTCTTCCAACGTACTAGCACAGAGCAGAATAATCCTATAAGCCCAAAAAAATGTGTATGTTCAGAATTTTAAATTAATGATTTGTTGCCTAGTCACAACATTCACATTATCTCAAATACAAACAATTAGGTAACATACACAATGCATACACAATTGCTGACACCAGATTCCAATAACAAAGGAAAATAAATTTAACATCAAATTCTGTCAAATACTTTGGTATGATATATTGAAACATTACAATCATTTACGAAAAATTCAGTGTAACTTACTTTCTGCATTGTTACATATCAACCCTGTATCAAGCACCTGGACACGTAATCTCATAATTGCGAGACCTCATTCACTTTGTGTTCCTTGCAGTAGCGTCAACGAGCGCGAAACGAAATGTCAGCGTTGCATCAGGTTAGCAGGTCAGACAGAAAGCAGGACATCAGGACATATCAGAACCAGGTAGCTAGCATCAGCGGGAGCTTAGTAAAGCAATACGACTGGGAAGTCACGTCACCTTGTTACGTGAAGTAAGAAGCCGCTTCGCTAACGCAAGAAGGCATATCGAATATTGTTACGGACCAGTCTGTTGGTATAACAAATGTGTTAAGCAAATAGGGCGCGGTATGAATCGCTAATACATTCGAAAGCCTATGCTGTCATTACAAGTGACATTGGGTCAACACCAGCCAATATTTGACATTATAAATACTGTAGCATTTTAATTCAGAAGGGAGTTGGTCAGAAGGATCGATGGCGTACAGGACGCGCGTACTCGATTCTCTGACACGATATTAACGCTAGGTATACGAGGTTTGTCCGGAAAATACGTATAAAAGTTGAATAATGTCTTTGTGTTACAAGTTGCAGTCACCGCCAGGTGGGACTACTGCTGTAATCAATCCCATCAACGCTCAGTTCGAGTCAGAGCACTCTGCGTGAAGGTGGGAGTGTGCGGCAGCTTGTTGAGAGTCACCCTTGTTCACCTGCCGTCGGCATGGAGCTCTCTCTGATTGAGGAACAGCGCGTCAACATCAAGTTTCTTGCGAAGCTAGGCAAGAATGGCCGTGAGATTTTTGAGTGTTTGAAACAGGTTTACGGAGACAATTCTGTGAAGGAACCAACCGTGAACAAGTGGTTAAAAAGGTTCCGGGATGGCCGAGAAGAAGTGAACGATGACCCTCGCCCAGGATGCCCGTCGACACCGAGTTCCGATGCAAATGTTGAACGAATTCGGGCTTGTGTTCTCAAAGACCGTTGATTGACAGTCAGAATGATTGCTGACGAGCTGCCAATCCCCAAAACAATCGTTCACGAAATCCTGACAAAAAACTTGAAATGAATAAATTGTGTGCGAAAATCGTACCGAAGCTCTTGACGCCAGAACAGAAAGCAAAGAGTGTTGAGTGCTTTGAGGAGTGGTTGGAGGCAGAGGAACGAGGGGACTTTCTCACCCGAGTCATCACTGGAGACGAGCCCTGGTTTTACGAATTCGATGTGGAGCTCAAATTTCAAAGCAAGGAATGGAAACTAGCAGGAGAACCGAGAACAAAAAAGTCGCGAAAATCAAGGTCCAATGTGAAGACAATGTTGATTTTTTTTTTTTTATTCTAGGGGCATTGTTCACAAGGAATTTGTCCCTCCCGGCCAGAGAGTGAACGGAAATTTTTACTTTGAAGTTCTGACACGTCTCAGAGCTCGTGTGGCCCGAGTTCGACCGGAGTTGGCGAAAGGGGTCAGGTGGATCCTTCATCACGACAATGCGCCCGCTCACACGTCGCTCGTTGTGCGCGAGTTTTTGGCCCGAAGCTCAATCACCGTGACAGACCACCCGCCTTATTCACCCGATTTAGCCCCGTGTGACTTCTTCATGTTCCCGAAATGCAAAATGGTGCTTCGGGGGCGGCACTTGGGAGATGTGGAAGCCATCAAGACGGAAACGACGCGGCAACTGAACAACATCACAACTGAAGACTTTCAGCAATGTTATCAACAGTGAAAACGGCGTTGGCAGAAGTGTATCGCGTCTCAGGGCAAGTACTTTGAAGGAGACCATATTATAATACCTGAATAATTGTAAAATAAAGTTATTATTCAACTTTTATACGTATTTTCCGGACAAACTTCGTAAGTCTGTTGTAGATTTCCTGCTAATACACAACACCGCCAACAGCAGCTGGACAGATGTCTTCCTCTCAGTAACAGCAGTCACTAGTTCGGCGCTGCTGACAGCTTCCAACACAGATGGGAAGGCCTGGGGGTCTTCCGTGTCATCTTGGGCCAGGACACCAACGTTCCTGACACTTCAGCGGAGCCACGGGGCCTACCTGCATGGCAGGCTAGGGTCGGCGCACTTCTCGACCACATGTCATCGCGGTGCAGAGAGCAGAGATGAGCCACAGTTATGGGAAGAGATCGAGGACCTCCTAGGTTAGCGTGTGTAGGCCACATACGCAAGCGCCACCTTCTTCAAGTGCGGAGGGTGGAGACGCACCATCCTCTTCCTGCCAGGTGACTGTCGCGCACCCGGACAAGCAGCGCAGCGGACCGCCGTAGCATCACTAAAGGAGGATTGTATTTGCAGAAATAAATGGTTAAAAGTCACTCTTCTTTTACTTCGCTCACCGGCTTACACAGGTTACCTCTATTACTATCACAGAAAATAGACAAGTTTTAATAAAATTATTTCACTGGATTACTTCAATTAATCTCACTGAATATTTTTCCATAATTTCTTCCGCTTCGGCTTCGGCTATCAGACATTGTGCTGTGAAAAAATATTTTTAAATGTACCGCGTAATGGCGGCTAATTGTTAACAGTCAGAGATCACTGTTACGCGCTCCGCAGCAGCTGGAAACATGCTAAATAATTTTCACTACATATTCTTTTCAAAAGATAAATGTGGCGTAGGTTCTTGAAATAACACACGGAGATCACTTTATACTAATATATTCTTACTAGGACACAGTTTACACCATTAAATATTTGCAATTACGTTACGGCGGAAACAAATGCTAGCGCAACACAATAGCTTGCGTACCTCATTCCTGCTAACACCAGAACGAACAGAACAAAACAGACTAGACAGAAGAATGAGCATTGCATTGTGTTTTATACATTACTTACACATTATAATCTCATACAATAAAAATAATGTCTTTTCTGCATCTATCGATCTATGTTGTATATTTTGACAGTTAGTGTTATTACCTTGCGCAGATAAATCAATGTTTGCAGTTCATTTTCAGTCACATACAGTCATTTTTATTTATGTTTCACCTCGATAATGGTGAATATTGCAAAAGGAACACTACAATCCACCAGTTATGGCTGGACAGACAGCATCAAGATACAATAATATTACCACAATTTAAACTATGCTACCATGATAGATACCATAGAACATAGTAAATTTAAGATGGAGATTACAATATATTTTAGTATGGTAACACAGCTATAAAATTAATACAAGAACATGGAGTAACTAAATAGGAGAGTTGCTATTGTAGTTATGAATTGAGTTGCCATTGAGATGGACACTATGCTGTCGCCAGGGAACAATTCTTCAATAGTGTACAAAGGCTGCTCTTTTAATTTACGCAAAATGTTAGTTCTAAATTGCTCCACTGGTAAATGTTGAATGTCCTTAGGTAATGCATAAATAGTTTTAGTGCCTCCAAGGGACCTTGTTTTGTGTATTTGTTAATTGATGTCTTGACCTTTCTACACTGTTTTTACTGTGACTGCAGTGTCTATGAACTCCATTTCTTTTTTTGTAGGTACCATACTTTTTTTTATATAAACAAGACAGTTGAAAATATCCTGACTGAAAACTGCAACAACTACAAATATGAAAAAATTGGTTTATAATGGTCATTTTTTTTGCTTGCAGCGATGATCCTGATTTCTTTCTTTTGCAACAAAAGCAGCCTGCATAATGGCCCCACAGCAGCAGCTCATAACTGAAGTGATTGTGAAACATCACACAGTACACCGTAAGTTGGTACTGTTCTGATATTATTCTCTTTAGTTTCACCAAGACCTTCAGGGCCTGCAAAAGCTTGGAACATACGTATTTAGTGTACAGCTGACAGTTTAACTTGGATCAACGAAAATGCCCAGGAGTTTGATGGCTGCTGTGTCACCCAGTGCTCTAGTATTTCCGAGGCAGCACATCATCCTCTGTGTTTTGTCTTCAATAATTTTTTTCTTGTTCATGGTAAGCCCTGTCCTGGCTTCATTGAATAGGACTTCTCCTTGTTGAACAGCCTGAACGACATTCTCTCCTACATATTTAGCATTCCTCCACATCATCATGTAATCAGTGGTAATCGTTAATCCTCCTGAAGAAAACGTTTTTAAAGACGTCAATACCTCAGTCAAGGGGTTGTCAATAAATCCTGTACTATTACAACTGATGAGCCTGTTTTTTTCACCATTTCTTACATGAAAATGTTAGCTAGTACTGGTATTGCAGACATGGGCCTGAAGCTTGACACTTCATGTGGACTACCTTTTTTGTAAATAGGTACTGTGTGTGCTACTTTCAGGAAGTCTGAAAATTCCCCAGCATGGAGGTCTTTCTTTATTGGTATTGCCAGTGGATGTGAAGTTTCACACAGTATAGTAGTTACATTACACAGGAAATGCCATAAATATTAGGACTACCCGAGGGGTTGTAGTTTTTTACAATTTTTATTATACTTCTTTGAAACACTCTCTTCCACATTACGATGCTGCATTTATTTCGCAGCAACTGTAGGCTCTATTCCAAAGAAAGAAAATTCACACAAACATTCATTAAATTCATCTTGACTCTAAGAATTAGAGCAAAAGGTGGGCCTTTTCCTGTGTTTATTAACCAGATCTCAAGCTGCCTCTGCAAGTAATGTGAGCTTCTTCAACAAATTTGGCGTTGCTTTCCTTCTTTGTATTTTTCTGCTTCGTTTCTGTAGATCCTTTTGGCCTGTAAATAACTGCTGTAAATAATTGCTCTGACTTATCATTCAGTATTTGGACAATACATTTATTTTAGCTAGCCTATGGGCATACCACCTCTTTACTTTGACAATTTTCTTTATGCATTTCGATGTGCTATATTTCCTCACAAAGTCTTGATCCAAGAGATTTTTCTTGCGCTTTCCCTCATGAATCTGCAAATTGCAAACATAGGCGTATGCAGGAAGGACCAAGGGTGGGCATCCAGGTTGGAAACCTGAAACAATAACAGAAACTTGTTCAAATAAAAGCGCATATAATTCAACATATGGGATACAGAAGGCTCACCTAGAGTAAGGGGAAGGGGGTGAGGCAACTGATGGCTTGGTGGGTATCCTGTGCTAGGACATAAAGGAGTTAGTAGAGGGAGCATACTGTCACGTTGGTAGCTGCTTGCAAAGAGAGTGCTGTTTGCAGTTCCACTTTCCGCCTGCAGCCTTCAGAGCCTTACGTGACATCCTCCCACTCTTGTAACTGGTGGCTACAGCGGGCGAGTTTTGCAGTCTTTCTTCGCCAGCAGTATCCAACTATGGGAACTGCGCTTAGCCCAACAATATCAGGGAGAGCTGCAAAGCACCCTTCCATCTGTAGCTCACAACGTGAGATGAAAACATCTCATAATAAATTCCCTAATTTTTGTACAAATGGGTGGCCGCCCATACAAAAGTCAGCGAGTGAAAACATCGAAACGAATAGTCCATATTTAAATCAGAAGTATTATTTTAGTTAAATAACTTAAAGTAACAGCTGACGTTCTGCTTCTATTATATTTCTGCAGCCACAGATAACTCAAGTAACCATTTTTACACAATTTTAAGTTTGTAATTCGATGAATAATACTAAAATACACTCACGCTATTCATAATGTCTTGGTGGCAAACACATGGCGGAATCTGTAAGTCGCTGGCGTTACGTTTCCAGCATCTCCACAGATTCTGAGTTACTCGGCCACAACTGAAGTGACAGCCAGCGATAGCAAGAAGATCCTAAAGGCGATTGTTGCAAAACTCTGGTTGTTAACAATGTTAAGAGTCAGTATGTCTGCTGTTGTTTGCTATTGAGAACATGTGTACTGTCTTATTTATAAGAAGGAAATAGAAGTGTATGGACTTGATAAGTTAATTGTACATCATATGTATGAAGCAAAAAAGATACCGTGTTGTCGACTGTTGATACACTACTTGTATACAGGGTGTCCCAGGTAGAATGTCAAATATTCAGGGATATGACTAAAACTACCATTCGAAGCGAAAAGTCTAATAAGCATGGGCTCTAATATCCGTGAAGCCAATCTCTTCTACTACAAGATGTTTGCTTTCCATATTTTGGTAGGAGTTAGTGTGGACTAAAACAAGAAAAAAAATCCAGTAGACATGGGCCCTAAAGTGTGTACCTGAAGAACCTTGAACACCTGTTCATCTTCGATAGTGTGAAACATCTCTTCTGCTGAACAACTGCTCATAGCTGTTAAGGCATACATTTTAGAACCCATGTTTAAATTTTTTATGTCGAATGATCGTTTCTGTCATATTCCTGAATAATATCCATTTCTCCTGGGACACCCTGTACACAGGACATTCAATTTTTCTGAAGACATTCAAATATCTCGAAAACAACACATTGGATCCAAAAAATGTATAATTAAAATTTGTTCGTCTCGGAGAGGGACGTCCAAAGCTACCAAACTCAACCCCCCACCAACCTTGTGTGTGGCGTTGGGGGTGGGGTCAACTTTGAAGTCTTAAATGTGAATCCTCATTTTTATTGCAGATTCGGATTCTACAAAAAAAATACAGAATTTCTTTCTGAAACACCTTTTTCGTTATGCAAAAGATAATACTGTAAGTGGAAAAACCAAAATGGGTAAAAACAGTATGTTTCTAATTCTATCCAATGACACTTGAATTAATCTTCCACCTCCACCGCGCGAGGGTAGGACAGGTAGTTATTTCATAACTTCTAATGAGACTGCACTGCCTGTAATGATGAGTCATAGTTCGCTACCGGTCACATTGGCACATTGACCAGTTCCCTTTTTGTTTTGCCGAAGGAATAAAGCGTTGAGAGTGGGGTTTCCCGTTATAGGTTATGACATAATTGCCTATTGTACCCTCACAGTGTGGAGCTGGAATGCTAATTCGAGTGTCATTCGAAAGCATTTTGAAACATAAAATGTTCTTCCCATTTTGATTTTTCCTACTACAGTGCCATTTGCCACGAAACTAAAAAATGTACCAGACAAAACTTACGTATTTTTTTTAATCATAGAAACCGATTCTGCAATAAAAATTGGGGTCCCCATTTAAAATTTCGAAGTTGTCTCCCAATCCCCAAACAGGGGTTAAGGTGGGTAGTCGAGATTGGTATCATAAGAAGTTCCCCTCCAAGATAAGTACATTTTGACTATAAATTCTTTCGATCCGAAGTCTCTGTTAGAGTACTTTCATGCTATTCTTCTCAATTTATTGTTGTTTACGTCATACACTTTGCACCTCTAAATTTATCTGGAAGGAGACTGAGCAGTGGAATATGTTATATTGACATACAACACTCTCAAACACACTTTTATGTCTAATTCTTATCATACAGAGTTTCCTACGAAACCCACATCAGCCTCCTTTACGTAGTGTATATGATGTTCTTAAAAGACTGTCATCTCCTTCCCTTCTTATGAAAGGATGAATGAGTGTGAGTATTTGTAGTTGCATGATCGGTGGTAACAGAGAAGTCTGCTAGAGAACAGTAATACCAACGGCTGAGTAGGTAGATACGATTCCTAAGGTAAAGAGGTTTGTCTCCTTGGTTTGGGTCTGTCCGTCCCTTGTAAAGTTGATAAAGGAAGCTACCTCTCTGGTCACTTCCTATTGTATCTGTAAGATACCCCGCACAGAGCCCACTCTAGATAGTCTGTGGGCAGTTCCTCATGTTTTTATTTATTTACACGTCAAGTTCCGTAGGACCACATTGAGGAGCAAATCTCCAAGGTCATGGAACGTATCAGTACATGAACTTACAACATAAAAGTAATAACACAAATATAAATGTTCATGAATCTGAAAAAAAGTCTGTCCGTAAGTTTAAGTAAACGCTATCAGCAACACAATAAGAATCAGCTTAATTTTTCAAGGAACTCCTCGACAGAATAGAAGGAGTGACCCATGAGGAAACTCTTCAGTTTCGATTTGAAAGCGTGTGGATTACTGTTAAGATTTTTCAATTCGAGTGGCAGCTTATTGAAAATGGATGCAGCAGTATACTGACACATTTTTGCACAAGAGTTAAGGAAGTCAGACCCAAATGGAGGTTTGATTTCTGCCGAGTATTTACCGAGTGAAAGCTGCTTATTCTTGGGAATAAACTAATATTGGTAACAAGAAACGACAATAACATCGTCCGGTAAGCGCGTGTTCGGTGAGTCTGAAGCACAATGAAATTCTTAAGTTTTTAGCCTAACTAAAATATTAATTACTTTTCTTACAGATTTATATCAAAAATGTTTTTTATGTTATTTTAAACCGCGGTGCAGTGCGATTTCAATGTTAGTTTCGGAGTTTATTGCGGTAGTTGCTCTGTTTCCAGTCCAATAAAGGAAAGTGGAAGCACGTTAAGTCATGAAGCGTAACTCGGTTACAATCATCGCTCTTTAGTCTGAATGTGCGTATAAGCGTGTCTTGGTACGACTGTAAGGTTTTCTCTTGTTGAAATTCTGCAAATTAATAATTTCTCGTTGTGTTCAACCCGCATGGTGTGTGCTTTGTAGTAACAGTACCACGTACTTGTAAAATTGTTTAATGAGTCATCAGGTCAATACTATGGCGTTATTAACGCAGTTCGGAAGTTTTCTGTAAGTAATGTGTGGGATTTGATTTCTTCATTAAAATCGTTGTGGAATTTAATATTTTCTGTGAATGTACTTGTGTACATGGAACATGTGGTGTAGTAACCAAACTAGCCCTCAGCTACTCTTTTGCATAATATTTCGCATATTCAAACTTAATTAACCGCTATTGCGAGCAGTTTTCCTATTTCACAATTTCTAGAAAGATTTTTATAGGGCATCCTGGTAAGATTGTGGTTATATCGAACCACGTGATCTTTGTCTTAACTTTCAGTACCAATCTGTGGTTATCCATTGGGAACACGACTACACTAGGAGCGGAATTTCTATGCCTAAACAGAATGGATTGGTTATGATTTAGTTCCTTTTTTGTGTACCCTTTAACTATCTTTGTGTGCTTGTTTGAATGCAGTATCCTATCCTGTTTCCTATTCTTTCAGTTTCCTATTCTTTGAAAATCACGTTTTATGCTAATTGAACGCCCTCTGAGTAACACTTTTCTTAATTATTTCGCAACGGTAAATCAGGCACCAGCTTTGAGACAGTTATCTGTTTTATTGAACATTGACGAATTTTAAAATAAATATAAAAGTTTAAACTTACTTTACTTTTCTTTAATCTTATTTTCGCCATCATCTGTTTGCTTAAAATAATAATAAAATGATAAAAAATGAGCTGATAGTGTGGGTGACTATTGCATAGATTGAAAAAGTTATAACAGTATTAAAAATTTATATATCTGTCACCCACGCATACTTTCCACCTTAGGTTCAGAAGGTGCTTATTATAACGCTCTCTGTGCCAGCTTCAGACTTCAATTGTAAAGCTCAAATGCCAACACCCATGCAAGAGACATATAAGACGTACATTTCGTATAATCTACATCACAAGTGACGGGTCTAATCTGTCCTGGACTTCGGGGGCAAGAACAGCACATACCGGCCGGAGTGGCCGTGCGGTTCTAGGCGCTACAGTCTGGAGCCGAGCGACCATTACGGTCGCAGGTTCGAATCCTGCCTCGGGCATGGATGTGTGTGATGTCCTTAGGTAAGTTAGGTTTAATTAGTTCTAAGTTCTAGGCGACTGATGACCTCAGAAGTTAAGTCGCATAGTGCTCAGAGCCATTTGAACCATTTGAACAGCACATGCCATCTACTATGTTCGCTCAAGGTCACGCCAACCCTAATGCACAATATCTTGGTTTTGTGCCTATGAAACCCGACATTACCCTGCATTGTGTGAATGCGGAACTTGCATCGCCACAGTGTTTTGTGGTCACAACATACGACATCACAGTGCTTCGTACAACTGCCAGATCTGCTCCCACGCATAATCTGCTGTTCTCTCTGACACTTATGGCTAGCATACTCGCAACAGTCGACCACGTGCAAAGCGCTGTCCGTGCTGCATTCGTTCTGAGGTTTTTATCCCACCCAGTCCATAGAGATCTCAGGCAGAGCTGTGTACCAGACGCAACAAGCACACCTACCACGACTCTGCAAGGCGACCATGGTCGTCTATTCCATGCTGGCCAACCAACTGCTTATTGCATCACTTACCTTGTGCGGCCACCACCTTGCCCCAATCACTGGTACCTCAACTGGCACACTGCTACAACCTCAGACTCTGTACAACATGTACATTCAAGATTTTACTTCTGCTGTGATATGGCCCTCCCTGTCTCTGTCCAAGCTTCAAAATGCACCAATTCATCCTACACACTTAGACAGCATGTTGTGATGGGCAGATTTCCAAAACTGGCGCTCCTTCAGAAAGACAACAGCAACACATGGTTTACATTGATAGACAATTTGCTCGACATCCACGGCATTATTGATGATGACACATGCTTCATCTACTTAATCAGTCGTGTGCACAGCCATATCTCATCAGCGATTTGATGCTTTGCCCTCCCGTTGTTGTTGTTGTGGTCTTGAGTCCAGAGACTGGTTTGATGCAGCTCTCCATGCTACTCTATCCAGTGCAAGCTTCTTCATCTCCCAGTACTTACTGCAACCTACATCCTTCTAAATCTGCTTAATGTATTCATCTCTTGGTCTCCCTATGCGATTTTTACCCTCCACGATGCCCTCCAATGCTAAATTTGTGATCCCTTGATGCCTCAGAACATGTCCTACCAACCGATCCCTTCTTCTTGTCAAGTTGTGCCACAAACTCCTCTTCACCCCTATTCTATTCAATACCTCCTCATTAGTTATATGATCTACCCATCTAATCTTCAACATTCTCCTGTAGCACCACATTTCAAAAGCTTCTATTCTCTTCCTGTCCAAACTATTTATCGTCCATGTTTCATTTCCATACATGGCTACACTCCATACAAATACTTTCAGAAACGACTTCCTGGCACTTAAATCTATACTCGATGTTAACAAATTTCTCTTCTTCAGAAACGCTTTCCTTGCCATTGCCAGTCTACATTTTATATCCTCTCTACTTCGACCAACATCAGTTATTTTGCTCCCCAAATAACAAAACTCCTTTACTACTTTAAGTGTCTCATTTCCTAATCTAATTCCCTCAGAATCACCCGACTTAATTCGACTACATTCCATTATCCTCGTTTTGCTTTTGTTGATGTTCATCTTATATCCTCCTTTCAAGACATTGTCCATTCCGTTCAACTGCTCTTCCAAGTCCTTTGCTGTCTCTGACAGAATTACAATGTCGTCGGCGAACCTCAAAGTTTTTGTTTCTTCTCCATGGATTTTAATTCCTACTCCGAATTTTTCTTTTGTTTCCTTTACTGCTTGCTCAATATACAGATTGAATAACATCGGGGAGAGGCTACAACCCTGTCTCACTCCCTTCCCAACCAGTGCTTCCCTTTCAGGCCCCTCAACTCTTATAACTGCCATCTGGTTTCTGTACAAATTGTAAATAGCCTTTTGCTCCCTGTGTTTTACCCCTGCCACCTTCAGAATTTGAAAGAGAGTATTCCAGTCAACATTGTCAAAAGCTTTCTCTAAGTCTACAAATGCTAGAAACGTAGGTTTGCCTTTCCTTAATCTTTCTACTAAGATAAGGCGTAAGGTCAGTATTGCCTCACGTGTTCCAACATTTCTACGGAATCCAAACTGATCTTCCCTGAGGTCCGCTTATACCAGTTTTTCCATTCGTCTGTAAAGAATTCGTGTTAGTATTTTGCAGCCGTGGATTATTAAACTGATAGTTCGGTAATTTTCACATCTGTCAACACCTGCTTTCTTTGGGATTGGAATTATTATATTCTTCTTGAAGTCTGAGGGTACTTCGCTGTCTCATACATCTTGCTCACCAGATGGTAGAGTTTTGTCAGGACTGGCTCTCCCAAGGCCGTCAGTAGTTCTAATGGAATGTTGTCTACTCACGGGGCCTTGTTTCGACTCAGGTCTTTCAGCGCTCTGTCAAACTCTTCACGCAGTATCGTATCTCCCATTTCATCTTCATCTACATGCTCTTCCATTTCCATAATATTGTCCTCAAGTCATCGCCCTTTTATGGATCCTCTATATATTCCTTCCACCTTTCTGCTTTCCCTTCTTTGCTTAGAACTGGGTTTCCATCTGAGCTCTTGATATTCATACAAGTGGCTCTCTTTTCTCCAAAGGTCTCTTTAATTTTCCTGTAGGCAGTATCTATCTTACCCCTAGTGAGATAAGCCTCTACATCCTTACATTTGTCCTCTAGCCATTCCTGCTTAGCAGTTTTGCACTTCCTGTCGATCTCATTTTGCCCTCCCACCCAGCATAAATATGCCACTGCTAAAACTACTGTTACTGAACACCCATCAAGTCCTCCTGAGGAGGCCTTCATCATATCATTCATGATGAATGTCTGGAATCCCAAACTCTCAACTCTAGTGCCACTTGCTGATCCAAGCCGACACTGGGATCACGCCAGACATCGCGCTGTCTATGCTGTGGCTTGTCAAATTTCCTAATGATCTGCAGTGGTTCCAACTTCTTCCACACGCATCCGACCCTCTGGATACCAAACTCCACCTCACAGGCCAGTGTACCAGATCATCTACCAGAGAAAGCTACTCCCCAACATTGGCAGTTATTCTGACAACAATGTTGGCAGGAGCACCTACCCCCACCACCCCCAACCATTTGCTTGGGCAAGTACAAGCATGACACCATGCAGTGACACACAGCCACGTGACGGTAACCAGCGTGCGTCGCCTCTGCTGAATCTCTGACCAGTGCCAACTCCAGTCTAAGCCAACACCGAATGCCTGACAGACTTCCGTCAAAGCTCAACAGAGGGCACGCACAACATATGTAATATCCTCCATCCGGTCCACCTGCTCTGCTGGTTTCATCAGTGAGGAATTGCAGCTCACCACGTGCATTCCCAAACTCCATCTGTGGGATGGTGCAAGTACCACAGTCCACAACGATCACCGTTTTTTGTCGACATTTCCTCCAACTAGAGTGGGTAATGCTATGTACCTCACCACTACTGAAAGAGTCAATTCCTTGTTGACACCAGTGCAGAGATTAATGTCATCGCTACATCTTTCACACCTGCTCAAGCCTTTCCAACCAAACTCGTGCTATGTGCAGCTAAAAGTCTCACATCACAGTGCACGGGGCAGCTCACCTCCTAGTACAGTACGCCAGACTTGAAATTTACTTGACATGCTGTCGACACTGATGAATCTGTGCATGATATGGACTTTCTCAGAAACTTTGGTTTGTCTCCAGATGTTCAAACAGCATCTTTAGTGCATCACGCAACTGGCTGACTTATACCAGGTTCAGTCAGGCTCACTGACTTCGACATTGTAAGTTCGGAGCACCGCTGCTTCACGCTCTCTCTGAGAGCTTTACATTTACAAACAGTACTTGCCACAAGATTAACATGATGGAGGGACCCACCATGCGCCGTAAGGCCCACCGCCTCACTCCAAGAATATTACGTCATGTGAATGTGATCATCCAAGAACTTACCACAAGTGTCATCCATAGTAAATGGCCATCTCCCATCCACCTCGTTCTCAAAAAAGATTGTTCATATGGTTCGTACCATTTATGTGGAGAGCTTTGAACATTCGCACTACAATGGATAATTACCTGATTACCAACATACAGGACTTCACACAGCTTATCAATAGAGTGCTTGTGTTTAGTGTATTGCACTGCTGCAAAGTGTACTACGAAATTCCAATGTTCAAGGAAAATATTTCTAAAATTGCACTCACATCCTTTTTTGGAATCTTTGAGTACTGATTTGTGCCTTGTGGCATCAAAAATGCAGGCTAGACATGGCAAGATTTATTGACTCTTTACTGTTCAACCACCCATTTTCATAAGGCTATCTCAATGACATTCTAATATCCCCCGCCCTCTTCTGCCAAGGAACAACACCACCACCTGGCTCATGTACAGGCTACACTCCGCTACAATGGCGTCGATATTAACCATGGAAAATCAAGTTGGCATGCAACTCCATAACTTTCCTCAGCCGTACTATGACCGCCAAATTCATCTATCTGACACCCAACCGAGTAAATTTCATTTGGAATCATCCACAAACTACAGATTATCGTGAACTGCACCAGTTTCTCGGTGCTGTCAACTTCTACCACTGACACCTGCCACACACACCTGCTATCCACACATCTCTTACAGAAGCGTTAGCCAGGAAGAATACCTCCAGAAAGTATGTCCACAGCTCGTGGTCTACTGGCTAGCGTTGCTGCCTCTTGATCAGGGGAAGCCGGGTTCGATTCCCGGCTGTGTTGGGGCTTTTCTACGCCTGGGGACTGGGTGTTTGTGTTGTCCTCATCATTTCATCATCAGCATCATTCGTGACAATGGCTCAAATAGATTGTGAAAAACTTCGGACTGTGTAAAAACTGGGACTTCGTTCGGGCGCTGATGACCGCGCAGTTGAGCGCCCCACAAACCAAACATCAACATCATCATCCAGAAAGTACCCTGGATGGAAGAAATGATACTAGCTTTGGAAGATCTCAAATCAGCACTCTGCCATGCCATCACGTTGTCTCAGCAAGTACATGATGAACACCTCTCTCTCTCTCTCTCCTCCTCCTCCTCCTCCTCCTCTCTCGTGACCAAAACGAGCAATATATCAATAGGTGCGATTCTGCAGCAACACATCTGTGACACCAATGAACCGCTCAAATTCTTTTAAAAAAAGATTCACGAATTCGCAGTGGAAGTGGTCGGAATCCAACCTCTAATTTCTCGTGGCTTACGAAGCAAGCAAACATTTCTGTTATGACTGACATGAAAGGGTGTACATTCACCATTTTTACTAACCATAGGCCCCTTGCAGATGCCATCCGTAACCTGGCTGAGGACCTCTGCCTGAGATAATTCCGACGCATGGACCTAATAAGCCACTACTCTACAGAAATCCGATATACCCGAGAGGTCGATAACATAGTTGCAGATTATTTTTCATGTGTGAGCATCATCACTGTCGACATGAACGAACTAGCCTGAGTTCAAAAGGACGTCGTCAAGCTTTCCAATTTACAACAGGATCCCAGAGGTGCACTAACCTTTGTATCGTGCCGCCTACCAGGTTCCCCCCTACCGATATTGAGTGACACGTCGACAGGCACCCTTCACCCACTCCAGTGAGCTGTCTTTTGCATCCTTCCATGACCTCGTCCACCATGGTCTCAAAGCTATGGCACATCTCGTGATCGAATTGTTCGTGAGGCCAGGAGTCAACAGTGATAGTTGTAACTGGACTTGTGCATACATATCCTGTCAGGAGAAAAAGGTCAGATGACACACACAGCCTCTCTTTGGTAAATGTAAGTCTTAAGTGCCACCTCCGCCATGTCCATCTTGACATCATGGGACCCCTTCTCACATCTGACGGGTCCGCAGTCGATCGAGTTACAGGATGGGTCGAAGCCATTGCCCTTGCTGATAACACAGCGGACACAGTCGCATGTGCATTTGTCACATGCTGGATCGTACGAGTTTGCGTGTCAATCGTCGATAACCATTGATGAGGGCCCCAATACGAATCCCTACAGTACGCTAAACTATGTTCATTGTGCAGCGTCGACAAGTTCAATACGACAGCTTACCACCCTCAAAGCAATGGGCTTGTTGAGCGCTGTCACTACACACTTCAAGCAGCACTCATGTGCCAGGTTGAGTCCTTGTAGGTGGCCTTACAATGGAAAATTATCGGCTTTTGGGCGGCACACAAAGATGACTTACAATGGAAAATTATCGGCTTTTGGGCGGCACACAAAGATGACTTGAAAACCTCACTTGCTGACATTCTCTATGGCAAGCCTCTAATTGTGCCACTGAAGTCCATAGAAGAATCCAAACTCCCAGCTAAGGACGATCTTCCTGCTTTGGCCAACCGAGCTTGTAACCACACAATCGCATGTGCATTTGTCACTTGCTGGATCGTACGAGTTTGCGTGTCGATCGTCGATAACCACTGATGAGGGCCCCAGTTCGAATCCCTACAGTTCGCTAAACTGTGTGCATTGTGCCGCGTCGACAAGTTCAATACGACGACTTACCACCCTCAAAGCAAACATTTGCATCTCTCTTCTGAGGCTGCGTACCCTGCCACGTTTTTACCCACAAAAGAACTTACAAAGTGTGATTATACACTCCTGGAAATTGAAATAAGAACACCGTGAATTTATTGTCCCAGGAAGGGGAAACTTTATTGACACATTCCTGGGGTCAGATACATCACATGATCACACTGACAGAACCACAGGCACATAGAAACAGGCAACAGAGCATGCACAATGTCGGCACTAGTACAGTGTATATCCACCTGTCGCAGCAATGCAGGCTGCTATTCTCCCATGGAGACGATCGTAGAGATGCTGGATGTAGTCCTGTGGAACGGCTTGCCATGCCATTTCCACCTGGCGCCTCAGTTGGACCAGCGTTCGTGCTGGACGTGCAGACCGCGTGAGACGACGCTTCATCCAGTCCCAAACATGCTCAATGGGGGACAGATCCGGAGATCTTGCTGGCCAGGGTAGTTGACTTACATCTTCTAGAGCACGTTGGGTGGCACGGGATACATGCGGACGTGCATTGTCCTGTTGGAACAGCAAGTTCCCTTGCCGGTCTAGGAATGGTAGAACGATGGGTTCGATGACGGTTTGGATGTACCGTGCACTATTCAGTGTCCCCTCGACGATCACCAGTGGTGTACGGCCAGTGTAGGAGATCGCTCCCCACACCATGATGCCGGGTGTTGGCCCTGTGTGCCTCGGTCGTATGCAGTCCTGATTGTGGCGCTCACCTGCACGGCGCCAAACACGCATACGACCATCATTGGCACCAAGGCAGAAGCGACTCTCATCGCTGAAGACGACACGTCTCCATTCGTCCCTCCATTCACGCCTGTCGCGACACCACTGGAGGCGGGCTGCACGATGTTGGGGCGTGAGCGGAAGACGGCCTAACGGT
Organism: Schistocerca nitens; assembly: GCF_023898315.1. Classification (NCBI taxonomy): domain Eukaryota; kingdom Metazoa; phylum Arthropoda; class Insecta; order Orthoptera; family Acrididae; genus Schistocerca; species Schistocerca nitens. The sequence continues at coordinate 691,558,535 of NC_064617.1, forward strand.
GTGCGGGACCGTAGCCCAGCTTCATGGAGACGGTTGCGAATGGTCCTCGCCGATACCCCAGGAGCAACAGTGTCCCTAATTTGCTGGGAAGTGGCGGTGCGGTCCCCTACGGCACTGCGTAGGATCCTACGGTCTTGGCGTGCATCCGTGCGTCGCTGCGGTCCGGTCCCAGGTCGACGGGCACGTGCACCTTCCGCCGACCACTGGCGACAACATCGATGTACTGTGGAGACCTCACGCCCCACGTGTTGAGCAATTCGGCGGTACGTCCACCCGGCCTCCCGCATGCCCACTATACGCCCTCGCTCAAAGTCCGTCAACTGCACATACGGTTCACGTCCACGCTGTCGCGGCATGCTACCAGTGTTAAAGACTGCGATGGAGCTCCGTATGCCACGGCAAACTGGCTGACACTGACGGCGGCGGTGCACAAATGCTGCGCAGCTAGCGCCATTCGACGGCCAACACCGCGGTTCCTGGTGTGTCCGCTGTGCCGTGCGTGTGATCATTGCTTGTACAGCCCTCTCGCAGTGTCCGGAGCAAGTATGGTGGGTCTGACACACCGGTGTCAATGTGTTCTTTTTTCCATTTCCAGGAGTGTATTATGTTACAGAAGGACTCAGTCCAGGCAGCATTAGAACCCCCGCACTTGGGCCCCTATGAGATCCTCTGCCATCAGCAAAATACCATGGACACCTTACAGAATGGCAAACGCCAAACGGTTTCAATAAACAGTCTGCATAGATGTTACACGACACCGCCCGCATCTCGTGGTCGTGCGGTAGCGTTCTCGCTTCCCACTCCCGGGTTCCCGGGTTCGATTCCCGGCGGGGTCAGGGATTTTCTCTGCCTCGTGATGGCTGGGTGTTGTGTGCTGTCCTTAGGTTAGTTAGGTTTAAGTAGTTCTAAGTTCTAGGGGACTGATGACCATAGATGTTAAGTCCCATAGTGCTCAGAGCCATTTGAACCATTTTTACACGACACCCCCCAGCCCATCTGAGCCCATCGACGAACATATAATGGCACCGGCACCAGTGAAACAACAAGCAGAATGTTTGATGACAACTCTCTGCCTTCTGAGGCTTCCTGACCACCTGCTCCGACATCATCATATACAGTGTTTACAGTCATCATAGTGGACCTATTTGTTGATGACCTGTCCCTCGAAATTCGCGATGGCACCATATTCGTCTTCATTGCTTCTCTGACTGCCTATCCTGGCACAATTATGGCACACATCACGTTGCTTAACACCTTTGCGCTGCCTGCTGACACAGGTGAGAAACTAATCTCGGCAAAGATCTCCAGGGATGGGCTACTTTCACTCATCATCACTTTGTGTATGATATCATCCGATCACAGTCTCACCGAAGAATTGCCCCACTCCTGTGCAGGCTGAAAACTCCATCCACCTATATGGCTGCATGACTTCATCATGTCCAGCCTTGCATACATGCCCTCCCTCCTGTGCTCCACACTACCAAGCAGAGGGGGCTTTGTGGCGACTAGCGACTGTCAAACGTCACCTTTGCCACCAAAACTTACTATGTAACAATATTCTTTGATTTGAATCTGTCTTATTCCATATCACGGTTTGTACATGTTCAAGTATAACTCTCCTTATTATACTTCACGAGTATACACCATCTTTGACTGGTCACTGATCTTAGAGGGAAAAAGTGAATGAACTTTTTCTCCAATCAAGTTGCTTTCTGATACAATGAACCTGCAAGTTTATTAAACAAACTTGGATGCAGCCTAATATCTGGTTACATGAAATATGAGCATAGTCGAAGTGATTAACTTAAAGTCACCCAGTCTAAACATAATTCTTCGAACCAGAAGCTTAACGCCACACCTAACGAAAACTTCTGTTGCAGAATACGCAGGTTCTTCAAGGGGCTATAGAATCTGTAGTAACACAATAGAAATGGAGTAGGGTTTCCAGAGTGTCTGAAGCCTACTGTCAGATGTGATATTTGATGATTTTGTACTTTTTGACGATCATGTGTAAGTCTGTAGCACCATGACTGACACTGAAATTTTGGCAGTTCTGGGTGAAAAGAACGTAGACGATAATGAAGCAGAAGAAGAAAGAGCTAATTTCATCTGTGACTCCAAAAGAGGCAAAGTCGTCATTGGAAAGTTTACACATGTACGTCCTTAGTAAAGAGGCAGACTGCATTGTATTTTCGTCTTTGTTCATAACAGAAAATGTACCAACCAAGCATTCTGGACGTCACTGAAGCAGAAGAAGTTTGTTTTCTTTGCAAAATAAAATTAAAAGTTTTTATGTATTTTCGAACATATGTATTCCTTTCGTCTGCAGTATTAAAATAAATAATAATTAATAACAATGTTCAAAATGAACTTTCTTTTTTGTTCCAGTTGTTTCTTTGCAAGTAAATACAAATATTATTGAAACTACAGTTATATTTTTACCGTTATTTTTGGAAGAGATAGTGTAACTTCGACTTTTTCTTGAGCCCTTGCTATCAGTCAAACTTCCATTAAATCGAACTCTCAAATTTCTACTTTTCCTGATTTTTCTTGAATTTAGAGTTTTGGGGAGGCGATTGTACTTACATTCACAGATGACAAATTAGAATCAATAAAGGCCAATTTATATTGCCCATCATTGCACTGCCATGTCACGGGACCATCATATTTGGGTGTATTCAAACTGTCTGTCATGTCAGGTCTAGTCAATTCAAGTCATATGATCTTGACTTGCATGGCTGTTGATCTCAAGTGATTTCAGTATTAAACAAATAAAAGAGTCTCAAGCAACGAATAAGCAAGAATGAATAACGAAGACATAATATGATAACTAATGTCAACCATGAAAACCATGACATAACAAACAATGCGACACAATGAGGTTTGGAGGATGAGAGCATGGCTGTGTATCCAGAGGAAATGAGTGTGGGGGTCACGTGATCAACAATGAAAGATGAACTCAGCTGTCAAAGCTTTGTTGCTTAGAAACCTTCACAAAGCTATGACGTGATGATCAGTGTGAATGCTGCCATCTGAAATGCATTGTCAAATGTTTTGTCATATCGTGATGTGACATGACATGATGGCCTGTATGAATTGAACTTAAAGATAAATTATTACCAGTGGGAATATTTTGTGGCTTAGCTAAGGCAACAAGACCACTGGGCCGGACTCATACAAGATGGAAAGAGGACATAGAGAAGGACATCGCAGAATTAGGAATTTCCGCAGGGTGGAGAGAGGCTGAGAGAGATAGAAGGCGGTGGAAGCAGATCGTTGATGCAGCGCGTAGTCTACAGGGCCTGTGATCGCTGAGAAGAGAGAGAGAGAGAGAGCTAAGGCTTTTGATGGTGTGAACCATGACGTTCACATACAAAAGTTTAAACATCAAAGAATAACAGACACACCAGTTTCATAGTTTCATCTTACAGAAAGCAAAGTGTCTAGTTCCATGTCAATGACATAATGATAGGCACACAGAATTTGACATAGTGTACTACAAGTTTCAGTTTGGTTTCTCTGTTGTTTCCCGTATTCATTTACAATCTTTCACATAAGATTTCAGAGGATGCCAATTTTGTCCATTCTGCAGATGAAACAAGTATACGAATAAAAATTAGTACCTGTCCCTTTACTGAAAGGACAGGTAACGAAATATTTGAAAATATTGACAGATGGTTAAAGACATTACCTGATTTTAAAACTGAATTAAAAACAGTCTTGACCACAATAACATACTTATTGGAAATGTGACTGTCTTCAGACCATACACACTGAACTATAAGTATAGAATGAATTTAGAGACAAGTCTAATGATAATAGTAAAATATAAAATACATAATAAACAACAAATACTAAACTAAGATATTAAACCCATGGTGACAGACAATGGCAGCGAAGGGAACAGGTATTGTGGATACACGAATATCAACTGCTGAAGAGAGCAATGGAGTTGTTACTTGAGTACATGAAGCTCTGTCCCCCACATGCCGAATTATCTCAGATGTACAAGAAGTAAAACTGTTTTAGTTTTATTATGGCAGTGATATTTTTTCTGAGTACTTGTTTGACATGATATCAGAGTGTAAGAGGTGTTTCTTTGGTAGATACGGTTTTTCATCGTGTTATGTAATTTCTTAGCATTTGTTGTTTCTCCTTGTTGTTAAGTAATTTTGGCAAGATTTGACCTAATAAAGAGTTTTGTTCATTCATTATACACTACACTTACTCTGTTTATATGGTGTACGTTCATGCGTATGTAATTGGTGGCCTCTGAGTAAGGATTTTCAGACTTTTCGTTGATCGGTTTCGGTTTATGGCAAACCTAAGCAGTTGGAACAATGAACGACGACGGCAAATGATACTGTCCGATGACAGAAGAAATCCACAGGCTTTAAAATTAAATAGAAACCTTGCAGCTACATCTTTTGGAAGATACGAACTTTAAGTATATGCTGGACCAAAGAAGCGACATTGATTCATTAACATCAGCACAGCGCAGTAAGACGACATCGTCAGAAACTATAGCATGACCCAGGCGACAAATAGCAATGGATCTACCCACTCGTTTCAGCAATTCACCCGCTGGTGGATATCAGGTCAGACATCAACTCGCTTCCTGTCAGCCATGCACCATACAACGAAAAGACATACAGCTGCGTTTGAAACCAATGAACAACTCTGAGATTGACACTTACTGGAATAAAGCGTGTAAGTTTGAAGACATACAGCCAAATCTGAAAGCAGTGAATAAATCTGTGAGTAACATGCATGGACATAAAGTGTGCAAGACTGATGTGGGCGCTGATTTTCTAGCATATTTCGCGCTGGCGGTTGACTTAGAGCTACAACATTTGTTAAATCTGACAGACAACAGTACAATATCAGGCACTAAGGGGATATAACTTGTGAGAAGCTTCAGGCAATTGGCAATCTGAGGAGCTGCATAATGAAGAGGAAAATCAGAAACTTTCGGACGACCAGGCAACAGGACCAACGGACAAGTCGATTAAACAGGTCTACTGCAAGGAAATTAAAATGGTTCAAATGGCTCTGAGCACTATGGGACTTAACATCTGAGGTCATCAGTCCCCTAGAACTTAGAACTACTTAAACCTAACTAACCTAAGCACATCACATACATCCATGCCCGAGGCAGGATTCGAACCTGCGACCGTAGCAGTCACGGGGTTCCGGACTGACGCGCCTAGAACTGCACGACCACCACGGCCGGCAGGAAATTAAACATAGCATAGTATGCCATATCCATACCATGCCATGACAGTCAGTTTCGTGAAGATCAAAGAGAATTTCACCAGAGAAGCTGACAGGAACAAAGGCGATATTTGAACTAATGTTTGAATCGGCAGTAATTTATCAGTCAGGTACCCCATGATCTTCACTTCTACAGTTAGTAGACAAGAAGGGCTGATCATGGAAGCTGTTTTGGGATTACCCGGCATTAAACTTAAGTGCCATCCCAAATAGATACCCAGTACTTAACTTAAAGGACTTCACTTGTGCTTTGGACACTGTGAAAATTTTGAGCGTTCTCGGCTGCAAGACAGTATATAACCAGATACTAGTAGCTTCAGGAGATATTCCAAAGGCAGCAGTGATCACGCCATTTGGGTTATTCGAGTTTTATTTATGGCTTTCGGCCTTAAGAAAGCACCACAGACTTGGCAACGTTTTAGCAACGAAGTGATAAAGGGATTGACATTATGTTTTTCTTATCTTGGTGTCGTTTTGGTGTCCTTACCAGACACTCACACATGTGAACTGCATTTATGTCAAGCTCGCAGGTGACTCTTTGAACATGGAGTGGTGTTAAACGATAATAGATGCGTCAGGCACAAGAACCAAGTCATTTTTCTTGGACGTACTGCGTCATCAAAAGGTATATTGTCTCTCCCATAGAAGATTGTAGTGATACAGTCTCTGCCAAAGCCAGCACACTACCAAGAGTTGAGACGATATATGGAAGTAAGAAATTGTTATCGACGTCATCTGCTAGCAGTGGCTACAGTGCAAGCATCCCTCACCAATGCACTCAAGGGACATGACGCAAGTGTCGGCAACCTATTAGATGGACACCAGAAATGGACAAGCCTCAACCAGGCATTGTCGCTCATTAATCCAGTTCACTACGAACAGTTAACTGTTGTTTTAAACATGAGTCAGTTGGCAATCAGCACAGAACTTCACCAGTATGTAGAAGGTCAATGGCAACCACTGAAGCTTTTTTCCAAGAAGTTACAGGCATCACAACAGAAGTGGTGCGCATTTGACAGGGAATTGTTGGCCATCTATGAAGCAATTAGGTATTTCCGCCCACAAAAATAAGCTAGATTAGTGACTGTGTTTATAGATGAGAAACCCATAACATCTGCAGAGTGAGATTTTCACTCTGCAGCGGAGGGTGCACTGATATGAAACTTGGTGTGGCAGATTAAAACTCTGTGCCAGACTGAGACTCGAACTCGGGACCTATACCTTTCACGGGCAAATGCTCTGCCAGCTGAGCTACCCAAGCATGACTCACTCCCCATTCTCACAGCGTTACTTCGCCAGTACCCCATCTACTACCTCCCAAACTTCAGAGAACCTCTCCTGCGAATCTTGCACAACTAGCCTGGGGGATGTTTCCAAAATGAGATTTTGACTCTGCAGAGGAGTGTGCGCTGATCTACCATCAAAAACATTAATAATAAGTGTTCACCAAGACAGTTCCGTTACACTGAGATTGTAAAATCAATGCTTGACACATAGCAACCATTCTGAAGGATCTATTATGAATAACTTAAAAGTCCTCCACAATGCACCAAAAGGGTTTTTACTTAATACACTGGAAAAGATAGAAATTTATGTTCATTATAAAAATAAATCTTCATCCATACTCAGTAAGTAATTAGACTACACAGAAAAATATTTTTATGGTCTTTTGAAGACTTACTATAGAATGATTTATATATATATATATATATATATATATATATATATATATATATATATATATATATATATATATATATATATATAATAGAAAACAAGATTACACTCCACAACCACATAAAAGTTTATCAGGACCTATAGATTTTTTTGTTACGATACAGCATTTAAAATTTTGTTTAATTTTAAGTACTCACTCATGCAGGTATATATTTCCTTGTTACATACACTTTCAAGCAACTTTTTTCAAAACAATTAATTCCTTTTATTTCGATAATTCAGTTAGGTAGCTTATTAAAAAGGTTTTGCATAATTCACCTGGAGCACAGTACGAAATTTCTCTATTTTGTCTAATAATTGTCCTTTTATATTGTTGTGTGGTCATTTATATCTTTATTAAAGAGTTAATTATCATAGGCCCTCACTGTCATTATATATATATATATATATATATATATATATATATATATATATGTGTGTGTGTGTGTGTGTGTGTGTGTGTGTGTGTGTGTGTGTGTGTATGTATGCAGGGCATATTGAAGAAATGGGAAGTGCTAAATATGTGCTGTTTTCACAGAATGGATGGGTAGTCAGGGGCTCATATTGTTAGCAAACAAATAGTTTGTAATTTTGAAACCATATTTTTTTGTGTAAGCATACACTTTTTAAATGGAACAATGCCTATTGACATTAACAGACTAAAAGTAGGGTAAATTACTGAGGCGTCTGTTGCAGGATTCTAAGGTGATTCGTTTACGAGATATTGTATTTTGAAAAGTTCCCACACTGACGCTTGTACACCACCTATAGTGGTACACAGCCGGCCGAAGTGGCCATACAGTTCTAGGCGCTGCAGTCTCAAACTGCGAGACCGCTACGGTCGCAAGTTCGAATCCTGCCTCGGGCATGGATGTGTGTGTTGTCCTTAGGTTAGTTAGGTTTAACTAGTTCTAAGTTCTAGGAGACTAATGACCTCAGAAGTTGAGTCCCATAGTGCTCAGAGCCATTTTTATAGTGGTACACATTAAAGAGCAACACAAGTGCATACACGAGTTATGTCAATTCTGACCAGTAACAAGAAAACTGACCATCATAGGTTCTGTTTAAAATGATTACCAGCAGTGGCAATACATGCTCCCAGTCTGGTATGGAATGACTGCTGCACACATGCTAGAATTTCAGGGGAGATGTCCGAGCAGGCTGCAGTAATATGTCGCATATCATCATTTGTAGTTGATATGTCCTTGCAGACAGTGTCTATCAGTTTTCTCCGCAGAAAAACGTCTACAGGCATCAAATCCAGGGAATGAGCCTGCTAAGATACAGGTTCTGTGCGTCCAATCCAACGATTTAGAAACAATTCCTGAAGATATGCTGTAGTATTTTGTGCACTATGGGTTTGACATCCAGCATGTTGGTACCACAGATTCATTCTAGTCTGCAGAGGAACGTCTTCTAGCATCCATGAAAGATTATCTGTTAGGAGGCTGGGATACTTGTGCGTGTTCAGTATTTGATCTATGGGAAACAGGTCTATGAGCTGATTGTTCATTATCCCACATCACACATTTACACTTCATGGACGCTGATGTTCCACAAATGAAGCTAATGGGGATTGTATACATACCAATAGCGCATGTTTCGGCGGTTTACCTGGCCATGATTGCTAAATGTGGCTTCATCCCGACGTAGGCTACTTGCCTCACTCATGCCACTTCCTCGTACAACTGCATGGGAGTTAATGTGCAGATCAAATACAAAAGCAGAAGGAACATTACTGGTAATGTCCCCCACTTAAGTCGTCACTTGTTTCTTTCCGTCCCATTATTTAGGTGTTACACTACAACTTTCACATAACTTGTTGAAGAGGTTGATAAATATTTACTGAGATGGTTGACGTCTATTGGGATATCTTGCTGCATACACCGTACAAGAATAAACTGCATTCTTCCTACACTTTCCATACCATGAGTATGTCGGCGTTTTCTGCATTGGTAAATCCACTCACGAACTACTGCTTGAACTGTCACACACAAACTGACCAGCAAGTCGCAGTTCACTCAAGGAACACACAAGTACACTGTAAGCAAACATAACAACATCACACCTCGCAATTATGCAGACTGAATTGCACTAACAAGAGTTGGTTTGGAAGCTTTCCAAAATACCATATCTCATAAACGACTAGTACTACAATCCTGCAAGAAACATCACTGACATTCTAATTTACCCAACTTTTAGATTGTTAATGTCAATATGCTTTCTAAGTCTTATTACATTTCGTTTGTTGGTTAACAATATGAGCCCCTGACTGTCAATCCATTCTGTGAAAACCATATTCAAGAGCACTTCCCACTTCCACAATATTTGCAGAGCAAGATTTAGGTGCTTCACCCTGTGTATATATATATACAGGGTGTCCCATTTATCTTGACCACCCTAAATAACTGATTGGCCAGATGCAAATTACAAAATGTTTCAAGCAAATGTTCTTTAGCCATCAGAGGGCCATCAATTGGCATGATTGCCTTCGTTGTAGCTTTGTTTTTTACAAAGATATGAACAGCAGCATGACTTTTTTTTAAATGGCGCCCTGTACTTTGTATTTGGGAATTCATTCCCAGAAATGTATATAAAGTTAGGCGAATTTATGTATTATTCAAGTTTCGCCACTATTGCAAATTGTAGATAAGTAGCATCGTCCCAGAATCTCGTGACTAGCCCAGTTCGATGTTGAGGACATGTGTAGTAGACCATCCTCACTCCATAGATACAAATACTCTATTATACGGCCACATGAGTACAACTGCCAAGTATTCAAGTACTTATTTTTAAGGTATACTGAAATATGCTTAAGGCTCAAGACACAAAGAATGCACAAGGCATCAGTTTATGCTTGGACAATATCCTCAACCATTATGGCTTTTGCATTTTCTTGAAGTACTTTTGAAGCAGTAGAAAACTGTGAGGAAAACACAGTAATTTGTATAAAGACAGGATATTATGATTAAACCAGTATTCTCTCTTCAGCGTTTACATTATATTAGTGGTATGGCATTTCATGGCTCCTGCAGTGGATGATACATTACACAGACGGGAATGCATTATTCAAGCATAAAAGGATAGACTAAACTTCCGGCTCATGTGAAGTCAGTTGCTGTGGACCTGACTAAACTAGAAAAAGACCAAAATTTTGTCTTTTGAAGAGCTCTTTCTATTCTTTACAGGGATTTTTTGACAGTAAGCAACACTTTTGTAATGTGTTTAATTTTAATCATGAACTACTATATGAATTTACTATGTAGCAGTGATATCTAACTTACTGACAGAACACTTTATATATTAATTAGAGTCTGGGCCTAAAGCTTATAATTTTTATGTGTGACTGTTATTACTGTAACGATCTGAGTTATTATCTGGGCACTTGGGCCTACCTTTACATGTATCTGCTCACATGTGATTTAGACGTAAACCTTTTGACCATTTTCATATAGTTGTTACTGTAATAATCCAATATATTCTACATGCTAGCAATAACACTCATGTCAAAGATCAATGGAACGCAAAAATAAATAAAATGGATTCACGTGCTTGGTAGGAAGTTCATCAGACCATTTTCAGACTATTTATCTACTGTTCCACTCTCAAACAGCATGTGGGCTAAAGGAACTTCTAAATCTATCCACGCAAACACTAATATCTCTCATTTTATTGCAATGGTAATTCCTCCCTATGCAGGTGGGAGTCAACGAAATATTTTCGCATTCAGAGGATAACATTGGTAACTGAAGTTGTATAAAAAGGTCTTGCTATAGCGAAAAAAGCCTTTGTTTTAATGACTGCCATCTCAACTAGCATATCACATCCATGACATTCTCTCCCTTTCTAACGATAGTACAAAATGAGCTGCACTTTTCTGAACTTTTTCGACATCCTCCATCAATCCCTTCTAGTAATGATTCCATACAGTACATCAATACCACAGAAGAGGAAGGACAAGCTTAGCATAGGCAGTCTCTTTAGCAGGTTTGTTGTATCTTCTAATTATTCTGCAAATGAAATAGTTTCAGTATTTGATACGCCACTCCACGTCAGTTACGGATGTATGGAGCTGCAGAGGACCAAACTGTGATTCAGACCACTTTCTGATAAAATCAGTCTTGAGAGAGAAACTGTCACTAACAAATGGCAACAGAATGGGAAAGATGATGAAATGGAATACAGACAAACTGAACATCCCTGATGAAGTAAAAAAATACCAAGTAACACTAAGCAGAAAGTTGAGCAATGAAGAGACCACAGTAGGAGTAGATGAAAGGTGGAACAGGTTTGAAAAAGCCATTAAGGATGCTGCAGAGGAAATAATAGGCATAAGAAGGAACAGAAGAACCCAGGAGTGGTTTGATGAAGATTGCAGGTCAGCAATAGAGGAAAAGAACAGGGCAAGAACAAAAATGCTACAGAGAGAAACCAGAAATAATGTGGAACAATATAGAGAATTAAGGAGAAGAGCTAACAGACTGTGCAAGAGAAAGAAAAGAGAATGGAATAAGAAGAAATTTAAAGAACTAGAAGAACTAAAGGAACAGAGTGAAATAAGAAAGTTCTATCATGCCATAGGCAAAATGAAGAATAGATTCCAACCAAAAACAATGGCCTGTTCCAGTAAAGATGGGAAAATGATAAGGGAGGAAGAACAGATAGTGGGAAGATGGGCAGAATATTTCAAAGATACACTAAGCACCAGCCTAGAAGATGAGGAGACAGCTGCACAGGAGGGAAGAGTGGAGCTGGAAGTAGACAATGAAACCAATGAGGCAAGAAAACCAACACTACAAGAGGTCTCCCAGGCTGTGCACAAGTCAAAAAACAATCGAGCCCCTGGGAAAGACAGCATAATTGCTGAATTAATAAAAACTGGTGGTGAGGCTGTAATAAAGGAACTGCACACATTAATATCAGATATATGGGAAACAGAAACTATGCCAGATAATTGGAAAATTGGAATAATAGTCCCCATTTATAAGAAAGGGGACAGAACAGCATGTGAAAACTATAGAGGTGTAACACTCCTAAGTACAGCTTATAAGATCTTCACAAGTATATTAAACGAAAGGATACGGAAGTGTGCAGAAGGCATACTAGGGGAATATCAGTGTGGCTTTCGACCGGGCAGAGGAACAACTGATCAAATATTTGTGATAAGGCAAATGATGGAAAAGTTCTATGAATATGATATAGATCTGCATTTCTTATTCATCGATTTCAAACAAGCCTTTGACAGCATAAATCGGCAAGAACTATACAGAGTACTGAAAGAAGTTGGTATATGTGCTAAATTAATAAGACTAATCAGAATGACAATGACAGAGACAAGAGCAAAAGTAAAGGTCCTTAGCAGAACAAGTGAAAGCTTTGACTTTAATAAAGGTGTGAAGCAAGGGGATAGTCTCTCCACTGTCCTATTCAACATTGCCCTGCATAGTGCAGTAAATAAAATCAACAAAAGAGGCACCATATTTATGAAAACTAGCCAGATATGTGCATACGCTGATGACATTGCTATAGTAGGAAGAAATACCAATACACTCCTAGAAACATACCGGGCAATGGAAACAGAAGCCTTAAAAATTGGCCTCATAGTAAATGTAAACAAAACAAAATATATGGTAATGTCACAATCTGAGGCCAGAAGAACCCCTAAAAACCTAAACATCAATGGGAAATGCTTCAATGGAGTGTCCTCTTTTAATTACTTGGGAGCCCTAATAACAAATGATAACAGTATTGGAAAGGCTATAAGGGAAAGAATACAAGCAGGAAACAGAGCTTACTTTGCAAATATGCATCCTTTCAAAAGTAGCCTTGTTACAAGAAAAACTAAATTGCTAATATATAATTCCCTAGTCCGCCCAGTTATCACATACGTCTCAGAGGTATGGACGTTGACAGAACACGATAAAAATGCTCTAAGAAGCATTGAGCGGAAAATACTACGCAAAATCTATGGGCCAATAAGGGAGGAAGAAGGCTGGAGAATACGCTACAATGCTGAATTACAGGAGTTAATACAAGGCAGGGACATAGTAAAATTTGTTAAATCACAGCGAATACGATGGCTAGGACACTTGGAGAGAATGGCAGAGGATAGAATTCCAAAGAAACCGATGAAAGGTATGATCCATTCAGTTACGCGAAAAGGGAGACCTAGAAGAAGATGGATCGATGAGGTAATAATGGATATCAGCAATATGGGAGTCCGGGGGTGGAAAAAAGCAGCAAATAACCGAGAAGTGTGGAGGAAGATTGTTGAAGAAGCCAAGGCTCACCAAGGGCTGTAGAGCTACTGAAGAAGAAGTGATATCTAACTTACTGACAGAACACTTTATATATTAGAGTCTGGGCCTAAAGCTTATAATTTTTATGTGTGACTGTTATTACTGTAACGATCTGAGTTATTATCTGGGCACTTGGGCCTACCTTTACATGTATCTGTTCACATGTGATTTAGATGTAAACCTTTTGACTATTTTCATATAGTTGTTACTGTAATAATCCAATATATTCTACATGCTAGCAATAACACTCATGTCAAAGATCAATGGAACGCAAAAATAAATAAAATGGATTCACGTGCTTGGTAGGAAGTTCATCAGACCATTTTCAGACTATTTATCTACTGTTCCACTCTCAAACAGCATGTGGGCTAAAGGAACTTCTAAATCTATCCATGCAAACCCTAATATCTCTCATTTTATTGCAATGGTAATTCCTCCCTATGCAGGTGGGAGTCAACGAAATATTTTCGCATTCAGAGGATAACATTGGTAACTGAAGTTATATAAAAAGGTCTTGCTATAACGAAAAAAGCCTTTGTTTTAATGACTGCCATCTCAACTAGCATATCACATCCATGACATTCTCTCCCTTTCTAACGATAGTACAAAATGAGCTGCACTTTTCTGAACTTTTTCGACATCCTCCATCAATCCCTTCTAGTAATGATTCCATACAGTACATCAATACCACAGAAGAGGAAGGACAAGCTTAGCATAGGCAGTCTCTTTAGCAGGTTTGTTGTATCTTCTAATTATTCTGCAAATGAAATAGTTTCAGTATTTGATACTAAGAGTCAAATTAACAATTTTTGCGTTGATAAAGTATAACAACCTCAAAATTAGCCTAAGATGAAGCACATTTCAAAAATTAATTGTAGCTTGCACCTTACTACAACTTGTAAATAATGTTAAGGGTGTCCCTTAACATTTGTAATATCACCCTGCCATGTAAATTATTGTAAGGGATCCAACTTAACATTATTTACTTGCTTGTATAAATATTCCCATTTACTGATTAGCAACAACTTTTGAAACACATTTATGTTCAAGAAGATATGGAGGAACTTTATCTTAGTCGTAATTATCCACATCATCCTCAGATTCATAATATCATCCATGTTAAACATTTTTCTAGCGAAACACTACACAAGCTACAACTACTCGCAGCCATGTATTTGGCACCTACCACTGCTTACATGCACACATCCTGACAAAGCTGGCTTTAGTAAGAATCGGAAATTAGACATAGAGCTGCCATTTTTCATTTTGTAGTGGAACTGTCAACCACTTACCATATTTTACACACAATAACTTTGTTTCTCATTGACTATCTCTTACCCTTGTTTATAGGTGAGGATTTCAATTAAATCATACATTGTGAATAAGAAACATTGTCCAGAAATCATACAAACTACTGGGGGGCAATAGAATCAGTTACAGATCTGAGCTACAAACTGTCAAATATGATGTGCCACAAGGTTCTGTATTTGGGCCAACACTAATGATTTTATATGTAAATGAGTTCCCGGACAATGTAAATAAAAATGTAATGCACGTATGTGATGCATTTATCTACGCAGCTCAGACAAAGGAGGAATCAAACGATAGAGTTCCTGAGAATAGGGAAAAAGTATCTATTAACAAATAATTCTTTTATAATACAAAGGTCTAAAACAGTTTATATACTGTTTCAAAACAAAGTGAGTGTATGTGTAATGTAAATTTGATAATAAATAGAGAGGTAATTAAAGAAGTAAATAGTGCAAAAATTTAGGAACTATTAGAGATAAGCATTTGACAGATGTCCTATGTAAAAAGATAAACACACAGATCGTCTTCATACAGAAAGCAGCAGAAATTGTGGTAAAATTTTGTGGAAAATGTGTTATGAACTCGTATTCATGTATGGGGAAGTGCACATTCTGGTTACTAAAATAGAATATCTGTAATTCAGAAAAGATCAACGAGGTATATAGCAACAACAATACCATCCAGACTGTCTTGTAGAAATGCTTATATAGAAAATGACATTATTAAAGTGAACTCATTATTCAGGGTGTTCCATTTATTCATGACCACCCTAAATAACTGTTTGTTCAGATGCAAATTACAAAATGTTTTAAGCAAATGTTCTTTAGCCGTCAGGGGAACATCAATCAGCATGATTGCCTTCGTTGTAGCTCTGTTTTTTACAAAGATGTGAACAGTGGTATGACTTTTTAAATGGCATCCTGTATTTTTTATTCAGTAATTTATTTCCTCTCCTAAAGACCTATTCAAAAATGTATCACAGTGTACCATTCACTGAAACACATTATTAATTACGTAAAACCATGTTGATGTCGGCGCTCCCAGCACTTTGTGCAGGTACTCGGCATAATAGAACACATCCATGTGCTGACGCTGACACAGGCAAATGTAAACATAAATAGAATGCACACCCGTCATTCTATCAACCATCGTCAGTTAAAGAGTTGTGTGAGTAGAATGTGCACCAATGAAGAGAAGGTAGAAATGCTAATCATCTATGGTGAGTGTAAGTTAGCAGAACAGTAATTGAAATAGTGTTTTCTTATGTACAGGTACATTTAGTACAGTAGTTTAGTCCATTTAAATACTGTTGTGTAGAGTAGGCATAAAGCAAAGGCTGTCCTTCCTACAAACTGCATCGACATAACGTTTCTTTTATAGTTGTTGTTGAAGATAGGTGAAATGCTACACAGGCAGCGGAACTGTACAGAGAGCGATATCCTGACAAGAACTCACCTTCCCAATGGATGTTTCTCATCTCGTTGCGACGCTCCAGGAAACGGAAACTTTCTCCCCACGACAACGCAATCGTCGTAACCACTCGCACAGGCAAAGCTGCCAAAGTTACCGTTCTCTCTATGAATCCACATGTGAGCACACGACAGCGTGAACAAGAGATTGGCATTCCTAAAACCAGCGTACATCATATTCTTACACGTCACCGGTTCCATCCTTCCCATGTACAGTCGTGGACAAAACGAGCGAGACCCCTCGCCTTTTCGTTATGCTGATCCGCACGGCTTTAAAGTCTGCTACACAGCATAACAGGCAAGGCGACGGAGTGCTACCAACATAATATGCACAGGCGTGAAATTGACAAACTATCTGAACTTTTTTAGACTGTTTTCCATAATTTGTAAGACTATATTAATGCTGATTAGTGTGTTAAATACAACACGTAAATATAAGACAGAACTGAAAGAAGAAACGCTAATTTGTATGAAACGGACGAATAAAAATGAATTTCAGCTTATCCAGATAACATAACTGTTTCAGTAAGACAAAGAACCCCAGACCGTTACGAATTAGCAAAATATTATCCGCATTCGGCCGCGAAACGGTCTGTGTCAACGTTCAGACCAGTCATACTGGATTACCATTGCTGACCTACCATGAAAATGTGCAAATTTAGCAATGCGTGAAGATTCATAACGAAATTCAGTTAAAAATCATTCAGTGCCACACATAAGTCAATTCCATTATTGACAGAAGCGGAAAAAGGAGGCAGAATCATGTATGAAATTCTACAAGAGTGTCATATTGACATCCACAGAGCGCCAGTACAGAATAAAGGTAGCGATAAAACGTATTGGGGGCGCGAGAATTCCTTAAAATTGCTTTACTGATATTCTACCTGCCTCCATAGAGATTGGAACCTAAAACAAATCAGACCTTCCTTTCACTATGCTAGCAGACAACCTAGGCAAACAGCCCTCTATTATTACCCCAGACATGAACAAGCCGGCAATTTCGCAATGAAAATCTGCAGTTTCTGTTGCATAGAGCTTTCTGGACTCAAAAACATGAATTTTCTTCCTTTATGTCACCACTTATGTGACAATCATTCGGGATGATTATCGAAATAACAAATTACTGTTATTAGAGAGTAAATTTTGTAGGACAATTCTGCACCACCCCAGGAAATAAACGGCTACATAGCTGCCAAACGTATTCTACACTGTTTCGAATTCTCCACTAGACTCGCCACAGCCAGAAAACGTTCATTAGCCGAAGTATTTCTTAAGCTAGCTAGCAATGGGAATGTTCGTACTTCTAAAACGCGGCGGCATTAATACTGGGATGTGAATTACCACGTGTATAGGCAAATGGATTCTATTTGCATTCCTGTAAACGTGATTTGGATCGAAAGCGTAGCTACGATTAATATGCTGATGTATCGACTGCAACTAGAACATTTCGAGTAAAGAGTAGCGGGTGTTATTTATGCAGCCCTCATCTTCAGTAGCTGTCGTAGCTGTTTCCGTTGTTAGGATTTCGTCACTTAAACCGGTAAAAACGGAACCCTACTAGTCTCACTTTCTTGACCGTCTATCGGTCTACCCAACCCTTAAAACCAGTTTACGTCCAGAAAGGATGGACATAATAATCGCACTTCTTGCTGTAACCGGTCCCTTGGTGGTGTAAAAAAGTGAGCTTCTATGTCAACGCAATCAAAAGATACGACGGTTTATGTAAAGAAAATTTACGCGAAAGGTCAAAAAATGACTTCAAGAACTATGCGACCTAACTGCTTACGTCATCAGTCCCTAGACCTAGAACTACTTAAACCTAGCTGGCGTAAGGGCATCACAGACATCTATGCCCGAGGTAGGATTCCAGCCTGCGACTGAAGCAGCCGTGCGGATCGTGACTGAAGCGCCTGGAACCGCTCGGCCACCGCACCCTGCGAAACCCTACTCACCTCATGTATAATGATAATATATACTGTCTAGTGAGGATAAACTGTATTCGCCAGCAACTCAGATCGTTTGATCACGGAACTTTTACGAAGCTACATTCGAACTTTGTTGGAAGTCGTCTGCAATATCCATTTATAAACACCCTAGGAACGTCGTATGCGATATCCACTTCTGAAGACGCTGGCAGATACTGCAGTACTATAACAAGTAGGTGGGAATTTATTGTTATTGGTCCATGCATGACACTTTAGTTCAATATCAATTTAACACGCCTAGGTGTTCGTATATGGCTGAAATTAATGAACAAAAAGTAAATAAACAGTAAACAACTTCGATGTTCAGATCAAGTGAAAGTCACATGTCGTAATTACAACATAATTTCGTTGTTATATCTACATGACTACATCAACAGGATTTCTTTGCAATCCGGACTTACGTGCCTGGCAGAAGGTTCGGATTATTTCTCTACCGTCCTACTCATTAACAGTGTGCGGGAAAAGGGACCACTTAAATCTTTTCTTGCGAGCCTTGAATTACATTATTACTATGGTTTCTTCCTGTGTAAGTTCCCTAGGAAATAATGTTTTGGCATTCAGAACAGATGGTGGTGATCGAAATTTCGTGAAAAGATCTCGTGGCAACGAAAAACGCATATGTTTTCATGAATGTTACCCCAACTCGATTATCAAATCTGGGATCCTCTCTCCCCTATTTCGTGACATTACAAAGCGTGCTACCGTTCCTTGGACGTTTTTGCGTGCACAGTCAATCACGTCTGTCAAGGATATTATAGCAGTGGACGGACAAACGTAGTGTAGGCAGTGTTTTCAGTTGGCCTGTTGCGTATTCTTAGTGTGCGGCCAATAAAACGCAGTCATTCGTTTGCCTTCCCCACAAAAGTATGTTTTAGATCTTTCCAGTTTAAGTTTTACTGGGTACTGAGATGAACTGACAGTGCTTCGACTTGTGTTTTGTCATGTAGCCGAAAGTTAATTATTGTTATTGGACGCAGCTTTCGTGTTTAATGTATTCCTCAGTCAACACAGTACATTCCTCGTACGCCACACATAACTGTTTCAAAGTATTAAATTGTTACTGATCTTACCATGTTGCAGTGGTCATCTTAACTTGCCGTTTTGAAACAAAGGAAAATATTTTAGCGAAATGTAGCAACTAAGAAGCGGAGTATCCAAACAAACAAACATTTCCGGTTTAAGTAGTTGCAGTAGGTCTACTACACAGTAACGTAAATTAGGAGCAAAGTCCATAAGTAGATCCTTATCAGGAAAACCAGCCCTCATAATGCAAAGTGCCACTACAACAAAGAAAGTTTCCAAACATGTCAATGAGTAGTCGAGGAAAGTGGACGCATTCTGTCTACTGAATCCCAACGCACGCAATTTACGAGGGGACACGCTCATTGAAAGAGGGGACAAAACAAGCTTACACTCTACCGCTTCTGAGAAAACGACGGTCAAAGTGTTCAATGCGTTGTTGCTATAGTGTAGATACCTCTTAGCGGGTAAGGATTCAACTGAAGCGGTGGCTCTGCGGCTACCATAGCGACTTCGGAACTTTGCGCTGCGAGTTCGAAACCCGGTTTTTCCTTTTTTCCCCCCTCACTCTCTGAATTATCTACGAATGTTTATTCCAATTTATGATGAAACACTGTTGTCGTTATTTGTCAGTTAATTTACTGTGTAAAGAAATAAGTTAAAAAGGGAACACACAGTGCGCAGTGGGGCGATCACTCTGTTGTACAAATAATTCAGAAGCCAAGATCGCTTAAATACTGTCTACTGGATAACCGGTTTCAACACACTAAAGGTGCCATTATCGGATATAAATGTAGATTAACATTGATAAACCATTTGGATACAACGATACAAGAGGCAGAGCAGATGATTTTAGATCAGCTTGTCTCATTCGTTTATTATTTTTTTAATTCATTAATTACACATAAAGTTAATTGTCGAGTAATGACAACATTATTTCAACATAAATTAGAAAAAACCTTTCGTAGATAATTCTGATAGAGAGGCAGGAAAATAAAATAATTAAAAAACCCAATATGGTCTCGAACACGGGAATCAATGTTAAGAAGGAACGACGGTAGCCACTGAGCCACCGCTTCAATTGCGTTCTCGGTTGCAGAAGGTATCTACACTAGAGCAACAGCGCGTTGATAACTTTGACCGTCGTTTTCTCGGAAACGGTCGAGTGTCTGCAGATAAGCCGAAACACATGTTCGCTTATTTTGTCCTCTCCTTCACTGAGCAAAGTTTCGGGACAATCAGCCTATGACATTTGGCGAGTTCCCCTCGCTCGTCGAGTCGCTTCTTACGCCCGGCGAGAATTATGTATGCCTCCGAGTAAACTGCGCCACCTGGAAACACGGCGAGCGGGGATAAACACGTTTTCCTTCTTATAAGGAAATCTTCTACCGATAAAATTCACGAAGTGTTCTTCAGGTTGCCTCAGATATTTCAGAAATGTTTCTTGCGTCAGGCCTGCCGCATATGCAAAACGTAAACATTTCATGTCATGTAATATTTATCAGGATAAGACATGACAAGAGTGGACCAGTCCCTTCTGAGAAAAATTAGAGATTCTAAGTTGCTCCACTATGTAATGACACGGGTACGGGCTTGCGATCTCTCATTTATGCCATCGATTTCCGTGTTACACATACTTGGCCACTGCGTTGCGGCTGCCATCTTGGAGGAGGCAGTCTGTTTCCTGCCAGCGCTGTTTCCGCAGCCAATATTAACCGCAACGAATCATTCAGTCAACGCTAAATGGCCCATCTGGCTGAGGTAGACAAGGGCGCTATCATAGAACTCCATGCAGAGGGATCTTCAAATGCCGACATAGCAAGAACTATGGGTCTTCACTAGTCGACGGTAGCCAGGTGGATCAGACGAAAGGAAGAGAGTGGTAACCTGAATGGGAGGCCTCATGGCCGTCGCCGCAAAACAACAGCAGCTCAGGATCAGCAGATACGCCGTTTCAGTGAGAACCATCCATTTGTCAACGCACGGCAAACCAGCAAATTCATGACGCTTGGAATGAGTTACTTGAATCTCCTAGTTCTGTGGCTCGAGTTGTGGGCTCAATGCCCAACCGACTTCCAGCTGTTGTGGAAACCAAAGGAGGCTATACGCGATTTTTTTTTTACAGACTTATATTTTATATAATTTCAAGGAAACGCAGTAAGTGGAATGGGGACAAACAAATTAATTCACAGCAAGATATGTAATATTTAATTTGATAAGAGAAGAAATACTCACCTGATATTCATTCAGTCTCTATAAAATACGTGACACTCGTGTGTATGCAAGAAGGGTACAAAACAGTTCAGCACAAAATAAAAATATTGAGGAGAAGCTCTCCGATGAAGACGTAATTGCAGAACAAAGGTTGGGCTAGAAGGAGAGGTAAGGAGGCCCGAAAAAGCAGAGCAAAATCAAATACCCAATAGACTTTGAGTCGTTGTCGCAGCAAAGGGCGGTTGGTATATGCGATTCGGAGCAACTGTACAAGAATAGTTTTATTTACTGATTTTTGAGGCTTTATTTTGTGACGGCTAAACAGTGCTGCATCATGAGACCCGCTATTTTTCCACATGTGGCTAAACATCAGAGCTGAAAAAATTTTGAGAGGTACCGAAGTTCTCTGGAAGAGTAAAGTGTTTTAGACAAGAAGATTATTCTTAGTTCATTTCATTTTAACCATTCACACTATGCTTCGACATTCTAATCTTTGATTTCATTTTATTATTATGTATCTTTTCTTCAGTGAAAGTCAGCGGTAGTAAGTTTCAAGATATGAAGAATAACTGGAAGTTTTTAATTTGTGGAAAGCGTATTTAACAGTTAACATTTTCAACAAATCTGTAGTTATAGGACATATTAAGAAGCAAGTCAAAAATGGCATTGTGGAAAGATCAGGTTGGTCTCTAAAGGGTAACGACGGTAAAATAGCAAATACGAAACTATGGGTAACAACTATTATTGATGGTGAGGAGCCGTAATCGATATGCCACTATTCTGTAATTGTATTTCTGAAGTTTATCGTCAATCCTAGGACTGACACCGATACTCTGTTTTACGTAAAGAATATAACCTTCAAAATTTATTTAGCAGCGCAGAATATTAAATCACAGTTTATAGATCAGGAACCTAATCCAACTGCCTTTAATTTTATTCTCACGGATGACATTGGGACAGTAAATAACAAGAGAAATAACAAAACTCTCAGAATCAATATAAAGAATTCAAGTGTCCAGTGGATTCAAAAGTTTGCTATAATAGCGATTAATTGCTTTTACAGACTCCTTCATGCCTACATTTTCTATCAGACAATGTTTGAAACTAGGACTAACAAGGTAAACAATTTTTCCACAAATTGTCAAATTGGAAGTCGGAGAGCCAGTTACATAAATTACGATGATAACAAACGTTTTTCAAGTAAACTGATCACAGGAGGCATCCAACGCATTTATTGTGAGTTACATGCACAGTATGTAAACTGGCAACGCCACCAACACACATTACCACTAACAAGGGAACTTCCCCATCGCACCGCCCTCAGATTTAGTAATAAGTTGATACAGTGGATAGGCCTTGAAAAACTGAACACAGATCAATCGAGAAAACAGGAAGAAGTTGTGTGGAACTATGAAAAAAATAAGCAAAATATACAAACTGAGTAGTCCATGCGCAAGATAGGCAACATCAAGGATAGGGTGAGCTCAGGAGCGCCGTGATCCGGTGGTTAGCGTAAGCAGCTGCGGAACGAGAGGTCCTTCCTTCAAATTTTCCCTCGGGTGAAAAGTTTAATTTTTATTTTCAGACAATTATTATCTGTCCGTCCGTCCGTCCGATGCGAGGTAACCGCGCCGTAGTATGATGACGCTACATCTAAACAAACATCGAAAGACATGACGTCAGTCGACTATAGCGCACGGAAGAGAGAGTATTCCTGCTAACGAGGCTCCCTGGCTGGCAGTTAACTGTTCGCTACTTTGGACGAGAGTGTATTAAATACGTGAGATGCATTGCGTGGGCAATATGAATCCAGCAAAAATAGCTCGTGACTTCAATAACAATGTCAATGAATATTTTCCGAACTGTAAGGCATCGGAAAGTTCCTTAAGGGATCGAACGATTGTCGAACATTTGTATGATTATTTCCTACATTTGTTGATAAACAGTACGTGTGGTGATGATTGTTTGAAAATAAAAAAATCAAACAACTCACCCGAGGGAAGACTTGAACCAACGACCTCTCGTTCTGCTGCGCCTCACGCTAACCACGCGACCACTGCGCTCCCGAGCTCAAGCTATCCTTGATGTTGCTTATCATGCGCATGGACTACTCAGTTTGTTTAGTTTGATTATTTTTTTCATAGGTCCACACAACTTCTTCCTGTTTTCTCGAATGACCTGTGTTCAGTTTTCAAGGCCTATCCACTGTGTCAACTTATAACTAAATCTGAGGAGGGTGCGATGGGAAGGTTCCCTTGTTAGCTATGAAACAAATGTAGCAAAACGGAGCATCCTCGTTATCCATGTGATGGATAAGACGACTAATTCGCAACATAAATGTCAATGTAAGCATCAGTTTCTGTTGGAACGTGCTTCCCGGACCAAATAACATACATTTCCTACGTCTTCAATGCGAATCATGTAGCAAATGTAATTTAAAGGACATAAAAATATCGAGTGAATTTACTAACATAATTATGAACCACTTGAATTTGCATTCAACAGGCAATGTTCAGAAGTCTGGTGCAAGAGTACTGCGTGCTCTAACTCGTAACAACAAAAATCAACGGAGTGACTATTATTGAACGTCATCAGGTCACTCATCGAGCATTCCTATGCAGTACTGTTACTGGTGACGTGTTATGATGCCTTTATCGTTAACTTCCTAAGAAGAAATGAAAGGCTGAGCCCCACCAAAAGACGTAAACTCGAGGAGAGAGTAGTGTGAACATAATATTTTACATCTGATAAATCCAAAAGTGTGTTTTGGGCTACGAATTCTGCCCCAGGGTGTGTGCAAAACAGTTGGAATTTGTTGTGCTTGGGTGATACCAGGACCGGACAGGACCAGAGGGTGTTGAAGCCTTTGAAAGCAAATATTTTCAGCCAAGCTCATTGAGCTAACAGACGGTGACCAGAGTAGCGGTGATTTTCACTCAGACGGTCTGGATTTTGCAGTCAACGGATTGAGTAGCCGTTCAGGATTGTGTTAGTATTTGGTTCACCCCTAGTATTTGATTTCCTCGGTACCACCCATATGGGGGAGGGTTTCCACTATCCGCCACACGCGATTATTATTATTATTATTATTGTCATTATGTCTCAGCAAATCCGATATGGTGTATCTTCCCACCACTGAAATAGATGTGTATTGTTCGGTTCGATTCAGAGCCGGCCGAAGTGGCCGTGCGGTTAAAGGCGCTGCAGTCTGGAACCGCAAGACCGCTACGGTCGCAGGTTCGAATCCTGCCTCGGGCATGGATGTTTGTGATGTCCCTAGGTTAGTTAGGTTTAACTAGTTCTAAGTTCTAGGGGACTAATGACCTCAGCAGTTGAGTCCCATAGTGCTCAGAGCCATTTGAACCATTTTTTTTTGTTCGATTCAGTATTTCCATCACATAAATGTGGTTTATAATTACGTTACATTGCTACTAGTAGCCATATTTCTCACTTTTTCTTAGACAGTTGCTACCTGTTACTTCAACATAGGAATTTATGTGCGAAGCATTGTTGCAATACAGACGTTCAAATTATCCGATTTCTGTAATTTCATTTCGATACCAGATCGTTCTAATCGGATTCAGCCAGGTAGTCTTAATGTGGATATCCGACCACGACTGTCATCATATGATAGACTGTGTAAACCACATTCTTTATCGGACTGTTGAATATAGATCACTTATCTATGACAGGACCTGAATTCTTAAACACTGTGGAAAATAATAATCCGATGTGCTTATTACAAATACGTTATTTCAATATAAATATGTGAACTAACGAGATAACAGTTCATTTACAGGAGCAGAACTAATGTTCAAATGTTCAAATGTGTGTGACATCGTATGGGACTTAACTGCTAAGGTCATCAGGACAAACACAAACACCCATGCCCGAGGGAGGACTCGAACCTCCGCCGGGATCAGCCACGCAGCTCATGACCGCAGCGCCCCTGACCGCTCGGCTTATCCCGCGCGGCTACTAAAAGTATACTCGTCCACAAAACCCATGTGGAAAATTATCTGATAATCGGTCAAGCTTTGCTTTGTCGCAGCTCTTTAGGATACAAGTCCATTTACTTTCAGGCTCCTCCTTACAATTCTTGCAATGCAAGGTAAATGAAAAAACTCATCCACTCCACGCCAACTGAGGAAGTGACTGGTGCATGTGTTGTTCAACACACAATAGTTGTCACCCTCACTGGAATCAATGAGTGTGTGCGTGTGTGTGTGTGTATGTGTGTGTGTGTGTGTGTGTGAGAGTGAGTTTTCGTGTTCATGCACAATCTGAATCAATACTATTAACATTAGACAGACAACCGGCAATAAATATTGCATCAAATATGACTGTAAAGTATGTTAATGCGATGGGAAGTTACAAACTGAATTTTCACCCAACCCACGTTCTGCATATTACGTTAAGTAAGATGTATTAACTCCATAGTATCGTTAGCAGAGAGTGCGCTCTTGTTGTGGAGGCCTGCGACAAGCGCAGCGATCAGCAGTGCCCAATGCCGCCGCGATTTGTTTATGTTGGCTGAGCGTGGACACTGCAGCAGATGCTTCGCCATAAACAGAAAGAAATCACCTTGGCTCTGACTGCAGTGAGCGGGTATCACTGCCTGCGTGTTCTTATAGTAACCAACGTGAGACTATACTCGCAGGTGCCATGGAGCAATTGCAACGGGTATCATGTCATTAGTCATGAGAATATTAACCAGTGATGAAATGTCCACTCTATTTGAATCCTAAGAAAATAGAAACCTTCTCACAAAGGAATGTGAGGTGATATCAAAATTTATCCAACATACAAAAATTAACTGCAGGGCTTTCATGTATGCAGTAGTAGCACACAAGGAAATATTATGTCTTGGAAGCGTATATTTCATTTCCTCTTCTCATATTAACGTCCTTGTTTTAGAATGAAGTGAGAAAATTAACACGAAAACCTTAAGTTCCTGAGAAGCATATAAGTCAGTTCCTCATCTCATATCGTAGCTTTTGTTTTAGTATGAGGTAAAAAAATAAACAGTTTACGGCTCTGAAACATAATATAACACCAGATTCTTATCGTAGGCGCTATCGGAAACGCAAAAAGCAGGGAGCTGTCCATTCTTTTGTCCTAAAGTCTGTTTCCTTTCATGCATTACTCACGCTAGGAGGTTCTTATTTAAGGACTTGTGGGCATCAAGTTCTTCAGCGGAACAAGCCTTATGTTATTGTGCTAATTACGGTATGGAAAAAATGCAAAAAAGACGAGTTCCCCTAGAGCAGTGAGGATATTTGCACATGTCTGTATTCAGCAATGACTGCCAGCTGCCACAAAACTTCACAGAATCCTTGCGGCAGGCAACATAACTGTGCGTGCACTTCAGACTTCATTCAGTAAGACGTCAGGAGATGGTTGGAAACGTCAAATTAACGTTGCTTTCCGAGTCGTATTCAATCCAGAATGAGGTGTTATTAAGGTAGTTGAACGTTCTAGCAATTACAATTCTATAATTCCCATATGAGTATTCCGATAGCCAAAAGAACCCGTTAGTGTGAAAACATCTGGAACTGCATTAACATCAAACTGCGAGAACTTGAGACAATACGTGGACTCTTCGCTAGGTGACCTATTACTGATATTTAGGATTCTCTCCGTCCTAGGCGTAATGGAAATGGAACTTCAGAGGCGCTTTCCGATATTCTTGACAAACATGAGAAACTTGTAATCACTGCGAGTTACAACTGCGTGATGATAATGGTTCAGGTTGTCAGTAGTTGTGGTGGTGTTATGCTGTCAAACTGCTTACAGCAACGTTAATGGTGGCGCTCATAATTTAGCGCTGACTACCTACTTATGTAGAGATAGTGTTGTGGCGTCGTCGCTTGACTTTATTTGGCCTCAGCTTGAGTAATCCAACTTAACGAACATAGTACTACATTCGCGGGCTGCTAATGATACAGTATGACTACAGAGATCATCGTGCGGATATTACATTAATTCTGCAATGAATTGCTTAAAAAATATTACCCTCGGCTATGCAGGTGGAATGATTCATTACGCAGGTACTCTATGTTGCACTTGGTTAAGTGATTAGTTCGCTGCAATCCTGCTTCTACTGTTTGTAAATACTTGTATACTTCAAAAATGGTTCTAATGGCTCTGGGCGCTATGGGACTTAACGTCTGAGGTCATCAGTCCGCTAGAACTTAGAACTGCTTAAACCTAACTAACCTAAGGACATCAGACACATCCATGCCCGAGACTGAAGTCGAGCCTGAGACCGTAGCTGTCGCGCGGTTCCAGACTGTAGCGCCTAGAACCGCTCGGCCACCCTGGCCGGCATACTTGTATACTGGCCATTCGTTATTTGACTAAATATGAACTACAATCTAATTCGCGTGTATATGACATGGGTTAGCGCCGGCACAAAGGTATGACTAAGGATTGGATGCCATTGGAGTCCCGTTATTTTGATGGCAAGACAAATGTTCGCAAATCACCTCTATCGCCTCAAAAAATATCGAAGGACCGACGTCCACACTGTCACAGCGCGTTGAAATACAGCAACGACGGCAGATGAAAATTTGTGACCGACTGAGCTTCGAACCTAGACCTCCTGCTTACTAGACAGACGTGCTGACCACTGCACTATTTTTTTTTAAAAGTTTGAGAAGACTTTCCGCACCACGTAGGAGGAGACAAAGAGGGCAGGGGTCGAAAATCCGAGGCCTGGCCACAATGCCTCCGCCATACCTGTCACTGAGCAGCTGCATTATTCACATGTATTCCATGTTTGCACTCATATATTCCTTTAAATTGTAGAACAAAATTGAAGTAGTATTTAAGGTAAAATGAATTACAGATTGTCGCCTCCAACGGCGTGCGTTCCTTGTGGAACATAACTTATAACAGTGAACAGGGTGACGGAAAAATACATAACAAACATTCATTCAGAAATATATTCACAATTTAAGTTATTATGCACTGGGTGCATATGAGGGCTGTACGGAAGCCATATATTTTTCAACAAATGAAAAAAATTTCGGAGCCGGAGGGGTTTTGCCAAATTAGAACAGTTCTGATTTTAGAACCAACGTAAAGGAATATTCCAGGAATAAAAAAAAGTGGAAGAATAGTATTCTGCTTCTAATAAAAAAAACTGTCCACCTCTTCGTAGCCCACATAAAACAATAGATAAAAAAATTTGAAACCGTTCGTTATATTTGTTATTCTTCTTCAGCGTAAAATGTTCTTCTGCAATATAAAACATGTACTCTTCTAAGTTCTAAGTTTATACCCAGAAGCCACGAATAACTGTTATTCTTTGCGGACGGGTAACTTTTCCAGTCGGGTTGTAAAGCTTCAGTTATCGGTATATGACTTTCTGCGGTTCTGTTGATACTGCTAATTTATTCCTAGTCCAGTTCCAAATTCTGAGTCTATTTTCACATAAGAAGGTGTGTGCTACAGTTTCTACAAGCCCACATTTGTCGCAGTATGGAGATGGTCTCTGTTGTGTCCAGGTCCTACCGTCCAGACACAACGAGGTACCTAGGTGCACGCTAAACTAACGCAGACGGGCTTGAAGTTCTGGAACATGAGACTTATTAATGAATAAGAAGAAAAGTACATATAGGTTTGTTACTTAACTTTTAATGAGTCCTTGGAATACATCTCTCTTGAATATTAGTACGCTATAAGCACTGATACAAATGGCGCCTTGCTAAGTAGTAGATATGGACTAAGCTGAAGGCTATTCAATCTGTCTCTCGGCAAATGAGAGGAAAGCTTCGTACGTCTGGTCGCAAGCTATGTAGTCCGTACAACTGGGGCGAGGTCTAGTCCGTGTCTTGTGACCTGCCATGTGGTGGCGCTAGGTTTGCGGTCACACAGTGGCGACACGCGGGTCCGACATGTACTAAGGACCGCGGCCGATTTAAGTTACCACCTAGCAAGTGTGGTGTCTGGCGGTGACACCACAGTCTCAATTTGATTTTTCATAATCGTTCCGCTGTGGATATGGTTTCGTTTACAACGTCGCACCATGCGGCACTGACTCTAGTTGGTAGAATTTTATTGTTGATATTTTTCCAGACGTTCCTCCAGTTTTTTGTAGGTCAATGTAGACAATGTCTGGTAATATAATCATAGACGGTTCTAGTGTTGGTCTGTGCTGGTGGAAGTTTTATACAGCTTTAATCGCCATAGTACTTTCGGACGTAATCTAGGTTGGCGTGCAACATTAACAAGAGCGTTCCTATCCCCAGGATGTAACGAGAGGAACAGAAATTTCGTGATGCCTGTCTTAGTGGCGTGTATTAGTTTAATAGCACGTCTTTAATTCCAAATCCTCTGTCTTTCCTCTGCAAAGTCGCCGTGTGGAACGCTACTTTGATGATATTTTGTTTCCACACATACCAAGAGGCTACAGCTAATATTTCATGTGCAGTGACCTGCAGTATCGGTAAGACTGCTGCGACATGACAAATTTTGCTATGTATCTATATATTTATAAACTGAATATTCTGCAGTCAGTCTAACGATCGCATTTCGATGACATTAAGTTTCCGCTCCCAATTGTTCGTCGCCATGTGGTTGGGGTTCGCCCTTAATCACAATCCGAGTTGGAGTCTCTCTTCAGTTACATCTAACCAGTGCGCACCTATTGCACTATTGTGAGAACCGGGATGCAGTATTTTGGATTTAAAATTTAGTAAATTTGTGGTAAGAACTAATGAGAACATGCCCCCCCCCCCCCCCCCCCGGCCATTATTCCACTCGCTCGCCCCCACACTGTATTCCCGCATGGGTTCGGACGATGTCGTGCGTCTAGCACTGAAAACTTTAGATGAGCCGCCGAGACCCAAATAATTATACAGGATGTTTCAGGAGAAATAGTAAATATTGTAGGAGGTGGTAGTATAGACAAATTGCAGAAGAAATGCCAAATAACATGTGTCCAATTTTTATTTCGTACATACAGCTGGGTTCAATGCATTTCCGCTTCGTATGTTGGTCCTTACAGGACCCAGTTGTCTACACTTCCTTGAAAATGACTTCCAGCGTTATTGGAAGAGGTTCATTTGGCTACAGGAATGCCTATGTTCCTCCAGCATGACGGGGCTCCTGCAAATTCTAGTCGTCAGGTGACACATTATCCAAACCTAACATTTTCTGGAAGATGGATCATTAGATATGGGCACTTTTCTTGGCCTTCAAGGTCCCTGGACGTTCTGTCTTTGGATTTTTGCCTGCGGGGATGGTTAAAGGCGAAGTCTACATACAAAAAGTAAACCCTAGAGCCGATTTGTTCGTCGGATTATGAATAGTGCAGTGCTCATAAAAGAACGCAAAGACGACCTCAGAAGAGCTACACGTGGTGTTACCAAGAGAAGTCAAATGTGCATTGAAGTTGGAGGGGAATTTTTGAAAATCAACTTTGAACGTCCTCATTTGCCTTTGATTTGAGTTTGTTAGGGTTACGTACTAACAGCTGTATCTTTGTCCTCAAGTTCCTCTCGTTAGATCCTGGGGATAGGAACGATCCTGTTAATGTAGCATGCCAGCCTAGTTTACGTCCAAAAGTACTATGGCAATTGGATCTGTATAAGACTTCCACCAGCACACACCAACACTAGAACCGTCTATGATTATATTACCAGACATCGTCTTCACAAACCAATTCCGAAAATTAACCTACAAAAAACTGGAGGAACGTCTGGAAAAATATCAACAATAAAATTCTACCAACTAGAGTCAGTGCCGCATGGTGCGACGTTGTAAACGAAACCATACCCACAGCGGAACGATTATGAAAAATCAAATTGAGACCATCTCCATACTGCGACAAATGTGGGCTTGTAGAAACTGTAGCACACACCTTCTTATGTGAAAATAGACTCAGAATTTGGAACTGGACTAGGAATAAATTAGCACTATCAACAGAACCGCAGAAAGTCATATACCGATAACTGAAGCTTTACAACCCGACTGGAAAAGTTACCCGTCCGCAAAGAATAACAGTTATTCGTGGCTTCTGGGTATAAACTTAGAACTTAGAAGAGTACATGTTTTATATTGCAGAAGAACATTTTACGCTGAAGAAGAATAACAAATATAACGAACGGTTTCAAATTTTTTTATCTATTGTTTTATGTGGGCTACGAAGAGGTGGACAGTTTTTTTTATTAGAAGCAGAATACTATTCTTCCACTTTTTTTTATTCCTGGAATATTCCTTTACGTTGGTTCTAAAATCAGAACTGTTCTAATTTGGCAAAACCCCTCCGGCTCCGAAATTTTTTTCATTTGTTGAAAAATATATGGCTTCCGTACAGCCCTCATATGCACCCAGTGCATAATAACTTAAATTGTGAATATATTTCTGAATGAATGTTTGTTATGTATTTTTCCGTCACCCTGTTCACTGTTATAAGTTATGTTCCACAAGGAACGCACGCCGTTGGAGGCGACAATCTGTAATTCATTTTACCTTAAATACTACTTCAATTTTGTTCTACAATTTAAAGGAATATATGAGTGCAAACATGGAATACATGTGAATAATGCAGCTGCTCAGTGACAGGTATGGCGGAGGCATTGTGGCCAGGCCTCGGATTTTCGACCCCTGCCCTCTTTGTCTCCTCCTACGTGGTGCGGAAAGTCTTCTCAAACTTTTAAAAAAAAATAGTGCAGTGGTCAGCACGTCTGTCTAGTAAGCAGGAGGTCTAGGTTCGAAGCTCAGTCGGTCACAAATTTTCATCTGCCGTCGTTGCTGTATTTCAACGCGCTGTGACAGTGTGGACGTCGGTCCTTCGATATTTTTTGAGGCGATAGAGGTGATTTGCGAACATTTGTCTTGCCATCAAAATAACGGGACTCCAATGGCATCCAATCCTTAGTCATACCTTTGTGCCGGCGCTAACCCATGTCATATACACGCGAATTAGATTGTAGTTCATATTTAGTCAAATAACGAATGGCCAGTATACAAGTATGCCGGCCAGGGTGGCCGAGCGGTTCTAGGCGCTACAGTCTGGAACCGCGCGACAGCTACGGTCTCAGGCTCGACTTCAGTCTCGGGCATGGATGTGTCTGATGTCCTTAGGTTAGTTAGGTTTAAGCAGTTCTAAGTTCTAGCGGACTGATGACCTCAGACGTTAAGTCCCATAGCGCCCAGAGCCATTAGAACCATTTTTGAAGTATACAAGTATTTACAAACAGTAGAAGCAGGATTGCAGCGAACTAATCACTTAACCAAGTGCAACATAGAGTACCTGCGTAATGAATCATTCCACCTGCATAGCCGAGGGTAATATTTTTTAAGCAATTCATTGCAGAATTAATGTAATATCCGCACGATGATCTCTGTAGTCATACTGTATCATTAGCAGCCCGCGAATGTAGTACTATGTTCGTTAAGTTGGATTACTCAAGCTGAGGCCAAATAAAGTCAAGCGACGACGCCACAACACTATCTCTACATAAGTAGGTAGTCAGCGCTAAATTATGAGCGCCACCATTAACGTTGCTGTAAGCAGTTTGACAGCATAACACCACCACAACTACTGACAACCTGAACCATTATCATCACGCAGTTGTAACTCGCAGTGATTACAAGTTTCTCATGTTTGTCAAGAATATCGGAAAGCGCCTCTGAAGTTCCATTTCCATTACGCCTAGGACGGAGAGAATCCTAAATATCAGTAATAGGTCACCTAGCGAAGAGAAGAGTCCACGTATTGTCTCAAGTTCTCGCAGTTTGATGTTAATGCAGTTCCAGATGTTTTCACACTAACGGGTTCTTTTGGCTATCGGAATACTCATATGGGAATTATAGAATTGTAATTGCTAGAACGTTCAACTACCTTAATAACACCTCATTCTGGATTGAATACGACTCGGAAAGCAACGTTAATTTGACGTTTCCAACCATCTCCTGACGTCTTACTGAATGAAGTCTGAAGTGCACGCACAGTTATGTTGCCTGCCGCAAGGATTCTGTGAAGTTTTGTGGCAGCTGGCAGTCATTGCTGAATACAGACATGTGCAAATATCCTCACTGTTCTAGGGGAACTCGTCTTTTTTGCATTTTTTCCATACCGTAATTAGCACAATAACATAAGGCTTGTTCCGCTGAAGAACTTGATGCCCACAAGTCCTTAAATAAGAACCTCCTAGCGTGAGTAATGCATGAAAGGAAACAGACTTTAGGACAAAAGAATGGACAGCTCCCTGCTTTTTGCGTTTCCGATAGCGCCTACGATAAGAATCTGGTGTTATATTATGTTTCAGAGCCGTAAACTGTTTATTTTTTTACCTCATACTAAAACAAAAGCTACGATATGAGATGAGGAACTGACTTATATGCTTCTCAGGAACTTAAGGTTTTCGTGTTAATTTTCTCACTTCATTCTAAAACAAGGACGTTAATATGAGAAGAGGAAATGAAATATACGCTTCCAAGACATAATATTTCCTTGTGTGCTACTACTGCATACATGAAAGCCCTGCAGTTAATTTTTGTATGTTGGATAAATTTTGATATCACCTCACATTCCTTTGTGAGAAGGTTTCTATTTTCTTAGGATTCAAATAGAGTGGACATTTCATCACTGGTTAATATTCTCATGACTAATGACATGATACCCGTTGCAATTGCTCCATGGCACCTGCGAGTATAGTCTCACGTTGGTTACTATAAGAACACGCAGGCAGTGATACCCGCTCACTGCAGTCAGAGCCAAGGTGATTTCTTTCTGTTTATGGCGAAGCATCTGCTGCAGTGTCCACGCTCAGCCAACATAAACAAATCGCGGCGGCATTGGGCACTGCTGATCGCTGCGCTTGTCGCAGGCCTCCACAACAAGAGCGCACTCTCTGCTAACGATACTATGGAGTTAATACATCTTACTTAACGTAATATGCAGAACGTGGGTTGGGTGAAAATTCAGTTTGTAACTTCCCATCGCATTAACATACTTTACAGTCATATTTGATGCAATATTTATTGCCGGTTGTCTGTCTAATGTTAATAGTATTGATTCAGATTGTGCATGAACACGAAAACTCACTCTCACACACACACACACACACACATACACACACACACACGCACACACTCATTGATTCCAGTGAGGGTGACAACTATTGTGTGTTGAACAACACATGCACCAGTCACTTCCTCAGTTGGCGTGGAGTGGATGAGTTTTTTCATTTACCTTGCATTGCAAGAATTGTAAGGAGGAGCCTGAAAGTAAATGGACTTGTATCCTAAAGAGCTGCGACAAAGCAAAGCTTGACCGATTATCAGATAATTTTCCACATGGGTTTTGTGGACGAGTATACTTTTAGTAGCCGCGCGGGATAAGCCGAGCGGTCAGGGGCGCTGCGGTCATGAGCTGCGTGGCTGATCCCGGCGGAGGTTCGAGTCCTCCCTCGGGCATGGGTGTTTGTGTTTGTCCTGATGACCTTAGCAGTTAAGTCCCATACGATGTCACACACATTTGAACATTTGAACATTAGTTCTGCTCCTGTAAATGAACTGTTATCTCGTTAGTTCACATATTTATATTGAAATAACGTATTTGTAATAAGCACATCGGATTATTATTTTCCACAGTGTTTAAGAATTCAGGTCCTGTCATAGATAAGTGATCTATATTCAACAGTCCGATAAAGAATGTGGTTTACACAGTCTATCATATGATGACAGTCGTGGTCGGATATCCACATTAAGACTACCTGGCTGAATCCGATTAGAACGATCTGGTATCGAAATGAAATTACAGAAATCGGATAATTTGAACGTCTGTATTGCAACAATGCTTCGCACATAAATTCCTAAGTTGGAGTAACAGGTAGCAACTGTCTAAGAAAAAGTGAGAAATATGGCTACTAGTAGCAATGTAACGTAATTATAAACCACATTTATGTGATGGAAATACTGAATCGAACAAAAAAAAATGGTTCAAATGGCTCTGAGCACTATGGGACTCAACTGCTGAGGTCATTAGTCCCCTAGAACTTAGAACTAGTTAAACCTAACTAACCTAGGGACATCACAAACATCCATGCCCGAGGCAGGATTCGAACCTGCGACCGTAGCGGTCTTGCGGTTCCAGACTGCAGCGCCTTTAACCGCACGGCCACTTCGGCCGGCTCTGAATCGAACCGAACAATACACATCTATTTCAGTGGTGGGAAGATACATCATATCGGATTTGCTGAGACATAATGACAATAATAATAATAATAATAATCGCGTGTGGCGGATAGTGGAAACCCTCCCCCATATGGGTGGTACCGAGGAAATCAAATACTAGGGGTGAACCAAATACTAACACAATCCTGAACGGCTACTCAATCCGTTGACTGCAAAATCCAGACACGTCTGAGTGAAAATCACCGCTACTCTGGTCACCGTCTGTTAGCTCAATGAGCTTGGCTGAAAATATTTGCTTTCAAAGGCTTCAACACCCTCTGGTCCTGTCCGGTCCTGGTATCACCCAAGCACAACCAATGAAACACAAGCAAACGTAAACTATGCAAGCAAAGTCAACTTTAACCCAGGTGGTACACAACCCGGCTGTCGACAGGCGGCAGTTGGATTTTCGGATTCTGGTGAGTCCAGGTTAGCACGACAGAGAATATCGAAGATCTCTGGTAAATTTCCCTACAAGCAAAAAACATGCATTTAAAAGTAAACATCGATACCTTGATCCAAACACGAAAACTAAATAATCTCACAAAAGAAATGGACCGACAAAAAATTCTCATCCTTGCACTTCAAGAACCACGACTAACTGACAATGAAACCGTGCATTAGGGAAACCATTGCATCTTCAAGAGCAGAATACAACAAAAGGTAGCGAAAGGCGTACCAATCTTCGGCATTGCATTTCTCGAACACCGATCTATCAACTCGGTCAAAGAAATCACACCGATCGACAGTCAAAAGGTTCCAATGGCTCTGAGCACTATGGGACTTAACAGTGGAGATCATCAGTCTCCTAGAACTTAGAACTACTTATACCTAACTAATCTAAGGACATCACACAAATTCATGCGCAAGGCTGGATTCGAACCTGCGACCGTAGCAGTCGCGCGGTTCCGGACTGAAGAGCCAAGAACCGCTCGGCCACCGCGGCTGGCCCGTCAACAAGCGACTTATGACTATGGTCATTCAGAGCCCCAGTAAAACATATACACTCATCAATGCACGTGTCCCCATCAACATCGACGGCCGGAGTGTCCGAGAGGTTCTAGGCGCTACAGACTGGAACCGCGCGACCGCTACGGTCGCAGGTTCGAATCCTGCCTCGGGCATGGATGTGTGTGATGTCCTTAGGTTAGTTAGGTTTAAGTAGTTCTAAGTTCTAGGGGACTGATGACCACAGCAGTTAAGTCCCATAGTGCTCAGAGCCATTTGAACCATTTGAACCCACCAACATCGAAAATAAGAAAAACATCGACAATGTTGAAAAATTCTGGAACACACTCGAAAATACCATGAGCAAAATTCACCAAAATGACGTGAAAATACTAATGGGAGACTTCAACTCTATTTGGGACAGAAAAAACGTGTAGAAAAATCATTGGTACAAATTCAACACACCGAAACGCTTAGACTAACGTAACACGTCTGACTGACATTTGCCAATTGAACCACAAAAGGATGTCTTCCCACTTTAAGAAAAAAACCAGTTCCCAGGTAACATGCTTAGTAACCAGGTGCAAGCTGCTTTTGTTCGCCTTTCGAGACTTGCTGAAAGGCAGATTTTTAATTCTTTTGTAGCACAGCTACAAGCAGGCAGATAAAAACTTAATAAGGGAATCGTAAGACAACGCTCGAGCAAAATTCGTCTTGCTACTTTCAGTAACTCTTAGTGTCAGAGTGAAAACCTTACGGTAAATGGATCAAATGGCTCTGAGCACTATGGGACTTAACATCTATGGTCATCAGTCCCCTAGAACTTAGAACTACTTAAACCTAACTAACCTAAGGACAGCACTCAACACCCAGTCATCACGAGGCAGAGAAAATCCCTGACCCCGCCGGGAATCGAACCCGGGAACCCGGGCGTGGGAAGCGAGAACGCTACCGCACGACCACGAGCTGCGGACAAAACCTTACGGTACTGCCAGATTCATAATGCCACTTTTGTTTTCTGCCGACATTTTTGTTGTTGTTGTGAATACATAATTTTATCTATGAAATGTCACATTTTGATACTACTTACGAATGGTACAGGAAATGAAATAAATACAGATCTTTTCGAAGTGTAAAGTCTGTAATATCCTACTAATTCGTGTTAAAATAGGCTCAATCGTCTCACAGAAACTTAATGCTTTATTAAGATAGACTGCCGTCGTGATGTTTCTGTAGTAAGCTGAATTTAATTTGTATTAGTACAGTGAATATTTTAATTGCATTTGCCATTAGTTTACTAAACGCAACAGTAATTATCAAAGAGAAATTAATTAGCAGTAGAATTTTCTTTCACGATATCTAAAACGATATGACAATGCTAAAGTTGTTTACAAATTCTACGCCTGTAGAAGCCTAGTGGTTCTAACGATGTCGTTAAACCAGAGTAGTTTAAACAGTATTTTCGTCTAGAAATGAATTGCCTTGACGGTTGATCGATCAAGAGTGGGAAAGGTAAAATTTTACAAATATATGACGAGAGGGACAAGTGCTTGAGAGAGGACTTCCCTATCAATACAAGTGCTTGAGAGACGACTTTCCTATCAATCTCCTGGATAGTTTTGTTTCTCAAAAGAACATAGTGCGTTATCATGCAGTAGCACAGGTGATGTAGTTTTGTTGCTCGATTTTCTTACACTGTGACCGAAAGGTGTCTTAGTTGTTGGCAACAAATTCCAACTGTGTTGCACACACCCTGGGGCAGAATTCGTAGCCCAAAACACACTTTTGGATTTATCAGATGTAAAATATTATGTTCACACTACTCTCTCCTCGAGTTTACGTCTTTTGGTGGGGCTCAGCCTTTCATTTCTTCTTAGGAAGTTAACGATAAAGGCATCATAACACGTCACCAGTAACAGTACTGCATAGGAATGCTCGATGAGTGACCTGATGACGTTCAAGAATAGTCACTCCGTTGATTTTTGTTGTTTCGAATTAGAGCACGCAGTACTCTTGCACCAGACTTCTGAACATTGCCTGTTGAATGCAAATTCAAGTGGTTCATAATTATGTTAGTAAATTCACTCGATATTTTTATGTCTTTTAAATTACATTTGCTACATGATTCGCATTGAAGACGTAGGAAATGTATGTTATTTGGTCCGGGAAGCACGTTCCAACAGAAACTGATGCTTACATTGACATTTATGTTGCGAATTAGTCGTCTTATCCATCACATGGATAACGAGGATGCTCCGTTTTGCTACATTTGTTTCATAGCTAACAAGGGAACCTTCCCATCGCACCCTCCTCAGATTTAGTTATAAGTTGACACAGTGGATAGGCCTTGAAAACTGAACACAGGTCATTCGAGAAAACAGGAAGAAGTTGTGTGGACCTATGAAAAAAATAATCAAACTAAACAAACTGAGTAGTCCATGCGCATGATAAGCAACATCAGGGATAGCTTGAGCTCGGGAGCGCAGTGGTCGCGTGGCTAGCGTGAGGCGCAGCAGAACGAGAGGTCGTTGGTTCAAGTCTTCCCTCGGGTGAGTTGTTTGATTTTTTTATTTTCAAACAATCATCACCACACGTACTGTTTATCAACAAATGTAGGAAATAATCATACAAATGTTCGACAATCGTTCGATCCCTTAAGGAACTTTCCGATGCCTTACAGTTCGAAAAATATTCATTGACATTGTTATTGAAGTCACGAGCTATTTTTGCTGGATTCATATTGCCCACGCAATGCATCTCACGTATTTAATACACTCTCGTCCAAAGTAGCGAACAGTTAACTGCCAGCCAGGGAGCCTCGTTAGCAGGAATACTCTCTCTTCCGTGCGCTATAGTCGACTGACGTCATGTCTTTCGATGTTTGTTTAGATGTAGCGTCATCATACTACGGCGCGGTTACCTCGCATCGGACGGACGGACGGACAGATAATAATTGTCTGAAAATAAAAATTAAACTTTTCACCCGAGGGAAAATTTGAAGGAAGGACCTCTCGTTCCGCAGCTGCTTACGCTAACCACCGGATCACGGCGCTCCTGAGCTCACCCTATCCTTGATGTTGCCTATCTTGCGCATGGACTACTCAGTTTGTATATTTTGCTTATTTTTTTCATAGTTCCACACAACTTCTTCCTGTTTTCTCGATTGATCTGTGTTCAGTTTTTCAAGGCCTATCCACTGTATCAACTTATTACTAAATCTGAGGGCGGTGCGATGGGGAAGTTCCCTTGTTAGTGGTAATGTGTGTTGGTGGCGTTGCCAGTTTACATACTGTGCATGTAACTCACAATAAATGCGTTGGATGCCTCCTGTGATCAGTTTACTTGAAAAACGTTTGTTATCATCGTAATTTATGTAACTGGCTCTCCGACTTCCAATTTGACAATTTGTGGAAAAATTGTTTACCTTGTTAGTCCTAGTTTCAAACATTGTCTGATAGAAAATGTAGGCATGAAGGAGTCTGTAAAAGCAATTAATCGCTATTATAGCAAACTTTTGAATCCACTGGACACTTGAATTCTTTATATTGATTCTGAGAGTTTTGTTATTTCTCTTGTTATTTACTGTCCCAATGTCATCCGTGAGAATAAAATTAAAGGCAGTTGGATTAGGTTCCTGATCTATAAACTGTGATTTAATATTCTGCGCTGCTAAATAAATTTTGAAGGTTATATTCTTTACGTAAAACAGAGTATCGGTGTCAGTCCTAGGATTGACGATAAACTTCAGAAATACAATTACAGAATAGTGGCATATCGATTACGGCTCCTCACCATCAATAATAGTTGTTACCCATAGTTTCGTATTTGCTATTTTACCGTCGTTACCCTTTAGAGACCAACCTGATCTTTCCACAATGCCATTTTTGACTTGCTTCTTAATATGTCCTATAACTACAGATTTGTTGAAAATGTTAACTGTTAAATACGCTTTCCACAAATTAAAAACTTCCAGTTATTCTTCATATCTTGAAACTTACTACCGCTGACTTTCACTGAAGAAAAGATACATAATAATAAAATGAAATCAAAGATTAGAATGTCGAAGCATAGTGTGAATGGTTAAAATGAAATGAACTAAGAATAATCTTCTTGTCTAAAACACTTTACTCTTCCAGAGAACTTCGGTACCTCTCAAAATTTTTTCAGCTCTGATGTTTAGCCACATGTGGAAAAATAGCGGGTCTCATGATGCAGCACTGTTTAGCCGTCACAAAATAAAGCCTCAAAAATCAGTAAATAAAACTATTCTTGTACAGTTGCTCCGAATCGCATATACCAACCGCCCTTTGCTGCGACAACGACTCAAAGTCTATTGGGTATTTGATTTTGCTCTGCTTTTTCGGGCCTCCTTACCTCTCCTTCTAGCCCAACCTTTGTTCTGCAATTACGTCTTCATCGGAGAGCTTCTCCTCAATATTTTTATTTTGTGCTGAACTGTTTTGTACCCTTCTTGCATACACACGAGTGTCACGTATTTTATAGAGACTGAATGAATATATCAGGTGAGTATTTCTTCTCTTATCAAATTAAATATTACATATCTTGCTGTGAATTAATTTGTTTGTCCCCATTCCACTTACTGCGTTTCCTTGAAATTATATAAAATATAAGTCTGTAAAAAAAAAAAAATCGCGTATAGCCTCCTTTGGTTTCCACAACAGCTGGAAGTCGGTTGGGCATTGAGCCCACAACTCGAGCCACAGAACTAGGAGATTCAAGTAACTCATTCCAAGCGTCATGAATTTGCTGGTTTGCCGTGCGTTGACAAATGGATGGTTCTCACTGAAACGGCGTATCTGCTGATCCTGAGCTGCTGTTGTTTTGCGGCGACGGCCATGAGGCCTCCCATTCAGGTTACCACTCTCTTCCTTTCGTCTGATCCACCTGGCTACCGTCGACTAGTGAAGACCCATAGTTCTTGCTATGTCGGCATTTGAAGATCCCTCTGCATGGAGTTCTATGATAGCGCCCTTGTCTACCTCAGCCAGATGGGCCATTTAGCGTTGACTGAATGATTCGTTGCGGTTAATATTGGCTGCGGAAACAGCGCTGGCAGGAAACAGACTGCCTCCTCCAAGATGGCAGCCGCAACGCAGTGGCCAAGTATGTGTAACACGGAAATCGATGGCATAAATGAGAGATCGCAAGCCCGTACCCGTGTCATTACATAGTGGAGCAACTTAGAATCTCTAATTTTTCTCAGAAGGGACTGGTCCACTCTTGTCATGTCTTATCCTGATAAATATTACATGACATGAAATGTTTACGTTTTGCATATGCGGCAGGCCTGACGCAAGAAACATTTCTGAAATATCTGAGGCAACCTGAAGAACACTTCGTGAATTTTATCGGTAGAAGATTTCCTTATAAGAAGGAAAACGTGTTTATCCCCGCTCGCCGTGTTTCCAGGTGGCGCAGTTTACTCGGAGGCATACATAATTCTCGCCGGGCGTAAGAAGCGACTCGACGAGCGAGGGGAACTCGCCAAATGTCATAGGCTGATTGTCCCGAAACTTTGCTCAGTGAAGGAGAGGACAAAATAAGCGAACATGTGTTTCGGCTTATCTGCAGACACTCGACCGTTTCCGAGAAAACGACGGTCAAAGTTACCCTCATCTCGTGGTCGTGCGGTAGCGTTCTCGCTTCCCACGCCCGGCTTCCCGGGTTCGATTCCCGGCGGGGTCAGGGATTTTTTCTGCCTCGTGATGGCTGGGTGTTGTGTGCTGTCCTTAGGTTAGTTAGGTTTAAGTAGTTCTAAGTTCTAGGGGACTTATGGCTACAGCAGTTGAGTCCCATAGTGCTCAGAGCCATTTGAACCATCAAAGTTATCAACGCGCTGTTGCTCTAGTGTAGATACCTTCTGCAGCCGAGAACGCAATTGAAGCGGTGGCTCAGTGGCTACCGTCGTTCCTTCTTAACATTGATTCCCGTGTTCGAGACCATATTGGGTTTTTTAATTATTTTATTTTCCTGCCTCTCTATCAGAATTATCTACGAAAGGTTTTTTCTAATTTATGTTGAAATAATGTTGTCATTACTCGACATTTAACTTAATGTGTAATTAATGAATTAAAAAGTAATAAACGAATGAGACAAGCTGATCTAAAATCATCTGGGCTGCCTCATGTATCGTTATAACCAAATATTTTATAAATGTTAATCTACATTTATATCCGATAATGGCACTTTTTGTGTGTTGAAACCGGTTATCCAGTAAACAATATTTAAGCGATCTTGGCTTCTGAATTATTTCTACAACAGAGTGATCGCCCCACTACACACTGTGTGTTCCCTTTTTAACTTATTTCTTTACACAGTAAATTAATTGACGAATAACGACAACAGTGTATCAACATAAATTGGAATAAAATTCGTAGATAATTCAGAGAGTGAGGGGAAAAAAAAGGAAAAACCGGGTTTCGAACTCGCAGCGCTAAGTTTCGAAATCGCTATGGTAGCCGCAGAGCCACCGCTCCAGTTGAATGCTTACCCGCTAAGAGATATCTACACTATAGTAACAGCGCATTGAAAACTTTGACCGTCGTTTTCTCAGAAGCGGTAGAGTGTAAGCAGATAAGCCGAGACACGTGTTCGCTTATTTTGTCCCCGCTTTCACTGAGCGAAGTTTCAGCAAGATCAAGGTATTTCCTCGGGAACTTACACAGGAAGAAACCCTAGTAATAATGTAATTCAAGGCTCGCAAGAAAAGATTTAAGTGGTCCTTTTTCCCGCACACTGTTAATGAGTGTCGCGGTAGAGAAATAACCCGAACTTTCTGCCAGGCACGTAGGTCCGGATTGCCAAGAAATCCTGTTGATGTAGTCATGTAGATGTAACAACAAAATTATGTTTTGATTACGACATGTGACTTTCATTTGATTTAAACATCGAAGTTGTTTGCTATTTATTTACTTTTTGTTCAATAGTTTCAGCCATATACAAACACCTAGGCGCGTTAAATTGATATTGAAATAAAGTGTTATGCGTGGACCAATAACAATAAATTCCCCCACTATAATACTGCAGTACCTGCCAGCGTCTTCAGAAGTGGATATCGCATACGACGTTCCTAGGGTGTTTATAAATAGATATTGCAGACGACTTCGAGAAAAGTTTGAATGTAGCTTCGTAAAAGTTCCGTGATCAAACGATCTGAGTTGCTGGCGAATACAGTTTATCCTCACTAGACAGTATATATTATCATTATACATGAGGTGAGTACGGTTTCGCCGGGTTGCGGTGGCCGAGCGGTTCCAGGCGCTTCAGTGACGAACCGCACGGCTGCTTCAGTCGCAGGTTGGAATTCTACCTCGGGCATAGATGTCTGTGATGCCCTTAGGCTAGCTAGGTTTAAGTAGTTCTAGGTCTAGGGGCTGATGACCTAAGCAGTTAGGTCGCATAGTTCTTGAAGCCATTTTTCGACCTTTCGCGTAAATTTTCTTTACATAAACCGTCGTATCTTTTGATTGCGTTGACATAGAAGCTCATTTTTTTACACCACCAAGGGACCGGTTACCGCAAGAAGTGCGATACATTTCCGCTTATTATGTCCACCCGTTCTGGAGGTAAACGGGTTTTAAGGGTTGGGTAGACCGATAGACGGTCAAGAAAGTGAGAGTAGTAGGGTTCCGTTTTTACCGGTTTAGGTGACGAAATCCTAACAACGAAAACACTGAAGATGAGGGCCGCATAAATAACACCCGCTACTCTTTATTCGAAATGTTCTAGTTGCTGTCGATGCATAAGCATATTAATCGTAGCAACGTTTTTGATCCAAATCACGTTTACAGGAATGCAAATGGAATGTATTTACCTATACACATAGTAATTCACATCCCAGTATTAATGCCACCGCGTTTTAGAACTGCGAACATTCTCATTGCTAGCTAGCTTAAGACACACTTCTGCTAATGAACGTTTTCTGGCTGTGGCGAGTCTAGTGGAGAATTCGAAACAATGCAGAATACGTTTGGCAGCTGTGTAGCCGTTTATTTCCTGGGGTGGTGCAGAATTATCCTACAAAATTTACTCTCTAATAACGGTAATTTGTTATTTCGATAAACATCCCGAATGATTGTCACATAAGCGGTCACATAAAGGAAGAAAATTCATGTTTTTATGTTTTTGAGTCCAGAAAGCTCTATGCAACAGAAACTGCAGATTTTCATTGCGAAATTGCCGGCTTGTTCATGTCTGGGGTAATAATAGAGGGCTGTTTGCCTGGGTTGTCTGCTAGCATAG
This sequence comes from Schistocerca nitens, assembly GCF_023898315.1. Taxonomy (NCBI): domain Eukaryota; kingdom Metazoa; phylum Arthropoda; class Insecta; order Orthoptera; family Acrididae; genus Schistocerca; species Schistocerca nitens. The sequence goes on from NC_064617.1 coordinate 691,603,223, forward strand.
TGAAAGGAAGGTCTGGTTTGTTTTTGGTTCTAATCTCTATGGAGGCAGGTAGAATATCAGTAAAGCAATTTTAAGAAATTCTCGCGCACCCAATTCGTTTTATCGCTACCTTTATTCTGTACTGGCGCTCTGTGGATGTCAATATGACACTTTTGTAGAATTTCATACATGTTACTGCCTACTTTTTCCGCTTCTGTCAATAATGGAATTGACTTAAGCGTGGCACTGAATGATTTTTAACTGAATTTCGATATGAATCTTCACGCATTGCTAAATTTGCACATTTTCATGGTAGGTCAGCAATGGTAATCCAGTATGACTGGTCTGAACGTTGACACAGACCGTTTCGCGGCCGAATGCGGATTATATTTTGCTAATTCGTAACGGTCTGGGGTTCTTTGTCTTACTGAAACAGTTATGTTATCTGGATAAGCTGAAATTCATTTTTATTCGTCCGTTTCATACAAATTAGCGTTTCTTCTTTCAGTTCTGTCTTATATTTACGTGTTGTATTTAACACACTAATCAGCATTAATATAGTCTTACAAATTATGGAAAACAGTCTAAAAAAGTTCAGATAGTTTGTCAATTTCACGCCTGTGCATATTATGTTGGTAGCACTCCGTCGCCTTGCCTGTTATGCTGTGTAGCAGACTTTAAAGCCGTGCGGATCAGCATAACGAAAAGGCGAGGGGTCTCGCTCGTTTTGTCCACGACTGTACACCTACATCAAGAATAGCATGGGAATGATTTCCAGAATCGTGTTCAGTTCTGTCAGTGGGCACAGAAGCAAATCCTCACCTAACCGACCTTCTTCTCCAATGTTCTATTTATCGATGATTGTTCCTTCTCAAAAGGACAAGTAAATACAAAGAACGTGGTCCAGCGACATCCACGATTCCTTAGACAGGTGGAACATCAGCGTCAATGGAGAGTTAACGTCTGGTGTGGGATGCTTGCTACTACAGTTATTGGCCCTTATTTCATCAACGGTAGTCTACATGCCAACTTCCCCAGACGAATTCTTCTTCCTCTTCTGGATGAAATGCCGCTAAGAACCAGAATGCAATATTCCAACTCCAGAGGACATGCAGAAATGTATTGTGCTTGCTCTTCAGCAGGCAACACTGGAAGCAGTAAATAATTTTTTCATTCAACGAGTGCGCCAGTGTATCGGTGTCCAGCGTCACCACTTTGAGCACATTTGAATGTTGTACTCCTGGGCAATGGTCCAGGAGAGTCAAAGTCAATTTTGTGTAATGTTTTTACTTGGTTTTCATTTGTTTTTTGACAACTTCAGCAAGTGGACAAGTTTGTGATCCTGGTCTCAATTCACTGAGTTTTAGTAACAGCTACAATGCAGTATTGTCGTTTCTAAAGATGTAAATAGAAGTATGTGAAAAAAGGACAAGTTCCTTTTCGTAAGTGTGTACAACAAATGTATAATTGTAAATTGTATATTGATATGAAGCACTTTATTTGTTGAAAAGTGTCGAGAAACGCTAATGTAGGAATAATTTCTGCGATTTTAGGGCATGTGATTTCGAGACAAGTGCCAGATGAATCTGCAAGCGTGCCTCAGTAAACTGCCAGTAGTTAGTGCATGCATATTGGTGCTAAGTTCATACGCAGATAAAATTTACACATGGCAGTCTGATTAATTTCCTCCAATTTATGCATGTTTTCAAACTCTTGTATGTATCTAAGTATTTCTGCATGAGACATTCTCCTATCCAGCCTCATTGTAACGTAATTGATGAGAACAGACTCGACAATATGAATCAGTGCAATAGAAAACATAAAAAATTGTTGACTATCACTTCTTTTATTACTCCAAAAGTCGAGCATTTATCTTGTATTTCTTATTTTTGTGTGTGCAGTGTATGGTTTAACTTTTCTGTTGCGATAGCGACAAAATGTTAAAAAATATTTAAGTTTCTATAAAAAGCAAAAGAATAAATAAAGTAAAATTGAAAATAATAATGGACAAGTAGGTGGTGTAAATCGCTTACCGTATTTACCGTTCAGTTTCATAGTTCCAAATGTGTCGTTTTCTCCTGACACTTCAGCGCCATCTACAGCGTTATTGTAACGTAATTAATTGTAACAGAGATTCGACGATATGAGTAAGTGCAATTAGCTGTCACTTCTTACCCCATTACCGAAAAAGCGTAAATAAAGTGGAATATGAGCCACAGTACTTTGAAGAAAAAGCACAATACCACTGCTCTTCAAATCTTTAAGCCAACTTCAGTTCCTGGTATCAAATTGTTCAGACGACTATAAAATGCATATACAAAGTTTCACGGTACCGGTACTGCTGAAGGTGATTGTCTATAGCAGCGAAGAAATAACACTAAAAGTACTCTAAGCGCTGTACGGACTAAAATGCGCCGTCCCAAAATCACGTGACTTTAGCAGCAGGAGATGTTGCGGACAGAATTCTCGTTCTGCGCATTCTCATTCCATAGATATTTATACTCCTTGGGCCACATGCAAATTTTCTGAGGATGACAATCATAGATGTTGTACACATATGTCAGAGACAATATGCATAACAAATTGTAAACACTAGTGCGCGGCTTGGCTGTTTTTTGCACTGGCAGGGTTGCGTCAGTGTGTCATCGCAGGAGTGTGGTGATTGTCGTGTGGTTGTACATACAGCATTGTGCAATTGTTATAGTTTTGTGTTTATGACTCTGTGGTTCTACAGTCGCAATGGGCGGTCAGAAGAGATATAAGAAGGATGGTAAAGAGACGATCTCCCTTTTATCTATGTCATATTGTGAAATTATTTCGTTACATCATTTGCTTTTGTTTTCTTACAAGTTGAGTGGTAGCGATGAATAAGCCGGTAATATTGCCCAGACTCATTAACGGTTTTTAACATTGTCATCCTCACTGTATTAGTACATACTTATATAGAAGCAATATGTTCCTACTTTAAATTTTCGTCCGTCACTATTTTCTACAACAGGATACCAGTTTTTTTACAAATAGTATGTAAAATACCCGTGGTCACTACAACTACGTTTTATACACATTATATGCATTCTTGGTCGCTTATGTGGCCAGGTGAAATAACTTTTCTCGCAAGTCACAACACAAAGCCACAGAATAAGCATCATTATTTTCACTTTTTTCTAAATGACTTGGCCATAACATGTTATTGCTATTTGTTTACTTTGATCCCTGTGTACAGAAGTACCAGCCAAGAAATTTCGTAGTTAAAACTAACACGCAGAATTAAAATAAATCGTCCAATTTTGCGCTTTTTAGCACTTTTATAAAAACAGAACAACCAAATGAGAACTTATTAAATGATTGTGAATGAACACTTGTTATTACTTTAACTTGCAGCGTGCTGTTCTGATGTGAACAATTTCTTTTGCATCACTGTCTGATAACCAGTTGACAGTTGATCAAAAGGAGAATTTAAGAATTTTGTTTGTTTCCGCGGATGTATAACAGATCACATGTATTTTTTTTTCCAGATCCAAAGAAATGGAAAAAGAAGAAAAAAGATGATGATGATTATTCATATGCTGATGACGATGGAGAACAAGGAGAAGGAGGTATTGCCAAGTACTGATGTATTGTCTTCCAGTTTCTCTTTTGAAAAAAAATTTCTGCTATATTATTTCAGATATACCACTGAGACGTGTTAAGGTGGTTTGTTTTTCCGAACAAGATTAGAAAATGAATGGAAAAGGAGCAAGATTTTCAGTTCTTATAGCAGTGTTTTGTATTACAGTTTGCATGAGGAACATTGGTTGTTGTGGAAGCCACTGTGCAGAATATCTACTGGTTATCACAGAACTGAGCAGCTAAATTTTTACTGATAAAAGCTAATGTAATGATGATGGAAAGTTACAAATGACCTACCAGGACTCGTTTACAGATCCTGGGAACATTGCGTCAAGTAATTTGATGAGTGGTTGCATAGTTCAGTCAGTAGAGCTCTTGGTTGCAAAAGGCACAGGTGCTGAGTTTGAGCCATGTTCGGGCACACAGTTTTAATCTTCCAGGAAGTTTCATATCAGTAGACTTTCCACTGGAGAGTGAAAATTAATTCAACAGAAAAGAACATTTGAAGTGCAAAAACTTATTATGCTTTTGTACAGAGTGCTTCAGATATGACATACATTATTTTCTTCTGCCATTTCAACCTCGAAATGGCAATAATGTGCTAAATCTTAGCAGATTATTGGCCTTTTATGTGCTTTTCTGCTGGTCAGTGCCACTTGTATTTAGTGAATAATGACCTGTGTTTGTGTACATAATTAGAAAAAGGAAATTATGTACAACACAAGGAATATCAACCAAAATGTAAATGGATTTGACTTGTTGGGTGTTCTGCCGGATATCAGCATTGTACTTGCATGATATTTCGGTAACGTATCTTGTTACCTTCATCAGGTGCGACCTGAGACTACTCCTCAAATGGACCTAGTCCAGTATTTATGCCTGTGGCCTTCCCCCTTCACCAGGCGCTCCCACTGCAGTCCGCTCCCCCTTTGCGTTTTATCTTGTTCACCGCCGTCGAGTTGATATGATGTTTTATTCTGGCAAATACTGGTACCACTTCTTCATCTCGACATCTCAGCAAAAAACTGAGAGAACTCAGCATCCTCCCTTTCCTCTGTTGAAGCTTGTCCAGCTTCCTGATCATTAGATCCCCGGGAAAGCCTGAAGAATTACATCAAAGAGACTCTATGGGGAGGAGATGTACCAGAATATCAAGAAGCTGGACAAGCTTCGACAGAGGAAAGGGAGAATGCTGAGTACTTCCAGTTTTTTGCTGAGATGTCGAGATGAAGAAGTGTTACCATTATTTGCCAGAATAAAACATCACATCAACTCCAGGGCGGCGAACAAGATAAAACACAGAGTGCGCGCAGACCGCAGAGGGAGCACTTGGTGAAGGCGGAGACCACAGGCTTCCTGATGAAGGTAACGAGCTACGTTTCCGAAATATCATGCAAGTACGACACTGATATCCGGCAGAACACCAAACAATCCAAGATGTCATTAGATAGCCAGGAAAGCCTGAAAAATTAAGTGGATTTGTATTGTAAAATGGACAATATAATGAAAACAATTGTTCTTTCTTCAGCTCCGTAAATTAAAGTGAATTACAGAACTAATAATGTAAAAAAAATAAGGCCAGTATAATTCTCCATCCTTTCCACGTCTCAGCTGGTGCTCTGTCAATAATGTCAAAGTTGTTGGCAGAACGTTGAATCCTGTACTCATTCACCCATTCCCCTTTCATTCTATAACTGCTCATTTGCATAAAGGTAATTATTTATGATAATGCTGTTATTATAAATATCGTTTAGACGTACTGCCTCATATGTAGTTTCAAATTTTATTTCACTTTTACTGCCACAGACCACAAATCCAGATGTTCAGTTAACCGTCACTCAGTATTAGGATTTTTCTGGCTATTAATTACTCTTCTGCCTCCAGCACTTATTTGCATATACAATTAGTGGATAAGCAGCATAGTGAATACATTATTGTAGGCAAAGTAGTTGTGAAACTAACAGCTGCATCAGTAGTGCAAGTCCGTATGCCAGCCATGTGGCCTCAGCAACACAGAGTGCATGAGTGTTGCATTTGTGTGTGTGTGTGTATTTTGCCCATCTCCAACGAAGGCCTTGTTGGGCGAAAGCTTACTCTCTGACAGTCTTTTTGTTGTGCCTATCTGCAACTCAGCATCTCCACTACAGGGTGAGTAGCAACTATTCATTTTATAATATTAATTTAAGTCTTAGGAAGTGTTTTTTCTGAAGGTGTTAGTCTGGAGTGTAGCCCTGTATGGATAAATGTGGATTCCTAGCACTTCAGACTACATCTACATCCATACTCCGCAAGCCACCTGACGGTGTGTGGCGGAGGGTACTTTGAGTACCTCTATCGGTTCTCCCTTCTATTCCAGTCTCGTATTGTTTGTGGAACTAGAATAGAAACTTTTGACATGCTGTGCCACAAAAGAATGCTGAATACTAAATAGCTGGATTGAATAACTAATGAGAAGGCACTGAAAACATTTGGGGAAAAACATTTTTAGAATAACTTGACTAAAGTAAGGGATCAGTTGATATGATACATACTGAGGCATCAAATAATAGTATGATAATGGAGGGAAGTGCGATGGGTAAAAACTGGAGAGAGAGAGAGACACCAAGGATGAATACAGTAAGTAGGTTTAAATGGGTGTAGGTTATGGTAGTTATCCAGCGATGTAGAGGCTTGCATGGGATGAACTACCATAGAGAGTTGCCTCAAACCACTCTTCGGGCCAAAGACTACAGCAGCACCAAATAACATCATGGTTCTGATTTCAGTAGAGTAAGTTTCATGTTCCATATATCATTTGTGCAGTTAATTGTAATTATGTGGTGTGAGTCATTGTTCATATATAAACATGGCTTCATGCTAACCATTTACAAGTGGTATCTTTTTATTTTTGTAATACAGATGTAAATTAGTAATCTCTGCCCACCACCCTTTAGACATTACAAGGATAGAAATTCTGTTTTGGAATATAGGAGTTGTGAAGGAGATCCTTATTCAATTTATTTTCAAATTTAACTTTTCTGTCTGTCTGTGTTATAGATGCCCCTATAACTACCTTCTCAGCACAATGTCTAATAAAATCCTGTTGCACTGAAACCAATATTGGAGGACAGCTGTACTTCTTCACTACATTCAACAGCATTTTCATTACAATACCACCATGTTTGTTTTACAGAGGGTATTCCAGATGCTGCTAAGAAAAATGTGGAGGCAGAAGATCAGTCTGCCCTGGAAGATGAATTTGGAGCTAAAGATTACAGATCACAGATGGCACTTAAATCTGACCATCAATCTAGGCCTCTTTGGGTAGTAAGTATGGGCATGCCATTACTGAGATTATATTTATTTATATTTCCTTTCCCAGACTGTTCTCATACTATTTCCCCCTGCCTCATGATGCCTTGTATTTGTTTCCTCCGCATTTGTTCATTTTTTCATTACCTGTACTGAAGGTTTATTGACGCCTTATAATGTTCCATTTCATTTTATGTGTTTCCCAATTTCTGTTTATTTTTACAATTTTTGTTTTTTGCTTCCCTACTGTAGTCATTTTCTATTTGCTTAATTACTGATATTTGCATTTCTCTAACTGCTGTTACTGTTGCATTTTTCTGTTTTGTAATTTATTCCATATCTAGGAACAGATAAGCTGTGTGCAAGAGGCAGGTCTGGTCTTCAAATGAGGGTAAGTCAATTATTATCCACAAAGTAGTTATAAAATTTTATTGTAATCAAATAGGAAACTTACAAGAACATTATTTTTCGACATAGTCTCCTTGCGTTTCAACGCACTTGGTCCATTGTTGTACAAGCTTCCTGATATCCTCATAAAAGAATATTCTCGGTTGAGCTGCGAGCTAGGAAGGTACTGCTTCGTCTGAGGCAAGTCGACGGTCCCTTAATGCCTGTTTGAGCGGACCAAACAAGTGATAGTCAGAAGGGGCAAAATCGGGACTATATGGAGGATGATCCAGTACTTCAAATTTGAGTTTCTGGAGCGTTTCAGCAGTGTAGGCAGTAGTATGCGGATAGGCATTGTCCTGCAACAACACAACACCTTTTGACAGCAATCCTCGGTGTTTGCTTCGAATTGCAGGCTTTTGCTGGCATTAAGCATCTCACTGTAACATACAGTGTTTATTGTTGTTCCCCTTTTCCTCACAATGATCTAGTACTGAACCTTGTGCGTCCCAAAAAAAAAAACTTAAGCATCAGTTTTCCTGTGGACGATTGGGTCTTGAACTTTTTCTTGCACGGCAAATTTGGATGTTTCCATCCCATACTCTGCCTTTTACTCTCCATGTTTTGTCACCAGTAATGATCCTGTCTAAGAAGTTGTCCCTTCGTTACCATAGCAATCCAGATGTTTTTTGCAGATGTCCAAGTGTGTTTGTTTATGCAACTGTGTGAGCTGTTTTGGGACCCATCTTGCACAAACTTTATGAAACCCAAGTCTGTTGTGGATGGTTAAGTAGGCGGAACCGTGACTAATTTGCAGATGATGTGCCACTTCGTCAGTAGTTAATCATCTGTCTCAGAGAGTCATTTCACGTGAATCCTCAATGGTTTCTTCATTTGTGGCAGTAAATGGTCATCCAGCTCCTTCATTGTGCATAACACTTGTGCGACCACTTCGGAATTTTTCAATCCATTCATAGACACTCCATTGTGGCAAATCACTGTTCCTGAAATGTACTGAAAGTCTTAAATGGATTTTGGTCCCCGATATGCCTTCCAACCACAAAAAGTGGATCACTGAACGTTGCTCTTCTTTGGTGCAAATAGACAGCGGAGCAGCCATCACCAACAGCACGGCAGCGATAATGAAACTAAACTAGCAACTTGAAAATTGCTAAGATATAGCAACAAATAAACAGAGCATGCGTCATCAACGTAAAACGACAGTACTACCAAAATAAACAAAAATATAACTAAATTGCGGATAATAATTGACTTGCCCTTGTATTTATTGCCGTCTGTAATTTTTCCTAACTTACCAAATTCTATTACTTATTTGTTCTGACTAGTGGAAGACCATCAGTTGCATGGAAACTTCAATATTAATTAGTTGGAAATACTGGATAACATCTTTATGATACTCTAGGAATGCACTTATCTTAAATTTATTCAACTTACTCAGTTAATTTCCTTGTGATCTAAAACTGAGACTGACTGCTAAAGTTCTCATAGTGTTCTGTGTCAAGAATAAATTTCTTGTGATTCAGATACACTAGTTTTTGTTTGGATATTGCTCTGAGTAGAGTCTTAGGTCCAAATTTATGTATTATTTTGTTAGAGAGAATTATCTGACACTTGCTTAGTTCATATTGAGGTCTTTTTGTAGTAGCTTATTTTAGTCCATTTTTTATTTATTTCACTTTGCAAATGTGTGTTTAATAGAGTATTCTGCAGCATAATATTCTGTGGTACTTGCATAATTATTATCTGAATGTAGACTTTTCCAGCATATATCATTGATGAAAAGCTCTGTTGTGTGGCAATGATGAAATCTTATTCTTTTGTTTCCAGGCTCCAAATGGCCATATTTTTCTAGAATCATTTTCCCCAGTATATAAACATGCCCACGACTTCTTGATCGCAATATCTGAACCTGTATGCCGACCGGAACACATTCATGAGGTCAGTTTTATTCCAGAAATTTCCTGCATTTTGTAGAATACTTTGATGACATTTACAGTCGGTCTATTTAATTGTTTTGGAATGCTAAAATTATAATGTTAATGCAAATGCCAAAATTAGAGGTCAGCACATGAAGTGCTCCCAAGTCAGCTGATGTTGACTGTGCAGTGTATTCCCAGTAGTGAAATTTATGAACAATTTTTTCTTTGGTGACTTACATGCAGTTACATTTCTTTCCTTATGTGAGTGATGTGAAATTTTGCATACCCCAACAACAGATTGCTGCTGTGTTGAGTTCACTTACTTTATCTCCTGGTAACATTGATTTAAAAAGTAGACAGTGAATACAAGGAAAAAACATTCAGAATCATAGAAAATATGAACCTGTAAAATATGAAAACAATGACGGAATAAAACTGGTTCTTTAAACTGGGACAGTTGCTAGTTAAGGAAATCTTTCTCTGTCTTGTGGACAGTAGAATACAATGTTGCTCTGTCATTGCATCGTTGGATGACCCATACATCAGTTGAGAGTGGAGCACAATGCTGTTGGCACATTTTGTTATCCCATGCTTATATTACCCATCCAAGGACTTCCCTGAAATAACTATACTATAATATGTGATTGACAGACACCAGTAATGGGGAACACAGTTGCCAAATCATACCATATACAGCATTTCACATGCTCATGAAATCAACAGTAACAGGTGCACACAAAAAGAGAAAGTGGTTACTGGCTGTTGTTGGTGGAGAGGGCAGTGGCGATGGCTGCAGCAGCTGTGTATTCAGATCTCTATCCCCTCCCTACTGTTCCCCACCCTATGTGACAGCCTTGTCTGATACCCTACCACTCGACTCACTGAAACATCAGTCACAAAGTTATTTTGATCAAAGTATACTGCAACCAACTTTTGATCATGAAACAAGCAGGTACATTTCAGTATCTCCTCTAAACAAAATGAGCACACAAAAGGATGGTATATTTGTTGCTTTAAACATTTTCTGTTTATAGAAAAATATAAAAGATTAGTAATTCCGTGAAAAAGTTTTGTACAAAGCAGTGTTCTTGCTTCAATCCATTAAGATCATTATAAGCAAGACTTAAACAAGTAATACTTACAGAAGTCTGTTCCTTTTAGCCCTGAATAGTGTTCCACATTAAGTGTACTCTCAAACATGGAGAGTATTCCCATGTTTCATTTTCATGGTAATGGCTGGGTGTGGTCTGACTCCATAAATATGAACCTGCTGTTATTAGACCTTAACTGTAGATATAACAGTAACAGAAAAATTACTGTCTGTTTCAGTTCAGTTCAGTCGTTTGAATAGTCTTAAACAGAATTCTTGCTTTAGTGATAATTACAATGAAGGCTAGGCTTTGTAGGGATTCTTTATAGAGCAACCGATAACATAACAGGAGGCAATTAAAAGAAAGAGCATTACAGTCTCCTGGAAGAATGTATGTGTTGGCACAAGCAGTACTTCTGACTTGGACTGTCCTTTGGTGTCCCTTGTACATAATGAAAAAAGACATTAGTGTAAAAGTGGAAATGGTAGACTTTATATGATTGAGGGTTGTTCCATAAGTAATGAAACACTTTTTTTCTGGAAGCAGGTCAGTTTTATCCAGGATTCCAATAAAACATATCATTCCCCACTCTTTTGGCTACATAATTCTATTTTTCAACATAACTTCTGTTCAATGCAATGACCTCACTCCATCTTACTGGGAGGATCTATATGCCTGCATGGTACCACTCTAATAACGGATGTAAGAGCCAGCATCTTGCTACATCATTAACCTTACCATCATCCATGTACAACTTCCAGTGGCGTACATCTTTCCTTGGACCAAACAGATGGAAGTCAGAAGATGAGAGTAACAGGCTGTAGAGTGGACAAGGAAGAACAGTCTAATGACATTTTGTAAGCTCCTCTCTCAGTTGCACAGACTTGAGTGAGGTGTGTTTTGTAATGGAGAAGGAGAAGTTCGTTTACACTTTTGCGATGGACACGTTAAAATCATTTCATCAGTTTCCTGAGAATAGCAATATACACTTCAGAGTTAATTGTTGCACCATGAGGGAGGACATCATAGGCAATAACCGCCATCAGCTTGACTTCACCACTGACAGTGTGGATTTTAACATTTTCGTTGGAGGAGAGGTGATATGGTGCCACCCCATGGATTGCAGTTTTGTTTCCAGTTCGAAGTGATGATCCATGTTTTATTGCCTGTGATGATGATCGACAAAAAATTTTCACAATCAGCCTCTTAATGCACAAGCAATTCCACACAGATCATCCTTCATTGCTCTTTATTGTCTTCTGTTAAGTGGTGAAGATCCCAGTGGGCACATACCTTTGAGTACCCCAACTGGTGGACAAGTGTGTCAGCACTATCGACAGAGACGTCCAGTTGAGCAGTGAGGTGTCTGATTGTGATCTACTGATCACCTAAAATGAGAATGTCCCCATATTCCAACATTGCAAGAGTCACAGCTGTGTGCAGGCTTCTGGCATGCGGGATATTTTTGCGGTGATACCAGACACCTCTCGCTGCGCATTTGGTTTCAGCCGTACATTGGTCATACAAAGTAAAATTGGCCCATGTATTATGGGCTAACTCTGTCAGAATTTAAAGTATTTTACTGTGATAGGGTCTAGAAAAAATAAATAGCATCATATAAAGAAAAAATAAATAGTATCATATAAATTTTCAGTTACAGACTGCCATTTTCTGCAGCAAAGACAAACATTTTCTTTCTTACACTGTGTGAAATTGTAGGTGGCTATGGGGGGGGGGGGGGGGGGCTATTTCTCTTACTCTCTACAATAATGAATCTCTCTCTTTGTTCAGTGTAGTAGTCTAAATGGGAGGAACAGAAAATCTGTTAGTGTAGCTTAAAATAGCATCAAGGGGAACTGAACAACGTGTCTGATCTGATGAACAAAGCACTTTCAATACTGTGAAATACCCTCTCTCTGTGAGAAATTTTTAATTTAATGCAAGAACCCAGCTCCCTGGCCGAGTTTGCTTGTATGCAGTGACACTCAAACAGGGGGTGAGCCGGTTTGAATGCTACTGGTGGAAAAAATTTTCACCGCCAGTATTTGGCCAGCAAGGGGAGGAAAGCTGGTGGTGTAAAGTTCCTGATGACCAGACTTTGGGCGAATGCCCTAGTTTAAATACCGAACCTCTCCTCACAGTGTCTCATGAAGTGAGGGCATGTGACACTGTAGATGTGGATCCGTCATTCGGATGGGGATGGTGGCCTCTTTGGTGTTATTGGTGAGGAAGAGTCTATGTGATGGCAACAGGTTTCATCCTCTCCTTTCTCCCACGACCTCCTCCTCCTCCTCCCTCCACATGCCAAAACCATTTATGCAAGGTGTTGGCACATCGCCAGATTTCCAAGTACTTAACACTGTCACCTCTACTTCTCTCGTCAGCTGAATACTCACTATGAAACATTCCTTCTGCTGCCAGGATTCGAGCCAGTTGCCTTATGGATCGAGCATTGCTGCATTAGCATGCAGATATAGGGATGAATGTTATAAATTGGCATCCTTCCCATGTCACTACACTTTGAATTTTTTCCTAGGTGATATGCAACTGTTTCATTGACCTAGTATTGAGGTGACTAAGTTCCTGATTGTATTACTGTACAAAGGGGTTTTCATAACATAAAAGCAGTTTGTATGTAAGATAACCAGATTTTTATGTCATTTAGCTGAATATTGTAAATGACAAAATAAATCTAAAATGAAATAAAGTAGACCAAACATCTTGTTAGCAAGTTTTTTTAGCAACAAATAAGTAATATGTAGCATATACTGCTTTATTGTGCAATGTATTACATTTTGGTGTCATATAACTGTGTTGAACAATCATTTCTCCCTGGTCTTTGGTATGTCACAGGTATTTTGCACAACTTGGTGAGAGAATCTGTGCTATGCCTGTTTTGTGTGTGTGTGTGTGTGTGTGTGTGTGTGTGTGTGTGTGTGTGTGTGTGTGTGTGTGTGTGTGTGTGTGTGTCAGAATATTTTACTTTTAAATTTATAGCCTGTGATTTAGTTCTAGACCATCAAGCATATGAATCTTATATACATGTTCCTTTGTAATAACCTTCTGAAGAACAGATGTTGCATGACAAAGTAGCTCAGCATTTAATTTTAATATGCAGAATTTTTTATGATGTGATCATAGTGTAAAATGTTATTCATTTATTCTGCAAGTGCAAATCTCTAGTTAATTCTTTTGTTTCAGTACAAACTCACAGCTTACTCGCTTTATGCTGCTGTGAGTGTTGGACTTCAGACGCATGACATAGTAGAGTACCTAAAACGTCTTAGCAAATGCAGTGTTCCTGATGGCATTGTGGAATTCATCAAGCTTTGTACATTGTCGTATGGAAAGGTAGGTTCAATGAGTGAGCATTTCATCAGATTTTCTTAATTGGAGGTTGTTTATAAAATTTTGTGGTAATACGTGTAAGTTTTTTCACTTATAAATGTCTGTGTAGATAGTACAATCTTTACAGGGAAGAAGTACTCTCCATCTTGATTAACCACATGATTCAAAGATAATGAAAGGTAGTACATTAAACCAAAAATACCTGCCATGTTTGTACCTTAGTAGCAGAGTAAGTGTTGTCTGTTGGTGAAGCTTACAATGCAGTGCCACAAAGACCCATTTTTGCTCCTGTTTTGTGAAACAGAATCCTCACAGGCCTCAAAGCAACTGAGAGAATCTGCCAAAAAATATCAGTTTAGGGTCTCAGCAGCAGTTTCAAAGCACAGGCAATGTTCGTCACAATACAGCATTAAGTTATCGGAGGGTAATTACTTCACAAAGGTGCCAAAAACTAGTGTTAATTGCATGACAATTTCCAGCAGTATCTGCAGTACAGTTATCATTGGTGCTTCTAGCTGCCACAGGTGTTGCAGTTCCCTGACAATTATTGTATCAATGAAACTTGAAATTTCCTGACCGATTGAAATTATGTGTCAGAACATGACTAACTCAGAACCTTGCCTTAAACGAGCAGTGCTCTTACTGACCAAGCTATCCAGGCCTGACTCAATGCACCCCCCCCCCCCCTTTCTTGGGCTCACTTCTCCCTTTATATCTCTTCTTCTTTTCAAATTTCACTCCTGTATATACTGTGTGTTTTAATCTGACAGAAAGTTTCAAAACAGGGCACAGTCTTATGTAAAGTGGTAGATTCATTCTGGAAACAGTCCCCTAGGCTGGGACTAAGCCTTTTTTCTTCAATCTCCTTTCTTCCCAGAGGGCAACGTATGCAGGAAAGCTTCTATGATGTTTGGAAAGGAAGAAAGAGATACTGACAGAAGTTACACTCATATGATGGGCCTAGAGTCCTGCCAAGATAACTCATTCAGTAAGAGCATTGCCTGTGAAAGTCAGGGTTCTGGGTTCAAGTCCTTTTAGTGCACAATTTTAATCTGTCAGTAAGTTTCAAAATGGCACAGACTCTGCTGCAGAGTGAAAGGTTGCTAGAGTCCACATCTGTCAGACTCTTCTGATGCGATAAAATTTGATGGGCTCCCAACAGATCTTCCTTACTAATTCATTATTAGTAACTCTTGTGAAGGAGCATCTCAACAACCTGTGGATAAAGCACTAAAAATATTCACACTTATACTACAAGTCACCCTCATTGTGTTTTGCAGAAAGCTCTTTACACAAAGATACAAAGAAGTCTTCATGTCACAGACATTCTTGTCTGTGGGACATGCAGGTCATTGGTGTTCCTAGGCACAGTGTATGGCACAGATGTCTTTTTGCTGCACTTGTGAGTGATGTCAGGTACAGCTTGACCAAACTTGGGGCTACATGAAGCCCAAAACAAACACCTCACACATACAAACCATAACAACAGCAACAACAACTATACATAGTTTGAAGAAACTATGATCCCAACTAGGGATAATTTTAATCTGTGAGCTCTTCTTTCCATGAATGGCAACCATGTCAAGCTTGTTCATTCATCTGCTACTGTAGTAAGTGATTTCCCCCCTCCCCCCCCCCCCCCCCCAGTCCACTACGTCCATCAGAATTATTACTAATAAAATCTCAGTAGTGTGTGTCCTGTCAGTGCAGACATAGACATGCTTATTTTACTGCTAGCAGTGTAACGTTAGGACTGTGAATAAAGAGAGCGGATACATCAGAGATGAATTGTATGTGTTTGCAGATTTATTTTCAAAAACTTATCTTTCATTGCTTAGATATCCGCCCCACGGACTAGTCAGCAAGGCCTCTGAGACAAGCTGGAGCGCTTCCAGATGTCTGCACAGGTCCTCACTCCATCCCCACCCTCCTGACAGTGTGATCAACACTCAGTTGATGTTGTGAGCCACACCATAGGGACAATGGATGACTGGCATTTGTGACATCTTAAGAGTCAGCCATATTACTTGGACAAATGACCAAAAATATTATGCATAAGGCTTCTCTCTATGATACAGTTGTAACACCTGGAATATATTTCAAATGTCAACTGCAACCAAGAGTATGCGGAATTTGCTTTTCATTGGACGAAAAAGTATAAATTTAATTTCCATAATTTAACAAGAGATGCTTCTATCCTTTGGCCTGAATGTTACTTACATTTGTCTGTGTTAACCCCAAATCCTCCAAAAAATATAAAGAGTAATTCTTCTGCCTAAGACATACAAGTATACCCTTTTACTCAAAAGGAAGTTGTCACTTTTTCCTGTAAGATAGTCAGATTGTCTCATTTATCTCATTTTCACCCCCATTTCTGACTTATGTCCATGTTTCTTTGTTAATACAGTATATAACAAGTTGTATGCCATGGCTGTCATAAAACAGCTAAACTATCTCATGAAATGAATTACATAATATATTTTCAATATTTAATTGTTTTAGTTATGTTTTATTATTCCTATAAAGCCCAACAAGGCTCTTGAAAATGCAGCTGTCATCTGTTTGTGGTCTTTGTTTAATATGTAGCAATGACCAGCACTACAAAGGTATACCTCAGCTGAGGAAAAACAAAAGTAAATAATAATAATAATAATTTATTATTATTATTATTATTATTATTAATATTATTAATAATGCATTGACACAGTTCCTGTTAGTGCCACACTGACCAAAGAGTCAGAACGTATTGAAATATATTTTATTTTATTTGTGTAGTGAGAGAAAAAAAAAAACAACAGTAGTCTTAGCCCATTGTTGGCTGCACCAAACTGAATTTATTGTGTAGTTTTCGTAAAGCCAACCATACCCTTAAAACCTAGTGGGAGACCCTTTACTAATTCCTTATTCGACATGATTTCTTCAGGACATAATGACCCAAATATTCCGTGTCTCTTGACCTACAACAGTTGCCTTGAAAGATTAGGTGTGACATGGTCTCACCCTCCCCACCCTTCACCACCTAGTCAACACTTATTCTTTCTCTATGCCAATTGTTTGTAGATGTTTAAGTTCCGATGACCAGTCATTAATCCCACCATGAGTCTAATGTGTCTCCTTTTAAAGTCCAGGCTTGCAGAATTTCTCTTGAAATATGGCTTTGGCATCATTATCTTGCCAAGTTGTTTTTTTTTTTTTTTTTTTTTTTTTTTTTTTTTTTTTTTTATCATAGTCCAATATCCTATATGCTGCCTCTTGATCCAGCTGTGTACACTACTGGCCATTAAAATTGCTACACCAAGAAGAAATGCAGATGATAAGTGGGTATTCATTGGACAAATATATTATCCTAGAACTGACATGTGATTACATTTTCACGCAATTTGGGTGCATAGAGCCTGAGAAATCAGTACCCAGAACAACCACTTCTGGCCATAATAATGGCCTTGATACGCCTGGGCATTGAGTCAAACAGAGCTTGGATGGCGTGTACAGGTACAGCTGCCCACGCAGCTTCAACACGATACCACAGTGCATCATGAGTAGTGACTGGCATATTCTGACGAGCCAGTTGCTCGACCACCATTGGCCAGACGTTTTCAGTTGGTGAGAGATCTGGAGAATGTGCTGGCCAGGGCAGCAGTTGAACATTTCCTGTATCCAGAAAGGCCCGTACAGGACCTGCAACATGCGGTCATGTATTATCCCACTGAAATGTAGGGTTTCGCAGGGAGCGAATGAAGGGTAGAGCCAGGGGTCGTACCACATCTGAAATGTAATGTCCACTGTTCAAAGTGCCGTCAATGCGAACAAGAGGTGAGCGATACATGTAACCAATGGCACCCCCTACCATCATGCTGGGTAATACACCAGTATGGCCATGACGAATACACGCTTCCAATGTGCGTCACCGCAATGTCGCCAAACATGGATGCGACCATCATGATGCTGTAAACGAGAACGTGGATTCATCCGAAAAAGTGATGTTTTGCCATTCGTGCACCCAGGTTCGTCATTGAGTACACCATCGCAGGCGCTCCTGTCTGTGATGCAGCGTCAAGGGTAACCGCAGCCATGGTCTCCGAGCTGATAGTCCATGCTGCTGCAAACATCGTCGAACCGTTCGTGCAGATGGTTGTTGTCTTGCAAACGTCCCCATCTGTTGACTCAGGGATCGAGACGTGGCTGCATGATCTGTTACAGCCATGCGGATAAGATGCATGTCATCTCGACTGCTAGTGATACGAGGCCGTCGGGATCCAGCACGGTGTTCCGTATTACCCTCCTGAACCCACCGATTCCATATTCTGCTAACAGTCATTGGATCTTGACCAACGCGAGCAGCAATGTCGCGATATGATAAACCAAAATCGCGATAGGCTACAATCCGACCTTTATCAAAGTCGGAAACGTGATGGTACACATTTCTCCTCCTTACACGAGGCATCACAACAACGTTTCACCAGGCAGTGCCGGTCAACTGCTGTTTGAGTATGAGAAATTGGTTGGAAACCTTTCCTCATGTCAGCACATTGTAGGTGTCGCCACCAGCGCCAACCTTGTGTGAATGCTCTGAAAAGCTAATCATTTGAATATCACAGCATCTTCTTCCTGTCGGTTAAATTTCGCGTCTCTAGCACGTCATCTTCGTGGTGTAGCAATTTTAATGGCCAGTAGTGTAGTTTCGATTTATGATCATCTTGGTGATGGTTAGGACAGGTTCCAGTCCAATAAATGGAGTTATCATGCCTGTCTTAGCTAGCCTATCAGCTTGTTCATTGCCACTGACTAACTGACTGAGAACCAACAGCAGGTTTACCCTGCTGCTTTCCCCTAGTCTTGCAAGGGCATCACGATGTTCTGCTATGATATATAATCTCATTGCAGAGGCTGATGGAGATTTCAGAGCTGCTTCACTGTCTGAATAAATGTAGATGCTACAATCCCTCTAGCACCTATGCAAATTCTCTTCCGTGCACAGTCTGATAGTGGATATTTCCACCTGGAATACCATGACAAAGTTCCCTAGAGAGACTGCTCTCTCTCTCTCTCTCTCTCTCTCTCTCTCTCTCTCTCTCATCTAGGCTACACCCTGTATAACTTTGCACCAGAATGTTCCTATGTTCTTGACTCATCAGTAAACTAGATTATATCTCCCTTCTACCAACTATTAATTGGAAGATTTATTAAGGCAGCTGGAAGTTATTGTATGTTCAACTGGCATTTTCCCAACCACTCCAATATGTACCACACTCATTGTGTTGGTGTGAGATTCTGGTCATCCTAAAGGTGTCCAGTTATGTGCCATTTTCAACCTGTATGCCCATGCCGCTGCCTCCACTGTAACCCAAAATCCCATCTGTGCGTGTACTGCTAATTTTGCCTTTTCTGGTTAAGCAGGCCAATCTTTGCACTTTGCCAAGCTTCTTAGCAGCCACCTTCTGTTGTACATTATTCCACTATGCTGTAACCCCATAAACTGACATATGTCTTACTGCATTGGTGTATATCCAGTAAATACTCCTAGGCTTTAGACCCCAGTTTTTACCACTGGTCCTACTAGTGCTCATAAGAGTACCTTTCACCTTGGAGCATACATTCTTATGTGAGAGGTCCATGATAGTTTTGCACCCAGTATAACCCGTGGATACTTCACTACCTCCGATACTGGTAGATTTCCATTGAGAAGCTTGAGATTCCAGTATGTGTACTGGAAATGCTTCATTGTAAATTGTATAACAGTGTTACTAGGGACTAACCCTTAGATTTGGTTTTTGCACAATGTTCTGTGCACATCATGCCATTTTTTTAACAGTACTAGCAAATTTGTCAAGTATTACTATAATTAAATCTTCTGCTCATCCATGGCAGATGTAGCCTCTAATCTTTAACTCTTTAATGAGTTTATTTCCGGTCTCGTAAACTGACATACGGCTGGGAGTGCGGTGTGCTGACCATATGCCCCTCCATATCTGCATCCAGTGACGCCTGAAGGCTGAGGACAACATGGCGGCTGGTCGGTACCATTGGACCTTCATGGCCTGTTCAGGTGGAGTTCAGTTTTTTTTTTTTTTTTTTTTTTTTTGAGTTCATTCACTACTAGGTTCAACAGTAGTGGGGACAAAACCCTTTCTCTTGGACACCATTTTGTCATTCGCCGTGGTGGTTTCTGCCTTTCTTCTGTTCAGCATAGTCTTAATTCTCCTGCATGTGGTGGTCTCATTGCCATGCTTTTCTGCGACTCTTGTTTGTTTGTTTATTTGTTTGTGTGTGTGTGTGTGTGTGTGTATTGATGACAAAGGTCTTAATGGCCGAAATCATTAATTGTGAGAGTCTTTTTGTTGTGCCTATCTGCGAATCAGCATCTCTGCTATATGGTGAATAGCAACTTTCCTTCTCATAATAATACACACATCAAAAAAAGTTTTGCATCATCTCGGTTCCGAGAGTTCCGGAACCTGTACAGAAAATTGGGATAGAGATCAACATAAACATCATTTCTGCCCTTTCTATTGCTCATGAAAACCACACATTGCATGTTGTACCACCATACAGTGAGACTTTCAGAGGTGGTGGTCCAGATTGCTGTACACACTGGTAACTCTAATACCCAGTAGCATGTCCGCTTGCATTGATGCAAGCCTGTATTCATCGTGGCATACAATCCTCATGTTCATCAAGGCACTGTTGATCCAGATTGTCTTATTCCTCAACAGCGATTCGACTTAGATCCCTCAGAGTGGTTGGCGGGTCAAGTCATTCATAAACAACCCTTTTCAATCTATCTCAGGCATGGAAAGACATCATGTTTACACCAGTGACTGTTAAACTTTTTATTTACAATATGCAATTTCAGCCTTAGGCCATTATCAAGTGCTGATGTTTTGGCTTTAAGCCATGTCTACTTTATACAAGCTGACACATTGTATAAAGTAGACATGGTTTAAAGCAAAACATCTGCACTTGATAATGGCCTAAGGCCAAAATTGCAATAGTGGAAATAAAAAGTTTAACAGTCACTGGCATAAACATGATGTCTTTCAAGAAATTTCACACGACTGTGAATCCTAGTTATGAAAAGTTAAATATCTCAGGCATTTTTGCTAGGGTTCATATCTGGAGAACAAGCTGGCCACTCTAATTGAGCGATGTCAATATCCTAAAGGAAATCATTCACAAGATGTGCACGATGGGGCCGCAAATTATCATCCAGGAAGACAAAGACCTCACTCTTATGCTGTCGATATGGTTGCACTATCGGTCAGAGGATGGCATTGTCATATCGTACAGCCATTACGGCACCTTCCATGATTACCATGGGTGTATGTCGGCCCCCACATAATGCCACCTCAAAACAGCAGGGAACCTCCACCTTGCTACACTCACTGGACAGTGTGTCTAAGGCATTCAGCCTGACTGGGTTGCCTCTAAACACCTCTCTGACGATCGTCTGGTTGAAGGCATATGTGACACTTTTTGGTGAAGAGAAAGTGATGCCAGTCCTGAGCGGTCCATTCGGCATGTTGTTGGGGCCCATCTGTACCGCACTGTACAGTGTCATGGACCTCGCCTTGGACATGGACTTCGCCATCGATGTCGGGAGTGAATTTGCACACCACTGCGCACAGTTTGAGTCGTAACATGACATCCTGTGGCTGCACGAAAAGCATTATTCCACATAGTGGCATTGTTTTCAGGGTTCCTCCCAGCCATAATCTGTAGGTAGTGATCATCCACTGCAGTACTAGCCCTTGGACGGCCTGAGTGAGGCATGTCATCGACAGTTCGTGTCTCTCTGTATCTCCTCCATATCTGAACAACATTGCTTTGGTTCACTCCGAGACGCCTGGACACTTCCCTTGCTGAGAGCCCTTCCTGGCACAAAGTAACAATGTGGATACGATTGAACTGCGGTATTGACCATCTAGGCATGATTGAACTACAGACAACACAAGCCGTGTACCTCCTTCCTTGTGGAATGACTGGTACTGATCGGCTGTTGGACCCCCTCTGTCTAATAGGTGCTGCTCATGCATGGTTGTTTACATCTTTGGGTGGGTTTAGTGACATCTCTGAACAGTCAAAGGGACTGTGTATGTAATACAATACCCACAGTCCATGTCTGTCTTCAGGAGTTCTGGGAACTGGGGTGTTGCAAAACTTTTTTGATGTATGTATTTACCCTTCGTTACTCATATAGAAAAGATAGTAATAGTGCCTCAGTGTTTGTGAGCGAGCATAGAGAGAGAGAGAGAGAGAGAGAGAGAGAGAGAGAGAGAGAGAGAGAATCCCACTGAGAAGCAGAGCCTTTGTTTGGCTGTACTTAAAAACGACAACCAGGAGAATGCCATATTACTTCGAATCATGTCCACTTTAACATAACTTCTGTCTTTAGTCAATAGGAAACATTCATGTCGGATTTCTTGTTAATCACTTTCAATACAATCACTCAGTGGGAAAATGATATACAGACACCAATTCCAAAGGAGTATATTGTGATACACCGAGAAAGTATTTGAAGCAGTAGCTTTTTCTCCATCTGTTTTGTCCACACTGTGAAAAAATTGATACTCTGTACGGGTGCTGATGACCCCACAGTTGAGCGCCCTACAAACCAATCATCATCATCATCATCATCATCATCATCATCATCCATCTGTTTTCTTTGTTTCTGTTATGGAGGAGTGGAGACTTTATTTAATCTGCTAAGACAATTACTCCTTTGTTCTTGATTTCACTGTCCTCCCCTTTTCCTCCTACCCACTACTTAATTTTGTTCTGTGTTTAATTTTGTGCTAATTTGTGTAAATTACTTCCATATTCTTATGTACATGTATTTCTTTAAACCAGTTATGGTTACTGTTTTCTGGAGTATAACACAGTTTTTCTATTAATTTGCAATGTGCCCCATTACAATATTTGTAATATTACCATGTTTAGGATTAATTTTTATACAAGATATACTAGGAACAAGTCTAATTATAACAAATTACAAAAAAAAGAGTTGGAAGTATATATTTATATTCGCAGTAATAAACTCCTGTATGGCCCATATATTTTCAGGTAGAACTTCAAGTAGCATAGTTATTCATATGCTAGAAAAAATTATTATTTTACAAAATTTGTGAAATTTGTTCATATATATCTTTACTAAAACTGCTTTATTGATGGGTCACCTGTCTCCCGTTTCTATAACACACTTCCTTAGTGTATCTCTCTCATTATCAAGTTTGCAGCATGTCCATAAGAGGTGTTCTACTGGTCAATTACCGTCTGCAAATGTACAAACAGCACTTAGGCTAGACTGAAACACTTGTAGTTAATTTCCATGCCCTGTTAATATTGTAGTAAGATTACATGAATGCAGTAACAATTTGGAAAGACAAAGTTGAAGAGGCATAAATTTTTTTTTTTGTGCTTGCGACATTTGAAGTTTCAGCTCATTCTCTTTCCCAATTTTCTTTCTGTGTGCATTGTAATTTTCTTTTGATCACAGACAGAAAAATTCTGTAGTAGCTTTTTGTTGCATTTTCTCAAGCTGTTTGTTTGTCAAGCTTGGCTGCCAGTTCATTTCAAGGAGTTCCTACATGGGCTTTTACCCATTCAAAGTTAATATGCTGTTCCCCTGATGCAAATCCCAAATTTTGTTTCTAATCCTTTCTAACTAAAATGTATGATTCTGGATTTTTGTAATGAATCCAGTGTAATTCGGTTGCCATGAATATTACAGTTGCCATTTTAAAATTTATGTCTCATAAGTTATCTAGTTTCTCTAAAGCTTGCAAAATTGTTAATAGTTCTGGTTGGCTAATAGTGAAGCCATTCTTTAGTGTGTACTTTCACTGACAGACAACTGTACTATTAATGATTATTGCCACTCCTGAACCTGTTTCATTCTCTAAATAAGTCATATTGACATAAATCTGTATCAAATATTCCTTTATTGTAATGTTCTTCTAAAGTTAGTGTACTTGCCGGATGGGGCCACAGTTTTCAATCTAAAGGACTGACTGTAGAATGGGCCACATGTTCCATTTTTTATAATTTTATTTTCTTCAGCTGTTGCCTGGAGCCTAGTAATTATTGGTGTAAGGACTGGTAGATTGCACAATGCTTCAGTAGATGTTGTTCTGTAAGCCTTAGCAGTCTTAATGTTGATCAAGTTCTGAATCCCTCAAATCTTCATACAGTTATATTCTCTTCTTAGTGTGTGAATCCAAACAGGAGCTGCATGCGGCAATGTTAGTATTATAGCTATTTTGTAAATTATTTTCATTGCCCCTGAACGATACTGATTTAAATAAATAATGTATTCATTTTGTTCACTTTTCTTTCATGTTCTGTATATGTTCATTAAAGGTAATTTTAGAATCATTAATTATATCCAAATATTGTTATTGTTCAACTTGTTGCAGAACATTGCTGTGTAGGACTACTAATTATTGCTTTGTCTGTATGCCTTCTCATCATTATTAGCAATACTTTTGATTTTAGGTCATTAAATTGGATACTGTTTAGAGCACAAGCTGTGATTTTCTTTTTCTTTCTATTTCTCTGTTGTTGTACTCCTGTGCACTAAGGACTGTATCTGCTTTGGTCAGTATGATTAAGTCATGTCTTTGTTTTAGCTGTGTAATCCAAATTCAGCAGAGAATTATATTGGGTACTCCAAAAATATGGATTACAGTAAGACTCCTGTGGGTGCCCTTTTGTCACCTCCTCTAGTTTGATGATGTTAAATGGGAACACTGCTGTTCTGTTACTGAAATAGTTTCTAGCCAGATTATATAAGTTCCTAGGATATTGAAACTTGTGTAGCATGTTTAGGATGCTGGGCCACCAAAAGCACCCTGAACATCAAGACTGACCATCATTACATATAGTCCTTCTGATATACTTCTCTCAATGAAGTTCTTAACTGCCAACAGTGCAGTCTCTTGTCTCTTTCTCTGGAGCAAATCCGTACTGATTGTTGCGTGGGAGATTTTTAGTGAAGTCATGCTACATATTTCTATTAATTAAGAGCTTTTCCTATTCCCCCCCTCCCCATGCACAGAAAGCTGATGGAACAGAATTTGGAGACTACAGGGTTTGAGAGTGGGTTCTACTTTGGCTCTTTCCCACAGTCTTGGAAAGCAAGCATTCTGTAGGCAATTGTTACATAAAATGGTAAGATACTTGCTGTGTATTCTATGAAGGAGCTTACTAGTAACACAATTTTTACCAGGAGCCTTGTCTGCAAACAAGTTCATTATTATTTCCTCTATTCTGTCTATGTAAAATCAGGATCATCTACCATTCCATTGACTCAGAGCCTTTGAGATCTTTTCAGTTTATGGTATTATATGCCTTGTGTTTGGTTATTTTGAGTCTTAAACACTTTATTGAATAAAGTACCTAGAGCATCTTTAAATTCTGTAATTAAAGTTTCAATATTTGTTTCCACTTGAACTTTTTCTGCCAGATTGTGGCCTTTGTTTTAAAAAAAATTGTGTAAGGTCATGTTCTGTAAATATTTGTGTGTAAGCTCTTCCAAGAAGTAACATTCAAGATCTTGCTTGTGTGAATGAAGGTGTGTGTTTCCCTTTCTTTTTCTGGTGAAAGCTGTGGCATGAAGCTTATGTGTAAGTAACTTTTAATAGTGATGACTCACCGAAAGGCAGAAGTGCTGCGTCATCAATAGGTACACAAACAAAAGGTATAGAGCTTGGCCAGCTTTGAGAATTCACTGCCTTTTCCAAGCTTGTAGGAAAAACATGCACACACACATGCCCACACGCTCACTCACACTCACGTTCACTCATTCACTCGGTCACTCACTCATTTGCACATGCCTGCCTCTCTACATTGTGCTCAGTTGACTGCCAGCTCTTTTATGGTCCATGTTGAGTGTACTGGGGTGAGGTGGAGATATGGGTTGGGGTGGGGTGAGAGATGGAAAGAGACGGGAGGCAGGAAGAGGGTTGGGGGGAGGCATCTAACAGCTTATTGCAGAGTGGGGAGCCATCTGTGATCTAGCTAGTGGTACAGGTAGAGGGGCAGGTGGCAGACAGCTGGGCATGTGATTTCAAAGACTAGGGCATGAGATAACAGCACACATCTGGCTAATGTGGGGACACAAATTCAATGGGGTACTGGGATAGGGGGTGGGGAACAGCGAGTTACCTTAGTTTTTTTCCAGGAAGATAAGGTTAGCTCCCATCTGTGCAACTCAGGAAAGCTGCTGGTGGTAGTGGTGGTGGTGGAAAGGATCCAGATAGCATAGGCTGTAAAGCAGCCATTGTAGTCTCACTTGCTGTGCTCTGCTGCATGTTTTGCCACTGGTAAGTCCACCTAGGGTTTGGTAACAGCTTGGCAGTGGCCATTCATTCTAGTTGACAGCTGGTTGGTTGTCATACCAATGTAAAACACTGTGCACTGGTTGAAGCAGAGCTGGTATATAACATGGCTGCTTTCACAGATGGCCCAACCTCTGGTGGGGTAGAGTAAGGCTGTGACAGGACTGGAGTAGGTGGTACTGGATGGGTGCATTGGGCAGGTCTTGCATCTGGGTCTTCCACAGGCAGGGGATTGGGGACAGGAATGGAATAGGGATGGACTAGGATGTTGTGGAGATTGGGAGGGTGGTGAAACACCACTTTATGAGGAGGTTGGAAGTATCTTGGCCAGGATATCCATCATTTCAGGGCATGATGGTAGTTAATGCCCTGACGAATTAGTGGTTGTCATTCCAATCTGGGGTGGTATTGGGTGACAAAGGGGTGCACTTCTTTGTGGATGGTACTTGGGATGGATGTGAGGATCAGGTGTGTGTGAAGAAATGACACAGGAGGGCTGTTTACAGTGACCCCACCGAAAGAATCTCGGTTCTTGTTGATCAACGTCTCTAACCAATTGTCCAAAACCTAGCCTCCCAAATTAAAGATACCAACCATTTCGTGCACTGATTCTCCACCATCCCCACAACCTTACCTCCCAGATCCCTACTCGTCACTGTTGATGTAACCTCACCATTCACCACCATCCCTCGTGTCCATGGCCTTGCTGCAGTTGAACATTACCTCTCCCAAAGCCTTGCAAATTCCAGTCCCTCCACTCCATTCCTCATACAACTAACCAACTACATTCCAACCCTTAACTATTTCACCTTTGAAGGTAAGGTATACAAACAAATTTGTGGCACAGCCATGGGCACCTGCATGGCACCCTCCTAAGCCAACGTCTTCATTGGCCACCTAGAGGAAACATTCCTAGCTTCCCAGAACCTCAAACCCCTGGTCTGGTTCAGTTTTCTTGTTGAATCCTTTGTAATCCTGACCCGAGCCCAGGACACGTTAGTCTCATTCCACACAATCTCAACACCTTCTCTCTCATCCACTTCACCTGGTCATCCCCCACCTATTGTGCCACCTTCCTAGATGTCAAACTCCTCTTTTCAGATGGCTCCATCCACACCTCAGTCCTCATAGACCCACCAATCACCAACAGTACCAGCACTTTGACAGCTGCCACACCTTCCATACCAAACATCTTCCCATACCCATGCAGCCCACCACCCGTGGTCGATGCATCTACAGTGATGAGAACTCACTCACCCAGTATGCTGAAGGTCTCGCAAAGGCATTCACAGCCAGACAGTACCCTTCAGACCTACTCCTCAAACAGATCTCCCATGCCATATCCTCACACACACCTGATCCTCACATCCACCCAAGTCTCAAAGAAGCGCCCCCTTGTCATATAATACCAGTCCGGACTGGGACGAGTGAACCACATCCTTCGTCATGGCTTTGATTGTCTATCATCATGCCCTGAAATGAGAGACATCCTGCCCAAGATACTTCCAACTTCTCCCAAAGTGGTGTTCCGCCGCCCACGCAACATCCATCATGCACTAATCCATCCCTATGCCATTTCCATCCCCAATCCTCTGCCACAGGGATCGTACTCCGGTGAAGATCCAGATGCAAGATGTGACCAATCCACCCATCCTAGCTCCACGTACATCAGTTCTGTAACAGGGTTATCCTTCTCCATCAGAAGCTGGGCCACGTGTGAGAAGCTCTGCTGCAACCTCTGCACAGCATTTTGCACTGGTATGACAACTAACCAGCTGTCAACTAGAATGAGTGGCCCAACATGCAGCAGAGCACAACATTAGAGACCAGCACCAGCTCTTCTGAGCTACACAGATGGTAGCTATCCTTACAGCATATCCTTCACTCTGGTAACCTTCTTGGCCAAAACCGAAGGTAATTCGCTGCCCCCCCCCCTTTCGTGTGTGTGTGTGTGTGTGTGTGTGTGTGTGTGTGTGTGTGTGTGTGTGTGTGTGTGTGTGTGTGTGGTGCGGGGGGGGGGGGGGGGGGGGGCGCGTTCTGTTATCTCACACCCTAGTCAGTGAAATCGCATGCTCAGCTGTCTACCACCTGCAACCTCCTCCACCTGCATGCCTAACTGGCCCAAAGATAGCTCCCCACTCTCCCACGAGGTGCTAGATGCTTTCCCCTAACCCCTTCCCTGCCTCCTGCCTCTCTCCATACCTCACCTCCCCCACCCCCATCACCACCCCACCCCACTCCATCCCCTCACCTCACCCCAGTACACTCACTTGGCCCAGGAAAGAGCTGGCAAGCGACTGAGCTCACTGTAGGGAGACAGGCTTTTGCATGTGAATGAGTGCGTGCGTGCGTATGTACATGTTTTTACTACAAGATTGAAAAAGGAGGTGCATTCCAAAAGCTAGCCAAGCTCTGTGCCTTTCATTTGTGTACCAATCAATGACACAGCACTTCTGCCTTTCAGTGAATCATCTTCTTTATTCTGAAATAATTTGTAATTCTCAACCAGAACTTTCCATATGTTATTGTCTTTTAATTGCTTATGTCTGCAATTTAAAGTGTAATCTTTACAGTGAGTAACAATCTATCTTTTCCTAAAGTGATGATAATCCAACCTGGAGTTTCCATTGTTTGACATTACACAGTTTTTAAAAAAAAGAAGTGGGACCAAGATTTTATACAAAGGAAGAGTAAAAACCAATTAAAAATTAAAAACACAATTTTTGTTACACAAGAAATCAGAAATATAAATAATATAAAAATACAGCAACAAGAGAAATTACATCTCTGACATACCATTCATAAACCATCAGTAGGCATTAACAGAGTTTGCATAACTGTGGCTCAATTAATAATTGAAGAAATACAGTCAGTAATAACAGTTTGCACACCACCATTTTACATTAATATTTAATTTGATTTTGCTTCACCCGTAAGTGATGACTTCCAAACAAACCAAATGTAGTGAGTGACTGTGGTACACTTCATAGAAAATGTACCAGTGAACTCCAACTTCAGGAATAACCATGAGTCATTCAGTTATACACATGTAAGTGGTTTAGTATGAGCACTTGCTTTAGTCCAACACATTTTTGGAACATTTATTTCAAATGTAAAATTAGTTGTAAAAGAGGCTATACTTTATTTATATTTTTTAAAATGACATTCACTGACATTTGCATGTACTTTTGTTTTTAATATTACTTTTTATAAATTTTTGTTCTTTTAAAAAACGTTTTAGAAAGTTTCAAGTTTTATAACTTCACAAATTTCCATTCCTGGCAATGTGTTTTCTAAAATACCCAGTTCACGTGACTGGCTACAGAAATCACAAGTTGGTGCAGAGGACGTTGTTTGCTATCCTCCCACCTCGCCTATGCTTTTTCCTTCTCCCCCTTTTACCCACTCTCTTCTTTCCTGTACCCAGTCACTCCCATATCCGCATGTAATATTGCAGTGCAATATTCTAATTTCAATCTTTTATTATGTGACAGTATGATGTACTTTCATTGAAGCGTTAAATGACTTCATGATGTTCAAAGTGCCTAATTATATTTGTTCATATATCTGTATAGAACTTTTTAGTGGATTAAGCACACTTGAGGATGGCAACTACGTGCCAAAACAAGTGACATGTAAATTTTTTATATCGAAGCAATTGTGATGTAACAAATTAATATCCACACATTTAAAAAGGTCGCATACATCAAGTTGGCAATACGACAGATTTTAAAAAGTGACTGGTCATTACAGAATCAGTATCTTTGTAAGTTACTAGTATTGCTGTTATCAGGATTGCTGTCTTCCCTAAATATCTAATTCCAACTATTTTTGTTGATAACAATATGGTTCTAGGATGAAAGTAATATCAATCCGATATTGCATAATAAGCTGCATTAGGTTAGTTTTTACAGCTCTGGAGTGCTGTAGATTTACTTGTATGTCCATGATTTGTTTTTGAGTCATTTGACTTGTATTTGGTGTCATCATTAGTGATAATCAATACTCCGTTTAGGCTATGTACTGTTTACTTTCAACATATAAATCTACTGCATTGTTCTTATCCGAAAACAGAGATGACAAACACATATCTCATTTAGTGTCCATTTCTTTTTAGTTGCACTTAAAAATCACTGTAGTTGACAATGTTTGGTGATTTCTTTGTGTTTTGTGAATTGTTTGTCGGTTAATTGTTGCAGAGCTAAAATATCTTTAGTGTACTGTTTTGCAATAAGAAGTGTTATTTCTGGTTGCTTGTTGCTTTTGAAAAGGCTTTGAATTATTTTGGAGACAGGTGGTTATCTTTAGGGATCTCTTCTGCCAATAGGGCAATATTTGTTGAGGAACTTGATACTGACGAACTGCATTCAGATCCTGTACCATTTCATCTTTTATTGTGTACTGCCAGGTGCAGATGTTGTATCAGTAGCAGCTGCTGCACTTGACGTTGTGTGAGCTTCGGTATTAGCTGGAAATGATAACAGATTTACCAGATACTGTCTCGCTAAATTCATTTAAGTTGTTAATTTTCTTTGGAAGGACTATGACAGTTTCATCTGCCAGGTTTTTTTTTTTTTTTTTAATCTGGAGTTCATCAGAAAAATTGTAATTGGTCAGGTTTGAACTGTTGGCAGTATCTTTAGAAAATTCAAGATGAGATTAATGGCTTTTAGTATGTTAGTTGACATTTATAGTACAACAGCAGAAGAGACAGATGTATGTTGCTCTTCTTCAGACTGTGTTGGAGACAGGGCAATTTCAGGAGCTGCTTCTTTACAGTGATGACATATGAGGGGCGTTCAGAAAGTAAGCTCCGATCGGTCGCGAAATGGAAACGACTATGAAAATCCGATAAAGCTTTGCACAGATGTGTTGGGTAGTGTCTCTAGTATAACCCCAGTTAGCATCACGTCGCTCTTCTCATTTCTGAGCTCGCAGTGAGTGCGTAAAGATGTCTAGAAAATAGTGTCTGCCGCCAAGTACGAGGGCCTGGTGAAAAATTTCGCCTGAAGCTATGCAGCTAACATTACATAACTGTCGTGCTGTTTCTTCTTCAAGACAATTCTCAGCCGCATTCTGCAGGGGCAATGAAGATGCTCCTGCATCGTTTTCAAATGGAAATGTTAGATTACCCACAATACAGTCCACAATTGTCTCCCCCTGAGTTTCATCTCTGGTCACATGAACCGCTGTCTTTGAAGACAACATTTTGACACAGACAACGAGGTGTAGGCCAGCGTGGAGAATTGGCGGAAAGCACTGGCGGCTGCCTTCTATGATGAGGCTATTGAAAAGTTGGTACAACGCTATGACAAAAGTCTAAGTCAGAACGGCGACTACGTAGAGAAGTAGCTGAAAGGTGTAGCTAATTGTTACAAGTAAAACATTTCTGATGTTCACTGTGGTTTCAATTTGGCAATCAATCGGAGCTTACTTTCTGAACAGGCCTCGTACTATGTCATCCACAGTAATGATCAAATGGTTGAATATGTTTTGAGCAGTATGGCAAAGTGATTTTATATGATAGCATTCCTGAACTTGGGAGCTGATTATAATGTCTCTAACATGTCCTAGTGTATGTCCCCATTTAGATATTTTATTAACTATAACAGCATTACTAACAGAGGGAAATACATTTGAAGAAACAACATGTGTACTGACACTCTTAATACACTTTATTGGCATCATTAACTCCTTAACACACAAATTACCTTCTTGCACTAATCAATTTACATTTTCAACAGCTCTTGTAAAAATACAAATATTGCTCCAGATTTATACGAGTAATGTGTAATAGTGATGCTATAAATTATTTCAGTTTCTGATTTTTCGTAGTCATCCATTACAGTATTGAGAACAAAACAGAGGATTGCAATTTTGATGGAAATTTGGTGATGCAGTTCAGTCATGGAGGTTCCAGTCGAGCTTCCATTTGTGTGCACAATCATAGCTTTGATGTTGACCGTTGACTGCAGCACCATGCTGTAACTGTTCGAGGAGCTTGACGTGCTGACAAAGCTGCCTCGTTTAACTTAATTACATGGGAACCTCGGCCCCTGCGCTAAAATGAATTACATCACAGTGATTGTTGTGAAGTAAACTATAACACAACAGAGTTCAAGAACTTTAACAGTTGTGTTAAACCACTGTTCTTAGGACCTATTCTTTTGGTGTACCCACATTCTATGAGTCGTCCCTAGCAATTTTCTCTATTGTTAGTGTAGTTGTATATTATTTGTTAATTTTGTAAATGTTATACTGCTGCCTAATATCCACATTTGTTTTCTTCCCTGAGTCCATGTTTTTAATTTATTATTCGTTAATTCTAATCTTGCACACATGTGAATTGGTCAAATTCGTGGATGTGGAATTTTTGCGTTCCTGTGATTTTGTTGTAAATATCTACCATCAAGTGGAATGCTGTATCAGTTTTCCATAACATTTCTCTTACATCCTTTTTTTCCATTCCAGTTCGCTCATTGCTTTCAGCTAGATAAATGTTTCCTTATTTCAGATTTTTCCCTTCTTTGTGATGAAATTTGGTGATGCAGTTTTTTTGTTGGTAATACCTTCATTTTTGTTCCAAGACGATTTGCAGGCCTACTTTTTCTGTTGTTTTAAGTGTTCGTGGCTGTTGCGATGCTATCTGCACACTGTCTGTCAGAATTGAAAAATCTGTTTTTTGTTTTTGCAGAGTAGTGGCTGGAAGAAAATTAGTAAAATTGGTACAATGTTTCACCCTTTTTCTCCGTAGGTGAAACTGGTTTTAAAACACAATCGTTATTTTGTTGAGTCACCATTTCCTGAAGTGCTTCAGAAGCTGCTGAAAGATCCAGTAATTCAAGAATGCCGGTTACGTCGAAATGTGGAAGATGGTGCTGAGGGTGATGGCCTGATCACACAGACACAGGACAAGAAAGGTACAACACAGGTCAGTTGATTTCCAGCATTTCTTAAATCTCTCTCGAATATGGCGTTTATGCCATTTGCATCATAAATGTGTTCTTCTTGAATTTCCTGTCATCTTTATATGCATTATTTGCGTATGCAGTTTGGCAGCAGTGCACCTCCTACAGAAGGTGCAGGGCCGACAGATGCAGATGGCCAGGCTGTACCAGAGGACATAACTAGCTTCTATGACAAGATTGATAAGGAAGATGAGGATGAAGAGGATTCTGTTACAAAAATTGTGTCATTTGAAGTCAACCAGGTCAGCTTTTTTTTAGTGTAGTTGTTTACAGTTTGTACATAATCATAATCTTTAGACAACAGAGTTATGTTGGTACATGTTGAAGAATTTAAACATATTGTCCACTGGTTCAAACAATTGCAAAAGATATTGAGCACAAAAAATATGAGTATTGTTTTACTGTGAACAGTCAGAACACAATTATGGAGCTAGGACCAATATCCAAACACATAAAAACACGTACTTATCAATTGCTGATACATTAACATTTAGCAGTGCTGACACAAACATAAAGCGCTTCAGTATTGCATTATATTTGTTTTCAGGATAAATTTATCATTAGAATTAATGTTCAGAGTAGCTCACAGTTCTGTAGTGATTAAACAATAATCCTTTGATAAGGTATTTCCTCCTAAAAATCAGCAGATTTTTAGATGCTCTCTCTCTCTCTCTCTCTCTCTCTCAAAATACTGCTGTACTAATTCACCTGTCTGAGATCAGAAAATTTGAGCCAATTACTGAACTTTTTTGTTTTCCATCCACACTTTTGTACATTCTTCTCTGGTAGCTTCAGACATTATTTTGCTTAATATAAACATGCCATGCCGTTGAATTCAATGGTTTTTGCAATAGCAGCTGCTTTGTTAATAATGAGCTGTTACTCATGTTATTTCAGTCCAGGTTTAACTATTAGATAACCCTATTTCCTCTCACTGTTTATCCTCACTTTTAAATGAATGTATTGTAGTTCTGGAAGCCAACATTTGTGGCAAGTTTCCTTTCTTATTTATTTGTGTCTGCAGCAACCTATAAAGTAATCACTTCTCATCTTTGACTCCTACCCCCGTGAACCATGGACCTTGTCGTTGGTGGGGAGGCTTGCGTGCCTCAGCGATACAGATGGCCGTGCCGTAGGTGCAACCACAATGGAGGGGTATCTGTTGAGAGGCCAGACAAACGTGTGGTTCCTGAAGAGGGGCAGCAGCCTTTTCAGTAGTTGCAGGGGCAACAGTCTGGATGATTGACTGATCTGGCCTTGTAACAATAACCAAAACGACCTTGCTGTGCTGGTACTGTGAACGGCTGAAAGCAAGGGGAAACTACGGCCGTAATTTTTCCCGAGGGCATGCAGCTTTACTGTATGATTAAATGATGATGGCGTCCTCTTGGGTAAAATATTCCGGAGGTAAAATAGTCCCCCATTCGGATCTCCGGGCGGGGACTACTCAAGAGGATGTCGTTATCAGGAGAAAGAAAACTGGCGTTCTACGGATCGGAGTGTGGAATGTCAGATCCCTTAATCGGGCAGGTAGGTTAGAAAATTTAGAAAGGGAAATGGATAGGTTAAAGTTAGATATAGTGGGAATTAGTGAAGCTCAGTGGCAGGAGGAACAAGACTTTTGGTCTGGTGAATACAGGGTTATGAATACAAAATCAAATAGGGGTAATGCAGGAGTAGGTTTAATAATGAATAAAAAATAGGAGTGCGGGTAAGCTACTACCAACAGCATAGTGAACACATTATTGTGGCCAAGATAGACACGAAACCCACACCTACTACAGTAGTACAAGTTTATATGCCAACTAGCTCTGCAGATGATGAAGAAATTGATGAAATGTATGATGAGATAAAAGAAATTATTCAGGTAGTGAAGGGAGACGAAAATTTAAAAGTCATGGGTGACTTGAATTCGAGAGTAAGGAAAAGGGAGAGAAGGAAACATAGTGGGTGAATATGGATTGGGGGAGAGAAATGAAAGAGGAAGCCGTCTGGTAGAATTTTGCACAGAGCATAACTTAATCATAGCTAACACTTGGTTCAAGAATCATGAAAGAAGGTTGTATACATGGAAGAATCCTGAAGATACTAGAAGGTATAAGATAGATTATATAATGGTAAGACAGAGATTTAGGAACCAGGTTTTAAATTGTAAGAAATTTCCAGGGGCAGATGTGGACTCTGACCACAATGAAGGCAGCAGAGGATCAAGTAGGTAAAAAGACGAGGGCTAGTAGAAATCCTTGGGTAACAGAAGAAATATTGAAATTAATTGATGAAAGGAGAAAATATAAAAATGCAGTAAATGAAGCAGGCAAAAGGGAATACAAATGTCTCAAAAATGAGATCGACAGGAAGTGCAAAATAGCTAAGCAGGGATGGCTAGAGGACAAATGTAAGGATGTAGAGGCTTATCTCACTAGGGGTAAGATAGATACTGCCTACAGGAAAATTAAGGAGACCTTTGGAGAAGAGAGAGCCACTTGTATGAATATCAAGAGCTCAGATGGAAACCCAGTTCTATGCAAAGAAGGGAAAACAGAAAGGTGGAAGGAGTATTTAGAGGTTCTATACAAGGGCGATGTACTTGAGGACAATATTATGGAAATTGAAGAGGATGTAGATGAAGATGAAATGGGAGATACGATACTGCGTGAAGAGTTTGACAGAGCACTGAAAGACCTGAGTCGAAACAAGGCCCTGGGAGTAGACAACATTCCATTGGAACTACTGACTGTCTTGGGAGAGCCAGTCCTGACAAAACTCTACCATCCGGTGAGCAAGATGTATGAGACAGGCGAAATACCCTCAGACTTCAAGAAGAATATAATAATTCCACTCCCAAAGAAAGCAGGTTTTGACAGATGTGAAAATTACTGAACTATCAGTTTAATAAGTCACAGCTGCAAAATACTAATGCAAATTCTTTACAGACAAATGGAAAAACTGGTAGAGGCCGACCTTGGCAAAGATCAGTTTGGATTCCGCAGAAATGTTGGAACACGTGAGGCAATACCTTAAAAGAAAGATTAATCTGTAGACTTAGAGAAAGCTTTTGACAATGTTGAGTGAAATACTCTCTTTCAAATTCTAAAGGTGTCAGGTGTAAAATACAGGGAGCAAAAGGCTATTTACAATTTGTACAGAAACCAGATGGCAGTTATAAGAGTCGAGGGACATCAAAGGGAAGCAGCGGTTGGGAAGGGAGTGAGACAGGGTTGTAGCCTGTCCCCGATGTTATTCAATCTGTATATTGAGCAAGCAATGAAGGAAACAAAAGAAAAATTCGGAGTAGGTATTAAAGTCCATGGAGAACAAAAAAAAAAAAAAAAACGTTGAGGTTCGCCGATGACATTGTAATTCTGTCAGAGACAGCAAAGGACTTGGAAGAGCAGTTGAACAGAATGGACAGTGTCTTGAAAGGAGGATATAAGATGAACACCAACAAAAGCAAAACAAGGATAATGGAATGTAGTCGAATTAAGTCGGGTGATGCTGAAGGAATTAGATTAGGAAATGAGACACTTAAAGCAGTAAATGAGTTTTGCTATTTGGGGAGTAAAATAACTGATGATGGTCGAAGTAGAGAGGATATAAAATGTAGACTGGCAAAGGCAAGGAAAGCGTTTCTGAAGAAGAGAAATTTGTTAACATCGAGTATAGATTTAAGTGTCAGGAAGTCGTTTCTGAAAGTATTTGTATGGAGCGCAGCCATGTCTGGAAGTGAAACATGGACGATAACCAGTTTGGACAAGAAGAGAATAGAAGCTTTCGAAATGTGGTGCTACAGAAGAATGCTGAAGATTAGATGGGTAGATCACATAACTAATGAGGAGGTATTGAATAGAATTGGGGAGAAGAGAAGTTTGTGGCACAACTTGACAAGAAGAAGGGACCGGTTGGTAGGACATTCTGAGGCATCAAGGGATCACAAATTTAGCATTGGAGGGCAGCGTGGAGGGTAAAAATTGTAGAGGGAGACCAAGAGATGAATACACTAAGCAGATTCAGAAGGATGTAGGCTGCAGTAAGTACTGGGAGATGAAGAAGCTTGCACACGATAGAGTAGCATGGAGAGCTGCATCAAACCAGTCTCAGAACTGAAGACAACAGCAAGAACATCTTTGACTAGTTTCACAGAAATCATTTCCTTAATCGGGTAAGACTGTTGCATGTACAGCAGATAAAACTGCATACACTTTCTGTGATTACAACAGAATGTAACCATTTATACCACAAACAGATGAATTCTGATGGCAAGTAACAAGTGCAGATCTATGGATGGAAAAAATTTATTTTGATCACGTAATTTATTTGTTAGGGCATACAATGTGATACATACTAGATAAAATACTTGTGCTGTTATGCTAATTCTTTGTGAAATGTTCACGTGAAGAGGAAAGAAAATTTCACACTGATAATAATGAAGCTGCAGTGGCTAAATTGAGAGAACACTTAGTTGAAAACACCTACTAACAGCTCCAAGTCCTATTAAGTTGTAAGATTTTTCTCCTTTAGTCAGCATTTAAATTTATTGATATTTTTAGGAAATTTGCATTGAACATTGAAAGTACATTAGTTCAACTGTTTCAGTTTCTTTCCCTGCACTTTAGTATTGTTCTGTGGGATTATGAAATAATTTTCAGGCCTCCGTGTAATCCTCATTTTTAAGCCTGTGAAATTGTGTTAGTCTTTTTTTCTGTCACTGTAAAATAATTTAAAAAGAATAAGACCAAGAAAAATGCTGAATTGTGAAAGGAGGGGGACAACTTTTGTGCAATGTCTGTAGACTTTCTTTTACTTTTGTGTAAGAAACTGGAAATGATTTACTAATAAATTTCTTTTCCTTTCTTTCCTTGTTACAGGAAAAAATTGAGGTGATCCAGAAGCGCTGTATTGAGCTTGAGCATCCTCTGCTGGCAGAGTATGATTTTCGAAATGACACTGTGAATCCAGATATCAAGTTAGTATTCACATATATAATTGTCAGATCCATATTTATTACAAAAACGTATGTATGTATGTATGTTCCACATCACCTCCTAAACCACTAGAGTGATTTCAACCAAACTTGGTACTTGTATCCCTTATGTCTAGAAAGAATCGCTGTGGAGTAAGAACCACCTACCTATTAAAAGGATTTTGGTGGTGGTCGGTGGGGAGGGGGGGGGGGGGGGAGGGGCCATGAAAAAGAAGTGTAGGCACGACTTGCGAGTATCCAGACTTTACTTGTCCAGTATTTGAGAATGAGAGCACTTAGTGACTTGCAACAAATTGTACACGAGATTTCAAACTACAGAACTTTTTCTCACTGACAGTGCCCACAAAATGATGAAAATTAAAAAAAGTTTATCGCCAACTACATTTTCATTGTTCATGCTGTAAAACTGCTGTGTTATTATTTGTTGGCTATTAACTCTTATTTGCAACGCATTTCACAGATGGTATATATGTCACTGAACGTACCTACAAAATTATATCATTTTACGACACGTTATTCAGGAGATATGATGTCATAAACGTTGCGGTACATGAAAACAAAACTGCAGGCAAAATTCATTAGAGATACAAATGAACTATGTGTACAGACAACACAAAAGTTTTCTGGGTAATGATACTGCATCATATTGTATAAAACTGCTGCTGGAGAAAACCGGTGTTTTAGCCATGGTTGCAGTGGCCTCCTCCTGGGTCTGTCACTACTGTCACCAGTAGACCCAGAAGAAGGCCACTGCAAGCATGGCCAAAACGTTGGTTTTCTCCGGCAGTGGTTTGATACAATATGATGTGCTACCATACCCAGAAAACTTTTATGTAGACTGACTCTCGGCACAGAAGCCTACACAGTTATATGTGTACAGATATGGATGAAATATGTTAAATATGCATGACATGCTTACAAAGGCGAACCTACACTATGTGACCAAAAGTAACCGGACACCACCAAAAACATATGTTTTTCATATTAGGTGCCTTGTGCTGCCGCCTACTGCCAGGTACTCCATATCAGCAACTACAGTAGTCATTAGACATCATGAGAGAGCAGGATGGGGCGCTCCGCGGAACTCACGGACGTGGAACGTGGTCAGGTGATTGGGCGTCACTGTGTCATACGTCTGTATGCGAGATTTCCACACTCCCAAACATCCCTATGACCACTGTTTCCAATGTGATAGTGAAGTGGGAACGTGAAGGGACACACACAAAAACATACAGGCTGACCTCGTCTGTTGACTGACAGAGACCGCCAACAGTTGAAGAAGGTTGTAATGTGTAATAGGCAGACATCTATCCAGACCATCACACAGGAATTCCAAACTGCATCAGGATCCACTGCAAGTACTATGACAGTTAGGCGGGAGGTGAGAAAACTTGGATTTAATTTTCATGTGGCTGCTCTTAAGCTACACATCACACCGGTAATGCCAAACCACACCTCACTTGGTGTAAGGAATGTAAAAATTGGATGATTGATTGGTGGATAAATGTTGTGTGGAGTGTCAAATCATGGTACACATTGTGGCGATCTGATTGCAGGGTGTGGGTACGGCGAATGCCTGGTGAATGTCATCTGCCACTGTGTATAGTGCCAACAGTAAAATTCGGAGGCAGTGGTTTTATGGTGCGGTGCTGTTTTTCATGGAGGGGGCTTGCATCCCTTGTTGTTTTGCATGGCACTATCACAGCACAGGCCTACATTGATGTTTTAAGCACCTTCTCGATTCCCACTATTGAAGAGCAATTTGGAGATGGCATCTTTCAACATTACCACGCACCTGTTCATAATACAAGGCCTGTGGTTGAGTGATTACAAGACAGTAACATCCCTGTAATGGACTGGCCAGCACAGTATCCTGACCTGATTCCTATAGAACACCTTTGTGATGTTTTGGAGCACCAACTTCATGCCAGGCCTCACCAACCAACATAGATACCTCCCCTCAGTGCAGCACTCCGTGGAGAATGGGCTGCCATTCCCCAAGAAACCTTCCAGCACCTGATTGAACATATGTCTGTGAGAGTGGAAGCTGTAATCGAGGCCAACACTGCACTGAATTCCAGCATTACCGATGGAGGGCACCACGAACTTGTAAGCCATTTTCAACCAGGTGTCCGGATACTTTTGATCACATAGTGTATGTGTCGAAGACATCTCCTAAACACCTGGATCGATATAAATGAAACTTGGTACATGTATTACTTACTATCAGGAAAGAAATACTAATGGTGTAAGAACCAGCAACCTCCTGTTGAGGTAGAGGTGATAATGTGGAGAGAGAAGGAGGTTGTAGGAGATGAACAGAAAGACAGATAGGAGGGTGGAGGAGATGGAGAGAGGTGGAAGAAGCAGATGACACAGACGAGTGCGAAGCAGATGAACAGAAAAGGAGGAGGAGGGTATGGACAGAGAGAGGAGGAAGGAGGAGATGAACTAATAGAAGATTGGAATAAATATATACCTGGCAATCCTGAGTATTCAGCTAGTTTTTTTTAATAATGTTACACAGCTGTTATTTTTAAAGACATTTTGTGTCTCTGATACTTGAACTAAAATTAGATAAATGTAAGCAAAGAGGTTATACTTGCTTGGTTTTGTCAATAATAATTTTGAGGAAAAAGAACAAAATGTTCAAATTGAAAAACTGGTAGTTCCTTATTTGTGAGATGTAGGAAAGGCAACAAACTGCCAGCAACCGAAGACCATTAAAATGACATACCAGAAACAGGCTGTAGACAAACAATTTTGAGAATGTGATGATGTATATGATCCATTTGACAAGAACGGGGAGATGACAACCCAATAGAAGAATTTGATATTCTGACCATGATAGTTTCCATGACAGGGTTGGCTTTCCCAGTGAGGCTTCTGTGCTCCACTGTCATCTTAACAGGACTGCATACTAATGGCTCCTAACCGAGCGAGGTGGCGCAGTGGTTAGACACTGGACTCGCATTCGGGAGGACGACGGTTCAATCCCGCGTCCGGCCATCCAGATTTAGGTTTTCCGTGATTTCCCTAAATCACTCCAGGTAAATGTCGGGATGGTTCCTCTGAAAGGGCACGGCCGACTTCCTTCCCCATCCTTCCCTAATCCGATGAGACCGATGACCACGCTGTCTGGTCTCCTTCCCCAAACCAACCAACCTAATGGCTCCTAGATTCCCAGCCACCAAACCAGCATCAGTCACTTCCAGTGAGCCATTTTGCACTTGACTGGCCGTGGTAGCCTGTGGCATCGGCCCCCACATAGCTTGCCACCGGCCACGGTTGTTGATTATTCAAGGTTTCACTGCACCTGAGACACACTGATTGTAGCAGCTGCTGTGACCTACAACAATAATTCACCGCCAGATGTGTGGGTAGAGGCACACTCTTCCAATGTCACCAGATGTGGGCTTGAACTACTGTAGTAATAAAAGAACTGTACTGCCTTTGAACAACTTCCAACTCACCCCAACCCACTAGCCTCCCCTGGGGCACAGCCACAGCCTCTACAATAAATCTGCTTCAATTTATTAATTCTCTTAATTTGGCTGTCAAGTGTAACTAACCTTTGAAAGTCATTATTATTTAATTGTGCACTTAAGTACATAATAAGAGAATGGTATAAGACTTAACCTAAAGAACACACGAAGTAGAAGCTCCAAAAATGAGTTTAGACTGCTTGGAATTTGCTGGTGATTGTGCTCTCCTAGCTAACAGTGTTCAAGAAACCAGACAACAAATTAAATCACTGCAAGAAAATTGGCCTTAGAATATTGTTTGGAAAAAAAAGGAAAAAAAAGAGAAAAATAATACTAACTGATCCATCACTTGCAAATAACAGCACAATAGAAAAACACAAAATCAAAACTGTTGGTTGAATTTAAATATTTAGGTGAAACATAATATGCAACCTAAACAAGAAACTGATGTGGCAAAGAGAATAAAAACATGAACAATGCAAATGACATTGCCAAAAACACACATGACAAAAAAACCTATCAACAGTTGCAGGATTAAAACCTTATAAGACCGTAACAACCTAAAATAACATTTGCATCTTCAGAAGAGGTAATACAACAGGAAGTTACAGAATACTAAAGACACAAAGAATAATAATTAGGAAGTGCATGGAGGATAGCTTCAAATTAAACAGTATACAAGAAAACGGAACTGGTAATAAACTTAATCAGAAAGAGAGACCCTCATTCTTTGGGCATCTGATCAGAACACCAGAAAACACAATTGGAAAGAGAACAATAGAGAATATGTGGAATACTAAGAGCAACATTTAATGGATTACAGAAATTAAGGAAGTTTTAAGAGAAATGGAATTTAAAGTAGGTGATTGAAAAATCAACAGATAAAACCAAAATACTGCAATACATTCAAACAGACCACAAAAGAAGATAAATAGAAGTACTACAGCAAGGTTGATCTCAAAGAAAGAAAGAAAACAACTTATAATACGTTTGTTTATATCTGAACAAATGAAGATACATGGGAAAGACAGAAGAACAAGAAGAATCCTTTGCATAATAATAAATTACAGTAAACCTTTGTGTAACCATTGTACTATTGAATTGAATTGTGTTATTGGGTTATAGCAATTCCTTGTATAAACCTTTGCATAAATGCCTGAAGTGGTGCAATGAAGGTCATAAAATTAATAATAATAATAATAATAATAATAATAAC
Organism: Schistocerca nitens; assembly: GCF_023898315.1. NCBI lineage: Eukaryota > Metazoa > Arthropoda > Insecta > Orthoptera > Acrididae > Schistocerca > Schistocerca nitens. The sequence continues at coordinate 691,645,853 of NC_064617.1, forward strand.
AAACAGCCAAATGTAAGAAAAATAGCATAGTCAAGGGAAAATACAATAAACAAGAAGATTACATATTGGATAACCACAGCGACTGCATACAGGCGATGGAAAAAATAGATGCCTATAAATATCTAGGATACAGACAAAAAATAGGAATAGATAATACAAATATTAAAGAAGAACTAAAAGAAAAATATAGACAAAGACTAACAAAAATACTGAAAACAGAATTGACAGCAAGAAACAAGACAAAAGCTATAAATACTTATGCTATACCAATATTGACCTACTCATTTGGAGTAGTGAAATGGAGTAACACAGACCTAGAAGCACTCAATACACTTACACGATCACAATGCCACAAATATATAATACATCACACACATTCAGCAACAGAAAGATTCACATTAAGCAGAAAGGAAGAAGGAAGGGAATTTATAGACATAAAAAACCTACATTATGGACAGGTAGACAATTTAAGAAAATTCTTTATAGAACGAGCAGAAATTAGCAAAATACACAAAGCAATCACTCATATAAATACATCGGCTACACCAGTACAATTTCATAACCGCCTCTACAAACCTTCAGATCACATAACATCAACAGATACGAAGAAAGTAAATTGGAAAAAGAAAACACTACATGGCAAGCACCCGTATCATCTAACACAGCCACACATCGATCAAGACGCATCCAACACATGGCTAAGAAAAGGCAATATATACAGTGAGACGGAAGGATTCATGATTGCAATACAGGATCAAACAATAAACACCAGATATTACAGCAAGCATATTATTAAAGATCCCAATACCACAACAGATAAATGCAGACTTTGCAAACAACAAATAGAAACAGTAGATCACATCACAAGCAGATGTACAATACTAGCAAATACAGAATACCCCAGAAGACATGACAATGTAGCACAAATAATACATCAACAGCTTGCCTTACAACATATAAACTTATAAAACAACATGTTCCCACATACAAGTATGCACCACAAAATGTACTGGAGAATGATGAATACAAATTATACTGGAACAGAACCATTATAACAGATAAAACAACACCACATAACAAACCTGACATCATACTCACAAATAAAAAGAAGAAATTAACACAACTAATCGAAATATCCATACCCAATACAACAAATATACAAAAGAAAACAGGAGAAAAAATTGAAAAATACATCCAACTGGCTGAGGAAGTCAAGGACATGTGGCATCAGGATAAAGTTGACATTATACCAATTATACTATCAACTACAGGAGTCGTACCACACAATATCCACCAGTACATCAATGCAATACAGCTACATCCAAACATATATATACAACTACAAAAATCTGTAATTATTGATACATGTTCAATGACCCGAAAGTTCCTAAATGCAATGTAACATATACCGTACAGTTAAAAGGAAGTCACGCTTGATGAAGGTCCGCGTCACTTTCCATTTTTAACCAGACCTAAGGTCTGAGAAAGGAAAGAAGATAACAATAATAATAACAATAACTCACATGTTAGATATAGAAGAAAAATTTCAGCTGACATATATAGAATACAAAGACACCCTATACAGACATTAGACCATTCTTGCATAGACCGCTAAATAACCCACAAGTCGAAACAACAATAAAAACTATCAACACAATCATACACAACAAAATAAATAAAAACACAACTATGGAAGAGTTACAACTACTGGTTTATATAGGAGCACTCACTACACTAAATATACACACTAGGCAGAGATCAGAACCAACCAACACACAGAAGAAACCCACAAAACCAGCATGGCAACACAGGCTACAGATCAGAATAGAAAAACTGAGAAAAGACATCGGACAGCTAACACAATTTAGAAGAAATGAAATGTCAGGAAAAAAATGAAAAAGGTTAGGTAAAATCTCACAACAAGAAGCGATAGAGCAATTAGATGAAGAGAAGCAGAAATTACAAGCATTGGCCAAACGACGTAGAAGATACAAAAAAAGTGAAAATAGAAGGAAACAAAACCAAAAATTCAACACAAACCAAAAGAAATTTTACCAGACAATAGATAACACACACATTCAAATAGACAATCCACAAAACATAACAGACATGGAACACTTCTGAAGCAACATATGGTCAAACCCGGTACAACATAACAGGCATGCACGGTGGATACAAGCAGAAACAGATATACAAGACGATACCACAAATGCCTGAAGTGATAATTTTGCAACATGAAGTTACCCAAGCAATTAACTCTACTCACAATTGGAAAGCCCCTGGAAAAGATAAAATAGCAAATTTCTGGCTAAAGTTGTTCACCTCAACACATTCACATCTAACTAAATTATTTAACAATGATATGAATATAATAGAAGGAAACATTCCACGTGGGAAAAAATATATCTAAAAACAAAGATGATGTGACTTACCAAACGAAAGCCCTGGCACGTCGATAGACACACAAACAAACACAAACATACACACAAAATACAAGCTTTCGCAACAAACTGTTGCCTCATCAGGAAAGAGGGAAGGAGAGGGAAAGACGAAAGGATGTGGGTGTGGATGGATATGTGTGTGTGTGTGTGTGTGTGTGTGTGTGTGTGTGTGTGTAAGGTAAGTCTTTCCGCTCCCGGGATTGGAATGACTCCTTACCCTCTCCCTTAAAACCCACATCCTTTCGTCTTTCCCTCTCCTTCCCTCTTTCCTGATGAGGCAACAGTTTGTTGCGAAAGCTTGTATTTTGTGTGTATGTTTGTGTTTGTTTGTGTGTGTATCGACGTGCCAGGGCTTTCGTTTGGTAAGTCACATCATCTTTGTTTTTAGATAAATTATTTAACAGTTACATTGCAGACCAATACACATTCCCTAATACACTCACACATGGAATAACTTATCTGAAACCTAAAGATCAAGCAGACACAGCAAACCCAGCAAAATATCGCCCCATAACATGCCTACCAACAATATACAAAATATTAACTTCAGTCATTACACAGAAATTAATGACACATCCAACACAGAACAAAATTATAAATGAAGAACAAAAAGACTGTTGCAAAGGAGCACGAGGATGTAAAGAGCAACTGATAATAGATGCAGAGGTGACATATCAAGCTAAAACTAAACAAAGGTCGCTACACTACGCATACATTGATTACCAAAAAGCTTTTGATAGTGTACCCCACTCATGGTTATTACAAATATTGAAAATATACAAAGTATATCCTAAATTGATACAGTTCCTAAACATAGTAATGAAAAATTGGAAAACCACACTTAATATCCAAACAAATTCAAATAATATCACATCACAGCCAATACAGATTAAGCGTGTAATATACCAAGGAGACTCATTAAGTCCTTTCTGGTTCTGTCTTGGTCTGAACCCACTATCCAACATGCTAAATAATACAAATTATGGATACAATATTACTGGAACATACCCACACAAAATCACAAATTTGCTGTACATGGATGATCTAAAACTACTGGCAGCTACAAATCAACAACTCAACCAATTACTAAAGATAACAGAAGTATTCAGCAATGATATAAATATGGCTTTTGGAACAGACAAATGTAAGAAAAATAGCATAGTCAAGGGAAAACACACTAAACAGGAAGATTACATATTGAATAACCACAGCGACTGCATAGAAGCGATGGAAAAAACAGATGCCTACAAATATCTAGGATACAGACAAAAAATAGGAATAGATAATACAAATATTAAAGAAGAACTAAAAGAAAAATATAGACAAAGACTAACAAAAATACTGAAAACAGAATTGACAGCAAGAAACAAGACAAAAGCTATAAATACTTATGCTATACCAATATTGACCTACTCATTTGGTGTAGTGAAATGGATTAACACAGACCTAGAAGCACTCAATACACTTACACGATCACAATGCCACAAATATAGACTACATCACATACATTCAGCAACAGAAAGATTCACATTAAGCAGAAAGAAAGAAAGAAGGAAGGGAATTTATAGACATAAAAAACCTACATTATGGACAGGTAGACAATTTAAGAAAATTCTTTATAGAATGAGCAGAAATTAACAAAATACACAAAGCAATCACTCATATAAATACATCGGCTACACCACTACAATTTCATAACCACCTCTACAAACCTTCAGATCACATAACATCAACAGATACGAAGAAAGTAAATTGGAAAAAGAAAACACTACATGGCAAGCACCCGTATCATCTAACACAGCCACACATCGATCAAGACGCATCCAACACATGGCTAAGAAAAGGCAATATATACAGTGAGACGGAAGGATTCATGATTGCAATACAGGATCAAACAATAAACACCAGATATTACAGCAAGCATATTATTAAAGATCCCAATACCACAACAGATAAATGCAGACTTTGCAAACAACAAATAGAAACAGTAGATCACATCACAAGCAGATGTACAATACTAGCAAATACAGAATACCCCAGAAGACATGACAGTGTAGCACAAATAATACATCAACAGCTTGCCTTACAACATAAACTTATAAAACAACACGTTCCCACATACAAGTATGCACCACAAAATGTACTGGAGAATGATGAATACAAATTATACTGGAACAGAACCATTATAACAGATAAAACAACACCACATAACAAACCTGACATCATACTCACAAATAAAAAGAAGAAATTAACACAACTAATCGAAATATCCATACCCAATACAACAAATACACAAAAGAAAACAGGAGAAAAAATTGAAAAATACATCCAACTGGCTGAGGAAGTCAAGGACATGTGGCATCAGGATAAAGTTGACATTATACCAATTATACTATCAACTAAAGGAGTCACACCATACAATATCCACCAGTACATCAATGCAATACAGCTACATCCAAACTTATATATACAACTATAGAAATCGGTAATTATTGATACATGTTCAATGACCCGAAAGTTCCTAAATGCAATATAACATATACCGTACAGTTAAAAGGAAGTTACACTTGATCAAGGTCCACGTCACTTTCCATTTTTGACCAGACATAACGTCTGAGAAAGGAAAGAAACAATAATAGAAATTATTCATTTTTACTAAAAGTTTTCATTTACTTGCCCAGGTACAATAAAAACGAGTAATTTCATGTTCAAATAATAATAAGCAATGCATTCCTGTTTGGCACAAAGTTTGCATATAGATATTTCAGTTTGTCTGCATTATTAATTTCACTCTTACCTTTTAGCTGAACGTGTTGTTGATGTTGTTGTAGTTGTGGTCTTCAGTCCAGAGACTGGTTTGATGCAGATCTCCATGCTGCTCTATCGTGTGCAAGCTTCTTCATCTCCCAGTACCTACTGCAACCTACATCCTTCTGAATCTGTTTAGTGTATTCATCTCTTGGTCTCCCTCTACAATTTTTACCCTCCACGCTGCTCTCCAATACTAAATTGGTGATCCCTTGATGCCTCAGAACATGTCCTACCAACCGATCCCTTCTTCTAGTCAAGTTGTGCCACAAACTCCTCTTCTCCCCAATTCTATTCAATACCTTCATTAGTTATGTGATCTACCCATCTAATCTTCAGCATTCTTCTGTAGCACCACATTTCGAAAGCTTAGTCTCTTCTTGTCCAAACTATTTATCATCCATGTTTCACTTCCATACATGACTACACTCCATACAAATACTTTCAGAAACGACTCCTTGACATTTAAATCTGTACTCGATGTTAACAAATTTCTCTTCTTCAGAAACGCTTTCCTTTCCATTGCCAGCCTACATTTTATATCCTCTCTACTTCAACCATCATCAGTTATTTTGCTCCGCAAATAGCAAAGCTCTTTTACTACTTTAAGTATCTCATTTCCTAATCTAATGCCGGCAGCATCACCCGATTTAATTCGAGTACATTCCATTATCCTTGTTTTGCTTTTGTTGATGTTTATCTTATATCCTCCTTTCAAGACACTGTCCATTCTGTTCAACTGCTCTTCCAGGTCCTTTGCTGTCTCTGACAGAATTACAATGTCATCAGCGAACCTCAAAGTTTTTATTTCTTCTCCATGGATTTTAATACCCACACCGAATTTTTCTTTTGTTTCCTTTACTGCTTGCTCAATATACAGATTGAATAACATCGAGGAGAGGCTACAACCCTGTGTCACTCCCTTCCCCACCACTGATTCCCTTTCTTGTCCCTCGACTCTTATAACTGCCATCTGGTTTCTGTACAAATTGTAAATAGCCTTTTGCTCCCTGTATTTTACCCCTGCCACCTTTAGAATTGGAAAGAGAGTATTCCACTCAACATTGTCAAAAGCTTTCTCTAAGTCTACAAATGCTAGAAACGTAGGTTTGCCTTTTCTTAATCTATTTTCTAAGATAAGTCTTGGGGTCAGTATTGCCTCACGTGTTTCAACATTTCTACGGAACCCAAATTGATCTTCGCCGAGGTCGGCTTCTACCAGTTTTTCCATTCGTCTGTAAAAAATTCGTGTTAGTATTTTGCAGCTGTGACTTATTAAACTGATAGTTCGGTAATTTTGACATCTGTCAACACCTGCTTTCTTTGGGATTGGAATTATAATATTCTTCTTGAAGTCTGAGGGTATTTCACCTGTCTCATACATCTTGCTCACTAGATGGTAGAGTTTTGTTTGGCCTGGCTCTCCCAAGGCTGTCATCAGTTCTAATGGGATGTTGTCTACTCCCGGGCTTTGTTTTGACTCAGGTCTTTCAGTGCTCTGTCAAACTCTTCACGCAGTATCTTATCTCCCATTTCATCTTCACCTACATTCTCTTCCATTTCTATAATATTGTCCTCAAGAACATCATCATTGTGTAGACCCTCTATATACTCCTTCCACCTTTCTGTGTTCCCTTCTTTGCTTAATACTGGGTTTCCATCTGAGCTCTTGATATTCATGCAAGTCGTTCTCTTTTCCCCAAAGACCTCTTTCCAGTAGGCAATATCTATCTTACCCCTAGTGAGATAAACCTCAACATTCTTACATTTGTCCTCTAGCCAATTTTTCTATATTTTCAATTCAAATATTTTTAATGTTGGTGATATATCTAATTTCTCATTGTTGGCTTGCATTGCACAAAACTGTGTGTAGATTTTAATATCTTTATTTCATTTTTTCTCATAGTTTAAGAAATTTTCTTAGCGTTCACATTGTCATATCTGTCAGGTGCTACGTTCCAGTGCTCACATTTGTTTAGTTCAGTTCAGTTAATATTCTGTCACAGCAAATGTCTTTTGACCTGTTCAGTCACGACAAGAAGACTGTAATATGTTACAGGTTTGTGAGGGAAGCAGTGGACCATAAAAATGAAAGCTCCAATAAATTTCTCATTTTATCATAAAAAAATACCATGTTACTAATTCTGAAGGTGCTTGAGGAACATTCATCAAGAGGGGAAGGTTCACATTTTATCAACTGGTCTAATTCAGCACCAGTTTTTTAAATTTTGTTCTAATGTCATTTATAATCAGTCTCTGCTGAATATTTTCATAATATGTACAACAAGGAATCAATCCTGTTTCAAAGTCCACTTGTATGGTGATGCGTAATAAATACCAATAATCCTTTAAGTTTCCAATGCTTATGACTAGTCACCATAAGCAAAGGTACCACAATACTTAAAACACATGTAGTGTTACTTCTCTTGAAGATAGGGGGTTCAAATCCTGGTCATAGAAGAAATTTTTGTCACTTATACTTGGCTGGCACAGAGGAAAAGGGAAGATGGTATACTGTTCTTTGTAGTCATACTGCACACCAATTTGTGATTAAAATGGGTCTGTTCACCCACATCTCACAGACTGAGAGTGTAACAATAAATAAAATCATTCTTCTGACCGGTGTAAACATTTTATCTAACAACACTTTGGCAGCTGATGTGTCAGTTTAACAATTTATTTTCTGAAGCAGCTTCTTATTTACCATCATGAGGCCGTGTGGACATAGTCTCAGGACTCCTAACCTAGAAAAATCTAAAGTGATCATTATGAACCATCTCTGGGATCAAGAATCTGATGATAATGATCATGTTGTTGGATGAAGCTTCTAAGCTGCACTATTCCTTTTGATGCTGTTCAACAGAAATAACCTATATTACAACATACATCCTTCTGTCTCATTGGCATCAAATCATGTTGAAATCTAAACATAGCCCTAATAATCCTTTATGCTAAAACAATTACACTTAAAATATAACACAGCATTCACCTCCTGTAAAGGGTAGGTGCCAGCCTACACAAACACTATAATTCAATTTTGAAATTCCATCTATTACTTTGTGTCCCAAGCAAGGAAGTCCTACAGCTTACTGTGTTAAGAGAATACATAACAGGACATGGAACAGAGATATTAAATGTGAATAATATTTAATGTACACATATTCCTTTATTATTACAATAATGGAAATTCCTGGATGGAGCAATATGTAAAATAAAGCAAAGACAACCACTCACCTATAGCAGATCAATGTGTGGAGCACAGAAATGCATAACAGAAAAGAGCATTTGCACTAGCTTCTGAGACTAGAAGCTCTTTTTCTAGCAAAAGTATACACATTCTCACACACAACCACACAGATACCCAAAGGCACACTCTCGTGACCATGGCAAGACTTGTGCATGTATGGAAAGTAAACATTTCTCTCACATTAAAAAGAATATTAATCTGAATTTAATGTGATATACCTTTCTGTAATAGCTTTATGGCAGAGGTTGGACAAATGTCGATCACAATCTGTTGGTAGGTCACAAGTGCTTATTTGGTAGATCAGGTGAGTACTGAGAGCACAAAAGAAAAATGGTTAAATAAGATTTTTTCATGGCACTGAAAATGCTTGCTCGTTCAACAGAAGTTTGTTTTTTGCTAACATTTGCATAAAATTGGTACTAACATCTGTTTTGAACCTCTAATCCTATGTTAATGATACCTAATCATGTCTCTCACATTAGTTCTGTCAGCCACCATCTGTGTGCCGATTGATGTTACATTATTTCATTTATCTTGTGCATTGTTGGTACATATGTGACGGGAGAAGTCTCTGATTTTCATGCATTATGGTGCAGTGCCAACTTCTATGATGTAATACTGCATGGAATGAATGCAGGTAGAACCCTGTAAATAGTTTTTGTGTGCTGTCAGCACTGAGCATGCATACATGCTGACATGCTTTGCGAGAATGTCATCACAGTTCGCCATGACAACTTGTATGTTTGTGGTTTGTCATCAGGGACATTTTGTGACAAATCTTCAAATGTGACCTTGTACCAGAAAAATAATATGTAGTGCAAAAACTTCATGCAAAATGAATTATGTATCAAAAAATGTAAAATTTATCATTTTCGTTCCAAATGGGTACATGATTTTTTTGTAACCATTTGTGAAAAAGACAAATGTTGAGAGATATTTCAAAACCATGCGTCTAGGTGAAAATGCCAAGTTTCCTTTATACTTTGAACTGAGAAAAGAAAAAAATCAAGAAACATAAAAATCAATCAAGTTTTCAGCAGAATTTGGTCGCAAAACAAGTAGATAAGTGTTGCTGTCACCCTCGCTTCTTATCATGTTTCGCATGTATTGATAAAAATGGGAAAACCCTTTGAAGATGATGAATTCATAAAAGAAACATTTTGAGGAGCTGCTGCTTAGTTGTTTCAGAATTTCAAAACCAAATCTGAAATAGTGGATGCCATCTAATCCTTTCAACTTTTGTCAAGACTGGTCAAAGAAGAGCTTAAAGAATATACAACGATCAAGACACAAAGAGATAACTGACATTACCTGTTAGTGGACGTTGATGTAAATCAATGGGAAAAGTTGAAAATTTGACCTGTACCGGGATTCATATGTGGGTCTCCTGCTTGCTAGGCAGATGTGCAGACCACTGCACCATCTGGACACAGTGGTCATCACAACTGCATGGACTATCCTAACAAGCCTCCCACCAGACCCAAACTCTCAACCTACCCACACACTACTGAAGTAGTTCCCTGTGCCCACTATCGTCATTACTCACAACATTTCACTGATTCCTGTATGAGTTACAGTGCGGTGTGCATATGCACTGAAATGATGATTTGATTATCCTGGTATCTGTTCTTTTGGACGACACACAACCTCGAAACAGATTCTGATCAAATCATCCTACCTGCAGACAAAGGCTGTTATTAAATTGCAGTGACTATCTGCTATCTGGTTGGTTGATTAAAAGGGGGGGGGGGGGACCCAACTGTGAGGTCATCAGTCTGACTATCTGACAGAAGGCCTCTGCCAGTTATCTGATGCCTCTGTCCATAAATTCTACCAGGGGAATCCCATACCAGAGGCCCAACGTAACCTCCAATTCCCCCTTAAAACCTTAGGCCCTTCCCAGAACCTCTCCCCTGAATCCATTTCCCTCCTCTCCCCTACAATACCTCACACATCCACCATCTATGTGCTTCCCAAAATCCACCATCCCAACAATCCTGTTGCTGGTTATTGTGCTCCCATTGAAAGCATTTCAGCTCTCATCGGCCAGCAGCTCAAACCAGTTGCCTGTAATCTAGCCTCCCACATCAAAGATACCAACCACTTCCTTCACCGACTCTCCCCCATCCCCACCCCTTTACCTCCTGGATCCCTGCTCGTCACTGTTGACACCATTTCCGTATACATCAACGTCTCTCATGTGCTTGGTCTTGCCTCTATTGAACACCATTCCTCATACACCATACTAGCTGTAACGTAACTCTCAACTACTTCTCCTTTGAAGGAAGGATATAAACAAATCCCCCACCTAACCATGGGCACACACATGGCGATTTCCTATGCCAACCTTTTTATAGAGCATGTGAAGGAGATCTTCACAGCCTCCCAAAATGTCAAACCCCTAGTCTGGTTGAGATTCATTTAAGCTATCTTTAGATGTGGACTCAGGGCCAAGACACCCTATATTAATTCCTTCACGCCCTTATCACCTTCTTCTCCCTTTCTCTTGTCCTGGTCCTCCTCAAGCCAGTGTGCCATCTTCCTGGATGTTGACCTCCTCCTCTCTGTGCCAATAAATTGTTCAACCATTAACACTTCCTGCTTTTTGATAGGTATCATCCCTTACACACCTAAAAATCCCACCCATACATCCTGGCCACCTGGGGACAGCATATCTGCAAGGACATTCTACTCAAGATCCTTCCCATCCCTCCTAAAGTGGGGTTCAATTGCCCACACAACCTCCACAGTGTCCTAGCTCATCCCCATGCCTCTCCCAATCTCAGTCCCTTGCCACAGGGATCATTTCCTGTGGAAAACCCAGATGCAAGACCTGCCCAATCCCGGCACTTCCAGTCCTGTCACAGGCTTATGCTACCCCATCAGAGGCTGGTGCTATACTGGAGACCTTCACAAAAGTGATCGGCAACCGTTCGGGCACCTTGGACACACCACAGCATTGCGAACTTGCCCTGTTGCAGAAACGTACGGACACCAGGCTGTGGTACCGGCACTAGCAGAGGCTGCCAATTCCAAGGGACCTATTTGCATCTGCCACAAAGGTGACCAGAAAATAGTGCCATGGTTATTCCACCGCTGGCCACTATAAAGATCAGTACCAAAGCTGCATGGGTCAGTTCTTCCAGCTTTGAGAGCCTCTCCTAGCCTCCGGATGGGTGCTGCACACCCCATTGTGTTAGGATACCCTCAAAGTCCATCATAGAGACTGACACTGCTGTATTCAGCATTTGTCATTGTTTCCCACTGCCATCAAACTGTATCTGTCCTTTTCTGACCCTATGGAGGTGTCATTCAAGACAGCTTCATCGGACTTAGAATATTTTCCATACAAGTGTATTTGTCTATGAAGATCCTAATTATGTTACTTTGTCAGGCTCCGGAATTGCCATACTGTTAAGTCTGTACTTGTTAGACACTGTAGTTGCAATTTTGCTATCAACAAAGCAGCCATTTGTTTCCTTGGTCTATCAACTTTTGTAAACTTTGATTGCCATTTTCCCAGTGTTGGTGTGAGCGAAACATCAGCTGGGCCACATTTGAAAGCCACCATGTCATATACCAGCTCTGCTGCAATCATTGCACAGCTTTTTATATTGATATGACTACTAACCAACTGTCCATCACGATGAATGGGCGCCACCAAACTGTGGCCAAGAGCAAAGTAGACCACCGTGTGACATAACATGCAGCTGAATATAACAGGCTTGATTTCAATGGCTGCTTTACTACCCAAGCCATCTGCGTCCTCCCCTCTACCACCAGCTTTTCTAAACTGCACAGAGGGACAGATGGGAGTTATCCTTAAAATACATTCTCTGCTACTGAAATTATCCTGGCCTCGACCTATGGTAACCTACTATCCCGATACCCTCCACTCAACAATCTCCATCCCCCATGTCCTATCACCTCTCTATTCTTGTCTCCTACCCTCTTTCTGTGGCTTCTTCTGCCAAAGCAGCTGCCCATCTTTCTCCTTCCCCCTCCTCTCCTTTTTTGCTCCCCACCCCCCATTCACACATCCCTGCCCCACGGCCTCCCAGTGCTATGCCTGTTGGTAGTCTAGTCCTTCATGGTCTGCTAGACAGCATTCTACTCTCCCTAAATGCGTACCCTGCTATCCCTTACCCTTTCCCACCCCATCCAGATTGGTGCTTGCGTTCTACATGACACTTGCATTCCAGTCCGAGCTGCTGGAGATGGCAGTCATGTGTGAGTGAGATGTGCTTGCTGGTGTGAATAAATGTGTGGGTATGGGGGGTGGGGGGGACAAGCAAACATTCCTTTTCTGATGGAGGCTTTGGCTGAAAGTTAAATAGCAAGTGGCTTTTTGTCGTGCCTGTCTGCAGTAAGTAGCAATGTGTTTTTCCTTATATTATTTACGAATCAAACCCTTCATCATATTTGCATGTCTATTTTAGTGGCTATGTATGATTAGTTCTGAAGTATTTTATGCACATGAAAGGACTAAAATTATGACACAGGTAGTTGGCCATAGTTTACCTTCAGGAGGCCATATTCTTGGTATTAACAGTAGACACAACAAGCGGCTGCAGCTTGTGGAACTATTAGTTCCTTTCACACAGAAACGGGGGGGGGGGGGGGGGGGGGGGTGGTTAGAAAGTAAGGGTAGATTGTTTGGACTCCAGGATGAAGTGAACCTGTGAGTTGTGAGGCGAGGGAGACAAAAATTGAGGATGAGGCAACAGGGAGAGTAAGAAGCAAATATAGTACATTAATACATCATTTTTCCTGATTAGTCAACCTTTTTTGCTTGTTTGGCTGCTGCTTTTTTGTATTTATCTATCTTCTCTTGTTTCCTTGAAGTCCTTCCTTGCTCTCCTAGAATATTTAATTACTAGTCATTTTCTGCATCTTATTTCAGTGTCCAGTTTGCCCTCTGCAGAAACTCTTACCCTTATCTTACCCTTTTTTTCTCTTTCAGCTATTATCATCAACAGCCCAAGCAACTCTCATTTTTCACAATCTCATAACATATCCTACCTTACAACAACATACCCACATTCCTCCCATAAACATGCTTTCGCCTTAGCCAAACAACTGTCCCACTTTTTTTTCCCAGTCCTTCTTAACCATTGGTGTTACTCCCAAATGCCTCACTTTGCAAGTTCCCATCTTTGACTACAACTCATCTTTTTGTCAATTGCTCCTTAAATTCCAGACTGTTCAGTACTTAGCCATTACCCACCTAGCCCTTGACAAATTCATTGCCTCCATCAACTCTGCCATTCCCAATAGCTGTTGTCTCTATTTAAAATCTTCCTCCTTTCAATTCCTAGCTGTATTAACCCATCAATCTAATTCTCATTGAAGCCAGCCATAAACTGAACAAAATGCGTTCGTTCCAAAGGCCTAATCTTCAGTTTCAAGCACAAATTCAATCACACTGTCCTAGTCAAAGATCTCCTCTCATTCACTTTAACCTCAATTGGAAATACTATTTCGCCACATAATCCCAGCTCAGAACCAACAGAGTGAACATCGAACCCTCCCTAGAACACTTCCAACCCTAATATCAAAAGTATCCTCCTCTTCCCTAAAAACATCTTCTCCAGAAGTCCTCACTTCCAGCATTGCTTCTCTATCCTCTCTGAAAAAGTCACTGAAAACTCGTACGTTACGCAAGCTGAGCTGCAGTAACCTGAAGGAAGATCACTCCATCATCCTTCCTGTGGACAAAGGCTCCGAACATTCAAAAAGTCACAGAAACTGCTGTGGGAACCAGGATACAACCCTTGTCCTACGCCAACCTTTTCATAGGCTGCGTGGGAGAGGTATTCCTCAAGACCCTGTGGCTTGGCACAGGTCAGTGAATGACATCTTTGTGATCTGGACTGATGTTTAACAATTCTTTCACTTCCTGCAACAGCTAAACTCCTTTTCCAGCTCATATTCGTCTGGTCCTTTTCAAAATCCAAAGCCATCTTCCTCAATAGTGGCCTCTGCCTCACTGCAGTTCACATCCAAACCTCTTGTCAATACAAAACCAACCGACAAGCAACAGTACCTACATTTTGATAGCTGACTCCATGTCAAATGCTTCTTTTCCTACAGACTAGGCATTCACAACAAACATCTGTATCATCCAAGCCTTAATTGCCTCAATATAGTACTTCACCCTTACTTTCACAATTGCAGCTCTGAAATGAGAACCTTTCTCCCTGATATCCTCTCTGCCTCCGTAATATCCATGTCATACCATCTGATATTCAAAGACCATTATCCCTAACCCAGGGTTCCTGTCCCCTGAAGTTGATCCCACCATAAAATCTGCCCCATGCACTCTCTCACCCACTACCAACTACTCCAACCCCACCCCAATTAAATCTTGCAGTATCAAAGGCAGAGTGACACGTGAAACCACAGTTTGTTTACCTACAAATGTTTGTACGCTGTCCAGTATTTTATACAGGAAATGAGCACAACTAAATTGCCTGATTGTATAAATGGCTATTAGCAGAACTGTCTGCCAGCCATCTGGCATGATGTTTGGTCCCAAATCATGTAGGCAAAGTTATTGGCTCACTGCAGTGCTGATTGCCACACTGAACAGCACAAACAAGATACAAATTTCGCTTCATACTTTCAAAGTATTCCAAGGCAACTAAATACATGAAAGAAATAGCAACAGGTCATTGCAACATTCACATGTAACACCTTCTTATCCTCGTCCTTATTTCTAGGGGTAGTAGGGGTAATTTACTCCCACACCACATGTATACAAATAATTAGGTGTGTATGTACCAGATTGGTTGAAGTTGCTCCAGGTGTCCCTGAGTTTTGCTTGTATGTCACATTTTCAACCTCACTCTCAGAAAACTATCAATTTGATAAAAATATTGGTTATTCTCAAATAATTTAACATTTTGCAGCAACCTCTAGGATTGGTGGGGATATATTTCCCCCACAGTATTGTTATATACATAATGAGTCCTGTATGAGTATATATAAAATTTGGTTAAAAGTGCTCTGGGCAGTCATAACTTGTGCTTTTATGCTACCCCCCTTTTCACCTCAACCCCAATGGCAGGTAGTTGGTCCTTACTCCATAGTGCTTGTTTCCAGACAGTAAATGATATGTAGACCAAGTTTGATTGAAATTGATGAAGTGGTTTAGGAGTTGTGGAACATACATACAATGATTTTTATAAATGTATTGATTATGCCTGTTTGATTATTTTCTTTAGTGCTTTTTACTTTTTCATCTTTGTACTCCTCTTCATGTCCTCCCCATACCACCACCACTACCACCATCACCACCACAAAAAGCCTCACTTTCTGGTTTTTTCTCCATCTCCCTTTCCTCTTAGTTCTTAATTTAAGTACATATTTCATTTCTCTTTCTAATATTCCATCTTTACTTCACACTCATTTTTTGTCAGTTCTCGACTGAAGTTGGTAACAGTGCTCACAAATATTTCAATGTACTATCTTGGACCCCCCCCCCCCCCCCCAATATATCTCTCTCTCTCTCTCTCTCTCTCTCTCTCTCTCTCCCTCTCCCTCTCCCTCTCCCTCTCCCTCTCTCTTTCTCTCTCTCCCTCCCTCTTTCACTGATGCCCTCACCTTCATTTCCATCTCCCCTCCTCCTCTTCACAGCTGGTGTGTGTCTACTTTCTTGGGGTCAGAGTGATCTATTCTCCCTTTTTAACCTCCTTCAATGTTTTCCCCTTTCCTCCCTGAGGAAGGAGCTAACAGTTCCAAGGCTAGGATAGTTCCTTGTACTTTTGTATGTAACTGTCAGCAGTAGTAAGAATTTCACCCACTGAACATAAGTACTGACCAGCAGTTACATCTTGTAATTTTATAGTTCAAGTAAATGTCACAGGTGGAAGAATTTTTATCTACAAAATAATTCTAAATACTTATTTCAAATTTACAAAGAGACAGAGTGGCTTGTCGGTACTAATCTTGAGGCAAAATTCCCATACTGGCGATACACATATAAAATGTAAAACACTAATCCTAGCTTTCAAAACTATTAGTTCCTTCCACAGTCCACAGAAAGGCAAGAGCACAGCTAAGGGAAGATTACAAAGTAGCAGTAGGTCACTCAGTCATCAGGATGAGCTAGATACGCCTGTTATGAGGATGAGGGAAATGAAGATCACTTCACCTTTATTTACTCTCATCCTCACAACAGGTGGGTCCTAGTCATCTTGGATCTGAGTTACCTGCCACTCCTTTCAAACCACCCCCTTGCCTATCCATCTTACCTTCCTAAGGAAAGAACTAATCGTACTAAAAGAATCCACACATTGCAAGGTTGATAATGCTGCACACCAAAAATTGGTAAAAACATTGTCTATCTGACTGAAATAACTGCTACTTGTCCATTTCGCATTCTGCCTGGATTGGTTCTGACACAAAAACAAAATTTTGCCATTAAAAGTTGTTTTTTGATCAATATTATTGGAATATGGCCTATTCAGAAATAAATGAATAAATTATAATTTTAAATGTAGTAAGTTCTTTGTATATGGATAAATAATTTACTTGCATCCAGTCACGTGTACCAAGGTAGTTTGACATGCTTCCCTCTTTAGTATAATTTGAAAGGTTTAAAATTTGTTCTTACCGAAATGGTGCAATATAAGGTATGCAAATTAACATATATTAGATGATCTTAATGAAGTAATCAGCTGCAAAGTTTTATGTTCTGTAAATTTTAGTGTACTTCCTGTCAGATTAAAATTATGTGCTGGATCTAGTGTTTCACGGATAATTTTTCTCAACTTCTTTACAGTTTCAGTCTGTCATGAAGTTTTAAAATTGTGCATGTTCTACTGCAGAATAAAAGGTTCATTTTGGAAATATTAGTCTATCTTGGTATGTACACAAAACGGAGACCTGGAACTGTGAACTGGTTTTGCGGAGATACCCATATGTGCATGGTTAGTTACTATCTCTGTTACAAAAGTCTCAGAAAATTATGAACAGAATTATGCTGTCTTCAAAACTGTATGTTATGTATGAAGGGTGTTCAATAAGTAATGCCACACATTTATTTTCTTTGTCAGTTTTGGTTGAAAAAATGTAGAATTTATTGTGGGACATAATGAAATATTCCTGCTTCAGCCCCTATAGTTTCATGAGGTTGTGACAGGTGTCAATGCTATACATAGACTCCAAAATGGCATCTGTAATGGAGGTGCATTCCAAGCAAAGAGCTGTCATTGAGTTTCTTTTGATGGAAAACCAGAGCTTTCCAGATATTCATAGGCACTTGCAGAATTTCGGTCATCATTGCAACAAGGATGCGCAAACCTGTCCAATCTCCTGCATGCCGGCTAACTGCACACAGCTGTGACTCGTGCAATGTTGGAATGTGTGGTCACTCTCATCCGAGGTGATCGACGGATCACAATCAACACCCTGCTGCACAACTGGGTGTCCCTGTTGGTAGTGCTGACACACTTGTCCACCAGTTGGGGTACTCAAAGGTTTGTGCTCGCTATGTTCCTCACCACCTAACGGAAAACCACAAAGACCCACAAAGGACCACCTGTATGGAGTTGCTTGTATGTTATGAGGCTGATTGCAACAATTTTTTCTCGAACCTAGTCATGGGTGATGAAACTCGGGTTCATCACTTTGAACCAGAAGCAAAAGAGCAATCCATGGAGTGGCACCACACCACTTCTCCTCCAAAGAAAAAGTTCAGAGCCACATATCCTCATCCAGTAAAACCATGGTGACAATCTTCTGGGTCTCTGAAGTGATTGTTCTGTTTGATGTCCTCCCTCATGGTGCAATGACCAACTCTTGAAGTGTATTGTGCTTCCCTTAGGAAACTGTAGAAATGACTTCAGTGTGTTCGTCACAACAAATGATCTTCTCCTCCTCCATGACACCATGACAATGCAAGGTCTCATGTAAGTTTGCGCACCCAAGAAGAGTTCATACAACTTCATTGGACAGTTCTTCCTCAAGCACCCCACAGCAGGGACATTGCACCTTCCAGTTTCCATCTGGCCCAATGAAGGATGCTCTGTGCAGGAAACAGTACATTAATGACGTGAGGGTGCTGATGTAGCAAGACATTGTCTCCTACTTTGACCAGTAGAGTGGTACCCTGCAGGCATAAAGGCCCTCTCAGTAAGGTTATGCAAGGCCATCTCATTGAACAGAGATTATGTGTGGAATCCAGAATAAAACCAAATGAGTAAACATTCCAGTCTGTGGTTTATTAATCTTATTGTCCAGTTGACCTTTTAGGTGTGAAAATTGGCAGATAACTGGAATCATACACACCGGTCAAAGAAATCAAGAGATTTATTCCCTCCAGCCTCATTTTGGTTGATTATATCCAACATAGTTTTAAATCCAGGTAAATAATTTGTCATTATTGGTAGTTGTGTGTATTGCTAAGTAGTCATTTGTGTTTTAGCGGCAGTGAATGACTAACTTATTTCTCAGTTTTGTAATGTTCTTGTTTTCATTGTTAATGGTATATATTAGCACTTTTTTTTTTTTTTTTTCCAGCATTGATCTGAAGCCTTCCGCAGTCCTACGCCCTTATCAAGAGAAGAGCCTCCGTAAAATGTTTGGCAATGGTAGAGCTCGGTCTGGTGTTATTGTTTTACCATGTGGTAAGTAACACTTAGGTCTATCATAAATATTTGTGGTAAAGATACCATGTTGTTCATGCAGTTATGAAAATTTGCATAGCAGAAGCTGAACTGTGATTTATATTGCAAACCTCCATTAGATTAAAAATTGCAGGGAACAAAATAAACGGAAATGTATGTACAGATTGTGGATGAACATGCAGTTTTAATCTTTTTTTGAAATTCGAATACAGTGTGCATTCTGATGTTGCGGTATGTGAAATGGGGGGGAGGGGGGGTGTAACTTGTAAGATAACCAAATCGATTTTTTGTCATTTCTTCTTGTTTGCCTCTGTAGCCATGAAACTGAGAAGCTTAACAAATAGTGGATTTTTTAATAATTTATGGAATTTCACAGTTTTGGATTCACTTTTACATACAATTTTTATTGAAATTGATGCCGTATTTTCGGACGATGACCAGTTCTGTAACTTTGTGAAAAAGTAGCACATAAATCAGGTTGACTCTCACATCGAACAACAGTCCAGTGGCAATTTATCAGATAAATTATATCAATGTTGAAGCAGAGTTTTAGAAATACTATGAGTGGATCGAGTATTGTTATAAAAGTCTTCAAAACAAAACCGGCACAGAACACAATTCATATTTACACCGTGTGTCACAGTAAATACAGTGTTTTGCATAAATCTATCAAAGAAAAAGTTACACTGAGACATTTCATTCAGTCCAGTCCTTAATGAAAGTCATAACATACAATAATCAATTGTTCTAATGACCATGATTGCCCAACCTTTCTAGTATTTGCAACACAGTTTAGTTAAAACAGTCACCAGCTTGCATCAGAGAATTCACTAGTGGGTTCTTAAGCAATTACATTACTAAGTTTTCATGTTCCTACCTCAACATCTGTATATACATAGATACTTCACAACCCACTGTACGCTGTGTGGTGGAGGGTACTCTGTATCACTACTAGTTATTTCCTTGCCTGTCTCACTTGCAAATAGACAAAGTGAAAAATGACTATCTATATGCCTCCATATGAGCTCTAATTTCTTGTATCTTATCTTTCGTGGCAGTTTGCTTCAAATGCCAGTTCTCTGAATTTTCTTAAGAGTGTTTCTCAAAAAGAACATTGCCTTCCCTTCAAGGATTCCCATTTGAGTTCCTGAAGCATCTCCATAACACTTACGTGTTGTTTCAACCTACCGATAACTTATCTAGCAGCCCACCTCTGAATTGCTTTGTTATCTTCCTTCAATCCCACCTGGTACATAGCCAAAACACTCAAGCGTTACTCAAGAATAGGTCACACCAGTGTCCTACATGCTGTCTCCTTTACAGGTGAGCCTCTCTTTCCTAAAATTTCCTAATAAACCAAAGTCAACCATTCACCTTCCCTGCCACATTTCTCATATGCTCATACCATTTCATATCACTTTGCAACATTATGCCCAGATATTTAAACGACTTTGCTGTGTCAAGCAGGAGACTAGTAATACTGTTCCTGAAAATTATAAGTTTGTTCTTCCTATTCATCTGCATTAACTTTCTACATTTATGGCTAGGTGCCACTCATCACACCAACTAGAAATTTTGCCTGAGTCATCTTGTATCTTCCTACAGTCACTCAACTTCGACACCTTACCGTACACCACAGCATCATCAGCAAACAGCCACAGATTGCTGCTCACCCTGTCTGCCAAATCATTTACGTATATAGAAAACAGCAGCAGTGCTATCACACTTCCGTGGGGCACTTCTGACGATACCATTGCTTTTGATGAACTCTCACCATCAAGTAGTACATACTGGGTTCTATTACTTAAGAAGTATTTGAGCCACTCACGTGTCTGTGAACTGATTCCATATGCTTGTACCTTCTGTAACAGCTTGCAATGGGACACCGTGTCAAATGCTTTCCAGAAATCTAGAAATACGGAATCTACCTGTTGCCGTTTATCCATAGTTCACAGTACGTCATTTGAGAAAAGAGCAAGCTGAGTTTCCCCTGAGTGATCCTTTCTAAAACCATGCTAATTTCTGGACATAAGATTCTCAATCGCAAGAAATTGTATTATATTCAGACTGAGAATGTGTTCAAGGATTCTGCAGAAAACGGATGTTGTGGATATTGGTCTGTAATTTTGCTGATCTGTTCTTTTGCCCTTATTATATACAGGGAGTCACCTGCACTTTTTTCCAGTCACTTGGGACTTGGTGCTGGCTGAGAGATTTGTGATAAATGCAAGCTAGGGAAGGGTCCAGTGCTGTAGAGTACTCCTTGAAAAACAGAATTGGGATGCCATCTGGACCAGGTGACTTATTTGTTTTCAGCTCTTTCATTGTTTCTCTACACAAGGATGCTTATTACTACATCGCCCCTACAGGAGTCTGTTCAATTTTCAAATGGCAGTATGTTTGTACAATTCTTGTGTGTGAACAATTTCTTGATTTTGGACTTTGTTTTGCTATCTTCCACTGCCACACTAGACTGGTGAACAAGTGACTGGATGGAAGCCTTAGACCACTTGGCAATACCATAGGACCAGAATTTTCTTGAGTTCTCTGCCAGATCTTCTGCTAAGGTATGATGGTGGTAATTGTTGTCTACTTCATCATAGATCTTATCACACGCACGAATCTCGGCTAACCTTTGCTTGTAGTCGTTCGTGTGTGTTCTCTTTTGAACCAAGACTGCAACAACCTCTGCTTTCTCAGCATTTTCTGAATCTCATTATTAAACTGTGGTTGGTTTTTCCCATCCTTAATCCACTTATGAGACACATAATTCTCCAGACCATGATTTACATTCTGCTTAAACATTGCCAATCCTCCTGAAACTAAGTGATGTTGACATTTGACTTAGACAGTGAATTGACAACTGCTTATCTGCTCTTTCTAGCAGAAACACTCGTCTGGCCTTCTTAATCGTCTTATTAACTTTAATTACCACTGCTATAATGACATGATCACTAATCCTTGTTTCTATACTGACTGACCTATTTGTGGCTACAAGGTCTAAGATTTTTGTATTGCGTGTGGGCTGCCAAACTAGTTGCTCATCACAGTTTTCTAGAGACTTGTTCAAAAGTACTTTGCACAACTGTCTCTCTATAC
Organism: Schistocerca nitens; assembly: GCF_023898315.1. NCBI lineage: Eukaryota > Metazoa > Arthropoda > Insecta > Orthoptera > Acrididae > Schistocerca > Schistocerca nitens. The sequence continues at coordinate 691,668,079 of NC_064617.1, forward strand.
CCTGTGCAATGAAGCCAGACACATCCCAGCCTATACTCGGTAATTTAAAGTCACCTCTTACTGGTATTGCATGATCTGGATATTTACAAGCTGTGACTGTAGACTTCCTTTGAATGACTCTAGAACTATAGTTGCAGAATTGGGTGGCTGGTAAAGACATCCATCAGTTAACTTGGTTTCACCTAGACCTGTTATATACAACTAGATAACTTCACTGTCACACTCAGTTTCAAACTCAATAGGCCTCACCTACTATGAACACTCCCCCTACTATAGCCTCTAATCTGTCTTTTCGATATATATTCATGTCTCGCTAAATAACACAGAACTTTCCACTTTGGGTTTCAGCCAGCTCTCAGCCCTCAAAATAGTTTGAATCTGAGAACTTTCTTAGAAATACTTTGATGATCTACTGATAAGATTTTGATAGTCGAAGTGTCTTTACTCTGAATGCGGTTCTGACATGCCTTGCTGCGTATCGACTGGCGAGTGTTCACCAGTGTACCTCAAACTGCCAACTAGCCTAAAAAAAAAACTCATTTGCACTCCACAAGTTCTCTGCTACCCGAGTAGCTGTGTTCTTCGTGTAGTGCACCTGTGACCTATCAAGGGTGTGGGGCAGAAAAAATGAGATTTATAGTCAAGCAAATACAGAGCTATAAATACAAAATCAGGTAGGGGTAGTCCATTGGTATGTGTAACAGTGAATAATGAAACAAGAATTGTGGGTAAGCTGCTATGAACAGCAAATTGAGTTCATTATCGTAGCCAAAGTAGACACAATACCAAACCCATCAAAATAGTCCAAGTATCTATAACACCCACCGCAGTTTGTGTGCCAACTAGCACCACACGTGATGAAGAGATTAAAAGAATGTATGACGAGATAAAGGAAATTGTTCCAGTAATTGAGGGAGATAAAAATTTAATTGTTATGGTCGACTGGAATTGATAGAGGGAAAATGAAGAGAAAGAAAAAAAATTTATTAGACTATGGCCCGGAGAAGAAAAAAAATGAAAGTGTAATGTTCGTGGTAGAATTTTGCACAGAGCATAATGTAATCATCATTAACACCTGGTTTAAAAATCATGATAGGAGGCAGTGTATGTAGAAGAGATTTAGAAAGGTGGAGGTTTCAAATAGGTTACATAATGGTGAGATAGAGATTTTGAAATCAGATTTTGAACTGCAAAACATTTCCAGTGGCAGGTGTGAAATCTGACTGTAATAATATTTGCTATGAACTGCAGACTAAAGCTGAAGAAGTTGCAGGAAATTAAGGAGATGTGACCTGGATAAATTGGAAGAACCAGAAATTTTTTAGAGTTTCAAAGGGAGCATTAAACAGCGACTGACTGAAATAGGGAAAGGGGCACAATAGAAGATGAAATAATCAAGGCGGTGGGGGGGTGGGGGGGGGGGTGGGGGAACAAGGACCAGTGGAAATCATTGGATTACACAGAAGATATTGATATTTAACTTACAAAAGAAGATAATATAAAAATGCAACAAATGAAGCAGGCAAAAGGGAATACAGATATCTAAAAAGTGAGACTGACAGGAAGTACAAAATGACAAAGCAGGAATAGCCAGATGAGAAATGCAAGGAAGTAGAATCATGCATAGCTAGGTGAAATACGTGCCACCTATAGAAAAATTAGACATTTGGAGAAAAGAGAAGCAAGTGTTGTGTATTAAGAGCTCAGCTTGCAAGCTAGTACTAAACAAAGAACGAAAAAGTGGAAGCAATATATAGAAGAGCTACACAAAGGAAACAAACTTCAAGGCAATATTATATATAGGGAAGAGGGTGTAGGTGAAGGTGAGTTGGGAAATATGATACTATGAGAAGAATTCAACAGAGCACTGTAAGACGTAGAATAAGTACGAACAAAACCCCTAGAATAGACATTCCCTCGGTGTCGTTGAGATGCATGGAAGAGGCATCCATGGCAAAACTATGCCTCCTGGTGTATGAGATACACAGTCCAGTCATATTAACGTGACCACCACCTATGTTTGATGTCAACATTGTACTGGTTGTTACCTATCTCGTTTCTTGATAACTGAATGATGTGGAATCTTACGCGGTATATTGTGGTAGGACCACATTCGCACCACGTGTTTGTAATTGATAATAATACGAGTAGTTCCAGCACAATTTCAGCAAGGCTTATTTATTAGTAGCTGCTGAAAGATTACACACTGCAGATCTCGTTTGTCTAGGGGTTTTGTCTGCAAAACATTACTCTAACAAGCATGGCCTGGGTTTTCTTCTTGTTTGAAATAAACACTACCGGATTCGAATTACTTTCGGCTAAAAATAATATTTATTCGTACTTTTTATTTAGTAACTACAATATTTTCACTTCGAACATTGATACCCTAAAAATGCATTATACTGTACTGGTCACGTAAACACGTCCATCTCCCTCCAATATCGACAAAGAAGTGGTGGGCAAGCCAACATGTGCCCGGAAGTTGCAGACATTCCTGCATTCCAGATTCTTTGGTCTTCTGACCTTAATACACTCCAAAGACACATATAAATAAATACATATAAATATACAACATTTATCATCTCAAACAAATCCATTATTTATCATAAAAGAAAATATTCATAAATAAATAAATTAAACACATTGTATGGCAACATAATGAAGTTACCTTAACTCTCTACTGTGGGCATCGTACTTTTCGCATGAGATAAAGTTTATCTCTGACAGTTAATTACATTACAATAGCCCACCAGGACTTACAAGTGTACCTTGGTCCACTTGTCAGTCCGATACAGAAATTGCATCATTGTCTTGGCTTGTATACAACTTTTTATCACAACTGTAGTAAACTGTTTATTCTTTCATCAACCATTGACTTCCTCCTTTGTCTCACAACATAAATACATATGTCGATTTGTTGCCCAGAAATTTACTATAAAATAATACTAAAGCTAAAACATTTTCTCATATTAGAACAAACATAGTACTAACTCCTATATCATCAGTGAGTTTGCAAAAGTATTTCAATTCAACAACAGTATTCTCTCATGAGCCTTGTAAATTATGTGATATCAAAATTAAGAGGCAAAATAAGCCAACTTAGTATCTTTATGGGGTTATAAACAGAGCTGAATAAAAACAGTTATGGTGAGCATGATGTAAAACAAAAGCACACTTGCATATACAAGAAAATATATTCTATTAACTATACAATTTTTTTTAAGCATTATGGTCTATTTAAGAGAATGAACAAGATTTCAAAATTTAGGAGATTTGCTATTCTCAAACTGTGAGGGTGGGTGACATGTCTTGTCTCCTAGCATCATCAGTAAAATAAAATCCCTTATTTATCAAGTTTACATATTTTGCAATTCATTAAATACTGTAAAATTACTTAAAAAACACATAGGAATCATGAAATCTAATCTTATAATAGAATTATGTGACAATCAGTCTAGATACAACATCGTTTTGCATGAGATGTGTTACATGGCATAGTATGGTGACTGCATTTTTTTTTCTTTCTTTCTTTACTTCCAGTAAAATTCTTTCCAGATAAAGGCATGTTTTTAGGCTCAGTTTGCTCTTTTCTCAATATACGGCTTCAAAGAAACAACATTCCTAAGACCAAACAGCTTTCTCGACTTGGGATATACTAATCGGTACGCATTTGGATGGGGGTTCTCAATAATCTCAAATGGCCCCATGTAAATGTCAAAGAACTTCTTGAGTTCTGCTGTTAGTAACTTTGATCGTTCGTGGGATTTCACTAAGACATGGTCACCTACTCTGAATGTGGTAGCCTTTATTTTCCTATTATGTCTGGTTTTCCTAGCTTCACCTAGTTTCTTCATGGTTTTCTTTACAATCTCTTCACGTTCTTTCATTGATATTAAGCTACATTGTGGAAAGTCTATTAATTCAGAAGTAAGATTTGCTGGTCTGAGATGAAACATAATTTCATATGGTGAAAACCCAGTAGAGCTATGCTGCAAGCTGTTCATGATATCCTCGAAGTTGTTTACATGGTCGGACCAACTAGGGTGTTTGTGACTACAATACGTCCTACAAAGTCTCCCTATTTCTCTCATGTACCTTTCTGCTGGGTTTGAAGATGGGTTGTACACGGATATCAAGATATGTTTTGTGTTAGTTTTTCCCATGAATGCTTTCCAGTTTTTTACTTAATGATTCTGATATCCCAGATACTTGACTTCCTGTGTCCACTAAACACTTTCCTTTCCATGATCCTATCTGCACATCAATAAACGGACTGCTTACATCAAAGTCAAATTTTTTGTTAATATTCTCATGTAATAAGTCATCTTCAATTTCACTGAATCCATATCACTTTCCAGTATCCTTACCTGTATCATTACTACCAGAGTTGTATGCTGTTATTACCCTAATTGCATTTTCTTTGGCCTGATTACTATTCCTGAATATTTCATTAATCCAACTACATTCATTTGTGCTATTGTGTGTCTCTCCTTTATATTTCTCTCTTAACATTTGTGCAATGTGATATTTAATTCTATGCCACCAGTCTGGATACAAAGTTTCACATATATCAAGTGTTACCTTTCTGAAATTTTCATCATCCTTAATGGCACTACTGTTAATCCATAAGTTAAACAAAAATTGCTCACTATCTGACATTTCATCATCTACTCCCCTAATGCTGTTAAGATTACCTGCTGTCAATTCCTTCTCATTTTTCTTCCATGTATTAAGATCAAATAACTCATTGGCTGAAATTCTGGCATCCTTATCATTGAAATTGTCAAGTGTGTTCATGTGTACCTCGCTAATTTCATTACTATCCTCTTTTATATTAGTAATCCCTAAAGCTTCCAACTCCTCACTTACACCAATAAAACATCTATCTTCACTACTATCCTCAATCTCCTTTTCTTCCCAATCAACATCACAAAAATTATCATCTCTATCCTCTGCACTCTTACCTTCAGTATGCAGATACACATTTAAATCATCCTTACTAGGTGCTCTTTTCATTCCTAGCCCACCAGACTCTTTCATAAGTTCCCTAATTCCTAATACACTTTGATCATTTGAACAACCATTTTCCAGCAAGGTGCTCCTCTCAGCCCACTCATAGAATGAATCTAAGTTTAATTCTTCACAGTTTTCTAAGCAATCAGTGTCTTTAAATAACTTACCTTTTGTTTCTGGTTTATTAGTATGACATATATTATTTGTAACAGATACTACATTAATGGTATAACACTTCTCTTTAAAATAATTACTCATTATGTCACAGGTATCTTTCTGTTTAGTTAGACATTTTGGGTTGGCCCTTTCCATTTGTGTATAAGTAGCTCCTACCTTGCGGACCGCCAATGGAGCCTCATTCAGTTTTTTAACTCCTGTTCAGTTCTCCCCATACCATTATGACTATTCCACTCCTTTGGTTTATTTCCAAAGTGTCTGTTACCAAATTGGTTATGATTATTTCCATACTGACCTTTGTAATGGAAATTGTGTCCTTGTGATCCCTTGAAGTTGTACTGGTGATTTCTCTGATGAGAATCACTACTTCCAAAATTGTGTGTTTCCTTTTTATCATGTTGTATGTTTCCCCAATTTGTATGCCCTGTCTTTTGAAAATGGTTTTGACTATGGTGTGGTGGTTTACCCGTTTTCTCAATAATTCTGTCTAGTTTGTCAACATATTTCAAAAACTGATCTATTGTGTCATCTGGACCATAAGCTAACTCCCACTGTAGTTCACATGGTAGCCTCCTTTTGAGTGCATCAATTTGAGTGAGTTCATCAAAAGGTTTGCTTAGGTGAGTGAGTTTCCTTAACTGATTTCTGCAAAATTGCTTCATGCTACCAAATTCATGTTTATAAACAGGTCCATTCAAGAATTCGCTTTTTATTCTTGCTTGTTCTGTCTCTGACCAGAATTTACTTAAGAACCTCTCCTCGAACTCTGCAAAAGACATTCCCTCCGTACAATAATGATTAGCCCATGACAATGCTTCACCTTCTAGAAATCTTTTCACAAATTTAATTTTCAAATTATCATTCATATTTGGAAAAAAGTTATCTTTGCAATGCTGCAGGAAATCTACCGGATGCATACTGCTCTCATCTGAAAAGTTTTTTACTGGAATATTGTACCACAAAGTGCCAATATTGTTCGGCAAACTATTGGTGACCATATTGCTACTAACACTTTCAAGTTTCTTAGTGATGTCATTAATACTACTTTCTAAACTCTTGACTTCATTTTTGTTTATCTGATTATTTACATCTATTTTTTCAGTAATAATTCCTATCTTTTGTTCAAATTTGCTTTCTACTTTAACAATTTTATCGTCTACAAGAGAAATACGATCAGATACTGTTTCTTCTACATGTTTGATATCTGAATGCACAACTTTAAACGCATTATGGATTTTCTCTCTACCTGTACTAACTTCAGTTTTCAGATTTTTTACTTTTGCATCTACATTTTTAACTTTTCTCCCGACATAATTGACCTTACCCGTGATCTGAACCATATTACGACTCAAACTGGAAATTTTTGCTTCTACTTTTTGAAAGTGATCGTCATTTTTCTTTTCATATTCTTTGAACTGTTTTTCAAATTTATCACTCATGAGCTTAAGAGTCTGGTCTAACTGAGCAGCATTGTTTTGCTCCATTTGATCCAAACGAATCTCATTAGCATCGAGTCTGTCTTTAATATTTCCTAACCACTGTCCGTTTTGTCTGTTAGTGTCATCAATTGCCTTAAATTTTCCCTCCATATAATTCATTATTTTTGATAGCATGTCTTTAACTTCATTCTGTCTTTCCGTATGAGTTTCAACTTTGTCTACAGGATTCGGACTATTACTGTTGCATTCACTTTCGTATGATAAATTTACATCTGTACTAGCGTTGGCGACACCGTCGTCAATACCTTCCTCTTTTACAATAGTCATCTTTTTACACAGGAATAAACAAAACACAACAAATTTATCTTTTCTAAAGGATACTAAACTATCTTACTCACAGTTTACTGGTTTTCTTATCTTATAACGTCTTCTTTCTTGATTGGTGCGTGATGGAATTCACAACACTGAAACACTACACTTATATGAATATTGCTTTTTTGTTGCACAAACACTTTACACTTTTTTCTTGACTTATTGCGCCGTTATTCTTGCTCCAGTAACTGCATTCCGATGTCTTGAAGGTACCAGCATACGATTTCCTTTGTCTTGAAGGTATCAGCATACGACTTCCTTGAACATTTTCATCCAGGATGTACGAATTCTGTCGTTTTCTTCGCAATCTCGGTGGTAGTTTATTTCGGTAACATTTTCAATAATCCCGGACGATGCCACCATATTGTACTGGTTGTTACCTTTCTCGTTTCTTGATAACTGAATGATGTGGAATCTTACGCGGTATATTGTGGTAGGACCACATTCGCACCACGTGTTTGTAATTGATAATAATACAAGTAGTTCCAGCACAATTTCAGCAAGGCTTATTTATTAGTAGCTGCTGAAAGATTACACACTGCAGATCTCGTTTGTCTAGGGGTTTTGTCTGCAAAACATTACTCTAACAAGCATGGCCTGGGTTTTCTTCTTGTTTGAAATAAACACTACCGGATTCGAATTACTTTCGGCTAAAAATAATATTTATTCGTACTTTTTATTTAGTAACTACAATATTTTCACTTCGAACATTGATACCCTAAAAATGCATTATACTGTACTGGTCATGTAAACACGTCCATCTCCCTCCAATATCGACAAAGAAGTGGTGGGCAAGCCAACATGTGCCCGGAAGTTGCAGACATTCCTGCATTCCAGATTCTTTGGTCTTCTGACCTTAATACACTCCAAAGACACATATAAATAAATACATATAAATATACAACATTTATCATCTCAAACAAATCCATTATTTATCATAAAAGAAAATATTCATAAATAAATAAATTAAACACATTGTATGGCAACATAATGAAGTTACCTTAACTCTCTACTGTGGGCATCGTACTTTTCGCATGAGATAAAGTTTATCTCTGACAGTTAATTACATTACAACATGCAATAAGCACTCACAGACGGTAAATTGGCAGCACTAGCTCTAGAGGGTCATAAAGCATGTCAGACGGACACAGGAAACAGTGCTATTGTTGCCATAATGCAGAAATGAAGCAGTTTATCTGACATCCAAAAGTGCATGACCATTGGCTTTTGGCCAAGGGTGGAAGCATTTCCTGAAAGGTTAAGTCTTGAACAGTGCCACTGTCATTAAAGTATAGTATGCAGGGTAAATGGCGCCATCCAAAACCAGCACTGAGGCAACTGTCGTGCACCACAGTTAATAGATGACTGGGGTGAACAAAGGCTGAGGGATGTGTACAGGTGTAATATGGATGCAACTGTTAATTGACCACCTAGATGAACCAAGGGGCTACCAACAGTGTCTCCTCAACCATCGCCCAACAAAAGTTGCTACGTATGGGCCTTCGCAGCACGCGCCTGGTTCATACACCAGTGCCGACTGCAGTTCAGCAGCAACGAAGAATGCAATTTGCACGCTAATACTGCAACTGATCGTCAGTTGGGTGACGACAGATGGCCTTTTTGAGGCGAATCCTGTTTTATGCTCCATTGGACAGATGGCCATTGCCACATATGGCATGAAACTTCTGAAAGCAAACACCGTGCAGTAGTGTTATGATCTGGAGTATGTTTTTGTGGCATTCTCTGGGTTACCTCGTCATTCTGGAAGCCACAGTGCATCTTGAAAACTACAGTAGTTTTTATATGCGTGTTCTGCTGACAGTTGGTGAGTAGATTTTTGTATCTTCCTTGTAACATTATATTTCCTAAGAGCAGATTGTTTTTCCTCAACATGATGGTGTCTGCCAGCAGGACCATGTGCTGCGTCTCACAGCTTGCAGTGTATGTGCGTAGCTTGAAGTGCACCGGGGTGAGTTTACTGTACTCTCACAACCACCAAAACTCCCCGGATTTAAACCCAATTGAGAGTATGTTGGACCACCTTAATTGGGCTGTTGGTGCCGTGGATCCTCAACCAAGAAACCTAGCGCAACTGGTCATGACACTGCAGTGAGCATGGCTTCACATCCTGTCAGTACCTTCCAGAACCTCACTGACTCTCTTCCTGCACGTCTCGCAGCAGTCCGTCCTGCAAAATGTGGTTATTCAGGCTTCTGACAGGAGGCTGTGTTAATGTGATTGGACAGTGTATATGTAATGCCCTCAGACTTCAAGAAGAATGTAATAATTCCAACTCCAAAAGGATCATGTTCTAACTGGTGGGAATATTATCAAAATAAACCATGGCTTGCGGAAACACTGATATGCATTGTTTACAGGAAATGGAAAAGCAGATAGTAGGTGACCTCAGGGAAGATTAATTTGCATTCCGGATAAATATGGGTATATGGGATACAGTACTAGAAGATAGGTTGAAGAAAGACAAACCTACATTATAGTATCTGTATATTTAGAGACAACTTCTGACAGTTTTGACTACACTATACTCTTTGATATTTTGACGGTAGTGGGAATGAAGTACAGTGGCTGAAAGGATATTTACATCTTGTACAGAAACCAGACTGCAGATTTGAAGGACATGAAAGGGGAGCTATAGTTGAGAAGGGAATGAGACAGTGTTATAGCCTCTCCCTGATGTTATTCGGTCTGTATATTGAGCAAGCTGAGGAAGGAAACCAAGGGGAAATTTGGAGAGGGAATTGAAATTCAGGGAGAAGAAATAAAAACTTTACAGTTTGCTAGTGACACTGTAACTCAGTCAGATTGGAATCGAGCAGTTCAACAGAATTGACAGTATCTTGAAAAGATGTTAAAAGATCAGCATCAGCTAAAGTAAGCAAGGGTACACGAAGGCAGTCAAGTTAACTCAGTTGATACTGAAGGAATTAGATTAGAAAATGAGACACGAAACATGGGCAGCAAAATAATTGATGATGTCTGAAGCAGAGAAGTTATAAAATGCAGACTGGCCATAGTATGAAAAGCAGATATGAAGAAAGGGAAATTTATTAACATCTAATATAAATTCATGTTGGGAAGTCTTTTCTGAAGGTATTTTTCTAGAGTGTAGCCGTGTACAGAAGTCAAATATGGACAATAAGCAGTTGATATAAGAAGAGAACAGAAGCTTTTGAAATGTGCTACTACAGAAGAAATCTGAAGATTAGAGAGGTAGATCAAATTACTGGTAAGGAGGTAATGAAATGAACTGGAGATAGAAAAGTAATTTATGGCACAACTTGACTAAAAGAAGATATCAGTTGATAGTACACCTTCAGAGGCATGAAGCAATCTTTAGTGGAAGGAAGTATGGTGTTAAAAATTGTAGAGGAAGACCAAGAGATTTATACAGTAAACAGATTCAAATGGATGTAGATTACCGTAGTTATTTGGTGCTAAAGAGGCTTACACAGGAGTGAGAGACATGAAGTGCTGCATCAAAACAGTCATCGGACTGAAGACAAAATGACAACAACCACCAAAACACCACACTAACCATAGAAGAGAGATTTTGCCCAAAATAAAATCAGTTCCAGGTATATGATCACACTAAAATGTCTTGCCCTGTGCTGCATATTCTCCTACTGCTACAATAACTGAGCAGTGCCTTTTTATAATTTACTAGCTTGGAGGGAAATATTCAGAGGTAAATTTTCCTTGTTCAGATTTCTCAGCCACTGAATAATAGATTATTTGGAAAGTCCAAACCTAGTGGATTACCCAAGTTTGAAATGTATGTTTGTACATTAATCATTCCAGTTCTGTAGTTTTTATATGGATATCTTCCAAATGTATGTAACCTAAATTAAGAAATATGGTTTATAGTTATTCTTTGGTCATATTCATAGCCATATTACATGAACAGAAATACATGAACAGATCATGGATGGTCTCAGAGTTTGTCATCTGCTGAAATATGAATTCTGTGTACATTGCGATGTTGTGTGAAATTTATTTGATCAGGCTGAATAGTTGTTGATCATTTTGGTAGTGATAACGGTCCTGAATGATATGGAAGCTTTTAATTTTGCAATTTATGTCGACAGATAAGATCTTGGCTGATTATAACTAGGGTGTCAGTCTTCCTTGCTAGAGGTAGTTCCAGCATACTGCCAAGGAGCTTTAAGTAAATTAAGTTTAAAATTACATTTAATATGAACACATGATCTATAAATTCATGCATTATAATATAACTAGCCTTTTCCACACAGCTTTGCCTGCATATGCAGCTGACACTTATATTGAACACACCTCCATTTCTCCCTCTGTATGCCCACCTCTATCTGTCTTATCTCCTCCTCCCCATTCTCTCTGTCAATTCGTCTCCTCCTCCCCCTCCCCTTGTTCATTTCCTCCACTCCTCTCTCTGACCATATCTTCCTCCAACCACCGTCTGACCATATCCTTCTCCCCCTCTTTCTTTGTGTCTCCAACTCCCCTTCTCCTTTCCCATCTGCCCACTACTGTATTTACTCGAATCTAAGCCACACTTTTTTTCTGGTTTTTGTAATCCAAAAATCTGCTTGCGGCTTAGAATCGAGTGCAAACTAAGTGGAAGTTCTGAAAAATGTTGGTAGATGCCGCCACAACTAACTTCTGCCGTCAAATATATGTAGCGCTACACAGGCATGCTTTGCAGGCACAAAGCTAAATAAATTTTTAAAAAAGTAGATGATGAGCGTTTTTCTCCGCCCTGAGTTTCGACCAACGCATTTTCATACATTATCCAACAAAGTAAATAGAAATTCCGTATTGTTCATCTTCAATTGTAGCAGCCTTTCAAATATTCGTAGCAACAAAAATAAATTTCTTTACACTAAAATACCAATAATGCACAAGGCTTTAGGATTGTTGCACGAGTTGATATGCTGGGGCTCATTAAGATTTCATGTAGTGGCACCTATTGCTTCATGGAATTTTGTAAAGTGCTTGTTGGTGTTAGTGAATCATAATGAAGCACTTTCATTATAGTGCCAAATTCAAGAGGAGAGTTATTTCTTTTGCAGAACGAAGTTCTAATCGTGCTGCAGGTCTGCGATACGGGATTAATGAGAGCAACGTCAGGCGAGGGCGACTGCAGAGAGAGAAATTACTTGAATGTTCAAGTAGCAGTAGGCTAAAGCGTTTAGTGGGCCAAAATGTGGCCGATATCGTGCACTAGAAGTGATTTTAAATTAATTTGTGAAGGAGCAGCGCTGAAATTCCTGCCTGTGAACGCCGAAATTTTAAAAATTAAGGCACATGAAATTGCTAGAGAGCAAAAAATCGAAAATTTTAAGGCTAGTCGCAGCTGGATTGATCTGTTTATGAAGCACTGGGGTTTTTCACTTCGGAGGCAAACTTCCGTTGCACAAAAGCTGCCGAAAATTATTAAGAAAAACTTGTGGAATTTCAGCGCTTCATAATCAGGCAGTGCACAGAAAAGCAATACCTTCTTGGTCAGATAGAAAATGCTGACCAAACTCCCATATATTTTGACACGCCGTCAAATTATACGGTTGACGCCAAAGGAAAGAAAGACACAAGTGTTCTTAAATCAGGGGCTGAAAAACAGCGGATGTCCGTCGTGCTTGCTTGCACAACAGATGGACATAAATTACCCCCATTCATAGTTTTCAAGCGAAAGACTTTACCGAAATTGGACACGTTTCCAAAAACTGTAATTGTACGAGCAAACGAAACTGGGTGGTTTTCGGAGGACATGGTGCTGGAATGGATTAGGCGTGTGTGGAATCATAGTCCTGGTGCAATGCTTGATTTACACAAGTGACCTCTGGTTTGCGCAGTCTGTTGGTATTAGATGCTTACGCAGGCCATACAACACCTGCAATAAAACGAGAATTACAGGAAAGCAAAACGGACTTGGCAGTAATTCCAGGCAGGATGGCGTCAATTCTGCAACCACTTAACGTCTGTTTGAATAAACCATTTAAGAACAAGCTTAAACGCATGTACACAGACTGATTTTCGAAAAGCGACAGAAAACTGACACCAACAGGACATGTAAAACGCTCAAGTTTGTCGCAAGTGTGCCAATGGATTTATGATGCATGGAAGTGTGTTCCAAATCAGATTGTGCAGCAAGTGTTTAAAAGATGTTTGTTATCCAGTGCACTAGATGGTATGGAGGACAATGCTCTGCATGAAGAAATGAGCAACAAAGAATCGAGTAATAGTGATTCATAATCATGACTGATATTTTAAACATTTCTTATAAGATGTATTACAAATCTAATAACATTTTGTTTTAAATTTCAGCATTTAATTTCTAAGTTATTTTCATTCTTATTTCATAAGTGTTGCTACTCTGCATTGCACAGGATAGAAAAGCGTGGAGAGCTGCATCAAAACAGTCTACGGACTGAGGACAACAACAACACACTCTGCATTTGAACTCATCACTAAAAATCCACGAAAATCTGGCTGGCAAGACTGTTTGGGATGTATGTCAATATGGCCAACTCTACGTTCTGAATTATTTCCTACCTGAGACAAGAGATGGTTGCTAATAGGAACTTTTACGAATCGTGAATCACATGCAGTATTCTCTTCACCATAAGAATAAAATGAATGTAAACATTATGCCATGATTCTTTTGTGTTTGCTGCTATCTCATTTAAATCCTGTCTGCCTAATAAACTACAAAACTAGAGTGAGACAACAGCAAATGCGAAAGAAAAGAATAACATATCATGTCATGTTTATATTCATATTATTCTTACGCTGATTAGTGATACCGTCAGAAATGAAGCATGGTAATTGACTAGATTTTTAAATCTAAGATGACTGTAATTTCTGAGCAGAATGTAATGTACTAAAGAGGCGTCTGCAAAGATTTTCCAACAGAGAAAAATTTTCGCTGAACTCTAGTTCAGAACATCCATCATACGCAATATATTATTTGGTTCTTGTTGATCATTATCAAAGAAAGCAGCAGTGTAAGTAACAACAAATAGCAGTCTCTTACCATTGTTTCGCTAATGAGACAATTCCTCTTTTTTATTGTAAGCGGCGGTAGCGCGCACAAAAGCAAGCCATGCCGCGAGCGACGACAGGTTGTAAACACTCATTATCAGAATGCGACAAACAATGCATGACACAATACAATATTGCATTTTCAGCTTAAGAGTGACGTAAACACCTATAACAAAGAGAACGACCTAAGTTGTGTCTCATGTTACAATGGACCAACTTTGTTTCGATTTGGAGGTGCGGTCTAAAACTTTTCTCCCTCCAAAATTTCAAGTCTCAAATTTCAGGTGTGGCTTAGATTCGGGAAATTTTTTTTTCCTTGATTTCGAGTCTCATTTTTCAGGTGGTGATTCAGCATCTCCGGTACATGATGAGTAGCAACTATCCATTTCATAATACTATTTATTTGCTTCTGATATACAGGCCATCATGCAGGGCAGCCTATACGTTGGGTCTGGGTAAACATTTTCTTTCCCCTAACATTAGGCTGCCCTGCAAAGCAGGTTCATTTAGCAGGCCAATATTGTTCCCACACAACATGCCTGTCATGGAGGGCAGCCTGTACACCAGAGGCTGCTGTGAACAACATGTTTTTTGCCTAATGGATATCTTTATGAAACAGTGTCTTTCACTCCAATATTGATGATTCCTGTAAATTGTTATCCTGAAAGAAGTAAGCTAACTAATTATTGTTCCATCTGCGATGAAGTCATTAAAGATGGAGTTCAAGTTTGGAATTGGTAAGGACAGTGATAGCAATAGGCTGTGCAATTTCAAAGGAACAATCTTTCTCATAGGCAGTTTAAAGGTGACCAGACAGGGATCTGAACTGCTATCTTGCAAGTCCTTTGTCTTACCTTTAGGTCACCTTGCTTGATCAGGTGGTATGTTTGTTGGTGAACAATGCTGCTAGCCAGGAATGTGAAGGTATAAACGGTTTGGAATCCCTGGCTAGGCAATGTCAGTGTTATTTTATCCATTCCGTATCTTGTGAACTCCTCCCTCCATGAACCATGGACCTTGCCGTTGGTGGGGAGGCTTGCGTGCCTCAGCGATACAGATGGCCGTACCGTAGGTGCAACCACAACGGAGGGGTATCTGTTGAGAGGCCAATCAAACGGGTGGTTCCTGAAGAGGGGCAGCAGCCTTTTCAGTAGTTGCAAGGGCAACAGTCTGGATGATTGACTGATCTGGCCTTGTAACATTAACCAAAATGGCCTTGCTGTGCTGGTACTGCAAACGGCTGAAAGCAAGGGGAAACTACAGCCGTAAATTTTCCCAAGGGCATGCAGCTTTACTGTATGATTAAATGATGATGGCGTCCTCTTGGGTAAAATATTCCGGAGGTAAAATAGTCCCCCATTCGGATCTCCGGGCGGGGACTACTCAAGAGGATGTCGTTATCAGGAGAATGAAAACTGGCGTTCTACGGATCGGAGTGTGGAATGTCAGATCACTTAATCGGGCAGGTAGGTTAGAAAATTTAAAAAGGGAAATGGATAGGTTAAAGTTAGATATAGTGGGAATTAGTGAAGTTCGGTGGCAGGAGGAACAAGACTTCTGGTCAGGTGACTACAGGGTTATAAACACAAAATCAAATAATGAATAGGAAAATAGGAACTTCGGGTAAGCTACTACAAACAGCATAGTGAACGCATTATTGTGGCCAAGATAGATACGAAGCCCACACCTACTTCAGTAGTACAAGTTTATATGCCAACTAGCTCTGCAGATTACGAAGAAATTGAAGAAATGTATGATGAAATAAAAGAAATTATTCAGATAGTGAAGGGCGACGAAAATTTAATAGTCATGGGTGACTGGAATCCGAGTGTAGGAAAAGGGAGAGAAGGAAATGTAGTAGGTGAATATGGATTGGGGCTAAGAAATGAAAGACGAAGCCGCCTGGTAGAATTTTGCACAGAGCACAACTTAATCATAGCTAACACTTGGTTTAAGAATCATGAAAGAAGGTTGTATACATGGAAGAACCCTGGAGATACTAAAAGGTACCAGATAGATTATATAATGGTAAGACAGAGATTTAGGAACCAGGTTTTAAATTGTAAGACATTCCAGGGGCAGATGTGGACTCTGACCACAATCTATTGGTTATGAACTGTAGATTAAAACTGAAGAAACTGCAAAAAGGTAGGAATTTAAGGAGATGGGACCTTGATAAACTGACTAAACCGGAGGTTGTAGAGTGTTTCAGGGAGAGCATAAGGGAACAACTGGCAGGAATGGGGGAAAGAAATACAGTAGAAGAAGAATGGGTAGCTCTGAGGGATGAAGTAGTGAAGGCAGCAGATGATCATGTAGGTAAAAGGACGAGGGCTAGTAGAAATCCTTGGGTAACAGAAGAAATATTGAATTTAATTGATGAAAGGAGAAAATATAAAAATGCAGCAAATGAAGCAGGCAAAAAGGAATACATACGTCTCAAAAATGAGATCGACAGGAAGTGCAAAATGGCTAATCAGGGGTGGCTAGAGGACAGATGTAAGGATGCAGAGGTGCATATCACTAGGGGTAAGATAGATACTGCCTACAGGAAAATTAAAGAGACCTTTGGAGATAAGAGAACCACTTGTATGAACATCAAGAGCTCAGATGAAAATCCAGTTCTAAGCAAAGAAGGGAAAGTAGAAAGGTGGAAGGAGTATATAGAGGGTCTATACAAGGGCGATGTACTTGAGGACAATATTATGGAAATGGAAGAGGATGTAGATGAAGATGAAATGGGAGATACGATACTGCGTGAAGAGTTTGACAGAGCACTGAAAGACCTGAGTCGAAACAAGGCCCCGGGAGTAGACAACATTCCATTGGAACTACTGACGGTCTTGGGAGAGCCAGTCCTGACAAAACTCTACCATCTGGTGAGCAAGATGTATGAAACAGGCGAAATACCCTCAGACTTCAAGAAGAATATAATAATTCCAATCCCAAAGAAAGCAGGTGTTGACAGATGTGAAAATTACCGAACTATCAGTTTAATAAGTCACAGCTGCAAAATACTAACACGAATTCTTTACAGACAAATGGAAAAACTGGTAGAAGCCAACCTTGGCAAAGATCAGTTTGGATTCTGCAGAAATGTTGGAACACGTGAGTCAATACTGACCCTACGACTTATCTTAGAAAATAGATTAAGGAAAGACAAACCTACATTTCTAGATTTTGTAGACTTAGAGAAAGCTTTTGACAATGTTGAGTGAAATACTCTCTTTCCAATTCTAAAGGTGGCAGGGGTAAAATACAGGGAGCGAAAGGCTATTTACAATTTGTACAGAAACCAGATGGCAGTTATAAGAGTCGAGGGACATGAAAGGGAAGCAGTTGTTGGGAAGGGTGTAAGACAGGGTTGTAGCCTCTCCCCGATGTTATTCAATCTGTATATTGAGCAAGCAGTAAAGGAAACAAAAGAAAAATTTGGAGTAGGTATTAAAATCAATGGAGAAGAAATAAAAACTTTGAAGTTCGCCGATGACATTGTAATTCTGTCAGAGACAGCAAAGGACTTGGAAGAGCAGTTGAACGGAATGGACAGTGTCTTGAAAGGAGGATATAAGATGAACATCAACAAACGCAAAACGAAGATAATGGAATGTGGTCGAATTAAGTCGGGTGATGCTGAGGGAATTAGATTAGGAAATGAGACACTTAAAGTAGTAGAGGAGTTTTGCTATTTGGGGAGCCAAATAACTGATGATGGTTGAAGTAGAGAGGATATAAAATGTAGACTGGCAATGGCAAGGAAAGCATTTCTGAAGAAGAGAAATTTGTTAACATCAAGTATAGATTTAAGTGTCAGGAAGTCATTTCTGAAAGTATTTGTATGGAGTGTAGCCATGTATGGAAGTGAAACAAGGACGATAACTAGTTTGGACAAGAAGAGAGTAGAAGCTTTCGAAATGTGGTGCTACAGAAGAATGCTGAAGATTAGATGGGTAGATCACATAACTAATGAGGAAGTATTGAATAGGATTGGGGAGAAGAGAAGTTTGTGGCACAATTTGACCAGAAGAAGGGATCGGTTGGTAGGACATGTTCTGAGGCATCAAGGGATCACCAATTTAGTATTGGAGGGCAGCGTGGAGGGTAAAAATCGTAGAGGGAGACCAAGAGATGAATACACCAAGCAGATTCAGAAGGATGTAGGTTGCAGTAGGTACTGGGAGATGAAGAAGCTTGCACAAGATAGAGTAGCATGGAGAGCTGCATCAAACCATTCTCCAGACTGAAGACCACAACAGCAACAACATCTTGTGAACTCACAAGATCTAGCCTGGATGAAATAAAATTGGTGACTTGTGTTGTTGGGGTAGTGTACCATGGATATAGTGTGTTTCTTTGTATGAATCTGTTTAACTTAACAAAATTGTTACAAAAGGCAATGTAACTTGGCTCTTATTGTGCATTACTCATATGTGAGGTAAACATTATCACTTTGTTTGTATTGCAGGTGCTGGGAAGAGTCTTGTGGGTGTTACTGCTTGTTGCACTGTTAGAAAGAGAGCACTTGTCCTCTGCAACTCTGGAGTCTCTGTGGAACAGTGGAAGCAGCAGTTCAAAATGTGGTCCACAGGTATAGTAACAAGGTCACTAACTAGAAATGTTCTTCAGTAGTCTACTTTTCACATAAATGCTCTTTACCTTTGAGCACATAAGAATGAATATGGAAAATCACTTTACTTTTGGAGATGTGCTATATTTGTATGGAATATGTGAAAATGTATTATTATGTCCCTGCTTTCAAGATAGTGATAGAGAACTAGGCAATACAAAAATTTACTTTTGTAGTAGATAAGTGTTTTAATAGTATGTAATAAATTATTCCTGATCTGTAATGTAGGAACACCTTATTTCATAAATGAAAATTTACTCTTAAGTATTCTCTCCTGAACTGTGCTCTAATAAAAGGAATCTGTTAAACTTTGGTTACACAATAAACTAGTCAAATATAAAGGCCGTAAATTCAACTAAATACCTAGGAATTACAATTACGAACATCTTAAAATGGAAGGAACACATAGAAAATGTTGTGGGGAAGGCAAACCAAAGACTGCGTTTTATTGGCAGGACACTTAGAAAATGTAACAGATCTGCTAAGGAGACTGGCTACACTACACTTGTCCGTACTCTATTAGAATACTGCTGCGCAGTGTGGGATCCTTACCAGATAGGACTGACGGAGTACATCTAAAAAGTTCAAAGAAGGGCAGCACGTTTTGTATTATCGCGAAGTATGAGAGAAAGTGTCACTGAAATGCTACAGGACTTAGGTTGGACATCATTAAAAGAAAGGCGTTTTTTGTTGCGACGGAATCTTTTCACGAAATTACAATCACCAACTTTCTCCTCCGAATGTGAAAATATTTTGTTAACACCGACCTATATAGGAAGAAACGATCACCACAATAAAATAAGGAAAATCAGAACTCGTACAGAAAGATATAGTTGTTCATTCTTTCTGCGCGCTATATAGTTGTTCATTCTTTCTGCGTGCTATATGGGAATGGAATAATAGAGAATTGTGAAGGTGGTTCAATGAACCCTCTGCCAGGCACTTAAATGTGATTTGCAGAGTATCCATGTAGATGTAGATAACTTTCATTCCCATGTTTTTCAATCTGGATATGACCAAATATGTTAGTTGTGCTGCAGGCCATACTCTTACACCTTCCATAGTATTAATTGTGCTTTGATATATTCTTTATACAGATCAAGGAGATCAAGGGACAGATGTAATCAGAAACCTTTGTCACATTCAAAAGAAAACATTGCCAGTTATGGGCTGTAAAATTTTCAGTTTATTTGCTATCAGCCAGTTTCAACCGTATAGTCATTGTCGATCAACTTAAAGATTATCTCTATACAAAATGTTGCAATACAAATTAATATATCAGTCCGCATATGGAAACCTACATAAACATTAACACAATTTGTTTTGAATATGAACAGAAGGTTTCTAATACATATAGGAGAACCACATACACCACAGTTTAAGTACATATTTGACATTCATCCACAGAAAAATCCAGTTTATTCCTTACATGAACCTCTGCTTATACATTCACTTTCCAAATATTATTGTTATTTCTCTTTGGTTTCTAGTTCCATAATAATAAAACTTTTGTTTCCAAAAACTCTGTCATTGCTGTTTTCCCATAGTTTTTATACATCACAGTTCTGTTATTTATGTTGTCTCAGATTTTCACATATTTTCTGTTGTTCACTTCAATATGCATTCCTTTCTAACTCTTATTAGTCTCCATAATATACATGTGTGTGTTCAGAAAAACTGCTCTGCTCACAAAGAATACTTTTCAGCTGGCAGTTATCTTTCCTTTCTGCTTGATATCTGAATTGTCTGTGCATCCAGTCTTTGTCATTATTGGCATTCCATTTCTAATGTGTAGTTCCTCTCTCGATCTTACACCGGGCTCCAAGATTCTATATTAAATTTGATGTGATTACATCTGCAGAAGAGGTTTTTTTTCACAGTATTTGGAAAGAATATTTATCTACAATAAATTTCAATTTTGATAGTAGCTATAAAATGTGCTGTCATGAATTTCAGGTGTTGACTAATAAAGTATTGTATATTTTATGTCAAATAATTTCACTTCTGGCTTATTATAGCTTTGTAGCTTTCAGAACACTGTAAGTAATGTTCGCATTGCACAACAACATACTTTGAGATTCAAGGCTCCCATTATTTAACAGTCAATGTTCAAATTTGAAACACTGAAAGCCTGATGGCGGGAGCCTTGAAACTCAAAATGCATTGCTATGTTGCATGAGTAGTGCTGTAAAGTTTGTTGACAGCAACCAAGCTGTAACAATTGACTATAACAGCTGCCCCTTCACATCTATAGAAATGGATAATGATATTAAACATTTGTGATTTTTTGTCACAGCGGATGACAGCATGATATGCCGTTTCACATCTGAAGCCAAAGACAAACCAATGGGATGCAGCATTCTTGTTACAACATACTCAATGATTACGCATACACAGAAACGTTCGTGGGAAGCTGACCAGACAATGAAGTGGCTGCAAGAGCAGGAGTGGGGTATTATGGTCCTTGATGGTAAGATATAATGGGTGTCTGTAAATTATATAAAAGCATATAAAACTATAAAATGTACTGAGAAAAATAATGGATGGGATACAGAAATACTGTATGCAGGACTGGTGAGTGTTCTGCAGATCTATAAACGATCACAGGTCTCAAAACTACACTCCTGGAAATTGAAATAAGAACACCGTGAATTCATTGTCCCAGGAAGGGGAAACTTTATTGACACATTCCTGGGGTCAGATACATCACATGATCACACTGACAGAACCACAGGCACATAGACACAGGCAACAGAGCATGCACAATGTCGGCACTAGTACAGTGTATATCCACCTTTCGCAGCAATGCAGGCTGCTATTCTCCCATGGAGACGATCGTAGAGATGCTGGATGTAGTCCTGTGGAACGGCTTGCCATGCCATTTCCACCTGGCGCCTCAGTTGGACCAGCGTTCGTGCTGGACGTGCAGACCGCATGAGACGACGCTTCATCCAGTCCCAAACATGCTCAGTGGGGGACAGATCCGGAGATCTTGCTGGCCAGGGTAGTTGACTTACACCTTCTAGAGCACGTTGGGTGGCACGGGATACATGCGGACGTGCATTGTCCTGTTGGAACAGCAAGTTCCCTTGCCGGTCTAGGAATGGTAGAACGATGGGTTCGATGACGGTTTGGATGTACCGTGCACTATTCAGTGTCCCCTCGACGATCACCAGTGGTGTACGGCCAGTGTAGGAGATCGCTCCCCACACCATGATGCCGGGTGTTGGCTCTGTGTGCCTCGGTCGTATGCAGTCCTGATTGTGGCGCTCACCTGCACGGCGCCAAACACGCATACGACCATCATTGGCACCAAGGCAGAAGCGACTCTCATTGCTGAAGACAACACGTCTCCATTCGTCCCTCCATTCACGCCTGTCGCGACACCACTGGAGGCGGGCTGCACGATGATGGGGCGTGAGCGGAAGACGACCTAACGGTGTGCGGGACCGTAGCCCAGCTTTATGGAGACGGTTGCGAATGGTCCTCGCCGATACCCCAGGAGCAACAGTGTCCCTAATTTGCTGGGAAGTGGCGGTGCGGTCCCCTACGGCACTGCGTAGGATCCTACGGTCTTGGCGTGCATCCGTGCGTCGCTGCGGTCCGGTCCCAGGTCGACGGGCACGTGCACCTTCCGCCGACCACTGGCGACAACATCGATGTACTGTGGAGACCTCACGCCCCACGTGTTGAGCAATTCGGCGGTACGTCCACCCGGCCTCCCACATGCCCACTATACGCCCTCGCTCAAAGTCCGTCAACTGCACATACGGTTCACGTCCACGCTGTCGCGGCATGCTACCAGTGTTAAAGACTGCGATGGAGCTCCGTATGCCACGGCAAACTGGCTGACACTGACGGCGGCGGTGCACAAATGCTGCGCAGCTAGCGCCATTCGACAGCCAACACCGCGGGTCCTGGTGTGTTCGCTGTGCCGTGCGTGTGATCATTGCTTGTACAGCCCTCTCGCAGTGTCCGGAGCAAGTATGGTGGGTCTGACACAGCGGTGTCAATGTGTTCTTTTTTCCATTTCCAGGAGTGTACATTCTTTATCAGAGTATGTCCATGGATGAAAGAGAGTCACACTTTTCCCTAGTGTTTTTGTGTATTTCAAATTGAGCCTCCTCCAGTGGCATGTATAAAAAAATAAATGGCACACAAAGCTGTAGTTAAGTATATAATTAAGGCAAGGACAACCAATTGATCACTTCAGTGAACTCTTACAATAATCAGCAAAATGCCACAAGTAATGAGGATTATGAGCAAGGTGCACTATACTTGCACTGGTAAAACATAGCACTTGACAGCTTATCTTACAACAAATAAGGTTGGCTATACTGCAATAGCAATGTTGCAACAGCAGTCTCTGTACACATAGCAGACAATATGCATATTTGTTCCACCTCATAAATGTAAGCTACTGAGCAATAGCAATTTGTTTTTGAGCTGCTACCACCGTGGCAGCAAATGTTGTTGTTGTTGTTGTGGTCTTCAGTCCGGAGACTGGTTTGATGCAGCTCTCCATGCTACTCTATCCTGTGCAAGCTTCTTCATCTCCCAGTACCTACTGCAACCTACATCCTTCTGAATATGCTTAGTGTATTTATCACTTGGTATCCCTCTACGATTTTTACCCTCCACGCTGCCCTCCAATGCTAAATTTGTGATCCCTTGATGCCTCAGAATATGTCCTACCAACCGGTCCCTTCTTCAATCCTATTCAATACTTCCTCATTAGTTATGTGATCTACCCATCTAATCTTCAGCATTCTTCTGTAGCACCACATTTCGAAAGCTTCTATTCTCTTCTTGTCCAAACTTTTTATCGTCCATGTTTCACTTCCATACATGGCTACACTCCATACAAATACTTTCAGAAATGACTTCCTAACACTTAAATCTATACTCGATGTTAACAAATTTCTCTACTTCAGAAACGCTTTCCTTGGCATTGCCAGTCTACATTTTATATCCTCTCTACTTCAACCATCATCAGTTATTTTGCTCCCCAAATAGCAAAACTCCTTTACTACTTTAAGTGTCTCATTTCCTAATCTGGTTCCCTCAACATCACCCAACTTAATTCGACTACATTCCATTATCCTCATTTTGCTTTTGTTGATGTTCACCTTATATCCTCCTTTCAAGACACTGTCCATTCTGTTCAACTGCTCTTCCAAGTCCTTTGGTGTCTCTGACAGAATTACAATGTCATCGGCGAACCTCAAAGTTTTTATTTCTTCTCCATGGATTTTAATACCTACTCCAAATTTTTCTTTTGTTTCCTTTACTGCTTGCGCAATATACAGATTGAATAACATCGGGGAGAGGCTACAACCCTGTCTTACTCCCTTCCCAACAACTGCTTCCCTTTCATGTCCCTCGACTCTTATAACTGCCATCTGGTTTCTGTACAAATTGTAAATAGCCTTTCGCTCCCTGTATTTTACCCCTGCCACCTTTAGAATTTGAAAGAGAGTATTCCAGTCAACATTGTCAAAAGCTTTCTCTAAGTCTACAGATGCTAGAAACGTAGGTTTGAATTTCCTTAATCTTTCTTCTAAGATAAATCGTAAGGTCAGTATTGCCTCACGTGTTCCAGTATTTCTACGGAATCCAAACTGATCTTCCCCGAGGTCGGCTTCTACTAGTTTTTCCATTCGTCTGTAAAGAATTCGTGTTAGTATTTTGCAGCTGTGGCTTATTAAACTGATTGTTCGATAATTTTCACATCTGTCAACACCTGCTTTCTTTGGGATTGGAATTATTATATTCTTCTTGAAGTCTGAGGGTATTTCGCCTGTTTCATACATCTTGCTCACCAGATGGTAGAGTTTTGTCAGGACTGGCTCTCCCAAGACCGTCAGTAGTTCCAATGGAATGTTGTCTACTCCCGGGGCCTTGTTTCGACTCAGGTCTTTCAGTGCTCTGTCAAACTCTTCACGCAGTATCGTATCTCCCATTTCATCTTCATCTACATCCTCTTCCATTTCCATAATATTGTCCTCAAGTACATCGCCCTTGTATAGACCCTCTATATACTCCTTCCACCTTTCTACTTTCCCTTCTTTGCTTAGAACTGGATTTTCATCTGAGCTCTTGATGTTCATACAAGTGGTTCTCTTATCTCCAAAGGTCTCTTTAATTTTCCTGTAGGCAGTATCTATCTTACCCCTAGTGATATGCACCTCTGCATCCTTACATCTGTCCTCTAGCCACCCCTGCTTAGCCATTTTGCACTTCCTGTCGATCTCATTTTTGAGACGTTTGTATTCCTTTTTGCCTGCTTCATTTACTGCATTTTTATATTTTCTCCTTTCATCAATTAAATTCAATATTTCTTCTGTTACCCAAGGATTTCTACTAGCCCTCGTCTTTTTACCTACATGATCATCTGCTGCCTTCACTACTTCATCCCTCAGAGCTACCCATTCTTCTTCTACTGTATTTCTTTCCCCCATTCCTGCCAGTTGTTCCCTTATGCTCTCCCTGAAACACTCTACAACCTCCGGTTTAGTCAGTTTATCAAGGTCCCATCTCCTTAAATTCCCACCTTTTTGCAGTTTCTTCAGTTTTAATCTACAGTTCATAACCAATAGATTGTGGTCAGAGTCCACATCTGCCGCTGGAAATGTCTTACAATTTAAAACCTGGTTCCTAAATCTTTGTCTTACCATTATATAATCTATCCGGTACCTTTTAGTATCAGCAAATAAACAACCATATGTCTGCTTGTGTCTGTATATGTGTGGATGGATATGTGTGTGTGTGCGAGTGTATATCTATCCTTTTTTCCCCCTAAGGTAAGTCTTTCTGCTCCCGGGATTGGAATGACTCCTTACCCTCTCCCTTAAAACCCACATCCTTTCGTATTTCCCTCTCCTTCCCTCTTTCCTGATGAGGCAACAGTTTGTTGCGAAAGCTTGAATTTTGTGTGTATGTTTGTGTTTGTTTGTGTGTCTATCGACCTGCCAGTGCTTTCGTTCGGTAAGTCACATCATCTTTGTTTTTAGATATATTTTTCCCACGTGGAATGTTTCCCTCTGTTATATCAACCATATAATGCTGTAGATATGAGTAGAAAACATGCTTTCGGTAACGGAGCAAAGGCATACAGGAAATAAACATTTGATGATGACTGATATCTTGAAAACAGTATGGTACATAGTTCAGAAAATGAATAATAACTGAGATAGTAACTTCTCACTCTTAAGTTTTCCTATGACAATGATGCAATAAATAACCGATATTTGTAGATTTCGAACACCAGTTTACGGTGACAGTGGCATAATTCCATTCAGCACCACATTGTAACTGTTGTCGGAATCAGCAAAACTATCTTCATTGTCATCACATCATTAGACAATTCATTAGCTGTTGATTGTCACTAACGATAACCTTCCATTGTCAGTGCTGCTCAAATAAGTTTTTCGTCACAAGAGCTTCATGCAACAGCCTTTCCACCTTTGTGATGTTCCTTATATATGTCTTCACATCACTCCATACTAACTCGATGGGGTTGAAATGGCAGTGGTATGGTGGCAGTCTTATTACAGTATGATGCTTCTCCTTGGCGATTTTGTCTAATATTACTATATAATTACTACTATACAATACTATATAATCACTATAAAATTAGAGAGGTGGCAGGGGTAAAATACAGGGAGTGAAAATCTATTTACAATTTGTACAGAAACTAGTTGGCAGTTATAAGAGTCGAGGGGCACGAAAGGGAAGCAGTGGTTGAGAAGGGAATGAGACAGGGTTAGCCGATCGCTGATGTTATTCAATCTGAATATTGAGCAAGCAGTAAAGGAAGCAAAAGAAAAATTTGGAGTAGGAATTAAAGTCCAGGGAGAAGAAATAATAACCCTGAGGTTTGCCCATGACATTGTAATTCTGTCAGAGAGAGCAAAGGACTTGGAAGAACAGTTGAACGGAATGGACAGTATCTTGAAATGAGGATATAAGAGGAACATCAACAAAAGCAAAACAAGGATAACAGAATATAGACGAATTAAATCAGGTGATGCTGAGGGGAACAAGATTAGGAAATGAGGCTGTTAAATTAGTAAATAGGTTTTGAAAGAGAAATTTGTTAACATCGAGTGTAGATTTAAGTGTCAGGAAGTCATTTCTGAAAGTATTTGTATGGAGTGTAGCCATGTATGGAAGTGAAAATGGATGATAAACAGTTTAGACAAGAACAGAATAGAAGCTTTTGAAGTGTGCTGCTATAGAAGAATGCTGGAGATTAGATGGGTAGATCACGTAACTAATGAGGAGGTAGTGAACAGTATTGTGGAGAAGAGAAATTTGTGGCACAACCTGACTAAAAGAAGGGATCAGTTGGTAGGACACATTCTGAGGCATCAAGGGATCACCAATTTACTACCGGAGAGAAGTGCGGGGAGGGTGTTAAAATCATAGAGGGAGACCAAGAGATGAATATAGTTAGCAGATTCAGAGGGATGTAGGTTGCAGTAGTTACTAGAGATGAAGAGGTTTGCACAAGATAGAATAGCATTGAGAGCTACCCCCAGTCTTTGGACTGAAGACCACAACAACTAAATAATTAGGCATCATTGGCTTATTTTCTTTAACAAGCAAATATAACAAAAGCTTCATCATGCTCATATCCGCAGAAATATTTCATGCCTGTAACCACTGTACCAAAACTTCTTTGCGGTCATTTGTTGTTGGAGCTTTGTTCAGTATCACTGAATGATATGGATCACTGTCCATCACAGTTGTTGTAGGGACAGAAAACTGTTTTAAAAAGTTCCTGGACCACTCAACAAACTGTGTATGGTCCATGTCTTCATGGTAAACACTGTCTTTTTTGACCGAAAAACTAGAAGTGCATCATCATCAAAACCACTGGAAGAACCTGCATGGATCACAATTAATCTTGCTTCTCTCCACCACTACTGTTTGGAGTGTCATCTGTCCAGCATTTACTGTCATCAACCCATGTTTTGTCTAGTCATATTATGGACTGAGAATCCTTGCCCACAACTCTGTGCAAGAATATGCTTCAAACCGTTACAGTATGTGCCTTTTCTAACAGGACTTTGCCCGTCTAGCCATTAGCGAAGAAAACCCATACTTTACAGTTCAATTTTCAGTGAAGTTTTCCCACGCTTGGAAAGCTCACTTTCTTGTAACAACACTAGCAACTTTGCAACAGTAGGATAGTCTTTGCTGCTGTAGTAAGCATAAATATGCCTGTGAATGACATCTGGTGACAGGGTGAGGCTGCTTTTTCTTCTTTTCAGCAGTCGCTCAAAATACATTATTCTATCCAGATGCCTCATAAGCATTACGGCTCACTTCTACCTCTGTCAATTTTTGCAGTAGCACTCCTTTACTTACTACTGTTCTTGCACCAAGTTAAAGAGTTTTTGATGTGTGTTCCACTGCTTTATTGGCAGGAACTGACAGCTGTCCATGAATATTTGTGTATCCTTTCTCCTGCTCGTAAAACTCATTGCCTGGGTGTTTAGTTCCTGCGTGGCACAGTGGTGAGTGAACCTGCCTAGTAAGCAGAAGACATGGTTCAAATCCCAGCCCAGCACAAATTTTCAGTGTCCCCATTGAGTTAAATCAATGCCTACTAGTAGCTAGTGTCTTTCGTTACATATGTGAGTTTTTGACTCAGTGTTGATATCCTGATAATTAACTCTTTGGATAACAGCCGGTTAGAATAATATTGAGCCTAGGAAACCAGCCATTTATGCCATTATTTAAAGTGTTACTGGCACATATGTAATTGATGTACCTTAAAGAGTAATACATACTGAAAAAGACCAAGCGTCAAGATTTATTTTGCATATTTCCTTTAGTTCTTTGACAGATTACAAATTTTAATGACATGAAATATAATTATCCTTTCAAAAAGAAGTGTGCGTCGAGTTATTGAGCAGTTTCTTCCTCTTGTCCTAAAATTTTTTGTTCACTCAACAAACGCAACATATTTATAGCAAACTTACAACAAACTGCAGAATCTAACAAGTACACATGCAAAATTATGTCAGTATGATCATATTGACTCAGTGATTTGTGACAGCAGCTGTTACATTCCCTAAGGTTTCTTTTGAAATAATTCTAGAAATTGACAACAGAAGACAGCACCAATCAAGCAACAGATAGAGATATGTACGTACGTTTTTCTCATGAGTCCAGTTTTCGAAAGATAGCTGGCTTGCATGTTGAGAAAATCATGGCTTGACCCTTACTCGGGTGCAGTCTATTTCAACACAAAGTTCTGGCCTGAGCTATGTTTGGGCTTGGCCTCCAAAGTGTTAATGGCTTGGTACTTTGCTTCAGTAGTTAACATGATACATGACAGTCTTCAGCATGAAGGAAGAGAAATAATAAGCATTAACTAGTGAACGTCAGATTTGTGAGTGGGGAGACAAAACATAGCCTGGTGGTAATGTATATTATTCCTTTTGTCAGAATTTAAATTAATGGTGTAGTCATATACGTCAAACACAAACGGAGCTTTGAGCTGGACTGTTAGAAGGGTGTGAATTGTAGCTTTGGTCGTAAACTTTCAAGAATGTGAAGTGCTTGCCATAGAACTTTTAACTTTTGCAGTCCAGTTGCTTGGAAAATGTTGTATTACTGCAGAAATTAGATGTGAAAAATTATGTTCAGTGTCCCATTGTAGCAAGCACAGAACAAAGAAATACTCAGAGTACAATTCTCTGTGCTTGTTTTTATCCATTTTTTTTATCCATTTTTTTTATCCATTCTCCTCCATTATATATGTTTCTGAACATTATTTATGACCAGTAGAAAAATAAAATCACAAAGTATTTTATGTTAAGCTTTTAAATTTCATCTGTTGTAATCTATATTGCATTTAAACAAAACTCATTTCTTCCCCACAGAGGTTCACACTATACCAGCAAAAATGTTTCGACGTGTTCTCACGATTGTCCAGTCACATTGTAAGTTAGGCCTCACTGCAACATTGCTCCGTGAGGATGATAAAATTGCTGACCTCAACTTCTTGATTGGCCCCAAGCTCTATGAAGCTAATTGGCTGGAGTTGCAGAAACGGGGTTTTATTGCAAGAGTTCAGTGTGCAGAAGTGTGGTGTCCAATGACACCAGAATTTTACCGTGAATACTTGGTCTGTAGAACCAGCAAAAAATTGGTAAGTACGATATACTACGAGGGCTGTTCGGAAAGTAAGGAACGATAGGTTGCGAAATGAAAACCACAGTGAAAATCAAAACGGTTTATTTGCAACAGTTGGCTACAACTTCCAGCAACTTATCTCCATAGTCGCCGATCCGACTTAGACGTTTGTCGTAGCGTTGTACCAACTTTCCAATACACCCATTATAGAAGGTAGCCGCCAGTGCTTTCCGCCAATTCTCTACGCTGGCCTACAGCTCGCTGTCTGTGCCAAAATGTTGTCTTCATAGCCAGCGTTACATATGAGCAGAGATGAAACTCAGAGGGAGGCAATTACGGGCTGTTTTGTGGGTAATCAAACATTTCCAATTGTAAACGATGCAGGAGCATCTTCATTGCCCCTGCAGAATGCGGCTGAGAATTGTCTTGAACAAGAAACCGCACGACAGTTAGGTAATGTTGGTTGCATAGCTTCGGGCGAAATTTCTCACCAGACCCTCAATCTTGGCGGCAGACACTATTGTTCTAGGTATCTTTATGTGCTCCCTGTGTGCTCAGAACTAAAAAGAACGACGTAACGCGATGGACGGGCATACTAGAGACATTGCCCAACACACCTGTGCAAAACTTCATCGGATTTTCACTGTGGTTTCCATTTCGCGACCGATCGTTCCTTACTTTCCGAATAACCCTCGTAATATTGCATTGCAAAAAAACACAGACCATGTGGATACTTCCACCAATCAAGTACCATGAATTATGTAGATAGTAATTGTCCTTGCAACACACCCAACTATCCCTCCCACTTGCCACCTCCTTTCTCAATTTGCTCTTTCCACCCAACACAACTGCTCAACCTAGTCAGGTTTTAGTGCCAGCACAGTGTAGTCAGCCAGTACATTGTTGTTGTAAAGGCATATGTGTATGTACTATATTAGTGCTGAAGAAGGATTCATCCTAAGCTTAGCAATATTCTAAGTCTTTTTTTATGTGCCTGTTCATAATCCAATGCCTCAGTTATATGGCAAGCTGCTACCTCTATGTTATCAATTATGTACATAGGTTGGAAATGTTGTGGAGACACTGTGCAATGGAATCTACATAAATAATACTATTGTTGCTGATAGTACATGTTGTTGACATATCTACCTTACCTCCAAGCAAATGGACTTGCCCGTCCCACGTCACCAGCGTGTGCACATTCAAGGGAAACACAGTCACTTTTGAGCAGGTGGTCTAACGTATTGGTGTTACTATGTTTTCAAAACAGGAACAATGGAGTTGGATCAATATTGAATGTGCCAGAGGTCATACAGCACGACAGTGTCATCAAGGTCTTCAAGAGGCATGCGGGGAATCGGCATTGCCATACAGAACAGTGGCACATTGGGTAAAAACCTTCAACGAAGGTCAGCAAACTGTGGCAGACATGCATCGGGCAGGTTGTCCTAGCATCTCTGAAGAAGAAGTGCATGCTGTTGCCACATTAGTGGACAGTGAACGACGCCGTACGATTTGTGAGCTCACCTACAAAACCGGATTAGCGCATACGACTGTGCGTCACATACTGAAGGAACTCCTGGGCATGCGAAAAATTGCATCACGATGGGTTCTGCATTACTTGACAGAAATGGATGCATTACAATGCTGCTCAGATGCACTTGGAGTGCTATGAGTGTGAAGAAGAGGCTTTCTTACGCTGTATCCTAACACTGGATGAGACATAGGCCACATCGTACGAGCCAAAACTGAAACGCCAATCCAACGAATGGCATCACTATGGGTCGCCGCAAAAGTCGAAAGTGCGTCAGAGCCCCAGTATGGTGAAAGTTAATGGTGATTCTCATGTGTGACTGTGATGGTGTTATCCCAACGCATTATGTTCCTCCATGGCAGACCGTCAGTGCACAGTATTACTGTTCCTTTTTGGAGCATTGGGGTGTATGTGTTGTTTTTAATCATTTCATCTCATCTTCAATGACTTTCAAGTTGCTGAAGTGCTGTCAAATAGAAAGAGTTGCACCAGGCAACCGAGCAACACAAGACAAAGTCTCCCAGTCATTAATGCCCTAAGAATTTTATATTCCGTGGCAAACATGTCATTACCCACATTACTCAAATATCACATTAATAAAGTCTTCTGCCCTGAGTACTCAGTGGTATTATTCTTCTTGTGACTGCACCAACAGCAAAATGTAATTGGAATGAGGTCACGATATTATTCCATCAATAGGCAATAACCAAAATTAATTATCAACAAGTGCCATAGCCCGTGGCTGTTCTTGGTTGAACCTTCAGAATGGCAATCCAGACATTAACCATTTTCCCCATAACAACTGACAGCATCAAGAGACGTGGACAGATTTTGGTTGAAATGTTACTGAATTCTCCAGTGGTGTTTCCTAAGACTCTATGTCTTATTTATATTACCATGATTCTTTCTCTGGCCATGTGCCAGCTATCAGATGGAACTACTTAACTACTGTGTCTCACGATAATATGTATAATTTAGTGTATAAATGACTGGGAAATATTGTATCAGTTAAGACCATTGAAATAGCCATAAAATTTGTATAATTTGGTATATATACTACTGAGAAACTTCTGATTTGTGGCCTATTTATATAATGTAGTAATTTATTTTATCCCAACAGCTTCTGTATGTGATGAATCCAAACAAATTTCGTGCAACGCAGTACCTGGTCCGCTACCATGAAAGGCGTGGAGACAAGACG
This sequence comes from Schistocerca nitens, assembly GCF_023898315.1. Lineage (NCBI taxonomy): Eukaryota > Metazoa > Arthropoda > Insecta > Orthoptera > Acrididae > Schistocerca > Schistocerca nitens. The sequence continues at coordinate 691,700,628 of NC_064617.1, forward strand.
ATTGTGTTTTCTGATAATGTTTTTGCTTTAAAACATTATGCCATCAAAATGAACAAACCATACATCTATGGCCCCACATCCCAGGTTGGTATATATCATGCAGCACTCTATACATCGTTGTCTCCTGCACTATAGCCCTCTCAGTTTTGTGACTGTTGCCATTGCCTCTAACTTTCCTGCCTTCCAAAATGTCACGACCTATCTCCATACACGACCTACAATTGTGCCTCTCTTGTCCCAGTTGTCTAAGCTGTGACTCGGAAACAATGTTCACATAATTGCTGGTTTCAAGCCTTTAAGTTATCTGATTCCATCTTTCATCTTTTCCTGTGTACTGTTATTCTTTTTAGCTTTGCATACTTACTAAATCCACATCATTTGTACATTAATTCTTGTCTCCCTTATAGTTTGTTCTTCTCTGCAGTTCCTTCTGGACACAAGCTAATGACTCTCTCTAGGTCCAAAATGTGAAGAAAACATTTCTTTTCCCTTATTATTCCTTCCATTACTAAATATAGCATCGCAGTTGCTTCTGGTTTCTTTAACTTCACTTTAAAGAAAACAGTTCTCCATCCAGTGCTTCTTCAGTGTTTCTTCCCAATCTTCTGAAGTCTCAGGGTATGTCTCATGTTTTTCACAGATTTTGAACACAAGATGAAATACGAGGGTTATTCCAAAAGTAAGGTCCGGTTATAAAAAAAAAAATCAAAACTAAAATGTTTTTTCAAAACAATTGTTTTATTTACATTCCTTACATCTTTATCTATTTTTCTACATAACTTCCATACGTATTTAAACATTTGTCACATCGTTCTACAAGCTTTTGAATGCCCATGTTATAGAAATCGGCTGCCTGTGACGATAACCAGTCCTTAACTGCTTCTTTCACTTCATCATCTGTGTCGAAGCGCTTGCCGCCGAGAAACTCCTTTAAGTAACGGAACAGGTGGAAATCACTTGGCGCCAGGTCCGGACTGTAAGGAGGATGGTCCATCTGTTCCCATCCAAATTTCTTGATCAGAGCTTGCGTTTCATTTGCAGTGTGGGGTCTGGCATTGTCATGCAACAACAAGATTCCAGACGACAAAAGACCACGTCGCTTATTCTGGATTGCACGTCGAAGTTTAGTCAGGGTAGCGCAGTAGGCGGCTTTATTAATCGTTGTTCCTCTCTCCATAAAGTCGACTAACAATACTCCACGTCTATCCCAGAACACAGTCGCCATAACCTTACGTGTTGAGATTGTCTGCTTTGCCTTGACCTTGACTGGCGATGACGTGTGACGCCATTGCATTGACTGACGTTTAGACTCTGGAGTGATGTGAGAAACCCATGTCTCATCCCCTGTGACAACATTGTCTAAAAGACTGTCACCTTCCTTATGATATCGCTCCAAAAAATCAAGAGCAAAAGCCATTCTTTTCATTCGTTGGGGCTCAGTAAGCAGCCTGGGAACCCAACGGGCACACAATTTGTGAAACTTCAAATGTTCAGACACAATTCTGTACAAAGTTGTTCTACTCACATTCGGAAAATGCATCTCTACGTCTGTAATAGTGAATCGGCGATCTTCACGAATTTTTTTGTCAACCGCATTGACCAAATCGTCTGAAATCACTGATGGTCGGCCACACCGTGGTTCATCGTGCACATTATCCCGTCCTTCATTAAAAGCTCGCACCCACTTGCGCACTTTACTGTCGCTCATTATGTTAGGACCGTACACTTCAGTAATCTGCCGATGGATTTCCGCCGCTGAATTGTTTCTTGCAGACAAAAACCGTATCTCTACCCTTACTTCACAATCGGCGGGCTGATCAATTGTCTTAAACATTGTAAAGTGACACTGTGAACTACACTCAGCAACAGTAACAAAGCGAATGGCGGCGTTTGACGCGCAAGGCTTGCCGGGAGTCGGCGCGCATGCGTGTTTTGTCATTGGCGCCAAATTTCAATAGTTACGGCGAATCGGACCTTACTTTTGGAATAACCCTCGTAATATTCATGTTCTTGTATACACTCACTGATTAAAATATCTCTGAAGTTATCACAATGACTCTTGCTGACTTGCTTGAATTCAGTGCTTGGTCTTATTCAAATCACATTTCGATTGATACCCCATCAGTCTACTCCCCTCCTCCTCCTCCTCTATCTTCTTCTTCTTCTTCTTCTCCCTCTTCTCCTTCTCCTATTGTGCTATAGGACAGCTATTTCCAGTCTTAGTGTAGTCTTGCTGTATATATGCCGTTTTTTTCCACTACTCAGGATTCATTCATTAATATCTTTGCTTTTTATTTTACCAACACCTGTTAAATCTTTCGCAACAGAACATATATTTTTCCTCTGTCCATATTTCTTCAGTATCTTCACCTCCAGAGTATCCATATAGATGTAGATACTTCTTTGCTCTTTTTGTGGATTTAATTTAGAAGCAATCTATGCTTATACTTGTTTTCTTTTAGTCCCATCTTTCGTTAATAAACCACAATTTTTAATGTGTTATCTTTGGCTTTGTCATCACTGTCTGTGCATTACTTACAGCAGCACCTCTAGTCATAATTAGTTCCTTCTGTCGTATACTCCACTCATACACTGATAATCTATATAATACTCTGAAGCCTGCTGGCTACTCATCTGCAGAATTCCAGTTCATTTCATTCTTCCTTAATTTGACAGTATCTTCCTACCTATTCTGTGCTCTCTCTTATTCTTTGGAATTTCAACCTATTGTTCATCATCACTGCTTGATAATGTTCAAAATCTAGGCCTGAGTATGCTTTTGAATTCCAGTATTTTGTTTACTTTGACTCTAAATCCTTGATTTGATGCAGTTCAGTTGGTATATTTTTGTCTTTTCCAGTCTTTCTCAAATGTACTTTCTTATGTTCTAATTTTAGAAATAGTGTTCACATTGAAACTTCCTGGCAGATTAAAACTGTGTGCTGGGCCGAGACTCGAACTCGGGACCTTTGCCTTTTGCGGGCAAGTGCTCTACCACCGAACTACCCAAGCACGACTCACGCCCCGTCCTCACAGCTTTACTTCTGCCAGTACCTCGTCTCCTACCGTCCAAACTTTACAGAAGCTCTCCTGCGAACCAAGCAGAACTAGCACTCCTGAAAGAAAGGATATTGCGGAGACATGGCTTAGCCACAGCCTGGGGGATGTTTCCAGAATGAGATTTTCACTCTGCAGCGGAGTGTGCGCTGATAAGCTATGTCTCCGCAATATCCTTTCTTTCAGGAGTGCTAGTTCTGCTTGGTTCGCAGGAGAGCTTCTGTAAAGTTTGGACGGTAGGAGACGAGGTACTGGCAGAAGTAAAGCTGTGAGGACGGGGCGTGAGTCATCCTTGGGTAGCTCAGTGGTAGAGCACTTGCCCGCGAAAGGCAAAGGTCCCGAGTTCGAGTCTAGGTCCGGCACACAGTTTTAATCTTCCAGGAAGTTTCGTATCAGCGCACACTCCGCTGCAGAGTGAAAATCTCATTCTGGAGTGTTCACATTAATTTATCCATGTTAATGGTAGTTGAGTGAATGGCTGTGAATTTAATTACTTGAAGAAATACTGCAACCAGCCTCCTTTTGTTTAGCTTTATTTATGCCAAGTCATGTCTCAGTCTTCAGTCATCTTCAGTTGGTGTAATACATTTATGTTTTCATCAGTACAACATTTTACAAACACTTTTAGGTTCACTGTTGCTCTTGAATTTGATTTTTTAGTTAATTCTTTGTAAACTAATTAAAAAGCAAATACATTCATTTACTTGTGGTGGTCAGTGACTAAATTATACCAAATTATTCTTCATCAAGATGAATGTTAATATCTTTTTCTTGTTAAACAGAGTGAGAGAATACAGATACTTCAGAACTTCAAATTCAACCCAAAAGTTAACACCATATTTGTCAGTAAAGTGGCTGACACATCATTTGATCTCCCAGAAGCAAATGTGTTGATCCAGATCTCATCGCATGGAGGCTCCCGTAGACAGGAAGCTCAGCGACTGGGTCGTATTCTTCGAGCTAAGAAAGGTTAGTGATTTTAACATTATTTTGATTAACTTTATTTAAAATCTTGGTGGAAGATATAACTGTTTGCAGTCTTTTAATTTTTATTCACTGATTACATATTAACCCCTTAACATAAAACCCCGAGTTGTTTAATTTTTATCATTCTGACAGAAACTTAAAATTCTGAGCAACTTAAGAGCAGACATTCAAAAAATAAATAAATAAAATAAAACCCCACTTATGAGGTTTTAAGAATGGGTTTGTAATTGTACAATGGTTGTACTTACATACTACTGTGATGCATCTCCTTCAAAATAGCCCCCTTCTGACTGAACACCGACTCCAACGGTGTTTCCACTTTTGGAAACCTTTCTGGAATTTTTTTCCTGAAGTGTGTTAAGGACGCTCTCCGTATTTTCCTGGATGTCTTCAATTGAGTCGAATCGCTTACCTTTCAGTGAAAATTTAGGGAACAGATAAAAGTCCGCAGGGGCCAAATCAGGGGAATATGGCGGTTGTGGAAGCACAGAAATTTTGAATTTGATCAAAAATTCAACGATGGAGAAGGCACAATGAGCCGGAGCATTGTCATTGTGTAGCATCAACTCCTGCGTTTCACAATTCAGGCCTTTTCTTCAGCACCTTTTTGCGCAGGTGCTCAAGGACACATTTGTAGTATTCCTAGTTAATTGTCTGTCCTCCAGGGGTAAATTCATTATGCACGATACCGGTACAATCGAAAAATATCACCAATATTGTCTTCATCTTTGACCAATTCTGCCATGCTTTTTTTGTTCGTGGTGATCCTGGAGTCTTCCACTGCGAAGACAGCACTTTGGTTTCAGGATCATATGCATATACCCATGATTTGTCACCTGTAATTACCCTATTTAACAAATCTGGGTAATTTTTAGTCCGATTAATCAGTTCTTGGCACACTTCAAGTCAGTATTGTCTCTGGTTCACTTGACAACACTTTTGGAGTGAATTTTGCGGACACTAGATGCATGTTCAGATCTTCAGTTAAAATTGACTGAACTGCATAGAAACTTAAATTAAGTTCATCAGCCATCTCCCTAATTGTAAATCTATGATCAGAGTACACTAAGTCATGAACTTTCATAACATTTTCATTAGTTTTTAAGGTGGAAGGATGACAGGACCGTCGTTCCTCTTCAAATGATTCACGGCTATTTTTAAATCTTTTGAACCAGACGAAAACATTTGACTGGCTCATACAATTATCTCCAAAAGCTGTTTTTAATAGTTCATAAATCTCAGAAGCTGATTTACCGGTTTTAAAACAAAATTTCACACAAACTCTGTGCTCCATTTTTATGTCCATTTTCACGCAGACAGAATCTGGCAACAAGCCCTAACAGACCCACACTCAACCAACTGCCACAATGAACTGAATAAAGGAAACACAGTTTCCTTTCAGAGGGCATTCGAGGACAAGGCAATGAATCATTCCCCACCCTCCATGTATCTACCCGCCTAACTAGTAAGCAGTAGTGGATACATTCTTAAAACTTTCCAGTCACACCTCGTATATCCATTTCAGCGGTGACATTTAAGTGTCCAGCTGCTAGAGACCAACTGGTCCTACGTGTGTAGCCTGGCTGTCATGTTTTGGTTGAGGTGCTTGCACTAGACATTGTTTTTACTATTTGCAGCTTTGGATACTTCACAACAAAAGTGAGCCGTCATTCCCTCTCCTATGTTGTTATTTAGGCAATGCTTTCAGAAAAGGATGGTTATAATGATCCTGAGTTTGACATTGAATTTAGTGGCCCAGAAAGTGAACAAGAATAGGATGTTTCTCATTAATAAAAATATTATCTTTTAGAACACAATTTTTTAAGAAAACACCATGTTTTGGGGACTAAAAAATCATTCATGTCTGCTCTTATACCTTCTCCAAGATGTAAATTATATGAAGAACAGTTTCTTAAGTTGCAGTCATATTTTAACTGTATATTTTATATGTTTGGTACAGGAGCAATAGCAGAGGAATACAATGCCTTTTTCTACACCCTGGTGTCACAGGATACAATGGAAATGAGCTACTCACGTAAAAGGCAACGATTCCTTGTTAACCAAGGGTATAGCTACAAAGTTATTACTAAACTTGCTGGAATGGAAGAGGTAATGTGCAGTAGATTTTTATTTTATACAGTATTTCATGCCATATTTATTTGTGTTTGATAAGCAACTCTAATTTTATTTTTGTGATCAGTTCAAGCAGTAAACACAAAATATTACTATATCATCAATTATCACCCTGGACTGGAACAACTGGGCTATATCCTTTGCCAGGGCTTTGGTTATTCTCATCCCACCCCGAAATGAGGGACATCAAACCCAAGATCCTTTCCAACCCTTCTAAGGTATTGTTCCATTGCCCACACACAACCTTCACAACATCCTAGTCCATCCCTATGCCACTCCCATTCCCATCCTAGTGCCATAGGGGTCATATCCCTGTAGTAGACCAAGGTGCAAGACTTGCCCAGTCCACCCAGCCAGCACCTCTTACTCAAGTCCTGCCACAGGCTTATCCTATCCCATCAGAGGTTGGGTCACCTGTGAAAGCAGCTGATGTCATATACCAACTCTGCTGCACAGCCTTCTATGTTGGTATGACTACAACCAGCTGTCCATCAGGATGAATGACCATTGCCAAACTGGTGCCAAGAACAATGTTGGCCACTCATTGGCACAACTGCAGCTGAACACAATATGCTCAGTTTTGCTGCTGCTTCACAACCCAAGCCATCTGGATCCGTCCCTTCCCCTTGCAACACATCTTCTGCTCCCGTAATTGTCCTGTCCTCAATCTCAGGTAACCCACTGACCCTCCACCCAACAGTTTCCCCTTCCTCTGTACTGTCACCCCTACCATTTCACGTCCCCACATCACCTCCAGTGTGTGCTGCTTCCCACCAGTCACTACAGTCATGCTAGCGCATATACATGCCACCCCTCCCTCCTTAATTCCTAGCCAGCTAACCGGCCACTTCCCTCTGTGCTGCTAGCCGCCCATCCCATACCCTGGCCTGACCTATCGTCCACCTTTCTATCTCTGTTAACTGTAAAATTTTCTAACTGCCCACCATTTCCACAGCAAAGATGATTTATAAAGAAGGGAAGTAACTTTACTTTATAAAATGTGTAAAGCAGAGTTATAGCAAGTTAGAGCATATCATAAGAATTACATACCAAATACTTTACATCAAAATTTTATGAAATCTAATGAAAATGTTTTTAAAACCCCTACTGCCTACTTCCTTCTGTGTAAGGTGGAAGGCCTACTAGTGTGCATTAGGGACCAGGTTGACTACCACAGCTGTAGCTCATCAAAGGATAACTCTGAAAGCTATGAAGTTTCTTTCTTTTGTGTGTGCCTTTCGGCATCTCAGTGCTTTTGCTATTCGGTAAGTGGTCTCCTTTAATCCTAAAATACTTTTAGGAATGTTTCTCAACCACAGAAGATCTTTATCTAAAGAAGATAACCAAACTTGTAGAGGATGGGTGATATATTTGATGGTCAACAGTATATTTATGTGCCAGGATATGCAAAACTGCTTCCATTCTACAGAAGAACAAAACATTGAATTCTCTGCCCATGTTGAGTGGCCATTTTATCTTTATGATGAACTGTAGTATGTGCCTCAACCATAAACTTTTATGATTGAATTGAGGGTAATTTAATGTCCCACTCATAAAAAGTTCATTAGATACGGAGCACATTCTCAGAATGGACAATGACGGGGAAGGAAATTGGTTGTGTCCTTTTTTAATGAGAACCATTTCAGTATGTGTTTCAGTTGATTTATAAAAGCATCTGGGTGGCCAGATGTGGATTTGAAAATTGCTCCTTCCAAATGAGAGTTGAGCAAACCACCCAATGCCCCAAGTGGCTTTGTAAACTTACTACTAAGTAATGAGTTTATTAGGGGTGGAACAAGGGTTCAAACTCATTAAAAGGTATAGCCAAGACGCCCCTGAAGAATCCACATTATGCTACAAAAAAGAATTTTTTAAAAAAGCATGGAATATAATCAATACAAAAAACAATATTTTTTTAAAAAAAAACAGCATGGAATGTAATTCTGTGTAGCTAAACAAAGTTATTTTAAAGTATGGATTCAGTAGTGTGCCACTACAGTCCGAATTGCACTGACTGCAATTGGTTTTGCTTTACAATCTTCACCTTACTATAAAAAAACTTCAGTCATAGTTAAAATTATTATGTCAGAAGATGAGAACAACTCATTGCACATGAGATGAATATTTAAAAGTTAGCTGTGTGCATAAGTCATTGCAGCTGACCAGGCTTGTTGGAAAGCACAGGTAATTCCAACCAAATCTCTCATTCTGCAAAAGTCTACACATACATCTCACTCACATCAAGAGCAAAGGGGTCCTTAATCCAATCTTTATATGAGTCAGATTCTGTAAAGAATCCACAAAAATGTTTGTCAAAAATCATGCAATTGCTATGTGAGTATAAAATAATACCAGCTGATGTTGACATTGTTACTGTAGTTTCACAGTTGGTAAGATGCTGGGCTCTCATCAGGGCATGCAAATTTAAGTTTTCTGTGGTTTCCTTAAATCACGTATGGCAAATTTTGAGAGTTCCTTTGAGAAAGACACATCAAATTTTCTTCGTATACTCCCCCAATCCCCTGAGTTTGTGCTTTATCTCTGAAAACCTCATCAATGCGACATTTGAATGTAATCTTCCTTCCTTCCTTCCTTCCTTCATAGATGCGAGTATATTTCTAGAGAGTGGAAAATGTGTCTTAATTGCCATATGAGAAAAGTTTTCCCATAGTTCTATTTTATTTATCATTGCTTCATTTTGTCTTCAACTTCTTATGTTGTTGTGTTTTTTTAGATGTACATTTAATATGTTTAAAAGTGAGGATATAGCCAAGAAATAAGTGAACAGTAGTAAGCAGGTGAAAATAGAAAAGTGAAAATTGTTTTACAAAAGAAAAGTTTTTACTTTACTTGCCTCTTGATGGCCAACATACTCCAGAATGATATTGTTGAGTTATGTCCTGCACATCTTAACAATGCTGTTCCAATTTACATATAATTAATTTACTTATCTACCAGTGAAGCAAGGCTAAAAGACTTTCGGATTTTTCTAAAATTCATTCACATGGAATGAAGGTTGGAAACAAGAAAACATATTGAAAGAGAGAAAAAAACTCTTTGAAACCAGGGATCAGAAGACTCACAAAGCATGGGAAATGATACTGTGTGTGTGTGTGTGTGTGTGTGTGTGTGTGTGTGTGCGTGCGTGCGTGCGTGCGTGCGTGTGTTCAGTCATTTTTGTAATCTGTGAATTGCTGTTTTTGAGAGTGTTGATAAAACAGGAAGAAGTATTTCACCTAGTCTTAAATTCATTTTTATATTTTTAGGAACCAGACCTACTATATGGAACTCGTGAAGAACAAGGACAGCTGCTACAGCAGGTACTAGCAGCAAGTGATGCAGATGCTGATGAGGAACGTATCCCTGGAGAAGGACCCCGATCTGCTTCAAGTTCTGGTCCATCAGTAAGTATTTACTAGTATGGATGTTGCAATGTGTATGGAGACATAGGATGATAGGGGTGAAGGAAGATAACATAGCATAAAAAGGCCGACACTTGGCCAAGAACACATTGTTTGATTATCATCTGGAAGTAACCTCCGGTATCATGTAGTTTCAGAAATGGGCTGAATAGAACAGTTGCTACACTGACTCCCACACTAGGTCATCTGTGATAGAGACACACATTTTTTTTTCTGTCACCTATAGTAGCCATTCAAAATTACTGTTGCCGTTGGGACCAAATGTCATGAGTGAAGATCTGGCACTACACAATATCAACTGCAGGAAACTTTCTGTGGATTTCTCGGAAGTGTTTGGCACGAGACAGTGACTACACACTTCAGATAACATGAGTTCTGCACTTGTTGAGCAGAATAATTTTAAGTATTTTCGATCCACACTTGACAGCACAGTTTAAAATAGGGTAGGGAACTGAAACAAATGATAAGTTAAAGCTGAAACAGACAATACTTTCATAGACATTAGACAGCTTCTGAAGAGTACATTTCACAAAACGAAATAGGCATGATATTCCACAAAAATTCTCAAATAGGCATGATATTTCTTAATAATTACACTGATTGACTGACCTGGATATCCAAGCACATTAAAGCGTCCATTTCTGGGACACAGGAAAGTCCCACGATTAATGAGGGGAGCATATGTGTTGGCAAACCTGGATGTTGCTTTTAGGCATTTTTCTACATCTCTGTACCTAAATATCAGGCTAGTTTCCACATGCTGCCTCAGTTACAGAATGTGTTAATATTTTGAAACACTTTGTCGCATTTGAACATGCAGAGTGCACTATGTATACATAGATTCCTGCTTGGGGGATGAAGAGATGGATGGGAGCTAGCAGTAGCTTTAAAATGTCTTTGGGAGTGGGGACCCCATTGTAATAATAGTGTGTGTGTGTGTGTGTGTGTGTGTGTGTGTGTGTGTGTGTGTGTGTGTGTGTGCAAGTATAATTGGTTCTCTGTAGCTGTGAGGTACCCAAATTATACTGCGCAATTTTATTTATTTATTTATTTATTTTTTATTTTTTTTATTTTTTTTTATTTTTATTTATTTTTTTTTTTTTTTGTGAAATTTAAACATTTTATGCAACTTGGACCTCATTACTTGGATGAGAGTTCTCTCCGTTCCTGTATGGCGACTTCTGTTTCTGCACCACAAATATATGACAAAGTGTCATGCTAAACTCTTATTCCTGATCAAAATATGTCCAAAATTAAAATCCAGCCATCAAAATAATTTGAAGTGAATGTACATTTTTTTGTAAGATTATTTTAGTCATTGATATCTTAACATTGTCACATTTTGTTTAACTGTTTTCTGTTCTCTCTACTAGGTTCATAGACGGCCAGGAAACATGAGTTCCTTATCTGGAGCTGATGATGCAGTATACTTGGAGTATAAAAAGACATCACATTCAAATGTCAAACACCCTCTGTTCAAAAAGTTCAGGGCATAGTCTTAAGTGTTTACTTGTTATAAGATTTGTTATGTTGTAAAATATTTTGTACAAAAAGTTTTGTAACCAAAAGCATTTTGTATATTAAAATAAAAATATATTCAAAAATTTCTTCTGTTATTTTACAACTCTATTAAATGAACTCGAAGGATGCACATTTTCCCTAATGAAGCTAGAGTGTTATTGTTATGAATGATCTAATGAACAAGTTGTTTTAGTAGAAAGCTAATAAAAAAAAATAGTTCTATGCTATACAACAAACAGTGAAATCATCTCAAACAAAATCTATATGCAGGTAAGAACATTCCCCCCCCCCCTCTCTCTCTCTCTCTCTCTCTCTCTCTCTCTCTCTCACACACACACACACACACACACACACATTGAATCATTGAATGCAGTATTTTAAAATGTGGATAATATAGTCTTTTAAAATATTTATTTTTCAATGGGCCAGCTAAATGGTTACTGCTTTTGTGAGAATTTTCCTCGATATTTCAGAACATTCATTGAGTATGGATCACTTCTTGTCTGTGCAAGGGTATACAGGTTGTCTCATAAGGAATTCTCAATATTCAAGAATATTACAGGAAGGCTCGTTTAAAGTAAAAAAACTCCACATTTTCATATGCCCTGTTCAAATGTTTCCTGAGCTGGAACACATTTAATGCCACTTAAGCAGATTTTTCCTGTATAATTCGAAAACCTCAGCTTCTAATAAAAATGTGTTGCAATACAAAATAAAACCACATTAAATTTACTACAAAAAGGATACTATTCATTTTTTACTCTAGCACGTAGTTTGCATGAAGAAAGTGAGAGAATATTGAAAATCTCACTTGATGTGCATTCAGTGTAGCTTAGTTAGTTCTTGTAAGCCAATTTAAGGTAGTTTCCTGACTCTATAGACCACAAATATCCAGTATAAAATTATTCCTCTCTACTTTCTATGCAGTACTGTGGTACAATGTACATTGAATGTGTTCCATCTCAGAAGCCGTATAGAGTAAGACATATGTCCAGTGAAGCTTTTTGCTTCAAATGATCATTCTTCCTGGGACACCCTTATAGCTTACATATTCATATCAATTGGACGTCACCAATTCCTTAAGTGAAATATAAAGTTGACACAGTAAGATAATTTTGCAGTGTACCTCAAATACTGGTTCTCTGAGCCTACCCATTAGCCTTACTTAACAAGAAGTTTCTCTTCCAACAATTTCCACTCGTGTTTCTGGAACATCTTTGCATGATGTAAACTGGTATAACAACAAAAACTGAATTCCTTTGATCTCTTCCTTTAGCTCAATTTGAAACAGTTCTCAAGAAAAAGTGACAAATGTGTCTTTTGTTTGCTCACCTTTGCAGGTGTATCTCACAGTGCCATACTTCTCCCAACAAACTGAAACTTTAGGTGCTCTTCCTCTTATTGATGTTACATTGATTCCACATCATTTCATTTATTATATCATTATTCTTGTATCCAGGAAAATACAATATATTTATTTTAAAATTCCAATCATATCTACAATAAATACACAATACACTGTAGATTTCAATTGCGAGACTGAGAATTTGGCAGTCTCGATTGCTGGATATTTGCTGAAAACACGTCACCCAGCATGCAATCTTCAAGCAACTTCGGGAAGACCAAGAGGTGTTCTTCATCTTGAAGTTCTCCACATTCATAGAGTGCATCTCCTGTAATTTAGCATCACCGCTTCAAGTTTTGTTTGCACCGCGTCTGTTCAAAGACTTCCATGTCCGGCAGGGTAGTTGGCAATCAGCCGCATGCTCTTTCTTCATATTTTGACTATTACTTCTAGTTGCCTTGTTTTGCCACAATTCTATTTGGCGAGCAGAAGGTGATGATGTAATTGCTTGAAGAAAGCTCTTTCTCGACTTCCACTTAGGATGTGATACTTTGCTTCCAAACATGGCTTTGCTTGGAATTGTTTTCCTATTTTTTCTTCTCAGTCTCTGTCGCTGTTCATCTGATATCCAGGGATGCTGTGCCTATAAGATGGTAGAGATTGTCAACTAGTGGTTGCAGACAACCAGTTATAATGTGGCCATCTAGTTCAGGGTGGTTTCAACGCGCCTGGTGTGGGTGCAGAGTTCTGCCAGACATTTGGTTGAGCGCCCATGTACTGTTAGTGAGTTTGCATATAATATTATTTCAGCTGCAGATCTTGAGCTTCACATTCTCGCAATCGTCGTATTGTCAAAGTATTCTGCCAGATCATTTAGGCCTGCAGTCAGTTCCATTTTTAACTCCTCAAATGTTCTTCCTTGGATTGCAACTGCCATGTAGTTGGCGTAAGTGAAAGATCTTTGTGTTTGTTCTAGCAGATTGGTCATTGGCATGGATAATATACAGCAGTGGATTCTCTTTGAACTTTTCTTGTTCAGGATGCCAAAGAATTGCCTGTTTTGTTATAGGCCTTGGGATGAAATGCTTAATCAGTAGTCTTTGGTGATTGTATAAATCTTCCTTCCATGTTCATTATGATTTACTGTATCATACTCCACTGTTTGGGCCACAAATTCCACACTTGTGATCTGCCCCATCTCATATCCATTTTCAGCATATAGATTTAGGTTCAGGATCTGGCCATAACATGAGTTTCCTAAATGAAATCCTGCCCGTTATTTAATAAGGGTCTTGTCTACATACCCCAATAGCAGTTCAAGATCACTATTTCCCTGTTGGATATTTCCAGGTTTCAGTAAGGTTGCCACATTAGCTTTACACCAGATTTTGAGCCTCTGTAACTTGGGAGAGACAGTTGTTAACTGTTATAACGTCAAGTTTAACAAATATATTTCAGAACGACACAACACATATAAGTCACAGAGTAAGTTGACAAGCAAGACGTGTGCACGTTAGCATTCGAATGAGCACTGAGTCCCAGTCTAGCGGCCGCTGCTCGGCTGGCCGCTTAGGTGGCACAGCTGCTGCATGGCTGGCAGACAGCGCCGCACGTAGAGGACGCACGTAATTACCCGGCGGTGCTTTGAATGATCGGCGAGTCACAACACTTTTCCCCCCTTTGAAATTGTTGCCCTGGTCTTGATGGAGGTGTCCTGGAGATGGCTAACGTCCATAGGCGTTGTTTGACTCGCCGTAAAGTCTCGAGGAGGAGGCTTCCTGTACGGACGGAAGTGTCCCCGATGATAACGGGTCGAGATGACAGGAGACGTAGGGGTCGAGTCTGCTGGGGCCCCCTGCACCAATCTGCCCGTTGCGGCAAGTCCAGTTGATATGACAGGAGACATGGGCGATGTGTCAGCGTCCATTGGAGGAAGAGGCGAGTAGATTTGCTCTGACAGAGGATGGTCATCCAGTTCCTGCATGGGCACGTCTCCTGGTGGCGTCCGTTCTTGTGCTGGCATCGTGATGATGGTGAGAGGGCTGCGTTGTGAGTATTGAGAGATGCCAAGATCCCGAGCGTCAGGTAGGGCCAAAAGTGGTGTAGCGGCATTCGGAACAGGCGTTGCTGGCACACGAGGCTGAAGCTGGTCCGAATGACGCACTACAACACCTGTGTCCGTCTGGATTTCATACAGGCATTTGCCACGGTGTCTTAAGATGCGGCCCGGGCTCCATTTTGGCCGCCTGCTATATCCCCGTACCCAGACGAGGTCGTCGGCGGTGAACCGGCCAAGGGAAGGCACCCACGGCTGTGAGGTGGGAGGCCGCAGAAGATGAAGTAGTGTGCGGGGCTGTCGGCCATGTAAGAGCTCAGCCGGGCTGTGGTCACCCATGGGGGTGAAACGGTAAGACTCCAGAAACTGGAGAAGCGCATCATCAGCAGCAGAAGAAGTCAGAAGTTTCCGCATCTGAGCCTTAAATGTGCGGACCAGTCGTTCATCCTCACCGTTGGATTGTGGATGGAACGGCAGGGCCGTGACATGCATAACACCCTGAAGAGCACAAAAATCCGCAAATTCGGAAGAGGCAAATTGCGGACCATTATCAGTAACAAGAGTAGAGGGGAGGCCTTCCAAAGAAAAAATGCGGCGAGAGCACTGGTGGTTGCCGCGGTGGTAGGTGACGTGCAACTACGAGGAGCCAATAAGTACCTAAAAAGGGTCCCGCAAATTCAGCATGAATGCGCTCCCAGGGCTTCTCGGGCGAAGGCCACGGTGACAAAGATGACTTCGGGGCAGCGGCCTGTCACGCACAAGGGCCGCAGGCAGCGACCATGTGTGCTATTTCAGAGTCGATGCCAGGCCAGTACACATGACGACGCGCCAGAGATTTTGTGCGAGACACACCCCAGTGCCCTTGGTGAAGGAGGCGCAAGACCGAAGCACGCAAAGACGCAGGTACCACGACACGTGGCAAAGCATTGTCAGTGGAGAGGAGGATAACACCATCCCTAGCCGTGAGGCGGTAGCGCAAAGCATAGTAGTTCCGCAGCGGATCAAAAGTCTTAGCGGACGAGCGATCTGGCCAACCCTTCTGAATACAGCATAAAACCCGGGAGAGGGTAGGGTCTGAACTCGTAGCAGCCGCCAGCCTGTCCCCAGTGATGGGGAACCCGTCCACAACCCGCTGCTCGGCAACATCCAGGTGGAAACACAGAAGTTTGTTCCTATCGAATGCCTGATCAGGACCCATGGGAAGGCGAGACAGAGCATCACCATTTGCATGTTGAGCCGTTGGCCGGAAATGAATCTCATAATTGAAACGAGACAAGTAAAGAGCCCAACGCTGGAGGCGGTGTGCAGCCTTGTCGGGAAGTGACGTTGATGGATGAAACAAGGAAACAAGTGGTTTGTGATCCGTAACAAGATGAAATTTTGAGCCATAGAGAAAAACACCAAACTTATGAAGAGCATAAATAATGGCCAAAGCTTCTTTTTCAATTTGAGAATACTTTTGTTGGGCATCTGTGAGCGTTTTGGAGGCATAAGCAAAGGGTTGTTCCGAACCGTCAGAAAAACGGTGCGTAAGGACTGCACCGACCCGTATTGAGAGGCGTCTGTGGCAAGAACAAGATGTTGTTGGCCAGGTCGACAAGTAGCCAGGCACGGGGCCTGTTTCAGCATAGTCTTCAATTTCTGGAAAGCCGCATCGCATGACGCGGACCAGTAAAACGGCACGTTTTTATGCAACAGGCGATGCAACGGCTGAGCCACCGAAGCCGCAGACAGTAAAAACTTGTGATAGTATGCTATTTTCGCCAAGAAGGCCTGCAGTTCCTTAACAGATGTAGGGCGAGGAAGGGCATCGATCGCAGCAACAGTTTGCTGAAGCGGACGAATACCCCAAGAGAGTTGAAACCCCTAGTACGTGATAGATGCCCGAAAAAATTGTGATTTCTGAAGATTACACTTAAGACCGGCAATCTGTAAGACATGAAAAAGTGTGCAGAGATTTTGAAGATGTTCTTCAGTGGTGGAGCCAGTGACAACAATGTCGTCCATGTAATTGATACACCTAGGGACAGGGAGCAATAATTGTTCCAAGAATCGCTGAAAGAGGGCATGGGCACTAGCAACCCCGAATGGCAAGCATTGGTATTGATAGAGGCCGAAAGGCATGTTAAGGACCAGAAACTGCCGGGAAGCAGCGTCGAGAGGAAGTTGATGATAAGCTTCTGACAGGTCAATTTTAGAAAAATACTGGCCTCCAGCAAGTTTAGTGAACAGTTCTTCAGGACGGGGCATAGGGTAAGTGTCGATGAGGCATTGAGCATTTACAGTGGCTTTGAAATCGCCACAGAGACGAATATCACCATTTGGCTTAGCAACGACAACGACAAGAGAGGACCACTCACTGGAAGTGACAGGAAGCAAGACCCCTGAAGTAGTGAGACGATCCAACTCCTGTTTTACCCATCACGAAGGGCCACAGGAATGGGCCGAGCCCGAAAAAACTTAGGCCGAGCAGTGGGTTTGAGCGTGATATGAGCTTCAAAGTCGTTTGCACGGCCTAACCCAGGAGAAAAAAGGGACGAAAATGTCGTCGACAAGGAATCCAGTTGAGCATAAGGAATAGCATCAGAGACAATATTGACAGAGTCATCTATGGAGAACCCAAAAACGCGAAAGGCATCGAAACCAAAAAGATTTTCTGCGTTGCTCTGGTCGACCACAAATATGGGAACAGTGCGAACGGCGGATTTGTAAGATACCTCAGCATTAAACTGTCCCAAGAGAGAAATCTTCTGTTTATTGTACGTCCGTAATTTGCCGAGTGACAGGTGACAGGAGTGGAGAACCCAACTGAAGATACGTCTGAGAATTAATTATAGTGGCAGCAGAACCGGTATCCACTTGCATGCGAACATCTCGACCAAGGATTTGGACAGTGAGGAATAACTTCCCTGAAAGGGAAGAAGTGCAATTCACAGACAACACAGAATCAGAATCAGCGTCATGTTCATGAACATCATGTATGCGGTCGGATTTGCAAACGGAAGACACATGACCTTTCTTTTTGCAATTGTGACACACAGCCCAACGTTGGGGACAATCCTCGCGTGAATGTTTCGTAAAACACCGCGAACATGAAGGAAGTTGTCGGAGGTTTTGCTGCAGTTTCTTAGCGGGTTGTTTACGGCTAGGCCGAGGCTGCGCGTGGGAGCGCACTGCGGCCACGTCGGCCGGCGGGGACGCGCCGCACGCGTCGTCAACAACGCACGGAGGCTGTATTTCCCCGACATCACCCCACACCTCTATTTGCGCCCCAGCGGTGCGAGAAATTTCAAAAGACTGCGCAATGGAGAGAACTTCATCTAGAGTCGGATTCGCCAACTGAAGGGCACGTTGGCAAACTTCTTTGTCGGGCGCCAACCGGATAATAGCATCCCGTACCATGGAATCGGCATAGGATTCTTTGTGAATGTCAGTAACAAATTGACACTTTCGACTGAGGCCGTGAAGTTCAGCAACCCAAGCGCGATAGGATTGATGTGGCTGTTTTTGACAACGATAAAAAGCAACACGAGAGGCTACCACATGCGTTTGCTTTTGAAAATAGACAGACAGAAGTGAGCACATTTCAGCAAAGGACAAAGATGCAGGATCCTTCAAAGGAGCCAATTGCGACAACAACCGATACATTTGAGGTGAAATCCAGGAAAGGAACAGAGACTTACATGGTTGTTCGTTCGTGACGTGGAATGCCAAGAAGTGCTGTCGAAGACGTTTTTCATAATCAGACCAGTCTTCCGCCATCTCGTCGTAAGGAGGAAAAGGAGGTACAACCAACAACGAGAAACACCTCGCATTTGACGCCGCGACGAAATCGCGAATCACCGCTGTTAGAAGCGTTTGCTGTTCAAGGAGATTTTGCAATAGTTGCTTGACAGTAGCCATGGAACCCTGTGGGTCAACGGTGAAAAGGAAAAATCCACTACCTCGTCGCCAATTGTTATAACGTCAAGTTTAACAAATATATTTCAGAACGACACAACACATATAAGTCACATAGTAAGTTGACAAGCAAGACGTGTACACGTTAGCATTCGAATGAACACTGAGTCCCAGTCTAGCGGCCGCTGCTCGGCTGGCCGCTTAGGTGGCGCAGCTGCTGCATGGCTGGCAGACAGCGCCGCACGTAGAGGACGCGCGTAATTGCGCGGCGGTGCTTTGAATGATCGGCGAGTCACAACACTAACTAGATTTAGAATTTTTGTTGTTCTGATGGTTGAATGTTCTGCCACTTGGATAACTCCTAGTGTTGCTCGTGGTATACCCAATTGTCTGTGATCACATATTATCAGTGGAACGATCTTCGGGGAGGCACCTTCAACTTTGTTTATGAACATCACTTCTAGATTCTTAATCAGTCTGACTCATTGGAACAGTATAATAGTAGTACTTCATTCCATTCTAACAAAGACTCCCTCCGTGTCCACAAGCATTGTCATACATTCTTTTAAGGCAAATTGATATCCATTATGCCAACTGAAAAATTCATTTAAATAATTCAGTATTTCCCCAGGTTACTCAGTAATGTCACTTTCCTCTACGCAATGACAGTGTTAGCAATGTCTATACAAAAGACACACACACAGGCAACAAACTGATTTAGGCGTAGCTATCTATTAGTGTGCCGCACCTGCTCTCGCAGTGATAATGGCCATGTGTCATGACATAACTTCCACAAGATACTGAGACGCCATCCTGATCCATGGCCACTCATCTACCACCCACAAGTGAGGGACATTGTTCAGGGTCATGTCACAGTACACAAATATCATTCAGTCACATCATGGACTGGACTTGGTATTGAGGTCAGGTGATCTAGACAGCTGAGTGTGTACTCTCATTTTCATGGAGTGTTCATCAAACAATTCAAGAGCAGTGGAGTAATTTATTGTCTCATTGAAGGTACAGGTCTTGTCTGTGAGGTGTAGCAGACAAACAAATGGATGTACAGTATCAGAGAGTGTTCCATTTGCCACTGATTGGCAGTGGCTGACAAAACAGGGTTACCATTTCATACCATATTGACATCCCCCCACATGTGAATAACCCCATCACTTGCTTGAATTGTTTCCTGCTGGAAAGTGCAGTGCATCAACTGATATGGCTTTCCATATACTAGTACTAATGTATGAGAGATAGAGGGGGGGGGGGGGGGGAATAAACTTTGCACAGCTTTTTGGAAATTTCTGAAGACGTCTGACTCTACGTTGCCTAACCGCACAGCTACTTGCATGGCTTGCACAGCCGCACTGATGCTCATAGGCTGAGAAGCTGCGGTGTGCACAAGCTCATTGCTCTTCTGTGTTTCATGCTGTGACATGACGGAGCTAACTGCCTTGTTTCCATTAATGTGTGAAAGGAGCCACACATTTGTTAGGTTGCATGTAGCGAGTGCTAAAATGTTGAAAGGTAGTGAGACTGAAACTCTTAGAGTGCAAGTGATAAGAAACAACTGCCTCTCACTTGGATTAGCCATGCAGATGTAGTGCTGTATCACATCGTTGTGTGTGAAAGTTTGCAGAACTGCCAGTTAATTATCTGGGTCACATAATTTTGGTCAGTGGAGTCTGAACCAATCTACAGCTAACCAATGCAGTAAAAGACATTCCCTCCCCTCCTAACATGAAAGCATTACAATTTTTTCTGGATTTAGTGAACTATTATTGTCATTTTGTACTAGAATATGCCACTACTGGCAAACCTTTCACCAGACAGCTAAAGAAAGTAATAGTATGTACATGGGTCCTTGAGTGACAAATAGCCATGTTAAAAAATTGAAGAACGTCTAACTCAGTCACATGTTTTGGCATATTCAGATTTTGAGAAACCATTGACATACTCCTGTAATGCCAGCAGTTTTGCAGTTAGGTGTGTTCTCAGTCAAGTTCATAGGGAATTTGTACATCCTATTGGTACAATCAAGCTGTGTTTAATTACAGCACAACAGAGAAGAAGCGATTAGCTCTTGCATGTGGAGTAAACTTACTTATATGGGAGAAAGTTTACAGTCATGTCACATTAATGTGGTTATTAAGCCTCAAGGATCCTAGTAGTAGACTGCCTAGGTGGACTCTTTAAGTTTAGCAAATATGATTATTCAGCTAGGCACAAACCAGGAAATCTCCATCAAAATGCTGACATCTTGAGTTTAGAAGTTCGGTGTAATCAGGTCGATGAAATTCTACATACTGAACTAGAGAAAGAGCAACAAGAGGACAAAGAATGCAAGCATCAGTAGACTTTATGGACATTGATAAAATCCATTATCATAAAATACCACAAGGCAGTTGGCTGGTTATTATGAAATTCCTTAGAGAAAGAATTTTGCACCAATTACATGGCAAAGTACAAACATGCTACAGTGAAAAGAAATCAACAAATGTGCAAGGAGCCACACATTACTGGTGGCCTACTTGTATGTGTGATGTTGAAAGTTGTGTATGGCCTTGTTTATGATCAGTGTAGAGGGCACAATATGTAAAACTAAATATCCCTCTCCAAACACTTCAGAAGCCACTAAACATTCTGATTTGGTTGCCCTTGACATAGTTAGACCATTCGCTATTTCAGCACAAAGCAACTATGTTTCATCAATTATTGATCACTTTTCACATTTCTTAATTATGGTTGCTCTGGCAGATACAATTGCAGAAACAGTGCTCAAAGCTTGCATGACGCATCTTATTTTGAAGTTTGGGCACCATGAGGCCATCATAACAGATCAAGGAAGTAATTTCAACTTATTAAAAATAAAGAACTGACAAACTCCCACCTTCCATCTGCAAAGTAGTGGCTGCGTGGAGCATGTCCATAAGTCTATTCTAAAAATGCTATCATGTTATGTAATCCAGAGCCACACAGACTGAAATATGCTGTTCCCCTACAGTGTGTCTCATATAATGTGAAAGAGCATGAATCAATTGTTTGTACTCTGTACAAGGAGGTGCATAGACGCGAAATGAGTACATCATTCAAATTAGATAATTTCCTCCTAGATGTTCATGCTACATTGGTAAAATTGTGGTTGGTTGGTTGGTAGGGGGGAGGGGACCAAACAGCGAGGTCATCGGTCCCATCACATTAGGAAAGGATAGGGAAAAGACAGTAGCTGTGCCCTTTCAAAGGAACCATCCCAGAATTTGCCTGAAGCTATTTATGGAAATCACGGAAAACCTAAATCAGAATGGCCAGATGCGGGTTTTGAACTGTCGTCCTCCCGAATGCGAGTCCAGTGTGCTAACCACTGTGCCACCTCACTCGGTGGTAAAATTGTGTCCCAACTTAAAAACCATTTGGAAACAGATACCAGCAAGCATTGCAGCTGCTGTTTGCTATAAAAGTAAAACAGTTTCAAAAGAATGAGAGAATTCCAGATTATAAGCCCGGACAATGGGTTCTGCTTAGGAATCTGGCTATAGCAAAGCAGAAATGTAAAAACTGCACTCCTCATTGAGGATGCCACTGCTAAATATTATGACTGACCTCAATAATCACTGCAGAATTACAGCTTCCAGACCAAATAGTTATGATACACCTCCACTGGCTGTAACTTAACCATTGATGACACGGTAGTGATCATTAGAAGTCAACTGTCACAGCAGCAAAGCTCCATAAAATCATATAATTTATGGTAGATATCTCCATATCAGCTCTATTCCAAGGACTGAGCAGCTACTAAGTATAAGAGCAATTGGATTACAACTATTATTGCTAGCAATAGAATGTTACTGTTTACAATGGTATTTAATTACTGACTCATATGTACATGGTTGAATGCATACCGCTGTGGCAGATACTCTGCACCAATGGCACCTCTCACGACAACCCTGCCAGCGCACCCACACAGCAGTGGTTGCACTGCGGCCACAAGGCAAGCATGAGTACAAGTCATGTGCTTTGGTCAACAAAGGGCAGCAGACATGGACTGGCCAGCACTTAGACACTGTAATGAACCTTGCCTGCTCGGAGCGTTTGTATGTCAATTGAAATATTCGATTCCGTATAAATTTTGGCCTGACTTGAGTTCATTTTCATACTGAAATTATATATTCCACATCTGAAAATATTTTGCATATAGCTAATCGCCAAAACACTATTTTTCTGATGATATATTTTTATTTTTCATATTGATCCAAATCACAATATCGATTTTGAACCATGAAAAATAGAAATCAAAAACGTCAACTTAAATGATGCAAGAATTATTAGTGCAGTAAATCTAATACCATTATGGTTCAGTTTTCATATAAACAAGATTTTTGTTTTCATTTATAATTATTCTTATTTTATTATCAATAATACAGTCATCCATGTACAATCACAGGAAGCTGCTATTTTTCAGTTTGTCAACTTTGTTATTAACTATTAGGTTCATAAATCTTCACATGAATAATTATCTGCAGAAAACATTATGTAAGTTGTTTATGAAAAGCAGTTTCAATTGGGACAGTAAATATAATTCTAAATTGACTACATTCTGTTCTAGAAGGATATGGAAGCTGTGTTCAAAATATACAGGGTGTGTCAAAAAAATGTATACACACTTTGAAGCGTCATAGAAAATTTATTCCTCATTCTACAATGTTACATTTCTGGAAACGGAAAGCTTAAAGTCCAATTGGAAAAATAAATGTACTTTGCAAATGTGATTAATGTTCAAACTGGTGGCCTTCAGCATCAATACATTTCTGAGTACGAGTCACCACTGATTCCGTACATCGTACCAAAGTGTCCAATGAGATTTCTGCACACACCGCCTGAATCTCATTCCAAAGTGTGTCCAGGTTGCGTGGTTTACGTTTGTGCACCTCATCTTTTACTGTGCCCCATAAGAAGAAATCCAGCGGCGTGAGGTCTGGAGAGCGTGCAGTAAACTCGATTGGTCCCCTGCATCCTATCCACTGGCCTGGCACATTGTGATCCAGGTACACTCATATGTCCCAATGATAGTGCGGCGGGGCGCCATCTTGTTGGAAATAAAACTCATCATTACCGTATAATACACGAATGGCAGGGAATATGGAGTCAGCAAGCATTGTTAGGTACGTTTCTCCAGTAACGGTACCTTCAAAGTGGAAAGGCCCAATGAGTCCCTTTGCAGGAAACCACACCACACATTTACACCAGGCAAATTCACAGCCTTTTCAACTGTAATGTGAGGATTATCTTCAGCCCATTACACACAATTGTGCCTATTGACAGTTCCATTGAGTTTGAATGGGGTTTCATCCGACCAAATTATGCTACCCATACATCCCAGTTCACGTCTCACCATTTCCTGAACCCATTTACAAAATTCTAACATTCGATCTGGATCGTCGTCACTTAGCTGTTGCACCAGCCTTTGAATGTACACACGAAACTTGCCTTTCTTTAGAATGCGTAGCACACTACTAGCACTTACATTACTCTCACGTGCCGCTTGCCTTGAAGATTTTTGAGGCGAATGCTAAAACACTTCCAAGACCGCAGTTGTGGAATCACCACTTGTAGCTGTACGAGGTCGTCCTGATCGACCTTTATGCACATCACACACTGTTCCATGAGTTTAGAATTTGTCTCGCAGATGTGTAGTTGTTAACCTTGAAGGTGGTTCTGTACTATACTCACTTCTCCACTGTCTTCGAACCGCAGCTACATTCTCAAACTTCCAGTACCACTTAATTATCTGCTTCCGCGCTTCAAAGCTCAAACGCACGTCCACCATGTTGCAGTTACTTCCTTGCCACTGCTGCCACCTGTTTAAGAAACACGACATTACTTTCTCACAGATATTTAACCTTGTAGAACGGGAAATAAATTGTCTATGACAGTTCAAAGTGTGTATACATTTTTTTGACGCACCCTGTACATAGAAATTTTAGGCACAAAGCATGCCGGTGTGGTTTCAGTAGCTGAGGAGGTTGACCCAGGGAACAGTCTGATGAATTACATTCTTTGTCTTGTGTAAAAAATTGCACAGCTTTGGTTGTGAACAAGTATGGTTGTAAAAAATGTTTCAAGAACTTATAAATAAATACAAATGATGATAAAAACAACAATATTCCAGCAACTTTCATTGAAACACCTTGGACTAATAATTTTGGAAAGGTTATACATGAACAAAGAAGATACCCTAGACAACAAAACAGCCATAGCAATATTTGTCTGCTAATATATTATTCTAACCTTCTATCTTTTATAAACTTTGATAAGACTACAAAAGAAGTAGTCAGTACAGCATTCTGTGTATCCGTTAACGTTTAATGAAAGAGAGGAACTTCATATGTGCGATCGTCATCTGGGATAAAGACAGTATTAGCTGGAATATTAATACTGCTTTCATTTCAGAAAAGATGATACCAAATAACCAAAGAAACATAACATATGGATCCAGACAAAGTAATGGTGCAAATGGGAAAGGTGTAACGAAACCTCAATTGTACATTGACTACGAGTAAATGAAAATCAAGAAAAACGATGCTCATCGTCACCAGAGGCAACGGAGGAAAAGACAAGATAAGTACAATTTGTAAGTAAAAACTACAGTGCTATAAGGAAGGTATCTCTGCATAAAATAAAAATGCTACAATCAGCAAGTGAAATTATGGGGGGGGGGGGGGGGGGGGGTGAATGCAGATGCTAGTCAGAATATGATTTTTTGACAATACAAGTGACAGTGCAATGGATAAGAACGTAGATCAGGGGACTATTTTAAATATAATGTTGGGGAAATAGGGAGGAATGGTCACACAACAGGAAAACATGAAAACAGAAAACAAAAATAATATTGACAGTTTAAAAGAAAGTAATAAACAGTTAACCTCCAATTTGAAAAATCAAATATTAGAAATGAAGAAAGGATTAGAGGCTGGGCTGAAGTTACAGTATATAGAAGGCACATTCGGACAGTTGCTGCCTTTTTAAAAAAATTCTACATGGTTTTTATTAGATTTTGATGACATTTTGTTACGAATAAGTGATATGGAATGATATACTGAATTTTATATATTATAGATAAGTTTTTATTTTGCAGGAATTTAACTAAAAATTTTTTACAGTTCTTAGCTGAAATATTAGAAACAGACAGAAACAAACAAAGTAATTTAACTAAAAGGCCAAAATAATTTTTCTCTTTCATCATTCTAAATTAAATTGCAAACACTTTAAATAAATGATTGTCTTCGAGTCTAAAGCACATCTTCTCGAAAAATGAACATTCCTCTTTTCTCAACTGGTGTGGGAAGCATTCTCGAAATTTGCAATTTTTGTATTGTATCTTCATCAGGGACATTAGGAAACACATATATGTTTTTACTGTTCTCGTGTGGGCGCAAGAATTTCACACTTACTTCCGTCACACCAACATTTGTGGCCACTCCAACATACTCCCTTGTTTGCTCCTTGTTTCCATGTTTATATTTGTACTCTGCAACAAGAAAAGCCTCTTCTTTCAGCAGTATAACTTCACTGGATGATGTGTCGTTTTCACTTTCACTACTGCTAGAAGCACTGTCACTTGTTTCAGCACTGTTTTCGTTTCCTTGAAAATCTCGGCCAGTGATTGATTTTCCAGGCTGAACGTCTAGTTTGCAGCGGCGGCGGGAGCTACCAAGCTTATTTGGTGGATAACGAATTTCTTTGAGCATTTCTTCAAAAATGGAAGACAATGCATCTGCGTCGCTTTGCTGGCTCTTCTCATTATCAGGCAATTTTCGTAAGACATGATATGGATCAAAAGGGATTAGGCCCATGGCGCGAAATCCACCCTTTATGTTTTCCTTGGAGTTTGCAGAAATCTTAAGTCAGTATCTGCTTCAGAAGATATAGGAAGGCATCCTTGGAAATGGTCCCACGAGTGTGTTTCTTCCAATCAGTTAATACAGCTTGCCACGCTGCTTTCATTGGCCTGAAGAAGCTTACATCGAGCGGTTGGAGGAGGTGCGTGCTATTGGGGGGAAGAAGAATGAATGAAATATTGTTCTGTTCACACTCTTCAATACCACGTAAAGACATGTGACTGGATAAGTTGTCTCCAATCATGACTGTTGGCCCATTTTGCCTCTTCAAATAGGGCAAAGACATTGTAAAGAACCAGTCTTCAAATTCTGGCAGGTCACACTATCCACTTTTTTTCCTATTGAAACGGGTTCCTTGTGGTGTACCTTCTTTCCCACATGTCCCACAAATGCTCCGATTTGTAAAGGACATACGGAGGAAGCGATTTACCCTCAGCACTAGCTGCCATCATTATTGAGACACTAAATTTTGATGAGTCAATCACTTTTTCAGCATGCTTACTCCCTGCTTGCCTGGATCATCTGACATGTTGGTTTCATCATAGTTGATCATGTTGCCAGGTGGGAGATTTTCCAGCTTTGCCTTGATATTGGAGAAAAACATCTTAACAGTCTCTTTGTTCACTTCTGCACGAGCTCGTTTAATATTTTCGCTTAAGTGAATGGAAAGATATTCTGACTGTTGTTTGAGGAGTAAATGCACCCATTCTTCTCCTGCCAAATTGTTACGAAATTTCTTCTCTTTTCGGCCAGATTTATTAAGGTAGCCCTTAACTAGATATCTAATATCCAATTTAGCGAAGAAAATCCCCAATGTGCAGCCCTCAAGATACCTTGCTTCAACATTTCTTCTTCTTCTTCTTCTTCTTCTTCTTCATTTAGCACTGGCTGTCCTCCCATTTTTTTCGGGTGTGCTTCCTGCAATTTATTTTGTAGGGTTGATTTAGGTATATCATACAAATCACACACTTTTCTGAACAATAATTTACCACTCTGAATATCATGAACAGCTTTATCTAAAAGTTCTGGGTCATAATTACACCATACTGTAGCACCTCTCCTGCTCTTATACGTTCTTGGCATTGTCCAAAATCACCCCACACAGTACACAGTTTTACAAAAACCGTCATTATTTTATAACCTTGCACGGGAAACTCGACAAACTTGTACAGAAATTGTCTCAATGCTGTTAGCTACTGAGCGCATCAACAATTACAGTTACAATAACTTCCCGCTAGGCGCACCAATAGAAAGTTTCTACTTTACGATAATGCATGGATTTTTAACACTGAGAGTGTTCGTCAATTATTCACCCAGGGAAACAATTGATGCAAAATAAAAGGTGTGGAAAGCAATAAATGCAGTCTTGCACTTAAAATAACTGGTGCACAGATGTTAAAATAAGTAACTCTTTGTTTCTATGCAGTGGCAAAGAGAAAATAAGCCATACTCTCCGAATTCGCCCCGGTGTCCGAAATCACCCCGTTTGGTGGTACTGAAACTGATGAAGATCGTTGTCTCCATCTCTATTATGTTGGTGACTTATTTGGTTTCCTAATTAGTTCAAACTGTGTACTTCTTCAATTATTCTGTTACTGATAAAAGTTTCTGATGCAACTGGCTCAACTCCTTTAAATGTCATTACCTTCATTTTATTAAATGAGATTTCTGTTTTTTATTCTTTGCCCAGCAGGTACAACTTGTGTGTGGCACATTATAATTTTTTTCTGTCCACCTAGGTGAGACCTGCGAGTAGGTACACTACCAACATTATAGATCTCAGCTTCATCAAAGCACACACACTCCTGCTTGCCCAACAGTGTTTAATAAGGCAATGCTCTCTCTCTGTTGAGTATTTGTAGTATAGAACAACTACTTCCTTTTAAGATATTTCTATCATGAAATCAAAATATGTGGTTTCAACATGTGTATTTTTTTTTATCACATCTGATTTGTACAGTAATGTCAGACCTACAAAATAGCTAGCTGAATCACTATCACACAGATTTTTTTTGAGTGACACAATAATACTTTCAAGATTTACCTATAACTACACTGTTAAAATAAGATGTTTTTTTCCTTATTTTCCCCTGAAGAGCAGAAATAAGATGCATCAATTAGTAGAAATCACTGAGTATGTCGAATAGCTGTTTTCTATAGCAATTTTCAATGTTGTGTTTATTTGATGTATGTATGCCACACTTACAGGCAAGTTGCCCAGCACTGTTAGGTCAGAGCTGTTATGCAAATCAACTGATTGCAAATGCTGCACCAATGCACGGAAGCACTGTGTCACTGTTACACTACTGTATCTTGTTCCAGCTCAGCTACTCTGGCATTGCTAAGTATTGTTGTACAATCCCTAGCAGCCACCTACTCCTACTTCACTTTCACACAGTTTCTACCACATTCTTGCATCATGCTAACAATACTAACAGTGAAATTCTCTTCCTTCACAGTCACATACTTATGAGAATACAGGCAATCACCAGTCTAATACTGGAGAGTCAAACAGATGGCCTTTTAGGAATAAGGATATTAACAAAAATCTTTTTGTAAACTGTCTATACTACTTCATATCATTTTAACAATTTTAATTTATATTCTCTGGCCCTGAATGTGTAGTGCTGTACATTGTCTCTCATGTTAGCATGCCACTGATTGGTTGTTTTGATATGATATTGTAGACAATTAAGCATTGAGATAGTGATAAACATGGGTTTGTATTCAGGAATTGATTTACTCTTAGCAATATATCTATCAAATACTCTTGATGTTGACACAATTTATATACAGGGTGTTTCAAAAATGACCGGTATATTTGAAACGGCAATAAAAAGTAAACGAGCAGCGATAGAAATACACCGTTTGTTGCAATATGCTTGGGACAACAGTACATTTTCAGGCAGACAAACTTTCGAAATTACAGTAGTTACAATTTTCAACAACAGATGGCGCTGCGGTCTGGGAAACTCTATAGTACGATATTTTCCACATATCCACCATGCGTAGCAATAATATGGCGTAGTCTCTGAATGAAATTACCCGAAACCTTTGACAACGTGTCTGGCGGAATGGCTTCACATGCAGATGAGATGTACTGGTTCAGCTGTTCAATTGTTTCTGGATTCTGGAGGTACACCTGGTCTTTCAAGTGTCCCCACAGAAAGAAGTCACAGGGGTTCATGTCTGGCGAATAGGGAGGCCAATCCACGCCGCCTCCTGTATGTTTCGGATAGCCCAAAGCAATCACGTGATCATCGAAATATTCATTCAGGAAATTAAAGACGTCGGCCGTGCGATGTGGCTGGGCACCATCTTGCATAAACCAAGAGGTGTTCGCAGTGTCGTCTAAGGCAGTTTGTACCGCCACAAATTCATGAAGAATGTCCAGATAGCGTGATGCAGTAATCGTTTCGGATCTGAAAAATGGGCCAATGATTCCTTTGGAAGAAATGGCGGCCCAGACCAGTACTTTTTGAGGATGCAGGGACGATGGGACTGCAACATGGGGCTTTTCGGTTCCCCATATGCGCCAGTTCTGTTTATTGACGAAGCCGTCCAGGTAAAAATAAGCTTCGTCAGTAAACCAAATGCTGCCCACATGCATATCGCCGTCATCAATCCTGTGCACTATATCGTTAGCGAATGTCTCTCGTGCAGCAATGGTAGCGGCGCTGAGGGGTTGCCGCGTTTGAATTTTGTATGGATAGAGGTGTAAACTCTGGTGCATGAGACGATACGTGGACGTTGGCGTCATTTGGACCGCAGCTGCAACACGGCGAACGGGAACCCGAGGCCGCTGTTGGATCACCTGCTGCACTAGCTACGCGTTGCCCTCTGTGGTTGCCGTATGCGGTCGCCCTACCTTTCCAGCACGTTCATCCGTCACGTTCCCAGTCCGTTGAAATTTTTCAAACAGATCCTTTATTGTATCGCTTTTCAGTCCTTTGGTTACATTAAACCTCCGTTGAAAACTTCGTCTTGTTGCAACAACACTGTGTTCTAGGCGGTGGAATTCCAACACCAGAAAAATCCTCTGTTCTAAGGAATAAACCATGTTGTCTACAGCACACTTGCACGTTGTGAACAGCACACGCTTACAGCAGAAAGACGACGTACAGAATGGCGCACCCACAGACTGCGTTGTCTTCTATATCTTTCACATCACTTGCAGCGCCATCTGTTGTTGAAAATTGTAACTACTGTAATTTCGAAAGTTTGTCCGCCTGAAAATGTACTGTTGTCCCAAGCATATTGCAACAAACGGTGTATTTCTATCGCAGCTCGTTCAGTTTTTATTGCCGTTTCAAATATACCGGTCATTTTTGAAACACCCTGTAAATATCTTCCAACGGATTTTGCAGTGATTAAAGAGGCGACAGTTATTTGATCATTCAATGTTGACCAAAACCAGTAAGAAATCACATTGCAGTTAGCCAAAACTGCAATTCCCTTTGATCGATAAGTGATCACTGCCTTAGTTCAGTCAGTTTTTACTAATATTGGTAATAGTTGGGGCTGTACACCACTGTCTGTTGCCTACAAATTTAAATAACTTGTTATGAGAAAGTAGAATTACACATACTTATTGCTTGTCCCCAAGTGACAGTGGATTGCTTTTCAACAGATATAAGTGTTACATTGTCGACACTGGCTTCATGTACTCTGCCTTGCTGGGACACTCTTTGAATAATGTTGTGCCGCCATTCTTGTTATATGTCCATATTTTTATATTCAGTTTAGAGTATCATGGGCCTGTTGTCATAATTGCCTAAGTCTACTAATAATAATTAATTATTTCTGTTATATAAAGACAAAGAGCAAATATCATAGGAAAGGACAATTATCTGTACTGTAGATTTGCATTAACACAACAAAATACTCAAATCAAAGCTACATGATACTTCATTTACAAATGGAATTTTATTAACTGCAGGATTGTTTGGTTATTACTTACATAAAGAATCAGCAGGTACTGGTACTAGTGTTTAACAGTATATGATTAATACAAAATTGCCTATGTATATTATTGGAGTGTGAGTAAAAGACTTGTGAAATGCAGCCCCACATTTAAGTTTTTTGAAAGATATAACCACAATCTGACTGTACAACAGGTTCTATTTCACAATCCAGATTTCGGCCTCACACCATTATCGAGTGTTACAGCTTGTAGTATCTGGTGCAAATTCTTCTGCGTTTCAGCTTAAGACTGTCGCTAGAGAAGTCCAGGATCTTGATCATAATGCACATGGAGATTACCAGCATTATTGATACTGCTTTGTTACACATGTATGAGCTCTCGTAACATATATTTATCTCTGATGCGCAACAACGTGTCCATTAATTTGAATTATGTATACATTTTGTACTCAGTGTTCACAAATCAAGTTTTGAACCCAACTCTCACCCCACTGTCTTGATTCACAAGTATATCACAAATGATCACTTAATATCTACAGACATAGTTTCTTCCAATGCAACGCAGTCTCGTCACAATGCACAGCCTTTTGATTCGTCACAACAAAAGTACCACCAATAAATAAAAGTACGAAGAAGACACCTGTCACAATGTCCTGCACAACTACAAGAAAAAGGACGGTGGCTCACAACAAGAACAGTAATTGCACAATTCTAATAAAAAGGCAGTCTGGAAGCGGTCCCATGACAAACATTAACCAACAGCTGCAACAACTATGAAAGTCAAATACTCTTCTAACATTAGACAGTCCTATTCTTAATTCGATAAAAAATGTCCCTAGACAGTGCATATGCAAAAAAATGCCAGTGACAAAAAAAAAAAAAAAAAATGTAAGTACTGTCCCTGAAATACAATGTTTATCGGAATAAAACAAATTTTTCTCTTTTTGTACACTGATTAACCCAAAACATCTCTGAAATGTGCGTAACTAGAAACATGCGGTCTCTCAGACCACCTAATATTTTATATCACAGAACTCCACATAAGTTGACAGAAATCAAGTAAATAGTTAATTTATGTTATAAGTAAATTTAATACTTATAAACACTTTGTTGTTTAAATTATGGTATATAAAATAAACACGAAATATCACAAGTACGTGCAGTCATTCAGTGTCAGATTTCATATGGTTTTCACCACTGTTATAGTAGACAATATATTCCTAAATATCAATAAAATATTGCAAAAAATGTAAAAAACGATAATAATCAACTGAACTGAAGTATTAAATCACAACTCTTTTGCACAGTCGACACACATCTTTCTGCTGCATTCCAGGCAAACTGGGTGACCACATTTGATGCACTTATATGCCGTTTTCCTCTTCTTCTATGCAGGGCACTTCATAAACGCCTTCCTTTTGTCCATTCTATCACTTGGTATGCCTTCGCTTGATTGCTGCGTATCTCCCAGAACTTTGTGGATCATTTCCTTGATATTTCTAGGTAAATTTTGAATTTACAGGCGTCTTCTTAGACGTGGCTCTATCAGTTCCATGGCCAGACTTTTGATGAATCTGAGATGAGTGGGGTTTCCCATGTAGCACAAATACAGAACAAAACTATTCATGCAACTGATGTTCACAACTGTGTAAAATACTGCCATTGGTCAGCACCTTGTACGTCTGTTTGATGAGAATTGGCATATTTCATGTCAAGCAAATCTACTCCAGATTTTGTTGCATAGTAGTAACAAATAATTTCTGGCTCTTTTTTTATGGTTTCATTTTCAGTGGAATGATGCACTGAGGACACAAGAATTACTGCCTTGTTTCTCTTAAGAACAAATGAAACCAGTGTTGTATTCTCAGAGAATCCATATAATGCTGACCCTACTGTCCTACTTTTATCAGCCAAAAACTCTTGGGGAATTTTGTGTTCGTTCTTTCTGACCGTTTCTACGTGTTTTTCCTCTCTTTCTCAGCTCATGAATGAGTTGTATAGATGTAAACCAGTTGTCAGCAGTAATGTTTCTGTTTCTTCCTTCTATTGGTTTGCACTGTCGTAAAACAGCCTGAGTTTGTTTGGCAAGCTTTTTCTTCTCTTCTGTCAGGCCACATCCATCACTATCTTTTCCTGGATATATGTAGGCATTGAAGAGGTACGCACTTCCAGAGTCTGCTAGGCACATAATTTTTTTGCCGTATTTGGCTGGTTTGCTACGCATATAAACGCGGAAAAGACATTTTCCACTGAATGGTACTAACATTTCATCCACTGTAACGTTGCCTTTTACACGGTATAATTGCTGAGAATTGAAAATGAATTTATCAAAAATGTTTTGATATTGGAGCTGCGCGATCTGACTTCTTTGTTTCATCTCTGGGAGCCGCATTCTCAAGTCTCAGGCTGCTTATAAGTATTTCAAAGCCTAAGAAATAAATCTCGGGTGAACAGCCTTGTAAGAGTGTGCATAGGACACAATATTTCGCAATCGACCACGTTGCCAACATCAGGTGCACTGAGGTACTGACCGGCGGTGGGCCGGCACCATGTATATATAGGACAATCCCCCTCCCGCTCCTCCCTCAGGCCCTTCCTGTGAGTCGGTGTGGTCCGTGCCCTGCGCGTGGTCCAGGTACAACGTCTTTTCTCCCGCCGTCTGGGCACTGCGTCCTAGGTCTTCTCGTTCAGGAGGGTCTGCCGGCACCATTCTCGCTATTCTTCCCTCCTCCCCCGAAGTCGGTACACTCTGGGAAATATCCTTTTTCTTCTTAATCCGGGTGATTGCGGGTTCCCACACCTTGCTAAGGATGTAACCGCTGTCACAATTTAGTTGTGGCTCCCTTAGTCTGATCTCTACGGTTTCTTTGATGACACAGTCCCAGTATTTGGAAGTCTGTGTCAGGACTTTGGTTTGGTCATAATCCATGCTGTGGAGTTCCGACAGGCAATGCTCAGTGATTGCAGACTTACTGGGCTGCTCCAGTCTAGTATGCCGTTGATGTTCTCAGGATCGGTCCTCAATGGTACGAATGGTCTGCCCTATGTGTACACTACCGCATCGGCAAGGTATCTGATAAACCCCTGATTTACGTAGACCAAGGTTGTCCTTGACACTACCAAGAAGGCTCTTGGGTTTGCTTGGAGGACAGAAGATGGTTTTCACTTGGTGTTTACGTAAAATGGGTCCAATTTTTCCGGATAAGGCCCCACAAAACAGAATAACAGCCAAGGCTGCCTCCTCCTGAGGTTCATCCTGTTTCCGTGAGTGCTGCAGGTGTGGGATGTAGAGCCTACCAAATTTGCCCTTCCTTGTAACCGTTCCTCCGAAACACGTTCTTCAGATGGTCCAATTCTTGTTGGAGACTGTCCTTGTCGGAGATGGTGTGAGCTCTGTGTACAAGAGTTTTGTGCACGCCATTCTTTTGTGCCGGGTGGTGGCAGCTATCCACATGTAGGTACAAATCAGTGTGCGTCTTCTTACTATACACACTGTGGCCCAAATTGCTGTCAGCTCGTCTTCTAATCAAAACATCTAGGAAAGGGAGCATCCCATTTCAAAGCTCTTTGCCGACATTGTCACTACAAATATAGGACAACCAGTCAGATCCTTTTCGAAAAGAGACAACATATGTTCATGAGATGATTTGAATATTGATCTCATCATTAGAAGGCCTATGGAAGCTTTGATTTCAACGTTGTCAGTATCTCTGTAATTGAACGGATTAGTTGTTTCCTACAACTTTGCCCTTATTGTATTCAGTTTCACATTTGTCTGTAAAACTGTTTTATTTATCGTGTCACCGTCAAATAAACTTTCCCATATTTGAGATTTAGTAGGACTTTGCCCCAAACTTCAACTTTTGGCTGTTAGGCCAGGCATTCCTCCTTTCAGAATGTTGTGCTCTGGTGTTCCCATTGGAAATTATTTTTACCATAAAAGTACTGTGTTTGCTGTGAGGTACTATCTGTAGTATAAACCGCTCCAGGCTCTTCTTCCAATAAAACACTTTCATGGTGACTATCAACTATCACGAAATCTGGATCATCATCATAATCGTTAAATGTGTCGTCATCGATCCCGTTTTCCTCTTCATCTAAATGCTGTAACTGCACTTGTACCCAAGCTTCCAAATCTGGATTAGCTGCAGATATGTTACTCTTAGAAAGTCGATCCTGTTATACCTGAAATATGACAAATTCATGCATAGAAGAAGATGCTATAAAATAACAATAACTGAAAGCAGAATACATTGTAATTAGAAACATGCGGTCTATTGGACCTACCAAATTCGTGTACATAATACGAAACATGCGGTATCTCAGGCACACAACTTCGCGCACTCGTCTAAACAATACTCTGGACGTCTTCACTGATGAAGTAAAACTGATTGTTGACTGCTGCTTTATACGCAGCAAGCATTGCGGCGAAGGTATTGGGAAAGTGAAGCCGCACTTTTTTACACTGCTACCACACTCGACATTTAAAATAAATGAGGGGCTGAGAGACAGATGTTTTGGGTTAAAATAAGTTATCATAGCACTATATCACAGGCCTGCCTTGCGCATTTGTACTTTTTTTGTTTCTAAAAACGACAGTCACTCTCTATTTTTCCGTTGACAGTTTTGTGAAGTAATGTCTTTCAGCTGTGCAAAGACAAAAAGAGTGTACGAAAACACTGGTGTATAACAGTCTGAAAAGCTCTGGTGAAGACATATGATGAAATGCTAGCCAGGCTAGTCGACTGTCAGCTCCTGCTGACAGTGGGGTTGCGGGTGAGGATGCACACAGTAAGTAAAATCATTAACATTTAAGTTTGTTCCCACGTATGTTAGTTGTCGCACCTGGAAGATTTTTTTCCCGACATATTTTATTTTGGTACTTCATTTGCTAGTGTATGTGTTTCTCTATTAACCTTCGAGTGGGCACGCTGGTTTTCACAACACAAGTGGATGCAAGGAGCATATTGTACACTTGTAAAGAATAGCTGTCTTTATGTTATGAAGGTAAACAAGTATGAGCGAAACCACAGTTTAATCTTAGTTTAATTGAACAATGATAAAATAAATTTACTTTACATAAGATAAATTGCTGTTTAATAAATCAATAATATAATAAACTTTTCACTGTATCACCCTGTTGCTGCATATAAGTGTTACCCCACATTAAAGACCCACTCGAAGCATTAAACAGTGCAGTTGTGTCAGACCCTGACAATGATTTACTTGTTTACTAATTATTTCGTAGCTAGCTGCCTCATTGTGAGATTGTGCTAATGACAACACAACTTATTACTGTGTTAGCTGAAGCAATTATAATGGAATACATGTGGGCTCACAGTTGTAAAGCAGCAATGAGGCAGCAGAAGACAATATTATTTGTGATTGGTATACTTTAGGGTTAAGGTACAGACCGTGCTGCATTACTTTTAATGTACCTAGCACCACCTTACTGGCGTACTTCTTTGAGAGATGGGTGTACTTAAACCTGCAGGCATGGTATCGAAAAATCAATGTTAGCATTATATTATCTGCTTTTCCCTTGTCACCCGAACTAATGTGGGATGCTGAGTGCATGTAATGCTCGAATACAGGAACCTACGCATATTCTACTAGTTTCAAACTTACGTTAACATTGGTCTAACCTCAGACTTATTTCTACATCCATGTGCTTTCCAACACTGCCTCATTGCTGATGAGGTCATTTCTTACATTGTCTCATGATTGATTTTCTGTGAGGATGAGTAACTAGAAGAGAACACTATGGCTATTATGGTAACTGCAATAGGAAACCTCTCACCCTTTTTATCAGTTTAATTATAAACATAAGATTGATCATTTTATTACACTAATCTATTCTTAGATATCTACAAGAGATCAGTTTAGTTTCTACTTATTTTCTCAGTTTCAGTCAGAGTTCTGACACTAAAAGGACACTGGGATTGTGTGCCTAGTTAGGTGACCTAATCTGTCACATTATTGTTAATTACCATAAGTAGATTTAGCTGATGTCACTTTTCCACCATTCCAGTTAAGTTGTATGATTTATTTAGCTGAGATCTTGTTATTGCTATTCTTAACACGTTTTCATCTCATTTTTGAAGCAGAACAGTAAAAATTAGAGCAATTACTGTGAATTTATAACTTCTCTGGGTCAGCTAAAAGCTCACAGAAATGGATCTTGTGAATGTTTTAAACCACAATGTTCTACAGTACTCCCTGTAGGCTGATAGTATAGCGATTCCTTAGCTGCAATGCTCATTCGAGTTCCAGCAAATTTTGGTGCTCAAATGTAACACAATCCAACTTTTTCTTTTTTATTGTATCCTTCCTCCATCAGTTGTTTGCTACCAATCAGAGCATAATCACCATGTCACATGTATTTGTGAAGTGGGAGGAACTTAAGATTAACTGTCAATAACAGAAGTGTAACATTCTCAATACCTTCTGATCCTTTCATCCAGGCCAAGACAGGGACCCGTATGCCCTACTGCCAGTGCTGACGGAATATCAGCACTGATCTTGCAGCACTACACGGATAACCAATTAGCTTCCCGCAACCAAATCTTTTGATGTTTGCTCATAGCAGGCCCGTGAGGCTGCTTGCTCTTTTATTCTTGGCCGCAACCCAAGACCAACCTCACATTCAAGAGACTGAAGTCTTCCATTATGCTTTCCTCTAAGTAGGGTCCTTGTAGCCCTCTCTAAATAAACCACCTGTGTGTCAGGTATACATTCTTATAAACCCTAAACCGTACTTCTATTGTTGTGGCCCACTGTCTAACTTGATCGCTTGGTACACTGCTTTGAACTGCATAGGTAAGAACCGTGTGCATTGTTACATCACAAATATCTGCAGGCTTCAGTAATTCCTATCCTATTCCTACACATATGCTCTGTAAGCTACCTTATGGTAGCTGGCAGATGGCATTTGGACACCCCTATTGTCCCCGCCCCCTTTCCAGTTCCATTTGCAAACTTTGTGTGAGAAGAATGACATTCAGTAAGCTTCTGAATAAGCTCAAATTCCTCTGATGTTCAGTATAGGCCATCTCATAACTGCACCAAAAATGCTGCTTGGCGTTTTTTTTTTTTTGGAATGTGCACTCTCATAATTCGAATAGTTAGCCTCTCCATGAGGCACAATGCCTGTCTAATGAACCTATGATGAAATGTGCCACACTTCTTGCGATATTTTCTAGTTCCTCTCTTAATCTTGCCTGATAGTGTGTCCAAGGGGGAGGGGGGAGAGAGATCAAATAGTGAGGTCATCGGTCCCACTTTTTAAGGTGACAGAAACTAAGGGAGGAACAACACAAACAGCACTGTCCAGTCGACAGGAAAATTAAAACAGGCAAAGACAGAGACAAAAGTAACATTTGGGCAGCAGGAAGAATAAAGAACAGGAGGGGGGAAGGGAGTGAAGGCCAACCACAAGGGTCCCCCCAAAGGCACTAAGCACAGTGGGGTGCCAGCACTGTTACCAATCCATCCCAGTCTCCACAGCATACCATACTGCATGGCACAAAAGACAAAACAGGAAAAGTGGAGGAAACATGGCCAGCACGGAACCAAGACTGAAGGCCTCCCTAACCAATGCCAGTACTCAGTCACAGCTGTTGTGTAAAAGCACAAGAGCATATAAACACCCTAACTTTTTACACCTTGCAATTTTATTGGTTATTTTTCTTTGAATGCTGTTAAACGTAATGTAGATGCAGTAATCTGAAATAACATGGCACTAAATCAACTGCGCTGTGCTACATTGCTCCTCTAGACTCAGTGAAACTTGGCATCAGGGTCGTGAGCACATCTTCACTTGTACACTTTTTAAGGAGCTTCTGCGCATGAACAACTGACGTGACATAATTGTCTTACAGGCCATATACATATGGATTTGATAAGCAATGTGCACAGTTCGTGGCATGCACTGCTAGCCCTTACCACTCAACTACAAGTTTACGTCATGCCAACAGGTGGCAGGGCACTGCAGAAGACTTTTATCCATGTTTGCTTGCAATAAATCCTGCTAGGCAGCAGCACACT
This sequence comes from Schistocerca nitens, assembly GCF_023898315.1. Classification (NCBI taxonomy): domain Eukaryota; kingdom Metazoa; phylum Arthropoda; class Insecta; order Orthoptera; family Acrididae; genus Schistocerca; species Schistocerca nitens. Next base: position 691,739,913 of record NC_064617.1, read on the forward strand.
CCGCAGATATGCCAATTCACTCACTATATAGTAGCATTAGACTGGACATCAGTTTATGTTACAGTTATACTGAAAGAAAAACCTGTTTTGTATATCGATTCTGAATGAGATATAGTACATTAAGGTTTGGATTTTATCTCACAGTAATCCATTTGAGGCTCTGAGAACCATAAAGCACATCATTGATTAAGGGAATGTAGCATTTATTCATGCTTCTGATGTCTGTTGATCTTATGGTGGGTCAGGTTTATCTGTACTGTAGGCCCACATTGTATGTATATCTGAACATTCACAAAAAGCTGTCTCATTGGTTTCTTTGATATTCACTTAAATATGGGGGTCGAAGATGGTGTGGCTCAAATGGCTCTTAGTACTATGGGACTTAACATCTATGGTTATCAGTCCCCTAGAACTTAGAACTACTTAAACCTAACTAACCTAAGGACAGCACACAACACCCAGCCATCACGAGGCAGAGAAAATCCCTGACCCCGCCGGGAATCGAACCCGGGCGGAAGATGGTGTGCATTTGTATTCTAGTCAAGTGAGCTTGTTGAATTTAATAGTTTCTGCAAACATTGGTTTGTGTTTGGAGTTGGTTGTTTATTGTACAGGAATCGGCTTTCCTGTGCAGTGTCAACATGAACTCTGTTGAACCTGTATTGAGTGCTATCAGAATAGAAAATTACTTGGAAAAGTTAGCCGTAAAGGAAGTAGGGCCTCACTGATGGAGATCCGTTGTTTGAGAAAGTGACGAAATCAAGGAAGCAGGTAAGCGAACATTTAACATAGCAGTGTATAATAAGTGTAAGTTGTTGTACAGATGCAATGTAAGAATGCCTGATTTTCAGTCTGGAAGTTAATTCATTAACTACTACATGAAAAGGGATCAGCACATTTTTCGAAAAAAATAAAAAAGCACGAGAACTCCCATATACACAAAAATGCAAAATGGAGAGCACTGAAAGCTTAAACATTATTTCATTCTTGCCATAAACTGTACTTAATTATGCACAAAACAACAAAATTCCACAAAAATGATTCTTCATTTTTTCAGACAAATTATGCATGTTATTAATTATTGTTGTTGTTATTATTATCACCGACAGCAAAGAAAGCTGTATAAATATGTTAATAAGCACAAGTGTTATACAGCAGATGCTATTAATTTTGCACTCCCGCATTTATCTGAAATTAAAAATTTGTGAACACCCAGAACATATACCTAAGAGCCACCACTGCCAGTACTAAATGAGGGACTCCAATTCCAGAAGGAAATTCAGGTACCCAAATCTGTGAGGACAAACCAGTTTTGTGTAGGAAACCAAGGATGGGTGTAACCATACGAGGGTCGGCTGCTAACACGCATGCCAAGAAAGGTGAGAGGGCATACTGAGTGCAGCGGACTAAAAGGTGGCGGCAGCCCAGCAACATATGGATCACTATGAGGGGGTGGGGGATGCAGTTACAAAGGGGGGAAGGGGCAGCTCATTACAGAGTAAAAGACAATGGATTAACCATGTATGGTCGATACGAAGATGGCCGAGGATGATACGACTCCTGCTGGGAGAGGCATAGGGAAGAACGCCACATGGTAGGAGTCGCTTTGTTAGCACAAATTTTATTAGACATGGGTGGCCCTAATGCCACATGGTAGGAGCCCCTTCGATCGCACGAAGTTTACTATGCATCTGAGTGATCTTCCAAGAGTCAGCTCATGACAGCAAAAAGGAATATGACCTGAAGCCGCAAATCTGCCCCTGGAGGGGTCGCGGAGACCAGGCTGTTATAGGTTGCCCTCCAGTCAGACGACTGGCAAGCTCATTAACCAGGATATCCACATGGTCAGGAATCCAAAGGAAATCAACCGAACAAGCAGCACAGTGAAAATTGGTGAGAAGGTCATGAATGACAGAGATCGATTGGTGGTGGGAAAAACATTGGACGAAAACCCGATGACCATCGAGTCCGTACATAACTAAGGAGGGAAGACTGTTTAATAAATCATAGGCCTCAATAAATGGCCATCAATTCTACAGTAAACAACACATGGCAGACAAGAGATGGTTTTCCATGCCAACAGAATATGTGAAGGCATATCCCACGTGATCAGTGGAATTAGGGCCATTTTGTAAAAACAAATAGCGTCCCAAAAACCCATAACAGTGGGCAGAACAAACAACAGAGCACCACTCCATGGAGGCTTTTGCACCCATTCAAATCCAGGGCTGGGAAACTAAGAAAAGGGGGCTGGTGTTTAGGAGAGAACGTGGGGAAGAGGGCAAAGAGGAAACATGGAAATTACAAAGGAGAAAATGAGGTGGAGCCCAACTGATAAACCCACCCGAGAGAGGGCAGGGGTTGGTCAAGGTCCCAAAGCCACGAGAAGAATAGACTAGGAAGAGTGAACAGAGGAAGAGCAAGAGCAGATAATGATGGCTTAGGAAACCAGGAGTTGGGACCACTACACTGAAAGGGTGGGAGGGGGGATCCATTATCAATAGGGCCAGTGCAAGAGGCACTGGTGGCTAAACGGAAACTACATGTTGGATCAAGTCCAAGAGAAGCAGTGTGGAAGGGGCAGCTGAGCCATAAACTTGACAACCATAGACCAGACAGGACAGAACTAAAGCCAGAGGAAGGCCGAGAAGAGTCAAACGACCCTCACCCAAAGAGGTGTAGGCTAGGAAGCAAAGGACATTGAGTTTACAGAAATGCCAATCTTCAGAAGGTGGACATTGGGCAACAAAATAGCTTGTTGACTTAAAAAAAGGGGCCAAGATATGAAACTGGGGGCCCACAGCCAGGCACTGGGTGTTGAGGTAGGGCTCTGATGGATGGACCGTAGTATGGCGACAGAAATGCACCACCCCCGGTTTAAGGGGGGGAGGATTGAAAACCATGTGAGAATGAAGATGCAGAAGTGTGCTGGATGGCACTCTGGAGTTGTCATTCTGCAGATATCACCTAATGGGATCCAGCACAGATACACAAATCATTCACATACAGACAGAGGCGACCAACAGTCCAATGGAGGCTACGAGTCCATTAATAGCAATGAGAAGAAGGCAGCTCAATACGGAGCCCAGTGGAACACCATTCTCCTGGGTCTGAAGACAACTGATAACATTGCCAACCCGAACTCTGAACAACCAGTGGGACAGAAACTGGCGAATAAAAATTGGGAGGGGGCCTTGAAGACCCAACTTTTGGAGTGTAAAGGTTCATTGTAGGATTCTGCCTGACAAGGAGTAAAACGTAAGTGGGAAGCTTCAGCACTGTGTTTCCGGAGGAGAAAGGTGGTGGCTGGTTAGGAGGCTGACACCACTGTCATTGCAAAATGGATCACAAAGGGTTCTGTGAAATCAGATGGATCCACACAAAGGCCACCTAGAAGGGCAAGGCCCGGGATGGAAGACTGCCATTGGCAACCTTGGAGGGTGTGGAGCTACCTGAAGCCCATGACAAAGGTACAGAAGAACCTAGAGTGGAAACAAAGCATTCCCAACACAGTTGCTTGCTCTGTTGGATTATGTAATGGGCTTTGGCATGAAGACATTTAATGGCAATAAGGCTGGTGGAGGACGGGTGCCAGCTAAGGCATTGCAAGGCCCGATGGCGATCACAGATGGCAATGGCAATACTCCACCATGGGACAGGCCTGCAGCAAAATGGGCCCATCGGGTGGGGAATGCTAATGCTGACAGCACGAATAATTGTATTGGACATGTCACAGACAACTTCGTCAATATAACCTGACAAAAAGAGGTTAAACATGACCTGGGAGTTATGCAGAAGCCAATCAGCATGCTGGGAAGCCTAGGGGATAAACTGACCACAGAGGCAGGAAGGGAATGAGAGAATTAATGTGAAGTGGTCACTATTGGGGAGGTTATCATGCTGTGACAACCGTATTGGATGGAGAAGGGGAGAGGAGTGAGCGAAAGATCTATGGGAGGGAAGGTGCCGTAAGTGGCACTGACATGTGTAGGGGAACCATCATTAAGAAAGCACAGGCCGTGGTCCACAAGAAACTGGGCTATGAGGAGGCCCTTCTAGATGGGGAGGCACTGCCTAACAAGGGATCATGGGCTCTAAAATCCTCAAAGAGAAGAAAAGAAGGGGGTAGTTGCTAAAGGAGGGAAGTTAGGGAGGTGGGCATATGTGACCTGTGAGGAGGGAGAGAGCGATTGCAAAATGTGACTGCAGAGTCCAAATGGACATGGATTGCACCCGCTTCCAATTCAGTATGAAGGGGGATCTGTATACTAACAGCGTCCATACGGACCAACACACAGACGCCACCAGAAGCCCTCCAAGGACTGACCCACTTCCGACAGAAAGCGTGAAACCCACACAGGGTCAGTAAGTGCACATCAGTAAAACGAGATTCCTGGAGAAGGATACAAGCTGTTTAGTAAAAATAAATAAGAGATTGCAACTCCAGAAGATGATGGTAGTATTCAGTACAATTACATTGAATAAGCATTGGATAGGGATCCAAATGGGAGGCAAATGGGTCAAAGCCGTCATACTGCCGGGTCACTATCCATCACCAACAAGGATGGGGTGACACCCATAAATACAAGGGTGGTTTGAAAAGTTCTCGGAACCGAATAGAAAAAAAGTACTTGCATCACTGAACCTTTTTTATTTTTCAGTGTAGTCTCCTTGCAGGTTAATGCACTTGGACCAATGATCTTCCAATGCCTTGGGTTGTCAACTCTGGCTATCAGTTCTTCGTTTGCAGTGAATCTTTGTCCACCAACAAAAATTTTCAGTTTTGGGAAGAGATGGAAGCCTGACAGAGCCATATCAGGTGAATAAGGTGGGTGTGGCAACAATTCATACCTTAGTTTGTGTAAATTTGCCAGTTGCAATTTTTCCAGGAGGTTAGCATAGTATTCTCCAGTAACTGTTTGCCCAGTGGGGAGATAATCTACAAACAGAATCCCCTTCACATACCAGAACACTGATGCCATGACCTTTCCCACTGAAGGAATTGTCTTTGCTTTCTTTGGTGGTGGAGAATCAGCACGTTTCCACTGCTTTGACTGTTGTTTTGTCTCTATGGTGTAGTAGTGCACACAAGTTTCATCTGTGGTCACAAACCGGCGTAAAAAATCTTGTTCGTTTCTCCTGAAATGGGCCAAACATTGTTCCGATATGTCCATTCTCATGCATTTTTGATCCAGCATCAAGAGTCGCGGTACCCATCTTGCAGATAATTTTTTCATTTCTAATTCTTCAGTTAAAATGTGATATACCCTTTCAGATGACATCTGGCAAGCATGAGCAATTTCATGTACTTTCAATCAGCGATCCTCCATGACCATTTTTTGCACTTTTGCAATGATTTCTTGGTAAGTGACACATCTTGGCCGACCACTGCACGGATTATCATCTAAGCTCTCCTGACCAAATTTAAATTCATTTGTCCACTTGGCAACAGTTGAATATGAAGGAGCATGAATGCTCTTTGCTTTCACATCTCTCTTTACAAAGTACTTAATCACTGCTCGAATCTCAATTATTTTCCATCTTCGCAAATCACTATGTGAGAACAACTACAGCTCTCTTCCAAGAGCACTGATGTGACATGTGTTTATAGGCAACAGTCCAATGAATATCACGTGAACAACTCGTTGCGCTAGCGCTGACCTCTCATGGTAATTACAAGGATTTTTCAAACCATCCTTGTAAAAGGTCTGATGCACAGAGGGAGTCGTCACCTAGAGAGAGAGAGAGAGAGAGAGAGAGAGAGAGAAATGTGAGCCTCAGTATAGGATAAACGATCAAGGGTTTATACTCCTGTATCTTCTTCTCCTTCTTATAAACTGGACAATCTGGCGAGCGTCGAGAGTGATGGTCTTGACAATTAACACACGTGGGCAGCGAACACAGGGGCTTCTGTCATGGAGTGGGTATCCATGTTCACCATGCGGGTTGTCCGCTGTATTGTGGGGAGACATCCCTGAAATGCAAACAACAAAAACACCTCATGGGTGGTGGGATGTACGATTTCACATCACACTGATACCACATAACCTTGCCCTTCTCCAAGAGGGTATCCCCCTCCAATGTCAGAATAAAGGCAAGATGGTATCAATCCGATTGTCCTTACAGCCTTTCTGAACACACTGAAAAAAGTGAATTGCCTGCTATTTCAGATTGGCCTTTGGACCCTCATCAGTTTGAAGTCCCTATGAAAAATGACACTCTGAACCATATTCAAAAACTGGTGATGAGTAATAGCAACTGGGAGGTCACCCAAGATGGTCACAGGCACAAAGGCCCGCAGGCTGGGCAGCAGAGGAAATTCTTATCAAAAGCCACCCTGACTGCACCTTACACTGAGAGTCCACTTTGCCAAACTTGTCTTCAATAATTTCCACGAAAAATAGCGTCTTGGTGCTAGTGCAAGTGTCTGTCAGTGCTGATGCAGACCAGGTAGCAGGGAAAGGGTTTCACCCCAAGCTGTTGAGCTTTGCACTCCTCCCAGGCTGTAGCCAGGAAGGGAAAGGTTATAGGAAGCAGCATTAAAAGGTCCATTGCCAACTAAAGAGATGACAGTAGAAAAACAGCCAGCTTGAAGCTTAATGCTTTTCATTTGCAAATTGTCTGCCCGCATGGTGGCCTTTGCCGGGAGTTTTGATGCTCCAGAATGACAAACAACCAGTCTAGGCATGCACAGAGAGGTATCAACTAAGGCAGGGGCGGGCAAACGTTGCACGCGGCTCATGAGCGCACAGTGCCGCACGTGTGCTGCTTGCGTGCAAATGTCGACTGGGGCAGTGGCGACAGCCGGCAGGTTGTGGCAGTGTAGTACCATGCTAAGCTGCGGACGTTGATGCGAAGCGACCACTACATAATGAACGTTGTATTTCAAGAACCGGAAAATGCAGAGTGAATCAAGGAAACAGAGAAGTGGAGATTTGCTATCTTTTAGAAAGGAATGGGAGAATTCTTTTTTCTGTGCAAAAACATGAAAATTCGAAACATTTAATATGTAGCAGTATTCTCGCTGGTCAGCGGAAGTTTAATATTGAACGCCATTATAATAAATTTCACAAGGACGGGTACAATTTATTGTCAGATTCTGAGCGGATGGGGCAATTGACTGAGCTTAAGAAGAACGATCTGACAATACTAGATGAATCTGACGTAAGTTGCTGTTGCCACGAGAGATCTGCGACTTTGTTTCATCGTGTCTCTCATCTAACTGATTTAACATTTTATGGAGCACTGTTTTCAATTTTTCAGGACGACAACAATGATAGCCCAGCGGTACGTGCAAGTTATAAGATTGCGCTTAATACAGTGAGAGCTGGAAAACTATTAGCCGAAGGTTAGTTTATAAAGTAGTGCATCAATGATGCTGCTGAGTTACTTTGCCCACTGAATGCAAATCAGTTTCAAGCTATTAGTCATTCTCGACGGACTGTAAGTAGTCGTATAATTGCCATGGCAGGTGACGTTTACCCTCAGTTAAGGAGTGCAGTGCAGGAGTTTATTGCATTTTCCATCGCACTCGATGAGTCCACAGGTATTTCAGACACCACGGAATTAGTGGTTTATGTCCACAGCATGGACACTGCTCTGCACATAACAGAGGATTTTTTAGATATGATATCTTTAAAAAGCACGACCACTGGCGAGAACATCCTAAAAGCCGTTGAAGAAGCTGTCGATTCAGCTGGCTTAAACTGGGAACTTTTGGTGTCAGTGACAACAGACAGAGCACCTGCAATGATAGGGGAACAAATGGGATTTGTTGGATTACTAAGAAAAATGCTACAGTGTGCAGAAGAATCATTGTACAGCATCCACTGCATTTTGCACCAAGAAGTACTCTGCAAAAGCAGCAAAACTGGGGGACGTCATGCAAGTGGTTATTCGGGCAGTTAGTTATTTGAGATCCCACAGGCTTACACACAGACAGTTTCACACAAATTTAGCGGAAATTGGGGAAGAGTACGGCAACATACGATACCACAGTTAAGTCCAATGGCTTAGCCGCGGTAATGTACTCAAAAGATTTTTTGAGCTGAGAATACCAATAAATCAGTTTTTAAAGGACAAAGGAAGGTACGACCCCAAGTTAGAAGAGCCAGATTGGGTTGCCGATCTCGCATTTTTAGTGGACATTACCGGACACATGAATGGATTGAACACAAGTTTGCAAGGAGAATATGAGCTAATTTTTGAAATGGCTGAAAAGTTGCAAGATTTCACTAGCAAGCTTGAGCTGTGGGAATGACAGCTCTTGTCAGGGAACGCAGTGCATTTCCCTATTCTGTCTACTGTGCGAGAACAGAATTGCAAAGAATATGTTTTCGTACTTTGTGCAATAAAAGAGGAATTTCTCAAGCGATTTGGGGATATATCATATTTATCCAAAGCTTCTGAATGGTTCTCGAGACCATTCGCTGTTTCTGTAGATGATATTCATCCCAATTTGCAAATGGAATTAATAGATCTACAGTGTAATTCTTGTCTGAGAGACAAGTTCCTCTTGGCAAGAAGTGAAAAGGACTTTTATCACGACTTTCCACAGCAAGAGTTTCCTCGTTTCCATCATGAAGCCGTGAAGATAATGTCAATGTTTGGCTAGACATTATAACGATATGTTTACGTAATGTGTATACATAAACATACAGTTATAAATGTCCCCGTTCATAGTCTCTAATTATAACAATATGTTACTTTTGTGCTGTAACATATAGCTATAATCAGCGGTGGAAACATATTTGCGAACGCCGACCGTGTGCGGCTGTTTCTTGTTGGATCGTCTGATCAGTCGGAAGTTGCATTGCAGAGGAGAGTAAATGCCTATTCAAAATATAATTATTTTGGATAGCTCAACATGAATTTCCTAAGGGACCGTAGTTTATCATGCATTTACCAGTAGAATATGGCGCGGAGAAAATATTTCGCCGCATGCAACTTCCGTCCGAACTCGACGAAAGAATTCGTGATTGTGAACTCTCTATTTGGCAGAAACATATAGAAAATTAAATAATTTCATGAAGAAGTGAGACATAGATTCTATAGTAAATGAATAGTCCATACACCAGCTCCATTTAACCCTGAATTTATGGCAAGTAATAGACAAACTTACACTGCAATGACGGATTTAACATGGATGCCGTTTTGACTGGCGCTTCTCTTAATGAAAACAATTCCTTTGACGTTTTCACATACACGTCGCACAATAAATCTACTGCTAGGCACGGGTCAACAGAAAGGTCCGATCTTACTCGTCGGCTTTGACCCGTGACGTAAGCGTGTTGTGGTGTGTGACGCCATTACGGCGCGGAAAACCTAATACATGGTTTGATGTACTCTTGTTTAAAGAACATGTATACGTAATATGAAGCAATTTGATGAACATATTGATCTGTAGCGTAGCCCACTTGAGGTTAGGTTGGGAGTTTTTTTTTTGGAATGCGGCCGCGGCAGCGGCCGCCTATGATTCGAAAATATTGATTTGACACTAATGAAGCCTGTGGGGGGATGGGGGGGCACTGCAGACTCCCCCCACCGCATAACGACATATTTAGTTTCTCCCCACCCAAAAACCCCCAATTTCCCACGCTTGTCCCGTTACAGTCATTAGGCTTTTTGTGAAACTTGTTTATTTCAGTGTTTACAATACGTATTCGATGTTTTTATATCCGCCATATTGGAATTGTTGTTTATGGTCGTTTCCGCGGTATTTGTGACGTCATGGGTCAAAGCCGACGGGTAAGATCGGACGCTTCTGTATTTCCCTAGGCACTTTTAGTATTACACATTTACTTTACACTAGAACAATATTAATTTTGACAATAATAATACGGCGGCAAGACATGCGCGTCCGACACAAGTTACAGGAGACAAGAGAAGAATGAGAAACTGTTCATCGAGAATATCTTGTACCTCAAAAAAAATGTGTAAAAAAGTGTTCTTCTTCTGTCCGTTTTTCGCGCCGCGGTTTTCAAAGTCAATAACTCACAGCATCTCTGACGGCGCTTCGACAATAAACAAGTTACGTCACAGGTCGTTCACCTTTTACATTCTCGCAACATTATTTGCTAACTGTAGCTGTTGCCGAGCGACTGCTCGATTAGTGAATGATTTAAAATGATTAGGCAATCACATAATGTTACAACATACGTATGTGAGAGATTTTTTTCTGTTATGAAAATTAATAAGTCTCGGTTAAGAGCAAACATCAGTGATGAAAATTTACGTAACTGTTTGCATTTGTCTGTATGTAGAAATTTCTTATGCTTAAACTGGGATTTTCAGTCTCTTTCAGAAAAAAAATGTAACTGGCAAAAATTCAAAAATTCAGATTCCTGTGAAAGTAGTGATGCTGTTAATTACAGAAAACTTTACCTGTCTGAAAATTAGCCCATATTATCTTACCTACTTCAGTGTAATTATTGCTCAGTCTCCCTTCCTTCAATCACAAGAATATCATTAGTTGTTGTGTCTGAATTTAGTGACTTCTTTGTCCAAGCATTTCCACTTGGAGGCATTTGGCTACTCCTTGAAACAGAACCAACCTATGCATTCGTAAGTCACCAAAAAGTCTGCAGTTCAACAAAACATCCATTTGTTTGTAGTGAGACAACCTTTAAGCCCCCTCCCCCCACTCAAGTGCCTCAGGTCCTGAGACAGCTTGGCAGTGGGTCTCAGCTGTGTCAGCCTTCGAGCATGACATCACTTTCAGAGTGAAGCACATTTGTAAACTACATGTACATATTGTGTGGCTTGGTGAAAGTCTCATAACAATGAGGTGCAGCTTAACTGGAACCATTTTGTTCAGAGTGTTGGATTGTAGAGACATTGTAACTGTGATTTCAAAGCGACAGTTGTAGTATGCGCATGCACGTGTCTTCGCTTGAAGAAAGCATATACCTTGCAAATTAAGTCCCTCACTTCCTTATGTGGAATGTGTCACTTACCACCAACATCAATGATGACAGCTTGCAACAGATGGAACAAAAATTCACCAAACAACTCGCTGTGATAATGTTTAATGCTTGCATTAGCTACGGCATTCACAGTAGAGAGCTCAGAATACTACAGAATGTTCACTGGGTGTCGGAGAATGCATGACGTAGGTGTGCAGAACAAGCCTAAGCTCGGCCATCATTGTTCGTGACTCCAACTATAGTTTGGTAGAGGTTAAGGGATTTCTAGAGATAGGAGCCAAGCGAGGAGGGGCTGATTACTACAGTGGGAGGAACAAGAAGTTGTAAAAGGGTGGAGGCTGTATAAGGTGGGGAGTGGAACTGTCAAATTTAAAAATAGGTAGACACATATCCTAAGACAGTATTATAGGGATGGAACTGTTAATGGTGCAAATAAATGATTTGGTGGATTTTGGCTGTTTGCAGGTGATAATACACATAGGAAACTATAGCAAAATGCAGGAAGACCTGCAGAGGATTAACATCTGGTACAGGAACCAGCTGCTGGTGCCCAGTAAAAATAAATATAAGTTTTTGCACATTAATAGTTCGAAAGACCCAGTGTGATTTGAAGATACAATAAACAATCAAACACTGGAAACAGCAACAGCCATTATATATAGGAGTAAATATCTGGAGTGAACTGTAACAGATGAACTGCATAAATGTAGTTGAAGGAAAAGCAGTTATAAGACAGAAATTAAATGGAAGAACACTGGCACCTACTTCGCCTTGTTGCGGACCATCGATGGTCGAACCTGGGACTCCAGTTGGCAGAGCTGAAGCCTGGGCCCACCGTGCTGGTTCTCGTCAGGAGGCGAAGCATATTCAATAGCGTCAATGGGCAGTGCAGAGTGATACAGTGGTATTCAGAAGTATTCCTTTATTCAGCTAATTTACAGAAGCGTAATGTCAGTGTGCCGCCCGCGCACTGTTCCGCGAGTCTGGCCGTCTCAGCACTCCTGGACTGCCGACATCCCTGCTGCGGTCATCAAGGCTGCCCGACGATGAGAGTCAGCCGCACTCGCCCAGTTGCTGCCCGATGAGGTGTAGCGACAGGTGCTGCTCTACTGCCCATGATTCCAGAAACTGTACAGTCCCTGGTCCCCCCCTTCGCCCCATTTGGCCTGCTCTGTCCGACCGTGGGACGAAGGTCGTTGTACTGGTCACCTGTGGCCCTCGGCCCCTGCTGCTCCCAGGACGGGACCGGACTCGAACCTGCGCCCTCCTGGACGCTGTGCCACAACTTGCCGCTAGTGGTGCTTGCTGGTTGGCAACACCCGCCACCGTCCCTAACGCTGTTTCAGCGCTGCTGCGCCTCCTGTAGCGTACGCCTACCCGGACCCCGGTACACCAGGTGGGAAGCGAACATCGTCCGTCCTGGACACGCTGCAGATCCCTGTCACTGCCCTCCTTCAGGCAGACCGTGCAATCTCCAAGTATCTGGCTGCCATTTCGTCCCGCCCCGGTGTTGCGTTACCGGAGGCGGAATACAGCCCAAACAAGTACAAGTTTACACAGAATATTTAACACATCGCTGCCAGACTGGCCCCTATAAGTGTAGACCAGCACAGGTCCGACCTGAGTCTCGACTGACCTGGCACACTCCTCAAGCTAAAAGTGCCTGACTGTTTATACTGCTTTTCCCCTCGCTTCGTACATAGTGTCTACCTATTTTTAAATCCCAGTTTAAGCATCAGAAGTGTTGCCAGGAAATACAGACTAAAAAAGGACTTGTTAGTTCCTCTTCTCAAAGATCAAGAAGATGACTAAGCTTTTTATTATGATTTGGTTAAAGACAAAATGGAGTGACTTGCTATAAACGGCACTGCAAAATGTATTTACAATCTTGATGAGACCAGTTCTACCTAGATCCAACTGCAACAACAGAAACATTTGATGACAGCTGAAATGAGGTTTTTAAAGTGGTTATGTTGGGATAGGTTTTGGTGACCACTGAAACAACAAGATTATGATGTTTCAAAATCTTTCTTGTTTTTTGGGCTAATCAAGACAGAGTTGATTGACCTGTTTAATATTAAAGCCATTTATGATGTGAACACTCCAATGTCAAAAGGTATCTCAAAGAGCTCTTTGAAGCTTAGAAACATTAAATTGTGGTTCCGAAATACTATTTTTCTGTTTTATACTCATTTTATCTTTTTATACTCATTGTTTCACAAGTGCCTGATAAATACCTCAATATAGTGTTTTGGCTGTACATATTTTGTCTTGCAGTTACTGCAATTGATACTTGAAATGATTCTTTAAAAAATGCAGGAAGTAGCTGTCTGAAAATTACTCCACGAATTTCCGACATTCTTCCATGGTGTTATTTTCAGACACATTATTATTTTTTTATGTAGCAACTTATGTGTTTTAATAGTGTCAGATTTTCTCCCGATAATCATTAAGTCATGTGAGGACATCACACAAAGTATTAGAAAAAAACGATTGGTATCAGAGTTACATTTCAGTCTGAAAATAACCCAAGACTACCCTACATGAATGAGATCATCTCCTGATTTACTGTTGCTAGGGTTGTTTCACTTGGTAATCAAAACATTATTGTCAGCTAGGGGAGAGAGGGTGAGTGTGGAGTGGCAGAAAGTACATGAGTTTCAATGCTACTCTTTTCAGTATAGCTCCTGTTAATCTACTGACATGAACTTTATGGGAGTCATTGCTTTTCTTCCCTTTTATTTTTCACACAACACACTTCCTTTACACACAGAGCTTCACTTTGATGATAATCATTTTGGTGCTTGGTAGAGCACCAATGTGATAATACAGAAAAAAGTAGTGTTTGTACTTACCAGGAACAGTAAAAATCTTTGATTTCTATTTCCAATGATATATCAATCTCTATACTGATCTGTATCAAAATATGTAGATACTCAAAACTTTGACAAATTCTCGACTCTGTCCACAGACCCTCATGGACCCATCTGTACCGTCTTGACTGTCATGTTATCCTCCACCAATGGCATCATTGGATGTGGTATGGAGCGGTGTGGGCAGTTCAGCACACAGCTCTCTCAGCCATTGTCAGTTTTTGTGGCCTCGAGCCACTGTTACTCAGTCAAGTAGGTTCTCAATTGGCATCGCGAGGCTTAAATGCATCCCATTTGAGTCCTCCCACGGAAAAATCCCTGGCACTACTGGGAGTAGTGAGAGTGAGGGCAGACAAGGATCTATGTCTTATCAGCAGGACTAAACATTTTGCCTCCTGAAGATAAATAAAGGCCAGTAATCTTGTCTCACAATTCGTTAGCTTTCTCAACTGAGTTTTCAATAATGGAAATTCTGGGATGCAAAAAAAAACACACACACACACACAAAATAAATTCCCATGGCCACGCTAGTGCATATTTGGGTGTGTGTGTGTGTGTGTGTGTGTGTGTGTGTGTGTGTGTGTGTGTGTGTGTGTGTGTGTGTGTGTGTGTGTGTGCTCGTGTGTACTTTTGCTAGGAAAAGAGCAAGAGCTCGAAAGCTACTGTGAAAACTGTTTTCTGCTCCATGTCTCTGTGCTCCACACATTAGTCTGCTATATGTGAGTGACTGCCTTTCAACTGAAATACTACAAAAAATACTTTTATTACAAAGATCTTCACAGTTACTGAAGTACATAATAATATACATATGTACAAAATGCTGTGTTTCACCAAAACTGATACAAAATAAAATATTGTATTGGATCTGGCAATCATGAGCACACTACAGCATAGTGCAAGTGGAAGTTAAGCAGAATCTGAACAAATTTTGCCACTTTGAATCACATTACTCTCCACCTCTCATTCTACACAGCAGTTATTTATGTGATTACAGTAAAGGATGCACAATCTGCTATGAGATATACATTCACTACAAATCAGAATTAGTGATGGTTCTCTCATTACATACACAGTCTCACATAATAACAAGGCTTTTATTCATCACAGTGATCTCCTCTTCACAAATTCTTCCAAAAGCCTCTCTGCCATTGCTCCAGGTGATTCTTCCCTTTGGGAATTTCCCCCACTGTTGTCACTTTCATGGGACGACATAACATTCCTTTTCTTTGGACTGTCCTTTTTCTTGATTTTAACTGGGGTTTTAGTCACTGGTCTGGAGTTGCTTGCTTCCGTCTCTGTAGTACTCTTTCTTCTAGGTGTCTTTCCTGAAATTTTAGCTTGCACTGTAACAGGACTTCCTTCTCCCAAATTGTTTCTATTCCTATCAATTACTTGCTCTCCAGCTTGGGCTGTGGAAATACTAGAGAGTTTTTCAGCAGAAGGTTTGAAGTAAGCTGTAGCATCCAGCTGCTGCATATTATCTACTTCTCTAGCAGCACTTTTCATTCCTTTAAGTTTGTTGCTCTCCTTTCTTTTGTGACTCTTCTTGGATTTGGAGCTGTCTAGCTCACTATCTGACACAGTATCCTCCTGTTTACTTTTTCGCCTTGCTTTGACAACTGAAGAACCTAATGGTTTATGACTTTCATCTTTCATAGAAAGATCTTCTTTATTCCCATATTCTAACTTTTTGATCATATCAGCAAGAATTTTCATCCTTTCAGCTTCCAATGAGCCATCTTCTCTTAAAGGTCCTATACTGTCAGTTTCATGTCTCGAAGGTTGAGAAACAGGACTTTCTTTTTCCTTCTTGATCCTATGTTTGACAGTCAGATGACTACCACCTTCCTCAGCATCCGCCATTTTCTTTCTTTTAGGTGTCTTTGGTAGGATTTTGGTCTGCTCTTTTACATGTCCTCTATCTTTGGAAAATTCTGCACTGTACTTGTAATGAGCATCTCTTTTGCTGTCTCTACTTGTTAAATTAACTGAATCTTTTTCAGCAGATGTTGCTGACAAACTCAAACCACTGTCAGGGCTACATGCTCGATCAGAATTTTTTATAGTCTGGCTGGAGGACTGATTAATTGCAGCTACTCGCTTGTGTTTGGGAGATCTTTCTGATGATGGAGTTCTATTTAATTTGAGAATATTTTTTAACACATTATCCTCATCTGAGTTGTTCCCTTCCTCTGATGTATTTTCACTCCGTACCAAGCTAGATGTTAAACTTTTCCTGGTAAAGGAAGGTTGTTTTTTAATATTTGTCATGTATTCAACTAGTCTATTGGACATTTGTGTTTTTCCAGGTTCTCCACACTGAGCAACCATCTGATTATAGCTATTATTTCCATAATCTTGATTATCACAACTGTCATTAATGTTACTATCTGTTTTCATTGTTCTCTTGGGTTCATTTCCAATACTATTTTTCTTCTTTGCAGATAAATGACTCTCCTTCTTGCTGATTTTCACTTTACTTTCTACAGGTGACTCCAAAACACTTTTTGACAGTTGTTTACTAGACTTATCAGCACTCTCTCTCATCTTATTTTTGTGTTCTGTTTCTTGTATATCAGCTACTGATTTGTTACTCGAGTTTAGATGTGTAGTTGCACCTTTCGTCTGATTTTCTATGTCTGAGCAAGGTAAGTTGCTTTCTTGGTGATACGAAACACAATGGCTTCCAGAAAATTGACAATCCTCTGAAATTTTATCTGGACTCTGCTGAGTCGAACTAAGCCTCTTCTCTTTCTTTAATTTTTTTACTTTTACTGGGACATTATCACTTTGAACAGCAGGACTACTTTCTTTCTCCTTCTTTGTGTGTTTTGCTTTCAAAATAGGAGAATGCATGAGTGAAAAAGGGGCCATCGACTCTGATAAATTTGTTGGTTTGAAATCTGAGTGACTTTCTGTGCTACTAGTAAAAGAAAATTTGTTCTCTTTGTTGGTTTTATGTTCAACAGGAGTTGATGTTACAAGTTCAGTTGTCACAAGTGGTTTCACTTTCTTACATAATTTTTTAAAATGTTCTTGGCTGAATTGCATTTTCAACATCAGTTCTTCAGGAGTGTTATTAACATATGGACTAGTAGTTTCTTCACTCAACTCTGCAGGTAGTTCTTCCGTAACGTCCCTTTTATTTTTCTTTTTTCTCTTCTTGTCCTGATTTGTAATTTCTTTTGATGTATCTATGCTAAAATCATCTTCAACAGGTTCATCAGCATTAGCTATTTCAATGACATGTTTTTCTTTCTTGCTTTTCTTCTTTCTATGCTTTACACCTTCATTTTGTGTACTGACAGTATGATCATCATCATCATCATAAAATGCTTCACCATATTTTCTCTTTTTCTTCTCCAAATTAACAGTACTATTTAAATGATCAAATTCTGATAAATGATAAGAGCTATCAATTTGTTTTTTACTGAGTAAGATCTTTTCCTCATATTGTTGTTGCTCTTCCTCTTGTTGATTTTGGTACAAAGTGCCCCTATCATTGTCTAGCCTATATGTCTGCTCTTCCTGTTTTATTGGATCAATCTGGTCAGCATTTTTCCTTTTCTTCTTCTTGGGTGTTTTCAGGAGACTGCCAGATTCGTTATGCCCCTCATCATCCTTCTCATGAATACTATTGTATTTTTCATGCTTCACAAATACTGAGTCTTGGACATTTCCTCTACTTTTTAAATCTTCATACTTCTTATGTTTCTTTTTCTTTTTGTGTTCTGTTGTGGGTACAGATGCATGAGTGTCTTCATGCTGCTCCAGAAATCCATTACATTTACTAAAGGGAGCAAAAATTTCTTCATTTTCTGTGGTCTTTTGCTCATCAAATATTTCACTGGGAGGGCCGGACAATGACCTGTAGTGAGAGAGAAAGATCACTATGGAGAGACGACATAAAAATTTTAGACTGCACTACAGCCAATAACAAATAATGATATGTTCCCACATTCTGATATACGCAATTATAAAATACCAAGTTAATGCTATGAAATATTTCATACTGTTAATCTTTGTCTGCTACACCTTGACAAAAATAATTACTGGCCAAATAATAATCTATCATGCATCAGTAACTACATTGTTCATTAGTTTTTCTGGGCAAAGGAAAAGAAACAAGCAATGTTCTGGTTTTATCAGGCAAAGCATGTGTGCAGAATGCTACACGTACTGTGTGATGTAACCGCATGTTTTTCCATAACGGGTATGAATGAAGTCATCTTACAAATTGCACTATTATTTACTTATAATAAGAAAAGAAACACAATCCTACTCCTACATACAATTTCTAAACTGAATATAGCTGCAAGATAAATAGTAATTACAAAATTTGTGAAACATACATCCATTCTGCCATACAAACGGTCCATACAGAAATAAATTAAGGGAAAAAAAAAAGAGAGAGCGAGAGAGAGAGAGAGAGAGAGAGAGAGATTTGGAGGGACAAAAATACTTTACTCTGCTTGACAATTATCTAAGGAAAGAAAAAAAAAATGGGTATGTTAGCATCCATACTGTGTTTAAAGTCTATGTACAACAAGCATATTCATCCAACGTGACTTGCATGAAAACACAAATGGCAACCACAGACATATATTAACAATAGTCGCTAAAGAAGGTGAACATACAAGCCAAAAACAATATGAGAAAAATAGTTCTGGGAAACGGAAATGTAAAAATAAAATACAAGATTAGCTGTCGCCACAGCGAAAGAAACTACATGTTGACGAAATAGTTCACAGGTGAAGGTCTGCATGTCAGTGTCCAATGGGCACATTGCTTTGGTAAGCGACCACATTGCCGACTGTTTAGGGGTCAGCTTGCTGCTTTTATCTCTTCTCCCCCCCCCCCTCTCCCTCCAACCTGCCGCTCTATCCATTACCTGCTCCCAGTGTCTCCCTCCACCTTCCTCCTGCCAACACATTGTTCTGCCCTTGGCTTGTGCCCAGGGACACATGATGGTGGCATATATGCTGTTACTCCACCCATGCCCAAACTTAGTTCATTGAGGAATATCTCCTTCTGCTTCTTAATCAGACCAGGTGTATATTCCTGGGCCTTAATAAGGATGTAGCCACTATCAAGACTGATCAGAGGTTCCCTTCCTCAAATTTTGACAGATTCTTTAACGAAACAGTCCCAGAAGTTAAACGTCTGTGTCAGAATCTTAGTGTGTTCGTAATCCATTTTGTGTACTTCCGATAACAATGTTCCATGACTACTGACTTGCTAGGCTGCTGCAGTATGGTATACTGTCAGTGTTCTTGGCAACAATCTTCAGCAGTACACACCATTTGACATATGTATGTCCTGTCACATTACCAGGGTATCTTATAGATCTCAGGTTTTCATAATCAATGGTCGTCTTTGATACTACGAAGGAGTTCTCATGTTTTAGCTGGTGGGAGGAAGACTGTCTTCACTTGATGTTTGCAGAGAATTTGTCCTGTCTTTCCAGATAATGCACCACGAAATGGAATAAACACAATGGCCACATCCTCATGAGCTTCCTTCTGTTCCTGCCAGATGTAAAGTCTGTGTAGGACACAGTGCTCTCTGAATTTGCCACTCTGTGTGGCTGCACTTATGGGCAATCATCCTCAGATGTTTAAGTTCTTGTTTGAGACTTCTACTGTCATTTTTTGAGCACCGCATTCTTCTGCACTGTACGGTGGCAGCTGTCTGCATGTGGATATATGAAGTGTGAGAGGAAAGTGTGACACATTTTTTTTATCTATCTAAATTTTTATTTTCTTCAAACAACAACATCACTCCCTTCAAAGTAGTTCCATTTGGCAGCTATATACTGGCAGAATTGTTTTTCCCCATCTTGGTAGGCTTCTACTGGTAGGACCTTTAACATGTTGGTCACATTCTTTAGAATGTTCTCCTGAGTCCCAAAATGACATCCTTTTAAGGCGTTTTTCAATTTTGGGAAAAGAAAAAAGTCACAAGGACTCACACCAGGTGAACAGGGGGGCAGTGGGACAACAGGAATGCCTTTTGAGGTAAAAAATTCCGTGATGAAACTGACTGTGTGACATAAGGCGTTGTCATGATGCAGCATCGACTTGTCTGCAATATCCAGGCTCAAGTGATTCACCCTTTTATTGAGCCTTTCAAGGATATCTTTGTAATACACTTGCTTGATAGTTTGTCCTGGAGGAACAGATTCTTTATGCACAATACCCCTTACTGTCAAAAAAAGAAAATCAGCATTGTTTTGATCTTTGATTTGCTGATTGAGCTTTTTTTGGTTGAGGAGATGTCTCAGTGTGCCACTCCTCACTTGGCCAATTTGTCTTAGGATCATATTAAAAATTCCAAGATTCATCAACTACACTGCAAAAGTTTCTTCGATCGTCATTTTGCTCAGCATCTCTGCACAAAACTTTCACATGTGCATATCTTTGGCCAAAATTTGAAGTAGGGTGAAAGTGTTCAAGTTTAAGTGGTCACCCATCATCCTTACTGTTAAATGTTGGTCTGATCTTAAAAGAGCAAAAGCACGTTTGGGTCTTTTCAAAGTTGAAGTTCTCCCTGAGAGAAGTTCATCTTCAACGTGTTCTCAGCTTTCCAAAAATGAGTTGTGCCAGCAAAAAACATGTGCTCTTGATAAGAAATGTTAGTGGAAACTAGGAAGCACCTGGAAGTGAGGAACACACCGGTCTGCACAAGCAGAGCAACACGGCATTGCCAGATCGCTCACAGTGTTCTCAGGCTCGTTACTTTTCTCACATATCTTATATGTCACTGCATGTTTTCTTCTGGCATATGTTGTGGCCCAATGTTCCATCTGTTCGTCTCTGCACCAGAACATCCAGAAAGGGGAGCATCCATTCACTTTGACTTCCATGGCAAAATTGACGTTCTGGTGTACAGAACCGAAATTTATGAGAAAGTCATTCAACTTGTCTCTTCCATTTGGACATATGTTGAAAGTGTTGTCTACATACTGGAAAAACAGGTAGATTCCAAAACTTATTCCTCAAAATGTTCCGTGTACACATTGTCAACAACTAGTGAAAGTGTACTCCCCGTGGTTACTCCTTCAGTCTCCCCGATGTAACCACCGTCAAAATGAAAGTATGTCAATGTCAAGACAAGCCTAAAAAGTTTTGTCATCTGTATGTTAATTCTGGACAATAAGTTCCAAGGATTCTCATAAAGTCATTTTGGTGAAAAGAGAGACAACGCTGAATCTCACAAGGATGTCAACGTCTTAAGCTTAAGGTCATTAAAGCTTCCAATAAATTTCACACAGTTGCGAATATGATGTGAAAACTTTCCGATGTAAGCTATTTAGTGAGAGAGTATGTTGGGGCATCAATGCTGCGAACAGTAGGACATAAAGACACCCCATCTTTGTGAACCTTCAGGTGCCCAGGAAGTCTTGGCAGAACTGGTACTCTCTGTCACAGCTTCTTAATACATAGTCTGGTAAGCCAGTTTCTTTGGGATGCACCATAGTCTTCCTCTACACCCTCTTGTTTGGATCAGAGTCTTCTAGTAGACTCCACATCTTCACAATGTAATCTTGGTGTGATAAGACCACAGTTGCTTTGTCTTTGTCAGTTGGTGACAACTCATCATCTGGATCTTCTCTTAGTTTCCACATAGCCACCATCTCCCTGTTAGAGATTTTTTAAACTTTTTTCTTTGCATATGAGCATAACAGGTTTCAAAACATATTTCTTCACCTGCTTCATATGAAAGATGATGATGTCCATGGTAGATATGGATTTAGGAGTGAGTGCAAAATTGAGGCCTTTTTTAAGAATGGAAATTGGGTGTCATCCAGTTGCTTGGCCGTAAGATTGATGGCAGTCTTGCTGGGAGCACCAGAAGGCTGTCTCTCTGATATACATTCAAATTTTATTTGACATGCAGAGTTCAGTGTGGACCATTTGACACCATCAGTCTATTCCCACAATCAGAGAATGAACTGGCTGGCCTGTTGTAGATGTAATTTGAATAGTTCTCTGAGTCAATGTGATGCATTACCTCGACAAAGTTCGGCACCACATGTTCTTCATGGAATCTCATAGGGAATGCAAGGCACTCAGCAAACAACTCATCAGGTGTTTCAGCTTGTCAAGTTTTATTGTGCCGCAAAATATTTGCCACCTTAGCTGAGAGGCCAGCTTTGCTGTATACCAGCAAGGAGAATGGGTTTGATTCCTAGCCGGATCAGATATTTTCTCTGCTTGGGAATGGGGTGTTGTGTTGTCCTGATCATCATTTCATTACCACCAACACGCAAGCCACGACAGTGACATCAAATAAAAAGACTTGCACCAGATGGCCAAACTCTCTGAAAGGAGACTCCCAGCAAAATATGCCTTACCCACATTTCATTTTCTCCCCATATAGGTGGTATGAAAGACAATCACACACTATGGAAATCTGGGGTCTATCTGATACCCTGCCAATGTGGCAAGACATACGTAGGACAGACGGTGTGTACTGCCGAAGATCGTTTCTGAAAACACCAAGAGTGCACCAGACTGCAAAAGCCTAACAAGACAGCCGTCGTAGAACATTGCCTATTGGAAATACACAGAATGGATTGATCATACTAAGGTTGACACAGATGTCGAACTTCTGGCCCTGTGGCATTCAAGAATCTATCAAGATTCAAGTAAAAGAACTGCTGATCAATTGTGATAGTGGCTACATCCTTAGTACGGCCTGAGAACTGCATTCTGTCTGATTAAGAAAGGAAGGAGCTATGCCATAACGAACTGACTTCAGAAGCAGGCGGAGCAACAGCAGAGGTGCCACCAGCACACTTCCCTGGCTGCAAACTGAGAATGTGTCAGTGGGAGGAGGGGTAGACGAGATGTTGGCTGACAGGTCAGAGGTCGGGAGGGAAAGAGAGAAAACTTGCCAACTGCTAAGTCATCTGTTCATCAGTGCACCTGATGATGGCAACATAGTCAGTTACTAAAATATTGTGCCCATTAGACCCTGATATCGGGCTGCTCATCATGAACTATTTTGTTGTGAATTACACTGGAAGGTGGTGATGAATCACAGCTGTCATGGTGACTGCCCATTAAGCCATCAAGTGGACCGAGACAAGGATTAAAGATTAGGGTTTAATGTTTCATTAGCAAATAGATCATCAGAGATGAACTGAAGCTCTGATAAAACAATCAACTGTAGCTCTTTCAATGGAATCATTCTAGCATTTGACAGAGCAGCTTAGCAAAAACACTGAAACCCTAAATCTGGATAGTAGTACAGAGATAGACTGATTTAATTTTTGCTCAATCATCTATTTCTATCATGAAAGTCACGAACACATTTTATCGAAATATGAAACCCTATAATGAAAAGGGCAATGTACTTGAGGACAATATTATGGAAATGGAAGAGGATGTAGATGAAGATGAAATGGGAGATACGATACTACGTGAAGAGTTTGACAGAGCACTGAAAGACCTGAGCCGAAACAAGACCCCGGGAGTAGACACAACATTCCATTAGAACTACTGACAGCCTTGGGAGAGCCAGTCCTGACAAAACTCGACCATCTGGTGAGCAAGATGTATGAGACAGGCGAAATACCCTCAGACTTCAAGAAGAATATAATAATTCCAATCCCAAAGAAAACAGGTGCTGACAGATGTGAAAATTTCCGAACAATCGGTTTAATAAGTCACGGATGCAAAATACTAACGCGAATTCTTTACAGATGAATGGAGAAACTGGTAGAAGCCGACCTCGGGGAAGATCAGTTTGGATTCCATAGAAATATTGGAACACGTGACGCAATACTGACCCTACGACTTATCTTAGAAGCTAGATTAAGAAAAGGCAAACATACGTTTCTAGCATTTGTAGACTTAGAGAAAGTTTTTGACAATGTTGACTGGAATACTCTCTTTCAAATTCTGAAGGTGGCAGGGGTAAAATACAGGGAGCGAAAGGCTATTTACAATTTGTACAGAAACCAGATGGCAGTTATAAAGAGTCGAGGGACATGAAAGGGAAGCGGTGGTTGGGAAGGGAGTGAGACAGGATTGTAGCCTATCCCCGATGTTATTCAATCTGTATATTGAGCAAGCAGTGAAGGAAACAAAAGAAATAAAAACTCTGAGGTTTGCCGATGACATTGTAATTCTGTCAGAGACAGCAAAGACTTGGAAGAGCAGTTGAACAGAATGGACAGTGTCTTGAAAGGAGGGTATAAGATGAACATCAACAAAAGCAAAACAAGGATAATGGAATGTAGTCGATGATGCTGAGGGAATTAGATTAGGAAATGAGACACTTAAAGTAGTAAAGGAGTTTTGCTATTTGGGGAGCAAAATAAATGATGATGGTCGAATAGAGAGGATACCAAATGTAGGCTGGCAATGGCAAGGAAAGCGTTTCTGAAGAAGAGAAATTTTGTTAACATCAAGTATTGATTTAAGGGTCAGGAACTCATTTCTGAAAGTATTTGTATGGAGCGTAGCCATGTATGGAAGTGAAACATGGACGATAAATAGTTTGAACAAGAAGAGAATAGAAGCTTTCGAAGTGTGGTGCTACAGAAGAATGCTGAAGATTAGATGGGTAGATCATATAACTAATGAGGAGGTATTGAATAGGATTGGGGAGAAGAGAAGTTTGTGGCACAACTTGACTAGAAGAAGGTATCGGTTGGTAGGACATGTTCTGAGGCATCAAGGGATCACCAATTTAGTATTGGAGGGCAGCGTTGAAGGTAAAAATCATAGAGGGAGACCAAGAGATGAATACACTAAACAGATTCAGAAGCATCTAGGTTGCAGTAGGTACTGGGAGATGAAGAAGCTTGCACAGGATAGAGTAGCATGGAGAGCTGCATCAAACCAGTCTCAGGACTGAAGACCACAACAACAATAGCATAATGAAAAGAACACTGAAAAGAGTAACAATGATACACACATCTCAACAATGAGTCTGCAAAGGTGATGAAGTGAATCGATAAACTGGTAAACACTTCCTAAATGGAAATTTAGTTTAAGTTCACTGGACAAAAATATAGTTGCCCCAGTGCATGTGCAAGCACAGGTACCTGTTATGCCTTTACAGATGGCACAGCAATCAAGTCATGCTCAACCATGCGTGCACTGTCTCTATGTGAGCATAAGTAAGTAGCGATCAGCTAGACATTTATGTTTCAAGTGGACATTCTATGTAAAAATGGGTAAATGTAAGGATGTGACAAGAGTGGCATAAACTGCAAATCTTGTTTGGCCATGTCCGTGACCATACAGTGTGTAAAGTTGCTGGATTTGTTGGTGTTTCGAGGCAGACTGTTCAATGTACCTACAAGTTGTGGTGTAATAAATGTGGCCACAAAACACAATGTCAGAATTGTGGTCAGAAAAAGATTCTGACTGAGAGAGACCAAAGACACATCACATGGCTCGTGAATCAAAATCACTTTCAAACATGATTGGAATTGCTGCAGGCAGTGAATGAAAGTCCATCCCAACCTGTTAGCAAAAGAATACTGCAACGGGAACTGAACGCAATGAACATTTGGAGTTGATCACCTCCAAAGATCACAGTTCAGACAGGCACATAAAGCTGCACATTTTCAATGGATTATAAATTATCAAACTGGACAGTGGCTGAGTGGCAAAACATAATGTGGTCTGAAAAATCATATTGTTGCCTTTATTCAAATGACACATCATCGAGTGCACCACAGGCCGAATGAAACATTTCTGTCTGTTTGTATGCAAGGTCACATGCAACCACGAGGTAGGTCTGTGATGTTTTGGGGGTGTTTTTCTTATTATGAATTAGTCCCACTCACTGAGATGGTCACTAGTTGAAGTAGCGTGTTTAAACATTCTGAATGATCATGTGTTGCCTTTCAGTCAACATCTGGATCATGAGTATGTACTGATGCCCCTATTTCTCAAGTAGACAGTAACAAAGTTCTTTAGGCTGGAAGAATATTTGACTGGTTTTCCGAACACTCCCCCACCCTATTACATCTCAACTGATCTGTAAAAAATGTTCAAATGTGTGTGAATTTCTAAGGGACCAAACTGCTGAGGTCATCAGTTCCTAGACTTACACACTAATTAAACTAACTTATGCTAAGAACAACACACACACCCATGCTCGAGGGAGGAGTTGAGCCTCCGGCTGGAAGGGCCGTGCAGTCTGTGACATGGTGCCTCTAACCGCGAGGCGACCTGTAAAATCACCTGGTTTGAACCCCATAGAGAATCTGAGGGACATATTGGAACAATGGGTAAAACACCAACTTCAGAATTTCCACAATCTGCTGGAGTTGCAAGAACAAATCCTCAGGTGATATATCTGCACAGCCTTGTGCACTCACTTCTATAACTGTATCCAGGTGTGGAATTACACAGATTTAACGATACTTGTAGTGTTTTCCCTATGCTTGCTAATCAAAATCACATTCAAACATGACTGGAATTGCTGCAGGCAGTAAATGAAAGTCCATCCCAATCTGTTAGCAATGAACATTTGGAGTTGATCACCCCAAAAGAGCACAGTTCAGACAGGCACGTAAAGCTGCACATTTTAAACACTGTGGCACCTTGTTAGGTAAGGATAGTACAAAATACCTAAGATACTTCTGTAAAAAATGACAAAGCAACAAACTGTTAAATGAAGCAAAATACAGGATATTGGACAACAATAAAATGGAAATTAAGTAATTTGAAATACCCCATGAGACAGAAGATATAATGTAAATTGTGGGAAAAAAAAAAAAAAAAGCGGATTTACTACATACTATAGATGTTCAGTTGTACTGGAAGGAAAGAGTGGGTGAGGGGGTTGGAGAAGCATACAGTATGAATACAGTATGATATCTATCTCTCTCTCTCTCTCTCTCTCTCCCCCCCCCCTCTCTCTCTCTCTATTTCTCTCTTTGGTTTTCTTGGCATGACTGAATATTGGTGTGACTTCAGGTGCTCAGCCGACTTCTTGACTCCATATTCCAGCAGAAAATGGACTCAGCAGCTTAACTGACCAATCGAAAACACATCATTAATTACACATATGGTAATTACTGTAAGCTGAATATACAACTAACTAGGGTTTATCCTGAAAATGCTCAACACAGATCTCATGTATTACAGAAATCCCAAAGTCTTTTCAAAATGTTTACAAATACATGCTAATACAAAATTAATCATATGACAGCAGGAAAGTCCAATAAACTTGTTTCACAGAATACATACTGAGGTGATGTGACAATCTATCATGTCCTATATGAGTACTATATCTGTAAGCTTTTAAATATTTTGGAAAAGTACTGATTTTTACAGTGGCTGTATGCCACTTTCTTAAAACTAGCAATTTTGGTCAAACAACAGACCATCGTCACTTACAAAAATTACAGGGCATGTGTTTTTTATGACAAAATAGTAATTTTAATAAATACACATACAGCCATTCCACAAATCATTATTTTTCAGAAATATTTACAAGGTTTAAATGATAATCTTGTTAAAATAATGTTAAAAATAAAGTGAAGCAGTCATGTAAATTAGGTTACAATGTGTAAAAAATAAAAAGTGTCTGTCGACCTGCCAGCATTTTCATTTGGTAATTCACATCATCTTTCTTTTCTAGCGCTGGCAGGTCGATAGAAACACAAACAAACACATATATACACACACACACACACAAAATTCTAGCTTTCGCAACCAATGGTTGCTTCGTCAGGAATGAGGGAAGGAGAGGGAAAGACGAAAGGATGTGGGTTTTAAGGGAGAGGGTAAGGAGTCATTCCAATCACGGGAGCGGAAAGACTTACCTTAGGGGGAAAAAAGGACAGGTATACACTCGCACACACACACATATCCATCCGCACATACACAGACACAAGCAGACATTCCAGGCACACAAATATATTTTTCCCACGTGGAATGTTTCCCTCTATTTTATATATATATATAGCGCTGGCAGGTCGATAGACACACAAACAAACACACACACACACACACACACACAAAATTCAAGCTTTCGCAACAAACGGTTGCCTCATCAGGAAAGAGGGAAGGAGAGGGAAAGATGAAAGGATGTGGGTTTTAAGGGAGAGGGTAAGGAGTCATTCCAATCCCGGGAGCAGAAAGACTTACCTTAGGGGGAAAAAGGGACAGGTATACACTCGCACACACACACATATCCATCCACACATACAGACACAAGCAGACATATTTAAAGACCTGCTTGTGTCTGTATGTGTGGATGGATATGTGTGTGTGTGCGAGTGTATACCTGTCCTTTTTTCCCCCTAAGGTAAGTCTTTCCGCTCCCGGGATTGGAATGACTCCTTACCCTCTCCCTTAAAACCCACATCCTTTCATCTTTCCCTCTCCTTCCCTCTTTCCTGATGAGGCAACCGTTGGTTGCGAAAGCTAGAATTTTGTGTGTATGTTTGTGTTTGTTTGTGTGTCTATCGACCTGCCAGCGCTTTCGTTCGGTAAGTCACCTCATTTTTGTTTATATATATATATATATATATATATATATATATATATATATATATATACAGAAAGAAAGTGATGAGACTTACCAAACAAAAGCGCTGGCAGGTCGATAGACACACATACAAACACAAACATACACACAAAATTCTGGCTTTCGCAACAAACGGTTGCTTCGTCAGGAAAGAGGGAAGGAGAGGGAATGATGAAAGGAAGTGGGTTTTAAGGGAGAGGGTAAGGAGTCATTCCAATCCCGGGAGCGGAAAGACTTACCTTAGGGGGAAAAAAGGACGGGTATACACTCGCACACACACACATATCCATCCGCATATACACAGACACAAGCAGACATTGGAATGACTCCTTACCCTCTCCCTTAAAACCCACATCCTTTCGTCTTTCCCTCTCCTTCCCTCTGTAATGTCTGCTTGTGTCTGTGTATATGCGGATGGATATGTGTGTGTGTGCGAGTGTATACCCGTCCTTTTTTCCCCCTAAGGTAAGTCTTTCCGCTCCCGGGATTGGAATGACTCCTTACCCTCTCCCTTAAAACCCACTTCCTTTCATCTTTCCCTCTCCTTCCCTCTTTCCTGACAAAGCAACCGTTTGTTGCGAAAGCCAGAATTTTGTGTGTATGTTTGTGTTTGTATGTGTGTCTATCGACCTGCCAGCGCTTTTGTTTGGTAAGTCTCATCACTTTCTTTCTTTTTAGATATATTTTTTCCACGTGGAATGTTTCCCTCTGTAATATATATATATATATATATATATATATATATATATATATATATATATATATATATATATATATATATATATATAAAAAAGATTATGTGACTTACCAAATGAAAGTGCTGGCAGGTCGACAGACACACAAACAAACACACAAAATTCAAGCTTTCGCAACAAACTGTTGCCTCATCAGGAAAGAGGGAAGGAGAGGGAAAGACGAAAGGATGTTGGTTTTAGGGGAGAGGGTAAGGAGTCATTCCAATCCTGGGAGCGGAAAGACTTACCTTAGGGGGAAAAAAGGATGGGTATACACTCGTGCACACACACACATATCCATCCACACATATACAGACACAAGCAGACATATTTAAATATGTCTGCTTGTGTCTGTATATGTGTGGATGGATATGTGTGTGTGTGCGAGTGTATACCTGTCCTTTTTTCCCCCTAAGGTAAGTCTTTCCGCTCCCGGGATTGGAATGACTCCTTGACCTCTCCCTTAAAACCCACATCCTTTCGTCTTTCCCTCTCCTTCCCTCTTTCCTGACGAAGCAACCGTTGGTTGCGAAAGCTAGAATTTTGTGTGTATGTTTGTGTCTGTTTGTGTTTCTATCGACCTGCCAGCGCTTTCGTTTGGTAAGTCACATCATCTTTGTTTTTAGATATATTTTTCCCACGTGGAATGTTTCCCTCTATTATATTCATATATATATACATATATTGATAGAGAGAGAGAGAGAGAGAGAGAGAGAGAGAGAGAGAGAGAGAGTGCGAGTGGGGCGAGAGAGTGCGAGTGGGGCGAGAGAGCGAGAGAGAGAGAGAGAGAGAGAGAGAGAGAGAGAGAGAGAGAATAAAACACTACAGCTATGGGACCCACTACCTCTATACACCTGAAATAGCATGTTACATGAGCATTCATTTTGTTTGTTTCCTTAATATTTGCAATTACTTACCCCACATCAAGCAAACAGCCTAACATATATGGAAGGCTACCAGTAAGGTCCAACGATTCTACTCTAAAAGTGACTTCCTGTCCAATTTCAACATAATATCCTTGCCAGTCTCCATCTGTTTCACATTCTGGTCTAGGTATAGACACGTTGAATGCCTTGTGCACAAGACATCCAACATGATCTGCACTTCTTTTATTTACAATACCTGCATACAACAAATAATGTAATATTATTCAGCAACAAATAATTTAATAAGCAATTTAATAAGCAGCAGGATTACATGAAAACAAAATAATTACCACGTAGAACACATCCTACTTCAGGCCTAAACAGATAAAAATCAGCTTGGATAGTAAGGTAAAGTCGAGAATCATCGTATAACACATTTGCAATATTCTTCACAATTTTTATGTTCTTGTAGCTCAAAAGTATTCCTTTCAACCTGAAAATAAGTACTAATGAGAGCACACATTTCAGTATTTCATAAAGTATCAATACAAATATATTATTTACACCAAGCTGCAGTGTGAATGTCAGTAAGTGCTCCTGTACAGAATCAGTAAGGAGACGTGAGGTAACTGAGCGATAATTTCACAACATGAACGTAATTAATCCTTTTTATTTTAAAGCCAGGCATTTCTTATGTTTTATTCAAAATAGTCTTTAACATAGTGTTTTATTTTAGAACAATTCGTTCACACTGAAATTTTCCCTGAGTGTCTGAGTTAAAGAAGAAATCAAAGAAAAAATTCTTTTCAAGTGGGCATAGTTATTTCAAGATACTCCATATAAACAGTGTTATTCTGATTTGGGATATCTTTGCCTACTGAAGAACATTATTAACTTAAACAGAAAGATCACACTTACTTCAATAATTGAGTTATTACCAGCGTCAAAGAAATTGCAGACAGACAGTTGTTTATAGCAACATGATGTCGAGGTGCTATAAGACATGTGATGTGATGCGGCAGGTTCAAGATGGTTGCAAATTGGAAATTTGTGGTAAGTAGTATGGGACCAAACTGCTGAGGTCATCAGTCACTATGCTTACACACTACTTACTCTAACTTAAACTAACTAACACTAAGGACAACACACACACCCATGTTCAAGGGAGAACTCGAATATCCAACACGGGGAGCTCCACGAATCGTGGCAAGGCGTCTTAGAATGCATGTGTTCCTGAGCTATCCAGATCAATTTATTTTATTATCGATTTACTTGAAATGTAGGTTGTGTATCCACCATACATCAATTATGCTGGCTTCTATGTTCATTTTCTGACATTGCAGTCTGTGCAGGTACTCTGTTGATCCAGTTTTCCATTAGCTACATTTCCTTTAGTCAAACAAAACATTTGGCATCATTTCATTATCTGCTGATGAACACAATAAGACTAGTGTTTCCTCATCCAGAAGAACCCATCTTATGTTTGCTCTATGTGCCAACTGCTCCAAAAACTCTAGCTTAAAGGAGCCATGAAAAAAATGAGGTTTAAATCACTATGTGATCTAGCTTTCCTGGCAAATTTAGTTCCATCACAGTGGCAGTAAGCTTTTAAAAAGTCATAAATTACCCATAAGTTGGTCTGATCAAAATGATGATGTTCAATACTGCAAAGTGTCTTTATAAAAAGCAAGTGCCTATCCCTGATGGAAAAAGCATTCCATGCCCAGTCATTGATGTTCTAATTGTGACTGAAGTTTGTTTTGTTTGGTATAACACTCAATGGTATTCAATCTTCTGATTCTCAGCACAAATCCAGTTTTGTCTCTTGTTTGATTATATCTGCCAGTTGTCCTTCATCTTTTGGAGATAGATATGATGACATGACCACCGCCACTGCCTCCTTGTGGTGTTTGCCCCTTCCCTTGTTTATCATTAAAGTAATGATTTGAAGTAGGGTGAGGGATGTTGCAGAAATGTCTTATTTCCATTTTTCACAACATCTAGTGCATGCATCAGGTCTCCAGCACTGTTAGTAAGTTCAGCTTACTTTGAGTTTTACTCCTGTATATCCACACAATGACCTATGCTGGATGAAAGTTGTGTTAATTTTATTGCTAAGGTTATCCTTAAATTTATTTTTAATCCACATTTACTAATTGCAGTAGAGCTAAATAAATTACTTTTTTAAATGGGGTAACTGCCAGGTGCTCCATTTCATAAATCTGTAGATGAAAAGTCAGGCATGCATGCTAGAATTATCTAAAGAGTCAGAAACAAACATTCATGTGAAAACTATTCTGTCTAGCCTATATTTGGAGGGGGGGGGGGAATGTGGAGGGGGAAACCTGGGGAAATGTGAGTATGACAGACACTACAAGGGTCTCATACAAACTTAATTATTTATAATATAGATAGTTCATCCATCCTAGGAATCGAGAATGTTCCCATCCTAGGAATCAAGAATCTTGATGATTTTTGCCATTACTGATATCAGTAGTGTCAAGATATCCGCCTTAGGAATTCCAAGACTTTCCCGAATGTTTTAATTTTAGGTCTCAGTTTGAAAGTTTGTCTAATTTTACATTCACTATTGTAAATTTTCATTTATTTTATTAATTTTGGTTTTATATTAACACACTATGCTAACTGGCAATCACAGGCATTAAGCTTGTCTGCTCCTGCCCCTACTGTGGTTCCTGGTAAGACCTGGCAAAAGTCTCCAGAAACGAAAATGGTACAGTCGGACCATTGGGCTATTGTTACACAAATGTCAAATTGTTCTGTGGAATACTTCAATGGAGTTTTACAGGACGTAAGAACCTCATACCAAACAAGGGAAGTGCAATGCTACACCAATTACCAGTGTTAGTTTGCTTTGAAACATTTCAGATGATGCATGTATCATAGGCACAGACTGTCACAGAATGTTTTGGATGCAGAATGAGTGATTCATCAAGGTCCTGCAATGCTAGTGCCGGAGATACATAATAGGGCAGCATTATGCCTATCACTACTACAGGGCAAAGGCATCGTTTTCACAGCAGCAGGTGACTTCACTTCATTGTAGTTCAGCCAATTAGGATGAAACATTTGTAAATTATACACACAAATCTTCCTTATTAACCCTTTAACTGCTCTGGACGTGTTAACGCGCGCGCCTTTGTACCTGTCCCTGTGTGCTCTGAATGTGTTTACACGGGCCACGTGTCTGTTCAGAGTACCACGTAGAAGGACTGGTGGCACGTGTAAACACGTTCAGAGAACACAGAGACAGGTACAAAGGCGCACGCGTTAACACGTCCGGAGCAGTTAAAGGGTTAATCACCCCATCAATTACTGAAAACCAGATCAATATCTCTCAGAATTTCCCGAGATTTTTAATGGATTACAAACACAATGTAAGTTTGTTATGGCAAAAAATATGTTTGTGTGGTTTAGTTCATATAAAGACCATATCTTTTGACTGCACCAAGTTAGAAGCTTAAATTTTTACGCAGCCAAGGGACCATATATCTTATAAATTTCAACAAGCCTCGACTCGTTCCTCAGAAAACTAGGTCTTCACAGGCAGTCAGACAGACAATGAAGTGATCCTTAGGTTTTATTTTGACCAACTGAGTAATGTAACCTTAAAAATAAAAACAGAGTTAAAATCTTGCACAGAACCATGTTGTTATGGAGTAAAACAAATGAAAACTTTACTATGCCTGGCAAATGCTTTTGGATGAGATCCTGTGTATTGTTTTAAAGACAAAACACTTAATTCTGCTCTGGCAACACCGTCAGAATTAAATATCCATCTCCTACTTAGGGAAGATACTGTGATCCAGGTACCTTACACTTCCTATATCTTTCAGACTACAGAATAACGTTTTGCATGGGTTCACTAATGTAAATCGTAACACAGTTTGTAAGGTTCTCTTTCTCTCAATTCTTCTATTCTTTTTACGGAAATACGGAAGCGTCCGATCCCGCCCGTCTGCTTTGACCCATGACGTCACAAATATGGCGGAAACAAAAAGAAACACACACACTTTCCACAAGAAGCCTAATGACACTAACGGGACAAGCGCGGAAAATGGGGTGTTTTGGGTGGGGGGCAAACTAAATGTAAACAAATTTAGACGCCTTGCGTAGCTACAACGTGTAAGTGAAGACAGCCATGCATGAATACCCACCCACCTCCCCAGGGGTCGTAACCCCTGCAACCCATAGAAGACAAAGATGCTTCAGTAGCTGATTAGTGTTTTTTTGTCTTTAAAAAAAAAAAAAATTCTCACGGGATAGAACGAACAGATCAGAAAGATAAATATAATAAACTAAAACAGAAATTGAAGGAAACAGATAATTAAAATAAGCAATAAGTGTTTTTAAATTAAAAAAAAAAAAAAAAAACTCACGAGATAGAACGAACAGATCAGAAAAGTAAATAAAATAAGATAAAACAAAACTGGAGACAGCCACACTCAAACCAAACTCCGCGCCGTCATGACGTCACACACGACAACACCCTTACGTCGCGGGTCAAAGCCGATGCATGGGATCGGACGCTTCTGTCGACCCCTTTTTACTTATAATAGTGTTACCAAATGGAGAGTACCAATTTCTTCCCATTTTTCAAATTCTTCCTGATCCAAAACAGATGAATTTCTTCTCCCTTTTTTGCAGTGTTCTCTCACAGTAAATCTTCAGTTTCTCAGCTACAGTTATGTTTTAGCACTGTCTACCCCTCACCATCTAAGTTTTTTTGCAGTGCAAAAAAGACCACCCTGCCCTTATTTCCCAATTACCCTTTTATACCACAGAAAGTTTGTAATCGCATCTCCAATGTCCTCGAAATAAAAATCACAATTATCCTAATTATCTTTCTTCCCACAAATCACCCCTTTAAAAGTACTTTAAATAAACAGACTACTGAGAGAAACTATATCTTTCACAAAAAAGCATGCTTAACTATACAAAATCTCCATCACTAACTAGCTAGAAAGTGTAATTTTAATAACATAATGCTAGACTTCGTTCTGCAGCATTAGCACTGGTGATAATTTTATCAGTGAATTGTTCACAAACTTGTTAAGTGGTCTTAAGCAGCTGAAATGCAGTCTAAATAACATAAACTGATTCATAACTAATTATTATGAGACTGGTCATAATGTGCCTAAGAGTTGCAAGACCAAAATATCAGTGTTCAACTTTACATGACTCTACATACCAACAAGGTCTTTTACCAGAAAACCATGCAGTACCAATCTTCTATGAAATAGAACCTAGACAGGTAAAGCAACATTTGCTCCAAGTAGCTGTAATTACTGATTTTGGAGCAGAAAGTTCCAGTTCTAGCTACACTTATACCAGTCATTGATGACATAGGAAAGAATAATTTGAGGCACGTGTACTGTTATACAAGATGCTGTTGTGACAAATAGACTGTAGACTTATCTGTTACTAAAACCTATATTAGCATTCACCTTCGTGGTTTGCCATCCCATTAAAAATTATCACATTTCAACCTAACCTAGACCTTGGATTAACAGATCGGTCTGTAACTAACAACAAGATTTCAGGGAAAGGAGGAGGAAGGGGAAGAGTCCTAATACCACACTCTGCCGAAATTTTTATGGGGCATGCACACACTGCAACACTAAAAAAGTGGATAGTAACTTGAATACCACATATCAGTTAACAGATAAATAAATACATTAATGTTCGTTCCACATCAGTGATTAACATAACTACAATATAATAACGACAGTAATATTTATAACAACGTCAAAAGTCTAGAGAAAAATCATTTCCATTACCCACTTCTTAACCTTCCTGGGTACGTACGGGGTCATTCCATGTCAAGTCACCCAGGCCTTGACACCAACCATGTCATATTTTGATGAAACTTTGTACAATTAATTCTTTTATCATCCTGAAAGCACTTGTAAAATTTTTTTGCTCTATCTCTTATAGTTTTCTTTTTTTAATAAATTTTTAAAGTTTTTAGATTTGGTGTTGTTTCAGCAGTCAGAAATCGTAACTTAAACATGGCCTCACAACTAAAAAAATTTGTATATTAAAGAATACTCAAGATATCAGTATGAAATTTTGGAATAAGTT
The DNA here is from genome assembly GCF_023898315.1 of Schistocerca nitens. Classification (NCBI taxonomy): domain Eukaryota; kingdom Metazoa; phylum Arthropoda; class Insecta; order Orthoptera; family Acrididae; genus Schistocerca; species Schistocerca nitens. The sequence continues at coordinate 691,775,921 of NC_064617.1, forward strand.
TGTGTATTATATCTAAATGTTAAAAATATTACCATAAAGATATATTAAAATCTTCCAAATGAAAACAAATTTACAAGTTTTTTTTTTAGCTAATGGATGTTTAGTTTTACAAAAACTGCAATATCTAGAGTCTCAGACCTGATAGAAAGCTCAAATTTGTTTTAAAATACTCTTAATTGTATAGGCTATTAGATAAAAGAAAAACTATGTTGGCTTTTTAACCTGTTTAATAGTTATCTAATTTTTAAAATAATATTAATTATATTATAAAAATAAAAAGTACCAAGTAACCGAAAATAAGTTTTTGTCTTCTTGGAGTAACAATGTACGCTTGGATTTTGTTTTGTTACTCCTGCGTTTTGAAGTAAAAAATTATTACAGTGTTAAATAGTGCTTGGATAGTATTTTATTAAGTTTATTCGAACTTTCAGTAAGAACAGAGATTCTTTTCCAATATCCTATAAAAGTAACCAGAACAGTAATCAGACCAAAAGTGAAATCAGTATGTCAGATATTCAGACCTGTATCGTAGGGTTATTTAAAAAATCTGACTGTTTCCAAACAACCTACACACCTTCAAAAACGTTACAACTGGTATCTGAATTGAGTGAGGAAGAAAAAGATTTGATCCACTTACGATCTGGAATTAATCTGTGTGAATTTAAGAATATATGTTCACACCACAGCTACTACTTTTTAAATGTTTTTGAAAAGTATCAAACAACATGTGTAGACCCACTAAAAAACACAAAAAGCCCATCAAAAAATTGTTGAGAAGTGTAGGCTTGGATCTTTCTAAACAATTACTGACAAAAAATATTAGCATAAAACCTGGTCAAAAGCTTTGCTCAACATGTCGTAACTTTTGTGAGGAAAATTTAAGAGTTGAAGTCAATGAAAGTGAAACAGATGATCAAGTCATGGTTGAATTAGAATCATTGGAATCCAGAAATGCATCCCTCGTACAAACAAACATTGCTCTTTATAATTTAGGTTTAACACCGATAAAGCTTCATGGCTTGTCAGAACAAAGTAAAGGGTCTTATTTTAAAAGGAAGGTTGGCAGTATTGAAAAGACTGCAAAAAAAAGGTGGCTTCAAAAGCATTAAAATATGATGCACCAAGTTCTGATGATGACGAAGAAGATACAAGTGTGGTTGAGAAAGCAAAGGATTTTGATGTAATGATTCCTTTTATGAAAGAGAAGATTTAATCTTTTGGGAGGTCTAGAAAAATCCAGATTCTGACCTTGGCTCCAGATTCTTGGAGTCGAAATAAAGTGATGAAAGAATTTAATGTAAGTGAGTACATGGTGCGACAAGCTAGAAAGCTAAAATCTGAAAAGGGTATTTTGGAAACTCCTGGTCCAAAAAAAGGTAAAACTCTTTCTGAAAATACAGTAAGACTTGTAACAGATTTTTATGAAAAGGATGAAACTTCCAGAGTGCTACCTGGAACAAAAGACAAAGTAAGTGTCCAAAAAAATGTGTACATGCAAAAAGACTCATTTTGTGTAACTTGAGAGAACTCTATTATTCTTTCAAATGGGAGAATCCCGATGTAGAAGTAGGATTTTCAAAATTTTGTTTGTTGAGACCTAAATGGTGTATCCTTGCTGGTGCCGCAGGCACACACACTGTATGTGTATGCAGTATCCACTAGAATGTTAAACTATTACTGGATGCTGTGAAAATTGAAGAATCTTATAAAGGCCTAATTAAGATGCTTGTGTGCAACACGGAAAACCAATACTGCATGCTACATCATTGCGACAGCTGTCCTGCAAATACTGCACTAACTGAGTACTTAACTGAAAAACTAAGTGAAGATTATGATTTAGAAGAAGAAATTGTAATCAGTCAGTGGGTTAACACAGACAGGGCAGAAATGATCAAACAGTCTATCAGTGTTGAAGACTGCATTTCTTTATTGGTTAGGTCATTGGAAAAGCTCACCCCACACTCGTTTATAGCAAAATCCCATTGTGATGGATTTCAGTGAAAATTATTCCTTTGTTATACAAAATGAGATCCACAGTTACCACTGGAATAGAGGTGGCTGTACTCTAAGAAATGAGGAAAACAATGTTTTTGTTTTCAACCACTGTTATATTAGTGATGACCAAGAACATGACACTGGTTTTCAGATGGTTGTGCTGGGCAGTACAAAAATAGAAACAGTTTTAAAAATTTGACTGAACACTTGAGAGACTTTAATTTGAAGGCCCAACACTTTTTTTGCAACAAGTCATGGGAAGTCAATTTGTGATGGCCTAAGAGGAACTATTAAAAGAATTTTAAGGAAAGCCATTCTACAGCTTTCAGATGAACAAATAATGACAGAAATCGATGTGTACAAGTTTTGTGAAAAAATTATTGAAAACATTGATTTTCACTTTATTGACCAAAAAGAAGCTGATTTGCTATGGTTAAAACTAGAAAAACGATTTTCAGCAACCCAAACCATTCCTGGAACAAGAAGTTTTCATAACTTCAAACCACTTCCAAGAAACAACTTTGAAATTAGAAGAACTACAGATAGTGTAAGACCCTCCTTAGTCTTTTCTTTCCATTCTTCTTCTGATTGGGTTCGTGTTGAACCATCCATAAATAGCTATGTGGCTGCAACTTATGATGGTAACTGGTACTTTGGACTGGTAAAAACAATATTCAATGATGAAGAAGATGCAGAAATCCTATTTGTACATCCTTCAGGACCAGCTGCATCATTTTATTGGCCTGAAAGAGAAGATTCTTGCATAGTGCCTTTGGAGCACATAGTCTGTGTAGTAGACGCACCTCAATCAAGCGGCACTGGAAGAATGTATTAAACTTCAAAAAAGAATGTATCAAAAGAACTGAAAGCTCTTGGATGAAGTGGAAAAACAGTTTGAATCAGCATTAATGTTCATTAGAAAGACAAAATTACTCAAAAAATTCAATGTTTCAAGCAATCAGTTGGGTTATACATACGTGTCGTAAGTACACTATCTTTGTACATAATTCTAATGTAATCTACTATAATTAATAAACATGTTAAAAAGCCATCATTATTTTTGTTTTATCAAGTAGCCTATATGTTTAAGAGTAAATTAAAACAAATTTGAGCATTTTATCAGGTCTGAGACTCTAGATATTTCAATTCTTATAAAACAAAACATCCGTTAAGAAAAAAAATACATATATATTTTTTTTCATAGAAAATATTAATATATTTTAATAGTATCATTTTTATCTTCAAATATGTATAATAAATAAACTTGCTGCAATAATTCATGATGCTATCTAAAAGAGTTTTAAAGATAAGCAATTTTAAAGTTTTGAATACAAATTAAATTTACAATTTCCGAAGGTTCGGAAAAAGCAAAAGATAAAAAACTTTAAAAATTTATTAAAAAAAACTATAAGAGATACAGCAAAAAAAAAATTTTGCAGGTGTTGTCAGGATGGTATTAGAACCATTTGAGCCAAATTTCATGAAAATCTAAGGAGGTGGGTGTAAATTTTTTTTTTTTTTTTTGGGTGATTTGATATGGAATGACCCTACGGGTACGCTTGTATATCGAGGTAAAAGGGCTGAGGGACAATAGCAATATTTTTATAATGAAACTAAAATCAATTCTACGGAGAAATAATTTCCAAAACAGTACTTACTCGTGGTCAAACTTGGCCAAGTTTGCATCCAAAACCTCGTGTATAGAACCTTGCAAATCACTTAAGCTGTAAGGTTGGAGAGGTAGTTTTCGGATACTCCTTTGCAGCACAACACGGGCCTTTTCATCCTGTATCAAAGCATTCAACTCCTTCAGCGTAAAGCGTAAAACAGATTTTTTCGACATTATTTTGACCACCAAAAACAATAACAAACAACGGTGCTTCCCGATGCAAACATCTCCAATACGAAGAAACGTCACTAAACCTAAATTATATTCCTTGAAATTTCACAATGGATCAAAGTTTTATTTCCTAAATTATATTGCCACGATACTCAAAAATCGTAATAAAACTCAAATAAATACAATGGTGTCATTAATAGGATGAGAGAGATGCTGCAACGCTCAAGGCGCTAAAATCTTATTTGGGAGGAGCACAGTTCAGTCACCAGGAACTCTATTAAAAAATAATAATACAACCATTATGAAGAGCATGGCAGAGGGTACTTCCAAATGAACTCAATAGTAAGGTTTTTTCCTGTGGCTGCTTAAATGCCTCTGGGGGCACTGGAATTGATCTGGTCTCTTCCCCACTGTCCCTACAGAAGCGAACCGAATTATATTTTTTGAGTTCTAACTTAATGCCTGTTCCCGAATCTTTGAAAGCAGGTTTGCACGGGATTGTTGAAAGCTTCGTAACAGATTAGTGTGTTCAGCATTTTCGTGACGCTTTTCTTTTTGTCGAACAAGCAAACCAGTGACCATATGTCCTGCTCTTCTGTCAATACCTTCAAATATACCCTGACAGACATACTTCCTACTGAGCCCACACACTAGAGCAATGTTCTTGGAGGGAATGCACAAGTGTTTTGTAAGCAATCTCTTCTGCAGGCTGAATGCATTTTCTTTACAGTAGAATTGAATTGATTTATTCACCTTTGAGCATTATATCGGCGTTGTCAAAGTTTACATGCAACTATGATTACAGAAATACTTGCTGTTTATACATTAGACTTTAGACATTTGTAGGTGACGATACTCATTTTACAGCTGTGTATCTCATGAAAAATGAATCGGTAGGACTGGAATATATTGAACAGTGTGAACCAATGGCAACTGCTCATTTCAGTTTGAGGATCACTAGCTTTCACTGTGATACCGGAGGTGAATATCTGTCAAATGAGATGAAAAACTTGTTTAACTCAGGATCGCACGCACCTACTGTTGCCCACATTCCGGTGATACATTTTTTTCTAACAAAGATATTTATTTACGCTTTCGGCTGTCGGTGCCATACAGAGATAAAATTAGCAAGTAAATTACTTATTTATTATTACCAAAAATTATAATTACATATAAACATTAGATGAAAAATATATTTTGCTGTAGTTTTAAAAATTCAGTATGTAGTGGCTACACACAGTTTATCATTACATCACAACACATCTCCTAACAGCACTTCGAAACAATGACTGAAATTGAACATCCAGGGTCACCATGAGACCCGTTTCACTAATCTGAGTCAAATCCAGCTTCATGTGACGAACAAACATGGCAAGTAAAAACACTCGTTGCTGTATGTTCCTTACGAATGGAAGTGGAAAAAAAATGGCAGCGATGCTGTGTGTATCTGTTTTTTCTTTTAGGGCAGTAGTGACATCTTGTTTTTTCTCTTGATTCACTTGCTTCTTCTGCTTTTATTTTCTCCTTCAAGTGTTGTGATTTGCTAGGAATTTGCATACGTTTAATCACATGTGCTTTCGTAAGCATCACACTCTGTTCTGTTACGACTCTTCTCTTGGCATTAAGTCATTCGTATTCATCTTGCATATTATTTGAGCATTTATCGCCCCTATGTTCAGCAAGGTGAAAACAGCTTAAGGAGCTAACAATTGCTTATTTTTGTAACAGAATATTACGATTTCAGACGGTCGACAACATCTGCGCCTCCTTTTCTAAGATTTTAAAATGTAATCACTTCAGGTTTATTTGATTCGCCACTTTCCACATCTGTACTATCGTCTCTCTGCATGGTAGATATCATTAGCACAATCTTTTTCTGTTTCTTGTTCTAAACATATGAGCAAAGGAGACAATTGTTACCTGGCTTCTCTACAAACGCGAAAATGATGCTTTTTATTGACCTATTCTTTACAGACAGTAGTTCTGGTGGAATTTATCTCTTATTTGTCCGTAGAGTACCTACTACTGTCAGTCGATGATTAGTGTATAGTTCGTTAGCGACTGGCATAGACGTAAAATAACTGTCCAACGTCACTGTGTTTTAAATGGGTCGAATTAATTGTAACATCACATTCCTAGCATCATTAAGTACTTGATACGGACCAGCAGGTTGTTTGCCTGCATCAAGCGTCACATAGGGGATATACTTTTATTCCACATTTTGCTGGCTTATTGGGAATATACTGCCTGAATTTGCAGCGTCCACGGAAAGCTCCCAGCATTTCATCTATTGTTTCAGTGCTCCTATATCGTAACTATCCTTGCAGACGTCAGCAAACGCGTCGAATATTTCCCTAATCGGTGCCAGATTATCTGCTTCCATCGTCCGCACCCTCGTAGACTTGTCATCAAATCATACAGCTTGTAGAAGAGTATAAGATCTTCGTCTGCTCAGCTATACAATTAAAAAAAAAAAATCTGGGCAGTTCCATCAGTGGCCCATAGTTCATAGGTATTGAGGTGCTGTGACTTTTTTACTCAAGCGAGATATAAAACACCTAGCAAAGCAGATAATTCTTCAAAATCTGTCTGTGGGCAGTTTCGAGCACCCTGTGAATAACATGCTGCCATTCTGTCTAGTTCTTGGTTTGTGTACTTTACAATGCGATCAATTACACACTGTCTAGAAAAAATACTTTCCAGCAGTTGAGAGCAGTTTCCGATTTTTTTGCTTCCCCCTTTATACCTCGAAGTTGTACCACAATATTCTGACGATCAGTTTTTGATGGAGGGGCTTTATGTTTGAATCATTTTGTTTTCCTATCCCTACCATGATAAACATCACGATAAGCAGATGTTGGGGCCAGTGTAGAAGCAGTTTCAGATTTGCTGTCAGACTGCTCTGTTGTTGTGTCTTATCTCTTCATGTTCAGACTGTTCATCGGTATCTGAATACAGGCCTTCTAAATGGACAGTCTCATCCAGCAGATCCTCTACCCACATCAATATCGTTTCGTCTGATGTGACACCTATCCAGGGACATTTTATGTACACAAATCAAAAAAACGTTTGCATCACCTTGGTTCTGAGAGTTCCAGAACCTGTACAGAAAATAGAAATCAACATAAACATGATTTCTGCCCTTTTTATGGCTCACGAAAACCACACATTGCATGTTGTATCACCATCCAGCGAGACCTTCAGAGGTGGTGGACCAGACTGCTGTAGACACTGCTTCATCTATACCCAGTAGCACGTCCTCTTTCATGCATGCCTGTATTCGTCGTGGAATACTATCATCGAGTTAGTGTTGGTCCAGATTGTTCACTCCTCAACGGCGATTCGGCGTAGATCCCTCAGAGTGGTTGGGGGGTCACGTCGTCCATAAACAGCCCTTTTCAATCTATCCCAGGCATGTTTGATAGGGTTTATGTCTGGAGAACATGCTGGCCCCTCTAGTCGGGTATGTCGTTATCCTGGAGGAAGTCATTCACAAGATGTGCACGATGGGGGCGCGAATTGTCGTCCATGAAGACGAATGCCTCGCCAGTATGCTGCCGATATGGTTGCACTATCGGACGGAGGATGGCATTCACGTGTCGTACAGCCATTACGGCACCTTCCACGACTACCGGCGGCGTACGTCGGCCCCACATAATGCCACCCCAAAACAGCAGGGAACCTCCACCTTGCTGCACTCGCTGGACAGTGTGTCTAAGGCGTTTAGCCTGACCAGGTTGTTTCCAAACATGTCTCCAACAATTGTCTGGTTGAAGGCATATGTGACACTCATCGATGAAGGGAACGTAATGCCAATCATGAGCAGTCCATTCGGCATGTTGTTGGGCCCATCTGTACCGCGCTGCATGGTGTCGTGGACCTCGCCATGGACGTGGACTTGGCCATGGACGTCGGGAGTGAAGTTGGGCCTCATGCAGCCTATTGCGCACAGTTTAAATCGTAAAACGACGTCCTGTGGCTGAACGAAAAGCATTTTTCAACATAGTGGCGTTACTGTCAGTGATCCTCCGAGCCATAATCCGTGGGTAGCGGTCGTCCACTGCAATAGTAGCCCTTGGGCGGCCTGAGTGAGGCATGTCATCGACAGTTCGTGTATTTCTGTATCTCCTCCATGTCCGAACAACGTTGCTTTGGTTCCCTCAGAGATGCCTTGACACTTCCCTGTTCAGAGTCCTTCCTGACACACAGCAATAAATGCGAACGCAATCGAACCGCGGTATTGACCGTCTAGGCATGGCTAAACTACAGACAACACGAACCGTGTACCTCCTTCCTGGTGGAATGACTGGAACTGATCAGCTGTCGGACACCCTCTGTCTAAGGAGGCGCTGCTCATGCATGGTTGTTTACATCTTTGGGTGGGTTTAGTGACATTTATGAACAGTCAAAGGGACTGTGTCTGTAATACAATATCCACAGTCAACATCTATCTTCAGGAGCTCTGGAAGCTGGGGTGATGCAAAACTTTTTTGATGTGTGTATTTTCACATCTGACAGAACATGTCATACTCTGTGTACAGAGCTGCTTCATTCAATATATAAAACCAAATAAGCATACTTACCTTTTTCATAAAATATGTAATATCTGCAGAATACGTCCAGGAGAAAAAAATTAATCCAAGCTCACGTCACTAGCACTGGCAAACAGACTAAAAGAGGAGCAAGACGGTGTTTCACGAATGTACAGGCATTATTACACGAGAACTTCGATGTGAGAAGTAATCAAACAATGCGCACCGCTTCAAACAAAGCCGCTAATAGCAGGCTTTACTTGTAATTAAACCGACGAAAGCCATGTGAACTGAAAGTAGAGATATCAACACTTCAACATCTTTAAAATATATTGTAATATTTCAGTAAAATCATGAATGATAGATTTTTTCTCACTCGTGAGTAATCCTGGATTAACAAGAAGGGAATTCAATACAAATTGACGATGAGATACACACCGTCTAGGCATGGTTGAAATACAGACAACACGAGCCGTGTACCTCCTTCCTGGTGGAATGACTGGAACTGATGGGCTGTCGGACCCCCTATGTCCAATAAGCGCAGCTCATGCATGGTTGCTTACATCTATGGGTAGGTCTAGTGACATCTCTGAACAGTCAAAGGGACTGTATCTGTGATACAATATCCACAGTCAACTGCTGTCATCAGGAGTTCTGGGACCATTATGGAATATGGGGAGTAGCTCACAATTGATTCACCACTTACTTTAGCAACAGACAGCAAAAGATCATTATCCATTATGTTGAGAATGGCTGAGATGTGAGGTCTGAGTGGGGTACGGTCAAGTGGGGGTGCCCCAGGGAACAGTGTTAGAGCCACTTCTGTTCCTTATGTATATAAATGATGTGTGTTCTAGTATTACTGGGAACTCTAAAATATTTCTGTTTATTGATGACACTAGCTTGGTAGTAAAGGATGTTGTGTGCAACATTGGCTCAGTTTCAAATAGTGCACTTCATGACATAAGTTCATGGCTAGTGGAAAATAAATTAACGCTAAATCACAGTAAGACTTGGTTTTTACAGTTTCTAACATACACTTCAACAAAACCTGACTTTTAATTTCACAGAATGGGCATATAATTAGTGAAACTGAACAGTTTAAATTTCTAGGTGTCCATGTTCAGGATCTTGTTCAAAGACATAATGCTGCCATTTTTACTATTTGAACAGTATCTGAAGTGAGTGATTGTTCGACACAAAAATTAGTGTACTTTGCTTATTTCCATTCGCTTATGTCATATGGTGTTATATTTTGGGGTAACTCCCATTCTAAAAGGATATTTTTGGCTCAGAAATTGGCTGTTCTGGTAATAAGTGGTGTAATTCATGAACCTCTTATCGACCCTTGTTCACGAGTCTGGGTACTTTGACATTGGCCTCTCAATACATATATTCCTTACTGTCATTTCTTGTTAACAATACTAGCTTATTGCCAAGAATAAGCAGCTTTCACTCAGTTAATACTTGAAGAGTTTCCTCATGGGTCACTCCTATTCTGTCGAGGAGTTTCTTGGAGAAGTAAGCTGATTGTTGTTTTATTGTTGATTGTGTTTATTTAAACTTATGAATTGACTTTTTTGGGTTCATACACATTTTATTTTTATCTGTTATTAATTTTATGTTTTAATTTCATTTACTGACACATTCCATGACCTTGGAGATTTGCTCCACAATTTGGTCCTACGGAACTTATCGTGTAAATAAAAATAAAATAAAACTGAGTGAGTGAACGTATGAATAGGAACATTGTTGTTGTTGTTGTTGTCATCTTCAGTCCTGAGACTGGTTTGATGCAGATCTCCATGCTACTCTATCCTGTGCAAGCTTCTTCATCTCCCAGTAACTACTGCAACCTACATCCTTCTGAATCTGCTTAGTGTATTCATCTCTTGGTCTCCCTCTACGATTTTTACCCTCCACGCTGCCCTCCAATGGTAAATTTGTGATCCCTTGATGCCTCAGAATATGTCCTACCAACCGGTCCCTTCTGCTTGTCAAGTTGTGCCACAAACTCCTCTTCTCCCCAATCCTATTCAGTACCTCCTCATTAGTTATGTGATCTACCCATCTAATCTTCAGCAGTCTTCTGTAGCACCACATTTCGAAAGCTTCTATTCTCTTCTTGTCCAAACTATTTACCGTCCATGTTTCACTTCCATACATGGCTACACTCCATACAAATACTTTCAGAAACGACTTCCTGACACTTAAATCTATACTCGATGTAACAAATTTCTCTTCTTCAGAAACGCTTTCCTTGCCATTGCCAGTCTACATTTTATATCCTCTCTACTTCGACCATCATCAGTTATTTTGCTCCCCAAATAGCAAAACTCCTTTACTACTTTAAGTGTCTCATTTCCTAATCTAATACCCTCAACATCACCCGATTTAATTTGACTACATTCCATTATCCTCGTTTTGCTTTTGTTGATGTTCATCTTATATCCTACCTTCAAGACACCATCCATTCCGTTCAACTGCTCTTCCAAGTTCTTTGCTGTCTCTGACAGAATTACAATGTCATAGGCAAACCTCAAAGTTTTTATTTCTTCTCCATGGATTTTAATACCTACTCCGAATTTTTCTTTTGTTTCCTTTACTGCTTGCTCAATATACAGATTGAATAACATCGGGGAGAGGCTACAACCCTGTCTCACTCCCTTCCCAACCACTGCTTCCCTTTCATGTCCCTCGACTCTTATAACTGCCATCTGGTTTCTGTACAAATTGTAAATAGCCTTTCGCTCCCTGTATTTTACCCCTGCCACCTTTAGAATTTGAAAGAGAGTATTCCAGTCAACATTGTCAAAAGCTTTGTCTAAGTCTACAAATGCTAGAAACGTAGGTTTGCCTTTCCTTAATCTTTCTTCTAAGCTAAGTCGTAAGGTCAGTATTGCCTCACGTGCTCCAGTATTTCTACGGAATCCAAACTGATCTTCCCCGAGGTCGGCTTCTACTAGTTTTTCCATTCGTCTGTAAAGAATTCGTGTTAGTATTTTGCAGCTGTGGCTTATTGAACTGATAGTTCGGTAATTCTCACATCTGTCAACACCTGCTTTCTTTGGGATTGGAATTATTATATTCTTCTTGAAGTCTGAGGGTATTTCGCCTGTTTCATACATCTTGCTCACCAGATGGTAGAGTTTTGTCAGGACTGGCTCTCCCAAGGCCGTCAGTAGTTCCAATGGAATGTTGTCTACTCCGGGAGCCTTGTTTTGACTCAGGTCTTTCAGTGCTCTGTCAAACTCTTCACGTAGTATCGTATCTCCCATTTCATCTTCATCTACATCCTCTTCCATTTCCATAATATTGTCCTCAAGTACATCGCCCTTGTATAGACCCTCTATATACTCCTTCCACCTTTCTGCTTTCCCTTCTTTGCTTAGAACTGGGTTTCCATCTGAGCTCTTGATGTTCATACAAGTGGTTCTCTTATCTCCAAAGGTCTCTTTAATTATCGTGTAGGCAGTATCTATCTTACCCCTAGTGAGATAAGCTTCTACATCCTTACATTTGTCCTCTAGCCATCCCTGCTTAGCCATTTTGTACTTCCTGTCTATCTCATTTTTGAGACGTTTGTATTCCTTTTTGCCTGCTTCATTTACTGCATTTTTATATTTTCTCCTTTCATCAATTAAATTCAATATTTCTTTTGTTATCCAAGGATTTCTACTAGCCCTCGTCTTTTTACCTACTTGATCCTCTGCTGCCTTCACTACTTCATCCCTCAAAGCTACCCATTCTTCTTCTACTGTATTTCTTTCCCCCATTCCTGTCAATTGTTCCCTTATGCTCTCCCTGAAACTCTGTACAACCTCTGGTTCTTTCAGTTTATCCAGGTCCCATCTCCTTAAATTCCCACCTTTTTGCAGTTCCTTCAGTTTTAATCTACAGGTCATAACCAATAGATTGTGGTCAGAGTCCACATCTGCCCCTGGAAATGTCTTACAATTTAAAACCTGATTCCTAACTCTCTGTCTTACCATTATATAATCTATCTGATACCTTTTAGTATCTCTAGGGTTCTTCCATGTATACAACCTTCTATCATGATTCTTGAACCAAGTATTAGCTATGATTAAGTTGTGCTCTGTGCAAAATTCTACCAGGCGGCTTCCTCTTTCATTTCATAGGAACATTATAAGCAAGGATCTTTGCATGTTGTTGAACAGTAAACTTGAAAAATGTTTTTGGTAAGAAGTAGTGAAGACTGCTGTTTACTTGATGAACAGAACACTGACATGTGCATTAAGAATTACAGTTCGTGGTACTTTGCAGTATGGTGAAATGCGATAGTTGCAGAAACTTAGAGTGTTTGGCTGTGCGGCATATTTACGACTTCCTGCATAAGTGATTGCTGGTGAGTTTAATTCGAGAAAAAAAGTGCTTCATGGTTGGATACTGTGTTAATGGATATTGGCTATAGTGTCTGGAAGAGATACGAATCATAATTGTAAAATTTGTCAAATGTCAAGTTTGATGAAAATAGTTTTGATTTCAATAAAGAAGATTGGTTTTCTTACAAAAAAGAGACAGACAATGAAATTCTCATAGATGAAGAGAATATCTATGCTTGCAGAAATGACTCCATATCAACTGAAAATTAAGCTGAGAATGTTAAACTTCCTGAAATCTGGAGAAGTGCCAGAGGAGGGGAGTGTCCTATGCCAATGTAAGACTGTGCTGCATTAGCATTAAATGCAGGCATGTACGTTGACGTTATTGTGGTGATTTTCAGTGACATTTACAGCAGATGGGATGAAGAAAAATGGTTTCACGCTGTAAGAGACGAGATGGAAGTAATAAAGGAAAACAAGACCTGGACAGCATGTGAAGTACTCGAAAACAGGAGGGCGATTGATACTAAGTCGGTCTTTAAAGTGAAACGTGATTATGTAGGCAACATTAGTAGTTATAAAACTGGACTAGTTGGCCCAGGTTGTTCTCAAAGAAAAGAGTGTGACTATAATGAAATGTATACTCCAGTAGCAAGGTTGATAATTCTGAGGACAATATATTGTTGATAAAGGGCAGCATCAGTCATAAAGATTTATGTAATTTATTTTACAAATCAATTTCTGTAAATTAAAGGATTTCAATCTTTATGACCAATGCTGCCATTAATCCAAATTATACTGACAACAATACAGCCATGGTGCACGCAGCTCCCAGTGGAATTAGACATCAACTGTGAGAACATTACTTGCTGTTATGAATCAAGAATAATTGGCTGCACATCTGTTGGATGTAAAATATGCCTTTCTTCATGGAAATGTAGATTAAGAAATTTATCTAAAGATACCAGTGGAATTTAATGTGGAACAAAGTACTGTAAGTAAGCTCAACGAAGGAAGTTATGGATTAAAGAAGGCTTCAATATTTGAGAATTTAACATTTGAAAAATTTGGTACAGATTCAGGTATTTTTTCCAGAGCAACACTTAAGGGTGTCTGTATACTTACAGAAACTTAAACACAGGTATGTTTTGTCATATGAAGGTGACATTGTCATTTTAGGTAATGATAAGATGAAAACTGAAGAATCCAAATTAGCTTTAAGAAGTAAATTTAGACTGAAAAAATTCGAGTGATTTGACACTGTTGTTGGGAAGTGAGATAGATAAGAGGGAAAATGGAATAATTTTGGTCCAGAAAACTTATTTGCAAAATCTGTTGAAGACTTTTGGTATAAATGAATGTAATGCAGTCAACACACCTGTGAAACTGAATTAGAGAGACGTAGAAGTTCGCGAGAGATTCCCTGAAAAAATACCATACAGAGAATTAATAATATGTTTGCTGTATGTAACTCAAACAAGACGACCTGGTTTAAGTTATGGTGTTATTTATTTCAGATGTTATTAAAGTGATCCAAAGGAATCATATTGGAGCATTTTAAAGAGTATACTGCATTATATATAACGCTCAGTTGATTATTGGATGCATTATAAAACTCAAGAGAACAATGAAACTTTAGTAGCTTATGCTGATGCTGATTGAACCAAATGTTCAAAAATAAAATCAAAATCAGGGTATGCTACCAAGTTCCTTCGTAACATTAGAAATTCGAAACCTAAACGACAGAGTGTTGTAGCTTTGTCTTCCACAGAAGCAAAATTCGTATCACTTGCAACTTGTACAGTACTTGCAGTTAGGGAAGCTGTTCCAAGACTTAAAATTTTTAAAAAATGAAAAACTTATAATCGATGAAGACAATCGGTGTTGTATTGCCTTTTTTTTTAAACGTAAATATAAAAGACAAACACACATACATATTATATAAGAGTTTGTTAGGCAATGAAACCAGATGTCAAGTAGGTTTGTATTGCTACAGAGAATCAGTTAGCTGATATTATTACAAAATCCTTATGTACACAGAAACTTGATTAATGATCACAATGATTGGAAATATGCAAAGCTGTAAATTAGCATTACACAGAATTGAGGCAGAATGAAGGAATAGTAATTTTAAATCACGTTCCTTGTGAGCTCTTTGATATCTTAAATCTCTGGTCATCAAGAGTCTTTGCTTTTTGCCTTTCTTTGTTATAAAGCATACTTGTAAGTATATTGTTGTTATGCATGTCAAGGGCTGCCAACTCTCCCATATTATATAGGAACTACCATATTCCTCTGAATTTTTAAGCCTACTCCCGTCTCCGCATTTAATTTTATACGGGAGATTAATCGATAATGTTGTTGTGGTCTTCAGTCCACAGACTAGTTTGATGCAGCTCTCCATGCTACTCTATCCTGTGCAAGCTTCTTCATCTCCAAATAACTACTGCAGCCTATATCCTTCTGAACCTGCTTAGTGTATTCATCTCTTGGTCTCCCTCTACGATTTTTACCCTCCACGCTGCCCTCCTATACTAAATTGGTGGTACCTTGATGCCTCAGACAATCCCTTCTTCGAGTCAAGTTGAGCCATAAATTTCTCTTCTCCCCAATTCTATTCAGTGTCTCCTCATTAGTTATGTGATCTACCCATCTAATCTTCAGCATTCTTCTGTAGCACCACAGATAGAAAGCTTCTGTTCTCTTTTTGTCGTGCTATTTATCGTCCATGTTTCACTTCCATACATGGCTACACTCCATACAAATACTTTCAGAAACGACTTCCTGACACCTAAATCTATACTCGATGTTAATAAATTTGTCTTCTTCAGAAATGCTTTCCTTGCCATTGCCAATCTACATTTTATATCCTCTCTACTTGCTCCCCAAATAGCAAAACTCATCTACTAGTTTAAGCATCTCAGTTCCTAATATAATTCCTTCAGTATCACGCGATTTAATTCGACTACATTCCATTATCCTCATTTTGCTTTTGATGATGTTCATCTTATATCCTCCTTTCAAGACACTGCCCATTCCGTTCAACTGCTCTTCCAAGTCCTTTGCTGTCTCTGACAGAATTACAATGTCATCGGCAAACCTCAGAGTTTTTATTTCTTCTCCATGGATTTTAATTCCTACGCCAATTTTTTTTTTTTGTTTTGTTTCCTTTACTGCTTGCTCAATAAGATTGAATGACATCGGGGATAGGCTACAACCCCATATCACTCCTTTCCCAACCACTGCTTCCCTTTCATGCCCCTTCACTCTTAGAAGTGCCATCTGGTCTCTGAACAAACTGTAAATAGCCTTTCACTCCCTGTATTTTACCGCTGCCACCTTCAGAATTTGAAAGAGAGTATTCCAGTCAACATTCTCAAAAGCTTTCTCTAAGTCTACAAATGCTAAAATCGTAGGTTTGCCTTTCCTTAATCTATTTCCTAAGATAAGTAATAGGGTCAGTGCTGCCTCACGTGTTCCATCATTTCTATGGAATCCAAACTGATCTTCCCTCAGGTTGGCTTCGAGTTTTTCCATTTGTTTGCAAAGAATTTGTGTTAGTATTTTGCATCTGTCACTTATTAAACTGATAGTTTGGTAATTTTCACATCTGTCAGCACCTGATTTCTTTGGGATTGGAATTATATTCTTCTTGAAGTCTAGGGGTTTTCCACCTGTCTCATATGTCTTGCTCAACAGGTGGTAGAGTTTTGTCAGGGCTGGCTCTGCCAAGGCTATCACAGTTCTAATGGAACGTTGTCTACTCCCAGGGCCTTGTTTCGACTTCGGTCTTTCAGTGCTCTGTCAAACTCTTCATGCAGTATCATGTCTCCCATTTAATCTTCATCTACACCCTCTTCCATTTCCATAATATTGTTCTCAAGTACATCGTCCTTGTATGGACCACCTTTTTTGCTTTCCCTTCTTTGCTTAGATCTGGGTTTTCATCTGAGCTCTTGATATTCACACAAGTTGTTCTCTTTCCTCCAAAAGTCTCTTTAATTTTACTGTTGGCAGTATCTATCTTACCCCTAGTGATATGTGCCTGTACATCCTTGTCCTCTAGCCATCCCTGCTTAGCCATTTTGCACTTCCTGTCGATCTCATTTTTGAGATGTTTGTATTCCTTTTTGCCTGATTCATTTTTATATTTTCTTCTTTCATTAATTAAATTCAATATTTCTTCTGTTACCTAAGAATTTCTACTAGCTCTCGTCTTTTTACCTAGTTGATCCTCTGCTGCCTTAACTATTTCATCTCTCAAAGCTACCGATTCTTCTTCTACTGTATTTCTTTCCCCTGTTCTTGTCAATCGTTCCCTAATTCTGTCTCTGAAACTCTCTACAACCTCTGGTTCTTTCAGTTTATCCAGATTCCATGTCCTTAAATTCCCACCTTTTCGCACTTTCTTCGAGTTTAATCTAAAGTTCATAAGCAATAAATTGTGGTCAGACTCCACATCTGTTTCTGGAAATGTCTTACAATTTAAAACCTTGTTCATAAATCTCTGTCTTACCATTGTATAATTTATCTGAAACCATCCAGTGTCTCCAGGCCTCTTCCATGTATACAACCTTCTTTCATGATTCTTGAACCTAAAGTGATAGCTATGATTGAGTTACGCTGTGTGCAAAATTCTACCAGGCGGCTTCAAAAATGGTTCAAATGGCTCTGAGCACTATGGGACTTAACTACTGTGGTCATTAGTCCCCTAGATCTTAGAACTACTTAAACCGAACTAACCTAAGGACATCACACACATCCATGCCCGAGGCAGGATTCGAACCTGCGACCGTAGCAGTCGCGCGGTTCCGGACTGCGCCCCTAGAACCGCTAGACCACCGCGGCCGGCCCAGGCGGCTTCCCCTTTCATTCCTTACCCCCATTCCATATTCACCTACTACTTTTTCTTCTCTTCCTTTTCCTAATATCGAATTCCACTCACCTATGACTATTACATTTTCGTCTCCCTTCACTATCTGAATAAATTCTTTTATCTCATCATACATTTCATCAAAGTAATCGATACGGCATAGTATTATCTATAGTTACTACATAGATATGTAGGAAACAAAACACAACACGGTGTCGCGAGTCACATTGTGATTATGTTTTTTGTTTGTCGTTCCCTGTAATCAGAGTTACGCGAAATGGAAGTATTCAAAACTCTACCTAAAAACAGAGGAAAGAACTTCTGTACGTATCAGCAGAAATGGGAAGAAACTCATTTATGGATTAATCCTGTATTATACATGACAATCGGACTAAACTATTAATTGGGTCGTTTTACCGACACCCCGACTCACAAGACATAGTTGCTGAACAGTTCAAAGAAAACTTGAGTCTCATTTCAAATAGGTACCCCACTCATACAATTATAGTCGGTGGTGACTTTAATCTACCCTCGATATGCTGGAAAACTTATATGTTTAAAGCTGGCGGCAGGCATAAAACGTCATCCGAAATTGTACTGAATGCTTTCTCAGAAAATTATTTTGAACAATTAGTTCATGAGCCCACTCAAAGCCTAAATGGTTGCGAAAGCATACTTGAACTCTTTGCAAAAACTAATCCTGGACAAACAGTCAGTATCGTGACGAATACAGGGATTAGCGACCACAAGGCAGTAGCTGCTAGGCTGAATGCCGTAACTCCTACAACCATCAAAAAGAAATGCAAAGTATATCTGTTTAAAAAAGCTGATAAAAATGCTCTTAACGCTCTAAGCGACAGTCTGCACTTCTTCTGATCTGATCATGTAAGCGTAGAAAAGTTGTGGAATGATTTCAAAGAGATAGTATCGACAGCAATTGAGAGATATATACCACATAAATTAATAAGTGATGGTACTGATCTCACATGGTACACAAAACTGGTCAGATTGCTCTTGCAGAAGCAGCGAAAAAAGCATGCCAAATTAAAAGAACGCAAAATCCCCAAGACTGGCAAAGTTTTGCAGAAGTTCGAAATATAGCGCGTACTTCAATGCGAGATGCTTTCAATAATTTCCACAACGGAACTCTGTCTCGAAATCTGGCAGAAAACCCAAAGAGATTCTGCTCATACATAAAGAACACCAGTGGCAAGATGCAATCAATACCTTCACTGCGTGATAACAACGTTGAAGTCAGTGGTGACAGTGCCACTAAAGCAGAGTTATTAAACACGATTTTGAGTTATTAAACACGATTTTCCGAAATTCCTTCACAAAAGCAGACAAAGTAAATATTCCTGAATCCAAATCAAGAACGACTGCCACGATGAGAAACATAGAAATAGATATCCTTGGTGTCGCAAAGCAGTGTAAATCACTTAATAAAAGCAAGGCTTCCGGTCCAAATTGTATACCAGTCAGATTCCTCTCAGAGTATGCTGATACACTAGCTCCATATTTAGCAATTATATACAACCGCTCGCTCACAGAAAGATCCGTACCTAAAGACTGGAAAATTGCTCAAGTCACACCAATACTCGAAATGGGAAGTAGGATTAATCCGTTGAATTATGGCCCATATCACTAACGTCGATTTGCACTAGTGTTTTGGAACATATACTGCATTCGAACATCATTAAGTACCTCGAAGAAAACAATTTATTAACACGTAGTCAGCACGGATTCAGAAAATATCGTTCTTTTGAAACACAACTAGTTCTTTACCCTCGTGAAGTAATGAGTGCTAACGACAGGGGATGTCAAATTGATTCCATATTTTTAGGTTTCCAGAAGGCTTTCGACACCGTTCCTCACAAGCGTCTTCTAACCAAACTGTGTGGCTTTGGAATATCGCCTCAGTTGTGCGACTGGATTCGTGATTTCCTGTCAGAAAGGTCACAGTTCGTAGTTGTTGTTGTTGTGGTGGTCTTCAGTCGAGAGACTGGTTTGATGCAGCTCTCGATGCTACTCTAATGGACAGAAAAACAGAAATAATATCCGGCGTTCCCCAAGTAAGTCCTTTAGGCCTTCTATTGTTCCTGATCTACATTAACGACATAGGAGACAATCTCAGTAGTCGTCTTAGATTGTTTACAGATATGCTGTCATTTACCGTCTTGTAAAGTCATCAGATGATGAAAACGACTTGCAAAATTATTTAGATAAGATATCTGTATGGTGCGAACAGTGGCAATTGGCCCTGAATAAAGAAAAGTGTGAAGTTATTCACATGAGTACTAAAAGAAATCCGATAAATTTCGATTATGCGAAATGTCACACAAATATGAAGGCAGTAAATTCAGCTAAATTACAATTAAATAACCCTAAATTGGAACGAACACATAGATAATATTGTGGGTAGAGCCAACCAAAGTCTGCGACTCATTGGCAGAACACTTGGAAGGACAACAGGTCTACTAAAGAGACTCATTACACCACGTTTGTCCTCCCTATTCTAGAGTACTGCTGCGCGGTGTGGGATAGGCATCAGATGGGACTGACGGATGACATCGAAAAAGTACAAAGAAGGCCAGCTCGTTTTGTATTATCGCGAAGTAGGGGAGAGAGTGCGACAGACATGATACGTGAATTGGAGTGGCAATCATTAAAACAAAGGCGTTTTTCGTTGCGACGGGATCTTCTCACGAAATTTCAATCACCAATTTTCTCCTCCGATTGCAAAAACATGCTGTTGGCACCCACCTATATAGGGAGAAATAATGAGCACGATAAAATAAGCGAAATCAGGGCCCGCACAGAAAAATTTAAGTGCTCGTTTTTGCTGCGCGCCGCTCGAGAGTGGAATGGTCGAGAGACAGCTTGAAGGTGGGTCATTGAACACTCTGCCAGGCACTTTATTGTGAGTAGCAGAGTAATCAAGTAGACGAAGACGTATTGCACCCTTTGTATGCGTGAATTCAGCTTAGCACATGGTGGTAATACAGACTGTCAGCAGCACGCCAACACCGAAGGACACAAAAGCAGAGCTAGGGAAAGTAACACATAACCAGCTATTTTCACTGCCTAATTAATAGTCCCACTATTGGTGAATCCGACAAAGTTGCAGTGGGTGAGTTGTCGTTTGTGTGTCATACAGTGAAACACAACCTATGTTATATTAACGTGGACTGTGCAAATAAATTTGTAAAGATCATATTTATGGATTCGGATGTGACCAACAAAATATATTGTGGTCGGACGAAAGCAGAGTCTATTGTAAGAAACGTATTAGCGCCTAGAAGTGCAAGTGATTTCTTAGATGTGCTTAATGATCCAGAGATGTGTAGCACCATTTTTTCTGTGGGTTCAGATGCGTTGAATTTCAAAAATAGGAAAATGTTTCCTGTAGTAATCAGGTACTTTGAACCTTGTGTTGGCATCAGAAATAAACTCTTAAGTTTTTTGGAACAAGCAGATGAGAGAGAGGAGGGGGAGCTCACCATCTACAATAAATTTGAAAAAAATGCAGACTGCACTCGTAAGAACATTACCCCCAATGCTGCACAATGCTTGCGCTTTATTGTACACATCTGTTAGGTTTAAACTGCCACTGACTAATTAATGTCAGTGTTTCATATTTCACTTTAAAGACATATCTGCAGCCGACAATGTGAGCAAGAGTGGATGAGATTCTTTGGCCGTGATCCACCCCACTGCCTCCAAACTACCCCCTGTTAACTTTCCAGAATTTCTTAACCTCGAACCTTGTCTCAACATCATTCCCCAAATCCCTCAACATGCAAACTAACCTAACATCCACAGAAAGAACCGCAGTCCACCATCTAAAAAGTGATCCTGACCTTATAATCCTACCTGTTGACAAAGGCTCCACCACCGTTGTTTTGAACCGCAAGCATTACGTGGCAGAAGGACTCCTCAGCTGTCATATATTTCCACCTACAAATCATGCCATAGTGATCCCATTCCAATAGTCCAGCAGGATCTCCAGTCACTACTCAAATCCTTAGGCCCATGCCAGAACCTCTCCCCAGAGTCCATCTCTCTACATACCCCTGCCACTCCCCACACTCCCACCTCCTACGTGCTTCCTAAAGTCCATAAACCCAACCACCCAGGACGCCCCATTGTGGCCGGTTACTATGCCCCCACTGAGAGAATCTCTGCTCTCGTAGATCAACACCTTCAACCTATTAACTGGAACCTATCCTCCTATATAAAAGATACCAACCATTTCCTCGACTGACTCTCCACAGTTCCTGCCCCTTTACCACACGGTGCCCTGCTTGTCACTGTTGAAGCCACCTCCCTGTACACTAACATTCCTAATGCCCGTGGCCTTACTGCTGTCGAACACTACCTTTCCAGACGCCCTGTGGATTCCAAACCAACCTCCTTCCTAGTCTCCATGACCAACTATATCCTCACCCACAATTACTTCTCCTTTGACGGCATTAACTACAAACAAATCCGTGGTATGTCTATGGGCACCCACATGGCACCATCCTATGCTAACCTATTCATGGGCCATCTAGAGGAATCCTTCCTAAAAACCCAGAATCCTAAACCCCTCACCTGGTTCAGATTCATTGATGACATCTTTGCTATCTGGATTGAAGGTGAGGACACCTTATTCACATTCTTCCAGAACCTCAACAACTTTTCCCCCATTTGCTACACCTGGTCCTACTCAACCCAAAAAGCCACCTTCCTAGATGTTGACCTTCACCTCAGAGATGGCTACATCAGTACCTCCGTCCATATCAAACCTACTACCCACCAGCAGTACCTCCACTTCGACAGTTGCCACCCATTCCATACTAAGAAGTCCCTTCCGTACAGCCTAGCCACCCGTGCTCGTCGCTGCAGTGATGAGCAATCCCTCTCAAACTATACCGAGGGTCTCACTGAAGCCTTCACTGACCGTAATTATCCTCCCATCCTTGTACAAAAATAAATCTCCCGTGCCTTATCTTTCTAGTCTCCCACCACCTCCCAAAGTCCCACAGTCTGGCCACAGAGGAGCATTCCCCTTGTAACTCAGTACCATCCGGGACTGGAGCAACTGAATTACATTCACCGCCAGGGTTTCGACTTTCTCTCGTCGTGCCCTGAAATGAGGAATGTCCTGCCCACTATCGTTATCACCCCTTGCACAGTGGTATTCCACCGCCCACTGATCCTACACAATATACTCGTCCATACCTACACAACCCCTGCTCTCAACCCCTTACCTCATGGCTCATACCCCTGTAATAGACCTAGATGCAAGACCTGGCTCATACATCCTCCTTCCGCCACCTACTCCAGTCCGGTCACTAACATCACCTATCCCATCAAAGGCAAGGCTACCTGTGAAACCAGTCATGTGATTTACAAGCTAAGCTGCAACCTCTGTGCTGAATTCTATGTAGGCGTGACAACCAACAAGCTGTCTGTCCGCATGAACGGCCACCGACAAACTGTGGCCAAGAAACAAGTTGACCACCCTGTTGCTGAACATAGTGCCAAACATGATATCCCTCATCTTAATGACTGCTTCACAACCTGTGCCATATGGATTCTTCCCACCAACACCAGCTTTTCTGAATTTTGCAGGTGGGAACTTTCCCTGCAATACATCCTTCGTTAGTCACTGTCCTCACCCATCCAGCCCCCCCTCCCCCCCCCCCCCCCCCCGTCCATGGTCCCATTCCAGCACTACACAGCCGTCATTTCACTGCCACACCCAGTCTTTTCTTTTATTTCTCTCCTTTCCACTACTTACCCGCTTCCCCCTCCGCACCTTCTCTCCTGCCCTCTGTCTAAACTGCAACACTTGACTGTCTGCCACTCCCACCATACTATCCCTCCCCCCTCCCCACCCCAGCCTCCTCCTTACCCCCCACCCAGTCGCCACTCCCATCATGCACTGGTACTGGTGTTCGCAGTGTGGTCTCAGCTCTCTGAGACTGCAGACATGAGTGCAAGTTGCTTTGTGTGTGTGTGTGTGTGTGTGTGTGTGTGTGTGTGTGTGTGTGTGTGTGTGTGTCTACTGTTGGCAAAGGCCTTAATGGCCGAAAGGTTTAATTGTGTGAATCTTTTTATTGTGCCTATCCCGACTCAACATCTCTGCTACATGGTGAGTAGCAACTTTCCTTCGCTGGTACTGAAACAGCTATTTAGCTAGGTAAAAAATGCACACCATACTTGATAGTTCTATTCCCTTGCAGCTCCATCTACAATGGAAATCATGTGTGCTCATCAATAGCTATGCTTTTTCACTGTAGATGGCCTCAGAAAAAAAGAATAACTAAAGATTTATATAATCTTACACAAGGAAACAGCTCACACTCAAATTAGTTGTATAGCAGGGTTGGTTGGTTGGTTTAAAAGAGAGGGGAAGAGACCAGACTGCTAGGTCACTGGTCCCTTGTTCTGAATAAAACAATGCCACAAGGGTGAGAGTAAAACAAGCAAGACTGACAACACAAAATGAGAGAAAGGAAAAATCACAAGAATGACAGAAGGGCAACAAACACTTAAATGGACAAAAGGAGAAAAGAAAACCGCCGAAAAGCAAAAAACAGGTAGAGGAGATTAAAACGAAAAAACAGATTACCATGGCTGGCTGACCATGAGAATAAAAGGGAGAAGCCAGCCACTCTGCAACACATTAAAACCTCCACCACTCTGCAACACATTAAAACCTCCACCCTAAAAGCACTAGGGTGGAGGACACAGAGGGACAAAGGACACGTGCTAAAACTCTGATCAAATGATAAAACCCACCCTCATGAATCAAATGTAAAACTAAATCAGCCCATGAGGCTTTGTCAGATGAAATTAGCGGCAACGAGTTCGGTAACTGAAGATTTCGTCGCAGGGCTGTCAAAGTGGTATAGTGCGTCAGAATATGGGCCACTGTCAACCAGGCACTGCATCAACACTGAGGCGGGTCTTCAGGGTGCAGAAGGTAGCTGTGGGTCACCCAAGCATGGCCAATGTGGAGCTGGTAGAGAACCACAGAGTCCCTGCGAGAGGCCTGCATGAAGGACAGCCACACATTTGTTGTCTCCTTAATGGTGCACAGTTTGTTGTTTGTGCTGAGACTATGCCATTCCACCTCCCAAAGCCGAAAAACCTGGCGGCGTAAAAACGAATCCAGGTCAGTTATTGGAATGCCGATCTCCATAAGTGGTTTCCGTGTATCCTGTTTGTCCAGCCTTTCACCAAGTTCATTGCCTGGGATTCTGATGTGTCCTGGGGTCCATACAAACACCACTGAACGACCGGACTGTTCCAGGTCATAGATGGACGGATGTGCTCAAGAGTATGAGATACAGCTACAAGCTCTGCAGTGAAAACACTGCAACCATCGGGTAAGGAATGCTGTTCACTATGTCCTCCATGGACATACGCAAATCCGAAGTGACCCTCAGCCATCAAGCTGTCAGTGTAAACCACTTCATGGCCTTGGTACATGTGAAGAATCGAGAGGAAGTGACAGCGGAGAGCCATGGGGTGAACCGAGTCCTTTGAGCCATGTGAAAGATCCAGGCGAAGCCGCGGCCTAGGTGTACACAATGGAGGTGTACGCGAATGGACCTCGAGTATAGGTGGTAAAGGCAAGGACTCCAGTTCAGATAGAAGGGATCTGACACAAACTGCAATTTTAAGCCCCGACCTGGGCCGCCAATGCGGGAGATGAACCGCTGTGGGTGGGAAAAGGAGACAGTAGTTCGGATGCACCGTAACTGGCAAGCAATTGCCCACGCCTGACCTGCAATAGAGGAACTCCAGCCTCCGCCAGGATGGTAGTCACTGGACTCGTCCTAAAAGCTCCCGTCACTAGTCGAATGCCACACTGGTGCAGTGGGTCAAGTAAATGCAACGCTCAGGATGCCACCGAACTGTAAACCAGACTCCCATAGTCAAGACGAGATTGAACAAGGGCTCTGTAGAGCTGAAGCTGCCTAGAGCGATCTGCAGCCCAGTTGGCGTTGCTCAGGCAGCGGAGGGTGTTGAGGTGCTGCCAGCACTTCCACCTAAGCTGACGAAGATGAGGAAGCCAATTCAGTCGGGTGTCGAAAACCAGTCGTAAAAATCGATATGTGTCCACTAAAGAGAGGATACCATCAGTAAGGTAAAGTTCTTGTTCTGGATGAACGGTACAATGCCGACAGAAGTGTGTAACACACAATTTTGTGGCTGAAAACTGGAAGCTGTGGGCTACAGCCCATGACTGCACATTGTGGATGGCTCCCTGTAGGCGTGGCTCAGCAACACCAGTACCGGTGGAGCAGTACGAAATGCAGACCGTTAATGGCCACTAAAAAAATAGATGCACACTCAATACAGAGCTCTGCGGGACCCCATTGTCCTGGATATGGGGGGAACTATGGGAGGCACCAGCTTGGACACAGAAAGTACAAAGCGACAGGAAATTCTGGATAAAATTCGGGATGTGGCAAGGATAATGTATAATGTGGCAAGTATATGATGTTCCCAGGTGGTGTCATACGCTTTTCATAAATCAGAAAAGACAGCAACAAGGTGTCGGCGTCTGATAAAGGCTGTTCGGATGGCTGACTCGAGAGACATAAGATTATCAGTGGTAGAGTGACCCATGCAGAAACCGCCCTGGCACGGAGCCAGAAGGCCACATGACTCCAGGACCCACCCCAACCGCCGACACACCATACATTTCAGCAGCTTACAAAGAATGTTGGTGAGGCTGATGGGCTGATAGCTATCCACATCAAGCGGGTTTTGCCGGGTTTGAGCACTGGTGTGATGGTGCTATCCCACTAGTGAAAGACACAATCGCACCAGATCCGGTATAAGATCATGCGGAGATGTCGTTTGTAGTCAGACAAGAGATGTTTAATCATCTGACTGTGGATCTGATCTGGCCCAGGAGCTTCGTCGGGGAAAAGTGCAAGGGCACTGAGGAGTTCCCAGGGGCGTTAAAGGGTCCACTGTGACACGTGGTGAACAAGAGGAATTCCCCTTCCATCCGCCGTTTGAGAGTGGGAAAGACTGGGTGGTAATTCTCCGATGCAGAGGCGCGAGCATAGTGCTCGGCAATCGTGTTTGCGTCGATAGATAACACACCATTTATATTACCACGGGGAACACCTGTTGTGGTCTGGTACCCAAAAACTTGTTTGATCTTTGGCCAGACTTGGGAAGGTGATGTATGGCATGCAATGGTCGAGATGTATCTCCCCCAACACTCCTGTTTCCATCTTGTGATAAGCTGGTGAACGTGGGCACGGAGCCGTTTAAAGGCTATGAGGTGCTCCAGGGAATGGTGCCACTTATGCCATTGTAGAGCTAGCCGACGCTCCTTAATTGCCTCAGCGACTTCCGGCAACGACCAAGGGACTGTCTCTCGCTGGGGCACCCGAAAGAATGAGGGATCGCAGAAACGATTGTTGTAGTTACCTGCTCAACCACTACATCGATGTTACCATGTGGGGGAGATTCAATGGTGACAGCACAGGTGAAAGCATCCCAGTCTGCCTAGTTTAAAGCTCATCTGGGCAGGCGTCCGTGGGCATGACGCCTGGACAGTGACAGGAAGATGGGGAAGTGGTCACTACCACACAAGTCGTTATGTGCTCTCCAGTGGATAGATGGGAGAAGGCCGGAACTGCAAACCGAGAGATAATGGCCAATTATGTGCCATGTGCCACACTAAAATGTGTTGGGGCACCTGTATTAAGAGGCAGAGGTCGAGTTGTGACAGTCAAGTTTCGACATCTCTGCCTCGGCCAGTAAGCATGGTGCCACCCGAAAAGCGTTATGGGCATTAAAATCTCCCAAAAGTGGGAAAGGTTTAGAGAGTTGATCAATCAGTGAAGCCAATGCGTTCAGGGGTACTGCACCATCTGGAGGAAGGTATATGTAGCAGACAGTTATTTCCTGTGTCGTCCTTATCCTGACAGCCACAGCTTTAAGAGAGGTTTGAAGAGGCACCGGTTCACTGCATACTGAGTTCAGGACATAGACACAAACTCCTCCTGACACTTTATTATAGTCACTATGGTTCTTGTAATATCCCCTATAGCTGCAGAGGACAGGGGTCCGTATTTCTGGGAACCAGGTTTCCTGAAGGGCAATGCAGAAAGTAGGTGTAAAGCTTAACAGGTGCCATAGCTCAGCCTGGTGGCGGAAAAAACTGCAGCAATTCTACTGGAGGATGACGTTATTGATAGGCTGGGAAGGCATGAAACATGCAAGGAGGCAGGTTATGCCTCAGGGTCACCTGCTGCCACCAATTGAGTATTTGTAGCCATTTCTATGGTGGATAAGACATGAGTGAGATCCAGGTCTACAGGGGACACTAAGATCTCCATCACATCCTCAGATGAAGAATTGATAGGGAGTGGTGGTGTTAGGGCCACCAGAGGGGCCTGTTTTATAGCAGACAACTACTTAGTTTGCTTGCTCTCTCACTTCTCTTTAGGGGCTTGCTGAATATTTCTCCGAAGCAGCTTCAGGCCACGGAGGAAGACCATGAAGCTCTTCGTCCAGCAGCTTTTGGCTCCTTGAGCCACTAACCAAGCAACCCCTTCCGCACAAAAAGAGCTGGAGGAGGCTGTTGCTTCTCTGGCAGGGAGGAGGGGACCGATGTCCCCTGCATTTGAGAGGGTAGGGGGGCGCCTGCTCCTGGAAAGTGCAGCAGGAAGACATGTTCCCAAACTTCCAGCACTTAAAGCACTGCATAGGGGGGAGGGACATATGGTTTAACGCCACAGCGGTAAACCAGCACCTTGACCTTTTCAGGCAAGGCATCATTGTCTTTGGGTCCCCTGTAAATGTGCTGCATGAAATGAACACCCCGCCCTTCTAAATTGGCACATAGCTTGTCAGACTGCAAGGGGAGATTGCAATGGAAAATTATCCCCTGGACCATGTTGAGGCTTTTATGGGGAGTGATGGAAACAGGAATATCGCCCAGCTTGTCACAGATGAGTAACCCTTGGGATTGGGCTGGGGATGCTGTCTGAATCAAGACTGTGCCGTTTAGCATCTTGGACAGCGCTGACACTTTTCCAAACTTATCCTCAAGGTGTTCAACGAAAAATTGAGGCTTCATAGGTAGAAAGGAGTCCCCATCAGTTCTGCTACAGACTAAAAACCGAGGTGAATATGGCTCTCTCCGTTCTGTAGCCCTATGTTCCTCCCGTGGTGTAGCGAGCAAGGGAAACGATTTAGGGTCATACCTGTTGGCATTATATTCGATCTTGCCCTTGTTAGAGACTGCTGGTGCCATATGGTCACCAGCAAGAGATGACTTAGTCCAGTTCATTGTAGGTCACCTGCCCTGATGCCGCCCACCCAGATCAGGAGCTCTCCCCATGGGCACTACCCAGCCACAGCAAAAACCACCTGGCTTGATGGCCATTGCCAGGAGTCCTGATGCCCCAGGAAGACAGTCATCTACTCCTTGGCATACGTGGGGAGTTTACAGCTCAGACATCAGCAGTGCGATCCCTGTGTTGTCAGGCGGCTACCACCAAACGGGTACACAGTGGCCCCACCACAACCGACTGGCTAGTATGCTGGATGTTGTGCGCAAAGAAATCCAATAGTCGCGGGGGCGAAAGAGGACAGGAGACAACGGAAGAAGATGACATACCCTGGAAAGTGTCCTCGCCCAAATAGGTGATTGCAGGTGGAGATGCAAAGCAATGACAAGAGGTTCAGGATATCGAATCTAGGGGCACTATGGATGACTCGTGCACCACATGAGGTGTCCTTCCGCAGATGGCCCGCACTTCTGTAGAATTTGGAATGTGGCAGGTCAAATCATAAAATGGGACCTGAACTTACAGGGCCAAAAAGTGAGACACTCGTTTTAATCACCTCTTACGACAGACAGGGATGCCTCGGGCCTATTCTAATGCCTGGACCCGCAGGGGGGGTGGATAGCAGAGTGAACATAGTAATGTCAGATAGTGTGTTGTGCAATTAAATATGCTCCTCTCTTGGGTTAATTCTTTGAATTTCAAGTGTAAATTGTAACTTTCTTGTGAAGACTCTGTGGGCATTTCCCGAAGTCTTTAACTATGTACTTTAGATTACTAAAATGTGTTATCTAGTCTTAAGGGAGAGCAAACAACTACAGTCAACGGAAAAACTATTTGTCCATAATGTCTGATGAAGAGAGGGCTATGTCATCTTTAACACGTTGACTGCCATGTGGTTGTTGGCAGCCACAGCAGAGCCTCACATCTTAAGCTGTGTGCCTGGGATAGCCTGTTGGTGAAAAATCCCTCATCATCGCCTATTCCCAGTACCAGAAGGTGCATAGATGTTTACAAAAATGCATAACATACATGATGCCCGCTATGCATCTGGCGTTGGTTCGTTTCTCTAAATTCTTTACCATGATACCTTCTTTAGTAAAGTATCCGTTCCGAGTTCACTACTGTTTCTTGGTTTTATAACAGAGTTATATTCTTTTATTGTGTCCAGTATAGTATGTTATTTTCAAAACAAGCGAACAACAAGGTTTAGTAGGCTGTGGATTAATCACATGATTCTTAAGCTTGCACTGAAGACGTGATGAGTTATTTAAGTTCATTCTTGCAGTTTGTCATCAATGACTACTCATATTATTCATTTATTATATTTGAACATCTCCTCTTCTCGCAAGGCAATAACATGCCCCTTTTCAGATTTGTGGTGAGACCTGCATATCTGATGAGTCAGTGTGCGGAGTGGCATTCAGCTGGGAGGACGTGTTGCGTGTCCACAGTGATTTCAGTAATCCTCTGTGTTTGGTGTGAGCAGAACAGTGCATGTGTATGAAACTCTGTGCGAATCTCTGGAAAAGTGCTACAGAGACCCTCGCTATGATTCAACAAGTGTTTGGGGGACAGAGCATGAGCCGTACGCCTGTGTTTGAGTGGCATGCTCTGTTCAGGGCTGGCCGTACAGACATCAAAGATGATGCTCACACTGGAAGGCCTATTAGCCGCACAGTACCAGACATTGTTGCCAAACTTCAACAACTGGTTCGTGCGGATCAACGTTGAACCATTCAAGACCTTGCAGATAAAGTGGATATTGGTTATGGGACGTGTCAACAAATGTTGACAGATGAATTGGGCATGCATCGTGTCACCGCGCAAAATTTGTGCCAAGGATCTTGACTGCCGATCAGAAGGCACAGCATGTTGAAGTGTGCACGGACCTCCCTCAGACTGAATCTGATGATCCGACCTCCTTGCCATGGGTTATCACCGGCAACAAGATCTCGATTTACGGTTATGATCCAGAGACAAAGCAACAATCATCCCAGTGGAAGATCCCGTGCTCTCGAAGACCCAAAACATCAAGACAAGTGAAGAGCATGATCATTGTTTTCTTTGATACCAAGGGAATTGTGCACAAAGAACTTGTCCCACCCAACCAAACAGTGAATTCCATGTACTACTGTGATGTTCTGCGATGGTTCCGTGAAAACATGTGGCGACGGCGGCCTGAACTTTGGCGTCAAGGGAACTGGCTGCTGCATAACGACAACACGCCCTGTCACATGTCCTTGCTCACCAGGACCTTTTTGGCAAAAAACAACACAGCAGCTGTACCCCACCCACCGTACTCGCCAGATTTGGCACCTTGCGACTTTGCGCTATTCCCAAAACTGAAACTGAAGTTGAAAGGCCGTCAGTTTGACACTCTAGAGAGGATTCAAGAAGCATAGCTGGTGGTGATTAACCCCCACAAAGAACAGTACTTCCAGAAAACGTTTTACTAGTGGCAGAAGTGCTGGGTTCGGCGGATGGGAACTACTTTGAGGGTGATGGTGACCATTAGTCCAGAGGTAAGGTTTTTAACAGATAGCAGCACCAGTCCCGATAATTTTGGATAGCACCTTGTATATGTTGTTGGCAACATTGACACCTGCATTGAAGTCAGGCAGCAAAGAGAGTGGTGACCTGTCAAAACAGTGAATGGCTTGCCAAATAGATATGGCTGGAACTTGTTAATGGCCCGGACAACTGCAAGGCATTCCTTCTCAGTTACACAGTAGGTCATCTCAGACGTGGAGAGTACTCTGGGAGTGTAAGATATCACCAATTCAGCACCTTCCTGAATTTGTATTAGAAGGGCCCTCTCCCAGTGTGTTAGCACCAGTGATAAGTTCTGCCTTGGCACTCTTGTCATATAATATTAAAACGGGAGATGTTAGCATGTCCTAAATCACAAGGAAAGATCCTTCTTGTACCTGGTTCCAGGAAGATTTGGTATCTCCTGCATATGTTCTTGCAAGATATGTGCCTTTGTACAAAAGTCCTTTATGAATTGCCGGTAGTAAGTGTAAATTCTGAAAAAATTTCTCACATCAAGAATGTGGCAAGGAGTCGGAAAAAAAAATCTGTCACTACTCTCATTTTCTCTGGATCTGGATGGACTCCATCATCATTCACTAGATGCCCCAACATTTTTATTTCTTGGGTGACAAAAAGGCCTTTCTTTGGATTCAGATGGAGCCGTGTTGGCTGAACATACTTCCTACAAGGTCTTGAGGCAGCTTAGATGTTGTTCTGATGTCTTTGAAAAAACAATAATGTCATCCAGACAGCAAAGACATGTTGTCTGTTTAAGGTGTCACAGCAGGTTATCTCCATCACAGATTCAGACATGGCTGGAGTGTTACACAGTCCAAACAGCATAACTTTGACCTCATAGTTATGAAGGCAGACATTTCCTAGTCAGCCTCATTTTGCCAGTAGCCTGTCCATAGTTGCTCATTTCATGCAATCTAGTGTGTGACCAACACACAACAATGGATAGAAATATTTCTTTGGGACTTTGTCCAGTCATCGGTAGTCAACACAACAGCTGTGTGTCATCCTCCTCCTCCACTAGGACCACAGGCTAGAGCAAGAATGCTCTGAAGGATCAATGTCGTCAGAGCAGCATCTTCTCCACTTTCTCCCTGACTATTCATCCTTCAGTATAATCTCCAGCATCCCAAAGATTGTTGCCTTGCTTACTTTTCTGAATCTGGCAGCTTGATGAGCAGCTGATACCTCTGTAAGGTGACAATAAATGAGTAGGGTGCATTGGGGAGTGGCCTTGTCCAAGATATGGTGATGGGCTTTATACCACAGTTGACTGTACACATCTGCAATCAGCTGGCATGGACAGGAGTGTTGTTATGTTTGACATCTTGCCCTGTAACAGTCGTCGAAAACTCTCCTTTTTCTGCAGTAGGGCACAATATGTACATGGCGTTCCAGCAGAAACAGACTCACTTTTTATCTTCCGGTCTCCAAACATCTGTTCTTCTCCAGGGCATTTCACTTGATGGAAGAGTTGGTTGTACCTGTGTTGGTTGGACATAGGGTTGTCATTTGACAGTAGCAGTGTAATTTCAAGTTCTGCATGACATAGTCGACTGGTGGTGAAGATTGATGCCAAAAATTGACACACCATCTCTTCAACATTCTCTATTACCTCCTGAAGTATAGGGTCAATGTTGATGGCTGCATCTCTTGTGTGCTCAGTCCAACAGTTCTGGCTGCCATGAAAAGCTGTATCTCTTCTCTTACAACCTGACATGCTAGAAAAGCGAGGTCACTGCTGTCTTTCGTAACTGCTATAGCGACCACACTCAGGAGACGGTCGTACCTCTTTTATCTGACTCTTCTGTTGCATTTCCTCGATGTACAGGCGTCACTTCTTTTGTTATGAAGTCCTTTACCAGAGCAGCTTGGCATGTGTCTTCTGCAACTCCTTTCATCAAATGTGAGATTTTGTGACTGTCATCTTCGAATTCACAATGTTTAAATGACCAAAACATTCTTCATTTCCCCACGACACTGGGACCTATTCTTTAATTGTCCTCCTGCTAAGTAAACTTGTTGATTGAGGCCAAACGTTTT
Source organism: Schistocerca nitens (assembly GCF_023898315.1). NCBI lineage: Eukaryota > Metazoa > Arthropoda > Insecta > Orthoptera > Acrididae > Schistocerca > Schistocerca nitens. Next base: position 691,809,412 of record NC_064617.1, read on the forward strand.
TGTTCCAGCTATAGAACTTCTCTTTGTTACTCTTGAACCATTACTGGATTGCACTGGTAAAAGTATACATTTGTCAAACACATGTAGTCCAACCTGTTGTATTTGGCAACTCTGTGGAATCTTTACAACCATTTTGTCAGGTCCTGACCAGCATCTCCAGGAAACACTGAAGGATGCCTGATGTGCAGCTGACTTAATGATGTTTTGGAATCCATCTCTTTCCTGAAAAGCAGATATTATGAATGATGTATTGCTTCTATTCCAGTTCCTCTCGAAGTGTGCGACATCTTTTACATTTCATAACTGGACCTACAGCAATGCAGATGTATTTAAGAACACGGCATCTCCAGAAAACAATGTCACGTCAAAACTGCAATCAAGTCCAAATCCAATGGCAGAATCAGTGAATTACAACACCTTACATTCAAAATATGTTCATTACGGACACAAACGTACACCCAGAACAGAACTGACTTCGTAGTTGGAGAGTGGGACTATTTATACAAACAAACTACTCCAGAATTCTGGTATTTATACAAACATCAAATATATCAGAAAATATAAACATTAAAAAAATGAGATATTTCAAGAATCTCCCAGAAATGATAATGGCGCCTGCAGCACATTAGGCAGTGACACTAACCACTCCATTACACTGCATGCACAACAGCCCACCACAATATTACTTGAATTAAAATTTTTGCTTATCCATCAGTTTTTGTTTTAGAAGGTTGGTCCCATATCCAAGGACCATTCGGCAGATCTACAAAGATATTCAGAGAGAGAGAGAGAGAGAGAAAAAAATAAATAAATAAATAAAAAAAAAATAAAACAAAAAAATTCTGGTAGGTGTACTTCAATTCTTTTGAGGTAGTCAGTAATCCATTAAATAATGCTTTATAAAGTAGTTTATTCAAGGGCCACAAAATGTTAGGTATGAGAAAAATTGTGGATCAAAAGTGGTATATGGTGGGGTCAACTAAAGAATAAAACATTATGGGGTCCACAGTCCATTCTGAAGCACGTATGTAGTGATCTGCAAGGTCCCAAGCTATAGCAGTATTATTGCCTGTGGTTCTGCTGTATTACACAACTAAAAATAAAATTCTTATACTATTGACTGTCATAGAAGGAAAAAGACTTAAAGGTTAACCTAGAGACTAAGAAGTTGTATAAAGAAAGAATGTTAGGAATATACATTGAAGTGCCAAAGAAACTGGTATAGGCATGTGTATATGTGTATTCAAATACAGAGAGATGTAAATAGAATACACCTGTGCTGTCAGCAATGCCTATATCAGCCAAGTGTCCGGAACAGTTGTTAGATAGGTTACTGCTGCTGATATGGCAGGTTATCAGATTTAAGTGAGTTTGAACGCGGTGTTATAGTTGGCGCATGAGCAGTGGGACACAGCATCTCTGAGGTAGCGACGAAGTGGGGATTTTCCCTTATGACCATTTCACGAGTGTACCACGAATATCAGGAATCTGGTAAAACATCAAATCTCCAACATCACTGTGGACGGAAAAAGATCCTGCAAGAACAGGGCCAATGACAACTTAAGAGAATCGTTCAACATGATAGAAGTGCAACCCTTCCACAAATTGCTGCAGATTTCAATGCTGAGTGATCAGCAAGTTATAATGTGCGAACTATTCAATGAAACATCATCGATATGCACTCTCGGGGCCTAAGGCCCACTCGTGTACCCTTGATGACTGCACGACACAAAGCTTTACACCTTGCCTGGGCCCATCAACACTGACACTTGACTGTTGACTAGAAACATGTTGCCTGGTAGGACGAGTCTTATTTCAAATTGTATTGAGCAGATGGATGTGTATGGGTATGGGTATGGAGGCAACCTCATGAACCCATGGACACTGCATGGAGGCTGTATAATGGTGAGGGGCATGTGCAGTTGGTGTGATATATGAGACCCCTGATACATCTCTGGCAGGTGACATGTTTGTAGGCACCCTGTCTTATCACCTATATCCATTAATGTCCATTGGGCATTCCGATGGACTTCTGAGTTTAAAAACTACTTCTGGCCACCAAAATCCCCAGATATCCAGGATTCATGGTTTCAGTTTCCTCCAGCACTACTTCAGACATTAGTTGAGTCCATTCCACATGTTGCAGCAGTTCTGCATGCTCACAGGGAGCCTACACAATATTAAGCAGGTGTACCAGTTTCTTTGGCTCTCCAGTGTAGATAGAAATAACAGACGTAAAGTAATGACCTGCTGAGGATGGTATGGTCCCATGCTGGGTGCCAAAATGTAATGAATTAAATTCAAAAATCATAAATATGTGAATACATAACTAGGAAAACTCAGATACTTGAAGATTCAAGTGTTGGACCACAGCAACATCCACCTGACATCGAATGGCACGTGATGTCATATAGTGACAATACACATTGGAATGAATGCAGAAATCTGACAGTTTGAAAACTACATTGTCAATAGGCTGATATGAATCCATAAGGCAAGTTAGAATGCTTTGTGTGAAGTAGCATGTCAGTCTCTTCTTCAGGCATTTCTGGGGCCACCTCTCACTGACAGATTGTCATTATCTTCACACACTGATTGACACCATGGCTTCCCTCACTCAGCAGTTTTGTTCATTTTCCCCCACTCTGCCCTCCATGGAACTGAACTGCTAGTCATATCATCTATCATTTGAAGGTAAATTTGCAATATTTCCCGATGAACAATTTTGGGACTAAAGGAAAACTGGTAGGTGTGGTTATGCTGAAATAGCCACACCTAACATTTCAACTTTTGCAATTCGTAAATCTATTGGGAAGTGGCTGGCATATACTGTGGGAACTTCCACACTGTTCTCATGCTTTATTGTGTTGCGACACTTTATGCTGTGTGCTGCATGTTCCCTAGTGGCTTCCATGGCAGATTTTGTCATGAACACCACTAGAAATTACTTAAAGTGTTCATCTACATTCTTGAATTTTCGAAACGACTAACCCAACATAAATATCACTTGTTTGTAATGGAAATACCTATAAGCATTCACTCAAGTGTCATAGTGTTTGGGGACTCAGCAGCCTCTGCTGTCAATCTGTCTTAAGTGAACCAACACTTTCAGAGCAAAGCAAACACTTCAGTTAACGTGTTGACTGCCACGATTCTGCCGGCAGAGACAGCAGAGCCAGAGAAGTGCTGTCTGAATGTATAAACACTGCTTCATTTTCAAACTTATATTCTGTGTTATCAAACAAAATTGTTGACTTATGCATGAAAAAAGGATATATTACAAAAGGCATAGTTCTACAACTGTGACAACAGAAATATGGGTATATTTGCAATTTTGCTTTCAAATCTGAAGTAGGCTAGCTTAAAATCGAAATGAAGAGACAGCTATAGCACAAATGAAAATTGACTTTCTATTGTCACTTAATCGATTTTTGATATGACCAGAGGAAAAATTTATGTTGGTGTCAAAAAAGTTTAGAAGTACAGGCAGGTTTGTGATAACATGACCGCAGCAGGTTCATAATATAGGTAAAAAAAGTTTTGGAATGATATCTGCTACTGCAAAGGTTATATTAATATCAATCAGTGATAAAAGGTATTTTCAAAAGTTAGACTGAGATTTCTATAATGTAGAAAGATTGAGTAATTTTAACACTTCAAAAAATATTTATTTACACCCTATGAAAGTAATAGATGTGAAGACAGGAATGGCACATATAAGAAGTTTATCACCAAAACTTTTATTTGCACATCAAAAAAGCTTCGGTATTGTCTCCTGCCTTTGACTTTTATTATTGTGGAATGTGCTTTTTTCATTCGAAGAGGTTGTGTTTCCTCATGCAAGTTATAGGCAATCCCCTGATCCCTGAGTGAAGATGTTTAGGCAATAAACAAACTAGAAACTGTACACACAAAAATCAGAACGAACAAATCTGCACTAATTACCATCTCTGTTTAGTCTTTGCAATGCTGTTTAAGTTTAGGGGGAAATCCCAAGTGGACTGAGATGAGAATGGGAATTTGGACCATGGAAGGAGGCATGCTAGGGTAGTCTCTGCAGTTGTGCAAAGTCACTGTGCCTGGGTGTGTAGTGGTTAACATATCTGTCAGTGAGCAGGAGATGCACATTCGAATCTCGGCCTTGGTACAAATTTTCATAGACCTGACAAGGTCTTTGGAGCCATATAGTTTCATTTGGTTAAATCATTTTAAGTTGATAATAACAAGGCAAATATTTGACTAATGATGTGCAATATCTATATGGGCAACATGAAAGATGAATAATTACTTGTACGAGGTGTGATTGGAAAGTTTTGAGAATGGATCCACTACTGCTTACTGGTTTGGTGGGCAGGTACATGGAGGGTGGGGAGTGAGTCATTGCCTTGTCCTTGAACGCCCACTGACAGGAAACTGCATTTTCTTTATTCAGTTCGTTGTGGCAGCTGGTTGATTGTGGGTCTGTTAGGGTTTGTTGCCAGATTCTGTCTGCGTGAAAATGGACGTGAAAACAGAGCAACGAGTTTGTGTGAAATTTTGTTTTAAAACCGGGAAATCAGCTCCCGAGACTGACGAACTACTAAAAACAGCTTTTGGAGATAATTATATCAGCCAGCCAAACGTTTTTGTCTGGTTCAACAGATTTAAAAATGGTTGTGAATCATTTGAAGATGAACTACGGTTTGGCCGTCCTTCCACCTCAAAAACGAATGAAAATGTCATGAAAGTTTGTGACAGTGTGCTCTGATCATAGGCTTACAATTGGGGAGATAGCTGATAAACTAAATTTAAGTTTCTATGCAGTTCAATAAATTTTAACTGAAGAGCTGAACAAGCGTCAAGTGTCTGGAAAAATGCATTTCAAAAGTGTTAAGTGACCAGACACAATACCAACTTGAAGTGTGCCAAGGACTGATTAATTGGGCTGAAAATGACCCAGATTTGTTAAATTGGGTAATTACAAGTGACAAATCATGGGTACATGGATACGATCCTGAAACCAAAGTGCAGTCTTCGCAGTGGAAGACTCCAGGTTCACCACGAACAAAAAAAGCAGGGCAAAGTTGCTCAAAGGTGAAGACAATGTTAGTGACTTTTCGATTCTACCGGTATTGTGCATCACGAATTTACCCCTGGAGGACAGACAATTAACCAGGAATACTACAAATGTGCCCTTTAGCGTTTGCACGAAAAGGTGTGGAAGAAAAGACCTGCATTGTGGAAATACAGGAGTTGGGTGCTACACCATGACAATGCTCCGGTTCATCGTGCCTCTATCATTGAATTTTTGACCAAATTCAAAATTCCTGTTCTTCCACAACCACCATATTCCCCTGATTTGGCCCCTGCAGACTTCTACCTGTTTCCTAAACTGAAATTTTCACTGAAAGGGAAGTGATTTGACTCTAAGGCAACCAGGCAATTACGGAAAGCGTCATTAACACACTTCAGGAAAACAATTTTCAGGAATGTTTCCAAAAGTGGAAACACTGTTAGAGTCTGTGTGTTCAATCAGAAGGGGACTATTTTGAAGGAGATGAATCACAATAGCTTGTAAGTACCACCATTGTACAATTACAAGCCACTCTTAAAACTTTCCAATCACATCTCGTACATGTAAAAGGTAGCAATCATAGGCAAAAGTGCCTCATGACATGTATGCGCCTTAGTAATGAGACAATTTATTTGTGGGTCTGGGTCCTTGTGGTTAGTCCATGAAAATAAATTCACTAGCTGAGCAGCAATTTTCGATTTCTTGTTTATAAGCCTACTCACTTCGATACCTCTGCTGTAAGGTCAGTAAAGGTGTTTCCTCATGTTGCATTATATTATTTTAATCATTACTACAGACACATCTTGAGGTCCACATAATTTTTTGTGAGGTAATAATAACATGAAAAGTCTACATTCATATGCTGTCTGCCAGTTCTCTTACCTTTGTATAATGTAATCTTAAACAAGCACTAAGAAATGCAACTCTTGTCCAACAAAATGAATAAATTTATTTTTTTCGCACATTGTCTATGAAATATGTAATCTACATATGAAACATATTTTCTGGACATTTGAGGTAATGACTTGAATAGATCTCAACTTTCGAAACAACAGATGACAAGGTTCTTACTATTTACAAAGGTTATAGTCTGCACCAGAGTTAAGTGGACATGATTTCACATCATGAATATTTATTTCAATACAGAAATTCATTTCTTTACAGGTTTGCCGTTTTGCACAGCAATAATGCTATAATTAAAAATACAATCTTGCCAATCACATTGAAGATTTGTGGTAAGTTGTTCTCAAAGTTAAGAACTAATGATGCCACAGTACAATCCAACTGATTGTTTTACATGCTTTTAAGCCCATCCATTTCAGTCAGATACCACAGAAAGAGGTACAATAGTATATTCTGTTAAGTGTTTCATAACATTTTGTACAGTAAAAATAATACATAGGCTTGACTCACTGTTGTTGCACTCATACCAGCACACAATGACATGAAAAATGGAAATAAAATATATAATTAATAATAAGTGACTTTGTGATGGATATTAAAAATAAAACGAAGTGGAACTCTTCACTCACCCAATTTCATGAGCTGCTATCATCACAGACATTGTTCACATTCTTACACTTAATTTCACTGTTGTTTCACAAGTTCACTTCATCACAGTCTTTGCTACTCTATCATAGACACACTTTACATCTGATGTGCACGTAGACCCATGAGGCAAGAGGAAATTGTCCAAAAGGAACCTTTATTTGCGATTTTGAAGGGCATTTGACAACCAGTCCATCGCCGCATCAAGCCCTTCACCTTTTGTTGCTGAGGTTTTAAATATCTGGAAAGTTCTGTTCTTCAGAGCATCGAGCCCAAGTGCCTGATGGACTTCTGCTACACTCAGTGCTCCTTCAATATCCTGCTTATTAGCAAGAACTACTAAAATTGCTCCCTGTAGTTCATCTTCCTGCATAATAATGCAACAATATCATTTATGGGTATTAAGATACTTAATAAATGAAAAATTTAAAAAGTAAAAGTTTGAGAAGTGTCACACTGGAATCTACTAATCATAAGTAAAGATTAAGATAATGTATATTAGGAAAATATTAATATAATGAAGTGTCTTATGACAGCCTGTTAATCCAAAAACTAGCATTAAAAGCACAGTATCACACACCCAACATCATTCCTACAGGAAAAATTCGTTAATTTGAAAAATTACCAAGCGAGACATAACTGACAACATAGCTGTTATGTTGTTAAGCAAATATTTACAACTAGTTTTAAGAATGGGAACATGTTATTTCAAGTAACAGTTACACACACATTTCATAATGAGTTTATGTAACAACTAGCTATTCCTGGCCATGTGTTGTGGATCAGTATGGTTAAATAAAAAAGACGGAAGAGAAAGCACACATTTCTAATATGCATGGGAATTAAATATGTCCTAATCTTCTCCCCCTGTCTCTTTCCATCTCCTCACCCTCTCTTTGTCCACCCCCTCCTCCTCCCTCCTCTCTGTCCATCTCCTCTTTTCCACTCTGTGTCCATTTCCTCCCATGCCTTCTCAACTTCAGCCTTGTTTGTTGTTATTGCCAATTCAGATTATGTTGAGGCATTCAAAATCATAGGCTGATAAAGCAGAATTACAACTTCCTTGTTTTCTGTGAAAACCATCTGTGAGGAAGAAAAAACAGCTCATTGTTGTAGATACAAATTATGTTGAAAAATATATATATAATGATAAAGAATATATATGGGAGAAACAATTTGACTAACAGTTCAAATGCCCCATGATCTTGGTTTAAACTGCCTGTGATAAAGGAAACAAAACTGCACATTCCTAAAGCAGAACATTTTCTTTCTTGAAGCTGGTTTTAGCAGAAAACCTGGACACTGTTGTTGAAAAAATACATCTACACGGATACTATTCAAATCACATTAAAGTGCCTGACAGGGGGGTTCATCGAGCCTCCCTCACAATTCTCTGTTATTCCAATCTATTACAGTGCGCAGAAAGAGCAAACACTTATATCTTTCTGTACGAGCTCCAATTTCCCTTATTTTATCATGGTGATCGTTTCTCCCTATGTACGTCTGTGTCAACAAAATATTTTCGTATTCGGACGAGAAAGTTGGTGATCGGAATTTCGTGAGAAGATTCCGTCGCAATGAAAAATGCCTTTGTTTTAATGGTGTCCACCTCAAATCCTATATCATTTCAGTGACACTTTCCCCCTAGTTCGTGATAATACAAAACGCACTGCCCTTCTTTGAACTTTTTCAATGTACTCAGTCAATCCTATCTGGTAAGGATCCCACACTGCACAGCAGTATTCTAAAAGGACAGACAAGTGTACTGTAGGCAGTCTCCTTAGCAGATCTGTTACATTTTCAAAGTGTCCTGCCAATAAAACACAATCTGTGGTTAGCCTTCCCACAACATTTTCTGTGTGTTCCTTCCAATTTAAGTTGTTTGTAATTGCAATTCTCAGGTATTTAGTTGAATTTACGGCCTTTAGATTTGACCGATTTATCGTGTAACCGAGTTTAACGGATTCCTTTTAGCACTCATGTGCATGACGTCACACTTTTTGTTATTTAGGGTCAACAGCCAATTTTCGCACCATACAGATGTCTTTTCTGAATTGCTATGAAATTTGTTTTGATCTTCTGATGACTTTACTAGTCAATAAATGACAGCATCATCTGCAAACAATCTAAGATGACTGCTCAGATTGTCTCCTAAATCGTTTATATAGATAAGGAACAGCAAAGGGCCTATAATGCTACCTTGGGGAATGCCAGAAATCACTTCTGTTTTACTCGATTTTCTGTCAATTACTAGCAACTGTGACCCCTCTGACAGGAAATCATGAATCCAGTCACATAACTTAGACGATATTCCATAAGCACGAAGCCATTTGTGTGGTGCAGTGTCGAAAGCCTTCTGGAAACCTAGAAATATGGAATCAATTGCAAATCCCTTCTCAACAGCACTAAATACTTTGTGTAGGTAAAGGGCTAGTTGTGTTTCGCAGAACAATATTGTCTAAATCCATGTGGATTATATGTCAACAGATTGTTCTCTTCAAGGTAATTCATAATGTTCAAATACAATATAAGTTACAAAATCCTGCTGCATATTAATGTTAATGATTTGGGATTGTAATTTATTGGATTACTCCTATTCACTTTCTTGAATACTGCTGTGACCTGTGCAACTTTCGAGCCTTTGAAATAAATAGGTCAACAACTTTGAGATGTTTGCCAACAACTTTCCAGAGTGTGAGTGTAAGTGAGAGAGAGAGAGAGAGAGAGAGAGAGAGAGAGAGAGTGTGTGTGTGTGTGTGTGTGTGTGTGTGTGTGTGTGTGTGTGTAAGCGCGAGCGCATGCGCGCACATTTAAAAATTTGAAGTAAATTAATTAAGTACTTATTGAGATGTTTGGAAAAGAGTTTCTCATTTATATATTACACATATATTTAAGTGTTATATATATTAAAAATATACAGCCTACTGTCCATCTGAATGTTCCATTAGAATATCATGTAAAATTTTATGAAACTGTCAAGACTGTTTCGAGATTTTTGGTAACAACATTTCCCTATATACCGTATATTACACATTTATTTCTATACACAGGGTGTATCAAAAATAATCATCTGATTTGGCATGTCTATATTTCCGAAACAGACGAAGATATACAATGAATTTGTTTTTTGGTGAATGGGAAACTCAAGAAGTTATTTTTTCATATCTTCTCATTGTTATTGTTGTTGTTGTTGTTGTTGTTGTTGTCTTCAGTCCAGAGACTGGTTTGATGCAGCTCTCCATGCTACTCTATCCTGTGCAAGCTTCTTCATCTCCCAGTACTTACTGCAACCTACATCCTTCTGAATCTGCTTAGTGTACTCATCTCTTGGTCTCCCTCTACAATTTTTACCCTCCATGCTAAATTTGTGATGCCTTGACGCCTCAGAACATGTCCTACCAACCGATCCCTTCTTCTTGTCAAGTTGTGCCACAAACTCCTCTTCTCCCCAGTCCTATTCAATACCTCCTCATTAGTTATGTGATCTACCCATCTAATCTTCAGCATTCTTCTGTAGCACCACATTTCAAAAGCTTCTATTCTCTTCTTGTCCAAACTTTTTATCGTCCATGTTTCACTTCCATACATGGCTACACTCCATACAAATGCTTTCAGAAACAACTTCCTGACACTTAAATCTATACTCGATGTTAACAAATTTCTCTTCTTATGAAACGCTTTCCTTGCCATTGCCAGTCTACATTTTATATCCTCTCTACTTCGACCATCATCAGTTATTTTGCTCCCCAAATAGCAAAACTCCTTTACTACTTTAAGTTAAGCTCTGTGCAAAATTCTATCAGGCGGCTTCTTCTTTCATTTCTTAGTCCCAATCCATATTCACCTACTATGTTTCCTTCTCACCCTTTTCCTACTCTCAAATTCCAGTCACCCATGACTATTAAATTTTCGTCTCCCTTCACTACCTGAATAATTTCTTTTATCTCATCATACATTTCATCAATTTCTTCATCATCTGCAGAGCTAGTTGGCATATAAACTTGTACTACTGTAGTAGGGGTTCCTGTCTATCTTGGCCACAATAATGCGTACACTATGCTGTTGGTAGTAGCTTACCCGTATTCCTATTTTCCTATTCATTATTAAACCTACTCCCGCATTACCCCTATTTGATTTTGTATTTATAACCCTGTATTCACCCGACCAAAAATCTTGTTCCTCCTGCCACCAAACTTCATTAATTCCCACTATATCTAACTTCAACCTATCCATTTCCCTTTTTAAATTTTCTAACCTACCTGCCCAATTAAGGGATTTGACATTCCACGCTCCAATCCGTAGAACGCCACTTATCTTTCTCCTGATAATGACATCCTCTTGAGTAGTCCCCGCCCGGAGATCCAAATGGGGGACTACTTTACCTCCGGAATATTTTACCCAAGAGGACGCCATCATCATTTAACCATACAGTAAAGCTGCATGCCCTCGGGAAAAATTAAGGCTGTAGTTTCCCCTAGCTTTCAGCCGTTCACAGTACCAGCACAGCAAGGCCGTTTTGGTTAGTGTTACAAGGCCAGGTCAGTCAATCATCCAGACTGTTGCCCCTGCAACTACTGAAAAGGCTGCTGCCCTCTTTAGGGACCACACGTTTGTCTGGCCTCTCAACAGATACCCCTCCGTTATGGTTGCACCTACGGTACAGCCATCTGCATTGCTGAGGCACGCAAGGCTCCCCACCAACAGCAAGGTCAATGGTTCATGGGGGTAGGATCTTTTCATAGGTGTTCAATATTAGATGCACAGTATGTGTCAATGCAGTATTCAAATTGTTCCCACACTGCAGCAAGCATGTCTTGAGTTACAACTTCCACATCTGCTGTTCTGCAATGTGTCTGTTGATTCATTGTTGCTGGTAATGGAGGCACATAAATAGTCTTTATAATCCCCCCACAAGAAATAATCACACACAGTCAGGTCCAGTGACCTTGGAGGCCAATAATGTGTGGGCTGAATCATTTGGTCCACTGTGAGCGATCCATCATTCAGTAATCCTTTGATTTAAAAATTCCCACACTTCCAAATGTCAGTGTGACGGTACCTCATCCTGTTGATTAATGAAGTCATTCAAATCAGTCTAACTGTGAGAAAAGAAAGTTTCAAGCATATCGAGATATGTGCTTCCTGTAACAGTGTTCTCAGCAAAGAAAAATGGACCATACACCTTTTCCTGTGAAGCTGCACAAAACACATTAAATTTTGCAGAGTCCCTCTCATGTTGTACAACTTAATGTGGTTGTTCTGTACACCATATTCACACATTAAGACAGTTCACCTTTCCATTTAAATGGAATGTTGCCTCGTCACTAAACGTGAAAGAAAACTGTCATCCTCCATCCTGCCAAGAAAGAAATTACAGAACTCCACACGTTGTTGTTTGTCACCTTCACGAAGAGTTTGCAGTAGGTGAATTTTGTATGGTTTCATGTGTAAACGTTGATGCAACACACGACAGATGGACACTGGGGGCATGTTGCCCTACTGAGCTGCACGGCGAACAGATTTCTGCAGATTCCTTGTGAACCTATGGCAGATGTGTTTGAAGTCTATGTCAGACACTTGGGGACAGCCTGGCAATTTGCCTTTACACAAACCAACTTTCTCAGAATTGTTCATGCCAAAGTCTAATGCTCTGTGCTGTAGGAGGATCCACACCATGATGATGTTGTTGTTGTTGTTGTAGTGGTCTTCAGTCCTGAGACTGGTTTGATGCAGCTCTCCATGCTAATCTATCCTGTGCAAGCTTCTTCATCTCCCAGTACCTACTGCAACCTACATCCTTCTGAATCTGCTTAGTCTATTCATCTCTTGGTCTCCCTCTACAATTTTTACCCTCCACGCTGCCCTCCAGTACAAAATTGGTGATCCCTTGATGCCTCAGAACATGTCCTACCAACCGATCCCTTCTTCTAGCAAGTTGTGCCACAAACTCCTCCCCAATTCTATTCAATACTTCCTCATTACTTATGTGATCTACCCATCTAATCTTCAGCATTCTTCTGTAGCACCACATTTCAAAAGCTTCTATTCTCTTCTTGTCCAAACTATTTATCGTCTATGTTTCACTTCCGTACATGGCTACACTCCATACAAATACTTTCAGAAACGACTTCCTGACATTTAAATCTATACTTGAGGTTAACAAATTTCTCTTCTTCAGAAACACTTTCCTTGCCATTGCCAGTCTACATTTTATATCCTCTCTACTTCGACCATCATCAGTTATTTTGCTCCCCAAATAGCAAAACTCCTTTACTACTTTAAGTGTCTCATTTCCTAATCTAATTCCCTCAGCATCACCCGATTTAATTCGACTACATTCCATTATCCTCGTTTTGCTTTTGTTGATTTCATCTTATATCCTCCTTTCAAGACACTGTCCATTCCATTCAACTGCTCTTCCAAGTCCTTTGCTGCCTCTGACAGAATTACAATGTCATCGGCGAACCTCAAAGTTTTTATTTCTTCTCCCTGGATTTTAATACCTACTCTGAATTTTTCTTTTGTTTCCTTCACTGCTTGCTCAATATACAGATTGAATAACATCGGGGAGAGGCTACAACCCTGTCTCACTCCCTTCCCAACCACTGCTTCCCTTTCATCTCCCTCGACTGTTATAACTGCCATCTGGTTTCTGTACAAATTGTAAATAGCCTTTCGCTCCCTGTATTTTACCCCTGCCACCTTCAGAATTTGAAAGAGAGTATTCCAGTCAACATTGTCAAAAACTTTCTCTAAGTCTACAAATGCTAGACACGTATGTTTGCCTTTTCTTAATCTAGCTTCTAAGGTAAGTCGTAGGGTCAGTATTGCCTCACGTGTTCCAACATTTCTATGGAATCCAAACTGATCTTCCCCGAGGTCAGCTTCTACCAGTTTTTCCATTCGTCTGTAAGGAATTCGCATTAGTATTTTGCAGCTGTGACTTATTAAACTGATAGTTCGGTAATTTTCACATCTGTCAACACCTGCTGTCTTTGGGATTGGAATTATTATATTCTTCTTGAAGTCTGAGGGTATTTTGCCTGTCTCATACATCTTGCTAGAGTTTTGTTAGGCCTGGCTCTCCCAAGGCTGTCAGTAGTTCTCATACATAGTATGAAAGTCACGGTAAACAGTTATTACTGACCCGCACTGTGCAAAACATAGAACACCAAATGCTTTTTACTTATAATCTGTCTTGATTGAAAAAATGTTTATTCACATGACTGGTTTTGGTTCCTCTAGAACCATCTTCAAGATCTGAAATGACAATGATACTAATTTACTACTTCACAAATGCAAGCCTATTTCGTCCAACCTGATGAACATCAGATGTATCAGAATGTACCTGCAATTTCTGCTTACAGGAGTAACCGCCCACACTCAACAACGTTCACATGCTGCGTCACATTAAATTGGTTGGCACAGTACACGTCATTTATATTAATTATAAAACCCTTACCGACAGGTGGCGTCTGGTACATTTGTTACTTTACATATGCACATACTGTATTAAGTAGATTTTTCTAATTTGCTTTTAACTCTAAAAATACTTAGTTAAGATCTATAGTTGTCAAGGTTAAAATCTGTGCTTGTCAAAATTAAAATACACAATAAAATTAGCGGATTTGTATGATCGCTCGACGGCACAACACCGAAATAGCGGGAATCATGGAAACAGACCATGGAGCAAAACACATCTGCATCAGCGCCATGGATATAGAAATCGCCCTCTGTTTTCAATCGTTGTTTTCATTTGTGAAATAGTAAATTAGTATCATTGTCATTTCAGATCTGAAGATGGTTCTAGAGGAACCAAAACCAGTCATGTGAATAAACATTTTTGCAATCAAGACGGATTATATGTAACAATTATAAAAAGTGATTGCGGTATCCCTGCAGATATTATGCCTGTTTTTGCAAACAAAATGCTTTGTTGATCCGACACCATTTTTACTAGAACTGGAGTGGGCGCACACTGCTGCTACCTAGCAGGAACCATGTACAACTCTAGAGCTTGCTCTTTCTAACAGTACGTTGTTTATACATGTATCTCTAATAACATAATAGTTATTATTTTTTAAAATCTGATGACACATCCTGTACTTAAAAAATAGGTATATAAAAATGTGCGTATTCACATGCACATTCACACTGTGTCAAAATTTCAAAGCATCTGAGTGACAACTTTTCGAGTTTTGTGAGCATGAACATATGCAAGCTGAATTTTATATTACAAAATCATACTGATGAACCCATTTCTATGAGTACTTTTGGAAAAGAATTTTATACTTCATTTCTTTCTGAACAATTTTAGATTCACTAAAGCATAGTTTAGATCATTTTTGCTCTTAGTAACTTATCTGTGAACATTATTCAGACCCAAATGAGTTTTGTAACCAAATTAGTATGAGTGATAATTTTTTTTCCTGAGATGGTTAATTATCTTTCTTGGATTCTGACTGAAAAATCGAAACATCCATTTATCAAGATACACTTCAAAGGTTGCAGCCAATACAACTAAGTATATCTATTACACACAGTTCTAAATATGTTCTCTTGTGTAATGTCCGAAGTTAGAATTTACTGCATAATATAATTTATTCTATATGAGATAACTGAATGAAAATTAGTTAATTTACTAATTTCTACTGTCGCCAACTTGACAGTATAAAAAGTAGATGAAACTAAACCTTTCAGTGAGCTTAATCCATGGTTTCATCAATAAGCATGAAAATGGACCTACAATTTCTACGTTTATAATTTCTTATTAAAATGTTACACTAAAGATATCTGACAGAACAAAGCTAAATGAAATGCATTTTTCACATTTTAAAGCAAGTTGATTTCTGCAAAATCTGATTTCCAAAAAAAAACTTTTTCCTATTTTTCTTTATTGAGTATTCTTTGCTCAGCTTAATAATAATACTTTTATCGCTTGTAAAATAACTACTCTATGCTCCAATTCTAGCAAAGTGATGACACATTGAGAACAAATGATGAAATTATGACAGATAAGTGTCCACCTGTGATTAATATGGTTACAATACACAAAATCAACAGTTGTTGCTCAGTGTGTGCATGCTAAAGAATTACATAAAAAACTGAGTTGATATAATTTACCTAAAAACAAGAGAATTACACCAAAAACTCCAAAAATCACTTATATTCGATATGATACTGGCCCTCAACGGATCAAAATAAGGTACTCCACCTAATAGTTTGATTAGAGTACACACAACATATAATTTCTGCGTGTACTTAGTATACGACATCCTTCTGCAAATAACCATCTGAACTACCTAACCCAACTCCTTGTATTATTTTATTTAAAAAAGAACGAAGTAGCCACATGTTCAATCATAACCAACATATCTAACAACCAATGGCATTATGAGGGTTTGACATAGTACTCTTTTCTGTCAATGCAATTGATACAATGTTTTCGTGTGGAATAAGTCATGACTCAAGTTTTATTAACTTAAGATGTCATGACTGTCAAATGCTATTAATGTAAAAAGTTTCACGGACCTATGAAAACTAACAAGTTGGTGCAGAGCTGGGAAGGCATGATGCGAGTAATGTTGGGTCAGTGAGAGTGGAGCAAAAGTAACAGTGTTCCCACACAGAGCCAAAAGTGAATAGTTCACAGCCATGGTCACTGACAGACTAACATGCTTGGCATGCAATAGCTATAGCAGCAGTCACAACGCTGAGGCAAACACTGAAATCTTAACAAGACTCACGTTTGACAATCATTTCAACTGAGGATGGAAGCCTCCAGAAATTAGGAAGACCTTCAGTAGCATTAGGCAAAAGCAATAGTGCTAGAGTAACTTGGCCAGAAGTCCCTGAAAACAGCACATCAGCAGCTAGCACACAAGACCATGTCAGTTAGTCACAGTCTGCATCAGTACCAGGAAGCAAAAGAAGCAGTACTACAGGACAGCCTCGGAGTCACTACAGCGACACTTAAATGCTGCTGCAGTAAAAACTACGAGTAAGTCCATAGATATTTGAGAGCATCTACATCAACACAATTTCTCTGCAATTCACAGTTGAATGGCTGGTGGAGGGCTCAACAAACCATCTTCAAGTATTCTCTACTGTTTCACTCTCTAAAAGTGTGCGAGAAAGACGAGCACTTAAATCTTTCTGTGCAAGCTCAGATTTCTTTCATTCTATCATCATGATCATTTCCCCCTATGTAGGTGGGTACCAACAGAATATTTTCACAGTCGGAGGAGAAAGTTGGCAATTGAAATTTCGTAAGAAAATCCTGATGCAACGAAAAATGCCTTTGTTTTAATGACTGCCACCCCAATTCATGTATATTGTCCATGACACACACACACACACACACACACACACACACACACACACACACACACACACACACACACACACACACACACACACACCCTTATTTCCTGACAATACAAAACGAGCTGCTCTTATTTGAACTTTTTCGATGTCGTCTATCAGTCCCTTCTGATGTGGATCTCCCACTGCACAGCAATAATCCAGAAGAGGGCAGACAAGTGTTATGTTAGCAGTCTAGTAGACCTGTTGCACCTTCTAAGTGTTCAACTAATAAATCGCAGTCTTTGGCTTCCTCTACCCGTAACATTACGAGATTATTCAAATTTAAATTATTTGTGATTATAAACATTAAGTATGATGAACTGGATGACTTCGCACTTTTCATTATTTAGAGTTAACTGCCACTTTTTGCACCATAAAAATAGCTTGTCAATCATTTTGAAATTTGTTTTGATGACTTTATGAGATGGTAAATGTATGCATCATCTACAAAAAAAAATCAAAGAAACACTCAGATTGTCTCCTATGTCATTTATGTATATCAGGAACAGCAAAAGGCCTATAACACTTCCTTGGGGAATGTCAGATATTACTTGTGTTTTACTCAATAACTTTCCATCTATTACTATGAACTGTGTCCTTCCCGCTGGAGAAGCACAAATCCAATCACGCAACCGAGGCAATACTCCATAAAAGAAATTTGCGTAGAAGATGCTTGTGAGGAAGAGTATCAAAAATTTTCTGGAAATCTGAAAATATGGAATCAATTTGGCACATCTGCTGATAGCACTCATTACATCACGACAATAAAGAGCTGTTGTGCTTCACAGGAATGGCATTTTCTGAATCCATTCTGATTATTTGTCAATAAATTTTGACTAAGAATGTAAGAAGGCAAAGCATCATGGCAATAACATCCAACAAAATATACTCAGGCTTTCAGCTGTATCATGTGACTAAAATGCCAAAAGTTTTCGGCCAAGTACTCTTTAGCCATCAGCATGCAGAACAGCTGCTGATGCACTGCTGGTACACCATATAAGGGGCTATGCAACAACACGATTGAGTCACCAGACCTCTCAACAACTAGATCCCACACCACACTGAGCTGTAAACTGCTGCTATTGCGAGTTATCTGTGTGTTTTTTTTTTATTACACTGTTCCAGAAACCATTGGGATGAGCATGAGAGCTCTACAAATAATGTCTCAAAATTTGATCTGGTGACCGTTTACTACAGCATGTTTAGCTAAGGCAGAGATTTCGGTGTAGTGTAAGTGATAAATCTCTCATGTTCCTTCCTGCGTTGTTCTAGAGAGTGCACTGTATGTATTACTTAAGGTTGGCTGCGCTCTCAAGGCATCTGTACATCCCAAGTTTTCTAAAGTCTGCTGGATCTTTAACATGTCTAATTGCCAGAGTTTCGACAGGACGTTTATCTTACTCAACACTGAGCTACAGAGTGGCTGATTCTCGTCAGTGATCATACTGTGATCCTTACTTGATGTCTTAATTTATTTTGTTATTGTTTTAACTACTGTTCCTGAAGACCTTGAATAGACGGCTCAGCTATGGGACAGGTTATCAGTATGTAATATCATTCTGGCTCTGCACTATGTACCAATGTTTGTATCACCGCCACTTTCAAAGAACTTCAATGAGAATCTTTTACAAACAATGCCTCTACATAAAAAATGACCACATCACCACTATCAGCAAGTCAAAGACTTAATTCAACTGATAAATTTGACCAGATTCTTTATGTGGTGTGCATAGTCACACACATGCAGACAAATATTAGCCAAGCAGTACACTAGTTTGTTCATCAGTGAACCAACAATGGATGCAATGAGACTGGCTAGACGGAGACTAGACATAAAATTGGCATTCTTTATATAAATGAATTGGTCATTTTCAAGACATGTCATGCCACAAGAAATATTTTGCAGGAGACAGACAAAATATTTTATCCTAGAGAATTGACGATTATCCGCTAACTTCTAGAAGTGTAAGAGTTCTGTAACAAAGATACTGTAGTCCTCATTCCTAGTGGACAGGGGAAAAGTTCCCTCTCAACCCACACACATCACCAAGTGGGTGCCTATGCTAAAAACATTTAATGCTGCCACATTTTAGTGCCTAACTGTAAGATTTGTCCAAGTCTGAGACTGTTTCTGACTTTGGAAGGAGCAGTGCGAGAAGCAATGAAATTTATGGAATTTGCCAAGTATAGATTTACATTTTTCTGACTATTCTAACCAATTACCTCACCCATTTTAAAAATATAACCACTATAATTGCCACCAGAGAAGAACTGTTGTTCACAATGTTCTTACCTTCTTTAACAGAAATAATTCCTTTCCAGTAACATACCTTAGCAAGATTTCGTGTAACACTAATTATCTGTGTTGTCTATTTTGAAAAAAGTTACATACTACTACTTGACTTTTTCAGCTTTTTGCAGTATGGCTCAACACTAAAAATTTATACAAATTCACCTAATATGCATAAGCCTTTGAACAGAAGTCCATTTAAACCTCACATAAAATTCAGATAATTTTTGTGCAACACTACAAACATTTTAGTAAAAATAATCTCTTACCCTTAACATATAAAGTAGCTCGTCCTTAGAAATTCCTATTCTGTCTCTATCTGCTGAATCAACTACATAAATAATTGCATCAGTATTGGAATAGTAGCAACGCCAGTAGGGCCTGAAATAGTCAAAATTAAATTACAATTAATGGCTGGAAATAGGTTTTTAATATCAATGCTTAAACACTGTAGTGCAATATTTTTACTCTATGGAAGGAACATATGATTTTATTCTAAGATGTGCCTGTGGGATACCCACACTTCAACAGTAAGTAAATGCTTGTCTGCCTTTTTTTTTTTTTTTTTTTAAAGTTATTTCTATTTTTTCATAGAGAGCACCAGAACAAGAGGAATGTTTGATATGAGTCGTTGGCTTTTGACAGTGACATAATATTAATGGCTCCTGTCATGTCACCTTACAGTGCACATATTCACAGTTTTGTTGTTAGCCATTGAAGCCAATGTGATACTAAGAAAAAACTGGTTGGGGTGACAGACTGACCTGTGGTTTAGCCCATTTGGGGGGGGGAGGGGGGGGGGGGGAAGGGCCACAATCAAGTTATAGTCACCATACTGTTTACGGCATTTGTCGCATGTTTCCGATGTTACTGGTCAAAGCCTACAACTAGTATCTAACATTCCTCTACATTCGTGTGCATCAAATTCATTAAAACTGAAGAAAATCTGTGACCCAAAAATACAGCAAATGTCAAATCTTTGTCAAACTACCCTGCCAAATGCTGTAACTGACAACAAAATTTAAATATTTTCAGAAAAACTTATATTAACAGGACATTTCAAAAACAAAATTTAAGACTACAGATGTTCATCACATTATGAAGGCAGTTATTAATCAACAGAAACTCTCAAATGAAATATCAACAACATAAGGTAAATATTTCAAAAAGTATAGTTGCTACTCACTATATAGCAGAGAGGCTGAGTCACAGACAGGCACAACGAAAAGACTGTCAAATAAAGCTTTCGGCCAAACAGGCCTTCATCAGAATTACACACCACACACAGTGAACATTATTAAAGTCAACAAACTGCAGGGACGAATTCCTGACTGTAAGAGAGAGGAGAAAAAAAAAGACGACCTATGAACATGAATCTGGAAATGTATCGTTGCCATGGAGGATGGTGCTGATGGATGAAAGTTCCTTTTAGCATGTACCATGTGTCCCTTGTGTGCTGCA
The DNA here is from genome assembly GCF_023898315.1 of Schistocerca nitens. Classification (NCBI taxonomy): domain Eukaryota; kingdom Metazoa; phylum Arthropoda; class Insecta; order Orthoptera; family Acrididae; genus Schistocerca; species Schistocerca nitens. The sequence goes on from NC_064617.1 coordinate 691,830,129, forward strand.
GACTGTGTGATTGATGCAGCGTACTGTAAGCAGCAGAATGGTCTGGTATTCATGTTGCAGCAACAAGCCGAGATGATGATTATGTACGCCCATGCAGATGGAAATGGTCAAGAGGAAGCATGGCTATACCAGAAGAAGTATCCTAACAGCCACCAACAACATCACACATTTCAAGCCCTTTCTGGGCTTTTGTGTAATGGATGAATGTCCGGGAAGTGACGTGACGGACTGTGTGTACACCAGATTTAGATGACTGGGTTCTGCCTCTCGTCCATTTCCTTGGCCACACACACACCAGGTCAATGGAAGCGTCCGATTCCATCCATTGGCTTTGACCCGTGAGGTAAGGTGGTGGTTGTGTGTGACGTCACGTTGGTGCGGAATTTAGTTTGCGAGAGTGGCGTGTTTGTATGTGTCATTTTTATGTGATTGGTGGTGCTCTCTGGTAGTGTGTTTGTGTGTTAGGTGATGTTTATGGTTTATCTTGCTTGTGTGGCGTGTTTGTAGGTGAGGTGGTGTTGCGGTCAGAGGTTCTCTCTGGTGGTGTGTTTATTGGTAGCGTGTTATGTAGTGTATGGGATTCACTTGCATGGTAGCATTGCACGTGTGTGGTATCGGTAGTGACTGTGCTTTTAGCAGAATATTTTTCAGTGAGTTAACAATTTTGGTTTTGTTATGTCGACATTATTGTAGTTTTTTCTGTTCATTGTGTGTGAATTTTGGTAAATTGCTTTGTTTATGTCTTTGGTAGGTATGGATATGACTGACAAGGTCAACAGTATTCGGTTGTCGGCGATGATGGGGGACAGTGCGTTGTTTCTAATAAAATTTTTTTCAACTATCCGGATTGTTGGATGAAGTTGTGAAGTGTTCAGTGTGACGTGAAGAAATTGGGCTTACTAAAGTTTCGGTGTCTTGGACCAGGTACTTCTATACGTGGAGATGTTGTAAGGATAGCAGGTCAAGTGAAGTGTTCGATTCCAATTTTGATTTTCTAGGGCTTTTTTTTGTGGTAGGATTAAGCATGGTGGTGGTGAAATTGAGATTTCCAGTGTGGTATCGGTTGCTTCTGTTGACATATATAGGTCAAGGGAAGTGATTGATTCCGGTGGATTTTGTGTGTAGTGGAATTTGGGAAGATTGTGGGGTCTTGTTATTTTAGTGTTTTTTATCATTTGGTGTAGTGGCGTGTGTTTATATTTAGTTTACCCCACTCAAAAACCCCCAATTTCCCCCACTTGTCCCGTTAGTTTCATTATATATTTGGATGAATACCTGTTTGGTGGTTTTCGATCTATTTTCGTGTTTGTTGCCAAGTTTAAGTGATTATGTCATAGGAACGGTATGGGATTAGTTGTGAACGGTCGTTTCCGCTATATTGGTGAGGTCATTGGTCAAAGCAGAGGGGTGGAATCTGACGCTTCCATGAATATTGGACCATTCTGCTGCACACAAGGAACACTCAGGACGTAGTCAGAGGAACTTTAATTTGTCAGTGCTCTCTACTGTGGTACTGACTGATTTCTGGATGCATGCTCAGAAGACCTTTTTTCCTTCATTTACAGTCAGGAATACATCCCTGCAGTCTGTAGGTTTTATTAACATTCACCCTATATTTATTCACATAAGAAAGCACATCTTGTGCACACTGGCTGAAAGCTAAATGTGTAGCTGTATTTTTTTGTGCCTATCTGCAACTCAACATGTCATCTTTATAGTGAGTAGCACTATCTTTTTCTTATACTACTGAAGGCATTTGGTAGTAACTGATGAACTGTAAACATATTTAGGCCTACACAATTTAAATATGGCCCTGAAACGAGAAAGCACTGCTATGTAAACATAACAGAGAGAATATGTGCGATTTGCAAAAGTTGTCATGGCACATTTACAGTTCCAGTGATACGTAAGTAATTTCTCATACGGGAGCCCACAAGAAGATCACTATGATCTGTATAGGCCTACTTTATATAAAAAAGCTTTTGCATCCTAATACTGTACAAGGACTTTCCATAACAAAGACTTCCTCAAATCTAATTTTGATAAATGTAGTTCACATATTCTTTCAAAGCAACTACTGCACGATTTTTGGCATGTAACCATTACCATGTGAAGTGTTTTTTTAACTGGAAAGAAAAAAAAATGTTGCATGATGTAACACAGCAAGCAGAAAAATGCAATGTTCAGCTGTTGAAGTAATGCATAAGATACCAGTATTATAGATATATGAAAACAGTGATTAAGTACATTTAACTCTGAGCATCAGTTTTGAAACGCGCTACTTAGTTACAATGTGCAACAAAATTTTATTTATGTACAAAGTATCTATACTGTACCCAAATGAAGATAGCCACACTGATTTTACATCCTCTGAAGTAATAACTTCAAAACAAAAACAAAGGCATGCAAATAAACTGCTTTAATAAACAAACACTCTTGCATAAGCATTGATCATAGTAATTTAAAACTAGTGACCAAAAAACAGAGTGTATAGGCCTAAACAGTTTCTGCTGTCTAGATCACTATGAATCTCTTCTTATAGCTTTTCGAATAGCAGGACACTAATAAGTCGGAGGCAAACATTAAGTCTATCAGAAACCAATATGCTCAAAGTTCAATCCAATTCTTGAAGAACTTGACATTCTTCTCACCTTATACTCGTCTGTCCACCAAGATCCCACACTTGGAATTTCAAGTTCTTGTATGTAACCTGCTCTACATTGAATCCAATGGTAGGAATAGTTGTCACAACTTCGCCTACCTGTAATCTAAAAGGAACATCCTAAATACAAGATGCAGAACATAGTAATCATCAGTTGCTAAATAGAAAGCGTGCAGAAATATTTCAAGCATGTGCTAACCTGTACAGAATAGTGGTTTTGCCAGCACCATCAAGTCCTAATATGAGGATTCTCATTTCACGACTGCCTAACAGGTTTCGAAAGTAACTAAACAATCCACCTAAACAAAAGGAGAAAACAATTATCGATTTCAGATGCCGGCAAATTGAAAAATTTACTTCAGAAAGGTGTGTCCACACAATAACACCGCCGCGCTAGTAGTAGATCATATACTTCTTTAACTTTACGGGCTGTACAACACAGATAACATGTAACTATCTTAATCCACAACGCACGCTTAAAACAGTGAAGAAAGACTTACCCATGGCGCAGAAAACTTGTTGCGCACTTTAATTAGTAGTTTCTTGGGCTAACTCCTGGCTTCACCAACAAAACTGCGGCTCACACCTCCTAGGCGTCAATATATTTATCAAAACCAACACATGCGATTTGACGTGTCTGCAACACTATAACCAACTGTGAACTGTGACAGCAAGCTTGTCTCAAAGAACTTCCACTTATTACACAAGTATAGTTGGCTACACTGTCTCGGCACAATGTAATTTCCATGGAGGTAAGAATAAGTTACCTCCATGGTAATTTCCATGGTAATTTCTGTGGGGACACACGAAATGTGTCTCCAGAGCAGTGTTGCCGTTCGAGCGACAAGGTTGCTAGAACTAGACGATTGTATGAACTTTTAGCGGGCAAAATTGTGGCTTTAGCGGAAAAAAATTATAGCGACTCTTTAGTCAGTCAAGACTAAGTTACCTTTTAAATCTTCTGTGCATATGAGTTGGTCTTAAAACTCAGATACTTTCGGCTATGAGCCACCGCTACATCCTAAGTGTTGTGCTAATTTTCTCTTCCTAATAAATATCAACATTCATTTACTTCCCTAATTCCCCTTGTGGGGAGCGAAAATAAAAGATTAATCTACGGAGAAAAACTCAACGCATGCATATTGTACAGCAAAATACTTTTACACCACCAGTATCCGCTAGAGACTTTAATAAACTCTTCGTTTATACTCGCATAATGTAGTCAATTGAGATTCAAAAACCTTCCTTGTTATCATGAACTTTCTTACAACCTGCTAATTATGTCCATTATAATTATCCGGGCTGTTATGCCGTGGTCGGTTGATGAATTCTGAGGTGATTCCCAACGTTTCGTCTCCGACTGCGGGAGACATCTTCAAGGGGGTCCGTAGCTTGATGGAAGGTCCAACACACACACCGGCTCGCTACTGACTGAGTAGCGAACTAATTCCTCAAAATAAGCAGCTGACATTTTCTGCAGTATCAGTGAAAACATGTAATTCATGTGCAAGAGCTGAGTGTATGTTAGCGTTGTACATTGCTGAACATTGCTCAATTTCCAACATTGATCACTTGACTGACGTGTGTAAAAAATGCTTGAAGGATTCGAAATCAACAAATGACATGAAATTACATAGAACCAAATGTACGGAGCTAATAAATTATATTCTAGCACCTCATTTCAAAAGGAACTTTTAAGTGACATAGGTGACCAAAAATATTGTTTATTATTAGATGAATCAACAGATGTAAGCATCAGGAAATATCTCGGGATCGTCGTAAGATATTTCAGTTTAAATAATAAAAAAGTAGTGTCTGCGTTTTTAGCTTTGCAGTCCCTGGAGAGTTATGATGGCGTTGGAATGGTATCGGCACATTTACAGTGTTTAAAAGCTGAGGGCCTCAAACTACAAAATTTAATTGCAATAGGAGCCGATAATGCAGCTGTTATGGTTGGTTCCACCCACAGAGTGTTTACAATTCTGAAAAAGCAACACAATCTTCCACATCTCATTATGATACCTTGTTTGTGTCACTCATTACAGTTGGCAGTAACGCACGCATCAGAAATCACTTTGCCATGAAACGTAGAGTTTCTGGTCCGTGAAACCTACACCTGGTTCTCACACTCATCAAAGCACCAAACTGAGTATAAAAATATTTTTCAGCTAATTAATTGCGGTGATGCACCGTTAAAAATACTGAAAGCGTGTGACACTCGATGGCTATCTATCGATCTGGCTATAGCAAGAATTTTATCCCAGTGGGATGAATTAAAATTGCAATTTAAGACTACTAAAGATCGATGTTACACAGTGGAGATGCTTTATAATATGTACTCAGATGAACAGAATCCACTCTATATGTACTTTTTGAAAACAATTCTTGGTGAGGTACAACAGACAATTAAAATCTTTGAGAGTGAAAAAGCAAACCCCGTAAAACAGTTAAGTTATCTGATGGCTTTGCTACGTTCAGTCTGCCAAAGAATTCTGTTGCCGACGGCAGCAACAACTGACCAAGACTACATAGATCTCAAAATAAGAGATTACCATAATCCCGTCCCCTGCCTCGGATATCTTTTTGAGTCACATGTGCAGAAGCTTCCAGTAAATCATAATGTTAGTATTGCTGATTTTAATGTAAAGTTAGGAGAAGAAATCCAAAAAAGACTTCCAGCCGACTACAAAACTTAAGAAAAAATGACACTCTTGAGTGAGGAAGAAACTTTGAAACAATCAAAAGCCACGTCATTAACTAATCTTGTAAAGGAAATGGGATACCCTGACGAAGAAACTGACAAAATCTTGCAGCAGTGGCAAACCATTCACTTCGTTGATTGGAATCTGCTAAACGGGGACACTATTAGCTTCTGGGCGAAAGTAGCCGAATATAAAAATGCGATTGGAATAAACACCTTCAAGGATTTAAGTGATTTCGCTATTGCTGTTCTCTCTTTACCACATTCAAACGCCGAAGTAGAAAGGGTGTTTAGCTCCATGCATATTGTGAAAAATAAGCTTCAGAACAGACTTTCTGAACAAACTGTAAATTCTCTTCTTCTCCTCAGAAACCAACTCAAGATTAAAAACATGAGTTGCTCGACTTATGATCTCGCAGATGTTATTAACCAAGTCGGCAAAGGAAGACCAAGAGAAACTGGAGAGGCTTCAACTTCTTCTTCAGTTAACGCAATTGCTGATCCTGGAGACTTCTTACATGATTTTGAAATTTAGGTAAAAGCATTCAGCTAATAATTATATTTTATTTCATGAAAGTGCAGCATAATACATACATCGTGACATGTTGCATCAAAAGTCGAAATAAAGTTGCTCATCGTTGTGAACAACTTCTGCTATGGGACCAGCCATGAAATCGCAAAAAAATTAGCTATTCCATATATTTTTTGAGTGGCATTGGTCTTTTTATGTGAATCAGCCGATTTTTTCCACGGTTTCAGGAATTGTCTCATAATAAAAGTTGGAGTTACGAGTAGCTACATTATTTGGGCTTTCAATGTAACACTTTTAAAATTTCACAGTGTATGTATTTTATTTTATTAATAATCTCATGTACATAGTTACAAATACAGAATTTTAATAGCTAAAAACATACTTTTCATTTTGTCTTTTCAGATCGGAAGCTTGAGGTACAAATAATTTCGATTGAGTGGAACATTTAATAGCTTCACTTACAAATTTAATTTTTTTTCAGATTTTTCTAACTGTGGATATGTCAGACTAATTTTGTTGTTGAAAATAATAAACTTTCAGTACCATTTATCAATAAATTAATGTGATTTATAGTGTTTCATACCAAGTTTATAAAATATCGCTGGAATAAAAGCAAAAAGGACCATTAAAAATATGTTGTAGGCGTTGTAGTACATTATTGTCTGTCAATACCCAAGAGCTGAAAATAAATATAATAATCCGCCCGCCGACATATCTTTGCATTTAAGAAAGTTTAGCGACGTCTAGCGGAGTTTTAGTGACTTTATATATTATGCAATGGCAACCCTTCTCCAGAGTCCAAACTGTGTCTCTGAAGTGTATCCAAGATGACTTTTTGTAGGAACCAAATTAGTACTATCTCTCTCTTTATTAAGGGTCCCGCAGACGTTCAAAATATATTGACAATACTAGTTTATCAAACCATCAATATATTGAAGTTATCTCACACCATCAATAACATTGACAAAAACTGTCAGTTGGAATCGCGATTTCAAAAGTTAAGATGTCGAATGCCCAGAAGAAAGCGTATTCTGCATTTATCCTAGCTATAGCTTGCAAGCAACACAAAACAACGAAAAACAGGAAATGGATCCGAAATTGATTGAAAAAAGGAACCACTGGTCGCATGTTAATTTACTGACAGAAATCAGTTTTACGGACCCCAAAAGATTTTATATATTATTTTCCGATGAGTTCTGTATTGTATGACAAGTTATTAGTGTTGATATGAGATAAAACAAAAAATCAAAATATGTTAATGAAAGAGGCAATCACATTCGACAAGGAGTAACTTAGAGATATCTGGCGACAGACAGATTCTAATACTCGATGTTTAGTTGTCTAATATCAGCAAGCACAATTAGTGAAATTCTATGGAAACATATGAAGCAATTCTATCTGTCTAGCAATAACTTGGTTGGGAAACTAACATCAAACTTTTTGCACTTTCTGATAATTCGGTGAAACTGACATGCATTTCCAAGTCACATCAGATATAAGGCATATTTTTTGAAGTGGGTGAGTTATTCAAAACTGCTACGTAACAAAACAATCTATACTATATTTTCAAATTAATGATGTAAGTAATGTTATAGAGAATCCTCCATCAACCATCCAAAAGTGGCATATACAATAATTACCCCTGCATACGCCTATTAAAAATCTATTGTGTTAAAAGACTCCTTAAAAATTGACCCTACAATATGATATACACCACAGCTAGTTGAAAAAATAAGCAATGATATACACCATGCCGAGTTGAAAAAATAAACAGTGCACACTAACGCCACGTGGCTGGTTCTTGAAGCTCTGGCAACATCTGAATTGAAAATATTGTTAAACAGTCAATATTTGACCTCAGACGTTCAATGTGTATTGACAGTATTGAGAATACATTGATGTCCATCAATACTGCTCGTCAAAATTTCTAGGATTGACAACACATCAATACACGCCCTCAGGCAGTCAATATATTGACAGATTGACTATATTATTGAACATGTGAGGGTCCCTATAGGAACCCATTCTGCAGATTTCTGCGGCGAAAGATTTGCCTAAAACCAGCGAATTCCTTTAAAGTGCAACCTTCAGTATTTCATCAGATAGAAAGAAACCACAGACATACATTACATGTCTGTCTGTAAAAGAAACAAACTCATCTTGAGTAATTTGTCGTTCGAGATATTGTTGGACTATAGAAATTGATGTCGACAGTGATTTGTTACTTATGTTACTCTGTGGTTGTGTGTTCGTGAATATGTGTAGACATTGTGGTGTATGCGCTGATTTTTCATTTAATGAAACGTTCCTTCACAAAGCTTTCACTTTAATTAACTAAAAATTCACCACAAAATGCTATATCCCAGGTGTGAAAACAATGTTTTGTGTTACATATATGTAGAAGCAATGGAGCCATGGGCGGAAATCCGGGTTCAGGTTCTAACTAAGGAACATGTGTGCCGATCTTGCCTCCACCCAGTACACACACCCGATTGATCATTCACGCTAGCAAGACTGCCTGGTATTTCGCACACACAGACCGAAAAGTGATTGGCACAGTTCATCTGTACTTATGACAGCTGACTGGACATGAAAATATTCGACGTGGCAGTTTGCCATGAAAGATAATCCATGATGGACTGTGGAATGTTATTCAAAATTCTCCTTTAGATTCGACGAAACTCGACGATTCTAGGAAGAAAAGAGACAAGATAATTAATCCCTTATGATAGAAATGAATACGACAGTAGAAGCTTGAATGATCCTATAAAAGCATTTGGACACTCTGGACTCTTATGTAGAGTGGGCTTGCTTAGAACAATTTTCACAATGAAGTTAAGGCCAATCCACACTGGCCATCATGTTATGTCAAAACATTCCAAAATACGTTTCTAATGGTGGCATTGGCGCAGACCTTCAACGGGCAGTCACGTCACGGCAGGGTATCTCAGGAAAAAAGTTTTAACGATTGTGTCGCCTGCTAATATTTGCAGTTAACCCTTTTTCGCCGTGCTCACTCATGTGAGCTTCCATACTTTTGTGTCTTCTTAATCTATATTTTATTACTGTGCTTTATTTTCGCGATAAATTGTAAATGTTCCATGATGACTTGTGTATTTTTTCCACTGAAAGACGCCATGTATATCAACAGAATAGAGCTAACACCCACACTCTATATAAATAAGAACATAAGTTGATAAAGCAACTGTCATTAAATAACATTTCACATGAAAGAGGTCAGCTCTAGTGGAGGATAAAAGTACAGTTGTTTATAACATTATCAGTTATGTGAGAGAAAAAATGCAATGGATAAAACAAATAGGTTATATTTACTTCATTATAAATATTGTTTGATATATTGTCGCAGGAGAAGCTGAGTAGCACCGTGATGTACTGGTTATGGTACTAAACTGTTGCATGGAGCGTCATGAGTTCAAAACTCACTTCGACTGTACAATTTTAATTTCTAAATTCGGTTCGAGTACATTCTAGAAGTATCCACAAATGTCAAGAATCATTGTACTGGAATGTTCTGCAGCTGCATACAGGGTGGTCCACTGATCGTGACCTGGCCAAATAACTCACGAAATAAGCGACAAAAGAAAAAACTACAAAGAACGAAACTTGTCTAGGTTGAAGAGGGAAACCAGATGGCGCTATCTTTGGCCCGCTAGATGGCGCTGCCATAGGTCAAACGGATATCAACTGCGTTTTTTAAAATAGGAACCCCCATTTTTATTACATATTCATGTAGTACGTAAAGAAATACGAATGTTTTAGTTGGACCATTTTTTTCGCTTTGTGATAGATGGCGCCTTAATAGTCACAAACATATAAGTACATGGTATCACGTAACATTCCGTCAGTGCAGACGGGATTTGCTTCATGTTTCATTACTCGTGTTCTTTGTAGTTTTTTCGCTTGATACTTATTTCGCGAGATATTTGGCCCAGTCACTATCAATGGACCACCCTGTATACACTGTATGTGTTCTGGCCGGAGGCAGTTTGCTCCGCGCTCTTGTATGTTCAAGTGCTGAATAAACTTTCGCCAAGTGAAGTTAGTGTTCGTCATTCATCTAATTACACCTTCTTCTACGTGACATTATTCTGGTGGAGGCGCTGGGTACTGGAACTTGTGATAGCGCACATTATCGACGACATAGTGGCTCCCATCAGGCCACGACAGAGCCGCCGTTTACGTGGCGAGAAACCAGAGTTCGAGCCGTATTCAACAGATCGCAATCTACCGGAGACAGAAGAAGAAGAGGACGTTACGACGAAAGCAACTGTGTGCTACCACATGAGACATCCTTCCGTGTTCTCTGGTGACGATGGCCAATATCTAAACAAGTGGCAGAAGGAATATGAGCGTATAGCGAAATTTAACAAATGGGATGACACCATGTGTTTGGCTAACATATTTTTCTACTTGGAGGGCACTGCCAAGCAATGGTATGAGAACAACGAGGAGAAGTTCACAAACTGGTAAGTATTCCAGGTGGAACTGCGCAAGTATTTCTGCGACACACAACGACAGAAGTGCAAGGCTGAAGATAATTAAAGTGCATGCACAGCGTCCAGGAGAAACTACAGCATCCTAAATTCAAGACGTCTTGGAGCTGTGTAAAATAGTTGATCCTAGAGTGAAGGAGGAAGATAAGGTTGCACATCTCATGAAGGGTGTTGCTGAGGACATGTATCAATCCCTACTTATGAAGGAGGTTTCGACAGCAGACGATTTCATAAAATGGTGCCACTATATCGAGACAATGCATCAAAAAAGAATTAAACACAAGAAGTTTGAACGGCTTCCAAATGTCGTATCGATGTTTGTGATGGAGGAAGCGACTGATTTCACAAGTGTTCTTCGTCAGATAGTGAGAGAGAAAGTTCAGAAGGCACTTGGATTCCATGGCGAGCAAAAAACTGAGACGCTTCAAGACGTTATAAGAGAGGAAGTGGAACAGACATTGAACCCAATCTCTAGTCCTTCATTTCCCTTTAAAACGGTGAAAACTTAGAGACCCAGGCGGAGGTACGTTCCTACAATGAAGCATGAGGAACCTGTTTGGGCACCAAGGAAGACTGACGTCTGGAGGACCCAGGATAACCAACCAGTATGTTTCCACGGCAGACAACGGGGACATGTGGTGCTTTATTGTCGAGAAAGGCGGTGGATATTTGATGAAGCCCGCGCCAGAAGACAGCAGACCGATCTTAGCCGATGCCAACTCCATGGCAACGAAGATGAACAAGAAGATGTGAGTACAGGACGACATATGTCACCATCGCTGCAAGCTAGCCGCTGGATAGGACGTCCCCCAACAAGCCGATCTAGGTCTCCATCGCCATTTACAAGCTCCAGCCGATCACCTAGCCGCCGCAACCAGGAAAACTTCAGGGCGTGACCTTCCTTGGAGGTGAGGCTGCCGAAGAGAAAAATCCTCCGCCGTCGATCACTACAAAAATGATAGGACACTACGTCGATATTCTCATGCATGGCAGACCAGCCCAAGCTCTTGTGGACTCTGGAGCATCATATTCAGTCATTTCGGAGAAGTACCGTTGCCAGTTGCAGAAAACCGTATTCGTCGACAGGAAAATATCTCTGCTGGAGGTGGCTAATCGGAAATACGTAAAACCTACAGGAAGATGTACCATTCGTGTGGGTATAAGTGGCCATACACAGCACTTGGAATTCATCCTCTTACAAGAGTGTAGTCATGACGTCATTCTCGGATGGGACTTTTCGAAAGCTTCTCAGTCAATTATAGACTGTGGTCGCCCGAAGATGATGCTAGACGGGATGAGGCAGGAAGATGCGCATCCGAGTGTGTGGAGACTATGTGTGCTGGATGAAGTGATTATTCCTGCAGACAGCGCTAGAAAGGTGGCTGTCATGTGTCATGCCATGCATCAACCCATGGCTCTTATAGTGGAATATAAGAGAAGCATACCACTGAAGAATAACCTGGTCATCCCAGCCCCTGTCGTCTCGTTTATAAACGGATTAAGTGAATAGTTAACGGTCGCTGAGAACTGCAGATCCTTCCAAGATCCATCTGCAAAGCAAACGCTGAGCCGTTAATTGAAGAACAGCTGAGCATCATAGAAACCTCCCATGCCGAGTCTGTGGGCGAAATTAGCGCTACCACTATGAGACAAGATTTTCTAGCTCGACTATCACCACATCTCACTAAGGAGCAACAGAAGAAGCTACTTGTCATTCTTCAAGAGTTCTCAGAATGCTTCAATCCACAGATAAAGAACAAATTAGACAAATCGACGATGAAGCACCCGATTAGCACTGGAGACCATCAACCAGTAAGCCAGAGAGCATACCAGGTTTTTATGTTGGTAACACCACGTAGCGCTCTGTATGAAAATCACTGACTGTGCTGTGTGCAGTCTGTGGCTGGTTCGCATTGTTGAAATATTCGCTATTGTAGTGTTGGGCAGTTGGATGTGAACAGCACGTAGCGTTGCGCAGTTGGAGGTGAGCCGCCAGCAGTGGTGGATGTGGGGAGAGAGATGGCAGAGTTTTGAGAGCGGATGATCTGGACGTGTGTCTATCAGAGAGAGTAAATTTGTAAGACTGGATGTCATGAACTGATATATATATATATATTATGACTTTTGAACACTATTAAGGTAAATACATTATTTGTTCTCTATCAAAATCTCATTTGCTGACTATGTCTATCAGTAGTTAGTTCCTTCAGTAGCTAGAATCTTTTATTTAGCTGGCAGTAGTGTCGCTCGCTGTATTGCAGTAGTTCGAGTAGCGAAGATTTTTGTGAGGTAATTAATTCATGAAAGGTATAGGTTATTGTCAGTCAGGGCCATTATTTTGTAGGGATTTTTGAAAGTCAAATTGTGTTGCGCTAAAAATATTGTGTATCAATTTAGTGTTGATCAGAATAAGTAAAGAGCGAAATGTCTGAGTGCGTTCAGTTCTGCTCAGCTGTTTGAAAATCAAATAATGTAAGAGGTTTATCAGCACAGTAATTCACTAATTTTTCTAAGGGGACGTTTCATATGCCGACCCTTAGCCTAGGATACCTCACTGGAATCGTCTGATTTTTCTTGTAGTTGTGTAATTAGTGTAGCTATTGTTTTTTGCTAGTGCGTAATTATAGAGAGAATTTCCTTTGTAGTTGTAGTTTTTCGTTGTTGTACAGTAAAACAGTTGTGGCATGCATGTAGATTTGCACCATGTATTTTGCAGCTGCGCTTGCAATTAACTAGATATTACTTTCAGTGCTATATTAATGTGTTTTCTTATTTTTGCTCTTCAAATTGTGCTTTTCTTGCTATCATGTGAAATACGTGATAATTATGGCGTGTGAAAAACGTAACACTAAGCTCCAAAGTAAATTGAGAAATGATAGTGACGACGAGCGTAGCTTATCAGCACCACCGTGTAATGAATTAACAGACATTCAAAGTAGTAGTTTGGTAATTGTGCATAGGGAAATGAAGCGGGCGGCAAATAATGGTGTAGACAGTGAAACAATTAGTGAAAAGGAAAGCATTATCAATCGATCGGTCGGCAACAGCTCGCCTCAGGAATCCGAAATGACAGGACACAATCTTGCAAATACTGTAGATTCAGGTTTTGCGTCCTCACCATTTTCTCAAATAAGTCAAGACACATTTTCTGCTTTTCAAAATGCGATTATTGCCGGTTCAAATGCACTGCCGAATAGCACTGAGGAACATGTTTCAGACACCAGTGCATTGTTATTACAATTAATGCAACAAATGGGACAAAAGCTTCAAAAGTTAGACACAATTGAACAAAATCAGTGACAAACACAGCAAAAGTTAGACACAATGGAACAAAATCTTCAAAAGTTAGACACAATGGAACAAAATCAGAGACAAACACAGCAACAGCTTCAAAAGTTAGACTCAATGGAACAAACACTTGAACAAACACGTCAACGTTTAACTGCTGAGTTACTTAAAATCGAATCGAAATGTCAAAAAGTCTGTAATGACACAAATTTGTGAGCATTTTCAACCTATTTTTTCGCGTCATGAAAATGCATTACAGAATCACGAAGCAGCCATAAAAGGACTGCAAACTATTCTTCATGAAAATCACAACACCTTGCAAGCTAAAATCGACTGAGTTGCATCTACTGTTTCGGTTACGTGACTTGCAAAACCTCAGGAAAACTTAAAGGACGTGGTAGATACGCTTTCAACACAAATGGACACTCTGAAACTTGGTTCAGAAAAACACATTGAGGAAATCAGTTCACTATCGGAAAAGGAGCCGAACTTTCAGATCAGTTCACTAACTTATCTACAAAGGTAGATGACGATCTGAATGACACAAGACCCGTAGCCTTCACTGACACAGTAGAGTATGAACAAATTAGAAAATTCAAACAAAATCAAAATCAAATCAATACACAGTACAAAAGAGAAATCCGTGGAGTACAAGATCGGTTGACACAGGTGATACAAGAATCACATATTTCAGAGGACACTCGCACTGCAATACGGGAGGAGGGACATAGAAGTACGGAACAGCCACAAAATACGAGGGCTATTCACAAAGTACATTACGTATTCTTTTGTGTCCGTTAGGGGCGGGGCTAGCGCGGCCATCTTGGTGTCATGGCATTCCGCCGCTCAGTCGGCATCCTGCCGTGCTAGTGAGAAGTTCGTGCTGTACTCCGTTGAGTTACTGTGACAGTTTGAAATGTCAGCGTTAATTGAAAATGCCGTGAAGTGTGAAGTGCGTGCTGTAATAAGGTTTCTGACTGCAAAAAACTGTACACAGATAGAAATCTATCAGCAGCTTTGTGAAGTGTATGAGGACAACATAATTGCTGAAGGTGGAGTGCGTCAATGGGTCATAAAATTTAAAAATGGCCGAACTTAGTTCACGACGAAGAGCGAAGTGGAAGACCCAGCATAGTGACTGCCGAACTTATCGAAAAAGTCGATTCCGCGGTCCGTGAAAACCGTAATTTCACAATAACGGAACCCTCTATGAGTTTTCCACAAATTTCACGAAGTTTGTTGCACCAAATCATTACCGAAAAGCTTGGTTACCACAAGTTTTATGCAAGATGGTTACCAAAAATCTTGACAGAGATTCACAAAAAATCAGCGAATGGCTGCAGCATTAACGTTTTTGGACGCTTACGAGAAAGATGGCGACTCATTACTCGATCGCATCGTTACTGGTGACGAAACATGGGTTAAGCATGTGAACTGCGAGACAAAATTGCAGTCAATGCAGTGGGGGCACACAAATTCCCCCCAAAAACACAAGAAATGCATGCAGACAATGTCGGCAAGGAAGATGATGGCGACTGTCTTTTGGGACAGAAAAGGTGTGATTTTTTGTGGATTTCCTGGAAAGAGGCACTACAATAAACTCTCAAAGGTATTGCCATACTCTGCACAACCTCAGAAGAGCAATACAAAACAAGAGCAGGGGAGAGTTGGGCTCAAAGATCTTGCTGATTCAAGACGACGCCCGAGCCCACACAGCAAATGCCACTCGTGAAGTTCTCGAATCTTTTAAGTGGGAGTTTTTCCTCATCCGCCTTACAGTCCCGACCTGGCACCGAGCGACTTCCACTTATTCCCAGCAATGAAGAAGTTGTTGGCTATGCAGCGTTTTGATGACGACGCACAGCTTCAAGAAGAGGTAACCACGTGGTTGAAGGCGCAGGCGGCCGAATTTTACGACGAAGGAATTTCCAAGCTCGTCCATCCCTTCGATAAGTGCCTTAATTTAAATGGCAACTATGTAGAAAAGAAGTATTTAAGTGTGGTTTTCATCTGTATATAATAAAAAAAATTTCCAATACTTTATTTATTTTTAATTCCAAAACGTAATGTACTTTGTGGATAGCCCTCGTAATAACACAGGGCACTTCGGAAATTATGAAAGAAATTGACAAGGTACACCGAATTTTGAGATGGAACCGCCGAAACGACGTAACAGTGACCGACATGCGATTCGCCGACATGATGATTTTGGCTATAAGCTGTTCATTACTACACGTAAATTCAAAACATTTAAGAATTCTGGCAACGACATTCATCCACAAGCATGGCTTCATCAATTCTCTCGTTGTTTTCCTCCCAACTGGTCATTAGAGCACAGATTAGAATTTATGTGTGGCTATTTAGAGAATGAACCAGCTGTAAGAATGCGATCGGTCATCCACGATTGTCACAGTGAAGGAGAATTTTATCATGCCTTCCTCTCAGCATATTGGTCTCAAGCTATGCAAGACCGAGTAAAACATAGCATCATAATGATGAAACATTTCGAACAGTCTTAATTCTCCAGTCTTGTGAAATATTTTGAAGACATGTTGCACAAGAGTCAGTACCTGTCAAACCCATACAGCCCCTCAGAACTCATCCGCATTTGCTTAATCAAATTGCCTGAACATTTACGACATATTATTTCGGCAGGACGTTGCAAAGACGACATTGAAGCGTTTCAGGGACTCTTACAAGAATTGGAAATTGACACTGACAGTCGCGGGACACGAAAACAGGAAAACTATCATTACAGGTCACATCCGTCACAATTCCGTGACGACAGAAACAATAACTGGGCACGACAAGTCTATTCTTACAACGCAAATCGTGACCAAAACAGACACCACCCGTATGACAACCGTTGGCAGAATAATAGTTACAGAGAAAGATCGCGTTTCTGTAGTAATGAATATCACAGAGGTAGCCATAGAAACAGACAATATGGGAACCAAAACAATTATTATCAAGGGAGACATAATAACTACAGACACAACGGTCCACCGTGCAGTTACGACTCATGGAGAAATTCTCCACCACGTGACTGACAAGAAAGAAACTATGGAATCTACCAACATGACGACAGACGATATAATCGTAACGATAGACCTGAATTTCATAAGAACTGGCGGGATTCAAACAGGGCAGAGCCCTCTCGCGAAGGTGAATTTGTAGAAGTTAGATCTCCAAATCCCAGTAACGACGCGCGACAACAAATATAACAGACAATGACTCGCACCGCAGGCATCCAGGTGCGCCGGCTGGGCTTGAGAAAAATAACATAAGCCAACCTTGAGAAAAATTCCAGTATTGGCTCTGAGCACTATGCGACTCAACTTCTGAGGTCATTAGTCCCCTAGAACTTAGAACTAGTTAAACCTAACTAACCTAAGGACATCACAAACATCCATGCCCGAGGCAGGATTCGAACCTGCGACCGTAGCGGTCTTGCGGTTCCAGACTGCAGCGCCTTTAACCGCACGGCCACTTCGGCCGGCAATTCCAGTATTCTTTACCGACGTATACCGCATGATAAATGCGTTCAAGTTGAAACTCTGAGTACTAGGAAGAGTAAAAGATTGCACCACATTTGGCATGTAAAACCGTTGATTGAAAGATAATCTGCTTTTTAACTTAGTCTTTGCTATAAAATTTTTCACTTCACGTTACAAGTCTCTTTGTCACACTTAGAGACTGTTAACATGCAAATATGTTTTAAAATTAACTATCCAGTCAAGAACCTAGGGAACTTATTTAGACAAGTAATTACAAATGCACTATTATAGTGAACAGAGGACACAATGTAATTGTGTGTGTAGATTCTTGCTTGTTAGTTGCACGATTACGTAACGACTATAAGGCTTACATACTTAGAACATATACCGGTACTGCTAATGAGATTTTAATGCAACATTTTGGTTTACTTGAAAAGATATTCTTTATTTGAAGTACTGACAAATTTACATTGTTGCTTTTGCGGTGTATCTGTTTTATATCTACACAGTTTTTCTGTATTAGTCTGGAAAGTAAAACATGTTTTATTAGTAACTTTGTGGTATAGCTACAATGAGACAGCCTTTTCCGTAGCACAACAATATGTTACAGTACAGTACTTACTTCATCACGGCAATAAGCGTTATAGCTACGATATCTATACGCAAAGCATTTCACTTTTGTTTATTACGAGGTAAGTACATTGATTTCTACATAACTTTGCTTACGGACGACGATAATTACGACACTTGGCACATTTTTTACCCTTAAGTAATGACAGAAATTATCTTACAACAAGACGCATAGTTTAGCTCTACAGTATTCGCATTTGAGTGATTAATTTTGTACTTAAAACATTTATTTTTAAAGATTTTTGAATAACAAAGATACAAAGGTTTTCTGTGATACATTTCATTCCATTGCTGTAATCGGTAACACCTGAGGGTATAATTACATTAATCTTCAGGGGGTACTTGCTGCTTTGTGTGCTAAGCGTATAGCGAGCGCTAGCAGCCCTAGCTAATATGGTATTTGCTTATACAACTTTACACATCGGTACCATATTTCTCTAACACAGAATTACACAGCTATCTGATTATTTAACAGAGAAACAAACATTTTTTTACTACGTCGGTGACACATGTTTACACAATTACACAGTTGAGTAACTTCATACTTATGAAATTGTATTTTGTCTGTACTTTGTGAACTGCTCATATTTTTTCGGAACCATTGTGATACTATGAGAGCTTTTTAAAGTACGTTTGAGGTAGATGACACTATTAAAATGAGCAGAGAATTTTTTTTAGGTTTTGAAATTATTGCAGAAAGCTACGACCTTTTTGAGATTTCGCTGAGGTGTTATGATGTTATTATTATGACGACGATGTGTATTATGCAGTTGAGGTACGTTTATGGTTCAAATGGCTCTGAGCACTATGGGACTTAACATCTGTGGTCATCAGTTCCCTATACCTTAGAAATTCTTAAACTTAACTAACCTAAGAACATCACATACATCCATGCCCGGCAGGATTCGAACCTGCGACCGTAGTGGTCACGCAGTTCCAGACTGAAGCGCCTAGAACAGCATGGCCACACCGGCCGGCCGTATGTTTATGATCAATAAGCTGATGCTATATGAGGAATTTGATTATACTACGTATTTATAATGATGAAATATTGAAGAAGTGTTGATGAATATGTATATGTGTAATAAGGTAAGGAATAATGAGTAGTGGTTAGGGACTCTGATTTGTAAAAACGGATATTGGAAACGAAGAATCGTACTTTAAGAGTTATGAAATGTGTATACATGCGTGAATGTTTCACAATGCCGTGAAATTTTTTTTTACACTGTTATATTTATAGGATTTTGTTTCTACACATTTGTAGCGCAAATTCTCAACCTGTGAAATTTTTTTATATGGGACTGTCACTGCTGTCGTAAATATTTCGGCAAGGAAACTAAGTGACATTGACGTCATGTGTTATGGGCGCCCAGCTGTGCCAGTCGCCTGGAGAAAAAGCCATTAGGTGAAAAAAAAGAGGCCATTAACCTCGCTATTGACATTTCTTTGTAGAAAGCATTTCAAATAAGACACACTCATACTTGAGACGTATGATTACAGTTTTGAGCTCATACTTTCTGATATTTACTGAAATGCCTAATGAAATGATGAGAAATATTTTATGTCTATACACCTGATTATGACTACTGTCTTTCTAGTTGAGAGATTTTTTAACTGCCTTATGAAATGCCATATGGATAGTGAATGATGTTTCATGCTTTGATTTGTATATATATTTGCCTATTTTGTTTAATATCTAGTTTCTAGCTGCACTGCAGCATCGGTTAAAATAAAATTTAATAGATGTACTAATGTAAATATTTTCTGTCTACAGATCCATTAAACAATAATTTTATGATCTACTTTCTTAAAAAAAGGGAACACAAATAGACATTTCTCTTCACAGGAATTGCATAAATAATTTTTTAACGATTTGGTAACTTGTCTGCTAGAGTAAGTTATTGTGATGCATCTCTCTAGTGTTACAATGTGACATAGGTATTAGACATGGCCATCTTACTGTAATATTTTTTCTGCTTGAGCTCTGTCATGTTTAGGTATAAGTTAGAGCATTTGCTGCTGCTGTTTGCCAGGCATAGTGCTACTGAATGTTACTTTGTATTACTCTGTTAAGCCAGTTTTACTACTGATTTATATTTCTTGTTTCTCCACATTGGCTCATATTAGTTGTGATGATGCATTTGCTCTGCTAATTTAGATTTACTGCTGCTAGCTTTGCCAATTAGCATTTTTTTGTAATTGCAGTTTGTGTTAATTGTTTTGTGCTGCTGCATTGCCTCATCCCTTAGTATATATATCTGAGCACAGTAGATTTAAGTTAGCTTAAGAGGGGGTAGACTATATAAGAAACTAACGATGAAGAATAGGGATAGAATGCAGTGAGAAGTAATGTGAAAAAGATTTGGACAAAACTGAGTATTGTACAAATAGAAATATTTATTTTGAAAGAGGATATGAACCAAACAGTAGGGTTTAGGGATGACAGGTTCAGGTAGGATTTTCTTGGAAATAAATTATGAGGTAAGATAATGAAAAATAAATAATGAGGTAAGAAATAAGCGAACATATAAATACAGAAAGCATGTTTGGACAGGATTTTTTTGGTGGAAACAAATGTTGAAATAAGAGGAAAGATCTATGGAATGAAGTTTTGTATTGGACTGCAGTACTAGACGTCTCACTGAAAACAAACCCTGTCCTTTCCTTTTGTGTTATTCCGCTATGTGTTTGTGTACCCTTGTGTATTCGTGTTCATCCTGTCTTTATATGTTTAGTGATAAGAGTTATGTTGTAGAATTTTTCTAATAATACGTTATTTTCTTTGTAAAGATGTTTAGACACTATTTAACTGTTTTGTTTCAAAGCTCATGTGTGAAATTAATGTTTCGAAAACTATTCTCATTATTTTATTTATTTACTTATGTCATAATTCCTGTAACACTGATGTACATGTTTATTTCTATTCTTTTGTAAAGCCTGTATTACTACAAATGTTATCTGTATTATTATGTTTTTAATGATGTTTTCTGTACCTTTGTGATTGTATTCTCATGTTATAAAATTATAATTGACACCAGTTCATCAAATTAAGTAACTTGTAAGCATTCATTTCACTGGACACATTTCTGTTGGTCATATACATGCACAATATGTGAGAAGTCCGGACTGTTAGTGTTTGCACATGTGTTAATAATTCAGCAAGGGACTGGTTAACAGCATTGCTGGTTCTAAGGACAATTCCAAAAACTTTGTGAGTGCACTAGTGGTGGTTTATGGACTTGCTAAATTGTCTGCAAGACTTGTTAATGGTGATTGTGCACCTGCACAGTCGCAACAGATGGCTGCTGGCCACCTCTACAAGGACTACAGTGGGTCTACACCTTTGATGACCCACCAATACCATAATTTCTACAAGGACTGCAGTGGGTCTACACCTTTGATGACTCACCAGTACCATTATTTCTACAAGGACTGCAATGGGTTTGCACCTCTGGTGGCCTACCATTACCATACTCTCTACCAGGACTACATTGGGTCTGCTCTGTGATGACCTACCTACCAATATTCTTCAAAACTTCGACTGACTCTGTTGTGGGTTCCTCTGTTGTGGCCCATTACCTGTCTGCATGTCAACAGTCAGCATTATCTTTCTGTTGGAAGGACAACACTACTTCTTCAAGACTGCATGGAAATCCACTACTTCCATTTGCATTTTCTTTTACTGCTCAGACTTTGTACATAAAATTGTAATTAATACTGTGATGAATGATCAGGACTGTCTTTATGGACTGTGAGAAAATCTTTGCTTTTGACCAACAGTATATCAATAAGTGTGTGCTTTTGATATCTTTGTTATTGTAATTATGAAAATTTTTATCAAATTATTATTAGCCACTGCCCAAAACAATTTGTAAAATTTTTTGTGGGGAGCATGGGCGGTATGTAAGTAGGCTGTTCAGTTTTTTATGTTGGTAACACCACATAGCGCTCTGTATGAAAATCACTGACTGTGCTGTGTGCAGTCTGTGGTTGGTTCGCGTTGTTGAAATATTCGCTATTGTAGTGTTGGGCAGTTGGATGTAAACAGCACGTAGCGTTGCGCAGTTGGAGGTGAGCCGCCAGCAGTGGTGGATGTGGGGAGAGAGATGGCAGAGTTTTGAGAGCGGAAGATCTGGACGTGTCTCTATCAGAGAGAGTAAATTTGTAAGACTGGATGTCATGAACATATATATATATATATATATATATATATATATATATATATATATATATATATATATATAATGACTTTTGAACACTATTAAGGTAAATACATTATTTGTTCTCTATCAAAATCTCATTTGCTGACTATGTCTATCAGTAGTTAGTTCCTTCAGTAGCTAGAATCTTTTATTTAGCTGGCAGTAGTGTCGCTCGCTGTATTGCAGTAGTTCGAGTAACGGAGATTTTTGTGAGGTAAGTGATTCATGAAAGGTATAGGTTACTGTCAGTCAGGGCCATTCTTTTGTAGGGATTTTTGAAAGTCAGATTGCGCTGCGCTAAAAATATTGTGTGTCAGTTAAGTGTTGATCAGAATAAGCAAAGAGAGAGATGTCTGAGTACGTTCAGTTCTGCTCAGCTGTTTGAAAATCAAATAATGTAAGAGGTTTATCAGCACAGTCATTCATAAATTTTTCTAAGGGGACGTTTCAAAAGTATTAGAGATGTGAGAAGCTTCCTCAGATTATGTTCTTATTACTATCGTATTATCTAAGACTTTGCATCAAAGCCAGGCCACTCGAAGAGTTGTTAAAAGCTGATGCTAAATTTATCTGGGTGGTGCTCAACAAGATTCTATCTACATCTACATGTACATCTATGTGACTACTTTGCTATTCACAATAAAGTGCCTGGAAGAGGGTTCAATGAACCACCTTAAAGCTACCTCTCTACCGTTCCATTCTCGAACGGCATGCGGGAAAAACGAGCACTTACATTTTTCTGTGCGAGCCCTGATTTCTCTTATTTTATCGTGATGATCATTTCTCCCTATGTAGGTGGGTGCCAATAGAATGTTTTCGCAATCGGAGGAGAAAACTGGTGATTAAAATTTCATGAGAAGATCCCGTCGCAACGAAAAACGCCTTTGTATTAATGATTGCCACTCCAATTCACATATCATGTTTGTAACACTATCTCCCCTATTTCGTGATAATACAAAACGAACTGCTCTTCTTTGTACTTTTTCGATGTCATCCGTCTGTCCTACCTGATGTAGATCCCACACCGCGCAGCAATACTCCAGAATAGAGCGGACAAGCGTGGTATAATCGGTCTTTTTATTAGACCTGTTGCACCTTCTAAGTTTTCTGCCAATGAATCGCAGTCTTTGGTTTGCTCTACCCACAGTATTATCTATGTGATCGTTCCAATTTAGGTTATTTGTAATTGTAATCCCTAAGTGTTTAGCTGAATTTACAGCCTTCATATTTGTGTGACTTATCGCGTAATCGAAATTTAGCTGATTTCTTTTAGTACTCATGTGAATAACTTCACACTGTTCCTTATTCAGGGTGAATTGCCACTTTTTGCACCATACAGATATCTAAATCATTTTGCTAGTCGTTTTGATCATCTGATGACTTTACAAGACGGTAAATGACAGTATCATCTGCAAACAATCTAAGACGGCTACTCAGATTGTCTCATATGTCGTTAATATAGATCAGGAACAATAGAGGGCCTATAACACTTCCTTGGGGAACGCCGGATATTACTTCTATTTTACTCGATGACTTTCCGTCTATTACTCCGTAGGCACGCAGTTTGGCGTGAAGACGCTTGTGAGGAACGGTGTCGAAAGCCTTCTGGAAATCTAAAAATATGGAATCAATTTGACATCCCCTGTCGATAGCACTTATTACTTCACGAGTATAAAGAGCTAGTTGTGTTTCACAAGAACGATATTTTCTGGAACCGTGCTGACTACATGTCAATAAATCGTTTTCTTTGCGGTGAATGATGTCTGGAATGATGTCAACCTTTCTTTCGATGTGCTGCGAAAAGCTCTGACGACTGACCCTGTACTTGGTCTGTATGATGAGAGAGCACCTACAGAACTACACACACAGATGCCAGTGGGCATGGGATCGGTGTTGTTCTGGTGCAAATTTCGGATGGAAAAGAGAATGTTATAGCCTATGCTTATAGGACACTTAGAAAATCCGAGAGAAACTACTCAACTACAGAAAGAGAATGTCTTGCTGTGATCTGGGCCATGTGCAAATTTCGACAGTATCTCTATGGAAGGCCATTCACAGTTGTTACAGACCATCATTCACTTTGTTGGTTGACAGGTCTTAAGGATCCAACAGGACGACTCGCCAGGTGGCCACTACGTCTTCAAGAGTATGACATTACCATAGTGTACAAAAGTGGAAGAAAACACCAAGATGCCGACTGTCTCTCAAGAAACTCTGTGCAAGACCATCAAGACTTTGATGAAGATAGTGACTGTCTCGCTGCACTCTAGGATCTCTCTGCTGAGCAGAAGAAGGACGCCAAGATATCTCAAATTACGCTTGCCTTTAATCGATCAGAGGATGTGAAAGGACAATTTGAGGTAGTTAATGGATTACTTTGCAAGAAAAAGTTTGATCCGTTTGGAAAGAGGTGGCTACCAGTGATTCCTAAACACATGCGCTTAGATGTTCTACAGAAATTCCATGACACACCTGAGGCCGGACATTTAGGATTTATTAAGACCTACGATAGAATCTGCAAGAGATTTCTCTGGCCAGGTTTATTTAGGAGCGTCCGTCACTATATGTTGCACTGTAGAGAGTGCCAGAGGAGAAAGGCAGTTCCTCAGAAACCAGCTGGCCGACTCACACCAATTTCACCAGCCGAAACGCCTTTCCAGCGTGTTGGGATTGATCTCCTCGGACGATTTCCAACGTCTGCTAGTGGGAGTGGATGGATTATTGTCTGCACTGATTATCTGACACGCTACGCCATTACAAAAGCCGTGAAAACAGCCGAAGCATCCGAGGTAGCCAAATTCATCTTGGAAGACATTGTATTAAAACACGGTGCTCCAAGGTCGTTAATTACGGATCGAGGGAAAGTTTTTCAATCGAATCTTGTGACAGAGATAAACCGTTGGTGTAACATTACTCATTACATGGCGACTGCCTACGATCCTCAAACTATCGGGCTTACTGAACGCCTTAATAAGACCTTGGCCGACATGCTATCAATGTTGAGCAGAGCAACTAGGATGAGGTGCTATTTTTCGTGACCTTTGCCTACACACCCTCAAACAAGACACCACAGGATTTATGCCATTTTTCCTGGTGCATGGGCGTGAGGTGACTACGACGATGCCGGCCGGTGTGGCCGTGCGGTTAAAGGCGCTTCAGTCTGGAACCGCGTGACCGCTACGGTCGCTGGTTCGAATCCTGCCTCGGGCATGGATGTGTGTGATGTCCTTAGGTTAGTTAGGTTTAAGTAGTTCTAAGTTCTAGGGGACTGATGACCACAGATGTTAAGTCCCATAGTGCTCAGAGCCAACTACGACGATGGACACTGTGTTTCCGTTACACCCTGATGACGCGGACGACGACTACATCGGCCAGGTGTTAACCAGAGCTGAGGAAGCTCGGCAGTTAGCTCGACTCCGCACGCTGCAGGCTCAAGAAAACGATCACCGAAGGTATGACGCGAGCCACCGCCCCGTTTACCAGCCCGGTGACCTCGTCTGGATCTTCACTCCTGTTCGGAAGGTTGGTCTCTCTGAGAAGCTCTTCAGGCGCTACTTCGGACCTTATAAGGTTATAAGACAGTTGTCTGATGTTACTTACAAAGTTGAAGATTTCGACCCCGACGTAAGACGACGAAAGATCAGAGATGCGGTCCATGTCTTTCTAATGAAGCCCTACAAGGATCCTGCAATCCAGGGTAAATTCGAAGCTCCAGCGACGGGCAACAAGCGGAAAGGTGACGAAGAGCGTAGTGTCAAAAGAAGTTATGAGAAGATCACCGCCATAGCGAGCATCAGCCATCAGGAGTCAAGAGTATGCAGGACCAATGACTCGTTCCCGGACTAGGACGACGTAACACCGAGACGCTGTTCTATGAAGGACGGAACAAGTTCGCAGAAGAAGCTGAGCAACACCGTAGTGTAGTCGTTATGATACTTAACTGTTGCATGGAGGGTCGTAAGTTCAAAACTGACCTGGACTGTACAATTTCAATTCCTATATTCGGTTCGAGTACATTCTAGAAGTAAGAATCATTGTTCAGGAATGTTCTATAGCTGAATATATACCGTATGTGTTCTGGCCGGAAGCAGTTCGCTCCGCGTTCTTGTATGTGCAAGTGCTGAATAAACCCTCGTTAAGTGAAGTTACTGTACGTCATTCATCTAATTACACCTTCTTCTATGGGACATTATTTCTACGCATATATTTGCTTATGTAATTATTTACATACACTCCTGGAAATTGAAATAAGAACACCGTGAATTCATTGTCCCAGGAAGGGGAAACTTTATTGACACATTCCTGGGGTCAGATACATCACATGATCACACTGACAGAACCACAGGCACATAGACACAGGCAACAGAGCATGCACAATGTCGGCACTAGTACAGTGTATATCCACCTTTCGCAGCAATGCAGGCTGCTATTCTCCCATGGAGACGATCATAGAGATGCCGGATGTAGTCCTGTGGAACGGCTTGCCATGCCATTTCCACCTGGCGCCTCAGTTGGACCAGCGTTCGTGCTGGACGTGCAGACCGCGTGAGACGACGCTTCATCCAGTCCCAAACATGCTCAATGGAGGACAGATCCGGAGATCTTGCTGGCCAGGGTAGTTGACTTACACCTTCTAGAGCACGTTGGGTGGCACGGGATACATGCGGACGTGCATTGTCCTGTTGGAACAGCAACTTCCCTTGCCGGTCTAGGAATGGTAGAACGATGGGTTCGATGACGGTTTGGATGTACCGTGCACTATTCAGTGTCCCCTCGACGATCACCAGTGGTGTACGGCCAGTGTAGGAGATCGCTCGCCACACCATGATGCCGGGTGTTGGCCCTGTGTGCCTCGGTCGTATGCAGTCATGATCGTGGCGCTCACCTGCACGGCGCCAAACACGCATACGACCATCATTGGCA
The DNA here is from genome assembly GCF_023898315.1 of Schistocerca nitens. Lineage (NCBI taxonomy): Eukaryota > Metazoa > Arthropoda > Insecta > Orthoptera > Acrididae > Schistocerca > Schistocerca nitens. Next base: position 691,857,078 of record NC_064617.1, read on the forward strand.
CCAAGGCAGAAGCGACTCTCATCGCTGAAGACGACACGTCTCCATTCGTCCCTCCATTCACGCCTGTCGCGACACCACTGGAGGCGGGCTGCACGATGTTGGGGCGTGAGCGGAAGACGGCCTAACGGTGTGCGGGACCGTAGCCCAGCTTCATGGAGACGGTTGCGAATGGTCCTCGCCGATACCCCAGAAGCAACAGTGTCCCTAATTTGCTGGGAAGTGGCGGTGCGGTCCCCTACGGCACTGCGTAGGATCCTACGGTCTTGGCGTGCATCCGTGCGTCGCTGCGGTCCGGTCCCAGGTCGACGGGCACGTGCACCTTCCGCCGACCACTGGCGACAACATCGATGTACTGTGGAGACCTCACGCCCCACGTGTTGAGCAATTCGGCGGTACGTCCACCCGGCCTCCCGCATGCCCACTATACGCCCTCGCTCAAAGTCCGTCAACTGCACATACGGTTCACGTCCACGCTGTCGCGGCATGCTACCAGTGTTAAAGACTGCGATGGAGCTCCGTATGCCACGGCAAACTGGCTGACACTGACGGCGGCGGTGCACAAATGCTGCGCAGCTAGCGCCTTTCGACGGCCAACACCGCGGTTCCTGGTGTGTCCGCTGTGCCGTGCGTGTGATCATTGATTTTACAGCCCTCTCGCAGTGTCCGGAGCAAGTATGGTGGGTCTGACACACCGGTGTCAATGTGTTCTTTTTTCCATTTCCAGGAGTGTATAAATATAGGCCTATTTTGATCATGTTTTTATGTGGTATGAACTAATAAAGGTTATATAACAAACAGTTCAAAACAATTCCATTATACTGATTATTGGCTTCTTATCTGGGCCCCACAAGCGAAAATGGGCACTAGCTGCCACTGCGCGATGCAGAAAGTTGGTGTATACTATCGGAATAGAGGTACTAAAAACGACAAAGTTTATTAATGGCCAAAAAGAACTTCATAGTGTGTGTTCTTGATCAGTTTTGCGTGGTAAAGTGCTAGAAGTAAAATAACATTTCAAAACATCGACATTGATGCAGAAGAGAACTCAACAATTTTTTGTTTCTTTTCGTGTAGTGCATGTAATATTATATCTGGTTGATATGCAACTATCTGCTTGGTGTATAGCTTCTCTTCCATATTTAGTAAATAAAAGGGCATTTTTAGCAAACAATCTACTTTATTCATTTTAAAATCAGTGTAAGAATACTTGAGTTTCAACAAAACAGCGCCAAAATATGGAAAGTGATGTGAGTGAAAATTAGGTCTACAGGCAGGGATGTACCAGGGCCGTGGCGAGATATGCCCCCCCCCCCCCTCCCGCAGGGGCGCTAACATAGAGAGGACAAAAAAAACTGACAAGTTAAAAAAAATGAGGACAACGATTTAAGAATTAACTGGTAAAGGCATGTGAGTTTTCCTACCTCACATATTCGTATCTGCGGCTCTAGATAAGAATCCCTTTCCTTAGCAGGAGAATGGAAATGTACACTGTTGTCACTATGTCATTTCGTCCAAGCAGCATGTAAAGAACACGCATCACTTGGGTTGTGAGTCAACAGTATGCTTGGTTCATACGGCTGTTGCCCAAGGGTGTCCATACCTGGGGCAAAGGGGTGCTGGCCCTCCGCAACCCCTCCCAGCTCTCAGCAAAAGGAAAAAAATATAGTGTAATTATTTGTTTTTCGTTCAAGAAAATGATTTAAATGTCGGTAGTTGGTATAAGGTAGGTTTATGACAGTGGTGGAACTAGAACCCAACAAACTACCTTACAATCACTTTTTCTGTTGGCATCACGTTCAATAACGGAATTTTTGCTTTTACTTTACTACATTTTTGTAGGATATCAAAGATTGACCTCTGGGTCTTCAAGCAAATTAAACGTTGTGTAACTGAAGGCTTCCAAGAGTTGCTGATTCCTGCGAGCTGAGGACTGGAGTAAATCTTTTTAAGCTAGATTGCTCAAAAATACTTGAAAAAATAATAGGTGAAATGAGAAACAGATATCACATACATACACCATTTCATCTCAAATTAATTTCCTACCAGAAAAGTGTTAAACGAAAGGTCAGTATCTTATTTTTTAAAATATACAACAGACTTTGCTGTCAATATAACAGAAATATGAAAACAGCAGATGTAATTAACGAAATAGCTGCTTTCAGATTCCAATAGAAAAAGCTGGTGAAGAACACTACGCAGACTTCCATTTGGGTATTTCGAATTTTCTTTCTTGCAAGGTACGGCTTAAGAGGTGTCTATCCAAACATCGAAATAGCTTTGAGGATATTTATGACAATTTCAATGCAGTTTCAGCAAATTAAAGGTGATGTGAAGCTAGTTAAGGTCGGGTATAGGTGAAGCAAACAGTCAAATTTAGCTATATTGTCGGTAGAATATGACACAGTTGCTAAATTTGACTTCAATAACGATATCAGTGAGTCTGCTGCACTCAAAGCAAGGAAACTGAAAGAAAAATTAGAATAAGAACATATTTCTTGGAAAGAAATGTGTTCTCAACATTTAATAACAGTTTCTTTTCTTTTATTACCTGTTAATGATTCTTACTTGGTTAATAATTTAATAGGAGCAAATAAAATCTGTTCTTTTTTATACATTATGATAAAATCAATATACAATAACTGCCACAAATAATAAGACATAGATTTTATTATACTTGCAACAGTTCTTTTATATTGTTTGACAGTTCCTATTTACTACAATGATAGATTTACACTACTGGCCATTAAAATTGCTACACCAAGAAGAAATGCAGATGATAAACGGGTATTCATTGGACAAATATATTATACTAGAACTGATTACATTTTCACGCAATTTGGGTTCTTAAATCCTCAGAAATCAATACCTAGAACAACCACCTCTGGCCATAATAACGGCCTTGATACGTCTGGGCATTGAGTCAAACAGAGCTTGGATGGCGTGTACAGGTACAGCTGCCCATGCAGCTTCAACACGATACCACAATTCATCAAGAGTAGTGACTGGCGTATTGTGACGAGCCAGTTGCTCGGCCATCATTGACCAGACGTTTTCAATTGGTGAGTGATCTGGAGAATGTGCTGGCCAGGGCAGCAGTCGAACATTTTCTGTATCCAGAAAGGCCCGTACAGGACATGCAACATGCGGTCGTGCATTATCCTGCTGAAATGTAGGGGTTCGCAGGGATCGAATGAAGGGTAGAGCCACGGGTCGTAACACATGAAATGTAACGTCCAGTGTTCAAAGTGCCGTCAACGCGAAGAAGAGGTGACAGAGATGTGTAACCAATGGCACCCCATACCGTCGCGCCGGGTGATACGCTTCCAATGTGCGTTCACCGCGATGTCGCCAAACACGGATGCGACCATCATGATGCTGTAAACAGAACCTGGATTCATCCGAAGAAAGGACGTTTTGCCATTCGTGCACTCAGGTTCGTCTTTGAATACACCATCGCAGGCGCTCCTGTCTGTGATGCAGCGTCAAGGGTAACCGCAGCCGTGGTCTCCGAGCTGATAGTCCATGCTGCTGCAAACGTCGTCCAACTGTTCGTGCAGATGGTTGTTGTCTTGCAAACGTCCCCATCTGTTGACTCAGGGATCTAGACGTGGTTGCACGATCCGTTACAGCCATGCGGATAAGATGCCTGTCATCTCGACTGCTAGTGATACGAGGCCGTTGGGATCCTGCACGGCGTTCCGTGTCACCCTCCTGAACCCACCGATTCCATATTCTGCTAACATTAATTGGATCTCGACCAACGCGAGCAGCAGTGTCGCAATACGATAAACCGCAATCGCGATAGGCTACAATAAGATCTTTATCAAAGTCGGAAACGTGAAGGGACGCATTTCTCCTCCTTACACGAGGCGTCACAACAACGTTTCACCAGGCAACGCCGGTCAACTGCTGTTTGTGTATGAGAAACCGGTTATAAACTTTCCTCATGTCAGCACGTTGTAGGTGTCGCCACCGGCGCCAACCTTGTGTGAATGCTCTGAAAAGCTAATCATTTGCATATCACAGCATCTTCTTCCTGTCGGTTAAATTTCGCGTCTGTAGCACGTCATCTTCGTGATGTAGCAATTTTAATGGCCAGTAGTGTAATTTGTTGTGTGCACCTGCCTGGCTGTACTGATGGAACAGGCCAAGCCAAAGAGGAAAATATCCGGTTTTTATACCGTTTAGTAGCCGATCAGTGGGGTTATGTTCGACTCACCTCCTAGATCGACTCAGTTAGTGCCATATGGTCACATTTTCAACAATATTTTCACCATCCAGCACGTTACCAAAACAACCTCAGTTCCTGCCAGAACAACCACAAACTTTGTTCGCCATTGTGGAATCTGTGTTTTCCATTCACAACATCAGTGACAAAACTGCAAAATATTTTTCAGTACTGTACCTTATAGGTGAGCATCAATCCATTATCAGCAATTTAATCCTATAATCACCTGTCTTTTGCAAATTTGAGATAGCTAAGGCACCATTATTACAATTATTATGCAAGTCATTTTAATAACAAATCTACGAAGTAATTTTCTCACAGTATTTGAACAGAGAGATACCTTTGCTATTTTGGCACCTTGTATGTACTACTGAATCATAAACCAATATCAGACAGAGCACTGCAGCCATAATGGTATGGAAACTGCTTCACAGAACCCAGTTTCCTTACTAACTAATAAAGGACTCATGCAACAGGTGACCATGTTTTCGCACTACAAGACGAATGTCCTTGTTACCCTGCAGCCACTAGTGGACATGCACCTGGTAGCCGCACTGTGCTACGACATGACAAGCAGTAACCGTGCAGATCCAAATGCTCCAGGTGTTTCATAAAAAACTGACTACAGAGCCACGGCAGCTATCTTGGCCTACACCGCGGCTGGTGGTAACCGAGCAGGACCAAACCTGTCCAAAGATTCATGACGCTCCCACCACATAACAAGGATTGCTGGTTACCGAGATGAACCACGGTCGGCTGACAATAACGAACTAGCCAGCACCACACACTACCAGGGGAGTGCTAGCGGCAACTGACAGATTACGCGATAATGCTTATTCCGTACCTGTTTCAGTGCATCCACGCGCAAGTTCACATCTCCATGCGAGCACGCAAATGCTACTGGTGATCTTCACTAGGCGTCAGAGGTCGCGAAATTATTAAAGTACGCTAAGCCTCCAGACATGTGAATCACGCTAGTTTGCTTCTCGCACCTTACCATTCTGGCCACCTCTGCGTATTTGACATTAGTACCAACCATCATTTTCTGATCGTGTCGGGTTTCGAGATAAGCACGATTCCAGACAACATTATCTGTCCTCACACTTCAGAATCTTTGCCTCATGTCAAGGTAGCAAGTGGTCTAATTATTACGTCGTATGGCTATACTACCTGCACCATTGACTTCGGCCTTGGAAATACATTTACGTGGGCTGTTTGCTGGTAGAAGACAATGAAACCATTTAGGGACAGACTTTCTGCTCTGCAGTCATCGGCGCCCTGATTTGAAAGACGGAGTCCTTTTCAACAGGCCTGTGGCTAGAGCATTCGGCACCAGTTGTTCTGTGGCACACAGAAGCATTCAAACCTCTTGTTCGAAAACTTCAACTGTTACAGCCCTCAGTGAGCAGTCAGGTGATAGCAACAAGTCAGTTATACACAGACACCAAAAAAGAACGTCTAGCATTGCAAGAGGAGAATTCCTTTTTACGCGAGACCCTTCTAAACGTAAGCTATCATTATCGAAAAACTCCTCAGTCACCAACACTAATCGTCAACCATGACATCACTTTCACCACAGGCATTCTGGAAACAGTAGAGAGCTTATAACTGCGCAGAGAAACATCTATGAACTTCAGTGGGTCCAAAATGAATACCAGACAAAACACTGCGGGCCATAAGGATGAGCAAGAAGCCTCACAGAATTCAAGTGTCCTTACTAAGTGAACCGAAAGTACTCTACAGTTTCCGATGAGTGAGTTTTCGAGTATCAAAATATATGGCTTAAAGGGTGTTATCTTAAGATTGCGTTGACTTAGAAGTGTCAATTTTATACACCGCCAAAGGACGATAGACTTTAGTATGTGACCAAAGTATTAAACCTGATACCTCTACCTATTCCTGAAGGCGTGTTAACTGATAGACGGACAGACCGACAGTCAGACAACAAATGACAAAAGAGATTGCTTTTTCGTATGGTATCATTGTAAATTAACATTTTTTGTGTTTTCTGGCGTATTTTTGCTGTTGAACTATGTTTCTTTCCAAATTTGACGATCCTTGGTCAACTGACAGTACCCTATAGGTTTCGGTGAGTGAACAATCGACGATCGAAATATGTGACATAAATGGCCATATCTTTTGATTGCATTGACTTCGAAGCTTCAATTTTGTACATCATCAAGGGGCCGTAGACCTTAGTATGCGACAACAGTTTCAATTTGATACCTTTACCGATTCCGGAGAAGAACGAGTGTTAAATGCTGGACGGACAGACAGACGGACAACAAATGACAAAAGACATACTTTTTTGTTTGATATTTTTGCAAATTAACGCTTATCGGATTTTCTCACGTATTTTCCCTGTTATACTTTCTTTGTTACCAAATTTGAAGATCCTAGGTCATCCAACAGTACCCTATAGGTTTCGATGAGTGAGTTTTAGAGTATGAAAATATGTTACTTAAATAGCCGTATCTTTTGACTGGACTGACTTAGAAGATTCAATTTTGTACACCACCGGCGGAGCGTAGACATTAGTAAGGGACATAAATTTCAACTCGACACCTCTATCCATTCCTGAGAAGAAACGGTGTTAGTTCTTGGACGGACAGAACGGACGTCGCGCAACAATTGACGAAAGAGATATTTTTCGTGTGATATAATCACGCACTTTACATGTAGTTTTGCAATTAAACCTTACTTCTTGTCGACTTTGACGATCCTAGGTCAACTGAAAGTACACTGCAGTTTTTGATAAGTGAGTTTTCGAGTATGAAATACGAGACGTAAATAGAGATAACTTTTGATAGAATTGACTTGGAAGCTTCAACCCTGTAAACCACCAAGGGACTGTAGGTCTCAGTATGCGATATAAATTTCAACTTCTCTATTCATTCCTGTGAGCAAGCCGTGTTACCTCATGGACAGGCAGATCGACAGCCGGATAATAAATGACCAAAGAGATATTTTTTCGTATGATGGACCTTGTTGTGGTGTGGCTTGCGTGCCTCAGCAATACAGATAGCCGTACTGTAGGTACAGCCACAAAGAAGCAATATCTTTTGAGAGGCCAGAAAAACTTATGGTATCTGAAGAGGATCATCAGCTTTTTCAATAGTTACATGGGCATCAGTCTGGATGATTGACTGGTATGGCCTGGGAACATCAATCAAAACGACCATGCCAGCATCTCGTGGTCGTGCGGTAGCGTTCTCGCTTCCCGCGCCCGGGTTCGGTTCCCGGCGGGGTCAGGGATTTTCTCTGCCTCGTGATGGCTGGGTGTTGTGTGATGTCCTTAGGTTAGTTAGGTTTAAGTAGTTCTAAGTTCTAGGGGACTGATGACCATAGATGTTAAGTCCCATAGTGCTCAGAGCCATTTGAACCATTTGAACCAAAACGACCTTGCTGTGCTGGTACTGCGAACGGCTGAAAGCAGGCAGAAACTACAGCTGTAATTTTTCCTAACGACATGTAACTCTGTTCTTTGGTTAAATGATGATGGCGTTCTCTTGGGGGAAATATTCTGAGGTAAAATAGTCCCTCATTCCGATCCCCGGGTGGTGACTACTCAGGAGGATGTCGTCATCAGGAGAAACAAAACTGGCATTCTATGGATCGAAAGTGGAATGTTAGATCCTTTAATCGCGCAAATAGTTTAACAATTTAAAAAGGGGAATGGATAGATTGAAGTTAGATGTAGCAGGAATTAGTGAAGTTCGGTGACAAGAGGAACAGGACTTCTGGTCAGATGAATACAGGGTCACAAATACAAAATCAGATAGAGGTATTGCCGGGGTAAGTTTGATAATGAATAAGAAAATAGGAATGCGGATAAGCTAGTATGAACAGCATGGTGAATACACTATCATAGCTAAGATAGACACAAAGCCCACACTTACCACAGTAGTGCAAGTTTACATGCCAAGTAGCTCCGCAGGTGATGAAGAGGTTGAGGAAATGTGTGATGAGATAAAAGAAATTATTCATAAATTTAATGGAGGCGAAAATATAAATATGATGGGGGAAGACTCATAAAAAAAGTTTGTATATGTGGAAGAGACCTGGAGACATCAGAAAGTTTCAGATTAATTATATAATGGTTAGACAGAGATTTAGGAACCAGATTTTAAAATTGAGATATTGGAAAAAGGAAGGAAATTAAGGAGTGGGATCTGGATAAGCCAAAAGAACCAGAGATTGTTGAGAGCTTCTGAAGGGACGTTATACAACGGTTGATTAGAGCAGGAGACAGGAATATAGTAGAAGATGAATGGGTTGTTTTAAGATATGAAATACTGAAGGCAGCAGAGGATCAAATAGAAAAGAAGACAAGGCCTACTTGGAATTCTTGGATAACACAACAGATACTTAATTTAATCGACGAAAGGAGAAAATTTAAAACTGCAGCAAATTAAGGAGGCCAAAGGGAATACAAACGTTTAAAGAATGAGACAGGAGGTCAAAATGGCTAAGTACGAATAGCTAGAGGAGAAGTGTAAGAGTTTACAAGCATACATCACTAAACCAGTCCTAAGCAAAAACGGGGAAGCTGAAAGGTCGAAGGGAGATGAAATTGAAAGCAATGTTATAGAAAGGGAAGCGGACATAGATGAAAAGGAGATGAGAGACATGAAACTGCGAGAAGAATTTGACAAAGCTCTGAAAGATCTAAGTCGAAACAAGGCCCTGGGAGTAGACGATATTCCGTCACAACTAATGATAACCTTGGGGGACTAGTCATGACAAAAGTCTTCCATACAGTGTGATACATGTTTGAGACAGGCAAAATACCCTCAGACTTCAAGAAGAATGTAGTAACTCCAATCCCAAAGAAAGCAGGTGTTGTCCATAGCTCGTGGTCGTGCGGTAGCGTTCTCGCTTCCCGCGCCCGGGTTTCCGGGTTCCATTCCCCGCGGGGTCAGGGATTTTCTCTGCCTCGTGATGACTGGGTGTTGTGTGCTGTACTTAGGTTAGTTAGGTTTAAGTAGTTCTAAGTTCTAGGGGACTGATGACCATAGATGTTAAGTCCCATAGTGCTCAGAGCCATTTGAACCATTTTGAAAGCAGGTGTTGACAGGTGTGAAAATTACCGATCAATCAATTTAATAAATCACAGCTGCAAAATATTAGCACGAATTCTTTATGGAAGAATTCAAAAACTGGTAGATGCCGACCACGGCTCATTCAGAAATTAGGAACACTAGAGACAATACTGACCCTACAACTTATCTTAGAAGATAGGTTAAGGGAAGGCAGACCTACATTTATAGCATTTGTAGACTTAGAGAAAGCTTTTGACAATGTTGACTGGAATACTTTCTTTGAAATTCTGAAGGTAGCAGGGGTAAAATAGGGAGCGAAACGCTATTTACAGCTTGTACATAAACCAGATGGCAGTTATAAGATGGTTCAAATGGCTCTAAGCACTATGGGACTTAACATCTGAGGTCATCAGTCCCCTAGACTTAGATCTACTTAAACCTAACTAACCTAAGGACATCACACACATCCATGCCCGAAGTAGGATTCGAACCTGCGACCGCAGCAGCAGCGCGGTTCCGGACTGAAGCGCCTACAGCCGCTCGGTCACAGCGGCCGGCGCAGTTATAAGGGCAAGGGGCATGAAAGGGAAGCAGTGATTGAAAATGGAGTGCGAAAGGTGTTGTAGTCTATCTCTAATGATATTGAACATGTACATTGAGCAAAAAAAAACATTGAGGTTTGCCAATGACATTGTAATTCTTTGAGAGGGGGCAAAGGACTTGGAACAGCAGTTAAATGGAATGGGCAGTGTCTTGAAAGGAGGAGACAAGATAAAAACCAACAAAATGAAAACAAAGTAATGGAATCTAGTCGAATTAAAACAGGTGATGCTGAGAGAATTAGATTAGGAAACGAGACACTTAAAGTAGTAGGTGTGTTCTGCTATTTGGGCAGCAAAATAACTGACGATGGTCGAAGTAGAGAAGATATAAAATGTAGACTGGCAATGGAAAGAAGAGTATTTCTGAAGAATAGAAATTTGTTGACATCGAATGTGGATTTCAATGTTAGGAAGCATTTTCTGAAGATATTTGTCTGGAGTGTAGCAATTTAGGAAGGTGAAATATGTACGAGATACATTTTAGGTAAGAAGAGAATAGAAGCTTTTGAAATGTTGTGCTTCAGAAGAATGCTGAAGATCAGATGGGTCGATCACGTAACTAATGGGGATGTACTGCATAGAATTGGGGAGAGACAGAATATGTTGCAGAATTTGACCAAAAGAAGCAGTTGATAGGACACATTTTGAGATATCAAGGGATCACAAAATTAGTACTCGATGGAAGTGTGGGGGTAAAAGTCGTAGTGGAGATAAACAAAGTAATCAGATTCAGAAATATGTAGGTTGCAGTAGTTATTCAGAGATGAAGAGGCTCACACAGGATAGAGTGGCATGGGGAGCTGCATCAAACCAGTCTTCAGATTGAAGACCACAACAACAACATTACTTTATTGCAGACTAGCACTTTTCGGATTTTCTAGTGAACTTTTGCTGTTAAGTCTTCCTTCTTGCCAAATTTGACGATCCGAGGTCAATTGACAGTACCGGTAAGCTATAGGTTTCGAGGAGTTTGTAGTCGAGAACAAAATACGTGACTGAAATGGCCATATATTTTGATTGCATTGACGTAGAAGCTTCAGTTTCGCACGACCTTACTACACAATAGTTCCAACTTGATACCTTTACCCATTCTGGAAAGAAGGCGTGTAAGGTGATGGATGGACAGATCGACTGCTGGACAACAGATGACATAAGAATTTTTTTCGCATGATAGTATTGAAAATTAACATTTCTCGGATTTTCTCATGTATTTTTCCTGTTAAACCTTCTTTCGTGCCAAATTTGAAGATTCTAGGTCGACTGTCAGTGCACTATAGATTTAGATGAGTGAGTTTTCGAGTGTCAAAATATGTGACTTTAGTAGCTGTACCTTTTGTTTGCGTTGGATTACAAGCTTCAATTATGTATATGTGACACAAATTTCAATTTGATACCTCTATCCATTCCACCCCCCATGAACCATGGACCTTGCCGTTGGTGGGGAGGCTTGCGTGCCTCAGCGATACAGATAGCCGTACCGTAGGTGCAACAACAACGGAGGGGTATCTGTTGAGAGGCCAGACAAACATGTGGTTCCTGAAGAGGGGCAGCAGCCTTTTCAGTAGTTGCAGGGGCAACAGTCTGGATGATTGACTGATATGGCCTTGTAACATTAACCAAAACGGCCTTGCTGTGCTGGTACTGCGAACGGCTGAAAGCAAGGGGAAACTACGGCCGTAACTTTTCCTGAGGGCATGCAGCTTTACTGTATGATTAAATGATGATGGCGTCCTCTTGGGTAAAATATTCTGGAGGTAAAATAGTCCCCCATTCGGATCTCCGGGCGGGGACTACTCAAGAGGACGTCGTTATCTGGAGAAAGATAACTGGCGTTCTACGGATCGGAGCGTGGAATGTCAGATCCCTTAATCGGGCAGGTAGGTTAGAAAATTTAAAAAGGGAAATGGATAGGTTAAAGTTAGATATAGTGGGAATTAGTGAAGTTCGGTGGCAGAAGGAACAAGACTTTTGGTCAGGTGATTACAGGGTTAAAAACACAAAATCAAATAGGGGTAATGCAGGAGTAGGTTTAATAATGAATAAAAAAATAGGAGTGCGGGTTAGCTACTACAAACAGCATAGTGAACGCATTATTGTGGCCAAGATAGACACGAAGCCCACGCCTACTACAGTAGTACAAGTTTATATGCCAACTAGCTCTGCAGATGATGAAGAAATTGATGAAATGGATGACGAGATAAAAGAAATTATTCAGGTAGTGAAGGGAGACGAAAATTTAATAGTCATGGGTGACTGGAATTCGTCAGTAGGAAAAGGGAGAGAAGGAAACATAGTAGGTGAATATGGATTGGGGGGAAGAAATGAAAGAGGAAGCCGCCTTGTAGAATTTTGCACAGAGCATAACTTAATCATAGCTAACACTTGGTTCAAGAATCATAAAATAAGGTTGTATACCTGGAAGAATCCTGGAGATACAAAAAGGTATCAGATAGATTATATAATGGTAAGACAGAGATTCAGGAACCAGGTTTTAAATTGTAAGACATTTCCAGGGGCAGATGTGGATTCTGACCACAATCTATTGGTTATGAACTGCAGATTGAAACTGAAGAAACTGCAAAAAGGTGGGAATTTAAGGACATGGGACCTGGATAAACTGAAAGAACCAGAGGTTGTAGAGAGTTTCAGGAAGAGCATAAGGGAACAATTGACAGGAATGGGGGAAAGAAATACAGTAGAAGAAGAATGGGTAGCTCTGAGGGATGAACTAGTGAAGGCAGCAGAGGATCAAGTAGGTAAAAAGACGAGGGCTAATAGAAATCCTTGGGTAACAGAAGAAATATTGAATTTAATTGATGAAAGGAGAAAACATAAAAATGCAGTAAATGAAGCAGGCAAGAAATGAAAGAGGAAGCCGCCTTGTAGAATTTTGCACAGAGCATAACTTAATCATAGCTAACACATCTCAAAAATGAGATCGACAGAAAGTGCAAAATGGCTAAGCAGGGATGGCTAGAGGACAAATGTAAGGATGTAGAGGCTTGTCTCACTAGGGGTAAGATAGATACTGCCTACAGGAAAATTAAAGAGACCTTTGGAGAGAAGAGAACCACTTGTATGAATATCAAGAGCTTAGATGGCAACCCAGTTCTAAGCAAAGAAGGGAAGGCAGAAAGGTGGAAGAAGTATATAGAGGGTTTATACAAGGGCGATGTACTTGAGGACAATATTATGGAAATGGAAGAGGATGTAGATGAAGATGAAATGGGAGATAAGATACTGCATGAAGAGTTTGACAGAGCACTGAAAGACCTGAGTCGAAACAAGGCCCCGGGAGTAGCCAACATTCCATTAGAACTACTGATGGCCTTGGGAGAACCAGTCATGACAAAACTCTACCATCTGGTGAGCAAGATGTATGAGACAGGCGAAATACCCACAGACTTGAAGAAGAATATAATAATTCCAATCCCAAAGAAAGCAAGTGTTGACAGATGTGAAAATTACCGACCTATCAGTTTAATAAGTCACAGCTGCAAAATACTAACGCGAATTCTTTGCAGACGAATGGAAAAACTGGTAGAAGCGGACCTCGGGGAAGATCAGTTTGGATTCCGTAGAAATGTTGGAACACGTGAGGCAATACTAACCTTACGACTTATCTTAGAAGAAAGATTAGGAAAAGGCAAACCTACGTTTCTAGCATTTGTAGACTTAGAGAAAGCTTTTGACAACGTTGACTGGAATACTCTCTTTCAAATTATAAAGGTGGCAGGGGTAAAATACAGGGAGCGAAAGGCTATTTACAATTTGTACAGAAACCTGATGGCAGTTATAAGAGTCGAGGGGCATGAAAGGGAAGAAGTGGTTGGGAAAGGAGTGAGATGTTATTCAATCTGTATATTGAGCAAGCAGTAAAGGAAACAAAAGAAAAATTCGGAGTTGGTATTAAAATTCATGTAGAAGAAGTAAAAACTTTGAGGTTCGCCGATGACATTGTAATTCTGTCAGAGACAGCAAAGGACTTGGAAGAGCAGTTGAACGGAATGGACAGTGTCTTGAAAGGAGGATATAAGATGAACATCAACAAAAGCAAAACGAGGATAATGGAATGTACTCAAATTAAATCGGGTGATGCTGAGGGGATTAGATTAGGAAATGACACACTTAAAGTAGTAAAGGAGTTTTGCTATTTAGGGAGTAAAATAACTGATGATGGTCGAAGTAGAGAGGATATAAAATGTAGACTGGCAATGGCAAGGAAATCGTTTCTGAAGAAGAGAAATTTGTTAACATCGAGCATAGATTTAAGTGTCAGGAAGTCGTTTCTGAAAGTATTTGTGTGGAGTGTAGCCATGTATGGAAGTGAAACATGGACGATAACCAGTTTGGACAAGAAGAGAATAGAAGCTTTCGAAATGTCGTGCTACAGAAGAATGCTGAAGATAAGGTGGGTAGATCACGTAACTAATGAGGAGGTATTGAATAGGATTGGGGAGAAGAGAAGTTTGTGGCACAGCACAGATGAAGAAGCTGGCACAGAATACAGTAGCGTGGAGAGCTGCATCAAACCAGTCTCAGGACTGAAGACCACAACAATAACAGGTAAATATATATACAAAGCAAAGCATGAAACATCATTCACTAGCCATATGGCATTTCATAAGGCAGTAAAAAAATCTCTCAACTAGAAAGACAGTAGTCATAATCAGATGTATAGACAAAATTTTCTCGTCATTTCATTAGGCATTTCAGTAAATATCAGAAAGTAGGAGCTCAAAACTGTAATGATATGTTTCAAGTATGAGCGTGTCTTATTTGAAATGATTTCTACAAATAAATGTCAATAGCGAGGTTAATGGCCTCTTTTTTTTTCTCCACCTAATGGCTTTTTCTCCAGGCAACTGGCACAGCTGGGCGTCCACAACACATTACATCAAGGTCACTTAGCTTTCTTATGAAATATTTACGACAGCAGTTCGCGCTACAGTGACAGTCTCATATAAAAAAATTTCACAGATCGAGAATTTGCGTTACAAATGTGTAGAAACAGAATCCTATAAATATAACAGTGTACAAAAAATTATCGCCGGCTTTGTGACACATTCACGCATTTACACACATTTCATAACTCTTAAAGTACGATTCTTGGTTTCCAACATCCTTTTTCACAAATCAGAGTCCCTAACCACTACTCATTATTCCTTACTTTATTACACATATACATATTCATCGACACTTCTTCAATATTTCATCATTATAAATATGTAGCATAATCAAATTCCTCATATAGCATCAGCTTATTGATCATAAACATACCTCAACAGCATAATACACATCGTCGTCGTAATAATAACATCATAACATCTCAGTCAAATGAAAATGAGACACTTACAGTAGTAAAGGAGTTTTGCTAATTAGGGAGTAAAATAACTGATGATGGTCGAAGTAGAGAGGATATAAAATGTAGACTGGCAATGGCAAGGAAATCGTTTCTGAAGAAGAGAAATTTGTTAACATCGAGCATAGATTTAAGTGTCAGGAAGTCGTTTCTGAAAGTATTTGTGTGGAGTGTAGTCTAGTACTGCAGTCCAATACAAAACTTCATTCCATAGATCTTTCCTCATATTTCAACATTTGTTTCCACCAAAAAAATCCTGTCCAAACATGCTTTCTGTATTTATATGTTCGCTTATTTCTTACCTCATTATTTATTTTCCATATTCTTACCTCATAATTTATTTCCAAGAAAATCCTACCTGAACCTGTCATCCCTAAACCCTACTGTTTGGTTCATATCCTCTTTCAAAATAAATATTTCTCATTGTACAATACTCAGTTTTGTCCAAATCTTTTTCACATAACTTCTCACTGCATTCTATCCTTATTCTTCATAGTTAGTTTCTTATATAGTCTACCCCCTCCTAAGCTAACTTAAATCTACTGTGCTCAGATATATATACTAAGGGATGAGGCAATGCAGCAGCACAAAACAATTAACACAAACAGCAATGACAAAAAAATGCTAATTGGCAAAGCTAGCAGCAGTAAATCTAAATTAGCAGAGCAAATGCATCATTACAACTAATATGAGCCAATGTGGAGAAACAAGAAATATAAATCAGTAGTAAAACTGGATTAACAGAGTAATACAAAGTAACATTCAGTAGCACTATGCCTGGCAAACAGCAGCAGCAAATGCTCTAACTTATACCTAAACATGACAGAGCTCAAGCAGAAAAAATATTACAGTAAGATGGCCATGTCTAATACCTATGTCACATTGTAACACTAGAGAGATGCATCACGATAACTTACTCTAGCAGACAAGTTACCAAATCGTTAAAAAATTATTTATGCAATTACTGTGAAGAGAAATGTCTATTTGTGTTCCCCTTTTTTTAAGAAAGTAGATCATAAAATTATTGTTTAATGGATCTGTAGACAGAAAATATTTACATTAGTACATCTATTAAATTTTATTTTAACCGATGCTGCAGTGCAGCTAGAAACTAGATATTAAACAAAATAGGCAAATATATATATACAAAGCAAAGCATGAAACATCATTCACTATCCATATGGCATTTCATAAGGCAGTAAAAAAATCTCTCAACTAGAAAGACAGTAGTCATAATCAGGTGTATAGACATAAAATATTTCTCATCATTTCATTAGGCATTTCAGTAAATATCAGAAAGTATGAGCTCAAAACTGTAATCATACGTCTCAAGTATGAGTGTGTCTTATTTGAAATGCTTTCTACAAAGAAATGTCAATAGCGAGGTTAATGGCCTCTTTTTTTTCACCTAATGGCTTTTTCTCCAGGCGACTGGCACAGCTGGGCGCCCATAACGCATGACGTCAATGTCACTTAGTTTCCTTGCCGAAATATTTACAACAGCAGTGACAGTCCCATATAAAAAAATTTCACAGGTTGAGAATTTGCACTACAAATGTGTAGAAACAAAATCCTATAAATATAACAGTGTAAAAAAAATTTTCACGGCATTGTGAAACATTCACGCATGTATACACATTTCATAACTCTTAAAGTACGATTCTTCGTTTCCAATATCCGTTTTTACAAATCAGAGTCCCTAACCACTACTCATTATTCCTTACCTTATTACACATATACATATTCATCAACACTTCTTCAATATTTCATCATTATAAATACGTAGTATAATCAAATTCCTCATATAGCATCAGCTTATTGATCATAAACATACCTCAACAGCATGATACACATCGTCGTCGTAATAATAACATCATAACACCTCAGTCAAATCTCAGAATCATCGTAGCTTCCTCCAATAATTTCAAAACCCAAAACATTCTCCGCTCATTTCAATAGTGTCATCTACCTCAAACGTACTTTAAAAATCATGATCGCATACCAAATACATCATTCAAAGCTCTCATAGTATCACAATGGTTCCGAAAAGAAATATGAATAGTTCACAAAGTACAGACAAAATACAATTTCATAAGTGTGAAGTTATCCAACCGTGTAGTTACGCAAACATGTGTCACAGACGTAGTAAAAAAAAATGTTTGTCTCTCTCAGTTAAATGATCAGATAGCTGTGTAATTATGTGTTAGAGAAATATGGTACCGATGCGTAAAGTTGTATAAGCAAATACCATATTAGCTAGGGCTCATTGTGCTTGCCAAACGCCTGGTAAACAAAGTAAGCGTGTTCCCCCCTGAGGATTAAAGTAATTATATCCTCAGGTGTTAAAGATTACAGCAATGGAATGAAATGTATCACGGAAAACCTTTGTATCTTTGTAATTCAAAAATCTTTAAAAATAAATGTTTTAAGTTCAAAATTAATCACTCAAAGCCGTGTCCTGTAGCACTAAATGTGCATCTTGCTGTAAGATAATTCTGTGGAAGTGTCGTAGTTATCGTCCTCCGTAAGCAAAGTTCTGCAGAAGTCAATGTACTCACCTCATCATAAATAAAAGTGAAATGCTTTGCGTATAGATATTGTAGTTATTACGCTTATTGCCGTGATGAAGAAAGTACTAACTGTAACGTATTGTTGTGTTACGGAAAAGGCTGTCTCATTGTAGCTATACCACAAAAGTTACTACTAAAACATGTTTTACTTTCCAGACTAATACAGAAAAACTGTACAGATATTAAACAGATACACCGCAAAAGCAATAATATAAATTGTGTCGTGGCATAATCGTGTAGCTGTCAAATAAACTAACCACTGTGTCATCTGGTATCTCTCAGAAAGTACTTTAAATCCAGAATGTATTTTCAAGTAAGCCAAAATGTTGCATTAAAATCTCATTAGCAGTACCAGTATATGTTCTAAGTATGTAAGCCTTATAGTCGTTACGTAATCGTGCAACTAACAAGCAAGAATGTACACACACAATAACACTGTGTCCTCTGTTCACTATAACAATGCATTTATAATTACTGTCTAAATAAGTTCCCTAGGTTCTTGACTGGATAGTTAACTTTAGAACATAGTTGCATGTTAACAGTTTGTAAGTGTGACAAAGAGTACTAGTAACGTGAAGTGAAAGATTTTATGGCAAAGCCTAAGTTAAAAAACAGATTAACTCTCAATAAACGGTTTTACATGTGAAATGTGGTGCAATATTTTACCCTTTCTAGTGCACAGTCTCAACTTCAAAGCAATTATCATGTTGTATATGTCGGTAAGGAATGCTAAAATTTTTCTCAAGGTTAGCGTCGTTATTGAGATTAGGAGACCTAACTTCTACAAATTCACCTTGCCGATAGTGCACTGCTCTGTTTGAATCCCGCCAGTTCTGATTGAATTCTGGTCTATTGCTAAGATTATATTGTCTGTTGTCATGTCGGTAGTTGCTGTGATTTCTTTCTTGTCGGTCACGTGGTGGAGAATTTCTCAATGAGTCGTAACTCGCGGGGGACCGTTGCGTCTGTAGTTATTCTGTCTCCTTTGATAATAATTATTTTGGTTCCCATATTGTCTGTTTCTCTGATTGTCTATGCCATAGTCATTACCACGGAGAGGTGATCTTTCCCAGTAATTATTAGTACTCTGCCAACAGTTGTCATATGGATGGTGTCTGTTTTGGTCACTATTTGCGTTGTAATAATGGCCTTGTCGTGTCCAGTTATTATTTCTTTCATCGCGGAATTGTGACGGATGTGACCTGTAATTGTTGTGTTTCTGTTTTCGCGTCCCGCGATTCTCAGTGTCAATTTCCAATTCTTGTAAGACTCCCTGAAAAGCTTCAATGTCGTATTTGCAACGTTCTGCCAAAATAATATGTCGTGTCGGTGATTCGCATATCGGTCATTGTTACGTCGTGTCGGCGGTTCCATCTCAAAATTCGGTGCACCTTGCCAATTTCTTTCATAATTTCCGAAATGCCCTGTGTTATTATTTTGTGGCTTTTCCGTATTTCTAAGTCCCTCTTCCCGTGTTGGAACGCGAGTATCATCTGAAATATGTAATTCTTGTATTACTTGCACCAACTGATCTTGTACTTCCCGGATTTCTCTTTTGTGCTGCGTATTAATTTGATTCTGATTTTGTTTGAATTTCTTAATTTGTTCATACTCTTTTGTGTCAGTGAAGGCTATGGGTCTTGTGTCATTCAGATCATCATCTACCTTTGTAGATAAGTTAGTGAACTGATCCGAAAGTTCGGCTACTTTCTCCGATAATGATCTGATTTCCTCAGTGTGTTTTTCTGAACCAAGTTTCAGAGTGCCCATTTATGGTGAAATCGTATCTACTGTGTCCTTTAAGTTTTCCTGAGTTTTTGCAAGTCGCGTAACCGAATCGGTAGATGCAACTGAGTCAATTTTAGCATGCAAGGTGTCGTGATTTTCATGAACAATAGTTTGCAGTTCCTTTATGGCTGCTTCGTGATTCTGTAATGCATTTTCATGACGCGAAAAAATGGGTTCGAAATGCTCACAAATTTGAGTTTTTACGTCGTTACAGACTTTTTGACATTTCGATTCGATTTTAAGTAACTCACCAATTAAACCTTCACGTGTTTGTTCAAGTGTGGAGTCTCACATTTGAAGCTGTTGCTGTGTTTGTCTCTGGTGTTGTTACATTGTGTCTAACTTCTGACGATTTTGTTCCATTGTGTCTAACTTTCGATGATTTTGTTCCATTTGTTTCTGATTTTGTTCAAGCGTTGTGTCTAACTTTGGTAGCCTTTGTCCCATTTGTTGCATTAACTGTAATAACAATGCACTGGTTTCTGAAACATGTTCCTCAGTGCTATTCGGCACTGCATTTGAACAGGTAATATACGCATTTTGAAAAGCAGAAAATGTGTCTTGACTCATTTCAGAAAACTGTGAGGATGCAAAACCTGAATCTCCAGTATTTGCAAGATTGTGTCCTGTCATTTTGGAATCCTGAGGCGAGCTGTTGCCGACCGATCGATCGATAATGCTTCCAAGTTCACTAATTGTTCCACTGTCTACACTATTATTTGCCGCCCGCTCCATTTCCCTATGCACAATTACCAAATTACTACTTTGAATGTCCGTTAACACGGTGGTGCTGATAAGCTACGCTCGTCGTCACTATCATTTCTCAGTTTACTTTGGAGCTTAGTGTTACGTTTTTCACACGCCACAATTATCACGTATTTCACACGATAACAAGAAAAGCACAACTTGAAGAACAAAAATAAGAAAACACATTAACATAGCACTGAAAATAATATCTAGTTAATTGCAAGCGCAGCTGCGAAATACTTGGTGCAAATTTACATGCATGCCACAACTGTTTTACTGTACAACAACGAAAAACTACAACTACAAAAGAAATCCTCTCTACAATTAGACTCTATAAATAAACAATAGCTACACTAATTACACAAACTACAAGAAAAAATCAGAAGATTCCAGGTTCGTATCCTGGAAGGGTCGCCATATGAAACCTCCCCTTAGAAAAATTTATGAATGATTGAGCTGATAATCCCCTTACGTTATTTGACTTTAAAACAGCTGAGCAAAACTGAACGTACTCAGACATTTCTCTCTTTACTTATTCTGATCATCACTAAACTGACACACAATATTTTTAGCGCAACACAATCTGACTTTCAATAATCCTTACAAAAGAATGGTCCTGACTAACAATAACCTATACCTTTCATGAATCACTTACCTTGCAAAAATCTTCGTTACTCGAACTACTGCAATACAGCGAGTGCCAATATTGCCAGCTAAATAAAAGATTCTAACTACTGAAGTCACTAACTACTGATAGGCATAGTTACCAAATGAAAGATTTTGGAAGAGAACAAACAATGTATTGTGTTCAAAAGTCATAATATATATATATCAGTTCATGACATCCAGTCTTACAAATTTACTGTCCCTGATGGGCACACGTCCAGATCATCCGCTCTCAAAACTCTGCCATCTCTCTCCCCACATCCACCACTGCTGGCGGCTCACCTCTAACTGCCAAACATGACAATAGCGAATATTCCAACAATGCCAACCAGCCACAGACTGCACACAGCACAGCCAGTGATTTTAATACAAAGCGTTACGTGACGTTACCAACATAAAAACCTAAACAGCCTACTTACAGTTCGTAAAGAAATATGAATGTTTTAGTTGGACCACTTTTATCGCTTTGTGATAGATGGCGCTGTAATAGTCACAAACGTATAAGTACGTGGTATCACGTAACATTCCTCCAATGCAGACGCTATTTGCTTCGTGATACATTACCCGTGTTAAAATGGACCGTTTACCAATTGTGGAAAAGGCCGATATCGTGTTGATGTATGGCTATTGTGATCAAAATGCCCAACGGGCGTGTACTATGTATGCTGCTCGGTATCATGGACGTCATCATCGGCATTATGAGAGGAAGGATAATTGGCCCCCATTTTATCGATGGCAGTCTAAATGGTGCAATGTATGCTGTTCTACCGATGTTACTACAAGATGTTTCACTGCATGACAGAATGGCGATGTACTTCCAACATGATGCATGTCAGGCACATAGCTCGCGTGCGGTAGAAGCGGTATTGAATAGCATATTTCATGACAGGTGGATTGGTCGTCGAAGCACCATACCATGGCCCGCACGTTCACGGGATCTGACGTCCCCGGATTTCTTTCTGTGGGGAAAGTTGAAGGATATTTGCTATTGTGATCCACCGACAACACCTGACAACATGCGTCAGCGCATTGTCAATGCATGTATGAACATTACGGAAGGCGAACTACTCGCTGTTGAGAGGAATGTCGTTACACGTATTGCCAAATGCATTGAGGTTGACGGACATCATTTTGAGCATGTTGTTGTGTTGTTGTGGTCTTCAGTCCTGAGACTGGTTTGATGCAGCTCTCCACGCTACTCTATCCTGTGCAAGCTTCTTCATCTCCCAGTACCTACTGCAACCTACATCCTTCTGAATCTGCTTAGTGTATTGATCTCTTGGTCTCCCTCTACGATTTTTACCCTCCACGCTGCCCTCCAATGCTAAATTTGTGATCCCTTGATGCCTCAAAACATGTCCTACCAACCGATCCCTTCTTCTAGTCAAGTTGTGCCACAAACTTCTCTTCTCCCCAATCCTATTCAATACCTCCTCATTAGTTACGTGATCTACCCACCTTATCTTCAGCATTCTTCTGTAGCACCACATTTCGAAAGCTTCTATTCGATTCTTGTCCAAACTGGTTATCGTCCATGTTTCACTTCCATACATGGCTACACTCCATACAAATACTTTCAGAAACGACTTCCTGACACCTAAATCTATGCTCGATGTTAACAAATTTCTCTTCTTGAGAAACGCTTTCCTTGCCATTGCCAGTCTACATTTTATATCCTCTCTACTTCGACCATCATCGGTTATTTTACTCCCTAAATAGCAAAACTCCTTTACTACTTTAAGTGTCTCATTTCCTAATCTAATTCCCTCAGCATCACCCGACTTAATTTGACTACATTCCATTATCCTCGTTTTGCTTTTGTTGATGTTCATCTTATATCCTCCTTTCAAGACACTGTCCATTCCGTTCAACTGCTCTTCCAAGTCCTTTGCTGTCTCTGACAGAATTACAATGTCATCGGCGAACCTCAAAGTTTTTACTTCTTCTCCATGAATTTTAATACCTACTCCGAATTTTTCTTTTGTTTCCTTTACTGCTTGCTCAATATACAGATTGAATAACATCGGGGAGAGGCTACAACCCTGTCTCACTCCCTTCCCAACCACTGCTTCCCTTTCATGCCCCTCGACTCTTATAACTGCCATCTGGTTTCTGTACAAATTGTAAATAGCCTTTCGCTCCCTGTATTTTACCCCTGCCACCTTCAGAATTTGAAAGAGAGTATTCCAGTCAACATTGTCAAAAGCTTTCTCTAAGTCTACAAATGCTAGAAACGTAGGTTTGCCTTTTCTTAATCTTTCTTCCAAGATAAGTCGTAAGGTCAGTATTGCCTCGCGTGTTCCAACATTTCTACGGAATCCAAACTGATCATCCCCGAGGTCGGCTTCTACCAGTTTTTCCATTCGTCTGTAAAGAATTCGCGTTAGTATTTTGCAGCTGTGACTTATTAAACTGATAGTTCGGTAATTTTCACATCTGTCAACACCTGCTTTCTTTGGGATTGGAATTATTATATTCTTCTTGAAGTCTGAGGGTATTTCGCCTGTCTCATACATCTTGCTCACCAGATGGTAGAGTTTTTTCAGGACTGGCTCTCCCGAGGCCATCAGTAGTTCTAATGGAATGTTGGCTACTCCCGGGGCCTTGTTTCGACTCAGGTCTTTCAGTGCTCTGTCAAACTCTTCACGCAGTATCTTATCTCCCATTTCATCTTCATCTACATCCTCTTCCATTTCCATAATTTTTTCCTCAAGTACATCTCCCTTGTATAAACCCTCTATATACTCCTTCCACCTTTCTGCCTTCCCTTCTTTGCTTAGAACTGGGTTTCCATTTGAGCTCTTGATATTCATACAAGTGGTTCTCTTCTCTCCAAAGGTCTCTTTAATTTTCCTGTAGGCAGTATCTATCTTACCCCTAGTGAGACAAGCCTCTACATCCTTACATTTGTCCTCTAGCCATCCCTGCTTAGCCATTTTGCACTTCCTGTCGATTTCATTTTTGAGACGTTTGTATTCCTTTTTGCCTGCTTCATTTACTGCATTTTTATATTTTCTCCTTTCATCAATTAAATTCAATATTTCTTCTGTTACCCAAGGATTTCTATTAGCCCTCGTCTTTTTACCTACTTGATCGTCTGCTGCCTTCACCACTTCATCCCTCAGAGCTACCCATTCTTCTTCTACTGTATTTCTTTCCCCCATTCCTGTCAATTGTTCCCTTATGCTCTCCCTGAAACTCTCTACAACCTCTGGTTCTTTCAGTTTATCCAGATCCCATCTCCTTAAATTCCCACCTTTTTGCAGTTTCTTCAGTTTCAATCTGCAGTTCATAACCAATAGATTGTGGTCAGAATCCACATCTGCCCCTGGAAATGTCTTACAATTTAAAACCTGGTTCCTGAATCTCTGTCTTACCATTATATAATCTATCTGAAACCTGTCAGTATCTCCAGGCTTCTTCCATGTATACAGCCTCCTTTCATGATTCTTGAACCAAGTGTTAGCTATGATTAAGTTATGCTCTGTGCAAAATTCTACAAGGCGGCTTCCTCTTTCATTCCTTCCCCCCAATCCATATTCACCTACTATGTTTCCTTCTCTCCCTTTTCCTACTGACGAATTCCAGTCACCCATGACTATTAAATTTTCGTCTCCCTTCACTACCTGAATAATTTCTTTTATCTCGTCATACATTTCATCTATTTCTTCATCATCTGCAGAGCTAGTTGGCATATAAACTTGTACTACTGTAGTAGGCATGGGCTTTGTGTCTATCTTGGCCACAATAATGCGTTCACTATGCTGTTTGTAGTAGCTAACCCGCACTCCTATTCTTTTATTCATTATTAAACCTACTCCTGCATTACCCCTATTTGATTTTGTATTTATAACCCTGTAATCACCTGACCAAAAGTCTTGTTCCTCCTGCCACCGAACTTCACTAATTCCCACTATATCTAACTTTAACCTATCCATTTCCCTTTTTAAATTTTCTAACCTACCTGCCCGATTAAGTGATCTGACATTCCACGCTCCGATCCGTAGAACGCCAGTTTTCTTTCTCCTGATAACGACCCCTCTTGAGTAGTCCCCGCCCGGAGATCCGAATGGGGGACTATTTTACCTCCGGAATATTTTACCCAAGAGGACGCCATCATCATTTAATCATACAGTAGAGCTGCATGTCCTCGGGAAAAATTACGGCTGTAGTTTCCCCTTGCTTTCAGCCGTTCGCAGTACCAGCATAGCAAGGCCGTTTTGGTTAATGTTACAAGGCCAGATCAGTCAATCATCCAGACTGTTGCCCCTGCAACTACTGAAAAGGCTGCTGCCCCTCTTCAGGAACCACATGTTTGTCTGGCCTCTCAACAGATGCCCCTCCGTTGTGGTTGCACCTACGGTATGGCCATCTGTATCGCTGAGGCACGCAAGCCTCCCCACCAACGGCAAGGTCCATGGTTCATGGAGCATATATTGCATTAATGTGGTATTGACAGGTAATCACGCTGTAACAGAATGCGTTCTCAGAAATGATAAGTTCACAAAGGTACATGTATCACATTGGAACAACGGAAATAAAATGTTCAAACGTACCTACGTTCTGTATTTTAATTTTAAAAACCTACCTGTTACCAACTGTTCGTCTAAAATTGTGAACCATATGTTTGTGACTATTACAGCGCCATCTATCACAAAGCGAAAAAAGTGGTCGAACTAAAACATTCATATTTCTTTACGTACTACACGAATATGTAATAAAAAAATGGGCGTCCCTATTTTAAAAAAACGCAGTGGTCCTACGGCAGCGCCATCTAGCGGGCCAACCATTGCGCCATCTGGTTTCCCCCCTCAAGCTAGACAAGTTTCGTTCTTTGTAGGTTTTTTCGTTTGACGCTTATTTCTCGAGATATTTGGTCCGGTCACGATCAATGGACCACCCTGTACAGTATAGTTTTCCCTCCACCAGGAACTCCACGTCACGCCAGTAAGTTTAAATTTCTTGCTGGTACAGAGCATATAATTTAGATCAGTGCATTCCTGTTTGAATGGTTACCACGTGCAGCAGCTTTTGGATAAGAAGAGTTTGTAGTAACAGGTAACTGGAGATACAGCCATTTCAGCAGAGAAATTTATTTCTATTAAGAACTTGCCATCTCAGGGTATAGTGACAAATGGACAGAGCAGTTTTTGGTGTTTCTTTATTCTGCTAGGTATATTTTGCGACATTCCAAACTCAATAGCGCCATTTCAGATCGTATATCTATTTTTTACGCACAACGATATGGCTAGGGATTGTGCTTGTTGTGAGCGGACCCAAGGATAATTGGGTGCTGATTGTAAACAGCTGGAAGCTGCCTTCGCTACTGTCGACACGCTTCTGGCTAATGCTCGAAGCTGCAGTGACATCGGGGCGCTAGTGACGGGACCTGTGACACCTTTGGTGCCGCTGGAATCCCCTGGTGACCCAGCTGTTGCTGCATCATCTGCCGTGCAACATCTGACTGGTCTGACTTGATTTGAGAGTGGGTGGCAGACAGTTGAGAGTTCGCGTAAGTAGTGGGGAGATGGCTGTACTGGCGCTATTTTGACATCAATTTGATATTAGATATGCAAATTAATTAAATTGATCAATTAATTACCCCCACCCTCACCCCACTCCCACCCTCACCCCCAGAAGACTTGATGTATTTTCCTCAGATAGCAAGTGGGTTCCTGCCCCCCTCTACCTCTCCACCCCTGCCCCTCCCCCATCTACCTTATTGGCGGGAATTTCCATTTTGGCAGAAATTACGAATTTTCGTCGTAAAATTCAGTTGTCGATTCAGAGACGAAATATTACGGAAACTGTTTATAAAACAGAGATAGGTGATAGAAATCGAAAAAGATTCAAAGGTCGGGAAATCGGGGAATTATGCACTACAGAGGTCATAATTTGCATTTCATAAGACAGCGATACTCTTATTTATCTTCTGATCGCATCGTATACTACAGTCGCTCCCATAGGTGTTGCACTTAGCCTGCCACGCAGTAGTGATTGTCAGGCGAATGTTCTCACTCGCAGGGCGGCTAGCTGTCAAGAAATGAAGCGGGCTGGACCACAGCTTCCCTGCCTTGTGTGACATTATGGACCACGCATACTGGACCCATCTACTGCCTCTCGCTTAGCCTCACCATCCTCTGATACTGCTCAGCACCACAGGGGTGCCTGCAGTGGCCAGTTAGCAGTCAAAGAGAAACCGGTAGATATTTGTAATGTGAGCTGCCGTTCTCTAGGCGCGCGGCAGCGGGTACCTACCATGGACAATAGACTTGTTTTCAAACGTTAGGGCCTTCCTCCCACAGCTGAGCCATAATGAACAACATCTTTTTCGAGGGATACAGCTGATGTGGGAAGTGTTTGTTCCAGAATGAACAAAGGGTATTTCTCTAAACATGGCGTATGGGGCCAATTTTCCAGTGACATGCAGTCACTTGCCAGCAAACAAAGGAAGTCATTTTCCCAAAATTTTTCTTCTCGCCCACAGCAGTGTTCTGTTTCTCCGTCACCTGCACCAAGCCTGCTTCAGCCTGCTTGAAGAAAAAGAAGGCAAGTTATAACTTGCTGGTATGACATTCTGAGTTCCTATTGGTCCTCTGCAAAATAGAGGGTGGAGTCTGAAGGTGTATAAAGCCCAACCCCCCCCCCCCCCCCCCCCTCAGAACGATCATAAGTCTTTGACAGTGTCTAGTTGCGTCCATGTGATTCTCACAATATGAAAGGGTCATCCAGTAGCGATGGCAGAGGCAGTGGTGATGGGAAACAGTCAAACTTGGGGCAATTGCCACGTAAGTGTTTATAAAAAAAATTATGAGTTCAAATTGCGACAGTTATAAAATTTTGTAGCAAAGCCTAAGAGTTTGTGCTACCATCATGTAAGTACACCTCAAAATTTTGTGTGTGATAGTTTACATGTTCAGAAAATGTCACTTAAAGTGTTCAGATCGTAACAAGCGCTTATAACATTCCTACTGTTCTTCTAGCATTAGAGCAGCAGCAGCTGGATAGTGAAAGTCAACAGTAGCAGCAAGCCGAAGAGGTTATGCTACCATCGTGTGAGTACATCTACAAATTCTGTGTGACGGTTTACACGTGAAACGTCCCCTTTTAAACATTTATACACGACTGTGCTTAAACTGACGCACAATATTTTTTTTTTTAGCGCAACGCAATCTGACTTTCAACACACAATATTTTGTTAGCGCAACGCAATCTGACTTTCAATAATCTCTAGAAGAGAATGGCCCTGACTAACATTAAACTATCTCTTTCACAAATCACTTACCTCACAAAAATCTTCGCTGCTCAAGCTACTGCAATACAGCGAGCGCCACTACTGCCAGCTAAATAAAAGATTCAAACTATGGAAGGCACTAACTACTGATAGGGATAGTTAGCAAATGAAAGATATTAATAGAGAACAAACAATGTATTTACCTTGATATCATGACAAATTACAAAACTCCGCCATCTCTCTCCCCACATCCACCACTGCTGGCGGCTCACCTCCAACTGCCCAGCGCTACGCGCTGTTCACAGCCAGCTGCCTAACACTACAATGGTTGAGTATTACAACAATGCAAAGCAGCCACAGACTGCACACGGCACAGCCGGTGATTTTCATACTGAGGTGGCGTTATCAATAAAAAAACCTAAACAGCCTACTTACATAGCCCCCATGCTCCCCACAAAAAATTTTACAAATTTTGTTGGGCACTGGCCAATACATATTTGTTAAAATTTTTTTTCACAATTACAATAACAAAGAAATCAAATGCACACACTTATTGATACAATGTTGGTCAAAAGCTAAAATTTTCTCACAGTCCATAAAGACAGTCCTGATCATTCATCACATTGCAGTGTTTTTCTCAAAGTCTGAGCAGTAAAAGAAAATGCACACGGAAGTAGTGGATTTCCATGCAGTCTTGAAGAAGTATCGTTGTCCTTCCAACGGAAAGACAGTGCTGACTCTCGACATGCTGACAGGTAATGGGCCACAAGAGAGCAAACCCACAGCAGAGTCAGTCGAAGTTTTGAAGAGTATTGGTGGGTAGGTCATCACAGAGCAGACCCACTGTAGTCCTGGTAGAGATTACGGTATTGGTGGGCCACCAGAGGTGCAGACCCACTGCAGTCCTTGTAGAAATAATGGTATTGGTGAGTCATCAAAGGTGCAGACCCACTGCAGTCCTTGTAGAGATAATGGTACTGGTGGGCCACCAGAGGCGCAGACCCACTGTAGTCCTTGTAGAGATGGCCAGCAGCCATCTGTTGTGACTGTGCAGGTACACAATCACCATTGAAGAGTCTTGCGGATAATATAACAAGTCCATAACCACCACTTGTGCACTCACAAAGTTGTTGGAATTGTCCTTAGAACAAGCAATGCTGTTATCCAGTCCCTTGCTGAATTATTAACACACGTGCAAACACTATCACTCCCTACTTCTCACATATTGTGCATATGCTATGACCAACAGAAACGTGTGCAGTCAAAATATACTTAATTTGAAGAACTGGTGTCTATACAATTATAAATTTACAACATAAGAACAAAATAACAAAGGTACAAAATACATCATTACAGAACATAACAATACAGATAACATTTGTAGTAAAACAGGCTTTACAAAAGAATAGAAATAGACATATACGTCAGTGTTACAGGAATTATGACATGAGTACATACATAAAAGATCAGAATAGCTTTTGAAACATCAACTTTACACATGAGCATTAAAACAGAGCAGAATTACTAAAGTCTAACATCTTTACAAAGAAAATAACATATTATTAATGCCAATTATAGTTGAGGAGAACAGTATTCCTCATCATAGTGAATGTAGCTTAGTATTAGAAGAAGAAAAAATTCTATGAAACTACACAGAGACAGGAAGAAAACAAATACACAAGGGTACACAAACACATAGGGGGATAACACAATGGAAAGGACAGGGTTCGTTTTCAGTGTAACTTTTGGTACTGCAGTCCAACCCAAGACTTCATTCCATAGATCTTTCATCTTATTTCCACATTTGTTTCCACCAAAAAAATCCTATTCAAGCATGCTTTCTGTATATATAGGTTCACATATTTCTTACCTCATTATTTATTTTCCATTATCTTACTTCATCATTTGTTTCCAAGAAAATCCTACCTAAACCTGTTGTCCCTAAACCCTACTTTTTTTGGTTCATATCCTCTTTCAAAATACTGTTTTGGCCAAACCATTTTCTTATAGATTTTCAATGTATTTCTTCCAATTCATCACAACTTGTTCTCTTATATAGTCTACCCCCTCTTAAGCTAACTTAAATCTACTGAGCTCAGATATATATACCAAGGGACGAGGCAATGCAGCATCACATAAAACAATTAATATAAACAGCAATGAAAAAAAAACGCAGATTTGCGAAGCAAGCAGCATTAAGAAATTAGCAAAGCAATTGTAATATTACAACTAATCTAAGGCAATGTGCAACAAATAATAACAAGAAATCATTAGTAAAACTGGCTTAACAGAATAATACAAAGTCAAATTCAATAACACTATGCCTGGCAAACAGCAGCAACTTATACCTAAACATGACATAGCTCAAGCAGAAAAAATATTACAGTAAAAATGGCCATGTTTAAAACTTACGTCACATCTTAACACTAGAGTGATGCATCACAAAAACTTACTCTACGAAAAAAAATTAACAAGTAGTTGGAAAGAAAATTATGTAAGCAGTTCCTATTATTAGTCCTTTCTTATTGTTCTTTCCATTCCAAGAGCTCCTTTTTCGAAGAATGTGGGTCATAAAATAATTATTTAATAGATCTGTTGACAGAAAGTGTCCACATTAGCAAATGAAATTTTTTTTTTTTATATATAAAACCCATGCTGCCACACACCTGGAAACTAGATATCAAATGAAATAAGCAACTATGAAAGGCAAAGCATAAAAATATCATTCAATAGTCATGTGACATTTCATAAGTTAGTAGAGATTCCCACAACTCTCGTAGAAAGACGCTTGTCGTAATCAGGTGTGCAGATGTAAAAATATTTCTCGTCATTTCATTAGGCATTTCTGTCGCCATATGGCATTTCTCTCAACTAGCACGACAATAGCCGTGAACTGTTGCGATGCTTTCTACAAAGGAACGTCAATAGCTCGGACAATGGCCTGCCCCCCCTTTTTTTTTCTACCTGTGCCGCTGGAAGGCTAATGGCCTTTTTTTTTTTTTTTTTTCGTGCGGCTGTCGCCCAGCTGTGTGCCCGCGACGCATTAAGTGCAGGTGGTCACTGAACTTTCTTACCGAAATATTTACGACAGCAGTTTCCGCTACGACAGTCTCACATAAAAATATTTCACAGGTCAAGAATTAGCGTTGCAAATCTGTAGAAACAAAATCCTATGAATATAAGTGTCCAAGAAATTTTCGCCGTCATTGTGATACATTCACGCATTTACACACATTTCATAACTCTTAAAGTACGATTCTTGGTTTCCAACATCCTTTTCCACAAATCAGAGTGCCCTAATCACTATTCATTACTCCTTACCTTATTACACATATACAAATTCGTCGACGCTTCTTCAATATTTCCTGTTAATAAATACATAACATAATCAAATAACTCATATAGCATCAGCTCCTTGACCATAAACATACATCAGCAGCATAATACACATCGTCGTCATAACATCATAAAACCTCAGCCAAATCTCAAAATCGTCGTAGCTTCCTGAATATTTTAAAACCTAAAAAAAAATTCTCTGCTCATTTCAAAAGTGTTATCTACCTCAAACGTACTTTAAAATCATGCTCCCTTACCAAATATATCATTCAAAGCTCTCATAGTATCACAATGGGTCCAAAAAAATATGAACAGTTCACAAAGTATAGACAAAATACAATTTCGTAAGTGTGAAGGTATCCAACTGTGTAATTACGTAAACATCTGTCACTGATGTAGTAAAAAGAATGTTTGTTTCTCTGTCAAATAATCAGATAGCTGTGTAATTTATGTGTTAGAGAAATATGGTACCGATGTGTAAAGTTGTATAAGCAAATACCATATTAGCTAGGGTTCCTTGTGGTTGCCACACACATGGTACACAAAGTAAGCGTGTACCCCCCTGAGGATTAATGTAATTATACCCTCAGGTGTTACAGATTACAGCAATGGAATGAAATATCTCTCGGAAAACTTTCTTTGCAATTTAAAAATCTTTAAAAATAAATGTTTTAAGTACAAAATTAATCACTCAAATACGTGTCCTGTAGCGCTAAACTGTGCGTCTTGTTGTAAGATACTCTCTGTGTAAGTGTCGTAGATATCGTCCTCCGAAAGCTGAGTTCCACAAAAGTCAATGTACTTACCTCATGATACACAAAAGTGAAATGCTTTGCGTATAGATATCTTAGTTATTACGCTTATTGCCGTGATGAGGAAAGTACTGTCCTGTAACGTATTGTTGTGCCACGAAAAAGGCTGTCTCATTGTAGCTATACCACAAAAGTTACTAATAAAACATGTTTTTCTTTCCAAAAGAATTCAGAAAACTGTGCAAATATAAAACAGAAACACCTCAAAGGCAACATTGTAAACTGTCACTCATTAGTAGCGTCGTGATAACATCGTGTAGCTGTCACATAAACTAACCACTGTATCATCTGGTATCTCTCAGAAACCACCTTGAATCCATAATGTATTTGCAAGTAAACCAAAATGTTGCATTAAAAAAAAAGCAGATTATCTTTCAATAAACGGTGTTACATGTGAAATGTGGTGTAAACCTTTACTCTTCCTAGTACGCAGAGTTTCAACTTCAACGCAATTATCATGTGGTATACGTCGGATTCTGTAAGGTCCATTGTAAACTAGAAAGAATTTGTGGCTCAAGTGTTTCTTCTTATGTGACAATGAATGAGCTTTAATGAGAACTTTCTGACCCATATACAATTTCTTTGCATTTGCTTTTCCGTGTAGTTTTCTCCTTTTGTCTGCTGCAGATTTTATATTTTTAAGAGCCAAATCAATTATGTCTTTGTGTCGAAGTTTACGTGTATTCGGGAAAGGTACAAGTTCTCTGATTCTGTTCGGTGGTTTTTCATTCTTCAGCACAAGAGTAGGTGGTAAAGCAGTGGAGTCATGAGGCATTTCATTCAGCACGTTTTGAAATAAGTGTAAATATCTGTCCCAATGCTGATGCTTTCTGTGACAATAAAGTCTGCAAAGCTTATTGATTTCTTTCATAATCCGTTCGGAGGGGTTACAATGTGGTGAGTACAATGAAATAAAAACAGGTTTGATTTTATGGTTGCGAAGCATGCGAGACCAAACAGCAGATCTGAATTGCGGTCCGTTATCTGAAATGACTTTAGCAACGTGGCCAACTTCACGTAAGAAATTTTTAACAAAGGCGTTGGATACAGATCGTCCAGTGGCTTTACGTAACGGAGTGAAAGAAACAAATTTGGAAGTAAGTTCAACAGCGACTAGAACATACGAAAATCCATTCGATGTTCTGACAAGGGGTCCCAATAGATCAACTGCAGCAAATTCTTTTAATTTAGAAGGAACAATAGGAAACAACGGAGCACAATGTGAGACAGTAGATGGTTTCGCCTTTTGACAAAGTTTACAAATAGACAAGACTCTTCGAATTCTCTTTTCCATATTGTTAAAATAACAAGTCGTTCGAAGAATATGATAACATTTTCGTGGACCAAAATGTGCGTAGCTGAAATGAATGTACCAAATGAGCTTATTAACAAAATCGTCAGGAATGCAAAGTACCCATAGCTTGTCATCAACAGTGCAGCGTTTGAACAGTATGTTGTTTCTAACCAGATAATAATGCCGAATCTGTGTGTGTGTCTTTTCATGCCATTTGCTTTTGATATCTTTCCAAATCGGATCTTTATCTTGTTCATGAGCAATGTCCTTTAAAGATGTGGTGATGAAGTTTTCAAAGGCGACTTTCTGAATGTAAAGAATACTGAAATTTTTCTCGAGGTTGCCTTCTGTGTTACTTTTCTCAAGCCCAGCCGGTGCGCGTGACAGTGCGTCCGCAACAATGTTCTCCTTGCCGGGAATGTAGACTATTGTGAAGTGGAATTCTTGCAGAAACAATGCCCAACGTTTTAACCTGTCATGATTTAATTTTGAAGACATAAGAAATTGTAATGCCCGATGATCACTGTATACTTTTACGTGCTTACCAGAAAGAAAGAAACGGAATTTGTTAAATGCCCAAACGATAGCTAAAGCTTCTAATTCAGTAACGGAATAATTTTTTTCAGATTTTGTTAGCACTCGGCTAGCAAAAGCAATGGTTTTCTGAACAGTAGTGTCATTTTCTGTGGCTTCTTGAAATAAATGGGCACCAAGACCGACTTTAGAAGAATCCGTGCTAAGGCAGAAATCTTGTGACAGATCTGGATGAGCTAGAATTGGCGCGTTAAGTAGCGATTCTTTCAAAGAATTGAATTCCAACTGTGCTTGTTCGTCCCAGTTCCAAATAGTATTTTTTCCAGTGAGAGAACAAAGTTTTGGTGTAACAAGGATTTGCATATTCAGAAAACGACGGTAAAAATTTACGAGGCCTAGAAAACCGCGGACTTGTCTTTTTGTGGATGGAACTGGAATGGTTCTGATTGCTTCTAACTTTTCAGGATCCGGCTGAATGCCTTCAGAAGAAATAATATGTCCTAAAAACCTCACCTTTGACCTACCGAATTCAGACTTTTCCAAGTTAACTGTAATTCCAGATTCTGCAAAAATACGTAACAAACTGTTGAGGATGCGATTATGTTGTTCCCATGAAGCTTCTGCTATTAGAATATCGTCCACATATAAGGTGATGTGACGTTTTAAGAACTCAGGTAATATGGAATTTAGACCGCGAATGAATGCTGCTGAAGAAATATTCAAACCAAAAGGAAGTTTCCGAAACTGATAACAAACGCCGAAACAAAGGAAAGCTGTGTATTTTCTACATTCTGGATGAAGTTCGATCTGATAAAAGCTGGATCTGAGATCAATGGAAGACAACACGTTTACACCATTGAAATTTTGAAGAAGTTCTTCCAACGTTTGCGGCCTGTCTGTTTCAGGAATAATGATAGTATTAATTTGTCTCGAATCTAAGACAAGCCTGATTGATCCATTTTTCTTCTCAACAACATGTAATGGATTGTTGTATGAGCTTACTGCAGGCTCAATAATGCCCTCGTCAAGCATAGATTGTATTTCTGTTCTAACACGGTCCCTATAATGCGCCGGAATTACGTATGGTCTAACACAAAATTTAGTATGCTCACGAACACGAAATTGGTATTGAAATCCCTTGATTGTTCCTGTTTTATGAGTAAAAACTGTGGAATGTGCTTGTAAAATCTCAAAAAGGTCTTGCCTATCATTGTCATTACAATTCTCAATTGTTTGAATTTTATTCTGAATTAACTCATTAGTATCAAATGCGCCGTCGATATCACCCCTGTCAGTACTTGCAGAGTGATTGTTAGTGTCTAGTTCCGTAGAAAATTCCGAACTGTTGTCTAACAGAAGGTAAAGCCGATTAATTTCCTCGTCATGGTTTGAGAGCCAATCTTCAAATTTCAAAGCTAATGACTTACCTTCTTTTTCTAAACTTATTTCAGCATCGTGAAAGTTTAAGATTGCTTTGTATTCATTCAAAAAGTCTACTCCCAATATAATTTCCGTCGACAATAATGGAACAATAAGAAAGTTCATAAAGAAACTGTGGCTTTGACAAAAGAATTCTAAGTTGGTTTGTTGGCGTACATCTACACTTTTTCCAAAGATTGCACCTTGTAATTTAATCTTACGTAACGGAAGTGTGGGGCAATCGTTCGATTTGTTGCATTTGCTAAAGGCTGTTTCACTAATTACTGAAATGGGACTGCCAGAGTCAAGTACTGCCGTAAATTTTACGTCATTTACTGTAATGTGAATCACAGGATATGCAATGTTGTTATGTTTTACGTCGTGTTCTTGGAGTAAGATGTCCCTAATGTCTTCCATTTTTACGTAGTTACTAGCTACGGCAGCTGCGTCGTTAGTCTCATACGAACGTTTTGTGGCTGCCTGTGGTATGAGTCATTGCCTATTGTCTCTCTGTTGGCGTGCGTCGTTATTGGGATTTGGAGACCTAACTTCTACAAATTCACCGTGACGAGAGGGCCCTGCCCTGTTTAAATCTCGCCAGTTCTGATGCAATTCAGGTCTGTCGTTACGATCACATCGTCTGTCGTCATGTCGGTAGTTTCTGTGGTTTCTTTCTTGTCGGTTAAGTGGTGGAGAATTTCTCCCGGAATCGTAACTGTGCGCCGAACTGTTCCGTCTGAAGTTATTCTGTCTCCCTTGATAATAATTATTTTGGTTCCCATATTGTCTGTTTCTCTGATTGTCTCTGTGATGGTCATTACCGCGGAGAGGTGATCTTTCCCTGTAATTATTACTACTCTGCCAACGGTTGTCATACGGGTGGTGTCTGTTTCGGTCTCGATTTACGTTGAAGGAATAGCCTTGTCGTGTCCAGTTATTACTTCTTTCATCGCGGAATTGCGACGGATGTGATCTGTAATTGTTGTGCTCGTGCGTTCCGCGATTGTCAGTGTCAATTTCCAGTTCTTGTAAGAGTCCTTGAAATGCTTCAATGTCGTCTTTGCAACGTCCTGCCAAAATAATATGTCGCAAATGTTCAGGCAGTTTGATTAAGCAAATGCGGATGAGTTCTGAGGGGCTGTATGGGTTTGACAGGTACTGATTCTTGTGCAACATGTCTTCAAAATATTTCACAAGACTGGAGAATTCAGATTGTTCGAAATGTTTCATCATTATGATGCCATGTTTTACTCGGTCTTGTGTGGCTTGAGACCAATATGCTGAGAGGAAGGCATGGTAAAATTCTCCTTCACTATGACAATCATGAATGACCGAACGCATTCTTACAGCTGGTTCATTCTCTAAATAGCCACACATAAATTCTAATCTGTGTTCTAATGACCAGTTGGGGGGAAAACAATGAGAGAATTGATGGAGCCACGCTTGTGGATGAATGTCGTTGGCAGAATTTTTAAACGTTTTGAATTTACGTGTAGTAATGAACAGCTTATAGTCAAAGTCATCATGTCGGCGAGTCGCATATCGGTCATTGTTACGTCGTGTCGGCGGTTCCATCTCAAAATTCGGTGTGCCTTGCCAATTTCTTTCATAATTTCCGAAATGCGCTGTGTTATTATTTTGTGGCTGTTCCGTATTTCTATGTCTCTCTTCCTGTATTGGGGCGCGAGTGTCCTCTGAAATACGTAATTCTTGTATTACCTCTGTCAGCTGATCTTGTACTTCCCGGATTTCTCTTTGGTGTTGATTCAGATTTTGTTTCAGTTTCCTAATTTGTTCGCTCTCTTCTGTGTCATTAAAGACTACCGGTTTTGTGTCATTCAGATTTTCATCTACCTTCGTAGATAAATTAGTGAACTGATCCGAAAGTTCGGCTACTTTCTCTGATAGTGTACTTATTTCCTCAGTGTATTTTTCTGAACCAAGTTTCAGAGTATCTACTGTGTCCTTTAAATTTTCTTGAGTTTTTGCAAGTTGCGTAACCGAATCGGTAAATGCAACTGAGTCAATTTTAGCCGACAAGGTCTCATGATTTTCATGAACAATGGTTTGCAGTTCTTTTATAGCTGCTTCGTGATTCTGTAATGCATTTTCATGCCGCGAAAAAATAGGTTGAAAATGCTCACAAATTTGTGTTTTTACGTCATTACAGACTTTTTGACATTTCGATTCAATGTGATGTAACTCAGTAGTTAAATCTTCACGTGTTTGTTCAACCGTGGAGTCTAACTTTTGAAGCTGTTGCTGTGTTTGACTCTGATTTTGTTCCATTTGTTTCTGATTTTGTTCGATTGTGTCTAATTTTTCAAGCTTTTGTTGTGTTTGTCTCTGATGTTGTTCCATTTGTTGCATTAGCTGTAATAACAATGCATTAGTGTCTGGAATCTGTTCCTCTACGCTTTTCGGCAGTGCATTTGCACCGGCAACATTCACATTTTGACAAGCAGAAAATGTGTCTTGACTTATTTGAGAAAACGGTGAGGATCCAAAACCTGAATCTACAGTATTTGTGAGATCGTCTCGTGTCATTTCGGATTCCTGAGCCGCGCTATTGCCGACCGATCGATCGATAATGCTTCCCTGTTCTCTAATTGTTTCGCTGTCTACACCATTGTTTGCCGCCCACTCCATTTCCCTATGCACAGTTACCAAATTAGTACTTTGAATATCAGTTAATTCATTACACGGTGGCGCTAACACACTGCTTTCGTCTTCGCTGTCATTTCTCAATTTACTTTGGAGCCTAGTGTTACGTTTTTCACACGCCATTATTGTCACAGTATTTCACACGACAACACAGAAAAACACAATTTGAAGAGCAAAAATAAGAGAACACATTAACATAACACTGAAAATAATATCTAGTTAATTGCAGCTGCGAAATACTTGGTGCAAATCTACATGCATACCACAACTGTTTTATTGTACAACAATGAAAAACTACAACTACAAAGGAGATTTTCTCTAAAATTACGCGCTAGCAATAAACAAAAGCTACATTAATTACACAAACTACAAGAAAAAATCAGAAGATTCCAGTGAGGTATCCTAGGCTATGGGTCGACATATGAAACGTCCCCTTTTAAACATTTATACACGACTGTGCTTAAACTGACGCACAATATTTTTTTTTTTAGCGCAACGCAATCTGACTTTCAACACACAATATTTTGTTAGCGCAACGCAATCTGACTTTCAATAATCTCTAGAAGAGAATGGCCCTGACTAACATTAAACTATCTCTTTCACAAATCACTTACCTCACAAAAATCTTCGCTGCTCAAGCTACTGCAATACAGCGAGCGCCACTACTGCCAGCTAAATAAAAGATTCAAACTATGGAAGGCACTAACTACTGATAGGGATAGTTAGCAAATGAAAGATATTAATAGAGAACAAACAATGTATTTACCTTGATATCATGACAAATTACAAAACTCCGCCATCTCTCTCCCCACATCCACCACTGCTGGCGGCTCACCTCCAACTGCCCAGCGCTACGCGCTGTTCACAGCCAGCTGCCTAACACTACAATGGTTGAGTATTACAACAATGCAAAGCAGCCACAGACTGCACACGGCACAGCCGGTGATTTTCATACTGAGGTGGCGTTATCAATAAAAAAACCTAAACAGCCTACTTACACACGTTCAGAAAACAGCTCTTGTATTAAAATCATAACAAGTGTTTATAAAATTTTTGATCTCGCTGTTGCAGCATTAGACCGACCTCGAGCGGCTGCTGGATGCCAAAATGCAGCAAGAATATTTGTAAGATATTGCTGTTAGTCAGGGGACTTCATCTAGAAGTTCGCGGATATTCACCTTGCGCCAACTACAACAGAAATGCCGCGAACACGGAGCGCCATTATATGTGGCTTTTGTTGACCTCAACAAAGCCTTTGACACCGTCAGTAGGGAAGGACTCTACAGCATATTGGAAAAAATTGGATGTCCCCCAACTTTGCTGTCTTTAATAAGATATTTTCATGACAATATGCGTGGCTCTGTAATCTTCGATGGCAGTACATCTAAACCATTCAGTATGATCTGTGGCGTAAGATAAGGCTGTGTGTTGGCACCTACACTTTTTGGAAATTTCCTCTCGGGTCTGTTCCAAGTGGCTTTCGAGAATTGCAATGTTGGAGTACATCTGCATACTAGGAAAGATGGAAGGCTTTTCAATGTCAGTCTTCTGAAGAGTAAGACAAAGCGCTACGACATAGTCGCTCGTGAACTCCTGTATGCTGATGATGCTGCAATTGTTGCGAACTCCGCAGAAGAGCTGCAAGAGCTAGTATCAAGATTTAGTCACGCATACCACCTATTCTCGATGAGTGTAAACAGCAGTAAGACCGTAATTATGGTTCAAGGTACACTAGATGGCACTACTCTGCAAGTCGTAGATAACTTCTGCTATCTTGGATCTACTATAGAATCGAACATGTCTGTTGACAAGGAAATTGATGCTCGCATTTGAAGAGCTGCGACAACTTTTGGCAAACTCTCTACACGCGTTTGGAAAAACAACAAACTCTCTTTGACCACCAAAATTCGTGTATATCAAACTTGCGTCCTCAGCATCCTTTTCTATGCATGGGAAACATGGACTACCTATGCCAAACAAGAACGTCGCCTTAATGCTTTCCACATGCGGTGCCTGAGATCCATCCTCGGAGTAACGTGGAAGGACCGAGTGACGAACGAAGCAGTGCTATCTAAAACTAACTGCAACAGTATTTCAGCTATCTTGAAGTAGAGACGACTCCGCTGGCTGGGACACGTCCACCGTATGGATCCTGACAGATTACCACGTGAGGTGATGCTTGGAGAGATCTCTATAGCCAAAAGACCTGTAGGACGTCCTGTATTGAGGTTCAAGGACTCCTGTAAACGAGATATGGAGAGCTTTGGAATCGACACAGACAGATGGGAGGCACGGGCTAGCATGAGACCAGAGAGGCGTGATGATATATCATCTGGAATGTCGAAGCATGATGAAGGCTTGTTAGACAGATTAAGGCAGAAAAAGC
The DNA here is from genome assembly GCF_023898315.1 of Schistocerca nitens. Taxonomy (NCBI): domain Eukaryota; kingdom Metazoa; phylum Arthropoda; class Insecta; order Orthoptera; family Acrididae; genus Schistocerca; species Schistocerca nitens. Next base: position 691,897,762 of record NC_064617.1, read on the forward strand.
TTCGCAATGCTACCACTGGTCCTGCCTCAGCAGCCAGATACACTTGTGACAATTGCGGCAAGAGATGCCATTGGCTTGACAAGTCATATGAAAAAATGCAACCCATAAACACACAGACACTGCAACAATCATCTACCAAGATGTCGTGGCTGTTAGGCATTCTTTTAATCGTATGCAGTTGTGCGAGGCATATATTCTTCGTTGTTGTAGATGTTTCTGTGGGGCAAGAGGAGGATGAGAATCTAGAAGGAGTGTGGCTCGAGAATGATGACCAGAAATCATAACTTCTTTCTGCTATGAACTTTTTATTTTAATTTTTTTCATAGTTATGTGTAATCAAAATCTCATTGTAGGCAAATTCAGTAGAGATGTTTCTTTGTTGCTGTTTCTTACAATCAGTATCTTGTTGTAGATGACTTCTGTAAGATGAATCAGTGGCTCCACAACAACAATTCTGGCGAGGGTGAAATATTGGTGTGGGTGCCTGAGTTGGCGGCTGCTGAAAGGCAGTACCATGTCGCTCTTTTGAATGAGGAAGAGGAAATAGTTAATTGGGTGGGAGGACTAGCAGAAAGATCGACTGCTCAATCCTGCGACCCAGAGTGTAAAAGGTGATAATAATGCAACCGTCGTCGTTACAGAGTGTCTTTATTATTCTGGGATGCTGAGCTACTTAATTGTTATTTGTTTACAGCATATATTTAAAAAACTCTTGAGCATTGTATTTAATTTTTTTCAATATTCGTATGTTACAGAGGTGCCACCAACAGCTCTCGATGTATTCAAATCATTACAATTATTTATAAAATTTTTGATCTCGCTGTTGCAGAATTAGAGCGGCAGCCTACGGACCTTGAGCGGCTGCTGGAGCCTGAAATGCAGCAAGAAAGTAACTACATTTGTAATATATTGCTGTTAGACATTTTCATCGTATACACTTGCGTGAGGCATATATTCTTCATTGTTGTAGATGTTGCTATGGAGCAAGAGGAGTATGAGAATCTAGCAGGCGTGTACGTCGAGAATAATGACCAGGGGTCATCACTTCCAACTGGTACGAACTTTTATTTATTTATTTTTTTTTCACAGTTGTGTATAGTCAAAAGCGTACGTTACAGAGGTGCCACCAACACTACCACCGCAACATGTCTCTGTGGCACAGAGGCACTTGGTGGTTCGGAGAGGGGGGGGGGGGACATGCACTGGAGTGACATGCACTGCCAAGCAAAGCACTGCTCATAGCTGCACGAGAGGCAGCAGAAGCAGCTGAGGGTGCTGCAGTGTCGGTCCCCACACCATTGTATACCCTCTGGCATCCATGGGTGGTTCGTCCAAGCAATGATCAGCCACCCCTCAGGCTAGCTGGTGAAGGCTCCAGCATGCAGCAGCATCAATGAGCGTCCTCTCCACAGCCTGAGTGTTCCCACAGGAGCTCACCACCGCCACCCCCTCCTACTCCCGCTCAGACTGTTCAACCTTGCTGGCCGCGTAAGGTAAATGTATCTTGAGGCATACCCCTCACCTCAGAGGGCACCTCCTCCTGGTCGCCGTCATCCACCAAGTGAACACAGTCGTCTCCTAGATGGAATGTTATTGATAACGAACCTGTGGCTAGCAGTAGCGATCTCTCCCGACCTGATAGTGATGGACATTAGATTAGTGGCATCATGACCCTTCTCGAATTCTCAGCGGTTGCTAGGGGCTTTGAGGAGCACATCTCATTCACTAGAGTTCAGAATTCAGCTGGGGGCTATTGTGACCCAATCAGGATTCTAGAAGCATGCCTCCTGGTGCTGGAGGCAGAGCTCCTCAGAGCCCTAGGTGATCCGAGATTTAATGCCATTAAATATATTGTATGTACACTACTGGCCATTAAAATTGCTACACCAAAAAGAAATGCAGATGATAAACGGGTATTCATTGGATAAATATATTATACTAGAACTGACATGAGATTACATTTTCACGCAATTTCGGTACATAGATCATGGGGAATCAGTACCCAGAACAACCACCTCTGGCCGTAATAACGGCCTTGATACACCTGGACATTGAGTCAAACAGAGCTTGGATGGCGTGTACAGGTACAGCTGCCAATGCCGCTTCAACACGATACCACAGTTCATCAAGAGTAGTGACTGGCGTATTGTGACGAGCTAGTTGCTCGGCCACCATTGACCACACGTTTTCAGTTGGTGAGACATCTGGAGAATGTGCTGGCCAGGGCAGCAGTCGAACATTTTGTGTATCCAGAAAGGCCCGTACAGGACCTGCAACATGCGGTCGTGCATTATCCTGTTGAAATGTAGGGTTTAGCACGGATCGAATGAAGGGTAGAGCCACGGGTCGTAACACATCTGAAATATAACGTCCACTGTTCAAAGCGCCGTCAATGCGAACAAGAGGTGACCGAGACGTGTAACCAATGGCACCCCATACCATCACGCCGGGTGATAATGCCAGTTTGGCGATGACGAAAACAGGTTTCCCATGTGCGTTAACCGCGATGTCGCCAAACACGGAGGCGACCATCATCTACATCTACATCTACATGATTACTCTGCAATTCACATTTAAGTGCTTGGCAGAGGGTTCATCGCACCACAATCATACTATCCCTCTACCATTCCACTCCCGAACAGCGCGCGGGAAAAACGAACACCTAAACCTTTCTGTTCGAGCTCTGATTTCCCTTATTTTATTTTGATGATCATTCCTCCCTATGTAGGTTGGACTCAACAAAATATTTTCGCATTCGGAAGAGAAAGTTGGTGACTGAAATTTCGTAAATAGATCTCGCCGCGACGAAAAACGTCTTTGCTTTAATGACTTCCATCCCAACTCGCGTATCATATCTGCCACACTCTCTCCCCTATTACGTGATAATACAAAACGAGCTGCCCTTTTTTGCACCCTTTCGATGTCCTCCGTCAATCCCACCTGGTAAGGATCCCACACCGCGCAGCAATATTCTAACAGAGGACGAACGAGTGTAGTGTAAGCTGTCTCTTTAGTGGACTTGTTGCATCTTCTAAGTGTCCTGCCAACGAAACGCAACCTTTGGCTCGCCTTCCCCACAATATTATCTATGTGGTCTTTCCAACTGAAGTTATTCGTAATTTTAACACCCAGGTACTTAGTTGAATTGACAGCCTTGAGAATTGTACTATTTATCGAGTAATGGAATTCCAACAGATTTCTTTTGGAACACATGTGGATCACCTCACACTTTTCGTTATTTAGCTTCAACTGCCACCTGCCACACCATACAGCAATCTTTTCTAAATTGCTTTGTGATTGATACTGGTCTTCGGATGACCTTACTAGACGGTAAATTACAGCATCATCTGCGAACAACCTAAGAGAACTGCTCAGATTGTCACCCAAGTCATTTATATAGATCAGAAACAGCAGAGGTCCCAGGACGCTTCCCTGGGAAACACCTGATATCACTTCAGTTTTACTCGTTGATTTTGCCGTCTATTACTACGAACTGCGACCTTCCTGACCAGAAATCACGAATCCAGTCGCACAACTGAGACGATACCCCATAGGTCCGCAGCTTGATTAGAAGTCGCTTGTGAGGAACGGTGTCAAAAGCTTTCCGGAAATCTAGAAATACGGAATCAACTTGAGATCCCCTGTCGATAGCGCCCATTACTTAGTGCGAATAAAGAGCTAGCTGCGTTGCACAAGAACGATGTTTTCTGAAACCATGCTGATTACGTATCAATAGATCGTTCCCTTCGAGGTGATTCATAATGTTTGAATACATACAATTCTCCAAAACCCTACTGCAAACCGACGTCAATGATATAGGTCTGTAGTTCGATGGATTACTCCTACTACCCTTCTTAAACACTGGTGCAACCTGCGCAATTTTCTAATCTGTAGGTACAGATCTATCGCTGAGCGAGCGGTTGTATATGATTACTAAGTAGGGAGCTATTGTATCAGCGTAATCTGAAAGGAACCTAATCGGTATACAATCTGGACCTGAAGACTTGCCCGTATCAAGCGATTTGAGTTGCTTCGCAACCCCTAAGGCATCTACTTCTAAGAAGCTCATGCTAGCAGCTGTTCGTGTTTCAAATTCTGGAATATTCCATTCATCTTCCCTGGTGAAGAAATTTCGGAAAACTGCGTTCAATAACTCCGCTTTAGCGGCACAGTCGTCGGTAACAGTATCATCGGCACTGCGCAGCGAAGGTATTGACTGCGTCTTGCCGCTTGTGTACTTAACATACGACCAGAATTTCTTCGGATTTTCTACCAAATTTCGAGACAATGTTTCGTTGTGGAACCTATTAAAGGCATCTCGCATTGAAGTCCGTGCCAAATTTCGCGCGTCTGTAAATTTGAGCCAATCTTCGGGATTTCGCGTTCTTCTGAACTTCGCATGCTTTTTCCGTTGCCTCTGCAACAGCGTTCGGACCTGTTTTGTGTACCATGGGGGATCCGTTCCACCTCTTACCAATTTATGAGGTATGAATCTCTCAAAATTCTGTTGCTACTATATCTTTGAATTTGAGCCACATCTCGTCTACATTTGCATAGTCAATTCGGAAGGAATGGTGATTGCCTCTTAGGAAGGCTTCTAGTGACACTTTATCCGCTTTTTTAAATAAAATCATTTTGCGTTTGTTTCTGGTGGATTTGGAAGAAACAGTATTGAGCCTAGCTATAACGACCTTGTGATCACTAATCCCTGTATCAGTCATGATGCTCTCTATTAGCTCTGGATTGTTTGTGGCTAAGAGATCAAGTGTGTTTTCGCAACCATTTACAATTCGCGTGGGTTCCTGGACTAACTGCTCGAAATAATTTTCGGAGAAAGCATTTAGGACAATCTCGGAAGATGTTTTCTGCCTACCACCGGTTTTGAACAAGTATTTTTGCCAACATATCGAGGGAAGGTTGGAGTCCCCACCAACTATAACCGTATGAGTGGGGTATTTATTTGTTACGAGACTCAAATTTTCTCTGAACTGTTCAGCAACTATATCATCGGAGTCTGGGGGTCGGTAGAAGGAGCCAATTATTAACTTATTTCGGCTGTTAAGTATAACCTCCACCCATACCAATTCGCATGGAGTATCAAATGGTTCAAATGGCTCTGAGCACTACGGGACTTAACTTCTGTGGTCATCAGTCCCCTAGAACTTAGAACTACTTAAACCTAACTAACCTAAGCACATCACACACATCCATGCCCGAGGCAGGATTCGAACCTGCGACCGTAGCTGTCGCGCGGTACCAGAGTGAAGCGCCTAGAACCGCTCGACCACACTGGCCGGCATGGAGTATCTACTTCGACTTCACTACAAGATAAACCACTACTGACAGACACAAACACTCCACCACCAATTCTTCCTAATCTATCTTTCCTGAACACCGCCTGAGACTTCGTAAAAATTTCTCGAAACTTATTTCAGGCTTTAGCCAGCTTTCTGTACCTATAACGATTTCAGCTTCTGTGCTTTCTATTAGCGCTTGAAGCTCAGGGACTTTCCCAGCAAAACTACAACAATTTACAACTACAATTCCGACTGTTCCTTAATCCAAGCACGTCCTGTATTTGCCATGCGCCCTTTGAGATTGCAGCCCAACCCGTACTTTCCCGAGGCCTTCTAACCTAAAAAACCGCCCAGTCCACGCCACACAGCCTCCGCTACCCGTGTAGCTGCCAGCTGAGTGTAGTGAACTCCTGACCTGTTCAGCGGAACCCGAAACCCCACCACCCTATGGCGCAAGTCAAGGAATCTGCAGCCAACACGGTCGCAAAACCGTCTGAGCCTCTGATTCAGACCCTCCACCCGGCTCTGCACCAAAGGGCCGCAGTCGGTTCTGTCAACGATGCTGCAGATGGTGAGCTCTGCCTTCATCTCGTAAGCAAGACCGGCAGCCTTCACCAAATCAGATAGCTGCTGGAATCCAGAGAGAATTTCCTCAGATCCCAAGCGACACACGTCATTAGTGCCGACATGTGCCACCACCTGCAGCTGGCTGCATCCTGTGCTCTTCATGGCATCCGGAAGGACCCTTTCTACATCAGAAATGACTCGACCCAGAATGCACACGGAGTGCCCACTGGATTTCTTCCCCTCCTTAGCCGCCATATCCCTAAGGGGCCCAATTACGCGCCTAACATTGGAGCTCCCAACTACCAATAAGCCCACCCTCTCCGATTGCCCGGACCTTGAAGGCTGAGAATCATCCTCTGAAACATGGCAGGCAGCTGCATCTGGCTCAGCCAGAGACAGTACCTGAAACCTGTTTGTCAGACGCACTGTGGAGGCTTTCTGATCAGCCTCCGGGGACGTCTTTCGCTGCCTGCCACGCCTTGGAATGACCTCCCAATCAACCACAGGCGAGGGCTCAGCCCCACTGCGGGCAGCAACTGGGGCAACCACAGCAGCAGACCGATCTGGGGACAGATGGGACGAGGTTGACATCCCCGTGATACCCAAGTCTGGCTCCCCACAGTGGTGCCCATTGGCAACAGCCTCAAGCTGCGCGACCGAAGTCAGCGCCGCCTGCAGCTGTGAGTGAAGGGATGCCAACTCAGCCCTCATCCGAACACAGCAATCACAGTTCCTGTCCATTCTAATTGATGTTGAACAACAGTTACTGAAACACGAGTGCGTGCCTAGATAACACAAGGGAAAGACGCAAAGAATGTATGCACTAACCTGTACAAATGCCTAACGACTGCGCTACAATCTTCCTGAAATTACGATTACAGTAACTACAACTCGAAATTACGCCTCATATACGAAACTCACACGCAATTTAAGTAAGAATCTACGAAGTAAACACAGAAAAGAAGCTATATACGTATCTTTCTGCGCTGTCGATGTGCACCAAGTGGGAGCTCAGGCCACATGATGCTGTAAACAGAACCTGGATTCATCCGAAAAAATGACGTTTTGCCATTGGTGCACCCAGGTTCGTCGTTGAGTGCACCATCGCAGGTGCTCCTGTCTGTGGTGCAGCGTCAAGGGTAACCGCAGCCACGGTCTCCGAGCTGATAGTCCATGCTGCTGCAAACGTTGTCGAACTATTCGTGCAGATGGTTGTTGTCTTGCAAACGTCCCCATCTGTTGACTCAGGGATCGAGACGTGGCTGCACGATCCATTACAGCCATGCCGATAAGATGCCTGTCATCTCGACTGCTAGTGATACGAGGCCGTTGGGATCCAACACGGAGCTCCGTATTACCCTCCTGAACCCACCGATTCCGTATTCTGCTAAGTCATTGGATCTCGACCAACGCGAGCATCAATGTCGCGATACGATAAACCGCAATCGTGATAGGCTACAATCCGACCTTTATCAAAGTCGGATACGTGATGGTACGCATTTCTCATCCTTACACGAGGCATCACAACAACGTTTCACCAGGCAACGCCGGTCAACTGCTGTTTGTGTATGAGAAATCGGTTGGAAACTTTCCTCACCGGCGCCAACCTTGTGTGAATGCTCTGAAAAGCTAATCATTTGCATATCACAGCATCTTCTTCCTGTCGGTTAAATTTCGCGTCTGTAGAACGTCATCTTGGTGGTGTAGCAATTTTGATGGCCAGTAGTGTAGTACTCTGATGTGAGATGACTCACCCTCACTAACAGCAGGGAGCTGGTGAGGAGAAAAGCCTGCACTACATCAGGGGTGATAATAGCGTTATATCTCAGAGTATATCAATTGCCGAGTTGTATCATGAATACACCTTGAGTGCTACACTGGAGTAATAGGGCAAAGAGACCATCAGGACAATTTGTTAGTGCGAATTACGTACACGAACGGCAAATGTACATTCAGGGGCAAACCTGTTGTTCTTTTTCGACTGACAGGTCCTTATCCTATCGTTCTGCTAAGAGGATTATGACCCCCTGAGGATAATCCATCATTCAGAGAAACCCTCACCCTTCCCCCTCCTCCTCCCCCACCACTCTGGGAACTCCCCTCACCAATACAAGCTCACATTTAATATGAATTTGATTGTCTAAGTAATTAAATTGATCAATTAATTAACCCTCACCCTTTTGGATACCCCCCAGCCCTCCCTCTCCCCCCTCCACCTGGAATTTGGCGCGGAAAAGACTCAGTTTATTGGCCATTTGGCGGAAAACGATTGCAGTGTACGGAATATTGTGCAAACAATTTAGGCAATATGTGGAATATTGTTTATTGAAGCAATTTATAGGATACAAGGCAGTGTTTGGAATATAGTTTATTTATTTATTTGAAGAAATTGGCGGGAAATCGATTGCACTGTATGGAATACCGTTTACTTAAACATTTTGAGGGCGACAAGGCAGTATGGAATATTTAAACAATTGCAGCGCTTTTTCTATCCTAATCGCACAAGGAATATCATCAACATAGCTCACCGCACATAATTACACTGTTACAAATCTTTCACACCAACTGCGCTGCGCGCCAGCCCAACCGCTTCGTCCATCCACACCACGTGTCAATGTGCAAGAGATCGCACTACACCCACTCGGACCCCTCAGCTGATTGACTGGATGTCGTGCTAATCTCTAAAAAAAAGCATCAGGTAGCGGCAACCATTTGATACTGTCACTGAACAGTTACTGTCGAATCACGTGCTCTCCCTCTCAATTGGCCAAGCCCTGTCACGTGCCGCTGCTGGGCCTGCATGTGCTGTCGGTTGTAGTCCAACCAAAGCGCAAACAAAGCAGTCTTTACGTGGTAAATCACCAGCTGTCGATGTCTTGAAAATATTCCCTCACTCTATCAGATTGATTGGCTAATTAATTAAATCAATATCATTTGCGTGGGACAATTTCTCCTTGCTTCCCATTAGTGGATACTAGGACTGAAGTATTTGCTGGGATTCGATCCTGCAGCTGCCTGGTTTCCAGACCCTACTGGATTTGTTTTCCCCTGCCTCCTACCAGTGGATAGTGAGATAGCTAGGTCATTTGGTAGGAAGTCCGTATGTTGGAGGTAGCTGAAAATTTCACATTTCAGCTCAATTGATTTCTATGTCCTTAAACAATCTCTCGAGGGGTTGGGCATTTCTGAGTTCATAATATCACTACTGGAAACAATAAACTGGTCAGTAGGGAATTTGGTGTTGCGAATGGATTTTTAAAGCACTATATAACCCCTAAGATTGTTCTGTCTGCTACACTCAGAAGGAGGAGGAAGGGTCTACTGCGTGATGGGATAGATACAACAAAAACAACAACAACAACAAGTAGCCGTGCAAGACAGAGTCCACTGCAATGTATTGAGAAGCACTAAACAACGACACACCTAAACCACGATGTAATTCGTAGTAGTAGTAGCAGTAGCCGGCCGAAGTGGCCGTGTGGTTAAAGGCGCTGCAGCCTGGAACCGCAAGACCGCTACGGTCGCAGGTTCGAATCCTGCCTCGGGCATGGATGTTTGTGATGTCCTTAGGTTAGTTAGGTTTAACTAGTTCTAAGTTCTAGGGGACTAATGACCTCAGCAGTTGAGTCCCATAGTGCTCAGAGCCATTTGAACCATTTTTAGTAGCAGTAGTAGTTGTCGTGGCTAGACGTCGTAGATCGCTATCAGTCGGGAACTGAATGTCGCTATTGGGTTTTTAAAGCATTATGGAATTCCTATATTGATTCTCTCCGCTATATTCGAAAGGAGGCGGAGGAGGAAGATCGACTGCATGATTATTTGTACCCAACTGCCTGTCAAAGGCTGAGCTAATCCATTACTTCCGGTTGCCAACTCCTCGTGACCAACCTTGCAGCCATCTGCAGTGCACTGCGAAAAAACAGCGTCAACTTGGATGTATACTGTAGTTCTAACCAATTCCACCCTGACATAGACCCCGCCCCAGTTTATAGAAGCCACTTTAACCAATCCAAGACAGCAATGTCGTTGACCATAAACCTCGAAAATCATGGAATACACGCTTTTTCACATCGCTTAAGTATCGTTATTTGTAATGAAAATCTTGTAACAGTATGGCGTAGGCTACATTTCCTCCCATTTCTCATCAGGTGTAAAAAATGTGTTCTAATCTGTTATGGAATGCATACAAGACTAGAATATTAAACTCGTTTTTGGCTCATAAAGGCGTGCTAAGATCTACCTCTGCCACAGTATACTTCCTCACTTTCGAACTTTCTCTTAAAGTAGCCAAATGCGTCACCACATACGAAGTCTCTTAAGGTAACAGCGCAGAGAAGTTGTAAGTATCAGGTTGATACCATGTATCGCTTTATAAATTCGGTAATACAACTGATTTTAAGACGATGGTCATCTCTCCCTGTGCAGGTGGGAGATTGAAATTTCGTTAAAAGATATCGCCGCAATGAAAAGAAAGCCTGATTGCCGCTCCAAGTCAAGAATCATATCCTTGGTACCCTAGCCATCGCTTCCACCTGCCAGGTGGTATGTCATTGATAAAAAATTGATTGGCTAATTAATGAAATTGATCATGAGAGAGAGTTTGGATGGCGAGTATTTTTTTTTTTTTTCAGCAGTCGGATTACGCTGACCAAGTGGCTCAAGTGGGAATCAAATGGCTCTGAGCACTATGGGACTCAACTGCTGAGGTCATTAGTCCCCTAGAACTTAGAACTAGTTAAACCTAACTAACCTAAGGACATCACAAACATCCATGCCCGAGGCAGGATTCGAACCTGCGACCGTAGCGGTCTTGCGGTTCCAGACTGCAGCGCCTTTAACCGCACGGCCACTTCGGCCGGCAAGTGGGAATCCCTGGAGGGTAGGCGATGTTCTTTTTGAGGAACACTATGGAGAACCAACAGTTGAAGCTGACCACGGAAGGATTCTACCGCCGGCAATATACATTTCGTGTAAGTACCGCGCTATTAAAAGCTCGATCACCATGACTATGTTAGCGACACCCTGGTTATACAGGCGCACAGAAGAGTCTCTGATAGCATTATGGCCTCTGGTAAAAATGCTGTCTGCAATTTCGAATCAAGTCTATACATTCAACCGCATACTTGAATTGGGTCCTACGGAGATGTTTTTTAATGATTACAGCCATCGGAGAATCATATTCGTGCCACTCTTATATATCGAAATGATTCACTTTTTTCGAACCTATCTGCTAAGGATCCATTTCAGCAAAACTCCAGCGTGTTCTTTTGATAGTCCCCACGCATCTTGTAATTGTTCCTCAGTCTCTGCCCCCCCCCTTCCTCCCCTGCAGTTTTGTCATTGTGATAACTCCAGTTTAAGTTAGAACGGAAAGCGTTAAATCTAAGACCTTCTGCAACCCATGGAGAAACATGGTGAGCTGCGTTAATGCGACAGGACCATGTTTTGATCACTCGACGGAAATGGGAACATCATGTCCTAGCTCAGCCAACCGTGTACAATGTGTAACGCCAGTGCCAAACGAAACTTTCTGCTGCAACATGAGCTGGTACAAAAGATATTACGAGCGGTTATGGTGGTTACAGGCACATAGATCGATGAATGTAGGAAATGTCTTAGTATTTTTGGTAGGTTAGCGAATAAGACAGGTAAATATCCTCGTACAAAATATTTATTAACTCCTGCATGTACATTTACACAGAGAAAACAACTCTTTCCTTATTTTCAACTCTTTCCTTAATTCCACTTTATGTGATGTAGCCATAAAGCTGTTTAAGTGTATTAGACACCAACAAGCGGTATTTACAATATGCTCCACTTTACTCTGTGCCAGATGCATCCATGTGGTGTCAGCTAACTAATAATTTACAGAACAGTTGCTGTGTGGTGTTTAACAACGTTCTACAGTTTGTCTACTGGGGTAATAAGAACACCCGAAAATTGACAGGTGTGCAAGTAAGTCTGCCGGACTCTAAGGACCGAGAAAAGCTTATAAGTTATGCTCTGTCTGCATACTGTTTTAATTATCTACCTGTAAACTACGTAGAGGTTCTTAACTCTGACTCCAACAAAGATATTGCCGAATTGGGACTGGTTCCTACAAATAATGTTATACCTCAAGTCTTAAGAAAAAGGACCAATGTACCAAACAGACTTAAACCATTCCCCATTAAATAAATTGCTCCTTTAAGTGCCGTTAACGTATTAAGTGCACGGAAACGAAAACTGGAAATGGACGACGTCCAAGTAAAGAAAAGGAAACTAGAGTATATGGAGAAGACAACTGCTATGAAGGAAGAACATTAGCTGCAATTGGAAAAGGAAGTAGCTATTGTCGCTGTGCAGGCCCCGTTTACGTACGGATTTAAACATTCCATGGAAAAATCTAGGTACGAAAGGGGAATAGAAAATATTGGCACTTACAGTAAACAGCCATGGAAACTGGTCGCGTGTTGGTGTACTGGCTGAAATCAGCTGAATCGAGAACGTTTGCTATATTAAGGGATGCACGAAAAATGTGTTTATTAAGCTCTATTCCCATCTGGATCGGCTTAAAAAGGATGGTTATATTCTAAGTGTGGCGAGCTGGATGTTGCCCACCTAGCAACAGAACAGCCATTTGCCGAATTTAAAACTGATTGAATAACTACATTTAATGGCAACTTGTTTGCAAAGGTTGTAAACTTGAAGTTCTATACAGAAATCCCGCAAGAATGTGGAGCAGAAGAGTTGCCGACATACACACAGGAAGACGTGGAACTCTTTAACAATAGCGTCATGGAGGAGATACGAGGAAAAATTAAAATCCTCGAATGCTCTCACTTAGAAGGACTGCAGAAGGGACCAGAGCTAATGGTTAAAGCCATAAAATAAGTATTTTACAGGAAGAAAATTAGATATGTATTAGAATTCGAGAATATACCTTCTTTGTATTTGTCAAATTACTGGTTGGAGAAAGAAATAGATAATTCTGATGTGGATTTAGGTTATAAGTTAAATTGGACATCATTAAAACTACACCGAACAAAAATAAGGAAAGAGTAGTTTTCTGTGAGTAAATGTATATGCAAGAGTTAATAAATATTTTGCACGAGGATATTTAGCTGTCTTATTCGCTAACCTACCAAAAATCCTGAGAGATTTCCTACATTCATTGATCCATGTGCCTTTGTTTCAGATGTTGGAAGCAAGGGGTAGTTGAAACTAGGTAGTTGAAAATATAGTGAACCCGTTTTCTTACCTATATGAAAGTATAGTGAACCCCTTTTCTTACCTCTATGAATCCTCTAAATTGTTGAAATAAAGAATATTCAACACACAGCAATCGATTTCCCTCAAATGAGGGATCAACTGAGTCTTTTCCCGCCAATTTCCGGGTGGGAGGGTGGGAGGGGAGGGGGGTATAGCAGTGGAGGAGAGGTTAATTAATTGTTCAATTTAATTAAGTAGTCAATCAAACTGGTAAGAGTGAAAGGGGGGTCTATTCCAATAACTGAGACCTGAAAGTGTACCTGTAGCAATGAGGGGGGGGGGAGGGGTTGGGGGAGGGAGTGGTGAGAGAAATAGATTAAGTGCCTGTCAATTAAAAGGTAGGATCCTTTTAGCAGAACAATAGGTTAAGTACCTGTCAATCAAAGGGGAACAATAGGTTCAGTACCTGTCAATCAAAGGAGAACAATAGATTTGCCTCTGAGTGCATACCTGCCCCTGAGGTAGGCAACCCACACCAACAAAATGCTCTGGCACTCTCCTAGTCCCACTACTTACAGTGATGTCTTCGTGCCTCCTGCAGTTGTTCGTGAGAGTTGTGTGCATCACTGACTCTCCTGGAAATAGCCGCAGCACCCCAAGCCTGTGAACCCACTGCTGAGAGACTGGCTGAGGCAGGAATGAAGAAGGTAATAATTCCACCCAACGTCTTGGGTGGTGGTAGAACCCTGGGTGGTTTAGCCGATCTTCCTTTTCTCGCTCCTTTCTGCTACAGGACGCTTTTAGCTGCATATATCGGTGTCAGGGTGCAGTTTTTCATGCGCCATTTGGTTGTCTTCTTCTTCCTTACCGCCCTATGTGCAGTGCTCATAATTTGGCTGAACTTTTTCACTTCCAAGCCCAGCTTAACTTTGCCATGCATAATTTTTTCAAATATAAATGTTGCAATGCGACAGTGTGACGATCTTTATTTGCTGTGCATGCGATGTCCTGTTCCATGCACGCTTCGTCGAGCAGATTTATCTCCTTATCACCACCTGCCAATCATTTCATAAGTTTCGTTCCAGCTCCACAGTAGTTATACACTGGAGGTGTAATTCGACTGGTAGTTTGCCGAGAATACTGCCCCCTTCTCTAATATGTCTCCTATCACGCATGTTATGCTACTGAGGTAGTTGTGGTCTGCACATCCGCCCCACTTTTGAGGTTAACAACTTTTATGCAGTGTAATAACTGACGTATTTAAACGCATTAAATAACTAAAGTATAACAAATGCCATGCACTTTAATGGAATGTGTCATTTTAGGGTATACAATTAACAATTAACAGCTTACCTGGCGTTGAAATTCACCAAACGTTAGAACAACGCAAGCGGTAACGTGACGGACAACAATTCACTTAGATCTCGCACTTCAAACTAAATAAAAATGGCTGCCCTAACTTCCATTCGGAGAAATAGTTACATGTCCATACAACAGGTTGCAGCTCTGTGTAGTCTAGAAAAGAGCAATTTCCTATTGTGCCCTGCTATCCCGTTCTGCCCCGACTTCCCCTAACTCTTCTGTCTAAAAGCATCCTGCAATTTCAGCACCTCTGTTGTCCTTTAACAGGTGGGTTCTGGGATTCGTTCTGTGCACTTTGGAAACCGTGAATATTTCGGTTAACCAGTTTGGCATGTATGACTTCTCAAACGCTGTCTTGTGTGTCACCTACATTAACCTGCTGTTTCTGTGGATCTAACATTTTAATACGATTATATACTGTTTCTAGAAGTCTATTATCACGAATGTCGATTGGTCTCACTTTTATTGTGCGATGTTTGGTTTGATTATACTGTGCAATTATTTGTAATAGGATACCGTTCCATTTGTGTGAGTCACGGAGATTATATCGCATCCACGTTTGGGCTTTCATTGTACTGTTCAGACGTTCCACGATACTCGCCTTCAGGTGGGTGAATGTCGAGTAGTGATGCATTCCTTACAGCTTCATCACACTGTTGAAATATCTGTAGTAAAACTCGTCACCATGATCTGTTTGTAGGTTGTCTGGGCTTCGATTCGTCACCGTGTGCAGCGATCCGTCGCCGTGTGCAGCGATTGCTCAAACACATGCGCGACATTCTTCCCTGCTTCTGTTTTCATGGGTAATGCCCAGGCAAATTTAGAACAAGTATCAATGACCATTAACACATATTTGCATCTATTATTCACACGTGAATATTCCACCGTGTCGACAAGGTCCGCCTGTCACAGTACCTCCAAACCTATAATCATAACATATATTCGAGGGTATGTCGTCCCCAATAGCTGAATGATCAGCGTGATTGACTGGCGTCCTAAGGGGCCCGGGTTCGATTCCGGCTAGGTCGGGGATTTTCTCCGCTCAGGGACTGGGTGTTGTGTTGTCTTCATCATCATTTCATCCACATCCGGCGCGCAAGTCGCCCAGTGTGGCGTCCAATGTAGTAAGACCTGCACCAAGGCGGCCGGACTTGCCCTTGTAATGGGCCTCCCGGCCAATGACGACAAACGCTCATTTCCATTTCCGAGGGTGCTGGTTTGTGCAGTTCTCGAACTACATCTACATCTACATGATTACTCTGCAATTCACATTTAAGTGCTTGGCAGAGGGTTCATCGCACCACAATCATACTATCCCTCTACCATTCCACTCCCGAACAGCGCGCGGGAAAAACGAACACCTAAACCTTTCTGTTCGAGCTCTGATTTCTCTTATTTTATTTTGATGATCATTCCTCCCTATGTAGGTTGGACTCAACAAAATATTTTCGCATTCGGAAGAGAAAGTTGGTGACTGAAATTTCGTAAATAGATCTCGCCGCGACGAAAAACGTCTTTGCTTTAATGACTTCCATCCCAACTCGCGTATCATATCTGCCACACTCTCTCCCCTATTACGTGATAATACAAAACGAGCTGCCCTTTTTTGCACCCTTTCGATATCCTCCGTCAATCCCACCTGGTAAGGATCCCACACCGCGCAGCAATATTCTAACAGAGGACGAACGAGTGTAGTGTAAGCTGTCTCTTTAGTGGACTTGTTGCATCTTCTAAGTGTCCTGCCAACGAAACGCAACCTTTGGCTCGCCTTCCCCACAATATTATCTATGTGGTCTTTCCAACTGAAGTTGTTCGTAATTTTAACACCCAGGTACTTAGTTGAATTGACAGCCTTGAGAATTGTACTATTTATCGAGTAATCGAATTCCAACGGATTTCTTTTGGAACTCATGTGGATCACCTCACATTTTTCGTTATTTAGCGTCAACTGCCACCTGCCACACCATACAGCAATCTTTTCTAAATCGCTTTGTAATTGATACTGGTCTTCGGATGACCTTGCTAGACGGTAAATTACAGCATCATCCGCGAACAACCTAAGAGAACTGCTCAGATTGTCACCCAGGTCATTTACATAGATCAGGAACAGCAGAGGTCCCAGGACGCTTCCCTGGGGAACACCTGATATCACTTCAGTTTTACTCGTTGATTTGCCGACTATTACTACTAACTGCGACCTTCCTGACAGGAAATCACGAATGCAGTCGCACAACTGAGACGATACCGCATATGCCCGCAGCTTGATTAGAAGTCGCTTGTGAGGAACGGTGTCAAAAGCTTTCCGGAAATCTAGAAATACGGAATCAACTTGAGATCCCCTGTCGATAGCGCCCATTACTTAGTGCGTTGCACAAGAACGATGTTTTCTGAAACCATCCTGATTACGTATCAATAGATCGTTCCCTTCGAGGTGATTCATAATGTTTGAATAGAGTATATTCTCCAAAACCCTACTGCAAACCGACATCAATGATATAAGTCTGTAGTTCGATGGATTACTCCTTCTACCCTTCTTAAACACTGGTGCAACCTGCGCAATTTTCTAATCTGTAGGTACAGATCTATCGCTGAGCGAGCGGTTGTATATGATTACTAAGTAGGGAGCTATTGTATCAGCGTAATCTGAAAGGAACCTAATCGGTATACAATCTGGACCTGAAGACTTGCCCGTATCAAGCGATTTGAGTTGCTTCGCAACCCCTAAGGCATCTACTTCTAAGAAGCTCATGCTAGCAGCTGTTCGTGTTTCAAATTCTGGAATATTTCATTCATCTTCCCTGGTGAAGAAATTTCGGAAAACTGCGTTCAATAACTCCGCTTTAGCGGCACAGTCGTCGGTAACAGTACCATCGGCACTGCGCAACGAAGGTATTGGCTGCGTCTTGCCGCTTGTGTACTTAACATACGACCAGAATTTCTTCGGATTTTCTACCAAATTTCGAGACAATGTTTCGTTGTGGAACCTATTAAAGGCATCTCGCATTGAAGTCCGTGCCAAATTTCGCGCGTCTGCAAATTTGAGCCAATCTTCGGGATTTCGCGTTCTTCTGAACTTCGCATGCTTTTTCCGTTGCCTCTGCAACAGCGTTCGGACCTGTTTTGTGTACCATGGGGGATCCGTTCCACCTCTTACCAATTTATGAGGTATGAATCTCTCAATTGCTGTTGCTACTATATCTTTGAATTTGAGCCACATCTCGTCTACATTTGCATAGTCAGTTCGGAAGGAATGGTGATTGCCTCTTAGGAAGGCTTCTAGTGACACTTTATCCGCTTTTTTAAATAAAATCATTTTGCGTTTGTTTCTGGTGGATTTGGAAGAAACAGTATTGAGCCTAGCTATAACGACCTTGTGATCACTAATCCCTGTATCAGTCATGTTGCTCTCTATTAGCTCTGGATTGTTTGTGGCTAAGAGGTCAAGTGTGTTTTCGCAACCATTTACAATTCGCGTGGGTTCGTGGACTAACTGCTCGAAATAATTTTCGGAGAAAGCATTTAGGACAATCTCGGAAGATGTTTTCTGCCTACCACCGGTTTTGAACAAGTATTTTTGCCAACATATCGAAAAATGGTTCAAAATGGTTCAAATGGCTCTGAGCACTATGGGACTCAACTGCTGAGGTCATTAGTCCCCTAGAACTTAGAACTACTTAAACCTAACTAACCTAAGGACATCACACACATCCATGCCCGAGGCAGGATTCGAACCTGCGACCGTAGCAGTCGCACGGTTCCGGACTGCGCGCCTAGAACCGCGAGACCACCGCGGCCGGCCAACATATCGAGGGAAGGTTGGAGTCCCCACCAACTATAACCGTATGAGTGGGGTATTTATTTGTTACGAGATTCAAATGTTCTCTGAACTGTTCAGCAACTATATCATCGGAGTCTGGGGGTCGGTAGAAGGAGCCAATTATTAACTTATTTCGGCTGTTAAGTATAACCTCCACCCATACCAATTCACACGGAGTATCTACTTCGACTTCACTACAAGATAAACCACTACTGACAGACACAAACACTCCACCACCAATTCTGGCTAATCTATCTTTCCTGAACACCGTCTGAGACTTCGGAAAAATTTCTGCAGAACGTATTACAGTCTCCATACTTCTTCGACGATACCTCTCTGTGTAAGCTCAAAAATAACTGTATCAACTTCATTCGAATGAATTGTATTACCAACGGCAGCCGATGCCATGAACAGTCGTAGCCGATCTTTAGCTCATTGGGGTCGTCGTAATATACTACATACTGCAGGAGTCGATTGCTCACTCTTTTATGCTGAATGTTAATACCATCACTGCTGCTATTTTTTTCACCATCCAATACAGGTTTTAAATGGATTTGTATTTCACATTGCTCTTGTTTTTTGCATTCTTATGCAGATCAGTCAAAAGCAATATTTCACGATACATTTCCAGATATTTAGGCGAGTAATTTACAATTTTTGTGGGTCTTAGGAAAATAAAGACCGGGTGTTCTTTGAAACTGTTTATCGCCGATCTTTATTGAGTTCTCAGTTAAAGCTATAGGCTGCGTGCCCAACATGTATGGTTTTTCACCATTGACACCGAATGTTTTGTCTACCCTAACCTCGCTGTGACGGTTTATGAAATCGGCAATAGCGTCATCGTCGTCGTTGTGTAATCTCGCTGAGAGTTCATGGAGAGATTGAGTAACTGGTTTAAAGGTTTCTTGCAGTGTCTGCTCCAACTTCAAATGCTCTAACCTCAGCAACCGTAACTTCTCTCTAACGGCCTTTCATGCCTCGACATCTGGCTGTATACTAATCGGACTTCTATGCAGCTTCTTATGCTGCTCCCCCTTTTCGGTAACAGCTATTTTCCCTTCAGTTAAGTCGCTTACTTTCTTTTAGATTGTATTAACCCCAGAATTCAGTGAATTGTTCAGTCTCAGAAGGGTATGACAACACGTCTCTAGTTTCTTGCGTACGCCACCAACTTTCCATTCGAGAGTTTAAATTTTCGCGTCAATGTACAAGCGAACGTTTCGTCTATGAACGCCTATCTTATCAGGCTGAGCTCCCAGCATTGCGTGTGAATTTATCCATGGTGATGCGTATACTGATGTACTCATCTCTTCCCATGGCTATTACATATAGGAACTCCTGGAAGTTCCGCTTTTACCTGCCATCATACAATTTTCTTGTTTATCAATAACGAGAAACCCATACTGTGAGTGATTCTAGCAATCTGCACATATGTTTAAAACATCATTGAACAACATATAGGTTCCTACATGAGCCTGGTAAACCTATTTTAAATTCAGATAGTCCTAATTAGTGGTATAATTAGGATTGCATTATCCCTCACCAGCTGTTTCGCGATTCTGGAATATGTGTGTCTCAGATAAAATACGTCAACAGTAGTATGTCGACCAAATATCGTTGAATTTGATCTTGGTTTTCCACAGCAACATTGTCAAATATGAACACTGTGTTTGGCTTTACTTTTTCTGGTGGAGGGATGTCTCTGCTCTAACTGAACGTCGTGTATGTCACACCATCTACACCTCGCAATATCTCCTGTAATAGTTGGCATTTGGGCTGAAACAGTGTTTTGAAAGTTAGCATACATGGTCGAAGCGGACTCCATGCGCATGTGTTAGCAGCGACATGAGAATATTTGTCTTGAAGTATTTGGATGGACCTACAATTATTGCACGTATGCTGTCACAAAGGAGTACGCCATTCTTCTGGTATTCTTGCACAACATCACAACTCCAGTCACTTACAACAAAGTCTTGAAGCTTCACCCACCCTGCCATGATCCTGCTACGTCAGGTATTAGCGTGTAATGGGTTTTTATCGAAAATAATGAACACTGTGGCCTGTCATGAAACCGACTATTTCAAACACTGGTGTGCAATGGGCATTTACGGAGGGTTCAGTTAAATGACATAATTTTCTGCTGTTGCCTGTTTGCAGTGAAAATACTGGTAGCAAATCTTCAGTACTTGAAATATGATGAGAGGTAAGAAATAAAACATATACATGGATACACACCGTTTTATTCAGTACTTATACACAGAGTGCACTACATCAACAGGTTCTTTCCTTAATACCAGTACAGAATATAGAAAATTAAGCCTTCTTGCAATCAGAAAATTCAGCATGTATTTCTCTCAAACTTATTGGCAGTATATTAGTTTCCGATGGTACCATATTGACCCACTGTTCGAAGTCGTCTACATGCACACTGTTCATATGGAGACACTCTGCAATGTCCCTATACACAGCTTTAACACAAGGCAGCCATCTGTTCAGTCTTTCCGACACAATGGATAGCACCATTGTAGACCGGGCAAGGTTGTAACAGTGGAGTGCTGTAGATGAATGGATATGTCACCTGATTTCACACAGAGTGCAGAATCACCATACACTGTTGTAATGGATAGAGTTAGAGCAGCACAATAAATGTCAGGAGGTGGACGGCTCAGATGATAATCGACGAGCAACTGCTGCTTGATGTAGGCTTTTGCACCTCCGTAAACCACGCTTTAATACTTTCAGCTGCTTCCTCCATCCCTATCACTACACACCAGTCTCTGTCTATGAATGCTTCTATACTAATATGTAAATGCTTTGAACCACTAGCGGTTAAATTATACACTGAAGTGAACAGAAGTGGTACATAAGGCTTAACTGGCATCTTCTCACCCACTGCATCCTCACTTTGTCCATGCAGTATCACTGGAATATTCTGCGATGGCGCGTACGATGGGCTCCTGCACCAAGACGTGTCATGCTGATTAGGACCCCCAGTGCATCTCTTCACGTCAGGGGGTGGCTGGGTGTCTTCAGCTGACAACAACAGCTCAGTGCCCTGCTCCAACAAGCTGACCAGATGCGCGACAGGATCCCAGGGTGCTGCCGCTGCTGCAGACCCCGACAGGCTGCAGGACAAAGCATCCACTGTTCAGCAAAGAAGAAAAACCGTTACAAGCGATAATAGCGGCACGAAGACTTCATCTTTCTCGTGTGACAGTAATAACATTAATTAAGCAAGGGCTACTTACTCTTCTGCAGCTTCTTCCTATTCTGCTACTGCTGTGGCTGGGCATCTCTGGACAATCTCGGCTGGCGCTTTACGCTGACTGACTGACTGCAACTGAGGCTGCAGAGCTGTTAGGTCCACCATATATCCCGAATGTGATCGAATGCTGCATTACTATTGACTAAACCCAGTTACAAGCGCCTCTGGTGGTGTAATTGTGTTGGGGTGTGCACTTGGTATTTCCGTCCAGAAAGACCGGGGTGCGAGTTGTGGAAAGGGTACCGCCATTTTGGATTTCCTGCCGATTCCCGGATGGGGGTGGGGTGGAAGCTCAGCGCAGGCCTGGGACAAAGAAATTCCCGCCAATATTCGAAATTCCCTCCAAAATTCGAAATGCACGCCAAAATTCGACATTCCTGCCAAAATTCGAAATCCCTATCAAAAGGGTAGGTGATGGAGGGGAAAAGGAGGGAGGAGGGGCGGGGACGTGCCGCGGTTGAAGCGACGGTGGGGGGAAGTTAATTGATCAATTTAATTAATTTGCATATCAATTTGATATCAAAAGTGCCTCTGGAGTCCTATTATTCCTCTACTCGCGTGTCCTTGGGTGCAAGGCGGAAGAGGGAGCAGGTTGCGTGGCTGACTCCCTACGCCTTAGCAACAGGTGCGACGTGCTACCCAGTGTTGATGACAGCTCTGAGCCAGCACGGGATGCCTCTCCTGTTGGGCCAGCGGCCGATTTTCCTGCCGAGTCCGGACAAGAGCAGAGGATGTGTATGCTTGTCAATGGGAGCGCCAGTGTTGGGCAGGTTGATGGACCACCCTTAGGAAAATAGCAGGCAAGGCGGGAAAGAATGTCAATGTCCACTCGGTATGTTTCCTAGGGGTCCCATCCACGATGTGCATGAGGCCTGGCCGGCGGCTATCGAACGCACTGGGAGCAACTGACTGGATGTAGTGGCACATGTCGGCCCAAATGACGCCTACCGCTTGGGTCCTGAGGGCATCCACGGTTCGTTTCGGTGGATGGCTCATTTGGTGAAGGCAACTAGCACTGTACGAGGGGTGCAGGCTAAGCTGTCTATTTACACCATCGTACCAAGGGTTGATCGCGTTCCTCTGGTTTGGAGCAGAGTAGAAGGTCTAAATCAGAGGCTCAGACGACTCTGCGACGGAACTGGACGCGAATTTCTTGACCTCCGCTATAGGTTCCCCTTAATAGGCCAGGCGTGCAGTACACACAGGAAGCGTTTACTAGGGTGCGGAGTACGTGTGGCTTACATATGGGGCTTTTTTTTTCAGATAAGAGGAACCCTCCATTGGGATCAAAGACGATTTGCTTGATGAATTAGCTGTAATGTCCTCAGATAATGTTCGTCGTCGCAGATCAGAGATAGAAAAGGTTAATATATTAGTAAACTGCAGGAGACTCCAAGGGACGGTTTCAGATTTACTATCCCTTTTGTGTGGCGTCCCCGCACTCCAACCGCATGCTGATATTGTCGACGCCGTAGAGCTGCTACTGCCACAGCTCTAGCAGTGGAGTTGAGACACGATGCGCGATGACGTAGGTCCCCGTTGGTGAACGGGATACAGAAATGCGAACTCGTACGATGGATGCTTCTTCTGATTTAAGATTGAATGATTCATTGCCCAGATATACAGTAGTTGTTAAATCTTATCTCATCCGCATCGTACACACCACCAATTGCGAGGTAACATTGTAATTATCAGTCTTCTCGTACGTTGTTGGCTCGTTGCTATGGAGTTGTTGAACCTGTATGAAGCGAGATCCACAGATACTCTTTGATCACGTCTGAGTGAACCTACGCCGTAATGTTGAAAAAAAAAATGTTCAAAAGTTCTCTTTTCAATTAATGAAGTAGGTATTTTGATATTCAGATTAAATTGTCCCTGCTGAGCAGTCGTTGGTTAACTATCATTGATTAAATCACTTAATAATGTAGTCCACGCTTGATAATGCACTTGGAAGGAACAGTTTATTGTTCCTTGGCCACTTAATACTTTATAACTTTCGCGCCACACGCACACGCAGTTGGTTGGTAAAGTCAGTTCTATTAAAATTAAGTTTCTTGACAATTACGACAACTTGACTCTTCAGCGTAATTGTATAATCTTCGTGAAGTCGTGTAATTGTGTCCTACTCGAGACTAATTGAGTGTAGTCCTTTGATATACTATCCACTCTTCTTTTAGTTCCAACTATTTGAAAGTCAAGTCCAATATTCACTAGTTTCGTCAATAAAGTTCAATTAACCCGTTATGCACGGTTAAACGCGTTTATCAGTTCCTGTCTCTGCTTAGAAAATCAGTTTCCGAAGTTCGTGAATCACGTCACGCAAGAAACACTTCTGAACGCAAAACAATCTCGTCGCGTTCCGTACTCTCAATAACTAAGACAAGAATTGTTCTCGCACGTCTTTACAGGACGAGAGCTAGCAAGCGAATTCTTCTGTGAAAGAGTATTGTAGGCTCATTGAATTTCTTCGTTGCGCTTACAACTCTCTTCCTCATAAAAGTTATCTCTGACTAACATCACCTTGGACTTAGCTTTCAAGATATTAATTGCAATTATCACTTGGATATTTGTCCATTAATTAAATCTGAGGTTTCTTCCTCCTCTTTTCATAACAAAAACTCTCAGTGATGTATAATGTTGTTGTATATATGGTTCTCGGGCGAGACGTCGGATGTCATAGTGAAAACTCCACAATATTTCGTCAGCGCAACTGGCCCGTCGGGAAAGCCTCAAGCAACATATAATGTTGTTGTTATCAAAACTTCTTGGTGTTAGCTTATCGGAAAAGATATTGTATTTGCCAAGATAACTCTCCCCTACTTCATATTATGATATTCTGTCTTAATTGACTTTAAGGGGGTCATTGGGGTGTTATACCTTGTAACCTCCCAACAGTTTATATCCGTAACCTTCCAATAAAAATGGTGACTAACCTCTCAATAAAACTGTGACTCATATACACTCCTGGAAATTGAAATAAGAACACCGTGAATTCATTGTCCCAGGAAGGGGAAACTTTATTGACACATTCCTGGGGTCAGATACATCACATGATCACACTGACAGAACCACAGGCACATAGACACAGGCAACAGAGCATGCACAATGTCGGCTCTAGTACAGTGTATATCCACCTTTCGCAGCAATGCAGGCTGCTATTCTCCCATGGAGACGATCGTAGAGATGCTGGATGTAGTCCTGTGGAACGGCTTGCCATGCCATTTCCACCTGGCGCCTCAGTTGGACCAGCGTTCGTGCTGGACGTGCAGACCGCGTGAGACGACGCTTCATCCAGTCCCAAACATGCTCAATGGGGGACAGATCCGGAGATCTTGCTGGCCAGGGTAGTTGACTTACACCTTCTAGAGCACGTTGGGTGGCACGGGATACATGCCGACGTGCATTGT
This sequence comes from Schistocerca nitens, assembly GCF_023898315.1. Lineage (NCBI taxonomy): Eukaryota > Metazoa > Arthropoda > Insecta > Orthoptera > Acrididae > Schistocerca > Schistocerca nitens. The sequence continues at coordinate 691,922,668 of NC_064617.1, forward strand.
CCTGTTGGAACAGCAAGTTCCCTTGCCGGTCTAGGAATGGTAGAACGATGGGTTCGATGACGGTTTGGATGTACCGTGCACTATTCAGTGTCCCCTCGACGATCACCAGTGGTGTACGGCCAGTGTAGGAGATCGCTCCCCACACCATGATGCCGGGTGTTGGCCCTGTGTGCCTCGGTCGTATGCAGTCCTGATTGTGGCGCTCACCTGCACGGCGCCAAACACGCATACAACCATCATTGGCACCAAGGCAGAAGCGACTCTCATCGCTGAAGACGACACGTCTCCATTCGTCCCTCCATTCACGCCTGTCGCGACACCACTGGAGGCGGGCTGCACGATGTTGGGGCGTGAGCGGAAGACGGCCTAACGGTGTGCGGGACCGTAGCCCAGCTTCATGGAGACGGTTGCGAATGGTCCTCGCCGATACCCCAGGAGCAACAGTGTCCCTAATTTGCTGGGAAGTGGCGGTGCGGTCCCCTACGGCACTGCGTAGGATCCTACGGTCTTGGCGTGCATCCGTGCGTCGGTGCGGTCCGGTCCCAGGTCGACGGGCACGTGCACCTTCCGCCGACCACTGGCGACAACATCGATGTACTGTGGAGACCTCACGCCCCACGTGTTGAGCAATTCGGCGGTACGTCCACCCGGCCTCCCGCATGCGCACTATACGCCCTCGCTCAAAGTCCGTCAACTGCACATACGGTTCACGTTCACGCTGTCGCGGCATGCTACCAGTGTTAAAGACTGCGATGGAGCTCCGTATGCCACGGCAAACCGGCTGACACTGGCGGCGGCGGTGCACAAATGCTGCGCAGCTAGCGCCATTCGACGGCCAACACCGCGGTTCCTGGTGTGTCCGCTGTGCCGTGCGTGTGATCATTGCTTGTACAGCCCTCTCGCAGTGTCCGGAGCAAGTATGGTGGGTCTGACACACCGGTGTCAATGTGTTCTTTTTTCCATTTCCAGGAGTGTATAATGTTTCAATAATTAACTGACTGTGAATCTAAATGTCATCAGTGCTGCGTCATGGCCCTGAATAAACTGACAATTCTTACCTCAGTTATGTCGCCGGATAACTCGTATATACCTGCTCTTATAAGAAATTTTTCTCTCACATCCCAGTGCAATGCTGGCCACTATATTTGTTATGTATAAAAGAAACAACTGATTGTTCTTTATGATAATCGGGATGACCACGGATAGGAGAAATTAGTAAAATCTATAAATTCAGATGAATAATTGTCAAAAGTTATCTTTATAACAAAGATTATTATTAAAAGATTTTTAAAAACATTTACATGGGACTTGATATAACAATAGTACAAAATCAGTTGTTACAAATTACATATGCGCACGGTTATGAATAATAATAATTTTTGCTTTTACCTTATACTAGTCTACATCGCTCAGGCATCGCCATCGTTCTCCACGACCGGCCTCGGTAATTCCATACAGGACACAAGTGCTCTCTGTGAGCTATACAACTCCACAACTGCTCTGTAAGAGCGACCTAACCCAACCGGCCGACTGCGAGCTATTACCACAGTTATATTAGACTGTGCTATTACTACTACTGCTACCGACACTGCTCTCTGGTCTGCGATTCTGTTATAGCACACACATCGCAGGCAGCGAGTGAGCAACCCATTGAAGTTACATCTGCTCGAGTGCGCTAGCAATAAATTCCCTACTCATGGACCTCTTACAACTTACTTAAGGATATAATGTACAGACAGCATTAGGAACAGGAAGTTGGTTGAAACCGGACGTTAATGACAACGAAATCCTAAGTTCAGACTGAAATGTTTATCGTAAGGATAGGGAAGTCGCCAGTGGTGGCGACGTGTTTATTGCAGTAAAAAATCGATAAAATCTACCGAGATTATGAGGGATTCCAGTTGTGAATTAATTTGGGTGAAGTTAAGTATCAAAGAATTGTCGAAAATTGTAATCGGATGCTTTATAGACCGCGTGGGTCAGGAGATCTAGTGGTAGAGCGCTTCAGACAGAACTTGCAGAATATCGGTAATAATTTTCCTGATCATGCCGTTGTAATAGAGGGTGACTTCAACTTGCCAGGTATAGAGGGGGAGTGTCGTGCTATCAAAACTGGTGTCAGCGACAGGGATTCGTGTGACATGGTTGTGGATGTCTTCACCGCGGAAGATCGTAACACGGTTCCCTCCTTTCAATTGTCGTACTAACATCGAAATGGCAGATACTGAGTAAACCGATCGCTTGGTAGTAGAAAGACAAGGTACCAATAAGGATCTACAAAAATTATGCGAAAGAACTTGCTCCCCTGCTAGCAGTAATTTATCGTTGATCGCTTGAGCAACGAAGGGTAACTAGCGCCTGAAAGAAAGCGCAGGTCATTCCCGTTTTCAAGAAGGGCCGTAGGACAGCACACAATTGCAGACCTATATCGTTGACGTCAGTCTGTTGTAGAATTATGGAACACGTTTTATGCTCGAGAATTACGACTTTTCGCGGAATGAAAATCTCCTGTATAAAAATCAACATGGATTATTCAAACAGAGATCCTGCGAAACACAGCCCGCTCCGTTCCTACATGAGAACCACAGCGCAGTATACTATGGCGCTCATGTCGCCGTTTTCCTTGACTTCATGAAGGCATTTGACGCCGTCCCGCACTGCCGTTCAGTGAAAAAATACGAGCTTCTCGAGTATAGGAGCAGATTTGCGACTGGATTCAAGACTTCCTTGCAGATAGACCTCAACACGTCGCTATTAACGGAATAAAATCGACAGATTTAATTTCCGGAGTACCCCAACGAAGTGTGATAGGACCGTTGCTGTTTACAATATTGTCACGTAGAACATGGTGTAAGTAGATGAATGACGAACACTAACTTCACTTAACGAAGGTTTATTCAGCACTTGCACATACAAGATCTCGTAGCGAACTGCCTCCGGCCAGAACACATACAATATACTGTATATACAGCTACAGAACATTCCCGTACAGTGATTCTTCACATTTGTGGATACTTCTAGAATGTACTCGAACCGAAAACAGAAATTGCAGGCTCTGGCAGTTGAGCCTGAACGTAAGTAAACGTAAAATTTGCGCATACACAGGAAAAGAATTCCACTACTGCACAGGTACCCTACTGATGACAAACCGCTGCAAAAAGTATCTGCCATAAAATATCTAGGAGTAACTATCCAGAGAGACCTTAAGTGGAATGACCACATATAATAAATAGTGGGAAAAGCTGAAGTCAGATTCAGATTCATAGGAAGGATTTTGCGGAAATGTAACTCATCCACGAAGGAAGTGGTTTATAAGGCTCTTGTTCGACCGATTCTTGAGTATTTTTTATGCATTTGGGATCCGTACCAAGTAGAACTGATAGAAGAGATAGAGAAGATGAAACAAAGAGCGGCGCGTTTCGTCACGGGATCGTTTAGCTGGCGGGAGACCTTTACGGAGATGCTCAACAAACTCCATTAGCAGATGTAACAAGAGGGGCTTTGTACATGACGTCGATGTAGATGTAAATGGACGGACAGACCGAAACTCGGAGAATAAATGACAAAAATAGATTTTTTTCGTTTGTTATTATTGCAGATTAGCACTTTTCGGATTTTTCTGGTACTTTTGCTGTTAAATCTCGCTTACTGCCAAATTTGATGATCATAGATCAACAGAAAATACTCTACAGGTTACGGTGAGACTGTTTTCGAGTATCAAATGCGTGACAAAAGTGGCCGTACCTTTTGATCGCATTGACATGGAAGTTACAGTTATGTTTCACCACCTAGGGAGCGTAGATCTTAGTACGTGACAATAGTCCCAACTTAATACCTCTACCTGTTGATGACAAAACGGCGTATTAAGTGATGGGCGGAAGGACCGACAGTCGGACAACAAATGACATAGAGATTTTTTTCGTATGATATAATTACAAATTAACACTCTTCGGTTTTTCTCGTGTGCTTTTGTTATTAAATCTTGCTCCTTGCCAAATTGACAATCCTATAACAACAGATAGTGCCCTGTAGGTTACGGTAAGTAAGTATGTGATATAAATGGCCGCATCTTTTCATTCCATAGACTTAGAAGCTTCAATTTTGTACACCACCAAGGGATCCTATACATTAGAAGATGACATAAATTTCAACTTGATAACTCTAGGGGCGAGAAGAATGCGTTTTAAGTGAGGAATCCATAGTGCGAGTTTATTTATGAACTTGAGTTGCAAATTTCGTGATCTTCTGTGGAGAGCTAGAATTTCATAGCCACCTTCGGACTAGTTTTTGTTTTGATGATCGATAGACTTGCTTTACAGGTCAAATCCAAACATTCAGATTAAAGCCTACAGTAATTAGAAGGCTTATCCAATGCCAAATGCCGCCAGTTAAGATGGATGTTATTGTCGTTCTGAATACTAACAGTCGGAAACAAAGCATAGTTATCGGTAATTTCGTAGTAGTCGTAATTTTATAATAGTGCCCGGTAACGTTTTCCACGGAATACTTTAACACTTGATAAAATAAGTGGGTGATAAGGACAGACAAGCAAGCAGTTGTTCCCATGTACTTCAAATTATATTTGCTGAGTCTGTTAGCCGTCTTTGTCAGATGTTTTCAAATTTTCGAAAGTTGTAGGCTTATATCAGTTTTTCAGTTCTGAAATTTGCGTTACGTTACTGGTTTTCATGAATATGACATAGTGGCGCACCTATGAAATATGTAGGGAGCAAAAAAAATTCGCGCCTTGCCCCCTTCGTCCTATCTCGACCAACCGCCTGCTCTCGACACTCGGGAGTTACCGACTAGTGCTGCCATCAGGTGGACGAGGTGGAAACAGTGCTGCCGCCCACCGCGCGAACTAGCAGTGCGTTTGCCGCCTGCTGTCACGAGGACTGCTGAATCGCTTTAGTTGTTTTCATAAGTAATAACGTGTTATAGGTGTGGATGAACATTTTGAAAAAAGGAAAACCGTTTTTAGTAGGATACACTTTGATTTCCGTGTTTCGAAGAAGTGTCCGCTGGCTGCTCTTGCAAGAGCACATTGTTTACATCCATCGTTGTCAGTGCCTCCGCAACTGCATAGGGTGACAACCCGACATGGTTGCATGCGATGTATCGCGAAACAAAGTGCCCGTAGTTTCTTCTCACACCAGCGAGCCAGGCAATACGTGTGATACGAAATTGCAGAAAACACCGACGATGGCCCTAGCAGGACGCAGAATATAGACGGTAAGTAATTGTGAAATAATAATTCACTGCGCAAATAGTGTTTGCGGTGCTGCGTTTACTTAACGCACGGTAGTAGTTAACACAAGATGGTGTGATTGCATTAGCGTAAGTTGTTCCTCGTAGCAAATAATTACTGCTCGTGCCTTTGGACACCCCTGTGGAATGTCTTGCCTCGGGGCACAATCAACCCAACGGAGGCAGGCTGTCTTGGGGCACGCACACGGAAAATTCCTGTTTCGATTAAAACATATTTCGAGACTGCACTTGGTGTATGCACTGTGTATTGTTATTGCACTGTGTTTTGTATTGTTATTTCGAGAGCGACGATCTTCCTAAGTGGCATCGCATACTGCAGTTGCTGTGGTGATTATTTAACTTTATTTTCCGTACTCAACAGTCTTCATACGTCGAGTTATTAGGTTGCGTTAAATACTTTGTACAGTGCCTGTTAGCAACATCAGATTTCTGAGAAGAGACAGAGCCGACTTCAATTCGTATAGTCAACCTACTATGCAAAGGTAGTTTTGAAATATAAGACATGAATATACGTTCGTGGATTGTTTGAAAGCGAGAGTTCTGATGTTAAGGAAGATTTCTGTACTACCCTCTCACGTTACTGCCATTCAGATGCATAACCAGACGCGCAAACGTGTACACATGCCACTCAATAATTTTTATGACAACTGTGTATTTTTTCTCGATAACAGTTTACTAGCCCTGTGGTAATAAGTGCAACAGATTGTGCAATAGACAGTACGCAATAAGTGCAGTAATTGTTGCAACAAAGAAAATTGTGTCAGTGTCAGTACAGAATAGCGCACCCTGATGTCGTGCTCGTTGCTAACAACACTGATTCTAATCGTCATCCAAAACTTGGAGCAGACGAGACTGTAGATCATGTATAGCGGTGGATGCAATTTTTCTTAACTTTCGAAGAGCATTAAACTCAGTAATACATAAAATCGCACTGAAGATTTGCACCAGTATGGGACACCTATGTCAGCTGTGAGACTGTGTCGAGAGAATTTGATTAGCAGAACAAAACGCATTATCCCGAGGCAGATTATTACCAACAGGCACAGACGTAACTATCGACGCGCTCCAGGAAAGCGTATTTGGACCGTTTCTCTTCATAAATTACATTTATGGTTTAGTCAGTAAAATTATTTTTATGATTTAAATAATGAAAAACTGCATCAGTTGCTTATTTTTTCATGCTTAACATACATAACACGTTTCGAGAATTTATTCTCATTTTCAAGTGCATTTGTTTACATGAATATTCTGCTGGTGTTTGCAATATTCATGTAAACAAATGCACTTGAAAATGAGAATAAATTTTCGAAACGTGTTATGTATGCTAAGCATGAAAAACTTAGTATCTGGTGCAGTTTCTCATTATTTAAATCGTGAATGACACAGTTGCAGACTTCCCTAAAACATCGTTTATGATTAACGAAATTAAGCAATTGGGTTATTTTAACTGTATATGGGCCACAGTAGAAGCGTAACTCAGAAAAACACGTTATGGTAACTTAAAAATGTAACAGCATTACAGGATTAGAGAATCACAACTGGATACAGGCCACTTCACCCGTATATCTGAGAGTAATAGTACTTAAGGATATAAAATGTGGTGAACAAACAGATTCATTTGTGGGCTGAGCAAATGATGTCGTAAATATAGCATTGAGGTGCTACAGATTCTGTACGAAGGGGACTGGGGAAAACAAAAGAGAAATCACCAGTGCAGTGTATAACAGAGTCCACAGGTTTGCTACTTAACAGTGTATCTGCAGGGGGTCTCGTGTGCATACAAAAAATGGCAATACGGTTGATAGCTAGTTTGACACTCGAGACAGTTTCAAAGAAATGTAGAAAAGTTTGAACTGGGGCGGGGGGGGGGTGTTTCTATCAGAAGAGTGCTAAATTAGATGCGAACGTAATTACAAAATTACAAGAACCAGTGACGAACATTTTGCAGCCACCTCCACATTATAATGATCGTAAAAAAAATTGGAACAACTACAGCTCACACCCAAGCATTTTCTTGTTATACCCCAACCTTGAATGCCGAAAGAACCGTTAAGAAAACAAGAAATTCTTTGTGGCACGGAAACTCCACATCGTTGGCACATAATTGCCAATGTACTGAGCACCTATTGCCCACGTACATTTAGCGGAGATTGGAAGTTGGTGATTTGTGACCTGTCATGCTGGAAAATGCCATGTTCAGTGGGGAAGGAATTAGCTACGAAGTGTCGTAGTTGAGAAGCTAGAGTATTGACGCCAGCAATTTTTTATATATCTTCTGTAATACTGGTACACTAAGGCCCCACAAAAACGTAATGCAAAGTTGTGTCCCTGGCATGTATATGCTCATGGCGCACGTCTCCCAGAAGACAGTGTTGAATTGTAGACACTTCCTGACACTTCCATCGAAGTGACTTGACACTAAAAGAGATTCACCTAACAGGGCAACTCGTCTTTGTTGCTCAATAGCCCAATCACAATATTTTTTTCAGTACCGCAGTGGTAACACCGTTTCCCATCAGATCACCCAAGTTAAGCGCTGTCGGGCTTGGCTAGCACGTGGATAGGTCACCATCCCGGTGTGCCGAATGCTGTCGCAAACGGAGTGCACTCAGCCCGTGTGACGCCAATTGAAGAGCAACGTGAGTGAGAAGTAGTGGTGCCGGTCACTAAAACTGACAACAGCCGGGAGAGCGGTGTGCTGATCACAAGCCCCTCCGTATCTGCATCCAGTGACGCCAAGGATGACATGGCAACCGTCGCTACCATTGGACATTCAAGGCCTGTTCAGGCGGTGTTTGTTTGTTTTTGTCCATTGAACTGAAAATTGCCGGTGATGTTTGCTCAACATAAACTAGCTCCATTTGCCCACAGACACTGAAGCGCCCAAGAAACTGGCATAGGCATGAGTATTCAAATACACAGGTATATAAACAGGCAGGATACAGCGCTGTTTCGACAATGCCTATACAAGACAAGTGTCTGACGCAGTTGTTAGATCTGTTACTGCTGCTAAAATGCCAGGTTATCAAGATTTAAGTGAGTTTCAACGTGGTGTTAAAGTCGGCGCAGGAGCGATGGAACACAGCATCTCCGAGGTAGGCATGAAGTGGGGATTTTTCTGTATGACCATTTCAAATGGCGCTAAGGACTATGGGACTTAACATCTGAGGTGATCAGTCCCCTAGACTTAGAACTACGTAAGCCTAACTAACCTAAGGACATCACACACATCCATGCCCGAGGAAGGATTCGAACCTGCGACCATAGCAGCAGCGCGGTTCTGGACTGAAGCGCCTAGAACCGCTCGGTCACAGAGGCCGGCACGACCATTTCACTAGTGTACCATGAATATAAGGAATCCTGTAAAACATCAAATCTCCGATATCGCTGCAGCCGGAAAAAGATACTGCAAGAACAGGACCAACGACTACTGAGGGAAATCGTTCAACGTGGCAGAAGTGCAGCCCTTCCGAAAATTTCTGTAGAGTTCAATGCTGGGCCATCAGCAAGTGCCAGCGTGCGAACCATTTAATGAAACGTAATTGATATGGGCTAGAGCGACATTAGACTGTCGATGACTGGAAACATGTTGCATGGTCGGACGAGTCTCGTTTGAAATTGTATCGAGCAGATGGAAGTGTATGGATATGGAGACAACCTAGCCGGCCGCGGTGGTCTTGCGGTTCTAGGCGCTCAGTCCGGAACCGCGCGACTGCTACGGTCGCAGGTTCGAATCCTGCCTCGGGCATGGATGTGTGTGATGTCCTTAGGTTAGTTAGGTTTAAGTAGTTCTAAGTTCTAGGGGACTGATGACCACAGCTGTTAAGTCCCATAGTGCTCAGAGCCATTTTTGAGACAACCTAATGAATCTATGGACCCTGCATGTCAGCAGGGTACTGTTCAAGCTGGTGGAGGCTCTGTAATGGTGAGGGGTATGTGCAGTTGGAGTGATACGTCTAGATATGACTGACAGGTGACACATACAGTGGGAGTGATACGTCTAGATGTGACTCTGACAGGTGACACATACGTATCCTGTCTGATCACCTGTATCCATTCCATGTCCATTGTGCATTCCATTGGACTTGGGCAATTCCAGCAGAACAATGCGACACCGCACACATCCAGAATTGCTACAGTGTGGCTCAAGGAACACTCTTCTGATTTAAAATACTTCCGCTGGCCACTAGACTCCCCAGATATGAACATTAATCGGCATATCTCGGATGCCTAGCAACGTGCTGTTCAGAAGAGATTTATGGGCAGCTTGCAGGATTCATGGCGTCAGTTCCCTCCAGCACTACTTCAGACATTAGGCGGGTCCAGGCCCCGTCGTTTTGCGGCACTTCTGCGTGCTCGCGGGGTCCTACACGATTTTAGGTAGGTGTACCAGTTTCTTTGGCTCTTCAGTGTAGAAGGCAGCGGTTCAGGCCGTAATCATTGACGTCTGCAAGGTATTTATTGCAATTCCAGGCTGATGCCAAGTGAACCAAATGCTAGAGTACAGGATATCGGAGCAGTATTATTATTTTATTCAGAACTCTCTAGTAGATAGAACTCATCGCATCATTGTTGCGAAACTTACTGTTGTAAAAGTAACTTCGGTAATACCCCAAAGGCTGATACATTTCACGAAATATTTAAGTGACCTAGTGGATAATATCGAATGCTCTAGGAGGCTCATTGTGGTGATTCTGCTGTGCGTAGGAACTATGCCCAATACAGGAAGATTTGCAGACAGTCGAGGCTTTTTGCAGGGACTGACAACTATTGAGCTTCACCAAAATTATACAGTACTGTACAAACAGTAAGAATAGTAAGAAAGACTCCTTATTGTTACTTACACTATTTGCGAAAGGCTCTGCATATAGCACCAATAGTTACTTCCTTAGTTGCATGAAAAGTGAATGCTAAACTGAGAGTCATTAGGAGATTCGTAAGGGAGTGTAATTCATCCATGAAATTACATAATCGATCGAGCCTTGTTCGTCCGTCTGGGATGTTTACCAAATCGAATTAATTGGGAAGACGCAAAGTGCCCAAAGAAGATTAACGCTTTTCCTAATGTGTTTGTCTGATAAGCGCGAAAACGTCACGTTGTGCATCTTGTAGGAGAGATTTGCATTTAAAATTCCGAGAGCTTATATCCCGAGATTAATCAGGAATCATGTTACATCCTCCCACGATTATGTAGCGAAATGACCATGACCAGAGAACACCAAGTACTTACCGGCCGTAAGGTGGCTCCTGGAGTATATACGTAAATATACACTGCCGCCGGCTGCTGTGGCCGAGCGGTTCTAGGCGCTTCAGTCCGGAACCGCGCTGCGGCTACAGTCGCCGTTTCGAATCCTGCCTCGGGCATGGATGTGTGTTATGTCCTTAGGTTAGTTAGGCTTAAGTAGTTCTAAGTCTAGGGGACAGATAACCTCAGATGTTGAGTCCCATAGCGCTTAGAGCCATTTGATCACTGCCTGACAAGAATTAGTACACCCTTTCAGAGGTTTCCTGTTCACTCAAAATTTATTGTTGCAACAGTGCATATGAAGTCCATGAAATGATTACATTTACAGATCAATAGCATAAGCGGCTCTGAGGTACCAGGTATCGACCCACGCTGAAATACCAGTATTAGTACGGGTGGCATGGAGGTGCTGGCTCTGATATCCAGTCGATTGTACAGATGGCGAATACTGTCCTGGGATACGTTATGCCTCGCCTGCTCGACTTGTTCACGTAGTTCTGTAACACTTGTTGGTTGACGAGTCACATATGTCATTCTCGTCCCATCATATCCCACACGTGCTTGAGTGGAGGCAGGTCAAGAGACCATGCTGGCCAAGGAAGTTGCAGAACGTCATGCAGAAAACGTTGAGTGTCATGGACAGGGTGTGGGTGAGCATTATCCTGTTGGAAAAACACATCGCCTTCCTGGGGCAAGAATGGCAAAAGAGCAGGTCTGAGAACATTGTGCATGTACCCGGCGCTGGCTAGCGTCCCCTCCAGAAACACCAAAGGTGAACCACAGTCAGGCCCCCACAACCGCACGAGTGGTCGACTGTGAAGATCGGACAAATTGAATAGCTGGCCGGCGGCCATTAGAGTGGTAAACTGACGCGCGGAGTTCGAATGTTTATACATCGCTTTTGGTTATAAAACGCCTTCCCTTGAGTTAGGTCACAAACATAATGCCTCATTTAAATACGTTACTACAATATACTTTTTAATTTATGAACAAACAGCAACTAGTCACTGTTTATGAATTTATCTTACGTACTACATGGAATCTGCCGTAGCTAAAAAGTTACGTACTGGACCCCTAGCATTTTTCGTAGTTCATTTACGATAGATGTACGCAAAATGCATCAAAATACTCGAAGATTTGCCCACTATATTAATAGATATTTTCTGACTCTACCTTGCTTTAGATTTTATGACGAGAAGTGCGTTATATATGGCATAGTGCTTTGGCAACTCACGACCAAATTATCAAGTTTCAACCTAACCTAGACCATGAAAACACTACAGATCAGCCAACTTTCTTCAAAATGATCAGAACATATAAAATGGTATTCTGCCGGTCGGAAATATTGCCCCCTGACAGCGTGTAACCATTTTTTGTAACAGCTGTGGTTTTGAGAAAGGAAACCTGCAAATAGATGCACAGACCTGATACTAATACCGTGTTACAAAAACATTTATTAAGCAAGTGCACTGACATACAAAACAATTTAAAATATTCACTTACCTGTGAAATGTAATATTCGTTCCTTTCTCGAATTTATTTGTACAATTAGTCGCTGCAAGACTCTTCACCATTGTACTTCTTTTGATTGGAACGTACAGACAGTAGAATTACGAGTAACAAATACTGTATGTTCGTCTCAACAAATATACAACGTTGAATCAGGGTCTTCGTAAACAACAGTACTACACAACACATCAGATTACAACCACTATAATGGCGTCCAGCCGAAGGTTCAAATTATCCCGCGACTGCAGCGCCATCAGTGAGTCTAGTTATTTTTTACAAGGTCTTTGACCACAGTTGTAGCTCATCGCACTCCAGACCACACGGCATGGGGCGGGGGCCAGTGCGTCTTGGGTTAGTGCACTCAACGAGACAGTGCGCACCAGGTCCATGTCGTACACGCAGGCAGAATATGCGTTCATTGCTGAAAACCAGGGCGTGCCATTCCATCTTCCAGTGATCCTCTGACAGCGCCAATCGAGCTCTCCAAGTCGATGCCGCGGCGTAAGTGAAGACAGGCTATAATCCGTTCACCATGAGGATAAACCTGATGAAAACATTGTATTATGTATTCTTGCGCGTTTTCTGGAACCTCGTTGGATTTCCGTTTCACTTGGGCTGCAGCCAAGCTGTCTCGAGTACTGTCAAGTACGGGGTACGTTTTGTACTCTGCTTTAGTCGCACAGCGGCTTAGCGATAATACGTGACAACAGCTTTACCGGCTCATTTAACTTGGACAGCACTGGCCGGTCAGCTGGTACAGCTACCCTGCAGTGGCGTGGCCAGCTGCAGTTCACACGCAAAAAGAGACAAGCAGAGGTGGAATAAAGCTTCGAATGTCATTTAATTTTTAAGCAGAATGAAATAATACACTGCAAATATCCCACAATACGCTCCTTAGACGACTAGACGAAAACCGCAACACGTTATCGTTTTTAGCTAACGTACTATTGTAATTAAAAACAAGAATGATGAGAATTTCTGACTTAATCATAGGGTAATTTTTCTGCATAAGCTGTGTGTAACGTAAGAGAGTACTGAAGGATTTCACTGGTAATCTCTTAGCTCCTTATCCGAAACAGAGAAATACATTTCAGTTCTGGAAGTGTCATCTGCTACGTTGTTAACGAGCCTATCAACAACAGAAACCATGAAGCCAACCAGGCGCAGCTTTTTCTCTTCTTCTTTTATGACGAGCCGTTCTATATCCCGCCAGAGTTCGGCAGTGACGTGTGAAAAAGCTGCGTGCGTTAGTTCCAGTACGTCTGGCAGCTTAACAGTCTTGTTACTTCTCGGGTAAAATCCCGCAGCTTGGCTCCAGATCAGTTCTGTTGGGTTCATATTGTAATGGTATAGCAGCAAATGTAAAAATGCAGCGTTAGTACAATGTGTTCGATGCTGTGAAAATCATTGTCGTTCATGTTTCTACGATACGCATCTACCTCTGTTGTATCAAACGATGGGCATAGTCAAAATAAAGAGGATTTGGTTGTTCATTTTTGCTTTAAAAATTAAATCGTTATGTTTTCTTAATTTCAACAACTTATACGAACAGTCTTTCATAAAACATCGATAGTTAAGAATTCGTATTGGAAATGAAAACATGAATTTCGCGTCCAATATGTAATTAGAAACAAGAAGTCGTGCATTATTCATAAAAAATGATGATGAGTTTTATAATTACGAGATGTAGGTATTACAAATCGAACGAGGAAAAAAAATGATATCTCGAGGTTTTAAATCACAGGAAGAACATCTGTAATTGGATCACGTTCCATAACGCTACCGGCTGAGCTACAGTTTCAACAAAAGGTAGTATATTAAGTGCTGTATATACAACTGGGAAAACTTCAGAGCCGATTATCTCCGTAAATTTATGAAAAACATTAAGAACAGCCTATTTCTCTGCACTTTTAACCGTGTTCCACGCGCGTGTTTCACTACGGAACAGCCGGCCGCTGTGGCCGAGCGGTTCTAAGCGCTTCAGTCTGGAACCGCGCGACCACTACGGTCGCAGGTTCGAATCCTGCGTCGGGCATGGATGTGTGTGATGTCCTTAGGTTAGTTAGGTTTAAGTAGTTCTAAGTTCTAGGGGACTGATGACCTCAGATGTTAAGTCCCATAGTGCTCAGAGCCATTTGAACCACTACGGAAGAGAAAAGCAGCCTCAGCCATTTTCATACTGCACATTATCAGCGCGACAATCAGAGCACAAAGCGGCAGAGGCTGTGACTACACGATTTTTTAAATAAAAACTACGTAGCTAAAGCGTGATTAAGGAAAATGTTGATTGCTATTAATACATTTGAATATCTTAAAGTTTCATTTAACGTAACTTAGTAATAAGATATCTAATACATAGGTAGGACCTACTTCCAAGAGCGTAACAACACCAGTGTACGTGTGCTACGGCTTTTGACCAATCATCGCGATTGTGTTACGGCTTCTGACCAATCATCGCGATTGTGTTTGTTTACATCAGGTTTATTCTTATGTTGAACGTATTAAAGAGGTGTGTGTGTGTCCGTAGTCCGACTCAGTTGGCTGTAGGAAGCCCGAGCACGACTGCGTGGTACGGTCGCCTACTCGCTTCACACGTTCGCACGACACTGAGCATTATGGCCGTGAGCATTCCGTATTAAAGGATAGACACAGATGGCGCTCTACGCTCTCTGTTGGGGGACTACGCTGAAACCGTTATCAGTACATCTACTATCCCCCAGGTGGCATGTGCCGTCATCGGATCGAAATATACGTCAGTTTTCCAGGTGAACAGAATTTTTTTCCGGCAGTGTAGATATGCACACATTCTGGCAATAAGATGTGGAGATTATGTAGTCAAAAAAGCAGAAGATTCGCATGTATAAAACCGACAGCTGCTGTCTGAAAATGATCGAGATGGGTCTTTTTTGGGCTCCTAGTCGCTGCTTCTGTCTGCCGAGATTGGAGGAGTCAAGAGTGGCCACCACCAATGCCTGGTCGACCCATACCGTTACCTGAGCTCGTCACGTGGAGGCCCCTTTCTTTTACTCTTTACTTTCTTCTGTTTTTTGTTGCAACAAATTTTTGCTTACTTAAAACAAAATAACCGTTCGTGAAATGGTAATATAATTAAATTGTGTGACAATTTATAAGGAGAAAGAGAAGGTAAGCTAGATGACATGTTAGAATTTCCACCTTGGTATCTTTGATACCTGAGGGTGAATACCTCGTATTTGTCATCGAGCCGTTGATCCGCAGACACCACACCTGATTGTGTGTTAGTGGTAGATAACTTGATTAAGGTCATCTAATTTGCTGGGTGTAATATACTTAGAACTAAGGTTATGTCGTTGTTCTTGTTGTTGCTGTTGTCTTCGGTCCAAAGACTGGTTTAATGCAGCTATCCATGCTACACTACCCGAGTAACTGCTGCAAGCTACATCATTCCGAATCTGCTTAGTGTATTCATCCCTTAGCCTCCCTCTACGATTTGTACCCTCAAGCTTCCCTCCAATACTAAGCTGGTGATCCCTTGATGCCTACCGAGCGAGGTGGCGCAGTGGTTAGACACTGGACTCGCATTCGGGAGGACGACGGTTCAATCCCGCGTCTGGCCATCCTGATTTAGGTTTTCCGTGATTTCCCTAAATCGCTCCAGGCAAATGCCGGGATGGTTCCTCTCAAAGGGCACGGCCGACTTCCTTCCCCATCCTTCCCTAATCCGATGAGACCGATGACCTCGCTGTCTGCTCTCCTTCCCCAAACCAACCAACCAACCTTGATGCCTCAGAACGTGTCCTACCAACTAATCATTTCTTCTAGTCAAGTTTTGCAACAAATTCCTCTTCTTCCCAATTCTATTTAGTACCTCCGTATTAGTTACGTGATCTACCCATCTGATCTTCGGCATTTTATGTAGCATCACGTTTCAAAAACTTCTATTCTTACGTAACAATACGCGGACACTGTTTAAAATACTACCTTATACTTATGTACTGTTTAAAAGCGACCTTTCGGTAACAATGACCGATCTCTGTTTAGCCTAATATGTCAGTATGTAACATATCTGTCGTCCAGAGTTCATAGTCGGTTAATTTTTCGGTGGGTTTTCGTCCTCCTCCTCCTCCTCCTTCTTGTTCTTCTTCTTCCACCCTATGAAGTCCCACGTTTTGTTGCATATTGACTTGCTCTCTGTGTGGCCAATTGTGTAGGTATCCTTTGTAAGTTATTTTAGAAATTTTATCTGCTAGTTTTTTAGATGCTTCCACTGATCAACATTCCTAATGGCTTCATGTATTTCGCGTTCAGTGGTTGTGTTGTGTACCTGTGATGTTCCCCTGGTGTTTTTGTAATACCCGCTGATTAGGACTGTATGTTCTGGGTTCTTAATACCCCACAAGTGCAATTTTGTGTCTGACCTTGTGGACCCACGCGGTTGAGATAAGGTCTGTTTCTAGTTAGTAAGTGCAACACGCCGCTGGTAGGGTCGACATGATTCGTTGTCAACCGCTCCGAGATGTCGGGGAAAATTGCGTCGGCTCTTCTTCCCTTATTGCTGACCTCTCGTTCACCTTGCTAGGTCTCCTTACGCCAGAGTTTAAGTTGGTGCTTGGTATTTAGAGGTACACTGGTTACCGCTCTAACCTGGTCCAGACCAGCCATCTTTAACCAGTACGTTGCATCCTGGTATCTAATAGTAATATCAATCGAGTATCTTTCAAGTACCATCACTGAGTGGTTGCTAATCCCCCTGATAGTCTAAGCAAGACACTCCTAATTCCTTTGTCTCGTCTAAATGGCCCTTTACACACTCAGGTTTGTCTGAGCAGACCATGTTCTCAACGACCGTCTACACATCTGGTCTGCGGTGTAGTAGTCAATTCACATTTACATCTCCCAACTATGTGTTGTTGCGGTATGTTACACCATGACATAAGCAGAAATGCCACAGAAATGAGAAAAACGATAACTTCTTTTGAAAGAGTTTCAGTAACAATTAGGCAGTAACACCGAGGTACGTGGCAGCTGACTGAAGCAACGGTTTGTCTCTACAAACACTGTCAGTGCAAATATCTGAACGTGTAAAGGGCCCGTTTAACAGCTGTTCTGTTCGTGATGAGAGTTAGTCGGTGCGTCCATGTACTGGCTGCAAAAGCAAAGTACTGATTCGAAGATTGCACAGTTATAAGTTCTTGTAATTGATAAAGGTGGTCTTCAGGTATGCCACATCCCTCTGAAGACACTCATTGTTAATTCGATCCCACAGAGGTGCCTGATTGCGGGGATGTTCGTGATTACATTTCGGTATTAAAAAGAAGAACACTCCCACTAATGTTCTCCAAAATTACATCTATTTGGTCACGAACCAGCTTTCGACTTCTCAGGCCCATCTTCACGTGACAACTGAAAGTCGCAAACACAGGTAAACATGATGTGCGACTTACACAGATATTATGTGTACAGAAGATACAAAATGACAAAGTGTGTACCTAATATAATATTACAATAATTACATTAACTAAAAAGGGGGGTAAACAAAGTTTTTATTTGGAAATAGGTATAATTAATTATCAGAAATGAAATGAATTTACAGTTTGAATCTGGTATTTGTAACGAAAACATAATTTAACAAAAACGGAAATTGAGACTGATTATTTTGTACTAGACTGACTTTCTTCATTCTGTTTGTGTCATCTGTTTGTGGATTTCCCATGTTTCCCGTAGGGTAATCTTTCTGGACCTTTTTTTTTTGACAGAATGTAGAACTTCAAGTTCTGCTAAAGATGAGCAGCAGAAGTCGACTCTTTCTTCTTTAATGGCCAGCATCTCTCTTGTTTACGTAGCCTTATTGCCACAGATCTGCCTGACTTACCAATGTGCACTTTTTCAAACTGCTTGCAAATTATTGTACATACAGCACTCTTCGCCAAGGGTTGCATTTTTCTTTAATATTCAATAGCAATTTTAATATGTTATTGGTATTGTAAAATGCAGGTCTGTAGCTACGAGACTTTAAACTTCTTTGCAAAATTGTAAAAAATGTTGTCAAAGTATGGAATTTTGCACCAGGCTTTGAAACTATCGAGCGATTGTTGTTGACCAGCGCACAGAAGTGGTGCAATTCTCTGCTTTTTGTAGAATATTATCAATCAAGGTAGAGCCATACCCATTGCTGGAAGCGATTTGTTTGATGGTTGGTAGTTCTGTTTGAAAGGCTGATTTGGATAATGGAACAGATGTGAGGCGATGCACCACTGAATGGAAAGCTGCCTGTTCGTGGCTGTGTGAACGCTGTGAGCTTGCAGGGATTACTGTACAGGAGCTACGTTTTTCCTGTAAGTGCTGAATACGTGTTATCTTGTATTAAAGGTACGTTTACACTGGGATACATGTATCGCGACATGTATGAGCGACATGTCAATTTGACATGTCGCGATACATCACCTCATACAAAAATTCACGGAACTTGTATGCGGACCCTCGAGCTCATACATGTCGCGTATACATTTTGTATATCGCTTTTTGGCCATATACGCGACATGTATGAGCGACATTTGAAGAACTCGCGCATGCGCAGTACTATCATTTCCTGTCGCCTTGTCGACTGCCGCTTATTTCGACGATTAGCGCATGCGTAGTACCAGGCTCTTTGGCGGCTGTTTGAGTTTTGAAGGTGCCGACTGTCGTTTCGACGTTAATGTATCTGCATAGAATATCAAAAAGTGCCATATGCAACATTATTCTTCATGTTTGCGAGGCCATTGTGCAAGTTTTATCCCAAGAAGTGAAGGTAAAAGTTAATATATATCAGAGTATGTAATACATTATATAATTTTTTCATGCATCTGGCACGTATATCAATGTTTTGCTGTTATTCCGGCGGCCTCGCGTGATAATGTTGACAACGGATGCCGACAATCGTGTGTGAGACGTTGGCATTAGCAATCGCACGACAATGCAAATGTTTTGTCATGAAATCTTCGTTTTACGAGGAATCCCCAGTGGCTAAAAAACGGAGTGTTACTGCCAACTTATCCTCTGGTGGAATCGCTTCCCGAAAGTTTGTGTTGGTTTTGGACACAAGAGGAGCCACAAGTGATAACAAACCGCGGAAATCCTCCATACTCATCCTAACATAATTTCTAAAATATGCGCCATCCTCTAGCGTTAATTCGCGAGAAACTCTCTGTGCCACCATCTACGCTTCCTCCGCCTTTTCTTCCTATCATCTTCCAAAAGAGCAAGTGTATCAGCACATAAAAATGTGAAAACTTCCAAATCGTCGTCGGAAGCTATCGCACAGTGATACATATCAACCAGTGTAAACGCACGCTCATACATGTATGAGGTTGATACTTGTCAACTCATACAAGTCGCGATACATGTCGCAAAGTCGCATATACATGTATCTCATACATGTGCCGATACAAATCGCAGTGTAAACGCACCTTAATATCTACATTAAGCAGAAATATGACCGTACTGGACATGAAAAAAACACATGCCGCGTAATTCCAGCCTAGTATTAAATGATCAGACTCGATTTCCGTTTTCCCATTTGTTAAATTAAGTTTTCGTTACAAATACTAGATTGAAACTGAATAAATTTTATTTCATGTTATTTGTTATATGTATCTCCACATAAAAACTTTGTTTACCCCCTTTTTAGTTAATGGAATTAATGTAATATTTTCGCTATGTAAACACTTCGTCATTATTGTATCTTCTGTACAAATAATATCGGTGTAAGTGGTACATCATGTTTATCTGTGTTTGCAACATACAGTTGTTATATGAAGATGGTCTGAGAAGCCGAAAGACGGTTCGTGACCAAATAAATATAATTATGTTTTCCTTTTTTTAATATTCTTATCATGTTCTGCCAAGCATCGACGGAAAAAAATCAGTTAATGTTACGTTTCACCTTCTGTTTCAAATAGTTACAGACGTTTTCTATGGCATTCAGATTGCATCATTATTTAGCGAGCCAATCGAAGTGCAGTAGGATTTCTCAGTGTTCGTCAAACTAGGAACGTAAACTCTTTTCTGCCATTGCGGAATTGTGTTTTATTCATCTCACGACGCACATTTGCAATCCATTTGGTTTGCGTACAGGAGGCATGTCAAAAATTTATATACAACTACAACGATTCTTACACTAATAAATAATAGCACTAAAATAAATAATAAAACTATAAGGATATTTCTTGGAATGTGTACACATTGTTTCCAGCACAAATTTCCAGTTTGTCCCGCAGGAATTCATCCACTGAGTAATAACATTTCAGTGTCAGTGCGTCAAATAGCTTTCTTTTAAGTGGACCTTAATTCATCTGCATTAACTTGTTCTCTTTTAATTTATTACAAATTTTCATTCCCATGTTTTGAAGCCCCTGGGAATACAGTCTGAGGCGGTAGGTGGGCAGCATAAAATTTTCTTTGATTCTAGTATCAAGTGAATGTAGACTGGCAATGGCAAGGAAAGCGTTTCTGAAGAAGAGAAATTTGTTAACATCGAGTATAGATTTAAGTGTCAGGAAGTCATTTCTGAAAGTACTTGTATGGAGTGTAGCCATGTATGGAAGTGAAACGTGGACGATAAATAGCTTGGACAAGAAGAGAATAGAAGCTTTCGAAATGTGGTGCTACAGAAGAATGCTGAAGATTAGATGGGTAGATCACATAACTAATGAGGAAGTACTGAATAGGATTGGGGAGAAGAGGAGTTTGTGGCACAACTTGACCAGAAGAAGGGATCGGTTGGTAGGACATGTTCTGAGGCATCAAGGGATCACCAATTTTGTACTGGAGGGCAGCGTGGAGGGTAAAAATCGTAGAGGGAGACCAAGAGATGAATACACTAAGTAGATTCAGAAGGATGTAGGTTGCAGTAGGTACTGGGAGATGAAGAAGCTTGCACAGGATAGAGTAGCATGGAGAGCTGCATCAAACCAGTCTCAGGACTGAAGACCACAACAACAACAACAACAATCAAGTGAATGGACAAAATGGATTCCTTCAAATAATTCATGTCTGGTGTACAAAAATATAATAATCTCATATATGTATAGGGATGGTAGAGTTAATATTTTGTTTTCTAAATAATGGACGACATGGTTCTCTGTGATTTACAGTGGATATATTTTGAATGATTTTTTTTCTGTATTTTTAGTACCTGTACTATGTTTGTTGAGTTACCCCATAAAACAATATCATATCTAATAATGGATTCAAAGTAGCTTGTATATGCTACTTTTCGTGTGTCCATGTCAGTTGCAGTTGATAATATTTGCATTGCAAATGCAAAGATGCTCTGTTTCTTTGCTAGGTGTTCAATGTGTTCCTGCCAACTCAAATTTTTATCTACATTTAAACCTAAGAAACTGACTGAGTCAACTTCTATATCTTGGGTGTTGTGAACAAAATTTTGACTGTCTGATTTTGAATTGCATCATGTGAGTCTTAGATACGTTTAGATTCAACCCTTTTAGCTGAAACCAAGTTTCTAAGGTCCTGAGAGTATTGATCACAGATTTGGGAATTTTTTCCGAATCCTGATTTTCAACTAAGACAGAAGTATCATGTGCGAACAGAAGTGATGGGGAGCTGATGTTTAATGCTAAGTCATTAACATAGAAGAGAAATAGAACTGGACCTAATATGGAGCCTTGTGGAACACCCTGAGATATTTTTTTTTTCCAGTCAGGAAAATAATATAAGCCATTAAAATAGATGCTAACTCTTTGCTTTCTGTTTGATAAGTTTTCGCGCCGACCCTTCTTATTGCCCTGATTCCATACAAGTGACGCGCACGTACACGCCACTTCACTGTTATGATTTACGCCGGCAGTGGAGGATCACTTTGAGTGACACCTACACCATCAGCAGCGCTCCAAATTTATCAGTGAATTCTTTGAATGGGCAGGTGGGTGGGTGGGCGGAGATTAAAATTTTGTACGGTGAACTTACGAATCCAAAGCGAGGTTCAGTTCTCCATTGGTCCGGAGTAGAGTTGGAAAACTACAGGCTACTGTAGACTATCACAAGTAAGCGTAGACTGCGGCAGTTCTCCTAGTAGCTTCGTTCAGTTAAGTGTTGCGTATCTATCGGATGGTACTTCATTTCGATTGCTTTGTTTGCGTATGTCAGTGTCTTACTAGATTTCCCTGGAAATCGGAATATTTATAATTAAACTGAAATTTTCAATATTTAATTCGTATTTTACCTGAAAATTGTTGATTTGTAGCGTGAAACAGATGAATGTTGTATCAAAAATAAATAAATTTACAGATTTATGATCTAGCGCTGGAAAACGCAATTTCCTCGAAAAACGGTATAATTAAAATGCAAAAGAAAAACATATCAGATATCGCTTCAAAACTTCGTCGCGCCTATATGAAACATGTTTCGCATTTATCAGTGATAAAAGGAAACTCTTGCCTTCGATCATGATGAACGTTCTGTTGAGTACAAAAGTCAACAA
Organism: Schistocerca nitens; assembly: GCF_023898315.1. NCBI lineage: Eukaryota > Metazoa > Arthropoda > Insecta > Orthoptera > Acrididae > Schistocerca > Schistocerca nitens. The sequence continues at coordinate 691,945,152 of NC_064617.1, forward strand.
TAATAATAGATTTGTTTTATGTTTGTGCATGTAAACTGTACTTACAACAGAAGCGCGGAAGTTTCGGTATCAGATAATTTTTATTAGTTATAAAACGGAATTTATATCTTAGAAAGAAATAGAATACGCAATGGAACGAAACGCGGTTGTAATTATGTGCAAATCAAACAATAAAAAAAAAGTTGTTGGCTACATGTTTCTACCTCACACATTCACTTATCCTTCTTTCTCTACCAGCGCTACCAATTCTACCTGTAACCGTAGCATTTACTATGTCAATCATGTATTTGACCAAAACGACCGCACCGCAATTTTGATAGAGCGCAACTCTAGTCCTGAGACATTGTCACTTACTGTTTCTTCCACTTCTGGAAATGACTAGATAATTTCTGGAAATGACTAGATAATGTAAAACAGGCTTACTTGCACCGTGGTACGAAACTCGCCTTAAATTGTAGCCCCCGTCCATAACTGGCTGGCTGAGTTCAAATGGTTCAAATGGCTTTGAGAACTATGGGACTTAACAGCTGAGGTCATCAGTCCCCTAGAACTTAGAACTACTTAAACCTAACTAACCTAAGAACATCACACACATCCATGCCCGAGGCAGGATTCGAACCTGCGACCGTAGCAGCAGCGCGGTTCCGGACTGAAGCGCCTAGAACCGTTCGGTCGCAGCGGCCGGCCTTATGCCGTTCGTTGGCAGTCGAGCAGCAAATTATTACTACAGACAGAACGCAAAGCTCCAGCCTCTATGTGTCTCAGATGACAGAATTTCGCTCACGAGCAGCATACTGTCGCAGAATACTACAAAACTACACTGGTGTGCAAAACTCTCTCTCTCTCTCTCTCTTTGTGTGTGTGTGGGGGGGGAGGGGTGGGGTGGGGGGTGGGGCGCTCAACTTCGAGATTATCAGCGACCATACGAAAATTGGTAGAAACGAATGTGGATAAAAAGTAGAAAATAGGACAAAATTAAGAAGCAGTCTGAGCTAAAACTGCTGATACTTTCTCCCAGTTCACTAATGGTCACTCGCACAATCACACTAGCCTATATCCTATAAGATAGGTTAAAATGTTCATATGTTCTAAAACTGTCACTTAAAACACTAAAATAGATTCACAGGACTATGTGGCTGGCTGACCACGTAAAAAAAAAAAAATGAATGAACCAGCCACCGTGCAAAACTTAGGGAGGAAAGTAACTTCGCGCGATATGTCACTGCCAAGTAACACTGCTCGATCAAACTTGGATCAAATGGTTCAAATGGCTCTGAGCACTATGGGACTTCTAAGGTTACCAGTCCCCTAGAACTTAGAACTACTTAAACCTAACTAACCTAAGGACATCACACATATCCATGCCCGAGGCAGGATTCGAACCTGCGACCGTAGCGGCCGCGCGGTTCGAAACTGTAGCGCCTAGAACCGCTCGGCCACCCTGGCCGGAAAGCTTGGATCATACATGGAAAGAAATGCAACAATGTACTACAGGAGGTAACACAAAGAAACACGCCACATGAAAGTACGTAATGCACCCAGGAACATTGTCGAACATTATCGTTTTGGCGGCTCAGGTGTTATGATGCGTGGAATGATAATGTTGCATGCGTGTACTGACCTCCAAATCTCTCACTGGTCAGCGTTACTGTAACACTGTACTCCTTGCCCATGTGTGCCTTTTGAGGGGTGCATTCAGGCCTGATTTCACTCTTAGGGATGACAATGCGTTGCCGCATCGGACAGCGCAGGAGTTCTTGGTACAAGATGATATTCGGCGGATATACTGGCCTATCCGTTCCCTCGACTTAAATCCCAATGAGAGACGTGTGGGATGCGTTGGGGAGACGTATTGCAGGAAGTTCACATGCAACAACGATCGTCCAGCAATTGTCAAGTGGAGCGCCCTAACACAAGAACTCCTTACTAACTATGTGACCATCATGAAAGCACATCCCAGGGCATGCATTGCCGTCCTTGTTGATCACACAATCTATTAAGAACCATGTCCCGCCTTTTTTTATGTCCAGGAGACAATCACAAATCGCACTGACTCCAGTGAAATTGTTGTTGTGGTCTTCAATCCAAAGATGAAGCAACTCTCCATGCTACTCTATCCTGTGCAAGTCTCTTCGTCTCCGAGTAACTACTGCACCCTACATCCCTCTGAATCTGCTTATTGTATTCATCCCGTGGTCTCCCTCTACGATTTTACCCCCACGCCACCCCACCCCACCCCTCCACGCTTCCCTCCAGTACCAAACTGGTGATCCCTTGATGCCTCAGAATGTGCCCTGCGAACCGATCTTTCCTTTTAGTTAGGGTGCACGACTAATTTCTCTTCTCCCCAGTTCTATTCCTCCTCATCAGTTACGTGATCGACCCATCTAATCTTCAGCATTCTTCTGTAGCACCACATTTCGAAAGCTTCTATTCTCTTCTTGCCTAAACTATTTATCGCCCTTGTTTCAGTTCCATACATGGATACGCTCCATACAAATAGTTTCAGAAAGGACTTCCTGACACTTAAATCTATACTCGATGTTAACAAATTTCTCTTCTTCAGAAACGCTTTCTTGCCATTGCCAGTCTACATCATATCCTCCCTACTTCAACCATCATCCGTTATTTTGCATCAAAAATGGCAAAATTCATTTATTACTTTAAGTGTCTCATTTCCTAATCTAATTCCCTCAGTAGCACCTGATTTAATCCGATTATACTCCATTATCATCGTTTTGATTATGTTGATGTTCATCTTATATAGTCCTTGCAAGACACTGTCCATTCCGATCAAAAGTGTCATGTCTGTTCGTCTCAAATGGTTCAAATGGCTCTAAGCACTATGGTACTTAACATCTGCAGTCATTAGTCCCCTAGAACTTGGAACTACTTAAACCTAACTAATTTAATGACATCACACACATCCATGCCCGAGGTAGGATTCGAACCTATGACCGTAGCGGTCGCGCGGTTCCAGACTGAAGCTCCTAGAACCGCTCGGCTACACCGGCCGGCTTCTATTCGTCTGACTGCATATATCTTCCAGTTGCTTTCTGTACTATACTGCAGCAGTTCTTCCTATGTATGGACAAGTTTCATCGAGCTACGTTAGTTGGCAGTGGGAAAGTTACTGTCGTCTTTAAGTTTTGCTCACAAGTGGTAAAAAACATTAGGACCTATTTGCAACAAAATAATATTCTCCACGGAAATCAGCTTGGTTTGTGTAAACACCGACCACGCGAAAATCAACTCGCCCTCTTCTAACATAATGTTCTGCAGACAGAGCCAACTAGTTTGATTCGATGTTCCAGAACTTTAAAAAAACTTTTGATTCAGGACCACATCGATGCATTTTAAAGAAAATACGTATCTGTGCTAAGTCTGTCCTGATTTACGACTGGATCGAAAATTTTCTAACAAGCAAGACGCAGCACGTCATCAAGGACAGACATTGTAGTAATATCTGGTGTGCCCCAGCGGATTGTAACAGGACTGTTGTTTTTAATACATGACTGATTTAATGCATGTTATTAGTTGCAGTCTCAGCCTTTTCGCAGACGATGTTTATGAGAGAATTCTATCCCGCAAAATTTCGTGTAGTAAGACAATATCCTGGTACAAGAACTGGCAACCTACTTTTAATGCAGAGAAACACAAAGTTGAGCTCTTAACGAAACTTAGAAGTGTAGTATCATTTGACTGCCGAATTAGCCCTGTCGATGCCACCTCTTTTTCAGGAACGCGTACCACAGTGGCGGGGGCTATTTTATGACCACCACGAGAATAAATTTAAAACAGTACAAATTTCCACTAATTATATTTCGCTTTTATTAACAAGGAACTGTTTAAAGGGTTACTGATGTCTTATGTACGGTCCAGAATTAAAAAAAAATTTCAGCGCTGTCTTAACAATACCAAAGCATTTTCAACAACGTACCAACGTACCAGTGAACAACCCCCCCCCCCCCCCCCAATCACGATCGAACTTTCATGTGTAAAACAGCTTCAAACGCCTGAAGCATGTAAGCAGAAGTAGTTTAGAAAATGTTTGAAATTATGTTTAAAGTTTGTTGGAAGTGGGTAAGTGCTCTCATTACAAAACACTTGATGAGTAGTTAAAGGTAGAGGGGCGTTCAACAAGTAATGCAGTACCTTTCTTTCTCAGCCAATTTCGGTTGAAAAGACGCTGATGTTGCGGGACGTCCTGTAGTATTCCCGCTTTGGTCCCTATAGTTTCATAAAGTTCCGATAGGTGGCAGCGCTGTACGTAGCCTTCAAAATGTTTTTTGTAACGAAGGTGCTTTCCAAGCAGAGAGCTGTCTGAGTTTCTTTTGGCGGAAAACCAGAGCATCACAGATCTACCTGGGCGCTTGCAGAATGTATACGGAGACCACCCTACAACCTGGATCTCGCATATTCCGACTTCCATCTGTTTGGCCCAATGAAGGATGAAAACGGGAAGCAGTATGTGGATGATGGGGAGGTTACAGATGCATCAACACGTTGGCGCCAACGTCGACCAGTAGAGTGGTACCATGCGGGCATACCGACCTTCACGGTAACAAGGCGTAAGGTCGTCGCATTGAACGGACATTATGTTGAAAAACAGAGTCTCGTAGATCAAAATTGTGGGGAATAGTAAGATGTATTGGAATCCGAATAAAACCAACTTGCTTTCAGAAAAATAATGGATTGCATTACTTATTGAGCGCCTCTCGTAAAGTTCCGCCCTCTGGCGCTAGACGGACCGGTCGGACTGGACCGACCATCGTGCTGTCTTCTGCCAAAGGCGCCATTGGACGCAGTGTGAAGGGACCTGTGGTTATTGCACCGCTTTCCCAGTCGTTGTCAGGTTTCTTGACTTTGGAACCGCTACCAATCGCTCAAGTACCTCCTAAGTTGGCCTCCCAACGCTAAGTGCTCCCCGAACCATTCCTCCCATCAGTGGCAGTACCGGGAATTGAACCTGGCTTACCCGCGTGGGAGTCAGCCGCGCTGACCGCTCAACTGCGGAGGCGCATGCTGGCTGAGTGCAGTCTGGGTAATTTGCGCTAAACTAAAGTTACGTTTCATGCATGTCAATGTTTATTATGTAATATCTCCTAACCTGTGAGGGAGGATCGGAAGGTACACACAATTATTTTTTCCTCCCCTAGCACTGCAGCTAGAATATTGAAATTTTACGACGATATACACACTCGCCATCAAAATTGCTACACCAAGTAGAAATGCAAATGATAAACGGGTATTCATTGGACAAATATATTATACTAGAACTGACATGTGATTACATTTTAACGCAATTTGGGTGCATAGATCCTGAGACATCAGTACCCAGAACAACCACCTCTGGCCGTAATAACGGCCTTGATACGCCTGGGCATTGAGTCAAACAGAGCTTAGATGGCATGTACAGGTACAGCTGCCCATGCAGCTTCAACACGATACTACAGTTCATCAAGAGTAGAGACTGGCGTATTGTCACGAGCCAGTTGCTAGGCCACCATTGACCACACGTTTTCAGTTGGTGAGAGATCTGAAGAATGTCTGGCCAGGGCAGCAGTCGAACATTTTCTGAATCCAGAAAGCCTCGTACAGGACCTGCAACATGCGGTCGTGCATTATCCTGCTGAAATGTAGGGTTTCGCAGGTATCGAATGAAGGGTAGAGCCACGGGTCGTAACACATCTGAAATGTAACGTCCACTGTCCAAAGTGCCGTCAATGCGAACAAGAGGTGACCGAGACGTTCACGCATACCATCACGCCGGTTGGTACGCAGTATGGCGATGACGAATACACGCTTCCAATGTGCGTTCACCGCGATGCCGCCAGACACGGATGCGACCATCATGATGCTGTAAACAGAACCTGGATTCATCCGAATAAATGACGTTTTGCCATTCGTGCACCCAGGTTCGTCGTTGAATACACCATCGCAGGCGCTCCTGTGTGATGCAGCGTCAAGGGTAACCGCAGCCATGGCTTCCGAGCTGATAGTCCATGCTGCTGCAAACGTCGTCGAACTGTTCGTGCAGATGGTTGTTGTCTTGCAAAAGTCCTCATCTGTTGACTCAGGGATCGAGACGTGGCTGCACGAGCCGTTACAGCCATGCGGATAAGATGCCTGTCATCTCGACTGCTAGTGATACGAGGCCGTTGGGATCCACACGGCGTTCCGTATCACCCTCCTATACCCACCGATTCCATATTCTGCTAACAGTCATTGGATCTCGACCAATGCGAACAGCAGTGTCGCGATACGATAAACCGCAATCGCGATAGGCTGCAGTCTGACCTTTTATCAAAGTCGGAAACGTGATCCTGTCAACTGCTGTTTGTGTATGAGAAATCGGTCGGAAACTTTCCTCATGTCAGCACGTTGTAGGTATCGCCACCGGCGCCAGCCTTGTGTGAATGCTCTGAAAAGCTAATCATTCGCATATCACAGCATCTTCTTCCTATCGGTTATATTTCGCGTCTGTTGCACGTCATCTTCGTGGTGTAACAATTTTAATGGCCAGTAGTGTAGTTTGAAGTTTGGACTACAGAACGTATTTTTTCTTTATGTGCAGCTCTAGTGAGAGGATTGTGAACTATGGAACGAAAATGGTGCGCATGTTACCGTGGTCAGTTTGAGAAGAGCAGCGAAATGTATTTCGATACTTAACTCAGTGAAATTTACAGGGACATGCGTGGCGTGTATGAGAAGAACTGTATGAACCGTAGCACGGTCTCTAGGTGGTGTGCATTCTTCCAAGATGGCCGCGCGGACGTTAGTGATTCGCCACACACCAGGCGGCCGGTAACACCTGCAACCCCGCATACTGTCGGAGCTGCTGGCGCAGCAATTTTGAACGATCGGTGTGTGCAAACTGCGAACCTTATCGCAGCGGTTCAACTTTTCCTCTGGTGCGGCGTTCTATATTGTTGTCGACACGTTGAAATTTCCTAAAGTTAATGCTCGCTGGGTGCCTAAGAACCTGACAGACAACCACAAGAGCCAGCAAATGATGACAAGCTTCGGTCACTTAGTGCGTTACGCCGCAGAAGGACGTGACTTTTTCAAAGGAATCGTCACCGTTGACGTTATACGCCCGAAACCAAGCAGGCCCCTCTGGAGTGGAAACATGCTGGTTTCCCAGTACGAAAAAAATTCAAAGTGACAGTCTGCTAGGAAAGCGGTTGTGACAGTGTTGTGGGATATGCAGGGTGTGTTATTGGAGGACATTGCTAAACACGGAATTTGTGAATGCTGCAGCCTACATTAAAACTTTGGTTAAGTTGCTCTGAGTTCTAAACGCCACGACACTGATGCTGACGGTGTCAAACTTTATCACGACAGTGCTCGTCCCCTTGCAGCTGCTCCTATTCTCGAGAAAATCGCCAGATTTGGGTGGGAGGTACTCCAGCATCCACCACACAGTCCGGATCGTGTACCGTCGGACTTTCACCATTTTAGTCCCATGAAGAAATTCCTGTCCTGCCAACGCTTTGTGACAGGTGCGAAAATGAAATCAACAGTCCACAGATGACTATACTTCAACCATACGGACATCTACGAACAGGGCATATTGAAACTTGTACCACAATGGGAGAATTGTGCTGAGAACGTTGGTGACTATGTACAAAAGGAGGTAAAAGATGTAAGTTCGTTTGTGATTTTTTTGTTTTGTTACCTATGTAACTTTTTGGTGATAAAATTATTCTGCGTTACTTTCCGACCTTGCATCGGATGTGACGTAAATGTTATACTATTGCAGTTATGTTCAGTGGTATACATGGATAGCATGTGGTAAATGTGTTGCGAATAGAGTTAGAAACAAAGAAGTAACGAACTGACACGTTATGCCTGATGCGGCGTCTTACTGCATTAACAGTGGAAATGATGTAATGAGCGATAAACTTTTCTCCTGTCATCACTTTGTGGGGGGAGGGGGCGGGGGAGAGGTGTTAGCGACAAAAAGTTTCGTAAAGGTTTGAAATTATAAGGGCAAACAAAATGAAAAGCGGGAACATAAAGACATGCTTATATTTCGTAAATAGAGATGCAATGCGACGCCCGCATCTCGTGGTCGTGCGGTAGCGTTCTCGCTTCCCACGCCCGGGTTCCCGGGTTCGTTTCCCGGCGGGGTCAGGGATTTTCTCTGCCTCGTGATGGCTGGGTGTTGTGTGATGTCCTTAGGTTAGTTAGGTTTAAGTAGTTCTAAGTTCTAGGGGACTGATGACCATAGCTGTTAAGTCCCATAGTGCTCAGAGCCATTTGAACCATTTTTTGCAATGCGACCTCCAGCATGTGACCGGACGAGAGGAAACGCAGATACCAACCAAAACCGAGAATAACTTTAAGTAATCATTTGTTTACATAAAAAAACGAAACATGAACTGTTTTATAATCTGCAAATAACACATGTCAAAATAAAATTGTATCGTTCTAGGTACCGCTGAAGATGCCTTAAAGTGAAAAAGGCTAATCACGTCTGGGAGAAATAAAATACAGTGCAGCAAGAAAAGGCTGTTTTTATTTATAAAACAAATATTTCTGTGCTTACTGCGGATAATGGCTACGGCAAACGAACTCATTAGGACACGACTAGATTACGGTATTTACAAAACACGGTCACAAGGTTTTCCCACAGTCCTTGAGTCATTTCCGTAAAATGCAATGCCCTAAAGATACATTTTCAGGAAAGTCCTCCTCAAATTAAGGTTAATGTTTGATACTAATAGACTTTGCCTGTGCCAGTCTGCTTTTTATGTCCTTTTTGCTCCTTCCATCATGGGTTATTTTGCTGCCTAGGTGGTTACTTCAAGGTTCCCAATTTTGACGTTAAGTTGATCGCTGTTCTCATTTGTGCTGCTCCTCATTGCATTTTTCTCTCTTTGGTGTACTCTTAGTCCCTAGGTGTGCGTTCATTAGCCTGTTCATTCCATTCAACAGATCTTCCTCACTTTCACCGAGGATGGCAACGTCATCAGCTGATGTTATCACTGATATTCTTTGACCTTGAGTTTTAATCCCACTCCTGAACCTTTATTTATTTCTGTCATGGCTTCTTTGACGTATGTAGGGGCGCAAAACTGCCTCACTGATTTAGGTTTTCCGTGATTTCCCTAAATCGCTTCAGGCAAATACCGGGATGGTTCCTTTGAAAGGGCACGGCCAACTTCCTTCCGTAATCCGATGGGACTGACGACCTCGCTGTTTGGTCCCCTCCCACAAATCAACCAACCAACCTGCCTCACTGTCTTACGCACTTTCTAGTCCGAGCATTTCATTCTTGGATTTCTACTCTTATTTTTCCCCGTCTTACTTCTTACACATATTGTATATTAACGCCTCTCCCTACAGCTTACTCCTATTTGCTGACGGTTTCAAGCATCTTGCACCAGCCTTTTTACTTTGTCGAACACATTATTTAGGACGATAAATCCTATGAACTTTTCTTATTTTTAATAAATCTTGCTTTCATTATCAAGCGCAACGTCAGAACTGCCTCTCTACCTTTCCCAAAACCAAAAGGGTCGTTGTCAGATTCTCAAGGTCCTTTCCTGTTCTTCTAAATATTATTCTTGCCAACAACTTGGATGCATGAGAATTTAAGCTGGGAACTGCTACCTTCGGGATTGTCTGAACAATATTTTATTTGTTTCCGGAGGTCTGATCGAATGTCCCCAGAAAAGAGCAACTTGAATAAATCTGACGGTAAAACTTCCTCGGGCTATTTTTCGACATATGTACTTGTTAGGTTATCCACGTTTACCCAACATTTTATCCAGAGATAAGATCATGAAAGTCTAAAATATTCACGTAGAGCTGTGGTAACATCTGGACTCAAAATGTTTCTCTACCATACATTTCCTCACGTGGGAGTAAGTGTAAGTCAAGAATGCCAATTCTGGTAACGAAAGCCGGTGGGTGGGTGGGGGGGACACCTTCTGATCGGAATGAGCGAAATTCAGATGGCGCGAGTAATGAGTGGATGGGCAAATATCTATTAGAAACATTACGTATGTACATTGTGGACACTTGGGAATGTGGGTCTCACGGGAAGCGTGCAAGGGGTAAGTCCCTGCAGTCGCACTATTCATCTGTGTCCTCGGTGGCTCAGATGGATAGAACGTCTGCCATGTAAGCCGGAGACCCCGGGTTCGAGCCCCGGTCGAAGCACACATTTTCAGCTGTCCCCATCGAGGTATATCAACAGCACCTGTCTGCAGTTGAGGGTTTCAATTAGTTGTCATTTATTCTAGAGAAGCTGCACGCTCATCAGTGGTACCTGTTCTTTCGACAACAGCTACTATCTTCATACATCGGTACACGTCTGCGGTGACAGTTCCAAAACAGCTACAGGAATGCAGGTGTCAACACAAACGATACGAAATAGGCTCCTGTGAACAGGGATTACGTGCCGGAAGATCGCTCAGGGCTCCTCCCCTAAACCTGGCTCGGAGAAGGGCTCGTGTCGCATGGGCACCAAACGACTCTTTGTGGACTAGGCTATAATGGGCCACAACCCTGTTTGCTGATGAGATCCGTATCAATCTCCACACTAACAATATGGATACCCTAACTGTATCGTAGATCGCCGGCCGGGGTGGCCGAGCGGTTCTAGGCGCTACAGTCCGGAACCGCGCGACCGCTACGGTCGCAGGTTCGAATCCTGCCTCGGGCATGGGTGTGTGTGATGTCCTTAGGTTAGTTAGGTTTAAGTAGTACTAAGTTCTAGGGGACTGGTGACCTCAGAAGTTAAATCCCATAGTGCTCAGAGCCATTATTTTTTGTATCGTAGATCGCCACTCTCATCAAGGCAGTTCAGTCCTGTTTTGGAGTGAAATCAGGCGTGACCGCAGGACACCACATGTGCCAATACACGGGAAGATGACTGGTGTGAAGTATCGGGACGACATTCTTGCACACATTGTGGCCCCATTTTGTGAACGTACTGTGGAGCAGGATCCACGCTGATATACGACAATGCACGTCACCATCGGCACAATATGGTGAACACCTTCCTAGTGAAGCATAGAATCATATGGATAGCAAGGATACCATATTCTCCACATCTCAACTGCATTAATAATGCATCGGCGACGCTAAAACGAGCGGTTTGCTATCGTTCTGTGCCACTAGAGACCATACAGGCCATCACAGACACCGCTGTCGAGGAACGGGACAGGCTAATCTGTACAATTTGGTAAGGAGTATGCCTAACTGCTGTCAAAAAGTGCCTCCAATTACGAGGAGGACCAATTGGTGAGTAAACTGTGTGTTATGCAAGATTGCGGCGAGTAGAAACTGTAGTGTTTGTAGTGGAATCTCGTGGAAGCTATTGTTTTTGTCTTTTTGGTTGTGTTTATAAAGTGGAAATGGGGTTATCTTCTTTGTTTTTGTTTTCTTATGATTGTGTGTGTGACAGAACAAAACCAGTTTTGTTTCCTATTATGCCCAGTACTGACACGAAACAATGTGCAACACTTATTTTGACTACTGTAGGTTTACTGCTGAAGGGTTGAGCGATATGCAGCACGTGTGAGGGTCGACTGAATCCAGTGGAAGAGCACCGCAACGACGTATCCCGAGTTGTCCTCGGAGCAGTGACAACGACATCACAGTAGAGATTTCTCATCCACATTTTTACTTCCGTTGTACATTTTAGAGGCTGAATACTGCTGCGTTCTTCATTGTGCTAAAGGTATTTTCACAGAAACAAAGGTAACTCAGATGACAAACAGAATAAATCAGCCGGACGGGGTGGCCGAGCGGTTCTAGGCGCTACAGTTTGGAACCGCGCGACCGCTGCGGTCGCAGGTTCGAATCCTGCCTCGGACATGGATGTGTGTGATGTCCTTAGATTAGTTAGGTTTAAGTAGTTCTAAGTTCTAGGGAACTGATGACCTCAGAAGTTAAGTCCCATAGTGCTCAGAGGCATTTGAGCCAAGAATAAATCATAATTACATTATTATTCTACAACGATCCACCGGAGACTTGGCGTCGATTATACGAAAATACTCGGAAAATATGCCTGAACGATCTCCAAAATTTTGCCAAAGGAGTTCGTCTTCTCCCTGTATATGAATACAAACTGAAGTTCTTTAACTAATTCCTATGCTTTCTTTCATATTCACATATTAAGTGTCCTCAATTTCTTATTTTTGTCCTCAATTTTTGAAAATTCCAAAAATAATTGAATAGGAAGAATGTGCTGAACATTTTAAACTAGAACTCAACTGAATATAGCAGTGCAACTAAATTTGGCATCAATTACTTATTTTATTAAATTGCAAGAAAATGGACTAATAAAGGTATGGCACAATTCTCTGGTGTGAACGACTTTAGAAGCTGTGCCATACTGATGCGAGACATGCCGAAGCATCAAACTTAGGTCATCTGGATAATAGTGATGTTATTTCGTTTAAATGAAATATTTTTAGAACGAGAAGAGAATCACATCTTTTTCAACATTCACTTTCTTGCGATTAAACAAATAATTGAAGCATTGCTTGCATTTTCTGTTAAGAGTTCTATAACTTTTATTGGCCGCCCGGAGGAGAAGCTGTCTAAGTGATTTCCGTTTCGGACTCAGTAACCGCTGTTTTAGCTTTCAGGTTGATAGAGGCGATGTGTTTACTTTTGTCAAACTAAATAAAGACTTATCAGGCAACTGTTCCGTATGCTTTTAAAAACAATTCCAAGTTTTAATTTTTCTCTTTGCCATTTTCTCTCCTCATTTGCTAAATTCTCTCGATGTATGATTTTAAATTAATTTTTTCCGCCCCAATATTTTGCCGCCCTATGCGCCGCCTAATTTTTCCTAATGGCAGAAACGCCCCAGGCGTTCTGTGTATGTGCTCATAGAACATCAATCGTCTCTTTCTTATTGAGGATGTTATTGTTTCTACGCTTGTGTATAATTCCTCATTAGATGAATCGCAGCTGTCGGTCTACCCAATTGTTACCCCTTTTATCAACTGAGTGACTGCTAGCTTTCTGCTGATAATCGAGGTCTCTTCGTGATCCTTCTGGTTTGAAAACCGTATTGTGGCGTCTTGACTTGGTTCCATTGTGATAATGACCCCCTGTTATAGCCGAGGACGAAAAGTTTCCAATGCTAATTTACGCATTACTTACTTGCATATTACTGCATGATTGCGTGCAGGAGCCCAAAACTAGGAAACTCAGTATGTGATATTGTTAGTTACATATACGTCAATTGGTTCTCTTAAGAAGTTCATCAGTGGTGTAGGAGTCGGCTACCAATAAAGCAATAAATATTTCAGGTTATGCTTATCCATTACGGATATTTTAGAACCGTGACTGTATATTGAATGTAAATAAGTTTTACACAACTGCAACCAGTCACTTTTTTTAAATAATAATGCTTTATTCCATGAAACGGTTTTCGAACCTTTTCAGATTCATCTTCAGATGGTTTCGGGAGGATCCGGAAAGTTACATCATTACTGGTAGTAGCATAATGCTGGGTGCTGGTTTGCGACAGTATATAAAAAAAAGCCGCCTATACTGTCGCAAACCAGCACCCAGCATTATGCTACTACCAGTAATGATGTAACTTTCCGGATCCTCCCGAAACCATCTGAAGATGAACCTGAAAAGGTTCGAAAACCGGTTCATGGAATAGAGCATTATTATTAAAAAAAAAGTGACTGGTTGCAGTTGTGTGTAACTTATTTACAATATTTCAGGTGTTCCTTAACTATGTTATTAGTTAAATTTTTAATGGTTTCAGGTGGTTACTTAAAATGTGCATTCTTGAATAATGGGCACCTTTCTAGAGCAAACTGCGTTACTTTGTCTTTATGCAGACTCTTCTTTTTACTGGTATGGATTTCGTGATAGGTGCTGTTGATTTGAAAGAGAGACTTGCGACAAATTTCATTAATTAATAAACAAAATGGTTCAAAAGGTTCTGAGCACTATGGGACTTAACTGCTGAGGTCATCAGTTTCCTAGAACTTAGAACTATTTAAACCTAACTAACCGAAGGACATCACACACATCCATGCCCGAGGCAGGATTCGAACCTGCGACAATTAATAAACAGCGTCATAATCAGTAGTAAGTAGGCCCAGTTATTTAAATAGGTTTCTGGAGGATGTTCTTGAATTCACAACACAGGTAATTAGTGTTACACGCTATTGGATTCGGGAGACTTTAGTGTGGTGTGATGGGCCGCTCAAAAGCCTTTATTATAGACGTTCTATATCTACATCTACATCCATACTCCGCAAGCCACCTGACGGTGTGTGGCGGAGGGTACCTTGAGTACCTCTATCGGTTCTGCCTTCTATTCCAGTCTCGTATTGTTCGTGGAAAGAAGGATTGTCGGTATGCCTCTGTGTGGGCTCGTATCTCTCTGATTTTATCCTCATGGTCTCTTCGCGAGATATACGTAGGAGGGAGCAATATACTGCTTGACTCCTCGGTGAAGGTATGTTCTCGAAACTTAAACAAAAGCACGTACCGAGTTACTGAGCGTCTCTCCTGCAGAGTCTTCCATTGGAGTTTTTTCGCGATTACTAAATGATCCTGTAACGAAGCGCGCTGCTCTCCGTTGGATCTTCTCTATCTCTTCTATCAACCCTATCTGGTACGGATCCCACACTGCTGAGCAGTATTCAAGCAGTGGGCGAACAAGTGTACTGTAACCTACTTCCTTTGTTTTCGGATTGCATTTCCTTAGGATTCTTCCAATGAATCTCAGTCTGGCATCTGCTTTACCGACGATCAACTTTATATGATCATTCCATTTTAAATCACTCTTAATGCGTACTCCCAGATAATTTATGGAATTAACTGCTTCCAGTTGCTGACCTGCTATATTGTAGCTAAATGATAAGGGATCTTTCTTTCTATGTATTCGCAGCACATTACACTTGTCTACATTGAGATTCAATTGCCATTCCCTGCACCATGCGTCAATTCGCTGCAGATCCTCCTGCATTTCAGTACAATTTTCATTTTTACAACCTCTCGATATACCACAGCATTATCCGCAAAAAGCCTCAGTGAACTTACGATGTCATCCACAAGGTCATTTATGTATATTGTGACTTGTGACTTCTCTAAATAACTCCGGAACGTATCCTGCAACAAGATCAAGGCCCCTTCTTCAATCCTTAGCTCATTCTAGTTAGTGCTTAGTGCTACGTCTCAACTGACTACAGTGTCGACGGCAAGATCGTACCAAGGATATAAACTAGAGGATGGAGGGGGAGGTGGGGGTGGGGGGAAGGACGCGACAAGTCATCTAGTTTTGCGATGCGCGACGAAATGGTTGTGAGATTTCACAATAAAGGGCTCTGCGTATATTTAGTGCTATGTAGTCTGTATCCGTTAAGTATTCTGGCTTTCTTCAAACTAATGTTGAAAGAGTACGTCCGTATGTTTGGCGGGACAGGATACGAGTTCAGTTTGAAAGGGGGGGGGGAAGGGTAGTGACCTCCTCTGCCTCTCGTTGTGTACTGTACGCCCGTGGTCTCCAGATTCCCTTCCTTCGCTTTCCGCGTCATTTTATTCTGTTTCCACACCGGCAGCCTGGTACCGAGAGACGCCGGTTCCACAGACGTGTGTGTCTGCCGCGTGTCCCCCCGCAGCTGTGGAGCGCGGAACTGGCCGCAGCCTTGAGTCTGCGTCGCGGGGCATTCACCCCTGCCTGGTGCCGCCTCTCCAGTTGCCGGGCCCAAATTTCGCTTCAGAAACAACCGCCTCTTGCAGACCGAGCTCGCAGCTGTATCTAAATAGTACGGATGTCCTCGTATAAAAACCTCGTTCCTGGAGCTAGCTACTCTGGGGTAACACTCGTTTCACAACACTCCCCGTATACGTGACGTCATTCAAAAGATACTGTGGTGACCAAGACAGTTTCATACGACAAAGTATTAGCGTGATGGATAACGTCGTGGCTTCTGGAGTCGGAAGATGTAGGTTCGCAACATGCAGTTATTATTATTATTTTCCATGTTAGCGTTGTTAGCACGTGCTGGGAGTTTCTCATGAATGTAATACAAGTGTGTTCTGCAATATTCGATATTATTTAAATTTCTGTCTGACTAGAGAATAAACGATAAAATAAATATTTAACGATTTCCAAGTACTGTCTTAGGTCAGGCAGGAACCTAAGAGGAGAGATTGAATTGCTGCGACAGAAAGGTGCAGCAAAAATATCGTATTCTTCCTTCTCAAAACATTTGGGTCTTTATTTCTGACTATGTGGCGACTTCCAATATGGGGCTAGGGAAGAACGTAAGAGGACGCCTTAAATTGCTGCGAGTGAAACGAATGTGTGACAATTTCCGAGTTTGTAGTTAGGCAGGGACCTAAGACGACAGCTTAAATTGCTGCGAGTGAAACGAGGAGCAATAATATTCATATTCTTCCTTGTACAAGTATTTCGCTGTTTTTTTTTTTCGAATTTGCGGCGATTTCAAGAGTGTGTGGTTAGGCAGGAAACTAAGAGGACAACTTAAACTGCTGCGAGTGAATCTAAACATTCTTATTCGTGTCACGAAGTTGATATTTTGCATGATGTCAAAATGACGTCACGTTTGCGGGAAGTGTTTTGAAAAAAGTGTAGCCTAGCTCCTCTGACTTTTCTATAACACATTAAGCGTTTCTATTATTTCCCCCTTTCTACTATCTCTGGAAATGTCCGTTGAGTAGGAACATTTATGCAGTGAACGTAGAATACTGCGTATGCCACCAGCGTCTACATGAAACTATCACTTGATGTATGTATAACCACATCTAAAGTTAACAATCAGGACACTCCGCCTCGTTTTTGTTTTGTTACTAACGGCAACAGCAGCGCCCCAGACGACCACCAAGCAATACTTCTGAATACGGTATCGGATGACTGCGAGTACTAACGTTTGTATTGATTTGTAACAATGTTTACGATAGGGAGTATGTGCTGTGTCAAAAAAATCAACAGTAACAAAAAAAAAAAGACACCACATTTGTCGTTATCTAATTTCCTAAAGACTTTGGGACGTACGAAACGATACATTACTGGTCAGTGTATTTAAAATACTTTGTAACGTGGAGACATTTGCTGAATAATGTCTTTTTCCTTTAATAACAAAAAAATTGCTAGTAAATACCAGAAGACACGACCTTTTGCAGAAAAATGTCGTATATCTATCTCTCAAACCATGGTTTTGTGCGATACACTTTCAGCCAAATTATTGAATGTGGAATGAAGGAAACCTATATGGAATGTAAGATTTACATTATTTAACGCACGAAGTAAGCCACTACTGTAGCTTAAGGAAAAACCACACACACGTGATAATAAATCCACAAGAGCAATAAAGCTGTTCCCCAGCAGAGAAGAAAGCAATTCCACAATTGTTGCTAAATCTGAGGCACAAACGGCAAGAACGTTCAACTCATTCGCGTTTCCTCCAAAGTCAGAGTTGCAGATTCTTGTTGTGCGTCTAGTTGCAGAGTATCCATGACGTCAAAGCCGAGGTCGGGAAGACAAGCTCCCAAACGACCTGAGCTCTGTCCTTGTCCCCTTGGTACACAAGAAGGTGGACACGTCATACCCTAACAGCTGTAAAGGATTCTCTTTCCTTTCAGTGACCTACATTATCTTCCTAAAGGCAACACTCACAACAGAGGAGGGTCAAATATACTCTGGCGTAGCACGGTATGAAACCAAAAAAAGGAAATGCAGACCAGCCACTGAACCTCAAAACCATCCTCACATGCAAGAAGAGCCTCTCTTTACGTAGGAATCTTCGTCGACTTCCAAAGGCCTTAAGAATCGTTAAACAGCCATTCCTTCTTTCAGACACTATTCGAACTGGGTCATGATAACAAAACCTCCAACCTCATAAAAGCAACGCTTGCTAATACGATGTCCAAAGGAAAATTCAGAACAAAGTTGCCAAGGAATTTAGAGTTTAAGAAACGGTCTGCTTCCAGTTCTCTTCAACTGCCTGGTGGAGAAAGTTTTTTGCGAATCGACGGTGACACAGATAACAATGGACTGAAAATCGGTTTCAGAAAGGACAAATTATTAGTCAATTACCTAGCCTTCGTAGATGACCTCATACTTTTACCATTCAGTGTAGAAACAACTAGTTATCAATTCTTCTCCCTCCCCCGTATAACAGCGGTTTGTTGGTTTCAATATCTCCATCAACAAGACAGAGTTAATCACAGCCGGCCGCTGTGGCCGAGCGGTTCCAGGTGCTTCAGTCCGGAACCGCGCTACTGCTACGGTCGCAGGTTCGAATCCTGCCTCGGGCATGGATGTGTGTGGTGTCCTTAGTTTAGTTAGGTTTAAGTCTAGGGGACTGATGAACTCAGATGTTAAGTCCTATAGTGGTTGGTTGGTTTGTGGGATTAAAGGGACCAGACTACTACGGTCATCGGTTCCTTTAAGTCCCATAGTGCTTAGAGCCATTTGAACCATTTGAGTTAATCACAAACATCAGAGATGCATCTGACACGATCCCATTGGGTAACACGTTAATACAGAAGACTAACTCCTTCGACGTTTCAGAGCGTGGTTAACCTCTAAAATCATTAAAGATCAGGCCATCAACAATAGGGCACCAAATTGGAGAAAGCCTACCATTTCTATAAAAAATTTACCGACATAATCCCTTTGCTTAACCTAAAATTCTGGCACGTCTGTCAGTCTGCCTGAGGATTTCGTCTTGGCCCAGAAGGACTTTCGGCCTCCTGTGGCATGTGTCCAAAACCGAACGCTCCAACTTAAGCGCCGATGGCAATGTAATGCTGCCCTACCCAAATTTCATTTAGCTTGAACCGAAAGTGGCTTGAATCTTAGACAGGTGTGGCATTGTCCTTTAGAAGTCCCGCGATGCAACCTCGACGTTCAACAAGTTTCCTGTCCCCTGGAAAGCGCCCGGACGACCTCGGGAAGTTAGCTCTGCCGTTGCTGATAAAAGTAATTACTTGCACGCTTGCCCTTCGCAGTGCCGGTGGAGACTCTAGATCTTCCTCGGCTGCAGGCGACAGAGTCAGGTATTTCAAGGGCATTTCACTACACCAGAAGAAGGAAGACGGCCCATACAGGTTCGATGTAACTTAATAAATTCCCAGGTTCTTAATTTTTCAGAATATCTCCATTCGAACGCTAAACTGGTACATTCCAGTGCTATGTGCGTAGTCAGTAGTGTAAAATCTGAACGCTGTTACTAATATTCTACGGAAGTTCTGCATGTTATGTTTCAAGTGTGCATACGGGTCGCGTGAACACTGCTGACTGCGCGAGCAGATTAGCGTTTAGTTTGTTTTGTTATGTGTGATTATGGAATGAAGAAAAATTTGATTTAAATTGATTCAGACACGATTGGTTTAAATATATCAACTACACGATAGCGAAAATACGTTCTGTTAAAAAATTATAACTAGTTGTTGTAACTGTCTGGAAAACAACTAAACAAACTATGTTCATAACTCGGCACGGAAAGATACGTTTCTTGCATTTACTTGTTTCAATAAGTATTTCTTTCACTTACTATTTTGTATGTTAAAAAATGACGAAATGTCTCCAGCTGTATTAAGGTGTTGGGTTTATTGGCAACTAGTTTCGATGTTGTTTCATCATCATCTTCAGGCCCATACTTGTCTGACAGCAACCGCATGGAACACGCCCATCTCACCACTGACTACTAGTGTTACACACATACGGTTGCTGTCAACATGTATGGGCCTGAAGATGATGATGTAACAACATCGGAACTAGTTGCCAATAAACCCAACACCTTAATACAGCTGGAGGAGTTTCGTCATTTTTTAACATATATTATACTAGCTGACGTCCCAAGTCGTCCGTTTCAATTATGGATATACGAACATTACTATTTTGTAAGTTAACAAAAAAAACCACCTTATCTAAAACACCGTTTATACTCCGTAAACCTCTTTAGAATTCCAGCTGAAGTTCCCTAGTACATGTTACTTGTGTAAAGAGCGACAGAAAAATTACTGTTGGTATGGCTCGGTAAGTGTTCTAATCTCTCTCATCTGTGCTGATCCCTGGCGAGCGATGGACGCTGTAGAATTGTTGCACAATCTTACCTCGACCACTAGTTCACTTTCAGCAGCAAATTGAAAAGTAAGAATGTAGGGAAATCATTAAAGAGAAAGAAAGTGTTGTTGTTAGGTAGTTCCCATGGAAGAGATGCTGGCTAACTTTTGCAGGATGAAATAGGATCAGAATACCAGGTCACTTATTTTTTTAAACCTAGTGCTGGTCTGGAGCAGGTGACAGAGGATTTAGGATCACTTTGCAAAGATTTCACTAAGGAAGACATTGTGGTTATAGTGGGTGGGCTAGGTAATAGTATTGACAGAGATCCTGGGTACAGTATAGAGTGTGACCTGGCAAAGATTGCATCAGCATCAAAGCATACTAGTGTTGAGTTTGTATCTGTTCTTGGGCGCCATGACCGACCCCATGAGAACTCTTCTGTCAAGAGAGTTAATTTGGAGTTGGAACGGCTGCTAATGTCTGGTGCAGCGTCACACATAGGTGTGGTTCCTGTTGGTTCTCTCAGTATGTGGGATTATACTAGGCATGACCATCACCTCAAAAGGAAAGGAAAAGGTAAACTGCCTGGGAAAATAGCAGGAAAGTTAAAGGGGGGAGGCACTATCATGAGTGATAAAATACCAGTGGTTATAGGGTTCAGAAAAGACCTAGTGGGTATGATGAAATATCAACAAAGTTAATTAAAGAATGTGATTCTAAGTAACATATTAAGCTATCTGTGTAGCCAGTCGTTTATCAGTGGAATATTTTCTGAATGGTTGAAATATGCTGAAGTTAAGCCACTGAGATAAAGAAATAGCTTCAAATTTCCTTCCAATTTCACTTTTGCCAGCATTCTCAAAGCTTTTAGAAAAAGCCATGTACAATCGGCTTTATAACCATCTTATCTCAAATATAATTCTGTCAAAGTCACAGTTCGGATTTCTAAAGGATTCTGATATTGAGAAGGCTATCTACACTTACAGTGAAAATGTGCTTAATTCATTAGACAAAATATTGTAGGCAACTGGAATATTTTGTGATCTGTCAAAGGCATTTGACTGTGTAAATCACAATATCCTTTTAAGTAAATTAGAACATTATGGTGTAACAGGAAATGCTGCAAAATGGTTCAAATCATATATCTCTGGCAGGAAACAAAGGGTGTTATTAGGAAAGAGACATGTATTAAGCTATCAGGCATCATCCAACTGGGAACCATTTACATGTGGGGTCCCACAAGGTTCCATTTTAGGGCCCTTACTTTTTCGTGTGTATATCAATGACCTTTCATCAGTAACATTACCAGATGGCCAAGTTCGTTTTGTTTGCCGATGATACATGCATGGCAATAAATAGCAAATCAAGTGTAGTCTTAGAAAGATCGGCTAATATAATGTTGTGGACATTAGTCACTGGTTCCTAGCAAATTCTTTGTTACTAAACTTTGAAAAAACACACTACATGCAGTTCAGAACTTGTAAGGGGTGTCCCAGGAGTATATGCCTAACATACGATGACAAGCAGATAGAAGAAGTGGACAGTGTTAAATTCTTGGGATTACAGCTTGATAATAAATTCAGCTGGGAGGAGCACACCACAGACCTGCTGAAGCGTCTTAACAAATCTTTATTTGCAGTGAGTACAAAAAAGTGCAGTAAGAGTTATATGTGGAGTGAACTCAAGAACATCCTGCAGAAGCCTGTTTAGGGAACTAGGGGTACTAACTACTGCTTCCCAATATATTTATTCCTTAATGAACTTTGTCATTAAAAATATGTCACTTTTTCAAACCAACAGCTCAATTGATGGACTCAGTACTAGAAATAAGAATAATCTTAACAAGAATTTAAAGTCAGTTACTCTTGTACAAAAGGGTGTGCATTATTCAGGAACACACATTTTCCATAACTTGCCAGCAGCCATAAAAAGCTTAAAAACCAATGAAATTCATTATATATATATATATATATATATATATATATATAGCACAAATTCAGTGCAGTAATGTGTTCATTGTAAATAAATTTTTTAGTAGTTCTATTACATGTTTATTACCTTATAAATAAATAAAAACGTTTTTATTTTAAATTCAGTGCATTAGTGTTTGTAAAATGATTCTTTCATATAGTGTTCATTTAAAAAATGACGATCATTCCACTTGGGACCTGTGGAATGGTACATTAGCTTATTTGTTTGAGCTGTAAATATTTGTCAAGTATTGTTGTTTTTCTGACATGTTCTACATCCTGGAGGACCTCCTCACTACGGATCAACTGGAATGAAAGTAAATCTAATCTAATCTTATCTACCTTTGGCCGACAGATATCCACGTGAATGTCGTCTTTCTCCTCACTATTCCCGTTTAGATTCCCCTACCATTTCGTACAATTTGGAATGGACTATAACGACCTGTTTGATCCGGACAGCGCCCGTATGAGGAAGTTTAACTTATCCTTTTAAGTTGACTTGACAGCGATTTTTAACACAAGTTGATGACAGTGCTGTTACAGAATATTGCCTACAAATCAAAGTCTGCCATGTGCCTTCCCACTCTTCGTCAGCTGTTCGCCTTCCCTACAACTGATCTCGCTTCTTTTGATCATATGGATGATGGTGGTTGTGGTGGCCGTGGTGGTGGTGGTGCTGACATCAATTTTTATTGATCCATACCCATCTCCGAAGTAAGATGAGAAACTGCGACGTCCACTTTTCAAGACTGGGATGCTACACTGAGAATACGAAAGATTTCTTTTATGGTCGGCTGCCGTTAACACCAACGAGCGTCTCTTCATCAACGAGTGTCAGTTTGGGATAAGTTACGTAAATTATCACTGGTTTCATAGACATAAATTGCAGAAGGATGGGATAAACACAACCACATCGCTCAAAATGGAAGGAAACTATCTCAGGAATCGAACCTTACTCGCTTTTGCAAGGGAAAAAGGGTTCAGCACATCCTGGGCTTGGGTAATGTCTCGTCCTAGGGAAATCAACACGGTCGTAACAGTCATAAGAAAGGAATTTTCAACTGTTGGTCCAAACGTAATGTCACGCAGGTTCTTGTTCGTCGCCAAAAAACGCGAAGAACATGTACAGGCGACTCTGTCAAAGGATGAACTGACGTCGCTTTCTGTACCTGTTGCATTTTTCGTGTAAATAAATGTCTGCAACGACGCTTCCATTATACCGGCTATCAGCTCAGAGGGGCGTATGGCCAGGCCGTCATTATTCGTCGTCCTCTGAGGCAGTTTTATTACTAGTTACAAAGTGGCACCATGGCATGTATGACAGCAGGGACCGATGACCTCAGTAGTTTGGTCCCGCAAGACCTCACCACAAATTTCCTATGCGGTTGGGAATCAGCATAATGACTGACCCGGCGCCGCAGCCTCCTCTGCCACGGCTGTTATGCCTGACAGCAAGTCACCTTCACGGTAGCTCAGAGCAAGCCTCCAAGTCTTCAGCCCAGTCCTGTTTACCATCCCTCTTCTGTTTTCGAAAATGACATTGAAAGACAGTGTATAACACATCGTCAGTTAAGTCCTCAATTGAGATGACGCTGCAACTCTAAAACATATTCTACAGTGTTTCGTGTGATTAGGAATTTACCCATGGCGTAGGGTTGCCAACTTCTGTTACACCACAATACAGGACACCAATGGTAACTTTGACAATTATTACGCCGATCAGCTCCTATTTTATTAAAGGGCGGACATACTCGATTTAGTAACTAGAAAACATACGTTAACCACTTTTGTGTAAAATATTATACAGTGTGAGTCAAAAAGGACTTTGAAAGGTGGCTACACTGAGCCACAGCGCCAGAGATCGCGCTAGAGAGTATTGTTCCGCCGCCTCCACTGGCAGTGATTATTGAGATGTCGTAGTGGGCAGTGGTTGTTGGGAACTCATAGTAGTCAGTGCTTGTTAAGAACTCGTAGCAGAGAGTGTTTGTTGAGATGTGCTAGTAGGGAGTGCTTGCTGAGATGTGATACTGAAAAGTTCTTGTTGAGATGTGGTAATAGCGAGTCGGTGTGGAGATATATTGTAATGATTAGAGTGATTTTGGTCAATATATGAAGGTAACGAAACTTGATTTATTTTCCATTATTTAATGTCGTAAATAATGCTTCATTACAGGTTCAGTCAACAAAGCATCTGGCTTGTGTTCTGGGGTTAGAGTGTAATTCTGGTTTTCTTGAGTAATTATGGTATTTCTATTTCCTTTAATTAATTCAGTATAAATGATATTTAAAATTTCTTGTGTTGTTGAAGAAGAACCGTGCCAGATGCGTACGTTGAGTCATACTCCCACACACAGAACAGTTACACTTGTGCTTTGGTTTCGTAGGTTTTATAGTTGCTGGGGACTTAATTAATTAATTGTGTTAACGAAAATTTTCATTTCAGTCTTTGTTGTTGTTGTTCTATGCAGTCAGATTGCGTAATAATACTAGTCAGGGCCAACCGTTTACGAGACTTCGTAATCGAACAGACAGCTACTAAATCAAAAAAATAAAATTATTGGCATTTTATTTTAATTAAGCCCCCATGCACGTGGCGACCGCTGCTTCGGATCGTCCCTTGGAATTCTTCTGATTGTAAAAATAGTAGACAGTAGCATTGTTGTAGTAATTTGTAGTTTAGTAATTGTAGTCTATATTGCATGTGTAGATTGGGTAATTGGCATTCTTCTAATGGTATTTTGCAAAATTTCATTTCTGTTGTCTTGTCTATGGGTTGACAATTTAGTGCAATTATTTCAATTGTTCGATTAATCGTGTTTGAGGGAAACATTTCGTGTGAATGGTATTGTTGGAAATATAGTGTCATTGTGTGTAATTTTCGTATAGTGACGAGTTTTGTATATTTTGTAAATGATTACGCGATCGATGAAAAAGGCAAAAATGATGGATAGTGAGAATGACGAAATTGTTAACATGGCGAACTCGCCAACAGAGGAAAACAGTATCATGAATAATGAAGTTGAAAACAATTTAATAAGTCGGGAAAATAGTCCGGAACCATTTCAAAATTTTTCTCAATCAGAAAATTTTCAGAATACGAGATTAATGACAGAAGATTCTGGAATAGTATCGAACACAGATAGCTTTACAGCTATGACGAAGGAAGCTGGTTTTGTGGGAAATGTTAGGGGCGAAAAGAATTTTGAAACAGTTAACATGGAGCAGTTGATGAATGCAATATTAAATTTGGGATCTCGGTTAGACTCACAAGGATCTGAATTAAAAACACGGTTAGACTCACAGGGATCACAAATAGGAACAATTAAAACAGAGATAGGAACAATTAGAACTGAGATGGGAACAATGGAAACACGGTTAGACTCACGAATAGGGACATGTTTCAAAAATATGAAGGATGAATTAAAGAAAGAAATTAGAGAAGAAGTACAACCGATTTTGAATGCTCACAATAATAGATTAATTGCGGTAGAGATTAGACAAAGGGAACAGGATAGAGAACAGGAAGAAAGAGATCGCGTGATAGTACAAAAATTTTCAGAGTTAAATTTACTACGTGCACATGATAAGGAAGAAATATTTGAGAAAATCGAGGAATCCGTACCAAATGACAGATTAAATAACCTAACACAACAATATGAACAGTTAACTACCAAATGTGTCAATACTGAAACCCGAGTCGCGACACTTACGGAAGACGTAAATAAACAGAAAGAAAAAATAGGTGACTTATCGGAAAGAGTTGAGGAGATTTCAGATAAATTGACAAGTCTTAGTTTAAATGGGGATAGAGATTCAGATGATACAGCTCCATTACCATTTGCAGAAACCGAAGAGTACCAGAACATAAATAAGCATGTTGAAAATCAGGGAAAATTTAATGAACGCGTTAAAAGGGAAGTTGAGGCATTACGAAAGCAAGTCAAACAAATTGAAGGCGAAATCGTAGGAAAAGACAGCAAAAGAAATTTTGAATCACAGGTAGCGGAGGGGTTTGAAGAAAATAATTTATTTCATTTACGGGATGCAACAAGAGAGCGCCAGGCGCGTGAATTTAACAATAATCGTCATTGTGACTGGGACAGACGCGGTAGGTCTTTGTCGCCACGAGGCGAAAACTTTGACTATAAACACTTTTTGACTGTTCGGAAATTTAAGATCTTCCGCAACTCTAAGAATGACATACATCCATGTGCATGGTTAGATCAATTTATGTATGCACTCCCACCAAATTGGCCACAAAGTCACAAACTGGAATTTATGTGTGGATATTTAGAAAACGAACCGGCGACGCGGATGCGCGCACTCATTAGAGATTGTAATAATCTGAATGATTTTTATCATGCATTTCTATCGGCATATTGGTCCGAAAACACACAAGACAGAGTCAAACATAGTCTGATTATGCAGCGTAATTTTAAACAGTCTGAGTTCCGCACGCCGGCAGAATACTTTGAAGACATGATTCGAAAGAATCAGTTCCTGTCCAACCCTTATAGCCCGACTGAATTAATTCGCATTTGTTTAACTAAGCTGCCACAATCCATACGACAAATTGCTTTAGCTGGAAGATGTAAAGACGACATTGAGACTTTTAAGACTTTTTTACAAGAACTTGAGTATGACAACGACGACGGGACTTCTTGTAACTTTTTCAGTAACAGTAATTATAATAGATTTTCAGAGAAAAGGGATAGTGATCGGAACGGGCGTTATATGGGTAATTTTGAGAATGACAGACGTAACAGACAGGACAATAGATACCAGCCTTATGACAATAACAGACGTTCTAACAGAAATTACACAGACAATTATAATAACGGTAATTCCTACCGGAATGATCAATCATACGGAAACAGTAATCGGTATCATCAAGACAGAAATTATTCATACAGCAATAGAAATTCTTACTACAGAAATAACCAGGGTAGTAGATACAACAATAATTTCAGAAGTGACAGTCGAAATTATACAAGAAGTAGCTATGCAGACAGACAGGAAAACAGAAATTTTAATAACAGACACAACCAAGAATTTGCATCTAACAGACAGGAAGGACCTAATTGGCATCCTCCGCGTGACAGAAATTCAGAGAGACAAGTGGAAATAGTAGAAATTGATCCGCGAAATGACGGGAATAATCAAAGACGTGACGCAAACAATCGACCATAACTTGCAGCTTCGGCTTCTGGCAGCAATATAGACGGGTCAGAAAGTAATGACACTACGACTTTACACTACGTACGCCTGGAAGATATGAGAGACATTTTGCTAGGCGAAAAGGAAAATAATGTAGACGCATTTTAACATCCTGTTATTGAAGTATGTGTGGGTAAGAATAAGTTCACTGCAGTTTTAGATTCTGGGAGCCCATTGAACGTCATTAGTGAATCAGTTTTTCGTATATGTGAAAGAACTATTGCCTGTCCTGTGTTACCTATTTCTAGAACTACAATTCGAGGAGCGATTTCTGGAAAAGGTGTGGAAGTTAAACAACAGACCAACCTAAATTTCATTTGTCAAGGATACGAATTGTCTGCTAATTTTATTATTGTTCCATTACTCAGTACACAGATTATATTAGGTATGGAGTGTCTTAACACACATAAGGCAATTTTGAACTTTAAAGAAGGAAGTGTGAAATTGACTGTTGCCGGAATGCCGAAATGTTTGAAATTTTTCGAGTGTTTAGCAAGATCTGAATCAGATACAAAATGTTTAAGGTTTCTTACTTCTGATGTTTTCGTTGAGCATTATGACGACAGTGTGTTTATTCATGACAATGACAATAGATACAGAGACGCGATGGAGGATATAATTAGTAGCGAAGAATTAATTAATGAAAAGGTTAAAAAAGCTGAAGTGCCAGATGACGTTGCAAGAGAAGAGCTGCACCATATTTTGACTTCACATGCTACAGTGTTTAGTCATCACACAGGAACTATACAAGGCTTACAATATTTATTTAAAGTAAAAGAACACACACCATTTCGAGGAAAAACGTACGCTATTCCTTTGGCTTACAGAGACAAGGTTAAGAATGAACTTCAATACATGTTAGATCAGGGCATTATTGAGCCAGCAGTCAGCCCTTATACCAGCCCATTACATGTCGTTCTTAAAAAGGATGGGTCAATTCGTTTGGTTCTGGACTCCA
This sequence comes from Schistocerca nitens, assembly GCF_023898315.1. NCBI lineage: Eukaryota > Metazoa > Arthropoda > Insecta > Orthoptera > Acrididae > Schistocerca > Schistocerca nitens. The sequence goes on from NC_064617.1 coordinate 691,973,335, forward strand.
GACAGATAAATAATATTATTATTCCTGAAACTGACCGTCCACAAAATTTAGATGAACTTCTTCAACATTTCCATGGAATTAAAGTTTTATCCACGATTAATATGCGCGCAAGTTTTTGGCAAATAGAACTCCACCCTGATTGTAGAAAATATACTGCCTTTTTAGCCTTTGGTAACTGTTACCAGTTTCGGAAATTACCGTTTGGACTTACTGTATCTTCTGCAGCATTCATTCGTTGTTTAAATGAAATTTTACCTGTTTATCTTCGTGACAATATTACTTCATATGTTGACGATATTCTTATTGCTAAACATTCTTGGAGTGAGCACAACAAAATTTTGGATTCATTATTACGTATTTTTGCAAGAGTTGGCATTACAGTGAACTTGGAAAAATCTGAATTTGGTCGTTCACAGGTGAAATTTCTCGGTCACATTATTTCTACAGAAGGTATTCTTCCTGATCCAGAAAAGCTAGACGCTATTCGTAATTATGCTGTTCCTACCACAAAACGTGATGTTCGTAGTTTCCTTGGTGTCTGTAATTTTCTTAGACGCTTTGTTAGATTGGACAATTTGGCCACACCTCGTTTATGTGAACTATCTGGAAAAAATTCTAATTGGTGTTGGGATGAGGAAGCTCAGTCAGAATTTGAACAACTTCGTGATGCTTTAGTTGCTGCTCCACTTCTTTCACATCCGGATTTATCTAAAGATTTTTGTTTGGCGACGGACTCATCATACAAAGGCCTAGGTGCACATTTATTTCAAGAGATAGAAGAAAACGGCGTTGTAGTACAGAAGACTATTGCATTTGGAAGTCGTGTTCTCTCTAAATCCGAAAAGAATTATTCGATTACGGAACTTGAAGCTTTGGCTGTTGTTTGGGCTTTCACAAAATTTCCCACATTTTTGTTCGGTAGACATACTAAGGTTTACACTGATCATCGAGCTTTGGAATTTCTTATGTCGACAAAATTAACTCATGGCAGATTGTCATGATGGGCGTTGTACCTACAGGAATTTGATTTTAGTATTGTTTACATACAGGGATCTTCAAATATTGTTGCTGATGCTTTATCACGTGCACCTATGGGTTTGAAACAAAGTGCTGAAGAGGACTGCAAAGAAAACCATTATTGTTTGATGTACATTCAAGGTGTTGCGTTTGAGAATTTTATTTCTTCTTCGCTCCAGGACATCGCTAAGGAGCAAAATAAGGATCCCATCTGGAAGGACATTAAGGAGAAGTGGAGGAGAAAGGAAAGCGTAGCGATCAGACAGTATTATTTAGTTCGCAATGACATTCTTTTCAAACGAAAATCGGTCGACAACTCTGTTTGGTTAGTTTGTATTCCTGATGAGTGGGTCAATAAATTGATTTGGTACACACATTTCAGTTATGCGCACTTTGGTCCCAGAAAGTGCTTTCATAAATTACGAGAAAATTGCTATTTCAGTAATATGGAAAAACGTATTCGATCTGTTCTTGCCAAATGCAAATTATGTCAAAAGGCTAAGCCGCCAACTGTTTCTCACAGAGCACCGTTGTTTCCTATCATTCCAGCGAAATTAAAGGAGATGGCTGCAGTTGATTTGTTCGGTCCAGTGGTTCGTTCTACTAATGGTTTTGCGTACATTTTCGTAGCAGTGGAATTGACATCAAAATATGTGTGTTTTACACCTTTACGCAAAGCAACAGCTCGTTCAGTATCTAATGCTTTCATCAAACATTTTCTTAAAGAAGTTGGTCATGTTGATAAGGTTATATCAGATAATGGATCACAGTTTCGCTCTAAAATTTGGCTTCGTACTCTACGGCGTCGTAAGATTAAACCAATTTTCATTTCACTTTTTCACCCTCAATCTAATGCTTCAGAGAGATGGATGAAGGAAATCAATAAATTGTGCCGTCTTTATTGTCATCAGAATCACAGAACTTGGGATCAGTATCTTCATATTTTTCAAAACATTCTGAATGAACTTCCTAATGACTCAACTTCTTTACCGCCTCTATTGATATTAAAAAATAAAGCACCGATAAATCGCATTTCTGAAATCGTTCCTTTTCCGCCTTCACGGAAACTGCGGCATTCTGAAGTTGTCAACCTGGCTCTACAAAATATTGCATCTGCGGCTGCTAGAAGAGAGAAATCAGCTAAACGTCCTGGTCGTTTAAAAATTTTGTCAGTTGGTCAAAAGGTGTTAATTAAGTCTCATCGTTTGTCTCATAAAGGAAAAGGCTTATGTCGCAAATTTTTTCTGCTTTATAACGGTCCATACAGAATTCGCAAAATTATCCATGATAACACTGTTGAAGTAGAAACTCTTAAATCTCGACGCTCTAAGGGAATACATCACATATCTAACGTTAAACTTTTTGTGGAATGACATACTTTTGAGAAACCAACGGTTATACGTAAACATGCGGAGAATGCAAGGATACCGCGCCGTGTTCCGGCGGCGGCAGATACTCAAAGCAACAGTGAAGTCTGCGCGCCGCACAAGGCAGTCGTTGACCGCAAATAATTACTTCCTACGTCACGCGTCTACAGCTGATCGAGCGCTCAGTGCGAATGCACTGACAGCCGTAATCAAATACACAGTCTAAATTCTCCGAATAAGTTCTGTATAAAGCTATGGTGACTTTATAAATTATGTTATTAACGTTCAGTATTTTTCAGGATACGGTTGTGTAAAATATTTAAGACCTTCAGGTAAATTCTGTGCGTGTCCGACGTTAAGACGACTTGCTTTGGAGAAAATTTCAGGAAGAATGTAATTTCGAAAAAAAAGTAATAAATTAAAAAGGGTAACTATTAATTGAGTTTATTTTTCAGGTAACATAATTCCACTTAGGTACGTATTTTAGACGTAATTTGCTGCTTGCGATTACGTGATTCATTCTTTGTGCTAATTTCATGTTCTATGAATTTACTTGTGAAGCGACGTGCTTGTGTACATTTGCTGATTTTGACAATTATTGATTAATGAACAGTGTTATTACTTGTGTATATTATGCATCGCTTGGCTGCTATGCTTTTTCACTGATGTTATATTTTTTTATTATGTGCCTGCTGTGCTTATTTATTTAAATTGTAATTGTCAACTGATTAATTGTGCTGACTGTGGTTATGTATGTAAGTTATACTTTGTGATTTATCTGCTTGCGCCTTCATGTTTACTTATTAAGATTACGTATGAACATTTATTTGCTTATGCTGATATGATGATAATGGCCTGTTTATTATGTAAGATACATATTTGCTGCTTTGCGTATGGATTGTATATTAACACATTTCCTTTTGTTGTCATAACTACTCTTCAATTTAGAATATAGCAGTGCTGATGTACAGTGTACAAACATAAAGATTAGGTTACACTATTGTATTAATTGTAGATTGTTCGCTTGGCAGAGCCTCGTTATAGGGATTGTGCTGCATCCACTTGTTGACATTCTGTTCGCTACTGGTATATTGTCGCGATATTGCATGTATTGCTTACGCTCAGTGCCTTATATTTTTAAGATAAGAAAATGAACTGCTATAATTCGACGAACGACATTAGTACGAGAAACTTCATAGAATTCACATGAGCTGGAGGTTTTATGGAAGCTGTATAAATTTATGCTAATAGGAAGGAAGTTAACGACATGACATACCAACACTAGGTTAGACCATTGACAGTTATTACACTGCATTCTTCGTGAGCAATTGAAATAGGAAGTGACACTTGACACAAGAAATACTCCACATGTTTGCTTCTGTTTGCCATAATTTTTGAAGTGGTGTACACACTGAAATATCACGATCATTAACACTTCGTAATCGTACTTAATTACTGAGAGTTATTCGAACTAAGTCTGTTAGAGGTCATGTATGCATTTCTTTTATTTAATGATGGACAAGGAACCAAAATGTATCTTATAATTTATAATGAGTAGAAAATTTGGGTCAGATGGATTACACAGAGGTTGTGTGTGGACACTGTGTCTTCGGATTGTATGGGATGCTGAATTGAAGTTGCACTAGGATTTTGTCTGTACTTGTTCGAGGAGACTGACTAGAGGAAAGAGTTCTTATGGAAGTGACATGATATTGGTGCTGAGGTTTATATATATCGACGTATTGAAGAGGTATGATTGAGGTATTGAGATTATGTGAAGTTGATGATTATTGGAGTTTTTGTGGACAAGAGGTAAGGTAAATGATATTGATGATCGACGTATTGAAGAGGTATTATTGAAGTATTGAGATTATGTGATGCTGATGATTATTGGAATTTTGGTGGATAAGAGGTAAAGTAAGTGAGGAGCATATTTATTTTTGTTGGTCTATATGGAACAAGGAGGATGAAGATAGCAGACTAGAACACTAAAGTAGAAGGAAGATAGTCTATACACACACTTTGTTAAATAACTAAGCAGTATATACTTTTTTTAAAGAGAGGAAGTATTTGCATATCTTGGCTCACTGACTGTTGTTCAGCAACAGTACATTTGATCTGGCTTGGCAAACATTGGTCTTGACATGATGACTATGACGTTGACTTAACTACTATTGACTGTTATACATTGCTGCCACTACTACTTGATACACATGATGAACATCAAATTTTGACAGAATTACATTTACACAGTTAACACTATTCAATTACACAGTAGCACTAATGTGGATGAAAGATGAGTGAGTGTGTTTTGTGTGTTTTCCTTTTATAATCCCAGAGAAGTGATCCCAACCTATCTCCTAAATATTAGTTTACTTGTTTGTTGTGGCTTGCACTGACACCCATAAATATTATAGGTTTACTGCTATTTGTGTATTGTAATAGTTAATGTGACAATTATCTGATATCATTTGTGTGTTTGTTATGATTTGTATGTTTAGTGTAAAAGCATTGTATGTGTATTCAAACTATTGTTCATGCCTGAACTGTCTGATTAGTGATGGTGCTGCACTTTTCAACATGATGTGTGAGATTTAGTCATGTTTAATTTCTGCTGATGAACTGTGTGATTAGTGATAGGGAATATTATGGACTGTTATTTGCACTTTTTCTACATGATTGGTGCCACTAGAACATGTTTAATTTCTGCTGATGAACAGTGTGATTAGTGATAGTGAATTTTATGGACTGCTGTCAGCACCTGGTCAACATTACTGGGTGCCACTGATGGACTGCTTCTACCGAAATGGTGTTACTTGTTGATATCTGCACCTGTTCAACATTGCTGGTGCCACTAATGGAACTGCTTATACTGAAATGGTGTTACTTGTTGATGTCTGCACCTGCTCAACATTGCTGGGTGCCACTGATGGACTGCTTCTACTGAAAAGATGTCACCTGTTGATGTCTGCACCTGCTCAACATTGCTGGGTGCCACTGATGGACTGCTTCTACTGAAAAGATGTCACCTGTTGATACCTGCACCCGTTCAACATTGCTGGTGCCACTAATGGAAATGCTTATACTGAAATGGTGTTACTTGTTGGTGTCTGCACCTATTCAACATTACTGGGTGCCACTGATGGACTGCTTCTACTGAAAAGATGTTACTTGTGGGTGTCTGCACCTGTTCAACATTGCTGGTGCCACTAATGGAACTGCTTATACTGAAATGGTGTTACTTGTTGGTGTCTGCACCTATTCAACATTACTGGGTGCCACTGATGGACTGTTTCTACTGAAAAAATGTCACTTGTTGGTTTTTGCACCTGTTGACCATTGCTGGGTGCTACTGCTGGAACTGTCAACTGCTTATTCTTGAGCTATGGAAAGCGTTTATGTGAATATTTGTATAAACTGATTTTTTGTGTATTACTGTTTGTGAAAAGTTATGAGACTCTTACCTGCACATATTCGTCATTGCTGACGCTATTGATTGAACTGTTTAACCATGTAATATTTGTGTTAACTGTTATGTAAAGTCACATGTATGAAAGAATTTGTATTGCTTACTGTATTTTATATATTAGGTTATTGAAAGGTCAGTGCAAAGCCAAAATTTTATCTAGTTATATGATATTTACGCATTAATATTATCTTTTATTTCTGTCTGTATTTTTTTGACGAATTTGGTGGTATTTTCACCACCAATGCTGGCAAAAATACTATCAAATTCTAGCCTGTGGAGGAAGGGCATATGAAAGGTGGCTACACTGAGCCACAGCGCCAGAGATCGCGCTAGAGAGTATTGTTCCGCCGCCTCCACTGGCAGTGATTATTGAGATGTCGTAGTGGGCAGTGGTTGTTGAGAACTCATAGTAGTCAGTGCTTGTTAAGAACTCGTAGCAGAGAGTGTTTGTTGAGATGTGCTAGTAGGGAGTGCTTGCTGAGATGTGATACTGAAAAGTTCTTGTTGAGATGTGGTAATAGCGAGTCGGTGTGGACATATATTGTAATGATTAGAGTGATTTTGGTCAATATATGAAGGTAACGAAACTTGATTTATTTTTCATTATTTAATGTAAATAATGCTTCATTACAGGTTCAGTCAACAAAGCATCTGGCTTGTGTTCTGGGATTAGAGTGTAATTCTGGTTTTCTTGAGTAATTATGGTATTTCTATTTCCTTTAATTAATTCAGTATAAATGATATTTAAAATTTCTTGTGTTGTTGAAGAAGAACCGTGCCAGATGCGTACGTTGAGTCATACTCCCACACACAGAACAGTTACACTTGTGCTTTGGTTTCGTAGGTTTTATAGTTGCTGGGGACTTAATTAATTAATTGTGTTAACGAAAATTTTCATTTCAGTCTTTGTTGTTGTTGTTCTATGCAGTCAGATTGCGTAATAATACTAGTCAGGGCCAACCGTTTACGAGACTTCGTAATCGAACAGACAGCTACTAAATCAAAAAAATAAAATTATTGGCATTTTATTTTAATTAAGCCCCCATGCAACTTTAAACTTTGGAGGATGCAAAAATTTATTGAGATAACTTACGGAATCGGTAGATGTGCCAGTTTGTAGCAAACAACCTCAAGTGTCGGTTTGGTTCGATGTGACTACCATTTGTGATGCGGTAAAATCCCATCGGTAATCAAGTTCGAGTCCTCCCTCGGGCATGGGTGTGTGTGTTTGTCCTTAGGATAATTTAGGTTAAGTAGTGTGTAAGCTTAGGGACTGATGACCTTAGCAGTTAAGTCCCATAAGATTTCACACACATTTGAACATTTTTTGGTCGGTTCCGAGTTGTCCATCAGGGCCAGAACGCGGAACTTTTCTTTCGTTCTAACATTTAACATGACATTCCACATGAGACTAACTGTGACTATATCTTACAACTAACGCATTCCATTAGTTTCTGTGGAAATTTGAGTTTGGTGTTTTTGTGAGCCTATTTTTCATTGAAACTTCCTGGCAGATTAAAACTGTGTGCCCGACCGAGACTCGAACTCGGGACCTATGCCTTTCGCGGGCAAGTGCTCTACCAACTGAGCTACCGAAGCACGACTCACGCCCGGTACTCACAGCTTTACTTCTGCCAGTACCTCGTCTCCTACCTTCCAAACTTTACAGAAGCTCTCCTGCGAACCTTGCAGAACTAGCACTCCTGAAAGAAAGGATATTGCGGAGACATGGCTTAGCCACAGCCTGGGGGATGTTTCCAGAATGAGATTTTCACTCTGCAGCGGAGTGTGCGCTGATATGAAACTTCCTGGCAGATTAAGTGTGCCCGACCGAGACTCGAACTCGGGAGTTCGAGTCTCGGTCGGGCACACAGTTTTAATCTGCCAGGAAGTTTCATATCAGCGCACACTCCGCTGCAGAGTGAAAATCCATTCTGGTTATTTTTCATTGTCCTGAAAAGGTTATCTTGTTTTGTTCTTGTGGATATTATCGGCGGAAGGAGGTGGGAGCCAGTTGGAGGCGGTGTATAAACTGTCAGCGGTGTATCTTTCCAGTCCTGTGCTTGGATCTCGGTAGTTTTACCTAAAGTAGTTAGTTTCAGGGCTTTAGTTATTGAGTAATTGTTAAGTTTAACGGATTCTCGCGTGTCAAAGAGAGGCTAGCGACCGTTTCATAATCTGATGTAGCAGAATAGCAACTCAGAAAATTAAACCGGGTCCGCCAGTAAACATTGCCGAGTATGTAACAGTACATCACGTAATTCGACTCGCGCGCCGCACGCTTCTGGCAACGGCCGTGATCGGGACTTCGCGCCACGCCACGTACTGAAGGACGGACGAAGGGAGGGGAGACCTTGAAACTTCCTGGCTGATTAAAGCTGGTGCCGAACCGAGGCTCGAACTCGGGATCTTTGCCTCTCGCGGGCAAAGTGCTCTACCATTGGGTAGCTCAGTCAGTAGAGCACTTGCCCGCGAAAGCAAAGGCCACGAGTTCGAGTCTCGTCCAGCATACAGTTTTAATCTGCATGGAAGTTTCATATCAGCGCGCATTCCGCTGCATTGTGGAAGACCCATTCATGGGAGACTTGTTTTCAGCCGAATTGCAAGTGGCAGCGACATCACGCTGGTGTCGAACGTTCTCGATGTGCTACATGAAATGTATTCGCAGTTGCGAATGTGGACAACCATTAGCTGTTGAACGGAATGACGAAAAGGAAAATTGTGCCGGATTTCCCGGTTATCGCGAGCGGTCGCATTACCATTTAGCTATCCGAACACGACTCACGGCCACACCCGAACTTACGTATGTCGTCAACCATGTGTCTGTAACATGTACTTGTACATCCATTATGTATATTCCCGTACAGGGAGACATTTTACTTGAAAGTCGTTTGCCCGGTATCGGCGAATAAATATGATATTGCAGCGCCTGTGTTATTCCGAATTACGATGCATGTCCGAAGGAACATTGCATCGTAATTCGGAATACAGGCACTGCAATATAGTACCTGTCGTATAGTTCTCGACGTGTGTTGCCGCGCGGGGTTCCCGCGCAGTCTAGGGCGCCTACATACGTAAGTTCGGGTGTGGCCGTGAGTCGTGTTCGGATAGCTAAATGGTAATGCGGGGTTCCCGCGCAGTCTAGGGCGCCTTGTCACGATTCGCGCGGCTCCCCCCGTTGGAAGTTCGAGTCATCCCTCGCGGCCTGGTTGTGTGTGTTGTCATTAGCGTAAGTTAGTTTAAGTTAGATTAAGTACTGTGTAAACCTATGGAACGATGACCTTAGCAGTTTGGTTCCATAGGTACTTACCACAAGTTATCAAATTTGTGGCCGAAAGGCGTCGACGTGTGTCGACTGGCGAATGCAAGTGGAGATAATGTGAAAGTCGCATAGGCGGGCTCCGGACTGTCTGTTGACCAGGCCGTATTAGTTTTCCGTATGTGAAGTGCTTAGTCATTATTATTTTTACTGTGTTACCATTCACAAATAAAAACGAGTGGGTAACACGTGGGCAAATCATAATGCCTTCTCTCGTCGTATTCGTATTAATTAGACTGTCTGTTGATTGATCCGTGGTACAATACCCATTCTACATATGTCTTCCAGTTGTAATTACAAAATTCTGCGTGCTCTCCATGCCTGAATAATGAAATGCTCGAACTCGAGAAACAGTACATATAGAATCCATAAACGTATGCAACTGCTTTGGTACAATGTGACAAGGCAATTTGTTGCTAAGTATACACTTCAGTCAGATTAAAAAACGAGAGTTGTCACACAATTCAAGTACTTTTATATAAAACTGCTAGTGAACATATGAAACTACCTGCATCAGCATGTGATTTATAAGATTTATTGTCACTCTGTCTTCGCAACTTTCGCAGTTAATGTTTGTGTGGTTGAGATGACCATTCTTGCATCTTCACAAAATCGAAACCACTCGCAGCTGAGGCAGGACCCTCTGATCGTACATCACACAGAATATTACAGAATGTATTTCTATTAAATTAATAAGATAGTCCCACAATCTTTTAGAAACGCAAAAAAAAAAATCTTTGTATTCTGCCTTCCGGCAGGTCTTGTCATGGGGGAAGCCTCGTCAGAGAGGTCCACCGCATGAGCGTCTAGGGAAGTGATTCCAGTGTTGGTTTCCCGTTGCCTCCCGCTGATGATGAGGAAATGATAATGAGGACTACACAACACCCAGTCCCTGAGCTGAGAAAATCTCCCACCAAGCCGGGAATCGAACCCGGGCCCCTTGGCGTGAGAGACCGCCGCGCTGACCACTCAGCCATCGGGGTTAGAAACGCAAAGGTACATAAAATAATATTTGGAAATAGCAGAACCTGAACGATACGCTGATCAGCCAGAGCATTATTACGATCTACCTAATAGTGGGTATGCCCACCTTTGGCATGGATGACAACGGCGATGCGTCGTGGCATGGAGACAATGAAGCTGTGCTAAGTCCATGGAGGGAGTTGGCACCACATGTGTGCAAACAAGTCACCTAACTCCCGTAAATTTCGTGGAGGGGGGCTATGAGCTCTGACGCCACGTTCAGTCACATCCTAGACATGTTCGATCGGGTTCAGACCTGACGAGTATGGGAGCCAGCACATCAACTGGAACTCGCCACTCTTCGAACCACTCCATCGTGCACCCGGCGTTGTGACATGGCGCATTATCTTGTTGAAAAATGTCACTGCTTTCAGGAAATATTATCGTCGTGAAGGGGTGTACGTGGTCTGCAACCAGTGTACGATACTCTGTGGTCATTATGGTTTTTCTGGAGGTTTCAGCCAAAAATATTTTCTAAATATTCAATCTAAACAGGCTGAAGGCCTTAGCAATTTAATTTTAATGGAACTTGCCTGGAGGCCGCATATTAGGCAATAAGAAGAGTTTCGATAAAAAGGCAGAAGGTCTTATCTTAAAACAAAAGCATAACAATCTTAGGCCTTAAGGGCAAGACAAAGACAATAATTTAAGAGACATTAAAACTCAGCTGAAGGCCACACATCAACCAAATAACAGGGAAATTACTACATTACACACAAGGAACGGCGCTCATAAGTTTCCAAGGGTCAGCCTGGGATTGTAACACTAACGCCCGTTTAGGCGAGACAGGCAGCCTGTCCAACGACTTCTTAATCTGAAGGCAACCCAACCGACAGACAGCCGACCGATCAATCAACAAATCGGTTCCGCTCCACGCAACCAGCAAAACTACCATAAGATTTAAATACAACGACACACAGAATATTGGCGCCCACAACGACCAAGAACACCTCAGCTGTCGAACTACACGTCGTGCTGGACAGCAACAACACGACGAGGAAAATACACCGCGGAAAATTACATCAACGACCAATGCAGGTAACCGGAACGTCAACGGCCACAAGGCAGAAGATACCCCTGGTCAACTTCAATAACAGGGAATAAATTAAGTTAAACTCCACAGTAAGACGTCTGGAATCTTAGCCGGCTTAAATACACACACGTTATTGCTGGCGGGAATGTCCCAAAGCGACAAGCAGGATCAAACGAAGAAATGTAAACAGTTGAGACTCGATAGTAGAGGCTTTCATGCCCAAGATCAGTGGGCGACGCACTTCGTAGCACTCGCAAGCAGCACGTCACACTCCAACCGCGTGTGCACGCCGCCAGTGGCTCCGGCCCGACTCCGCACGACGGGGACTTCCTTGCTACTCCACGCCAACTGACCGACTGCCCAGCCGCGGAAACGGTGGAAGGACCAAATTTGCGTCGGCCGATGAGACGACCAACCGAACGACCAACCAACGGTCGTTCTGCTCCAATCTCCCTCCGCCGGGCAGTTCATGCGTGTCTCCAGCGTGGGGCGACCACTGGCTGCCCGTGCCTCACTGGCGCTCTGTCCCCGACTTCACTGCTGCTGCATCCCAACTGCACTGCTGGTCCGTCTCCAGCTTCCAACTCCAACCGCTCCAGGTCCGATCTCCCACTGACTTCCTTCGGACGGACGACGTACCGGAGACACTGCCTCGGACCCAACCATGCAGAGGGAACGCAACCGACATTTCTGCACAGGAAGGAACCGACCCAAACACACGTCGTTGATGAGGCGACCGACCGAACGACCAACCCCGCTGGTACTAGCTGTGCGGACCTCCATGGGCTCCGTCCCCGACTTCACTGCTGCTGCGTCCCAACTGCACTGCTGGTCCGTCTCCAACTGACTGCCAGACACAGAACGACCGGAACTATCGGTCGCTCCAGAGATGGTACGACAGTGCACTTATTGATACGTGCTGCTGCTGCTGCTGCTCACGGGCAAGTAAGGCAGGAAGTTAGTGACGCCAGTAAATCGAATAAGAAAACGAAGCGGCAGTACCGTAATAGAGGATGTCAAACAATAAATGGCATGAACACGAGCCGTGAATGGGTCAACCTCCCCGCCCCCCCCCCCTTAAACATCGACCCGGGGGTGACATAGCAAAATGAAATAGACCGGCAGCTCCTTAACGAAAGAAAAAGACAATGGGCATGAGAAAGCCGCAAGCGATACGCTCACTCGGACCCGTCCATACAGAGGGAACACGCCCACTGGCTAACGACATCTCTGCACCAGGAACGGGAAACAAGCTCGTGTTTGATTCATGTAGTGCATCAGTACCCCATTCCACCACCAGGAGTGGTCACATAGTGCACAATTAAAATGGCTTCTTTCACTGGTGCAAAGCGTGGTCACTGTGTGGTTTGCCGGCCGGAGTGACCGAGCGGTTCTAGGCGCTACAGTCTGGAACCGCGTGACCGCTACGGTCGCAGGTTCGAATCCTGCCTCGGGCATGGATGTGTGTGATGTCCTTAGGTTAGTTAGGTTTAAGTAGTTCTAAGTTCTAGGAGGCTGATGACCTCAGCAGTTGAGTCCCATAGTGCTCAGAGCCATTTGAACCATTTTTTGAACTGTGTGTTTTGGTTTCATGAAACGAACTCTGCAACAACTGTTCAATGTTAATGTCGCATCGAATACATTAAAGAATCTCCGGCCACGTGCTAATTTCCTCTCGGAAGTTCGAGGTTTGCTCGATAATCGCTTCTCAGGTCGGTGGATTCTGACTTCGCTCCTCAGACTCGACACCGCTGGGTTTCTTTCTCTGGGGTTCCATTAAAGACAATGCGTATGTTCCTCCCCTACCAAACAATTATCCGACCTGAAAAATCGAATGTAGGCTGCCGTTGCGCAAAATACGCCCGGTTTGCTGCAACGAGTGTGGGGAGATATTGATTACCGGTTGTTTGTTTGCCGCATCGCAGATGGTAGTCATAAATGACACATCTACCTATTCTGTAAGTAATCTCAATAAATTTCTAAAGCGTTTCAAAATTGTAAAGTCCTTTTTCACGCACCTTGTATAAACATTACCAACTATAAGCTTCAGCTATAAATGAAGAAATCCAATATGGCGTCTCCGAACTTCTACAGAGTAATAGATACAATCGACGTAAAAGTCGAACATAAAGTGCTACCTTAAATGGCTGTTTCCCGGAGTGCAGGATATGACGCAGGAAATGAGTATTACGTGTGGTTTGGTAGTTGCCGTTTGCTGTGAAGGGAGCGAGGCGTGGCCGTCGGCTCTGTGCGCCGGTGAGCGCGTTACGTCATCGCCTTGCCATAGGCGCGGCGCACCACTTGGTCGAGGCAGCACTCCACTCACTGTGTTTCCGGCCCAGGGCGCCGGAAAGTGAATCACTGCTCAGCAGTCATGCTTCCCTTCTCTCAGCAGCCATGTTCACTGCCGCGGTTTTCTGTGAAACCCCAACACGTAAGCGGAGGAGGGATGCCGTCTTATCATTTTCACAAACTTCTATCGTACGTACCAAATAGTTTCGGAACAAAGTCGCTGGAGTAGACAACACTCCCTCAGAACTGCAACTCTAATCATTTACGTACCCGCCGATGGTCTGTGGGTGTACGAAGTTACATTTCTTTATATATTTACTCTTTCGGCATTTCCAAAAGCATTCATCTCGTAATAAATTAACTAAAATGGCCTTGCCGCAGTGGACACATCGGTTTCCGTGAGATCACCGAAGTTAAGCGCTGTCGGGCGTGCTCGGCACTTGGATGGGTGACCATCCAGGCCGCCATGCGCTGTTGCCATTTTTTGGGGTGCACTCAGCCTCGTGATGCCAATTGAGGAGCTACTCGACCGAATAGTGGCGGCTTCGGTCAAGAATACCATCTTACGACCGGGAGAGCGGTGTGCTGACCCCACGCCCCTCCTATCCGCATCCTCCACTGAGGATGAGACGGCGATCGGATGGTCCCGGTAGGCCATTCGTGGCCTGAAGACGGAGTGCTTTATTGTAGTAGCTCTATACTGACTTACAATATTCTTTACAGATGTTCTTACAATCTATACGATATTACAAATATTCTTGAATCACTCTATGGCTGAGTCAGATAGTCTGTGTATGTCCTTCAGATCACCCTCATAGCTACGCACAACACACACAAGCAAATGGTCCATTGCTCGGATTTCCCCGCACTCGCATCCAGTAATGTCGGATAGGACACATTTGATCATTATGTGCTTACGCCTATCAACACTCGTCCTGACACGGTTCAAAGTTGTCCACATTTGCCTCGGGAGGTTGAATCCATGTATATTCCTGCTGGTGTCGTCCACCAAGTTTAGGTTCTTATGTCAACTTACTCCAAAGTTCTTTCCAAGCTGTCTTCGAGTTGAAGCCTTGAAGTTCTTCGGCGATTTACCATAACGGTGACCTGCACTTAATTCTGTTTGGAAGTGCTATATCTTGATGAGTAGTAGGGAGTTCTGTGATGTCTAGGATTTTACTGTATGATATTGTGGCTAATTATGATCGCCTAATTTGAGTTTGGCTCTGAGCACTAGGGGACTTAAAATCTGAGGTCATCAGTCCCCTAGAACTTAGAACTACTTAAACCTAACTAACCTAAGGACACCACACACATCCATGCCCGAGGCAGGATCCGAACCTGCGACCGTAGCGGTCGCGCGGTTCCAGACTGTAGCGCCTAGAACCGCTCGGCCACTCCGGCCGGCTTAATTTGAGGGGGCCCTGTGTTTGCTAGGACGGGGAGCCAGGCACATGGGGTGGTCCGGAGTGTTCCAGAGATTATCCGCATTGTCTCCTTCAGTTGAACGCCCACTTTAGCTACATCTGCATCCAGACTGGCGAGCAGTATTCAGCCACGCTGTAGACAAGGACTACTGCTCAAATCCTCTATGTACGGGCTCCACAACCTCATGTCTTTCCATATAGTTTCCACTGGATAACATAGTTTCTGTTTTGTGTCTTCTAGATCTGAGCTATACGTTAGAGTGCGGTTTAATTTCCCTCCCAAGTATACAGGTTTACCCTCATCACTGATGCTTTGGCCATTCATAGAAAATTGTAATTTTCCGTTTCAGTCTCTACTGTTAAGGTACTGGTCATTTTGTTGGGATTTGGATGTAGTTGCCACTTGGAGTTGTAGGTGTTCAGTACTTCCAGGTCTTCACTCAATATTTTGTCGAGGTCCTTAAAATTTTTACTTTGATGTGCGATGGCCACGTTATCCGCATACGCAAATTTACATAATTTTGTGTCTGGCATGCCGGGAGTATATAGAGGGAAAATTGAAAAGAAGGGTGCTAGTGCCGAACTCTGTGGCGGGCCATTATTCAGAACCATGCTCTTGCTGTTCATCACATGAAGTGAAACCTTGATTATCCTTTGTGTCAGCATGCTTTTGAGTAAGGCGTAAGTCTGTCTACATTTAATTACTCTAGTTAGCTTAAGCAGTAGCCCCTCAGTCCATATTGTATCCTACATTGACGTAAGATCCATGAGAAGGAACAGCACTTGATCGCAACAATTTCTACCTGCTCGAAAACCCGCTTGGTATGTTACGAGCGGCCTTTGGAAAAAAAAAAAAAAAAAAAAGGAAGACTGTTTGGGGTAAACCTTTTTTTTTTCGACATAGTCTCCTTTTAGAATTATTCACTTCGTCCAACGCTGTTCTAATTTGTTGATCCCTTCCGAATAATAGGAATTGTCCAAGTCTGCAAAATAGCTATTAGTTGCTGTAATCACCTCCTCGTTTGAATAAAATCTTTGTCCCCCAGCCATTTGTTCAAATTGGGGAACAAATAGTAGTCCGAGGGAGCCAAGTCTGGAGAATAGGGGAGATGTGAAACTAGTTGGAATCCTATTTCGATTAATTTTGCGACGACAACTGCTGAGGTGTGTGTTGGTGCATTGTCGTGATGGAAAACGACTGTTTTGCGGTCCAATCGCCGACGTTTTTCTTGCAGCTCGGTTTTCAAACGGTCCAATAACGATGAATAATATTCACCTGTAATAGTTTTACCCTTTTCCAGATAGTTGATGAGGATTATCCCTTGCGAATCCCAAAAGACAGTCGTCATAAACTTTCCGGCCTAAGGAATGGTCTTCGCCTTTTTTTGGTGAAGATTCTCCCTTGGTAACCCATTGTTTAGATTATTGTTTGGTCTCAGGAGCGCTACGGTCGCAGGTTCGAATCCTGCCTCGGGCATGGATGTGTGTGATGTTCTTAGGTTAGTTAGGTTTAAGTAGTTCTAAGTCTAGGGGACTGATGTCCTCAGATGTTAAGTCCCACAGTGCTCAGAGCCATTTTTTTGTTCAAATGGTTCAAATGGCTCTGAGCACTATGCGACTCAACTTCTGAGGTCATCAGTCGCCTAGAACTTAGAACTAATTAAACCTAACTAAACGAAGGACATCACACACATCCATGCCCGAGGCAGGATTCGAACCTGCGACCGTAGCGTTCGCTCGGCTCCAGACTTTAGCGCCTAGAACCGCACGGCCATTCCGGCCGGCCATTTTTTTTTCCTCAGGAGTATAGTAATGTATCCATGTTTCATCCACAGTGACGAAATGACTCTTAAAGTCCTGCGGATTCTTCCTAAACCGCTGCAAACCATCCTTGCAACACTTCACACGATTCCGTTTTTCGTCAAGCGTGAGCAATCGCGGAACCCATCTTGCGGATAGCTTTCTCATGTCCAAATATGTATGCAAAATATTATGTACCCCTTCATTCGAGATGCCCACAGCACTAGCAATCTCACGCACCTTAACTCTTCTGTCATCCATCACCATATCATGGATTTTATCAATGATTTCTGGAGTCGTAACCTCCACAGGGCGTCCAGAACGTTCAGCATCACTTGTGCCCATATGGCCACTCCGAAAATTTTGAAACCACTTATAAACTGTTCTAATCGAAGGTGCAGAGTCACCGTAATGTTTATCAAACTTCTCTTTAGTCTCCTGAGCCGTTTTGCCTTTCCTAAAGTAATGTTCAATCACCACACGAAATTCTTTTTGGTCCTATTTTTGACAATCATTCGACTTCCTTGATTCACACGAATGCCAAACAAAACAAAAAATAGGCCAATATGGCTGAAACTTGGTGTGCGTTCTTTCTAAAGATGCTGCTAACTAAACATGACCTCGATACGCGCCAGTGGTGCCATATCTCGGAATTTTCAAACGCCCCTCGTACATTGACATCCAACGATGTCTTCTGGATGGTGCACTTTTGCGTTCCTACAAAAGAGATTCTTTGTCTCCAAAGGGCCATAATATATGAGCAAAAAGCTTGTTCGAAAATTCTACGACAGATTGACGTCAACGATATAGACTTACAGTTGTGTGTGTCAGTTAAACAACCCATCTTGGAAAAAGGAATGACTTGTACACTTTCCTATTACTTGCACGCTTTGTTCTTCCAACAACCTACGATAAGAAGAGGAGAAACTTCTTTCTCGTAGTCTGTGTAGAATGGTATAAGTTGCTCACCAGGCCACGTTCTTTTTGCTGAGCGTTATATAGACATACACTCCTGGAAATGGAAAAAAGAACACATTGACACCGGTGTGTCAGACCCACCATACTTGCTCTGGACACTGCGAGAGGGCTGTACAAGCAATGATCACACGCACGGCACAGCGGACACACCAGGAACCGCGGTGTTGGCCGTCGAATGGCGCTAGCTGCGCAGCATTTGTGCACCGCCGCCGTCAGTGTCAGCCAGTTTGCCGTGGCATACGGAGCTCCATCGCAGTCTTTAACACTGGTAGCATGCCGCGACAGCGTGGACGTGAACCGTATGTGTAGTTGACGGACTTTGAGCGAGGGCGTATAGTGGGCATGCGGGAGGCCGGGTGGACGTACCGCCGAAATGCTCAACACGTGGGGCGTGAGGTCTCCACAGTACATCGATGTTGTGGCCAGTGGTCGGCGGAAGGTGCACGTGCCCGTCGACCTGGGACCGGACCGCAGCGACGCACGGATGCACGCCAAGACCGTAGGATCCTTCGCAGTGCCGTAGGGGACCGCACCGCCACTTCCCAGCAAATTAGGGACACTGTTGCTCCTGGGGTATCGGCGAGGACCATTCGCAACCGTCTCCATGAAGCTGGGCTACGGTCCCGCACACCGTTAGGCCGTCTTCCGCTCACGCCCCAACATCGTGCAGCCCGCCTCCAGTGGTGTCGCGACAGGCGTGAATGGAGGGACGAATGGAGACGTGTCGTCTTCAGCGATGAGAGTCGCTTCTGCCTTGGTGCCAATGATAGTCGTATGCGTATTTGGCGCCGTGCAGGTGAGCGCCACAATCAGGACTGCATACGACCGAGGCACACAGGGCCAACACCCGGCATCATGGTGTGGGGAGCGATCTCCTACACTGGCCGTACACCACTGGTGATCGTCGAGGGGACACTGAATAGTGCACGGTACATCCAAACCGTCATCGAACCCATCGTTCTACCATTCCTAGACCGGCAAGGGAACTTGCTGTTCCAACAGGACAATGCACGTCCGCATGTATCCCGTGCCACCCAACGTGCTCTAGAAGGTGTAAGTCAACTACCCTGGCCAGCAAGATCTCCGGATCTGTCCCCCCTTGAGCATGTTTGGGACTGGATGAAGCGTCGTCTCACGCGGTCTGCACGTCCAGCACGAACGCTGGTCCAACTGAGGCGCCAGGTGGAAATGGCATGGCAAGCCGTTCCACAGGACTACCTCCAGCATCTCTACGATCGTCTCCATGGAAGAATAGCAGCCTGCATTGCTGCGATAGGTGGATATACACTGTACTAGTGCCGACATTGTGCATGCTCTGTTGCCTGTGTCTATGTGCCTGTGGTTCTGTCAGTGTGATGATGTGATGTATCTGACCCCAGAAATGTGTCAATAAAGTTTCCCCTTCCTGGGACAATGAATTCACGGTGTTCTTATTTCAATTTCCAGGAGTGTATATACATGGCGTTTGTTTTAATTTGAGACAGCTTAATGTTTCGAAAACGGCGCATCGTTGTAGGCGAACAGCTAATATTACTAAAGGAGACATCTATCTATGTTACAACTGGCCACCGGGACACCCCCCCCCCCCCCCAGTTTTTATTACATGTTTGGATCCTACGCCATACCATTGCTTTCCATTCATGGTAGATGGCGATGTGGGCGATATATATTAAGTGAGGCTGTTTATGCAATTAAGAATCGAGAATCGACACATTTCATTCTAAATTTCATTTACGATGTAAATGTAAGTCTTGTATTCTAACGGTTGATATTTATGTTCGACATTTACTTCTGTGTTGCATATTTGAATGTACAGTACAATATGGTTAGCCGTTTCAGTGTCTGGTTAGAAACTACGTTTAGCGTGATCCAGGAAAAACAACGTGGATGTAATAGTTTTCTGTTGCCGTCGGGATGCTTGATTTCGGTGAGTCCCCTTGCCTCTCACCATTGAGGTGCTTGATTTCAGTGAGTATCCATGGTAGGATCATCCTGGACAGTTTAACTCATTACAGAGGTTGTGTTTTGTATTCCGCCGGTAGCCACGTAGCGGCTAGCGCGAGAGTTACGACGGCTGGATGGAAACACACACCGAAATCAGTCACGATGATGGCGGGGTTCAAGGGCGGACACCGAAAAAAGCATCCCGATGGCTTAGGGTCTCACCACAATCAACCCCGTAGGGAACAGCAAAATACATTACCATACAAGTTGAAACTTTCTGGCAGATTAAAACTGTGTACCCGACCGAGACTCGAACTCGGGACCTTTGCCTTTCGCGGGCAAGTGCTCTACCATCTGAGCTACCGAAGCACGACTCACGCCCGGTACTCACAGCTTTACTTCTGCCAGTATCTCGTCTCCTACCTTCCAAACTTTACAGAAGCTCTTCTGCGAACCTTGCAGAACTAGCACTCCTGAAAGAAAGGATACTGTGTGCCCGACCGAGACTCGAACTCGGGCGTGAGTCGTGCTTCGGTAGCTCAGATGGTAGAGCACTTGCCCACGAAAGGCAAAGGTCCCGAGTTCGAGTCTCGGTCGGGCACACAGTTTTAATCTGCCAGAAAGTTTCATAACAGTGCACACTCCGCTGCAGAGTGAAAATCTCGTTCTGGAAACATCCCCCAGGCTGTGGCTAAGTCATATCTCCGCAATATCCTTTCTTTTAGGAGTGCTAGTTCTGCAAGGTTTCGCAGGAGAGCGTCTGTAAAGTTTGGAAGGTAGGAGACGAGATACTGGCAGAAGTAAAGCTGTGAGACCGGGCGTGAGTCGTGCTTCGGTAGCTCAGATGGTAGAGCACTTGCCCGCGAAAGGCAAAGGTCCCGAGTTCGAGTCTCGGTCGGGCACACAGTTTTAATCTGCCAGAAAGTTTCATATCAGCGCACACTCCGCTGCAGAGTGAAAATCTCATTCTGGAACCATACAAGTTGCTTATTTGCCACAAATGTCAATGTCTAGCATATTATCTGTACTGTACATCATATTTGTTACGCTAAACTGACGTTTGAATATCAATATCAGTCATTAGAACAGCAAGGTTTACATTTATGCCGTAAATGAAATGTAGGATCAAATGCGTCGGTTGTTAATAGCAAAAACATGTAGACTTGATATTTATCAATTACAGCGCCATCAGCCACGAATGGGAAACACTGGTTTGAGCAAACCGTACGCGATTTTTGGAGTAGAATCCGAATATGCAGTAAAATGGGGGCTTCCGATCTGAAAATTCAAAGTTGACTCCACCCACGCAGAAGAGGTGGGTAGGAGGTGGCCAGTTGTATCACAGACAGATGTCCACTAGCATTAACTTTTCACATGGAACATTTTTTTCGTACGATGCTTTGTTTTCCGGGTGTTTAGTTGGTCAAATTAAAACAAATATGTTGTGTAGACCTATACAAGGCGGTCCATTGATAGTGACCGGGCCAAATATCTCACGAAATAAGCATCAAACGAAAAAACTACAAAGAACGAAACTCGCCTATCTTGAAGGGGGAAACCAGATGGCGCTATGCTTGGCCCGGTAGATGGCGCTGCCGTAGGTCATACGGATATCAACTGCGTTTTTAAAAATAGGAACCCGCATTTTTTATTACATATTCGTGCCGGACGTAAAGAAATATGAATGTTTTAGTTGGACCACTTTTTTCGCTTTGTGATAAATGGCGCTGTAATAGTCAGAAACGTATAAGTACTTCGTATCACGTAACATTCTTCCAGTGCGGACGGTATTTGCTTCGTGATAAATTACCCGTGTTAAAATGGACCGTTTACCAATTGCGGCAAAGGTCGATATCGTGTTGATGTATGGCTATTGTGATCAAAATGCCCAACGGGTGTGTGCTGTGTATGCTGCTCGGTATCCTGGACATCATCCAAGTGTCCGGACCGTTCGCCGGATAGTTACGTTATTTAAGGAAACAGGAAGTATTCAGCCACATGTGAAACGTTAGCCACGACCTGCAACAAATGATGATGCCCAAGTAGGTGTTTTAGCTGCTGTCGCGGCTAATCCCCACGTCAGTAGCAGACAAATTGCGCGAGAATCGGGAATCTCACAAACGTCGGTGTTGAGAATGCTACAACATCGATTGCACCCGTACCATATTTCTATGCACCAGGAATTGCATGGCGACGACTTTGAACGTCGTGTACAGTTCTGCCACTGGGCAGAAGAGAAATTAAGGGACGATGACAGATTTTTTGCACCCGTTCTATTTAGCGACGAAACGTCATTCACCAACAGCGGTAACGTAAACCGGCATCATATGCACTATTGGGCAACGGAAAATCCACGATGGTTACGACAAGTGAAACGTCAGCGACCTTGGCACGTTAATGTATGGTGCGGCATTATGGGAGGAAGGATAATTGGCCCCCATTTTATCGCTGGCAATCTAAATGGTACAATGTATGCTGATTTCCTAAGTAATGTTCTACCGATGTTACTACAAGATGTTTCACTGCATGACAGAATGGCGATGTACTTCCAACATAATGGATGTCCGGCACATAGCTCGCGTGCGGTTGAAGCGGTATTGAATAGCATATTTCATGACAGGTGGATTGGTCGTCGAAGCACCATACCATGGCCCGCAAGTTCACCGGATCTGACGTCCCCGGATTTCTTTCTGTGGGGGAAGTTGAAGGATATTTGCTATCGCGATCCACCGACAACGCCTGACAATATGCGTCAGCGCATTGTCAATGTATGTGCGAACATTACGGAAGGCGAACTACTGGCTGTTGAGAGGAATGTCATTACACGTATTGCCAAAAGCATTGAGGTTGACGGACATCATTTTGAGCATTTATTGCATTAATGTGGTATTTACAGGTAATCACGCTGTAGCAGCATGCGTTCTCAGAAATGATAAGTTCACAAAGGTACATGTATCACATTGGAACAACCGAAATAAAAAGTTCAAACGTACCTACGTTCTGTATTTTAATTTAAAAAACCTACCTGTTACCAACTGTTCGTCTAAAATTGTGAACCATATGTTTGTGACTATTACACCGCCATATATCACAAAGCGAAAAACGTGGTTCAACTAAAACGTTCATATTTCTTTACGTACTACACGAATATGTAATAAAAAATGGGGGTTCCTATTTAAAAAAACGCAGTTGATGTCCGTTTGGCCTATGGCAGCGCCATCTAGCGGGCCAACCATAGCGCCACCTGGCTTCCCCCTTCAAGCTAGACAAGTTTGTTCTTTGTAGTTTTTTCGTTTGAAGCTTATTTCGTGAAATATTTGTCCCGGTCACGATCAATGGACCACCCTGTATATTTACTCTTTCGGCATTTCCAAAACCATTCATCTCGTAATAAATTAACTAAAATATTGTAATAGCTCTATACTGACTTACAATATTCTTTACAGATGTTCTTACAATCTGTAAAATATTACAAATGTTCTTGAATCACTCTATGGCTGAGTCAGATAGTCTATGTCCTTCGGATCACTGTCATAGCTACACACTTCACACACAAGTAAATGGTCCATTGCTCGGATTTCCCCGCAATCGCATCCAGTAATGTCGGATAGGACACATTTGATCATTATGTGCTTACGCCTATCAACACTCGTCCTGACACGGTTCAAAGTTGTCCACATTTGCCTCGGGAGGTTGAATCCATGTATATTCCTGCTGGTGTCGTCCACCAAGTTTAGGTTCTTATGTCAACTTACTCCATAGTTCTTTTCAAGCTGTCTTCGAGTTGAAGCCTTGAAGTTCTTCGCCGATTTTTCATTACGGTGACCTGGACTTAATTCTGTTTGGAAGTGCTACATCTTCTTTGTAGTTTTTTCGTTTGACGCTTATTTCGTGAGATATTTGTCCCGGTCACGATCAATGGACCACGCTGTATAGGCAAGTGGATGACTCTTTACAGAAATGTATATCAGACGTCCTACACGCCATCATTTCTCCTACGGTTATAGCTTGTGCAGCATCGTGCTAGAGCCGGTGTGGAGAGTGGAAAGCCGTCCTGGGCTAACTTTTCTGGTAGAGGGTGTTCACGACAAGGTCAATGTCAGAATGCGGTCTGGTGCGTAACCTTAATCGAAACAGAGCATAGACCCCGGTGTCCGAGCCCGCGCTGTGCGAGGTCGGGAGCTGGTGCCAGCTGATCGCCCGCGGCATCCTGTCAGCCTCAGAAAGGCGCTGAGTCGTCTCTGGTGCCTTAGCAGTCCGACCACAACTACGACCGGAAAGTGACTGGTTGCTGGAAATTTCTTGCTTATTCATGCACCCCCTCTGCCCTCAATCCAAAAGCGTTCGTGACGCATTTGGCCTCGAAAATCGGGAAGGAAACGCTACTGCGTGGCGTTCATTCCGCGTTAAGGCACCGTCTTATTATCCGATCCAATTTGATTCTTGTGCATGTTACAGCCTGATATCTTCTCTCGATAAAGGACCGAATTTCTTTTCGTTATTCGTCGTGGTTACTTGCTGTAGCGCATTTACGCAAACCCTTACGCGAAATTTTAATGCGTGTGCAGAGGTAAAAACGCATTGCGTGGACTTTCCGTACAGTTCATTTTAGGTAATACATTATTGCTTATGAAATTTAGTCAACATATCGAGATTGTTTTTAAAGCTAAGAGCAGAACGATAGCTATCACCGTTCTCGAGATATTGAATGATATGTCGGCGGACGGGCTGTGCGGTGGCCGCGCGCGGGTCGCTCGCTACGCGACCGATACTTTCGTCCTGCTCGCCGTAAACCATGTGGTTGTATCAACTGGAAATTTCGTAAACGGCTCAAGAAATCGAAACGTGTTTTTTTGCAAACGATAACTTGTAAAAAGTCATGTATTTCGTCGCATGATAAATATCCAAAATGTGTTTATCTACCGAGATATGAAAGAAACTACAGTTTTTTCGGAAGGGATAGATGAATTTCTTTAAACGGCATATAATAGCATGTGGAATGAGAAGTTAAACGGAAACTAATTTGCTGGTATGTCATACGATGTGATTTGCTACGTATCTACAGCTATTGATTATTTCCTTTGGTAAGTAACAAACGTTTTTTTCTTGATCCAGTGTACTTTATTGGTTCAAGACGCGTTTCGCCTTTTACTTTAAGGCATCTTCGGTGGAATCTAGAATGATTCAGTTTTGTTTTGATATGTGATACTCGCAGATTATAAAACAGTTCACATCTTTTTTTTACGTGAATAGCTGATTACTTACAGTGAATCGAGTTTTTGGCGGACATATACGTTTCCCCTCACCTGGTCACATGCTGAAGGTTGAACTAAAACTTAGATTATGGAACATACGCACATTTTCATGTTCGCTCTTTTTTCTTCTGTCACTAGCAATAGACATTTTACCGAAAACTCTGGTTGAAATGGCTCTGAGCACTATGCGACTTAACTTCTGAGGTCATCAGTCGCCTAGAACTTAGAACTAATTAAACCTAACTAACCTAAGGACATCACACACATCCATGCCCGAGGCAGGATTCGAACCTGCGACCGTAGCGGCCGCTCGGTTCCAGACTGTAGTGCCTAGAACCGCACGGTCACTCCGGCCAGCCCGAAAACTCTGATTTGAAGTCGCAACTACAGTGTGTTCACCTCATGTCCCTTCCTGTTTGGTTTGTTTATGTAATATTGGCAACCTAAAGAATTATATGCTGAAAACTAATGTTTGTTTATTTCTGTTCTACTTATATCTGTATGTGTGTGGCTAGCCAGTGATAACAACACAAACCCTTTTATTTCAGAGTTATGCCTCCCCTCCCCCTTTTAAATTTAATACCCTTAACACATCTAAGACCTCAAACAAGTCATTCACTCCTTACAGCTCACTATTCAAAACTCTTACAGACAGACCCCGATAACAAGCATAAAGTCTAGAGAAGTTAACAGCCTGCCGACCCAAGATCATAAAAACTCATAATACAAGACACCAAAGTCACGGCCCCTACAAACGCAGACCACAGAATAAGTCATAAGACAATCAAGTAAGATTACAAGCACACTGTCTTAACACTAAACATGACCTGCGCACTATCCTAGAATGACTCGTGCAGCGACATACTATTCACGCTTGGTGCTCCCGTCACTGAGCGGTGTTTTACACTCTTAACACCACTACTCAACATACACCGAAACAAAGGGTGAATTCCTTATTCCCATCACGGCGGGGATAATCACATACAAATCATTGTTTCCGCTCTTGAACACAAATGACAATCAGATTCAGCACAAAACAGAACTTCAAAGAAATAGTAGATGCCCACCTTTAGTAGCAGCAAACGACGAGTATCCCCATTACATACATAGGCATCCAGCATCAGGTAGTACAATATACTCACTTGCTAGTGCATTGGTGGCCATCACCGCCAGCCCGCTGACGACACACTCCTCTAATGATAAAACAGCGCCGGGAGCAACCACGCCCCTCCGTAACGGTCACTCCAAGACTCCCCAACACATTTATCCCGAGAAACGCGCAAGCACGACCACTAGGGCCCCGGAGCGGACAAACAAGAGAGCGTAGCCGGAAGCGCCGCGCTTAAATAGCGGCCAGAATAGGAAAACCAAAGAGAAAACGCGCATGCCAGAACGAACGGGATTACTAGATAAGAGACTCACTGGCGCCAGCGACTCCCACAAGGCTCACGGCCTACTTTCATAATATGCAAGTTACAATGATCCCGTAACGACCAATAGGACGTTACCCGTCGTTTTATTACAACAAATCTTGCAATTAACTACGGGGTTTCGAGAGATCTCAATTTTCTGATGCTTAGAAACGGCGTATATACGCATGGGTTTCGACTGAAAGTCAGTATGGCATCCCGCGTGTCTGTACTGAAGAGAGATGACGTTTTTCCATCTCACTGATCGACGTTCAGAAGCATGTTCAGAATATTTTTCATGTTAGATATTGCTCTGCACATTCAGAAAGTCTCCCCAACGTGCTTTTTCCACACTATGACGTCAGAGACACGGCACGCTCAACGCCAACGTTCGAATGCACGGTTCGTGTGCCGACGCACGTTTTAAAGCAGGCGACGCAGGGCAGGCTGGGCGCAGGAAAAGCTGCGACAGTCAGGGAAGAATTCTGATGAGGAAACCGCCTGCCGATGTAGTTATATGACACTTTAAGACAGAAGATATCAGAAAGTATAGGCAGATACAGCCGGCCGGTGTGGCCGTGCGGTTCTAGGCGCTTCAGTCTGGAACCGCGTGACCGCTACGGTCTCAGGTTCGAATCCTGCCTCGGGCACGGATGTGTGTGATGACCTTAGGTTAGTTAGGTTTAATTAGTTCTAAGTTCTAGGTGACTCATGACCTCAGAAGTTAAGTCGCATAGTGCTCAGAGCCATTTAGGCAGATATATGTTGTCGAGAAAAGCTCTTGGTTAAAACCATTTTCGTGTCTTAATTTCCTGATAAACGGTTCATTAAATGCTTTCATTTAGATCGGAGTCAATTCCACGAAGTTCAGGAATCTGTGCAGAAATCTGACTTCTCTGAGGGCTGTAATCAAATACCAGTTGACAGTAAAGAAAAACCGGCTTTGTTCTTCATATAAGTTTGACATCAATTTCTTGCACAAATCACCCCAATATGAAATACTGAATATGGAGATCCGAAAAGGCTTCACATGCGGCGGTCACCAGCCCGCAGCCGGCCGGTGTGGCCGAGCGGTTCTAGGAGCTTCAGTCTGGAACCGCGCGACCGCTACGGCCGCAGGTTCGAATCCTGCCTCGGGCATGGATGTGTGTGATGTCCTTAGGTTAGTTAGGTTTAAGTAGTTCTAAGTTCTAGGGGACTGACGACCTCAGAAGTTAAGTCCCATAGTGCTCAGAGCCATTTGAACCATTTGAACTATTTTTTGAACCAGCCCGCAGCCTAGTGTTCACAGTGCGTGGCGACCACGCGCCCCCTCGCTTCTTGTCCAGAAGAAGATGGGCTTATAATCGCCCGAAATCTGGCATATTGTTTAACCAATAAAACTGTCTACAACTGGAGCGGTTAATTGTCTGATTCTACTGTGAAACTGAGTTGCTAGTGTCCTTTCTACCAAATCTTACGCATAGATGTGAAAGTTATTTTCACATATCGGCATTTGAAAAAAAAATTACTTATCTAGCTTTAGAAAGCTAATTACGAAAATTGTTGACTGTTTAAGAATCAAGCGTGAGGTCCAGTAGATAAAGTCAGGCACGTCTGGGGAATTGATAAGTTAAAGGATGAACAGCTGTGTAACGTCGTAAGACCAAGCATTTAGGTTGAGAAGGAAGACTCTGGAATACCCAGGACGAATATTTTAGTTTGCGACGTATCATACATGTTATTTCTCAAGTCAACATCGCTTTTTCTCAACACATACTAACCATACAGGGATGAACGAGATATCGTTAGAAAGGTTTTTCAACCGGCTCCTTACATTGCATACCGTATTTGCGCTAAAACGTACTATTTGTGGAAAATTTTAGTATAAAAGAGACTTAGAACTATCATAGGCAAACGGTCATCATGGATGCCCAGCTTCATTCCTATATTTACGAAGCTAAGTTATTAATCAGGAATAAGAGACTCCCTTTTCACATCATCTTGTTATAAATACTGTTTTACTTGTTTAAAGTCCGCCTCCGTAGCTGGGTCGTCAACGCCGCTGACTGCCATGTAGGAGCCTCTGGTTCGATTCCCAGTCGGGTAGGAGATTTTATCCGATTGGGGACTGTGTCTTATGCTGTCTTCATCATAATTTCATCATCATCGACACGTAAGTCATCAAATTGGAGTCAAATAGAAAGACTTGCACTAGGCGGTCGAACAACCCCAGACAGGTGTCCCCTGGCCAATAACGCCTTATAATCATTTAATTTCATTTGTTTTAGAGTACTTATTAACGGATAATTTGCAAACAGAATTATCATAGATAGTAACCGTGACCACTGCTATAATCCATTATCTCAGCCCGTGGTATAAGTTGACTTTCCTAAACGATAAACATCTTGTAGAAATCTTACACTCATTACGTACGTCAGGATTACCGTCACACGAACTTGTACTAAAAATAAACATGATAAACATTGTTATGATGTTGCTAAGAAACCTGAACGCTAAACACGACTTAGTCAGTGGAGCACGTATGGTTGTAACAAAACTCAATGAAAATACAATTCATGCTCATTTGACTGACACCGCCAAAACTCCTGTAATACGACGGATAAACTTAACACCCAAGCATGTGTTTTCAATTGACAGAAAGACAGGTGCCTATTAAAGCTGCCCGCATCTCGTGGTCGTGCGGTAGCGTTCTCGCTTCCCACGCCCGGGTTCCCGGGTTCGATTCCCGGCGGGGTCAGGGATTTTCTCTGCCTCGTGATGGCTGGGTGTTGTGTGCTGTCCTTAGGTTAGTTAGGTTTAAGCAGTTCTAAGTTCTAGGGGACTTATGACCACAGCAGTTGAGTCCCATAGTGCTCAGAGCCATTTTTGAGCCTATTAAAGCTGCATTCGCGATCACAATGAATAAGTCGCAGGGCAAACGCTACAAGAGCAGCATAGGAAGCTTCATATCAGCGCGCACTCCGCTGCAGAGTGAAAATCTCATTCTGGAAACATACCCCAGGCTGTGGCTAAGCCATGTCTCCTCAGTATCCTTTCTTTCTGCAAGTTTCGCAGAAGAGCTTCTGTAAAGTTTGGAAGATAGGAGACGAGGTACTGACAGAAGTAAAGCTGTGAGGACGGGGCTTGAGTCGTGCTTGGGTAGCTCAGATGTTGCCGGCACGGCAACTCAGCTTGTTCGGTCAGAGGGTTAGCTGCCCTCTGTAATAAAAAAAAAACTGTGTTAATAAAAAAACTGAGTTAATGGGTCAACGACGAACTGAAACGGGTGTCTTGCGACGTTCGCCCCGAGCAGATACAACGAACGAAAACGAACAAAATGAGATTAAAAAAAAAAAAAAAGATAGAGCACTTGCCCGCGAAAAGCAAAGGTCCCGAGTTCGAGCCTCGGTCCGGCAAACAGTTTTAATATGCCAGTAAGTTTCACAGCAGCATTGTGTTTACCAAATCCCATCTTTGCTCACGGGCAACTGTCTGTAGCCTTTTCAAGGGTAACTAAATCCAGTAACATTTTTGTATACCTTAAAGCAGGGATCCCCAAACTATTTTGGACAAGCGACCCCTTTTCCAAAATGAACTGTTACCTCAGACCCCCATGGCCAAATTACCTACTTTTAAGATCAACCCCCTTATTCATAATGGTCCGCTAACTTAAAACAGCTGCTACAGTGTTATTTTTCATTCTGACTAAGTCAATAGAAGAAGACAGAGTGAGAATTAGCAATGCTTTAAGTTAGCAGACTATTATGAATAAGGGGGCCTATCTTTAGTTTTTTACTATTGATACAAAATACCTAGGTACTAAGGTACCAATTGGAAAACTTTGCACTTGGTTAAGTGAGTAAAGTTGACTTCATTTTCTCATCAAAATTTAACAAAATAAAAAGACATACAATTCAGTAAATATCAAGTTTAATTTATAATGATTATTACAAATTAAGTACTTAAAGAATCTTAAGTAGGTAGGAAATTATATTTAAAAAAGTATTAATTCGCAAAGAGAAAATAACATTCAGTGTGATGGATGAACCTGGTGACTATCTACCTATCTAGCTACATCCGGTTCAATATTGGTGAGCTGCAGCCTTAAATCTCCACGTTCGTTGATTTTCAAACGGTTTCTTTGTTTCGTCAAAATGTTTGTTACCACACTGAAGCTTTTTTCAACTACGTATGATGATGGAAAAGCGATAAGGTATTTTTCAGCAATGTTCCACAATGTAGGGTACTGTGTTTCAATGTTGCGTTGCAAACAGAACTTCTGATAGCCTTGGTTGAACTTCTGCTTAAGCTCTTCGTCTGTGCTGATGGTAATCAACTCTTCTTGCATTATCTCATTGGCTTCTTCTATGGCTGTGGTATTGTACGGATTTATTATCCATTCAGGAATTTGTAAATTTAAAAGATCCTCAAACCTCTCCGTAAAATCCTTGTGTAACGCGTCCAAGTGAGTGACATATAATAAAATGTCATCATCTTGAAGCATTTATGGTAATTTTGACAAATGCGGAAACTGCGAATATTCTTTTCTGCCTAAATTTTGTTTATAAAGGATTAGTTTACCCACGAAGGCCGATATTATTGATTTTGTTTTAATCAAGTTAAGATCGACACCCTGCAGTTGCAAATTAACTTTGTTGAACATTCCAAAAATATCAGTCAAGTAATAAATATCTGTTTTACAATTGTTCAGATTTTCTTTCAAATTCGAATCTTTTTCTTGTAAAAACTCCAACACAGATTCAAAAATGGCTGAAAATCCTTCTAAGCAATAGCTTCTTGGTAGCCAGCGAACTTCAGTGTGCAGAAGTAATCGAGTAAAGGCTTCGTCGTTTTCCTCACATAGCTGAGCAAATAACGGAGAGTTCAAAGAATTGCTTCGAATCTTGTTGATTTATTACATATTGTAAAGACTTATGCAATCTAGGACTCAGCTTTTTTGCTACTAAATGCTGCCTGTGAATCACGCAGTGAATGACCAGTACATCAGGCAGTTGTCGCTTTAAGTGAGCTATAAAACCACGATGACGACCAACCATAGACGGTGCACCATCAGTCGCAACAGAAACAATGTTCTTCCATGGAATAGCTTTGTCAGTAAAAAAATGTTCCACGGCATGAAAAATCAATTCTCCTCTGGTATCAGTCTCTAAATATGTAGCAAAAAGCGGTTCTTGGCACATATTTTCATCTTTGATAAATCGAACATATCCTAATAACAGAGCTTCATTGCCGGGTAATGTAGACTCGTCCAACTGGAGAGAGAATCTGTTGGTCTGTAAGAACTTGCATAAAATGTTTTCCACATCGCGTCCCATCTCGTCTATGCGTCTCTGAACGGTGTTATTGCTCAAAGGTATTCTCTTTAAAATATCATGTGCGGGTTTGTGCAATACATTGTTAAGGACCTCCGGAATGGCTGGTAAGATACGCTGCTCTCCAATTGTGTGGGGTTTCCCCGACTTCGCTATTAGTAAAGATATATTATAGCGCGCTCGTAAACCATCATCGTCTTTAATAGATGACGACGCAAACATCGATCTTATGGATGGCCTTTTGTCTAGTTTTTCTTTAAGTGCTTGAAAAAATGACAAGGGCTTACTTTTTATGTCAGCATGTACTCTTGATAAGTGGTCATCCATTTTTGAAGGCTTCATGGCATCGTTAGTGAATACTTTTTCACATATGAGACACATCGGCAAGTGTTGATTTGGTGGAGATGCAATAAATCCGAACTTCAAGTAGTCCAAACTGTATTGTCTGCATTTTTTTTCGTGTCCGCCATCATAAAACTCTCAGTAATCCTGCAAATAAAAAAACTACCTAAATAAAAAACAATAATAAACTGTTAAATTTGCTCACTATCTTATTTTTATCACACCCAGGTAATGGATTCTTGTTAGGTATTACTGACTTACTCATTGATAAACTTGGTTCAAATGGCTCTGAGCACTATGGGACTCAACTGCTGTGGTCATAAGTCCCCTAGAACTTAGAACTACTTAAACCTAACTAACCTAAGGACATCACACACATCCATGCCCGAGGCAGGATTCGAACCTGCGACCGTAGCGGTCGTGCGGTTCCAGACTGCAGCGCCTTTAACCTCTCGGCCACTCCGGCCGGCCGATAAACTTGGATACCTATATTAGGTAAGTAACTATAGTAGGTAATTAGGTGTAGAAAATTCGTATTAGGTAAGTAGGTATCTATCAGCATAAGAACGAAAACCAAAGCAAACTGAACACTTCAAAGTTTAGGTACCTACCTACTTAACAACTTAAGTGTAAGTAATTTTTACAAACACTTTTATACCTACCTATTTAAAATATGTTGTATGTTGTGTATACCACTTTTTCAGTCACTTTACTCCACTTAATTTAGCTATGTAATAACTTTGTAATCTCTTGAAATAAATGGGTACTTATATGAGTTATTATCGTTCAAGCTCCAACGAATTTCAAAACGCAAATGAACTTTCAACCTAAGTGCAAGCTCGTTAAACAGTAAAATATCAGGAACATGTTTGGACTTGATCATGAATTCGTTCGTGTTAAATCGCGTAAGCGTCAAATAGAGAGCAAGTCAAAACGCTCCTGAAAGACGTACGCTCGAACTCATTATCTTGCACAAACTTGTCAAAAAATGGTTCAAATGGCTCTGAGCACTATGGGACTCAACTGCTGTGGTTATCAGTCCCCTAGAACTTAGAACTACTTAAACCTAACTAACCTAAGGACATCACACACATCCATGCCCGAGGCAGGATTCGAACCTGCGACCGTAGCAGTCGCACGGCTCCGGACCGCGCGCCTAGAACCGCGAGACCACCGCGGCCGGCACAAACTTGTCCACACAGACTTGCCGAGTTTTTCATCTTGTACGAACTTGAGACTTTACATTACTACAACAATGCTATTTCCTACAAAATATTAATTATTCTTAGTACACGTAACACAACAACTTGAGTTAATTTAATAGGGGTCGATTTTTAGACCTCATCGACCCCCAAAATCAGTTTTCGTTTATGTCGACCCCTAGGAAACCGATATCGACCCCAAGGGGTCGATATCGCCAATTTGGGAATGTGTGCCTTAAAGAAAATGAAAAACAAAAAGTACACGAAGGTTACACTCATGCGTCAAATGTTGTTTACAGAGGTACTGTAATGCTCTGTAAAGACGTTTGTACAAAATTATGTGTATGGAATTGTATGTACAAGGATGTATCATAAATTCATGATTATTGTTTCACGTCGTTCGTTTTTATTTTTCAAGATATGTTCTCTTTATTTCCAGAACTACCCTTATTGCAACGACTACTCTTATTCCAAGTACTGTATTATTTAAAAATATAAAACGGCGTAAGTTTCGCACGGGTCCCGTAGTCTTCATATCATTTCCCTAGCACGAAAGTCTACAAGCACGCACGCGGTGAACTGTGTTGTCTTGCCTGCGCGCCACTCGCGCTATTGCATCGAAAGAAACCTGCCCCTAGCTCGCGTCCCAAAGTGCGCCTAGCCTTATATGTTGTATGTTGTGTGTTAACCGGGGGCCTAG
Source organism: Schistocerca nitens (assembly GCF_023898315.1). Lineage (NCBI taxonomy): Eukaryota > Metazoa > Arthropoda > Insecta > Orthoptera > Acrididae > Schistocerca > Schistocerca nitens. The sequence continues at coordinate 692,007,227 of NC_064617.1, forward strand.
AAACGACGGAGAGGCTCCATCCCCGCCGCAACCTCAGTGGTCCACAGCCCCACGACGACTATCGCAGTCCACTTCACCCTTCCGCCGCCCCAAGCCGAACCCAGGGTTATTGTGCGGTTCGGTCCCCGGGGGACCTCCCAGAGAACGTCTCACACCAGACGAGTGTAACCCCTATGTTTGCGTGGTAGAGTAATGGTGGTGTACGTGTACGTGGAGACAGTGTTTGCGCAGCAATCGCCGACATAGTGTAGCTGAGGCGGAATAGGGGAACCAGCCCGCATTCGCCGTTGGAGATGGAAAACCGCCTAAAAACCATCCACAGACTGGCCGGCTCACCGGACCTCGACACAAGTCCGCCAGGCGGATTCGTGGCGGGGACCAGCGCCTGGTCTTACTGCGACGTGGGCGGAGAACTCTGCAAGCAGTGCGGCCGCAGCTCGCCGGCGAACCGTGGCCTTTGCTGGATGCGCAGCTCGTGACAGGCCGGCCGGAGATATTGGTGCAAGCGGGTAACCTGCCGCGTCACGGTTCGGCAACTGGGCGCGCGTCGCCCTGGCCAGTTTACTGAGATACTGCTCCCATACTCTGCTGGGAACCGCACGGGACTACTTCGTACAAGTTTCACTGAACGTCCCTCGTGTTGATCCTACATCTATATGGCTACTCTGCAAATCACACGTAAGTGTGGGCGCGTGTGACCCCAGTTGTTTTTTGCGCCCTAGAGCAAAATAAAACACCTAAGTGTCTGGCAGAGGGTTCGTCTGTCTATTATTCCACTCTTGAAAAGCGCGCAGAAAAAAAAACACCTATACCTTTCTGTGCGAGTTCTGTTTTTCCTTGTTTTATTATGATGATCGTTTCTCCCCATGTAGGTCGACATCAACAAAATATTTTCGCATTCGAAGGAGGAAGTTGGTGGTTGAAATGTCATGAGACGATCCCGCCGCAACAAAAAATGCCTTTGTTTTAACGAGCCCCACCCGAAATCGTGTATGATATCCTTGACACTCTCACCCTTATTTCGCGATAGTACAAAACGTGCTGCTTGTCTTTGAACTTTCTCGATGTACTCCGTTAACCGTTTCTTGTAATGACCCCACACCGCACAGCAGAACTCCAAGAGAGGACGGAAAAGCATAGTGTAGGCTGTCTCGTTAGTATAACTGTTGCATCTTCTAAGTGGTTTCTCAACAAAACGCAGTCTTTGGTTCACCTTCCCGACAACATTTTCTATCTGTTCTTTTCAGTTTAATTTGTTCGTGATCGGAATTTCTATGTACTGACCTCTTAAGTAATAGAACCCAGTACGTTGTCCTCGATGGTGAGTGTTCATCGGAGGTGAGGGTATCATCTGGAGTGCCCTAGGGAAGTGTGGTAGATCCGCTGTTGTTTTCTGTCTACATAAATGATCTTTTGGATAGGGTGGATAGCAATGTGCGGCTGTTTGCTGATGATGCTGTGGTGTACGGGAAGGTGTCGTCGTTGAGTGACTGTAGGAGGATACAAGATGACGTGGACAGGATTTGTGATTGGTGTAAAGAATGGCAGCTAACTCTAAATATAGACAAATGTAAATTAATGCAGATGAATAGGAAAAAGAATCCCGTAATGTTTGAATACTCCATTAGTAGTGTAGCGCTTGACACAGTCACGTCGATTAAATATTTGGGCGTAACATTGCAGAGCGATATGAAGTGGGACCAGCATGTAATGGCAGTTGTGGGGGAAGGCGGATAGTCGTCTTCGGTTCATTGGTAGAATTTTGGGAAGATGTGGTTAATCTGTAAAGGAGACCGCTTATAAAACACTAATACGATCTATTCTTGAGTACTGCTCGAGCGTTTGGGATCCCTATTGTGGTGTCACCGCCAGACACCACACTTGCTAGGTGGTAGCCTTTAAATCGGCCGCGGTCCGTTAGTATACGTCGGACCCGCGTGTCGCCACTATCAGTGATTGCAGACCGAGCGCCGCCACACGGCAGGTCTAGAGAGACTTCCTAGCACTCGCCCCAGTTGTACCGCCGACTTTGCTAGCGATGGTTCACTGACAAATTACGCTCTCATTTGCCGAGACGATAGTTAGCATAGCCTTCAGCTACGTCATTTGCTACGACCTAGCAAGGCGCCATTACCAGTTACTATTGATGCTGTAAAACATGTACCGTCAAGAGCGATGTTCACCAATTATGGATTAAAGTTAAGTATTCCAGCAGCTACGTACGTTTTTGGCTATTCTCATTTCCGTGTCCTGTTCCAGACCTCACGCCAGCCTGCGTGAGCTTAAACGCGTGCCTTTCGGCTTCCTCCTAGTGGATTGGCTGTCTTGCCAATCCACAACACCTATCAGGTCGGATTGAGGGAGGACATAGAAGCAATTCAGAGGCGGGCTGCTAGATTTGTTACTGGTAGGTTTGATTATCGCGCGAGTGTTACGGAAATGCTTCAGGAACTCGGGTGGGAGGCTCTAGAGGAAAGGAGGCGTTCTTTTCGTGAATCGCTACTGAGGAAATTTAGAGAACCAGCATTTGAGGCTGACTGCAGTACAATTTTACTGCCGCCAACTTATATTTCGCGGAAAGACCACAAAGATAAGATAAGAGAGATTAGGGCTCGTACAGAGGCATATAGACAGTCATTTTCCCCTCGTTCTGTTTGGGAGTTGAATAGGGAGAGAAGATGCTAGTTGTGGTACGAGGTACCATCCGCCACGCACCGTATGGTGGACTGCGGAATATGTATGTAGATGTAGATATTTAGTAGCACTCAACACGTTGTGTGAGTATAGAGCTAGTTGTGTTTCACAAGGATAGCGTCTTTCACTGAGAGATCGCACACAGTAAGATGTACCGACATGAGGACGTGCCAGAATGACAGAAAGGAGCAATGGTGTTTGGACGTGCCCATTCCCACACGGGGAATGAAGTAGTACGATCTGTTGGTGTGTATCAACGTGGACTATCCAACGTGTCTCCAAGGAACAGTATTAACATTCGCAGCCATATAAGTCGGCGTAAGATAAGTCGTCGTTAAAAGATTCTTAACCGACAGGGACCGTAGACGAGTAACACGTCTTGTAAACGATACTCGGTTTCAAACCCGACAGGTATTGCCGCTGTCAGTGAATGCAAGTCTATCTCAATCAGTATCCGAGCAATAACTGCGAGGAGAACTGCATGCAGCGAACATTTGGAGTCGGATACTTCGTGAAAGGCCATCGCTTACGTCGTCACATAAGTTGCAGGTCTTCAGTGGGCCAGGCACACAGAAACAGGACAGTAGTTGACTTGTGGTCCAACAAGTCGGGTTTTTGCCTCATTTCCAAATGATGCAGGGCGTCCAGGATGCAGTATGCGCAGGATGCAATTTTTAGCCTCAAGAGAAATTCCTGACGAGCTAAGTAAGCCGTTTCTCAAGGACAACATTGGAAGTTGAATTAATGGCGAACATGAAATACTGATTTCTTAATTTACGTGCCAGTAATTTCATCGTTTTCTTGACAGGGAAGAAGCGGAGGTTGCACTAATAAGATTGAAAAGCGAGCAGAAATATCAATAAGATAATATGCAGTGCATTGCTACAGTTCAGAATTGTTATAGTGTTATCTGTGTCATCATAATACTTCAAAGATTAAATACTGAAACGATATTTGTAGGAAATATATTCTAATTTTAGCTATGTATGTGTTAATTGTAATCTGAAAGACGTCAGTCTCGAAAAAATCTCGGCTTCGTTCAGTTTACAAGTGTCAACACACTTCGTAGAACAAATCTTATTGTGTCTTACACTTTTCATAAACTCATATTTCTCGAACCACAAGTTACTGGTTACTTCACCTTGTGTGAAAAGACTTATCCTTAAAGTAGCCAGTGTGATCCCATGTTAACACACTGCTTGCCTTCTTCATTCTCATTTATCCTAGTTATCCACCATTTTAAGCTCTTTTCAGCGGAGAGTTCGCAGGACCTGAGTAACGATATGGGCAAATTAATGTGATACGAAGCACACATGTTGTTACTATTAGCAACAAATTCGGTGGTATTTCAGACACCTTGTTCATTCGTTTTTAACCCTGCGGCCCAATGCCGACCCAAACGTCCACAGGCTCCAGCGCTACCTCATCTTGCACACCGCACACCTTTGACATTTTCGTAATGACGTCAGCAAACCGAGTATTCGGTGGGGGCTGAGTGCCTTTCTCCAAGAGCGACTACTGGTTAAGTAAGCTTTATAGCACACGCCTGCTTCGTTCATTGTTCATAACTTCATTTAATATAAGTCTGAAAGAACTGAACATATTTAAGGGCACGTCTAAGTGATACAATGAGTAAGACATTGGATTCGGGAGTAGCGACTTCATATTCTCAACCGCCCATCCTGATGTCGGTTCTCCGTTTCTTTCCTAAACATAATGGTCGTATTCGGTGGTATTTCCTCCTAATGCTATGATTTATTTCCTCGGTATATGTCAACGAAACTTGCAGCTGACCTTATTCCCTCTATTTGTGCCCCATCGGTTACACAGATACAATAATATTGTTTCTTGTGCAGAACTAGAACAGACCAAAGACAACGTCTTGTTTCTGATATATTATACTTTTATTGCCTTCCGAAAGGAACCGAGGGAAGGTCGAAATCGAATTATTTTGTAGCATAAGGCAGTCAGAATGTCACTGGAATTTACTTTTCTGTACAGTAAAAAGCAAACAAACTGTCTTTCGCTCCAATAATATTTGTTTATTACGATCCTGTTTTCGGGTTGATACGCCATCATTTATGACAAGCCGGCCGAAGTGGCCGTGCGGTTAAAGGCGCTGAAGTCTGGAACCGCAAGACCGCTACGGTCGCAGGTTCGAATCCTGCCTCGGGCATGGATGTGTGTGATGTCCTGAGGTTAGTTAGGTTTAATCAGTTCTAAGCTCTAGGCGACTGATGACCTCAGAAGTTAAGTCGCATAGTGCTCAGAGCCATTTGAACCATTTATGACAACTGATTAGCGACCACAAAAACACTAATGTGCGAGAATCCAAACCTTGAAATTAAAAGCATTACCGGTTACACAAAACTTCTGATCAAGACATTACGCAAGAAGTGACATATCTAGTACTCACAACTGTTTACTGCATCTGTAACCGCGGACAATAACAGAGGAACGTGTCCTCTTTAGTTTACTGCACTCTGTAGGTCGTTTGCAATAGCTAAGAGTTTACATTAGGAGGGATGTATTTCGCAGTAGAGAAGATGAAGTGTGCTCACAGATCTCAAAGCGTGCATTTTAGAACGCATGTACACTGGACTTTTTTTCTTGGTTTGGTCCATACTACCACTTCTGAAAGTTGGTATGCGGCGTTCTGGTTCACCCCGTATAACACATCACAACGTATAACGGCAGTATCACAGTTGGAAACACGCTAGATTCCCGCAAAGAGGTGAAAATACCATAAACATCCCTATAAATATTTACGATATTTATTTATAAATGTCGAGTGTTAAATGGTACCTTCCTTTAGTAATTGAACAGGCTGTCAATTTGCAAATATATTAATTTAATATACTATTTCTGAGCTCAACATCTCACTCATTATGGAGGGATGCTGACTCAGGTTTTCAGGATAGCAAATGGGAAGTTACGGTACAGAAAATGGCCCAGAGATCACCAGTGTGTGTGTGTGTGTGTGTGTGTGTGTGTGTGTGTAGTGAGTGAAGTGTTATGAAACAATGTGTGTATAGTGTGCGCAGTGAATGATAGTGAGAGATGAGTGAACAGTGTGGCATTACACTATTTAATAAGTTATTTGTAAAAAAAAGTATACCAGGAGTAAATCTAATGATTGTCTGTTACTAGAAGTCTGTAAATATATGTGCATACCAATTAGCTTATTTTAAATTGATCTAAATTTGTAAATACTTTGACATGTTCTACATCTTTGTAAAAAGAGATCTACGGATGAATAAAGCTAATACTACTACTACTACTACTACTTTTATAAATAGTTTCACAGAGAAGGTACATAACAACGAAGGATTTCTGTAAATTTTCTAAGAGAAGAGTAACATCGATATTTGCACAACATTGTCGACTTTAAAATTTTGTATTGACATCAGCTGACACAGCCAATAAATATGTGGCTAGCGTCTCTTCTGTCAGTCACAAAATCAGGACACAAGCAAGCCACTGAGTGATAAATTATACTCGCAAGGCCAACGACCCAAGTTGCGTTTCGATAGGATGGTGAATTATGGCGCTGAGCTAATGCAAACCATTCTTCAGCTGATTGATTATTCAGCGAGAGATGCTTGATTGGAGTCGTTATTGATAGAGAGGAAAAGAAACAAAAGCATCCGGGAATAACCTGGAATGGAAGACAGCAGGCAAGATAAGACGATGGTAGACGTCTTTGCTTTATTACAAAATATAATTAAAGGTGGAGACGAAGATCTAACAGAACTTCGCAGATGCGCAAGCCTTGGTAGCTCAGTGTGTTAGATTTCATACAGTAGATACAGATCTGGACATAATCGTTCTGGCTACAATGAAGTGACATAAAGTTCAGTACAACCGATTATTCAACCGTTTGATCACAATTTCCCAGATCTTTGCAAACCGTTTAAAGTACTGTTTCTATTTCAGGCTTCAAGACTTTGTAACTAAAAGTCTAAAAAGTCGACTTCCCTTGGGTAATGGACGGGGTAATGGACGGGTCACAGGTGGCGGATAGTGAATGTCCTGTCAGATATGGTGGACAGCTCCGAATACAGAATAAGCAGTCCCGGACCAAGGCAAGACAAAACCAAATCCATTTTGCGTCTGTCTTGTAGCAAGTGGCGAAGTGATCAGCGTCTGTTCACCAGTGGCGCGGCTGAAATGTATATTCTGGAATTAACCCTTCCACTCTTAACACTCTGAGTTCATTCAGTGGATCTACTCAACTCCATCCGATTCCAGGCACAATCTTCATGAAGCATTTTGATAATCACAATATTACGCCAGGTGGTCAACCCACCGCCAGTGTTACTGGGGAAACTGGTCTTTCTGATTCTGGGGCGGCCAGGTTAAATACAGTGTGATTCAACAGAGGAAATCGGAGTCCTCTGGCCAACATAAAACCAAAACAAATACATTTTTTGTAAAACTGAACATAAAAACACTTTTGCAACCAAGTAAATTTCATAAATTGGGAGATACATTAAAAGATCAGAAGATTCAGATTTTGGCACTTCAAGAAACACGAATGACAGACAATACCACCATGGATTTCGGCAATTTTTAACAGCAATACTGATAAAAGAATACTTAATTATACACAACATCTCGGAGTTGCTTTTGCAGTCTCCAAAAATATTTTAAATTCAATAACGGAGGTAAAACCCATTAATAGTAGACTAATGACAATTTCTCTAAAATGCGTAAATAAATCATACACTTCAATTAATGCCCAGATGCCAGTCAATGCGGATAACCGTAAAAAAAAAAAAAAAAAAAAAACGTGAATAAGCTAACGAAGCTTGGGAAACGTTCGAAAGTACCATCTTGAAAATTCCCTCAAACCACGTTAAAAATTTTAATGGGTGATTTTAATGCTCGATTACGTAAAGATAAAAAATATAGGAAAACTGTGGGTGGATTTCCTGTGCGTAAATGTACAAACTAAAATGGCTAAAGACTTGTTGAAACGAGCAAAAATTTTAACCTTAAAATGATGTCAACACATTTTGAAAAGAACCCTTCTAAACAAAAAACTTGGCGGGCACTCGTTACATTTATTGGGGAATTTCAAATCGATCATGTAGCAACTTCATACCCTAACTACAAACAAATTTTAAATGTCCAGGTTGGAAAGAGGCTAATATTTAATTCTGACCATTATTTAATGCAAAATTAACCTCAAAAAACTCTTCAAAATAAAATGTTATCCCAAAATTTGACACTGCTAAAATAACCCCTACTCTAACAAGCGAACCTGACAAAAAACAATCCAACAATTGTAAAGCGTAAAAGAAAAGTTCATCAAAACAACACAAAATTTAATTCCGCTTCGAAAGAAACAAAAACATCCTTGGTGGAACGCGGATTGTGTAACAGCAGTTAAGTCTAGGCATGAGGCATTCAAAAACTGGAATAGTAACAAAATTGAAAATACGTATAACACATTTGTAACTGTTACAAAAGAAACATCTAAATTAATCCGACAGACTCAAAGAAACTACGAAAATGCCCAACTTTTAGAAATCGAAAAATTCTTCCAATTGAATGGCACAAGAAACCGGTTACCGACCTCAAAATCTTTGCTTCAAAAATGAAAATGGCAGTTTGGCTCTTAACAACCAGGAAAATTTTAAGGAATTTGGTAATTATTTTGAAAAACTGTTCAACTATCCAGAACAAGCCAACAAATTCCACCCTCATCAAAGTAATAACACAACCCTAACTCTAAAGAACCTGACGAAATCGAAATAATTGCTGAACTACTAAAATCAGTTGGCCCTAACACTATAAAAGAGATCATTCAACTAACAGGGCATATCAGGCCAACTGAGAAAATACCTGAGGGCTGGAAAACTGCCCTAATTCAGCCATTGCATAAAAAAGGGATGGAACCGATGTTAATAATTATCGAGGAATCTCTCTTCTCCCGGTCACATATAAAATCCTCTTGCAATGTTTACTTGATCGAGCCCAAGAACAGTTAAAACCTACAACTGGTGAATACCAAACTGGCTTTAGACCATACAGATCCCGTCCAGAGCAAATTTTTAATTTAAAACTAATCCTTCCGCACCAAATGATTTCTAGTAGCGATATTGTATGTAAATTTATGGATTTTAAAAAGGCTCATGATTCAGTTGATCGTGAATCTCTTTTACAGATTTCAAAGGAACAAGGGCTAGACAATAAAACTCTAACACTGATTAAGGAAATGTTAACCGACACTGGCTCTAAAGTTAAATGCATGGGAGAAATTTCTGAGCCGTTTGATATAAAGACTGTTGTAAGACAGGGAGATGGACTCTCCCCATTGCCGTTTAACTGCGGTTCGGAAAAGGTAATTACAGAATGGCGAGAGCATAAGTGAAGTCACAATATAGATCAATCAATCAAGTTAGATAGAAATAATATTGCCTCGCCTTTGCAGATGACTTGGCATGTTAATAAGGGATATTACCACAGCTCAAAAACAAATTGAAATTCTTAAAGAAGTTGCAGAACACGTAGCAATACAAATATCATTCGAAAAAACGGAATATATGACATTCGACTAACAAGCACCAAAGTTTTTGAACACGAAATATGGGAAAAATAAGGAGGATTTCTCAATTTAAATACTAGGGGAAATCATACAAGAAAAAGGTATGGAAAAAGCTGCACACGAAGTTCGCTGTCAAAAAATAGCAAATGTATTCAGATTAACAAAAGATATTTATAATAAAAAATCACTTTCTAAAATCAGTAAACTTAGACATTACAGCACTGTAATTAAACCTGAATGTCTTTATGGAGCAGAAACTTTAATTTTGAAATAGAAAAAGGAATACTGAAATAATTCAAAAGAAATAAAGAGAATTAGGAAAATATTAGGCTCCAAAATTACTGACGAAGAAACTTATAGGGTGAGAAGTAATAAGGAAATAGAAGATTACAAACTAATTTTATGGCCACATTAAAAGAATGTCACCCACTAGGTTGACAAAATTCTACGACAACAGCAGTAAGACCAAAACCGGGCCAATTAAATGGATCGCTGCGATTAAGGAGGATCTTAAGGCAGCCGGTATAATTCAGGCAGACGTTACGGATAAAAAAAAAAACTTTCAGACAAAAGATATGTAATTGGAAGTTGGTCAGTGGCAAATTAGAAAACAGACTGGAACACCGTGGTCTGATAAAAAGAAAGAGACTTCATTCTGAAAGGATGAAACAGATTTGGACACAAAGGAAGGCCAACCATCAAAAGCGACATTGATTGATTGTACCTCTGGTGGTCCTGTTGGGCCCATACGTGAATAATAATTGTTTCTATTTCATCTCATAAGTTTAACACGATGTGGCATTATACCCAGCAAGATTTTAAGATTTTGTTCAAGTTCACACTCACCCTTGTAAGTTCATGGTAGGGTCTTATATGGTTCTAAAGTGGAGGGGGGGGGGGGGAGTCTCTCTCGTACAATTTTTTTTTTTCCAGCAGCAAAACTGCTGACACGCGAAAAACAAGTAGCGAAGTGTACGTGGTTCTGATGTCATATAAAACGATACTACCCAAGTAATCTTTCATATCTGACTGGGTGAAACTGTTCTCAGTTCGGAGAGCACCTTCGCCGTGGAGACTACTTTGCATTACTTACATGCATATGCGGTGTCTGTTCTCTCGGACATGTCCAAACGAACAGACACCACTTTTGATCCAGTAGCCATTGTGAATAAAGACACAAATGAATTACAGACACTGATTGCGAGCGGACATTGACTGATATCAGTGGGGAAGTTGAAAATTTGTGTTGGACCGGGCCTCGAACCCGGGTCTTCTGCTTACTAGGCAGATGCTCTGATCACTAAGCCATCTTGACAAAGTGGTCATCACAACTGCACGAATTACCCTAGCACGCCTGCCGTCAGACCCAAATTCTCAACTTATCCTTACACCACTAATGTATTCCGCCCCTGGTAACTGAGTGGTCAGCGCGACAGAATGTCAATCCTAAGGGCCCGGCTTCGATTCCCGGTTGGGTCGGAGATTTTCTCCGCTCAGGTACTGGGTGTTGTGTTGTCCTAATCATCATCATTTCGTTTCCATCGACGCGCAAGTCGCCGAAGTGGCGTCAAATCGAAAGACTTGCACCAGGCGAACGGTCTACCCGACGGGAGGCCCTAGCCACACGACATTTACATTTAGCACTAATGTACTGTTCGTAGCCCATTATCCTCTTTACACGCGGCATTTCGCCAATTCAAATGGCTCAAATGGCTCTGAGCACTATGGGACTTAACATCGGAGGTCATCAGTCCCCTAGAACTTAGAACTACTTAAACCTAACTAACCTAAGGACATCACACACATCCATGCCCGAGGCAGGATTCGAAACAGCGACCGTAGCGGTCGCGCAGTTCCAGACTGAAGCGCCTAGAACCGCTCGGCCACACCGGCCGGCATTTCGTCAATGCCCGTAAGATTTCGAACCTGGTGTATCTTAATTCTATGTATCTTGAAATTGAGGGAGTTAAAATTTTTAAATGTTTATCGATTTCTACGTTGATTGCAGGAAATAATAGCAATAAAAAAACCGAAAATCGTTTCTTTCTGAAACCGGTTATTCTGAGAGTTGTTAACATTCGGGTTAAACTGGCGTTCCAAAAAGAGATATAACTGAAAATAGTTGTTTCAGCGATAACCGACATACTTACAATATCGTATACCGTTTCCACACACCACGTCTGGGCAGTCTGAACTAATCCATCCACTGCATATTGGATTCCTAGAGGACAGGATATCTATTATTATTGTTACTGTTATTTCATGGTTGTTGTATCTTCAGTCCGAAGGCTGGTTTCATACAGCACTCCAGCTAGTCTGTCCTGTGCAAGTGTCTCTAATATCTGCAAACCTGCTATCCCTCTGACTTATTTTCTGTATCGATTGAAACATCATGTTTACTGTAACCAGATGCGAATTAAGATATTTCCACTGCGCGTTTCAGAGATTTAAACCATCATCAGCAGGTGGATGTACGTCGTTAACACGACTTGTATTTGCTGTCTTCGCGCCTTGTGGTAAACTGGGACTGTGTCTTGCAGAAGAAGATAAAACAAAACACTTATTTCAGTACGTGGCAAATAGTTTTGTGGAAGTCTTTGATTGAAGGCATGAAAAAAAATATAACTGCAGAAAGTCAAAATAACTCCAGTGCCGCCGGCCGAAGTGGCCGTGCGGTTAAAGGCGCTGCAGTCTGGAACCGCAAGACCGCTACGGTCGCAGGTTCGAATCCTGCCTCGGGCATGGATGTTTGTGATGGCCTTAGGTTAGTTAGGTTTAACTAGTTCTAAGTTCTAGGGGACTAATGACCTCAGCAGTTGAGTCCCATAGTGCTCAGAGCCATTTTTTGAACTCCAGTGCCCACAGTCTCTTTTTTGTCGTGTTACATCACGTTTAACACGAGATGCACTTCATAGATACTGAAATGAGGAAAGATGGCGTCTAGAATCTAATAAGTGGAAAAACGACCAAAATAAAAATGTTGCCAACTTAGGGGATTGATGGAAGTTTAGACCAGTGAACCACATAGTGGAGATAAAACAAAGAGTGACTGGTAATAGTAAACTTATTCTTTGAACCGATATCAATAACTGTCACGGCAAAGTTTAATTTCTGTTCCTTGATGTGTCCTACCAAGCGACTCTTTCTGTTAGTCAAGTCGTTCCAGAAATATCTTTTTTCCCCCGATTCGATTAAATATCTCTTGATTAGTTAGCCGATCTAGCCGTCCAATCTTCAACAATCTTCCGCAATACCACAAAGTAAAAACTTCCGTTGTCTTCTTCGCTGTACTTCCTATATCCGTGTATGTACTCCAAATACATTGTACAGTTCATGGCGGTGAGAACTTCATACTGTTAGTAGCCATTTTCTGTCCTATTAACGTATTATTCCAATATAAGATATCCATCCAGCAGGATGATCACGTAGTCTATTTCGAATACAATTTCTCTAAAGTTATCCTAACTGGGTATTGCTAGAACAACGTCGCCTTTCTCGCAAAGATTCCTATTTAAGTTTTTCCAACAAACGTAGGGCCTGATGAATTGATGGTACAACGCCTGACTGGAAACCAAGCGGTCACGGGATAACTCCCAGTTATATGGCGATCCATAAAGAACGGGACTTGGTTCTGATTCCACGTTAAACTGACGGGCCCCTTTCACCGGTAGGATTATTGGGGTAGATTAGACACACTCAAGTCACCGAAGTTGCGGCCGATTGAAAGACCAGGTCGTTCAGCTGCAAGAAATTGTTATACCTATCTCTGTTACACTTACGTATGGGCTTTTACGGTCCTAACAGGGTCGCTTAGAATTCTTCTGACGCCCGTTGGCATGCCTTCTTAATACAGGCTGCAAACGCTGAAATAATACTACAGCTTCTTTTATGCTATTTCCTTAACAGATGCAATGCAGTATTCTACCACCCTTCATCCTAATCTAAGTCTTTCTTTCGTTTGCGCTAATACTGGTTTTACGTGTTCGCCTCATCTCGTACTGATTCTTCGTATTACACCTGAATATTCGAACTAAGTGGCCTGCTCCAGACGTTCGACAACAATCCTGTAATGGGATACTATCGCCTTGTTTCTGCTTGGTACGGGTATTATATTTACGCAAATTTAAAGAGAGTTGTCATTCTTTAAACCGAATGGAAACTTTGCCCAAATCTTTTTGTATTTCCGTACGAACTTTTCTGTAAGTAACAGCAATGTCAGCGAACAACCTGACAGTTCGGTTGATCCTATCTCATAAATTGTTTATGTACATTGAGAAAATTACAGGTCCCTTGCTTCCTTGAAGCGCATCGGACGTTACTTTCGATTCTGCTGAATATTCGCCGTTCAGTATAACGTTATGAAAAGTTCTGGGAAGGGTTGTCCCAACTGAAGACATGCTGTGCATGGCGACATTATGTTGTGGCCAGATGATACGTAAGCCGCGACTGCAGCCTATACACAATACCTGAGCCGTCTGTTGCAGACAGCTGCGTAGTGAACGTGTCAGAAATTTGCGAGTTAATCGGCTTTGCAATTAGGATGTTAATCACTACAAGAAACATGGTTCCTAGCCTATCGTAGATAACATAATAATTCGGCTTTCCAAGCTGAATACCGTCTAGGGTGGACTTTCAATGTTACAGAGACAATGTTTTCACAAGCGCATAGCCATATATTTGCTTTCCTATATCTCCCAGTAATTTGCAGCCAGGAGCTATCTATTAGTTGATGAGCCATCCATGTTTGATGGTCATGAGTTAAAACTGTTAATGCGAACTGTTTGTTAACATTTAGTTTCATACACATTAAAGGCTTCGTTTTGCAGAGTTACTCAGTTTACCAACAGTACTCAAGGTCAGATTAATCTCCTATTTATTACTTTTGCTATCCATCCAGTGCTAGTAATCACGTACCATCAGTAATAAATTCCAAAAGCAGGTATATTTTCACAATTACAAAATTGAGCTGGGATTTAAGTCCAGTTTTAGTGGACGAAGGAGTATTTTCAGGTTGCGAAATTCGCGCCAAGGTACACTTTCTTGGACATTTCAGAACTGGCATTGTTTTAGCGAACGGCCTATCGTTAGTAGCTGTTATTATTGGAACAATTCTTAAGAATACTAATTCCATTCGCCACAACTTACAGGTGTAAAAATAGACTTTCGGCTACAATAGAGCGGAGAAAACATTAGTGGAGAACCAAATGAACTTTGTACATGACTTCCGATGTGAAATGGCGAACACCAAACCAAATATCAAAAAGGATTGTTAGAAATAAGCAGAACCAAACATCCCACTGACTGATTATTTTTTGGTTTCATTAAAAACGTATGAGTTTATTTTCTTTGACCGTTAATTAAATATTATGAATAACTTGTCACTTTAAGAAATAAGATTTGTATTTCTTTACATTCTAACCTCATTAGGTTCCAAACTTTGTTTATGGTGTTAGATGGTATCTGACCTCGTTCGGGGGTAATGGTCGCAGAAAGTTTGGGAACCTACGTTCCACGGTGAGACTTGCCGCCACTGATTTCATTGGGTGATCATCTCAGAGTAGCACTTGCAATCTATTTGCTGGATATATTCCGATCTCTGTCTTTCTCTACAGTTTTTGCCCTCTACAAATGGCTCTAAGTACTATGGGACTTAACATCTGAGGTCATCAGCCCCTGAGACTTAGAACTAGTTAAACCTAACTAACCTAAGGACATCACACACATCCATGTCCGAGGCAGGATTCGAACCTGCGACCGCGGCCGGCAATTTCCACATAACTCTATCAAAACGCATATTTCCTCCACTGGCCATAGGCTAGCCAGCTAGTTACGTTGTTCTATATAATATACACAAATAAAAACTTCAGTATCCATGTACATGTTTTAAGACGAAAAGGAAAGTACCATGCCCAATAAGTAAGGACACAGGCCTATAAAAGTTCTATTCCAAATAGTGCGATACAAATTTGCAATAGTTCTCCACATAAGATAAGCATTATTTCAACATTCCCACATTTTAGAAAAACTCTAAGCACATTCTTACTTGATCACTGTTTCTACCCAGTAGGAGAAGTTTTGCAACATGTGAAATACGAAACGTAAAAGAAAAAGGAGCAAAATATCGTTATACAAGTAGCGCAAGCTGTCCAGTAGATTAAGCCAATCGAACAAACGCACTCCTCAAAAAAATTTGAACTTATATTTACATAACGTCAAATGCTATAGTATATACTTATATTAATCTTATAATAATGCGTCAGAACCTATTACGCGAATGTTAGGAAGAAAAATTTAGACGTGGTGAGACACGAACCAGCAGCATTTCATACATTTCGACCGCAGTCGGTAACGCTACTCACTACGCAAAACCGACGATAGTCTTCCCACACCCAGTCTTAATATATTCCCACTTGCTAAAAGCGTCAATCGTAGCTATGTTACTAACTGAAATGGCATACTCTTAAAACACGCAAGTTACAATAATACTTTTGCCACGGAATATGATGTTCCTCATTATTTTTTTTGCAACGAATCACACAGTTAACAACGGGTTTTCAAGTGATTCTCAATTTGCTGGTCCTTGAAATGAATGCCAATATGGTGCCTCAAAACTCTGTGCTGAAGGGAGATGGCGTGCATGTGACGTAGGTGGCATTATGCCATCTCCTTGGTCAACGCTCAGACGCACGCTCAAAATATCTGACCTGCTAGATATTGTCCTGTACGTTCAGGAAGACTCCCGAACGTACTGTTCCACGCTATGACGTCAGAAACTCGGCACGCTCAACGTTCGGATGTACGGTCCGATTGCCGACGGCTTAAGGGCCCAGGTTCGATTCTCGGCTGGGTCGGAGATTTTCTCCACTCAGGGACTGAGCGTTGTGTTGTCCTAAACATCATCATTTCATCCCTATCGACACGCAAGTCACCGAAGTGGCGTCAAATCGAAAGACTTGCACCTGGCGAACGGTCTACCCGACGTTTACCTTATCAGTCCACCTATTTTTCAACATTCGTCTGTAGCATCACATCTGAAATGCTTTGATTGTTGGAGGAAACGGAATCGTTCTGCCGTCAGCTTTAAATACCGGTTCTCTAAATTTTCTCAATAGCGTTCTTCGAAAATAATGTCGCGTTCCCTCCCGGAATTCCCATTTGAGGTCCCAAAGAATCTCCGTAACACTTACGTGTTGTTCGAATCTATCAGTACTCAGCCCGCCTCTGAAGCGCTTGGTGTCTTCCTTCAATCCGACCTGGTAGGGTACTCAAGAATAGGTCGTACTTGCGTCCTGTATGCGGTCTCCTGTACAGATGAACCACACTTATCCAGAAATCTCCCAATAAAACGAAGTCGACCTATCGTCTGGCCTACCACAATCCTCATATGCTCGTTCCAATTCATCTCGTTTTGCAGCGTTACGCCCAGGTATTTGAAAGACGTGACTACGTCAAGCAGGATACTACAAATGCTGTATCCGAACATTACTACGAGTTTTTTTTTTCCTACCCATCCCATTAACTTAAATTTTTCTACATTTAGAGCTAGCTCCCATTCATCACACCAACTAGAAGTTTTGTCTAAGTCGTGTTGTATCCTCACACAGTCACCCAACTTCGATACCTTACTGTACACCACAGCATCACCAGCAAACAACCGCAGATTGGTGCCCACCCTGTCCGCCAAATTATTTATGTATATAGATAATAATAGCGGGCCTATCACACTTCCCTGTGGCGTACCTGACGATACCCTTGTCTCTGATGAACACTCACCGTCGAGAACAACATACTGAGTACTATAACTTAAGAAGTTTTCGAGCCACTCGCATATATGTGAACCTGTTCCATATGCTCGTACGTTCTTTAATAGTCTGCAATGGGGAACGGTGTCAGACGCTTTCCGGAAATGTAGACATATGGAAACTGCCTGAACCGTTGTTAGGGATATTGGCCTGTAATTTAGCGGGTCCGTTCTTTTGTCCTCCTCATACACAGAAGTCACCTGCGCTTTTTTCCAGACGCTTGGGACCTTGCGCTGGGCGAGAAATTCGCGGTAAGTGCAAGCTAAATATGAGGCCAACACCGTAGAATACTCTTTGAAAAATCGAATTGGGATTCCATCCGGAGCTGTTATCAACTCCTTCAGTTGTTTCTCTACGCCATATAGACAATCATTTGTCCGTCTCTCCATATGTGAACAGAACATGGCAGAAAGTAGCTCATAATCGTATGCGAGATACCCTCCATGAAGCTGTGCACAGTTACTCGCTGTGCGTATGTGTAAACGTCGAACAGAGATGAGGTATAAAACTACGTTTAAATGTACTCAAAACGAAAAGCTTAAGGCCTGTGAATGCGATATTAATACGGCAGAGAGTCGGCCTTGACTTTAGAGTCGAGGCAGATAAGAAAGGACAGCCGCGCTTGCGCAGAAGCTTCGTGCCGGGGGCCAGCCGCCCTCGTGACAAAATCCCTGGCGAGCGCGTCCCGTCACGGACGGAGCTTCTTCCAAAAAGGCCAGGGTCGCCGCTCACTTCCGCCCCGGTGCATCATCTGGCCAACCCCTCTCTCTCCCTGAATGTTCTGGCTGCAGCAGCACAAGAGGGTGCCACTCAGCGTCAACAGTCTCAAGTAGGAGCGGGGGTTTTCCCCGTAGGAAGCACCAACCCTTAAAATTCTTCCAATCCATATCTGGCATACAGCAAACCAGTTTTTACTGAGTTTAACGAAGGCGATGTTTGCCTGATGTATTCGACGATGCCCTTTGGCTACACTGTCTAAAAGATCGCTCTAAGAAATACCAAATTAAGGTATTTGCTTTTTCAGTATTTGATCTGTTTATACATGCTTTTATGTTATCCAAGTCTGCAAAACGCGATCGCGGTTCTTAAATAGATGTATTTGTTCTCTGTTTTTTTTTTATGTAGATCAACCTGAAGATGCCTAACTAAGGCGAAACGCGTAGTTGAAAAATAAAAAAACTAAAATTGCAACCAAGACTGTTTTTAACCAATTGCCAACCCATAAACTTTTCGTATTGAACACGTTTGAAGGTAGTTTTACGCTTCATCTCCAGTCCACATCTCCATAAACGCACAGTGTGTCACTGTGCTTCACTTGGTGGAGGGTACTTCGTAAGATTATTAGCTACTTTCTGTCACATTCTATTCGCATATGGAGAGACGAACAATTCGACATAGATTTGCAATTGGAAACCAACTGCCATTTTTAGATTTCTGGGTCTATGTTGCAAACTGTGATGGAAATGTAAAGCATGTTATGCAAAATAGAACGAAGTCCATTCCATAACTTGCTGCTCTCTAGAGAGGTCTGAACCAACTACCAGTTGCTGTATCCAGGTGGCAGTTATTTGCTATATGGAACCAAATCCACTTATGAATGTCACACGTTTTTCTTGTGTACGTGTTGGAGTTGAAACATAAGTTATTAAGTGGTAATTACCAACAGTTTATTTTCTTGTATGTTATTGTTTAAAAAGACATACTGTTTTCATAGAGACGTTATCCAGAGGAAATCCTTGGAGTCTTTGTGTTCGGCAGAAAATACGAGTTAAATAACTAATTTGTGGTATGGTTCTTATGGAGGGCAGAACAGAAACATAAAAATTGCTTCGGTGTTAAAGACTGCCACCCACCCTTAAAACGATTACCCAAAAATTTCTTATTTCCGGTCATTCATTCTTACCGAAAGACAGTGGCTCCGGTGGTATAGAAAGTGCACTAAAATGCAACAAAGTCACATTCCTCAGGAAATTACGTCACTGTCAAGCAACAAGCCAGAAAAAACACCCTCTTCAAATACAATGGGAAAATTTTTGAGTGCTTCACCGTTAGAAAAAAACATATAGTCAACAGAAAGCATGCGGTACACAACAAAAAAGTTAATTGGCCGGAGCTTCGTCAAATAAGAATAACCAAGGAGGAACCTTATTCAATATTCATCAACAAGAACTTTGTTGAGAATTTCGTTCATGCAAAATTCAGGACTTTACTGCAGAGCACCCGAAGTCTTCGCCAGACCTAACACCACTCTTGGTACCTTTACGTCCGAATAGTAAACCAGTATCATTGCCAAAATTACGGGACATAAAATAGATAATGCATCTCATTCAACGGGATGCCAGACAGTTTTATGAAAACTGAAGTTCAGCCCCTGACATTGTGGTTGATATTGATGGCATTCATGGTAAACTTGATTTCACTTTGGAGTAATTTTCAAGCATGTTAGTGTATAAAAGAATCATATGGGCATAACTTATTTATACAATTAACAATAGTAATAATAATGTTACCTTAAGTGTTGAAGTATCTACTTTCGTAAAACTGTTTCAAAAGCAATAAAACAGTAATGAATGTGACATAATGTTCCAACTATTTTTGTATTTACTTCCTCATCTAGCTGCTTTTGCATTGACAATGTGAATCAAAAATTGTTCAAACGTGAATTCTGAAAATTCTGAAGTGTAGTTACCTCTGTTATATAAGTGTTGCTTCGTTTTTCTTCTTTCCAGCCACAAACCACAAGAACCAAATCCAGGTGTTAAATTTTAAGATCGCCAATAAAGAACCAATTCTAGTTTCGGCCTCCTACCCTCGGTGGAGCAATAAGTATTGAGATCTATAGTATTAACCTGATAGACCATAAGAACATTTTTATAAACCGACAGTTGCTTTTGGGATAATGTCAAGTTTGAATTTTGTATGCAAAGTTGTGCTAAAATACCATTAACTCGAGATGTAGATTTTGTAGGTGGTTTCATATTGAAAAACCACCTCCAAATGATTGTCTATATGCCTTGGTGCACGAACTTATCTCTCGCACGTTATTCTCATGATTCCTGCGCGAGACATGTTGATACACAGTCTTCCTCGAATACCCAGAGTGTTTACCCAAAACTGTTTACTAACAATGTCTCTTTTCACCCTCACATATCTTGCAAAAATTAAAATATTATGAGATAGTAGACACAGCACAGCACCATTGTTGAATTATGGGATGAGCACGCTGTTTGTATGCAGAATATTATCCAAACCAAAGCACATTTGCTGCCGTGGGTCGTCGTCCCGTGAAAAGGGCACATTAGAGGTTCATATGGTTCAAATGCATTTCTAGCATTTGTAGACTTAGAGAAAGCTTTTGACAATGTTGACTGGAATACTCTCTTTCAAATTCTAAAGGTGGCAGGGGTAAAATACAGGGAGCGAAAGGCTATTTACAATTTGTACAGAAACCAGATGGCAGTTATAAGAGTCGAGGGACATGAAAGGGAAGCAGCGGTTGGGAAGGGAGTAAGACAGGGTTGTAGCCTATCTCCGATGTTATTCAATTTGTATATTGAGCAAGCAGTAAAGGAAACAAAAGAAAAATTCGGAGTAGGTATTAAAATCCATGGAGAAGAAATAAAAACTTTGAGGTTCGCCGATGACATTGTAATTCTGTCAGAGACAGCAAAGGACTTGGAAGAGCAGTTGAACGGAATGGATGGTGTCTTGAAGGGAGGATATAAGATGAACATTAACAAAAGCAAAACGAGGATAATGGAATATTCTGAGGCATCAAGGGATCACCAATTTAGTACTGGAGGGCAGCGTGGAGGGTAAAAATCGTAGAGGGAGACCAAGAGATGAATACACTAAGCAGATTCAGAAGGATGTAGGTTGCAGTAGGTACTGGGAGATGAAGAATCTTGCACAGGATAGAGTAGCATGGAGAGCTGCATCAAACCAGTCTCAGGACTGAGGACCACAACAACAACATGATTCAAATGGCTTTGAGCAATATGGGACTTAACATCTGAGGGCATCAGTCCCCTAGAACTTAGAACTACTTAAACCTAACTAACCTAAGGACATCACACACATCCATGCCCGAGGCAGGATTCGAACCTGCTACCGTAGCGGTCGCGCGGTTCCAGACTGAAGCGCCTAGAACCGCTCGGCCACAAAGGCCGGCCACATTAGAGGGAGATTTCCATACTTGAGGTCTACCACGGAGTGTGCGCAATCCTGGTTTTGAGTAAGGAGTACTAAAAATGTTCGACTACAATCCTTCAGATAGCTAACGCTCCGTTGCTCATGCTGTAAATGCTAGTTCCAGCAGTGTTCGGAGAACTCTTCGCGATGTTCATCGTCATCCCGATGAGTTGTCGCCTTACATTCTTCCACGCCGTCTAACTGGTAGAGCCGGCCAGGGTGGACGAGCGGTTCTAGGCGCTACAGTCTGGAACCGCGCGACCGCTACGGTCGCAGGTTCGAATCCTGCCTCGGGCATGGATGTGTGTGATGTCGCCGGCCGGAGTGGCCGTGTGGTTCTGGGCGCTACAGTCTGGAACCGAGCTACCGCTACGGTCGCAGGTTCGAATCCTGCCTCGGGCATGGATGTGTGTGATGTCCTTAGGTTAGTTAGGTTTAATTAGTTCTAAGTTCTAGGCGACTAATGACCTCAGAAGTTGAGTCGCATAGTGCTCAGAGCCATTTGAACCATTTTGTGTGATGTCCTTAGGTTAGTTAGGTTTAAGTAGTTCTAAGTTCTATGGGACTGATGACCTCAGAAGTTAAGTCCCATATAGCTCAGAGCCATTTGAACCTTTTTTTTTTAACTGGTAGTATTTACCGTGTGTTTCTCGAGCACGTACTTCACGGTGTTCTCGAAGATGTGCCGCTTCAAACCAGAAGTCGAATGTTCTTCAAACATGATATGGTACAGCCTCATTTCACAAATCGAGTGAGAAGTTCTCGGACAGACAACAGTCTGCACGCTGGATTTGACGTTAAGAACCTGTTCACTGGCCCGCTAGATCCCCGGATCTCAGACTGCTTGATTTTCACCATTGCAGCCACGTGAAGGCTCTTGCGTATCAAAGTGCTGTAAACACTGTGGAAGAACTCGTAGCTCGAATTACTGTTGCTGCAGGAGACGTCCGTGATCAAGCAAATGAAATATTACCCAATGTCCTCCGTTCCGTGGTCCGACGACATGAGTTATGCCATCAAGTCAGTGGCGCACAGTTCGCGTATTTACAGAAGTAAACACGATGTATAGTGATGTTTCCTCCAGGCAAAGCGAATGCGCTATGTCGGAGTCTAGCGCCCTAAATACGAGTCAGAGACCCCGTGCTCGTATGCTTAAAATGGTTGCCTGTATCCGGCCTATCATTCCACAAAATTCTACACATACACAACTGGTCATAAAATTGTTACACCAAGAAGAAATGCAGATGATAAACGGGTCTTCATTGGACAAATACGTTATACTACAACTGATATGTGATTACATTTTCACGCAATGTGGGTGCATAGATCCTGAGAAATCAGTACCCAGGACAATCACCTCTGGCCGTAATAACGGCCTTGATACGCCTGGGTATAGAGTCAAACAGAGCTTAGATGGCGTGTACAGGTACAGCTGCCCATACAGCTTCAACACGATACCACAGTTCATCAAGAGTAGTGACTGGCGTATTGTGACGAGCCAGTTGCTCGGTCACCATTGAGCAGACGTTTTCAGTTGGTTAGAGATCTGGAGAATGTGCTGGTCAGGTCAGCAGTCGAACATTTTCTGTATTCAGAAAGGCCTGTACAGA
Organism: Schistocerca nitens; assembly: GCF_023898315.1. Taxonomy (NCBI): domain Eukaryota; kingdom Metazoa; phylum Arthropoda; class Insecta; order Orthoptera; family Acrididae; genus Schistocerca; species Schistocerca nitens. The sequence continues at coordinate 692,030,077 of NC_064617.1, forward strand.
ACCTGCAACATACGGTCGTGCATTATCCTGCTGAAATGTAGGGCTTCACAGGGATGGAATGAAGGGTAGAGCCACGGGTTGTAACACATCTGAAATGTAACGTCCACTGTTCAAAGCGCCGTCAATGTGAACAAGAGGTGACCGAGACGTGTAAGCAGTGGCACCCCATACCATCACGCCGGGTGATACGCCAGTATGGCGATGACGAATACACGCTTCCAATGTGCGTTCGCCGCGATGTCGCCCAACACGGATGCGACCATCATGATGCTGTTAAACAGAACCTGGATTCATCCGAAAAAATGACGTTTTGCCATTCGTGCACCCAGGTTCGTCGTTGAGTACACCATCGCACGCTCTCCTGTCTGGGTAACCGCAGCCATGGTCTCCGAACTGAGAGTCCATGCTGCTGCAAACGTCATCGAACTGTTCGTGCAGGTGGTTGTTGTCTTGCAAACGTCCCCATCTCTTGACTCAGGGATCGAGACGTGGCTGCACGATCCGTTACAGCCATGCGGATAAGATGCCTGTCATCTCGACTACTAATGATACGAGGCCGTTGGGGTCCTGCACGGCGTTCCGTATTACCCTCCTGAACCCACCGATTCCATATTCTAACAGTCATTGGATCTCGACCAACGCGAGTAGCAATGTCGCGATACGATAAACCGCAATTGCGATAGGCTACAATCCGATCTTTACCAAAGTCGGAAACGTGATGGTACGCATTTCTCCTCCTTACACGAGGCATCACAACAACGTTTGACCAGTCAACGCTGGTCAACTGCTGTTTGTGTATGAGAAATCGGTTGGAAACTTTCCTCATGTCAGCACGTTGCAGGTGTCTCCACCGGCGCCAACCTTGTGTGAATGCTCTGAAAAGCTAATCTTTTGCATATCACAGCATCTTCTTTCTGTCGGTTAAATTTCGCGTCTGTAGCACGTCATCTTCGTGGTGTAGCAATTTTAGTGGCCAGTAGTGTAATATGTGAAATACTATGAAACATTAAAATATGTACCCTAACTTATACCTGAAAACCTCCAGTACTTCAGCGCGAACGATAAACACGTGTCTTTAGAAGACCTAGAGATTATCAACTGCCTTTAACAGCTTCCGTAGCGGAAGCGAGAGAAGGATGATCCCAGCAATGGGATGCGCTCGCACCGTTAATCGCTGTTGCTGGGAAGTTACAGGAGTGTAGCGTGTAGCTGACCAACCCTGTGGCCTTCGAAACTGGCGCCTGTCACACTGACAGCTGTTTATGTCTTGAATTCCACACGGGTGAACTGAGTTTTACAAGTATGACGTATGCCCGCAGCTTTAGAAAAAATATGTACCAAGTATATTTTAATGTAAACAAAAGTGTCTTATCTATAACGCCACGCCCCTGGCTTTGCCTCAGTGATATGGAGCATACTGAACTCGGGTACTAGTCGAACTCCTGGTGCGCGGTGTGTCGCGAAGTGCACGTGTGGGTGTGAGAGGGGCTGCGGCAGGTGAGGTCGGAGCGCGTGTTTTTTGGTGACGGACAAAGGCCCGTGCCCGCCTGCCCCGCCCCGTCGCCGGAGCACAGCTGGGCCGGCGAGTCCTCTGGCAACGCCGCGGCACAGCCAGCCCCGGGCTGCGGCACCGCGCCGTCTCCCAGCGCGCACTGCGGCCGTCCACCGCACAGCTGCCGAGTGCGAACCTCCCGAGCCCGGCGTCTCGCTATGACGGCGCCGTGCATCTGTTCTGACAGTTCTTTAATTCTGGTCTACTCTGTGTCTGTCGCACTTTACCGTCCCCAGGCGTCTCGGATGATTATATTGGCTGTTCCAGAAATATACTACTGCCCATTAAAATTGTTACACCACTAAAATGACGTGCTACAGACGCGAAATTTAACCGAAAGGAAGAAGATGCTGTGATACGCAAATGATTAGATTTTCAGAGCATTCACACAAGGTTGGCGCCGGTGGCGACAGCTACAACGTGCTGACGTGAGGAAAGTCTCCAACCGATTTCCCATACACAAACAGCAGTTGACCGGCGTTGCCTGGTGAAACGTTGTTGTGATGCCTCGTGTAAGGAGGAGAAATGCGTACCATCACGTTTCCGACTCTGATAATGGTCGGATTGTAGCCTATCGCGATTGCGATTTATCGTATCGCGACATTGTTGCTCGCGGTGGTCGAGATCCAATGACTGATAGCAGAATATGGAATCGGTGGGTTCAGGAGGGTAATACGGAACGCCGTGCTGGATCCCAACGGCCTCGTATCACTAGCAGTCGAGATGATAGGCATCTTATCTGCATGGCTGTAACGGATCGTGCAGCCATGCAGCCACGTCTCGATCCCTGAGTCAACAGATGGGGACGTTTCCAAGACAACAACCATCTGCACGAACACTTCGACGACGTTTGCAGCAGCACGAATTGTCAGCTCGCAGACCGTGGCTGCGGTTACCCTTGACGCTGCATTACAGACAGGAGCGCATGCGATGGTGTACTCAACGACGAACCTGGGTGCACCAATGGCAAAACGTCATTTATTCGGATGAATCCAGGTTCTGTTTCCAGCATCATGATGGTCACATCCGTGTTTGGCGACATCGCGGTGAATGCACATTGGAAGCGTGTATTCGTCATCGCCTTACTGGCGTATACCCGGCTTGATGGTATGGGGTGCCACTGGTTACACGTCTCGGTCACCTCTTGTTCACATTGACGGCACTTTGAATAGTGGACGTTACTTTTCAGATGTGTTACGACCCGTGGCTCTACCCTTCACTCCATCCCTGTGAAACCCTACATTTCAGCAGGATAATGCACGACCGCATGTTGCAGGTCGTGTACGTCCTTTCTGGATACAGAAAATGTTCGACTGCTGCCCTGGCCAGCACATTCTCCAGATCTCTCTCTCTCCAATGTCTGGTCAATGGCGGCCGAACAACTGGCTCGTCACAATACGCCAGTCACTACTCTTGATGAACTGTGGTATCGTGTTGAAGATGCATGGGCAGTTGTACCTGTACACACCATCCAAGCTCTGTTTGACTCAATGCCCAGGCGTATCAAGGCCGTTATTACGGCCATAGGTGGTTGTTCTGGGTACTGATTTCTCAGGATCTATGCCCCCCAATTGCGTGAAAATGTAATCACATGTCAGTTCTAGTGTAATATATTTGTCCAATGAATACCCGTTTATCATCTGCATTTCTTCTTGTTGTACCAATTTTAATGGCCAGTAGTGTATTACTTATTGATTATAGTTTTAGTGAAGAGGTGCATTTGTTAATTATTTTAAATTAGTTCCTGCGGAAGTGTGAAGTTGAATTGCTATATGAATATAGTCGAAGTAACGGGCTCCTCAGAAGATACAAACATACCACATTGTAAAAATGTGCTAGAAAGTCTATGGACTCCCATTTGGAGAGCTTAGTTTTAAGGGCGAACAGGGACGGCCTACACGAAATCTTCGACATTTAAATACGAACTACGTGAGACATTTTCAGGAACCTTGGTACTCCTCTAAGGAATGGTATGTGGCTGTAAAGAGAGACAAATATTGTACTGCTGGCCTTACGTTGTGTTTTCTTCCGATGTGTTGTGGAAAAAAATGGCGTGCTGACACGAACAATTGCAACTTAAGAAAAAGGTACGAAAATTGCAAGGCCCATATTACATTTGTATCGACACTCATTAAATTTGGCTGAACAAGTATAGATTATTTTATTTGAACATTACCTTGATATTAAATGTTTACATACTTCCGAGATGCACAATAACTTTCCTTCAGAGGACACGATGAAACAAATGGCAGTGATATGTTGATCTCGTAATGGCACAAAAAGATGAATGTTTGTCAAATCACTTGCTGACTTCAGCTGTTTTTCAGGTATCTCAAGTAACATACAGAATGACATCATCGATTCAATTGTTAAAATCATTCGTCCAGAAATTTAGAAAGAACTGAAAGAGACGGCATTTGTTGTGGTTATTATGGATGAATAACGACACGTCGTGTTAGCCGAGAGCGCTAATGCGTTGCTCCCTGGACTCAAAGTTCTTATTTTTATTCTCTCTATTATTTAATGAGCGTTTTATTAATGTGATTGCGTATCATTATTAATTGATTTTTTATTTATAGTTTGTGGTTTGGTCTAGCGATTCCTTTTCACTGTTTGCACCTTTTATTTGAGTCCTTTTAATTATGTTTGCGGTGGTTATGAAGTCTATATTGCTTAATGTTCTCCGTAAGTTAAAGAATACGGTAATACCATATGCGGTTCGCAGCAGCAGAACTCGTTGAGTCTGCTTACTGGAACTTCTCCACCTGAAATCGCTAAAGATAATTTATCGCTCTACGGAAATCGATCGGTGCAGCCGAGTGCTGTGCTGTGTTACGTGTATGGAATGTGGCGTCCAGCATTAGTTCGTGAAATTATTTAGGTCTTCGGAGAAATATTCTCGACGAATCCCAAAACCGTGTAAAACTGCAGGTTCGCACCATCAAACCACACAACACTTCCGAACGACCTGCATAATCACTGAATATTTCTTTTGAAATGATTAAGGGTTATTAACTCTACACACCTGATACTCCTTTTGTGCTTTTATAAGTATTTATTTTCTTCAATACCATAAAACATAGATTACTGCCTTAATGGCGGCTTCCAACAATCTCCTCTCCATCCGACATAGAACATCTCTCTTCCAATGCATAGAGTAAACATCTCTGGAGTGAGCATTGCGTTCTGCGCATGTTGTCAACATGAAACCAGGATTGTCACGTGTTTTCGGGACTTCGCTGTGCGTGTGCGCTTTCTGCAGCGTTTGAAGTTTATAATTTCAAGAGTTTTTGTTGTGTTTCACCGTTTGTTGATAGTGTAATAGCGATGGTGAATTACTGCTGTTGCTACGGATGCAAAGAAAAATATGTGAAACGAGGGATAGTAACTTTTCATGCGTACATACCATGTAGCTCTAATTATAGTTATCATATTATTAAGAGACACTGTATATGTTTAAAAATTTCGAGACGCATTATAACTAAGGCTTGATTCTGTAGATCTATTTTTCTACGATTTTATGACTATATAATAGATATTACAGCTCGTACAAAAGCATACAAATAATCGCTTCCTCTCGTAAATTTGCTAGTGGAACAGGAAAGGGAATGGTTTGTTGTTTCAGCAAATACTATCCTCCAAGCATTTATCAGTGACTTGTCGATTGTGTATATAGATCACGCAGTCTACTATTTATTTAATAAATTGGGAGCAAGTACGTAAAATGCGTTAAATAAGTTCAAATGGCTCTGAGCACTATGGGACTCAACTGCTGTGGTCATAAGTCCCCTAGAACTTAGAACTACTTAAACCTAACTAACCTAAGGACATCACACACATCCATGCCCGAGGCAGGATTCGAACCTGCGACCGTAGTGGTCGTGCGGTTCCAGACTGTAGCGCCTTTAACCGCTCGGCCACTCCGGCCGGCGTTAAATAAGTACTTCAAAATGTCACCTGTAAGAAAAATTGTGCTTTAGGTCGCAAAAACGAGAAAATAAATACGAATAGCAGAAAAAAGGACGAATTAGCGGGGATATAATCGCTAATGTGTGGCAAATTCGGTGTTTTTCGGGCACTTGCAAAAGTGTGCTAGCGTACTGTCAAGTCGTTTTGCAAGACTGCCACTGCAAAAATGTACGTCAGGCTCTGTAATACTATAAAGTGCCTATCATACCGAAAACTACAAAAAATCGAGTGTATCTGAACTGTGACACCTATCGCAAAGAAGCAGGATGTAATATCACTTGCCCTTAAACGTTACGTAGCTGGTTCATTCCCGGTATCAAATAGATACTGTTAAAATGTCTGCGCAACATATATAAATAATGCACGACACGTTCGAAAAGAATCCGTTTGTACTGGGGATGTAGTGACGTTCTAAATATACAGGGCGCCATACGGACAAACACACGAAGTCCCGAGATCACGTGACCAGGCCGGCAATGTATGTTGACAACACAAAATCTGTTTTACGCATGTGAATGCTCACTCCAGAGATATTTACTCTATGTTCCAATGGTCAACATGGAATAATTATCTCTTTGCCGTAGCTTAATACGTCTGTATATCTTTGTTATCGAGTTCGCACGGAGATGCTTAAATTCCACAGAGTATTTATCTCTCGCGATGGTATTTTACATTTATCGTCGTATTGATAGTCCGTCGCACATTATATTTGGGTTTTTGCATCACGAAACGCTACATCTGGTATGCGTGACGGCCCCGGATCGGATTAACGACGTGGTCCGGTGTGCTGGGCAGCCTGGATGTGATTTTTCGGAGATTTTCCACATCTCACTAGGTAAGGAGGGGAGTAAGGCAAGGATGCCCATTATCACCATATTTGTTCAACTTATTTATTGAAAAAACCATTGAAAAATTGAAAAGAATAACCAAAGGAGTAAAAAGTAACGGGGAACGAATACACTGAATCCGTTTTGCAGATGATATAGTAGTACTTGCTGACTCAGTAAAGGAAATTGAGTTTATGTTGCTGAAATTTTCCAAAATCCTAAGAGAATTTAATCTAAAAATAAATAAGAAGAAAACAAAAACTATGGTAGTAGGGGAGACAAAAAAATGGTAAAGTTAATATTAAACTAGAAGATGATGTTCTAGAGCAGGTTGAGAACTTCTGTTATTTGGGGGGCACAATCACTGACGACAATAAATATATCACAGATATAAAGAGAAGAATAGCCTTGGCAAAGCAAGCTTTCCAAAATACAAGGAATTTACTAACAGACAATCATATAAGCCTAGAAAGTAAGAAAGAATTTGTCAAAACTTTTGTCTGGAGTGTCTTAACATACGGATGTGAAGCGTGGACTCTGGGAAAGGCAGAGAAAAAGAGACTGGAAGCAGTGGAAATGTGGATATGGAGAAGAATGACGAAAACAAACTGCGTAGATAGAAAAAGTAATGAACAGGTCTTAAGAGAAGTGAATGAGAACAGAACGTTGCTAAATTACATATGAAGAAGAAAATCAAAAATGATGGGGCACATAATGAGACACAACCAGTTCCTAAACAATGTATTTGAAGGAAAAGTTTTAGGGAAAAGACGAAGAGGCAGGCCAAGAGCAACGTATTTTAATAATATCAGAGAAGAGAAGGGGATATAATCGTATGAAGAACTGAAGAGGATGACAATGGAGAGAGGAACGTGGCTAAATCGACAAGGCATAGCCTTTAGTTTATGATGATGACTAGGTGAATACCGGGCTGGTCCCCACATTCCGCCTCAGTTACACGACTCGCAGACATTTCGAACATGTTCGCGCTATTTCATGGTTTACGCTAGACACCGACAGCTGCGGTACACTGGATTCCGTCCCAGGGGGTATGGGGTGGCAGCAGGAAGGGCATCCGGCCACCCCTTTAAATTAACCGTGCCAAATCCGATTATAACAATGCCGACACTGCGAAAACTGTGGGACAAGGCACAAGAGACAGACAGGATTATGGACGAATGATTTACTCACAACAACCGTACTATTACTTCTATAGTCGGAAACAATAATATAATAATAACAATGACAATAATAATAATTACAGTAACAATACTGTTACTTTTAACAATTTTTTAAAAGTGATGACTGGTACGAATACCACACGCCTCGCCACAGAGCAGACACTTATGCCTTAAAACGTAAAGACCTCGTATAACATATAAAATATTTCGTAAACAAGAAAATCGTGAATGTTCTGTTATATTATTGCAGAAAAATTTGAAATTTTGACAAGAAATCCTCTCTGTGTCTGAATGTGGGTTCAGGCCCAAAACCCTGGGTACAGGGAAATAAATCATCAGTTCATAAAGTGTGTCTGGTAGTAGGTTTTTCTTCAGCGATATTATGAAACTATTATTATTACTAGAAAATATTTAATATATTTAATTGTTCTTATTATTAAAATGGTACAGATCTGTGTGCAAGACATAGTTACCTTCTGAAGTGTCTCAGCTTAGGTGGTGAGTCCGTAGAAGACTGTACGAGCAAAAGAAGCGAACACTGTGACCGCCCGTGCTTTTCCATCGGAGATTTGCAGCGATTAAGACAACCCGTCCATGGATTATCTTAGTGAGTCGTCGCGTAGGATTTCTGCCTACCAGTTTTGCCGCAAAGCTCTCGTGGCTGATGTCCCTCGCAGAAATAGTATCAGCGCCATCGGATTCTCTGGAAAGAGCAATTCTGTATCCTGTCCTTTAATTCTAAGTCATGATGCGGGAAGCTGTATTACTTGAAATAATGTTCGTGGATGCCCTTATGATGTGTACACCGAAATCTCATAATACTGAGACAATATATCACTTATTAACTCAAAACTAGCAATTTCTTGAGAGCACAGTCTTACGACAGAAGACAGAACAGTTTGGAAGGCATTCCATCGGCGATTGGCGACTATGGCACACAGTCCAGATCTCGTAATGTACAACTTCGTTATCTTAAGCGTTGTTCGTTTTCTTACTGAAACGACTACATTCTCGCGTTGTAATATTGTCATAAGAAAGTGCTTATAATCAGTAGGTATCTCGAAGTATCTGTAGTGAAAAAAGTGACTTTCATTAGTAAATATTTATTAAAAAAAATTCTTGCTTCACGCCAGAATGGCTGTCGTTTCCCTACGTATCGTACGCTGATGTAACTGTCTTTCTCACAGCTAACCACAGTGTCTCAGCCCACCATCTGCTGGTCAAATGGTCCAGCGGCATCTCAGCCAACATGCGAACTGAAATCTTATACCCTGATATGCCTTCTGCAGTACTGCCTATACTTACTAAATCTACTGATATCTGCAGACGCGATATAAAATGTAAATCTCGAAAATGAGGGAATAATGATGGTTGAAAATAATGGGTGCCTTACATGTGGCACGTTAAGTGGGGATGACGGCAAATAATATTTGTGAGGGGGGGAGGGGGTGACAGATATAGCTGAAAGAATGCTGAAGTATAGTAATCATAGTGAAGGTAAAGTTTGTCAATTGAAACCTGTTGGTATGTTTAAATACATAGATAATTTACTAGTAAAATTTGAGGGAGATTGATTAACTATTGGTGGAAAAGAATCTTAAGGTACAGATGGTATAATGAGTCTGTTAACTCAAAAACACATTACTGTCAATGATATCGGTGAGAAATTTGATGTATCAAATTATGCAGATATATTATTCAGTTCAGGAGCATTATATTCTGACATAATCGAAACAAAACAAGGTCAAGTAAAGGTAAGAAAAATAAAAGTTTGATAAAGGAAATTGCTGAAGAATAGATAAATAGATATTCAGCGATTATAGGCCCTGTAGACCACGCGCTGATTCCACAAAATGCCTCCATTCCTTCCTGTTTTGTGCCCGGTTCCTCCAGGTGTCTTCAATTCCTAGGGCTGCTAGGTCCTTAGCCAGGTCGTCCATCCAGCGCTGCCTTGGTCGTCCAATGGGGCGTTTGGTGTTTGGTTTCCCCGCCAGTCCCATCTTCACCTGTCTTCCATCTGGCATACGGGCTACATGGCCCACCCATTGTATTCTTTTGCTCTTCATCTTCTGTAGGATAGTTGGTTGTTGCATCAGAAGATAGATTTCCTCGTTTTTCCTTCTCCTCCATTCTCCGTTATCTGAAGAATATGTTCCGAAATTAAGACAACGATTTTAAAGTTCAGATTATTCAGATTCAAAAAAGAAGGTGAAGGCTAAATAAAAAATACACAGAAAACTAACTGAATATGTATGGATGCATGATGTGTGTCATTAATCAATAGATCAGCAGTAATTTATGGTGTAGAATTAGCCGGAAATAAGACCCAAATATATTGCAAAAAACAGTACCAAAACATCACGTATAAAGACTCAACATATTGTGAGAAACGATACCAAAGTCATCATCTCAATTCCACCTACAATGACCTTGAAAACAGTTTGCCAACACAGCTACCATGCACCACAAATGGAGACTATAATAACACTTGCACCGTCTGCTAACAGCTGCGAGCAGATGCGCGGTGCTAGAAAACACAGTTACTGCACTGCACCAAGAGCTGGGACCGCTGGCAGTTCCGAACAGAAATACCCTTAGTGCACTGCACCGGACCACAGACAGGTTACCGCAGGTCTGCCGACCACCTGCGGTAACCGCCAGCGGTCTGGAAGTGCAAGAGACGATTGCCACCGATGTGGCAGGTAGGTAGTATTATTCTTACAGGGGAACCTCCCCATCGAACCATCCTCAGATTTAGTTATAAGCTGGCACAGTGGATAGGCCTTGAAAAACTGAACACAGATCAATCGAGAAAACAGGAAGAAGTTGTGTGGAACTATGAAAAAACTAAGCAAAATATACAAACTGAGTAGTCCATGTGCAAGATAGGCAACATCTAGTAGAGTGCGAGCTCAGGAGCGCCCTGGTCCCGTGGTTAGCGTGAGCAACTGCGGAATGAGAGGTCCTTGGTTCAAGTCTTCCTTCGAGTGAATACTTAACTTTCTTTATTTTTGCAAAGTTATGATGTGTCCGTTCGTTCATTGACGTCTCTGTTCACTGTAATAAGTTTAGTGTCTGTGTTTTGCGACCGCACCGCAGAACCGTGCGATTAGTAGCCGAAAGGACGTGCCTCTCCAATGGAAACCGAAAACATTTGATTGCAAGGTCATAGGTCAACCGATTCCTCTACAGGAAAACACGTCTGATATATTCTATACGACACTGGTGACGGCATGTGCGTCACATGACAGGAATATGTTGTCGACCCACCTAACGTGTACACTTGGTGAATGGGTAAAAAGATTCTTCTATCTTGCCCGATTTAGTTTTTCTTGCGGATGTGATAATCACTCCTAAAAAAGTGTGAAAACATAAGAGTTTGTCACATAAACTGCAACAAATGAATGCAACAGTTTCACAGTCGCACAGTTTTTCCTGTGCTGTGTCAAAACATATGTTTTTAACGTTTTCAAAATTTTCCGTGTGTAGACCGTCAAATCCTGCATATGTCCAAGAAAACCTGCACATGTCCTGGAATTTTGGAGAGCGAAGTTGATTATGTGTGAGTGCCTGAACTTTGATAATTGTCTGAAAATTTTCACCCGACGGAAGACTTGAACCAATGACCTCTCGTTCCGCAGCTGCACACGCTAACTACGGGACCACGGCGCTCCTGGTCTCACCCTATCCTTGATGTTGCTTATCTTGCACATGCACTACTCAGTTTGTATATTTTGCTTATTTTTTCATAGTTCCACACAACTTCTTCCTGTTTTCTCGATTGATCTGTGTTCAGTTTTTCAAGGCCTATCCACTGTACCAACTTATAACTAAATCTGAGGGGTGTGAGATGGGGAGGTTCCCTTGTTAGGTGCACATTGCATGGTAAACAGCACAATGATAGTAGTAATATACCGATGTAATAATGTTCCTTCCGGTAGCCAAACAGATGGGTTTGCAGTATTGTGTACTCTTTCACAACCTCAGTCCGACTGACCAAATTCACAATACTGCCACCAGAGGGCGCTCGAGATTGTGACGTCTGGGGCTTGTGCCACCTCCACTCCCCCTCACCCCTCCCGGAAAAAAATGGCGGGAAATATCGCTGAGGGTGTGTGCTGAGCTGCAGGACTGGGAGAATCTCATGACATTTATTTATATAAAAAAATCAGTTTAATCAGTTTACGGGAGACAAGGCAGAGGATGGACTGGATGGTCGCGTTCAACGTATAATTATATATTTATTATTTAATTTTGGAAAAATTCTTGTGTGTGCGCGCAATACCGCAACGAACAGCTCAACAAGTAACTACAGTGCTAAAAACGTTCAACATAAACATCTAGATCCAGATCTTATTGCAAACAAGGAATGCAAATACATCGCAGAATACTCACATGCAATTACTGTTCTACAGATTGTCAGCATAAACGTCGGTTAGGAAGTGTTACATTTCACGTTAGTGGAAAACGTCTTTACATTTATCCAGTTTACTCTTTATTCTGCAAACTGACTGTCGTGCGATAAGCCTAAATCTACTGTGTTTTATGTTTTTCCGACGTATTTCTCTCGATGTTTTTCCGAGGTATTTCTCTCGCACGGTGGCCTTGGCTGCCAGGTCTGTTGTGTACCACTCAACCTTTCCACTGCGCACCACTGTCGCAAGACATAAGGGTCTGCAGGAAACACTTCTGCGTGTGCTATGTGCCCCGGGGAGCTACCTGCGAAGCTTAAGCCGGAAGGTGGTGCGGAAGTCTCGAGGCCGCAGCAGGGATGGGAAAAACCGAGCAGTTAAAATCGCTACTAGTATTTGAGTTCTGAATAACCGATATTTTCCAGTATTTCTTTGGTCTAGGTTATAACAGGAGTTTTTTATTTGTTCCCAGCAACCGAGTAAAAAACTGAAACGTCAGTTAGCCACAGTAGCAGTCCTAAAACTTTTCGTGTTCCAACAAATCTTTTTTAAATGAGGAGTAATTTTTGTTCGTAAAATTTGAATTGGTTTAAAATATTGCATTATTATAGAAAATGGGAAAAGCGATGAGTGCGATTTTAATAACAGAATGTTGTTGTGGTCTTCAGTCCTGAGACTGGTTTGATGCAGCTCTCCATGCTACTCTATCCTGTGCAAGCTTCTTCATCTCCCAGTACCTACTTCAACCTACATCCTTCTGAATCTGCTTAGTGTATTCATCTCTTGGTCTCCCCCTACGATTTTTACCCTCCACGCCGCCCTCCAATACTAAATTGGTGATCCCTTGATGCCTCAGAACATGTCCTACCAACCGATCCCTTCTTCTGGTCAAGTTGTGCCACAAACTCCTCTTCTCCCCAATCCTATTCAGTACCTCCTCATTAGTTATGTGATCTACCCATCTAATCTTCAGCATTCTTCTGTAGCACCACATTTCGAAAGCTTCTATTCTCTTCTTGTCCAAACTATTTACCGTCCATGTTTCACTTCCATACATGGCTACACTTAAAACTATATTCGATGTTAACAAATTTCTCTTCTTCAGAAACGCTTTCCTTGCCATTGCCAGTCTACATTTTATATCCTCTCTACTTTTACCATCATCAGTTATTTTGCTCCCCAAATAGCAAAACTCCTTTACTACTTTAAGTGTCTCATTTCCTAACCTAATACCCTCAACATCACCCAACTTAATTCGACTACATTCCATTATCTTCGTTTTGCTTTTGTTGATGTTCATCTTATATCCTCCCTTCAAGACACCAACCATTCCGTTCAACTGCTCTTCCAAGTCCTTTGCTGTCTCTGACAGAATTACAATGTCATCGGCGAACCTCAAGGTTTTTATTTCTTCTCCATGGATTTTAATACCTATTCCGAATTTTTCTTTTGTTTCCTTTACTGCTTGCTCAATATACAGATTGAATAACATCGGGGAGAGGCTACAACCCTGTCTTACTCCCTTCCCAACCACTGCTTCCCTTTCATGTCCCTCGACTCTTATAACTGCCATCTGGTTTCTGTACAAATTGTAAATAGCCTTTCGCTCCCTGTATTTTACCCCTGCCACCTTTAGAATTTGAAAGAGAGTATTCCAGTCAACATTGTCAAAAGCTTTCTCTAAATCTACAAATGCTAGAAACGTAGGTTTGCCTTTCCTTAATCTTTCTTCTAAGATAAGTCGTAAGGTCAGTATTGCCTCACGTGTTCCATTATTTCTACGGAATCCAAACTGATCTTCCCCGAGGTCGGCTTCTACTAGTTTTTCCATTCGTCTGTAAAGAATTCGTGTTAGTATTTTGCAGCTGTGGCTTATTAAACTGATTTTTCGGTAATTCTTACATCTGTCAACACCTGCTTTCTTTGGGATTGGAATTATTATATTCTTTTTGAAGTCTGAGGGTATTTCGCCTGTTTCATACATCTTGCTCACCAGATGGTAGAGTTTTGTCAGGACTGGCTCTCCCAGGGCCGTCAGTAGTTCCAATGGAATGTTGTCTACTCCGGGGGCCTTGTTTCGACTCAGGTCTTTCAGTGCTCTGTCAAACTCTTCACGCAGTATCGTATCTCCCATTACATCTTCATCTACATCCTCTTCCATTTCCATAATATTGTCCTCAAGTGCATCGCCCTTGTATAGACCCTCTGTATACTCCTTCCACCTTTCTGCTTTCCCTTCTTTGCTTAGAACTGGGTTTCCATCTGAGCTCTTGATGTTCATACAAGTGGTTCTCTTATCTCCAAAGGTCTCTTTAATTTTCCTGTAGGCAGTATCTATCTTACCCCTAGTGAGATAAGCCTGTACATCCTTACATTTGTCCTCTAGCCATCCCTGCTTAGCCATTTTGCACTTCCTGTCGGTCTCATTTTTGAGACGTTTGTATTCCTTTTTGCCTGCTTCATTTACTGCATTTTTATATTTTCTCCTTTCATCAATTAAATTCAATATTTCTTCTGTTACCCAAGGATTTCTACTAGCCCTCGTCTTTTTACCTACTTGATCCTCTGCTGCGTTCACTACTTCATCCCTCAAAGCTACCCATTCTTCTTCTACTGTATTTCTTTCCCCATTCCTGTCAATTGTTCCCTTATGCTCTCCCTGAAACTCTGTACAACCTCTGGTTCTTTCAGTTTATCCAGGTCCCATCTCCTTAAATTCCCACCTTTTTGCAGTTTCTTCAGTTTTAATCTACAGGTCATAACCAATAGACTGTGGTCAGAGTTCACATCTGCCCCTGGAAATGTCTTACAATTTAAAACCTGGTTCCTAAATCTCTGTCTTACCATTATATAATCTATCTGATAGCTTTTAGTATCTCCAGGGTTCTTCCATGTATACAACCTTCTATCATGATTCTTAAACCAAGTGTTAGCTATGATTAAGTTGTGCTCTGTGCAAAATTCTACCAGGCGGCTTCCTCTTTCATTTCTTAGCCCCAATCCATATTCACCTACTACGTTTCCTTCTCTCCCTTTTCCTACACTCGAATTCCAGTCACCCATGACTATTAAATTTTCGTCTCCCTTCACTATCTGAATAATTTCTTTTATTTCATCATACATTTCTTCAATTTCTTCGTCATCTGCAGAGGTAGTTGGCATATAAACTTGTACTACTGAAGTAGGTGTGGGCTTCGTATCTATCTTGGCCACAATAATGCGTTCACTATGCTGTTTGTAGTAGCTTACCCGCATTCCTATTTTCCTATTCATTATTAAACCTACTCCTGCATTACCCCTATTTGACTTTGTGTTGATAACCCTGTAGTCACCTTACCAGAAGTCTTGCTCCTCCTGCCACCGAACTTCACTAATTCCCACTATATCTAACTTTAACCTATCCATTTCCCTTTTCAAATTTTCTAACCTACCTGCCCGATTAAGCGACCTGACATTCCACGCTCCGATCCGTAGAACGCCAGTTTTCTTTCTCCTGATAACGACATCCTCTTGAGTAGTCCCCGCCCGGAGATCCGAATGGGGGACTATTTTACCTCCGGAATATTTTACCCAAGAGGACGCCATCATCATTTAATCATACAGTAAAGCTGCATGCCCTCGGGAAAAATTACGGCTGTAGTTTCCCCTTGCTTTCAGCCGTTCGCAGTACCAGCACAGCAAGGCCGTTTTGGTTATTGTTACAAGGCCAGATCAGTCAATCATCCAGAAATGTGTTACAAATACATTGCGTACGAATTGGAACAGCTTTATTGAGACACTAATGCTCCTGTTGCCGTGTGTCGTGGCTTAAGGTGTGCTGGATACGAGCATTGTGCAAGACTTGCCCCATCTGGTCTATACTGTCGTCTGTCGCAGTTGTCATTGGACATTAGTTGAATTACAAAGTGCTACCATCCATAGTCTGGACGTATTTGACGTAGTGCGGTATCAATGAAGTACAAACGCCCCATATGCATTAAAAGTTTGAGAACGGGAGGAGCCACAACAAACTTGCGGTATCATACAAGGAGAAAACTTAAAACTTAATAATTCCTTCGTAATATACAATAAAAATAGAAAGTAGCTGATCAGCTGCCTGTGTCCACGTAATATGCCTTTATCTGCTTGTACCTCTTAAAAACTGTCAAATAAACACGACAGACATTCTTCAACCTCAGTTTTCGCACCCTTAGCCCTGACTGTTCATAATGACCAAATAGTGTTACGATCCCCGACGACTGGTACAACATGATTTTTGAGCTGAGTTTCAAAAAATTAGAATCAATAGAAGAAAACTACCGATTTTTTTTTGTAATATTCGACTACTTACCAGTTTTCGAGAAAATCAGCAAACTCTGGACTGTGTAAGTTTTCTTTTATTTTCCTATTTAATTTAATATTTTGATTCTATGTGTCTTGAAACTGATGAGTCAAAACTGTTCAATCTTTGTTCGATTTCTACGTTTATTAAAGGAAATAACAGAGAAACCGGAAATCGGTTACTTCAAAAACCAATCATTTTGAGCGGTTTTAACAGTCAGTGAAATAAAACGATATAACTGAAAACTGGTTGTTTCAGCGATAACCGCCAACCTTAGGCCGCAGCTGTCCACCAACGAGCACTGCAGTGCCTAACAGGGGCCAGGGCATCACTAGCCAGTAGCCGCGCCACACGCCTAGTGCAGTCACTTCGCGAGACGTATGTGCGAGGGAATAATATGTTTGCTCACAACAACTACAGGAAACCATAAAGAGATCACCTCTCAGCCACCCTTTTGTCATAATCCTACGAATCTTCCAGTCTTCGGTATGTAGCGGTATGTGTACCCACAGCCAGCTCACAGACCACTGCTAATTCTCTGGAAATCCTATCACGTTGCGACAGTCCTGTTCCAGTAGTTAGAAAGCTGTCTAGCCCTCTACCCATTGCTGGCTATGAAGAAAACTATTTCAAGGAGAAAAAAAAAACAGCACACTAACTTTCAGGGAGAAATTCACCGCCTTTTGGATGCTCGCGTCCATATATTTTTTACGGTTGGTACTGCTTCTAGTGATTTCTAGTCAATGAGGTAATAGAACAGAAGCAAGCTTCTTCGCCTATTTTAGATTCAATAGTTACATTCAACTCCAACACCCAGCAATCCTCCTCTGCAAATTGCTATAGCCTACCAGTATCGCAAACCTGCTATAAACAGGAGCGCACATCTAAATACCTATCTCGCAAACCACTGCAGAATGTGGACTATGTGTTATCGATTTCTTCGTTCGTTTCCCAGTAATGTGCACAATTATCAAGGAAATATGAATGTCTGTATGCCTCTATATATACCCTAATCTCATCTATAATCACTACGCCAGATGTCGCCAGATGTAGGACTTTAATGACCCCTTACTGCTGTATCTTTACAATACGAGGATTGCACAAAGAAAATCTGGTACATCGGCATATCATCGATATCGAATCATTGTCTGTAAATATCTCCCTGTACGTGCCCTAATTTCCTTTATTGTATTCCAATGATCGCTACGCTAAACATGCGACGGCAAAATGGTATCAGAGTCTTTGTTGATAGCGTAGTGTATCGTGAGAAATAGGCCTACATCATCAGTTTTTCAGTTAAGCTACACTACTGGCCATTAAAATTGCTACACCAAGAAGAAATGCAGATGATAAACTGGTATTCATTGGACAAATATATTATACTAGAACTGACATGTGATTACATTTTCACGCAATTTGGGTGCATAGATCCTGAGAAATCAATACCCAGAACAACCACCTCTGGCCGTAATAACGGCCTTGATACGCCTGGACATTGAGTCAAACAGAGCTTGGACGGCGTGTACAGGTACAGTTGCCACAACAGCTTCAACACGATACCACAGTTCATCAAGAGTAGTGACTGGCGTAATGTGACGAGCCAGTTGCTCGGCCACCCTTGGCCAGACGTTTTGAATTGGTGAGAGATCTGGAGAATGTGCTGGCCAGGGCAGCAGTCGAACATTTTCTGTATCCAGAAAGGCCCGTACAGGACCTGCAACATGCGGTCGTGCATTATCCTGCTGAAATGTAGGGTTTCGCAGGGATCTAATGAAGGGTAGAGTCACAGGTCGTAACACTTCTGAAATGTAACGTCCACTGTTCAAAGTGCCGTCAATGCAAACTAGAGGTGACCGAGACGTGTAACCAATGGCACCCAATACCAACACGCCGGGTGATACGCCAGTATGGCGATGACGAATACACGCTTCTAATGTGCGTTCACCGCGATGTCGCCAAACACGGATGCGACCATCATGATGCTGTAAAGAGAACCTGGATTCATCCGAAAAAATGACGTTTTGCCATTGGTGCACCCAGGTTCGTCGTTGAGTACACTATCGCAGACGCTCCTGTCTGTGATGCAGCTTCAAGGGTAACCGCAGCCATGGTCTCCCAGCTGATAGTCCATGCTGCTGCAAACGTCGTCGAACTGTTGGTGCAGATGATTATTGTCTTGCAAACGTCCCCATCTGTTGACTCATGGTTCGAGACGTGGCTGCACGATCCGTTACAGCCATGCGGATAAGATGCCTGTCATCTCGACTGCTAGTGATACGAGGCCGTTGGGATCCAGCACGGCGTTCCGTATTACCCTCCTGAACCCACCGACCCCATATTCTGCTAACAGTCATTGGATCTCGACCAACGCGAGCAGCAATTTCGCGATACGATAAACCGCAATCGCGATAGGCTACAATCCGACCTTTATCAAAGTCGGAAACGTGATGGTACGCACTTCTCGTCCTTACCCCGAGACATCACAACAATGTTTCACCAGGCAACGCCGGTCAACTGCTGTTTGTGTATGAGAAACTGGCAACCAGCCCACGCGGAGTATCGTGCAGGAAGTACAGGTATGTTCCTTTGTCGAGGCGCTGCGGAATAATAACCAGTCCAAGTATGTGGTCGTCAAGTATCCTTGCCCACACCTTGATGCTGAATCATTGCTGATGAGACGTCTCAGTCAATCCCCGCGGATTATCTATAGCTCACAGATGAAAATTACTCAGATTGATGATGCCAGTATTTGCTAAGGTTGCTTCGTCAGTAAAAATGACTGATGACAGAAATGCCATAATTGTGATGGACTGGTACAAAAGCCATCGACAAAATCCTTCTCGTAGAAGGATAATCCTCGCATCCATTGTAGGTGATAGGGATAGTGCCGGCTGTCATGCAGGATACACATAACCGTACTTTGGCGTACACCAAGTTGGCGGACCACTTGCTTAGTTCTTGTACTAGGGTTCGTCTCAGTATCCTGTAGAACCCTGTCTTCCGAACCTGGACTAAGCGCAGTCCGCCGTCTCACTGCACTTTCGTCTCTCTGAAAGGACTCATGATCACACAAACGCCCAAAAATGACTTGAAATGTTGCATGATGTGGTTGGTGTCTGTGAGGATACTTGATTTAGTGTAGTCGTGCTGGCTTTCGACCGTTTCTATCTGCTTGGCTGTACACAAACACCATCTCGGCTTGTTCCCGACATGAATACCGGACCATTCTGCTGCTTACAGTGTCCTGCGTCGATCGCACAGCCACACAAGGCGTATGGTCAGCGGAACTTTTCATTAGTCAGCGCCATCTACCGTGTCAACTATGTATTTCCGGACACGGGTTCATAGGGCCTTTCTTCCTGCATTTCAAGTCATGAATCCGTCCCTACAGTTTGTTGGTTTTATTAATGTTCACCCTGTATACTTATGAAACCAATTGAAATGGCGTAGACAATTCAAATCCCCGCCCAGCTGTCCAGATTTAGGCTTCCAGTGAGTTCGCTAAATCGTTTAATGTGAATGCTGGGACAGTTCCCCAGAAAGGGCACGGCCGATTTCCTTCTCCATCTTTGCCCAATCAGAGCTTGTACTCCACCTCTAACGACCTGGTAGTTGACAGGACCTTTAACGTCAATCTTCCTTCGTTCCTATGCTATTAGTATGCTGACCTTTTACGTATCAAAGTAATCTACCTTCAAATATGAGCTGCTCAGGGAAGAAAGTGGTAAGTGCTGGAAAAAAAAAAAGGTTCAAATGGATCTGAGCACTATGGGACTTAACTTCTGAGGTCATCAGTCTATCAGAACTTAGAACTACTTAAACCTAACCAACCTAAGGACATCACACACATCCATGCCCGAGGCAGGACTCGAACCTGCGACCGTAGCAGTCGCGTAGTTCCGGACTGCAGCACCTAGAACCGCTCGGCCACCGCGGCCGGCTGGTAAGTGCCAAAATGAAAGTTTAGAGATACAATTATTAAACTTTGCGTTTGAACCACAAATGTGAATAATTTTAGTGTACATCCATTTTCTTTTGGATGGCTTTCAGTATCTATGTTCTTCCACTCATACATAAAAAGAACGGGAAAAAGACTGTAGCATATGACATATACAAAAATATATTCGGCATTGTAGTGGAGGTACCATTATGTTGCCTAAATCAAATACGCTGACAACAAAACATAATGCTGGATAATAATGTGAGAACATTTACACACAGTTACTAGAAGGCTTAACTGTACAGCTCGTTGCTTGAAAGCACTTGATCACTTATCACCCTTGTCACAGATGTGTCCCTTGTCCAAGCGTGTTGGCTTTACTGAGAAGATAAATCCATGATGATCAGGAGGGATGTAATCTGAGGGAACTGAACGTCAGCAACTGTGTTCATTTCAATGAGTCTGGGTTTGTCATATTTTAATCGAAAATTAAATACAGGTTTCTACCTCCCATGTTTCCTGAAACTTACTTTGCGCCAGATGTCATGACATAAAGTCTCACTCGAGAATAAGGCTGAAGAGGACTGAGAAGTTACCTTCCACCTACATAATGCACGTCAAAGTCACCGATTTCCAAGAAGTTTTGAACGTTTGCCTGACAATGTTTTCATCAACTTTCTCAAAAGATTTAAGAGGACAGGGGCAATTATGTCCTAGAGCCTTTTTATTTACGAGGTGCGGCTAGAAAAAAACCGGACTGATGCTGGAAAAAACATTTATTTACAATTATTTACAATTTCATGTTATCTCCTTCAATGTACTCTCCTCCTCGGTCTCTACACCGCTCCATACGAATTTTCCACTGTTCATAGCAATGCTGCAGATCATTTTCGGTAAGTCCATACATTACTTCCGTCGCTTTTTCTTGTACTGCTTCAACAGTCTCAAATCTAGTTCCTTTCAAAGCTGACTTGACTTTAGGGAAAAGAAAAAAGTCACAGGGGGCCAAATCAGGTGAGTAGGGTGGATGATCTAAGATGGGAATGTTGTGTTTTGCCAAAAACGTCTTCACTGACAACGCACTGTGAGCTGGGGCATTGTCTTGGTGAAGGATCCATGACTTTTTTCTCCACAAATCGTTCCGTTTTCTCCGTACTCGCCCACGTAGGGTAGCCAGGACGCTAATGTAGTAATGCTGATTCACTGTTTGTCCCTCTGGTACCCAATCAATGTGCACAATCCCTTTGATGTCAAGAAAAACAATCATCATTGCCTTGAGTTTCGATTTTGACATTCGTGCTTTTTTTTGTCGTGGAGAACCAGGAGTTTTCCAATGCATCGATTGGCGTATAGTTTCGGGATCGTAAGAAAAAAACCACGATTCATCGCAAGTAATAACATTTTGTAAGAAGGTGGGATCACTTTCAATGTTTTCCAGGATGTCAGAAAAAATCATTCTTCGGCGTTCCTTCTGTACAATTGTGAGACACTTTGGAACCATTTTTGAACACACTTTGTTCATGTTGAAACTTTCATGAAGAATCTGCCTAACACTTTCCTTGTCAACTCCTGTTAACTCAGACACTGCTCTGATTGTTAAACGGCGATCTTGTCGAACAAGTTTACCGATTTTTTCAATGTTTGCATCAGTTTTTGCTGACAATGGTCTGCCAGTGCGAGTGTCATCACTGGTGTCTTCGCGGCCATCTTTAAATCGTTTAAACCACTCAAACACTTGTGTTCGCGATAAACAATCATCGCCGTACACTTGTTGTAACATTACAAACGTTTCACTTGCAGATTTTCCTAGTTTGAAACAAAATTTGATGTTAACACGCTGTTCTTTCTGTACACTCAACATTTTCCGACGCACAGACAAAATGTCAACTACTTAAAACAGACGCCACGGGCAGACTGAGTGCAGGAGGCAGATGAAACTCGAGCAGTAGGCGGAGCGAGAGTCACGTGACAGGCCATGCGACGTTCAGCCTTATTGCATTCGTTTTATTGTTTCACCAGTACTAGTCCGGTTTTTTTCTAGCCACACCTCGTACAGTTGTTCCAGTACAAGTTACGTATTTCCACTTGTATTACACCTGTGAGGTGCATACCAACCTCTTCTCTTCGTCTGTTCTTCTGCCCCTTCATGACAGATATCTGAGACAGTGACAGATTGCCCGATATTAAGGCCAATTCGAAATCCTTCGCAGATTACCTGAATAGCTATAAAGATGATGATGATTATTATTATTATTATTTGCACGAATATAAATGAAGA
Organism: Schistocerca nitens; assembly: GCF_023898315.1. NCBI lineage: Eukaryota > Metazoa > Arthropoda > Insecta > Orthoptera > Acrididae > Schistocerca > Schistocerca nitens. The sequence goes on from NC_064617.1 coordinate 692,052,557, forward strand.
AATATGCGAGATACAAGCCATCAAGTCTTCTACAGCAGTCATTCAATAAAAACTTCATATTTCGTGCATTTGAGGAACATAATGGTGTGTACTTGCACTTATTATGCTAGTGAAACATATTATTTACAACAGACTTGCAAATGTACATACCTCTGAGTCATCTGAGTTATGGGGAGTGTACTCAGGATCGTAGTCGGCGTTACAAGAATCACTAAGAATGTCTTCGTTTTCTTGCTACTCCTCAAATGTGGCTATAATCTCGGAAGACGTACAGGGGCCCCTCTTAGCGCCAGCCATTTTACCTGTCGGCTTCCATCATGTCCTGTGGCAGGCAGACACTGGCATTTATCGTGAAGCTCAGTCCTGACAATTGAGGCTTTGAGATCAGAAGTGCAGCATGTCACTCAACAGTCGTTTTGAGATATATTGAATGAACTGTTTGATCTTGTATAGAATTAGTCTCAAACCTTATAGTTCCTCCCACGTGCTCATCAGGAAGAGTAAAATCTTATACAAAAATCTGTATTCATAGAATAAAGGCAAATAATAGAAAATGATAGTAGAAAGTGACTGACATCCCGTTTTTTATTTAAACAATACTCATTTTATTGTAGATATCGTGTACCTAAAAATTGTATAATTTCAAGCAAAATATTCTTTTTAATCGTTTCAACATGTTCACACACACTCCTATTATTTGTGCCATTCATAATTAAACAATACATATCAAAATAGACAAATTAATGGAAGTCAGTATCCTTTTTAATGCGTTGGCTTGTAACAATGGAGAGTTAATTCCACATTTTTGACTTGCTAAATAACCCTGTTTATTTTTAAAGACACGCATGTTCATAAACTTGTCAATCTTGATCACTGTACGAAACTTCAGCTCTAGGTTCATTGTCTTCCTGTTCACAAATCACTTTATTAATGGCACATTCTTTAGAATATTACAAAAATACTCACGAAAACGCAAAGTGGTAACGTGAATCATGCGTGAAACATCCTGTAATTTCACAGGCTTAAGACGAATGACGTCCACATTCTTGGCACATTCTGAAAATGAGCAACTATCCCAGTCGTAACTAGAGGAACTTCATATTTCACCAGTCCACTGCTACTGTGTGAAACAGTGATGCGTTTTGACAGAACAGTGTACTCAGATATTTTGTACTGTGTAACAGCCTAATCGATAGTCCTATTTTGGTGCAATGTTTCATTCACCAGCAATGTTTCCACTACTACGCTATGTACACAGAATACAAGCGATAAACGTTACATGACAATTTGTGTGCAGTCTGTACCTGTTCCGCTTTACGAACAATGTTTCCTTTCCAGTTCATATTCTCCAAATGTATGACCCTCTTTTATTTAATTACACTTCTCTTCCACAATTCAGGGCGTCGTTTCTTCTTTCTAAATTCATGTAAACTGTCTCTGGACTCGTACGAAGGTTCCATCGCCAAAGCCAATTCGAAATCTCACAGCTGTTTACTGCATCCTGCTACAGTGCTGCCATCACGCCACAGGTTCTTTCGTGCAGTATAGGAACTTGTCTCTGTGACAGCTCTCTTTTTGCACGAAACGAAATTTCAACACTGTTTCGGACAGGAAAAAAGTCCCGTTTTAGAATCGTGAGAAAATAACAACTACATTAATAACTCTTACACCCAGAAAATGATGACAAGTCCCGTTTTTTATCTCAACGCCTCAGTTTTTGAGTGAAATTAGAAAATTTTCCCGGTTTATTGTATTCTGATGCTCATAGATAGCACCAATTGCCCTATAACCCAAGATACAAGGCTGTGGCGCTTACTATTGTTTTCCTCGGAGGCGCTCAAATAATGATTGGAAACTGTCCCATCTCTACCACACCTCCAACTCAAAAAGAAAAGGTCTTTGGGATAGGCAGACGTTGCCCGCCTCGACAGCAACGGCTGTTCATAAATGTGTGAGCTCTGGGAGCACTTTTAAGTGACATACAAGATCTCTCCTTGCTGTGATGTTTCTCTCGAAGGTAGGTTGACGCAATTTGATCGAAGGATTTCCACGCGCTCTCTCGTGTGGATGGAGTCTGGCTGCCGCAGGCGTGTTGCCCCTCCATCTTCAGGGGCGGCCGCCCGTCAGCTGCGGGTCCCACAGCGGGTCGGGTTACGCGGTGGACGAGCATCGGCGTTGAGTCGGCTGCCCGACGCTCTACTCAGTTACCCCGCCGGTAAGCCCAGTTTATCAAATTTCTCGCTAAATCCCCGTTTTGCCGTGGCTCGTGTGAACTTTCCCCACAGAGGGATATTGGAATACAGCAAGAACATACAGGGTGATTCAAAAAGAATACCACAACTTTAAAAATGTGTATTTAATGAAAGAAACATAATATAACCTTCTGTTATACATCATTGCAAAGAGTATTTAAAAAGGTTTTTTTTTTCACTCAAAAACAAGTTCAGAGATGTTCAATATGGCCCCCTCCAGACACTCGAGCAATATCAACCCGATACTCCAACTCGTTCCACACTCTCTGTAGCATATCAGGCGTAACAGTTTGGATAGCTGCTGTTATTTCTCGTTTCAAATCATCAATGGTGGCTGGGAGAGGTGGCCGAAACACCATATCCTTAACATACCCCCATAAGAAAAAATCGCAGAGGGTAAGATCAGGGCTACTTGGAGGCCAGTGATGAAGTGCTCTGTCACGGGCTGCCTGGCGGCCGATCCATCGCCTCGGGTAGTTGACGTTCAGGTAGTTACGGACAGATAAGTGCCAATGTGGTGGCGCTCCATCCTGCTGAAATATGAATTGTTGTGCTTCTTGTTCGGGCTGAGGGAACAGCCAATTCTCTAACATCTCCAGATACTGTTGTCCAGTTACAGTAGCACCTTCGAAGAAAAAGGGACCAAAAACTTTATTGGCTGAAATGGCACAGAAAACGTTCACCTTAGGCGAGTCATGTTCATACTGAGTTGTTTCCCGCGGATTCTCAGTGCCCCATATACAGACATTGTGACGGTTGACTTTCCCGTTAGTGTGGAAAGTTGCTTCATCACCAAACACAATCTTTGAAACGAAAGATTCATCTGTTTCCATTTGAGCAAGGATAAAATCACAGAAATCGATTCTTTTAATCTTATCAGCTGCAGACAGTGCTTGAACCAATTTCAGACGATAAGGTTTCATAACTAACCTTTTTCGTAGGACTCTCCATACAGTTGATTGTGGAATTTGCAGCTCTCTGCTAGCTCTGCGAGTCGATTTTCCTGGGCTGCGAACAAATGCTTGTTGGATGCGTGCTACATTTTCATCACTCGTTCTCGGCCGTCCAGAACTTTTCCCTTTGCACAAACACCCATTCTCTGTAAACTGTTTATACCAACGTTTAATACACCACCTATCAGGAGGTTTAACACCATACTTCATTCGAAATGCACGCTGAACGACTGTCGTCGATTCGATTCTGCCGTACTCAATAACACAAAAAGCTTTCTGTTGAGCGGTCGCCATCGTAGCATCAACTGACGCTGACGCCTAGTCAACAGCGCCTCAAGCGAACAAATGTACAACTAAATGAAACTTTATAGCTCCCTTAATTCGCCGACAAATAGTGCTTAGCTCTGCCTTCTGTCGTTGCAGAGTTTTAAATTCCTAAAGTTGTGGTATTCTTTTTGAATCACCCTGTATTTTGTACTATCTACATGGCTATTCTGCAAATTACACTTAAGTGCCTGGCAGAGGGTTCAAAAAAAAAAGGGTTCAAATGGCTCTGAGCACTATGGGACTCAACTGCTGTGGTCATCAGTCCCCTAGAACTTACAACTACTTAAACCTAACTAACCTAAGAACATCACACACATCCATGCCCGAGGCAGGATTCGAACCTGCGACCGTAGCAGTCGCACGGTTCTGGACTGAGCGCCTAGAACCGCGAGACCACCGCGGCCGGCGGCAGAGGGTTCATCGTATCACTTTTTCACTAATCTTCTATCATTCTACTCTCGAACAGCGCGCAGAAGAAAGAACACATATGCGAGGAGGTACCAACGAAAAACCGTAATTTTTTTTTAGAGCTATATATTTTCAAATTGTTCACAAAACAATCTTATCACCGTCAAAATACTCCTCATTAACTAATACATTTGCCTCTCCGGTGCCTCTACTGTTCGAAACATTTTTTGCAGTCGCCCCTTTTCATGCATGGAAATATGAAAAAATCGCAAGCAGCCAGATCAGGCGAGTAAGTTGCGTGGGGGAGCGGAACCGTGCCATTTTTGGCCACAAACTAACAGAGATGGCTGCGTGTGCAGGTAAGTGATCGTGGTGGAACCACCACTCTCCTGTCTGCCACAGATCGGGTCTTTTTTGACGAACACTGTTGTGCAATCTTCTTAAAACTTCGAAATAAAAGGTTGAATGACGGTCTGACCTGGGGGAACAAACTCTGAATGAACAATGCTCCTTGCATCAGCGTTATTTTGATGTTTGATCTGACCTTTCTTTTTACGGAATGGCGAAGACGTCTTCTATTGGCTTGGCTGTTGCTTTGTTTCCGAGCCGTAACCATAGTACCATGACTCATGACAAGTAATGACCTTTGACACAAAATCTGTATTAGCTTCAAGCTGTTGTCTCAAAGCATGACATGTTTCAACTCGACGTTCCTTTTGATTGCCAGTCAGAACCCGAGGAACAAACTCGACAGCAGCCCTTTTCATTCCTAAATCTTTCATTAAAATTCGCTGAGCCGAGCTTCAAGATAACCCACTAATCTCTGACAATTGATCAATTGGCTGTCGACGGTCTGTGAGCATAAGCTCTCGAATTTTTTCAATATTTTCGTCGATTCGGGCAGTTGAAGGACGTGCACGACGAGGTTTGTTCAAAAAATGGTTCAGATGGCTCTAAGCACTATAGGACTTAACATCTGAGGTCATCAGTCCCCTAGACTTAGAAGTACTTACACCTAACTAACCTAAAGGACATCACACACATCCATTCCCGAGGCAGGATTCGAACCTGCGACCGTAGCAGCAGCGTGGTGCCAGACTGAAGCGCCTAGAACCGCTCGGTCACAGCGGCCGGCTCGAGGTTTGTTATCAATCGACATGTCGCCATTTTAAAATCGAGCAAACCACTCTTACACTCAAATTTTTCCCTTAGCGTCTTCTTGGTAAGCTGTTTTCGACATTAAAACAGTTTCAGCAGCATTTTTACCGAGTAGAAAAAAATTTCGCAACTGCACGTTGTTCACTTAAACTTGCTATCATAAAAAACGAAACAAGAAAAAAACAGCGCTAACAAAAACAATCACTGCAGATGAAAAGAACAAGCCAGGTCAACACAGGAGGCACTGTACTGGCAATGAGTTGCGCTACGCCGGCCGCGGTGGTCTAGCGGTTCTAGGCGCTCAGTCCGGAGCCGCGCGACTGCTACGGTCGCAGGTTCGAATCCTGCATCGGGCATGGATGTGTGTAATGTCCTTAGGTTAGTTAGGTTTAAGTAGTTCTACGTTCTAGGGGACTGATGACCATAGATGTTAAGTCTCATAGTGCTCAGAACCATTTTTATAGTTGCGCTACACACGCCTAGCGGCAGCAGAAATGTGTACTACACAGGCTCCGCCCACGGCAATGTTATACCGGTCTTTTTACCCCCCCCCTCCGCCGTAGCTTCCCGTGCAAGCTCTGATTTCCCTTACTTCATTTTGATAATAATTTCTCCGTATGTAGGTCGGCGTCAACAAAATATTTTCGCATTCGGAAGAGAAAGCTGGTGAATGAAATTTCATGAGAAGATCCCTTCGCAATCAGAAACGCCTTTGTTTTAATGATTTTCAAAATGGTTCAAATGGCTCTGAGCACTATGGGACTTAACATCTATGGTCATCAGTCCCCTAGAACTTAGAACTACTTAAACCTAACTAACCTAAGGACATCACACAACACCCAGTCATCACGAGGCAGAGAAAATCCCTGACCCCGCCGGGAATCGAACCCGGGAACCCGGGCGTGGGAAGCGAGAACGCTACCGCACGACCACGAGCTGCGGACAATGATTTTCACCCCCAATCTTGTTATCATGTCCGTGACACTGTCTCCTTTATTTCTCGATAATACCAAATGTGTTGACTTTATACGAACTTCCTCGATGTACTCCGTTAGTCGTATCTGGCAAGAATCCCACACCACGGAGCAGTACTCCGAAAGAAGACGGACAAACGTAGTGTAGGCAGTTTTTTTAGTCGATCTGTTACATCTTCTTGGTGTCTTCCCCACAGCATTTTCTGTCTGTTCTTTCCACTTTAAGTTGTTCATAATTGTTATTCCTAGGTATTTAGTTGAATTTGCGGCCTTTAGATTTGCTTGATTTATGGTGTAACCCAAGTCCAACGGATTCCTTTTAGTATTCAGGTGGCTGACATCACATTTTTCATCATTTAGGGTCAATTGCCAATTTTCGCAACATACAGATATCTTGTCTAATTCGTTTTGCAATTGGTTTTGATCTTCTGACAATTTTACCAGACGATTAACAACGGAATCATCTGCAAACAACCTAAGACGGAAGCTCAGATTGTCTCCTACATCGTTTATAATAATAAGAAACAGCAGGGGACCTGTAACACTACCTTAGGGAACGCCAGAAATCACCTCTATTTTACTCGATGGCTTTCCATGAGTTGCTACGAACTGTGACCTCTCTGACAGAAGATCACGAATCCATAACTGAGACGGTATTTCATAATCACGCAATTTGATTACATGCTGCTTGTGAGGTACGGTGTCAAAAGCCTTCTGGAAATCTAGAAAAACGGGATCGATTTGTAATCCCCTGTCGACAGCACTCACTCGTTTAAGTAAAGAGCTTGTTGTGTTTCACAAAAGCGATGTTTTCTGAATCCGTGTTGACTTTGTGTCAATATATCGTTCTCTTATAGGTAATTCAATAATATTCGAACACAATATATGTTCCAGAATCCTGCTGCCTATCGACGTTAATGATATGGGCCTGAAATTTAGTGGATTACTCCTACTGCGTTACTTAAATATTGGTGTGACCTGTGCAACTTTCCAGTCTTTGGGTACGGATCTTTCGTCGAGCGAGCGGTTGTATGTGATTGTTAAGTATGGAGCTATTGCATCAGCGTACTCTGAAAGGAAACTAATTAGTGTACAGTCTCGACCGGAATTCTTGCTTTTATTAAGCGATTTAAGTTGCCTCACTACTCCGAGCATACCAACTCCTAAGTTATTCAAGTTGGCAGCTGTTATTTGTTCGAATCGTTGAATATTTACTTCATCATCTTTGGTGAAGGAATTTCGGAAGGCTATGTTTAGTAATTCTGCTTTACCAGCACTGTCATATAGTATTTCTGTTGCTATCGCGCAGAGAAGGAATTGATTGTGTCGTGCCACTGGCATATTTTACATACGTCCAGAATCTATTTGGATTTTCTGCCGTGGTTCGAAAAAAAATTTCGTTGCGGAGACTATTATATAAATATCTAGCATTGAAGTCCTTGCTAAATTTCGAACTTCTGTAAAAGATCGCCAATCTTTGGGATTTTGCGTTCGCTTAAATTTCGCATGCTTTTTTTCTTGTTTCTGCAACATTGGTCTGACTTGTCTCGTGTACCGTGGGGAATCAGCTCCGTCGTTAGTTAATGTATTTCGTATAATAAGAGTCAGCGGAAAGAAGCTCCTATCTCAGCACAAAAAAGGCTAATATGCTCTTGCGTAAAAAATATGTGACTGTAAGTCGAGTACTAGCTGCCTCATTCTTCCTTCGTCAGCGTCTTTAAAAAATTTCCCATAAATTTTGTCATGCGAACATATTCGCGCTCTTTTTAACACGCATCTCACATCTCCCTCTCGCAAGCTTTTCGCAACTGTAATTCACTCACACCCACTAGTTCGTCAGTTCGTCGAAGAAGTCCCCATACCATACCCATCCACTCCCACTTGCCCATTTCCACTCACTCATTCAGCCCAGCTTCTTGTCATTATCTCTTTATCTCCCTCTAACTGTGACTGTCACCTGTCTTACAGTCAGAGTCTGCTTCGTTCTGACCCACTAATATTGTCTCTTCTCACCGTCACTATATCTCTCTTCTTCGTTGTCGTTGTTATAGACTGTCTTTCATTATCAGTGGCTCTCACCTACTTCCACTTTCTCTTCCTCTTTATTCCACTCTCACTGGTACCGTCTCCTTCACTCTTTTCCCAGCTTTGTTGTGTCTTTCTCAACTATGTTCCACTGTCGTTTTGCTTTTGTTGATGTTAATCTTATATCCTCCTTTCAAGACACTATCCATTCCGTTCAACTGCTCTTCCAAGTCCTTTGCTGTCTCTGACAGAATTACAATGTCATCGGCGAATCTCAAAGTTTTTATTTCTTCTCCATGGATTTTAATTCCTACTCTGAATTTTTCTTTTGTTACCTTTACTGTTTTCTCAATATACAGATTGAATAACATCGGGGAGAGGCTATAACCCTGTCTCACTCCCTTCCCAACCACTGCTTCCCTTTCGTGCCCCTCGAGTCTTATAACTGCCATCTGGTTTCTGTAAAAATTGTAAATAGCCTTTCGCTCCCTGCATTTTACCCCTGCCACCTTCAGAACTTGAAATAGAGTATTCCAATCAACATTGTCAAAAGCTTTCTCCAAGTCTACAAATGCTACAAACATAGATTTGCCTTTCCTTAATCTGGCTTCTAAGATAAGTCGTAGGGTCAGTATTGCCTCACGTGTTCCATTATTTCTACGGAATCCAAACTGATCTTCCGCAAGGTCGGCTTCTACCAGTTTTTCTATTCGTCTGTAAAGAATTCGCGTTAGTATTTTGTAGCTGTGACTTATTAAACTGATAGTTCGGTAATTTTCACATCTGTCAACACCTGCTTTCTTTGGGAATGGTATTATTATATTCTTCTTGAAGTCTGAGGGAATTTCGCCTGTCTCATACATCTTGCTCATCAGATGGTAGAGTTTTGTCAGGACTGGCTCTCCCAAGGCTGTCAGTAGTTCTAATGGAATGTTGTCTACTCCTGGGGCCTTGTTTCGACTTTTTTTTTTAATTTTCCAAATCAGTGTCAGTAAACAACGAACACACGTCTATCATGATGAAGCCAACTGATGATCGACGAAATCTTGTTAGTGAAGTAGCAAAACCACTCGAAGCTACAGGTTTTTAATTGGTAGCGATGAAGTTCGTCTTGCTGTAGGAGGGCCTGTTGAACAAACACTAATCCGAATGCCTAGGGAGACTCTTCGCTGGACTTGTAAATTACTTATCTCCCGGACCGGTTATAGTAATGGTTCGGAAATGTCTACATGTTGTGAAGACAGGCTACAACTATCCCGACTGATTCAGCGCCGGTTGCCATTAGGGGATACATTTGCATTCAAAAAGAGGGAACATTTTACATGGCGGAGATTCTGTTGAATAGCCGCAGAGGGAAATAGGCCTAGGTGACTCAAAGGAATTGATTTCACGGCTGCCAGTAACCGAGGCACAAATGTACGTAGGTGTAGACAATGGCTTCATCGCTCACGTGTGTCAGTCATTCACCTGTGTCTGCCATTCACCTGCGAAATAGCTTCGGCAGTTCGTAGCACAATCTGCCCTTCCGTGCTAGGTCAGTTTCGTAACTTAGCGTTCTGCAATATGCGGACGGAATCCTTGGACTTCGACTTTTTGTATAGATTTCGCGCGATGCTAATAGTTGTGTACGCCTGATTCCCTGCGCAGTGAAAAGTGGTTTTAACACTCGTCACTGTTTGGAACGAGGAAGCTTCAGATGCCCGGACGATCATCCCGATTAGGTTGTCCACGGCTTCCATAGGTCTGGAATGGTTTTTCAAACGATTTCCTTTACCCCACCGTTCTTCAACTGAACTGGTGTTCCGTCCTTACTGGCCACGACGCTGACGCTATGTTAAATTCTTGTCTCTTCTGCTAATAACGCTGTTTTACAACATGCGAAGTGAAAATTATTACACTTCGATCTAGTGGGATAAATAATCTCCGTTGCAACTGATTGTAAATGATCCTTCTAAGATTGAAATTGTCAGTGTTCCTACAGCAGTAGTAATTGCTAACTAATTTCATAATTCGTTTGTGACTCAAGCTATTCAACTGCCTGTTGACAAAAATCAGATCGGGGTTGTAAAACTTTCTCCACGGGGCGGAGATCGCGTAGTCATGGATCAGACTCGTTCCATTATCCTCTGCCACCCGCTCGAGTAATTCACCATCTTCATTTGTTTAATTACATCCCCGATCTGTACTGTAGTAATTAAAGTCTCCTCCAAGCACCGTGGGATCGTAGTCAGCGGTATGTGACACGTTTGCGAGACAAGAGTGAAAAGATTCATCTGGGGGCTTGACAAACCCGGCATTTCTCGGGTATCTATTTCGCCAATTTTTCTGTTAGCAACGAAAACAAGAAATGAACTGTATTATTAATGTAATATCAGAAAAAAGTTCATTTCCATTCATTCGTGAAAACACCTATGAAATTATAAAACAGTCGTACAAAGAAATTTGCGTAATGTACTGATGTGTAAGTACAGTATCCAGATTATGAAACATAGTACACTACTGACCATTAAAATTGCTACACCACGAAGATGACGTGCTACAGACGCGAAATTTAACCGACAGGAAGAAGATGCTGTGATATGCATGCGATTAGCTTTTCAGAGCATTCACACAAGGTTGGCGCCGGAGGAGACACCTACAACGGGCTGACATGAGGAAAGTTTCCGACCGATTTCTCATACACAAGCAGCAGTTGGCCAGCGTTGCCTGGAGAAACTTTGTTGTGATGCCTCGTGTAAGTAGGGGAAATGCGTACCATCACGTTTCCGATTTTGATAAAGGTCGGATTGTAGCCTATGGCGATTGCGGTTCATCGTATCGCGACATTGTTGCGCGCGTTGGTCGAAATCCAATGACTGTTAGCAGAATATGGAATCGGTGGGTTCAGGAGGGTAATACGAAACGCCGTGCTGGATCCCAACTGCCTCGTATCACTAGCAGTCGAGATGACAGGCATCTTATCCGCGTGGCTGTAACGGTTCGTGCAGCCACGTCTCGATCCCTGAGTCAACAGATGGGGACGTTTGCAAGACAACAACCATCTGCACGAACAGTTCGATGACGTTTGCAGCAGCATGGACTATCAGCTCGGAGACCATGGCTGCCGTTACCCTTGACGCTGCATCACAGACAGGAGCGCCTGCGATAGTGTACTCAACGACGAATGGCAAAACGTCATTTTTTCGGATGAATCCAGGTTCTGTTTACAGCATCATGATGGTCGCATCCGTGTTTGGCGACATCGCGGTGAACGCACATTGGAAGCGTGTATTCGTCATCGCCATAGTGGCGTATCACACGGAGTGATGGTATGGGGTGCCATTGGTTACACGTCTCGGTCACCTCTTGTTCGCATCGATGGCACTTCGAACAGTGGACGTTACATTTCAGATGTGTTACGACCCGTGGCTCTACCCTTCATTCGATTCCTGCGAAACCCTACATTTCAGCAGGATAATGCACGACCGCATGTTGCATGTCCTGTACGGGCCTTTCTGGATACAGAAAATGTTCGACTGCTGCCCTGGTCAGGACATTCTCCAGATCTCTCACCAATTGAAAACGTGTGGTCAATGGTGGCGGAGCAACTGGCTCGTCACAATACGCCAATCACTAATTTTGATGAAGTGTGGTATCGTGTTGAAGTTGCATGGGCGGCTGTACTTGTACACGCCATCCAAGCTCTGTTTGACTCAATGCCCAGGCGAAACTAGGCCGTTATTACGGCCAGAGGTGGCTGTTTTGGGTACTGATTTCTCAGGATCTATGCACCCAAACTGCATGAAAATGTAATCACATGTCAGTTCTAGTGTAATATATTTGTCCAATGAATACCCGTTTATCATCTGCATTTCTTCTTGGTGAAGCAATTTTAATGGTTAGTAGTGTATTTTTGTACGCTGGGCGCAGTTGTTCGCATGTCTAGAACGCGATTTTATAATAAGTTGACTCGTCTGTACGTGTGTGTGAGTAGTAAAGAATTAACGTATTAAAATTTCATGCATGATACATTTTTTCACATATCTCAGTCTGTATGATGTCATATCTCTAGAACTATGTGCTTAAGTGATATAGGTACATTCGGCGGCATATGTTCATACTACCTGCGAAATATGTTGGGAATAGAGTTAGTAGCAAAAAAAAAAATTGAACCTCTTGGATGATGCGGCAGGTTTTCACGCTTCTAAGAGTTTATGACGTCGTATCTCCTGATCTATTACAATGATATAATTTTGTAAGTATATTCAGGAGAATACGTGGGTACTATCTGCAAAATTTGTTGCGAGTAGAATGAGTAGCAGAGAAGAAAAAATTTAAACATCATCCACAATGCGGTAGTTTTCATGCATCTCAGTGTTTATGACGTCATATCTCCAGAGCCATGTGTGGTACCGTATGATTTCATAGCTGCATTTAGTGGCGTATGTGGATACTGCATCAGAAATTTATTGCGAATAGTAGTAGTAGCACAGATGTAATAAATTTAAACGGCGTGCAAGATGCGGCAGTTTTTCGCGCATCTCATTGTTTATGAAGCCGTATCTCCTGAGCTATGAGAGGTAGGGGGTTCTTAAACCAAAAACATGCATTTTTACAATATATATGGATTACAGTGTTAGTCAATTCCACTGCTATCAGGCCATTAATGCTGTTTGAAGGTGTGACGTTTTAGTATTTGCAGATTTTAGCTTACATGAACATCAACAAAAGCAAAACGAGGATAATGGAATGTAGTCGAATTAAGTCGGGTGATGCTGAGGAAATTAGATTAGGAAATGAGACACTCAAAGTAGTAAAGGAGTTTTGCTATTTGGGGAGCAAAATACCTGATGATGGTCGGAGTAGAGTAGATATAAAATGTAGACTGGCAATGGCAAGGAAAGCGTTTCTGAAGAAGAGAAATTTGTTAACATCGAGTATAGATTTAAGTGTCAGGAAGTCGTTTCTGGAAGTATTTGTATGGAGTGTAGCCATGTATGGAAGCGAAACATGGACGATAAATAGCTTGGACAGGAAGAGAATAGAAGCTTTCGAAATGTGGTGCTACGGAAGAATGCTGAAGATTAGATGGGTAGATCACATAACTAATGAGGAGGTATTGAATAGGGTCGGGGAGAAGAGAAGTTTGTGGCACAACTTGACTAGAAGAAGGGATCGATTGGTAGGACATACTCTGAGGCATCAAGGGATCACCAATTTAGCATTGGAGGGCAGCGTGGAGGGTAAAAATCGTAGAGTGAGACCAAGAGATGAATACACTAAGCAGATTCAGAAGGATGTAGGTTGCAGTAGGTACTGGGAGATGAAGAAATTTGCACAGGATAGGGTAGCATGGAGAGCTGCATCAAACCAGTCTCAGGACTGAAGACCACAACAACAACAATAGCTTACAAAAATAACAGTTCCGTACTTTTCATGAACTAAATGGGTCTGAGCACTATGGGACTTAACATCTGAGGTCATCAGTCCCCTAGAACTTAGAACTACTTAAACATAACTAACCTAAGGACTTCACACACATCCATGCCCGAATCAGGATTCGAACCTGCGACCGTAGCGGTCTCTGCAGCGCCTAGAACCGCTCGGCCACGCCGACCGGCGTTCATGAACTATCTCATCTACTACCTGCATAGTAACAATATTGGGCTTAGTCCGCAAGGGACCCCTAATGATCTCTTGTACATAAAGGATGTCACATCTGCTATTTCGGCTGACTTTCGCGATTAAATCTCGTTTAATTGCTGATGTTCATTCAGTGTCGAGCGAAACAATTGTCATCGTGGACACTGGCAAGAGCCGATTGTTTGCTTAGTTAATTCGGTTAGTCGCCGTAATGGTGAAGAATTTCTAGAATGATACAGCTTAGACTCGGCAGGTGTCGCGAACGGGTTCGCTTCTGCTGTCGCTTCTGCTGTGACCACTGTATTTCCCCAGATGGGGACTCTCGGCCATCAGTACCATACGATCATTCAATTTCTTTGAGAAAACCAAACCAAAAATTCAAACACGTAACGACATACTAAACGAATAAACATCTACAGAGCGGAAGACGACGCTCCACAGCACTAGCCACCCGTTTCTCGATGGCCGAGTGTGGGTGTTCTGTTTTGGAAAGATCTAAAGACGCCTAAAAAATTGACACGGTCGATAATGATACCTGCAGATAGATTACTGTCTGCCTGAAACCAACTAAAGCTGGTCATTTGTATTCATAATCGGGTATTGATGCGCCACATATCTGAATATCGTTCCTGCGCTCAAAAGAACGAACAAACTAATAAATCACAGTGTCGCCCACTGTACCACCATCAACACGTGCCCTAATTACTTAAATCTAGGCGAAGATTTATAAATTTATTGCAATCATCTGTCGTTTCCATAAAATTAGTTTGACAATAAGAACGTTCAAATGCCGTTAACAAGGTGGACTTTCTACTCTTCGGTTCTCATCGGTACAGGTGGCATTGTAAAACTTTGAACCAAATTCGGACAGGCATGGGGTGTTCCAAATAAATTATGAGCAAATGGTGTTAAATAGACAATGATAAATGGGGCTGTGGTAAAGTTCAGCCCAAGGAGCACATTCTGAAATACGTGATGGCGCGCCCTCAGAAGGACCTTATGAAATACAGTAAGACTGCTGCAGTATGCACTGAGCTCTGGATGAGCGAAATACGGCAGCTTTGTAAAATGTGTACGTACTTTATATATTATAAATGTGATTATTCTTCTCTGTATTGTGGTTACGTTTTACATACATATACAAACTTTGTTTTTACATAATACGAATATTACATTATGTTTCTCTACGTAACAGGTACTTTAGAATGAAATGTGTAAGTTTACTTTTATCGTTACAGCGCGGAACAAGTATATCTGGAAAGACTGCACGTAGATTCACGGTCTTGATGATCGGTTCCTATTTGAGCTAGGAATACGGGTAAGAGTATAGCTGGGACCAGCGGTCATTTGCATAGCAATTCAAACATCTATCTTACTGTAGCTATGTTATACACTACTGGTCATTAAAATTGCTACACCAAGAAGAAATGCAGATGATAAACGGGTATTCATTGGACAAATATATTATACTAGAAATGACATGTGATTACATTTTCACGCAATTTTGGTGCATAGATCCTGAGAAATCAGTACCCAGAACAACCACATCTGGCCGTAATAACGGCCTGGTTTCGCCTGGGCATTGAGTCAAACAGAGCTTGGATGGCGTGTACAGGTACAGCTGCCCATGCAGCTTCAATACGATACCACAGATCATCAAGAGTATTGACTGGCGTATTGTGACGAGCCAGTTGCTCGGCCACCGTTGACCAGACGTTTTCAATTGGTGAGAGATCTAGAGAATGTGCTGGCCAGAGCAGCAGTCGAACATTTTCTGTATCCAGAAAGGACGTACACGACCTGCAACATGCTGTCGTGCATTATCCTGCTGAAAAGTAGGGTTTCGCAGGGATCGAATGAAGGGTAGAGCCACGGGTCGTAACACATCTGAAATGTAACGTCCACTGTTCGAAATGACATCAATGCGAAGAAGAGGTGACCGAGAAGTGTAACCAATGGCACCCCATACCATCACTCCGTGTGATACGCCAGTATGGCGATGACGAATACACGCTTCCAATGTGCGTTCACCGCGATGTCGATAAACACGGATGCGACCATCATGATGCTGTAAATAGAACCTGGATTCATCCGAAAAAATGACGTTTTGCCATTCGTGCACCCAGGTTCGTCGTTGAGTACACCATCGCAGGCGCTCCTGTCTGTGATGCAGCGTCAAGGGTAACCGCAGCCATGGTCTCCGAGCTGATAGTCCATGCTGCTGCAAACGTCGTCGAACTGTTCGTGCAGATGGTTGTTGTCTTGCAAAAGACCCCATCTGTTGACTCAGGGATCTAGACGTGGCTGCATGATCCGTTACAGCCACGCGGATGAGATGCCTGTCATCTCTACTGCTAGTGATACGAGGCCGTGGGGATCCAGCACGACGTTCCGTATTACCCTCCTGAACCCACCGATTCCATATTCTGCTAACAGTCATTGGATCTCGACCAACGCGCGCGGCAATGTCGCGATACGATAAACCGCAATCGTGATAGGTTACAATCCGACCTTTATCAAAGTCGGAAACGTGATGGTACGCGTTTCTCCTCCTTACACGAGGTATCTCAACAACGTTTCACCAGGCAACGGCAGTCAACTGTTGTTTGTGTATGGGAAATCGGTCGGAAACTTTCCTCATGTCAGCACGTTGTAGGTGTCGCCACCGGCGCCAACCTTGTGTGAATGCTCTGATACGCTAATCATTTGCATATCGCAGCACATTCTTCCTGTGGGTTTAATTTCGCGTCTGTAGCACGTCATCTTCGTGGTGTAGCAATTTTAATGGCCAGTAGTGTAGTATATTAAGCAAGATTTGAACGACGAACCGGAAATTGCGCCCAGGCAAATTGTGCGAACCGATTAATTCCCTTTGCAAACGATTTTAATTGGGCTGAAATTAATGCTGACTAATGACATCATTTGTATGTCCACCGTTGGGATTTCACTTGAAAAGTCAGTCACCCTTATATATCTTCGGACAGCATGATGACTGATGGTTCACTTTTGGTCCACTGGTGTATCGGATCTTATTCTAAGATATGTTTTAACCGATAAAAAAAATCTTGCATCGTTTGCATCTTACGTGCAAAAAACACGTTCTTTCTGGGAGGTTTTGAAACGCGCCACTTCGGTGCACTTATACAAGTCGATCAAATTTTACACGACATTTCACAAATGAATAAAGGTAAAACAATTTTTGTTAATCCAATAATATTTATTCATTTTCGAGATCGATAGTTGAAAGTCGAGTTAAATGTCGCACGTAAAATTCGTTCTTACTTAAACTGAATGCCCGGAGATTGTTTAAAGTGAATCAGATAAACAAAAAAATGCATTTTTACGATAAAATTGAATACTCATTTTCAAAAATCTAGCTTCATTCGGAATGTACGTGAAAAAAACAAGTTTTTGTGAATATTTTTTACGCATGCCACTTCTGTGTTTCAAATCTGCGCGAATCTGTCCAAATATTTGAAGAAGATGAACAAGCACATGTAATCAAAGGTCATCCTGTTGTTTTGTGAAAGCTTTATCCGTTACCACAATATAAGCAACATGGTTCGAAAGACAACAAGGAAACCTGTATCGGATCAGTCGTCGCACGAGTCAACAAAAATCTACATCGGCTGCCAAACTGTGGCGGTCTAATGTCAGAATTCTGGTAGAGTAAAATTTGAGAAACAGACTGAAAAATGCACCTATCGTAGCACGAGAAAGGCGAATATCTCCTGGGCAGAGTTAGGGACGTAAAAGAAGAGAACCAGCTTTTTGACTCATTGGCAGCTTCCGAGACGTTTAAATCAAAACATTTTTACATATTCGTGCTTTTTACGAGTTAACCCTAGCGGAGTGAAATCTCTTAGATCTACTCCTGTCACATCTATTATGATGGGTATGAGAACAAATAGACACAAATTTGTGCTTTTAGATGGTTGATAGCATCTACAGTAGGAAGTATCCGAAAGTCGAGGTGCATCTGTAATAGGAAGCATGCCAGAATAGGGATGCCTGCATACTAAACCTTAATGATACGTTTCGTCATATTGCACGACGAGACAAATGCCTTGTTGGATGACGTGACGGCATGTGTCATGTTATACGACGTGACATGGTGTATCATGTTACTTTACTTGACACGATGAATTATATTACATGACTTGGGTACTTAGACTAACAAATAAAAAAGAGCGAATATGTCAAGACATTTTGATTAAAATATCTTTGGAACTCACAGATAAGTAGAAAAGCTATTTCCCTTATTTTACAACCCTGACTCTGCCCAGGACATTCGCCTTTTTTCTGATGCAAACGGAGCCTTTTTCATTCTAGTGTTTGTGTTTGTTCGTCTTTTGTTAGTGTATGTATGCCATTTTCGGAAGGACTTTCAGACCCGAACACTATACTGGAACACATGTGTGTGTGTGGTTTGAGGTTTTCGGGCACTATGGAACACATACACAGCAAACAGCCATTACACCGCCTCCAACTGGTTTCTAGCAAATGGCGTCAATAAACTCCTCCATATATATATATATATATATATATATATATATATATATATATATATATATATATATATATATATACTCCTGGAAATTGAAATAAGAACACCGTGAATTCATTGTCCCAGGAAGGGGAAACTTTATTGACACATTCCTGGGGTCAGATACATCACATGATCACACTGACAGAACCACAGGCACATAGACACAGGCAACAGAGCATGCACAATGTCGGCACTAGTACAGTGTATATCCACCTTTCGCAGCAATGCAGGCTGCTATTCTCCCATGGAGACGATCGTAGAGATGCTGGATGTAGTCCTGTGGAACGGCTTGCCATGCCATTTCCACCTGGCGCCTCAGTTGGACCAGCGTTCGTGCTGGACGTGCAGACCGCGTGAGACGACGCTTCATCCAGTCCCAAACATGCTCAATGGGGGACAGATCCGGAGATCTTGCTGGCCAGGGTAGTTGACTTACAACTTCTAGAGCACGTTGGGTGGCACGGGATACATGCGGACGTTCATTGTCCTGTTGGAACAGCAAGTTCCCTTGCCGGTCTAGGAATGGTAGAACGATGGGTTCGATGACGGTTTGGATGTACCGTGCACTATGCAGTGTCCCCTCGACGATCACCAGTGGTGTACGGCCAGTGTAGGAGATCGCTCCCCACACCATGATGCCGGGTGTTGGCCCTGTGTGCCTCGGTCGTATGCAGTCCTGATTGTGGCGCTCACCTGCACGGCGCCAAACACGCATACGACCATCATTGGCACCAAGGCAGAAGCGACTCTCATCGCTGAAGACGGACACGTCTCCATTCGTCCCTCCATTCACGCCTGTCGCGACACCACTGGAGGCGGGCTGCACGATGTTGGGGCGTGAGCGGAAGACGGCCTAACGGTGTGCGGGACCGTAGCCCAGCTTCATGGAGACGGTTGCGAATGGTCCTCGCCGATACCCCAGGAGCAACAGTGTCCCTAATTTGCTGGGAAGTGGCGGTGCGGTCCCCTACGGCACTGCGTAGGATCCTACGGTCTTGGCGTGCATCCGTGCGTCGCTGCGGTCCGGTCCCAGGTCGACGGGCACGTGCACCTTCCGCCGACCACTGGCCACAACATCGATGTACTGTGGAGACCTCACGCCCCACGTGTTGAGCAATTCGGCGGTACGTCCACCCGGCCTCCCGCATGCCCACTATACGCCCTCGCTCAAAGTCCGTCAACTGCACATACGGTTCACGTCCACGCTGTCGCGGCATGCTACCAGTGTTAAAGACTGCGATGGAGCTCCGTATGCCACGGCAAACTGGCTGACACTGACGGCGGCGGTGCACAAATGCTGCGCAGCTAGCGCCATTCGACGGCCAACACCGCGGTTCCTGGTGTGTCCGCTGTGCCGTGCGTGTGATCATTGCTTGTACAGCCCTCTCGCAGTGTCCGGAGCAAGTATGGTGGGTCTGACACACCGGTGTCAATGTGTTCTTTTTTCCATTTCCAGGAGTGTATATATATGGTGTTACAAAAAGGTACGGCCAAACTTTCAGGAAACATTCCTCACACACAAAGAAAGAAAATATGTTATGTGGACATGTGTCCGGAAACGCTTACATTCCATGTTAGAGCTCATTTTGTTGCTTCTCTTCAAATCACATTAATCATGGAATGGAAACACACAGCAATAGAACGTACCAGCGTGACTTCAAACACTTTGTTACAGGAAATGTTCAAAATGTCCTCCGTTAGCGAGGATACATGCATCCACCCTCTGTCGCATGGAATCCCTGATGCCCTGATGCAGCCCTGGAGAATGGCGTATTGTATCACAGCCGTCCACAATACGAGCACGCTCTACATTCGGTACCGGGGTTGCGTAGACAAGAGCTTTCAAATGCCCCCGTAAATGAAAGTCAAGAGGGTTTAGGTCAGGAGAGCGTGGAGGCCATGGGATTGGTCCGCCTCTACCAATCCATCGGTCACCGAATCTGTTGTTGAGAAGCGTACGAACATTTCGACTGAAATGTGCAGGAGCTCCATCGTGCATGAACCACACGTTGTGTCGTACTTGTAAAGGCACATGTTCTAGCAGCGCAGGTAGAGTATCCCGTATGAAATCATGATAACTTGCTCCATTCAGCGTAGGTGGAAGAACATGGGGCCCAATCAAGACATCACCAACAATGCCTGCCCAAACGTTCACAGAGAATCTGTGTTGATGACGTGATTGCACAAATGCTTGCGGATTCTCGTCAGCCCACACATGTTGATTGTGAAAATTTACAATTTGATCACGTTGGAATGAAGACTCATCCGTAAAAAGTACATTTGCACTGAAATGAGGATTGACACATTGTTGGATGAACCATTCGCAGAAGTGTACCCGTGGAGGCCAATCAGCTGCTGACAATGCCTGCACACGCTGTACATGGTACGGAAACAACTGGTTCTCCCGTAGCAGTCTCCATACAGTGATGTGGTCAACGTTACCTTTTACAGCAGCAACTTCTCTGACGCTGACATTAGGGTTATTGTCAACTGCACGAAGAATTGCCTCGTCCATTGCAGGTGTCCTCGTCGTTCTACGTCTTCCCCAGTCGCGAGTCATAGGCTGGAATGTTCCGTGCTCCCTAAGACGCCGATCAATTGCTTCGAACGTCTTCCTGTCGGGACACCTTCGTTCTGGAAATCTGTCTCGATACAAACGTACCGCGCCACGGCTATTGCCCCGTGCTAATCCATACATCAAATGGGCATCTGCGAACTCCGCATTTGTAAACATTGCACTGACTGCAAAACCACGCTCGTGATGAACACTAAGCTGTTGATGCTACGTACTGATGTGCTTGATGCTAGTACTGTAGAGCAATGAGTCGCACGTCAACAAAAAAATGGCTCTGAGCACTATGGGACTTAACATCTGTGGTCATCAGTCCACTAGAACGTAGAACTACTTAAACCTAACTAACCTAAGGACATCACACACATGCATGCCCGAGGCAGGATTCGAACCTGCGACCGTAACAGTCGCGCGGTTCCAGACTGAGCGCCTCGAACCGCTAGACCACCGCGGCCGGCGCACGTCAACACAAGCACCGAAGTCAATATTACCTTCCTTCAATTGGGCCAACTGGCGGTAAATCGAGGAAGTACAGTACATACTGATGAAACTAAAATGAGCTCTAACGTGGAAATTAAGCGTTTCCGGACACATCTTTTCTTTATTTGTGTGTGAGGAATGTTTCCTGAAAGTTTGGCCGTACCTTTTTGTAACACCATTATATATATATATATATATATATATATATATATATATATATATATATATATATATATATGTTGTTGTTGTGGTCTTCAGTCCTGAGACTGGTTTGATGCAGCTCTCCATGCTACTCTATCCTGTGCAAGCTTCTTCATCTCCCAGTACCTACTACAACCTACATCCTTCTGAATCTGCTTAGTGTATTGATCTCTTGGTCTCCCTCTACGATTTTTACCCTCCACGCTGCCCTCCAATGCTAAATTTGTGATCCCTTGATGCCTCAAAACATGTCCTACCAACCGATCCCTTCTTCTAGTCAAGTTGTGCCACAAACTTCTCTTCTCTCCAATCCTATTCAATACCTCCTCATTAGTTACGCGATCTACCCACCTTATCTTCAGCATTCTTCTGTAGCACCACATTTCGAAAGCTTCTATTCTCTTCTTGTCCAAACTAGTTATCGTCCATGTCTCACTTCCATACATGGCTACACTCCATACAAATACTTTCAGAAACGACTTCCTGACACCTAAATCTATACCCGATGTTAACAAATTTCTCTTCTTGAGAAACGCTTTCCTTGCCATTGTCAGTCTACATTTTATATCCTCTCTACTTCGACCATCATCGGTTATTTTACTCCCTAAATAGCAAAACTCCTTTACTACTTTAAGTGTCTCATTTCCTAATCTAATTCCCTCAGCATCACCCGACTTAATTTGACTACATTCCATTATCCTCGTTTTGCTTTTGTTGATGTTCATCTTATATCCTCCTTTCAAGACACTGTCCATTCCGTTCAACTGCTCTTCCAAGTCCTTTGCTGTCTCTGACAGAATTACAATGTCATCGGCGAACCTCAAAGTTTTTACTTCTTCTCCATGAATTTTAATACCTACTCCGAATTTTTCTTTTGTTTCCTTTACTGCTTGCTCAATATACAGATTGAATAACATCGGGGAGAGGCTACAACCCTGTCTCACTCCTTTCCCAACCACTGCTTCCCTTTCATGCCCCTCGACTCTTATAACTGCCATCTGGTTTCTGTACAAATTGTAAATAGCCTTTCGCTCCCTGTATTTTACCCCTGCCACCTTCAGAATTTGAAAGAGAGTATTCCAGTCAACATTGTCAAAAGCTTTCTCTAAGTCTACAAATGCTAGAAACGTAGGTTTGCCTTTTCTTAATCTTTCTTCCAAGATAAGTCGTAAGGTCAGTATTGCCTCACGTGTTCCAACATTCCTACGGAATCCAAACTGATCTTCCCCGAGGTCAGCTTCTACCAGTTTTTCCATTCGTCTGTAAAGAATTCGCGTTAGTATTTTGCAGCTGTGACTTATTAAACTGATAGTTCGGTAATTTTCACATCTGTCAACACCTGCTTTCTTTGGGATTGGAATTATTATATTCTTCTTGAAGTCTGAGGGTATTTCGCCTGTCTCATACATCTTGCTCACCAGATGGTAGAGTTTTGTCATGACTGGCTCTCCCGAGGCCATCAGTAGTTCTAGTGGAATGTTGTCTACTCCCGGGGCCTTGTTTCGACTCAGGTCTTTCAGTGCTCTGTCAAACTCTTCACGCAGTATCTTATCTCCCATTTCGTCTTCATCAACATCCTCTTCCATTTCCATAATATTGTCCTCAAGTACATCTCCCTTGTATAAACCCTCTATATACTCCTTCCACCTTTCTACCTTCCCTTCTTTGCTTAGAACTGGGTTTCCATCTGAGCTCTTGATATTCATACAAGTGGTTCTCTTCTCTCCAAAGGTCTCTTTAATTTTCCTGTAGGCAGTATCTATCTTACCCCTAGTGAGACAAGCCTCTACATCCTTACATTTGTCCTCTAGCCATCCCTGCTTAGCCATTTTGCACTTCCTGTCGATCTCATTTTTGAGACGTTTGTATTCCTTTTTGCCTGCTTCATTTACTGCATTTTTATATTTTCTCCTTTCATCAATTAAATTCAATATTTCTTCTGTTACCCAAGGATTTCTATTAGCCCTCGTCTTTTTACCTACTTGATCGTCTGCTGCCTTCACTACTTCATCCCTCAGAGCTACCCATTCTTCTTCTACTGTATTTCTTTCCCCCATTCCTGTCAATTGTTCCCTTATGCTCTCCCTGAAACTCTGTACAACCTCTGGTTCTTTCAGTTTATCCAGGTCCCATCTCCTTAAATTCCCACCTTTTTGCAGTTTCTTCAGTTTCAATCTGCAGTTCATAACCAATAGATTGTGGTCAGAATCCACATCTGCCCCAGGAAATGTCTTACAATTTAAAACCTGGTTCCTAAATCTCTGTCTTACCATTATATAATCTATCTGAAACCTGTCAGTATCTCCTGGCTTCTTCCATGTATACAGCCTCCTTTCATGATTCTTGAACCAAGTGTTAGCTATGATTAAGTTATGCTCTGTGCAAAATTCTACAAGGCGGCTTCCTCTTTCATTCCTTCCCCCCAATCCATATTCACCTACTATGTTTCCTTCTCTCCCTTTTCCTACTGACGAATTCCAGTCACCCATGACTATTAAATTTTCGTCTCCCTTCACTACCTGAATAGTTTCTTTTATCTCGTCATACATTCCATCAATTTCTTCATCATCTGCAGAGCTAGTTGGCATATAAACTTGTACTACTGTAGTAGGCATGGGCTTTGTGTCTATCTTGGCCACAATAATGCGTT
The DNA here is from genome assembly GCF_023898315.1 of Schistocerca nitens. NCBI lineage: Eukaryota > Metazoa > Arthropoda > Insecta > Orthoptera > Acrididae > Schistocerca > Schistocerca nitens. The sequence continues at coordinate 692,076,728 of NC_064617.1, forward strand.
CACTATGCTGTTTGTAGTAGCTAACCCGCACTCCTATTTTTTTATTCATTATTAAACCTACTCCTGCATTACCCCTATTTGATTTTGTATTTATAACCCTGTAATCACCTGACCAAAAGTCTTGTTCCTCCTGCCACCGAACTTCACTAATTCCCACTATATCTAACTTTAACCTATCCATTTCCCTTTTTAAATTTTCTAACCTACCTGCCCGATTAAGTGATCTGACATTCCACGCTCCGATCCGTAGAACGCCAGTTTTCTTTCTCCTGATAACGACGTCCTCTTGAGTAGTCCCCGCCCGGAGATCCGAATGGGGGACTATTTTACCTCCGGAATATTTTACCCAAGAGGACGCCATCATCATTTAATCATACAGTAGAGCTGCATGTCCTCGGGAAAAATTACGGCTGTAGTTTCCCCTTGCTTTCAGCCGTTCGCAGTACCAGCACAGCAAGGCCGTTTTGGTTAATGTTACAAGGCCAGATCAGTCAATCATCCAGACTGTTGCCCCTGCAACTACTGAAAAGGCTGCTGCCCCTCTTCAGGAACCACATGTTTGTCTGGCCTCTCAACAGATACCCCTCCGTTGTGGTTGCACCTACGGTACGGCCATCTGTATCGCTGAGGCACGCAAGCCTCCCCACCAACGGCAAGGTCCATGGTTCATGGGGGGATATATATATATATATATATATATATATACTCTATAATACGATATTTTCCACATATCCACCATGCGTAGCAATAATATGGCGTAGTCTCTGAATGAAATTACCCGAAACCTTTGACAACGTGTCTGGCGGAATGGCTTCACATGCAGATGAGATGTACTGCTTCAGCTGTTCAATTGTTTCTGGATTCTGGCGGTACACCTGGTCTTTCAAGTGTCCCCACAGAAAGAAGTCACAGGGGTTCATGTCTGGCGAATAGGGAGACCAATCCACGCCGCCTCCTGTATGTTTCGGATAGCCCAAAGCAATCACACGATCATCGAAATATTCATTCAGGAAATTAAAGACGTCGGCCGTGCGATGTGGCCGGGCACCATCTTGCATAAACCACGAGGTGTTCGCAGTGTCGTCTAAGGCAGTTTGTACCGCCACAAATTCACGAAGAATGTCCAGATAGCGTGATGCAGTAATCGTTTCGGATCTGAAAAATGGACCAATGATTCCTTTGGAAGAAATGGCGGCCCAGACCAGTACTTTTTGAGGATGCAGGGACGATGGGACTGCAACATGGGGCTTTTCGGTTCCCCATATGCGCCAGTTCTGTTTATTGACGAAGCCGTCCAGGTAAAAATAAGCTTCGTCAGTAAACCAAATGCTGCCCACATGCATATCGCCGTCATCAATCCTGTGCACTATATCGTTAGCGAATGTCTCTCGTGCAGCAATGGTAGCGGCGCTGAGGGGTTGCCGCGTTTGAATTTTGTATGGATAGAGGTGTAAACTCTGGCGCATGAGACGATACGTGGACGTTGGCGTCATTTGGACCGCAGCTGCAACACGGCGAACGGAAACCCGAGGCCGCTGTTGGATCACCTGCTGCACTAGCTGCGCGTTGCCCTCTGTGGTTGCCGTACGCGGTCGCCCTACCTTTCCAGCACGTTCCCAGTCCGTTGAAATTTTGCAAACAGATCCTTTATTGTATCGCTTTTCGGTCCTTTGGTTACATTAAACCTCCGTTGAAAACTTCGTCTTGTTGCAACAACACTGTGTTCTAGGCGGTGGAATTCCAACACCAGAAGAATCCTCTGTTCTAAGGAATAAACCATGTTGTCCACAGCACACTTGCACGTTGTGAACAGCACACGCTTACAGCAGAAAGACGACGTACAGAATGGCGCACCCACAGACTGCGTTGTCTTCTATATCTTTCACATCACTTGCAGCGCCATCTGTTGTTGAAAATTGTAACTACTGTAATTTCGAAAGTTTGTCTGCCTGAAAATGTACTGTTGTCCCAAGCATATTGCAACAAACGGTGTATTTCTATCGCTGCTCGTTTAGTTTTTATTGCCGTTTCAAATATACCGGTCATTTTTGAAAGAGCGTCATATATATATATTTATATATATATATATATCAGTTCAGTGTTAAAAAGGAGGTAAAAAACACCACGCTTCAGGTTTCCATGGCAACCAATAGAATTTATTGCTTTCAATTAGAACCTCGCCAACCCCGTCTCATTCAGTAAATAAGATCTCCACCTGGCTAATGGTTCCACACACTGCCACGAGGCCTGTTCGCACCGAGCACGTCCATAGTCACTAAAGAAGATGAGATAAGATTCCACACTGCGCAGGAGAGCACGCTCGCGAATGCTTTCAGAGCTTTCCGTACTGGTACGAGCTGTGTCAGGACGAGCATCCGGCACAGAAAACTACACCGTGCGACACAAAGTATCACATTTTTAAACCCCCGCAATTGATTCTGATTGCGACGCAAATGTTTGAAATTTGGCTCAGAGGTGCCTACAACGATCCTCTGCAACGATGCGAAAGCATGGTGCCCTGCGACGTCACACTCGGGCACGGCGACGCTTCAGACAGCAACGTGTCGACACGTGCGAAAAAGAAGGCCACAGCTCAAAAGTTCACAATGTCACATTAGCGGCGAATTTCATCACCATTCTGTCCAACGCCACCGTGGACGAGTCACACGATGAGGCCAGCAGACCCCACATTTCACCCCTGCTTTTGGCGCCTCCGCGATGTAGATCAGAGACGCGACGTCCAGCATTAAAATCGTGTGGCTTTCTTACGGGTGGCCGAGGAAAAGATTTCAGACACACCGTCATTCAGAACTGGCACGGAAAGGCGTTAGGGCGTGGCATAAAGAGCGTCATTGAAAGCACCCCTTTCGATGGGGCGTTGGTTCCCACACAGTTCGCGATCGACAGAGACACTTAGCAGTCTGATGAACGACGGGACGACATTGTTGACAGCCTGTGACACTGCTGACAGCCCAGACTTTTGAACCGTGATTTATTTTCAAATAATATTCTTAAGAATTTATTTTATTTACTAGCGATTCATCAAGAATATTAACACATTTAATCACACTATGTAAACATAGAAGCAGTTGCCAGGGAGTAACTGATGAAATCATAACCAAATTTCTTTTAACAAATGGGAATTTTATTCACTTTAATAGTGCCTAAAAGTATTTCTTAAAAGAAACGGATTTAAAATTATAATCAGAAAGGACCCTCTAAATATTAAAGTAACAACTTCTTCAGAGGCAGAAAGAAACGAGTTTTGACTGTATGAGCTTTCGGGCAGAGAACCTTGCCGCTCCCTTTTGACACGGCCGTAGTTACGACCGCCCACAACAGCCTCTGAAAGACTACACCGCTGCAAATCTGCAACAAATCAAATTACATTAAACTAAGAGTTTTAACAATTTACACAAGCACACAAACTATGCACCCCCCGTAGGAGGGATGGAAATGGTTCAAAACACTAACAATTAAAATATTAACGTTGCCACCGAAGGAGCAACTTCATTTTAACTTCTAAGAAAAGTCTTAAGGTGAAAGGCTGGCAACTTTATATACTAAAATGATCATTTAAATAAAAGCCTATGAAATGCAGTCTTATATAAAATTCTAAATGGTTGCCAAACAATAGTTAAGATGCTCTACAGTACACAGGTACCGTCTCTCAAGATCATAGGCAATAATATCAAAGATTCCAAAGATCAAAACACATTTCAGGTATTAGGCCGTTACACTCCAAGCAATAAATTCGTTAACACACCAAATCCGACAAACATGACAGAGGCAGCTACTAACGTACGGTAGATTGATAGGGAGATTACCGAACAACCCGAACCGCAGGTTGCTCTAACCCGCCCCTACTCCACAAGGGAAAAACCCAATTTATAAACGAACACCTTCCCGCGGGTGGGCAAACGGAGAAGAATGGTGGGACGACCCCAAAGCAAAACGGCTGGTGACCTCACCAAGAAAACAAGTAGAATTTAACAAGAGTAAATCAAACAACGTATCACCAATCACTTCTAATAAACTGCGATTTCTCGAGAAGACCTGGCGCAGCACCCCCAAATCGCTCTCCCGAACCGTCCGCTGCCAGCCGCTTCAACGGACGCAGGAAGGCGCGCCGATCTCCCGTCTCACGGCGTCGCAGCTCGCACCGGCCAGACTGATGTGGGTTGACTCCTGTTGCTCTCGTATCGACTGCGAAGTCACTACCCCTCGCTATACGCCGCGGCCCACTGGACTCACGTGGCGACATCACATGTGCCGACGCTCAAGACGGACAAGTCATCCTGTATTGTGTCTCAGTGCGCGACCGACCAACCCATCGATCCTACCACCAATGACCATTGCCTGAGCAACTCTTGCAGACTGGCGGCCTAACGCGCAGACTCAGATGCAGGAACTAAGCCCCGTCCGGGCGACCACTCGCTGCTGAGTTCTCTTACTGGCAGAGTGGAAAGACTCTCATTTTGCCGGCTTTAAAGGTTGATCCGAACGACAGACATCTAGCACTCCGAACGACAGACAGACACTAACTGCCTAACAAATGCGGACGAGAGACAGACTAGCAAGATGGGGACGAGAGGCTGACCGACTGGCGAGCTCACAGCGCCCCTTAAATGAACGTGAACAGGTAACCTTTCCACTTTCTCACCAGAGGGAGACACCAAAGCTGCGATTGCCACAGCAGCGCCACCGCCAGAAACGAAGGGCGACTGCTTTACACTACGCGCTGCGGTGCGCTCTTCAAAACAGCAATTTTTTTACCACGTCTCACCTTTCTCTAAGGACGTTGTGGCCGGCAGTTGTGTCCGAGCGGTTCTTGGCGCTTCAGTCCGGAACCGCACGGCTGCTACAGTCGCAGATTTGGGCATGGATGTGTGTGATGTCCTTAGGTTAGTTAGGTTTAAGTAGTTCTAAGTCTAGGGACTGATGACCTCAGATGATAAGTCCCATAGTGCTAGAGCCATTTTCTAAGGACGTTGTGGGGTTGCATCCCCATTGAACGCGGGCGCACCGCTTTGGAGTGCAGCTTTTGCTCGGGTGTACACAGTGCAACCACTGGGGACCGTTCAAACTATTCGACGAAATTTGAACGTTACCCGAAGCAGCAAATGATGTTTATGCTTTTTCAGCCTTTCTGTTTCACGCCGTCCTTTGACGTAATAATAATAATAATAATAATATTGAGCGTATGGCATTGGTGGCCGGGAGACCCCTCGCGGGGCGGTTGGGCCGCCGCTCCACAAGTTCTTTAACGACACTACGGCGACTTGCGAGTGAATGAGGATGAAATGATGATCAAAGGCACACAACACCCAGTCATCTCGAGGCAGAGAAAATCCCTGACCCCGCCGGGAATCGAACCCGGGATCCCGTGCGCGGGAAGCGAGAACGCTACCGCAAGACCACGAGGAGCAGACTCCTCTGACTTGATAACGGTGGGTTGCGTCATTGACGTATGCGTGAATAAAACTGCAAAAGTGTCCCTCTAAGACATCCATATATATTTCGGCAACACACTCGTTGCCACCCGCCTGCCTTTGTGGATCCCTATAAAAGTGTGAAGACAATCTGTGACGCAGATCTAGGTGTTTTAAAACTGGCAACCGCTTCGACACCCCTCCGTTGCCGGATGCCTGCTAGCAGGCACAAGAGCAGCAGCGTAGCCCGCCAGCATGTGCCTGGCATTCTCGTCGTGGGTTTTCCCTCTACATGTACATTTTTAAGGTCCTCAACAGAGGTGGCTGGATGGGACCGAAGGCGCTGCCAAACAGCCGTTTTGCCATTTTATTCACACATGTGTCAATCTCGCAATCCCTCTCCCTGGGGATCACGTCTCAGGAGGACGACTGGAAGGCTGAGAAAATATGACTGGGTGTTGTGTGATGTCCCTAGGTTAGTTAGGTTTAAGTAGTTCTAAGTTCTAGGGGACTGATGACCACAGATGTTAAGTCCCATAGAAAAGCACGCTGAAAAAATGTAAACACCGTTTCCTACTTCGGATCGTGTTCGAATTTCGTCGAATAATTTTGAACGGTCCCAGTGCACAAGAGAAAAAATTGTGGACGCACTGTACTCTATAGAGTGCGATCATGTTACATCTATACAATGGTCTCCGATTCGAACACAGTGAAGTAAAACTCCTGGCTTATGCAGATGATATAGTGTTACTGAGTGAAACTGAAGAAGAACTGAAAGACATGTACAGATCTCTCAGGCAGAGTGCCAGTACAATCGGGCTTTTGATTAACCAAGAGAAAACCGAATATATGGAAATAGGTCTAGTCATAAACCCAAATCCTTACTTTGAAATTGGCCAACATTCTAAATTCAGAAAAGTTCTCCAGTTTAAATACCTTGGATCACGTTTCAACAGCAAAAATATCATAACAATGGATATAGATGAAAGAATAGCCTCAGGGTCAAGATGTCTGTACTCACTAATCAGCCCACTCAAAAGTAAAGCTTTGTCAATCACCACAAAGATGAAGATATACAACACTATTATCTGCTCCATAGTACTGTACGGTTCAGAAAGCTGGACGCTTACAAAGAATGAAAGAGAAAAACGGAATGTTTTTGAAAGAAAAGTAATGAGAAAAATCTGGGGACCTGTGTTGGAGAATGGCGTATGGAGAATTCGAAAGAACAATGAAATTTATCAGCTAATGAAGCAACCCACTATCATCCAGAAATTAAAAAGTAAGAGACTGCAATGGGCTGGACATGTGGCCAGAATGGAAAACAACAGAATCACCAAGAAAGCATTTGAAGGAACTCTCCAGGCAACAAGACCATTGGGCCGACCTCGTAAAAGGTGGAAAGATGACATAGAAAAGGACATCGCAGCATTAGGAATTTCCGCAGGGTTGAGAGAGGCTGCGAGAGATAGAAGGCGGTGTGTGGTGTGCGTACTGTAAGACCTTCGGTACACACACCATCAGATTATTTGACTTGTCGCTCTAACGAAGTAGGCGAGTGTCAGCAATATGTCTCGTGGTCTCATTGTGGCGTGTTTATCTTCTGCCGTTAGGTCAGACGATAGAAATGCCACTTGCACGCTTAGAGTAGCAGATTGACGGTGACCAACTTTAAACACAACTTGATTAATTTTCACACACATTTATTAAAATAACAAAAATCATAGATATTACGTAACTTGTTTCTGGATGCTGTTAACAATTGACAATCTGAAGTTTCTTTGGTCTTGGTACGTTAATCTTATTCTCACATATCTCTGATACTTGAAAAAGTGGCTATACATTTCTCTTCTATGTACAGGAATATGATAATCTTCTTAGGCACAGACTGAAACTTGACTATAGACTGGTACAGACAAATGCAGACTAATGCAGACTGGTGCAGACTGACTCATCGGAGGTCTGTATACTCGTTATAATACCTCGACCGTTCAGGTATCACTGCGCGAGTGGGATCCGCGAGGAGAAAAGGTTCTACGTTAGCAGCAATCTCATTGGCTGCATTACATATTAATACGCGGATCGGCGGAAGCAGAATTTGGTCCATCTCTACGACAGCGCCATCTCGTAGTGCGGAGACGGACGAGCGCTGCGCCTGCGCTGTTGTGCTTAGCGGGGCGCGCTCTAGTGGGAAAGTTGTGTACGCGCTGACTACGCGGAACTATGTACACAACACGGTGGAAGCAGATCGTTGATGCAGCTATTCAATTCCTCATCGCATTGCGAACTGTTCTTTTCACCGCAAAATATGTGGGAATCAACGCACCAAGGGAGGGGTGGTCCCATTGACGCCCTTTATGTCATCCGCCGAGGCCTGTTCGTGTTGATTCTGAGAGGCGGTTCTGTCTGAAATCAAGTTGCTTGGCCACCCGTAAGAAAACAGCGTGATTCAGCGCTGGGCACCGCGCTTCTGACCACCGCGGAGGCGTCAAAAGAAGGGATAAAATGTGGGTAAGAGGGGGCGCGACGACTTTGACGTCGTGTCACTCGTCCAAGGTGCCTTTGGGAAGAATTGTGGTCAAATTTGGTGCCAACTATGACATCATTAACACACCTTACGGTCCACATGAACTTCTGAGGTCTGGCCTTTTTGTCACACGTGTCGACACCTTGGTGTCTGAAGCATCGTCGAACACGACGGTGACGTCGCAGGGCAACACGCTTTTGCACCGTTACAGAAGAACTTTGTAGCACCTTTGAGCCAAATTTCGAACTTTTGCGTCGCAAAGGGAGACAATTACGGGGCTTCGACGCTTCTAGGGCCAACAAAAATTTTACTTTCAATATTTTCTATAATTGCTTTCAGAATTTAAAAATTTGAAATTCTGTCATAATCTACTCCAACAAACTTTTGTTAAGGTTTAACACAGTGAGACAACTGTTATAGTTTTTCTTCATTTTTAACATTTTGGCGTGCATTAGGTAATCTTTGCAGCGAGTAGCTGCCAGAGAAATACACACCTCAAAAAAGGTTTTGCATCACCTCGGTTCCGAGAGCTCCGGAAACTGTACAGAAAAATGCATTATAGATCAACATAAACATCTTTCACGCCCTTTTTATTGCTCATGAAAACCACACATTGCATTTTGTACCACCATACAGCGAGACCGTCAGATTACTGTACACACCAGTACCTCTAATTCCCAGTAGCGTGTCCCCTTGCATTGATGCATGCCTGTATTCGTCGTGGCATACTATCCACAAGTTCATCAAGGCACTGTTGGTCTAGATTGTCCCACTCCTCAACGGCGATTCGGCGTAGATCCCGCAGAATGGTTGGTGGATCACGTCATCCATAAACAGCTCTTTTCAATCTATCCCAGGCATGTTCGATAGGGTTCATGTCTGGAGAACCTGCTGGCCAATCTAGTCGAGCGATGTCGTTATCCTGAAGTAAGTCATTCACGAGATGTGCACGATGGGGGCGCAAATTGTCGTCCACGAAGACGAATGCCTCGCCAGTATGCTGCCAATATGGTCGCGCTATCTGTCGAAGGATGGCATTCACGTATCGTATAGCCGTTACGGCGCCTTACATGACCACCAGCGGCGTACGTAGGTTCCACATAATGCCATCCCAAAACAGCAGGGAAGCTCCAACTCGCTGCACTCGCTGGACAGTGTGTCTAAGGCGTTCAGTCTGACCGGGTTGCCTCCAAACACGTCTCCGACGATTGTCTGGTTGAACGTATAAGCGACACTCATCTGTGAAGAGAACGTGATGCCAATCCTGAGCAGTCCATTTGTCATGCTGTTGGGCCCATCTGTACCGCGCTGCATGGTGTCGTGGTTGCAAAGATGGACCTCGCTGTGGACGTCGGGAGTGAAGTTGCGCATCATGCAGCCTATTCCGCACAGTTTGAGTCATAACGCGATGGCCTGTGGCTGCACGAAAAGCGCTATTCAACATGGTGGCATTCCTGTCAGGGTTCCTCCGAGCCATTATCCATAGGTAGCGATCATCCACTGCAGTAGTAGCCATTGGGCGGCCTGAGCGATCCATGTCGTCGACAGTTCCTGTCTCTCTATATCTCCTCCTTGTCCGAACAACATCGCTTTGGTCCACTCCGAGATGCCTGGACACTTCCCATGTTGAGAGCCCTTCCTGGCACGAAGTAGCAATGCGGACGCGATCGAACCGCGGCATTGACCGTCTAGGCATGGTTGAACTACAGACAACACGAGCCGTGTACCTCCTTCCTGGTCGAATGACTGGAACTGATCGGCTGTCGAACCCCACCGTCTAATAGGCGCTGCTCATGCATGGATGTTCACATCTTTGGGCGAGCTTAGTGACATCTCTGAACAGTCAAAGGAACTGTGTCTGCGATACATTATCCACAGTCAACGTCTACCTTCAGGAATTCTGGGAACTGGGGTGATGCAAATCTTTTTTGATGTATATATATTCAAGTTTGCACGTGGTGCAACATGTACATACTTCATATTCGGTATGTATAAAGAAGTGTCAGAGCACTTAGCTTTACAGTTCCTGACGATATTTTTGCTCTCTTGTCATAATTATAAGAAAATGTGGTTTTTCCTTCTCACCAGACGCGTTTCGCTTTATTGATGTAATAAAGTGTGGTCTGTTCAACGTAGAAAATGCAAAGCAGCAAAAAATTACACTACGTGTGTCAGAGTCTAATGAAGAAGGAAATCAAACACGTGCTAGCAGGCTCTGAGTACTATGCGACTTAACTTCTGAGGTCATCAGTCCCCTAGAACTTACAACTAATTAAACCTAACTAACCTAAGGACGTCACACACATACCCGAGGCAGGATTTGAACCTGCGACCGGAGCGGTTGCTCGGCTCCAGACTGTAGCGCCTAGAACCGCACGGCCACTCCGGCTGGCACACGTGTTAGCAGGCGGCTTTCGTGATGTTGGCGTAAAACCAAGCAGAAATAACCGTAAGTAAAAACCAACAAACTGTCTACAGATTGTTTTTCGATCAAATTATAAACATCCTTAATTACAGACCACTGATGATGCTGTACTCAAGTAAAGCGAAACACGTTCTGGTGAGAAAAAAACACAATTTCTTGTAGTAGTAGTAACGACAGAACGAAAACACTCTCAGGAATAATTTCAGACCTTTCCAAACTTTTTCTCGCTTGCATGCTTAACGTCAAATATTTAACACATAAATTAATGATACGTCTGAAGCTGCGTTATACGTGGGAGTTTCGATTCTTCAAAGAATCGACGGCGGGGGTTTCTAATTCTTCAACCGAACGAATGCGAGTGACATGCAGATTCTGGAGAAAGAGAGACTAACATCATGAAAAACAACGAGAGAAACAGAAAGCGAAAGGTAATCATTTCTCGTTGACAATAAGGAAGTGATCATTGGATTGATATGAGAGAATCTGATGCTTAATGTGAAACTTGGACAGATTACATGTGTTCGTGTGGATTCTCCAGTCTTTTCCTCTCCTGGTTGACATTTTTCTTCTCGCCTCATAAAAATCAGGTGGAGACGTTTTTACATCTGTGCTCTTTCCTCGGGGCCATATTTTCCGAGATCTTCAGACATCTGTTCCTCCATCTGACTGGTAACACGTAAGCGGCGCAGTGTGGTGGACATTTATGTGAAGTTTTATTTTTGTGCATATATATGTCGCCCTAAGGTGGGAGGTTATTTTATTTTCTTTACGATTGTACATTGCCATAAATGCCAGTTTTAACTCGTGCCTTAGTGCAATAAAATCCATCTGACATCTACACTCGCCTACGTCTTTATTATTATAACCCTACAGCTCTGCTCGGAAATTACAATGTTGCTCTAATCCCGACGTGGTCTGGGATTGTTAGAGTCATTGAGCTAATCGCGCTTCTAAAATTCTTGCTTTATGGATGTGAATATAGGCAGCGATTTTAATAAGGCTGAAGGGCGTGTAGAATACTTTGGAAGACAGAGATACAAACTAACGACTTCCGGAGAACTTCGCTCAAATTCCGACGCAGAGAATAAAGATAGAATGGGTACACACAAGAGTGGAAATGTTTTGAATTTTTTATAGCAAAATTGCCGATAAACACATATAACTTTGCTTATTCTGAAGAGGATCTCTGAACGATGTCTTTGGTCTCTCACAAAAACTTGAAGCCCTATCGAACTCAGTATCTGAACTCTGCTAAATCTCGTGGAAGCTTCGTCAGTACATCAGAGCCTTACTATGTTTCCACACAAGTAACCCGAAAAATCGCACATGGTCATATTCGCGTGTGGCTTAAGAAAATCTCATGAAATTTGTTAGTTGTTTTGCAGCGCAGCCGAACCTATTGCTGGAGCCTTCGCATGTTCAAGTGACCAAGAACATCTTAGAAAACTAGCACGCAGAAACGAAAGACGTTTCAGAATCCTAGACTACTCGCGGTAGTAGCCGTCGGCGCAACGTGTGCAGGGAACGACATCTAGCGATGATGACTTCCTCGGCGAACGAAGACCCGTAACTCTGTCGGCCTTACAATGTGCAGAAATTAAGCTTCGGGGAATCGTACTGATGTTCAATTAACGTGACTGCTTGCCGTCAGTCATGCCTGCCCATTGTGCCATTAAAGTTAAATCTCGCTTCGTCATCAAGTGTTCATAAGCGCATGGTCATCTTCTGCCAGTTCTTGCAGCAGACAACGAGAGACGAAGCGTCCGTGTGCGTCATCGTAATAAGAATGAGGAAGTTGCAGTTTGAACCACTTTGTAATTAGTGCCTTACTCAAACCGCGTTTTTTTCTCTTTATTTCGTGTACGTACTAAGCAGCTAGTACCTTATCACGTGACCGCTACATCTGACGATTAAATGAATTTGTACAAGGACACCAAAGAATGATTATGAAGGAAAGTGTGAATATTACTTACCGAAGTACTGTGTATTCGCTGTGGTGGACAGACTGATGGTGATAGATGATTTATTCATGCTATAAGAGGAATTCAAAAAGTCCCCCACCCATTTCAATTTACTTGTCAGTGCATTGGAGGGTGTGCTGTGATACACATAGAACGTCATCTCAATGGGTCTTAAGGCGGGCAACAAATAGCGTTGGTGATGCAAGCGACATGTTCTGCACGTATATCCACCTTAGTAGCGTACACATCCCCCTTTAACCAGCCCCGTAAATAGAGGTCTAATGGCGTTAGACATCTACATCTACATGGTTACTCTGCAATTCACACTTAAGTGCCTGGCAGAGGGTTCATCGAACCATTTTCATACTACTTCTCTACCATTCCACTCTCTAATGGCGCGTGGGAAAAAGGAACACATAAATCTTTCCGTTCGAGCTCTGATTTCTCTTATTTTATTATGATGATCATTGCTCCCTACGTAGGTGGGTGTCAACAAAATATTTTCGCATTCAGAAGAGAAAGTTGGTGATTGAAATATCGTAAATACATCTCGCCGCAAAGAAAACCGTTGCCGGCCGAAGTGGCCGTGCGGTTAAAGGCGCGGCTGCAGTCTGGAACCGCAAGACCGCTACGGTCGCAGGTTCGAATCCTGCCTCGGGCATGGATGTTTGTGATGTCCTTAGGTTAGTTAGGTTTAACTAGTTCTAAGTTCTAGGGGACTAATGACCTCAGCAGTTGAGTCCCATAGTGCTCAGAGCCATTTGAGCCAAAGAAAACCGTCTTTGTTTCAGTGACTGCCACCCCAACTCGCGTATCATATCAGTGACACTCTCACCCCTATTGCGTGATAACACGAAACAGGCTGCCCTTCTTTGCACTTTTTCGATGTCCTCCGTCAATCCTACCTGGCAAGGATCCCACACCGCGCAGCAATATTCCAGCAGAGGACGGACAAGTGTAATGTAGGCTGTCTCTTTAGTGGGTTTGTCGCATCTTCTAAGTGTTCTGCCAACAAAGCGCAGTCTTTGTTTTCGCCTTCCCCACAATATTATCTATATGGTCTTTCCAATTTAAGCTGGTCGTAATTGTAATTCCTAGGTATTTAGTCGAATTGACAGCTCTTAGATTTGTGCGATTTATCGTATATCCAAAATGTATCGGATTTCTTTTGACATCCATGTCGATGACCTCGCACTTTTAATTGTTTAGTGCCAATTGCCACTTTTCACACCACACAGAAATTCTCTCTAGATCATTTTGTAATTGGAATTGATCGTCTGATGATTTTACTAGACGGTAAATTACAGCATCATCTGCAAACAATCTAAGGGGGCTGCTCAGATTAGCACCTAGATCATTTATGTAAATCAGGAACAGCAGAGGGCCTATGACACTACCTTGCGGAACGCCAGATATCACTTCTGTTCTACTCGGTGATTTACCGTCTATCACTACGAACTGTGACCTCTCTGAGAGGAAATCACGAATCCACTCACACAACTGAGACGATACTCCATATGGACGCAATTTGATTACTAGTCGCTTGTGAGAAACGGTATCAAAAGCCTTCTGGAAATCTAGGAATACGGAATCGATCTGAGACCCCTTGCCGAAAGCACTCATTACTTCATGGGAATAAAGAGCTAAGTTGCACAAGAACGATATTTTCTGAATCCGTGTTGGTTATGTATCAATAAGTCATTTTCTTGAAGGTGATTCATAATGTTCGAGTACAGTATATGCTCCAAAATCCTACTGCAAATTGAGGTCAGTGATATGGGTGTGTAATTCAATGGGTTACAACTATTTCCTTTCTTGAATATTGGTGTGACCTGTGCTACTTTCCAGTCTTTAGGAACAGACCTTTCGTCAAGTGAGCGGTTGTATTTGATTGCTAAGAAAGGCGCTATTGTGTCTGCATACTCTGAAAGGAACCTGATTGTTATACCATCTGGACCGGAAGGTCGGGTGATATTGCAGTCTAGTTAATGGGTTCGCCACGGCGAATCCACCGTTGAGGAAATACGTTAATCCGATGCTGGCATACTTGACTGGTACAGTGAATCAGTGATCCATCATGTTGCTGGTACATTTACCGTCGTTGCTCTAATGTTACGTCTTCCAAATGGCTCTGAGCACTATGGGACTTAACATCTATGGTCATCAGTCCCCTAGAACTTAGAACTACTTAAACCTAACTAACCTAAGGACAGCACACAACACCCAGCCATCACGAGGCAGAGAAAATCCCTGACCCCGCCAGGAATCGAACCCGGGAACCCGGGCGTGGGAAGCGAGAACGCTACCGCACGACCACGAGATGCGGGCACGTCTTCCAAAACTACAGGTAAGTCTTCTATCAGGAAATGTGCGTATGCTGCGGCTGTGTTGCGATTTGGCAGGAGCGCAGGACCTATGACCAGATCAACAATCTTACCACACCAGATGTCCACTGAGAATCTAACTTGGAATCTTGTTTCCCTGGTGTCATGAGGGTTCTCTATGGTCCATGTATGAGACTTGTAAGTTTTCATGATACCATTGCGTGTAAAAGTAGTCTCATCTGTAAATAAAGCTCGCTGTACACTGGGTAGTGTTCCAGATTCACGTAATTTTTGAAAAACCCTGGGAAATACCTGGCACAGGGGGTTCGTCAATCAGGGAAACGTCTCTGGTATTCTGTCACAGCTGCACGGACAGTCCCGTACACAGACAACGTGTCTGCATATTCTGCATGAGTGAACATATGTGACACGTTGGCATTCACAGACACAGCAGATTTGCTCAACTGAACAACACTCAAGCAAGACACGCACACTGCCTCAGGACTGCTCAGTGCTCACTGATACAACCCACGATTACACACAGGGTACACTTGCAGCTGTTGCCTCCGTGCGATGTCACAGTGCTGCCATCTGTTGAAGAACCCCCACACCTCTTGTAGGTTGGTTCAGTCATCTGTCTCAACATTATTCTGTCCGACACAGTGCCTACACAGCATTTTGGTAAGTAATATTCACACTTGTCTTCATAATCATTCCTGGATCTGTGTAGTCTTCAAGCCGCTCCACTTCCGTAACGATCGAAAATCGGACACAAGTTAATAGGACTTTTTCGGTTTATTTTCAGATGTAGAATCATCTCACAAGTTACGTGACATTCCTCCTCAGTTAGACTGATAGTGCTATTGTGGAGCAACGTCAAATGATTAAGAAAGTACTTTGTCTGCCTCGTGATGACTCGGTGTTGTGTGATGTCCTTAGGTTAGTTAGGTTTAAGTAGTTATAAGTTCTAGGGACTGATGACCACAGATGTTAAGTCCCATAGTGCTCAGAGCCATTTGAACCATTAAGAAAGTACAAATTGTGTAGATAATTTTCTCAATCATTTGACGTTGCTTCAACATATTGTACATGAGTAATTAACTTTACGTGTCCTTTTATTTATACAAGTTTAATGTTTTGTATTTTATGCAAAACTTTAACAATGGCAGTTTACGATGCTGGATGTAAAGACCTAAGGAGATCGTGGGCTTCAATAAAGAATATACCAGCAACGTGAGCGCCTTTCATTAAATGCTTATTAAAGTGGCAAGTACAGCACATTAAAAGGAATTATCGTAAATTTTATAAATGATTTATACGACTTTCATTTAACAGTAGATGCGATGCTTCTGTTCGATTTCTCAGTGTTTCAGAAATGTTACAAGGAAATTTCACAAACTCCGTTTAATTGATTACTACAGAGATTTGTAACTTATGATACGTATAAAGAATGTGACAGGCTATGTTGTGTTAGACTATTGTCATTATTAGCCCTTACTTTATTTGCCTACGGAATGTAACTTACGAGATCCGACGTCGGCAGATGAAAAGTCACGGCCAAGCCTGCTATGAGAGCTCCGGTCTGCCGAACAGATGTAAGTGCTTTACAAATTTTTAATATCCGCGGATGCAGATAAGAGATTTGCTAGTGCGATGCGGATAGCATTTCTCTTATCCAGCAGATCTTTGCGTATCATGGTAACTGGCGACAAATGCAATTCTTTTAGATTGTTGCGGGTAGAAAGATATACACAGTAAGAATACTCGTGCTGATTCTCTGTTGAAATTGTTGCATAAGATTCAGATTTTAGGATGATTTCCCTAAGATAAAGATGAATATGCGGAGACGGGTACCTGACTGGAAATTGATCAAAAAAGGTGCTGTGAACATGTGTCCGCAAATGCATCGTTGCCACGGTAAATGACGCTGACGAATGAAATTTCCTCTGACCATGCGCCTCGTGTTCCTTATGTGTTGCAGGCTTGTGTGATTGACGCAACGTACTGTAAGCAGCAGTATGATCCGGTATTCGTGTCGGGAACAAGCCGAGATGTGTTTGTGTACCGCCAAGCAGACGGAAACGTTTGAGAGGTAACACGGCTATACTAAAGCAAGTATCCTCACAGACACCAACCACATCACACAACATTTCAAGCCCTTTTTGGGCGTTTGTGTGATCATGAGTCCTTTCAGAGAGACGAAAGTGCAGTGAGACGGCGGACTGCGCTTAGTCCAGGTTCGGAAGACAGGGTTCTACAGGATACTGAGACGAACCCTAGTACAAGAACAAGGCAAGTGGTCCGCCAACTTGGTGTAAGCCAAAGTACGATTATGTGTATCCTGCATGACAGCTGCTACTATCCCTATCACCTGCAATGGATGCGAGGATTATCAGCAGCAGATTTCCCTCTACGAGGAGGATTTTGTCGACGGTTTTTGCACCAGACCATCACAATTATGGGATTTCTGTCATCAGTCATCTTTACTGACGAAGCAACCTTTGCATAATCAGTCTGCGTAATCTTGATCTGTGGACTATAGGTAATCCTCGGGGATTGGCTGAGACGTCTCATCAACATTGGTTCAGCGTCAGTGTGTGGGCAGGGATTCTTGACGACCACATACTTGGATTGGTTATTATTCCGCAGTGCCTCGACAGAGGAACATACCTGGACTTCCAGCGGAATGCTGCGCCTGGGCTGCTTGAGAATATGCCTTTGGCAATACGACCGGTTATGTGGTTTCTACATGACGGAGAACCGCCCTTCGTAAGCATTACAATTCGCCAACACCTCAACATCATCTTCCCCGGACGTTGGATAGGAAGCGCAGGCCCTGTAGCATGGCCTGCTAGATCACCAGACTTAAATCTCATGGATTTTTTCTCTAGAGGCATCTGAAAAGCGTTGTGTATGCTGAACCAGTTCCTGATGTGCAGGCCCTTCAACAGCGTGTACACGACGCCTGTGGCGCTCTTCGGAGAGGCCAGAACGTGCGAAATAGTGCGTCAATCAGTGATGCGAAGTGTGAACACGTGCATTGCATTCCATGTTGGCCACTTTGAGCATCTGTTGTGACGTAGATGCGATGCAGCTCTGTTCTGTGTTCCGGGACGATTTGTTGTTGCACGTGCACCGTCCATTTCCGGGCACATGTTCATACAGGACCTTTTTTCCTTCATTTCTACTCAGGAATCCATCCATGGAGTTTTTCGGTTTTATTAACGTTCCCCCTTGTATTACACATGCGTTATACCGTGACGGACGGTCTATGGAATGGTGTCGAAGCTCTCAGTGGGAATCGACACTCAGTTATACTGTATATACAGGTTAGATCTTTTATAAAGTCCGTGTTGATTCTGAAAGTTGTTGTATTTTCAGATGACACTAGTGCAAAATGTGTTTCAACCTGTTTTTGTCCTTAACTTACATGAATTAGCGCCATCTCGCTTTTTAAAGAAAAAACGAAAAACTAAAAGTATTCTGTAAGAGGTACGACAATTTATCGATATAAGAGGATGTATCCCCTGTACAGAAACAATGGTTTGCCTAAAGACTTTCTGCTAACTGTAAATTTATTATTGTGCTCGAAACTGGGTGTCAAATTAAACTAAAAGCACATCGTTAAGGGAGTAGACAGGTTGTAGTTAAATATTCATATTTACAACAATCTCTAATTAAAAAACGTAGATATAATATTTATTTACGTTCTAGACACGTTTCGCCTTTAATACAAAAGGCACCTTCAGTGGATTTTTTTATGGAATAATACAGCTTTGCGTTTACGCGTGATACTTATTGATTCGAAAGAGCTCAGACCGAATAAAATTTATCTTACATTAGCTCGTCTGACCAGCCAGAAACTGCGTTTGTTTCATCTGGAAGTACGTCCTCTAACCTTTAACCAGATGAGAGAAAACACAGATTTTGGCAGCGCAAATGAGCAGCTGTAAGTAAAATTTTATTCATTTAAAAATTATGGTGTGAACCCTCTCGAATCTTCAACTATCACATGTAGAAATGAAAGTGTAGTATTCTACAAAAAAAAGTCCTCTGAAGATGTCTTTAATGCGAAATGTGAAACGCATCTGGAACGTAAATGAATATTATGTTGCAGCAAGAAGAGGGATTTGAATTTACAAAAGAAATGACTCCATCAAGACTGAAGTTTTCCTTAGTAAGGAGGGGTCTAATGGAGTCGAAGTATACTAAATTTTCCTGAATGATTACACTATTTAGCTTCAACGATTACAGAAGTTAATTTCTTAAGCTTGTAAATGAATATATTGCTTTAAAATAACCAAACAATATTTCTTCACTATAAGCAAAAAAGGGAAAGCTTCTTAATTGGTAAACACAGACGTAATAATTAAACTTTTCTTTAGTTAAAAAAAAGGTTACAAACAGATTTGTAGATTGAGTAATGTTATTAAGAACTTCTTTACTTGGATGTTTTGTTTTTCCATCGTTCCATTACCGTTAAGGAAGCCAAATTGGAACTAACGTTATAATTCATTACTTTGCACCTTTAGCTCTGGACGATTTTTGATACATATATCAAGAGATTTCCCGACCTAAGAGAACAAAACAATTGGTCTAGACCAGGAGGGCATTTTGGCAGTTTTCCCACATTTCGATATAAAGGTAATAATTTCCATCCTCCTCTCCTCCACGAGAGCGGTTTGCTGATCCTATGCACATCCATACCGTATCCGTATGAAGCCATACGGCAGAGGACTACACAGCAACCTGTTGACATCACTTAGCCTTCAGGGACTGATCTCGCAGTTTTATTACTTTGTAAGTTCTCCCCTTCCTCATATTTCACTGAATATCCAAAGAAGCAGTTCCAAATCTTTCGAGCGTAGGTGTCTTATCGCAGGAATCGAAATTAGATGGCATGAATTTTGCTTCAGTACTACTGATACGCAACGCGGCACGCTCTATGTCCTCTGGAATTTCGTTGGTTTCTGGTTACACCGTGTCATCTGCGTAAAAACTATTTCAGTGAGTGGTTATCTGGCTTCTGGAGGTCGTGTAATTCATAGCTAAACGGACAGGAGCGAGTTTAGGGAAACTATGCATAACACAAGTGACGAAGATGGGACACGAATTTGAACCCCGTCCCACCTGCATCCGAGCTAGGAGACTAATCCACTGCACACCCTCGTTCGTTAGAACTGCTTCCAGAATCAACAACAGTGGAATTCTCTGTGGAACTGATTGTGCAGCCTAGTACCTGTGCTCGGAGTCAATACAAAAGAGTAATCTACGTGGATGGAAACTTCTCAAGTCATTTCAGAGATATTTTCTGTAGAAAGTGTTCCACACCTCCCAAATGAGTCAGAAATGATACCTCCAAATCGCCGAAAGTTGACATATAAATAAATTTCTGTGCGCGACAGGTTTCGATCTTAGATCAGTCATTATCAGATCTACATAGTACTGGGTATTAACAAAACTATCCCATTTCATAAGCATACATTTTCTATAAAAATGAAGTGAGAAACTTGTGAATTTTAAGTTGCACATAGGACCGTACTTCTTATTTTCAAAAGAACCATCTGATTTTCAAGGGTATCTCTTTTACATTCATGCACGTGCGTCCTTGGGTATTTACACTCCTGGAAATGGAAAAAAGAACACATTGACACCGGTGTGTCAGACCCACCATACTTGCTCCGGACACTGCGAGAGGGCTGTACAAGCAATGATCACACGCACGGCACAGCGGACACACCAGGAACCGCGGTGTTGGCCGTCGAATGGCGCTAGCTGCGCAGCATTTGTGCACCGCCGCCGTCAGTGTCAGCCAGTTTGCCGTGGCATACGGAGCTCCATCGCAGTCTTTAACACTGGTAGCATGCCGCGACAGCGTGGACGTGAACCGTATGTGCAGTTGACGGACTTTGAGCGAGGGCGTATAGTGGGCATGCGGGAGGCCGGGTGGACGTACCGCCGAATTGCTCAACACGTGGGGCGTGAGGTCTCCACAGTACATCGATGTTGTGGCCAGTGGTCGGCGGAAGGTGCACGTGCCCGTCGACCTGGGACCGGACCGCAGCGACGCACGGATGCACGCCAAGACCGTAGGATCCTACGCAGTGCCGTAGGGGACCGCACCGCCACTTCCCAGCAAATTAGGGACACTGTTGCTCCTGGGGTATCGGCGAGGACCATTCGCAACCGTCTCCATGAAGCTGGGCTACGGTCCCGCACACCGTTAGGCCGTCTTCCGCTCACGCCCCAACATCGTGCAGCCCGCCTCCAGTGGTGTCGCGACAGGCGTGAATGGAGGGACGAATGGAGACGTGTCGTCTTCAGCGATGAGAGTAGCTTCTGCCTTGGTGCCAATGATGGTCGTATGCGTGTTTGGCGCCGTGCAGGTGAGCGCCACAATCAGGACTGCATACGACCGAGGCACACAGGGCCAACACCCGGCATCATGGTGTGGGGAGCGATCTCCTACACTGGCCGTACACCACTGGTGATCGTCGAGGGGACACTGAATAGTGCACGGTACATCCAAACCGTCATCGAACCCATCGTTCTACCATTCCTAGACCGGCAAGGGAACTTGCTGTTCCAACAGGACAATGCACGTCCGCATGTATCCCGTGCCACCCAACGTGCTCTAGAAGGTGTAAGTCAACTACCCTGGCCAGCAAGATCTCCGGATCTGTCCCCCATTGAGCATGTTTGGGACTGGATGAAGCGTCGTCTCACGCGGTCTGCACGTCCAGCACGAACGCTGGTCCAACTGAGGCGCCAAGTGGAAATGGCATGGCAAGCCGTTCCACAGGACTACATCCAGCATCTCTACGATCGTCTCCATGGGAGAATAGCAGCCTGCATTGCTGCGAAAGGTGGATATACACTGTACTAGTGCCGACATTGTCCATGTTCTGTTGCCTGTGTCTATGTGCCTGTGGTTCTGTCAGTGTGATCATGTGATGTATCTGACCCCAGGAATGTGTCAATAAAGTTTCCCCTTCCTGGGACAATGAATTCACGATGTTCTTATTTCAATTTCCAGGAGTGTATTATAATTATGTTTATAATCAAAGTTTTGATTTAAGTTTCACAAGTGTTCAATGTATCTTGAGCAGACATGCGACAAACTTTCAGACGATAGTCAAACTCGTCCCATACTTTTGCGAACATGTCTGGAGTTAATGCATTCACTATTGTTGTTACTCGTTGTCACAGTTCCCCCAAAATGGTCCAAGTTCACTATCCATCAATAAGCCTTATGGACCAGAAGTAGCCGGCTGGTGTGGCAGAGCGGTTCTAGGCGCTTTAGTCCGGAACCGCGCGACTGCTACGGTCGCAGGTTCGAATCCTGCCTGGGGCATGGATGTGTGTAATGTCCTTAGGTTATTTAGGTTTAATTAGTTCTAAGTTCTAGGGGACTGATGACCTCAGATGTTAAGTCCCATAGTGCTCAGAGCCATTTGAACCTTTTTTTTTTTTATTATACCAGAAGTAAACAACGCTTTGGTACGACTGACAGATTTCATTATGTAAAGTTTTAAAGAAGAATACCGTTTTTATTTTTATCTTATTTTTATTCACCACCATACACTATCAGTTCCTGCTTCAGGTGTATGTCGACACAGTATAAATCTCATGTTATCAAATACAGACCATGAGTATAAAGGCCACCGTGCTTCCGCTCTTCCTGTGCAATTTTTTTGCCTCGCATTTGGCGTAGGTTCAGAGCCTACGAAATTTTTCGTATGCTTCAGCAACAGTGATTCCGCTAGCCAACCTTTTTTTTATGTTCAAATGTGTGTGAATTCCTAATGGACCAAACTGCTGGAGGTTATTGACCCATAGACTTACTACTTAACTTAAACTAACGACAACACACACACACACACACACACACACATTCCCGAGAGAGGACTGTAACCTCCGGCGGGAGGGGCCGCGCGACACGCGACATGGCGTCTCCAACCTGTTTTTCAGACTGCGATCTTTTTATTCAGTACTTTCGACGTCCCGTAGATGAGTCACATTTATAAAATTCATTGTTCTCTCATTTGTCCACTTCTCAAACTCACGACAGGCTACAATACTTTTGCAGGAACGAGTGTTTTGGGAAGGAAATAATGAAAAGTTATGAATTAAAAATAAATAAAGATAAGAGTGAAGTAATGGTATTGGGAAGAGAGAAAGGGATCAATGGAAATATTTCCTTGAATGGAGAACCCCTCAAAGTGGTAGAAAGTTTCACTTATTTAGGGAGTGAAATATCTAGGGATGGAAGAATAACTAACGAAATTAATAGGAGGTTACAGAAGGGAGGCAATTTCTACCAAACAATAAAACACCTGATTTGGAATAAGGAAGTTTCAGAAAGAGCAAAACTCCTTATGTCTAAGAATTATTACTTCCCTATTGTCACCTATGTTGGAGAAACATGGAAAATGACAGAAAGGGACTGGAGCAGACTGCAAGCAGGGGAAATGAAATTTCTCAGAGCATTTAAGGGAAAAACAAGAATGGACAGAGTAAGGAATGTAGAGATTAGAAAGGACCTTAATCAAGAAAGTATGAGAGAAGAAGTTGAAAAAAAGAGATTAAGATGGTATGGGCATGTTAGGATGCATGGGCAGAGACTCCCCAAAATTATGGAAGAACTAAAGATGGATGGGAGAAGACCTAGAGGGCGTCCAAGAACACGGTGGAAAATGGGAGTGAGAATATCTGTGGAAAGGAGAGGTGTGTCCTGGCAGCAAGTGGAGGAAGGAGGAAGAAAAGTGGTGGGAAGACCGAGCCAAATGGAGAGGACTCGTCAGCACCCAGACCCGGCAGTAGCTGGAGAGGGATCCGGATGTAGATAGATAGATAGTGTTTTGGGTCATACTGTTCAGCGGACATTGTTCAACATAAGGTTCCGCACCGGACAACCCCCACGTATTCACATGATCAGCCATGACTTCTTCGGTTGCAGTGGACATTTTGTTGTTACACCGGACTGATGGTCGTGTCCGGATATGCAGTCATCCGGGTGAACAGCTGGTCCAAACATGCACTGAGCCACAGACGCAGGCCGTTGAGGGCAGCATTATGCTGTAGAGAACATTCACCTGGGCTATATTCGGACCTATGCTAACAGCTGTGAGCTGTGTGAAAATTATGCGACCCACTTGCATCTCTTTATACCTGATGTCTTCTCCGACAGCGCTGACATCTTCCAAGAGGATAACTGTCCGAGTCGAAAGTCCAGAATCGTGGTGCAGTGGTTTGAAGACCACGGCAGGGATCTCACATTGAAGTTTTAGTCACGTAGTTCGGCTGATCTGAACTCGACGGCCACATCTCGGGCGCTACCGGACGCCAGCTCTGTGCCCAAAAGTCATCGCCTCGTAAATTATGGGAATGGTGTGATATATGGATAGACGTATGGTGCTACATACCCCTGGAACTACTAAGTAGAGTGCAGGCAAAACAACATGGCTGTAGATGCGCAGTCAGCAGGGCGCGCACGCGCTGCGGGGATGCGGGCAGGCGCTGTAGGGAGAAACGCCGATCCCTGACAGGGAAGTGCCGTTCTAAACTGAAGCTTACGCTCTTTTTTTTTTTTAAATATTAAGTGTAGCCCCTTCACATATACACTTGCATGGTAACCAGTCAAAAGGATCTACTGTCACGTCTACTTTGGTTAGTATCTATAAGGAATTCCGCTGAAAATGCAACAAAAGACGCGATTAATTTTCGCCTGATGTATTAACCATTTTAACTTTCCGAGAAGCATCTCGAGTGACGAACTTTGTGCAAAACCTACGTTTCTAATGTAGCCATATTAAAATTTGCTTCTTTTGGCGAAATACAGCAGAGTTTACACAATGTCACCTCATTAACGTTTTGAGCAGACGCAACTGCAAGAGAATTCTGAAACAGTGGTTTATTATGTTTATTACGTGGTTCAAATGGTTCAAATGGCTCTGAGCACTATGGGACTTAACATCTGTGGTCATCAGTCCCCTAGAACTTAGAACTACTTAAACCCAACTAACCTAAGGACATCACACACATGCATGCCCGAGGCAGGATTCGAACCTGCGACCGTAGCAGTCACGCGGTTCCGGACTGAGCGCCTAGAACCGCTAGACCACCGCGGCCGGCCGTTTATTACGTGAGGAACTGAGTATACGTAAGGGCAATAGCTTATGAAAAAGCACATCCTCAGTGCAGAAATAAACGTGTAATGCCTTCATTAAGTCGTTCTAAACACTATTTCTCGTTTCACCGGCTATTGATGGCCCTTAAAAATTACATTCTTTCACTAAAAAGGTCTGTAGTTGGTCGACTAATTATATGGAAAAATATTCTCCTCTTTGCGTCCTCTTGCCAAAATCTCATTTCGATGTTGTTGTGTTGGCAGAAGAGTTACTAATGGAGGCCGAAATGCACGCGTTTTAGCTCAGGCAGGCTGGCGTGAGGAGGGAAGGACTATACTGACGTGAGGTCTGGAACATGACAAGGAATTAGAATTCAGAAAGCGGACATAGCTAGTTTGATACTTAACTTGAATCCATTAACGATGAACTTCGCTCTTGACGGTACATGAGTCACAATATTATCTGTTCAGAATACATTCTTAAAGTAACTGAATATGGCGCCTTGCTAGGTCGTAGCAAATGACGTAGCTGAAGGCTATGCTAAACTGTCGTCTCTGCAAATGAGAGCGTGTGTAGACAGTGAACCATCGCTAGCAAAGTCGGCTGTACAACTGGGGCGAGTGCTAGGGCGTCTCTAGACTAGACCTGCCGTGTGGCGGCGCTCGGTCTGCAATCACTGATAGTGGCGACACGCGGGTCCGACGTATACTAACGGACCGCGGTCGATTTAAAGGCTACCACCTAGCAAGTGTGTCTGGCGGTGACACCACATTAACCATTTGGAACTTTTCGAGAAGCACCTTGAGTGACGAATTTTGTGCAAAACCTACGTTTCTCATGTTGCCGTATTAAAATTTGCTTCTTTCGCCAATATACACGGGAGTTTACACAATGTCACCTCATTAACGTTTTGAGCAGACGCAACTGCAAGAGAATTCTGAAACAGTGGTTTATTATGTTTATTGAGGAACTGAGGAAACGTAAGGGCAATAGCTTATCACAGGCTATCGATGGCCCTTAAAAATTACATTCTTTCACTAAAAAGGTCTGTAGTTGGTCGACTAATTATATGGAAAAATATTCTCCTCTTTGCGTCCTATAGTTTGCCAAAATCTCATTTCGATGTCTCAAATCGTTTATGAAATACGAGAAATATTGTGGATATTTCATTCTGGCTTTATCGTTGGCGTGCGCGACCGCATATGAACGTGCTGCATACGATCAATCTTCTCGAGATTGGTGACAGATAGAGACCTCCACCCAAGTCTGAAGGAATATTCATTATGAAATTTCGTACGCAGCAACGTATTATGTAATATCCACCAAACGCAAATTTTTTCGAACTTCACTTAGTGTCCTGCTTAAAGGCAAACATTTCAATAATTATGACCATTAACGAAATGATGGGCACGTCATCATGAAGCTGACATAAATCTATAAGTAATGCAAAAACAAACTTTTTTAGCGAATAGTTTCTGTAAAATGGTTTGACAAAGATTACAGGGCATGCGCTGCAATTCTGTCATCGGACCGCGTAGCCAAACGGCCGACAGTAGGCAAACATTATCGCCATGCCCTTATACTTCCGAACAAACGAATGACCTCGGCCAGAGCTTTGGACGAAAATTGGTCAGTGCGCATCGGCCACCGTATCCTGCGCGGAATCTAGCTGATCCATTTCGCGCAGAATCGCTTTTGTTTTGCATTCCAAAGCAATGTTTTTGCTCTTCAGTGTAACATAAACTAAAGATGTCTAAATCCGAAGATTGGTTCGAACGGCACAGTGCTTCACTAGGCGTGGTTCTGTTGGAGCTGGAATGATGTTGCCTTCCTCCGACCTTTTGAGCTACCCTACACACCCAGTATTAGAGGAACACACAGTTTAATGTGGTCTCCGGAAATGTGGCGCAATTTGGCATTTTTTACATTAAGAAACATTGCCAGAAGTGAACGAAGTAATTAATCACAGATAGAAATTCCTATAGCAGCCAGGGATCAAACAGAAGGCAAGATACAGAATGAGATTTTCACTCTGCAGCGGAGCGTGCGCTGATATGAAACTTCCTGGCAGATTAAAAGTGTGCCGGATCGAGACTCGAACTCGGGACCTTTGCCTTTCGTGGGCAAGTGCTCTACCAACTGAGCTACCCATGCCAGAAGTAAAGCTGTGAGGACGGGGCGTGAGTCGTGCTTGGGTAGCTCTGATGGCAGAGCACTTGCCCGCGAAAGGCAAAGGTCCCGAGTTTGAGTCTCGATCCGGTACACTTTTAATCTGCCAGGAAGTTTCAGAAGGCAAGATCGTTATATTCATAAAAGAGGTGATAGATAATTCATCATTTTAGGAGTATGTGATAACAAATTCAGATCTAATGAAACACACACGTCCCTGTAAAGGTTGCCCAGACACTCGCATGAATGCACAGTGCACTCCCCTGTGACAGCAACGCAGGCGTGTAATCTCGCATGCAACGCAGGCGTGTAATCTCGCATGCAAACGATTGTAAAGGTGGTGAACGGCATCCTGCTATAGACTGTCCCAAGAATCTTGTGCCTTTTGTTACAATTCGTCAACGGTTCTTGCAGGCCATGGAGAACGAGTTAGTTCCAGCTTGATTATGTGCCATACGTGTTCAATTGGCGAGCCATCTGGTGATCTTGCTGGCGAGAGCAGTTGCTGTGCACCACAAAGAGCACACTCCATCGCAGCAGCCGTATGTGGAGGCGTACTGTCCTGCTGAAAAAGCACGTCACCTTCCTTTCGAAGAAACGGCAGTGGCGCGGGTATAACAGCCTGCGCGTTTTAGCCGGTACTGGTCACTTTCCCCTTCGGAAACATCAGACACGACCGCGCGTGACTGATGGGTCGCCACACCAAGAAGCCTGGGATGGGAGCTGTGTGTCGTTGACAAATGCACTACGGATTAGGCAGCTTTCCAGGCGTACCCCGTGTACATCCACCTGTCCCATTCTGACAGAAAGTACTCTCATCGCTGAAGATAGCAGAGCGCCATTCCACTCTCCAGTCTTTCACGACACCAGATTAGCATGCTTGGCAGTGTCGTAGTGTCTGGCCTGGCCTGGCGGACACGTGATGTTAGTACTGCTGCCAGCAATGGTCCGTGATGACACGGCAGGTGCAAAATGTTACCATATTTCGTCCTTGGATGATTTTCGGTTAGCCACTGCTGCTCGCTCAGTGCCTCGAAATTGACGTGCCTGTGCAACCTCTTTGAAATTGCTGAAGCTTTGATTGTACTACAGAATAGATTGGCAAACACTGTTCACCCCTAAACTCAACACTGTTACTGCCTGCAGAATCAAAACAGAGGCTGCATACACCGGTCACCTGAGCGCCATCTGATCGCCGACAGGAATGACACATGTATCACTAACATTGCCACCACTCAGTATGCACATATTAAAACACGGTGCCAATGAATACACTTCTTGAAGGTGTTGCATTTTTTTCCCCGGCAGTTAGAAAAAAAAAGTGTTGTTTTATGTCTTTGTACAGGGTGTCTGTCCCCAGTAGCTGAGTGGTGAGCGCGACAGAATGTCAGTCCTAAGGGCCTGGGTTCGATTCCCGGCTGGGTCGGAGATTTTCTCCGCTCAGGGACTGGGCGTTGTGTTGTCCTAATCATCATCGTTTCATCCCCATCGGGCCGGCGGGAGTGGCCGAGCGGTTCTAGGCGCTACAGTCTGGAACCGCGCGACCGCTACGGTCGCAGGTTCGAATCATGCCTCGGGCATGGATGTGTATGATGTCCTTTGGTTAGTTAGGTTCAAGTAGTTCTAAGTTCTAGGGGTGATGACCTCAGAAGGTAAGTCCCATAGTGCTCAGAGCCATTTGAACCATCCCCATCGACGCGCAAGTCGCCGAAGTGGCGTCAAATCGAAAGACTTGAACCCGGCGAACGGTCTACCCGACGGGAGGCCCTGGTCACACGGCTCAATCAATTTGTACACGGTCACAATCACATTAATGTGACGACCGCCTATGTTCGACGTCAACGTGCAAGAACCACTCACAGGCGGCAAGTGGCAGCACTAGCAGTGGAGGGTATAAAGGCGTGTCGGGGGAGGGGGAGGGGAGGGGGGGACACGTGGAAAACAGTGCAGTCATTGTCATAAGGCGGAAACGGAGCGATTTACCTGACGTCCAAAAGAGCATTATCATTGGCTTTCGGACCAAGGGTGGAAGAAATTCCGAAACTAAATCTGTAAACTGGTGGCCTGTCGCTGTGGTTAAGTATACCGTGCATAGCAAAATAGCGCTATCCGAAACCGGCGTCAAGGGGCCGTATATGACAGGTGTGAACGACTGCTGCCGAGGTGTGCTCGGGTGGATAGATGTGCAACAGTTGAACAACTGACTGCCCGGGTGAACCGAGGGGCTACCAACAGTGTCTCCTCAACAACCGTGCAGCGAACGTTGCCGCGGATGCTGACTGCTATTCGTCAGCAACGAGGGCTGGTATCTGCACGCCCATACTGCAATCTAAAGTCCGCTGAGTGACGACAGGTGGCCTTTACAGATGAATTACGTTTTATGCTCCATCTGGTACATGGCCTTTGCCTTTGGCGTGTACGGCGTGAAACGTCTGAAAAAAAAAGAACAAAGAGGGAGCGTTATGATCTAGGGAATGTTTTTGTGACGTTCCCTGGGTGATCTTATCATTCTTGAAGGAGCAATGGATTAATACAAGTATGCATCTATCCTTGGGGAACACGTCCACCCCTATACGCAGTTTGTTTTCCCTCAAGACGATGGCAGCTATCAGCAGGACAATGCAACATGTCACACAGCTTTCATTGTACCCAGCACCAGAATGAGTTAAACGTACTCCTCCGGTCACTAAACTCCCCGGATTAAAACCCAGTCGAGAATCTGTGGGACCACCTCGGCAGAGTTGTTCGTGTCATGGATCCTCAACCGAGATAGCCGGCCGGTGTGGCCGAGCCGTTCTAGGCGCTTCAGTTTGGAACCGTGTGACCGCTACGGTCGCAGGTTCGAATCCTGCCTCGGGCATGGATGTGTGTGATGTCCTTAGGTTAGTTAGGTTTAAGTAGTTCTAAGTTCTAGGGGACTGATGACCTCAGAAGTTAAGTCCCATAGTGCTCAGAGCCATTTGAACCATTTGAACATCAACCGAGATATCTAGCGCAGCTGGCCACGATACTGTTGTCGGCATGGCTCGACATCACTCTCGGTACTTTTCAGAACCTCATTTGACTCTCCCCGTGCCCGAATCGTTGCAGTCCGCGCTGCAAAAGGTGTTTTCAGGTTTTTTTACTAGTGGTAACATTAATGTAACTGGACAGTGTATTACTGTTTTCATTCCAACGTGTTAAGTTTCTTTTTTACTTTGTATACCAACTGCTTGTTGTGTTTTCTAAAGCTTCTATGATGATTCTGTGGCGGATAAATACACAGATAAAATCTCGCTCGTACATCTGATGCCAGTGAACTGACTCTCCATGGTATATTTCTTACACTATGTCGTATTGATGGTGATCGAAGATTGAAACCAGTCTTGAATGAAGATATATTAATACAACAGCTAATGGCGGTTTTAAAGATGTTATTTTTAAATTATTTCAAAGAGTTAAGCATATAGACAGTCTCCTTATGCTGAACAATAGGAGTTGCGAGTCTCTGTTTCGAAAGAAACCCCGCTGCTCAAAGAAGTGAGGGGGACACGAGACAACGCAGTAGCTGTGGGAATGCCTGCCAGTTTCCCGAGTGGTTTGCATAAGGGGGCGTCTCTGTCGGAGGTCGTGCGCCGCGCGCTCCACATACTGGGTCGGCAATTTTCTTTATCGCGCCGGTAATTTTAACCGGCCGTGTTTCGCTACCGCGTCATACCGGCCGGAAAGCGGAGCAAACCTGTTCTTACGTCGCCCCTAAGTAGTCGAGTTACGGGCACGGCCTTCCTCCGGTCCGTAACAACGGCGTACGCAACAGACTCATCTGAGGCAATATTGCGGACGCTAGCGAGTGCAGCATAGCTGGAATGTTATGCTTAATATTCCTGCAGCGCCAACCGCTTTTCAGCCATTAGCGCTTGAAAGGTGATGAGGGACGCAGGATTTTCTTGTTGCTCATAGTAGACCAGGTCTGAAAGTATGCCAGCAGACCAATTATAGTAATACTAAAATAAAGTACAGCGAATGAAGAAAGTTGTAAAATAAAAAAAATTAGTCGTTGAACTAGTTATTGAGTTTTCATATGTGCTGTCAGGAATGTCACAGTAGTGTTAATTGATGAGAAGTCCTCTTGTGTAACAGAAGTGATATCTGGTGCTTCCCAAGGAAATGTTACAAACCTTTTGCTGTTCTTAATTTGCCGGCCTGTGTGACCGAGCGGTTCTAGGCGCTACAGTCTGGAACCGCGCGACCGCTACGGTCGCAGATTCGAATCCTACCTCGGACATGGATGTGTGTGATGTTCTTAGGTTAGTTAGGTGTAAGTAGTTCTAAGTTCTAGGGCACTGATGACCTCAGATGTTAAGTCCCATAGTGCTCAGAGCCATTTGAACCATTTGTTCTTAATCTATATAAATTATTTACGTGACTATCTGAACAGCCCTGTTAGATTATCTGCAGATGACGCTGTCATATACCTTCTGGTAAAGGTATCAGAACTCAAAAGGAATTACAAAATGATTAGACAAGATATTTACGTGATGCGAAACGTGGCAGTTGATCCAACACAATAAAAATATGATCAATTGCACGATAGAGAACACAAATTTAAAGTTTGTAGATTTATCTAAATACCTAGGGACTACAGTTACAAACAACTTAAATTGTAACCATGACATAGAAAAAGTTATGGAAAAGGCGAATTAAAGACTACGCTTTATTGGCAGAATACTTAGAAGTTGCAACAGATCTACTAAACAAACTGTCTACACTGCGCTTGGCCGCCCTCTTGTAGAGTACTGCTGTGCGATGTGGAATGCTTATCACCTAGCATTGACAGATGACAGATGACATCGAAAAACGTCAAAGAATGGTAACACTGTTTTGTAATATCGCGAAATAAGGGAAAGAGTATCACGAAGAGGATAAACAATCTCGGGTAGCAACTTTTAAAACAAAGGAGTTTTTTGTTGTTGTGATTTTTTGCCACGAAATTTAAGTCACCAACTTTCTCCTCCGAATGCCAAAATATTTGTTGCCTCTCATCTACATAGGGAGAAATGACCACCGGAATAAAATAAAATCAGAGATCACGCGGGAAGATTTAGAAGTTCAGTTTTCTCACGTGCCAGAGTGAAACCGTCGAAAATTAGTCCGAATGTGATTCTATGAACTGTCTGCCTAACACTTTTCGGTGCAGGTGTAAGGAAAACAATAATTTCGGTGTAGGTGTAAGGCAACTGAAGACAACGAGTGGATAGTCATGAAAAATACTAAACAGTGGAATAAAATTGATCTGGACAGATTTTGATAACGTAAATAGGATTTTAGAAACTAAGCGTATGAATTGCTGAAGTTTAGTCATCGTTCTCGGACCCAAGTCTCACACAAAATAAAGCCATTCAGTGGTTAAGGCATCAGACTCGCATCGGGGGAAGGGGGGTTCAAATTCGCGACTGGCAGCGGCAGTTCAAATTTAGGTTTCCGGTAGGTTTTGTAACACGATTAAGGCGACTACCGAGATGATACCTTTGGGAAAAAAAAAGAACACGAAGCCATTTGCTTGTGTTCCGTTTCTGATTACTTCGTCGGCTACTGCCTCAGATTTATTTTATTTTATTTGCGACTTGAGAGTAGCGAGTTCCTTTGCAGCTTCAAACCAAATGCGAGTTCCTGCTCTGTTCGAGCATTGAAGTCACCATCTGTTTCCTTTAGCTTGGGCGCTAGCGGCTAGGCGATGTACTGTCCTCTGATGAGAAGACTACGCTCTACAGGAATGGGGCAACGAATCGGATGTGTGGTGTGACATACGGGACATTTACACGCTCAGATATTTGCACCGACTTGTCTGTACTGACAGTGCTGCAGTGTTTGCACAGACAACACGTTGTGCGTGAAGAATCACCGCCTGAAAATTTTGTTTGTGCGAAGTTTGACGGCACTTGAATTGACTCAAGATGTATATGCAGACCAGATGAAGTGCTTCAGTACTTCATATATGCCACGACATATTTCCAGCATGATGTGGATCAACGATAAAGGTGATATCACGGCAGAAAATTTCAGATCAGCATAGCTTGTGTCAGTTGACAAGTACCTCAATTTTACTGCCTCCTTATTACTATAACTCTTTCACAGGCATTTATCGAGTTTCTCATTTCAGTAGTAATGTACTGCAACAACACAAAGAATGTCTCTTCATCCTAGCTTGTTAAACTAGGCCTCTTTTTTTTTAATTTTTATCTCTTTCAAAAGATTAACATGCGGAAGCGATACACGATTTGGAAGCCAATTTTTTGTCCTTCTCTGTGCTGATATTTTTTCCTTTCCTAACTTCCGAAATAATGGGACTAGACAGAATAATTATCTTACGAGCAAATTTAATTAGTTTGGCCATGATCAGAAAATACCTGCGCTCTCGGGCCACCGATTCGGCTGTGTGCGAAAGGTGCATTGCGATTGGAAGGTGTAAAGACGAACTGAATACTGCAAACCGGATGTGCGGACGGTTGTTGCGAGCATGTCTGCTCAGACAACATTTTGTAAAAACATTTTCATGAAATTAAAGTCTGTAAAAATTGTAACTGTAATGGTTCAAATGGCTCTGAGCACTATGGGACTCAACTGCTGAGGTCATTAGTCGCCTAGAACTTAGAACTAGTTAAACCTAACTAACCTAAGGACATCACAAACATCCATGCCCGAGGCAGGATTCGAACCTGCGACCGTAGCGGTCTCGCGGCTCCAGACTGCAGCGCCTTTAACCGCACGGCCACTTCGGCCGGCTTGTAACTGTAACTTGGTGAGGTATTAAATCATGTCCTCTAACCTCTTCAGCATTTTGTTATTTTTAGAATAATATTAGTCAGATTCTTCATTCGTATGTGCACGGTGTTCGTCGCTGTCGAGTACGTAGTTTATAAAGACTGGAATTGTGTATGCAACTATTGAATAGCGCTTTTTCGTCATGAAACACATTCTGTTTCAATCACTTAAAATACGGCTAATGGTAGAGTGTTCTCGTCCATTTCTCGTTAAATTGAGATGTGATACATGCATACACGTTTCACTAGATCTCCCCTTTGACACAGAGGCTACGTAAAAAAGAAAAACAACAGCCCTCAACGTAACACAACAGGGCTGACAGAATCTGCTAGTAAGCCATTTTATTCGGACGGGGCAGAAGGTAGCAGGGAGAAGGACTGTTTGTCCGCTCCCCGCCACACCCTTCTTCTCGGCTGCTTGCTGTAAATACTTACTTTGCTCCTTTTTGACAGTGTGTCACTTTACTTAAATTTCCGATTTCATTCCGAGAGTCCAAGGAAGGCCGCTCAGTAATCAAAGAACGGCATCATGGGAGCACCGAAAGCTGGTGTAACATATATTTATTAATAGTCAACCACCTTCCTCAAGGAAGGCTTCTTGGTGTCAAATACATACATTAGTTGCAGCATCTGCCACATGTCTGCTGGATCTAAACTGATTGTCTACGAATATATACACATCACAGCAGCTTTTGGTGTTTCTATGACGCAATTCTTTAAATGCATTGAAGCCGTACAGCACCGTTTATGGGAAATATTTTATATAGCAAACCAGTGGCCTCATACAGCGAGATCTCTTTGTTCACATCTTCATGCAGCAATCTTTAAGTACTTAGTTTCCGTAATAAAATACAGAGAACGCGTGACGAATAGTGTACATGTGATTTCTTCTCCCTTCATATTGCAATCGACCTACTGCTCAGCAGCTAAGTATCTCTGCACCGATGAGGTGAAACTTTAGTTTCTTTTATTGTAAGCGTAAAGATGATCTTGCCATTTAAAGAAATGAGTTGTGGCAGTTGCTCCTGCATTCCGAAATAACTACATTAAAAAGAACTCATCTTGATCATATGAGGCTTAAGAAACATTTCCTTACGAATAGCGGCTGAGTCACCTTTAAAATCCATCGTACGGTATTTTATTATCCATGCTGGATCTCGTCGTGATGATAGAGTTTAGATTTAACTAATTTTATAACTTTTTATTGACATCATAAGCATGTTATTTCTAATACAAACATCAAAAACAGTTTTCATCACCTCGTTTCCCAGAACTCCTGAAGATAGACGTAGACTGTGGATACTGTATCAGAGACACAGTCCCTTTGACTGTTCAGAGATGTCACTAAACCCGTCCAAAGATGTAAACAACCATGCATGAGTAGCGCCTATTAGACGGAGGGGGTCCGACAGCTGATCAGTTCCAGTCATTCCACCAGGAAAGAGGTACACGGCTCGTGTTGTCGGTAGTTCAACCATGCTTAGACAAGGGAAGTGTCCAGGCGTCCCAGAGTGAACCAAAGCGATGTTGTTCGGACATGGAGGAAATGCAGAGAGAGACAGGAACTGTCGATGAGATGCCTCGCTCAGGCCGCCCAATGGCTACTACTGCAATAGATGACCGCTGCCTACGGATTATGACTCGGGTCCTGACAGCAACGTCACCATGTTGAATAATACTTTCCGTGCAGCCACAGCACGTCGTATTACGACTCAAACTGTGCGCAATAGGCTGCATGATGCGCAACTTCACTCCCGACCTCCATGGCAAGGTCCATCTTTGTAAACACGACACCATGCAGCGCGGTAAAGATGGACCCAACAACATGCCGAATGGACCGCTCAGGACTGTCATCACGTTCTCTTCATCGATGAGTGTCGCTTGTAACTTCAACCAGACAATCGTCGGAGACGTGTTTGGAGCCAACCCGGTCAGACTGAACGCCTAAGACATACTGTCCAGCGAGTGCAGCCAGGTGGAGGTTCCCTGATGTTTTGGGATGGCATTATGTGGGGCCGACATACGCCGCTGGTGGTGATGTAA
This sequence comes from Schistocerca nitens, assembly GCF_023898315.1. Lineage (NCBI taxonomy): Eukaryota > Metazoa > Arthropoda > Insecta > Orthoptera > Acrididae > Schistocerca > Schistocerca nitens. The sequence goes on from NC_064617.1 coordinate 692,112,539, forward strand.
GGCGCCGTAACGGCTGTACGATACGTGAATGCCATCCTCCGACCGACAGTGCAACTACATAGGCAGCGTATTGGCGAGGAATTCGTCTTCGTGGACGACAATTCGCGCCCCTATCGTGCACATCTTCCTCCAGGATAACGACATCGCTCGACTAAAGTGGCCAGCATGTTCTCCAGACATGAACCCTATTGGACATGCATGGTATGGATTGAAAAGGGCTGTTTATGGACGACGTGATCCACCAGCCACTCTGAGGGATCTGTGCCGAATCGCCGTTGAGTAGTGGGGCAATCTGGAGCAACAGTGCCTTGATGAACTTGTGGATAGTGTGCCACGACGAATACAATCATGCACAGTGCAAGAGGACGTGCTACTGGGTGTTAGAAGTACCGGTGCGTAAAGCAATCTGGACCGCCACCTCTGAAGGTCTCGCTGTATGGTGGTAAAAAATGCAATGTGTGGTTTTCATGGTCAATAAAAAGGAAGAAAATGATGTTTATGTTGATCTCTATTCCAGTTTTCTGTACAGGTTCCGGAACTATCGGAACCGAGGTGATGCAAAACTCTTTTTGATGTGTGTATTAATATATGAAAGTTATAATTATGACACATAATTTTCATGAAGCTACTGTTAGTGTACATCGAGAGTGTCAATTTTTGTCTCTGTTTCTTTCCATTTATAGTAGTTCTGATATTAAGTAGTGCAAGTGTTTTTTTGTCGCAATGAGGATATTCTTGTTCTGATTTTTACTTTTGGGGCTTCATGATATGTTTAATTTGCGTCAACAAAAAAAAAAATGGCTCTGAGCACTATGGGACTTAACTTCTGAGGTCATCAGTCCCCTAGAACTTAGAACTACCTAAACCTAACTAACCTAAGGACATCACACACATCCATGCCCGAGGCAGGATTCGAACCTGCGACCGTAGTGGTCGCGCGGTTCCAGACTGTAGCGCCTAGAACCGCTCGGCCACTCCGGCCGGCCAATTTGCGTTAACAGCTCAAGGAAAGATGTATAAATTGTTTAGGAGCTAGCTCCAGTTGCTCATTTAGAATGTATTGGGTTAACTGAGGGTGTGAAATATATATATTTGAAAGTCCCTCCTAAGAGTCGCCAAACGCATTTTCGCTGATATATGTGGTTGCAGGCCTTTTCCGCGTATTGCAATCATAAAATCTTGTCGGGTGACCAGGCGAGTAATAGCGTCGACTTCTCGCAACGTTTCATGAGTTTCGGCCTGTCTTTTCGAGACGAAGATGAGGCGCACGAAACTCACTGAAACGTTGCGACAGGTCGACTTCACCTCTCGGCTTATCATCTGATAATATTTTACCTTTTCTCTGGTGTCTCGGCAGACATCTGCAACTTCTGTTTTGCAATGTGTAGTTGAAGTCTGCCCAACAAATATTGCTCATCACGTCGTTCATGTGACGCCCAGAGTCGACGGAGTGCGTCTGTTTGTTTCCGGTTACAAACAAGACCATTGTTAAAGCGGAATTTTCCGTGCCCAGTCGACAGAACGGTACCAGTGGTCCCAACCTTTCTTAGACCATTACCCATGAGCGCAATCAGACATCAGCTAGTACTCCCGCCCTCTCACCCTTCCCCCGCGGCCGGCCGAAGTGGCCGTGCGGTTAAAGGCGCTGCAGTCTGGAACCGCAAGACCGCTACGGTCGCAGGTTCGAATCCTGCCTCGGGCATGGATGTTTGTGATGTCCTTAGGTTAGTTAGGTTTAACTAGTTCTAAGTTCTAGGGGACTAATGACCTCAGCAGTTGAGTCCCATAGTGCTCAGAGCCATTTGAACCTTCCCCCGCCCTCCCGCCATTTGTTACACCTACCCACCTACCTACCCGCCCCCCCCCCCCCCCCGCCCCGTCCTCCATTTCTCCAACATTATCACCAACTTCAGCACCTAACTAAACTGTAGACTTTTCTTGGAAAACTTTTATTTTTAAAATAAAGAAAGATGAATGATATTTAGTTTGTGTCTGTGTGTGTGTGTGTGTTAGAATGAATGACGCAGGAATTCGTGGCGCATCGCAAGTGCTACCTACAACTCCTTCTCAGAGAAGAAACTAACTATCCACAGTGAGGATACACAAAACATGCTTACCCTGCATTACTCCTCTCCATTGCGGCACTTGCCTGACCTGCACACTACAACCCCACTTAAAATAAAATAGGTTCAGATGTGCGCACTATACTTACTGTTCGTAAATCACTTCACTGGTGCACTCCGTACTTTTGAACTGCCAGGAATTGGACGACTTCAGGCTGTTAATGCTTTGTGCCAAACGACTCTAATAATAATAATAATAATAATAATAATAATAATAATAATAATAAAAGAATAGTGCACACCACTATAATAGTCCTTATATAGTTACTGGTATGTCGTGGTGTCAATTCATTTATCTGTTTCGAAGCAAGCAATTTGTGAACTACTGCAGGTACTATGTACAACTTGGAGAAGACATGTTATTGAGATATTTAGAATTTGTTACGTATGTGTGTCACTTTTATCATCAGCGACGTATAATGCTACTAATTGAGAAAAAGTAATTACTGATAACGTATATAATCAGTATTAGAGTTGTACAAAACTGTGATAACAGGTATGCTCTTCTGAAGATAATCTAGTTTCATGACTGAAACAGACTCGAATCATTTAGTTTTTACCCCTCAGGGTGTAAGTATCCCCTTGCTGCGAACCAATGGTCTAGCGCGAAATCCGTTTTATCGACATATGTTAGCAGTGACATTAAAACACTAATAATAACCAGTACTCCACCAGCGACTAAGTAGCGCTGCTGCATGGCGGTAATAGCTCGGGTCAGGACGGCACTGTGGCTGCTGTAGTACAGGTTATTCTTGATGTTTCACTATCCCAGTTAATATATAGTAACGAATATCGCACTAGAGTAATCTGAGACCACTCTATCGACAGGGCGCGTAAAATTCTGCCTCAAAAATCATTCTGTAACTGTCTACACTTTCCGACATATATATATATATATATATATATATATATATATATATATATATATATATATATATAAACTTGATCAAGAACATCCGTTATGGGGTTTGATTTGACTGTTAATAAACTCCATAGTTACTGGTTCCTTAATTCTGATACTATATTCCCCCTATTTGTCTCACGCGTGGAGTCTCATAACCTCACTTTTACCGTTCGGTACTTGCCTAAGTGAAATTACGTTGTGTCGACGTGTCTTCGAGAATGAACACACCTCCATTTGGCGATGACGTTGCCTTCCGTTCCGTTGACGTCTCTGGCGTCAGTTGACATTTGTAGAGTGGAAATCAATAACTATCGAAGTGCAGACAACTTTTTTTTTTTGTTTAGATAGACGCGATAAACCAAGCTAAGTGCTGTCGCCAACATCCTGAAAAGCGGCCTAAGCGCTACGATCATTTCTAGTGGTTCATACACTACTGGCCATTGAAATTGCTACACCACGAAGATGACGTGCTACAGACGCGAAATTTAACCGACAGGAAGAAGATGCTGTGATATGCAAAGGATTAGCTTTCCAGAGCATTCACACAAGGTTAGAGCCGGTGACGACACCTACAACTTGCTAACACGAGGAAAGTGTCCAACCATTTCTCATACACAAACAGCAGTTGATCGGCGTTGCCTGGTGAAACGTTGTTGTGATGCCTCGTGTAAGGAGGAGAAATGCGTACCATCACGTTTCCGACTTTGATAAAGGTCGGATTGTAGCCTATCGCGATTGCGGTTTATCGTGTCGCGACATTGCTGCTCGCGTCGGTCGAGATCCAATGACTGTTAGCAGAATATGGAATCGGTGGGTTCAGGAGGGTAATACGGAACGTCGTGCTGGATCCCCACGGCCTCGTATCACTAGCGGAAGAAATGACAGGCATCTTATCAGCATGGCTGTAACGGATCGTGCAGCCACGTCTCGATACTTGAATCAACCGATGGGGACGTTAGCAAGACAACAATCATCTGCACGAACAGTTCGACGACGTTTGCAGCAGCATGGACTATCAGCTCGGAGACCATGGCTGCGGTTACCCTTGACGCTGCATCAGAGACAGGAGCGCCTGCGATGGTGTACTCAACGGCGAACCTGTGTGCACGAATGGCAAAATGTCATTTTTTCGGATGAATCCAGGTTCTGTTTACAGCATCATGATGGTCGCATCCGTGTTTGGCGATATCGCGGTGAACGCACATTGGAAGCTTGTATTCGTCATCGCCATACTGGCGTATACCCGGCGTGATGGTATGGGGTGCCATTGGTTACACGTCTCGCTCACCTCTTGTTCGCATTGACGGAACTTTGAACAGTGGACGTTACATTTCAGATGTGTTACGATCCGTGGCTGTACCCTCCATTCCATCCCTGCGAAACCCTACATTTCAGCAGGATAATGCACGACCGCATGTTGCAGGTCCTGTACGAGCCTTTCTGGATACAGAAAATGTTCGACTGCCTCCCTGGCCAGCACATTCTCCAGATCTATCACTAACTGAAAACGTCTGGCCAAATGTGGCAGAGCAACTGGCTCGTCACAATACGCCAGTCACTACTCTTGATGAACCGTGGTATCGTGTTGAAGCTGCATGGGCAGCTGTACTTGTACACGCCATCCAAGCCCTGTTTGACTCAATGGCCAGGCGTACGAAGGCCGTTATTACGGCCAGAGGTGGTAGTTCTGGGTACTGATTTCTCAGGATCTATGCACCCAAATTGCGTGAAAATGTAATCACATGTCAGTTCTAGTATAATATATTTGTCCAATGAATACCCGTATATAATCTGTATTTTTTCTTGGTGTAGCAATTTTAGTGGCCAGTAGTGTATAAGGCCCGAAATGTAGTAGAGCGGTTTGTGTCGGCCCACTAGTGACGCTAAAGCGGGCTAAGTGCCACAAAGCCTCATAACAGTTTTCAGCGTGTGGCAGAGATGTGGCCCAGATTGAAAAACATGGAGAATGCGATACCTAACAATCCATTTGTGGTTACTGTGCTCCACCCTGAGGACTTTTTATTTTAAAAAAGCAGCCGATACATATATTAACACGACGGTAAGAAATATTTCAGAATGGTGTTGGATTCAAGTGAAAAAAATGCACCTGGTGTCGTCAACACGAGAACAATGTTTAACGAACTGGAAGGCTAGAGCACGAATAAGGTTTTCAAGAAAAGGTTTACCACTGGTTTAATAAAGAACTTTGTTTTACCGCCGCAACAGTGCAAAAACAACTTTTCAGCTGAAAAGATAAAGGATGCTGGCGTATTTAAAAGTAGCTAATAGAACATTTCTCTGGCATTTAATGTATTAAAATTACTTTGTGCCCTATAAGATTAAAAGAAGGATTGAAATATTAAATGAATGCCATGTGCTACAGTACATCGTTTTTTACTTTCTACAAAAAAGGCGCCAACAGACGCAGCGAAATAAAATGTTTGTTTTTAAAAAACTGATAATTTTTTTTTAGTGCTTGTTCCATAGATCATGAATACGACACTTCGTAATGATGTCGAACGTGTCAGGTTAATAAAAGGTGTCTATACAACATATTACATGAGACTTAATATTTTTTTATGGGGAGTGGGGAAATCACCCACTTACTATATCCAAAAATTCATCTAATGAGTAGAAGGAGTTGATATTCAGAAATTCTTTTAATTTCCTTTTGAATGCTATTTGGCTATCTGTTAGACTTTCGATGCTATTAGGTAAATGACCAAAGACTTTTGTGGCAGCATAATTTACCCCCTTCTGAGCCAAAGTTAGATTTAACATTGAGTAGTGAAGATCCTCCTTACTCCTAGTGTTGTAGCCATGTACACTACACGAGATTACTTTCGTTGGGACCTAACTTGTTTTTGACAACTCTGTGGCATTTAGCACGTTCTCCGTTTTACATAATGAAATACTTATAATCATTGATAAAAGCAAGGCAACTTATAAAAAACTATAATGGTCGTGTGACTGTTATTGTAGACAATGAATAAAAAATATGCTCAGGTTTTCTCATTAAAATATTTTTGTTAAGACAAAAATAAAACTGAATAACACGGAATCCGTTTTTTGGCAGTTGGCCCTTTATTGGTTTCCAATCTAATTCACTTTACTGTGCGTCATTGGTGCACTCTACAGACGTTGGAGCACAGCAGGAAACTGCAAGTAACGCAGTGTCCACAGCATCTGTCTGCCGAAGTCGAACATGTTGCTGCTGAACTGGTTTTGTACAAAGAGAGTGACTAACAGTGGCTGCATGATGTTTTAATTTAAGTAAGAAACCTCTTGTTGTTACACGCAGCCGCGATGTCGTAATAGCAGTTTTCGACTAGACTGCGTTCATCGATAGCCTCGTGTAGACACAATGGCTAGAAAAAGCTCCGGTACGACCACAATTAGCCCTGTCTGCGCTTGCGTAGCAGTGCTGGGGCGCCGCGTAGGTGCGGTGTAGACCCACTTGTTGCGGTTTGGCAGTGTGCATCGGTGTCGGCGCGTTCGACTGTTGTGGCGCTGCGCCTGGCCACCCCTGCGCCTGGGGAACAGGTTATGCCTGGGCCAGCGCGCCCTTCCGGAAAACACGTGTCGCCAGCTAACGCCGCGAGCCGCCGGCCGGGGTCACGCGGGACGCCCGCCAGGCCTTGACTGCTGTCGCAGCCCCTGTCCGCGGGGGTGACCTTTCGCGCAGGTCACTGCCCACTGGGCGCTCCGAAACACTGTCGCTGCTCGACGCGACGCCCCACTCGAAGCTTTCGACTTACGTGACACTCTTTCGCCACTTCTCTTGTCACTGGCTCTGTCATCATTTTTTGTTTTGTTTTCAGAACTTTGCGGTCTCCATACTACCATTACGAGCCCCCGCGTTTAATATCTCTCGAGCATCGACACTAACAGCAATGTCACTTCCTCTCCTATACCATCTAACAACCCTAGCACAACAAAGGTCAAAATTTAATAATGATTGTGTTTTTTTTATAAATAAATAAATCATCTGCTACCAGTCACGATTTTTCTTTGTTTTACTATTCGCACGACGCGTTTCGAGAAATAATTCCCATTTTCAAGTCAGTGTGTGTGAGTCTGCTTCATTTTGTTGACTTTTACTGTAATACATAAGAAACGCGATTTTTAGTTGGGTATCAATTCTTTTTGTGAAGTTAGTGGCTAAAATTTAGAACAATTTGTACTTACAGTTTTCTAATGGTCCATTTGTGTAGAGTCTCACACACACTTTACATCACACACAACTTGTTGTACACTTAACACATCGAAAATATCTTATATAAACAAAACAGTTACAAAGATTTTCTTACAGGTAGTTCACAGAGATAACATTATCATAATCTATGGAAGACCTATAATGTTACCTCTGTGAACTACCTGTAAGAAGGTCTTGGCAACTGTTTTGTTTATATAAGATATTTTCGATGTGTAAAGTGTACAAGTTGTGTGTGAGACTCTACACAAATGGACCATTAGAAAACTGTAAGTACAAATTGTTCTAAATTTTAGCCACTATCCTCACAAAAAGAATTGATTCCCAACTAAAAATCGCGTTTCTTATGTATTACAGTAAAAGTCAACAAAATGAAGCAGACTCACACACACTGACAACATCAAAATAAATGGCTTAATACACACCAAAAAGAAACGCACTTGAAAATGGGCATTATTTCTCGAAACGCGTCGTGCGAATAGTAAAATAAAGAAAAATCGTGACTGGTAGCAGATGATTTATTTATTTATAAACAAACCTATTGTATCTACAGTCGCAGGCTTTCGAAAACTATTTATAATGGATCAAATCAAATGATTGTGGTGTTGCTCACGCTGCTAAATACCGCATTTTCGGCCAACAACAAAGTTATTATGTGGCAGGTGTCATTAAAGCACAGTTAATAAAAGTCATTTCATGTAATAATGAATAAACTAGGCACTCACCTTTTCGTGTTTCCCACGCTGGTCTCGTTGTAAAATCATGGCTCAATCGTCGAAAATCTAGGTGGTGATGATTCCAAGCTCGGATGCAAAGAGGCCCAGGTTTTATTCTGCTATATTCAAAAGTTTTGTAGATGTGTTTCACAAACCATTCATGAAGATTAAACCTTTGAAAGTTAGCACAATGGTGATGTAAAAAAGTAATCAGTACTCCGAATTTAAGTTACACTTCCTTTTTTATTACTTTTGCTGCAATATTACGTAACACACAAAACATCACTTCACAATACAAAACATACTTGAAAACATCTTCCTCGCTGTTAAAGTTCACATTTTATAAGCTGACTACAATATGCGTCTTTCCAACATGACGTCCAAGACTTTACCTTCTCAAGGCCCGACTCTCTAACAACTAATAACCGCTTACGCGGCCAAAAATCAAGAGTTACAAGTAGGTCAAAGATCATAGTGACAAAAGAAAGAATATGCATGAGAATAATATCATTGCAGCATAAACATATCGATGTATCAAAGTATCTCTACGATAATGAAATCAAATCTGAATGTTGTCTCAGAAATATTTTAACTACTTTACAGAAACACAGTAGAATATTGCTGGTATCGAAAGGTTCAGTTGAGGTGCCGTAATGGTTACGTAATTCAAGTACCATTACAACCTGAACCAGAATACAAAGCGACTGCCAGCTGGTTGCTTACAGGACAGCTACCACAGCAACAACCTATCAGAATGTGAGTTTTTCTAACACTTCGACCTGTTCACAGTTGTCATATCACCAGATCACCCTTGCTGCCGGTCTATCAGTCGTAGTGCTCAACCGTAGGGCCACGTCCATATACGTAGGAACTTTTCGCTCTTTTTTCCAAAATGTAAGGACGCAGGCGCGAATTTCCGGTCCCTCTGTAAAACGTAGGGATTTAAACTACTACTACTACTACTACTACTACGTGATCAGGCCCAGTGGACCGAACGCATCTACAAGTTTCCTCCTCCACTGTATTCTGTCCTTTGCTGCTATCAGCCATCCGTTCACATCTATTGACGGTTTAAATCTTCATGGAGTCCATCCCTCCAACGCTTCTTGGGTCTCCCTGGCGGTCTCTTTCCTGTAGGTGTGAAATCCAGGAGCTTCCGAGGCCATCTGTGATCTTCCATCCGGGCCACATGGCCGGCCCACTGCATTCGTTTGGCTTTGACAGTTCCTGCTATGTTGGGCTGTTTGTATAGTTCCTCAAGCTCTTGGTTGTATCTGATCCTCCATTCCCCTGTATCTGCATCCAGAACCGGACCGAAGATCTTCCGAAGCACTTTTCTCTAAAACAAGGAGCTTATGGAAGTCCTGTTTCCGGATACTCCATGTCTCACAGCCATATAGAACAACAGGCTGGATCAGGGTTTTGTACAGTCGAATCTTGAACTGTCTGGAGAGATATTTGGACCGAAGCAGTTGTGCTAGGCTGTGGTAAGATCGGTTTCCTGCTTGTATTCTGGCATTGATCTCTGCTTCACATGACGAGTTTTCAGCCAAAAGTGCCCCTAGGTATTTGAATTCTTGCACTCTCTTCTAGGAATGGTCCCCAACCTGCAGTGATTGTAGATGATCAGCAGCCTGACAATGACCACGCGTCATAACGAGGTACTCTTTCTTGGCTTCGTTTATGTTTAGCCCAAATTTGCTGGCAGCCTCCTTTAAACTAAGAAAGAAAAATTACAATATAAGAAATTAAAAAGGAAAAAGTCGTCAAACTGTATAAATTTTAAACGCTGTATACGACAGTCACCATTGCCTACGGAAAGTTGACTTATTAGGGCCTTCCTCAGGGACGAAACAAGGTGCAAAATGAAAGTTTCTCAGCCGCTGTCTGGACGGGGTGCTTGACAAGGGGCTGGCCAGAGTGGTCGAGCGGTTCTAGGCTCTACAGTCTAGAACCGCGCCACCGCTACGGTCGCAGGTTCGAATCCTGCCTCGGGCATGGATGTGTGTGATGTCCTTAGGTTAGTTAGGTTTAAGTAGTTCTAAGTTCTAGGGGACTGATGACCTCAGAAGTTAAGTCCCATAGTGCTCAGAGCCGTTTGAACCATTTTTTTGCTTGACAAGGGAAATGCTTGTTTGTTGCTTGGTGCTCTTCGTGCCGATTTGCTGCTGCCTCATAAAACTAAAAATGAGTCTTTTCTTTTCAGAACTACCAATGGAGAATAACTGGAAGTAGTGAGTCATTTCCAAAAGAAAGACTCCATTTCGCTGCGTCTGGTGGCTGCATTAGAAGTAAGTAAAAAACGATGTACTGCTGCACATGGCATGGGGACCAACAGCAGCAAGCTTCCAAAATAACATTAAGAATATTTTGTTCGAAAACAGCGACGTTCAGTGTGCAAATTGTTAATAACGTAGAAATGTTACTATCCAATAAGTGGCTAGTTTTTTTTAATGTGTTGGTAGCACTGCTACCAGTTTTGTCTCGCCGATGCGAGGCTGTGATTCGTGAGTTCCTCGGCTTGCTCAGAAGTGACGTCAAAATGACGTGTCACTGTATCAGGAATGACGCTGAAACAACCGGTTTTCGGTTACACTGTTCTTTTTTTTTTTCAACGCCAGTTTAACCATAGTGTTAAAACCTCTCAAAATGACCGGTTTCTGAAACAACCGACAATTTTCGGTTTTTTATTCTATTATTTCCTGTAATAAACATAGAAATCGAACAACGATTGAAAAATTCTGACTCCCTCTATTTCAAGATACACAGAATCAAAATACTGAAATTAAAAGGCAAATAAAAGAAACTTTAGTCCGTCCGTCGTTCGCTGTTCAAAAACCACGTTGTAACCGAGGATCATACCAATGTTTGGGCATTACGAATAGTCAGTGCATAAGGGTGAAAACTGAGGTTGAAGAACTCTGTATCTCATGTTAATTTGTCCATTTTCACCAAAGCTACAAGTAGATAATGGCATATTATGCAGACGCTGGCAATAGATCAGCTATTTTCTATTTTTATTGTAAACTCTGAATTAATTGTCAAATATTTAAGTTTTCTCTTTATATGATGCAGAAAATATGTTTTGGTCCTCCCCCCACCCCCCCATCCTTAATCTGTTAAATCAAATGGCACTTCGTAAAATACATCCAAACTAGGGATGGTGCAATTTTGTAATACGACTAATGTCCGACGACAACAGCGAGGAATTACTACATAGATTAGTTGGGAACAAATCCGCGCACTGCATGTACGCACCTACCTTCCAAAAGCCCACACCATATTATAACAGGTACATTATTGTCAGAGCAACGCTGTAATACGCGACCACGATATCAAATCATTCGCACTGCGATGCGTTTTCCTCAGTAACCAGTGTGTTTGTATTTGTTTACTGTATCGACACCGCGTGTTTCTGGTAACGGCCACGGGAGGGCAAGTGCAGTAATATCGTGGTCGAGTAGTGCTGCAGTTGTCCTGCCGTAGCCGTTACCAGAAACACGCGGTGACGATACAGTAAACAAATACACTGGTTACTGACAAGGGAACCTCCCCATCGCACCCCCCTCAGATTTAGTTATATGTTGGCACAGTGGATAGGCCTTGAAAAACTGAACACAGATCAATCGAGAAAACAGGAAGTAGTTGTGTGGAACTATGAAAAAAATAAGCAAAATATACAAACTGAGTAGTCCATGCGCAAGATAGGCAACATCAAGGATAGTGTGCGCTCGGGAGCGCCGTGGTCACGTGGTTAGCGTGAGCAGCTGCGAAGCGAGTGGTCCGTGGTTCAAGTCTTCCCTCGAGTGAAAAGTTTACTTTCTTTATATTCGCAAAGTTATGATCTGTCCGTTCGTTCATTGACGTCTCTGTTCATTGTAATAAGTTTAGTGTCTGTGTTTTGCGGACCGCACCGCAAAACCGTGCGATTAGTAGGCGAAAGGACGTGCCTCTCCAATGGGAACCGAAAACATTTGATCGCAAGGTCATAGGTCAACCGATTCCTCCACAGGAAAACACGTCTGATATATTCTATACGACACTGGTGACGGCATGTGCGTCACATGACAGGAATATGTTGTCGACCCACCTAACTTGTACACTTGACGAATGGGTAAAAAGATTCTTCTACCTTGCCCGATTTAGGTTTTCTTGTGGATGTGATATCACTCCCAAAAAGTGATGAAAACGTAAGAGTTTGTCACATAAACTGCAACAAATGAATGCAACAGTTTCACAGTCGCACAGTTTTCCCTGTGCTCTGTCAAAACATATGTTTTTAACGTTTCAAATTTTTCCGTGTGTAGACAGTCAAATCCTGCTTATATCCAAGCAAATCTGAACATGTCCTGGAATTTTGGAGAGCGAAGTTAATTATGTGTGAGTGCCTGAACTTTGATAATTGTCTGAAAATTAAACTTTTCACTGGAGGGAAGACTTGACAAAAATGGTTCAAATGGCTCTGAGCACTATGGGACTCAACTGCTGTGGTCATTAGTCCCCTAGAACTTAGAACTACTTAAACCTAACTAACTTAAGGACATCACACACACCCATGCCCGAGGCAGGATTCGAACCTGCGACCGTAGCAGCAGCGCGGCTCCAGACTGGAGCGCCTAGAACCGCACGGCCACCGCGGCCGGCGGAAGACTTGAACCAAGGACCTCTCGGTCCGCAGTTGCTCACGCTAACCACGGGATCACGGCGCTCCAGAGCTCAGATTTTCCGTGATGTTGCCTATCTTGTGCATGCACTACTCAGTTTGTATATTTTGCTTATATATTTTTTTTATAGTTCCACACAACTTCTTCCTGTTTTCTCGATTGATCTGTATTCAGTTTTTCAAGGCCTATTCACTGTGCCAACTTATAACTAAATCTGAGGGGGGTGCGATGGGGAGGTTCCCTTGTGAGGAAACGCATCGCAGTGTCAATAATTTCAAGACAGTTGTGCATACACTATCAAGTGATCCGGCGTATCCTCGTCAAATGTGACTATAAAAAACTCACGACAGGCCGACCGATGCTCCCTCACTCCCAGGTGCAATAATATTTTGATCGAATAATACAAATTTTTATGCCATGTGTTTGTTGCTCCTATCTGTCGACATTGTTATTAAAATATCAATGATCGCTCTCCCCATTTTCTATAAGAACGTAATATTTCAAAGCAGTGGAAATTTTACGTATAAAAATCACATGGTCTTTTTTTTTAAAAAAAAGCTTTGTTTAAAAACAAAAATATTTAGCAGTGCTGTTACGGATAATTGATATTTCGTCATTTTTACCCATTTATCAGTGAAAAGAAAAAAGCCTGTTACAAGCGAGACAAAAGAAATACCGAAAAATACTGGTTATTTAGAACTAGAATGCCGGCGTCGGTTCTAACCAGTCGGTTTTTCCTATTGACTCACTAAAAGCAACCACGGCAGTTGACTACTTTGGAGACGCCATGATGCTTTCATCGTATTTTCTTCTTTTGGTATTATAAACTGCGTCTTGTGGCAGTATGGCGTTTCAAGTCAGCGGCACATTGAAGATTTATCACAAACACGTCACCTTGACACGTTTTTTTTATATAATTAAATGTCATTTAACGACGCATAGGTGGTAAAAGCCGCCAACAGGTCGTAATATGAAAGACGCATTAACATCTCGCTGTATGCTAATATTTTTCATCCTCTCGTTTCTAACAGATTCTGGGATTTTCTTATTAATGTAATACGAATATGTCCTGCAATATTCGAAGTTCTTTTTATATAAGTGCGCGCTATTTCAGGAATGAGTTTCTTCTATCTTGTGACTTATGTCTGATTAAAAAATGAAGTTTGAATTGCTGCGAGTACAGTTTGGTAGTGTTTTAGTGAAGCCAGCGAAAGTGAATACCGTATCTTAAGCCGGCTGCTGTGGCCGAGCGGTTCTAGGCGCTTCAGTGCGGAACCGCGCTGCTGCTGCGGTCGCAAGTTCAAATCCTGCCTCGGGCATGGATGTGTGTGATGTCCTTAGGTTAGTCAGGTTTTAAGTAGTTCTAAGTCTAGGGGACTGATGACCTCAGATGTTAAGTCCCATAGTGCTTAGAGCAATTTGAACCATTTTTTTACCGTATCTTAATAGTTTGATGATGTTTGGTTTGTGGGGCGCTCGACTGAGCGGTCATCAGCGCCCGTACATAGTTCCAATTTTTACACAGTCCAATTTTTTTTCACAGTTCAAGCTAGCCACTGGCACGAATGATGATGACGAAATGATGAGGACAACACAAACACCCAGTCACAGGGCAAAGAAAATCCCTAACCCGGCCGGGAATCGAACCCGGGCCCCCGTGATCTGGAGGCAGCAGCGCTAGGCACTTGACCACGAGCTGCGGACGTATCTTAATTGTGGCGGCATACTGGATTGTAGTCTACGCCAGAGCCTAGGTTAGGCTGAAAAGCAGTAGTTTAGTTGTGAATTGCCGAAGCGGTTAATTGGATCATCAGTTAATTTGATTTATATTCTTAATGAAGAAAAGTAATAATTTTGTTCAAAAACATAGATACTGAGTGTATAATTAAAGCATTTAACTAAAGCATAGCCGCGCGGGATTAGCCGAGCGGTCTGGGGCGCTGCAGTCATGGACTGTGCTGCTGGTCCCGGCGGAGATTCGAGTCCTCCCTCGGGCATGGGTGTGTGTGTTTGTCCTTAGGATAATTTAGGTTAAGTAGTGTGTAAGCTTAGGGACTGATGACCTTAGCAGTTAAGTCCCCTAAGATTTCACGCACACACTAAAGCATAATAACATAATGCTAATTGACCAAGTCACTTATCAGATTCTAAAGTAAGTGCATCTAAACAACTATATCATGATCATAATTAGTCATTTTCTGAGTACGAAGGAAATGGAGATAATTATAGTGCACTCATCAGTCTTCTAATAAAGCTGACAACTAGACTACAGTGTGTGCTGCAAACCAGCCTGTCATTCGACTAATAATTTGTACGTTTACCTTCATAGCATTCAGGTTATTACCTTCCAGTCAAATCTATACCTGCAGTGTGGATCAGTCTGTATCTACATTCGAGATTTGTTACATTCGAATCTTGTTTCTTAACAGATTTCAGTTACTCAAAGCTGAAGCTCCATTGATTATTGATAGGTCTTCTACTGTTTACAAACTGTGGTCGAGAGGTGAGTGACATCACTAGCGTCAAAAGACTAGTTTCGGACGGATTTCACCAAATGACGCTAATTACAGACTCAAATGGCTTCCGTATGACGTCGTGAAAGTTACCCAATCAGCATCAGATACTAACGCACAGCCTCGCAACAGCGAGACGACAATGCGGCCTGTAACACAATGTTTTTGATTTGCTCTTTTATGCGTTATTTAGTGCGTTATTTTTCTTTTACAGAATGTGTGAAGCTAACTCTGAAAGTGCTTAGGAAGGTGATAAGACTATTACGATCCTGCAAAGTGTACTAATTACTGCATATTAACGGGGAACGTATGGACGTTCTCTGTTCACAACTGCACAGCTGTTGCTGCCGGGCTATATTTGACTTAACACAATACTTGAAGAAACTGTAAAGTAATTTGAAGCCATATTGACCATTAATTGACCGTGACTGTTTCAAAAATATTCAAAGGTTTTCAAATACCGCTACCAGTCACAAATTTGTTGACTACTAACTTACATATTTGCGACATGTTCGGAGGTGATATCTCATCGTCAGGCTACAGTGGCGTTACGAAAACAATTAAAGTAAGTGTATACAGAAATTAAAGTTTCTTTACATGACCGCTGTGGTCATCTTTGTTCTTATGGCGTGGCAGTCTCTTTGTGGTGTGCTGTGGTATCGCAATTTCCATGGATCTGTTGTACTTCTTCAGCATTTTTCACGACCTTCACAAGGTTGACTTTGAAACACGATAACATAAAGCAAACAAACAGTGCGAAAAGTGATTGCTACTGTCAGCTGTCTGTGTAATTTCCAGTTCTGACATGCTTACTCGGTTCGGTCTCTGGGTTTAATAATTTAAGACGGTCGATATAAGCGGAGTGTCACAATGGGTGCGTGTCTGTGTGTGTGTGTGGGCAGGTGAGTGAGTGTATCAGGAAGGGAGGGAGGGTCTTTACTTAAGGGGCTCCGGAACGCCCTATACTTGCAATGTTAAAATAACGCTTATAAATTACATCTTTCCTCACAAAGTATTTGAGGTAGGAAGTTGAACTTTTTACAGATTATTTATTGGAATATGGGCTACAACTTAACACAGGGATTTTACAAAATTTTAGTTCAGTTACTAAAGATGATTTTTTTCAATTGTAATGAAAATTCACAACATTTTTTTGCAATTTTTTATTTATATATTCAAAAATATACAGTTTTTTTTTGGAAAAAGGCTGTGTTAAATTATGCAGAAGGTACTGTGTAACATTTACTGAAAGTTTGAAACAAATATGTTTGGAAGATCCTTAGAAAACATGTAATAAGTATGATAAAATAAAAGTTTTGGGAATCGAGCGACAAAGATTGGATTAACTTTTTAATGCATTCCAGGTCCATAGGATGGATTATCTTCATTCTCTGCAAACTCCTCCTCCAGCTTCCTCTTGTTCCTCCTCCTGTTCACTCTTGCTTGTATTTCTAGACTCTTTACAGCCCTGTCTGCAGCCCGAAGGCGTTCCTTGTCTAAAGCAAGCATCGCTCGTACCATGTTAGAACCTATCTTCATTCCCATATTTCTAAATACCTTGCACCTTACAATGTTGCCATCAATGAAAGTCGCAACAGCATCATACACACCAAAGTGAAGTGTTTCTATTCCAACAAATACAGTCTTGGGGATTCTCGACCATATAACACTATTTACACTTTCATTGGGGTTTTGAGTTTTTCCGTGAATACACTTTTTCAACAGTTCAGGTGCTGCTAAGTCTCTGAAAATAGGTTTTATCACCTCCATTATTGCATGACGCAGACTATGCTTATGAGTGTACACTTCACCAGTTAGCAATCCTTTGTTGTATTTACACCAACTGTCTTCTTCTTTGGGACACAAGCTATGTTGGGGATTTTCATCGTCTTTATTGTTTACAGTAATAACACATACCTTTGGCTTTCCAACATTTCTCCTTTTCTTAAAAGCCTTCAGAGGATTTCTAATAACTTTACTTTTACTCATTATTATACTTCAACAAAACAGAGACTCAAGAAACAGAATTAATTAGGAATATTTTCGAGATAACGACAGAGTAAATAAACATGAAACAATCGACAATCACACCAGCGATATATATTTAACCATCACAGGTTAGCCACAACACATACTTTATCTCACATCACTAAAATGTACCTGATGAACACGGACGTTAATAATAACACCATTTGACAGCAGTTTAACAGCGCCACAGTGGGTCACGCCCATGTAGAACACATTTCAAAAAAAATTTAAAAATAGTTGTAGTCTTCGAAATTGAATAAATTATAAATCTATTAAAAGGTAATAGTCTGCAGATTCAGAAAACGCAAAAAAGTAAAAAATTGAACTTTTCATGATTTTGAGCCTTTCAGGAGCCCCTTAAATGGTGATAACGCATTTTTCAGTGCCGAATATACTGAAACGAGCTACTTCTCTCCGGAAATGTTCTATAAGCTTCAGGTATCTTCCTGAATTTTCTAGTAATTCAAGGAACGTTTTCGAATATTTGTGGATGTTCTGATAGGTTCTACAATGTTCTAGAGTGTACTGACTCGGAAATATGATGTTTTAATACAATCTTGAGTGATGGCCAACAGCAGCTAATGATTATTATTATCAGCAGGGCCGTATTTAGAATCTGAACCTGTGGTGCGCTCCATACCTTTGCAAAAACACGCAAAAATGGCGTTTTAGTTTCCACCTAAAAGCCTGTAACGCAGCATTTAAGGTTTATTATTGTATTACATAAAATTTTCCTATACAATTTGTAATTTAATGAACTGATGAGTTAACATAATGAAAATAAGTTTCATTTGGCACTTCCGATTTTAAATTCCTCTTTCTTTTGATGGCGATTAGTTTGTATTTTACAACGGTCTATAATAATAGGTTACTCTGGAAAATATTTTTAAAAAAAATTCTTATTCTAATGACAGTTCTACTTTGCTGTTTATTATTGTTATTCGCTTACGATGGCAGAGACAGCCATCACGGCAGTTCTGTGTTTTGCGCTACAGTGTCGGGTAATAGGGAGTTTCAGGAGTTGTTTCCAGACGGCAGTCAGCTTCTGGTGGTCTAGTGTCTAACAT
Organism: Schistocerca nitens; assembly: GCF_023898315.1. Classification (NCBI taxonomy): domain Eukaryota; kingdom Metazoa; phylum Arthropoda; class Insecta; order Orthoptera; family Acrididae; genus Schistocerca; species Schistocerca nitens. The sequence continues at coordinate 692,130,767 of NC_064617.1, forward strand.
TCCTGACTCTGGATCGAGGGGGCTCCGGGTCCGATTCCCGGCCGTATCGTGGATTTTCTCCGCTCGGGACTGCCTGTGTGTGTCGTCCTCATCATCATAGACCCACAAGTCCCGTGAAATAAAAGGACTTGCATCAGGCAGGCGAACATCCCAAATAAAGTCTCCCGACCAGTAATGCTACACGCATATTTCGTTTTTTTTTTTTTTACAGTTGATACTAGTGTAATTATTCCAACAAAAATATTTTATAAGCATATCTTTATATTCAAAATGCAATAATTTATTTCACTTGTTTTTCCCATTAAAAAGAAACGGTGGTCGTATGACGTCACGACTCACTACGCCAGTGGTTGTCCTCCTCCCCCCCCCCCCCCCCCCCCCCACCTCATCCCTCACCAACATCAAATTAGCGCCAAACTAAACTTTAAAATGAAAAAGAATTTTCATTGAACGTTATCGTTTTAAAAATAACTAAAGATAGATGATATTTAGCTTATGTTGGTGTTTTATTAAACCACGCACTGTGAATCGACGAGATGGTTCGCACTGCTTGTTTCTAATGACCTTTTTTATACAATGGTGAAGCAGTTGTCAGTGTATCGTGAGTGCTATGTACAAGTCCTCTTCACAATCAGAAAAGAAAGCTAACCGTCCACATTGAGGATAGACACTTGTTCCAAAATATGCTTCCTCTGTAGCACTCCTATCCCTAGCGTCGAGTGCTTCACACACACCTTCATTTAAAATCAACCAAGTACGAATGTGTGTACTATACCCACTATTTGTAACTAATTTGAATGCTGGGGTGGTGGAAAGCGCAAACACTTAAAGCTGCCAATGGTCTGAATGCGGCGATTGACAACAATATCAATAATAATAATACTCAGTAGGTCCTACAGAAGTGCCGTAGACATTAAATAGCTACTGTTGTGATGGCAGTTGGTTCGTTTGTTGTTGTGAAGTGAAAAATGAAGCAGTTTCTACTGCGGGAACTAGCTACATCTCGGAGAAGGAGTTTTCAGGAGATATCTGAAAGTATGTGATGTATATGTCTCGATTTTAGTGTCATTGGTGCATAGCACGAAGTACAAAGCATGTGTGTAGTGGTGCACTATGTCAAGAAGATTTTGTTCATACATTCGTTTCAGAAGCTGTAACTTCGACTACACTGCGTCATCCGTTCATGTTATTATTTTTTTTAAAGCAATTGTTGGTAATTTACACTGAGGTGACAACAGTCATGGGACACCTCCTAATATCTTGTCGGACTTCATTTTGCCCGGAGTAGTGAACTAACTCGACGTGGCACGGGCTTAAAAAGTCGTTGGAAGTCCCCTGCATAAATATTGAGCCATACTGCCACTATAGTCGTCTACAATTGCAAAGGTGTTGCAGTGCAGAATTTTGTTCACGAACTGACCTCTCCTTTACGTCCCATATATGTCCGATGGGATTCATGTCGGACCATCTGAGTGAACAAATCATTCACCCGAACTGCCAAGAATGTTCTTCGAACCAATCGCAGACAACTGTGACACGGTGACATCGCGCATTGTCATCAATAAAAGTAAAGCCCATGAATGGCTGCAAATGGTCTCCAAGAAGCCAAACGTAACCATTTCCAGTCAAAGATTGGTTCGGTTGTACCAGAGGATCCAGTCCATTCCATGTAAACACAACCCACACATTATGGAACCACCTACAGCTTTCACAGTGTCTTTCTGACAACTTGGTTCCATGGCCTCGTGGGATCTGCGCCACACTCGAACCTTACCATCATCTCTTACCAACTGAAACTGGGACTCATCCGACCAGGCCACGGTTTTCCAGTCGTCTAGGATCCAACCGATATGGTCTTGAGGCCAGGAGAAGCGCTATAGGCGATGTCTTGCTTTAGCTAAGGCTCACGCGTCGGTCGTCTTCTACCATAGCCCATTAACGCCAAATTTCGCCGCAGTGTCTTAACGGATACGTTCGTCGTACGTCCCACATTGATCTCTGCGGCTATTTCACGGAGTGTTGCTTGTCTGTTAGGACTGATGCTCTTGGTCGTTAAGAGCAAGCCGTCGCCCATTGCGTTGTCCGTCGTGAGAGATAATGCGTGAAATTTTTTATTCCCTGCGCCCTCTTGACACTGTGTATCTCAGAACATTAAATTCCCTAACTATTTGCGAAATGGAATGTCCCATGCGTCTAGCTCCAACTACCATTCTGCGTTCAAAGTCTGTTAATAAGTGCGACCATAATCACGGCAGAAACCTTTTCGCATGAATCAAATGAGTACAAATGACAGCCCTGCCAATACACTTCTCTTTTATACCTTGTGTACGTGATACTACCGTCATTTGTTTATGTGCATATTGCTATCCCTTGACTTTCGTCACATCAGTGTATGTATTCAGTATTACGGACTTACAAAATAGTGTTAATACAATGATCTTCTGGAGATACTGACAAATTTCAGATAGATTATATAATGGTAAGACAGAGATTTAGGAACCAGGTTTTAAATTGTAAGCCATTTCCAGAGGCAGATGTGGACTCTGACCACAATCTATTGGTTATGAACTATAGATTAAAACTGAAGAAACTGCAAAAAGGTGGGAATTTAAGGAGATGGGACCTGGATAAACTGACTAAACCAGAGATTGTACAGAGTTTCAGGGAGAGCGTAAGGGAACAAATGGCAGGAATGGGGGAAAGAAATACAGTAGTAGAAGAATGGGTAGCTTTGAGGGATGAAGTAGTGAAGGCAGCAGAGGTTCAAGTAGGTAAAAAGACGAGGGCTAGTAGAAATCCTTGGGTAACAGAAGAAATATTGAATTTAATTGATGAAAGGAGAAAATATAAAAATGCAGTAAATGAAGCAGGCAAAAAGGAATACATACGTCTCAAAAATGAGATCGACAGGAAGTGCAAAATGGCTAAGCAGGGATGGCTAGAGGATAAATGTAAGGATGTAGAGGCTTATCTCACTAGGGGTAAGATAGATACTGCCTACAGAAAAATTAAAGAGACCTTTGGAAAAAGGAGAACCACTTGTATGAATATTAAGAGCTCAGATGTAAACCCAGTTCCAAGCAAAGAACGGAAAGCAGAAAGGTGGAAGCAGTATATAGAGGGTCTATACAAGGGCGATGCACTTGAGGATAATATTATGGAAATGGAAGAGGATGTAGATGAAGGTGAAATGGGAGATAAGATACTGCGTGAAGAGTTTGACAGAGCACTGAGAGACCTGAGTCGAAACAAGGCCCCGGGTGTAGACAACATTCCATTAGAACTACTGAAGGCCTTGGGAGAGCCAGTCCTGACAAAACTCTACCATCTGGTGAGCAAGACAGGCGAAATACCCTCAGACTTCAAGAGGAATATAATAATTCATATCCCAAAGAAAGCAGGTGTTGACAGATGTGATAATTACCGAACTATCAGTTTAATAAGTCACGGCTGCAAAATACTAACACGAATTCTTTACAGACGAATGGAAAAACTAGTAGAAGCCGACCTCGGGGAAGATCAGTGTGGATTCCGTAGAAATACTGGAACACGTGAGGCAATGCTGACCTTACAACTTATCTTAGAAGAAAGATTAACGAAAGGCAAACCTACGTTTCTAGCATTTGTAGACTTAGAGAAAGCTTTTGACAATGTTGACTGGAATACTCTCTTTTAAATTCTGAAGGTGGCAGGGGTAAAATATAGGGAGCGAAAGGCTATTTACAATTTGTATAGAAACCAAATGGCAGTTGTAAGAGTTGAGGGGCATGAAAGGGAAGCAGTGGTTGGGAAGGGAGTGAGACAGGGTTGTAACCTCTCCCCGATGTTATTCAATCTGTATATTGAGCAAGCAGTAAAGGAAACAAAAGATAAATTCGGAGTAGGTATTAAAATCCATGGAGAAGACATAAAAACGTTGAGGTTCGCCGATGACATTGTAATTCTGTCAGAGACAGCAAAGGTTGGAAGAGCAGTTGAATGGAATGGATAGTGTCTTGAAAGGAGGATATAAGATGAACATCAACAAAAGCAAAACGAGGATAATGGACTGTTGTCTAATTACGTCGGGTGATGCTCAGGGAATTAGATTAGGAAATGAGACACTTAAAGTAGTAAAGGAGTTTTGCTATTTGGGGAGCAAAATAACTGATGATGGTCGAAGTAGAGAGGATATAAAATGTAGACTGGCAATGGGAAAGAAAGCGTTTCTGAAGAAGAGAAATTTGTTAACATCGAGTAAAGATTAAAGTGTCAGGAAGTCGTTTCTGAAAGTATTTGTATGGAGTGTAGCCATGTACGGCAGTGAAACATGGACGATAAATAGTTTGGACAAGAAGAGAATAGAAGCTTTCGAAATGTGGTGCTACAGAAGAATGCTGAAGATTAGATGGGTAGATCACATAACTAATGAGGAGGTGTTGAAGAGGATTGGGGAGAAGAGAAGTTTGTGGCACAACTTGACTAGAAGAAGGGATCGATTGGTAGGACATGTTCTGAGGCATCACGGGATCACCAATTTAGTATTGGAGGGCAGCGTGGAGGGTAAAAATCGTAGAGGGAGACCAAGAGATGAATACACCAAGCAGATTCAGAAGGATGGAGGTTGCAGTAGGTATCGGGAGATGAAGAAGCTTGCACAGGATAGAGTAGCACGGAGAGCTGCATCAAACCAGTCTCAGGACTGAAGACCACAACAACAACAACAACAATGATCTTTCGAAAATAATGTCGTTTAGTGACCGAAACACAGTTGAACCTTTTGTTTTTACCTCTCAGAAAATTACACTTTACCCCTCAGCTGGTAATTGCTCTCGGGCTGTGAAGGACTGCACTACACTCTCTTGCTAGACAATGTGGATCTTGAGACATCTAGTACATTTCTCGCAGTATCTCGTTAGCGAGTAAGTTGTCTGAAAATACACTCCTGGAAATTGAAATAAGAACACCGTGAATTCATTGTCCCAGGAAGGGGAAACTTTATTGACACATTCCTGGGGTCAGATACATCACATGATCACACTGACAGAACCACAGGCACATAGACACAGGCAACAGAGCATGCACAATGTCGGCACTAGTACAGTGTATATCCACCTTTCGCAGCAATGCAGGCTGCTATTCTCCCATGGAGACGATCGTAGAGATGCTGGATGTAGTCCTGTGGAACGGCTTGCCATGCCATTTCCACCTGGCGCCTCAGTTGGACCAGCGTTCGCGCTGGACGTGCAGACCGCGTGAGACGACGCTTCATCCAGTCCCAAACATGCTCAATGGGGGACAGATCCGGAGATCTTGCTGGCCAGGGTAGTTGACTTACACCTTCTAGAGCACGTTGGGTGGCACGGGATACATGCGGACGTGCATTGTCCTGTTGGAACAGCAAGTTCCCTTGCCGGTCCAGGAATGGTAGAACGATGGGTTCGATGACGGTTTGGATGTACCGTGCACTATTCAGTGTCCCCTCGACGATCACCAGTGGTGTACGGCCAGTGTAGGAGATCGCTCCCCACACCATGATGCCGGGTGTTGGCCCTGTGTGCCTCGGTCGTATGCAGTCCTGATTGTGGCGCTCACCTGCACGGCGCCAAACACGCATACGACCATCATTGGCACCAAGGCAGAAGCGACTCTCATCGCTGAAGACGACACGTCTCCATTCGTCCCTCCATTCACGCCTGTCGCGACACCACTGGAGGCGGGCTGCACGATGTTGGGGCGTGAGCGGAAGACGGCCTAACGGTGTGCGGGACCGTAGCCCAGCTTCATGGAGACGGTTGCGAATGGTCCTCGCCGATACCCCAGGAGCAACAGTGTCCCTAATTTGCTGGGAAATGGCGGTGTGGTCCCCTACGGCACTGCGTAGGATCCTACGGTCTTGGCGTGCATCCGTGCGTCGCTGCGGTCCGGTCCCAGGTCGACGGGCACGTGCACCTTCCGCCGACCACTGGCGACATCGATGTACTGTGGAGACCTCACGCCCCACGTGTTGAGCAATTCGGCGGGACGTCCACCCGGCCTCCCGCATGCCCAATATACGCCCTCGCTCAAAGTCCGTCAACTGCACATACGGTTCACGTCCACGCTGTCGCGGCATGCTACCAGTGTTAAAGACTGCGATGGAGCTCCGTATGCCACGGCAAACTGGCTGACACTGACGGCGGCGGTGCACAAATGCTGCGCAGCTAGCGCCATTCGACGGCTAACACCGCGGTTCCTGGTGTGTCCTCTGTGCCGTGCGTGTGATCATTGCTTGTACAGCCCTCTCGCAGTGTCCGGAGCAAGTATGGTGGGTCTGACACACCGGTGTCAATGTGTTCTTTTTTCCATTTCCAGGAGTGTAGTTTTCCCCAGCTTTCAGAGCTTCAGGATCTGCGTCTGGCGACGACAAGTAAAAAAGAAAATTATCAGTCCTGTTATGGATGAAAGGTATGGAAGAAAATTGATTTACCGGCCGCTGTGGCCGAGCGGTTCTAGGCGCTTCAGTCCGGAACCACGCGGCTGCTACGGTCGCAGGTTCGAATCCTGCCTCGGGCATGGGTATGTGTGATGTCCTTAGGTTAGTTATGTTTATGTAGTTCTAAGTTCTAGGGGACGGATGACCTCAGAAGTTAAGTCCCATAGTGCTTAGAGCCATTTGAACCATTTTTTTTTTTAATTGGATTTCCTCGAAATCGAACTCACTTCAAACTGACAAACTTCCGTTAGCCATTCTTTCTCGAAAATCTTAGCGATTTTTCCAATTGGAATGCCAAACGTTTGACCAGGTGCCACTGGGCATTTGACGAGAGAGGCTCTGAGAAAGAGATGTAGATGCTGACTTAATTCAAATCAGCTGCCCAGTGGAAAATTGAGGCCAATAAGACCGTACACAATTATTAAGTCCACATCTCTTATTATGATAGGAAGGGTGGCATCATGCTGATAAAAAGAGATGATCTTCGAAATTTTTGTGGCGCATTGTCGCAGGCTTCAACCCAGACAACCTTGATTGTAAGCTGTATTCAGCCAAACAACAGTTTTGCGCTCACGGTCACGCTAACACCATCAAAATTATTCAACGATGAAGCGCGTGGAGAAGGTTTAATGGACGGAAATTCCAATCATCATTATTAGTTTAACGTGTTTTCATGCTTCAGTTAACATTACCAGGATACTTTTCGGCATTTTGGGGAGAGTAGCACCCAAGTACGAGGACAATTTATTTATGATAATAGCATATTTGACTCAGCAGAGTTTTATGGTGGCATAACGTTGAACAGTCTGCACCCTTGATGCTTCTGCAGACTGTACCTTTCTAATGACTCAATAAAATTTTCAACGAAAGGTGTTCTTATGCTACCTGCTGCCTTGGTCCTGGTTATCCACAACTCTTATCTTATCCTGGTTTTCAGGAAGTAACTTACCTGGACTGAGAGAGCTTCGATCCTTTTTAAAAAGAACGTGAAAAGTATTTCTGATATTAACTATGTGTCAAATATAAATTTAATAAATATAGGAGCAGGGGTAAAATACAGGGACCGAAAGGTTATTTACAACTTGTACAAAAACCAGAGGGTAGTTATAAGATGATGATGATGATGATTTTTGATGATGATGTTTGGTTTGTGGGCGCTCAACTGCGCCGTTAACGGCGCCCGTACAAGTTCACAAGTTCCCAACCAATCCGCCACTTTCATGAATAATGATCTCGAGACAGTAGTTAGAAGAGACGAGGAGCATGGAAGGGAAGCACTGGTTGAGGCGGGAACGAGACAGGGTTGTAGACTATCCCCGATGTTATTCAGTCTGTACACTGAGCAAGTAGGAAAGGAAACGAAAGAAAAATTTGAGATAGGAATTCAAGTCCAGGGAGGAGAAATAAAAATTTTGAGGTTTGCCGATGACATTGTAATTCTGTCAGAGACAGCAAAGGACTTGCAAGAGCAGTTGAACGGAAAGGACAGTGTCTTGAAAGGAGGATATAAGATGAACATCAACAAAAGCAAAACGAGGATAATGGAATGTAGTCGAATTAAGTCGGGTGATGCTGAGGGAATTAGATTAGGAAATGAGTCACTTAAAGTAGTAAAGGAGTTTTGCTATTTGGGGAGCAAAATAACTGAGGATGGTCGAAGTAGAGAGGATATAAAATGTAGACTGGCAATGGCAAGGAAAGCGTTTCTGAAGAAGAGAAATTTGTTAACATCGAGTATTCATTTAAGTGTCAGGAAGTCGTTTCTGAAAGTATTTGTATGGAGTGTAGCCATGTATGGAAGTGAAACGTGGGCGATAAATACTTTGGACAAGAAGAGAATAGAAGCTTTCGAAATGTGGTGCTACAGAAGAATGCTGAAGATTTTATGGGTAGATCACATAACTAATGAGGAGGTATTGAATAGGGGAGAAGAGGAGTTTGTGGCACAACTTGAAAAGAAGAAGGGATCGGCTAGTAGGACACATTCTGAAACATCAACGGATCACCAGTTTAGTGTTGGAGGGAAGTTTGTGTGTGGGGGGTGGGGGGGGGGGGGGGTGTAAAAGTCGTAGAGGGAGACAAAAACATGAATACAGTAAGCAAATTCAGAATGATATAGGTTCTAGTAATTACTCGGAGATGAAGAGGCTTGCACAGGGTAGAGTAGCATGGAGAACCGCATCAAACCAGTCTTCGGACTGAAGACCTCAACAACAATAATGGAAAAATGAAAATGAGCGTTTGGCGTTATTGGCCGGGAGGTCCCTTACGGGGCAAGTCCGGCCGCCTTGGTGCAGGTCTTATTACAGTGGACGCCTCATTGGGCGCACTGCGCGCCGGATGGCGATGAAATGATGATGAAGACAACATAACACCCAGTCCCTGAGCGGAGAAAATCCCCGACCCAGTGGGGAATCGAACCCGGGCCCGTAGGATGGCAATCCGTCACGCTGACCACTTTTTTTTTTCTTTACTCTCGTTTTGTTCATTTTCGTTCATTGTATCTGTTCGGGGCGGACGTCGCAAGACACCCGTTTCAGTTCGTCGTTGATCCATTAACTCAGTTTTTTTATTACAGAGGGCAGCTAACCCTCTGACCGAACACGCTGTTACCGTGCGGCCATCCACTCAGCTATTGGGGCGGACAACAACAATCATGAAAAACAGTAAAATCAGAAAATTGAGTCCCCCTTGATGCAAAACACCAAGGACACAGAACATAAAGCACACACACGCAAAAGAACCACTTCCCCATCACACACAGAGACATAAATAATGAACAGAAGTCGTCGTAATTCGCGCTACAGTTTTTCATAGTCTTTCTCGCCACATGCGATACACCTCTCTCTACACACGCGAACAGCAAGATGGCGTAAAATTATGGATCAGAAACAAAATGCGAAAGTTTTGTTTTTCTGTGTATAAAAGCAGCTACATACCATCCAACGAACGTGAGTACACGAATAGCTAAGTAACAGCTCAGTACACATCAAATAACTAATTTCCACAACACTCCACAACCCCAAGTATATATTGCTGACATACGAAGTTCACCTTTCAGTATTTCGTTTACTAACAGCCGCTCACATGGTTGCAGATGACATGATGTTCGCTAAGTAAAAAACTGCAACAGAAAAAGCAGAGCTCAGAAAATATGTCGCAAACAGCGACAATAATTGTTTAAAACATTTAGTAACATACAATAAATAAGGTAGTATGAAAGTATCCATAGAAAACTATATTTAAAAAAACGAATAGTAAAAATGTAATAATGTGCTACTGTGTTTGTATAACCATGCTATTTTCTCCATGTTTCAGATTAAAAAAAAAACCATTGATGATGGTGATATTTGTCGCCGAAACTAGTTCGGGAGAATAAATAAATAAACGAATAACAAGGTATTTTGCATCTAGGCGGTTTCAATTTCCTGATATTACTGTTTTTCTATGCAAACACGGACCAAATGGAAGAGTTCCAAGACAAAAGAACAATAATGAAGCTAGGGAAATGATTATTAAAAAATTCTTTCAAAAATTTGAAATGGTGGAAGTGATTTAAACTAAATGAAAGACAAAAAACTAATGAAATTGCAACTACCAAATGATCGCTTCCCATCACTTGTTTTATAATAAAGAAAAAATTGAGATCTTTTCCAATCTTTTCTTTTCCACACTTGCACCTTATCATTATCTCTGGCACACGGAACGTGGAATTCAAGAGACAGGTCAGCCACCTGCAGAGGAACATGTCCTGTATGTGATCCCGCACGCCAGATCAGAAAAGAAAGAGCGCTCGAGGATATATACACGAATATATGAGAAAACGCACGTAGCATTAACCACGGGGCGGGATGACGACCTGGCGCCTTTTTATTTTGTTATTTCCAGTCTCCGCCTCGGGTCGGTAACACGGCTGCTATGCTAGTTAGACGCGAGCTGCGGACAGCAGTTTTTGCTGCGTTGCGGTGGTTAGGAAGACCGCACGTCCCAGATTCTGCAGCTCCATTTCTGTTCCCGTTATCCGAGGAGCGCCTGTCGCGTCACTGACGTTGAGTTGCCGGCTAATCCGCAGCGATGGCACTTCCTGCACACTGCTGCCCGCCGTGACTCCACAGAAGCCGAGGGTTTTCGGCTAATGTCAACAATTTCTGGTCCTTTGTCCTACTTCGTCGTCTAGACAGAAAGGGCAATTTGTTTTGGAAAGAGGCAATGTATATATCTCCGCAAAATGTTGATTATTAAAATTCTGAAAAACAGAAGAATGTTAGCTTATTCCTAGCGCGTCTACTAAATCTCTCCGCTGCAGCAACCCACACATGTCTCGCCTTACGGGGCGCGTTATGTTGGCAGCACACCTATGTCACTGTGTAAGCTAGGGATCGGGATTCGCTGCTAGAAACTGTAGTTATTTTGGGAGAGGGGATTCAGCATTATTACAATTAAAACAATGAAAATAATTATATTAATTACAATTAAATACACTTTACTCACCACTATCACAGTAGGTGCTGGAAATGTTTTCCTCTTTCGTGATGCCATAGTTCAACACGTTTACAATTTACACTACTAGCCATTAAAATTGCTACACCAAGAAGAAATGCAGATGATAAACGGGTATTCATTGATCATATATATTATACTAGAACTGACATGTGATTACATTTTCACGCAATTTGGGTGCAGAGATCCTGAGAAATCAGTACCCAGAACAACCAACTCTGGCCGTAATAACGGCCTTGATACACCTAGACATTGAGTCAAACAGAACTTGGATGGCGTGTACAGGTACAGCTGCCCCTGCCGCTTCAACACGATACCACAGTTCATCACGACGGATTAACGACGAGGGCCGATGTGCCGGCCAGCCTGGATGTGGTTTTTAGGCGGTTTTCCACATCCCGCTAGGTGAATACCGGGCTGGTTCCCATGTTCCGCCTCGGTTCCACAGCTCACAGACATCTGAACACATTCGCACTGTTCCATGGATTACACTCGACGCAGACAGTTGGGGTACACTAATTCCGTCGCCGGGGGGTAGGGGGTGGCTGCAGGAAGGGCATCCGGCCACCCCTTAAACATTAACATGCCAAATCCGATTAATGATGGCTGCCCCTGCGTAACTGCGGGACAAGGCTCAAGCTATAGAATAGTAATGGTCTAGCTGGTTAGAAGGTTTTGTTTGACAATCAGGAACATTAGGAAACATTTACATGGAACATAGTACAACTGCGAGGACACCCTTTAGACACAAACTGCTTCATATACACACATAATATCATGTTAACACCGATAAAGAAATATGCTTATGGTTTTTGTCTCCCTGCCCTCTGAAGTTCTCATTATTGGCACCTTAGGGATCCACCGAAAAACCCGCCAGAGTAGCCGAGAGCGCTAACGCGCTGCTTCGTGGACTCGGTTAGGCGCGCCGGCCCCAGATCGAATCAGCCCGGCGGACTAACGACGATGGCCGGTGTGCTGGCCAGCCTCGATGTGGTTTTTAGGCTGTTTTCCACATGCCGCTAGCTGAATACCGGGCCGGTCCCCACATTCCGCCTGTTACACTACTCGTAGACATTTGCAATATGTTCGCACTATTCCATGGATTACACTAGACGCAGTCAGTTGGGGTACACAGTTGGCCATTATGGCCGAGCGGCTCTAGGCACTTCAGTCTGGAACCGCGCGACTGCTACGGTCGCAGGTTCGTATCCTGCCTCGGGCATGGATGTGTGTGATGTCCTTAGGTTAGTTAGGTTTAAGTAGTTCTAAGTTCTAGGGGACTGATGACCTCAGATGGTAAGTCCCATAGTGCTCAGAGCAATTTTTTTAGGGTACACACATTCTGTCCCGTGGGGGGGGTTATAGGGTGGCGACAGGAAGGGCATCCGGCTACCCATTCAAAGTAACACGCCAAATCCGGTTAACCATAACAGCAGACCCCGCAAGTCGGGATTAATGCTTGGAAAGAGAGAGAGGGATCCACCGAAAGTCCATCTCCTCATCCTGGTGTATCAATGTGACAAAAACTTGGAGTACTGTTTACTATCGACAGTTCGCTGCCCATCATCTGTTTCACGGAATTCGTGTGATTTATACACTGTTTTATTCCAGTGTGTGAGAAATGTGAAGTAATATATCTGAAGTGCAGCATCTCAAGTCGTATTGTTGGCTCCCTTCGCTGACACTGTGAAGGCAGTTATGTGGAAAAGCACGTTTTTGTCAAGAGAAGTTTTCGAGATTATTGAAAACAACGTTTCCCCTTTGCGGTGTCGCCGAGTATCGAGAGCTATGCAAGAATTATCGATCACCAATGAGATACTGCGCAGCAAAGCGGTATCACGAGTCGCCATTGAGAGGCTAGGAATAAGCCGTGCTTCCCGGAATTCCGAGACGCCCCGCCGCGCCACTGCCACGGAACAGCGTCGCCAGAGGACAGAAGGGTAGCTCTGCTCGAGGTCGGGACCTGCCCCCTTCCAGGAAGTTCCCGTCGGAGTAACGTCGTTGTGCTGCCTACTCGCCATGATACAGCCCGTGTCAATCGGAGGGGAGTGAAGAGACTCCCGTCTCCTGTGAACTGTGTGCTACGCGCCAACGCTCTCACAACTGTGTCAACTTAAGGTTTCTGGTGACAGTACTGAAGCCACAGTACGGCCATTCTGAACGTGTGCTCAGTAATCGTGGCTCATTTAGTGTGCTTTGAACCAAAGGTGCACGTGTGCAGTACCGTAGCTACAGTCGAGCCTGGCGAACAAAGATAAGTTTCGTTGTAATTAATAAAGTATTACTTATTCAGAGTGTTCTAATTATCTGTATTAATACTAGACACCTCAGTGTTCAAGAAGTCGGCCACAACAGGTTTATGTATTATATGTGTGAAACAAATGATAACCTATGTCCGTTCGAATTTTCATTAGAGTACTGTGAAAAAATTTGAAGTAAATCGGTCCAGAACTTTTCGAGATTTGTGGCGACAATTTTAAACAACGACCAGAGTGCTTAAACCATCACCTTAGTTTTGTTTTTGTTCATGTGCCTGTTATAGCCATCAGACAGCACAGGCTCTCTATAAGCACTCTACTCAATTTACGTTCACATTCGCCAGCCACTGCTGCAGGTGTTAGCACGGAATGCCGGACATTTGCCACGCCGGACATTTGCCACACTTGCCCCTTCGCCAGGTAGCGATCCCTCAGGTAAGGGACGCCCTTCCTCGTACTACTTCTGTCCGCTTTCAAACCGCCGTCTCCACATTTTACTCGATACAACCAGTATGTAAGGGACCTTCTTTTCGTCGACATCTTGGCGAAATACAGAGCTTCTTTTCCGAAATCGAAATATTTATAACTTTTGGGAAACGAAAGCAATACCGACGATTTTGTCAGTATGTAATTAGTTCTGCCAAGTATAAATATAGATCCCTCTGTCTGTACGGTAGCTTCCTTTCACGCTTACTGATTGCGATAGAAACAGTCCATCGGTATGGGAGCAACAAGAAAGGAACGATGTAAAGAGAATGCGAATGTACGCTAATCATTTCTTTTTGATCACTGCATTTGTGCCTACTTTAATTACTACAACTGTATGCCCAAAAGACAATAAGGAAAGAAGACATGGAAATGTGAATGTTTGAAAAGAAGAACGACATACTCGATATTAATTTACTCTCTAAAATCCGATATCCCTTGCGGCGAAACATTAATTAGTAAAGTGTAGCGGGACAATGTTCAAAACATGACTGAAAATACGTTCACTAAATAGAATAAGAACATCTATGATTGACATGTCATCTAAAGTCGACATACAATTTTAAAATGTTAGAAATAAGGAAATGAACTAATACAGAATGCTATGCTTGTAACGTACGTTGTTGTTCTACATTTTTTAGCTCTGGTATTAACAGGGTCACAGAGAAAGCATCCTAGGTTTTGGAGGGAAAAGCCGTAATTGTGATGATCTCCACTACAACAGAAACAAGAAGCACAACTTAAGGAAAAATAATGTAATGTATGTTCCAGCTCACAAGCGACATTGAAACAGGTAGTTCCTGTGACTTAGTATGGACAGAGGTTATATTCGACAACCGGAATAAATTAATAACTTGCTCCTTTTACCGACCCCCGGTCTCAGATGAAACAGATGCTGAACATTTCAAAGAAAACTCGAGTCTCAGCGCAAATAGGTATCCTACTCATACAATTATAGTTGGCAGTGACTTCAGTCTACCTTCCGTATGTTGACAAAAATACATTTTCAGACCCTACTGTAGATAGAAAACAACTTCCGTAATTGTTCTAAATGCTTTTTTTAAATTATTTTGAACAATTAGTTCACGAGGCCATTCAAATTGTAAATGGTTACGAAAACACACTTGACCTCTTAGCCACAAATAATCCTGAGCATCACGACGGATATAGGAAATAGTGAACACACAGTCGAGCGAGGCTCAATTCCGTAACAAAGAGATTCACCAAAACTAAACGCGAAATATATCTATTTATAAAAGCAGCTAAAAATTCGGTTGACGTCTTTCTAAGAGACAGTCTCCAATCCTTCCAAACTATGTAAGTGGAGACCGTATGTCGCTAAGTTCAAAGAAATAGTATCAACAGCACTCGAGAGATTCATACCAAATAAATTAATAATAGATGGAACTGATCCCCCATGGTACACAAAACACGACAGAAAGCTGCTGCAGGAGCACCGAAAAAGGCATGTATAATTTAGACGAATGAAAAATCTCCAAGATTGGCGAAGTTTTACTGAGGCTCGAAATTTGGTGCGGATTTCAATGCGAAATGTATTTAATAGTTTCCACAACAAAAGTCTCTCTAGAAATGTGGCGGAAAATCCAAAGAGATTCTGGTCCTATGTTAAGTAAACCAGCGGAAAGGCTCAGTAAGTACCTTTACTGCGCGACAGCGATGAGGAAGAGGAGGGGGAGACAAGGGACCCAGCCCTTCCGAGCTGGTAAAATCGTGGCAAATGTCCGGCGTGGCAAATGTCCGCACACCGTTAGCACGTTGCCAAAGTACTGGATACATATTAGTCTGTTGCACATTTTCAAAAGCGTTTACCAACTATACGAATGCAATGTGAGCACACCGAAAAAAATATCGACGAACACCGCCTCTGGTCTTGATAATGGCCTCAGTTAGGCGAGGAAGGGGAGTCCACAACTTTCTTCAGGAACGCAATACCCAGCTGAAGCCGCTCATTGATTATTAAATACCATAGCTCTAACAGTTTTTCGAAATAGTCACAGGTAATTTCAGACGACGAAGTGATTTAACGGGTTATTCGGTGGTCTAGGGGTAGCGTCTTCGACTGCTATCAAAACGTCCGGGGTCTCGTGTTCGAGCACACTCACTGCTCGAATTTTGAATATTCACGGTACATTCGTGAAATGGCCGTACGAGAAAATCCCCACTTCAAAAAAATGGTTCAAATGGCTCGGAGCACTATGGGACTCAACTGCTGAGGTCATTAGTCCCCTAGAACTTAGAACTAGTTAAACCTAACCAACCTAAGGACATCACACACATCCATGCCCGAGGCAGGATTCGAACCTGCGACCGTAGCGGTCTCGCGGTTCCAGACTGCAGCGCCAGAACCGCGCGGCCACTTCGGCCGGCTTCCCCACTTCATCGTTACCTTTGAGAAGCTGTGGCCTAACGCTCGTGCGCCGACTATAACACCACGTTCAGACTCACTTAAATTTTGATAACCTACCGTTGTAGCAGCAGTAACCGATCTAACAACTGCGCCAGGCACTTGTCTTATATAGGCGTTGCCGACCGGAGCGCCGTATTCTGCCTGTTTACATATTTCTGTATTTGAATACTCGTACCTATACCAGTTTCTTTGGTGCTTCAGTGTATAATTTAATGATGTCACGGTATTTTCTGTAAGCACTCCAATGTATGACTGCCGTTGCTATTTGTAATTTTGAAGTTATTTGTTATAGTTTTTAACTGACTTCTCTCCCTCTCCCTCAACATTATTCCAAATACACACTTTTCATGATCGTCAACCAAAGGCGCACCCAAGTACGAGAAATTTAGTCTTTAACAGTTACCACCATGTATTCTTTAAGCAAATAGTTCTTGTTATATACCAGTTCTTTGTTTCACTGTAAGGAATTTGCTCCTGCATTAGTAGAGTGTTGTAAAAAAAAATGCAGTGCATCATAGTGTGTTAAAAACAAAGACGTCCCTGTAAGAACGCCTTACAGAAGATTATTGTAAATAATGGCGCGAAGTCCTTGTAGGAACGTTACTACAGACAAGTATTTTACGCTAAAAGACCTTACACAAGTCAGCGCTAAACTGCCCTGTAAACAATTTCCCCACTTCTGGCGTTACCGCCACCACTGGCATTATATAGGAGTGGTAGAGGTATGCACTTTATTTAAACAAACAAAAAATGCCTTCCGTTATTCAGTCCAGAAGCGCGCGCAACCTCTGCACTGTCCGTCCGCACCGTACTGGCCCGCCTCACAACCACTGCCTGGGCTACGGTCCTCCCTCTGCAATGCTAGTTACGCTGCTGGAGTGGAAAGAGGTGCAGAATGGCCGCTCTCTTTCGTCTGTCGCACGGACAGAATCAACCACACACCTGATAGCTACAGGGTCGTCTCTATGCGAGCGGAGGGGGAGGGGGGGGGGGAGGCGACCGTGCCCCTGCCCGGCAGGTTTTTGGGGGCGGAATAAATCTCTTAAATTTTAATGTGGTTCCAAAAGGATGAGTCATACAAGATAAAGAAATTTTTGCATAAATAAATAACTATAAGAATAAGTAAGAACTACAAATCATTTATAAAATCTACTGTATTACTAGAAATTTTCTGTGGTATTGTCAATCAGATGGCAAATGAAGGGCTGAAGTTGGTCACCTTGGGTACGAATTTCAAAATGGCAAACCTTGCTAGTGGCGGTTTAGCCAACTCAGTTTCAATCAGGATTCTACACAACACTTGAAATGTACCTACGTCAACTAGAAAGCCCCTAAGAAGCGAAAAACTTTACAATAAAGAAATAAAGATAAGTGTCGGCATATGATGGTCTGGTCCGCAGCTCGTGGTCTTGCGGTAGCGTTCTCGCTTCCCCGGGTTCGATTCCCGGCGGGGTCAGGGATTTTTCCTGCCTAGTGATGACTGGGTGTTGTGTCGTCTTCATCATCATCATTCATCCCCATTACGGTCGGAGGAAGGCAATGGCAAACCACCTCCACTAGCACCTTGCCCAGTACAGCGATGCGGGTGTCCCGCATCGTCCCCTACGCTCCTCGGAGTATGGGATCTCATCATCATCATGGTCTGTCAGTTTCCATATAGCAACCTCAAACACCAATAGCAGTAGC
Source organism: Schistocerca nitens (assembly GCF_023898315.1). NCBI lineage: Eukaryota > Metazoa > Arthropoda > Insecta > Orthoptera > Acrididae > Schistocerca > Schistocerca nitens. The sequence continues at coordinate 692,148,579 of NC_064617.1, forward strand.
ACTGAGAAAGGCACTGTGTAATAAACAACATAGACTAGCCTAAGTACAGTATGCACTGTCACATGCTATACCCTTTTGGACGCAGACGTTGTGATTAAGCAGCTTTTACACGTAAAGAGATGCGTTTTCTGCTTTGTCTGTAATTTATTTTAAGTCTTCCTTCATTCCCTTTTCTTTCTCGGTTTTGAAGCCATACTCCATAGATGTTGATATTAAGATCGTATCCGAGCGGGATAGCGGAGTGGTTAGCACACTGGACTCGCATTCGGGAGTGCGACACTTCAAACCTGCTTCCGGTCATCATGATTTCGGTTTTCCCCAAATCGCTTAAGGTTAATGACGGGGTGGTTCCCTCAGAAGAGCACGGCCGCTTTCCTATTCCATCCTTCCCTAATTCGAGCTTGTGGTCCGTCTCTGATAACTTTGTTGTGGACGGGATGTTAAACACTAATTCCTCCTATTAAGATTATACGAAAAAACATATCAAACCTTATTTTGGAGCTGAAACTACTAAACTGCACTGCACAATCTGTTTATCCAGTTGCCTCATATGAAGGGCTTATTTCAATAATGGTACAAGTCCATTACTTCCACTTTTATGCCTAAAATGCTTCCGAAATTAATGATCCAAACCAACAGAAAGAAAGGTTCATCTCTAGCAAGAAGCCATATACTTGATAATTTCTGGTATCTGAACTGCAGACTTTTCAGCTCTCTTTAACTTTAGGACTCTGCATCTCAAAATGAAAAAATGGACTTGTACCACCATTGAAATAAGCCCTTCATATGTCATAATATTTACGTTCCAACAGTTTTATTTAGGTTTTAATTGTTACTTTCGTTACAGCCTGCTTTCAAAACTGCTTATTTTGAGCCACAAATTGTGGTCGTGGCACATCGGAAAGCACGCCTTCCAGATATCCACCCATACATATTTTTCCTTTATGTATTACGGACACACTAAGGAAGTATTAGCGATATGTGCACTTTTTTCAACAAACAAAACATTTATACCGGGTGTTTCTAAAATGACAGCTGGTGGAGTGGACGATAACAGGCAACTATTACATAGCAACGCATGTCCGCACCCCTTAAGTCGTCGGCACTGAGGGCGAGTTAGCTAAGATTGATGTAACGCTCTACGAATTTAGTGACGTCACTTCCTATTTCTCGTTGAGAAGCCATTTCGCCACGTGCAGTAAAATATAAGTTCTGCGACATTTCGGCAAATTGCCAAGTAAAGTAGAACCAATAGGAAGCAATAAAGTTCCCTACGTCACAAGCAGAAAACAAGACACCGCACTGTGTTTGTCGTGTTCAGCAGAAGCCCATAATCGACGGGTTATATGTTATACATTACACAATATGCGTATAGTCTATGCTGTTTGTAAGCACCAGCACTGGATGTTGTGTGATGTCCTTAGGTTAGTTAGGTTTAAGTAGTTCTAAGTTCTATGGGACTGATGACCATAGATGTTAAGTCCCATAATGCTCAGAGCCATTTGAAGCATTTTATTTAAGCACCAGCACGTTGAATGTCTCGAGAACGAATCGTTATTGGTATGATTTGTTGTAATAAAATGAGGGGGAACGTTATATTTGTATTTAAAAAGTTTTCCTATTTAGTTATTTTCGCGTTATAACTCGCATTTTATGAAAGTAAACCGTTTTAAAAAACGACTCATTTAAGATTCACGAAAACGTGTCTTCTTCTTAAAATTTGTTACAATTAAATGTCAATAACATTTAGGCGATGGAAGTATAGAAAGCGGGGATGGTATAATTTGATTTCCAGCAGAGCGTAGTTGGTTGACGCACCGCCATAAATGCACACTCTGTCAGGAGTGTGTTTGATTTGATGAACTTTCATAAGCTGATGACTTTCCTGAGTGGACATGTAGCTTTCGTTTTTGTCTTATTACGCGTTTACGAATATTAAAGATTTTATTCTTGTATATCACAGACAACAACATGATCAGCATATGGTGAGGAAACGAAATATTTGTCTTAATAGAGCTAACGTAGTAATTCTAAACGCGTCAATTTTTGTAGAGAAACTGTATGGTTTGCGAGCCATATAAAATCGACAACCACCACTGGAGAGCCCTGATAGCGAAAATCACGTCAATCAGCTCGTGCCGTGTGCCGCCGGGACTGTGTCTCGTGACGTGGGATATCCCTTCTGCGTGTAAGTCAACGTTTGTACCTCATTCCGTGTGCCGACGCCTTTAGCATTCAGCGCTAGGCGTCATTTAACAGCACCGCGCGCCGCCGGAGAGGTAGGCATACAACTCACCATCCTAATCGAAATGGTCGCAGGTTTTCTGGGCGTGACAACATCACGGAGTTCATTCCGACATGGGCAGCGCAAAGGGCTGTTTGATACGACGCCGGGTAGAGGTCGGCATCTGTGCTCGTGCAGTCAGTTTCGCCCTGCGTCAGTGCATCAATAAACGGGAACACACCTGTGTTTGGTACTGTGGGGAGAGGGGGAAATGGAACGTTTGTCTTCGGAGGAAAGGGTAGAGCAGTGTGCTCACGAGGCGGCGGATGGAAATGCTGTTGCTGCTCATCAGTTGTATGTTCAGTGATTTCTGAATCGTAGAGTACAAGGTCTATGCACGTTCATCGCCATCCACAGCTCGCCAAGAGACACATACGCACATGAGGTGAGATGTCCACTGACATGACATCGTAATGGGGCATGTGCATTTAACGTATGCATTGATCCGGATGCATTGATTTTGTGATACAAGTGAGAAAGCCGGAAGAGGCAGTCAACACTCAGTGCACACGCTAGAGTTTGAAGAGGAGGCGTTAGCACTGCTGCAAAACACGGCCTAAACAAGCTCGCGGAGTGTTGCTCGAGGAACGAGTGCAAGAAATTCCTCGGTCTTGTCTGTATGGAGTAAAGATGATTTGCACCTTTACCGTCTTCAGAAAGTTCAAGCCCTTAACCCAGAATTCCCACCTCGCATTGACTTCCCTGTGGTTTTTGGGGAAGTGTGCCATTCAGCCTGAATTTCCACATTTTGTACTTTTCACGGATGAAGCACCGTTTACAAGGGAAGGTATGTTCAACAGCCACAGTCAACAATTGTGGATATTGGAAAACTCTCACGCCGCCTTTGTTCGTGGTCATCGATAGCGCTTCGTCTCAACGTTTGGCCCTATTTGGTTGCTGATTGGTCCATACAAGCTTCCCGACGGCTGAACGCAAATAGATATTTAATCTTCTTTAAGGGAAACACTGCCAGAGTTATTTGAAGACATTCCACTCAACGTGCGACCGTGCATGCGGTACCAGCACGATGGTGCATCTGCGCACTTCGCTCGTGCGGTGCGAAATCATTTGGATGACACCTTTGGTGAGAAATGGATAGGGCGTGCAGGCCGGTGGCGTGGCCCACTCGTTCCCCCGTCTTGACGCTTCCTTGTTTTTTGCGTGGGAATACCTGAAATACACTACTGGCCATTAAAATTCCTACACCAACAAGAAATGCAGATGGTAAACGGGTATTCATTGGACAAATATGTTATACTAGAACTGACATGTGATTACATTTTCACGCGATTCGGGTGCATAGATCCTGAGAAATCAGTACCCAGAACTACCACCTCTGGCCGTAATAACGGCCTTGATACGCCTGGGCATTGAGTCAAACAGAGCTTGGATGGCGTGTACAGGTACAGTTGCCCATGCAGCTTCAACACGATACCACAGTTCGTCAAGAGTAGTGACTGGCGTATTGTGACGAGCCAGTTGCTCGGCCACCATTGACCAAACGTTTTCAATTGGTAAGAGATCTGGAGAATGTGCTGGCCAGGGCAGCAGTCAAACATTTTCTGTATTCAGAAAGGCCCGTACAGGACCTGCAACATGCAGTCGTGCATTATCCTGCTCAAATGTAATGTTTCGCGGGGATCGAATGAAGGGTAGAGCCAGGGGTCGTAACACATCTGAAATGTAACGTCCACTATTCAAAGTGCCGTCAATGCGAACAAGAGGTGACCGAGACGTGTAATCAATGGCACCCCATACCATCAAGCCGGGTGATATGCCATAATGGCGATGACAAATACACGCTTCCAATGTGCGTTCACCACGATGTCGACAAACACGGATGCGACCATCATGATGCTGTAAACAGAACCTGGATTCATCCGAAAAAATGACGTTTTGCGATTGGTACACCCAGGTCCGTTGTTGAGTACACCATCGCAGGCGCTCCTGTCTATGATGCAGCGTCAAGGGTAACCGCAGCCACGGTCTCCGAGCTGACAGTCCATGTTGCTGCAAACGTCGTCGAACTGTTCGTGCAGTGGTTGTTGTCTTGCAAACGTCCCCATCTGTTGACCCAGGGATCGAGACGTGGCTGCACGATCCGTTACAGCCATGCGGATAAGATGCCTGTCATCTCGACTGCTAGTGATACGAGGCCGTTGGAATCCAGCACGGCGTTCCGTATTACCCTCCTGAACCCACCGATTCCATATTCTGCTAACAGTCATTGGATCTCGACCAACGCGAGCAGCAATGTCGCGATACGATAAACCGCAATCGCGATAGGCTACAATCCGACCTTTATCAAAGTCGGAAACGTGATGGTACACATTTCTCCTCCTTACACGAGGCATCACAACAACGTTTCACCAGGCAACGTCGGTCAACTGCTGTTTGTGTATGAGAAATCGGTTGGAAACTTTCCTCATGTCAGCACGTGTAGGTGTCGCCACAGGCGCCAACCTTGTGTGAATGCTCTGAAAAGCTAATCATTTGCATATCACAGCATCTTCTTCCTGTCGGTTAAATTTCGCGTCTGTAGCACGTCATCTTCGTGGTGTAGTAATTTTAATGGCCAGTAGTGTATGTTGTATACGGAACACCTATTGAGGCAGATGTGATGCGTCCCCATGGATGTTGGTGCTGGTGCAGTCGACTCCAGCGATATCGCCGGTGCGTTAGTGGAGGAAGCGTGCTCCGTGGCGAGACAAAAGGCTGTTAAGCAGAGCACTGGACGAAAGGCGGTGGTCGGACAGAGCGGACAGAGCGGACAGAGCAGGGTGGCGCGGAGGGCCCTGGTGCCGGCAGTGGCTTTGTGTGTGGGGCGGTGACGAGAGGCCGTGATGACTGCGTCCCCCACGGAGGATGGAGATGATGCACTGTACCGTGCAGAGGAGGACACAGCGGAGGAATGGGAAGCTATTCGGGGCGCCCCGACTATTACTAAGCCGCAGCTGACAACGCCGGAGGAAATTCGGAGGATTATCAAGTATACCAAACACACCTCACCCGGAACCGATAGAATCGGCAATACGGAATTGAAACACCTACCGAGAAAGCCTGTCGTGCTTCTCACCCGGATAGTGAACAGCTGCCTCAGGACTGGATACTTCCCCGAGGCATGTAAGATTGCCAGAATAGCGCCAATACCAAAACCGGGCAAGGATATCTCACACCCTGACAGCTATAGACCCATAAGCTTACTGCCGACGTTGGGAAAGGTGCTGGAACGTGTCCTCCTGAAACGCATGCTGGACATCCTTGTGGCACACAACATCATCCGAACGGAGCAGTTTGGTCTCCAGGCGAAGCTATCGGCTGAGTTAAAACTACTACGCATCACGGAATCTACCCAAGACAATTTCAACAAGAAAATTACCATTGGAGTCTTTCTCGATGTAGAGAAGGCTTACGATAAAGTATGGCGACGCAACGTAATCGTCAAACTCCGACGTACCACTCCCCTGCCGGACTGCTATTTAAAACTTCTCGACAATTTTCTCCAGGATCGCAGATTATATGCCCGCATTCATGACAAGAATTCAACAACACGGCCTGTCCTTGAAGGACTTTCACAAGGATCGGTCATATCTCCACTGCTGTTTAATTTATACATTAACGACCTCCCGACGGTGCCACATGTTACTGCCAGTTTCTATGCCGACGACACAGCGCTCCTGACTGCAGGCACCAGAATGGACCACCTCGTCACACGGATGCAGCGCCAACTAGATTTAGTGGACCACTGGACCCACAGGAACAAAATAACGGTCATTGTAGAGAAAACCAAAGTTATTTTCTTCACACGTCGGAGACCCATTGTCAATGAACGCCTACGGATATCAGACCAGCCACTCCTCTGGGCAACAACTGTAAAATACCTTGGAGCGCATCTGGACGCCAAAGTGCTGTGTAGTCATCACATTATGGAGAAGAAGACGTCTGGCCTCAAAATGCTCTCCTCCCATTTCTGAAGAACTCGTACCTCAGCCAGCTGTACCACGCCACAGTCGAACCATCTATTGTGTATGGATCGACCTCCTGGGGTACTACGTGTGTCACTAACTACAAGAAGTTACAGGTTATACAAAGCAGATGCCTACAATGGATCACTGGAGCCCAATGGTGGATCCGGAATCATGATATTTATCGACCCTTAAGCGAATCTTACCTCTCAGACAAGGTCAAGAGAAGGCACGAACCTTATTTCGGAAGTTGGACATGATACGCGATAGTACACCACAACTCACCACAGTAGGTACGGTAGAACCCTCACGCAACCACAAATATAAAGTACCGAAGGCGATAGTATTTGAGCCCCCGTAAATGTTATTCCTACGTAATTCTACAAAATTTACGGACATAAAGTCCCTTAGCACTTCTACACACTTTTCAAACACGCACCAAAATCAACGAGTTAAAGGACCCCTCTGTGTGCCCAAACTAAAGCTGATAGAAGAGCAAATAAATAAAGCGAAAAGGTTTACCCTTTCCTTTCCAAATAGAAGAAAAAATCAACGAAGATGATCAGACTTCAGCACCACCACACACAACAACAACAAAAAAGTAAAAGAAAAAACGAGAAACCGTTGGGGATGACGGGAGTGAGCGAGCACCGATGGCTGCACTAGACGAGTTGTTCTGATGACATCAGTATGCGGGCGTCCTGTGAGGAGTGACACGTTCGGTAGCAAAGTTGGACAGCTGTTTCTATAGTGAGCTGGCATCTTGAGCTTTGAGAGACTGTGTTCGCGTCGCGGCTCATTAGACATGCTATGCATTGCCTTCGCTGCAGGCGCTGGGTTTTCAATTTATGTCCTTGTGTGCATTTGAAGACTTTAATTGCTAGTGCTAATCTCACCTCACGCTCTGTTTAAGTGGCTGCTTGCATACTTTTTCTTTGCCAGAAGTTGAAATTGAAAAAGAACCTGTTTTGGCAGGGTTGACATATTTCACCGCTAAGTATGATATTTGTGGAATAACTGTTTTAGATGGCTATGTTTTCCATTGTGCACATTGCACCTGCTAATTAGGTGCACATAGTGAAGTGTGTGTTACTTGATTTAGCTAATTTCACTTCTCTGTTTGTTGTAGAAGCACTGGTTTTCCATGCTACCACGGGTTTGTTTTTTAATTCACGTGGCCTGCAGCAGGTTTGCCCGCTCTTGACCAGCGAACGGGATTGTGCATATTCTGGCTCTGATCCTGTAACGTTTAACTGAGCTCGATGTCCTGGTATAGTGGTACACGAATTTTCCGTGGTACACGAATTTTCCGGGCTTCAGATTTCGAAGGTATTTTACTGCTTCATTCTTACGTGGTGTTATTGTCGTTTATTGATGACAGTATAGTTTTCGTCCTTTGGAAGATATATGATTTTGTTTGTACTAATAGAATGGTGGTTAAAGCTGAGCTTATGCGGTATTTGTCAACGATAACATTTATGTTGAATACTTTAGAATTTCCTTCAGTAGTAATGTTGTAATGTCTTATATTATTTGATGTACGAGGAGTACAATGAAATTTTTCTCTTTTAAAACATAACTGTAGGTTAACAGGTGCCGTTTGACGTAGGTTTCCGTTTTACTTCAGTGTTATTTCTACTGGGACTTGGTTATGTGTGCTTTGGTATTTAAGGAGTAATACATTTTCTGAGTATTTGAGTTGAAGCATTATGAATGTATATGTTTTGAGTAACAAGGTTGGTTGGTTGGTTGTGTTGGGGAAGGAGACCAGACAGCGAGGTCATCGATCTCATCGGATTATGGAAGGACAGGGAAGGAAGTCGGCCGTGCCCTTTGAAAGGAACCATCCCGGCATTTGCCTGGAGCGATTTAGGGAAATCACGGAAAACCTAAATCAGGATGGCCGGACGCGGGATTGAACCGTCGTCCTCCCGAATGCGAGTCCAGTGTCTAACCACTGCGCCACCTCGCTCGGTGCGAGTAACAAGGAATGAAAGCTTTGATTATAGTAAAGTTTGCGTTAATGAGTCTAAGATCTTGTGTGAATGTTCAGCAGCTCTCCACTGAAGGAACCCTGTTTCCCAGCCAACCTGCTCAATTAGTGTCAAATCTTAATAGAGAGCGGATGAAGAGCTGATAGCACAAATTATGACAGCCTCTGAAGAAATCCCCACTTTGCCAGGGATATTTGAAAGGGCGTGACAATCACTTAGGCGTCGCTGCAAGACGTGCATTCGAGCAGGAATGCGTAATTTCGAGAAGTTTTAATAACTGTTTGCAAATAAGGGTCATGTAACGTCAACCCCACATCGCTTATACCTCGATATCACAAAGGAAGCTATAAACGTTGGCCTGCAGATCTGTTACCATGTTGACTTGTATGGCGAGTTGTATGCCTACATTCCAGGCGTTGCGCAACGCTGTTAAATGACTGCTAGCGCGTAACGCTAAGGGATGCGGACATGGGTTGCTATACGAAAGTTTCTTGTTATGACCCAATCTCCTAGACCTCTCATTTCGTACATTCATTTTAGAAACGCCCTGTATATAACTCACAGACCTTCCCATGACCTTCCATTTTCTGCAGCAGAACTGCTGACTCGGGAGCTTTGTGCTGGTTGCTAACTGTCGCGCCGCAGTTGTTGTCTCCGATATTGCCACTCCATCTCCGCAGCCGTTTTGCAGAGTCTCCTCTCCCGGTTGCCAGCAGCCAACTGGAAATGGTGTTGTTTCGCATTTTATTTTAATTGCATGATTAATATACTCTGTTGAATCGAAGATCCATATGCAATTTCTTTCACGGACATTCGGAATGAATCCAGATAACTGATATAAGGGCAGTCAACGCACTGGGCGACAAGATAGTCAATTTCTTCATGGAAAAATCTGTGCTGTTGTTTACACAACCATGTTGCCCACCCATATGTTGCCAAGACTGTTTCGACTACGCAGCAGAAGTTTCGATAGGAATGCTCTACACATACGCCACATGTCCCGATTTCTCACCATGCGATTTACATATTCTTGGAGCCCTGAAGAAAAGCATTTTTAGCCGCCGATTTGCTTCGGGTAAAGAGGGGCACGCATGTATATAATCATCGCTAGCATTTTTCCATGAAGGCATTAACCGTCTTGTCTCACAGTGGGATAAATGTATTACACGTGATGGTGCAATACTGGGGGAGTAGGTAGGTGGGGGATCTGTAAGGGATGCACTGATGTGTCTGCACGACATCTGGAGTCCCATAGTGTGCATTAGAACTGAGGGGTCTCGCACTTGTTCAGTTGGCTTAAGGCTCGGGGGATTTTGGGGCCAATAAAATATTTTAAGTTCTTGGCTGTGATCTTCAAGTCAATTTCCAGCCATGTGGCCTGGCAGTTCTGTCAAATATGTCCTACTCTCCACATTTTATGTGTGAACATCACGTCTGAAGACGTATTCGAAACAGAATCAACGAAGAGTGCCATTTAAACGGCACGAAAACATTTCCCATGGTGTAATGCCGTCCTCACCGCCTTCTGTCCGTCCTCAACATCAACCTTTGAATAATACTTCGAGCAATTGTCGCAAAAAGCTTTTCTTCCGATATTTTTGCGAAGCACATTGATGCCATTCCATCCTACGAAGCAGAAAACGTGAGTAATCGGAGAAGGCCATCTGTCTCAAACCAACAGCAATCCAACAGTCCGACGTCAAACAGTTTCAAGTGTTTTCTGTGTACGTACCAACACTGACATTTTTATAAACACCTACTGTCCGCTTCGCAGCAGCACGATTATCAGAGTTCTCAGACCTGCTGTGGTAGACGCGAGACTGGTTAACTCCTCGTTGATTTGGACAGTGAACAGCTCCGTTATAGCAATGATCAGGCGTCGCACAACATCGTAGGCTTGTTTCGGACGCCAGTGGAACGTGGAGTTGTGCACTTTGATGGAAAATTGTTCAAATGGCACCGTTGATCTACTCACGATACGTTCCAGCGCAGGGCATGCGGGAGAAAAACCTCTTATCCGGGGTAACTTAATAAAGAAACAATGTTAAATCATTCGTTATTTCGTGTTTTTTCTCGTCTTTCATTTGTTCTTCTCGAGAGCAGGTGAAGTGGCGCAGAGTTTTGTTATTTACCGGTATGCCATGTAACAGCAACACTGATTTTCTTGTTCTCTGATCGTCTGCCGCGAGAGATAGAACTAGATAGTGAGATGCGGCCCATTGATGGCAAAACTGTGTTATTTTCAGCCAAATCCCGGCACCCTGAGGGCACCAGAAGGATTCCCATTTTGGGGATATTACAAAAGGGGAAAAACGTCCGAAAATCTTCGCTGGAACTGGAGAAGGGAGCTACTTTTATTTTACTTCCGAGAAATTACGTCTCAGAGGTAAATATGAAGCACTAATTCGTGTAGGTGCACCAATAAATTCGTGCAACAGAGTAAAATCTGTGGCTTGCTCGATATCTGAGGCAGTATAGCCCCCGTGTATATTAGTAAGGTCGATAATCCATGATAGTCTTTTTAAGTACGTTTCATTATCTTCCCTGAAGCATAAGCCAGTTTATTTGTAGAGCTTGAATAAAATTAGCGCACAGAGTATTATCAGCTTCTACAACAAACAGAGAAGTGAAATTTGTTAACTCACATAAACTACATTTTAATATGTGCGTCTAATTACTAGTTACAATGCACTATTGACAAACATAGCAGTCCAAAACTGTTCCTTCGCAAATGTCATACTTGGCGATGAAATACATCTACCCTGCCAAATTAACTTCTTTTGCGATTTCAATCTGTAACGAAAAAATATACAAGCAGCCATTTAAACAGAGCATAATGTGAGACTAACACTAGCAAATGAAGCTTTTAAATGCCCATAAGGACATAAATTCAAAATCGAGTGACTGCAGTGGAAGCGCTGCATAACATGGCTGACCAGCCATGACGCCAACACAGTCTCCCAAAGTTCAAAGTTCCAGCTCACCGTAGACACAGCCGTCCAACTTCGCTATCGAACATCTCACGCATGATAGGGCGTCCGCACACGCCATCTCATCAGAACAAGGCGTCCAATCCAGCCCGTGGTGCTCGCTCACTCCCGTAGTCCGCACCCCGTGACTGCACCGGACAGTTCTACTGCCGGAGAGCTAGTAGTGGACAGATATGAACGGCGGTCCCAGTTATTATTTTCTACTTTTACTCTCAATCCCGAAGGTTAGAGCGTTCGAAACCATTGTAGAACCCAGATCCTACCAAGCAAACTCTAGGTTAGCTGGTATTGGGCCAGAGGGAATCCATGGTGGGAAAATTTTGGAGGAAATTTCCAGTTTCAGCAAAATATCGCTCAGAACCAAGGGATGGCAAGTGTTTTAATTTGATGCTGGGATAATATGTCAGAAACAAAAAATTAAAAAAGCCTAATGTATCTGAAACTGTAATTGCTTGTGTGTTCGTGTACACTGTCGTGACAAAGTTATGGCATAGTGACACGCACATACAGGGTGTTACAAAAAGGTACGGCCAAACTTTCAGGAAACATTCCTCACACACAAATAAAGAAAAGATGTTATGTGGACATGTGTCCGGAAACGCTTACTTTCCATGTTACAGCTCATTTTAGTTTCGTCAGTATGTACTGTACTTCCGTCAGTTGGCCCAATTGAAGGAAGGTAATGTTGACTTCGGCGCTTGTGTTGACATGCGACTCATTGCTCTACAGTACTAGCATCAAGCAGGCATTGTTGGTGATGTCTTGATTGGGCCCCATGTTCTTCCACCTACCGTCAGTGGAGCACGTTATCATGATTTCATACGGGATAGTCTACCTATGCTGCTAGAACATGTGCCTTTACAAGTACGACACAACATGTGGTTCGTGCACAATGGAGCTCCTGCACATTTCAGTCGAAGTGTTCGTACGCTTCTCAACAACAGATTCGGTGACCGATGGATTGGTAGAGGCGGACCAATTCCATGGGCTCCACGCTCTGCTGACCTCAACCCTCTTGACTTTCATTTATGGGGGCATTTGAATGATCTTGTCTACGCAACCCCGCTACCAAATGTAGAGACTCTTCGTGCTCGTATTGTGGACGGCTGTGATACAATACGCCATTCTCCAGGGCTGCATCAGTGCATCAGGGATTCTATGCGACGGAGAGTGGATGCATGTATCCTCACTAACGGATGACATTTTGAACATTTCCTGTAACAAAGTGTTTGAAGTTCGTTGGTACGTTCTGCTGCTGTGTGTTTCCATTCCATGATTAATGTGATTTGAAGAGAAGTAATAAAATGAGCTCTAACATGGAAAGTAAGCGTTTCTGGACACATGTCCACATAACATATTTTCTTTCTTTGTGCGTGAGGAATGTTTCCTGAAAGTTTGGCCGTACCTTTTTGTAACACCCTGTATACAGATGGCGGTAGAATCGCGTACACAAGGTGTAAAAGGGAACTGCATTGGCGTAGCCGTCATTCATGTGAAAAGGTTTCAGACATTATTATGGTCGCACGACGGGAATGAACAGATTTTGAACACGGAATGGTAGTTGGAACTAGACGCATGGGACATTTAATTTCCACAATTGTTGAGGAATCCAATATTCCGAAATCCAGACTGTCAACAGTATATTGAGAATGTCAGATTTCAGGCATTACCTCTCACCACGGACACCGCAGTGGCTGGCGGCCTTCACTTAACGACCGAGAGTAGCGGCATTTGCGTTGAGTTGTCAGTGCTAACAGACAAGCAACGCTGCGTGAAATAACCGCAGAAATCAATGTGGAACTTACGACTAACCTATCCGTCAGGACAATGCGCGGAATTTGCGTTAATGGGTTATGGCAGCAGATGACCTTCGCGAGTGTCATTTTGCTAGCAGCACGACATGGTTTGCGGTTCCTCTCCTGGTCTCGTGACAGTATCAGTTGGGCCCTAAACGACTGTAAAGAGTTGGCACAGTCAAAAAAATGGTTCAAATGGCTCTGAGCACTATGGGACTTAACATCTGAGGTCGTCACTCCCATAGAACTTAGAACTACTTAAACCTAACTAACCTAAGGACATCACACTCATTCACGCTCGAGGCAGGACTCGAACCTGCGACCGTAGCGGTCGCGCGGTTCCAGACTGAAGCGCCTAGAACCGTGGCATGGTCAGATGAGTCCCGATTTCAGTTGGTAAGAGCTGATGGTATGGTTCGAGTGTGGCGCAGACCCCAGAAAGACATGGACCCAGGTTGTCCACGTACTTTTCAAGCTGGAGGTGGCTCCATAATGGTGTGGGCTGTGTTAACATGGAATGGACTAGGGCATCTGGTCCAACCGAACCTTTCATCGACTGGAAATGGTTATGTTCGGCTACTTGGAGACAATTTTGCAGCCATTCAGCGATGGAGTTTGTAAGGATGACAGTGCTCCATGTCATCAGGCCACAAGTGTTCGCGATTGATTTGAAGAATATTCTGGACAATTTGAGCGAATGATTTGGCCATATCGCCCAACATGAATCCCATCGAACATTTATGGAACATAACCGAGAGGTCAGTTCGTGCACAAAAACCTGAACAGCAACTGTGGATGGCTATAGAGGAAGCATGGGTCCATATTTCTGCAGAGAACTTTCAACGACTTGTTGAGTCCAGGCCATGTAGAGTCGCTGCACTATTCCGGGAAAAGGGATGTATCCCTTGACTTTTATCACATCAGCGTATATAGAGTAGAGTGCACCTGAGTCGCTGGGGATAACCAATTGCAGTGTATGCGAAAATGTTAAAATTACACACGCACACTGATTAATTCAGATTCTGCTTTCTTACTATCGAGCGAAGCTATAAAAACTATCGTAGGCAGGCTTACTTCGTCATATGCGGAAAACTTCCAGGGCGCCACTTACATCTTTGATCAGGCTAAAAATCTTTTATAGTGCATTAACAGTATGGTGGCGTGTGAAATCATATTTCATTGAACACATAAAACGTTGTTCTACACGCCAGAGATGCAGCATGAATAAGATAGACTGCTATTCTGATAAAAAGAAACAAACGAATTCGATAAGCAAAAGATATTCTGTACAAGCAGGGAGTTAAACTAAATAAATACTGAAGCACCAGAGCTAGAATGTTCGCAGTCTCGTAATAAAGTTCGTTGACTCTGAAAATTTATTAGAACAAACTCCAAAACTGACCATTGCAATTATAATTAATGTCAGTCTATAGAGTCTCACCCTTCATGTCTGAATATATTCGGTGCAGGAGTACAATATGGGAACCAGTTATCCAGAGCATGCCACCCGAGTAGCGGCGCACTTAAGCACCCTTCCGGGGTTCGGAGAGAATCGACGACCCCAGGTCTAATTCGCTTGGCGGATTAAGGACGAGGAGGGTCTGGATGTGGTTCTTTGGCTATTACACGGTTCGCAGACACGGCCAGTGTCTACTACAAACATGCTGTCCCTGTGAGGAAACGGGATAAGGTCAGGGAAAAGGAGGCATTCCAATCATAGAATAGGAATATTTATGAAGTGATCATTCACAGGCGCAGACAGGATTTTTTTCGTCAGTGTCCATTGCCTATGGTACTTGCCTAGGAAAATAAACTTTTCCTCCTTTCGCGTATTTCAGTTTGCATCCGTAGCAACAACAATTATTCATCATTGCAGCTGCTAATGATGAATTTGTAAAAGCGAAAACATTTATCTAATATTAACGTTTCAGTCTTAATACAAAATGTAAACAAATGGCATTGTACTGAAGTCACGTGAAAATTCCAGTTTGATGGTGACATGCGCACACTACGCCATGCTTACTCCATAGGTTTTTCTACTCGTGTTTCACACACACAGTCATACATTCGCTTCGTCTGCATCACTGGGAAGGTATTCCATTTCGAAATGTTTAATCCCATTTGGTTCAGGCCTCGATCCAAGGCTGAGTTTGGTTTGTCCATATACAATCAAACCCAGAGTGGTTTTTTTTTTTTTTTTTTTTTTTTTTTTTTTTTTTTTTTTTTTAAGGAAGATGACCTTACTCTCAACCCTCCAGCAATTTTCATTCCGCTCAGTCTTGTGGGCACACATAACAACGAACAGCTGCTACCATTCATTTGTTTCACAGATAAATTTGAATGTGGCACCTCCACGAGAAAGTCCTAGTTCACAAATATCATTACAAACAGGAAATAATTTTATTCATATTTCACTTTTCCGATTCACAAATACACAATCATCACATTTTACATATAGACTTTCACAGTTTAATGAATCTTAGGAATAAATTACAGGAGAATTACACGAACATGGGGCAATTACTTCTGTGGAAATGAAAACTGTTGCTTTGAAATATCTGAATTCTATTGTATAAGTTTGCTGTCTCAACTGTAAGTGAATTCTCTAAGTTTGGTGTCTGAGCTGTAACTGAATTCTAATATATAAGATTACTGTTGTAACACTAGTATCTATTTCACTTGTACTTAGTTCATTTAACTTCTTTGTCTGCTTATGTCTAATGTTTCGATGTAACATTTATGTAAACATACTGTTAATTATTTATGTCACTGTAGTTAATGTATGTATTTAATTGTAAAAGCAATGTTCTGCTAGAGTATTAGGATGTTAAAACTATTCTTGTAGAACTGGTTCATGCGTAGGGAAGGTAGGTCCGTAACTATGTAAAACCTGGAGGAATCCCCTTCCGCAACGAAACTGACTTGGGGGGAATGGAAAAGATGGATTTAGCGGTAGGACTGCAAAGCTCTTTTAAGACACGAGTTAGTCGGTGGCTAGCTTCCTTTACCAGGCTACAGCTTCTCTGGCTGTTTTCCTAGGAGCTATTTGTGGTGTGGAGTGGCCATGTACATGAAAAACGGTATTCCACTTGAGTCCATTGATGTTTCAAAGCACTGCACGGAACAGGTTATTGAATGTTGTGGTTAAATTTAGTAAAAGTAAACTTCTAATTGTTTTTGTTTATAGGTCCCCTGACTTTGATTTCAGATCATTTATGCTCAAGCTAAATAAGGATTATGGTTCACTTTATAGGAAGTACAAATAACTAGTTGTATGTGGTGACTTCAGTATCAGTTGTGTAAGTGTGTGAGAAAGAGGATGCTGGTAGACTCCGTAATTCATGTCATCTGATGCAAACTGTATTCTTTCCAGTGAGAGTGCAGGGGGACAGTAGCATAACCAACGACAACATTTTTGTTCATTCTTCATTACTAGAGGGGCATTCTCTTAGCGAAAAGGTGACCGGCCGAAAGACTATAAATCACAAATTTTAACGCCGAACGGTTTTTGTGCTGTCACATGTCAAATATAGTTCTAAACTATTTAGGAAAGCTAATCCAGTTGCAACAGACACCTTTTTAAATCTCATTAAGGAACAAGAGTGGCAAGATGCTAATAGTGCTGATAACCTAGACGATAAATATAATGCTTTCCTCAACACATTTGTCATGTTCTTTGAAAGTTGCTTTCCATTAGAACGTTCAAAACAAGATACTGGCACTAACAGGCAGCCTAGGCTGTTGACTAGGGGATACGAATATCGTGTAGAACAAAGTGGGAATCATTTCAAAATGTTGGAAGCAGTCTCAGTGGAGCTCGAGCACCTCATTACAGACATTATTGTAAGGTGCTTAAAAATGTTATTAGGAAGGCAAAAAGTATGTGATGCAAAAATAGAATAGCTAATTCTCAGTATAAAAATAAAACCATATCGTCAGCCGTGAAGGATGTGTCTGGTCAGCATCACAAGATTGAGGATATAAAGTCAGTGCATAATAGAAATGTTTTCAGTTACTGATAAGTCGGTTATGTGTACAGTATTTAATAATCAATTTCTGGATACAGCAGGTGAACTAAATAGAAACTTTGTTCCTACAAGGAATCATATAACTAGGATAGAAAGTGGATATTACGAGGTATTGAGCAGACACTAAAGTACACTACTGGCCATTAAAATTGCTACACCAAGAAGATGACGTGCTACAGACGCGAAATTTAACCGACAGGAAGAAGATGCTGTGATATGCAAATGATTAGCTTTTCAGAGCATTCACACAAGTTTGGCGCCGGTGGCGACACCTACAACGTGCTGACATAAGGAAAGTTTCCAACCGATTTCTCATACGCAAACAGCAGTTGACCGGCGTTGCCTGGTGAAACGTTGTTGCGATGGCTCGTGTAAGGAGGAAAAAACCGTACCGTCACGTTTCCGACTTTGATAAAGGTCTGGTTGTAGCCTATCGCGATTGCGGTTTATGTAGCAGTCGAGATGACAGGCATCTTATCAGCATGGCTGTAACGGATCGTGCAGCCACGTCTCGATCCGTAAGTCAACAGATGGGGACGTTTGCAAGACAACAACCATGTGCACGGACAGTTCGACGACGTTTGCAGCAGCATGGTTGGTTGGTTTGGGGAAGGAGACCAGACAGCGTGGTCATCGGTCTCATCGGATTAGGGAAGGATGGGGAAGGAAGTCGGCCGTGCCCTTTCAGAGGAACCATCCCGGCATTTACCTGGAGTGATTTAGGGAAATCACGGAAAACCTAAATCTGGATGGCCGGACGCGGGATTGAACCGTCGCCCTCCCGAATGCGAGTCCAGTGCAGCAGCATGGACTATCAGCTCGGAGACCATGGCTACGGTTACCCTTGACGCTGCATCACAGACAGGAGCGCCTGCGATGGTGTACTCAACGACCAGCCTGGGTGCACGAATGGCAAAACGTCATTTTTTCGGATGAATCCAGGTTCTGTTTACAGCATCATGGTGGTCGCATCCGAGTTTGGCGTCATTACGGTGAACGCACATTGGAAGCGTGTATTCGTCATCGCCGTACTGGCGTATCACCCGGCGTGATGGTATGGGGTGCCATTGGTTAGACGTCTCGGTCACCTCTTGTTCGTACTGACGGAACTTTGAACAGTGGACGTTACATTTCAGATGTGTTACGACCCGTGGCTCTACCCTTCATTCGATCCCTGCGAAACCCTACATTTCAGCAGGATAATGCACGACCGCATGTTGCAGGTCCTGTACGGGCCTTTCTGGATACAGAAAATGTTCGACTGCTGCCCTGGCCAGTACATTCTCCAGGTCTCTCACCAATTGAAAACGTCTGGTCAATGGTGGCCGATCAACTGGCTCGTCACAACACGCCAGTCACTACTCTTGATGAACTGTGGTGTATCGTGTTGAAGCTGCATGGGCAGCTGTACCTGTACACGCCGTCCAAGCTCTGTTTGACTCAATGCCCAGGCGTATCAAGGCCGTTATTACGGCCAGAGGTGGTTGTTCTGGGTACTGATTTCTCAGGATCTGTGCACCCAAATTGTGTGTAAATGTAATCACATGTCAGTTCTAGTATAATATACTTCTCCAATGAATACCCGTTTATCATCTGCATTTCTTCATGGTGTAGCAATTTTAATGGCCAGTGGTGTATTATTCTGCAGTTGTTAGCCCAGTGGTTAGCCATATCTGTAACTTTTCCTTTCGGAATGGTCAGTTTCCTGACTGATCAAAGTACTCATTAGTGAAGCCATTTTATAAAGAAGAAGAAATGGATAATGCAGACAATTTTAGACCTATTTCTAACCCGTTGGTGTTTGCTAAAATTATTGAAAAGGCCGTATATACAAGTGTAATTAACCATTTCAGTTCACATAATTTGCTCTTACATGTACGATTTGGTTTTATGGACGGATTAAATAAGAGGTTGCGTACGCTAAGCGTCTTCTTTGGTTTAACTACAGCGTTTGAATGTGTTGATCACAAAAAGTTACTGCAGAAGTTGGACCACTATGCAATAAGGGGAGCAGCTCGTAATTGTTTCACCTCTTACTTTAAGAACAGACAGCAGAAGATCATTCTCCGCAGTACTGAGAATGGCTACGACGTGCAATCCCTGTGGAGCACTTTGAAATGGGGGGTGACCCAGAGGTCGGTGCCAGGGCACTACTGTTTCTTATTTATGCCTTCTAATATGACTGATGAATCTCAAATATTTCTGTTTGCTGATGACACCAGCTTGTTGGTGAAGGATGTTGTGTGCAATATTGACTCATCGTTAAATAATGCAGTTCAAGACTTTAGTCCATGGCCTGTAGAAAATAAATTGGTGCTAAATCAGAGCAAGACTCAGTTTAAAGTTTATAACACACAATTCAACGTAAATTGACATTCTAATTACACAGAATTATGATTGGTGAGACTGAACAGTTCAAATTCCTAAGTGTTCAGTTACGTAGTAAGCTGTTGTGAAAAGCCCATGTTCAGGATCTTGTTCAAAAACTAAATACTTCTTTATTTAACATTAGAGCAGTATCTAAAATGAGTGCTAGTTTAACACGACAAGGAGTCTACTTTGCGTAGTTTCATTCACTTATGACATATGGTATAATTTTGGAGGTAACTCTTCTGATTCAAAAAGGGAATTTTTGGCTTAAAAACGGGCGGTTCGAGCAATATGTGGTGTAAGATCGCTAACCTATTGTAGACTTCTGTTCAGTGGTGTGGGAATTATGACAATGGCCTCTCAACACGTATTTGCTTCAATGGCGTTTGTTGTTAACAATATCAGCTCATTCCCGAGAGTCAGCAGCTTTCACTCAGTTAATACTTTGCAGAAATCCAATCTGCGTCGGCAGCGGTGACCGAGCGGTTGTAGGCGCTTCAGTCCGGATCCGCGCGACTGCTACGGTCGCAGGTTCGAATCCTGCCTCGGGCATGGATGTGTGTGATGTCCTTAGGTTAGTTAGGTTTGTTCTATGTTGTAGGGGACTGATGACCTCAGATGTTAAGTCGCATAGTGCTCAGAGCCATTCGAACCATTCCAATCTGCACCTCATTGACTCTTGTGCATAAAGGTGTGCAGTATTCTGCTGCATCCATCTTCAGTAAGCTGGCACAAGAATTCGAAAATCGTAGCAGTAATCCACGCACTTCCAAGTGTACACTGAAGCGTTTTCTCGTGGATCACTCCCTTTATTCTGTAGAGGAACTCCCCTAAAAACATAAGCTAATTCCTGTGTTACATTGTTGATTATATTTCTTTAAACTTTAAGCTTATCGTCTGCATCATTTTATCTGTTATCACTCTTCTGTTATAACTTCACGCATTGACTCGTTCGAAGACCATGGAGACTTGCTCCTCAACTTGGTCCTAAGGAACGTGACATATAAATATAAATAAAATAGCATGCAAACTGTTCCCAACTTGAGTGCTGAATGGGGCAAGAAGAGCAGCAAGATTATTCAATATAGCCTCCGATGTGGAGGAATTTTAGCTTATTATTCATGGTATACATTGGTTAGCTTCGAACTACGAAAATCCGACGCTAAGAAGAGAATTTTCAGAGCTTCTTATATAACAAGTTGTCAGTTTTTAGTTGCCAGAGAAGATAGGCACACACCCCACCTTTGTCTTAAATAATCGTTTGAGTACTGTAAAACTGCAGGGACTAGTTATTTGGTTTCTCATCCAAATAATAATGTTGTTTTGTTCATACTATATATTTTATCCTTAATCATTCACCTACACAGAGCCCTCTTCCAAGTGCTGCAATGTTTCCGAGAATCCTATTTTATTGACCTGATTAGTAATTGATAACTGTAACAACTTTTAATAACTACTGAGGAATAGTGAAGTTCTTAAATATTCAGTGAGATTTGTGTCTGAAGCACTCCACGCATTTTTCATAGAATGATAGTAGAAAGTTTCACTAAAGTATAATTGCCAAGAAAAGGTCGAAAGTGCTTTGCTTAAATATTGTCCTTATTGAAATCTCAATACAGTATTAAAGATACCTCCATAAAATTATAATTATTCAGAGCATTTATTGGATAGGAAATCTGAGGTGCCAACTTGAGGAGTAATTAATGTGCAGGTTTGAAATAATATTTGTATTTTTCATAAGTTTGTCGGTAAAAGTGTTTTTCATAGTTTCACAGTTTCTGTCGTCCCTCCCCTGCCTCCCCCCCCCCCTTTTCATAATTGTTGAGCCAGCTTTGCATTTTATGTTACAACTACAGTACTAATGAAGTGTAACTGCCAGTTTTATAACAATGTGTGCTATAATAAGCAGCTGGCTACAACATTTCAAACTGTAACATATCTAGGGACAATGTGTTTCATTTGAGCTAAACAGCATAAAGAAGTGAATGCTCCTTGAGAAAACAAATAGTAATCAGAACAGAGAAAATAAGTATCGGAAAACCATTTCAATGACAGTATTTTCCAATAATGAAACTGATAAAAGAATCTCATGTCCATGTTAATAGTGCTCCACCATCAGTAATCCATTGCATGTGCGACCATTAGTGGTCCTACCTCAATATGCAAGTAGTAAGTGTTACTGAAGGCCAGTTGTTGCCAAAACGTTTAATGTTACTTCTGTACTGTTCACGTCAAATCACTGGTACATTGCTGCTATCTGCTATCCCATTTAGGAAACATAATTTCAGTGTCAAGTAACATAAATACCAATAGTTAAATTTCTTTATGAACAGCGCAAATACTTGGTATAAATTTGTATAATTAGGCTGGCGACAGTTTTCTTTTACGTAATTGCAGTTTACTTATAGGTAACAGAACCTTGGTTCGAATCCCGCTTGTTCTGCTCTTGCTTCCTTTCAGTATAATTCTTTCGAGAAACGAGCCTCTCACAGATGTAAAATTAACGGGTATTGCTAATTTAATAACAGCCGGTAGCGTTATACTGTCTTAGCTAAATATGAAGTAATTCCACCACAACTGTTACATTTAGTACCGTATTACAATCAAAAGGAAAAGGTATAAGGGGTCGCCAATTAATTACGTGAGTTCAAACTGGTGGAGGGTTCAGCAAAATCTTACCAAATTTCATTTAAAGGGGAGGGGGGGGAGGCTGTGAAAATTTCACGTCAACTACACTCATGTTCATAAATTAAGGATAATGCTGATACATGGTGAAACAACGCTCCGCTCTTGTGGGCGGTTTGCGGGTTTAAATAACCTCGGGGTATGACCATGCGGTGCATTTGACCTGCGGTCGTCGCACGGTGGCGCTGGCAGCAGTCCATATACGCAGAGGTGTGTTGGTGCATGTCAGAGTACGGTGCAGCGAGTAGGTGTGCAGACGTTTTTAGACGTGCTAATGGTGACTGTGTGTTGAAAATGGCTCAAAGAACACATATTGATGACGTTATGAGGGATAGAATACTAGGACAACTGGAGGCTGGTCAAACACAGCAGATCATAGCACGGGCCCCCCGTGTGCCACAAAGTGTGATCTCAAGATTATGGCAATGATTACAGCAGACAGGGAACGTGTCCAGACGCTACAGTACGGGACGTCCACAGTGTACAACACCACAAGAAGACCGATATCTCACCATCAGTGCCCGCAGACGGCTACGAAGTACTGCGGGTAACCTTGCTCGGGACCTTACCGCAGCCACTGGAACAGTTGTCTCTAGACACACAGTCTACAGACGACTGAACAGACATGATTTATTCTCCCGGAGACCTGTAAGGTGCATTCCACTGACCCCTGATCACAGGAGAGCCCTGTGTCAAGAACATAGTACATGCTCTTTGGAACAGTGTTCCCAGGTTATGTTCACGGACGAGTGCAGGTATAGTCTGAACAGTGATTCTCGCCGGGTTTTCATCTGGTGTGAACCAGGAACCAGATACCAACCCCTTAATATCCTTGAAAGGGACCCGTATGGAGGTCTTTGATAGAGGAACTGTAACAGGTCAGGTGTATCGGGACGTCATTTTGCACCAGTATGTCCGCCTTTTCAGGGGTGCAGTGGGTCCCACCTTCCTCCTGATGGATGATAACGCACGGCTCCACCGAGCTACCATCGTGGAGCAGTACCTTGATACAGAAGGTATCAGGCGAATGGAATGGCCTGCCTGTTCTCCATACCTAAACCCTATCGAGCACGTCTGGGGTGCTCTCGGTCGACGTGTAGCTGCTCGTCTTCAAACCCTACGGCACTTCAGGAGCTCCGACAGGCACTGGCGCAAGAATGGGAGGTTGTACCCCAGCAGCTGCTCGACCACCTGATCCAGAGTATGCCAACCCGTTGTGCGGCCTGTGTACGTGTGCATGGTGATCATGTCCCATATTGATGTCGGGGTACATGCGCAGGAAACAAAAAAATGGTTCAAATGGCTCTGAGCACTATGGGACTCAACTGCTGAGGTCATAAGTCCCCTAGAACTTAGAACTACTTAAACCTAACTAACCTAAGGACAACACACACATCCATGCCCGAGGCAGGATTCGAACCTGCGACCGTAGCGGTCGCGCGGTTCCAGACTGTAGCGCCAGAACCGCTCGGCCACCAGCGGCCGGCGCGCAGGAAACAGTGGCGTTTTGTAGCAGATGTGTTTCGGGACGGTTTTCTCAACTTATCACCATTACTGTGGACTTACAGATCTGTGTCGTGTGTGTTCCCTATGTGCCTATACTATTAGCGCCAGTTATGTGTAGTGCCATGTTGTGTGGCAGCACATTCTGCAATTATCCTTAATTTATGAGCATGAGTGTATTTAATTCAAAGAATATATGTCGTTATAAAAGATAACGTCTTGTTTTATACACTGTCCAGTCATATTAATGTGACCACCAGTCAAACGCCTGAATAACCACCTTTTACAGCACGAGACAAACAGGACGAGAGTCAACGAGGTTCTGGAAGGTGCGGACAGGGACGTGGAGCGTTCCCAACTCCAACGCTGTGGCCAGCTGCTCCGGGTTTCTCGGCTGACGATCAATGGGACGAACAGCTCGATCGTCGTGGTCCCACAGAGCCTCGACAGGGTTTAAATACGGGAAATATGGTGGCCAGGAGAGTACAGTAAACAAATCGTGCTCTTCGAACCACGCACATACACTGTGACACATTGTACTGTTCTGTTGGTATACGCCATCGTGGCAAGGAAAACAAGCATGTAGGGGTGGACATGGTCGCCAGGGATAGAAGCATATTTGAGTTGATCCATTGTGTTTTCCAGAATGTCGAGATTATCCAGGGAGTGCCACGAAAACATTCCCCAGACTGTGACGCTCCCTCCTGTTTGCAAGGTGTTTGCTTTTAGATCTTTCAAGACGTACACGTCATCTGTCCTATGGAGCATAAAACGTGATTCATCTGAAAAGGCCATCTGTGGCCACTCTGAGGACGTCCATTTGCGGTATTGGAGAGCAAATTCCAGCCTTCGTTGCCGATAAATAGCAGTCAGGACGAGTGCACGAACCAGGCTGCTGCGGAGGCCCATACGCAGCAACGTTCACTGAACAGTCGTTGAAGAGACAGTGTTGGTAGCCCCTTGGTTAATCTGAGCAGTCAGTTGCTCAACTATTGCACGTGTGTTCGCCCGTACACCTCTCCGCAGCTGTCGTTGGCTTCTGTATCTGTGGCTTGTGGTGAACCACAGTTGCCTCGGCGCCAGATTTGGATAGCGCCATTTTGCCATGCTCGGCATACTTTAACCACAGCGGCATGCAAACAGTGCACAAACTTAGCCATTTTGGAAAGGCTTCCCTTGACCCAAAAGCCAATGATCATGCCCTTTTGGACGTCAGAAAAGTCGCTGCGTTCTGCATTACGATGATGACGGTACTATTTTTCACATCCTCCACGATGGGCTTTACGAGGATTGTCCAGAAAGTAAGTTCCGATCGGTCGCGAAATCGAAACCACAGTAAAAACCAGAAACGTTTTATTTGAAACAGTTAGGTACACCTTCCACCTACTTCTCTACATAGTCGCCGCTCCAACTTTGAGTTTTGTCGTTGTGTTGTATCAACTTTCCAGTATCCTCGTAATAGAAAGCAGCCGCCTGTGCTTCCGACCAGTTATCTCCACTGGTCTGCAGCTCGTTGTCTGTGGAAAAATTTTGTCTTCATAGCCAGCAGTTCTTGTGAGCAGAGATGTGACTCAGGGGAAGCCAGTTACGGACTGTATTGTGGGTGATCAAACACTTCTCATCGGAAACGCAACAGGAGCGTCTTCATTGCCCCTGCAGTGTGCGGCCGAGAATTGGCATGAAGAAGGAACTGCTCGAAAAAAATGGCTCTGAGCACTATGGAACTTAACTTCTGAGGTCTTCAGTCCACTAGAACTTAGAACTACTTAAACCTAACTACCCTAAGGACATCACACACACCAATGCCCGAGGCAGGATTCGAACCTGCGACCGTAGCGGTCGCGCGGTTCCAGACTGTAGCGCCTAGAACCGCTCGGCCAGCCCGGCCGGCGGAACTGCTCGACTGTTGTGTTATATGAGCTGCATGACACGGGCGAAATCTCTAACCAGGCACTCATACTGGGCGGGAGACGCTATTCCCTAAGAACGACGCGACACGATCGACGGGCATACTAGAGACACTGCCCAACACATCTGTGCAAAGCTTTACCTGGTTTTCTCAGTGGTTTCCATTTCGCGACCGATCGGAACTTACTTTCTGGACAATCCTCGGAAATACCTCCACTGCTATTGCTGCCACTTTCCGTATCTGATTGGTTATTGCATGCTGACGTCGAACTTTGACGTTGCTCACATTAATGTTACGGCAGCGTGTATAACTGATAACAAGCATGGCCAGTATTAAAGTGCCCATCAGTCTTTATGGCCTCTCTGAACTGAACTGAAAACTTTACACCCATGCTTGTCCCGGATTCACCATTTTGAAACAAGTGCCGCACAAGTGTCATTTGGGGAGGTGTCTGAAATCACTCGGCGTCAGTTAGTGAGTCTATCGTGATATTCTGCAACGCATATGAAGTCGATGTTAATGTGTTCAACACGAATGTGTGTCAAACCTTTTACATTGCCTCTGTTAAGCGCATGCCAACAAGTCGAGACACACGCCTGAGCAAGAAATTAATCGTTTCTGGAAAGAAGCTAAACTGAAGTTCACCGACAAGAATTCTCTTAGAATGTATATAAATCAAGAGACTGAAAAGCACCGTAATCATACTGTTCAAAGGAAGGTACAAACATTGTTGTCTTTCCTGTGCAAAGTAATAAGAGAAGTTTCGAGACATTTAATGAATGTAATATACCAGTAAGAGGTCAGTTCTTTAACGAACCGTCAAAACGGGTGTATTGTATTCGTAGAGCATTGTCTCTGGCTGACTGTCCAAATTCTACTCAGAGTTGGCATGTTTAAAATAAATTGTTTTTAATCACTTGTTAAAAGCACTAACACAGTTTATAAATAAAACATGGTTTTTAATAATGTGTTTTAATTAGTCTTAAAACAAGTAAAAAATTAAATTTTACTTATTTTTATCCGACTAGGGTAAGCCTCAAGTGGGATGGAGGGAGGGGAGAGGGTACACCACATCTCGCCAAGGGGGCAGGGAGGCCAAAAGAAAAGATGTCACATAGTTAGTGGACTCCCCCTAAGGATAAAAACGAACGAACTGAATTTTCATTCCTTTATTAACATAACAAGAAAGTACATGCGACAGTTTGTTTCTTACAAACTACTTGAAACGAAGCTAGGAAAATAATACAAATGCAAGTAGTGAAGGAAATAAACTAACTCATTTCAGCTCAATTGGAATGTTCTGAAAATGCTGATAATTCAGTATCTGTTGGTGATGCAACGCGGTCTTGCGAAACCGCAGCCGACTGTTTGGTTGCGGACGCGCTTCTTTTAGGATGATGCTGTTGAGACGGCATCTGTCCTAACTGAGGAGCTGCTGGTTGGTTGTAAAAATTCCCAAACGTATGTAGCAATGGAAAGTATCCCGGACTTCCTGGATGCACCGGTACATGTTGCAAAGGTGATTGGTAAGGCGCATAAAAACCGTGAATTGTCTGTGATTTTGAGATTCGGATGCGCTGAAGTAGCCGTAAGGCCTCCACACGGAACTCCAGTTTTTGATCCGTATCAAAACTTCGAAGAGTGGGCAACAAGGAATCGAGGAATGATTTGTCTTCGTCCTCAGTAGAGGGGCCACGAGCAGCAGTACTATCCAGAAAGTTCGCATCAGGGTCAGGTTTGATACTTCCGTTTATTTTCCTCCGTGTAGCTGCTGAGCCCACCGAGGGCTGGTCGGGTGTTAATGGGTCATCTGATGCTATTTGATTATCCGTGTTGTCTTCTGTCAGGGATAATTCCAAAGCCTGCTCCACGTACTCCATACCGTCTTCCTGCAGACTTGGAACTGGGTCCGGAATTGAATCCCTTGATTCTAAAACTGGATCCAAAAAACCCAGTTGGTCGGCATAAACATATTTAAATCTTTTTAATGCTACCGAACCAGGTTTCCTCACTTTCTTTGTGTATTTGCGGTAGTAGTCTCTGATATTACGCCATTTTTGTTGAGCCTTCTGGCCTGAAAAAGTAAAGAAAAGAGTCGGTAAATTAACATCAAAAATAAAATATTTAACACGACAAAACTTTTAACAGAAAATATTATTGTACCTACAAAATTTCTCAGATTGTTGAGATGTTATACGAGTATTCGCTATAGGGGATCCTTGGTCTCCGATAAGGCGTTAGAGTAATAATGTAATTATGATTTATTTCATTTGTTACTTCAGTTACCATTGCTTTTGTGAAAATATCTTCACCACAATGAAAAAACCTGTAATACGCCATCACCATACCTAACATGAAAGCATCTGTTTTATCGTAGATGCTTTTGTTGTTTGTTGTTTTTATTTTATTTTATTTTATTTTAAGTCTGGAAACTGATTTGATGCAGATTATCACGCTGATTTATCCTCTAAAAGCCTCTTTATCTCTGCGACCTACGTCCACTTGAATTTGCTTTCTGTGATCTCCGCCTCTACAATATTTATCGCCCCCCTTTCCCATCCCCTACCTCCATTACCGCACTTCCATCTGGTACGCGAAAGTACTGGGACATGGTTGCTCGGTATGTCAAGAGCTCAACATTGCGTCGGTCATCCGTTGCATTCAGTTAGTCTATACATTAAGTGCATGTCGGTCAGTTCTTCATCAGAACACCTATCCGTATTGCTGTGTATCACTGTTAACGTACAAGCAACACTACGGTAAAACATACCCGAACAGAACCTAGCAGTACTTCAGAGCGAGAAGTCAAATAAGCATTACCGTTGTCAACAGCACGCACCGTGAGTGAATGGAACAACTTTTGTTTCCGAATAAGACACACAACGCACACCGTCTACATTTGCCCTGTTGTGCGGAGGTTTTCTTGCAATACAGTTACAAAGATAAATGTGTGCAAAAAATCAAACAAAATTCAGTTACTCTGCAACAGCCCACCAGAGACCAGTGATCACTTACGGTAACATGGAACGTATCGCTGAAAAATCTCCGAAATTTCGTCGGTGAAGTTTTGATCGGATAGTTACGGACAAAGCACTGTGTCGAGCAATGTGATGCTGCTTGTATGGCAAATTTGGCTTGATTTGACCGACGAGGCGTGTAAGGATGCAGCAAGTGGAATTCGAAACAATATGCAGAGTGGAAATGTCAAATGTTCTAGTAAGTGCCAAATCTCGGATTTATCATAAGAATAAAAAAATAGTATTTCTTTTTGTGCGTGGCTATTTGTATTCAGAAAAATTGAGAAAATTTAGAATTATTCTACTCACCTCATCATTGTAAAAAACAAGGAGACAGATTAGTAAATAAGTACACTGTCATGTCACATTAGTTGACCACCTGTCAAAAGCCTGAATAACAACCTTTTGGAGTGCGGACCGCTGTGAGACAAGCGGGAAAAGAATGATTAAGGTTCTAGAAGCTATCGACAGGGATGTGGAGCTAAGCTGACTGCAGTGCCATGGTGAGCTGCGCTAGGTTTCTCGGTTGAGGATCGATGACGCGAACTGCCCCATCGAGGTTGTCCCACTGATTCTGGACTAGGTTTAAATCCGGTGAGTTTGGTGGCTAGGGGAGTCCGGTAAACACATCCTGGTGCTCTTCGAACGACGCACGTTCACTGCGAACTGTGTGATACGTGGCATTGTCCTGCTGGTAGACGCCTCCGTGCCGGCCAGGGTGGCCGTGCGGTTCTAGTCGCTACAGTCTGGAACCGCGTGACCGCTACGGTCGCAGGTTCGAATCCTGCCTCGGGCATGGATGTGTGTGATGTCCTTAGGTTAGTTAGGTTTAAGTAGTTCTAAGTTCTAGGGGACTGATGACCTTAAAAGTTAAGTCCCATAGTGCTCAGAGCCATTTCAACCAGACGCGTCCGTGACTAGGAAAAATAAACTGCATCTGGCAGTGGAAATGCTCCCAACAAAAGATGAATACTTGTGTGTCCCCCAGAATAACGAAAACATTCCCGAGACCGTAACGGTCCCCCCTCCGGCCTGGACCTTTGCGACTATTGTTGCAGGGAGTTTTCTTTCAGACGTTTCACGCCGTACACACTAACAGCCATCTGTCCGATGGAGCAGAAAACTTAGTGGACGTCCAGCAGCCGTTCACCCCTGTCACCTATATGAAGATGGTATCTGTTCTTTCGGACTTGTCCGAAAGAACAGATACCATCTTCATGCAGTTAAGGCTAACCGGCCACTGACCTTCTTCTTCAATGCTGGATGCACACGCATTGCCCAAACTCTTACGGGACTCCGTAAGATTGTCTGCCGCGAATAATGAGTGTAATGGGCAGGGGCACCACGAATGTAGTGTGTGGACATTAAGTTGGGAATGTGGGTCTCACACGGAGCGTGCAAGGGATAAATCCCTGCAGTCGCACTATCCTCTGTGCCCTCGGTAGCTGGTTAGCACACTGGACTCGCATTCGGGAGGACGACGGTTCAATCCCGCGTCCGGCCATCCTGATTTAGGTTTTCCGTGATTTCCCTGGAGAGCCAGGCAAATGCTGGGATGGTTACTTTGAAAGGGCACGGTCGACTTCCTTCCCTAATCCGATGAGACCGATGATCTCGCTGTTTGGTCTCTTCCCCCAAACAACTCAACCCAACCCTCGGTAGCTCAGAGGGATAGAGCGTCTGCCATGTAAGCAGGTGATCCCGGGTTCGAGTCCCGGTCGGGGCACACATTTTCAACTGTCCCCGTTGATGTATATCAACTCCTGTCGACAGCTTAGGGTCTTGATTTAATTCCTGTCACATATGTCCTGTGATGCATCATAGTTGCCTCGGCGCAAGTTTTGGATAGCCCTTTTTGCCATGCACGATATGGTTTAACCACGACGGCACGCGAACAGTTAACAAACTTAGCCATTTCGGAAATGTTTCCTCTCTTGGCCCGAAAGCCAACAATCATGCTCTTTTGGACGTCAGATAAATCGCTACGTTTCCGCATTACAACTATTGTACAGTTTTCCGTTGTCCAGCGACACGCTTTATATTGTCGTCATTGCCAGTGCTTCCAGCTGCCGTCTATGATCGATTATTGGACATAGATTTCGAACGTAGGCGGCGCTCATATTAATGAGACTGGACCGCGTAATTTGTTGAGAACGTTCCAGGTGCCGTACCGGGAAACTGGATCTGTGTGCCAATAAGGAAGTTTTGTTTCAAGCGGCAGTAATACTGAGGCACAATATTTTATTTGTGATAATACAAGTACAGAAATACGGCAATAATGTTTTAACTAGCTGAACTGCTGTCAACAGAACCCACTTCTCACATCTTTTAAATTTTTTTCACGAGAATAACAAAACTAATTTCAAGAAAAAGTCTCTCGGCACTGAAATCTTCATCTTTCACAACTCCATCCTTGGAATCAAATATTGCGAAGTGTACTATAGAACTCCCTGTGCTGTTAAGGAAATTGGCATTGATATGAAACGATCGTATGGCGTTGTTGGCAGGGAGTCCCCATGCGGGGGGAGCCGGCCGTCAGTTTGTGGTTAGTTCCTATGGGACCAAACTGCTGAGGTCATCGGTCCCTAGGCTTACACACTACTTAATCTAACTTAAACCAACTTACGCGAAGGACAACACACACACCCATGCCCGAGGGAGGACTCGAACCTCCGATGGGGGGAGCCGCGCAAACCGTCGCAAGGCGCCCTAGACCGCACGGGCTATCCCGCGCGGTTCGCTGTTAAGGAAGCAATGGCAGGTCTTTCTGTTTTGCAACCGATAAGCATGATTGATCTTTCAGATGAAGCACGGCATGGCATACATCGGCCATGACCTTTACTCTGTTGGATATACACAGATATTTTTCCATTCTTCTGTTTCAGTGCAAAGGTTACTAATAGTTGTTTGAGAGGCATTAGTAAGAGACACTGATATAACTACGTTTGCATATCTTACACGTCTGCATTGACATCAGTGTTCCAGAAGCTTCTTTAAAAATCAGAACAATCGTTTGCATGCACTGGAATTAAACGAAATGGGTATTGACTGTAAGTGCAGATACTTTTATTGGTGAATGAAGACAGTGTAATACATCAGCATTTACTCCATTTGCAGATTAATAATTATAGCTATTAAGAGTAGAATGTTTTTAGGTTGGTTACTACCTCCAAGTACACGTTGCAAGAGCAAGCCATTAATGTTTATTTTCCCCTGGGCAGCAGGTGAGGTATGCAAGCGTGGACGCAAAACGGTTAGTCTGTACTGACAGCCATAATCCACTTAGTGCTGCAATTATGACCGTGCAGAAAACATCAGATAGTATATTACGTGACGTGTTTGCGGGAATACTATTAGACACAGAGAAAAAAACAAGTAACACGTGTAAGTAGGCTGTTTAGGTTTTTTTATTGGTAACGCCACCTCTGTATGAAAATCACTGGCTGTGCTGTGTGCAGCCTGTGGCTGTTTTGCATTGTTGTAATACTCGCCATTGTAGTGTTAGGCAGCTGGCTGTGAACAGCGCGTAGCGTTGCGCAGTTGGAGGTGAGCCGCCAGCAGTGGTGGATATGGGGAGAGAGATGGCGGACTTTGGAAATTTGTAAGATATACAATGATCTGTTATGTATATTATGAGTTTTCAACATTATTAAGGTAAATACATTGTTTGTTCTCTATTAAAATATTTCATTTGCTAACTATGCCTATCAGTAGTTAGTGCCTTCAATAGTTTGAATCTTTTATTTAGCTGCCAGTAGTGGCGCTCGCTGTATTGCAGTAGTTCGAGTAACCAAGATTTTTGTGAGGTAAGTGATTTGTGAAAGGTATAGTTTAATGTTAGTCAGGGCCATTCTTTTGTAGGGAATTTTGAAAGTCAGATTGCGTTGCGCTAAAAATATTGTGTGTCAGTTAAAGCACAGTCGTGGATAATTGTTAAAAAGGGGACGTTTCACACGCTAAAGTGGGTACATATTAAGGTACCAAAGACCACAGTATCTGCGCTTAATACCCTTAATACCTTGTATAAGGTTAAAGAATACATATGGGAGAAACAGTTTGCATAAAGGTTTAAATGCCCTGCTATCGTCGTTGAAACTGATTCCGAGAAGGAAAACAAAAACGCACATTTTAGCAACAGTGCACACCACACATTTTATTCCTTACATTCGGTTTTAACAGGAAATCTGTACTTTTTTTAAAAGACTTTTAGAGCATCTGACAAAATCTTACGTAAATCGGTCAAGAAGTTTTCGAGCTTTTTGCCAACACCGTTTCCCTATTATTTATTATATACTGTATAATGTATACGAGTATAGCCTATGCCTGTCTAAACGTTTATTAGGGTAATAAGTAAAAATTTGAAGTAAATCTATCAATAATTTTTCGAGATTTTTGCTATCAACGTTTCGTGGGTATAAAACGCCTTCACGGCAGGCGTCCAACCTATCTTTGCTCTGTACAGTCGGAGTTCAGAATGTCATTGCTATTAACATCTGGTTTCAGTCACCTTTTCTGCCCCTATACTATGTGGAAATTGTTGCTTTTATAAGAGGGATGAGCTCTCGGATCTTACCATGGATGCTCCTACAGCTACGTAGCACTATACTCACATTCCTTTTTCCGATGTACGATGACAAATGCTTTTCTGTGTGATTATTGGAGCTGCTGTTCTTCGCTCTCTGAAGTCAGAACATTTATCGGGCCTGTGGATTCATTTCTGTGCCCTAAATCCCCTACATTTGCACGCCACTCATAATGCACACCTAACCTATTAAGAGAGATCCTGCAAATCTGTAACTTAAAGCGGCGGTCGACAAATCTGCAACCAAGTTCGTTACAGGGAAAACAGGAAACGTTAATGAGCATTTTTAGTAAATTTTTTAATTACGTTGTCCTTGTTTGCTTACTAGTTGTGATCTGTCTGAAATATTCTTACCGACTACAAGCATCTATCTATCTACATGACTACTCTGCAATTCACATTTAAGTGCTTGGCAGAGGGTTCATCGAACCACAATCATACTATCTCTCTACCATTCCACTCCCGAAAAGCGCGCGGGAAAAACGAAAACCTAAACCTTTCTGTTCGAGCTCTGATTTCTCTTATTTTATTTAGATGATCATTCCTACCTATGTAGGTTGGGCTCAAGAAAATATTTTCGCATTCGGAAGAGAAAGTTGGTGACTGAAATTTCGTAAATAGATCTCGCCGCGAGGAAAAACGTCTTTGCTGTAATGACTTCCATCCCAATTCGCGTATCATATCTGCCACACTCTCTCCCCTACTACGTGATAATACAAAACGAGTTGCCCTTTTTCGCACCCTTTCGATGTCCTCCGTCAATCCCACCTGGTAAGGATCCCACACCGCGCAGCAATAGTCTAACAGAGGACGAACGAGTGTAGTGTAAGCTGTCTCTTTGGTGGACTTGTTGCATCTTCTAAGTGTCCTGCCAATGAAACGCAACCTTTGGCTCGCCTTCCCCACAATATTATCTATGTGGTCTTTCCAACTGAAGTTGTTCGTAATTTTAACACCCAGGTACTTAGTTGAATTGACAGCCTTGAGAAATGTACTATTTATCGAATTCCAACGGATTTCTTTTGGAACTCATGTGCACTGTAACTATTCACAAGATATGTCATTGATAGGAGTTGGGGGAATCGCGTGCCTTCCGTGATAGGGCCGTAACGCAATTTCTGTTCGTGTACACTGCAAATGTCTACTGTATTTTTTGTTAGGAAAGTTGAAAAAAGGAAAGTGAGTAACTTGGGGTCACACTCATCTACAATAAGGATAGGAAAAGTGACGCTCAAAACTGCTTCCAGTATCTCTTACATACTCTGAACATCTGATGAAGAATCATATTCTGAGCTCATACGTAATGAGATATTTCTAACAAAAACATGCCAATCAGCAGGGATTCAAAAATATTTGTCATGTGAAACCCAACTCGCAGTTTTCTCACATGACTTCTTGCGGAATATAAATCAAGGTAGTCAGATAGATGCCGTATTTGTCGACTGCAGGAAAGCATTCAACGCAATACCACACCAACAATTATCAACGAAATTACGGTGATATAGGGTAACAATCGGAATTTGTAACTGTATTGAGGATTTTATGGTAGGGAAGATGCAGCATGTTACATTTGATGGAAAGTTTGTGGACAGATGTAGAAGTAACTAGTAGCAGTAACTTCAAGCGTGCCTCAGGGTATTGTATTGGAGCATTGCTATAAATGTTGTATATTAATGAGCTGGCAGACAATATTAATAATAATTTAAGACGTTTTATACATGATGCAGTTATCTAGGAGGGACGATCCAGCTCACTGGACAAAAAATTACTCATCCCTAGAGAAATCATTACAAGCGTCGTTTAACACCACGTAATTCCGCCCTGGACTCTATAGCTACCTGGATTCGATTAGGAAATGAGTCAACAACGTTGTACAAATACGTCATATCCAGGCTAAGCCGCTCGCAGAGGATTTAATTGCGTAGTTCCACGAAATTGCGGCGATGCCGATGTCGATGTTTTCATCGCTGTTCCAACATGCCCACAGATTTTCTATGAAGCTCAAATCAAGTGATTTTACAGGCCATTCGAGTTGTAATAGGGTGGGGCAATGTTCAGAAAAGCTGTCTCACATTCTTCCAGCGCGACGGAGTTTGCTGTCGTCGTCTTGGAAAATAGCGGCATCAGTAGCATATTCGTCATGCAAATGTTGACTGAAAGGCAGCACCTGATCATCATGCAGAAGGTTTAGGTAACTATGCTGGTTCATGATAGTGGTCACCTCAATGTGTGGGCCCAATTCATGATAAGAACCCCTTCTCCCCCCCCCCCCCCCCCAAAACACCACAAAGCCATATCCGGCTTGCAGCTGACCTTGCACACATTCAGGATGAAATGCTTCGTTTGCTCCTCGGTGCACTCGACGAGCGTCACTTGAATGTAAGTAAAAACGTGATTCGTCAGACAACATTACGTTCCGCCAGTCAGCTAACGTCCGCTTGCGACGATTTCTGGTCCACAGGAGACGTGCAGCTTTATGTGCCTGTGTGAACGATGCCCTGTTGTTAGGCGACCGACTTCAAATCTTTATTGCGTGCAGTTCCCGTCGCAATTTTCTCTTGCTAACAGGCTGGGATGGGCCTCTATTCACTGTCTGCAGCAATTCCTGTCGGGTTGGGAAGCTATTTTGATTCACAAGCCGTGAAACGCATCTCTGGTCCCTCCTAGTCAGCATCTCTTTCCGATAACAATTCGAACCTCGTACTGCTTATAGACACGTGAACAGTCTGCCGTGAAACAGCAACAAATCCAGCAACTTCACGCACCTTATGGCTATGGGACGGCCAAACACAATTGCCTATTTTTGCTACTGTCACGTCCTTACATTTACCCACGTTGACGTACAATGTCCGCATGAAACATAAATGTCGCACTGATCGCTACTTTCGTATGCTCACGTAGAGGCGACTGAACACGTGATTCGATCACTGCGACATCTGTAAAGGGTTAATGACGCATCTGCGCGTACGGACTGGGGAGACTAAAAGTTCTGTCCGCTGAGCTTGTGTAGTACTTTGGCTTAACCGTAGATGGCAGGACGATCACTAGAAGTGTAATCCATGTCCATTGCATCCCATTTTCCCAACTGATGTCATTACGTGAGCGAACAACATGGAGTGTGGTCATCAAGAACAGCGCCTGATGACGTGATTTCTGGGGAAGGAGGGTGTAAACACTGCAGATATCCATAGGCGATTCGTGACAGTGTGTGTACCGTTACCAGAAGTTCCCTTGCACGAGTCTGAAAACCACGGTCGCCATCGCTGGAATGGGATTCCAGGTACCGCCACATGCATTCTATTCTCCTGACTTGGCTACTTCCAATCACCATCTAATCAGGGATACGAAGAAACCTCTGCGCAGACATAGTATCGCAGACTTCCAGGAGCTACTAGCAGCTGTCCTGCGGTGGATGCTCCAGATTGTTGTTTGAGGAGGGCGTACAGAAGGTAAAGGGGCTGAGTCAGGAGAATATGGTGGGCGTGGCAGTTCCTGGAACGCCATTTCAGCGATGGCAGCCGTGGTTTTCCGAATAGTGTGTGACCGTGCACACTCTCCACACACACTGCCACCAATCGTCTGTTAATATCTGCATTGTTTAGCCGGCCAAGGTGGCCGAGCGGTTCTAGGCGCTACAGTTTGGAGCCGCGCGACCACTACGGTCGCAGGTTCGAATCCTGCCTCCGGCATTGATGTGTGTGATGTCCTTAGGTTAGTTAGGTTTAAGTAGTTCTAAGTTCTAGGAGAGTG
The DNA here is from genome assembly GCF_023898315.1 of Schistocerca nitens. Taxonomy (NCBI): domain Eukaryota; kingdom Metazoa; phylum Arthropoda; class Insecta; order Orthoptera; family Acrididae; genus Schistocerca; species Schistocerca nitens. Next base: position 692,185,452 of record NC_064617.1, read on the forward strand.
ATGACCTTAGAAGTTAAGTCCCATAGTCCACAGAGCCATTTTTTGCATTGTTTACACCCTCCTTCCACGGAAGCCACATCGTCCAGCAGTGAACCTGATGATCAAACTCCATGTCCGCTCACGTAATGACAGCAGTTGAGAAAATGGGCTGTACTGTGCAGGGATATCACTTCTAGTGATAATTATCCTGCAATCTCCAGTTAGGCCAAAGTACTACACACTTGCAACTGTAATGACGAGTCAAATGGTGCACTATGAATGTTGGGAAAATATGAAGTGTAAATGATTAAGGAATGGCCCTTGTACACTGAGGTAAAAAAAAGTAGATTTCAAAGTGGTGCACAGTCACTCATCTCTTGCAAGTAACTGGGTGTAACAATTTGTAGGAATATGAATAGGTATGATCCCATAAGCTGACAAGGAAACTTCACCAACTGGACCTCATATTTTAAGGAGAAAAAAGATATGAGCCCCATCAATCAGACCCGCCCGAAAATTTGGGCCATAATTCTGATAATACGCAGTTATGACCTTCTGAAAGTACAGCTTTTGAACTTAGGCGCAGCGTTCGTTTATCACTCACTTTGCCCCACTACAGTCGCCTAACGCCCGAGCGCGATGTGTTACACAGTGGAGCGAGTAAGGAGTTTGCCATTGGTAACACGCATTCGCCAATGTGTCAGACTGTCCTGTTCCTAACTTGCTTTGGACATTTTTATGTTGCGATACACAAATGGAGTGTAAATGAATCAACCGAATTAGTACGTCATTAAAAAAGCAGCGCAGCACTATTTAATTATTAAAATTGCTCGTTTGCGCTACTTTCTTTGGATTTTGAAAATGACACTGTTAAAATTAGGTACATTTGCAGGAGATGCGCTGTTCTTCAACGTGATTGGTATGATTAAAATGTAATTCGGAAATCGTTAAGTTCATTTTATAATAATTCTTCAGTTGCTTAGGTTTACACATTTTGAGTTTGAAGCGTTTACGGGGTGAGTCGCGTAAGACGTAACACCCCCTTTATTCCGGGGGCGATTGCACGTATCGGAATGCGGTTTTCGGCGAATCATAGCGGACTATGGGACACATACGTTGGTAATGCAAAATAATCACAACGTTTATATTGACTGAGATAATGAGGCAAGTACATGTTTTTTAAATGGGACGCTGTACTTTTTTTACCATCATTCGAGCGCTCTGGAAAAGACGCGTATAGTGATGTAACGCATGTTGCTATTGTGATTCAAACTTTGCTTAAAAGACGCTGGGAAATATTGTACGATTGAAGGTCGAGGCGGTCTGAAGCGGCTGCAGACTGTAAACACGCCTCGCGCGACCGCAAAGCAGGCCGCGTCGTACAACTAGCAGGTCGTGCGACGTTGAACCAGTAGGACGTGCGTCTCCTATCCACACGTAGTTGCTTCTGGAACATTACGTCCAGATATGTACACAAATCAGGAGAAGTTAGACATGTTGCTTCTGTATGGCGAATGTCGTACGAATGCTGTCGAAACCGTACGGCGGTACAGGGATATGTATCCTGATCGTCTGTGTCCTACTCGCCAGGCCATTGCAAGAATGATTACTACGCTAGTGCCAACAGGCAGCTTTAACAGCAAACAAAGAAGGAGGAGGAAGACTGCGACCGACAGAGACCACGAAGAGGCTGTTCCGGCCATGACGTTTATCGATCCTCATTGTGGCACGAGACGTATTGCCGCAGAATGTGGGGTCAGCCAGACGAGTGTCATGCGCGTTCTGCACCGGCATAAGTTCCGCCCGTATCACCTTTCACTCCATTAGGCACTCGAAGGACGCGATTTCGAACGTCGTATGGAATTTTGTCGGTTTGCTCTGCGACGCCTGCGAGATGATAATACATTCTTCAAACGTGGATTCTTCACCGGCGAAACAACATTCACTAATCACGGGAATATAAATTTACGTAACATGCAGCTGAGGACCCACATTGGCTGCGTCAGGTACAGCACCAAAGGCCATGGCGCGTCAACGTGTGGTGCGGCATTGTAGGAAATTACATCGTAGGACCTTATTTCATTACAGGAGTATTAAATGGAAATAAGTATGAAGACTTTCTTAGGAACGTTCTACCCGTTCTGCTAAAGGAGATACCACTCAATGAGCGTGTGGTTCCAACACGACGGCTGCCCAGTCAAATATTGAACGAGACATTTCCTGACCGCCGGATTGGACGGAATGCTGCAGTACAGTGGCCTGCCAAGTCCCCCGATTTGACTCCACTTGATTTCTTTTTGTGGGTAACACTGAAAGATGCAGTCTACCGCGAAGCCCCAACAACGCCAGATGACATGCGCCGCCGAATCGTCACAGCTTGCTCCGCCATATCATCCACTGACCTTTCATTTGTTACCCATTCTCTTGAACGTCGATTACAGATGTGTCTTACAGTCGGGGGTAAACTGTTTTAGTACATGCTTAAGTAAAATACAACGCCACGTTTTGTTAAGAACACTATGAATTGTGAATGTTATCAGTAGGTACCAATGTATTAATAAACGATATGTGTCAATGACCAGTAACATCCTTGAAGTATAAATGTAACGTGTGATGACAATTTGTATACCATGTAGGTTGTCCTTCTGTCGTATTGTTTGGTGGGAGGTGGTCAGGGTATGAATGAATAAAATGATTATCTTATCAAATGTGTATTCCCTCTAATTATAATGTCCAATACTATCTGTGGTAACAGTAGTTTCACTGCAGACACTTTGTTACCCCACAGACACACTCAGGCGTCACCCGGAGAAGAGTTTCCCATGACGCATCCATCAATGACATTATCAGCGGCTTATTGTACGTCAGGTGTGACATGTAAGCAGGAAGGGGGCAAAGCTTAAATGAGAAACTGCGTGACAAAGCGGTTGCAATGTCCACACAATAACTATTCATTTCAGCTTGGAATGTCCATGCACTTGGCATAGTTCTCCTAATCCCGTTTTGATATGCAATTAGCTGGCATGTGCCACAGTTAAATACGAAACGCGACTTGCCACCCTTGTACCTATGGCGTATCGTGAAGAGGGCGGATAAGAGTTTACCTACGTAGCGTAGGTTGTGCTGCATAGAGCACGGCAACTCGGTCTGCGGGTCGCGTGTTTACAGTCTGCAGCCGCTTCCGACCGCCTCGACCTTCAGTCGTACAATATTTCCCAGCGTCTTTTAAGCAAAGTTTGAATCACAATAGCAACATGCGTTACATCACTATACGCGTCTTTTCCAGAGCGCTCGAATGATGGTAAAAAAAGTATAGCGTCTCATTTTAAAAAAACATGTACTTGCCTCATTATCTCGGTCAATATAAACGTTGTGATTATTGTGCATGTGCCGGCCGAAGTGGCCGTGCGGTTAAAGGCGCTGCAGTCTGGAACCGCAAGACCGCTACGGTCGCAGGTTCGAATCCTGCCTCGGGCATGGATGTTTGTGATGTACTTAGGTTACTTAGGTTTAACTAATTCTAAGTTCTAGGGGACTAATGACCTCAGCAGTTGAGTCCCATAGTGCTCAGAGCCATTTTATTGTGCATGTACCAAAGTATGTGCCCCATAGTCGGCTATGATTCGCCGAACACCGCTTGTCGATACGTGCAATCGCCCCGCCGGCCGGAGTGGACGAGCAGTTCTAGGCGCTTCAGTCTGGAACCGCAAGACCGCTACGGTCGCAGGTTCGAATCCTGCCTCGGGCTTGGATGTGTGTGATGTCGTTAGGTTCAAGTAGTTCTAAGTTCTAGGGGACTGATGACCTCAAATGTTAAGTCCCATAGTGCTCAGAGCCATTTGCACCAATTTTTTTTTTTTTTTTTTTTTTTGCAATCGCCCCAGAATAATGGGGGTGTTACGTCTTACGCGACTCATCCTGTATGTAGCTACAGAATATGAGTACAAGAATACTGTTAAAATAATATTGGACGTATACAGGGTGTTACAAAAAGGTACGGCCAAACTTTCAGGAAACATTCCTCACACACAAAGAAAGAAAATATGTTATGTGGACATGTGTCCGGAAACGCTTACTTTCCATGTTAGAGCTCATTTTATTACTTCTCTTCGAATCACATTTATCATGGAATGGAAACACACAGCAACACAACGTACCAGCGTGACTTCAAACACTTTGTTACAGGAAATGTTCAAAATGTCCTCCGTTAGCGAGGATACATGCATCCACCCTCCGTCGCATGGAATCCCTCATGCGCTGATGCAGCCCTGGAGAATGGCGTATTGTATCACAGCCGTCCACAATACGAGCACCAAGAGTCTCTACATTTGGTACCGGGGTTGCGTAGACAAGAGCTTTCAAATGCCCCCATAAATGAAAGTCAAGAGGGTTGAGGTCAGGAGAGCGTGGAGGCCATGGAATTGGTCCGCCTCTACCAATCCATCGGTCACCGAATCTGTTGTTGAGAAGCGTACGAACACTTCGACTGAAATGTGCAGGAGCTCCATAGTGCACGAACCACATGTTGTGTCGTACTTGTGAAGGCACATGTTCTAGAAGCACAGGTAGAGTATCCCGTATGAAATCATGATAACGTGCTCCATTGAGCGTAGGTGGAAGAACATGGGGCCCAATCAAGACATCATCAACAATGCCTGCTCAAATGTTTACAGAAAATCTGTGTTGATGACGTGATTTCACAATTGCGTCAGCCCACTCATGTTGATTGTGAAAATTTACAATTTGATCACGTTGGAATGAAGCCTCATCCGTAAAGAGAACATTTGCACTGACACATTGTTGGATGAATCATTCGCAGAAGTATACCCGTGGAGGCCAATCAGCTGCTGATAGTGCCGGCACACGCTGTACATTGTACGGAAACAACTGGTTCTCCCGTAGCACTCTCCATACAGTGATGTGGTCAAAGTTACCTTGTACAGCAGCAACTTCTTTGACGCTGACATTAGGTTTATCGTCGTTATCGTCAACTGCTCGAAGAATTGCCTCGTCTATTGCAGGTGTCCTCGTCGTTCTAGGTCTTCCCCAGTCGAGAGTCATAGGCTGGAATGTTCCGTGCTCCCTAAGACGCCGATCAATTGCTTCGAACGTCTTCGTGTCGGGACACCTTCGTTTTGGAAATCTGTCGCGATGCAAACGTACCGCGCCACGGCTATTGCCCCGTGCTAATCCATACATCAAATGGGCATCTGCCAACTCCGCATTTGTAAACATTGCACTGACTGCAAAACCACGTTCGTGATGAGCACTAACCTGTTGATGCTACGTACTGATGTGCTTGATGCTAGTACTGTAGAGCAATGAGTCGCATGTCAACACAGGCACCGAAGTCAACATTACCTTCCTTCAATTGGGCCAATTGGCGGTGAATCGGGGAAGTACAGTACATACTGACGAAACTAAAATGAGCTCTAACATGGAAATTAAGCGTTTCCCGACACATCTTTTCTTTATTTGTGTGTGAGGAATGTTTCCTGAAAGTTTGGCCGCACCTTTTTGTAACACCCTATATATTTACAAATGATTGAAGCGATTTCACAGCACTACAATAACTTTATTATTTGAGATATTTTCACAATGCTTTGCACACACATACAAAAACTCAAAAAGTTTTTTTAGGCATTCACAAATGCTCGATATGTGCCCCTTTAGTGATTTGGCAGACATCAAGCCGATAATCAAGTTCCTCCCACACTCGGCGCAGCATGTTCCCATCAATGAGTTCGAAAGCATCGTTGATGCGAGCTCGCAGTTCTGGCACGTTTCTTGGTAGAGGAGGTTTAAACACTGAATCTTTCACATAACCCCACAGAAAGAAATCGCATGGGGTTAAGTCGGGAGAGCGTGGAGGCTATGACATGAATTACTGATCATGATCTCCAGCACGACCGATCCATCTTTTTTCCAATCTCCTGTTTAAGAAATGCCGCACATCATGATGGAAGTGCGGTGGAGCACCATCCTGTTGAAAAATGAAGTCGGCGCTGTAGGTCTCCAGTTGTGGCATGAGCCAATTTTCCAGCATGTCCAGATACACGTGTCCTGTAACGTTTTTTTCGCAGAAGAAAAAGGGGCCGTAAACTTTACCGTGACATTGCACAAAACACGTTAGCTTTTGGTGAATTGCGAATTTGCTGCACGAATGCGTGAGGATTCTCTACCGCCCAGATTCGCACATTGTGTCTGTTCACCATTAAGAAAAAATGTTGCTTCATCACTGAAAACAAGTTTCGCACTGAACGCATCCTCTTCCATGAGCTGTTGCAACCGCGCCGAAAATTCAGAGCGTTTGACTTTGTCATCGGGTGTCAGGGCTTGTAGCAATCGTAAACGGTAAGGCTTCTGCTTTAGCCTTTTCCGTAAGATTTTCCAAACCGTCGGCTGTGGTACGTTTAGCTCCCTGCTTGCTTTATTCGTCGACTTCTGCGGGCTACGCGTGAAACTTGCCCGCACGCGTTCAACCGTTTCTTCACTCACTGCAGGCCGACCCGTTGATTTCCCCTTACAGAGGAATCCAGAAGCTTTAAACTGCGCGTACCATCGCCGAATGGAGTTAGCAGTTGGTGGATCTTTGTTGAACTTCGTCCTGAAGTGTCGTTGCACTGTTATGACTGACTGATGTGAGCGCATTTCAAGCACGACATACGCTTTCTCGGCTCCTGTCGCCATTTTGTCTCACTGCGCTCTCGAACGCTCTGGCGGCAGAAACCTGAAGTGCGGCTTCAGCCAAACAAAACTTTATGAGTTTTTCTACGTATCTGTAGTGTGTCGTGACCATATGTCAATGAATGGAGCTACAGTGAATTTATGAAATCGCTTCAATCATTTGTAATAGCCCTGTATATATAACAGTTCAGTGTTTAAAAGGTAAAAAACACCACGCTTCAGGTTTCCATGGCAACCAATAGAATTTGAGGTCTAACAAGGAAATTAAGCTTTTCCAGACACATGTCCACATAACATCTTTTCTTTATTTGTGTATGAAGAATGTTTCCTGAAAGTTTGGCCGTACCTTTTTGTAAAAGCTTAGACAACAGTTGTACACTGTAGTCATTCAAAAGTGCACAAAGTATTAACGTAAAATCATTCTTGAGGATGATTTAATGAAATCCTCGAATGTCTAATTACTTTCCCTTTCTATGTATTGATTAGACAGTTAACGAAGCGCATTCGTAACTTTTAGAATTGTCTATGAGACATACAAAAATAATTCACAAGGCCACAGTTCCTTGCAAAGACGCGAAAATTAACTATGGCGTTCTAGTATAACTACATTCTTCGCTTCCTGGAAGAGAGTGTAAATAAAAGCAACAGCTGGTCATAATAGTGCTCAACCGTTGAAATATATTAAGGCATGTCTGTGAGCACTGTGAACATGATTTTAAAATGCGTTTTCTGTTTCATAGTTACCTACAACTGTAACCAAATCTAATCAGACTGATTTGGAACATAATCGAACCAAAATTCAGCAAGACACTGTAATGGTTCAAATGGCTCTAAGCACTATGGGACTTAACTTCTGAGGTCATCAGTCCCCTAGAACTTAGAACTACTTAAACCTAACTAACTTAAGGACATCACACACATCCATACCCGAGGCAGGATTCGAACCTGCGACCGTATCAGTAGCGCGGTTCCGGACTGAAGCGCCTAGAACCGCTCGGACACAACGGCCGGCAAGACATTGTAATATTCCTGGCTTTAAAACCATCGTATTCAGCTACAAGAAGCTCTTAGAGCAGTTTATCGTCAGACAGACCGCTAAAACGTGGTCCTTTTCCGCGCTTGGCTGCTGTGCTCGGAAGTAGCGCGCCAAAATGATAAACTTCTGTTATTAATATTAGAAAACTAAACACTAAATTTACTTGTCTTTCATATAAAAGTATCTCTAATAACAGGCATCATTCCATTATTTCAAGAGGGTTAATTACTCGCAGAATAATAAACAATTGTTAAACGTAAAGGCAGGCGAAGCACCTCGGAGACCTTCGGGCCGCGCCTAACTTGAATGGCGAGCGAGCTGCTGGCTCGGATCAGAGCTCTACCGCCAGTCGCCGATGACAGAGATGTCTGTCGCGCTCGGTATTGATTAAGAACTTGATTGGTAATCTCTGATTTTTTGAGATGTAACTGAGTACTAGTTTGACAGTAATTACGCTAACACGAAGTTCATTTTTCTTGTTTATTCTCTGAGAAAATATGAAGGATGGAAATTATTTCTGATTTATTAAGTGGACTATAATTGTGCAGTTTCTGATATTCTGCTAATAAAAACCGAGTGGCATCCCGTAGAAACAAACGAATTCAAAAATTAATTATTTATACAGTACCAGTTCTTCGCTAACAGTTTGTTACAGCCTCAAGATAACGGATTCACGACCTATGTGCTGTTTCCTGCGCATGGGACAACAACTATAGAAGAATGCAAGTTGGTGAACGTTACTGAGAACTTCAGCATTCCACTCAGGGCGGTGGAAGCAACTAGGCACCTCGCGTGTACTGCAGCCTTAGTACAAATGACGTCAATAACACGTCATGTATGGTAACACACAAGAGGTAATGATGCACGGAAGTTTTTCAGGGAAGGGTTGTATCAGACACACGTTAATCCCTTTCGCTATCTCTCTCTCTCTCTCTCTCTTTCTCTGTCTCTCTTTCACTTGCCCTATTATTTCTATTAATCTTGGGTTGAAAATTACTAAGAGGGAGACATAAATTTAAAGAAGCAATTGTAGACGGCAGGGCGAAAGCGTGTGCGCACGTTGAAAACACTAAACATTTAACATCTTCGTGCTTTAATGCAGCGCGAGCTAGAAAACGCAGTAATACAGGCTGGACATGGAAGCAGTGACGATGAGAGTCACCCAAACTCTGTCTATGTTTCAGCTTCCAGATGAGAGATGCGATACGGCAGATGGTGCAGAATCTGGCAGTTGAACCTGAACGAAAGTATATGTCGCGTACAGGCTAAGAAATCCACTACTGTTTCACTGCAACAATTCACTGGAAACAGTGAAGTATCTAAAAGTAACCATTCGGAGCGACCCAAACTCGAAGGGCCACTGAAACCAAACTGTAGGAAAAGCCGATGCCAGCCCCAGATTCATTGGGAGAATCTGAGGGAAAAGTAATTAATCAACGAAAGAGGAGGTGCACAACAACATTGTTCGACCGATTGTTGAATATTGCTTATCTGTATGCGATCTTCACCAAGTTGGTTTAGTAGGCGAGAAAGAGAAGATCCGACTAAGAGCAGCGCGTTTAGTCACGAGACAGTTTAGTAAGTCCTAGGACGTAATGGAGACTCTTAACAAATCTGTGTAAGACGCTACAAGAATAGCGTTTCGCAGCGGGGAGAGGTTTCCTGTTGAAATTTCGAGAGCATACGTGCCATGAAGAGGTTGACAATAGACTACTTTCTCCCAAAATGTGTCTCGTGAAACGCCCAAGACGAGAAAACTGGAAAAATTTGGACTCTTACGGAGGTTTACCAATAATTCCTTCTGTTCGCGTGCCATTCGCACATGGAAAAGGAAAGGAGGAATCACTTGTACCAAACGTACCGTCCCCCACGCACGGTATAATCTAGAAATAAAGGGAGATAGTGGTACATCTCATGGAACTGCAATTTAACCTTTAAGATACACCATACGTTTTACTACTATGTATAGCAATCAGTAAGAAGCCATATGGGTAGCAATAAGTTAGTTAATTCGAATTCCAGGTATGCGATGTGTTCGCTTGTTTTTCCAACGTCAATAATCGGAGTGTACTTGCAGTGCCACCTCCCTTAGCCGTGACGCAATGTCTTGGCAACACACACACACACACACACACACACACACACACAGGCAACCTCGCACCCCAGCGCTATGAAGTTATTTGAGACAATTGTTGCCGGTTCTTGGTGCAGGAACTAAGACTAACATGAACGTAACATACGGTGCATAAACTGGATACACGACTGACAGCTAGCCCATATAAACAGTTTTAGCAGCTAAATACGTGGGAATATGCGACCGGAGCGATTTAAAGTAAAACGATATAAATGGTGTTGCAGCAGGAACAGTTGCTCGAGACTCAGTGGAAGAATTTGAAGGAAATGTGTAATTCAGCTATGAAGGGGGTAGCTCGTAACACTCTCGTTCAGCCAATTCTTGAGCATTCCTCGTGAGTCTGGAATCCTAACCAGGCATTTCTTCCTGCCACATGCTACACCACGCGAAAAGACGTTATACGAAGCCTTACTGCAGCAGTCCTTCCCACGCAGCTTCTGCGAATGGAACAAGAATGGGAATACATCATAAGTGTACATGCAGTACAGTACCTTGCACCATACACCGTAATGTAGCTTGATGAATATACTGCGTGCTAATTATTAAAGTGCAGCTACTCACAGAGATCCAGTGCGGGCTGAAATTATCATATGACAGGGAAACTTGGTAAATATTCTAATGCGTAAATGCGGAACCGATTTATGCTGGAAAACGATTATTTCCAATTTTAGCCCCAGGTGTAAATCTGTCCGTATATAGCATCTCATCGGCGTCTTTTATTGGAGAAATTGTGTAAGCGGCGGTTAATAATAACATAAACATTATCCCTATCTCATTTGGTTGACCTTTCCCGCCCAGGCCCTGTTCCTAATCCTTTACATATATTTCTATGTGCCTTTCTTGCATTCGCAGCGCCAGATTTGCGCCTGGTGGCTAAAATTGGAACTAATGTTTTCCCTGTTAAATCGGTTCCGCACTAGCACATTAGCATAGCTACAAAGTTTCGCTGCCATACGATAATTACAGCCAACTCTGGACCTCTGCGAGTAGGTGCATTTTAACTATAACCACTCGGTAGATATTTTCGTACACGTGTCGGATTCGATCGAATCCCAGCGTATTAATTCGACCCTGAGCTGCATTTGCGTTACTTCGTGCTACTAAAGAAACGAGGTAGGTTTCTCAAAACTCGCCACTGGTGACACTTCTCAGATTTAAAAACAGAGAGTGAAATATCTTTGTCTAGAATAAACCTAGCAACACTGATTCCGACGAGGCCGTAACGAATAACAAACAGATGAAAAACAACACTTACCAACGGATTTCCTTTCAGTCCTCGTATGCTCTTTGAAATCCGGAAATAATTCGCAACAAATATCGCGCCATGCTGCGTCTTTCTTGTTTCTGTCCTTATAGTCTTCGATCCGTATGTCCCAAATGCAGGCCCTCTTTTCCACCGCCAAAATTAAAATCTCGCCCTCTATTCTCTCTATGTCGAGGGGACACATGGTGTCCTCGTACGGTAGTGCCGGCGATAAGAGAGGTTATGTAGTTGACCAGCGCCTGCGCCCAGCCGACCCCTCTCCGCCCAACTGCCGCAGCGGCCACGGCAGCTGCGCACGGCATGGCGCTGTTGCCGCGCGTTTTCCGCTCCGCCGTGAGCGCCGTGGCCGGCGGGCGGCGACGTTCCGCAGCCGCGGGCTCCCCTTCCCCCTCCCCCTACGACGCCGCCCCCTGTGACCGCACTTCCCCACCCTGGCTAACTGCCGCATCGACTCCCAGCGCCCTAGCAGTGCGTCGACTCACCGCGTAGCTGCAGTTCCGCAGACATTCCGTTCGACAGAGCGAGGTGGCGCAGTGGCTAGCACACTCGACTCGCATTCGGGAGGACGACGGTTCAATTCCGCGTCCGGCCATCCTGATTTAGGTTTTCCGTCTATCTATCTATCTGTATCCGAATCCCGCTCCAGCTACTGCCGGCTCTGGGTTCTGATGAGTCCTCTCCATTTTGGCTCGGTCCTCCCACCACTTTTCTTCCTCCTCTTGCTGCCAGGTCACACCTCTCCTTTCTACAGATATTCTCACTCCCATTTTCCACCGTGTTCTTGGACGCCCTCTAGGTCTTTTCCCATCCATCTTTAGTTCTTCCAAAATTTTGGGGAGTCTCTGCCCATGCATCCTCTTAACGTGCCCATACCATCTTAATCTCTTTCTTTCAATTTCTTCTCTCATACTTTCTTGTTTGAGGTCCTTTCTAATCTCTACATTCCTTACTCTGTCCATTCTTGTTTTTCCCTTAACTGCTCTGAGAAATTTCATTTCCCCTGCTTGCAGTCTGCTCCAGTCCCTTTCTGTCACTGTCCATGTTTCTCCACCATAGGTGACAATAGGGATGTAATAATTCTTATACATAAGGAGTTTTGCTCTTTCTGAAACTTCTTTATTCCAAATCAGGTGTTTTATTGTTTGGTGGAAATTGCCTCCCTTCTGTAACCTCCTATTAATTTCGTTAGTTATTCTTCCATCCCTAGATATTTCACTCCCTAATAAGTGAAACTTTCTACCACTTTGAGGGGTTCTCCATTCAAGGTAATATTTCCGTTGATTCCTTTCTCTCTCCAAATACCATTACTTCACTCTTATCTTTATTTATTTTTAATCCATACCTTTTCATTATTTCCTTCCACGCATCAAGCTGTAACTGTACATCTACCTCTTTATCACCCCATATTACCATATCATCTGCAAAAATCATCTTTTTGTCTTTTTCTTTTACTGTATCTTTAACTGCCCTATTCATTCCCTCCATCACAACATTAAGAAGTGAAGGAGATAGAATACTTCCTTGCTTAAGTCCTTGTCTTATTTCAAAGTGTTCTAATTCTACAACTGTGTCCTCTGTACATTGTCTTTATAACATATGTACAGAGGACACAATTGTAGAATTAGAACACCTTTGATTGTGGCACCATACACAATCATTAACCCGGCTTCAGGGAGGTAGGGTGCCCTTCCCTATTCCTCCACTGGGGTAATTCCTGTCTGGCGCGTCCACGTCGCGGGGGTGGGCGTCCTACACTTCAGTAGGCCGGAGTGCTAGGATGGCTGAGTTCAGGCAGGGACCCAATCCCGTGGGGTATAACACGGAACCCATGCCCAGGGCTACGGGTGAAGACCTTAATGGCAGCGACGGCGGAGAAGGAAGACTTCGGAACGGCGTAGCTGGAAGATGAGGCAACCCTCCTTTCTGGGGATTAAATGAGAAGGGAACCATTGCCTTGTGGTGGAGGAGAAACTCCAAAGGCTAAGGGAGACAATCCCAACAGAAAATCCTTTCTTCCGTTAGGCCTAGCAAGCCAGTAGGAAAGTCTTCATATATTGCTTTCAAAACACATGAGGTTTTCCGTGATTTCCCTAAATCACTCCAGACAAATGCCGGGATGGTTCCTTTGAAAGGGCACGGCCGACTTCCCTCCCCGTCCTTCCTTGATCCGATGAGACCGATGACCTCGCTGTTTGGTCTCGTCCCCCCAAACAATCCAATCCAATCCATTCCGCTCGTGACAACCCAGCGTTCTGGGGAGACGACATGTTTGGGGCTCATGCCCTTGTAACTTTGAAAATCAGATTCCTTTCCTGCCTTCTGTCCCATCTAGCAGTTTTCGAAGTAAAGGCACAGGGACTAATAACATACCTTGAGGTGAAGAAAGTTATTGCATAGCGATACGTACATACATACTGGCCATTAAAATTGCTACACCACGAAAATAACGTGCTACAGACGCAAATTTAACCGACAGGAAGAAGATGCTGTGATATGCAAATTATTAGCTTTTCAGAGTATTCACAAAAGGTTGGCGCCGGTGGCGACACCTACAACGTGCTGACATGAGGAAAGTTTCCAACCGATTTCTCATATACAAACAGCAGTTGACCGGCGTTGCCTGGTGAAACGTTGTTGTGATGACTCGTGTAAGGAGGAGAAATGCGTACCATCCCGTTTCCAACTTTGATAAAGGTCGGATTATAGCCTATCGCGATTGCGGTTTATCGTATCGCGACATTGCTGCTCGCGTTGGTCGAGATCCAATGACTGTTAGCAGAATATGGAATCGGTGGGTTCAGGAGGGTAATACGGAACGCCGTGCTGGATTCCAACGGCCTCGTATCACTAGCAGTCGAGATGACAGGCATCTTATCCGCATGGATGTAATGGATCGTGTAGCCACGTCTCGATCCCTGAGTCAACAGATGGGGACGTTGGCAAGACAACAATCATCTGCACGAAGATTTGGACGACGTTTGCAGCAGCATGGACTATCAGCTCGGAGACCACGGCTGCGGTTACCCTTGACGCTGCATCACAGACAGGAGCGCCTGCGATGATCTACTCAATGACGAACCTGGGTGCACGAATGGCAAAACGTCATTTTTTCGGATGAATCCAGGTTCTGTTTACAGCATCATGATGGTCGCATCCGTGTTTGGCGACATCGTGGTGAACGCACAATGGAAGCGTGTATTTGCCATCGCCATACTGGCGTATCACCCGGCGTGATGATATGGTGTGCCATTGGTTACACGTCTCGGTCACCTCTTGTTCGCATTGACGGCACTTTGAATAGTGGACGTTACATTTCAGATGTGTTACGACCCGTGGCTCTACCCTTCATTCGATCCCTGCGAAACACTACTTTTGAGCAGGATAATGCACGACTGCATGTTGCAGGTCGTGTACTGGCCTTTCTGGATACAGAAAATGTTCGACTGCTGCCCTGGCCAGCACATTCTCCAGATCTCTCACCAACTGAAAACGTCTGGTCAATGGTGGCGGAGCAACTGGCTCGTCACAATACGCCAATCACTATCTTGATGAACTGTGGTATCGTGTTGAAGCTGCATGGGCTACTGCACCTGTACACGCCATGCAAGCTCTGTTTGAATCAATGCCTAGGCGTATCGAGGCCGTTATTACGGCCAGAGGTGGTTGTTCTGGGTACTGATTTCTCAGGATCTATCCACCTAAATTGCGTGAAAATTTAATCACATGTCAGTTCCAGTATAATATATTTGTCCAATGAATACCCGTTTATCATCTGCATTTCTTCTTGGTGTAGCAATTTTAATGGCCAGTAGTGTACATAGATGGCGGTGGTATCACGTGCACATGATATAAAAGTCCAGTACAATGGCGCAGCTCTCATTTGTACTGAGGTGATTATGTGAAAAGGTTTCCGACGTGGTTATGGCTGCCCGACGGGAATTAACAGACTCAGAACGAATCGTAGTTGGAGCTAGACACGTGGGACCCTTCATTTCGGAAATCGTTAAGGAATTCAACAACGCGATATTCACGGTGATAAGAGTGTGTTGAGAATATGATATTTCAGGAATTACCTCTCACCACGGGCAGCACAGTGGGCGACGGCCTTCATTTAACGACCGAGAGCAGCATCGTTTGCATGAAGCTGTCAGTGCTAACAGACAGCAACACTGCGTGAAATAACCGCAGAAATCAACGATGAACGTATCCGTTAGGACAGTGCGTCGAAAATTGGAGTGAATGATTTAGGGCAGCAGACGACCGACGCGAGTGCCTTTGCTAACAGCACGATATCGCCTGCAGCACCTCTCCTGGATTCGTGACCATATCGGTTGGATCCTAGATATCGGTTGGATCCTAGACGACTGGAAAACCGTCGCCTGGTCAGATGAGTCCCGACACCAGCTGATAAGAGCTGATGGTGGGGCTCCAGCGTGGTGCAGAACCCACAATGCCATGGACCCAAGTTGTCAACAACGCACACTGCAAGCTGGTGGTGGTTCCATAATGGTATGGGCTGTGTTCGCATGGAATGGACTAAACCGATCATTGACTGGAAATGATTATGTTCAACAACTTGGAGACCATTCGCAGCCATTCATGGACTTCATGCTCCCAAGAAGCACTGGAATTTTTATGGATGACAGTGCGCCATGTCACCGGGCCACAATTGTTCGCGGGTGGTTTGAATAACGTTCTCGTCAGTTCGAGCGAATTATTTGGCCATCGAGATCACCCAACATGAATCTCATCGAACATTTGTGGGGCATGATCGAGAGATCAGTTCATGCACAAATCGTCCACCGGCAATCTTTCACAATTATGGACGGCTATAGAGACTGCATGGCTCAATATTGCTGCACGGGACTTCCAATGACTTGTTGACACCATGCCACGTCGAGGTGCTGTGCTACCCCGGGTAAAAGGAGGTCCAACACGATATTAGGCGGTATCCCATGACCTTCGTCCTCAGTGTGTTCTCCGCAAGCAACTGCGTACTGTATAACTTAATACCAATATCGTTGAGTTTCTGTCCTATTTCAATCGCATATTGATCTTGGGAAAAATTATTCTTCAGACGCCATGATCTCTCTTATGCTGTTTTTGTGATTCCTAAAGGGACCCTCACACGCTCAGTAACATTGTCAAATCGTCAATATTTTGGCGTCTGATGACGTATATTGACGTACTGTAAATTCTAGAAATAACGATGAGCAGTATTGATGGTTGTCAAAATATTCTCAATATTGTCAATGTATACTGAACGTGTGAGGTCAAGTGTGGGGTCCGTTCGGATATGTCAGAGCTTCGTGAACCAGCCACAAGGCGTTAGTGTGCACTGTTTATGTTTACAATTTGCTTTTGTGCAAATCGTTCAAAAATGTTCAAGTGTGTGTGAAATCTTATGGGACTTAACTGCTAAGGTCATCAGTCCCTAAGCTTACACACTACTTAACCTAAACTATCCTAAGGACAAACACATACACCCATGCCCGAGGGAGGACTCGAAACTCCGCCGGGACCAGCCGCACAGTCCATGAATGCAGCGCCTTAAACTGCTCGGCTAATCCCGCGTGGGTGCAAATCGTTCCTCAGATTCAATTTTTCAAGTAGTCTTCTAATGATTGTATAAACCACTTAAGGACAGTTAGCGAATGGTTCAAATGGCTCTGAGCACTATGGGACTCAACATCTGAGGTCATCAGTCCCCTAGAACTTAGAACTACTTAAACCTTACTAACCTAAGGACATCACACACATCCATGCCCGAGGCAGGATTCGAACCTGCGACCGTAGCGGTCGCATGGTTCCAGACTGAAGCCCCTAGAACCGCTCGGCCACACCGGCCGGCGACAGTTAACGAAGGGTTCTCTATGGACCTGCTCACTTTATTAATTTGGAAATAAATTATAGGATGGTGAATTACATAGCAGTCACAAAAACGCTTCCATTTCGAAATATACGTCATACCAGTATATCTGCAAAGACTAGTAAGAGGTCTCCGAATTGCACGTCAGTTTCATCAAGTTCTGACAAAACGTAAAAAAAAAAGTTTTACGTTAACTACCTGAACATGTCCTTGTCAGACAGATATAATTGCTGTAAAGAATTTTACTAATTTGTTTTGCTGGTATTACAGTACTAAACTTTGAGCGCTAGAATGAACTGCCTGTCGCCAGAAATCTCAAAGTTACCCCTAATATCTCGTCGACTGCAATTGCCTCTCTCATTAACGTATTTTGGTCCTCTATTTTATCTCGTATCGACATTAATAACTTGCCATACGATTCCGGACTCATTGGAAAATAATTTATGGAATCTTCTGGGTCCGTGGTTCTGATTTCAATCAGTAAATTGACATGTGACCATTCGCTCCATTTTTCAACCATTATCGGACTCATTTCCTTTAGTCGTTTTCTGTTGCTTGCTAGGTACAGCCAATGTAACTGCAACACACGCTTTCTTTTGGGTGTTGGACGACTTAACATAGTAAAACCACGTTGTCAACTAACAATTTTTGTTAGAATTATTGATAATTGGAGGTCGCTTCAATATATTGAGCGTGAGTAGGCGCCGCGAGCGAGATACACGATGCCAGCAGCATAACTGTCGCATACTTTCTCGGAATACAGGTTTTCTAAATCTACGCAAGAGTGTACCGTGAGAAGCAAGTCATCTTTCTTCCAAGGGTTTTCATTTAATTCCCTGAACATTTCCGTTACACCGACCTGCTACGATCCTAGCAGTGCGCCTCGCAATTCTCGCGATGTCTGTTGTCATGCCTACTTGATAAAGACACCAAACTCTGGGACAATATTCCGGAATTCGTCATACTAGTGTCTCGTATACGATTTCTTTCAAAGATGCACTGCTCTTTCTCGGAACCCTTCCAGCACATATACGTCGTTCGTCTGCCGTACCCTGACACTGATGGTATGCGTCTCATTTCATTTCTCTGTATTACGCCTAAACACTTACACGATTTGACGTGCTCAGCGTGTACACCAACAACATTCAAATGGTATACTATTGCGTTATTTCTATTTGTTGCAGACATTACGTGGCATTTGCCCACATTTAAAGTGATCTGTCATTCACTACACCAAGCGGAAATTTTGTTAAAGTCTCACTGAAATTCCTTAGCATCGCTCAGTGTACTGCTGTGGACAACAGCATAATCAGCAGAGAATTTTAAATACTACTGATCAAATCTGATAAACAGTCTGTGTTTAATGAGAAGATTGGAGTTCCTATTGTGTTCCCTTGGGACACATCCGATGTTACTTACGTTTATGTAGACCATTCGCTATACAGGGTAGTGTACTGTTGTAGAACAAATACATACACATGTTTTTAATGTATCCTGTTAACGCTTACACCACCAATGGAACTTATGTGTCCTACGATAGGTTATCAGAGAACCAGTGCGAATTTGCTGTATGTTATTGCTACAAATGTAAGGATGTAGAGGCTTATCTCACTAGGGGTAAGATAGATACTGCCTACAGGAAAATGAAAGAGACCTTTGGAGAAAAGACAGTCAATTGTATGAATATCAAGAGCTCAGATGGAAACCCAGTTCTAAGCAAAGAAGGGAAAGCAGAAAGATGGAAGGAGTATATAGAGGGTCTATACAAGGGCGATGTACTTGAGGACTATATTATGGAAATGGAAGAGGATGTAGATCAAGATGAAATGGGAGATACGATACTGCGTGAAGAGTTTGACAGAGCACTGAAAGACCTGAGTCGAAACAAGGCCCCGGGAGTAGACAACATTCCATTGGAACTACTGACGGCCTTGGGAGAGCCAGTCCTGACAAAACTCTATCATCTGGTGAGCAAGATGTATGAGACAGGCGAAATACCCTCAGACTTCAAGAAGAATATAATAATTCCAATCCCAAAGAAAGCAGGTGTTGACAGATGTGATAATTACCGAACTATCAGTTTAATAAGTCACGGCTGCAAAATACTAACGCGAATCCTTTACAGACGAATTGAAAAACTGGTAGAAGCCGACCTCGGCGAAGATCAGTTTTGATTCCGTAGAAATGTTGGAACACGTGAGGCAATACTGACTCTACGACTGATCTTAGAAAATAGATTAAGGAAAGGCAAACCTACGTTTCTAGCATTTGTAGACTTAGAGAAAGCTTTTGACAATGTTGACTGGAATACTCTCTTTCAAATTCTAAAGGTGGCAGGGGTAAAATACAGGGAGCGAAAGGCTATTTACAATTTGTACAGAAACCAGATGGCAGTTATAAGAGTCGAGGGACATGAAAGGGAAGCAGTGGTTGGGAAGGGAGTGAGACAGGGTTGTATCCTCTCCCCGATGTTATACAATCTGTATATTGAGCAAGCAGTAAAGGAAAAAAAAGAAAAATTCGGAGTAGGTATTAAAGTCCATGGAGAAGAAATAAAAACGTTGAGGTTCGCCGATGACATTGTAATTCTGTCAGAGACAGCAAGGGGCTTGGAAGAGCAGCTGAACGGAATGGACAGTGTCTTGAAAGGAGGATATAAGATGAACATCAACAAAAGCAAAACGAGGATCATAGAATGTAGTCGAATTAAGTCGGGTGATGCTGACGGTATTAGATTAGGAAATGAGACACTTAAAGTAGTAAAGGAGTTTTGCTATTTGGGGAGCAAAATAACTGATGATGGTCGAAGTAGAGAGGATATAAAATGTAGACTGGCAATGGCAAGGAAATCGTTTCTGAAGAAGAGAAAATTGTTAACATCGAGTATAGATTTAAGTGTCAGGAAGTCGTTTTTGAAAGTATTTGTATGGAGTGTAGCCATGTATGGAAGTGAAACATGGACGATAAATAGTTTGGACAAGAAAAGAATAGAAGCTTTCGAAATGTGGTGCTACAGAAGAATGCTGAAGATAAGGTGGGTAGATCACGTAACTAATGAGGAGGTATTGAATAGGATTGGGGAGAAAAGAAGTTTGTGGCACAACTTGACTAGAAGAAGGGATCGGTTGGTAGGACATGTTTTGAGCAATCAAGGGATCACAAATTTAGCATTGGAGGGCAGCGTGGAGGGTAAAATTCGTAGAGGGAGACCAAGAGATGAATACACTAAGCAGATTCAGAAGGATGTAGGTTGCAGTAAGTACTGGGAGATGAAGCAGCTTGCTCAGGATAGAGTAGCATGGAGAGCTGCATCAAACCAGTCTCAGGACTGAAGACAACAACAACAACAACATATTGCTACGTATCAGTGTCCCACCGGAAAAGCGAAACTTGTTACTGATTTGTAGAATTCTTACAATTACAACTTACACAGGTAGAATTGCTCTGTCTTGAATTGTTTCTGTGAACGCTCTGCTCCACGCTGCTCCGTATTGTCGTGTCGAATTAGTTCGCGTCTGCAGGTAGGCAACTCGTTGAACAGATTTGCAAAGCGGGTTGCTGTCGCGTCTTCCCAGACTATTGGTGTCACAGATGGCACGCACGTATTGTCACAACCGGTGCCCATATTGAACACTTGAAGAGTGAGTTAAAAACTTGGACCATTGCTCAATTCACTGATGCGTGCCTGTTTTCTTTATGTCTTGTAATTTTTGTGCAGTCGCCTGGTGAAACCCTGGATATACCTGTCTATAGCCCTGCATGTCCCACCTCGCTCCCTGTTAGAAAACGAAAAGACAGGAAATACTTTTTCCGTATTGTTACTTCTGACTAGACATTAATTAAAATCATCATGCATTAATGTCCTGCACTCCGAGCTGTGACTTGATAATTCAGTAAGAAAAAAAAAGCTGAATAAAAAGAGTGTAACTTCTGAAATTTTCCAGGCGTATTTCTGCTTCTAATAATTTTCTGGTGTGTAGCCGGATGCTGTCAACATTCTGTCACGACATTTCAGCCCAGAGACGTCTTGCCATCTTCAGGTGAGCAGACAACTAATGAAGAGCCCAGGTGTACCCATAGTATTTATGAGGAATCTCGGGCTTGCCAAATGTGCTGGTGTCTTTCGCCGCATGCGTCAGGTGATGACATGCGCGGGAACAGCCGATTTATGTGTGATGCCTGCGGTGAAGTGAGATATGACCTAGTCGTTGAGTATCGAATGACCCCGTCGATTCCGCTGTGACTGGATAATTTTAATTATAGGATTACAATTTTTATCCACTTGAAAGCCCATGTCACGATTTATAACATTATCGGCAAGACGTGTTTCCACCGATTCTTTGATTACTGAATTCCAAAAACTGGAAACTGGAGCTAAAATTTTTGTTATGTTGTATTCCATGCAGTGTCGCATGGAAATACAGTGTTCTGCTACTGCTGATTTTAACGGTTGCCGAAGAGGAGTGTATCTTCCGTGTTCTATACGAAGCTCCCGGACAGTTCGTTTGCTCAAGACTTTTTTCAATTCTAAGTCGTCTTTAACGGATCCAGCCATGGCCAAGCTCTTTGCTGGTGGGCGGATGATTTGTATAAAATGCGTATTTGAACCAACGTCTGTTTTTATTTTACACCCAAACATCTACCGGTTTCGGTCTTGGACCATCTTCACGGGTGAAGGACTAAAATGGTTTAAACCACCATATTACATTAGTCATTACTTACATTCATGTCCGACACATTCTAAATAATGACTAATGCAATATGGTGGCTTAAACCATTTTAACCCTTCATCCGTGAAGATGGTCCAAGACCGAAACCGGTAGATGTTTGGGTGAAAAATAAAATAGCTGATGGTCCAAATATGCATTTTATACATTAGTTAACGACTGTTGACAGTAATCTTCCAAAAATGTTTAAAACCTTGATTTTATGTTTCCTAAGCACTCTACTTATTTTAGAACACACATTCTAGGCATGGAAGGATGCGGTTGATTTATAGTCGTCATTAATGTCCTCAGTGCTTTGCTTCTTGTTATTATAGCGATGCATGGCCTCCCTTATTTGGCGTGAAGTGTAGCCATCTTCTTTAACAACCTTCTCCAAGTGTTCTAATTCTGCTTGGAGGTTTTCATCGTCCGATATTACGTGCGCCCGATGTTTTAAGGTACTAAGAACACCGACGGTTTGTGCGGAGTGATGGCAGCTAGACGCCTGGAGACACAGATCTGTGTGCGTGGGTTTTCTGTATACAGAGTGTCCCAAGGACCAACCATTCTTACGGCGTATTAGCACGTTTAGGAAGGGCGAAGTCCCATCTTCCTCAATCTCCATCGTAAACTTGATGTTTCCGTTTAATGACTTTAAGTTACAATGGAATCTCTCCAGTTCTTGTTTGCCATGAGGCTGTACAACAAAATTGTCATCTACATAATGCGAGAAAACCGTGGACTTTAAAGCAGCAGAGTCAAGTGCTTTCTCCTCAAAGTCCTCCATAAAAAAATGGGCCAACGCAGGGGATGAAGAGCTCCCCACGGCAACGCCGTCTGTTTGTTCAAAGAATTCGTTATTTAACAAGAAGTAGCTTGAGGAGAGAGTATGTTCAAATAAGGCCGTGAGGTCAGTGCTGAGTAAGTTACCAATAAGATGTAAGGAGACCATTAAAGGCACTTTGGGAAAAAGTGAGACCACATCAAAGCTAACTAGTAAATCCGAGCTTCAAGCGGTTGACAAAGTCCACAGAATCACGTATATGGTGGCAACACTTACCCACATACAGCTTGAACAGAGAGGCCAGATGTTTTGCAGTAGAATAGGTCGAGGCACCAATATTACTCACTGTTAATCGTAGTGGAACACCATCCTTGTGAATCTGGGGCGACCGTAAATCTTTGGTGTTACTGCATTGTGTGGTCTCAACCTCTTGATAACTCGTTTAGGCAAAGAACTGTCGTTCAGAAGAGCAGCGTTTTTTTTTTTTTTTTTTTTTTTTTTTTTACTGGAATCCAATGATATTAAAATTATCCGCTCACAGCAGAATCGACAGGGTCATTCGATACTCAGTGGTCATATCATCTCTCACTTCCACCACCGAGGGCAGCACACACAACTCGGGTGCTCCGCCTCGGGTGCTCCGCCTAAAGACGCCAGCACATTTCGCATGCGCGAGGTTCGGCATAAATACATGAATGCACCTGGGCTCTTCAGTAGTTGCCTACTCATCTGAAGACGGCCGGATGTCAGTGGGTCGAAATATCGTGGCAAAAATTCGACAGCATACGGCTGCACACCCGAAAATTATTAGAGGAAGTGCAAGAGTATAAATATAAGGCTTCGGGATTCGATACACAGTCACTCCAACAGATTTTTTTTTTCAGTCGCTTATGTTCTGTTTCATCTCTAGCAATGACTCGAAGTTCCAGGTAAACTATAGGTATTACTAACGGGGTAAGTCAGTTCAAAGGTCGCAGGAAGGGAAGGGCTACCCCTCGCTGGGTACGGCGTTGTGTAGAAGGCCGAGTTTGAGTTATTTCCTAATAAGTGCCTTTGGCTTTAGCGAGGAAGCATCTATAATGATTTTGAGGGCCTCATTTTATTAGTTTTGGAGCGTCATGAGATGTGAATCTCCGGTCTTGCGCTAGACTTCAGAGTCGTAAAATATGATTGGAAGAACCGCATCTATCATCGTAACAGTTTCGAACGACTTCAGATAAAGTGGCATAACATACTTACACGAGCATTATCAAGTTTCTTGCAGACTGTGACGTTATGCAGGTGTCCTACCTGAATGTGATTTGTTTGCAACAATAGAAGTTGAAGCTGTTGTTCAAACGAAATGTGCAACAAATTACACACACATTAATCCATGGAATGCCAGAGTTTTAATTTAAAATCATGTTTAAGTTTTTCTATCTAGTGTGAAATATATATAACAACAAATCAAAACAATAGTTCCTCTTGCAATATTTTTCGTCCCTGCTGGAGCAGAGGCATGCTTGGTATACGTCAGTTATTGTTTTCGTCTTTTGTTTCCCCAAATTACTCAATAAGAATAACGGTTGCAACGTCCCAGTAAGGGTTGTCCGTAACTTTTCTAGCAGCTGTAACAGAATTTGAATTCTTTGGTTCAGGACTGACACAGGCTTCCTCTCATTGCTTTGACTGCTGTTTCGTTCCTACCGTAAAATGGAGGACGCACGTCTGATCTTTAACATCAAATCGCCATAGAAAATTAGCTGGATACTTAAAAATATATTAGTAAATAACGGTCCACTGGTAAAGAATACGCTTCTGCATTTGCTTTTGGACAGCATTCAACAAATCGACAAAGACTACTCATATGTACTTCTCCATGTAAAGCATCCCGTAATCTTTCTTCATGTATGCGTATGGCGTTTGCTGTTTCTAGAAATCACTGGTTGTTTCACACACGCCGTTCAGTACCGTTACCTGCATTTTTTCGATGTACTCAACCACTGTTATCTTTTTAGGACGCTCTTCACGTTATGATACAGCCTTCTGTTTTTTAACTGTTGAATAAATTAAGCAAAAGGTAATCAGCTTAGAAAATAAAGATACACGTGCACAGAGAAATGACCTGTTGCAGTGTTACTTATGAAACGATAAAAGACATTGTAATTATGAAGAAAGCAAAAGAAAATAAAATCTCATATAGAACAACGCAGCTGTTAAAGGGTAGACGAAAGTGAAAATAGATATAATAGGAATATGAGGAATTAAACAAGACACTTCAGAAATGTCTTCGATAACATTTGAGAAGATATGATAAGAGAAACAACTGAAACGACATGCGACTGAAGGAGAAAAGAGTGTGGTAGAAATCGGATTTAATCTTTCAAGATGATGCAGTATCTAATAACAGTCAGGAAATTATAAAAGAATTCAGAAATTCTTTAAATATTCGTATACGTCAAGAGATGACTTGACGACACAGACAGCTAATATTGAAAATAATGACGTTCCGATAAAACTAGTAAGAGGGTGTATAAAGTTATTCGTTGTAAAAAGGAAGGAAAGACGTCCGGAGATGCTAATATTTCAGTAAACATGGTTGAAAGAGGTACCATCAGGAATGGCTCTGAGCACTATGGGACTTAACAGCTATGGTCATCAGTCCCCTAGAACTTAGAACTACTTAAACCTAACTAACCTAAGGACATCACACAACACCCAGTCATCACGAGGCAGAGAAAATCCGTGACCCCGCCGGGAATCGAACCCGGGAACCCGGGCGTGGGAAGCGAGAACGCTACCGCACGACCACGAGATGCGGACGGTTCCATCAGGAGTGCCCCAGGGAAGTATGATAGGACCGGTATTATTCTCTTTATACATGTTTTGGCGGACAGGATGAGTAGCAATGTGCGGTTGTTTGCTAATGATGCTGTGGTGTGCGGTAAGGTGTCAAAGCTGGGTGACTAGGAAGATACAACATAACGTAGAGAACATTTCTAGTTGATGTAATGAATGGGAGCTAGCTCTAAATGTAGAAAAACCTAAGTTGATACGGATGAGTACGAAAAGACTAGTAATGTCCGGGAATAGCATTAGTAGCGTCCTGCTTGATACGGCCACGTAGTTTGAATATCTAGGCGTAACGTTGCAAAGCGATATGAAATGGAAGGCAAATGGCCAACATATGTGTATTGGGAGAACTCTACGAAAGTGTGGTTTATCTGTAAAGGAGACCGCATATAGGATGCTACTCGAGCTATTCTTGAGTACTGCTCGAGTGTTGGGGATCCGTGCTAGTTCGGATTAAAGGGAGACATCGAAGCAATTCAGAGGTAGGCTGCAAGTTTTATGGACATGCTTCGGGAACTCAAATGTTATGGACAAATGGAAATACCTGGAGGGAAGGCGACATACTTTTCGAGGAACAGTATTGAGAAAATTTAGGAAACCAGCATTTGAAGACCGCAGGACGATTTTATAGCCTCCAACGTACACTGCGTGTAAGGACCACGAAGATAAGATTCGGGAAATTAGACCTCATACGGAGGCATATAGACAGTCATTTTCTCTCGCTCTATTAGTGAGTGGAACAGGAAAGGAAATGACTAATAGAGGTACGGACTACCCTCCGCCACGCTCCGTACGGTGGATTGCGGAATATCTATATAGATATAAATGTCGATGTAGGAGCTAGAGGAAAAGTAGTACAGTATATAATAGCAAAATTATTTACGGATCCACCGTAAATAGAATTTTTGTCATAAGGTGTCTTGATTATGTCATCTGCATATTTCAAATACAATCAAATCACGAGGACTGATATCACACGTACATTATTATTTTTTTACAAGAAATGAGACACAAGACAAGAAGAACTGGACCTATCAGCCTATTTTCCTAAACGTAGAAGACATTCACGAAAATTGACACCAGCTGCGGAGAAGAAACATTGGATTTTAATCAAGCAAATAGACTAGCTGATGGTAGACAGGGATATAGCATGGCGGACCATTTGCAAGTACAGAACGAAACTATACAACGGAAATGAGAGTGTCAATTGCTGCTTTGTGTAAGTCATATATTTTGCGCTACGCTGTTGGCTCAACTTAAACAAAACTGCATTGACAGCCGTTCTGAAACACAGCACAGATTATAAACACACTTTTTTGATATCACTATGTTTTTCCCTATGAGTCTGTTAATTGCATGCCACCTCCTTTCTCTTTTTCGAATTCGTAACAGGTACGTGCCGTTTGTAAATTCATTCATAATAACCCATCTGCATTTCTACTTTAATATATTTCAGTACAATCCACCGTAAATAGAATTTTTGTCATAAGCTGTCATGATTATGTCATCTGCATATTTAAAATACAATCAAATCACGAGGACTGATTTCACACATACATGTTAACTGTGATCATAGTTCGCTTTATAATTGTGGATAATTCGCCCCTGTCGCACGTACTTCGCCACGAATTAAAGAAATGCTTGCAACAGGCCAGCCGTTGTGGCCGAGCGGTTCTAGGCGCTTCAGTCCGGAACCGCGCTGCTGCTAAGGTCGCAGGTTCGAATCCTGCCTCGGGCATGGATGTGTGTGTTTTCCTAGGTCAGTTAGGTTTAGGTAGCTCTAAGGCTAGGGGACTTATGACCTCCGATGTTAAGTCTCATAGTGGTTAGAGCCATTTGAACCATTTTGAGCTTGCAACAGTATTTTCACGCCATGCTAACAGTATTTTCCGCCATAGGATATAGCTACAAAATGTGACACGACGGCTGAGATATAGTGGTCCACCATCAGGTATGAATCGATGCAGCCTTATCCGATGACAAGCTGTCGCCGGATTTCACAGCCGTCGATTCCCCCTCCCCCCCCCCCCCCCCCCGCCCTCCAAGGTGTTCATTAAGGGGCCGGAAAACTGGCGACACTGAGAAAAGCATAAGCAAGTCATAAGAAAAGCTTTTCTGCCATCAAGTATCGCACGCTAAACTGACTGCTAGCAACGTGAGCAAGAAAGAAACAACTGGCCAGCTTATTTTTCAACAAATAGATGGTCCAGTCACATTATTGTGGCCACCGCCTATGTTCAACGTCATCATGCACCGAAAGCAGCGCAGTCGTTATCGTAATGGGGAAACGGGGAGATTTATCGGACGTCAAAAAGGGTATGATCATTGGCTTCCGGGCCAAGGGTGGAAGCATTTATGAAATTGCTGACTCTGTAAGCTGTTTGCGTGCTGCGTGGTTGAAGTATACCGTGCATGGAGAAATGGTGCTATCCAAAACCAGCGGCGAGTCAACTGTGGTGCACAACGGCCCGTAGATGACAGGGGCGAGTGACAGCTGTGGTAGTGTGTACGGGCCGATAGACGTGCAACTAACTGATCACCTAGATGAACCAAGGGACTTCCAACAATCTATCCTGATCACCGTTCAGCGTACGTTGCTGCGTATGCGCCTCCAGAGTAGGCACCTATTTCATACAACCTTGCTGACTGCTGTTCGCCGGTGACAGATTGTCTTTTCAGATGAATCACTTTTGATGCTCCATCGGATAGATGGCAAACACCCTGTAACTATTGTCGGAAGGTTCCTTGCCGGATGAGGGAGTATTATAGTCCGGGGAATGTTTTCGTGCCATTCTCTGGGTGATCTTAACATTCTGAATGGCACAATGAATCAACCCAAGTACGCATCATCCTTGGATTCATGTCCACCCCTACATGCAGTTTGTTTTTCCTCGGCATGATGGCATCTACCAGCAGGACAACGCAACGAGCCACGCAGCTCGGGGTATACGTGCACGATTCGAAGAGCACAAGGATGATTTTACCGCACTACCCTGGCGATTAGACTCCCCGGATTTAAACCAAGTCGAGACTCTTCAAAAAAATAGCTCTGAGCACTATGGGACTCAACTTCTGAGGTCATGAGTCCCCTAGAAATTAGAACTACTTGAACCTAACTAACCTAAGGACATCACACACATCCATGCCCGAGGCAGGATTCGAACCTGCGACCGTAGCGGACGCGCGGTTCCAGACTCGAACGCCTAGAACCGCTCGGCCACACGGGCCTACTGGTCGAGACTCTTGTGGACCATGCTGATCGGGCTGTTCGTGCCACGGATCCTCAACCGCAGCTGACGGTCTTGCTCGGTGCGACCCATGGGTTACTACGTTATGCATACAGGATGTGAACGGTACCTGTATGCGACCGTGGTGTACTGGAAGTCGAGATGACCAGTTCAATGTAGGACACGTCATGTGATCTATCAAGCCAGGAAACAATCTCAAATTGGCCTACAAAAAACTAAGCTACAGCGCATGGCGCCACGTGAGTTTTTGAGTATAAAAAAATGGTTCAAATGGCTCTGAGCGCTATGGGACTTAACAGCGGAGGTCATCAGTCCCCTAGAACTTAGAACTACTTAAACCTAATTAACCTAAGGACATCACACGCATCCATGCCCGAGGAAGGATTCGAACCTGCGACCATAGCGGTCGCACGGTTCCAGACTGAAGCGCCTAAAACCGCTCGGCCACAGTGGCAGGCTTTTTGAATATCCTCCGCCGTCATACGGCTTGGGCTAAGTCAGACTAAACCGTTAGAAACTCATTTCTTTGTCTTTCTAAAATCATCTTTGAATAATAAACACGGCTTGTTCACGCTGTAAGAGGTCCGAGCAGATGTAATTTCGATGTATTGCTCATGCGCTGCCTGCGATATGCAAGGTATAAGAAAATCTCTGACCAGAGAGCAGTGTTGACTGCATTAGGAACTGTGTAGCTGTAGCAGTAAGTTGTTGCTAGTCTGGAGTCTGCTCTGGTCTGGTATGGTGTATCGTGTTGGCTGGCCCGGTCGCGGTGCAGCGATGTCGGAGCCTGAGTATTATTGTTTAAGGTGCCTCGCGCATATGTAGAAATGTTATCTCAAGTCGCATGTAGATGTTTTAAAACTCTCGTAGTAATAATCTTCCTCATAAAAAGTAACTTTTAACAACCATTCATTTCAATTTAAAGAATTTACGAATTTCTCCCATCCATGATCATCCCGATTGTTGCAATAGAAAAATCAGTTGCTTCCTTTCATAAATGACAGATAGGTCGGCCAGCATTGCACAGAGCTGTGCCGGAAAAATTTATTGTAAGAGCAGATATATCCGGCGACTTCATTGAGGTTAGAATTTTTCCTTTTTTTTATTCAGAATGATCTTTCAGGGCCATGACGCAGCACTGCTGTCGTCCAAAATTTACCAGGTTAAATTCACAGTGAATTATTGAAAAATCATAAGTGAGCGACAATTTAATTGAGAGGTTAGTTACATTGTTTTATTACCAGGTTACTGAATTTATTTTTTTATTGGGACGTCACACTGAATGTGAAAGACATAATTATAATTTTTTACTGTTGAGAGATTTAGGAATTTTTCTGTTTTGAGCTTACATTAAATGGGAACGAATTTTGTGGGGAGATTAAATGTAAATGAATTTTGTGGGCAGGTTACACTGTGAAAGAATTTTGTTTTGAGGTTACATTAAATTAGAATCATATTCATATTATTTATTATAATTTTGTGGGGAGGTTACAGCGCTCTTAGAGATTCTAAAAGCGACATTTCTATATATTTTACCTAATTTTTTGTGAATATTAACACAAGTGACTAAAATGAGGACATTACAATTGCGTTGGGCTGGTGTTCGGAAATCGGTCACGAGACGTCCTTCGCCCGTACCTTGGAGACACCATATTGCATTTAATCGTATTTCGCTGTTCCCGTATTATAACTTGCGCGTTAGGACAGTATGTCGTTTTAGGATAACGGCACATTGAAGATTTATCAATAACTCGTACGACTTGTTACAATGAAATGTCAGTTAATAACCCGTCGGCGGTAAAAGCATTTAGGAGATTCTCAGATGAAAATTAATATTGTTCAGAGTTGTACGTGTTCATGTTGGGTTTTGTGGCTAGAGACGTGCAGTTATGGAGTCGAAGGAAGCAGGTTCGCATCTTGCTACATGCTATTTTTTCTTTATTTTTCATCTTGACTTTTGTAACAGATTCTGGAACTTTCTTATTCATGTAACAGTAGTACGTTCCGCAATATTAGAGCTTGTTTACATATACGAGTGTGCTTTGATTTGTTCAAAAAATGTTGAAATGTGTGTGAAATCTTATGGGACTTAACTGCTAAGGTCATCAGCCCCTAAGCTTACACACTACTTAACCTAAATTATCCTAAGGACAAACACACACACCCATGCCCGAGGGAGGACTCGAACCTCCGCCGGGACCAGCTGCACAGTCCAAGACTGCAGCGCCCAAGACCGCTCGGCTAATCCCGCGCGGCTGTGCTATGATTTTGGCCGGATGGAGTGACCGAGCGGTTCTAGGCGCTTCAGTCTGGGACTGCGCGACTGCTACGATCGCAGGTTCGAATCCTCCCTCGGGCATGGATGTACGTGATGTCCTTAGGTTAGTTAGGTTTAAGTAGTTCTAGGTTCTAGGAGACTGATGACCTCAGAAGTTAAGTCCCATAGTGCTCAGAGCCATTTGAACCATTTTCTTTCTTTTTTTTTTTTTTGCTTTGATTTTCTGACTTCAGTGCGATTAGAAAAAAACGAAAGATAAAAACTGCTACAAGTGACGACCAGCAGTGACATTTATACCAAGAATATAACAGGAAGAACAGTTAAAATAAATTTGCCAAATCATGAAAACAAAAGCCTCTATACGACGGGGTAAAACTCAACACGCTCGCCTGCATATGTCAACTCACCATTGATTTACGACGAGCATATCGTCATGAAAGTTGTAACGTTCATTTAAGCAGTTAAATGTAGACAAAACGTGCCACTAAAATAAGGGCAAAAACCTTTGCTTAGAGCCCCTATTGTCACGGGTGCCGCAAAAACGTATTATATGAAGGCTTGAAATACAGTGAATGATTACGCATTTCAATGAGGAAAAGGTCCCAAAGGGCTGCTGATTTTTCAGGGACTGTGGTCAACACAGTAGATCTTGCTGTGGAGCAGAGCTTCACTGGGGAACGCTCTGACAAGAGACGGGCCCGCGGCAGTGAGAGTAGCAGAGGAAACCTGGACTTATTTTCGTTCTTTCCAGCTTTCTGTGAGATGTGGAAGCAGACGACCGGAGAAACGAATCGAGTTGTTTGAGAGTTGCAGTGACTTTCACTGCTGTAGTCACGCAACGCTGTCGAGATGCACGTCGAGTGATAAAAGCTGGTACTCAATTAGTGCTAGTGATCGTGTCACGTTTTGCCTTCTGTACTAAAGCACCAGTACTCAATTATGGCCACGAACAGACACAATCAGCTATTCAGTCAATTAATTGTATATTTTCTTGTTATTTCATTGCTGAGGCGAGCAAAAGGATTAACATCATAACTGTTAAAGCATCGCTCAGGGCACTGGAGGCTATTTCATTGTGACAGAAAATTACAATACCTTTAGCATAGCGCTTAGATTTACAGTTAAAACGCCAAAATAATCGCACCAACTGTTTTCATACGCCCTGATCTATTTTTCAACAAAAACTGGTTTTCTATCCATGACTATTGCTTGATTTTTATCATATGTATACATATTTGTATATAGGGTGTAAACTATACTGTTTACTACGGACCTCAGTGATGTGGGGGAAGTCGTGACGAACAGTTTGATATAGGACGCTTACGGTCTGTCAAGCCAAGGAAATAACTTAGAATTGGCCTACAAAAGCTGTGCGAGATTTCGAATCTTCTCCGATCTCTTAACGGCATCCGCATAGTCGGTTAGATATTTGAAATATTTTATTTCGTTAACATTAATAAATTAAAGTTTCCCATAAGGGTAATGAGCAAAGAGTTTTGTGAGAGTTATACAAAAACTTTTTACTTTTATAATTCGATCTAAATTTTACCCTTACAATCGCAGTAGTCTCGTAGTAAAAAGGCGAGAGAAATAAAATGATATAACTGCAAAATCTTACGCTGTTAAAATGCGAATGGCTAAGATGAGGACGCTACAGCGGCGTTCGGATGGCAGCGGAATCAGTCACGTGATGTCCTTCGCTCGCTGCTTCGGAGGTACAATATTGTATTTCATCGCGTTTAGTCTTTTCCGCGTTATAACTTGCTTATTATGACAGTATGCCGTTTCAAGGCAACGGTGCATTGAAGATTTATCACAAACATGTCACTCTTGGTGTAGTTTAGGTCTACATCTGCACTCTGGTTCCGTAACCAAGGAACAGATTTCTATGGTCGAGGAACTGGATGATTGGTAGAACGTTCCGACTGTTGTTTACAAAGGCTTGGTGACTGTCTTCAAAAATAGTGTCATATATCTGTGTAATCTCAAGTGTAGTGCAGTATTCTATAAAATTACTCATCCTCCCATAATAATGCGTAACTTATTTTTTGAAGTTCCCTCGCACTTTACATTTGGTACTTATTCTACGTTGGTCCATCTTCACCTCTGTCGCCGGCCGAGCGGTTCTAGGCGCTTCAGTCGGGAACCGCGCTGCTGTTACGGTCGCAGGTTCGAATCCTGCCTCGGTCATGGATGTGTGTGGCGTCCTTAGGTTAGTTAGGTTTAAGTAGCTCTAAGTCTAGGGGACTGATGACCTCAGACATTATGTCCCATTGTCCTCACAGTCATTTGAACCATTTTTCGCCGGCCGGGGTGGCCGAGCGAGTCTGGGCGCTACAGTCTGGAACCGCGCGACCGCTGCGGTCGCAGGTTCGAATCCTGGCTCGGGCATGGATGTGTGGTGTGATGTCCTTAGATTAGTTACGTTTAAGTAGTTCTAAGTTCTAGGGGACTGATGACCTTAGAAGTTAAGTCCCATAGTGCTCAGAGCCATTTGAACCATTTGAACCATTTTTCACCTGTGTCACGGTCGTCCGATCTGCTATTGTCTGTCTCTTTAATATTGCCAGTGGCGTCATTCGTAGTCTGTGCTCGTTGCCACCTGTGCTCTTGTCTCTGTAAGCGCTCAGTATGTTTAGGTACACTACTGGCCATTAAAATTCCTACACCACGAAGATGACGTGCTACAGACGCGAAATTTAACCGACAGGAAGAAGATGCTGTGATATGCGAATGATTAGCTTTTCAGAGCATTCACACAAGGTTGGCGCCTGTGGCGACACCTACACGTGCTGACATGAGGAAAGTTTCCAACCGATTTCTCATACACAAACAGCAGTTGACCGACGTTGCCTGGTGAAACGTTGTTGTGATGCCTCGTGTAAGGAGGAGAAATGCGTACCATCACGTTTCCGACTTTGATAAAGGTCGGATTGTAGCCTATCGCGATTGCGGTTTATCGTATCGCGACATTGCTGCTCGCTTTGGTCGAGATCCAATGACTGTTAGCAGAATATGGAATCGGTGGGTTCAGGAGGGTAATACGGAACGCCGTGCTGGATTCCAACGGCCTCGTATCACTAGCAGTCGAGATGACAGGCATCTTATCCGCATGGCTGTAACGGATCGTGCAGCCACGTCTCGATTCCTGGGTCAACAGATGGGGACGTTTGCAAGACAACAACCACTGCACGAACAGTTCGACGACGTTTGCAGCAACATGGACTGTCAGCTCGGAGACCGTAGCTGCGGTTACCCTTGACGCTGCATCACAGACAGGAGCGCCTGCGATGGTGTACTCAACAACGGAGCTGGGTGTACCAATCGCAAAACGTCATTTTTTCGGATGAATCCAGGTTCTGTTTACAGCATCATGATGGTCGCATCCGTGTTTGTCGACATCGTGATGAACGCACATTGGAAGCGTGTATTTGTCATCGCCATTATGGCATATCACCCGGCTTGATGGTATGGGGTGCCATTGGTTACACGTCTCGGTCACCTCTTGTTCGCACTGACGGCACTTTGAATAGTGGACGTTACATTTCAGATGTGTTACGACCCGTGGCTCTACCCTTCATTCGATCCCCGCGAAACATTACATTTGAGCAGGATAATGCACGACTGCATGTTGCAGGTCCTGTACGGGCCTTTCTGGATACAGAAAATGTTTGACTGCTGCCCTGGCCAGAACATTCTCCAGATCTCTTACCAATTGAAAACGTTTGGTCAATGGTGGCCGAGCAACTGGCCCGTCACAATACGCCAGTCACTACTCTTGACGAACTGTGGTATCGTGTTGAAGCTGCATGGGCAGCTGTACCTGTACACGCCATTCAAGCTCCGTTTAACTCAATGCCCAAGCGTATCAAGGCCGTTATTACGGCCAGAGGTGGTTGTTCTGGATACTGATTTCTCAGGATCTATGCACCCAATTTGCGTGAAAATGTAATCACATGTCAGTTCTAGTATAATATATTTGTCCAAAGAACACTCGTTTATCATCTGCATTTGTTCTTGGTGTAGTGTAGCAATTTTAACGGCCAGTAGTGTATTATTCTGTCTTCACACTGCCGCTGAGGCCGACGCGCAGGGTGTAGAATGTCCTCACGGCGGGTACTGTTCGCCGGCTAGACAGGCTAGCGCAGATTGGACGAGATGGTGGCCGAATCGTTGTCGCCCGAGGCTCAGTAACCATCCCAAGAGGTTCTGCAGCCACTGGTCAATTCTTGTGCCACCGCGATCGTGTGATTCGACGGGAACGATTGCATCCAGTGTCTACTGCCGAGAGCAACAGATTGTTTATACGGTTCGACGTCGATTATGGTGAAATGTAACCTTAGAGCAGGAATATCTAATGAGTGCGTAAGTGGCCAACATCACATCAAAATAATCATGTGGTACTGGTATGACACTGTCTGCGTTTTGCGCTAATACATAAACTTTAATGCTCCGCTTATTTGCTGTGCTTCTACACATTTACTCATTAGTAACAGCAGTGATGCTGAATTGGTGCTGCTAAGAATGCATTTGAAAATCCAACAAAATAGGAAAAGTTTATTTCTAAAGATGCGTATCCCAGAGGCCTGATTATAGTTATCATACTAATAAGAAGTGCTTTATATGCCTATTAATATTGAAACACAGTGTAGTGAAGGCATAAAATCGCAGGTCTAATTTATGTGACTGTATGACTATATATTTTTGATGTAAGTGCTAGATAAATTGTGTTAGTTATGGGCTGTGCTGTCAGTCAGTAAGTTGAATGAATAAACATTCTGAGCAATTTTCCACTATTAAAAAATTATACATGACAGTCTGAGTCATTATCCCTTAATTATACGTATCTACAAACTAGTATGTTTAAAGAAGTAGCCTCACAATAGCAACGGTTGCACTAGTACCTATTACATGCAGAATGAGAATGTACGATTAATACACTCCTGGAAATGGAAAAAAGAACACATTGACACCGGTGTGTCAGACCCACCATACTTGCTCCGGACACTGCGAGAGGGCTGTACAAGCAATGATCACACGCACGGCACAGCGGACACACCAGGAACCGCGGTGTTGGCCGTCGAATGGCGCTAGCTGCGCAGCATTTGTGCACCGCCGCCGTCAGTGTCAGCCAGTTTGCCGTGGCATACGGAGCTCCATCGCAGTCTTTAACACTGGTAGCATGCCGCGACAGCGTGGACGTGAACCGTATGTGCAGTTGACGGACTTTGAGCGAGGGCGTATAGTGGGCATGCGGGAGGCCGGGTGGACGTACCGCCGAATTGCTCAACACGTGGGGCGTGAGGTCTCCACAGTACATCGATGTTGTCGCCAGTGGTCGGCGGAAGGTGCACGTGCCCGTCAACCTGGGACCGGACCGCAGCGACGCACGGATGCACGCCAAGACCGTAGGATCCTACGCAGTGCCGTAGGGGACCGCACCGCCACTTCCCAGCAAATTAGGGACACTGTTGCTCCAGGGGTATCGGCGAGGACCATTCGCAACCGTCTCCATGAAGCTGGGCTACGGTCCCGCACACCGTTAGGCCGTCTTCCGCTCACGCCCCAACATCGTGCAGCCCGCCTCCAGTGGTGTCGCGACAGGCGTGAATGGAGGGACGAATGGAGACGTGTCGTCTTCAGCGATGAGAGTCGCTTCTGCCTTGGTGCCAATGATGGTCGTATGCGTGTTTGGCGCCGTGCAGGTGAGCGCCACAATCAGGACTGCATACGACCGAGGCACACAGGGCCAACACCCGGCATCATGGTGTGGGGAGCGATCTCCTACACTGGCCGTACACCACTGGTGATCGTCGAGGGGACACTGAATAGTGCACGGTACATCCAAACCGTCATCGAACCCATCGTTCTACCATTCCTAGACCGGCAAGGGAATTTGCTGTTCCAACAGGACAATGCACGTCCACATGTATCCCGTGCCACCCAACGTGCTCTAGAAGGTGTAAGTCAACTACCCTGGCCAGCAAGATCTCCGGATCTGTCCCCCATTGAGCATGTTTGGGACTGGATGAAGCGTCGTCTCACGCGGTCTGCACGTCCAGCACGAACGCTGGTCCAACTGAGGCGCCAGGTGGAAATGGCATGGCAAGCCGTTCCACAGGACTACATCCAGCTATTCTCCATGGGAGAATAGCAGCCTGCATTGCTGCGAAAGGTGGATATACACTGTACTAGTGCCGACATTGTGCATGCTCTGTTGCCTGTGTCTATGTGCCTGTGGTTCTGTCAGTGTGATCATGTGATGTATCTGACCCCAGGAATGTGTCAATAAAGTTTCCCCTTCCTGGGACAATGAATTCACGGTGTTCTTATTTCAATTTCCAGGAGTCTATTTCTGTTTCGCTGAGAAAGAAGGCAGATTAAGCACATAAAAACATAGTGAAAATAAAAATGTTAGAATTTGCCGCACGCCATAATTCTAAATTCGATGTTTTTCGGGACCCTGTCACTTTGCTACACTAGGAACCCATTTCGCGATGCCACCGCAACATAATATATAAAAACAGAGACCCACCAATGTGATAAAGGGTAGCACAAAACCAAAAAATGGCGGTGGCTATCCGTTCTTTTCCTATATCGAAAAAATAGGGACTTCTGAGCTGTGACATGTCACATACAAGGGAAATGACGTTGCATTCATCTCTTAAAAGCTTTAAGCAAGTCCATTCCACTTATCAAGTACTAATTATTACGACCTGGTTGACGGCATATAGAAGTTTGGGTCTGGTCGTGAGTCTGCTCGTATATTCACATGGTAAGGCGAGAGCTCGCGATAAGGGGAAATCCGGGTTCGAGTTCCGGTCTGGAGCAAATTTTCATTGACGTCATTCCATTACACGGCTGATGGTGTCCATATTCACAAATGCGAACGCTTTTCGTGCATGGTAGTTGTTAAGATGGCTATGAAACGTAAACGTCATGGCCGATCCGTCTGTACCGACCGACCACCGTGTCGTCCTCCGCCAATGGCGTCACTGGATGCGGTATGGAGGGGCTTAGGGTCAGCACACTGCTGTCCCGGTCGTTGTCAGATTTCGTGAGCAGTAGCCACTACTACTCGCTCAAATAGATCCGCAATTGACAAGAAGCCTATGAAACGCTTGTACAAAATACACGATACTTATGAGTGGTATCTGCGTGTAGTAGCAATTCAAAATCTGCAGGGCAGTTGCGAACAGACCTCATGCCGCTCCATAGTCATGTGACAGTTGGAGTCGTCCTGTGCTATTGAAGAAATTCCGTCCTGCTCATCTGAATGCAAACTCCATAGATATCCTTGCTACGGGGCTGTAAAAATCGGATGAACGGGTTATGCAGAAGCAAATCATTCGACAATTGAATCTTCGACAACATCAGTCGAGCAGCTTATTTCAGGTACAGAAGCCACTGCCCAAATTTATAGTTTGCAAACATACAGCACCGCCGTCGGACGCTTGAAATATACGAGGAACGTTCCGAAAGTAAGTTTCATCACTGTTTTTGGAAGAGAAGATAGTACGCCAGGTGACACAAACAAGCGCCATATGAATCCACACCCGTTGCTGGTAAACGACGGAAAGGCTTAGCGGAATGACGCAAGCGCAAAGCGCCGAAGACGAGACAGTAGCAGCAGAGACCGGCATACCCGCGGTTATTCGAGTACACGTCACGATGACATACGGGAGTGTACTGACAACGTGGTCGTGAGCACGTGGTGCTAGTGAGTACGCCATTCATGAACGCCTACAGACTGTGTATCGTGAAGAGGTCAAGTCAAATAGTAGGTCGCTAGTGTTGTATGTTCAGTGGAAGGAAGGCAGAATGGGGAGGATGAAGTTCGAAGTGGGCACACCTCCAGTGAAAACAACACTGCTAGAGTACAGAACATGATGTTAGTGTACAGGTGCAGAGCGGTGTCAGATGTGGCGTCCACACTGCATATTGGCCGTGCTCAGCCTACCACATGCTCCATGATGTGTTGGGTTACCAGAAAGTTTCTGCTAGATGGTTGCCGAGAAAGGTGGCACCGGAACACTAGAATGCAAGAATGGGCGTCAGCCTCGATCACTTGGTGCAGTACACAAGAGAGGGAAATTAGTTCTTGTTCAGAATGGTCACAGCAATTAAGGCATGGGTTCACCGCCTTACCTGAGAATCCAAGGCCGCCTCAGCGACGTGAAAGAATCCCAGGTCACCAGTGAGGAAAATATCGAAGTGTCACCTCCGCAGGAAAGATTTTGGCCACAGTGTTCTGGGATGCCAAACGTGTCATTCTCCTTCATTTCTTCCAGCAAGCGACCGTAACTGTTGCATGCTAATGCTACGCTATCATCAAATTCGGGTCCGCCATTCGATGAAGAAACCAGGGCTCTTGAGTGAAGGTATTGAGCACTTGGAGGACAACGCGAAACCACACACAGCACGGCTCACACAGGATCAGATTTGTCACATCGGACGGGAGAGACTGGATCACCCGACCTACAACCCTGATCTTGCCCCATCGGACTTCACCAGTTCCCTTCATTTAAAGCTGCACTCTCCAGACGTCATTTCCACACCAATGATGAGATGGAGTAGCCTGTTCGACAATTCCTTCTGTTGTAGGGCACCGGGTTTTTCCAGAGTGGTTTCTTTTAACTGACTGCCCGCTACGACAAATATCTCAATGTCAGTAATGATTAAGTCGAAAGATAGTGTGGGGTATAGTTCATGATGCCACGGTGTATTTGCTTTAGGCATTAAAGTTTTCATTTGAAAACCAATGAAGATACTTACTTTCGGAACATCCCTCGTAGAAGTTCGCTTGGATAGAGACGACGGTTCAATCCCGTCTCCGGCCATCCTGATTTAGGTTTTCCGTGATTTCCCTAAATCGCTACAGGCAAATGCCGGGATGGTTCCTTTAAAAGGGCACGGCCGATTTCCTTCCCCATTTTTTCCTCACCCGAGCTTGCGCTCCGTCTCTAATGACCTCGTTGTCGACGGGACGTTAAACACTAATCTCCTCCTCCTCCACCATCCAGTCAGGTGGTGAAGGCATTCTCATATGCGGGATGTCTACACGGATCCTTATACGTCTGTTTATGGCATCTTACTGGCACGATACAGCACCTACTGTCCCATCATGTGCACTGTTGGCTATCAAAATTTCAGCTCCGGGAGATATGGCAGACAGCGAAATGTTGTTTATTGCGCGTGTACAGTACGGTATGAAGAATGCATTCATGTAGGTGAACGGGATATATATGGGGTGCAAAATTTAGTACACAAAGCTGTCAGCTGTGGCAGCAACAATGGCTCTAAGCCGGCAGGTATCGTGTCTAAGCATGGACGACAGATACGTCATTCCATTGTGCTTCAACTCCAAACCTGTGTTCATCAATTGCAGGGGCTTGAGAGTGGTGGCTGCCAGTTTCTCAGCAACCTGTGACCAGACGTTATCAGTGGTGGTCTAGCATTAAAGAGCACGCCTGGAGACTTAATGTTACAGGATCAAATCCCGGTCAGACATAGGATTTTTCGGTCTGCCTTCACGTTAGCATACACCTTTCAGTGAAGTACAGATATGCCAGAAACGGACGCGGTTCGGTTCCATGTTAAACTGTTGATCCCTTTCTCCAGTAAGATTACTAGGATAGGTTAAGGGCGCGCAAATCGCCTATGTAGCTTCATATTGGAATAATTGCAAACAGGTGGCTGAACATTCCTCTTGAGGAGCTCTCAACCAATCATGCTATCTGATTTTACTCAACTTCAGTGCCTAAGACTATTGTAGAATGTACTGGCCTGAGAAACAGTTGAGCACACACTGTATTGAGTGAGGTCAGGATGGCATGGGCAACGTAGTCTGGCGTTATCTTGTTGAAAGATTTCACAGAGACTACTAAGATTGGCCACAGTCATAGGCCTTAACTCATCAGAAATGTAACACCGGCTATCCAAAATACCAATGTTTGTCGGATTTAGTACCCAACTGCACCCCATATCATCACACCAGGTGCTGTTCAGTTCAGACCGGCAACATTCGTTCTCCCCAATGCTGTATGCAGGATAGAGAGTCACCTGAATAGACTTTGTGGTGCCGCTCCTGCGTGTAGCGGTGTCAGAGTACACCCTTGTAGGCGCGCCTCTCGCTGCTGCATCAATACTGCTCGCCTTGCTGACAGTCCATGGAGCTGCAGACATCATCGCACTGTCCGTGTGGACTTCATTCATGTTGAAAAATAGCCAACTTCCTGACTCAAGGTACATGTCAAGGTTGTACGATCCTGCACTGTCAAGTGAACAATGTGTGTCCTCTCGGGCGCTACTCGCGTGGGATCACTGGGATCCCTCCCCCATCCCACTCTTGGACGGAATTCGTCTACCACAACTATCTGCGTATTGTGTTATCCACGTGAAAGAGTGTAAATATTTTCTAAACGTTTGCGAATTATGTAACTGAGGCGGGGCGTGGGTGGCACCCCGGTATTCACTTAATTGGACGTGAGAAATGGCCTAAAAACCACATCCAAGCTGACCAGCATACCAGCCATCGTCGTTAAGCTGCCGAGTGGGTTCGATCCGAGACCAGTGCGCCTGCCCGAATCTTGAAAGCGGCGTGCTAACACGCCCCGCAGGACTAACAGGGGATATTGATACCGGGTGGTTATAATCAAAGTGCCATGTTGTTAGAACCAACAGTGAATACTGAATGTACTCGATGGCTATAATTAAAGTGCAGCTACTCACAGAGGTACAGTTTGGGCTGCAAATATCCTTTGGCAGCGAAACAGGGTGGATATTCTAATGTGTTACGCTGGAAAAAATTAGTTCCAAATTTGGCCACAAGATGCGAATCTCGCACTGTGAATGCGAGAAAGTCGTGTAGAAATGTTTCCATATGTAACGGGTTACGAATGGTACGTGGGCAGAAAAGCAGAAAAGGTCAAAGAAGTGAGAAAGGCATAATGCTGATCTTATTATTAACTGCCATTTACATAATTTGGTCAATATGAGCTCTGGAGACGTCGACGAGATGCTGTACAGCGCCAGATTTGCACCTGGTGGCCAAAATTGGAACTATTTTTTTCCCTGCCCAAACTGCTTCTACATTAACGCGTTAGTATATCTACCTTGTTTCGCTGCTTTACGGTAATCACTAGTCCACACTGGCTCTCTTTGAGTAGCTGCACTTTCATTATAACCACCCGGTGCAACCATTCCTCGTTCCCCATCGAGAAAACAATGAAACTGCCGGCACGTAAATGAGTAAATCAGTAGTTCTGCTTCAACATTAATTCAACTTCCAATGTAGCCATTGACAAATGGGTTCTTTTAGCTCGCCAAGAGTTCCTCTTGAGGCAAAAAATTATTTGCGGAGTAGCATTAGAATGACACACAGAAAACACGAAATATACAACTTTAAGCTGGTTATCTCACCTTGCATGAAAGCGAAAAACTCTCATCCATACCTCATCTGACTTCAGCTTAAAAAAACTCTCATCCTCTCCAGAAACACTGCCAACGACCAGTTGCTTTGATTGGCTACTGACTTTGTACTGAATGGGTGCAATAAGAATAAGAATGGTTTGCGAATGGTCACAGATTTGTTGCCACAAGGATGAGCACTGCATAAATACTAAAAGGACGAACTGGCAGACGCCTGAAGATAGACGTCAACTAATGTGTCAAAGCCTACTTACAAATTCTGAAGAATCAGTGTTGCGTGAAGATTCCAAGAAGATACTTCAGCCTCATACCTCTCCCTCCCGTAGGGGCTGCGGAGATAAGATCAGATTAATTACTGCAGGCGCAGACATTCAGTCAGTTTATCGCCTCCTTGCGTGAATGGATCGGGACGGATAGACTGGGAAGTACCCTCTGCCGAGCACGTCACAACGATCAGCGGAGTACTTGTAGCACCCCCCTCCCCCCTCCAAACAGTCGATCTACTATGTGTAAAACAG
Source organism: Schistocerca nitens (assembly GCF_023898315.1). NCBI lineage: Eukaryota > Metazoa > Arthropoda > Insecta > Orthoptera > Acrididae > Schistocerca > Schistocerca nitens. The sequence continues at coordinate 692,228,217 of NC_064617.1, forward strand.
TATCAAACTTCTGATTTCTGTACAAATAAATTAAAATCTCACGTCTCATGCGCAAGTTTTACTGCATCCTCAGCGAAAATATAGTAATTCACAAACATTTTTCATTTTATAAGGTTTTGGGCGGTGTCAGCGAGAAAACGTTCCTTAAAAGTTTCTCAATTACCAATTACGTGTAATGTTTGTTATAAATCACTAAGTGCTGCCATTCTCAAATCTGGATCAGTATAATCTGAGTGTGGTGAGTTAACACTGTTTCAAGATATACTCACAGTTTCTAAGGTAATCCTGGTCTTGCTGTGTTAAACCTTTATCATAAGATTACAGCTATTAATAAGTAGTTATTCTTAACAGTATCTGAGGAAATAGACGTTGGTGATGACCTTGCAGCTGTAACAAATTTAAATAATTAGAGGTAAGTATTTGAAGCCTCGACGATCAAAATGATGATTGCGATACGTCTCGTTGAAACTCTATGACGGGAATCCAAGTAAAATTGCGTGCAGTGGGGTTGAGGACAGTACGCCTCAGGCGTGTAAACGTGCTGGAATAGCCGTAGTGGCTAAGGCGCTCGCTCGGACAAGCGAGAAATCCGAGTTCGAATGCGGCACAAAGTTTCGTGTCACCACTAGGTAATGTCTTCATTCCTAACGCAGCTAATATCTGAAATATTACGCAGTTGTTATATTAATGAGTAGACTATGAAAGCAGTTAAAATTTTTAAATTAGGTCAATAATTACGTGAACTGCTCATAATAAAACTTTTGTTGGCCTTGTAAGCCGTCATATAGGCAGCCTGCAACTGGAAGTGAGTCCATGAACCGTGTTAGCCGTGTATGGATGGAAATGTAGATGAAGAACGGAGAACTGAACTTTTCGGATCGATGGCCCAAACAGCAATACTGACAAGGATTTTAACATATCCAAAGTTATTGCTTTACGTTAATTTTCTCTGGGTTACCCGGTCTGTTCTTATCACAAAATAACTGGTGCCATCGTTCTACATCTACATCAACATGGATACTCTGCAAATCACATGTAAGTGCCTGGCAGACGGTTCAACGAACCACCTTCACAATTCTCTATTATTCCAATCTCTTATAGCGCCCGAAAAGAACGAACACCTATATCTTTCCGTACGGGCTCTGATTTACCTCATTTTATCATGGTGATCGTTTGTCCCTATGTAGGTCGGTGTCAACAAAATATTTTCGCATTCCAAGGAAAAAATTGGGCCGGCCTTTGTGACCGAGAGGTTCTAGGCACTTCATTCTGGAACCGCGCGACCGCTACGGGCGCAGGTTCGAATCCTGCCTCGGGCATGGATGTGTGTGATGTCCTTACGTTAGTTAGGTTTAAGTAGTTCTAAGTTCTAGGGGACTGATTACCTCAGATGTTAAGCCCCATAGTGCTCAGAGCTATTTCAAACTTTTTATTTATTTTTTTTTTTTGAAAAAATTGGTGATTGGAGTTTCGAGAGAAGATTCCGCCGCAACGAATAAGACCTTCGTTTTAGTAATGTCCGGCTAAATCCTATATCATTTCAGTGAAACTCTCTCCAATATTAGGCGGTAATACAAAACTTGCTAATCTTTGAACTTTTTCGATGTACTCAGTCAATCCTGTTTGGTAAGGACCCCGCATCGCGCAGCAGTATTCCAAAGGAGGACGGACAAGCGTAGTGTAGGCAGTCTCCCTAATACATCTGTTACGTTTTATAAGCGTCGTGGCGATAAAACGCAGGGCCGGCCGGAGTGGCCGTGCGGTTCTAGGCGCTACAGTCTGGAACCGGGCGACCGCTACGGTCGCAGGTTCGAATCCTGCCTCGGGAATGGATGTGTGTGATGTCCTTAGGTTAGTTGGGTTTAATTAGTTCTAAGTTCTAGGCGACTCATGACCTCAGAAGTTAAGTCGCATAGTGCTCAGAGCCATTTTGATAAAACGCAGTCTTTGGTTAGCCTTCCCCACAACATTTGCTATATATTCCTTCCAATTTAAATTGTTCGTAATTGTAATTCCTATGTATTTAGCTGAATTTACGGTCTTTAGAGTTGACTGGTTGATCGTGTAAGCGAATTTTAACGGATTTCATTTAGCACTCATGTGGATGACCTCACACTTTTCGTTATTTAGGGTTAATAGCCAATTTTCGCACTACAGAGATATCTTTTCTAAATCGTTTTGCAATTTGTTTTGATCTTCTGATGACTTTGTTAGTCGATAAATAACAGCTTCATCTGCAAACAACATAACACGGCTGATCAGATTGTCTCCCAAATAGTTTATATAGATAAGGGACAGCAAAGGGCCTATAACACTACCTGGGGAAGGCCAGAAATCACTTGTGTTTTAATCGATGACTTTCCGTCAATTGCTACGAACAAACCTTATCGATGACCTATTGCCACCATTTAAGTTTTTCACCTCGTAACGACTGGCGTCATGTAGCTTGTCTAAGACGTTACTTCTGTTTCGCTGTCTCTCGGCCTGGTCGTCTTATTTGGGAAAACGCAAAGGATGAAAGCGGAAAACGCCGGTTTGGTAGCGGAATGACTGCGCACTTTGGTGTTGCCGGAGGCTGCGAGGGCTGTGCCGCGACCGGCCCACATCGCTGTCGTGGTGGTCGCGCTGTGTGGCATTCCTGCCCCTCATTAGCTCGCGTGGCGTGCCCTCACGCCCCGACGAGCCGACAGCTGCACACCTGCCCCCTGCCGCCGCTCGTCATAGCCACGCCGGCTTCCGCTCTGCACTCTGTATTGAAAGCGAGCTTCACCTAAGAGTGCTGCTTGCCGACATTAATCGCATACAGCGATTCTCCCCAAGCCACCTTACGGGGTGTGACGAAGGTGTCACTTCCTGATTTTATATATAACTCGTGAATGGTGCGCGGCAACAACTTCTGTTGACAGGCTTGGGTCCAGGTTTCAATTCTGGGCGAGAGGGGGGTCTCAGTTTCTTACTGTCTCTCTGTCTCTTAACTTCTCCCCTCTCCCTCTCAATAGAACTTGTCGCCACCCCTCCAATACCCCCCCCCCACTTTTAAGGTGGCATAAATATACACTACTGGCCATTACAATTGTTACAACAAGAAGAAATGCAGATGATTAACGGGTATTCATTGGACAAATATATTACACTAGAACGGACATGTGATTACATTTTCATGCAGTTTGGGTGCATAGATCCTGAGAAATCAGTACCCAGAGCAACCATCTCTGGCCGTAATAACGGCCTTGATACGCCTGGGCATTGAGTCAAACAGAGCTTGGATGGCGTGTACAGAGACAGCTGCCCATGCAGCTTCAACACGATACCACAGTTCATCAAGAGTAGTGACTGGCGTATTGCTCGGCCACGATTGATCAGACGTTTTCAATTGGTGAGAGATCTGGAGAATGTGCTGGCCAGGGCAGCAGTCGAACATTTTCTGTATCCAGAAAGGCCCGTACAGGACCTGCAACATGCGCTCGTGCATTATCCTGCTGAAATGTAGGGTTTCGCAGGGATCGAATGAAGGATAGAGCCACGAGTCGTAACAAATCTGAAATTTAACGTCCACTGTTCAAAGTGCCGTCAATGCGAACAAAAGGTGACCGACACATGTAACCAATGGCACCCCATACCATCACGCCGGGTGATACGCCAGTATGGCGATGACGAATACACGCTTCCAATGTGCGTTCATCGCGATGACGCAAAACACGGATGCGACCATCATGATGTTGTAAACAGAACCTGGATTCATCCGAAAAATGACGTTTTGCCATTCGTGCACCCAGGTTCGTCGTTGAGAACACCATGCTCCTGACTGTGATCCAGCGTCAAGGGTAACCACAGCCATGGTCTCCGAGCTGATAGTCCATGCTGCTGCAAACGTCTTCGAACTGTTCGTGCAGATGGTTGTTGTCTTGCAAACGTCCCCATCTGTTGACTCAGGGATCGAGACGTGGCTGCACGATCCGATACAGCCATGCGGATAAGATGCCTGTCATCTCGACTGCTAGTGATACGAGGCCATTGGGATCCAGAACGACGTTCCGTATTACCCTCCTGAACCCACCGATTCCATATTGTGCTAACAGTCATTGGATCTCGACCAACGCGAGCAGTAATGTCGCGATACGATAAACTGCAATCGCAACAGGCTACAATCCGACCTTTATCAAAGTCGGAAACGTGGTGGTACGCATTTCTCCTCCTTACACGAGGTATCACAACAATGTTTCACCAGGTAACGCCGGTCAACTGCAGTTTGTGTATGAGAAATCGGTTGGAAACTTTCCTCATGTCAGCACGTTGTAGGTGTCGCCACCGGTGCCAACCTTGTGTGAATGCTCTGAAAAGCTGATCATTTACATATCACAGCATCTTCTTCCTATCGGTTAAATTTCACGTCTGTAACACGTCATCTTCGTGGTGTAGCAATTTTAATGGCCAGTAGTGTATATAATTTTAACAGTTATGTTTTTCTCGTCTTCAGCCCGAAGACTGGTTTGATGCAGCTCTCCATGCTACTCTGTACTGTGCAGGCCTCTTCACTTCCAAATAACTACTACAAACTACGTCCTTATGAATCTGCTTAGCGTATTCATCCCTTGGTCTCTCTCTGCGAATTTTACCCTCCACGCTTCGCTCCAGTACTAAATTGGCGATCCGTTGATTCGTCAGAATGTGTCCTGCCAACCGATCCCTTCTTCTAGTTGCCGGCCGCGGTGGCCGTGCGGTTCTGGCGCTGCAGTCCGGAACCACGGGACTGCTACGGTCGCAGGTTCGAATCCTGCCTCGGGCATGGGTGTGTGTGATGTCCTTAGGTTAGTTAGGTTTAAGTAGTTCTAAGTTCTAGGGGACTTATGACCTAAGATGTTGAGTCCCATAGTGCTCAGAGCCATTTGAACCATTTTTTGAACCTTCTTCTAGTTAACCTGTGCCACAAATTTCTCTTCTCCCCAATTCTGTTCAGTACCTCCTCATTAATTACGTGAACTACCCATCTAATCTACACCATTCTTCTGTAGCACCACATTTCGAAATCTTCTATTCGCTTCTTGTCCAAACTGTTTATCATGCATGTTTCACTTCCCTACGTGGCTACACTCCATACAAATACTTCCAGGAAAGACTCCCTAATATTCGATGTTAATAAACTTCTCCTCTTGAGAATCACTTTCCTTGCTGTTGCCAGTCTATATTTTATATCCTCTCTACTTTGCCCACCGTCAGTTATTTTGCTGCCCAAATAGCAAAGCGCAGCTACTACATTCAGAGTCTCGTTTCCTAATCTAACTTCCTCAGCATCACCTGATTTAATTCGACTACATTCCATTATCATTGTTTTGCTTTGGTTGATGTTCATCTTATGTCCTGCTTTCAAGACACTGTTCATTCCGTTCAACTGCCCTTCAAAGTCCTTCGCTGTCTCTGACAGAATTATAAGGTCTTCGTCAAACTTCAAAGTTTTTATTTATTCTCCTTGTACTTTAATTCTACTCCAAAATTTTCTTTTGTTTCCTTCACTGCTTGCTCAGTGTGATTATTGAATAAAATTGGGGATATGCTACAACCCTATCTCACTCTCTTCTGAAACAATCCTTCTCTTTCATGCCTCTCGACTCTTATACCCGCTGTCTTGTTTCTGTGCAAGTCGTAAACAGGCTATCGCTCCCAGTATTTTACCCCTGTTATCTTCAGAATTTCAAATAGAGTTTTACAGTCAACGTTGTCAAACGTTTTCTGTAATTCTACAAATGCTATAAACATAGGTTCACCTTTCCTTAACATATCCTCTGAGATAACCTGTAGCATCTGTACTGCCTCGTGTGTTCGTAAATTTCTACGGAATCCAAACTGATCTTCTCCGAGATCGGCATCTACCAGTTTTACCATTTCTCTATAAAGAATTCGTGTTAGTATTTTGCAACCATGACTAATTAAACTAATAGTTCCATAATATTTACACCTGTCAGCAGCTGCTTTCATTCAAATTGAAATTATTACGTTCCTCTTGAAGTCCGAGTGTATTTTGCCTGACTCATACATCTTGTGCACCAAATGGAAAAGTTTTGTCATGTCCGCCTCTCCCAAGGTATCAATAAAAATGTTCAAATGTGTGCGGATTCCTAAGGGACCAAACTGCTTAGGTCATCGGTCCCAAGGCTTACACACTACTTAAACTAACTTCCGCTAAGAACAACATACGCACCCATGTCCGAGGGAGGACTCGGACCTCGGGCGGAGGAGCCGCGCAGTGCGTGATATGGCGCCTCAAACCGCGGCCACTACCCGCGGAAGGTATCAATAACACTGACGGAATGTCCTCTACTCCAGGGGCCTTGTTTCGACTTGAGTCTTTCAGTGCGCTTTCAAATTCCTCTCGCAGTATCATATCTCCCATCTCAACATCTATGCCCTCTTCCGTTTCTATGATACTGCCTTCATCTCGCTTGTATAGCCCCTCCACATGCCCCTATCTTTCAGCTTTCCCTGCTTTGCTTAGGACTGGTTTCCCGTCTGCGCTCCTGATGTTCCTAAATCTGCTTCTTTTCTTCTCTAAAAGCCTTAATTTTCCAGTAGCCGATATCTTCATTCCACTAGTAAAATATGCTCCTAAATTCTTACATTTGCCCTCTAGCCATTCCTGATAAGACATTTTGCAGTTCCTGTCAATCTCGTTTTTAGATGTTTTTTATTCGCTTTCGCAGTTTTATATTTTCTCCTTTCTTCAGTTAAATTTTAGTATCCCCCGTGTTATCCAAGGATTTCAGTTAGGCCTTATCTTTTTACCTATTTGATACTCTGCTGCCTTCAGTATTTCATATCTTAAAGCTACTCATTCGTCTTCTACTGTTTTCCTTTCCCCTGTTCTAGTCATCTGTTGTATAATGCTCTTTCTGAAGCTCTCAACAACCATAGGTTCTTTCAACTTATCCAGGTCTCGTCTCCTTAATTTCCTACCCTTTTCCAGTTTATCAGTTTAAAATCTGGTTCGTAAATATCTGTGTATCCATTATATAATCGATCTGAAACCTTTCGGTGTCTCCAGGTCTCTTCCATGTATAAAACCTCCTTTCATGATTCCTAAACCGAGTGTAAGCTATGATTCAATTATGGACTATGTAAAATTATACCACGCGGCTTCGTCTAGTTTTCCATCTCTTCCTTTTCCTACTACCAAATTCCATTACTTCATCACAATTAAACTTTCTTCTCCCTTAACTATTTGAATAATTTCTTTTATCTCATTGTACATTTCTCCTATCTCTTCATCATCTGCGGAGCTAGATGGTATATAAACTTGTACTAATGCGATGGGTGTTGGCTTCGTGCCTATCTTGGCTACAATAATGCGTTCACGGTGCTGTTCGTTGTAGCTTAAGCGCATTCCTATTTTCTTATTTACTATTAAACCTGCTCATGCAGTATCTCTATTTGATTTTGTATTTATAACCCTGTATTCACCTGACCAGAAGTCCTGTTCCTCTTGCTACCGAACTTCACTAACTTCGAATATATCTAATCTCAACCTATCCATTTCCCTTTTAAAATTTTGTAATCTACCTGAGCAGTTAAGGGACCTAACATTCCACGCTCGAATCCGTAGAACGCCAATTTTTTTTCTCCTGATGACGACATCCTCCTAAGTTGTCCCTACCGGAGGTCCGAATGGGGGTTTATTTTATCTTCGGAATATTTTTCCCAAGAGGACACCATTATTATTTAATCATACAGTACAGTTGCATACCCTTGTAAAAAATTGCGGCTGTAGTTTCCCCTTGATTTCAACCGTTCGCGGTACTAGCACAACAATGCCGTTTTGGTTGATATTGCACCTGCAACTACTTAAAAGGCTGTTGCACCTCTTCAGGAACCAGTCCTAAGCAAAGCCTCTCAACAGATACCCATCCATTGTGGTTACACCTGCGGTACGGTTATCCGTGTCGCTGAGGGATACAAGCCACCCCACCAACGGAAAGGACCATGGTTCATGGACAAAACAACTATAAAATACATGAAATATTTTTATTGACTTGGCCTACTGAGGACTGCATGAAATAATGTATGTCTTCTTTCTTTCCTCCTTTGTTTCTTTACAGTAGATGTCATTCTTTCTCTATGTTGTTTTTTTTTCTTCTGTCCATATTGGGTCTGTTTTTTTGTTTTCTTCTGTTGCAACATTTTTACTTTTGCTCTGAACTTTTATCTTTTCCTATTACCTTCTCTGTCACTTCCCTTACATCTGCTTTTACATCTTTGATCCCCGCAATTCATATTTTTTGAATTTCTGTCAAAACAATTAAGAATGCTTTTTATTGTTCGTTTCTCTTCCAGCCTTTTAGGTGTCCATGGTACAGAACTGTTCTCTTTGCCATTATGTCTAATATTCGTTCTATTTTTTCATAAACATCTTTATTACTTCTTAAGTCCCATTTCCCATGTTCATGTTTTGGTCTCAAGATTTTCCTAATTGTTTTCCTTTCCTTCTTTTCTATTTAAGCCAATGGTTTGACAGTGTTTGTTGACAGGCATTTTGAAGCATAAAGGCATCATGATCTAATGACAATGTTGTAGTGCTGGAGCTATGTATTTATGGATAAATCATTCTTGATATACAAGTTTTTTGTTTATTGAGAAAGCGCTTGCATTTTCCTTGCCCTTGGTAAGTTAGCTTCTTTGTCCAAAACTTTTGGTTGTATTGTTTCACTGAGATATTTCGATTTTGTTGGTTTTTTTTATTCTTTCATGGTTATTTTCTATGCATTTCGGTGCATCCTCCTTGCTTTTCACATACCTTGGTTTTTTTATTTTTATTTATTTATTTATTTATTTATTTATTTCAATATACATAGCCCTGCTTTTGAAGATGTCTCATGTAGGAGATTGATCTGCATTGTTGCATCGTCTACAAATTCAATTTGTATGGCAACATCGTCTACAAAAGCTAAACCGTCAGCTCATAGATTAGCCCCTTTCTACCGATATTATGACTTTTTAAAATTCCTTCTTCTTCTGTTCTTTTCCTCCACCCTGATTTCCTATTCTAGCACGGAACTGAATAGCAGTGCGACGATCCATCTCCTTGTCTTACACCAGTTTTTATCTCCAAAACTTCAGGGATGTCATTAAAAATTTAATTTTCCATTTTGCATTTGTTAGTGCGTCTTTTACAATAGCAACCGAGAGAGGTAGCGCAGCGATTAGCACATAGGACTCGCATACTGCAGGACGACGGTACGCACGCTCTCGGGATTTTAACAGTAAACCACACCGTGATGCCCAACGCCTCTCTCGTAGCGCTTACTAAACGAACCTGTGGCGAAACGCACTGCTCTTCTTTGGATCATCAGTATTTCCTCTATCAAAATTCTAATCTCAAGAATTTAGATGTTAGGATTTGTCTTCTTTTATAGGAACTACGTTTTGACTTGCGCAGTCCCTACTAAAATTAGTTCTTAATCTGTTCTACTTCCGAGACGCAAAATTCACCAACGTATTCGGGAATCACCTGTCCAAGCTTGGGCGCTGTGTCCACCGGCTTTCTTTTTGTTTACGAGCATATCGCAACCAACATTTAGCGTATTTGCCTTTTCGCTAAGCACCTGGCCAGTTTCGGCGACCACTGTCCTGTGATCAGCGCCGATTTTCTGCCTGTGACAGACGCCAACTCCGGAATTGAGATTGTCCTTGACATACGTAATTTCATCTTAGATATACAAATTAAATATCATTGGTGACAATGAGTGCATCATGCCTCACACTTTTGCCGAGTTTGCCCTCTCGTACCATCCGTCACTGCTGACTTCCTGACAGCGGAAAACTGTATACTGGACCGGGACGTGAATCCTGACACCTGTCTTTCTCAAGCAGTGCTCTTATCGACTAGGATGGGAACTGTACACTCGCACAGCACAGCTGTAGTACATACAGGGTGTCCAGAAAAGGGCTCCCTGATTTCAAAATAAATATCTCGAAAACAAAGATCGATAGAGGAATGCAGTAAACGGTATGTTTATTGTGAAAGCTGTAAGAAGTTTATTCAGCAGTTTGAAATAATAGTTACAAAAGCTGCTAACAGATGGCGTTGTACGCTGTACAGCTCATATCAGCATACATAAGTGAAATAATCGTATGAAAACAATCTTTGCAAACAATCACATCACAATGTTTTCAAAATGTTCACCATTGGCCCTACAGAGGTGGCGCAAACGAAGAATGAAATTCGCCATCACATTTCGTAGTGTCTCAATCGAAATGGATTCACATGCCACAGAGATCGCCGATTCAAGCTCGTCCAGCGTGGCTGGATGCTTCGGGTAGACCATGTCTTTCACTGTGCCCCACAAAAAAAAGTCACAGGGAGTTAAATCCGGCGAATATGGAGGCCAATCCATGCCTGCACCAGTAAATTTGGGATATTCCAAAGCAATGACTCGATTCCCGAAGTATTCCTCAAGAAAGCGAAACACTTGTTCGGTCCATGTGGTCGGGCTCCATCTTGCATAAACCATTTAGTACCTGGTCGATCCTCTAATGCTTGCTGTGTGGCGACAAATTGTTCCAAAATTGCAACGTAACGTGCACCAGTGGCCGTTTCTCGAATGAAAAAAGGGCCAATAATGCCTCTGCTGCATACTGCAGCCCACACAGTAACTTTAGGAGAATACAGGGGTTTCGCTTCACACCAATACGGCTTTTCGGAACCCCAAAATCGCCAGTTCTGCTTATTCACGTATCCATTCAGGTGGAAGTGTGCTTCATCTGTAAACCAGATGCAGCCAACATCAAATCCTTCACTATCAATCATTGTGAGCATCTGATTAGCAAAGGCAACGGCTCTGAGCACTACGGGACTTAACTTCTGAGGTCATCAGTCCCCTAGAACTTAGAACTACTTAAACCTAACTAACCTAAGGACATCACACACATCCATGCCCGAGGCAGGATTCGAACCTGCGACCGTAGCGGTCGCGCGGTTCCAGACTGTAGCGCCTAGAACCGCTCGGCCACTCCGGCCGGCTTAGCAAAGGCAACCCTTTGTTGCACAGCTCGTACGGGTATGGCCTGGTGCGTTTGAATTTTGAATGGATACATGTGTAGGCTCTTTCTCAGTATTTTCTGCGTGCTGGAACGCTTCAAACCAGTCTCAGATGCAATTCTACGGACGGATGACATTGGATTTCGCTGAATAATTCCAGAAACTGTGGCGATATTTTCAGGCGTAACTGCGGTTTGCTTGCGGCCAACATCCCCCACTAGAGCATCAGTTACGCTGCCTGTTCGTTGAAATTTTGCGAAGAGCGTACGAATGGTTTTCGCATCGGGTCCTTTTGGAACATTAAATCGTGCTTGAAAACTTCGCCCTGTTGCCGTAGGACTCTCTTCTAACCTGTGGTACTCCAGCACCAGAAAAACGCGTTGTTCAATGGAGTGCATGGTTTTAATCTCTTCCTTCGGTACGCTAACCTCCTTTCACGTTTCAATAGTGGAACTGATCGCTCTGGGCTTCGGATCACTATTTGTACTAGGCATTACGTATGGCGATTACAGCGCCATCTGTTACCAGCTTTTGTAACTATTATTTCAAACTGCTGTATAAACTTCTTACAGCTTTCACAATAAACATACCGTTTACTGCATTCCTCTATCGATCTTTGTTTTCGAGATATTTAATTTTGAAATCAGGGAGTCCTTTTCTGGACACCCTGTACGTATAATGCTGGTCTAGTCCGATGCGCTTCTGGAGCGTTTCCAACAAATCTAGGATCAAAGTTTTACAGACATGTTGAATACCATACGAGAGCGCCATCTGTTGAGGATCAGCGCCAGCGTAGCTGGCTAAGCCACCAGACTAGAAGTCTGCTCCTACCGCGTTCGAACCTCGCCATTGTTTTCCTAATGTTCCACAAAACATATGATGATTCTTCAGTCGGCATTGAAGGTCCTGGTAACGGCTCCATTTAAAAAAAGGAACAGTTAACGTATCTTTGCAGTGTACAATAAGGAACGAGTCGTTATGAACAGTCGTGGGAAATGTCTGGATAATGTGACCACCGTCGCTTTGATATTGGACTGCTAACACTGTCTAAGTGGTATAAAAATAATTTAAAACTGTTCAGCCAACCGCATAGTGACCACTGTCATGGTCTGCGTAAATAATCCTCAACATCTCGAGAAGACATACAAGAGCAGTGAATTAGCTTTATGTGGTATAATAATTCCAAAATCACGTAAATATTTTTGTTAAATTATCTTCATTGCTTCTATGTATTTTTCTTGGTGTTACTCATTGTCACCGTATATCTAGACGTACTTTCCATGTTTGAAGAGCAGAGATCCAGAATCGTGATTTTGGTTGTGTGTCAACTATAGAAATGAGTTTTTGCAAAACCTTTTCTCATGATTATTTACATCTCTTTATAGTTTGTTTTTAAGGACGCATCACAACGCAGAAAATCCTGCATTACACAAAATTTCTGTAAAAATGTCAGTCTTGACACCACATCCACTCACAGTGCATCTTTCCCAAGAGTACTGAAAACGCACCAAAAAAGGCAAAGAGATCAGTGTTGCACACAGCTGTACACAGATGTTGTTTGAAATAGTTCTGTACATGCAAAGAAACTTTTGTGTAATTTATAATTTTGATAATTAACATTATAAATTTGACTGGAATACTCTCTTTCAAATTCTGAAGGTGGCAGGGGTAAAATACAGGGAGCGAAAGGCTATTTACAATTTGTACAGAAAGCAGATGGCAGTTATAAGAGTCGAGGGACATGAAAGGGAAGCAGTGGCTGGGAAGGGAGTGAGACAGGGTTGTAGCCTCTCCCCGATGTTATTGAATTTTTATATTGAGCAAGCAGTAAAGGAAACAAAAGAAAAATTCGGAGTAGGAATTAAAATCCATGGGGAAGAAATAAAAACTTTGAGGTTCGCCGATGACATTGTGATTCGGTCAGAGACAGCAAAGGACTTGGAAGAGCAGTTGAACGGAATGGACAGTGTCTTGAAAGGAGGATATAAGATGAACATCAACAAAAGCAAAACGAGGATAATGGAATGTAGTCAAATTAAGTCGAGTGATGCTGAGGGAATTAGATTAGGAAATGAGACACTTAAAGTAGTAAATGAGTTTTGTTATTTGGGGAGCAAAATATATTATGATGGCTGAAGTAGAGAGGATATAAAATGTAGACTGGCAATGGCAAGGAAATCGTTTCTAAAGAAGAGAAATTTGTTAACATCGAGTATAGATTTAAGTGTCAGGAAGTCGTTTCTGAAAGTATTTGTATGGAGTGTAGCCATGTATGGAAATGAAACATGGATAATAAATAGTTTGGACAAGAAGAGAATAGAAGCTTTCGAAATGTGGTGCTACAGAAGAATGCTGAAGATTAGATGGGTAGATCACGTAACTAATGAGGAGGTATTGAATAGAATTGGGGACAAGAGGAATTTGTGGCACAACTTGACTAGAAGAAGGGATCGGTTGGTAGGACATGTTCTGAGGCATCAAGGGATCACCAATTTAGTATCGGAGGGATGTGTGGAGGGTAAAAATCGTAGATGGAGACCATGAAACGAATACATTAAGCAGATTCAGAAGGATATAGGTTGCAGTAGGTACTGGGAGATGAAGAAGCTAGCACAGGATAAAGTAGCATGGAGAGCTGCATCAAACCAGTCTCTGGACTGATGATCACAACAACAACAACAACATTATAAATGTTATAAGGAATCACACAGAATTGGAAGGATAATAACAATAATAATAATGATAATAATAATAATTACCTATGTTATTTAAAATTATGAAATATGCTTAACACACTTTTAACATTACAATCTTCTGTCTGAAACAACATTTCATTACATATTTCTACATTTGAATGTAAAACAAATTATTCATGTTCAGTCACATTAATCTGATCACGTGTCAGAAGTTTGAATAACTACCTGTTGCAGCGCGAACCGGTGCGAAAAGTTCAATAAGAGAGTCAGTGAGGTTCTCTAAGGTACTGACAGGGATCTGGAGCTTGAATGCCGGACATTTGCCACGCCGGACATTTGCCACACTTGCCCCTTCGCCAGGTAGATTGAGTAGCGATCCCTCAGGTAAGGGACGCCCTTCCCCGCACTACCTCTGTCCGCTTTCGAACCGCCGTCTCCACATCTTACTCGATTCAACCAGTACAAAAGGGACCTTATTCTTCGACATCTTGGCCAAATACAGAGCTTCTTTTCCGAAATCGAAATATTTATAACTTTTGGGAAACGAAAGCAATACCGACGATTACGTCAGTATGTAATTAGTTCTGCCAAGTATAAATATAGATTCCTCTGTCTGTACGGTAGCTTCCTTTCACGCTTACTGATTGCGATAGAAATAGTCCATCGGTATGGGAGCAACAAGAAAGGAACGATGAAACGAGAATGCAAATGTACGCTAATCATTTCTTTTTTATCACTGCATTTGTGCCTACTTTAATTACTACAACTGCATACCCAAAAGCCAATAGGGAAAGAATAAATGGGTTTGTGAACGTTTGAAAAGAAGAACGACATACTCCATATTAATTTACTCTCTAAAAACATTAGTTAATAAAATGAAGCGGGACGATGTTCAAAACAACTGAAAACACGTTCACTAAATAGAGATAAGAACATCTATGATTGACATGTCATCTAAAGTCGACTTACAATTTTAAAATGTTAGAAATAAGGAAATGAAGTAATACAGAATGCTACGCTTGTAACGTACGTTGTTGTTCTACATTGTTTAGCTCTGGTATTTACAGGGTCACAGAGAAAGCATCTTAGGTTGTGGAGGGAAAAGCCGTAATTGTAATTATCTGCGCTACAACAGAAACAAGGAGGACAACTTAAGGAAAAATAATGTAAGATCACAATCGACTTTGAAGCAGATAGTACCTGTGACTTAGTATGAGCAGAGGTTATGTTTGACAACCGGAATAAATTAATAACTGGCTCCTTTTACCGACCCCCTGTCTCAGATGAAACAGTTGCTGAACAGTTCAAAGAAAAGAAAACTTGAGTCTCATCACAAATAGGTACCCTACTCATACAATTATAGTTGGCAGTTACTTCAATCTACCTTCCGCATGTTGACAAAAATACATTTTCATACCCTTTTGTAAATAGAAAACAACTTCCGTGATTGTTCTAAATGCTTTTTTAAGAATTATTTTTAACAATTAGTTGACGAGACCATTCAAATTGTAAATGGTTACGAAAACACACTTGACCTCTTAGCCACAAATAATCCTGAGCATCACGACGGATACAGGGATTAGTGAACACGCAGTCCTAGATAGGCTCACTCCGTAACAAAGAAATTCACCAAAACTAAACGCGAAATATATCTATTTATAAAAGCAGCTAAAAATTCAGGTGACGACTTTCCAAACTACGTAAATGGAGACCATATGTGGCGTAAGTTCAAAGAAATAGTATCAACAGCACTCGAGAGATTCATACCAGATAAATTAATAAGAGACGGAACTGATCCCCCATGGTACACAAAACACGACAGAAAGCTGTTGCAGGAGCACCGCAAAAGGCACGTATAATTTAGACGAACGCTAAATCTCCAAGATTGCTGAAGTTTTACTGAGGCTCGAAGTTTGGTGCGGATTTCAATGCGAGATGCATTTAATAGTTTCCACAACGAAACTCGCTCTAGAAATGTGGCGGAAAATCCAAAGAGATACTGGTCCCATGTTAAGTAAACCAGCGGAAAAGCTCAGTAAGTACCTTTACTGCGCGACAGCGACGGTAATGTTACTGATGACAGTGCCACTAAAGTGGAGTTAGTAAATACATTTTCCGAAATTCCTTCACCAAAGAAGACGAAGTAAATATTCCAGAATTCGAAATGAGAACAGCTGCAAACATAATTTAGAAGTAGATATCCCTGGTGTTGCAAAGCAACTGAAATTACACTGTCAGTGACAGAGGAAATGATCAAATATCTTTTCAAAAAGTCTCTAATGTATAAGAAAAGTAGGTCTAATACATTTGTTTCTGATGTTCTTCAGTAACAATTTTCAGTAGTAAACTCATTGCTTTTACTGACCTGTTTAAAGATAATCAACAATTCAGTAAGAAATTTTAATTTTTAAAGGACTATATCTAAATGTACTTAAGTAGATTTACATCTACTATAAATGTTTGCAGCTAAACTTAAATAAAAAATATTTGAGGTGCCAAAATTGTCTACCTTAGCATCTGATCAGTTTTGGGATGTCAATTTTAGGTGCAATTCAAAGGTTCAGTTCCCATTTTCTTTTACGAAAGCTTATACTATCAGTTTAACAAACCATGATATTTTAGGTGATAGTTGCGATTCTGAAGCTTCAGAAAATTATTTTAGAACTCACAATTATTTAATAGTATGGCCATAATATTGGAAGGCAGAAAAAAGTTATCTTAACGTGACAACAATAGGGATACTTTTGTGAGGCTTGAAACACTTTTTAATTTTTACATTAAAGGCTGATCCGCATCACACTTTGCACAGGCTTTGGACCGTGATAATGATAAATGACCATCTACCATTCTGGCGTGTGTAAAATCAGCCTAAACACGCTGAACTAATGTACACTCTATTTACAATTACAACTTAATATTAGCTCCGATAATGCTGCTTCAGTGTTTTAATAATTTTATCTCAGTAACCTGCGAGGACTCGGTGGTCTTCATAGTTTTTAATACATTAAACGTATTTTAGTCCAGTTTCTGAATATGGGCTATGGCTTTCAAGCAAGGCCTAATGTTGCCAGTCTCTTCATAATTCTTTACGATTCTCTCTATCCTGTCGTCCAGCTTCAAGTATTTCTTCTTCCTCTTCTTACCTTCAAGATTCATTTCCAATTTCATGTACATGCAGTTTGTGAGCTCTGCTTCCTTTGTCAAGCACTCCACCAAATAGCTGATTTTAGGGTGAGGGTTTCCAATAATACTATTTATTTTGTTGTGCCATCCTTCAACAGCATTCGTCGTTCGGTGCCTTTTTCCGTAACAGTCCCACATTTCTATTGCGATATCCTCATTCTCTAGCCAGTTATCCACAAAGTAGTCAAAAAATTGAGAGAACCTTCCGTTATCAGGAGCTTCTGCATGAATCTCAATCCATCCATTGCTTACGTCCTCCGGTTTTACAACCACCAGCGCTGCACACATGCTGACGTGAAGTATTAAATCCTCGTTCTAGCGGTACTCCTCAGTTAGACCGAGAACTCGAGTTCTTCTCCATAAACTCTTCTTCATATGGAAATAGAATCCATTTATTTCAGTTGTGGGAAAAACTTGACGAATGGCCGATGTCGCAGCAGCCTCAAAGTCCATA
The DNA here is from genome assembly GCF_023898315.1 of Schistocerca nitens. Taxonomy (NCBI): domain Eukaryota; kingdom Metazoa; phylum Arthropoda; class Insecta; order Orthoptera; family Acrididae; genus Schistocerca; species Schistocerca nitens. The sequence continues at coordinate 692,245,576 of NC_064617.1, forward strand.
TTTACTTGTTTAGGACACCACTCAGAGACTGACTGTTTTATCAGACGAACATATGTGTCTTTCTTCTTATTAGGGAGCAGTGCAAATACAGTAGGAAGAATGTTTGTTTCTTTAATCGGGCCTCCTAAGTCTACGTGTATGGTGTAGATCTGTGCAAACTGCTTGCTGCATCTCTTAAATGTTCCATCCATAAAAAATGGAAACATGTTTTTAAACTTTCTTTTCCTTTGCTTCCACTAAAAATCATTATTCTCACCTCTAATCTATCGTCTTCCTGAAGAAAACTAGTGCCATCTCCCATTTTTAACAGATCTTCATGAAGATCAATTTCATAAGAGTTCTTAGGCTCTTGTTGGTTCCCCCACTCTTGACTCCATCGACGACGCATGGTTCTCTTCATAGATTCTGAATTAGGCATCACTGTAACAAAGTCATGAACTTTATTATGTAGATTTCCCATTTCATCCACGTATATCTCCGATAACTGTGTAGTTTCTTCTCGAGACCTTCTCTTCGCTCTTTCCACTTGCTTTCTCACTTTCAGAGCTGCATCGTCAGGTGGTCCACAGAGATGTTCTAATACGGTCAACACTTCTCCGTTCCTCGAAAGCAGCTTTCCCTTGCAATGATGCGCTTTTCGGCGTAAGCTCATCCATGTAATAACACCTTCTTTAGATTCCCTCTGTTTAAGATACGCGTAACCTTTGTAATGAGCAGGAGGCCTGCCCTTGTTCGTTGTAATAACTTCCATACTGATGGTCACGTTAGGAACTTCGAAAGCAAACTGAGCGGGCGGGTGAGGAGGAGGAGGAGGTGGAGGGGAAGGGGAGACAAGGGACCGAACCCTTCGGAGCAGATAAAACCATGGCAAATGTCCGGCGTGGCAAATGTCCGCACACCGGCATGCTTACTCCTCTGCCGTGGCCAGCTGCGCTACGTTTCTCGGCTGAGGATCGATGGCGCGAACAGCCCGGTCGAGTCGGTCACACTCATTCACGATTGACTTAAATGCGTGGAATTTAGCGGCCGTGGGAGTACGGTACCAACGGCCTTGCCGTAGTGGTACCACCGGTTCCCGTCAGATCACCGAAGCCAAACTGACCCATAGATAATACCAGAATAACAACATCCCAGAGTGCCCCAGAGAGCATCCCAGGGTGCCCCAGTGAGCATCCCAGAGTGCCCCAGTGAGCTAAAACACCAAGAAGAATCGCTTCTCGGCTTTTGGCAAGATCAATGTGTATCTTTGTATGAAATAACAAACTAATGGATGGGTGACCATCCGGTCTGCCGAGCGCTGTTGGCAAGCGGGGTGCTCTCAGCTCTTGTGAGGCAAACTGAGGAGCTACTTGATCGAGAAGTAGCGGCTCCGGTATTGTAAACTGACATACGGCCGGGAGAGCGGTGTTCTGACTACATGCCCCTCCGTATCCGCATCCAGTGACGCATTCCGAGGCCTGTCCGGACGGAGTACGGTAAACTCATCCTGGTGCTCTTCGAACCACGCACGTACACTGCGAACTGTGTGACACGCTGCATTGTCCTGCGGGTACATTCCGTCGTGCCGGGGAGAAACACTGCCTGTTCGGGTGGACATGGTCCCCAAGCATAGACGCATACTTGTGTTGACCCATTGTACCTTCCATAATGACGAGACCACTCACGGAATGCCACAAAACATTCATCAGACCATGACGGTCCCTCCTGCTGCCTGGACCCGTACTATGATTGTTGCAGGCATTTTCCATCTGTCCAGTGGCAGAGTCAATGTCCAGTTGCGGTGCGGGTGTACACATTCCATTCGTCGCCGATGAGCAGCAGTCAGCAGGTTGCATGAAGTAAGCGAGTGCTGCCGAGGCCAATACGCGGCAATGTTCGATGAACGGTCGCTGAGGGAGACACTGTTGGTGTGCGACCTGGTTCCTCTGGGCGGCCGGCCGGTGTCGCCGAGCGGTTCTAGGTGCTTCAGTCAGGAACCGTGCTGCTGCTTCAGTCGTAGGTTCGAATCCTGGCTGATTCAAATGGCTCTGAGCACTATGCGACTTAACGTCTGAGGTCGTCAGTCGCCTAGAACTTAGAACTAATTAAACCTAACTAACCTAAGGACATCACACACATCCATGCCCGAGGCAGGATTCGAACCTGCGACCGTAGCGTACGAATCCTGCCTCGGGCATGTATGTGTGTGTGATGTCCTTAGGTTAGTTAGGTTTAAGTAGTTCTACGCGTAGGGGACTGATTACCCCAGATGTTGAGCTGCATTGACAGCCTTTCTGAAACACAGCACATATTATAAACACACTTTCGTAACAGGTACGTGCCGTTTGTAAATTCATTCATAATAACCCATCTGCATTTCTACTTTAATATATTTCAGTACAATCCACCGTAAACAGAATTTTTGCCATAAGCTGTCATGATTATGTCATCTGCATATTTAAAATACACTCCTGGAAATGGAAAAAAGAACACATTGACACCGGTGTGTCAGACCCACCATACTTGCTCCGGACACTGCGAGAGGGCTGTACAAGCAATGATCACACGCACGGCACAGCGGACACACCAGGAACCGCGGTGTTGGCCGTCGAATGGCGCTAGCTACGCAGCATTTGTGCACCGCCGCCGTCAGTGTCAGCCAGTTTGCCGTGGCATACGGAGCTCCATCGCAGTCTTTAACACTGGTAGCATGCCGCGACAGCGTGGACGTGAACCGTATGTGCAGTTGACGGACTTTGAGCGAGGGCGTATAGTGGGCATGCGGGAGGCCGTGTGGACGTACCGCCGAATTGCTCAACACGTGGGGCGTGAGGTCTCCACAGTACATCGATGTTGTCGCCAGTGGTCGGCGGAAGGTGCACGTGCCCGTCGACCTGGGACCGGACCGCAGCGACGCACGGATGCACGCCAAGACCGTAGGATCCTACGCAGTGCCGTAGGGGACCGCACCGCCACTTCCCAGCAAATTAGGGACACTGTTGCTCCTGGGGTATCGGCGAGGACCATTCGCAACCGTCTCCATGAAGCTGGGCTACGGTCCCGCACACCGTTAGGCCGTCTTCCGCTCACGCCCCAACATCGTGCAGCCCGCCTCCAGTGGTGTCGCGACAGGCGTGAATGGAGGGACGAATGGAGACGTGTCGTCTTCAGCGATGAGAGTCGCTTCTGCCTTGGTGCCAATGATGGTCGTATGCGTGTTTGGCGCCGTGCAGGTGAGCGCCACAATCAGGACTGCATACGACCGAGGCACACAGGGCCAACACCCGGCATCATGGTGTGGGGAGCGATCTCCTACACTGGCCGTACACCACTGGTGATCGTCGAGGGGACACTGAATAGTGCACGGTACATCCAAACCGTCATCGAACCCATCGTTCTACCATTCCTAGACCGGCAAGGGAACTTGCTGTTCCAACAGGACAATGCACGTCCGCATATATCCCGTGCCACCCAACGTGCTCTAGAAGGTGTAAGTCAACTACCCTGGCCAGCAAGATCTCCGGATCTGTCCCCCATTGAGCATGTTTGGGACTGGATGAAGCGTCGTCTCACGCGGTCTGCACGTCCAGCACGAACGCTGGTCCAACTGAGGCGCCAGGTGGAAATGGCATGGCAAGCCGTTCCACAGGACTACATCCAGCATCTCTACGATCGTCTCCATGGGAGAATAGCAGCCTGCATTGCTGCGAAAGGTGGATATACACTGTACTAGTGCCGACATTGTGCATGCTTTGTTGCCTGTGTCTATGTGCCTGTGGTTCTGTCAGTGTGATCATGTGACGTATCTGACCCCAGGAATGTGTCAATAAAGTTTCCGCTTCCTGGGACAATGAATTCACGGTGTTCTTATTTCAATTTCCAGGAGTGTATAATCAAATCAGGAGGACTGATTTCACACATACATGTTAACTGTGATCAGAGTTCGCTTTATAATTGTGGATAATTCGCCCCTGTCGCACGTACTTCGCCAGGAATTAAAGAAATGCTTGCAACAGGCCAGCCGCTGTGACAGAGCGGTTCTGCTGCTTCAGTCCGGAACCGCGCTACTGCTACAGTCGTAGGTTCGAATCCTGCCTCGGGCATGGACGTCTGTGATGTCCTTAGGTTAGTTAGGTTTAAGTAGCTCTAAGTGTAGGGGACTGCCGGCCTCTGGTTGCCGAGCGGTTCTAGGCGCTTCAGTCTGGAACCGCGTGACCGCTACGGTCGCAGGTTCGAATCCTGCCTCGCGCATGGATGTGTGTGATGTCCTTAGGTTAGTTAGGTTTAAGTAGTTCTAAGTTCTAGGGGAATCATGACCTGAGATGTTAAGTCCCACAGTGCTCAGAGCCATTTGAACTTTTTTTTTTTTTTTTTTTTTTTTTTAGGAGCTTGATGACGTCAGATGTTAAGTCTCACAGTGCTTGGAGCCATTTTTTTCGTCTGGGCGGTCAGTTGCTCCAACGTTGTACGTCTGTTCGCCAGTGCACATTTCCGCAGCCGTCGTTATATCATTATAAATATTTTGAATAGGGGGGGGGGGGAATTGGAGAGAGTATTTTGCTGTTAACTATGGTACCTGATGTTTTAGAAGATGTCGTTTTTTAGCCTCGTGCGAGTTCGCCCGATTTCGACATAAGCGCACCTTTTTTCGTGCAATAACGTGTCGGATACATGAAAGAAGCGATCAATACTTTTGATACATTTTTCTAGGAAACAAAAACGGAGACTGTAATCAGATTTTCGCCGGATGGCTTCTGAACCTGGATCTCATCAAGATTACCGAAGGGGCCTACATTTGGAAATAAAGTACAGCGAATTACCATTCAGAGACGAATAGTAGAATGCTGATTACGACAAATTCTTGCAAGTTCCGTCGTCCTGTGGAACTGTCGATGATTTCTGTGAACATTTGTACTGAAATGACAATTAAACATTTATGAACAAAGGGCATGAGAAATTGACTGTTGATTGCTATTTAAATAAAATGTCAAATAACTGCATTCAATTTAGAATTATTTTTTTAATAAACTAAAGAGAAACTTACTTTAAACATTTTTTCACACATTATCGTGGGTGACGATGCCACATAAACCAGCTATTGTGCTAATAATTATAATTCCCCAGAAACAGGCAAATATGCATTGCTTTTTTTTTATATGTCGTACTTCTTGATATATTGAGACGTTTCACATCGAAAGTATTCACATTACATATTTTTAATTATAAATTACAATGAACGGTAATAACGTGCGTCTACACATACAGACAGACAAAACATAAGTGCTATACTATTTAGTACACATTTTGTATTCATATTGTATCTCATATTTTGTTTCACCACGGTCGGGCTTAAAAAATGTCTTTGACCGCTTTTGAGCATATCGAATAGCAACAGTAATCTTTGGCGCTCTGCGCCAGAACAGGTCACGTCATATCACGCGACTTTTACAATTTCACTCAGTCTTTCATTCTCTGGAGAACTTATTCAGTTAAATTCGGTCGATGGACACACATAATGTTAAATCTTTCATCCTGTCATCTATGGCCCAAGGTGCACCACAATTGCCTCCGTGCCGGTTTTGAATAGCGTCATTTTGCCATGCACGGTATTCTTTAACCACCGCGGCATGCGCACAGTTTACAGACAGCCGTTTCGGAAATGCTTCCACCCTTGGCTAAAAGCCTTTCGGACGTCAGATAAATCGCCCCGTTTACAAGTTACGACAACAAGTGGAACGTAGGCGGTGATGATATTAATGTTACTGGACCATTTTCGAAATATGTTTAGCATACATTGTTTCAAACAAATGTTTAGCTTTTTTCAAACTATTACGTCATTTGCGACTATTGTTAATCTCTCGGTTGTAACTGTCTGCTGTTGGATCTTATTTCTTCATCCACTTGTGCTGCAGCAGTTTTAGATCCGTTAAAAATGGTTCAAATGGCTCTGAGGACTATGGGACATAACTTCTGAGGTCATCAGTCCCCTAGAACTTAGAACTACTTAAACCTAACTAACCTAAGGACATCACACACATCCATGCGCGAGGCAGGATTCGAACCTGCGACCGTAGCGGTCGCGCGGCTCCAGACTGTAGCGCCTAGAACCGCTCGGCCACTTCGGCCGGCTAGATCCGTTAACTTCAAACATCAGTTGCAGACAAATTCAGAGTTTTACAAATAAATTATTTTTTTGAGTGGCGGGACAAACACATCTTCGTAATTTCAAATAATTTTTATTCGGTTTAAGCCTTTGAATCGGCAGTGCTTCCCTTGTCTGAGTATAGAGCCCAATCCTACTGCAAAGTGAAGGTGGTTGACGTATGCCCCATTAGTACTCATTCATTTTTCGTTTTCCTAGTTATAAATTCAAAACTATTAAATATGCTGACCTTTATTTTTCTGTGGAAGTTACTGCTTTTTCCACATTTTGTAATTTTGCGTGAACAAAGGAGCTGATGCACCTATGTTCTGATACGTCTAATTATGAAAATAGTTATTTTATAATAAGTGACCAGAGCGGTATGCGAGAATTTCACTTTTACACCGCTCAGGTGGGTACCTGAGACCGACGGAAAAAAAGTATGGCACGAAAGCTGGCTCCGTTATTAACTTTCATTCCGTGCGAAAGTAGCGTACTTGTATGTTCCCAGGGGACGGCTCTCAGGGCCGAGCATTGTTGCCGTGGCATCGGGTTAGCGGCGCTCTCTCTCTGCCGCAGGGAGGGGCGAGTGCTTCTGGGGCTGGCGGTGAGGCGGGATGCGTCGTGTCCACTCCGCACACCTACGTAGACGGCTTATGAACTTAGTTGTTAACCATCTGCAGTTACATAGCTACTCTGCAAATCGCACTTAACGGCCTGGCAGAAGATTAATCGAACCACCCTCACAATAAATCTCTGTTATTTCACTCTATAGCAGAGCACCGAAGAAACGAACACCTATATCTTTCCGTGCGAGCTCAGCTTTACCTTATTTTATGATGATCGTCTCTCCCTACGCTGGTCGGTGCCAACAAAATGTTTTCGTATTCGGAAAAGAAAGTTGGTGATTGAAATTTCGTAAATGGAAACGCTTATATTTTGATGATGTCCACCCCAAATCTATTAGCATGTCCGTGACACGCACTCAACTATTTCTCGATAGTACAAAACGTGGTGCCTTTATTTGAACTTCCTCGATGTACTTCGTTAGCCCTATCTGATAAGGATCCCACACTGCGCAGCAGTAATCAAAAAGATGTTGATGATGTTAGGTTTGTTGGGCGCTCAACTGCGCGGTTACCAGCGCCCGTACAAATTCCCAACCTTTGTTCAGTCCAGTCTCGCCACTTTCAGGAATGATGATGAAATGATGAGGAGAACACAAAACACCCAGTCATCTCAAGGCAGGTGAAATAATCAAAAAGAGGACGGACAAGCTTAGTGCAGGCAGTCTCTTCAGTAGATTTGTTTCATTTTTAAGTGTTCTGCTTTTAGATTTGAATGGTTGATCGTGTAACCGAAGTTGAACGGATTCCTTTTAGTACTCATGTGGATGACTTCACGCTTTTCATTATTTAGGGTCACTTGCCTATTTTCGCACCATGCAGATATCTCATCTAAATCCTTTTGCAATTGGGTTTGTATCTTCCGATCAGCTGATCACTTTACTACACGATGATCGTCAGCATCATCTCCAAACAACCTAAGACGAGTTCTCAGCTTGTCTCCTAGATTTTTTTTATATAAGCAAAAGGAACAACCGAGCGCCTATAACACTACCTTGCGGAACGCCAGAAATCATTTCTATTTTACTCGATGACCTTCCGTGAATTACTTCGTACTGTGACCTCTCTAGCAGGAAATCACGAATCCAGTCGCATAACCGAGACGATATTCCATAAGCACGCAGTTTGATTACAAGCTGGTTATGAAGTACCGTGCCAAAACCCTTCTGGAAATCTAGAAATGCGGAATCAATTTGAAATACCTTGTCAATAGCACTCAACACTTCGTGTGAGTAAAGAGCTGTGTTTTACAAGAACGATGTTTTCTTAATCCGTATTGACAATGTGTCAATAGACCGTCCTCTTCGAGGTAATTCATAATGTTCGAACACAATATATGTTTCAAAATCCTGTTGCCTACCGACGTTAATGATATGGACGTGTAATTTATTGGATTATTGCTACGGCCTTTCTTGAATATTGATTCGACCCGTGCAGCTTTCCAGTCTTGAGGTATGGATGTTTCGTCGCTCGAACGGTTCTACACCTATATCATTGTTAAGTTTGGAACTATTGCATCAGCACACTCTGAAAGGAAATTAACTGGCATATACTGTCCGGACTGGAAGACTTGCTTTTATTAATCAACCACATTTTGAAACTAGCAGCAACATTCAAAAATACAGGGTGCTTCAAAAATATTTATCCGATTTTTCAAAAATACCGGCGATTCAGTTTCCCAAACAGCTGTCGTTTTATGCAACCCTCAATGATATAGATGGCCTTCATAAATCACGCGCGACAGTTTCATATTATCTGGGTCGCTGTGCTCAAATTATTAGTCCTGCAGAAAAATGAGGAGGACCTTTCTGTAGGAAATTTTATGTAGTTACATCTTGTATTGTGATACTTTCTCGCTGGAGGTCACGGTTTTCGAGTTATTCAAGAAAAATATACAAAAGTGACCTTCAAACGCACCTCCACCCACACTCATCCCTCACCAGTCAGGATTTTTAGTATGCTGTTTGTAACACTCCCTCCTGCCACTGTACAAAAACTTAAGGCTACACGAACTATCCCAGATACTCGACCCTTTCTGATCTCTTTTGATTGGGATCTTACGTCACCAGCATAGACGGCTACTTCGTTAACATTCTTAATTTGAACGTGCCTGTAAGGGTTGTTGTTGTTGTTATTGTTGTCTTCAGTCAAGACAGTGGTTCGATGCAGCTCTCCATACTGCACTATCCTGTGCAATCTTCTTCATCTCCGAGTACCTACTGCAACCTATATCCTTCTGAATCTGCTTAATGTATTCGTCTCATGGTCTCCATCTACGATTTTTACCCTCCACACATCCCTCCGATACTAAATTGGTGATCCCTTGATGCCTCAGAACGTGTCCTACCAACCGATCCCTTCTTCTAGTCAAGTTGTGCCACAAATTCCTCTTCTCCCCAATTCTGTTCAGTAGCTCCTCATTAATTACGTGATCTACCCATCTAATCTCCAGCATTCTTCTGTAGCATCACATTTCGAAAGCTTCTATTCTCTTCTTGTCTAAACTATTTATCGTCCATGTTTCACTTCCATACATGGCTACACTCCATACAAATTCTTTCAGAAAAGTCTTCCTGGCATTTAAATATATACTCGATGTTAACAAATTTCTCTTCTTCAGGAAAGCTTTCCTTGCCATTGCAAGTCTATATTTTATATCCTCTCTACTTCGACTATCGTCAGTTATTTTGCTCCCCAAATATCAGAACTCATCGAAAAACTACTTTTGTAAACGTTGCACTAAATTTAATTACGTTGACATTTCGGTCTAAACCATCCCTTACAAGCTCAGTAGTTTCGTAGTTCGAAGACGTGACCAAGACAACGATGCAACTGTTTGTTTTATGCTGTTAAAATTCAAAATACTCTTAGGTAAAATTTTCACAAACGTCAATTTTAAGTGCTTGACTAAGCCAGTCGCGTAATAAGGGCAGTTAGTGTACACCCAAAAAAGGTCGAATGTGGTAAATAATTCGTGCAGCCGCAAATACTTGTACATAGGGAGTGCCGTGAACAAGTACTGAAATCCTGACTGGTGGGAGCTGAGTATGGGAGTGGGGGTGCATTATAACTAAAAATAGCATTTGTGGATGGGGTCGAGAGAGGCATAAGTCATTTCTGTAAGGACGGTGTTAACACTATCAAATTTCTTTGTCAAAGATTTGATCAGAGATATTATCAAATATTCGTCAAATTTATTTGACAAAGATCCGACGTGACGCTAAAAAGGGGTATTACACTGTCATCATATTTTTCGTCAAAGTTCAAGATGGCTGACAACAACAACAACAACTTGTTACTAACCGCAGAAGTTGCATGCACCACAATTGCACAGTATGCATATGTGGAAGAGAAGCAGGGGAAAAAAAGGAAACGTACCTGGGTGAAGCCGTGAGTTTTACGATGAGACGATAAAAAATGGCTCTAAGCACTATGGGACTTAACATCTATGGTCATCAGTCCCCTAGAACTTAGAACTAGTTAAACATAACTAACCTAAGGACAGCACACAACACTCAGTCATCACGAGGCACAGAAAATCCCTGACCCCGCCGGGAATCGAACCCGGGAATCCGGGCGTGGGAAGCAAGAACGCTACCGCACGACCACGAGCTGCGGACTAAGACGATAAAAGCTTTCAACAAAACTTATTACGTGGGCTTGTAGTGAAGGACGTCAAATCGTACATAAATTACTTAAGAATGGATGAGCATACATTTCAGTATTTGCTCTGAACTGTTGGCAGAAGAGCCAACACCGTGTTGCTAGAGGAGGCCGAAATGCACGCGTTTAATTACACGCAGACTGGCGTGAGGTCTGGAACAATTAAAGGAGTTGAGTCTAATAAGAAAAGAACATAGTTCTTGGAATACTTAACTTTAATCCATATTTGGTGTACAGCGCTCTTGACCGTACATGTTTTATAATTTCAATATTAATTGAATATGGCGCCTTGCTAGGTCGTAGCAAATGACGTAGCTGAAGGCTATGCTAACTATCGTCTCGGCAAATGAGAGCGTGGTTGTCAGTGAACCATTCCTAGCAACGTCGGCTGTACAACTGGGGCGAGTGCCAGGACGTCTCTCTAGACCTGCCGTGTGGTGGCGCTCGGTCTGCAATCACTGACAGTGGCGACACGCGGGTCCGACGTATAGTAATGGACCGCGGCCTATTTAAAGGCTACCACCTAGCAAGTGTGGTGTCTGGCGGTGACACCACATGCTCAGTGAAGTATCCTCCTATAACAAAGGGCAATATTCACTTAAGAACTGCTGTATCTGCAGAAGACAGGCTCACTCTAACACTCCGATTCCTTGTTACAGGAGAGAGTTACGTTAGGTTAGATTAGGTCTCCAATATTCTTAAACTACTTTTTATTCAGGGTGCCTCACGTTGTAAAGCGCCTCATCAGCTTCATACATCTTTCTTAATTTTGTAGTTGTCGGTACACACCAATTGTATTTACCGGCCATGTTTATAAACACACTACAGATGACAGAACGCTGCAGCGATGCTAGCGCTCCACGTGGTAACATGTCACTTTGCAGTGAACAGAAGACAAGCGACTTTTATAATCAAATCTACAGCGAGGCCCTAGATTTGATCAAATTTATTTGACGACAGACGAGATTTGACAAAGTGCTCTATTACACCATCAAACTTCTTTGACATAAATATTTGACATATCAACTTTGACAAAGAAATTTGACAGTGTAATACCGGCCTAAACGTAGGTTCCGGGCAGCGGTTAGCCCAACAGATAAACTACAGAAGAGTAATCAGAGGGACGCGGACTCGAGTGCTCACGCGAAAACATTTTTTTCTTATTTTTATTGTCAGGTAAACAATTTTATCAAACAGATTCCAAACCGTTCGTATCACGTCGAGAGAGGAAAAGAAAACGCATTCCGAGAAATCTACATCAAAATATATCCTGTCCTCGCCAATGTTAGGCAAAATGGTGCGCTATGTGTGGTTTGCTGCCGAACTGTCCGCTGAGGGAGAACCTTCTATGAATGTAAATCAGTGTGTTCTTCTGTCGTAACTTTAAAATAAACATTATAACGTGTGCAAGATGCCGAAAAAATTACTGCCTCCCCTATTTTTACCCCAGCGCTTGTAAAACGGCACCTGTTAAATAATAAAAGTACCGAATTTTATTTACGAAGTGCTCGTAAGCGCCTTACAGTCCCTGCCTGGAAATTTATTTGCAATCCTAAATTTTCTTTCTTTCTTTTCATACCTTTCATGAAAGTATTAATAAATAAAATATGTTGCTCATTATTTCTGTTTAATTGTGGTGTAAGTAAGGTGAAAGTTGAAAATAATAAAGTCGAAAAGGTTTCACCTAGGAAATCGACCCCACGACCCTCGGATTACCGTTCTGCTCTCTTTCCGCTGCGCCAACCGCTGTCTGGAAACTAGGTACGGGAAAAACGGACCGGTTAAAACCGATACCGATGTTTTAATTCTGAATAATAGGCATTTTTCGGTATTTGTTTGGTCTCAGTTAGAACAGGTGTTTTTATTTATTTTTTCTAATTACCGGGGAAAAAACCGAAATGTCAATTAGCCATAGTTGCTGTGCTAAAGTTTTTCGGTTATCAAATAATACTTTTTTAAGGAATGAGTAATTTTTACTCGTAAAATTTGCATTGCTTTGAAATACTGCGTTATTATAAAAATATCTGCCTGTAGCCTTGAAAACGGAGAAATTAACACGAAAAGTAGAGTTCTTCAGCATCAGTTTTCACCTATTACCACCGACTTATTGTAATGTCCGAATAGTGGTATGATCCCCAATTACAACATGATTTTTGAGCAGAGTTTCAAAAAATTAGGATGAGTTGGAGAATACTGCTGATTTTTTGCAGTAGTCAGCCACTTGTGACTTTTCGAGAAAAGCAGCGCACGGTGGTAGCACTAAGTTTTCTTTTATTTGTGTATTTAATTTAATATTTTGATTCTATATACCTTGAAACTGAGGGAATCAAACTGAAATCAATCTTTGTTCGACATCCACGTTTATTATAAGAAATAATAGGAGTAAAAAAAACCGAAAATCGGTTATTTCAGGAACCGGTTATATTGGTCGATTTTAACATTCCGACTAAACTGGCCTTGAAAAACCCGATGTAGCCGAAAACCGGTTGTTTCTGTGATAACCGCGATCCCTACTGGAAACTACGCTAACATAAATGACTCATTCCTGAACGCCTGGCCATCTGGAGCTTTCATTTCATTTCTGGCCAAGTCCTGTATATACCATAAATTTAGCTGAAATCAGTGATGACGAGTAGGTGCACCACGACCCATTGCGCCCGCCGAGGGAAAATCCGTGGCAGGAATCAGGAATCGAACCGGGGTCCCGCGCATAGCAGTGAGCCACGCTGACCAAACAGCAACGGAGGCGGACTATGTCTTCAAAATAACTATCCGATTTTACAAGGGCGTATCTTTTTACCTGCAAGCACATAGAACCTTAGGCACTTTTTGTAATTAGGTTTATGATCGAAGCTTCCATTCAACTCTCACAAATTGTTAATGTGCCCTCCCCAGGAACCACGGCAAACCAGACGATGGTCAAACTCGTCCCATACGTTTGTGAGCATGTCGTGAGTTACTGCCTTTACTGCTGTCGCTTTTCGATGCAGCATTTCACCCAAAGCTGTTAGCAGACGAGACACGTAGAAGCAGTCGTTGACAAACTTTTTTTTAAAAAAAAAAAAAAAAGACTGTGTCAGGTACCAGTGGTATGGCGCGGCCAGTCCGTTGCTGAGACATCTGTTATGAAATGCTCTTACTTACAGATACAAGTGCCTGTGCGGTGGCGCTCCATCCTGCTGCTACCGCCGACCATATGAACTGGTCTTTTGCAACTGGCGCCAGCGTAAACTTTTAGTTTCGATGCTTGAGTAAAATTTCATCGCAAGTTTGTATCTTCATTCATGTAGGACATACAGGGTGTTAGGGGAATAGGAGGAGGGGATTAGAGTTTAATGCCCCGTCGACAACGACGTCATTAGAAACGGAGCAGCCGGCCGAAGTGGCCGTGCGGTTAAAGGCGCTGCAGTCTGGAACCGCAAGACCGCTACGGTCGCAGGTTCGAATCCTGCCTCGGGCATGGATGTTTGTGATGTCCTTAGGTTAGTTAGGTTTAACTAGTTCTAAGTTCTAGGGGACTAATGACCTCAGCAGTTGAGTCCCATAGTGCTCAGAGCCATTTGAACCATTTTTTGAGAAACGGAGCACAATCTCGGGTTAACGAAGGATGGGGAAAGAAATCGACAATGCCATTTTCAAAGAGACCATCCCAGAATGTGCCTGGAGTGACACAGGGAAATGACGAAAACCTAAATCCGATTGGCCGGACGGGAATTTGAAGTATCGTCCTCCCGAATGAGAATCCAGCGTGCTAACCACTGCGCCATCTCGCTCGGTGTCAGGGGAATAGGTACAGATATTGTGATAATTGCTACCTTAATATGTACCCACTTTAGTGTGTTAATTGTTTTTCCTCTGCGTCTAACAGTCTTCACGCAAACACATCACATAATCTACCACCCGATGTTTTCCGCACAGTCGTAAACAGGCCACGAAGTTGACTACGTGTGTCGGTGTAGACTACCCGTATTGCGTCCATCCGTCCATTTCAATACCTGACCTGCTGCCCAGTGGAAAATAAACATTAGTGGCTTGCTTGTGCCGTACTTACTTCGATTTACTAACCAACGTTAAAACAATACCAGTAATAGCTATAATTATTAAGTCTGTAAACGAAATAAATACTGATGTTATGTTGTTCAATACACTGTCCTCGATGATCAGTAGAAATATCTGCACTAATACCACTGACACCATCAAATTGGTGAATCATTTTCAACACATTGTAGAATATAAGAAAGGAACTACCCGACCCCAATGTGCCACGGTGAGGAGTGAGGTGTGCAGGCGTGTAAATCATTGACCACTTAACCAGTGAAGTGAAGAATAAACCAGCTCAAAAAGGTTTTGCACATCTTCATACTTCCTTAGTTTGCGTTTTTTGTTCGGAAGGCAGTATGGAGAGCTACCTATCTAATGAATGCCACGCGTGAACTGGACAATGCAGCTTCTGTAGACTGTTCTATCTAGCAAGTTACCGCTAAGATTTGTCTCGAGCTTAGACTATGCGCGCATTGTCACTTTACAACAGGAAGGAGTGTCAGCGTGGAAAACCGTCCACCGAATTGGCATACACTACAGCGACGTCATACGAACCTTCAGCCGGTATTGTAAGAGGTGCTGGAAGGAGATGGGAAAGAGAACACTTGGGCCAGTGGCGTTTGTTCTCTTCACTGACGAGTGCCTATGACGTCTGCCTCGTTACGCTGGCCTACGTTAAGAAGTACCATATGATAGCCTCTACAAATTATGAATCGACAAGAAGGCATCACAACTGCGAGCAGCTTGTTTGGTGGCAAATGGGAGGGCTCCGCCGATCGAGAAAGTATGCTACCATTCACAGGCGATTAGTTCGTTCTCTCGGCGTCCATAGTGAACAACAGTTGCATACTTATCAGCACAGAGGTGCTCGAAGGAGATGGGAAAGGGAACACTTGGGTCAATGACATTGGATCTCTTCACTGACGAGTGTGTAATGATATTCGTAGAAGAGTATGGAGGCGGCCTTTGAAAAAAGAAAGAAAGAGGATGGAGCCCCTCTACGCCCACGCCGACGTGGTGACCACCACAGAAGTTCATCTGTCACCGCCGTATGGTCAGTTACAGTCGAGGAGTTCACAGGATTTGGGGCCGTGATGTTGTTCATACGTCCCTCTGTTACCCTCTAATAAGGGCGCATGGAGGAGACGGAAATGGTCGAAAAGCGAACGAAGGGTAGCGGTTTTAAGGGCAGACGGTGAGTGGGAAGGGGGAGGGGGAGTGCCAAGGCAAAAAAACCTCTGCGGTAGTGTGGACGGGCGGTAAGAGCAGTAGCGGTTTCTTACTGTCTGTGACAGATTGTGCAAGGGTGTTACTCTGGGCACTGTGCAATGCTCGGTACCGTTGTCATAGCTTAGGTCGTCATAATGAGTGTCAGTCTTATCGTGGAGAGGCACTGCTGTGCTGGACACCTACGGAATACCCTGGGCCACCTGCAGCGTCTGTAGCTGTAACGAGCCAAGGTTGCCATATGAGCGGTCGGTTGCACTATGTAAGAGGTTTGTTTGAGTTTAGTCTGCAGTACGGCTCCCCTGAGCTGCCGGTTGGTCGGCTAGGTATTTGCAGCTGGCAGTTCAAGTTAGTTTTGCTGTAATGTAGGGGTTCATCAGTATTTGCTTTGTCTGTGAGCTTGTGCAGTCCATGGATGGCTAATTGTCCCTATCTAGAAGGGTTTTTGGGCGGTTGTGTTTCCACCTATGGTATGGTCGTAATTTCCCAGATTAAGGATGAAGGGATTGTTCAAGTGTTTCGATTTCCTGTACAATCGTGTGGCGACTCTCACGTCCGTGAGAGTCTCAGGGCGGTATTCTTAGTTTAGGTCACGGTGCGTGTGTATCGTAGAGCATTGCTAATGATACGAAGCACTTCGGAGGCGGCCGTGTGGCAGTGAGCTTGCAAGATAACCAGTGCCGCAGGTTCAGCGGGGAGACAGGTCGGTCACGTTTGGGGCAGTATCATGTTCGGACGTCCTATGCCTCTCATCGCTGCCGAGTGTAACTTGAGGGCTGCGCCGTATCTGCACAAGATCCTCCACTCTAACATCCGCCTCTCCAACATTTCGGCGATGGCTTCGCTTTCCGAGATGGTACTGCAGGAGCACATGCAATGACAAACTGCGTGATCTAAAAAATGGTTCAAATGGCTCTGAGCACTATGGGACTTAACTTCTGAGGTCATCAGTCCCCTAGAACTTAGAACTACTTAAACCTAACCAACCTAAGGACATCACACACACCCATGCCCAAGGCAGGATTCGAACCTGCGACCGTAGCGGTCGCGCGGTTCCAGACTGTAGCCCTAGATACGCTCGGCCACCCCGGCCGGCCAAACTGCGTGATCTCAGGAGGATCACTGTCATCGAGTGCAACAATCTTGAGCAACCACGTCTCCATCAGCCTCTAGATCAGTGGTTCACAATCTGGGATAATTACCCCTGAATGTTCTTGTTGTTGTTGTGGTCTTCAGTCCTGAGACTAGTTTCATGCAGCTCTCCATGCTTCTCTATACTGTGCAAGCTTCTTCATCTCCCAGTACCCGCTGCAACCTACATCCTTCTGAATCTGTTTAGTGTATTCATCTCTTGGTCTCCCTCTACGATTTTTACCCTCACGCTTCCCTCCGATACTAAACTGGTTATCCCTTGATGCCTCAGAACATGTGCTACCACCCGATCTCTTCTTCTAGTCAAGTTGTGCCACAAATTCCTCTTCTCCCCAATTCTATTCAGTAGCTCCTCATCAATTACGTGGTCTACCCATCTCATCTCCAGCATTCTTCTGTAGCACCACATTTCGAAAGCTCCTATTCTCTTCTTGTCCAAACTAGTTATCGTCCATGTTTCACTTCCATACATGGCTACGCTCCATACAAATACTTTCAGAAACGACTTCCTGACACATCTATACTGGATGTTAACAAATTTCTCTTCTTCAGAAACGCTTTCCTTGCCATTGCCAGTCTACATTTGATGTCCTCTCTACTTCGACCACCATCAGTTATTTTGCTCCCCAAATAGCAAAACTCCTTTACTACTTTAAATGTCTCATTTCTTAATCTAATTCCCTCAGCATCACCCGACTAAATTCGACTACATTCCATTATCCTCGTTTTGCTTTTGTTGATGTTAATCTTATATCCTCCTCTCAAGACACTATCCATTCCGTTCAACTGCTCTTCGAAGTCCTTTGCTGTCTCTGACAGAATTACAATGTCATCGGCGAATCTCAAAGTTTTTATTTCTTCTCCACGGATTTTAATTCCTACTCCGAATTTTTCTTTTGTTACCTTTACTGCTTTCTCAATATACAGATTGAATAACATCGGGGAGAGGCTACAACCCTGTCTCACTCCTTTCCCAACCACTGCTTCCCTTTCGTGCCCCTCGACTCTTATAACTGCCATCTGGTTTCTGTACAAATTGTAAATAGCCTTTCGCTCCCTGTATTTTACCCCTACCACCGTCAGAACTTGAAAGAGAGTATTCCAGTCAACATTGTCAAAAGCTTTCTCCAAGTCTACAAATGCTACCTACAAACATAGATTTGCCTTTCTTTAATCTGGCTTCTAAGATAAGTCGTAGGGTCAGTATTGCCTCACGTGTTCCAATATTTCTACGGAATCCAAACCGATCTTCCCCGAGGTCGGCTTCTACCAGTTTTTCCATTCGTCTGTAAAGAATTCGCGTTAGTATTTTGCAGCTGTGACTTATTAAACTGATTGTTCGGTAATTTTCACATCTGCCAACACCTGCTTTCTTTGGGATTGGAATTATTATATTCTTCTTGAAGTCTGAGGGTATTTCGCCTGTCTCATACATCTTGCTGACCAGATGGTAGAGTTTTGTCAGGACTGGCTCTCCCAAGGCTGTCAGTAGTTCTAATGGAATGTTGTCTACTCCCGGGCCCTTGTTTCGACTCAGGTCTTTCAGTGCTCTGTCAAACTCTTCACGCAGTATTGTATCTCCCATTTCATCTTCATCTACATCCTCTTCCATTTCCATAATATTGTCCTCAAGTACGTCGCTCTTGTATAGATGATGGTAAAAACAAAAGCATTCAATTGAATATATCGCGAACCTAAATTTTTTTCAAACGGTCATTACTAGTAGTGTATCACTATTTCGGAAGAATGTAATAATGAGTACTACGTTTCATATTGTCAGCACGACTGCCGTTGCGACTCGGTTGAGACATGCGAAGTAAATATCTCAGCTAGATGTATCCTCTTAAAGAAGAACCGCAATACTAGGGGTGTATGTGTCTACTGGTTCATTTAAGGAAACGTGGGAATTTTTGCAAATAAGTTTCCTGGCGTTTCCATATCAGCAAAGAGCAGTAATATAGGGCTTGGCGGCAAAGTGGCGTACTACAGGGTCATTGTCCGCAGCTCGTGGTCGTGCGGCAGCGTTCTCGCTTCCCACGCCCGGGTTCCCGGGTTCGATTCCCGGCGGGGTCAGGGATTTTCTCTGCCTCGTGATGACTGGGTGATGTGTGCTGTCCTTAGGTTAGTTAGGTTTAAGTAGTTCTAAGTTCTAGGGGACTGATGACCATAGATGTTAAGTCCCATAGTGCTCAGAGCCATTTGAACCATTTGAACTACAGGGTCAGTTGCAAACGCAAGGAATCGAGCGCCGTCCATTCGTACACATGCTGCTATCGCGCATATTCGAACACGAATGGTCCAGAGTCCAAAGAAATCGACACTTAAAATTGTCGCAACAACATTTCGGGGTACGTCTTGTTAACGTGTTTTACACTAATAGGGATGTAGCCTTACAAGTCAAAGAACTCAAGGAGAAGATAAGGCAACACGTGTGAATTACTTACGTGGCTATGTGAAACAGGTGCGAATGGAATGTTGGATATGCTGGTGTATTTCATAAGTGATGAAGCCTGGTTCCATCTGAAAGGACATTTGAACTTCCAGAACACCAGATACAAGTCAACAAACAATCCCTATGGGATTAATGACGAACTTTTGCTCGGTGAAAAATGAGAGTGTGGTGTGCTGTGTCATCAAGTCGGATTGTGAATCCCATATTTTTTGAATGAACAGTAAACACTGCTGTGTATATGCGAATCTTTGAGGAATGTTACAGGAACAGTGGACGCCATGTGAATGTACGTATGACGTGTTTCAACAGATGGGCCGACTTTTCACTCTTTGCCCGAGTCAATCTCACGAATTCACCAAAGATTCACAGCAAGGACTGTCAGCAAAGGATTGTGACCGCCGCGTTCGTCGGACCTAACAACTTCTGACGTCTATATGTGGGGCAGTCGAAAGGGAAAAGTGTAACAACGTTAGAAGACCTGAAGGGCAATATTCATGATGAAATACTGAGATCTAATGCCGCAGATTGCGGAAAGTGTGTATTAACATGTTAGGGCCAGCACAAAAGTCCATTGAAGGACAAGGTCATTTTCAGCACCTAATGTAACGTAATATAAAAGACAAGATCAATTCAGAAAACACAGACCTTTGCATTAGCTTATTTTGTTATTTCTTTATCATCTAATTATCCCATGTTTATGTATTTGTTGTTGTATCTGCTCGTGGTGAGCGACAATTCGTGCGTGATTGGCGAGTAGTCTGTACTCAGGGCCGGTTTTTCTTGCGCCACCTTGTACTTTGAAGCATGCTTGTATGACAGTAGAATTGACGTACATATCACATATGCTTCAATATCACACGAAAATACCTTCGCCGTGATGTAGGTAGTACCTGCAATAGACCACAAATGGCTTCATTATCCACTTCGCAACAATAAGCGAACAAATTGAGAGTATAACACAACAGTAACTGTGTAATGATTACTACAATGCTGTAGGGCCCACACATTATTATTGTTGTTTTTATTGTTATTATTATTATTATTAATGACAGTGGTCATACGCAAAGGATTGACGCCTGATGTCTTCCCGTTTTTGCCGTTTCAGAAATAAGGAGTCCGAGTCCAGCAGTCAACGAATTTCCTAACAGTCACTAAAGTGTACAAATTTAACTTGGCTGGTATTAAATGACGGTGTAAGGTGTTGGTGAAGCAGTGTCGCTAGGGAGAGGGGTTGTGCAGAGCATGCATGTTTTGTAGCAAGTGTCTACCATCACTGTGCGTAGTTAGTAGTTACCTCTCTTTTCTGAGAAGGAGTTGTAGGTAGCACTCGCGATTCAACGAGAATCGCTTCCTCATTCTAAAAAAAAAAAAATTTTTAGAAAAAAGGAGTACCAATTGATGCACGACTCATTAGCTTGGTGTCTAATAAAACACGCACAACAACTAACAATCATTTATCTTTCGTCTTTTATACAAAAAAAAAAGTTAGAAACACTGCCACTTGTCCCACTGTCTGGTTAGCTTGTGGTTTAATAAAACAGACACAACAAGTCAATAATCATTTAACTTTCCTCACTTAAAAAAATAAGTGTTTAAAGAATATTCTTGTTCATTCTAAAGTTTAGTTAGGTGATATCGCTGATCATATTGGGGGGGGGGGGGGTTACTAGCTAATATCTGATTGCCATCATGGTTAATG
This sequence comes from Schistocerca nitens, assembly GCF_023898315.1. Lineage (NCBI taxonomy): Eukaryota > Metazoa > Arthropoda > Insecta > Orthoptera > Acrididae > Schistocerca > Schistocerca nitens. The sequence continues at coordinate 692,266,557 of NC_064617.1, forward strand.
GCCTTAGAAAGGTTGTGAAGCACTGATTTAAAGGAACCATAAGAAATCTATATGTGGACCGTGGGCGGGTATTTGAACCTTGGTCCTTCACTTTGCTGGTCCCGTGCTGGTTCTCTACCTCTAAAGACTTCTCGTCGCCGACGGGCCATTGAACACCAGGTGTACTTCTTACTAATGAAGGAAATCGAAGACCCGAAGTATGAGATCGAAGCTCAGAGTCATTCGGAGAAATTTGCGGTCATTCCCTACTCTGTGACAGTGAAACTCATAGTTGCAGGTAATTTAGCCAATTCAGACGAAAGGAACTGTCTCCGTTCCGGCAGTGGAAGGGAGCAAAGGACGCTGGGTTAGACGTAGTTTCAAATCGACGACGTCACCAAACCTGTGTTAGACTTCAAAGCTGAAGAAGAGAGAGAGAGAGAGAGCCTAAAAACACTTGGAAAACCTGTTTGATGACTTTTCAGCGTAATGACACGTTCCACAGCATAACGATTTAGTCTGTACGCGATCCATAAAACAAGCAACCACGTACACTGATACGTCATGCTATATAGTTCATGACTGTCGGGATATGAGTCTACAATGTATTACATCAATATAAATTTCTTTACTCACAGTAGTACTAAACTGAAGTGATGGAAGTTCGGCAATTAGGCTGATAACACTGTAACAGTATTTGGCTCAAAACTCCTAAAATTCAATGACTGGAGATTAGTAAGTCCCAAAGAACTTACAAGTAAAGAGAGCCAGAGGCAAAGAAACAGCTGGCTTGAAGTATGTCACCCAACTTCCGGGCACGTTAGACCATTTCCGGGGAATATCTCAAGAGGTTAGTGTAACGATGCGACAGTCGTCTATCTTCGTTTCGACACCTTACATCTTTTCTCGCAGTACACCTCACTCTGTGTCTCAGGGGGTACATTGTGTACCACTGTCCAAGGGCGCCCATACGTTAGTTGTAGGACAGTGGGGTGCTGGACCTAGGGGTATAGAGTATTTTTAATATTTTGGAAGACGAATGGCGACTTACAAGTAACCATAAAATTTTCTTTTTCCGATCCTCTAAAAACCTCCATTATACCGAATTTTTCATTTCCCTGAAAGAAAATCACATGACTACATCTTGTTGTTGTTGTTGTTGTTGTGGTCTTCAGCCCGAAGATTAGTTTGATACAGCTCTCCATGCTTCTCTATTCTGTGCAGGCCTCTTCATCTCCGAATAACTACTGCTTAGCGCATTCATCCCTTAGTCTCCCTCTGCGATTTTTACCCTCCACGCTTTCCTTCAGTACTAATAGAGATGGGGCCCCTCCACGCCCGCATCAACGTGGTGACCAAACCAAAAGTTATATTGTCACCTCCGTCAACATGTTAGTTATCTAATAGGTGGATCACAAGATGCTGGGCTGTGGTGTTATCCGTGCGTCTGGGTAAGACTACGCATTAGCACGGTCCATCAGGTGATAGATAGTGGACGAAACGCGAGTGAGAATAGCGATCTGAAGAGCAGAGGGAAAAAAGTGCCAAGGCTCGTGCTGGGGGAAAAAAAACCTCTGCGACAGTGGGATGGGTAGTAAGAGCAGTAGTGGCTTACTAGCTGCGATAGTTCATGCAAGTTTGAGTTTGTTAGTGTGGGTATCATGCATCATTACTGTGGCAGGCGATGGCGATGTATCCCGGTTTGCTGCAACCGCTGCATTCCTGGAACAATCAGGATCGTTATATAGTAGTGGGAGATCGGCCATAGATCATCTCACTGTGTGGGGGGCGTGTGGAGGTTGTCTGCATGTAGTGTACGGTACAGCTTCCCTGCGTGGTGCCAGTTATTCGGCAAGTGTGTTCCCACTGGGTATCCAGTAATGGTGGCTGATTAACAGGGGCTCACCTGTACCGTTGTGTTTGTTTAGGCCTATACTTGGCCATAGATGTTAGGTCCTTGCAAGTATGTCTTTTGGTCTGTTATGTTTAGATCTATGGTTGTGGTGATTCAGAATGAACGGGTTCTGTGAGTGTCTGGAGTTTCTGTATAGTCTTGTAGTGAGTTTGTGGATTACCTCCGTGAGAGTCTCAAGTTGGTATTCCCTGTGAATATCCGCGATGCGTGTATATCGTACTAAATTGGTGATCCCTTGATGCCTCAGAACGTGTCCTACCAACAGATCCCTACTTCTTGTTAAGTTGTGCCACAAATTCCTTTTCTCCCCAAATCTACTCAGTACCTCCTCTTAGTTACGTTGTTAAGTTGTGCCATAAATTCTTCTTCTCCCCAAATCTACTCAGTACCTCCTCTTAGTTACGTAATCTACCTATCTAATCCCCAGCATTCTTCTGTAGCACCAAATTTCGAAAGCTTCTATTCTCTTCCTGTCTAAACTGTTTACCTTCTGTTTCACTTCCATACATGGCTTCATTCCATACAAATACTTCCAGAAAAGACTTCCTAATATTCGATGTAAATAAATTTCTCTTCTTGAGAAACGTTTTCCTTGCCAGCCACAGGCAGGCAAGAGTGTTATGCATTGTGAAGCAAAACACATCTGACAGGCATTGCAAAGCAGAGCCAGTTGCGGTATAGCAACAGCTGGTGCTGCAATACGTGGCAGAAGGGCAGAAGCCTTTCCTCGCTTGTCACCATAGAGGCGTTTAGAGAATGTGCCTTAAGCCCTAAACGAACATAGACTGGACAGTATAAGTACGCAGCCCATCATTATACTAAAACATTCTTGTCTCAGTATCACAGCCTACATCATGAGCATGTGGTGACGCCCGGAGTGACATCCCGGAATGCAGTATGGGGTCCACTGTTTCATCACGGGATGGGGCACCCTGCCCTGAGTCATGAGAGCCACCCGCTCGCTGGAGAGAGATCACGGCCGCCTCCATGGTATAGTCAGCTGTGTTGCTCACTATGATCGCAGCTGGAGACGTCTCTGACAATGGCATTCGAGTGACGCCACGCTCGGCACCGCTCTTTGTGCTGCCAGCAATGCCAGATGTCTATTGTTTCGCATGAGAGGCAACTGCACGCCTCCGCTAAGCCGTTCCTGATGAACTGAGGCTGAGGGCCAGAATAAAGAAGTTAATTAAACAGATCTAGTGTCTTGACAAGGTGACATTAAGTTCTTCATTTGTGTGGCCATAGTGTCCGTAGTTGCTTTACAATTCTTGAGGGTATTTGATAGCATTAAAAATGGACACAAAGAAACAATGGTCGACAAACTAAACAAAAAAATAAAGAGACAAATAGGGAACAAAACAACAAAATAACTTGCATTACAACAAAAAATGGCATACTATGACCTACCACAACAAATTCACACATAAAATAGGTACCATATGCAAAAAACAAGGCATCAACATTGCTTACGAAACAAACAACTCAATACAGAAGCACGTCCCAAAACTGAAATCAAAACCAGACAGATGCCAACAATTTGGTATCTATCAGCTCAGTTGCAGAGATTGTGAAAAAGCTATACATATGAATGACTGGCAGGACATTCGACACAAGATACAAAGAACACATCAGAGCATTTAAATACGGTACAAACCACTCAACGCGTGCAGATCATCTAAAACAAGAACACCATGTTGTTGTTGTTGTGGTCTTCAGTCCAGAGACTGGTTTGATGCAACTCTCCATGCTAATCTATCCTGCACAAGCTTCTTCACCTCCCAGGCCCTACTGCAACCTACATCCTTCTGAATCTGCTTAGCGTATTCATCTCTTGGTTTCCCTCTACGATTTCTACCCTCCAGGCTGCACTCCAATACTAAAGGGGTGAACCCTTGATGCCTCAGAACATGTCCTACCAACCGATCCCTTCCTCTAATCAAGTTGGGCCACAAATTTCTCTTCTCCCCAATTCTATTCAACACCTCCTCGTTAGTTATGTGATCTACCCATCTAATCTTCAGCATTCTTCTGTAGCACCACATTTCGAAAGCTCCTATTCTCTTCTTGTCCAAATTAGTTATCGTCCATGTTTCACTTCCATACATGGCTGCGCTCCATACAAATACTTTCAGAAACGACTTCCTGACACATCTATACTGGATGTTAACAAATTTCTCTTCTTCAGAAACGCTTTCCTTGCCATTGCCAGTCTACATTTTATATCCTCTCTACTTCGAGAATTATCAGTTATTTTGCTCCGCAAGTAGCAAAACTCATATATTACTTTAAGTGTCTCATTTCCTAATCTAATTCCCTCAACATCACCCGACTGAATTCGACAACATTCCATTACCCTCGTTTTGCTTTTGCTGATGTTCATCTTACATCCTCCTTTCAAGACGCTATCCACTCCGTTCAGCTGCTCTTCCAAGTCCTTTGCTGTCTCTGACAGAATTACAATGTTGTCGGCAAACATCAAAGTTTTTATTTCTTCTCTATGGATTTTAATTCCTACTCCAAATTTTCTTTTGATTCCTTTACTGCTTGCTGAACATACAAATTGAATAACATCGGGAATAGGCTACAACCCTGTCTCATTCTTTTCCAACCACTGCTTTCTTTTCAGGCCCCTCGACTCTTATACTTGCCATATGGTTTCCGTACAAATTGTAAATAGCCGTTCGCTCCCTGTATTTTATCCCTGCCATCTCAGAATTTGAAAGAGAGTAATCGAGTCAACATTGTCAAACGCTTTCTCTAAGATTACAAATGCTAGAAACGTAGGCTTGCCTTTCCTAAACTAATCTTCTAAGACAAGTCGTAGGGTCAGTATTGCCTCGCGTGTTCCAACATTTGTACGGAATCCAAACTGATCTTCCCAGAGGTCGGCCTCTACCAGTTTTTCCATTCGTCTGTAAAGAATTCGTGTTAATATTTTGCAACCGTGACTTATTAAATTGATAGATCGGATACTTTCGCACCTGTCAACACCTGCTTTCTTTGGAATTGGAACTATTACATTCTTCTTCAGCTGTGTCACACATCTTGCTCACCAGATGGACGAGTTTTGTCATGGCTTTCTCTCCCCAGATTATCAGTAGTTCTTTTGGAATGTCGTCTACTCGCTGAGCCTTGTTTCGACGTAGGTCTTTCAGTGCTCTGTAAGATTCTTCACGCAGTATCATATCTCCCATTTCATCTTCATCTGCGTCCTCTTCCATTTCCATAATATTGCGCTCGAGTACATCGCCCTTGTATAGACCCTCTATGTATTCCTTCCACCTTTCTGCTTTCCCTTCTTTGCTTAGGATGGATTAACTATCTGATTTCGTGATATTCATACAGGTGGTTCTGTTTTCTGCAAAGAAAGCTATCCCTGCTTAGTCATTTTGCACTTCCTGTCGATTTCATTTTTGAGATATTTGTCTTCCTTTTTGCTTGCTTCACTTACTGCATTATTATACATTTTCTCCTTTCATCAATTAAGTTGAATGTCTCTTCTGTTACCCAAGGATTTCTACTATCCCTCGTCTTTTTATCTACATGATCCTCTGTTGCCTTTACTATTTCATATCTCAAAGCTACCCATTCTTCTTCTACTGTATTTCTTTCCCCCTTTCTTGTCAATCATTCCCTAATGCTCTCTCTAAAACTCCCTACAACCTCTGTTTTTTTTTCAGTTTATCCAGATCCCATCTCCTTAAATTCCCACCTTTTTGCAGTTTCTTCAGTTTTAATCTACAGTTCATAATCAATAGTGTGTGGTCAGAGTCCACATCTGCCCCTGAAAAGTATTACAATTTAAAACCTGTTTCCTAAATCTGTGTCTTACCATTATATAATCTACCTGAAACCTTCCAGTGTTTCCAGGCATCTGTCACATATACAACCTTCTTTCATGATTTTTGAACCAAGTGTTAGCAATGATTAATTTATGCTCGGTGCAAAATTCTACCAGGCGGCTTGTTCTTTCATTCCTTACCCCCATTCCATATTCGCCTACAACTTTTCCTTCTCTTCCTTCTCCTACTATCAAATTCCAGTCCCCCATGACTATTAAATTTTCATCTCCCTTAACTATCAGAATAATTTCTTTTATCTCATCAAACATTTCTTCAATCTCTTCGTGGTCTGCGGAGCTAGTTGGCAAATAAACTTGTACTACTGTGGTAGGCGTGGGCTTCGTGTCTGTCTTGGCTGCAGTAATGCGTGTACTATGTTCGTAGTAGCTTACCCGCGCTCCTATTTTTTTATTCATTAACAAACCTACTCCTGCAATACCGTTGTTTGATTTTGAATTTATAGCCGTGTATTCACCTGACCAGAAATCTTGTTCCTCCTGCTACCGAACACTAATTCCTACTGTATCTAACTGTAACCTATCCATTTCCCTTTTTTTAATTTTTCTAACCTACCTGTCCGATTGAGGAAGCTGACATTCCATGCTCCGATCCGTAAAACGCCAGTTTTGTTTCTCCTTATGACGATGTCCTTCTGAATAGTCCCTGCCTGGAGATTCGAATGGGGGACTATTTTACATCCATAACATTTTACCCAAGAGGACGGCATCATCATTTAACCATACAGAAAGCTGCATGCCCTCGGGAAAAATTACGGCTGTAGTTTCCCCTTGCCTTCAGCCGTTCGCAGTATGAGCACAGAAAGGCCGTTTTGGTTGATGGTACAAGGGCAGATCAGTCAATCATCCAGACTGTTGCCTCTGCAACTACTGAAAAGGCTGCTGCGCCTCTGCAGGGACAACACTTTTGTCTGGCCTGTCAACAGGTACCCATCCGTTGTGGTTGCACCTACGGTGCGGCTGTCTGTATCGCCGAGGCTCGCAAGCCTCCCCACCAACGGCAAGGTCCGTAGTTCATTGGGGGGGGGGGGGGGGGGAGGAATTACATCATATTTTTTCCATTTCCTGAGAGCTAGGGTGTCCACTTCCCCCTTTTCGTGTTCTACGCGCGTATGGTTGACCTGAAGAACGATTGCTGGTAAGCCTCTGTGTGGGCTCGAATCTCTCTCTTAATTTTATCTTCATCGTCTTTTCCCGAGATATACGTACGAGGAAGCAATATATTGATTGACTCTTATAGGAACGTACTTTCTCGTTATTTGAGTAGTAAGCCATAGATTGATGCAGAACACCTCTGCAGTCATGGACTGTGCGGCTGGTCCCGGCGGAGGTTCGAATCCTCCCTTGGGCATGGGTGTATGTGTTTGTCCTTAGGATAATTTAGGTTAAGCAGTGTGTAAGCTTAGGGACTGATGGCCTTAGCAGTTAAGTCCCATAAGATTTCACACGCTTTTGAACATTGCAGCGTCTGCTTCTTGAGTTGCCTGAGGATCTCTGTGACGCTTTCGCGCTTTCTAAATGAACCTATAATGAAACGTGCTGCTCTTCTTTCGATCTTCTCTTTTTGCCTCTGTCAGTCCTGTCTGGTACATAGAAATAACGAGCGATATGAAAGTATTGGTGGAAGGAGTGTTTTGTAATTTACTTCCTGTGTTGACAGTTCCTCAGAATACTCAGAATGAATCTCACTCTGGCATTTGCCTTATCCACAGTTAATTTTTTGTGGTCGTTCCACTTGAAATCGCTCCGTACACGTAGTCCCAGGTATTCTATTGATGTACTCTTCACTGCTTCCAGTTACTGTTAAGCAATCGTGTAATCATACAATAAAGCCTCTGAGGTATTTTCACATGCTGGGCTTAATTTGTGTCTGTTGAATAGCGCGCCTGCAAGAGAAGAGATGATGGTAGTGTGCTTTCAGCGAGGATCTGACTGAACGCCATTATTGTACTCGTATGTTCGTTTCATGTCTCCCAGGGCAGAGCCTCATGTGGTGAGGGCGTTAGATGCTAATACATTACGTGGCGGACGGGGCTATGTCTTGTTGCTTTGTTCCATTCCACATTCGAACGAGCGAGTGAGGTGGCTCAGGACTCGTATTGTAAAGGATTAGAGTTCAAACGGGTGTCGAGTCAAACTTATTTATATTTCTCGTACATTACCTTAAAAACGCTCAGGAGAGCGCCAGGGCGGTTCTTTCTGCAAGGCAATGGACGACAGCCGGTATTATCCATCTTCTCCGTCACTAATGATCCTCGCATCTACGGGACGTCAAAATATTTCGGCTTCCATTCTTTCTTCTCCATCTTGGTCCCAACACAAACAAGCTTTACTCTGCACAAGCGCTAATCGGTCACCCACAGTACACAATCACAAACCGGACACAAGAGCCACAAGTAGGAAGAGGGCAACAGCAAGTTACCTTCGCAACAACCTCTCCTGGGACAAGAATGCAGGATTCTCGCCACGTTCTCCCTAACGCACAGAACAGCAGTGGGATAAACGAAACGAAGAAAAAGTTTTGAGAAGCGTTTGATGTGTAAAAGAACTACTCATCCGTGAGAAAAAGGCAAAGGGGAATTTCTCAGCTACCGTCTAAAACGTAACGGCGTTCTGCATCTGTGCGCCCCTTCCGCTTTGATCGTCTTATACTCAAGGAAATTTGACGTCTCTCGCTGAGCGAACGGGGAAGAAATCGTAACCGAAGAGGGGACAGAGAGAGAGAGAGAGAAAGCATGGAGAGGCTGAGGAGCGTTATCGCGTTATTCAGCGCTCCATGCGCTGCCGGACTGTATTATTAGCCGCCATATTTTATGTAGTCACCCTGCAGTTGTCTACAAATTAAGATAGTACGTTTTTGGTTTTGTGAACTGAACAACTTGATGTTCGAAGTCATTCCTGTGTATGCTCAGCGTGTAGCTGCAAACACAAATCAGGACATAAGATTGAAGATTGGGCCACATACATTGCCAGACAAAAAAAGATTGCAGCACCGTCAGGGACAGTGTTCTGTGGCACAAGGGTGTCATAAGTGCATACCGAGTGGTTGTAGTGTTATCGAGTCATTTGTCACGATGATCGGCGTTCGGATGGTGCTCAGGAGGCCCAGCTGTGTGCCCTCTGTTTTGACTATGCAGGCAGTAACTGTGCTGAGTTTAGAGGTGAACAGTGTTCGCAACTTTCATTCTAGGGTGCAGCTATGCCCCATCGACGAGTATGTACTTCTGTGGAAATAGCTTCAGCCATTCGGTTGGGGTCACGTTGTGGGCCTGCGGGAAGATGGGTGGACGTATCGATGGATTGTTACACGTGTAGCTGTTTTCAGCAGTGGTCTGTGTAGCATACCCACGCCTGCTGACCAGGTTACGGACGTTTGCATTGCACAGACGCACGTTAAGATGGAGGCACTGGGCGAACATTGTTGGCCGACTGAAATTCATCCAGGGACGAAATTCAGACACATGCTTCACTTTCTGTGTCATCAGAGACCATTGGGAGTCATCTGCTTGCAGCAACGTTAAGATTATAAATACCTCTGCCCACACTACCACTGACACCCTGACACTTCCAAGCATGGCTGCACTGCCATCGTGAAAGAGTTGACCGGAGAGTGAAATGGCGTTCTGTTGTCTTCAGTGATGAGAGTATATTCTGTTTGTATGCGAATCATGGACACCCGCCTTGTTAGCCGAGAGCACTAATGCGCTGCTTCCTGGACTCGGGCAGGCGCGCTGGCCCCGGATCGAATCCGCCCTGCGGTTTGACGACGGAGCCGGTGTGCCGGCCAGCCTGGATGTGGTTTTTAGGCGGCTTTCCACATCCCACTAGATGAACACCAGGCTGGTCCCCACGTCCCGCCTCAGTTACACGGCTCGCAGACATCTGAAGACATTTGCACTATTCCATGGATTACACTAGTCACAGACAGCTGGGGTACACTCATTCCGTCCCAGGGGGGTACGGGGTGGCGGCAGGAAGGGCATCCGGAAACCCCTTCAATTCACCCTGCCAAATATGATTAACCATGGCGACCATGCGTCATTACGGGAAAAAGGCGTAAGCACAACAAAGAAAGAAAGTATGCGAATGATGGACTCACACGTGTATGGCGCAGACTTGGTGAGCTGTCTAGTGTAGAGTGCACTTGCCCACAATACATGGGTCCCATCCCCAGCTTGTTGGGGGGGGGGGGGGATGTCATCAGTCATCAGTTACAACTCGCAGTCACATTTGGTGTGTCCGCGGAGTAAAGCAGTGCCCGCTGCTTTGCACAGGTTTGCCAGGGACCTGATGAAGCTGGAACTTACTCGTCCTCCAGGGCCTGCAAGAACCATTGCCGAATTGCAACAACAGGAGCCAGATACTTGGGACACTGTAACGCGATATGCCATTCAGCACCTTCATGGCCAAAGTTGTAGAGTTTGCGGGGGACCTGATGAAGCTGGAACTTACTCGTCCTCCAGGGCCTGCAAGAACCATTGCCGAATTGCAACAACAGGAGCCAGATACTTGGGACAATGTAACGCAAGATGCCATTCAGCACCTTCATGGCCAAAGTTGTAGAGTTTGCGGGGGACCTGATGAAGCCTGGAACTTACTCGTCCTCCAGGGCCTGCAAGAACCATTGCCGAATTGCAACAACAGGAGCCAGATACTTGGGACAATGTAACGCAATATGCCATTCAGCACCTTCATGGCCAAAGTTGTAGAGTTTGCGGGGGACCTGATGAAGCTGGAACTTACTCGTCCTCCAGGGCCTGCAAGAACCATTGCCGAATTGCAACAACAGGAGCCAGATACTTGGGACAATGTAACGCAAGATGCCATTCAGCACCTTCATGGCCAAAGTTGTAGAGTTTGCGGGGGACCTGATGAAGCTGGAACTTACTCGTCCTCCAGGGCCTGCAAGAACCATTGCCGAATTGCAACAACAGGAGCCAGATACTTGGGACAATGTAACGCAAGATGCCATTCAGCACCTTCATGGCCAAAGTTGTAGAGTTTGCGGGGGACCTGATGAAGCTGGAACTTACTCGTCCTCCAGGGCCTGCAAGAACCATTGCCGAATTGCAACAACGGGAGCCAGATACTTGGGACAATGTATTGCAGGATGCCATTCAGCACCTTCATGGCCAAAGTTGTAGAGTTTGCGAGGGACCTGATGAAGCTGGAACTGACTCGTCCTCCAGGGCCTGCAAGAACCATTGCTGAATTGCAACAACAGGAGCCAGATACTTGGGACAATGTATTGCAGGATGCCATTCAGCACCTTCATGGCCAAAGTTGTAGAGTTTGCGGGGGACCTTATGAAGCTGGAACTTATTCGTCCTCCAGGGCCTGCAAGAATCATTGCCGAATTGCAACAACAGGAGCCAGATATTTGGGACAATGTATCGCAGGATGCCATTCAGCACCTTCATGGCCAAAGTTGTAGAGTTTGCAGGGGACCTGATGAAGCTGGAACTTACTCGTCCAGAGCCAGATACTTGGGACAATGTATTGCAGGATGCCATTCAGCACCTTCATGGCCAAAGTTGTAGAGTTTGCGGGGGACCTGATGAAGCTGGAACTTACTCGTCCTCCAGGGCCTGCAAGAATCATTGCCGAATTGCAACAACAGGAGCCAGATATTTGGGACAATGTATCGCAGGATGCCATTCAGCACCTTCATGGCCAAAGTTGTAGAGTTTGCGGGGGACCTGATGAAGCTGGAACTTACTCGTCCTCCAGGGCCTGCAAGAACCATTGCCGAATTGCAACAACGGGAGCCAGATACTTTGGTCAATGTATCGCAGGATGCCATTCAGCACCTTCATGGCCAAAGTTGTAGAGTTTGCGGGGGACCTGATGAAGCTGGAACTTACTCGTCCTCCAGGGCCTGCAAGAACCATTACCGAATTGCACAACAGGAGCCAGATACTTGCGACAATGTATCGCAGGATGCCATTCAGCACCTTCATGGCCAAAGTTGTAGAGTTTGCGGGGGACCTGATGAAGCTGGAACTTACTCGTCCTCCAGGGCCTGCAAGAACCATTGCCGAAATGCAACAACAGTAGCCAGATATTTGGGACAATGTATCGCAGGATGCCATTCAGCACTTTCATGGCCAAAGTTGTAGAGTTTGCGGGGGACTTAATAAAGCTGGAACTTACTCGTCCTCCAGGGCCTGCAAGAACCATTGCCGAACTGCAACAACAGGAGCCAGATACTTGGGACAATGTATCGCAGGATGCCATTCAGCACCTTCATGGCCAAAGTTGTAGAGTTTGGGGGGGACCTGATGAAGCTGGAACTTACTCGTCCTCCAGGGCCTGCAAGAACCATTGCCGAATTGCAACAACAGGAGCCAGATACTTGGGACAATGTATCGCAGGATGCCATTCAGCACCTTCATGGTCAAAGTTGTAGAGTTTGCGGGGGACCTGATGAAGCTGGAACTGACTCGTCCTCCAGGGCCTGCAAGAACCATTGCTGAATTGCAACAACAGGAGCCAGATACTTGGGACAATGTATTGCAGGATGCCATTCAGCACCTTCATGGCCAAAGTTGTAGAGTTTGCGGGGGACCTTATGAAGCTGGAACTTATTCGTCCTCCAGGGCCTGCAAGAATCATTGCCGAATTGCAACAACAGGAGCCAGATATTTGGGACAATGTATCGCAGGATGCCATTCAGCACCTTCATGGCCAAAGTTGTAGAGTTTGCAGGGGACCTGATGAAGCTGGAACTTACTCGTCCAGAGCCAGATACTTGGGACAATGTATTGCAGGATGCCATTCAGCACCTTCATGGCCAAAGTTGTAGAGTTTGCGGGGGACCTGATGAAGCTGGAACTTACTCGTCCTCCAGGGCCTGCAAGAATCATTGCCGAATTGCAACAACAGGAGCCAGATATTTGGGACAATGTATCGCAGGATGCCATTCAGCACCTTCATGGCCAAAGTTGTAGAGTTTGCGGGGGACCTGATGAAGCTGGAACTTACTCGTCCTCCAGGGCCTGCAAGAACCATTGCCGAATTGCAACAACGGGAGCCAGATACTTTGGTCAATGTATCGCAGGATGCCATTCAGCACCTTCATGGCCAAAGTTGTAGAGTTTGCGGGGGACCTGATGAAGCTGGAACTTACTCGTCCTCCAGGGCCTGCAAGAACCATTACCGAATTGCACAACAGGAGCCAGATACTTGCGACAATGTATCGCAGGATGCCATTCAGCACCTTCATGGCCAAAGTTGTAGAGTTTGCGGGGGACCTGATGAAGCTGGAACTTACTCGTCCTCCAGGGCCTGCAAGAACCATTGCCGAATTGCAACAACAGTAGCCAGATATTTGGGACAATGTATCGCAGGATGCCATTCAGCACCTTCATGGCCAAAGTTGTAGAGTTTGCGGGGGACCTGATGAAGCTGGAACTTACTCGTCCTCCAGGGCCTGCAAGAACCATTGCCGAATTGCAACAACAGGAGCCAGATACTTAGGACATTGTATCGCAGGATGCCATTCAGCACCTTCATGGCCAAAGTTGCAGAGTTTGCGGGGGACCTGATGAAGCTGGAACTTACTCGTCCTCCAGGGCCTGCAAGAACCATTGCCGAATTGCAACAACAGGAGTCAGATATTTGGGACAATGTATCGCAGGATGCCATTCAGCACCTTCATGGCCAAAGTTGTAGAGTTTGCGGGGGACCTGATGAAGCTGGAACTTACTCGTCCTCCAGGGCCTGCAAGAACCATTGCCGAATTGCAACAACAGGAGCCAGATACTTAGGACAATGTACCGCAGGATGCCATTCAGCACCTTCATGGCCAAAGTTGTAGAGTTTGCGGGGGACCTGATGAAGCTGGAACTTACTCGTCCTCCAGGGCCTGCAAGAACCATTGCCGAATTGCAACAACAGGAGCCAGATACTTGGGACAATGTATCGCAGGATGCCATTCAGCACCTTCATGGCCAAAGTTGTAGAGTTTGTGGGGGACCTGATGAAGCTGGAACTTACTCGTCCTCCAGGGCCTGCAAGAACCATTGCCGAATTGCAACAACAGGAGCCAGATACATGGGACAATGTATCGCAGGATGCCATTCAGCACCTTCATGGTCAAAGTTGTAGAGTTTGCGGGGGACCTGATGAAGCTGGAACTGACTCCTCCTCCAGGGCCTGCAAGAACCATTGCCGAATTGCAACAACAGGAGCCAGATACTTGGGACAATGTATTGCGGGATGCCATTCAGCACCTTCATGGCCAAAGTTGTAGAGTTTGCGGGGGACCTGATGAAGCTGGAACTTACTCGTCCTCCAGGGCCTGCAAGAATCATTGCCGAATTGCAACAACAGGAGCCAGATATTTGGGACAATGTATCGCAGGATGCCATTCAGCACCTTCATGGCCAAAGTTGTAGAGTTTGCGGGGGACCTGATGAAGCTGGAACTTACTCGTCCTCCAGGGCCTGCAAGAACCATTGCCGAATTGCAACAACAGGAGCCAGATACTTAGGACAATGTATCCCAGGATGCCATTCAGCACCTTCATGGCCAAAGTTGTAGAGTTTGCGGGGGACCTGAAGAAGCTGGAACTTACTCGTTCTCCAGGGCCTGCAAGAACCATTGCCGAATTGCAACAACAGGAGCCAGATACTTGGGACAATGTATCGTAGGATGCCATTCAGCACCTTCATGGCCAAAGTTGTAGAGTATGCAGGGGACCTGATGAAGCTGGAACTTACTCGTCCTCCAGGGCCTGCAAGAACCATTGCCGAATTGCACAACAGGAGCCAGATACTTGGGACAATGTATCGCAGGATGCCATTCAGCACCTTCATGGCCAAAGTTGTAGAGTTTGTGGGGGACCTGATGAAGCTGGAACTTACTCGTCCTCCAGGGCCTGCAAGAACCATTGCCGAATTGCAACAACAGGAGCCAGATACTTGGGACAATGTATCGCAGGATGCCATTCAGCACCTTCATGGCCAAAGTTGTAGAGTTTGCGGGGGACCTGATGAAGCTGGAACTTACTCATCCTCCAGGGCCTGCAAGAACCATTGCCGAACTATAACAACAGGAGCCAGATACTTGGGACAATGTATCGCAGGATGCCATTCAGCACCTTCATGGCCAAAGTTGTAGAGTTTGTGGGGGACCTGATGAAGCTGGAACTTACTCATCCTCCAGGGCCTGCAAGAACCATTGCCGAATTGCAACAACAGGAGCCAGATACTTGGGACAATGTATCGCAGGATGCCATTCAGCACCTTCATAGTCAAAGTTGTAGAGTTTGCGGGGGACCTGATGAAGCTGGAACTGACTCGTCCTCCAGGGCCTGCAAGAACCATTGCTGAATTGCAACAACAGGAGCCAGATACTTGGGACAATGTATTGCAGGATGCCATTCAGCACCTTCATGGCCAAAGTTGTAGTGTTTGCGGGGGACCTGATGAAGCTGGAACTTACTCGTCCTCCAGGGCCTGCAAGAATCATTGCCGAATTGCAACAACAGGAGCCAGAGATTTGGGACAATGTATCGCAGGATGCCATTCAGCACCTTCATGGCCAAAGTTGTAGAGTTTGCAGGGGACCTGATGAAGCTGGAACTTACTCGTCCAGAGCCAGATACTTGGGACAATGTATTGCAGGATGCCATTCAGCACCTTCATGGCCAAAGTTGTAGAGTTTGCGGGGGACCTGATGAAGCTGGAACTTACTCGTCCTCCAGGTCCTGCAAGAATCATTGCCGAATTGCAACAACAGGAGCCAGATATTTGGGACAATGTATCGCAGGATGCCATTCAGCACCTTCATGGCCAAAGTTTTAGAGTTTGCGGGGGACCTGATGAAGCTGGAACTTACTCGTCCTCCAGGGCCTGCAAGAACCATTGCCGAATTGCAACAACGGGAGCCAGATACTTAGGACAATGTATCGCAGGATGCCATTCAGCACCTTCATGGCCAAAGTTGTAGAGTTTGCGGGGGACCTGATGAAGCTGGAACTTACTCGTCCTCCAGGGCCTGCAAGAACCATTGCCGAATTGCAACAACAGGAGCCAGATATTTGGGACAATGTATCGCAGGATGCCATTCAGCACCTTCATGGCCAAAGTTGTAGAGTTTGCGGGGGACCTGATGAAGCTGGAACTTACTCGTCCTCCAGGGCCTGCAAGAACCATTGCCGAATTGCAACAACAGGAGCCAGATACTTAGGACAATGTACCGCAGGATGCCATTCAGCACCTTCATGGCCAAAGTTGTAGAGTTTGCGGGGGACCTGATGAAGCTGGAACTTACTCGTTCTCCAGGGCCTGCAAGAACCATTGCCGAATTGCAACAACAGGAGCCAGATACTTGGGACAATGTATCGTAGGATGCCATTCAGCACCTTCATGGCCAAAGTTGTAGAGTTTGCAGGGGACCTGATGAAGCTGGAACTTACTCGTCCTCCAGGGCCTGCAAGAACCATTGCCGAATTGCACAACAGGAGCCAGATACTTGGGACAATGTATCGCAGGATGCCATTCAGCACTTTCATGGCCAAAGTTGTAGAGTTTGCGGGGGACCTGATGAAGCTGGAACTTACTCGTCCTCCAGGGCCTGCAAGAACCATTGCCGAATTGCAACAACAGGAGCCAGATATTTGGGACAATGTATCGCAGGATGCCATTCAGCACGTTCATGGCCAAAGTTGTAGAGTTTGAGGGGGACCTGATGAAGCTGGAACTTACTCGTCCTCCAGGGCCTGCAAGAACCATTGCCGAATTGCAACAACAGGAGCCAGATACTTAGGACAATGTATCGCAGAATGCCATTCAGCACCTTCATGGCCAAAGTTGTAGAGTTTGCGGGGGACCTGATGAAGCTGGAACTTACTCGTCCTCCAGGGCCTGCAAGAACCATTGCCGAATTGCAACAACAGGAGCCAGATATTTGGGACAATGTATCGCAGGATGCCATTCAGCACCTTCATGGCCAAAGTTGTAGAGTTTGCGGGGGACCTGATGAAGCTGGAACTTACTCGTCCTCCAGGGCCTGCAACAACCATTGCCGAATTGCAACAACAGGAGCCAGATACTTAGGACAATGTATCGCAGGATGCCATTCAGCACCTTCATGGCCAAAGTTGTAGAGTTTGCGGGGGACCTGATGAAGCTGGAACTTACTCGTCCTCCAGGGCCTGCAAGAATCATTGCCGAATTGCAACAACAGGAGCCAGATATTTGGGACAATGTATCGCAGGATGCCATTCAGCACCTTCATGGCCAAAGTTGTAGAGTTTGCGGGGGACCTGATGAAGCTGGAACTTACTCGTCCTCCAGGGCCTGCAAGAACCATTGCCGAATTGCAACAACAGGAGCCAGATACTTAGGACAATGTACCGCAGGATGCCATTCAGCACCTTCATGGCCGAAGTTGTAGAGTTTGCGGGGGACCTGATGAAGCTGGAACTTACTCGTCCTCCAGGGCCTGCAAGAACCATTGCCGAATTGCAACAACAGGAGCCAGATACTTGGGACAATGTATCGCAGGATGCCATTCAGCACCTTCATGGCCAAAGTTGTAGAGTTTGCAGGGGACCTGATGAAGCTGGAACTGACTCGTCCTCCAGTGCCTGCAAGAACCATTGCCGAATTGCAACAACAGGAGGCAGATACTTGGGACAATGTATTGCGGGATGCCATTCAGCACCTTCATGGCCAAAGTTGTAGAGTTTGCGGGGGACCTGATGAAGCTGGAACTTACTCGTCCTCCAGGGCCTGCAAGAATCATTGCCGAATTGCAACAACAGGAGCCAGATATTTGGGACAATGTATCGCAGGATGCCATTCAGCAGCTTCATGGCCAAAGTTGTAGAGTTTGCGGGGGACCTGATGAAGCTGGAACTTACTCGTCCTCCAGGGCCTGCAAGAACCATTGCCGAATTGCAACAACAGGAGCCAGATACTTAGGACAATGTATCGCAGGATGCCATTCAGCACCTTCATGGCCAAAGTTGTAGAGTTTGCGGGGGACCTGATGAAGCTGGAACTTACTCGTCCTCCAGGGCCTGCAAGAACCATTGCCGAATTGCAACAACAGGAGCCAGATACTTAGGACAATGTATCGCAGGATGCCATTCAGCACCTTCATGGCCAAAGTTGTAGAGTTTGCGGGGGACCTGATGAAGCTGGAACTTACTCGTCCTCCAGGGCCTGCTAGAACCATTGCCGAATTGCAACAACGGGAGCCAGATACTTAGGACAATGTATCCCAGGATGCCATTCAGCACCTTCATGGCCAAAGTTGTAGAGTTTGCGGGGGACCTGATGAAGCTGGAACTTACTCGTCCTCCAGGGCCTGCAAGAACCATTGCCGAATTGCAACAACAGGAGCCAGATACTTGGGACAATGTATCGCAGGATGCCATTCAGCACCTTCATGGTCAAAGTTGTAGTGTTTGCGGGGGACCTGATGAAGCTGGAACTGACTCGTCCTCCAGGGCCTGCAAGAACCATTGCCGAATTGCAACAACAGGAGCCAGATACTTGGGACAATGTATTGCGGGATGCCATTCAGCACCTTCATGGCCAAAGTTGTAGAGTTTGCGGGGGACCTGATGAAGCTGGAACTTACTCGTCCTCCAGGACCTGCAAGAATCATTGCCGAATTGCAACAACAGGAGCCAGATATTTGGGACAATGTATCGCAGGATGCCATTCAGCACCTTCATGGCCAAAGTTGTAGAGTTTGCGGGGGACCTGATGAAGCTGGAACTTACTCGTCCTCCAGGGCCTGCAAGAACCATTGCCGAATTGCAACAACTGGAGCCAGATACTTAGGACAATGTATCGCAGGATGCCATTCAGCACCTTCATGGCCAAAGTTGTAGAGTTTGTGGGGGACCTGATGAAGCTGGAACTTACTCATTCTCCAGGGCCTGCAAGAACCATTGCCGAATTGCAACAACAGGAGCCAGATACTTGGGACAATGTATCGTAGGATGCCATTCAGCACCTTCATGGCCAAAGTTGTAGAGTTTGCAGGGGACCTGATGAAGCTGGAACTTACTCGTCCTCCAGGGCCTGCAAGAACCATTGCCGAATTGCACAACAGGAGCCAGATACTTGGGACAATGTATCGCAGGATGCCATTCAGCACCTTCATGGCCAAAGTTGTAGAGTTTGCGGGGGACCTGATGAAGCTGGAACTTACTCGTCCTCCAGGGCCTGCAAGAACCATTGCCGAATTGCAACAACAGGAGCCAGATATTTGGGACAATGTATCGCAGGATGCCATTCAGCACCTTCATGGCCAAAGTTGTAGAGTTTGAGGGGGACCTGATGAAGCTGGAACTTACTCGTCCTCCAGGGCCTGCAAGAACCATTGCCGAATTGCAACAACAGGAGCCAGATACTTAGGACAATGTATCGCAGAATGCCATTCAGCACCTTCATGGCCAAAGTTGTAGAGTTTGCGGGGGACCTGATGAAGCTGGAATTTACTCGTCCTCCAGGGCCTGCAAGAACCATTGCCGAATTGCAACAACAGGAGCCAGATATTTGGGACAATGTATCGCAGGATGCCATTCAGCACCTTCATGGCCAAAGTTGTAGAGTTTGCGGGGGACCTGATGAAGCTGGAACTTACTCGTCCTCCAGGGCCTGCAACAACCATTGCCGAATTGCAACAACAGGAGCCAGATACTTAGGACAATGTATCGCAGGATGCCATTCAGCACCTTCATGGCCAAAGTTGTAGAGTTTGCGGGGGACCTGATGAAGCTGGAACTTACTCGTCCTCCAGGGCCTGCAAGAACCATTGCCGAATTGCAACAACAGGAGCCAGATATTTGGGACAATGTATCGCAGGATGCCATTCAGCAGCTTCATGGCCAAAGTTGTAGAGTTTGCGGGGGACCTGATGAAGCTGGAACTTACTCGTCCTCCAGGGCCTGCAAGAACCATTGCCGAATTGCAACAACAGGAGCCAGATACTTAGGACAATGTATCGCAGGATGCCATTCAGCACCTTCATGGCCAAAGTTGTAGAGTTTGCGGGGGACCTGATGAAGCTGGAACTTACTCGTTCTCCAGGGCCTGCAAGAACCATTGCCGAATTGCAACAACAGGAGCCAGATACTTGGGACAATGTATCGTAGGATGCCATTCAGCACCTTCATGGCCAAAGTTGTAGAGTTTGCAGGGGACCTGATGAAGCTGGAACTTACTCGTCCTCCAGGGCCTGCAAGAACCATTGCCGAATTGCACAACAGGAGCCAGATACTTGGGACAATGTATCGCAGGATGCCATTCAGCACCTTCATGGCCAAAGTTGTAGAGTTTGCGGGGGACCTGATGAAGCTGGAACTTACTCGTCCTCCAGGGCCTGCAAGAACCATTGCCGAATTGCAACAACAGGAGCCAGATATTTGGGACAATGTATCGCAGGATGCCATTCAGCACCTTCATGGCCAAAGTTGTAGAGTTTGCGGGGGACCTGATGAAGCTGGAACTTACTCGTCCTCCAGGGCCTGCAAGAACCATTGCCGAATTGCAACAACAGGAGCCAGATACTTAGGACAATGTATCGCAGGATGCCATTCAGCACCTTCATGGCCAAAGTTGTAGAGTTTGCGGGGGACCTGATGAAGCTGGAACTTACTCGTCCTCCTGGGCCTGCAAGAACCATTGCCGAATTGCAACAACAGGAGCCAGATATTTGGGACAATGTATCGCAGAATGCCATTCAGCACCTTCATGGCCAAAGTTGTAGAGTTTGCGGGGGACCTGATGAAGCTGGAACTTACTCGTCCTCCAGGGCCTGCAAGAACCATTGCCGAATTGCAACAACAGGAGCCAGATATTTGGGACAATGTATCGCAGGATGCCATTCAGCACCTTCATGGCCAAAGTTGTAGAGTTTGCGGGGGACCTGATGAAGCTGGAACTTACTCGTCCTCCAGGGCCTGCAACAACCATTGCCGAATTGCAACAACAGGAGCCAGATACTTAGGACAATGTATCGCAGGATGCCATTCAGCACCTTCATGGCCAAAGTTGTAGAGTTTGCGGGGGACCTGATGAAGCTGGAACTTACTCGTCCTCCAGGGCCTGCAAGAACCATTGCCGAATTGCAACAACAGGAGCCAGATATTTGGGACAATGTATCGCAGGATGCCATTCAGCAGCTTCATGGCCAAAGTTGTAGAGTTTGCGGGGGACCTGATGAAGCTGGAACTTACTCGTCCTCCAGGGCCTGCAAGAACCATTGCCGAATTGCAACAACAGGAGCCAGATACTTAGGACAATGTATCGCAGGATGCCATTCAGCACCTTCATGGCCAAAGTTGTAGAGTTTGCGGGGGACCTGATGAAGCTGGAACTTACTCGTTCTCCAGGGCCTGCAAGAACCATTGCCGAATTGCAACAACAGGAGCCAGATACTTGGGACAATGTATCGTAGGATGCCATTCAGCACCTTCATGGCCAAAGTTGTAGAGTTTGCAGGGGACCTGATGAAGCTGGAACTTACTCGTCCTCCAGGGCCTGCAAGAACCATTGCCGAATTGCACAACAGGAGCCAGATACTTGGGACAATGTATCGCAGGATGCCATTCAGCACCTTCATGGCCAAAGTTGTAGAGTTTGCGGGGGACCTGATGAAGCTGGAACTTACTCGTCCTGCAGGGCCTGCAAGAACCATTGCCGAATTGCAACAACAGGAGCCAGATATTTGGGACAATGTATCGCAGGATGCCATTCAGCACCTTCATGGCCAAAGTTGTAGAGTTTGCGGGGGACCTGATGAAGCTGGAACTTACTCGTCCTCCAGGGCCTGCAAGAACCATTGCCGAATTGCACAACAGGAGCCAGATACTTGGGACAATGTATCGCAGGATGCCATTCAGCACCTTCATGGCCAAAGTTGTAGAGTTTGCGGGGGACCTGATGAAGCTGGAACTTACTCGTCCTCCAGGGCCTGCAAGAACCATTGCCGAATTGCAACAACAGGAGCCAGATATTTGGGACAATGTATCGCAGGATGCCATTCAGCACCTTCATGGCCAAAGTTGTAGAGTTTGCGGGGGACCTGATGAAGCTGGAACTTACTCGTCCTCCAGGGCCTGCAAGAACCATTGCCGAATTGCAACAACAGGAGCCAGATACTTAGGACAATGTATCGCAGGATGCCATTCAGCACCTTCATGGCCAAAGTTGTAGAGTTTGCGGGGGACCTGATGAAGCTGGAACTTACTCGTCCTCCTGGGCCTGCAAGAACCATTGCCGAATTGCAACAACAGGAGCCAGATATTTGGGACAATGTATCGCAGGATGCCATTTAGCACCTTCATGGCCAAAGTTGTAGAGTTTGCGGGGGACCTGATGAAGCTGGAACTTACTCGTCCTCCAGGGCCTGCAAGAACCATTGCCGAATTGCAACAACAGGAGCCAGATACTTAGGACAATGTATCGCAGGATGCCATTCAGCACCTTCATGGCCAAAGTTGTAGAGTTTGCGGGGGACCTGATGAAGCTGGAACTTACTCGTCCTCCAGGGCCTGCAAGAACCATTGCCGAATTGCAACAACAGGAGCCAGATACTTGGGACAATGTATCGCAGGATGCCATTCAGCACCTTCATGGCCAAAGTTGTAGAGTCGCCACCAATCGTGTGTAACTTTTTCGTTATTTTACATCTTTGCCTCGACCGACAGGAACATCTTTAGAACTGTTGAAATACAATGTGTTACGCCAACATACGATAAGATAAATTAACGGATTCTACTTATAACGTGATAAATTACATAACGTTGCCGAGGTTGTGTATAGAAAGTTGTTGAAATGGCTCTAAGCACTATGGGACTTAATATCTGAGTTCATCAGTCCCCTCGACTTCGAACTACTTAAACCTAACTAGCCTAAGGACATCACACACATCCATGCCCGCGGCAGAATTCGAACATGCAACCGTAGCAGCATCGTGGTTTCGGACTGAAGCGCCTAGAACCGCTCGGTTGTGTATAGCGCCGACATCATACATAAAATGAAGTAAATTGGTTGTATACAGTTAACGTAATTTCTCTGGTCAGGCGCATCCTAAGATTAAACAATAAGAGATACCATTTCTTGTTGAGCTCGTAAAAGACCTATAGACACGCGCTTTCGTTGGAACTACCTCATGAAGCCTTATGTAAAGCCATGTAATACAAAAAAAACTAATGTTACTAATCTACGGCAAATACCCCCCGCTTTTTCGGGCGTTCATACATACAAGTCTAAAAACATACCCAGATACTAAAATTTTAAAGAGACGTAGTAAAATTACAAATTAACGCCCGAAAAAGCGGCAGATATTTGCCATAGTTTAGTGATATTAGTGTCTTATTGTAGTACATAACTTTATGTTAGGTTTCATGAGGTGGTTCCAACGAAAGAGCGTATCGATAGGGCTTTGAGTCGTTCAACAAGAAATGGTGTCTCTTGCTGTTTAATCTTAGGATGCACCTGGGCAGGGAGTTTACATTAACTGTACACAACCAGCTTACTCCATTTTATTTATGACGGCGGCGCTATACATAGCCCAATACTTGTAACGAGTGGCCCTCGCCCACGTAATGTAATTTACATGTTGTAAGTTGACTCTTTTAACTTATCTTATGCAAGATGGTGTAACACATTGTATTTCCATAGTCCTGACGATGCTCGCATTGGTCGAGTGAAACATGTAAAATAAAGGAGAAGTTACATGCGACTTGTAGGCGGCTCTTCAGTATTACTTCCTAACGGCCGCTGTTCTCGTTCAGGCAAATGCCTGCGCTCGCTACCTTTATGCTCGTTTGCATGGCAGAATACACTCCTGCGTTGATGCCAGAGATACACTGTGTATTCATGCGAATGTTTGCACCCTCTTTACTGTGACATGTGAGTTTCATTTGGTCTGAATTTGTTATCATGTACTCCTAAAACGATGAAATACCTATCACCGCGCTTGTCATTAAAATTAACGTGTCCTTGAGCGTGTTGCGCCGGCCGTGGTGGCCGAGCGGTTCTAGGCGCTTCAGTCTGGAATCGCGAGACCGCTACGGTCGCAGGTTCAAATCCTGCCTCGGACATGGGTGTTTGTGATGTCCTTAGGTTAGTTAGGTTTAAGTAGTTCTAAGTTCTAGGGGACTGATGACCTCAGCTGTTAAGTCCCATACTGCTCAGAGCCATTTGAACCATTTGAGCGTGTTGCAATTTTCCCGGCAGTGTATTATTTTTACACATGTTCTGTAACTTCTATACTCTGGGAACCAAAACATTTTATACACCTGATTAGAAGCATGTTGGTCCACCTACGGAACGGCATGCACCAGTTATTCCGTGTGACATGGATTGCTCGGAAGGTGTCGGGAGGTATATGGCACCTGATATCTAGACACAGATCACACAGTTCCGTACAGTATGGGCCGGCGTGTTATCACCGCGCAGCTGGCGCCATGTAGCTTCCCAGATGTGTTCAGTCGAGTTCAGGTAAGGCGAATTTAGTGGCAAAGAGGTTAATGTGCATTCACTGCCTCAAACCATTGTAGCACGATCTTGGACTTGTGACATGCACAGTTAACTTGCTGGAACATTCCATCGCCATCGGACAAGACATCACGCATGAAGGGGTGCAGGTCGTCCGCAATAATGATCACATAGTCCACAGATTTTATTACTGCCGCAGGTCCCATGGAAGCTCAGGTGAATGTCCCTCGTGTACACTGAGGTGATAGAAGTCGTGGGATATCGATGCGGACTTAATACATACGGGGTACAAAAGGGCAGTGCATTGACGGAGCTGTCGTGTGTACTCAGATTACTCATGTGAAAATGTTTCGGACGTGATTGTGGCCGCATGACAGGAATTAACAGACGATGAACCCGGAATGGTAGTTGGAGCTAGACACATTGGACACACCATTCCAGAAATCGTTAGGAAATTCAATATTCTGAGGTCCACAGCGTCAAGAATATGCCGAGAATTTCAAATTTCAGACGTTACCTCTCACCACGATCAACGCAGTGGTCGACGGTCTTCACTTAAGGACCGAGAGGAGCGGCTTTTGCGTAGACCTGTCAGTGCTACCAGACAAGCAACACTGAGTGAAATAAGCGCAGCAATCAATGTGAGACGTACGACAAACGTATTCGTTAGGACAGCGCGGCGAAATTTGGCGTTAATGGGCAGCAGACGACCGACGTGAGTGCCTTTGTTAGCAGTACGACATCGCCTGCAGCGCCTCTCGTGCGCTCTTGACCGTAGAAAACCGTGGTCTGGTCAAATGAGTCCCGATTTCAGCTGGTAACAGCTGATCGTAGGGTTCGAGTATGGCGCAGACCCTACGAAGCCATGAATCCAAGTTGACAAGCCACTATCCAAGTTGTGGCTCCATAAAGGGGTGTGGGCTGTGTTTATTACATGGAATGGATTGAGTCTTCTGGTCCAACTGACCCGATCATTGACTGGAAACGGTTATGTTCGGCTACTTGGAGACAATTTGCAGCCCAATAAGCATGGAGTTTTTACAGATGACATATTACCGGGGCACAGTTGTTCGCTACTTGGTGGAAGAACATTCTGGACAATTTGAGCGAATGAATTGGCCACCCAGATTGCCCGAGATGAATCCCATCGAACATTTATAGTACGTAAGCGAGAGGTCATTTCGTGCAGAAAATCCTGCACTGACCACACTTTCGCAGTTATGGACAGCTATAGAGGCAGCATGGCTCATATTTTTGCAGGAGACTTCCGACGACTTAGTGAGTCCATGCTACGTCCAGCTGCTGCACAACGCCGGGCAAAAGGAGATTCCGACACGATGGTAGGAGGTCCCTGCGACCTTGGCGCGGTGCATGTTTCGTGCAGCTGTTCCCGTGGAAGACAGCGTACCCAGAAACGACCATCAGCATGGTGTATCAAGATACGTGAGTCATCCTTCCAGGTCGACAAGTTTCCATTGATCCACGGTGCTCATTAATGAGAACGTGCCCTCTGCGATCGCAATAGACGATGTCATTGGGTCAATATGGGAACACGTACAGCTCCTCTGCCGTAGAACCTTGTGTTCAAAAAATTTGCGCTGAATGGTGTGCTCCGAAACAGCTGTGCCAGCAACAGCACTGATTTCATACACGTGAAATGTATTCGCAGTTGCGATTATGAACAACTATCAGCTGTTTAACCCTTTCGGGACGGAGCGCATGCCCGCATCTCGTAGTCGTGCGGTAGCGTTCTCGCTTCCCACGCCCGGGTTCCCGGGTTCGATTCCCGGCGGGGTCAGGGATTTTCTCTGCCTCGTGATGGCTGGGTGTTGTGTGCTGTCCTTAGGTTAGTTAGGTTTAAGTAGTTCTAAGTTCTAGGGGACTGATGACCATAGATGTTAAGTCCCATAGTGCTCAGAGCCATTTGAACCATTTGAACCACGGAGCGCGTTTCCCCAAAGCGGAGCAATTTGGCGGTGCTGTGAGGGTTCCATATCCCTTAGGTTTCTTTTATCGCTTATAAAATCTACAGCTTTTGACTTATCGGTGTAATTTTTTTAAAATGAAGCTTAAAACACGCTATTTTCATTATTCTATATCGCGCACTTTTTGACTTGGCGATGGTGTCAAAGCAAAAAAAATTAAAAATTTGATTTTTTTTACTTTTTTAGTTGAGAGGTGATGCATTGAATTAGGCATATTAAAATTAGTTGTATCTTATTCTTTAAAGTTTTAGATTTAAAACGACATTCCCTCCCTAGGCCCGACAAGACGCCTCCGGAAACGCGGCAAGGTAGGAGTAGGCAAAATGCAACAGGGAATAACAATATTAATGTGCTAATAGTAAACTGCAGGTGCGTCCATAGAAAGGTCCCAGAATTGCTCTCTTTAATAAACGGTCACAATGCGCACATAGTACTGGGGACAGAAAGTTGGCTGAAACCAGATGTAAACAGTAATGAAATTCTAAACTCAATTGGAATGTATACCGCAGAGACAGGCTGGACAGTGAAGGGGGAGGCGTGTTTATAGCGATAAGAAGTTCAATAGTATCGAAGGAAATTGACGGAGATCCGAAATGTGAAATAATTTGGGTGTGTCTATAGGCCCCCTGGCTCAGCAGCTGTTGTAGTTGAGCACCTGAAGGATAATTTAGAAAGTATTTCGAGTAGATTTCCCCACCATGTTATAGTTCTGGGTGGAGATTTTAATTTGCCGGATATAGACTGGGAGACTCAAACGTTCATAACGGGTGGCAGGGACAAAGAATCCAGTGAAATTTTTTTAAGTGCTTTATCTGAAAACTACCTTGAGCAGTTAAACGGAGAACCGACTCGTGGCGATAACATATTAGACCTTCTGGTGACAAACAAACCCGAACTATTTGAAACAGTTAACGCAGAAGAAGGAATCAGCGATCATAAAGCGGTTAATGCATCGATGATTTCAGCCGTAAATAGAAATATTAAAAAAGGTAGGAAGATTTTTCTGTTTAGCAAAAGTGATAAAAAGCAGATTTCAGAGTACCTGACGGCTCAACACAAAAGATTTTTCCCAAGTACAGATAGTGTTGAGGATCAGTGGACAAAGTTCAAAACCATCGTACAATATGCGTTAGATGAGTATGTGCCAAGCAAGATCGTAAGAGATGGAAAAGAGCCACCGTGGTACAACAACCGAGTTAGAAAACTGCTGCGGAAGCAAAGGGAACTTCACAGCAAACATAAACATAGCCAAAGCCTTGCAGACAAACAAAAATTACGCGAAGCGAAATGTAGTGTGAGGAGGGCTATGTGAGAGGCGTTCAATGAATTCGAAAGTAAAGTTCTATGTACTGACTTGGCAGAAAATCCTAAGAAATTTTGGTGTTATGTCAATGCGGTAGGTGGATCAAAACAAAATGTCCAGACACTCTGTGACCAAAATGGTACTGAAACAGAGGATGACAGACTAAAGGCCGAAATACTAAATGTCTTTTTCCAAAGCTGTTTCACAGAGGAAGACTGCAGTGTAGTTCCTTCTCTAGATTGTCGCACAGATGACAAAATGGTAGATATCGAAATAGACGACAGAGGGATAGAGAAACAATAAAAATCGCTCAAAAGGGGAAAGGCCGCTGGACCTGATGGGCTACCAGGTCGATTTTACACAGAGTACGCGAAGGAACTTGCCCCCCTTCTTGCAGCGGTGTACCGTAGGTCTCTAGAAGAGCGTAGCGTTCCAAAGGATTGGAAAAGGGCACACATCCCCGTTTTCAAGAAGGGACGTCGAACAGATGTGCAGAACTATAGACCTATATCTATAACGTCGATCAGTTGTAGAATTTTGGAACACGTATAATGTTCGAGTATAATGACTTTTCTGGAGAATAGAAATCTACTCTGTAGGAATCAGCATGGGTTTCGAAAAAGACGATCGTGTGAAACCCAGTTCGCGCTATTCGTCCACGAGACTCAGATGGCCATAGACACGGGTTCCCAGGTAGATGCCGTGTTTCTTGACTTCCGCAAGACGTTCGATACAGTTCCCCACAGTCGTTTAATGAACAAAGTAAGAGAATATGGACTATCAAACCAATTGTGTGACTGGACTGAAGAGTTCCTAGATAACAGAACGCAGCATGTCATTCTCAATGGGGAAAAGTCTTCCGAAGTAAGAGTGATTTCAGGTGTGCTGCAGGGGAGTGTCATAGGACAGTTGCTATTCACAATATACATAAATGACCTTGTGGATGACATCGGAAGTTCACTGAGACTTTTTGCGGATGATGCCGTGGTATATCGAGAGGTTGTAACAATGGAAAATTGTACTGAAATGCACAAGGATCTGCAGCGAATTGATGCATGGTGCAGGGAATGACAATTGAATCTCAATGTAGACAAGTGTAATGTGCTGCGAATACATAGAAAGAAAGATCCCTTATCATTTAGCTACAATATAGCAGGTCAGCAACTGGAAGCAGTTAATTCCATAAATTATTTGGGAGTACGCATTAGGAGTGATTTAAAATGGAATGATCATATAAAGTTGATCGTCGGTAAAGCAGATGCCAGACTGAGATTCATTGGAAGAATCCTAAGGAAATGCAATCCGAAAAAAAGGAAGTAGTTTACAGTAGGCTTGTTCGCCCACTGCTTGAATATTGCTCAGCAGTGTGGGATCCGTACCAGATAGGATTGATAGAAGAGATAGAGAAGATCCAACGGAGAGCAGCGCGCTTCGTTACAGGATCATTTAGTAATCGCGAAAGCGTTACGGAGATGATTGATAAACTCCAGTGGAAGACTCTGCAGGAGAGACGCTCTGTAGCTCGGTACGGGCTTTTGTTGAAGTTTCGAGAACATACCTTCACCGAGGAGTCAAGCAATATATTGCTCCCTCCTACGTATATCTCGCGAAGAGACCATGAGGATGAAATCAGTGAGATTAGAGCCCACACAGAGGCATACCGACAATCCTTCTTTCCACGAACGATACGAGACTGGAATAGAAGGGAGAATCGATAGAGGTACTCAAGGTACCCTCCGCCACACACCGTCAGGTGGCTTGCGGAGTATGGATGTAGATGTAGATGTAGACATATAAAATACAATTTTATCTCTTATGGGACGTCCGTAGGAAGAAAAATAAAAAGTTCATTTTGAGGGATGAAAAATTTAATTTATGTCAATAAACTACAGAATTTCATGAAATTCGCTTAAAACAAACTTTTCAACTTTGGCATGTCGATTTTTCGATAGGCAACCATATTTTACAAGTCCTTTCGATGCTTTGCTACTTTGTGATACCTGTTGAAGCACTCAAGCACACGAAGAGAAGGGTTGGACGGACAAGTTTCGCAAAAAAGGGGGGACCGTTTTCGCCCTCCTGGCTTGGAGTGATTACTGCAAACGACACAGTCACCCTCTATTCTTGCGATAGCATGCTACAGGCCGTCCATGCTGTGTGGGTCACGATGATCAGAGCGTGGCCTCTTCCTCGATGGGCCACAAGCTCCTTGACGAGGCTCTTCCAAAACTGCAAAAGACTCTTTTCTTTCCTATGATCACATATACACTACTGGCCATTAAATATGCCACACCACGAAGATGACGTGCTACAGACGCGAAATATAACCGACACGAAGAAGATGCTGTGATATCCAAATGATAAGGTTTTCAGAGCATTCACACAAGGTTGGCGCCGGTGGCGACACCTACAACGTGCTGACATGAGGAAAGTTTCCAACCGATTTCTCATACACAAACAGCAGTTGACCGGCATTCTAGGCCAGACGGAGTGGCCGTGCGGTTCTACGCGCTACAGTCTGGAGCTGAGCGACCGCTCCGGTCACAGGTTCGAACCCTGCCTCGGGCATGGATGTGTGTGATGTCCTTAGTTCTAAGTTCTAGGTGACTGATGACCTCAGAAGTTAAGTCGCATAGGGCTCAGAGCCATTTGAACCATTTTTGACCGGCGTTGCCTGGTGAAACGTTGTGATGCGTACCATCACGTTTCCGACTTTGATCAAGGTCGGATTGTAACATCGCGATTGCGGTTTATCGTAACGCGACATCGCTGCTCGCGTTGGTCGAGATCCAATGACTGTTAGCAGAATATGGAATCGGTGGGTTCAGGAGGGTAATACGAAACACCGTGCTGGATCCCAACGGCCTCGTATCACTAGCAGTCGAGATGACAGGCATCTTATCCGCATGGCTGTAACGGATCGTGCAGCCACGTCTCGATCCCTGAGTCAACAGATGGGGACGTTTGCAAGACAACAACCATCTGCACGAACGGTTCGAAGACGTTTGCAGCAGCATGGACTATCAGCTCGGAGACTATGGCTGCGGTTACCCTTGACGCTGCATCACAGACAGGAGCGCCTGCCATGGTGTACTCAACGACGAACCTGGGTGCACGAATGGCAAAACGTCATTTTTTCGGATGAATCCAGGTTCTGTTTACAGCATCATGATGGTCGCAGGTGTGTTTGGCGACATCGCGGTGAATGCACACTGGAAGCGTGTATTCGTCATCGCCATACTGGCGTATCACCCAGCGTGATGGTATGGGGTGCCATTGGTTACACGTCTCGGTCACATTTTTTTCGCATTGACGGCACTTTGAACAGTGGACGTTACATTTCAGATGTGTTACGACCCGTGGCTCTACCCTTCATTAGATACATGCGAAACCCTACATTTCAGCAGGATAATGCGCGAGCGCATGTTGCAGGTCCTGTACGGGCCGTTCTGGATACGGAAAATATTCGACTGCTGCCCTGGCCAGCACATTCTTCAGATCCCTCACCAACTGAAAACGTCTGGTAAATGGTGGCTAGCAACTGGCTCGTCACAATACGCCAGTCACTACTCTTGATGAACCGTGGTATCGTGTTGAAGCTGCATGGGCAGCTGTACCTGTACACACCAACCAAGCTCTGTTTGACTCAATGCCCAGGCGTATCAAAGCCGTTATTACGGCCAGAGGTGGTTGTTCTGGGTACTGATTTCTCAGGATCTATACACCCAAATTGCGTGAAAATATAATTACATGTCAGTTCTAGTATAATATATTTGTCCATTGAATACCCGTTTATCATCTGCATTTCTTCTTGGTGTAGAAATTTTAATGGACAGTAGTGTAGCTTGTTTTATCCTAAGTTTTGGCCATATACCTTAAGACTCAGAACTTTGTGACCATGGATAATCTTGACAAAGGTGTGCAGTTCTAATGTTTATGAATCTTCTGAATGATAAGATCAGAAGTTTTCATTCTAATAGTTTTCTGGCATCACTTGCCATCATGTCACATTTCTTTTTGTTGCGACTGAAAACGTCGTTGCTGGATGGAAGGAATGGTTAGTTACTTCAATTCCTTATGAGTATACTACAAAAACTCATTCAGTTTTTGACGATTGCAACAGGTATTATTGCGCCAGTAATTGTTGTTATAGCTTTCTCTTAAATATTAAATGAACTATCCGTTCAAATTTGAAAATACGGATTACAGATAGAAAGGCCTGTAATTGCCTGAGAAGAGATTGTTACTAGTTTTAAATTATTCCATTCTTAAATGGAGCGCTTTGTATGTTAAGTACAAAGCACAAAATGTAAATACTCCGACATCGAATCTTCCTATTTAGATGTACGTACACGTGTAGTCAACTTGCAGATGTTTGGAGCTACATAATGAATAGATGAATAACAGATTGAGGAGAAAGTCTTTTAGCTAGATATATAGCTAGATATATGTACCACATATGTCTTTGGACGACATAAAACATGTAGTTCAATTTACTTCACTATCTTGCCGATCATGCCTCTATGGTTTCTAAACTCTTTGGTCGTAACAGCAATGGTTTTCATTGTACAAGTAAAAAAGGTTTTACCAGGCACCTACCAAATTTGTTTATTTGTATACGGGTTTCAGAGCATTTAAACTTCAGTTTCATTGATTTGTACAAATATTCTGTTGATCATCACAAACGCAAGTTGTTCTGTATAGCTTGACTGATGTGTGTGAACTACGATTCGGAAAAGTCTCAAGCTATGGTTTTTACAAAACTATTCTATGTCCTTCCAACTTGAGCATCCAAGGAATCATTCTTCCTGAGCTCCAATCGCGAATGGAATGAGAAAAAATCGTAATTCGTGCCACACTGGAATCTCATCTGCCCGGTCATCCGTGGTTTCCCTTAATTTCTGAAGACAAATTCTAGGTTGGTTATTTGAGACAGACACGTCTGATTTTATTCCCAACCTTTCTCAATCCGAGATTGTAATGCATCTAAAATAATCTCATCTTAGACGGGACGCCTTTCTTTTTATCGTGATCCATTGTAGCAAAAAACCTAGAGGTTCCAGAAAATGTTCTTTATTTACATCCTGTCGAGTTTTACATTCATCGTTTTACTATGTACACAAGTTAAAAGGCGTGGTAGGGAAGGAAGACGTAGCACCGACTGAACGATATGATTCTGAATTCGCGGTGACGTTATTTTGGATTTAAGCAGAACCTAAAGTCAAGTGTGTCATACTAGGCCCGATAAAATTATACTTGTATTACCTTTGATAAGTGATGATATCTATATCCTGCTTCCCTAGGCTTCTGTGCCATACTCAAGAGAGACAAAAACTTTCTGTCAGTCCTCTATCTCTACGAGACGTGTTTTTTAAGTAAATACCGTTTTGAAATTTAAAAAAGACGTGCTAAGATGTCTCAATAACTTTATTTTTACATGAAAGCCTGTACCTTAATCTACTTTTCTACATAATATCCGTCAATATTGAGGCACTTGTCATAACATTGTACCAGTTTTTGAATACTCTCCTCACAGAAGTCTACCGCCTGACTGCTGCATCATCACTGTTTTGACTTCGTCATCGTCTTGAAGACGCTGACCGCCCAGGTGTTTCTTCAAGTGCAGGAACAGATGGTGGCCACTGGGCGCAAGATCGGGGCTGTACGGAGGATGATCTAGAGTTTCCCATCGAAAAAATGTGATGAGATCTTTGGTCTGATTCGCCACATGTGGACGGGCATCGTCTTGCAGTAAAACGATGCCCTTGCTCAACTTCCATGGACTGTTGCTTTGATTCTGGTGTAACGTAGGCCACCCATGTTTCATCGCCCAAGTCAATGCACTGTCTGAACGTTTGGTTTTGTGCACATCCGTCAACATTTTCTGTACCCAACGTGCGCACAATTTTCGGTAATCCAATTGCTCGGTCACAATGCCATACAACACACTACGAGAAACATTAGGAAAGTCATCCCGCAAGGAGGAAATCGTAAAGCGTCTGATTTCTCTCACCTTATTGCCCACTTCCTGCACCAAACATTCATTAACGACCGTAGGACGCCCACTCCGTTGTTCACCATGCACATTTGTGCGGCCATCTTTAAATACTCTCACCCACTTTCTTACCATTCCATCACTCATAATGTTTTCTCCGTAAACTGCACAGATCTCACGATGAATATCGATCGCTTTAAGGCCTTTAGCGCTAAGAAATCTTAGCCCGTACTTCACAGTCGGCGGGACTCAACGATTATCGGAGGCATCTTAAACACTCAGTACACAACGTAAACAAGGAAGAATCAGACTGTAACGGCATCAGTGCGTAGATTAAGGTACAGGCTTTCATGTAAAAATAAAATTATTGAGATATCTTAGCACGTCTTTTTTTTAAATTTCAAAACAGTACTTACTTAAAAAACAAGCCTCGTACCTTAGAACTAGAACACTTGAAGAGTTAACTCGACGTTTACAAATGTGATTTGATTTCGGATAAACGCAAGTCTCAGAAGTTAAGAGGCGGAAATCTATGTCAGCGACTTTTGCCAACTGTCCAGTTATGCAGTTCGCCCACGATTGCCGCTAACTGATCTAGGCCAACAAGCTCTTGCACCTTTGGCCTTTCACTTTCTCGGCACTGGTGTTAAATGTAGCGTATACCACTGCGTACCGCGTAACTGGAGCGGAAACACTGCGTATAAAAAGAAGCACAACACAGGATCATTTGCTGTCAGCCGCAGAAGAAATGAATTACACGCGTTAGAAATATATCGAGCGAAGCGGCCGTTAAAACTGCAACAATATGAAGACTGTATGCGACAATCGTCAAAGTGGCTTCAAGTGTACTCATGCTGGGATATGCAAATTATTAGTATTTCAACGCAACCGGACAAAGTACAGGGTGGTTATAATTAAACTTTCGCTACTTGAAGCAGCATAGACGGAAAACTATTTACCGTATGGGTACCCAACTTTGTAGGAATGATGTTCAGACAATGCGCTGCATTGTGAGTAGTATCAGTGTCATTACTGCCGGCCGGAGTGGTCGTGCGGTTCTAGGCGCTACAGTCTAGAACCGAGCGACCGCTACGGTCGCAGGTTCGAATCCTGCCTCGGGCATGGATGTGTGTGATGTCCTTGGGTTAGTTAGGTTTAATTAGTTCTAAGTTCTAGGCGACTGATGACCTTAGAAGTTAAGTCGCATAGTGCTCAGAGCCATTTGAACCATTTGAACCAGTGTCATTACTTGCCATTAGGCGCCGGTTCTGGTACGACGACGTGCGACTGAAACACAAGCATCAGTGTGCATTACAGCTGCAGTCAGTCAACATGGGTCTGGACAATGTGATCTGGACTTTACGCGTACAGCTTTTTTACCATAACAGCGACAGTGCTGCTGTCCTTCGATAGTATTGGCGCATTAAAGGAATACGGAGAGATTATCTTTCCGCATCGGGGTTGAAGGGCGTGATCGGAAGTTCGAATTAACTGGCGATTTGAGAATTGTTCCTGATAGAGACAGAGGGCAAATTGCTCCTCAAATTGTTGTAGAAACTACTGTAGCCATGGCTGAGAATGCTGGATGCAATATGCATTCTTCAAGCGGTGCACGAGCTGTATCATGACAGCTGAACATTCCATAGCCCACTGTTGGTAAGTGCTGCGAACAATTACGAAATGGTACCTGTAGTGAGGTTCAAAGCTGTCGTAGATGCAAATGGTCGTCACATTGAGCGATGTTTGCAACCTGGAACGTAAACATGGTACGCAATTAACAAATGTGTCCTCTCGTGTGTAAATTAAAATGTGTTTCTTTCAATGGTTCATTCGTTATTTCTCTTCCGCATGTCCCTACAAAAATTTTCGTGAAGTTGTGTTCTCCTGCGATCAGTTATTTTTTTATTTTTCATGGGACCTCTCTCAAGTAGGGAAAGTATAATTATAATCTGCCTGTAAGTAGGAGTAACGCCATCTACCTATAGGGGGGAGGGGGGGTTTTTTGGGGGGGGGAGGTAAAGTCACACATTTTCATTTTTCCTAATATTGTGGTCAATGACAGCTATATTATCCCGCGATTTCATAATGAAGTCGTAGCTTGGGTTGATACTATAACCCATCCACATTACAGCTCTATCTGACTACTAATTACAGAGAAATTTACAGTTTAGCTGAAACAAAAACCGCAGGGTTTTACCCCACTAAATGGGGTAAAGCCTCACAGTATGTGAGATAAACATGTATAGCTGCGTAATAAAAACACTTTAAACAAGCCTTTATAACATTAGTGTGTTGTAGCCAAGTGACGCAACAAAATATTGAACTGAAATGTTTCGTAAATTTGAACATAATGCTTAAAAATACTTGTACAAAAATAAGACTTGCTTCTCCACGAAAGGAGGATTCATAGGGTAACCTGAAAGAGTTCAATTACTGAGGCTAAGCTATCTGGTACCTAGTAAATACTGTAGAGTAGGATAACATGAAAGAGTTCAGCTACTGAGGCTAAGCTATTTGCCGGCCTTTGTGACCGAGCGGTTCTAGGCCTTTCCGTCCGAAACCCACTCTGCTGCTACGGTCGCATGTTCGAATCCTGTCTCGGACATGGATGTGTGTGATGTCCTTAGGTTAGTTAGCTAGTTCTAAGTCAAGTGGACTGATGACCTCACATGTTAAGTCCCATAGTTCTTAGAGCCATTTGAACCATTTGATAAGCTATCTAGAACCTTGTAAATACTGTAATTTTGTTAATTTCTCTGATTCTTACTTGAAGTCCCAGGCTCTTTTTCTTATTCTTCGGATACTTCCACGCCAAATAGCAAGTCCATATCTGTATTTGAGCTACTGTCATAATATGGTAAATCTGACTCTGAAGAATAATCAGGCAGCTGTTTTATCTACAGTCTTCCTTTTTTTGCACTAATGTAGTGAAATGCAGCTTACGTCGTTTTGTTTGTATAG
Source organism: Schistocerca nitens (assembly GCF_023898315.1). NCBI lineage: Eukaryota > Metazoa > Arthropoda > Insecta > Orthoptera > Acrididae > Schistocerca > Schistocerca nitens. Next base: position 692,303,030 of record NC_064617.1, read on the forward strand.
TACACTGTTTTGTTTCTCGGGCACTTCATTCCTTCTCGGTGGCAAGTTTTTCTTTTCGCATGCATTATTCTTCTATTCGTTCTTTACGGGGTGTCGACGTTAGAAGCACAGATTCCAATGCTCTGCCAGAAAGTTTCCCTCACATCTTAATTTTAGTCGGCGAAATTATATTCTCAGTAGAGATAATCTCACGCAGTGTGTGTTGGATGTCATCTTTTGCGGAGATTATTATTGAAGAATTGTCGTCACATTGTTGGAGTTGCTGGGATTTACCCCAAAACACTTGCGGGCATTTGCGCCATTTCGTGTTTTTCTGATAATGCGGCGTTGTTGAGTTTGGGGACCAACTTGAACAATATTATTTCCACGCGAAAGTGAAGCTTAAATGCAGTAGCATCAACGAGTAATTCGTTGATTCTTCTTTTTGAAATCCTACATTATACAATGTTCAAGTAAAACTTCGGAAACATGTAAGTAGTAAAAAACTGACTTACATCATTTTCCCACCTCTGGAGCGCCGTGCTGCGAGGCACTTACGTGGAACAATAAGTTAAAACCAGGGTTGTCACGTCCTTCCATTCCTCTGTAGCCAATTGTTGAAAGAAATAGCCAAAATATCGCCATCTTTTTATGGTAAAAATAGCCAAACTATATCAATTTTAATCAATTAACTTAGCTGTACCAGTTTCAGATTAAACTGTCATATAACTCGACAGCGACAATCCTGAAATAAGTTAAATGAGCTGTCTGCTAACACACGCTCCAGCAGGCTCACATTCACACACGCCACACTGGACACAATGAGGAACCTTCTTCTTCAAAAACATATTTCTCGAATGCAGGCACACGAACAACAGAGCTACGAAGCCAGTAAAATATATTCACATTACACGAGAATCTGAAGATACAGTAGTTACTAAATTCAAATATAGTTACATTTGAAACTTCCTGGCAGATTAAAACTGTGTGCCCGACCGAGACTCGTACTCGGGACCTTTGCCTTTCGCGGGCAAGTGCTCTACCATCTGAGCTACCGAAGCACGACTCACGGCCGGTACTCACAGCTTTACTTCTGCCAGTACCTCGTCTCCTACCTTCCAAACTTTACAGAAGCTCTCCTGCGAACCTTGCAGAACTAGCACTCCTGAAAGAAAGGATATTGCGGAGACATGGCTTAGCCACAGCCTGGGGGATGTTTCCAGAATGAGATTTTCACTCTGCAGCGGAGTGTGCGCTGATATGAAACTTCCTGGCAGATTAAAACTGTGTGCCCGACCGAGACTCGAACTCGGACCTTTGCCTTTCGCGGGCAAGTGCTCTACCAACTGAGCTACCGAAGCACGACTCACGCCCGGTACTCACAGCTTTACTTCTGCCAGTACCTCGTCTCCTACCTTCCAAACTTTACAGAAGCTCTCCTGCGAGACGAGGTACTGGCAGAAGTAAAGCTGTGAGTACCGGCCGTGAGTCGTGCTTCGGTAGCTCAGATGGTAGCAGATGGTAGAGCACTTGCCCGCGAAAGGCAAAGGTCCCGAGTTCGAGTCTCGGTCGGGCACACAGTTTTAATCTGCCAGGAAGTTTCATATCAGCGCACACTCCGCTGCAGAGTGAAAATCTCATTCTGGATAGTTACATTTAATTATCAAATTTATTACTTTGAGAACTTAGAACAGTTATAACATAAAACGATATATGAATCATTATACCAAACTTGCGCAAAGGATATTCTCATGCATAGCTTCGATTACAAAAAAATCTCTTTCATGTTCTTCAAAATTGCTGTTTAAAGCTGTTGAATACGTTGAGTTATTCAATCTTTCTAACATTTCTTTAGTACACGAAAAATTAGTACAATAGTTAGCGTGGAGATGAACTTTAATTCGTAACAATGCAGTAAGCATTTCTGTTTTCATTCTGTTTCTTTTGTTTTTGTTGCATCTACAATGCTGAACACACTTCCCACCGCAGCATTAAAAACAGGTAGTGACATCAGCAGTAAACGCAGATGCAGCTTACTCTTTGTAAACTACAAAGCCTCCAGCATTTCTGTGGTGTAAACCCGTTGGCCAAAATTTGTACGAACTTGTCAAAATGTCGCGTCCATAAAAATCAGCCCAGTTAACTTGATCAATGGACGTATACTGATTCTCAATAATATCCATATCATTTTTGTGTTAATATCTGTGAATGGTAAATCTTTGAAATTCACTGAAATTCACTTCTGGTGCTTATGACAGGTATACCTTAGCACTGAAATACTGGAGTTTCCTAAAACGATTCAAGTTTGTGGGCTACCTTTTTAGGAGATGGTAAATTAATATCGTAATTTATTGCGTTGCTCCGATCGGCAATTGAAGCAACTTTACCTCTTCGAGCTTAATTTTTGACAACACACAATAACATTCTGCCCCTAGATCTTTATCGTCTAGATCGTTTTCATCAGTACTAATTATTTCTTGCAAACCATCTTGCGCAAAAACAAGTTTGAAAACCATTCTAGCTAGTAACATGATCAATATGTTAACATCCTTATAGGCAAGCCCAGTTTCGACATTTGTGTGCTGAAAAATTGGATTGACGTAGTTACCTCCAAAAGAATAGGTTTCAAAAATATACAGGGTTTTTCCGAAGTGATGGTCAATATTCAGAGAGATGACAGGAATGTTCATTCGAAATAAAAAAGTCAAGTAAACTTGGGCTCTAAAACGCATACCTTAAGAGCTATAAGCAATGCTTGATCTTCAATTCTATGAAACAAATCTCTTCTACATCAAACTCTTTGATTTCCACATTTTGGGAAGTAGTTCAAATGGTTCTAAGCACTATGGGACTTAACATCTGAGGTCATCAGTCCCCTAGACTTGGAACTACTTAAACCTAACTAACCTAAGGACATCACACACATCCATGCGCAAGGTAGGATTCGAACCTGCGACCGTAGGAGCAGCGCGGTTCCGGAGTGAAGCGCCTAGAACCGCTCAGCTGGGAAGTAGTGGTATGTACCAAAACAAGAATAAAATGTTCAGTAAACATGTGCTCAAAAATGCATATCTCAAGAGTTATGAGCACTTGTTCATCTTCGCGACTTTGAAACACAACTCTTATAATGAACAAGTGCTCATAATTACACACGGCTCGGATGTCATAGCGTTTGTGATTTGGAAGGCAATGAAAACCATAGGAGAGAAGAGGAAGAACGAACACTGAGTAACGTATAGCAAATCTAAACTCAAATGACAGAAATAAAACCACTACGATAATAGTAAACAGCGCAAACATAATTCATGTATACAAAAGAAGATATTGCTTGAATGGCTCCACTATGATTCCTTTAAACTTTAGACTACGATTGGATTGATTAGTACATCCATAAACAACGCAAGCTGACATTTTTTGATGAAACAACTACGTCTCCACACAATCAAAGCGCTCAACACGGTTGAAACTGGGCACGGGCATATCAGGGTGACGTCAAGGGGGAAGTATCATTGCGGTGAACCACGGAGGTATGAATGCGGCGTATCTAATGTTTTAGGCTACTTCAAATGGCAGAGGTCGGCTTCAAGTTTGTGACGTAATGACAACTTCCTTCATTTTCTACCTCCATGAGCAAAATCGATCAACCCTCCATATGTAAGCTGTCAGCATAGCACGGTTCCCGAAATTTTATTTCCGTCTTATTGAAATTATGCCGCATGTAAACCATACAATTTAAAGATAGAACAATGCTTCAGATTACTGCAAAACCAAGAAGGGCACATGTAGAGGGAATAAATATAGTACGACATACTGTTGTTGATGTCATTGTTGTCTTCAGTCCGAATACTGGTTTGGTGCAGTTCTCCACGCCCAGCCCTGTTCGTCTCCAGATATTTACGGCTACGTACATCCTTTTGACCTTACTCACTATAGTCAAGCCTTGGTTTGCCATTGCTCTTCTTACGTCAATGTTCCCTTCCTTATCAAATTAACTATTCATCGACGCCTCAAAATGTGTCCTATCAATCAACCACTTGCTTTCGTCAAATTATGTCATAAATTTCTTTTCTCTCCAATTTGCTTCATAAATCTTACCCACTGGATTTACCCATACAATTTTCAGCATTCTTCCGTAGCACCACATTTAAAAGTTCGTATTCTCTTCTTGTTTGAACTGCTTATTGTCCATGTTTCTTTCCGTACAAGACTATATTCCAGACAACTACCATCTAAAACCCCTTCATAGCAATGAAGTTAATATTAGATGCTAACAAATTTCTCGTAAGAATGATTATGGTTGTAGAAATGCATATAATCTCTGATTTTAAAGCCAGTATGTTTCGGGAGCCGATTATTGCCGACTTGGTGTCGGCGTTCCAAAACATCCTAAAGGTGACCTACAGGATTCAGGACAGGATTCTATGCAGGCCAGTCCATTACAGGGATGTTATTGTCGTGTAACCGCTCTGCCGCAGGCCGTGCATTATGAACAGGTGCTCGATCGTGTTGAAAGATGCAATCGCTAACCCCGAATTGCTCTTCAACAATGGGAAGCAAGAAGGTACTTAAAACATCAATGTAGGCCTGTGTTGTGATAGTGCCACGCAAAACAACAAGGGGTGCAAGCCCCCTCCATGAAAAATGCGACACCATGGTTCAAATGGCTCTGAGCACTATGGGACTTAACATCTACGGTCATCAGTCCCCTAGAACTTAGAACTACTTAAACCTAACTAACCTAAGGACATCACACAACACCCAGTCATCACGGGGCAGAGAAAATCCCTGACCCCGCCGGGAATCGAACCCGCGACTACACCATGACACCACCGCCTCCGAATTTTACTGTTGGCATCACACACGCTGGCAGATGACGTTCACCGGGCATTCGCCATATCCACACCCTGCCATCGGATCGCCACATTGTGTACCGTGATTCGTCACTCCACACAACGTTTTTCCACTGTTTAGTCGTCCAATGTTTACGCTCCTTACTCCAAGCGAGGTGTCGTTTGGCAATTACCAGCGTGATGTGTGGTTTGTGAGCAGCCGCCTCACTACGAAATCTAAGTTTTCTCACCTCCCGCCTATCATAGTACTTGCAGTGTATTCTGATGCAGTTTGTAATTCCTATCTGATGGTCTGGATAGATATCTGCCTATTACACATTAGGAGCCTCTTCAACTGTCGGTGGTCTCTGTCAGTCAACAGAGGAGGTCGGCCATTACGCTTTTGTGCTGTAGGTGTCCCTTTACGTTTCCACGTCACTATCACATCGTAAACAGTGGACCTAGGGAGGTTTAGGAGTGTGAAAATCCCGCGTACAGACGTACGACACCCAATCACCTGACCACGTTCGAAGTCCATGTGTTTCGCGGAGCACTCCATTCTGCTCTCTCACGATGACTAATGACTACTGAGGTCGCTGATGTGGAGTACCTGGCAGTAGTAGCTCAATGCACCTAATATGAAAAACGTACGTTTTTGGGGGGTGTCCGGATACTTTTGATCACATAGTGTATGAGACTGGCGAAACACCATCCGACTTCAAGAATAATCTAGTTATTCCAGTTCCAAAATAGGCTGGTGCTGACAGGTGTGAATATTACCAAACCATCGTCTTAATGAAACGTGGTTACAAAATATTCACACGAAAGATTTACGGAAGAATTGAAAAACTCGTAGGGGCCGACTTTGAGAGAAGTAAGTTCTAGAATGACGCCAACGTAATTTTCGACGTGGAATATTTCATGGAGATGCAAAATGCTGTCTTTTACAACGAAAGTCTTTGCCATCTAATCCACTCTGAAAAAATGTTTCGCATCGAAGAATAACTACGAGGACGTGCTGAATAGTGATGTCTACGATTGAAAACTCTTAAAGCCTCTTAAATAATACAAACGTTGTTACCGTTATCTTTATTCTTCATCCCTACATATTTATTTCTCAACGTAGTCACCCTTGCGACGAACACATTTCTCGCAACGAAAACAGTTTGTTGATACTGTCACTGTCTCGCGGTTCTAGGCGCGCAGTCCGGAACCGTGCGACTGCTACGGTCGCAGGTTCGAATCCTGCCTCGGGCATGGATGTGTGTGATGTCCATAGGTTAGTTAGGTTTAAGTAGTTCTAAGTTCTAGGGGACTGATGACCACAGCAGTTGAGTCCCATAGTGCTCAGAGCCATTTGAACCATTTTTTGATACTGTCACTGTGGAATGTTTGTTGACGGAGCCACAATCTCACCTCCGCTTGTACTGCTTCAGCACTATCAAAGTGGGATCCTTGAAGGTATTCTTTAAGTGCTGGAAAGAGATGATCATTGGGTGGGACTAATTTGGGACTGTTTGGAGGAAAAATGTAAACGAGAGTTTTGGCGTCATTGAATGGGAGGCCCCTTGCGGGGCAGGTCCGGCCGCCCTGGCGCAGGGGTTATTACATTAGACGCCACATTGGGCGACCTGCGCGCCGGATGAGTATGAAATGAGGATGAAGACAGCTTAACACCCAGTTCCTGAGCGGAGAAAATCCCCGACCCAGCCGGGAATCGAACCCGGGCCCGTGGGACGGTAATCCGTCACACTGACCACTTTTTTTTCATTTTGTTCAGTATTGTTCGTTTCGTTTGATCTGGGCGGACATCACAAGACATCCGTTCAAGTTGATCGTTGATTCCTTTACTCAGTTTTTTATTACAGAGGGCGAGCAGCTACCGTGCCGGCATCACTCAGCTACCGGGGCGGACTGTTTGGAGGAAGAACGATGACAGCTCTCCTGTGTGTTCTGGCATTCTCGTGCTGTCCATGTGTGGATGAACTCTTCGAATTCGAAACTCGATTACAGCCCGCTGTTTCTCACGCACCGACATCGTTATGTTACGCACCGTCATGTTACGCGTAACAATTCAGAGTCCTCTAGCGGCAGAGAGCTGCAAGTATGCAGACATGAAGAATAAAGATGTAGAATGAGTTGCAAATACGCAGACATGAAGAATAAAGATGTAGAATGTTTCTAGAAAGAAATTTTCACTCTGCAGCGGCGTGTGCGCTGATATGAAACTTCCTGGCGGATTAAAACTGTGTGCCGGACCGAGACTGGAACTCGGGACCTTTGCCTTTCGCAGGAGAGCTTCTGTGACGTTTTGAAGGTAGGAGACGAGGTACTGGCGGAATTAAAGCTGTGAGGACGGAGCGTGAGTCGTGCTTGGGTAGCTCAGTTAGTAGCCTTTGGATATTTCGTGTCATCAGGGGCAATCTTCAAAGTCCGCTACAGCACTCTTTAACACTGCCTCCTGCAAAAGGTGGCCTCGGACTCGTCAACGTGCGGGCACGATCTTCTGCACTCTTTGCCCGTACTGTGTTGCGGCACTGGAGGGGGCCGGTCCCGTCCTTAACACGCAGTCTCTTAGATATCCTCCGACCAACTTCTCTTGCTCCACCGATCAATGTGGCACCTATTTCTCCATTATTGTACCACGTCGCCAGTTGTTTCATAGAACTTAGCTACGTTCGGGCCGATCTTCCAGTCACCCGTCCTCCCCGTACAAAAGATTATTATCGTTTGTTTATGCTGTCCAACCCTTGCGACCCTATGGTGCTACAGCATCCTGACATTAACTGGCGAACAGTTTGGCGGTGTGTGCATGCATCCTTTTTACCGTCGTCTGTGTCTGCACTCTGGTATATTTTAGTCTATGGCAAATTCCCGACTAATAGTCGACTTCATCGCATAGGACTGGCCACCTCCCTACTCTGCCCTGGCTGTCAAATCGAAGACACCGACGAGCACCGTCTTACGTGCCCCCTCAAACGAAACGTATGGCTCCTCGTCCAACGAATCGTGGGCTTTTACCTCCGTGTCCCGACAACGACGGTAACCCCAGATTTCTTATTGTTGTCCCAGACATTTCACTACCCTCTTGCTAAGCACCACACACTAATCTGGTTTCGAGGACAGGCTTTAGAATACCTCTTTCAGAGTGGTCCGCATACAGTCCTTGACTTCTGGTTCAAAGTTGTGACCGCGCATAGCATCCTTACCTCTAATGTTTTTGTTTAACTAACAATCATTTGTATATGTTTAAATGATGGTACCTTGAAGAACTGTTGCATTATATATATATATATATATATATATATATATATATATATATATATATATATATATATACTGTTAGTTTGTTCAATAAAGATTACTGCAAAAAAAAAAGTTGGTAGAGCACTTGCTCGCGAAAGGCAAAGGTCCCGAGTTCGAGTCTCGGTCCGAAACACAGTTTTAATTTGCCAGGAAGTTTCATGTAGAATGTTATTAACGTTCGTTTCATTTAAAAAGCTTTAAGAATTTTCAAATAAAAAGTAAGGTGGCATTACTTTTGAGCACGCCCTCGTAATTAGAGATCAGAAGGTTTCATGGTCGCCAGTCCAGAGTTCACCGTTGTCGTTGGGCGCACCAGTCATCGAACCACTCTGCTGCCGCCTCAGAGGAAGCCAGACGTCACTGCACTATCCATCTGGATATGTGACTTGCTGAAAACAGTACGAGAGATATATCCGTCTCAAACAATGCAACAAATCTGCGGTGGAAGAGCACCAGGAACAATGCAGGATGGAGATTGAATCCCGAGAGGCCCGCTTGTTGGCGAAAGAGCCGTTTAGCTTGAGGAGGAAGATTAGAGAGGCAATAGAAATACCCAAGTGACCCGACAACATGAATAGAGAAGACGGGTAGTGACTTCCAGCGTCTTGGCTGCCAGCAGTGACAGCTTCGCGGGACAGCTCTCACAAAGCAACAGGCGCGAGGCAGGCCACAGCGGCGGGGGGTTCAGAGCGCCGACGCGCCCTAGCCGACCTAGCCGACACTAGGCAGCTAGTAAACAGCGCTACGCCGGCCGCAGTGGCCGAGCGGTTCTAGGCGCTACAGTCTGGAACCGCGCGATCGCTACGGTCGCAGGTTCGAATCCTGCCTCGGGCATGGATGTGTGTGATGTCCTTAGGTTAGTTAGGTTTAAGTAGTTCTAAGTTCTAGGGGATTGATGACCTCAGAAGTTAAGCCCCATAGTGCTCAGAGCCACAGCGCTACGCTGCAGTCGCCGTTCAATTTCCTATCCGCCGATTTCACCGGTGGCAAGCAATAAAGGAAACTCCAATGGAAAACGCCTATTTCCGCCAATGACAAGACGCAACGCAAAGACCAATAAAAGAATACCTAATACCCTTCCTCCTCACCCCCATAACCAATGATAGCACTCATCCACAGTATATAAGTAACTAAACTAGCGCCCATTCAGCAGTTAGCAATACACCCTGAGGAAGGCGTCTTGCAATAGTTGCCGAAACGTCGGAATTTTATAGTTGACAATGCGGTCACACACCCAGAAGAATTTATTGACTGTGACAACGACCGCGGAAGCCTACGTTTACACTCTAAAATGGAATATTTACATGACCAGTCAGAATCGATATTGAGAAACCGACTTCGTGAATAACTCGTAAACGTGGTAACTGACGCCAGTGTCAGTTGTAATGACTGCCAGAACTCATCCCCACCGCGTCGTTATTACCGGGGCCAAATCGGCACGCGTAACCACTGGTTGTTTGTGGAAGTGTCTTAAGAATAAGCACTTCTTGTTCGCTAATCCGAGATGCGTTCATGTTCTTAGGTCTCCCATTTTATTTTTCGCAAAATAGCCTCACAGAGTCTCCGTAAAGCCGTACATACTTTCCATGCCGCGAATAATCTGTAGGAGCCCCTTTGGCCAATGGAAAGTCGCTTACGAAATAGTGGCACGGCTGGAGAACGTGCAACCACGGAGAGTCTTTCACCATTGAAAACATCGAAAAATCACTAGGAGCCAGGTCAAGTAAGGAGCATGAGAGATCACTTCAAATGTATTTTCACGAAGATACTCGTGTGTACGTTTGCCCGATTCGATGGTACATGGTCTTGAAAGATCACACGTGTAGCCTTTTCGCTCATTTTCCTCTAAATGCTGGGCAAGGCTTATTCCTCAGAACATTTTGGTGGCTGGCATGTAAAGCTCTATCGCACCTGTAACTACGGTGTCTTCTGGCGACATCTACATGGATACTATAAAAATCACATTTAAGTGCCTGGCAGAGGGTTCATCGAACCACCTTCACACAATTCTCTATTATTCCAAACTCGTATAGCGCGCGGAAAGAACGAACACCTTTATCTTTCCGTACGAGCTCTGATTTCCCTTATTTTATAGTGGTGATCGTTTCTCCCCATGTAGGTCCGTGTCAACAAAATATTTTCGCAATCAGAGGTGAAAGTTGGTGATTGGAATTTCGCGAGAAGATTCCGTCGCAGCTAATAACGCCTTTATTTTAATGATGTCCATCCCAAATCCCGTATCATTTCAGTGACACTCTCTCCCATATTTTGCGATAATACAAAACGCGATGCCCTTGTTTGAACTTTTTCCACGTACTCCGTCAGTCCTATTTGGTAAGGATCCCACACTGCGCAGCAGTATTCTAAAACAGGACGGACAAGCGTAGTGTAGGCAGTCTCTTCATTAGATTTGCTGCATCTTTTAAGTGTTCTGCCAATAAAACGCAGTCTTTGGTTCGCCCTCCCCACAACATTTTTTACGTATTCTTTCCAATTTAAGTTGTTCGAAATTGTAATTCCTAGGTATTTAGTTGAATTTACGGCCTTTAGATTTGACTGATTTGTCGTGTAACCGAATTTTAACGAATTCCTTTTAGCACTCATGTGGATGACCTCATACTTTTCGTTATTTAGGATCAACTGCCAATTTTCACACCATCTTTTCTAAATCGTTTTGCAATTTGTTTTGATCTTCTGATGACTTTCCCCAGTCGATAAACGACAGCGTCATCTCCAAACAACCTAAGACGGCTGCTCAGATTTTTTCCCAAATCGTTTATATAGTTAAGAACAGCAAAGGACCTATAATACTACTTTGGGGAACGCCAGAAATCACTTCTGTTCTACTCGATGACTTTCCGTCAGTTACTACGAACTGAGACCTCTGACAGGAAATCACAAATCCAGTCACGTAACTGAGACGACATTCCATAAGCACGCAATTTCACTACAAGCCGCTTGTGTGGTACAGTGTCAAAAACCTTCCGGAAATCCAGAAATACGGAATCGATCTGAAATCCCTTGTCAATAGCACTCAGCACTTCATGCGAATAAAGAGCTAGTTGTGTTTCACAAGAACGATGTTTTCTAAATCCATGTTGACTGTTTGTCAATAGACCATTTTCTTCGAGGTAATTCATAATGCTCGAACACAATATATATTTCAAAATCCTGCTGCATATCGACGTTAACGATATGGGCCTGTAATTTAGTGGATTACTCCTACTACCTTTCTTGAATATTGGTGTGACCTGTGCAACTTTCCAGTCTTTGGGTACGGATCTTTCGTCGAGCGAACGGTTGTATATAATTGTTAAGTAAGGAGCTAATGCATCAACATACTCTGAAAGGAACCTAATTGGTATACAGTCTGGACCAGGAGACTTGCTTTTTTAAGTGATTTAAGTTGCATCACTACTCCGAGGATATTTACTTCTACGTTACACATGTTGCAGGTGTTCTTGACTCAAATTCTGGAATATTTATTTCGTCTTCTTTTGTAAAGGCATTTCGGAAGGCTGTGTTTAGTAACTCTGCTTTGGCAGCACTGTCTTCGATAGTATCTCCATTGGTATCGCGCTAAGAAGGCATTGATAGTTTCTTGCCGCTAACATACTTCACATACGACCAGAATCTCTTTGGATTTTCTACCAGGTTTCGAGACAAAGCATCGTTGTGGAAACTGTTATATGCATCTCGCATTGAAGTTCGCGTTAAATTTCGAACTTCTGTAAAAGATCGCCAGTCCTGGGGATTTTGCGTCTGTTTAAATTTGGCATGTCTGTTTCGCTGTTTCTGCAACAGTATTCTGACCCGCTTTGTCTGCCAAGGAGAATCAGCTCCGTCCTTTGTTAATGTATTTGGTATAAATCTCGGAATTACTGCCGGTACTATCCATTTGAATTCAGGCCACATCTGGTCTACACTTATGTCATTAATTTGGAAGGAGTGTAGATTGTCATTCAGGAAGGCGTCAAGTGAATTTTTATCTGCTTTTTTGAATAGGAATATTTCTCGTTTATTTTTGGAGGATTTGGGGGTTACAATATTCAATCTCTCTACAACAACCCTGTGTTCAGTAATCCCTGATGCTCGTTATTAACTCAGGATTATTTGTTGTAACAGGTCATGTGTGTTTTCACAACCGTTTACTATTCTCGTGGGCTCGTGAACTAACTGCTCGAAATAATTTTCAGAGGATGCGTTTAGTACAATTTCGGATTATGTTTTATGCGACCCTTCGAAACAACTCCACTCTTGCTTCCATGATGTCCAACCGGCAGGTGCGAGGCCGAGTTGGTTTCGGGTCGTTATCATATGTGGTCTTCTTTGAGCTGCCGCACTCTTGAAAGCACATTCTTCACATGTACTAATGGGTGTCCCACCAAACAGGTGGAGAAGTGAAATATTATTCTCTGCTCTTGTAATGAAGCCGTAGCTATTTCTAATATTAAAAACATTCCTCAGTCTCGCCGCAACCGCTAGAGTCTTGTCGGATGAACAATGCTGCCGCTTATGGCACCTCATATAACAGGAGTGTCCCCGTATTTTAAGCCAGATTGCCTATTTCTATCTGCTCTTATTGCTGAGGAAACCACGGAGTCCTTTGAACTTGGACATACTGGGTGCATATAATTAAAGTGCAGCTACCTACCTAGGTCCATTGTGAACTGTATGGCACCGGAACTCGGGAGGCATGCTACGTGCACTGTTAAGTCTAGTTTACACGACACTAGGTTGCAGGCAACTGCGCCACTGGCCACTGCGCATGCGTGCCGCGTGTTGCGCAACTCGTTGGTGAAACTAAACACTTCCGGCGTGTTCCAACTTTGGCGACGGTGGTTGCATGAGTTTTGAGGTTGTGTGTGTTCGTAGAGTGTAGACAAACTGAAGTATGAAGTGGGGAACGGACACTAATGTTCGCTTTTTGGATATCTATGCTTTGCATAGGTGTTTGTGGGATTTCAGTGATGATGATTACAAAAATAAGCAACATATTGCTGCTCCTGAGACCGTCATGTGCGATCACAACACAAATGGTTTGACAATATCTGAGCTGCAAGGCAAAATTTATTGAATTAGGAGCACATATACAATTGAACCCCCCATGAACCATGGACCTTGCCGTTGGTGGGGAGGCTTGCGTGCCTCAGCGATACAGATGGCCGTACCGTAGGTGCAACCACAACGGAGGGGTATCTGTTGAGAGGCCAGACAAACATGTGGTTCCTGAAGAGGGGCAGCAGCCTTTTCAGTAGTTGCAGGGGCAACAGTCTGGATGATTGACTGATCTGGCCTTGTAACATTAACCAAAACGGCCTTGCTGTGCTGGTACTGCGAACGGCTGAAAGCAAGGGGAAACTACAGCCGTAATTTTTCCCGAGGACATGCAGCTCTACTGTATGATTAAATGATGATGGCGTCCTCTTGGGTAAAATATTCCGGAGGTAAAATAGTCCCCCATTCGGATCTCCGGGCGGGGACTACTCAAGAGGACGTCGTTATCAGGAGAAAGAGAACTGGCGTTCTACGGATCGGAGCGTGGAATGTCAGATCACTTAATCGGGCAGGTAGGTTAGAAAATTTAAAAAGGGAAATGGATAGGTTAAAGTTAGATATAGTGGGAATTAGTGAAGTTCGGTGGCAGGAGGAACAAGACTTTTGGTCAGGTGATTACAGGGTTATAAATACAAAATCAAATAGGGGTAATGCAGGAGTAGGTTTAATAATGAATAAAAAAATAGGAGTGCGGGTTAGCTACTACAAACAGCATAGTGAACGCATTATTGTGGCCAAGATAGACACAAAGCCCATGCCTACTACAGTAGTACAAGTTTATATGCCAACTAACTCTGCAGATGATGAAGAAATAGATGAAATGTATGACGAGATAAAAGAAATTATTCAGGTAGTGAAGGGAGACGAAAATTTAATAGTCATGGGTGACTGGAATTCGTCAGTAGGAAAAGGGAGAGAAGGAAACATAGTAGGTGAATATGGATTGGGGGGAAGGAATGAAAGAGGAAGCCGCCTTGTAGAATTTTGCACAGAGCATAACTTAATCATAGCTAACACTTGGTTCAAGAATCATGAAAGGAGGCTGTATACATGGAAGAAGCCAGGAGATACTGACAGGTTTCAGATAGATTATATAATGGTAAGACAGAGATTTAGGAACCAGGTTTTAAATTGTAAGACATTTCCTAAGGCAGATGTGGATTCTGACCACAATCTATTGGTTATGAACTGCAGATTGAAACTGAAGAAACGGCAAAAAGGTGGGAATTTAAGGAGATGGGACCTGGATAAACTGAAAGAACCAGAGGTTGTAGAGAGTTTCAGGGAGAGCATAAGGGAACAATTGATAGGAATGGGGGAAAGAAATACAGTAGAAGAAGAATGGGTAGCTCTGAGGGATGAAATAGTGAAGGCAGCAGACGATCAAGTAGGTAAAAAGACGAGGGCTAATAGAAATCCTTGGGTAACAGAAGAAATATTGAATTTAATTGATGGAAGGAGAAAATATAAAAATGCAGTAAATGAAGCAGGCAAAAAGGAATACAAACGTCTCAAAAATGAGATCGACAGGAAGTGCAAAATGGCTAAGCAGGGATGGCTAGAGGACAAATGTAAGGATGTAGAGGCTTGTCTCACTAGGGGTAAGATAGATACTGCCTACAGGAAAATTAAAGAGACCTTTGGAGAGAAGAGAACCACTTGTATGAATATCAAGAGCTCAGATGGAAACCCAGTTCTAAGCAAAGAAGGGAAGGTAGAAAGGTGGAAGGAGTATATAGAGGGTTTATACAAGGGAGATGTTCTTGAGGACAATATTATGGAAATGGAAGAGGATGTAGATGAAGACGAAATGGGAGATATGATACTGCGTGAAGAGTTTGACAGAGCACTGAAAGACCTGAGTCGAAACAAGGCCCCGGGAGTAGACAACATTCCACTAGAACTACTGATGGCCTCGGGAGAGCCAGTCATGACAAAACTCTACCATCTGGTGAGCACGATGTATGAGACAGGCGATATACCCTCAGACTTCAAGAAGAATATAATAATTCCAATCCCAAAGAAAGCAGGTGTTGACAGATGTGAAAATTACCGAACTATCAGTTTAATAAGTCACAGCTGCAAAATACTAACGCGAATTCTTTACAGACGAATGGAAAAACTGGTAGAAGCTGACCTCGGGGAAGATCAGTTTGGATTCCGTAGGAATGTTGGAACACGTGAGGCAATACTGACCTTACGACTTATCTTGGAAGAAAGATTAAGAAAAGGCAAACCTACGTTTCTAGCATTTGTAGACTTAGAGAAAGCTTTTGACAATGTTGACTGGAATACTCTCTTTCAAATTCTGAAGGTGGCAGGGGTAAAATACAGGGAGCGAAAGGCTATTTACAATTTGTACAGAAACCAGATGGCAGTTATAAGAGTCGAGGGGCATGAAAGGGAAGCAGTGGTTGGGAAAGGAGTGAGACAGGGTTGTAGCCTCTCCCCGATGTTATTCAATCTGTATATTGAGCAAGCAGTAAAGGAAACAAAAGAAAAATTCGGAGTAGGTATTAAAATTCATGGAGAAGAAGTAAAAACTTTGAGGTTCGCCGATGACATTGTAATCCTGTCAGAGACAGCAAAGGACTTGGAAGAGCAGTTGAACGGAATGGACAGTGTCTTGAAAGGAGGATATAAGATGAACATCAACAAAAGCAAAACGAGGATAATGGAATGTAGTCAAATTAAGTCGGGTGATGCTGAGGGAATTAGATTAGGAAATGAGACACTTAAAGTAGTAAAGGAGTTTTGCTATTTAGGGAGTAAAATAACCGATGATGGTCGAAGTAGAGAGGATATAAAATGTAGACTGGCAATGGCAAGGAAAGCGTTTCTCAAGAAGAGAAATTTGTTAACATCGAGTATAGATTTAGGTGTCAGGAAGTCGTTTCTGAAAGTATTTGTATGGAGTGTAGCCATGTATGGAAGTGAGACATGGACGATAACTAGTTTGGACAAGAAGAGAATAGAAGCTTTCGAAATGTGGTGCTACAGAAGAATGCTGAAGATAAGGTGGGTAGATCACGTAACTAATGAGGAGGTATTGAATAGGATTGGAGAGAAGAGAAGTTTGTGGCACAACTTGACTAGAAGAAGGGATCGGTTGGTAGGACATGTTTTGAGGCATCAAGGGATCACAAATTTAGCATTGGAGGGCAGCGTGGAGGGTAAAAATCGTAGAGGGAGACCAAGAGATCAATACACTAAGCAGATTCAGAAGGATGTAGGTTGCAGTAGGTACTGGGAGATGAAGAAGCTTGCACAGGATAGAGTAGCATGGAGAGCTGCATCAAACCAGTCTCAGGACTGAAGACCACAACAACAACAACATACAATTGAACTAAGAAAAATACAAGCAAGTGTAATTCTAGGTGTGGCAGTGCTCTCGTCTACAAGACTAAAATCCCATCGCTCGAGTTGGCGAACTCTTTGTTAAGGAATATTGTTGACAGGAGGGAAGGCTATGCAAATTGAAGAAGCGGCATTCTTTATTCAATATTCATGTATTTAAAACGTCGCTGCAGTGGTCCCCATTCACATATGTTAGAATTTTGAAATATTGCCACTGTAAAGATCTCTCTTCAAGAGAATAGTTTGCAAACCATTCCCTTCTTGATGCTTCGAGTAATTATTGTTGCTAATGTTAATAATTATTACTGTTAATGTTGATAATTATTGGTTTTAATGAAATAGCGTCATCACCAACTAAAAACCGTATCTTATAGTATGCCGAGTGTTCTCGATTGTAAAGCACACAATATGATATGTAATTTCAGTTCTGGCGATAGTGTTTCAGTACCTTTATTCCTTATCGCATAATTAACTCTATTTAGAAGAAACGTGAGAAGTTCTGGTGACATTCTAAGATAATTAAAAGAACTTCCTAGATCTTCAGTTATAAATTATTTCAGCAAGGATGCTGAGCAAACGAGCTAATGTATTTTCTTCATCCAGTTACGAATCGAAACACGTTTCTTATTTTTTTTCTTATGCAGCGATTTCACGCAACAAGCTTTAACTCCATCACAACTCGTGCGGCCAGCCAGAGTGGCCTAGCGGTTCTAGGCGCTTCAGTCTGGAACCGCGCGACCGCTACGGTCGCAGGTTCGAATCCTACCTCGGGCATGCATGTGTGTGATGTCCTTAGGTTAGTTAGGTTTAAGTAGTTCTAAGTTCTACGGGACTGATGACCTCAGATGTTAAGTCCCATAGTGCTGAGAGCCATTTGAACCACCTCGTGCGACGTGCAGCTGCCAAAACTTCCTTTTCAGACACGACTCAGGGACACACAAAACGACGAAACTGAAGTGTATACTGGTGTCGCCGTCTCTACAGTCGTATATGAAACCACTTGCGTGCAACTCATTCCACGCAATGAGTGTCGCAACCCAATGTCGTCGTGTAAACTAGGCTTCAGTGAAACTGTTCTGAGCGGCAGCAGTTGCAGTACAGCATTGAGAGAGTATCGCCGACTGTAAGATCTGAGGATAGACCCAGTGTCATTAAATGGGTTAAAGAAGATGATAATGAAATTCGAAAACATGGATGAGCTCGGTGTGGTGCCTTGCAGAGGAGGGCTTCCTGTCCGCGTGGAAGTTATTGGCTAGGTTGCAGTTGTTGTAACTGACCGTACAGCACTTGTGCCGGCCATTGCCATTGCTCGTCCTTGCCACAAGAATTGTCCGTCCCATGGTCAACAGTATGGAAAGTTTTGCAATCTATTTTACACTGATACAAGATCCAGACGATGTAGCAACTGAAACTTCACGGTCCGCAGCAACGTTCTGAATTTGCTCTTCGATTTCGAGCGCAAATAGAACTTATTACAAGTGGCGGAGCAATATTCTATGGAATGATGAGGCATATTTTACGCTACTGGGCGCAGGGAATATACGAAACTGCAGAATTTGGGGTACTGGTGAAACGCATGTTACGCACTCGTCGTATTTGACTGTGTGGTTTGGTCTCAAAGCTACCTTCATTGTCGGCCCGTTCTTCTTTGGGGAGAATCCACTCAAGAGAGCCTGTCAGGTGCAACGTGACGTCTGCACGTTGTCAAGACCTCCTTGGACAGTGTGTGATTCCTGCTTTGGAAAATTCAAAAATGGTTCAAATGGCTCTGAGCACTATGGGACTTAACTTCTGGGCCGGCCGAAGTGGCCGTGCGGTTAAAGGCGCTGCAGTCTGGAACCGCGAGACCGCTACGGTCGCAGGTTCGAATCCTGCCTCGGGCATGGATGTTTGTGATGTCCTTAGGTTAGTTAGGTTTAACTAGTTCTAAGTTCTAGGGGACTAATGACCTCAGCAGTTGAGTCCCATAGTGCTCAGAGCCATTTGAACCATTTTGAACTTAACTTCTGGGGTCATCAGTCCCCTAGAACTTAGAACTACTTAAACCTAACTAACCTAAGGACATCACACACATCCATGCCCCAGGCAGGATTCGTACGACCGTAGCGGTCTCGCGGTTCCAGACGGAAGCGCCTAGAACCGCTCGGCCACCCCGGCCGGCGCTTTGGAAGAGCGCGACTGAGTGGAAACCATTGTTTTCATGTGCAAGATGTGGCAACACCTCATGTCGCTCGCCCGGTGAAAGATCTGCCTAATGCAGCGTGTTATCTGTAGATGTTTTCGAGTTGCATGGTCTGTTAAATGACCTGATCTGAATCCGTGTGACTTTTGACTTTGGGGATATCTAAAAGAACGCGTTTACCAGGGACACGTTCGGTCTCTACCTGATCTGAAGGCCAGTATACAAGAACACATTTGTCAGATTCCAGTGGAGCTGCTGCAAGGAACTGTTCATCCCGTCAGCTTACGGATGCAGCATCTCGTCGAAGTGTCCAGTGCCCATATCGAACAAATTATGTAAGCAGCGGTTAGTAATAAAATTAACATTATTTCTTTGTTACATGTTCTTCATTCCACGAGCCGTTCGTAACACATTACCCATGGGAACATTTCTATACATCTTTCTAGCATTCACAGCGCCAGACTTGCACCTGGTGCCAAAATATGAACTAACTTTTTTCCAGTGGAAATCGGTTCCGCATTAGAATATCTACCAAGTTTCGCTACCATACGATACTTAACAGCCCACACTGAACCTTCGTGCGTAGCTGCACTTTAATTATAGCCACTCGGTACCTTACATGGGTATATTTCGCCGCGTGTGGCCCGACGTTGTGCCCTGTTCCTCATTGTTGGTAGCCATAAATCAGTCCGACGGCGGAAGACTGTTGTCTGCTTTCTCTTTTCCTCTCCAGTGGCGCAGAGCCCGCGCCGTAAGACAAAGGTGTACAGCAACCCCCAACCGGCGACGGCGTCACACGCGGACGGGCAGAAAGCCCTGCCCCGGAAGTTGGCGCCGAGCCGGAAGCTGTAGCGAGGGATTGTCGACAAGTCCACTGCCTGCCAACGACCCAAAGAGCTCTAGCGGCACACCGCGACGACGTCTATATGCTGCCGATTCCAAAACCTTGCGGAGATCGTACCACATGTGCGCTGCATTATAGTTGCTACACCACGTAGATCAGCAAATACAGGGCGATTATAGAGGGACTTTGCAACTTTACTTACATACAGAATTTTATTGAGAAGGCTTATTCAGCCTATAGTGGTCTCGTCTTACAGCAAAATTTTGCAAGTTTTATCGAATACGTTCGATTCAACTTCGACTGAATGTGACACATTGGTCACACAGCAATCGTCCCATGTGTAGTCAATTTCTTGTCACACTTCTGCTCAGCATATCTGGAGTCACTCCTGCAGCTGCGACAATAATTCAGCCTCTTAGCTTTCGGGGATCCACTGGTAATGGTGTGACATAGACTCGGTCTTCAATGAAACCACAAAGAGAAAACTAGACACAGCTTCTTCCCATTGAGCGCCAGCATCATCCGCTAACCTATCGCCATTGTCTGAAATCGAACAAATACCAGCTCTCTTGTTATTAGAAATTGTACATTGTCATTTTACAGCTAATTATTTGCATCATTAACACCTATAACTGAGCATTCTGGAATGTTTGTAAACGCATCAAAGAAATCGTGCGCGTCGTCATATTCACCAATTCCCCTTGTCTTCGTGCAGACTGAGTCCACGGGCTCACAAATATCTCGCCGTTGAGATTCCACCACCACATTTAGCAGCAACGTTTTTCGATCTTTTTGCACATGGCTGTCTTTGGCATCATTTTACACTCGCAACAATAGGGGACGATATGGTACTGTACTGCTCAGTGTCAGTGTTTTAAGTGAAACTATGCCAGGATCCGTGTATGACGGTTGGCTAAATTTATTTAGATTTAATAATTATCGTCGCCGATTAAAAAAAAGTCCTGATTAGTGAGGGATGGATAATAGGGTTTTCGCTGTACATGACTAGGATGGTGAGCGAAATTGGCTGTGTCATTTTCAACGTAGTCGAAAACTACTACTATTACTATCAAATCCAGGTGATCTGGCAGAGATATTTTGAATGTCCGATTGTTTCGCTTAGAGGCTATCATCATTTATAACAAAAATATAGTACAAGGGTATATCAACAAACGATTTTTAGGGGCTGCTCGTTAAAATATTAAGTAAGCCACTTCTTTAACAGTATTTTGGAATAAGTTCGTAATATTTATGACTCTCAGCACTTAAATCGAGCCGCGCGGGATTAGCCGAGCGGTCTGGGTGCTGCAGCCATGGACTGTGTGGCTGGTCCCGGCGGAGGTTCGAGTCCTACCTCGGGCATGGGTGTGTGTGTTTGTCCTTACGATAATTTAGGTTAAGTAGTGTGTAAGTTTAGGGACTGATGACTTTCGGAGTTAAGTCCCATAAGATTTTACCACATTTGAACATTTGAACTTAATTCGATTGGACGAAGTTTTCGAAAATGTCGCACATTGGGTGAAATCAGAGTACTTTTCCGAGCACATAGACACCGCCGACAATCGCGCGGTGAGGTGGCGCGTTGCATGTCGTCGTCGATTGTCGGTGGCTTCTCGTTGTTGTTATTGTGGCCTTCAGTCCTGAGACTGGTTTGATGCAGCTCTCCATTCTACTCTATCCTGTGCAAGCTTCTTCATCTACCAGTACCTACTGCAACCTACATCCTTCTGAATCTGCTTAGTGTACTCATCTCTTTTTACCCTCCACGCTGCCCTCCAATACTAAATTGGTGATCCCTTGATGCCTCAGAACATGTCCTACCAACCGATCCCTTCTTCTAGTCACGTTGTGCCACAAACTCCTCTTCTCCTCAATTCTATTCAATACCTCATCATTAGTTATGTGATCTACCCATCTAATCTTCAGCATTCTTCTGTAGCACCACATTTCGAAAGCTTCTATTCTCTTCTTGTCTAAACTATTTGTCGTCCATGTTTCACTTCCATACATGGCTACACTCCATACAAATACTTTCAGAAACGACTTCCTGACACTTAAATCAATACTCGATGTTAACAAATTTCTCTTCTTCAGAAACGCTTTCCTTGCCATTGCCAGTCTACATTTGATTTCCTCTCTACTTCGACCATCATCAGTTATTTTGCTTCCCAAATACTAAAACTCCTTTACTACTTTAAGTGTCTCATTTCCTAATCTGATTCCCTCAGCATCACCCGACTTAATTCGACTACATTCAATTATCCTCGTTCTGCTTTTGTTGATGTTCATCTTATACCCTCCTTTCAAGACACTGTCCATTCCGTTCAACTGCTCTTGCAAGTCCTTTGCTATCTCTGACAGAATTACAATGTCATCGGCAAACCTCAAAGTTTTTATTTCTTCTCCATGGATTTTAATGCCTACCTCGAACTTTTCTTTTGTTTCCTTTACTGCTTGCTCAATATACAGATTGAATAGCTTCGGGGAGAGTCTACAACCCAGTCTCACTCCCTTCCCAACCACTGCTTCCCTTTCATCTCCCTCGACTGTTATAACTGCCATCTGGTTTCTGTGCAAATTGTAAATAGTCTTTCGCTCCCTGTATTTTACCCCTGCCACCTTCAGAATTTGAAAGAGAGTGTTCCAGACAACATTGTCAAAAACTTTCTCTAAGCCTACAAATGCTAGAAACGTAGGTTTGCCTTTCCTTAATCTTTCTTCTAAGATAAGTCGTAGGGTTAGTATTGCCTCACGTGTTCCAACATTTCTACGGAATCCAAACTGATCTTCCCCGAGGTCGGCTTCTACCAGTTTTTCCGTTCGTCGTACTTACATACAGAATTTTATTAAGAAGGCGTATACAGGCAGTAGGGGTGTCGTTTTATAGTAAAATTTTTTCATCCTATACGTTCGCTTTAACTTTGACTGAATGTGACTGACATTGGTCACGCAGCAATCGTCCCATGTGTAGTCAATTTCTTGTCACACTTCTGCTCAGCATATCTGGAGTCACTTGTGCAGCTGCGGCAATAATTCAACCTCTTAGCTTTTGGGTTCAAAATGGCTCTGATCACTATGGGACTTAACAGCGGAGGTCATCAATCCCCTAGAACTTAGAACTACTTAAACCTAACTAACCTAAGGACATCACACACATCCATGCCCGAGGCAGGATTCGAACCTGCGGCCGTAGCGGTCGCGCGGTTCCAGACTGAAGCGCCTAGAACCGCTCGGCCACACCGGCCGGCTAGCTTTTGAGGATCCACTGGTAATGGAGGGACATACACTTGGTCTTCAGTGAAATGACAAAGAGGTAACTAGAGACACAGAGTCTTCCTATTTAGCGCCAGCGTCATCCGCTAACCTATCGCCATCGTCTGCAATCGAACAAACACCAGCTCTCTTGTTATTAGAAATTGTACATTGTCATGTTACAGCTAGTCATTTGCATCACTAACACCTATAACTGAGCATCCTGGAATGTTTGCAAACGCATCAAAGAAATCGTGCGCGTCGACATATTCACCAGTTTCCTTGAACATATAACACGTCAGCCTTAGTTGCTAATAGAAACCAATCTTTACCCAGGTTTCGGCCAAAATAATTTGGCCCTCTTCAGAAGCCAGTGCCACTAAACTATTGCATGCCAAAGTTTGGCCATGTCAAGTATAAAACTGTAGCACCATAGTAACCAGTCATAAATCTACACCGAACGAGGTGGCGCAGTGATTAGCACACTGGTCTCGCATTCGGGAGGACGACGGTTCAATCCCGCGTCCGGCCATCCTGATTTAGGTTTTCTGTGATTTTCCTAAATCGCTCCAGGCAAATGCCGGGTTGGTTCCTTTGAAAGGGCACGGCTGACATCCTTCCCCAATGCGATGAGACCGATGACCTTGCAGTTTGGTCTCTTCCCCCAAAAACAACCAAACCCATAAATCTACATTACTTGGGCTGATGAGAAACAGCAGGCCCCACTGCGCGGACGAGGTCGGTAGGCCGCGAGAGCTGTGCCGGAATATGTAACACAAACTTTGGCATGCAATTGTTTAGTGTCACTGGCTTCTGAAGAAGGCCAGATTGTTTTGGCTGAAACCTGGGTAAAGACTGGTTTCTATTTGCAACTGAGGCTGACGTGTTACACGTTCAATTATCACAGTTTGCTGACAGGGCTGCACAATGTTAAAAATTCACTAGTTTCCCTTTTCTTCGTGCCGACTGCGTCCACGGGCTCACAGATATCTCGCCGTGGAGATTCCAACACCACATTTAGCAGCAACGTTTTTCGATCTTTTTGCCCATGGCTCTCTTTGGCATCGTTTTACTGTCGCAACAATAGGGGTCGATATGGTACTGTACTGCTCAGTGTCAGTGTTTTAAGTGACACTATGCCAGGATCCGTGTATGACGGTTGGCTAAATTTATTTAGATTTAATAATTATCGTTGCCGATTAAAAAAAATAGTCCTGGTTAGTGAGGGTTGGATAATCGGGTTTCCACTGTAAATGACTAGGACGATGAGCGAAATTGGCTGTGTCATTTTCAACGTAGTCGAAAACTACTACTATTACTATCAAATCCAGGTGATCTGGCAGAGATATTTTGAATGTCCGATTGTTTCGCTTAGAGGCTATCGTCATTTATAACAAAAATATAGTACAAGGGTATATCAACAAACGATTTTTAGGGGCTGCTCGTTAAAATGTAAAGTAAGCCACTTCTTTTGACAGTATTTTGGAATAAGTTCGTAATATTTATGCCTCTCAGCACTTAAATCGAGCCGCGCGTCATTAGCCGAGCGGTGTGAGGCGCTGCAGTCATGGACTGTGCGGCTGGTCCCGGCGGAGGTTCGAGTACTCCCTCGGGCATGGGTGTGTGTGTTTGTCCTTAGAATAATTTAGGGACTTATGACCTTCGCCGGCCGAGGTGGCCGAGCGGTTCTAGGCGCTACAGTCTGGAACCGCGCGACCGCTACGGTCGCAGGTTCGAATTCTGCCTCGGGCATGGGTGTGTGTGATGTCCTTAGGTTAGTTAGGTTTAAGTAGTTCTAAGTTCTAGGGGACTGGTGACCTCAGAAGTTAAGTTCCATATTGCTCAGAGCCATTTGAACCATTTTTGATGACCTTCGCAGTTAAGTCCCATAAGATTTCACACACATTTGAACTTACATAGATCCGACGAAGTTGTCGAAAACGTCGCACGTTGGGTGAAATCGGAGTACTTTTATGAGCACATAGAGCCTGTCGACGATCGCACCATGAGGCAGCGCGGTGCATGTTGGCGTTGATCGTCGGTGGCTTCTCATTGTTCTCAATAAACAAGTATGGAAAATATCACTGCGTTTACTTACAACAAAACTTTCGAAAGTCAAAAATCGAATTTCGGAAGCGTTTATCGCTGACGTGTTTACATGTCTAGGTCTGAAGCGTATTTGCTAGCCCAGTTAAATAGGGCGTCTGTTAAACAGCTGTTCCAATTCAATGGCGGATACGTATAGGGGGCGCGCCTTGCGTGGCCGATCGCATTCGCTCGTTTCTTTCGTCAGTCGACTCGACTGGAGCCGGCCGAAGTGGCCGCGCGGTTCTGGCGCTGCAGTCTGGAACCGCGAGACCGCTACGGTCGCAGGTTTGAATCCTGCCTCGGGCATGGATGTGTGTGATGTCCTTAGGTTAGTTAGGTTTAACTAGTTCTAAGTTATAGGGGACTAATGACCTCAGCAGTTGAGTCCCATAGTGCTCAGAGCCATTTGAACCATTTTTTGACTCGACTGGAACGAGTTATCGAGTAGTTGTACTTATCTATGTAGCATGCGCGACCGCGTCATTGTATTTTATACGTTTCTGTCTGGCACATAGGGATCGACTATGTGGCTTAGCTCTGTTGAACACTCACCCTGACATTGATTGTCCAATTGACGATTTAATTAACCGATGTGCCAGGAAGCATGTGCGCATAGAATTCATCATTTAAGGAAGAGTACCAGAATTGCAACTTTTTTACGTCGTAAGATGACATTGTCTTGTATAAGCGTATAATTAGTTTAAATAAAACTTTCTTTAACTTTGCATGTGACTGATTATTTTTATTACGGTAAAAATAAAGGTAGCTCAAGATATCTTTAGCGCCCCCTCCTTGAGGTTTTTCTGTATCCGTCACTGTTCCAGTTTCTGATTTAGTCAGCACAATTGCTATATCTCGTCACTTAAATAATCGACGTAGACGTCTTCGTGTGCAGTCTAATTTCCTGCTTCTCCTTCATTGCACAATGAGTCATTCCGTCCGTATTGGTCGAATATTTTGAAAACAAGATGTAACCTGACAGCCCAAGCGTAACCTGAGAGCCCAAGCACGTTTCAGAAACGGTTGTGCGTTTACATGGGAGCGAGAATGGATTGTGGCAGTTG
Source organism: Schistocerca nitens (assembly GCF_023898315.1). Classification (NCBI taxonomy): domain Eukaryota; kingdom Metazoa; phylum Arthropoda; class Insecta; order Orthoptera; family Acrididae; genus Schistocerca; species Schistocerca nitens. The sequence continues at coordinate 692,328,989 of NC_064617.1, forward strand.
AAAACCGGCAGCTAGTAACGGATTTCCAGAATCGCTTTTGAGCTGTTTGCACGATCAACCAGAAGCGATATTGGTACATCGGTTTAAGAAATCCGGTTTTAGGATTGGTGGTGGTGGTGGTGGGTAGTGTTAAACGTCCCGTCGACAACGAGGTCATTAGAGACGGAGCGCAAGCTCAGGTTAGGGAAGGATTGGGAAGGAAATCGGCCGTGCACTTTCAAAGGAACCATCCCGGCATTTGCCTGAAACGATTTAGGGAAATCACGGAAAACCTAAATCAGGATGGCTGGAGACGGGATTGAACCGTCGTCCTCCCGAATGCGAGTCCAGTGTGCTAACCACTGCGCCACCTCGCTCGGTTTTTAGGATTGCATGTAAACATAGTATACGTGTATAGGAGAGCGTCTAAGCGTGCTTGCCGCTGTTTTTTTTTTTATATAAAACGAATGAAATGCCAATGCGCCAGTCCTCAAATGTTCAAATGTATGTAAATTCCTAAGGGACCAAACTTCTTAGGTCATCGGTCCCAAGACTTACACACTACTTAAACTAACTTACGCTGAGAACAACACCCACACACCCATGCCCGAGGGAGGACTCGAACCTCCGGCGGGAGGGGCCGCGCAATCCGTGACATGGCGCCTTAAACCGAGCGGCCGCCAATCCTCATTGATTAAATTTTAAATAAGATTTATTCAAATCTATTTATTTCCAGTGGAACGAATTTGTCCGGACACGAAAAAGTCTGAGTTTACCTCGGACAGTTGTACACCCCCAGGACATTGGGACAAATCCGGGGAGACCCGAACGTCTGGCAGCCCCAGTAACATTGCCCAATAGAGCAGAATGGAAGAGAATTTGCAATTAAAACCCTTGTATCGATTTCTGAAACTTAAAATTTTGTTGTTTAATACAGTGGAATTATGACGAAAGTATTCGTCAAACGTTCGAAAATATGCACAATCTTAAGTTAAGGATTTTTTTTTTTTTTACTTTCACTGTTTCAAAAATTATGTGCAATAATCGTTAACAGTATTATTATATTCAATACAGAACGGCTTTCAGGTATTTTTATTTTCCCCGAAAAACTGGCCAAAAAGGCGAGGCAAGAATTCTCGTTAATGTCTGAAGCAAGAAGCCTCGTTTCAGGAATGAGTGACTAACAGAACGAAGACAGCTGAACCGTTTAGATATATACCAGTAATATATTCCTGACGTTACCAGAATGGGGGCGATCTGAAGTAAAACGAATTCAGAAAAAACTCGAAACAGCTAGTAAAGCATTTTTTGAGATAAATGGTTTTATTTAAATAAAGAATTTACTAGCGATCTTAGCTGTTTAGAGTTTTTCCTGATTTCATGTAGCAGTATCAACTAAGCCTAAGTAATTTGTAGAAGAAACGGAAGAGGTATCGAAAAATTTTGTGTGTGACTCGGAACGCCTGTACATTGGACGTAAACTGGGAAAGAAGTGCTGTTGTAAAAGACCAGAGAATGCAAATAAAGACTAAGGAAAATCAATGACAGACTGCAAACCATTGCTGATAGAATGCAACCGGCTACAATAGCGACAGCGAACCAGCCAAAGTCTCGGACGGCGGTGAGCAAATACTTTAATTGCAAGTGTATTTAATATATTAAATAAGTTCAGTGTCCCGCATGCTATTTACGGAAATTTCTGGACAAGATTCTGAGACAAGTGTGTCATGTTGTTGGGTGCCCAGCGCCTGCAAAAACGAAACCAGGGCGAAAGGACGTCGTTTCATTAAGAACTTCCTTGCAGCAGTGTCGGGAAACGACCCGAGGAAGCAGGTATCCGGAACCGGTCCATACGTCCCTGAAAATTCCTGCGTTTATGTCCGTACCGGTGCTGCAAAGGTCATTGGCTGGAGCACCAAGGGGTTGATTTGGGTCGCATAACGCCTTGCCATACAATCCGCAGAAATGTTTGCGTCGAGCTACGCCTAATACGATCAAAGAAACGTTTCTGAAACATGCAGTAGAAAGGCCGTAAATTCTCCGGAGTAATGTGTGTGTGTGTAGATAGCACACTTGATGACATGCGCAGAAAAACGGGCTAAACCTCAAATGTAAAAGCTTAGAGATAAGTATTGCCATCTGTTGCGGGATAAGGGAACTATCAAAATTGACATTCGTCGCACCCATGGTGTTTACATTTGAGAGTTTTTCCGCGCATGACTTCAAACGAAGCAATTGTTAACGTGCACCTCCCACTTCTCTCGCCCCCCCCCCCCCCACCCCTCTCACTCTCTCTCTCTCTCTCTCTCTCTCTCACACACACACACACACACAGATTTCTTACATGCAGGGGCTTGTGTATAATAGATGTGCAGCAAAACATGGAAGTATTTGTTTTTCAGTTAGTTTTTATTACTAACTAAAAAGATTTGAGAGGTGTTCTGTTTTCCTGATACCTAATGGTGTTAGGCATAGTTATAAACGATTACTGCAGCTTTCTGAAGCATTAACATCTGTAGTTTTTATTAAGCAATTGGTAGATGAAGTACCTTCAGCCATACAATAACGAATCACGTACCACACATGTAAACCAAAAGAAATTTGTACAGTATAACAGTAATACTAGCTGTTTTGATCGCTAGCTGTTGTGATCAAAGTGAATCAAGTATGATGCATTAACAATCTTATTCATCATATTTTGTATCTGTTGTGAGGTTTTAAGGGATTTATATTCCCAGTATCTAGATTATTTGTTAATTTAAAGCTACAGGAAATACATTAAACATATTTCCTAATTCTTGGACATCTCAGTTTTCTGGTTCATTGGTGTGAGTAATTAAGGGAAAAGAAGTCTTAGTACAGGACTCCATAATGACGATTTGAGTAAAGTACAAAGCCTATGTGGCAATTAAGTTTGCAACTATACAGTCACCAAAAAAAAAAAAAAAAAAAAAAAAAAAAAAAAAAAAAAAAAAAAAAAAAATGTTAGAACTGCCATTCATCCGAAACTGATTCCTTAAAACTGTAAGTATCATTTAGGAGTAAATGTTCTGTCATGTAAGTTTATGCGTTCTTAATATCCATGAATAGGTCATAAACATCCCTGATCATCTCAGACTTCCAGCTTTCACAGTTCAGTACAAGCACCCATAATGCTTAAGCTTTCTTCGGTGGCTGCCGACAACTAATGATATCTTTGTCAGTTTGCAGTACAGCTTGTAACCTGATGATGGGCATTCTACGTTTCAGGCAGAGCAGTAGTCATGTCTACACCTGTGTCGGCTCCCTGCTCCTCTGGAGGACCCACCGCAGCCTCTGGCCCACATTCTCAACCAGCACACAGCCAACCGGTTGCCGAATTTAGGGATGCCGACCACTACCGCAGTGCGCTCAGCCCACTGTGCATGACCGAAGGCAGTCATGAGATCGTTAGGCCGAAGCCCAGAAGGTGAGTAATACTTACAGTATAAAGGTTGATAAAACAGAATACAGTGATAGGAAACATAAGATGCTTACATCTTGACATCATTTCTATTGATATCATGGCAGTACAAAAGAAGCGAGGAAAAAATAAGTTTCTTTCAATCAATTCATCCAGTGTTTCATATTAAAACCCAAAAGAAAGGGGTTCATGTAGTTTCAAACTCATTGGAACAGCAGGGTGGCTACAAATATCATTTCAGTAAATTTTTTCAAATTTTTGTATATTTGTAGTATTAAGTCTATAAACTCATGCAACGCAAATTTTTGTAAAACTGTAATGAGTCATATAGGAGAACAGTTCTGGCAAATAATTATTTAAAAATAATTGTATTATATTTTCATTATTTTCTTTATTTTAATATAACTACTAGATTTTACTTTTGTTAAGCGTGCACTGACACTTTTTGATACAATATGCTAAAAAACGAACTATACACAGTTTACTTTTTGAAACTGTATTAGTCTGCAAGGTTCCAAAACAGATCACTGATGTACTTCTAAGAATCAATCAACATTTAACAAAGAGGCAGAATACCTAGTATAAAACATCTCCACTTATCTGGACAGTGTGAAAAGATAAGATAAAGTTATAAGCTAATGACGTTCAAATTCGAATGTGAGCTTCAGACTTAATTTACTTTTTACCTCTTTGCAGAATTTACAAATCAGCTTCATTTGCAGTACGCCATTGTGACTTAGATGAATTATAGTTTTCCTAAAGTAATGTGAGAAAGTGACTTTTGTGAAGTTGTATTGTTATTTATGGAGGTAGTGAGCAACAATTGTTGACATTATGAGATTTACTTGGCAAGTTTCTCTGTTACAAGTGTAGTGGACTAACTTGCAAATGTGAAGCAGTCAGGCAGCTGATTAACTGTGAGAACTAGGAGGAGAAACACACTGCTCTGGTTTCTGTGGGAATCTGCCAACACGACATGAAAAGAGAAAGGCATAGCTTTTCCTCTGCAGTATGACCAGCTGAGATGAGTAGAAGTGCCTAGTGTCATGTGACAGGTTGGATGAAAACACTCTTATAGCAGATCTATGCAAAACTGGAAATGTTACATGCTGAATGATAATTTTGTGAACTCTAAAAGAAGTCAGTATTTGTTGTTAGCTTCTATAAACACAACCATTGAAATTGGAGTAAATATTCAGCTACCAATTGGAAATAAACTACAGCTATTTAGTATAACTAAGGAGACACAAGCTTTTTTTCAAAGTATTACTTCTCTTTCTCATTTATCGGATGAAATTTAGCTGGCATAATTATGAATAGTGTTTAAGAGGGATAGTGAGGTTTACTGTTAACACAGTAGGCCTACACAGACTAAGTCTCAGTTATATTTGTCTTTTGTTACTGTATAATTGATTTATTTCATATCCCTGTTGGGATCCACAGAACACAACAAATGAATGAATTAAGATTATAGCTCTGAAAAATCTTCAGCATGTGATCTTTGGACTTGGTATCATATGTTGCAAAACTGAACATTTACTTTCTACTGTTTATCTTCAGCCAAAAGGAATGTTTTAAAAGATTATGAAAGCTAGAGATTCAAATTCTGTATTCTTCTTCTCCTTTTTGTTTGTGTACTAGCCACATATTACCAGTCAGTCACTGTTTCAGCAGTTGCTACATACAAAACATGTATTCTTTCAGATACATGATTCATATCAGTTTGCAATTGGGAGGAGTGTTACTCAAATTTCCCTCCAGTGATGCAGATTTAGTTTATTTTGATTTCCATGAATCATTTAATACATATGCTAGGGTGGTTCCTTCTAAAGTATGTAGTCTGTTACTTGAATCTTTTGAATTCCCATTAATGGATATGCTAGGGTGGTTCCTTTGAAAGTGACAGAGTCAGTTTCCTTACTTATCCCTCTCCTACTGTAATTTGTCCCCTCCCTCTAACAATACCATCATTGTCAGAATGTTAAAACCTCCTTTTCCTTCCTTCAAATTAATTTTTACTACTATACTTTGAATTAGGATTTTCATTCAATTTACATTCTGTTTAAAACACGTCTGTGCATAGCAGTAATGGATTTGTAGAATTATGTATAGCTCCGAGAACATATACACTATCTGAATGAAAGTACCCAGACACTGCTATGCAGTGTGAAATTGAACACTAGATGGCATGAGAGGTGGACCTGCAAGTGTAAAAGGAGGCAGGGCGTATTGTGTTGTCAATAGAGATCCAGTAACAGCACAGTGGGTGAGTTATGAGATCTCAGCGATTTTGAATATGGACTGGTCATTTACCTGAATAACAAATCCATCAGGGACACTACAGTCTTCCGAAAACTGTCCAAGTCAATTGTTGGTGATGTAATTGTGAAGTGGAAAAGTGAAAGAACAACCACAGCTAAACAAAGATCAGACATACTGACAAATATGGACTGTTGTGTACTGAGGAGGATGTTTATAAAAAATCCATGAAACCAGTCAAAGGAAACACCTGAGAGTTTCAAAGTGCTACTAGCATCCATACAGTACAGTGACTTTACATAGTGAATTAAAAAGAATAAGGTACAATGGTTGAGCAGCTCTTCATAAGCCTAAGTTTGTGTGTTCGGTGCTACATGATGCTTGGGGTGGTGTAAAGAGTGATTCCACTGGTTGGTGGATGACTGGAAAAGAGTTGTTTGGAGTGATGAATTACACTATACACTGTGGCAGTCTGATGGAAGGGTTTGGGTTTGGTGTATGTCTGAAGAACATTACCTCCCAACATGTGCAGTACCATCTGTGAAATATGGAGGAAATGGTGTTACAGTATGGGGGTGCATTTCCTGGTTAGGGTGTGGTGCCCTTATTGCACTTAAGAAAATGCTAAATATGGAAGAATGTCAAGACATTTTAAAACATTGAATTCTGTGTATGGTAGAGAAACAGTTTGAAGATAATGATTATTTGTATCAGTGTGACTGTGCACCCTATCGCAAAGTAGCATCTGTGAGGCAGTGGTTGGTGGTTAGTAACATTCCTGAAATGAGTTACCCTGCCCAGAGTCCTGACCTCAATCCAATGAAATACCTTTGGGTTGAGTTAGAATGCTGATTTTACTACAGATCCCAGTGCCCAATATCACCACTTGTATTCATTCTTGAAGAAGAATGGGATGCTGTTCCTTTACAGACATTCAGACATGCCATTGGAAGTGTCCCCAACAGAGTTCAATCAATCATAATGGAGATGGGTGGATACAAGCTATATTATGTTCACTAATAAATGTCTGGATACTTTTGGTCAGATAGAATATAATATTAAATATTTGTAACTTACCCAAAAATAGTAGGAAACGTCTGAATAGAAGGTGGAAAACTGATAAAGACACACAGTTTACTTTTTTGTACTCATAAAAGAACCTGAATATATAATGTAATGATAAGTAAAGTGGTAATTAAAGGCTTGGGAAGAAAAGATGAATACTAATGCATTGAAATGCGGCTGCATTGTTGATTACTGGGAAATATGCCATATGTGTTCAACAATAGTCGTAGACGAAATATACAAAATATTTATTGTCTTTCAAGTTGGTTACATCACAGAGAAACATTAAGTAATGCATAATGGAATCAAGTAAATAAAGACAGTAACAATACTGGAATGTAAATTCTAGAAAGTAAGATAATAGAAAACAATCAAGGCATGGTTATAAGACTATGTATGACAGATTAATCTCAAGTGACAGGCACTCAAAGAAAAACATCTTGCAAATAATTATGTTGATAAATCAAAGAACAACTTTCAGGATGGGTTGCACAAACATTCTTCAGACCACTACAGAACACTCATGTAGAAGACTGCTAATTTAAAAATGAGACTGGTAACCTAGTAACATTGTGCATACACTCACAAATGCTATAATTTATCTCATGCCTCATCGAAATAGGAGAGAAAATACAACACATAATAGAATAATAGTATCTTCTGCCACACTCTTTTTAGTGATTAATGAAGTATAGATGCAGATGGAGAAAAAATAATAGAAACAAAGTTCTATGAGTTTGTGTTCAAAGCCAAAAAATGAAGAGCATTGAGAAATTCAGTATTACCTTGCCACCTATGAGCACTTCTCTGAGAGATAAACTCAATCAATTTAAATGGATGGCTAATCTTTGAAAATCTGAACTGTGCTCTGTGTTTGACAAATAATTAACAACCATTTTCGACTACAGTGCTAGATGTACTCCTTAGCTTATTACAGGGTTTGACACTTTTCCCACAGATGCATGTAACACTGCAAGTGTTGTTCAGAAGGAAGTGTACTTCCTCCTCTGTAATTACAGTATAAGTGGTCTGGCTTCCTTTCCTGAATGCCCCCAAGGTCTGGGTCTGAGGAGAAACCTTGAGTGAGTGTAGAACTGGAAGCAGGGCATCACACCGGGAGAAGCCAGCTGCTGCACAATGGGAGGAAGTTGAGACCTTGAGTAGTCCTGCTTCTGACTTCAGCCAGCAGTGAGCTCTGAGAGCTCAGTGGCAGGAACAGTTGCCAGTGCAGTGCACTCAGCAGTGTGGTGTGACAGTGTCAGTCTCTTGCCGGTGCTAATGGATTGGGAATTTGTGTAAATGATTTTTCAGTTTTTGGTTCATAATATGAAGGAAATAATAACGACATGTGGCTTTCTCAAGATTTATGTTAAATGTGACTATTGTAGGAAATTGTAGTTGTGGTTATAGTGAAGTGAATGTACCATTTGAGTGGAAATGAAAATTTTGATTCAGATCTGTTTTTAAGTATAGCTGGAGCATTTTACAAAAATGAGATTGTTGTTGTTAACCAGAGATGTCTTGTAATCATAATTGCCAGTGTGTATTATGCAAGGAACTCGATGGATTTTATCTTCATGGAGATTTTATGCATTCACAAGTGTCAAATAGTAATTTCATCCTTAGACGACCTGAAGAAGGCGTACAGCATAAGGATATTATCCATCGAGACAGGCAAACTAGTTCATTTTCGTCTATTTTGGACAAAACATTTTATTTTATAAAACCCCAAAGGAAGTTTTTACCTAAAGTGAAACTGTCAAGGACACCTAAAAAATGTCAACAAAGGCTTGGGGTGGATATGGGCAGTAATATGTGGCATTTGTGTTCAGGCTGGTCTTCTTCCAGTCCTGTCGATCATAGAACACGAAATTTTGCAACAGACTTTAAAAATCCACTAATAAGTGGAACTTACAATGCAGACAGTGAGAATACTAGTTGCGTGTCAATGGCAAACTGTGAAAGTGAAATCAATCAAGACTGTGAATCACAGGGTGGGTATTCTTACAATCCAGAGACTTCTTATGAACAGTTGAACATAAATAGTGAAAGTGAGAAAAGTAGTTCAGAAACAGATTCAGCTAGTGTAAGCAGTATCACTTACTGTGAAACAAAACGTGACAATTTCTTTAGTTGTGAGTGCAAATGTAATTTTTTAAATGAAAACATACTTAAAATACCTAGCATTGATCGTATAGAAATTGGGGACAGAGTTATAGTGAATGATTCTCATGACAGAAATATTGATCATTTAATGGAGAAGCTACAAAGCATAGAACTGACAGAATCTCTTGCAGCTACTGAAGATAAATCAGTGGTCAGCAGTCAAATTTCACCAGACATTGGGTAAGTTTTTGAGAAATAAGCAACAAAAAAAATGTAAATTCAAAGAAATTAAGGAGGGCATCTACAACCTGGCATAACAATTAATTTTTATTTCATGATTTGCTAGATCACTGCATGAGGATGTAACTTTTTAAGACTAATGCCAGATGGAAGCTTTCATGTGAGTGTTCATAGTTTTGAATCCTGATTGTGGTGGATTACATATTTTGTAGTTGGTATTATAGAATCTGCAAAAATGTAAATTATTTGAAAAGACATCTTTTGCTGTACAGCTTAGTAGTAGTGGGTATTTTTGAACTACTGTTTTAGAGTTAATTATATTTTTAACTATATGTTACATATAATGAATGTGAGTTCAGCACTAGCTGTAATCACATTTCAGCTGAAAAAAAGTGGAAAGAAGGGAAGTAAATATGTAAGAAAGAGACAAAGCTTAAAATTGGAGGGGTGAGTCAGTTAATGGCATTTATTTTTCATAGGAGAGTGGTGGTATATTCATGTGTATGACTTTTGGAGGATGTCATCTCATCTTAAATTGTGTTCTTTTCAGTGAATATGATGATAAAATGTGTGAAACATTACTGATTTCGTATATGGAAGAGTCATACACTATGTCAGTTTGAAAACGTGGAACCATCACATCCCTTAGACACATTTTGGCACTCATATTATATGAAAACTGTTCTCTTATGGGCTTTAGGCAGTTTTGAAATGTGTGTAGATGTAGGTTATCCAACAAGTGCTCCTCAAAGTCTTCTAGAACATGTCTTGTTTCTGGAATTTTTTGTGTGCAATGGGAATTATTTATCTGAATTTCATGTAAAGGGACCAAGCAAATGCTAGCACCCTAACATTTTATTTCCCACACATTTCACTCAATGAAGGATATTACATGTTAATTGTACAACTGCAATCCAGATGAAAGTGAACATGGATGTCTGATATGTTTACTAGGGCCTTTCTGATGTATTTGGATGATGGCATTTATATTACAGTGTCTTATTTTATTGCACTCCATCGTGTTGGTAATGTACTTGAAAGTACTTCATGCTTGTTTTATTGAGGTTTGAGCTTCATAAATTACTTTTGCAGTAATTCTTCAAGCAGTTTAAGACACTAGAACGTTTCAGTGATAGATTGTTTTCATTGAGTTCCCATGTGACAGTTATTCAGTCATCTGCATAGTTAACTGCCTTGCTATTGTATACTGAAGATAGATCGTTAATATATAATAAGAACAATAAGGATCCTAGAACTGACCCATGGGGCACACCACACATTACCATAGCTGGACTAGACTTGTACTTCCTAATAACACTAGCCCCTTTGTGTTCAGTTTGTGTAACCTGTATCTGTCACTGAAATAAGAGACTTTTACCTGTTCTTCTGATACCATAAGCTGAAGTTTATTAGTAGCAGCTCATCAGAAACTATCAAAGGCAAGTGATAGATCAAGGAACAAACATACCACTCTTTCTTTATAATCTTAATTTCATTAATATTGTATGTACTAGGTCTAGTTCACATATGGTAGTTGGCATCGCGTAAGCTTTTCTAATAGCTTGCTGTGTTTCTTGTGATACTTTCACTTTGACAAGAAAGTTTTCTTATCAGTAAATAATTTTTCTAACCTTTTAGTGACCAATTAATTTAATTTCAATTTTAAGTAGTTTTAAACTTTGTTGGTAGTGTTTTTTTGTGCAATGGCTTAATATTAATTTTAATTCTCATGGAAACGTACCTTCATTTAAACTTTAATTGAACAGATGAACTAGAACAAGAATGAGTTAGTGTTTGCTTTTTTTTTTAAAGTAATTGAAGACTTCATTTCACATTTTATTTATGACTGTCTTGATTTCCTTTGTATCTGTTTCATGCATATACACTGACTTTTGCACTCAGAATTCATACCTATGAGCTACCTGAATTTTTTAAATGATATTACTGGCTATACAAATGTTTGCCATCGTTAACACTTTACTCTGTGGTTATAAATTGCTAATGCTAGGTGGAAATATGATACCATCCACACAAGGAGGATGCTACATCTTTTTAGTTTCCATAGTAAGATTTTTGTGATCTGTCTGTTGTAGAATCTTATAGTGTATTGAACTCAAACGTAACAAGGTATCTCAAACATAATGACCTCCTCTCTGCCAACCAGACTGGATTCCAAATACATCAGTTGTGTGAAAACCAACCTGTGTTTGTCGGCTATGATATCCTGAGAAAAATGAATCAATGCAATATGATAGCTGCTGTAAATTCTTGAAACGTGGAAAAGCATTGGACTCAGTACCTCTCCAACACTAATTAACAGAAGTAATATGATAATGTTATGAAAAGGATAAATTGCTACTCACCATATACTGAGTCACAGATGGGCACAACTAAAAGACTGCTATGCATTTGAGCTTTTGGCCAAAAGGCCTTCTTCTAAAGTAGAAAGCACACACACAATCCACATAAGCACAGTTCATGCACACGTGGCCAGATTCAGCAGCCAGAGACAGTGTCATGTTTGTGTGAGTTGTGCTTATGTGAGGTGTGTGTTTTCTATTTTAGAAGAATGCCCTTTGGCCAAAAACTCAAATGTATTGCAGTCTTTTTATTGCACCTGTCTATGACTCAATGTCTCCACTGTATGGAGAGTAGCAATCTGTCCTTTTCATAGCATTGCCATAAATGTAATAGATTTTCTTTTTGGTGTTCCATTTGTTGCCCTGTTTTTTCTGCTAGCATTAGCGAGAATTCATTGAATTTTGTGGTCAAAGATTTGAATCTAATATCATCACTCTCGCAGCTGTGGAGTTTATTTATTTAATGCCTGACAAATTGCATGTGATTTGTTCTTTGAATTTTTTTTAATTTCTGATAGATACTTATTATTTTTGTTGACATGGTCAATAATTTGGCAGTGTTACATATAGCTTAAATTTTGATTATACTGAGTGTCCCTCCTAAGAGTCATTAGGCACATTTTCTCTAGTGTTTCAGCAGATATTTGCAATTTCTTTTTTATGTTGTGTAGCAGGAGTCAGCCCAAGTAATTACTGCTCATCACATCTTTCATACGACACCCGGTCTCAAAAAAAAGAGTGTGTTTGTTTCCCATTACAAACAAGATCATTTTTAAATCAGAATTTTACGTGCCCATTCAATAGAGCACTCCTAAGTTGTCTAATGCTGTATTTGGCATAGCCATATGTATTACTAGGAACAGTAAAACATGAAGAAAAACAGCAGTCCTGCGGCGACTCAGCAGCTCTGCATGCTTGGCAGTAACTGTCAGCACAGGCCAGGGCTATTCTGTCACTGCTGAAGTGCTGGTTATTCTTCATGTTTTACTGTCCCTGTTAATATAAAGCAATAAAATTAATACCACACTACTCTAATCTGTAACTGCTGTGTTGAAAGGACACATAAAATTTCTGTTTAAAAAACATTTTGTTTATAATGGAAATAAATTGACGCTTTTTGTTGACAATGGCCTTCATGTGAAAGACACAATGAGCTTTATTTGTCTGCGCTGACTCCAGATACACAGTGAAAAAATGAAATTGCAAATATCTCCTGAAACATGAGAGAAAATGCTCCTGATAACTCTTAGGGGAGACACAATGTGTAAAGCTCTCTTCATGGCACAAGATACTTTGATTCCAGATGCTGTTGCCGTTTGTCTTGGCTTCCACCATAATTACTGCAAAAGAAAACTGAATTCATATTTGTGGAAGAATATTTTCATGTAAGAAGTAAATTTCTAATCTATGTGTCCTTGGCAAGATCACTCCCATTGTTCACCTAGTAAATTCTCTCTAGTTTGACTGAATCCAGCTTTTGTGATTCTATGAAACTATACTTTTACCTTCTTAGCTAAATCTAATTGAATGAGAGGGATGCTTTAATACTTCAGTTTGACCATCATGGCCAAACAAACCATTTATTCTGTGGCTAACAACAATTTCATGAAGGATAGTTGGATTTAGAACTACATTATCAATTTCTGTAGAGCTGTATCCTTCTACCCTTGTTCTGAACATTACTGTAAGGGACAAAGCAAAACTAGATATCGACAGATATAGTTGCACTTGATCAGTGTTTTATGTTTTCTTCCAAACATAAATGTGATTAGAAGATCATTATCTACAATGAAATTGGATATTTTGTTTAACATGATGTTGTGATTGCTGTTGTGGTCTTCAATCCAGAGACTGGTTTGATGCAGCTCTCCATGCTACTCTATCCTGCACAAGCTTCTGCCTCTCCAAGTAACTACTGCAACCTACATCCTTTAGAATCGGCTTAGTGTATTCATCTCTTGGTCTCCCTTTGTAGTTTTTACCCTCTACACTGCCCTCCAATACTAAATTGGTGAGCCCTTGATGCCTCAGAACATGTCCTACCAACCGATCCCTTCTTCTAGTCAAGTTGTGCCACAAATTCCTCTTCTCTCCAATTCTATTCACTAGCTCCTCATCAATTACGTTATCTACCCATATAATCTCCAGCATTCTTATGTAGCACCACATTTCGAAAGCTTCTATTCTCTTCTTGTCTAAACTGGTTATCATCCACGTTTCACTTTCATACATGGCTATACCCCATACAAGTACTTTCAGAAATGACTTTCTGACACTTACATCTATACTCGATGTTAACAAATTTCTATTCTCCAGAAACGCTTTTCTTGCCATCGCCAGTCTACATTTTATATCCTCTTTACTTTGACCATCATAAGTTATTTTGCTTCTCAAATAGCAGAACTCATCTACTACTTTAAGTGTCACATTTCATCACATAATTCCCTCAGCATCACATGATTTAATTCAACTACATTCTATTGTCCTCATTTTTCTTTCGTTGATGTTCATCTCATATCCTCCTTTCAAGACACTATCCAGTTCGTCCAACTGCTCTTCCAGGTCCTTTGCTGTCTCTGACAGAATTACAGTGTCATTGGATTTTAATACATGCTCCAAATTTTTCTTTGGTTTCCTTTACTCCTTGCTCACATTGAATAACATCGGGGATAGGCTACAACCCTGTCTCACTCCCTTCCCAACCACTGCTTCCCCTTCATGCCTCTTGATTCTTATAATTGCCATCTGGTTTCTGTACAAATTGTAAACAGCCATTCATTCCCTGTATTTGACCCCTGCCACCTTCAGATTTTGAGAGAGAGCATTCCAGTCAACATTGTCAAAAGCCTTCTCTAAATCTGGAAATGCTAGAAATGTAGGTTTGCCTTTCCTTAATTTATCTTCTAAGATAAGTCGTAGGGTCAGTATTGCCTCACATGTTCCAACATTTCTACAGAATCCAAACTGATCCTTCCCGAGGTTGGCTTTTCCCAGTTTTTCCATTCATCTGTAAACAATTCGTGTTAGTATTTTGCAGCCTTGACTTACAAAAACCGATAGTTCAGTAATTTTCATACCTGTTAGCATCTGATTTATTCGGGATTGAAATTATTATATTCTTCTTGAAATCTGAAGGTACTTCACCTGTTTCTTACATCCTGCTCACCAGATGGTAGAGTTTTGTCAAGGCTGGCTCTCTCAAGGCTATCAGTAGTTTTAATGGAATGTCGTCTATTCCCAGGGCCTTGTTTCAACTTAAGTCTTTCAGTGCTTTGTCAAATTCTTCATGCAGTATCATATCTCCCATTTCATCTTTGCCTACGTCCTCTTACATTTCCATAATATTGCCCTCAAGTACATCACCCTTTTATAGACCCTCTATATACTTCTTCCACCTTTCTGCTTTCCATTCTTTGCTTAGAATTGGTTTTCCATCTGAGCTCTTGATATTCATACAAGTGGTTCTCTTTTCTCCAAAGGTCTCTTTAATTTTCCTGTAGGTAGTACCTATCTTACCCTTAGTGATATATGGCTCTACATCCTTACATTTGTCCTCTAGCCATCCCTGCTTAGCCATTTTGTGCTTCCTGTTGATTTCATTTTCCAGACATTCCTTTTTGCCTGCTTCATTCACTGCATTTTTATATTTTCTCCTTTCATCAATTAAGTTCAATATCTCTGCTGTTACCCATGTAGTGGAGATGCGAGATGCTGAGTTACATTACATTCCATCCTGGATTTTCCATTGTTTAATTTCTTCTGTTACCCAAGGATTTTTACTATCTCTCATCTTTTTACCTACTTGATCCTCTGCTGCTTTTACTATTTCATCTCTCAAAGCTACTCATTCTTCTTCTACTGTATTTCTTTGCTGCGTTCTTGTTAATCATTCACTAATGCTCTCTCTGAAACTCTCTGCAACCTCTGGTTCTTTCAGTTTATCCAGAACCCATCTCTTTAAATTCCCGCCTTTTCACAGTTTCTTCAGTTTTAATGTACAGTTCATAACCCATAGATTGTGGTCAGAGTCCAAATCTGCCACTGGAAATGTCTTACAATTTAAAACCTAGTTCCTAAATCTCTGTCTTACCATTATATAATCTATATCTGAAACCTTCCAGTGCCTTCAGGCCTCTTCCACATATACAGCCTTCTTTTGTGATTTTTAAACCAAGTGGTAGCTATGATTAATTTATGCTGTGTGCTAAATCCTACCAGGCAGCTTCCTCTTTCATTCCTTACCCCCATTCCATATTCGCCTACAACTTTTCCTTCTCTTCCTTTTCCTTCTGTCTAATTCCAGTCCCCCATAACTATTAAATTTTCATCTCACTTCACTATCAGAATAATTTCATTTATCTCATCATACACTTCTTCAATCTCTTCATTGTTTGCTTAGTTAGTTGGCATATAAACTTGTACTACTGTGGTAGGCATGGGCTTCATGTCTATCTTGCCTATAGTAATGCGTTCACTATGCTGTTCGTAGTAGCTTACCTGCACTCCTATTTTTTTATTCATTACTTAACGTACTCATGCATTACCCCTATTTGATTTTGTAGTTATAAGGCCACCAAACTTCACTTGTTCTCACCATATCTAACTTTAACCTATCCATTTCCCTTTTTAAATTTGCTAATCTACCTACCCGATTAAGGGATCTGACATTCCACATTCCGGTGCGTAGAATGCCAGTTTTCTTTCTCCTGATAAAGACGTCCTCCTGAGTAGTCCCTGCCCAGAGATCCGAATGGGGGACTATTTTACCTCTGGAATATTTTACCCAAGAGGACACCATCATCATTTAACCCTACAGTAAAGCTGTTTGCCCTTAGGAAAAATTATGGCTGTAGTTTCCCCTTGCTTTCAGTCATTCGCAGTACCAGCACAGCAAGGCCGTTTTGGTTAATGTTACAAGGCCAGATCAGTTAATCATCCAGACTGTTGCCCCTGCAATTACTGGAACTCTTCAGGAACCATACATTTGTCTGGCCTCTCAACAGATACCCCCAATTTTGGTTGCACCTATGATACGGCTATCTGTATCGCTGAGGCACGCATCCTCCCCACCATCAGCAAGGTCCATGGTTCATTGGGGGGTGGGGGGGGGGGTTAATATGATATGCATTAACATACCTCATGACCTCATCTTTTCTTCTGGCAAGTGTTTTTCACACAGACTTAGTTCCTCCCTTATTCTTTCTGGGACCTGTTCATTTCATGCTTTATCTACCGACATAACTACTAGTATTGTCTGCAATTCCAGAGGCTATTTTGGAGTGGCAAATTATTTACCTTTAATGGAATTTACATCATTCATTTTCAACGTCTCATTTTGTGCCACATTCTAAACAGTTATTAACTCATTGTTGGCGTAGCTTATTTTTCCTTGAAAGAACGTACACATTAATGCTGTGATAAATTTACTTGGAATTTTGCTGTATAGTTTGTAACATGATGTAAGCCAGTCATCATTAATGTCCCTTGATGTAAATAGTTAATCTTCTTTTAGTTTATCATGATATTCTGATGCCATTTATTACCCGCAGTTTTGTTTTGCTCAACTAGCCTTTCTTTTGGACCGCCTGAGCACTTATGCTTGGAGATTTCACGCTTTGTCTCATTCTTTCTAGAATTGTCAGTTTCTCTCTTTGTCACATGCCCTGTAATCTTTATAGGTGCAAATTTCTACTTGCTCTTCATTGTTACTAGGTATTCTGGGTATGCAGTATAGCTAGCACAGACACTAATAAATGACAGCTAAACCCATTGTAAAATGGTCATGTTAATGTGAAAGTAGAACAAAAACTAAATATTGATTCTTCATTGTGTTACTTTGGGTGTGATAGAGAAATGGTGAAGGTAACACATTAGTAGCAGTGCTGAGAGGAAAACATTTGTCCTTAACTTTGAATTTCAGAAGAAAAATATACAAAATGCACCTGGCAAGTACCAAATAGAGCTAACAGTTATGCAGGATGTGATTACTTTAAATAAAATTTGCATATAAAGTGATTGTAGGCTAGTAATCTGGGTAAAAATAAACACAAAATTAGAATAAACAAAGTATACAGGTACCAATCTGGAAATCTGGAACATAGTGTATAATTTATTAGGGAACAGAGAGTACAGCAGATGAAATTAAGCAAAAAGGTCAGCATCTTGCAAAATAAAGATTATGCTGACACTGGCAAAAGACACAATTATAATTTACTGTAAGCAAGCAGCAAAAAACGTTGTAGCTATGGAGAGAGTAAAAGAAACTCTCGAATTGAACAAGGCAGCTATTAAAGATAAACTGAGACATTTGAGTAAAAGATAATTATAACTTTATAGAACAACCTGAACTAAACTAAACTGTCTGGAAATATCTCTGAGAGCATGTAAGAATGTACAACAAAAATATGATTAAAAACAAAACTCAAAACAATAAGAAGGCACAGAAAACAAAACAAAAACTTATTGGACATGCATTGTGTTTCGTTAGTTATAATGGCAGCTGTTACAGTAGTTAACAGCAATGACAAAATTGTCCAAATATTCTAAATATTGTAGAGTTTGTATAGTTAGAGAAATGAATCAGAAATAGAGCTAGGTAATAATAAAACCAATATCATTCTGAAAGTAATGCTAGTTGGAGTTTATAAAGTCAATAGTGATGTGAGTAAAGAAATTGTTCTGGGAGGTTATGATGTTTCAGTAGAAATAATTAAAATTGGAGACAAAGTAATGTGAAAAAAACTTGAGAACTTATTTACTAAATTTTTGCAAAAGGAGACAGTTCTCTGAAACTAGAAAAAATCTGAAATTGTTTGGCTCGCAAGAAAGAAGATAGAAACTTGTAGACTTATTAGTGTCATGTGCATGAGGTTCAACATATCTCTTATAATTGTCATAGAGTGTACTTAGTATTAATTTACCATAGGATGTATTGTTAATGAAAGTATGATCACATACAATATCAAACAAGATTTGGAACTGGATTGATGATTTCTTGGTAGAGAGGATGCAGCGTAGTATCTTGGACTGAGAGTCACTGAAGGGTATTAAAGTAACTTCAAGTGCACCCCAGAGAAATCTGTTGGGACTCTTGATGTTCATGTTGTGAAATAATGAACAGACAGACAATATTTACAGTAACCTCAAACTTTTTGCACATGATGCAGTTATCTATAATGAAGTACTGTCTGAAAAGAAACTGCGAAAACATGCAGTCAAATCTTGATATAATTTTAAAGTGATGTATAGAAATGTAAAAATTGTGCACATACAAAAAAGTAGTTGAAATCAGTCAACTATGTGCTTATATACCGAGTGTAATTAATTGATATATAAAACAAAATAAACACATAGATCCAGTTGTAGCTAAAACAGGTGGTAGACAGTGATTCATTGGTAGGATATGGGGAAATTTTATCAGTCTACAAAGATTACTGCATACAAAACAATTGTGGAATCCACACCAAATGGGGTATATTAAAATTATACAAAGAATGACAACATGAATGGTCAGATGTTTGCTTGACCCACTAGAAAAATGCTGAAAAATTTGAATTGGCCTACTTAAAAAGCTTCAAGAAGCAGCATTTGGTGTGGAATATAGAACTGTACTGCAATCCCATATGTATTGCTCTCTTAGGGACTGCATAGACAAGATTAGACTAATTACAGTGCAGATAGAGGCATTTAAGTGGCCATTCTTCCTGCACTTCATATGTGAATGGAACAAGAAAAAGTCCAAAAGGTGGTACAATTAAAGTACCCTCTGTCATGCACTTCACAGTCGTTTTTCATGGACTGTTGTAGCTATAGAATATGTATGTCAGAGTTGAAATTTTTATTAGGCTTCATCAGGACGGTGGGAAATTCAAAACTGACAGAAGATCCAGGCAACGTTGTTGTTGTGCTCTTCAGTCCTGAGACTGGTTTGATGAGCTCTCCATGCTTCTCTATCCTGTGCTAGCTTCTTCATCTCCCAGTTCCTACTGCAGCCTACATCCTTCTGAATCTTCTTAGTGTATTCATCTCTTGGTTTCCCTCTATGATTTTTACCCTCCACGTTACCCTCCAATCGTAATTTCTGATCCCCTGATGCCTCAGAACATGTCCTACCAACCGGTTCCTTCTTCTAGTCAAGTTGTGCCACAAACTCCTCTTCTCCCCAATTCTATTCAATACCTCCCCAATAGTTACCGTATGTGATCTACCCATCTAATCTTCAGCATTCTTCTGTAGCACCGCATTTCGAAAGCTTCTATTCTCTTCTTCTCCAAACTATTTATCGTCCATGTTTCACTTCCATACATGGCTACACTCCATACAAATACTTTAAGAAACGACTTCTTGAAACTTAAATGTATACCTCATGTTAACAAATTTCTCTTCTTCAGGAATGCTTTCCTTGCCATTGCCAGTCTACATTTTATATCCTCTCTACTTCGACCATCATCAGTTATTTTGCTCCCCAAATACTAAAACTCCTTTACTACTTTAAGTGTCTCATTTCCTAATCTAATTCCCTCAGCATCACCCAACTTAATTCAACTACATTCCATTATCCTCATTTTGCTTTTGTTGATGTTCATCTTATATCCTCCTTTCAAGACACTGTCTATTCCGTTCAGCTGCTCTTCCAAGTCCTTTGCTGTCTCTGACAGAACTCCAATGACATCGGCTAACCTCAAAGTTTTTATTTCTTCTCTGTTGATTTTAATACCTACTCTGAATTTTTCTTTTGTTTCCTTTACTGCTTGCTCAATATACAGATTGAATAACATCGGGGAGAGGCTACAACCCTGTCTCACTCCCTTCCCAACCACTGCTTCCCTTTTGTGCCCCTCGACTCTTATAACTGCCATCTGGTTTCTGTACAAATTCTAAATAGCCTTTCGCTCCCTGTATTTTACCCCTGCCACCTTCAGAATTTGAAACAAAGTATTCCACTCAACATTGTCAAAAGCTTTCTCTAAGCCTACATATGCTAGAAACGTAGATTTGCCTTTCCTTAATCTATCTTCTAAGATAAGTCGTAGGGTCAGTATTGCTTCACGTGTTCCAACATTTCTACAGAATCCAAACTGATCTTCCCCGAGGTCGGCTTCTACCAGTTTTTCCATTCACCTGCAAAGATTTCGTGTTAGTATTTTGCAGCTGTGGCTTATTAAACTGATAGTTCGGTAAAAATATATCTAAAAAGAAAGATGATGAGACTTACCAAACAAAAGCGCTGGCAGGTCGATAGACACACAAACAAACACAAATATACACACAAAATTCAAGCTTTCGCAACAAACTGTTGCCTCATCAGGAAAGAGGGAAGGAGAGGGAAAGACGAAAGGATGTGGGTTTTAAGGGAGAGGGTAAGGAGTCATTCCAATCCCGGGAGCGGAAAGACTTACCTTAGGGGGAAAAAAGGACAGGTATACACTCACACACACACACATATCCATCCACACATACAGACACAAGCAGACATATTTAAAGTTCGGTAATTTTCACATCTGTCAACATCTGCTTTTTGATTGGAATTATTATATTCTTCTTGAAGTCTGAGGGTATTTTGCCTGTCCCATACATCTTGCTCACCAGATGGTAGAGTTTTGTCAGGACTGGCTCTCCCAAGGCCGTCAGTAGTTCTAATGGAATGTTGTCTACTCCCAGGGCCTTGTTTTGACTCAGGTCTTTCAGTGCTCTGTCAAACTCTTCATGCAGTATCGTATCTCCCATTTCATCTTCATCTACATCCTCTTCCATTTCCATAATATTGTCCTCAAGTACATCACCCTTGTATAGACCCTCTATATACTCCTTCCACCTTTCTGCTTTCTCTTCTTTGCTTAGAACTGGGTTTACATCTGAGCTCTTGATATTCATACAAGTGGCTCTCTTTTCTCCAAAGGTCTCTTTAATTTTCCTGTAGGCAGTATCTATCTTGCCCCTAGTGAGATAAGCCCTTACATTTGTCCTCTAGCCACCCTGCTTACCCATTTTGCACTTCCTGTCGATCTCATTTTTGAGACGCTTGTATTCCTTTTTGCCTGCTTCATTTACTGCACTTTTATATTTTCGCCTTTCACAAATGAAATTCAATATTTCTTCTGTTACCCAAGGATTTCTACTAGCCCTCGTCTTTTTACCTACTTGATCCTCTGCTGCCTTCACTACTTCATCCCTCAGAGCTACCCATTCTTCTTCTACTGTATTTCTTTCCCCCATTCCTGTCAATTGTTCCCTTATGCTCTCACTGAAACTCTGTACAACCTCTGGTTTAGTCAGTTTATCCAAATCCCATCTCCTTAAATTCTCACCTTTTTGCAGTTTCTTCAGTTTTAATCTACAGTTCATAACCAATAGATTGTGGTCAGAGCCCACATCTGCCCCTGGAAATGTCTTACAATTTCAAACCTGGTTCCTAAATCTCTGTCTTACCATTATATAATCTATCTGATACCTTCTAGTGTCTCCAGGATTCTTCCATGCATACAACCTTCTTTTATGATTCTTGGACCAAGTGTTAGCTATGATTATTTATACTCTGTGCAAAATTCTACCAGACGGCTTCCTCTTTCATTTCTTACCCCCAATCCATATTCACCTACTATGTTTCCTTCTCTCCCTTTTCCTACTCTTGAATTCCAGTCACCCATGACTATTAAATTTTCGTCTCCCTTCACTGCCTGAATAATTTCTTTTTTCTCATCATACATTTCATCAATCAGGCAAAGGGATTTCATCACTGCTCTTAGCAGCACTAGTGGAAATTATCAAACTTGTTAACTGTGATAAGGAAGAAGAAACTCATGTTACAGGAATATTTAGTTGTGTGTCTCTGTAGACATACTTCTGTAACTGATGGAAGAACGTGATGAAGCAAATGTGCTTGTTCTAACATAAATTTTTGTTTCATCATTAACATTACTAAATTTTAAATACTGTGAAAAATTTAATTCGGTGGCTGATTTTGTTTGCAAATCATCCCAAATATATCACCACATACCAATGATGAAATGGATATCGTTACAACAACAATAAAAATCATACTTAACTTGTATGTTGAATGAACATATTCAAGATCCTTAAATCAAATAACCTAACTCAGATGTAGATCTTTCCATTTTTATTCTAGATATGACAGATAAATTCACAACTTTCCACCAATTCTGTTTTACACACAAATTCGAGACCAATCTGTACCTTCATAAAACAGTACTAAACTGAGCAAAACCGAGCGAGGTGGCGCAGTGGTAACACACTGGACTCGCATTCGGAAGGACGACGGTTCAATCCCGCGTCCGGCCATCCTGATTTAGGTTTTCCGTGATTTCCCTAAATCGCTCCAGGCAAATGCTGGGATGGTTCCTTTCAAAGGGCACGGCCGACTTCCTTCCCTAATCCGATGAGACCGATGACCTCGCTGTCTGGTCTCTTCCCCCAAAACAACCCCCCCAACTGAGCAAAAATATAATCAACCATAATCTTTTCTCAACTGATCATTGCAGATGTCGCCATGTCAGCCTGTGTTCGTTTTTGAATCTATTTCTTTGTTAAGATCTAATTAATATAATTAAGGTAGAATTTTGTAACTCTAGTAATTCCACTATAAGAGTCACATTGTAATTTACTCGATGTTTTAAACTATCATAATTGCAATGACTGTTTGTAATTTTTGTTTTGCCGAAGTTACCAGGACTAAACCTTTCACATTTGTTTGTCACTTCTCTCAGTTTAACATTTTTCTTATTTGCTATATAAATTTAAACATTTATTAGTGTGTTAACCTTTTCAGTAAATACAGCTTTTACAAAACTGATATCTTTTTATGCAAGTTATATAAATTAAATGATGTTAGCAATGCACTGTTTCACATGTGCTCGTTGTTGAGTGACATTATTAGTTTCTGAAATTACTTAGTGAAGTATACAAATGATAGAAAAATGAGAGAAAATTAGTTATAACTGGAACGTACTAAAGTGAAACTCAAATACAGTGCAAGGATTACAAGGTGAATCATAAACGGGAACATACATGTGTATTGGATTATATCATGTTTTCCAATACTACACAATATTAGCCATTACATTACAGAGTCAGCCTGAAAATAAGTTATAATAAGGCATTGAAGGAAATTAGTGCACACTAACAATGAACACATAGGATGAGTCGATGAAATTTTTGATTTATAATTTCTTAGGCCTAAAATGTTCTATAAAAAATAAAAAAAAGAAATTCCTACAGTTTTGTGAAATCATTTGTCTAAAAATAAGAAATAAATTACAGTAGAGACATATTTCATACAACTTCGAAAACTGTTTAAAATCATTTCCTTTTTTTATTGGGAAAAGTGAGAGAGCAGGAACAGTGATGATGACACGAGCTTTTAAAGGAGACATTACTTTGTGCACTGCATGCATAATCTTTCCTGCTATTTAAAGGATTCTCTATTGAAGCATTTTTTAGATTGAAAACTGTTGGAACTCTTTTAAACCTTTGAGCATAGATAATAGAAATACGTCAAGGCCACAAAACAACAGACTGCATTATTTACATAATCCACCAGATAAACATCCTCTAGTACTTTTTAAAATTCTGATAATATAATGAAACAATGGAAAATCCAGGATGGAATGTAACAATATCATGAAAAGGAAAGTTGCTAGTCACCATATAATGGAAATGCTGAATTGCAGATAGGCACAACAAAAAGACTGTCACAATATAAGCTTTCGGCCAACAAGGTCTGTGTTGAAAATAGATGACACACACACACACACACACACACACACACACACACACACACACACACGTGTGTGTGTGTGTCGTTTATTTTTTATGAAGGCCTACCAGAGACTGCAGTCATGTGTGTGTGTGTGTGTGTGTGTGTGTGTGTGTGTGTGTGTGTGTGTGTGTGTGTGTGTGTGTGTGTGTGTGTCTTGTCGTCTATTTTCGACAAAGGCTTTGTTGGCTGAAAGCTTATATTGTGACAGTCTTTTTGTAGTGTCTATCTGCGACTCACTATAAGGTGAGTAGCAACTTCCCTTTTCATAATATTGATATTATAATTTAAAAACTGAACATTAAATTTTCAGCAGGCACCTTATTTGATAAACACAATTTGGATTGTCAAATATTTCTCTAATTTGTGTTATTTCTTTCTTTTAGACAAATGGTTTGACAAAATGTTATACTATTTTTCCAAACTTTTTATTTTCAACTTTTGTTCAGAAAGCATGAAGCCAAATGAAAAGATGGGAAAACATTGGCAATCACAATCAGGGCAAGACTTGGTAGGGAAAGTGTTAATGTCAGTAAAGAATTTTCCCAATATTCTTTCATGTAATTCCAAGCTTCTGAACTATCTTATCTGTTGTGGTCCTTCTCACAGATTTCTCTGCCTTCAGTGTTGCTGGAAGATCTTCCAGGTTTACCAGGCAACTTTGGTGGTTGGCCATATTTGTGCACCTCAGGTGATGCTTGAGAAATTCTGTGCTCAAGATGGCATAAGAAGATCCCTGACAGCTAGCAGCACTTTTATCAGCTTTTAACTGTGATATGTTAATGGCTGCAGGAAGAACAATACTCACGTATAGAGCTGCAACTGAGATGTTACTATAGACACATTTACAAAATCACATTCCTAGCGTCTTCTGTTCTCGGAATGTTCTGAATTTAGTACTTGTTTCATAGGATGTCAATTTGACAGTTAAATACCACACTGATGTAACTTTTTATGTGCAAAACGGTTAGGCCTTGAAGAGATGAACTTTTTTACATTTCATTTACATAGGTAGCAACAGTGTTCATGAAATGTTTTACTGTTCCCTCAAATAAATAATTAAGTTTTTCTTAATTACCCTGATTTCTTTCAAGCAATTAAATCGTTTTTGCAAAACTGGTCTATTTGATGTCCCATTCATGCAATTCCCACTCCTCATTTGGTTATGAAAATACGACAAAAATTTACTTTAAATTAGTAATTACAACTTTTTTAATTATCTTGATTACTTATAAGCAGTTAAACACTTTTTTTGCAAAACTTGGACTTAGGCTGGTCCATTTGATACCCCATTTGTCCATTTTCCACTCTTCTTCGACTATGAAAATTCGGAGAAGAATCCATGCACAGTTCAATTATGCTGATTGCTTTTAAGGGGCTCTGGAACGCCCTATACTTGCAATGTTAAAATAACGCTTATAAATTACATCTTTCCTCACAAAGTATTTGAGGTAGGAAGTTGAACTTTTTACAGATTATTTATTGGAATATGGGCTACAACTTAACACAGGGATTTTACAAAATTTTAGTTCAGTTATTAAAGATGATTTTTTTTCCAATTGTAATGAAAATTCACAACATTTTTTTGCAATTTTTTATTTATATATTAAAAAATATACAGTTTTTTGGAAAAAGGCTGTGTTAAATTATGCAGAAGGTACTGTGTAACATTTACTGAAAGTTTGAAACAAATATGTTTGGAAGATCCTTAGAAAACATGTAATTAGTATGAGAAAATAAAAGTTTTGGGAATCGAGCGACAAAGATTGGATTAACTTTTTAGTGCATTCCAGGTCCATAGGATGGATTATCTTCATCCTCTGCAAACTCCTCCTCCAGCTTCCTCTTGTTCCTCCTCCTGTTTACTCATGCTTGTATTTCTAGACTCTTTACAGCCCTGTCTGCAGCCCGAAGGCGTTCCTTGTCTAAAGCAAGCATCGCTCGTACCATGTTAGAACCTATCTTCATTCCCATATTTCTAAATACCTTGCACCTTACAATGTTGCCATCATTGAAAGTCACAACAGCATCATACACACCAAAGTGAAGTGTTTCTATTCCAACAAATACAGTCTTGGGGATTCTCGACCATATAACACTATTTACACTTTCATGGGGGTTTTGAGTTTTTCCGTGAATACACTTTTTCAACAGTTCAGTTGCTGCTAAGTCTCTGAAAATAGGTTTTATCACCTCACTGAACCAAGCTTCTTCTGTGAAGTATTTTCTTTCCCACTTTGACTGCTATGGGCAGGTGTACTTGAGAGGTTAGGTTCACTCACTTGGTTATCGTCTTTATTGTTTACAGTAATAACACACTCACTTGGTTATCGTCTTTATTGTTTACAGTAATAACACATACCTTTGGCTTTCCAACATTTCTCCTTTTCGTAAAAGCCTTCAGAGGATTTCTAATAACTTTACTTTTACTCACTATTATACTTCAACAAAACAGAGACTCAAGAAACAGAATTAATTACGAATATTTTCGAGATAACGACAGAGTAAATAAACATGAAACAATCGACAATCACACCAGCGATATATATTTAACCATCACAGGTTAGCCACAACACATACTTTATCTCACATCACTAAAATGTACCTGATGAACACGGACGTTAATAATAACACCATTTGACAGCAGTTTAACAGCACCACAGTGGGTCACGCCCATGTAGAACACATTTCAAAAAAAAATTAAAAATAGTTGTAGTCTTCGGAATTGAATAAATTATATATCTATTAAAAGGTAACAGTCTGCAGATTCAGAAAACGCAAAAAAGTAAAAATTGAACTTTTCATGATTTTGAGCCTTTCCGGAGCCCCTTAAGCAAATTTAATATTTTGTTTTTGCGAAACTAGATCTCACAATCATCAATTTGCCCATCTCTCATTCTTTCTTTGGCAGTGAAATTTTGGACAAACTTTTTTCCTCAAATTACTGTATACGTATTTTTTTTTTAAAATACATTGCTCACTTTCAAGCAAATAAACCCTTTTTTATAAAATTAGACTTCACAGTGCTCAGTCTTATACCCCATTTGTCCACTTCCCACTGTTTGTTTGGCTATGAAAATTCAGACAAAAACCATTTGCACTGATATGATCTATAGGGAGTTATTTTCTCTTTACATTCAAATTTAGATCAAGAATTTTACAAATTTTCTTTCTCATTTCAGTGTGGATAATTGTATTGCTGTGCATAATTTACAATGGGAATAAATTGTAAGTTTACTCAGCATATTATTTTCTTTCTTATTGTTGACATTCTCCTGATTATTTGAATTTTTGCTTTGCCAGATTGGCACTGAGCAAGGCAGTGCATTCATTAGGACACTGGACTTGGGAGGATGACAGTTCAAATCTATGACTAGGTATCCAGATGTAGGTTTTGCACGATTTCCTTAAATTGCTTTCTGCAAATACTGGAATGGTTCCTTTGAAAGGGTATCCTTCCCTAATCCAATTGTCAAAGGGAGATAAAACCCTAATCTTGCTTCCTTCTTTTTACTGATCACTTCTAGTCGCACATACTCAGGGTGGAAAAGATTGTATTGTACTCACTGTAAAATGCTGTTTCTTTGAAAAACATTATTGACAAGTTACACCAATCAGGTACACATATTCAGACCAGGTCCACACAACATTATCCCAATGTCATCACTATACTGCTGACTGAAGTGAAGTACAATCCTGTCTGAGTAAACAGCCAGTAGTCAACCTAATAGAACAAGTCGGCATATCTATTGTGTATCATTTGCTCAAAGCTATTATAGATTGCTGTTTCTGGAGCTGGACTTCTTGTTTTAAACCCAGCCAATGGCAATCAGTTTACATCATGTGGGATAATGTCTTCCCATGGGAAGGGGGCTGAGAAGAGTTGTGGTGCCACCTGTGATGTATGATATGACTGATGGTCGATATCCTCAGAGAGCAGTAACAGATTATTTTCTGCATCTCTGGTGGAGGACGAAATGATTACAGCACTCACATTTAAATCTTTAATTTATCATCTATTCACATTACTTTGCTGTCACTATGAATGTTCTGGCAAAGCCACAGACAGTCCCAGCTATTAGTGTGTTTATTACCATGTTACTGATTCTGTGTGAAGTCCTAATAAATATGATAAGATGCAATATAAGAAATATTTTTATTGTGTAACGAATTGATGCCCACAGCACACTTCATTTTCTTTAATTGTAAGGTTTGGTAGCAAATGAAGAAGAAATGTGAAACAGATGTTTTTCAGCTTCTGATGAAAGCAGTTATATGAAGCTGAGCAGATTAGAAGAACATGAAGTGAAATACAGTGTTTGCAAATTGTGTATCAGTTGTTCGAACATATTGAATTTGGAGCAAAAACTGCTATAATCAGTGGCACTGATGTATGCTTTTTGCTATGGCACTTAAAAATTCAAGTACTACTTTTGTCTCACAGGTAATTGTTTCATATTGCATGCCAAGATCAGCTTATACAGTGAGGACAAGATTAGAACAGTAGCGGCACACACATAAGCATTCAGACTATCATTCTCCCCACACTCCATATGTGAATGAACAGTAAGGAACCCTAATAACTGGTACAATAGGACATACCCTCAGCTAAGCACCTGGAGCGTTGGATACCTAATTACCCTAAAAGTATTTCCCTTGCACCACACAGCATCGTGTAGGTGATGGAGGGCATCCCTGTAGTACTCTTTTGTGGTTGTTTGATCCTGTGGTGTGTATTGCATCACACAAGCCGAAGAAAGCAGTCAGTGTCACTTTGACATTTCTGTGCCCTTGGCGGGCCTTCTTTGGTCTTGGTGATAAGGAATGCTTTCACTGTGATGACTGGGATTTGGTTTCTGGGTTGTACTTATACACCCAAGACTTGTCAGCAGTGATTATGGCATTCATTAAGTCAGATTCACTGTTTGTTGAGTCCAGCATGGCCTGTGAGACTTCAACACAAAGTTGCTTTTGCTCTGTCATCAGCAGCTTAGGCACGAATTTTGCTGACATCCTCTTCATGGCCAAATCTTTGGACACAACGGAATGTGCTGAAAAAGTGTTGATGACCATCTCTGCCACAATTTCCCCTATAGTCACATGATGGTCCCGCTTCACCACAGCATGCACTTTGGCAATGATATGGTCGTTTTGGCATGTTGACAGCCAACCAGAGCATGGCTCACTCTTCACTGATGTGGAGCCGTCTTTAAACTGGTTGTACCACTCCTTACTCTGTTTAATGCCCATAGCATCAGCACTCAAAGCTTTCTGAATCTTCCAAATGGTTTCCACGTAGCTGCAGTTTCTGGCAGAATTTGATGCAGTAACACTTCTCCAGTAATTCCATCATTTTCCTTGCAATGAGAAACCAACACAAACACTATGCACTACTTCACTGAACTGCTGTTTGCCAACAACTGACGCTATCAACATGTGGGAAAAGTTCACACAAGTGCATGAAGGTTCAAGGTCTGCTCTTGCAAGTGCGCTAGATTCAAATAATCAGGTGTTTGTGGGAGAGGGGGTGGGGTGGGGGAACAAAGTTTGATGCTTTTCTAACAGACCTTGTAGATGCAGTATTACAAGATCCAGATGCAGATGTGTTTTCACTGAATACTTTCAGTATTAGAAGATAGGAGTAAGCATTCTGAAATCATTTGAACTATGCTGATGAGATAGTATTTAAATTTGCTAAATAATTTTGAATTATTTTTAACAATTGATTAGATGTTCAGTCAGATTACTCTCTGAATGTGTTTTAAATGGAATATTACTTTTATCTGTAGCATCACATAAAAATAAAACAAGATTTTAGTTTTCTTTCTTGAGAATTGAGTGAGTGATGAGTTATGAAAGTTAGCTTTGTAACAGGCATATGGTGGAGGACAGAAGTCGTTTACAGGTCAAATTTTATATGGATAGAGGCAAGTGAATTTATGATTCTGTATTAGAGTTAAAACTGATACAAATTCTGGCAAACGAAATGTTTGGAAATTGAGTGAAATAATTGATTGTTCATTGCAGTTCCTTCTTTTTTCAGGCCGGGAGGTGGAAGCAGAGAAATCCTTCCAAGTGGAGGATATGCAGTGTATCAGCACCAACAGCAACAGCAGCAGGCCAGCAGTACTGTGGGCCACCACGAATTTTCGCAGGTCCTTATCTTATGAATAACTTTCATCATATTAATCACATTTGTTTCTCTTATGAAATTTTCCATTAGCTTTAGATAGGTGTAATTGTTCTTGCTGTAAAATTGGACCTTTTTTTTTTTTAATCTTGTTATGAAGAAGTTGGATTACTGTTGAGATCCAGTTGCTGTCAATTTTCTTGAATATCAGATCAGTCAGTGGAGTCAAGTCAAAACTCAAATCCCTGCTTGGATGTATCCACCTATAAAAGGTTTAAAAACTACTATCTGACCACTCTGTGAAGAGAAATAGATTATTTTCCAGTTTATTTATAGTATGTATTCTACAAGTATACTTGTTATCCACTTTCCTGCACTTTTAATGTCACAGCAATAGATCAAATGATTGGAAATTATGAGAGAAAAAATGAAATTAGTTTGTTTTGTATTATTATTCTGGATGTAAACTCTTGCAACAGTATTAAGGAAATGAAAACATTTAGCTAACAGAGTAAGACAAGATGACTAAAGTGACCAATGTTGAGAAAGAGCTTTTGAAATGTTCTAGGAAGGAATAGACGAGGATAGGTATATGCAGCTTTCTACTGATAATCAATAATCATCCATCTCTACAAAGTTTTAAATATCACCCTCAATGTTTGTCTACTTGGAGCTTGCCAATGGGAGAATGTATACTATGTATTATAGATTCTATATGTATAAGAATATAACTTGCTAATACTATAGCAAAGCATAGAATAGTTTGCTTTCCACACTGTAAAATAGGAATGAAAATTGTTACATAAAACTGTGAAGTAAATATTCACTTGAAAAGCTGAAACTTTACACATCATGAAGCTCCCACACAAATTGGCTTCCATTTTAGAAGAGCCTGACCTACCAAGTGACAGAGTACACAAACTGATCATACGAAGAATGAGACCATTCACTGGGTAGAAACAGCAAGAGAAATAAACAGTAGATGACAGATATAATAGTGGCTCTGATAGATGAATCATATTATCACTTGCAAAGGAGGAGAAACAAAGAGAATATTAGAGAGAAAGATAAAGAAAACAAGGGAAATTTAAGAATAAAGAAAACAATATTCAATGACATAGAGAATCAAGCAAAAAAATGGATAATCATAAATGACAGTAGAATAAAACCTCAGGCCATCATAAGTGGTGCCACACACAGATGGCAGAGAATAATGAAGGTGGCTTCTTCATATACATGAGGATATGATAGAAGTCTGGAGAAAATATTGTATAAAACTGTACAAAAAAGTCACTAGTTATATCACAACCAGAATTACTCTCCACATGAAAACATTGTAGGTTTTATAGGATATCTACTGCTTGTTATCAGCTTCCTGAATTATAACTTACCTACATTTTGCATCTTGCATGAAGTCATCCACAGTTTTATGGAGTCCTGCAATTGTAGTTTCAGTGTACAAATACTTTCTGATTGCTTTTTCTAGGTGCTTAATACTTATTCTTTTTTCACTGGGTTCTTAGTACCACTTTTCAAGCTTATCTACATCAACATCTGCATCTACTTGGATATTCTGGAAATCACACTTAAGTGCCTGGCAGGGGACTCACTGAGCCACTTTCACAATAAGTCGCTATTATTCCAATCTTGAACAGTGCATGGAAGTAATGAACACCTGTCTCCTTCTGTGCGAGATCTGGTTTTCCTTATTTTATTATGATGATCATTTTTCCCTATGTAGATCATTGTCAATAAAATATTTTTGCATTCGGAGGAGAAAGTTGGTGATTGAAATTTCATGAGAAGATTCTGCCACAAGAAAAAATGCGTGTGTTTTATGTACACCCCAAATCTTGTATCATGTCAGTGACACTCTCTCCACTATTTCTCAATAATACATAATGTGCTTCTCTTCTTTGAACTTTCTTGATGTACTCTGTTAATCCTATTGGGTAAGAATCTCACACTGTGCAGCAGTACTCCCAAAGAAGATGGACAAGCATAGTATAGGCAGTCTCTTTAGTAGATCTGTTGCATCTTCTAAGCGTTCTGCTACTGTTCTTTTCAATTTAAATTGTTCGTAATCTGCAAACGGTTTATTTCCACAGTACATTTTTGTTCTGAACTTTCATTTTTTTGCTCCCTGATTAATGTTGTTTTAGTTCTCATTTAAACATTTAAAAGACTTCCATCCAAGCACCAAACTGATTGATGCACAATCCTTTGCTCTTCGTAGACAATTGCTTTTTGGAATTAGCTGCTGTGCTTCCTACATGAGTGATTCTGTTATCTTCCATGGAACCTGAATTTGTTAATGAAGTCAGCTTATTCTTGATTTTAACCAGCATTCCCTGCCCCTTCTGTGTGAGCTATTTTTACAGCTATTGTTAATTGTGCACAATAAGAGAGAACTATTCTTAGAGCCACCCAATAACCTAATACCGCCAGTACAATTATTGTTCTTTATTCTCCAGCTCACACTGGAATTATCCAGTGATGCAGCACCACTTATTTATGTACTGAAGTGCTTTATTTTAGAATCACTGTTTTTGATGCATCAGAAGATTTATAATGTTGTTAGCACTCATATATGAGAATAGTAACACCCAGTTATTTGTTTACCCATCCATTAATGAAAATGTCATGGTGCAAGATTTCAGCTGTTCAACCAGAAACCCATTGTGAAAAGAATGAGGGATATGGATTTATTGATGTTGAATTAAATTGTAAGACATCAATTAATTCTCTTTATGTCTATTAAATTATGTAAACATTAATTTGACTATGTGGCATTACATGAAAACTATTGTGGCCAGGCCAGTGACCTGGCCACTGTCACCATCGACAGATTCACCCGTGGCCAGTGGGTTGCCGTACTCCTGGCATTGTCTGCTAGAGTCAATCACATGCAGCTGAAGACACCACATTCTTACTAAACATTGGTGGACCACAACAGCAACCTGCCAATTTGTGTGCACAGCAGTACATCGTCTGGTACATAAGCCAGACTTCAGCGGGCTCCTGTAGGGCCATCAGCATCACCCGCCATCAGAG
Organism: Schistocerca nitens; assembly: GCF_023898315.1. NCBI lineage: Eukaryota > Metazoa > Arthropoda > Insecta > Orthoptera > Acrididae > Schistocerca > Schistocerca nitens. Next base: position 692,362,396 of record NC_064617.1, read on the forward strand.
CACACATCCAGCCAAGTTTTTGTGAGCACAGCACTATGTTGCATCTGTATGTCATGTATCACCTCATGGAAATCCTTTTGCCTGGACGCTGGGCCAGGTGCATCTTGCAGCCCTTCTGTCGGCAGCATTCCCCAGCAGCAGTTCAGCACAGCCCTGGAATCTGACTGGACATCAACCCAGTGCAGCCTAGGGCTTCAACTGGACTCCATCCTAGACACGAGCTGATGCTGCTCGCCTTTAGTCATAAGCTTGCATCAATTGCCATCCTTCTATCAGCATTTCCGAGGCACTTATCTGTTACCGCTAGCTTTGGGCTCGGCTGCTACCGTTTCTTTCCTGGGCATTGATGCCCTGACTGAGCCTATTGGCACCATTATGAATCCAAAGGCTGTCATAGACTTGAGTCCTCATCTCCTGTTGTGTGTCAGTGCTCTGCCGACATCCCACTGCCTAGCGTGCTTCCACCCATGCTGACGGCACCATACACCACACCACTGTTTCTGGTCACCGTTTCCTGTGCCTTCCCAGACTATCCAGTGGCTGCCATCACTCACTCACTCTGTCTTCAGCTCACAAGTGGCCTACTGGGACCATCCGACCTCCATGTCATCCTCCGAGGAGGATGCAGATAGGAGGGGCAAGCGCTGTTGGGTGTGGCCAGCACTTGGATGGGTGACCATCCAGTCGCCAAGTGCTGTTGCCATTTTTCAGGGTGCACTCAGCCTCGTGATGCCAATTGAGGAGCTATTCGACCGAATAGTAGCGGCTTCGGTCAAGAATACCATCATAACGACCACATCAGAAATTTTGGCCCATATTTCTCTCCATCTGGAACTGCTCTTCTGCCACCAGCACAGCCTTCTCTTCTGCCGCCAGTGCCACTCTCCCTACGGCTGCAGGTGCAGCTCATTCTGCTGCTGATGTGGCTCTCCCTTCTGCCGCCATTATGGCTTTTCCATTCTGCCACCAGCATGGCTCTCCTTTCTGCTGCTCGCACGGCTTTTCCATTCTGCCTCCAGCACGGCTTTTCCATCCTGCCACTGGTACGGCTTTTCCATTGTGGCACCAGTCTAGCTCATCCATTCTGCTGCCTGCACAGCTTTTCCAGTCCGCCATCCACATGCCTTTTACATTCCGCCGCTAGCATGACGTTGTCCATTCTGCTGCTGGCATGACCTTTTCCAGTCTGCTGCTGGTACTGCTTTCTCATTCTGGACTGCCACAACTTTTTCAATTCTGCCAGTGGTATGGCTTCTTCTACTCTGCCACTGGCATTGCTCCTACTGCCACCGGTACAGATCTTTACCTGCTTCAATGTTAACTTTCAGATGGGTCTTCAGATTTCAATTTTTGTGTCTACTCAGTACACATGTTTGCCACTGGTGTGATCCCTTCTGCTGCCGGCACATCTTTATTTTGCCACTGGCATGGCCTACTTACCTGATCTGACACTGTCTTCTGGTCAAGTCTTTGTGTTCCTGTTGTCTGCCTCATCTGTGCACAGGTGCTCATCTCTAATTTTGGTGCCAATTTCTGTGCAAATTTCCAATCTGATTCTTCCTTCTGTGTCACATGGACTGGCTCTGCCACCTCTGATGTCTTGTTTCTCTGGCATGTTCACATCACAGACCCATTCTCTTCTGGCACCTGTGATGTGCCCACTGCCCTGGACTGTCTCCAGCCCACAAGAGCATCTTCTCTTTGGCTGAGCCTATCAGTGTTGTGGCTTTGCCAGCAGTCAAGCTCATCTCCCAAAGGCCATTGATGCCTCGACAAGATCCCAGTGGTCCTTCCACTGTAGCTACACCCATCAGTACCTTGATGATTTTACCATCTTTTTAAGAGGAAAGGAGTATTGTGATCAGGCCAGTCACCTGGCCACTGCCACTGCCGGTGCATACACCTATGGCCAGCAGGTTGCCATACTCCTGCCGTTGTCTGCTGAAGGAGGCCACACATAACTGAAAACACCGCACGTTTGCTAAATGTTGGCGTACCACAACAACAACCTGTGGATTTGTAAACATTGTACCACATCACTCGGTGTATGTATCATACTCCAGTGGGCTCTGCTAGAGGCATAAACATAGCCTGCCAGCAGCACGAGCATCTGACCACATCGTACCTGCACATCATGTGCCATCCATGGAAATCCTTCCTCCAGATTATTTAAAGCACTGCACGACCACTGCCCAATAACATTTGCTTACGCTCTGGGCTCTATGCAGGTACACCCTGCAGCCCATCTATCATTAGCATTCACCAGCAGCAGTTCAGTGCAGCCTGGATTCCAACTGTGTGTCAACCCAGTGCAGCCTAGGACTCCAGCTGAACTCCAACCTAGACACCAACTGCACATCACCTAGGATGTTGTCGCTTGGCCGAGCCCATTGGTGCACTGGCATCCCTGTGGCTGCCACTGGTCTGAGCACTGGTTTCCCATCAGCTGCCAGCAGTTAACAAACTAGCAATATTCTGGGCATTTTTAAAAATTTTCTCCAGTATCTCATATTAACTAATGGGAAAGAAGGCAAAAGTGTAAGAAGAGAATATTATTTCAGGAAAATAAAAATAACATAGCCTTATTTTTTGAAATGTAATATTGACTCTTGCCACGAATCAGAACTTTAAACGCTTAATTGGCTAAACTAGTCTGAAATGTGAGTGATAAAGGATTACTTGAAAAGAAATTCTCAGCTTCAACTGAGGGATTAACAGTTTCTGATGAGTAAAAAGGTATTAACCTGGACAGGAGGAAGTTTGGCTCACATTTATTGGGAAAAAGCCACACACGTGCATGCATCCAGATTGACTGCAACAATTTTAACAAAACTCGGGTACGATAAGTACCATGTGAATAACACATCTGTATGTTCTCTATTTGTAGGGGTGGGGGTGAGAAAGTGGTGATATATAAGCATGATTTGGTAACAGCTGAAGCAGTTTCAGCCAAACTAGGTACACATATGTTTTAGTATCTATTGAGATAAAATATTGCTTCCACCTTTAGGGGATTGTGTGAAGGTTTGATTTGAAAACGATTGGCTTTAGTGTTGAGTGCATAGTTTTGGTGACACTAGTCTGATTGCCCAACATTCCAATGACATTTTACCCATAGGGGTTTGGTGTGGGATATGCGGTGGAGATGGGTGATGCAAAAATAATCAAGAATGGTGAGTAAATGGTATTCAGTTTTTCCAGGACTAAACCATAGCAGTGCTGATGAAATTTGACCTCTAATGATGGGAATTGTGGTGAGGGTGGGGGTGGAAAGGGGCTGACATTTAAAGCGTGTGGAACAATTTCATCCAGACTTGATACACATATAGATAGCTTACTGTCTGTAAAAAGCACTGGCACATGACATGCGTAATACTCCTATGTAGGAGGATGGATATGGGAACAAAGTGATTTTAGTATCTGACAATGACTTGGATTATCTGCCAAATGTGAATATCAATTTGGAGAACAAATCAGAGACACTCAGGCTTAGCAGCTCTGTCATAGCTCATTCCTGTAGCGAGTGTTACCACTGAAGACGTGGGATTAGGCTCGTCTGCTGAAGCAAGAGTACTGGTAAATACCGCAGCCCTGCAATTGTCCAGCTGTTCTCTCATTCCTCTGAAGCCTTTGATTTGAGCCTATGATAATAGAGTGACTGATCATGCCTGTGTTTACATTTTTTATTTGGATTGTTTCCTGGACTGTTTGCGCACGCTTTGACATTTCTATTATGCTCTAGAATTTGCTCTTGGGTAGCTCCGCCATTGTTGGCCACAGGAACTGGCTGACTGGTCCAATGATCTTTGTGTGAACGGCAGTGTGAATGATCATACTGAGTGAGGTGGCACAGTTGTTAGCACCCTGTACTCACATTCGATAGGATGGCGGTTCAACCCACGTCCGGCCATCCTGATTTTCCATGATTTCCCTAAATCGCTTCAGGCCAATGCCAGGATGGCTCCTTTGAAAGGGCATGGCTGATTTCCTTCCCCCTCCTTCCCTAATCTGATGGGACCAATGACCTCGCTGTTTGGTCCCTCCCCCAAATTATCTGACCAACCAATCAACCAATGATCATAAATTGTATTCTTCTTATTCCAAGTAGGACAGAAATGTGGTGATAAGGACACTCTCACCTATGTCTATATCCATACTCTGCAAACCACCACAAAGTGCATGGTAGAGGGTTCATCCTATTGTACCAGTACACTGTACAGTAATGACCTTGCAGACAATACAGTAATAACCTGAGATAGGTTTCTTTGCATTCCATTCACATATGTAGCGTAGGAGGAATGGTTATTTGAATTCTTCTGTGCATGCCGTAATTATTCTAATCTTGTCATCACGATTCCTATGTATGGGATACATAAGGGGTTGTAGTATATTCCTAGAGTCATCATTTAAAGCTGGTTCTTGAAACTTTATTAGTAGATTTTTTCAGGATAGTATACGTCTATCTTCAAGAATATGCTAGTTCAGTTTCTTCAGCATCTCTGTGACATTCTCTCATGGGCAAAACAAACCTATGACCGTTTGTGCTGCCCTTTTCTGTATATGTCCAATATCCCCTGTTAGTCCTATTTGGTACAGGTCCCACACACTATAGCAATATTCTAGAATGGGTGACATGAGTGATCTGTAAGCAATCTCCTTTGTAGACTGATTGCACTTCCCCATTATTCTACCAATAAACTGAACTCTACCACATCCCTACGAAGTGTTATACCAAGGTATTTGTACGAGTTGGCCAACTCCAAAAGTGATTCTTTGGTATTATAGTTATAGGATACTACATCTTTTCGTTCCGTGAAATGCACAAGTTTACATTTATGAACATTTAAAGCAAGTTGCCAATGTTTGCACCACTTTGAAATCTTATCAAGACCTGACTGAATATTTATGCAGCTTCTTTGAGACAGTACTTCATTATGGATAACTGCATCATCTGTAAAATGTCTGAGGTTATTACTGTATTGTCTGCAAGGTCATTAATGTACAGTGTGAAGAGCAAGGGTCCCAACACACTTCCCTGGGGCACACTTGAAGTTACTTTTACAACTGACAATGACTCTCCATCCAAGAGACCAAGCTATGTCCTCCCCACCAAAAAGTTCTCAGTCCTGTCACAAAATTTTGCTTGACACCCCATATGATCAAACTTTTGGCAATAAACACAGGTGTGTTACTGAGTCAAATGCTTTTCAGAAATCAAGAAATGCTGCTTGTCTATCTTGATCCAAAGTTTTCAGAATTTCATGTGAGAAAAGGGTGAGTTGGGTTTCACATGACCGATGTTTTCAGAATCCATGCCAACAGGCATTGAGGAGGTCATTCTGTTCAAGATGCCTCTTTATTTTTGAGCTCAGAATATGTTCTAAGATTCTGCAAAAAATTGATGTCTCATGGTGAACCTATTCACTGTAAAGCAGATATCCCAAGTTTCTAAAGTTATGGCAGCAGCAGTCACAGTTGCAGCAGCAACAGTTGCAGCAATAGCAAGGAAAAAAATGAGAATTCTAACAGCAGCAGCAGCAGCAGCAGCAGGAATTACTGAAAAAGCAACAATAGTCTGCAGCTGCATCATTACACCCCCCTCAACCATTTGCTTACTTCGAAAAGGCAAACAAGAATTGGGAGGTCTATTTATGTCATTTTATTCGTCACTGCAAGGCAAGTCACATAACAGACCCTGAATGTCAGAGAGCACTCTTACTTCTAGTAATAAACTGTACAAAGTAATGCAGAAACTATGCCCTATGTCTGACCACAATACAGGGTGTTTCATAAAGGACTTTACAGCATTGAAAATTCATTTAAATTAATTCACAGTACCTACAGAGGTGATTGCAGTGTCAATTTGTAGGGAAATATACCACGTTTTGTCTCATGTAGTTCACTAGTGTCGAATCACACCGTAAGGAGCATTAGCGGCAGTTGCATTAAAAATGGCTGCCTGCACTGGACCCCGAGTGAGATAGCTGTGTGTTTTGGTTTGAAGAATCAAAGTTGGCAACAACAGGTCAGCATAATTTCCACACCAAGTATGCTAAAGATCCTCCTAGTAGGCCTAAAATTTATAAGTGGCATGAATGTTTTGTACAAACAAGGTGCTTGGTAAGACATGGGAAATCATCAGGTCAACCAAGCACATCTGACGATGTCTTTGAGCAAGTGTGAGAACATTTTGTCAACAGCCCTATAAAATCAACCTCATGTACATTTCGTGAACTGCAAATCCCACGTATGACTGTTTAGCATGTGTTGAGGCAATAAAAGACACTGATAAAATTGCTCATAAGAACTTGTGTGCGGATATGTTAAATCTATAGGAAACGGGAATATGGATAACTGTATATGCAACAAACTGTTCCCATAAATGTGTATACATACATATATTTCAGCACAAAGAAAGATACACATGTACACTGTACAAGGCACAAAGGCTGACTAGCACATTAACATGGTGGCTCGTCAGAGCAGTTAGAGTTCAAAGATCATGCTTTAGATGGTCGATGTGACCTATTGACGCTACACAGCCCCACCTCCCTGCAGTACGGAGTACGGCCTTGAGGCCTGACGGGAGGTCGTGTGGGCATCAGTGTCAGAGTGAGTAGTGCGAGGTGGCAGGCGCATGACTGGAAGCTCCATGTCAGTCAGGGCAGCATGCAAAGGTGCAGTGATGGGTTGCAGGTCCACATCGTAATCAGACAGCCAGCGGGGGCGGACAATGCGTCAGGCCGGCCCGGGAGCAGAGGTGTAGGGAGAGGTGCGGCCGTCGAGTGTGCCTGCCCCTAATGCAGATCAAGCAGTCCGAGGAGATGAATGCACTATCTTGACATCTAGTTCCTCATTGAGTGTCGAGTCTGCAGTGTCTGTAAGGAGCACGAGCACACTGTCGTCGAAAGCGACAATCGACATGTTGTCGACGCGGTTAGATGGTACATTGCAGCGCAAGTTGAAAGTCAGGGAGCAAGTCTCTCCAGTTGATGAAACGTCATCAAAACCTGCACATGGGGTGGATGACAACATGCTTAGGAAACCTGTGAATGTGGTGACGAATCATCAGAAGGAGAAGACCCTACCATGTGATGAGCTAACTCATTATCCGGCTCGGCAGTGGAAAATTTGTCCGGATGGTCCAACTGGGATGGCAGAGGGGTTGTCCTTGTATAAAGGAGGTAGCTTTGGCAGATGGCCAGGGGGGGGGGGGGGGGCTACAAGGGTGGCTTCGACATATCTTGGAAGGCCTGCTGTCCCATGGTAGGATAGGCTGTCCTGTAACTCGCCACTACTGGTGTGGGCATGTTACTAGCAAACACGTCCCGAACAACAGCCTGTTGCAATGTCCTGATGAGTCACAGAAGCACGACGTAGCAGGCACGGTCAATACTGTGGGAACGAACGGATGAGTGGTGCGTGAGGTAGGCCCGTAAACTGGACTAGAGGTTAAAGGCACAGTACTTAAATTGTCCACCTCAGGAATGACAGGAAGGCCGGTGTGGCAGGCGCAGACAGTACTGCGGAAGGAGCGAGCGGCTGTGTGGTTGGAATCGGGGCTTCCCGTGAGTGAAGGGGTGGTAAGGGGGGGGGGGGGTGGTTTGGTACTTGGTGTGGCAACAACGAGAGTTTTCTGTGCACTTCCGAGATGCATCCTGTGTGGTAGGACCATAAATCAATGGTGAAACCTGCTGGTGGTCACATTGTCGTGGTATGACGTTCCTGGTTGGCGAAGTGCCATCGAGTGTGCTCAAACCCATGTGGTAGAGAAATTTGGTGATGGATCTGGTGGTTGAGCCTGGTGAACTTGATGTATAAAAATGTACATTATTAAATTGTGAGGAAGGCAAAACTGGCATAAATTGATAGCAGTTGACTGCATGTGTGTTTTGGATGAATGGCAGCATTGCACACGGCACTACTGTAACTGACCTTGCAAAGCACGTGTGCGAATTTGGGTCCCTTTGAACGCTACATGAGCGATTGATCATTACACGATTTTGGAAATTGTCCACTTCATGTGCATGTTGGCATGCACAGTGTGCTGACACGAAACCGGAGTCCATTGTTTGAGGTAATGACGTAACACTCAGCCGTTGTAGAGCTGCAAAGTTTGAGGTTAACTTTGTTGGAGATCGCGAATGACTGTCCGTTAGCGGCAAAACAACCATTGGCAGGGGATTGGAGTGGCCTGGTAGTAGTAGTTGAATCTCCAAATCCTCATATAAAACGTCGGTTGAGGCAGCCATGGCATCAAACGTAAAACCTGTTGATTCCACACAGCTGGCGCGGAAGTCGTGGAAGATGTAGAAACTTCAGGGTCACCAATATGGGTGATCGGGAATACGGATAACTGTATATGCAACAAACTGTTCCCATAAATGTCTATACATACATATATTTCAGCACAAAGAAAGATACACGTGTATTCTGTACAATGTACAAAGGCTGACTAGCACATTAACATGGCGGCTTGTCAGAGCAGTTAGAGTTCAAAGATCATGCTTTAGATGGTCGATGTGACCTATTGACGCCACAAATCCATTACATGAAGATGAACATTTCTAGGGCAAAATCATATTTTCTGATGAATAGACTTCTCATTTAAATGGCAAGGTTAACACACATAACTGTAGGATTTGGGGCAGTGAAAGTCCACATCAAACATTGAAACATGTTTGTGATAGCCCTAAACTGAACATTTTTTGTGCATTGAGCAAGAACAAAGTGTACAGCCCTTTTTTTTGGTTAGAGAACGATCAATGGGATAGGGTACCTGGATATATTACAACAATTTTTGATACCACAGATCGATGAGGATGACCAAGAACGAAATGTTGAAATGTTTACCTCATTCAATATGATGCACCACCCCACTACCTGGCTGACATCCGGGATTTTCTCACTGACCACTTTGCAGGTCAATGGATTGGCTGTGATGCGCCAATTGCATGGCCCCCACATTTCCCAGACCTGACACCGCTCAAGGTTTTTTTTTTTTTCCCCCTCACAAGGATATCCTGTTTTTACCTCCTGTGCTGGCTTTTCTACCTGAACTTAGAGCAAGAATTTATGCTGCCACTGAACAAGTTACACCTGCAATGCTACAGTGAGTTTTGAGAGAAATTGACTTCCAATGGGATGTGTGCAGGATAACCAGCAGAGGCCACATACAACATCTTTAGTTTAAGGTAAAAACACTTGATGTGTTTCCCTACAATAAAGTTGTGAAGTCCTTTTTGAAATGCCCTGTAGTTTGAGCCTTACTGATGTTTGTAGTCTGCTGTATGATTATTATGGTCACCAGACCCATGTAGTTTGCAGCTAGGCACACATTTAATCAATGTGTTAAGCAGTGTAAGTACAAACTGTATAACAGCACGGATTGCTGACTTCCAAGGCTTAATATGCAATTATGATTTTTTCCTGTAAAAAGTGTGGTGCATCATATACAGAATCATTAATCCATGATGTTGTTATACATCTAACTACTGACAGAGAAATTAGTTTGTAGACATTAGAGTCATCTGATCCACCCCTGAAAAAATTGCCAAGGCTCACGAAGTAACAGCATGAGTTTCTCAGTACTTCTGGTGCCAGCTTTCATGCTAGTATAGTCACTATCACTGACCGACTGAAGACAACCATACAGTATCATCTGATTTACTGAGTACCTGATTGTGCGGTACTCCCGTCCACCACCCTCATCACTGGTAGTTGTGCACAAACGGAAGCTCTTCCTTTGCTGTCCGTATGCCTCAAAATGAGTGGAACCTTGTACAAAAGTTCCCTCCATGTCATTATCAAAGAGTCCCAGAAATGTTAGTGCAATGAAATTATCTCCAGGTTGTGGCCCAAGGGATCAAGGATGTCACTGCCCACTCCATAATGTCACCTGTTTTGCATACCACAAACTGGGGCATCTAGCAAGTGTCTGTCCTGGCCACTGGGTTATGAAAACAACACAACAAGAGCCACCATCATGCTACACAATATTTTGCCAGAGCCAATAGCAGCAGCAGCTGGGATGCAGAAGTTCATACAGGAACTGGAACTTGTTGGAGCAGTGGCGGAATTCCAATTCAACAAAGGCGCGGCAGTCTCTTGCATTTAATGTGAACACATACTGGCATATCAGTTCCCCATAGCTGTGGCATCCTCAGCATAATATGTTGACATGCACTGAAGTTTCAAAGAAACTGGTATAGGCGTGCATATTCAAATGCAGAGATATGTAAACAGGCAGAATACGGCGCTGTGGTCAGCAACGCCTATACTAGACAACAAGTGTCTGGCGCAGTTGTTAGATCAGTTACTGCTGCTACAATGGCAGGTTATCAAGATTTAAGTTAGTTTGAATGTTATGTTATAGTTGATGCATAAACGATCGGACACAGCATCTCCAAGGTAGCGATGAAGTGGGGATTTTCCCGTATGACCATTTCATAGGTGTTCCGTGAATATTAAAAATCCAGTAGAACATCAAATCTCCAACATCGCTGTGGCCAGAAAAAGGTCCTGCAAGAACGGGACCAATGATGACTGAAGAGAATTGTTCAGCATGACAGAAGTGCAGCCCTTCCACAAATTGCTACAGATTTCAATGCTGTGCAGTCAACATTGTCAGTGTGTGAACCATCCAACGAAACATCACCGATATGGGCTTTCGGAGCCGAAGGCCTACTTGTGTACCCTTGATGACTGCAGGACACAAAGCCTGGGCCCGTTAACATTGACATTGGACTGTCGATGACTGGAAACGTGTTGCCTGGTCAGAGGAGTCTCGTTTCAAGTTGTATTGAGCGAATGGACATGTACAGATATGGAGATAACCTCATAAATCCATGGACCCTGCATGTCATCAGGGGACTGTTCAAGCTGGTGGAGGCTCTGTAATGGTGTGGGGCATGTGCAGTTGGAGTGATAAGGGACCCCTGATGTGTCTAGATATGACTCTGACAGGTGGTATGTACGTAAGCATCATGTCTGATCACCAGCATCCATTCACATCTTTTGTGCATTCTGATTGACTTGGGGAATTTCAGCAGGACAATGCAACTCCCCACACATCCAGAATTGCTACAGAGTGACTCCAGGAATACTTTCCCGAGTTTAAACACTTCCATTGGCCACCAAATTCCCCAGACATAAACATTTTTCAGCATATCTGGGATGCCCTGCAACATGCTGTTCAGAAGAGCTCCTCCCCCCTCCCCCCACCCCTTGTACTCTTATGGATTTATGGACAGCTCTTCAGGACTCATGGTGGCCATTTCCTCCAGCACTGCTCCAGACATTAGTTGAGTCCATGCCACATCATGTTGCAGCACTTCTGCGTGCTCGTGGAGGCCCTACACGATATTAGGCAGGTGTACCACTTTTTTTGGGTCTTTGGTGTACAATGGATAGTCAATGTCACTGTGTGGTCAGATTACATAGCCCAAGCCAAATACAAAAATATTTGTTTGGGAACAAACCCTGCTGGTAGTAAACTCTTGGTCTGGGTGCTTCTGCATTTTTTAGTTTTCAAATTCAAGACCAAGTAAATCCAGTTTCAACTGAGTTTCATTTAAAAGAACTTGATACATTATGTACACAGTTTAAGCAACTGTTTGAACCTAAATTAGGTTGTGTAACAGACTTTCAAGTCCACATACCTGTAGAGCCATGTGTGAACTGGATAAATTGTAAAGTATGGGAGTAGTATACCCAGAATCATCTTGCCAGTGGGCAACATCCATGATAGTAAAGACATCAAATGCATCACTCATCATTTGTGATCATGATGGAGGAATTGTTGGATAAATTAATTGGGTGCTACTACTTTTCCGAGATAGATCTCAGCAATACCTTTCTTCATTTACCTGTAGATGATCAGACAAAACATTTTTTAATCATTAATAACCCATTTGGCATGTTTCACCTCCCACAGTATTTCATAGATACGTTGAGCAGCTCATCCAAGTATCTCCATTGTGTTATGTATGTAAATGAGTTGCTAGTTACCTGCAAACTCTACAGATGTTGTTTGAGCAGCTTCAGTCCCACAGGCTGCCTTTTTGCCTCACGAAATGTAGTTTCTTTGAACCAAATGTAAAGTATGTAGACATACATTAAGTAAAAAGAACTCACATTCATACAGGATCATGTGGATGCAATCAATAATTTACCAGCTCCCAAGAACCTTAACCCCTTAATACCTGAAAAAGTTTCTTCATGGGAGAACACAATTAAAGTTTGTGTCTCTAGAAGTAACCAAAACTCTCAGGAGATGGCAGCACTTGTCAGAAGTGTTGGTAGTTTCATGTAGAATCTGCTCCTGCTGGCACTGGCACTTGAAAACAGTTACCTTTCCACTTGTTATTGTCGCATTGGTATGACGTGAATTCTTGACATCTGGTGTTAAGGGGTTAAAGAATTACAGTTTTACCTGATCAGAGTTAATTATTATGTGAAATTTATTCCCAAAGCAGCCTAGATTTCCTATCTGCCTAATTAAATGCACAAAAAGTAGTTAAATTTGTGTGGCCCGAGGTGAGCCACAGAGCATTCTTACAACTTAAAAAAGGGCCTTAGATTAGTCTCTTGTTTAGCAATGTTCAGTCCAGGAAAATGTTTAACACTGACAACTGATGCCTTAGATTGTGGCACTGGAGCAATATGTTGTTGTTGTTGTGGTCTTCAGTCCTGAGACTGGTTTGATGCAGCTCTCCATGCTACTCTATCCTGTGCAAGCTTCTTCATCTCCCAGTACCTACTGCAGCCTACATCCTTCTGAATCTGCTTAGTGTATTCATCTCTTGGTCTCCCTCTACGATTTTTACCCTCCACGCTGCCCTCCAATACTAAATTGGTGATCCCTTGATGCCTCAGAACATGTCCTACCAACCGATCCCTTCTTCTGGTCAAGTTGTGCCACAAACTTCTCTTCTCCCCAATCCTATTCAATACTTCCTCATTAGTTATGTGATCTACCCATCTAATCTTCAGCATTCTTCTGTAACACCACATTTCGAAAGCTTCTATTCACTTCTTGTCCAAACTATTTATCATCCATGTCGGGTGATGCTGAGGGAATTAGATTAGGAAATGAGACACTTAAAGTAGTAAAGGAGTTTTGCTATTTGGGGAGCAAAATAACTGATGATGGTCGAAGTAGAGAGGATATAAAATGTAGACTGGCAATGGCAAGGAAAGCGTTTCTGAAGAAGAGAAATTTGTTAACATCGAGTATAGATTTAAGTGTCAGGAAGTCATTTCTGAAAGTATTTGTATGGAGTGTAGCCATGTATGGAAGTGAAACATGGACTGGAGCAATACTGTCTCATAAATATGCCTGTGGTACAACAGGCCATTGCATTTGCATCTAAATAAATTGCAAGTGGCCCAACAAAATTACTCCCAAATAGAGAAAAAGGCATTGGCTATTACACATGGTGTCAAGAAGTTTCACATAGATCTCTGTGTTACTAAGTTTCACCTAATCTTCTATGACAAGCCCATCATTTTGCTATTTGACCCTCAGTTGGGGTTACCCAATAAGACAGTAGAGTGGCTCCAATGGTAGATAGTGTTCCTTAGTAAATATAACTCTGCTTGTTTGTTCTACTGGTCTCTGGGCCACTGCCAGTGCAAGTATTCATAAGCCATGCTCTACCCACGCTGAATAGCATGGAAAAGTGACGCAGAAAATAAATGAGAGTGGCTATAAATTTAGCCATTGTCATATTCTATGCCTTTGTCATTGTTGTACTGATGAGAGTTCTGATAACATTTAATCTCCATTGGTTGGTGGGGTGGAGGTGAGAAGAAGGTGACAATAAAAAGCCTATGCTCAATACATTGAGTTTAAAATTTAGCTTCCATAGCTGTCAAATGAGGACCCGCTTCAATTTCTTGTACTGCTAGGGATTTTTCAATGTTAGAAGGACTGGAACCAGGTGCATATGGCTTTGTTAGGTCAGTTGAGAAGCTAATTGAATGAGAAGTAGTGGCTCCAAAGAATGAAAAGCTGACATCAGGTGAGAGAGCAGTTGGCTGACCCCATGTCTCTGCTTACTACTTCCAAATGATACTGTAAAGTGGAGGATGACATGGCAGTGCTCAGCATTATGTGGTTCTCTGGATCTGATTGTGGAGTTACCTTTTTTGGGCTATGATACACTGATGCATAGTGCATATTGACAGTTCACCAATTTTTTTTATGTAAATACACTACTGTTTGTAAAAAGGAAACACTCAGAAGCAGTGGTCTGTAACATGCCATGATACGAGGATTTGTAGAACAGCAAAACCACAATAAGTGATTTAAATGGCAGAGAGGTGGAATGCATGTAGTTCCAGAAGTTTCCTCTTTTGTGTAACTGAGCAAGTCAATGTTACACAATGCTCATTCAGTACAGAGCCATCATATGAAGTGGAAATGTCTAACCAAGTGCCACTATGGCCCGCTAATGTTACATGATGGAGTATCAGCATGTGAGTGCATTCAAACGGGTCAGAATAATTGGTCTCTGGGAGGTGGGTCTGTCGTTCTGTGACATTGTGGCTGATACAGGGCATGCTGCTTGAACAGTGAGGTGTATGTGGAACCAGTGGAGAGGAGAGGGCCGTACACATTGCCGACAGGGTGCTGGATGACACAATGTCACAAAAGCACAAGATTGCCTTCATCTTGTCCACTTGGCCATAATGCTCAGAACAGCTTTGTCTACAATGTTGGCATGACGTTGGAGCAGTGCAACAGATGTGGACATGTCTGTGGTAATGGGTCAATGCCCTCTTCTGTGGGCTGGATGGGTGGCACGCATGCCATTGCGTTGGCTTCCATTGACCAGAACCCACCAATGCTGTAGACTGAAATGGCCACATGAACACCAACACTGACATGCTGAACAGCAAAATGCAGTGTTTTCAGATGAGTTCTGCTGCAACTTGCCCTACAGTGATGGCGGCATGCGCATTCAACACCACCGTGGTGAACGCAATATGGCAGACTATTTTGTTGAGCAGCATAGCAGATGAATACCAAGTGTGATGGTTTGGGCAACTGTTTCCTGTAAAATGCGATCTTGCTTCCTATGTCTTGAGGGCAATCTGAACAGTTACCACAATTTTAGGGAGGTTTTTCAGGTTGAGCACTGCCCTTCCTGCAGGCCATTCCACATAACATATTCAGCAGGACAATGCCCTGTTGCATGTGGCGAGGAGTGTGCAAGACTTCTTCAGAGAAAGACGGTTACCACTCTTCTCTGGCCTGCCCATTCATTGACATGTCGCCCGTTGAACATGTCTTGGATGCAATTGGTCAGAAACTCATTTCTTCAGCTCCTCCTGCAACCAAAGCTGATGCTTTCTCAACATGCCTACAAACTGTGCAGCAGAGTATTCCCCAGGAGCATATTCAGGTGCTCTTTGATTCTGTGCCATGACATCTTGTGGCTCTGATGGCAGCATGTGGCGGCACTGCCCCGTACTGAGTTTCCACAGTCAGATTGCATGTACAGGTCTGTAATGCTAACTGTTTACATAGTGTCATGTCCCTAATAAGTGGGAATAAGATTCATTGTGATCACATATCTTGGTCTCGGTGTTTCACTTTTCTCAAAGAGTAGTGTATAATTTTTGTTTCAAGTTGGATTACGTATCAAATATTATGCAATTTTGTAAATGTAATTTCTTATTAAGCTCACTCTCGGGACAACAGCAGTGCTGCCTAAAATATCAATTACTGTACAAAACAATGTTCATTGATTTTCATGAGCTTATTTCTATCAACTCAACATATTTTAATGTACTCACTTTTGTAGCACTATTGTGTAATATTAGAAATGTGGTGTTAATTTTTTTTTTTCTGCAGAGGCTCTCAAACAGTCAGCCTCAGAGCCAGTTGACACCACTGCGATCTCAGAGCAGCAAACTGTCGGATGAGAAGAACTTCAGCCTCTGCACAACGGCAAGCCCAGCCCCACCACCAGTGCTGTTGCGGGGATGTCCTACTCCTTCGAAGACTGTTACTGCACCTACCTCGCAGACACCATTACCGGGAAAGTCAGCAGATACTTCTGTTGAATCTGTTGTTGAGCAGCTGGTACCTGAAAGAGATACAAATACCAGTGCTTCAGGTATAGCCAAAGGTATCATATTTTCTTGCTGCATATAATTTTTGATTGCCTGACTGCTTCGTACCAAAAAGTGAATTTCTGTAGTCTGCTTTCAGAGAATGTATTACTGTAAGTTAAGGAGGAAAACACCATCCCTTTGTATAAATAAGGTTATCAGTTTAAATTAGGACTGCATTATTTTCAGAGTTATGGAGCTGTCAACATATAAAGTCATACAAATAGATTAGATGTTATACTGTTCTGTGCAACATTCATGCAATATTCACTATTTTGGTGTTACAAACTGAAGCACTGAGTGCTAACTAGTAGATACCTTTGGCACTTTTACACAGTGCCATACTAGCAAGCCTTTGTAACATTCATGAGAAATATTAAAGTAATAACTGAGGTGACAAAAAGGCAACACGTCTTTCCTTGCATGTTGCTGTTCATGAACTTTTTGTGTTATTTTTCACTCAAAATTTTGGGTTCAGAACAAATCTTTTGCTCTGCAGTGGAGAATCCACTGTTGTTCAGACTCTGTCTTTTGTGGACAACATTCATACCAGCTGACCGTCTAGGCACCATGTAAACACTTTCTTTGTCTGTTGTTACAAGATTGTAAAACTGTACTTCATTCACTTCTCACAAATATGCAACCAAAAATACTTTGTCAATTTATTCCTTTCCCCAAAGAAGAGTTAGTGACCGTTATATAATACTGACCAGTGTGTATATGACCCGGGACAACCAGGAGATCCAGGAAAAACCCGGGAATTTTTTCATCCGGGAGAAAACCGGGAAAACCCAGGAATTTGTTAGGATTCCAGGAATTTTTCATTGTTTTATTTCTCTGTTAAATTTTTGTAATTTTGGCTGGTAAGAACCGATATTCTGTATCCTGCTACAGCAGAATAATACTGCAGCAATAAAACATGAACGAGAGAAAAAACCAAAAATAAAACTTCAGTTGCAAAGGAAATGCGCCACAAACAACAAACCACAGTGCTCATACAAGCATCTGCCAACAGCAAAATGTTCCAAAGGCTTTAGGAACACTATGCAAATGCTGCTTCGTAACAACAAACTGCCACCAATGGGTGTGATGTCCTAACTATATACATTAAATTCTTTCGAGTAGTTGTGAGCGGGCTCATGCACATGCGCAATTGAATCACATATGAGTAGTATCTTCTCCTGCTTGTGGCTACAGATTTGTGGCTGTTAGCTGCATAAGCAGTAGCAGCAAGCATTCACGCATGCGCAGCAGGCCGGGTTCTAGGGAGTGGGGCGAATCGGGGTGTCTGCCCCAGGCAGCAATTTCACGAGGGGGGAGGGGTGCCAAATTCGTATTCTTGAGGAAAAAAACCTTGTTTCACAAAGCGCCTAGCATCCAACGCACTTTAGTCTAACGATTATTCATATAATTTTGAAGTGCATCCACGTTGATTTTTTAACATTTTTAACGTATTCCTTGTTGATTTCTTAATAAATCATAAGTTGATTTTTGAATAGGTGCATAGTGTATGTGATGTCTCTGCCAGAGGAATCCCGGTCGCATATAGAAATAAACTTTCCTGCAGACAAAAGGGGACGGGGCTGTACAAGCTGAACGGAGTGAAGCCGAACGGGTGAATACCAATAGCTGTTTGTTATGTGGTGGACTGGGTTTGCGAATGATCAGCTTTGTTATAATTACTAACAAAATCCATAGATTCGGACTACCAGAGTGGAAATAAATGACAAACAGGAATAACAGATAAGAAAGATCACGGTGTCTCCAAGAAAATGAAATTTTGACAGAAAGGTTTTGGCCAGATCACTACACTAGTAAGGGCCAGTTGTACAGTCTCGGGCTAGCAGCTGCTTAATTTCAATTCTGGGAGTAGCGCGGAAAATGCGTTGTACGAACACGTAATAACGCCTAACCAGAGAATAAAAGCAGGATAACTAAACCGGTGATTGTGGCAGGGTTGGTGAAGTTAACCAGAGAATGAGTCTTGACACTGGCAGGAATAGTTACGAAATTAGTAATGACAAGATTGCTTATTAGAATGAGGAAGGAGAAGAAACGGGGACATCACACAAATTATGGAAGAATGTGACGATTCCAAATGTATACAAAAATTTCGTACTACTACTTTTTGATCTCATGCTTGAGAAGCTTGAGCGTATGAATGAAATCTGAAACTATTTCCTAGCATAAAGATTTTTGCCTTTATCAGGCCTAATAGGCATTTGATGTTGGTACTTCGTGAATTATACTCTGTCGTGTTGACAAAAAGTGACAGTTTCTGCTAAAACAGTCTGTTTATTTGGTGTGTGTTACAGTTGCTACAATATTGGACAGGCCTATTTCATTTCATCTAGCAAACAGTGACAAAATAGGCATAATCAGATCGAAAAATCACACCTGTCTTGGGTACTACTTGTATTAACAGCTTTTTCAGTATTGGACAACGACATTTCAATTTTTCATGTAGCAAAACGTTTGATGATCTTTGATGAGGTAATAGTAGGAAAGCACACCATGTAAAGCTATAGCAATATTAGAGAGGAAAAAATGCTAGGACCTAAGGATTGAAGAAATGTGTACTATATTGCTTGTCTTTTGTCTTTATGGTTTTATGTATCCCATATTTAATTTTATGTCACACAAAACAGTAAGTTATTAGCGAATAGGCAATAAAGAGTGCAAATTTTCTGAAGAGTTCTTGTTCTCCTGGCTACAAATAATCCCATCCAGTATTAATTGCGAGGTTTGTATTATTATTATTATTATTATTATTATTTTTTTTTTTTTTTTTAAAAAGAGGGGTAGGATGTCAAACGGGCCAACTGGTAAAAGGAGAACCTCCACAGGACATTTCAATTTCCACTGTCGTGAATATAATTTGATGGCATCCATTACAAAATATACACATTTGAATTCCAAGAGCGAAATACAGTGACGTGCGATAGAAGAATGCTGTGTGGAGAGGCGTGGCACTGCAGTTTGGCACACTTAAGACCAAATAACATTTCTTACATTTTCTCGAACATTTTTGCTTTATGTGTCAGACTGTTCAGAAAGATGTGCCTACAAAATGATGAACATTTTTGGAAAAGTCAGCTTTTTATTTTGATGTCCTATCTCAAACACTGGGGGGTGGGGTTCGGAAATATTGTAGATCCGTGGCAGATGCACAGTGCAGTCTGAATTGTAGTGGGGAGGTGGGTAGTCTCCACGTGACCCGTGTTTACATTTAGTGATTTTGCTGTTTTCTCTTCATTTACTGCTCTCACGTCAAATGAAAACAAAATGAATTTCTGTGGCCGGGAGCTATCAAGTGAATTAAAATACATTCACGTAATTATGAAGGGCTAAAATGTTATTAGTTTCAGATCTTATTTTGTTTCCACCTTTCTGACAGTCAAGCATTAATCGCTTTGCAGAACATGAAGTTATTTTTGTCGGTTTGCTGAAGAAATTTGGCTTTTATTAATCCTTTCCGCTGAGACAGTCAATTTATTTAAAACTAAGTGTTTAATTCCATGCTGTTGGCTAGTTTCAACTGTTCACTGCATTTCAAGTGCATGTTTTCATCTTATAGCATGTATAGCAGTATGTCATAATAACCAAACAGAAGATAATACAGTACTGGTACTCCAAGAAAATTTACATCCCGAAACCCACACTGAAAAGCTCAATGTCAGGTTGAGGCCTACTTCATTGGGAATCTGGACATGCGAATGTGCACTATAAGCCAAATTATGCTTTTTAGTATGGTTCACAAAATTCTGATGCTCTTGGAATATCCTGTGATGTCTTGTTCATTTGGGACATAATGTAAGATCTGTAACGTACAAACATATGGGCTTCCTACGTCATCGTAGCTGCGCAAGCACAGTGATGCCTGTTATCTGGAGCTCTCTGCCTACAGCTGTAATAATCCTATTTCTGACAGGTCGTGGGAAAATATTGCAAATGGTGGTTTGAAAAACGTTAAGCCTAGTTTATAAGACGACATTGGGTTGCGCCATTCGTTGCGTGGAATGAGTTGCACACAAATGGATTCATATAGGATTGTAGACCCGGCGACACCAATATACATTTTCGTCATTTTGTAGGTCCATGAGTCGTGTCTGAAATGAAAGTTTTGGCAGCTGCATGTCGCACGAGTAGTGATGGAGTTAAAGTTTATTGCATGGAATCGCTGCATAAGAAAGAAAAAAGAAATGTGTTTCGATTCATGACTGGATGAAGAAAAGATGTCAACTCGGTTGCTCAGCAAACTTGCTACAATAATTTATAATGGAAGATCCAAAAAGTTCTTTTAATTATCTTAGAATGTCAACAGAACTGTTCACTTTTCTTCTAAATAGAGTTAATTATGCAATAAGGAAAAAATACTGTAATACACGAAGCACTGTTGCCAGAACTGAAATTACGTATCACATTATGTGCATTACAATTGAGAACACTCAGCATGCTAGAAGATGCAGTTTTAGTTGGTGATGATGTTTTTTCATTAATACCAATAATTATTGACATTAACTAAGCATTATTAATATTAACAGCAATAGTTATGCGAAGCAGGCCGCATTAAGAAGAGAATGGTTTGCAAACTACTGTCTTGGAGGTAGATCTGTACAGTGGCATTATTTCAAAATTCAGACGAATGTGAATGAGGAGCACTGCTGCGACGTGTTAAATAGATGAATATTAAATAAAGAATGCAGCTTCTTGATTTGTGTACCCTAACCTTCTGTCAACAATATTCCTCAAAAACAAGTCGGTCAACGTGAATGATGGGAGTCTTGTAGACGACAGCATTTCCACAGCCAGAATTGTACTTGCTTGTATTTTTCTTAGTTCAATTGTATATGTGCTCCTAATTCAATAAATTTTGCCCTGCAGCTCAGATATTGTCAAACCATTTTTGTTCTGATCGCACATGACGGTCTAAGGAGCCGCAATATGTTGCTTATTTTTGTAATCAGCATCACCGAAATCCCACAAACACCTATGCAGAGCATAGATAT
The DNA here is from genome assembly GCF_023898315.1 of Schistocerca nitens. NCBI lineage: Eukaryota > Metazoa > Arthropoda > Insecta > Orthoptera > Acrididae > Schistocerca > Schistocerca nitens. The sequence continues at coordinate 692,383,527 of NC_064617.1, forward strand.
CCAAAAAGTGAACATTATTCTCTGTTCCCCACTTCATATTTCAGTCTGTCTACACTCTACGAACACACGTTACCTCAAAGCTCTTGTAACTAGTGTCGCCAAAGTTGGAACACACCGAAAGCGTTTAATTTCACCAACAAATTGGGCAAACAAGCGGCGGGCATTCGCAGTGGCCCATAGCGCAGTTGCCTGCAATCTAGTGTCATCGTGTAAACTAGGCTTTACTTTCAAAGTAAATTTACTTTTGCGCAAGATGAACTATGTGCAATGTATCTTAAAGTGTAACTCTAGGAAAAAAATCAACATTATATGTGAAAGCTTAGCTTCTCTTGCAGCTTATTAATCTGTAGGTAGTGGAGAGCGGGCGTGGTAATTACTTCCGTCAATTACTATGAATACTTTTACTCTTGCAGTGTATATACAATACGTGTAGTGTAGAGCCTGTACTGCAGAGAACTGATCTGGCAAAGTTATGATTGTTCTCGCTGCGGTAGGGTAGCAATATTATTGGGGGGTGAGCCAGTGGTTCTACGTCCCCACAAATCTTAGAGATCAATATTATATGTGAAAACGTTTCTTTTCTTGCAGCGACACTATGTATATTAATTTAAATCATTATCTTTTCCTATTTGTGTGTTCGTACTACTTAACAGTGGTTCCAATTGGCTGACTACATCACATATCCTATACTCTGAACATCCGCTGTCATCAGCTGGCGAGATCACTTGACATGAGCTGTGAAGCTTACAAGAGCACACCGCAATCTCAATTTCAATGCTTCAGAAAGTAACATGCGGTATTTGGTGGAATTCGCAATTATACTTTCGTAATATGAAAATATACAGCGTACATGTTGCTGCACATCAAAGATCCCCCCCCCCCCCCCCCCCCGCCCCCTCCCCGAGTTTCGCTTTCTAAAGTACTGAGAAATTATACGCCGGTGTATAAAACCATAGCCATTCAAAGGATTGATACCTTTTGCAGTTCAAAGGGAAAGTATACTGTCACTTAACATGGAGAAAGTGTATTTTCAACCGAGAGAAAATGTATTTTTAACCGGGAAATCCGGGAATTGTTTTTTCCTTGTCCACGTATACACCCTGCTGACAAATGTGCAAATGGTTGACTAAAAACATTAGCATGGGCATTTACTTAATATGATACTGGGAAGACCTGGGTGGATAACATTAGCATGGGCAGTTACTTAATATGATACTGGGCAGTCCTGGGTGGATAACAAATAGTGGATGGAGTCGAGATAACCACTCAACATATATCTGAGGCATTCAGCAGCCAATATGGGCATGTTATTTGTGTGTCTGTAGACAGATCAATTTCTCAGATGTATGGTGAGTGGTTACCTTTACTACTTCCGTTATATATGGGTAATAACTTATCTGCTCTTCTTCTTCTTCAGGCATTTCACTTTTTCATCCATCTCTTCACCATTTCCTGAGTATTGTTTGTCTTCTTTTCATTCATATTCCAGAACTGCACATACTGCTTGCTTGTTTTAACTTTTCACATTACTTAATATAAAAATTTTTATGGTCTGTGCTTTTCATTTTCTTTTAAATCTCTGTGGCTTTTAATCCATTTAAATGGACACACTTTACAAATTGGTATAACAGTTCAAAAGTTTGTTAGTTTCACTGAGATTAGATGTTCAATTGTAATAACACTAACAGTTAAAAGAACAATACTATTATCAGAGATCATCACAAATTCATCAATGTATCTCAGTTCATGGTAAAGAACATTATTAATACGCATGGCACTGACTTGCACAGAGTCAATCACATGGTTTGTGATAGCTCCTTATTACATGAGAACTTCATAACTTTTTCCATGTTTGCCAGTCATTATATAAGACAACTCATTATTTACACATAATATCATATTTAGTATAGTTCTAGTTTCTTTCATATACATCAGAAAGCAAATGGGAGGGGGGTTCAACAAGTATTGCAACACACTTTTTTCTTGGCCAATTTCAGTTGAACAAATGCAGAATTTGTTATAGGATATCATGGAATATTCCCACTTCAGCTGCTATAATTTCATGAAGTTCCAATAGATGGTGGCATTGTATGCAGCTTTCAAAATGGCTTCTGTAATAGAGGTGCATTCCAAGCAGAGAGCTATCACTGAGTTTTTTCTGGCAGAAAACCAGAGCATCACAAATACTCATAGGAACTTGCAGAATGTCTATGGAGACCTGGCAGTGAAAGAAGCACAGCGAATCATTGGGTGAGGCATCTATCTATCATCATCATAACAAGGTCATGTAAACCTGTCTGATCTCCCGCGTGCCTGTTGGCCACGCAGTGTTGGAATGTGCAAACACTATCGTGGAACTTGCAGACACTCTCAGCCAGGATGATCAACAGATCACAATCAAACACTTCGCTGCACAGTGCAAGTCTGTGCTCCCGAAAGGAGATGCAAAAATTCATTGGACTGTTCTTTCTCATTCACCCTACAGCCCAGATCTTACACCTTCTGACTTTTATCTGTTTAGCATAATGAAACATTTATTCTATGGGAAGCAGTGTGTGGATGATGGAGAGATTATTCATACAGCAAGAAGATGGCCCTGATGTTGACCAGTAGAGGGCGTTGTGTGCATAGAGGACCTCCCAGTATGATGGCACAGGTCGCACTGAATGGAGATTATGTTGAAAAATAAGGTTCTGTTGCCAAAAGAGTTGTGAATAATGTAATGTATTGGGCTCCTGAAGAAAACCAACTACTTTCTGAAAAAAAGTATTGCATTACTTAATTGAACACGCTTCATATTTATATTGTAGTTTAAATTTTAAATTTTACAATTTCATATTAATGTGTGAGTGGCCAATTTCAAAATTATGTGAAAATACGTATTCTTTGTAATTTAGTTCATGGTTTTTGAATTCCCTTTTTTTTCTGTTTAGGGTTTTCAGCTTCAGACTTATGTGGCTCACCTGGCAACCATGACATGAAACGTGTAGCAGCTACTGAAGATACTGCAATGGTACGGAATTTTAAGCTGCAGCATCATCAGCCTCAACAACAGCAGCAGCACCAACAACATAAACTTGCTGTACAGGGAAACATTTCTAACTCTGCAATGTGTAGGCAACAGACTATTAGTGGATCAGCTACAGGTACACCTGTTGCAAGAACCATGGGAATGGGAGGAACTAGTCATCTCCATCATCATCTCAGTATAGAAGAGCTTCGCCTGGTGCAGGTACAGTACCCAATGCTTTGATTTAAATTTGCTGTACTATAAACATTAATATTAAACTTATCTCATTAATTCATTGTTGCACAAGACTTGTATCTAAATGAAAATGTATCTAGTCAACTTTCTTTCAAAGATATTTACTGCATAGATCAAACAATGGAAAATCCAGGATGGAATGCAACAATGTTATGAAAAGGAAAGTTGCTACTCACCATATAGTGGAGATGCTGAGTCGCTGATAGAAACAACAAAAAGAATGTCACAAACACAAATAAAGCTTTTGGCCAGTAAGGGCTTTGTCAACTATAGACGATAACCACACACACACACACACACACACACGTAAACGCAACTCATACAGGTGACTGCAGTCTCAGGCAACTGAAACCACACCATGAGTAGCAGCACCAGTGCATGATGGGAATGATGACTGGGTGGGGTAAGGAGGAGGCTGGGGCAGGGAGGGGGAGGGATAGTATAGTATGGGTAGCGGACAGTGAAGTGCAGCCATAGAGGAGTACTCCCCTTGTAACTCAGTACCACCCATGACTGGAGCAACTGAATTACATTCTCCACCAGGGTTTTGACAACCTCTCATTGTGCCCTGAAATGAGAAATGTTCTACCCACTGTCCTTCCCACCCATCCCACAGTGGCATTCCACCATCCACAGAACCTACACAATATACTCATCCACCCTTACACAACACCCGCTCCCAATCCCTTACCTCATCGCTCATATCCCTGTAATAGACCTAGATGCAAGACCTGTCCCATACACCCTCCCACCACCACCTGCTCCAGGCTGGTCAGAAACATCACTTATCCCATCAACGGCAGGGCTACCTGTGAAACCAGTCATGTGATCTACAAGCTAAGCTGTAACCATTGTGCTGCATTCTATGTGGGCATGACAACCAACAAGCTGTCTGTCCACATAAATGGCCACCGACAAACTGTGGCCAAGAAACAAATGGACCACTCTGTTGCTGAGCATGCTGCCAAACAAGACATCCTTCATTTCAATGACTGCTTCACAGTCATTGCCATATGGATCCTTCCCACCAACACCAACTTTTCTGAAATGCGCAGGTAGGAACTTTCCCTGCAATGCATCCTATGTTCCTGTAACCCTCCTGGCCTCAACCTTCATTAGTCAGTGTCGTGACCCATCCAGCCCCTTCCCTGTTCCCATTCCAACACTACACATCCATCACAATGCCATCACACCCAGGCTTCTTACTTCTCTCCTTTTCCGCTACTCCACCCCCCTCCCTCCCCACCTCTCCTCTGCCCTCCATCTAACCTGCAGCTCTTCACTGTCTGCCATCCATACCATACTATCCCTCCCCCTCCCTACCCCCCAGCCTCCTCCTTACCCCCACCTTGTTGTCACTCCCATCTTGCACTGGTGCTGCTGCTCGCAGTGTGGTTTCAGTTGCCTGAGACTGCAATCGTGTGTGTGAGTTGCATTTGTGTGTGTGTGTGTGTGTGTGTGTGTGTGTGTGTGTGTGTGTGTGTGTGTCTATGCATGCACCTGTCGTCTATTGTTGACAAAGCCCTTACTGGCTGAAAGCTTTATTTGTGACGTTCTTTTTGTTGTGCCTATCTGCGACTCAGCACCTCCGCTATGTGGTGAGTAGCAACTTTCCTTTTCATAAAGGCTATGTAGAGGTAGATTCCCCAGACACTCTTCGATTTTATGCCATAATGTTTGGAGACTAACATCATACTGAGTTTTAAGAAGCAGAGGCTATGTTCAGTTTGATATGATCTCTGGAGTGAACAAAATTTGTTGTGGCCTATTCATAGAAATCATAATGTCCTTTATTTAATAGGTTAAAGGAACTGATAAAAAAGTAAATCACTGGATAGTGGTTTGAAAGTTTTTCCTCTTTAGTTCGAGTTCAGAGTTTTAACAACTGAGAGTTCTTATTTGGTTCATGGATGTAACATGTTATCTTTCATTTTTCTTTTACTTTTTGTGAGTCCTCAGTCTTGTAACCAGTTTTGTGTGGCCCACCACAAATTCCTCTCCTGTGCCAATCTTTTCACCTCAGAGCAGCACTTGCAATCTATGACCTCAATTATTTGCTGAATGAATTCCAATCTCTGTCTTCCTCAACAGTTTATACCTTCTACATTTCCCTCTAGTACAATGGGCATTACTCCCTTATAACTTACTCTGGGATTCTCTGGGCACTCTGGGAAAGTCTGGGTTACTCTGGGATTTACTCTTGCGATCTCTGGGATTCTTTGGGTACTCAACTATTCTCTGTGTACTCTTTGAATTTGTTACTATATTCTGTGCTCTTTATGTATTTCTGATTAATTTATCAACTATGATCTGCTCGTTCTATCCCGTGAGATTTTTTTTTTTTTAAAAGACAAAAAACACTAATTGAGCTACTGAATGGGAAGAAATTACATGTGGTGTCCCACAAGGATCCATCTTAGGGCCATTGCTTTTTCTTGTGTACATTAATGATCTCTCATCAGTTACACTACCAGAAGCAGAGTTCGTTTTGTTTGCAGATGACACAAGTATTGCAATAAATAGTATGTCAAGTGTAGCTCTATAAAGATCTGCTAATGATATTTTCATGGATATTAATAAATGGTTTAAAGCCAACTCACTGACATTAAACTTCGAAAAGACTCACTATATGCAATTCAGAACCTGTAAGAGGTTTCCACCCAGCATATGCATAAAATATGAAGAAGAGCAGATGGAAGAAGTTGACAGTCTTAAATTCCTGGGATTACAACTTGATAATAAATTCAGTTGGGAAGAGCACACCACAGAACTGCAGAAACACCTTAACAAATCTGTATTTGCAATTCGAGTGTTAGCAGACATAGGCGACATAAAAATGAAAAAGCTTGCATACTTTGCCTACTTTCATTCCATAATGTCATATGGTATAATATTTTGGGGTAACTCTTCAAGTCAAACAAAAGTTTTCAGAGTCCAAAAGCGTGTAATACGTATTATTTGTGGAGTAAATTCACGGACGTCCTGTAGAAACCTCTTCAAAGAACTGGGTATACTAACTGCTGCCTCTCAGTATATTTACTCATTAATGAAATTTGTCCTAAATAATATATCTCTTTTTCCAACAAACAGCTCAGTTCATACATACAATACCAGGAACAAAAATGATCTGCACAAGGACTTAAAAGCACTTACTTTAGTTCAAAAATGGGTCCACTACTCAGGAACACTCATCTTCAATAATTTGCCAGTAAACATAAAAAATTTAGTTACAAATAAAGATCAGTTTAAAAGGAGCCTGAAAGACTTACTAGTGGCCAACTCCCTCTACTCCATTGACGAATTTTTTAATAGAAACAAATGATGTATTGTATATATTCATACTATTAGCATTGTTATTTCAGCTTTTTTTTAAAAAAAGAAAAGACATGTTCCACATCCACGAGGATCTCCTCAGCACGGATCTATGGAACGAAAACTAATCTAATCTAATGTAACTTAACTGATGTCCTATCATCCCCTCCCTTCTTCCTGTCAGTGTTTTCCATGTATTTCTTTCCTCATTCTGTACCTTATCAGTCCACCTAATTCTCAACATTCTTCTGTAGCACCACATCTCAGGTGCTTCGATTCTCTTATGTTCTGGCTTTCATATCTATATTTCTCATGTAAACAATGGAAAGCCCAAGATGGAAAAAAATGATATTATGGAAAAGATAGATTGCTACTCATCACATAGAAGGGGTATTGTGAGTTGCAGCCAGGAACAATGAAAAGACTACTAAACATTTAAACTTACAACCAAAATGCTTTCTTCCTGTGCGTGGAACCCCCCCCCCCCCTCCACACACACACAAAAGTGCAACTCACACATATTTAGCCACTGTCTCTGGCCACGATATCCTGACCAATAGTCATTTGTGTATCTGAGTCATTGTGTTGAGCTTTTGTGAATATGTGTGTGCTTTCTATTTCTGAAGAAAGCCTCTTGACCGAAAACTTAAATGTTTAATAGTCTTTTCATTATGCCTGTCTGTGACTCAATGACTCCTGTATGCAGTGAGTAGTTGAGTATCCTCCCCCCAGTGGATGTCATAATGGATGCAAATGAGCTGACGTGGGTAGCACAACAGGATAGTGTGGAAACATGCCATGGAGAGAGCACATGGTGCGTAATATGTGCAGACCTGCTGGCGTAGGTGTGTTCGTGCCAGTAACAGCAGGCCAGGAGGGCCAGGGCTAATGCAGAGTTCAACTACCATGGACTTGGCCTTGCACTTTGTAACATGTATTATTGCCAAGTGCTTAGCCATTAGCTGTCCATGCTAGTTGGACACTGAGTTATTCCTGTGCCCATCTCTAATCAGTTCATACTCTCTGCTTCCCATAGATTGACTGTTAGGTAGAGTTTTTTCTCATGGGGTTCTGTTCCCCAGCTTTTATTGAGCCGCCATTGACCTGTGAAGTATCTGTGCCAACTGTGCAGTGTGCAGATACTAAAAGTAGCAATCTATCCTTCTCGCCATGCGGTGACAGGAGAACACACATATAAAGGTATTAAAGTTTGCAAGCTTTCAGACTCAGTGCCTACTTCTTCTGGCAGAAGGGTTGAAGGGGAAGGAAGAGGGGTGAAAGGAAAGGACTGAGGAAGTTTAAGAAAAGGGGCAGAATTCAGAAAAGTCACCCCGAAACCTGTGTCAGGGGAGATTTATCAGATAGGATGAGAAGGAAAGACTGAGTGTTGGGGATTGGACTTGATGAGATTTGAAAACCTGAGAGGTAGATAGGATAATATGCAAGGTGGAGAGTGCCTACTTCTTCTGGCAGAAGGGTTGAAGGGGAAGGAAGAGGGGTGAAAGGAAAGGACTGAGGAAGTTTAAGAAAAGGAGCAGAATTCAGAAAAGTCACCCAGAAACCTGTGTCAGGGGAGATTTATCAGATAGGATGAGAAGGAAAGACTGAGTGTTGGGGATTGGACTTGATGAGATTTGAAAACCTGAGAGGTAGATAGGATAATATGCAAGGTGGAGAGTGCCTACTTCTTCTGGCAGAAGGGTTGAAGGGGAAGGAAGAGGGGTGAAAGGAAAGGACTGAGGAAGTTTAAGAAAAGGGGCAGAATTCAGAAAAGTCACCCCGAAACCTGTGTCAGGGGAGATTTATCAGATAGGATGAGAAGGAAAGACTGAGTGTTGGGGATTGGACTTGATGAGATTTGAAAACCTGAGAGGTAGATAGGATAATATGCAAGGTGGAGAGTGCCTACTTCTTCTGGCAGAAGGGTTGAAGGGGAAGGAAGAGGGGTGAAAGGAAAGGACTGAGGAAGTTTAAGAAAAGGGGCAGAATTCAGAAAAGTCACCCCGAAACCTGTGTCAGGGGAGATTTATCAGATAGGATGAGAAGGAAAGACTGAGTGTTGGGGATTGGACTTGATGAGATTTGAAAACCTGAGAGGTAGATAGGATAATATGCAAGGTGGAGAGTACTGCCAAAACATACAGCAATAGTTAACACTTACAGCACCAGTCACTTATTTAAACCTCCTTACACCTGCGCCAGCCTCTTATCCCAGTGTCCTTCCTCCATTGCTGTATATTTTCATTGTACTTTGATTTTCCATTGCAAGCTCAGTTAGATACTTGAAACTATTTTCTATAGTTCGAAAAAAAAGTTTATTAATTCCTCTTTAGAAAAACGTCAAATATATTGTTGTTCTCACAAATGTTTCATCATCACCAGGTGAGAAAAATAATGATGTTTTCAGGATTAAAAAAATTTCTTGTACTGTTTTATTTACAATATGTGAATAAAATGATGAATTTATGAGTCTTTATAAAGTGAAATTGAAAAGTATATCAAACAGAATGACTTATTATTTCAGGTAGTCCATTTTTGTGTGGTAGAGTTGGAAGCATTGTTGAACACAAAACCCCACTTTACATACACCGCACTGAAAAGATGTATCTATCCTCTTGCTTTCACCTTCTTCTTTCTTGCCCCTTTCTGAGCACATTCTGCACATTTTTTGTGCTTTCTTTTTTCTTGTTGGTATTGGTATTCTCTCCATGAAATGATTCTTATGAAAACAACATGAAATGTTAGCACCATTTGTGGAAGATTGGGGGTTAGTACTGCATGCCATACACAGGTTCTTACATACAGCAATAATAAAGTGGCTGGTAGTAATATTCTTTTTTGACATGCATATACAGTATACAAGCATTGGAAATAGCCTTGCGAAATAGATGAAATGAAAGTTTTCTACAGCATTTCACTGAGCGATGGTTAAAAATTCCGTGTGATAGTCTCTGGTCACGTAGATCAACACCAATCTTGTTTTTATTGTTATGGAGGACTGCTGCTGATTCAATATTTTCTCTTCCTATCCTGTCAGTATAGGAAATTATGTCTCCTCTCTACCTTGTGATTATCATGAAAACATCTCTTTTGTCTATTCATTGTAAGGCTAAACTGTTTTCCTTGTGACAGAAAATCATTTCATTCCACTGAAGAGATGTAGCATTCAAGTCAGATGGTATTTCTCTTCTGTTCTTTTCGACAGTGCCAGCACGACCAGTGCCTTTTGTTTCGAGATCTGTTGCAAATGAAACACCACTATAGTACCAGTCAGTGAGCAGCATGTGACTCTTACCTGCTAAATTGTCAAGCAGATGTAGGACAATACTGGTTACAGCATTGTCCTGCCCACAGAATGCTTTAAAGTTCCAAATGTACTTTGATTGTGCCTTTGAAAGCACATATAGGTTTGTTCCATATCAGTGTAGTTCCTGTAGCATATACTGTTTGGAACTAAGACATCCATGGTATACACATCTCTTCATCAAATTTAATGTTATACTTTGGTTGGTACCCATTTCTACACTGCTGATGTATCTTCTCATACACAGGCTGTACTTTAAATAATGGATGGAACACTGGCTCACCTTCAGCTTTCATTTGGTTACTGTCATTTAGGTGAAAGTTTGAAATTATTAGCAGAAACATGTTTCTGCTCATAATGTTTGGACAAAAACTGCAAGACACCACTGTATTTGCGCTCCAGTGATATGCAGTTGATGGCTGCTCATAACACTCACATGCAAAATGACAGCAATAAATTTTCGTTTGTCATCCAGCTAGTCTGCTGTTTGTCGGAAGTTGACTGTGGTGTTGCTTTTTTGTGTTTGCTGCCCAGCATATAAATTTGTTTGCTCCTTCATGTGGCAAATTCACATGTTGTCAAAGAAATAACAAAAGAAATTCCCAGATTACAGTTTCTCTTCAAGTTTCTAGACTGGAATAGTATTTGGGACATCGCCGCTCTCATTCCAATTGTCATTTCTCTCCACTCTTGCCTGTTTCCTACCACTGAAATTTGCAGTCAGTGAAGTTTCTGAGGGCCTAGGAGCTGCTGGTGTCATATTTTCAGTCACATCACTGGATTCTGAAATAATACATAAATTATAAGTGAACAAGAGTGCTTATGAAACATGATTATAAAAAGTAGTGACACAAAACTTTTGTAATACATCATCTCACTGTACACATTACGCTGAAAATGTATATAATATTATAAAATTTACTGAAATTTTTATACCTGAATCAGGTAAAACATAAGTTGGATCTTCATCCATGTCATCAGCATCAAAAACATTACTAAGATCATCTTCAGACTCCTTGAGAATGTGAAGAATTTTAGCATTGCTTAGTGAACTACTTCCAGACATACTGCTACAAATTCGTGATGTGCTCATGCTAGTGTCTCACACCCAAATTGCTGTCTTTGTTGTTTTGATTATCATACTACATTGTGGCAATCCCAAGTGACAGAAATGTGAACTAGAAGTGTTTATGCACTTTCCAGTAGCTGACAGACCCATCGTATTACTCATGCAAGTTAACAGTGAAGTGGGGCAACCTAACAATTGACGGGTGAGGACTGCCCATAATATTATGGGCCTGGAAATTCTTAAAAGGGATGCTGCCCATAATATTACAGGTAAGGCATTCTTCTGCACTCTGTTACCAACGTAATATTATGGGCATTTCACAAGAGTGGAAAGTCAAGTGCATTGTATGTGACAGAGGTGGGAGGAGGATGGTGAAAAATAAACAGTTCAGAAAATGAAAGATATAGAAAACTACAAGGGAATTCAGAAAGGAATAGTTACTGTGAAGAAATGCTGATGCCGAAGAAATTAACATAAATTAAGCCCAGGTAGAGCGCAAGAACGAAGGAAATTTTTTAGTGCCAGTTCCCACTGGTGGAGTTCTAAGAAAGTGGTGTGTGGGGGAAGAATGCAGATGGCATGTGTGTTGAAACAGGCACCAAGGTCATGACTGTTATGTCGTAGAGCATGTTCTGCAACATGATATCATGTGTTGACAATATAAAACCTTGCTTATGTTCATTCATCCTAACTGATAACTTGGTGGTAGTCAAGCTAATGTAAAAGGCTGAGCAGCGTTTACATAACAGCTGTTATACAACATTATCACTTCATCGGTGGCTGTCCCTTTGATAGTATTTTTTGTCAGTTACAGGGCTGGAGTAGATGGCAACTCTTACAGCGAAGATGGTCACAGGGTAGGAGCCTTTGGTAGGGAGACAGGTGCAGAAGGAACACTGGGTGTGACAAGAATATTGTGGAGATTGGGAACTGGAAGTGTGACAAAAAGCTATTCTAGGTGTGGTGGGCAAAATGTTGGAAAGAATGTACCTCATTTCAGGGTAAGACCAGTTTCTCAGAACTCTGTCAGGGGGAACTGCTGCTACAAGTCCTTGGTTCTTGCCATCCACCTGGCATTAATTTATGTTAATTTCTTCAGTTTTGGCATTTCTTCACATTATTCATTCCTTTATACACTCCCTTTTAGATTTCTATATTTTTCATTTTCTGACCTGTCTATTTTTCATTGCCCTCTCCCACCTCTATCACATACAATCCACTTAACTTTCCTCTGATATTAACTAGTGTTGATTGTTTTGGCAGTGATCTCTGTCTTGTGTAGTACCCTATCTACCACTTTAAGCTCTCAGGTTTTCAAATCTCATTTGGTGCAATTCCCAAAAATCAGCCTTTCCTTCTCATCCTGTCTGTTAAGTCTCCCCTGACCCAGGGTTCTGGATGACTTTTTGAAATTGCACCCCTTTTCCAAAACCTCACTAGTTGTTCTGCTTCACCTTCTTCCTTCCCCTTCAGCCCTTGTGCCAGAAGGAGCTACTGGCTCCATAAACAGTATAAATTTGAAAACAGAATAAATCATGGAATAATGTAGATAGAGGGGTACAAATTGGACACACATGTTTGGAATGACATGGTATTTTATTAGAACCAAAAAAATACAAAAGTTCAAAAAATGTCCGACAGATGGTGCTTCATCTGATCAGAATAGCAATAATTAACATAACAAAGTAAGACAAAGCAAAGATGATGTTATTTACAGGAAATGCTCAATATGTCCACCATCATTCCTCAACAATAGCTGTAGTTGAGGAATAATGTTGTGAACAGCACTGTAAAGCATGTCCGGTGTTATGGTGAGGCATTGGCGTCGGATGTTGTCTTTCAGCGTCCCTAGAGATGTCGGTCGATCATGATACACTTGCGACTTAAGGCAACCCCAAAGCCAATATTCGCATGGACTGAGGTCTGGGGACCTGGGAGGCAAAGCATGCCGAAAGTGGCTGCTGAGCACACGATCATCAGTAAACGACGCGCGCCAGAGATCTTTCACGCATCTAGCAATATGGGGTGGAGTGCCATCCTGGGTAAACATCGTACGTTTTAGCAGGTGTTTATCAGCCAGGCTGGGGATGATGCGACTATGTAACATATCGGCGTACCTCTCACCCGTCATGGTAGCAGTTACAAAACCAGAATCACGCATTTCCTCGAAGAAAAAAGGTCCGATAACGGTAGATGTGGTAAATCCAACCCATAACGTTACTTTCTCGTCGTGCAATGGAGTTTCCACGACAGCTCTAGGATTTTCGGTAACCCAAATTCTGCAGTTGTGGGTGTTGACAGACCGAAGAAATGAAGAAATGAGCTTTGTCAGTCCACAACAGTTTACTCAACCAATCGTCATCTTCCGCCATCTTTTGAAATGCCCACACCGCAAATGCCCTCCGCTTCACTAAATTGCCAGGTAACAGTTCATAATGCTGATGGATTTTGTACGGATCGCATTGGAAGGTACACCTCAGTGCCAACCAAACAGTAGTGTATGGAATGCTGGTGCGACGTGCGACTGCACAAGCGCTGACTTCCCCATGCATAGACGAACCTGCTACAGTCTCCATTTCTTCCTGAACTGTCTCAGCAGCATTACGCCTTGTGCTCGGTCGGCCACCACAGGGTCTATCGCCTAAACAATCTGTGGCTTCGAACTTCGAAATCATTCTCGCCACAGCTGCATTTTTCAACGGACCTTTACCTGTTCGAATTCCCTTCCAATGGCGATAGGATTGTAACGCTGAACTAGCACATTCCCCATTCTGATAATACAGCTTCAGTAAAAGCGCCTTTTCAGGTAACGTCAACATGCTGCGACTACTGGCGCATCTGATTCCCTCTCTCATTACAGCTCCTTTTATACACGATTGTCATGCGCAGCCACTGATGTTTTGCTGTCCAGCACCATCTGTCGGACATTTTGTGAACATTTTTTTTTTGTTTTAATAAAACCCCATGTCATTCAAAGCATGTGTTTCAATTTTTACCTCTCTGTCTACATTATTCTGTGGTTTATTAAGTTTTCAAATTTATACTGACTTTAGACTTTAGACTTTAGAAAGATTAAAGAAAGGCAAACCTACATTTCTAGCATTTGTAGACTTAGAGAAAGTTTTTGACAATGTTGATTAAATACTCTGTTTCAAATTCTGAAGATGGCAGGGATAAAATACAGAGAGTGAAAGGCTATTTACAATTTGTACAGAAACCAGATGGCAGTTATAAGAGTGGAGGGGCATGAAAGGGAAGCAGTGGTTGGGAAGGGAGTGAGACAGGGTTGTAGCCTCTCCCCGATGTTATTCAATCTGTATATTGAGCAAGCAGTAAAGGAAACGAAAGAAAAAATTCGGAGTAGGTATTAAAATTCATGGAGAAGAAATAAAAACTTTGAGGTTCGCCAATGACATTGTAATTCTGTCAGAGACAGCAAAGGACTTGGAAGAGCAGTTGAACGGAATGGACAGTGTCTTGAAAGGAGGGTATAAGATGAACATCAACAAAAGCAAAATAAGGATAATGGAATGTAGTCGAATCAAGTCGGGTGATGCTGAGGGAATTAGATTAGGAAATGAGACACTTAAAGTAGTAAAGGAGTTTTGCTATTTGGGGAGCAAAATAACTGATGATGGTCGAAGTAGAGAGGATATAAAATGTAGACTGGCAATGGCAAGGAAAGCGTTTCTTAAGAAGAGAAATTTGTTAACATCGAGTATTGATTTAAGTGTCAGGAAGTCATTTCTGAAAGTATTTGTCTGGAGTGTAGCCATGTATGGAAGTGAAACGTGGACGATAAATAGCTTAGACAAGAAGAGAATATAAGCTTTCGAAATGTGGTACTACAGAAGAATGCTGAAGATTAGATGGGTTGATCACATAACTAATGAGGAGGTATTGAATAGAATTGGGGAGAAGAGGAGCTTGTGGCACAACTTGACTAGAAGAAGGGATCGGTTGGTAGGACATGTTCTGAGACATCGAGGGATCACCAATTTAGTATTGGAGGGCAGCGTGGAGGGTAAAAATCGTAGAGGGAGACCAAGAGATGAATACACTAAACAGATTCAGAAGGATGTAGGTTGCAGCAGGTACTGGGAGATGAAGAAGCTTGCACAGGATAGAGTAGCATGGAGAGCTGCATCAAACCAGTCTCAGGACTGAAGACCACAACAACAACAACTGACTTTTTAATCACCCGGTATTTTTAAAAATTGGCAATTTTTGTTGATATGATATATCCTTTTCATAATATTGCTGTAAATCTCTGATTTGTGTTTCCCGTGTGTTTCTGTTCTCATGTGTTCATCAATTTTCACTTATTGATTCCATAACGGTGTACTTCTATGGATACAGAAGGTTCCTAAGAATAGATTAAGAGAGAGAAATAAGTATCGTAAACTGCCACTTTTGATACTACATTATCAGCATACATTAATTTTTGTAAGCTTATGTCATTTATAAACAATGTTGGTTGTAGTCTATACACACTTAAAATCCTGAGTGCAACTTTTCCACTCTGCAGGGGAATGTTCATTATGCTGATGTGTATTGATAGATTTAAATTGGGCCTAAGGATACAATCTGAAGCAGGGCATTTGACTTTTGCATGCAGGAGACTCTCTGCAGAGTTTGGAAAAGTTCTGACTGATGAAAGCTTTTAGTTAGCCTGGGGGCTCAGTATGGATCAAACAATTGGCACGTGAAAGGCAAAGATCTCAACTCAGGTTCCATTTCTAACCTCCCTCCTATTTTATTACATAAAATTACAATTTAAATAATTTATTTTGCAAACCTAACAAATATCTGCTGTGACTTAGAGTACATTTTCTCACACCTTGAAAAGAAATAAGAGGTGAAATGAGATTATCTATGTATTGAAATTGACTTTATAATAGATGAATATTCCTTACACCTACCTCAAGTTAACTGACTGTCAGTAGTCATTCTTGTTGTTGACACAGTAGTCTGGCGATTTCTACTTGCAAAAAAGGACTGAAGAATTCTGATTAATTTCATATACGTTACTAAATGAATTACGTAGGCCATTTACTTGAATCTTCCAGAATTTATTCATTCCTTTCACTTTATTACACCACCGTATACACACGAATAATCTGTGCCATCAAATAATCCACACACCCTAATTAAGAGGGAAGAGTGGAGTGGGGTGTGGGGAGAATAGTGGCCTTAATTTGTGTTTGGGTGTGTGTGTATGCCATCCATTGTGTATATTGCTGTTCAAGTGCAGCTTTGAATGGCTAATTTATTCACAAGTGTAGTGATTGCAGAATGGGCATTAGGCTTACCAATATTTCTTTCACTGATATTTTTGGAATAGTTTTCCTTTAAAATATCTCATAAGATGATAACTTTCATCCAGCATCAGTACACACATCATTGTACACCTTTGCATCTCATTGCCATCGGTTTGTATCATGACTGTGAATTCCCCTTCTGATCCATGTTACCAGTTTGTGATGATAAATAGGAATGTTTGCAGCACAAATTTACCATTTAGCAATGAAAAGTTGCTTCTTTTTTCTCATAATCGCCTGGAAGGTGTTGAGCAATGATAGTTTCCTTCAGAAGCCTTATCCATTTTGATTGAAAAATGTTGATACACAGCTCCAGCTGTCTTCGAAGCCGATGGTGCCAAGTTCTTTCGCTGAAACCATTGCTTAGAGTTGGTGCATTCACAAGTCATCATGCGCCCATATTGCCTCTTCTTATCTACATAATTGCAGAGCAATTTTTCCAGGTGTGGATGCTTCACCTTTTCGCCATGAAGTACCCAATGATTATCATTTGTTTCTTGAAGCCATATTTTGCTTTTTGCCAGTTGTGAATACAACCCTTACTCACATCTTACTTACTTCCCACTGCACTGTTTACAATGTTCTTTGATTCATCAATAATTTTAAGTTATTCTTTAGCTGTGTATGAGTGATATGAAAAACTTGTAGCCATAATTAACAAGTTAAAACATGGTTCATACTTCACTTATGGCATGCTAGTGACATGTCACAGACTGAGGCCACAACTACACTATAGTATAATGGGATCTATTATTGGAGATGGAACAGTACCAACCTTATTGCAATTAATATGTGAATCCCTGTTTTTCGTCCTTAAAGTTGGGAAAAAATATGTGTGGATTATTTGCATGTACAGGGCTATTACAAATGATTGAAGCGATTTCATAAATTCACTGTAGCTCCATTCATTGACATATGGTCATGACACACTACAGATACGTAGAAAAACTCATAAAGTTTTGTTCGGCTGAAGCCACACTTCAGGTTTCTGCCGCCAGAGCGCTCGAGAGCGCAGTGAGACAAAATGGCGACAGGAGCCGAGAAAGCGTATGTCGTGCTTGAAATGCACTCACATCAGTCAGTCATGACAGTGCAACGACACTTCAGGACGAAGTTCAACAAAGATCCACCAACTGCTAACTCCATTCGGCAATGTTATGCACAGTTTAAAGCTTCTGGATGCCTCTGTAAGGGGAAATCAACGGGTCGGCCTGCAGTGAGTGAAGAAACGGTTGAACGCGTGTGGGCAAGTTTCACGCGTAGCCCGCGGAAGTCGACGAATAAAGCAAGCAGGGAGCTAAACGTACCACAGCCGACAGTTTGGAAAATCTTACGGAAAAGGCTAAAGCAGAAGCCTTACCATTTACAATTGCTACAAGCCCTGACACCTGATGACAAAGTCAAACGCTTTGAATTTTCGGTGCGGTTGCAACAGCTCATGGAAGAGGATGCGTTCAGTGCAAAACTTGTTTTCAGTGATGAAGCAACATTTTTTCTTAATGGTGAAGTGAACAGACACAATGTGTGAATCTGGGCGGTAGAGAATCCTCACGCATTCGTGCAGAAAATTCGCAGTTCACCAAAAGTTAAGGTGTTTTGTGCAATCTCACTGTTTAAAGTTTACGGCCCCTTTTTCTTCTGCGAAAAAAACGTTACAGGACACGTGTATCTGGACATGCTGGAAGATTGGCTCATGCCACAACTGGAGTTCGACAGCGCCGACTTCATCTTTCAACAGGATGGTGCTCCACCGCACTTCCATCATGATATTCGGCATTTCTTAAACAGGAGATTGGAAAAACGATGGATCGGTCGTGGTGGAGATCATGATCAGCAATTCATGTCATGGCCTCCACGCTCTCACGACTTAACCCCATGCGATTTCTTTCTGTGGGGTTATGTGAAAGATTCAGTGTTTAAACCTCCTCTACCAAGAAACGTGCCAGAACTGCGAGCTCGCATCAATGATGCTTTCAAACTCATTGATGGGGACATGCTGCGCTGAGTGTGGGAGGAACTTGATTATCGGCTTGATGTCTGCCAAATCACTAAAGGGGCAGATATCGAACATTGGTGAATGCCTAAAAAAACTTTTTGAGTTTTTGTATGTGTGTGCAAAGCATTGTGAAAATATCTCAAATAATAAAGTTATTGTAGAGCTGTGAAATCGCTTCAATCATTTGTAATAACCCTGTATATGGTACTTATCAAACACATCCAAACAACACAAAGTCCAACTCACAATTCCTCCTACAAATAGAGGCTTTTTATTCCAATAACTTACATTAAAGATTTTCCAGTAGTTTAAATGCCAGCCTTTTAACAGAAACAATAGTAGTTAATTTATGGGACATATTTTTGATTTATTATTTTCAAATGTTTCAGTTAATAATAATATTAGTTACAAACATGTTATTATAAAGAAAATTTCCAAAATAATGAAATATATAAATAAATGACAAAGTATTTGGGTACAGGCACACCCCACAAAAGCATTTCATGTTGATACATAAGTGTACTGAATTAAATGACTAGATTGTAATAAGTAACGAAACACATAAGCAAAAAATTGTATATGAAATATTAATGTATTTTATAGTTCACTGAAATGGTATATTGTGTTGTTTACTGAAAAATGAATGTGAGGCAATGAATAGTTTCATAACACAGTCTACCACAAACTTTACCGTTTTAGCAAGCAATATTAAATTTAAACTGGCTGTAAACAATAATCTTATCTAATCATTAGGAAGGCCATTACATTAAAAAACACTACATGCTTTGTCTGGGTTAAAGTACACCAATACTTGTCTAGTTTCAATACTTACACGTGAATGTTCGTGAAAAATTTAAACATCTGTAATAAAAAATACATATGAATCCTAACTTAGAGTATGAGTACAATAGCATTCTATAGAAATCTGAAACAGTAGGATGTAAAACTCAATATATTGATTCTGGTGCCTAAAAACATATGTATAAGTCTTCCACAATGAGGTGTTAGCAACTTTGGATGATAGTAACATCAATTGCGCTCAAGTATTCAAAACACGTGATGTCACCCCTCTGCTTGGGAGCATGTGGAAATGGAATTTCACTTCAGTTGGTAGCGAGCCAGGGTGTGCAGCAGACCTTCAGAGAAGCTACAAAGCCCCTTTCCCCCTCCTCCATGCACCCTTTGAGATTTGAGGTTGTCCTCCACAGGTGAGAATGAAATGTTGGGTTTCAGTCTGAAACTCCACAGCTTAAAAGCCTAGAATATTGTATAAGTGTGAGAATAGTATACTGTAATTTATCATTAAGGTTGCAAAGATATTATCACATAGTAACCTGTAATTTATTATTAAGGTTGCAAAGATATTATCACATAGTAACCACAATCAAGTCCATATTCAAAATCAGAGTTGTCAGTGCAGTACAACACTTAACAGTGAAAGTGCATTTATTACAAATATCAAGCTACAGATGGAACAGAATTCCCATATAGAGGGTACTGCTACTATGTAAACAAAGAATATTCCGGAATCTACAAACATTATGTAGCCCATAGACTTTTTATGGGCAAATACAGCAGGTGGTGAGCCACAAAGACTGCTTTCTCCAGTGCCAAAGACAAAGACAGAGAGTGTTATAAAATTAACTTAAATAAAAATTAACTGATCCATATTGCTGCTGAGATGATGAGTTGATTGATACCAAGTGTGGACCTGTCAGTTGATTAATTTTAAAGTTCATTGATTTAAACATCAATTTGAGCTTGAAAGCTAATTTTCTATGAATATTAAACCACACCGATGCCATATCTTCAATAGGCTAAAAAGGGCTAAATAATACTCCTTTTTCTTGATTAATTAATATTATGATTCTGCAAGATGGCTGGTTGCCTTGAAGTTTCTAGCCATCAGCTTCAAATATGTCCAGCAGGAATGTAGTCATTCAGAAACACCAATTTGATGTTTCCTGTGATGAGCTGGCACCCAAACAAGTCCAGCAACCTAATCTTCAGATGACCGAGCCATGCCTCCCGTCTGGAACACAGGAACTGTTAACCTTTCCCCCTCCTGTTAAATTTGCATTGTGCACCTTTTCACATATCATGGAAGTGCATTGTGTGGAGGTACCTGTGTTATCAGAAGTCCAGAGAAACCAGCTCTCTCCCTCAGTTGTATGCAGTTGTTTGGAGATACAAAATGTGTCATTTTGTAAGTAGCAGTAATGTGGAAGTGGACACTATATTAACCCAGACTGTACTTTCAACTTGTGGAAGCAGTCTTGTGTATCGTTCAATTGCTATCATGTACTATTGATACCAGCTGGGATATTGCAGTGACTGTGGCAGTCATTCACTCACCATTATGCAAATTTCTTTTCCCACAGGGGGTGATGGCAGTACTGAAGTCAACTACATCTAGCCACCTCTGCTCTCCTTATGCATATCTCAACTCTCATGTTTTACTGTTAATATGATTGAGGTGGAATTCTCACCAGTATTATTTACATTTTCTGTCTAGGGTTCAGTTCTCAGTTGTGCTGCTTCTGTGAGCTTCATATGTCTTTGTCATTAATACATCATGGCCTACAGCATGATGGAAGCTCATCATTTACTTCAACTTTCATGGTGATATTGTCTTTTTGTTAACAGGTCTGCCTCTATTTGTATTTTTATGGTTACAATATATTTGCAATTTAACTTCTAAAAAGGACTCTGACTTTCTGTAGCTTTCTCATATCCACTTTCAATTAAAATCTATCGACATCTAGACAGCTGCACTTCCTGCAAGTGCAAGAAGAAACTGACAGCTTGTGGGTCACCAGCATTCATTTAGCAGGTGAGTGAATATCTCTCTAGTTCTTAGAGAAAGGGTACAAGGTCTTTCAACAAATTTTGATCCAGTTACCACAGATGCATCACTTGTCTTAAACATGGCAACTCTTCATTACATTCAGGTAATAGAAACAAATTCAATTTGCCACAGAATGATCCAAAGATTGCAGGTTCAAATCCTGTCATGGTTGCCACATTCTGCAGCAATTGGAGTTTGTGCCTATAATTTGATTGTAATGAAGAGTTACCATGATTAACACAAGCATTGCGACTGCTGCAACTGGACCAAAATTTGTTGAAGGGCCACACATTCTTTCATGTCAGCCAGAGAGGCATTTACTCACTTTCTGATATAATGACCATTGACCAGATAGCCTGTCAGATTCTTCACCTGCTTGCTAGATGCTGACAGGTCTTAACCCTTAATGAGCTGTGGTCTCTTAGACCACTTGAAAATTTTCGAACTTGCTCTCCAAGGTCAGTCGAGGCAGAATGCTTCTATACTCTGCCTACCCTCCTAAAATTGGCAACCCAACAATGTTTTGTTGTCAGTTCCATTATCACCTTCTTTGTTTGTTTTGACACATGTTATTGACAGGTGTTCGGGTCTCCTAGACCATGCCTTGTGAACTAAGTACCAAGAGTATCATTCAGAGGTAAAAACTGTCCGGCAGGGATGCAGTTGCACAGGAACACTGTGTGTCCTGTGACGAATTGGCACCCAAACAGCCCCATCAACCTAATCTTCACATGGCTGATGCATGCTTCCAGTCTGTGACACTTTGTTTCTGCTACTGGAGACACATCCTGGATCTGGCCACAAGAAGCCTATGGGTTACAATTGTGAACATAAGAAGTTTTGTTAACCTTCCAGAAATGATAAATGCTAAATAACAAGTAGTTTCTTCTGGTTGAGTTTGAAATGGTGATATGCAGTGGGCCAGCCAGCAACACTAACTGATGTGCCACACTTCTCATGGAATTACTCCCATTATAATGTTTTCTGTCCTTTTGGGTCTACTGGGCCCATGTGCGAGCCAGTTGTTTTCTTCTGTCCTGATGATGAAGCTTTTTGTCTAATGATTCTGTGTATTGTCTGTTTGAAATGTGAACAGTGTATCCATTGTTGTTTTGGTTCCACCACTGTGGATCAGAAAGAATGGTGTGAAGCCTGTAGTGCCTTGTTTTGTGGTGTTATATGCAAACATGATGATGGGCAGTATTGTGTCTCATTCTCTCTGTTCAACATCAGTGTACATAGAGAGTATAACTGCTCAGTGAGGCCATTTGTCTGTTGGTGCTATGCAGTTGCCATCCTCTGGGTGATCTTGCAATGTAAATTATCTTTGATACTAGTCTCCACTGGAAAACTTTCCTGAGATAAGAGATAATCACTCAGGGTGCTTGGTGTTTCAAAATGATGCCTTCTACAAGGAGCTCTCCAATTCCTGGGATTTGGAAGTCAGCACATGTTTTGAGAAAGCATAGTGGGTGAGGTAGTGCAGACTATTATCCACAGATTCCCTTATGTTGACCTCAGGAACCTCCACGAGAGGTGGATTCCAGTTTGGTAGAATGGCACTATTGCAGGCATAATTGATATCAGATGCCCTGCAGATAATTCCAGCACATGTTTCTTTCGCTGGTAGTCTTTACAGTGGCTCACATAGTATCTAACAGATCAGCAGGGACCTGACTAGAGATATCTGTATCTGATTCTGTTCAGAGAGTTCATGCAGCCCAGGTAACCAGATGTTGGAGCCTAATGGAAAAACTTCTAGATATCTGGCTGTAGATGAGCTGGGATGACGAACAACTATTTCCACCCTATTGGATCATACTTCCTCTTATATACTGCTCCATTAATTAACTGGCATACACTTTTCTGCAGTTCCTTGTTCTTCCAAGTTTCTATGGTTTTCTGTAGTGCTAGATCTTCCCTCTGTTCCATAACAATGTCATTTCATGAAGTGCTGACTGAAATTTAATCCACACTGCTGTTCTCTACCAAGTATTCCTTGAAAGGCAGCCAGCATCCTGTGTTGTGTCTGTTTTTATATACTGCTGTGACTTAGTGCTTCTGGAACCTCATTGCCCACCTCACCAGTCAACCCAATGGATCCTTCAGGCTAGTCATCCACTATAGTGAATGATAATCTGTCACAACTGTGAGTGGGTTGCCAAATAAATATGGCCAGAATTTGTTGATGGCCCAGACAATTTAGCAACACTCTTTCTTGGTTGTAGAGTAGTTCATCTCAGACTTGGAGAGTACTGTGGAAGCATAAGTTATTTCCTTTTGAACACTTTTCTGAATTTGTACTAGAACTGCACACCTATCCATAGAAGCACTAGCATCAGTGTGAATTTGTGTCTCAGCATTCTCATCACACAATGCTAGGGCTGGAGAAGATGTTAGTGCTTCCTTAGGGACAAGGGAAGATCTTTACTGCTTTTCATTCCAGGAAAATTTGGCATATCTCTGCAGTAGTTTTGCATGGGGGCATCCCTCGGTATGGAAGTCCTGTATCTTTCACTGGTAGTGTGAGAATATCTCAGATGTGCCAAGAAGTCAGAAAATCTGTGACTGTTCTTATTTTCTCTGGACTGGGATGGTCTCTGTCTCTGTTAACTAGGTGCAAGGGCAAAGGGGAACTGCAGCACCCCCCTGACTGTCAGAGAAAGAAAAAAATATAGAGTAGTCAGGTGTTTTTCTTTCAAGAAAATGATTTAAAAGCCAGTATCATGCAGGTTTTTAACAGTGTCACAAATGAAACTTTTTATGCCTCACAGTTAGTCTTCCAGAATATTATAAATAGTTCATACACTCCCCTTACAAACTATGGGAAATGATCTTCACTAGATGCCTCAAGATTTTTATTTCTTGTGTGATGAGGAGGCACTTTTACAGATTCAGGCAGAGGCTAGCATTCTAAACACATTTCAGTGTGACTTCTGAAATTTTCCCGGCGTATTTCGTCTTCTAAGACATTTCAGTGTGATTGTCAGGTGCTTAGATGTTTTTAAAATGTTTTCAGAAAAACAATAATGTCATCCAGATAACGAAGATACTGTCCATTTAATGTGTCTGTCATGCATACAAAGGTAACTGGAGCATTATGTAATCCAAACAGCATAACTCCGATGGCATTATGAAGGCAGTCTTTTCCCTGTCAGCCTCTGGGTAGACTGCCTTCATATCCATTGTTGAGAAATACTTTGCTCCTTCCACACAGTCTAGCACGTCCTCAGTGCACAGCAATGGGTAGACATCTTTTTTTTGCAATTTTGTTCAGGCACTGGTAGCAGAAGCAGAAACGCCATGTCCTGTCCTTCTGCTTCACAAGAACCACAGGAGCTGAGTTAGAACTCTCTGAAGATTCAGTGATGTCATCTTGCAGTATCTTCTTCACTTCAACCAAAATTATCCTATCAGTGCACACTCCGCTGCAGAGTGAAAATCTCATTCTGAAAATTATCCTTTGTTCAGCCATTGACACTCATTAGTAGATCTGGCCAACTGATAGATTAACCCCAGTGTCGATACATTGTTTTACTATGGGCCATTTGGTCTGCCTTTCCTCCAGTCCAAGTTTGGAAGCAACCTAAAATTGGTACGCTGTTCTTCAGTCGGACTAGATCCTATTTTAAATGTCAAACAACTGCTCAGAGTGTCTTCGTTATGTGTGCATGTTGGAATAGCTTCATCAGTTTGGAGTTATGCCTGCAAGAAGCTCCATCCAAGAACAACATTATAACTAGGTCCTGTTAAATAACAAATTTGGAGGGCTGTGTTCTGTCATTGATGGTTATTCTTGCAATGTATGTTCTTGTCCACTGGACAAATCTGTCTCAATGTACATACTCCACAAGTCACCATATGGTGTGTGACGGAGGGTACCTTGTACCACTAGTAGTCATTTCCTTTCTTGTTGAACTCGCAAATACAGCGAGGGAATAACAACTGACTATATACTTCCTTATAAACCATACATACATAGTTTGCATTTGCGACTTTCAGCACCATTTATTTCATATTATGGAACATGTTCCATAGTCCTCTTCAGCTGCTGACGATAAGCATCCAACTTTATAAAAAAGGAAGCCTTTGATTTGGCTAGCACAGCTGACTGGCTGTCAGTGAGATTTCCTGACCTGATGCCTTAGTGACTGCTGTCCATTTGAGGACTTTATCTGTGGTGGCCTCACTTCCAAGGATGGTCATTTCACCTACTTTTCCTGAATTTGGTGAACCGAGCGAGGTGGCGCAGTGGTTAGACACTGGACTCGCATTCGGGAGGACGACGGTTCAATCCCGCGTCCGACCATCCTGATTTAGGTTTTCCGTGATTTCCCTAAATCGCTCCAGGCAAATGCCGGGATGGTTCCTTTCAAAGGGCACGGCCGACTTCCTTCCCCATTCTTCCCCAATCCGATGAGACCGATGACCTCGCTGTTTGGTCTCCTTCCCCAAACCAACCAACCAACCAACCTGAATTTGGTGGCTAGGCAAGCAGCTGGTACTTCTGTATGGCAATGAGGAGAGGCTGAGGCATGCTGAAGAGTGATCTTGTCGGGGATTCTTCTTTCACCTGTCTCTTTTATGTTGCATTTCCTCTATAAACTGCTTGATAAATTCCTTGGTTGTTATAAAATTTCCTTCTAGAAGAACTCGGTACATCTCTTTTATGACTCCTTTCATCAAGTGTGAAATTTTGTAGGCTTCTCCCATGTTAGGATTCACAATGTGGCGTAGGAACAGAACATTCTGTATGAAAGACAGCATTTCTCTATGACTTTGGGCCATTCTTCAGTTGTGCTTCTACTATGTGGACTTGCTGCTGATTGTCACCAAATGGTTTCTCCAGTTCAGCCTGGAGTTTGTCCCAACCATCAAGCTTCTTTTCATTGAGGAAAGAAATGGTTGTTCTCAAGTAAAAATACACACCTGTTGTATTTGATGACTTGGTCCTTTCAGCCATTTCCTTGGCTCCTTACCAACATCTCCGGAAAACACTGATGCATGCCTGATATGCAGTTGACCTTAGTAATCTATTGGTTTCCTAAATACACAGACCTTGGGAAAATGTATTACTTTTGTTCAGGTTATTGTACAAGTTGACTTTTACGTTGCAATTGGAAAAACAGTAATGTATTTGTTTTGAAGTAACTGTTGACTCCACAAACAAGTCCCAACCCAAAAGTGGAATCATCAATGAAGCACAACACTTAGCACTGAAAGCATGTTTATTATGAGCGCGAGTGTACAGACAGTACGGAAATGAACTCTTGGACACATGGTGCTGCTATTTATACAAACATTGAATATTTTAGTATATACAAACATCACAATCATAAGTAATTTTGAGAACCTTCCAGAAATGAAAAATATTAAATAACAAATAATTTCTGATGATCGAGTTTAAACTGGTGGCCTGCAGTGTGCCATCGAGCGAAGCTACACCACAAATGCTATTAGCTCAGCTTACTGTACATGTAGGTTTAGCACCACCCTCTCCTGTGTTTTCAGGAAGGTTAGTGTTTTGTATAGGTCACCCAGTAAAAAAGTAGCAAACAATGTGGAAACATTGAAGCAGGGGCCAGTGTGACTCATCAGCACAGAAAATAAACAAAAAATGGACACAAACATTAGCAACCTTGTTGATAACATCTCAGAAGAACAACAAAAGACACTGAGAAGTTAAAAATATGACAAAGCTGCACCCCTGGGTAATATGAGAGAGGACCAGATTAGAAAATTTGTTATCAAAGCAAGAAAGTGGGTCAGTGAATTCCCAAGTGATAAGGGAAAATAAATAACTAATTTTGTGGAAACAGTCCTGAGCAATTGCCTTTTGAAATCCAGGCAGAGTCCTGAGCAATTGCCTTTTGAAATCCAGGCAGATACACACCAGACCATAAGAACTATAAGCTAGTAATGTTACTTTGTCATATGAATAAGATATTCTAGAGGATACTCTTTTAGTGACTGGCACTGGAAGTTGAGCAACATCTTATCTTGGTTGATGTTATTTTGGACGTCAGTGAAACTGCATGTCAGCTATAGATCTCACCTAGGACATTTGAGTGTAACTTTGTGAGCCAGAAGATTACTGAAGTGGCACTTCCCAGGCTGTTCAGGAATTTATGACACTTTGTTGAGCACAGAAAATTATGAAGCTCTGTAATATCATGAAAGAATCTAGTTTCTTGACTATTATTGAAATATTTCTACAGTATTGTGAATTCATTGTTGAATTACAAGGCAGAAAAGTGTACCTCCCTTTTGACCATCCAGATCAATATCAATTTGAAGACCACCTCACACCAAAAGTTTCATTTTTAGGAATGTTCTGGTTTCTGCAATAACTTTCAGACAACAGAAAGACTCCTGGCAACTTTACTTAATGATATGTCAGAACATTACCAGAAGCAGATAGTACCGAATCCTACAAAAACCCAGGTGCACGCGTTAGTAGATAGCTTCACATGGTTTAGAAGGGTAGGCAACAGGATTAGTGCTGTCTTCTAGGGTATTAGGTAATCATGTTAACTCAGACTTAAACATATAGTAAATGCTGTGTTGATATCACGCAATTCATCTTACCTTTTCATTCTGTGAAAATACATATCAAAAAAGTTTAGCCCATCTATATGTTTTAATGATCTCAGAGCTTGCTTTACATTTCTTGATGACTCTGTGTCATTCAGTTCATCTCATACAAACCTGTTTGATACAGCCTTTAATGAAATCAACAGAGCTATCACTGGATGTATGTAATCAACACATGTTGATAAAGAAAACCATGTGGCTGGTATCACACCTACAAACATATAATGAGAAGTGGCTGCAAGGTGTGGGAGAAAAAAAGTAGACCTCAATAAAGCTTCCTGACTGCTTTGACATGCAGTGTGGTTAGAAACAGTAGAAACAGTCTGGAAAGCTTGTAAGGGTGTTTCAGGGGAGGTTGTGCTGAGAAATAATTGTTAAGAAAAAAATTCAATATGTTGTACCATTTACGAGTTAAAGTTAGCCAATTGGGTGATTACGTGCACAAATTCAAGTATTTGCACACACTAAAATTTGGTAATTCACAAGCATCTGTGGGTCATGAGTTTTCACTTGTTCAAATGCTCATTACCAGTTAAAATGTTCCTTTTTTGGAAGTATTAAATTTAAGCTAGGTGAGCAAAACCTATGTTTGTTTGGTTTGAGTAAACCAAATGAAGAACACATTTGGAGACACTGGCTCTGGCAGACTGCTTGAATTTGCATGCACAACAACATGATTGGTTAACTTCAATGTTAAATGACATGGAAATGGCCAACATATAAAAAGTTTTTTAATAGTTATCTCTCAGCACAGCTTTGGTTGCAACATCCTTACAGGCCCTTTCAGACTTCTTCTAACCATCCTGTGTTTGCAGCTCAGAAGACACAAGTCCAGAAAAAGTTTCTTTAATACCTCCAGTATCATGGAGACAAAATGCTGAAATCAGCATGCTAGTCCTGTGTTGAGCCAAACAAGACACCTTTCCCAGTGAACAGTAGCTTACAGATCTTCTCCCAGACACCAGCTAGTGGACAACTTGGAAGATATTGAGTTGTTTGAGAGGGAATACTTGCTTTATTTCTTGAGATTCTTCTTGGATTTTCTATCTGAAAGTCAATAATACAAAGAAAAAGATAAATTGCTACTCACCATAAAGATGACACATTGAGTTGCAGATAGATGCAACAAAAAGAATGTTACACATGTAGCTTTCAACCAAAGTCATCTTCAGAAAAGGAAAAACACACACATACATTCATTCACACAAGCAAGCTCACCTCATGCACACATGACTGCTATCTCCACTGTTACACTTACAACACACAGTTACATGACTGCACAGATTGTTGATGCAGCATCTGATACCACAAATTCTTCTCACTGATAATTATTATTATTCCAATGATCTCACTTCTTTCCTCATCCTCAGATTTTTTGCATTTTATTTTTTAATCTACCTATGCCACTTGAACAAGTGATCCTCAACCTATCCACTCCCCTTCCCCCTCTCTTCCCTTATCCCAACACATGCCTACTCCCATATCTCACCAGTTTCTTTTCTCCCTCTTTTTTGTACATTTTTAACCCTCCAGCGCCTGTTGTTGTCATGTGAGCTGGCGTGCATTATGAAACATGGACATTTGTCAATAAAAACAAGCATTTACTGAACAGTCATATTTATTTTAAAAAAAAGTTCACATTTACTATCTTCAACATGTGTAACAAAAGCTTTTGCTCTTTTAGTGCTTTTAATAACAATTTAGCCAATTATTCTGACATATGTTCACTTTTATAACACCTTTCACAGACAATTTGTTTTTTAGTGTGC
Source organism: Schistocerca nitens (assembly GCF_023898315.1). NCBI lineage: Eukaryota > Metazoa > Arthropoda > Insecta > Orthoptera > Acrididae > Schistocerca > Schistocerca nitens. The sequence continues at coordinate 692,413,005 of NC_064617.1, forward strand.
TGTTTATAGGCAAATATATTACATCTGTCACATTTAATTGATGTGGGTGGATTTTTTTGACATCCACAAAGGATACACAACTCACATTTTTTCACTGGAAGTCAGGGTGCTGATCTTCAGAAGTTGATGCTTCAGCATAAAACTGCATAAAAATACAGTGAGATCGGCTGGCAATGATCTAAATTGAGCTCTAGATATGAGTTATTCTTTCATATGACCTCCTGCTTCTTGAGACAAATATGTCTTCATGAAGTTATCTGTGGTTTTTGGAGGAAAAAAAAAATTTGTGAATTAATTCCTGCAGTGTTCAAAAAAAATGAAAAAATAGCCAACAGCCACTCAATGTAATTCTTGAAATGGAGTGACAGGCACACAGTTTATCTACAATGTCAACTCTGCCCTTTGTCACACTGTAATCAATGATGATTTGAGGTTTGTGTGTTTCTTCATCAACTGTCCCCATGTCATGCATGGTAGACAAAGTATGACAGCGTGGTTTCTACGAGCAACAAATGGAACTAAGGCCTTATCCAGCTGAAATTCAAACATTGCACTTCCAAATTCTCTTGTTTTGTTAGGGAGAAATTCTGGAGGAATTTCACATCCACTCTTCCTCATTGTACCAATGCATCTGAATTTTTTCTGCAGCAAATATTCAGAAATGAGGTAGCTTGTGTATCAGTTGTCAGTTAGAAGGTTTCTGTTAGAATTTTCTATAGGCACCACAAGTCTTTTCACTATTTCCTAAAGTTGCATGCCACAGTGAACCTCCAGATTACTGCAATACAATGTTTTTGCATCATATAGTTGAAACATTTTATCCCATATGTAACTGGTTTGCTGGTTGTGTACTGGATCCACCCACAGCAGGCTCTGAGCGGGTGAAGCATTTTGTCTATTGTGGTGAATTTACTCAGGATACAAGAATTTTGAAGTTGCCCACAAAAGCATCCAATACTGTATGAATGGCAGCCAATATACCAGTTTTTCTCCTGTCTTCCTCATTTCCATGTCATCAAACCACATACAGGATAGAAGAAACAGAAATCTTTTATAACTCACCAGAGCCCTAAGCAGTTTCATTCTTGTTTCTACCTCCCAGAGTTCCAGTACCTTAGCACAATGGCCTTATTTGCACCAACTAAAAAAAGCTATTGTTTTGTGTCATAATGTCATTTTATTACCTCTTCTGCATGAGAATTGGTGTGTGTCTTGCTGTTGTTGTTGTTGTTGTTGTTTTTTTTTTTTTTTTTTTTTTTTTTTTTTTTTTTTTTTTTTTTTTTTTTTTTTAATTTATATATACGTATTTGTAAGGTTTACAATTTCATCATGATGTTCAGATCATTTGTTTTCAGAAAAGTACTAACTTTGTCGGCCATATCTATCACAGTTCTCTTTGCACCTGGTAGAATTTGCTCATTGTTTTTTCTCTTGGTTTGTGATGTTTTAGCAACCTCGCTTTTGTACCAACACTTAACTTTATCTTTTACAATAAAGAACTCCTGCACATCTGCTACCTCTTTGAGATCGTCACCTTCCTCACTGCCTTGGTCCTCATATTCAATGTGTTCATCACTCAATCCACTTCGCTTCCCTTCAGGTGTGAAAAGTCTGGATGGACTTCATTGTGGCTGTCTTCGAGTGGTTTGCGAATTTCCTTCTCTGATACACATTTGAACTGAAACAAAACATCAAAAGAAATGCAATAAATAAGTTAATTCAGATGGCAGTATAACCAATTTTATCCAATTCCCTTACAACTACCCTGCACCTTCATTTGCCCATTTCTGCATCATTCCTTTTTCCCCAATGCTACATTGGACACCTGATCCATCTTTCTGCACCAGCCTAACATCCTGTTTCTTAAATGCTACCTAAAGCACAGAATCCCTCCCCCAGTGACCCAACCATAAAAATTTGTTTCTCTGGATCTGACCCCTCCTTTCACAATGATCTTCACCTTTTCAGATTCCACTAGTCCTGTCCCTCACAAACCTGGTACTGCAAAAACACATTTTCATGGGACAGACATTCCAGAACCATCTCTGCTCCCTCCAAAAGATGCTGCTAGTATGCAATCCCTGGGGCACTACTATCCAGCCACTATCCTACCCATAGTGTTCTTCCTTGTACAACTGTCATAGCACCCAGACCCTGCCTAGCAGACCTTTTCAAACTGCCACATTCCGCAAAACTCCCTAACAATTCTCCAAATCCAAATCCAGAGCCTAAACAATTCTTGAATGCTGTTGTTAACCTTTCTACCAAAATCCTCAGCCCTGTAGAAGTTTCAGTCCTTTCCAAAGGCCCCACCTTTAGCCTTACACCCAAATTTAACCATTTGGGCTTGTCAGAGACCTACTCTTCTTCTGCTGATCTGTGCAGTGGAAACACTTCTTTGCCACTAGTACCTCCAACCAAAGCCAACCTAATTCCAGCATAAAACAGCGCCTCTCCCATTTCCTACCACCATCCAAATGTGACCCTCTACTCCTTCCACCTAACCACCCCTGGTCACGGTCCAGGAATTCCTTACCTCACTATCCTTCCCCGGGTCCCTTTCTGAGAACACTAACATTTCAGCAGAGGAAAGGACAGCCTTGAAACAGCTCCTAACCTAATCATCCTCCCTGCAGATGAAAGCTCCTCCACTGTCATGATGAGTTGTAGTGACTACCTGGCAGAAGGCATCTACCAATTGTGGCCTAATCAACCATCCTGCAGACAAAGGCCCCTCCTCTGTCGTGATGAGTAGCAGTGACTACCTGGTGGAAGGTTGTCTGACTTATCCACCTATAAACTCTGCCAGAGTGATCCCACCCTGGAAGTCTAACATAACCTCCAATCCCTCCTTAAAGCCTTACGCCTTTCCCAGAAACTCTTCCCTCAATCCATTTCACTCCTCACTGTGCACACCCACCTTCTATATGCTCCCCAAAATTCACAAACTCAACAATCTTGGACACCCATTGTAGCTGGTTGTTGTGCCCCACTGAAAGGATTTTGGCCTACACTGACCAACACCTCCAACCATTTGGCCATAATCTAGCCTCCCACATCAAAGATACCAACCACTTCCTTCCCTGACTCTCCATCATCCCCACCCATTTACATCCTGGTCTTCTACTGGTCATCACTGACAGCACTTCCCTGTACACCATCGGCTCCCATGCCCATAGTCTTGCATCTATTGAACACTACTTTTCCCAATATCCTTCAGACTCTGAACCCATTATGTCATTCCTGATACACCTAATTAACTCTTTCTTAACACATAACTACTCTTTTAGAGGGAAGGTATACGAAAAATCCATGGAGCAGCTGTGGGCAACTGCACGCTAACCTGTTTATGGGTCATCTAGAAGAGACCTTCCTAGCTTTCCAAAACACCAAATCACTAGTCTGGTTCGGTTCATTGACGGTATCTTCATGATCTGGGCTCAGGGCTAAGACACCCAATCCTCATTTCTTTACAACCTCAACACCTTCTCTCCTATCCACTTCATCTGCTCCTCCTCAACCCAGCCTTCCACCTTCCTGACTTTTACCTCCACAGTTCTGATGGCTCCATTCACACTTCAGAGCATATTAAACCCACCAACAGTATATGCATTCCAACACCACAGCTTTCATCCCTTCTACTCCAAAAAATCCCTTCTATATACCTTGGTCACCTGGGCATGGATCTGCAGTAACAAGAACTCTCTTGCCTAGTATGCTGAGGGTCTCACCACGGACTTCACAGACAGGCATTACTCCTAGACCTAGTCCACAAACAGATCTCTTATGCCATTGCCCCACACACCCCCAATCCTCCCACCACTCCTTAGAACCAGCTATAAGTAAGTGCCCCCTTCGTCACCCAGTGCCACCCTGGACTGGAACAGCTGAACCACATCCTTTGTCAGGCTTTTTATTACATATCATCATGTCCTGAGATGAGGGACATACTACTTAAGATCCTTCCCACCCCTCCTGAAGTGGTGTTCCACCACCCACCCAACCTCCATAACATCCTCCAGTCCCTACCCCTTGCCACAGGGATCATATCCCTGTGGAAGGCCTAAGTGCAGTACCTGCCCACTCCATCCTCCAAGCACTTCTTATTCCAGTCTTCTCACAGGCTGATCCTACCTGATTAGAAGCTGGGCTACCTGTGAAAGCAACGATGTTATGTACCAGCTCTGCTGCAATCATTTGCACAGCTTTTTATATTGGTATGACTACCAACCAGCTGTCCACCAAGATGAACAGCCACTGCCAAACGGTGACCAAGAGCAAAATAGACCACATTGTGGGACAATATGCAGCTGAAAATAATGTGCTTGATTTCAATAGCTGCTTCACAATTTGAGCAGTTTGGATCCTCCCCTCCACCATCATCTTTTCTGAACTGCACAGATAGGAGTTATTCCTACAACACATTCACCGCTCCCAAAACTATCCCGGCCTCACTCTATGGTAAACTAGTGTCCTCTACAGTTTCTGCCCCCTCTGTCTTAATGCTTCCTCCCAGTTCATGCCCCCTTACACTCATTGTGTGCCACTCTCTGCCAATACATCCTCCTGCCTTTCCTCTTCCTGTTCCTTACGTTTTCTGCCCCCCCCCCTCCCATACCCTCCTTCCTCCTCTGTCTTCTGTCCCTTCCCTTTCCCCATCCCCTCCAGATTGCTGTTTCTGATCAATGTGACAGTTGCATTCTGGTTCGAGGTGCCAGGGGTGGTGGTCATGTGCATGTGAGATGCACGTGCTTGTGTGAATGAATGTGCATGTGTTTCCTTTTCTGAGGAAAGTTTTGGCCAAAAGCTAAATGTGTAACAGTCTTTTCATTGTGCCTGTTTGCAACTCAATGTGTCATCTTTACAGTGAGTAGCAATGTCTCTTTTCCTCATATTGTTTATATTACAACCTGGTTCAAAATGGTTCAAATGGCTCTGAGCACTATGGGACTTAACATCTATGGTCATCAGTCTCCTAGAACTTAGAACTACCTAAACCTAACTAACCTAAGGACATCACACAACACCCAGTCATCACGAGGCAGAGAAAATCCCTGACCCCGCCGGGAATCGAACCCGGGAACCCGGGCGTGGGAAGCGAGAACGCTACCGCACGACCACGAGCTGCGGACTATTACAACCTGGAGTTTTCATTACCTGAAAGGTTAGTTAGATGGTTGTGACAAGGAGGAATTGAAAACTATACTACATGTGTATCAGAGTCTACTCTTACCAGTCTGGCACACACTTTAAGAAGTAACTCAAACTTCTGAAGAATAAATCATTGCTGCTTACTTCTAGGTAAGCTTCCTCTGAAATACACTTAGAACAATACACTTAGAACATGAGCTTTATTTTGTCTTTGGAACCTTGTATGTGCTTACAGTTTGTATTGTTCAATATTCTAACAAAATAATAACCACACTGAATTTTGAAAGTCCAGAATTATGTACAGCTCTGTAAGCCGACTCATTTGTTGCATACAAAATGATATTGTGTCCAGGGAAGAATTATGATCACTTTTTATTTAAACATAATGTTTATTAGCCATCAGGACCATACATACAGATTTTGACAATAGTTTATTATTATTTTACAAACCAACTTCAAATCTGCTTTGAAAAATGAATTTTTAAGTAGCTTCATGACCTGTATTGAAGCTCAGAAATAAATATGGTAAAAGTATTAAAATATATATCAGATCATGCATTTCAATAAAACTGTAGCATGTCAGATCAACAGGCTTGTTGTGCGGCATGCTATGTCCCAGTGTATCAGAGCATACCATATGAAATGCTTATGGATTAGATGTACTAGTCGTAATTGAAGGTATGATTAGTTGTATACAGGGTGGGCAAAGTAAAACTGGTCTGGAAAACATTTGCAGTAAGACTGACTTGGATTTGGCCCTTGTTAATAAACATCACATAAGATACTGGAAATTGCCACCATTGACATCATGCAGTGCTATATTCAATTTATCAGACTGTGACACACGCATAGATGCTCTGCCTAGATTTTACAGTGTGTGAGGATTATTTGAGTGCCTGAGACCTCTCATGCACCCGTGAAAGCTTGTCAAAGTAGTGTGTGCTGTTACTCCATCTTGGTGAAACTACCCAAACAGCCATTCATCTTCTGTGGTTTAATCCATATAATTATGGATCAGACTGTTTCTGGACAGACCAGTTAGCATTAACAGTTTGATGAAAGAATTGTTTTATGATGCGGACACCAGACATTGCACATCAGACACTTCTTGAGATTATGCAATAGCTCTTCAAAGTTCTGATGGGAATTCTCTGATAAATAATGGAACGTATTCTGTGAGTTCACATACCCAGACAGGATGAACCAGGACTCACCTGTAGAAATGAAAAACTGAGGATCCAAAAATCCTGACACCACTTCTCTCAGGAATCACTGGAAGAATGAAACATGTGAACATTCATCTGGATGCTTTAACTCGTGCGTAACAGCAAATTTGTAAGGATACTGATGCAGGTCCCTTTTATATATATATATATATATATATATATATATATATATATATATATATATATATATATATATAAAAGCGCTGGCAGGTCGATAGACACACAAACAAACACAAATATACACACAAAATACTAGCTTTCGCAACCAACGGTTGCTTCGTCAGGAAAGAGGGAAGGAGAGGGAAAGATGAAAGGATGTGGGTTTTAAGGGAGAGGGTAAGGAGTCATTCCAATCCCGGGAGCGGAAAGACTTACCTTAGGGGGAAAAAAGGACAGGTATACACTCGCACACACACACATATCCATCCACACATACAGACACAAGCGTGTCTGTATGTGTGGATGGATATGTGTGTGTGTGCGAGTGTATACCTGTCCTTTTTTCCCCCTAAGGTAAGTCTTTCCGCTCCCGGGATTGGAATGACTCCTTACCCTCTCCCTTAAAACCCACATCCTTTCATCTTTCCCTCTCCTTCCCTCTTTCCTGACGAAGCAACCGTTGGTTGCGAAAGCAGTATTTTGTGTGTATATTTGTGTTTGTTTGTGTGTCTATCGACCTGCCAGCGCTTTTGTTTGGTAAGTCTCATCATCTTTCTTTTTAGATATATTTTTTCCACGTGGAATGTTTCCCTCTGTTATATTTATATATATATATATATAACAGAGGGAAACATTCCACGTGGAAAAAATATATCTAAAAAGAAAGATGATGAGACTTACCAAACAAAAGCGCTGGCAGGTCGATAGACACACAAACAAACACAAATATACACTCAAAATTCAAGCTTTCGCAACAAACTGTTGCCTCATCAGGAAAGAGGGAAAGACGAAAGGATGTGGGTTTTAAGGGAGAGGGTAAGGAGTCATTCCAATCCCGGGAGCGGAAAGACTTACCTTAGAGGGAAAAAAGGACAGGTATACACTCGCACACACACACATATCCATCCACACATACAGACACAAGCAGACATATTTAAAACAACTTTTAAATATGTCTGCTTGTGTCTGTATGTGTGGATGGATATGTGTGTGTGTGCGAGTGTATACCTGTCCTTTTTTCCCTCTAAGGTAAGTCTTTCCGCTCCCGGGATTGGAATGACTCCTTACCCTCTCCCTTAAAACCCACATCCTTTCGTCTTTCCCTCTCCTTCCCTCTTTCCTGATGAGGCAACAGTTTGTTGCGAAAGCTTGAATTTTGAGTGTATATTTGTGTTTGTTTGTGTGTCTATCGACCTGCCAGCGCTTTTGTTTGGTAAGTCTTATCATCTTTCTTTTTATATATATATATATATATATATATATATATATATATATATATATATATATATATAGTTTTGACATGATGATCATGATCTCTTAATTCCCTGTTGGGCAGATAGGAGTTTCCTTCAGGTGAGCCTTTTTTTTTATTTTTATTCCAACTCTTTCTCGATAGGTATGTTTTTTATTAACAAGATATCTTGTTGTTGTGGTCTTCAGTCGTGAGACTGGTTTGATGCAGCTCTCCATGCTACTCTATCCTGCACAAGCTTCTTCATCTCCCAGTACCTACTGCAACCTACATCCTTCTGAATCTGCTTGGTGTATTCATCTCTTGGTCTCCCTCTATGATTTTTACCCTCCACGCTGCCCTCCAATACTAAATTGGTGATCCCTTGATGCCTCAGAACATGTCCTACCAACTGATCCCTTCTTCTAGTCAAGTTGTGCCACAAACTTTTCCTCTCCCCAATCCTATTCAACACCTCCTCATTCGTTATGTGATCTACCCATCTAATCTTCAGCATTCTTCTGTAGCACCACATTTCCGAAGCTTCTATTCTCTTCTTGTCTAAACTATTTATTGTCCATGTTTCATTTCCATACATGGCTACACTCCATACAAATACTTTCAGAAACGACTTCCTCACACTTAAATCTATATTCGATGTTAACAAATTTCTCTTCTTCAGAAACGCTTTCCTTGCCATTGCCAGTCTACATTTTATATCCTCTCTACTTCGACCATCGTCAGTTATTTTGCTCCCCAAATAGCAAAACTCCTTTACTACTTTAAGTGTCTCATTTCCTAATCTAATTCCCTCAGCATCACCCGACTTAATTCGACTACATTCCATTATCCTCGTTTTGCTTTTGTTGATGTTCATCTTATACCCTCCTTTCAAGACACTGTCCATTCCGTTCAACTGCTCTTGCAAGTCCTTTGCTGTCACTGACAGAATTGCAATGTCATTGGCGAACCTAAAAGTTTTTATTTCTTCTCCATGGATTTTAATACCTACTCCGAAATTTTCTTTTGTTTCCTTCACTGCTTGCTCAATATACAGATTGAATAACATCGGTGAGAGGCTGCAACCCTGTCTCACTCCCTTCCCAACCACTGCTTCCCTTTCATGCCCCTCCACTCTTATAACTGCCATTTGGTTTCTGTACAAATTGTAAATAACCTTTCGCTCCCTATATTCTACCCCTGCCACCTTCAGAATTTGAAAGAGAGTATTCCAGTCCACATTGTCAAAAGCTTTCTCTAAATCTACAAATGCTAGAAACGTAGGTTTGCCTTTCCTTAATCTAGCTTCTAAGATTAGTCGTAGGGTCAGTATTGCCTCACGTGTTCCAATATTTCTACGGAATCCAAACTGATCTTTCCCAAGGTTGGCTTCTACTAGTTTTTCCATTCATCTGTAAAGAATTCGCGTTAGTATTTAGCAGCTGTGACTTATTAAACTGATAGTTCGGTAATTTTCACATCTGTCAACACCTGCTTTCTTTGGGATTGGAATTATTTTATTCTTCTTGAAGTCTGAGGGTATTTCGCTTGTCTCATACATCTTGCTCACCAGATGGTAGAGTTTTATCAGGACTGGCTCTCCCGTGGCCGTCAGTAGTTCTAATGGAATGTTGTCTACTCCGGGGGCCTTGTTTCGACACAGGTCTTTCAGTGCTCTGTCAAACTCTTCACGCAGTATCATATCTCCCATTTCATCTTTATCTACATCCTCTTCCATTTCCATAAAGTGTCCTCAAGTACATCGCCCTTGTATTGACCCTCTATATACTCCTTCCACCTTTCTGCTTTCCCTTCTTTGCTTAGAACTGGGTTTCATCTGAGCTCTTGATATTCATACAAGTGGTTCTCTTTTCTCCAAAGGTCTCTTTAATTTTCCTGTAGGCAGTATCTATCTTACCCCTAGTGAGACAAGCCTCTACATCCTTACATTTATCCTCTAGCCATTCCTGCTTAGCCATTTTGCACTTCCTGTCGATCTCATTTTTGAGATGTTTGTATTCCTTTTTGCCTGTTTCATTTACTGCATTTTTATATTTTCTCCTTTCATCAATTAAATTCAATATTTCTTCTGTTACCCAAGGATTTCGACTAGCCCTTGTCTTTTTACCTAGTTGATCCTCTGCTGCCTTCACTACTTCATCCCTCAAAGCTATCCAGTCTTCTTCTACTGTATTTCTTTCCCCCATTCCTGGCTCTCCCGTGGCCGTCAGTAGTTCTAATGGAATGTTGTCTACTCCGGGGGCCTTGTTTCGACACAGGTCTTTCAGTGCTCTGTCAAACTCTTCACGCAGTATCATATCTCCCATTTCATCTTTATCTACATCCTCTTCCATTTCCATAAAGTGTCCTCAAGTACATCGCCCTTGTATTGACCCTCTATATACTCCTTCCACCTTTCTGCTTTCCCTTCTTTGCTTAGAACTGGGTTTCATCTGAGCTCTTGATATTCATACAAGTGGTTCTCTTTTCTCCAAAGGTCTCTTTAATTTTCCTGTAGGCAGTATCTATCTTACCCCTAGTGAGACAAGCCTCTACATCCTTACATTTATCCTCTAGCCATTCCTGCTTAGCCATTTTGCACTTCCTGTCGATCTCATTTTTGAGATGTTTGTATTCCTTTTTGCCTGTTTCATTTACTGCATTTTTATATTTTCTCCTTTCATCAATTAAATTCAATATTTCTTCTGTTACCCAAGGATTTCGACTAGCCCTTGTCTTTTTACCTAGTTGATCCTCTGCTGCCTTCACTACTTCATCCCTCAAAGCTATCCAGTCTTCTTCTACTGTATTTCTTTCCCCCATTCCTGCCATTTGTTCCCTTATGCTCTCCCTGAAACTCTGTACAACCTCTGGTTTAGTCAGTTTATCCAGGTCCCATCTCCTTAAATTCCCACCTTTTTGCAGTTTCTTCAGTTTTAATCTACAGTTCATAACCAATAGATTGTGGTCAGAGTCCACATCTGCCCCTGGAAATGTCTTACAATTTAAAACCTGATTCCTAAATCTCTGTCTTACCATTATATAATCTATCTGAAATCTGTCAGTATCTCCAGGCTTCTTCCATGTATACAACCTTCCTTTATGATTCTTGAACCAAGTGTTAGCTATGGTTAGTTATGCTCTGTGCAAAATTCTACCAGGCGGCATCCTCTTTCATTTCTTAGCCCCAATCCATATTCACCTACTACATTTCCTTCTCTCCCTTTTCCTACTACCAAATTCCAGTCACCCATGACTATTAAATTTTCATCTCCCTTCACTATCTGAATAATTTGTTTTATTTCCTCATACATTTCTTCAATTTCTTCGTCATCTGCAGAGCTAGTTGGCATATAAACTTGTACTACTGTAGTAGGTGTGGACTTCGTGTCTATCTTGGCCACAATAATGCGTTCACTATGCTGTTTGTAGTAGCTTACCCGCATTCCTATTTTTTTATTCATTATTAAACCTACTCCTGCATTACCCCTATTTGACTTTGTATTTATAACCCTGTATTCGCCTGACCAAAAGTCTTGTTCCTCCTGCCACCAAACTTCACTAATTCCCACTATATCTCACTTTTACCTATCCATTTCCCTTTTTAAATTTTCTAACCTACCTGCCCGATTAAGGGATCTGACATTCCACGCTCCGATCCGTAGAACGCCAGATTTCTTTCTCCTGATAACGACGTCCTCTTGAGTAGTCCCCGCCCCGAAATCCAAATGGGGGACTGTTTTACCTCCGGAATATTTTACCAAGAGGACGCCATCATCATTAACCATACAGTAAAGCTGCATGCCCTCGGGAAAAATTACAGCTGTAGTTTCCCCTTGCTTTCAACCGTACACACTACCAGCACAGCAAGGCCGTTTTGGTTAGTGTTACAAGGCCAGATCAGTCAATCATCCAGACTGTTGTCCCTGCAACTACTGAAAAGGCTGCTGCCCCTCTTCAGGAACCACGCATTTGTCTGGTCTCTCAACAGATACCCCTCTGTTGTGGTTGCACCTACGGTACGGCCATCTGTATCGCTGAGGCACGCAAGCGTCCCCACCAACGCCAAGGTCCATGGTTCATGGGGGGGAAGCTATCTTATTTTGTTCTATTTTGCAAGCAAGTTTTGCATTGCAGTCTTTGCTGGAGGTTTTACCAAAATACTTTGTCTTAAACTCTTACCCACACAGTTCCCCAGATGTTTTGCACAAATTGTGCTTTGCATAACACTCAACAGTGAACATATACTGTTTTATCATGAGCACTATTTTGTGTTGCATTGAAATGGTCACTAAACATGTCTGTTCCTTTTACTCACTCAGACATAATGTCCCAGCAAAGTACTCAGAACAGAGCATGCGGCAGATGTGCATTTCACTCCGAATATCCACATAATTAACAGGAGGCATGGCTGGTAAGAAATGTTTTTCAGTTGTTAATGAACTTCAGAAAACTGCTAGTTTCCTGCCTTATGTCTGTCTCTAGTATTTACTGGTATTGTGGATTTGGAACAGATACAGATTCTTAAAGTATGTTGACTACCTGTAATTATTGGTCCTCCCTAGAGCAAATATTAATGCCAATTTTATAACAAGCTGCTGTTCAGTTTGCAAGCACAGCCTGTATGTTTTGAATGGCATTTATTTCTTAAACCACTAGTTAAGGTTCACACAAACTCATAACTGTGTAACTCTATGTCTTACAGAAACTCTTACTATGCATTTCTATAAAAATAAAAATTGTTTACAGTTGTGAGACATAGATGTCGATGGCCGCAAATTAAATGAAGTTCTGTATGTAACATTCCTAGTCATTTGGGTGGTAACATATTTAAATCTCACCATCACATGTTACCCAAAAAGTTCAGATTTTCCAGCTTTCCACTTAAACTTTGACATCAGCGGTAAATAAACAGCTTGGTTTCTGAAAAGTATGAACACAAATGAAGTTGTGTTTTCTTTCTGGAACTCGGTACTAGTATCCGTAGGGAAAAAAGGCTAATCAGTGTTTATTTTTATTTATTTGTTTATTTGAGATACATACTCCATAGATTCAGCATGGCATGTTTACACAATGTATGTGGAACGAGTCAAAGCAGATACAATATAGATATCATACAATACAATACATACTAGTATATTACACATGGTAGATGAATGATTAAAAATTGGTACAATACAATAATATAATAGAGATAATAAACAAAACAATACAAAATTGCAGTAGTGATAAAAAAAAAACAATACAGATCAGTGACAAAGGAAATAATCTGAATTATTACTCAAATTATTTATCTCTGATGAAGAATTCATCTAAAGAGTAGAAACATTTTTCCAGTAGGAATTCCTTTAGCTTTTTTTTGAATAGTGTTTTATTTTCTTTTAGACACTTTATATTACTTGGGAGTGCATTAAAAGATTTTTGTACTTGTGTACTTTACCCCTTTTTGTCTGTTCACAGTGCATATCACCTTTCTGTCGTGTGTTATAATGATGGTATGCCTCATTTGTTTCATATTCGAGAAATTGAGAAGTGTGAAAGCCATGAGTGAGAGGAGATATTGTGAGATAGTGGTTAATATACCTAACTGTTTAAAAAGATTGCAACATGAGGTTCTTGGAGGAACATTACATATAATTCGGTCTACTTTTTTCTGGCTTACAAAAATTTTTTAAAAAAATGGTGAGTTGCCCCAGAAGATTATTCCATAGCACATCACTGAATGAAAGTAGCCAAAATATGCAGACTTTGATATGTTGAAGTCTCCAATTTCGGAGATTATTTGGATGGCAAATGTTGCTGAGCTAAGCTTTTTTAGTGTTTGCTGTATGTGGAATTCCCAGTTGAGCTGGTTATCTATGTGAACACCTGGGAACTTTGTGCACTGAACGCTCTGTAACTGTTGGCTCTCGTGTGCAATGTTAATCTCTTCTGGGCTTATGTAACTGGATTGGAACTGCATGTAATTTATTTTACTGAGGTTTATTGCTAGAGAATTTGCTGTGAACCAGTTCAGAGCATTTGCAAGTGCTTGGTTGGCATTTAACTCTACGTCAGTGGAGGTTTTGTTGGCTGTCACTATACTTGTGTCATCTGCAAACGTTGTGATATTGCTAGCACTGTTTGAGGTCACGGGTAGGTCATTAATATATATAATAAATAGGAGGGGTCCAAGGACTGATCCTTGTGGAACTCCATGATGTACTGTTCCCCAGTCAGACTCTACCTCTCCTACTTGTAGACTGTTAACGCCTAATACTATTTTTTGTTGTCTGTCTTCTAGATATGATCTGAGCCAGTTACCCATTTGTGCACGGATTCCTTATTGGGCTGCTTTTCCTAAAAGTATTCCGTGATCAATGCAGTCGAAAGCCTTAGTCAGGCCACAGAATATGCCAACGGCTAATTTTTTCTTGTCAAGACATTCTAAAACGTTATTTGTAAGTGTGTAAATTGCTTCAGTTGCAGATATACCTGATCTGAAACCAAATTTTTGTTTACTAATTAGTGCAAATTTTTCAAGGTGATTGACAATCCTGATGTATATTAATTTTTCAAAGACTTTAGAAAATGCTGTTACAAGAGAGATAGGATGATAGTTGGAAACACATGTGGGATCACCTTTTTTGTAGAGGGTCTTCACAGTAAAATACTTCATTCTGTCAGGGAAGATACCTCGATTTAGAGATGCATTGAATTTATGAGCTAGAACTTTTGGAGTTGATTACAGCTGGCTTTTATCAGTTTGCTGGAAATATTGTCTACACCCAATGAATTTTTACTTTTTAGAGAAACCATGGTTTTTCTTACTTTTTGCACAGTTATGGGGGCCATATGTATCATGTGTATAGAGTTAGGGAAAAGTTCTTTCAGAGTTTTTATTGCCTTTTCTGAAGAGCCTCTGCATGCTGTTTTCTCCACAACAGTTAAAAAGTGCTCATTAAAGATTTTAGCTACAATATCTTGATTTTGAACTAGTTTACCTTCATTGTTAAGAGCAATATTTTGGGTCTTGTTGGGGTAATTCGCACCAGTCTCATTTCGTATCACTTCCCATATAGTTTTGATTTTATTAGTGGAGTTATTAATTTTTGAGCACAGATACATACTTTTTGATTTCTGAATGACTTTGTTCAATATTTTACAGTATTTTTTATAGCTATTTAAAAGATTAGGGTCATCCGATTTTTTTGAGGCAATGTACAACTCTCTCTTTCTTTTTGTATTTTGTAATCTTTCTAAGGTTTTTGACTGTGTGTCTCACAAAAGATTTCTCAATGAAGTACGTCACTACGGCATTAGAGGAGCAGTGGGAAATTGGCTAAAACATTACATCTAAGACAAGAAGGAGAAGTTTGACTATTGGGTGTTGACTTCTAACACAAGGTTTACATTTTGATAGCTAACTGCAGAGTGGCTGATTGATTGTTGTGTGATGCGCATCCTTATAAATGTGCTTAAGATGACAAATCAAAATTTGGTTGTTACATTTTTAATACTAATGTAAAAGGTAGCAAAATTAATGGGCACAGAATTACAACTTACAGAAGAGTCTATTTAGCTATGAGCTATACAATTTGTAAAAGGTAAATTATAGGTATTTTTTTATGAAAATGATTTCCACTTGCATAGGAATTCTTAAAGCCTGTCAAAAAGTTTCTAGAACGTGAAATTTTCCACACTGAATAATTAACAAACTGATAATGTAGGAAAAGATAGATTGCTACTTATCATAAAGATGACACATTAAGCTGCAGACAGGTATAATTAAAAGACACTTACACATAAGCTTTTGCCATAGCCTTTGCCAGAAAATGAAAGAGAAACACAAATCATTCATTCACACAAGCAGGCACACTTCACGCACACCTGTCCACCAACTTTGACCCCTGGAGATTCTGTTGTTTGTTTTAGCAAACTAATAAGTTATCGTAGTGAAACTGTGCATTTTGGAATTGAAAAAATCTGGACTACAAAATTATGGTATTGAATTTTGGAAATAATCGGTATTTATTATTCAAACTTTCTGGAACACAAAATATAGAATATGAATAAATTTTCAAATAGGATGTCTTTGAGAAAGTTAAGCATTTTCAGAGAAGTGGAATAGGGTGTTCAAATAAACTAACCCATTTAGAAATAAACAGCTGTTTGCTCACTGACACTTCATCCTCACATGTTTTGTATGGATCGTAAATGACGAATATTTCTTTAGAAAAAATATTTCCAGGTGAACTAACTATAATATTATCATTGGTAATCATGAAACTGTACAGTAAATAATAAAGTTCAGTGAAATAAAGCATGAATAATAAATTAGCTATTTTATGTAACTGTTGTGTATGTGCTATTAACAAAGCAAGATTAAATAAAGGAAAAACAAATATATTGATGTCAGGAGGGCTATAGGAACAAGTAAGATAGTCCCACCATGCTATGTTACAAACTTATAAGATGGTTCAAAGTAAATTGTCTCAGTAAACCTGAGCAAAAGTAATTATATCCATTTCAGCTCCAATCACAAAATCACTCAGGAGATATCTATTGTACAAGATAGCTGGCAAATACAAAGAGTATACTCCATCAAATTCTTAGGGCCTCCATATCAATAGCTGGGTTAGCTGGGTGCATCATAAAATAGTTTTTCTCAGATATATTTGCTGTTAGGACAATCCCACATATTGCATTGTCACAGGGTCATATACTTTGGGTACTTCCAATATGTTATGTGCAGTGGAGTTATTTTATTCATCCACGTCAAAGAAAATGATAGTTCTACAAAAAGAAAAAAGATTGTCTGAAGTATATGCAGTTTTTCTGAGAACCATGTACTGCAATCCTTTTAAAACTTGGGATATGTACCACCATTTTCCAATATGTTTATTCCACTATGAACTTCATGGCTGATAATCCGGTGCACTGTGAAACTAATAGCCTCAACAGAAGAAGAAAGATTACCCTCAATTGTGAATTCAAAAATCTAAACCAGTTACAGAAAGGTGTACAGTATTCCATTTCTCTTCATCATTGTTTTCATATCCTTCCAGCAAGTGAGGTAGTATGTTTAGGAACAATTTACATCCATTTTGCTCCATCTTGATGTACTTCTTGTCTGGGTATTGTTTCCCTGTTTTCCCCTCTAGTCTTCAGATCTTCCTCAATCTGATCCAGCCATCTTTTTTTGGGTCATCCTATTGGTCATTCTGCCGCACATTTCTGTCTGAGTTTTGTTTTGGGCAAGTAATGATCCGTCATCCTCTTCGCATGCCTAAACCACTTGAGCCATCCAGTACTCAGTCTCTCAGGCATTGACAGATCCACTTGCATCTCTCCTCTGATGTCTTCATTCCTAATTTTATCTCAGCCAGTCTTCTGCAAGGCTTATAGAAGTAATTCCATTTTGCATGCTTGTAACTTGTTCAAATCTGCCTTCAGCTGCATGTTGTGCCACCGGGTGGTCAGCTTTGTTTGGTAGTGGCATTTATCCTGGTGAAGGATTACTTTGAAGGTAGCAAGTTTTCTTTCTTTTGGTGTGTGCCTGTTGATGGCTCAATGCTCCTGCTTTTCAGTGAGTTGTCTCTTGTAATTCAGAAGCATTTGCTTTCTGCCAGAACTTTCCTACAACATTCAAAACTTTTCATTCATTAGATAAATTTTTGACAAAGGCATATGCACTGTTTATGCATATACTTTCATTATTGTTTTATGTATTGTTGCTCAGCATGTGCCAATACTTGAAAGACATCTTTTTTCCCATTGCTTTTGTATTAGTTCTAGTTTTATATTTTTGTTTCCCTGAAACTGTCTCTGTAAATCAACTTCGCTTTCCTGTATTACAAGTTCTGTGTGATATACATTTATTTATTTTTGGACTCATTCCACATCTGAGCTTCTCACACGCATGAAAGGATATACAGAATATGTTTATAAATAAATAAATAAATAATTTCCTCCTTCACGACTGGATTTATATAATGCAGTGAATGAATGAACAACTGTTCTGCATAGACACATATATGGAACATTTAACTGTATTTGAAAATATTATGAAAGGGTAGTTGCTACTCACCATGTAGTGAAGATGCTGAGATGCAGGTAGAAACAACAAAAAGACCGCGGTCGTGTGTGTGTGTGTGTGTGTGTGTTTTGTCTATTCTGCTGAAGGCCTGTATGGTCAAAAGCTTTGTTTGACATTCTTTATTTGTGCCCATCTGCAACTCAGCATCTTCACTTATATTATGAATATTATGAACAGCAACTATCCTTTTGTAATACTGTCATTATTCCATCCTGGATTTCCCACTGCTTGATTTACCTGTATTTTCTTACAGCGGAGACAAGATTCTAATGGGAGCTCATCTGATGATGGTGCACGAAGTTCTGGGCATGCTAGCATGTCAGATGGGCATCTGAGTTCATCACCATCTTCTGAACGTCATCAGCATTACAGGTCACCATTGAACTCTGTACCAGAAGATGAGAGGTGAGGCAACTGTCTGAATTACTTCAACAGCTCTCTTTTCTTTCAAGATGCTTATTATTCTTTACGGGTATGTAAGTAAGTCAGAATGTTGTGATGATATAATCAGTTTATAAATTACATTTGGAATATAGTTATTAAAACTGAAGTTAATGTATAAGTCAGAAGAAGAATGCTCATTTATTAGTCACTGAAACTGGGCATAGCTGGTAGACATTCAATAAAAAATAATGAATTTTAATTGTGGAGGAAGTGAAACTGGAAAAGACTGAGAGAGAATTGATTTATTATTATTGTAAGTAAGAGACACTTAGAATTCCAGATTGAGAAAGGCTCTTGAGGTACACATAAGTAGTCACATATTGTGTGTGTTTATCTTGACTTAGGGTTCTGGATGGCTTTACTTTTCTATATTTTATGTATGTTCTGACCATTTCTCATTTGCTGTATGAAGTTTCCTCCAGCCAGGGATTCTAAAAGCTCAATTATTTCAGCTTTATTTATTATTAAATAGGGTCCTTCTTGTCAAAATACTGTTGATACTCACTAAAAGAATAATGGTGTGTGTGTGTGTGTGTGTGTGTGTGATCAAAAGAATTGAAGATATAAACTCTATGTAATTTTGTACATTTTTTTCAGAGTGCTCATTTCCATATAATTCTTCTGGATTGTAGACTATATAGTCTTGTAAAATTGTGTATCAATATTCTGGATACTGTAGTGGATTCAGACCACATCACTGTACTTTTAAAACAACAATGCATTTTGCTCATGGATCTCATGTTTTTTTAATTTTTTTATTTCATATTCCAAATGGTTCCCGTGGGCACAAAGTCTACTGGAAGCCCATAAGCACTGATAGATGCCTGCAGCCTGTATACCACCACCACCCACTTGGTTTACTAAGAGAGCTCAACGAATCTGAAGCACTGACACTGCAGAATTAGAACTACAGAAGCCGTCAATCAATTTCAGAGCCAGAACATACAGTTAAGAGACTAAGTTAAGAAACTGTGAAGAAAGTGATGTCCACAAAGAGCAAGAGCAACGAAGATGAGGTGGAATAACAACACTCTGTCCTTGTACATTACCAGGAAGGAATCTCAACCATACGAGGAAAATTTTTCATTGGGTGGACATTAAATCAAACTATCAGAGGAACAGCAAAATTAATGGTTTCATCAGTTCACTGAACATGCTGGGAATTTTTTCTGAGTGTATAGTAGTGTACATTGGGAAGACAAGGCTACCTATCAGAACACATGTAAAAAAGCATGAGGATTCTGTACAGCACGGAGACCATCATAAATTCACAGCGGAAGAATACCGAACTGAGTGTGGTAAAAGTGCACAGTTTGGGGAGACTCACATTTTAAACTACAGTCATTGAAGCTGGTCGACCTAACCCCTTCTTCTCCATTTCCAACATCCAATCACATGCCAAACTGTATTTATGTTCTCTCTAATAAAGTAGTGTCAGTATAGTGGAGTTAAAAGTTGTGTTGCCCACTAGTATCAAATGTCCTGATGAAGACCATTAACAACAGTGACTGAATAGGTTTTACATAATTTTACAACATGCTATGATCTACCAGAAGAATTTTATGAAAATATAAACTTTATGTTAATTGCTTTCAGGATAGACTGTACACAAAGCCCACTTTTAACTCAATGTGCATTGTCCAACATTTTTTGTTTTGGCTAGTGATGTCCACTCCTAAAATGTGACTTTTGAAGTTCTTTAAAATTCACATCTACAACAGTCTGATAACTTCTTTGGTGGATTCCAAACATTTACCAACCATAAATTCCTTTAGATGTCAAAGCTAGCAGGTGCCAAATCCGGTATAGAGGGTAGATGTTTTATCCACTTAATCATATTTTAGTATAACAGAGGGAAACATTCCACGTGGGAAAAATATACCTAAAAACAAAGACGATGTGACTTACCGAACGAAAGCGCTGGCAGGTCGATAGACACACAAACAAACACAAACATACACACAAAATTCAGGCTTTTGCAACAAACTGTTGCCTCATCAGGAAAGAGGGAAGGAGAGGGAAAGACGAAAGGATGTGGGTTTTAAGGGAGAGGGTAAGGAGTCATTCCAATCCCGGGAGCGGAAAGACTTACCTTAGGGGGAAAAAGGACGGGTATACACTTGCACACACACACATATCCATCCACACATATACAGACACAAGCAGACATATTTAAAGACCATTTTTGTGTGTATGTTTGTGTTTGTTTGTGTGTCTATCGACCTGCCAGCGCTTTCGTTCGGTAAGTCACATCGTCTTTGTTTTTAGATATAATCATATTTTAGATTCCTTACCATTGCACTGTTAAAGTAAATTTGTGGGCAGGTGCATTATTCTGGTGAAAGATGATTACATTACACTGTTAAAGCACATTTGTGGGCAGGTGCATTATTCAGATGAAAGATGATTTTCTTTTGCGATCCAGACCTATATTTGTGGACTTTTTTGTACAGTTTATCTAAAACAGTTCACTAATTATTTCATCCAATTGGCCCAGAAGACCTCACTCAAAGGTAATTAATTAGAAGAATCAGTTTTGCCTCTCAAAAAATACTCTGTATTCTTTCATGAAAGCACTGCCTCCTCTCTCCCACATGGCCACTGTCTCCCATCCATTGGTATGAAATGGTGTCATCCACAGTGACAAATCAGCATATAAAATCATTTGTTCATTTTAAAATGTTGCAACCATTATTGTGTAATTCATCTTTGCATTTCTTTTGGGCAGGATCCAACAAATGCATCACCCATCTTGTCTAAATCTTTCTAGTAGTTAATTCTTCATTTGTACTCTACTTTCTCATACAACTGTGGCACCAGCTATTCCACCAATTCTCTATGAATTTCTGAATGGAGTAAACTTTCCAAAATGTAAAGTTCTGTAGTGAAACTATTTGCCAGTTTATACAACTGAGCAACATACACACAACTACATTAAAAAGCTGTGTTAAAAGACTGTTCTGCATATCATTTTGATACCTACATTATTGTGAAACATATCCAGAACCAAGAACAGAGCTTTTCCCCTTGTCCTCATCGAAATTAGAAAAAGTAAGCTTGCAGTGACACATTTTTTGAGCAAGTACAGATTAGATATGAGAATACGAAACAAAGGAGTACTGCCATTGGAGGTTATTGAAAAGAATTAATGGGAAAAATGGATCAGAGAGGAACAACAAACAGAAGAGTTATTCAGACTCAAGATAAAAATAAATATACAAGTTCCTCAAAGAGATCTGCATTTTTTCAGATCATTGCTAACTGCTCAGCAGGAAGAATTTTTATTTCATATTATTTTTGAGCCTAGTTCTCAGGAACTGTACTTCCACTTCTTAGACTCTAATTTTATTTTCTGTTCTCTCGTGTGACTCCTCTGACATAGGTTTCAGTACTGTTTGCTTGCCTCCACAATGTATGTAACTATCCTCCAGCCTCGTCTCATATTTTCTTTTCTTTTAGTTTCTGATGGGGGAATTTTTGGTCATTCAAGCATACTCAAGATTCATCTTTTGTTTCTATGGCTGTTAACCTTATTCCAGTTTTGTTAATTTCTATCTGCATGTAGCCCATAGCTCTTATTCTTTTAAATGGTGCTACAGTGATACAGATCGACTTCATGTTAAAATGTTCTCTCCAGGTAAATTGTTTTCCCAGGGAAATATTTCTTTTGTCAGATAATTAACACAACATGTTTTAGCATCAATTTACATACAGATGATAGCATGATAGTGGCTTCATTAAAGCCCAAAATAGTGAAAGCACTTGAGATGAGGTTGATAGCTACAGTGTTTTAATATTATTCCAAGTATGTCTGTATAATTAAATGAACTTGTTAAATGGAAATTAATGAAATGTTTGTTATAGGTTGTCTGCTAGTGTGATGCCAAATCAGTCACGAACAAATCGAAAAGCTACCCATAACCGAAGTCGCCACAGAGCTACCCCAGCCAAGGTATTTCTTCTTTATAAAAATTACACATTTTCACTTAGAGCATGCCACAAAATCAGATACTCTGCAAAAACAAATTTCTGATAACAGTTGGTTCCGGCTGGCTCAGGGCTGGAAGACATCAAACTTGCTATCCAGCAGCTGACAATGAGATCACACACATCTAATACTGGGTATTCCACATCTACGTACTCCAGTCTTAGTGGCAGTGAGTCCAGTGAGCCAGCAGTACGTCGGCTGATGAGGCATTCTTCTCTTGAGACAATAAACACTAATGTTACCAGTGCTGATGAATTTGTTTGGGTGGATTCACACAACAGGTAACTGCTATTGTTCAGTGCTTTTAATCATGTTGTGTACATACATATTATAAGTGTCCTGTCATGTTTTAAAGGCCAAGTCTCATCTTTGCAACCATTGTCTTCTGTCTTCCATTTCAAACTTTTGTTTCTTGATAGTTTTTGAATCTCATTGCACTTCCAAGATCTTAGTGTAATGTCTCCTTTGTTTACCACTTGTTGTGTCCTCCCTCCCCTCCCCCACCACTCGCCCCAAAGATGATGTTTGCAAGGAAGACAGGGTGTCTGAGAGCATAGCCTATCATTTTTGCTTTGCTTCAATTAATCTCCTTTGTGTGCTGTTCAGTTTGGTTATTTTCTTCCATATCCACATTTCTGTTGCTTATACATGACCTTTGTATTTTGTCCAGCTTTCCCTTTCATGTAGGAATATGTTCCAGATGTGTAAGCCTTGGCAAAAGTATTCCTTATCTTGATGTTCACAGGGTTACTTGTTGATAAGCTTCTTTTTTCTGGAAGGTGTTCCTGCCAAGGGCAAGTATTCTTTTAATTTCTGAGTTGCACCTTTTATCTTCCAAAATGGTGCTTCGTGTCCAACAAAAATTTTTCATTTTTATCAATTTCAAGTTAACCAATTTTACATAATGGTAGTTGAACTGTGGCACTTACTTATACCAAGACCTTTTGCCTTATTTTCAATTAATCTGTGCCCTGTGTTTTCTGAAAGAAGTAGTGCAAAAGGAAAGCACTGAAATCTCTCTCTCTCTGTCTCTGTCTCTCTCTCTCTCTCCCTCTCTCCCTCCCTCTCTCTCCCCCTCTCCCTCCCTCCCTCTCTCTCTTCAATCAAAGTAGATGTTTTCCACAATATACAGGTTGAATACTAATTCCACTGCCAAAACTCTGGAGGTTGTTCAAGAATATTTTCTGTTTATTTTGGTACAAGGAGCCAGAGTCTCCATGGTTCATTACAATGTAATTGCATTTCATTTGATATCTTAGTATCATTTATCTTTGTAGTCCACTGAAAATATATGCACAACATTGAAAATGTTGAGAATACCAGTATGCACTGTGTGTCTTGTTTCGGAACATTCTTGTTCCATTCAAACATGGTCCTACTTTACTTTTTGCCTTCAAGCTTGCATTCAGTACAACTCATAACTGTTCTGGATTTGTTGTTGTTTTTTTTCCCAAGGTACCTCATGTATGGGTTCACTGAATGCAATGGAAGAGTGACACTGTGATAAAAATGTAAAAATTTCATCTGAGGAGTGTTGCATTACTCTATTGTTTGGTGACTGCATATTACAGGTTTTTTTCACCATTGTCATGATGTTTACGCAGAAACAATAGTTGGGTTAAAAACTGAATAAATAATAATTACACTGATTCCTTATGCTAAAATGCTCAGAAAATATCCCTGAAGAACCTTTGAAATTTTTTCAATGGAGTTTAGGTTCACCCTATATACAGGGTGAGTCAGGAGGAGTGGTTATTATAGTATTAGTGTTTCTGAACAAAATGCTTCATATGGACTTATGCCCTATTCCAAATTATTCTGAGATAGAATGCATTTAGTGTACATTTTTATTTATTTCCTGTATTATTCAAACATTGTCATTGTTTATGACATACCACAGTAGTGGAGAGGAAGCTGGGACAAACAATTTGATACAGGAGATTTGTTGTCTATCAAGTCGAGAAACTACCTCAAACTGGCATACAAGAGCTACCTAAGATACAGCGAATGCACGTCAAGATTTTCAGTATTCTCGCACTGTCTTCGTGCAGCCTATTAGCCCTACAAAACAAATGAATGGGACCTTTCTTGTAGGAAATTTGATGTAGTTTAATTTTGTACTGTGAAACATTTTTGCTGGAAGCTGGTGTTTTCTAGTTATTCAAGAAAAATGTACGAAAGTGATATTAAATGTGTTCTATCTCAGAAAGCATTCAGAATACAGCATATGTCGATATAAAGATTTTTGTTCAGAATCACCGTTTAAAGCATGTACCTTTCCTCCTGACTGACCCTTTATAACCATTAAGTAATATAGAAGTAATTCTCATAATTATCAATGCGAGTAGATTAGCACTAATTGTAATTGGTTGTTAGTTTACAGAAGTAGCCTGCAGTGGGATGATGGGAATTGTATAACGTGGTGAATGAATGAATGAATGAATTGATGAAGCATCTAGTACATCCAGCATCCTGTTCATGTCCGTTTCTAAGTCCGCAGCTAGTGCAATAACATCATCAAATTTTATGCACTGAATTAGCTCTCCATTTATCTTTTTCTTTGATTTTCTATCTTAAGTTGTGAATCCCTTTCTCAATAAACATATTACATGGATATGATGAAAGGGGGCAATCCTGTAAAGAACTTGTTTTCCTATTTGCAATTACTGATGTGAACTGATGCTGATGCAGTTCCAAGTAAGCCTTGTATTTTTTTCAGTGAGTCCCCATCTTTGTCGTAGATGGAAACAGAAATTTTCGGTATGGCAGGATACCTGTCTTTCCCAGCTCTTTGAAACTGGCAGTGGTATTTCTGTTCAAGTGCAATACATCTTCTAGGGTCATTTGCAAGGATAAAATTGCTTCTCTAGTTCCTCTTCCTAGTCCAAATCTAAACTGATCTTCCTGTATGTAACTGTCTATCTTATTTTTTAATCTATAAAATTATGAGATGGAATTACTTTAGGAGATAAAATATTCAATACTGCCAATAGGCATGAAAGTGCATGATACTAGCCTAGCTTTTGTCTGAGAACTGTCTTGTAGCAAGCATGTCTCTCTCATCCTTGGGCCTGAGAGACTGCCCTTCCTTTTTAAACTTTCTCAAATGACTGTTCTCTCTTCCTTGAGGAAGGAGCAGAACTGTGTTTGCAGGAAATGGAGAACATATACTCTCTTCAGGCAATACACTCTTTTGTTGCTCAATGGCCTTAGTGTGGGATGACATGTAATGTACTTTTTGATGTCACCACATATTATATCTCTCTTTCAAACCAACAGTGAAGTTCACAGAATCAGTACTAGAAATAATTAGATTCTTCATAAAAACTTAGTCATTCATTTCTGCCTAGAAAGCTGTTCATTATTCAGGAACACATATTTTCAGTAGGTATCCAGCAACCATAAAATTTTTTGAAAGTGCAGTTTGAGAAAAGAGTAAAGGATTTATTGGTGCCCAACTTCTCCTACTTAACTGGTGTATTTTTAGAAACATCAGTTACTGTACTTATTAGTACTGTAAATTGCACGCAACATAGCACCAAAATTTGATTCAACTGCAGTGTAGCAATCTGGCCATGCAAACTGTTTTTGTGAATAGTGCTTTATTAGTCTCATATGACACACAATGTAAATTGTTTGATTCAGGTATAGGAGACATGTGAAACATTTGTTGTAAAATTTCACCACAAACAAAGAACTGACGCTAAAAACAATATCTTGTTGTCTGACATTTGACATCCAGTGGGCTCCCATGAGCTGTACACCTATGGGAGCTGTACTAGCATTGTCAGCTTCCGTTGCTTTTCCTCTTCACTGTGCAAAACATTGTGTCTGCGAGTTTTCAGTCAACTGTTGCAGGAAGAGATTTGTGTAACATATAGTTCTGCATACCTTACAGTGTGCAAGGAGAGTAGTCGGAAGAGGAGCACAGGGGAGACAACATGGAGTTTTACACTATAGAGATAGAATGTTTAAATTTTTATGTAATTTTTGTAGTGGATAGAGACTTAAAACATTAGGATTGTTAAGAGTTAATTGTGGACAAACTTGCAACAAAAGGGCACTTTCTGAAGCTTACACATGTGAAATACAATGTAACACACAACTTTGGATGGATATGTTACCAAACTAGGTATTTAGATAACCAAAAGGAATACAAAGAAAAATCATTATGTCAAATAGTTTTTGAGAAATGGTATAATAAGTTTTAAGGTGTTCCACATTCAGAAAAATTTCATGCCCTACAAAAAATTAATAAAATGTGGCTCTTATTAAAATTAAGAATAGGTTTCTGATATGCTGTGAAGTTTTTCTGCTTGTTTACTGTGGTACTGGTGGGCAATGTAAAATCTGATCCAGAGCTGAGACTTCCTATTATTCAGTCTTGCTCATCTTATTATATCCTCACACTCGCCAATATCTTATTGCTGGAAGTTAGGAGTACAATCCAACATCCAATTATCAAAATAAATACAATACTTCTCATAAATGACATAATGTATATTGTACTCTCATTTATAATGATTATGCAAAACAAAGTTGCTCCATTATTCAGAACATCACAAATACATTGATAAGGAATATGTCCAGAAATTATCTGTGTTAGTTAACAGTTTCCAACTGAATATCTGGTTGACAAGTTTTTGCTTGACCCCATGATGTCACAGGCATTGTCACAGCCGCTATTCCTCCACGGCTCACATCATATCTCTAAGGCAGGACCTAACGACATGGAATAAACCATGCAACCAGCAAATATTGTAAACATGGTAAGATGTCTATCATTGTCCCAGCTTGCAGATGTGCTGCGTCCATCCATTTCATAAGCATGTGCATAAATAAATATACATCAAACAGTAGATTATATTAATTCATTACGAAAAAAACTTTTGATAGTGGTGATCATATTCGTTGGTTCGATAAATGCTTGTGCAACACATCACTTCACCAAAGTGATTTGTTACACTAACAAACGAAATGATCATATGGCATTAATGGGTGGGAATCCCCACCTAGGAAAGTTTGGCTGCCGAGTTGCAAGTCTTTTCAGTTGACGCCACATTGTGTGAGTTTTATTTTATTGATGATGAAATGATGATGAGCAGAACTCAACACCTAGTCCCTGAGTGGAGAAGATCTCTGACCCGCTGGGAATCAAACCCAAACTCCCAGCATGGCAGTCAGACGCCCACACCACGCAGCTAAGTGAGCTGACATTACGCTACAGATTCCTTCCTTTGAGCAAATGATTTCATAACTACTGTGAAATGCCAACAAACAATTAACATTCAAAGTCCAAAACTAGTTTTAACCTTCTTAACTACAAGTATCAATATCTTGTGTCAATTTGATGTATAATCACAGCTGTAATTGCATCTCATTTGTAGTAAATATATTTATTTGCATTTATCATATGTGAAATACCCCACATTGAAGTATTAACCATTAATTATAGACATGTATTTGCCTTAACTGTAAGTTTGTTAACACATCTACCATTCTCTTACTGTGGATATGGAAACTTTGATAACAAATGTTTATTACCAATACAGTCCATTAAACTGTTTTATGAAATTTCTTTGTTGTGTCTCATGAAATATACATTACTAGGACCTACAGTCTAGTAGCCATTTAATTTAATCACTCATATTTCATTTAATCAACTATATCACTGCCAGAAGTCAGGTTTAAGTAGCCATACCTGCAACACTTTCGTAAATCACTGGGGATGTGCTACCCTTTGGGCAAACCTGTGAATACAGGTTTTAATAAGCAGATTAGATTATATTAGTTTTTCGTTCCATAGATCCGTGCTGAGGAGATCCTCGTGGATGTGGAACATGTCAATTTTTTTTAAAATGAAATAACAATACTAATAGTATGAACATATACAATACATCATTTGTTTCTACTAAAAAATTCGTCAATGGAGTAGAAGGAGTTGGCCACTAGTAAGTCTTTCAGGATCCTTTTAAACTGATCTTTATTTGTAACTAAATTTTTTATGTTTACTGGCAAATTATTGAAGATGAGTGTTCCTGAGTAGTGGACCCCTTTTTGAACTAAAGTAAGTGCTTTTAAGTCCTTGTGCAGATCATTTTTGTTCCTGGTATTGTATGTATGAACTGAGCTGTTTGTTGGAAAAAGAGATATATTATTTAGGACAAATTTCATTAATGAGTAAATATACTGAGAGGCAGTAGTTAGTATACCCAGTTCTTTGAAGAGGTTTCTACAGGACGTCCGTGAATTTACTCCACAAATGACATGTATTACTCGCTTTTGGACTCTGAAAACTTTTGTTTGACTTGAAGAGTTACCCCAAAATATTATACCATATGACATTATGGAATGAAAGTAGGCAAAGTATGCAGTTGTTAAAGAGAGCACAGCATCCATTGTCATGAAGCATGTTCTTCATCAAACACTTTCAGTTTTTTAAACAGTCACGGAACCAGAGAAGACACATATTTTGAACAATTAATAAGCCTCTGTTGCTGAACCTTCTGTAACAAGTTACCTATCTTTTCAGTCCTGAAGAATAGCATACAAAACTCAGACATTTGCCTCTTTATTATTTCATATTAAAACTACTATATGGAAAAGGTTTTCAAACTAATGTAAATTCATCTACTTTGCTACTTTGGTGCAATCTCTAAACTAATGAGACCAACTTATTTAGTAACTAACAAGATACACCTCTTTCTTCAGGAAGATTGTCCTTTCACAGTTTCACATTTCTTGTGGCGCATGTCTTTCGATCATGTCTATATTTTTGTTCCATTGTCCTATCCTCTTTCTCCAGCAAATAGATCATCCTTTTCCTCTAGGTTCACCTGTCCTTTCCAACACACCATACATACATACAGATTACAGTTAATATCATTTACAACTCTGCCTTCACCTCCAACACACAGATATCAAAGTAATCTACCTCTACCATATCCTGTACCCATACCTTGTTTCTAATCTGTCTTCTGTACTGTATTTATTGTGCTCCTATGTACTTAATCGCTCACTACGGTAACTCTGAATGCCCTGCTGTTATATTTGTCAACAACTTGACACAGATATTACCCCATCATATTTATACGTTGTGGTAAAGGGTGTATCCCACTGGATTTCCCCAGTCAAGTGTGATGTAGCTAACAGCTAGTACCACTTGTTCTGCAGTACATTTGCTGACCAAAGTGTGTTAACATCTATTGTTTGCCACATACTACACTATGTCAGTCATTACATATAATTATCTCATTTTGTATCCATTAATTATCTTATCATGTTGCTCATGAAGTACTGAATAGTTAAGAGGTATTACAGTTTTAAATAACATAGGGAAAGAAGTAAGTAAGAGACCGCTATATGGAAATCTAAAGCTGAAGAAATACAGCAGACAGCTTGATAGCTCGTGGGCATCAATCCGGTAAATTCAAGCTGAATGTGAATTTATCTGAGGGGTGTTTCTTGTGGTTCATGTCTTTTGATCATGTCTATATTTTGTTCCATTGTCCTATCCTGGACCCAACATTCATGAATTACCGACAACTGATCCCAAATTGAATGGTCTGATAGTGTATAAGTACAGGGTTATTACAAATGATTGAAGCGATTTCACAGCTCTACAATAACTTTATTATTTGAGATATTTTCACAATGCTTTGCACACACATACAAAAACTCAAAAAGTTTTTTTAGGCATTCACAAATGTTCGATATCTGCCCCTTTAGTGATTCGGCAGACATCAAGCTGATAATCAAGTTCCTCCCACACTCGGCGCAGCATGTCCCCATCAATGAGTTCGAAAGCATCGTTGATGCGAGCTCGCAGTTCTGGCACGTTTCTTGGTAGAGGAGGTTTAAACACTGAATCTTTCACATAACCCCACAGAAAGAAATCGCATGGGGTTAAGTCGGGAGAGCATGGAGGCCATGACATGAATTGCTGATCATGATCTCCACCACGACCGATCCATCGGTTTTCCAATCTCCTGTTTAAGAAATGCCGAACATCATGATGGAAGTGCAGTGGAGCACCATCCTGTTGAAAGATGAAGTCGGCGCTGTCATTCTCCAGTTGTGGCATGAGCCAATTTTCCAGCATGTCCAGATACACTTGTCCTGTAACGTTTTTTTCGCAGAAGAAAAAGGGTCCGCAAACTTTAAACCGTGAGATTGCACAAAACATGTTAACTTTTGGTGAATTGCAAATTTGCTGCACAAATGCGTGAGGATTCTCTACCGCCCAGATTCGCACATTGTGTCTGTTCACTTCACCATTAAGAAAAAATGTTGCTTCATCACTGAAAACAAGTTTTGCACTGAACGCATCCTCTTCCATGAGCTGTTGCAACCGCACCGAAAATTCAAAGCGTTTGACTTTGTCATCAGGTGTCAGGGCTTGTAGCAATTGTAAACGCTAAGGCTTCTGCTTTAGCCTTTTCCGTAAGATTTTCCAAACCGTCGGCTTTGGTACGTTTAGCTCCCTGCTTGCTTTATTCGTCGACTTCCGCAGGCTACGCGTGAAACATGCCCGCACGCGTTCAACCGTTTCTTCGCTCACTGCAGGCCGACCCGTTGATTTCCCCTTACAGAGGCATCCAGAAGCTTTAAACTGCGCCTAACATTGCCGAATGGAGTTAGCAGATGGTGGATCTTTGTTGTACTTCATCCTGAAGTGTCATTGCACTTTTATGACTGACTGATGTGAGTGCATTTCAAGCACGACATACGCTTTCTCGGCTCCTGTCGCCATTTTGTCTCACTGCGCTCTCGAGTGCTCTGGCGGCAGAAACCTGAAGTGCGGCTTCAGCCGAACAAAACTTTATGAGTTTTTCTACGTATCTGTAGTGTGTCGTGACCATATGTCAGTGAATGGAGCTACAGTGAATTTATGAAATCGCTTCAATCATTTGTAATAGCCCTGTACATGTATTATTTATATTATTTGCAGGAATTGTTGATGACTGATTATTCTATAGATTGCTTTATCTGTGAGAATTATGCTTCAGCAATGTAGGGAAATGCTATATACTGTAAAGACAACACATAAAGTTGCAGACAGGCACAATTAAAAGGCACTTACACAAGGCTTTTGACCACAGCCTTTGTCAGAAAAAGAAAGAGAAACACACACCATTCATTCACACAAGCAACCATTACCTTTGATTATCTCTCAACATGCCCTGAAATAAGGTACATCCTATCCAAGATCCTCCCACTCCTCCTAAAATAGTGTTCTGTTGCACACCTAACTTCCACAATATCCTGGTCCATCCCTATGCCACTCCCAATCCCAACCTCATGCCACAAGGATCATATCACTGTGGAGGACCCAGGTGCAACACCTGCCCAGTCCGCCCAACCAACACTTCTTATTCCAGTCCTGTCACAGGTTTATCCTACCCCATCAGGGGTCAGACCACCTGTAAAAGCAGCCATGCCATTTACCAGCTTTGCTCTAATCATTGCACAGCTTTCCGTATTGGTGTGACTACCAACCAGCTGTCCACCAGGATGAGCAGCCGCTGCCAAACTGGCCAAGAGCAAAGTAGACCACTCTATGGCACAACATGCGGCTGAACATAACATGCTTGACTAGTGGCTGCTTCACTACCCAAACTATCTGGATCCTTCCCTCCACCACCAGCTTTTCTGAATTGTGCAGACAGGAGTCATCCTTACAACACATTTTCTGCTCCCGTAATCATCCTGGTCCACACCCTCCACTCCACAGTCTCCACCCCATCTGTCACATCACCTCCTCCACAGTCTCATCTCCCATCCACTTCGTTTGCCATCCTCTGCCAATGCACCCACCCATATTTCCCTCCTCCTCTCCTTGTTTCTTCCGATTTGCCCACCTGTCTGCCCACATCCTTCTGAACTGCGCCTGTTGGCATTCTAGTTCTTGTCCATCCTGTCAGACAGCGCTTCTCTCTCCCCCCCGCCCGCACACTGCTATCTCCCCCCCCCCCCCCCCCCCAACCCCCACAGATGGCTGCTTCCATCCCACTTGCCACTTGCTAGTTGCATTCTGGCCTGAGCTGCTGGAGTTGGCAGTCATGTGTGGAAGGTATGCTTGCTTGTGTGAATGAATGGAGTGTGTTTCTCTTTCTTTTTCTGATGAAGGCTGTGGTCAAATGCTTACAAGTAAGTGTCTTTTAATTGTACCTGTCTACAACTTAATGTGTCATCTTATGGTAAGTAGCAATTTATTTTCTCCTACATTGTTGATATTCCTACCTGAAGTTTCCATTGTTTGGTATTATGCTTCCTTACTTTCCAATATTTACTTTTGTTTTCTTTTATTGAAATTGTGGTGGATAACAGTTTCTTTCATTGTTATCTGTTGGACTATTATCTCCTGGTGTATATTCCCCATGTTCTTTGACAAATGTCAACAAGTCATTAACTGCTGACCAACCCCTATACCAAATCTCATTCCTTACATGAAAAGGTAATCTACACATCAAAACATTAACTAAATGACTCTCCTCTTGTCTTAAGTATTTAGACCTTGTTAAGTGCCATTCAGCTTTTTATTTCTTGTAAGTTCCCCATATTATGAGAATATTGTGGGTCAAGAAGCTTAAGTGTCAATTTCTCTTGAGTTCTAGGAGACCAGTATTTCTTTTTAAACTTTTTCTGAAAATCATCACAGGACATAAATTCTTCAGCATGACCAGTTTCCCCACTCTACCACATCACACACTGAAGAACTTAGTGTGAAATCAATCCTCTTTGAATCATCCCATTGCTTGGGTAAAGATTTAGAAAATATTTGTAAAAAGTGTGTGGGGTCAATCGCCCCATCTG
The DNA here is from genome assembly GCF_023898315.1 of Schistocerca nitens. NCBI lineage: Eukaryota > Metazoa > Arthropoda > Insecta > Orthoptera > Acrididae > Schistocerca > Schistocerca nitens. The sequence goes on from NC_064617.1 coordinate 692,446,097, forward strand.
GCTTAAATTTAGGGAATTGTTGGGATAGCTTAATTCCACTTCCAGCTGTAACTCCTATACTTGCTTGGCTGACAGTCCACTATTCCCCCCCCCCCCCTTCCACCCCCAAGATTTCTCTTGTACAGGGTGAGTCACTAACTGTTGCCACCAAGAATAACTCTGAAAGTATGATAGGAGCTGAAAAGTTTGTGGGACAAAAGTTGCATGGGACAATGGGGGCCATAATATGACGTTGGTTTTTTGTTGCCAGGTGGGGTCACTTCAAAGATATGAAGGTCAACTTTTTTTTTATGGGATGCTGTAGTTTGGTACTTATTTTCTGATAGCGACTATTGAGACGAATCCAATGATGTGTAACAGTAAGGTCTTGGAAGTTCAATGAACGTCAAAAAGGTGGCACAAGTGTCCATTTACAGAAGGTATTCAAAGTGATGACCATCGGTATCAATGCAGTGCTGCAATCTTCTTATCATGGATTGAATGGTATTTCTTACCACTTTGGTACTTATCAAAGCACATGCTCTGACAATTCTCTCTCATACATCATGCAAATAGTAAATATTCACCGAATACGACAAAGGGACTGAGCATCCTCTTCCAATTACTCTCTGCCCAGTGGCAGTTATATATTGGGGGGGGGGGGCATACGGGGCACGTGCCACCCCTTTGGGGGGCTGCCCACATTGCCTCAGTCGACTTGACTGAATTGAGTTATCGAGTAGTTGTACTTTCCTATGTATGGAAGCGTGTCCGCGTCATCATATTTTATACATTTCTGTCTGGCACATGGATAGCTAACACATACCTATGAGAAAAGTCGCGGCCATTCTAGTGATCTCGATATGTTATTCTGTCTGTTCTGTTGAACACTCACCCTGACATTGATTGTCCTATTGATGATGTAATTAACCAATCTGCCAGGGAAAATAAATTCATAGAATTCATCATTTAAGGAAGATAACCAGAACTGTAACTTTTTAATATCATGAGGTGGCATTGCCTTGTATATGTGTATAATCAGTTTAAATAAAACTTTCTTAAACTTTGCATGTGACTTGATTATTTTTTATTACGGTAAAAGTAGAGGTAGCTCAAGATATCTTTAGTGCCCCCTCCTTTGAGGTTTTTCTGTATCTGCCACTGTCTCTGCCTGAAGTCGTTAGTGATATATGCACTGGCTTGATGATCAAAATGTGCTGGAGCACCCAGACCTCAAAATATTTTCAAGAGGACATGTTTTTGATAAACAGGCAGAAATAAGTCACCATTGTGTTGAAACCATGAACAAGTGTGCAATTGCAAGTGAATGTCTTCCAGAAGTTCGGGATTAGATTAGATTCGATTAATTATTTATTCCATAGACTCATAAAAGAGGGAATCCTCCTGAGTGTGAAACATGTCAGATAAACACATTACAAAAATGTAATTAGAAAAACTTGTGTTTCATTAATTTTAATGATCGTAAGTCAATAAACAGTAAAATTATGTGCATGAATTAAATTTAAACTTCTAATATTTACAGGTTTAATACTTACATCTGCTTTCATTAAATCCATCTTTCAGACATTTGCTAGTTTCTTGGCTACTACAACCAAGTATTGTCAAAAATTAAAGTAAATTATTCATTTCAGTGATCCTCAGTTAAGAACAGTCAGATTATGTACAAGATTTAAAAACAAACTTCCATTATTTACAGACTTAAGACTTACATCTGCTTTCCATACATCCATCATTCACACAGTAGGTAGTTACTTGGCTGTTACAACCAAGTATTGTCAAAAATTAAAATACAATAAATTTTCATTAAATTGGTCTAATGCACTTGCTGAGAAACTCATGGATGGAATAGAAGGAGTTGGCCATCAAAAATTCTTTTAAATTATGTTTAAATTGTGCCTTGTCTGAAACTAAATTCTTAATGGTTGCTGGTAACTTATTGAAAATTTGTGTTGCTGAATTGAACTCCTTTCTGGGCAAGAGTAAGTGATTTTAAATCTTTGTGTGTATTCTTCTTATTCCTAGTATTGATACCATGTACTAAGCAGGTAGTTGGAAAAAGAGATGTATTATTTACAACAAACTTCATTAAGGAATAAATATACTGAGAAGCTGTGGTTAATATGCCAAATTCTTTGAACAGGTTTCGACATGATTTTCTTTGATTTACACTACTCATTATTCTTATTATACGCTTCTGTAGTCTAAAAAGTTTTTCTCTGTTTGTGGAGTTACCCCAAAATATGATACCATATGACATAATGGAGAGAAAATAAGCAAAATATGCCAGTTTTTTTAATATTTATATCTCCTATGTCTGACATCATTCGCATTGCAAACACAGACTTGTTTAGGCACTTTAGCAGTTTGTTAGTATGTTACTCCCAACTGAATTTATTATCAAGTTGTAATCCCAAGAATTTTACACTCTCAGCTTCTCCTATTTCCGTGTCATCATATTTTATACACACACCAGAAGGAAATCTCTTGGAAGTTCTGAACTGCATATAGTGTGTCTTTTCAAAATTTAATGACAGTGAATTGGCTATGAACCACTTATTAATGTCAGTAAAAATTTGATTACCTGCCCTTTCTAAATTTATATTTGATTTACTATTTATTGCAATGTTTGTATCATCTGCAAATAAGACAAACTTGGCATCTGGTAATATAACAGATGACAGGCCATTAATATACACTAGAAACAGTAGTGGACCTGGTATGGAACCTTGGGGAACACCACATGTAATTTCTTCCCAGTCAGATGATGTCTGATTGCCCACTGCTGAAGTGTTACGTAAGACACCCTTTGTTTTCTATTAGTAAGATGTGACTGAAACCGCTTTGCAGCACTACCAGTGACGCCATAATATTTTAATTTACTTAAAAGAATGCTGTGATTCGCACAGTCAAATACCTTTGACATGTCACAGAATATGCCAGTTGCCTCTAATTTGTTGTCCAATGAATTAAGGACATTTTCACTGTAAGTGTAAATAGCTTTCTCAATATCATAACCCTCAAGAAACCCAAACTGTGACTTTGACAGTATGTTATTTTCACTAAGGTGCATAAGTAGACACTTGAACATAACCTTTTCAAAGATTTTTGAAAAAGCTGGCAAAAGTGAGATCGGTCGGTAATTTGACGGCATTTCTTTGACCACTTTCTTGTGGAGAGGTATAACTTCAGCATATTTAAGCCAATCCGGGAATGTTCCTGTGACAAGTGATTTATTTCACAAATAACCTAAGATATGACTAAGCTCACATGAACACTCTTTTATTAACTTTGTTGATACATTATCATAACCACTAGAATGCTTTGATTTCAAGGACTTTATGATGGATTCTATTTCTTTGGGTGAAGTAAGTGTCAATTCTATTTTACTGAGATTGCTTGTGTGCACTGGTCTCATATATTCCATTGCATTATTTACTGAACCTGACAATCCCATGCTATCAGTAACAGAGACAAAATACTTGTTTAAATGGTTTGCAACACAACATGTGTTTGTTACCAGGGTTTCATTTATTTTTAGAGCTATTTGTTCCTCCTCATTTCTGGGCCTACCTGTCTCTGACTTAACTGTATCCCATATTGTTTTTATTTTATTGCTGGATGTATTATCTTCTTCTCATAATCCAGGTGTTTAGATTTCTGGATAACCTTCTCAATATTTTGCAGTAATTTTTGTAATGAGCTATAATGCTAGTATCATAGGTGTCCCTACGTATCAGATATAGTTTCCTTTTTGTCTCGCATGATATCTTTATCCCTTGTGTGATCCATGGTTTCTTATTAGACTTCTGCTTAATTTGAGTTACCTTCAGGGCAAAACAATTTTCAAATAAGGTGCTACCTTTATTAATGAATGTTTTGTATTTTCCATTTGTGTCTTGGATGCTGTAAACATCCATCCAATTAATTTCATTGAGCAATCTCCTAAATTTCTCAGTTTTTGACTGTTTTATTGGCCTTCTGTACTCATTTCTGATAGCTGTTTTACCCTGACAATTTTCAAAATTTAATGTTAGGTGTTGCATGTCATGGTCAGGTAGCCCATTTACTACTGGTTTTGTAATGTGGCTTAGTTGCCTAGAATTGTCTATAAATATATAAATATATTATCAATGGCAGTCTTAGAACATTTGTATACCCTAGCTGGGAAATTTACAGTAGAAATTAAATTGAATGACAATGTAACTGATTTCAGTAACTGTTCACTGACAGTGTTTTTCAGGACATCTATATTAAAATCACCACCAACCACTAGTTCTTTGTTTTTTAATTTTAGATGAGATAATAAATCTTCAAGACCATTTATAAACAGGTTGAAATTTCTTAAAGGTGCTCTGTATATGGCTACTATTATAAAGGACCAATTATGAAATTCTATCTCTGTTGCTGCTCTAAGCAAAATTTATTAATGTCAATATTTAAAACTGTTTTTAACGGATGTGGCAACTCCTCCTTTCTCCATCTTTTGTCTACAGAAGTAGGAGGCTAACTTAAATTCTGTTAGGTTTAACATATCTATACCAGTGGTCACATGATGTTCAGAGAGGCAGATTATATCAACTGGTTTGCTCAACTCTAATTCTCCAACACAAATAAGCAAATCATTAAGCTTACCCCTTAGTCCTTGGATATTCTAATGCAATAACGATAACTAATTTTGTGCACTGACTGAATTAAAACTGGATGAACCTAATTTTCCTGCAAATTTTTGAGTATCTCTAGTTTCAATCAGAATTGTGTACATTAAAATTTGCTTTCTACCCTAAAAAAACCGCTGATTTGTCACTTGTAACCACTGGTACTGCTGGTACCACTGGTACTTGCTGATAGAGTCAACAGGAACTACACAGATGTGAGATCCCGTATCTGATCCCAGCAGCCGTTCAACCTCTAAATTTACTCTCTTAACAGAAGAGTTTAAATGAGGCCCGTCATGCCACCTCAGATCAGACACAAGCCCAATAGCATTATGTCTCGTTGCTGAGGCTTTCTTTACCAGGTCATTCTCAATTGAATAGAGTTCCTATCTTTGCTTTTGTCTGCCCCTCCCACTATTACCATGGTGTCTTCCTATGTAAAGTCTTTACATAGTGAACCTAAATCCTCTATCACCTGACCCAGACTTGCACTAGGTTTTTGTGATCTGGTAACCTGGCCCTAGTTCATCGTGCAACAGTTGGCCAACACCTCTACCATGTGAACTACCTAACAACAAAACTTTCTTCTTCTTCACAGCTTTTTCTGACTTCTTACTTTTCAAACACTTTTTGAAAGTTAGTTGTGTCCTGTCTACTCCTATATCTATTTGTGGCTCATTAGTTTCCAACTGTGTCAACAGATCAAACCTGTTTTCCACATTCACAACTACACTGCCTGAGAACGTCCTATTTCTTCTATAACCTGTTGTCACTTCCCACCTGTCTTTTCCCTTGTCTCCCCTTAACCTTTCCGGATCTTGTTTCACTTTATCTAGTTCCACCTCAAGGGCAGCAATCTTCTTCTCCTGTTCCAGTATCTTCCTATCTCTACAGCAAATCCTACACAACGGATGAGAATTGTTTATTTCTCCAATTCCCACACCACTACAGTCACCCACATGAAAGAACCTGCAACAACCCTCACACCACATCCCAGAACTAATAATCCTACGGCAAGTGTTTACATCCCAGCACCAGTGGATGAAAGGGGTGAACTGAAGGGTGGCAAGCACTAAGTAAACAACTTCCTCCACACAAACTCAGGTAGACTCCTGTAGTTGTGTGTTTACAGTCTTCCATCCACAACAATAATATGACATCATTGACTGGAAGGGTAGCTACAAAGTGGTAGGAGGCCTAACACCTTCTACTGCAGTGGAAACTTTATTTCACATTTCCAAATGTGGGTTTGTTATTGAAAAATGTTTCAGTTTTCTTCATCTACAATCTCTCAAATTTTTAAAATAGCATTCTGTTACACCCTGTACAAAGATGTAACAATACAATATTGTAAGAAAAACAGTTGCTTTAGTTACCTTATTATGAAATATTACTTATTCACAAATATTTAAGCATAAACTTGTGCTTTAAGAAAAAGGAAGAAAATATTTAACATAAACAGAATTTTAACAGGAGTTGATTTTATATGCAAAATTTTGTAGAATATGACACTTAAACAATTAGCTTCAAAAAAACTTGACTGCATAATTATTTCAGTTACTAACATTTACACGTGATATGACTGATTAATTGTATATTTTAGTTTGGTTGGTTTCTTAGCTGTTATGTTATAAATTACTAAACAGATCTACTATTACTTTGTCATTTCTGTAGAACATTCAAAATGGTAATTTTACAAGAAGGTAGGTGCACTACGAAATTGAGATAATATTCTTTTAAATTTGACAATACTCATTTCGTTAATTATAAACTCATAAAAATGTTATTACAAATCATTAAAACTTGTGCTTTTGCTAATGGCTCTTCTTCTGTATCATCAAAATTTATATAATTCACAGTATTTCTATACAACATTAAATAACAAATAATAAATGTGAAATGTGGTTATAAGATATTACAACACTCAGTACTGTGTTTGCATAATATGTTAAAAAGTCTGTATTGTGATGATTAGAAATTATGTGCGTCGTATACTCCAATATGTGAGATTAAGTCTTACATACAGAACCTACATTGATGAAGACTCTTTTGTGATTCTTCCTAGGTGTGTCTGTTGAACCACTTATTATGTTTATGAACTTCCAGCATGTGCTCTAACTCTTAGTATGCACATTTTTGACATGGTTTTTGCATTTTCGGATTTGACTATGTTACTGTTATTTGTCAAATGGGTCTCGGCCTGTAACTAGTCATAAAATGAATCAAAAAAGTAAAATTTGCAGTTTTGGCTGGTTCTTCATTGTACTTATTATGTTGATGAAGTGTTTGTTCATCTAGCAAATCCTGATTCCTGGGTGAATATCTGTTGTAGAATTTGGCACTATCACAATTTTTGGAAGGAAATCATCTATAAGAAGTAATTCATATTTTTAATTATTTTCTTCATTCCTATTACATTTTGTTTCATTTTTACTTGTTTTGCTAAACTTGGCTAAAATTACCTTAGAAGTATCTTATGCTCTTCTGTAAGTATACATTTCATGATAGTGGTAACATTCTTAATTATGAGTAAATTAAAAAGTGTAAATTTTTTTACTTTTTTTTGTGCCCTTGAGGAACAACTCACATGGGATTTGAAGAAGGAATATGTGTGTGTCAGCTCTTTGCTTGGATATGTACAGGGTTATTACAAATGATTGAAGCAATTTCACAGCTTTACAATAACTTTATTATTTGAGATATTTTCACAATGCTTTGCACACACATACAAAAACTCAAAAAGTTTTTTTAGGCATTCACAAATAATTGATATGTGCCCCTTTAGTGATTCAGCAGACATCAAGCCGATAATCAAGTTCCTACCACACTCGGCGCAGCATGTCCCCATCAATGAGTTCGAAAGCATCGTTGATGCGAGCTCGCAGTTCTGGCACGTTTCTTGGTAGAGGAGGTTTAAACACTGAATCTTTCACAGAACCCCACAGAAAGAAATCGCATGGGGTTAAGTTGGGAGAGTGTGGAGGCCATGACATGAATTGCTGATCATGATCTCCACCACGACCGATCCATCGGTTTTCCAATCTCCTGTTTAAGAAATGCCGAACATCATGATGAAAGTGCGGTGGAGCACCATCCTGTTGAAAGATGAAGTCGGCACTGTCGGTCTCCAGTTGTGGCATGAGCCAATTTTCCAGCATGTCCAGATACACGTGTCCTGTAACGTTTTTTTTTTTTTTTTTTTTTTTTTGCAGAAGAAAAAGGGGCCATAAACTTTAAACCATGAGTTTGCACAAAACACGTTAACTTTTGGTGAATTGCGAATTTGCTGCACGAATGCGTGAGGATTCTCTACCACCCAGATTCGCACATTGTGTCTGTTCACTTCACCATTAAGAAAAAGTGTTGCTTCATCACTGAAAACAAGTTTCGCAGTGAACGCATCCTCTTCCATGAGCTGTTGCAACCGCACCGAAAATTAAAGCGTTTGACTTTGTCATCGGGTGTCAGGACTTGTAGCAATTGTAAACGGTAAGGCTTCTGCTTTAGCCTTTTCCGTAAGATTTTCCAAACCGTCGGCTGTGGTACGTTTAGCTCCCTGCTTGCTTTATTCGTAGACTTCCGCGGGCTACGCGTGAAACTTGCCCGCACGCGTTCAACCATTTCTTCGCTCACTGCAGGCCGACCCGTTGATTTCCCCTTACAGAGGCATCCAGAAGCTTTAAACTGCGCATACCATCACCGAATGGAGTTAGCAGTTGGTGGATCTTTGTTGAACTTCGTCCTGAAGTGTCGTTGCACCGTTATGACTGACTGATGTGAGTGCATTTCAAGCACGACATACGCTTTCTCGGCTCCTGTCGCCATTTTGTCTCACTGCGCTCTCGAGCGCTCTGGCGGCAGAAACCTGAACAAAACTTTATGAGTTTTTCTATGTATCTGTAGTGTGTCGTGACCATATGTCAATGAATGGAGCTACAGTGAATTTATGAAATCGCTTCAATCATTTGTAATAGCCCTGTATATGTTTGTGACTTCTTATGCTTTCCAGACGGATCTGTTGCAAATGCACTTCTTTGGTTTTCCACTGGATCGTATTGTGTAAATGTCACAATATTTCATTGTTGCAACTGCTCGACATCATCAGGTGGTGGTAGTTGCTGCTGTCACTACTACAAGGCATGACTGATCATAATTGTGTGGTGGCACTGAAATTTATCAGACCAGGCCCAGTAATACATGTGGGTGGGAAGAATCTTGCAGTTGGAAGAAAGCGGTGCTCCTAGTGTCCCCTGGTGGGAGCCATAAAAAGGCCTTCCATGCGTGCACTGTGGGCCATGACTGTGCTGCCAGATGCTCCTGTGGTTGAAGGCCGTGCAGTCTTTGGGGAACTGCAGCCTGTTGTCATAGGCTCTTAGTCATTTTAGAAGAAATAGAACTCTTCTGGTTCCACAAAGACTGTACGGCCTACCAAAGATGCATAAGGATGGGACTCCTCTTTGCCCAATAGTGAGCAACATTGGAGCTTCAACCTATTTTCTGGCCAAACATCTTACTACGGGATCTCTCATAGGCAACTGTGATCACCATATCTAGTATTCAGAGGACTACATAGGACTCCTGAAGACACTTAAGCTACAACTATTGAGCCTTTAGGTTAGCTTTGATGTTGTATCTTTATTTGTGAAAGTACACTAAGTGATCAAAAGTATACGGACACCTGGCTGAAAATGACTTACAAGTTCATGGCACCCTCCATCAATAATTCTGGAACTTAATATGGTGTTGGCCCGCCCTTAGCCTTGATGACAGCTTCCACTCTCACAGACATACATTCAACCAATCAGGTGCTGGAAGGTTTGTTGGGGACTGGCAGCCCATTCTTCATGGAATGCTGCACTGAGGAGTGGTATCGATGTCAGGCGGTGAGGTCTGGCACAAAGTCAACCAGTCCATTACAGGGATGTTATTGTCATGTAACCACTCAGCAACAGGCCATGCATTATGAACAGCTGCTCGATCATGTTGAAAGATGCAGTTGCCTTCCCCTAATTGCTCTTCAACAGTGGGAAGCAAGAAGGTGCTTAAAACATCAATGTAGGCCTATGCTATGATAGTGCCATGCAAAACAACAAGGAGTGCAAGCTTCCTCCATGAAAAACATCACCTCACCATAACACCACCGCCTCCGAATTTTACTGTTGGCACTACACATGCTGGCAGATGAGGTTCACCGGGCATTTGCCATACCCACCCTCACCCTTCCATCAGATCGCCACATTGTGTACTGTGATTCATCGCTCCACACAATGTTTTTCCACTGTTCAATCATCCAATGTGTATGCTCCTTACACCAAACGAGGCATCATTTGGCATTTATCGCCATGATGTGTGGCTTATGAGCAGCTGCTTGACCATGAAATCCAAGTGTTCTTACCTCCCACCTAACTATCATAGTACTTGCAGTGGATCCTGATGCAGTTTGGAATTCCTGTGTGATGGTCTGTATAGATGTCTGCCTATTACACATTACGACCCTCTTCAACTGTGGCGGTCTCTATCAGTCAACAGACGAGGTCGGCCTGTATGCTTTTGTGCTGTACGTGCCCTTTTACGTTTCCACTTCACTATTACATCAGAAACAGTGGACCTAGGGATGTTTAGGAGTGTGGAAATCTCGCAAACAGACGTATGACACAAGTGACACCCAATCACCTGACCACATTCAAAGTCCGTGAGTTCCGCGGAGTGCCCCAATCTGCTCTCTCACAATGTCTAATGACTACTGAGGTTGCTGAAATGGAGTACCTGGCAGTAGGTGGCAGCACAATGCACCTAATATGAAAAAGGTATGTTTTTGGCGGTGTCCAGATACTTTTGATCACATAGTGTACCTCTGCAGGATTCATTAGAGCGTATTAGCAGGCAGTTTGAGGAAGACATTGTGGCATTGTTTAAACAAGTGCTTACCTCAACTTATTTCTTATTCAGTGACCAGTATTTTGAACAAATCGACAGTGTCGCCATGGGAAGTCCTCTGTCTCCCATGGTGGCCAACTACTTTATGGAAGACTTTGAGGAATAAGCACTGCAGTTGGCAAGTCGCAAATCTTTCTGCTTTTGGCAGTATGTAGACGATACATTTAGGGTGTGTCCCCATAGGATAAAGACATTACCTGTGTTTCTCCGGCATCTGAATTCACCATCCCATATTCTGTTCACAATGGAAGTGGTAAAGGATGGTATTTTACTTTCATGGACATCATAGTTAGAAGAAAAGCTGATGGTATGCTGGGACACAGCACTATACGGAGCTATATTTGCAAGCCACAAGTTGTTATCACCCTGCACAATGTGGTAGTGTCTTACGCTTTTTGGTGCATAGAGCACATGTGATCTTAGATGCTGACAGTCTACCTAGTGAACTACAACACCTAATAACGGTATTCCAACAGCTGGCCATTCTGATAGACAGCTATGCCATGCATTCAGTTTACAAACCAAATTTGAAGCAGGGATGTACATGAAGATGTGGAGGCACCCACTGCAATGGCATTCTTGCCATATTTTGGTGGTTTGTCTTCAGTAATAGAATGAATCCTCAAAAGGCACGACAACAAGGGCATTTTTCAGCCACTGGCAAAATTGAGGAGTTTATTGTACTCAGTCAAACATGATGTTGGCCTTAGGAAATGTGGCGTGTATAATATACCATGCCAGTGTGGAAAATCTTATACTGGGCAGACATGCTGAACCGTGCAAGAATGTTGTGTCGAACACCATCGTCATACATGCCTGGGCAGCCTGATAAATTAGGAGTAGTGGAACATTGCTTAAAAATGGGTAATTGAATGTTTTACAAAAAGACTGAAATCTAGTCCCCAGCATCATCTTCCTGCTCTGATAAATTTCATTGCTATCGCATGGTTATCATCAGTCATGCCTTGCAGCAGTGACAGCAGCAACTACCACCATCTGATGATTTTGAGCAGTTACATTGATGCAATATTGTACGATTTACACAATACAATCTGGCAGCAAACCCAAGAAGTGTATATGCATGTATATTTTTTGTTTTTATGATATGTTCCTCACTCCTGAGGATCTCCTCACTATGTGCCAATGGAGCAAACAGTGTATCTACTCTAATTTAATCTAGCAGTATCAGTTTTTCATGATGAAAGTTGTTTTGTTGCTTATTTACACACAGGTTGACTTTATTCTGTATTGACTGTTTGCAAGACACCCTTTTGTGTTTGGTTTGCTTTCTCTATAAGAAATTCTTGTGTTTTATCAATGCTTATTGTATTGTTATCATCCTTAAAAACAATTTGGCCTCCATATGTGTGCTGTCTCTGAAGTCAACAATATTTACATGTTATTACTTTTCTGTTTACTTGGGAAATGAGGAATGTAGAGGCAGAGGTAACACAATTCAGATGTTTTCAGTTACTTTAAATTTACACCACAAATAATGCTCTGTTATCCAAATGTATACTTACGACTGACATGTATCACGAGGTGTCGGGGGGGGGGGGGGGGGGGGGGGGGCAAAGGAAGAGGAGGATTAGTGTTTAATTAGCTTTATGATGTATTGAAATACTCAGGAGATTAACTACTCGTTCAATTGTCTTGTGCAGACTTGTGGAACTCCAACATCTTCCTTGGTCAAATCATGATGTACTAAAAGTCATACAGAATGGTCGATTAAAGGAGCATATGGAACGTGTCAGCATGGAGACTGTCCCTCGTCTGTCATACCTGTTACAGAGAGCACTAGTGCGCATCGGCCGTGAGGCACAAAGGCTCTCTCGCCCTCTTGGCATGTGCAGCAAACAAGAAGTCAGTTCTGCTCTCCGAATCACCTTATGTCCTGCACTTGCTGATTCCTGTACTAAGGTATTAACTGCAGTTTAAATGGTGCTTTATCATCATTTGATATTTTTTATAAAATATTTGTATTTCATTGTACTTTATTTAATGCGTTGAGAGTATTCAAATTAGAAAAAAAAGGAATAACCATGAGGGCAGTCTGAATATTCAAAAGGTTTTATTTATTGTTTTCATTCATTGCAAAGCTTGTGAAGCTTCAGTTGTGCACAGTTGCTTGACTTACTGTGTAATTGTATCAATACGAGAAAGTATAAGGATTGGAACTTTAATAGTGGCAAGTATTTATTTACAACTCATACAAAATAGATACATGTTTCAAAGTTTTACTGACCTTCAAAATAGTCACCAGCATTGTGCATAACCCATTGCCAGCGGTGTGGGAGTCGTAGGATACTCTTAGCAGTGCCACTTGTGTTGACAGTTCGAGTGGCACGGTCTATTGCTCAACGAATTTGTAGCAGCTCTGAAGCAAATGCCATGAAGTGTTTCCTGCAGTTTAGAAATCAAGTTGAACTCACGAGGGCTTAAGCCAGGGGAGTGCAGTAGGTGGTATAGCACTTAGATGACCCATCAGTCAAACAAATCAATAACAGCTTGCACTGTATGTGCTTGAGCATTGTTCTGCAAAATGATGGTCAGGTCCTGCAGAAAGTGTCATCTCTTCTGTCTCTATGCTGTTCATTTTTGGACAGAAGCGATGACACTTTCTGCAGGACCTGACCATCATTTAGCAGGACAATGCTCAAGCACGTACAGTGCAAGTTGTTACTGATTTGTTTGCTATACCACCTACTGCACTCCCCTGACTTGAGCCCTCATAAGTTTAACTTTATTTCTAAACTGAAGGAAACACTTCACAGCATTCACTTCAGAGCGGCTACAAATTCATTGGGCACTAGACTGCGCCACTCGAACTATCAACACTTGGCACTGCTAAGAGTATCCTACGACTTCCACATTGCTGGAAATGGGTTATACACAATGCTGGTGACTACTTTGAAGGTCAGTAAAAATTTGAAACACGTATTTATTTTGTGCAAGATGTAAATAAATAGTTCCCACTATTAAAGTTCCAACCGTCATATGAGTAATCATTGAGAGACGCTGCTGGTGCTGATTATCTGTTAGTTTTACAATGATGTGTGACATATGATTTGTCATATTATAAACTAGAAATGTATAAATTCAGAATACACAGTGCAATTACTCAAATGTAGCATGCTATAAACATGTGCTTGACAGAGAAGATTAGACCTCAAACCGCACTGTACAGAACTACAACATATTGTCACTGGGCACTGTTTGTAATTGATTTCTGCATCATAACATTGGATGGATTGTGGCATTGACCGTAATTGAATTTACAGTACCCTAACAATAGCAGCATTCAGTAGGTTATTGGGCACAGTGAACACCATGTGTGGAATCACCACCCTTTAGCTAACTTGTGAATTGGAAGAACAGAACTGTCTATATTAAAATTGTTTCTAATCTCCTCCCACTAAGAAACTTGGTACAGTCAACCAATTAAAATAATGATTAAGAATCCAAATTACTTTGTTTTATTTTTTGAGTACAGTGCTAGTAATTCAGTGCGCTCCTAATTGTAATCAGTCCCTTGGAACTAAGACCCTCATCACATCTTCTAGTTCTACAAGTTCGAACAAAACTATACCTATACAAACATTTACGTACCGAAACATTAAATTATTACTGTACTGCTCAATACTATTTATGCTTACGCTTGCTAAATTTTATCAATAAACTTTGAGAAAAGCTGCTGCCTTCTCAGGTATATTAATTCACTGGTAAGTAGTGTGTATTGTTAGCTGCAGATGTATGTGATTATAGTGATGGTTTTCAAAGCAATTAACTACCCACATATGTAAATACTGAATCCTGTTTGCATAACAGTTTCCAGAATTGTTCTACATAATGTAATACCTTAAAACAACAATTTTAGCTGCTGGTGATTTATTGTGGGTTCCATAAAGATTCTGTAGTGATACACATGGCAGAAAAGGTTTGTAACTGGAACAAGAGCTATCAATTTGGTAACACATTGAATCCCATTGTTTCTATGATTTGCTTGGACTGAAGATGAAAGAGTACGCTGAGGACCACGGGGAGCAGCAACCAACCTGACATCTACATTTTGCATTTCCACCATTGAGCGCTTTGCCTGCTGGCAATGTCATTGGTCTTGCAGTTATGATCATGATGCGTACACAAAATGCATACAGCATATTAATAAATTGTGTGACTTGGGCAGCCAATGTCAATTAAAAACTGGAAACTTTTCGTAGGTACTTTCCACACACATGGGGAGGTACTAGCAACCATTTCATCATGTTCTTAAAAAAAAAAAAAAAAAAAAAAAAAAAAAAAAGAACCTCATCTGTTAACTGATGTAAAATCTAGTCACAGATTCAGATAGAAGGGGAAATGACAAATTCAGTGACCATAATCACTGGTTGATCATCTGCAAATTAAATGAGTTGGAAAACTTAATATGCAAATTTCTTATATTAAATCAATTTTGCTCGAGATTGTGTGCCCACTGATGTGTTGCTTATTATAGAACCATTGGATGAGTAGTTTGGATACCTGTGAAGCATTTTATTGAAAAAAATTCATAGATAGTGTGGACAGTTACAGGAAGAAAAGCTGTTTTGTTCAGATTTGGCTCATAGTGCAGAGGAGGACCATTTTTCTATACATCCTTCAGTGGCATCACTTTAAAATAGTCAACTTAAGAACCTGGAAGTCACCTCCACTCCACTGTAAAAAAAGCAGTGGGAGAGGCCAGCACAGTCTTCCTATATTTTAGTGCTGGAGGCATACCAACTAGACAATAAAACTAATGGAGACATACTCTCCAGCCCCACTGTCATGCACTCTGTCATGTCATCCATTTGGTTTTGAATGGTTTGTGAAGATTGATGCAGAATTCTGCAGTCATCTCAGATAGCATCTTGTTCTTGTCACCATGGACAGATCTGCAAAGAGTAATCATGGTAGCAATCCAGTCACATTGTGAGAGGATGCGCTCAACTACCACAGTCACTGAAATTCAGTGCATAAGCAGCATGCTTTGTAAGGAGACCACAGACTGTATGCCGATGCTACTTCAGTAAGAATTGCAGAATGCTTTGCATTCAAAACTAGTGGTCAATCAATATCTCCTTTCATTTTCTCAGAGCAGTTTCCCTCAATTTTCACCATTTAGAACACCCCAGAGACTGGAAAAATTTTTCATTCATCTTTTGTATCCTTCTTTTATAAATTCAGAATCCTTTGGAGGACAGGCAGTTACTACAGACAAATCTGGCCTTGCAGAGTGGCATTTTTCCACTCTGTAAAGGCTGCCACAAATTTCTTTTGTTTTTATGGTTTTAATAAATTTAAAAATTAATTGACTTTTTGATAAATTTAAAAATTAATTGACTTTCTGCCGCTCTGCTATTTTCTGTGGCCTTTCCTCTGTATCTAATTCTCCAAGCACTTTCTGGCTGACATTCGCTGAAGATTCCATTCTTTGAGGCTGCCATGGTCAAGGGTAAGCTATTATTTATATGGAGACAATGGGAGAAAGTTGCAGTTAGGGAAGCAGGTTCGATAATCACCATCAATAGTATTCCACCATTTCATTTTGCTGTCTGTTTAATATGATTCAGTGGAGTCATACAAAGCTAACCTTTGTTAAATACTTGCCTCTTCAGTTGCTGACTCACTGGCAAACCACTTATAAGCTACCCAAGGTTATATAAAACACTGTCATGATCAACCTTTAATGGCTCACCTGAATATGACTGGCAGGTGCCCAGATATATGGTAATAGACAATGATCTGTTGCACTTGTGGAACATTGAGTATTCTCTCTCTCTCTCTCTCTCTCTCGCAACAACAGTTATGGGTTGGAACCCACTAACTTGTCTATACATTGTAAATGAAAAATGCAGTATTGTGTATGTTTTACAGATTTAATAGCTGGCCGTTGTGGCTGAGTGGTTCTAGGTGCTTCAGTCCAGAACCACACTGCTGCTATGGTCACAGGTTCAAATCCTGCCTCGGGCATGGATGTGTGTGCTGTCCTTAGGTTAGTTAGGTTTAAGTAGTTCTAAGTCTAGGGGACTGGTGACCTCAGATGCTAAGTCCCATAGTGGTCAGAGCCACTTGAACCATTTTTTGAACAGATTTAATTTATTTTATTAACCAGTTTTTGGCTTAGGCTGTGTTCACAGTAACACTGACCAGGATTGGCAGGCATTGTCATCAGTGATCACCCGATTACATTAGCCAACAGACATTGCATCTGATCTCCTTCATCAATTTTCGGAGGGATCAAGGAGGTTAAGTTAGATTAGAGACTATTCTATCAAGGAGGTTAGAATCTATTTTAACCTTCTTAAGTGGGGTGGATGCCACATGCCTCTGCCTGCTTGAAGGAGAGTGCTGCATTTTGCTGTTAAAAAGATGTCGTGTGTGTGAATGAGCTATGTCTGTCGCGAAAGAACATGGTAAGTGCTGTACACTCCTCCCCCAGTTATTCAAATAACCAGACAGATTTTATGGTATATATGTGATGAAGATAGAAATGTTGTGTTACATACTCAAGGCAATTTGTGGTGACATTGAAAAGCAAAATTTCAAACACTCTGCACAACTTCAATTAAATTCAGCAAAATAGACAAGGGTGAATTAACCTTCAATGACTCTCCTTCAGCATATGTGTGAGAGACAAACATAAATTTTAGAATAAGTTAGTCTAAATCATTAAAGCACTGAACAGTGGAAACACATACACCACATTTGCAAACCACCTTATATAACAGAATTACCACTCTGCTGGCATAAAAACACCAGCAAGCAATAATAATTCTTCTTAGACAGCTAATGCCCACCCATCTCATCCCAAAGTAAAAATACTACAGTAACTTCATGTATCTGAACAGACACATGCCACATTTCTCCCATGAATCCATCATTTTTTTTAGGTCTAGGCCAGAAATTTCTGGTACAGTTTTGTTTGTATTGTAGATTTGTGCTGCATAAAGTATAGACATAGGCTGAAATGTCAAGACACCCACAGAACATGCATAATGTAACATAAGATAACATTCAATAAATTATTATTTAATCTTTAAGTTGTTCAAAGCTTGTGCATTCCAATAAAGTGGCGATTTGGGACCAAAATGTGGAGAAATATTCCTGTTATTATCTTACTTATTCTCAGGAAGCCACAGACTCCTATTTCTTTTGGTCTAAACTTAAAAATTTCTCACAATTCGTGCTTTTCATGTAGGATCATAGACCAATTTGACTGAAGAAATCAAATTGGTCGAAATTCCACCTACTGCCATCTGACGTCTGTATGTACAGACATTGATTGGTTACAATGATACTGCACACATACTGGTGTATTGATTTGAAAAGATCAGTAGTCTTTGGCCGATGTCACTCATAGGCAGAATCTCCCGATGTCAGAACCACTGTGATCATTGCCTTACAAGGCCCTCATCAGATATTAACTGACCATCGTTGTCAAGGAAAGTACAACATTCAGGAACAACACTGAAAAAGATATTATTCTTCAGTGTTGTTCCCAAATATCATACCTTCTTTGACAACAATAGTCAATTAGTCTGATGATGGTCTTGTAAGCTGGGAAATGGTTAACAAAATAAATTAATTCTGTCGAACACTCACAATATTGTGTTTTTCATAGATGGTTATGATGTTCTGCTAAGAAGTGACAAAAGAATTAGTTAACATGGCTGTAGATTATTGAGTCATATTCAAGTATAAAGTAATTAACATAATACTTATACATAAAGGTTTTATAATTAAACATTCTTAATTCTTCCTCATAATAATTATGTTGAATAATCTAGTTCATATGAGGTACACAACATTCGTAAAATTAGTTTTAAAACTATGCCCTGATCTCCCATAATTACAGAAGCAGACACCAAGACACATTGCAATGTGACTCACATAAACAGTGCATCCAAAGTTCTTCTATATCAGTAAGAGATAGTCATTTAATGGAAACTCCAGGTAGGAATATCAGCAGTGTAGGAAAAGAAAGATTGCTACTTACCATAAAGAAGATATGTCAAGTTGCAGACAGAAACAATTAAAAGACACTTGCATAAAGTTTTCGTCCACAGTCTTCATCAGTAAAAGAGAAACACTCACCGTTCACACACACACAAGCAAACATACCTCACGCACACACTACCGCCAGCTGCAGCATCTCGGGCTGGGTGTCTGTCTCTCTTTTACTGATGAAGGCTGTAGTTGAAAGCTGTATGTAAGTGTTTTTTAATTGTGCCTATCTGCAACTTGACATGTCTTCTTTACGGTAAACTGCAATCTTCTTTTTCCTACATTCTCAATAAGAGATAGTATTTCCACCTTCAAAGCTACAGGAACTCTGATTTCATGGATAGGACAGAATATTAACCATTCTATAAAATTCATCAGAGGTATACCTGTTCTCACCACCCCCCTCCCCCCCCCCACACACACACACACACTCCAGTCCTCCCACTAACACCAAGAATTAGCTACAAAGGTGTACCTCCCTTGGCACATAATGTCACCCTGGATTGGAACAACTGAAGCACAGACTGTGCCAGGGCTTTGATTATCTTTCATCTTATCCTGAAATGAGGGACATCCTACCCAAGATCCTTCACACCCCTCCTAAAGTGATGTCCCATCGCCCATCCAAACTACACAACATCCTGATCCATCTCTATGCTGCTCTTGCTCCCAACCATTGCGAAAGGGGTCATAGCTTACCTCCTACTCCAGACCTGTCACAGGCTTGTCCATCCCATCAGAGGGTGGGCCACCTGTGAAACCAACCATGTCATATATCAACTCTGCTGCAAACATTGCACAGCATTTTATGTTGATGTGTCTACTAACCAGCTGTTCACTATGATGAATGACCACTGCCAGGCTGTTGCCAAGAACATCTTGTAGCACAGTATGCAACTGAGCACAACATGCTCAATTTTAGTGACTGTTTCGCAACCCGGACCATCTGGATCCTTCCCTCCACTGCCAGATTTTCTGGACTACATGCATGGGAGTTATCTTTACAACACATCTCTGCTCTCCTAATAATCCTGGCCTAGTTCAGGTAACCCACTGTCCCTGTACACTCCACCCAATAGCTTCCCCTCTCTCCATCCCAACAATCCCTCCCAATTTATGTCTCCACATCAGTTTAATGTCACCACTCCCCCGCCAGCCCACACAATCATGCATCATTACATGCCTAGCCCATATACCTGCCACCCCTCCCTCTCACGTTCCTAGATAGTAAAATGACTGCCTCCCTCTGAGCCGCTAGCTACACTGGTCCTCCCCAGTCCCTCTCCTTGCCTCACACCTCTCTCCCCCTGTACCCAGTCCACATGCGCCACAACCAGTCCACCTGCTGAGAAACAAAGATTGGCACTGTTAGTCCAACAGGCATCACATAGAGGCAGAGGCATCTATGTGTGTGCTTGTGTTTTATGTCTGTATTTTTCTCTAGTTTGTCTAAGGATAACTCCGAAAGCTAGAAAGGTTTCTTCTTTTGTGTGTGCCTATTGATATCTCAATGGTTCTGCTTTTCTACAAGTGGTCTCCTTTAATCCAAAGATATTTATAATGCCTATTTCAACTGCGAAATGTGAACCAGTAATAAATTTCAGTTGTAACCAAATATTTGACAAAACAACTTAATGCAAGCAATCATTGCTAAATTCTTAAGTAACATATTTTTATATTTTAGTTAGATGATAAATGAAAATGGCTAATTAAAGTCATTATAACAATGCTTCAGTGTTCAAAGATAAGAAATACTTCATAATAAATTATTCACAGCATTTAAATAACAGGCTGCATACAAAATTGCAGGCTTGTCTGCGTGCTGCTGCTATGTTTGCTGTATCTGGTGATTCACAACTCAAGCAGAGCAAGTCATGCCGGGCCGGTCTGCAGTTATCTGTTGGCAAATTTCAGCGCTGGATGGCTGATGTGAGACTGGGAAAATTTATCCATGAGTAAGTTTTAAACTTATATTCAAATATTCTGTCTGCCAAAGGTACTGTGAAAATAATTTTTGTGAATGCACGTATGAAATTAAGAGACGGAAGTATGAATCAGCTTCTTAACAAGTATGTTGTCTTTTAATTGAGTGTATTGCATGGGTTATGTTGGTGCTAAATTTTTACTTGTATGTATGAATGTTCGGCTTCTGTTTCCACTTTCTAATGTTCACAATGGTAGATTCATCAGTGAAGTGCAGATACAGTTATGTTTGCTGTTCATGTTAATGACCTAGTGGGGAATATCAATAGTAACTTGAGACTTTTTGCAGATGATACATTTATCTGTAACAGTTTTCAAAAAGCTTCACATATATCAAGACAGATTTTTATAAGATTTCAAGGAGGTATAAAAGTTGTCAATTTACAATGTACAATAATGTAAAGTTATACATTTTGCAAAGTGGAGAAATGTAGCAATCTCTGACTGCACCTTCATGGAGTCACAAATGGATTCAGTCAACTCAAATTAGTACCTGTATGTGACAATATGTGGGTATATGAAATGGAATGATCACATAGGCTTAATCATAGGTAAGGTAGGTAATATACTTTGGTTCATTGGTAGAATATTGGAAAAATGCAGTCAGTTTATGAAGGAGATTGCCCAAGTGTGTTGTATCCATACCAAACAAGATTAACAGGAAATACTGAATGTGTACAAAGAAGGGTGGCATGAATGATCATAGGTTTGTTTGACCCATGGGAGAGTTTGATGGAAATGTTGAAAAAGCTGAACTGGCATACTCTTAAAGACAGATGCAAATTATCCCACAAAACCTTACTAAATTTCAAGAACTATTATTAACTGAAGAATGTAGATATATTCTTCAGCCCCTCGAAATCACCATTGTAAGGCCTGTGAAGACAAAATTAGATAATTACAGCATGCACAGAGGCATTTAGGCAGTTATTCTTTCCACACTCTATATACAATTGTAACATGAAGAAACCCTAACATTTTTACCATTGGTACCCTCTGCCATGCACTCCACAGTGGATTATGGAGTATGCATGTAGATTTAAAATTGAAGGCAGAATCTGAAGCAATCACAGTTGAGTTGTTATATCACACTTAAATTTGGATGCAAGGTCAGGACAGACATCAGATCATGGTCTTGGTTAGTATTTCCACAGAATAGTACTGAACTGTTGATTTACATGTGTGTGTGTGTGTGTGTGTGTGTGTGTGTGTGTGTGTGTGTGTGCGTGTGCATGTGCATGTGTGCATGGTGCTTGTGTAAGTGCGTGCACACGCGCTGAATATATACACACAAGGTCATGGGTTTGCTTGACTCACATTGGAGTATCACAGAAATCCTGAAAACCTTGAATTGGCAGACACTTGAAGTTAGATGCCTGTTATCCCACAGAAGCATCTTTATAAAGTTTTGAGTATCTTAAGTGAGGAATCTAGGAATATGCTAGAGCCCCATATGTGTCATCCCCATAGGGACCACAAGGTTAAGTTATTTAAGTTTGCCCAGAGGCATTTAGACATCACTCTTCTCACACTCCATGTCCAAATGCAATGGGAGGAAACCTTAAAATGTGGCACTATGTCAAGTATCCTGTGCCATGAAATCTGGCATGCCCTTGAATGTGGTTTCCAGGTTATCTACATAAATGTGGATGTCAATATTGGTGGAAATTATATGAAGATAATAATGTAGATGGTATTAAACAAATCTGACATACAGAGAAGTGGTTGTATAAATAATTAGAAGTATGGAGAGTTGGTAATTGGTACAAGCATGGGCTGAAGAGCACATCCCGAAGAGCAATGTTACATACGTATGCAAGACGTCTTAGAAAGAATGGTCAGTATATCACAAGGCAACTTAAACTATCTTTTGTAGCAAAGTATGTTCATATGACCATGTACTTTGTTTTTAAAGTGTTTGCGAACCAGAAGGTTGTAAATGTTTATTTATATTATACAACTGGTTTTGTTGTCTTATTTATTTCACTGTATTTGTTATTAATGTTTTTATGTGACAAATTATAAATTTATAACAGCTTGTAAGATATTTTCAGCAGTTCACAGTATGATTACCACATACTGAAATCAGTATAAACAGCTGACAATCAGTTTTCAAAAAGTTGAATATTAACATCAGAGCATATTTGTGTTTCTTGTCTTTGTGTACACTGAGATGACAAAAGTCATGGGATAGTGATATGCACATCTACAGATGGTGGTAGGATTGCAATTTCAGTTGGTGAGAGCTGATGGTATGGTTCGAATGTGGTGCAGACCCCACAAAGCCATGGGCCCAAGTTGTCAACTAGGTACTGTACAGGCTGGTGGTGACACCATAATTGCGTGGGCTGTGTTTACATGGAATGGACCAGGTCCTCTGTTCCAATTGAAGCATTCATTGACTGGAAGTGGTTTTGTTTGGCTACTTGGAGACCATTTGCAGGTATTCATGAACGTCAAGTTCCCAAACGACAATGAAATTTTATGAATAACAAGCATCGTGTCACTGGACCTAAATTGTTCACAGTTGGTTTGAAGAACATATTGGACAATTCGAGCGAATGATTTGGCCACCCAGATCTCCCAATATGAAGTCCATCGAACATTTGTGTGACATAATTGAGAGGTCAGTTCATGCACAAAATCCTGCACCATCAAGAGTTTTGCAATTACAGACAGCAATAGAGGCAGCATGGCTCAGTATCCCTGCGGGTGGCTTCCAGTGACTTGTTGAGTCCATGCCACAGTGAGCTGCTGCACTACACCAGGCAAAAGGTGGTCCGACATGATATTAGGAGGTAACCCGTGACATTTATCACCTCAGTGTATATCAGTGTTGCTTAATGGGAGGAGCAGTATTCATGATGCAGCTTATGTTTCATCTGAGACATCTATCTTTTCTCATGTACACTCTGATCATCATCCAGCACCATAAATAAAAAACTAAGTTTTAGGTCTGGAAAACTTAGTCTTCAGACAATGGTACCAGGTTTAGTAATCCACTTATTACAAAAACTGTAGTTGACATGTTGCCTCACATATAGAGTAGAATATGGAGAGGCTGTATCATGCTGGAGACACTTTGATTCTATGTGCCAGTTATGTGTTCTCTATTTGTTCAGTTAAAGTATCTAAAAAGTAATTGTGTAATGAAAATGTGATTTGTACCCAATCCAGCAAATTGGTGCACATACATTCTTCTAGCATCAGAAGAGCTACACATCAGTGAGGCAACTCAAACAATACTCTACACTGCTACTATTACTATTACTGCTGCATTCTGCAGTGTCAAATAACTGAATTTAAAAAGAGATATAAAATTCATCTACTAACTCCCAAACATACAGCCTATGTATGTTGATAAAGACTTCACTTTGAATTGATAGAGAATTGAATTCTGTACACTGCAGTGAGTGTACCACATAATATCAGTGCCCACAGATAGCCTGTAGGGTCATCTTGGTTCACAGATTTATTTCTCTTCCTCTTCTTTCATAGGAACTTTATTTACATGCATAAATTTCTTCATGCATAAATTAGTCATTTCAGTACTTACACTGAGAGCTTAACGTTATGACCACTGCCCACCATGAGATTGAATGCTGCCTGGCAGTGTTGCCAGTATGTGATATGGCAAGGAAAACATATAAAAGAGCAGAGACAAACTGGGAATCATTCTAGCAATAATACAGGTCACAAATAGGGGGTAAAAAGGAAAATGGCTTTATGGTATTAATGACCAGGAGATGCCATCTGGAGTTGTCTGGCTGCCTGATTCAAGTCATTATATTGGATGCCACTTTAGTGACTTGTGTATAGATGAAGATGGCATGAAGTGATAAGGAAAACACAAACACTTAGCCCCTGATAAAAAAAAAAATCTCTGGGTTGACTGGCAATCGAACCTGAGACTTCGCGACCTAGAGGCAGTGACACTAACCACTGGAACATGAGCTGTGAGTGCAAATAGTGAAATTCACTGACATAAGTGACTTCAACAAAGAGCTGACTGTTATAATCCAGTGCCTGGTAATGAGCATTTCAAACATAGTGAAGCTAGTCAGCTGTTCACGAGTTACTGTGATGAGCATCTATTGGAAAGTGGTTGAAGGATAGTGAAACCACAAATAGGTTATAAGTTTGTTGGACACTACACCTCATTACAGGATGTGGAGGTTGCAGGCCTGCCCACCCTGTAACACAGGATAGATGGTGATCTTGTGGCAGATCTGATGACAGAATGCAATGTTGGTGCAGGCACAAATGTTTTGGAACACACTGGTCAGCACATATTGTTGAATGTGGGGGCTCTCAGCAGGTGAACCCTAAATGTTGCCATGTTGACTCAATGACATGAGGTCATTGAGATTGAAGGATCAGTGTAAAAGTGTCACCTGGTCAGATGAATGACATTTCTCGTTACACCGAGTCAATGGTTGTATACAGGTAGGCAACATCCAGGCACATCACTCCAAGAAATATGCACCATGCCATGGACACAGGCCAGTGGAAGCAATGTTATTCTGTAGAGGATGTTTACTGGGGCTTCCAAGGAACCTGTGGTAATAATCAAAGGCACCGTGACAGTTGTGGATTATGCAAACATTATTGATGTCTTCCTTGATGGTGATGGCATCTTCCATTAGGATACCAGTCCCTGTCTCAGTTCCACAATTGTGCTACAGTGTTTTGAGGAGGATGACAGTGAATCTATGTTGATATCTTGGCCATCAAATTCGTGTGATCTGAGAACACCTGGGACTCTGTTGGGCACCAGCACTGTACCCACTAACCCCCAAGCCATAATTTGTGGGAATAGACATTTGGTATCACATACCCCCAGAAAATCTAGGATGGAATAATTACAGTATTATAAAAAGGATAGATTAATACTTACCATATAGCAGAGATGCTCAGTAACAGATCGAGACAACAAAAAGACTATCAAATAAGTAAGCTTTCCGCCATAGAGGCCTTTTGTTGAGCCTATCTGCAACTCAGCATCTCTGCTGTATGGTGAGTAGTAATATATCCTTTCCATAATATAGTAATTGTACCTCCAGAAACCTACTTTTCAAATAAGTATTCATAATGAAACTACCTGGCAGATTAAAACTATATGCCAGACGGAGACTCGTACTCACAACCGTTGCCTTTTGTGGCCAAGTGCTCTACAGACTGAGCTATCCAACCAAAATTCACAACCTGTCATCAGAGCTTTACTTCCACCTGTACCTCATGTCCTACCTTTCAGACTTCACAGAACCTCTTTTGTGAAACTTGCAAGTCTACCATTCCTGGAAGAAGGGCTATTGCGGAGACAGTTTTAATCTGCCAGGAAGTTTTATATCAGCACACACATCACTGCAGAGACAAAATTTTATGCTGGAAAGTGTTCATTATGTTTTAGGTCATCAATGTATACAGTTAAGACGTTTGCCCAACATATCACTTGATATAATAAAGTATTTTTTATCCCTGAGAACAGTAAATAATTTGATACCATAAACTATCCACAGATATGCTGCTGTCTACTTGGCTGCTGGTATCGAAAATCTGCTAGAAGAAATAATTTTGCAGTGTCTGCCAAATGAATGTGACACTATACTTTCTGCAACAATGTTTGAGCATGCTATAGCAAATAATGGTGACTTGTGGGGTCTTCTACAGCCATATGCTCATCTTAATGCTGGAAGAATTGCTTCAGGTAAGATAAAACTAGATAACAGAGAGTAATGTATCCCATAGAGTAGCAATGAGGTGCTTATCTAAAATTCTTTACAAAAATAGAATTTAAGTTCTTTGTGATTGACTTGTGACATTTCATTACACAAACTGCATTTCATGGAGCCCACAAAAAGAAGTTTTTAGAATATGGAAAGGAGTCATAAATGTCCATTGTTTAAGTGCAATATCAAAGGTCATGAAATATTAGATTGCAATGATAATACAAATTATGTTGTAACCTACTACGTAAGTTTTAAGAATTCCTACAAAATTTTCCTAATTGAAGTACAATGTGTTGACTGGCCATCACAAGGGTTTTTAAGATATTGTTAAAATTCTCTTATTTCAGACACTAAACAGGCTATGGCAGGTTATTCAGTACATGTGCAACTATATACCTGATTCCCTCATACTAATTTTAAGCCTTGGAGTTTATGTATAGCTTAATTATAGTACTATTTCCATAATCATTATTAGTACTATTTTTAGAGAATGGAGAAATATTGATAATGACAAAGGACATTAATCAATATGCTTATTGTAAAACAGTTGTTTATGAAATGACTTTCTCTGTGGTTTTCTGGTTGCAATAGGTGGCTACTGATACAGGGTCAATAACCCTACCACAACAAAGGTAAAAAATTAATTATGATTTGTAGTGTTGCTCACACTGCTAAATATTGCATTTTCGGGCAACAACAATGTTATATTATGTGGCAAGTGTCATTAGAGCACAGTTAATAAAGTTATTTCATGAAATAATGGATAAACTAGGCACTCATCTTTTCGTGTTTCCCACGCTGGTCTCGTTGTGAACTCATGGCTCAATCGTCGAAAATCTAGGTGGTGATGATTCCAAGCTCGGATGCAAAGAGGCCTAGGTGTTGTTCAGCAATATTCAAAAGTTTTATAGATGTGTTTCATAAACCATTCTTGAAGATTAAACTTTTGCAAGTTAGCACAATGGTGATGTAAAAAGTAATCAACACTCCGAATTTAAGTTACACTTCTTTTTTTATTACTTTTGTTGCAATATCACGTAATTCACAAAACATCACTTCACATTATAAAACATACTTGAAAATATCTTCCTCACAGTTAAAGCTGACATTTTATAAACTGACTACAATTTGCGTCTTTCCAACATGACGTCCAAGACTTGACTCTCCAATAACTGCTTATGCGTCCAAAAATCATAGTTACAAGTACGTCAAAGATCATAGTGACAAAAGAAAGAATTCACATAAGAATAATGTCATTGCAATATAAACGTATTGATGTATCAAAGTACCTCTACATTGTTGTTGTTGTGGTCTTCAGTTCTGAGACTGGTTTGATGCAGCTCTCCATGCTACTCTATCCTGTGCAAGCTTCTTCATCTCCCAGTACCTACCGCAACCTAAATCCTCCAGAATCTGCTTAGTGTATTCATCTCTTGGTCTCCCTCTATGATTTTTACCCTCCACGCTGCCCTCCAATACTAAATTGGTGATCCCTTGATGCCTCAGAACATGTCCTACCAACCGATCCCTTCTTCTAGTCAAGTTGTGCCACAAAATTCTCTTCTCCCCAATCCTATTCAGTACTTACTCATTAGTTATGTGATCTACCCATCTAATCTTCAGCATTCTTCTGTAGCACCACATTTCGAAAGCTTCTATTCTCTTCTTGTCCAAACTATTTATTGTCCATGTTTCACTTCCATACATGGCTACACTCCATACAAATACTTTCAGAAACGACTTCCTGACACTTAAATCTATACTTGATGTTAACAAATTTCTCTTCTTCAGAAACGCTTTCCTTGCCATTGCCAGTCTACATTTTATATCCTCTCTACTTCGACCATCATCACTTATTTTGCTCCCCAAATAGCAAAACTCCTTTATTACTTTCAGTGTCTCATTTCCTAATCTAATTCCCTCAGCATCAACCGACTTAATTCGACTATATTCCATTATCCTCGTTGTGCTTTTGTTGATGTTCATCTTATATCCTCCCTTCAAGACACTATCCATTCTGTTCAACTGCTCTTCCAAGTCCTTTGCTATCTCTGACAGAATTACAATGTCATCGGCTAACCTCAAAGTTTTTATTTCTTCTCCATGGATTTTAATACCTACTACGAATTTTTCTCTTGTTTCCTTCATTGCTTGCTCAATATACAGATTGAATAACATCGGGGAGAGACTACAACCCTGTCTCACTCCCTTCCCAACCACTGCTTCCCTTTCATGTCCCTCGACTCTTATAATTGCCATCTGGTTTCTGTACAAATTGTAAATAGCCTTTCACTCCCTGTATTTTACCCATGCCACCTTCAGAATTTGAAACAGAGTATTCCAGTCAACATTGTCAAAAGCTTTCTCTAAGTCTACAAATGTTAGAAACGTAGGTTTGCCCTTCCTGAATCTAGCTTCTAAGATAAGTCATAGGGTCAGTATTGCCTCACGTGTTCCAACATTTCTACGGAATCCAAACTGATCTTCCCCGAGGTCGTCTTCTACCAGTTTTTCCATTCGTCTGTAAAGAATTCACGTTAGTATTTTGCAACTGTGACTTACTAAACTGATAGTTTGGTAATTTTCACATCTGTCAACACCTGCTTTCTTTGAGATTGGAATTATTATATTCTTCTTGAAATCTGAGGGTATTTCGCCTGTTCCTTACATCTTGCTCACCAGATGGTAGAGTTTTCTCAGGACTGGCTCTCCCAAGGCCGTCAGTAGTTCTACATTAATGAAATCAAATCTGAATGTTATCTCAGAAATATGTGAACTACTTTACTGAAACACCGTAGAATATTGCTGGTATCGAGAGGTTGAGGTGAGGTTCCGTAATGGTTACGTAATTCAAGTACCATTACAAGGGACACCAGGATACAGACCTAAATTTCACAGAACCATTCTGCAATGTTATGTCTTACCCTTGGAGCTGTCATTTAGATGTATAAAATGTGGCATCACCCTTCTTGTAAGATCTGGAGTGTGTTCAATTACCACTTTCTGTCCCATGCTGCCACCATGGCTAGGTCTTCAATTCACATTTGCTGGCAACAACTGTGTCCATGTTCTGACAGTGACTCCTTCAATCTTCCATATTCAGTATTTAAACAATGGAAAATCCAGCACAGAAAGTAACAATATCAGAGAAGGAAAGTTGGTACTCACCATATAGCGGAGATGATGAATTGCGATAGGCACAACAAGAAGATTCACGCAATTTTAGCTTTCGGCCATAAAGACCTTTGTCAGCAGTAGACGCACATATACACACGCATACACACACTCATGTAAACACAACTTGCACACACATCTGCAGTCTCAGAGAACTGAAACCAGACTGCGAGCAGCAGCACCAGTGCATGATGGGAGTGGCAACTGGGTGGGGGTAAGGAGGAGGCTGGGGCGGGGAGAGGGAGGAATAGTATGGTGGGAGTGGCTGACAGTGAAGTGTTGCAGTTTAGATGGAGGGTAGGGAGAAGGTGTGGAGGGGGAAGGGGGTAAGTAGCAGAAAGGAGAGAAATAAAAAGAAATTAAAAGACTGGGTGTGGCAGTGAAATGATGGCTGTGTAGTGCTGGAATGGGAACAGGGAGGGGGCTGGATGGGTGAGGACAGTGACTAATGAAGGTTGAGGCTAGGAGAGTTAGGGGAACGTAGGATGTATTGCAGGGAAAGTTCCCACCTGCGCAATTCAGAAAAGCTGGTGTTGGTGGGCAGGATCCATATGGCACAGGCTGTGAAGCAGTCATTGAGATGAGGGATAACATGTTTGGCAGCGTGTTCAGCTACAGGGTGGTCCACTTGTTTTTTGTTTTTTTTTGCCACAGTTTGTCGGTGGCCATTCATACGGAAAGACAGCTTGTTGGTTGTCATGCCTACATAGAATGCAGCATAGTGGTTGCAGCTTAGCTTGTAAATCACAGGACTGGTTTCACAGGTAGCCATGCCTTTGATGGGATAGATAGAGTAGATGGAGTAGATGATTGTAGCAGAATGTATGGAAAAGGTCTTGCATCTAGGTCTATTACAGGCGTATGAGCCATGAGGTTAAGGATCGGGAGCAGGGGTTGTGAAAGGATGGACAAGTATAATGTGTAGGTTCAGTGGACGGCAGAATACTACACTAGGAGGGGTGTGAAGTAGAGTGGGTAGGACATTTCTCATTTCAGGGCATGACGAGAGGTAATTGAAACCCTGGCAGAGACTGTAATTCAGTTGCTCTAGTCCCAGATGGTACTGAGTTACGAGGGGAATGCTCCACTATGGCCAGACTGTGGGACTTTGGGAGGTGATGGAAGACTGGAAAGATAATGCATGGGAGATTTGTTTTTGTACAAGGATGGGAGGATAATTACGGTCAGTGAAGGTTTCAGTGAGACCCTCGATATATTTGAGGGGGACTGCGCAACACTGCAGATGCGACAAGCACTGATGGCTAGGCTGTACAGAAGGGACTTCTTGGTATGGAATAGGTGGCAGCTGTCGAAGTGGAGGTATTGCTGGTGGTTAGTAGCTTTGATATGGACGGAGGTACTGGTGTAGCCATCTCTGAGGTGGAGGTCAACATCTAGGAAGGTGGCTTGTTGAATTGAGTAGGACCAGGTGAAGCAAATGGGGGAGAAGTTGTTGAGGTTCTGTAGGAATGTGAATAAGGTGTCCTCACCTTCAGTCCAGATAGCAAAGATGGCATCAATGAATCTGAACCAGGTGAGGGGTTTATGATTTTGGGTTTTTAAGAAGGATTCCTTTAGATGGCCCATGAATAGGTTGGCATAGGATGGTGTCATTTGGGTGCCCATAGCCGTACTGCGAATTTGTTTGTAGGTAATGCCTCCAAAGGAGAAATAATTGTGGGTGAGGATATAGTTGGTCATGGAGACTAGGAAGGAGGTACTAGGAAGGAGGTTGTTGGTTTGGAATCCATAGAATGTCTGGAAAGGTAGTGTTCGATAGCAGTAAGGCCATAGGCCATGGGCATTAGGAATGTTAGTGTACAGGGAGGTGGCATCAATAGTGACGAGCAGGGCACTGTGTGGTAAAGGGACAGGAACTGTGGAGAGTCGGTCGAGGAAATGGTTGGTACCTTTTATATAGGAGTATAGGTTCTCGGTAACAGGTTGAAGGTGTTGGTCTACGAAAGCAGAGACTCTCTCAGTGAGGGCACAGTAAGGTGAGGACACCTTATTCAGATTCCTCCAGAACCTTAACAACTTCTCCCCCATTTCCTTCACCTGGTCCTACTCAACCCCACAAGCCACCTTCCTAGATGTTGACCTCCAACTCAGAGATGGCTACATCAGTATCTCTGTTCATATCAAACCTACTAACCACCAGCAATACCTCCACTTTGACAGCTGCCATCTATTCCATACCAAGAAGTCCCTTAAGTACAGCCTAACCATCCGTGCTCATCGCATCTGCAGTGATGAGCAGTCCCTCTCAAAATATACCGAGGGTCTCACTGAAGCCTTCGCTGACCGTAATTATCCTCCCATCCTTGTACAGAAACAAATCTCCTATGCCTTATCTTTACAGTCTCCCACCACCTCCTGAGGTCCCACAGTCCGGCCACAGAGGAGCATTCCCCTCGTAACTCAGTACCATCCAGGACTGGAGCAACTGAATTACATTATCTGCAGGGTTTCAATTACCTCTCGTCCCGCCCACTCCCCTTCCCACCCCTCCTACCGTGGTATTCCGCCGTCCACTGAACCTACACAATATACTCGTCCGTCCTTTCACAACCCCTGCTCCCAATCTCTTAGCTCATGGCTCATACCCCTGTAATAGACATAGATGCAAGACCTGTCCCATACATCCTCCTACAACCACCTACTCCAGTCCGGTCACTAACAACACCTATCCCTTCAAAGGCAGGGCTACCTCTGAAACCAGTCATGTGACTTACAAGCTAAGCTGCAACCACTATGATGCATTCTATGTAGGCATAACAACCAACAAGCTGTCTGTCCATATGAATGGCCACCAACAAACTGTGGCCAAAAAACAAGTGGACCAGCCTGTTGCTGAACACGCTGCCAAACATGATATCCCTCATCTCAATGACTGCTTCACAGCCTGTGCCATATGGATCCTTCCCACTAACACCAGCTTTTCTGAATTTCGCAGGTGGGAACTCTCCCTGCAATATATGCTACATTTCCGTAACCCTCCTGGCCTCAACCTTTGTTAGTCACTGTCCCCACCCATCCAGCCCCCTCCCTGTTCCCATTCCAGCACTACACAGCCATCATTTCACCGCCATACCCAGTCTTTTA
Organism: Schistocerca nitens; assembly: GCF_023898315.1. Classification (NCBI taxonomy): domain Eukaryota; kingdom Metazoa; phylum Arthropoda; class Insecta; order Orthoptera; family Acrididae; genus Schistocerca; species Schistocerca nitens. The sequence continues at coordinate 692,478,705 of NC_064617.1, forward strand.
ATTTCTTTTTATTTGTCTCCTTTCTGCTACTTACCAGCTCTCTCCCTCTATATCTTCTCTCCTGCCCTCTGTCTAAACTGCACACTTCACTGTCTGCCACTCCTACCATACTATTCCTGCACCTCCCCGCCCCAGCTTCGTCCTTACCCCCACCCAGTTGTCACTCCTGTCATGCTCTGGTGCTGCTGCTCGCAGTGTGGTTTCAGTTATCTGAGACTGCAGATGTGTGTGCAAGTTGCATTTGCGAGAGTGTGTGTGTGCATGTGTGTATGTGCGTCTACTGCTGACAAAGCCCTTTATGGCCGAAAGCTGCAATTGTGTGAATCTTTTTGTTGTGCGTATCGTGACTCAGCATCTCCACTATATGGTGAGTAGCAACTTTCCTTCTCTGGTATTTTTATATTCAGTATTTACATACAGGTAGATCTTGTTATGCATGGGTTTATTGTCTGCATTTTTGCATACAAGCGATTTTAGGTTTGAGTCCAATGCTGCCCTCTGTTAACAGTGCAAAAATGGTTCAAATGGCTCTGAGCACTATGGGACTTAACATCTGAGGTCATCAGTCCCCTAGAACTTAGAACTACTTAAACCTAACTAACCTAAGGACATCACACACATCCATGCCCGAGGTAGGGTGCGAACCTGCGAACATAGCGGTCACGCAGTTCCTGACTGAAGCGCTTAGAACCGCCTGGCCACAGAGTCCGGCATTAACAGTACATGGAGGCAGTAATGCGTTCATCTTGACATGCATGTTTTGTCTATTTGTCCTTATGTGCATCATCAGTTCATGTCAGTAGAGCTGTGAAGTTGCACTTGACAGGGTCTCAATTTAAAACATCACTTAAAGAAAAGAAATTGTGTCCCTCGAGGGAAAGAAATGTATATGAAAGTCATATTCAGTAGAAACATAGTTAAAGTTTTGGATTGCTTTGACATTCAACATGCCTCAGTATTTAGTGAATCCAGTGTGAGAGCTATTCATGACAGTGTGCAATAAATTTGAAAAACTGCTCAATCTTCAACTAACTTAAGTGTGACTGGAGTGATCAGATATTGCTTGGAGGTGATGGAAAGAATGCTAATCCATTGGACTGAGCACCACAAGCAACAGTGCATGCCTCTCTCTGTAGCTGCTATTCAAGCTAAAACCAAAACATTGTATGCAGATGTAATAAAAGAGTATGGCAGTCCAGCATCTTTCTCAGCCAGCTCATGTTGCTTTGATCACTTCAAGCATCAGTTTGGTTTTCACTGCATTACAATTGCAGGAGAGGCAGTTGCAGCAGATGAAGTTGGAGCCAATGAATTTAAAAAGACATATAAAGAAATTGTGACAGAAAGTTACTGTACTATGAAGCAGGTTTTCAACCTTGATGAAATGGGCTTATTTCTGAAATGAATGCCCACCCACACATTGATTTCTATTGAATAAAAAAGAATTAGCTCCATGATTTAACACTACCAAGGACCAATACACCCTTCTTTTTGGAGGAAATGTTGCAGGGGATTGCAGATTAAAGCCCCGTATCACTTGCTACTCTCAAAATCCTAGGTCGCTAAAGGGTTTTGAAAAGAGCAAGCAAGGAGTTCATTGCAGATGGAATAAAAAAGTTTGGATGACTTCTGCTAATTTCAGTGACTATTTTTTAATGAACTATGTAGAGAATTGGAGACCTGCTGTGAGAAAGGAAAAAATCTGTTTCAAAATTTTTCTGCTCCTTGATAATGTTCCCGGTCACTCACTTTCCATTATTGATTCAAATGGAAACTCGGAAGCTTTGTTTCTGTCACCAAACACTACATCTATCCTGCATTCTATGGACAGGAAGTTATTTCTACATTCAAGGCATACTATTTAGCATAAATTTTTTTCCCAACTCATAGAAGAATGTGATTCGAGTGACATAGATTTTCTGCTGACAGTTTAATATTAAAATGGCAATTGTTGTTATTAGAGATGCGAACTGACATCATGCAATGTATGAATGGTACATGGAGGAAAATGTGCCCCAATGGTGTGCCAATGCTAGAAGATGAACTGATCACTGCTGCGATGAGAGAAATTGCAGACATGGCACAGCAGATTGGATTCACTGATGCTTATGAAGAGGATGTGTGTGCCCTTCTAAACTCTCATTCCTAGAGTTTGAGCAACTAAGATTTGATACTTTTCAGTAAGAATAGTAATAAAGAAGAAACAGAAGTCAAGTAAGTTCAGCCTATTAGAAAGCTGACAACAAGGAAAATGGCCAAGTCCTTCAGAATGATAGATGCTGCACTGAAAATTTTTGAGGAACGTGATCCTCAAGAAATAAGGAGTACAATAGAGAAGAGAGAATTTGAACATCCTCTTAAATGTTGTAAAGAGTTGAGCAATCAGCTGGCAAAGAAGACTACACAGTTGAAAAAAATATATATATCTTTGCAAAGAGCCTGGCACTTCAAATAAATGTCAGGTGCTGAAAACATTCCAGCTACAGAGGATCTGAATATAAGGAAATCTGTCACAGAAACTAAGCTGATTGTAGCACCATCAAATTCTCAGAATGGGAAATGTAACTTTTGGGGTGCAACAGATACTGATATTGGCCCATTCTTGTTCTTTACCTACGTAAATGAAGATGGTTCAAAAACTGTGATGTTCTCTGATGACACAAGCATACTAATCAAGGATCCAAACTCAACCTTGGCAGATACAGGTTATGTGATAACTGGACAGGCTTACAAGTGGCTAAGCTAACAGTTTGTTGGGTCTTGTAACAAGATATTTATTTCCAACATTTAACAAACATAGCATACAGAAAAATGTGAGTGAGTCTTATCTCCGGTTCATATGTTGTTGTTGTTGTGGTCTTCAGTCCTGAGACTGGTTTGATGCAGCTCTCCATGCCACTCTATCCTGTGCAAGCTTCTTCTTCTCCCAATACGTACTGCAGCCTACATCCTTCTGAATCTGTTTAGTGTATTCATCTCTTGGTCTCCCTCTATGATTTTTACCCTCCACGCTGCCCTCCAATACTAAATTGGTGATCCCTTGATGCCTCAGAACATGTCCTACCAACCGATCCCTTCTTCTTGTCAAGTTGTGCCACAAACTCCTCTTCTCCCCAATCCTATTCAATACTTCCTCATTAGTTACATAATCTACCCATCTAATCTTCAGCATTCTTCTGTAGCACCACATTTCAAAAGCTTCTATTCTCTTCTTGTCCAAACTATTTATCGTCCACGTCTCACTTCCATACATGGCTACACTTCATACAAATACTTTCAGAAACGACTTCCTGACATTTAAATCTATACTCAATGTTAACAAATTTCTCTTCTTCAGAAACGCTTTCCTTGCCATTGCCAGTCTACATTTTATATCCTCTCTACTTTGACCATCATCACTTATTTTGCTCCCCAAATAGCAAAACTCCTTTACTACTTTCAGTGTCTCATTTCCTAATCTAATTCCCTCAGCATTGCCTGACTTAATTCGACTATATTCCATTATCCTCGTTTTGCTTTTGTTGATGTTCATCTTATATCCTCCCTTCAAGACACTGTCCATTCCGTTCAACTGCTCTTCCAAATCCTTTGCTGTCTCTGACAGAATTACAATGTCATCGGCGAACCTTAAAATTTTTATTTTTTCTCCATGGATTTTAATACCTACTCCAAATTTTTCTTTTGTTTCCTTTACTGCTTGCTCAATATACAGATTGAATAACATTGGGGAGAGGCTACAACCCTGTCTCACTCCCTTCCCAACCACTGATTCCCTTTCATGTCCCTCGACTCTTATAACTGCCATCTGGTTTCTGTACAAATCGTAAATAGCCTTTCGCTCCCTGTATTTTACCCCTGCCACCTTTAGAATTTGAAAGAGATTATTCAAGTTAACATTGTCTAAAGCTTTCTCTAAGTCTACAAATGCTAGAAACGTAGGTTTGCCTTTTCTTAATCCAGCTTCTAAGGTAAGTCGTAGGGTCAGTATTGCGTCACATGTTCCCATATTTCTACGGAATCCAAACTGATCTTCCCCGAGGTCGGCTTCTACCAGTTTTTCCATTTGTCTGTGCAGAATTCGCGTTCATATAGCAGCCAAGAAAAAACATAGAGTAAACAACAATAGTGGTCACACAAACACAGAATAGCATGCATTATCACAATAATTTTCACTATGTGCACTGTCACCACAGCATTCTCCCCAGTGTTAATGATATCGTCAACTGAATCTCATGTGGTACCCCGGCCATGAAATAGTGGGCTTGGTTTTGTCCATTTAGGCATAACTGGCATTGTTGCTTGCTGGTGATTGTGGTTTGCTTGCAGTAAGATGTGGAATGGGGAGAGGTTTGGTGTGTCTGTGTCGAATTGTCCTGGTGCTCTCTCTCAGATGGTGTAGGGGTTGCAGTAAATGAGCTTTAACTTGTCAATTGAAACTGTAGTTAGAATTCCTCCAATGTCAAACTTAAACTGCTCCCGGTATTGGAATGACTCCTTACCCTCTCCCTTAAAACCCACATCCTTTCGTCTTTCCCTCTCCTTCCCTCTTTCCTGATGAAGCAACCTTGGGTTGCGGAAGCTTGAAATTTGTTTGTGTGTTTTTTATTGTGTCTATCAACATACCAGTGCTCTCTCGTTTGGTAAGTTACAGCATCTTTGTTTTTTATAAGTATTAGGAAATCTTTTGTTAATGTACTTGTGTGGAGCACAGACTTATACCAGAGAAAAACACAGTTGATAAGCAATTCAAACAAGCAGAGAATATAAGCTTTTGAAATGTGGTGCTATAGAAAAATGCTGAAAATTGGATGGATCAAATAACAAATGAGGAGGTACTGAATTGAATTAAAGAAAAAGAAAATTATGGACTAAAAGAAAGGATTGGTTGATAGGACACATTGGGAGGGAATTTCAGTTTGCAATTTGGTAAGGGAAGGATCTTTTTTTTTGGGGGGGGGGAGGGGGGGGAAGTATTGTTGAGGGAGACAATGAACTGAATACAGTAGCCATGTTCAGATGGATGTGGTTGCAGAGATGGAGAAGCTTGCGGAGGATAGACTGGTATAGAGAACTGCATTGTATTAGTCTTTGGACTGAAGACCATGACAACAATGTGTTTTAGTATTGCTCCTAGCATCATCAACTTTATTAACTCTGAATGTAAAAGATCTATTACATTGCCTTACTAAAAAATGTGTTTCTGTAGGTGCTCTGGCAATGCCTCGCTGGCCAAGTGTGTCTAGTGTGGGGTCAGATGCCACTCAGGTGAGTGGTAAGTCTGTGGAACAGTCACTGCTGACCACATGTGTTGGATCAGCACAGGAGTTGACGGAGCTGTTGGCACGCACTGCTGGCAGTCGACCACTCACTTGGACACCTGCTGCTATACAAGCTCTTTTCTACTTCATGAGGTGCTCCCAGGTGTGTTCTGTTGGAATATCAAATGCATTTCACTCCGTGAAACTAGCCATTTCATTATTTCTGATCACTTTAAGACCAGCAGTATTTATGCATGTGCCTGTAATTGTGCTGTTTAAACTATAATTCCATATAGGATGGAAAGTTTCATTTGGAAAACAAAAATGACAGACTGCATGAATAATTATACTTCTTATTCTATAAACTCATGCTAGTCCCATGGGATAAGACAAATAAGTTGTTATTTAACCCTAGGATGCATGGTGCTGAAAACACACATGAATTCATATGCAGGGCCTCTAAGGCCCTACCCTAATTTAAAATTTTCCTCTTTTCATATAATCATTCTTTGGAGTTAAATTTATTTCTGTCAAATTTATTGTCGTATTGAAAGATTCATAAGATACAGTAACAGGATCTGGTGGACCTGATTAACATTTTATTAAGTTTTTAAAAAAACTCTAAGAGTGAATTTTTATTAGTTACATCCATTTCATACAACATATACAAATAATTTTATTAATTCACTTATAAGTTGTAGTTTACATTTTATAACATTTATTACAACCAATCTCTTCAATTAAAACATACTCATTATTCACAATATTATGTATATAGGCAATATTTTGACAAAAAGTTATTATTCATTTTTCACATAAAATTGCATTTTTCTTAGTTTTCAACATGTGACAAACAAGAAGCACAAATAACACCACTATGTTCCTTACAAATGTTGGTTTTTCACTTAATGCATGTCATAGCACTTTTTCTGTGTTTATTGTATGGACAATAATTGAATCTTCTTCTTTTTCCTGAAACAGTTAGTTGGTTTGGCAATATGACATATTTTTGAACACCACATCTTTGCATGTCATCAACGATTTTCTTTGGAAGATTAGGGATCTGAATACGAAGTTTCATTAGTGGTCTTACCATTTCCTCTGCTAAATCTCTTAGGAACAATTGCCTTTTATATATGGTTTCTTTTTTGCATGAGTTTCATCAATGTTTCTGTCATGATGCCTTGTGCTAGTGAGAACTACAGATCTTTTCTTTTTGGGAACATAACTCACCATTGTAATGACACCTCTAAATGCAAAGAAAGAGGAATGAATCGCTCTTGAGGCAGATGGTGTCATCTCATTAGAATTTCTGGTTTATTTTGTTTGATTGTTCCCACCACTGTAATTCACTTCTGAAGCATCTCTTCTGCCAGCTGCACAATAGTAAAGAAGTTGTCAACAGCAATATTTTTTGATGATCCTTCAATGTTTTTAGCAAGATCTTTCACCACATTCAATCCAAGATTTTTCTGAATAGGTTCATGGGGCTTCTTTCCTGTGTAAGCAATTCCGTCTAAAGCATATGCAGATGTAGCATCACATAACCAAAATATTTTTATGCCATACTTGGCTGGTTTAGAGGGCATATACTAAGTGAAGCTGCATCTTCCACGGAATGGGACTACCTGTTCATCAACTGTGAGCGAATCATTGGGAATCATTCTATTTCTACACTTGTCAAGAAATAGTTCCCATACATAGCGAACAGCTGCAAGTTTGTCATCTGCAGATTGAGTTTCACAGGTACGCCTGTCATCAAATCTAATCATTCTCCTTATATCCTCGAATCTATTTACTGATATGGTGGCCTTATATGTAAGATTTGCCTTTTCATCCAAGAATAATTCTCTAATAGGGACATCCCAAATCTTCCCAACACCAGAAAGCAGTAAAAGACCAAAAAAATCCTTCATTTCAGCAAGCGAAACATGTTTCCATGTTTTACCACATAAAGAAGCCACTCTTCTGCCTTCAATATTTGTGCAGTTGCTGATTTCCTCTAGTATTTCCTTGAAGATGAAATAGTCCCAGGCATCCTTAGGTTTACAGGTTTTCAAACCACGGGCTGGACCAGGTGCCTTCTTTATGATATTATGGACAGGCGTACGAAAAGTTGCAGGAGGATCTAATTTCCAAATCATTCCATTCCGACTAATGTATGTGTGGTGTGATCTTCTATACCTTTTTGTTGTGGTTCTTCATTTTCAGACTCTGATGAAGTAATATTATCGGAAGGACTGTCATCTGCCTCAATATTCACATCTGCAGGTTCATTGGCTGATTCTTCAGTACTTGCATCTTCAAAAAATATTTCCTTCCTTGCAAGAATAATCTTCTTCAAACCACTGAGCCACAACACTTTCAAAATTAGCTGCATTTGCACGTACTGACTCTCTTGCTTTGCATGTCGAAGCCATAGCAAAAGGCGTGTCTCTCAAACAGCAGCTTGTGCAGCACTAAAAGAGTCATACTCGTAACAATATGGGCCTTGCAGCAACAAACAAACTACAGTAACAATGAGGCTGACAAGAGCAGCACAGGATAACAATACTATGCAATAATAAAACATTTGATAGCAAAAAGATCAATAATACACCGACATCGCCAATATGTGGAAGTAGTGTGTATTATTTTTTAGTTATACTATTTCTACTACAGCTACTGCCGCTGTTGGCACTCCTGCTGCTGGAAATACCACTACAGTTATTGTTGAATTAATAACTGCTCCCAAACAAATGTTGAAGACAATATAGGCTAAAGAACATTTATAAATGTGTGAGGGCTTCTGAAGCCCTGCTTATGCATTCACGGTGTATGGGTAAACATATTGAATTATACAAAAAACTTAAGAAGGTATCTTGTTCAGACTTGATACGAGGAATGTCACAGTGTCAGTGAAAGAGTACTGGAAAGCTGTTTGAAATCCAACAAAAAATTATAGAATTTTTTTAAAAATGAGGACATACAAGGGCCTCGGAAGCCCTGTATATGCATCCTAGGGTTAAAAATGTGAAGTTATTTTGTACTCCATAAGGAATCCATTCACCAGCTTGTTATGCATAGCACGACAGAAATTTCATATGTCTGATATGTTGTTTGAAACATGTTGTTGCAATAGCTGGAACATGCTGAATACTCAGCCCCAATCCAGGAGCTTGTTTATGAGCGAGCATATGTTGTGCTACCACCTTTGGTTGAGTGGCTGCGAGTGGCATCTGCTCATGCTGATCATCGTCATGCTCTTCATGTGGATCACGATGATGTATTTCAGGCTGCTCGACTTTTGCTACCTGGGGTAGACTGCCCTGTACGACAAATTGGGTAAGTCTTTAGGACTTTGTGGTATTATTATTGTGATATTTCATTTTATTATTCTTATTGTTATTATTATTACTGCTGCTGCTACTAATAGTATTATTATTCAGGAGCAGCATTAATGGTGAAAAATCCGAAGTGACACTGTTAAGTGGAGGAGCAATTTCATGTGTGTGTGTGTGTGTGTGTGTGAGTGTGTGTTTGTGTGTGTGTGTTTGAGCATAGAGCTGAAATGCCTGAATGCCTGTAGTAATTTTATCCAAGCTTGGCACACACACACACACACACACACACACACACACACACACACACGTATTTGTACTTGAAAATAATTAACATGAGAGTAAGATACCCCTTAAATCCCCATTCATGGGGATTGTAATTGGAAATTGGTGATGTGTATACACAATTATAAAACATGTGTTGCACTTTCAAATGAACTTTGTACATGAGGGAGTGTGAGGTGGTGACAGAAACCCTTTTGCGTGGGGGCGAGATATCACTTACTAATTGGCAGAAAGAAATGTGTTTGCATGGTGGTGAACATGGGAAGGTCATGATATAGAAAATAAAAGATTACTGACATTAGTGTCATATCGAAAGACCATGGAATCATTGACAGACGGGTGACAGCAGCTGGATAATGACAGGTAAACCATCAGTTATGATCTCATTGGAGCCAACTACACCATCCTATGTATTGCATAAATGTCAATTTGGAGAGTGATCATGTGATTGCATAGTTTCTTATTTAACTGTCTTGACCACAAAGATCTTGAACAGAATTACTGGTTTTGACTATACAATAGATGTATTCAGAATCTAAAGTAGAAGTAAGCTACTGACAGCCTTGGGAGAGACAGCCATGACAGAATTCTTCCATCTGGTGAGCAAGATGTATGAGACAGGCGAAATACCCTTATACTTCGAGAAGAATATAATAATATCAATTCCAAAGAAAGCAGGTGCTGACTGGTGGGAAAATTACCGAACTATCTGTTTAAAAAGTCACAGTTGCAAAATACTAAAACACACTCTTTACAGAAGAATGGAAACCTGATAGAGGCCGATCTCAGGGAAGATCAATTTGGATTCTAGAGAAATGTAGGAACATGCAAGGAAATACTGACCCTACAACTTCTCATAGAAGATAGGCTAAGGAAAGGCAAACCTACCTTTGTAGCATTTATAGACATAGAGAAAGCTTTTGACAATGTTGACTGGAATACTCTCTTTCAAATTCTAAAGGTGGCAGGAGTAAAATACAGGGAGCGAAACACTATTTACAATTTGTACAGAAACCAGATGGCAGTTATACAGTTATAAGAGTCAAGGGGTGTGAAAGGGAAGTAGTGGTTGAGAAGGGAATGAGACAGGGTTGTAGTCTGTCCCTGATGTTATTCAATCTGTATGTTGAGCAAGCAGTAAAGAAAACAAAAGAAAATTTTGGAGTAGGAATTAAAGTCCAGGGAGGAGAAATAAAAATTCTGAGGTTTGCAGACGACATTATAATTCTGGAAGAGACAGCAAAGGACTTGCAAGAGCAGTTGAACAGAATGGACACTGTCTTGAATGGAGGATGTAAGATGAGCATCAACAAAAGCAAAACGAGGATAATGTAATGTGGTCAAATTAAATCAGGTGATGCGGAGGGAATTAGATTAGAAAATGAGACACTTAAAGTAGTAGATGAGTTATGCTATTTGGGGAGCAAAATAACTGATGATAGTCAGAGTAGGAAGGCTATAAAATGTAGACTAATAGTGGCAAGAAAAGTGTTTCTGAAGAAGAGAAATTTGTTAACATAGAATTTGGTAGAATATAGATTTAAGTATCAGGAATTCCTTTCTGAAAGGAGTATAGCCATGTATCGAAGTGAAACATGAGTGATAAACAGTTTAGACAAGGAGAGAATATAAGATTTTGAAATGCTCTGCTACAGGAGAATGTTGAAGATTAGGTGAGTAGATCATGTAACTAATGAGGAGATACTGAATAGAATTAGGGAGAAGAGAAATTTGTGGTACAACCTTGTTAGAAGAAGGGGCTGGTTGGTAGGACACTTCCTGAGACATCAAGGATCACCCGTTTAGTGGGCAAAAATCATAGAGGGGAAACCAAGAGATGAATACATTGAACAGATTCAGAAGGATGTTGCGGTAGTTACTCAGAGGTAAAGAGACTTACACGGGATAGATTAGCATGGAGAGCTGCACCAAACCAGTCTTTGGACCGAAGACCACAACAACAACACAAGAAATGAAAACAAAGGACACAAAATATTATATATACACTATTATCTCTCATTCTGCTGCACTGCAATAAGTTATAACCATGTAAAATAATGAGTCAAAACTGCCATGCATGCTTCAGCAGGATGTGTAGAGGATGCATAGCTATCCTAGTTAGGTCAATGTCGCATGCATAACATTCAGATAACTGTCCAAAGTAATTAAAAGAAGATTCATTTAAAAGCACAATTCCCTAAAGTATTCTCAGTTGTACTGAGTAAGCAAAATATTTTTATATTTAACAATCTGAAAAATTGTCTTCTGACATTTTCAGGCTTGTCAGAATTTAACAAAATGCTTAAAAATAAAAACTGATTATGGGAATCATTCTAGAATTGAAAAATAGTGTGATGGCTGTAGAATTAGTATTATAAAGGAAGATGGAGTAAACTTTGAGGATATGTATATTGGTCAGTCCTCAGAGTCTTTCATGGTGGCGTGTTTGAATAAAATGTTCTTGGTTTTCAAGCCACGTCAATTTGAATAAAATTTTTGAGCTTTCAGTGGTTATCTCCATCATCGTCATTGTGAACAGAACTACTGATTGCCAGCGCTGGTACAATTTTCTGCTTATATAGCCACAATTACAGCCACTGGCACCAATTAGTGAGGGTGGAAACAACACATGCATGGGAGGTGAGTTGAGCAGCTCACAGTAGCTCTGGCCTGCTGCAGAACCAAATGACATCAGGTGGCACAAGGGACCAGCGCCGCATTTGAAACTGGTGTTCCCGCCTTCCTACAGCATTAAGCATCCATCGTTGCTACCTTTCGACCTCCAAAGCCCGCCCCCATGCCCTACTCAGTGTTTTCTCCTGGTGTCTGTTAAAATTGTTGCTGTTCATTCTAATCCCGGCTGCCTCTTATAAAAGAATCCCAGTATGTTGACGCACGAGCCAAACCTCGTGTTCTCAAACTGTATTTTGTGTGCATTTTCCAGCAGTGATGAACTATGGCTGACTTGTCGAGCTCCCTTTGTTTAATATGTCTCTTGTGCTCGGTACAATTTTCTGCAACTGTGCAAATTGTCTGACCTATATAGATGCTGCCACACTCACAAGGGACACTTTACACACCAGGCACATGAAGAGCTATGTTATCTTTGACAGGGCGCAGCATATCTCGTACCTTGGGGTGGGCCAAAACACTAGTCTCAATCCATGTCTCTGCAGTAGACATCCTAACTTGCTGCTCATTGCCCCACAGTACGGCAGAAAAGCTGCTGGCTGTGATTCTTCTGCCAGTTCACATGGCATCCTTCTTTGGTGACACCCAAAAGCATTTGCTATGTCTCTTTTGGTATATCCATGCTTTCTGAACCCATGTTTCAGGTGCTACAATTCAGTTAGGTAGTCATCACCAAAAATAGCTTTTACTCTGTGTATTAATGTATTGAGGACTGCTTTCTTGTGTACAGGGTGCTGAAAATTATTGGCATTTAAATATCGATCAATCTGCATCAGTTTTCTATACACTGATTGACTACGCTGGCCTCTTGCCATTTGCTCAATTAAAACATTCAGGAACAGTAACTTCCCATCATTCTCCATCCTGGTGGTAGATTTAATGTTGGGATGGACACCATTCATGTTATCGATGAACTATTGCAGTGTATTTTCACTATGAGGCTGTACAAGGAAGGTGTCATTGATGTACCTTAGGAAGCAAGACAGATGCAACACCACAGAGTTCAGACCCTTTCTCCTCACAGTGCTCCATGAAGAAATTCATGATTGCAGGAGACAGTGGTGAGCCCATCACAGTACCATCCTTCATTTCATATCATTCATCACAATACAAGATGTATGTTTTCTGTAGAACACGACAAAACAACTTTACAATTCAATGTAGAAACAGTTGGCCCAAAAGATCCGGCATGTCTTGTACTGGCACTCTGATAGTTTCCACCACCTGGTACACAAGAAAGGGGTCTTGAACACATTAATACACAAAGAAAAAGTTATTTCTGATGATGACCATCTATAGTCTGAATTGTAGCACTTGGGACATATGTTTAGAGAGAATGATTAAAGCAAGAGGAACAGTGCAAATGCTTTCAGGTGGCTTGGAAGAAGGACACTTTGCGAATCAGTGGAAGAAGCTAAGTGGTGGCTGTCCTGCCACGTTGTAGGACAATGAGCGGCCAATTAGGATATGTACTGCAGAGATGTGGATTGAAACCGGTGTTTTGGCTCACCCCCAAGATATGAGATATGTTGTGCCTTGTTAATGATGACATAGCTCTTTGTGTGCCCAGTGTGTATGGTATCCCTTGTGAGTGTGGCAGCATCTATATAGGTCAGACAATTTGCACAGATGCAGAGCATTGTTCTGAGCCGAAGAGACATATTAAAGAAAGGGAGCTCGACAAGTCAGCCATAACTGGTCATTGCCTGGAAAACGGACTCAAATTACAGTTTGAGAACACTAGAGTCTTGATTCATGCGTCAACATACTGGGATTCCATTATAACAGAGAGCAGTGGTGTACACTGAATAGGTCATGGGGGCGGGCTTTGGATGGCACAAGGAAGCAACAGTGGATGCTTAACACTTGTAGGGAGGCAGAAATGGCAGTTTCAAACGTGTCACTGATCCCTCATGCCACCTGACATCACTTGGTCCCCTGGTGGCCCGGAGTTGCTATGAGCTGCCCAACTCACCTTCCATGCTTGTGTCTTTTCAGTCCTCTCTGACTGGTGCCAATGGCTATAATCATGGCTATATAAGCAGAAAATCGTGCCAGCCCTGGCAGTCAGTAGTTTTATTCTTGATGAAGAAGGTGGAGACAGCCATCAAAGGCTTGAGACATTTGTTTGCATTGACACAGCTTGATAACTGAGTATATTTTATTTATGTACAGAGTGATTATAATTAAAGTTAAACTTTCAAACTGCTATAGAAATAACACCACTGGTCACAACAATGTCAACTTGCAGTGGAATATTATCGGAGAAGGGGGAAAATGTATGGCAGAAGAAAAATAAATAGTTACAAAATTTAGCAATAGATGGCACTGTAAGCATCATAATTAATTAGTGGTCGACTAAAGATGACAAATGAATCATACAATAATGCCTAAGGCATGTGTTTGACATTAAACAAACTGTACTCAGTATGCATGGGTGTACAGGTGTGACACTGTTAGTTACATAAGCCCATCCATCACAGCAAGGTCATATCACGTTGGTTGGGAAAAATTGGTTTTTAACTGTCCTGTAGCCAAAAACTGCATAAAAAGCATCACTCACATCAGTTTTTAACTGTCCTGAGGCCAAAAACTGCATAAAAAGCATCAATCAAAATCAAATTGGATTGTTAATTTCCGTGTGACTGTTCAATATGCTGTCCACCATTTTCTGCAGCAAGTTGAAACTGAGAAACAGCATGTTGCACAACTGATCGAAGTGTTTCCGGGGTCACGTTCAGAATGTGTACCGCAATGTGTGCCTTCAGTCCAGCTAAGTTTGCAGTCGAACACAACATCTTTGTGATAGCCCCACAGCCAGAAGTCACACGGATTAAGATCAGGTGATCAGGATGGCCAGGCTGAAGGGAAATGGCGGCTGATAATTCTAGCATTTCCAAAATGGTGCTTCAGCAACTGCTTAACTGGGTTTGCAATGTGCAGAGGTGCAGCATCGCGCATAAAAATTATCCCATCCACACATCCATGCTGTTGGAGAGCTGGAATCATGTGGTTGCACAAGAGATACTCATAGCACTTGCGAGCGATGGTACAGGTAACAGGACCGGAAGCAGCTGTCTCTTCGAAAAAATATGGCCCTATGATAAATGATGTCATAAACCCACACCACACCACAGTTACTTTTTTGGATTGAAGTGTTACTGGTTGATTTGTGTGTGGATTATCCATTGCCTATATTCGACAGTTCTGTGTACTGACATATCCTGTCGGATGGAAGTAGGCTTCATCTGTCGACAAAATCTTCCATGGCCAATCATTGTCCACTTCCATACAGGCAAGAAATTCTAAAACAAAGGTCTCTCTTGGTAGCAGGTCAACAGGAAGCAACTCATGCACATGGGTAATTTTGGAAGGATAGCAAAGAAGGAAGTTTCGTATGATTTTACGCACCGTGCTCCCAGGTATGTCCAATGTTCGGGCAATTCTCCGTGCACTACATGTTCGCACACCAGCACTCATCCCCTCCTACATTGCTGTGGTCACTGCTTCCATTGACGTTGAATCAATTCATTTCCTCCCTCTTCCAGGTTGCATGCTAAAAGAACCCATCTTTTCGAATTTTCAAATCATTTTGTCCAGACCCATGGCAGTCATTGGACCAACACCTTTCTTCAAACCCTTCAATGTCTGGAATGTCTGCAGAGCAATGTGTGCACAGTCATCATTCTAATTACACAGCTTTACAAGCTGCATTGAGACAGTCATGGCGAATGTTATAGACGTGAAAGGAGGAAAAGCCGTGTGCCCGGTGTGTTTATACCAACTTCAATGGGTCGTGCACATTATAGGTGTTTTCATTTACATATTCTGACACATACAGTGCCATTTATTGACTAAATTATAGACTTTTCCTTTTCTTCTGCCACACGTTTTCCCCCTTCTCTGATAATATTCTGTTGCAATTTGACGTCATTCTGACCAGGGGTGTCATGTCTACAATGTTTTGAAAGTTTAACTTTAATTATAATCACCTTGTATATTGACCTGTCTCTCATATTCCAGTATATATTGTGATTAAAACAATAAGTAGTATAAACAAAAATAAAACAAAAAAGTGTGAAGTAATACAAAATAAGAAAATTGCAACATTTCCATAAAATAAATGACACATAGCATAATTTTGTAGCAGGAAAGTAGTGAAGTGCATCAGTTGTTGCTAAATGGTGCAAGCTGTTCGTAGTGTCATGTGCTTACTTTGGCTACAGCCTTTGTTCTGTGATTCGAGGTAACAGATGTTCCTGCAAGGAGCAGCATGCTGCCACTAGTGCTGTGTGTCCACAAGGATCTATAGATGACAGTGACACTGTTGAACTCTTCAAGCGATTGATGGTGCACAGGAGCACTTCAGACTAGAAATTCACAAGTCAGAGATTTTGAAGTAAAAGTTTTGGTTGAAATAACTTTGGTCGTTAAGAAGACAATCGGCATGCTACCTCTCACTGCCAGAAGTTTTGAGCTCCGCCAAAATGCTGAGGCATGCAAAATTTTTGAATTGTATACTGTGTCTGTTATTTGTATTTCTGATTTTTTAAGTGATCACCAAAAGCTATTTTATTTCAAGTATATCTGTGTTGCGTAAATCTTGTTTGAAAAGTACATCCAATCTGCCCAGTGTAAAAGCAATTGCAGTCATCACATGAAATTTTATAAATGCATGAATTTGAAAATTTACTGTGTTTCTGGTCAGTTGTATGACAAAGACACATCTGCAAAGTGTGTTAGTTTGGGGGCATAATTTTACTACTCTGGATTTGCAGGAATAATTTTCCATTTATGGGACACTTGCATTGATGCTCCATCACATCATATTTTGTTTTCTTGCTGTCACTGTTCAGATATTTGTTTCCATTTACTTTCATTTGCCTTTTAGTCCTGTAATACATGTAAATTACATCTTTACCTTTATTCTACTTAACATATGCTATTTGTTTAAGGATGTTGAGTTACTTATCTATTTCTTCTTTTGACAAAGGGAGCCATGTCATATTGTGATGGTTCATTGCATTAAATAAGACTTTTTTTGTATCATTGAGTATAGCATGATTTGGAATGGATTACACGGTCTGTAGTGATGGGTTTTCTATAAATGCCAAATGAGTGCTTACTGCTTTTTTTTTGTTATTTGTGGGTCTAGGAAATTTATGCTGTTCTCTTTTTCTCTTGCTACTGTGAAATTAATCTTTGAGTGCATTGAACTTATAATCTGGCCAAAAATGGTTAATGTCATTTTTTTGTCCTTTGTAAGGAAAAATTATATCATCTACGTATCTTTTGAAATAGACAGTGTTTCGTTTAAAAATAGAGAATTTCCAAATACATTGTTATATTTACAATATATGTATGTTGGAATATGAAAGACAGACCGATATCCATGTTCTTGAACTTTATTCTATCTTCTTCCTTTATAATACTAATTTTAGCACCATCGCAATGTGTTCAGTTTTAGAATGATATATGTAGTCCCTTCTTTCTGTTTGAACATTTTGTTAAATTCTGACTACCTTTAAACAGGCAGAAGACAAACAGATTTTGCAGATAGTTAGATGTATTTAAAAAACTGAACAACAGAAAGTCCAGGTTGCAATATTAACAATTGTTGCAAAATTCTGGCCAGAAATAGTGGCTATGTGTACTGGTGTGAATGTGTGTGTGTGTTTTGCTCAACAACCTCTAGAATAGCTTTGCAGCCTATATATATTTGGCTGAAGCGTGTATGGCAGTTTTGACACATATTATTTTACATGGTTACAACTTGTTGCAGTGCAGCAGAATGAGAGGTATTTCATGTTTATATTATATTTTCTATCCTTTGTTTTCCCCCCATGAACCATAGACCTTGCTGTTGGTGGGGAGGCTTGCATGCCTCAGCAATACAGACAGCCATACCGTAGGTGCAACCACAACGGAGGGGTATCTGTTGAGAGGCCAGAAAAACGTGTGGCTCCTGAAGAGGGGCAGCAGCCTTTACAGTAGTTGCAGGGGCAACAGTCTGGGTGATTGACTGATCTGGCCTTGTAACATTAACCAAAACGGCCTTGCTGTGCTGGTACTGCGAATGGCTGAAAGCAAGGGGAAACTACAGCCGTAATTTTTCCTGAGGGCATGCAGCTTTACTGTATGAATAAATGATGATGGCGTCCTCATGGGTAAAATATTCCGGAGGTAAAATAGTCCCCCATTCGGATCTCCGGGCGGGGACTACTCAGGAGGACATCGTTATCAGGAGAAAGAAAACTGGCGTTCTATGGATTGGAGCATGGAATGTCAGATCCCGTAATCGGGCAGGTAGATTAGAAAATTTAAAAAGGGAAATGGATAGGTTAAAGTTAGATATAGTGGGAATTAGTGAAGTTCGGTGGCAGGAGGAACAAGACTTCTGGTCAGGTGAATACAGGGTTATAAATACAAAATCAAATAGGGGTAATGCAGGAGTAGGTTTAATAATGAATAAAAATATAGGAGTTCGGGTAAGCTACTACAATCAACATAGTGAACGCATTATTGTGGCCAAGATAGACACAAAGCCCACGCCTATTACAGTAGTACAAGTTTATATGCCAACTAGCTCCGCAGATGATGAAGAAATTGAAGAAATGTATGATGAGATAAAAGAAATTATTCAGATAGTGAAAGGAGACGAAAGTTTAATAGTCATGGGTGACTGGAATTCAATAGTAGGAAAAGGAAGAGGAGGAAACGTAGTAGGTGAATATGGATTGGGGCTAAGAAATGAAAGAGAAAGCCGCCTGGTAGAAATTTGCACAGAGCACAACTTAATCATAGCTAACACTTGGTTCAAGAATCATAAAAGGAGGTTGTATACATGGAAAAAGCCTGGAGATACTGACAGGTTTCAGATAGATTGTATAATGGTAAGGCAGAGATTTAGGAATCAGGTTTTAAATTGTAAGACATTTCCAGGGGCAGATGTGGACTCTGACCACAATCTATTGGTTATGAACTGTAGATTAAAACTGAAGAAACTGCAAAAAGGTGGGAATTTAAGGAGATGGGACCTGGATAAACTGGCTAAACCAGAGGTTGTACAGAGTTTCCGGAAGAGCATAAGGGAACAATTGACAAGAATGGGGGAAAGAAATACAGTAGAAGAAGAATGGGTAGCTTTGAGGGATGAAGTAGTGAAGGCAGCAGAGGATCAAGTAGGTAAAAAGACGAGGGCTAGTAGAAATCCTTGGGTGACAGAAGAAATACTGAATTTAATTGATGAAAGGAGAAAATATAAAAATGCAGTAAATGAAGCAGGCAAAAAGGAATACAAACGTCTCAAAAATGAGATCGACAGGAAGTGCAAAATGGCTAAGCAGGGATGGCTAGAGGACAAATGTAAGGATGTAGAGACTTATCTCACTAGGGGTAAGATAGATACTGCCTACAGGAAAATTAAAGAGACCTTTGGAGAAAAAAGAACCACTTGTATGAACATCAAGAGCTCAGATGGAAACCCAGTTCTAAGCAAAGAATGGAAAGCAAAAAGGTGGAAGAAGTATATAGAGGGACTATACAAGGGCGATGTACTTGAGGGCAATGTTATAGAAAGGGAAGAGGATGTAGATGATGAAATGGGAGATATGATACTGCGTGAAGAATTTGATAGAGCACTGAAAGACCTAAGTCGAAACAAGGCTCCCGGAGTAGACAACATTCCATTAGAACTACTGACAGCCTTGGGAGCCAGTCCTGACAAAACTCTACCATCTGGTGAGCAAAATGTATGAGACAGGCGAAATACCCTCAGACTTAAAGAAGAATATAATAATTCCAATCCCAAAGAAAGTAGGCGTTGACTGATGTGAAAATTACCAAACTATCAGTTTAATAAGTCATGGCTGCAAAATACTAACGTGAATTCTTTACAGATGAATAGAAGCCAACCTCGGGGATGATCAGTTTGGATTCCGTAGAAATATGGGAACACATGAGGCAATACTGACCCTACGACTTATCTTAGAAGCTAGATTAAGAAAAGGCAAACCTACGTTTCTAGCATTTGTAGACTTGGAGAAAGCATTTGACAAAGTTGACTGGAATACTCTCTTTCAAATTCTGAATGTGGCAGGGGTAAACTACAGGGAGTGAAAGGCTATTTACAATTTGTACAGAAACCAGATGGCAATTATAAGAGTTGAGGGAACATGAAAGGGAAGTAGTGGTTGGGAAGGGAGTGAGACAGGGTTGTAGCCTCTCCCCGATGTTATTCAATCTGTATATTGAGCAAGCAGTAAAGGAAACAAAAGAAAAATTTGGAGTAGGTATTAAACCCATGGAGAAGAAAGAAAAACTTTAAGGTTCGCCGATGACATTGTAATTCTGTCAGAGACAGCAAAGGACTTGGAAGAGCAGTTGAACGGAATGGATAGTGTCTTGAAGGGAGGATATAAGATGACATCAGCAAAAGCAAAATGAGGATAATGGAATGTAGTCGAATTAAATCGGGTGATGCTGAGGGAATTATATTAGGAAATGAGACACTTAAAGTAGTAAAGGAGTTTTGCTATTTGGGGAGCAAAATATGTGATGATGGTCGAAGTAGAGAGGATATAAAATGTAGACTGGCAATGGCAAGGAAAGCGTTTCTGAAGAAGAGAAATTTGTTAACATTGAGTATAGATTTAAATGTCAGGAAGTCGTTTCTGAAAGTATTTGTATGAAGTGTAGCCATGTATGGAAGTGAGACGTGGACGATAAATAGTTTGGACAAGAAGAGAATAGAAGCTTTTGAAATGTGGTGCTACAGAAGAATGCTGAAGATTAGATGGGTAGATTATGTAACTAATGAGGAAGTATTGAATAGGATTGGGGAGAAGAGGAGTTTGTGGCACAACTTGACAAGAAGAAGGGATCGGTTGGTAGGACATGTTCTGAGGCATCAAGGGATCACCAATTTAGTATTGGAGGGCAGCGTGGAGGGTAAAAATCATAGAGGGAGACCAAGAGATGAATACACTAAACAGATTCAGAAGGATGTAGGCTGCAGTACGTATTGGGAGATGAAGAAGCTTGCACAGGATAGAGTAGCATGGAGAGCTGCATCAAACCAGTCTCAGGACTGAAGACCACAACAACAACATCCTTTGTTTTAATCTCTTACTGTAGTAAATAGTATTTTTTTTCTTTTGCTTCTATAGTAGCACTTGAAGATGGTTGTTTAGCCAATACCAGTAATTCTGTTCAAAAAAATTTGAGATCAAGATAATTACGTAAAAAATTATGATCACGTGCATGGTGGTGCTGCAGATCCCTGCATGCTGGTCATGTTGTTACATCCTCTTCACTGTGATAAGCATTGAAATTATTCTCTTCCGTTGAAGCTTTGTGGTCCTCTCGTGGCTCTTCTGCTCTCTTGAACCTCCCAGCATTGATCTGGATCTCTGGACTGTAGTAGGGTCTCTGCTTCTTCATGTGGATTAAATGGACATCTCTGTGATTTGTCATGTTGATGGTTGGTCATAATCATTGAATTCATATTGATACCTGACAAGCAATGAGGGATGTGATACTGCCTGAAATAGTGCTTTAGTAACTTTTCCAATAGTCCCACTTTCTGCCACGTGTAAAGATCAAACCAAGTCTTCAATAGTCCCACTTTCTGCCAGGTGTAAAGATCAAACCAAGTCTTCAGGGCTATATGTCTCTGGTCAGTGCTTATCCCTGTAGTGAACTCAGTCCTACTGGGCATCCAGGGTCTGTTTATGAGCCAGTTGTCTTGCTTCTTTGGTACTAGTGATGAGTTGTTTAACATTGTCATCCTGAGTATCATCTAGTTGAAATGGAAGCAGTATACCTATTGTCATTTCGCCCTTGCAACCATTGTGTGGAACGATTAGTATGAAGTCGTTCCCCATTAATTGATCAGAATTCTCCTTTGGTTCGATCCTCATTCTTCAGAGCATCCACCATTTTCAGCAGTGCTGGATTTCCATCTGTTCAGCAGCAATGTCATCTAATGCAATAATAACTGAGATTTCATCTGCGATGCTGTGTACTGTCAGAGGATTCCCGAAAAGGCGGTCAACATCCTTAGGTCTGCATCTGTTTTTGTATACCGCTGTGACGTAGTGCTCCTGAAATCTCAGTGCCCTCCTCGCGAGCCAGCCTGACGGATGCTTGAGCCTATTCATCCAGCATAGCAAATGGTGATCTGTCACAATGCTGAATTTGTTGCCAAATAAATATGGCCAGATTTTGTTGAGGTCCCAGACAACTTAAAGGCATTCTTTCTGGTTGTGGAGTAGTTCATCTTGCTCTTGGAGAGTACTCTGGAAGAATAAGTTCTCCTTTTCAGCACCTTCCAGAATTTGTACTAGACCTGCACCTGTCCCATAACTACTATCTTTGGTGTGAAGTTCTGTCTCAGCATTCTCATCATACAATGCTAGGACTGTAGAAGATGTTATAAGGACAAGGGAAGATCTTTCGTTCACCCTGGTTCCAGGAAAATTTGGGGCCCACAGCAGTAGTTCTTGCACCTTGATACAGAATTCCATTGTAAATCACCAGTAGTACAAGCACATTCCAAAAAAATGTCTCACATCATGAATGTGCTGAGAGTTGGGAAAAACTGCAATTGCTGCTATTTTCTCTGGATTGGTACAGTCTCCATTGCCATTAACTAGATGCTCCAAGATTTTTATTTCTTGGGCAATGAAGAGGCATTCTTTTTTTCAGATTCATGTGGAGGCTTGCTGACTGAGCATACTTCAACATGGTTGTCAGGCAGCTTAGACATTCTTCAAATGTCGTTGAAAAAACAATAGTGTCATCCGGATAGCACAGACGCATTCTCCACTTAAAGCAGGAATGTAGGCTCTCTATCACACATTCAAAGTCGGCTGGAGTGTTACAAAGTCCAAATGGCACAACTACAAATTCATAGAGGCCATCAGGGGTTATGAAGGCAGCCTGTTCCCAGACAGCATTGTCAGCCTTGATTTGCAAGTAGCCTGTCTGCATGTCCATAGTTGAGAAATATTGTGCTCCTTCCAAGCAATCTAGGGTGTCATCAGTGCATAGCAATTGATGGATGTCTTTTTTGTGATTTTGTTCAGTTGTCAATAGTCAATGTAGAAATGCTGTGTGCCATCCTTCTTCTTCATAAGAACCACAGAAGAGGATCAAGGACTCTGAAGATTCAGTGACATAGTCTTGCAGCATATTCTCCTTACTTCTGGATTATCCAGTATTCAGCTGCCAGGACCCTGTACAAGCACTGTCTGAATGGTGTGGATCGCCAGTGCTGATATTGTGTTTTACTATGGGCTGCTTCATTTGCCTTTTCTCTGATCTTGATTTGAAAGCAATCAAAAATTGACGCAGAACAGACACTGACATACCTCGGTCAGGCCAGATCCTATTGGTAGTTAAATAGTAGCTTACCCCTCTATGTTGTCTGTTTCAGTAGCAGCACAAGATTCTTCGTTGATGACACTAAGCCACCCTTTCTGGATTGGTCCAGCTGTCCCTACACACATACATTTAGGAATGGGTTGTGGCTGCTTGAACAATTAGCAATCCAAAGTTCTCCTTGACCATATACGATGCTTATGATCATCACTGGCATGCAGATCTCTTTTTTTGAGCCTGAGTAGCTTTTTGCATTCAACAAAAGCCTCACAGTTCAACTCAAAATCTCAATGGAGAGGTGGAATTTTGTGTTATTGATAATGGTGGAATAATAACATATTCAGTGACAGAAAACTGCCCAGAGGAATTTTCAGTATGTGTACTTCTTGGAAAAGCTTTGTCAGTCTGGAGCTCTGACTTGCCACAGTCCATGGCAACCTGCGGTGCCTGCAGAAAATCTGAACCAAGAATAACATTGTAACTATATTCTGCTAAAACAACAGATTTGAAAGGCTACATTTTGTCATTAATGATTATTCTTGCAGTACATATACCTGACGGCTGCACATATTTTCCAATTCTGACTTTCAGCACAATTGCACTTGTATCATTGAATCTAGTCTTCTTGAGCCAAGGCTGTTTTCCATTCCGCCTCACCTCCATAGATGGTTGCCTCGCTCATTCTTCCTCTATTCTGGCACCTCTGTCCAGTGACAGGAAATGCCTATGACCACATACACAGTACAGTGATAGGCTTTGTCCCATAGTTCACCAATAATCATGTACAGTTGAGTGACGTGAGTAGGACTGTTGTGACGGTTGACATTGTGTGACATAATAGGTACTGCACACCAGTCTTCTCCCTCTGCAGTAGCATGCAACAAGTCCAGGTCACCCAAAGGGGAAACATACCAGTATGTTGTTCCCCATTCTCAAAATGTCTGCTTTTCTGTGGGGGTGTTGTATTTTTGGTGGAGGAGTTGGTTGTAAGTGCTTTGTTCAGATGCTGGGTTGTCGTTTGACAGTTGTGGCATAAGTTTGAGTTGGGTGAGTCCACTCCTCAGGGCATGTTCAACTAGCGGCAGAGATTGGTGCTAAGGATGAATATGGGGTCGACATTCACAGGTGCTATATCTTGTGTACTCAGTCTGGCAGTTTTGGCTGCCATACACTACTGTACCTCTTTCCTTACTAAATGGCATATGAAAAGGTGAGCTCACAGCAGTCTTCCATGACTGCCCTAGGGACAACATTCGGCAGTCTGTCACACCTCTTTCATCTGATACTATTTCTGTTCTCGATTCACATGCCCCACTTGATGAATTCCTCTGTTGAGACATCCTTTGCCAGAAGAGCTTGTTCATGTCTTCTGTGACTTGTTTCATGAAGTTTGAAATTTTGTCAGTTTTTGTCATATGTGGATTTATGAAGTGGCATAGTGTTAAAACATCTGCATTTGTGACCGTGTTGTTCCCCCATGAAAGTGAGCCCTGTTATTCAGTTGTCTTTTCGATAATCAGACTAGGTGCTTATTGGCACCAAACATGTTCTTCAGTCAAGCGTGCAATTTTTCCTAGCTGTTTGAGTGCCTCTCCATTGTTCTTGAACCACTGCTGGACTGTGCCAGCTGTGTAAAAGTACACATTTGCCGAGCACATCAGTGTCATTCCATCCTTTGTATTTGGTGTCTCTGTCAAAACTTTTCAGCCAATTCATCAGATCCCAACCAGGGTTTGCAGAAAACTCTGATGGATGCCTGATGTCTTGGGATCTGTCTGTCTCCTGAATATATGGATCTTAGGATAGTTTTCAAATCAAATGATTCTGAACACTATGGGACTTAACACCTGAGGTCATCAGTCCCCTAGACTTAGAACTACTTAGACCTAACTAACCTAAGGACATCACACACATCCATGCCTGAGGCAGGATTCGGACCTGCGACCGTTGCAGCAGCACAGTTCCGGACTGAAGCGCCTAGAAGCGCTCAGCCACAGCGGCCAGCATAGTTTTCATGTTGCATAATTGGAGCCACGGTGATGTAAATGTTTTGAAGCAGCTGGTTGCTCTACCAAAACAATGTCATGTCAAAACCACAATCAAATCCAAATCTGAAGGCAGGGTCTTCAGTGAAGTACAACACTGAACTCGTGGGCAGATAGTACAGCTGTGTATACAAACAGACATATAGGACTCCTGACACACCATTGGGGAAAAAAGGGTCTCTGCTGCCCACCCTCCCCTAACCCCCCAAGACTTGAAATAAATGTATTTATTATTTTACTTAACAAGGACACTGATCAGCCAGAACATTATGACCACTGACCTACTATCAATATAAACCCATCCAGGTGATAGCAGCATCACCCGGTGAGGAATCACTGCTATTCAGGCACACACACACACACACACACACACACACACACACACACACACACACACACGGTGCATGTAGTATCAGTGAGCATGCTGTCCATGTGTAAGAACAAGTACTTCAGAAATCCACGACTTGTTGGGTGTTTGAGGGGTGCTGTGTTGAGTGTCTTCAAAATGTGGTTGGGATGTCGAACGTTGTAGGCTAAGCAGACTAGTAAAACAGGACAGGTGGTGAACAGTGGTGGAAGTAGCATCAAACTTTAATGCTGCGCTCATGACAAGTGTGTCTGAACACACAGTTCTCTGAACACTCCTAACTATGAGCCTCCACAGCTGACAACCCACGGATGTGCCAATGTTAACACCACAACATCGGTAACTGTGACTTAAATGGACATGTGACCTTCAGAGCTAGACGTTGGTATAGTGGCAGAGCAGATGCATGGTCTGATGACTCACAATACCTTCATCGTGCTGATGGAAGGGTGTGAATCTGTCATCTTCCAGGGGAACAGCTCCTTGGCATTTGTACTGTGGGATGGAGACAGGCGGCTCCATTGTGTTCTGGGGACATTCACATGGGCAACCATGGGTCCAGTGCAAGGCACCATGGTGGCAAAGGAGTATTGTACACTGGTTGCAAACCTTGTGCACCTCTTCATGACAGTCGTGTTTCCCAAAGGTACTAGTATTTTTCGATGAGATAAGGCACCGTGTCACAAGGCCAGACATGTGATGGAGTGGTTCAAGGAACACAATGGTGAGTTCCAATTGATGAGCTGGCCCCCCAGTCTGCCATAACTGAATCCAATTGAACACTT
This sequence comes from Schistocerca nitens, assembly GCF_023898315.1. NCBI lineage: Eukaryota > Metazoa > Arthropoda > Insecta > Orthoptera > Acrididae > Schistocerca > Schistocerca nitens. The sequence goes on from NC_064617.1 coordinate 692,504,838, forward strand.
CTGGGATGTAATTGAATGTTGTGTCAGAGCTAATCCTACCTCCTCCCCCCTCCCCTCCCTGGAATTTACAGGAATTAAGTGACTTTTGTGGGCAGATTGGTGCCCTCCAGTGACTTACCAAGGCCTCACTGCTTCCATGCCATGATGCATTGCTGCCATTATCTGTGCCAGTGGTGAACATACCATCTATTAGGTAGGTGATCATAATGTTCTGGCTGATCAGTGTTACTTGCATTACATTTAGAAAGGTACTAGGGTCAAAATACTGATTATTTAAATAATGAGCTGTTTTTCTTCCTTGCCCTGTCATTTGCAAACAAGTACTTGATTTCTTTTAGCAACTTGCACAATTCTGGAAGAGACTAAGACTCATTTTCATTCTTTACATCAGAGATGAACTTCTGAGGTGTAAACATTCAAGTACAAATGCTGAATTTTCAAGATCTGAACTGTTGATTTGCTGAAGCCGGGATGACACTTCTTGGATTTCAAGTGGACTTAGCTTCTTCAAGCCTGACAAAAACATAAATGGTTCACTGAAGTCCATATAAGAAGAAACTCTTCGTATTCAGTTCTTCAATCAATTTATCTAAATTCAGAGAGGAAGGATACCTGCATCTTGTCTGATTCATTAGTTTCATTAATGTTTGAATCAGATTCATCAAAGAATTCTTTTTTTCTCTAATGGCATTTCTTACTCACTTGCCATTTCATTTAATAGACTAAACCTAACTGTGTTCAGTTGTCCACTTGAAAATCATTCAGGGTGCATCTGCTACTCTCTGCTGTTAGAGGCCTATGCGTGGTGTAAATAAGTTAACAAAACTGTGATGATAAGTTAATTAATCATTTGACTCCCAGAAATTATAAAATATGCCTGGAAAGTTTAAATAAATACATTATTTTGTTTATGAACAGAGGAAAATGTGCATGAATGTCTTTCCTTAAGGTTTTTTTTTAGCAAAGTTAACAAAACCATGCTGGTAGGATGTACCTAAATGACGCAGTGTAGCATAATTATCAGTCAAAAATGAAACATGTAAGAGTGCTCTCTCATAACTTATAAAAGCAATCGATTAACATCACTATATCAAGCTATTTTTTACCTTTACTAATAGTATCAAGAATAAATGACACTAAGTAACACACATCTGTGTCTGCATCAACTAATATTTGAAGATTCCAGAAATGATAAATGCAAAATAACAAAAAATTGCTGATAGTTGTGTTTGAACTGGAGACCTACAGCATGGCAGCATGGCTAACCACTATGCCACAGTACATGCACCACAGCTCACAGTAGTATGGCTTCTGTGTCAATTTGACCTGCTGTTTGCACTTGAGCTGGTGTTCTGGGTAATGAGAGACGGAAACTGTTGAGGAAAGACTGGAGCAAGTAGTGTAGGATGACAAAAATAGTCAAAAGAGATTAGAGTTGAAGATGAAAGCAACAATAAACAAGGAATGAAATGTAATGTTTTAATGGGAAGAGAGGAGGGGGAGACTGCTGAAGAAATTTAGGTGAGGGAAAGAGAGTGAAGAGAATGTATTGTAATAGGAGGAGAACTGTTATTTTCTGAGTAATGACTAACAATTGTTTACAGTTCCCCCTGTGTTTACTTTAAAGTTGTATTTGTTTTTGACAGTTTCTTGCCTGACCAAATTAATCCATTGAAACAATTGGAGTTCCATATTTTTCAGTTTTAAAACAAGAATTATCAGATATTCATTGGCATATCAGGAATTTCATATGTATTGAATTATTGATTCATTCATTTATGGATACATACATACACACATCATGTTACAGAGATATCAGTGTGAAGAAGAATCTTCATAGTCATGGAACGGGTCAAGAGCACTTTATTTGAGGAGCTTCTGTATGCTAAAATAACTACCAATTATCATTTATGGTAGTTTGCTTGCTTATATGATATTAATTAAGAGTGTGGTTAAAAAAAGGGACGTGTAAGTGAATAAATAAGTGAAGAGTATTCTGGCAACTATCTCACTTGAGTCATATCTGCTTATGTCTGTGAGATGCTACACAAAATTTGTGTAAAAAGTCATGTAAATCCCAACTTGGGGCAAGCTTTTCAACTTAACATCACATCAGTGGATGATGTATTACTTTTACTGTTTGTTGATTTAAGAAACTCCATATTGGACCTCAGAAGACTGAAGTGGATCACTGCACTTCTTCCCACTGCAGAAAATAAGTTCAGATACTAACCTAGAATTGAACATGAGTCATCCTTGTCCTCTGACAGGGTGTATATGCCTCAGAACAACTGGGAAATGTGTGAAAACCCAGCGAATTTTTTCATCCAGGAAAATCCTGGGAATCTTTTAGAATTCTGGGAATTTTTCACTGTTTTAGTTCTCGGTTAAATTTTTGTAATTTTTACTGGTAAGAACTGATACTCCAATAGAGAATTTTACTTTATCCCACTACTGCAGACTAATACTGCAGCAGTAAAACATAAGCAAGAGAATAACACCAAAATAAATCTTAAGTTGCAAAGAAAATGCACCATTTACAACAACAAAATGTAGTGCATACACATGCGTCTGCCAGCAGCAAAACATGTCTAAAGGCTTTAGGATGAAGATTATGCAGTACTTCATAACAACAAACTGTTCTTGATGAGCGTGACATCACAACTGTTTATATTTGTAGCAGGTTCCTGCAAACTATTGTGAATGGCTGTTTGAAAAGCATTACTTTCAAAGTAAATTTCCTTTTATGCAAGATGAATTATGTTATGTGAGAGAATATGAGATGAATTTCTTAAATTGCAGAGCATTTGACTCTCATTCAAAACTTAACACTTTCAGGACTAGCAACTTTGGGCCCAGAGGACCAGCCATTTATGCCATTATTTAAAATTTTACACATACATTTGTGTTTGATATATCTTAAAGTCTAACACTCGCTAAAAGAGATCAAGTTTCAAGGTTAGTTTTCCATATTTCTTTTAATTTTTTGTATATAACAAATTATGCAAAAGGAATGACAAAAAGTATAATTATCCTTAAAAAAGTGTGAGTTGAGGTCTTGAGCAATTTCACACAGAATTAGCTTCTCTCTGGAAAAGTTGAAGTGCTAAACGGAACATGTATTTGGTCAGGTTACCCACAAAATGTTGGGTGCTTAGCACTGAAATTTATAATCCTGCTTGTCAGAAATATTCAGCTGCTTCAATTTAAGCTGTACTTTTAGGATCCTGCCTGACCACACCCTCGAAGAAAAAAACAACAAACAGATTTTTGACGATCAATATTATATGTGAATGCTTAGCTCGTCTTGTAGCTATACTGTATGTATCTTAATTTAACCATTACTTTTCCTAATTAATTGTTCATGTTACTTTAAGGTTTCTTAAAGTGACGGGAAGTTCTACACCAGTGTATGAAACCTTTGATAAATTTTACAGCTCTGAGGGTAATTATATTGTCAATTAACACAGAAAAACCTGACGTATTGCATATTTTCACCCTGGAAAAAGTGTATTTTTAATCAGGAAATCTCTTCTTCTTCTTCTTCTTCTTCTTCTTGTCTCTCTCTTTTTTTTACCTGCGTATACACCCTGGCTGATGTTGACTATTAGATGATGAACACAGTTCATGTTAGAATAATATAGTATCAGTAATAGTATATTCAGTGTCTCTTTGGGCAATGTAAGTCCATCCATTCATCCATCTTTATGATGATGTTCTCACACCAAAAATTTAAAACAAACTGATGAATGGCATGTGGAATATAACAAATTATTCTCGTTTAAGATGATACTGGCAAGAGCATTATTTAGATCAATTATAGGTGAAGGATTCTCAGTTAATGAGAGAAGCAAAAGACAAGCATATTGTTAATGAGAAAATATGAATATTGTTGGTAATATAAAGACTATCTGTTGTTTGAATTTTTAAATCATCTACATCTACATCTAGATCTGTACTCTGCAAACCACCATGAAGTATATGGGAGAGAGTATGTCATGAACCAGTTATTAGATTTTCTTCCTGTTCCATTGATATATGGAGCACGGGACAAACGATTGTTTGGATGCCTCTATGCATGCTGTAATTATTCTAGTCTTGTGCCCATGATTCTTACGTGAGCGATACATAGGGGGTTTTACTATATTCAAAGGGTTGTCATTTAAAAACCAATTCTTGAAACTTCATTAGCGGACTTTCTTGGGTTAGTTACACCTAGTTTCAGGAGTCTGCCTGTTCAGTTTCATCTCTGTGACACTCTCCCACAGGTCAAACTAACCTGTGACCATTTATGCTTCTCTGTATACTTTCAATATCTCCTGTTCATCCTTCTTGGTGTGTCCCACACACTTGAGTAATATTCTAGACTAGGTCACACAAGTGATTTATAAGCAATCTCATTTGTAGACTGATTGCACTTCCCCAGTATTCTACCAATAAACCAAAGTCTACCACGTGGTTTACCCACTGAGCCTGTGTTATGCCCATGTGTTTGTCTGAGTTGGCCGACTCTGACAGTGACCCATTGATATTATAGACATAGGATATTACATTTTTTCGTTTTGTAAAGTACACAGTCTTACATTTATGAACATTTAAAGCTAGTTGCTACTCTTTGCAACTTTTTGAAATATTATCGAGATCTGACTGAATATTTATGCAGCTTCTTTCAGATAGTACTTCATTATAGATAATTGCATCACCTGCAAAAAAGCCTGAGGTTACTATTAATATTGTCTGCAAGGTTGTTAATATACAGCAGGAACAGCAATGATCCTAACACACTTCCCTGTGGCACACTCAAAGCTACTTTTACATCTGACAATGATACTCCATCCAAGACAACATGCTGTGTCCTTCCTACCAAAAAGTATCCAGTCCAGTCACAAATTTCAGTAGATTCCCCACATGGTCGAACTTTCGACAATAACAATAGGTGTGGTACTGAGTGAAATGCTTTTCTGAAATCAAGAAATACTGCATCTATCTGACAGTCTTGATCCAAAGCTTTCAGTGTGTCATGTGAGAAAAGGGCAAGTTGGGTTTCACATGACCAAAGTCTTCAGAATTCATGCTGGTTGGCATGGAGGAGTTCATTATGTTTAAGTTCAGAATGTTTTCTAAGATTCTACAAGAAATTGATGTCAAGGATATTGGATGGTAGTTTTGTGGATCCCCTTCTTGTAGATGGTTATGACCTGTGTTTTTTCCAATTACTGGGCATGGTTTTTTGTTCAAGGAATCTATGGTAGATTAGGGTTAAAAGAGGGGCCAACTTGGTGACAAATTCAGTACAGAATCTGATAGGGGTTCCTTCAGACCCTGGAACTTTGTTCAGTTTTAATGATTTCAGCTGTTTCTCAATACCACTGACACTAATACTGATTTCACTCACCTTTCTGGTTATTTTTTTGTGGGTCATCAGTCTTCAGACTGGTTTGTGAGGCCTGCCATGAATTCCTCTCCTGTGCCAACCTCGTCATCTCAGAGTAGCACTTGCAACCCATGTCCTCAATTATTTGTTGGATGTATTCTGATCTCTGTCTTCCTTTGCAATTTTTTCCCTCTACAGCTTCCTCTAGTACCATGGAATTCAGTCCCTCATGTCTTAAGAGGCGTCCTATCATCCTGTCCTTTCTCCTTATCAGCGTTTTCCACATATTCCTTTCCTCTCCAATTATGCACAGAACCTCCTTAATTCTTACCTTATCAGTCCACCTAATTTTCAAAATGGTTCAAATGGCTCTGAGCTCTATGGGACTTAACATCTGAGGTCATCAGCCCCCTAGACTTAGAACTACTTAAACGTAACTAACCTAAGGACAGCACACACATCCATGCCCGAGGCAGGATTCAAACCTGCGACTATAGCAGCAGTGCAGTTCCGGACTGAAGTGCCTAGAACCGCTTGGCCACAATGGCTGGCACCTAATTTTCAGCATTTGTCTGTAGCACCACATCTCAAATGTTTTGATTCTCTTCTGTCCTGGTTTTCCTGCAGTCCGTGTTTAACTGCTATACAATGCTGTACTCCAGAGGTACATTCCCAGAAATTTCTTCCTCAAATTAAGGCCTATGTTTGATACTAGTAGACTTCTCTTGGCCAGGAATGCCCTTTTTGCCATTGCTAGTATGCTTTTGATGTGCTCCTTGCTCCGTCAGCCATTGGTTATTTTCTGCCTAGTTAGCAGAATTCCTTAACTTCCTCTACTTCGTGACCATCAATCCTGATGTTAAGTTTCTCACTGTTCTCATTTCTGCTACTTCTCATTACTTTTGTCTTTTTACTCTCAGTCCACATTCTGTACTCATTAGATGGTTCATTCCATTCAGGAGATCATGTAATTCTTTTTCACTTTCACTCAGGATAGCAATGTCATCAGCGAATCATATCATTGATTTCCTCTCACCTTGAATTTGGATTCCACTCCTGAACATGTCTTTTATTTCAGTCATTGCTTCTTCAATATTCAGATTGAATAGTAGGGGTGAAAGACTACATCCCTGCCTTACACCCTTTTTAATCCAAGCACTTCGTTCTTGGTCACCTACTCTTATTATTCCCTCCTAGCTCTTGTACATATCATGTATTACCCGTCTCTCCCTATAGCTTCCCCTATTTTTCTCAGCATTTTGAACATATTGCACAATTTTACATTGTCAAATGCTTTTTCTAGTTGGACATTTCCTATGAACGTGCCTTGATTTTTCTTTGGTCTTAGTTTCATTATCAACTGCAATGTTAGAATTGCCTCTCTCGTGCCTTAACTTTTTCTAAAGCCAAACTGATCATCATCACACATCCTCAATTTTCTTTTCCATCCTTCTGTATATTATTCTTGTCAGCAATTTGGATGCATGACCTGTTAAGTGGATTGTGTGATAATTCTTGCACTTGTCAGCTCTTCCAGTCTTTGGGATTGAGTGGAAAATATTTTTCTGAAAGTCAGATGGTACGTCACCAAACTCATACATTCTACATACCAACATGAATAATTGTTTTGTTGCCACTTCCCCCACTGATTTTAGAAATTCTGATGGAATGTTAACTGTACCTTCTGCCTTATTTGATCTTAAGTCCCCCCCATGAACCATGGACCTTGCCGTTGGTGGGGAGGCTTGCGTGCCTCAGCGATACAGATGGCCGTACCGTAGGTGCAACCACAACGGAGGGGTATCTGTTGAGAGGCCAGACAAACATGTGGTTCCTGAAGAGGGGCAGCAGCCTTTTCAGTAGTTGCAGGGGCAACAGTCTGGATGATTGACTGATCTGGCCTTGTAACATTAACCAAAACGGCCTTGCTGTGCTGGTACTGCGAACGGCTGAAAGCAAGGGGAAACTACAGCCGTAATTTTTCCCGAGGACATGCAGCTCTACTGTATGATTAAATGATGATGGCGTCCTCTTGGGTAAAATATTCCGGAGGTAAAATAGTCCCCCATTCGGATCTCCGGGCGGGGACTACTCAAGAGGACGTCGTTATCAGGAGAAAGAAAACTGGCGTTCTACGGATCGGAGCGTGGAATGTCAGATCACTTAATCGGGCAGGTAGGTTAGAAAATTTGAAAAGGGAAATGGATAGGTTAAAGTTAGATATAGTGGGAATTAGTGAAGTTCGGTGGCAGGAGGAACAAGACTTTTGGTCAGGTGATTACAGGGTTATAAATACAAAATCAAATAGGGGTAATGCAGGAGTAGGTTTAATAATGAATAAAAAAATAGGAGTGCGGGTTAGCTACTACAAACAGCATAGTGAACGCATTATTGTGGCCAAGATAGACACAAAGCCCATGCCTACTACAATAGTACAAGTTTATATGCCAACTAGCTCTGCAGATGATGAAGAAATAGATGAAATGTATGACGAGATAAAAGAAATTATTCAGGTAGTGAAGGGAGACGAAAATTTAATAGTCATGGGTGACTGGAATTCGTCAGTAGGAAAAGGGAGAGAAGGAAACATAGTAGGTGAATATGGATTGGGGTGAGGAAATGAAAGAGGAAGCCGCCTTGTAGAATTTTGCACAGAGCATAACTTAATCATAGCTAACACTTGGTTCAAGAATCATGAAAGGAGGCTGTATACATGGAAGAAGCCAGGAGATACTGACAGGTTTCAGATAGATTATATAATGGTAAGACAGAGATTTAGGAACCAGGTTTTAAATTGTAAGACATTTCCAGGGGCAGATGTGGATTGTGACCACAATCTATTGGTTATGAACTGCAGATTGAAACTGAAGAAACTGCAAAAAGGTGGGAATTTAAGGAGATGGGACCTGGATAAACTGAAAGAACCAGAGGTTGTAGAGAGTTTCAGGGAGAGCATAAGGGGACAATTGACAGGAATGGGGGAAAGAAATACAGTAGAAGAAGAATGGGTAGCTCTGAGGGATGAAGTGGTGAAGGCAGCAGAGGATCAAGTAGGTAAAAAGACGAGGGCTAATAGAAATCCTTGGGTAACAGAAGAAATATTGAATTTAATTGATGAAAGGAGAAAATATAAAAATGCAGTAAATGAAGCAGGCAAAAAGGAATACAAACGCCTCAAAAATGAAATTGACAGGAAGTGCAAAATGGCTAAGCAGGGATGGCTAGAGGACAAATGTAAGGATGTAGAGGCTTGTCTCACTAGGGGTAAGATAGATACTGCCTACAGGAAAATTAAAGAGACCTTTGGAGAGAAGAGAACCACTTGTATGAATATCAAGAGCTCAGATGGAAACCCAGTTCTAAGAAAAGAAGGGAAGGCAGAAAGGTGGAAGGAGTATATAGAGGGTTTATACAAGGGAGATGTACTCGAGGACAATATTATGGAAATGGAAGAGGATGTAGATGAAGACGAAATGGGAGATAAGATACTGCGTGAAGAGTTTGACAGAGCACTGAAAGACCTGAGTCGAAACAAGGCCCCGGGAGTAGACAACATTCCACTAGAACTACTGATGGCCTCGGGAGAGCCAGTCATGACAAAACTCTACCATCTAGTGAGCACGATGTATGAGACAGGTGAAATACCCTCAGACTTCAAGAAGAATATAATAATTCCAATCCCAAAGAAAGCAGGTGTTGACAGATGTGAAAATTACCGAACTATCAGTTTAATAAGTCACAGCTGCAAAATACTAACGCGAATTCTTTACAGACGAATGGAAAAACTAGTAGAAGCGGACCTCGGGGAAGATCAGTTTGGATTCCGTAGAAATGTTGGAACACGTGAGGCAATACTGACCTTACGACTTATCTTGGAAGAAAGATTAAGAAAAGGCAAACCTACGTTTCTAGCATTTGTAGACTTAGAGAAAGCTTTTGACAATGTTGACTGGAATACTCTCTTTCAAATTCTGAAGGTGGCAGGGGTAAAATACAGAGAGCGAAAGGCTATTTACAATTTGTACAGAAACCAGATGGCAGTTATAAGAGTCGAGGGGCATGAAAGGGAAGCAGTGGTTGGGAAAGGAGTGAGACAGGGTTGTAGCCTCTCCCCGATGTTATTCAGTCTGTATATTGAGCAAGCAGTAAAGGAAACAAAAGAAAAGTTCGGAGTAGGTATTATAATTCATGGAGAAGAAGTAAAAACTTTGAGGTTCGCCGATGACATTGTAATTCTGTCAGAGATAGCAAAGGACTTGGAAGAGCAGTTGAACGGAATGGACAATGTCTTGAAAGGAGGATATAAGATGAACATCAACAAAAGCAAAACGAGGATAATGGAATGTAGTCAAATTAAGTCGGGTGATGCTGAGGGAATTAGATTAGGAAATGAGACACTTAAAGTAGTAAAGGAGTTTTGCTATTTAGGGAGTAAAATAACCGATGATGGTCGAAGTAGAGAGGATATAAAATGTAGACTGGCAATGGCAAGGAAAGCGTTTCTGAAGAAGAGAAATTTGTTAACATCGAGTATAGATTTAGGTGTCAGGAAGTCGTTTCTGAAAGTATTTGTATGGAGTGTAGCCATGTATGGAAGTGAGACATGGACGATAACTAGTTTGGACAAGAAGAGAATAGAAGCTTTCGAAATGTGGTGCTACAGAAGAATGCTGAAGATAAGGTGGGTAGATCACGTAACTAATGAGGAGGTATTGAATAGGATTGGGGAGAAGAGAAGTTTGTGGCACAACTTGACTAAAAGAAGGGATCGGTTGGTAGGACATGTTTTGAGGCATCAAGGGATCACAACTTTAGCATTGGAGGGCAGCGTGGAGGGTAAAAATCGTAGAGGGAGACCAAGAGATCAATACACTAAGCAGATTCAGAAGGATGTAGGTTGCAGTAGGTACTGGGAGATGAAGAAGCTTGCACAGGATAGAGTAGCATGGAGAGCTGCATCAAACCAGTCTCAGGACTGAAGACCTCAACAACAACAACAAGTCCTCCAAAGCTCTTGTAAATTCCGATTCTAATACTGGACTCCCCCATCTCTTCTAAATTGACTCCTGTGTCTTCTTCTATTTCACCAGGCAAACCTCCCCCCACAGAGAGGCTTTCACTGTATTCTTTCCTCCTATCTGCTCTCTCCTCTGCATTTAACAGAGGAATTCCTGTTGCACTCTTAATGTTAACATCCTTGCTTTTAATGTCACCAAAGTTTTTGTTGACTTTCCTGTATGCTGAGTCTATCCTTCTGACAATCATTCCTTTTTTGATTTCTTCACATTTTTCATGCAACCATTTTGTTTTAGCATTTCTGCACTTCCTATTTATTTCATTCCTCAGTGACTTGTATTTCTGTATTCCTGAGTTTCCTGGAACATTTTTGTACTTTCTCCTTTCATTGATCAACTGAAGTATTTCTTCTGTTACCCATGGTTTCTTCCCAGTTACCTTCTTTGTACCTATGTTTTTCTTTCCAGCAACTGTGATGGCCCTTTTCAGAGCTGTCCATTCCTCTTCAACTGTACTGTCTACTGAGCTATTTTTTATTGGTGCATCTATAGCCTTAGAGAACTCCAAGTGTATCTTGTCACTCCTTAGTACTTCCGTATCCCACTTCTTTGCATATTGATTCTTCCTGACTAATGTCTTAAACTTTAGCCTGCTCTTCATCACCATTATATTGTGATCTGAGTTTATATCAGCTCCAGGGTATGCTTTACAATTCAGTTACTGATTTTGGGATCTCTGTCTGACCGTGATGTAATCTAACTGAAACCTTCCCATATTATCTGGCCTTTTCCAAGTATACCTCCTCCTCTTGTGATTCTTGAACAGAGTATTCGCTATTACTAGCAGAAATTTATTGTTGTTGTTGTTGTGGTCTTCAAGCCTTAGACTGGTTTGATGCAGCTCTCCATGCTACTCTATCCTGTGCAAGCTTCTTCATCTCCCAGTACCTACTGCAACCTACATCCTTCTGAATCTGCTTAGCGTATTGATCTCTTGGTCTCCCTCTATGATTTTTACCCTCCACGCTGCCCTCCAATGCTAAAGTTGTGATCCCTTGATGCCTCAAAACATGTCCTACCAACCGATCCCTTCTTCTAGTCAAGTTGTGCCACAAACTTCTCTTCTCCCCAATCCTATTCAATACCTCCTCATTAGTTACGTGATCTACCCACCTTATCTTCAGCATTCTTCTGTAGCACCACATTTTGAAAGCTTCTATTCTCTTCTTGTCCAAACTGGTTATCGTCCATGTTTCACTTCCATACATGGCTACACTCCATACAAATACTTTCAGAAACGACTTCCTGACACTTAAATCTATACTCGATGTTAACAAATTTCTCTTCTTCAGAAACGATTTCCTTGCCATTGCCAGTCTACATTTTATATCCTCTCTACTTCAACCATCATCAGTTATTTTACTCCCTAAATAGCAAAACTGCTTTACTACTTTAAGTGTCTCACTTCCTAATCTAATCCCCTCAGCATCACCCGATTTAATTTGACTACATTCCATTATCCTCGTTTTGCTTTTGTTGATGTTCATCTTATATCCTCCTTTCAAGACACTGTCCATTCCGTTCAACTGCTCTTCCAAGTCCTTTGCTGTCTCTGACAGAATTACAGTGTCATCGGCGAACCTCAAAGTTTTTACTTCTTCTCCATGAATTTTAATACCTATTCCGAATTTTTCTTTTGTTTCCTTTACTGCTTGCTCAATATACAGATTGAATAACATCGGGGAGAGGCTACAACCCTGTCTCACTCCTTTCCCAACCACTGCTTCCCTTTCATGCCCCTCGACTCTTATAACTGCCATCTGCATTCTGTACAAATTGTAAATAGCCTTTCGCTCCCTGTATTTTACCCCTGCCACCTTCAGAATTTGAAAGAGAGTATTCCAGTTAACGTTGTCAAAAGCTTTCTCTAAGTCTACAAATGCTAGAAACGTAGGTTTTCCTTTTCTTAATCTTTCTCCTAAGATAAGTCGTAAGGTTAGTATTGCCTCACGTGTTCCAACATTTCTACGGAATCCAAACTGAACTTCCCCGAGGTCCGCTTCTACTAGTTTTTCCATTCGTCTGTAAAGAATTCGCGTTAGTATTTTGCAGCTGTGACTTATTAAACTGATAGTTCGGTAATTTTCACATCTGTCAACACCTGCTTTCTTTGGGATTGGAATTATTATATTCTTCTTGAAGTCTGAGGGTATTTCGCCTGTCTCATACATCTTGCTAACCAGATGGTAGAGTTTTGTCATGACTGGCTCTCCCAAGGCCATCAGTAGTTCTAATGGAATGTTGTCTACTCCCGGGGCCTTGTTTTGACTCAGGTCTTTCAGTGCTCTGTCAAACTCTTCACGCAGTATCTTATCTCCCATTTCATCTTCATCTACATCCTCTTCCATTTCCATAATATTGTCCTCAAGTACATCGCCCTTGTATAAACCCTCTATATACTCCTTCCACCTTTCTGCCTTCCCTTCTTTGCTTAGAACTGGGTTGCCATCTGAGCTCTTGATATTCATACAAGTGGTTCTCTTCTCTCCAAAGGTCTCTTTAATTTTCCTGTAGGCAGTATCTATCTTACCCCTAGTGAGACAAGCCTCTACATCCTTACATTTGTCCTCTAGCCATCCCTGCTTAGCCATTTTGCACTTCCTGTCAATTTCATTTTTGAGGCGTTTGTATTCCTTTTTGCCTGCTTCATTTACTGCATTTTTATATTTTCTCCTTTCATCAATTAAATTCAGTATTTCTTCTGTCACCCAAGGATTTCTACTAGCCCTCGTCTTTTTACCTACTTGATCCTCTGCTGCCTTCACTACTTCATCCCTCAAAGCTACCCATTCTTCTTCTACTGTATTTCTTTCCCCCATTCCTGTCAATTGTCCCCTTATGCTCTCCCTGAAACTCTCTACAACCTCTGGTTCTTTCAGTTTATCCAGGTCCCATCTCCTTAAATTCCCACCTTTTTGCAGTTTCTTCAGTTTCAATCTGCAGTTCATAACCAATAGATTGTGGTCACAATCCACATCTGCCCCTGGAAATGTCTTACAATTTAAAACCTGGTTCCTAAATCTCTGTCTTACCATTATATAATCTATCTGATACCTTTTAGTATCTCCAGGATTCTTCCAGGTATACAACCTTCTTTTATGATTCTTGAACCAAGTGTTAGCTATGATTAAGTTATGCTCTGTGCAAAATTCTACAAGGCGGCTTCCTCTTTCATTTCTTCCCCCCAATCCATATTCACCTACTATGTTTCCTTCTCTCCCTTTTCCTACTGACGAATTCCAGTCACCCATGACTATTAAATTTTCGTCTCCCTTCACTACCTGAATAATTTCTTTTATCTCATCATACATTTCATCAATTTCTTCATCATCTGCAGAGTTTGTTGGCATATAAACTTGTACTACTGTAGTAGGCAAGGGCTTTGTGTCTATCTTGGCCACAATAATGCGTTCACTATGCTGTTTGTAGTAGCTAACCCGCACTCCTATTTTTTTATTCATTATTAAACCTACTCCTGCATTACCCCTATTTGATTTTGTATTTATAACCCTGTAATCACCTGACCAAAAGTCTTGTTCCTCCTGCCACCGAACTTCACTAATTCCCACTATATCTAACTTTAACGTATCCATTTCCCTTTTTAAATTTTCTAACCTACCTGCCTGATTAAGGGATCTGACATTCCACGCTCCGATCCGTAGAACGCCAGTTTTCTTTCTCCTGATAACGATGTCCTCTTGAGTAGTCCCCGCCCGGAGATCCGAATGGGGGACTATTTTGCCTCCGGAATATTTTACCCAAGAGGACGCCATCATCATTTAATCATACAGTAAAGCTGCATGTCCTCGGGAAAAATTACAGAACTCAATTAGTATTTCTCCTCTCTCATTCCTTGTCCCAAGCTCAGATTCTCCTGTAACCTTTTCATCTAGTCCTTCCCCTACAACTGCATTCCGGTCCCCCGTGACTACTAGATTTTCATCTTCCTTCACATACTGTATTACCCTTTCAGTATCTTCATATACTTTCTCTATCTCCTCATGTTCAGCTTGCAATTTCGGCATGCATACCTGCATCACTGCTGGTTTGCTGTCAGTTCTGATAAGAACAACTCTATCATTGAACTGTTCACAGTAACACACTCTCTGCCCTACCGTCCTGTTCATAACGAATCCTACTCCTGTTATACCATTTTCTGCTGCTGTTGATATTACCTTATACTCATCTGACCAGAAATCCTTGTCTTCTTTCCATTTGACTTCACTTATGTCTTTCCATTTTCAGAGTTTTTAGTTTTCCCACCATGTTCAGGCTTCTGACATTCCACGCCCCAACTCGTAGAAGTTATCCTTTCGTTGATTATTCAATCTTTTTCTTATGGTCACCTCCTCCTTTTTAGTGATACGGGCATTAAATTGTGGCAATTCTCCTGAGTTTTCCTTTGTAAAGCAACATTTGAAAACAGAATTAAGCATTGATAACATTGACATTGAGTGCTTGTAAGCATCTTTATTAGTTAGGTACTGGATGCTAACTTTGGTGCCACTAACAGCCTTTAATATGATCAGAATTTCTTTGGGTTTTGTGAAATAGCATTTGACAACATTCTGCTATGGTAGTCATTACTCTCTTAACAGTTAAACACATTGCATTCAGCATCTCTCTATCCATGCCTCTACATTTTGTTTTACACCTATTATGCAGTAATCTCTGTTTCTTTAGAAGATTCTTTACAGTGAGTATATACCATGGATGTTCGCTCCCACTGTTAACTGTTCTAGTTGATACATACCTATCCACTGCATGTAAACTAGTCTTTTAAGCGTGAGCCATAGTTCCTCTACATGCTTCTGCTCTACGCCGAAAATTTTAAGTTAATCATTGAGATATGACACTACTGATTGTTTTATCTAGTTTACTAAACATACATATCTTTGTGCTTGTTTTAGTTACCCTTTGTACTCTACCACAATCACACCATGATCACTGATACCAGTTTCAATGTGGACACCCTCAAAGCGGTCAGGTCTGTTTGTTGCCATTGGATCCAATATATTTCCATCATGAGTGGGATTCTGAACTATTTGTTGTAGGTAGTTTTCAGAGAAGGCATTTAGTAATGTTCCACAGGATGTCTTATCATGCTCACCAGTAACAGAAGTGTAATTTTCCCCATTGATCGTTGGATGATTTAAGTCTCAACTGATGATTACGTCACGACTGGGGAATTTACATACGAGGAAACAAAGGTTTTCTCTGAAGTTTTCAGTTACATCAGGAGATGAGTCTGATGGACAATAGAAGGATCTAATTACCATTTTATGCCCGCCCCTGATATTGAGTCTTGCTCAGATAATCTCACATGCAGCTTCCAGTTTCTATCTCAGTGGATTTGTGTTTCTTGTCTACTGTAACTAATATAATACCTCAATTTCTCATTAGCCTATCCTTTCAACATGCACTTAAATTTTCCCCAAAAATCTCACTGCTGTCAATTTGAGCTGTCTGTAACTAGTATTATGTGAACTTCTGCTTTTCAGGAACACTTCAAACTCTGGCACTTTTTTGCGAATGCTTCAGCAGTCAACCACTAGGGTTTCAATACTCTTCCCTGTGGGATGCATTTCTTTTGATCTTACACTGATACTTCTTGGTTTCCTATAGCTGTTGTTATCTTGACTGGGTGGAGAGTCATCCCTTGTGTGCACCCCACACACAGTCAGCTACTGTTTAGTAACAAGGGGTCCCTACAGTTCTCGACACTGTGGCACAAGTCTAGGAAGTTGCAGCCTAGCTAGTCAAGTACCTTTGAAGTCTCTGGTTCAGTCCTCCCACTCGACTCAGAACCAAGGGGCCACAACCAGGTCTGGGAACAGTGCTGCAAAGGGTGAGCTTCATTGAAATTCCACATGCAAGGCTGCTCTTCTTAAACTGCTCTGCCAGTCCTTGGAATGATCCAAGTATGACCTTGGAGCCCAGATGACCCCTGTCATCTATTGTTCTGTTTTATCATCTGTTTGTTCCAACCTGCACCACAATCTGCAGTTGGTTGCACCCTATCCTCTCAGTGGCTACTGGAATAGCCTCTTCAACATGTTTAATGAGGCCAACGGCTTACACACTGAGTTCACCTGTTGTCCTTTCTTGTCTCTTGCAGCCATTTCCTTCAGTGTTACCATCATTTGCAGTATGTTTGAACCGTCAACGATTAATAGACCCCTGCCCTTTTGTGTTTGCCTCCTCTTGACATCAGATGAAACAGATTTCCTGAAAACAGGTAAAGTGAGTCCCACTGGCTCATTTTCAGTTTCATTGAAGGTATCACATTGAACTTGTTGGTTAGGTGGATTGTTATAACACCTTGAGTTCTCTCTGGTCCCTGTACACCATGTACAGGACACCTAAATGTATCATAAAAATGTAACTCATCAGGTGGATGAATAATGACAGATCCCATACTTTCTGCTTAGAAGACAGAATCCACAGGCAAGGATAGTACCTGAGGAGCCATTGATACTGATGCCACAGGTACATGGCTCTTGGGAGCTCTTCCAACATACTGATTTACAGTGGCTGTCAACGTTTTTAACAGGAACTCATCCCATGTTTGAGTACAGCATTCTCAGTGGGGCTGCATTTTGGTTGGTGCAATATATTACAGGACAGTGAACAAATAACGTTAAACTAAGCATGCTGATATCTTTTAATCTGTTGAGCTAAAAAATTACTAATTCCCTCTGAAAATTGAAACAAATACACAAAATGAACTTTCTGTTAAGACAACAGAAAAATCTGTGGTAAAAATTACTAGTTTCCTAAACCTTTTTGAGGTTAATTACAGTTGTTAGCAAACTCAAAAATACAATTAATTTATGATAAATATAGATTTATATACTCCTCTTTAAGGGAAAACCAGATGTAATATGATAAGTTAGTTGCTATACCTGCTACTGTAACTAGATCACAGATGCCAGTTTACTACAAATTAGGTTATGCACAGGACAACAGTAACTTCCGAAATTCTCAAAAAATGCACATTTAATTGCATTGAAATTACAACAAAGTTCAGCATGATATATTTTTTGGCAGTAACTGTAAATCACAAATGCTGATGAAATAGGTCATCCAAAACATCTGTACCAATGAACTAAAGAAAATACAGGTATTTAAATGTCCAAAAATTCTCAAAAATAACATTTCTCATGTAATTATACAGTTAAATTAGAGTCTGAGTGTTTTGAAAGAGGACATGTCTACTGATCTCAAACATTTTAAAAGAGCACAAATAAGTGTAACCTTACAATTGACGATAACAATACAGGGTGTCCCCATAAGAGCATGCAAAAATGTAACAGAATATAGAGAGTGCTTCGCTGAACAATATGAGGTAGGGAACCTGGGGTTGGAGAAGCCAGCTTAAGGAGATATGGAAGGAAACTTGTCTACCACTTTGTCTAGCATTACTGTTTTTCAGCTTATTTGCACAAGTTTGCGTGTACTGTGCTATTTATTTACATGTGTGTTCTTTATTTCCCGCAAGGAAACAAGGAGACGAGCCTGATTACTGGGAAGTCATAATGCAGCTTTTGTTTACTTTGCTTGTTCATAAGGTGGCTCTGTTGTATCGTATTCACATTGTCCCCTTGGTTTTTCATGAGAGGATCTGGATACCACATGATGGTGCATCGCCTCACTTCAGCGTGGATATCTGCAAACATCTCAATGCTGTATTTCCTGAGCAGTGGATTGGAAAGGGAGGTCCTATTCCATGGCCTGTGGGGTCACTTGACCTGAATCCCCCTGATTATTTCCTATGGCGATATCTAAAGTCTCTTGTGAATGAGACTCCAGTGGATACAGAGATGGAATTAGTCGCCAGAAATGTAGCTGTCTGTGTTGTGATTTGAAATACACCAGGGATATATGTCAGGGTGCATTAGAATCTTGTTCACTGATGTCATGCTTGCACTGAGGTTGATGAACATCAGTTTCAGCATATTTTGTAAAATACTGTACAAATTTTGTCAGTGATGGTATTTGCAGTTAGCTGAAACTAATGTAAATAAAAAAGTACAGAGTAAGGTTTATAATTTATATAAAAAACAGCTACCAGCCACATGTATGGTTTTAATAGGTTTATTATCTTTAAACCATACATGTGGCTGGTAGCTGTTTTTTATATAAATTATAAACCTTAAGTACAACAGCCACGTTTCTCAACATGTCGACTTTCAACAAAATAGCAGAGTAAGGTTATTTTATTCCTATTATGTCTTTAAGTTGGCTTCTCTGACCCCAGGTTCCCTACCTCATATTGTTCAGTGGAGCACCCTCTATGTCCTATTAAATTTTTTCACACTCTTATGGAAACACCATGTATATCACAAAACGAAAGGGTAGTGATAAATCAATGAAAGATTATGCAAAAGTAATGTGAACAGCAAAATATACGAATCTAGAATTTCAAATTGACACAGAATCTTGCACATGCACTCTCACACAGAGGAAAATTCTGAAGTCGCCTTGCACATATAAATAAATGTGCAAATTGCTCGAATTTTTTACTTAGCTGTTTCTGAGCCAACTTCTGTATTGGCATTCTGAAGAATAACACTGCAGTGTGAACTTATCTCAGCCAAAATGACAAAAACGTGCAGCACCAACAAAGCATGTCTTCTGTTGCAGAAATCAAATACAAGGCATAAGAGGGCAGTAGCTTTCATTAAGGTTATGATGATATTAAACACTGGAAAGTCCAGGATGGAATGAGGACAATATTATTAAAAGGATAGATCGCTACTCACTATATAGGGGAGATGTTGAGGCGCAGACAGACATAACAAAAATACTGTTAAGCAAATAATCTTTTGGCCAAAAAGTGTTCTTCTCAACTAGATAAAACACACACACACACACACACACACACACACACACACACATTATTCACACAAACATAACTCACACATACGAGGTACTATCCAAAATTTTTGGGACTGGTGCAGCCATCTGTTGAAAACCTTACCTTTGGGCTAATGGTCACCATCACCCTCAAAGTAGTTCCCATGCGCATGTACACACTGGTCCCAGCGCTTCTGCGAATTGTCAGACTTTTCTGGAAGTCCTTCCTTTGAGGGTGTTTATCACTGCCAGCGGTGCTTCCTGAATCCTCTCTAGAGTGTCGAACTGACAGCCTTTCAACTTGAGTTTCAGTTTTTGGAATAGCGCGAAGTCACAAGGTGCCAAATCTGGCGAGTACAGTGGGTGGGGTTCAACAGCCATGTTGTTTCTTGGCAAAAAGGTCCTGGTGAGCAAGGACATGTGACAGGGCGTGCTGTCATGATTCGGCAGCCAGTTCCCTTGATACCAAAGTACAGGCCGTCATTGCCGCACATTTTCACAGAGCCATCGCAAAATGTCACAGTAGTGCGCGGAATTCACTGTTTGGTTGGATGGGATGAATTCTTTGTGAACAATTCCCTTGGTATCAAAGAAAATGATGATCATGCTCTTCACTTTGCTCTTCACCTGTCTCGCTTTTTTGGATGTCGGAGAGCCCGGGCTCTTCCACGGGGACAATTTTTGCTTTGTCTCTGGGTCATAACCGTAAATCCAGCTCTTTTTGCTGGTGATAACCCATGACAAGAAGGTTGGTCATCATATGTGGTCTGACAAAGGTCCGTGCACAGTTCAACATGCTGCGCCTTCTGATCGGCAGTCAAGACCCTTGACACAAATTTTGTGGCGACATGATGCATGCCCAATTCATCAGTCAACATTTGTTGACATGTCCCATAACCATTACCCATTTCATCCACAAGGTCTTGAATGGTTCGACGTCAATCCACACAATCCAATTGTTGAAGTTTGGCAACAATGTCTGGCGTTGTGCGGCTAACGGGCCTTCCAGTGTGAGCATCGTCTTTGATGTCTGTACGGCACCCTGAACTGAGCATGCCACTCAAACATACGCATACGGCTCATGCTCTGTCCCCCAAACACTTGTTGAATCATTGCAAGGTTTTTCCGAGATTCGCACAGAATCTGATACTCATGCACTGTTCTGTTCGCGGATCCATTGTAAAATTGCCACATACCAAACACAGAGTATTACGGAAATCACTGTGGACACGCAACACGTCCTCCCAGCTGAATGCCACTCTGCATGCTGACTCATCAGATATGCAACTCTCGACACCTAGTGGTGCAAAGATCTACTACTCCTACTTTCCAGATGGCAGCACCAGTCCCAAAAATTTTGAATTCCACTTCGTATATAAAGCACTATCTCTATCTGCCAAGGCCAGACTGAGAGCAACCACACATGATGGGAGAAGCAATCTGGCTGGTGCCGATAAGGAGGAGGCTGCGGCAGGGAGGGGAAGGGATAGCAGGATAGGGGAGGGGGACAGTAAACTGCTGCTTGTGGGAACATACAGTGACATGGTGGGGAGAGGGTAGGGCAGACAGGTGATGTTGGAAGGTTAGATGTGGGCTGATGGGGGGAGGGGGTAGGCAAAGGAGTGGGAAAGGAGAGAAGTAGAAAGCTATGGGTGCGTTGCATTGTGGAATAGAAGGCTATGTAGTGCTGGAGTGGGGACAGGGAAGGGGATAGGTCTGTGAAGGACAGTGACTAGCTAGAGCCCAGGGGAGCTATGGGAACTTAACTTAGAATATATTGCAGGGAGAGATCCCACCTGTGCAGTTCAGAGAAGCTGATGTTGGCAGGAAGGATCCAGATGGCACAGGCAGTGAAGCAGTCATTGAAGTGAAGAATGTTATGTTTGGACAGCATGCTTAGTAATTGGCTGGTCCAGCTGTTTCTTGGCCACAGTTTGTCAGTGGCCCTACATACAGACAGAAAATTTGTTTGCTATCATGCCCAGTTAGAACATGGCACAGGGATTGCAGCTTAGCTTGTGACTGCTTTCACAGGTAGCCCTGCCTTTGGTGGAATAGGTAATACTTGTGACCAGACTGGAGTAAGTGATGATGGTGGGAAGATGTGTGGATCAGGTCTTGCATTTAGGTCTGTTGCAGGGGTGTGAGCCATAAGGCAAGGGGTATGGGAGCAGGGGTGGAATAGGAATGGATGAGGATATTGTGTAGGTTTGGTAGTCAGTGGAATACTATTGTGGGAGGGGTGAGAAAGATAGTGGTTAGAACATTCCTCATTTCAGGGTACAATGAGAGGTAGTTAAAACCATTGTGGAAAATGTGATTCAGTTGCTCCAGTCCTGGGTGGTACTGAGTCACGAAGGGAATGCTCCTGTCTGGTTGGATGATGGGACTTTGGCCTGTGAAGGCCTCAGTGAGGCCTTTGATATATTTTGAGAAGAACTGCTTGACACTACAAATGCGATGGCCACACATGGCTAGCCTGTATAGAAGGAACTTCTTGGTATGGAATGGTTAGCAGCTCCCCAAGTGGAGTTATTGGGTGGGTTTAATATGGACAGAGTTACTGAAGAGAAGGTTGCATGTTGGATTGAGGAAGACCAGGTGAAGTGAATGGAGGAGAAGGTGTTGAGGTTCTGCAGGAATGTGGATAGGGTGTCCTCCCTCACCCATGATCCAGATCACGAAGATGTCATTGATGAATCTGCACCAGGTGAGGGGTATGGGATTTTTGGTGCTTCAGAAGGATTCCTCTAGATGACACATGAATAATTCGGCATAGGATGGTGCCATGCAGGTGCCCATTGCCACATCACAATTTGTTTGTAGGCGAACCATTCGAAGATGAAATAATTGTGGGTGAGGGTACAGTTGGTCATGGTGACCAGGAAGGAGGTTGTAGGTCGGAATCTGTTGGCCATATGGAAAGGTAGTGTTCAGTAGCGGCAAGGCCGTGGGCATTATGAATGTTAGTGTAAATGGACGTGTATCAATAGTGATGAACATGGCACTATGTGATAAAGGAAGAGTAACTGTGGAGAGTCATTGGAGTAAATGCTTGGTATCTTTTATATAGGAGCGTACGTTGTGGTAATAGGCTAAAAGTTTTAGTTTACAAGAGAAGAGATTCTCTCAGTGAGGGTACAGTAACTGGTCACAACGTAACATCCTGGGAAGTTGGGTTTATGGATTTCGGGAAACATGTAGAAGGTAGGGGTGAGGGATATGGTAGAAGTGAGGAGTGAGACAGAACCAGGGGAGAGGTTCTGGGATGGGCCGCCTAACAGTTTGAAGAGAGACTAGAGATTGTGTTGGATTTCTGAAGTGGGGTCACCGTGGCAGGGTTTGCAGATGGACAGATCTAACAGCTGGCAGAAGGATGTCAGGTAATCCTTGCAGCTCAAAATCATAGTGGTGACTTTTTCAGCAGGTAGGATTATAAAATGGGTATCAGTTTTTAGGTGGTAGATTGCAGTTCTCTTTGTGGACATAAGGTTAGCTTGCATGTTGAAGGATTTGAGGAATGATGGTGGGGCATGGTTCGAGGTTAAGAAATTCTGGAAAGTTACCAGGAAGTGATTTGGCAGCAGTGGGGGTGGTTCATGCTTGGCTGAAGGAATGAACTGAGTCAGGCAGGTTTCAGCATTGGTTTTGGATTGAGTCTGATTGGTAGGGTTGGTGGTGAAAAAGTTTGTATTGTAGGGACCAAGAGAAGGCCTTTAACAAGTCCAACATGATTGAATTTGGAAGTGGGGCAAAAGGTAAGTTCTTTAGAAGTGGCTGATACTTTTGTGGGACTAAGGCTTGTGTAGGAAAGGTTCATGACTGTGTTTTGGGTCTGTTTAGGTTCTGGATTCTGTATGGTGCTTGGAGGGAGATTTTGAGGCTGTGTTAAATATGGTTGGTCTGCAAGGCAGGGTTTGTCAGCTATGAGGGGATGTGGAGAAAGTTTGGAAGCTGTTGTAGAGGTGGTAGGTACTGGTAGTCCAAGGCAGAAGTAACAGTTGAATAGGTTGGAGAGTTTTTTGAGGTGCATTGCACATGCTGCTCTAGTTCCTGGAGGGCAAGAGTTTCAGTGTGAGAGAAGAGATACAGAAATTTGGAACTGCACAGAAGAAGAATTTTGCAGATGGTGACGAGGTACTGCAAGCAGGTTTGGGCCTGTTTTACATGGTTTTGCAGGACTAGGTTGGTGAGATTTAAGGATTGTAAGAATTTGAACAGATGGAGGTCATTGGGAAAGGAGTTGTTGCATCTGAGATGGGTAGTTTCATGGTAAAGCCATTTGTTGGTATTCCATGATTAAAGCAACAACACATGAACAGTATGTGGGACTGAAGAAAGAGGACAACAGATGTAACTACATAAGATGAGGTTAGTGTGTGCGAACTGGAACAAGAGAGGAGAAAGAGTAAGGGTATGGTACAAGTTCATGTAGCACAGGAAGGTATGAAAAATAACATGCGAAAATACGTTAGAGTGATGTAGGAAGAGCGATCAATTTGAAAGTGTAGCCATGTGTTGTGCATGGATGAGATCGTTGATACAGTGTGGCTTATAAGTCAGAACATGTGGTACACTTTGGTAGCTGACATGTGAAACACAG
Organism: Schistocerca nitens; assembly: GCF_023898315.1. Classification (NCBI taxonomy): domain Eukaryota; kingdom Metazoa; phylum Arthropoda; class Insecta; order Orthoptera; family Acrididae; genus Schistocerca; species Schistocerca nitens. Next base: position 692,528,749 of record NC_064617.1, read on the forward strand.
AAAAGAAGAGAAAGAAAAGGACGGATACTGAGTAAAGTAATTTGTTAGAAAATAATAGCAAAGGAAAACAACACAGTGCTATGGGTTGGAAGAAAAACCATTCAGCAAAATCAAACAGTGAAAAATCCAGGATGATATTAGCTGTTCATCTGTACAGGAAATCTGGTACAGGACAAGTCTTCTCCCACAGGGAGAAAATTATGATTTAGTAAATCTGTTGTTGTTGTTGAGTTTTATGTTGGCTCTTGATAAAATTGTTTCAGAATACATACAGATTTCTCAGCATTTCAGTTATTAATTGCTTGTCAGTTGTGAATTCCTAGGAATGCATGTTGACTCACAGCTTAACTGGACTGACCATATTGCAGCACTAGAAAAGAAAATTGCTACTGCTTGCTATGCACTCCGGATAATTATGTCAGTATGTAATAGTTCATGTGCTAAGACTACATACTTTGCATATGTGCATTCAATAATTAGTTATGGCATAACCTTCTGGGGTACAAATGTGCAGAACATACAAGCAATTTTCAAGCTGCAAAAGAGGGCAGTACGAATAATAACAAAAAGCAGCAAGAGAGCTCACTGTACTGATTTATTCAAAACCATGGGAATCTTGACAGTACCATGTGAATACATATTTCAGACTGTGATATATATAAAGAAACACATTGACCAGTACACACAAAACAGATCTATACACCAACACTGGACTAGATCCTGCCACCATTTGCATCTCATACGAAAAAACAAAACAAAAACCCAAAATAGTTTATTATTTAATGGATTAAAAATGTATAATAGACTTCCAGAGGAGATCAAAGCTGAAACTGGAATACATGCATTTAGGAAAGCTGCAAAAAATTATTTAGCAGATAAATGTTACTATACTGTCAAAGAATACTGTAAATGACATGTGTTCACCTCAATTCATGCAAGAGTACCTTTGTAAATTTATATTTATCTGTAATTAAGATTGGTGTGTATTTGTTTTGTGTAATCCATGCAAGAATACATTTGTAAATTTATATTTATTTGTAACTAAGATTGGTGTGTATTTGTTTTGTGTACAAACGATTAAGTTGCACCATAGAAATATGTACTACCAGAAGTACTATTATGTATATACTCATTCCATGTATACAGTTGATGACATCCATACACCACAAGTTGTCTACGGATGAATGAATAAATAAATAAATAAATTGTTAAATGATGACAGTTATCAATCCCATAACATTTATTGTTCCTGTAGACTGAGAAACAGTAGTAAAGATTTAATGTTCCATTGTAGGTCAAGTTATATTCCATGGTACAGTAAAAATTGTCATAATTGTGCATCTATTGTTCCTTTGCTGTGGATTAACCAAAGTTACATTCAGTGAAGGATCATCTCATGAGTAAAACATATATACAGTAAAAAATCACTTGAATTAACATATTTTATTGTTCTCAGGTCACACTATTAATTACGTTGGATTTAGTAATTCAGTTTATTCAATTTACTGTCCTTCAGCTTAGCAATAAGTAAAACTTGTAAATTATGAAAGACTGAAACGGCTTAATTTTCCTCTTAAATGCATATGTTTTTAATTGTTTGCAACATTTCTATTAACCAAGTGAGAGATCAATTTTTCTCAAAGCATTTATTATTACTATTATTTAATGTCATGCAGAATTGTTAGATTTGTAGTGATGTTTGTGTTCCGTTTACTACACAGAATGTACAGGGTGTCCAGTGAAGGAGTCCTTGATTTCAGAATTAAATATCTCAAAAACTAAGATCAAGAGACAAATACAACAGATGATACATTTATTATGAAAGCTTTAAGAATTTTTTACAGAAGTTTTTAAACAGTCCGAAAAGCTACTGATAGATGGTGCTGTATGCTGTGCAGCTCATGTAGTATCAGTGTGCATAATTAAACATGTCCTCTGCATGCAGTCTTTACAATCACATCACAGTCTCTTTGAAATGTTCACCACTCGTAGTATGGAGGTGGCACAAACAAACAATGAAATTTGTGATCTCATCCTGTAATGTCTCAGTGGAAATGGATTCAGATGACACATAGATTTGCCAATTCAAGCCCATCCGACATGGTGGGATGGTTCCAGTAGACAATGTATTTCAATGTGCCCCACAAAAACTAGTCACAAGGAGTCCCATCAGGGGAATATGGAGGCTAATCCAGCCCTGCACCAGTAAAATTGCAACATTCCACTGCAATGACTCTATTTGAAAAGTATTCATCAAAAAAGCGGAACACCTGTTTGGTGCGATCTGGTCTGCCTCCAGTTTGCATGAACCACTCTGTGCCTGTCCAGTCCTTCAATGCTAACTGTGGAGTGACAAATTGTTCCAAAATTGCAACATAATGTTCACTAGTGATAAATTCTTGTATGCAAAAAGAGAGAATGGTGCCTCTGCTGCATACTGCAGCCCAAACAATAAATTTTGCAGAATACAGCGGTTTCACTTCACACAAATGAAATTTTTGGATCCCCAAAATTGTCAATTTTGTTTTTTCACAACTCGATTCAGGTGGAAATGTGTTTCATCTGTGAACTAGATTCAGCCAACATCAAATACTTGATCCTAAATCATGGTGGAAATCTGCTTCAAAAAGTTAGTTCTTTGCTGCCACACAGCTCATACAGGTATGGCCTGGTTGTCCTCACCTTCGTTTCCCCTTTATCAAGCATCAGACCAGGATGGAACATTAATGGTAGTTCTCCAATTCCCCCTGACTTCCCACCATTCTTCTTTTATAACAGCTTTGTTCCAGTCCAGATTCCTTCTTGAACTAGTCTTTATTGAGTCAATACGTCTTGCTCTAGGTCTCTCTGTTGTTCTCAAATTTGGCCTCCATCATTCGTTTAGGTGTTCTTCCATCCTCCATTCTCTTTTCATCTCCAAACTATTTTAATCTGTTCTTTTCAATTCTTTCATTCAGCTTTTCTACTTGAATTTAGTTCCTAATATCTTCATTTCTCTCCTTGTTTTCCCTAATGTACTTCTTAAGAATTTCATTTCACTACCTTGGATTCTACTCTCCTCTCTTCTTGTAACTGTCTAGGTCTCTGATGTGTATGTCAGTATAGGTGTCAAGTACATTTTGTACAGCATTTCCTTACACTTCAGAGGCACCTCTCTTCCCCCCGACTCATCCCTTCACATATTGGTAAAATGTATTTATCAATTGTAGATTTTGTGGCAACAGCCTTGCTGCAGTGGATACACTGGTTCCCGTGAGATCACCGAAGTTAAGCGCTGTCGGGCGTGGTCGGCACTTGGATGAGTGACCATCCAGGGCGCCATGTGCTGTTGCCATTTTTCGGGGTGCACTCAGCCTTGTGATGCCAATTGAGGAGCTACTCGACCGAATAGTAGCGGCTTCGGTCAAGAATACCATCTTACGAGCGGGAGAGTGGTGTGCTGACCCCATGCTCCTTCTATCCACATCCTCCATCGAGGATGACATGGCGGTCGGGTGGTCCCGGTAGGCCACCTGTGGCCTGAAGACGGAATGCTTTTTTTTCAATTGTAGATTTTCGTTAACTTCTGCTTCCATTCTTGCATTTTCCATTATCAGGTTACCTGGGCATTTAAAGTTAACCACAATTTCAATATCCTGCCCATTAATGTTAAGTTTGTCCCTTGTCTTTTCTCCTCTGGTTTCTGTTATAGTCTTCCTTTCCTATACACGGTATTTCATTCCATATCTCTTGATTTTTTTTTTTTTTTTTTCATTTAAGATGTTTGTTTGTTCTTGTACCTCCTTACTGTTGGTTCCATGAACCACAATATCATCAGGAAATAGCAAAAAGGTATGGCCTGATGGCTTTTGATTTTGAATGTAAACACATGTGGGGTCTATCTCAGTATTTTTTGCAACCTGGAACACTCCAAACCAGTCTCTGTTACAATTGTTCTGATGGATTTCCTTGGATTTTGCTGAATAATTCCAGAAATCTTGGTGACTTTTCCAAGTAACTACAGTTTGGCCAGGGCCAAAATTCCTTGCTAGATCATCAGCAAAGCTGCCTGTCATTTGGAATTTGAAGAAGAGCTTGTGAATTGTTTCTGCATTGGGCCCTTTTAGAACATTAAATCGTGTTTGAAAACTGCACTTTGCTGCCATAGGACTGTCTTCTGCCAGAAAAACTCATTATTCAATGGATGATTTCAAGCTCTTCTTTTGATGCACTAAGTTCCTTTCATGTTTCAATGGTCTTTTGATGCACTAAGCTCCTTTCATGTTTCAGTGGTGTAAAGGGTCACTTTAAGCTATGGTGCACCATTTATAGGCACTATGTATTGTGATTGCAGTAGATTTTCAGACTATTTCAAAACTTTTGTATAAAATTCTTACCACTTTAAGAATAAATGTCCTGTTTGTTGCACTCATCTTCTATCAGTCTTATTTTTATAGATATTTAATTTTGAAATCAGAGACTCCTTCACTGGACATCCTGAACCACAAAGAATGAGATGGGAGCTGCAGTTACAAGCCATATTGTTACAGTGACCTTTTAGCAGACTTATATTGAGGCAGGAGTAGTTCAAAAGTAAATGCCAAAATAAAAACTGATTTAGACATTTAGCTTTTGTCAGTAGATTCTTAGCTGTATTATCTCCTGTGCTTTTTTACTGGTGAAGAGTATAGCATGTTTATCTCATTTCTTTGTCACAGTTGCAATCAGTATAATTATTATAACCAATAATTAATTATTGGTGGTATTCCAGTTGGTCTGCCAAGTTTTTGTCTCAAATTTTGCACAATATTTAGATGAGTGACCCAGCCACCTTCTTCAGGTGCTGTGGGTTGTGGTGTTATGGGTAATCACTGTCTAGGTTAAGTCCAGGCTGCCAGTACACTTAACAGCACAACTCACAGCACCTGAAGAATATGACTGGGATGGTCATCGAAATAACGTGCATAAAATGGAAACAGTGACTCAGTTGAACACCCAAAAGCACACCGTTAATCTATCATGCCAATAAAATGTGAGAGATCACTGTTTGAGATACAATGCAGAGTGAACCTTGATACTGCAGTTGATTAAGAATGAACACATAATTTTCTTATGGCAGATACTTTTAAAAATTGGTTCTTAGTGGTAAGTTGGTCAGTCCAAGATCAGAAATGAAGCACAAGTCTCCGGCTGTCAGTATTTTGATCACTAATACTTTTAATTATTTCTTATACATAAAGATTTTTTTTTATTTCGGCTAAAAAAGGCTTTGTTCGTTGCACATATTGAAATACCTAAGCCACAGAAAGCATCTCTGAAGATTAAAATCTAATTATCAGTACATATTTGTTTAATGCACAGTTATATTTCATTAGTGCAAGGATGTTTCATGTCAAATTACAGTCAGTTTTTGTTTTCTTCATTACAGAATAGAGGAAGCTGTATGTTCAAAGAGACACTGTGATGAGCAAGACTGTGTACGGAAGTTGAAAACAGATTTAGCATTTAAAATGCTAAGCAGTGGCCGTCCAGATCTTATTCCTCATGCTTTGCAGCTTTTGCCAGCAAATAAAGTAAGTCTTCACACTGAGAACTAACTGGATATTTATGTCAAGCGTAAATACAATTTATTTGTTCAACATAATGTAAGCAGTGCATTATCAGCAAGGAATATCCATGTACCATTTGTCTGTAGTTCAGAAGCAGTGCAAAGAGTCAGAGAGTTCACATTGCACATATAAGATGTAGCAGACAATTCACTGTCCATTCACACCCCTTCAAGTGTCTTTGATATCTGGGGTTGAAACATATGCAATGCCCGAAACAAACTGTGATTTTAGGCTTACTTTGTGGCACAGGCTGTGGCAGTGGAAGACTGGATGAGTCCAGTGTCCTTGTGGAATCACCATAGGTAGCATCTAGGTGTTAGCTGCTGTCTCTGTACTGGTCTAAGTCGCAGTTGGGGTAAAGGCTGGCTTGAATCTGTTGTGGATATCTTGATGAACGAGGTATTGATATCAACACCAAATGTTTTGTCATGGCATGCCAGTACCATGTATGGACATTCATATGGTGGTTGGAGAGGTTTGTGAATCGCATTGTGGGGCATAGAAACCTCTTCACATGATTGTAATTTGCAGTAACCAAATGATCACTGGGTAGAACGTTCTTTTGAAGCAACAGGACAGAGCTTACAGATTTGTAAGTGAAGATGTTGCATCAAGCCAAAGGCTTGTACTATTTGATGTGATGTAAACAACTCTAGTGGTAGTTCAAGTATTTGTCCATGCACTAATTCAATTGCTGTTACATTAAGATCTCCTTTGAAAGTTGCTGTTGGCCTAGTAGGCTGCCAGTCCAATGCTCTGTAGCATGACATTGCTGATAGTGCTTAAAGAGATGTGACTCAAATTACACTCCTGGAAATGGAAAAAAGAACACATTGACACCGGTGTGTCAGACCCACCATACTTGCTCCGGACACTGCGAGAGGGCTGTACAAGCAATGATCACACGCACGGCACAGCGGACACACCAGGAACCACGGTGTTGGCCGTCGAATGGCGCTAGCTGCGCAGCATTTGTGCACCGCCGCCGTCAGTGTCAGCCAGTTTGCCGTGGCATACGGAGCTCCATCGCAGTCTTTAACACTGGTAGCATGCCGCGACAGCGTGGACGTGAACCGTATGTGCAGTTGACGGACTTTGAGCGAGGGCGTATAGTGGGCATGCGGGAGGCCGGGTGGACGTACCGCCGAATTGCTCAACACGTGGGGCGTGAGGTCTCCACAGTACATCGATGTTGTCGCAGTGGTCGGCGGAAGGTGCACGTGCCCGTCGACCTGGGACCGGACCGCAGCGACGCACGGATGCACGCCAAGACCGTAGGATCCTACGCAGTGCCGTAGGGGACCGCACCGCCACTTCCCAGCAAATTAGGGACACTGTTGCTCCTGGGGTATCGGCGAGGACCATTCGCAACCGTCTCCATGAAGCTGGGCTACGGTCCCGCACACCGTTAGGCCGTCTTCCGCTCACGCCCCAACATCGTGCAGCCCGCCTCCAGTGGTGTCGCAACAGGCGTGAATGGAGGGACGAATGGAGACGTGTCGTCTTCAGCGATGAGAGTCGCTTCTGCCTTGGTGCCAATGATGGTCGTATGCGTGTTTGGCGCCGTGCAGGTGAGCGCCACAATCAGGACTGCATACAACCGAGGCACACAGGGCCAACACCCGGCATCATGGTGTGGGGAGCGATCTCCTACACTGGCCGTACACCACTGGTGATCGTCGAGGGGACACTGAATAGTGCACGGTACATCCAAACCGTCACCGAACCCATCGTTCTACCATTCCTAGACCGGCAAGGGAACTTGCTGTTCCAACAGGACAATGCACGTGCGCATGTATCCCGTGCCACCCAACGTGCTCTAGAACGTGTAAGTCAACTACCCTGGCCAGCAAGATCTCCGGATCTGTCCCCCATTGAGCATGTTTGGGACTGGATGAAGCGTCGTCTCACGCGGTCTGCACGTCCAGCACGAACGCTGGTCCAACTGAGGCGCCAGGTGGAAATGGCATGGCAAGCCGTTCCACAGGACTACATCCAGCATCTCTACGATCGTCTCCATGGGAGAATAGCAGCCTGCATTGCTGCGAAAGGTGGATATACACTGTACTAGTGCCGACATTGTGCATGCTCTGTTGCCTGTGTCTATGTGCCTGTGGTTCTGTCAGTGTGATCATGTGATGTATCTGACCCCAGGAATGTGTCAATAAAGTTTCCCCTTCCTGGGACAATGAATTCACGGTGTTCTAATTTCAATTTCCAGGAGTGTATTTGCCGTGATGGGTAATGATGCAGAGAGGAGTGCTGAAGCATGTGATCTACTCACGAAAGAAGGTTGTAGCTACAGCTGCTGCCATTGCATCTTTTATAAATTAGATTTCAGATCAATGACAGAAACAGTCATTGTCAGTGGTAAAGGTCCAGTGATGTCAATGTGGACATGCTCAAAACATTGGCTTAGTGGGATGAAAGTACGAAGTAGAGCTGTATCAAGTCGAATTATTTTGTTGTACTGGCGAGTGTTGCACTGCCAAACAAATGCCTTGCCATCATTCTCAGTGTTTGGCCAAACAAATTCCTTCTTCACATATCATACAGTAGCCCATACTCCTGAGTGAGAGAAAATGTGAAGAGAGAAACAAGCTGGTTTGCAAAAATCTACCTTAATGCAAGGTTGCACTTGTGGCATTGATACATTGCAGTATAGCACCATGTTGAAGTTCAATATTTTAATACACCGGAACTGTAAGTTTCAAGGCATGCCTTCAATTCGCTGTCTCCTTCCTAAACATTGGCAAGTGTTATGAAGTCAAGTTCATTCACTGTGGAGTTATTTTGAGATAGTACATCTGCTGGCACATTCTGTTTACCATCAACATGTTAAATATCCATAGAAAATTGCACGATGAAGTCCAAATGATGCAAGTGGCATGGTGGCGCCTTGTCTGGCAGAAACCAAACACAAGGATCTTATGGTCTGTGAGAAGCATAAAATGTCTACCTTCAGGCATGTACCTAAACTTTTTGATTGTAGCATATGCCACATAGAGCTCATGATGGTACGTTGAGCAGTTTTCCCATGAAAGTGATAATTTTTTCCCAGAGAAAATTAGAGGTTGCCAGTCATGTTGCACATGTTGTAAAACACTTCCAGTTGCAGTTGGTGATGTGTCCACCATAACTGCAAGAGGTGTGTCAGGAAGAGGATGAGCTAACAATACAGCCTCTGCAATAGCAGCTTTCACTCTGGCCAAAGATGCTTTTTCTTCAACAGTCCAATGTAGCAAGTCTCCACATTTATGCAAACCTTTTTGCATTTCAAGAAATGGAAAATACAGGATGAAATGTAACAATATTATGAAGAGGATAGTTGCTACTCATCATATAGCGGAGATGCTGAGTCGCAGATAGGCACACCAGAAAGACTGTCAGGAAGTGAGCTTTCGGCCAACAAGGTCTTCATTAGAAATAGACAAAACAAACACACACACACACACACACACACACACAAACACACATGACCACAGTCTGGATGCTGAGGCATTTCATTGAGTGGTGCTAACAACAATGAATGATTGCACACTAAATGTCAATAAAAGTCTGTCAAGCCCAAGAAATGGTGTAATTCTTGTATTCTAGTGGCTGGGGAAACTAAGAAATAACCTCCACTCTGGCTTGTGGGGGCAAGATTTCTCATGCATTGATAAGGTATCTTAAGAATTTTACTTCTTTTATTCCGAAGATACATTTTTTTATGGGTCAGTCACTAAATAATGTTCTTGGTAGGTCATCAATGTAGACATAAAAGAAAGTCTCTAGTTACTTCAGCCATGAAGTGCTGGGAAATCTGGGAAGTGTAGCACAGCCTGAACGGTATTCAGACAAATTTATGAAGTCTGAAGGGAGTTCAAACAGTGATTTTCACTATGCCTTCCAGTGCATTTTGTATATGATGAAAAGCACGCATAAGGTACATCATGGATAAAACAATCTTACCATGAATGTGCTTAGCAAGGTCTTCAATATGTGGCACAGGATAACAATCAGGTATCATTCTGGCATTAAGGTGACGATGATCACCACAGGGGTGCCACCCATTACTCTTGTTAGAGATAATATGGAGTGGAGAGGCCCAACTACTATTTTAAGCACGACAGATCCCTCATGCTAGCTTGAGAGAGAACTCTTGCTTTGTGGTCTTTAGTTCTCCTGGACGCAGACGACAAGGCCATGTTTAGTTCCCACGATGTAGGCAGGTGAACTGATGTTTGTTATTATAGCAGAATAGTGCAGACAACTTGCGGGGGAAGACATGCTGATGGAATTGTTTACCTGTCAGCAGGGCAGTTCTGATGTTGAGTTCAGCCACTGTGGACCTCGCCTTGCACCACGTTGTCGTATGATGTATCCATGTGATTTGTCATCAGCCAGCCACAACTGCTATTTGTTATGCTTACCCCTGTACACATCTCTATACAGTTTCAGACTTTCTGCTTTCCTGTAGACTGTCTTGCATGATGTGTTTTCATTTCCTCTTGCAGGGCTTTCTTTCCTGGCCTGGTGTTCAGCCACCATAAGCCTGTACCATTTATTGTGACAACAGTGTTCTTTAGCAGCATTGTCATGCCTGTGCAGACCTTAAACTGTCCAGGAAATTGTGGTGTTGGTGAGGTGACAGTATGATGTACCGTTGAGTGCCTTACCAGTATTGGAGTATGTGATGTGCAGGTGATTTCAGGGAACTGATGAATCAGGTCATTGTATGATGAATCACCCACCATCACCTTGAAGTCAACATGTTTGTCATTGTATAGGTGCCCAAGTCTAGATAACTGTGTGGTAGAATCAGGCACATGTTGATTACAAAAATGTTGGAAGAGGCTGTACAATGATAAGAAATCCTCTCCAACACTCATACAGTACATCAACAACAATGAATCTCCATATGAACCCAGATTGAACATTGAAATTTAGATGTAAGTTGATGTAGCTGTAAGACATGTCAGAAGATCCATTTGCAGTATGCAGCTAACTACCATCAGTATTCTGTCATGGAAGATGGGGAGAAGGTTTAACTGAGAGATCAGCTCCTGTATCAATAAAAAATTGTAGCTTGGTGGAGTACTCTGTTATAAACAGTCAATAGCTGTCCAGTTTGAAATCAAGACACCATTGCTACCAATTCCCAGCATCATTTCCCTTCTCAAAGATTAATCAACACTGCCAAGCTGCAACGCTAATTTTTTTGTAACATCAGAGATATTCTCCCCTGTGGACAAACACCATTTTCTGCTGGAAAAGCCTCACTATCGCACATGAGGACTGCAGTGTTCATAGGGCCACGACTTATTTAAGTAGTTCAGTTACTTGAGCTTGCAGTGCTTCCAGAGAAGTCTCTGTTCTGGTGGTCACAGTTGTGATGCCCATCAATTGATATATCTCAACCATTTGGTCAGCAGTTTGAGCAGAAGCATCGAGGTCACCAGTGCAAGCTGAGAGTGTTTCCTGTGCATCCAGAGGCAATCGTGGAAACCATGTATTCTGCAGAATATCATCACTAATTGCATTGCCTGCAAGAGTGCAAAGACGATGAAGTAGTTGAGATGGTTACAGTCACTGATTTCTTCAGTGTGGACCAATTTTTCAAGTTGCTTAGCTTCTGTCTGTGACAAGCACATTACAAGTACATGCTTGACAGAGCTGTATTTCTCAGTTCTTGATGGTTAAGCAAGAATGTCTTGTACTTCCATAGACATTAGCTCATTAAGTGCAGCTATGATGTGACTATACTTAGTTTTGTCTGAAGTGATGTGGGCAAAGACAAACTGACTCTCAAATTGGGCAAACCACAACACTGGATTATCAGACTAATGCTCACATTTGCTACTGGTAAGTCAGTGCTTGCAGGTTTCTGTACATTTGTCATCATAGGCATTGATTGCAAGATGTGGTTGTTCAGAAATGGTTCTGTGTGGCAAGGTTGACACAAAAAATTGTGTTTTATCATTCTGGCATGTGATGTGACCATTATGGCATATGATTCGGAAACTTGGGGTCACCAAATATCATGTCTAAATACAAAGGAAAAGGAAGGAAGATTAGGTTTAACATCCCATTGACATCGAGGTCATTAGAGATGAAGCACAAGCTCCGATTGTGTGAGGGGTTGGAAAAGAAGAAGCCCATGCCCTTTCAAAGGAGCTATTCCAGCATTTGCCTGGAGTGATTTAGGGAAATCACCGAAAACCTAAATCTCGATGGCCGTATGTGGGTGTGAACTACCATCCTCCAAATGTGTGTCCCGTGTGTTAGCCACTGTGCCACCTATGTGTAAATACAGTTTGTTTGTTCAGAAACATAAATGATTAATTACAGTGCATGATCATAAGACTGCAAGGAGTATCTATTTATCATTTATTTGTAGTTCAGAGACAGCATGAAGAATCAGAGCATTTCCAGTACATGCATAAAATGCAGCAGACAGTTCACTTTCAACATTTAATAAGCTAAACTATTCTCAAAAATAATATTCTTCTTCTTGTTTTATCTCGTATTGAGTATATTTGAACAACATAAAAATTAATCATTGAAGTTTATTTGCTTGCATAGATTCACTGTTCAATTATCAAGCCTGAACCTTGCGGTGAAAAAAGCCATGATCCTCAATCTCTTAAAATAATATTTGTTGATTTTGTAAAGCACTACTCAAGACGTGTTCAGATTATTTAATTTTAAAGTAATCTGTAGTTAGCACCAACACAGCATGAACAAATGTGTTACCAGCAAAAGCCATACTTTCATTCTAATTAGAATTCAGTAAAATGCATAAATTAATTCTAACTAGAATTCAATATTTAGGAAGTCTGTTCAGCTATAATTCCATGTGCAATAGCACAGCTCAATGTATTATTGCACGAATGATATCTTTGAACTACCAACAGAATCTGCTGAAGATTAAACTTGAATTGCTCTGTTATCTAACTATTTGTAACTGAAGTTAATGAGTTAAATTACCTATGTCCTTTTCCTTGTGCCGACAACTGTTTAATACTCCAGCTGACAGGATAAATCACTTCTTATACAAAAGTGCAATAGAATTAATGTAGGAATCTAAATTAAGCTTGAACTGAAGAAGACTGGCTTTCTGGACTACACTGTGAAATGAATAATTTCTCAAATTAATTGAACTGCTGAAAGAGGCATTAGTAACATTATATTGCAGATCAGGAAAAACTCCATCTTACCTGTTAACATCTGGTAGTCTCAAAACAGAGTGCTTCTGTGTTGCTGCTTTGTCATCTTAGTACCAAAAAAGATTTTAATATCATTTATACTACGGGAAAGTTGATCATAAAAATTAAATGTTGCATTCTTATATCCATTTGTAGAACTCTGCAATATCCATGACTTCCCAGATGGTGCCAAACAAGTCAAAGACACATGGTGTAGATGTAATGCTTATAGTTTGTGATGAATCAAGCTGGGATATTTTGACTTCCCCTCTTGTTTTGTCATCTGCCTCCTTAAAATTCATTTTTTCAGTTTTAATTAATTACCATTAACATACATGAATATTATCTGCATTTCCATGAAAGAGAAACCTTGGCCCTCAGTTTTAAAGAATATAACACCAGATCTAATTTCATGCTTAGTTTTATGTATGTAATTGATTTTCTAATTTATTTTGAGTATTCCTAGTTATTATCTTTATTATCTTTCAGTACAGGGCGAAATCAGTAATTGTTTGGTAACTTAAATTCTATTGTTGAGTTAGAAACAAATATCAATTCTGTAATAATTATAAACATTTGGAGGAACAACTAATTGTGTTCTTAAAGTATCTGTTTGGCTCTATTTGAAAACATGTTATCCAAGCCAGTTCTTGATTAATTTCAAAGTAATTAACAGTTTTGTCAAAAGTATTGTTTGCATAACTATATTTGTTAATTTCATGATTTAAACAGATAATTTGGCTTAACCCTCAGTAGTAGAAGAAACTGTTAAAAACAACCAATTTTTCGATGTATTCAGTTAATCGAATGAGTTAAGTTTTAATTGTAATTTCTGTAAATTAAACATCAAATAGTGTGACGTTTCAGTACCTATTATTGTGATGATATATATGGGCCCGATTTTTGGTGAGGAAACAGTCAGTCCGCAGCTGAGTTTCAGATGAGGAACTGTGTTGGTTAGAACAACAACAAATCATCAACTTAACAGTGAAATAAGTGTTACACCAATAGGCCATGTGTTAAAGCAATGACAGTGACTGTTCAATTTAATGGAAAGGCTGTGAACTGTGTGGTTAGGCTTTTACTGCTCGTACATGTACAACAGTAAACTATTCTAGCAGTATGTGGATGTTCGCCTGCAAACTATTAATGAAGCTTATGTAAAGTTAAACATCAGTGCACTGGCCATATTAAATGGGTGCATGGGGAGGTTGTGAAAAGTGAAAGTAAACATCTGTGAAACGCAGCTGTGCACATGTCGGCTACATTATTTACTGTAGTCAGTGTCCAATTACAAATCCCATTTTTCAGCAAGTGTAGCAACGCAGTACGTCAACACCGAGGACAACGAATGAAGAAAATAAAGCAGGCAAACCGCAACATGTGGAGAATAATTAACATCTGAAGCATGTTGCAGTTTTCCTGCTTTATTTTCTTTGTTTGTTGTCCTCAGTGTTGATGTACTGCATTGCTACACTGGCTGAAAAATGGGGTTTGAAATTTGGACACTGACTATGGTAAATAATGTAGCCGACAGGTGCACAGTTGCATTTCACAGATGTTTATTTTCACTTTTCACAACCCCCCACATACACATTTAATATGGCCAGTGCACTGTTGTTTAACTTTACATAAGCCTCATTAATAGTTGTCGTTCTAACCAACACAGTTCCTCGTCTGAAACTCAACTGTGGACTGACTGTTTCCTCACCAAAAATTGGGCCTATGTATATTATCACAATAATAGGTACTGAAACATCACATTGTTCAATGTTTAATTTACAGAATTACAATTAAAACTTAACTCATTCGATTAACTGAATACATTGAAAAATTGGTTCTTGTTAACAGTTTTTCTACTACAAGGGTTAAGCTGAATTATTTGTTTAAATCATGTAATTAATAAATATAGTTTTGCAAACAATACTTTCGACAAAACTGTTGATTACTTTGAAATCAGTCAAGGACTAGCTTTGCTAACATGTTTCCAAATAGAGCCAAATAGATGCTTTAAGAATACAATTAGTTGTTCCCCCAAATCTTTATAATTATTACAGAATTGATATTTGTTTGCAAGTCAACAATAGAATTTAAGTTACAAAACAATTACTGATTTCACCCTATAATGAAAAATACTAACTAGGAATAGTCAAAATAAATTAGAAAATCAATTACATACATAAAACTAAGTACTAAATTTGATCTGGTGTTATATTCCTTAAAACTGAGGGCCAACATTTTTCTTTTATGGAAATGCAGATAATATTCACGTATGTTAGTGGTAATTAGTTGAAATTGAAGACATGAATTTTAAGGAGGCAGATGGCAAAACAAGAGGGGAAGTAAAAATATCCCAGCTTGCTTCGTCACAAGTTCAGGCTCAATCTAATAAGGCTTCTTCTTCTTTTTGCCTTCTGAAAATGCAAGGACATACCTTCTGCCTAATGGCTGGCTCATCACTGACTTTCATGCATACTTCATGCAAGAACTTCGCATTAGGTATCTATCTTTTTTGTTTACATGCATTACAGAATCTGCACTCTGTGGATATTCTGTCATAATTTTTGTCATATGTTAAATCTTTAGGAGCCAAGTTGTTGCCATTGTTTGTGCCATAGACCTAGTATAAACACTGTCATCTTAATAGAGGTGAGTCACTGACAAACAGCCAATTTGTACTGCCTCATATGAATGTGACATGAATTATTCCATCAAAAGGTAACATTTGGAAGCAAAGCCCAAAATATTTAATTTGTTTCCTGTGGATTTGATTGTTGTAATGTTTGGTAATGAATTTTTGGAGATAATTTCTTATTATATTTTAAACTAGGTTTAGTTGCGTATGTTGTTTTCTCTCTGTATTGCCTAGCTGTCTGTTTTAGTATATGCCGTAATCTTCAATTCTGGAATCTTACTGAAGTGCTTCCTAACCTTTTAATGCAAGGCACTTTATTTCAGTAAAGTTGAGACATTTGAACACATAATAAAATATCATAATTTCTTACTTACAGAAACTGAACAGTGTGAATGAGCATGGAATGACTCCTCTCATGATAGCAGTTATAGCCCATGATGAAACATGTGTACGTAATTTGCTGGATGCAGGAGCAGATCCTGACATTGAGACACCTCCTCATGGTTCCACTAACTGTCCAGCAGTGCACGCAGAGACGCAACACTGGACTGCCCTCACATATGCTGCTCTCCAGGGTGACTGTAATATAGCACGGTTGTTGTTGGAACGTGGTGCTAATGTTGAGGGTGGTGCTCGTCTCAGTGAGGATAAGTGCACACTTACTCCTTTACAGGTAGTTACCAACTGTAATATTGCAAACAAAGTGACAGAATTAATTTTATGTTCAGCCATGGTGACTGAATGTGAGCATTAGGAACATGTATTAATTACAGAATTACTTATTAATTGTGCCACACAAGTCAAATGAGGTTATCATAACTTAATGTTGTAACAATTTGAAAATATGATATGTTTTGTGTTTGTTCTTATCATCAGGCATGTGGTGTACAAAATTATTTGATTAATGAAAAGTGATAATCAACCTACTTAATGGTACAGTAAAGCAATTGCTTGGGGGAGCAAGGTGGGGTTAGGAGTTCCATTAATTATGTTGATATCAGGTTGTATTGTTACTGGTTACCACTGTGTGACTTTATCAACCTGCATAGATTGTACAGAGATTGGTGGTATTGTATTATGGAAGCCAGGAAGAGACCTGACATCATTATCAGCAAATGTAGGACTCCTAACACACGTTCTTCATCATCATGTAATTCACCAATTCCTTTAGCACAATTAAGTAGACTGAGCTTTAATGTAAGATTATTGTACTAATTGTGTGTGTCACATACTTGGTGACAAATGGAACCTACTTGAAACTGTTGTATTTTCATGTTCTTGTAATCTACTGTTATCATAACAAATATTGACTACTGTGCTCCTGTTCATGAATATTGTTTTTTACTGATTTTATCACCCTTAGGAGCCTATTACAGACAATCGGTTCTTTTACATCATTATATCAAACCATTCACTTTATATTTTGTTTATAACCTTTGTTAAACAGGCCACTTTCTTTACCATTAAAGTTAATTTCATTTTAATTTGATATTTGGTTTCAACGAGTTGGAAATAGTTCATGCATTGTTTCATATTTACCAGAAATTAATGATAAGAGTATCTTAACTGTGTCTAGCTGAAATTTGTTGTTGCTCTTTGCTGTCAGTGGAAAACATATTATCTACAACACTTAAGAATTTACCTACATGCAAATGAAATTTTTAAGAGCAGAACTTCCTTGAGCTTATAATGTGTTTGTCTTTCTGACTGTGACAAGAAACACTTACTTTTTGCAAGCTTTTCAACTAAGCTACTACTGTTGACACTAGTTCCAATTTGGAACCCATTCCTGTAAAAACAATTCATTGGCCTTTATATACAGCTGTATCAGATGAATTTTACATGTCATAAATGTGCACACTGTTCTTACCCCCCTACCAAAGCAACATTATCAAGATTTTCTGCGGTACTATTACTGAATTATTTGCAGCACCCAGTCACTAATAAAGTTTTTAAAATCTGAGAGTTTCCAGTAGGTTAGAACTGTGTATGAGACTGGGTCTCTAACTTTGGACTTGTATCTTTTGTGGGCAAGTGTTCTACCACCTGAGCTATCCAAGCATAATGCACAATCTGCACTCACAGCTTTACTTCTGCTGGTACTTCCCTCCTCCTTCTGAACCTCACTTGATTTTTATTTCACTACTCTTGATGCTGAAATTTGTAACGATGCTGATCTGTGGCCCATTGTTTTTTCAATCATCCTTATGAAAGAAAAACTGGTGGCAGTGAGTAGCACTTCATGGTATATGTATGTATGTCAATAAGAAGAAAACCTCTATGATATGCATATAATAGAATGGAACTTGGACTGCTCAGAAAACTTTTGTAAGGGTCTATTTCTGAAGCAGGCAAGAATACTGTAACAAATCAACAAGATTTTTTTTAAATGTGTAATTTGTATTTGTTTATGAACAAAACTTATGTAAGAACACGACAAAGTTTTCAGTACACTGTTAAGGAATAAGTGTAATAAGTAATGTTGATAAACTGTATTTTCCTTCTATGATCATTCAATGAGCTCTTGCACAATTACATGATTAAATATGTTGGCAAACTATCTTCCTTATTGATGATTATATATTAATAATAAATTTTTCATTTCTAATCACAAGTGAAAATACATTGTTGTTATAGGTGTCAGTAGCTAGTGGTCATGCTGAAATGGTGGCTCTCCTCTTGTCACATGGAGCACATACTTTCTTATCCACATTATTGAAGGATACCCTGTGTTACTCAGGTGCAGCTCATCGTGGATGTTACAGGTAAATAACCTTAATATCATAGAAAATGTGCTACATAAAGAAACTGTTGGCAGTTAACAGTGAAAAAAGTTACACTGAGTACTGAAAAGGAAAAATATGAAGAAGACACTGCCAGCATATTATAAAAAAACAAGTGAAGATTAAAAAGAAAATGCTGTAGAGAACACAACAGAGTCAAAAAAGGGACTGGGAACAGGGTTCATTTAACATAAATAAGGAGAAAACTTCTGGCAGCAATACAGGCAGCAAAAAATGCTTTTGTGCTGGAAATGGTAGGAGAAACATTAACTTATAGGGAAAAGATGAGTGGTCTTTATGATTGGGTAAGATATGTTAAAGGGAACTAACAGAATGAGGAGGTAAATCAAACTTTTTTTTAAAACTCATTTATTGACATTTTAAGCACAGACCTTCAACCCCATCAAAGTACTCTCCACTTACACTAATACCCATGCCTATTATTTTGTTCAATTTTTCAATACAATATATATATATATATATATATATATATATATATATATATATATATATATATATATATATATGCTTGTGTCTGTATATGTGTGGATGGATATGTGTGTGTGTGCGAGTGTATACCCGTCCTTTTTTCCCCCTAAGGTAAGTCTTTCCGCTCCCGGGATTGGAATGACTCCTTACCCTCTCCCTCAAAACCCACATCCTTTTGTCTTTCCCTCTCCTTCCCTCTTTCCTGATGAGGCAACAGTTTGTTGCGAAAGCTTGAATTTTGTATGTATGTTTGTGTTTGTTTGTGTGTCTGTTGACCTGCCAGCACTTTCATTTGGTAAGTCACATCATCTTTGTTTTTGGATATATTTTTCCTACGTGGAATGTTTATGTCACATCATCTTTGTTTTTAGATATATTTTTCCTACGTGGAATGTTTGGAATGTTTCCCTCTCTCTCTCTCTCTCTCTCTATATATATATATATATATATATATATATATATATATATATATATATATATATATATAAAAAGAAAGATGATGAGACTTACCAAACAAAAGCGCTGGCAGGTCGATAGACACACAAAAAAACACAAATATACACACAGAATTATATACACTCCTGGAAATTGAAATAAGAACACCGTGAATTCATTGTCCCAGGAAGGGGAAACTTTATTGACACATTCCTGGGCTCAGATACATCACATGATCACACTGACAGAACCACAGGCACATAGACACAGGCAACAGAGCATGCACAATGTCGGCACTAGTACAGTGTATATCCACCTTTCGCAGCAATGCAGGCTGCTATTCTCCCATGGAGACGATCGTAGAGATGCTGGATGTAGTCCTGTGGAACGGCTTGCCATGCCATTTCCACCTGGCGCCTCAGTTGGACCAGCGTTCGTGCTGGACGTGCAGACCGCGTGAGACGACGCTTCATCCAGTCCCAAACATGCTCAATGGGGGACAGATCCGGAGATCTTGCTGGCCAGGGTAGTTGACTTACACGTTCTAGAGCACGTTGGGTGGCACGGGATACATGCGGACGTGCATTGTCCTGTTGGAACAGCAAGTTCCCTTGCCGGTCTAGGAATGGTAGAAGGATGGGTTCGATGACGGTTTGGATGTACCGTGCACTATTCAGTGTCCCCTCGACGATCACCAGTGGTGTACGGCCAGTGTAGGAGATTGCTCCCCACACCATGATGCCGGGTGTTGGCCCTGTGTGCCTCGGTCGTATGCAGTCCTGATTGTGGCGCTCACCTGCACGGCGCCAAACATGCATACGACCATCATTGGCACCAAGGCAGAAGCGACTCTCATCGCTGAAGACGACACGTCTCCATTCGTCCCTCCATTCACGCCTGTCACGACACCACTGGAGGCGGGCTGCACGATGTTGGGGCGTGAGCGGAAGACGGCCTAACGGTGTGCGGGACCATAGCCCAGCTTCATGGAGACGGTTGCGAATGGTCCTCGCCGATACCCCAGGAGCAACAGTGTCCCTAAGTTGCTGGGAAGTGACGGTGCGGTCCCCTACGGCACTGCGTAGGATCCTACGGTCTTGGCGTGCATCCTTGCGTCGCTGCGGTCCGGTCTCAGGTCGACGGGCACGTGCACCTTCCGCCGACCACTGGCGACAACATCGATGTACTGGGGAGACCTCACGCCCCACGTGTTGAGCAATTCGGCGGTACGTCCACCCGGCCTCCCGCATGCCCACTATACGCCCTCGCTCAATGTCCGTCAACTGCACATACGGTTCACGTCCACGCTGTCGCGGCATGCTACCAGTGTTAAAGACTGCGATGGAGCTCCGTATGCCACGGCAAACTGGCTGACACTGACGGCGGCGGTGCGCAAATCTTGCACAGCTAGCGCCATTCGACGGCCAACACCGCGGTTCCTGGTGTGTCCGCTGTGCCGTGCGTGTGATCATTGCTTGTACAGCCCTCTCGCAGTGTCCGGAGCAAGTATGGTGGGTCTGACACACCGGTGTCAATGTGTTCTTTTTTCCATTTCCAGGAGTGTGTGTATATATATATATATATATATATATATATATATATATATATATATATATATATATGGTTATAATAGAGGGAAACATTCCACGTTGGAAATATATATCCTTTTTTCCCCCTAAGGTAAGTCTTTCCGCTCCCGGGATTGGAATGACTCCTTACCCTCTCTCTTAAAACCCACATCCTTTCGTCTTTCCCTCTCCTTCCCTCTTTCCTGATGAGGCAACAGTTTGTTGCGAAAGCTTGAATTTTGTGTGTATGTTTGTGTTTGTTTGTGTGTCTGTCGACCTGCCAGCACTTTCATTTGGTATATATATATATAACAGAGGGAAACATTCCACGTGGAAAAAATATATCTAAAAAGAAAGAAAGTGATGAGACTTACCAAACAAAAGCGCTGGCAGGTCGATAGACACACAAACAAACACAAACATACACACAAAATTCTAGCTTTCGCAACAAACGGTTGCTTCGTCAGGAAAGAGGGAAGGAGAGGGAAAGATGAAAGGAAGTGGGTTTTAAGGGAGAGGGTAAGGAGTCATTCCAATCCCAGGAGCGGAAAGACTTACCTTAGGGGGAAAAAAGGACGGGTATACACTCGCACACACACACATATCCATCCACACATATGCAGACACAAGCAGACATATTTAAAGACAAAGAGTTTGGGCAGAATTGTCAGTCGAGGCAGAAGTGCAGAGGCAAAGATGTTGTTGAATGACAGGTGAGGTGTGAGTGGCGGCAACTTGAAATTAGCGGAGATTGAGGCCTGGTGGATAACGGGAAGAGAGGATATATTGAAGAGCAAGTTCCCATCTCCGGAGTTCGGATAGGTTGGTGTTAGTGGGAAGTATCCGGATAACCCGGACGGTGTAACACTGTGCCAAGATGTGCTGGCCGTGCACCAAGGCATGTTTAGCCACAGGGTGATCCTCATTACCAACAAACACTGTCTGCCTGTGTCCATTCATGTGAATAGACAGTTTGTTGCTGGTCATTCCCACATAGAATGCATCACAGTGTAGGCAGGTCAGTTGGTAGATCAAGTGGGTGCTTTCACATGTGGCTCTGCCTTTGATCGTGTACACCTTCCGGGTTACAGGACTGGAAACCACCTTCCCTACCCTCTGGCTCCTACCCTTAAAACCTGTCCCATGCACCCTCCCACCACCCCCTACTCCAGTCCTGTAACCCGGAAGGTGTACACGATCAAAGGCAGAGCCACGTGTGGAAGCACCCACGTGATTTACCAACTGACCTGCCTACACTGTGAAGCCTTCTATGTGGGAATGACCAGCAACAAACTGTCCATTCGCATGAATGGACACAGGCAGACAGTGTTTGTTGGTAATGAGGATCACCCTGTGGCTAAACATGCCTTGGTGCACGGCCAGCACATCTTGGCACAGTGTTACACCGTCCGGGTTATCTGGATACTTCCCACTAACACCAACCTGTCAGAACTCCGGAGGTGGGAACTTGCCCTTCAGCATATCCTCTCTTCTCGCTATCCGCCAGGCCTCAATCTCCGCTAATCTCCAATTTCTATTTGCCGCCGCTCGTACCTCACCTGTCTTTCAACATCACCTTTGCCTCTGTACTTCCGCCTCGACTGACATCTCTGCCCAAACTCTTTGCCTTTACAAATGTCTGCTTTTGTCTGTGTATATGCGGATGGATATGTGTGTGTGTGCGAGTGTATACCCGTCCTTTTTTCCCCCTAAGGTAAGTCTTACCGCTCCCGGGATTGGAATGACTCCTTACCCTCTCCCTTAAAACCCACTTCCTTTCATCTTTCCCTCTCCTTCCCTCTTTCCTGACGAAGCAACCGTTTGTTGCGAAAGCTAGAATTTTGTGTGTATGTTTGTGTTTGTTTGTGTGTCTATCGACCTGCCAGCGCTTTTGTTTGGTAAGTCTCATCACTTTCTTTCTATATATATATATATATATATATATATATATATATATATATATATATATATATATATATATGATGTGACTTACCAAATGAAAGTGCTGGCAGGTCGACAGACACACAAACAAACACAAACATACACACAAAATTCAAGCTTTCGCAACAAACTGTTGCCTCATCAGGAAAGAGGGAAGGAGAGGGAAAGACAAAAGGATGTGGGTTTTAAGGGAGAGGGTAAGGAGTCATTCCAATACCGGGAGCGGAAAGACTTACCTTAGGGGGAAAAAGGATGGGTATACACTCGCACACACACACATATCCATCCACACATATACAGACACAAGCAGACATATTTAAAGACAAAGAGTTTGGGCAGAGATGTCAGTCGAGGCAGAAGTGCAGAGGCAAAGATGTTGTTGAATGACAGGTGAGGTGTGAGTGGCGGCAACTTGAAATTAGCGGAGATTGAGGCCTGGTGGATAACGGGAAGAGAGGATATATTGAAGAGCAAGTTCCCATCTCCGGAGTTCGGATAGGTTGGTGTTAGTGGGAAGTATCCAGATAACCCGGACGGTGTAACACTGTGCCAAGATGTGCTGGCCGTGCACCAAGGCATGTTTTGCCACAGGGTGATCCTCATTACCAACAAACACTGTCTGCCTGTGTCCATTCATGCGAATAGACAGTTTGTTGCTGGTCATTCCCACATAGAATGCGTCACAGTGTAGGCAGGTCAGTTGGTAGATCACGTGGGTGCTTTCACTCGTGGCTCTGCCTTTGATCGTGTACACCTTCCGGGTTACAGGACTGGAGTAGGTGGTGGTGGGAGGGTGCATGGGACAGGTTTTACACCGGGGGCGGTTACAAGGGTAGGAGCCAGAGGGTAGGGAAGGTGGTTTGGGGATTTCATAGGGATGAACTAAGAGGTTACGAAGGTTAGGTGGACGGCGGAAAGACACTCTTGGTGGAGTGGGGAGGATTTCATGAAGGATGGATCTCATTTCAGGGCAGGATTTGAGGAAGTCGTATCCCTGCTGGAGAGCCACATTCAGAATCTGATCCAGTCCCGGAAAGTATCCTGTCACAAGTGGGGCACTTTTGTGGTTCTTCTGTGGGACGTTCTGGGTTTGAGAGGATGAGGAAGTGGCTCTGGTTATTTGTTTCTCTACCAGGTCGGGAGGGTAGTTGCGGGATGCGAAAGCTGTTGTCAGGTTGTTGGTGTAATGCTTCAGGGATTCCGGACTGGAGCAGATTCGTTTGCCACAAAGACCTAGGCTGTAGGGAAGGGACCGTTTGATGTAGAATGGGTGGCAGCTGTCGTAATGGAGGTACTGTTGCTTGTTGGTGGGTTTGATGTGGACGGACGTGTGAAGCTGGCCATTGGACAGGTGGAGGTCAACATCAAGGAAAGTGGCATGGGATTTGGAGTAGGACCAGGTGAATCTGATGGAACCAAAGGAGTTGAGGTTGGAGAGGAAATTCTGGAGTTCTTCTTCACTGTGAGTCCAGATCATGAAGATGTCATCAATAAATCTGTACCAAACTTTGGGTTGGCAGGCCTGGGTAACCAAGAAGGCTTCCTCTAAGCGACCCATGAATAGGTTGGCGTACGAAGGGGCCATCCTGGTACCCATGGCTGTTCCCTTTAATTGTTGGTATGTCTGGCCTTCAAAAGTGAAGAAGTTGTGGGTCAGGATGAAGCTGGCTAAGGTAATGAGGAAAGAGGTTTTAGGTAGGGTGGCAGGTGATCGGCGTGAAAGGAAGTGCTCCATCGCAGCGAGGCCCTGGACGTGCGGGATATTTCTGTATAAGGAAGTGGCATCAATGGTTACAAGGATGGTTTCTGGGGGTAACGGATTGGGTAAGGATTCCAGGCGTTCGAGAAAGTGGTTGGTGTCTTTGATGTAGGATGGGAGACTGCACGTAATGGGTTGAAGGTGTTGATCTATGTAGGCAGAGATACGTTCTGTGGGGGCTTGGTAACCAGCTACAATGGGGCGACCGGGATGATTGGGTTTGTGAATTTTAGGAAGAAGGTAGAAGGTAGGGGTGCGGGGTATCGGTGGGGTCAGGAGGTTGATGGAGTCAGGTGAAAGGTTTTGTAGGGGGCCTAAGGTTCTGAGGATTCCTTGAAGCTCCGCCTGGACATCAGGAATGGGATTACCTTGGCAAACTTTGTATGTGGTGTTGTCTGAAAGCTGACGCAGTCCCTCAGCCACATACTCCCGACGATCAAGTACCACGGTCGTGGAACCCTTGTCAGCCGCAAGAATGACAGGTCAGCCTTCAGATCACGGATAGACTGGGCTTCAGCAGTGGTGATGTTGGGAGTAGGATTAAGGTTTTTTAAGAAGGATTGAGAGGCAAGGCTGGAAGTCAGAAATTCCTGGAAGGTTTGGAGAGGGTGATTTTGAGGAAGAGGAGGTGGGTCCCGCTGTGACGGAGGACGGAACTGTTCCAGGCAGGGTTCAATTTGGATAGTGTCTTGGGGAGTTGGATCATTAGGGGTAGGATTAGGATCATTTTTCTTCGTGGCAAAGTGATACTTCCAGCAGAGAGTACGAGTGTAGGACAGTAAATCATTGATGAGGGCTGTTTGGTTTAATCTGGGAGTGCGGCTGAAGGTGAGGCCTTTGGATAGGACAGAGGTTTCAGATTGGGAGAGAGGTTTGGAGGAAAGGTTAACTACTGAATTAGGGTGTTGTGGTGCCAGATTGTGTTGATTGGAATTTTGAGGTTTTGGTGGGAGTGGAGCTGGAAGTGGGAGACTGAGTAGATGGGAGAGACTGGGTTTGTGTGCAATGAGAGGTTCAAAATCACCCTCTCCAAACCTTCCAGGAATTTCTGACTTCCAGCCTTGCCTCTCAATCCTTCTTAAGAAACCTTAATCCTACTCCCAACATCACCACTGCTGAAGCCCAGGCTATCCGTGATCTGAAGGCTGACCGGTCCAGCGTCATTCTTCCGGCGGACAAGGGTTCCACGACCGTGGTACTTGATCGTCGGGAGTATGTGGCTGAGGGACTGCGTCAGCTTTCAGACAACACCACATACAAAGTTTGCCAAGGTAATCCCATTCCTGATGTCCAGGCGGAGCTTCAAGGAATCCTCAGAACCTTAGGCCCCCTACAAAACCTTTCACCTGACTCCATCAACCTCCTGACCCCACCGACACCCCGCACCCCTACCTTCTACCTTCTTCCTAAAATTCACAAACCCAATCATCCCAGTCGCCCCATTGTAGCTGGTTAGCAAGCCCCCACAGAACGTATCTCTGCCTACGTAGATCAACACCTTCAACCCATTACGTGCAGTCTCCCATCCTACATCAAAGACACCAACCACTTTCTCGAACGCCTGGAATCCTTACCCAATCCGTTACCCCCAGAAACCATCCTTGTAACCATTGATGCCACTTCCTTATACAGAAATATCCCGCACGTCCAGGGCCTCGCTGCGATGGAGCACTTCCTTTCACGCCGATCACCTGCCACCCTACCTAAAACCTCTTTCCTCATTACCTTAGCCAGCTTCATCCTGACCCACAACTTCTTCACTTTTGAAGGCCAGACATACCAACAATTAAAGGGAACAGCCATGGGTACCAGGATGGCCCCTTCGTACGCCAACCTATTCATGGGTCGCTTAGAGGAAGCCTTCTTGGTTACCCAGGCCTGCCAACCCAAAGTTTGGTACAGATTTATTGATGACATCTTCATGATCTGGACTCACAGTGAAGAAGAACTCCAGAATTTCCTCTCCAACCTCAACTCCTTTGGTTCCATCAGATTCACCTGGTCCTACTCCAAATCCCATGCCACTTTCCTTGATGTTGACCTCCACCTGTCCAATGGCCAGCTTCACACGTCCGTCCACATCAAACCCACCAACAAGCAACAGTACCTCCATTACGACAGCTGCCACCCATTCTACATCAAACGGTCCCTTCCCTACAGCCTAGGTCTTTGTGGCAAACGAATCTGCTCCAGTCCGGAATCCCTGAAGCATTACACCAACAACCTGACAACAGCTTTCGCATCCCGCAACTACCCTCCCGACCTGGTAGAGAAACAAATAACCAGAGCCACTTCCTCATCCTCTCAAACCCAGAACGTCCCACAGAAGAACCACAAAAGTGCCCCACTTGTGACAGGATACTTTCCGGGACTGGATCAGATTCTGAATGTGGCTCTCCAGCAGGGATACGACTTCCTCAAATCCTGCCCTGAAATGAGATCCATCCTTCATGAAATCCTCCCCACTCCACCAAGAGTGTCTTTCCGCCGTCCACCTAACCTTCGTAACCTCTTAGTTCATCCCTATGAAATCCCCAAACCACCTTCCCTACCCTCTGGCTCCTACCCTTGTAACCGCCCCCGGTGTAAAACCTGTCCCATGCACCCTCCCACCACCACCTACTCCAGTCCTGTAACCCGGAAGGTGTACACGATCAAAGGCAGAGCCACGTGTGAAAGCACCCACGTGATCTACCAACTGACCTGCCTACACTGTGACGCATTCTATGTGGGAATGACCAGCAACAAACTGTCTATTCGCATGAATGGACACAGGCAGACAGTGTTTGTTGGTAATGAGGATCACCCTGTGGTTAAACATGCCTTGGTGCACGGCCAGCACATCTTGGCACAGTGTTACACCGTCCGGGTTATCTGGATACTTCCCACTAACACCAACCTATCCGAACTCCGGAGATGGGAACTTGCTCTTCAATATATCCTCTCTTCCCGTTATCCACCAGGCCTCAATCTCCGCTAATTTCAAGTTGCCGCCACTCACACCTCACCTGTCATTCAACAACATCTTTGCCTCTGCACTTCTGCCTCGACTGACAATTCTGCCCAAACTCTTTGTCTTTAAATATGTCTGCTTGTGTCTGCATATGTGTGGATGGATATGTGTGTGTGTGCGAGTGTATACCCATCCTTTTTTCCCCCTAAGGTAAGTCTTTCTGCTCCCGGGATTGGAATGACTCCTTACCCTCTCCCTTAAAACCCACATCCTTTTGTCTTTCCCTCTCCTTCCCTCTTTCCTGATGAGGCAACAGTTTGTTGCGAAAGCTTGAATTTTGTGTGTATGTTTGTGTTTGTTTGTGTGTCTGTCGACCTGCCAGCACTTTCATTTGGTAAGTCACATCATCTATGTTTTTAGATATATTTTTCCTACGTGGAATGTTTCCCTTTATTATAACCATATATATATATATATATATATATATATATATATATATATATATATATATATATATATATATATAGAGGGAAACATTCCACGTAGGAAAAATATATCCAAAACCAAAGATGATGTGACTTACCAAATGAAAGTGCTGGCAGGTCGACAGACACACGAACAAACACAAACATACACACAAAATTCAACTTTCGCAACAAACTGTTGCCTCATCAGGAAAGAGGGAAGGAGAGGGAAAGACGAAAGGATGTGGGTTTTAAGGGAGAGGGTAAGGAGTCATTCCAATCCCGGGAGCGGAAAGACTTACCTTAGGGGGAAAAAAGGACGGGTATACACTCGCACACACACACATATCCATCCACACATGTACTGTGTACTCTTCTTTCAAAGTACAGCATGCTTCCATGTGACCTTGTTTTTGTTCAACAGTTAGCAGTCATAGCAGCCATCCTTTTCATTCACAAATCTTCTGTCATAATTCGCTGGCCCTGTACTCCAAGTCACTCCCAGCAGCTCCACAATTTCTTTAATGGTCGATCATTGATCTTCTCATTAGCGTCATCCTTGTATTCCATTTTTAACATCTTACGAGTTTCTATTCCAGTTTCTCTGAGCAAGAAGCAGAATTTCACCTCTGCATGCTGTTCATGAAAATCAACCATTGCACAAGTGACAATCACACAAAACAGTTGTCACTATAAACTCTACTGAAACTAGTCCTGATCTTATTCAGTGATGACACTCAGTTTACTGGCTCTGGAAAAAACATGGTACTACTAAAGCTCTGCCCACCAAAAAATTAGTTCAGTTTCTTTTGGGTACCCCCTTGTACTTCATATCTGTGGGGGAGGGGGCTGATCCAATTATATACTGTAAGGAGAAAAACAGGCACCTTTAGTCAATTGTTCGAAAATATGGAGGGTAGTCTATGGAGCATAGAACAGACAATGAAAAGGAATTAGAAGGGCAAGTAGCAGGAAACGGCCTGAGAATTTCCATATACCTACTCATATGAAGGAAATAATGAAAATACGGTACTTAGAAACAGCAGGACTGGAAAGGCATGTGGGTAGGGCAGTGTGTCTGCTGATGTCCACAAAATAGCTGATCCAGAAGCTCTACCTGAAAGAATTATTTAGCTTAAGCTTGGAGAGAGGTAAGTGTCAAACGATTAGTGGACAGCCATTATGATCCCCGTGCACAAAGGAGGTGACGCACATGATGCTGGAAATTTCAGGCCTGTCAGTCTAACATCAGTAACCATCATAATGATGGAAAAGTTAGCAGTTAAGTACTATATATCTATACAATATGGAACACAAAGCAATGAATTAAAGACACTTGGTATGGATTTATGGAATAACACTCTTGTGAATCATGACAAGTAGGATTCATTCAGGATGTAGCAGACACATTAGATGTGGGGGAGGGGGGACTAGACTGCATCAACCTAGACCTCTTAAAAGCCTTTCAGATTCCATCATGCACTCTTGTTACATAAATTATGAACTGCTGAAGTAGAAGAAAGAGTAGCAGCTTGGGTAAAAGTATCTCTGCTGAGCAGAACCCAGGATAAAATAACTTGGAGAAAGTGGAGGTGTTGTCAGGCATATCATTGGGAAGTGTGGTGGGACTCTGTTGTTTATTATGTAAATGACATATTTACTGAAATCTATCTAATATTAGAATGTTTGCAAATGATTGGCTGGTGTTAGACAAACATGAGATTGTGGCACTCTCAAGGCTGATGTTGCAACAGTAGAGAAGTGAGTAAACACAAATAGAATGAGCATCAATGTAAGTAATAGCCAGGTGGTCAGTTTCTGACCAAGACAACAGTTGAGTATAAGTTAGGGAAAGATATGCTCTCTGTGTCACTTAATTTTAAATGCTTAGGAGTGACATTTGATAGCAAATTGCATTGCAGTATTCCTGTGAGAACAATAGTTGGCAATGCCAACAGTTTACTGCTCCAAATAATGAGAATGTTGAAGGGCCAGTCAAGGGTAGATCGAGAAAAAGGCATACTGTTCCTTGGCTTGACCTCATCTGGAGTATTGCAGTTCTATATGGAACTCATATCTGATTTCAGACCTGAAGGATGTATAAGAAAAGAGCAGTAAGATTTACCCAGGTAAATTCTGAGCAAAACAGTAGAGTGTCTGCTGTGATGAAGGAGCAGAAATGGAACTTGCTGGAAATTTTGAGAAAAGGTCACATATTGGGTAACATACATAGAGCAGCTGCAGTTGCAGCACATGGTATGGTATTAAAATTAGCTGTATGTGGATCAACGGAGGAGAAGCCACAAGTTAAAGCATTTCCATAAAATAAATGTGTTACACTGTAACAAGTCTGTAAGGTGATTTTCTTTCATATGTAAAGGATAAAGCAGTTTACAGAAAGAGGTTTTAAGTCCCTGGCCTGAGACACTACAGTGTTTTGAGAAAAGATTGAAATAGAGTGTACTGAAACATTAAATGAAAATAAGTGATCCTATAAATCTAAGTATAACATACAATGTAGACTTTCACAGCTGATATTGTCTTAAAACTTCTGTGCTGGTAGGCCATGGTTGATGTATAAAAATCTCATGCCCAACTAAAATGTATACTGCTTTAGAAACGAGAAAGCTTGATTGTAATTTAACATCCTCCTTTTTCCTGGCCCTTATCCTGTATCTTCACATGTTATTTATTGCATCTGGCAATGTTAGTGGTAGAGATTGGTCAGGTGCCCTACCTGACACCACTGCTTTTCCCCGGAGATGTAATTTGTGTAGCCCATCTGTCTGTATCTTATGTTATCTCATGCAAAAGTGTGGGAATGTTTTCTCAATGTTTGAAAATTGTATAACTAAGGTGGAATGTGGGTATCTGTCCAGTGTTCACCTAGTCAGATATGAGAAACTGATTGAACATCACATCAAGGCTGCTTGACACACTGGCCATGATAGGTAATTGGTGAGATGGATTTGGTCCAGGGCCAGCAAGTGTCTCTGATCCCAGAAGCAGCCTGCTAGCATCCCCAGCTCTTCGCAAATAATTTTCATTTGGCTTAACTGCTGCACCATTCCTCATGTTCATACCTTTATCATGTAGTTTCCAAAAATAAATCGTAAATTAAAAACGTCATTTCCGCTTTCATGTTTCTATTCAAACACACCATTTAAAGTTTATGGGACCTTCTGCACCTATGTTGCAACATTATTCTTTTAGTTTTCACCAAATTTTAAAAAAATAGAGAGAAAATTTACTCATAAGTAATGAGATGAAAAATAAATTATTAGATAACTATCAAATAATCATTTCATGGTAACAAGCATTATGTAATTTCTTTTCAAAGATACAGTGCAAACATCTGTTTTGTAACTGTCGCAGCCTCATTCAGTTTTGTAACAGTGGGCAGTGACTGAGTGAGCGTGTCGTATTTCAAGTAAAGATGCTTCAACATGTTGTGAATTAATAATATAAGGATACAGTGAAGATACAAGAAATGAAATACAGCAAATGTCCTTTATATATTGCAGTGCGATCTCAGTTGCAGCAGCTCATGGGCAACGATCAACTCTCCATAAGTTGCTGTCCCACCCTCTGGATGCCAACAACAAAGAAGTTTTGTCACTCGAAGAGATTTTGGCAGAAGGAGCAAACCAGCTAACTGCTGATCGCCGACAGTGTGGGCGTCTTCAGGTACATTATGCTGTAGTAACATGTACTGACTTTGAGAGCAAATTATAAGGAGAAGTCACAAGGAGAAACATAGGCAAATTGTAACTAATTTTGATTGCAGATATCACATTGTAGTTAGAATTTTATTTAAATGGTAAAATTATTTCTTCTGGCTGTTTTGTCTCATCTTGCACAATGCAGGGGAAAAAAACGCAAAATTGTATTACACATTTTCCTTAGCGATCCCCAAAGTGCCAGACATTTGTACTGTATTAACATACACAACTGTTATATTTATTTAAACATTACTTTTTTGGAGCCATGAATCATTTACAAAAACAAGAAAAACAGAACCACTCGGACAACCGAGTGTGAAAATTGCTGGTTTCAGGGTTTGGGTGGTGACCCTGCCCTGGACTGAATTTGCCTTGCAGATTAGCAATGAGGGGGCTGGTGAATCACTCAGGCTTGATGTAATTTTTCAGCAGTTTCCCACATCCAGCTAGGTGAATAGTGGTCCAGTAACCATGTCCCACCTCAGAGACACACTATGCAAACATTTCGAAAACATTCTCACACTTGAAAATGAGATTTACTCCACATGCAAACAGATCGGGCACACGAATTCAGTCTTGGTGTGAGTTGTGGCATCAAGAAGGGCTTCATCAACTACCACTAACATTGCAAAAACCCATCTAAAACAATGCTGACCAACCAGAGGAACAGGAAAAGGCTACAAGGAAGAAGAAGAAGAATCTAACAATGGAAAATCCAGGTTGGAATGTAACAGTATTATGAAAAGGATAGTTGCTACTCAACATGTAGTGGAGATGTTGAGTCACAGATAGGCACAACAAAAAGATTCTCAGAAAGTGAGTGTTGTGGCGTAACAAGCTAGTCACGCCACACTGAGGAGGAAGCCGAAAGGCACGCGTACACACACGCCGACTGGCGTCAAGTCTGGAACAGGATACGTATTGAATACTATAAAGAAAATACGTATCTTTGGAATATACTTAACTTTTAATCAATCCTTGTGATACATCTCTCTTGACTATACAAATGAGACTCGTAAGATACATGCACTGTGACAATTGGCGCCTTGCTAAGTCGTAGTCATTAACTTAGCTGAAGGCTATTCTAACTGTCTCTCGGCAAATGAGAGCAAAGGCTTCGTCAGTATAGTCGCTAGCAACGTCGTCGTACAACTGGGCGAGTTCTCGTGCGTCTCTCGAGACCTGCCGTGTGGTGGTGCTCGGTCTGCGATCACACAGTGGCAACACGCGGGTCCGACATGTACTAATGGACCGTGGCCGATTTAAGCTACCACCTAGCAAGTGTGGTGTCTGGCAGTGACACCACATTCCTCCCCCGCAAATCGGCGAACGGTCATGTTATAAGGCTTCCGCCCGCCGTGGGGAGGACCCCATGTTGACGTATGCGATGAGGTGGGGAGCCTAACAACAGGTGAGGCTGTGCCACCCACACCCGGCCATTCGGTCCGAGGGGAGCTAGGAAACGCCTGAAAACCTAGTCCAGGGTGCACGTCAACATGCGGAGTATGCGCCCGGAGAGAGACAGGAGGGGCCGAAGGGTTGACCTCCATGTGGTCGGTGCACCCGACAGGCGAAGACGACATCTGGTCCGGAGCGGGCAAGAGTTCCATGGTGGAGGACAGCCGGTCATGGGAAGCGAGCGGCGGCGCGTGACCCAGGGAGGCGCCAGGCGGTTGCAGCGACGCGTCCACTGCGGGCGGCGCCGGCGGGAGAACAGGCGGCAGCGGCGGCGGCGCGACGCCATGAGGCAAAATGGAAGGCAGCGTCGGTAACACCTGGGGATGAGGCGAGCCAGTAGATGGGTCCCCAGGGCGCTGACCGGACGGCACCGTCGCTGAAAGCAGACGGGGAGCGGCAGAACCCAGGCGACGACAGAGGCGCAGCTGATTGAGATGCCGACGCACCTCACCAGAGGCCCACAAAACCAAATACATCGCGCGGCCGAGGCAGCGAAGAATGCGCCCTGCGAGCCAACGCCGTGAACCACGATAGTTGCGATAGAATACAACGTCGCCAGCAGCAAAAGCAGTAGTCTGCCGCTGCACTGGAACCTGAGGTGGCGGATGCAGCAAAGACATCAAGGTTCGATGAGGACGACCATGGAGCAACTCAGCCGGCGAGCGACCATCGCGGGGCTGAGAGCGATACGAAGACAAAAAGAGCAACAATGCGTCCTCCCTAGAACACGACTCTTTCAACTTCAACATCTGTGACTTGAAAGTCCGGACCAATCGTTCAGCGGCACCGTTTGACTGAGGCGAAAACGGCGCGGATGTCAGATGTTGAATACCATTGGCCTTGCAGAATGACTGAAATTCTGCGGACACGAATTGTGGGCCATTGTCGGAAACAATAGTCTGGGGAAGACCTTCAATGCAAAAAATAACGGACAACGCTTGGATGGTGGCAGATGACGTCGTGGAAGACATCCGGACAACAAAAGGAAAATTACTGAATGAATCCACCACAACCAACCATCGAGCATTCCAGAATGGACCAGCAAAATCGATGTGCAAGCGTTGCCAAGGGAAGTGGCTTTCAGCCATGCAAAGAATTTCCGCGGCGGGGCGGATTGTTGTTCGGCACACGCCATGCAAGAAGAGCACATATTCGTAATCGCAGCATCGATTCCGAACCAAGTACAGTGCTGACAAGCAAGTTGTTTCGTACGCACTATACCCCAATGCCCTTGGTGAAGAAGCCGTAAGACAGAGGACTGTAATGAACGTGGGACCACGACTCTGGATTGATCATTATCCGAACGCAACAACAAAACACCACGTCGTACAAAAAGTCTCTCTTTGTGAGCAAAAAATCGGCGAACCAGCGGATCCTCGATCCGTGACTTGGACAAGGGCCATTGCGTAGCAACAAAACGCAAAACAGTAGCAAGGACAGGGTCAGCAGCTGTGGCTGTAGCGACACGACGAAAATCAATCGGAAACGATTCGACCACGTCATCGGTTTCCGAATCAATGAACATGCAAGCAAGTTCGGAAGAATCGAATGCTTTATCCTCAGCAACAGGCAAACGGGACAACGCATCAGCGTTTCCGTGCTTAGCAGTGGACCGATACAAGATATCGTAGCGGTACTGCGAGAGGAAGAGAGACCAGCGAATGAATTTCTGCGCTGTACGTGGAGGTACAGGCGTGTTCGGATGAAAAAGCGATGTCAAAGGTTTGTGGTCTGTGATGATGGTAAACTGACGACCATACAAGAAATCATGGAACTTAGTAACACCAAACAAGAGAGCTAAAGCTTCTTTCTCTATCTGGGAATAATTGTGTTGCGCAGACGAGAGCAATTTTGAAGCAAAGGCAATAGGACGATCATGCGATCCATCTTTGTGCGCAAGCACAGCACCGATCCCGAAATCCGACGCATCGACCATCAACAAAAGGGGTTTCCGGGGATCGAATGGCGTAAGGCAAGTATTTGAAAGTAACGCCGATTTCAACCGGCGAAAGGCGCGTTCGCATTCTGTCGTCCAGACGAACGGAACACCTTTACGGCGTAAGCGATGAAGCGGAGCTGAAATGGAAGAAGCGCGCGGCACAAACCTGGCATAGTAGTTAATTTTTCCCAACACATTCTGGAGCTGTTTCAAGTTCTGTGGCGAAGGCAACTCCTGTATGGCACGGAGGTGCTCTGGACTCGGATGTATGCCTTGGGCATTTATGACATGGCCCAGATATGGTAAGTCACGAGCAAAAAACACACATTTGTCCTTCCTCAAGCGAAGACCATTTTGTCGCAAGACCTGAAATAACGTTCGTAGGTTGGCTAAATGTTCGGCTTCTGTCTTTCCGGAGATCACAATATCGTCCAGATAGTTCGCAGCAGTAGGGACCGACGCCCAAACAGTTTGTAAATATTGCTGAAACAATGCAGGGGCGGATGCACACCCGAATGGCAGTCTTTTGAATCGGTACAATCCAAGATGCGTGTTAACCACCAAGACGCGCTGGGATTCTGCGTCCACCGGTATGTGCAAGTACACATCTGCTAGGTCCAATTTCGAAAAATACTTTCCCGGGCACAGTTTGTCAAAAAGATCTTCCGGGCGTGGCAAAGGAAAAGTAGCAGTCACAAGTTGTGGATTCAGAGTTGCCTTGAACTCCACGCAAAGTCTCAATTTTCCGGAAGGTTTTGGCAAAATTACTAAGGGTGAGGCCCAGAGAGAAGCCTGCACACGTTCAATTACATTTTGAGATTCTAAATCGCGTAATGTTCTTGCGACCTCATCACGCAATGCGTGGGGAACATTGCGCGCTCTGAAAAATTTCGGTTGCGCGTCCACTTTGAGTTCCAAATGTGCTTCATAGTTCTTAGCGCAACCAAGGCCCAGTGCAAAAATGTCTGCGAATTCGTCACAAAGACGAGAAACACTGGCGGAAGGCACAGTCTGGTTCACTAATAGGACCTGATTTACGATAGACAAGTTAAACAACTGAAATAAATCGAAACCAAACAAGTTCACTGCCGTAGAAGAATGAAGAACGTAAAATGACACAAGTTTTGTTTGTCCCTTGTATGTGGCAAGAAGGCTGCACTGTCCTAACACAGGTATCTGCTGTCCTAAATAACTATTGAGCTGAACATTTGCGGCACGCAACGGAGGTTTGCCCAGTTGTTTGTACGTGTCGTGATTGAGCAATGAAACTGCTGCCTCGGTATCGAGCTGGAATGGTATTACTTTGCCTCCAAAGTCTAAGTCTACAAAAAGTTTATTGTCCTGCTGACGACAAGAGCGACTTTCACGTGCAATTTGAACTGATACAGGTACAGAAGCACTTGCGACGTTACGGGATTTCCGGCGACGTCGACACACACTTTTTGCGGGACGAACACAGTCACTGTGAGATAAAGTGGCACTGGACGGGGTGGAATTAACGACATGAATGTCCATGGGCGAAGGTCCACGAGCCTGATTGTCCCTGGTTCGATTCCGGCGCGAAGCAAAGGGCCTGGAATGGTTTTGATTGTCTGATCTTAGCTTTTTCTGGCAAACACTTTGAACATGTCCTTTCTTATGACAGTAAAAGCAAATAGCTTGGCGTGACGGGCAATTGTCACGCGAATGTCTAGTTGCACACCGCGGGCATGATTTGAGCACGGCATTGGCCTGCTTATGCGGCACACGTGTTTGCGAGCTAGGCTGCAGCTGCTCGGACGTGCGCGAGGGCCGTTTAACGTCCCGTGCTGCGCGCCCGGCGGACCGGTCAATGCGACACACTGCTGGCGAAGTTTCAAATGATTCCTGAGCAAAGTCAAGTGTGTCTTGCCTATCTAAAATGTCTATCACTTGTTGGAGGGAGGGATTTACTAGTTTCAAAATCTGTTCCCGTATGCGAACATCAGAAACGTTCTGTGCAATTGCATCACGCACCATAGTATCTGAATACGTAAGTCCACATTCACATGCAAAATCACAATCCCTAGTAAGTCCTTGCAATGTTGCAACCCACTCCCTATTAGTCTGACCGGCCGTACGTGTGGTACGAAAGAACGTATACCGTTTTGCAACGACATTGACTGTTTCTTTGAAATAGGCATCTAAAGCAGACAAAATTTCGTCGTAGGACAGAGTTGCTATGTCGCGTCGGGGGAAACAATTTCACTATCACACGGTAGGTGGACACGCCGACACAAGAAAGCAAAAACGGCTGCCGCTCATTACCTTGAATCCTGTAGGCGGCTAGATGGAATCCAAACTGGCGTGACCATTCTGGCCACGTTTCTTGCGTTGAATCAAAATTACGGAAGGATGGTGCAACGGCGTGTTGTGGCTGCGGTAGCGATGAAGCGGTGGCGGCCGCATCATGTTGCAGCGCACATTGACACTGGACGAGCTGTCCAAGGGCATCCAATAACGCCTGCGTCTGCTGATTCTGCAAGCGATAAAATTCGGACAGTACATCTGGAGAATGTGGCGAAGCCATGACACAAATAATTCAGAGCAAAGCAAGCAGAAAGAACACGATCCTGTAATCCTCGTCATCAATCTTTGTGGCGTAACAAGCTAGTCACGCCACACTGAGGAGGAAGCCGAAAGGCACGCGTACACACACACCAAATGGCGTCAAGTCTGGAACAGGATACGTATTGAATACTATAAAGAAAATACGTATCTTTGGAATATACTTAACTTTTAATCAATCCTTGTGATACATCTCTCTTGACTATACAAATGAGACTCGTAAGATACATGCACTGTGACAATTGGCGCCTTGCTAAGTCGTAGCCATTAACTTAGCTGAAGGCTATTCTAACTGTATCTCGGCAAATGAGAGCAAAGGCTTCATCAGTATAGTCGCTAGCAACGTCGTCGTACAACTGGGCGAGTTCTCGTACGTCTCTCGAGACCTGCCGTGTGGTGGCACTCGGTCTGCGATCACACAGTGGCGACATGCGGGTCCGACATGTACTAATGGACCGTGGCCGATTTAAGCTACCACCTAGCAAGTGTGGTGTCTGGCAGTGACACCACAGTGAGCCAACAAGGCTTTTGTCAGAAATAGACAACATACACACAAACACTCATGCAGTCACAAATCGCACATGCACAACCACAGGCTTTGGCTGCTGATGCCAGACTGTCCCACCTGAGTCTGGTCTCAGCAACCAGAGGCTGTGGCCATATGTATGTGTGTGTGTGTTTGTTGTCTATTTCCGATGAAGGTCTTGTTGGCCAATAGCTCATGGGCTAATGAACTGACTTCATTTACTTCCGGTACGATGGACGTGGAGGAATAATGGGCAAATTTTACACACATTGTAAATCATGCATTGGACAAGTATGTGCCAAAAAAGTGGGTTACGGACGGAAAAGACCCACTGTGGTTTAACAGCGCAATTCGGAGAATGCTCAGGAAGGAAAGGCAGTTGCACTCGCGGTACAAGAAAGATCGGCAGAATGAGGACAGGCAAAAGTTAGTAGAGATTCGTGCTGCTATGAAAAGAGTGATGCGCAAAGCATTCAACCACTACCACCGTCATACCTTAGCAAAAGATCTTGCTGGAAACCCAAGGAAATTCTGGTCTTACGTAAAATCGGTAAGCGGGTCGAAGGCTTCCATCCAGTCACTCACTGATCAGTCTGGCATGGCAACAGAAGACAGCAAAACGAAAGCTGAAATTTTAAATTTAGCATTTGAGAAATCTTTCACGCAGGAGGATCGTACAAACATACCGCTGTTTGAGTCTCGTACAGATTCTCGTATAGAGGACATAGTGATAGACATCCCTGGGGTTGTGAAGCAGCTGAATGGGTTGAAAATAAATAAATTGCCAGGTCCTGATGGGATTCCAATTTGGTTTTACAGAGAGTACTCTACTGCATTGGCTCCTCACTTAGCTTGCATTTATCATGAATCTCTTGCCCAACGTAAAGTCCTGAGCAACTGGAAGAAAGTGCAGGTGACGCCTGTATATAAGAAGGGTAGAAGGACGAATCCTCAAAATTACAGACCAATATCCTTAACATTGGTTTGTTGCAGGATTCTCGAACATATTCTCAGTTTGAATATAATGAATTTCCTTGAGACAGAGAAGTTGCTGTCCATGCATCAGCATGGCTTTAGAAAGCATCACTCTTGTGAAACGCAACTCGCCCTTTTTTCACATGATATCTTGCGAACCATGGATGAAGGGTATCAGACGGATGCCATATTCCTTGACTTCCAGAAAGCGTTTGACTCGGTGCCCCACTGCAGACTCCTAACTAAGGGATTGGTTCTCAAGTATGTGAGTGGCTCGAAGACTTCTTAAGTAATAGAACCAAGTACGTTGTCCTTGATGGTGAGTGTTCATCGGAGGTGAGGGTATCATCTGGAGTGCCCCAGGGAAGTGTGGTAGGTCTGCTGTTGTTTTCTGTCTACATAAATGATCTTTTGGATGGGGTGGATAGCAATGTGCGGCTGTTTGCTGATGATGCTGTGGCGTATGGGAAGGTGTCGTCGTTCAGTGACTGTAGGAGGATACAAGATGACTTGGACAGGATTTGTGATTGGTGTAAAGAATGGAAGCTAATTCTAAATATAGATAAATGTAAATTAATGCAGATGAATAGGAAAAAGAATCCTGTAATGTCTGAATACTCCATTAGTAGTATAGCGCTTGACACAGTCACGTCGATTAAATATTTGGGTGTAACATTGCAGAGCGATATGAAGTAGGACAAGCATGTAATGGCAGTTGTGGGGAAGGCGGATAGTCGTCTTCGGTTCATTGGTAGAATTTTGGGAAGATGTGATTCATCTGCAAAGGAGACCGCTTATAAAACACTAATACGACCTATTCTTGAGCACTGCTCGAGCGTTTGGGATCCCTATCAGGTCGGATTGAGGGAGGGCATAGAAGCCATCAGAGGCGGGCTGCTAGATTTGTTACTGGTAGGTTTGATCATCACGTGAGT
Source organism: Schistocerca nitens (assembly GCF_023898315.1). Lineage (NCBI taxonomy): Eukaryota > Metazoa > Arthropoda > Insecta > Orthoptera > Acrididae > Schistocerca > Schistocerca nitens. Next base: position 692,568,695 of record NC_064617.1, read on the forward strand.
GTTACGGAAATGCTTCAGGAACTCGGGTGGGAGTCTCTAGAGGAAAGGAGGCATTCTTTTCGTGAATTGCTACTGAGGAAATTTAGAGAACCAGCATTTGAGGCTGACTGCAGAACAATTTTACTGCCGCCAACTTACATTTCGCGGAAAGACCACAAAGATAAGATAGAGATTAGGGCTCATACAGAGGCATATAGGCAGTCATTTTTCCCTTGTTCTCTTTGGGAGTGGAACAGGGAGAGAAGATGCTAGTTGTGGTATGAGGTACCCTCCGCCACGCACCGTATGGTGGATTGCGGAGTATGTATGTAGATGTAGATGTAGCTCACTTTCTGACAGACTTTTTGCCATACCTATCTGCAACTCAACATCTCTGCTATATTGTAATAAGAAGAATCATGTAGAAACAACACAGAGGACGCACTGAGTGACAAACAGGAACAACATAAAGACTGCTAAAATATTTACTCATAAGCTTTTGGACAAAGTCCTTCTTCTGAAGTAGAAGCGCACACACACACACACACACACACACACACACACACAAGCATAACTTACAAACACACCCACACATACACCTGGCTGCTGTCTCCGGGCATTGGTGCCCAACTGTATTATTCCATCCTGGCTTTTCACGGTCTAATCATTTAGAAGCAATAGACATAGGGAAAGATATTACTTGTAAACTCATTGGTGATGCTCTGGCATCATCATATCATCATCACCACCACCACCAACACACCATCAACCAGACCAGTGGAAATTTTGCTCATTCTGCACATGTACAATGCTGTTTTGCCTCCACTTGATTCAAACAATAAAGAGAAACACATTTACAGGCTAATTTATAATGAATTAGCTGCAATCAGTTGCTTTTATAGGTGTTTATTTTTCGGTGATGACATTTCAGAATGCCCAGCATGCCATCTTCAGCTTTTACGTTTATTTATGTGTTGTGAATGATGTTTCCTTACTAACAGCATTGCAGAACTTTACAACAGACGTTTTTAAGGCTGCTGTCATAAAACATTGTAAGTAAAGAAAAAAATAAATGTAATCATCTAAAGATGAAGGGCAAACAAAATGAATGCACTCTCAAAAACAGATGTCTTGAGGGATAATTTGTTGGCGTGGCATACTGGGAAAGAGGTTTCTTTCATATCAGTGTATTACCTTATAAGCATTGGTATCATGGACCATACAGTTTTGACTTTAAATACTAGGAGCTCGGCTATTGCGTCAAGTGATGAGGCAACGCGTGAGCTAACCAAAGGTTAGCCTTACCTCTTTTATGCCATTGCAGAAGGAGACAGTATTTACTAATTTTGCCTCCCAATCCTTGCTGCATCTTTAAGTTAGAAGTGTACTGTTTTATCAATAATTATTTTCCTTCTCTCCTAAACTTTCTCCATCATAAGACTTTGCCCCCTATAAAACTAGTAGTGACTGACACCTCCAAGTGTGGAAACATCTACTCCTATAAAAAATCTGCATGTGTAAGGCATTTGTTGGGACACAAACTGTATCTCCGTATGGGACATGCTTGCTTCATTGAGAGCCCATAGTTCATTAGTAGAAGTTGCCACATTTACTGTAAAACTACTACACTTTCATTAGAATGTAACTGATGTAAAATTTATGAGTTAAAGTATCTACCTTTTGAAATTTTTTTACATACAAGAGTTCTGCACTGCAGTTGATCATCATCAATGTTACTTATTTACAGTTTGTTATTCTTGTGACTGACTATTCTTTTCAGCACAAGTCTATACTAAACACAGCACTCTGTCTGCAACACACCAATGTCCTATTTGAAATTAGTCTTGTCTGAGCCATGCTGTATGATATGTTATATGTTTTTAATTCTGTTTCTAGTGTTATTTTTGTTAGACACTGTTATGCATCTGATAACAAATTTTTTAGTCGCTGTTCACTGCAAAACACTCCCACAAAATTTATTTACAGGTTTCTTGTTCCTCCACTCCTGAAGTTAGTGGGTGCTCTTCTAATGGTGAAAGTGCACAACCACTGAAATTAAGCAAACCACAGGTTAAATCATTACAGGAAGCAATGTACCACAGTGCAGAGAACAATCATCTTGGTGAGTGCAGAAGTTTATCTCTTCTATCTTTTTAAACTATTTCAATACTATACCGAAGACTGATATAATTATTGAAGCAATTGGAAGTCCTCCAAGACAAAATGCTGAATGGTGTGTAGGAAAGAAAAATGTAGATGACCATTTAGTTTGGCTTTGGAAACATTATTAGAATAGGTATTTTGAGACATCTTATTCTGCAACCTAGATAGAGGATTAATTCTTATGCTGCTGCTTGGATAGGTTATTTATTCTTGGGACAGCTTCCCTGGAGAGAGTGCCAAGTAATGAATGGACTGGTGCTTGTTGACATCAAAACAGTACAAGCAGTGATGAAGTGAAGGCTGCCAGGACCTTCTATTGTGATGGATTGTTGGCATCATACATACGTAAGTCATTCGGAAAATAAAGAACATTTTGTTTTGACACATGACTGTATCCCCCCACCACCACATTGACCAACCACTGAACTTGGTACTGGTTCAAATGGCTCTGAGCACTATGGGACTCAACATCTGAGGTTATCAGTCCCCTAGACTTAGAATTACTTAAACCTAACTAACCTAAGGACATCACACACATCCATGCCCGAGGCAGGATTTGAACCTGCGGCCATAGCAGCAGCACAGTTCCAGACTGAAGCGTCTAGAACCGCTCGGTCACAACAGCTGGCAAACTTGGTACTCATTTGCTTGGTATGCATTTGCTTCAGTTTGGCGGTACCTACAAATCCAATATAGTTGATTACTGCTTAGCTGTGTGTCTTTAAAACGTGTGACAAATTGACAATCCCACTAAGTATGAGGTGCACAGTGTTATCTGCTTTTTAAATATGAAAGTCCTACTTTTCCAGATTAATAGACATATAACTGAGGTTTACAGTAATATGATGACTGAAGCATAAGTTCTAAAGTAGTGTGTGATGTTTAATGGCCGACGGAAGAATGTTTACGATGATATCTCAGACTGATCCTCAATGGTGACTGATAGACTCAAAGCAGCAACTGAAACAAAAATCCAAGGCAATAGGCATTTCACAGTCAGTGAAGTGCAGCGGACTACTATCAGATGTTTCAACAACTTTGCTGCACCATTACAAACCAGCAGTGCAGAATGCTAACCCATGGAGTCACTCTCCTCCATGATAATCAATGTCTGCATGCAGCGAGAGTGACACAGGACTTGCTTCAGTGGTTTCAGTGGGAAATGTTTCAACATCCACCATATGGTCTGGACGTAGCCCCCAAGTTATCATCACTATTCCCGAAACTGAAAGGTTTTATTGGGTAGACAGTGCCACAGAAGTAATGATGAACTTAAAGAAGCCATTAATAAGTGGTTCAACACCTGGTGGCAACTGAGTATGGAGGAGACATATAAAAGCTGCTAAAATGGTGCAACAAGTGCCTAAATTTGAATGGTAACTGACTAGAAGAGTAGCTTGGGTATCAAATTGTATGTAAAATACAGTTTCATTTAATTACATCAAATAATAAAGTCCACATAAAAAAAGTTCTTTAATTTCTGAATGACCCTTTTAGAGACATAGATATTGTTGTAAGTTGCTAGCACCAGTTTATTTTGTGTTCTTGTGGTTGTGACTTTCCGTTTGAAGACAAATCTGAGCAGGTCTTCACACTAGTCTATTTTCCACAAATCTTTTCACCTCTGCATAACTACTGCAACCAACATACACTTGAATCTGCTAGCTTTATTCAAACTTCAGTCTCCTATGCTTTTTGCCCCCACATTTCCCCTCAGCTATCAAAGTCCTGATTCTTTGATGCCAGAGGATGTGTCCTATCAAGTGATCCCTTCTTTTCTTCAAGTTGTGCCACAAAAATTTATTTTCACTCTGGCTCACTTCGGCATCCCTTCATCAGTTACCAACTTTATCCATACGAGGTGTGATCAACAAGTGACAGGAATTTTTGTTACTCTTAAAGAATCTTTATTATTATTATTGTTCACGTATGGGCCCAATAGGACCAAGTGAGGTACAATCCATCAATGTCACTTTTGATGGTTGACTTTCATTTGGGTCCAAATTTGTTTCATCATTTCAGAATGTAGTCTCTTTCTTTCATCAGACCATGGTGTTTCAGTCCATTTTCTAATTTCCCTCTGACCAACTTTTCAAGCAAATATCTTTTGCCTGAATGTTTTTTATCTCGTAACGTCTGTCTGAATTTTTATTTATTCATCAACATCAACTTTGTCCCCTTCAAAGTAATCCCCATCAAATATAATTCACTCATGCCAGTGCCTTTTCCACTCTTTTCATGGTTCTCCTTAATCTTGGGAATAGAAAAAAGTGAATACAGTGGCTGAGGTGATGTAACAGTTTTGTTTTTTGTCAAAAAATCACAAGCAAGCAATGAGGTGTGAGTGGGAGAATTATTTTGATGCAATTTCCATGAATAGTTTTGCTACAATTCTGGCTCTATTCTTCAGATTGCTTCACACAAATGGCACATAACATCCAGGTAGTATTCCTTTTTGACTGTATGGTCATAGGCAGGAACTGATGACGCACTATCCCATTGTAAACGAAATAAACAGTGAGAAGAACCTTCACATGTTATCGAAATTGTTGAATTTTTTCGGCGGTGGTCTTTCAGGCAATTTCCATTGGAACGATTGGACCTCAGTTTCAATGTCATACCCACATACTTATGTTTCATCACCTGTTATAACCTTCTTTAGAAGTTCTGAATTATTTTCTACTTCATTCAGCAATTGCTGAGTGATGTCTATGCAACTTTGTTTTTGGTGGAAATTCTCCAGTTTTGGAACAAACATTGCCGCTACACATTTCATGCCCAGAACATCTGAAAAAAATACTTGGCATGAGTCAAAGAATATGCTGACATCACCAACAACATCTCTGATCTGATAAGGCAATTTTCCAGAACCATTTTTGTTACTTCTTCCACAATGTCATCAGTAAGTGATGTGCTAGGGCATCCAGTGTGGTGGTCATCTTCAACATCTTGTCAGTCCTCTTTGAAATGTTAATACAACTTGTAAACTTTTTTGTTACTCATACTAGATTCGCCAAAAACCACAGTCAACTTTTAGAAAGTGGTGTTGCCCTGTATTCAGTTTTTCAAGCAAAATGTAATGGAAATTCATTGATCTATCTTTTCGAGAGTAAAAATTTGCTGAGCACTCGAAAACAGATCCAACCTTTTCAACTGTCAGCAATAAACTAAACACTCAAAACAGCTGAAAATCCAAAAATACATCAGGAACATGTGCACCAACACGATAAAAATGGATGCAAAAAGGGCATGAAATTACTTTTTGATCACACCATATATAATCTTCAGTGTGCTTCTATAGTACTGTGTTTGAGAAGCCTTTATTAGCTTTTGGTTTGTGCTGCTTATCACGCACATTTCACATCATTATAAGCTGCACTCCAGCAGGTGTACAGGATAGGAATGCGGTGAGTTTGTCTCACACATAGTGGTGGTGATGATGATGATGAGGATGAGTGGATTTGCACAAGGTGACTGAGCAGATGATGGGGAGACTGTGGGGAAGAGGGCATGGGTGCATAATAAGTGAAGTTAGGGTCCTTAAGGTGGGTGTCAGATAGGGGATTACCGGGTAGTGGGGATTGAAGTTAGGAGGAGTATGGGGACAAAGTATGTGTTGTAAGCATAACTTCTCATCCATGTAGTTCAGAAAAGTTGGTGCTGAAGTCAAATACCTTGTGCTCAGCAACGTGTTCCACTACTGGGTGGTCAACCTAGCTCTTGGCCACAGTTTGGCAGTGTCTACTTGAATGAACATTAAAGTATTTACTTCTGCTCCCTGAATTTTAACTCCTTTTCCAAATTTCTTCTTGGTTTCCTGTACTAATTTCTCTGTGTATAAATTGAATAACACAGGAGAACACTGCAACACTGCCTCATTACCTTCTTTAACTGTTGCCACCTTTTCATTTCTTCTGACTGTTATAACTGCAGTACAGTTTCTGTATAAGTTGTAGTAAACCTGTATTTACCTGAGTGTTTCCTTTACTGATGAAGGCATTGGCTGAAAGCTAATGTGTAAGTGTCTTTTCATTATGCCTGGCTGGAACCAAGTGAGTCATGTTTACAGTGAGTAGCAGTCTATCCTCTTCTAATATTGTTGACTTTCCTTATCTTATTGATATTCCAACCTGGAGTTTCCATTGTTTGACAAAAGCTGTAAACATTGATTTGTCTTTACTAACCGACAATCCTTCATATTGAACACTACACATAGTGCCAATTTCTAAATTCAACTGTAATTCTTTGGGGAAGTACTGATTTATCCTACTCTTACCTATCACAGTTCACACAGTTAGTTAGCCTAACTGCCCCTAGTACCATCTGATAAGACATGTTGTATGTTGAAGAGATAGTAACACAGACAACTTCTTGTTCTGCATCCAGGAGAGAATGAAAGTAATATTTTAAGAGAAAAAAAAGAGGCAAGTGAAAAGATTACATCTCAGTTTGAAACTACTAACTTATTTCATAGTGGCAATGGATAGGAAAAAGAAGGTTGTAAGAGGAAAGAAGTCTACGATGTAGGAAGCAGGAAGAATGTGAAAATAGATAGCAAAATGCATGGCACATGGTACAGAAACAGACTTGTACAGAAGGAGGAAATAAAATACAGTATATGAAACTCTTTAAAAAAAAAATTATGAGGCATGTTAGACTTAACTGAGCTGAACCTGAAACATGAGGCGTTACAGATACAGCTGCCTCTCTTTTTACTTTAATAAGTTGGTTTTCTCCTTTGGATCAGAGAAATTAAATCCTATGTTTGAAGGACATAATCGTTGATTGTCTCTAGATTTGGAGCTTATTGTGTCATAAGACTTTGTGGTATATAGCTTTAGGTTGTTGCATTTAGAATGAGCAGTAAATAACAGTGCTCATTATTTGTTTGTGAGATGTGGTGGATGCCATATCACAATTATTTTGAGGACATTCTATTTGACTAAAATCCTGGGAATGGCTGCTACGCATGTTTTTCAGTTTATTTGTTTTTGGCGACATATTTTTTTTCCATGAGAATGATAACTAATGTGCAATATGGAAGCAATGAATTACACTCAAGTAGGGAGACACAGAGCCTCCGATTGAATCTGTAATGACAGAAGAAAATGTTACACAGTCATCCATTTTCTGCTATCTCATTAGAATTAATGTAAAATTAAATGAAAGTCAAGATGTGTTGCAGATGTAATGCTAAGAACATTAGCAAATGTTTTAGTTTTCATCTACTCAAATTTTATACTTAGTATCCTTGAATGGATATACACCATTTGACCAATTTTGAAGCAAAGAAGTTAGTATCCCTGATGTGAATCTTCAGGTTTTCGCGGCGCAATGACTGCTCCATTACGTTTCGGGAATGGAGCAGTTAGTATCCCTGTTGGTACAAAATTTAATGATTTTGTTTATCTGTTCCTTCGGTCATCACCTTTTGGTCTAGGCTACATCTAAACTGTAATTACCAAGCAAATGTAATCACATAATCACAGAGTGCTGCAGACGTTGTTCCACAATAATTTTCAGCACTCCATATAGCAGTGTTTGATCTTTTACATTACCGTAAAGCGGGGTGACTTTGAACGGCGAGGGACTTTGAACAGAAATTTAGCGTCTTTTTAAAATAAATGCTGCAGTCTAGTGTGTAACTATGGAACTAAGGCCAGAGTTATTAAATATTGCCAATAATCGATATTTTCAGATGATATTACAGTCAATACGAAATAACATTGTATACCAACGCCAGAAAATAAAATAATTTTATGGAAATGTAAGTTCCTTCACAAACACAAAAACATTTGCCTATTATTAGAAGTATTTTTGAATTTAGAATTTGAAACAAGTTTTTATAGGCAAGTTTAATACTTGAATGAACATTTACAGAAAGCATAAAATGTTGAATGTATTCTTTGGTGATGTAAAAGAAATAAAATATGAAGGCTTGTCTTTCAAGGGGTGACTTTGAACAGTACCTTCCCTATTCTTTGACAGCTCTCAGAGTCCCACAATATGGTCACAGAGTAGCATTCTCCTTGTGAATCAGTACCACCCAGGACTGGAGCATCTGAATCACTTTCTCCACCAGGGTTTCAACTACCTCTCATCATGTCCTGAAGTGGGGAATGTCTTACCCACTATCCTTCCTGCCCCTCACACAGTGGTATTCTGCTGACCACCAAATCTACACAATATCCTTGTCCACACCTACTAAACCCCTCCTCCCAATCCCTTACCTCATGGCTCATATCCCTGGAATAGATTGCATGTCCCATACATCCTCCCACAACCATCTACTCCAGTCCGGTCACAAGTATCACCTGTTCCATCAGTGGGAGGGCTACCTGTGAAACCATTCATGTGATACACAAGCTAAACTGCAAACACTGTGCTGCATTCTACATGGGCATGACAACCAACAAGCTGTGTGTACGCATGAATGGCTCCGACAAAACAATGGCCGAGAAACAGCTGGACTACACAGTTGCTGAGCACACTGCCCAACACAACATTCTTCATTTCATTGGCTGCTTCACAGCTTTTTCCATCTGGATCCTTCCTACAAACACCAGCTTTTCTCAACTGTGCCTGTGGGAACTCTCCCTGCAACTCTTCCGAAACTTTTCCGTAATCCTCCTGGCCTCAACCTTCGTTAGTCATTGTCCTTCACCCACGTATACCGTTCCCTGTTCCCACTCCAGCACTACACAGCCTTCTATTGTGTCAACACACTCACAGTCATTTTACTTCTACCTTCCCCCCACCCCCCACCCCCACCCCCTACCTCCACCCCCTACCCCCACCCCACTCCTCTGCACTCCTTCTAACCTTCCAACATCACCTAGCTGCTCTGACCTCCACCCATCTTATCAATCTTATCACTGTATGCGCCCACAAGCAACACTACCCCTACCCCTACCCTGCCATCCCTCCCTCTCCCCACCCAAGCTTCCTCCTTTACTCCCACCACCCAGATTGCTTGTCCCATTGTGCATTGTTGCTGCTCACAGTCTGGCCTCAGCAGCCTGAGACAGTGGTCATGTAAGTATGTGTTGCATTTGCATGAATACATATGTGTGTGTGTGTGTGTGTACATTGACTAATTCAGAAGAGGGCCTTTTGTCTGAAACATTACTTGTTTAACAGTCTTTTTGTTGTGTCTACCTGTGACTCAACATCTCCATTATACGGCGAGCAGCAGTCTATTCTTTTCATACTTTTTCCTTATTCCATCCTGGATTTTCCATTGTTTGACTGGTATAAATTATCAGCCTATAGTATGAAACACTTAGATACACAAAACAAAAACACAGTGAGCTATTGTTTTAATTAATTATTTATTTATTTATTTTTTAAACTATACTCAAACATCATACAGGTTTGCAGAAATCAATTAATGTAGTGCAGATGGGCTAGTTAATACTGGAAATCACAATTTATTCATGACCAGAACCTTGTAAATTTTCAGATTCACAGCTTTGACTGTGGACAGCACTTTCAGCTTCATTCTGACCTTGAGCTGAATTCTTTTCAGGCATGTTTTTAGACCACTGCAGCATCTGAATGTCATGCCGCATTGTTCCATAGTACTTGGTCTTGCACAGTTTCTTTTCATGGCTGCATGTAAATATGTCAAATTACTAAAATAAGATACGACTCACAATACAGTGTCTTACAAAGGAAGACATTCTGCCATATTGGCTTCAAATTGCAGTGTGGAAACACCAGAGAAGTACTGGATCTTGTTGGAATTGTTCAAATGTGAAACAGAAATATAATGGAGTTACCCATTTTTTTCACAGATCAGGATTTACATTCATTTTAAACACATTTCAGACTATTTTTTAAGCGTGAGAAGATTATAATTAGAGTGCTACTGGAATCAGTTAACATTCATATTTTGTTAAAAAATGTAATTGTCTGTCTTTGCTAATGAGCTCCTCAAATTATTTAGCTACCAAAAGAGGACATAAGACATGTTACTTAAGATAGAAGTTGGTAAAAACACATTACCAGTACAGTTTAATGGCAAGAATGTGCCCCATAAACAATCATTGTAGCGAAACATTCTGGAAGATTAAAACTGTGTGCAAGACTGAGACTCGAACTCGGGACCTTTGCCTTTGGCAGGCAATTGCTCTAACCATTGAGCTACCCAAGCATGACTCATGCCCCGTCCTCACAGCTTCACTTCTGCCAGTACCTCGTCTCCTTGCAGTTGCCCGCAAAAGGCAAAGGACCTGATTTTGAGTCTCAGTCTGGCACACAGTTTTAACCTGCCAGGAAGTTTAACATTGGCGCACACACTGCTGCAGAGTGAAAATCTCATTCTGGAAACATCCTACAGGCTGTGGCTAAGCCATCTCTCCGCAGTAGCCTTTCTTCCAGGAGTGCTAGTTCTGCAAGTTTTGCAAAAGAGCTTCTGTGAAGTTTGGAAGGTAGGAGACGAGGTACTGGCATAAGTGAAGCTGTGAGGACAGGGTGTGAGTTGTGCTTGGGTAGCTCAGATGGTAGAGCACTTGCCTGTGAAAGGCAAAGGTCCCGAGTTCGAATCTCTGTTCGGCACACAGTTTTAATCTGCCAGGAGGTTTCACATGAGTGCACACTCCGCTGCAGAATGAAAATCTCATTCTGGAATCATTGTAGCATCTGATATTTAAAAATTGTCTCCTAACAGTGTCTTGTTCATAGTTCAGAAAGAAGGTGAGAACACAGCCACAAACATGGTTGCCCATTCACTAACTGCTTTAAGGTGATGGCTTAGGATATTTTAGATGTATTAAACACGTAATGCCATGTACTCATTACCTTGTTATTCACTGACAGTTAATAGTAGCCTTCCAAGCTGTTTTAGATTCCTTATTTTCTCAGCAGATATAACTCTGGATCTACGGAACCTGGGTATCCCATGGACTCTTCACTGTTGGATGCATACATTGGCGACAGCACACGAGCAACGTCTAGACAGTGTTATTGATCAACTGCTGCAAGATTTTCTTCAAGTCTGGCCTGATGATTACTCCACTCAGTTTGTCGATGAGTGTTTGCCTCTGCTGTTTAATATATTTAGGTTTAGTAAGGTAAAATATGCATTTAATTACAGTATCTAGCGAGTTATTAATACACATGCAGAACAAATATTCCTTGTCAATTAAAAATGTACATCAGCTGGTAATAAGTATGTGTAGCATAAAATTTTGTCAGATTCAACAGAATTACTTTCTTTTATCAAAAAGTAGAACATTCCAGGTTTTTAGCATTACATTCTTTATATTGCACTGTGTTTTTGAAGTACTGTTACATACTTTCCTGTACATCCCATCTACAGGATGTTGTGGATGGAAATGTTTTATTGGCACATAGCTGGGTTGTTAATTTTTCTTAGTTTAAGTTTTGTTTTTTCAAAGACAACAACGGAGTTATGATAAGTTCTAACAGCAGCAGCCACATACTATTTAAGTAGCCTCCCTCTCTGTTGAAATTCTTGACACGTTTACTACTATTATCTTTTTAAGCAAACATATAGATCATGGCCCACACACACAGACCTTTAATTTTTTTAAAATTAGTTTTCAGTGTATTATTCTTTTTTTATACAATGTAATACTACCACACATAAAAATTCATTAATAATTTGAACTGTAGATGGCATAAAAATAAAAGTTTTTGGCAGCATAGGCTGCAGAAAAGTGTGTGTCATTTAATGATAACAGTGTTTCGCCTACTGTGTATTGTTTGGTCAACTGAAATGAGATGAATGCCATGATTCCTAGATCACCATTGATGTTAATCTATGATATAACTCTGAATGTTTCCTTCTCTGCATTGTCTTATGATACTGCATCATCTCAATATACAGCTACAGTCTGTTAATCATAAGAACAATTCTGATGTAATCATTACACTGTTTGTTCTTCCGTGTTTGCTATTACCTCATTGCCTCAGCTGTGTATAGTCAGATATAATAATAACCTTACTTTTTTGTGGCAGCATAGCTCGGCCACACTACTTCTCCCATCTCTGCTTCAGTGGAACTGCCATCTTTGACACTGATGAGTAGCTGATCAACAACACAATGTATGAAACCAACCAAATGCCACATTTTGTCTTATTGACAGTGACATGGGATGGAGCTTCATGCATTAATTTAAGCACATATGGTACCTTAAATGTTTTATTATTTATTGCAGTGCATCCTTCAACTTGGTTCAAAATAAGATCTGTGAGGTTCAAGTTGCAGTGGTTCAGTAGTAACGTAAAGACACTGTGACCTGCAGACTGTGCTGTTTATCAGTAACATGCTGATCTGCCATGTAAAGCTTCAAACTGTTTCAATAATTCAAGCTTAACCACTGTTTGATCAACATGTGCTTCTTTTCCTATCAGTCAGGTTACAATATCTTCCTTCCTCAAAGATTTTTGTGGCCTACACTCAGCCTGCATTTGAAGGACCCAGGCCATCCACCAAATTTTAGTTTTCAATGGCTTTCTCTGCCATTTTTAACAAATTTTAGGATGAGTCAGTGAAACAGCTGTACACACTTCCTTCTCTTCCAATAAATAAAACTCCATTTCTAATTACCTTACCTATTGACCGGACATAAAACTTCCTTCTTTCCTTCCTTCCTTCCCTCAGGTATGCTTGTATTGGATAGTTCCTGTTGTACTCCATTATAGCTTTTAACAATTCAACTATGAGAAATTAGCTATCAGCATTAAAAAGCATTTTTTACTCTCTAAAATGACATTGTATCCTTAAGTGGACCGCCTAAGATACACAAGCTCACATTTGCAGTTTGGAACCTCTTAAAGTTTTCAGTGCATTTTAATGAATAATTTACTAAGCAACATTAGTGTAAATTTTCTTTGTTCTAGGGTTTCAAATTCAAAATATAAAAAATTATTATTTAATACATATTAAGTATAAAAATCTATTCCTCTTTAGGTACCATTTTCTCAAAAAGTACAAAAGTTATTTTTACAACAATGAAAACAATCAATTATTGATAAAATTATTTAATTGGATGGATAAAAAATCTACTCACCAAGTGGCGGCAGAACACACACGCATAAAACGCTGTTATGTTTGGCAAACTTTCGGAACCAGTGGCTCTTTCTTCAAGCAGAGGGGTTGAAGGGGAAGGAAGAAGAGTGAAGGAAAAGGACTGGAGAGGTCTAGGAAAAGGGGTTGATTTTGGTAAAGCCACCCAGAACTGCATCGGAGGAAATTTGAAACTCTCAAATCTCGTCCGATGCAGTCTCCAACAATCAGTCTTTTCTTCTCATCCTGTATGGTAAGTCTCTCTTGACCTGCGGTTCTGCATGACTTTCCCAAAATCTACCCATTTCCCTAGACCTCTCCAGTCCTTTTCCTCCTCCTTTCTTCCTTCCCATTCCCTTCTGCCTGAAGAAGGACCCACTGGCTCCGAAGGCTTGCCAATCACAACAGCCTTTTATGTGTGTATTCTTACACCACTTTGTTAGTAGATTTTCTATGTATCCAGTTAAATAAAGTTATTTTTCTGATACTTAGCAAGTGATTTTCATGATACTCTCCTCAGAAGAGAAGAACTGTGTGTTTAGCTTAAATAGTTCATCTGTTTTAATATTTATTATTTGATAAAGAAATTATTTGAAAAGTTTATACTGTTTTTCTCTCACAGAAGCCTTATAACATTTAAAATATTAACTTCGGTATTAGGTGTTACAATACACAGTATAGTGTGTAGGCTAATTTGTATGTGATAAACTTTCTTACCATTCAGTTTAAAACTTTTAGGCTTACATCTTTCAGACAGAAATCTTTTTTATTGCTTTGCAGATGACTTCATGAATCTGAATAATTTTAGGAAATAAAACATCCTCAAACACAAAGGAAACATTGATTTAAGGCTTTAATCACATAGTACACAAATGTAGACAGATGTAAGAAGTAGGTTCATCTCCAACTCGTACTATAAGTACTTGAATAGCTGACCAATTACATCAGGGGACAGGGAGGATGCAGAGGTACAACAGCTAAGCAACAAGGGTAGGAGAGAATTTAGAAGCACAAATGATTAGGTGTTTCTTGCTGACCCCTGCCAACTAAGAGGGATTTGTTACACATCAAATGCTACAGTACAAATTTCAGTCAGTAACATAGATTTGTAAATTTCCATTGTAGAGCCAATCAAATATGCCTCTTGTTTGTAGCAAAGAATATGAAATTAAATCAAAGCTGTTGTACAACATAATTAAGTAGGATAAAAATGGCCATAGTGATTGCTGAGGCCGGTAACAATCAGCAACAGAAAATAGCCAACCAGTTCTCCAAATGTGGCTGACATGCAGAGCTGGTTTGAAGGAATTTTGTAGCCCCTTGTGATAATTTCTAGCACCCCTTCCCCACTTCTCACACATGCAAACACTACTTTATAGTATTTTATTCACATTGACATTCCTCAAAAATGTCTTACTTTCACATAAACCATTGTCTTACTCAATACAATGAATACGCCTCAATACATGAATGAAAGTGAAATGGTTGTAGTGTAACGCATCTTCAATTATCCAAAATTTTATGTGCATCAAGATAAAGTGATATTGCCTGAAAAGTGGAAATGGACATGGTATTGAAATAATACATCCAACAATGGATTTGCACAGGGAAGTGGGCGACATTTGGTGGCAAGTTTCATCTTCTCATTTGATTCTTGCTAAATTGGAAGAAGAAAGTTCCAAGACAATTGAGAATGCTTTCATTAATTTACTTCACAGAAGTTTTGATTGATACATTAAATAAGGAATTTCGCTTGTTGAAATTTTCAATGGACACAATGGCACAGAGGTGTGACAGAAAACCATCATTATAATAATTGTAGCAGATCTTCCAGTTATTTCCAAAGAAATGAACTGAAAACTTATTTGCAGTAGTACCCTTCATAAGAATAATTTGAAGGTCTAACTACTGTGTAAAACAGGAAGTTTCAAAAAATTAATTTTAGGTGCTTCAATGTAAAAAGACACCATGAATTTTATAAAACTGGAATTGCTAATCTGATTCAATTTGGAGCTCTTCAAAATTTCACAACTGCATTAAACATATCTGCCATTGTGATTATTGTAGGCGAAATATCGTTTGTTGTTGTTGTGGTCTTCAGTCCTGAGACTGGTTTGATGCAGCTCTCCATGCTACTCTATCCTGTGCAAGCTTCTTCATCTCCCAGTACCTACTGCAACCTACATCCTTCTGAATCTGCTTAGTGTATTCATCTCTTGGTCTCCCCCTACGATTCTTACCCTCCACGCTGCCCTCCAATACTAAATTGGTGATCCCTTGATGCCTCAGAACATGTCCTACCAACCAGTCCCTTCTTCTTGTCAAGTTGTCCCACAAACTCCTCTTCTCCCCAATTCTCTTCAATACTTCCTCATTAGTTATGTGATCTACCCATCTAATCTTCAGCATTCTTCTGTAGCACCACATTTCGAAAGCTTCTATTCTCTTCTTGTCCAAACTATTTACCGTCCATGTTTCACTTCCATACATACCATCAAAATGCTAATTGTTCAGTGGGGGAGTGAATGGGTGGGACTTTTGTGAGGAAAAATGCTGTGGCTAATGATTCCCAAAAGCATCAGGCTGTCACAGAGTGATGGGGGTGATTTGTCCAAGGTTATTATATATGTTTTGTCAGTCTCCCATACAACGCTGCTGTAAGGTGCAGTCAACCAGCAGCTATTGCACACAACGTAACAGGGTATCGTGAAAGCCCTATATAGATCTTTGTATTCAGGTGTATTACTCAGAAGCTATTAATTTGTTTCTGTGGTGGCATACAGACAATACATCAAGACTTTGCCATGCTGCTATAATGCCATAACTGTCAGATCTCTGAAGTTGTTAGCAGTTGCAAATATAAGACAGTATACTGATTTTTACCAACATGTGCCTATCAGAACTAGGAGGCCAAAGCTCACATTCTCCCAGACAAGCAATTAAACTACATGACTTGCCACAAAGCCATTCTATTGGTTAGTAAATAACTAATCAGTCATACAATACCAATATCGAACTAACAAGTACAATGTAATTTCCCTGTTTTTCATAGTGAAAAAAAGATCTCATTTGTACCATAGACATAATAAAACTGTAAATGACATTGTTTGTATGTTTAATTGAGAAAAATCACACCAGACATGCTTATAACATCAACAGAAGCCAAGTAATTGGTTTTTCAAAATTATGAAACCATCCAAATGCCACATTTTGACTTCTTGTTTTGTTATGTATTGTGACAAGCAATTAAACTACATGACTTGCCACAAAGCCATTCTATTGGTTAGTAAATAACTAACCAGTCATACAATATCAATAATGAACTAACAAGTACAATGTAATTTCCCTGTTATTCATAGTAAAAAAAAGATCTCATTTGTACCATACACATAATAAAACTGTAAATGCCATTGTTTCTATGTTTAATTGAGAAAAATCACACCAGACATGCTTATAACATCAACAGAAGCCAAGTAATTGGTTTTTCAAAATTACCAAAAACAATTCTGATGTAAGCATTACACAGTTCGTTCTTCCGTGTTTGCTATTACCTTACTGGATTTTATTTCCCAAGGAGCCTCAGTGGTGTATGTTCGGACATAATAATAATCTTACATTTTATGTGGCAGAGGAGCTCGCCAATACTACTTCTTCCATCTCTGCATCAGTGGAACTGCCTTCTTTGATGCTGATGAGTAGCTGATCAATAACACAATATATGAAACCATCCAAGTGCCACATTTTGACTTCTTGTTTTGTTATGTATTGTTCTGCATGACACCATTTCCAAATATTCCATTTCATTAAAAGGCACCAACAGTTTTTCCTAGCCACAGTCAGGGAGGGGGCTCTCTGCAAAGCTCGTATCTGTGTACTGCATCGCACACATGGGAGGCACGCCCTAGCCACCTGTTCATAGAGAGCTAAAGTGGTTTCAATCAGTTATATGATATGAATGCTTAGTGTAAGTAGTATGTGCAACTAGCAGCTGAGTATTGTAAGGTGAGGAGCAATGCTTCTTCTTTTTCATCTTCTTCTCCTCCTCCTCCTTTTTTGCAATTTTCTCCTTATAATGAATACTTAATTAAAGTAATCTGGAATTAATACCTATGATTATCAATTTGATTAGTACAATTTATCATTAGTATTCACTAAAGTTGCTTTCAGTGGCTGCTTTTGTATGGAAATGTGTATCTTGACTCACTACGAACGAATGAGCATCACAAATGGACAGTGTCCTTTTTCAGTCAGATTTCATTCTTGTTTTCTCTTCCGTTTGTAGACAGTTTGTACAGGGTGTTTCAAAAATGACCGGTATATTTGAAACGGCAATAAAAACTAAACGAGCAGCGATAGAAATACACCGTTTGTTGCAATATGCTTGGGACAACAGTACATTTTCAGGCGGACAAACTTTCGAAATTACAGTAGTTACAATTTTCAACAACAGATGGCGCTGCAAGTGATGTGAAAGATATAGAAGACAATGCAGTCTGTGGGTGCACCATTCTGTACGTCGTCTTTCTGCTGTAAGCGTGTGCTGTTCACAACGTGCAAGTGTGCTGTAGACAACATGGTTTATTCCTTAGAACAGAGGATTTTTCTGGTGTTGGAATTCCACCGCCTAGAACACAGTGTTGTTGCAACAAGACGAAGTTTTCAACGGAGGTTTAATGTAACCAAAGGACCGAAAAGCGATACAATAAAGGATCTGTTTGAAAAATTTCAACGGACTGGGAACGTGACGGATGAATGTGCTGGAAAGGTAGGGCGACCGCGTACGGCAACCACAGAGGGCAACGCGCAGCTAGTGCAGCAGGTGATCCAACAGCGGCCTCGGGTTTCCATTCGCCGTGTTGCAGCTGCGGTCCAAATGACGCCAACGTCCATGTATCGTCTCATGCGCCAGAGTTTACACCTCTATCCATACAAAATTCAAACGCGGCAACCCCTCAGCGCCGCTACCATTGCTGCACGAGAGACATTCGCTAACGATATAGTGCACAGGATTGATGACGGCGATATGCATGTGGGCAGCATTTGGTTTACTGACGAAGCTTATTTTTACCTGGACGGCTTCGTCAATAAACAGAACTGGCGCATATGGGGAACCGAAAAGCCCCATGTTGCAGTCCCATCGTCCCTGCATCCTCAAAAAGTACTGGTCTGGGCCGCCATGTCTTCCAAAGGAATCATTGGCCCATTTTTCAGATCCGAAACGATTACTGTATCACGCTATCTGGACATTCTTCGTGAATTTCTGGAGGTACAAACTGCCTTAGACGACACTGCGAACACCTCGTGGTTTATGCAAGATGGTGCCCGGCCACATCGCACGGCCGACGTCTTTAATTTCCTGAATGAATATTTCGATGATCGTGTGATTGCTTTGGGCTATCCGAAACATACAGGAGGCGGTGTGGATTGGCCTCCTTATTCGCCAGACATGAACCCCTGTGACTTCTTTCTGTGGGGACACTTGAAAGACCAGGTGTACCGCCAGAATCCAGAAACAATTGAACAGCTGAAGCAGTACATCTCATCTGCATGTGAAGCCATTCCGCCAGACACGTTGTCAAAGGTTTCGGGTAATTTCATTCAGAGACTACGCCATATTATTGCTACGCATGGTGGATATGTGGAAAATATCGTACTATAGAGTTTCCCAGACCGCAGCGCCATCTGTTGTTGAAAATTGTAACTACTGTAATTTCGAAAGTTTGTCTGCCTGAAAATGTACTGTTGTCCCAAGCATATTGCAAGAAACGGTGTATTTCTATCGCTGCTCGTTTAGTTTTTATTGCCGTTTCAAATATACCGGTCATTTTTGAAACACCCTGTACATAGAGACAGGAAAAAATTGTTTTATTTTATATCCAAATTAGTTGTTATTTTTTGATAAATTCTGTGTTGTTTTAGGCCAATTTTGGTGATATTTTTGTCAAATTTGTTCATATTTTCCCCTGTGCTAATTTTTTACCAATTTTGGTATTTTTTTTCCTTTTCTGCGTTTTTTATTTTTTTCCCAATTTTGGTGCTGTTTTTGATGTCACATCATAGTTTGTTAAGCAAGAAATGAACTGTCATCTTAAGATCATACACAAACCTCAACCTTGGAGAATAAAGAAGTCAGAATGCAATTTTAGTATTGAATAGCTATCAGTTACGAATATTAGTATATTGTCATCTTGAGATTTTTTTTTAAATGGGAAATGACAAAATCTCCCAGTATTTTGCAATAACATCTAATTTAGCATTATTTTGCTAAAAGTTGCGAATTTCATCACTTTATCATTTATGCAAAATTTTTCTGTCCCTATGTATACATAATATTTGTGTAAAAAGCAATTGCTTCTATTTGCTGGCAAAGGAAAATCTTGTCATCAATTACTCTCGGCTTGGTATAAGCTTTGACATCCTTTTCAATCCCCTCCAAAGAGTGTCAGTTAGACCCCAGAATATACTTCTATTGGTGTTGTTATACTGTGTCTCAAAAGCTAACACTAACCAGATTCAATATGAGAGAGATAGAAGACAGAGGAGGGAGAAGGGATAGTATGCAGGCAATTACTCTCGGCTTGGTATAAGCTTTGACATCCTTTTCAATCCCCTCCAAAGAGTGTCAGTTAGACCCCAGAATATACTTCTATTGGTGTTGTTATACTGTGTCTCAAAAGCTAACACTAACCAGATTCAATATGAGAGAGATAGAAGACAGAGGAGGGAGAAGGGATAGTATGCAGGCAAAATTTAACAACCTACCTTGGCTGGATGTCACAGAAATATAATGTAAACTTTTATTAAGAATGTTATTAAACGCCTAAGACTGGCTTAACAGAAGCAAGATCGGTTTGCAGTGTTGAAAGTTATTGTATTCTGTATACCTGTACAAAAGTATGCATCCAGATGATGCGATAATTTGTAAACAAAAGCTTCAGAAACAGAAAGACAGTGCAAGCAATGGCCTATGAAGAACTCTTGTCACATCTAAAACTATATCAGAAGAGATGATTATGTCATCCAAGGCAATGACATGTACTTCTTGTTTAATTTTGAGAAGTGCCACTAATTAATCAGTGTAGCCACTGAAACTTATAAACACGACAGCAACTTTTATGTGAAAAAATAAACATTGTATAATAAATGGTATGTGGAGGCTGCCATTACATCAAAATTGTCTTGTTTCATATAAACCAAACTAAAGCACAATGTATAAAACTACTGTCTTGTCAACGAACACAAGTAAGAAAGATAAGCAAGAAATAGACAAACCGCAGCCAACAGTGCGCTTACCTTATGTGAAAAATGTTACTGACCGAATAGGCAAATACCTTCACTGCATTGGGGAGCAGCCTGTCTTCTATAGTGGTCGTAGGAGCCAGGATGTGCTAGGCTCCACTAAGGACAAGGTGGATGCATTACAAATTGCAGGCGTTTACAAGGTGGAATGCGAATGTGGAGAGGCATACATCGGCGAGACTGGTAGGCCAATAGCAATGCACATTCGGGAACATGAGCACTATAGTCGTCTAGGGCAACACAACAAATCTGCAGTGGCAGAACATCAGCAAGACTGCGGAAAAGAAATAAAATTCAGCGAAACCTGTGTGTTGGCCAAGCAGCCGGTTATGACGAAATGCAAAATCAGAGAGGCCATCGAAATACTTAAACACCCTAATAACATAAATAGGGAGGATGGACTCAGGCTTGCCCCACCTTGGCTGCCGGCTATCAGAGCCCAACAGACCACTCTGTCAACACGAGGCAAGAGCACTACTGGCGAATAACTGCCGTCGCGCAACCGACGTCCAGCAATTGGTAAACAGTTGCCAACTTCTCATTCGACGGTGACCACTAATCATGGCACATAAACACAAGAGCCAAGAGACGACAGAGGTTACGTTCTCCCTCCATCGCAATAACCTATTAAAATAAAGTTCCCTCTCCTTCTTCCTTAAGTGACCAATGAAACTAACTACCTTTTTAAAATTATGATGTAATGGCATGCACAGCAAACAGTAACAACAAAATATAAAGGACACTGCATAGCTAGAATGCACCATTAGACCCAGAAGAAGGCTGCTGCAACTGTGGCCAAAACGTTGGTTTTTCTCCAGAAGCAGTAGTTTTATACATTATGACGCAGTACCGTACCCAGAAAACTTTTATGTCGAATGATGTTACTTATCTAATGAAAACTGAAACCTTTGATAGAGCTACCCTTCAATAAAATTACAAAGACAGAAAAGCTGGACAGTGTTTACATTCAGGAGTTGTGTCTTGAGCACAAACAAAAGAAACACTTAGACTAGAAAATATTACTTCTAGTATCCTTTCTCATACGAGAGGGGGCAGCAGGTCACTCACACCCATATGTTGAAAAGAGGGAAGGAAGCAAAGGTGGTAGGAGTACTGTTTTCTGTTTTAAGTGTTTCTGCCAGCTTTACTGTGAGTTGCACCTCCTGAGGTTTAGTACTGGCCATCCTTTATAATTTCAACAATTATCTCTACTGATTTTTCCTTATGACAGAATTAACTATCCTCCAATAGAGCTGAAATAAAATATTGTGTGATAACTCTTCATTCAAAAGCTGTGGATGCTCAAATTATATGATCAGAATTAGATTAATTAATATTAAGACAGTTGTACAGTTGACTATATACTGATATCAATATAATAGAGGGAAACATTCCACGTGGGAAAAGTTTCAAATTAATTGTACATTGTCAGTGGATGTTCTTTTTTTACCCCACACTACACTCAGAATCTTGCATTATAAATACCATAATCCTCTGAATTCTACATATGAAACAATATGCAACTTTCAGTTGTATTGTGATATACTACTTTGTGTAAAGGTAAGCTGAGCCCTAAAATACAATATTTCCTCAATGTTTTTAAGTTTTTGAACAGTGATGGTTCTTCAACTTTTGAAATTTTCTAATTGCTAACTTTTCTTGTATTTTTTACAGAATGAAGGCACAATATTATTGTTGGCTGATATATTTTCAACATGCTACGGCTGGGAAGCAATTAAAGCCATTAGAGATACTTCTTTTTCTGGTGGTACAAGAATAGACCCCAAGTTTGTAAATAATCCAGAATTAAGTGACGTGCAGTTCAGAGTGGAAGGACGGGTGTTTTATGGACATAAAATAGTACTTGTCACATGGTCACCAAGATTCAGAGCCATGCTTAGTTCTAAACTCTGTGATGGAAATCCCCCAGTTGTGCATATAAATGATATACGATATCACATATTCCAGGTACAGCAGCAATCACACTAATCAGAAATAATATAGTTCTATTAAAGGCATATGGTAATTTTGTTTGCATAAAAATATGGCCTGAAAATGTGCAAAATTAATTAAAACTGGATAGTCATTCCCATCAATATATATTCTTTTTGTCTTTGTATTCTGCAGTTAGTGATGCAGTATTTGTATCATGGAGGCTGTGAAGGTTTACGAGTAGAGCCAGCAGATGTGCTTGAGCTTATGGCTGCTGCAAACTTCTTCCAACTTGATGGCTTGCTGAGATTTTGTGAAGCACAGTGCTCTGGAATGGTTGACCTAGACAACATTGTGTCTATGTATATACATGCTAAGGTATACTGTTTGTATTTTATTACCTATGTTATAGTTCAAAACATTTGCTCGCTTCTTGCTCCATGCCGCTGCTGCTTGTAGCTTTCCCGATTTAGCACACTGACTGCTGCATGCATAGTGATGGATGTTTCACTGCCTCACATTGTCAGGTGTGAGTTTCTGCTGTGAGTGCCAGTGGGCACACGGTGTCAGGCATAAGGCTTTGCTGTGGCCACCAGGGGCCTTGTGGCAGTCAACATGTTGACAATGCTTTCATTTTATTATTTATGTCCCTCTAATCCTCTCTCTCGCTACTTGTGTGTTGTTGTTAGGTAATTGATAGCTTAAAAGGTGCTACTGTGTTAGATTAAAAGGAAATTAACAGTTTCAGGAATTGTTAGTATCAATTACAACTGAACGCAGAGAATTTTTCTTGAAGGTTCTCCAGAAAAACCATTTATTGTAACAGCTCATATTCATCATTAAAGATAGTCTGTCATCTTGGGCATTATGAATGAAGACTACATATTTCTTCCAAGAGATTCATCCTCTTTCTTTTGTTACCATAACATATACTTTGGAGGCTTCCTTCAAGACGAGTACACATTAAGAACAAGAAAGTGTTAGAAAGAAAACAAATATTGGAGACATCTTACTATGAAAATTTAAATATTAACTTTATTTCTTGAGGAGACATTGTGACACATTTACTTCACCTAACAACTTCAATGGTTTCAGTTTATAGCCACTGAACCAGTTAGCTTAAGATATACTGGCTGATGGCCTTACATTACAAACTGCTAGTTTGTTTGAGTATTACCTATGACAACAGGATCATTACTGCCCCCATTTTTTTTAAAAAAAAGTTAGTTTTATACATACCATAAATTTTTGCTGCTTTTATTGGGTAACTTTACAGTCCTTAGCTAACCATATTTTACAGCTTCTGCCTGTAAAATAGCATACCCACTATAAATAAATATTTTGTGAGATCATGTTTGAGTAACACTTAATTATGCCTTTGCACTGAAGCACATTTTGCATATTAACTGGCAAATCCGCTTACTACTCTATTATTTATACTTCCTGCATTCAACAGAAGCTGACATCTATGATATTCTTTAATTGTCACTTGTTGAATTCTTTTGCATTAGTTCTGGTGCTACTACAACTATATTATTACAATTTGTCTAACTTCACACTTGACAGAATAAATATTTTCATTAATCAAATGAAGCCATTTAATGTTCAGAGGTTCAGCTCTCATGGTCACCTTTTACGATTTTTAATCAAACAATTCCATAACTGATCCAGACGCTTCGAAACTCATCATACTGAAAATCTGAAGCCAACATTTCATTCTTGTATGAGAGAGGCTGCTAAGAAATACCTATCTGTATATTACAGGCTGTCAGTCAAAGATATGTGTCCTTAATTAAATAAATCCTCTGTCAAATATTTTGCATACATCCAACCTGTTGAAGGAAGTCTTTTCAGCTTTTTTTAAATCCTATTTGGCAATAAAAACACAATTGGAGTAATTATTAATTACACAGACTAGGCCTGTAATTCCAGATAGTAGAGCTGGTACAATGGGATGTGTCCTCTACTACTTACTTTCAAGTGTAGATGTAGCTTTCTCGAGACCTAAACTGGAATTAGTATGTGCCTTCACTCTTGACGTGAGTCCAGCACTACCAACTCCATGCTCTGCAAGAAAAACCAAGCCTGCTCATGATACTTATCTTAGCTCTGAGTGTTCTCATTGGCTTCAAAACTGCACATTTGTCTTCTCCATGTTATAGAGCTCAGAATATGTTGTAGATGTTTGCCAGAAATAAGAGATCTGTCATCAATTTTAAAGACTCCTGGCTTATTCGGTCAGCAGACTCCAGACATATTATTTGAGGTGATGAACATTTCATAATAATTGCCAATATTGCACAATACTTTGAACATAAGTGAGCTCTACAAAAATATCTCTACATTCTGTAACATACAAACTGCTTCTCTCTTTCTGGCTTGTTCTTGCAAAACTTAGTTCAGAGTGTTTATATTTTAACCCCCTTACACAGGTGACCACTGAAAGACTAAATTTATGCTGAATACTAAACAGTTGTTGGTGATTTTCACATAATAATTCTACAGTTATGCAGTGATCAAAAAGCTATAAAAGTCTAATTCATCATTCTTGTTTTTAAAAGTACAAGGAATATGAATTCATGAGTTCTTTTGAAACCTTTGAATAGAAGGTCAGCTTTAATGTCTACTTTTCTCTGAAAGTGATTTCCTATCTTTTATGTATTATTTTAGTATTCTAAAAATCCAGATAGGATTCTAGTATCAATATTTGTGAAGATCAAGTGTGTTTTGGAATTTTGATTTACAATGCAGTTTAAATATTTCATATTTGAATTATAACTTACTGCAATAAATTTGACAAAATTAAAGTGCATTGTGAATACTCCATCCTCTGTGCCTTCTAATAATTTGTGAGTTTTATATCCTGACAGTTTAGTGTGCAAACTTTTAATGATGAACTTGGTCCACAGCATGTGACCATATTCAGTATTGAAGTACCCGATACATGGCGTAAAATGTTATGATTGTCACAATGCAGAGATGATTTCTTGGATTATTTGTTCTCTTATTGTTTCTATTTATTTCTTATTATTAATTAAGTACTGCCAAGGCAAACTTTTCTGCAAGTATAAGCATGTACGAGCAATCTGTTCTTCGTAGGCATAGTCTGTCTGTACATCTATATGTGTAACCAAGAAATGAAGATACACAGTATTTTGCCATAAGCATGATCCATTGACCTCATTATATGTTTTTTGAAACAGAGGTGACAATGAGAGAGATTTGCAGTATAATTTTGGTTGCGAAATGACAGATAGTTAGTGCTTCAAGACACTTTGCGTCGAGCTTTGAGAAGATTATCTGCAACATTCAACCATATTCAGGTGATCTGATGATTCTGAGAGTGTAGAGGTCTCTCCCCACTCAGGCCAGCTACCATCATCACCTGTTAATGAAAAGATTACACACCAAAAATTAGTGAAAGTGTGTCAGTGGTCATTCTGTTGTAACACAGAACGATTCTTCAGGGCCGTCTACATCTGCTACCATTCTTACCATACTAGAAGACCACATAAAAATGTGCAACTTTCTTTCTGTTGCAGTGGAGCAGTTGGCTTACTTGCTTTAAAAAAGCTAGAGTTTATGAACAGTAGTGTTAAGTGTAAAGGACCCTTCCCATATGATTAGTTTCTCTCTGTTTGGAGAGTGCTCCTGCTCTGCAATTGTGTACTGAATTGATGAATGACCAGTTGAGTTGTTAAAGAGTTATCCTTTTTATTATTTTACTCCACAACTAATTTTGGCTTTTGTGTAGAAGCCATTTTGTAGGGGAATCTTGACCGTGACATTGTAAATGCAACCTAATGTTGTACATAATAATAAAATGAGGAGGACTATATGAGTTATGACAAGAAAAATCTTTATGTACACATGTGGTGTATAAGTACAGAAAGAGAAAAAATGACTGGGTCATAATCATAAAACTATACAATTTAATGATATGGTTATAATAGAGGGAAACATTCCACGTAGGAAAAATATATCTAAAAACAAAGATGATGTGACTTACCAAATGAAAGTGCTGGCAGGTCGACAGACACACAAACAAACACAAACATACACACAGAATTCAAGCTTTCGCAACAAACTGTTGCCTCATCAGGAAAGAGGGAAGGAGAGGGAAAGACGAAAGGATGTGGGCTTTAAGGGAGAGGGTAAGGAGTCATTCCAATCCCGGGAGCGGAAAGACTTACCTTAGGGGGAAAAAAGGACGGGTATACACTCACACGCACACACATGTCCATCCACACATATACAGACACAAGCAGACATATTTAAAGACAAAGAGTTTGGGCAGAGATGTCAGTCGAGGCAGAAGTGCAGAGGCAAAGATGTTGAATGACAGGTGAGGTATGAGTGGCGGCAACTTGAAATTAGTGGAGATTGAGGCCTGGTGGTTATCCAAAATTCTACCAGGAGGCTTCCTCCTTCATTCCTTACCCCCGTTCCATATCCACCTACTATGGTTCCTTCTCTTCCTTTTCTTACGATCAAATTCCAGTCACCCATGACTATTAAATTTTTGTTTCCCTTCACTATCTGAATAATTTCTTTTATCATACATTTCATCAATCTCTTCATCATCTGTGGAGCTGGTTGGCATATAAACTTGTCCTATGGGGTAGGCGTGTGCTTCATGTCTATCTTTGCTACAATTATGTGTTCACTATGCTGTTTGTAGTAGCTTACCCACATTCCTATTTTCCTATTCATTATTAAACCTACTCCTGCAGTAGCCCTATTTGATTTTGTACTTATAACCCTGTATTCACATGACAAGAAGTCTTGTTCCTCCTGCCATCGAACTTCACTAATCCCCACTATATCTAACTTTAAACTATCCATTTCCCTTTTGAAATTTTCTAACCTACCTGCCTGATTAAGGGATCTGACATTCCACACTCCAATCCATAGAATGCCAGTTTTCTTTCTCCTGATTAAGATGTCCTCCTAAGTAGTCCCCACCCAGATATCCAAATGAGAGACTATTTTACCTCCACAATATTTTACCCAAGAGGACGCCATCATCATTTAACCATATAGTAGAGGTGCATGCCCTTGGGAAAAATTATGGCTGTAGTTCCCCTTGCTTTCAGCCGTTCACAGTACCAGCACAGCAAGGCCATTTTGGTTAATGTTACAAGGCCAGATCAGGCAATTATCCAGACTGTTGCCCCTGCAACTACTGAAAAGGCTGCTGCCCCTCTTCAGGAACCACACGTTTGTCTGGCCTCTCAACAGATACCCCTCCATGGTGGTTGCACATACGGTACATCTATCTGTATTGCTGA
Organism: Schistocerca nitens; assembly: GCF_023898315.1. Taxonomy (NCBI): domain Eukaryota; kingdom Metazoa; phylum Arthropoda; class Insecta; order Orthoptera; family Acrididae; genus Schistocerca; species Schistocerca nitens. The sequence continues at coordinate 692,596,394 of NC_064617.1, forward strand.
GGCGTGCAAGCCTCCCCACCAATGGCAAGGTCACAGGTTCATTGGGGGTGTGGTGGGGGGTAGCATAGGAGGTCGAATATCATATTGGCATCCAAATATGCAGTCAGGGTTCATGTGATAAACATGAGAGTGCTCGTGCTGCTACACAAAATTACACCTCAGACCATAATTCCAGGTGTAGGTCCTGTCTGTTTAGGATGCAGACGGGTTGGTTGCAGGCCCTCAATTGGCCTCCAATGAGCTGTCACTTGACACCACTGAAGCCACGAATGGTGGTGACTTTTGGCCAGTGGAATACACAATACAGGCTGTTTGGCTCAGACCTGTCCTTGAAGTAACTGATCTGTAACACTTCATTGTGTCACTGTGGTGCCAATTGCTGCCCAAACTGCTGCTGCAGAGGCAGTGCAATGAGCCAAATGCCTAACACGATAGTCTTCCATCTCGGTAGTATCATATGGCTGTCCAAAGCCCAGTCATCTTGCAACTGTACATTCTCATCCAATGGCACTAATCACATACAGTGGCTACATTCCTGCCAAGTCTTTGTGCACTATCACAGAAGGAACACTCACCTTCTCACAGCCCTATTATGTGATCTCGTTCAAACTCAGGGAGGCATTGAAAATGGTATCTTTGTCACCTCGAAGGCATTCTCGATTAAAATTCACCACATTCAATCTCAAAGGTAAGTAATGCTCAGAACTGTTACAGTGTGTATTTAAAGCAGACCTGATTTGCCTCCTCATAGTGGCACTGCTATTGCCACTGTCATGGAACTGGCACAAATTTGAATATATATCATCTTTCAGGTGTAAAAACTTGTCTACCAATTTCTGATTATGTTGCACAACTCCTTCTTGGTGTTTGTAGATTAAAACTGTAACAGCAATTGTGAATGCAACAAGGCATTAAAGTGAAAATGGGTGGCAGTATAGCAGGATTAATTATGTAGAGAAACTACTCAGATAAGATAGTTACAAAGTATGATGAAAGACATCAGAAGAGAGGATATGTTAAATGAGCTGGTCACTTCTTGCCCATTATACCACCTACAGAATAATATGGAACTTCTCACACTAGTAATATGTTGAGAAGCAAAGTTTCCTTCACTTTCTCCCCACCAACACTGCATTTACCACAGGAATGTAGATACTAATTCGTCTTCTCACACTATTGGTACCATTACATATGAATATTTAACTTTCTAGCATCTCGCACTTTCACAGGTTCAAAATAATTGGGACTGACTTATTATAGTCAGCTGTGCAAAAGCTGCCTCGTGTGCTATACTAAGATAAAAGATGCAAATTGAATTAAAGTTTTACCACCTTACCTCAAAGTATTGGTGTTAGACTAATTTACATCCTTATCACTAGTTTCTAGCACTGCATTGCAGAATTTAAAATTGACATAAAAGTTGCCAAACAAAAGCCAAATCACAAAGTTTGCACTCACCTACAGTTACATTGCACATTGATGTTTAATTAAAAGTGCAAACAGTATATTAAAGTTTAAGTGTGGTAAACACCGTATTAATTCTTGACTAACAGCTGCTTCTCTTTATTAATGCATACCCTGACTCATTCCACATTTTTGGAGGATTTTGTTCGTAATATTGATAGTTGAGCAATTATAAAGACAAATAATATAATTATATGCTCTTTTGCATCAATTTTGATGAAATCTCCATTCTCACACTAAATTGGCTTTTTACATTTTTCAGGTTTATAATGCTAGTGAATTGCTGGAGTACTGTCAAGGCTTTCTGCTGCAGAATATGGTGGCACTGCTAACATATGACGATTCTGTAAAGAGACTGCTGTTTGGCAAAAAACTTCACAGCCATGATGTGTTAGCTGGACTTTTACTTACTCTTCAAGCACGCATCAAAGCTCGTAACATGTCTGCAAGCCCACAGCGACCAAAGGCCAAATAACACCAGTGCTGACACTATGATCCATATACAACTGATGTATTGGAAATAAAAACCATCTCAATAGATGTGGTGCTGATTGTCAGTAAAATTCAGTTGTAAAAGTCTAATACTATGTATACATGTTCAGCCATTCTGAAGGAAGCAAATGTCTCATGGGAACAACAATCATAAAATATAACTGTAACCTCAATCTTGAATCTTAAGCCTGTTTATTGAGAGACTGCTTTGAAAGGAGTCAAAATTATGTGTGAGTGGTCAGTATCATTGTACAGAGCATTAACCAAGGACAGATAAAGAAAGCAGGAATTAAAAACTGGAATGTGTGAATATGTAATAATACGTAAATTGATACATATTTTTAAAATATATTTCTGATAAATGTATATTCATGTATATGTGAGTGTACATAAATGTAACATTTATTATTATTATGTGTTTGAGATGTTTGACCAAGTTCCTATACTTCTGTGTTATTTGTCAACAGAACCAACATAACATAACAAACAATTTTTAGAAATAAAAACAATAATGTACTATAATTATAGCCTTAAATTCATAAAAGTGTATTTGGTGTACAATAAAATCAGAGCATGCCTTTTACTGCCATCATAAAGGAAGAAAATAATATATGATGTGTATTTTTATTTCAAGCTGTTCCTACCTCTCTGTAAGCAATCATTGGACAATAATTACTCTCTTTCTAGTAATTGTTGGGCGAAATAGCTGAGCTTTCCAGAGGGCCCACAGTAAATTTCTGCCTTATTGCCTTCATTCCATCAAAAAGAACCTCAATCCTGAATGTTTAAGAATGTTCTGCACTTCATTTATGGGATACTAACTGAGAAAACTGACACTGCCCAATTATTCATTTTATCAATTTTCTTTTGGAAATGAAACCTTATATGTACAGTACTCCTGCAGTAGAATCGGTATGAGATGATCCCAGAGTGTTTCTGTACACTGGACGCACCTGCCTCACCTGTCTACAACATGACTTTATAAACATCTCTATGGCAACACCTCCTCATAGCTCTATAGATAGCTACTGTTTCCGCTTACACTCATTTGTGGTTCATAGTTGAAAGCTGTCAAAAGCACTGCCTGGTGTCATGGATTTCCTTAAGCTGACTTGACTGTAGGAGAGACTTGTAGAAAAGAATATATCTATTAAAACGTCATTCATGATTTGGCAGTTTTTCATGCATCTCAGTGTTTGCCACGTATCTCCTGACCTGTGTTTCATAGAATGATATAATTCTGTAGATACATTAAGCAGCATCTGGGGATACAATCTGAAAAATGTTTTGCGAATAGGTATTATAGATCCTTGTCCACAACAAGAATTTTCACCAGACCAGCATTTCTACTTGGTGGTAGGAAAACAGGGAATGTTGTCTTCAGAGACGGCAGGCATGCCAGAAGTACTACAGTTGAGCTCTGTGCAAGACAGTGGTAGGATAGATGACACAGATGTTAGCACCCTTGCTGCACTCTATTAGTTTTATAAAAAGAAACAGCATCAATGTAGAAAGTGTTGAGTGGATCCAGTGTTGTAAGATCGATTTAAATTTGATGCCTTCAGTATGCCATATGAACAACCACAACAGGACAACGAAAACATGTTAATTTTTTCAGGGTGTCTAGAACAATGTCTGATGAATTATTGTCCATTTTACAAATTTATCTTCAACTTGAATACACTAATATGCAGATCTGCGTTTCTCTTCCAGAAATGCTTGCAGTGTCGCTGAGGTGAGTACACAATTGAAATTTACTTGCTAGGCAATATTTAATGTCTGTACAGAAATTGTGATGAAGCAAGCTGGGATATTTTTAATTCCCCTCTTGTTTTGCCATCTGCCTACTTAAATTAGTTTTTTTCATTTTTTAACTAATTACCATTAACATATGTGAATTTAATCTGATTTTTCATAATAAAGAAAGGCTTGCCCTTAGTTTTAAAGAATATAACACCAGATCTAATTTTGTGCTTAGTTTTATGTATGTAATTGATTTTCTAATTTATTTTGACTATTCCTAGTTAGTATCTTTTGGTATAGGGTGAAATCAGTAATTGTTTCGTAACTTAAATTCTATTGTTGGCATATAAACAGATATAAATTCTATCTAAAAACAAGGATGCTGTAACTTACCAAACAAAAGCGTTGGTATGTTGATAGAGACAATAACAAAAAACACAAACACACACACAAAATTCAAGCACTAAAGATGGCCTTTACATATGTCTGCTTGTGTTTGTATATGTGCGGATGGATATGTATGTGTGTGTGTGTGTGTGTGTGTGTGTGTGTGTGTGTGTGCGTGCGAGTGTATACCAGTCCCTTTTCCCCCCTAAGGTAAGTCTTTCCGCTCCCGGTATTGGAATGACTCCTTACCCTCTCTCTTAAAACCCACATCCTTTCGTCTTTCCCTCTCCTTCCCTCTTTCCTGATGAAGCAACCTTGGGTTGTGAAAGCTTGAAAGTTGTGTGTGTGTTTGTGTTTGTTATTGTCTCTATCAACATACCAACACTTTCGTTTGGTAAGTTACAGCATCCTTGTTTTTAGATATATTTTTCCCACATGGAATGTTTCCCTCTATTATACTGATATAAATTCTGTAATAAACATTTGGAAGACAAAATGCTAGTAATCTTAAAGTATCTATTTGGCTATATTCGAAAACACATTAGCAAAACCAGCCCTTAATTAATTCCAAATTAAGTCAAAAGTATTGTTTATATAACTATATTTGTTAATTTCACAATTTAAACAAATAATTTGGTCTAACTCTTGTAAGAGAAGAAACTGTTAAAAAGAACCAATTTTTGGATGTATTCAATTAATTCATCGATTTAAGTTTTAATTGTAACTTCTGTAAATTAAACTTCAAACAGTGTGTAGTTTCGGCCCCTATTATTGTGAAGATATATAAGAACCTGATTTTTGGTCACGAGGCAGTCATTCCATGGCCGAGTTTCAGACAAGAAACCTGTGTTGCTTAAAATGACAACAATGCATCAACTTAACAGTGAAATAAGTGTTACACCAGTAGGCTGTGTATTAAAACAATGACAGTGACTGTTCAATTTATTTGAAGGGCTATGAACTATGTGGTTATGTTGTTACTGCTCGTAGATATTCAGCAGTAAGTATTGTAGCAGTATGCGGAGGTTCGCCTGCAAACTATTAATGAGAATTTTGAAAGTTTAAACAATAGTGCACTGGCCATACATATATAACTGTATATTATTGGGGGGGGGGGGGGGTGCAAAATGAAGGATGAAGGTAAACTATGGTGAAACACAAATGATGTGTACATGTCGGCTACATTATTTACAGTGGTCATTGCCGGAATCCACAACCCATTTTTCAGCCAGTGTAGCAACGCAGTACATTGACTCCGAGGACAACAAATGAAGAAAAATAAAGCAAGTGGAACCACTACATGTGGTGCCCTGGGTGAGGAATATTGTACGTAGCCACAATAAAACAAGGACTCGTGAACTTTGAAAAGTGAAATCAACAGCAGATTACAATGAAGAGGTGATACAGGCAATTAGTGCTGGGGTTTTGTAACGAACAAGGTTCAACAGCCATTCAGCGAGCGGGTTCTATAGAAGCAGCCATTGAGTACAAGAACAGCCAATCAGCATGCAGGTGGACACAGCTGACCGCAGGTAAACAAGACGCCTTTCTGAGAGAACTACAACTTGCCGTAGCTGTGCAGACAACGGACGAAGAGGACAACCACAACATCAGAGCAGCAGAACAAGAGTGAATGAGAATAAGGTAATTTCATAGCAAAAGCTCTTTTGTATTAAGTGATAAATAATGAGTAGCCTTAGCGAACAAGACAGTGTGACAGAACAAAGATGTAGAGGTTAAGTTTCTAAGTGAACAGAAAGAACTAAGTGAGACTGGTTTTGTAGACTATTATAAATCAAACATGAATGTAACTTTGAAGGATGGGTATGAAAGTTCTATTGTAAAGAGTGAAATGGACAAAAACAGTACTGAAGTGGATAGGATTGTTAAGGTTAAGGAGGAGGAATCTACTAGCGAAAGTCAGCAAGGACCAAAATTTATGACATACATAGAAGTTGAAGCGATGATAAGGCAAATTATGAGTATTTTGAATGATATAAGCAAGAAGAAGAGGTTAACAGGGTGGAAAAAACCATGAATATGGTGGAAATTAGTATAAAGAAAGTAGTACATAATACAATTGAAATTTAGTACATAATACTAATGATAAATTAACTTTGAGTAGTAAATGTGTAGAAGAGAGAGAGAAACTTTGTGATGATAATAGTAGGAAAGTGGAGGTTTCCGAGAAATTTTGTGCTGAAAGTACAGTGAAACTTGAGAACCATATCGATCAGATTAAAAATGATTCAGAAACTGAGGTAGAAACCAAGTGTTCAGTAGTGGTAGAGGAAGAACCATTAAAAGTAAATGAAAATGTAGATTCAAAATTGACAGAAAAGGAAAAAAACTTGGAAGAGGTACAAAATCAAAAGCATAGTGTAACTGAAAGTGTGTGTCTGATTCTGACTGTAGTTGGAATAATTATAGCAATGACAAATCCAGTAGTGATAAGAACTGGGTATTCAAATCTATAATTAATAATGAGGGCTATGTGTTAAGTAAAGAATGGATTAATGAGGATTTGTTGTATGAAGAAGATCACATGGTAAGCAAAAAGGAGGTGTGTCACCCAGTAATAACAGCAGCTGTACGAGGAATACATGCTAAGTGTTTACTGGACAGTGGTAGTGATTTGAACGGCATTTCACAGGCATTTTTGAATCTATTAAGGATACTGAGGGTATAATAGTGATGCAAGTTTCTGGAATGAAAATTATTGGTGCTACTGTTAAGCTATCAAAGAGTATGAAACAAGAAGTTCTATTAACTGTGAAATTGGCAGGAAAGGTGTTGGAGTGCAATTTTTTGGTAATTCAAAATCCCAGCATTGATGTAATATTTGGGACTCATTTCTTGTGCAAATAGAAAGAAAGGAGGGGGTTCAATATTCTGTGTTGGATTCATTATGTGGCGATAATGCTTACCCCAACTGTCTCTCTCATTTTTCATGTTTCCTGAGACAGTCAAACTGTTCCCCTATCCTATCTGTAGTTTATAAGTGAATCACAAACATTCTATCTTACACTTCCATGTAATTTTGTGCAGTAGGATACTGTAGTATAGAAATATTGTTGAAAAGCTTTCTCTGGTGTTATCTGTGTGTATTTATAGATTCTGTTGTGTTAGTCATAAGAAATGCAATCATAAGAGGATGGAAGAAAGTAAAATGGTACCATGGTTAACGAAATTTCTGTCAAACAAAGAGGTGAGTTAAACTGAAAATTAAAGGTGTCAGCATGTGTGGAGGATAATTAACATCTGAAATAACGAGATTATTGGTGCAGCAGCGGAGACAGTGTGCAGTATAAACCATCTCAAACATGAGATCTTAATATTAATTGTGGTATAGTAGAAGAGTTAGTGTTCGATGCAATCAGTTTATGTGAGATATCCATCTATCTGTGTCATGATACAGCCTTTTCTAACATTAAGGAATTCCAAGATATAGTTGCCCGGAGTAATGCGTGTGGAAAGAGCAAGCAAGATTTGTATGTATATCGCCCTTCAGGCTAGAATACAGTGAAATAATTGTTTTTCTAAGTGAAAATTTTGTCTGATCAGGAATGAGAGTTAAGTTTCCTTTAGCATAAGGATCAGTTACTGTGGAATGTTTTTCAGTAGAGTCAGTTTTGCATTAGATAAGCAGAGCTGGTGTTTATTTATTAGATAATGAAACAATAATGAAATAATAAAACAAAGTATAACGTTAGGGTCTTAATCGTTAGGGAGCCTGTCTCCGCAATAGGGATATTTTTTGAGAATGCTTCCCTCTAGCTAATGAGGTAAGAAATGTAAGTATAATAATGGAGCTGACAGACATGATTGAGTAATGAAAAGGATTACTGTATACAAACAAATGTGATGTAACTGTATTGGGGATCTAATTGAGAACTAGACAACACTGGGTACTGTTTATATTGTGCAATTAATGACATTGCATCTGGAGTGAGAGATTAACAGAAAGACCAATATTTACAAGTCATAAAATGCTGCATCATTGGATCTGTATGTTATCTGAAAACTACTATTTGTGTTCTGAGGAATTATAAGCTTAAAATGGTAATACTAAAATGAAGAACAATAAGTTTGCTGATTAACTGATAACTGTGGTGGTAAACTGATGTGAATATTCTGACAGGTCAACCATTTCATTTTGTGATTTTGTGAGGATTTCATTTTCTGTTCGAATGAGAATAGTTCTCACAGCTGGGTAGAGAAATATGGCAATGATTTGATACAACTTCCATCTGCTTAATTTTGATTTGAATAGTAATTAAGCTATGTAATGGTGACACTATTAATTTTTCATAATGTAATGATTAGTAAATCTATTCTACTGCACATCTTGAGTTTTTACTAGAGGTACTGTACATTTTAGACACTAAGGTAATATTTTTCAAATGGGAAATAAACAAAAGTCTTTCTTCAAGTTTAACCAGTTTCAGACAGTTACGACTTAAAGTAATGTTTTGTAGTGTAATGTGTACTCGATTCAAAATTTTTACTAGTCCACACGTTTCGTACTATAGCCAATTTCAGTGCTATTTCTTGTAAAGTTATGATAACTGTGCAATGTATTTATTTATGATGTAATGACTATCATTTGCCGTTAGTGTTAAACATATTTTTTCTTAGACTTAAGTTGGAAGAAAAAGTAAGTGTACTAAAGTAGGATATTCTGTCTTATTTTTTCATGTACTGTGATGGAGGAGAACAATCTCCAAGGCAACTCATCGTAGTGCATTTCCTAACTAACTGCCATTTTGACCTGTTGAACGTGTGGACAACTTTGTGAGAAAGTGTGTAAAAGCTCATTAAGTGTGAAAGTGCTTGTGGAAAACACTAAAGATTGGGCAAGTGAAATTTTCTGTCTAAAAAGTGAACTGCAAAAGTGAACTGTAATTTAACTTTTTGCAGCCCATGAGGATTTATTCTTTTCAGCAAGACAGGACTTCTATAAAGTGATATGGATCTTAGAATGTAATCTTTGTTTACCCAAAAAGGACATCACTTATGGGGAAGATACCTATTTATATTAAAATTATAACTTGTGGATATATTGTGCCATTGTACAATACACGCTATGTAAATATTTTGTCTGGGGATTTTCGTATGGGCTGTTCATATAAGCATAAATTTGAAAAAACGTATGTACTGTAGTTTTGATAAGATTACGTATGTAATATTTTTTGTGTGTAGATTGTTTAACCCACTTTCTAAGTCACTTGTAGTCACTCCATTGCCCAGTTAGCTATTTGCAATATCTATCTGGTCAATCCAATGAAGGGGTGATGTGTCAAAGCGAGCTGGGATATTTTTACTTCCCCTCTTGTTTTGCCATCTGCCTCCTTAAATTATTTTTTTTCATTTTAACTAATTACCATTAACATACAAGAAGAGAATAGAAGCTTTCGAAATGTGGTGCTACAGAAGAATGCTGAAGATAAGATGGGTAGATCACGTAACTAATGAGGCGGTATTGAATAGGATTGGGGAGAAGAGAAGTTTGTGGCACAACTTGACTAGAAGAAGGGATCGGTTGGTAGGACATGTTTTGAGGCATCATGGGATCACAAATTTAGCATTGGAGGGCAGCGTGGAGGGTAAAAATCGTAGAGGGAGACCAAGAGATGAATACACTAAGCAGATTCAGAAGGATGTTGGTTGCAGTAGGTACTGGGAGATGAAGAAGCTTGCACAGGATAGAGTAGCATGGAGAGCTGCATCAAACCAGTCTCAGGACTGAAGACCACAACAACAACAACAACATGAGAATGAACTGCATTTTCATAAAAGAGAAAGGTTGATCCTCAGTTTTAAAGGATACAGCACCAGATCTAATTCTGTACATAGTTTTATGTATGTAATTGATTTTCTAATTTATTTTGACTGTTCCTAGTTAATACTTTCATTATAGGGTGAAATCAGTGATTGTTTCATAACTTAAATTCTATTGTTGACTTATAAACAAGTATAAATTCTGTACTAACATTTGGAGGAACAACTAATAGCATTCTTTAAGTATTTATTTGGCTCTATTAAAAAACATGTTAGCAAATAAAGCCCTTAATTAATTCCAAAGTAATTACTAGTTTTGTCCAAAGTATTGTTTGTGTAACTATATCTGTTAATTTTGTCATTTAAACAAATAATTTGTCCTAACCCTTGTAGTAGAAGAAACTGTTAAAAAGAACCAATTTTTCACTGTACTCAGTTAATTTAATGAATTATGTTTTAATTATAATTTCTGTAAATTAATCATCAAACAATGTATAGTTTCAGTGCCTATTATCGTGATGATATATAAGAGCCCGAATTTTGGTCCCGAGACCGTCAGTCCATGGCTGAGTTTCAGATGAGGAACCCATATTGGTTAGATCAACAACAATGCATCTACTTAACTGTGAAATAAGTGTAATAGGCCATGTGCTAAAACAATGACAGTGTCTGTTCAATATGTACTGTATTATGCAGCAAGAACTGTGCGGTTAGGTTTATACTGCTCAAAGATATTCAACAATAAACTATTGTAGCAGTATGTTGATGTTTGCTTGCAAACTATTAATGAGGCTTATCAAAAGTTAACAAATAGTGCACTGGCCATATTAACTGTGTATATTGGGGGGTTGTGAACAGTAAAAGTAAAGAACTGTGAAAGGCAAATGTGCACCTGTTGGCTACATTATGTTGCGAAAAATGAAGCAGATGACTGCGTAAAAGTGCTTTAGAACTTTCTAGAAAAAAATAAATCAAGGAATACAGTTGTTGCTACAGTGCCCCATAGGCACGATCTAATCTATAGTTCGTGTGTTAATAAAGAAATTCGAAGAACGAATATTAAAATAAAGAAACTGTGCTCTGAATGCGCAAATTGTGCTGTGGTCAATGTAAGTAAACTGCAGCGTAACCTTCACACCAGACATGGGCACCACCTAAACTATGAAGGGAAAAAGTTTGTGTGCGAACGTGTCAAGGAAATAATTAAAGAAAGACTCACACGGAATAAAACAATCTACGAAAGTAGCTGTTTGAATAATACCTGGAATGTACGTCATTTTTTAGTATAAAAGTCTGTGAAATGACAGGTAATAAACCTCCTGTACTTGAACTAGGTGCTAAAAGTGACATTCGAATGAGAGAGTGTTCACAGACAATAAACAATAAAGATAAATCTGTTACTGTGATGCAAACGAACATTCACTGCATTAGGAAAAGGGGCTCTGAGCACTATGGGACTCAACTGCTGAGGTCATTAGTCCCCTAGAACTTAGAACTAGTTAAACCTAACTAACCTAAGGACATCACAAACATCCATGCCCGAGGCAGGATTCGAACCTGCGACCGTAGCGGTCTTGCGGTTCCAGACTGCAGCGCCTTTAACCGCACGGCCACTTCGGCCGGCCCACACTGCATTAGGAACAAAGTATTACAATTAGAACATTTTTGCAGTATTGAAAATGTTGATGTTGTTTGTATCTCAGAACATTGGCTGACAGAAGATCAAGTGCAATATTTTGTTCTTCAAGGGTATGCTGATGGAGACATTGTGTGTAGAAGTGAAAGAAAGAATGGAGGTGTCCTAATATTTGTTAAAGATAGTATAATGTTTACTAAAATAGATGTTAGCTCTTGCTGTGCAGAACTAGATGGAGAATTTAGCTGTATAAGACGAAATGCAGAGAATACTATAATTGTTAGCTTATGTAGATCACCAGGAGGAGATGTAAATACATTTTTCAAAAGATTTGAGCTGCTTATGAGGAAAATACTAAAATCTAACATAAAACTAATTATCTGTGGCGATTTCAACATTGAAATGGCCAACAGTGATGAACATGTTACTAGAACGTTTTCTAATATCTTAAGATCACTAAATTTACAATGTACAAATTACACGCCAACACGGGATAATGCGTGCTTAGATAATATCATAGTAAATTTTTCTAGAGATATGTATGACGTCAGACTTGCCAGTGGAGCCCTAGCTGATCATGAACCATTGATTTTAACATTCTCCTGTGATCAGTTGCCTAAATCAGACAAATCAGTCAGAATCAAGTCTAATGCCACATGGGTAAGAGGGCAGAAAGATGAATATATTAATTTATTTATTGACAGAATATCTGATGTTAACTGGGACTTTGTATACAACACACAACCTGAGAAGGCTGCTGGTGAAATGGTGTTTAACAACTTCCTGGAAATACTCAGAGTCATGGTACTCCTGCTCACCATTAATCAAAAGTAGCCCTAAGCATAAACAGAAAAACAAACAGCTAAAATATTATACAGATGAGCTAGCTCTCACTAGGGAGGAGATGCTCAGACTGTACAGAATATATAAAAATTCTTGTAAACAAGGACCTCAGCTAGATAATACTTCTTATAGAGCTTATCTAAAATGTAAAAAAATCTACAAAGACAAACTGTCCTTGGCCAAAAAACAGGTATGTGAACATTACATTGAAAGTGCTCCCAAAAAATGTAAAGCAACATGGGATATCATCAACCAATATAATTCACAAACCCATACACAAAATGCAATGCTGGTCCCAGAAGAAGTAAATAATTACTTCCTAACCTCAGTGAGTGAGCTGAAAAACAAAATCAAGCAAAATGGCACTTGTGCACTAGATCATCTTGGTGCTGTGCCCCGTAGCAGGTATACTTTCCACTGGAATGTTGTCACCCCAGAGGACATTGTAAAAGCTGTGGCAAGGTTTACCAACTCCAAAAGTATGGACTGTTATTGGTTTTCTAACTATGCAATGAAAAAAGTAATGCACCTTATCTGTCACCCTCTTTCTTTTGTTTTTAATATGTGTTTAGAATCTGGAGTTTTCCCAGATGCACTCAAAACTGCTAAAGTGATACCAGTCTTTAAAAAGGGAGATAAGCATCTGCCCCAAAACTATCGACCAGTTTCTATTGTCCCAATTTTCTCTAAGGTTTTTGAATACCTAATGTACAGTCAACTAAATAACTATTTTGATAAGCATGATCTCTCCAACAGACAGTTTGCATATCAACATGATAAAAATACCACTACTGCTGTCACTGAAGTTGTTAACCAGGTGTTAACTGCATTTGAAAATAAGGATCTAGTATCAGTTGTACTTTGTGATCTTAGCAAAGTCTTCAACTGCATACCATCTAACACCCTCCTTGCAAAACTGGAATTTTATGGCATACACAAAAAATATTTAGATGTAATCAAATCATACTTAAGTAACAGGAGATAGTTTGTATCAATTAAAAATAGCTGCTCCTCGCTGAAGGAAGTTCGGACTGGAGTGCCTCAGGGCTCAGTCGTAGGTCCTTTTCTGTTCATCATTGCAATTAATGACTTACCTTACCATGTAGGAGCAAATTCAATTGTGTGTTACGCAGATGATATAACATTGCTCAATACACACCATGACACAACAGAACTGCATCAGGCAACACAGGAAAAACTAGAACTAGTAATGAATTGGTTTTCTTCTAATGAACTCCTATGTAATCCTGATAAAACACAAGAACTATTTCTGGGTTTAACTACAGCTGCTGAAAGCAAATCAATAAAATTGTTAGGATTCCACTTTGATTCAAAATTAAACTGGGAGGAACACATTAGCCATATCTGCAAGAGAATAGCAAGAGTGTGTTATCTTATCTGGAGACTGACAGATGTAGTCACTGATGAGTATCTAAAGGTGGTATATTTTGGCCTCTTTCAGTCACACATTTCCTACAGCATATTGTTATGGGGACATTCTTGCTTTGTCAGTGAAATTCTGAAAATTCAAAAAAAAGTAATCAGAATAATGAGCATAGTTAAGCCCAAGGAACATTGCCGCCCCCACTTTATCAAGCACATAATATTAACTGTTGTGAATCTATACATCTACACAGCACTGCTTTATGTCAAAAGCAAGTTGAATGAGTTCGAGACCAGAGAGAACATACATCCCCACAACACCAGTGGCAAACTGGACTTCAAAATACCAAGACACAGACTCACAAAGACTGCAAACTCACACAAAATAATGAGTTTAAAACTCTTCAAGAAACTTCCAGCATCTGCTCAGTTACTGACCAGTAATATTTTCAAATGTAAGATTCATGACTGGCTACTCAAACACCCATTTTATAAGATAACAGAATATTTTGAAATAATCATTGACATTAGTATATAAGAATATTCCTAAAAGAAAAGGAATTAAATTGTAAAAACTTTACTGTAAAGTTATTGTTAATTGTATATTTAATGTTCAGCCCTATTCCGCTGTAAGTGGTCAATGGTGAATAAACTGAATAAATTGAATACATCATTTAAAGTAGTCAGTGTTGAACTTCCACCCCCGCCCCCCATTTTTCAGCCAGTATCACAATGCAGTACGTCGACACCAAGGACCATTAAGAAAGAAATAAGTCTCAATTAGGTGTCCGAAATCATAAACAAGACATTTTAGAAATCAAACTTAAGGAAAAATCGGTTGTAAATCCAGCTCAAATATCTGAGTGCTTCAATGAAGACTTCATAAATGTAGCAAAATCTTATTTAGACACAGCAAATTATGAGCAGAAAGTAGTTTTGGGTTAAAAGGCAATACCAGTGACTGTCTTAAAAAATTCAACACAGTCTCAGCAAAATTTGTTAAAAATGTCATACTCTCCTTAAAAGACAAAAACTCTGCTGGCTTGGATGGGATACCCACCAAAATAATTAAAAAAGTTTACAACATAATAGCTCATCCTATCTCTCTCATAATAAACAAATCCTTTGAAGAAGGTTACTTCCCTGATCTCTTGAAATATGCGGAAGTAAAACCATTGTTTAAAACAGGTTCAAAAGATGATATGGGAAATTATCGCCCCATCTCTGTACTCCGAGTCCTATCAAAAATATTTGAAAAAAATTGCTGTTTTACAGATACAAAGCTTCATCACACAGAATGCTATCATTTCATATAACCAATTTGGCTTCCAACAAGGCAAAAACACAGTAGATGTGATAAATGAGTTTATCGAAAAAATTACTTCATCACTAGATAGGAAAGCTAAGGTCCCAAGAATATTCTGTGATCTTACGAAAGCATTCAACTCTGTAAACCATGCCCTGATGCTTTTCAAACTCAACAGGCATGGAATAAGGGATGTTGCTTTGAAATGGTTTGATTCATCTCTCTTTGAGAGGAAACAAAGGGTAGTAATCACATCAAATGGAGCAGATCGCTTCTCCGAGTGGAAAACTGTGTCACAAGGTGTTCCTCAAGGCTCAATCCTTGGACACATTTTATTCCTGTTCTATGTAAATGACTTGCCTATCAATATAAATACTCATTTAACTTTGTTTGCAGATGATACTTCTGCCCTAATTGAAAACGAAAATTCTGACAATATACCACAGAGAGTCATGAGTATGTTAAGTAACCTGGAAACATGGCTCAGTCAAAAGGGCTTAAGGCTAAACATTTCAAAAACCCAAGTGACGAGTTTTAAAACCAAACATTCAAAAACTGAAGAAATCTGTGTCACTCACAACAATCAAAAAATGGAAGAACTTGACTCAGTCAGGTTCATGGGAATAAACTTATACAGAACTCTGAGTTGGAATTCTCATATAGAATATCTAGCAAATAAATTAAACAGACTTGCATTTGCAATGGAAATTTTAGCCTGTGCTATTGATAGGGCCACCAGGAAAATAGACTATTATAGCTACTTTGAATTGGTTATTCGATATGGCATAATTTTTTGGGGAAACTCGGGAAATGTTACACGAATTTTAAAGTTGAAAAAAAGAATCATTTGCAACATGTGCTCCGCACAGCCGAGGGCATCATGTTGACCATTATTTAGAGACCCAAAAATATTAACTGTCCTCTTTTTATACATCTTTGAGGTGGTTCTTTTCCTACACAGCAGAGCTGATATATTAAAAAAATCATTTTGAACACTCATATGACACAAGACATAAAGAGAACTTTATGCTCAACTCTAATCGCTTAAAACTGTGTGCTCAGACTCCTCAGTATGTAGCCATGAAAATTCACAACACAATAAAAGGGTGTGACATAATAAATATGAAGATAAATACTTTAAAAAGCAAGTTACATGATTTTCTAATTGAACGATGCTACTACTCCGTGGAAGATTTCATGAAGGATGAAGTGATACTTTGAGCTCGGTCCCTAAAATGTAATAAAAATTTATGATCATTATAGTAGGTGTAAATACTGTAAGTTTGACAAATTTCAAGTAAGTAAACGATCCACAAAGTATTATTGTAAGTGTGACAAAATTTTAAACAAGCAAATTGTAACCTTGACAAGTGTCCTGTATATCAGACATATGTTCTGAAATTTTTGACGTTATGACATGAATAAAACACATGACATTACAACCTCTTCTCTACTTTCCAAACTCTCCAGCATACCATGCTGGACAACATTCCTATGGGAACAGTTCCTGCAGAAAATGGTTTATAAACAGGCTATAGTTTTTTTTTCTTTTTTTGTTCTTTTTTTCTAGAATGAACCATTCATTCCATAGTGTCTGCTAGTAAAAGAGAGGTACAAGCAGGATTTAAATTGTGAAAATGGATTTTGTATCTTGTCTGAACAGTTGCACTTGTAAGAGAAAGCTTGGGTTCAAGGACTGGTGTAGGCCTACTACACAGTTTTAATTGGGAGGAGGGAGGCGGTGTTTCACAACAGTGCACGCAGTGCTGAACAATGAAAGAATTATTCTGCCAATAACTTATGGGTTGTGGACAAGCATTTAAAAATGTTTCTAGTTCAGGAAAGAGTTGTTAAAACAATCTGAGGTGCTATCTTTGTACAGGCTGGTGTCGTATAGTTTTAATGTTGTAGAGTTGAATGCTGCTACTTCGTTTGATTGTCTGACTCAGCAAAATGCAAATGTTATATCTTACACGGCAGATTAAGTTTTTTTTGTTTTCATGAAATAGTTTAGTACATTGTTACACCATCTAAGAGTCACCAGAACTCTCTTTCTTACCTTGTTTTTATTCTATTTAGGTTGTCAATTTTAGTAGAGTGGCTTTGAACTACCTGCAGCATAGTAGTCTTGCATTGTAAGCTCTTTTTGTTGCAATCCCCTTCCAATTTTTCAGGTAGTCTCCAATTTCTTGGGTTAGTACATTCTTTTGTGTCATTATATGAATAGGAAATAGATAGGGACTGTGCTCGATGCTCACGACCTGGTAAATTCTTCATCATTCACGGGTGAATGTTGGATCATAGTGAGTTTATAAATTTTTGGGAAAGGTCACAGCTGTCCCCTTTTAAATTAGCAACAGACGTGAGGTGTTACCCAGTGTTCATGAGACTCGACACATATGAGCCAGAATGGGATATCTTAGCTTGAGAATAGAAGCCATTGTGCTCTCAATATGTTTGCCAGGAGCTCTGTTTCATGATGTGGAAAAGGCAGATACTGAATGAACAAATTCTAACATCTAAGTGAGAACATTGTGCCTTAAGGAGTTCTGTGCTGAATCCATACCAGTCTAACTTACTGGTTGTCATATTCTATCAGTGAATGGGCTACTCGATGCATATCTTTTTGTAAAAGGAACAGATATTACACAGCTTTTTGTGTTGAAACAAAAAAAAATTAATGTTTTTGTTTTCTACAAACAATATATGTGGCTGTGCAGTGTTTGTTTATCACATTTTTTTCCTTTCATTGCTGCCATAAGACACCCATCTGGCACGAATGCCAGCATATGGAAAGACACAAGCAGTTTAGCAGATTTTCATCTCTCAGGTTGCCACATAATTGTGGTTTATTTAGTTACATTATCAAAAAATAAAAGCCTTTCATGAACATATGTTGATCAAAACACTGATATCACATTCACGGCCTCATTAGGAAGTAGCGGAAATTCTGCCAGCGGAAATATGACATAACTCCTGGACAGTTTTAACCTTAAAGTATCTGTATTTCGAATTGGAACTAGACTGCAGATCAGTCAGTTACATTAGCACTTACACAGGGCTGCTTTCAACTGAAATGGCAAACTGCCTTGAAAACAGCTCAAAAAACATGTGTAAGATAGTCAGTACCCTCAAAACTTTCAGAAAACCATTCCTGTAATTTTTTAAATACCATAAAGAATTTTTCAAAATTCACTATGTGTTGTTTTTAATACCAATAAGTTTAGGTAAA
Organism: Schistocerca nitens; assembly: GCF_023898315.1. Taxonomy (NCBI): domain Eukaryota; kingdom Metazoa; phylum Arthropoda; class Insecta; order Orthoptera; family Acrididae; genus Schistocerca; species Schistocerca nitens. The sequence goes on from NC_064617.1 coordinate 692,614,661, forward strand.
TGCACAGAGTGTCTTGTCAGAAATCAGTCCTTCCACAATTCAGTTTCTTTTTAAATGCATCAATTTCCCTGTCCAATATAGAAATAAGTTGCTTCTAATCTTGTAATGTCTAACTGAGTTAGACCTTGTTTGAGCTTCACTACTAGAAGGTCGTGTCACCCATTGTACAATAAATTTTATTGTAGTATTTTATTGTAAAATCTTTAAGTCATTTATGACTTTATTTTAATAGTTGAATGCATAACCATGTACACCTGTAATAATGAAATCTTTTGTATATTTTTTCAGTGTTTTAAATTATTTGGAAGTGATCAATTTGGTGACGTAATAATCGTACACCATAAGACCGCTATTTTATTCACATTTTAACATTCATACATGAAAACCGCAGACTATTTTTTAATGAAGCCCTATTATTATTATTATTATTATTATTATTATTATTGTGCAAACTATTTCTTTTCATTTATGATTAACAATAAATATGCTCTTGTGTCACCATGTTTACAACTTTCCAACAACGACTTTTGGCACTGTAGCAAAGCTCGTAAGAGTAAAGAAATACTGTCTTGCAGAATTATTTTATGCCACAAGAACAGTGTAGGTTCAATGCCTTCCTAACCCTATATTTTCTCTTCTTTCCAGCAATGTGACATTTTCATCCTTCATCAACATTTCACTTTCTTATTTAAATTTAAAATAACAGAAATTAACACCCTAGGAAGGAGATAACGTTACATTGGTGACCATGACAGGACAATCTGACAAATTTTATATCTATGAAATTTTATTGTCATTGCATTATTGCAAATTACTTTTTTTCTGTGTCCATCTCAGTAGCTGAGCAGTTAGCACAGCTGACTGCCATGCAGGGGGCCCATGTTCAATCACCGGCTGGGTTGGAGATTTTATCCACTCAGGAACTGGGTGGTGTCTTGTTGACATCATCATCATCAATGTACATGTCATCAGAGAGGCATAAAATAAAGAGACTTGGCACTAGGCCATATTAATGAACAAATAACTAATATAAAATTTCTAAAAATTAATGTTAATGATCTTCATTACAATTCAACATATAAGATAAAGGTAAAATTACTTATTTGCCTTTGTTTGTGTGTATCATAATTGCCAGTCATTCATGGCCCATTTTCATTCAAAATTCCGGTATTTAATTTTTTTGTAATTACCTGGAGTAATTATGAAGTAAGTTGCAGGAGGTGGCTGACTTTGTGTCACATGTGCACAGCACGGCACAGCACTGCTACATTGTTTTAGCAAATTAATATTGTCCTTCTGTGAAGTTTATATTCAGCATTTATTATTATTTCTGCCCTATTGTTCAACAAAAATATGTGAAGTTACTCAGGTAATTTCAGCCATCTCTGAGTTGTGGTAAAGATAGGAAAGTCGGTAAAAATGGAATCTGAAGCACGTGATGATGCAGAATCATATGCCAAAGCTAAAGAATTCACTGATAAGGGTATCGAAAACACTGATGCTTCAGCACACGAAATGGAATCAGAGGTTGCAAATGAAGATTTTATTGCACCAACTACTCCTATTTAAGACCCACTTACACTATTGGTTAAAAACAGTCTTGGTTGCAATTTTATTTATTTTATTTTTCAACAACGTGTTTCGCCTTATTTAGGCATCTTCAGGTTATCTTTTCGAGATGGACGCGAGAGGCACCAAGATCTGCATAATGTGTTCCTGTTTGCAGGAGCTCCTGTGAACGAGAACACATTATGCAGATCTTGGTGCCTCTCGTGTCCATCTCAAAAAGATAACCTGAAGATGTCTAAATAAGGCGAAACACTTCGTTGAAAAATAAAAAAACCAAAATTGCAACCAAGACTGTTTTTAACCAATACTGTTAAGCACTGGTTTGCTGTATGCCACATATAGATTGGAAGAACCGACTTACACCATTATATCATAGTTCAGTATAAAATTTTAGTGCTGAACAAGAGTTAAAGATAAGGGAATAGCCTGACACAAAGAGGAAAAGTATCTCATGCAATTTCGCAGGAGAACACCCAAATTAATGAAAAATTAGATTCAGAATATTACAGCTTGTTATACAACAGTCTGCCGTTGAAGTGTTCTCTCATAGAGGCACTTCAGAAGAATCAGTTAAAACACAATTACATCAAATGAAAACTACTTTAAGGAAAGATCTGCCTGAATGGTATGACAGCATCACATTTCAGAGTAGCATTATGCATCAGGAAATGTCGCTGTCAAACGATTAATAGTACATGACATTCTGAGCTTTGTTATAAGGGCAAGAGGTGACAGTAATGATCCTGCACATTATGAAATATCTTGTTTGTCTGTCACCCAACCAAAATCATATGGAGTGGGAGCAGCCTCTTCTTTGTCATCCATTTTGATAGAAGAAAGTCTATTTAGACAATGGCAGTATGGACATAAGAGAAAAGTTAGTCCACATTCTAGGGGCAAACTTAGAACACTTCATGTTCATACCAGATTCTATCAATTTACTACATGAAGATTCTAAGGTGAATAATAGCAGTAACAATAATGATGATTGAGGGAGGGGGGGGGGGGGTCAGTCAACTGTCATGCACACAGTTCTACAATCTAGGCAGATCGAGTGATTTGTGTTATCTTTATGATGCAGCCTGCTGACAAGTCTGCCAAATATTAACAAAAGAAGAAGATCCGAACAGGTTTCATCAAGGACTCTATAGTAACAGAGTAGATCAATGGCAATACAACAATAATAATCAGTGGAATTCCAACATAGGAGACCACAATCAGTCAAACGTAAATGGTATTCACCAGCAAAGTGGTCCAGTACAAAACCGTGCTGTTGACACAACCTGGTGAACACAAAATCCAACAGTAAATGTTACTGCGGTGACGGAAGAACCCTGCCCAAATGTGACCAATTCAACAAACTAGATCTGGCCACATTATGAACTTCAATTATGGTCGTGTGCTGGAGTGGTGGCAGAGAGCATAATTCAGTGAACCTGTTGAGGTATAATGAAGACCTGAACATTAGAGATGAGTTAGGTACTGACCCATATAAATGCCGTGATCAATGTAGAGATATAGTTCAGGCCACTTTTAATGCTATTGTAGGAAAAGTTCCAACTACAGTTATGATTGAAACAGGTGTTCCTGTGAATGCAATGTCAGCGAGTTTATTTAGTAAGGTTAGTGAGGTTGCGAGTGTGTCTACTTACCCAGTACAAAACAGCAAGATAACTGAAGTGGTCCGAGTCAGATCACAATATATCAAAGTGTAGACACAAGCTGAGGTGGTTACAGGAAATGGAGCCATAGTCTTTTCAGTGATTGGTCTTTTGACTGGTCTGACACAGCCTGCCACAAATTCCTTTCTTGTGCCAGCCCGTCATCTCAGAGAAAGCCTTGAAACCGACACCCTCAATTATTTGCTGGGTATATTCCAATCTCTGTCTTCCTCTGCAATTTTTACCCTCTACAGCTCCCTCTAGCACCATCACAGTTGTTCTGTGATGTCTTGACAGGTGTCCTACCAACATTTCCCCCCTCCTTGTCAGCATTTTCCATGTATTCCTCGCCGATCCTGCAGAGAACAGCATCATTCCTTACCTTATTGTTCCACTTAATTTTCAACATTCTTCTGTAGCACCACTTCTCAAATGCTTCAATTGTCTTCTTTTCCAGTTTTCCTGTAGTCCACATTTCACTACAATATAATGCTGTGCTCCAGTTGAACATTCTCAGAAATTTCTTCCTCAGATTAAGGCCTATGTTTGATACGAATAGATTTCTCTTAGCCCAGGAATGCCCTTTTCGCCAGTGCTAGTATGATTTTGATGTCTTCCTTGCTCCATCCATCATGGGTTATTTTGCTGCCTAGGAAGCACAATTCCTTAATTCCTTAACTTCATCTACCTCATGATCACAATTCTGATCTCAAGTTTCTCGCTGTTCTCATTTCTGCTACTTCTCATTACTTTCATCTTTCTTTGATATCCCATCAATCCATATTCTGTTCATATAAGACTGTTCATTCCATTCAACATATCCTGCAGTTATTCTCTTTCACTGAGAATAACAATGTTCTAAGCAAATCTTAACACTGATATCCTTGCACCTTGAATTTTAATCTCACTCTTGAACCTTTCTTTTATTTCCGTCATTGATTCTTCAATGTATAGATCAAACAGTAGGGGCAAAAGACTACATCCCTGTCTCAACGCTTTTTAATGCGAGCACTTCATTCTTGGTCTTTCAGTCTTACTGTTCCCTCTCGATTCTTGTGCCCACTGAATATTACTGTCTTTCCCTCTAGCTTACCACTATTTTTTCTAGCTTACCACTATTTTTCTCAGAATTTTGAACATCTTGCATCATTTAGCATTGTCGAACACTTTTTCCAGGCAGACAAATCCTATGAACATGTCTCAACGTTTCTTTAGTCTTGCTTCCATTATCAATCGCAACATCAGAACTGCATCTCTGGTGCCTTTACCTCCCTAAACCCAAACTGATCATCATTCAACACATACTCAGTTTTCTTTTACATTCTTCTGCACATTATTGTTATCAGTAACTTGGATGCATGAGCTGTTAAGCTGACTGTGCTGTAATTTTCACTCTTGTCAGCTCTTGCGAACTTCAGAACTCTGTGGATGATGCTTCTTTGAAAGTAAGGTGGTATTTAACCACACACACACATTTTACACATGAGTGTGAATAGTTGGTTTTGTTGCCACTTCCATGAATGATTTTAGAAATTCTGATGGAATATTATCTATCCCCTCTGCCTTATATGATCTTGAACTTCTGTTAAATTCTGATTTGGATACTGGACCACCTGTCTTTTCTATATAGACTCCTGTTTCTTCATCTATCACATCATCAGACAAGTCTTCCCCTTCATGGAGGTCTTCAATCTACTCTCTCTACCTACCTGGTCTCCTCCTGTGTGTTTATCAGTGGAATTCCCATTTCATTGTTAATGTTACCACCGTTGCTTTTAATTTCACAGAAGGCTGTTTTGACTTTCCTGTATGCTGAGTCAGTCCTTCTGACAATCTTTTCTTTTTCAGTTTCTTTTCATTCAGCCATTTTGCCTTAGGATAAAATAAATAGGAAGTGCAGGGAAGGTAAATGTTTCTGTAATCCGGAATTTCCCTGAACATTTTTGTACTTCCTTCTTTCATCAATCAACTGAAGTATTTCTTCTGTTACCCATAGGTTCTTCGAAATTATGTTCCTTGTACCTGTGTTTCTCTTTCCAGCTTCTGTGAGTATCTTTTTTAGACATGTCTGTTCCTCTGCAACTGAACTGCTTTTTGAGATATTCCTTATGACATTATCTATAGCCATAGAGAACCTCAAGTATATCTCTTCATTCCTTAATACTTCCATATCCCACTTCTTTGCAATCTGGTTCTTCCTAACTAGTGTCTAAAATTTCAACCTTTTCTACAGCATTACTAAATTGTGATCTGAATCTATATCTACTTCTCGGTATGCCTTACAATCCAGTATCTTATTTTGGAATCTCTGTCTGACCATGATGTAACCTAATTGAAATCTCTACACGTCTCCCAGCCTTTTCCAAGTATATCTCCTCCTCTTGTGATTCTTGAACAGAGTATTCACTATTACTAGCTGAAATTTATTGCAGAACTCAGTTTTTATCCTCTCTAATTCATAGTACCAACCCGATATTCTCCTGTAACCCTTTCTTCTTCTCCTTCCCCTACAACGACACTCCAGTCCCCCATGACCATTAGATTTTCACCTCCCTTTATGTACCTAATTACATGTTCCTCTTCTGCTTGTGAACTATTATTGTCTGTGTTGGTTTGCTGTTGTTCAACAACCCTACCACTGAATTGTTCATAGGAACTCACTCACTGCCCAACCTTTGTACTCATAATGAATCCTACTCTGCTGTTTATATTACCTCTACTCATCAGACTAGAAATCCTTGTCTTCTTATCCATTTCACTTCACTAATCCCCACTGTATCTAGATTGATCCTTAGCAATCCCCTTTTCAGATTTTCCCACTTCCCTTCCACATTCTAACTTCTGACATTCGAATCCCTGACTCGTAGATGTTATCCTTTCATTGGTTATTCAATCTTTTTCTCATGACCACCTCCCTCTTGGCAGTACCCTCCCAGAGATCCAAATTTGTGGTATCTCTTGTCAATAGAGAGAAGATCATCACACTTCTTCATTTAGAGGCCAAATGTCCTGTAGATACACATTATGTATCTTTAATGCAGAGGTTTCCAATGCCTTCTGCAGCATCATGCCATTGATCATTGCTGATTCTTCTGCCTTTAGGGGCAATTTCCCACACCAAAAGCAAGGAACCTCTGTCCACTCCACGCCCCTCTTTGACAACGCTGTTGGCTATTTGCAAATGGTTTCATAATCAAATGCATGTTAAAAGCAGACCAAACTAAAACATTTTTTATTGAAGTACATGTTGGTATTGTTGTTGTCATTGTCTTCTTCAGTCCACAGGCTAGTTTGATGCAGCTCTTCATGCTACTCTATCCTGTGCAAGTCTCCGAATAACTACCACAACCTACATTTTTCTGAATCTGCATACTGTATGCATCTCTTAGTCTCCCTCAATGATTTATAGCCCCGACACTTCCCTCCAACACTATATCAGTGATCCGTTTATGTCTCAATGTGTCCTATCAACTGATCTCTTATTTTACTCAAGTTGTGTCACAAACTTGATTTTTCCCCAATTCTGTTCAGCGCTTACTCATTAGTTATGTGATCGACCCATCTAATCTTCAACATTCTTCTGTAGCACCCCATTTTGAAAGCTTCTGTTCTCTTTTTGTCTAAACTGTTTATCGTCCATGTTTCATTTCCATACAATGCTACATTCCAAACAAATATCTTCAGAAAAGACTTCCTAACACTTAACTCTGTATTTGATGTTAACAAATTTCTCTTTTTCAGAAACGCTTTTCTTGCCATTGCCAGTATACATTTTATATCCTCTCTATTTTGGGTATCATCAGTTATTTTTCTGGCCAAATAGCGAAACTCATCTACTACTTTAAGTTCTTTGTTTCCTAATCTGATTCCTTTAGCATCAACTTACTGAATTTGACTACATTCCATTATCCTTGTTGGGTCATTCCATGCCAAGTGGTCTAGAGGCTCCCACATGACCCTCATGGATTTTGATGAAATTTTGTATGAACATTCACACATGTTCTCAATGAACACTGGTAAAGTTTCAGTTTCAGAAATTCAATACTTTTGGAGATACAGTCACTTGTTTAAGACCATAGCACAGCTTTCTATAGTGCGTTCTTGAATTTTCAGCAACTTTGAGATGAGATATCTCTGTAAGTATTTGCACGAAAGAAACAAAAAGTGGCCATCTTATACAACTTTTAGAGCTCTTTAAAGTAAAATATTAAGAAAAGGATTTCTGAGCAATTTTCATATAGATAATTTGAAACAAAGTTGGGCGAAAAAATAGCTGTTTAAAAAAAATGCAAACTTTAGTTTTTACATCTCCAAAAGTAATTGGGGGATGTACATCAAACTTTGCACACCATACCTCACCAACACAAGGTCTTAGAATATAAAATTTCATTCTCCTATTGCTTTCCATTATTTCACAAATCTAGGGTAAAGTTGACGATTTTTCAAAGAGTGCTAAAAATGGGTATTTTTAGTCAAACTTTTCAAAACAGTGTTTTCTCCAAACTCTTCTAAACTATGGTCATTAGAAAGAGCATATTCTAAACTATCTAGAAAAGTGGATTTGGTTTTGCAATGCGAGCATATAAGGCCCTAAAAAGTAGCATCATCAAAGAGGCACACTGTAAGTTTGAACACATTTTTCTGGCACTCAAATTATACCTGAAATCTTTTATTTTGCCTTATACATGTTTATTAATGTCTGGGATAAGTGAAATAAGAAGTCCTGATGAATAGGACCTAGCTGAAGTCCGAATACCAAAAGAATAAAAATAGAAACAATGTTATTTCTTAATTGTCACCCCCCCCCCTCTCTCTCTCTCTCTCTCTCTCTCTCTCTCTCTCTCTCTCTCACACACACACACACACACACACACACACACACACACACACACACACACACAATTATTATTAAGAATGAATGTAAATCATAAAATTTATTTGCATAATCATCTAATTATTAGTTGCCTGTTTAATGAACAACACCAGCTTACTGATGGAAAAGTGTATAAATGAGTTGCTATGGTCCATGGTGGCTTAACCACTGATAGTTTCATTTCACCTGAGAAAACCAGCATTCCCATTGCCATAGGGGCCACGCCCGATAGCTTATCAACAACAGCCACAGGTAGGTTTCTTTACCACAGGATCCGAAGCCTGATAAGGGTTTCTTTACACAGGTTCCCAAGACTGATAGCAAAATTATTTAAGTGCCCTGTGTAAAATTAGAAGGCACTCTTGGGTTCCTTAGATTGTTTCCTCTAACCTATTTCAATTTTTGATATGCTACATTAATTTTCTGATGAATATCTAGTGGAATAGTGTATTGCTGGCCAGACGATTTTACTGATGGAGTTTGTCGGTTTACTCCCATTGCATTTACAATTCTGTTTTTAATCACATTTTGAGCCTTTTGAATTTTCTTCTTCACGTATTGGGGCTTATCTCTGTAGCTTACTGTTCTCTTCAGGGGTGAAATACCGATAGACAATAAGCTACTATTTAATTCTTCTTTTGGTGTATAGTCCTCCTCAGAATGTGATGATGAGGCTGATAACGCTTCGTCCAAGTGTTTATTTAAGGTAGTCCTGCAAGCCGGACAAATTTTCTGATCTGGCTTTATGTTATTAAGAAGCTGCTTCTTCAACATATCAGAAGCCTTATTAGGTGTTTCAGTATCAAGAGTGTGAATTCCTGCCTTAACATTATGATTCACCTTCCCAAAGGGATTGAAGCATTTTTTTGTAACCTCTCATATTGTGTCAATAACAGGGCTTCATGGTGTAGGTGAACTTCAGAGGTATTGTCCAGCTTTGCTTCAGAACGTCGGACCAACAACTCTTTTTCCTCATCATTAAAATCCGCAAACCATTTTAAAGCAGCTTTTTTGGCAAACAAAGTGATATGACACTTTGTTCCACTATCTCCTTGCCCAATTGAGCAGGAAGGTATGCTGTTCCCTTCTGCATCCATCTCTAATCAGTAACTAAATAATGTATTTGACCTCTAAGTGCAAATTATAATCTGCTTAAATTTCAGACAAATTGCTACTGAATGAAATTATACACAATGTATAATACCAATGAAAAAATCTAATAAGAAATGTATGCTATACAAGACACAATCAAAACAATTTTTTGTAAATTAGATTACAAATTTTGATGGTCTTACGAATCACTTAACAAGCCACACTCAGTCAAGAGAACCCACTCACTATGCTGCAAACACACCACTGAAATACTGATTGTTCAAACAAGGCTCACAACAATGAAACAATCTGATTGTTAAAGTAATTATTGCCATTATATTTTGTATAAACAGTGAATCTTGTGAATTTTCTCTGTGAAACTAGTGGTTACGTATTTACCAAGGTTGTAGGCTACATTTAAGTGTGATTAAATACAAAATTAACTCTCTTAGATGTTTAACCAACCAATTTCACATGTTTCCCTAATAACTTTAAGACAAAAATTCACAGGTTACAACACCTCGGTATTAAAATCTCTGCATTATTGATTGGAAAATTTACATCACTTGATGCATGATTCAAGCAAACCGATTCTTTTTTGGAAAAATGTTTTGAATCCAAAAATTAGGTCTTCATTTTCCACTTGCAAATATTTACAATTTTGAGAAGTACAAAGAATATGAAGCTATTATTCATTGAATTCTTTATGAGCTCTCTCTCTCTCTCTCTCTCTCTTTTTTTTTTTTTTTTTTTACCAAATGAGAAGAGTTTTATGCAGATGAACACTTACGATAAAAGCAGAAGGGCTACTTCTCATAGTTTTCAAGTTTTTCTGACAGTCTCATTGCCTGTTTACCAGATCTTTTTATTTCAATTATTCAAGGCACTAATAAACATTTATTAGGCATAATAAAAGGTTTCAGGTATAATTTGAGTGCCAGAAAAATGTGTTCAAACTTACAGTGCGCCTCTTTGATGATGCTACTTTTTAGGGCCTTATATGCTTGCATTGCAAAACCAAATCCACTTTTCTAGATAGTTCAGAATATGCTCTTTCTAATGACCATAGTTTAGAAGAGTTTGGAGAAAACACTTTTTTGAAAAATTTGACTAAAAATACCCATTTTTAGCACTCTTTGAAAAATCGTCAACTTTACCCTAGATTTGTGAAATAATGGAAAGCAATAGGAGAATGAAATTTTATATTCTAAGACCTTGTGTTGGTGAGGTATGGTGTGCAAAGTTTGATGTACATCCCCCAATTACTTTTGGAGATATAAAAAACTAAAGTTCGCATTTTTTTAAAACAGCTATTTTTCCGCCCAACTTTGCTTCAAATTATCTATATGAAAATTGCTCAGAAATCCTTTTTTTTAATATTTTACTTTAAAGAGCTCTAAAAGTTGTATAAGATGGCCACATTTTGTTTCTTTCATGCAAATACTTACAGAGATATCTCATCTCAAAGTTGCTGAAAATTCACGGATGCACTATATAAAGCTGTGCTATGGTCTTAAACAAGTGACTGTATCTCCAAAAGTATTGAATTTCTGAAATTGAAACTTTACCAGTGTTCATTGAGAACAAGTGTGAATGTTCATACAAAATTTCATCAAAATCCATGATGGTCATGTGGGAACATTTCTCGATATTAGACCACTTGGCACGGAATGGCCCTGTTTTGCTTTTCACGATTTCCATGTTACATCCTCCTTCACGACATTGTCTGTTCTGTCCAACTGCTCTTCCAAGTCCTTTGCTGTCCAACAGATTTACAATGTCATCAGCAAACCTCAATTCCTACTCCAGATTTTTCTTTGATTTCCTTTACTGCTTGTTCAATGTACAGATTGAATAACATTGGGTCTAGGCTACAACCCTGTCTCACTTCCTTTTCAACCACTGCTTCTCTTTCATGCCTCTACTCATATAATTGCCATCTGGATTCTGTACAACTTGTAAATAGCCTTTCATTTCCAGTATTCCAGTCAACATCATCAAAAGTTCTCTCTAAGTCTACAAATGCTATAAATGTAAGGTTGCCTTTCTTTAACCTATATTATAAGACGTAGGGTCAGTATTGCCTCACACATTCCTACATTTCTCCAGAATTCAAACTGATCTTCCCCGAGGTCAGCTTCTAACAGTTGTTCCATTGTTCTGTAAGGAATGCGTCTTAGTATTTTGCAACCATGACTTATTAAATTGACAATTCGACAATTTTCACCGCTATCGGCAACTGCCTTCTTTGGAACTGGAATTACTACATTCTTCTTGAATTCTGAGAGTGTTTTGCCTGTCTTATACATATTGCACACTAGATGCAAGAGTTTTGTCATGGCTGGCTCTCCCAAGGTCATTGGTAGTTCTGACGGAATATCGTCTGCTCTCGGGGCCTATTTTCGACCTCTGTCACATTCTTCTTATAGTATCACATCTTCCATCTCATCTTCCTCTACGTCCACCTCCCTATTTATAATATTGCTTTTAGGTTCATCTACCTTGTATAAACCCTCTATATACTCCTTCCACTTTTCAGTTTTTCTTTCTTTTCTTAGGACTGGTTTTCCATCTGAGCTCTTGATATTCAAAAAACTGTTTCTCTTAGAAGCAGCTGCATGAATGTCAAAAGCTCAGATGGAAAACCAGTGCTAAAGAAAAAATGGTTCAAATGGCTCTGAGCACTATGGGACTTAACATCGGAGGTCATCAGCCCCTAGAACTTAGAACTACTTAAACCTAACTAACCTAAGGACATCACACACATTCATGCCCGAGGCAGGATTCGAACCTGCGACCTTAGCAGTCGCGCAGTTCCGGACTGAAGCGCCTAGAACTGCTCGGCCACCGCGGCCGGCCCTAAAGAAAGAAAGGAAAACTGAAAGGTGGAAGCAGTATATAGACGGTCTATACAAGGTAGATGTAAGCAGTACCTCTGTTTCTCCTTGTGAAATATGCTAAAATATCTTTAATTTGTGCTCTAGCCCTTTCTGCTTAGCTGTTTTGCACTTCCTGCCAATCTCATTTTTTAAACTTTTGTATTTCCTTTTGTCTGCTTCATTTGTTGCATTTTTAAATTTCTCCTTTCTGCAGTTGAACTCGATATCTGTTGTGTTATACAGGAATTTCTACTAGGCCTTGTTTTTTTAACTATTTGCCCTCACTCCTTTATCTCTTAAAGCTACCCATTCACCTTCTACTGTATTCCTTTCCCCCGTTCTAGTCAACTGTTCCCTAATGCTCTCTCTGAAACTCTCTACAACCTCTGGTTCTTTCAGTTTATCCTCATCTCCTTAAATTCGTGCCTATTTGTAGATTTTTTCTGTTTTAATCTACAGTTCATAACCAATAAATTTTGGTCATAGTCCACTTCTGCCCTCAAAATGCCTTATAATTTAAAATCTGGTACCTAAATCTCTGTCTAAGCATTATCTAATCCGAGTTGGCAAGTAAACTTGGCTTTGTATCTATCTTGGTTACAATAATACATTCACTATGCTTTTCATAGTAGCTTAACTGCAATCCTACTTCCTTATTCATTATTAAACCCTTTCCTGTATTACCCTTATTTGCCTTTGTATCTATAACACTGTATTCACCTGATCAGAAATCTTGCTCCTCTTGCAACAGTAATAATAATAATAATAATAATAATAATAATAATAATAGCTTTATTCAACATCGAATGGTACACTGCACATGTACAAAGAAACTGTAACGATTACAGTTATTTGTACAATACACAAGACACATTCTTCTGAATACGTCATTAATTTACAACAAAATTACAATAAGATGTTTACTGATGTCTATTCACATAATTTCACAAAGCATTTGTTGTTCTTCATATAAGTATGGTACTCTTCTAATGTGTAGAAAGGGTGTTTTACTAAAAATTTCTTAAGCTGATGTTTCAGTTTAATTGTAGGAAGAGCCATGACTGCACTAGGCAGTGCATTAGCTAATTTTATACCTGCGTACTGAGGCCCCTTTTCGTAAAGTGCTGTTCTGTGGCTGCCAATGTAGAATCTTTCTTTATTTCTAGTATTGTACTGGTGGAAATCTGAATAAGTGTTTGGGTGCAGTCTTTTCACAAGCAATATGGCTTTTAGAATGTATGTGTTTATAACAGTTAACACCTCTGTTTTTGGAAACAAGTTGCGACAAGATTCCCTATATTTTGCTCCACAGATTATTCTCACAGCCCTTTTTTGAAGAATGAGTAGCTTATCTAGATTAGCTTTGGTTGTTGCCCCCCCCCCTCCCCTCCCCAAATTTCAATACCATAGTTCAAGTGAGAGGAGAAAAGAGCATGGTATGCAGTCTTTAGGACTACAGTGTCTCTACAGAACTTGCTAATAGTACTGATAGCAAATATATTTTTTGACAACTTAGTTGCTAGGGAGTCAACATGTGTGTCCCATTTCAGGTTTCTTTGGATTGTTATGCCAAGGAATTTTACACTAGACTATTTCTTTACTAATTCGTTGCCAATGTATAATTTAATTTCATTATTCAAACTACTTTTGTTAAACTACATCAAACATGTTTTACTGGTGCTTACATTTAAGAGGCTTTCATTAAAAAACTGAACAATTTCTTTTGTCACATTATTACACTCGGCCTCTAGTTCATTAGATGATTCCTTTTTACACACAATGGACATGTCATCGGCATACAGAACAATTTTGGAATTTATAATACAATATTTAATATCATTTACATAGATCAAGAACAGAAGGGGGCCCAACACCGAGCCCTGGGGCACGCCATATTTTATGCAAGTGATCTCTGATTTGTAGACACCACTTTCCGTTTTAAGTAGAACAAACTGTTTTCTATTGCTCATCTAACACTTTATTAGGTCATAAGCAGCGCCTCTAATGCCCATGATCCATAGCTTGTCTAATAGGATGTCAACATTCACACAATCAAAGGTTTTTTCGAGGTCTAGGTATACACCTGCCACGTGTTCCTTGCATTTGATACCCCCCTAACACCTCTTCAATTAGTTGAGGAGCTGCAGTGCTCGTTGATTTACCTTTTAGGAATCCATTTTGATTTTCAAACATCTGGTTGTGTTTGTTAAGAAAGTTTATAATTCTGTTGTATATAACTTTCTCAAGAAAGACAGGTACGATTTAGACTGGTCTGTAGTTTTCTATTTTGTTGTTGTCACCTTTCTTAAAAATGGGTGTTACCTGTGCTATTTTTAGTCTGCCTGGAAAGGTGCCTGATTCTATTATATTGTTGACTGCTACAGACAGAGGTACAGAGACATTTTGGCTACAGGCTTTTAAAAAATTAATATTTAGGCCACCATGCACAGCTGAATTAGAGGGTTTTAGAGAGGTAATGATGCCCATTATTTCTGCGCAGTTTGTGGGGGCTAGATATATACTATGCTCACATGTATTACCTTTAAAACTGTAGTGCATGTTTTTATGTTTGTCATTTATGGCTTACCCTAAGGAAGAAAAATATTCATTAAAAATATTTACAATTTCCAGTTGGTCTTTTATGAGCATGCCATTGCGGTTAATAGTAAAGTCCATGCAGGATTTGTCATTGCAGGTTCTAAAACTGTTTATGAGTGCCCAGATGCCAGCAGTTATGTTGTGTGAGTTCTGAAGCTTATTTGCAACATAATTGCTCCTTGTCTGTGTGAGTAAGTCCTTATAGTGTGCTTGATATATTTTGAAGGCTTCCTTTAGCTAACGAATCTCTCTATTATTCAGTATTGCACTGTGCAGTAGTTTTAATTTTTCCCTTGCTTCAGTGACATTACTATTTACCCAAATATTTTTGTTAATATTTTTTGTTTGTTTATTTTTTGTGATTACAACTGGGCATGTGGTATCAAAGCAGTAATAGAAGTCAGCAGCAAAGCTATCATATGAAAAGCTATTATTTTCAAACCATTTTATTTGTGCTAGCATGCAGTTTAGTCTACTTATGTTGTCATTATACATTATTCTTTTAGTTACAAACTGTTGCTTTGTGGTGACAGTGGGACCTCATGGAGCTCCAGTTTAAACTGTACTGCATGGTGATCTGAGATGGCTAATTTTAAAATCGATGCACTGTGGGATAGGTGGGTCATGTTTGTTATTATGTTGTCAAGACATGTTTTACTATTGCCAATTTCTCTAGTGGCTTTCCGAATGAGTGGGGTCAGGTTAAATTCGTTACACAGGCGATGTAACTTTTTGGTGCTGACATCATTTGTTAATAAATCTATATTTATATCTCCTGTAACTATAATATTTACATGACCATTTGGCCCAGAAAATGTTGTGTCTATATATACAAGCAGGTCAGAAAGATTTACATAAAAGGTATCTGTATTTGCTGCAGGTGGCCTGTAAACACCGATAACTGTTATGTTCTCCCATTTTAGGTTTATTGCAGCAAATTCTGAGACTCCTTCCAAGCAGAAGGTACTCACATCAATAACATTAAAATTACTTTCATTTACAGTGAAAATTGCTGCACCTGCCCCAGTCTTGTCTTTTCTACTGAAGGCTGTGCAGAATTTCATACACAGTGGTTGACTAATGCTAATCAGAGCTTCATTGTACCAATGTTCAGTTACAACCTGTTATAAATGGACTATCAGATCATGACATGCAGCTCCTTGTTTTAGATGTAAATTCTAAGCAGATTATCAAGACTGCTAAATCTGAGTACATGAGAGTAGTCAATCAACCAAAAATTGAGTGTTTTAGAAAACTGCTCAAACTTATGAACTGGAAAGATGTTTATATTGCTCATGACATGGATGAAAAATATAACACATTCATGAACAATGTCAGTACCATGTTTGAAAACTGTTTTCCTCTAAAAGTTACTCAAATTAAACAGAAGTCTATAATAAAACCATGGATTACACAAGGAATAAAGATTTCCTGTAAGACAAAAAAGAAAATGTATCTGTCGACCAAGAATAGCTCCAATGCTGATGATTTAACTAAATACAAGGAATACTGTAAAACATTAAAAAAAGTAATTCAGACGTCTAAACAAATGCACTACGAGAAGAAGATAGCAATGTCAGGGAACAAAATAAAAACAATATGGGATATAGTGAAAGAGCAGACTGGTAGAACCAGAAAGGAACAGGAGCAAATAGCACTAAGGGTAGATGACACATTAGTAACTGATGGGCATAGTGTGGCAAATCTATTTAACAAGTACTTTATATCCGTTACTGATAGAATGGGACTTTCAGGATCAGTAAATAATGCCCTTGAATATCTGAAACTAGCCTTCACAAATAGCTTCAAGTACATGAATATATCACTCACTTCACCAAAAGAAATAACTTCCATCATAAAATCTTTAAAAACAAAGCATTCTAGTGGGTACGATGAAATATCAACAAAGTTAATTAAGGCATGTTCTTGTGAGTTTAGTACAATTCCAAGTTACTTGTGTAACCAGTCAATTATAACTGGGACATTTCCTGACTGGCTAAAATATGCAGATGTTAAGCCTCTATTCAAGAAAGGGGATAAAGAGATACCATCAAACTACAGACCGATTTCACTTTTGCCAGCATTCTCAAAAATTTTAGAAAAAGTAATGTACAGGCAGCTTCTCAACTATCTGACTACAAATAACATATTATCAAGAACACAGTTTATATTTCTGAAGGGTTCTGATATTGAGAAGGCTATTTACACCTTCAGTGAAAATGTACTTAATTCATTAAATAACAAATTACAAGCAGCAGGTATTTTCTGTGATTTGTCAAAGGCATTTGATTGTGTGAACCACAACATCCTTTTAAATAAATTAGAATTCAATGGTGTCACGGGCAGTGCTGCAAAATGATTCAAGTCATAACTTGCTAACAGGAAACAAAGGGTGTCAGTGCAAGGGACTAGTGAATTAAGTCATCAGTCATCATCAGAATGGGAAGAAATTACATGTGGTGTCTGGTGTCCCACAAGGATCCATCTTAGGGCCATTGCTTTTTCTTGTGTACATTAATGATCTCTCATCAGTTACACTGCCAGAAGCAGAGTTCGTTTTGTTTGCAGATGACACAAGTATTGCAATAAATAGTATGTCAAGTGTAGTTCTAGAAAGATCTGCTAATGTCATTTTCATGGATATTAATAAATGGTTTAAAGCCAACTCACTGACATTAAACTTCGATAAGACTCACTATATGCAATTCAGAACCTGTAAGAGGTTTCCACCCAGCATATGCATAAAATACAAAGAAGAGCAGATAGAAGAGGTTGACAGTCTTAAATTCCTGGGATTACAACTCGATAATAAATTCAGTTGGGAAGAGCACATCACAGAACTGCAGAAACACCTTAACAAATCTGTATTTGCAATTCGAGTGTTAGCAGACATAGGCGACATAAAAATGAAAAAGCTTGCATACTTTGCCTACTTCCATTCCATAATGTCATATGGTATAATATTTTGGGGTAACTCTTCAAGTCAAACAAAAGTTTTCAGAGTCCAAAAGCGTGTAATACGTATTATTTGTGGAGTAAATTCAGGGACGTCCTGTAGAAACCTCTTCAAAGAACTGGGTATACTAACTGCTGCCTCTCAGTATATTTACTCATTAATGAAATTTGTCCTAAATAATATATCTCTTTTTCCAACAAACAGCTCAGTTCATACAAACAATACCAGGAACAAAAATGATCTGCACAAGGACTTAAAAGCACTTACTTTAGTTCAAAAAGGGGTCCCCTACTCAGGAACACTCATCTTCAATAATTTGCCAGTAAACATGAAAAATTTAGTTACAAATAAAGATCAGTTTAAAAGGAGCCTGAAAGACTTACTAGTGGCCAACTCCTTCTACTCCATTGACGAATTTTTTAATAGAGACAAATGATGTATTGTATATATTCATACTATTAGTATTGTTATTTCAGCTTAAAAAAAAATTGACATGTTCCACATCCACGAGGATCAGCACGGATCTATGGAACGAAAAACTAATCTAATCTAATCTAATCTAACTAATATATCGGGTTTGTCAATCTGTGAAATTACATCAAGATCATTATGCTTATTTCTAAGACTGCCAAGATTCTGGTGTATGATTTTTAAGGCTGAGTTTTACCTGCTGGACCTTAGAGGATAACTTTGGACTAGCAAAGAGGCCAGCAGGCTTTACAAGTTTCCCTGGCTTGCCAGCGGTGGCTGGTGTTGTGGCAGATTTTGTTGAGGTAGGTTGTACCACCCCATGGAAATGGACTTCTTTTCATCACTTTATGAACAATGTCACCTGACTTCCTCAATAATTTTGCTACTAAATCTTTTTGCCTCTTTTGTTCATGTGCAGACCATGAGATGTGTCCAGCTCCCTTTCTAGATTGCTGACATCTACTAGAGACACATTCTGAAATTTACTACATAGAATTTAATCCTATCATTTGTTTCATGAACTTCCCGGTTCACAATAGACTGTTTCATAAGATCATGCCTCTGTGGAATGTTGACAACAATTGTTTTGGTGTCATTTAACTTACCCAGTACCATTTTCATATGTCTAACTGCATCATTTGCTTGATTTCTTGCTACATCATATGAACCTCCCATAATAACGACACAGTCATTGGATGAGAAGGAGTCACAATCCTGCATGCACGGCTTCTTCACAGCAGAAAGAGGGGCTCCAGGCTGGATGTGGCCTACTGTTGCAAAGTTGTCTTGCATATTTGCGATGTTTTGCACTATTTCACATCCTTGGCTGTCTCCATATAATAGAATCCAGCCCTGCTTGTGTTTCTGATTGTCGTCATTTCTTCTGTTTTCTCTAGGGACGATTTCTTGCATGTACTTTCACAGATTCCATTTGCTTGGACAGTTTGCTTACATTCAGTTTCACGTTTTGCACACGAGTTTGGGACTTCGTGTTTTCCGAACTTATCACTAACAGTTTTTTTGCTGCTTGAACGATTACTTCTAGTTTGCACAGACTGAACTTGTTCTCCTCTAATTCCCATTGTATCTAAACCAGGTCTCTTCCACATATACAACCTCCTTTTATGATTCTTAAACAAAGTGCTAGCAATGATTAAATTATGCTCTGAGCAAAACTCTACCAGGTAGCTTCCTCTTTCATTCCTTTTCCCCAATCCACATTCACTCATTATTTTTCCTTCTCTTCCATTTTCCTACTATCAAATTCCAGTCCCCCACCACAATTACATTTTCATCCCCCTAACTATCTGAATAATTTCTTTTATTTCGGCCTACATTTCTTCAATCTCTTTGTCATCTGCAGAGCTAGTAGGCAAGTAAACTTGGCTTCATATTTAACTTGGTTACAATAATATGTTCAGTATGTTGTTCATAGTAGCTTAACCACAATCCTGCTCCCTTACTCAGTATTAAACCCTTTCCTGTATTACCCCTATTTGACTTTGTATCTATTCACCTGATCAGAAATCTTGCAACAGTACTTCTCTAATTCCCATGATATCTATCTTCAACCATCTCATTTCCCTTTCATAATTTTCTAACCTACCTGCCCAATTAATGCATCCAACATTCCATGCTCTGATGCGTAGAATGTCAGTTTTGTTTCTCCTGATGATAACATCCTTCTAAGTAGTCCCTGCCCAGATATCCCAGTGGGGTACTACTTTAATTCCAGAATATTTTACTCAAGAGGACACCATCATCATTTAACCATACAATAGAACTGCATGCTCCCAGGAAAAATTACGGCTGTAATTTCTCTTTGCTTTCAGCTGTTTGCAGCACAAGCACAGCAAGGATGTTTTGGTTGTGTTACAAGGCCAGATCAGTCAATTATTCAGATCTCTTCTCCAGTAGCTACTGAAAAGGATGTTGCCCCTTTTTAGGAACCACACATTTGTCTGGCCTCTCAACCGGTACCACCCTGTTGTGAATGCACCTACCATATGGCTAACTGTGCCACCCTGCTGGCAGTAAGGTTAATGGTTCATGGG
Organism: Schistocerca nitens; assembly: GCF_023898315.1. Lineage (NCBI taxonomy): Eukaryota > Metazoa > Arthropoda > Insecta > Orthoptera > Acrididae > Schistocerca > Schistocerca nitens. The sequence continues at coordinate 692,634,814 of NC_064617.1, forward strand.
TGGGGGGAGGGAGTGAGTACATATGCATCTTTAACAAGAAGCCAGGTATCATATAGACTTATCAATGTCACAGGAACATATCTCCACACTATAGCTAAACCTGCTGGTAATATCTTTGTTTTACTAGATGCATGGAAAATTAAAATGTAGACAGCAGCTACATGTGTTTCATGCTGTTAAGCTCTTTACAAGTATTGATCTGAGAGCTTTGTAATGGAAATGAGTTTCTCAGAAGAATATAGAAAACATACAACAGTCATATTTGCAGAAAGAAGCTATCAATTATGTGTGTTACATTTTAGACTGAATGTAAATTCAGGAGTCTTTACCAATGCATTAGACACTGTATATTAGGGCCTGACCCATTGGATAAAGTAACTATATGTAAACAATGTATTAACAGCTGCCCCTACTTGGAAAGAACATATTGATTTATTAGAGAGGATATTACAGAAGTTTTCACATACAAGAATAATGTTTGCACATGAAATCCACACAGACTGGAGGCAGTCTGCATCAGCAGTGTTATTTATACTTAGACGCACATTGCTAGTGGATAACTTGCACGATTACTGCATAGATTAACCAGTCTTTGCCACAAGGTTTTCACTCTTCAGATGGACTGAATACCAGACACTGCACACCTAACTGACACGTATGTATGTGAATACCATCTAGTTGAGACACAAGGCGAAGTGACATTCCTGTTAGTATGCATATTGTATGGACTACTATGGCGCAGAATTACCACAAGCTGTGCGTACAGAGTCATGATCTGAACAAGGGACATAGTGTAGTAGAATTACTGTGATATCTTATTTAAAGTTACTCAAATAGTTCACAAAAATAGAGATATTCATGTATAAAGCTAGATCCTTTAATTTGTAAATAATTTATTCTATCTCCTTTCATAGCACTACGTATTTCCTTGTTAGAAGTAATTGTTTTTCCTTGCACCTCTGCATTTGTACAACACTAATATCTCTTTAAATAAACAAATAACGTCATCCTGGCCAAACTGAATAGTAAAACACAAAGGGATATCAATGTTCAGTAGCTCAGGCCAGAGCTGTAAAAAAATTATTTTTTATTCTGAACTATGGGTATGATTCCTATTGAAAAATGAATGTATTTATCTCCAAGTAGTTAGCCTGAATTTTATTTCACCAAAATACAGAGACCTGTGGCAGTGACAATGTATGTGTCTGTAAGATGCACATACTGAAAGACTATGGTACAGTGACCTCAAGTTTTAAAAAAAGTTTTTGCATTAGTGAGTGCATAGTGCAACTATAAGACACTGGTAAACAAGTATAGTGCTAGCAAATGCTGAAATGAAGAACCAGACTAGTACACCAACAACAACAAAACTCTGAAGAATTTTGCAATTACCTGGGTTGAAATCAACTAACTGTTATCCCACTTGAGGTGCTGTGTCAGAGGCTGAAGTCCTATTCAAGTAAGATAAGAGTGTTGTATGTACATTAGCAACCAATGAGTGACACTGATGGATGCATGACAAACGCTGTGTTTTAGCTAGAGCACTTGACAATCCCATCTGCCAAAAGCAAAACTTGATTCTTAACGTGGAGTGCACTGTGCACTGTCATTAGTAATTTAAGCTGTACAATACACATAAATGAAAGTTGCCAGACGGAGACACTTTCTCAGTACACATTGTGGACATTGTGGACATTGACTATACAAAACTGATATTGTTTCATTCACAGTATACTGATCCATTCCACATATTTAAATTCATCTCTGTTATTCTTATCAATGTGAAAGATTACTTGTGTGTCACCAAAGTTATTCTTTTCAGCACAACTCTTGTCATGCATTATGCAGTTCCAATTCCTTTGTACAACAGTTGTATGTAACCTGACTAGAAGGGGCTACCTGATGGCTCCAAGACGCAGCCAAATTATTCTGGAGCATCCTACCTGCTGTTCCAATCATTGACCTTACTGTCTGGATCCTTGCCATCATTAAGGGTCCTACTACAGCTGACGATTGTCACTTACATCCTGTCCTTGGGTCCATCAAGTAAAAGAGTCAGTCATTGTATTGCATTTTGTATAAAATTCTGAATGAATATGAATTCACTGGAAATGCACTACAATGTTTTTGATTCAAAATAAATTCACTGAATGATAATATCTTAAATACAACCTTAACACTAAGTCAGGACACCTAGTTTGAGGTGTGATCAAAAAATATGGTGAATGTATTTTTTCAGCAGCAACTGCTGATGCTACAACCATTTAATGTAATTTGTCCAATGGCTTGAGGTGTCGTGACAGGTAGCGCTAAGTTGGAACACATTCTAACTTGTCAGTCAGCATCCAGAGTCACTAGAGTGTGATGGTGTTTACTGTGTCTGTTGCACATCACATCATGGTTTTTTAACAACGCGTGAACATTAAGATCCATTTCAAGTTGCAAAGAAATGCTAAAGAAACTCATGAAGTGTTGAAACTGGTGTATGCTGATAATGGTATACCTCTGAAGACTATTCACAAGTTGTATGAATGATTTAAGAGTGGAAATGGGTCAGTAGAAGATAAGCACTGTTCAAGATGTCCATTAACTTCAAATAGAAGAAAATGTGAAAAAGTGGCATAAATTATTCATTGAAACAGGTAAATCACTATTCAGGAGCTTACTGGAGAACTTAGCATGTTGTATAGGTCTGTGCAAAGCATTTTAACCAATAATTTGCAAATAAGATGAGTGAATGAAAAATTTGTTCCCAGAATTTTGCGTGAAAAACAGAAGGAACATCAGGTGTCAGTTTTAATGGAGTTGAAGAGTAGTCTTCATTCAGTTCCAGGCTTCATGTCCAAAATTGTAACTGGATATGAAATTTGGGTCTATGGGTATAGCCCTGACATGAAAATTCAGAGTTCCCAATGGAAAATCAGCGAATCTCTGTGCCCTAAAAAGGCATGTCAGTGAAAATGGAATATCAAAGTCATGCTCATTCCCCACCCCCCAGTATCAAGGGCATAATGCAATCAGAGCTTGTTCCAAGGGGAACAGCTGTAAACATCAAATTTTACAAAGGCATACTGCTACATTTGCGAAATGATGTACAAAGGAAGAGGCCAGAAAAATGGGCCAATGGTTTCCTTCTTAATCAAGACAATGAGCTGTGCCACACCTTTCTTTTGATTCATTAGTTTTTGGCCGGAAAAAGTGTTCCTGTCTTCTCACATCAGCCTTACTCACCAGATTTACCACTGCACAACTTCTGAATCTTCCTGAAAATTCAAACTGCGCTTAAAGGAAAACATTTTGACACCATTCCTCATACTCAGAGGGCCACAACAGACCAGTTGAACACCCTTCCAAAAGCAGCTCTCCAGAAATGCTTCCAATCACGTATTCAATGTTGGAATAAGTGCACTGATATCCAACAACAGTGAAGGAAATTAAATCAGATTCCATGTAAGATTTTTACTTTGTTTCTATTGAAATTATTCACCTTATTTTCTGATCACACCTCACATTACATTGCAAAACTTCTGAAAATATGTGATCCTCATATCACCTGCATGAATGTCATGACAAAGAGATCAATCCTTGTCATGTTGATTTACCGAACTGTTTCAAGAAACTATTATTAGTCTATAACAAGACAATTGTTTTAATAAAACTACTCCATGTTCCTTCAATACTGGCTAAGCGATTACTCTTACTGTATGTCGACTGTTTCCAACTCACTGAGTAAAGTGAGTAAAATGATGTTGAATGGTATATCCATGTACTATAACAGACATTGTCTCCACTATTCAAGGGGGTAGTGTAACCAATCACAGTGTTTCAATAATATTAGCGATAAGATTATACACTCCTGGAAATGGCAAAAAGAACACATTGACACCGGTGTGTCAGACCCACCATACTTGCTCCGGACACTGCACGAGGGCTGTACAAGCAATGATCACACGCACGGCACAGCGGACACACCAGGAACCGCGGTGTTGGCCGTCGAATGGCGCTAGCTGCACAGCATTTGTGCACCGCCGCCGTCAGTGTCAGCCAGTTTGCCGTAGCATACGGAGCTCCATCGCAGTCTTTAACACTGGTAGCATGCCGCGACAGCGTGGACGTGAACCGTATGTGCAGTTGACGGACTTTGAGCGAGGGCGTATAGTGGGCATGCGGGAGGCCGGGTGGACGTACCACCGAATTGCTCAACACGTGGGGCGTGAGGTCTCCACAGTACATCGATGTTGTCGCCAGTGGTCGGCGGAAGGCGCACGTGCCCGTCGACCTGGGACCGGACCGCAGCGACGCACGGATGCACGCCAAGACCGTAGGATCCTACGCAGTGCCGTAGGGGACCGCACCGCCACTTCCCAGCAAATTAGGGACATTGTTGCTCCTGGGGTATCGGCGAGGACCATTCGCAACCGTCTCCATGAAGCTGGGCTACGGTTCCGCACACCGTTAGGCCGTCTTCCGCTCACGCCCCAACATCGTGCAGCCCGCCTCCAGTGGTATCGCGACAGGCGTGAATGGAGGGACGAATGGAGACGTGTCGTCTTCAGCGATGAGAGTCGCTTCTGCCTTGGTGCCAATGATGGTCGTATGCGTGTTTGGCGCCGTGCAGGTGAGCGCCACAATCAGGACTGCATACGACCGAGGCACACAGGGCCAACACCCGGCATCATGGTGTGGGGAGCGATCTCCTACACTGGCCGTACACCACTGGTGATCGTCGAGGGGACACTGAATAGTGCACGGTACATCCAAACCGTCATCGAACCCATCGTTCTACCATTCCTAGACCGGCAAGGGAACTTGCTGTTCCAACAGGACAATGCACGTCCGCATGTATCCCGTGCCACCCAACGTGCTCTAGAAGGTGTAAGTCAATTACCCTGGCCAGCAAGATCTCCGGATCTGTCCCCCATTGAGCATGTTTGGGACTGGATGAAGCGTCGTCTCACGCGGTCTGCACGTCCAGCACGAACGCTGGTCCAACTGAGGCGCCAGTTGGAAATGGCATGGCAAGCCGTTCCACAGGACTACATCCAGCATCTCTACGATCGTCTCCATGGGAGAATAGCAGCCTGCATTGCTGCGAAAGGTGGATATACACTGTACTAGTGCCAACATTGTGCATGCTCTGTTGCCTGTGTCTATGTGCCTGTGGTTCTGTCAGTGTGATCATGTGATGTATCTGACCCCAGGAATGTGTCAATAAAGTTTCCCCTTCCTGGGACAATGAATTCACGGTGTTCTTATTTCAATTTCCAGGAGTGTATTTCAGAGTATGAACTTTATGTCAATATCACAAATATTAATGAAAATTTTGATATTCTTTAGTTAAAAAATAAGAACATATGGTCAGTCTTCCTTCTTGTTCAAGTGTCACTAGCAGCATGGATTCTGAGCAGGGTTTTCATGAGAGACAGCTAGCTGGTTTTTAGCGGGATATATCGCAGGTAATTGACAGGAGAGGTCAAGTCGGCTGTTTAGCAATTGATCTCTCCAAAGCTATTGATAGGGCAAAAATACACAGTACTTTCAACAAAACGTCAAGGGTCTGTTCTTGATGAAAAAGTATTATGTCGCGTGACAAAACATGTAGACCACAGAAAACAGTAGGTGAGTTTGGAGAAACTTCACATCAGTGGTAGTGATGGTAGAGAGATGTATCACAAGGCAGTACATTAGGGTAATTGCAGTTGATGAATAATGACAACAGTATTAGAGAACAGGTAAACTCTCAGATGAGACTGTTTGCCGATGCTGCAGTAGTTTACAAGAAACACAGCAATGGAAAAGAAAGTGTTCTGACTCCCTAGTTGACCAGTTCCACTGACAGGTATCAGTTGCTCTGCTTGTGACCCAAGGATGCGCACATTACTACAGCAATCACAGTGCATGAACTCATTCATTCATTCATGAACAGAAATTTATGTAATGAAATGAAAAAGGGTTTAACTAACGTATCTCAGTGAACACTGATTGTCATCTAGTTTAGACAGCTTCTGGACAGATGTCAATATTTTTGAGGACTTCATGTAATGAATAATCAGCTGATATGATGTTAACTCACCAACTTCTAATCCTTCAGTTTTTCCCCAAAAGAATATTGTGTAATTTGCTGCTGAGTTACTGAAAAACTGCAGAACTAATCTTACATTATTTGTTGAACTGACATCTGATCTAAATGATGGGAAGTTAACTTGTGGTGAACTTTCAGTCCTGTGAATTCTTGGGAATTATCCTGTTGACAAACTCATCAATAAAAATTATAATTAAATTGAAATTTGAAAATGCCCATATTCTTCAAGTTTTTAAATTGTATAGAACGAGTTATTTTATAAGCCACCATTTCCTAGACATCACAGACCTTTTTAATCAGTTGACTGTCATCGGGATTGTTTGCAGTAATTCTTTTTTCAGCTTGCTCAAGCTAGACAATCACTTGAATCAGTACCTGCAAGGTGGCATCACCAGAAATGGCATTGCAACTTGCATACACTGCAACAGGTTGAATTTACTTATGAAGCAGAGCAACAAACTAGCTCTAGAGCATGATATGCAAGTTTATTCTTACAACTGTCTGGAGTATTCTCCCAAAAATTACAGGAAACAACAAGTTTTACACCAAAGTGTTAGTGAACTGCAGTTCTTCTTGAAATATTAGCACGCCCATGCATTTGTTTCATCTTTAAATAGTAACCAATTGCTTCCACAGCACCTGTGTTAATTCTGTGTGTGCATTTTAGCCACATTAGTAAATTTCAGGGATGTTTCTGAAGGAAATGGCAACTATCCACGCCACAAAGAACATCTGTGTCCTTTGGGCAACTAATTTTTAAGAGTACATTGTCCAGATGAAACACATTTTCATACCGCATCCCCTTATTATTTTTCCAGTTGCTTTCACAATAAGACTGATTTTGGCATTCACTACTCTCAGTTTATTATGGGAATTTGAACTTGTTTACCATCAATGATAAACAACTCTGTTTTTATTGTAAGTTCATCTGTGAAACATAAGTCACACACAACACAACTGTCAGTTAGATCTCTGTAATTTATAGGACTGCTCTCCCTGATTTTAAAAACCCTACTCCATGTTTTAATATAACAACAAAAACAATTAATATTTGACACAATAATCTAATTAGATAGACAAAAAATTACTCATTGAGTGGTGGCAGCGCGCGCACACACACACACACACACACACACACACACACACACACACACAAGAAACTTATAATTAGGCAAGCTTTCGGAGCCAGTGGCTGCTCCTTCAGGCAGAAGGGTTGAAGGGGAAGGAAGAGGAGTGAAGGAAAATGACTGGAGAGATCTAGGAAAAGGGTAGATTTTGGAAAAGTCACCCAGAACTGCAGGTCAGGGGAGACTTACCAGAGGGGAAAGCCTGACTGTTGGGGACTGCGTTGGATGAGATTTGAAAGTCTGAGAGCTTAAAGGTGAAAGACAGGGTAATATGCATGACAGAGATTACTGCTTAAACAATGTGCATTAGTTAATAAGAGTGAAAAGCCAAGTGCACTGTACGTAACGGAGTTGGGGGGGGGGGGGGGGGTATGGTGAAATAGGTGGGTAAGGCAATGAAAGATATATAAAACTAAAACGGAGTGAAAAAAAGATTAGGTACTATGAAGAAATTCTGAGATGGAAGAAACTGACAAATTAAGGCAAGATGGGTGAAGAGAACCAAGGACAAGTTCTAGCCCAAGTTACCACCTGCGGAAGTCTGAGAAACTGTTGTGTGGGGGAAGAATCCAGATGGCACATGTGATGAAACAGCCTCCAATGTCGCAAGTGTCATGTTGTAGAGCATGCTCTGCTACAGGATATTGCATGTTAACAGTATACATGCTCTGCCTATGCCCATCCATCCTAATTGATAATTTGGTGGTAGTCATGGTCATGTAAAAGGCTGTAAGTGTTTTCATAACAGCAGATATATGACGTGTTGTTTCACAGGTGGCTCTCCCTTTGATAGTATATGTTTTGCTACTTACAGGGCTGGTATAGATGGTGGTAGGAGGGTGCATAGAGCAAGTCCTGCAGTGGGGACAGTCACTTTCCCTATGCACCTTACCACCACTTCCTATACCAGCCCTGTAACTGGCAAAACTATACTATCAAAGGGAGAGCGATCTGTGAAACAACACATCATATACCAGCTGTTATGTAAACGCTGTTCAGCCTTTTACATCAGCAGACTACCACCAAATTATCAATTAGGGTGAATGGGCATTGGCAGAGCATGTATACTGTCAACATGCAATATCCTGTAGCAGTGCTCTACAACATGACAGTCATCTGAATTCTTCCCCCACACACCAGTTTCTTGATCTCCGCAGGTGGGAACTTGGGCTACATGATGTCCTTGGTTCTTGCCATCCACCTGGCCTTAATTTACATTAATTTCTTCTGTCTCAGTATTTATTCACAGTAACTACTCTTCCCTTTAGTTTTATACATCTTTCATTGTCTTACCTGTCTATTTCACCGCCCCCCTCCCATCTCTGTTACTACAGTACACTTAGCTTTTCGCTCTCATTAACACACGCACAATGTTTAAGCAGTACTCTGTCTTGCATATTACCCTGTATTCCACCTTTGAGCTCTCAGGTCTTCAAATCTCATCCGATACAGTCCCCAACAATCAATCTTTCCTTCTCATCCTATCCGATAAGTCTCCCCTGGCCCTTGGTTCTGGGTGACTTTTCCAAAATCTACCCCTCTTCCTAGATCCTTCCAGTCCTTTTCCTTCACCCTTCTTCCTTCCCCTTCAACCCTTCTGCCCGAAGGAGGAGGCACTGGCACCAAAATCTTCCCTAATTATAACTTTCTTTTGTGTGTGCGTTCTGCCACCACTTGGAAGTAGATTTCTTATTTATCCAATTTAACTAATCCATATTTTGGAGGTCTAAAAAAATGTTTATCTTTACTGTCTCTATAACTGGATCGGTAGGCTGGAACTTAATAAGTGGACATGTTTTCTGCCGCTTCTCATATAATATGAATAACTAGAAGCCTTAACACCATTTTAGAATCACACACTTCAACTCCTCAATGTTCACACACAATACTGAATGCAAACACACAAAATAAGGACACAAACCACACCATCCAATAAAGCAGAGTAATGCCAAGGTGTGCCTAAAGTGAAAGACCTGCTCATGCTTCATAGGCACGCTGCCTGTCCTATGCTATGTGCGTTAAAGTGTGAGAAGACAGTGCACTTCCTCTCTCTTATTCACTGTGCAAAGAACTAGAAAACTTCGAAGCCTGTGAGATTCTACAGAAAGAACTACAAGTCATAAAAAACTGGATCCACACAATGGGATGTTGACAAAAGCACAGAAGTATAATCACATTCTCAAATAGCAGGAATGCTATAAGGTGTGATTACATGCCGGGAACTGACATCACAGTACCAACAATGCTGTTACCTACAAGAGTTGTTTGAAAAGTTCTCGGAACAGAATAGAAAAAAAGTACTTACATCACTGAAACTTTTTTTTATTTTTCAAGGTAGTCTCCTTGTAGATTATTGCACTTGGTCCAACAATGTTCCAGTGCCTTGATCCCATCTCGAAAACTGGTTTCCTCCAGGCCTGCAAAATAGTTGTCAACTCTGGCTATCAATTCTTCGTTTGAAGTGAATCTTCATCCACCAAGAAAAATTTTCAGTTTTGGGAGGAGATGGAAGTCTGACAGAGCTATATGAGGTGAATAAGGTGTGTGTGGCAACAACTCATACCTTAGTTCGTGTAATTTTGCCATGGTGGCGGCACGTGTGCGGGCACGCGTCAAGAGTCGCGGCATCCATCTTGTAAATAATTTTTTCATTTCTAATTCTTCAGTTCAAATGTGATATACCCTTGCAGATGACATCTGGCAAGCATGAGCAATTTCACACACTTTAATCGGTGATCCTACATGACCATTTTGTGCACTTTTGCAAAGGTTTCAGGAGTAGTGACATATCTTGGCAGACCATTGTGCGGATCATCATCGAAGCTCTCCCCACCAAATTTAAATTCATTTGTCCACTTGGCAACAGTTGAATATGAAGGGACCAGAGTCCCCTAGTGTATTCTGGAAATCGACATGAATGTCCTTTGCTTTCATACCTTTCTTTACGAAGTATTTAATCACTGTTCGGATCTCAATTTTTTCCATCTTCGCAAATCACTACGTGGGAACAACAACAGAGCCACATCACCACCACAGCTCTCTTCCAAGAGCACTGACATGGCACATGTTTACAGGCAACAGTCCAATGAATATCACATGAACAACTTGTTACGCTAGCGCTGATTTATCGTGATGATTCCGAGAACTTTCCAAACTACCCTCGTACATGTGACACAGAGTGCAGTGAAATTACACTGGAGACTACATTAGTGAGGCAATACATGAGGCATGTAAGTCTCGACACATGTTAATGTGAGTCCACATCGAAACTGTATCAGTGCCTACGACACGGTTGTGGCAACAATGATTACCAAAGTACAAAGGACAACTAGAACAAGCAGAAAGATATACATGTTCAATAAACTAGATAAAAAAATCAGTAGTATCATATCTCACTGAGGAACTTTAAACTTTCAGCACAAGTCACAAGCAAGTACAGGAACTCTGGTTCAAGTATAAAAGAATAGTTGACCACACACTGGACAGACATGTACCCAGAACAGCTCATAACTGGAGGGAACCTCCATGGTATACAGCCACTATAAAGAAACAGAGATTACTGCATAATAGATGTAAAACAAAGTGTTGGGCCATACATAGAGAAATGATGAATGAAATGTGTTTGGCTTTCAAGATAGCAATGCATGATGCCTTCAATGACTACCATAGCAAAATATTGTCAAATGATGTTTCACAGAACCCACAGAAATTCTGGTCGCATGTATAGGCTATTAGTGGCACTAAAATTAGTGTCCAATCCCTAGCGATGTACCACTGAAAAGATGAATGAAATAAATATTACTGTCAGTGCTGTTGAAAAACAGCTGAAATCATTAAAATTGGACAAATCTCCAGGCCCTGATGAAATCACTATCAGATTTTATACTGAATTTGCGAGTGAGTTAGCCTCTCTTCTCACTATAATCTGTAGAAGATCCCTCGGAGGGGGGGGGGGGGGGGGAAGGGGGGGGGACATGCACAGTTCTTGGAAGAAGGCACAGGTCACACCCATCTACAACAAGGGTTGTAGAAGTGATCCACAAAACTAGCAGCCAGTATCCTCGACATAGGTTTGTTGTAGAATCTTAGAACATCGTCTGAGCTCAAACATAATGAGGTGTCGAACAGAATGAACTATTCAACACCAACCAGCGTGGTTTTCGAAAACACCGCTCAGGTGAAACACTACTCACACTTTTCTCCCACGACATACTGAAAGCTTTGGATCAAGGCAACAAGGTAGATGCAGTGTTTCTTGATTCCCAAAAAGCATATGACTCAGTACTGCACCTACATTTATTGTCAAAAGTTCAATCCTGTGGGGTAGCAAGTGAAATTTGTGATTGGACTGACTTTTTTTGGTAGTGAGGACACAGTATGTTATCTTGGATGGAGAGTAATTGTCAGTTGTAGAAGTAACTTCTGTTGGGACTCTTGCTGTTCATGTTCTATATTAATGACCTTGCAGACAAGCTGCATAAATATTGTCAGATCTTGATAAGATTTCAACATGGTGCAGAGATTTGCAACTTGGTCTGAATGATCAGAAATATAAAATTTTGCTCTTCACAAAATGAAAAAACTTAGTATCCTATGATTATAATGTCAACCCGTCATTGTTGGAATTGGCCAACTCATACAAATACCTGGGTGTAACACTGGTGGTAGACTTCGGTTTATTGGCAGAATACTAGGGAAGTGCAATCAGTCCACAAAACAGATTGCTTACAGATCACTCATGCGACCCACCCTAGAATATTGATCAAGTGTGTGGGACCAGTGCCAGACAGGACTAACAGGGGATACTGAACATATACAGAGAATGGCAGCATGAATGATCACAGGTTTGTTTAATCCATGGAAGAATGTCACAGAGATACTGATGGAACTGAACTGGCTGACTCTTGAAGACAGGTGTAAACTATCCCAGGAAAGTCTGTTAACAAAGTGTCAAAAACTGGCTTTAAATGATTACTCTAGGGATATACAACACCCTATGTATTGCTCACACAGGGATCATGAGGATAAGATGAGAATAATTACAGCATGCACAGATGCATTCAAACAATCATTCTTCCAACGCTCAATCTGTGAATGGAACAAGAAGAATCCCTAATAACTGGGACAATGGGAATACCTCCGCCATAAATACCTATGCCATACACCTTACCGTGGTTCGCAGAGTACAGGGTTATTACAAATGATTGAAGCGATTTCACAGCTCTACAATAACTTTATTATTTGAGATATTTTCACAATGCTTTGCACACACATACAAAAACTCAAAAAGTTTTTATAGGCATTCACAAATTTTCGATATGTGCCCCTTTAGTGATTCGGCAGACATCAAGCCGATAATCAAGTTCCTCCCACACTCGGTGCAGCATGTCCCCATCAATGAGTTCGAAAGCATCGTTGATGCGAGCTCGCAGTTCTGGCACGTTTCTTGGTAGAGGAGGTTTAAACACTGAATCTTTCACATAACCCCACAGAAATAAATCGCATGGGGTTAAGTCGGGAGAGCGTGGAGGCCACGACATGAATTGCTGATCATGATCTCCACCACGGCCGATCCATCGGTTTTCCAATCTCCTGTTTAAGAAATGCCGAACATCATGACGGAAGTGCGGTGGAGCACCATCCTGTTGAAAGATGAAGTCGGCACTGTCGGTCTCCAGTTGTGGCATGAGCCAATTTTCCAGCATGTCCAGATACACATGTCCTGTAACGTTTTTTTCGCAGAAGAAAAAGGGGCCGTAAACTTTAAACCGTGAGATTGCACAAAACACGTTAACTTTTGGTGAATTGCGAATTTGCTGCACGAATGCGTGAGGATTCTCTACTGCCCAGATTCGCACATTGTGTTTGTTCACTTCACCATTAAGAAAAAATGTTGCTTCATCACTGAAAACAAGTTTTGCACTGAACGCATCCTCTTCCATGAGCTGTTGCAACCGCACCAAAAATTCAAAGCATTTGACTTTGTCATCGGGTGTCAGGGCTTGTAGCAATTGTAAACGGTAAGGCTTCTGCTTTAGCCTTTTCCGTAAGATTTTCCAAACCGTCGGCTGTGGTACATTTAGCTCCCTGCTTGCTTTATTCGCCAACTTCTGCGGGCCACGCGTGAAACTTGCCTGCACGCGTTCAACCGTTTCTTCGCTCACTGCAGGCCAACCCGTTGATTTCCCCTTACAGAGGCATCCAGAAGCTTTAAACTGTGCATACCATCGACAAATGGAGTTAGCAGTTGGTGGATTTTTGTTGAACTTCGTCCTGAAGTGTCGTTGCACTGTTATGACTGACTGATGTGAGTGCATTTCAAGCACGACATATGCTTTCTCGGCTCCTGTCGTCATTTTGTCTCACTGCGCTCTCGAGCGCTCTGGCGGCATAAACCTAAAGTGCGGCTTCAGCCGAACAAAACTTTATGAGTTTTTCTACGTATCTGTAGTGTGTCGTGACCACATGTCAATGAATGGAGCTACAGTGAATTTATGAAATCGCTTCAATCATTTGTAATATCCCTGTATATAGGTGTAGATATAGCAGAGGTACAAAGGAAAAAGCCCACCTGCCATATGCTGTGCACAAATGGGATCCCCAGCAAAGGTACCTGTCAAGTCAGAAGACAGCTAAGTATATAATGGGAGTCTACTGCAGAACAAGTAGTGTCACTGAAATGACTAAGAAATTGAAATGGGAAAAATCTCTCACAAAGAAGAGGAAGATATAATGTAACTGAACAGATAAAAAATTTACTCCAAGGGAGCAGGAGAACACACATATGATTGTGTTAAAGTTTGCAAGTTTTTCTCATCCTAGCAGAAGAGTTGAAGAGGAAGGAAGACGGATGAAAAAAAAGGACTGGTGAGGTTTAGGGAAAGCGGTAGAGTTCAGAAAAGTTACCCAGAATCATGGGTCGAGGAAGACTTACTGGATGGGGTGAGAAGTAAAGACTCATTGTTGCATACTGCACCAGACCAGATTTGAAAACCTGAGAGCTTAAAGGTGAAAGATGGGGTAATAAGCAAGACAGAGATTACCAACAAAACGTCGTGCAAGAGTTGTTAAGAGTGGGAAGCTTCAGTGGAGTTCTGAGAAATCGCCATCTTCAGAAGAATCCAGATGGCATGTCTGGTGAAACATGCACCGAAGTCATGACTGTCATGTTGCAGAACATAGTCTGCAACAGGATATTGTGTGTTGCCAGAGCACACCCTCTGCCTACGCCCATTCATCCTAACTGATAATTTGGTGGTAGTCAATCCAATGTAAAAGGCTGAACAATGTTATGTAATAGCTGGTATATGACATTTGTCATTTCACAAGTGGCTCTCTCTTTGATGTTATATGTTATGCTAGTTGCAGGACTAGTTTAGGTGGTGGCAGACTGGTGCATATTGCAAATCTTACAGCTGTGATGTTTACAGGGGTAGGAGCCATTTGGTATCGAAATGGATGCAGGAGAAGCATATTGTCTGACAAGGATACGGTCGACATATAGAGGGCGACAAAAAGCGATTCTAGGTGTGTGCAAAATGTCAGACAGAATGGGTCTAATTTCAGGGCATGATTTTGAGAACTAACAGCCTTGTTGAAGCAGCTGATAAATTCATTCAAGACCAAGATAACATTAAGTGACACCTGGTGTACTCCCAAGTTGTTTCTTGGAGGGATCAGCAGTACTAACATTGGATGTGGTCTTCCAGGAAATCTGCTTTTGAACTAGGCTGGCAAGGAAATTACGTCCAGTGATGGACGAAGTGAGAATGGTTGTGTTTTGATGTAAAGAGTCTGCTGACTGCATCTGAAAAATCCATTTGCCACAAATATCAAGGCTGTATAGGATGGAATGTTTGACATGGAAATGATGGCAACTGTTAAGTGTAAGTACTGTTGCTTGTTAGTAGGTTTAATGTGAGCAGATGTTTGTAGCTGACCTTCGGTGAAGATGAGAAAACTGTCCAGGAAAGTGGCATGGTATTTGGAATAGGACCACGTGAAATTTAATATGGAGAAGGTATTTAGAGATTCCAGGAATTTTAACAGGTCAGGTCAGCCAGGCACAGGAAGGAGCCATGCTGGTTCCCATGGCTATGCCCCTGATCTGTTTGTATGTCTGCCACTCAAAGGTAGAGTAGTTGTTGATAAGTATAAAGTCAATTAAGGTGAGCAGGAAGGATGTCATAGGTTTGGAATCAGGTGGACGTTGACTGAAGAAATGTTCAGCAGCAGACATACCAGGTATACGGGGGATGCTGGTACAGTGAGAGGTAATCAATGGTAACAAGCAAGTTGTGCGGTGGGAGTGGAACAGGCAGAGATTTCAGATGGTCTAGTAAATGCTTGGTGTCTTTAATATAGGAGGGAATTCTTTGTACTATGGGTTGCATGTGTTGATCAACTAAGGCATATATATGTTCGGTGGTTGCTTTGAAGCAATGATGAGACAGTCAGGGTGACTGTTTGTGAATCTTATGCAGAAGGTTAAAGGTGGAGGTGTGTGGGGTAAGAAATTCTTGTAAAGGGCCTACAGTTTTTATGAGGGACTGCAGGTCAGTTTGAATCACAGGGATGAGATCTTGATGGCACATGCTGTATGTAGAGGTGTCACACAGCTGGTGTAGACTTCAGTTTACATCCTCCAGTTAGCTACATACCACAGTGCTAGACCCCTTGTCCGTTGGGATGATAATGATGAAGTCATCAGCTTTTAGTGAACGAAGAGCCTGGAGTTCTGCAGCAGACAGTTTAGGGTCATGTTGTAAGGACCTGAGGAAGATTGTGAAGCAATGCTGGATGAGGAATTCTTGGAAGACTAGCAAGGGATAATTTTGAGGTAGTGGTGATGGATTAAGTATTGATCACGATCGGAACTGTTCGAGGTAGGATTCAACGACAGGTTATAGAGATAGACTTATGTGAGAAGTGGAGGGCACTATACTGTTGTGGCTCGTTCTGGTATCATGAGTATTCCTTGGTCTGGGAGGCAGAGGTGAAGGTACTGTTGTGGCTCGTTCTGGTATCATGAGTATTCCTTGGTCTGGGAGGCAGAGGTGAAGGCTGGGAGATGGTTAAGGAGGTTGGCCAAGCCTGGTTTGTAGGTGAGGAGCATTGGTGGATGGAGTGACTGTTCAGTGGACTGCAGATGGGCAGGAAGAGAAACATCACTGTTGAGACAGTTTAGGAGAAGGTGGGGCAGTTTTTTGAAGTGAAGTCTGGCAGACCATATGCTCCTCCTGCACCCATCTTCCTACCATATGGCTCCTACCTCTGTGACCATTCCTGCTGTAAGACTTGCCCCATGCACTCTCCTACCACCACCCATGCCAGCCCTGTAACTGGCAAACATATGCTATCAAAAGGAGAGCCACTGACACATGTCACATACCAGCTGTTATGTAAAGACTGTTCAGGCTTTTACATCAGCATGGCTACCATCAAGTTATCAGTTAAGATGAATGGGCGTAGGCAGAGGCTGTATACTAGAAACACACAATATCCTATTGCATAGCTTGTTCTACAACATGACAGCCATCTTCCCCAGATACCAGTTTCTCAGAGCTCCGCAGACAGGAACTGGTGCTACATGTCCTTGGTTCTCGTCACCTATCTGGTCTTAAAATATGTTAATTTCTTCAGTCTCAGCATTTCCTGAGAGTAACTATTCCTTTCTTGACTCCCTTTTAGCTTTTTATATCTTTCATTTTCTGATTTGTTTATTTTTTGCCACCTCTATCAAATACAATGCATTTAGCCTTCTTCTCTTATCAACTAAAGCATGATGTTTTGGCAGTAATCTCTGTCTTGGCAGTAATCTCTGTCTTGTTGGCCACCTTTAAGGTTTCAAGTTCTCAAATCTTGTCCAGTGCAGCCCACAACAATCAGTCTTTTCTTCTCATCCCATCCAGTACGTCTCCCCTGACCTAGGGTTCTACATCTACATCTATGTGATTACGCTGTTATTCACAATTAAGTGCCTGGAAGAGGATTCAATGAACCACCTTCAAGCTGTCTCTCTACCGTTCAACTCTCTAACAGCGCACGGGAAAAACAAGCACTTCTGGGTGACTTTTCTGAATTCAGCCCCTCTTCCTAAAACTCACCAGTCCTTTTTCTTCACCCCTCTTTCTTCCCCTTCAACCCTTCTGCCAAAAGAAGGAGCCAATGGTTTTGAAAGCTTGCAAACTTTAATACATCTGTGTGTTCTCTTGCGGCTGCTTCATGAGTAGATTTTTTCTAGCCAAGTATGTGGTTTTTTCTATGAATGGTAAAAGCTAGAGTTGAGGGCTTTTACCAAACATACGTGATGAGGATGCATTTGAAGACATAGGACAAATACATGTTACTGTTGAAGTACATAAGGTAACAAAGGACCATCAGGACGAAAGTGTAAAATCATGGAACAATAAAACACATAAATACTGTTATGTTGGTAATAGAATAAAGGAGTGGAACATGTTACCAGGATATATCCTCAGTCAATTCCCAGGAAGTATCATTAAATTAAAATAGCTTGCCCAACAGCAGCAAAACAGTAAAGATTACGGATGATAGGAAAACGATAAATGTAGTTTTATAGTAAGTTATTTTATACTAAGTGATATAATGGAATTATGTAATATGAAGGTGTTATGTTCACCACCTTGGCAACACCCATATTTGTGGGCAAATAAAACCACCTTATCCTATTATTTGTCTAAGCCCATTTGATCAGTCGAGCAAGAGCCCATGCAGCACAACAGACAGTTATAGATTGAAAGTATTCAAATTAAATAAGATGGAATCATAAACAGTTTACCAATACTTAATTTATTTTGATATTTTTTTCAATATAAAATGTTTTTCATGGAATACATACTTTAATACACTATGCACACTCTCACAGTAAATGGCTTTAGACAAAAACATACTTTTTCCGGTGTGTGTGTGTGTGTGTGTGTGTGTGTGTGTGTGTGTGTGTGTGTGTGTTTTCTATATACAGTCTTTTGGATGCTCAAGCTTGGCACAATCTTTAACAAAGCAGTATGATGCTATATAAACAAAGAACAATATTTAGAATACAAGTAAAAAGTGTTTAAAAACCTTATAATCACTATGTTACAAACTATTCTCATGTTATAAACATATAACTTTCAAAATGCATGCCACTTGGATTACATGATTGTTTCCTAGCAAATTCATTCATAAAAAATACAGTTATCTGAGAGCATTACTTTGACTTGACTTCTACAGCGATAACAACTGCCAATATGATGCTGATAACCAATGCTATAAAGACCAGCACACATATTTTTCTGCGATATTTTGCCTAGGAAAAAGAAAATTGAATTCTATTAGAGAAATAATTGTAGACAATACAAATTTCAAGCAACAAATTTCTGTTATGACTATAATGATTATCTACCTGATATCCTTCAGCTTTCTGCAGTTCTGTTCGTCCACCCTCTACATTACCATGGACATTATCTATATTGCCTTCAATTGTATCTGTAAAGAAATTTTAAGTTATTGAGTTAACAATTCATAATTTAAAACATTATCCCAAAAAAAGTGTGCACGATAAACAAACAGTAAATCTTAAGATTCTTCTGCAATCCCTCCTGCATTATTTATCCAATTATAACTGCTTGTCATCCTCTTGTGATGGCATCAAAATATCTTTCTCCTCATGTAAGCTTTAACATGCTTCTACTGGTTTCAATATAATTTCAGATGGTTGTCAAAAAATGACAAAACTTTTTATGTGAACTGCCACTTTAGTTCCACATGAAAATAACTGCTTTCTATTGAACTGAAGGCAAGATAATTTTCGTTACTAGACTGGCATACTGTCTACAGATAACAAAGTGGGGAAGTGTTCACATCATATTTGTGACTCCAGTGACTTTGTTAATAAAATGAAGTAACTTTGACTCAATGAATCTAACTTATTCGTAAGCTTGCATGTTGTCTCACTTATCATTAGGGTGTGTCTCATCGATTCATTGTTGCTCATTGGCAGCAAGTTCAAAGTTGATGTAACAGCCCTATTTCAGCATGCCCTTTCCTCAACTTTCTTTTCATTCAACACTGAATATTATGAGCAATTTGGCAGTGTTGCCATGGGTAGTCCTCTACCCCTCTGGTAGCAATTTTTTTTTTTACAGAAGACTTTAAGGAGAGGACACTTGATTCAGCTGACTTAAACCAAATGTCTTCTGGCAATATGTGGATGATACTTTTGCAGTGTGGTCCCACAGTTAAGGAGAACTGTAACCTTTTTGCAACAACTGAATTCTATCCATGAGGATATCAAATTTAAAATGAAAATGGAGAAGATGGCAGCCTCCTGTTTTGGACAACTTGGTCAGTCAGGAAGTGGATGTATCATTGGGGCATTCCATTTACCATAAGCCCACAGATACAGACCTATATTTGCAGGTTTTTGGCTGCCACCACCCATCACACAAACTATGGTCATCCTTCAAATGTTGGTGCACCAGGCACATGTGTCTGAAACAGGCAGCCTTGCAGAGGAGCTGGAGCACCTACAATCAGTGTTCAAACATAATGGATATTCTCCACATCAGATCAGTACAGCTTTAAGGAGGAGGAACCCGACAACCCACAAAATCAAGAGAAGGAGCAGTGCAAGTCCAGGGCATTCCTCCCGTATGTCAGCAATATTTCATTGAAATTAGGCAGAATCTCTAGGAAACTCATGTCAAAGTAATCTTCCACCCACCTACAAAGATCTGTGTTCTTCTCAGTTCGGTAAACTATGATCTACGATTGTGGAAGACTGGAATCTACAGAATGCGTTGCCAGTGGAGGAAAGCTTACATTGGTCAAACAACGTGCACAGTTTGTGGAAGATGCATTGAACGTGATTGCCACACTTGTCTTTTGCTGCACAGTAAGTCAGCCATTGCTAAGAAGTGCATCTCCACAGGACATTCCATGAATTATTCTGCCATGGACACATTGGCCTTGATGAGAGCCTTCTAGGATTCAATCATTAGGAATTGGTGTAAGTATGTTTAGCCCAAGATATTATTAACAATGATGGTGGCTTTTAACTGGATAAGGTGTGGGACTCAATGGCATTTTTAATTTCAGAAAGAAATTTTATTTAATTTCAGAAAGAAATTTCAGAAAGAATACATTTTATGACCAGTGACTCATCTAGTAACAGTTAATTTTATTAATTCTGACATCTGAATTACAACTCAGCAAGTGTGCATTCCAAAAGAGTAAGCATGTAACATTACCGATACACATGCGCCTGCGTGCCACAGATGGAGCAATATTTGAAGAGGGTGCAAAACTCGAGAAAGGTCAATCATGTAGTGGCTGACTTTGCGCATGTGTGTCTGCATCAGTTTTTGATATAAAGTAAATGATGTGCACTAGTAATCTCCCGTGAAAAACACTCACCTGAAGATGGCTGAGTGGTTGTCAGCCGAAATATTGTACAAGTTGTGCAAGCTTATGAACAAATCATTCTCTCTCTCTCTCTCTCTCTCTCTCTCTCTCACACACACACACACACACACACACGGCTACTTTGTTCTTGACAACTACATCTTACAAATGTACCAAAGAATCTGAGATTACTGTGCATTAACTGTCACAGTACAGCTAGAATACTGTAGCACCAAGGAATTTTGGGACACAGTGATCCATTCACCGTGCCGAAGGCACAGGGTTCATGAAACAGCTGAACTGACTGACATGTTACACCAACCTATGGCAAGACTCCAGCAACATCGTGCCAATGCAACATTACGTCAATTGATTGTGCAAGCCACCACTGATGAAACATCTGGTCATTTTTAACAGGGCAGTCTGGCACCAATATGACATGCAGAGTGGTGCTGAGTCAGGATTGCATTTAATTCTCTGTGACACTATGAGGTCCCTCCTCCCCTTCTGCAGTAGACAAACAAATGCTCACTGGGAGTCATATACATCAGAGATGTTTCAGACAGTGACTGTAACTAGGTGGCTGCCATGCTGCTAGACCCTCCAGAATCTGCCGAACAACCAACGTGATCAGCAGCCCATCACTTGTATGCCGAAGTTGGGAGTTCAGGGCATCGTGCCACTCTGCCTCCATGCTGCTGTGGATGACACTGGCCAATAACAGGCAAGCAGTGGGAGTCCGCTATCTTAGCCTACACACAGGCTGCACCCACTAGATGAGGGTGTATGTCTGTATTTGTCCTAATGTGATGAGTAATTAAGAAGTCATCTTTAACACTATCAATCTTATGCCGAGCATCTCTGAAACGATGGACAATTATAAACCCTACTGTTATATTTGGTGGCAGAAGTGGGATAAGTGGTGTTATTACCAACATCATCAATGCCATCATGAGCAAGTGGCAGCTTGTACAAACTTAAGATGCTCGTGAGTTTTCTGTTCTATTTTTCTGATTAAGTATCTCTCCACTTTTTCCTTTTCTGGCTAGAAATACACCATAATCCAGGATTAAAGGTGTGAGAATGTTGTGGAGGTATAAGCAAGTGTAAATAGCAGATAAGTGTCTGCACTGTCATGTAAGTTCCATAGTTAACAGTCCTCCAGAGATCTATGCTAGTAGTTATGTAGGTTGAATATCATAGAGTGCCAGAGCTGTGTGTGGACCTTTTATATACATTTCTAATTCTGTGCTGTACTCCTTGTGTTTCTCTGCACAGTTGCAAGTGTCTTATGATAAGAATTTTTGTCTTTTCATCATGCAACGTCTGACTCAAAACAGTACAGCTTGGAGCTGAGATACTGCATGCATAAGAGATGGCTCACTGATCATGACACTATCGCTATTGCTGTACCACTCCTGGTCCCTCTATGATAGCAAACAATCTGCATGAGATAATTGTCAGAACCAGTGTAGGGCATTATGGGCAAAAGATCAAGACTGTCATTAAGGAAGAAGTTAGCAAGTTTCAAGGACAAAATGTGATAATGAGAAAGGGATAGGTGTGTAACAGTAGTTGAAATAAGGTATCAAAGGTTGGATCTGAAAGAGCACAATATGCTGAATGGTCCTCTCTGGGAAGATAGGTGAAGCTTTAATGTTCAGGAGGTAGTTCAAGTGTTATGATTACATTTACAACCAGTTGTTCCCTTTCCTGTTCCACTCGTAAATTGAGCAAGAAGAAAACAACTTTAATCGGCTTCATACAAGCTTTTAAGTTCTGTTACCTTATCTTTGTGATCCTTACACAATGCATACGTTTGTGCAAGTAGATTCATTCTGCAGCAGTGGGAGATTAAGGGGGGGGGGGGGGGGGGGGGGGGGGGCAGCCCACCCCTGGCCTCTAATCTTGCGATCCAGGAACAGACCATTTTTCATTCAATACCCAAACAAAGCCAAAATACACTCCTGGAAATGGAAAAAAGAACACATTGACACCGGTGTGTCAGACCCACCATACTTGCTCCGGACACTGCGAGAGGGCTGTACAAGCAATGATCACACGCACGGCACAGCGGACACACCAGGAACCGCGGTGTTGGCCGTCGAATGGCGCTAGCTGCGCAGCATTTGTGCACCGCCGCCGTCAGTGTCAGCCAGTTTGCCGTGGCATACGGAGCTCCATCGCAGTCTTTAACACTGGTAGCATGCCGCGACAGCGTGGACGTGAACCGTATGTGCAGTTGATGGACTTTGAGCGAGGGCGTATAGTGGGCATGCGGGAGGCCGGGCGGACGTACCGCCGAATTGCTCAACACGTGGGGCGTGAGGTCTCCACAGTACATCGATGTTGTCGTCAGTGGTCGGCGGAAGGTGCACGTGCCCGTCGACCTGGGACCGGACCGCAGCGACGCACGGATGCACGCCAAGACCGTAGGATCCTACGCAGTGCCGTAGGGGACCGCACCGCCACTTCCCAGCAAATTAGGGACACTGTTGCTCCTGGGGTATCGGCGAGGACCATTCGCAACCGTCTCCATGAAGCTGGGCTACGGTCCCGCACACCGTTAGGCCGTCTTCCGCTCACGCCCCAACATCGTGCAGCCCGCCTCCAGTGGTGTCGCGACAGGCGTGAATGGAGGGACGAATGGAGACGTGTCGTCTTCAGCGATGAGAGTCGCTTCTGCCTTGGTGCCAATGATGGTCGTATGCGTGTTTGGCGCCGTGCAGGTGAGCGCCACAATCACGACTGCATACGACCGAGGCACACAGGGCCAACACCCGGCATCATGGTGTGGGGAGCGATCTCCTACACTGGCCGTACACCACTGGTGATCGTCAAGGGGACACTGAATAGTGCACGGTACATCCAAACCGTCATCGAACCCATCGTTCTACCATTCCTAGACCGGCAAGGGAACTTGCTGTTCCAACAGGACAATGCACGTCCGCATGTATCCCGTGCCACCCAACGTGCTCTAGAAGGTGTAAGTCAAATACCCTGGCCAGCAAGATCTCCGGATCTGTCCCCCATTGAGCATGTTTGGGACTGGATGAAGCGTCGTCTCACGCGGTCTGCACGTCCAGCACGAACACTGGTCCAACTGAGGCGCCAGGTGGAAATGGCATGGCAAGCCGTTCCACAGGACTACATCCAGCATCTCTACGATCGTCTCCATGGGAGAATAGCAGCCTGCATTGCTGCGAAAGGTGGATATACACTGTACTAGTGCCAACATTGTGCATGCTCTGTTGCCTGTGTCTATGTGCCTGTGGTTCTGTCAGTGTGATCATGTGATGTATCTGACCCCATGAATGTGTCAATAAAGTTTCCCCTTCCTGGGACAATGAATTCACGGTGTTCTTATTTCAATTTCCAGGAGTGTATATTCAACAAGTAAGAGACAGTTTAGAGTTCAAGGCCCCATGCATATGCAAATTACAAACATAAATGACTACCTATTGTTAAGCCGTCGCCTTTGTCAATAAGTGTTTCCAGAATTTTAGAATTCTTGTGAAGCATTGCATGAAATTTAAAAACTGTACAATTATAACAAGTTATCTGCTAGATGCCATTAAGAATAATGGCATGAAATGTTTTTGACACTTGTTCCACCTAAACAGGTGTACTGTACGTACAGTTTAAGAAGTAGACACACAAGTGCAGTATAGAACTTCATCATGATTTATTAATTTTTCAACTAAAGTATTATAGACAAACTGCCTATTGGCTTCTGTCTCGGGTTCTTCGGCCGACGTTCATCTAATGATTTTTCTGACGTTTCGCCAGCACGAGTGGCTGGCATTGTCAAAGCTTCACCCTCCATTGCCGGTGGTGAACTGGAGGCGAGCTCGCGGCCGCAGACTATATGTACCTGGCGCGCCAACGTCCGAGGGCTTCTCCGCGGTCATTTCCGGTGCGGTTCTCCTCTTGCTACCTGTGACGGTCGTTCGCTGCAGTACGGGAAGCCAGGATCCATTTACCTTAAGGCTTTCCTCTTTCTTGTTGCAACTGTTCGCGTGTTTTTGGATTTCTACAGCTTCTCTGAACAAGCGCGTGTGATAGTGCTTCTCTACAGCCAGAACTTCCGTGTCGGCGAATTTTATTACGTGGTCGGTCTCATTCAGTGCGTGCTCTGCCACGGCCGATTTCTCCACCTGCCCCAACCTGCAATGTCGCTTATGCTCTTTGATCCTGGTGTTAATGGATCGTCCAGTCATTCCGACATAAACTTTTCCGCATGTGCAAGGTATACGGTATATTCCCGACTTTGCAAGTGGGTCTCTTTTCTCCTTCGCCGATCTAAGACACTCTTTGATCTTTCTTGTCGGTTTGAAAATCGTCTTTACGCCGTGTTTGCGCAATATACGGCCGATTCTGTCCGTCACTGGCCTTTCTGCCATACATTCCCAGAGTGACGGACAGAATCGGCCGTATATTGCGCAAACACGGCGTAAAGACGATTTTCAAACCGACAAGAAAGATCAAAGAGTGTCTTAGATCGGCGAAGGAGAAAAGAGACCCACTTGCAAAGTCGGGAATATACCGTATACCTTGCACATGCGGAAAAGTTTATGTCGGAATGACTGGACGATCCATTAACACCAGGATCAAAGAGCATAAGCGACATTGCAGGTTGGGGCAGGTGGAGAAATCGGCCGTGGCAGAGCACGCACTGAATGAGACCGACCACGTAATAAAATTCGCCGACACGGAAGTTCTGGCTGTAGAGAAGCACTATCACACGCGCTTGTTCAGAGAAGCTGTAGAAATCCAAAAACACGCGAACAGTTTCAACAAGAAAGAGGAAAGCCTTAAGGTAAATGGATCCTGGCTTCCCGTACTGCAGCGAACGACCGTCGCAGGTAGCAAGAGGAGAACCGCACCGGAAATGACCGCGGAGAAGCCCTCGGACGTTGGCGCGCCAGGTACATATAGTCTGCGGCCGCGAGCTCGCCTCCAGTTCACCACCGGCAATGGAGGGTGAAGCTTTGACAATGCCAGCCACTCGTGCTGGCGAAACGTCAGAAAAATCATTAGATGAACGTCGGCCGAAGAACCCGAGACAGAAGCCAATAGGCAGTTTGTCAACAAGTGGCCACGAAAGCCTTAACAATTTTGTAAAGTATTATAGTTTAAAAACTATTTTTGAGATAAGCAATTGTTATATAGTTTATTTTATGAATACGAGAATCAAACCAGAAAAACTAACATACTAGCAGACTCTTTTAGATTTGAGCAACAGTGTTCACCATTACAATCGTTTGGACTTTATAAGCCAGAACTAATTGTATAAAAACGTTTTGTAATTTTTTTCCCACTAAACACACCCTAAATCGCATAAATTTTTATAAAGTTATAGTCAGCCCCTTAAAGGGGTGCACCCCACTTTCTCTTGGCAGCTTCACTGTTAAACATAAATAACAGATCTGAACAACTGAGAAATTATGTGATGATTTCTTTCACAAAAGGAAAATCATATCTATTAAAGAATAGCAACAAGTGCAATCAATTTGAACCTTATTGCCATAAAATTATGTTATTTAAAAAATTATGTTATGACTTGTAATGACACCAAATGAAGATAATAGCCATTGCTGGATACAACAAAGGCTAAATATTACCAAATAATTTTCGACAGCATTCAATACCGAATAATTTTTGACAGCACTCTTGAAGGAAGCAGTACTGACCAAATGAGCCATATAATCAGACAAGTCCATATAGAAGATAACATTGAGGAAATTCAAGAATTCTTCCTAGTTTTTTTCTATGTCAGAAAAGACTGCAGAGGATAAGTCAAAAGATATTCAACAGCAACTGGCAAAAGATGGGCTGGATATTATGTTTGCAAGCCTCAAGGTTAAGAAAATGACATTTCACTGTTAGCTATAAATTGAGGAATACAATGAAAAATTCAAGAAGTCAATCCAAAAACTTTGTTCAATCCCTGTGCTAATCATTCCTTAAATCTTTATGAACTTCATGCATTCTCATATATTCCCTCCAGCATTACCTGTTTTAGATGTGTAGAGTAGTTATAGTTACGTGGTTGTGGAAAAACCCGAGAGGGAGCTTGGCACGGGAGTACATGGTCGTGTTTGCACACTTGGAGGAATTTATATGCCAGAGAAAAATTAATAAAAACAGAACTAAGAGTGACACGGAGGTGTGTGTTGGCACCCATGGACAGAAAAATATGTGAAGCTAAATTATATAGACGTACCACAAAAATATATAACAGCTTAAAAGTTATTGTTGTCATAAAAATTGTAAATTATGTAAGTTCAAAAGCTAATATCTCAGCAATGTTTCAGCCGATTAATATGAGCAAAGTGTTTACAGATGCGGCTAGTAGAGCTGCATCGAGCAATCATGGCTGATTTTGCACAATATGTACCATTTTTGAATGAGAGGTCAGAATATGGTATTCGACAGAGAAAATGTGATTTGGTAATAAATAAATTTAAAGAAAATGGTGTTTTTAGTAATAAATAAATTTAAAGACATGAAACAAGCAGCAGCATTCTAAAGTTTAAAGAGGTAGGTGAATAATTATGTATGTATGTTTATTTGTTTGTTTATGTTTAGTATAAAAAATCCGGGAAAAGCAAAATCATGCAAGAACATTATTTGTGAAAAAACAGTGGCAGATACAAAAGTTTAGTTTTAGAACATTCGTAATTTTTTTGTCAAACATTGTTTTCAGTTAGGCAATCGTTTGGAGGGTGTATAGGGTGACCATATTTGGGGCAGTAGGGTTCGAGCGACGCTAAGAGCCACATGTGCTGCCCATCTGGGGGTAGTGTTGGGTTGGTAGCCATGATCGGAGACAAGTTTGTAGTGACATTCGAAAACGATCAAGTTGAGCGCAACATAGTGATTTAGGACAGCAGACAACAGTGTATTTTGTGAATTGTGAACAGAATGCTGACTGCTGTGATTAGACATATGAATTTTATAGTGAAGTTTTGTACCATCTGCCATTAACGGTCGCTTACGTAAAAGCACCTCAGATTGCATTTTAAGTGTTTAGTCAATATATTGAAGACTATTCATGGAAAAATAGAAATTAACCACTTGTTCACAATATAAATGAACAATAGTAACATAATATTTTAAATTTCACTGCAATACCTGCCTGCATTTTTTATTATTTTTTATTCCAGCTTGAAAATTGAGTTTACGACACGTGGGAGCTGGCACACTATGACAAAAAACGTAGCCAAACACTGAGACCAGCCCCATCTCTGGAGTCACTCAATTAAGCCGAGTGTTGAGTGTACCAATATATATATATTTGTGCCACAGCATGTGACACTCGAGCTATGTATTCAATCTAAACCAACTTTTTTTTATCAAAAATTGAGGAACAGCACCAACACAAACCACATGAATATTTTCATCATTTTCAGCATATTTTTACAGTTCATAGTGCCCAGTACAGTCGTACTATGGGGGCTCATCCAGGATCTTCTTAACTGAACAGGCTCAGTAAGCAGATCAGGACTGTGTTTGAAAGTGAAGAAGATTGGGAGAAACACGCTGGAGATTGCCAAGCAGTACGCTGAGTCTGACATCGACCAGCAAAGTGGGAGTTGAAGCGCTGCTGGCTGTCAAACATCGATGTGCTGACTTCGCCACCACACTCCACAGCTGGGACCGCTTCTGCTGCCAACCGCCCCACCCCGCCTCGCCTCGCCTCGCCTCACGCCAGTCGACAGTGTCAGGCAACAGTCATCACGCAGCAGCAGTCTCAACAAAGTTAAGTGTTGGCAGCAGGCGCATTAATTTCTCAGTCTTCTATCCCACAGGCAGTTTACCTATGGAGTCTGAATTTAGTGAGATTGTGATACAGAAGTCAGCTAGTGATGTTGGTCTACAGGGAGTGGGAGTGAGCCTCAGAGCCCACATGGACAGGGAGAAGAAGCAGAAGCTAGAGCAGTGGCTACGCTTAGATCATTAATGAGCCAAATGAGGGAATTCAGAACTGAATTAAAACTGATATAGGGGATAAGGAAAGTTCTTTGGGGACAAAAATCATGAAATTAAATGATCAATTCGAGGATATCAGAAAAATTTGAGGAGGGATAATGATTCAAATAGTATTGGCTTGGCAATTATGTTAAGTGATGAGCATGCATCAGCTGTGCAACCTGCGAGAGAAAATGTGTGCTGTGATGTTAAGAGTGTGTATGTGAATGACAGCAGAAATAGCAATGTGTTAAATGCAATGGAACTTTCACCAGTGGTAAGAGGTATAAATTAAGTGGAGGCCACAGTGCCTGATTCAAATGTTGTTGTAGATGGAGATATACAGGTAGGTACATGCTCCAGCAATGTGAATGTATTAAATAGTGAGCAGGCAGTAGACCCTGTATCAGATGATGTCATGGGTCATGTAATGGAACTGAAAAATAGACCTCATTTTGTTATATTAATACACTAAAGTTCTGTTAAAAAGCATTTGCTTAATATGATATTAGGATAGGTGTTACAATCAATAACTGATACTGAAATTGTATGTTCTTTGTAGCTATGATGGTGATCTTTGCTCATCAACGGGCTTTCGGCCACTTGAGTTTTGGCCGTGGTGGAATGTGTTCGTTTTCAAGTTCTGGCAACAAATATGTGTTTTTGTTTTAAACAAACTGTGGAATACTGCATCATGATTTCGTTAGTCCACTGATAATTAAAAACCCACACCTTTTATTGGACCCAGAGCAACAAAGCAATCATCACCTAGACAACGAGAAGCCAATTGGACAATGAAGACCCAGCAGCATAAACAAAGGAGACATCATGGCCAGCTCTACAAAGTATTACACAGCCATTGGCCAGACTGTAATGGTGTCCTTATGGAGATAACTTTTCCAGCATAGTAGAGAGGATTCATGATAATCATGATGTTGATATGTGGCACAGGGCTGCAGAATGTGTTGTTAATGATGTGGAGGCACTCACACCAGTAATGATAGGGAAGGTACCAGTGAGCAGGCTATAGTTCCTGTAACTGATGAACAAGCAGTACTTATGTGTGAAGTTTTTAATGTGCAGAATGGCGCTGCAGGTGCTGATATTGGGGTTGAAACTGTGAGGGATTCTCTTGATTCGAGTAAGTTTATGTATGTTGCTAATGGTATGAGTGAAGAAGCTGGGCAGGCACATTTTTTCAAGGAAGCATGGGAGAATAAGGCAGAGTGATTTTGATTCTGAAGATTGGGTAGCCAGGGCAAAATGGTTTCAGAAGTGGGCAGCTGAGAATTGGGAGATAAGCGAGCACGATTCTGCCAGGCAAATCAGGGATTTATGTAGTGAAAGTGCAATGTTCAAACACGCTTACAAGGAAATAGTTAATGGGGATAAAGATGTTAAATCACTCGATGAACAATGTATATTTATGATGGGAAAAGATTGTGTAGGTGATAATAACACTGTGAATAATGATACATTTAGTGAGTAAGGTGAGGATGTTGATGAAATCCAAAATTTCATAGTGTGTGATGATGAACAACAAATAACCATGCATGAGGAGCTAAACACTGAATGGATGGGGAAAGATGAGTGTGATTATGATGCTGATGATGGTTAATTTTGCAAATTTGTACCAGCGGCTGATACCAGATACCTGGGAGGAAGAAAAATAGAGTTGCTAGAAAGCTAGGGTGGTTGAGTGTAGGAAACTGTGGAATTAAAGAGGCCTTTGATTTAATATTTTCAGGGGATAAGGATATTTAATCTTTTAGTGAAGAGAAGGTGTGCACAATGACTAAAGATTGTATACATGAGATAGAGGAGGATTTGTTGTCCAAAACAGAATTGAGGCATGATTTTATTGAAAAGGTGCAGCCGGTAATAACTGTTGGTGTGGCAGGGGTCTGTGAAACTGGTGTGGTGGATACTGGAAGTTGAGTGTCTGGGGTGGCAGAGAGCTTTTATGATCATATTAAGAACAGGGAAGCTGTGGAATTTCCATTCACAGTGGTGAGAATTAAAAATGCTACAGGAACAGGGAGACCAAGAGATGAATACACTAAGCAGATTCAGGAGGATGTAGGTTGCAGTAAGTACCGGGAGATGAAGAAGCTTGCACAGGATAGAGTAGCATGGAGAGCTGCATCAAACCAGTCTCAGGACTAAAGACAACAACAACAACAACAACAACAACAACAACAGGAACTTTCAGTAAACCAGTGAGAAAGGAGGTAGTTCTAGATGCACACATTAGAGGTGAAGTATTTAGTCACTCATTTTTGGTGATCCCAAATTTAAGTATGAATCTGGTGTTGAGGATTGATTTCCTGAGTAAATATGAGGCATATGTAGATTGTAAGGACCAAATGGTGGAACTAAACACTGTTGAGGGGAGAAAAAGGGTTAAATTCAAAAATGCACTCAATGATGAAGAATTTGTGGTTAGTTTGTATGTAGCACAGTGCTTAATGGATGAGATGGAGGTTGAGAAAGAGAGGAGTAAAGTAAATGGTACGAAGGGGATTTCTGAGGTTGAGAAGGCAGAATTATATCAATTATTGAGTAAAAACAAAGAGGTGTTTTCTGAAAAACCAGGGAAGGTGACTGATTTTGAGTATTCACTCAGGGCAAATCCATGTGAACCCATTAAAGTCAGGCCATACCCTAGAGCACTGGCAGAAAGGGGGGCAGAGAGAGAGAGGAGAACTACAATGTAGGCTGGAATGGGGAATCATGGAACAGTGCAGAAGTGAATATTGCAACCGAATAATAGTTATCAAGAAGAAGGAAAAATTGGTGCGCTTCATTCTAGATGCTAAGAGGTTGAACAAAATAATTGTAAGGGAAACTGAACACCCTGAGAACATGGATGGATTGATTTTAGGGTTCAAAAATGAAAAACTCTTAACAACAATAGATTTGACACATGGGTTTTGGCAGGTGCTTTAACAGTGGAAAGCAGAAAGGATATCGCCTTCTTGTTTGAAGGCAGGGCCTGTCAGTACAAAGTAGCCCCTTTTGGACTATGCATATCTGTATCTGTATCTGTATTCATGAGAGCTCTCAGTTATGTGCTGGGAAGTGAGCTCATGAGAAGAATGACAATTTACGTAGACGATATCCTGATTGCTACATCAACTTGGAGAGAGCACTATGGTTTGTTGCAAGACGTGTTTACAGCTTTGAGAAATGGGGGGGGGGGGGGGGGGGTGACTCTGAAATTGAAAAAGTGTGAGTTTGAGAAGGCAGAAATAAAATATTTAGGACATATATTGTCATCAGAGGGTCTTGTACCCAATGAAGAAGAGATAAAGGCAATAGCAAAGTGTGCCAAACGAAGAAATCGCAAGCAACTGAAACCATACCTTGGAATGGTAGGGTTCTGCTGAAAGTTTGTAGATGATTTAAGCCTTAATTCACCAAACCTATCACGATTGTTAAAGAAAAATGCACCATGGGTGTGCACTGCTGACTGTGATAGGGACTTTAATCAAATCAAGAATAGTTTAAGTAACGGTAGAGTACTCTGTTACCCAGATATGTCACTCCCATTTTACCTTGCCACTGACAGCTCAGACTATGGGATAGGTGCTGCTCTATTTCAAAAGAAGTTGGTTGATGGAAAGATGGAACACCGTAACATATCATTTGCACGTAGGATGCTGATTAAGCATGAGTGAGCCTATGGTATATCTGAAAAGGAGTGTTGGCTGCAGTGTGGGGGTTCATGAAGTTCTGGGTATACTTGGAAGGGCATAAGACCACTGACCATAAGGTCCTCAGTTATTTGCAGGATTGTAGCCTGTTGAATAAGAGGCTCACTAGGTGGGCAATGTTCTTACAAAGGTTCTAGTACCAAATAGAGTATGTTAGGGGCACTGAAAATGTGGTTGTGGATGCTCTCTCACTCTTGCCAAGAGGAAGTGAGGGGAACAGTGAAGAGGAGGAAGAGAGTACAAAATTTAAGATGATATATATGGGGGGTGTGGAAGGAAAAAAATGGATTAGGAGCATTGAAGCTAGTTAAGACCAGACTGGCCAAGAGGAGTTGGAGAGATTTTACACGATATTTAAAGGGGTGTTGTTCCGCAAAAAAAAAAATGAAAGCAAAGAGGAGTGGCAACTGTGCTGGCGTGAGGAACATGTCCAGTCACTAATTAATTATGTGCGTCTGAGCCATGGGCAGTGTGGGGCCCAATCATGTATAGGGGTACTACAAGACTATGTGGTGTTCAATAACCTGGGTCATAGGGTGAGAAAGCAACTAGGTGCTTGTGACAGGTGCCAGCAAGTAAAACACAGCACAGTTGCCAGTCAAGGGGAAATTCAAAACATCTTGCCCAAAAACTCTAAAGAGCTCCTAGAAATTGATGTGTTCAGCCCTTTACCAACAAGTAGGGGTGGGCAAAAGTACATTCTGCTGACAGTTGTATTCTCCAAACATGTGAAGATGTATGGGATGAAAAAGGCCACTAATGGGACTATGATTACAAAACTAGAGTCCTACTACAACGAAATTGGTAAACCGAAAGCATTGCTCTCTAACAATGGGTCCCAATTCACCTTCAAGGTATGGGAGAACTTCATGGAGCAGAGAAGTGGGAAACATATAAGGATCTCAGTTTATTACCTGGCAGGAAATACAGCTGAGAGGTACATGGAAGAGGCAGGCATACTGCAGCCACAGACATACCATCTGGGCAGAATATGTGGCCAAGTTTGAGGACATCACGAACAGTGTCAAAAGCAGTGTCACTGGGTTCATGCCTCATGAAGTAATGTGGAATAAAAAGGCAGCCAGCCTGATGGCTGAGGCAGTGAACTTTCCACCAGGCACATCTATTTCTGAACAAGAGAGACAGAAGCTAACTACTGGATAACTGGAAAAAGGGGCCTTACAGGGAAAACATAGGCATGATTTAAGATACAAGCCTACAAAGTACAAGATGGGTGACCTAGTATTAGTAAAGACAAAGGAACGGTCAAAGTATTTAGATGGTGAGATCAAAAAGCTTTTTGAATTGTACCATGGCCCATTTGTTGTGGTAAGCTGCCCTCCCAAATGCTTACAGGTTGGAGTATCCTAAGTCACATAAACCCTTGGGACTCAGGAATGTAGCTGAGATGCGACTGTACAAACAGCCACTGTAATGGGGTTGAATCCTCTTTTTTTATAGTAAGAATAGGTGTTTACTTAATGGTGCTTATATATTGATATTATCATGTGTATGTTAGCTAAGTTTTTTTCTTCTTTCAAGGGACTCCTTGCTGCATACTATTCACATGTGTGTTTAGTTTTAAAAATTTTCTGGATGGCTTAGAGGTTTTCATGTTTATCTTGGTAAAAGTACAGTGGTACTGGAAGTTGTGGAACAGCTGGTTGCCACAGCTAATTCTCTCATGACGACGAGTGATACAGGCTACAACATTTGTAGTTACTGTACAGCACTTATATGTACATGACAGGATGTGAATGTGAGAGAGGGGCATTGGGTGGCATTTTTACTATTGTTTATAATGATACAAATATTGATTCAATTTTTCTTGAGTGGTGATTGTGATTTGGTC
The DNA here is from genome assembly GCF_023898315.1 of Schistocerca nitens. NCBI lineage: Eukaryota > Metazoa > Arthropoda > Insecta > Orthoptera > Acrididae > Schistocerca > Schistocerca nitens. The sequence continues at coordinate 692,668,972 of NC_064617.1, forward strand.
ACACACCAATTTTTGTGTGTGTGTGTGGGGGGGGGGGGGGGGGGGGGGGGTGGAGATAGTTCAGCGTGGGATTGACTGATGAGAATATGGAATTGAATGGCACACATATAATATGTTCTTGTATTGACTGAAGAAATGTTTGGATTTGTGGGGGACATACAATGTTTTTATTTTTGTTTATATGCTTAGGATTACTTAGTTTCAGGGGAATATAGGCTGATTTGTGGGTTAGTTTGTGCCATGGGGTATTTTATATATTTTATTTTATTCAGTTTGCAGTGCTGTAATTTTCATTGATCATTGAGCAGCAGTTAGATTATTGTTTGGGTTAAAACTAGAGACAGGATTGTTGCTGGAACCTACCGCGGAACCCATCATACAACAAGTTTTTTAGTACTATTCTGGTCATATATTTTCTTAGTTTCACTTTGGTTAGAGAAACGTTGTCTCAATGTGGTACAGTTGCAAAGATTTGGGCTGTTTCTGTTCTTGAATGGAACAATTTGTTGCTATCAAAGAAAAGACTGTAGCCAGCATGTATTTCTTGGTAACACTACCATCTGTATGTTTTTGTCAGGTTTCATCCTGAAATTTGGCTTTAACTGTGTCAAGTCTGGATAGCAGAGGGGGTGGGTTTCAATCCGACCGGTCCTTGGTACCCTCACACCTTTGCTGATAGGAAATTGATCTGGTGAATTTTGTTTATTCCTGGCAGAATCGGGTTAGCTGACAGGCATGAGAACATGAGAAACAGCATCTGAAGTCTGAGCTGCAGCCACTGATGCAGGTCAGAGGCATGCCACAGAGGACAAGAAAAGGTGTAGTGCTTACTGTATGTGGTGCATAATTTCTGTTAAGAAATACAGTGCATCAAAATAAAATTACAATATTTAGAGGACTTTAAAAAAAATTGCTGGTCCACCTTCAATTCGTTTATGTTTTGTTACTTACAACCTTTGGCCAATCACATCAGCATAATGGAAATGCTGATGAATAAATGTATTAGTGTAAGTTTAGTTAAGTTGGGGTAGGAAGTTCTGCTGCATAAGGTAATATAGGGACTTGTTCATTTCGATTTTTCCATTATCATATGTAGAGTTTCCTTTTGTGTATTATTTTGTTTCTGAGGCCACAGAATGGGTCTGGTGCTACTTGCGACACCATGCACTGCATTTATGGAGTAGCAAGTGGGGGTAATTGTGAGCGTACAAGCTTTGAGGGAGATTAGAGCGGCATTTTTCTGTTGCTGAGAATGTGGCTGGCTGTTGCTGCAGGGCCGTGGTGAGCAGCTACTAATTACGCGGCAGTGGAAAAACCTGAGAGGAAGCTTGGTAGAGGAACACATGGTCGTGTTTGTGCACTTGGAGGAATTTATATGCCAGAGAAAAATTAATAAAAACAGGACTAAGAGTGACACAGAGGTGTGAGTTGGCACCCATGGACAGAAAAATATGTAAAGCTGCACCACAAAAATATATAACAGTTTAACAGTTATTATTGTCTTAAAAAAATTAAATTTATGAAAGTTCAAAAGCTAATATCTCGGCAATGCTTCAGCCGATTAATATGAGCAAAGTGTTTATGGATGCTGCTAGTAGAGCTGCATCGAGCAATCATAGCTGATTTAGCAGAATACGTACTATTTTTGAATGAGAGGTCGGAATATGGGATTTGACTTAGAGAAACTGTGTTTTCAGTAATAAATAAATTTAAAGAGATGAAACTAGCAGAAGCAATCTAAAGTTTATAAGAGGTAGATGAATAATTAAGTATGTATTTTTATTTGTTTGTTTATGTTTGGTATCAAAAATCTGGGAAAAGCAAAATCATGCAAGAACATTATTTGTGAAAAAATGGTGGCAGATACAAAAAAATGGACTTTAAATTGTTATTGCCTGGAAAATTTACATATTTTTCAATGTATCATATGAGTTTTGTGTTTAGTTTTAGAATATTCATAATTTTTTCCTCAAACATTTTCAGCTAGGCAGTTGTTTTGAGGGTGTATAGGGAGGCCATCTTTAGGGCAGTGGGGTTACAGCAATGCTAAGAGCCAGATGTGCTGCCCATCTGGGAGTAGTGTTGGGTTGGTAGCCGTAATCGGAGACAAGTATGTATGTAGCGACATTCGAAAAAGATCAAGTTGAGCGCAACATAGTGGTTTAGGACAGCAGACAATTGTGTATTTTGTGAATTGTGAACAGAGTGACGAGTGCAGAGATCACGACATATGAATTTTATAGTGAAGTTTTGTAGCATCTGTTATTAACGGCCACGCTTACGTAAAAGCACCTCAGATTGCATTTTAAGTGTTAAGTCAATATACTGAAGACTGTTCGTGGAAAAATAGAAATTAACTACTTGTTCAAAATATAAATGAATATGAGTAACTCAATATTTTAAATTTCACCCCAATACCTGCCAGACTTTTTTTTTTTTTTTTTTTTTTACAGCTTGAAAATTGAATTTACGACAGGTGTGAGCTGACACACTGTGACAAAAAATGTAGCCAAACATTGGGACCAGCCACAGCTCTGGGGCCACTCAACTACACTGAGTGTTGAGTGTAACAAATAAATATATTTTCGTGCCATAGGATGTGGGGGCTCGAGCTAACTATTCAATCTAAACTAACTTTTTTTTATCTAAAATCAGCAAACAGCACCAACACAAACCATATAAATATTTTCATCATTTTCAGCAATTTTTTAAAGTGCCTAGTGCCCAGTACTGTCGCATAGTCATCCTTATCTTCTACAAACACTGGAGGTAGAAATTACTTGAAAAGAGAAGTTTGAAATGATTATCTAAAACTGGATTGCTCATTACAATTCACTTAAAGTTACAGAACAAAACACAGAAACAACTATTAGTATTTTGGAAGATATGCTAGATAACCCAAGGCAAACACTGATACTAGATTTGCAACAACCTATATTTGGTTTTCCCATTTTGACCTACATCAACTTTTGGCACATGATACTGGAGGAAGTAAATTTAGTCCAACAGTACCTACAGTCTCCATAATGACTTTGGATAAACGACTTGCCAAATTAAAAACCCTCAATGAGTTTTAGTGATGGAACGAACTGCAACTATAGACAATGCTGTTACTTTTGGCACTAAAAAATATAATGATCTGGACATAAATACCGACCAACAAGGAAGAAGGGAGGGGAGTAAAACAGTGCTGGGTGAACTAGCTCATGACAGTGGCTTATCAGTTCAAGAAGTAGTTCACAAATCATTTTTTGAATGCATTGTAGGAAGTGCTCCAACAATAAAAAAAAAAAGACAGCCATGAAGCAAATCACCAAAAATTTCCAAATTGTTGAAAGAAAATTTGTGCTTCAACCTTTCTATGACACACTCGCTGTACCATTGAAGAAATTGGTCAGAATTTACAATGAAATTGATGAGGAGGAGGTGCTTCAAGCAATAAAAAGTTATCATAGGCATCTAAGTGCAGCTGATACCAGTGTGGACACTGCTACTAGATGGGACAGCCCAAACAGCCTTCAATTTATAATTAAATAGAACTTCCAGGCACTGTTGCCCATAAAATCAGTTATAATACAATTATTTCATGACTATTTGTGTCTCAGCTGCATCATGCAAGAGAAGTTTTTCTAATCTGAAAGTAATAAAAAATTATCTTCGCTCTACGATGAAACAATAACAGCTAGTCAGTCTGTCCATTTTATCAACTGAAAGAAAAGTTTGAAATGAAATAGATTTTAATGAAGTTATTGAGAATTTCAGTAAAATAAAAGCATGAAAACATATACTATAATAATAATAACAACAACAACAAGAATAAGAATACCGATAATAACTGCTATCTTGTATCAAGGTTATGAAACTGATATTATTAATGTACAAGCTTTGTTTCCAGACATACAAAATAAAAGCTAATTTTCTTATTACATTCTTTATTAATTCTTTCCTATCTACTTAACGTTTTCTGTGGTAAATGCTGAATCATATTCTAAGTTTCTCAGCTGTATGTTTAAGTATGTATATTACAATTACTAGAGCATAAAGTGTTGTTGTTGTTGTTGTTGTGGTCTTCAGTCCTGAGACTGATTTGATCCAGCTCTCCATGCTACTCTATCCTGTGCCAGCTTCTTCATCTCCCAGTACCTACTGCAACCTACATCCTTCTGAATCTGTTTAGTGTATTCATCTCTTGGTCTCCCTCTGCGATTTTTACCCTCCACGCGTCCCTCCAATACTAAATTGGTGCCGGCCGCTGTGGCCCAGCGGTTCTAGGCGCTTTAGTCCGGAACCGCGCGACTGTTATGGTCGCAGGTTCACATCCTGCCTCGGGCATGGATGTGGGTGATGTCCTTAGGTTAGTTAGGTTTAAGTAGTTCTAAGTTCTAGGGGACTGATGACCTCAGATGTTAAGTCCTATAGTGCTCAGAGCCAGTTGAACCAGTTGAACTAAATTGGTGATCCCTTGATGCCTAAGAACATGTCCTACCAACCGATCCCTTCTTCTAGTCAAGTTGTGCCACAAGCTCCTCTTCTCCCCAATCCTATTCAATACCTCCTCATTAGTTATGTGATCTACCCATCTAATCTTCAGCATCCTTCTGTAGCACCACATTTCGAAAGCTTCTATTCTCTTCTTGTCTAAACTATTTATCGTCCATGTTTCACTTCCATACATGGCTACACTCCATACAAATACTTTCAGAAACAACTTCCTGAAACTTAAATCTATACTCGATGTTAACAAATTTCTTCAGAAACGCTTTCCTTACCATTGCCAGTCTACATTTTACGAGGGCAGTTCAATAAGTAATGCAACACATTTTTTTCTGAAACAGGGGTTGTTTTATTCAGCATTGAAATACACCAGGTTATTCCCCAATCTTTTAGCTACACAACACTATTTTTCAACATAATCTCCATTCAATGCTACGGCCTTACGCCACCTTGAAATGAGGGCCTGTATGCCTGCACGGTACCATTCCACTGGTCGATGTCGGAGCCAACGTCGTACTGCATCAATAACTACTTCATCATCCGCGTAGTGCCTCCCACGGATTGCGTCCTTCATTGGGCCAAACATATGGAAATCCGACGGTGGGAGATCGGGGCTGTAGGGTGCATGAGGAAGAACAGTCCACTGAAGTTTTGTGAGCTCCTCTTGGGTGCGAAGACTTGTGTGAGGTCTTGCGTTGTCATGAAGAAGGAGAAGTTCGTTCAGATTTTTGTGCCTACGAACACGCTGAAGTCGTTTCTTCAATTTCTGAAGAGTAGCACAATACACTTCAGAGTTGATCGTTTGACCATGGGGAAGGACATCGAACAGAATAACCCCTTCAGCATCCCAGAAGACGGTAACCATGACTTTACCGATTGAGGGTATGGCTTTAAACTTTTTCTTGGTAGGGGAGTGGGTGTGGCACCACTCCATTGATTGCCGTTTTGTTTCAGGTTCGAAGTGATGAACCCATGTTTCATCGCCTGTAACAATCTTTGACAAGAAATTGTCACCCTCAGCCACATGACGAGCAAGCAATTCCGCACAGATGGTTCTCCTTTGCTCTTTATGGTGTTCGGTTAGACAACGAGGGACCCAGCGGGAACAAACCTTTGAATATCCCAACTGGTGAACAATTGTGACAGCACTACCAACAGAGATGTCAAGTTGAGCACTGAGTTGTTTGATGGTGATCCGTCGATCATCTTGAACGAGTGTGTTCGCACACTCCGCCATTGTAGGAGTCACAGCGGTGCACGGCTGGCCCGCACGCGGGAGATCAGACAGTCTTGCTTGACCTTGCGGCGATGATGACACACGCTTTCCCCAACAACTCACCGTGCTTTTGTCCACTGCCAGATCACCGTAGACATTCTGCAAGCGCCTATGAATATCTGAGATGCCCTGGTTTTCCGCCAAAAGAAACTCGATCACTGCCCGTTGTTTGCAACACACATCCGTTACAGACGCCATTTTAACAGCTCCGTACAGCGCTGCCACCTGTCGGAAGTCAATGAAACTATACGAGATGAAGCGGGAATGTTTGAAAATATTCCACAAGAAATTTCCGGTTTTTTCAACCAAAATTGGCCGAGAAAAAAAATGTGTTGCATTACTTATTGAACTGCCCTCGTATATCCTCTCTACTTCAACCATCATCGGTTATTTTGCTCCCCAAATAGCAAAACCCCTTTACTACTTTAAGTGACTCATTTCCTAGCCTAATTCCCTCAGCATCACCCGACTTAATTCGACTACATTCCATTATCCTCATTTTGCTTTTATTGATGTTCATCTTATATCCTCCTTTCAAGACACTATCCATTCTGTTCAACTGCTCTGCCAAGTCCTTTGCTGTCTCTGACAGAATTACAATGTCATCGGCGAACCTCAAAGTTTTTATTTCTTCTCCATGGATTTTAATACCTACTCCGAATTTTTCTTTTGTTTACTTTACTGCTTGCTCAATATACAGATTGAATAACATCGGGGAGAGGCTACAACCCTGTCTTACTCCCTTCCCAACCACTGCTTCCCTTTCATGTCCCTCGACTCTTATAACTGCTATCTGGTTTCTGTACAAATTGTAAATAGCCTTTTGCTCCCTGTATTTTACCCTTGCTACCTTCAGAATTTGAAAGAGAGTATTCCAGTCACACTGTCAAAAGCTTTCTCTAAGTCTACAAATGTTAGAAACGTAGGTTTGCCTTTCCTTAATCTAGCTTCTAAGATTAGTCGTAGGGTCAGTATTGCCTCACGTGTTCCAATATTTCTACGGAATCCAAACTGATCTTCGCCAAGGTCGGCTTCTACCAGTTTTTCCATTCGTCTGTAAAGAATTCGCGTTAGTATTTTGCATCCGTGACTTATTAAACTGATCGTTCGGTAATTCTCACATCTGTCAGCACCTGCTTTCTTTGGGATTGGAATTATTATATTCTTCTTGAAGTCTGAGGGTATTTCGCCTGTCTCATACATCTTGCTCACCAGTACTGTTTTTGTCAGCCATTATATCTATATCATTTGTTTTTTTACAAAATGTATGCAACAAATACATCAATCTCTAAGCAGACCAGGGGCCTCATTAAGTTACACTGCCCTGGGCCTCCAGCAGCTTAATCTACCACTGTTCTGCAGTCAGGTCAGTAACAATGATTGCATTTACATTACCTCTATTTTGCTCTTCTTGGAATGGTACTTTCTTGACAGAAGGCCTTCCCCTTCCTGCAGGTCAAGCAAGTAAATTCTCCTCTTAAATTTTCCTGAATCAGGTTCTTCTTTGTGCCCACATGCTCTTTCTTCCAGCCTTGAGACAAAATTGCTGACAGGAAATTGGACACCTCCTCCATGTCACTCAATCATTTTTCTTCGGAGTTGAGCCACTCTTGGAGTTTCGGAATCATTTGCTGATCCTTGGGCACAGTGTCCCAGGACATGGAACTTCATCAGAAGGCTTCTGAGGATCTCTGCTGTGATTGCTACATCTGATGGTTTCACCCATGCCCTTGAGCTGACTTGAAATGTTCATGATTTTCACAATACGCCACAACACTGGATGACTCAGGCAAGTCATCAAAAATTTGAGTTGCGAGTACTCTATTGTGGTCAAAATGCAACACATGGCAGGAGCATTATCTTTTACCCTCAGTTTCCCACCAGATCACATCAAATCCTCAGGTTTTGCTCTGTGGCCACCCACCACATCTCTAATGGTGTAGGCATTCGACAAAGCCCTAATTTGAAATTTCCACAGCTAGAAATTCGATCTGTAGATTTCACAATGCTTCTTGTGATTCCTTCACCTGAATAGGCATAAAAATGAAGCAGAAGGCAATTCCAATCATGTATCAAACAAAAGATGTAAAAAACTTCTGTGCTGAAATTTTGCAATTAAACTGGGCCCATAACCTATTAAGATTTATGGAATTCAAATTCAGATATAGGAATATAAGTGAACACCTTCAATAGGTCTTAATACAAAGCAACAACCTTGAAACATCTAAAGAAATGCGACTGTGGCATTATCAGTATCTTAGGCAGTGAGATTTTAAAAGTGAAAATAGCATTTCAGTTTCAATAGTATCATGTCAGAAAAGGGCAACCTGAGTTTCTACATATGTGCCAATTTGTGGGCAGAAGCATTTCTATTTCAAAGGAATTTATTATATTTTAACTCAGCATAAGTTCAAGAATTGTGCAGCAAACCAATGTTAGGGATACTGGTCTGTAATTTTGCTTGTGTGCTCTTTTATCATCTTATATACAGGAGTTACCTGTGCTTTTTTCCAGTCACTCGGGACTTGGTGCTGGGCTAGTGATTCCTGATAAATGCAAACCAAGTACAGGGGGTGATAAATGCAAAACAAGTACAGGGGGGCAAGACCATAGAGTACTCTCTGTAAAACTAAACAGTGATTCCATACAGACCTGTCAACTTATTTGTTTTCAACTCTTTCAGCTGCTTCTCTACACCAGGGATGGCTATTAATAAGTCATCTATACAGGAGTTTGTGTGCTGGTAAAATGACGGTACATTTGTATGATCCTCCTATGTGAAAGATTTCTTGAATGCAAAATTTAAAACTTTAGGTTTCCTTTTGCTGTCTTCTACTGCACCAATAGACTGGTGAATGACAGACTGGAGAGAAGACTTTGAACCACTTAGCAATTTTATGTACGACCCAAAGTTTTCTCATGTTCTTCACAAGATCTTTTACTAAGGTATGATGGTGGAAGTAGTTGTATGTGTTACACATTGGCCTTTTTAAAGACATGAATTTCTGCTAACTTCTGTCTGTCATCATTTGCACATTATTTTTGAACTGAGAGTGCAACAGCCTTTGCTTTTGCAGCATTTTCTGAATTTTGTGGCGAGTGATGTGACTGCAGTGATACTCTCAGAATGTTGTAAATGGCTTATGAGTAAGTTCTGAGTGAATTCTTCTCCTATTACCTGAAGTAGCATATTTTACAACCATGATAAGATGCAATCGATTAATAGGATGATATATAATGTGGAAAGGAATGAAAGAGGAAGCTGCCTGGCAGAATTTTATACAGAGCAACAGTTAATCATTGCTACCACTTAGTTTGAGAATCATGAAGGAAGGCTACATATGTGGAAAAGATTTGGAGACATTGGAAGGTTCAGGATTCATTATGTAATGACAAGAAAAATTTTGGAACCAGATTTTAAACTGCAAGACATCTCCAGGGGCAGATGTGGACTAGGGGCAGATGTGGACTCTGATCACAATCTATTGGTTAAATACTGTAAATTAAAACTGAAGAAATTGCAAAAATGTAGGAAATTAAGGAGACATGATCTGAATAAGCTGGAAGACACAGAGGTTGTTTAGAATTTCAGAGGGAGCACTAGGCAACGACTGAGGGAGCATTAGGCAACAACTGAGGGTGCATTAGGCAACAACTGAGGGAGCATTAGGCAACAACTGAGGGTGCATTAGGCAACAACTGAGGGAGCATTAGGCAACAACTGACTGAAACGAGAGAAAAAAATACAGAAGCAGTTGAATGGTGTAGCGTACCATATGACTTTGCTAAAATGTTATGTTGTACTATGTCGATAGTACCAACAGGTGATTAGCAATGACGAAAATATTTTCTACTTGGTAAGATTGTATGTGCTTATTGCGCGTGGGAAATCATTTCTGTCCATGTTTGTAACTGGCTGGAGATGGATGCAGTGTTTCTATCAGATGGGGTGATTCTTGCTGTGATGATTTCTCCTTGCAGCTGACCCCCACCTTGGTGTTACACCATCCTCCATGGAGTAAGGATGCTCATGATAATCACTAATTACATCATGAGACAAAAGAAGTCTCATAACATAGGTAATACTGATTTATCATATGGCACAAGCATTATATGAGGTGTTTCTAAATTGTAAATGTTGGACAAATATAAGCAGATAAAATAAATATTTTGTTCTATCATTTTGTAGAATATGGAAGATAAGAGCACTTGCGTCCAATTTCCAGCACAAGACCAACTGCATCAGAAACAAAGTCAACGGAAAGAAGGAAGAGAGGAAAGAGAGAGAGAGAGAGAGAGAGAGAGAGAGAGAGAGAGAGAGAGGAAATTTACTAGTGTCAAGTTCATCATCTCAGACAAAATTATAACGTCTGAACCTGTCAACAACCCCCGAGATAAGCTATGAGAGATGAAATAGTAGAGGCAGCAGAGCATCAAATATGGAAAAAGACAAGGCCTAGTAGAAATCCTTGGATACCAAAGGAGATACTGAATTTAACTGTTAAAACAAGAAAATTGACAAATGCAGCAAATGAAGCAGACAAAAGGGAATACAAACACTGAAAAATTAGACTGACTAATCAGGAATGGTTCGAAGACAAATGCAAGGCTAAAAAACTTTGTATAACTAAGGGAAAGTTACAAGCAGCCTATAGGAAAATTAAAGAGGCTGCTGGACAAAAGAGAAACACATTTATGAATATCATCAGGAGCTCAAATGGGAAACCAGTATTTAGCAAACAAGGGAAAGCTGAAAGGTGGAAGGACTACACTGAGGAGCTATACAAGGGAAACAAACTTGGAGACAATACTGTAAAAAGGAAAGAGGAAGCAGATGCAGATGGAATGAGTGATTTCTCAGAACAACTGATAACCTTGGGACAGTCAGCCAGGATAAAACCACTGCACCTGGTGTGCAAGATGCACGAGATGGCAAAATACCCTCAAGACTTCAAGAAGTATATAACAATTCCATTTACAAAGAAAGCAGAGTGTAACCAAGGGTGTGTATCATTTTGCTGCCACTATTGATAATTATAAACCAATCCTTTGAGCAGAGTTATTTTCAAAATATATTGAATATGCTGAGATAAAATCACTATTCAAAGAGAGATCAACAGAAGGGCAGGGTGAATTACTGCCTTATCTATCTTCTGCTGGTCCTCTCCAAAGTGTCTGAAAATATCGCAGTCCAACAAATTCAAATATTTCTTACTATAAATGACAATTTTAAGAAAGGTTTGAATTCCAACAACGTAAGGCACTGTAAATACCATCAATGAGTTTACTCAAAAGATATGCTCTAAATTACATAGGGAAAAAAAATATAAAAAAACATGGAGGAATGTTCCGTGAACAGCTCCTTACTTCTCCATAAATTACACATATATGGAATCAGGGACACTGCTTTACAATGGTTTAACTCTTACTTAACAGATAAGAAACAATGAGTACACCTAACTTCAAATTCAAGCAATTACTCCGAAAACTGTGAAATTATTTCCCAAGAAGTCCTGCAAGTTTTGATATTGGGTCACTATCTGTTCCTTGTTAACCGTTGTCTAATGCTCCCTCTGAAACTCTCGACAACCTTTGGTTCCTTCAACTTAGCCAGGTCCCATCTCCTTAATTTCCTTCTTTTTCCAATTTCTTCAGCTTTAATTTACGTTTCATAGTGGTCAGAGTCCCTGGAAATCTTTTGAAAGCACAAGAGATATTGAATTTAATGGATGAAAGGAGAAAATTTAAAAATACAGCAAATGAAGCAGGGGACAGAAATACAAACGTTTAAAGAATGAGATTGAGAGGAAGTGCAAAAACGCTAAGCAGGAATGGCTAGAGGAGAAATGTGAGGATTTAGAAGCATACTGCACTGGAGGAAAGACATACCACCTTCAGGAAAATTAAAGAGGCCTTTGAGGAAAAGAGAAGCAACTTTGTGAATATCAAGAGCTCAAATGGAAAACCAATCCTAAGCAAAGAAGGGAAAGCCACAACATGGAAGGAGTATATAGCCGATCTATGCAAGAGAAATTAAATTGAAAGCAATAGAATAGAAAAGGAAGTGGGTGTAAATGAAAATGAGATGGAACATATGATACTGTGAGAACAACTTAACAGAGGTCTGAAAGCTCCAAGTAGAAATAAGGCCCCAGGGGCAGACGATATTCCATCAGAACTACTGATGACCTTGGGAGAGCCAGCCATGACTAAACTCTTCCATTTGGTGTGCAATATGTATGAGACAGGTAAAATACCCTCATATTTCAAGAAGAATGTAGTAATTCTAATTCCAAAAAAAGCAGTTGCCGACAGGTGTGAAAAAAACTGAACTATCAGTTTAATAAGTATTGGTTTCAAAATACCAGCATAAATCCTTTACTGAAGAATATAAAAAGTGGTAGAAGCCGACCTCAGGGAAGATCAGTTTGGATTCCAGAGAAATGTAGAAACATGGGAAGCAATACTGAAGCCTTCTCTTAGACGACAGATTAAGGAAAGGCAAACCTGTGTTTATAGCATTTGTACACTTAGTGAAAGCTTTTGACAAAGTTGACTGGAATACTCCCTTTTAAATTCTGGAGGTAGCAGAGGTAAGATGCGGGGAGCAAAAGCTATTTACAACTTGTACACAAACCAGATGGCAGTTATAATGCTCAATGGGCATGAAAGGGAAGCAGTGGTTGAGAAGGAAGTGAGACAGGCTCATAGCCTATCCCTGATGTTATTCAATCTGTACATTGAACAAGCAGTAAAGGAAATGAAAGAAAAATCTGGAGCAGGAATTAAAGTTCAGGGAGAAGAAATAAAAACTTTGAGGTTTATCAATGACATTGTAATTCTGTTAGAGACAGTAAATGACTTGAAGAGCAGCTGAATGGAATGGACAGCATCTCCAAAGGAGGGTATGAGATGAACAACAACAAAAGCAAAACAAGCATAATGGAATGCAGCCGAATTAAATCAGGTGATGGTATGGGAATCAGATTAGAAAACGAACACTTACAGTAGCAGATGAGTTTTGCTATTTGGGCAGCAAAATACCTGATCATGGCCAAAAGAGAGAGGATAGAAAATGTATAGTGGCAATGGTAAGAAAACTGTTCTGAAGAAGAGAAATTTGTTAACATTGAACATAGATTTAAGTGTTGAGAAGTCTTTTCTGACGGTATTTGTCTGGAGTGTAGCCTTGTATGGAAATGAAACATGGATGATAAACAGTTACGATACAAAGAAAATACAAACTTCTGAAATGTGGTGCTGCAGAAGAATGAAGAAGATTAGGTGTTTAGATCATATAACTAATGAGGAGGCACTGAAAAGAATTCAGGAGACAAGAAAGTTGTGGCACAGCCTCACCAAAAGAATGGATCGGTTGATAGGACTCTTCCTGAGACGTCAAGGAATCACCAGTTTAGTATTGGAGGGAAGTGTGGGAGGTAAAAATTGTAAAGGGAGACCAAGAGATGGATACAGTAAGCAGATAGAGAGAGATGCAGGTTGCAGCAGTTATTCAGAGATAAGTAGCTCGCACAGGATACAGCAGCATGGAGAGCTGCAACAAACCAATCTTCAGACTGAAGATGACCACCACCACCACCACCACCACCACCACCACCACAACAACAACAACAACAACAATTGTTCCTTTCTGCATAAATGACCTACCACTCGCTACTGATGCTCATTCAGTTTTCTTTGCTGATGACACATCTGTTCTAATTGAAAATGAGGTGCCTCAATAAAAAAATCTTGAAGCTTGGTTTCATCAAAATGGACACAAACTAAATGTCGCTAAAATTAAAATGACACAATTTAGATGGTTGGTTTGTGTGATTGAAGGGATCAGACTACTAGGGCCATCGGTCCCTTTTTCCATGAACTTGAAACTCCCACAAGGAATAAAAACAAACAATGGAGATGACAAGAGATGACACAGGACAAGAAAGACACAGACAGAGACCAGACACAAGCAATTAAAAACACTCCGAGTGCGACAGTGGCTGACAGACCATAAAAACCCCAGTCTAAAATCGTAGGCCAAAGGCCAGACTCAACACAAAAAAAAAGGACAATCACTTAGATCAAGCGATAAAAACCCCCTGCATGAATAAAACTCGAAACTAAATCTGCCATCGCAACGTCACCTGATAAAAGTGCAGGAAGCGTATCAGGCAGTTCAAACGTCTGCCTGCGCGGAGTTAAAGGCGAGCAGTCCAACAAGATGTGGACCACAGTCAAAGCTGACCTGCAGCGACATACAGATTGGTCCTCGTGGCGCAATAAACAGCTGTGCATTATCCAGGTGTGGCAAATGCGCAGCCGGCAGAGGACAACAGAGTCCTTGCGAGAGACCCGCAAGGAGGAGCGCCACGCACCGGTAGCCTCCTTGATGGCCCAAAGTTTGTTGGGTGAAGGCAGGGCACACCATTCTTCACCCCAGGTGCGAAGTACCTTCTGCCAAAAAACTGACCTGAGGTCACTCTCCAAAAGGCCAATCTCCAACGCTGGTGCACCAACAGCCTGTTTGGCCAGCGTGTCATTTCCCGGGATGCCTACATGACCTGGGGTCCGCACTAAGACCACAGAGCGGCCACAATGGGCAAGAGTATGAAGGGAATCCTGGATAGCCATCACCAGACAAGAGCGAGGGAAACACTGGTCGGTAGCTCGTAAACTGCTCAGGGAGTCACTAAAGATAACGAAGGACTCACCTAAGCAGGAGCAGATATACCCTAGGGTGTGAGAGATGGCAACCAGCTTGGCAGTGAAAACACTGCTGCCAGCCGGCAATGAGCGTTGTTCATAATGATCCCCTAGAGTAAGAGCATAACCGCCACGACCAGCAACCATCGAACCATCAGTGTAGACAACGTCAGAGCCTTTAAACGCGGCAAGGATTGAGAGAAAGTGGCAGCGGAGGGCCTCAGGATGGACTGAGTCCTCCGGGCCCTGTGCCAAATTGAGCCGAAGGCACGGACGGGGTACACACTACAGGGGTATACGCAGAGCGGCCTGCCAAAAAAAAAAAAAAAAAAAGGTAGAAGACGAAAAACCTCAAGCCCAAAGAGAAGAGCTCTGATGCGAACCGTGACCGTACACCCTGACCGGGGCTGCCGTTCCGGAAGATGGACAACCGACTGAGGGAACAGGAGACAATAATTGGGATGCCCGGGCAAACTACAAATGTGTGTAGCATAAGCAGCCAGTAATCATTAGTGCTGGAACCGCAATGGAGGGACACCTGCCTCCACAAGTATGCTGCTGACAGGGCTTGTCCAGAAAGCTCCAGTAGCAACTCAGATCCCGCTGTGAAGGACGGGGTCCAGCAACCGCAATGCGGAAGGGGATGACGAACCATAAGCCAGGCTCCCATAATCTAGATGGGACTGAATTAACTCCTGGTACAGCCTCAGTAGGGTGGACCGATCAGCACCCCAGCTGGTGTGACTCAAGCAATGAAGAGCATTAAGATGCCGCCAGCACGTTTGTTTAAGTTGCCAAATATGAGGCAACCAAGTCAACCGGGTATCGAAAACCAATCCCAAAAACCAATGTGTCTCCACCTAAGCAAGAGGTTCGCCGTCAAGATAAAGCCGTGGCTCAGGGTGAACAGTGCGTCGCCAGCAGAAATGCTTAACGTAGGTCTTGGCAGCCGAAAACTGGAAGCCATGCACTACAGCCCAAGACTGCGCCTTTCAGATAGCGCACGCCCTGCAGCTGCTGTTCAGCAGCTGCAATGCCAGTGGAGCTATAATATAGGCAGAAGTCGTCAGCATACAAGGAAGATGAGACAGACGTTCCCACACTGCAGCAAGCCCGTTAATTGCAATCAAAAAGAGGCAGACACTTAAGACAGATCCTTGCGGTGCCCCATTCTCCTGAACTCGGGAGGAACTATGGGAGGCTGCAACTTGCACATGGAAGGAACGAAGCAACAGAAAATTTTGTATGAAAATCAGGAGCAGACCCCGAAGACCCAAACCATGAAGCTTAGAGAGGATGTGATGTCGCCATGTCGTATCTTATGCCTTCCGCATGTCAAAAAAGACAGTGACCAGATGTTGATGGCAGGCAAAGACCGTATGGATGGCAGACTCCAGGCACACCAGATTATTGGCGGCAGAGCGGCCCTTACAGAACCCACTCTGAGACGGAGCCAGAAGGCCCCGAGACTCAAGTAGCCAACTCAACCTCTGGCTCACCATGCCTTCGAGCAACTTGCAAATAATGTTGGTGAGGCTAATGGGGTGGTAGCTGTCCTCCTCCAGTGGGTTCTTGCCAGGTTTCAACACGGGGATTACGACGCTTTCCCGCCATTGTGACAGGAACTCACCCCCAACCCACATACGGTTGAAAAGGTCTAGGAGGCATCGTTGGCAGTCCACCGAGAGGTGTTTGAGCATCTGACAGTGGATGCAATCTGGCCGGGAGCCATATCAGGGCAAGCATCTAGGGCACTTTGGAATTCCCACTCACTGAATGGGGCATTGTACGATTCAAAGTGGCGCGTGTGAAATGAAAGGCTCCGACGTTCCAACCGTTCTTTCAAGTAGCGGAAGGCCAGTGGGTAATTCGCAGAAGCGGAACTCTGAGCAAAATGCTCCGCTAAGCGATTTGCAATTGTGTCGAAGTCAGTACAGACTGCTCCATTCAGTGAAAGCACAGGTATGCTGACGGGGGTCTGATAGCCATAGAGTCACCTAATCTTGGCCCAAACCTGCAATGGAGAGGTACGAAGGCCAATGGTGGAGACATACCTTTCCAGCACTCCTGCTTGCGTTGGCGAATGAGGCAGCGGGCTCATGCACAGAGCCGTTTAAAGGCAATGAGGTGTTCCAATGAGGGATGCCGCTTGTGACGCTGGAGTGCCCGCCTGTGATCTTTAATCGCCTCAGCGATCTCGGGCGACCACCAAGGCACAGTCCTCCGCCAAGGGGACCCAGAAGAATGGCAGATTCTGCGGCAGTAACAATGCCGGTGGTGACTAAGTGAATCACCGCATCAATGGCGTCATTGGAAAGAGGCTCAATTGTGGCAGTGGAGGTGAACAAGTCCCAGTCAGCCTTATTCATAGCCCATCTGCAGGGGCGCCCAGAAGAGTGACGCTGCGGCAGTGACAGAAAGATCGAAAAGTAGTCACTACCACACAAGTCATCATGCACACTCAACTGGACAGATGGTTATAGGCTAGGGCTGCAGGTCGAAAGGTCGATGGCTGAGTATGTGGCATGCACCACACTGAAATGTGTGAAGGCAACAGTATTTAAAAGAGAAAGGTCGAGCTGTGCCAATACTTGCTCAATGATGCTGCCACGGCCTGTTGCCACTGATCCACCCCACAGAGGGTTATGGGCTTTGAAGTCGCCCATTAACAGAAAAGGTGGCGGCAATTAGGCTATCAGCGCAGACAGGACATGCTGCAGGACATCACCATCCGACGGAAGATAGAGACTGCGGTCAGTAACAGCCTGAGGTGTCCGCACCCAAACAGCAACAGCCTCTAAAGGTGTTTGTAGAGGGACAGACTTGCTGTAAAGGGAGTGAAGGATGTAGATGCAGGCACCACCAGGTACCCTCTAATAAGCTGCCCGGTTCCTACAATAACCCCGATAGCCACAGAGGGCGGGGGTTCACATTGCCGGAAACCAATTTTCCTGAATAGCAATGCAGAGGAAAGGGTGAAGGCTGAGAAGTTGTCAGAGCTCAGCAAGATGGTGGAAAAAACCGCTGCAGTTCCACTGGAGGATGACACTGTCCATGGTCGAGAAAGGCATGAAGAGACTGATGAGACAGATTATGCCACTGGGTCACCTGCTGCCAATGATTGAGTACCTGTGAGAGTGACATCCATTGTGTCTGAGAGTCCAATGAGATCTGGGTCCTCAGCAGACGCCAGAATCTCTATCTCACATTCAGACACACAGCTTGTACGTTGCGGTGGGGTGGGTGCCACTGCAAGTTCCTTCGTCTTAGAGGTCTCCTTCTTGGACTTTTCTTGCTGCTCCTTGAGTTTCACTGGCTGGGAGGGCTTCACTGATTCAGTCTCCGGGACAGAGGAGGATCGCGAAGCCCTATGACCAGCTGCTTGTGGGCACTGCCGGGCGTCATCCTTCCCACTTGTGAAAACCTGGGAAGGGAGGGACCCAAGGGACCCCTTGCGAGCGAGAGGAGCCGAAGAAGTTGGACACTTCTCCGGCTTAGAAGCGGGGATGGACGTCCTCGATGTGTGTGTGTGTGTGTGTGTGTGTGTGTGTGTGTGTGTGTGTGTGTGTGTGTGTTGCTCCCAAGGTAGCTGGTGCAGGAGCAAGAGGGTGGATAGTGCCCCCCATGGGCAAGGGGGCATGTAGAGTTGTACGGCTCGGTGAGCCAACTGGAATTTGCTGAAGTGATGGGGCTATCATGGTTGTCACTGCAGTGGCATATGAGGAAGTCATTTGCACAGGATTGAGTCGTTCGTATTTCCTCTTAGCCTCAGTATAGGTCAGCCGGTCCAGGGTCTTATATTCCATGATTTTCCACTCTTTCTGTAAGATCCTGCAGTCTGGCAAAAATAATACCCTGGACCACATTTAAACTCTTATGTGGTGTGATGGTAATTGAAACATCCCCCAACTTGTCACAAGCAAGTAACCTTTGTGACTGGGCGAGGATGCCGTTTTTATCAATACTGACCCAGAGCGCATTTTGGACAAGCCCTCCACCTCTCCAAACTTGTCCTCTAAATGTTCTACGAAGAATTGAGGCTTTGTTGACATGAAAGATACCCCATCAGCTCTCGTACAAACTAGGAACTGGGACAAATAAGTGTCACTGGATCCTGAGCCTCACGCTCCTCCCACGGTGTGGCCGGGGAAGGGAACAATTTGGGATCGTATTTCTGAGCACTGAATTGTACCCAAGAATGCTTAGAGACTGCTGGCGGCTGGCCACTAGCAAGAGATGATGTACCACGCTTCATTGCAGGTCATCCGCCCTGATGCCACCCACTCCGACCAAGGGCCCTCCCCACGGGTGCCACCCAGCCTCAGCAAGGGCCACCTGGCAGGATGGCCATTGCCAGGAGTCCTGATGCCTCAAGGAAACAGGCATCTACTCATTGGCATATGTGGGGAGTTAACAGTGCGGGCATCAGCAGAGCGATCCCTGAGTTGTCAGGGGGCTACAACCAACAGGGTACAGGGCGGCCCCACCACAACGGATTGGTTACAGTGCTGGATATTGGGTGGCAAATGGTCCATGGTCATCGACAGCGCAGTAAGCGACACTGCAGAGTGCATGGGGGAAATCGCACCCAGAAATGTATCCTCGCCCAAGAGATGGAGAGTGAGCGGGGCTGCAATGCAACGACGAATAAGCTGGCTAAAGGTCTCAATATATGATGAACACAATGCACCATGAAAGGCGCCCTTCCCCAATTGCCTCGCTCTTCTGAAGAATTTGGAAATATGGAGGTCAAACCCAAGAGGAGACCATCACATATAGGCTAAAACGTTTGTGACTCCTTTTAGTCACCTCTTACAACAGGCAGGAATACCGCAGGCCTATTCTAACACCCGAACCCACAGGGGGGTGATGCAATTGAGACTGAACCATTAAACAGAGAGAAATGAAAATAACTTCCAATCACCAGGATATCAGACAAGTAAACCATGTAATATTCTTAGGCCTAGATCTTGATGAAAATTTAAACTGGGAGTACACTTTGACTACTTGGCAAATAAACTGAATGGCTTATCATTTGTAATGTGTATTTTGTCATGTGCCATAAACCCAGACACCAGAAAGACAGTCTATCACTGCCACTTTGATTTGGTTATTCATCATGGTATAATCTTCTGGGAAGTTCAGCAAATGTCACAAGACTCGCAGTATTATAAAAGAAAACAATTAGAAACATGGGATGCCAACCAACAGGTATACTGCTGACCAGTGTTCAAAGCTTTAAAACCATTACCCATTCACTCCCTTCACATATATGAGGTGCCGACTGTCTTATACGAAAAGACGTATATTCTTGACACTTTCTGTTTTCACCACAACTACAGCACTCACTGCAGAAATAAATTTAAACTTTTGACACACCATTTAAAACTCTATGTCCAAACACTACAGTTTTGGATTAAAATTTTACAATAAAACAAAAGGAAGTAGGCCTAACATATTTAATATGAAGATTGGTTCACTGGAAAAATTTCTCTTTACTCTTCTGGTGAAAAAGTGGTGGTGTTCTATTGAATTCAATGAGGGCAGTTTCACAGTTTGGATGACATATTTTGTGTAATGAAAACTATAGTAAGTATTTGTGTAGGTGTATCTCAGAAAAGTATATAAAATAAACTTTTGTATTTCTCCTAATAAAATATTCTTATTTGTAAAACTGGACATGTTTCCTACACATCCGATCAAATGGTGTGAAAATTGCATGCAATGAGATGAACAAATCACATTTCACATGAATACACTGATAAGTGATATGTTGTTGAAAACAAGTACAGATACATTATTCTATGCTTTTAGACGTGTAGAATAGGTATGGTGTAAAGATTACATGACAGGACAAAACCTCCTGGAATGCCAAAACTCTACCTCTAGGAGCAGAACGAACAACAGAATTTTGTGGACTGCCTATGTGTTATGGACTAGCTTTACCTAGACACTCAGGGGTACAACATAAGCAGTAAGCAGATTACATAAAACACGGACCCATGCAAGAGCAGGTGTACGCAAGTAACCATTGGAGTCCAAGTGCATAAATGAATCAGCTTTTCCTACTGTCTGTTCACAGCACATGTATGTAGTTTTCGGAATGAGCCATGATTAGAATTATACAAACTATAGAGAGACTTGCCATTTCTAAATATCCCAGAGTGTACGTTCTAGCTAGCTTTTATCAGTAACCAAATTCCTCTGATGAGAAGATGTATTGCCGTGGAGCAGTGTGTTGTGATGCTAAGGAACTTCAGGACATAGTGATCCACTTTCTGCTCCAAAAGCTTGCACCTGATGACA
The DNA here is from genome assembly GCF_023898315.1 of Schistocerca nitens. NCBI lineage: Eukaryota > Metazoa > Arthropoda > Insecta > Orthoptera > Acrididae > Schistocerca > Schistocerca nitens. The sequence goes on from NC_064617.1 coordinate 692,689,754, forward strand.
GTCCATCTGGAAATTGCTCCACACACAACATCAGTGTGTTGCAAGACTTTGGTAATGTTATATCAACACCGCCTTATGTCAATTGGCTGTGGGTGCCACCATCACCAGAGCAGCTTGCCATCTGTTGCAGCAATGTGATATGGAGGGTGGCACTGGGGCAGTGATGAGTCAACTCTGCTATGTGACACTACCACCAGCGGCAGCTGCCAAACAAACACTGGAAAGCCATCTCCATTATCAGCCCACTACTCATAAGCTGAAGTCCAGAGTCTGGAACACCTTGCTGCTCCACCTCCACACTGCTTCCTAATGCTGTGGATGATGTCTGCCAGTGACAGATAAGCCACAGTTGTACCACCAGTCCCAATCTTAGCAGGAGGGGGGTCAGAACTGCCAAGCAACCACACTACCTACCAGCAGTCAAGTTACTCTGGACCACTACATAATGAAATAGTTTATTACAATGCACCATCTTCCAAAAGCAGTTTGCATCAACAGAGAACATTTACAAAAGTTTGAAATTAAAGGTTATTCTGAAACTTTTCTTTAATGTGAACAAATCAATTAATGTACGATGGTCATTCATAAAATAAAGAACATTTTTTCCTACAGTAATTTTTATTTAATAAAATTAAATGAAACTGTATTCTACATACAACATTTTGATACACAAGCTACCTTTCTACGTAGTCACCATTCAAATTGGCACTCCTTGTACCATTTTACCGGCTTTTCTATGCCATCTGCATACTCAGTTGCCACCAATCTTTTGAACAACTGATTAACAGCTTCTTTAAGTTCATCACCACTTCCACAGTTTTGTCCATTCAAAAAAATCTTTCAAGTTTGGGGAATATTTGATGATCACTTGGGCTAAGTCCGAACTGTATGGTGGATGTAGAAACATCTCCCACTGAAACCGCTGTAGCAAGTCCTGTGTCACTGACTGCATGCGGGCTTGTATTATCGTGAAGGATGATGACTCCACTGGTTAGAACTCCATGCTAGCTGTTTTTAATGGCGTGGCAAAGTCATTGAAGAATCCGACAGTAGGCTTCTGAAATTTACGATCTCACTTCTAGGCACGTAGTCAATGAGCAGGACACCGTTTCGATCCCAAAATGCTGAAGCCATAATCTTTCTGGGGCTCAAAATTTGTTTTGCTTTTTTGGTTTCATTTGGGATTGTGAGTGATGGCATTCCATTAATTGGCACTGTTTTTAGAGTGAAATGTGATATCCAAGTCTCATCAGCAGTGACAATGTGATCAAAAAAATCCATCACCATCATTTTCAGAGTGAGTGAGATATGTCAATACAGCTGTCATTCATTTTGTTTTGTGTTCATCTGATAAAATATGAGGAACCCACCTGAGACACACTTTTTATAGCTCAGATCTGCACTAACAATCTCATAAAACATAGTTCTTGAAATGTGTGGAAAAATGAGTGGAGTCCACTAATTGTGAAGTGCCTATCTTCTTGGATTTTTGTTTCAATCCTTGCTCTGAGCCCGTCAGTCAACAATGAGGGCTGACCCCAGCGATGTTTGTCTTGAATTATCTTTCATCTGCCAGTAAACACGATATACCACTTCTGAATTCACGTAAATCTCATTTATTTGTTTATAAATTTTGATGGTACTGAGTTTTTGCTCATTTAGCTGATAACAATGCACATCTAATACTTGGTGGAATTGTCAATTTTGTCACACATTTTAAAGTCACACAATTAAGCAGTAAGTGACCACATTGGATCTTAGCTGCCACCATACTGAAGCGGATGAGTACCAATGTCAGTGTCGGTCAGCAGTGGTACTGGGGAGATGCGATTATGTGTCAAAACAAAATGTCCTTTACTTCCTGAATGATCCTTGTAACTAGGTGAAAATTCCCTTTGCATAGTTTGAATATGGAGATAAGAGAACCACTTGTATGAACATCAAGAGTTCAGATGGAAACCCAGTTCTAAGCAAAGAAGGGAAAGCAGAAAGGTGGAAGGAGTATATAGAGGGTCTATACAAGGGCGATGTACTTGAGGACAATATTACGGAAATGGAAGAGGATGTAGATGAAGATGAAATGGGAGATACGATACTGCGTGAAGAGTTTGACAGAGCACTGAAAGACCTGAGTCGAAACAAGGCCCCCGGAGTAGACAACATTCCATTGGAACTACCGACGGTCTTGGGAGAGCCAGTCCTGACAAAACTCTACCATCTGGTGAGCAAGATGTATGAGACAGGCGAAATACCCTCAGACTTCAAGAAGAATATAATAATTCCAATCCCAAAGAAAGCAGGTGTTGACAGATGTGAGAATTACCGAACGATCAGTTTAATAAGCCACAGCTGCAAAATACTAACACGAATTCTTTACAGACGAATGGAAAAACTGGTAGAAGCCGACCTTGGCGAAGATCAGTTTGGATTCCGTAGAAATGTTGGAACACGTGAGGCAATACTGACCTTACGACTTATCTTAGAAGAAAGATTAAGGAAAGGCAAGCCTACGTTTCTAGCATTTGTGGACTTAGAGAAAGCTTTTGACAATGTTGACTGGAATACTCTCTTTCAAATTCTAAAGGTGGCAGGGGTAAAATACAGGGAGCGAAAGGCTATTTACAATTTGTACAGAAACCAGATAGCAGTTGTAAGAGTCGAGGGACATGAAAGGGAAGCAGTGGTTGGGAAGGGAGTAAGACAGGGTTGTAGCCTCTCCCCGATGTTATTCAATCTGTATATTGAGCAAGCAGTAAAGTAAACAAAAGAAAAATTCGGAGTAGGTATTAAAATCCATGGAGAAGAAATAAAAACTTTGAGGTTCGCCGATGACATCGTAATTCTGTCAGAGACAGCAAAGGACTTGGAAGAGCAGTTGAACGGAATGGATGGTGTCTTGAAGGGAGGATATAAGATGAACATCAACAAAAGCAAAACGAGGATAATGGAATGTAGTCGAATTAAGTCGGGTGATGTTGAGGGTATTAGATTAGGAAATGAGACACTTAAAGTAGTAAAGGGGTTTTGCTATTTGGGGAGCAAAATAACTGATGATGGTCGAAGTAGAGAGGATATAAAATGTAGACTGGCAATGGCAAGGAAAGCGTTTCTGAAGAAGAGAAATTTGTTAACATCGAGTATAGATTTAAGTGTCAGGAAGTCATTTCTGAAAGTATTTGTATGGAGTGTAGCCATGTATGGAAGTGAAACATGGATGATAAATAGTTTGAACAAGAAGAGTATAGAAGCTTTCGAAATGTGGTGCTACAGAAGAATGCTGAAGAATAGATGGGTAGATCACATAACTAATGAGGAGGTACTGAATAGGATTGGGGAGAAGAGGAGTTTGTGGCACAACTTGACCAGAAGAAGGGATCGGTTGGTAGGACATGTTCTGAGGCATCAAGGGATCACCAATTTAGTATTGGAGGGCAGCGTGGAGGGTAAAAATCGTAGGGGGAGACCAAGAGATGAATACACTAAGCAGATTCAGAAGGATGTAGGTTGCAGTAGGTACTGGGAGATGAAGAAGCTTGCACAGGATAGAGTAGCATGGAGAGCTGCATCAAACCAGTCTCAGGACTGAAGACCACAACAACAACAACAACAACAACTACAACAACATAGTTTGAATATAACATCAGGAATGATAAAGTGTCAAGTAACTTTGTATGGTTATTTGAATATTGTGGTGAATAAGGAAACATAGTTCTCTGAGAGGATTATGGAGATAAGGTTTTCTTCATATCGTATGGATATGAGTAATGTACCTTGTGCTACGACACAGACTCTTGGCAATGATACTTAAGCTAGCTGCACTTGTGGTAGCAATGTTGTACTCTAGAAAAGTACATAAGTGCAGGAGTAAAATTTTGTTAGAAACTGACTGAGACATCTCATTGTGCACTCTGCATCTGCTTGGTACACAATGGGGTCATAACAGAATGTCCACATGGAGAACTGAAGTAAAAAACAAGCTGGGAGTTCATTTCATCAGACTATTCGAAAGGGAAGCCACGAATAACTGATTCAGCATTTTAACCCTGAAAAACCCTGAAGCAAAACACTTGATCAGATGAGAGTGCGCACATGCACATGTGTGTGCTCTGTCTCCCTCAGGCTCATTTTGAGGCCATTACATCTCCTTCACAGATTCTGATGGAAGACAAGCTCTATTAAGTTGCAGGATACTCTGGTGAACACAAGTGTCTAGAAGCTGCCACCAACTTGGATTCCACGACTTCAAGTCCTCAATCATCCGGCTGTGGAGGGGACTTCTGCTCTGCAAGCCACAGACTTGACAGTCACAATGATGACTGACTGAGGATGGGGCCAGGCCAATCTTCTGTGGCTGTAGAATCGATCTGTCCACCTGAAAGCTATTTAACTTGGGAACTGGCGGTCTGTGGCACCACTATTGGGGAAGAACAAGTACTGAAATACTGGTAGTATCTTGGGATTGCAACTCGGGTTGTCCCTCGTGTTGTTGTTGGGTCTTTCATCAACACACCATCTCAACAACCAGCTGTAGACTACAGCGGTATGCAGTATTCTGGGATTGAGCCTAAGCACAGTTTCACTCATCGAGAGTGCTAAGGTTCAGACAGGTATCCACAACCAGTGTAGGCTGTGGAGACACATGGCCAACACCCCCTCCTATGGGCCATGGCACTGAACACAGGCAATGCTAATACCTGTGCTTAGCGAGTCCTTCATCACACAATGATGTACTGCTTTGCACTTTCAAGGAGTGCAGACTCAGCATTGTCACTACTAAGCAGCTCTGGAAAGAAGACTGAATGATTGTTAAACTCTCACCAATAAATAACTATTAACTGAATGATGTTTTATTATGTGTTAGACACATGGCAAATGTACTTTGATTATTTTAATCTAATCTGAAAATCCCTACCAGTTTGTCAAATACATTATGCTGCAGTTGTCACATGTAATTTTATTTAATGGTTCTGTTTTGTGTGTGGTGTGTCTTATAATATTTTAATATTGTTTTCTGTGGAAATATTTGGCAGCACTACACTCTATGATGATGATGATGAATAAGAAGAAGAAGAAGAAGAAGAAGAAGAAGAAGTAGTAGTAGTTTGTTCCTTTGTGTGAAGTTCTTTGTCATTTGCCATACTATTCTCTTGCTCTCAGCCCTACTGTATCCTTTGGACTTGCTTTAGTTATGTTCTGGGCTGGTTATACTAATAAATTGACAACTTTGGCCCTAAAAAGCAGTGGAGCTCAAAATACTAGATACAGAGAGCAGGTTAAAATCCAAAATAACAACAGTGAGATTTTTTGGCAAAATCTTAGCATGTATAGAGAGGATAGACTAATGAGAAGTAAAAATGGTTGTGGTTGCACTGGTGGTGGTGGCGGTGGCGGCGGCCTGTGGTGTGTGTGTGTGTGTGTGTGTGTGTGTTTCCAAGAAGGTAGAAAACTAAAATCCAGAGAAACTGAAGTTACGTGAGATATTATCTGGGCAAAACTCAGTATCAAAGGTGGGCGCGAACTTACTTTGGATCCTTTTACTGACCATTGCTCAGCTCAAGATGTAATGGAAAGCTTTAGAGAAAATATTAGTTCACTATTAAGTATGTTTCTAACATGCTGTCATTAATGAGGGAGATTTAAATCATCAAACAATCAATTGAGATAATTAAAGTTTTGTTAAGTGGTGGGCATGACAACCTGCAAAGCATTACTAAATGCCTCCTCTGAAAACTACCAGTTTGGAAGTCTACTCTGACAGAAATTTATTAGATCTAATGGAAACAAATAGACTTGATCTCTGAGGATTTTGATGAAGTTGGTATCAATGAACATGAGACAGTTGTAGCAACAGCTATTACCAAAGTACTAGGGGTGACTAAAGCAAGTAGAAATATTTATATGTTCAACAAAATAGATAAAGAGGCATGAGGAACTTGAAACATTGACAGGAGTCTGTAGAGGAATTGTAACAGACATTTAGAAAAATACACTAAGGAGACAAAGGTCATGGGGTGCCTCCTGATATCATGTCCAGCCTCCTTGTTGAGTGCACAATGTGGCATGGACTTAACAAGTTGTTGGAAGTCCCCTGCAGAAATACTGAGCCATTCTGTCTCTAGAGCTATCCATAATTGTGAAAATGTTGCCAGTGCAGGAGTTCGTGCATGAACTTACATTTAGATTATGTCTCATAAATGTTCGATGGGATTCATGTTGGGCGATCTGGATGGCCAAATCATTTGCTTGAGTTGGCCAGAATGTTCTTCAAACCAATCATAAACAATTGTGACCCAGTGAAATGGGACACTGTCACCCATGAAAATTCCATTGTTTGGGAACATGATGTCCATGAATGGCTGAAAATGGTCTGCTAAATGAAACATGTTTGGCTGTCAAAAGAGCAATGTGTGTAGCCTTCAAATTCTAATGTAGCAGAATGTTACTGTAAGATCTCACATAACCCAAAGAAATTCTAGCCATACGTAATGGTGGTCAGTGGCACCAAAGAAGTGTCCAGACACTCATGGCTGACAAAGGCATTGAAAAATGAGGTATCAAAGCAAAAACAGAAATACTAAACTCCATTTCCAAACACTCCTTTACAAAAGAAAATCCAGAAGTGTCATCCAAGCTTAATTCTAGAGCCACTGCAAAGATTAATGGTGTATATATTAGTCAAGTGGCTTTAAGAAGCAGCTTAAATCCCTAAGACAAAGTTCCAGGACCCAATGGAATACTTATCACATTCTGTACAGAATTTGCAGCCATGTTGCCCCCCCCCCCCTTTTTTTTAACCATAATATACCCTAGACCACTCTCACAAAACAAAGAGTCTCTTAAATGGAAGAAAGCACCAGTCTGCAAGAAAAGCATCTGCAATGATCCACAAAACCAGCTGGACAACTTATCTTGTTAACAGCAAATTTGTTGATGGCAACCAAAATTATAAGTTTTGCATTTTTGGTTTCCGAATTTAAGAGCAAGTAATCTAGTTTCAACTATGATTCCATTCCAGGAACTTGAGACAATATGTGCACAATACAACAAAATGTTTGAACCTATATTAGTCTGTGATAGTAGGTTTTGAAATGCACATATCATTGAAACAATAAACATAACTTAAGTTGCACAGAGCACATCCAGTGCCACATGCCAAGCACAAGCAAGTCAAGGTAGAAATAGATAGCTTACCAAGCACGGGAGTAATATCCACACATCTTAATATATATGGGCATTGCCAATGGCAGTTATAAGAAAAGCCCAATGTGTCAATAAGTACACATAATGAATTAAGTCACCCATTAATGCACAATCAAACATAGATTTGTTTCCATCCCTAGACCAGAGGAGATGCCAGCTAAATTGGCTGGGGGTTATCATTTTTCTAAGACAGATCATGCTCACACTTATTTGCAGTTGCCTGTAGATTATGAAATTAAGTAACTTTTAGTGACTATATTTTAGATTAACCATGAACAACTGATTTAGGATATCCCCAATTGCATAAACTATTTATATGATTGCATGAGGGGCCACCAGAAGCAGTAATTACAACATCTACGAGCATTATTTCAGGAACTTCAAACCTATGGCTTGCTTTACTGCCTCAATAAATTATTTTTTGAAAGCACAACTTAAAATATCTGTCACACTTAGATAATAAAGAAGGGCTAACAAACTCACAGGACCATGTGGATGCAATTTCCACTCCATATGAAATTAAAGGAACTGCAGTTCTTAGGTAAAAGGGTCATTCCATATCAAATCACCCAATAAAAAATAAATTTTACACCTACCTCCTGAGATTTTCATGAAATTTGGCTCAAATGGTTCTAATACCATCCTGACAACACCTGCAATTTTTTTTGCTGTATCTCTTACAGTTTTTTTATAAATTTTTAAAGTTTTTATGTTTTGCGTTTTCTGAACCTTCGGAAGTGGTCAATTTAATTTGTATTCAAAACTTTAAATTTGCTTATCTTAAAAACTCTTTTAGATAACATCATGAATTTTTGCAGCAAGTTTATTTATTATACATATTTGAAGATAAAAATGATGCTATTAAAATATATTAATATTTTCTATGAAAAAAAATATATGTATTTTTTTTTCTTTTTTTCTTTTTTTAACGGATGTTTTGTTTTATAAGAATTGCAATATCTAGAGTCTCAGACCTGATAGAATGCTCAAATTTGTTTTAATTTACTCTTAAACATATAGGCTATTTGATAAAACAAAAATAATGATGGCTTTTTAACATGTTTATTAATTATAGTAGATTACATTAGAATTATGTACAAAGATACTTACGACACTTATGTATAACCCAACTGATTGCTTGAAACATTGAATTTTTTGAGTAATTTTGTCTTTTTAATAAACATTAATGCTGATTCAAACTGTTTTTCCACTTCATCCAAGAGCTTTCAGTTCTTTTGATACAGTCTTTTTTGAAGTAATACATTCTCCCAGTGCCACTTGATTGAGGTGCGTCTACTACACAGACTGCGTGCTCCAAAGGCACTATGCAGGAATCTTCTCTTTCAGGCCAATAAAATGATGCAGCAGGTCCTGAAGGATGTAGAAACAGAATTTCTGCATCTTCTTCATCATTGAATATTGTTTTTACCAGTCCAAAGTACCAGTTACCATCATAATTTGCAGCCACATAGCTATTTATGGATGGTTCAACACGAACCCAATCAGAAGAAGAATGGAAAGAAAAGACTAAGGAGGGTTTTACACTATCTGTAGTCCTAATTTCAAGGTTGTTTGTTGGAAGTGGTTTGAAGTTATGAAAACTTCTTGTTCCAGGAATGGTTCGGGTTGCTGAAAAACGTTTTTCTAGTTTTAACCATAGCAAATCAGCTTCTTTTTTGTCAATAAAGTGAAAATGAATGTTTTCAATATTTTTTTCACAAAACTTATACACATCGATTGCTGTCATTATTTGTTCTTTGTCTGAAAGCTGTAGACTGGCTTTCCTTAAAATTCTTTTAATAGTTCCTCCTAGGCCATCACAAATTGACTTCCCATGACTTGTTGCAAAAAAAGTGTGTTGGGCCTTCAAATTAGTCTCTCAAGTGTTCAGTCAAATTTTTAAAACTGTTTCTATTTTCGTACTGCCCAGCACAACCATCTGTAAAGTAGTGAACTGAGTCAATGTCAGTATGATGTAATGACAGCGACTTTGTAATTTCTTTTTGTACAAAGTTAACAAAACCAGTGTCATGTTCTTCGTCATCACTAATAAAACAGTGGTTGGAAACAAAAACATTGTTTTCCTCATTTCTTAGAAAAACTCCAACTGGGTGTAGAGTACAACCACCTCTATTCCAGTGGTAACTTTGGATCTCATTTTGTATAACAAAGGAATAATTTTCGCTGAAATCCATCACAATAATTGCTGTTTTGGGTGGTGGGTCTTCTTTCAATCTTTTAAAGGCTGCTGATTGGGATTTTGCTATAAACAAGTTCGGGATGAGCTTTTCCAATGACCTAACCAATAAAGAAATGTAGTCTTCAACACTGATAGACTGTTTGACCATTTCTGCCCTGTCTGTGTTAACCCACTGACTGATTACAATTTCTTCTTCTAAATCATAATATTCACTTAGTTTTTCAGTTAAGCACTCTGTTAGTGCAGTATTTGCAGGACAGCTGTTGCAATGATGTAGCATGCAGTTTTGGTTTTCTGTGTTGCACACAAGCATCTTAATTAGGTCTTTATAAGATTCTTAAATTTTCACAGCATCCAGTAATAGTTTAACATTCTGGTGGATACTGCATACACATACAGTGTGTGTGCCTGCAGCACCAGCAAGGATACACCATTTAGGTCTCAAGAAACAAAATTTTGAAAATCCTACTTCTACCTCGGGATTCTCCTATTTGAAATAATAATAGAGTTCTATCAAGTTACACAAAATGAGTCTTTTTTGCATGTACACATTTTCTTGAACACTTACTTTGTCTTTCGTTCCAGGTAGCACTCTGGAACTTTCATCCTTTTCATAAAAATCTGTTATAAGTCTTACTGTATTTTCAGAAAGAGTTTTACCTTTTTTTGGACCAGGAGTTTCCAAAACACCCTTTTCAGATTTTAGCTTTCTAGCTTGTCGCACCATGTACTCACTCACATTAAATTCTTTCATCACTTTATTTCGACTCCAAGAATCTGGAGCCAAGGTCAGAATCTGGATTTTTCTAGACCTCCCAACAGATGAAATCTTCTCTTTCATAAGAGAAATCATTACATCAAAATCCTTTGCTTTCTCAACCACACTTTTATCTTCTTCGTCATCATCAGAACTTGGTGCATCATATTTTAATGCTTTTGAAACCGCCTTTTTTGCAGTCTTTTCAATACTGCTAACCTTCCTTTTAAAATAAGAGCCTTTACTTTGTTCTGACAAGCCATGAAGCTTTATCGGTGTTAAACCTAAATAATCAAGAGCAATGTTTGTTTGTACGAGGGATTCATTTCTGGATTCCAATGATTCTAATTCAACCATGACTTCATCATCTGTTTCACTTTCATTGACTTCAACTCTTAATTTTTCCTCACAAAAGTTACGGCATGTTGAGCAAAGCTTTTGTCCGGGTTTTATGCTAATATTTTTTGTCAGTAATTGTTTAGAAAGATCCAAGCCTACACTTCTCAACAATTTTTTGATGGGCTTTTTGTGTTTTTTTAGTGGGTCTACACATGTTGTTTGATACTTTTCAAAAACATTTAAAAAGTAGTAGCTGTGGTGTGAACATATATTCTTAAATTCACACAGATTAATTCCAGATCGTAAGTGGATCAAATCTTTTTCTTCCTCACTCAATTCTGATACCGGTTGTAACTTTTTTGAAGGTGTGTAGGTTGTTTGGAAACAGTCAGATTTTTTAAATAACCCTACACTACAGGTTTGAATATCTGACATACTGATTTCACTTTTGGTCTGATTACTGTTCTGGTTACTTTTATAGGATATTGGAAAAGAATCTCTGTAAACTAAGTAACAGTACTTACTGAGAGTTCGAATAAACTTAATAAAATACTATCCAAGCACTATTTAACACTGTAATAATTTTTTACTTCAAAACACAGGAGTAACAAAACAAAATCCAAGTGTACATTGCTACTCCAAGAAGACAAAAACTTATTTTCGGTATCTAAGTCACTTGGTATTTTTTGTTTTTAAAATATAATTAATATTATTTTAAAAATTAGATAACTATTAAACAGGTTAAAAAGCCAACATAATTTTTCTTTTATCTAATAGCCTATACAATTAAGAGTATTTTAAAACAAATTTGAGCTTTCTATCAGGTCTGAGACTCTAGATATTGCAGTTTTTGTAAAACTAAATAACAGTTAGCTAAAAAAAAAAATAAAAAACTTGTAAATTTTTTTCATTTGGAAGATTTTAATATATCTTTATGGTATTTTTTTTAACATTTAGATATAATACACAAACTTATTCCAAAATTTCATACTGATATCTTGAGTATTCTTTAATATACAAATTTTTTTAGCTGTGAGGACACGTTAAGTTACAATTTCCGACTGCTGAAACAACGCCAAATCTAAAAACTTTAAAAATTTATAAAAAAAAACTATAAGAGATAGAGCAAAAACATTTTACAAGTGCTTTCAGGATGATAAAAGAAGTAATTGTACCAAGTTTCATCAAAATCTGACATGGTTGGTGTCAAGGCCTGGGTGACTTGACATGGAATGACCCAAAAGTTAATTATTATGAAAAGTTCATGCAACATTGTGTCTGAATCTGCTATCCACTTAGTCTCATAAAAGAAATGGTGTTAAATTTGTACATCCCAGAAAGCCTTCCTTCAGCTTAGAAATTGCCCTAGAACAGCCCGCTGTCTAGTGGCATTCACCCCAAGCAAATGCCTTCCCATAACGACAGAACCTTCAGATTTTGGCAATGGTTGTCAAATAAATGCACAAATGGTACAGTGCAGTCTATTTCATTTGCGTTTAAATGTTACTGGAGGCCCATGGGTACTATCCAAAAATTGAGAAGGCGACACTAGCAATAATATAGGACAGCAGGAAATTCCATTTTTAGCTGTATGGGACAAAGTTATACTTGATCGCCAATCATAAGCCAATTACACTTAGCGTTTCCCACTCTAAGCTTCCTGATAAGACAGTGGAATGGCTACAACTGTATACACTGTTTCTTAGTGACAAAATTTACATTAGAAATTATTGGCCCACCACTCAGCATGCAAACACACATTCTGTTCCCCATCTGTCTTGCAGATCAGACATGAAACTTGACAGGCACAAAGTACTGTGTTCTCTCTTTAACTCCAAACAGCCCTTGATGAATTCCCAATCAAGGTGAGAGAAGTAATGACTGAAACAGACCATGACCTGTAATTTTATGGGGTAGTAACTGCTGGTGAGCATGGCCAGCCACAGAATTTATCTCAGATGATGATGATGATGATGATTGGATTGTGGGACACTCAACTGCATGATTATCAGCGCCCATACAAATTCCCAACCTTTGCTCAGTTCAGTCTCGCCACTTGCATGAATGATGATGAAATGATGGGACAAAACAAACCCAGTCATCTCGAGGCAGGTGAAAATCCCTGACCCCACCGGGAAATCGAACCCGGGACTCCATGCTCAGGAAGTGAGAACACGATCTGGTATGGTGTATGTTTTTCTCACTGTGTCACCACAATTAGCTAGAAATGGCTCAATACCAGGTTGTTATTCTGCTCACATACTGTCCCAGCACACTTGGGCTGCTTCATACAGCAAATGGGGTATGTACAGATGAAGGCACCAGTACAGTTTCATATTTACTAGCCCTCCATTCACGCACATATGGCCCAGAAGTACGAGGGCTGCTCCCACAACCACGTACGCATAGAGTAACACCTCAATGCCTGGTCCCAGTCTGAGCTAAAAGGGCACATCGATTCCAGGGAGCAATGAGGTTCCTAGTAGTCGATGGCCTCTCTTACTTCCCAAACGTAGCACAGATGGTTACAAAACACGACATCAATGACCATCTGTGCAATATTCGCAACAGAGGGGACACTTGCTGCAATAATTTTCACATAACAAGAGTCCTGCATCTACAGCATGCGCACTTCAGGATTTCTGCTACTGTTAACAAGCCAACACACTGTCCCACCAAGTATCACATTCTGAAGAGAAGTTACTCATGAGGACATTCCAAATGCAAAAGTGCAAAATTATAGTAACAAGCACTTCTTTGGAAGCACTCACTAACTCCCTCACAATTTAGGATTCCATCAAAGTTAATGATCATATACTAGTCAAAGTATTAAATGGGTCCACATCATAACCCTCTTGGACATGCTGCACCCGACCTGATGTGCCCACCGCTCACATATACGAGCATATTATTGTGTACGCTCTTGTGTATGGACACACACTTTCAGCCAGAATCCCGAGCAGACCAAAGGGGAAAATGTTGACAATAGGCAGAGACAAGAGTTTGAAATCACAGTGAATCAGGTGCAGATGGTCTAAAATGAGAACTAGGTTGGGCCACGGTAAGTCACAATGCAAGTTATGAGGGTAGTGAGGAACTAAGTATTTAAACTTTATAAGATTAAGAACTGTTGTCTAAGCAAAACATGTAACAATGATGCGGAAGTTACTTTTATTTCAAAGCAGTATTGTGACATCAATTAACAGAAGACAGAAGTTCATCATCCTTCTCTAAATCCTCGCACAAACGAAAAAAATGGCTGACATCGAAATAAGTGTCCAAGGAATAGAAAAGCAACTGGAATCACTCAACAGAGGAAAGTCCACTGGACCTGATGGGATACCAATTCGATTCTACACAGAATACGCGAAAGAACTTGCCCCCCTTCTAACAGCCGTGTACCGCAAGTCTCTAGAGGAACGGAAGGTTCCAAATGATTGGAAAAGAGCACAGGTAGTCCCAGTCTTCAAGAAGGGTCGTCGAGCAGATGCGCAAAACTATAGACCTATATCTCTGACGTCGATCTGTTGTAGAACTTTAGAACATGTTTTTTGCTCGAGTATCATGTCGTTTTTGGAAACCCAGAATCCACTATGTAGGAATCAACATGGATTCCGGAAACAGCGATCGTGTGAGACCCAACTCGCTTTATTTGTTCATGAGACCCAGAAAATATTAGATACAGGCTCCCAGGTAGATGCTATTTTTCTTGACTTCCAGAAGGCGTTCGATACAGTTCCGCACTGTCGCCTGATAAACAAAGTAAGAGCCTACAGAATACCAGACCAGCTGTGTGGCTGGATTGAAGAGTTTTTAGCAAACAGAACACAGCATGTTGTTATCAATGGAGAGACGTCTACAGACTTTAAAGTAACCTCTGGCGTGCCACAGGGGAGTGTTATGGGACCATTGCTTTTCACAATATATATAAATGACCTAGTAGATAGTGTCGGAAGTTCCATGCAGCTTTTCGCGGATGATGCTGTAGTATACAGAGAAGTTGCAGCATTAGAAAATTGTAGCGAAATGCAGGAAGATCTGCAGCGGATAGGCACTTGGTGCAGGGAGTGGCAACTGACCCTTAACATAGACAAATGTAATGTATTGCGAATACATAGAAACAAGGATCCTTTATTGTATGATTATATGATAGCGGAAAAAACACTGGTAGCAGTTACTTCTGTAAAATATCTGGGAGTATGCGTGCGGAACGATTTGTAGTGGAATGATCATATAAAATTAATTGTTGGTAAGGCGGGTACCAGGTTGAGATTCATTGGGAGAGTCCTTAGAAAATGTAGTCCATCAACAAAGGAGGTGGCTTACAAAACACTCGTTCGACCTATACTTGAGTATTGCTCATCAGTGTGGGATCTGTACCAGATCGGGTTGACGGAGGAGATAGAGAAGATCCAAAGAAGAGCGGCGCGTTTCGTCACAGGGTTATTTGGTAACCGTGATAGCGTTACGGAGATGTTTAACAAACTCATGTGGCAGACTCTGCAAGAGAGGCGCTCTGCATCGCAGTGTAGCTTGCTCGCCAGGTTTCGAGAGGGTGCGTTTCTGAATGAGGTATCGAATATATTGCTTCCCCCTACTTATACCTCCCGAGGAGATCACGAATGTAAAATTAGAGAGATTAGAGCGCGCACGGAGGCTTTCAGACAGTCGTTCTTCCCGCGAACCATACGCAACTGGAACAGGAAAGGGAGGTAAATGACAGTGGCAAGTAAAGTGCCCTCCGCCACACACTGTTGGGTGGCTTGCGGAGTATAAATGTAGATGTAGATCCTCTGCCTCAGTTATGTCACTGCAGCAAAATGTACAAAGGTATCTGCTCAAAGTACAGAGGATTAGCAAACAGTGTTCCTTGTCAGTAGATTTAGCAAAACTTAATGGTTGCCCCTCCACTACACTGTCAACAGGCTATCTCTGTAGCAAACAAAATAGTAAAACTTAACACAAAAAATTTCTAGACTACTATATCAGGAATAGCCACAGACACTGGCCACATTAAGACAGAGTGCTATGTCTGCAACAGAAAGGAACACCAGAATGCTGTCTTGTCTGGGCTCCCCTCTCCACAGCATGATGCTGGTTAACACAGCAATTGATAAAAATACCAGAATTCTAATGATCACTTTAGATGTTAACATCAAGTACACAATGGGGGTGCTGTGACATTCAGACACAAACATGTACAGATATCTTGACTCCCAGGTGCCACACAGACAATTTTTTTATGCATAGGGAGTGTTTGCAGTACTCAGTAGGGAGAGTGCTGTTATTATGGGCCACTGTGGCCACATAGATAAACTGATGATAGAGAAACAATACTTTATTAACTTCAGATGCACAATACATAGTTAGCAATATGAGGCAAACTTGCCCCGATCCAGCAACCCAAGCCGGCAAAGGCTTGCATGCGTTTGCTCCTGCCCTGGCAAAAAGGAACAGTGTAAGAGCCCTGTGATGCCAATGTTGGGTTGAGTGGCAGCCGAAGGCCTGACAGTGCGCCTTGACACCAGCGAGGCTCCATGTCATGCTGCAACAGTGTACTGCAGTGGCAAATGCAGGCACTCAGGTTTAGCAAATGCTTACTTGCATGAAGAAACTCAGCATATCTCAGTCTTAAACACACCTCATGGAATGTACAGGTAAAAAGGCTACCATGTGGAGTCATGATGGTGCATGCCAGGTTCCAAGAATATTTGGAACAACTCATCCAAGAGATCACAAAATATGCAAACTATTTGTATGATACAGCCACAGGGACTACGTAGAAGCAAAATTTGAAAAATGTAACCCTTTTTAATAGATTAATAAATAATTATCTATGCAGCTGACTGAACAAATGCATTTTGTTCGATGCTAGTCCCTAGTGTTTATCGTTAGTAAAGTGAGTCTTACCCAGTGAGAAGCATGTCAACGCATTTGATTACCTGACAATTTATAAAAATCTAAAAGAACTGCACTAATTAGAGTGACATACCATGGAAAATTTATTCCTGGTTTGGCCCTATTAGCCTGCCCAATGAAACACCTACATCTCTGAACTGCCCTCAACCAAGCAGACAATCTTTCCCCAAGTTTCCATTTTTGCTGATGACCACTTTCCGTTTTTATAATTTTGTTCTATTGGACTGACTTCACCTGAAGTGATTTTGTGCCCAAGAGCTTATGAACTTCTGCTAGAACAGACCCAATATTTGGATTTATTTTTATAATCTACAACATCATTTTATCGCTTCTTACAGCACATTAGAGAAACACCATCTTCCCCCAGTAGTGAGCTTGCCTTAGAGGATTTACCAATAAAGTGCCATCACTCGTGTGTAGGATGTGGCCAATTCATCTGTCATACTGAAACACCCTACTTTGTTACAGTGATGTGCTGCACAATGTATTTAGGACTGATAAATGAAGATTTTCGACTGCTGAAGAAACTTAATTTAATGTAGTTTGGAAGTGAGACAAGCACTCTGAGCACGGAGTTTCTCTGATGTCCATTTTAATAGAATGGCAATGGAGACAACAATGTTACTGTTTGGGGCAACACTGGCAGTGGCTCACTTTTGGCCACACTTCCTATTCTTAATGTTTCCTCTGTGCAGCAGACCCCCCACCTCGTAGTTGCTGCAGCCTCCACAGAAAAAGATTGCCATGACAATACATGAAAATGTCAAGGAATAACAGAAGTTCAAGTCAGTAGCGTCTGCTATGAATTGGGACTTCAATCGTTGCTAATGCATTTGAGGTACCGTATTTACTCGAATCTAAGCCACACTTTTTTTCCGGTTTTTGTAATCCAAAAAACCGCCTGCGGCTTAGAATCGAGTGCAAAGCAAGCGGAAGTTCTGAAAAATGTTGGTAGGTGCCGCCACAACTAACTTCTGCCGTCGAATATAGTAACGCTACACAGTCATGCTTTGTAGGCACAAAGATAAATACTGGTGCCAAAATCTCTGCGTCAGTAAATAAATTTAAAAAAAGGTGGAAGACGAGCTTTTTTTTCTCCGCCCCGAGTTTCAACCACTACATTTTCATACATTATCCAACGAAGTAAATGCAAATTCCGTATTGTTCATCTTTGAATGTAGCAGAATTTCAATGTACTACGAAAATCCGACTGGCAAGACTGTTTGGGATGTTTGTCAATATGGCCAACTCTACGTTCTGAATTTTTTCCTACCTGTGAGAAGAGATGGTTGCTAATAGGAACCTGATGAAATGTGAATCACATACAGTATTCTCTTCGCCATAAGAATAATATGAACATAAACATTTTGCCATGTATTCTTTCGTGTTTGCTGCTATCTCATTTAAATCCTGTCTGCCTAATAAACTACGAAACTAGAGTGAGACAACAGCAAACGCGGAAGAATATACGTATCGTGTCATGTTTATATTCATATTATTCTTATGCTTAATAGTCAGAAATGAAGCATGGCAACTGACTAGATTTTTAAATCTAAGATGATTCTAATTTCTGTGCAGAATTTGATGTTCTAAAGAAGCGGCCGCAAAGATTTTCAAACGGAGAAAAATTTTCGCCTAACTCTCGTTCAGAACATGTTCTATCATATGCAGTCTATTATTTGGTTCTTGTTGATAATTATCAAAGAAAGCAGCAGTGTAAGTAACAACAAATAGCAGTCTCTTGCCGTTGTTTCGCTAATGGGATGATTCCTCTTTTTTTTTAATTGTAAGCGGCGGTAGCGTGCACAAAAGCAAGCCATGCCGCAAGCAGCGACAGGCCGTAAACACACACTATAAGAATGCCACAAACAATGCATGACACAGTACAGTAATGCATTTTCAGCTTAGAGTGACGTTAACGCCTATAACAAAGAAAACGGCACTTATCTGATAAAAGCAAAATAAACAATCGATTCAAACCAGACGAAGCACGTGAAAAAGGAAGGGTACCCGTATAAATACGGACGGAGCACCTGACGCATAGCAAGGGTTACCTGGTAAAGCTTAACGGCTAAGCTTGCGACTCGAACCAAACTACTGTAGGTGTATCGTCATTCATTCGACCTAAATTGTGTCTCATATTACAATGGACCAACTTTGTTCGATTTGGAGGTGCGGCCTAAAACGTTTCTCTCTCCTTGAATTTCGAGTCTCAAATTTCAGGTGCGGCTTAGATTCGGGAAATTTTTTTTCCTTTATTTCGAGCCTCATTTTTTAGGTGCGGCTTAGATTTGAGTGCGGCTTAGATTCGAGTAAATACGGTACACTTGTCACCCAACTAGAACTGTTTGAAGTTGTTTCAAGAGTATAAAAAGTTGACATTAGAAGCCTACCCTCTGGCCCATAGTATTGCACTACTTAGCAAAACTGTCGCGGAGATACCCAGGAAACATTTCACCATACATGTCATTATTAGTGATGGTGGCTTTTATGTTGTTCATTTGTGCACTTGTCAGAACTGTAACACTATCGATCAGTTATGCAGAAGGTGCAGAAAGTAAAAGTTCTTAAAATCCTCATAACACCGCTAAGTCTAGAGTGAAAGACTTTTCTAATTCATACAACACAGGGAGCTGCATTTTTTGCTGTTCTCTGGACATCTCTTGTAGCTGTCTGCCACAAAAGATTGCGTAAATATACCACTGGTTAGTTGGTTATTTGCAAGCACAATGGACCATAATTGCAAATTCTACAAGTGGACAATGATTTTTATAACTGAATATCTCACTCCCTTCTGTAAACGTAATGTAATTAGGCAGATGAAAAATCTACTCACCAAGCAGCAGCAGCAGGAGAACACACAAGTAAAAGGTATTACAGTTTGCAAGCTTCCAGAGCCAGTGGCTCCTTCTTCTGGCAGAAGGGCTGAGGGTGAAGGAAGAGGGGTGAAGCAAAAGGAGTGGCAAGGTTTAGGAAAAGGGGTAGAGTTCAGAAAAGTTACCCAGAACCCCAGTTCAGGTATGCATGAGAAAGCATGAGGCGCATTCCAACTGGTAATCCCACCCAAGGGCGAGCACCAGGAGGTCAATACAAAAAGAAGGGGACACACAGGGTGAGCAGAGGATTGACTAATTGTGATTTAACAGCAGTCAAAGAGTTGGTACTGAAGAAGCAAGATACCCACTTCACCAAAAAAGTCTGTCTACAGGACTAGTCAGGAAGGCACCAGTGGACTGATGGACTCCACAATGATGGACTGGGTCTAACAATTTCAAAGTCGAAGGCATCACAGAGCCATAAACATGGCAACCATAGTCCAGTCAGGATGAGACCAGGGCCCAGTAAATATGAAGAAGTGCTTGATCTGCATCCAAAAAGTGTGGGCAAGGAAACAAAGTGCATTACGCTTCTGCAAGCAACTGGTCTTTAGCTGATGAATGTGTGGTTGGTTGGTTGGTTTAAAGGCGAGAGAAGGGACCAAACAACGAGGTCATTGGTCCCTTGTTCCTAATAAAACAATGCCACAAGAGAAAGAATAAAATGGACGAAATATATAACACAAAACGGAAAGAAAGGAAAAGCCATAAGAACGAAGGGAAGGCGACCAATACTAAAAAGAACAAAAGAGGACAAGAAAACAACAGAGGGACGCTAGAAACAGAAGGGAGTAAAACATGAAAGCAGATTACAGTGGCTGGCCAACCACAAATATAAAAAGGGTAAGCCAGCCACTCTGCAACACATTAAAACCTCCACCCTAAAAGCACTAGGGTGGAGGACACAGAGGGACAAAGGACATGCGCTAAAACCTACATATACATATAAAACCCACTCTCACAGATAAAACGTAAAACTAAAGCTGCTGTGGAGGCATTGTCGCCCAACACCAAAGGCAGGGTTCTGGGAAAGTTAAAAGTCTGTTGCAGAGCGGCTAAAAGTGGGCAGTCCAGCAAGAGGTGGATGACTGTCATTCGGGAGCCACAGAGACACTGAGGTGGGTCCTCGCGACAGAGGAGGTAACCATATGGTAGCCATGTATGGCCAATGTGGAGCTGTCAGAGGACAACTGATTCCCTGTGAGAGGCCTATATGGAAGACTTTCACACATTCATGGTTCCCTTAATGACATGCAGTTTGTTGTGCGTGCTGTTATGCCATTCCATTCCCAAAGCTGGAAACCCTGCAGTGTAAGACAGAACGCAGGTCAGCTTCGGAGATGCCTATCTCCAAAACCAGTTTCTGCATCGCCTGTTTGGCCAGCCTGTCGACAAGTTCATTGCCGGGAATTCCAACATGTCCTGGGGTCCACACAAACACCACAGAACAGCGGGACTGTTCCAGGGCATAGATGGACTCCTGAATGGACAATACCAGAGGGTGGCGAGGGTAGCATTGGTCGATAGCTTGTAGGCTGCTCAATGAATCAGTACACAGGAGGAATGACTCACCAGGGCACGAGTGGATGTACTCACGAGCACAAGATATGGCCGCCAGCTCTGCAGTGAAAACACTGCAGCCAACTGAGAAGGAGTACTGCTCAGTACATTGTCCAAAAACATATGTGAAGCCTATGTGACCATCAGCCATTAAGCCGTCGGTGTAAACCACTTCAGAGCCCCAGAAAACATCAAGAATCGAGAGGAAGCGACAGCACAGAGTGGTGGGGTTAACGGAGCCCTTAGGGCCATGCAAAAGGTCCAGATGAATCTGCGGTTGAGGCGTACACCATTGAGGCATACGTGAATGGACTGTAAGTAGAGATGGTAAAGGGAAGTTCTCCAGTTTGGAGAGAAGGGACCGCTCGCGAACCCCAATTGTTAGCCCCTATCTGGGCCGCAGATGCAGTAGATGGACTGCCGCAGGAAGAAAAGGAGATGGTAATTCGGATGCTCAGGGGAACTATGAATGTGTGCTGTGTAACTGGCAAGCAGTTGCGCACGTCTGATATGCAGTGGAGGGATACCATCCTCCACCAGTACGCTGGTCACCGGACTCGTCCTAAAAGCTCCTGTCGCTAATCAAACCCCACAGTGGTGCACAGGGTCGAGTAAATGCAATGCTGAAGGTGCTGCCGAACTATAAACCACACTCCCATAGTCAATTCAGGATTGGACAATGGCTCTGTAGAGCTGCAGCAGGATACAGCGATCTGCACCCCAATTGGTGTTGCTGAAGCAATAGAGGGCACTAAGGTGCTGCCAGCACTTCTGCTTAAGCTGACAAAGATGAGGGAGCCAAGTCAATCGAGCATCGAAAACCAGTCCTAGGAGTTGATATGTTTCCACTACAGTGAGTGGATCGTCATTAAGATAAAGTGTGCATTCCAGATGAACGGTACAACGCCAACAGAAGTGCATGACACACAACTTTGCGGCTGAAAAAATGGAAGCTGTGGGCTAGAGGCCATGACTGTGCCTTGTAGATGGCTCCCTGGAGGTGCCGCTCAGTAACAACAGTACTGGAGCAGCAGTAAGAAATGCAGACGTTGTCTGCATACAGAGAAGGTGAGACGGAGGGCCTGACAGCTGCTGCTAGACCGTTAATGACCACTAAAAATAGACACACACTCAATACAGAGTTCTGCGGGACTTCATTCTCCTGGATATGGATGGAACTATTGGAGTGACCAACATGGAGATGGTAAGTACGGAGCGACAGGAAGTTTTGGATAAAAGTTGGGACTGGTCCTCGGAGACCCCACTCATACAATGGGGCAAGGATATGTCGTCGCCAAGTCGTGTCGTATGCTTTACGTAAGTAAAACATGACAGCAATCAGGTGTTGCTGTCTGGGAAAGGCTGTTCGGATGACAGACTCTATGGACAAATAATTATCAGTGGTAGAGCGACCCTGGCAGAAGCCGCCCTGACATGGAGCCAGCAAGCCACGTGACTCCAGGACCAAACCGCTGACATACCATATTTTCCAGCAGCTTACAAAGAATTTTGGTGAGGCTGATGGGCTGATAGCTATCCACATCAAGCAGGTTTTTACCAGGTTTGAGCACTGGAATTGATGGTGCTCTCCCACCATTGGCTTGGAAAGACGCCATCGCACCATATCCGGTTGAAGATGATGAGAAGATGTTGCTTGTAGTCAGATGAGAGATGTTTAACTTCTGGCTGTGGATGCGATCAGGCCCAGGAGTCATGTCTGGGCAATGTGCAAGGGCACTGAGGAGCTCCCACTCTGTAAATGGGGCGTTATAAGATTCACTGCAGCATGTAGTGAATGAGAGGACGTTCCCTTCCAGCCACCGTTTGAGTGTGCGAAAGGCTGGGGGTAATTCTCTGATGCTGAGGCTCGAGCAAAGTGCTCAGCAAAGTGCTCGGCAATCTCGTTTGCATTGGTACGTAACTCGCCATTTATGGTAACACCGGGGACAGCTGTTGGGGCCTGGTACCCGAAAAGACGTTTGATCGTTGCCCAGACTTGGGAAGGTGATGTGTGGCACCCAATGGTGGAGACTTATCTCTCCCAACACTCCTTCTTCCGTTGTTTGATAAGGCAGCGAACACAGGCATGGAGCCATTTAAAGGCTATGAGGTGCTCCAGGGAAGGGTGTCACTTACGCCGCTGTAGAGCTCGCCGACGTTCCTTAATTGCTTCAGCGACTACCAAGGGACTGCCTTACACTTCGGGCACCCTAAAGAGCGAGGGATCACGTTTTCTGCCACAGAAACAATAGTGCTAGTCACCTGCTCAACCATCACATTGATGTTACCGTGTGAGGGAGATTCAGCGGTGACAGCAGAAGTGAAAGTTCCCCAGTCCACCTTGTTCAGAGCCCATCCGGGCAGGCGTCCGTATGCCTGATGCTGGGGCAGTGACAGGAAGATGGGGAAGTGGTCACTGCAACACAGGTCGCCATGTGCTCTCCAGTGGATAGATGGGAGAAGTCCTGGGTTGCAAAGTGATAAATCAATGGCCAAGTAACTACCATGAGCCACACTGAAATGTGTGGCACCCCAGTATTTAAGAGGCAGAGGTCAAATTGTGACAGTAAAGTTTCCACATCTCTGCCTCAGCCAGTAAGCACGGTACCACACCACAGGGGTTACGGGTATTAAAATCTCGCAGAAGTAGGAAAGGTTTGGGGAGCTGATCAATCAGTGCAGCTAATACATCCAGGGGTACTGCACCATCTGGAGGAAGATATACATTGCAGACAGTTATTTCCTGTGTTGTCCTTATTCTGACAGCCACAGCTTCAAGAGGGGTTTGAAGGGGCACATGTTCACTACAGACAGAGTTTAGGACATAAACACAAACTCCACCTGACACTCAATTATGGTCGCTATGGTTCCTGTAATATCCCTTATAGCCGCAGAGGGCAGGGGTCCGCATTGCTGGGAACCAGGTTTCCTGGAGAGCAATGCAGAAACCAAGAGTAAAGCTTAACAGTTGCCGTAGCTCAGCCAAGTGGTGGAAAAATCCACCGCAATTCCACTGGAGGATCACATCGTGAGACTGGGAAGGCATGGAACATTCATTCAATGAAGCAGTTTACGCCTCAGAGTCGCCTGCTGCCACTGATTTATTGCCTGCGCAGTCTAAGTGTCTGAGGGTCTGGTGAGATCTAGGTCCTCAGCGGACACCAAAATCTCCATCCTATCCTCAGCCGCAGAGCTTGTAGGCAGCAGTAGTGTGGGTGCCACCGCAATTTCCTTGGTCTTTGGGGTTTTCTTGCTGCAGGCGTTCAAATTTTCTCTCAGCCTCAGTGTAGGTCAGTCTGTCCAGGGTCTTGTACTCCATGATTTTCTTTTCTTGCTGGAGAATCCTACAGTCAGGCGAGCAAGGTGAATGGTGCTCTCCACAGTTGACACAGATGGGAGGTGGGGCACATGGAGTATTGGTATGTGATGGGTGTCCACAATTGCGGCATGTGATGCTGGAAGTACAGCAGGAAGACATACGCCTGAACTTCCAGCACTTAAAGCACCACGTCGGGGGAGGGATATAGGGCTTTACATCACACCGGTAGACCATCACCTTGACCTTCTAGGGCAATGTATTACCCTCGAAGGCCAAGATGACGGCGCCGGTGGCAACCTGATTATCCTTTGGACCCCAGTGGACACGCCAGATGAAATGTACACCTCGCTGCTCCAAATTGGTGTGCAGCTCATCATCAGACTGCAAAAGAAGGTCTCTGTGAAATATGATACCCTGGACCATATTTAAGTGCTTATGGGGCTTGTTGGTTACAGAAACATCCCCCAGCTTGTCACAAGCGAGTAATGACTGTTACTGGGCAGAGGGCGCTGTTTTTATCAAGACTGACCCTGACCGTATTTTGGACAAGCCCTCTACCTCCCCGAACTTGTCCTCTAAATGTTCAACAAAGAACTGAGGTTTCATCGTCATGAAAGATTCTCCATCAGCTCTCGAACATACAAGGTACGGGGGTGAATAAGATCTGCTGCCATCCTTAGTCTGACATTCCTTGCATGGTGTGGCCAGGGAGGGGAACGATTTGAGGTCTTACATCTGTGCATTGAATTGAGCTCGTGATCGCTTAGAGACTGCTGGTGTTTCACCACCAGCAAGTGATGATGGACTACACTTCATCGCGTGTCATATGCCTTGATGCCACCCACTCCAACCAGGGCCCTCCCCACGGGCTCCACCCAGCCGCAACAAAGGCCACCTGGCAGGATGGCCATTGCCGGGAGTCCCGATGCCCCAGGGGGATGGACATCTACCCCTTGGCATATGTGGGGAGTTAACGGTGCAGGCGTCAGCAGAGCGATCCCTGTGTGGTCAGGGGGCTACAACCAACACGGTACATGGCGGCCCCACCACAACGGACTGGCTACCATGCTGGATATCAGGTGCAAGGAAGTCCATGGTCATCGTCGAGGCAGAAATTGACACTGCATAGTGCATGGTGTAAAATGCACTCAGGAAGGTGCCTCGCCCAAGACATGGAGAATGGGCAGGACTGTAATGGGACGATGAGAACATGGGCGAAAGATCTCAATGTACAATGGACACAGTGCACCTTGTATGGTGCCCTTCCCCAGTTGGCTCGCTCTTCATGAAAATTTTGAAGAAAGGTCAAACCCTACAGGGGACGATCACATAAAGGCCGAAACGTGTGGAACGCCTTTTAGTCGCCTCTTATGACAGGCAAGAATACCTCGGGCCTATTCTAACCCCCGGACCCGCAGGGGGGGATGAATGTGTGAAGTCAAGTCAGCTTTTTATCAAAAAGGAGGCCAAAAACAATGGAACTATGCAACAACTTTCAAGTGCTGGTTACCAAGTATAGTTCTGGGTGAGGATGGACCTCAGTACGATGACGGAAATGCTTGACCTGTGTTTTTCCCAGGAGACAGCTGGATGCCTTGGGACAGGGTCCACACTGAGGCCTTTTGGATGGCACCTTGCAGCTAGTGTTCAGCCATTGCTACTGAATGAGAGCTGTACCAAATGCGAAAGTCCTCGACATGCAGTACAGAGGTCGCTAACACACTGGTAGTGGTGAGGAAGGACCCTTAGGATAAAGGCCTGTGGGATGCCATTCTCCTGTACCTATAGAGAGCTGAGTGAAGTATGAACCCAAAACTCTGTACAACTGGTGGAATAGTGGAATAAAAACTGATGAATAAAAATCGGTAGGGAGAAATGAAAACCCCAGCCATGAATGAGAAGTAAAATGTGATGGCACAAAGTGGTTTCGAATATCTTGTGCAGTTATTTGTTGTCATTTATAAAAAGCCTATTGGATTGCTGTTTCCAAATGGAGCATGTAGTTGGTTGTGGATCACCCCTCCCTGAAACCACACTGATAGGACGACAAAAGTCCCCGAGACTCGAGAACCCGGCATAATCTGTGGGCAATGATCTTTTCAAGCAGTTTGCAGAACATGTTGGTGAGGCTAATCCGTCTGTAGCTGTTGAGAGATGTTGGTTTTTGCATGGCTTGAGGGGACAACACTACTTGCCAATATGAAGGGAAGTCAGCTTCGAACCAAATAAAACAGAAGGCCCTGAGTGGATGTAGTCCTTGAGTAACATTCAGATGTTGGATTATCTGATTATGAATTGAATCAGTGCCTGAAGCAGCAGAGTGAGATGAGGCAAGAGCCTGAACCACTTCCCTGTCAGTGAAATGTTCATTATATTATTTGGCTTGGTGAGGGTAAAATGGTTGAGGTCTTCAACTTGTCCTTTCTGCAGTAGAAAAGTACCTGGATAAGAAGAGGACACTGATGCTGCCCCAAAGAAGGTTGCAATGTGTTCAGTAAGAACTCGCACATTGTTGCAAAGACCACCTTGAAGGACAAGACCAGAACAGTTCTTGATCAATCAAGACTATGGAACTTCGTCAACACCTGGAATGAAGAGAGAAATGTTTTCAAAGAGGAGATGTAGTGTTCCTAGTATTTATTCTTACTGCATTTAATTACACAGTGAGCCTTAGCATCAAGTCCCTTTTTTAGTAATAACGTTGATATGTTAAGGATTTTGCTTGAAACATTGCAAGGCTCTTGCCATTCCTGAACAGTTATTGCAATGTCTTTGGTCCATTATGGTACCAGCTGTTGGTATAGGGGACCTGTAAAATGGGAACAATAGTTTCAACGGCGTGGGTGATCACATCATAAACATCTTACACATCCGCATCAATACAATCCAACAGAGGGGGCAAAGGTAAAAGCAGAGGCATACAGTTGCCAATTGGCTCTTCAAAGCACCCATTGAGATAGTTGATCCATCTGGCAGTGGTAAGGAAGTGACAGGATCATCAGAAAGTGGTCACTCTCACAAAGATCATCATGTTATTACCAATGCAATGAAGTCAAGAGACTCGGGAAGGGATCATTAGATCAATACCTGAAAAATTGCCACAGTTGGCACTGAAGTGGTTAGGTATAGCATCAATGAGGAGACAGATCTTGGTTGGTAAGAAGCTGGTGCACACTGAAATCCCCAAGTAGGAAAAAGGGAGGAGGGGATGGGGGGGCGGGTAGTTGTTGGATTAAGGTGATCAACTCAAGGTAAATTAGTGGCCCGCTTGGAGGTGTGTAAACTGAAGTTGCTTGCACTCACACTGCAATTGCTTTCAACATGGTACAATAGGGAATCCACTAACTGACCAAATTTGTACAAACCAACATGTAAACACCTCCAGATGGCCTATCAAGGCTAGCCCAATAACCAAGTAGCACTGGGGAATGGTCATCAGTGAAGTGTGTTTCTCGTAGAGCAGTGCAAATTGCAAAAGTGGAAGAAATAAGGTGGTGTGGTTCCAGCAAGTGACAGTAATATACATTACAGTTCCACTGAATGATCACATTACAGGAGTCCAGGTTAAGTGTGAAGAGGCCAGGCACAATGGTCAACTGCATCAATTAGCATTGGTTCAGAATCCGACAGTTCGGGGGAGGGGGAGGGGGGGGGGGGTAATCTGGTGCCTCTAGAGTCACCAGGGCAGCGTTGTACCAATTATTCTTTTTCTTCTTCTCCTTCACAGCCTTAGTGACCAGGATTCTTGCAAGGCCTATCCGCAATGAGTGTGTGGATGGATGAAAAGGGGGCAGCCTGGGAGCCGCAGGTCACAGTTCCTACTGCCACTGGCCGACATTGGATATCTAAACACCACAGGAGGAAGCTATACCTCCGGCCGAGTGTGGGAAGTGGATCCTGAAGGCGTGCCAAAGGAACCACAAGAGAGGAGCAAGGTGGGAGAACTGGTTTCGAAAAAACTGTGGGTAGCAGGAGAGATGGCTGTGATTTTCACAAAACTGGACCTCAGCATATGACAGGTGGTCAACAGATTTATATTCCAATACTTCCTTTTCTTTCTTGAAGACTGGGCAAACCACTGAATGTGGAGGATGGTGTTCCGTGTCATTTACGCACCTTTGTGAAGTGATCATCCACAATTATCACATTTTGGGTCCACGATGCAGCTGGATGACATTACCAAAGCACAAGCATTGAAAACACGTCATGGGCAGTCAGACAAAGTTTCAAGTCACACCTGCACATAAGTCTTTTTCTGGGAGGAAATTCCCTTCAAAGGCCACGATAAAAACAATTGTATCTACTCTGTTATGCTTGGGACTTTTTTGGATGCAGTAGACAAAATGTATGCCTTATTGCTCAAGATTAGCCCATAGCTCCTCATCGCTCTGGAGTGTAGGGTTTCGATGGAATATATCTCCTTGCACCGTATTCAGTCTTGTGTGTGGCACTGGTTACTAATATCTCACTTAGATGTTTACATGCCTGAAGAGCAGCAGATTGTCCAGCAGAAAAGGCTTTAAATAATAGTGATCATTGCTAATTTTTCCTAATTATTCAATTTCTCCAAATTTACGTTAAACATTTTCCACAAAAGACAATGGTTTTATCACAGTAAAAGTATGCCCATCAGCTTGAGTATGTAAATACTGGATAAACTGTTTCACCCCTTGATGTGTGACTTGTTCCTCTTACCATGGGAGAGCAGTGATATGGAAAACAGTAGGGCTGTAACTGTCCGCACTGAAGTTTTGATACCTATCTGGAAGAGACAACCAAATGAGAATGGCTTTTGTTTTACTGTGATTTAATATGTTTCCTGTGCAAAATGTCTGCCCTGATGCCAGCCACTCTGAACAAAGGCTGTGCCTGTGGACACCATCCAGCTGTAGCAAAGGCAGTCTGCCACAATGGCCATTACCAGGGGTCCCGATGCCACAGGAAGATGGGCATCTACTCCTTGGCATACATGGGGCTGTGAGCACTAGCAGCTCAGGCATCAGCAGTGTGATCCCTATGCTGTAGGGGGAGATTGGTGGGGACAGGGGGGGATGTTCAACCGAAAGGGTACATGACAACCCCAGCATGTTGGATTGGCAACTGTATTAGCTTTGAAGTGAAAGTAAGGACCTAGAGAGATATTTGTGTAGATCTTTAACTCTGCATGCAGTAGTCACTATTTAAGGTGTTTCCCTAGTCAGTCCACACTATAGAAAATTTGGAAAATTAAGGTCAGGTCCAGAAAGCACAACTACTTCAGTGAAAGGTGGTGAATGAAAGCATGTTCCAGGGGGAAAAAAGGCAGGGAATAGCTGGGTTGACATCAAAAGCTGCTACCATGAAAAAGAGAGCAAAAGAAGGATGCAGAGATGAGAGATTGCAGCACAGGAAAGGAAGTAGATGCTGTATTAGCTTGGGACTGTGCACTTAGTACATATGTAGTTGCAAAAGAGTTGTGAACCCCCTGAAGTGTAAACATCTAAGAATTTAGAATAGTCTGTTTCATTTACTGATCTCATGTATTACTTATAATAGTGTAGACAGACATTATGCAGTACACAATATGTTTGATCTATGTTCAGCAACACTCCATTTGCAGAGTAGTTGAAAGCTTTATTTACAATTTCAAGTATAAAAGTTTCTCAATTAGGCTTGGTTATAATACTTGCATTGTTAGCAAATAGAACTATCAGTGCTTTTTGGAGGAATGAAACCCACAGTGATAGTTATCATCAGTATACAGAATTTAAAGAATGAGAGTGGACACAAAACTTGTTCCACGTGATGAATGATAATGCCTAACACAAGGCTAGCCTTGTGGATAAGTATATGCAACATGAAGACAGCATGTATGTAGAATGGACAGATTACTACTCTGGTCTTAAACCCAAAAGAACATGCATTGGATACTAGGCCAGAAGACTGTAGCTCTAGGTCAACTGAATGTAGTGATACAAGAATCAGTTTTGGCCCATAGCACAAAGATGATATGGCATGTTAAGTCATACATGTAAAAACATAAAAAGAACAGAACACTGACAATATTTCTTTTGTGTCTATATCAGCTTTTGGAATGTAGTTGGTGGTGACACAAATTTTTGCAGTGCAGCCCTATGGGCCAAGCTCTAGGTTAGGTTGGAAGGTGACTGGTTGTAAGTTAGCAAAGCCAATGAATGTGAGAATGAAACCATAGATGTGTTGATATAATGGTCGTTAGTGCAGGCGCAAATCCGAAATAGATAGAAATACAACAGTTTTGTTCAGCCATAGCACTGCCACCAAGGACCAACGCTGACTTTCATGGTGTGCCTGTCCAGCAACAAGAAGCATTTCATAAGGGGATCAAAAGGGGGAGCAGCAATTGGGGATTGAGGATTTGGAGAGGGGAGGGGGGAGGGGAGGGAGAAATAGGGGAAATAATGGGGAAGGAGGAAGACAGAGCAATGAGGGGAGGGGAACAGGGTGTGAGAGAGAAAAGACAGACAGACAGACAGAGAGAAATCGCATCACTATCTCAAAATGTGGCACTTACCAATAGTTTCACCTTGCTCATGCACCATTGCACCTAATTCTCTCATTATTTCATTTATATCCAAAACATCTTCTTCTATCTTTCTCATTGTCTGTTCCCTTTCCAAAAGCATTTCTGTTTCAAATTCCAAATTTTTCTGTAAATTCTTCTGGGCTGCCAGTTTTTCTTGTTGCTCAAAAAAGGCTTGTTCTGTATCCTCATTATAACTGGTTGTTGATGTCTGCCTTGTGAGCAAGTGTATCTTCATCTTTTCTGCAACTTGCTAATACAACACAATTAGAAAGCAAAATAAAATATAAATTACAAAAGAGAGATCCTTTTTTCTTACATCATCAGCATACCTTCTGGAATTTACTGTAACATTGTAATGCTTCCTTAAAATCACTTGTTAATTTCTCAACACGAAGCTTATTTTGCTTGTCTCCCTTTCTCACAAGAGATGTAAGTTTATGAAGATCTTTTGTAGTTTGTGCTACTATCTGATTACAACTCAACTGTGTGACATGCCTGGAAGGAAAAGATCACGCAATTACAACCTAAACTAATGTTGTCACCTAATTTTTATTTATTTTTAATACAGCTGCTGATGGGATATCTAAACTAATTTAAGTGATCACTATTTTCTTACACTTTGTCCCTAAGGCCTTGACTGTCTCTGTCAGTTCCAATACTTTTGTATGCTTGTTCCAGATTTTTCCAGCCATTGTTAATGGTGTATATATTTGTTGCAACACTCTCTGATAAATGCTTTACTGCTTCTGAATTGAACTGCTGACCTACAATTTCAACATTCGGTAAAGTACTTGTTGATCCATAGTTTCTCTGGTAACCAGATGCCAGTGATTCTGACATTTCTGCCACAGATTCTGCAAAACAAAAATACAAGAAGGGCTGTACAACATACAGCAAATCTATGGAAATCTTTATTCATAATTGGTATTCATCCCTTGGAAAAGTTCTTTACCATGTCTTGCTAACTTCAGTTATTATTGGTTTATAATTAGTATTTCTTGTGAGCTTGTTACTTGTGTGTCAAAGTTTACAGCTCCCACAGAGAATGTCAAATTTCCTACTATAAGCAGGCCACTTAATGTTTTCTTAACTTTTCCCCTTTAATTTCTGAATTGAAAATATACCATACACAATTTTTTATATACGTATAGAAAGTTTCTGACAATTATGAAGTATAACACTGTAATATACCAAATTCTGTATTGAATTTCAGTCATCAGAGTAAAATGCTTGCATGTTGTCTTCACCAGTGATCTAACATTATTTTCAGAGTAGAAATACTTGCAGACCAAAGCATAGTTGGAGGGATTTTGGTTGGCTGGTGCTCGAGGGCACAAAGCTACTACGGTCATAACCACCCATATCATAACACAAGAAAAAACAATAAATAAAAAACTAAGATGTGAAAGGCAAAAACCCAACTGAGCAACTTTAAAAGAGGATCAGATAATGACAAGGATGCCACAATGGAAACTTTCTCTAAACATCAAGGAGATCGCTGAGGACACAGAGGTGGGCATCAAATTTGCTCCACTGTGGCAAATAAAAAGTAAGACACGATCAACAGAATGCTCATCATCCACTAAAACATCTGAGTAAGTAGACGGCAAACACAGACGTAAACATAAACAGTTAAAAAGTGGGAACTGGATCAGACAGTGGTGCACCGTCAAGGGTTGAGAGCCTCTCCGGGGGGACACTACCTTGACAGAGCACTGTTCGTGTGGCTGGAGAGGCTTGCATATCCATGTGAAGCTGAGGCTATGCTGAAGGTAGAGAACCTACTGCCGGAAAGGCCTTAGCTGATGGATCAGACTAAGAGTGTCCCACAACATACTGTCCTCCTTATCCACTCTTAGTCCTTACCCAATTCCCCTCCCCAAACCAAGGTGCGATGTGAACCATGGTGAGGCATGCATGGCACATGGGAAAATGTGTCACAAACGGAGCCTCAGGGAAACTGGGCGACCTCCCTGAGTAAGTAGCCTTACACCGCATGGGGTTTCAGTGGTGTGGACCATGTAGATCCCCGAATCTTATGGGACCAAGATGGACACAACTGACAAAAATAATTTAAAACAAACTGAGGGGCAAACTGAGACCTCAGACACCCAAACATCAGGGTCAGGACCAATGGAATGCACTCCCACTACTGAATCAGGGTCTAAATCTGAATAAGAAGTGGGAAATGTAACTGAGAAGTTGGATTAGATCAAGATTAAAGCCTTGTCTGGGGCCCAGAGGAAGAAACTTCACAGGGAACAGAAACAAAAGGCAGAAAAAGCATGGCTTCCCAAACAAAAGTGGAGGGAATTAAAAGGGCTCGAGCCAAAGACCCCCCAAGAAAAAATTGTCTCAGGTTGAAGGGGATATGCAGACCCTTCAATGTCAAAGACAGGTAACAAGATGATAAGGGTGGAAGCTACGACTCCCTCCTCTCAGGATAAGCGAGTCCAGAAAAAGCCGAGGCAAGAAATTGGGAAACAGACCTATAGTATTGCAGTCTCAGTTTTTAAGATGGCAGTTATCCAAAAAGGCTCTCCACTGATAAGCTTCACATCACAGTAGGAGGAGCTCATGCAGATGGACCTCTTTGAAAAGATTGGGGGGGGGGGGGGGGGGGATGCTGGTCCAGGACCCAAATTCAGGAGGTTCTATCTAGATCATGGTGCCCTCATTTCTGTCTGTGATGAGGTGCATACGATGGAATGGCTCAAGGACAAGGTCCTCGTGGGAGGATGCAAAGCTGCTCGTCAAGATGGCAGCTGAGCTTCTTAAGACTGCAAAGGAATCAATAAGGGTACCAAAGATCTCTAAGGATGTCTCTCCAAAGACTCTGTTTGAGAAAATAGGGGTCCAGACCCCAAAAGTCTCGACAAGGGATTGGAGAGTAGTCAACCAGAAGGCTGTACCGGAAGGATGAACCCTGGTGGTGGAGGTCGGAGAGAAGCCCCTGAAGGCAAAGCAAAAGCAAGACCTGAAATTGTTTTTAGGGTCCTCACAGATTGCCGTCAGTGTTATCAATTACCTCAAAAGCAATGATGGCAGCAAGATGGAGACTTGAGATGCTGCAGATTAATCTGCAGCACAGTAAAGGAACCACTACTGCCCTGAGCCGTCACCTGGGGTGACAGGAATTGGACATGACCCTAATACACGAAACCTACTTATGTAAAGGGGGTGTATCGGGCCTCGGTGGTATTGGAGGTAAGTTGATTTATGCTAGAAATCTAAGGAACTCCAGAACATGCATTTATGTGAGAAATGGAATTTCTTTCATGCCAATGGTGGATTTCGGTTCCCAGGACCTGGTGACAATCAGGAAGCAGCAACATAAGGAAGGTATCATGAGGGAAATTGTTTTGGCCTCAGCATACCTTCCTTATGAAGACAGCTCTCCTCCTCCTCCTCTGGAGGTGAGAAGACTGATAGAAGCTTGCCATCGGCAAGGTGGCCAACTGTTGGTTGAATGTTATACCCATGTCCACAACCTTGTGAGGAGCAGCAAGGACACCAACAGTAGAGGTGAGTACCTTCTTGAGTTTCTCTCGTCTAACAACTTGGGGGTCCTGAATAGGGGTGATGACTACATTCAGGAACAGCAGAAGGGAAGAAGTAATTGACATAACCTTTGGTTCCATTATGATGAGCAGCTATGTCGAACAATGGCACAGGGCATTACAGCTGTCCTCATCGGACCACATGTATATCAAATTGAAGGTTGAAATGGGAATCAGACAGACCATGGCCTATAGGAATCCCAGGAAAACAGACTGAGATATATAGGAGGGACCTTGACTTAAGATTATCAGAAATTAAAACCTCTATAAGGAATTCAGCAGAGTTTGAGGAAGTAGCAGAGGCTGTCACCTCTGCCACAGTCACCTGGCATGAGGTCACCAGGACAACTGTGCAATCACCAATAAGTGCACAAATAGGAGTGTGCCTTGGTGGAACAACAACTTGGAAATGCAAAGAAGACTGGTACAAAGACTGTTTAACATTGCGAGACAAAGAACAATGGGTAAAATATCATGAGGCCCTTGTTAACTACAGCCTTAAAATTAGACAAGCAAAGGAGGCATCCTGGAAGGCATTTCTGTGAGGAGGTGGAGGGCACAGCTGCTCAAGCCAGACTTCAAAAAACCCTCACTAGAGTACCAACTAAGCCAGGAGTTACATTGAGGAAGGAAGATGGATAATATACAAAGACAGCACATGAGACACTGGAATTGCTCCTCAAAATTCATTATCCTCAATATGCTCTGGTGGATAACACAGACCAGAATGCGATCCACGAGAGAGAATGTTTCTCAGGCATTTGAAGAGAGGACTGGGAATCGGCCAAGGAATGTATCGACTTCAGTAAAATCCAACGGGCAGAGGGAACATTCCAACTATTCAAGTCACCTGGCCCATATGGAATCTTTCCAGCTCTTCTGCAACAAGCAGGAGAGAATCTTATAAGAGTCCTATGCAGGTTATTCAGGGTTAGCCTAGCAACAGGAATCATTCCCAATGCCTGGAGGACAGTGAAGGTTGTCTTTATTCCAAAGCCAAGGAGAACTGATCATACCAAGGCATATGATATGAGACCAATCAGTTTGTCCTGCTCCATTCTTAAAACATTGGAAAAAATGGTTAATGTATATTCTGAGGAGAGGAGGCTAACCAGGGCTCCTCTACATTCTAACCAACATGCATATCAACCAGGTAAATCATGTGAGACAGCTCTCCACCAACTCATTGGGAAGGTGAAGAGAGCACTTCACTTTCAAGAAATAGCCCTCTGCATCTTCCTGGACATCGAGGGGGGCCTTTAGGAATACAACCTTTGATTCCATGGTTAGGGCAGCAGAGGTGCATGACCTCGGGACCACTATATGTAGGTGGACTAGGGCCATGCTTAGTGGAAGGAAGGTAGAGGCCACCATGATGAATAAAAAGATGGTAATTAACACCGCTAGAGGTTGTCCACAAGGAGGCATTTTGTCCCCTTTATTGTTGAATCTAGTGGTGAACGAAATCATTGAGGAACTAAATTCCAGACAATGCTTTTCCAAGGATACGCAAATTTACTGACACAGTAAGGAATATGGCACAAGGTGCAATGGACATTGTGCAAGACTGGTGCAGGAAACAGGATCTAAGGGTTAATCCTAAGGAGACTCTTGTGGTACCATTCACGAAGAAGCATATCCAAAACCCAAATTGGAATCTAAAGCTTTTCGATGAAACTCTACCAGTGAAGGGGATAGTGAAATATCTAGGGGTAATCTTATAAGAGAAACTAACATGGAACCCTCACTTTAAGAGCATTTGCTCCAAGGCGAAAGGTACTCTAGTGAGTACTGGAAGAGCTTGTGGCAACAAAACTGGGCCCTAAGCCCCAGAGGTATGCACTGGATATACACCACAGTGGTTAGACCTAGGATCTCCTACAGGGTCATAGTGTGGTAGAAGAAGGTAGAATAGCAGGTTACAGCTAAGGATCTCGCTAAGGTGCAGAGACTGGCCTGCATAGCCATAACAGGCAGAATTAGCAACACACCAATCACTGGGATGGAAACCATGCTGGACATGCCTCCATTACACCTTTGAGTCATGATGGGGGCAGCAGCTGGTGCATATAGAGTGAGAACTGTTAAAAACTGGATCTCGTTGGGATATCCAGAACCACACACTAAAATACTGAGTGAGGTAAATATAGGAATGGTTGCGGAAATGCCGGCCAACTACATAATAACTCCCAACTGCTTCAACAAGCCTTACAATATAATAATTGGAAACAGGGAGCACTGGGAAAAAACAGTTCAACACTGTACGGGAGACTTTGTCTGGTTCACTGATGGGTCGAAATCAGACCAAGATGCTGGACCAGGATGTACAGGGTTCAGCCAAGACTGGAGGGCATCATCTCTCTAGGAAAACTGGCCTCATTATTCCAAGCTGAAATACTGCAATCAGGGCGTGTTTGGAGGAGAATATGCATAGGTGCTACAAAGACAGCCAGACATCCAGGCACCCGTGAAATCATTGGCAGCTCCTGCAACAATACCTCAGATTGTTGCAGAATGACACAGGGCTCTGGTGGAGCTAGGAGGAAGCAATAGGGTAAACCTAGTGTGGGTCCCTGGCCACTCAGGGATCGGTGGCAGTGAACAAGCCAACAGATTGGCCAGGATGGGGGCAAAGACTCCATTCATCAGACTGGATCCTGTCCGGACAATAACTAAGGCTGTGATCAAATTAGAATTACGATACTGGCTCAGAAGACAGCACATACAATACTGCACCAAGGTCTATAAACAAAAACATGGCAAAGTAATGTGTTTTAATAGAAGCTCTGTAATACTGGGCTTGAACAGGAAAGAGATTAAACTCACAGTTGGACTGATGACCGGCCATGGGAATTTCAAAAAACACCTACATATAATGGGTATAATGGAAGAAGACCCTAAACATAGGATCTGTGATGACAGTGAAGAAACTGCATCACACCTAATCTTCGAATGCACTGCACTGGAGAGCAAGAGAGAATTTTCGAGACAAATGGACCCGAAGAAATTGTGTCTAACAAAGAACTGATAAAGGGACTCCTTGCACTATTTAAGGGCATTGGTTGGCTTTACTAGATATACAGAGAGTGATACTGCACAATAAACTCTGTTTTGGTGCGGGAAGTGGCGGGTCAGACCAAAGCTGTTTAGCTGAAAGCAAAATGAAACAAATCAAATCAGTTGAGAGTAGTAGGCACAAAGTGAGGCAGAGTTGTCACTTAATAAATGGTGGTGACTAAAACGACAGTGAACTATACGCATCTGGGCTAGAATGACCACCTACCAAAGTGAGGTTTGAGAAGATGATGACCATGCTACTGGGAGAGGTTTAATATTCTGAAGCTTGTTGCCTTGGAGTGAAGACCATTGTGTACTCCAAAGTGATACTGCATGCTGACAGACAGCGAAATGAAGACCATCTGAGGACAAAGAATGACTAGTATTCTGAGGGAGGAGAGCAGCAGCTTTTGCAGCAGCATCAGCAGCCTCATTCCTTGACACACCGACATGACCAGGAACCCACAGGAAAACAATGTTGGCTCTCCCCACAATAAGTGGGTGAAGGCATTCTCAGATCCATTGTACTAAAGGGCAGACAGAGTACACCACGCAAAGGCCCTGAAGAGCACTGATAGAATCTGAGCAGACAACACAATTTAGAAGCCTATGTCACTGGATGTATTGGGTTGCTTAGTAAAGGGTGTAGAGCTCCACGGTAAGTCAATTACTGGTCAAGATGCTGATACTGAAAAGGATCATCACTATGTACAACGCCGCACCTGACACTGTGATCGGTCTTGGAACCATCAGTGTAGATGAAGACACTGTCCCCAAGCCACAGGTGTAGTGCAAGGAACTCACTATACACCAGGCCAGGAGCAGTGTCCTTAGGATGTGAATGTAGTCTGAAATGAACAAGTACCTCAGCACAAAGCCAGGGTGGTGAAGAGTTCACACCCACAGGGAATGTGGCAAAGAGCGTAGAGCAAAGCTGTTGAAGCAGAAAATGAAAGAAACTCCAGAAGGCAACACAGAGGATGGGTGCAGCCCATACCAGTGGTCAAGGGAATCATCAAAAAAGGGGGCATAGGATGGCTGCTGGGCTTAGAACGTGACTGAAGAGAACATACCACCAGTAGGACAATGGTAAGTCATAGTAAAGAAAGCACCAGTGGCTAAATGTATCCTGCAATGGTGGATGGTGTTAAGACAACATAAGATAGACAGATGTGATGGTGAATATACGATACATCCGTAATCCAGTTTTGAATGAGCAAGGGACCAGTGGAAACAGAGGATGATGGTCCGTCCGCTCCCCATGAGGTACCATATAAAACACGTAGAACGTTGAGGGATCAAGTACAACGAGCTGCCAGGTGAGGGATGTGGGAAGACCAACAGAGTTTCCTATCAGATGTCAGTCCCAAGAATTTTGTTGTGTCATTGAATGGAAGAGGGAATGAGCTGAGATGTAGGGGTGGGGGTAGAAACTTCTGACATCGCAAAAGTTCATACAGACAGTCTTGTCAAAAGAAAAGCAAAGACATTGTTGATGTTTCATGAGAAAAGACGATCAAGACATTGCTGAAGACGCTGCTCAAGTAGACAGGTTCATTAAGAGCTGCAATAGATCACAAAGTAATCAACAAAAAGAGAGCCTGAGATACCTGGTTGAAGGCAATCCATAACAGTGTTAACGGCTATTGCAAATAAGATGACGCTGAGCACTGAACCCTGAGGCACCCAGTTCTCTCAAATAAAAGCGTATGACAGAGCTGAGCCCACACTTATCTTAAAAACATGATCTTTTAATAATTTCCAGATAAAAAGAGGCAGGCAACCCCGGAAGCCCCACTCATACATAATACAAAGGATACCAGTCCTCCAGAAGGTGTCATACACCTTCTCCAAATCAAAAAACATGGCCACATTTTTGCCCGTCCGAGAAAAATTGTTCATAATAATAGGAGTTGACAAGGTGACAAGATAATCAACTGCAGAACAGTGCCTATGAAATCCACATGTGGCGTTAGTGAGGAGACTCAAACTTGAACCACCACACCAGCTGACCATTAATCATATATTTCATGACATTGTCAATGCTACTGGTGACAAAACTTGGCGGTAGCTGAAAGGAAGGTGTTTGTCCTTACCAGGCTTAGGTATGGGAATGACAACAGCCTTAATACGCCAGTGACTGGGAAATGTGTCATCTGTCCAAATGCAATTATATGTATGGAGGAGAAAGTGTAGGCACTCAGGAGACATGTGTTGCAACATCAGAATGTGATCTCTGTCCGGTTCTGGAACTGATGACCAGGACGAATAAAGTGCACGTTTAAGCCCACTCATAATAAAAGCAGTACTATAACATTCATGATTCTGGGACGAGAAAGATATCTTCCTTGCCTCCACCGCCAGTTCCATAGAAAGGATGGCAGGATGGTAGTGGGTGGAACTCATCGTCTGCAAAATATAGACCCAAGGTGTTGGAAATATCAGAAAGATCTACAATGACTTTGTTCACGCTGTAGTCAGACCAGGAACCCAGGAATAAACCACAGTTCCTGAAAACCGATGGAGATTACCTCAGACAACGGAGGGGGGAGCAAAACTTAAAACTTTGAAAAGAAAGCCAACCAGCCTTTTTGCTGTCTCGGAAAATGTGGCGACACTGCACACACAGCTGTTCATAATGGATAAAGTTTGGATTGTGGGATGGCATTAAAAACATGGAGAGCTCATCTCCATTCGTAAACTGCATCTTGGCATGCTTCAGTCCACCAGAGGATGGGGGCACATTCTGCCGAGGAAGGGGTTTGAAGTATGGAACATTCAGTGACAGTAAGGACAGCATTTGTAATGTATCCTACCTGGCCATCATTGCACAGGAAATGGTTCGAAAGTGGCCAGTGACGAGTAGAGCTGGCAGTCACCTTTAGAAAGCTGCCCGTTGGTTGGATGCACAGATGGGATAGGCATAGCAAACAAATGACACAGCATAAATGGCCACTTGAATGTGCGTCTGGAGAGAAGAGACCACTTGAGACAATGAGCAAGCTCAGCAGTACAGATCGAAAGGTCCAAGTGGGAAAAGGAGTGTGCCAAATTGGAAAGAAATGTGGGTGTACTCGTGTTCTAGCAGATTAGACTGGGCTGGTTGAAGATGTCTATTAGGAGAGAACCTCTCAGACAGGGGTGTGGAGAGCCCCAAAGGGGATAGTGGGATGGAAGAGATGGGTCAAAATAAGGGGCCAGTCACCACAGTAGCTGCTGAGTGCCAGAATTCAAATTTACACAATGACCAGGTTCAGAGAGTGGAGGATCCTGGTCCATTAGTTCGACAGAGCAGTTGGTATTCCCCTTCAGTTGGCCAGTGGACTGGTTTTTGGCGGTGTGACCCGGTGAATTGGAGATTGGCAAGGTGAGGGTATCTCATTGTGACACCTTTGAAGAAGAATGTTGAGGTGGAGAAGGTGAAGATCTTTTGTCTTTGTTTGACTGCTTAGAGCCTTGTCATAAGTCGGGTGCAGACTCAGATGTTGGCTGGCTAGAAGTGCACAGAAAGTCATCATAGGAGTACTCCTTTTCAGATTTCCGAGCTTCTGTTTCTGAAGCACATGATTTCACTAGCACAGGAGAAGGTTTGTTGGCACAGCATGCACCTGTAGCAGGTGCAGATGAGTTTGTGACACTGGAGCTGTATAATTGGCATTAAACTAGAAGTCACAAGTCTTTGTAGCCATGTTCTCCGTAGGTTGGGGTGTGGTGTCACCGCTAGACACCACACTTGCTAGGTGGTAGCTTAAATCGGCCGCGGTCCATTAGTACATGTCGGACCCGCGTGTCGCCACTGTGTGATCGTAGACCGAGCGCCACCACACGACAGGTCTCGAGAGACGTACGAGCACTCGCCCCAGTTGTACGGACGACATTGCTAGCGACTACATGTACAAAGTCTTTCTCTCAATTTCCGAGAGACAGTTAGAATAGCCTTCAGCTAAGTCCATGGCTACGACCTAGCAAGGCGCATTAACCATATCTGGAGAGTGTCTCCCTTGTATTATCAAGAGCGATGTACCGCAGAAGTGAATAAAAGTTAAGTATACGAGAAGCTCCGTTCTTTTCTTTATAGCTTTCATCACGTATCCTGTTTCAGACTTAACGCAAGATGGCGAGAGTTGACGCGTGCCCTTCTGGCTACTTCTCAGTGTGGCGTAGCTAGCTTGTTACGCCACAACAGTTTGGCGACGAGTGTAAACGTGTTCTTTCTAATTTGCACTAATTTGCTTGTGTCATGGCTTCGCCACAATCTCCAGATGTACTGTCCGAATTTTATCGCTTGCAGAATCAGCAGACGCAGGCGTTATTGGATGCCCTTGGACAGCTCGTCCAGGGTCAACGTGCGCTGCAAAACGATGGGCCGCCGCCGCTTCATCACTACCGCAGCCACAACACGCAGTTGCACCGCCCTTTTGTCCATATAAAGCGGACGACGAAAGCTGGACAGAATGGTCCCGACAATTTGGATTTCATCTCGCCGCCTACAGAATTCAAGGTAATGAGCGGCAGCCGTTTTCGCTTTCGTGTGTAGGTGTGTCCACCTACCGTGTGATAGTGAAATTGTTTCCCCGACGCGACGTCGCAACTCTGTCATACGAAGAAATTTTGTCTGCTTTAGATGCCTATTTCAAGGAAACAGTAAATGTCGTTGCAAAAAGGTATGCGTTCTTTCGTACAAAACGTACGGCCGGTCAGACTAATAGGGAGTGGGTTGCAACTTTGCAAGGACTTACTAGGGATTGTGCATTTGAATGTGACTGTGGACTCCCTTATTCAGATACTATGGTGCGTGATGCAATTGCACAGAACGTTTCTGATGTTCGCATACGGGAACAGATTTTGAAACTCGTCAATCCCTCCCTTCAACAAGTGATAGACATATTGGATAGGCAAGACACACTTGACTTTGCTCAGGAATCATTTGAAACTTCGCCAGCAGTGTGTCGCATTAACCGGCCTGCCGGGCGCGCTGCGCGGACCTGTAAACAGCCTTCGCGCACGTCCGCACCGCCACGTGTCCCGCGAAAGCAAGCAAATGCAGTGAAATCATGCCCGCGGTGTGCAACTAGACATTCGCGTGACAATTGCCTGTCCCGCCAAGCTATTTGCTTTTTCTGTCGTAAGAAAGGACATGTTCAAAGTGTTTGCCAGAAAAAGCTCAGATCAGACAATCACAACCATTCCAGGCCCTTTGCTTCGCGCCGGAATCGAATCAAGGACACGCAGGCTCGGGAACCTTCACCCATGGACATTCATGTAGTTAGTGCCACGCCGCCCAGTGTTCCTCTCGCTAACAGTGACTGTGTTCGTCCCACAAAAAGTGTGCGTCGACGTCGACGCAAATCCCGTCACGTCGCACGTGATTCTGTACCAGTGTCTGTTCACGTTGCACAAAACAGTCGCTCTTGTCGTCAGCAGGACAATAAACTTTTTGTAGATTTGGACTTTGCCGGACAAGTGCTACCGTTCCAGCTCGATACCGGAGCTGCAGTTTCACTACTCAATCACGACACGTACAAACAACTGGGCAAACCTCCGTTGCGTGCTGCACGTGTTCAGTTAAATAGTTATTCCGGACAAGCTATCCCTGTGTTAGGACAGTGCACTCTTCTTGCTACATGCAAGGAACAAACAAAACTTGTGTCATTTTACGTTCTTCGTTCTTCTACTGCAGTGAACTTGTTTGGGTTAGATTTATTTCAGTTGTTTAACATGGCTATAGTCAATCAGGTCCTATCAGTGAACGAGACTGTGCCTTCAGCCAGTGTTTCTCGTCTATGTGAAGAATTTGCAGACATTTTTGCGCCGGGCCTTGGTTGCGCTAAGAACTATGCAGCACATTTGGAACTCAAAGTGGACGCGCAACCGAAATTTTTCAGAGCGCGCAATGTTCCACACGCATTGCGTGATGAGGTTGCCAGAACATTAAACGATTTAGAATCACAAGGTGTCATTGAACGTGTGCAGGCCTCTCTCTGGGCCTCACCCTTAGTAATTTTGCAAAAACCTTCCGGACAATTGAGACTTTGCGTGGACTTCAAGGCAACTGTGAATCCACAACTTGTGACTGCTACTTTTCCTTTGCCCCGCCCGGAAGATCTTTTTGACAAACTGTGCCCGGGAACGTATTTTTCAAAGTTGGACCTAGCAGATGCGTACTTGCAAATACCGGTGGACGAAGAATCCCAGTGCGTATTGGTGGTTAACACGCATCTTGGATTGTACCGATTCAAAAGACTGCCATTCGGGTGTGCATCCGCCCCTGCATTGTTTCAGCAATATTTACAAACTGTTTGTGCGTCGGTCCCTACTGCTGCAAACTATCTGGACGATATTGTGATCTCCGGAAAGACGGCCGCAGAACATTTAGCCAACCTCCGCACATTATTTCAGGTATTGCGGCAAAATGGTCTTCGCTTAAGGAAGGACAAATGTGTGTTTTTTGCTCGTGACTTACCATATTTGGGACATGTAATCAATGCCCAAGGCATACATCCGAGTCCAGAGCACCTCCGTGCCATACAGGACTTGCCTTCGCCACAGAATGTGAAGCAGCTACAGAGTGTACTGGGTAAAATAAATTATTATCATCGCTTTCTGCGCAATGCCTCTTCCATTTCAGCTCCGCTTCATCGCTTACGCCGTACAGGTGTTCCGTTTGTCTGGACGATGGAATGCGACCGCGCCTTTCGCCAGTTGAAATCGGCGTTGCTTTCAAATACTTGCCTTACGCCATTCGATCCCCAGAAACCCCTTTTGTTGATGGTAGATGCATCGGATTTCGGGATCGGTGCTGTGCTTGCGCACAAAGATGGCTCGCATGATCGCCCTATTGCCTTTGCGTCCAAATTGCTCTCCTCAGCGCAACGGAATTATTCACAAATAGAGAAAGAAGCTTTGGCTCTCGTGTTTTGTGTTACGAAGTTTCACGATTGCGTGTATGGTCGTCACTTTACCATCATCACCGACCACAAACCTTTGACATCGCTTTTTCATCCGCACAAGCCTGTACCTCCATGTACAGCGCAGAAATTCATTCGCTGGTCTATTTTTCTCTCGCAGTACCGCTACGATATCTTGTATCGGTCCACTGCTAAGCACGGAAACGCCGATGCGTTGTCCCGTTTGCCTGTTGCTGAGGATAAAGCATTCGATTCTTCCGAACTTGCTTGC
Source organism: Schistocerca nitens (assembly GCF_023898315.1). Lineage (NCBI taxonomy): Eukaryota > Metazoa > Arthropoda > Insecta > Orthoptera > Acrididae > Schistocerca > Schistocerca nitens. The sequence goes on from NC_064617.1 coordinate 692,734,264, forward strand.
ATGTTCATTGACTCGGAAACCGATGACGTGGTCGAATCGTTTCCGATTGATTTTCGTCGTGTAGCTACAGCCACAGCTGCTGACCCTGTCCTTGCTACTGTTTTGCGTTTTGTTGCTACGCAATGGCCCTTGTCAAAGTCGCGGATCACGGATCCGTTGGTTCGCCGATTTTTTGCTCACAAGGAGAGACTTTTTGTCTGATGTGGTGTTTTGTTGTTGCGTTCTGATAATGATCAGTCTAGGGTTGTGGTCCCACGATCGTTACAGTCCTCTGTCTTAAAGCTTCTCCACCAAGGACATTGGGGTATAGTCCGTACGAAACAACTTGCTCGTCAGCACTGTACTTGGTTCGGAATCGATGCTGCGATTACGAATATGTGCTCTTCTTGCATGGCGTGTGCCGAACAACAATCCGCACCACCGCGGAAATTCTTTGCATGGCCGAACGCCACTTCCCCTTGGCAAAGCTTGCACATCGATTTTGCTGGTCCGTTCTGGAATGCTCTATGGTTGGTTGTGGTCGATTCTTTCAGTAATTTTCCTTTTGTTGTCCGGATGTCTTCCACGACGTCATCTGCCACCATACAAGCGTTATCCGCTATTTTTTGCGTTGAAGGTCTTCCGCAGACTATTGTTTCCGACAATGGCCCACAATTCATGTCCGCAGAATTTCAGTCATTCTGCAAGGCCAATGGTATTCAACATCTGACATCCGCGCCGTTTTCGCATCAGTCAAACGGTGCCGCTGAACGATTGGTCCGGACTTTCAAGTCACAGATGTTGAAGTTGAAAGAGTCGCATTCTCGGGAGGACGCATTGTTGCTCTTTTTGTCTTCGTATCGCTCTCAGCCCCGCGATGGTCGCTCGCCGGCTGAGTTGCTCCATGGTCGTCCTCATCGAACTTTGATGTCTTTGCTGCATCCGCCGCATCAGGTTCCTGTGCAGCGGCAGACTCCTGCTTTTGCTCCTGGCGACGTTGTCTTCTATCGCAACTATAGAGGTTCACGGCGTTGGCTCGCAGGGCGCATCCTTCGCTGCCTCGGCCGCGCGATGTATTTGGTTTTGGGGGCCTCTGGTGAGGTGCGTCGGCATATCAATCAGCTGCGCCTCTGTCGTCGCCCGGGTTCTGCCGCTCCCCGTCTGCTTTCAGCGACAGTGCCGTCCGGTCAGCGCCCTGGGGACCCATCTACTGGCTCGCCTCATCCCCAGGTGTTACCGACGATGCCTTCCATTTTGCCCCATGGCGTCACGCCGCCGCCGCCGCAGCCGCCCGCAGTGGACGCTTCGCTGCTGCCGCCCAGTGCCTCCCTGGGTCACGCGCCGCCGCTCGCTTCCCGTGACCAGCTGTCCTCCGCCATGGAACTCTTGCCCGCTCCGGACCACATGGCGTCATCGCGCGTCGGATACCCCGACGCAATGGAGGTCGACTCTTCGGCCCCTTCTGTCTCCTTACGGGCGCATACACCGCATGTTGACGTGCACCCTGGACTAGGTTTTCAGGCGTTTCCTAGCTCCCCTCGGACCGAATGGCTGGGTGCAGGTGGCACAGCCTCGCCTGTTGTTAGGCTCCCCACCTCATCGCATACGTCAACATGGGGTCCTCCCCACGGCGGGCGGAAGCCTTATAACACGACCGTTCGCCGATTTGCGGGGGAGGAATGTGGTGTCACCGCTAGACACCACACTTGCTAGGTGGTAGCTTAAATCGGCCGCGGTCCATTAGTACATGTCGGACCCGCGTGTCGCCACTGTGTGATCGTAGACCGAGCGCCACCACACGGCAGGTCTCGAGAGACGTACGAGCACTCGCCCCAGTTGTACGGACGACATTGCTAGCGACTACACGTACAAAGCCTTTCTTTCAATTGCCGAGAGACAGTTAGAATAGCCTTCAGCTAAGTCCATGGCTACGACCTAGCAAGGCGCATTAACCATATCTGGAGAGAGTCTCCCTTGTATTATCAAGAGCGATTTACCGCAGAAGTGAATAAAAGTTAAGTATACGAGAAGCTCCGTTCTTTTCTTTATAGCTTTCATCACGTATCCTGTTTCAGACTTAACGCAAGACGGTGAGAGTTGACGCGTGCCCTTCCGGCTACTTCTCAGTGTGGCGTAGCTAGCTTGTTACGCCACAAAATGGGGTGTACTGAGAACTGTACTGTAATTGCCAGAAGATGGTGTACAAGGTTTGCAGTTAGCCAACACTTTCCGAAAATGTGAGTAGGAAATTTTTCCTTTACCTGGATCTCCTGAACAGCTCTCCCATTGAAGTACATTGTCCAACCACAGAAAGAAGCAGCATGATCACCCTTGCAGTTGATATAATAAAGCGAAGGAGGTGGACATCACCCTCATGAGCATCCCTGCCACATGTTACACATTTGGCTGCATTTTCACAAGATTCATGGGTGTGTTTCTAATGCTGACATTCACAGAAACATGTGGGATTTGGGATATATGGTCCGACAGTAATAGCTTCGTAGCCAGCTATAATTATTTTATGAAAGTACCACATGGTCAGAAGTAAGGAACAGCATGTATGTTGGCACTAATTTTATATCAACCCTTTTCATGATGCGGTGAACTGCAGTCAGTCCCTGGCTGTTATTTCAGCTTCGGTCAGGCCATCAAGCAGCCGAGTGTATATGACAACATGGGAGGAATTCACAGTGCGGGGAGCTTCTGCTATGTGAACCTATATTGAGTTGGCTGAACACAAAATGTCAGGCCTGCAATTTGGCATGTGGACTGGGGTGGGGATTGTGTTGGATGTGGTGGGTAGAGGGAGAAAGACAACAGAGGAAGAAGGACAAGGTCGGGGGGAGGGGGTGTTCAGGGATGGTTAGGTAACAGCTTGCAGGGAGACAGGAAGTGTGCATGCTAGGAACTTGGGAGTGTGGGGTGGGTGGGGTGGCAGGTGCATGGGCTAGGAATGTGACTAATGAGTACTAGAGCTAGTGAGGTGCAGCACACAATGAAGGTGACATGGAGGTGTGGATTGGAAGGGGTTGACAGGACAGAGAAAGGGGAAGTTGTTGGGTAGAGGGTATGGTGACAGTGGGTTAGTAGACACTGAAATTAGGATAATTATGGGAGTGAAGGATATGTTGCAAGGATAATTCCCATCTATGTAGTTCAGAAAAACTGGTGCTGGAGGAAAGGATGCAGCCATTGGACTCAAGCATGTTGCAGCACTGGGTGGTCAACTTCATTCTTGGCTACACTGTGGTGGCGGCCATTTGTTCTGGTAGACAGATGGTTGGTGGTCATGCCCCTATAAAATTCTGTGTAGCGATTGCAGCAGAACTGGTGTATAACATGGCTGCTTCCATGGGTGGCTCTGGCTCTGATGGGATAGGATAAGCTAGTCACTAGACTAGAATAGGATGTGCTGGATGGGCAAATCAGGCAAGTCTTGCACCTGGGTCTTCCACAGGCATATGACTCTTGTGGGAAGAAGTTGGATGTGGCATAAGGATGGACCATGAAGTTATGTTATGGCCACTGGTATACAACTTTAGGAGGGGTGGGAAGGAACTTGGGCAGAATGTCTCTCATTTCTTCTCATCATGATAAAAGCCCTGCGAAGGACGTGGTTCAGTTGTCCGAGGTGATATTGGGTGATGAGGGGTGCTCCTTTGCAACTGATTCTTGGAGGTGGTGGGAAGATTATGGCTGTGTGAGGATACAGTACAGGAAATCAGTTTACAGACTAGGCTCGAGGGGCGGAGGGATAAAGTGTGTCTGTAATGGCCTTCATGAGACCTTCAGCACATTGGGCAAGCCAGTTCTCATCACTGCTGAGACACCATCCACGGATGACCAGATAAGATAGTATGGGAGTGACCTTATTTTTTGTGGAATGTGCAACAGCTGTTGAAATGCAGGTCCTGTTGGTGGTTAGTGGGTTTAATATGGACATGGTATGGATGGAGCCACCAGAGGGGTAGAGGTTAATGCACAGCAAGGTTGCACATTGAATTGAGGAGGATCAAGTGAAGTGGATGGGAAAGAACGCACTGAGACTGTGGAGGAATGGCGATAGGGTTCTTGGCCCTGGGCCCAGGTCATCAAGGTATCATCAATTAACCTGTGTCAGACAATGGGTTGAGAGTTTTTGGGAGGCTAGGAAGGTTTCCTGTAGATGGCCCATGAACAGGTTGCCAGAGGAAAGTGCCATGCTGGTATCTGTGGCTGTGCCATGGACTTGTTTATATACCTTCCCCTCAAAGGAGAAGTAATTGTGTGTGAGGATATTGTTTGTAAATTGAATGAAGTAGCGGGTTTAGAGTCTGAAGAACATGGGAAAAGATAGTGTTCGAGAACAGCAAGACCATGAGGATGAAGGGTGTTGGTGTCAAGGGAGGAGGCATCAACAATGATGAATAGGGATCCAGATGGTAATGGGATGGGGATAGTCAAGATCCTGTGAAGGATGTGGTTAGAGGTGTTAGCAGACATGAACAAAACTTTCTTCAATGGGAGCACAATAACCAGCTACAATAACGCATCCAGGATTGTTGGGTTCATAGATTTTGGGAAGCATGTAGAAGGTGGGTGTGTAGGAGGGAATCATTGGGTGAGGATGGGGATAGATTCAAGGGAGAGATTCTAGGACAGGTCTAAGGATTTCAGTAGAGGCTGGAGATTATGTTAGACTTCTGGGGTGGGATCATTCTGGCAGAGCTGTAGGTGGAGCAGCCAGGCAGTTGCCAGAAGTCTTCATCAGGTAGTCACTGCAGGTCACCAATCTTCTAAAAGAAAGACAGCAAATGTTTCATTATCTTTTGTATGTGCCTATTGACAACTCAATGTTTTTGCTATTTGGTGTTTGGTCTTTCTTACTCATAAATTATTTACATTAGTATAGTACAGGAACTTGAGCTCAAGATCAAAGAAAGAAATTTTTTTAAGTTTAAGCTTCTGAGGGAAGGGGAGAAAGAAAGAGAGCGAGAGAGGGAGAGGGGGATGGGGAGGGGGGAGTGTGGGAGGTTGGTTGGCTGGATTAAAAGAAGGGGGCAGGGACCAAACTATGAACTTCCAAATAAAACAATGCAATAAGTGTGAGAATAAAACAAACGAGACTGACAACGCAAAACAGAATGAAAGGAAAAATCACAAGAACGATGAAGGGCAACAAACATGTAAATGGACAAAAGGGGACAAGAAAACCACAGAAATGCAAGAAACAAAATGAAGATATTAAAACAACAAAGCAGATTACCATGGCTGGCTGACAATGAGAATAAAAAAGGAGAAGCCAGCCACTCTGCAACACATTAAAACCTCCACCGAAGAAGCACTAGGGTGGAAGACACCGAGGGATGAAGGACAGGTGCTAAAACTTAGATCAAATGATAAAACCGACCCTCACGAATAAAACGTGAAATGCTTGGGTAACGAGTCCGGTAACCCAAGATTCTGTCGCTGGGCATTTAAAGTGGGTCAGTGCGCCAGAAGATGGGCCACTGTCAACTGGGCACAGCACACATACTGAGGCAGGTCTTCACGGTGCAGCAGGTAACTGTGTGTCGCCCAAGTGTGGCCAATGCAGAGCCAGCAGAGTACAACTGATTCCCTGCGAGAGGCCCGCATGGAAGACTTCCACACATTCGTAGTCTCTTTAATGACAAACAGTTTATGTGCGTACTGTTATGCCATTCCGTCTCCCAAAGCCAAAAAACCTTGCGGCGTAAGCCAGAATGCGAGTCAGGTTCAGAGATGCCCATCTCCGAAAGTGGTTTCTTCGTCGCCTGTTTGGCCAGCCTGTCGGCAAGTTCGTTGCCTGGGATTCCGACGTGACCTGGGGTCCAGACAAACACCACTGAACAACTGGACTGTTCCAGGGCATAGATGGGCTCCTGGATGGTTGCTACCACAGGATGATGAGGGTAGTATTCGTCAATAACTTGTAGCCTGCTCAAGGAGTCAATACGCAGGAGAAATGACTTACCTGAGCAGGAGCGAATGTGCTCAAGAACACGAAGTACGGTCGCCAGCTCTGCAGTGAAAACACTGCAGCCACAGGGCAAGGAGTTCTGTTCTATATGTCCTTCATGAACATAGGCAAAGCCAACATGACCATCGGCCATCAAGCCATCAGTGGAAATCACTTCACCACCCCAGTAAATGTCGAGAATTGAGAGGAAGTGGCAGCAGAGAGTAAGGGTTAACTGAGTCCTTAGGGCCATGTAAAAGGTCCAGGCGTAGCCGCGGTCTACATGTACACCACGGAGGTGTACATGAATGGACCTCAAGTACAGGTGGTAAAGGGAAGGACTCCAGTCTAAACAGAAGGGATTGCACGCAAACCGCAATCATTAGCCCTGACCTGGCCGCCGATATGGGAGACGAGCTGCTGCAGGTGGGAAAAGGAGATGGTAATTCGGATGCGCAGAAGAACTACGAACATATGCAACGTAACTGGCGAGCAGTTGTGCATGGCTAATCTTCAATGGAGGGACTCCAGCTTCCACCAGGACACTGGTCACCGAACTCATTCTTAAAGTGCCCTGTTGCTAGGCGAATGCCACAGTGGTGCACTGGGTCTAGTAAATGCAATGCCGAGGGTGCCACCGAACCATAAACCTGACTCCCATAGTCAAGACATGATTGAACAAGGGCTCTGTAGAGCTGCAGCAGCGTAGAGCAATCTGTAACCCCAGCTGGTGTTGCTCAGGCAGTAGAGGGCATTGAGGTGCTGCCAGCATTTCCACTTAAGCTGACGAAGGTGAGGTAGCCAAGTCAATCGGGCATTGAAAACCAGTCCTAAGAATCGATACGCCTCCACTACAGTGAGCGGATCATCAGTAAGATAAAGCTCTGGTTCCAGATGAACGGTACAATGCTGACAGAAGTGCATGACACACGACTTCGCGGCTGGAAACTGGAAGCCGTGGGCTAGAGCCCATGACTCCGCCTTGTGAATGGCTCCATGTAGGCGCAACTCAGCAACACCTGTACTCGAGGAGCAGTAAGAAATGCAGAAGTCATCTGCATACAGAGAAAGGGACACCGACAGCCCTACAGCTGCTGCTGCTATGCCGTTAATGGCCAGTAAAAATAGAGGCACTCAATACAGAGCCCTGTGGGACTCCATTCTCCTGGATATGGATGGAACTATGGGAGGCACCTACTTGGACATGGAAAGTACGAAGTGACAGGAAATTTTGGATAACAATTGGGAGTGGTCCTCAGAGACCCCACTTGTATGATGTGGCAAGGATATGATGTTGCCAGGTCGTGTCATATGCTTTTCGTAAATCAAAAAGATGGCAAATGACAGACTCAAGGGACACAAGATTATCAGTGGTATAGCGACCCTAGCGGAAGCCACCCTGACATGGAGCCAGTTGACTCCAAGACCCAATCCAACCGCCAACACACCATACATTCCAGCAGCCTACAAAGAACATTGATGAGGCACCAGAATGATGGTGCTCTCGTGCCATTGCGATGGAAAGACGCCATCGCACCAGATCTGGTTGGAGATGACGAGAAGATGTTGCTTGTAGTAAGATGAGAGATGTTTGATCATGTGGCTGTGGATCCGATCTGGCCCAGGAGCTGTGTCAGGGCAACATGCCAGGGCACTGAGGAGCTCCCACTCTGTAAATGGGTCGTTATAGGATTCACTGTGGCGTGTAGTGAACGAAATCACTTTCCCTTCCAGCCACCGTTTGAGAATGCGAAAGGCTGGGGGGTAATTCTCCGATGCAGAAGCATGAACACAGTGTTCAGCAAAGTGCTCGGCAATCGTGTTTTAGTCGGTAGATAACACACCATTTATGTTAACAACGGGAACACCTGTTGGGTCTGGTACCCGAAAACACGTTTGATCTTTGCCCAGACTCAGGAAGGTGACATATGGCACCCAATGGTCGAGACATCTCTCCCAACACTCCTACTTCCATTGTTTGGTAAGATGGCGAACGCAGTCATGGAGCCGTTTAAAGGCTATGAGATGCTCCAGGGAAGGGTGCCGCTTATGCTGCTGTAGAGCTCACCGATGCTCCTTAATTGCTTCAGTGACTGCCTTTCGCCGCAGGCACCCTAAAGAGCAAGAGATCGTGTTTTCTGCTACAGAAATGATACTTGTAATCACCTGCTCAACTATCACATCGATTTTACAGTGTGGGGGACATTCAATGGTGACAGCAGAGGTGAAAGTTCCACAATCCGCCCTGTTTGAAGCCCATCTGGGCAGGCATCCTTGGGCCTGATGCCGGGGCAGTGACAGGAGGATGGGGAAGTGGTCACTACCACACAGGTCATCAAGTGCTCTCCAGTGGATGGATGGGAAAAGGCCAGGACTGCAAACCGAGAGATCAATGGCCGAATATGTGCCATGTGCCACAATGAAATGTGTGAGGACACCAGTATTTAAGAGTCAGAGGTCAAGTTGTGACAGTAAATTTTCAACGTTTTTGCCTCAGACAGTAAGCACAGTGCCACGAGCCATGAGCATTAATTGCAGACAGTTATTTCCTGTTTCAGACAGTTATTTCCTGTGTCGTCCTTATCCTGACAGCAATAGCTTCAAGAGGAGTTTGAAGGGGCACAGGTTCACTGCATTCTGAGTTCAGGACATAGATGCAAACTCCACCTGACACTCTATTATAGTCGCTAAGGTTCCTGTAATATCCCTTATAGCCATGGAGGGCAGGGTTCCATAATGCCGGGAACCAGGTTTCCTGGAGGGCAATGCAGAAAGCAGGTGTAAAGCTTAACAGTTAGTGTAGCTCAGCCAGGCAGTGCAAAAAACAACCGCAATTCCACTGGAGAATGACGTGATCGTGAGGCTGGGAAGGCATGGAACATTCAATGAGGCAGTTTACGCCTCAGGGTCACCTGCTGCCGCCGATTTATTTCCTGAGCAGTTTGTAACCATGGTGTCTTAGGGTCCGGTGAGATCTAGGTCCTCAGCAGATGCCAGAATCTCCACCTGATCCTCAGAAGCAAAGCTTGTAGGTAGCAGAGGTGTGGGTGCCACCGCAAGTCCCTTGGTCTTGAGGGTCTTTTTTTTTATTGTTTTCACTGCTCCTTGGGTTTCTCTGGCTGGGAGAGCTTGACTGATTCAGTCTCTGGGACTGAGGATGATCGTGAGCCCAACAAACAGCTACTTTCGGGCACTTCAACCACTGGCAGGAGTCATCTTTCCCGCTAGCAGAAATCTGGGAAGGGAGTGACCTCAATGGGCCCCTTCCTAGCAAGAGAATCTGAAGAAGACTTACACTTCTCTGGCTGAGAAGTGGGGACTGGTGTCCCCAATGGTGGAGGGGGAGGCAGTGCTCGCGAGGTAGGTGGTGTGGGAGCAACATGGAGGGAAGTGCCTCCCACCATCAAGGGGGCAGGTGTAGTCTTCCAGGTCAGTGAGCTGACCGGAATTCACAGTACAGATGGGGTTACAACTGTTCTTGTAGTGGCGGCATAAGAGGTGGTCACAGCCAAAGGATGTAGACACTCAAATTTCCTCTTAGCCTCAGTGTAGGTCAGTCGGTCAAGCGTCTTGTATTCCATTATTTTCCTTTCGCACTGTAAAATCCTGGAGTCTGTCGAGCAAGGAGAATGATGCTCTGCACAGTTGAGTATTAGGATGTGATGGGCATCCACAATCGCGGCATGTGATGCTGGAAGTACAGCGGGAAGACATATGGCCGAACTTCCAGCACCTAAAGCACCGCAAAGGGGGAGGGATATATGGCTTTACATCACAGCGGTAGACCATCACCTTGACCTTCTAGGGGAATGTGTCACGCTCGAAGGCCAAGATGAAGGCACCGGTAGCAACCTGATTATCCCTCGGACCTCGATGGACACCCTGGACAAAACGAACACCTTGTCACTCTAGTTGGCGTGCAGCTTGTCATCAGACTGAAATAGAAGGTCCCTGTGGAATATAATACCCTGGACCATATTTAAGCTCTTATGGGGCATGATGGTAACAGAAATATCACCCAGCACATCACAATCGAGTTATGTCTGTGACTGGGCAGAGGATGCTGTTTTTCTCAAGACTGACCCTGACTGCTTTTTGGACAAGCCCTCTACCTCCCCAAACTTGTCCTCTAAATGGTCTACAAAAAACTGTGGCTTCATCGAAACAAATGAGTCCCCATCAGTTCTCGTACATACAAGGTACCGGGGTGAATAAGGTTTGTTGCCATCCTTAGACTAGTGTTCCTCCCATGGTGTGGCCAGGGAGGGAAATGATTTGGGGTCATACTTCCTTGCATTGTACTGAGACTTAAAACACTTAGAGACTGCTGATATTTAATCACCAGCAAGTGATGGTGCAGTATGCTTCATCCCACGTCATCCGCCCTGATGCCACCCACTCTGACGAGGGGCCCTCTCCATGGGTGCCACCCAGCCACAGCAAAGGCCACCTGGTAGGATAGCCATTGCTGGGAGTCCAGATGCCCCAGGGTGACAGGCATCTACTCCTTGACATGCGTGGGGAGTTAACATTGCAGGCATCAGCAGAGCGATCCCTGTGTTGTCAGGGGGCTACAACCAACAGGGTACACGGTGGACCCACCACAACGGACTGGCTACTTAATAGTTGATTCTTCACATAAAATACATAATACTCTTTCTCCTGAAGAGTGTGATTTCCACTATTTCAAAGACACTTAATAACCCATCAGACAACACAATATTGCTGATTATAGGTCTGGGACATCCTTCTATGTACCATTGTCAACGGAACTATGACATACTTGAATTAAGCCACACATTTTTTAACTGCTGGAAATGAAAGCGTGCACTCCCTATAAATCTTCTGAAACATTACTGCTGTGTAACAAGTAAGAGATCAAGAATTAACAGTTAGACCTTCCATCAGAATGGGAGGCTGTGGGACAAAGAGTGACATGGATGAGACATTTCAAGCCAAATCAGGGTTGTAATTGTGAAGTTTATGGCGGCTCATCAAAACAAATGTCATTCTTACAAGAGTGTAAGGCCACGTAAATATGATATTGCTAGGTTAGTTGGCATGGACTATGGGGAGGATGATAAAGTGTTATTGTTGATGATGTTTATGGTACATATACATGTATGTGCTGACTGTGCTGCACCTCATGTTCCACACTACTCCAGCCAATATCATTAATCCTAGACCTTCAGTTGGATCACTCTTACTCTGTCACTTTCGTATGTTATTTTCTCTACTTTCTTGTGCCACGAGAACTTTTACCTCATCCTACCAACCCCATGGCCACCCCCCATTCTCATTCTCTCCCCCCCCCCCCTCCCTCCAGTTGCACTTACTAACCTAACTAATCTAGTCACTTCTGCTGCTCCCTTTCCTCATTCATAACCGCCCACTGACCCGCAATCCACATTATAGCAGTTTCATTTATTTCTATCTTTGATCTCAATGTGTTTTCACTTTGATTCCAGTTCATTTTCGCCTTTCACTGTCAGCCCTGCTGCATCAGGTTTCATCTTGTTTTCCCATACTTCAGCTGTTTGTGCTGTCTGAGTTTTTCCCACATATTTTTGGTATATTTTCTTAAATATTTTTGTACTGTTTCCTACATTATTTATGCAGTTTTATCCTCCACCATGGATCCCTGCTCCTTCCATCTGTGCCAATACAGAAAAGTTTCCTGATCTCTCCGCAGAACCCAGTCCCACATACTATTCCTGCATTGCTGCCCTGCTCATGGAATCCTTCCAAATGGTCTTACCATGAAATTATCCACTTCTGGCAGTAATCCTTCCTTCCACACAACCTCCACCTGTTCAGATCCTGCCAGGCCTTAACCCACACCAATCTAGTCCTGCAAAACCACGTAAATCAGGCCCAAACCTCCTTGCAGTACCTCCTCTCCAGCCATATTATCTGCTGTGCAATCCCAAATTCTTGTATCCCATCTCTCACACAAACTCTTGCTCTTCAGGAACCATAGCAGTCCCAAGAAACTCCCCAACCTGTTCACCTCCTGACTGAAATTTTCACTCTGCAGCAGAGAGTGCGCTGAGGTGAAACTTTCTGGCAGATTAAAACTGTGTACTGGACCAAGACTCGAACTCAGGACCTTCGCCTTTCGCGGGCAAGTGCTCTACTTTCGGCAGTAACTCATCTCCTACCTTCCAAACTTCACAGAATCTCTCCTGTGAAACTTACACAATTAGCACTCCGAGAAGAAAGAATATTGAAGTGTCATGGCTTAGCCATAGCCTGGGGGTGTTGCCAGAATAATATTTCAACTCTGCAGCAGAATGTGCACTGATTAATAACTTCCTGGAAGATTAAAACTGTTCACCACCTACTCTCACCTTGGACTTCCACTATCCATCATCTCTACAACAGCCTCCAAAGATCCTCCACAGCCCCTCATAGCTGACAAAACTTACCTTTCAGACCTACTGTATGTACAACGCTTTCAAAAATGCCTGCGCCTGCCAACATATAGAATCCAGAACCTCAACAGACTTGAGACATAGTCATGAACCTTTCCTCCAAAAGCCTTAGTCCCACAGAAGTATCTGTCTTTTCCAAAAGTCTTACTTTTTGCCTCACTCCCAAATTAAATCATGCTGGACTTGTCAAAGACGTTCTCTCTTTCTCCCAACCCCTACCATGGAAACTTTTTTGCCACCAATCCTTACCCATCAGACTCAACCCAAAACCAATGTTGAACACTGCCTGACTCAGTTCATTCCTCCATCCAAGTGTGATCCACCCCACGGCCCCCAATTACCCCTGTTAACCCTCCGGAATTTCTCAACCTTGAACCTTGCCACACCATCATTCCCCATATCCCTCAAAATGCAAGCTAACCTTACATCTGAAGAAAGAACTTCAATCCACCACCTAAAAGCGGACCCTGACCTTATAATCCTATCTGCTGATGAAGGCTCCACTACTATTGTTTTGAACCGCAAGAATTATGTGGTGGAAGGACTCTGCCAGCTATCAAATTCGTGCATCTAGAAAACCTGTCACAGTGACTCCATTCCAGAAATCCAAGAGGATCTCTAGTCTTTCCTCAAACCCTTATACGCACTCCACAACCTCCTTCCAATCTCCCTCCTCACCCCTGCCACTCCCTGCACTCCTGCCTTCTACATGCTTGTTAAAGTATATAAACCCAACCACCCAGGACACCCCATTGTGGCTGGTTACTTTGCCCCCACATCTCTGCCCATGTGGACCAACACCTTCAGCCTGTAACATTTAACCTCTCCTCCTCTATAGAATACATCAACATTTCCTCCACCAGCTATCCAAAGTTCCAGTTCCTTTACCACCCAGCTCATCACTGCTGATACCACCTCCCTACACACCCAACACCCATGGCCTTGCTGCTATCTAACACTACCTTTCCCAATGCCTGACTTACTCCAGACCTACAACCTCATTCCCGGTCACTATGGCCAACTATATCCTCAACCACAATTACTTCAGCTTTTAATGTAGCATCTAAAAACAAATCTGCAGTACAGCAATGAGCACCCACCTTGCACCATCCTATGCCAACCTATTCATTGATCATCTAAAGAACACCATACCTACATACCCCCGAACCTCAACATCATCTCCCTCATTTGCTTCACCTGGTCCTCCTCAACCCAACAAGCCACCTAACTCTACTCAAAAACAGCTATATCAGCACCTCCAGCCATATCAAACATGCCAACCACCAGCAATACCTCCACTATGACAAATGCCATCAATTCCACAACAAGAAGTTCTTTCCGTACAGCCTTGACACAAGTGACCATCACATCCATAATGATAAGCAATCTGTCTCATAATATACCAAGGTTCTCACTGAAGCCTTCACAGAATAAAATTTGCATCCCAATCTTGTACAGAAACAAATTTCCCATATCTTATCTCTCCAGTCACCCACCGCCTCACAAAGTTCCATCACCTGGTCACAGACGTCATTCCCCAGCATTGCAGCAACTGAATCACATTCTCCGCAAGGGTTTCAACTACCTCTTGTCATGCCCTGAAATGGGGAATGTCCTACCCACTATCCTTTCCACTGCTCCCACAATGGTATTCCACTGCCCATCAATCCCACCCAATATCCTTATTCATCCCTACTCCACCCCAGCTACCAACCCCTTGCCTCATGGCTCATATCCCTCTAAAACAGCTAGATGCAAGAGCTGTCTCAAACAGCCTCCCACCACCACCACCACCACCACCACCACCACCACCACCACCACCACCACCACCACCACCACCAATAGTCTGGTCACAAGTATCACCTACCCCATCAATGGCAGGGCTATCTGTGAAACCAGTTACATGATCTACAAGCTAAGCTGCAATCCTTGTGCTGCATTCTACGTAAGCAAGACAACCAACAAGCTGTCTGTCTGCATGAATGGCAACTGGCAAACTGTTGCCACAAAACAGCTGGACCACCCAGTTGCTAAGCATGCTGCCCAACATGACATCCTTCATTTTAATGATCGCTTCGCAGCCTGTTACATTTGGATCCTTCCTAACACCAGCTTTTCTGAACTGTGCAGGTGGGAACTCTCTCTGCAATATATCCTATGTTCCCATAACCCCTCTTGTCTCAACCTTCATTGGTCACTGTCCTCCATCCCCTTCCCTGTTTGTACTCCAGCACTACCCAGTACCAAGCCTTCTATTCCGCCAAAGCACCCACAGCCTTTTTACTTCTCTCCTTTACTGCTCCCACCCCCCACCCCTTTCTAACCTCCCGACAGCACCTAGCTGTCCTACTCTCTCCCCACCTCATTCATGTATGATCCCACAAGCAGCACTTGACCGTCCCCCGACCCCTAGCCTACTATCTGTACCCCTCCCTGCCCCAGCCTCCTCCTTACCCCCACAGTCCAGATTGCTTCTCCCATCATGCACAGTTGCTTGCAGTCTGGCATCAGCAGCCAGAAACAGTGGTCATGTGTGTGAATGTAGAACGAAGATCATGACATGGTTGTCACATTCAAAATGAAAGAAGGAAAACTGAAATTAATGCCTCTCCAACATGTATGTCTCATGAAGTGCACAAAATGGGTCGACAGAAGCGTCCGATCCCACGCGTCGGCTTTGACCCGTGACGTAAGGGTGTTGTCGTGTGTGACGTTATGACGGCGGGGAGTTTGGTTTGAGTGTGGCTGTCTCCAGCTCTGTTTTATCTTATTTTATTTACTTTTCTGATCTGTTCGTTCTATCTCGTGAGATTTTTTTTTAAATTTAAAAACACTTATTACTTATTTTAATTATCTGTTTCCTCCAATTTCTGTTTTAGTTTATTATATTTATCTTTCTGATCTGTTCGTTCTATCCCGTGAGATATTTTTTTAAAAAAGACAAAAAACACTAATCAGCTACTGAAGCATCTTTATCTTCTATGGGTTGCAGAGGTTACGACCCCTGGGGAGGTGGGTGGATATTCATGCATTGCTGTCTTCACTTACACGTTGTAGCTACGCAAGGCGTCTAAATTTGTTTATATTTAGTTTGCCACCCACCCAAACCACCCCATTTCCCGCACTTGTCCCGTTAGTGTCATTAGGCTTCTTGTGGAAAGTGTGTGTGTTTGTTTTTGTTTCCGCCATATTTGTGACATCATGGGTCAAAGCAGACGGGCGGGATCGGACGCTTCCGTATTTCCCACAAAATAGCTAGAATTGAACTGGCAGACACGAAGATAGACCAACTATCCTGACAAAGTCTACTAACAAATTTTCAAGAACCAGATTTAAATGGTGACTCTAGGAATATACTACAACCCCCTACTTATCACTCACATAGGGATTGTGAGGAAAGGATCGGAATAATTACAGCACACGTGCATTCAAATGATATCTTCCTGTGCTCCATACGTGGATGGAACAGGAAGAAATCCTAACAACTGGTACAATGGAACGTACTCTCTCCCATATACATCACGGTGGTTTCCATGGTATGGATGTAGATGTAAAAATTTGAGTGAAGGCATGTGCATTGGTTTTGTTGAAGGAACTATTTCAACATTTACCACAAGCAATTCTGGGCAAACAACAAAAAGGCCTTGCTCAGAACAGTAGAATGCGTACTTCAACTTAATACATATACCAGAATTCAATATTTGAACCATTGCTGCATCTCAATGAATTTGATCAAAGGTGTCAGTAATTTTGAGGTGGCAGGAAAACCTGTGCACTACTTGATATTCTCGACAATACGATATACTTCTAATGAAACTGGTTTAGATTAAGTTTAATACCTGATGAATTTTTTATGTATCGCTATACTGATGCAATGATTTTCACTTCAAAACACGTATTTTTGCAGTCCTTATATGCTATAGGGCATTGTAAGAACTAAACGATAATTCAATAAGATCCGTTATTTTCATGTTCTTCCTTGTGACATAACACACACAATCTACAGGATATACTGGGTATACCAAGTGTCAGTCACAAAGGTTTGGATATTCATAAAGTACTTTGAATTACAGTCCATGTGTGTGAAAAATGTGAATAACGCAGCATTAAAACCATTTGGCTGACTATGACGACTAGCAAAATGTCAACGTCTAGCCTATTAATTACAATTTCTCTGGGGGGTGGACATTGTTAATAAATTATGACAGCTACAGTGTCATAGTTCACTCCTTTTTAGTTGCTGGGGAAATGGAAACTACTAAAAGGTTACTGTGTCAGGAAAATTTTGAACAAGAATATTCGCTCATGTCTTTTTATTCACATGTCGTTCTGTGTGAATATCTCGTTAACAACCAGCTAATTAATATTACCTTCCCAGGCAGGTTAATTTACAGCATCAGATCCTCAACAACACTGTTCTTAAGTACACGCCGACGAAGTCTCTTAAAACATGAACGTTTTGACACCAAAACATTTCCCTCTCCCCTACTTGTCGACTTGTCTTTGCATCACAACATTCCACTCTACTTCCAATTCCAGTTTGCAGGCCGCACTGACAATCGATGTTTATAATATCGAAATATCGCAGCTGATGTAAATTTTCGATGAGCTGTGTCACGCGGTATTCCATCGACACTCGAGAGTCGGGAGGAATTGAGACTATGAGTTTGTTGTGGAGCACTTGAAATTGACGAAATAGCGCAAGGGAACAAGTGGACAATGCATAACATTAAGGATATAAGTTTCGAACCTCTAGTTCAATCCAACTATGTCAAACCTTTGAGAATGCTCTATACACAGGTATTTTTGACAAAAATATGGAAAGCAAAAAATAATTTGTTTCTCTGAGTAAAACAAAATTGGGTCTGACAAGTATGCTGAGGACTGAATGACAATAAATAACTTTATTTCAGTTTGCGACTAGACAAATTTAGGTTGACAAATGGCAAGAAATACAACACAGAAAATGTGTTGAACAGGCATCCAACTTTCCTTTAGACTGACATAGTTTGTTGCGGGTAGGCACTGTTTTGAATATTTTATTAAAACTGTAGTTTATTTGGCGGTCGAAACAATAAATCCAAGCAACAAGAAAGAATGATCTAGACAACATTGCACATAGTAACAATTAAATTTCTCGCTACAAACTGATAGAATTATAGGGAATATGCAACTACTACTCCGTCGCTTATACAACAAAATTGAACTGTACTCTGCACATTTATTCGTCATCGGTTCGTTGAACAAAATCGTTCGTCCGTTTCCCATCACAATGTAACTATTACGGTATATAGTCGTGTCACAGTTTTGTACGTAGCATACATATTATTATTACAATTTTTTTTGAACCTCAAATGCAACAAGAATTGCCTGTCCTTTACAAACAGTTTATAGTTATTTCAGTGTTCTTGGAATCCACAATACTATGTGGACAAACAAACCAAGAAACATTTGTTATTACAGGTATGAAACAATCAGTGTATTGGTAAGTCTCAAAAGGAAGTTTTGTATGTGCTATAAATGAGGCTGCAATCCCTTATTGTGATGTTATGGAGCTGCACATTCCTATTTCATAAAGTTTTGCAATTTATTTTCAAAAACATAAGTATCTTATATATGTATTCTACAGATATAATAAATAATCAAGCTCTCTGAACTGATTTCTGAAAAACAGCTGTATAGACGTTCTTGCAATACATTCATTGACATTTGCTTGTGAATTTCTAAGTGTCAGTAAGCATTTATTTATTTTATTTATCTTTATTCATCCAAGGATCATATCACAATATAGCATATGTCAGTATAATACAGTGCCAATCAATACACCAAAATATAGGACACAGTATACATAAGATGCTTTAAGAGGGTATAACTGGTAATTAGATGGAGGTGCCATCCATTTACCTTAGTGATCCAGAAAACCCCAAATCAAGATGATGGGACAGAGTTGCTCCATCCTTCTGAATATGAAGTCAGTGTCCTAGCAACTGCACTACCTCATTCGGTAATATCTATTGTGTAATGTTCCTTCATTTATACATAAATTGTTTCAGGTAACTTGCAATATAAAACAGTTCCTTTCTTTGCTGCCCACACACTGATGAAACCTGCTGATGACGTCTGTACTGTTTATGCTCACTTGAAATTAAGGGTAGTTGGAACGCCCTATCTTGACAATGTTAAATTTAGTGACTTGGATTCCTGTATTTCAGGAATCCCTGTAGCCGTTGACATCAGACTTTTACAGGTCATTAAACTGTATTTTCTGAGTCTGATAAACTGCAATAATTACATGTCAGCCACTGCTTTCAGAAATACAATTTTTTAATCACACGGTTAAAATTTTGTGGACTTTTTTTGTATGTTATCCTAAATAACATTAATTACATGTAATAATATATTCTTATTTTAGTTCAGTAGACTCAGGATATGTGAGTTTTACTCCCTAAACATTTAAATATTCTACTCGAAGTGGTTTCTGAAATTTAGGGAAAAATGCAATAGAAAATGTAAATTTTCAGGAATGGCTTCTAAAGTTTCAAAAGAGTGTAACTCACTTAATATATGGTTATTTTTTTTTTTTATTTTTAGTCACTCAGAAGCACCCTGCACCACACTGTATATCATCCTCCTGATCTTTTTCCAAGTTTTTTCTTCTTTCTGGACTCCTTAGTGGCCAACTGTGCTGTATACTCTGCTTTACCAATGTGTATCTTGTCCGTCGGTTCAAGTTAGTTTGCTCCAGGAGTAATTCTGATATGCTGTAGCTCTTTCACCCTACCAATGTTGCCATCATTAAAAGCAATAACAGCATCACTGACACACCACTTTAGTGTCTTCATTCCAACAAAAACATTTTTTGGTATGCGAGATTATTGAACGACTCATTAGGGGTTTTGAGTCTGACCATGTAGACACTTCTTCAGTAACTCAGGATTTGCCAGGTCTCTGTAAACAGGTTTTATGCTATCCATGACTGCTGCTGGGATGGAATGTTTATGGCTGTGTGAACTGTTTGAGTACTGGGCATTGTGGTAATTGCACCATGAATCAGGTCCAGGTGGGCAAAGATGGGGTACTGGTTTTTCATCAGTGGACAGGCTGTGGAAGAAGGTAGACCATACTGTTGTAGTTCATTAACCATTTTGTCTGTCAGCCTGCCTCTTATGGTTTTACCATCAGAAAGTTTTTGTTGTTCAAACTCTGTTTCAACTTCCTCAACCTGGTGCCCATCCTCTTCTGGACATGACCAATACAAACACAAAATTTAACCTTTATAACACAGCAATCCACAGTAAAATACTTCCCATTTTTATTTGAAAAACTGTAAATGTTATAATCAGATAAAAATCTAAAAAAAAATTTTTTTTCTGTTCTAACTCCCCTTAAATCATAGTTCCACTCTTTATCACTGCCACTCTCCCTAAGACACCCACCAATGACTCTTGGACTGAGAACATGCTACGATGCCCCCTTGCCTCAATTCCGTACTCCAAATTACTGCCCACCTGAAAAACTAAGCCAATGAACATTACTATCATGTGTTAGACATCTTGGCACACGATTCTTGTGAAAGCACTAAATCATAACCATGTACTGAAATATGCCAAGGTGCTGTAGTTATCCCCTTTCATTACTATCCACTTCTCTGAGTCATCTAAGTAATTTTTAATTACGTAATATACATTACTTGTGAATAACATTTTACCTGCCTGTGTAAAGAAATATTTTTATGTAATCTTTTTCACTTCCTTTGGCAATTTATTATACAATTCTACCCCTCTGATATAAAATGCTGTTTTGAGTTTTTTGTTTCTTTTGCATGAGTAGATATTACTCCAAAATAGCTCTTCTTCCATGGTTATGTAAAGAACTATTAGTGCAGTATTTAGTAATATTTTCCATCATATGAACTCACTTGCCACAAGAAGGATGCCCAATTTCCATGTTTTGTGCCTTTAAACCATACTGCCTAAAGTTCAACACCGAAGGAAAAAATATAGGCACATTAGCTGACACTACATTTTTAGTAGTCTGTTGTTAACTGTAATTGACACATTGTGCTAGATTTTGTTTCTAAGCCTACATTAACTGCGTGGTGGGCTCATTTTCACCTTACACCTAGCTGTCTTTACATTTAACATTCCTCCCCGGCATGGCACCAAATAAGCAACACTGCATAGTACTCAACAAATAGGTTTATGTTTGTGTTTGGATTGTTAAACCTGGATTCCTGAGCTAGTGAGTTGTCAGTACTGTTAAGAAGCCTTTCTGTTACTGTAAAATCTTGCATGCTTTTGATAAGATTAAACAATTTTCTTGCATGTTGGACTTGGATCATAAGGAAGATATAATCCCCTGTAAAATCTGCTATTATTAACAGGGTGTATATGTGCCAAGTAGTAGTTGGATGTTGACAGTCATTAACCAGAAACTCTAGAACACTATCCCCCGCAACATGTAAGTGAGATTTGCTCAGGGGTTCTACTCAACTTGATCATCATTTTCATTGCTATATACTGGAGAAGAAATGCAATGATGAGCCAGAATATTAGGATCATTGTCGGGACAACCGAAGTGTCCGATTCCACCCATCTGCTTTGACCCATGTCGTTTGGGTATTGTGGTGCGTGACATCATTATAGCGCGCAGTTTATGAGCTGGTTGTGTTTGTAGATGTCGTCCTGTTATATTTGATGTCTCTCTCTCTCTCTCTCTCTCTCTCTCTCTCTCTCTCTCTCTCTTTGTGTGTGTGTGTGTGTGTGTGTGTGTGTTTGGGATGGCCGACCTACTTCACAGTGCTGAAATTTGTTGCTGGTAATTAATTGTTTTTTTGGGTCTGTTTTTCTCGAGTTGTAATGTTTCATGTATTTATTGTGTATCGAATGTGTTAGTTTACATAGAGATGTTTGACTGTTGAATTTTTGAGGTGTCGTGGTTTTGGTTCTGTTTTTCGTAGTTGAAGGTGTTGGTGTTTTCATATCAATAGTTATGATTGACCTATATAGGTCAAGGGAAATGACCAATTATAATTTTTGTACAGTTTTATATGCGGGTATTGGTGTTTTGGTATCATCAGCTGTGGTCAAGGGAATTGTCTGATTCCAATTTCTGTAGTTTTTGCTGTAAGCGTTGGTGTTTAGGTATCGTCATCTGCAGTTGACCTATATAGGTCAAGCGGAGTGTCCAATTCCTGTAGATTTTTGTAATGTTTATTTTGTTCATCGGTTTTTTTTTTTTTTTTTTTTTTTTTTTTTTTTTTTTTCCTAAAACCCCCAATTTCTCATAGTTGTCCCATTAGTTCAATTTTATTTTTGGAGGGAGATGCTATTGTCTTATTTATACGTATTTTCCTGTTTGTTGCCATGTGTATGTAGTGAGATCATAGGCGCCTTATTGGAGACATTTAGAATAGCCACTTCCGCCATATTGATGACATCATGGGTCAAAGCAGACGGGTGGTATCGGACACTTCCATAATCCCAGCTCCAGAACCACAAACCACTGACTTAAAGTTTATAGGAATTGTGTGACCTATGCATAGCCATCTGGTGAGACATAACTTTGGAAACCCATTTAGGACTTGTCAACTCCATGCAGTATAGAGTCACTGTTATATTGTGTTTGAAATGTGGACCAACATCCTGTTAATTAGGTGATCATAATGGTGTGGCTCATCAGTATATACATTCTCAAGGTTCCCTGGTACTGAAGGCAGCAGTTGCTTAGTGGTTGCTAGATGGGGTCGACCGAAGCGTCCGATCCCACCCGTCGGCTTTGACCCTTGACGTAAGGCTGTTGTAGTGTGTGACGTCATGACGGTGCGGAATTTAGTTTGTGAGAGTGGCGTGTTTGTAGGTGTCGTTTTGATGCAATCGATGGTGCTCTCTGGTGGTGTGTTAGGTGATGTTTTTGGTTTAGTTTGCGAGTGTGGCGTCATGTGTGAATTTTGGTAAATTGCTTTTTTTATGTAGGTAGGTATGTATATGACTGACAGGGTCAACAGTTTTCAGTTGTCAGCTATGATGGGGGACAGTGCATTGTCTCTAATAAAATTTCTTCGACTATTTGGATTTTTGGATGAAGTCGTGAAGTGTTCAGTATGTCGTAAAGAAATGAGGCTTACTTAAAGTTCCGGTATCTCGGACCAGGGACGGCTGTATGTGGAGATGTCGTAAGGATGACAGGTCAAGGGAAGTGTTCGATCCCAATGTGTGGCTGTGAATGTTGGTATTGGTATCGAGAGATGTTTTTGAGCTATATAGGTCAAGGGAAGTGTTAGGTCCTAATTTATGGGATCAGGAGCTGCTGTTGAGCTATATAGGTCAAGGGTAATGTCCGATTCCAGATGATATTGTGTTTAGTGGTATTTGGGGAGTTTTGTGATGTCGTTTTGCGTGGTTTTGTATGGGGTGGGTGTTTAAATTTGTTTATATTTAGTTTGTCCCCACCCAAAACCCCCCTATTTCCCACACTTGTCCCATTAGTGTCATTAGGCTTTTTGTGGAACGTGTGTGTGTTTGTTTTTCGATGTATTTTCGTCCCCGTAATGTGTACGTAACGACTTTATATACGATATTTTGGAATCGTGGTTTATGGGCGTTTCCGCCATATTTGTGACGTCATGGGTCAAAGCAGACGGGCAGGATCGGACGCTTCCATATTTCCGCTATATGCAATTGAGCAGTTATCCCACTCTATCAAGAAAGATATAGAAATAAAATAGACGTACCAATTGTTCTGAAGAATGTGGCCAGTGAACTACAGTCAGTGACATATTTCAGATGATGGTGAAATTTTATTGTGATTTCATATCCTCTGATGGCATGAATCCCAGATTTCAACACTATCAGGCATTCTTTGGGAGGTAAAGACATGAGGGAATATCCTCTAACAACTGGAAAGTGTACAAGTGATCTTGTCTCCCGAGTTCCTTGACTAGACTTGCATCTGTGCTGAACATTGACTTGGCATGTCAAAGTGTCTAGAAGTAATCAGCCATCTTTGCCGCTTTTCACTAACTGTGATAGTGCGACTCTGTCATCGAGATGCCCTGATGAACATAGTCACTGTATGAACCTTGGTTCTTGGAAAACAGTGTAAGTTGTGAGTCAAAGATTAATTTTGAAAACATGTCGAACCGAGTGTTTATGTACCCTAATACTCTTCTGCTCAACATCCACATAGCTAGCAGCTTTATAATTTCTAAGGAGCTTGGATAGACTGGCATGAATGCCACCTGTGCATGTCTTTTAACACTACTCAGTGAGTCTTTGAAGCAGCTGTCAACAATGATCTTCCTTATTTTTGGACCTATGAACACATTTTCTTCAAATTTTGCATAAACCAACTCTTTAAAATAGATGTACAGGTACCAAAAAGTAGCTGAATCTATGCTTGGCACTTTCGTAAAATTCATGTGCCTCAGCTGTATATGAGTGGGGCTTGATATCTTTGTCACACTGAATGAACACTTCATCAAGGAACTATTTACTTTCTGGCTGCATCCTGTGTCTGGCTTGCCATTTCTTCCTTATGTTCAGGTACCTTTTACCTGTATTACCCCACTTGCAAGTGGAATTTCAGTACATTGTGTACCCTGTTTGCATTCTCATGAGAGTAGTGATTACTTTCAAATCACCACAGGTGCGCAAGCAATATTTGTAACGGCGTGTATTTTCTAGAAGTAATGATATGCTGACGTACTTCTCTCCCATGTGGGCAAAATATCCAGCCAGTACTGATGACACATATCAGTTTCTGTTGTGTCAGTACAGCCTTAGATGAGAATAGCCATAAGGAAACTTAAGAGGAGATCCTGATATTGTGATCTTACCAGCCAACAAAGGCAACACAACTGTGGTTCTGTCTCGCCAGGATTACATTGAGAAAATGCTGGGCCTGTTAGAAGACAGTGCATACCAGAAGATCGACACTGACTCGACCAAGAGGGTGGAGAGGAAGACCGTGCCACTTCTCAGAGAATCTGGCTTGCCAGAAGAGGTTGTTAAAAAACTAAGACAGAGAGCATCAGTTCCACCAGGACTTTATGGTTTGTCAAAGTTTCACAAGGATGGAGTTCCTTTACACCCCATTATCAGCAACATTGTTCTTCTGACATACTCACTAAGTATTGAAAGGATTTGCTTAGTCCATATGACGGGAAGTAGTCGTATCATATTTGCAAGTCTGTAGATTTTGTGGGATTCCGTAATAATAAGCTTAAAGATACCTATATCCTTTAGATTTTTGACATGGTTTTTTTTTTTTTTTTTTTTTTTTTTTTTTTTTTTTTTTTTTTTTTTTTTTTTTTTGCCAGAGTTTCTTTACAGGAATCCGCAGAACTTATTGGCAAGAAAGTTGACACAGAGACAAGCAGCCTTTTTAGGTACATTTTGATGTTGACATACTTTCTTTTTGACGATGGCAACTATGATCAGATGGAAAGAGTAGCCATAGGGAGCCCATTTTCACCAGTTGTTGCCAATATGTATTTGGAATATTTTGAGGAGGAAGTTCTGGAATTAGCCCAGACACTTTCACTGTACAGCCACATGAAGAGACAAGCTGAGTGACTTCCTTGTACACCTTAGTTCCATACACCAGAACATCAACTTCACCGTGGAAATGGATGGAGTGCTCCGCTTTCGGGATGTCCTGGTTAAAAGAAAAGCATACAGCACTTTGGGTCACAGCATGTACCAGAAGAAGACGGACACTGACCTGTACTTACTTACAGACAGCTGCCACCACTCAGCTCAGAGGAACAGTGTGCTCAAAACTTTGGTGCATAGGACTCTCACCCACTCTGACAGCAAAAGTATCAACAAATAACTTGAACATCTGAGGGTAGTTTTCCAGAAGAATGGCTACAAGGAGTGGGAAATTTGGAGAGCCCTGCTTCCTATACCCTCTGTACAACTGTTGGAACCAGAAGAGGATTCTCAGGAGGATGCAGCCATTGCATTTATTCCTTTTTGTGGCACATTATCTGGGAAGATAGGATGAATACTCTGGAAAAACCAAGTGAAGACTGTCTTCTGCCTACCAGCCAAAACAAGTTGGCAGTCACAGAATATTGGCTGATGGAGTCACATGGAATGGGCTATGACCACACTAAGGTTCTGAAACAGACATGCAGCTTCTGAGACTGCATTATTAAGGAATCGATTGAGATTTGATTAAGGGAACTGCTGATAAATTGTGATAGCAGATACATCCTGAGTAAGGTATGGGGCTCCATTACTAGAGTGATCCAGAAGAGATATCAGACATCGAACTTATGTCGCCAGCACGTGCACCTGGGCACGAACCTAGAATGGAGCACTGTGTCAGCAGAAGGATTAGGGGTTGGGATGCTGGGTACAGGTAGCCAATAGAGCGGCTGATCGGAGGGAGAGGGGCAGGAGATAAAAGTGAGTACTGGCCCCATCAGTCAGATCATCAGCACACCCGATGATGGCACGTGGTTGTTTGCCAAAATATATGCCCATTGGACAATTGCCATCTGGCAGTTCACCCATGAACTATTTTGACATAAGACTGTAATGTTACATCTGCTGACATAGACTGCTTAGGAGTGTTGCTTTCAGTCTGTGAAGGTTCTATGTCAACATCGAATGATTCATCCTGTGTCCCTCTTTGTATCGTCCTGATCTCTTTGTCAATGCATCCACATTTTGTTTTTAGAATACATGAAGAGAAAATCACTGTGCTGCCAAGCTCGATAAGCAGTAAGATGTAAAGTGTAGTCAAATGTGGCAAAACAAAAATCACTCCAGACGAAGTATCTGAACACAACTAGTGTCTAGAATGTGAAGAATTGCTGAGGTAATGGGCAGAAATGCTGCATTGTGCTTTAACTCATCCATACACTGAGGTACTGTAATGGTGGCATATCTGTAATCATCAGTAGTACTCAGGGGTTGGCAGGAAGGTCTGAGTTAACTCTTCGGTAGCACAGAAGAAAAGCTTTGAGTCCAACTAATCATCATGTCCTGAGCAGCAAAGGAGAATGATGAGCTAACTCATCAACGACAGTCAAAAGGTTAATAGTGTTTTCTTCTCACAATAGTACCACTGACGCTATTTGCTGTTCAAGGTGATCCATTGTTTTCTATTCTTCCTCCAGCATGAGAATTATGCTTGTCAGTTACAATGACTTAGAATGCTTCAGAAGGGGTGTCATAAGAAAGGTTTTAAGCTCTTTACAGAAAGAAAACTGTTTTTTTATTCATGGTAAATTTTGATAAGATAACTGTTCAAAGTTTTAGAAATACACTCGTTACTGACACATATCTGTTCTGTTACAAAAGTTGAGGGCACTAAAATTCTTAAAGTGCAACAGTGATAAGAATTGGGGTGCAGATCAAACCAGTTTGTTGCTATTTTATGGAGCATTTATTTGTATGCAACTTATTTATGACTGAGTAGAGTATAGCACTGCAAGACTTCCTGTTTTATGATCTCAAACACTATCCACCACGATGAGATCATTATTGTGGCTATAGTGCTTGATATAACAGTACCATAACCAGCCTCTGTACTGATACTTTGAAACAGCTATTAATTGTGTGCTGCATATTGGTCAACGTCAGAGCCCTATTTTAGCTATCATTCTACTACACAAGCTGAGCATCAGATGTTTTGTTATTACCTTCAAGCAACAAAGCTATTTGTCGTGTTAACAAAGGAACCGAGAGAGACTTCATGTTGCATTTATATCTACCCTTAAGTGTGAATGGAAAGAATATCCTCGTAGATGTTTGCGAGGCCCAGTCAGCATTCAATACAGTGCTCATTTGTGTTAGCTCATATGTCAGAAATGGGCCGTAAATACTGAAAAGTGTTGCATTGGCCTAGTATTCTGGAAAGCAGAAGCAAGTTGTAAGGAAAACAATGGTACGTGGTGTTCCCTCCTCCATACTGCCTCTCAAAACAAGAAAGGTCAGTTGGTCAGTAGCTATTTTTAGAAGTGGTAACCCTCAGTATAGAATATACAAAGGCCCATAAAACACTTAGGGAGGGCTTAACTTTGCCAGCCATTTGTACTTCTCAATGGCAACAGTGAAGGAAGAAGTTGGGGGAGGTAAGAAAGGAGATGAAGAGGGAGTGGGTGACAGAGAACTTCAGATTCTTTGAGAATGATGGTAATAGCAGCTGTGTCAGGTTACACTTAGGTAAGTAAACATTAGTCCACCATAAGTAAAAAAAGAAAAAAAAATCATAGAAGATGGCACAAAAGGAGAGAATGATGTGGTGGGATTTTGTGAGAATGTATAAGTGGATTACGACAAAAGGACAATTAAGTGAGGTGGAGCAGGAAGGTTGTAGGTTGTACTGGGTATAAAAGTGGGGAAAGGACAACAAGATAAGGCGAAGGAGATAAGTAAACAAGTGCAGAGAGACATACTTTGTGCCAAACAGTAAACTAAAATTAAGTATCTTGAAAATTAAGATTTGATAGACAAGTGCAACAAATGGTGTGTTTATTGTGAAAGGTGTAAGAATTTTATACAGAAGTTATACATAAGTTTTGAAATACGTCAAAAAGCTGCTAACGGATTGTTCTGCAATTACAGTAACTGCTGAAACATGAAAGGAGGTTAGTGTGCTGAAGGTAAAGGTTGAAATTGTATTGCAATGAACAACGTGTTTTTCTCGAACAGGAATACCAGAAGTTAGAACACAGTCCTACGGCAACAAGACACTGTTTTAAAACATTGTTTAATGTTCACAAAGACCTGATGCCAAAACTATTCATAAGCTCCTCGCCACATTTCAGTGGGTAGGCAGCATGTCTGATGATCTAGTGGGGAATGTTGACCCAGCAACCTTTAGTTACACCTGACATTGCTGCCACAGCTTCTGGAGTTATTCAGCAAAATCTAAAGAAATCTGTTGGAAGCATTGCAGCAGAAAATACTGAGGAAGAGTCTACACATGTTTCCTTTCAAAGTCAAAAGTGACCAGGCTGTAACTGTTGGAGCTGTGCCACAGAGGGCTGACTTTGTGAACTAGATCGTCACAACAGTTGATTATGAAGAATTTGATATTGGCTGCATCTGGTTCACGTTTTGGGGTTCCAAAATTCCCCATTTGTGTGAAGCAAAACCACTGTATTCTTCCAAAGCTATTTTTTGGGCTGTAGGGCAGAGTCATTATTGGCTCTTTTTTCATGCAATAATGATCACTAGTGAACATTACGTTGCAATTTTGGAACAATTTGGCACCACACAGCTAGCACTGGAGGCTCGACTGGGCACCGAGTGGTTCATGCAAGATGGGGCCAGACCACTTGGCACCAAATAGATTATTTTTCTTTTTTGATGAATAGTTTAGGAATAGAGTCATTCTGTTAGATTATTGTGAATTTAAAAATGAACACGTACAGTCACAACTGCAAGAATCTTCTTTTTTAATGAGGTTACTGGTTTCAGTGTGCCCTAGACCATCTTTAGACCTCACACCATGGTGGTAGACAGTGGCTGTCAACGGAGCACTGTCACATCATGCTGTATGAGCTTGAATCGGTGATCTGTGTGGCATCTGAATCCACTTCCATTGGGGCAGTACAAGATGTGATGAAAATTTCATTATTCATGTGCACCTATATATACATTTTCCATGAGGGCAACCGCTATTTTCTCTGTTGAGTGTTGCAAAGCATTTTTGGTATCAGAAAGAAAGATGCTTCCACTCTCCATCGTTGTGTACACTGTAATGAGAATGTCTGATAAACTAAAACTGTGTGCTAGGCAAGGACTCGAATGTAGACCCTCTAGTTGTTTCCAGAAGGAATCATTTATCCATTGGTATTTGTTCAGTAAGATACACTTAAGATAGTGTGTGGGGGTACAGAAAGTAGGAGACTGGTACTGACAGAGTGAAGCTATAAATCAGGCTGTGAAGTATGCCCAGATAACTTACTCAGTAAGAGCATTGCCCATGCAACAAGGGTTCTTGTTCATGTCTTAATGTATCACACATTTTTGACACATTAGGGAGGTCTGTGTTTTGTGCTCATTTCTGAGGGTGCTCCTAAAAAAAGTCTCCTATTGTTTGGAGCTGTACAGAAACTGTTAACACAGTTGTTGGCCACACTGTTGTGAGTGGTGCTTGTTCCGCTCAAAAATAAGCACGCATAAACTTCACAATTGTGAATTTCCCACAGTTATTAGATTTTTGAATGCAAAGTGCATTAAACTAGTTGAAATTAATTGCCAGTTGACAGGTATTTATGGACAGTCATGCATGGGTATCCAAAACCATTTGGAAGCAAAGTAGATAGTTTGCAACCAGTCTTATTGAGATTCACCACAAAGAAAGGAGCAGTAGGCCGTCAATTTCTGATGAGATGGTCATAAAATTAGAGGAAACTTTGCACAAAAATTGAAGGAGCACTCTAGGTGCTCTCTACATTTTGGATTCTTAGGTTTCCTGAAGTGCCATCCACAGGATTTTAACTGAAAAGTAGTAATTTCAGAAGGTGTGTGCAAGACATATACCATGCATGCTAACAGGAAACCACAAATGGTGACAAATTTATCTTCCCGTGAATTTCTTCATCATGTAAGGAAAACTTCTTGGACTCGATTGTCGTGGGTAATGAAACCTGGACATTTCACTCAACACTAGAGACAAAACAATGGTCATGAGAGTGGTGCCATCCCTCTTCTCCCAAGCTACAAAAATTCAAACAAGCACAGTCTGCCAGTAAGCTAGTGGCGACAGACAACAATAAATGCTGGCATGTACTGTGAAACGCCCAAAAAACTCAGGACCACTCAGAACCTGAGAAGAGGAATGTTGAGCAATGGTGTTAGCATGGTGACTGGAATGTCATCACCCTCCCACCTTATTGTCTGGACTTGGCATCATGCGACTACTACCTGTTCCCTGAGTTGAAGGAACATTTGTATGGGCAGTGGTTCTGCTCTGATGATGAGCTGAAAGATGAGGTTCATCATTTCCTGAAGGACATGGCAGCGAGTTGGTATGGCATGGATGTTGTAAAACTGCCACAATGTTTACAAAAATGCATCAACAAAATGACGTTTATGTGCAAAAATAAAGAATTCATCTATTCGTAAAATGATGTAACTATTATAGAAAATAAATGGTTGGTTGTGTACCTAAAAAAAAAAAAATCAAATATTTTGGAACTGCTCTGAAAGAACCATTATTTGATGCCAGCATGGACAGTGTTCCCTGTAATTAACTCAGTATATTTAATGGAAAATCCAGGATAGGATAATGTTATGAAAAGGATAGATGCTATTCACCATATAGTGCAGATGCTGAGTCAAAGAGAGGCACAACAAAAAGACTGTCAAATGAAGCTTTCGCCCAAACTGGCCTTCATCAGAATAGACAACACACACAAATGCAACCCACACATACAGAACCACAGTCTCTGGCTGTCAGGACCAGACAGAACTATGTTTGACAGTCTTTTTGTTGTACCTAACTGCGACAGCATCTCTGCTATACGGTGAGTAGCAACTATCAGTATATTTAATCGTGTTACCGATGAAACATTTTGTAGGTAGCAAACTAATACAGAACTAGTTATAAAATTAATCAGTTGAGTTTCTGGGAGCTCGTGTTACTAGCAGATATTTCTTTTCCTGCAGTATGAATATAATCTATCCCTAAGATTGTTAAAAGTACTTAGAAAACTTCTCTGACAGAGAACAGTGTGATCACAGAATTCATCTTCTTTTACAGAATGGCATTCGCAAAGCTTGGGATTTATTGAGAATTCATGACAGGTACAGATGCCCTTCTCTTACTATATGTATTTAGCACTTTTATTGCTATATTTAATTAAATGTTTTCTGATTTTCAGTGTAGCAGTTTTACTATTCAACACGACAAGGAAAGTGTTTGTATTTGTTAGACAGTTTCGACCAGGTAAGTATTCAGTTGTCACAACCAGTAAAAAAAAAAAAAAAAAAAAAAAATGTGAATTAGCTGGTTAGATTTTGCAAGATTGATTTGGTTACATGAATAAAAATGTTGATTTACATCAATGAAAATCCATGGATGGAATTGAAAAAGGAAGATGTGAAGGCAACGGTGCACCACGTTACTGAGGTGTTAAGCAGTCAAAAAGCACATAAACAAGATTTTTGAATTTATGGTGTAGCATTTGGACCATATGTCCTTTAGAGGTAACAAACAATGTACTTTTTAGAGAAATTGTCCTTGCTTTCAGTTTAATCAATTCAGGGACACCACCAAAACCTTAAATCATGCTGGATGTATGTCTGCTAGAGCCCTTAGGAATGTAAGTTCAGTATACTAACCACTGTTCAGCTCACTTGGAGCAGCAGTTTACATTCCCGCATTCTGAATTTGTATGATGCGGTCTGTCAGTTGGCTGCTCAGCTTTCTGCTATGAGAGTACGATTGCATCACTGTAAGAGGGAAGCCACTAATACTACATTTTAGTTTATCCAAGCATAGTATTATGGAATACACAATCAGAGTTACATAACATACCGACAGGACAGTTTTGATAATGATTAAGCATGTTTTTGTAGGTCTGTTTGCTCCAAGGAAGGACATTGTATGAAAGCTTCGCTGTGAATTCAGTCTTATAATGCAACTGATTTCAACATTAAGTATACAGCCAGCGGTTACCTTTACCTCTGCTATCGTTCGATACTGATTCATAAATATACAAAATTCATTTTTTAATGACAATGAAAAATACTATTTGTGTTACAGTATTTCTACAATATTTTTGTCAGTGATTTACAAATTGTTGACTTGTTTTCTATGATCAAGATGTTTGGCTTTTTCAGTGCCTTTACCTAGAATTCATTCACATTTGACATTCTGCCAGTTTTCTACTAAACTTGGGCTTCATGAAGTCAACAGTCCTGCAGTCTGGGTACCTCTAACAGCGTTAGTAATTTAGAGATTGTGGACGAAAGCATTGAGACATTGCAGCAAATTTAGAAGCAATCTGCCAATATAAAGCATAAATTGCAAGCTAAGTGTAAAAAGAAAGCCTTAAAAAGAATGTGAGCTCCTTACTGCTACATTGTGTTCATTTAAGGACAATAGGAAAACACATATAACACCTTAGGTGATGGTTAGTAGGTCACTAGTATTCAGTTTTGGGGAAAATATTTTAAAGAACTGTAGACAGAAAATAGAGAAGGATTTTTGGAAACAATTAGTAGTGAAACAGAAATAACAGAAAATTATGGAAACATTTCTAGAGATGGTAAAAGATTCAATCAAATCTTTACAGACTGGAAGAGCTGCAGAATTGGAGGAACCGTAAATGAAGTGTTGAAATATAGTACGATAAATAATATGAACTTTTAAGAAACCTTTTTGAAACATGTTTAAATAGTTAGTCCACCCCAGAAGATTTTGATGTAGGATTTACATCAGCAATTCATAAGAAAGGAAAAAAAGGATGAGTTGACAGTTATAGAGGAATAACTGTGACTAATATATTTAGCAGACATTATGCAAAGATTATTAAACATTTTTAGAGAAAGAATATAGGGAAAATGAGGTCAAAAAACAAGCTAGCATCAGAGCAGGAAGATTTAACTATAGACCATATATTTTGTTGCAACAAATGCTGTAAAATAAAAGTATTTGATATCAACCCTTCACTTAGTATTTGCAGACACAGGAAGAGCTTTTGATGATATACCATTATGCAGCTTGTGGAAGCCTTTAAAGTCGTGTAATATTAATACTACCATAAATAAAGAAATTCAGAACCTATATGAAAATGCTACTGCAGGAACAAAAGTACAAAACTATCTCTCACCTGGATTTAAACTTACAAAGGGATTACATCAGGGATTTAGCCTATTGCTGTCTCTTTATAAAATATATTCAGAAAAAGCGTTGGAAAATTGGAAGAAAACATGTAAGAACATGGAATCCCAATAAATGATGGTACTATATCTTCACTACAGTGTGATGATGACCTGCTAATTTTGACACAAAATGAAGAAAACATTGAATATATCACCCATAAATTAATGGAGTAGTTTAAATATGGGGCCTTGAACGCAACACAGCTAAAACAAAATAAACATTAATAGCAGGAATAAATTGAGATTTGGTACTGGAAGGATGGAGAGGAAAAATTGCACATACTGAAGAGTACAAATATCCAAGAGTAAAAATCATGTAAGATGATAGTCAAGATAAGGAAATTAATTCAAGAATAAATGCTGAGAAGCTCATTATTCTAACATTAGATATTATACACCTGTCAAAAAAAGTTTTGCATCACCCCGGTTCCTAGAACTCCTGAAGATAGATGTTGACTGTGGATATTGTATCACAGACACAGTCCCTTTGACTGTTCACAGATGTCACTAAACCCGCCCAAAGATGTAAACAACCATGCATAAGCAGCACCTATTGCGGGGGGAGGGGGGGGGGGGTGTCAAGCAGCTGATCAGTTCCAATCATACCGCCATGAAGGAGGTACATGGTTCGTGTTGTCTGTAGCTCAACCGTGCCTAGACCGTCAATACTGCAGTTTAATTATGTCTGCATTGTTACTTTGTGCCGGAAAGGGCTCTCAACAAGGGAAGTTTCCAGGTGTCTTGGAGTGAACCAAAGAGATGTTCTTTGGACATGGAGGAGATACAGAGAGACATGAACTGTCAATGACATACCTCGCTCAGGCCGACCAAGGGCTACTACCACAGTAGATGACAGCTACCTGCGGATTATGGCTCGGAGGAACCCTGACAGCAATGCCACCATGTTGAATAATGCTTTTTGTGCAGCCACAGGATGTTGTGTTATGACTCCAACTGCGTGCAATAGGCTGCATGATGCACAACTTCACTCCCAACATCCGTGGCAAGGTCCATCTCTACAACCACGATACCATGCAGTGCGGTACAGATGGGCCCAACAACATGCCGAATGGACCGCTCAGGATTGACATCACATTCTCTTCACCGATGAGAGTCACATATGCCTTCAACCAGACAGTTGTCAGAGACGTGTTTGGAGGCAACCCAGTCAGGCTGAACGCTTTAGTCAAACTGTCAAGCAAGTGCAGCAAGCTGGAGGTTCCCTACTGTTTTGGAGTGGCATTATGTGGGGCCGAGGTACGCCGCTGGTGGTCATGGAAGGCGCGTAACGGCTGTACGATACTGGAATACCATCCCTCGACCAATAGTACAACCATATTGGCGAGGCATTCGTCTCCATGGATGACAATTCGCGCCCCCATCGTGCACATTTTGTGAATGATTTCCTTCAGGATAACGACATCGCTAGACTAGAGTGGCCAGCACGTTCTCCAGATATGAACTTTATCCAATATGCCTGGGACAGATTGAAAACGGCTGTTTGTGGATGACGTGACCCACCGACCACTTTAGGGATCTATGGCAAGTCGACATTGAGGAATGATCCAGACTTGACAAATAGTGCCTTGGTGAACTTGTCGATTAGCAACCACAAGGCAATTGATGCTAGGCTGAATACCATAACACCTGCAACCATCAAAAAGAAACAAAAAGTACATACATTTAAAAAAGCTGATAAAAACGCTCTTAACGTCTTTTTAAGAGGCAGTCTCCACTCCTTCCAATCTGATCACATAAGCGTAGAAAAGATGTGGAATGATTTCAAAGAGATAGTATTGATGGCAACTGAGAGATATATACCTCATAAATTAATAAGTGATGGTACTGATCCCCCATAGTACACAAAATGGGTCAGATCACTGTTGCAGAAGCAACAAAAAAACCATGCCAAATTTAAAATAATGCAAAATCCCAAAGATTGGCAAATTGTTGCAGAATTTCAAAATATAGTGCATACTTCAATGCAAGATGCTTTTAATGATTTCCATAACGAAACTCTCTTGGAAACTGGCAGAAAACCCAAAGAGATTCTGGTCATACATAAAGCACACCAGTGACAAGACGCAGTCAATAACTCCACTGCGCAATAACAATGGCGAAGTCACTGATGACAGTGCTAAAAAGCAGAGTTATTAAACAAGGTTTTCTGAAACTCCTTCATCAAAGAAGATGAAGTAAATATTCCTGAATTCCAGTCAAGAACAACTGCCAAGAGGAGAAACATAGAAGTAGATATCTTCGATGTAGCAAAGCAGCTTAAATCACTTAATGAAGGCAAGGCCTCTGGTCCAAATTGTATACCAGTCAAGTTCCTTTCAGAGTAAGCTGATTCAGTAGCTCCATATTTAGCAATTATATACAACTGCTTGCTCACAGAAAGTTCCGTACCGAAAGACTGGAAAATTGCTCAAGTCACACCAATATCCAAAAAGGGAAATAGGAGTAATCCGCTGAATTACAGGCCCATATCACTAACGTCAATTTGCAGTAGGGTTTTGGAATATATACTGTGTTTGAACATTATGAATTACCTTGAAGAAAACAATTTATTGACACATAGTTAGCATGGATTCAGAAAACATCGTTCTTGTGAAACACATCTAGCTCTTTATACTCGTGAAGTAATTTTTAGATTTCCAGAAGGCTTTCAACACCGTTCGTCACAAGTG
Organism: Schistocerca nitens; assembly: GCF_023898315.1. Taxonomy (NCBI): domain Eukaryota; kingdom Metazoa; phylum Arthropoda; class Insecta; order Orthoptera; family Acrididae; genus Schistocerca; species Schistocerca nitens. Next base: position 692,770,181 of record NC_064617.1, read on the forward strand.
TCTTTTAACCAAACTGCATGCCTACGGAATATTGCTTTAGTTGCATGACTGGACTTGTGATTACCTGTCAGAAAGGTAATCATGAAAGTCATCGAGTAAAACAGAAGTAATATCCAGGGTTCCCCAAGGAAGTGTTATAGGCACTCTATTGTTCCTGATTAACGACAGGAAACAATCTGACCAGCCCTATTAGATTGTTTGCAAATGATGCTGTCATTTGCCGTCTTATAAAATCATCAGATGACCAAAACGAATTGCAAAATGATTTAGATAAGATATCTGTATCGTGCAAAAAGTGCCAATTGACCCTGAATAAAGAAATGTGTGAAGTTATTCACATGAGTTCTAAAAGAAATCCACTATATTTCGATTATGCGATAAGTCACACAAATCTTAAGGGTGTAAATTCAACTAAATACTTAGGGATTACAATTACAAATAACCTAAAGTGAAATGATCACGTAGATAATATTGTGGGTAGAGCAAACCAAAGACTGTGATTCGTTGGCAGAACACTTAGAAGGTGCAACAGGTCTAGTAAAGAGACTGCTTACACCACGCTTGTGCGCCCTATTCTGGAGTATTGCTGTGTGGTGTGGGATCCACATCAGGTGAGACTGACGGATAACGTCAAAAAAGTTCAAAGAAGGGCGGCTCGTTTTGTGTTATTGTGAAATAGGGAAGATAGTGCCACAAACATGATACGTGAATTGGAGGGCCAATCATTAAAACAAAGGCATTTTTATTGTTCTCATGAAATTTCAATCACCAGTTTTCTCCTCTGATTGCGGAAACATTCTGTTGGCACCCACCTATATAGGGAGAAATGATCATCACGATAAAATAAGAGAAATAAGGGCTCACGCAAAAAAATTTAAGTGCTCGTTTTTTCCCTGCACTGTTGGAGAATGGAATGGTAGAGAGACCACTTGAAGGTGGTTCATTGAACCCTCTGCCAGGCACTTTATTGTGAATAGCAGAGTAATCATGTAGATGTAGATGTAAATGCATACACCCACACATTCCCGCAAACACAACTGACACACATATGAGTAATGTCACAGACTTGCCTTGGCAGCCTGAGACAATGATCGTATGTGTGTGTGTGTGTGTGTGTGTGTGTGTGTGTGTGTGTGTGTGTGTGTGTTTGTTTGTTTGTTTGTTTAATTTTATTTCAGAAGAAGGCCTCCTCACTGAAAGCTTATGTGTTTAGTAGTCTTTATGTTGTGCCTGTCTGCAACTCAACATCTCCGCTGTATGGGAAGTTGCAATCTATCTTTATCATAATATTGACAATACCATGGGTCACACAGTCAGAAACCTTACCCAAGTCACAGTATGTTTGCATGATGATAATTTTTGGTTTATTGACTAGTATACCATTTATCAAAGTACATACAACCACTTCAGTTGATAGTCCATTTTAAAATCAAGACTGGTTACTGCTGAGAATGATTGTTATGTCCTGTGAGTTTACAAATAATTTTGCACATTTTCTCAAAAATTTTTGTACGCTGGAAATGATGAGATAAAGTAGAAAATCTTTATCTACTTTTGTGTGAAGCGGCCTAGTATCATCATGTCTTAACTCTTTCTAGGAAGATAACAATATGTAAAATATTCATTACATGAGCCTCTTAAAGCCCAAATGGTGCAACTGTTTGACTCACCATGGGTTATAGTGATAAAGATAGCATCCGGGAACCAATTATGTTGTATGTTAATGGATCCAGCAATGAATATTTTCTATCACATTCGCATTAGCATATTAGTTTTTCTTTGTAAATATTTATTGTTTATTCTTGTTTCTCTGACATGTTCTGTGTTCTGGATGATCTCCTCACTATGATCTATTCAAATGTAAAGTATGTCTAATCTAATCCATTCTAATTTAACGCTGATCAGTGTTTTTTTTATTTTCTTGCTAGCTTATTACTAAATGTTAAAATTTACAGTTGCTTGTGTGGAATCTTTTATGAGTATAAAACACATCACCTTACACATAGTAAGGTAAATTCTACAATATTACATGGCTTGAGAAACAGAAAATGCCTCAACAACATCAATCAACACATGGCAGTACAATTAAAAATAAATTACAGTTAACAATGTAAAAAAAGGCAGATTACTACTTACCGTAGAGAAGACACGTCAAGTTGCAGACAGGCACAATTAAAAGTCACTCACATATAGCTTTCAGCCACAGCCTTCATCAGTTACAGAACACACACACACACACACACACACACACACACACCACACAAGCAAGCACACCCACCTCACACATACTTGACCGACAACTCCAGCATCTCGGGCCAGAATGTGACATCACGTAGGATGCAAGTGGCAATCTGGAGGCGGTGGGGAAGGGGAACGTATAGTAATGAATGGGTGGGGAGAGAGACGAACACTCTCTGGTGGAGTGTGCAGGGACTAGGCTGCCAGCAGGTGGAACATCTGGAGGTTTTGGGGCAAGGAGGTGAGGGAAAAAGGAGAGGATCGGGGAAAGATGGGCAGTTGCATTGGTAGAGGGCTGAAATAAACAGGATGAGATATGAGAATAAGGAAGAGATAATAGGACAGAGGGGATGGAAACTGTTGGGTGGAGTATGTGGGGACAATATGATACTGTAGGTTGACGCCGGGATAATTATGGGAGAGGAGAATGTGTTGCAACGATAGCTGCCATCTATGCAATTCAGAAAGCTGGTGTGGAGGGAAGAATCCACATGGCCTGGGTAGTGAAGCAGCCATTAAAATCAAGTGTTTTATGCCACGGTGGTCGTGTGTGTGTGTGTGTGTGTGTGTGTGTGTGTTACTTACTGATGGAGGTTGTGGCCGAAAGCTATATGTGAGTGTCTTTTAATTGTGCCTCTCTCTCTCTCTCTCTCTCTCTCTCTCTCTCTCTCTGTGTGTGTGTGTGTGTGTGTGTGTGTGTGTGTGTGTGTGTGTGTGTGTGTGTTTACTGACAAAGGCTGTGGCCAAAAGCTATATGGCTGTTGACCAGGTATTATGAAGGCAGATCCAGTACTGCAAACAACCACCTACAGTTAAAATGTAATCTAATAAATGAACAAAATCAGAACAGATTCTGTAACGCTGACAATAGTGTTAGTAGGTGGGTAATTGATTAAGGTCTTTATTGTACATAGTGGTAGAAAGTAGTTGTATACTGCTTGACAGTTGCTAAGGAACAACTGAAGCTTGCTAAAGAACAGCTGCCAGTTGCCATGGAGCAACTGACATTTGCTAAGTGACACCCTACCAGTGATAGTAAAAGGAAACGTAGAGGGCGGGACATGTTAACTTCAGCGAAGCCTGTGCACAAAAACTCTGTATGCATCAACAGTTCATGCATTACAGTGTTTGACGATCATTGTTGAGGAACTGATTCATGCAACATTCTGTGTGGTACGTCAACATGTCTGCAAGACATCATTTTGAGTGCTTACAATAGTGAACGAGCAGTTGAAAGGCTCAAAGCTGGTCAAAGTGTCACTACTGTGGACAACAGTAAAGGATACATCCAAAGTTTCATCTTGGTATTAAAAAAGGCCATTGTATGTGGAAACGCTATGTGAAAGCATGCCAGTAGTTATAGATGAACCACCACCATAAGGGGATTGATACGTAATTCTAGTGACAAAAAGGAACAGACATCTCCCTCCTAGGCAGATCGCAGCGGACCTTTCAACTGCTACTGGCACACATTTCTCTGTCAGAACCATTTTGCAGCAATTAAATCTAGCTGGTTTGTCTTCTTGGAATTCTGTTAAATGCATCCGACTTCAACCATACCATTGTTGAGAAAGAGTTAATTGGTGTAGCAAGTGTGTAGCTTGGAGTCAACTACAGCGGTCCAGAGTGATGGTCTCTGATGAATACCACTTCACTGTGGCAAGTGATTCTGCACACCATTTAGTGTGGGGAGATAGGCTAACAGGTTACACACCACCGAATGTTCAGGAAGTCACTTGTATGGCCTAGATGTTGTGGTTTGGGCAAGCATTATGCACAATGGCTGAGCACTGCTGCATGTATCGGCGCGGGGTGCCATTACGGGACAGCGGTATTGCAGGGAGATCATTCCAGACCATGTCCATCCGTTTTAGGAGTGTGGTAGTTGCCAACTTCCTGTTTATGGGCAACAATGCCTCCCCACACAGCAACACTAAGGTCTCGGACACACTGGAAAGTGAAGATACTGAACATATAGAATGGTCTACATACTTCCTGGACCTAAACACTATAGAGCACGCCTCAGAGACTCTTGGCAGACATGTTTCTCAATGAACACACCCTCCCTGAACTATGCAAGAAGTGAAAACTGCCTTGAGAGAGGAGTGGGACAATATCCTTGAAAGACTCCTCAATAGTTTGGTAGCTAGTACAAATAACAGCTGCAAAATGTGCATTAGTGGCTGGGGAGGGCATATTCATTGCTGAGAGTTCATTATTGATCTTTATCTCGGGAGTCTGATCTGAGTCAAAGATGAACGTTATATCTGTCTGCCACCCTGTATTTTCCATATGACGAAATGTGTACCTTTTTTTGTTAAATTTACTACTACACCTCATTGCCTCTGATTATACCTGTCCTACGGTGTGTGTGTTCCTTAGCAGTTGTCAAGCAGTATAGTATTAGCATTTTAGTATTACAGTTCTTTTTTAACTACATACCAGAAATAAATAATTAATACATATATTTACTATCATCCACAAAAAATGTGGAATGTATGGCCTATTTTAGCTTTTCAGGTAACAGACTGCACTGAAGAATAAATAAATCTCTCACCTGTTCTCTCGGGATTCCATTCAAATACCTTATTCTAGATTGCTGTCTCTACTTTCGTAATGTGTGCTCCTGCTGTCTCTAGTTTCTGTCATGTATCAGGTCTTCTAAACATATCTGATTTCTTGTCCTCCAGAGCTCCTCATTACTATTCTATTTGACCACCAGATATCCAGGATGTGACAGAGATATCTATCTTCATGTCTGCTTTCTAACTTTCACTGCAGTACAGAAAGACAGTGTTCACACTTGTATTAAAAATACAAATTTTTGTTTTGCACGTGATGATTCTGTTTTGCCATAATGTTCTTCTGGCACCACATTAACCGTATCCCCCCAAGGGACTCTCCACTCTTTGGTGGGTTCGTGCTTGGCTACCGTGGGGTCCCAGCCTTTGCAGCATTTTTTCCCTTCCGTGTGGCATGTCTATCCTCTTACTATTCTTTTTCCCCACCCTTGGGGAACACGTCTGGGGTATAATTGAGAATGTTCTGCATTCTGTCATTGATGTACGAACAGTCTCACCTTTGTTTTTCACTCCCTTTTCCTTTCTTTGCTTCCCTTCACCTCTCGTTCCTCCACTTCGGTGTCTGAGGGTCCTCTTTTTTTTTTTCTTCTTCCTCCACGTGCACTCACGAAGGCTGACCCGTGCATCTGACACATAACAGGTGACTGGGTAATGTGTAGTTCCCAGCCCCAGGTTGACAGGTAGGGTTTGCACATACCCCTGGTACAGGCCAAGCCCATGGAGGAGTGGCTGCCTGAGTTGCAACCTTCCTCTGTCAGGTGTTCAGGTGGTGTGACCTGAGGTGTGAATAATCACCTAAGGTGGGTGCACCCCCTTGTGAAGGGAGCCCCCAGTTGGAAGGAGAGCACCATTGGAGACGTTGTCAATCGTGGGGGATTTCCTCGTGATGGGTCAATCATCTTCCCATTCGACGTCTACAAAACATAAACATAATGAGGCTAATAATTCAAAGACCTTTCACGCTCCACCGAAGTTCCTCATGGTTTCCTGTACTGAAGACGGTCAGTCCTTCATCACAGTAAACCCGTTTATTATTCAGAAAGGTGTTGATGCAATTGCTGGCCCTGTGAAATCCTGCTCTCATTTATGGAATGGCACTTTGTTTTTGGAGACCACTTCTGATCCTCGAGGACAACAACTGCTCGCTGCGTCACTTCTCCACAATTACCCTGTTCGTGTCGAGTCCTGTAGAACTTTGAATTCTTCCCACGGTGTAATTTACGCTAGGCTGCTTGACAGTCTAACTGAGGCCAAAATCCAATCTTAACTCTCTGATCAGGGTGTTACTGCCATCCGTCATCTAATCAAAAAGGTAGATTCCTCTGTAGTGCCCACCCGCACCCTCTTTCTCCCCTTTGATAGAGTGGTGCTTCCATCCAAGCTCAAAGCAGGCTATGAAATTACGACAGTCCGGCTGTACATTCTGAACCCGATGCACTACTAGCAGTGTCACCAATTCAACCCCACTATAATGTCTTGACGACACCCAGCCAAATGTGTCACCTGTGGTAGGGATACACATGAGGGCGATTGTCCACCTCCTTCTCCCTGCCATATCAACTGCAATGGCGGCTTTATCGCCTCCTCTCAGGATTGTCCCATGTATCTCGATGAGCGGGCTGTTCGAGTTACCCGGGTAAAGGAGAAAGTGCCTTACCCAGTCACTCGCAAGTTACTGGCTAGTCACAAACCCTGTGTTCTCCCACCTGGTACCTGTAGTTCTGTTCTCATTACCCCATCGCATCGTCCCCTTGTACTCTGCCTTCAGGAAACGAAATTGCGCCCTCGTGACCACTTTGAGCTTTCAAATTTCTTACCGATTCGTTTTGACCTTCCCCCCTGAGGTCGGCATTCCATCTCGTCGGGGCATCATGCTGCTCGTACGGGATGACATTCATAGTCATCCCATCTCCCTGACTACCCATCTTCAAGCCATTGCAGTTTGCCTTTTCCTTCCCCACCTGACTTTTTCCCCCTGTACTATTTATGTCCCTCAGTCATTCGCTGTCACCAGGGCAGACTTCCTTCAGCTTATTGGGTAGCTACCTCCCCTGTTTTTGCTACTCGGTGACTTTAATGTGCATAATCCTCTTTGGCGTTCTCCCAGGACATGTCAGAGAGGTGCCCTCTTGGCTGACCTTCTTAACCAACTTTACCTCTTCTGCCTGAACACTGGAGCACCCACTTTCCTTTCCGACTCCTCGCGCACCTATTCCCATTTGGACCTATCCTTGGGCGCTGCCTAGTTTGTCCCTCATCTTGAGTGGTCTGTACTTTCTGACACCTACTCGAGCAACCATTTTCCGTGTGCTATCTGTTTGCTGACTCCTACCCCCTCCACATGCACGCCCAAATGGCAGCTTCCTAAGGTTGACTGGCAGCTTTACTTCTCCCTGGTGACCTTCGAAGAACAAGATTTCCCCAGTTGTAATGACTTGGTCGACTATCCCGCAAGCGTTGTCCTTACTGCTGCAGAACGTTCCATTCCTCGCGCTTCCTCTTTACCACATCATGTCCCAGTCCGTTGGTGGATTGAGGCGTGCCGCGATGCAGTTTGCGCACGGAGATGTGCTCTCCGCATTTTTAACCACCATCCTACGATGGCAAACAGCATTCGTTATAAACAGATGCGTGCAAAGTCTCGTCACGTTCTTCAGGATAGCAAAAGAGCTAGCTGGATTTCATTCACTAGTTCTTATAACAGTTCCACACCTTCCTCTGTCACGTGGGCCAACCGCTGACAGCTCTCTGGGCCACGATCCAGTCCCTAATTTCCGGCCTGACAGTAGCAGACGATGTCATCGTGGACACTATTGTTGTCTCCAAAACCTTGGGCCACCATTTCGCAGATGTTTCGAGCTCTTTCCACTGTCACCCTGCCTTTCTCCATCTGAAACGAGCAGAGGAGGCTTGGGCGATACCCTTCTTTTCTCCGAATCGTGAATGCTACAATGCTGCCTGTACTATGAGGGAGCTAGATCATGCTCTCAGTTCATGCCGATCCTCCGCCCCAGGGCCAGATGCCATCCACATTCAGATGTTGCAGCACCTTTCTCTTGTGGGCAAGCACTTTCTGCTTAACAGATACAACCGCATCTCAGTAGAGGGCACATTTCCCAGACGCTGGCGTGAAGCCACCGTCATTCCCATACCTAAGCCTGGTAAGGACACAAACCTTCCTTCTAGCTATCGCCCCATCTCTCTTACTAGCTGCATTTGCAAGGTAATGGAACGTATGCTTCGTGCCTGGCTGGTGTGGTGGCTGGAGTCTCGCAATTTATTGACGAATGCACAGTGTGGCATTTTTAAAAGACTGTGTTTTCAAGGTGCGTGTGGGTTCTGCCTTGTCGGACACCTTTAACCAGGAAAATTGTGTGCCTCAGGGTTCCGTCCTATGTGTCATCCTCTTTGCTATTGCCATTAACCCTATAATGGCCTGTCTCCCGCCAGGCATCTCCGGCTCCCTTTTTGCTGACGATTTTGCCATCTAGTGCAGTTCTCCATGGACCTGTCTCACAGAGTGGTGTCTTCAGCGCTGTCTTGATCATCTTTATTCCTGTAGCATCGACAATGGCTTTCACTTTTCCACTAACAAAAACCGTCTGTATGAATTTCTGGCAGCACAAATCGTTTCTCCCACTATCTCTACATCTTGGGCCTGTTGCCTTTTCATTTGTATAAACTACGAAATTCCTGGGGCTCATGTCCGATAGGAAACTCTCTTGGTCCTCCTATATGTCTTACATGGCAGCCCACTGTACTCAGTTCCTCAGTGTCCTCAATGGTGCTTCCTGGGGTGCTGATCAAACAACCCTCCTCCATTTGTACCGGACGCTTGTCCGTTTGAAACTCAACTATGTGTGCTTTGTTTATGTGTCTGCTCGTCCATCCCTCTTACGTTATCTCAACACTGTCCATCGTCGTGGCATCTGTGTGGCCATGGACACCTTTTACAGTAGCATGGTTGAGAGTCTGTATGCTGAAGCTGCTGAACTACTACTGTCCTACCGCCGTGACTTTCTCCTCAGTAGGTATGCATGCTGTTTGTTTGCCATGCATGGCCACCCATCCTAGGCCTGCTTCTTCAGTGATTCCTTTGGTCACCAGTACGGGGCGCATTCCTCTTCCCTGTTACCTCCTGGAGTCTGCTTTTGGCACTTGCTATGGCGGATTTACTTCACAATACCTGCAACTTTCCCAGTCGGTGTGAACCTCCACCACCTTGGCTTCATGTAGTGGCCCATGTTAACTTTGGCCTTCATTCGCTTCCTAAGGACACTACTCCAGCCTCAGTTTATCACCTTCAGTTTCACAACCTTCACATGCAACTTCACAATAGTACCTTTGTATACACTGATGGCTCTCAGACTGACTCTGGGGTCAGATGTGCCTTTGTCTTTGGCACCTGTGTCTTTCAATATCGGCTGGCAAACTGCTCAGTATTTACAGCCGAGATCTTCGCCCTTTACATACGGAGTACATATGGCGAACCAGCCTTTTCAATTATCTCCTCTGCTCAGACTCACTCAGCACCCTTCAAAGTCTGTGTGTGCTGGACACCACCCATCCCTTAGTGCAGGGGGTCCAGGAAAACTGTCATTTGCTCACTCTTGTTGGAGCCAGTGTGATGCTTCTGTGGGCTACTGGTCATTTTGGTCTGTCAGGAAACGAGGCTGCTGACGATGCTTCCCAGGCTGCAGTCCTCATACCTCAGCCCGAGTTCCTCTGTTCCCTCCAATGATCTCATGTGTTGCCGTCTGTCAGGAGACGGTGTCCTTTGGCATCGCCAGTGGTTCTCCCTTCATGGTAATAAGCTCAGGACTATTAAACTCTCCCAGCGGCTTGGACGACCTCCTCTTGGCCTCCCGCCGGGAGGAGGTCATTTTAACTAGACTGCGTATTGGTCACTGCCTTTTTATCCATTTCATAAGTAGCATTATCCCACCACTTTGTACACATCGTGCCCAAGTTTTAACTGTCCGCCACTTCCTAATGGGATGCCATTTTTTAACCATTTGCATTCCTGCTTAGGTTTGCCATCTGAGTTATCGGCCGTTTTAGCAAATGACACACAAGCTGCTGACTGCATTTTACTTTTTATCCACCAAAGCAGTATGGTGATGGCCATTTAATTTTTAGTTTATGACCTCCATTTCAGTATGGTGTCTTTTTAGCCCTCTTTCCATGTGCCTATTGTTTAGCTGTCTTCTATTATGTCAATCGGGACTGACGTATAGTTGAAACTTCCTGGCAGATTAAAACTGTGTGCCGGACCGAGACTCGAACCCGGGACCTTTGCATTTCACAGGCTAGTGCTCTTCCATGTGAGCTACCCAAGCACGACTCACGACCCGTCCTCACAGTTTCATTTCTGCCAGTACCTCCTCTCGTACCTTCCAAACTTCACAGAAGCTCTTCTGCGAACCTTGCAGAACTTGCACTCCTGGAAGAAACGATATTGCAGAGACATAGCTCAGGCACAGCCTGGGGGATGTTCCCAGAATGAGATTTTCACTCTGCAGCAGAGTGTGCACTGATATGGAACTTCCTGGCGGAATTGAAGCTGTGATGAAAAGTGTCGAGTTCGAGTCTCGGCATGGCACACAGTTTTAATCTGCCAGGAAGTTTCATATCAGCGCACACTCCACTGCAGAGTGAAAATTTCACTCTGGAAACATTCCCCAGGCTGTGGCTAAGCTTTGTCTCCGCAATATCCTATCTTCCAGGAGTGCTAGTTCTGCAAGGTTCGCGGAAGAGCTTCTGTGAAGTTTGGAAGGTGGGAGATGAGGTACTGGCAGAGTTGAAGCTGTGAGGATGGGTTGTGAGTTGTGTGTTGAGTAGCTCAGATGGAAGAGCACTTGCTGCGAAAGGCAAAGGTCTCGAGTTCGAGTCTCAGTGTGACACACAGTTTTAATCTGCCAGTAAGTTTCATATCAGTGCACACTCTGCTGCAGAGTGATAGTCTCATTCTGATGTGTAGTTATTTTTAACTCCTCTCTGTCTTCGTGTTCTGTAATTTTGACGTGGGCGTGTGTGACCCCAGTTGTTCCTTGTGCCCTAAAGCAAAACAAAAAACACAAACCATATACAAGAATGAGTTGACAGTGTCCACTTGCCGCTCCCTTGGAAACAGATGCGCTTCCATGATCCCAGAATTTACTAAAAATGGTTCAAATGGCTCTGGTCACTATGGGACTTAACTTCTGAGGTCATCAGTCCCCTAGAACTTAGAACTACTTAAACCTAACTAACCTAAGGACGTCACACACCCATGCCAGAGGCAGGATTCAAACCTGCGACTGTAGCGGTCGCACGGTTCCAGACTGAAGCGCGTAGAACCGCTCGGCCACCCCAGCCGGCCCAGAATTTACTCTTATTTCTTTGTTTTACCTATATTTATCTTGAGGCCAGCAATCTCTGCTTTTCCAGAGACCTTAGTTGAGCTTTCTTACCTGTCAGCCTTTGAGCTAATAAAACTAAGTCTCTGAAATCCAAATCGTTGAGACATTCACAGATCCCCTGTATAATTCATCTTCTGCTGCATGCTGTACCTCTTCTCAGATCTGAGGCAAGGACAAGGAGGAAAATGTTGGTGACAAAATACAGGCCTGCTGTACTCTGGCTGTTAACTGTGTTGGCTGTGTGAGTTTTGCTCTGTGTAGCACACAACATTTGTAGACATTATACAGTTCTTTGATGATGTTTAGAATCTTCTGTGGAAGTTTCACAGAATTGAAGATCTTTTCAAAATCAATGAATGCCAGGTAAATGGATGCCTGGAATGCTTTACTGAGTGCTAACAGCAATGTAATACCACACCAGTTGCCAAAATTGAACAAATTTCCCTTTTTTTAGGAAGCTCTACCACCAACCCATTTTTCCACTCCTCAGGGGATGATTTCTTTTTGAGTCAAATATTTTTCATTTTTACAGTAATTTAATATTGGCCTATAAGAACTCCAGTGCTATGTTGCCTAAACATGGAGCATTTCATTTTTCAGGTGTATAAACCATTGCCAATTTAGTCCATTGTGGGGCACTGCAGATTTATATCTTGATCCACTTTGATTTTTCTGGAACATCTCTCACATGTACCTCTCCATTGTCTTCAGGATTTAACAGCTCCTCAAAATACTCTTCCCATCTTTGTAGCTGTGGTTGTTGGTTCATAATTATCACCTTATCCTTATTAACTGGATCTTCATATCGAAAGTTCTTCACTGACAACCAATTAGCGATATCGTACAGCCCCTTTCTATTTCCTACCTCCACTGGCAACTGTGCCTGATCATTCTATCCATTTCCTTTTCTCTTTCCTTCTCCCTATTTTCAATTTTTCATCTGCCTTAGTGTAATCTTTATGCACTTCAGTTTTCTCATTATCATTTTAAAAAGATTTAACTGTTGTTTTAGTTCATTTCTGTAGTTAATTTCATTTGACATGTCATGGGAGATCTATTCTTTCCTTTGATGTGCCTTAAGGGAACTAGTTGGATTCATTTTGAAAATGGCATCTTGAGATTTCAGCATAAAAAAAGTTCTCAATTCCTTTCTGTGCACTTTGTGTCTATTTGCACAATTAGCACTGAAAAAAATAATTTAAATACACTGGTATCTCTTTAAACTACTCATTTGCCTCACACCTTTCTTTAAAATGAAGTATCTCCACCAATTTTAAGGTAAATTCAAGGAGGAGATTCTGTTTTACGTGTTAGATGTGTGGCTAAACTGTTTTATGCATCATTCACTTGGTGTCTGTGCATTTCTTTTTAGCTTGTAAACAGAAGTTTGTTGTGTTTGAACCTGTGCTGTGACTTGTTTTCTGTGCCAGTGTATTTGGTCTTTCTTAAGTGTTTCCTAAAAGAAAATTTTGAGTTAATATGTACACAAAAACAAAAGAATGTGCAGCAACTAGTCAACATAATGAAAATAAGAATCTAGTGTGTTACAAGAAACAGTTCCATGTGATCTTGCTTCTCCACCAAGCATGTTGAGGAAGAAGCTTTATAATTCAAATAAAAATGTAAATTGGCATACCGTGGAATCCCAGTCTGTAACTAGGAATAATGTCATTATTAGTACAGGTATTCTTTTGACATCCTAAATAATAATATTAGTCATAAATATTGTTTAGCCACAGGTTCTTCGTACATAACACAGGATAAAAGTTATAGATTTGGACTGTGAAGCATGTCAGTGATTACATGTAAAGTTTGCAATGGTTATAATTCAAGAAGGACCTCAGAGCCTGTAAGACCCAAGCCCTGTGATATAAATTTAATGATTATTTACAGTATTAGGTGGATTAGCAAATGACACCGTAGTGCAGAATTATTTTGTAGAATAATGGATTTACCATCATTACCACCAAGTTTTCTAATTACTTTGGTATAATTTAAAGAAACTTGAAAGATGCAAATGAAGGGAGTAGGAAAATTGCTGTGCTAGAAGCTATGTCAACAAATGATAACATGAAAGGTATTAGTGAATCTGTCAATGGAACCAGGCTGAAACATGGCCACATGTCTCATTATGGTGTTGTTGCTGCCACATCGGTTGATACCAGTGAAGCTATTGATGTAGAGATCCTAACAGACTATTGTCGAGGGTGTAGTAATGAAATGCCTAATTATTAATGTGACAAAAACTATGTTGGGCCTAGTGGAAGTATGGAGGTCCAGGGTGCTGTAGAAATTTTCAGACAATCAGTGCTTCAGTGATGTTTACGGTAAGGCTTACAACCCCCCCCCCCCCCTCCCCGTCCCCCCCGTCCCATGAACCATGGACCTTGCCGTTGGTGGGGAGGCTTGCGTGCCTCAACGATACAGATAGCCGTACCGTAGGTGCAACCACAACAGAGGGTATCTGTTGAGAGGCCAGACAAACGTGTGGTTCCTGAAGAGGGACAGCAGCCTTCTCAGTAGTTGCAGGGGCAACAGTCTTGATGATTGACTGATCTGGCCTTGTAACGCTAACCAAAACGGCCTTGCTGTTCTGGTACTGCGAACGGCTGAAAGCAAGGGGAAACTACAGCCGTAATTTTTCCCGGGGGCATGCAGCTTTACTGTATGATTAAATGATGATGGTGTCCTCTTGGGTAAAATATTCCGGAGGTAAAATAGTCCCCCATTCGGATCTCCGGGCGGGGACTATTCAAGAGGACGTCATTATCAGGAAAAAGAAAACTGGCGTTCTACAGATCAGAGCGTGGAATGTCAGATCCCTTAATCGGGCAGGTAGGTTAGAAAACTTTAAAAGGGAAATGGATAGGTTAAAATTAGATATAGTGGGAATTAGTGAAGTTCGGTGGCAGAAGGAACAAGACTTTTGGTCAGGTGAATACAGGGTTATAAATACAAAATCAAATAGGGGTAATGCAGGAGTAGGTTTAATAATGAATAAAAAAATAGGAGTGCGGGTAACCTACTACAAACAGCATAGTGAACGCATTATTGTGGCCAAGATAGACACGAAGCCCACGCCTACTACAGTAGTACAAGTTTATATGCCAACTAGCTCTGCAGATGATGAAGAAATTGATGAAATGTATGATGAGATAAAAGAAATTATTCAGGTAGTGAAGGGAGACGAAAATTTAATAGTCATGGGTGACTGGAATTTGGGAGTAGGAAAAGGGAGAGAAGGAAACATAGTAGGTGAATATGGATTGGGGCTTAGAAATGAAAGAGGAAGCCGTCTGGTAGAATTTTGCACAGAGCATAACTTAATCATAGCTAACACTTGGTTCAAGAATGATAAAAGAAGGTTGTATACATGGAAGAACCCTGGAGATACTAAAAGGTAACAGATAGATTATATAATGGTAAGACAGAGATTTAGGAACCAGGTTTTAAATTGTTATACATTTCCAGGGGCAGATGTGAACTCTGACCACAATCTATTGGTTATGAGCTGTAGATTAAAACTGAAGAAACTGCAGAAAGGTGGGAATTTAAGGAGATGGGACCTGGATAAACTGAAAGAACCAGAGTTTGTACAGAGTTTCAGGGAGAGCATAAGGGAACAATTGACAGGAATGGGGGAAAGAAATACAGTAGAAGAAGAATGGGTAGCTTTGAGGGATGCAATAGTAAAGGCAGCAGAGGATCAAATAGGTAAAAAGACGAGGGCTAGTAGAAACCCTTGGGTAAGATAGATAGTGCCTGCAGGAAAATTAAAGAGACCTTTGGAGAAAGGAGAACCACTTGCATGAATATCAAGAGCTTTGATGGAAACCCAGTTCTAAACAAAGAAGGGAAAGCAGAAAGGTGGAAGGAGTATATAGAGGGTCTATACAAGGGTGATGTACTTGAGGACAATATTATGGAAATGGAAGAGGATGTAGATGAAGATGAAATGGGAGATACGATACTGTGTGAAGAGTTTGGCAAAGCACTGAAAGACCTGAGTCGAAACAAGGCCCCCGGAGTAGACAACATTCCATTAGATCTACTGACAGCCTTGGGAGAGCCAGTCCTGGCAAAACTCTACAATCTGGTGAGCAAGATGTATGAGACAGGCGAAATACCCTCAGACTTCAAGAAGAATATAATAATTCCAATCCCAAAGAAAGCAGGTGTTGACAGACGTGAAAATTACTGAACTATCAGTTTAATAAGTCACAGCTGCAAAATACTAACGCAAATTCTTTACAGACGAATGGAAAAACTGATAGAAGCCGACCTTGGGGAAGATCAGTTTGGATTCCGTAGAAATGTTGGAACACGTGAGGCAATACTGACCCTACGACTTACCTTAGAAGAAAGATTAAGGAAAGGCAAACCTACGTTTCTAGCATTTGTAGACTTAGAGAAAGTTTTTGACAATGGTGATTGGAATACTCTCTTTCAAATTCTGAAGGTGGCAGGGGTAAAATACAGGGTGCGAAAGGCTATTTACAATTTGTACAGAAAGCAGATGGCAGTCATACGAGTCGAGGGGTATGAAAGGGAAGCAGTGGTTGGGAAGGGAGTGAGACAGTGTTGTAGCCTATCCCCGATGTTTTTCAATCTGTATATTGAACAAGCAATAAAGGAAACAAAGGAAAAGTTCAGAGTAGGTATTAAAATCCATGGAGAAGAAATAAAAACTTTGAGGTTCGCCGATGACATTGTAATTCTGTCAGAGACAGCAAAGGACTTGGAAGAGCAGTTGAACAGAATGGATAGTGTCTTGAAAGGAGGGTATAAAATGAACATCAACAAAAAGCACAACGTGAATAATGGAATGTAGTCGAACTAAGTCGGATGATGCAGAGGGAATTAGATTAGGAAATGAGACACTTAAAGTAGTAAAGGAGTTTTGCTATTTGGGGAGCAAAATAACTGATGATGTTCGAAGTAGAGAGGATATAAAATGTAGACTGGCAATGGCAAGGAAAGCGTTTCTGAAGAAGAAAAATGTGTTAACATCGAGTATTGATTTAAGTGTCAGGAAGTCGTTTCTGAAAGTATTTGTATGGAGTGTAGCCATGTATGGAAATGAAACATGGACAATAAATAGTTTAGACAAGAAAAGAATAGAAGCTTTCGAAATCTGGTGCTACAGAAGAATGCTGAAGATTAGATGGGTAGATCACATAACTAATGAGGAGGTATAGAATAGAATTGGGCAGAAGAGGAGTTTGTGGCACAACTTGACTAGAAGAAGGGATCGGTTGGTAGGACATGTTCTGATACATTGAGAGATCACCAATTTAGTATTGGAGGGCAGTGTGGAGGGTAAAAATCGTAGAGGGAGACCAAGAGATGAATACACTGAGCAGATTCAGAAGGATGTAGGCTGCAGCAGGTACTGGGAGATGAAGAAGCTTGCACAGGATAGAGTTGCATGGAGAGCTGCATCAAACCAGTCTCAGGACTGAAGACCACAACAACAACAACAACAACAACAACAAGGCTTACACCAAGGTTAATGAGTCAAGGCACTATGGTGATCAAGTTGAAAGTGTAAAATTTTAGTATGTAGGGCACATAAAAAACGATGGGAACAAGAAAAAAAAAACTGAAGTCACAACTAAGTGGTCAGAAATTGGGTGATGACAAGGGGCTTGGTGGGGCTGGCCAACTTACAGGAAATATATTGTGGTAATGGCGTTATAAATAATGTAAATGATCTAGAGGCTATGAAAGTTGTGGTATTGGTTTCCTTTTTGCATGAAGCAAATGCAAAACCTCAACATTTGTTGTGCTCTAGAGGAAGTGAATCTTGGTGTGGTTTTTAACAGGCTGCTGTTGCTGGTGAAGAGTACAAGCATTATTACTCATTTTGTTATGCTTTCCTTCTGACAATGAAACCTATGTATAAGGAACTGAGTGATGAGAAGTTTTGAAAAAAATGACATTATGTTCGAACCCAGACTTAAACGAAAGCTTCAACAGCTGTGTATGAGAGTGACCGCCAAAAACTGTGTTTGTTGCACTAAAAGCTACACATATTGTAGTGTTTGATGCAGCTTTGTGCTTCAGTAGCAGTGCCATAAGCAGGACAAAAGTTTTCCATGAACATGGAATGAAGTTTGGAAAAAACACTTCGGAAGCTCTTCACAAGATTGATGAAGAGTGAGTTCTATGCAGAGCAAGGTGCAGGGGCTTCTTCAGAGGAAGAAAGAGTGAAGAAAAGACTTTAGAGGAGCCAAGAACCACAACAGGGTGCAAATCAAAATATTATCGAACAGGAATGTTGTGACATAACAAAAACGATAAGAATATTTCTTTAAATTGTCTCAAAAAGCCGGCCGCGGTGGTCTCGCGGTTCTAGGCGCGCAGTCCGGAACCGTGCGACTGCTACGGTCGCAGGTTCGAATCCTGCCTCGGGCATGGATGTGTGTGATGTCCTGAGGTTAGTTAGGTTTAAGTAGTTCTAAGTTCTAGGGGACTGATAACCACAGCAGTTGAGTCCCATAGTGCTCAGAGCCATGTCTCAAAAAACATTTCTGTTTATTGAGGAACCATATTGTCAAAATCTATAAAAGTTACAAGACTGAGGTGTGGCAAAATTATTTTAGACAACCCACAGTATATTTGCCCCAACTTTTACATTTTTAAAGTTAATACCTTAGGTATTATACAATGAAGTGAAAAAGTCAACAGATACCTCCTAATGTCGTTTTGGTCTTCCTTTTGCCCGGCGCAGTGCAGCAACTGAACATGGCATGGTCTCAATAAGTCATTGTAAGTCCTTTGCAGAAATATTGAACCATGATGCCTCTGTAGCTGTCCACAGTTTTGAAATTGTTGCTGGTGCAGAATTATGCACACAAACTGAGCTGTTAATTATGTCCCATATGTTTGAAGGGATTCATGTTGAGCAATCTGGGTGGCCAAATTGTTCACTTGAATTGTCCAGAATGTTCTTCAAACCAGTCACAAACAGTTGTGGCTGGGAGACATGGCACATTGTCACCTATAAAAATTCTATCGCTGTTTGGTAACATGAAACCCACGAGTGGCTGCAAATGGTTTCCGAGAAGCTGAACATAACCATTTCATCAATATTCAGTTCCGGTGGACCATAGGACACAATTTGTTCCGTGTAAACAGAGTCCACAGAATTGTGGAGCCACCACCTGTTTGCACAGTGCCTTGTTTACAACTTGGGTCCATAGCTTCATTGGGTCTGCACCACACCCTGCTGTCAGCTTTTACCAACTGAAATCAGGACTCATCTGACCTGGCCATGGTTTTTCAGTCCACTAGGGTCCAACTGATATGGTCTTGAGCCCAGGAGAGGTGCTGCAACTCATTTAGTGCCAGCAAAGGCAGTCGCATCAGTCGTCTGCTGCCATAGGCCACTAATGCTGAATTTCGCTGCATTGTCCTAACGGATATTTTGTTTGAATGTCCCACATTGATTTCTGCAGTTATTTCATGCAATGTTGCTTATCTGTCAGCACTGACGACTGCACAAACACTGCTGCTCTCGATCATTAAGTGAAGGCATTGGCCACTGCATTGTCTGTGGTGTAATGTAATTCCTGAAATCTGGAATTCTCAGCACACACTTGACACTGTGGATCTCAAAATATTGGGTTCCATAATGATTTGTGAAATGGAATGTCACATGTGTCTACCTCCAACTACCAGTCCACATTCAAAGTTTGTTAATTCCCTTCGTGTGGCCAGAACCATGTCGGAAAACTTTTCACGCGAATGACCTGAGACCTGAGTATAAATGATTGCTTTGTCAGTGCACTGCCCTTCTGTACATTGTGAATGTCATACTACCGCCATCTGTATATGTGCCTATCGCTATCCCTTGGCTTCTATCAGCTCAGTGTATGGTGCTTTGTGAGAGAGAAGCTATACAAGATTTTCAGGTAACTTCCTTATCAAACAAAAAATATTATAACTGGTGAACTATTTGTGCTAAAGACATAATTCTTCCCGCACTTCTCAAGAATATACCATACAAACCACAAGTAAAGATTCATAAAACTGGCATATATACTTTTTGAGAAAATGGTGCCTAAAAAGCACTGTATTTTTATGCTTAAAATTAATATTTATTAACTAATTATTTTTGGCTATTGAATTTAACTGCCTATAACCACAAAGATTTACAGCAATTTTGCTTAAGATATATTATTTGTATAGTCAAATATCCATTGAAATGCATTAAGAATTTCAAGAGGTATAACAATTTATGTTTGGAACTGCAGGTGCAAGCTCGTGTGTCCTACCAGTTCCCTTAAATCCAAAGATATGCTCTCCAACATCTAGATAATTGTCTCTAAATTTTTGCCAACCTGCTTCAGTTCCTTCTTGCATAAAGTTTTCTTCACAGAGGATCTGGAATCTGTCATAGTTCAAGGGGAAATCTTTCTTTGATTTGTCGGGTTTTTTTATCTTCCCACATCTATGTTTTTGCTCTGTGATTAAGTTTAGTGTATTTGCCACTACTAGGTGGTGGTCACTTCCAGTGTCCACTTCTCTCTTGTTTCTCACATTTAACAGATAGTGTCAAAACTTATGGCTCACAGCTATGTAATTTATGTGATTTACAGAAACACGCTCTGGCAGATGCCACACTACTTTGTCATTGTGATGTGGAAACATAGTACTTCCAATGACTAGGTCATGCTCAGTGCACATACCTATCAGCAGTGTTTCTGTTCCCATTGTTGTGAACACCCAAGGTGTGTTCAAGCCCTCCATTATCTGAACCAACTTCTGTGCTCAAGCCTCCCATTAAAATTTTTATGTCCCTACAGTTAGTCTGCCTAGGGACTCCATTTAGCTCTGTATAAAATGCTTGTTTTAACTTTCCTTCTGTAAGTTCAGTAGGTTTGTTGCACTGAATTACAGTGATATTTTGCACATTTGTTTTAAAGAGTGCAGCTGTTGTCCTTCCTGAGACTGGTTTTCACCCCAGTAAGTTCTTTTGCAGTTTTTAGATAATAATAGCCCTACATCATTCCTGTGATTTGCACCATTCTTCTCTGTCTTACATACAGTAGCACTCTGCCTCTTTGTATTTGAGCTTCCCACAATTCTGGCCACCTTATTTCATGTAGCCATAATATATCCTACTGGCAGTTCATCTCTTTTTCGACTTGTCTTAACCTTCGCGTCTTTCTATGTTTTTAGATTCCAAAATATAGGTTTTACTTTTCGGGGAGACGGTCATATCCTCAAGTTCCATCCAGTTATTTCTCCATTTACTTTCCAACAAAGGCTCCTTTCAGACTCTTGTCAGGTGCTGATAGTGCTGTCTCATACAAGTACGCAACATATCCATGTCCTTCACAGTGATCACTCAACATCTGATGCTGTTCTGCCTGTTACAGAGGACTGCAGCTCTAATCCTTTACATACTTGTCAATGGCGTATATGTTTAAGAAGTTAATTAACATCTGACAACATATATGGGTGCTTCAGTTTTTTTGTCGGGCATTGTATATTTCCATACTGTGTTCTGCAAATATTTTTTAAATTCCTCAATTTATTTTTCATTTATTAGCTCTTTAATTTGTCAGTTTTTTTATTTATGTTGTTAATCCTGATAACAAATATCATCAGCTGAGTATAATGATGTGAAACATAAAGAACTACAGGACTTGTGCTATGACTTTGCAGTCTTGACATATCTTTAAGAATAATATTAATGGAAGTGATGGTGATTCCCGTAATCTTGTTGTAAATTGTATGAGAAGAGTTAGACTGTAGTGTCTGAACTGAGTTGAATTTTATTTGATCTTGTAAGATTCAATTGTGTACAGCAAGTGTACGTGTAGCATAGAACACGTCAAAAACTGAAAACATTCAGTATCACTTATTTCCCAAGTTGCAACCATTTTTGTGCCTCTCTAACACCATTTAATGGAAAGAACAATTTATGCAAATTTAATTTGCAACACTATAAAATTTGTAACACTATAAAATTAGCAAATGTGAGCAAATCAAGTGTTCAAGTGTTCAGAACATTTTAAAGCAAGCAAAGTGGAAACCCTACATAGCCAGGTTGTTTCACATGATGCATGAGGAAGATCCCAATAGGCACCTTGAATTTTGTGAATAGATTTGTGACAAATAACAATTGACTGGTGTCATTGTTTGGTCTGATGAGGCAGCATTCAAATTGTATGGAACCATTAGTCATCATAACTGCATGTACAGGGCAATATATAATCTCCATTTTATGGAAGAACGAGCTGGTGATCTTCCTAGGTTATCAGTGTGATGTGATATATCTGTCACATGACTTGAATGGCCATTCTTTTTTTAAGGAATAATGACAGATGCAAAACACCCTACCATGTTGCAGGAACAAACTGTACTGAGATGAGGATTGTGTTTTTCAATAAGGCGGTGCACAATCACATTACCATTGTGATATGTGGCAATTCCTAAATGAAACACGTGTTGAGAGATGGCTAGACCAACAAAGAATTATTGAGTTTCCACTTAGATCTCCCAATGTAATGCTGTTAGACTTCTTTTTGTGGGGAACTCTGAAGGACACTGTCTAACCACAAAGCCATGTACACTGGATGACATGGAATAGGCGACTATGAATGTCTGCGAATCCATTACAATGGCAACCATAACACATGTTGACCTGTTCCCCGGTGTTGGAGACACAATATTGCTGCTGATTGAGGACATTTTGAACGTCTTCAGCAGTAAAACATCAGTAATGTCATGACCCTCTATGCGACTTCAGAATTAATAGTTGTTGTTTGAGTTATTAAGGTTCAGATTGTGTAAACCCCTTTGTGGGACACCGTGTATAGTGCACTCTAAGTATTCTGTGCATGTGTCAAAATCAAGTGGTGAAAACGCCTTTGCTTGGTGGAACTACAGAACTTAGCAGTCCTTAGGGTTGCCACTCGGAGCAGCCATCAGTGTACTCTGTTGTACTTGGTTAGAGCCAATCATGGACATGATAGGGTTCCTCACTCTGTGCAACTGGTAGATGCTATCATGGTTCATCAGATTTTCGGCCAGGAGTATTTCCGTGGATTTTTTAATAATGGAGTCTCAAAAAACAATGTTTCTGTAGTCAGAATCAGTGTGTTATGATTCTCCATTGAATGTCAGCATTGAATGTTCAGCAATACCAGGTTTTCTTGGTTGCAAAAGGCAAGTGCAGTGTTGACGTTCAGTACTGTATTCTTTCAGAGTGTGTGTGGTCAGACCTATGTAAGCTATTAAGCTATACTCTGCAATAACAAATTGTCCCCCACTAAGCCCAGAAGTACTGAAATCTTAAATGTAGATCTCTGAAATATTTAGCAAGTCTTGGAATCTACATCAGAAAGACAGATTAGATGTCATAGGAGTATCAAATTTGTGTTACTGAAGTTATCTGGATGCTTATAACAGGTGTAAGTGTAATCAGTTTAATTGTTGAATGTTTTTACCAGCTGCCTGATCCTGCCATGACAGTTTTGGACTCATTCAAAGAAAGACTATGCACAATAGAGTGGAAGTATCCAGGTCATGAAATATTAGTCGGAGGTCACTTTAACCTTCCAAGTATAGAGTGGGATGTAAATGGATTCATTAGAGGGGGTTACAGAGAGACAGTCTTCTGAAGTACTGCCTTGAGCAACTAGTTCTAGAGCACAAACACAGTGGAAATATTTCAAACCTTGTAATTAGAAGGGCATACTGAAAAGTAATGTCTCATGTTTGATGTAATGTCTCTATTTTTAAATAAAACAAACTTTATTAACATTCTACATTTTTATTTTTCACGTCTGTATGTTTATTTCTCAACATAGTCACCTGGTGACAGTCACATTTATCTGATACAGTCACTGCAGAATGTTTGACTTTGTTGATGCAGTCACAGCCTCACTTCCACTTGCACTGTTTCATCCCTGTAGTAGTGGAGTTCTCGAACTGTTCTTTAAGTTTTGGAAACAGTTGAAAATCAGATGGGACCACCACGCAGGGTAGCCGCGCGGTCTGAGGCACCTTCTCATGGTCTGTGCAGCTCCCCCCCATCGCAGGTTCGAGCCCTCCCTTGGGCATGGGTGTGTGTGTTGTCCATAGCATAAGTTATTTTAAGTTAGATTAAGGAGTGTGTAGGCTTAGGGACCGATGACCTAAGTAGTTTGGTCCCATAAGGCCTTACCACAAAACATTTTCAGGTGGGACCAAGTTGGGACTGTATGCAGGCTTATCAGTGACAGTGAACCGAAGGCGTCGAATTGCTGCAGTTGTCGCAGTCCTCGTGCGTGGCCTGGCATTGTCATACTGAAGGAGAGGATGCTCCATGTGTGGACAAACTCTTTGAAATTGTAAAACTCGTCTACAGTGCGCTGTTTCTGACACACCAACATACTTAAGCTACACACTGCCATGTTACACTGCAATTTGGAGTCCTCTAGTGGCAGAGGGTTGCAATTTGCATCAGCAAAACTAGAAAGTTGACAAAGTAATATGCATGACATCTAATGTCTCAGCCAATATTGAGAACAGAATAAAATATTCAGAGCCGTTACTCTTCAGCACATCCTTAAACAGGCTGACCTTATTGATGATGTCAGTATAGACACACGGATTAGTGATCATGATGTCTTAGTGATGATGGTTACTAAAGTTAATAAATCATTCAAGAAGGCTAGGAGAGTAGTTATGCTAGAGAAAGCAGGTAAGGAGTTGTTAGCATCCCACTTAGACATTGGGTGGACATCATTTAGTTCCAGTATGATCAGCATAGAGGAATTAGTGGCAAAGTTTAAATGGGTTGTTAATTGTGCTGTGGAGAAGTATGTGCAGAGTAAGAGGATTAAGGATGGAAAAGACCCACTGTGGTTTAATAACAAAATTCAGAAAATGCTGAGAAACCAAAGATTGTTGCACTCTCAATTCAAAAGAGAATGCACGAATGATGACAGGCAAAAGTTAGTAGAGATTCATGCATCTGTAAAAAGGATCGATGCAGGAAGCATACAACAACCACCATCATACCTTTGCAAAAGATCCTGCCTTGAACCTGAGAAAAACCTAGTGCTACATAAAATTGCTAAGCCGGTCGAAACTTTGTATCCAGTCACTTGTTCACAAGTTTGTTGTGACAGTGAAAGATAGCCAAAGGAAAGCTGATGTTTCAAATTTCACATTTAAGAAATTACTCATGCAGTAGGATTGTACAAACATAACATTGTTTGAGCATAACACAGACTCCAGGATGGAGTACTTAGTAACAGAGAGCATTCCTGGCTTAGAGAAGCAGCTGAAAAAGTTGAAAACAAATAAGTCACCAGGCACAGATGGAATCCCAGTTCGGTTTTTCAAAGAGTGCCTATGGCATTGCCCCCTTATTTAGTTTGCATATATTGCAAATCTCTTAAACAGCACAAAGTACCAAGTGACTGGAAAATAGTGGAGGTGGCTCCTGCATGTAAGAAGTGTAAGGGAACAGACCCACAAAATCACAGACCAATATCCTTAACACTGATTTGCTGCTGAATTCTGTAAAGTATTCTCAATTTGAATACAATAAATTTCCTTGAAATCAAACAATGGAAACTCCTGGTGGGAAATCAACAATGTAGGAAAAGAGAGATTGCTACTTACCATGAAGAAGACATGTTAAGTTACAGGCAGGTCCAAGATGCTGAAGTTGGCAGTCGTGTGTGCATATTGCGTGTGTATATGAATGGTGTGTCTCCCTCTTTTGAAATGAAGGCTATAGCTGAAAGTTTATGTAAGTGTCTTTTAATTGTGCCTATATGCAACTTAACATATCTTCTTTACAGTAAGTAGCAATCTGTCTCTTCCTACATTGTTGATAAATTTGCTTGAGATGGAAAAGCCTCTATCCACAAGTCAGCATGATTAAGAAAGCATTGCTTGTGAAAAACTCAGCTTTCCCTCTTCTCACATGACATCCTGTGTATCATGGATGAAGGGCAACCAGCAGAGTCCATATTCCTAGATTTCATAAAAATGTTTCATGCAGTGCCTCACTGCAAACTTATTATCAAAGGTCTGCCCATACAGAGTAAGTCTCAGGTATGTTAGTGGTTTGAAGACTTCTTACGTAATAGAACACAGTATGTTGTCCTTGACAACAAGTGTTCATCTGAGACAAGGCTATCGTCAGGAGTGCCCCAGAGAAGTGTGAGAGGAACACACTTCTTCTTTGTATACATAAATGTTCTGGTGGACAGGTTGAGCAGCAATCTGTGACTACTTGCGATGATGCTGTAGCGTACAGGGAGGTATCACATGAAGTGACTTTTAAAGGATGCAAGGTGACTTAGACAAAATTTCCAGTTTGTTTCATGAATGGCAGCATGCTCTAAATGTAGAAAAATGTAAGTTAATCCAAATGAGTAGCAAAAACAATCCTGTAATGTTTGAATACAGCTTTAGTTGTGTGCTGCTTGACGCAATCAGGTCAATTAAATGTTTAGGCATAACATTATGAAGCAATATGAAATGAAGCAAGCACATCACGGCATTAATAGGGAAGGTGAGTGGTTGACTTCAGTTTATTGTGAGAATTTTAGGAAAGTGTAGCACATCCATGAAGGAGACTGCATGTAGAACACTAGTATGATTCATTCTTGAGTACTGCTAGAGTATTTGGAACTCCCACCAGGTCAGATTAAAGTAAGACATCAAAGAAATTCAAAGGGAAGCTACTAGATATGTTATTGGTAGGTTCTATGAACACACGAGTGTTACGGATATGCTTCTTGCTCCTCAAGGCAAGATGACATTCTTTTTGTGAAAGATAGTTGATAAAAGTTTAGAGATATGGCATTTGCAACTGACTGCAGAATGAAGTTAATGCCACCAAAGTACATTTTGTATAAGGACCACAAAGACAAGATAACAGAAGTTAGGTCTCATTCAGAGTGTATAAAGTCATTTTCCCCCCTTGCTTTATTTGGGAGTGGAACAGGAAAGGAAATGTCTAGTAGTGTTACAAGGTGCCCTCAGCCACTCACCTTATGTTGCCTTGTGGAATGTGGTACGTGGAGGAGTAGCTGTAGCTGTAGATGGTGGGCCCAAAGAGCTCACCCAACTAAAGACTGTGTTCAGGGAAAATGGATATTCTACCTGGAAGATTAACATGGCACTATTAGAAAAAATGAAGAACCAGGATGTGCATAAAAAGGAGAACAGGCAGGCAACATCTTCAGCTTTTCTTCCTTCTTTTTGACCACATTTTCTGTAAGATAACAAGACTACTCTGTGAATTTTAAGTGAAAGTTTTCCACACACCATCTAAGATTGAAGGCCTTCTGGGCTCAGTTAAGGACAGTTTGTTATTGCGGATGGCCAGACTTTACATAATACCATGTCAATGTGGTATGGATTACATAGAACAGACCACATGCACTGTGAAAGAACGCTGCATTGAACATCAATGTTGCACTCACCTTTCACAACCAAGCAAGTCCA
This sequence comes from Schistocerca nitens, assembly GCF_023898315.1. Taxonomy (NCBI): domain Eukaryota; kingdom Metazoa; phylum Arthropoda; class Insecta; order Orthoptera; family Acrididae; genus Schistocerca; species Schistocerca nitens. Next base: position 692,796,870 of record NC_064617.1, read on the forward strand.
CTATTTTCAATCATTGTATTTACACCTGACATTCAATAGAGTATGGTAAAACAATGATTCTGACCATGGCAACATCCTTTTGGGATTCCGTTGTTAAAGAATTTGCAGAAATACACCTGGTCAAAAATCTGATGAACCAGAATAGTGGCTACCATTTTGACGATGCATGGAACCTTGCCATCTCCACAATTTGTTCAGCTTGAACACGACAGAATACATTGATGGCTGCACTGAGCAGCATCCTAAGGACAGATGAGACCCATGGTTCCACCAACGATGACACTGCTGCCAACTAGTGTGGTCTGTCTGTCGACTTGATGCTTGCGCAGAATACTCACTGAACACTACATATTGCAGAACAGAAGATGGCTTACCTGAGGATAACTGTTGGCTGTCCTGATTAAATATTGTGGAATGTATTGAACGATGACTGGCTATAAGCCCAAAATTTGTTTGAATGTTCAGTTCTCTGGGAAAATTTTAAAATCATAGTGCAACAATATGTTTAATGAATAATTGGAAATTGCCAGCTGGATAGCTGGCAGCACATACAGTCACAAATTTTTTGGGGAGACAGGAGAGTGCCATAGAAACACTGAAAAACCTGATCTGGCAAACACTGAAGATAGATGTCAACTATCTTGTGAAAATCTGTTTACAATGTTTCAAGAATCAGTATTTAGTCAGCACTCAAGGAATAGACTACATCTTCCTGTGCATTACTCACAGGAACTGCAAAGACAACATCAGACTACTAAGAGTGTGCACAGAGGCATTTAGCTGTTATCCTTCCCATGCACCACACGTAGATGAAACAGTAAGAAGTCCTAATACATAGAACAAAGGAAGTTACCCTCTGACATGCACTTTATATTGGTTTGCAGTGTGCAAACATAGATGATTTATTACTATCAAATTTCCATGAATGTCTGCTTCTGCAACATAAGCTTCAAAATGCTGACATACAATAGTGTAACTTTTTATATTCTTTGGTCGTGTAGGTAGAAACTCCTTCTTTCTCCATATCTGACCTGCAGTAATTGTATGTTATGTCCATGCATATTCAATACTATTGTTTCAATGTGTATTATATCTCCATAATTTGTGTTCAAGTTTGTCCAAACAAATAAGAAGTTTGTTGACTTCATTTTTTTTTTAATCCTCTATTTTTCTGGTGCAGTAAGAGTACTAATCTGGCCATGATGGTCAAATGATGATATAGGTCACACTCAGAAAAATAGCATACAACAGAAGTATATAAATTACTCAATCACTAGATTTAGAGGAAACTTAAGACAAAGACAATGATACATCTAACTTGTGAATTTATATATCACTTTTTCAAAGAGAAAAGTGGAAGTCATTTAGGAAGGATGGGAAAAGATGGGTGGGGAAATATCTACTCAGATCCTTTGTTGATAGGGATTCACCATTAGTGAGGAAGAACAGAGGCTTAGATACAGGAAGCGGCGGCAGAGAGAGAGAGAGAGAGAGAGAGAGAGAGAGAGAGAAGGGGAAAGGAGGAAGTGAGGGAAGAATGAAAATTGAGAATAAATGATCAAAGGAGTTTGCTGACATTAGGGTGACAGCATGAGTTGATTTGTTGAAGATCAAGTTGCCATCCCTGGGTTCTGGGGAATTTATTGCTATGTGAGAACATTGTTGTGGTGTAGCTGACACTCATGTTTGTTGATTCATTCTGTAAGTCTACACAGAAACTGGACGTCTACAAGGTGTGCAGTTTTGTCTTCATTCATGTGTCCAACTTGTTTGGTCGTGGTCAGACTTTGTAGAAAAAGTCAGGCTAGCAGGAGACGAAAACATGGAAAAGGTTGTTGGTATAGGTGTTGAGAGATTTGGTGTTGGAGTAGCATAGGGCCACAAAAGCCTAAGGTTGTAAGGAAAGGGTGTTTGGTGAGAAAAGCAGCTGCCGATATAGAAATATTGATGCCTGATGGTTGGTTTCACATGGACCAAAGTTTGGACATGAGGCCTAATGAGATAGAAGTCAATTCTATTCACAATATGAGCCAAAACATGAAAAGTGCTTTAGTAAACTTATTTTGCAATCTAGATAGAAAATATATATTAATGCAAGTAATGTTAATGGACTTATCTAAAGAATTTCTTTCCTTCAATAATGAAGTAGAATATACTCCCAATTATTTGGGTTAGAGTGGGGGAGAAGATGCACAAATAACTAATCAAAATATTTTCAAATATGTATTTGTTTTTTGAAAGTTTATCCAAGTTCTGTGCATTGATACTGCAGGCCAGTTTATTTTGTAAATTAGTCTGTGATTTTGGTTTGCTTCTGAGAGGAGTTGACATTTTTTTGCATGATACTTCGAATTTTTCTTACAGCAATAATGCCATTGTACTCAAACTCCTCAGTCCTATATTCTCAGTACACCAGCCTGCAGCGCCATTTACTGGCACAGTTATATCCTGCTCCATTGGCTGTTTAAAGCAGTCACATTAGAGGTGCATTGGCTGTGTAATGGCAGTCACATTAGAAGGTAAAAACTTAGTTAAGATGAGGTCATCATCTGATATGAGAATCCTCCCATTGGGATGTGAAAGGTTGTTATCAATCAGGGGTGTTATCAGGCATTGTGTTTACATTTCACAGTGTGCAGTTGCAGCTGTAGTGATTCTAAAGCTAAGTACTGACAAAGTTGTTTGTACACTGTGTTCAAATATTGAATTTAGTAGTTGTCAATTGTTCCTCCAAATATTAGCAGTAGTGTTTACATTTTGCAGTGTGCAGTTGCAGCTGTAAGAGTTCTTAACTAAATTCTGACAAAGTTGTTTGTGCACTGTTATTTGGTTATTAAATGCAGTAGTTTTCAACAGTGCCTCATGCTCTTTCTGGTGAAATAACAGTTTAATAAACTTTTGGAAATATTCACCCACTGTGTTTTATAGAGTTGTTCGTGTGTTGAAGTCATTTACTAAATTTAGTTTGGTAGTTTTCAGCTGACATTTATTATTGTTTTTAGTGAAATATTTCAATAAAACTTTCTTTCACTGTGTTTAATTTCATTGAGTGTTACAGTGGTCGCTTGAATTTTTGGTTTTAGACAAGAAATTGTGTGAAGTTTTTGTGGTATTGATATTAGTTGTGGTTTGGTGCCATTAATAAAAGCAGTCGCTTTTCTTAGTAGAAACTAAGAACTAACCATTGTTAGTTTTTTAAATGGTTCTACTGTTGTAATTGAACTTGGGTAACATAGACATTTAGTTCTTTCAGTTACTGTTAACATTTTGCCATGAGTGAGAAGTGTGGGCTTTGTCATAGATTTGTGAGTAGTAGGCAATTATTTCCAGTGGGGAAGCCAGTGAAGATTCTAGTGAGATCCTCTTCTGGAAACGCTGAATTTTTTAGCTGAAATAAGTTGAAGAGGAGCAGGAGTGTAAGGTCTGTGCCCTTCAGGTGCAGTTAGAAAACACAAAGCAGGTACTAGATATGTTGAGGACGGTGAAGGGCACTGGGGAATGGGAACTGGCAGTTGGTAAGAAGGCAGCTAAGAGAGTTAGTAAGAAGGCAGCTAGGAGGGAAGATGTTTAGACAGTTGTACTTTATGTATAACCAATAGATTTGACCAACTCTCAGAGTTTAGTGGAGAGGAGCCTCTTGTAGCTGTAGGTGCAGGAAATATGCAACAGTCTTCAGCAGTTAGGCAGCCTAAGTCAGTTGCAAATTCTAACAGATAGAAGGTTCTGCTGCTAGGTAGTTTACATGGCAGAGGCATCAGCGAGCAGATGCAGGAAGTGTTGGGGAGTGAGTACCAGGTCACTAGCGTTGTGAAGTCTAGTGGAGGATTGGTTCAAGTGACTGTTAATATAGGGGAGTTATTTAGGAATTTTACGAAAGAGGATCAAGTAGTGATTTTGGGTGAAGCTGGGAGTCTTGATAGAGACAGAGAGTATGATATAGGTGGTGACCTGGTAAAGATAGCTACTCAAACTGGTGGCACTAATGTGCACTTCGTGCCACTGTTTCAGCATCATGAGGCCTCATCTTAATGCTGCTGTTAGGTGTGTTAACTTGGGGCTGGAGAAGGTGCTGATGGCAGAGGGCATGTCTCATATTGCAGTGGTGCCAGTTGAGTCTATCAGTAGATCGTATATCACTAGGTGTGGCCTGACCTTGGTAGGTATGGGAAAGAGAGGCTGGCAAAGCTTATAGTGGGTGGTGGTGGGATCACACATAGGAAAATTCCTGTAGTAGTTGGTACTAGAGCTGTACCTTTCTTATATTGAAATCAACTGATAGGTATCCCTGCTTAAAGAAAGTCCTTCTAACAAAGGAATCGCCTTCAAAGGAGGTCAGGTATCCAGGGAGTGAAGGAATTAGCATATTTTATCAAAATATAAGAGGGATTAAAGATAAAGATAGTGAACTGCTTATAGATGTTGACTCTGACGTGACTGGTATATTGGAACACCACATAATAATTGGACGGTTCAGAGGCGTCCTTTACCAGGATACATATTATCTGACTGTTTATCAAAGAGTTGTTTGTGGTTTGGGGGAGTGGTGAATTTTGTGCAGCGGCAGTTGAATTTAGTGAAACTAAACTTCTAGTTGTTATTTATAGGTCCCCTAACTCTGACTTCAGATCATTTCTTCTCAAGCTAGAGAGGGTTCTTGGTTCACTTTATAGGAAGTACCAAAAATTAGTTGTATATGGTAACTTCAATATTAATTTTATATGTGATTGTGCAAGGAAAAGAATGTTGGAAGATCTCCTAGATTCATATGACCTGATGCAGACTGTTTTTCCCAACCAGGTTGCAGATGGACAGTAGCACAGCCATAGACAGTATTTTTATTCATTTTGCATTAATAGATGGGCCTTCTGTTTGTAAAAGGGTGAACGGCCTTTCAGACAAATTGTAATGCTAAAAGGATTTTGTACTCAAACGAATGTCACATATAATTACAAACTATGTAGAAAAGCTAATCCAGTGGCAATACAGAGTTCTTTAAACCTCGTTAAGGAACAAGAGTAGCAGGACGTTTAGAGTGCCGATAACATAGATGACAAATATAATGCTTTCCTTAATACATTTCTCATAATCTTTGAAAGTTGTTTTCCATTAGAACATTCCAAACAAGTTACTAGCAGCGAAAGGCAGCCTGGGTGGCTGACTAGTGGGATAAGGATATCATGTAGAACAAAGTGGGAATTATATGAAAATGTTAGAGGTAGTCACAATTGAGCTATAGTAGCCCATTACAAACACTATTGTAACGTGCTTAAAATGTTATTAAGAAGGCAAAGAGTATGTGGTATGCAAACAGAATAGCTAATTCACAGGATAAAATTAAAACCATATGATCATTTGTCAAGGAAGTGTCTGATCAGCAGCACAAGGTTGACGATATAAAATCAGTTCATAGTAAAAATATTTCTATCACTGATAAGTCATATATGTTTACTGTATTTAACAATCACTTTCTGAGCATTGCTGTTGAATTAAATAAAAAACTTAGTTTCTACAGGGAATCGTATAAGTCTCTTGGCAAATGCCTTTCCAAGATTGATGTCTGATATACTCCTCTGTGATACTGACAAGGGGGAGATTGAGGCAATAATTAAATCACTGAAGACTAAGGACTCTCATGGTTATGATGGAGTGCCTAGCAGAATATTAAAGTACTGTGCTGCACATATTAGCCCTGTACCTAGCCATGTTTGTAATTTCTCCCTTAAGAATTGTCAGTTTCCTGAACGATTAAAGTACTCAGTAGGGATAATGTAGACATTTTTAGACCTACTTCTATGCCAACAGTGTCAGCTAAAGTCATTGAAAAGGCTGTGTATGTAAGGATAATTGATCATTTTATTTCATATAATTTGCTATCAAATGTACAGTTTGGTTTTAGAAGTGGTTTAACTATTGACAATGCTATATTCTATTTTCTCTGTGAAGTACTGGATGAATTAAGCAAAAGGTTTTGAACACTAGGCATGTTTTTTAATTTAACTACGGAACTTGTTTGTGTAGATCACAAAATATTGCTTCAGAAGCTGAACAATTGCAGAATATGGAGAGTAACTCACAATTGGCTCACCTCTTACTTTAACAACAGACAGCAAAAGGTCATTATTCACAGTGTTGAGTGGGGCACGGTCAAATGGGGGGTGCCCCAGGGATCAGTGTTTGGGGCCACTCCTCTTCCTTATTTATTTAAATGATATGCCCTCTAGTATTACAAGTGATTCTAAAATACTTCTGTTTGCTGATGGCACTAGCTTGGTAGTAAAGGATGTTGTGTGTAATATTGGCACTGTTGCATATATGGCCTTTACAAATGTCTGCTTGTGTCTGTGTATCTGCGGATGAATATATGTGTGTGTGTGTGTGTGTGTGTGTGTGTGCGTGCGTGCGTGCGTGCGTGCGTGCGTGCGTGCGTGCGTGTGTGGGTGTGTGTGTGTGTGTGTGTGTGTGTGTGTGTGCGTGTGCGTGCGCGCGCGCGAGTGTATACCTGTCCTTTTTTCCCCCTAAGGTAAGTCTTTCCGCTCCCGGGATTGGAATGACTCCTTACCCTCTCCCTTAAAACCCACATCCTTTCGTCTTTCCCTCTCCTTCCCCTCTTTCCTGATGAGGCAACAGTTTGTTGCGAAAGCTTGAATTTTGTGTGTGTGTTTGTGTTTGTTTGTGTGTCTGTCGATCTGCCAGCGCTTTCGTTCGGTAAGTCACATCATCTTTCTTTTTAGATATATTTTTCCCACGTGGAATGTTTCCCTCTATTATATATATATATATATATATATATATATATATATATATATATATATATATATATATAGAGGGAAACATTCCACGTGGGAATGCTAAATGCGTGGCACACACACACACACACATATCCATCCACACATATACAGACACAAGCAGACATATTTGGTCTTTAAATATGTCTGCTTGTGTCTGTATATGTGTGGATGGATATGTGTGTGTGTGCAAGTGTATACCCGTCCTTTTTTCCCCCTAAGGTAAGTCTTTCCGCTCCCGGGACTGGAATGACTCCTTACCCTCTCCCTTAAAACCCACATCCTTTTGTCTTTCCCTCTCCTTCCCTCTTTCCTGATGAGGCAACAGTTTGTTGCGAAAGCTTGAATTTTGTGTGTACGTTTGTGTTTGTTTGTGTGTCTGTCGACCTGCCAGCACTTTCATTTGGTAAGGTCGATAGACACACAAACAAACACAATCATACACACAAAATTCTAGCTTTTGCAACCAACGGTTGCTTCATCAGGAAAGAGGGAAAGACGAAAGGATGTGGGTTTTAAGGGAGAGGGTAAGGAGTCATTCCAATCCCGGGAGCGGAAAGACTTACCTTAGGGGGAAAAAAAGGACAGGTATACACTTGCACACACACCCATATCCAACCACGCATACACAGACACAAGCAGATTTGCTGCCTGTTCGCACAGCCCCAAGAAGAGGAACCAACACTCACATCTACTGCGTCTTCACACTACATTGCTCCTGTGTCGAGCTCTCCTCTGCCGGCTGCCGTGTCTGCTTGTGTCTGTGTATGTGTGAGCCACAGGGTGATCCTCATTACCAACAAACACTGTCTGCCTGTGTCCGTTCATGCGAATGGACAGTTTGTTCTGTACCAGAAGCAAATAACCAGAGCCACTTCCTCATCCCCCCAAACCCAGAACCTCCCACAGAAGAATCCCAAAACTGCCCCACTTGTGACAGGATACTTTCCAGGACTGGATCAGACTCTGAATGTGGCTCTCCAGCAGGGATACGACTTCCTAAAATCCTGCCCTCAAGTGAGATCCATCCTTCACGAAATCCTCCCCACTCCACCAAGAGTGTCTTTCCGCCATCCACCTAACCTTTGTAACCTCTTGGTTCATCCCTATGAAATCCCCAAACCACCTTCCCTACCCTCTGGCTCCTACCCTTGTAAATGCCCCCCGTGTAAAACCTGTCCCATGTACCCTCCCACCACCACCTACTCCAGTCCTGTAACCCGGAAGGTGTACACGATCAAAGGCAGAGCCACGTGTGACAGCACCCATGTGATTTACCAACTGACCTTCCTACACTGTGAAGCTTTCTATGTGGGAAAGACTAGCAACTAACAGTCCATTCGCATGAATGGACACAGGCAGACAGTGTTTGTTGGTAATGAGGATCATCCTGTGGCTAAACATGCCTTGGTGCACGGCCAGCACATCTTGGGACAGTGTTACACCGTCCGGGTTATCTGGGTACTTCCCACTGACACCAACCTATCAGAACTCCGGAGATGGGAACTTGCCCTTCAATATATCCTCTCTTCCCGTTACCCACCAGGCCTCAACCTCCACTAATTTCAAGTTGCTGCTGATCATACCTCACCTGTCATTCAATAACATCTTTGCCTCTGTACTTCTGCCTCAACTGACATCTCTACCCAAACTCTTTGCCTTTGCATATGACTGCTTGTGTCTGTTATGTTACCAACAAACACTGTCTGCCTGTAACCATTCATGCGAATGGACCGTTTGTTGCTGGTGGTCATTCCCACATAGAAAGCTTCACAGTGTAGGCAGGTCAGTTGGTAAATCACGTGGGTGCTTTCACACATGGCTTGCTCTGCCTTTGATTGTGTACACCTTCCGTGTTACAGGACTGGAGTAGGTGGTGGTGGGAGGGTTTTACACCGGGGGCGGTTACAAGGGTGGGAGCCAGAGGGTAGGGAAGGTGGTTTGGGGATTTCATAGGGATGAACCAAGAGGTTACGAGTGTTAGGTGGACGGCGGAAAGACACTCTTGGTGGAGTGTGGAGGATTTCATGAAGGATGGATCTCATTTCAGGGCAGGATTTGAGGAAGTCGTATCCCTGCTGGAGAGCCACATTCAGAGTCTGATCCAGTCCCGGAAAGTATCCTACCACAAGTGGGACCCTTTTGGGGTTCTTCTGTGGGAGGTTCTGGGTTTGAGTGAATGAGGATGTGGCTCTGGTAATTTGCTCCTATACCAGGTCGGGAGGGTAGGTGCGGGATGTGAAAGCTGTTTTCAGGTTGTTGGTGTAATGGTTCAGGGATTCCGGACTGGAGCACATTCGTTTGCCATGAAGACCTAGGCTGTATGGAAGGGACCGTTTGATGTGGAATGGGTGGCAGCTGTCATAATGGAGGTACTGTTGCTTGTTGGTGGGTTTGATGTGGACGGATGTGTGAAGCTGGCCATTGGACAGATGGAGGTCAACGTCAAGGAAAGTGGCATGGGATTTGGAGTAGGACCATGTGAATCTGATGGAACCAAAGGAGTTGAGGTTGGAGAGGAAATTCTGGAGTTCTTCTTCACTGTGAGTCCAGATCATGAAGATGTCATCAATAAATCTGTACCAAACTTTGGGTTGGCAGTCCTGGGTAACCAAGAAGGCTTCCTCTAAGCGACCCATAAATAGCTCGCTGTACGAGGGGGCCATCCCGGTACCCATGGCTGTTCCCTTTAATTTTTGGTATGTCTGGCCTTCGAAAGTGAAGAAGTTGTGAGTCAGGATGAAGCTGGCTAAGGTAATGAGGAAAGAGGTTTTAGGTAGGGTGGCTGGTGATCGGCGTGAAAGAAAGTGCTCCATCGCAGCGAGGCCCTGGACATGCGGAATATTTGTGTATAAGGAAGTTGGTTGGTTGTTTCGGGGAAGGAGACCAGACAGCGAGGTCATCGGTCTCATCGGATTAGGGAAGGACGGGGAAGGAAGTCAGCCGTGCCCTTTGAAAGGAACCATCCCGGCATTTGCCTGGAGCGATTTAGGGAAATCACGGAAAACCTAAATCAGAATGGCCGGACGCGGGATTGAACCGTCGTCCTCCCGAATGCGAGTCCAGTGTCTACCCACTGCGCCACCTCGCTCGTATAAGGAAGTGGCATCAATGGTTACAAGGATGGTTTCCGGGGGTAACAGATTGGGTAAGGATTCCAGGCGTTCGAGAAAGTGGTAGGTGTCTTTGATGAAGGATGGGAGCCTGCATGTAATGGGTTGAAGGAGTTGATCTACGTAGGCAGAGATACGTTCTGTGGAGGCTTGGTAACCAGCTACAATGGGGCGGCCGGGATGATTGGGTTTGTGAATTTTAGGAAGTAGGTAGAAGGTACGGGTGCGGGGTGTCGGTGGGTTCAGGAGGTAGATGAAGTCAGGTGAAAGGTTTTGTAGGGGGCCTAAGGTTCTGAGGATTTCTTGAAGCTCTGCCTGGACATCAGGAATGGGATTACCTTGGCAAACTTTGTATGTAGTGTTGTCTGAAAGCTGACGCAGTCCCTCAGCCACAGACTCCGGACGATCAAGTACCACAGTCGTGGAACCCTTGTCCGCCGGAAGAATGACGATGGATCGGTCAGCCTTCAGATCACGGATAGCCTGGGCTTCAGCAGTGGTGATGTTGGGAGTAGGATTAAGGTTTTTTAAGAAGGATTGAGAGGCAAGGCTGGAAGTCAGAAATTCCTGGAAGGTTTTGAGAGGATGATTTTGAGGAAGAGGAGGTGGGTCCCGCTGTGACCGAGGACGGAACTGTTCCAGGCGGGGTTCAATTTGGATAGTGTCTTGGGGAGTTGGATCATTAGGAGTAGGATTAGGATTGTTTTTCTTCGTGGCAAAGTGATAATTCCAGCAGAGAGTACGAGTGTAGGACAGTAAGTCTTTGACGAGGGCTGTAGGTGAGGCCTTTGGATAGGACAGAGGTTTCGGATTGGAAGAGAGGTTTGGAGGAAAGGTTAGCTACTGAATTAGGGTGTTGTGGTTCCACATTGTGTTGATTAGAATTTTGAGGTTTTGGGGGGAGTGGAGCTGGAAGTGGGAGATTGACTCAATCAATGGGAGAGACTGGGTCTGTGTGCAATGAGAGGTGGCTGGGGTTTGCTGGAAAGGTCGTGGAGGGTGAGTGAGTGAGTTGACTTTCCGGAGGTGGGAAACCAGGAGATTGGATAGTTTTTTGAGGTGGAGGGTGGCATACTGTTCTAATTTGCGGTTGGCCTGTAGGAGGATGCTCTGAACAGCCGGTGTGGATGTGGGAGAGGAAAGATTGACGGGTGAGTTCATTGGCTGAGTTGATGGGTAGGTGAAGGATTAGGTGGGTGAGGGCAATGGATTGTTCAGTTTGGAACTGGTGTAGGGACTGATGGAAAGAAGGGTTACAGCCAGATGTGGGAACTTTAAGTGTGAGGCCTTTGGGGATAATGCCAAATGTCAGACAAGCCTGAGTAAATAAAATATGGGAGCGTAATATGGCTAGGGCGAAGGCATGTTTGCGGAGGGAATGTAAATAAAACTTAATGGGGTCCTCATGGGGATGTTGTGGGGATGTTGTGAGGGTGACATGGTATTAGAAGGTGGAAAGTGTAACATGAGGCTGAAATGAAAATGAAAATAACGATATATGGGGAGAGATAAAGGTGAACTAGAAAGCAACTGGAGATCTGGTGTGAAAAAAGTCGAAAAATTGTTGGTTAAAGCTGAGCTATGTTGATCCTGTGGTGAACTTGGGTTGGTAAACAACAATGTGCACAAAGGTTAGATGGTTGTGTTGCCACCAAAACACGTTAAAGGGTGGAGAAATTTGGGAAAATTTCGAAAAAACTGCGTGTAAATGTATTAAAAAGAGTGGTTTTGTGGTGACAGATTATGAAAATGAGGCTAACAATTGTCTGATGAAGAAATAATGACGTTAAGACTTCCTCATCCCATGAAACCCAGAACCTCCCATAGAACCACCCCAAAAGTGCCCCACTTGTGACAGGTTACTTTCCAGGACTGGATCAGACTCTGAATGTGGCTCTCCAGCAGGGATACGACTTCCTCAAATCCTGCCCTGAAATGAGATCCATCCTTCATGAAATCCTCCCCACTCCACCAAGAGTGTCTTTCTGCCGTCCACCTAACCTTCGTAACCTCTTGGTTCATCCCTATTAAATCCCCAAACCACCTTGCATACCCTCTGGCTCCTACCCTTGTAACTGCCCCCGGTGTAAAACCTGTCCCATGCACCCTCCCACCACCACCTACTCCAGTCCTGTAACCCGGAAGGTGTACACGATCAAAGGCAGAGCCACGTGTGAAAGCACCCACATGATTTACCAACTGACCTTCCTACACTGTGAAGCTTTCTATGTGGGAATGACCAGCAACAAACAGTCCATTCGCATGAATGGACACAGGCAGACAGTGTTTGTTGGTAATGAGGATCAGCCTGTGGCTAAACATGCCTTGGTGCACGGCCAGCACATCTTGGGACAGTGTTACACCGTCCGGGTTATCTGGGTACTTCCCACTGACACCAACCTATCAGAACTCCGGAGATGGGAACTTGCCCTTCAATATATCCTCTCTTCCTGTTACCCACCAGGCCTCAACCTCCGCTAATTTCAAGTTGCCGCCGGTCATACCTCACCTGTGATTCAACAACATCTTTGCCTCTGTACTTCCGCCTCGTCTGACATCTCTGCCCAAACTCTTTGCCTTTACAAATGTCTGCTTGTGTCTGTATATGTGAGGATGGATATGTGTGTGTGTGCGAGTGCATACCTGTCCTTTTTTCCCCCTAAGGTAAGTCTTTCCGCTCCCGGGATTGGAATGACTCCTTACCCTCTCCCTTAAAACCCACATCCTTTCGTCTTTCCCTCTCCTTCCCTCTTTCTTGATGAAGCAACCGTTGGTTGCGAAAGCTTGAATTTTGTGTGTGTGTTTCTGTTTGTTTGTGTGTCTATCAACATGCCAACGCTTTCGTTTGGTAAGTTACATTTTTCTTGTTGACAATATCAGCTTATTCCCAAGAAATAGCAGTACACAAAATTGTAATGCATTCTTTAGATGATTCATAACCAGGAGCATGAACTTCTCTCTTAAATGCAAGGATTCTGGTTGGCAGACATTTCCGATAGAGATTGGCAGACATTTCCGATAGAGACCACTTTCGTCTGCATTATAAATTTTGTTTGGTATGACATTCTTCTTCCAAAAATTTCTGGAACTCTACTCGGAAGCAATCAGCTTGTGCAACATTTGAACTAAACCACTCTGCTTGCACAGAAACTTTGCAAATCCCATGACGACATTAAATCTGGTAAACTATCCAGATGAGGCATTAAATTCTACATCCAACCCTAAAGCTTCATGAAAAAAATTTAGTTTTTTCGGCACACATCACGTCTGAAACATTGATATCTTCTGCTCATTTTTGGCTTGAACATTGCAAAAGAACAGCATTAATTCATCAAATGTAGATCTCCTCATGGTTCTTTTGTGGAGATGGTCCAGAACCAGAGTCACATTTCCTGAGAAAATCCTGTATTTTCTGCTTATTCTTTTTAATGCCATGAACTGTCTTCATTTCAGTACCATAGTCAACACTTAATTTTACAGCAGTTTCCTTCAATTAATTCTAATTTTTATTTTAATGTTAGCACATGTTTTTTAATTTCCCCATCATCTTTTGTACAAGTTTCTTTCAGCTTGCTTCATTGACACTTATATGCCAATTAACATAAAAAAACTGAGTTTGTTTTCGATTTGCACGGAACAGACTGACCAATAAAAATGGAAACGATACTCTGTTGTCACACAGCAGTCATTTAAATAATGTAAATGCCACTTACTATTTCATTGAGAGTTCTTTAATGGTTTTTGCTAGACAAAAGTATTGCTTTTTTTTTTCATGACTAATCTGCATACGAATAATTGGGAGTACACTGTAAGTAGAAACTCTTCACATTATTTTAATTAGTTTAACTAATAGTTCCACATAAAACTAAGACAGTATTTCAGCATTTAGTTGTATCACAGCAGTTTATTCTGCAGAAAAATTAGTGCTTAAGGATAGAAATTCCCAAGAAGATCATTGAATTCAGCAGATCATTAGGTGTCTCACTGGATGACAAATAAAACTGGAACTCTGGTTACTTTTGTAGTACACACAGGAAGCAGCAGCTACTAATACTATGTTCCTTATTTATAGAAGGATGTAACACAGAAAGAAATACGTTCTTTAAACCACCATAAATAAAATTTGTTATTCTGATTCTATCATTGCAATACCAGCATAATATATGCTAGCAGACATGTCTGTTAGTTGACTTAGTTTCAGTTTGTAGGGAATCAGCCTACTCACGCTGTAGTAAATTCACATCAGTCTTTCCATTGTGTGCCAGCCAGTCTGCTGTAACTAGCTCTGACGTCATAAATGTTGTGCAATACTTTAAAAATCAAGCAAATAACCTAAAACTTTTCTAGCATGTCAGGTGTAATACTAAATTAATATGTGTTGAATATCAGTTCGATAACTTTAGCCATTTTCGAAATTTGGACGTTTTTCTGTAAAAATCATTGGCGCAACAGAAAAGAGCTAGAGACTTCAAAATTTATATTTAGATTCATCTTTCATAATAATTTAATAAAAACAGTACTTTGGATTTCACAAATTAAGATTTTAGTGGAAATTCATGATTTTCTGGTTTTCGTCTCAAAACTTAAGGAAGCAAGATAGATTAAGTAGGCTAATAAATAAGGCTAGGATGTTTAGATTTAAATAGGTTGGAGATTCACTATAGCTATGAAGATGTGAAAAGTTTCATTTAAATACCTATAAAATTATAGCGATAGCGTATCTCCAAAGGGCCAGTTCAGAGCTCATCTACTGCGTGCAGTGTAATTAAATTAATTCTCTCGCCCAAAATATTTAACTTAGCCACATCAAAATTTTATTATCAATACTTACCTACGTGCTGAATGCACATTTAAATTAAGAGCTTCATCGGCCTTCAGCAAGAGAAGCTATGATTTATTAGGTAACTTAAAGTGGTGCATTACTAGCCCAGCGGCTAGTCGGGAGAGCCGATTTGATCAGGCGTTCCCTTAGCCATCCGCACCGCAGTTTTATATATAAGAACGCTGCGCGAGGAAGAAAGGCCCCAGTTCTCTCCAGACGCTGAATAACACGCCATCTGTGTCGGGAGTCGCGTCGCGTCGGTATCATTGCTACAAACAGCCTCGGATGCCGTATTCAGTTACTCGAGATGCGCGTAACCAGGAGATCATTTTCAAGTGAAGTGTTAATTCTGGGATGATTTTCATTATCTAGCTTCAGTTTGCGTATTGTCGTATTTTCACGTGCCGTCGCGGGACAGACATTCTACCATTATTTAGCGTGGCGTTTGATGAAATATTATCATCAAATTATGGCGAGCATTCATTTTAACATTTAATTCGGACATTTATAGTTGCATCAGCGCATTAGACTCTGAACTGCTCTGTTAGTTAGGTTGTATGGATACTTGTGTTTTTTATCTGTGACTTTCAGAATATACTCAACTATTTTGGAATATCGTTTTTGATTAGAAATCCCGGAAATCTCCTAATTCCTCAGAGCTATAAGCTGCAGCTATAATTGTATTCTCAGATGAAGTGGGCACTAGGAATTCTAATTACAGGCTTCACGTTTTGCTAAATCACTTTCTGGTTGCTAAAGTGTAATTAGAGAGCCAGTGTTGAGAACGGCGAAAGACAGCATAAATAACATTAAAAATAATAGGAACTGATTCAACATTCAAACTTTTATACAGCAACCATATTTTCCTCAATACATACGCCGCCCCACAAGTTGTGTACACTTATTCTCAGGTCCCGTGGGTCATACTCTAGAGCAGAGTTGGCCATGGCATACAAAAATTTACTCATGAACAATGTGCTGCATGTGTGTGATCCAAGGCTCAGCCTGTAACAGCTTTGCAGCTTTTCCTTTTCTGAATTACTCAGGACAGCACAACATTTCATTCAACAGTGCGGTGCAACACTGTTTCTTCCAGCATTTGGTGTGGCATTTTGCAGTTGGCACAACTTCTTTCAGTTCTGCAGAATCATGGTGTAAGAGGTATTATCCTTCACTATTTATTTGTGGTATGAAGGAAGTTCATATGTCCATTAATTGCTTACACAGAAACATGCAATCTAGTGATCAACCATCCCAACCTTTAAAAACAAATGGGACTTACACAAGAAAAGGATGAGAGTTTCCAATATCTATTGTGCAGTTGCATAATCAATGGGTACTACAGATTTACTATGGAACAGCAATGTGACACAATGCAGAAAGAATTTAAGGATTTAGTTGACAGTGAAAAAGCAAAAAAATTACAATGGTTGAGAGATGATTTGTATGCCATTCATTTTTCAGTACATCCGAAAGTAGAAGGCATGGAGCATGTAATGAAATTGATGGTAACAGTAGTAAATTTTATGAAGTCCACATATTACTACACTGTCACTTGCAGTAGTGTTTGATAAAGTTGAGCAAAGTATGGAAACATTAAATATTACTGCAAAGAACATTGGTTAAGTCAAGACGCATACCTGTTTTTGTTTTTTTGAGACCCGCTATTGTTGAGTTTCTGAAGAAAAACAGACAGCAGGACCGAAAATCAGAACATCTAGAATGGATTGCAGACATCTTGATTTAAGTGGACTTGACTGCACACCATCTACGATAAGATGTAGCAGAGTGAGAAATAACTTATTCCTGATTTTACGGGGATGCTTTTAAAAAGTAAACTGCATTATGGAACGGGCAACTTCTGACTAAAAAAGAAGTCCATTTCCCTGATCTCCCACATGTTACAAGAAAGCATTAATTTTGAAGAGTTCATTGTGGCACTGGAAGAATCATAGGAATAGTTTTGTAATATTTTGAGGACATTGCCAATCTTACATCTGTTTTCGAGTTGCCATTTCATTTGCAAGAGCCCCTGTACATGTGCAGATGGAACTGATCAATCTCTAATGCTATTCCTGTTTAAAAGATAAATTCTTTTACAATAAAATTTTCCAGAAGTTCTACATTGTTTTCACCCTGAAGAGTTTCCACATCTCCATAATGAGACTGCAGACATAATATGTACAATTTTTCAATCAACATATGTGCATGAAAGGCTTTTTTCAATTATGAAACTAATTGAGTCACGGTTATGTGGCAACCTGATTGAAAAAAATTTGTGAAATTATCTGTGTCTATCAGTATGCTGATAGTTCGTGCCAAATATAAATTTTATTATGTCTTCAGCACATCCAAAGTAATTAACTCTCTGAAGCCAGCAACCTAGAAGAATTTTGGGCCTAGAAAAACAGCTACCTAAAAAAGCAGCTATTTATGCCACTATTTAAAGTGCTACTGGGACATAAGTGTTGATACGTCTTAAAGAGTAATACACATTAAACAAGACCAAGCTTCAAGTTTTATTTTTCACATTTAATTTAGTTCTTTGATAGAATACAAATCTTAAAATAATTATGATGGACTGTGTAATTATCCTTGCGAAAAAGTGTGTACTTTTATATGTAATTTGCATTTGTATGGAAAACTCCGAAGTATTTTAGCAAGCAGAGAGGTTTGCTACAGTCAGAGAAATACTAGTTTGTTTATTTCCTGCTTGTTTTGCCAGTAAATTGTCTTGTCTTTTACAAATAAATCTTGGAAACCTGTATTGGAACATGTTGTATTGTCATGAGATTCATCTGTAAAAAAGACAAGATTAAGACAAATAAAACAGAACTATATTGTAATTACAGCAGCAGTATATGAACAATAATATTAGTGACAAAAAATTATAATAGACTGCAGTTTATCTGAATATCGATCTTCTTCATTCTGTTTCCACTCAAATATTTGTGCTTCTGATCCAGAATCATTGAATTCTCCTTCCTGAGCTTCCAAAATTTCTTGCTCACTCATCAGATGAGACATACATGTACGACTGCAAACCGTGAGACCTAATGCACAAATCTAACAATGCAGTCACACATGTCTCTGTGGTCTACCAGTAGCGACAGCAGCTGTTACATTTACCACTGTTTTATATTAAGTAATTCTAGAAACTAATAAAAACAAGGCTTCCTGTCCAGATTGTATACCAGTCAGTTTCCTCTCAGAGTATGCTGATACAATAACTCCATATTTAGCAATTATATACCACTGCTCGCTCACAGAAAGATCCGTACCTAAAGACTGGAAAATTGCTCAAGTCACACCAATACCCAAAAAGGGAAGTAGGGAGTAATCAGTTGAATTACAGGCTCATATCACTAACAGTTTGCAGTAGTGTTTTGGAACATATGCTGTATTTGAACATTATGAAGTTCCTCGAAGAAAACGATTTATTGACACATAGTCGGTACGGATTCAGAAAATATTGTTCTTGCGAAACACAACTAGCCCTTTATGCTCATGAAGTAATGAGTGCTATCGACAGGGAATGTCAAATTGATTCCATATTTTTTTATTTCCAGAAGGCTTTTGACACCGTTCCCCAAAAGTGTCTTCTAACCAAACTGCATGCCTATGGAATATTGCCTCAGTTGTGCGACTGGATTTGTGATTTCTTGTCAGAAAGGTCACAGTTCATAGTAGTAGACAGAAATTGATTGAGTAAAACAGAAATAATATCCAGTGTTTCCCAAGGAAGCGTTATAGGCCCTCTATTGTTCCTGATCTATATTAACGACATAGGAGACAATCTCAGTAGCCGTCTTAGATTGTATGCAGATGATGCTGTCATTTACTGTCTTGTAAAGTCATCAGATAACCAAAACGTATTGCAAAATGATTTAGATAAGATATCTGTATGGTGCAAAATGTGGCAATTGACCCTGAATAAAGAAAAGTGTGAAGTTATTCCCATGAGTACTAAAAGAAATCCACTAAATTTTGATTAGGCGATAAGTCACACAAATCTGAAGGTTGTAAATTCAACTAAATATTTAGGGATTTCAATTACAAATACCCTAAATTGGAACAATCATGTAGATAATGTTGTGGGTAGAGCCAACCAAAGATTGCGATTCATTGGCAGAACACTTAGAAAATGCAGCAGGTCTACTAAAGAGACTGCTTACATCACACTTGTCCACCCTATTCTGGAGTATTGCTGTGCGGTGTGGGATCCGCATCAGATGGGACTGACGGGTGACATCAAAAAAGTACAAAGAAGAGCAGCTTGTTTTGTATTATCATGAAGTAGGGGAGATAGTGCCACAGACATGATACGTGAATTGGAGTGGCTATCATCAAAACAAAGGCATTTTTCATTGCAACGGGATCTTCTCATGAAAGTTCAGTGACCAATTTTCTCCTCTTACTGTGAAAACATTCTGTTGGCACCCACCTACATAGGGAGAAATGATCATCACAATAAGATAAATCAGGGCTCGCACAGAAAAATTTAAGTGCTCATTTTTCCCGCACGCTGTTCGAGAGTGGAACGGTAGAGAGACAGCTTGAAGGCAGTTCATTGAACCCTCTACCAGGCATTTTATTGTGAATAGCAGCATAATCATGTAGATGTAGATGTAGAAATTGACAACAGAAGGTAGCATCTATCAAGAGAGAGGTAGCAAGGAGTCCGTACATTGTTCTCATACAAAAGTGTTCAGTTTTTAAGCAATAGGTAGCTCGCACATCATGAAAATGGCATTCCAGGTTATACTCAGTTGCAGTATTTTGAACACGTCATTGTGGCCCGAGCTATGTTTGGGCGTGGTCACTGAAGTGTTAAATAATACTGAATTTCTTTTTGTATGTGATCTATGTTATGAAATATGAAACCAAACCACATTCAAAACATTCAGTGTGTGATTGCATTGCCATTGAAATGTGATGCAATGGCAGTTTCTCCCTTTTCCAGTTCATACAGTGTGGCATGATAGTGGGGGAAGTGTACAGCTAGGCGACAACCTCGAACCAGAGTCAGAGCACTGTGCACATAACCGAGCGAGGTGGCACAGGATTCACATTTGGGAGATCATTCTGATTCAGGTTTCCTGTGATTTCCCTGAATCACCTCAGGCAAATGCCGGAATGGTTCCTTTGAAAGGGCACAGCCAACTTTCTTCCTGATCCTTCCCTATTCCGATAGGACCATTGACCAAGCTGTTTGGTCCCTTCCCCTAAATCAACCAACCAAGTGCACACATGCAAAATTCTTGGCTGTCCTTGCTGTAGCACATGTTCAGCAATTGTGTACTGCGTGTCCCCAAGGTGGACAGTTGTTCCATGCTCATTCATGCATACAAGCCAGTGTAGAGGTGGTGTTTGCTATCTAACAGGCTGTACGATGGACACTTGTTGGTTAGTAAACAATGTACATGGTGTTGTAAGTTACTTTATTTTTGAGGTTGTGAACTTTATCAGTGGTTAGACTGGATAAGATGGTAGTGGGTGGGCACAGGGGGCAGGTTTTACTTATAGAATGATTGATAGGGTAGGAATGTTAAGCTACTACTAATGAGTCTGCCACCAATGACTTCAGTGTGCATCAGTGCAGAGCCTTTTTCTCCAATTGTCTGTCTCTGTCTGTATATCTGTCTGTGTGTCTGAATACTACTCAGGATTCACGTGTTTAAAATAAAGTGTTTTTAACCACATGTTAAAAATACTGTTTATCAACCTTTTTCAGTCCAGGTACTGTATTTTTTCTGTGAAATAACACACCGCCACCACCACCACCACCACCACCACCACCACCTTTTTTTAAAATCTAATCCCTACTATTGGGACTCCGTCATAAAAGACGTCATCCAAATATGAACCAAGTACTAACTGATAAACTTTGATTATGTGAGGCCTGGGGAACTGCCCTCAAAAGAGCACCAGAAGAGATGCTGCTGAGTCTACCTCTGTAGTTGCACATCACACACTGCTATCAGCCCAGACATGGCATATGAAACATGCTCCAGAGATGTGAGGGATGGAATATAAGTCTCCCACATGATGTTTGTGAGAACATCTAATGATGATAAGGTTGCACACTGAAATATTGTGGCTGTTGAACACAGAACCAGGAGTACATCCAGTGACTGTCAAAGAGTTCAAGTGTCAAAGAATTCTTGCGCTCTCTGTCACATACATGGTTTTTTTTGTTGGTTTAGCTCTTTAATGGGTTTAGCACTGCTTGATTAATGTGACTTTCTGATATAGTTGTTCTTAGAAACTGATTCTTTCTAGTTTTTGAGACAGGTTGCATACTACTATTAACTTCTCAGTTGCTAAGAAATACTGATTTCCATACAAGATTGTGTTCTTCTTTGTGTGGTAAATAAAGTTCTTCCTTTCCTGTGATGTCGGAATGTATGTTTTGTATTACGGCTAAATTTCAAGAACGTGCACAAGTGTTTGTCGTACAGCTAATGTTCTAGAAGTTTTGAAACTTGTGACCTCTATGTATTTCAGCCGCATTGTACATTGGAAGAAAAGATTTAGCATGACTGAACCACCGACAGAAACTGTACCTTCACTCTCCTGGCTCGCCGTGCATTTACCGCCCTTCTGGCTGCACAATTCAATACTGTGGTTCATGCAAGTTAAGGGCAGCTGTCTCTCTGCAGAAATTATGGTGGACTCTGTTAAATCTGCAATCATAGCAATCTAGCTAGAACATAAATTTGCTGCAAGAATTGAGGATGTAATCACAGCCCCACTTGCGACTGATGCTTATGAAAAATTGAAGACAGAACTGATCCTCACGAGAGGAATGAGTTCAGCAAGTTTTGATGTAACAGGATATCAGTGAAAGGAGGCTGTCACAGTACTTGAGGCACTTACAGAGTAAAGTTGATACTGATACACTGCCTGATAGCCCACTATGTACCTTGTGGAGCAGCTGTCTACAACCTCAAGTGAAAGTCATTTTTGCATCACAAATTGAAATGGTCTCGGGTGCAGTGGCTGAATTAGCAGACAAGATATGTGACAAATAATGTCTGCACCAATAAGAGCAGTGGCAGTGTCATGTAACAGCTTGTTGTCACCAGTGGTTTCACATATGGATTACGATGTTCTGGCTGCCAAGGTCAATTTGTTGATGAAGCAGATTGGTGAATTGTTGACTCATCATGGCCACAGCAAGGATAGAAACTCCTCCGGAGGTGCTCGAGAAACCACTCTTCTACTTCTTCTTCAACCTCTGGGACTGGCCAACATACCGTCTGCTGGTATCACAGAATGTTTAGAAAGTAGGCACATAAATGTAAAATACTGTGTGCTCATCCAAATGCCAAGGCATGTCGACCGATTGCCAGATTACATTACAGAATAAAAATACATAGTGGACACTGAGTCAGACCTATTTGTTCTTCCATGCACACACCTACACAGCAAGCATCCATCAGCCACTTTCTGCCTTATTGCAGATAATAATTCAACAGTAACGATGTAGGGCATGCTGCATATCGTGCTTCACCTCAGACTGCCATGTGACCTGGGGTGGGATTTTATATTCACCGATGTATCGGAATCCATAATTGGGGCAAATTTCCTGATTTGATTTGTTTTTGGCAGAGAAGCTAAAACAGTTTTGATCCAACCCGCCACTGCCCACACAGAAACCAAGTTTTTGTGTGCTATCACTCCCTGTATATCTAGTAAAGCCAATCAATGTCCTTAAATAGTTCACGGAGTCCCTTTACCAGTTTTTTTGTTAGACACAATTTCTTCACATCTAGTTGTCTCGAAAATTCTCTCTCTCTTGCTCTCCAATGCCGTGCATTGGAAAATTAGGTGTGATGCAGTTTCTTCACTGTTGTCACAGATCCTACATTTAGGGTCTTCTTCCATTATACCTATTGTATGTAGGTGTTTTTTGAAATTCCCATGGCCGGTCATCAGTCCAACCATGAGTTTAATCTGTTTCCTGTTCAAGCCCAGGATTACAGAGTTTCTTTTAAAACATGGCTTTGGCATCATTACCTTTCCATGTTTTTGTTTATATACCTTAGTCCAGTATTCTGCGCACTGTCTTCTGAGTCAGTATCATAATTCTAGTTTGATCACAGCCTTGGTGATTGTCAGGTCAGGTTCTGGTCTGATGAATGGAGTCTTTCCCCCAATCTGTCTGCTTGTTCATTGCCACCGGTCCCTGAATGGCCAGGGACCCACACTAGGTTTACCCTATTGCTTTCTCCTAGCTCCACCAGAGCCCTGTGACATTCCGCAACAATTGTAGATCTTGTTTCAGGAGCTGTGATTGATTTCAAGGCTGCCTGGGTGTCTGAATAGATGTAGATGCTACCGTCTTTGTAGCGCCTATGCATATTCTCCTCCACACACACCCTGATTGCAGTAATTTCAGCTTGGAATACCGAGGCCAGTTTTCCTAGGGAGATGATGCCCTCCAGTCTGAATCCTGTACATCCTGGTCCCCATGTCTTGGGCTGGTTTCAACCCATCAGTGAACCAGACAGTGTCCCCTGTACAGTGTTGATCAGTTTTTCCCATTGCTCCATGTTTCCAATTATTATATTGTAAGGCTAGTTGAAGCAGTTGGGAGTTATTATGTAGTCAGCCAGCATTTCCACAACCAGTCCTATTTTACCTGACTCACTATTTTAGTGTGTGATTCTGGATATCCCAATGAGATCCAGCTTTTAACAGTATGCACCAGCTGCGGCCTCCATCTTGAGCCAAAGGTGTAGTGGAGGCATGTCCAGCATAGCTTCCATCCCAGAGGTTGATGTGCTGCTAATTCTGCCTGTTATGGCTAAGCAGGCCAGTCTCTGTACCTTAGCAAGCGTTTTAGTTGTAACCTGCTGTTCTACCTTCTTCCACTACACTGCGGCCCCGTAGGAGATCTTAGGTCTAACCACAATTTTGTATATCCAGTGCATACCTCTTGGGCTTAGGGCTCAGTTTTTTGCCACAAGCTCTTCTAGTACTCACTAGAGTACCTTTCGCCTTGGAGCAAATGCTCTTAATGTGAGTGGTCCATGTTAGTTTCTCATGTAAGATTACCCTTAGGTATTTCACTATCCCCTTCACAGTTAGAGTTTCATCGGGGGCTTTAGATTCCAACTTGAGTATTGGATATGCTTCTTCGTGAATGCTACCACAACAGTCTTCTTAGGATTAACCCTTAGATCTTGTTTAATGCACCATTCTTGTACAATGTCCAATTCACCTTGTGCCATATTCCTCACTGTGTCAGTAAATTTTCCAAGTATTACTATGCCAAGATCATCTGCATATCCTTCTCGAAAGCATTATCTGGAATTTAGATTCTCAGTGAGTCCGTTCACCACTAGAATCTACAATAAAGGGGACAAAACTCCTCCTTGTGAACAACCTCTAGTGGTGTTAATTGCCATCTTTTCAGTCATCGTGGTGGCCTTTACCTTCCTTCCACTAAGCATGGCCCTAGTCCACCTACATATAGTGGTCCCTAGGTCATGCACCTCTGCTGCCCTAACCATGGAATCAAAGGTTGTGTTACTTAAGGCTCCCTTGATGTCCAGGTAGATGCAGAGGTCGATTTCTTGAAAGTGAAGTGCTTTCTCCACCCTCCCAACGAGCTGATGGAGAGCTGTCTCACTTGATTTACCTGGTTGATATGCATATTGGTTTGTGGAGGAGCCCTAGTGAGCCCTAGTTAGCCTCCTCTCCCCAACATCTACATTAACCAGTTTTTGTAATGTGGTATGGAGGAGGACAGACTGATTGGTCTCATATCCTTGGCCTTGGTATGATCAAATCTCCCTGGCTTTAGAATAAAGACAACCTTCACTGACCTCCAGGTATTGCGAATGATTCGAGCTGCTAGGCCAACCCAGAAGAACCTGCATAGGACTCTTTACAAGATTCTCTCCTGCCTGTTGCAGGAGAGCTGGAAAGAATTCATCTGGGCCAGGTGACTTGAACGGTTGGGATGTTCCCACCGTCCATTGGATTTTGTTGAAGTTGACAGACCCCTTGGCTGATTCCCAGTCCTCTCTTCGAATGCCTGAGATCCATTCTCTCTCAGGTATGGGATTCTGGTCTATGTTATATGCCAGAGCGTATTGAGGAAAGTGAGTTTTGAGGAGCAGTTCCAGCATCTCATGTGCTGTCTTTGTATATTCCCATCCTCCTTCCTCAACATACCTCCTGGATTAATTGGTACTCTAGTGAGGATTTTGTGAAGTGTGGCTGGAGCAGCCGTGCCCTCCACTTTCTCACAGAATGCATTCCAGGATGCCTCCTTTGCTTGTATAATTGCTAGGTTGTAGTTGACACAGGCCTCACGATATTTTGGCAATTGCTCTTTACATCTCATAACGTTAAACAGTCTTTGTACCTGTTTTCTTTGCATTTCCAGGTTATTGTTCCACCAAGGCATGCTCCTATTTGTGCACTTCTTGGTGGTTGCGCAGTTGTCCTGGTGGCCTCGTACCATGTCACTATGGCAGATGTGACAGCATCTGCTAGTTCCTCAAACTCTGCTGGATTCCTTTTTGAGGTTTTAATTTCCAATAAGCCTAAGTCAAGGTCCCTCCTATATGTCTCTCAGTCTGTTTTCCTGGGATTCCTATAGGCCATGGTCTATCTGATTCCCAACTCAACCTTGAATTTAATATACATGTGGTCTGATGAGGATGGCTCTAATGCTACATGCCATTGTTTGACATAGCAGCCCATCATCATGGAACCGAAGGTTATATCAATTACTTCCTCCCTTCTGCTATTCCTGAATGTAGGTTCATCACCCCTATTCAGAACCTCCAAGTTCTCTCCTTGGCATGAAAGAAATTCCATTTCTCACATAGATGCATGTTCTGGAGTTTCTTAGATTTTTAGCATAAATCAGCTTACCTCCAGTACCACCGAGGCCCCATATGCCCTCTTTATATAAATAAGGTTCTTGTATCAGAGCCACGTGAACTTCCTGTCTCCCCAGGCAATGGCTAAAGGCTGCAGTGGCCCCTTCACTGTGCTGCAGATTAATCTGCAGCACCTTCAGTCTCCGTCTTGCTGCTATCACTGCCATTGAGGTGTTTGATTACCTTGATGACAACCTGCAAGAACACTGACAAAACAATTTCAGGTCCTGCTCTCGCATCGCCTTCAGGGACTTCTCTCTGACCTCTACCACCAGAGTTCGTCCTTCCAGTACAGCCTTCTGGCTGATTACTCTCAATTCTCTGTCGAGAATTTTGGTTTCTGGACCCCTATTTTCTCAAACACAGTCTTTGGAGAGACATCCTTAAGGATCTTTGGTACCCATATTGATACCTTTGTGGTCTTAAGCAGCTCAGCTGTCGTCTTGACCAGCAGCTTCGCATCCTCCCACAGGGATATCATGGGAACCTTGTCCTTGAACCATTCCACCGTATGCACTCCCACAGACAAAAATGAGAGCACCTCAATCTAGATAGACACTCCTGAAATTGGGTCCTGGACCATCATCCATTGTCGTGTCCCCCCCCCCCCCTCCAATTTTTTCAAAGAGTGCCATCTATACAAGCTCCTCCTGCTGTGAATTGGTGCCTACCAGTGGATAGCCTTCATGGATAACTGCCATCTTTAAAATCAAGACTGCATTACTATAGGACTGTTTCCCTATTTCTTGCCTTGGCTTTTTCTGGGCTCGTTTATCCTGAGAGGAGGGAGTCAGATTCCTCTCTTATCCACTTGTTACCTGTCTTCGATGTTGTGGGAGTCTGTGTATCCCCTTCAACCTGAGACAGTTTTTTCTTGGGAGTCTTGAGCTCAAGCCCTTTTAATTCCCTCCACTTGTGTTAGGGAAGCCATTCTTTTCCTTCCTTTTGTTTCTG
This sequence comes from Schistocerca nitens, assembly GCF_023898315.1. NCBI lineage: Eukaryota > Metazoa > Arthropoda > Insecta > Orthoptera > Acrididae > Schistocerca > Schistocerca nitens. The sequence goes on from NC_064617.1 coordinate 692,823,448, forward strand.
TTCCCTGATAAGTTTCCTCCTCTGGGCCCCAGACAAGGCTTTAACCTTGATTTGATCCAACTTCTCAGTCACTGTTCACACTTCTTGCTCAGGTCTAGCCCCTGATTCAGTAGTGGGAGTGCATGTCATCTGTCATGACCCTGATGTTTGGGTGTCTGAGGTCTCAGTATGCTCCTCAGTTTGTTGTAATTTATTTTCTTCTGTTGTGTCCATCTTGGTCCCACGAGATTTGGGGATCTACACAGTCCACACCACAGGAACCACACGTGGTGTAAGGCTACTTTCTCAGGGAGGTTGCCTGGTATCCCTGAGACTCCATTTGCGACACATCTTCCCACGTGCCATGCACCCCTCGGCACAGACCGCATTACACCTTGGGCTGAGGAAGGGAATTAAGTAAGGACAAGGAGTAGATAAGGAAGACACGATATTGTGGGACGCTCTTAGTCTGATCCGTCAGCTAAGGCCTTTTTGGCAGTAGGTCCTCTACCTTCGGCATAGCCCTCAGCCTCATGCAGATGCGCAAGCCTCTCCACCCACACAGACAGTGCTTCGTCAAGGTGGTGTCCTCCGGAGAGGAGATTTCCTGGCATATTACCAACCACTGCCAAATGTGGTGAACACATGACACCTGGATGGCATCAGTGGCTTATTGACATCAGGTTTTCAAAGGAACACAGCCATGCACATGGCCAGGCACATACAATCCAAAAGCAACTTGTTGCAGACTTACTGCAGAAGTTCCCAGCCTTAATGTGACGTGACTACATGGAGTGCTGAAAGAGGTATGTCATGACATCACACACTAAATTAAAACTGCCAATGCTCCACCCATATCCTTCGACCTGGATGTTTGGCCCCAGACCATCTGGCCATAGCAAAAACAGTTTGGTGGCATGTTGCATGAAGGTTTTATGTGACAGTCAAATAGTCGTGGTTTTTCGCACTTCATTTGGAACCTAGCAAGTCCAGTGCATGTGGAAATTATTGAGCTCTCAGTGCCAGAACTCTGCCAGGTCTTTACCCTATACCCTTGCTACAAGATTATAAGTATGCGTTGATTGGTGCCACCCTTTTCAGCTTCCGAGACTGTGCCAAGGCAAACACTCAGATTCCTGTAGCCAAGGCAGACATACCAAAGACGGCCATATAATCACTCCATTTGGCCCATTTGAGAGTCATTCCATAACATGTGGCCTTCTTAATGCAGCACAAACCATGGTAAAGGTTTATAGACTCTGTGTTACAAAGAGCCTCATATTGTTTTGCATACCTGGCCAAAATTCTTATTTTCTCAGCCTTGCCAGAACAGCATCAGCAGCATCTGACAGAGATGTTTCAACAGTTACAGCCGTAAAGGGTAGTCATGAACACCACTAAGTGCATTTTTTGTCAGACAGAGATCAACTTACTGGGCCATAAAATCTCGTTGTCAGGTTCAATACCGTTACCTGTTGTCTCACAACTCCCATGACCAAGCACTTTTAAAGAATTGCATATGTTCCTCAGTGTTCTTAATTTTTACTGCCAACATCTGCCACATGTCCCAAAGAGTATAGGCAATTCAATTCAACTGTCTCGTGCTCAGATAGTATGATCTCCACTTCTGAGGTGGCCAACAGAGCATAACAGATGCTGCATTACCTGCCCAAATCTTCCCTTGGCATTAGTGGTCAATGCAAGCCAGGCAGAAATTGGTGTGACACTATAACAACATTGTGATGATACATAGCTACTAGCTTTCTCTTCTCACATAAATGGTCACTGTTACAACAAGAATGGAGTGCCAAAGATGGAGAGCTTCTAGCAATCTCTGAGGCCACTAAATACTTCAGACCTCAACATGAAGCCAGTGTGTTCACCATTTATACTGACCACAAGCTACTGACGTACGCCTTTCATCAAAAGAACATCAGTTGTTCACATCAACAGCACAATCAGCTGGTCTACTGTAGCACAGTTCTGGACATATGTGAGGCACATTTCTGGGGTCAAAAACATTGTAACTGACTACTTTTCCTATGGTAACAGCACCTCACAGTCACAGTTGATTGACTTCAGTCAACTTGCAGAAGCGCAAGCGACTGGCCAAGAACTACACAGTCTGCTCAAGGATTCATCTTTATCATTAGACCTCCACTTAGTTACAGTTCCTGTAGCTGATATTGTGACATGTCCTGTGATAAACTGTATGCTTTTTTACCTTACTTATTTTGAAGACAGCTCACAAATCTGTGCCACCCTGGAGTCCAACCAACATCTCGCCTAGTCTCCAGCTATTTTCTGTGGCCGGGCATCCATAAAGACTGCCAGGAATGGGCACAAATGTGCGTCGGGTGTCAATGCAGCAAAGCTCACCACCACATGTATACACCTAAGGTGGCTTTCTGGACATGACTGCTCACATCCAGATTGATGTAGCAGGCCATTTGCCTCCCTTCAGTGGCCAATGCTACATATTGATAGTTAACAATTGCTTCAACAGATGGCCAGAAGCAGCACTGGTCGGTAACATTTCAGCAGAGATTTTAGCTTCTGCCTTCGTATCCACTTGGATAGCACGTTTCTGCCGCTCTCTGCACATTATGATGGACCACAGACTTGCACAGCTTAACAAATTCTGTGGCACTATACACCATAAACAAATTATCACCTGGTCAGTATTTAGAAGGTAGAATGTGGGCACTGTTCTCTAATGGCCATGCTTGTATGTCATAATTCAAACTGGACAATAGCAGTACCATTGGTCTGTCAAGCATGTATTAATTGGCCCTGGACTCTTTGCCAGCTGAACTGGTTTATGGAGAAACACTGTGACTACTGGATGAATGTACTGATTCACAGGCAGTCCACATAGATGATATCAACCATGCAGATTTTGTTTTTTGCCTCAGGGAATGAATTGTTCAAATCTGACCTCATCAAGCATCAAGCTATGGCAGTTCATCCACCTATGTGCACCATGAGTTGCAATCATGCATACATGTCATGCTATGGGCAGATGGAGTGAAACCAGCAATGAATCATCTGTACTCAGGCCTTCACTGCGTAATCAACAGAGGCAAAAGAACCATCAGTGTCCTTGTTGACAACAAGCCCTGTACCATTTTGTTGGACCAAGTGAAGCCTGTATATGTATTCCAAGGAGAACCTACTGTTGTACCATGGCACCCATCTACTGCAACACTTGCACCAGCACCAGCATTCACACCAGCTACACCACCAGCCAGCACAAACAGCCATACAACAAGATCAGGACATTGGATCCATTTTCCAGCATGATTCTCTCTCTCTCTCTCTCTCTCTCTCTCTCTCTCTCTCATTACAATTATATGTAGTTGGTCTGAACATTTGTTAAAATATCATGTAAAAATGTGAAGTAAATCTGTCAAGAATTATTTGAGATTTTTGGTAAAAGCATTAAACTACAATTTGTCTTAATTTAGAAGTGTTTGTATACTGTATATATTTAAACAAATATCCATCTGTCCAAATGTTTATTATAGTATTGTGTAAAAATTTGTAATAAATTGGTCAAAAACTTTTCAAGGTTTTTTGTAACAAAGATAAACAACAACTTTTCTTTATATATTAGTGTACATATAGATATAAACAAAGCAGTTGTGTCTGTGTATGTGCGGATGGATATGTGTGTGTGTGTGCGCGAGTGTATACCTGTCCTTTCTTCGCCCCAAGGTAAGTCTTTCCGCTCCCGGGATTGGAATGACTCCTTACCCTCTCCCTTAAAACCAACATCCTTTCGTCTTTCCCTCTTTCCTGATGAAGCAACAGTTTGTTGCGAAAGCTTGAATTTCGTGTGTATGTTTGCGTTTGTTTGTGTGTCTATCGACCTGCCAGCACTTTCGTTCGGTAAGTCACATCATCTTTGTTTTTAGATATATTTTTCCCACGTGGAATGTTTCCCTCTATTATATTTGTACATATAGATATTTATATACAACATATATTGAAACATGTGTAGTCCATGTTCATCCAAACATTTTCTTGAATAATTTGTAAAAATCTGAAAAAAATAGGTCAGAAACTTTTCGAGATTTTTGTTAGCAATGTTACACACCATATATATTTAAAAAATATGCAACCTATGTCTGTTTAGATTAGATTAGATTAATACTAGTTCCATGGATCATGAATACGATATTTCGTAATGATGTGGAACGAGTCGAATTTTCCAATACATGACATAATTAGGTTAATTTAACAACATACTTAAGTTAATATAACAACTTTATTTTATTGTGTTTTTTTGTTTTTCTTTATTTTTTATTTTTATTTTTATTTATTTTTTTTAATTTTTTAATATTTTTTTTTTTCTTAATTTATATCTAAAAATTCCTCTATGGAGTAGAAGGAGTTGTCATTCAGAAATTCTTTTAATTTCTTCTTAAATACTTGTTGGTTATCTGTCATAGGTTAGGTTAGGTTAAGACTTTTGATACTATTTGGTAAGTGACCAAAGACTTTAGTGCCAGTATAATTCACCCCTTTCTGTGCCAAAGTTAGATTTAATCTTGAATAGTGAAGATCATCCTTTCTCCTAGTATTGTAGTTATGCACACTGCTATTACTTTTGAATTGGGTTTGGTTGTTAATAACAAATTTCATAAGAGAGTATATATACTGAGAAGCTACTGTGAATATCCCTAGATCCTTAAATAAATGTCTGCAGGATGATCTTGGGTGGACTCCAGCTATTATTCTGACTACACGCTTTTGTGCAATAAATACTTTATTCCTCAGTGATGAATTACCCCAAAATATGATGCCATATGAAAGCAACGAGTGAAAATAGGCGTAGTAAGCTAATTTACTAAGATGTTTATCACCAAAATTTGCAATGACCCTTAGTGCATAAGTAGCTGAACTCAAACATTTCAGCAGATCATCAATGTGTTTCTTCCAATTTAATCTCTCATCAATGGACACACCTAAAAATTTGCAATATTCTACCTTAGCTATATGCTTCTGATTGAGGTCTATATTTATTAATGGCGTCATACCATTCACTGTACGGAACTGTATGTACTGTGTCTTATCAAAATTCAGTGAGAGTCCATTTACAAGGAACCACTTAGTAATTTTCTGAAAGACAGTATTGACAATTTCATCAGTTAATTCTTGTTTGTCAGGTGTGATTACTATACTTGTATCATCAGCAAAGAGAACTAACTTTGCCTCTTCATGAATATAGAATGGCAAGTCATTAATATATAATAAGAACAACAAAGGACCCAAGACTGACCCTTGTGGAACCCCATTCTTGATAGTTCCCCAGTTTGAGGAATGTGCTGATCTTTGCATGTTACGAGAACTACTTATTTCTACTTTCTGCACTCTTCCAGTTAGGTACGAATTAAACCATTTGTGCACTGTCCCACTCATGCCACAATACTTGAGCTTGTCTAGCAGAATTTCATGATTTACACAATAAAAAGCCTTTGAGAGATCACAAAAAATCCCAATGGGTGGTGTTCAGTTATTCAGATCATTCAAAATTTGACTGGTGAAAGCATATATGGCATTTTCTGTTGAAAAACCTTTCTGGAAACCAAACTGACATTTTGTTAGTACTTCATTTTTACAGATGTGTGAAGCTACTCTTGAATACATTACTTTCTCAAAAATTTTGGATAAAGCTGTTAGAAGGGAGATTGGACGGTAATTGTTGACATCAGATCTATCCCCCTTTTTATGCAAAGGTATAACAATAGCATATTTCAGTCTATCAGGGAAAATGCCCTGTTCCAGAGAGCTATTACACAGGTGGCTGAGAATCTTACTTATCTGTTGAGAACGAGCTTTTAGTATTTTGCTGGAAATGCCATCAATTCCATGTGAGTTTTTGCTTTTAAGCAAGTTTATTATTTTCCTAATTTCAGAGGGAGAAGTGGGTGAGATTTCAATTGTATCAAATTGCATAGATATGGCCTCTTCCATTAACAGCCTAGCATCTTCTAATGAACACCTGGATCCTACTATATCCACAACATTTAGAAAATGATTATTAAAAATATTTTCAACTTCTGACTTTTTGTTCGTAAAGTTTTCATTAGAGTATTGTGTAAAATTTGAAGTAAATTGGTTATGAATGTCTCGAAACCTTTCCCCTTTATATATTATGTATACATTTATATACCAGACATATTAGAAAACATGCAGCTTATGTCTGCCTAAACATTTATTAGAGTAATGGGTAAAAATCTGAAGTAATTCAATCAAGAACTTGTCGATATTTTTGGTAACAACATTAAACAACAACTTGTCCTTATATGTTAATATAGATAAGATTATTGGGTAAACCTCATGTGTAGTGGGGCGGGGGGTAACCCCACTACATCTCACCAAGCGGGGCGAAGGAGATAAAAAAACAACCCCACATGTAATTATTAGATGTCCCTTTATGTCACTGAAAACCAGCAACTTATATGATTACTACAAAGGAATTTCAAACCAAGCACTGAAATCTAGAGTGTACTTGATAATACTTTCTTGAGTTACATTTATAATTAGTCAATGAGTAAACTGTATTTCCTGCAAGACTGAAATATGCACTAGTACCACTCATTTATAAACTGAAGAGAAACAAATTACCTCTAATTCTAGTCCCATCCACCTCCTTACCATTTTTTGAGAAGGTCATAACATGATTCTGAATTACTTTTCTGATAATAACCATTTAACAACAGCTCAGTTTGGCTTTCATAAGGGAGTATCAAAAAAAGAACTAAACGAGAAAAATTACCCTGTTGGCATTTCCAGTGACGTTGCCATGACCTCTGGATACCTTAAAATCATACTAGACAAACTAAAACATTACAGTATTAAAGGCATTCCTCTTGCATGAGTATAGCCATACCTTAAGTCTCTCAATAAACTTGAAAATTTGAACAAGGGGATGTAAATTTCAGTTAACGCTGATGTTGATATTAAAGAAGTTTTAACTTTTATAGTGTATGGAGAGGCTGATAGTATTCCGATAACATGAGGGTTGTTCCGAAGGTAATACCTCCTATTCTTATTCATGGAAACTACAGGAGGTACACAAATCACAACAGCACAGCTAAATAGAGCATTCAGTTACAGACTGTCATTTTTCCACTTAGTCACCATCATTATTTATGACTTTTGCCAACAATGAATCAGAGCCTGCATGCTGCGCTTGTAAAAATCAGAACCAGCTGAGGCTAACCACTTCCTAACAGCTTTGACAACAGCATCTAGTTCTTGAAAATGTTCACCACATAGTCCATCTTTCAGAGGTCTGGAGGTGCTAAATTGCGACTGTACAGTGGATGTTGTAAGGCAGTCCAACCGAATTTTGCAGTGAGTTGTGTGGTCACAAAACTGGTGTGGGGCCTTGTGTTGTCATGTTACAGGTGAAACTTAGTCTTTTTCTCTGGCCGTACCCTGGAATTTCGGGCTTTCAGCTTAGCCAGTGTTGTCTTGTAGTATGATGAATTGACAGTTTCTCCAGGCTCCAGGACATCCAAAAGAACCACACCGTGGCTATCCCAGAAGACTGTGCACACTGTCTTGAATTTCTTCTTTGACAGAGAATTTGCATGTCACCATTCCATGGACAGTCTTTTGGTCTCCAGCTCGTAGTGGTGACACCATGTCTCATATCCGGGGACAATGCTATTTAGAAAATTGTCACCTTCAGCTTCATATTGGTCCAGCAAGTCCCAACAAATTTCCATTTGATGAGTTTTTTGTTCTGTGAGCATCTATGGCATCCATCTCACATAGACTTTGCGATAACCAAGATGTTCCAACACTGTTTCCAAGGCATTACAGCTGATATTCAGCTTTGCACACAATTCTCTGGTTGTTATCCGTCAATCAGCATGGATGGATGAGTTGATCAAGAAGCTCTTCATTGCAAGGGAAGACAGTTGTGCAGGGCCTACCAGACCATGGCTTGTCGTACACCCTTCCCACCACCTTGAAAATGCTGTATCCATCGCCTCACATTGCTCATTGTATGTTGTATCATCTCCATACACTCTTAGCAAACATTGATGGATTTCAATCAGCACAACTTCTGTGGCAGTTTCTGCAAGAATTCAATTACACATTGCTGTTTTGTACACGCATACAAATTAGCTGTTGTTCTGCTAATATATTAATCTAGAAAGAATTCCTTTAGTTAATGTAAAAACTAACTTGTTCCACATCCCTAAATTTTCTTATCTATGACTGGATGTACAAAAAATTGTGTGTGAGTTAGATATGTTGTATGCTCATTTATTTGTTTATATATCATGATAACTTTGTGAACTGTTTTTAGCTGTTTACTTTGATGATATTGCGGATTCTGATGTAAACAGCCCAGTTGATACCGATAAGTATCCTGTAGAAAAGGGCTTTACAATTGAACTCTGTGCTGGCATTGTGGACAAGCAAAAAAGCCTAGAAGAGATTGCAAAAGATGAATTACTAGAGGAATGTGGCTATGAAGTACCACTTTCAGTTCTCCACAAGATCAGTACTCACAGGTATGCAAGACAATAACATATAGTCACTTCATATATTTTCATTCATCCTCAAGGTTCTGATATTTTACTGCTTATGTTACCCAAGATCTGATTTACTCATAGCATTACTTTTACCATTCTAAATCAGGCTCATCAAATTTGTTAAATACAAAGTTCATTTAATTAATAATACACACATTATTTTCTCATTTTTTCGTTTTATTCTTGCCTCCATATTTATTTCATAGTACCTCATGACAGTAGTTCAATATAAACTACCTGTTTCTCAAGGACTAAGTTCCAGTGTCTGTGTAGACGTGGAAGACACATTTCTGAACGTGTGTGTAGTAGTAGTAGTAGTAGTAGTAGTAGTAGTGTGTGTGTGTGTGTGTGTGTGTTTAAGAGAGGGTTTGAACATAGCAAGTATAAATCAATGTAAGCACACAAAAAAAGAAAAAATCTTAATAAGTTGTGTAACCAGTCAGCATGTTGCTATATTTTCCACTGAGAAAGTGTACTCTAATTGTAAAATGAAGTCATTTCACGTCATAGTGAGAAGTCACAATTATGATCCATAGAACATAAATAGCTAACTAACTCCCTAACTGCAAATTTTACTCGAAGAGTTATAGCTTTGTATCAGCTTTTTGCATATCTTCTTGTTCTCTTCATACACAAGACTTGATAATGACAGTAACTGTGAAAACTTGATTTGAATGGTACACATGAAACAAAACAGTTCCTTCCTCTTTAAATAGCATTACTGCAACTTACATAAATTTTCTTCTGTTTTGTCATACAGTCATCACTGATGACAACCCATGCATTATTTATTAAAGGACCATAACATTTCAAAATACCTGTTCATTACACAATACCTGTACAATACTACCACAATACCTGTTCACTCTCCATAGGTGAAAGCTGCGGATATTGTATTCTAGTGGGTCGAGCACTCAACTCCGGCCTTTGAGGACCCGTGTCCAATCCTTGATAGGGGTGGGGAATTTTTTTCTCGTTCCATGCCCTCCAGAACATTTCCACAAGCACTCGGCCTGCAGTCAAATGAGCATCGAGAATCGTTCTTGGGAGTAAAAGGCTGCTAGGGGAATAGGCCTGCTACCTTCTCCTTCCTGCTGCCACAGTGAAGAAAGGATTCACTCTGCGTGCAGTCAGGCCAATTATCTGGTCAGGGGCTTGCACCACCGACTTTATTGTAAATTTTCAGGTTTCACCTAAATGGTTCCTTATCCCTGATAAAGCCATACCTGGGGGGACAAGGAGGGCCCGTGCCCCCAATCTAGCTCTTTGGGAAAGGAAAAAATAATAGTACAGTCAGTTGTTTTTCTTTCAAGAAAATGAATTAAAAGTTGGTATTATGCAAGTTTTTAGCAGGCTCAAAACTGGAACTTTTTATGGCTACTTACAAGTCACTATTTTTATTAAAAATACACCATACCCACAGATATAGGTCCACCCTACAAACTATTGTATGAGCATCCTTGTCCTGATTACCTGTGGAAGACATGTTAGAAGAACACTGATTTCTTGGACCTTGGCTGAGACTATCAGACAAAATACCATAGCAGTCTTTAATGAGAAGACTGTTGACCCAGTTTTACATTTCCTGTATTATTTCACAAGCATCTAAATAATGTTGACTAGGCTGAACATTTACCACTTACCACACAATGTGCATTATAATGGAATGCCACAAGAAATACTTGAATGTACTATTGCAAAATAAACTGTCTTTAATGTAGTGATGGCTTCAAAAAGCATAGCACTGACTGCTCAACCTTCCATTATAAGTTATTGGCTGTCCATACACCAAGATATTTTATTTCCTTGCCTTCTGTTGTTTCATCATTTACCAGTATGAGATCCATACAGGTAGGATGATTTTTGGAGCCACTGAGTAGCATATAAGTAGTTTTGCTTTTATTTAATAATAGTCTGTTATTGTAAACCAGGAAATTAGTTTCTTAATGGAGTCAGTTAATTCATCTCTCCATATTTGAATCGACGGATTTTAAAAAGAGGTTTGTATTATCTGCAGACAGTATAGGTAAGGCTTCAGTCATATTCAGAGGTAGATCATTGATAAATAAAAACGAGGAAATGAGGCCCCTCCAGGTAAGGCTTCAGGCAGTTTCAGAGGAAGATCACTGATAAATAAAAAGGAGGCCCCCTAGAACTGAGCAGCCATGAGGGATACCATACCTCATCACAGTTTCATCGGACAGAACTTTAGTAGCTACTTTATTAGAATTTTCAACCAACTGTCTTCTGTTTGTGAAATTAAACTGAAACCACTGATTGCAAGTATCTCTAATACCAAATGAATCCATTTTTTGTAGCAGCAATGAGTCACTGACTTATTCAAGGCCTTAGTCTGAGCAATGATCGGATCAAAAATATGATGTTTATTATTAAAAGCACTAAGGAAGTGATCTGTAAATGAAAAAAAGCACTTTGTTGCTGGACTTGTTTCTGCAAAACCCAAACTGATGTGTGAGCAGGATATTAGTATCATGGAACACTGTTACATGGTTGTACACCACCTTTCCCAGTATCTTTGACTTGTCAAGACGAGCAGAGATTGTATATTATTGTTGGAATCATTTGTGTCTCCTTTTTTATACAGTGGAATTACTTTTGCAGTTTTGAATATGACTGGGAAACATCCTGTGATTAGTGAACTGTTAATTACATCACAAAGAGGCTTTTTAATGCTACAGCAGTCTTTTTATTAAGACATCAGACATAGTATCAAGCCTAGATGAAGACGAGTTCTTATTTTCTCTGATTATTCACAGTACCCCTTTTGCTGTCACTGGTGTTAGGAAAAGTGATATGTTTCAACTTGTAAGCTCAGTGGGAATAGAGAGTGATGGTTAAGTGATTTGAGATGAGAGCTTAACTTCAATGTTTGAAAACATAAATTAAAAGTGTCACTATCTCCTTTGCTTCTAACATTTTTGTTCCAAAGGTACCATTGACAATCCATATTGCATTATTTATGGTGCTAGAGTATTTCTCTCTCTCTCTCTCTCTCTCTCTCTCTCTCTCTCTCTCTCTCTCTTTTCTTGTACTTGCTAATTTGGATTTTTCTTTGCCTTGCTTATGACTTGACTAAGGATCTTTTTGTAAGTTTTAAAATACAGTACATATTAAAATTGGAATAATTGTTTTCTTTGCTTTCTGCGTATAATTTTCTTTTCATTGCATGGGAGATGATTATCCCCTTTGTAATCCATTCTTTATTAATTGTTCTTCTTATGCTTTCAATTTGCAGTTTTTTGAGGGGACTGGAAAGTCAAAATAATGACTGACATTGTCATCAAATATTTTTGTTTGCATATATCATCATTGAACACCTCAATCCAAGATTCTTGCCTCAACATGTACTTTAACACATTTGAATTACTAGGATCTTTAATTTGACACATGTTGCTAATTTCTGGATTGTTGAAGTTGTGGGAATAAGGCAGCTTCAGCTTTAAAAAAATCCCTTGATTGTATGACAGCTCATTCAAATATTTTGAACAGTCAGTAGTGTAGTTAAGATGTGGTTACTTACATCAGATGTATTTTGTGATTCAGCAACAAAATTAACATTTGTGCCCCAACACAAACTAATTTTCTAATAGTAATTATTATTATTATTATTATTATTCAGCACCAAGTAATCAAAAACAATCTCTAGAAATAATACAGTTTCCTTTGAAGTATAATATTCATGACACATTCCAGATTGTCAAGTGATGTACATATACAAATAATGATTAATTTTAGATATTTAAGTGCAAGTCTCCATTTTCTTACAAGCTTTAAACTTGTGTGTATGTGTGGGGGGGGGGGGGAGGGGGGGGGGCATGCGCCCATTTTATTTTTTTATAATTCTTAACTGCTTACATTAATGCATATTTTGTTTATATTATAGATCTGGGATAGGTGTTACTGGAGACAGACAAACACTTTTCTATGCTGAGGTTACTGATGACATGCGGAAAGGCCCAGGTGAGATTTTAAATTATGAAATGCTTCATTGTCTTGTTATAAACTTTTCAACAGTCTTCAGTGTATTGTAATGTATTTCTTATCTTAGAAATAAGTACATCGTCTTTGTTCATCACTTATCTGCACTGTTTTTCCTGTGAGCTTCTTATATCTCAAAAGATTTTTAATTTTATATTTGCAACATGTGAATTACACAGATACACACTTGTGAGAGACATCAAAGTAAATGTGTTTGATAAACATTTCTGAATAAACCAGGAAAGTCTATTTTTCATCTAGTTTCAAAGCAATTATGAATTGTGGTTTATTCATCTCATGGTATACATTTGCAATCTGTTTAGTTACATGTCAGAAATTTACATTATAGTTACAATAATATTTACAGTAATAAATAATAATAGAACACTAAAATGAGATTTGTATGAACTGCTAGAATCAATGTCAGATGTAGCTTCCTCTTCAGTGCTGTTAACTTCATCTGCATTAGCTTGTTCCCTTTTGATTTATCATAATTTTTTATAATTTATTATAAATTTTGATTCCCATATAGTGAGCGTCTTGTCCGTGTGGTTTGAGTTGGTGAGTGGGAAACTTAGTCTCCTTTATTTCATGTGTCTTATATGCAAACAAAATTATATTTCTTAAATCATTCCAGTCAGGTGTACAGAATGATGATAAGTTCATAAATCTATATTCTGAGGAGAGTTGATACGTAACTGTATGTTTTTACATAATGGGTAACATGCTTCTTTCTGATATACGGTGCATGTATTGTGAATAATTTTCTCTATATCTTTAGTATCTACTCTATGTTAGCCGAGTTTCCCCAAAAAATAATACTGTATGTAGTAATAGATTCAAAATAACTTCTGTGTGTTACTTCTCACGTGTCTGTGTCCGTGTTCATGTCAGTTTTAAGCTGATAATATTTTCACTGGAAATACAAAGCTGCTTATTTTGTTTCCTAAGTTCTCAGTGTTTCCTAAGTCTCAGATATTTATATAAATTCTTTACTAAGAATTGAGATTCAGTTTCTTTTATATATTGGTTCTTGTGAATAATCTTAATTTTGAACTTCCTGGCAGATGATAGCTGTGAGCTGAACCAAGACTCAAACTCAGGACCTTTTCCTTTCATAAGCAAGTGCTCTACCAACTGAGCTACCCAAGTAAGGCTCATGACCTGTCCTCACAGCCTGACTTCTGCCATTACCTTATCTCCTACCTTCCAAACTTCACAGAAGCTCTCCCACAAAATTAGCAGGACTAGCACTTCCGAAAGAAAGGGTATTGTGAGTCACAGCCTGGGGGACATTTCCAGAATGAAATTTTCACTATGTAGTGGAGTGTGCCCTGATATGAAGCTTCCTGGCTGATTAAAACTTTTGGTAGAGCACTTGCCCGTGTAGGACAAAGATGGCAAGTTGGAGTCTCAGCCCAGCACACGATTGTAATCTGCCAAGGAGTTTTATATTAGCACACACCCTCCTGCAGAGTGAAAATTCCAGTCTGGAATCTTTCTAGCAACATTCAGACTGTTTGGTTCTGAACTCATTGTGAAATCCTTGATGATTTTTGTTATATGGGCATTAGGTCATGGTCTAAGGAATGTTTCTATGCCTTGGATATTGTCTCCTAATGCTGGAGACATTCTTAGAGACTTTATGGATTCAGACATTTGTTTCAAACTCAAACGAGATCAGAAAACTGAACTACTTGTATGTATCCTTGCAACAGTCAGCTTGTGGTGTAATAAGGCTGCTTCCCAAGATCACAGATTCAGCACTGTTTGCAATGTTTAGCACTAAGGCCTACAACTTGTTAATTTCAGTACTCAACAACTTTAACAGAAAAGCAGGAGGATTGAAATTAGACAAGTTGTTGGCGTTACTGCTAAATATAGCAAACAGTGTTGATTCTGTGATCTTAGAAGCAATCTGATGTAATCACATCCTTGACTGTTAAGTGGATATATGTAAACAGTGAAGGCTTTTGAGGTTGTTTCAGTCTGAAAATACTATATGAGCTTTTAGAGCATCTGATGATGTCTCCAGCATTAGGAGACAAAATGTTAGACACAGAAACATGCCTTAGAGACGTAATATCCATGCAAGAGGCAGTTAATGGAAAACCTAACACCCACCACATTGGATCCATGGAATGGTTCCATTCAAAAGTAGTCACCACACACATTAAGATATTTATCCCACTGGGAGATGAGATGATCCACCCATTCTTTCAGTTCCTCGTCTAACTGAAACCAATGCCCACACAACTTTCTGCTGGTTGCCAAAGCTGTGAAAAATCACACGGTGAAAGATCTGAGCTGTAAGGGGGATGTTGCAGTATTTCCCAACCAAATCACTGAAGTGTAACCTTTGTCCCATTGGCAGTGTGGTGGTGGGGCATTATCATGCAACAGGATGATTCTCTCCAACAGTAATCCTGGGCGTTCAGACTTTATGGCACATCACAGTTTTAGCAAAGTGTCTTTATAGTGCTGCACACTGATTGTGGTTCCACACTTGAGGAACTTGATGAGCAAAGGCCCTCTACTGTCAAAGGACGAGGTCATCATGACCTTACCAGAACTTGTGCGAGCAGGTTCAGATTTATTTGGTGGGGAAGATGTGGGATGTTCTCACTGTTGGCTTCACCATTTGCTCTTTGGCTGTCAGAATACTGTCAGATAGAATCATCCTGTTGCATGTTGATGCCCATTCCCCTGGTTGGAAAACACTGCAACATTCTCCGTACAACTCTTATCTTTCACCGTGTGGTTTTGAAATCTTTGGCAACATGAAGAAAGACATGCATGGACATGTGTTTCAATTGGATGAAGAAGGGCAAGAGTGGGTGCAGTTATGTAACTATCAGCAGCCAACCGTGTTCTACAGAACAAGAACTGATCATTTTATCTCCCAGTGGGATAAATGTCTTAAGGCATGTGGCAATTACTTTTGAATGAAACCATTCCATGGTCCAGTTGTGGCAGGTGTGTGGTTTGCATTTGACTGTCCCTCATATAACAAAAATCATCAAGGCTGCAAAACTGGTTGTGAAAACCTGTATTGTATGCATCATGTGAGTTTTAGATATGTTCAGATTCAACCCATTTAGCTGAACCTACTGAGAATATTGATTAATAAATCAGGATTTTTTTTTTCTGCATTCTGATTTGCAACTAACACACAAACAAGTAAAACTATTGGGGAATTGATATTTACTGGTAAATCATTCACATACAACAGAAAGTCCTATTTTGTTGTATGTGTTTGATTTACCAGCAAATATCAAATATTACCTACCCCCATGAACCATGAACCATGGACCTTGCCATTGGCAGGAAGGCTTGCGTGCCTCAGCGATACAGATAGCCGTACCATAGGTGCAACCACAACGGAGGGGTATCTGTTGAGAGGCCAGACAAATGTTTGGTACCTGAAGAGGGGCAGCAGCCTTTTCAGTAGTTGCAGGGGCAACAGTCTGGATGATTGACTGATCTGGCCTTGTAACACTAACCAAAATGGCCTTGCTGTTCTGGTACTCCGAACGGCTGGAAGCAAGGGGAAACTACGGCCGTAATTTTTCCCGAGGGCATGCAGCATCACTGTATGATTAAATGATGATGGCGTCCTCTTGGGTAAAATATTCCGGAGATAAAATAGTCCCCCATTCGGATCTCCGGGCGGGGACTACTCAAGAGGACGTCGTTATTAGGAGAAAGAAAACTGGCGTTCTACAGATCGGAGCGTGGAATGTCAGATCCCTTAATTGGGCAAGTAGGTTAGAAAATTTGAAAAGGGAAATGGATAGGTTAAAGTTAGATATAGTAAGAATTAGTGAAGTTTGGTGGCAGGAGGAACAAGACTTTTGGTCAGGTGAATACAGGATTATAAATACAAAATCAAATAGGGGTAACGCAAGAGTAGGTTTAATAATGAATAAACAAATAGGAGTGCGGGTAACCTACTACAAACAGCATAGTGAACGCATTATTGTGGCCAAGATAGACATGAAGCCCACACCTACTACAGTAGTACAAGTTTATGCCAACTAGCTCTGCAGAAGGCGAATAAATTGATGAAATGTATGATGGGATAAAAGAAATTATTCAGGTAGTGAAGGGAGATGAAAATTTAATAGTCATGGGTGACTGGAATTCGATAGTAGGAAAAGGGAGAGAAGGAAACATAGGTGAATATGGATTGGGGCTAAGAAATGAAAGAGGAAGGTGCCTGGTAGAATTTTGCACAGAGCATAACTTAATCATAGCTAACACTTGGTTCAAGAATCATGAAAAAAGGTTGTATACATGGAAGAACCCTGGAGATACTAGAAGGTATCAGCTAGATTATATAATGGTAAGACAGAGATTCAGGAACCAGGTTTTAAATTGCAAAACATTTCCAGGGGCAGATGTGGACTCTGACCACAATCTATTGGTTATGAACTGTAGATTAAAACTGCAGAAACTGCAAAAAGGTGGGAATTTAAGGAGATGGGACCTGGATAAACTGAAAGAACCAGAGGTTGTACAGAGTTTTAGGGAGAGCATAAGGGAACAATTGACAGGAATGGGGGAAAGAAATACAGTAGAAGAAGAATAGGTAGCTTAGAGAGATGAAATATTGAAGGCAGCAGAGGATCAAGTAGGTAAAAATACGAAGGCTAATAGAAATCCTTGGGTAACAGAAGAGATATTGAATTAACTGATGAAAGGAGAAAATACAAAAATGCAGTAAATGAAGCAGGCATAAAGGAATACAAACGTCTCAAAAATGAGATCGATAGGAAGTGCAAAATGGCTAAGCAGGGATGGCTAGATTACAAATGTAAGGATGTACAGGAGCATATCTCTAGGGGTAAGATAGATACTGCCTACAGGAAAATTAAAGAAACCTTTGGAGAAAAGAGAACCACTTGCATGAATATCAAGAGCTTCGATGGAAACCCAGTTCTAAGCAAAGAAGGGAAATCAGAAAGGTGGAAGGAGTATATGGAGGGTCTATACAAGAGTGATATACTTGAGGACAATATTATGGAAATGGAAGAGGATGTAGATGAAGATGAAATGGAAGATATGACACTGTGTGAAGAGTTTGACAGAGCACTGAAAGACCTGAGTCGAAACAGGCCCCCGGAGTAGACAACATTCCATTAGAACTAATGACAGCCTTGGGAGAGCCAGTCCTGATAAAACTCTACCATCTGGTGAGCAAGATGTATAAGACAGGCGAAATACCCTCAGACTTCAAGAAGAATATAATTCCAATCCCAAAGAAAGCAGGTGTTGACAGATGTGAAAATTACCGAACTATCAGTTTAATAAGTCACAGCTTTAAAATACTAACGTGAACTCTTTACAGACAAATGGAAAAACTGATAGAAGTCGACCTCGGGGAAGGTCAGTTTGGATTCCTTAGAAATGTTGGAACATGTGAGGCAATACTGACCCTATGACTTATCTTAGAAGAAAGATTAAGGAAAGGCAAACCTACGTTTCTAGCATTTGTAGACTTGCAGAAAGCTTTTGACAATGTTGACTGGAATACTCTCTTTCAAATTCTAAAGGTGGCAGGGGTATAATACAGGGAGCGAAAGGCTATTTACAATTTGTACAGAAAGCAGGTGGCAGTTATAAGAATCGAGGGGCATGAAAGGGAAGTAGTGGTTGGGAAGGGAGTGAGACAGGGTTATAGCCTCTCCCCGATGCTATTCAATCTGTATATTGAGCAAGCAGTAAAGGAAACAAAAGGAAAATTCAGAGTAGGTATTAAAATCCATGGAGAAGAAATAAAAACTTTGAGGTTCGCCGATGACATTGTAATTCTGTCAGAGACAGCAAACGACTTGGAAGAGCAGTTGAACAGAATGGACAGTGTCTTGAAAGGAGGGTATAAGATGAACATCAACAAAAGCAAAACGAGGATGATGGAATAAAGTCGAATTAAGTCGGGTGATGCTGAGGGAATTAGTTCAGGAAATGAGACACTTAAAGTAGTAAAGGAGTTCTGCTATTTGGGGAGCAAAATAACTGATGATGGTTGAAGTAGAGAGGATATAAAATGTAGACTGGCAACGGCAAGGGAAGCATTTCTGAAGAAGAGAAATTTGTTAACATCGAGTATTGATTTAAATGTCAGGAAGTCGTTTCTGAAAGTATTTGTATGGAGTGTAGCCATGTATGGAAGTGAAACATGGATGATAAATAGTTTGGACAAGAAGAGGATAGAAGCTTTCGAAATGTGGTGCTACAGAAGAATGCTGAAGATTAGATGGGTGGATCACATAACTAATGAGGAGGTATTGAATAGAATTGGGGAAAAGAGGAGCTTGTGGCGCAACTTGACTAGAAGAAGGGATCGGTTGGTAGGACATGTTCTGAGACATCGAAGGATCACCAATTTAGTATTGGAGGGCAGCGTGGAGGGTAAAAATCGTAGAGGGAGACCAAGAGATGAATACACTAAACAGATTCAGAAGGATGTAGGTTGCAGTAGGTACTGGGAGATGAAGAAGCTTGCACAGGATAGAGTAGCATGGAGAGCTGCATGAAACCAGTCTCAGGACTGAAGACCACAACAACAACAACAACAACAGACTTGGCATTTTGGCCAAGTTGCTGTGTGTTTTTCAACATTTTAGTGATGACAGACATTTATAATGTGCTGAGTTTTATCCACTGGACTTCTTGTGGACATGTTTTAACTTAAAAAAAAATTAATATCTGAAATTTGTTGTCTTAAATGAAAAAAAAATTTGTGCATTCTTGGCTTTTGAATGGTTTTTAACCTTTTTATAGAGACATTCTCAAGGAAATCAGTAAGTCTATTACATTTTAATTATTGTCCCAAATACTAAGCGGAAATGTTTCAATGAAAATACCTAGAAAACTCTTGAGGAATTTGTCAAAATATGTGATACTTGAGATACAGTGATTGAAAGTCCATTCTATCCATTTTAACTTATTACTAAGCATGAACAAATCTTTTCGCTGCAGTTTCTTCGTATGTGTGGGTTTTTAATATGTGAAATGTTCCTGCCAGTATACAGCAGTTCAGTAGACAATGCAAAATGACCTCAGATACCTAAATCTATACACATCTGAAAATAGGGCATTCAAAACTAGTTAAAAGATTATTGATACAGTTGGTCTTGGGCATTTTCTCTTGTTGATTCAAAGAAATTCAATTTGAAACCATACTTTTTTCTTTTCTACATCAGTGACCCTCGAAGCATAACTACACTAGTGTGCAAAATTTAAGGAGAAAAGTAACTTTTGCGTGCAATGTCACTGCCAAGTAATGTAACTTGATGGCACTTGAACCATACATTGAAAGAACTGCTACATATAGTATAGCAGTAACTGAAGAAAATACACAATGAGATGAATAGAAATGATACTTTTATTCAAAGACAATAATTACATTTATGATGGTCCCATGGCCTTCCCAGACAGCAGGATATGCATCATAATAAGATGTGTGATCACCGTGGACAACAATGCATGCTCTGCTACAAGCTCTGATGCTGGCAACAAGATTGGTAGGAGTTCTGTTGTAGGGCATTCCATTCCTCCAACAGAATGGTTGACAACTGCTGAATAGTCATTGGTGCATGTGGACATGCTGCAATATATCTCCCCAACATATCTCACATGTGCTCGATGGGATTTAAGTTGGGGAAGTGGCTAGGCCAGTCCATTTGCCAAATAGCCTCTCATTCCAAGAGCTCCTCCACCTGCACTGTTTGATGCAGTCACACATCGTCATCCATAAAAATTAAGTCGGGCTGAATGCATCCTTGAAAAGACACTAATGTGGAAAGAGTAAAGTGAATAATGTTGACCAGTGAGTGCAACATGCTTGACAATGTTTGTGGCTGCATTGTGTGATCCCACCTCTTACCATATTAGGGTACATCCAGAATCGCTACCCAGACAATCTGCTGTCTTTTGAGAAGAGCACATGGTCGAGTCTCACTGCTCTTGGCTCCATCACAAATGGTGTTGCCAAGGTGCCGGTGTCCACAGAACACAACATACTGGTCATCAGGCAGAG
The DNA here is from genome assembly GCF_023898315.1 of Schistocerca nitens. Classification (NCBI taxonomy): domain Eukaryota; kingdom Metazoa; phylum Arthropoda; class Insecta; order Orthoptera; family Acrididae; genus Schistocerca; species Schistocerca nitens. The sequence goes on from NC_064617.1 coordinate 692,844,031, forward strand.
AGGTTGCCCCCATGTAGTCACTATGTTACTGTGGAATTTGAGACTGTGTGCTTGTTAAATGTGATTGCAATTCCCCTTCTTGCCTGTTGCACCATGAAGCAGTCATCTGCTGTTGTAGTTGACCGTGGTTGACCACCTCCTCTCCTTTGGGCAGTGGCGGCTATATTTCGGTCTGCTCCCCACGCACTTGAAACAGTGGTTTTTGAAATACCAATCCCCTGGGCTACATTCATCCTCTTTCCAGTTTCCTGATGTCTTCACCATTTGAGATGATTCAAATGTTGTCTCCTAGCCATGTTGTAATGCAGTGCACCTTAACCTCTTGCTGATTGACACATACACTGTCTTTTCCCTGTTTCTTCAACTGCATTGTTTTGTGGAGCCAACGATTTTTCGCACTGTAGTCTCACTGACATGCCATACGATTTACAGCTTTCTATGCACTCCAAGGAGACCTCCAGCAGCATCTCTTACACTTTCTTTCATTTCCACCAAATAGTTAATATGTTATGGTACTTTATCTCGTCCTTAAGTTTTACAAAGCAGTGTACTTTCACTTATGATATCAATGTCAAAATCAGTTGGTATTAGATTTTTTATTCTGATATTCATTGGGTTCTGTGGTTGTGTATCAAAATTACTAAAACATTTATGTCCAGTTAATTCTACACCATAGCTCTCAAATACACATTCTTCATTTAAAAAGTTAAAATTATTTTTTGTTTCGTAATTTGTATCACTGTGGAGAAGTACACGTGAACTTCCTTGTGACACGTTTCTTCTGCAAAAGCTGTTTGCTATCTTGAAACTTTCAATTTTGCTCAAAATTTTAGTAGTGTCCATAGTAAACCGGTCCTCATTTTGACAAATAACTCTAATATTTGCACATACTGACAGAATAATTTCCATTTCATCAACTTTGGAGTCTTTTTTTGTTTGTAGCATCAGTATTTAAGCTGTTTACATTCAAATGTATAATATATGTCCTGTCTTCTACTTATGCACTTAAGCATATTTTTTTCCATGCCTTTTTTATTGTCACACATTTTATCACTCTGTTAATATTTATGAACATATAGATTAGGGTAGTGGGTTGTTTAGTACAATCCTGTGAGTGGATATTAGGCATAGATGTCCCCTGTGAAATATACTGAGAAGCTGCCCATAGCTAAAATCCATTAGTGTAAGTCTGGAAGGAGTTGGCGAGGAATGACAAATCCTTGAGATAGTTAACAGAAAAGAATAAGATAAGAAAACTGACCTACTTTTTTTAGTTTAATGATGCAAGGGAGTTATAAATTGTGGGGGAGTTAGATAAAATAAGTGAGAGAAGTCAAAGAGAGAGAACTGCAAAGCTGAAACAGAACTTTGCTGATTATTTTATTAATTATTATGATATGTCTGTACTTAGCCATGTTATTTTTACAGTAGTATTCTGTTTGTTTTATGTGCAAAAATTTTGTGAAGCTGTAAATAGTACAGTATTTATCATGATACAATTTTAATATAGGTGGTGGAATTATAGAAGAAGGTGAATTCATTGAAGTTATTGAAATGACGGTGGATGAAGTAAAGCAGTATTTGGCCAGTGGAGATGTCAGAAGTCCTGGTGGTTTTTTGTTTGCAGTAACATGGTATCTTCATAACCGCTTGCCTGCATCACATAAAAAAGATGCAGTATAACATTTATCAATGAGGTGTTTTTTACCTTGAGTGAATAATAGGTCGAGTATAACCTTTCAAATGCCGTGAAATGAATAAAAGTCCTGATTTGTACAAGTATTGGATTTGATTTTTTTTATGACAGTGCAACATTTCTGCTGAAAAATGTGAAAGGCAAACTGTGCCTGGTTATAAATCTATTAAGCAGATAAAATAGTTGATTACTGATAGCAGAATGCAACATTGTTCCACATTAGATGCAGTCTTCATTTCTGTAGTTTTCTATAAGGAAGCAAGTAAACAGTAAACTCATTAAACTACTGAGATATTCATTGTTTTGGCAAAAGTGGCATGAAAGAGATTATACTAAACATCTTGTTTTCAGGATCTACATTGTAGAAAAAGAACTCTGGAAAAAACTGCTGATTAGCCACTGAATTTGTGAAAACTTCTAATTAAATTAAATCATTCCTTTTTTACTTTGTCCTTTCATTTGTTTTGTGTCATCACTGCTAAAGCTATTATATTACTTGCATTTAAACAATATTTTTGTCTCATAATAATTAGTAATGATCACAGCATATTTCAAAATAGTAAAATGATATTTGCGATATAGGATATACTGCTCATATTTCATTACTTGAGTGTTCATTGCAAGCAGAAAAAAACTGTCTGTAATGCTTCTGCTGTTCATTCTTTGTCTTTTTTTTCCCTTAATATTCCTTTAAGTCTAATTATTTGACAGCTCTAAGTAGAAACAATTATGTTCAATTTTTTAAGTAAATTTTGTACTGTCTGATTACTATTATTGTATTTTCATTATGGCATATGCAGTTCCTGCAGCAGTTTATAAATGAAATAAAATCTTTTTTTATAAAATATGGAAAATTAATCTTAGTGTAAGTGCTTTGTACACAGTCACTGTAATGCTGTTTTCATTACCGGATCTTTTGCCCTGCTTTAATGTTAATGTGTAGTATGATAAGAGACCTTCAGATATAGTAGAAGGCATTCACTGAACATGTTCGCACACCTGCACGTGCGTGCCCCCCCCCCCCCCTCCACACACACACACACACACACACACACACACACACGTGTAATGACAGATCAGTGTTGTATTCAAAGAAATTTGACCTAAGTGAAGAAGAAATTTTACAGCAGAAACAAAACACGAAAATGCAGTTCCCAACAAAAGACTTTATTTTTACAGGCTTGGACTGTACACTATGGATGTACAGTGTGATATAAGACAAATAAAATCAATACAGAGTTTGATTACCCTGAGCAGTAACAAGTTTTCCTATTAATGATTGTGTAGTGAACTTTGAAGTAAATAATACTATTTTTGATGAAAACTGGCTCTCACAGTGACAGAGATTAGGGAAGGGTACTGCAACCAATGACACACCTCCCTTAGTCACCCTAACCATACTTCACGGTTTTTTGGTCGAGAGGTGAAGCTAATTACTCCATTATGCTTATATTTTTTGTAGAAGATTACTGTCCAAGTGACAAAACCTCTATAATTGAATATTTTTGGTCTTGCAACACAAAGTCATCACCTGTTGTATCAGAATCAGTTAATTTCTCTTCAAATCTTTCTTGTACTGTTAATCAGTTTTCAGTCTAATCTAGGGGAAGAATGAGGGATGAAGGAAAAGGACTAATGAGGTACAGGGAATGGGGAGATTTATGGAAATGTTAACTAGAAACCCAGTCAGGGAAGACTTACCAGATTGGATGAGAAGGAAAGACTGGTTGTCTTAGACTGCACTGGACAAGATTTGAAAAACTAAGAGCTTGAAGGTGGAAAATAGGGTGATATAACAATTATTATAGAAATTCTGAGTATTCTATTCAGAGTCTGTATTTATCAATGGCATTATGGCATTTACTGCAGAGAAATGTGTATACTGCGTTTTCTCAAAATTTAATGAGAGTTCACTTGCAGGGAACCATTTAATAATTTTCTGAAAAACGTTATTTACAATTTCCTCAGCTAATTCTTGTTTTTTGGGTGTGACCATTATACTTGTGTGATCAGCAAAAAGGACTAGCTTTGCATCTTCATGAATATAGAATGGCAAGTCATTAATATATTTTAAGAACAATAAGGAACCCAAGACTGAACACTGTGGGATACCATTCTTGATACCTCTGCTGACTTTTGCAGGGGATGCCACATTGGCCTCCCGCGCAGACTGCTGGCGAAATAGCATCATGTCATTAGAAATACGAGAAGCGAGAACACTAAAAGGGGTGGAGTGGGGTACACTGTCTACCTTAGAAGCTTTATCTCTGAAGAAAATTATATTGGATCAGTCGATCAGCACAGAGGTGGTTCTGGACCTATATGTTACTGCTGAATATGAAACAGAGAGATTAAAAACTGAGATACAACTGCGGAGGTGAGAAAACTACGCATTGAAAAGAAGTAACTAGGTCCTACCGACCAAGTACTCCACGAGTGTTGTGGAGTAAATAGATTTACTTCTTCTGCACATCCACACGACAACTCTGCAAGTCAGAATTAAGTGGCTGGCAGATGGTTCGTCAAACCATCTTCAAGCTATTTCTCTACCATTCCACTCTCAACCAGCTTGGTAGAAAAACAAACACTTCAATCTCTCCATGCGAGCTCTGCTTTTTATTTTATGATGATGATCGTTCCTCCCTATGTAGGTGGATGCCAACAAAATGTTTTCACATTCGGAGAAGAAAGTTGGTGATTGAAATTTCATGAGAAGATTCTGCCCAATTCGCCTATCATACCTGTGACACTCTCTCCCCTATTTTGCAATAATACAAAATGAGCTGTCCATCTTAGAACTTTTTCGATACGTTCTGTCAATTCTGTCTGACACAGATCTTACACCGCACAGCAACACTCCAGAACAGGGTGGACAAGCATAGTGTAAGCCACCTCTCTACCAGATGTGTGGCATTTTCTAAGCACTGTGCCAATAAATTGCAGTCTTCGGTTTGCATTCCATCCAGCATTATCTATCTAGTTGATCCAATTTATTTGTCCCCAAAGTATTTAGTTGAATTCACATCCGTTAGACTTGTGTGATTTATCATGTAACCGAAATTTAGCAGATTCCTCTTAATATTCATATGGATGACCTCACACTTTTCATCATTTAGAGTCAATTGCCAGTTTTCTTCTGCAATAAAACAACAAATCAGAAAATTTTTCACAGCAGGCCAGATTTTATTTTACATTGATAGTTGCCCAGTCTCAGAGAAAATTCTTCCCGATTCAGATTCCACCACTGGTAATGACTAGATCTCCATAGTATCCAGGTGGGGGCTCACTTCTCCTTCAATTGACTGGTTCAATAAAATAAAGGAGTTTTAAGTGATATTTTGCAGTTTTCACGGGCAACATGTTGGTAATTGCGATGGAGTAATGCAAAAGACAATTTTTACAATAACTTCGAAGTTTTCCAAAATGTATCACAATATCACAAAGTGGTTTCTCTCTATTTAAGGCCAAGAACCTTCATTAGAATAAGTCATCTGAACATACAAGCTAAAACAAGAAACACAAAACTTGTCCCAAAGAAAAATCTTCAGTGGGCTGCATCGTGATTTTCCTGAGCTATGATGAGTATTTACAGGGTGACAGTTGTTGAACTATACAAAATAAAATAGTCATAATTTCTAAATGGTTTGCATTAGGATGTCCAAACTGCACTGTTTGCCATGGGGAATGATGGGAATTAGTATGCGCTGTATGATTTGGTTAAGTGACAAAGCCCACTTTCATTTGGATGGGTTTGTCAATAAGCAAAATTGGCGCATTTGGGGGACTGAGAATCTGCATTTCATGATCGAGAAGTCTCTTCACCCTCAACAAGTGACTGTGTGGTGTGCAATGTCCAGTCCCAGAATAATCGGTGTAATATTCCTTGATGACATGGTGACTACCGAATGGTACTTGAAAGTTTTGGAAGATGATTTCATCCCCATTATCCACAGTTTCAACAAGATGTGGTTCATGCAAGACAGAGCTCAGCCCCGTTGTAGCAGGAGAGTGTCTAATGTCCTCGAGAAGCAGTTGGAGGAGCGCATTCTAGCTCTGGGGTACCCAGAGGCCACTGGCATACACCTCGATTGGCTGCCATATTCTTTGGATCTGAACACACATGACTTCTTTTATGTGAGACTAATTTAAAGACAAGGTTTAGAGCAATAGCCCAAAACTGTTGCTGAGCTGCAAACAGCCAGTCAGGAGGTCATCAACAGCATCGATGTTCTGACACTTCAACAGGTCATGCGGAATTTCACTATTCGTCTGTGCCACATCATCGCCAATGACAGCAGGCATATCGAACATGTCATAACCTAAATCCAAATATCTGTAGCGATGTTTACATGTTGAATAAAGTGTGTGCACACTGTAGTTTGCAACTAATTTACCTTTTTTTCAAATTGCTCAGTATTGTTACCCTGTATGAACGCAGTAAGATGTTCCAGCTCTTTATATAATGTCTTTGAGGGTGGCATATGAATGTTTATTTATTATAATTTTTGAATTAAGCGAAGCTTAATAATGTGCATAAGCACTTAACAAGTTACAATTTATGATGCTGGTGTTAAAACCCTCGCGCACTGCGATAGAACAGTGTTCCCACTGACAACATATGCATTAGCCAATAGCAGTGCTCCCATAATGGCCTACCTGATTGTTTCTAATTGTCTTGCTGTACTGTTAATTTCAACGTTCTGCATTCTTCCAGTTACACATGACTCAGACCATTTGTGCGTTCATACAACAATACCTAAGCTTATCTTGAAGAATTTCATGATTCATGCAGTCAAAGGCCTTTGAGAGATCACAAAAGTCCCAATAGGTGATGTTCAATTATTCAGAGCATTTAACATTTGATCAGTTAAAGTATATATAGTGTTTTCTGTTGAAAAACCTTCCTGAAAAGCAAGTTAATACTTTGTTAGTACTTCATTTTTACAAATATGTGAAGCTACTCTTGAATACAGCACTTTTTCAACAATTTTGGATAAAGCTGTCAGAAGTGAGATGGGCTGTAGTTTTTAGCATCACACCTACCCTCTTTTTTATGCAGTGGTTTAACAACAATATATTTCAGTCTGTCATGAAAGATGACTTGTTTCAGTGAACTACTACGTACACGTGTGGCTGAGAATCCTACTCATCTGTTGGGAACAAGCTTTTAGCAATCTGTTGGAAATACCATCAATTCCATGCAAGCTTGTACTTTTGAGTGAAATTATTATTTTTGTAATATCGGAGGAGATGTGAGGTGAATTGCAATTTTATCAAACTGCATAGGTATTGCTTCTTCCATACACAGCCTTGAATTTTCTAGTGGACAGCTGGATCATATTTTCTCTCAACACTTAGTAAATGATTATTAAAAATATTTTCTACTTCTGACTTTTTGTTAACAAACTTTTCATTGAGTTTGATAGAAGTACAGTTTTCCTGTGTTCTCCATTGCCCTGTTTCCCATTTAACAATATTCTGAATTGTTTTAATTTTATTATGAGATAATAATATTATCAGACATAATGCACGTACTTCTGGATGCTTAATAACTTCTCTTAATACAGTGCAATAGTTTTTATAATGTTTAACTGTTTCTGGATTGTTACTACTTCTAGGTATAAGGCACATCTCTCTTTTCTGTTTACAAGATATTTTCATCCCTTTAGTAAGCCACGACTTTTTAGATGGCGTCTTACAGTTATGTTCACTGTTTTCTTGGGGAAACTATTTTCAAATATACTCACAATGCTATCATGAAATTGGTTAAATTTTTAAATAGCATCAGATCCCCTGTACACCTCATCCCAGACCAACTGTTGCATGCTTTCCCTAAAATTTGCAACTGTTAAATCGTTAAATGAATGCACAATTGTGGAGGGCTGTTTTTGTGTTACTATATGGAGCTATGTCGTATACTGTAACTAGCTGTGCTTCACGAGCTGAAAGACCATTCTTAATAGGATAAGTTTTTATTTGATTTAATTTATCTTGATGTATAAAAGCATTCTCTCTCAGTGTGATGCTTTCCTTTACTGCCCAAGTAGGAAAATCAATAACTGATATCAAATTGAAAGAACCAAGTAATACTTCAAAGTCATGTTTTCTGTCAGACTCTTTCAGAAAATCTACATTGAAGAATAACTGAAAATTTCCCAATGGGGACGTATACACGACTACAATTATCACAACATGACCCTGTTTTGTAAAACACTTGCACAACAATCCTACATCCTCTATCACTTAGCATAGACATGCAATGAGCTTGAAAAGACCATTATTTAATTTAAGCTCACAGGCACATGCTTCTATATGTTGCTCTACACAATTTTTTTTAATTTCTTAATTTTTCACACTATGATAAATTTTAACATAGATAGCAACTCCTCCTCTCTACATATTGTCTCTACTTACATGTGCTGAAATCTTATATCCACCTACATTTACCGTTTCCACGTGTATGACTATATGATGTCAGATAGGTGTACTACATCTGTCCCATCCTCAGTTTCTAAGTCTTTAAAAACAAGCAAGAAGCTCATCTACTTTGTTTATTAATACCCTGATATTCTTATGCAATATGCTAACATTATTTTTCACTGTACTTTTATGAGAATATTGTGATATTTTAACATATCTAGTACCTGCCTGTCAGAGTTTCTCATTAAGCATAATTTCGTTCAATGTCTAATCTCTGGACATTGATCTTAGCCAGTCCCCTTAAAAATTTTACTACCATCCCAGTCTGTTTACCTTTCCCTTTCCTACTGAGATGCAGGCCATGCCTCATGAAGTCCCACCAACTTATAGCATCAACAGGAACCAAACCTATGCCTGACAAATTAGGTGCCAAAGCAGCTGATCTAACTCCATATTGACCCTCCTAACAGAGCTGTTTAATTGGGGCCGATAATACTGTGTGAAAGCAGGAATGAAGCCAACATCTGTATGATCTGTTGCAGATGCTAGTTTTAGCTGATCACACTCAACATTGTAGCCCTGATGCCTATCAGTACTATTTCCTACTCCACCCACTATCACAACAAGATCCTGCTTTGTAAAACACTTGCACAACAATCCTACATCCTCTATCACTTAGCATTGACATGCAATGAGCTTGAAAAGACTTGTGACCAGATACCGTATTTACTCGAATCTAAGCTGCACTTTTTTTCCAGTTTTTGTAATCCAAAAAACCGCCTGCGGCTTAGAATCGAGTGCAAAGTAAGCGGAAGTTCTGAAAAATGTTGGTAGGTGCCGCCACAACTAAGTTCTGCCGTCGAATATATGTAGCGCTACACAGGCATGCTTTGCAGGCACAAAGATGAATACTGGCGCCAAAACCTCTGCGTCAGTAAATAAATTTAAAAAAAAAAGGTGGAAGATGAGCTTTTTTCTCCGCCCCGAGTTTCGACCACTGCATTTTCATACATTATCCAACAAAGTAAATACAAATTCCGTATTGTTCATCTTCGAATGTAGCAGCATTTCAATGTACTACAAAAATCCGACTGGCAAGACTGTTGGGGATGTTTGTCAATATGGCCAACTCTACGTTCTGAATTTTTTCCTACCTGTGAGAAGAAATGGTTACTAATAGGAACTTTTATGTATTGTGAATCACATGCAGTATTCTCTTCACCATAAGAATAATACAAATATAAACATTTTGCCATGTATTGTTTCATGTTTGCTGCTATCTCATTTAAATCCTGTCTGCCTAATAAACTACGAAACTAGAGTGAGTCAACAGCAAATGCGGAAGAATAGACATATCATGTCATGTTTATATTCATATTATTCTTATGCCTAATAGTGGTACAGTCAGAAATGAAGCACTGCAATTGACTAGATTTTTAAATCTAAGATGACTCTAATTTGTGTGCAGAATGTAATGTACTAAAGAGGCGTCTGCAAAGATTTTCAAACGGAGAAAAAATTTTTGCTAAATTCACGTTCAGAACATCTTCTATCACATACAGTCTATTATCTATTATTTGGTTCTTGTTGATCACTCAAAGAAAGCAGCAGTGTAAGTAACAACAAATAGCAGTCTCTTGCCATTGTTTCGCTAATGAGACGATTCCGCTCTTTTGTTTTTTAATTGTAAGCAGCGGTGGCAGGGAGTGGCAACTGTCCCTTAACATAGACACATGTAATGTATTGCAAATACATAGAAAGAAGGATCCTTTATTGTATGATTATGTGATAGCGGAACAAACACTGGTAGCAGTTACTTCTGTAAAATATCTGGGAGTATGCGTGCGGAACGATTTGAAGTGGAATGATCATATAAAATTAATTGTTGGTAAGGCGGGTACCAGGTTGAGATTCATTGGGAGAGTGCTTAGAAAATGTAGTCCATCAACAAAGGAGGTGGCTTACAAAACACTCGTTCGACCTATACTTGAGTATTGCTCGTCAGTGTGGGATCCGTACCAGATCGGGTTGACGGAGGAGATAGAGAAGATCCAAAGAAGAGCGGCGCGTTTCGTCACAGGGTTATTTGGTAACCGTGATAGCGTTACGGAGATGTTTAATAAACTCAAGTGGCAGACTCTGCAAGAGAGGCGCTCTGCATCGCGGTGTAGCTTGCTCGCCAGGTTTCGAGAGGGTGCGTTTCTGGATGGGGTATCGAATATATTGCTTCCCCCTACTTATACCTCCCGAGGAGATCACGAATGTAAAATTAGAGAGATTAGGGCGCGCACGGAGGCTTTCAGACAGTCGTTCTTCCGGCGAACCATACGCGACTGGAACAGGAAAGGGAGGTAATGACAGTGGCACGTAAAGTGCCCTCCGCCACACACCGTTGGGTGGCTTGCGGAGTATAAATGTAGATGTAGATGTAGGTAACATGCACGAAAGCAAGCCAATAAGCCATGCTGCGAGCGGCGACAGGTCATAAACACACATTATCAGAATGCGACAAACAATGCATGACACAGTACAGTAATGCATTTTCAGCTTAGAGTGACGTAAACACCTATAACAAAGAGAACGGCACTTATCATATCAAAGAAAAATAAGCAGTCAATTCAAACCAGACGAAGCATGTGAAAAAGGAAGGGTACCCGTATAAATACGGACGGAGCGCCTGACGCATAGCAATGTCTACCTGATAAAGCTTAACTGCTAAGCTTACAACTTGAACCAAACTACTTTGGCTCTATCGTCATTCATTCGACCTAAATTTTGTCTCTTATTACAATGGACCAACTTTGTTTCAATTTGGAGGTGCGGCCTAAAACTTTTCTCTCCCCTTGAATTTCGAGTGTCAAATTTCAGGTGCAGCTTAGATTCGGGAAAATTTTTTTTTCTTGATTTCGAGTCTCATTTTTCCGGTGCGGCTTAGATTCGAGCAAATACGGTAACTGTCATCTAATTTTTCTTGTAAGATCTGGTCCGCACCGCTTCAAAAATGGTTCAAATGGTTCTGAGCACTATGGGACTTAACATCTGAGGTCATCAGTCTCTAGAACTTAGAACTACTTAAACCTAACTAACCTAAGGACATCTCACACATCCATGCCTGACGCAGGATTCGAACCTGTGACTGTAGCGGTCGCGTGGTTCCAGACTGAAGCGCCTAGAACCACTCGGCCACTCCGGCCGGCCCGCACCGCTTCCATGCCTACTACCTAACAACAGAATTTTCCTCCTACTTTCTACCTTTCCTTGATTTAGAGTCTCATTTTTCAGGTGCGGCTTAGATTCGAGTGCGGCTTAGATTCGAGCAAATACGGTAACTGTCATCTAATTTTTCTTGTAAGATCTGGTCTGCACCGCTTCAAAAATGGTTCAAATGGTTCTGAGCACTATGGGACTTAACATCTGAGGTCATCAGTCCCCTAGAACTTAGAACTACTTAAACCTAACTAACCTAAGGACATCTCACACATCCATGCCTGAGGCAGGATTCGAACCTGTGACTGTAACGGTCGCGTGGTTCCAGACTGAAGCGCCTAGAACCACTCGGCCACTCCGGCCGGCCCGCACCGCTTCCATGCCTACTACCTAACAACAGAATTTTCCTCCTACTTTCTACCCTTTTTTGTTGAAACAGTTGGTTTCCTGGTGAGGATCTGTTGAGTATTAACTTTAACTACACTTACATCTACCTGAGCTCCTTTCTTAGTTAACTGAAGTAGCATGGCAAATTTATTGTTCGTGCCAATGATGAAACTGTCAGATACTGTTCTCTTTCTTTGACCCCTGTCCCTGGCTACGATTTCCCACCTGTCTTCACCTTTCTCCCCTCTTAATCCTCTCATCAGTTTGTCCCTAACACTAACCATTTCTCCTTAAGGGCTCTAATCTTCCCTTCCTGTTCAGCTATTTTACTACCCTTGAACATGCTTTGTAATACCATGGAAGAGATCCATTTACTTCCCCAATTCCCATGCCACTACATCCCCCACCCCCCAATGTAACCATCTGTCATAACAGCTGCATAGAACCCCAGAACTAACTTTCCTATGACAGCTCAGACACTTCTGACTCATGGTTGTTTACAATCTTTTTACAAAATTTATCTGGACCCTAACAGTAATATTCTATTAACTATAGATCACAGCAGCTGAAGTTATGTGGAACACTAATATATGTGTATACTATTAATATAGAAGCATAAAGCACTTAAGATACGTTAAAACTCATAACTTGTGTATCGAAAAATTAGGCCTACAATTGCGTGTATGCGTGATATGGACTTCACGCATTTTGAAAAGAAACAAAAGATAGAAATTAAAACCTTTAATTTCCCGAATATATATGGGACTACCAAATATATGTGTAATGGAAACAACCTAAATTCTTCACTTCATACTTATGCAAACGTCTTTAATTCGTATGAAAACCTATGTGTAAAGTAAGTGGAAACTGGCCCTTAGGATATGTTCTTCCACCCCCTCCCCCTCAAGAAATACATTGAAACAATAGAAACTTCGATAGGATGAAATAGGCTCTTATTAACTTTGTTAAAGTATAATATTAAGTTAATTGACAATTATTATAGAATTAACGACTTGTCTCCATGAGCTCAATATTCCCGTCTGAACGTTTAGTTGCACTATATCCAATAGGGTAGGCAAAACATGTGAGGTAGATAGGCCCTATTTGTCTGTTTGGCAGTAGATATGGTCACCAATTATTCTAGTCCACATGGTAATATCCATCCTGTTTTGGTGATTTTAAATCAACTGCAATGCAGATTTTCATCCACCCAAACACGCATGTTGTGGACGTTTAATACGCCAGCTCCAGTAAACGTGTATTTATCCTTGAACAGCACCAAGCTCAGGAATTGTGGCTGGAGTATGCAGTGTTGTAAGTACCACTGCACAAACTGTACCCTCCCGTAATGCCTGGACTTCTTGCAGATCGTATGGATGGAGCCAGTGTTCAGGGACAACATGCCACATGGCATTTACACCCATGTACAGAGCCTATGCCAACTGCTGAGTGCTGGTGGCTGGATCCTCTTGAAATGTTGTCAGCATATCTTCCTCCATCTGTAGTGATCAAGTGGAGCATGGACGACCCACATCACATTTCAGCACTTACCAGAGGAAAAACGGTAGACTGGGGTTAGCATTCACAATTACCAAGAACAAAGTACTTCTACTTTATTGTACGGTGAACACATCTCAAACAGAAAATACCTATTTGCAACTTTCCAGCTTCTCTGAGGCATCTCTTGAAGGCCACGAATATGGAATGATGTGGGCGTATATCTGTTTGGAAAGCATTCAGGATACAATCTTGCAGCAGCTCTCCCAACGCAGTCTGCTTTGCTACACAGCTATGTACTGGTACATGTTGCACTGCTGTCAATGACATTACTGCTTTGGCAGACAACACAAGGTCCAAAGTAAGAAGCCCACACAGGAAGTGTGGAGGAATGCAGCATATGTGCAGAAATGTTATTAGGCTCAGATTGTCAATCCACAGTACACAGGTGGCTAAAGTGTTGCATATCTTCCAAAATGAATCAGAACAAACTGAGACAACCATTCACTCTCAGACTTTGACAGTCTCCAGTGCCCAAGCTGTGCGTTTCCGGATGTGGGTTCCTTCTCGAAATCTGATCAGTTTGCCTTCAAGCACAACATACTAAGCACTATTGGCGTTTTTTGAGGCACTCTACATATAATTCTCTTACTTTTAATATGCATATTGACTCATTTTACATCCTGAAAGTTCTGCTTGAATGAATGGATAGAATGTGCTTCTATCCCAGGAAAGGTAATAATAAAGAGCCATTGGTATCTGCATGTGGGCTGTCACACCTCATAAGAAAGAGATATGATGGAGTCACAACAAACAATCAATCACCAAGTTACCATTGGCAATAATACAGTATGCAACCTCCACCAATAAAGTAAAAGAAACAATTTTTCTGTATACCATCAAAATGTGCAGTCAATAACAAACCAGTTTGCAGACATTGAACTCTTATTGTCAACACAGTTGAAATACGCAAATGTCATATGCGTTACAAATCAATGGCTGAAGTCATACCAAATTCCCTCAGTTAGCATACCTGGCTATACTTTAGAATCTGCCTATTGCAGTAAAAGTCAGAAAGGTGGTGCCTTGCATACTTTTACCATTTCCCAACAGGCAATGTAATGTATATGTCTTCCTCAAAAATCTTGAAGTACTCCTAAAACCAACTTCTCTAAATCAAAAAAATACTAATTTTCTATGGCAACTTTAATGTCGATATCCAGTCTACAAGGCATGTGAGAGAATCTCCACTGAATCTCACAAAGCTACAGTAACCTTCTCCACAAGGTGCAAAAATCATTCCAATACAACTCTGGACCAGATTAACTATCTCCTCCTGACCACAGTGTCTGTGGATAGAGACTATAGTGACCACAATGTCAAGCTCCTCTACAAATGTCCTCCTGTCTGCAGCAAAAAATACACAACTAAAGTAAGAAATTACAGCAGTGAAAATAACAGAAGTTTCAATTCTCTAGCATACGCGCACTTCAATATTGCTTTTCCTCTCAAACTGACACATATTAAATTAAAAGAACCCAAAAGGAAGTCTTGGATAACAACCAACATAAATAAATCCTGCAGAAGGAAGAGAGAGATGTTGAAATACTTAAATAACAATCCCACCAATCACTTAAATGAGAAATTCATCAAATATACATTAATTAACTGATATTTAACCGTCATTTTTCAAGAACATTCGTCTTCTAGTTTCTAATTATGTATTGCACACAAAATTCTGATTGTCATTGTAAATGTACATTCTTAATTATTGATATTTTATAAAAGATTATGTAAGTAAAGGAAACATTACACAATTGAATTTTTTGGAGAATAATGAAAAATCAAATACTGTCAAACGGGGTGATTTCAGACGGTTTGGTCATTATTTTGATTGTAACTTCCGTATATATTGTTAGATTAAATTGATTGTTATGGAAGTGGTAGGGTATATGTGTAACGAATAAAATATCCCAGAACCAGAAAGTGTATGTGTAGGTATATTTATCTGAGGCAGTTAAATAAAGTGTCCGAAGTCACCCCATGGATTGGGGTGATTTCGGACACGTGTTTTTTAAATCTCTGTCCTAAGTTACAGTATATAGAGGGCGAATTTGGACAGTTACTGCCTTTTTTTTAATTCTACATGCTTTTTATTTGATTCTGGTGACATTTTACACATTTTAAGGTAGCCCTTTTGTACGAATAAGTGATATGGAATGATATAATGAATTTTATATATTACAGATAAGTTTTTATTTTGCAAGAATTTAAATAATTTTTACAGTTATTAACTGAAATATCGGAAACAGACAGAAACAAACAAAGTAATTTAACTAAAAGATCAAAATAATTTTTCTCACTCATTATTCTAAATTAAGTTGCAAACACTTAAAATAAACTATTGTCTTCAAGTCTAAAGCAATTCTTCTCGAAAAATGAATATTCCTCTCTTCTCAACTGGTGCGGGAAGTAATCTCGAAATTTGCAATTTTTTTATTGTGTCTTCATTGGGGACATTAGGAAACACAAATATGTTTTTACTGTTCTCGTGTGGGTGCAAGAATTTCACACTTACTTCCGTAGCACCAACATTTCTGGCCACTCCAACATACTGCCTTGTTTGCTCCTTGTTTCCATGTTTATATTTGTACTCTGCAACAGGAAAAGCTTCTTTTTTCAGCAGTAAAACTTCATTGGATGATGTGTCGTTACTTTCACTACTGCTAGAAGCACTGTCACTTGTTTCAGCAATGTTTTCGTTTCCTTGAAAATCTCGGCCAGTGATTGATTTTCCAGATTGAACATCTAGTTTGCAGCAGCGGCGGGAGCTACCAAGCTTATTTGGAGGATAACGAATTTATTTTAGCATTTCTTCAAACGTGGAAGACCATGTGTCCGTGTTGCTTTGCTGGCTCTCCTTATTATCGGGCAATTTTCATAAGACATGATCTGGATCAAAAGGGATTAGGCCCGTGGCACGAAATCCACCCTTTATGTTTTCCTTGGAATTTGCTAAAATCTTAGACAGTGTCTGCTTCACGAACAGCTTTATCTAAAAGTTCCGGGTCATAATTACACCGTACTGTAGCACCTCTCCTGCTCTTACACGTTCTTGGCATTGTCCAAAATCACCCTACACAGTACACAGTTTTACAGAAACCGTCGTTATTTTATAACCTTGCATGAGAAACTTGACAAACTTGTACAGCAATTGTCTCAATGCTGTTAGCTACTAAGCGCGTCGACAATTACGTTTACAATAACTTCCCACTCGGTGCAACAATAGAAAGTTTCCACTTTACGATAATGCATGGATTTTTAACACTGAGACTGTTCGTCAATTATTCACCTAAGGAAACAATTGACACAAAATAAAAGTTGTGGAAAGCAATAAATGCAATCCTGCACTTAAAATAACTGGCGCACATACATTAAAATAAGTAACTCTTTGTTTCTATGCAGTGGTGAAGAGCAAACAAGTCATACTGTCTGAATTCGTCCCAGTGTCCAAAATCACCCCACTTGACAGTACTCTTTATTTGAATATGCCCATTGTTTTGTAGGAGAGATGTGGTTTCACATGAACCAGAGTGATAAGCATCATAGAAATATGGGAAACAATTTTCACAGTGTCAAGCACACTGTACAAATGCTGCATTTTTACAGTTCTTACCGTAACACAGCAATCTGAACCCAACAGAATTGATCTGGAGCCCAACTAAGGAATTAATCATGAGAAATAACAAGACATTTAAGCTGCCAAACATACTGGAACTGATGCATGAAGCTTTGTGACACATCTCTGCCAAATGACTGTGAAGTGCAGAACAGCACATCATAAAAGAGGAGGTGGAAATGTGGATTGTTTGGTGGCTTGGGTTTCTATTGCTGATCGCCTCATTATCAATGTAGCAGTACTGAAATGTAATGTATTCCTTGGAGTCTGATATGGAAGGAGTTCAGAGATTACCAAACGACTGACTGTAACACCTTCAGTGGCTTCAATATTTAACTACATAGCAAATCAGCAGTGCACTTTTACACCACACGTAGCTCATGCAGAAAAATCACCCTTGTTAATGTCAATAATTTTCATCACTCTTGTTTTTATTTACAATAAATGTTAGCTAAGATCAAGAGCATGTCATGTTCTCTCTCCGGTCATGTAAGAAGCGTATCGCCTGAGTTTTGCCATAAACCATTTTCTTCCGTTTAAAAATTAAATGACATTCAAAGCTATATTGTTTCTCTGCTCGTTTCTTTTTATGTCTTTACTGCAACTGTTTACATCACTGCATGTTAACTGGATCACTTGCCTGGCCAGTGCTATCCTAGTTAAATGCACTGGTAAAGCTGTTGACCCATACCATTGCGGAATTGATGTACACATAACGGACAGCATAAAATGTATCCTCGTTATTGTACTTGACTGTACCCGAGACAGCTCAGCTTCTGCTCCTTGTGAAACAAAATCCAGTGAGGTTTCAGCAAATGTGGAAGAATACATAGTGTAATGTTTACATCAGGTTTATTCTTATGATGAACAGAGTATAATTCACAAAAAGTTGCAAATATATTTAACAATTATGACAGTATTGTAAAGAGACTACTGTATCAACAAACCCACATCTAGTAAACAAAACAAAATAAAACCTTCAGCAGACTCTATATTCTTCTGGAAAAGTACTGCTGATGAAACTGAATTAGTGAGTGCAGAAACCACTTCTGTCACAAATTGCAAATTTTTAAGGAGAGAGGAAAAAATGTCATAACTCGTCCAAATTATGAAATATTTTAACTTTTCTTCCCTCTGTCAGAACATGCATTTATGTGCTGTCGTGCAAAAATTTCCTAATTTCGACATAAATTAGGCTCAGAAAAATACAAAATTTGATCTGGACTTATGCTGTTTCTGCACTCAACTGGTTTTTACAGACAGCTGAAAACTTGGAAAAAGGTAATCATTCATTTAAAGTTAATATTTTATCGTATTATATCAAAACCGAAGCTGCAGTACTGCAAAGTTATCAGATAACAGGAATATAACAAAGTAAAACACTCTTAAAATAGATCATTCTTGACCACAGCATCATTGTCATGTGCAGTGGTTGGCTAGGTAAATAGTACATCATAAAAAACTTTGAAGTTTTCAGGAATATGAATTATCGTCTTACATTTTCTTGATGTTGATTGGAACTTTCCTCGATGGGTAGGCTGCAATACTTGAAGGAAAATCAATATCTATGTTCCAGGAAGCAGGTTCCAGCAGCTGACAGCTGTGCTTTTGTAATCCATCAATGGAAGTGTATGCTGCAATTACCCCTTTTTCTTTAGAGTTATAGCACAACTCTGAATATCGAGTGGGAGCAAACTTGAAATTTGCTTCATTTGGCACTTCTCTGGCTAATGGGTTTTTTGTGTGATATTCCTTCGACCAACCATCAACATCTTTTACGTCAGTGCTGAGTAGCTTGGTGACGTGAAAGCTGTTACTGGACTGAGCACACAACTCTTCATATTCATCAGGTGTATATATCCGATCATTTTTACATATCATCCTCTTATTCGTACCAAAATCTTGATAGTTTGGAAGATATGAATGTCCTTGAACCAGAAAGTAATGAAAAATTTGTTCAAAATGTCCTGTGTCTGCAAGAGCAAGGCAGAATCTTATCATGGTGTGATTCCAATTCTGTCCGCAGGTGCCATCGGAAAAGAAATACAGATTTTTAACATTTGATGGAATATTAGTTTCAATGTTTTTCAATAGCATGCTGCCTATCTCATTGGATCCTTTGTGGGCTACTCCTTTGTGGTACAGGAATATTTCGGATTTCATAGTTTTTATCCCAAAACAGTTCACCCAGAGTTTTCTCAAGTAAAATATGTACTGAACTGGGATCATGGGAAGGGGGAGATTTTGCATAAAATCAAATGAAAGTGCGACTGTGTCTTCACATTCCACACATAACTTGGTGACACTTTGAAGTTTATTGTAAAATTTCTTGTCTTGTCTTTTGTGGATAGTAAGTTTAGCAAGAGCAGCCTTTTTAGCTGCATCACCAAGAGAGGAGCTCTTGATTTTTACATCAAGTTCTTCACATTTTATGTAGGTACCTACCTGCAGACATCCGAATCATAATGAAAAGTTGTCATGAAAATATGTAAGATAAAACTCATATTTTGCACTCAAATGAGGGTACTTTTCTTTAAACAAGGAATGCATTTTTTTGTACAGCGAGGCGGGCATCAAGATCACTGATATCTTTGGTGCCATAGTGGGTAGTCTTGGTGGGGAATGATGAAATATGCCCATGTACTTTAGAACAAACTTCGGCAGAAGTCATGTTCTTCTGGAGAGTTTTACCTCATTCATCTTGAGGTGATTTACTCTCTTATTAGGAGATGAGTAAGCCTTCGAACCCTACCCTTAATAAAGCCATATAATGAAATAAATGCTTTCTTACATGCCCTTTTCCATTCTCTTCTGTATAGTAAGAAATATTCGAAACTGGCTGCTACTTCAGTAGGCTGTTCAGAATGAGGCCTACGAAGTTTAATGGCATGTTTTTCAATCAGTTGTTGTAAGAAAGTATGTTGCTTGTCTTTTGATTGCCAACAAATTCAGTTTTTCATCATCACTAAACTTAGTAAAGCATTGTAATTTACAGTTACAAGCAGCACCTCTTGTTCTAGACGGGATGAGATGCCCTTTCCAGTTGATGTGTTCAACCCCACGGACTTTAGAGGTTCTTTGATGGTTTTCTTCATTTATCCTCCTCATCTTAGGAGCTGTTTGATGATCACTTTCACTGCTTGTGGTACTCACAGACATATTGAAAACAGAACAGGAAACGTTAAGCACAAACTTGGAACACGTTGAAAACATTCAACAAAATAAAGACTTTGATAAGAGCAGCTGTTTAGGCTGGTAAAAACATGGCGCATGCTCAGTAAAAGGGGCAAGACTGATCATGGGATCTAGCGGTGGGAGCAGAAACCACGTCAGTCACTGACTCATGTTATTTCTGCACTCAGCATTCGAAAAAGACACCCTGTATCTACAGATCTACTCAACAGACTGACGTGGTTCTTGCACTGAACACGCATTTTGCCTTTCTAAACATCTTTTCATCGAAAACGATTTTTCACATTTTTGTGACTGAAGTGGTTTCTGCACTCACCGATTCAATTATATTAAGCACAAAGAGCCTTAAAAATATATTATCACCTGTAATTGATGAAATTTTTAATTTTATAGTTAAGAACTAGATAAATAATACAGCTGCCCCCCCCCCCCCCTCTAATGTGTACAGTTCATCACTGATGACAGATATGTTTCCTGATTGTATGAAAGTGGCAAAGTCATTCCAGTCTTTAAGAAAGGTTAAAAAAATAATATGGAAAAGTACAGATCCACATCATTGATACCTATATTTGGTAAACTTCCGGACAGATTAATTTATCAAATGTTAACTAATTTTCTGGAAAGGAACCAAATTCTCTGAAGCTCAGTATGGCTTCTGGAAAAATAAATCCACAACAATTGCTATATATGAGTACATACACTCCACCCTAGATGCTCCAGGGGGGGGGGGGGGGGGGGGGGGGGAACACACAGTTGGGTTCTTCCTATTGTCAAAGGCACATTTGACATCTTAGACTACAAAATTCTCCTAGATAAACTGCAGTTGTATAGCATCAGAGTATCCCTCTAAACTGTTTCAGCTCATATCTCACAAAAGGGGGAAAAATGCTCAAGGACATATCAAAATGTGTAACAAATAGATTTGGCTTAAAGCGATGCGTTATACCTTGCTCTTTCAATCTGAACATGATGTCCACAGTTTTTACAAAGAATTCTCTATTTCATTTTACTAGACATTTGTGACCTGCCTTCCACGTACAGAATTTTTGTTTTCTTTGTACATGTATCCTGAGCTGGAGTGCAGCATATCTGCCAAATGGGGTGGCGTTATTAATGTGTGTTGCAGCACTTGCTGCAATGAGTGATTATTCAATGCCACTTACATCCCACCTAGGAGGTTTGCTCAGGCCTATGGAATACCGAGTGGGAGACTTTGCTGTTTATGTCTCTAGGAAGAAAAATCAGCTGACAGCCCTGATGTACAACAGGTGTTGTAAAAGGCTAATGTTAAATAACTTGGATTTGTAAGCAACTGTAAACTATTTTGTACACAACTGTAAAAATGCAATGTATCCGTTGTAATGGGAATTAAATACATGCATTGCAAAGAAGAAGAGTCCAAAATCATTCAGTAGCAGTTGCTCTTTTAAGTAAATTTGCGGGCTGACACAGGCATCACAACAGAGGAAAAAGAGAGTGAAGCCACGATATGTGGGCCTCGGTACTTCTGCAACTGCTTCCAAGTTCAAGAATGTAAAATTTATAATCTATACCAACTGTAAAATATATACTCAAATAAAACATTACAATTGCTTGATACATTCCATATCTGGTGACTACGACAGCATGAACAGATGTGTCTGGGTCAATGAGTAATGCAATTTGACTGAGAAGATGAGGAGAAGAAGAAGAAGAAGACAAAATTAAATGGATATCATTCTCTTAGGAAAATTTGGGTTATATTACTAGCACAGCAGTTGAAATGGAAAATTTGCATCAAGGAGTCAAATGGTTGAAGAGTTGGTATCAATATCCGAGAATCAGAAGGGCATATTAAGTCTACAGTTCGGGAGATCTGTGATTATGCGTCAATGTTTGGTGACTGATTATGGTCTGGTCAGCTGTTCACTAAGCGACAACAACAGCAGAGTAGCAGTTAACCCATTGTGTTGCACTAGCACCTCTTTGGCGGCGAGTTCTCACAAACCTTTGGTGAGCTGTGTTTGACTCAAATGTGTGTGTGTGTGTGTGTGTGTGTGTGTGTGTGTGTGTGTCATTGCAGTGTTGTGGTGTATTGGTGAGATAATCAGGAGTGCAATTGTCTTACAAAGTTTGTTAGTTTGGTGCCGTGTAATGTCAACAAATGCTGAGACAATTGACCACAGCGAAGGTTTAACAGTAAATTTGTTTTTGTTTGGTGTATGCCTATAGTCACCTGAAGTATGTCACAAGCTGTGGAAGAGGTATGAAAGTGTGTTTACAGAGATGACTGTGAAATTCTATGGGGCAATTGAAGGGTTAAATACAAACATGGTAGATCTTAGAACAGAACTATCTTCTATGGTTGATATGGAAATGGCATATCTTAGAACATAAATATCTGCAATGAATTTGAGTTTAGAAAAACATATAAAGGAATCTAGACATGGGAAAGAGGAAATGCATAATATGGTTTATAACTTACAAACAACAGCTGAGGAGTTGTGGTCAGAAAAAACTAAGCAATGTGATGTGAGAAATGAAGTTGATAAATAATTTTGAGAGGTTAATGATGATATACAATTGAGTGTGGTTAACAAATGGAAATTTAAAGTGATGGCTAACTTGAAGGGGAGAGTGTGTGAGATAACTGATGAAAAGGTAGATCTGACTGTCCATACACTCCATTCTGCAGAAGATTTGGAAAGTGTGTAGGGAATTTCAGAAAAATTGGGAGGAACTCAAAAAGACAAAAAAGAAATTAAACAGAAAGAAAGCTAGTGTTGGCAATGGATTGTCAGCAGACTTGCTTGAATAATTAAAAATAGGAAATGTGTCAAATTTATCCAAACGATTTCCAAAGTTACCAACCATGGAGAGCTGCATCCCACTTAATACGTAAGGGTATCCTCTAGGTTGCTCCCTAAATGGTAGGAGGATTTGATAAAGGTACATTTTGTGCTCAGTTATTTAGAGGGTATTGCAGCTGAAGGGGGGAATAATACACGCTGAGGAATTTAGTTCTTGGGATGACTTTCAAGAAAAATTTGAAAGAACAGAGGGCATCAGATAATATGTATTCAGAGACAACTACACAGACTGACCACTGTACAATAATAACATGATCTTTTGCAAATTCACTGAGCAGAGGAAATGGGGATAGAAAACTAGTGAATACTGAGAATCATTTCCATGTAACATGAACCCTTCTAAAACACAATCTACCATTAAAAACAAGATGTGAGGAAAGTAAAAGACATACATAATAGTAAACCCCTATTATAAGATAAAATGATAACAGTATATTAAACAATACCTATGCAGCTATGGTTACCAGAGCTACATGTTAGCACTGTCACATTCACTAGGGGAGTGGGATGTAGACGTCCATCTTGGGAAGTAAGTGATGAACTAAATTCTAGTTATGCTTGTTACCACAGTACAACGATAGTGCATGAGTATAAGTTTCTAACACGCACCCACGGAAGGGGAAAGCATTTGAGCCACAGCTAGGCAGTCCAGTAAGTTCTTGCTATAAAGGGGAATAAGCTGCTGTGAGACTAGAAAAGTGGTCGAAGGTAGAAAAATACTCCATGATGTATGGTACAATGCACCTTGATATGAACTGGCTTGGTGGACTCTGTTGAGGAAAGACCTATACCCTAATGGTAGTAAAAGGAGATAAGGGCACAATATTGCCATAACAATTTAGGATCGTGCTGGAAGTATTTTTCTGCAGTAAGCAGTGTCTTTGACAGTCTCACAATGGTATGACGCTGTTGGTATTCAAAGACTTACTCCACGATAGTAAGGCAGAAGAATTTATCTGGATAGGGCAGCTCCTTAAGTTACACAGTATGCGATCCAGCCGCATTAATGTGACCACCTTCTACCATCCACATCAATGTGAGATAATCACTCACAGATGGCAGGTAGCAGCCCTAACAGTGGATGGTATTATAACACATATTGGGGGAAGCGGAAAACAGTGCAGTTGTTATTGCAATTTATCTGACATCCAAAAGAGCAAGATATTTGGTTTTTAGGCCAAGGGTGGAAACATTTCCCAAACAGCTAAGTTTGTAAACTGTTCCCACACCACCATGGTTAAAATGGCACAATCCAAAATCAGCACCAAGGCAACTTTGGTGCACCATGCGCCACAGATGACAGGGGTGAGTGATGGCTGAGGAGATATGTACAGGTGAATAGATGTACAGCTGTCGAGCAGCTGATTGCCCAGATAAAGCAAGAGGCTACCAACAGTGTCTCTCCAATGACCGTTGCTGCATATGGACTGCCACAGTGGGCACCTGCTCATGCAACCCTGCTGACTGCTGTTCATCAGTGACAAAGTTAGGAATTTGCACACTAGTATCACAACTGGACACTCACTGAGTCGGGACAGGTTGCCTTTTCAAACGAATCATGTTTTATGCTCCATCAGACAGATGGCTGTTGGTGTGTACAGCAAGGAACGTCTGAAAGCGAACACCTTGCAACAATCTTCAGAGAGCGTTTTGGTCTGAGGAATGTTTTCGTGGCATTCTCTGGGTAATCTCGTCATTCTGAAAGGCACAATGGACCAACCAAAGTATTTATCTATTGTTGGGGACCGTGTTCGTGGTTCGATGAGCACTCCCCTGACCACCAAATTCCCTGGATTTAAACCCAATCCAGAATCTGTGAGACCACCATGGTCGGACTGTTGCACCATTGATCCTGAACTGAGAAACCTAGCGCAGCTGGCCATGACGCTGGAGTTCCACGTCCCTGTCAGTACCTCACTGACACTCTTCCTGCACGTCTTGCAGAGGTTCGTGTTGCAAAAGGTGGTTATTCCCGCTTTTTATAGGTTGTCACTTTAATGTCACAGGATAGTGCATTTGGCTAAACAAATGAATAAGCACGTGCATGCCTGAGCTTCACTGTCTATATAAGAAGCAGGGAACTTGAGTATCGGGTAAGGAACGACAGATGATTGTGAATTGCTTTATGCCTGTAACTCCTCAATAGAAAGATTCACGGTTTTGTAAATTATGTCATGGAAGTAAGAACCATTCACTTGTGACCGTAGCATAATCACAAATAGTAGTTAGATCTATAATGTGTCAAAGAAAGGAACAAATTAATGAATAAATTTCCTTGTGATGAAATACATGTAATCTGGCTTAGTAGCTCACTGGAAGATAGATTAATTGCTAGTAATCGGGAATTTTACACAGTTTTGATAATAGTATTGAATTACATGGGTGGGTTTGTAAATGTTCATATGGGATGGGCTTTACTTTAAGCATAATTACTCCTTTTCATATATTATGTGGGCTAGTAACTTTAAACAAGAAGGGTAACAGCAATCATTTACTCTACTGAAGAATTGCTTAACTGTTTCATGAGTAGCCAGCAGCGGTGAAGTCAGTAATTGAACCTGGAATGTACTTGGTGGCCAATCTTGTGTGTGCATAGCACACACATTCCTGATAATAAACTTAATAAAGAATCATATGGTATAAAGAACAGTAGTGTGAAAATAGGATTGTTGTTACTGGATTTGTACGTTAAATCCATGGACTGATATAAGCACATGTACACATAATAGATTGAATGTACACACAAGGATTTGAAAGAAAGCCAAGATGTTCAAATATTGTTTAAAACTTAAGAAACTATTTGACTGTAAAGCAAGGTGCTATGAAGTCTATCATTTTGTTTCAGATGGAAGATACTGTTGCTATGACTTACTGAAGATGTGAGTTGAAAAACAGTTAACGTTGATTTAGTTTTTCTGAACCATAGGATTGTCACATCATCATCTGTCTCTGGGGACTTTGAGGTGTAGCAGATTGCTTTGGCTTAAAGCAACATGTTATACCTTGCTCTTCAAACAGATGAACATTATCCAAGGTTTTCAAAAGGAATTTTCTGTTTCTCTTTAGTAGATGTTTATGACTTTTCTTCTGTGCGCTCTTTTTTCCCCTGTGTGCTGGGTGTGAACACAGCATATCTGCAAAACAGGGAGGCGATATTATGGCACATTGTATGACATTTCGCCCACTTTATTTATTTTGTTTGTTGTCCTCAGTGTCAACATGCTGCGTTGCTATACTGGCTGAAAAACGGGGGTGAAAGTCGAACACGGACTACTTTAAATGATGTAGCCAACAGGTGCACATTTGTGTTTCACAGTTGTTTACTTTCAGTGTTCACAACCCCCATATACACATTTAATATGGCCAATGCAATATTGTTTAACTTTGGATAAGCCTTATTAATAGTTCGCAGGCGAACATCCACATGCTGCTACAATAGTTTACTATTCAGCATCTATGAGCAGTAAAAACCTAACCACACAGTTCTTGAAGAATAACAAGGTACGTATGGAACAGACACTGTCATTGTCTTAACACACAGCCTAATTGTGTTACACTTATTTCACGGGTGCATTGTTGTTGATCTAATCAATACAGGTTCCTCGAGTGAAACTCGGACATGGACTGACTGACTCGTGAGCAAAAATCGGGCCCTTATGTATCCTCACAATAATAGGTACTGAAACTAAACATTGTTCGAAGTTAAATTTACAGAAGTTACAATTAAAACTTAACTCATTAAATTCACTGAATACATCAAAAAATTGGTTCTTTTTAACAGTTTCTTCTACTACAAGGGTTAAGCCAAATTGTTTGTCTAAATCATGAAATTATCATTTATAGTTACACTAACAATACTTTTGACAAAACTGTCAATTACTTTGGAATTAATTAAGGCCTGGCTTTGCTAACATGTTTTCGAATAGAACCAAATGGCTGCTTTAAGAATACTACTAGTTGTTCCTCCAAATGTTTATAATTAGTACAGAATTTATATTTGTTTATACATCAACAATAGAATTTAAGTTACGAAACAATTACTGATTTCACCCTATAACAAAAGATACTAACTAGGAATAGTCAAAATAAATCAGAAAATCAACTACATACTTAAAACTAAGCACAAAATTAGATCTGGTGTTGCTGTTGTTGTGGTCCTCAGTCCAGATACTGGTTTGATGCAGCTCTCCATGCTACTCTATCCTGTGCAAGCTTCTTCATCTCCCAGTACCTACTGCAACCTACATCCTTCTGGATCTGTTTAGTGTATTCATCTCTTGGTCTCCCTCTACGATTTTTACCCTCCACGCTGCCCTCCAATACTAAATTGGTGATCCTTCAATGTCTCAGAACATGTCCTACCAACTGATCCCTTCTTCTAGTCAAGTTGCGCCACAAGCTCCTCTTTTCCCCAATTCTATTCAATACCTCCTCATTAGTTATGTGATCTACCCATCTAACCTTCAGCATTCTTCTGTAGCACCACATTTCGAAAGCTTCTATTCTCTTCTTGGCTAAAACTATTTATCATCCATGTTTCACTTCCATACACGGCTACACTCCATACAAATACTTTCAGAAACGATTTCCTGACACTTAAATCTATACTCGATGTTAACAAACTTTTCTTCTTCAGAAACGCTTTCCTTGCCATTGCCAGTCTACATTTTATATCCTCTCTACTTCGACCATCATCAGTTATTTTGCTCCCCAAATAGCAAAACCCATTTACTACTTTAAGTGTCTCATTTCCTAATCTAATTCCCTCAGCATCACCCGACTTAATTCGACTACATTCCATTATCCTCGTTTTTCTTTTGTTGATGTTCATCTTATACCCTCCTTTCAAGACACTGTCCATTCCGTTCAACTGCTCTTCCAAGTACTTTGCTGTCTCTGACAGAATAACAATGTCATCGGCGAACCTCAAAGTTTTTATTTCTTCTCCAGGGATTTTAATGCCTACTCCGAACTTTTCTTTTGTTTCTTTTACTGCTTGCTCAATATACAGCTTGAATAGCATTGGGAAGAGCCTACAACCCTGTCTCATTCCCTTCCCAACCACTGCTTCCCTTTCATGTCCCTCGACTCTTATAACTGCCATCTGGTTTCTGTACAAATTGTAAATAGCCTTTCGCTCCCTGTATTATACCCCTGCCACCTTTAGAATTTGAAAGAGAGTATTCCAGTCAACATTGTCAAAAGCTTTCTGCAAGTCTACAAATGCTAGAAACGTAGGTTTGCCTTTCCTTAATCTTTCTTCTAAGATAAGTCATAGGGTCAGTATTGCCTCACATGTTCCAACATTTCTAAGGAATCCAAACTGACCTTCCCCGAGGTCGACTTCTATCAGTTTTTCCATTTGTCTGTAAAGAGTTCACGTTAGTATTTTAAAGCTGTGACTTATTAAACTGATAGTTCGGTAATTTTCACATCTGTCAACACCTGCTTTCTTTGGGATTGGAATTATATTCTTCTTGAAGTCTGAGGGTATTTCGCCTGTCTTATACATCTTGCTCACCAGATGGTAGAGTTTTGTCAGGACTGGCTCTCCCAAGGCTGTCAGTAGTTCTAATGGAATGTTGTCTACTCCGGGGGCCTGTTTCGACTCGGGTCTTTCAGTGCTCTGTCAAACTCTTCACACAGTGTCATATCTTCCATTTCATCTTCATCTACATCCTCTTCCATTTCCATAATATTGTCCTCAAGTATATCGCTCTTGTATAGACCCTCCATATACTCCTTCCACCTTTCTGATTTCCCTTCTTTGCTTAGAACTGGGTTTCCATCGAAGCTCTTGATATTCATGCAAGTGGTTCTCTTTTCTCCAAAGGTTTCTTTAATTTTCCTGTAGGCAGTATCTATCTTACCCCTAGAGATATGCTCCTGTACATCCTTACATTTGTAATCTAGCCATCCCTGCTTAGCCATTTTGCACTTCCTATCGATCTCATTTTTGAGACGTTTGTATTCCTTTATGCCTGCTTCATTTACTGCATTTTTGTATTTTCTCCTTTCATCAGTTAATTCAATATCTCTTCTGTTACCCAAGGATTTCTATTAGCCTTCGTCTTTTTACCTACTTGATCCTCTGCTGCCTTCACTATTTCATCTCTCTAAGCTACCTATTCTTCTTCTACTGTATTTCTTTCCCCCATTCTTGTCAATCGTTCCATTAATGCTCTCCCTGAAACTCTCTACAACCTCTGGTTCTTTCAGTTTATCCAGGTCCCATCTCCTCAAATTCCCTCCTTTCTGCAGTTTTAATCTACAGTTCATAACCAATAGATTGTGGTCAGAGTCCACATCTGCCCCTGGAAATGTCTTACAATTTAAAACCTGGTTCCTGAATCTCTGTCTTACCATTATACAATCTATCTGAGACCTTCGGGTATCTCCAGGCTTCTTCCATGTATACAACCTTTTTTCATGATTCTTGAACCAAGTGTTAGCTATGATTAAGTTATGCTCTGTGCAAAATTCTACCAGGCAGCTTCCTTTTTCATTTCTTATCCCCAATCCATATTCACCTACTCTCCCTTTTCCTACTATCGAATTCCAGTCACCCATGACTATTAAATTTTCGTCTCCCTTCACTATCTGAATAATTTCTTTTATCTCATCATACATTTCATCAATCTCTTCGTCATCTGCAGAGCTCGTTGGCATATAAACTTGTATTACTGCGGTAGGTGTGGGCCACAATAATGCATTCACTATGCTGTTTGTAGTAGCTTACCCACATTCCTATTCATTATTAAACCTACTCTTGCGTTACCCCTATTTGATTTTGTATTTATAATCCTGTATTCACCTGACCAGAAGTCTTGTTCCTTCTGCCACCGAACTTCACTAATTCCCACTATACCTAACTTTAACCTATCCATTTCCCTTTTTAAATTTTCTAACCTACCTGCCCGATTAAGGGATCTGACATTCCTCACTCTGATCCATAGAATACCACTTTTCTTTCTCCTGATAACGACGTCCTCTTGAGTAGTCCCCGCCCGAAGATTCGAATGGGGGACTATTTTACCTCCGGAATATTTTACCCAAGAGGACGCCATCATCATTTAATCATACAGTAAAGCTGCATGCCCTTGGGAAAAATTACTGCTGTAGTTTCCCCTTGCTTTCAGCCGTTCGCAGTACCAGCACAGCAAGGCCGTTTTGGTTAGTGTTACAAGGCCAGATCAGTGAATCATCCAGACTGTTGCCCCTGCAACTACTGAAAAGACTGCTGCCCCTCTTCAGGAACCACATGTTTCTCTGGCCTCCAGCAGATACCCCTCCATTGTTGTTGCACCTACAGTACAGCTATCTGTATCGCTGAGGCACGCAAGCCTCCCCACCAACGGCATGGTCCATGGTTCATAGGGGGAATCTGGTGTTATATTCTTTAAAACTGAGGGCCAATCTTTCTCTCTTATGAAAATGCAGATTATACTCATGTATGTTACTGCTAATTAGTTAAAAGTGAAAAATGAATTCAAGGAGGCAGATGGCAAAACAAGAGAAGAAGTAAAAATATCCCACCTTGCTTCGTCACAGTTGTAATGAGCAGTTATTCTATGCTGCTTACACCCAACCTAGGAAGTATGTTCCACTCCATGGAACTTCCAAGATTGGGAAATTTTGCTGTTGACATCTCTAGTAAGAATAGTCAATCATTGGCAGACAGTCCTGATATAAAAGACATTGTAAAATGCTAATGTTGGAAACTTGGAATTGTAAGAAAGTGCAAAAATATGATGTACTTGTAATAAGAATGTATTGCAAAGAAAGAGTCCAAACTCATTCAGTAGTAGCTTGTTTTAAGCAAATACCTGGGCCACGATTCTTCTGCAACTGCTTTCAAGTGCAGGAAGATAAACAATTGTAATCTATGGCAACTGTAAAATAAACTCATAAATTGACACTTACAGACGCCTGATACATGTCTCTAAGGAGATATAGCACATATTGTGTCCCATGGTTTAATACTTGTGCCAATTCTGTTCCTTCTTCACATAAACAACTTGCAGTTGAGCATCAGTGCCATTAGTACACTCTAAGCAGATAAAACTAGTATCTTCACTACCAGCGGAAATGACTCATGAATGCCAAAAGGCCATAACTGCAAGTGCAGGTGAGTTGTATGATTGGTCTGACAAGTTACCTGACAGTTAACACAAAGGAAACCACCTTTCTGAACTTTCACCAGAGAACCTTAGGCCTGTGGATCCAGGACAGCTTAAAATGGTGCACACACATCAGGAAAACTAAAGTACACTAAACAAAGTGTATCACATCTTACACAGCCGTGCAGACTGCAAAAGCCCAGATACTCTTGACAGTCTCTACATATTAGAAATGTGTGTTTGTAAAAAGTAGTTCTGCAAAACTCAGCAAAAATGTGAATGCCCATGATCATGGTACAAAACAGAAAACAAAACTCCACGTTCACAAAACAAGTGTACTGCTGCCTTTGAAAATTCGCCATTTAACCAAGATAATGGACTTTACAACAATCTGGCAAAAAAAAAAAGAGAGAGTGAGTATGACCCAAGACACTTATATGTATAAGGTTCATTTGATAAGCCAGATAAAATTTCCATGAAAGAATAGAATATTTTTATTTATTTTTATGCCTTCATCGTTGGTAAGCTTGATTGTTCCAAGGATCTTATTAAGAATTTCAAACCTGTACAGCATATAGTTGATTGTTGACAGCCATCTGAATTGGTAAGTGTGTCAACTGCGATAGAAAGTGGAGAAAAACAAGTTTCGTACTGTTATTAAACATTTTCATTTGAAGGGGTGGACTGCCACACGAATCGAACACAGATTGGATGAAGCTCAGGTGGATTCTGCACCATCATTGGATACCATTTACTTTTGTGTTAATTAATTTAAAACTAGTCGGAAAGCACCAAAGACAAAGCATGTTCTGACCATCCAACTGAAGTCGCCACAAAGGAAACCACTGTCAAAATCCACAATATGGTATTGCAAGACTGCCGAATAAAAATTTAACAATGGAAAACCCAGGATGGAATAATGACAATATTATTAAAAGGTACGGTTGCTATTCTCCATGTAGTGGAGATGCTGAGTCACAGACAGACACAACACAAAGACTTACGGCCAATACGCCTTCTTCAAACACAAAAAAACACAAGAGTGTGGAATGCGCTAACAGTCCCGGGCCAGTGAGGTAATGAGATTGCAGACTCTATACGCATCTAAACTGAACGGAGGCATTGGATTCCACAGGGAGAACTGTTTAAGAAGAAGCTGTGGATGATACGAACACCACAATTGTTTAGTCAACCAAAGGTGCATCCAGTACAACATTTCAACAAAATGTCTGGTGATGTTTAATCACAATCAACAAGACTTTTTACGCCACTTTATGACTGTTAATGAAACCTGGATCCATCATTTTATTTACTGGTCAAGTTCTGTAGGACCAAATTGAGAAGTAAATCTCCAAGGTCATGGAACATGTCAGTACACGAAACTACAAAATAAGATTAACAACAGATAAAAATAAAATGTTTATGAACCCAAAAAGTCAAGCCATAAGTTTAAGTAAATGCAATCAACAATATAACATAAGAATCAACTTTATTTTCAAGGAACTCTTCAACAGAATAGAAAAAGTGACCTATGAGGAAACTCTTCAGTTTCGATTTGAAAGTGCGTGGATTACTGCTAAGATTTTTGAACTCTCTTGGTAGCTTATTGAAAACGGATGCAGCAGTACACTGCACACCTTTCCGCACAAGAGTTAAGGACATCCAATCCAAATGCAGGTTGGGTTTCTGCCAAGTATTAACTGAGGGAAAGCTGCTTATTCTTGGGAATAAGCTGATAGTGTTAACAAGGAAGGACAGTAAAGAATGTGTACGAGTATATTGAGAGGCCAATGTCAAAATACCCAAACTAGTGAACAGGGGTCAACAAGGAGTTCGTAAACTACAAAACTTATTGCACAAACTGCCTGTTTCTGAGCCAAAAATATCCTTTTAGAATGGTAAGAGTAACTCCAAAATATAACAACATATGACATAAGCAAATGAAAATAAGCAAAGTAGACTAATTTTCATGTCAAACAATCACTTACTTCAGATACTGTTCGAAAAGTAAAAATGGCAGCACTAAGTCTTTGAACAAGATCCTGAACATTGGCTTTCCATGACAGTTGACTATCTATATGAGCCCCCAGAAATCTGAACTATTCAGTTTCACTAATCGTATGCCCATTCTGAGAAATTAAAATATTGGTTTTCGTTGAATTGTGTGTTAGAAACTGTAAAAACTAAGTCTTACTGTGATTTAGCGTTAGTTTATTTTCTACAGGCCATTAACTTATATCATGAACTGCACTATTTGAAACTGAGCCAGTGTAGCACACGCTCTTTACTACCATTCTAGTGTTACCTGTAATACTAGAAGGCATATCATTTATATAAATAAGGTACAGGAGTGGCCCCAACACTGATCCCTGGGGCACCCCCGACTTGACCGGAACCCACTAAGACCCCACATCACAGACATCCTGTGAAATACAGTACTTCATATAGCCTATGAATCTCTTCGACATCAATCTCAGAAAGGCATTTGGCAAGAGAGTTATATTATTCCCTGTAGAAACTAAATTTTTATTTAATTTATCAGCGATGCTCAGAAAATGATTTTTAAATACTGTACATATATCTGACTTATCAGTATCAGAAATATTTGACTACAAACTGACTTTACATCGTCGACCTTGTGCTGCTGACCAGACACTTCCTTCAAAACTGACAATATGGCATTAATTTTATCCTGTGAATTAGCTATTTTATTTGTGTACCACATACTCTTTGCCTTCCTAATAACATTTTTAAGCACCTTAGAATACTGTTTGTAACGGGCTTTTGTAGCCTGATTGTGCTACTTCTAACATTTTGATATAATTCCAACTTTGTTCTACGCGATGTCCTTATCCCACTAGTCAGCCACCCTGGCTATCTTTCACTGCTAGTACATTGTTTAGAACATTCTAATGAAAAACAGTTTTCAAAGGTTATGATAAATGTATTAAGGAAAGCATTATATTTGACATCTATGTTACCGGCACTCTAAACGTTCTGCCACTCTAGTTCCTTAACGGGGTTTAAAAAAACTCTGTATTGCCATTGAATTAGCTTTTCTACATAGTTTGTGACATTTGTTTGAGTACAAAATCCTTTTAGCGTTAAAATTTTTGCATCATGGTCTGAAAGGCCACTCACCCTTTTACTAACAGAATGCCCGTCTATAGTTCAATTCTTTTATCTTGGCGGCTCGCGCATGCCCGCCTAGACGCGGGAGATTGCTGCGTTGCCAGTTGCACACGATGCACGCGCCAAGAGAAGCGGCGCCATAGTATAGCATAGTTCGCAAGCTTACGTTTAGGGGGAGCGCGCAGTTCATGAAGTAAAGCCACCACGGCCGCATTAACCCTTTCGCTGCTACAAAGACGTACTCCCTGCATTCCGCGCTGTGGGCGATTTTGTCACTGCACTGCTCACCTGTGCAGACACATTGTGTTCCGACTGCTTTGACACTCTTTATCATTCGATTCCACAAAAACTATTTCGCTAAAAAATTAGATTTTTACCTATCTTCTTGACTGATACCTTCCCCCCATAAATGACTTAATTTTGTTTCGATGTTCAACGCAGTTATTATGCAGCATTAAATATAGTAAACCATTGTACGAAATTTTGAAGAGTTTGCAGAGGTAAAGTCCTTAGAGTATACTTTCCGGATGGTCGATTTTAGTTGCCACAATGTTGAGAATGAAATGTGGACAAGATACCTATATATTTCATTCAATTTAAGTACCACATAAGTGTCGTATGTAATATTCAGAAATATTCCACCTTTTGCGACTGTAACAAAAGTTTTACTTACACTGGGCACGTTTGGCTTTATTTTAAAGCACTTCAATCAATCAAAAGGAAGTAGACAAAATATATTAAACAAAACTGTGGACTTACAAAAACATTAGGACTTGAATATACCCGTCTGTCAGTGAAGTGCTCAGAGCTATGTCAAATATAATTCTGTGTGTGGCACACACAAACAGCATTTATTTGCTAAAACACTGATGAGCCAACACAAACGTTGAATATTGTGCTACCGCAGCACAAAACTACGAAAGGTGACTTGGCAATGAAGGACACAAAATACAGTCCTCTTATGATGCTTCAAAAGAGAGAAACGCATCTGGTCTAAATAAGTCGCTTATTACAGTTGCAGAAGAGGGATATATTTCAATACCATTGGTAAAACTGCGACTGTGGAACAAAAACAAGAAATAGAACATGAATACCATTGTGTATGTGCCATACCTTTTCACCTTTCACTTTAAAATAAAGCCAAACGCGCCCTGTGTAAATAAAACTTTTATTACAGTCGCGAAAGACGTAATATTTCTCAATATTACATACGACACCTATGTGGTACTTAAATTAAATGAGATATTGTTATACAGTAAATATTATATGAAATTTAGGTATCTTGTCTACATTTCATTCTCAACATTGTGGCAACTAAAATCGACCATACGGAAAGTATACGCTATGGACTTTTACCTCTGCAAAGTCTTCAAAATTTCGTGCAATGGTTTACTACATTTAATGCTACACATCAAAACAAAATTAAGTCATTTATGGGGGGAAGGTATCAGTCAAGAAGACGTGTAAAAATCAAATTTTTGGGCCAAATAGTTTTTGTGAAATCGAATGATAAGTGTGTCAAAGCAGTGGAAACACCATGTGTCTGCACAGGCGAGAAGTGCAGTGATGACAAAATCGCGGGGAGCACGTGTCTGCAGCAGCGAAAAAGTTAATGAAGAGGCAAAGCACTAGAAATTTCATTCAAACGAATAAAAATCGTGAAGTAAGGCACTCCAATATTGTTTTTAAATAAAGAAAATATTAAGCACCGCACAAGGTTTGAACTCGTAACCTTTCACTCAGCAGCCTAACACCTAAATCGCTCCGCTACATCGGCTAATTCAACAGTGTAATACCATAAGGACACCTCACGCAACTACTTATAAACACTGTTGGTATGACTATGAATTACTCACGCTTCGTCAAAGTACAATAGGAAATAAACAATTACCGCTGTTCTTTATTGCGAAAAAGCAGTTCGTGAGATTCAAACAAACACCTTTCCTTGCTATCGCCTGAATTAGGAGTCTTATTGCTTGTTTGGTTTAATTAATTAATAGAATATGAAGCAATTGGTATAAAGAATGCTTTTTCCAAACTTTCTATAAAAGAAAGTCTGCTATCAAGACATAGCTTTTGTTCTATTACTGTATTTATGACTGAACGTTTCTAAAACTGAAGAGACTCGTCCGTGCTCTGCACTGCAGTCGAGATTTGGCAACGTCGTTCTCTGTTCATTGGCTGACTGTGTTTTCTGACGTCAGATGCGCAGAACGAACCTAAACTCGGCCGCCAAGATATATGACGCGCACTTTAGTAATGAACAATGAATAAAAATATTGTCTATGGCTGTGCTACTGTTCCTCTGCACCCTCGTTGAGATACACACAGTCTCCATCAGATCATATGAATTTCGGAGATCTTCCAATACACTTTTTCTTGCACCATCATACACAAAATTTATATTGAAGTCACCACATATACCTAATTTTTGATACTTCCTATAAACAGAAGCAAGAACCCTCTCTAGCTTGAGAAGAAATTATCTGAAGTCAGAGTTAGGGGACCTATTAATAACAACTAGAAGTTGGGTTTCACTAAATTCAATTGCCTCTGCACAACATTCAAATATCTGTTCAGAGCAGTGCTGTGATGCCTCTGTGGACTCAAACAGAACACTGTTTTTTACATACATGGCCACTCCCCCACTCCGCAAGGAACTCCTTGAAAAACAGCCAGCTAATCTGTATCCTGGTAAAGGAAGCCTCTGAATTGTCAAATTATTTAAGCGTTGTTCCGATATACCAATAATTTCAGTCAACATCTATAAACAGTTCACTAACTTTATCTCTAATACCTCTTATTTTTTGATGAAATATACTAATTCCTTCACTACTTGGAAACATCTAAAAAAGGTGCAGCTCTAACACCAATTACTACAGGATTTTTCCACGAGTGATTCTAACACCACCCACTACACCTATAAACTTTGTCAGCCTCTACTTCCCATACCTGTTGAGGTGCAGGCCATGCCTAGTGAAACCCGATATACTGATAGACTCAACTGGCACCACTGCACACATCACAGTCAAAATACTGGACAGATGCCCTGCAGAAGGCAAAGATCATTTTGTCACCTGGTATGGTGATTGCCACTTTTGTGATTCCGAAGGGATAATCCTCAGGGATTACTTGGGAAAAGGCAGGACCGTAACTGGAACCTATTGGAAACTCGTTTTGGCTGAAGGAACACTGAGGATGGCACACAGGAAAGTGTTCATCACGACACCCCTGCCCTGTCACCCAGTCAGTTAACAATGTTGAAAGTCCATAAATTGGGCTTCAAAATGGTTCCTTATCCACCCTATTCACCAGATCTAGAGCCAATTGACTTCTTCCTGTTCTCTAACTTGAATTTGGCTTGCTGGGAAGGAATTTTCATCAAAAGAGGAAATGAGAGTTGCAGTCAACAAGTAGTTTGTAGGGCTTGATGAAAACTATTCTTTCGACGGATGAAAAAGCTGGAGGATCACTGGACCAAGTGTATACCCCCCGAAGACGACTTATGCCTAGAAGTAAGGTGAATTGTTTAAGAAAGAAACATTTTCTCCTTGCTTTTTTTTACCAGACTTAGTTTTCTTTCCTTCCACCCAACAGATTATCTGATAACAAAACATGGCACCCAGAATAATAATGATGATGATGATCATGATCCATGTAGAGGTTGGGCAAAACAAAACTGGCCTGGAAAACATTCCCAAGAATGACTCAACTGACCTCACTAATGAGCATAACTGCTCATCACAGAAAATATTGGATACAGTGATTTTGAAGGACGAATCAGTTGTTACAGATACACTGCCGATGTGCCCTGTCCCAAGTAGTTTGCTGTACCATTACATTTAAGTGATGCGAGCATACATGTTTAGTGAACACTTGAATGCAACACAAAATGGCCCTGACAATAAAACAGCGTGTTTTCAATGTCGAGTGTTATGCAAAGCACTATTCGTAGAAAATTTGCAGAACTGTTTGTGCAAGTTTAAGACAAAATGTTTTGGCCAGATATCCCATAAAAAGTGAGGGGGAGGGCTACTGCCATTAAGGAGGCTTTGTGGCTAACAAAAACTAACTATCCAAAAGAAGTTCAAACACCGAAGAACACTACACAGGTGGTGGGGAACCTGGAGCAAAGTCCAACAAAATATAAATACAAAATTGTTAAGGCTTTCATGGCCACTTGTTGACAAACTGCCTATTGGCTTCTGTTTTGGGTTCTTCAGCCGATGTTCATCTAATGATTTTACCGACGTTTCGCCAGCACCCTCCATTGCCAGTAGTGAACTGGAGCTGAGCTCGCGGCCGCGGACTATGTGTATCTGGCGCGCCAACGTCCGAGGGCTTCTCCTCAGTCATTTCCCGTGCGGTTCACCTCTTGCTACCTGCGATGGTCATTTGCTGCAGTATGGGAAGCCAGGATCTGTTTCCCTTAAGGCTTTCCTCTTTCTCGTTGAAACTGTTTGCGTGTTTTTGTATTTCTACAGCTTCTCTGAACAAGTGCGTATGATAGTGCTTGTCTACAACCAGAACTTCCATGTCGGCAAATTTTATTACATGCTCTGCCACGGCCGATTTCTCAACCTGCCATGTCGCTTATGTTCTTTGATCCTGGTGTTGATTGATCATCCAGTCATTCCGACATAACCTTTTCCGCATGTGCATGGTATACGGTATATTCCAGACATTGCTAGTGGGTCCCTTTTCTCCTTTGCCGGTCTAAGACTCTCTTTGATCTTCCTTGTCAGTTTGAAAAATCGTCTTTATGCCATGTTTGCGCAATATACGGCCGTTTCTGTCCGTCACTCTGGGAATGTATGGCAGAAAGGCCATACCCGACATTTCTTTTTATTATTCCTAACTTTGCCGAGTATTTGGCTCGTTACACTTCTAATATAATTTGTGGAGTACCCATTGCTCCTCAGAACACTTTCCAGGTGTTGCATTTCGCGTCTGAGGTGCTGCAGCTCACATATTCGTCCTGCTCGCGTTTTGAGCATATTAATCATGCCTCTTTTCTGGCTCGGGTGGTGGTTTCATAGTTTGTGCAGGTATCGGTCCGCATGTGTTGTTTTCGATACACGCTGTGTCCCAAGTTTTCACCATCCCTTGTGACCAGCACAACTAGAAATGGCAGTTTTTTGTCCTTTTATACTTCCATGGTAAATTTTATGTTAGCATCTAGGCTGTTCAAGTGTCTTAGGAAGTCACCGAGCTGTTCTTCACCATGGCTCCACTCAACAAAAGTATCATCGATGTATCTGTACCAGCTTTGCAAGTCGCCAAGTCCAGTGCCTGTGCTTTGAATTGTTCCATGAAGAAGTTGGCCACCACTGGACTAACAGGACTACCCATGGCGACACCTACCAGCTGTACGTAGAAATCGCCATTCCACGTGAAATAGCTCGAGGTGAGACATGCATGGAAGAGCTTTGTGATGTCTTGAGGGAAAATGGAACCGATGTGCTCCAGAGTGTTACTGAGTGGCACTTTCGTAAACAAAGAAACAACATCAAAGCTGACCAGGATGTCGTTTGGTGCAAGTTTCAGTTTCTTCAGCTTCTCAGTGAAATGTCCTGAGTCCTTTATGTATGTATCAGTCTTCCCACATGTGGCTGGAGCATAGGCCAAGTGTTTTGCCAGTTCATACATCGGTGAGCCAGGAGCGCTAAAAAGCGGTCTTAGTGGAATGTTGTTCTTATGGATCTTGGGTAATCCATACAGCCGAGGTGGTAGGGCTTCTGTGTTGCGCAGGTTTCTCTGTATGTCCACTGGCAGAGAAGACTCCTTGATTAATCGATTCGTATTCCGTGTGATATGCTGCGTGGACGATGTACCGAAAACTAATCGCAGATCCTCAAGACATCACAAAGCTCTTCCATGCATGTCTCACCACGAGCTATTTCACGTGGAATGGCGATTTCTATGAACAGCTGGTAGGCATCGCCATGGGTAGTCCTGTTAGTCCAGTGGGGCCAACTTCTTCATGGAACAATTCGAAGCACAGGCACTGGACTTGGCAGTTTGGAAACCTAAGGTGCGGTACAGGTACGTCGATGATACTTTTGTTGTGTGGAGCCATGGTGAAGAACAGCTCGGTGACTTCCTAAGGCACTTGAACAGCCTAGATGCCAACATAAAATTTACCATGGACGTAGAAAAGGACAAAAAAACTGCCATTTCTAGATGTACTGGTCACAAGGGATGGCAAAAACCTGGGACACAGCGTGTATCGAAAACCAATACACGCGGACCGATACCTGCACAAACTATGAAACCACCACCCGAGCCAGAAAAGAGGCATGATTAATATGCTCGAACGCGAGCAGGACGAATATGTGAGCCACAGCACCTCAGACACGAAATGCAACACCTGGAAAGTGTTCTGAGGAGCAATGGGTACTCCACAAATTATATTAGAAGTGTAACAAAGCCAAACACTCGGCGAAGTAAGGAATCAGAAAAAGAAATGTAGGGCACAGACTTTCTGCCATACATCCCCAGAGTGACGGACAGAATCGGCTGTATATTGCACAAACCGACAAGGAAGATCAAAGAGTGTCTTAGATCAGCAAAGGAGAAAAGGGACCCACTTGCAATGTCAGGAATATACCGTATACCATGCACATGTGGAAAAGTTTATGTTGGAATGACTGGACAATCAATCAACACGAGAATCAAAGAACATAAGTGACATTGCAGGTTGAGAAATCGGCCGTGGCAGAGCACACACCGAGTGAGACCGACCACATAATAAAATTCGCCGACACGGATATTCTAGCTGTAGAGAAGCACTATCACACGTACTTGTTCAGAGAAGCTGTAGAAATACAAAAACACGCAAATAGTTTCAACAAGAAAGAGGAAAGCCTTAAGGTAAACAGATCCTGCAGCAAACGACTGTCGCAGGTAGCAAGAGGAGAACCGCACTGGAAACGACGGAAAGAAGCCCTAGGACGTTGGCACGCCAGGTACATATAGTCTGTGGCCGCGAGCTCGGCTCCAGTTCACCACCAGTAATGGAGGGTGAAGCTTTGACAACGCCAGCCACTCGTGCTGGCGAAATGTCAGTAAAATTATTAGATGAAAGTCGGCCAAAGAACCAGAGACAGAAGTCAATAGGCAGTTTGTCAAAATATAAATACCATTTACCAGTGCAAGTGGGAACGAAGATTGTGTCGTGTCAAACTATTTAAAAAGGACCTGCATCTCCATCCTTACTAGTTTGCTGCTGTGCACAAATTAAAGCATTCAATTAACTTTTGGATCTTCAACTTTTCCATTTCTGTAAACATTTTCCAGGCCAGTTTTTTATGCAGGAAAGCAGTTAACTAAATGAGTTGCCATTCTGTTTTAGGTGTATCTTATGTGCAT
The DNA here is from genome assembly GCF_023898315.1 of Schistocerca nitens. Taxonomy (NCBI): domain Eukaryota; kingdom Metazoa; phylum Arthropoda; class Insecta; order Orthoptera; family Acrididae; genus Schistocerca; species Schistocerca nitens. The sequence continues at coordinate 692,885,581 of NC_064617.1, forward strand.
CACTTACGTACTGTAAGAATTATGAGAGCTAATGGACTCAAATTCAGACAAACGTCTTTTGTAACCAAACTCTGAAGTGAGGCTATCAGTGCAATAATGGTCTAACCCACATAAAATGTGACATTCGCACAGAACATCACTTTACACCCTACCATTATGTCCTGCAATCGCCAGACGTGTGTTCGGACACCATGGACAAGTTGGCAGCATCAGATGAAGTTTATGCACCGTGCAGCGCCTTATGACACAGGGCGCAATAGTGGCCTATGCCACATAGGGCACTAATGGGCCATGTCCGATTCAGCCAGCATGCAAGTGATACAGTGGATTAGTTGTGTGTCATGTTAGCAGAGCCTGATCTACCCAGTACACCTGATACCACACCCACTACGTCAACCATGGATGTATCAGAGGGGGATCGTAGTACTGGTACCATAATTGCATCACAATGAGAAAGAAAACAGGTCCGGAATGCACACCTGTGGGCATGGACTGTTCAAGAAGAAAAGCAATCAAAATCAGAATACATTAACATGAAGGGAAATGTAGTGCCAAAGAAATGTCCTACCCTCAGAGCATGCGCTTGTCAGAAGGAATGTGGTTGACACATTTCACCTAACACCAGCAACATCTATGACTCATTCTATGCATTGGGGTAATTTCAACTTGGGAGTCGGTATACATTTTTGCTATGGTGAAGGTAGTCCCTACGGCATGTGTGTATTTTTCTGCCACTACAAAGTCACAACAAGTAACATGCCTATACAATTTTCAGAATGAAGAGGGAGTGGATGTAAAGATGTGTAAAACATTCTCAAAGAACATTTTGCAGATATCAGACAGTAAGATTACAAGGGTTCTTTCGCACAAAGTGCAGCACCAGACTGAACTCATCGATAATCGAGGTGCATGCTCTGCTAAAAACAAAACACCAGTATCAAAGACAGTTGCGGTACAGCACCTCATAAAACGGTTTCCAGCATATTGGAGGCATTACGCACAAATAAATGAAAGTGGATTGAAAGTCTTTGTCACCAAACCTGAGCATTGGAAGTTATACCATTTATATAAAGCGAGCATGATATCTGGTCTCATACTATATGTTTGGTCAGATATTTAATACAAGATTTAATCTGTCCTTTCATCGCCCTGTAAGCGATTCCTGCTATACATGTGACCTCTATAACATCAAACATGCTGCAGCCGACAATGCGAAAGAGAAGGATAATGGGAACTTGAAAGCACAGCGAAAGAGAAGGGTATATGGGTACTTGAAACAATTACATCACTGAAAGGCCAAGAGCCCACAGACGTGATTGCATTAGGATGCAGCAGAATGATACGACCGTGGTTGCCTTTGATTTGATGAGGATTTCACTGACACCGGTACTTACGACATGTATTTGTTACTACAAGCTGCAATTGCGGACATACTGCCTTGGAATACAACCTATGTACCAAGAAAGCTACCATGAATGTATGGAGTGTGGGTGAAGCATCCAGAGGAGCGCAAGAAATTGGATCGTATCTCATGCATTACATTAAACATAACGTCCAAGCAAATCGACTGATTATGTACTCGGATCAATGAGGCGGGCAAAATCTGAATATAAAAATGGCCTTAACATGTCAATTCATGGTTCTACATGCAGACTTCACACTGGAAGTAATCCACAATTAAATTCCTAGTCAGTGAACATTCATACCTACCATGCGACCAGGACTTCGCAATCATCGCGAAGAACAGGAAATTTCACCTGAACATATACATACCCTCCGACTGGAGGAATGTCATCACTGCATGAAAACAACAACCCTTCACCGCTATACCGATACCAAGGAATGATTTCATGTCCACAGCACATTTAGAGAGAAACAACATAACCGTAAAGTGTCACAAAACACCAGGATGCAATGGCTCTATACTCAGTGGCTTCAGTGCAACGTATCCTCTCCCCATATGTTAAAGTATTCCAATGAGTCAATGTCCCGTTTGCCAAGGTCAGTTTTGTTAAACAAGGGTTGAAAGTAATCGACTCTTGATGTACTATACCCCAATGGAAATGCTATTAGCACATTGAAAAAAAAAGACAGATTTAATGACCTTGCTGCAATTCGTACCCCTGGTGTACCATGGTTATTACCGTAACTTTAAAAGACTTCTGTTACACCATTCCTGTAACTGATGAACATTAACACCTCATGTGTATCTTTAACTACAGTGTGTAAAGCAATAACGCCCTATCCTGCATGTTTCGTGTATTACACAGGCACGTGTGCCGAAACAAGTGGGCTAACCCACACAAAACAGGATCTAAAAACACTATTACGGGTAACTAGCAGATTACTGGACACCATACCACAATCATTGCTATATGCCGGAATCATTACCTTAACACATCAATTCTGCAAATGTCAGTATCTTCCAGTGGGCACTCCCAGAAACTAGTGTGCTGAGGGGTTAGGCCACTATAGTGCTGACAGCCTCATCTAATCTAGAAGAAAATAAATAAATATAAAAAACTAGTTGTCTTCACAGATTCAGCCACCCCTCCCCAAACTTTTCAAATTCCATTAAAGCTCTCCATCTCCTCTTATAATAATTCATTTTGCAAATACTATTCCATCTGCAGGCTCAAGGAGCAATGCACTATACCTTGCATTAGACTGATTATTTTCCATGCCAAATTTCCTGGTATAAGTAAAATCACAGCACTCTTAAGTGATCCAAGTGCAAATAATCGCTGCAGTGTGCAAGGAGACTCATTACATCATTTCTGAAGGAATTAGGTCAAACATGAAATAAAAGTACACAAATTAGTATGAAATGTGGTATTTTAATTCTTCATAGCAATTTGAATTTTGTTTTGATTGCCTAGGAATGTCTTTCAAAGACTAAATGAAACTGGAGGAAATGACATTTTCAACCAGTACAGAGAGCACAAAAATGTGACAAATACATTTGTATGACCAATTTTACAGTGCACAACTGTTGTTCCATATTGTGGACAGCCAAAACTTATCAATTGGCATTAAAATTTCAAATTCATAAAATTAAATGTTTTTAATTCATATGGCTGTGATTCAGAAGAGGAACTGGGCATGATAGAATAAAATTTGCACTTGCAGTAAAAAACAACTGACATATAAAAACACACAGAATGAAAAACCTGTTATTAAAAATCAATAAATTACAAATAAGGAATTTATTTCAGTTTACACCAAGTCACAAAGCCACACACTGATCACAGTCAAACTGCAACCATGCTATTGTGCTAAAGGTGATTTCTTTTTAAAAATTAACAGTGCCATTTATCTGATCCTGTAACCAGTGGCTAAGACTTACTAGAACATAATATGCAACAACTACATAATCCCACATGCGATTGATAACAGATCATTTAGAATAAATATGAAATTCAAGCAAATTAATTGGACACACACAAGTATTACAACCAAGTATCATGGGGGCTACAATTTGTATTATAATAAATATGCATACCTACAGGCCTGTGGATGTGTCCACAATCTCATTTAATAAGGATGTATAGTAAGCTTTCATGAATAAATTGGCAATTGTTCAAGGCACACTAAGTTACAAATACATGATTACAATAGATGCTAAAAATTAAAAAATGTTTAAAAAGGAACGTACAAAATGAGAACAATTCACGAGGAAACAGCAAAAACTGAGTGACATTGTTAAATACAATATTAACTATGGTTTGCCTGTTAACAAATCCTGAGAGAAATGCATTTAAAATTAGTTAACAGGTTATTTGTATTTAAACAGTATACTAGTATAAAATTGAAATCCACTTTTACAATCAGCTCTCACAGTATATACTAATCTGTCAGTGATTTAACATCACCATTTCCTTCCAATGACAGATGAAACACCGTTCCATCTATACATCTGCATGCAAACCTTTTACAGTATCCTATGCATTGTCAAGAGCCACAAATAAACAATCTGAATAAAAATTACAACTTCAAATTACTGTAATATTTATTAATCTTTACTAACTTTCTTTTCATTTAAATGCATGCATCTGATTATCAAGCATATTGCAACTGTTACACAATACTTTCATTTAAGCCCAGCCAGATGAGTTCACGAACTTTACATGCATTAATTGGCTAATACTGGATCTATAATTTTTACAACCCATTGTCAATTGTCTCCCTCATCTTCTTCTTCAGACTCTGCTTCTGCAAGCCACATCAGCCACGTATTTACCTGCAAAACAATATTCACATGAGAACAAGATACTTGCTGCATACAAGTTGCTGCTTGTTGGGAATACTGTAATTAAGCATTTCTTCTATGCACAGAAATTCAAAAAAATTCTTTCACATACATGTACTTAAAATACTGTGGCTAATCTTTAATGCCACACTGTCTACTTGGTATGTATAATTTTTTTGCTATACATTATTTCATTATATTCTGAATTTGGAAATTGTCATTAAACATAAAAATAAATCAACACTTTATGGACACACAAAAATCTAATGCAGAAAAAAAATCTGTGGGTCATACCTGGAACAAAGCTTGACCCTTCCCTGGATACGCATCAGTGATATCTTCTTTCCATTTCAAGAAAGCTTCTTCCTCAACCACTTCCAGATTGTACAGATTCACAAACCAACGCAGAAGCATACCTGTAAGACAAATTAGAATGACCTTCCTATAAACATCAGATGTAATGTTTACCAGTTTGGCATGCAATCACATCACAATAATCATTACCAACACTGAAAATCTGTAAAATGTTGTGATACTATTAAGTATCAATTACTAGCTTCTGTTGGCTGAACTTGCCTCCATTCAACAGGGATTACGTAGAAACGCTTCTTTGTTCATAAAACGACAAAACTGAAGCAGATGAATTTTATAGTGAATAGTGACAACTACTGTAAAGAAACAGCAACTAAACCAATGGAGCTACAGTTAGTGCATTATTGCATATGCAAGAAAGTTAACCTGCTCGGCCTCATCCTAAAGCCCCTTAAACGGAAGGAAGAAACTACAGTTTCACAGCTCATTATCCGTATTACCATTATACACTAACTGCAACAATAATTGGGGAAAATGGTAGTGGAGATTTAAAAATAAATAAATAAATAAATAAATAAATCGCCATCAGTATGATATAAGCAGAAATTCTAACATTATACAACACCTTCACCCAGCTGGCTGTGCTGAAGAACTGCATGCAACTCTTCAATCCTTTATGCAAGATGGTTTCATAGTGTACCTCCAACATCTTGAGAACAACTTAGCAGCTCTATAAAACCACCATGTTGCTGCACTGTGCTACCCTCTGTCCAGAAACTCTACTCACTGCTGGTTTGGACATCAAATTGGCATGTGAAGGCAACAAAAGCACTTAGCTGCACAGAGTGGTCCCACATTAGCCATAGTTCAAGATCATATATTTGATATCAGCTATATTATCTTTCAAGTTGGTGTAGATCTGACATTACCAAAGTAAATTGTAAAGTAGACTAATATTTTAGAGTGATCCATTTCTTGCGTACATGGGATGTAACAGAAAATTGTGAGTGATACCACCACACAACCACAGTGACTGTTTAGTGACAACTGCTGTTTTAGGTTTGGAGTGTGATCATGTTTTCAAGAAGAAAATTCAAAGCAAGTGAATTCAACAGCAAAAGCAAGTGAATTACAAGCCAAAATGTTAATGGAAACACTTTATGGAGTATCAAGTGATACTGAGTATTGTACCTCAAATAGTGTGTTTCGACAATAAAATACAAAATTCTTAATTTCTAAATTAATGTACTTTCAAAGATTAAGTTATACAGCTGTTTAACAGAGTGAACAAAATGAACTGGAAACAAAAAAGCTGATAATGCAGTTATAGGAGAACATTTTCCATCAACAAAGCTCAAATTTTAGTCATGACAGGACCTATACTGAAAGAGACAGCTTACTAGACATTTTCTGTACACTGTTCCCTCCAGAGATTTTACAGGTGACAGCATATGAAACAAATCTGTAAGCAACTAAAAAGATGGATTGCTCAACAATGTTGTGCATATACATTAAGATTAAATATGTAGATTTCTTGCAATAAATCTACTAATGGGCATAAAGAGATCCCAAGGATTAGGGGAACGTCAGGTAGTCTTAACACAGGGCACAGTGTAACATGTGGATTTGTGTTTTAAGTTATGTTGGCAGCCTTTTGTTTGACCTCTTTACAATCATTTTTTTTTCACCACTTAGAGCAAGTGTACTTTGCAAGCAAGTAGAATTCAGCTGTGGTGTGTAGTGGAAAAAAATAATTGAGGTATAAGTAAATTTTTACCATTATATAACATCCTATTGTTTATAATTTTCTTCTTGTTTGTAACAAACAAAGCCTGTAATTCAGAGTAATATTCACAGTCTTTTTTGTACCATACTGCATTTTGAAGAATTTGTGATTTTTCGCAGTTTTTTCGAAGCTGCTGCTTGTTGGTGTCGTCGTGGTCTGCAGTCCTGAGACTGGTTTGATGCAGCTCTCCATGCTACTCTATCCTGTGCAAGCTTCTTCATCTCCCAGTACCTACTGCAACCTACATCCTTCTGAATCTGTTTAGTGTATTCATCTCTTCGTCTCCCTCTACGATTTTTACCCTCCACGCTGCCCTCCAATACTAAATTGGTGATCCCTCAATGTCTCGGAACATGTCCTACACTCCATACAAATACTTTCAGAAACGATTTCCTGACACTTAAATCTATACTCAATGTTAACAAATTTTTCTTCTTCAGAAATGCTTTCCTCGCCATTGCCAGTCCATTTTATATCCTCTCTGCTTCAACCATCATCAGTTATTTTGCTCCCCAAATAGCAAAACTCATTTACTGCTTTAAGTGTCTTACAAGGTGCATTCAAGTTCTAAGGCCTCCGATTTTTTTTCCTCCGGACTGGAAAGAGATAGAAACATGCGCATCGTTTTAAAATGAGGCCGCGTTCATTGGCAATATGTCCCAGAGATGGTAGCACCGTGCAGCAGATGGAATTTTACCGACAGCGGCGAGAATGAGAACTGTTTTAAATACTTAAAATGGCAGTTTTCCTTACTTGAACAGCGTGCAATCATTCTTTTTCTGAATTTGCGTGGTGTGAAACCAATTGAAATTCATCGACAGTTGAAGGAGATATGTGGTGATGGAGTTATGGATGTTTCGAAAGTGCGTTCGTGGGTGCGACAGTTTAATGAAGGCAGAACATCATGTGACAACAAACTGAAACAACCTCGGGCTCGCACAAGCCGGTCTGACGACATGATCGAGAAAGTGGAGAGAATTGTTTTGGGGGATCGCCGAATGACTGTTGAACAGATCGCCTCCAGAGTTGGCATTTCTGTGGGTTCTGTGCACACAATCCTGCATGACGACCTGAAAATGCGAACTGTCATCCAGGTGGGTGCCACGAATGCTGACAGACGACCACATGGCTGCCCGTGTGGAATATTGCCAAGCAATGTTGACACGCAACTCCAGCATGAATGGGACTGCTTAATCTTTCTTCTAAGATAAGTCGTAGGGTCAGTATTGCCTCACATGTTCCAACATTTCTACAGAATCCAAACTGATCTTCCTCGAGGTCGGCTTCTATCAGTTTTTCCATTCGTCTGTAAAGAATTCACGTTAGTATTTTGCAGCTGTGACTTATTAAACTGATAGTTCGGTAATTTTCACATCTGTCAACACCTGCTTTCTTTGGGATTGGAATTATATTCTTCTTGAAGTCTGAGGGTATTTCGCCTGTCTTTTACATCTTGCTCACCAGATGGTAGAGTTTTGTCAGGACTGGCTCTCCCAAGGCTGTCAGTAGTTCTAATGGAATGTTGTCTACTCCGGGGGCCTGTTTCGACTCGGGTCTTTCAGTGCTCTGTCAAACTCTTCACACAGTGTCATATCTTCCATTTCATCTTCATCTACATCCTCTTCCATTTCCATAATATTGTCCTCAAGTATATCGCTCTTGTATAGACCCTCCATATACTCCTTCCACCTTTCTGATTTCCCTTCTTTGCTTAGAACTGGGTTTCCATCGAAGCTCTTGATATTCATGCAAGTGGTTCTCTTTTCTCCAAAGGTTTCTTTAATTTTCCTGTAGGCAGTATCTATCTTACCCCTAGAGATATGCTCCTGTACATCCTTACATTTGTAATCTAGCCACCCCTGCTTAGCCATTTTGCACTTCCTATCGATCTCATTTTTGAGACGTTTGTATTCCTTTATGCCTGCTTCATTTACTGCATTTTTGTATTTTCTCCTTTCATCAGTTAATTCAATATCTCTTCTGTTACCCAAGGATTTCTATTAGCTTTCGTCTTTTTACCTACTTGATCCTCTGCTGCCTTCACTATTTCATCTCTCTAAGCTACCTATTCTTCTTCTACTGTATTTCTTTCCCCCATTCTTGTCAATCGTTCCATTAATGCTCTCCCTAAAACTCTCTACAACCTCTGGTTCTTTCAGTTTATCCAGGTCCCATCTCCTTAAATTCCCACCTTTTTGCAGTTTCTTCAGTTTTAATCTATAGTTCATAACCAATAGATTGTGGTCAGAGTCCACATCTGCCCCTGGAAATGTCTTACAATTTAAAATCTGGTTCCTAAATCTCTGTCTTACCATTATATAATCTATCTGATACCTTTTAAGCTTACAAAACTATATATAGTTGCCCTGTAGGCACAGTGTAACACTGTTACTGTATACCCCATTACATTACATACTAATAAACGATAGTTATTTGCCTCTAAATTGATATGTAAAGACACATAAGAACACAATACAAACTGTCTTACATAGGGACATTCTATTACAGACTGTCCGATTCCTCAAAGAGCGGAAAAAACCGATATTGGTCTCTTTACTGAGGATGATAGCAGGGCTTCAGCCAAATTGGTGCTTTGAGCACGAGTTTTAACAAAGGCAGCGCTTTACAAAAAAATAGCAGATCAGTTTAAATTACACAATTTATGTTTCAATACATTCCAGGTATGCTAAGAGTAAGGAAAGAGGAAAACATATTTGCATGTGTCCAAAACATGTTTGTCAGGAATCATCCCTGTTAACAAGAACATTCTTTGGTATGCTACTTGATGAAACATATTCAAACATGCTACAGCCTAACACTGTAGAAGTTCCAGTTCATCAAGGGTTACCGCATTCAATGTAACAAATGTTGGAATATTCTTTAGTAATCGGAAGAGTATTTTGAATTTTAATTCAGCTTTTAGTGACCGAGTAAAGATATTCAATCTGGATTCTGGTACCTCAACAGAAGACTCCAAGAAAAGTTTTGTTGTGAAAGGAATTAAGCAGTTGAACAATGTTACCAGTGGGGAAAATCTTATACCTGTAACCACAGCATGCATAAGAGGTGCTTCTGGTACTTTTATTCCTCCAGCAATGACATTCCCTAGTCATTTTCAAGGATCACATGCATACAGATGGCACATTAGAATTTGCAGCTTCAACAGGCTGCAGAATACGAAATTGTTCCCACATGTAATGGAGCATTTTGTGAACCATAGACAATTAACAAAAAGTCTTTCCTATTCATTGTAATTCTGTGTAATTGACACTGCTGAGAAGTCTCGTGAAATTAAAGTTTAATTACAGATCTTGCGAAAGATGAAGCTAACAGTACAATCCCTGCTCTAGGAGCCACTGATGGTCAAAGTGCGCCACAAGCAGACCCTTCTAACATCATCATGGGCCCTATTCTGTATCTTTCCGCCATTTTGCCAATCAGTTCAGTACGCGAGTGGACGAAGTTGTCTTTTTTCGAAACAGAGCCCCAACATTATTTAGCAAGCATTTCAAAAGTGATGCCGAACAGTCCTACGGAACTAAAATGCTGTTGTCAGTTCTCCCCATGCCAACCAATGAAAAGCAATCTGCACAGATCCACACAGGTGTACTGCAGCGCCACGAACTCTAAGCAGCTAGCAGCAGACACAAGCATGCCATTTTTCACCCAAAAAGTGTGGTTAGAGTATGTAATACTTTTCGAATTTCGCTGACCATGGGCTTCCATGAATGCATGATAACGACAGTATTGGCTGTGTTCTGGAAACTGTCGTAAATGTCACATGTCATTTTATTCCCATTCACATCGACGTCTTGTTTTGGATTTTAGGTTCCGGAATATTAATTAGGAATGGAGTGTAGTACCACACTGTATAAATACATCTACTTGTCATTTTTTTCTGTTTTCTGTCGTTCCTAAGTTGCTTCAAACTTCACGGAGGTACGTTCCATCTATGAAACTAATTGAAGGCAGTTTGTTTATTGCCATAAATGTTTCGTTTCCTTTATTCGTGATGATGCTTCACAAATAAAAGAAGCTAAACACATATGGGAATAAACTGCCTTCAATTAGTTGCATAGACGTAACATCTCCATAAACCCAAAAAATTGTTTTAAGACAGTGTCAAAGAACAAGAAGCTGCATAGAATGTGGTTATAGCTCGCTTCTAAAGATCCAAATGATGAAGTTGCCTATTTCCCTATATGAAATCTCAACGATTTGGTTCTTAAAAGCAAAATTTTAAAAAATTTCTTTTCAAGAGCATGTGGTGAGTTCATTGTAGTTTATAACATGCATCTAATGAATCAAAATGTTTTATATATGGTGGTATAGTCCAAAAATATTGTGGTGGTAACCTTCCATCTCTGTCTACTGTTAACTACTTGATCACAGATAAATACCTGTGACACGCTAGAGTATAAAGATGATTGCTGCTACTTTCATTCGCAGTAATTTACGTTGTGCTTTTAGATTCTTGTCTGACCACACTCTTGGAAATCGCTACGTATTTTAAAAAAGAATGTTGAATTACTTGTGACAAAAATAAGTATAAATGTCACTGTCAGTTGTTTCATGCACAGTAATTTCATCCTTCATTTCTTGAATATATGGAGGTCACGAAATCGGAGATACTCGTTACTGAGAAAGCAAACTCTTAAATGTAAATTACAATGAATCTTTCAGAAAAATGCTTAACTTTGACGATTAACACAGTCTGAGTGTGTTGCAAACACGATGACGAAAAAAATATTTTTGTATTTGGCTGTATACAAACCAACATCCTTTGCAACGGCAGTTCGTCACCTTACTGACTTCGCTACTACAGCTCGCATGCTAGCGGAACTTTATTTTATGTAATTGCAGTTGAGAGAGATGCTGGCTGACTTTGTTGCCAATTGATGCGGGCGTAAGCCGTAAATGCATGAAATTTTGGAATGTTTCCTCTATCAGGCTTCACAAAATTCCTTTGCATTGGTACTTAAAAGTTTTAAATGCATTTCAACACTTAATAATTAAACCATTTGTGGACAAGAGTAGGCGAAGTCTCTAGTACTTTCAGCTAACACTCGCTTCTAACAAAGGGAAATAGTCTATTATGAACTCACTTTCCAACTGAACACGTCCTGTGGTGATTCTTTAGTAACACAATCATTAAATCCAAAGCTAAAACCACTCAATATGTTTAAAATAACGAATTGTAGGTGTAAATCCAAAACCTCTCAGTACAATTGTCGAAAAATCGGCAAGATGACCCTTCTGCAACAGCTTACTGAACAGGAAATTTGGATAAAGAACTAAAAATGATGTCACTACGGAGACTAACCTATTGCACCGATCAGTATGAACGATACAGAATAGGGCCCCAGGCAAAGATCCACCATGCACGAGTTTTGCTGGCCCCAATATTTACAGAAGAGATTTCCCTAAAGCTGATGAAAGAATGAGCAGCAGAAAAAATAGAAACATTATAACAAATATCCATGTTGAAGAGGTGTTCGGCAGTATATTTGAAAGAATCTTAGTGACCTGCAATAGTTTAAGATAAAATGTGTAACCCTTTAGGTTACCCAGACAGTGAACACATTAAAAGTAAAAAAACTGAGGACAAAGAAGAAAACTGGCCAGCTGTTCTGTTTGCTTGGGAAAAACCATGACACCATGTGTGCCCTAATTAGATGTCAAATTAGAAAGTCTGATCTTTGGTGCTTTTGAAAAAATTGAAATTATTTTCAAAGATTCTAAATATTAATTCTGACACACACACTTGTGAGCTTTAAAGGAAAACACAGACATATTGAATATAAAAGCATATTAACCATAATATTTTTTTTTAATTTAAGAAAAATTCTGTTTCATTGTGTTCCACCTTCTCCTTCTGGTCTTTTGATCCCGCAAGGCAAGATGCATTTCTTCAACAATCTCACAAAATACAGTTTTCTTGGTTGCTGGGTATCCAACATCTAAATGACAATGACAAGCAGCTACAGAAAGAAGAGGATGGCTATGTTTAATTAAATAAGATACCCTCTTTTATGTTTTCTCTCCTCCATTCTTCATCTTATAAACCAACAAAGAACATGAGTGAGGATGAATTGATAAGACAGCGACATTACGTTTGAAGCAATACTTACCCCACATGCCAATAAAAAGGAGTGCATGCAAATGAAAATTGCTACATCTCTCAATTTGAAATACCTTCTGGAAATGTGGGAAACGCTATAAAAAAAGTTAGGCACTAAAATTGTCAGAACTATGACAAAATCCCTATAGATTGAACTACTACGTATTTTTAGATAATTATTTCACTTCATTACCACCTCTCATGAACTACCTCTAGTAACACAGTAGGTGTGTGGAACTGTTCAACACAGCAAGTTGGGACACCTTTAGATTCCACTGCCAAAAAAGTTATGGACAGGGAAGGTTTCCTGTTCAGGATTTCTGAGAAAGGACTTTCTGCTATATCATGGAAGGATTAAAAAAAATCGTTTCTCTCAAATTACCACAAAGTGGACAATGTCAAGTCATGTAAAAAAGTAAGGATGGCACAGAGCTGTAATTTCATACTCACAACTTTTAGGATCGCAATACCCATACAAGATGGGTGTTGAAATCACTGTGTGAAGCTGACAGAATACAAAGTGGTAGCACTGTATACGAAGTAAACAGAGGCTGTTAATTGTGTTCCCATACCTGATTTTTGAAAGAAAAGCATGAGGGACAGCAGATTCATGTTGGTCAAAGAGTTTTACGTTTCAGCCATTGCATATCTGATGGGAACTACAGCTGTACACCACTGATGGCAAGAGACTTTAATGTAAAAAATACTCTTCACTAAACAGATTTAGTGCAATATCTCTTAATTTCATTTTAGTCAGTGATTTCACAATACAACCATGTCTGATAAATGTGTCAACACTGAAGTACTGTTCTCAAAGTGTTGTATGTAATATTTGTAATGTAAAATATAAACAGTGTTTCTTTTCCTCAGGAAAAGGTTTTTGTGTTTGGGATTGGTTGGCTAAAGGGGGTGTTTAGAGTCACAAAGCATTAATAACTGCATAAAATTGTGTGAACAGCACTCACAACAAGATATTCACTAATTGCTTTGTTTCTTATGTGTGTTAGAGAGTTGGTCCTACTTCCTGTACACAATGGCACAGAAATACCTTCAATGCAATAAATGTTATTGTCAGATGTGTCTTCAAGACTTCTGCCAATATCGTCGTGGGTTAAAATCCCGTTGCAGATTGCATTATATCTTCAATGTATTCATCCACGTGTGTGCGCAATAATCTGCACTCTGCTACCAGAAATAATACTCTTTCGCATTTCCTGGCCAAGTTTCATACCATCTGTCTCTCAAACACCGAACTGATGACACCTCCCCCACCCCCCAAACACTAATCTTGATATTGTGCACAAGGCTTTTTAATGAGAGAACACATCAAATGCAATCAAATTAAACTAACCTTTTGGAAATTGTTGTGAATAGCAGAATACTTGTAAGGAGTAAACTGCTGTTACTTGAAGGTCTACATGCTCATGCAGGAATGCTTGCAATACAGCTTTGTACTTCTCCAACAAAGTCTTCTCCTTCTCAATTAAAGTTTTATCTGGAGGGGTGTTGGGATCACATCCTTCTGAGAGTGTTGACTCCTACAAATAAATAATCTTATTACTTTAACAAAAACACTGCAGGTATAAACGATGTAACTCAACTAAATGAAACGACGACTCATACCTGTGTGATATATTTCAGTAAAACAGTCATGAGAGCATTGATAAATCCAGGATCTGTGTGGTGTGAAGGATCAAGATTTTCTTTGATCCACTTGTAAAACTGTCCTGGATTTGGATCTGTCTGGAGCTGTTTCCACAGTTCAGACTGAATACGTAGTAAGGGAAATAAGAAACTAAGTCCACGACCTTCCAGAATATCTGCTAAACGTTCTTTTGTGCGATCCACTTCAGGAAGCATGTTGAGGAGATTCACCTGAAATCCAGTGAAACATTCATGAGGAGGAAACACACAAGCACAGTGAACTTAAGAATGTCCGATATTGGGAGAGAAATTATGTCTGTAATAGGTTATTCAACATTTCTTCAGAAAAAGTCATGTTTTTCACCTATTATTTGGCAACGATATTTTTATTTATAGTTACAATTGGGATCCTGACTTGTAGGCAGATATAAGTGTTTTCCTTATAAAGAGACTATATTTAATGAGTGAAAGAAAATAAAGTAAAAGGCTACCCAATCATTACAAAATTTACAGAAACTACTGAATTTGATGAAACTCAGTTACCTTGCTTTCATTAAATAGCTGAGTTAACTTTGATTTATCTTGAGTCTTGAGAAGTTGTTGCAGTATAAGCAAGAACAAAGGGTAATGTGCACCATTTTCAGTTACTTCCGAAATCTCTGCTAATGTCAGCAGTCCTTCAGACACAGCACTTGCAGCAAATCCTAAAATTTTAGGAATTTTGTGAGTACAGTGAAACCATAAACTATTACCACCAAACTGATAAAATTTCTCTTACCTGCCACATATGAATATATACGCGGTATCTCTTGCTCTTTTTCAGCCATTATTACAACCAGATCACGGAATGCGTCCATAAAGTTATTTGAGGTGATGAGAGACTCTTTCTTCATGGCCATAATTAAATTTGATGCCAGTTCCCTATCTGAATCTAGAACAGAAATGAAATGAATATTAAGGACTTACCTAAATGAAATGAGAATTAAGGACATACCTATATTGCAATTAACTTTTTGTATGCTGTAAGTGGGTATAAGAGCACTTACAGGTGACCTGGCTCATTTGTTGCACGCTGCAGTTGGTAACTGTTTGTACAATGAACAATGTCAAATGAACAGGACAAATCACAAATCTGGCATTTCTCATTCGTAATTTTCTTTCCTTTGTAAACAAGTTAGATAGCATAAGCAGAGTGTAGGTCGCACCATAACCACTACCTTGGAATCACAATGCATTTGGGAAAAAGAGCCACACACATGTGACAACCAAGATGAGATATGGTTCTCACTGGGTAAATCATCGAACTGGTTACAACAGACATATTGCCAACAGCAATGCCCTACAGAAGAGCCTGGTACTGAATGTACACTCTAGTCCTGTTAGTGTTTGCCATTACATTTATTCATAGTTACAGAACTAAAACAGATGGACATTAAACGAAATCCTAGTAACGAATACATTTGTACACAAATTTAAAAATTTTCTTCTCTGCGGTAGCACATTAGACACCATAAGCTCAAGGTAACAGAGAAACTCATTTTTAGTGTCATTTGTTTATCATCTGTTTCGTTCTTACTTGCTTGTTTAATATTTCATTGAGTTCAAACTACAATCTGCCATACTACTAAAATCTAATGCATTTGCACTAAACACTGTCTACAAAAAAGTTATAAATTTATACTACATTGTGTCAAATCACAATTACAGTTTATGTATACTCTGGAACTACGTATGTCCAGTTTCCTCATATAAACACAGATGCCTGAAGAAAGGTGACACTTTTGGGACATTCAAATAAAGCATGTATGAATAGATGCTGTACACTTAACACAGCAGCATAAACAACTAAAATGAAGCATCTCTTGTGTTATAGCACAAATAAGGTATAAAATTAGAACAATACTATTAAATTACTGAAAATATATACTAAAACACAATAATGCATTGGTCCACCTATGGTGCTGATCCAAGCAGTTATTCAGTTTCACACAGATTAATAACAGTTATTGGATATCCTCTTGAGGGACATTGTGCCAAATTATGTCCAACTGACTTAGAATCCTAAGCTGGTTGTAGGGCCCCATAATGGTCCAAACATTTCTCATTTGGGGAGAGATGTGGCAATCTTGCTAGTCAACATTGGGTTTGGCAGGCACAAACACAAGCAGAGAAATTCTTGATATGTGCATTACCTTTCTGACATGCAAGCACAATATGACTTGGCATACAAGGTAACTACACACAGAAGAATACCGTAAACATACTGGTGTGCTTCAGACAACAACCAAAGGGGAACTGCTATGAAATGAAATGGCTCCCCAATCACTCCTGCATTGTCAGGCCATACAGCAGGAGACAGACAGCTTGGTACCCAACCACTGTCCATGGCATCTACAAGCTCATCTTCAACCTGGAATCTCCTTTAATGGAATAGAATTGTCTTCAGTGAGTAGTCCAGTTTCAAATGAAGCTCCAATGATCAGTGAGGACATATCTAGAGACACCGCAGACAGCGGTGGGATAGCAACTTGACTTTAGCCCACCACACTGCCTGACATCAAGGAGTCATAGTATGTGTGCCACTTTTCTTGCCATCCACGGCATCCTTACAGCATGCTAGTATGTCGACCATATTCTTCATACCATTTTGTTGACCTGTATGGCAAGCCCTCTAGGGCTTACACTTCAACATAATGCCCGACTGCACACACCAAGAGTTTCTACTATATGTGAAACCCTACATTGGCCAGCAAGGTTGCCCGATCACTCCCCAATTCACGACATTTTGAGCAGTACTGGCAGGACTCTACACCAAGATCATGGTTTTGACAATAACACACCAATTGGACAGAATTTGGCACAACATCCAAAAAGTCTATCAAACAATGCCAAGCAAAATAACTGCTTGCATAAGGGCCAGGAGTGGATGAATGCATTACTGACATGCTGAATTTGTGAAGCTCTTTGTCTTGAATAAATCAAAAATTTCTGAAATTGTAATCATTTGTTCTGTCTTTGCACATACATAACATCATCTGATTTCTGGCCTATCTGACTAATTCCTTTAAGTGTGTGTTTTTTGTCTTAAAGAGAATTATTACACACAAAGCTGTCAGTATCATGGAACTGTTCCACAGGCACCTACAAAACACACTAGTACAAACAAATTTAAGAATACTAATTGGGCGATTCCTTAATTTGACACAAAAGACCATCTCAGGCTTCTTTCATATTAGGGACACCCAGAAACCCAGGTAAGAGGTGGGAAACCACCAGTTTTCAGAGGTATATGACAATTGTGAAGTTTTAGGTCTGCAAAGTTTGGAAACAAATTTTCCTACTTATCTCAAAATAAATGACTATATTTCTGGTTCTAATCCAGATACAGCAATGGAAATTTTATAGTAGCAAAGCTAATGATTCGAGCTTTACACCAATATGCAACATGGCACGTTTTAAAGTCTTTTCACATTCAAGATCACTGACCTTTAATATCTCAAAAGGCCCCACTCCCTTTTTTTTTTTTAATTACTGCAGTGCTCCAATATGATTTGAGTAGATGGGAGAGACTGGGTTTGTGTGCAATGAGAGGAGGTTGAGGTTTGCTGGAAAGGTTGTGAAGGGTGAGTGAGTTGCCTTTCCGGAGGTGGGAAACCAGGAGATCGGATAATTTTTTGAGGTGGAGGGTGGCATGATGTACCCTTCACAACCTTTCCAGCAAACCTCAACCTCCTCTCATTGCACACAAACCCAGTCTCTACCATCTACTCAATCTCCCACTTCCAGCTCCACTCCCTCCAAAACCTCAAAATTCCAATCAACACAATCTGGAACCACAACACCCTAATTCAGTAGTTAACCTTTCCTCCAAACCTCTCTCCCAATCCGAAACCTCTGTCCTATCCAAAGGCCTCACCTACAGCCCTCGTCAAAGACTTACTGTCCTACACTCGTACTCTCTGCTGGAATTATCACTTTGCCACGAAGAAAAACAATCCTAATCCTACTCCTAATGATCCAACTCCCCAAGACACTATCCAAATTGAACCCTGCCTGGAACAGTTCCGTCCTCGGTCACAGCGGGACCCACCTCCTCTTCCTCAAAATCATCCTCTCAAAACCTTCCAGGAATTTCTGACTTCCAGCCTTGCCTCTCAATCCTTCTTAAAAAACCTTAATCCTACTCCCAACATCACCACTGCTGAAGCCCAGGCTATCCGTGATCTGAAGGCTGACCGATCCATCGTCATTCTTCCGGCGGACAAGGGTTCCACGACTGTGGTACTTGATCGTCCGGAGTCTGTGGCTGAGGGACTGCGTCAGCTTTCACACAACACTACATACAAAGTTTGCCAAGGTAATCCCATTCCCAATGCCCAGGCGGAGCTTCAAGGAATCCTCAGAACCTTAGGCCCCCCGCAAAACCTTTCACCTGACTCCATCAACCTCCTGACCCCACCGACACCCCCCACCCCTACCTTCTTCCTAAAATTCACAAACCCAATCATCCCGGCCGCCCCATTGTAGCTGGTTACCAAGCCCCCACAGAACGTATCTCTGCCTACGTAGATCAACACCTTCAACCCATTACATGCAGTCTCCCATCCTTCATCAAAGACACCAACCACTTTCTCGAACGCCTGGAATCCTTACCCAATCTGTTACCCCCGGAAACCATCCTTGTAAACATTGATGCCACTTCCTTATACACAAATATTCCGCACGTCCAGGGCCTCGCTGCGATGGAGCATTTCCTTTCACGCCGATCACCTGCCACCCTACCTAAAACCTCTTTCCTCATTACCTTAGCCAGCTTCATCCTGACCCACAACTTCTTCACTTTTGAAGGCCAGACATACCAACAATTAAAGGGAACAGCCATGGGTACCAGGACGGCCCCCTCGTACGCCAATCTATTCATGTGTCACTTAGAGGAAGCCTTCTTGGTTACCCAGGCCTGCCAACCCAAAGTTTGGTACAGATTTATTGATGACATCTTCATGATCTGGACTCACAGTGAGGAAGAACTCCAGAATTTCCTCTCCAACCTCAACTCCTTTGGTTCCATCAGATTCACCTGGTCCTACTACAAATCCCACGCCACTTTCCTTGACGTTGACCTCCATCTGTCCAATGGCCAGCTTCACACGTCCGTCCACATCAAACCCACCAACAAGCAACAGTACCTCCATTATGACAGCTGCCACCCATTCCACATCAAACGGTCCCTTCCCTACAGCCTAGGTCTTTGTGGCAAACTAATCTGCTCCAGTCCGGAATCCCTGAACCGTTACACCAACAACCTGACAACAGCTTTCGCATCCCGTAACTACCCTGCCGACCTGGTACAGAAGCAAATAACCAGAGCCACTTCCTCATCCCCTCAAACCCAGAACCTCCCACAGAAGAACCCCAAAAGTGCCCCACTTGTGACAGGATACTTTCCGGGACTGGACCAGACTCTGAATGTGGCTCTCCAGCAGGCATACGACTTCCTCAAATCCTGCCCTGAAATGAGATCCATCCTTCATGAAATCCTCCCCACTCCACCAAGAGTGTCTTTCCGCCATCCACCTAACCTTTGTAACCTCTTGGTTCATCCCTATGAAATCCCCAAACCACCTTCCCTACCCTCTGGCTCCTATCATTGTAACCACCCCCGGTGTAAAACCTGTCCCATGCACCCTCCCACCACCACCTACTCCAGTCCTGTAACCCGGAAGGTGTACACGATCAAAGGCAGAGCCACGTGTGAAAGCACCCACGTGATTTACCAACTGACCTGCCTACACTGTGATGCATTCTATGTGGGAATGACCAGCAACAAACTGTCCATTCGCATGAATGGACACAGGCAGACAGTGTTTGTTGGTAATGAGGATCATCCTGTGGCTAAACATGCCTTGGTGCGCGGCCAGCACATCTTGGCACAGTGTTACACCGTCCGGGTTATCTGGATACTTCCCACCAACACCAACGTATCCGAACTCTGGAGATAGGAACTTGCTCTTCAATATATCCTCTCTTCCCGTTACCCACCAGGCCTCAATCTCCGCTAATTTCAAGTTGCCGCCACTCATACTGCACCTGTCATTCAATAACATATTTGCCTCTGCACTTTCGCCTCGACTGACATCTCTGCCCAAACTCTTTGTCTTTAAATATGTCTGCTTGTGTCTCTATATGTGTGGATGGATATGTGTGCGTGTGCGAGTGTATACCCGTCCTTTTTTCCCCCTAAGGTAAGTCTTTCCGCTCCCGGGATTGGAATGACTCCTTACCCTCTCCCTTAAAACCCACATCCTTTCGTCTTTCCCTCTCCTTCCCATCTTTCCTGATGAGGGAACAGTTTGTTGCGAAAGCTTGAATTTTGTGTGTGTGTGTGTGTGTGTGTGTGTGTGTGTGTGTGTGTGTGTGTTGACCTGCCAGCGCTTTCGTTCGGTAAGTCACATCATCTTTGTTTTTAGATATAAATTGTCTGTTGATTTAGACATAGTTTCTATAACTACCCAGCTTATAGTTAACCAACAATTACACGTAATTTCGTTAAAGGAGTTCATTATAGTTTATTTTTTGTCCATTGATCAATACCAACCTGACAGCCATGTCAAACTTTGACAATAGGGGGACACTTAAAACGTGCTGGTAGTGCAAAATTGCATGTAACAAATGCTGTACAGCGCTTTTACAATCTAGAATTCAAAGAATACAGTGTAAGGACCTGTACAATTTCCTTTTCATTGAACTATTTTTCTGGAAGTACTTAGCTCAGCTGAGGCAACACCTGTAGCCATTGACAAGTTGTGTGATATTACCTTTCTACATCGGCTGCAAATTTTTCTATCTAGCAATACATTAGGACACTTTTTTACAATCCACTCCTGAAAATTCCTTAAACTATTCTGTATCCTTGAATGCCTTTCTTTAAATGAACTGCAACACTACATTTTTGACGTGGAATTCCATGGAATAAAATTATCTGGCTGTTAACAGCAAGAAATGTTCACCAATTTGTCAGAATAATAGTGACTGCTGTTTTGGAAGAAAAAAGCCACATAACCACATACAGCATTTTGTTAGTGTAATAATGTTGACAAATTTTTAGGCACGACACCTTCGGTGTGCTATCTTGATTATTTACCATATTTATAGTAGCATATTGGATTAATGAAACACTTAAAAAATGAAGATGGAGTGTTCCGAGACAAGATCAAAGGTTGTCAATGACCTTGAATGTGAAAATTCTTACAAACCCCTTATGTTTCATATCAATGTAAAGCTTTACTTATTAGCTCTTCAATCATAGAAGTTTCAATGCTGTATCTGGATTAGAAGCTGAATTATAGCCATTTACATTTAGACAGGTGTACATAATTATCACACAATATCCAAACTTTCCATAATTTTAACTTTCTTCACATCAGTCACATACTTTTGCAAAATGATAGTTTTATGCCTCTTATTTGGGTCACTGAATGCACAAAATTTGGAAGAAATCAGAGGTGTGTGGGTTGAGATATATATTTACTTCTTACCATTTTTATCTAAAGTGTGTGTCATAATTTTGAGGATGACATATCGTGAAAAACGTTCTGGTACTTTCTGTTCCTTATATGTACTTATGGCATCTTCCAATTTTGTGGAAGATTGGTAATCATTCATAATTGACTCAATCTTCTTTAAAACTTCTTCTTTGTTTGGGCCCTGAAAATTCGTCATTTAGTTAGACTTTGGCAATGCAATTTGAGTAACAATTTCTCTAAGTTTTGATCCACAAGTTACCTTGTCTTTTTTATTGCTTTTTTTGCCTTCTTGTGGAGATGGTTTGATGAGGATGTTATTTTCCTTCAGTAAGGGAGGAGTTGGTTTCAATACAGGAGAAGAATCTGGCCTTAAACTTGTCTGGCGTGCTATCAATTTAGAAGAGCAGAATTGATTAAGCTTTGACCTTTACACTGCAATTATAAACACATTAGTACAAAATGTTAAAAGTTAAATCACACACCAGCATTAAGCCCAAGGGCTGGTTTTGCCATTGCCTGCTTGTAGACAATAGAACTTGAGGGAGGCCTTAAAGAAACATCATCTAAATTCTCTGGTCCCTGCGGAATTATTGTAGGTCGCTTGAATCTTGGTGGTACATCCTTGACCCCTAATACAGATAAAATTTTTAAAAATGAGGTGGTATACTTAAAGAATTTCAACAGTATGAAATATTAGTTCATAAAATACAAACCATTACTAAAATTTTGCTGATGAGAATTGTTCATGTTTCTGCTTTGTTTCCCATGATTCTGTCCAAATTCCTGTCTGTTATTCCCACCACCTGAATAGAAACTTTGCTGCTGCTGACGTTGCGGACGACCAAGACCACTGGTAAATCCATTTCCTGATGAGTACCTAGAAAACGAAGTGACATCCTGACAATTTACAAAATTTCTCTGAACAGATAGTAATTATCTTGCACAAGATTAGCACTACTTACGGGAACTTGTCGTGTGACATGCCAATACCACCAAGAGGAGGAGGACCTCTTAACGGAAATGAAGACATTGCAGGGCGTGAGAACATATCACTTGAGCTTCTGCTTCCTGGTACGCCAATGTGAGAACCAAATCCAGGGCGACCACCTCTGATATCATCATCTCTTATCTGGAAAAGAAGACAAATGTATTTATAAAATCTGTAACAAGAACACAGACTTAACCAGCGGACAATAAATGTTTTTACCTGATGTATAGGCATTGGGCCCTCAACACTCGCCGCCTTGCGAGGAATCCAGTTGTTTTGTCTCAGTTCTATCACATCTTGAAGCATGAAGCGGATTCTCATTGGCAGATCCTTGTTATCTGCATGAAGTGCCATTCGTTCAAAGTATTGATTCATCAGCATCTGTAAAATAATGATACACATTCATATTTGGGGAAACAGCCACTGCTTCCTGTTCTGGATGGAAGTTCGGAATTTGCCTTACCTGGGCCCTTTCAGTGTCCAAGATGCGCCCACAAGTCTTCATTATCTGACAGAGGCACTCCAAATCCTCCGCCAGGTCTTTCGATGAGCCACCACGACTCTTTTCGTGTAATAAGGATTGAATACACTGATGCAAGATACTTTCTGCAAGGATTTCCAATTTTCCCAGTTCTCCAATGAACTATAACAGGAAACAGAAAGGGAAAAAATCAAACATTTAAGCTTAAATCAAACATTTAAGCTTAAATCAAACATTTAAGCTTAAATCAAACATTTAAGCTTAAACTTTCTCATTTAAGATTTGACCCATGTCAAATCAACCTACCTTAATGTTACCAAGCATTTTGCGTTTTGCGAACTGCCGCCTTTCCTCCTCTTCTGCCCCCAACGGTCCATTGTGCCCTTCAAATTCTTCAGTTGCTCTTGATCGGTTTTCAAATTCAGCGCGACACTTGCTGAGCAGCAGCCGACGGAATGTACAAGGCCCAGGTGGTGGTTCAAGATTTGGTGCTTCCTCTGACAATTTCTTGCACAACAGTGCATACATAGAACTGTACTTCGGCTCATCGAGTGCCTTTTCGAATATCTGCATGAAAAATTATGAAGAAACTTCAGCATCAAACAGCATTATATGGAGAACACAGTTCTATGCAAATTTTAGTGTCATTCAAATAAATATCCTTCAAGCAACACTACACAAATGCAATCAACACTTTTCAATACTGGAAAGTCCGAGTGTCAAGTGATACTGATGTGCACAGCTCAAAAATATTGACAAAAGCAATTAAATTGCCTACAGAAGTACCTGTTACTAATACTATCAATTCAATTTCACAATTCAGAAATTAAGAGCACAGTACTCAAAATAACATAACATACCAGTAATATAACTCCTGTAAGAATCTTTGGGGATTTGAGGTCTGTACGGAGCAGGTCATCACTCAGCTTCTGGAATTTTTCTGGGGTAAGTTTATTGAGGATCCCCCGCACCTGAAAAATTAAACTATCAGCATCTGCAACAGCATGGGTTTCATCTATTACGTGAACTGTGAACAATTCGAATTTTAAACAATATATCTTCAATCTTCGCATCTGGATAAATAATCTATAGTGGTGGACTTACAGCAAATACCTAGTATATACCAGACAGACAAGAACATGAAAGTAAGTTCCAACAAAAATGTTAAATGACCGTACTTTCGCAAGTGGCCTTTTGTCAGTCAAGGGTAAAATACTGACAGGATTGGAATAAAATGTCTTTAATGGCTGTGTGGGGCAGTTCTTGCACTTTGGTCTTTTCACACAGATATGGGTTGTAATTATGAAAGAATTTTATATGACAAAATGACCAACTTGAGAGCAAACATACACACTTTACACATTTTTTATTGCTATCTTTTTGAAAAGTTTTTTGAATGAGAGTACCAGTTCTGATTATGCAATAGTCATCTTCAGGGCCTAATTACTCCTGTTGTGTATATATATGAGTGAGCGACAACTTTTTTGGATGGGTTGGAAAAATTATGGAGTAGTTCCTCACTTCAATTCAACAGACCTGCCTGAGTATGTGGTGTAGCTGTTCTAGGGTTAATTAAACAGCAGAAGGGACGATTAGGGGTGTCCCTTGCTCCTGTTTGGTGGAAATTTACCAACAACTGCTACTGCATAGGTGAGATGCCTTCTCCCTCCAACATATCCGTTGTTCTCACAATTCTCGTGGCTTCAATTTATTTTAGTCCCTCTACTGAACCTACATTTGCCCATGTTCCTACTCACTTCAGCCTGGGCCTCTCATCTCTTACATTTTCTCTCAGTGGCTTCCTACTCCAGCCAAGTCTTAACATTCTTTACGTACAGTTTCTTACTGTGGCTGAAATAATGGTAATTGCTCACTGTTAAAACAAACATATAAAGTGTACAACAGTTTTCATGGCTGAAATGTCAATGTGTGCAAATCTCCTTTGCTTGAAAGCACAGATTGAATGCTCCAGTGTGACTAGCATGTTTCAACAACAATATTAAACTAAAATAATGGAGAATATATGTGCTTGTGTGTTTCACCTAAGCATTTCAAGCACCTTCAGTGGTTTCCACTCTTACACCTAAGTATGCCCTTACTCTTCTACACTACACTACCTTCCTTAGGCCGGTATTACACTATCAAATTTCTTTGTCAAAGATTTGATCAAAGATGTGATCCAATATTCCGTCCAATATATTTGACAAAGATCTTGGACGTAGCGCTACAAGGGGTATTACACTGTCATCAAATTTTTCGTCAAAGTTCAAGATGGTTAACAACAACTTGTTATTAACCGCAGCAGTTCTACGTACTCCAACTGCATTGTGTGCACATGCGGAAAAGAAGTGGGGGGAAAAAAATGGAACCAACGAGGTTGACAGTCTTAAAAGTCCTGGGATTACAACTTGATAATAAATTCAGTTGGGAGGAGCACACCACAGAACTGCAGAAACACCTTAACAAATCTGTATTTGCAATTCGAGTGTTAGCAGACATAGGCAACATAAAAATGAAAAAGCTTGCATACTTTCATTCCATAATGTCATATGGGATAATATTTTGGGGTAAATCTTTAAGTCAAACAAAAGTTTTCAAGGTCCAAAAGCATGTAATACGTATTATTTGTGGAGTAAATTCACGGACCTCCTGCAGAAACCTCTTTTAAGAACTGGGTATACTAACTACTGCCTCTCAGTATATTTACTTCTTAATGAAATTTGTCGTAAATAATATATCTCTTTTTCCAACAAACAACTCAGTTCATACATACAATACCAGGGACAAGGACTTAAAAGCACTTACTTTAGTTCAAAAAGGGGTCCACTACTCAGGAACACTCATCTTTAATAATTTGCCAGGAAACAAAAAATTTAGTTAGAAATAAAGATCAGTTTAAAAGGAGCCTGAAAGACTTACTACTCACCAACTCCTCCTACTCCATTGGCGAAATTTTTAATAGAAACAAATGATGTATTGTATTGTATTTATTCATACTATTAGTATTGTTATTTCAGCTTAAAAAAAATCTGACATGTTCCACATCCACGAGGATCTCCTCAGCACGGATCTATGGAACGAAAAACTAATCTAATCTGGGTGAAGCCGTGGGTTTTACGACGACACGATAAAAGCATTCAACAAAACTTGTTACGTAAGCTTACAGTGGAAGACGTCAAGTCGTACATCAATTACTTAAGAATGGATGAGCATACATTTCTGTATGTGCTCAATGAAGTGTATCCTCATATCACAAAGCACAATATTCACTTAAGAACTGCTACATCTTCAGAAGACAGGCTCACTATAACACTCCGATTCCTTGCTACAGGAGAGGGTTATGTTAAGTTAGGTTAGGTCAGGTCAGGTCAGGTCTCCAATCTTCTTAATCTATTTTTGTATTCAGGGTGCCTCACGTTGTAAAGTGCCTCATCAGTTTCAGACATCTCTATTAATTTTGTAGTTGTCGGCACACACCAATTGTATTTACTGGCAATGTTTATAAAAACACTACAGACGACAGAACGCTGCAGCGATGCTAGCGTTCCATGTGGTAACATGTCACATTGCAGTGAACAGAAGACAAGCGGTTTCTTTGATCAAATATACAGCGAGGCCCTAGATTTGATCAAATATTGGACGACATTTGACAAAGTCCCTATTACACTATCAAATATCTTTGACAAAGAAATTTGATAGTGTAATACCGGCCTTACCTAAAAATTTACTGAATTTCATTTCACTACACTGTCACTGCAATTTAATGTTCCTCACAACTTGACGAACCAATGGAGAGGAATGTAAATCCTGTTAACATTAAGGTCATTAGAAGGAGAAGAAGCTCTGATTATGGAAAGATAAATTGGCCTTCCCTTCCAATGAAATTGTTTGCAGTGATTTAGGGAAACTGCACAAAACCTAAATCTGCATGGCCGAACAGTGATTATATAGTCTTCCTCACAAATAAAGCCAATGGGCACACATAGGAAATTAGTTGACACAAAAACCAGAGTACACCAAAAACAACTATAAGAAATACTTTGTTAAAAATTCAATTTCAAAAGACAAGTAACTTATTCTAATATAAAAACAAAACAAAAATCTTGATACTAGCAACATATGTTTAATTCATTAACAACAAAGGACATCAAGCAGCACACACACACACACACACACACACACACACACACACACACACACACACACACACACACACACAAAACTTCCAGAGGTTGCCAGAAAAACTAAAATTACACAAAACCATAGAATACCACAGAATAAATTAGAAGTGAAACGGTGTAATACACAATAGGTAACATTATTTCTAAACAAACTTAAAAGCTACACCCTAGTAACACTGACTTGATTCTGTCAAAGACAAAATTAAGACATTTGTTTATATATCATTAAATATTAATAGGAAAAATAGTTAACTGGCCACCTACAAAAGACAATGTGAAATTCACAAATATAACCATTACCAATTACTTCAACACCGAATTTACATTCTAACATCCGAAAAATATAAAAGCACAACTACATGTTAATGCGTACACTTCATTTAGGGAACCACAGCTACTGATAAAAAGCAGACACTGAAAGGCTGTACCTTTCGAAAAACCAAATCTTCATTGCCTTCTGAGGTGAATGCATCTCGTCTTACAGCTGAAGGAGGGATCCAGCGCCGATTTACGGAGTGGGTGCGAGAATCGTCCCTGAAACAAGGCCAAATGTTATGAGTAGTCTACAGATTGTACAGTAGGCCCTACTGGTATCATTTATGATACGGAAAAAAGGGCCTCTACCTATTCCGATAGAACACTCACCTTCCTCCTGAGACACGAGAAGCACCCCCCGGTCCTCTAGGGCCGTCCGTTGTTGCTTGTTTGTTAGCCCCCCGGACAATAAATAATTAAGAGCCTTGGGTGAAATGGGGTTGGGGTGCTGAAACAAATAATTGTATATTTACCCTACGTATAACTACAGGTCAAATATAATAAAACATTTACATAAACCCTAACACTCTTGTGCTTTCGCAGAAGCCAGCAAATCAGAAGATATGAGTCATTAAAATGGCGTAAATTACTGTACGGGGACAAGGGACCCTTGCGAGTAATGACGGATCAGACGTCCGCCATCTTCACCTTTTTACGCACACTTTCCTAGTACATAAACCATGAACTCACCAGGTAAATGAAACACTTATACTGTCCTTTGTACGTGCAACTTCGATTTAAAAATAAAATGTCCTCACACTCCCTTCTCGAAAACTGACGTTAGCACCACACGATTCAAGATGGCCTTAAAACAGAACTGTGCAAAATCACTTGACAAAAAGTTGAAACTTATTAAGAGGTCCGTTCCAGTAAGTCACCAAATAAACTGAAGACTTTATAAACGCTCGTTTAACACTGCAGTAACCTCCTACACACTTGTCTTTAACAACTGTCAGCAATGTTCTAGCTGTTTCTTCCTAGCAAGGCACTTCAACGGAAGCCTGGGAAAAGTCCGTGCGTTCACCCTTGTAGTCCCCACCACCACACTACACGTGCTTGGGACGCATCATTTGTCAATTAAAGAGCACTACGCTACGTAGTGCAACAAAACTGAAAATCCAGAGCTTCATATTCTTAATTAAAAGCGCAATATCCAACGTTTATTTTAATTTGGATCTTATACATGCAATGCGATTCTCACTATGAAAGAATAATATTCTACGGGTTACACCAACTACCTTCAAGTGATTTGACATTTGCAGAGCTAAAAACGCCCACCTTGCAAGATCTTCCGTTGCATACACAAAGAAGGGGTAACCCGTACGATATTTTCAACGGAAAGGAAATAAAATTAGTTTTCTTCAATAAAGCCTCCAGTGCCATAACTTCATACGCTTGAAAGAGAAATAACATCACTCGTAATACCTGAAGCCCGAGGAATACTGTTATCCAGAATGTGTAGTCTCTAAATGAAGGGTTCAAGACTTAATACATAGAAACCATTTGCAAATATGACGACACAGATGTAGGTCGCATTCGCCTTCACAGGAAGGTCAGCTGTTCTCTGACGTTTCCAATCCAAGGACTGTGTAACCTTAAGTTTCAACACGTCAAAACTACATATGACAATTTCCGAGAACTGCAATGTGTTTGCTTATCTTATCAGACAAAAAAAGTTGCTAGACTTTGGGATACATGATAAACTAGCATAATTTAGTTCCTAAATTTTGTTAAAATGATCAAACTTCATATTGTCATTTACGAGCAAGCTTTCAAACTATTTTTATCCTTTGTGCTAGCAACTGCTTCCATTTATATGGAAACAGCGAACGACACAATGAAAAGGAAATATTTTACGCGAATTTCAAAATGGCAAACATTTACTCTTCAAACTGATTTCAACATTACACATTTAGTTCGAAGTGTAAATCTACCTGTACCCTCGAAGCACAAGACATGTGTTACAAACAATTCTATGGGACAAAAATCAGCTACCAAGAGCAATTTCATCCACGTTATTTTACCTCGGGTGTACACAGCAGAAATCGTACTCATCGAACGACTCACAATATTCTCTAATTTATTTATTGCGGGGGAAATTCCTTACCAATCATAAACTAGCACACAGACAAATGTCTCGTACACTTACTGAAAGATAAAGAGAGAAACCAACGTCTTTAAGTTAAATACAATTTGAAGTTTTACTACTACTATACTCACGGGCCAACGGTTTTTGTGTGGACTGCACGCAGCAATCAATTGAGAATTTTCTCTCTGCACTTACTTCCGGTCGAGTCAAATGCGCAGCAAAGTGTTTTGGTGTCTTGTTATAATCAGTCACTATCATTTAATTTTACGAACAATTGAAAATGTAAATGTGAAAATCTCTTACACTTTGGTAGCTATTTACCATGCTAGATTAGACGTCCAATTGACACACGTGGCTCTTCTGCATGGTGAGAAACTAATGGCCACTGGAACTGGACAAGGATGTCGAGTCGCATATTGCGAAACGAGATGAGAATCATATCAGAGCCTTAATTGACAGGGCATCGTAGATATGTTGGCTACCGAGTTGGTAGTTCACTCATAACTTTCATGTCTGTGCAAGCAGCATTGACACCGAGACATTTTAAATTTGCGCGCTGATATTTCTACGATCGTGTTAGGAAGCACCTAATGACCCGCCGATACTTCTGCAATTGTGTTGGGGGAGGGGGGGGGGGCAGCGGCACATTGAAGGATGGCAACAGAAACATAGAACTCGGGCAGTGGGTGTCCCCCCCCCCCCCTCTCTCTCACTCTCTCTCTCTCTCTCTCTCTCTCTCTCTCTCTCTCTCTCTCTCTCTCAGCTGAGTGAATGTAGTGCTTCTCTCAGTAATGTTACATGTGATCTCTGCAACTAAGAAAATTTTGATGAACACTATCTCATAATAATAGCAGAGAGGGTGCTCGAAATACTTATTAAAAAAAAAAAAAACTGTTACAAAGGTGACAAAGGCATCACCAGGTGATGTCAAAATGATTTCACACACCAATGTGAACACTGTGACACTGATTGCTTTGTCACCCCTCCCCTTGCCACTACCAGGGCTGAATTGTCATGTACAAAATGTGAAAGATGATCTTCAAATATCATTGTGTCAAACATGCCATTCCCTGCATATGAAACTGATTGATGCATTATTACTAAATGGGCAACATCACAGTTCCATGGCTTCCATTTAACTTCAGCAGGGAAAAGACTGCTTGTTACCAGGGCAGCACCTGCCCAATCCCAGTAATAACACACATAGAACACTTGCCTTTATTATGTTAATGGGAAGAAAACCAAATAGTAAATGAATTGTACATCTTTAAAAGAGCAGCAGTCCATGATTTGATGATTTTGAGTTGATAATTATGTAACTGCACAAACCTACATTAAAAGGATATCAGTGAACATCCTACACAATTCTGAAAAACAATGTTATTTTTATAGGGGCATCATGACAAATGCACTACTACAAGTAAAGAGTCACCAGCCATGACTCTTACCCCTTTGAAGCTAAACTTAGCTAGCAGCACTTTCAATGTATGCTGCATATACAATGCAAAAACTGATACGAGCATGGTATACGCCTGTCACAAGGGTGCAGGCAAGAAGAGTGCAAATTAAATGTGCTCATTTATAAATGACGATACAATATACCACAAGAATACACCCACTCCGTCTTCAGGCCACGAGTGGCCTACTGGAACCATCCGACTGCCGTGTCATCCTCAGTGGAGGATGCAGATAGGAGGGGCATGGGGTCAGCACACCGCTCTCCCGGTCGTTATGACGGTATTCCTGGTCGAAGCCGCTACTATTTGGTCGAGTAGCTACTCAATTGGCATCACGAGGCTGAGTGCACCCTGAAAAATGGCAACAGCATATGGCGGCCTGGGTGGTCGCCCATCCAAGTGCCGGCCACGCCCGACAGCGCTTCACTTCGGTGATCTCACGGGAACCGGTGTATCCACTGCGGCAAGGCCGTTGCCGCTCAGACTACTGCTCAGCTCGTAATAAGAGACACTTAGCAGATTCCTATTGTACCTAAGCAATTCTAAGCTTCAACAGTATTTTTCAGTGAGAGAACACAGCCATAAGGATTTTGATATTATACAAAGGAAACTAAGTAAATAGGGTGGACTGTTTACCATGCATTATGTCTCAGAGATGATTCTTACAAGTTCAAAACCAAGTAAGTTTCTCGTTAGAGAGATCGCTGCTTCTGAAATACTAGACTGAAGTCACGGTAGCAGGCAAATTTAAGGGAGACAAGAACTTCTGAAGGAACTCAAAATATTGGAAGACAAAGGAAGGAAACATTCCTACTGGTACTTTTTCATATTCTGTTTTTATACCACAAGAAGGGCTTGTATCACAGCTTCCACAGTGAAGAATACTGTGCAAAAAAAAAAAAAAAAAAAAAAAAAAAAAAAAAAAAAAAAAGTCTTATCCTGCTGAAAGGATTTCATTTGTCCAATACACTCAAGGACTTCGGAAGACTCCAATGTTATCTGCCTGACAAACAGCTACCTTTCCATGCAGAAATTTTGAAGTGGCCAATAAAGAATGACAGCCAAGATGACGATGACATGTGAATGAACTTTCAAATACTGATTATTGTTGTGGAATGATGCATTAGTACCATGAAATGTAGAACTGCACTTGTTAAATTGTATACAATTAAGATAAAGTTAATGTGAATAAAATGGTGTGTGCAATTTCAGTATCTTTTACATATATTTTTTTAAGAGGTAAGTTTCCACCTTTTAATGATTAACTGCATTACCAAAATATAACATTACAAAATCAATCCCTCGTCTAGCAAGAAGTAGAAAGATATACTGGGTGTCTCAAATCCTTTGAGTCTAATTGAAACAGGTTTTGGTGGGTCCTCAACCTATTGTACTGAGATAAGGAACCAATGGTCAGAAATGAGTATTATTTTGTGTTATGCACATACACTGTGTACACTTCATAACAACAACATAGCTCACAGTAACTGTTCACAGCAACAACTGCCAGTCTCAATGCCCGCATGGCAATGAAACACGCAATTCTACTGCACTTTTGCAAAGATCCTGGGTGTCTGTTGTACACTGGACTGGTAGTGGGTGATAAGCAGCTTACACCCCTGACCACCGAACAGTCGTATCACACACAACTTAGCTTATAGCACGCTTGTCATGTGATGACTGCAAGCATCACTCTGGTGCATTAACCTGTGCTGCAAACACACCACTATCCCTGGTGTCAGGTGTCCATTGCATCAGACAGCCTGTGAGGTGTGTTACTGTGAACAGTGCATGACACATAGCCACAGGTAGAACATTACTTGTCACAAAAGTTGGCAGACATGCATTTAATGTATGGTGTGGCAGGATGTAATGCCAGTAAATCAGCATTAATGTATACGGAGGGCTTTTTGAACAGGCATCATCCTTAGTGGAAGAAGTTTATCTCTATGTATACCAACTTGTGAGAGATGGGGTCATTTGCTCCACAGAGAGTTGGCCAAGGTTCCTGCGAAAGACATATCCAGACACCCAACTTTGAGGAGATGGTGTTGGATCGTGTGGCCGACCATCCAGCAATAAGCACCCAACAACTTGCCATGAAACACTCACTTCAAAGGAAACAATGTGCACAGTACTGGTGGAACAAGTATTACACCCATATCATAAAGAAGATGAGCAAGCACTGGGACCAACAGATTTTGAGTCCCGTGTTCACTTCTGTAAATGGATTATGCACCACAGTGCTGTAGTACCAAGCTTTGTACAGTCTGTATTGTTCAAGATGAGCCCTCATTTACTTGTAATGCTGTTCTCAACAGCCGCATCAGCAGTGTATGAAATGAGGACAATCTCTGCATCCCTATCTCAATATAATTAGCTGCGGACCCTCTATCACCTGTTTCAATTTGACCCACAAGGCTTGGAACATCCTGTATATGTCCAACAAAATAGATAAAAAAGCAGTAGGTCATATCTCTGAGGAATGTGAAAATTTTAGGACAGGACAGGAAGAGGTAGAAGAACTAAGGCTCAGGTTTAAAAGAATAGTTGACCACGTACTGGATAGATATGAATGAGGTATCTCAAACAGAATGGATTCCTCCATGTCAATCATCATGTATTCTGAAAACACCGATCATGTGGAGCCCAACTTGAACTTTTCTCACATGACATACAGAAAACTTTGGGTCAAAGCTGTCAAGTAGATGCAGTATTTCTTGATTTTGAGAAAGCATCTGACTCTGTACCGCACCTATGCGTATTATCAAAAGTGCAATCACATGGGGTATCAAGTAAAATTTGTGACTTGGTCTGAGGACTTTTGGTAGGGAGGACACAAAAAGGTATCTTGGCTGGAGAGTCATCAACACATGTAGAAGTAACTTGGAAGTGTGTTCGGACCCTTGAGGATCATGTTGTGTATTAATAATATTGTGCACAATGTTAATAGTAACCTAAAACTGTATAGCTGCCCAGTGGCGGACAGTTTCTGCCAATGCATTATGACTAGAACTCTTGCACTGATTGGCCCAACTGCATATTATGTATTACCAAATACTATAATTTCATACACTGAAGATGGGATTTTAAAATCTTGAAACAGGTCATGGTTTAAACAAATATTAGTAAAACTGAAGTGGGTCTCTCTAAATAAAGTAATTGTGCCTCTCAGTTGTGAGTGTCCTACACACCAAATTTTGTGCATCTGCAATGAAGTACTGACTGAAAGAAGCTGCATAAATATTCAGATCTTGATAGGATTTCAATGTGGTGCAAAGATTGGCAACTTGCTTTTAATGTTCAAAAAGTAAAATTGAGCACTTCATTAAAAAATAAACAAATAAAAAAAAGCAAACATAGTATCCTATGACTACAGTATCGACAAATAAGAGTTGGAGCTGGTCAACTCATACAAATACTTAGGTGTAACAATTTGTAGGGATAAAAAATGGTACCGATCACATAGGCTCAGTAATATGTAAAGCAGGTGGCAGACTTTGGTTCATTGGTTGAACACCAGGGAAATGCAATCAGTCGTACAACTCATTCTAGAATATGCCTCAAATTGTGGGACATATACCAAATAGGATTAACAGAGGATATTGAATGTATACAGAGAATGGCAGCACGAATTGTCATTGGTTTGTTTGCTCCATGGGAGAGTGTCACAAGATGGTGAAGAAACTGAATTGGTCATTTCCTGAAGAAAGTCTACTTACAAAAGTTTGAATAACCGGCCTTACTAGATTAATTACAGTAAGCAGAAGATGCATTTAAACAATCATTCTTCCCACACTACGTACATAAAACGATTAGGTAAAAACCGTAATAACTGGTATAATGGACTTACCCTACGTCATGCACTTGACAGTGGTCTGCAGAGTGTAGATGCAGATATAAAGTTATTACACAATTTAAACATTTTTTCTCAGTTTCCCAGTGTATATTGGCTGACTAAGGCCCCTTTAAAAATATAGAATTAAAATGTGCTACTTAACAAGAATAATGTATCTGCTGTAAAAACTTAAAAGCAAGGAAAGTTAATAATGCAACAGATAACCTCTAGTGATAAAAATATGTCATCATATACTTAAAACAAGCTCCTGCATGTATGTCAAGCAACAAGGGACATAAATGCAAGAACTGCTGACAATCTGTTTAACTGATCGTGACCTAGAAGCTACATAAAGTAATCAGTACATAGTTCTAGATAGTTCTTACTACAGTAGGACTAATTTAAGACAAGGAGGGTGTGACAGGAGGGGGTTTGTCAGTTTAAATGCATGACACTCTTTGGTCACAGATAGTAGATATAGCTCTACTGCTATAACATTTTGAATACTGTGCCACAGAATTAAAAGTGAAAACTCACTGTTTCGTAATTATAACAGTTTCCAAGTTACCTACATGAAATATTCGAGAGTACTTTCCTCAGCAAGAAACCATTATTGTAAAACTTTATAGAAATGACAGTAAGATTACAATATGTGGAGAATGAACATTGATTTTCTTTCAAATAACAACAATTATAAACAACTGGACTAATTACTGGCCACTTGCAACTTACTCTCTCTGATAACACTTACTACAATAGCATGTGGCTTAAGTAAGATCACTATTGATAATCTGTTTCTGAACATAACATGTTATAGTGAAGTAAAAACACAAACTATAATAAATGATCTGTCTGATCAAGTTGGTGACAACATTAAATCTTGTCAGCAGAACAGCAGTAAATGATCATACCGAAGTTAAACAAATTAGAACAATAAATGGTAGATCTACTAGTCTGCTTGGGAATAGCTTACATCAGAAGCAATGGAAAGAAATTTACCAGGCTGATACAGTTGCCATGAAGTGATTGGCTCAGGCTGGTGAGTGAGTGCTGCAGACTGCTCTGGGTCTCTGCTGCAAGCCACAATAAGAGGTGGGGGTCGTTATCCAGTGGACCAGTGAGCAGATGCAACCTGGAATTCCCATGATAGGTAAGCTGTACTGCCACATGCCTGTGAATGCCAAGGCAATATGACCAACTTCTGACTGTGCAAAAACTAATGCCTTTGAATATTCACTGAAACCACGAAAATAACTTCCAGACATTCTACAGAAAATCTGACAAAAAAGTGTTGAAATCATAACAAGACAAATGCAATAAAACTATTACTACATCTATAAAATAAATCTCAACGAAATCATTAACATTTATGTGTAAAATTTTTTGTAACAAAATCCTGCCTTTTGTGTCTCTTCTCTAAAGAGTATATTCTCTTATGGTATCTATTATGTCCATTCTAATTCTGATATTTTCC
This sequence comes from Schistocerca nitens, assembly GCF_023898315.1. Taxonomy (NCBI): domain Eukaryota; kingdom Metazoa; phylum Arthropoda; class Insecta; order Orthoptera; family Acrididae; genus Schistocerca; species Schistocerca nitens. The sequence continues at coordinate 692,922,039 of NC_064617.1, forward strand.
ACATCTTTGTCAATGTCAGTGAACCATGTAGGTTTGGATTTGTAGCTGTTTAGTAAGTTGAAGATTTGCTTGGTTAGTCTGTTACTATCCATTCAGTACATGTGTCTACAAAACTTCTTTTCCCTGCTACATCAATGAGCTTTTCCAGTTTCAAATAGAGCTCTCGTGTTTGATCTTTATTTGTATTCCATATTACTATTACTTCTAGCTCACAGTATTTTCCTTTGAATTCTTCTTTCAACTTATTCCAGTTTCTCAAGATCCCAAATTTCATTAGTTTAAGAATTTCTGCTGCATACAGTGTTAGGTTACCACTATTTGTTGGTGTCTTAGTTTTGTGTACCAGGACAATTTTTTTGTTACATAAGATTTTTTTGTTATTTGGAATGCCCTTTCCATTTCCTATGGCTATCTTTTCTTTTGTATTGCTTGTCATCCATTCTTCCAGGTATTTAAAACAGTGTGTTTTTTAAGATTTGGAGGAGCATCACTGATACTTATACTTTTTTAATTCTCTCACTACCTTCCCTAATGCACAGCTGGATAGTAGGGGTGATGAACCATCTTCCTATTTTAGTACTGATTTTACTCCAAAAGTTTTTGACAGTTCCCCCATAAGTTTTACCTTCAATACTGTGTATGTTATAGTTTCTTTAATTATTACTGCTGCTTTATTGTCAAGTCAGAATTCCTCTATAATGGTGATTAGTGCATTTCTATCAGTTGACTCATACACCTTTCAAAAATCTACAGAAGTTATCACATACTTTAAATATCCGATTTTTCTCATTTCTATTATGTTCTTTGGATTTAATCTTTTTTAATGTATTAATCCTAACATCCAGCCTGATGGTAAATTGTTTATTTTTCCAAATTTCATTAATGATTTCTGTTAGAAAATTTTGTCACTATAATGTTTCCACAATACAGCAACTATATTGTCTTTTCCTTATGCTTTGTTATTTTCAAGCTGTTTTGTGATTTCTTTTTTTATTTCCTCTACTGTTGGTGGCTTAAAGAGTCTGGCCGTATTTGGATTACGTCAGTATTTTGGTGGATTGCAGTTGTGTAGTTCTTTGAAGTAGCCCGCAAGTAATCCTACAGTTCTCAGTGTTGTTATATGCAGCCTTCTGTCTTTTTGGACCTTTTAACTGTAAACGTGGTGCTTGGAACCAGCAGAGTGGAGTTATTTATCTTACTATCAAACAGATATGAAAATCATTATAAATAATTTATTTAATATGGTATTTATGAAGATAGTGCCAATGTCCTACTATTACAATTTGTTTACATTTGTTCAGAAGAATTTTAATAAGATAATGTTTGTAAGATGGCTGAATATTATAGTATGGCAGCAGCAAGCTGAATAATAATGGTAGTTTGTCTAGCTCTTCTCTTCCATTTTAATATGTATAAAATATAAATCAAAGTTGATTGTTATGCAGTGTTTAGCATATAATAAAGTAACGTCTGTCTGCAAATTGCCTAAGTATGTTTGAAATATCTAAAGATTATAAAGTATGTGCTTTGAATTGTGGCCTGATTCCAAATGTTCACTTGACTATAGTAGTTGGTCAAATGGCACAAGTTTTAATAAGACAGTAAAGCATGATTAATGGTCTTTTGATGTTTGTATCTAACTAGATAAGGTCACAGATAATGTTTGCCTGGCTAGTGAGCAACATGTCTATAAGCAGTAAACAGGATTATTTCAACATGCTTCTATTCAAGACTTCGAGAATAATCGGGATTACAGCTTGATAATAAATTCAACTGGGAGAAGCACACCACAGAACTGCTTAAGTGTCTTAACAAGTCTCTATTTTCAATGCGAATTGTGTCAGACATAGGGGATATAAAAATGAAAAACCTGGCATACTATGCTTACTTTCATTCCATAATGTCATATGGGATTATTTTTTGTGATAATTCATCAAGCCAAGCTAAAGTTTTCCGGGCACAAAAACATGCAGTAAGAGTCATATGTATTGTGACCTCAAGAACATCCTGCCAGACGCCTGTTTAGTGAACTAGGGATACTAACTACTGCTTCCCAATATATTTATTCCTTAATGAGATTTGTCATTAAAAATATATCACTTTTTCAAACCAACAGCTCAATTCATGGAATCAATACTAGAAATAAGAATAATCTTCACAAAGATTTAAAGTCACTTAGTCTTGAACAAAAAGGTGTGCATTATTCAGGAACACACATTTTCAATAACTTGCCAGCAGCCATAAAAAGCTTAACAACCAATGAAATTCAGTTTAAGAGAAGCCTAAAGGATTTATTGGTGGCCAACTCCTTCTACTCCATTGATGAATTTCTCAGTAAAACCAACTGATTTGTATATGTCTGTGTGTGTATGTGTGTAAGTACAATCTAACTTCTACACCATTTCAGTGCAGTAATGTGTTCATTGTAAATAAGTATTATAGTAGTTGTATTACACATTTATTGCCTTATAAATAAATAAATAAACTTTTATTTTAAATTCAGTGCATTAGTATTCGTAAAATGATTCTTTCATATTGTGTTCATTAAAAAATGATGATCATTCCACTCGGGACCTATGGAATGGCACATTAGCTTATTTGTTTTAGTTGTAAATATTTGTTATGTATTGTAGTTTTTCTGACATGTTCTACATCCTGGAGGACCTCCTCACTAAGGATCAAATGGAATGAAAGTTAATCTAATCTAATCTAATCAGAACAGAGAGTGATAGCACAGCTATCAATGACTGTATTGTATTGTATTGTATTTTTTATTGGTCCTGTTGTCTCCATAGCAGCTTATGCATAAGACATTGGACAAGTCAAGTTATAAATATACAGGCTGAAAGTCATTACAAGGCATACATATTTAAGGTTACAATAATACAATTTACACATAAGTATTTATATAACACATTTCATAAATTTAAATATTGTTCAATGGAGTAAAAGCAGTGATGCTGTAAATATGACTTAAGAGATTTTCCAAATGTATTGACCTCAGTGATAGCTTTTATGTTTTCAGGAAGTTTGTTATAAAGCTTAACTCCCATGTGAAAAGTACCTTTTTGGCACAGTGCTGTGCTGATTTGAGTCATATGTAAGTTTCTGTTTTGTCTGGTAAAGTGCTCATGTATATCACAGTTTTTTTGCAGTCTCCGGTCCTAGCCTATTACATTTAATTTAAAGAACAGAAGGGTTTCCATAATGTATACACATGGTAATGGAGGAATACCAGATTTCTTAAACAGGGGTTTACAAGAGTCTCTAGGGTTGCACCCAAACAAGATTCTAATGGCCCTTTTTTGTAGTTTCAAAGTGAGTTCTATAATAGAAAAAATGGTTATTGTATATAGTCTTCAAAGAACTTATTGACCTTTATAAAAATTTTATTCAGTTTGAGGAATCTAGGTGCACTGCACGATACCTTTGGCTTACATTTGTCATTGCCTACCAATGCTGTGCTGTGCTGGATCACTTAATTGATCCAAACTGCTTATTGTGTTCAAATACCAGCCTGCATAAGGCCATAATTTGAGTTTTATTTGAATAAACTTCATTTACTCATGTATTTTATACAATTTTCACTGACTGTCAGCTAAGTGTGCCTTATGAATAATCTGTGCTTCTACGGGGTGTTACAAAAAGGTACAGCCAAACTTTCAGGAAACATTCCTCACACACAAAGAAAGAAAATATGTTATGTGGACATGTGTCCGGAAACGCTTACTTTCCATGTTAGAGCTCATTTTATTACTTCTCTTTAAATCACATTAATCATGGAATGGAAACACACAGCAACAGAACGTACCAGCGTGACTTCAAACACTTTGTTACAGGAAATGTTCAAAATGTCCTCCGTTAGCGAGGATACGTGCATCCACCCTCCGTCGCATGGAATCCCTGATGCGCTGATGCAGCCCTGGAGAATGGCGTATTGTATCACAGCCGTCCACAATACGAGCACGAAGAGTCTCTACATTTGGTACCGGGGTTGCGTAGACAAGAGCTTTCAAATGCCCCCATAAATGAAAGTCAAGAGGGTTGAGGTCAGGAGAGCGTGGAGGCCATGGAATTGGTCCGCCTCTACCAATCCATCGGTTACCAAATCTGTTGTTGAGAAGCGTGCGAACACTTCGATTGAAATGTGCAGGAGCTCCATCGTGCATGAACCACATGTTGTGTCGTACTTGTAAAGGCATATGTTCTAGCAGCACAGGTAGAGTATCCCGTATGAAATCATGATAACGTGCTCCATTGAGCTTAGGTTGAAGAACATGGGGACCAATCAAGACATCACCAACAATGCCTGCCCAAACGTTCACAGAAAATCTGTGTTGTTGACGTGATTGCACAATTGCGTGCGGATTCTCGTCAGCCCACACATGTTGATTGTGAAAATTTACAATTTGATCACGTTGTAATGAAGCCTCATCCGTAAAGAGAACATTTGCACTGAAATGAGGATTGACACATTGTTGGATGAACCATTCGCAGAAGTGTACCTGTGGAGGCCAATCGGCTGCTGATAGTGCCTGCACACACTGTACATGGTACGGAAACAACTGGTTCTCCCGTAGCACTCTCCATACAGTGACGTGGTCAACGTTACCTTGTACAGCAGCAACTTCTCTGACGCTGACATTAGGGTTATCGTCAACTGCACGAAGAATTGCCTCATCCATTGCAGGTGTCCTCGTCGTTCTAGCTCTTCCCCAGTCGCGAGTCATAGGCTGGAATGATCCGTGCTCCCTCAGACGCCGATCAATTGCTTCGAACGTCTTCCTGTCGGGACACCTTCGTTCTGGTGTCTTGATACAAACGTACTGCGCCATGGCTATTTCCCCATGCTAATCCATACATCAAATGGGCATCTGCCAACTCCGCATTTGTAAACATTGCACTGACTGCAAAACCACGTTCGTGATGAACACTAACCTGTTGATGCTACATACTGATGTGCTTGATGCTAGTATTGTAGGGCTATGAGTCGCCATGTCAACACAAGCACCGAAGTCAACATTACCTTCCTTCAATTGGACCAACTGACAGTGAATCGAGGAAGTACAGTACATACTGACGAAACTAAAATGAGCTCTAACATGGAAATTAAGCATTTCCGGACACATGTCCACATAACATCTTTTCTTTATTTGTGTGTGAGGAATGTTTCCTGAAAGTTTGGCCGTACCTTTTTGTAACACCCTGCATAAGGGTTTAAAGCAAGAGTGCACCGTAACACCCCTAATTTCAGATGAGTCACATGCAAGTTTAAGTCGTGTACTTGCCCTCTGGCTGCTAGGTACCAACAAATCAATCTTGACTGGTGATTAATTTCACAATATTTATCAGTTACCAAACACCCATAGTGAAGTTGCAATTCGTTCCTAGATTTATTTCAGGGTCAAAAGTCAAAAGTGCAGAAGCAGCAGCAGTAGTAGTAGCAGCAGATAGCTGTCTGTGGGTGCATATTCACTGTGGGAGTAGGCAGCCGTATACATGATACTCCATGGGTCTACACCAATTTGTTCCATCACATTTTCATGCCACAGTCTCTGCGTAACAAATTTTATATTACCACACTTTCGTGTCACAGTTTCACAGGACAACTGCAACCATCCTATCGCCTATCAACGCTGCAGTTGTTACAGGGTTGCTGCATCTGTGCCTTTATCGGTTCCTGCCTCAGTTTTGTTGAGTCACTGCATCCCTGCCACCACCTGCCCACATTGCAGTTGGTGTGCAGGGCTGCCATGATCATTCTGTCACATGTCCACATTACAACTGTTGCAGGGCCATCACATCACTGCTGCAGCCTGTCCATGCAGCAATTGTTGCAGGACCGCTGTAGTCACATCAACGTCTACCCACGGTGCAGTTTTCGCTGGGCCACCACATCTGTGCTGCTGCCTGTCCACATTGCCGTTGTAAGACTTCTGCATCTGTGCTGATGTCTGTCTTGGCCTCAATTCTGTCACACTTATCCACACCACTAACTGACCAGACGACAGCAGTCACAGGACCATCTTGTCCATGCCAACATCTGTCCGAGCCACAGCGACTCAGCGCTGTCGTGACTATCAGTGTCACTACTTGACTATACTGCAGCCATCGCAGGACTGCCCTACTGCACTGACATCTGAGTAGCAGTGACTCTCTACTGCCACATCCATGCAGTGCTGCTTCCATGCTGCTGACTCCTTGTTGCATTGCCTCTGTGCCACAGCATCTCAAGGCTACCACCTACATGCTGTGTCACCTCTGTGCCGCCACCTTTGTTTTGCAACATTTTCGTGTCCCTATACCTATACAGTCTCGCCTCCACACTGCTGCATCTCTGCACCACATGATCTCTGCTTCTGAGCCATAAGGTCTCTGGGCTGCCGCTTCTAAGCCACGTCATCTCCACACTACTGCTTCCACACGACAGCTTCTCCGTGTCACCGCTTCTTTACCACATCGACTGCAGCTTTATGGCTCCTCACCCATTCAGCTATACACACCACATTGTCTCTGTCTCCATTCCACAGCAGTCTCCATTCCACTGCATTTGTGCCATACCATTATCTGCATGATGCAGCATCTCCGTGCCGCCGCCCCCACGCTCCAGCTTTTCTGTTGTTGTCACTTCCATGGTGCGTTATCTCTGGGCCGCAATGCCTCCTCACTGCAGGCGGTGACATCAGGCAATTCCAAGGCACATCACACAATAACAATGATTGAGAGAATTTTAAGTGCCGCAGCAATTGTTCTTCTTTTTTTGTGTTTGAATTGTCTGCCACGGCTGACGAAAACAAAAGATTGCCAAGTGATCATGGATTGTATATAGTGAAACAGGGAGCCCTAAAAGCCAGATAGAAGTAGGTTTTGAGAAGCAGTGATAAAGGAAGATCAATCCACAGTTCTTTTGAATGCTCTGAGATGTGTATTAATTGGGAAATGCGACCAATTTGGGGAATATGCATTCAAAATTAACAGCAGAAATGGAATGTCTGAAACCAGAACACAGATTCAGAATAAATTTGAGATTATTGTTATACTGGTTGGGGAAGATCAGGGAAGGGTTGATGGGTTAGAGAAAGGATTAGTAGCTAAAACAGAAGCTGTGCAAATTTTCTTGTGGGGCAGATTCAGCACAAAAACAAAAGTGTAAAATGTATAAATAACAAACAGATGTAGGATTCAGGTCAGTCAAGATAGAATTTTCTGAATGCCACAAAGGGAAAAATAGTAATATAAAACAATTAGAAGGGGAAATAAATATTTAAATATATTTAATAATGTAGCAGCTGGATATGTAATTTAATGTTATGACATCCTGTGGGGCAAGGGTTCAATACCAAATCCTTTGGTGGAAAAAATAGGTTGTTCTTGTTGTGGTCTTCAGTCCTGAGACTGGTTTGATGCAGCTCTCCATGTTACTCTATCCTGTGCAAGCTTCTTCATCTCCCAGTACCTACTGCAACCTACATCCTTCTGAATCTGCTTAGCGTATTGATCTCTTGGTCTCCCTCTACGATTTTTACCCTCCACGCTGCCCTCCAATGCTAAATTTGTGATCCCTTGATGCCTCAAAACATGTCCTACCAACCGATCCCTTCTTCTAGTCAAGTTGTGCCACAAACTTCTCTTCTCCCCAATCCTATTCAATACCTCCTCATTAGTTACGTGATCTACCCACCCTATCTTCAGCATTCTTCTGTAGCACCACATTTCGAAAGCTTCTATTCTCTTCTTGTCCAAACTGGTTATCGTCCATGTTTCACTTCCATACATGGCTACACTCCATACAAATACTTTCAGAAACGACTTCCTGACACTTAAATCTATACTCGATGTTAACAAATTTCTCTTCTTCAGAAACAATTTCCTTGCCATTGCCAGTCTACATTTTATATCCTCTCTACTTCGACCATCATCAGTTATTTTGCTCCCTAAATAGCAAAACTGCTTTACTACTTTAAGTGTCTCATTTCCCAATCTAATCCCCTCAGCATCACCTGATTTAATTTGACTACATTCCATTATCCTCGTTTTGCTTTTGTTGATGTTCATCTTATATCCTCCTATCAAGACACTGTCCATTCCGTTCAACTGCTCTTCCAAGTCCTTTGCTGTCTCTGACAGAATTACAATGTCATCGGCGAACCTCCAAGTTTTTACTTCTTCTCCATGAATTTTAATACCTACTCCGAATTTTTCTTTTGTTTCCTTTACTGCTTGCTCAATATACAGATTGAATAACATCGGGGAGAGGCTACAACCCTGTCTCACTCCTTTCCCAACCACTGCTTCCCTTTCATGCCCCTCGACTCTTATAACTGCCATCTGGTTTCTGTACAAATTGTAAATAGCCTTTCGCTCCCTGTATTTTACCCCTGCCACCTTCAGAATTTGAAAGAGAGCATTCCAGTTAACGTTGTCAAAAGCTTTCTCTAAGTCTACAAATGCTAGAAACGTAGGTTTGCCCATGCAGTAAATTTCTTGGTTGTATGTAAGGATAATTTGAAGCTGGTATAAGTGAGGTTGCTAAAACTAAATTTATAAAGAGGTTGAAGAAGGGGCTGAAACCTAGGCTAATCAAAATGTTGAGCACTTGTATATTATAATATACTAAAACAAAGGTATTGAAAAAGTATTGGGGACAGGCATAGCGTATGAGATTGCAGAATAATTTGTTGAATGGCCCCAATTACAGAAGTGGGAAGGAAAACATGAAGGAGTTGTGTGTTAGGGAGCTGGATAAATTAATTCATTTGGACATGTCACTGGATGTGCTAAAAGAAATTCAGCTTTGAAAAGCGGGCTGCCAGAAGTCTTGCAATGGGAACTCATCCCGAATCCTGCTGATTGTGTGGAAGAATTTCTCAACTCCCACTGAAAATTTTGGATAGGGTTTTAAGTTGTAGATCAAGATACGTTGAACAAAGAGAGAATAGTAGGAATCAGGGTGGGAGAAATTACAATAATAACAATCTGAATATGCACAGCACTGTCATAAATGGGGAGATACAGAAATGGGCACAATAATCAAGGTAGGGACTGGAGAGAGGTAGCATGAAGAAAATAGAAATTTTGGGGAAGAAGGGGTAATTTTGAGCCAAGAAAAGATAATGACAGGCAAGCAGCAAGGCAAGAGGGACAGTCAGATGCCAATTTTCAAAGCAGACAGTTGGGAAACTAACTGGTGAATCACTTAAGCACCATGAAGGGATTTATAATTAATAAATTAATAGGGCCTTTTATGTCCCAGGATAGTATTCATGGCAGACAATAAAAATTCGTACCAATTCTACATTGGCAGCTTCCAGAAGCCAAACCACTTACGTCACTGACTAGTAGGCTGCCAGCTAGGAGGAAATGCTGAGCTATTGCAGCATGATGGAACCATCGAGCACCCAAGTCTGCAAGTGAAGCATAAGTACGTCATGGAAGCCGAGAGATACTGTCATACTAGTGACAAAGCAGAGTTTCATAAGGAAGGCAAGGTACAATGTAACAATAAGTATTCATGTGCCAAGCCAGCAAAAAAGAGCCTCTGAAAGGTAGCGAGTGAAAACCAGGACACATGATGTCACAGCCATCCCCACTACTACAGACCACACAGGAAGCGCCAACATTAAATACCCCACACTTCTTAACAAATGTCCATTGCTGCGTGCTGATTGTCAACTGCCCAGTACATAGTCTCCACCCTTGTGTCAGCTGCAGCTGCCCAGTGAGAGTGGAAGCTACACAGGTCAACCCTTGGCAAGCTTAGCTGTCTTAGTTTATGAAACCAAAGTCCAGCTGGATGGACGCTGTTGCTGCGAGACAACACTGAAGGGGCGCAGAGGCTGCCATCACCCTGCAGGTCTGCTGGAGGCTTCCTGCATGATCCGAATGCTGTCTGTCATCCGCCATCGAGAGTGGGGCACTGCTGTTGCTCATCCCGTTCCTGAGCAGCTTTAAAGGGGCAGGTAGCAGTGGTGTTACAAACTCCAACACGATAGGGGCAAGAAAACAAAGCACTCTGTAGGAATATGGAGCCATGGGAAGCTGTTGGGATCAAGGACTCTTTGGTTCAGGAGAAAATGAAACCATGGTGAATGTAGACATCCATCAATGTATCTCATATTGGCTACTCACAGAGTGCCATTTTCAGGGAAAGCAACCAAGGATGTATCTGTTTTTATTAGTGATGTAAAGGCTGCCACTGAATTGGGAAAATGGTCAGAAGAAACGGCTTTGAATATGGCTAGATTAAGGTTAGTGGGTGATGCAAAAACATACACTGTGTACCATGAGACCTTCTCGTCTAATGGTGTAACATAGTGCTATCGGAAGCAGGACAATGTTAGGTTCTTTAGGGAAAAACTCAATGGACTATTGCAAAAGCAAGACAATCAGTGGAGTCCTTCTATGACTGAACTTGCAAGTGTATGAACTAATGCAGAATGCAGAGGCTGATAGGGTGATTCTGCGTGAGGCAGAAAATAGGCCTCTGGACGTATTTATAAGAAATATCTGCTGATCTGTCATGGAGGGTCAGAATGGAGAACTCAAGTGACTTATCTGCTGCCATCAGGATTGCTACGCAATTGGGGGTAACTGACACTGCTAAGTGAAGACAGAGTGATTGCAATGTTTTTTTCTTCTTAAGTGAAGTGTTGTAGATGTGGGCACATGGGTCACAACATGGAACAAGGTCATCAGCCTGAATGTTATGAATGAGGGGAGGTGGACCATACAGTGTGTGATTGTCAGAAGAAAGCACGAGACAAGCAACAGGAACAGGGGTGTTTCATCTGTCGGATGGCATACCCATTGGAACATAGAGACTGCATAAACATATGCAGAGATGGAGTGTTGTTTTCTAGGCAAAGTAAATGGTACAGAACATAAATTTCTGGTAGACACAGGGGCTCATGTGTCAGTAGTCAGTCTGAATCTCTAGGGCCCAAAGAGACTGCGATCACCACGGTACAGGTAATGCAGAGTAGGTGATAATGATGTGAAGTCATTGGGGACAACACTGTGCAATTTTAACATGGGAAATAAGTGTTTTCAAGAGCATGTAAAAGTATTGCCATGTGCTGGTGAGGGATAATGTGTAATCCTGAGACTCAACTTTCTTACTAAACTTCACACAAAAATTAACCTTTTGCAGTGCACAGTTGCTTACTGGGCCCTGATCAAAATCCTTCAGTCACTTAGCCTGAGCAGAAAATCAAAGATGACTGTCTATCGAACAGTCATAAGACCAGTGGTAATGTATGGCTCAGAAACATGGACAATGACTGTAGCAGAAGAAGAACTCTTGAGAAGATGGGAGAGGAAAATATTAAGAAAGATTTTTGGAGCCGTGTATGAGGCGGGGCAATGGAGGATAAGGAGAAACAAGGAATTGGAAGAAATGTATAGAAATCCTGATTTGGTGACTGAAATTAAGCGTTACAGGCTGAGATGGCTGGGCCATGTAGAAGGATAAAGCTGTCAAAAAGGTTTAAGGGGCTCCGGAAAGGCTCAAAATCATGAAAAGTTCAATTTTTACTTTTTTGCGTTTTCTGAATCTGCAGACTATTACCTTTTAATAGATATATAATTTATTCAATTCCGAAGACTACAACTATTTTTAAATTTTTTTTGAAATGTGTTCTACATGGGCGTGACCCACTGTGGCGCTGTTAAACTGCTGTCAAATGGTGTTATTATTAACGTCCGTGTTCATCAGGTACATTTTAGTGATGTGAGATAAAGTATGTGTTGTGGCTAACCTGTGATGGTTCAATATATATCGCTGGTGTGATTGTCGATTGTTTCATGTTTATTTACTCTGTCGTTATCTCGAAAATATTCGTAATTAATTCTGTTTCTTGAGTCTGTTTTGTTGAAGTATAATAATGAGTAAAAGTAAAGTTATTAGAAATCTTCTGAAGGCTTTTAAGAAAAGGAGAAGTGTTGGAAAGCCAAAGGTATTTAGAAATATGGGAATGAAGATAGGTTCTAACATGGTACGAGCGATGCTTGCTTTAGACAAGGAGCGCCTTCGGGCTGCAGACAGGGCTGTAAAGAGTCTAGAAATACAAGCAAGAGCAAACAGGAGGAGGAACAAGAGGAAGCTGGAGGAGGAGTTTGCAGAGGATGAAGATAATCCATCCTATGGACCTGGAATGCACTAAAAAGTTAATCCAATCTTTGTCGCTCGATTCCCAAAACTTTTATTTTCTCATACTAATTACATGTTTTCTAAGGATCTTCCAAACATATTTGTTTAAAACTTTCAGTAAATGTTACACAGTACCTTCTGCATAATTTAACACAGCCTTTTTCCAAAAAACTGTATATTTTTGAATATATAAATAAAAAATTGCAAAAAAATGTTGTGAATTTTCATTACAATTGAAAAAAAATCATCTTTAATAACTGAACTAAAATTTTGTAAAATCCCTGTGTTAAGTTGTAGCCCATATTCCAATAAATAATCTGTAAAACGTTCAACTTCCTACCTCAAATACTTTGTGAGGAAAGATGTAATTTATAAGCGTTATTTTAACATTGCAAGTATAGGGCGTTCCGGAGCCCCTTAAACAGGAAATCCAGGTGGCAAAAGGAGCAAAGGGAGAACCCGGAAACAATGGCTGGAGGATGTGGAAAATGATTTGAGAAAGATTGGAGTCAGGAGATGAAGGAAACAAGCAGAAAATCATAAGGATTAGGCTGTGATTATCAGAGGGGCCAAGGCCCTACATGGGCTGTATAGCCAAGGAGTAAGTAAGTGTACAATTGAACTTGGTGGGACATTTTTTCTGCTACGGGCAACACACGAAGTTCACTGATCATGAAAGTAGTAACCAATAAACTGCGGACATAGGCACTAAATATCAATTCACAAAGTACACGGAAGCTGAACTGGGTGTGCATAGATATGGACTACCTCACGATTTATTATATGTTGCAGAGCCTTTGGAAACTAACGAAGAATTGAATAAATCACACTGTTGTGTACAGAGATGTATAGTAAACGTCAGTGGTGTGGATGGAGATTTTATGATTCCGGTCAGTCTTGATAATTTTGGCAGGGATTAAGTGAGTCCTAATTTGGATGTTTTGGAGAAAAAGGACATGGATACGTCACATGGGGACCTCCGTTGCAAGCAAACCGTCAAGGCATCTGCATTATGTGACAAAGTGAAACATTTACAGGTAAATGATAGACAAGCAACGGAAGATTTGTTACTGCAGTTCATGGATTTGTTTAATCCGAGTGGTCCGCTACCAACAACTCCACTCACATGACACAGAATACCAACAGGAAACAATGCTCCAGTGTACAAGAACCCATATCGAGTCCCGAAATGTATGCAACAAATAATGAAAGAATTTATCAACCAGCAGCTGGCTGACAGTTTTATTGAGTATCATGATACTCCCTGAGGGGCACGGGGGCACTCATGATTTTGGTTCCAAAAGAGTCACCAGCTGGAACAAAAAAGAACAGATTTTGTTATGGACATAACAGACTCTCGACAACTTGAGTTAGTATAACCATTTCTCCACCATAGATTTAAAGACTGGACTTCACCAGAAGGTCAACCAAAAACAGCTTTTTTTTGTCCCGGGGGGTCATTTCCAATATCATTGAATGCCATTCGGACTCAAGAATGCACCCACCACCTTTCAGAGATTATTTGATTGTGTACTTAGAGGACTGAAACCAAAACAATGTTTGATCTATCTGGATGACATAATAATAATGTTTTCAGTGGACGTGGAAAGGCATGTACAGTGGTTGGAGGAGGTATTAAAAAAGGCTGGGAACAGCACAACTAGTACTACGCATCAATAAATGTCATTATGCAGCAATGGAAGTAACTTATCTTGGGCAAGTAATTAGCAGGGAAGGTGTGAGAACAGATCCACATTTGGTCTCAGCACTTCAGAATTTTTCATCACCGAAGCAAGTTAAAACAGTTTCAGAGTTTCATTGGTCTCTGTAATTATCACTGTCAATTCCTAAAGGACTTTGCTGAAACTGCCAGAGCTTTGAACCATTTGTTAAAGAAAGGAGCAAGATTTGAATGGTCTACCAAATTTCAGATGACGTTCAACATTTAAAGTGAGCACTGACATTGGACCCATTTTCAATTACTTCCCAATTTTGGAAAAGAATTAATTCAGTTTTGTGATACAAGTAATACGGATCTTGGGATTGCCCTAGAACAGAAAATAGGTGATAAAGAGTGTACTGTAATGTACGCATCCTGACAGTTGAACAACACAGAGCAAAATTACTCCATGGCTGAGAGCCTGAGAGCAAGATTCCAGCAGTAATCTATGGTATTACATACTTCCACTGTTGTTTATATGAGCAAAAGTTAAAGGTAGTGACAGATCACACTGCTCTCAAATGGTTATTACAACTGAAGGATCCTTGCAGCAGCTTCACACGGTGGGCACTCCATCTGAATGAATCTGATTATGACATAAAACACAACACAGAGAAAAGACACGCTTCTGTCAACAGTTTCAGTAGAAAAATTGCAGTTCTACAAACACTGGGCAGGAGCGTTGCTGAAGGCAAAAGATGCAAACTGCTGATGACAGTTAACAATTCAAGTCACAATTTCAGTTTGTGACGCACGATGGCTTGCTGTGTAGAACAACAAAGTGCAGAATTACAAGTGGTAGTACCTGCAGCTTTCCAGAACAAAGTCTTGGCACAAGCACAGGACCATATGCCGTCAGGCCATGGCGGGTGAAGAGCAACAGATGGATGAATTACTGAAAAATTTTGGTGGAGGACTAGAAGACGATGTTGAGCAATATGTCAGGAACTGCGTACCTTGTGCACAATGAGCTAATCTTAGCCACTGAATGATTCCTTTACAATGTCTACTGGAAGCATCTAAACCATTTGAAATGCTTGGGATGGGCATTTCAGGCCCATTTAATAAAACACTAACCGGAAATAAATACATATAGACTATAAATCACCATTTCTCGCATTATATAGTAATGGTTATAATTCCTGACCAAAGAATGAGTACAGTTGCTGAAGTATCAGTAAATAATTGGGTGCTCACATCTGGCATTCTGGACATGCAAATTACTGACCAGGGTACCGATTTCATGTCCAAGCTTATGAAGCAATTGTGTCAATTGCTCCAAATTCACAAGCTCCCAACAAGGCCCTTCCAGCCCAATCCAACGCCAGAACAGAGTTCATCGCATGATTTTGAAGATGTTGAGCAACCATGTTACATCTACATCTACATTTATACTCCGCAAGCCACCCAACGGTGTGTGGCAGAGGGCACTTTACGTGCCACTGTCATTACCTCCCTTTCCTGTTCCAGTCGCGTATGGTTCGCGGGAAGAACGACTGTCTGAAAGCCTCCGTGCGCGCTCTAATCTCTCTAGTTTTACATTCATGATCTCCTCGGGAGGTATAAGTAGAGGGAAGCAATATATTCGATACCTCATCCAGAAACGCACCCTCTCGAAACCTGGCGAGCAAGCTACACCGCGATGCAGAGCGCCTCTCTTGCAGAGTCTGCCACTTGAGTTTATTAAACATCTCCGTAACACTATCACGGTTACCAAATAACCCTGTGACGAAATGCGCCGCTCTTCTTTGGATCTTCTCTATCTCCTCCGTCAACCCGATCTGGTACAGATCCCACACTGATGAGCAATACTCAAGTATAGGTCAAACGAGTGTTTTGTAAGCCACCTCCTTTGTTGATGGACTACATTTTGTAAGCCACCTCCTTTGTTGATGGACTACATTTTCTAAGCACTCTCCCAATGAATCTCAACCTGGTACCCGCCTTACCAACAATTAATTTTATATGATCATTCCACTTCAAATCGTTCCGCACGCATACTCCCAGATATTTTACAGAAGTAACTGCTACCAGTGTTTGCTCCGCTATCATATAGTCATACAATAAAGGATCCTTCTTTCTATGTATTCGCAATACATTACATTTGTCTATGTTAAGGGACAGTTGCCACTCCCTGCACCAAGTGCCTATCCGCTGCAGATCTTCCTGCATTTCGCTACAATTTTCTAATGCTGCAACTTCTCTGTATACTACAGCATCATCCGCAAAAAGCCGCATGGAACTTCCGACACTATCTACTAGGTCATTTATATATATTGTGAAAAGCAATGGTCCCATAACACTCCCCTGTGGCACGCCAGAGGTTACTTTAACATCTGTAGACGTCTCTCCATTGATAACAAGCAGTTAGCAGTAATCAAGCAAAACTGGGATGTACTTTTAAATTTTGTAACTGCCGCATAAATTCTAGTCCGTACAGCAACTGGTCTTTCACCATATGTGGTAAAATTCCATATGTGGTAAAATTTGGGAGAAAAACACTTTCACCTTTCGAAGTGATTACCTTGAAGCTTAGCCCTGTCGAACAAAAAAGAAACAGACGACTGATGACCAGGGTACTCTTAAAATGCCTTACATCCTCAGGCACTGTTGACAGATAAGATTTCAGATGTTGTTTGCCTATTCTGCACTTCAATTTGTTCTTGTGTATATTATTAGGAAGACATTCTGTTTTAATTTGTTCAATTTACAGTATGTTTTAAAGTTTTTTTTCCATTATCGAGGGGATGATACAATATTGTATATGGGGGTGTAGTTTTGTCTGAGTAATCATGCCATCTGAAGGTAGGGGAGATAGTGGTAAAGTTTCCTTTCTCTCAGGTTGCATAGCAAAATGGGTACACGTACTGACCAAAGATGTATTAATACTTTCAGAGCAAAGAGATGGCTACATTCTAATGTCATTGGAAGACCAATAGAGATGCCAGAGGGCAAGTGTTACGATCTGCCCAAGTAGGAGGAAAGAGACTGGTGTACAGGCATGCAACGTCAAGCTATGCCAAGGAAAAACAGAAGTAAATGATGTCATAGGGAAGTGCTAATGCTATATCCACATTTCCAGAAAGTAAGTACCCACTAGTCTACTCAGTTTTTTCAACACAAGTAGTCATAGTAAACTGTTTTGAACATGGAAGACCAAGAAGTATGTATAGAGTGGAATTATGAGATACTGGAATAATAATAACTTATGTTGTACCAGCTCAAGCAGCTGCTAGAAGTTCTGTCTGCCTGAAACTTAACCTTCCTAAATAACATCCTGAATCCAGACATTCTACGCTGACTACACAAACAAGTAGCAAAGCAAAAAGGGAGAATTACAGCCGAACAAATGTTCCAGCCCATACAAGAATACCACTATAGACAACATCATAGTATCACGACTACAAAGGTGACATCTACCAGTGCTGTATGGTTCTAGTTGCCATTTGTGTAATCTACTTCTGCTTTAAATGAAAGTCAGTGAGCTGTTCAGATTTACCTCTGCATGAGATATCCTTTGGTTGGTTGTAAATAAAGCTCAGACATAGAACGGGAATTACTTGTAAACAAATAGATGAACTTACATGTATGTGAATGATTGCTAGATGAAATTGCGTTAGTGAATAAGAAATTATTTCTGCGAAGACCTCCGTTATCATTTTGATATATCAACCACTGAAAATCATGTAAATTACCTGTATGGTAATGGAATAGTAACTAAAGTTGTATAATGTGTAACTACTGGTGCTAAACATGTACAATGAGGTTATTATGGGTGCTTCAAACTGAATAATTCAAAACAAATTTTTTGAAGGAAGAGGGAAATGTTACACCCCAGGATAACATTCCCGGCTGCCACTAAAAATTAGTCACAGTTCTACCTTGGCAGCTCCTAGAAGCCAAACTGCCTGCCTCAATGATTATTAGACTACTAGGTAGGAGGAAATGTTAAGCAAGTTGCGGCAAATACAACAGCTATCACAGCATGACAGTTTCGTAAGGAAGGCTAGGTACAACACAGCAATAAGTACTCAGGTATTGAGCCAGCAGAAAAGAGCCTCTGAAAGGTGAATGCGAAAGTCTGAAGTCACTTGGAGAGCTGACACTGAGCAAAAATCAGGACACATGATGTCATACCCATCCCCACTGCTGCAGAGTGCACAGGAAGTGGCAACGTAAAATACCTGACACTTCTTAACAAACGTCTCATTGATGAGTGCTGGCTGCCAACTGCCCATAGCATAGTCTCAGTCCTTGCAATCAGTTGCAGCTATCCAGTGAGAGGAGAGGCTACCGGGTTGACCCCTGGCATACCTAGCTATCTTCAATCATCCCTGGAATCACGAGTCCGGCTGGAAGGACACTCTACTGTTAGCTGCACTGCCAATCTCCAAGGCAACACTGATGGGGCGTGGAGGCCGCCATCACCCTGCAGGTCTGTTGGAGGCTTGACATGTGTGACCTGGACATTGTCTGTCATCTGCCTTCTAGAGTTGGGCACTACTGCTGCTCATCCCATTCCTGTGGCAGATACCGATGCTGCTGGACGAGCGTATGCTGGCCTTTCACTGCTGATGAGGCACTGCTCTGCCGCCATGGAGTTCTGAAAGACAACCCTGTATTACTGCCTAATAAATGTGTTACTGTCAATGATTTTTTCTTGCCACTCTCGAGCATAACTAGGTACTTACCATCGCATCATGCCCGGCTCTCTTCTGATGACTGTAGGAGTCTGGAATCGGACTCCTATAGGCCACGAGAGGATGCAACAGGATAAGTAGCAAGTGTAACAGGGAGAGGAAAGATAGGAGAGTATGCCACATGGATACTATTACAGTTAGTGAAAAACTTTGGGGGGGGGGGGCACAATAAATACTAAAAATGGAATAGGAGAAATCATATTAACAAAATTATTATGAATAAGTTTAATACGGTCAAAGTAATTCTCATGTTGGGGAAATGTTTGACAGAATGGAGGTATCTGAGACGGAAGATGAAAACAGTGCGGGTTTTGCTTCAGTTAAAATTACTGAAATATCAGGAACAGAAACATTAGTTTCTTTCTTTATAGGGGAAAGCAGAGGTAGATATGGATCCAAGGGGCAAAAGAATTAATAACAATGAAAATAACCGTAAGGAAGGTGTAGGCATAAGTACATTCCTATTCCTAACGAAAAAGGTACTATTATTAATTATGCTTGCAGCAATAATGTTAGTGGAATAATGATCTGCATTAGGTAACGAATGTACCGTTACATGAATAATTTTTTTGTGATGGTGGTGAATTGATTAATAAAAATTCATAAAATTTTGCTATAAAAGGTATGTGGTTAACTGGAATTCAAAGTTGCCAGGAAGTTGGAAGGGTTATGTGGGGAGCAGGATGCTGATGCTGTATGTGATAAATTATTTAAAGGGGATTCAGAAATTTAATATGAGGAAGGGTGTAATATATAATGGAGTAGAAAGGAAACAAAAGCTGATTTATTGGGGAACAGAATTAAATAGGATAATTGAAAAGATTCATGCATGGATGGGTCAAATTACTAGTGGGAATGGCATGTTTATTAAGGAATGGGCTGGAATTAATTCATGAGTATGGTTAAACTGTGGATTTGAATATTTTTGTTAAAACTTAAAACATACTTTGCAGCGTGTGAAAAGATTCAGGCAACCATTGACGTTACGATGGGAAAAGTGGATAATGTGCCATTATTAGATGCATGTTCAAGTGTATGTTTTGTATCTGAATCATACTGGCAACAGATCAGGTGTGAGGAACTGGTGGAACTACCAGTAACTGGTGTGAAAATTAAAACAGCAACTGGGGTATGTAGTAAGAAGTTTTATTGCATTTTAAAACCAATGGCCATTATTTTAGTATCACGGGCAGACAGAGAGTGAGGTTTAAAACAGAACTAAGAGATTGATATTGGAGCACTTACATTTAGAATAAGGACATGAAAATGTAACTGTGCTCAAGTGTATGAAATATATGTTTATGTGATATGTCCTATATAGTTGAAATTATTTTTGGGTGTTTTCATGAAGTGTAATTCGGTTTACATGTATATTGTGTGAAACATTATACTCTGTTAGTACGTGAATGTCAGAAATTTTAACCTGTGTAAGGATGGAAAGTTGAAAGTGAATTATATGATCCAGTCTGCATCAGGTTACATCTACATAGCTTAATTGCAAATGAAGAATTCTGGGTGTTTACCTGTGTATGTGGGCGTATCTATGACCTGTGTAGGCGTATAGGTCAAAAGCAAAATGTGGCACTTAAGAGTGTTAAGCCTGGTGCATGGATGGGTCAAATTAATAGAGGGAATGGCATGTTTATGAAGGAATGGGTTGGAATTAATTCATGAGTATGGGTAAACTGTGGATTTGAATATTTTTGTTAAAACTTAAAACATACGTGTGTTCCTCTTGGATATTCGTTAGTTACAAGCTACTGCAGAAAAAGTATTACACATGGTGGGGTCTCAATATATGTCAAAAGTGACCTTGAATTGCATTACTCAGTTATAGACCTTAATAGAATATGCCTTGAAGCTACAATAGAAGTAGCCGGTGTGGTAATGCATGAACAGAAAACTGTAATTGTCTCTATCGAATCCCAGGCTCTGATGAGATAGTATTTATAGAAAAAATTAATACTTTAATATTGTCATTGTCAAAATATAAACAGCATAGAATTGTAATTGTAGGTGATATTAACATAGATATAAGGGCAAAGAGAAAAAATGTAATTAATATGATTAACAGTCTGAAGTCATTAAACTATTACTGTCTCAATGAAAAACCCACTAGACTGAACGCATGCCTTGATAACATAATTAGCAATGTACAAAGAGACTCCATGCAATGTGATGTGATAGAATTAGGAATATCAGATCATGCAGGGCTATGGCTTCAAATAGAAAAGTCAGCCTTCAGTTCTACAGAGAGAGAAGTGACATATAGAATTCTAGATGAATCCAATGTAAACAAAATGATAAACCAATTAAAAGAAATGGATTGGACTCATGTAATGGATAACAAGAAAACGATTAATAAATGTTTTTCCATTTTCCTGACAGAGATCAAGCATATAGTAGAAATGACATGCCCCTTGGTAACCAAAAGGTACCAGAGTAATATTACTCATAAGCAACAAAATATTAACAAGTGGTACACCCCACAACTTAACAAACTCAGAATACTAATGATGATTATGAAAGACAAATCTCATAACAGTGATAGGGACAAGGAAAATTACACTAAAATGAGAAACCTTTACAGGTTAGAAATAAAAAACGCTAAGTGCTGTGCAGATGATGAATATATTTTAAATTCTAAAAATAAATGTAAAGCTGCCTGGACTGTCATTAAAAGGGAAATAAATAATACCAATAAAGAAAGGAGTATCCCTATTGACTGCAATATTCTCAATGAATATTTTGTAAATAGCGTCACCACCCCACCCATCAATTCTGCCTCTGATGCAGAACCATTGCTCACTTGTGCAAAACAGACAAGAGGTGAGAAGTTCGCTTGGACCCGAATCACATTAAATGATATTCATAAGTCAATAAACAAATTAAGTAATTCCAAAACAGAAGATTATTATGGACTCAGTAACATCATTAAATGTATAGCAAAAGAAATTGAAATGCCACTTCTCTCACTATCAAACAGAGTACTTGATGAAGGAATATTCCCCGACTGTCTTAAGCTCACAGTTACATTGCCTGTGTATAAAAAAGGTGAAAGAAACTTCCCAAATAACTACAGACCCATTTCAATAGTACCAATCATAACCAAGTTAGTAGAAAATTGTGTGCATAAGCAGATATACAGGTATTTTGAAACCAACAAAATTTTAAATGAACAACAGTTTGGCTTCAGGTCACACCTATCAACTGTAAAAGCAGTAGAAGCTTTGGTAAGCAATGTTTATGAAGGGTATGAAAAAAGGGTATCAATGTCTGGAACACTTACTGACCTAAGGAAAGCTTTTGACTCGGTGTCACATGACATACTCATCAAAAAGTTAAAATACTATGGCATTGAAGATGACACACTCCGACTATTCAGATCTTATCCAAGCAATAGGTTACAACTTGTATATGCAAATAAGCAGAGGTCAGAAATACTTCCTATAGAAAGAGGAATACCCAAAGGCTCTGTTCTTGGACCTTTTCTGTTCATTGTCTATGTTAATGACTTCTCGAATTACATGCCGTGTAAGAACATACTATATGCTGACGATATGACATTAATAAGTACAGGAGAGAACTTACAGAGTGTACTGGACAAAAACAGAGAAATGATGCAAATGGCTAATTACTGGTGTCAGGCTAACCAGCTGTGCATAAATCAAACAAAAACAGAAGAAATAATATTTAATCTCAAAGTAACTAAAAATGAAAACAAAACAGTGAAATTACTTGGACTAATCGTAGACCAAAAGCTCTCATGGGAAGGACACACCAATTATCTATGTAGTAAACTAGCACGAGTACTTTTCTTACTGTACAAATTAAGAAACAGTGTGAGCAAGCAATTGCTACTCCACTCATACTATGCTTTTTTTCATTCCCAACTGCAATATGGAATATTGCTTTGGGGTAACTCCCCAGGGGCTGAATGTATTTTCAGATGGCAGAAGAAAGCAATCAGGTGCATGGAGGGGTTAGCACCCAGAGTCCTGCAGAAATTATTTTAAATCTCTTGGCGTAATGACAGTGCCAAGCATGTACATATATAACTGTCTAATATATGCCAGAGAAAATCTGAAAAAATTGAACATAAGATGTGATGTGCATGCACACAGTACAAGAAACAGTCACCTGCTGGACTTGCCTTCCACAAGACTTGCTGTAGTCCATAAAAACTATACGTATTTAAGCATAAAATTTTTCAATAAGTTGCCATGCTCAGCTCGTACAGTACCACTAAATAAATATAAGAATACATTGCAAACCTGGCTAAAAAACAACGAATTCTATACAACTGAAGAATTCTTAGAAACTAATCATCAAAATGTGATATTATATAAGCTAGTTATTTACTGTGATTCTTTTCTTATGTGTGTATTTAATTACTGTATAAAATACTGTTTTACATAATGCTGAAGAATAGGTCTTTAGTTTCTTTTCCCCCCTTTCTGTAACTATTTGAATATCGTACTGAAACTAAAACCCTCTGTAAGCTTTGACGAAGCCAATTGTATGAAAAATACTGAAAGGCTAATAAAAATATTCTATTCTATTCTACTTTGTAGTGTGTAAAAGACTACAGAAGTATGCAGATGTTTGAATTTTCAGGGTTGCCACAAGTTTCCCCAAGTAAATTCCTTGATATTTCCCTGATTTCCAGACAAGTTTTAACATTTTTCCCTGACAAAATTTGAGATCTCAAGGGTAAGTAAAGATGGAAGTTGACAAAAAAAGTAAGGACTTCCGTGTTTCTAAAAGTATTATTAACAGTCTAGTTTTGAATGGACAGCAAGTTGTCTCCTTTACAGGATTTATGGTCTGAATGGCAAATAAAAAAGTAAGCTGTGTAAATGAAAGCCATTTTTAGATGAAGAATTTATTTTTTTATTGACAAGTTAACTCCAACCCTAAATTAACAACAATCCTACAATTGCTGACACTAAATCAGAAAAAAACTGAGACAAAAACATTTTATTCAAGAATTTTCTTGTGTTTCTGATAGTTTACTTTTTATTATTATTTATTCATTCATTTATTTATTCAATTTTCAGATACAGAGATGGTGAACAATGTGTCAAAGCAAAGAATTAAAGTGTGTACAGAAAATATACTTGGATAAAATTGTTGGTGATATATTATGAAACAATAATTTAGAAGAAATTTTTATGCCAGAACCCAATATTTAATAACAATTTAGCACTCCAAAACCTCATATATAATGTTGAATACTTTGATTTTTAAGGTGTTTATATTACAACCACATGATAGCTTCCAGCAATGCTTTTAAAGATAATGAAGATCACCCTGTGGCTAAACATGCCTTGGTGCACGGCCAGCACATCTTGGCACAGTGTTACACCGTCCGGGTTATCTGGATACTTCCCACTAACACCAACCTGTCAGAACTCCGGAGATGGGAACTTGCCCTTCAGTATATCCTCTCTTCTTGTTATCCGCCAGGCCTCAATCTCCGCTAATTTCAATTTGCCGCCGCTCATACCTCACCTGTCTTTCAACAACATCTTTGCCTCTGTATTTCCACCTCGACTGACATCTCTGCCCAAACTCTTTGCCTTTACAAATGTCTGCTTGTGTCTGTGTATGTGCGGATGGATATGTGTGTGTGTGCGAGTGTATACCTGTCCTTTTTTCCCCCTAAGGTAAGTCTTTTGCTCCCGGGATTGGAATGACTCCTTACCCTCTCCCTTAAAACACACATCCTTTCATCTTCCCCTCTCCTTCCCTCTTTCCTGACGAAGCAACCGTTGGTTGCGAAAGCTTGAATTTTGTGTGTATGTTTGTGTGTCTATCGACCTGCCAGCACTTTCGTTTGGTAAGTCACATCATCTTTGATTTTAGATATACTTTTAAAGATAAACATATTTTCCTAAAATCAAACCTTTTAGACATAAGTAACAGCATCAAATCATCATGCAAATTGTTTGAATCACAGTGCAAGAACTTCATATGAACTGTTCATCAGATTAAAATCAATAACAAATTGAAAGTTTATCAAAACTGCTTTTATTTCTAAAGCACCAACAATCTTATGATTAAATGAAAACCAAACAGAAGTTTTGCCTTTTCATCAGGTGTTAAAATATGTGAAAAATCAGTAATTTTCAGCAAATTGCATAACACTTTCAGTCCTTTCATGTAAAATTCAAATAAATTTTAAGCTGTGAGGAAATGCACTGCTTGTATAAAAGGAGCAGTCAGAGAATTTAGGCATTATATTCAGTCTTAAATGACAGAGTGTGTATTTTTACATAGCTGCAGTCTCAATAATTACCACCTGGGACCAAAGGACAAAGCAATGAAACAACCATATACAAGGGCTAAAGTAATGTAACAAGATCTACATATAAAAATAATGACAGTACATTTGTTTATCCTTTGTCTACAAGGGTTGTTAGATATTTTATTTTGTGCTGGCACAGGTAATCTAAAATTTGCACTCCCAACATCATACACAATGTATCTGAAAAGTTGTTAACGAATAAAATAAGAATTTTTAACAACAGTTCAAATCATAACAATAGCACACATCTTTGTAAAACATTACTGGACATGGCAATTCACGAGTGCATTAACAATACTGATTTACTACTATCTCATTTCTTTTTTTCTTTTTTGTTTCAAACTATATAAGTCTTTTTTTTAATGATGCGCTGAGGACAAATGATGCGCCAGAGATGGATGGCATCAAAACCTATTCTTCAGAATCATCTTTCTTTCCACAGAGGATTGTCAGTTGCCATGCAGCCTCCTGACACATTAGAAGTGTCTGTTTGGTTAGGACACAAACCTAAACTCTTGCATACAGTGCAAGTTCAGATAGGTATTGACACTGTGATGTGGGTAAAGATGCGTGCCTGAATAGGCTGTGAAGTAAGAGGGGGTTATGAGGCTCCTTTAAATTGATGGAAATGGAGTAACAAATGTCTTAAAGATACATGGCTTGAAATACTTTTTGGGATCGGTTTTCATCACACATTTTGTAACTAACTTCTTTACGAATTTTGTTTTATTTGTGTGCAGTCTACATCTGGTACGTATGCTGCCTGGCCATTATTTACATAAAGTAGCATAGATTGTTATGAGCTGTGTGCTACGCTCAAGACTCTGGCACTAAATATTACAAGTGAGATTTAGAAATGGACACAAACTAGAGTGTATAAAACATGTATTTGTGTCCTGACAAACGTGGCAAACTGAACATCAAAATGTACACAGAGGTCTTTTCAGTCACCTTTTTCATTAAGTTTCATACTTTGGTAACACCTTCATCCTACCACATAGGATTTATGAACTTTCCAGACAAGATAGTGCATCAGACCAGACAAATATGAAAGAAATATGTTGTATAATATAACATTAAAGTTTAAAAAATGAGCACACCACTGGGGTATGTTTAGTGACTTTTCTCTGCCAAATAATAGTAATAATCAGTATTTTGCAAAACAAACCATTGAAGTCACTCAATTAAAACCAGTCAAATTGCTTTTCTGACGGAAGCGATCTCTTCATCAATTCCACTCAGTACAGTGGCCCTTTCGGCTAGTATCAATGACTCTTTGGCCTCCAGTTCTTTAACTTTCTGGATGCTGGGCCTCTTCCATCTAGCTCTCTTCGCTTCATCACCTTCTTGACATTGCTTCTGCTTTAAAGCCTCGCCATACCAATCTTGAGCACTGCTATAGTCCAGAACCATTCTCTTGTTAACATCAATCTTGAAAACACCGTCAGCTGATTTCAGGCCATCCTATACTTGACAAGTGGCTACCAATGACTCAGTTTCTTTAGTAATGGAAAAACTTTTCTCTACAAAGGCTTGACCGTGGTTCAGAATGAAAACCTTTCGAAGAAAGCTATACAAATTCTGACAGGTGGTTCATCAGCATCCAGTAAGTCTCTCCAAAAGTGATCAATTCTCATCTCAGTCCTCCTATAGTTTGTACAGAGAGCCGAAAATACCTCCTTAGCAAGAAGTTGCACGAATTCTTTCTCAACTTTATCACAGTCCTTAGTTCTTATCTAGTTTTGCGAAGGAAATTCCTGCAAGGCAATCAAGATTCTAGTCTTGCTAGTTCTTGGGCTGCTATTTATCACAACTGGATCAACAAAGGCTTACGTGTCTACAAATGCTGCACTTCAAAGACAACTTTAGAAGGAGGTTTGAGCACATTTCAATCAGAAAGTCACTGCACTCAGTCCAGAAAGTTAAAACACCTTTGGCAGGCACTTTTACTTTTCTGAGCTCAGACCATACAGCATGACTTAAGTTCCTGTCTATTGCAGGAATAAGACTAGCTTTATTATAAAGTTTTATTTCACACACTGATTTTGCGGCAGATAATATTTCAGTCTTAACAACTAAGGACATCACATCAGCAAGTAGAGATGATGAAGCATTGTACAGGAAAGGTGCCATGGGGACCACACATTAGAATTCCCTCAAAAAGGCTGTGACCTGCCCCAAAGCAAAGCTAAAAAAGCTATTCCAGCCAGGAGCAGAGGATCTTCAAGATAATTAACATCATTCACAAGCTGTTAATTTCTATTTTAATCGTACACTCCTTTACTTTCTTCACCTAAGTCTAAAAATGGGATGATTTTTGTACCTTGGACGGCCTCATCCTTGTTTTCTGGCCAGTGCACAGAGCAAAATTTTTTAGGGAAGTGCAGATTTGTGGGTTTATTAGATCTTTTATAATCACCTCTTCTTGCAGGTACATTCTTCAATACATTATAAATCAATCTCAGAAAAGGTTCAATGCCCCAGTCAGTCTCTTATACTGCATTCTTGAAACTCTGATGAATTGAATGAAGACCACACGGACCCACACCAATTAAAGTTGATGTGCTGTCCCCGTGAATATTCTTCAGATAAAGGAGCAAATCTTTCAAGATTGCCCAACTGACTAATGTATGAAATGAAGTCCCATGCTTCTTTACAGAGCGTAGGGGAACGATGGGGGATACCCGCACTGCCTTACTAGGCAAGGTCCTAATGGAGATGGTTTGCCGTTGCCTTCCTCCGACCGTAATGGGGATGAATGATGATGATGAAGACGACACAACAACACCCAGTCATCTCGAGGCAGGAAAAATCCGTGACCCCGCCGGGAATCGAACCCGGGACCCCATGCTCGGGAAGCGAGAACGCTACCGCGAGACCACGAGGGGCGGACAACTGACTAATACCATCCATTAATACCTGAAGCATATTGGTAAGATTGAGATCAGAAGTTTCTATCTTAAAACCATCCAACATAACAGCAACAGTGGTATGGTCTAAAAATGAAAATGAAAAATAGCGCACTTCAATTGTTTGTTAACTGTGTGCCAATATCTAAGAGCAATATCCCTTTGCTGCAGTTCCTCCACCTTTTTAAGGCTCTCATCAAATAAGATTACAAAACGAACGTCCCCTTCGATATCTTCGAGAATATTTTTCCGGAAGTGCGGAGCTAACCCATGAACAATACTGCATGGTGTCTTGGTCCGCCCAAGCTGCATCTTACTGGCTAGGGAACGTGACTAGAAACAAAGCATTCTGCTTTCCTGTAGTAGAAAAGTACACATGATTTTTGACAGCCTACAAAGTCTACAATATTTCCGCCCTTGTAACATCATCCTTAATCAGACACTTTGAAATATGACTGTTAGCCAATGCAGTATTAGCAGCAGTGGTGGAGGTGACAATACGATTGTTAATTGACGCAGCATCAGTGGCAGGGATGGAGGTGACACTGGGCTGCAGTAACTGTGAGGTCAAAAAACCAACCATCAACTGCAAGCTTCCCAATTCACCAGTCACTGTGATCGTATCAATCATCAAGGGAGTATCTTAACTATGTCCAGTTATCTCGCTAGAAAACAGGGAGCATGAGTCAGAAGTACCAGCACCCTGAAAGCAATCAAATATCCGTCAGTTTAGTCCCGAGACAACTGATGTTGAGTCTTTTTTTTGTGACATAAAAAAGCTATATAATCAGTATAGAAAAATCACAGAACTAACCAATGCATTAACTCCATACTCGTTGTCTGTAGCATAGTTCAACTAAGGTGCTAAGTTGGAATGTTTTTCAGCATTTCTCCTATGATAGTGACAGTTTTTGTTTTAGCAGAGCTGTAATTTCTTTGCTATATTGCTATTCAGTCAAATTTTCCTGAACAGGTCACTTGCATGGTCAGTGCAATTAACTGGCAAATTGTAGATGATGTAAATAATCGCTTTTTCCATCATGTGATACACAAATGTCGTATCAACAAAGACAGTATAGCTTAAGGGTGTGATAAATGGGAAATTGACCATAATTAAAGAAAAGTTTGAGGTCATCCACATGAGTACTAAAAGAAATCTGTCAAATTTCTGTTAGAAGATGAATCACATGAATCTCAAGGCTGTCAGTTCAACTAAATACCTAGGAATTACAATTTCGAACAACTTTAATTGGAAAGACGACATAGATAATGTTTGGGGAAGGGAACCAAGGACTGCACTTTGTTGGCAGAACACTCACTCAGAAGTTGCAGCAAATCCTTTATAGAGACTACCTACACTACACTAGTCTGCTCTCTCCTAGAGTACTGCTGCACATTACAGGATCCTGACCAAATTGCATTGACAGAAAACATCAAAAAAGTTCAAAGAAGGGTAGCTCTTTTTGTATTATCGTGATATAGGGAAGAGATAGTCACGGAAATGCTGAGTTGGGATGGCAATCATTAAAACAAAGTTGTTTTTTGTGGCGACGGGAGCTATTTACGATATTTCAATCACCAACTTTCTTCTCTGAATGCTGAAAGATTTTGTTAACCTCCACCTATATAGGAAGAAAGTGGCATCATAATAAAATAAATCAGAGCACGAACAGAAAGATTTAGAAGTTCGTTTTTTCTACACACTATTCGAGGTGGAATCGTAAAGAAATAATCTGAAAATGGTACAATGAACCCTGTGCCAGCTACTTAAGTGTGAACTGCAGGCTAGTGATGTAGATAAAGATTATAAAATGCAAACAACATATCTTTCTTTGATGAAATGATGCACAAAAACTGTTGTAATACTGCTCCAAGAAAATAGAATGAATGTGTTTAAGGTTGCCTGATTTGAAAAATGTTGAAATTACTGCATTCGTTGCAGCACTGCAATATATTGTTGTTATTCCTAAAAATTTGGTTGTGCTACTGTCTATTGATTCATCAATTACTATGTTACACATGCTGTCACCAATAACTTGCTGCAAATTTTCGAAAGAAGGGCCTTAGTACATGTTTTGTATCTGCACTACACTTAGTTCTATGTATCTGAAGTTTTCCAGTGACATCATTGTCTGAATTTACTCATGTACAACTCACGTAAGTGACCACATGATATGATCACACAAAGGCCAAAAATGGAAGGGAACCCTCAGCTTGATTCACTTCTAACAATTCTTTCATGGTTTTGAAAGACATTTCTGTTTAGGGTGTTGCAGCTATCTCGTGATTTTTGTATCACTGTGGCTAATGTGTGAGCATAACATGCTAACAAAGCACTACAATAAAATTTGCAAGATGGTCTTCTGCCATCGCCAAAAATTCTTTCTAACCAGTAGGCAAATTTACTATCATGTAGCCATTCAGAACAACATTTCTGGGCATACTGTGCCTTTACTTTAAACATTTTTAGTGCTAAAAAAATATCCAGTGATGTAAAAAACACCACATTTGCGCTGGCACTATAGGTATGCACAATGCTTGCAGCTGTAAACTTATTAGTACTAGAACACATAACAATACAGGAATGAAGACAGAATACCGTGTTTTATAAATGTTTAGGTGATATACATTCAAGAATTAGTAGACATTAATAAATAAATAGTGCTTTTTTCTGAATGTTGAATGGATCAAGTGATTTTTACAAGTAATTTTACCGTAAAAACACCCTAATATGTTTAAAATCCACCATAATTCCCATTAGTCACTAGACAGGTACTCAAAACCACCAGATATAGTGGGAAAACCACCAACTTGGCAGCACTGGCGCAGTGACAACACAAAAACACAGGTCCAAACACAGTACAAAACTGAGCAATATTAATATACATTCTACAAAAGCACGCAGGAAAGAGGAAAAATTACAATCTGTAACATGTCACGCGCATCTTCCTGATTTCTACAAACTCTGAGAAGTACCTTGATTATAAAGACTAATAAGCAAAATATTCCACAATTGGCCAAAAACCAAAATGGTGGGTTTTCAAAACAACTGTCTTAGGTTTGATGATCATTAGCAAAAAAGTCAGTAGAAATAATGGAATAATCAGGAGGCAGGAGAAGAAGTTGAAAATCCAGAGTCTCCCGCCTAAATCAGGAGAGTTGGAAAGCATGTACTATAAGGGGAAGGACAGTAGTTGTCAATGGTTGTCAATAGATGGAGATGTCTCGGTTTCAGAATGCATGCGCGATGAAGAAGGAATTAATGAAATCAAACCACTTGTCTAAAAAGGAAGCAAGATGAACAGAAACATCAGGAAAGCAGGGTGCCAAGGCATGCCACTGAAAAACCACTGTATCAAGTTTCCATAATAAATGCAAAACTTGACATCAGAAAAGGATACGTTATATCAAACCATGCAAGGGTATGTCAAAATGCCAAAGTCTGTCGGTCACTTCTGAGCACAACTCTGTTGGCAAGGTTTCCCAGCCTGCCCAACATTAATGTTCTTCTCGCTTACATTTTAAAGCATTATTGGAATACCCTTTTAATGACCTATAACATTACCAAAACAAAACAGGGTAAAAAAAGAACAATGTAGCCACTGAAAATAAAATCCCAATAAGGTCAGAGAGACATTGTGCAGCCTTTAAGAGTCTATGCATCACTTAAAAAGTTGTAGCACTTTGCTTGTCAAGGACTGACGAAAAAGACAAATGTCCACTGTCTTCCTGACAGCCACGACTGCCTTTGAATGCTAAGCTCCTTTCACATGGTTGATTTAGGCCATCTTCCCCAAGCTGAGAGCAAAAGACTTGCTGCATACTGTGCAATACACCTGGAATTCTGCTGTCTTGTGGGCCTTGATGCCCTCAAACCTCCTGTCATTCAGCCATTCAGCACTGAATTTCACCTCATTTGGCTTCAACATGATATTCTACTGGAACGCTATAAGAGTTGCCACATGGCTGAGGATGGTAAGTTGTTTATTGACAACACTCCTGCAACAATCAAAAGCTGGTGCACATTTGAAAGTGAGATGCCACACAAAAAATGATTTTCTCGATGAGCCACGGATATTTCCAGCGGATTCTTTGCTACCTGCAGCCCCTGCCTGTGTGTTTGTGGAGGCCCAACCTTGAGACTGTACCTGCAGAATGTGAGAATAAAATATTCACTGCATCCCTCATGCCTCATACATGGTCCAAGTTATCGAAACGAGATTTCAACAACTGATAACACAGAAATATTTGAATATTTTCTACATGATAAGCATATGGAATTTTCTTATCTGCTGCTTTATGAGTAACTAAACTTATGTAATGGAATGATGTAATTTTTTATGAGTTTCAGAAAAAAATCCTTCCTTTGTTTGATCATATTGCCAGAGCTGCTTTATACTGAAGGTATTTTAAATCCATCTTTACAGCTACAGCACAAGAAACAATAGCCCCAAATGAGGAAATATCTAAAAGACACTTACAAGCAGATGGCCTTCCC
Organism: Schistocerca nitens; assembly: GCF_023898315.1. NCBI lineage: Eukaryota > Metazoa > Arthropoda > Insecta > Orthoptera > Acrididae > Schistocerca > Schistocerca nitens. Next base: position 692,954,324 of record NC_064617.1, read on the forward strand.
TGATAAGAACAAAAATCTTAAGTACTAACATTTACATCTTTTGTAATGAACTGTTTTAGATGGAAAAAGCAAGCCAAATGGTATATGTATTTCGTTAAGACCACTGATGTTATTTCAATAAAACAAAACACATTGGGTGACAAAAATATGCATTTCCTTGGACTCACAAGACAGATTTAAAATAGCTTCACTGATTTCAGGAATAACTAGGCCTCTTGAAAGAAATGTATAAGGTGGGGAAGAGTTGTGTAAACCAACACTATAGGTGACCGCCAATAAAATGTTTGTTCTACTGTGTTTGTTATTGCTGGTTATTACCCACTATGTTATGTCTATTATTTTACAGGTATTGTGTGATTTTTCTTTCAAGAAATATATGAGAACACATGAGTACATAACGTACAAACTGCCAGTGACTGCCACAATTTTCTTCTTCTTAGCCCACTTTAGCCCACAGCAAAACTGTGTTTATTGCGTGGTTTATCTCCCTGTAATTCTACACAATAAAGCCAGCTAGTATCCTTAGAGTAGTAGGAGGCCTGTTACTAGTTCTTTATTAGACAAAACTTCTTCGTAATTAATGACCCAAATATTCTGTGTTTTTTTGCCTCCAACACCACACATTAGAAGATTAAATCTGGTGCTGTTTCACCCCCTCAATGTATAGCCTGTAGACTTCTCTACATCCATTCTGTGTATGTGTTTCTTAAAGTTCCCATGATGAGTCATCCAAGCCTAGAATTACAGAACTTCTTTTGAAACATGGCTTTGGTATCTTTAGCATGCCATGTTTCTGTTTCTCAATATTAGTCCAATATTCTGTGTTCTGCATCCTAATCCTATGTAGTTTTGTTCTTATTGCCTTAGTGACGGTTAGGACAGATTCCACTTCAACACATGGAATTGTTGTACCCGTCCTGACCAAACCATCAGTTTGTTGACTGCACCTGATTCCTGTGCGATCAGGGACCCACAGCAGGTTTACCCTGTTGCTTTCCCCTAGCCTCACGAGGGTTTCATACGATTTTGCAATGTATCTTTATCTTGTTGCAGTGGTCGATAAGAGATTTTAGATCTCCTTGGTTGTCTGAATGAAAGTAGATGCTATGATGCTTGTATCACCTATGCAGATTCTCCTCCATGCACACTATGTTACCATGTATTTCTTCCTGGAATACTGTGGCCAGTTTCCCTAGAGAGACTACTCTCTTTAGCCCAGACCCAGCACTTTCACCTGATTTTGGTCTGTCAGTATACCAGACTATGCCTCCTATTTGGTATTGAAGTCGTTGTTCCACTGCTTCCTACTTCCAATTATAAAAGGTCTACTGAAGCAGCTGGAAGTTATGGTACAGTCAGCTGCCATTTCCCCAACAATTCATGCATTTACCACATTCATTATGATGGTGTGTGATCCTGGATTTCCAAAAGGTTTCCAATTGTTTCTGGTTTTTAATCTCTATGCCCCTGCTGCTGCCTCCATTGTTACCCAAATGTGTAATGGGAACATGTCCAGCATGGTCTCCATCCTAGCTGTTGGTGCTGCTAGCGGCATATATACAGTATATGCTCTTGGGGCTTAGACAGCAGCTTTTACCACTGGCCCCGCTCATGCACATAAGAGTGCCTTTCACCTTGGAACAAACAGTCTTAATGTGTGGAGTCAAAGCCAGTTTTGCAGCCAGGATTACCCCTAGATACTTCACTACCACTCTACTAATAGTGTTTTGATGAATATCTTGGAGATATCAGTACATGTCTCACATATTTTTCCTCATGAATGGTAGTACATCAGTTTTCTTGGGACTGATCCTGTTTCTTGCACCAGTTTTGCACAATGTTCAATGTGCACTATCTCATTGTTCTAATGGTACTAGCAAATTTGCCAAGTATTACTATGACTAAATCAACTGTGTACCCTCAGCAAAAGTAACCTTTAACATTTAACTCTTTGGTGAGTTTGTTCATCACTAGGTTCCACTGCAGTGGGGACAGAACTCCTTACAGGCACCCTCTATTGGTGCTGATTACTATTTTCTCATTCCACATGATTAGATTAGATTACTATTTGTTCTACAGATCACGAATACGATGGAGTTGCCATTCAGAAATTATTTTAATTTACTTTTAAACGCTATGTGGCTATCTGTCAGACTTTTGATTCTATTAGGTAAGTGATCAAAGACTTTTGTGGCAGCATAATTTACCCCCTTCTGAGCCAAAGTTAGATTTAACTTTGAGTAGTGAAGATCATCCTTTCTCCTAGTGTTGTAGCCATGTACACTGCTATTACTTTTGAATTCATACGGATTGTTAATAACAAATTTCATAAGTGTGTGTGTGTCTATATATATATATAGGGAAACATTCCACGTGGGATAAATATATCTAAAAACAGAGATGATGTGACTTACCAAACGAAAGCGCTGGCACGTCGATAGACACACAAACAAACACAAACATACACACAAAATTCAAGCTTTCGCAACAAACTGTTGCCTCATCAGGAAAGAGGGAAGGAGAGGGAAAGACGAAAGGATGTGGGTTTTAAGGGAGAGGGTAAGGAGTCATTCCAATCCTGGGAGCGGAAAGACTTACCTTAGGGGGAAAAAAGGACGGGTATACACTCGCACACACACACATATCCATCCACACATACACAGACACAAGCAGACATATTTAAAGACAGAGAGTTTGGGCAGAGATGTCAGTCGAGGCAGAAGTGCAGAGGCAAAGATGTTGTTGAATGACAGGTGAGGTATGAGTGGCGGCAACTTGAAATTAGCGGAGATTGAGGCCTGGTGGATAACGAGAAGAGAGGATATATTGAAGAGCAAGTTCCCATCTCCGGAGTTCGGATAGGTTGGTGTTAGAGGGAAGTATCCAGATAACCCGGACGGTGTAACACTGCGCCAAGATGTGCTGGCCGTGCACCAAGGCATGTTTAGCCACAGGGTGATCCTCATTACCAACAAACACTGTCTGCCTGTGTCCATTCATGCGAATGGACAGTTTGTTGCTGGTCATTCCCACATAGAATGCATCACAGTGCAGGCAGGTCAGATGGTAGATCACGTGGGTGCTTTCACACGTGGCTCTGCCTTTGATCGTGTACACCTTCCGGGTTACAGGACTGGAGTAGGTGGTGGTGGGAGGGTGCATGGGACAGGTTTTACACTGGGGGTGGTTACAAGGGTAGGAGCCAGAGGGTAGGGAAGGTGGTTTGGGGATTTCATAGGGATGAACTAAGAGGTTACGAAGGTTAGGTGGACGGCGGAAAGACACTCTTGGTGGAGTGGGGAGGATTTCATGAAGGATGGATCTCATTTCAGGGCAGGATTTGAGGAAGTCGTATCCCTGCTGGAGAGCCACATTCAGAATCTGATCCAGTCCCGGAAAGTATCCTGTCATAAGTGGGGCACTTTTGTGGTTCTTCTGTGGGAGGTTCTGGGTTTGAGAGGATGAGGAAGTGGCTCTGGTTATTTGCTTCTGTACCAGGTCGGGAGGGTAGTTGCGGGATGCGAAAGCTGTTGTCAGGTTGTTGGTGTAATGCTTCAGGGATTCCGGACTGGAGCAGATTCGTTTGCCACGAAGACCTAGGCTGTAGGGAAGGGACCGTTTGATGTGGAATGGATGGCAGCTGTCGTAATGGAGGTACTGTTGCTTGTTGGTGGGTTTGATGTGGACGGACGTGTGAAGCTGGCCATTGGACAGGTGGAGGTCAACATCAAGGAAAGTGGCACGGGATTTGGAGTAGGACCAGGTGAATCTGATGGAACCAAAGGAGTTGAGGTTGGAGAGGAAATTCTGGAGTTCTTCTTCACTGTGAGTCCAGATCATGAAGATGTCATCAATAAATCTGTACCAAACTTTGGGTTGGCAGGCTTGGGTAACCAAGAAGGCTTCCTCTAAGCGACCCATGAATAGGTTGGCGTATGAGGGGGCCATCCTGGTACCCATGGCTGTTCCCTTTAATTGTTGGTATGTCTGGCCTTCAAAAGTGAAGAAGTTGTGGGTCAGGATGAAGCTGGCTAAGGTAATGAGGAAAGAGGTTTTAGGTAGGGTGGCAGGTGATCGGCGTGAAAGGAAGTGCTCCATCGCAGCGAGGCCCTGGACGTGCGGGATATTTGTGTATAAGGAACTGGCATCAATGGTTACAAGGATGGTTTCCGGGGGTAACGGATTGGGTAGGGATTCCAGGCGTTCGAGGAAGTGGTTGGTGTCTTTGATGAAGGATGGGAGACTGCATGTAATGGGTTGAAGGTGTTGATCTACGTAGGCAGAGATACGTTCGGTGGGGGCTTGGTAACCAGCTACAATGGGGTGGCCAGGATGATTGGGTTTGTGAATTTTAGGAAGAAGGTAGAAGGTAGGGGTGCGGGGTGTCGGTGGGGTCAGGAGGTTGATGGAGTCAGGTGAAAGGTTTTGTAGGGGGCCTAAGGTTCTGAGGATTCCTTGAAGCTCTGCCTGGACATCAGGAATGGGATTACCTTGGCAAACTTTGTATGTGGTGTTGTCTGAAAGCTGACGCAGTCCCTCAGCCACATACTCCCGACAGTCAAGTACCACGGTCGTGGAACCCTTGTCCGCCGGAAGGATGACGATGGACCGGTCAGCCTTCAGATCACGGATAGCCTGGGCTTCAGCAGTAGTGATGTTGGGAGTAGGATTAAGGTTTTTTAAGAAGGATTGAGAGGCAAGGCTGGAAGTCAGAAATTCCTGGAAGGTTTGGAGAGGGTGATTTTGAGGAAGAGGAGGTGGGTCCCGCTGTGACGGAGGACGGAACTGTTCCAGGCAGGGTTCAATTTGGATAGTGTCTTGGGGAGTTGGATCATTAGGAGTAGGATTAGGATCATTTTTCTTCGTGGCAAAGTGATACTTCCAGCAGAGAGTACGAGTGTAGGACAGTAAATCTTTGACGAGGGCTGTTTGGTTGAATCTGGGAGTGGGGCTGAAGGTGAGGCCTTTGGATAGGACAGAGGTTTCGGATTGGGAGAGAGGTTTGGAGGAAAGGTTAACTACTGAATTAGGGTGTTGTGGTTCCAGATTGTGTTGATTGGAATTTTGAGGTTTGCACACAAACCCAGTCTCTCCCATCTACTCAACCTCCCACTTCCAGCTCCACTCCCTCCAAAACCTCAAAATTCCTTGTAACCATTGATGCCACTTCCTTATACACAAATATCCCGCACGTCCAGGGCCTCGCTGCGATGGAGCACTTCCTTTCACGCCGATCACCTGCCACCCTACCTAAAACCTCTTTCCTCATTACCTTAGCCAGCTTCATCCTGACCCACAACTTCTTCACTTTTGAAGGCCAGACATACCAACAATTAAAGGGAACAGCCATGGGTACCAGGATGGCCCCCTCATACGCCAACCTACTCATGGGTCGCTTAGAGGAAGCCTTCTTGGTTACCCAAGCCTGCCAACCCAAAGTTTGGTACAGATTTATTGATGACATCTTCATGATCTGGACTCACAGTGAAGAAGAACTCCAGAATTTCCTCTCCAACCTCAACTCCTTTGGTTCCATCAGATTCACCTGGTCCTACTCCAAATCCCATGCCACTTTCCTTGATGTTGACCTCCACCTGTCCAATGGCCAGCTTCACACGTCCGTCCACATCAAACCCACCAACAAGCAACAGTACCTCCATTACGACAGCTGCCATCCATTCCACATCAAACGGTCCCTTCCCTACAGCCTAGGTCTTCGTGGCAAACGAATCTGCTCCAGTCCGGAATCCCTGAAGCATTACACCAACAACCTGACAACAGCTTTCGCATCCCGCAACTACCCTCCCGACCTGGTACAGAAGCAAATAACCAGAGCCACTTCCTCATCCTCTCAAACCCAGAACCTCCCACAGAAGAACCACAAAAGTGCCCCACTTATGACAGGATACTTTCCGGGACTGGATCAGATTCTGAATGTGGCTCTCCAGCAGGGATACGACTTCCTCAAATCCTGCCCTGAAATGAGATCCATCCTTCATGAAATCCTCCCCACTCCACCAAGAGTGTCTTTCCGCCGTCCACCTAACCTTCGTAACCTCTTAGTTCATCCCTATGAAATCCCCAAACCACCTTCCCTACCCTCTGGCTCCTACCCTTGTAACCGCCCCCGGTGTGAAACCTGTCCCATGCACCCTCCCACCACCACCTACTCCAGTCCTGTAACCCGGAAGGTGTACACGATCAAAGGCAGAGCCACGTGTGAAAGCACCCACGTGATCTACCAACTGACCTGCCTGCACTGTGATGCATTCTATGTGGGAATGACCAGCAACAAACTGTCCATTCGCATGAATGGACACAGGCAGACAGTGTTTGTTGGTAATGAGGATCACCCTGTGGCTAAACATGCCTTGGTGCACGGCCAGCACATCTTGGCGCAGTGTTACACCGTCCGGGTTATCTGGATACTTCCCTCTAACACCAACCTATCCGAACTCCGGAGATGGGAACTTGCTCTTCAATATATCCTCTCTTCTCGTTATCCACCAGGCCTCAATCTCCGCTAATTTCAAGTTGCCGCCACTCATACCTCACCTGTCATTCAACAACATCTTTGCCTCTGCACTTCTGCCTCGACTGACATCTCTGCCCAAACTCTTTGTCTTTAAATATGTCTGCTTGTGTTTGTATATGTGTGGATGGATATGTGTGTGTGTGCGAGTGTATACCCGTCCTTTTTTCCCCCTAAGGTAAGTCTTTCCGCTCCCGGGATTGCAATGACTCCTTACCCTCTCCCTTAAAACCCACATCCTTTCGTCTTTCCCTCTCCTTCCCTCTTTCCTGATGAGGCAACAGTTTGTTGCGAAAGCTTGAATTTTGTGTGTATGTTTGTGTGTCTATCGACGTGCCAGCGCTTTCGTTTGGTAAGTCACATTATATATATATATATATATATATATATATATATATATATATATATATATATATATATATATATATATATATATATATATATATAAGTGACTGCAGGATGATCTTGGATGAGCTCCAGCAATTATTCTGATTACACACTTTTGGGCAATGAACACTCTTTTACTCAATGACGAGTTACCCCAGAATATGATGCCATATGAAAGCAGGGAATGAAAATAGGCATGGTATGCTAATTTACTGAGATGTATATCGCCAAAATTTCCAATGACCCTAATAGCATAAGTAGCTGAACTCGAAACGTTTCAGCAGATCTTCAGTGTTTTTTTTCCAGTTCAACCCCTCATCAATGCATACTTCTGATCGAAGTCTATATTTATTAATGGTGTCATTCCATTTACTGTGTGGAAATGTATATACTGTGATTTGTCAAAGTTTAATGAGAGCCATATTTGCAAAGAACCACTTAATGATTTTCTGAAAAACATCATTTACAATTTCATCAGTTAATTCTTGTCTGTTGGGTGTGATAGCTATACTTGTATCATCTGAAAAAAGTACCAGCTTTGCATCTTCGTGAAAATAGAATGGCAAGTCATTAATATATATATTAAGAACAGCAGAGGACCCAAGACCGAACCTTGTGGCACCCCATCCTTGATTGTTCCCCAGTTTGAGAAATCACCAGTTTTTTTGCATATTCCATGATTTACACAATCAAAAGCCTTTGAGATATCACAAAAAATCCCAAAAGGTGACTTCCAGTTATTCAGAGCATTTAATATTTCATTAGTGAAAGTATATAAAGCATTTTCCATCGAAAAATCTTTCTGTAAACCAAACTGACATGGTGTTAAAACTTTATTTTTACTAAGGTGTGAAGCTACTGTACAATACACTACTTTTTAAGAATTTTGGATAAGACAGTCTTTTTTATGTGGTGGTTTAACAATGGCATACTTCAGTCTATCTGGGAAAATACCCTGCTTCACAGAGCTATTACATTTGTGGCTAAGAATCCCACTTATCTCTTGGGAACAAGCTTTTATTATCCTGCTGGAAATGCCATCAATTCCATGTGAGCTTTTATTCTTGAGAGAGTTTATTATCTTCCTAATTTCAGAAGGAGAGGTATCAAATAGTGTGAGTAAGGCCTCTTCCATAAACTGCCTTGCTTCTTTTAATGAACATTTAGATCCTATTTTCTCTACAACATTTTAAACGATTACTCAAAATGTTTTCGACTTCTGGCTTGTTGTTTGTCAAGCTTCCATTCGCTTTGATGGTAATGCCACCATCCTGTACTCTTGGTTGCCCTGTCTCCCTTGTAATAATATTCCAAATTGTTTTGATTTTGTTATCAGAGGTATTAATCTCAGTCATGATGCACATGCTTCTGGAATTTTTAATAACCTTTCTTAATGTAGCACAGTAGTTTTTGTAATATTTGGCTGTTTCTGGGTCATTACTCTTTCTTATTTTGCTAGATATAGTTCCCTTTTGTGATTACAAGATATTTTTATTCTTTTAGTAATCCAAGGTTTTTTCCATGGTTTCTTATAATTAGATTTAACTACTTTCTTGGGGAAACAGTTTTCACATTCTCTTACAAGTGTATCATGAAGTAAGTTATATTTTAAATTAGTGTCGGGTTCCTTGTACACCTCATCCCAGTCTAACTGCTGAAGAACTTTCCCTGAAATTTCTAATCGTTGAGCCATTAATTGAACGCATAGCTTTGGAGGGTAGTTTTGAATGACTGAATGAAGCTATGTCATATATTGTAACTAGCTGAGCACCATGATCAGAAAGGCCATTCTCAACAGGACAAGAATTTATGTTTTGAAACTTACCTTGATCTATAAAAGTGTTATCTATCAATGTGCTGCTGTCCTTTACTACCCAAGTAGGAAAATCAATGACAGATGTCAAATTGAAAGAACCGAGCAAGACTTCCAGGTCATTCTTCCTATTACACTCTTTCAGTGAATCAACAATGAAGACCCCACAAATAATAATTTGCTTTCCCCTATCTGACAGATAGCACAACAAGGCATCCCAGTTTTCCAGGAATAAATGAAAGTTTCCTGAAGGTGACCTATATACTGTTACAAGTATAAAAGAGCCCTCCTTCAGTTTAAGTTGACAGGCACATGCTTCTATATGTTGCTCTAGACAAAATTTTTTTGTATCTAAGCTTTTTACACAGTGATAACTTTTGACATATGTGGCAACTCCTCCTCTCACCTTATTCTCTCTACTCATATGTGCAGCTAGTTTATAATCACTGATATTTACCTTCTCCATATCAGACACAATGTGATGCTCAAGACAGGCATAGTATATCTATAACATTATCAGATTCAATGTCATCTAAACAAACCAGGAGCTCATCTACTTTATTCTTCAATCTCGCAATGTTTTGGTGAAAAATGATAACATTATTTTTTTACTTTACTTTTGTGAGAATCTACTTTTTTCTTTAATCCACCAATATTTTGGTTAAATATGGTAACATTATTATTTACTTTACTGTTGTGGTAATCATGTGACTTTTGGACCTCTTTAGCACCTGCCTCCCTGGGACACTGTGTCACCCCTTACGGATTTCACTAACAAACCTGCCAGTTTACCCTTCCCTTTCTTATCGAGGTATAGGCCACACCTCGTGAAATCCCCCCTATCAATAGCCATGACAGGAACCAATCCAATGTCTGATAAAGTGGCCGCCCTAGACAACTGATCCAACTCCATATTTACCCTCCTGACAGAGCGGTTCAACTGGGGCTCTCATGCCGCACGAAAGCAGCCACAAGGCCAACATTGGTATGGGTCATTTTTTCCACCAGGTCACACTCAATTCTGTAGCCCTGATCCCTATCAATACTTTTTCCCACTCCACCCACTACCATCACATGATCCTGCTTTGAGAAACCCTTGCACAAGGAACCTATATCCTCTACCACCTGGCTAAGACATGCACTTGGCTTGAAAAAGTTTGTGACCTGGTACCTGTCACCTAATTTTTCCTGCAAAATCTGGCCCACACCTCTTCCATGGCTGCTACCTAGCAACAGAACTTTCCTCTTACTTTATCCTTTTTTTGAAACAGTTGATTTCCTAGTGAGATTCTGTTGCATTTGAACTACATCTACTTCTACTGGAGCCTCTTCCTTACTTAACTGTGGTAGCAAGGCAAATCTTATAATCCTATCACTTGAGAAAACACTGTAAAAGAATGGAAGAGTCTCGTTTGATTCCCCAATTCCCACGTCGCTAATTTCCCCAATGAAACCACCTGTCACAACAGCTGCACAAAACTCCTGAACTAACTTTCTTACTGCAGCTCACACACTTAGTATCCATGGTAGTTTGGAAATTAATTAAGAGATTTACTAAGTGATAACGATAATATATTAAATACAGATGTAAAAGGACATTAAATATGTTTTGGAAACTAATATGTAAGCAAACTATTAGCAAATGCACTTAAATTTGTGGTATAACACTAAATATGCACGTTCAAAAATTAGGCCTAAACAGCCGAATGTAACCAAAACAAACTTTTTGTGATTACTGGAAGAATATGCAACTAAAAGAAAAACCTTTAATGGCAAGCTTGAAGAGCACACTAATGAACGTATTTAATCATTTAATCTATAGCAAATGCACTTAAGATTGCGGTACAACGTTAAGTATGCACACTCATAAAGTAAGGCAAAGCCGCGAAATGTAAACAAAATGAACTTTTCGCGATTACAGGAACAATATGCAAGTAAAAGAAAAACCTTTAATGCTGAGCTTGAAAAGCACCCTAATGAACATATTTAATCTATTAAACTACGGCAAATGCACTTACAATTGCGGTATAACGCTAAATACGCACACTCGAAAAATTAGGCCTAAGCAGCAGTAAGTAAACAAACGAACTTTTTGCGATTACTGGAACACTACACACTTAAAAGAAAAAATTTTAATGGTGGGCTTGAAGAGTGGTGACATCTAACTTTCATATACTCTGCTGGTCTTAATCTGCCTACATTTTATGGTCTTAATGTCATGCTCTTCTGCAGCTGTAACTGTGAATTCGAAGGCCACACTGCCTAAAGCCCCTTTGATCTCCAGGAAGATGCAAAGAGCAATTTCCTGCAAGTGTAGGGCTTTTTCTATCTTTCCAACAAGTTGGTGAAGTGCTGTTTTACATGGTTTGCCTGGTTAATATGCATGTTGGTTTACATGCAGAGAAAGTCTAATATGGACATTAACCAATTTTTCTAATGGTCCCATGCATTTAGCTCCAACTACCACTTCGCATTAGTCTCATTTCCTTAGCCTTCCTATGATCACTTCTCCCTGACTTCGAAACGAGAACAACCTTCACTGTCCATCCATTAGGAGTGACTCCTGCTGCAATCTGCAATGGAGTCTAATTAATTCATATTTTGCTCATTGCAGTACACTGGAAACATTCCATCAGGGCCTTGTGATTTGAATGGTTGAAACATTTTTAAGTGTCCCACACTACTGGCCATTAAAATTGCTACACCAAGATAAAATGCAGATGATAAACGGGTATTCATTGGACAAATATATTATACTAGAACTGACATGCGATTACATTTTCACGCAATTTGGGTGCATAGATCCTGAGAAATCAGTACCCAGAACAACCACCCCTGGCTGTAATAATGGCCTTGATACGCCTGGGAATTGAGTCAAACAGAGCTTGGATGACGTGTATAGGTACAGCTGCCCATGCAGCTTCAATACGATACCACAGTTCATCAAGAGTAGTGACTGGCCTATTGTGATGAGCCAGTTGCTCGGCCACCATTGACCAGACGTTTTCAATTGGTGAGAGATCTGGAGAATGTGCTGGCCAGGGCAGCAGTCGAACATTTTCTGTATCCAGAAAGGCCTGTACAGGACCTGCAACATGCGGTCGTGCATTATCCTGCTGAAATGTACGGTTTCGCAGGGATCGAATGAAGGGTAGAGCCACAGGTCATAACACATCTGAAATGTAATGGCCACTGTTCAAAGTGCCGTCAATTCGAACAAGAGGTGACTGAGACATGTAACCAATGGCATCCCTTACCATCACGCTGGGTGATACGCCAGTATGACGATGACGAATACGTGCTTCCAATGTGCGTTCACCGCGATGTCGCCAAACACGGATGTGACCATCATGATGCTGTAAACAGAACCTGGATTCATCCGAAAAAATGACGTTTTGCCATTCGTGCACCCAGGTTCGTCGTTGAGTACACCATCACAGGCGCTCCTATTTGTGATGCAGCATCAAGGGTAACTGCAGTCATGGTCTCCGAGCTGATAGTCCACACTGCTGCAAACGTCGTCGAACTGTTCGTTGTTGTCTTGCAAACGTCCCCATCTGTTGGCTCAGGGATTGAGACATGGCTGCATGATTCGTTACAGCCATTCGGATAAGATGCCTGTCATCTCGACTGCTAGTGATACGAGGCCGTTGGGATCCAGGCACAGCATTCCATATTACTCTCCTGAACATCACCATTGAATCTCGAGCAATGCAAGCAGCAATGTCGCGATACGATAAACCGCAATCGCGATAGGCTACAATCTGACCTTTATCAAAGTCAGAAACATGATGGCACGCATTTCTCCTCCTTACACGAGGCATCACAACAACATTTCACCAGGCAACGCCGGTCAACTGCTGTTTGTGTTTGAGAAATCAGTTGGAAATTTTCCTCATGTCAGCATGTTGTAGGTGTCGCCACTGGCGCCAACCTTGTGTGAATGCTCTGAAAAGCTAATCATTTGCATATCACAGCATCTTCTTCCTGTCGGTTAAATTTTGGGTCTGTAGCACATCATCTTTGTGGTGTAGCAATTTTAATGGCCAGTAGTGTATATTAATCATCTCGCTCTCTGGCTTCCCAGTTGTCCCTTCAGTTTCATGTAAATCTTGGTCTGTGTTATCTACCAGAGTGGATTGAGGGGAATGAGTATAGCAGAGCACATCCACCACCTCATATTTTGTCCTTTTATATGCACCTTCCATCCCCTCACAGAATACCTTCCAGGATAATAGTCTTGCTTGCTTAATCGCAACATTGTATTTGACAAGGACCTCCCGATATTTTGCACATCATCTTTTCCTTCTCCCAAAGTTAACAGTCTTCTTACCTGATTCTTTTGCAATTCCAGGTTATTTTTTATCCAAAGCATGTTCTTGTCTGTGCCCTTCTCGGTGACAGGATAGTTTTCTGAGTACGAGAGCTGAATGGCAGATGTTTTTTATCTGCCATTTCCTCAGGATCTGTTGGATCCCTTCCAGAAGTTCTAACTTCAGATATATCTGAGTTTCGGATCTTTCCTATATAAGTCCCAGTCTCTTTACCCAGCATTCCTACTGGATAAGGTCTGGTTAGCACACATTTCAACCTCAAACATATGGTCGGATAAGGATGGCTCCAATGGCACTTGCCACTGTCTGACATAACCATCTGTACAACAGACCCACAAGTTATGTCAATTACTTCTTCCCTTCTTGTGTTCCTGAAGATAGGTTCCCTGCCCCTATTGAGGATCTCAAATGTTACTCTCAAGTAAATATTCATGAAAGTACTCACCTTTGCTGTTAGTGTCAATGCTTCCTTATACCTGGCATCACAACCAACTAACATTAGCTCATTCACTGTGGACAGCAGTCTACCAGTTTTCTCACATCCAGGGAAGGAGGAGGACTGTCCTCAAAATAAAGGTAAGCTGAGGATAGTGCATGTTCCTCCATGCTACCTTTCTTCCACTGCTTTGTCCTGATGGTCAGTAAGTACCTGGAACAAAAGTCCACCATCGGCATGAATGGAATTCCATTCTTGACATAAATGCATGTTTCAGCATAAATAAAATTACCTCCAGTGCCAGACCCCCTTCATGCAAATAGGGTTCTGTGGATCAGGACCAGTCCACCTCCTGTTTTGCAGTAGACAATTATGAGCTATAGTTGCATCTGTACTGTGTCGCAAATGTATCTGCAACACTTGCAGCCACCAACTTGCCGCCATGGTCACTTCTGATGGCTTTGGTGGTCCTGGCAGCAACCTCGAAGGACTCTAAGTACAGTTTGAGATCTGTTTCTCACTTTGCCCTTATCTTTCTTCACCAACTTCCACCACAAGGGTTTGGCTGTCTGATACAACCTTTCGTTTGATTACCCTTCAGTTCTCTGTCAAGACTTTCTGGTTCTGCGCCCTTATTTTCTCAAGCACAGTCCTTGGAGCAGTGCCCTTAAGAAGTTCTGGTATCCAAATGAATACCTTTACTATCCTGAAGAGCTCATCCACTATCTTGACCAGCAGTTTTGCCTTTTTCCACAGACATATCTTGTGCACTGTCTTCTTAAGCCAGTCCACTGTACCCAATTCAACACAGACAAAATAAGAGTATCTTTGTCAAGCCGGATCTTCCTAAATTTAGGGGCCTGGACTTGCCCCCCCCCTCCCCCCACCTAAACAAGCTCCAACTGCTGTGAGGTGATGTTACCCAGATGATATCCTTATTTGATAATTGCTACTTTGAAACAAAGACTGCATTACTATACGTGGGTTTCCTATTTCACACACCATCTTTTTCTGGTTCTGATTTTTGTTTTTATATATTAACAAAGCATCAATATTTCTCTGTAGTGACAAAATTAATATATGAAGTCTTTCAGAACTTTTGTGTTCGGTTTCTTTTGTATTAGAAAACAGAATACTGGAGACTCAAAACTACCACCATTAATAAACTAGATTTGAATATTTGTAAAATACTCCTGAAAAAAATTATGTGCAATGACACTAAAAAGCAATTCAGGACTTTCTTCATTATTCAGTTGAACGCTTGCTTTCAAAATAATAATAATGTATAGGTGACAACAGTTTTATATCATTTTTAAATAGGATGTGATCCATCATTTTTTTTCTAACACTAAAGTGGTAAGAATTGCCCCAACATTAGTTGGCAAAAAGTTTTTGTGTTCCACTTCAAGGCAAACATCACATTTGATGGTGGTGTCTTTGCAATAATCATGGTTATTCTTTGTTGCATTCATTTTTGTTTTCAATCTGAAAAGTTCAAAAATGTCTTCAACGGTGACAGTGTAATTATAGACTGGTTTATATAACTACATTTTGAAATTGACCCTCTCCAACCCTCCGGTGTGTAAAAATAGAGCTCTCTGCTTTAATGTTTCTTATTAACTGCAAAATCTTGATCAGATAAAAAGGAAGTGGGGCTAGCTATCAGAAAATGAAGTTCAGTTTCTTCAAAAGCATATGCAGAGACAGGGTAGCTGTGCATGGAAATCATAACTGTAATTTTAATTTTGGTACCACAGTTGCCTAAAAATATGACAAACTTCTTACTTCCTGTCATCATACTGTAGACATATTTCTGTAAATTGTTTTCTTTAGTAATACTTTAGTCCATAATGAGCATAAATCCAACATCTGTAACTTGTTGTGAGTGCTCACACTATGTATCAAAATCTTGCACAAATAAAAGCAGGCCTACACAAAATCTTTTGAACTGTGTAGTGTTTTCTGCAAATCTATAGAAATTGTGATTATCTTACTGCGATTTATTTTAAATTCGGAACTCAATTCTCGAAGTTCCATCCCCAAGACTTCATTTTTCCTCTCAAGTGCAGCTCTTCTCATTTAAGGGCCCTTTCTTCTCATCTTCAGTACTCACTGGATTAGTAATTATAACTTGCAGCCTACAACAAGTCTGGCATCTGACTCTGGTAATTGAAATCCATTATTATATAACAGACAGAACAGCCATCTTAATTAATTTGTCTTTACCGATGCATTAAATGTTTCTTTCTTTGAATTAATTTAGAAATTTATAGAAAACAATGCTCTTATATTCAAATAACAATTAAAATACTCTTTATAAGTGTGGGGTTCTACCCACTCATCACATATAGCGTGCCTAAAGGATGCTGCATTCTCAGAATGCTATATAACAATTCAAGCAAATAACATTAGTAGTTTTATTTCAATATAGTAGATTGACAATACTTAACTTTGGAGTTACATCAGTGTCGCAAGCAATGGGCGACATGCAGACAGTAGTGTTCTTCGCTATAGACAATGTTCAAACAAGCAATGTATTGGATCACTAATAACTTTTCTCATAGCACTCTCTGCTAGGCCATGCTAATACTCTGCGAATACCTTCCACTTATGTCTGGTCGAGGCTGGCAGGAGTGGCACTTATATTCACTTCAGCTAGATGCTGCTCCTATCATGGTGATGTCCTGGTCAGTGCACTACTGGTCGACATTGCGTCACTGCCTTCTCTGGTCTTGCGTTCTTCCTCTTCATTCTGGCGTTTGTGGTTACGCCAGAACATTCCTTCCCCCCAAATCAATGAACCGTTGTCATGTAGGGAGTGTGATAATGGCGGGGGTGGCAGGAGTGTGGGTGCATCATCCGGCCAGAAACTGTGGCTGCAGGGGATAGGGGATGTCAAGCTTCCGGCCATACCCCGCCATCCGGCCTGCACTCTGGCGGAAATGTCCCCTGGAAAACGACCAGAAGGGTATGCGTCTGCCTCCTACTGCCATGAACCAGAAGAAGAAGGTGGTGACTGCTGCTACAGTGTGGGTGAGTCCAGCTCAATCGGTAGGACGAGAGGAAGTGAAGGCTCCATCTACATGGGGTCGTCCTGCCACTGCTGTGGCCGCGCTGCCCTCTGGACCCGTGAATCTGCAGGAAAAAAGACTGAAAGATCATCGTGTACATGGCAGAGGTAAAGTTGATTTTGATGGCGGTGTTGCAAGCCATCTGGGCCTGAAAGAAGATACATGCAAGCACCACGTCGACGGATGATCTCGCTTTGCACCCACTGTCTGCTGCCACTAAAAACCCTGTAAAAGACAATATCATGCGGCGCGAAGCAATACTGGTGCCTTTGGTGCCGGATGCTGATGAGGGTGGAGCAGTGTCCGATGGTAGTGGCCATGAAGCAATTCCAACGGTGATTATCCATCTTGTGAGTGCTAATGGTATGAGGTGAGAAACAGTTGCAGTTGATCCCTGGTGAGTGCAGAGCGAAGTTTGGCCATTTGCTGCTTGAAGGTTCTGACAAAACATTCCACTTCCTCCGTCTGACTGTGGATGGAACGGTGCACTAGTTACATGCTGTATGCCACTGCGTTCACAGAATGTTTCAAATGTGTTTGACATGAACTGAGGTCCATTGTCTCACACTATTACTTCACGTGAAACTTCGAAGCAAAAAATCCATGACAACACCTGAATTGTGCTATGTGACATTGTCAATTTCACTGGCACAGCAAAAGCAAATTTGCTATACAAGTCGATCACAATCAACCTGCAAGTGTTCCAAAAAGGTCCGGCACAGTCTATGTGCACACATTGCCACGGCAATTGCAACTTATACCAAGCAGAGAATTTTTGTGGTGGACTGATTTTCTGCTCGTGCATAACACTGTGATGTCAAAGGGGGGGACATTCTTGCTACGCAAGTGATACAATGGAGCTGTGATTTGCGCAGCATTCAGTATGAACCGAATATAATAGTTCATTTTCCCTAAAACTGACTGCAATTCTGTGATATTGCGAAGAATTGGCAAGTCTCATATGGCTAACAAATGCGACTGAAGAGGATGTACACTGTCCAGTCTACACTTTAGTCCTGCATCAGATAATATACAAAACAAAGCATGTAAATTTGCAATATGTTCTTCAGGTTTATGACCTGCTATTACAATATCATCCAAATAGTTTGAATAGTTTGGTACTGGCACAGTCAGCTGTTCCAAATACCGTTGGAAAATGGCACGTGCAGAAGTACTGCCAGAAGGCAAATGCAAATATTTAAACAAACCTAAATGAGTATTTAATACACACACATTTTGAGATTCTTCACTGAGCGGTATTTGAAGATACACGCTGCACAAATCAGTTTTTGAAAAGTAGCTCCAGTGCCTAATTTGTCCATGAGATCCTCTGGGCATGGCAATGGGCAAATATCAATCACAGTTTGTGGGTTGACTGAACTCTTAAAGTCAACACAGGGGCGAATGCGACCTGAAGGTTTAGGGAGCAATACCAGTGGACTTGGCCACTGACTGCCTGATATCGGCGCAAAAACTCTGTTACCTTGCAATTCTTTAAGTTCAGCTGCGACTTTGTCCCGTAATGCAATGGGAACAGTTCTGTCCCAGCAAAATTTTGGCTGAGCATTGTCTTTCAGCATAACAAAATTGTTATGTTGTAACAAAATTGTTAGCTTAGCCTAAACCTTCAGAAAAGAGTTCAGGGAATTCTTTTAGCATTGAATGCCGACACTGACAACATATTGTCCTGGATGTAAAAGACAAACAAATCAAAAGTATCAAGACCAAATATGTTCTCACACTTGCGAGATTGTAGTACTGTAAAAGTCACTGTTTGTGAATGCGAGTGGAGTGATACATGGCAGACAAAGCACATGTTCCGAGAACGGGGATGTCTTGTTCACTATAAGCCATCTGTTGAGTGCTGGTTTTAGACAACTGTGGGGAGCCTAACAGTTCATATGTGTGACGGCTGAGCAATGTGGCAGAGGCACCCGTGTCCGAATGAAATTTCTCACGTTTCCCACAAATAAGTAAATGAACAAAAAGTTTGTTTGACTGACGTATCACTGATGAAACGGCATGCTTGCTAGTTGCAGACTTGGAATATACTGCATTAATCACATGGGCCTTGTGACTATATTTTTGTGAGTGGTCCAAATTCTTATGTTTGTTCTGTCGCAAACATACGGATTGCACATATCCTTTCCTACCACATGCGTGAATAACACTTAGGGCAAGACTTAATTCTGTTCGCCTGTGTAGCCGCCTGTTTAGCGAACTGCTTACATGGCGTGCAGCATTGTTTACTCGGCTTGGCCAGCTCCAGCCGCCAGTGTAAAATGGGGTGATCGCAAGCAAGGGACTTAACCCAACAAATGGCTGGCTGCTCAAGTGTGTGAGCCAACAAGGCACCGGAATCGTACTGATCCAGTATTTGCACTACCTGCTGAAATGAAGAATCGGACTGTTTCAACATTTGTTCTCTGCGTTTGACATCAGGCACATTGTACACGATCACACCACGCAACATAAAATCTAAATATAAACCACCGCAAGCCCATTTAAATTTGCATTTCCTTGTCATACCCTGCAATTCTGTTACCCACTCACAATGAGTTTGTACTGACCGTTTTTTTTTTTTTTGCAATTAAAGAATTTATACCTAGCTACTACCATATTCACTTGTTGGTCGTAATAGTTAGTCAATGTAGAGATAACATTGTCATATGCAAGTTCACTCTTAGTGGCATTAGGAAAGAGTTTTTGAATTAATCTGAACACTGCACTTCCTGTTGTGGATATGGAAGATGGAAGTTTCACACTACCTGGGACTTTGTGAACTAGCATATGGGCATTGAAATGGTGCAGCCACTTGAGCCATTCCTCGTCTTGTTCACTAAACTGTGGAAAAAGTGGTAAACCAGCTGTAGTAGGTGGTGCTTGTTCCGTCAGGCGCACAGCGTTGGCGAGTAGCTGCTGCACCATGCTGAGATCAGCTGTATCTGGAATGGAAACAACTGCATTAGCTGTGTGGCACCTAACTCTTGTGGCTGCTGCGCCTGAGCAGGGGGCGGGACAGGTGATGTGGGAATGCTGAAAGACACAAATGCAACAGACTACGTAAGCAAGTAAAATTAGGACACAAGCAAAGAAAATTTCTGTAACGCCCACCTGAAAACACTGATCAGCAAAAAAGATGAGAAACTGTTAAAGCAAAGAAGGACTCCTTCAACATAAAGACAAAAGAGAATTAAAGTGCCAGCAAAAAAAACACAAAAAAAGTCTGTGGCCGCCTGGCATGTTAATTCGGCAGATTCTCATCGCTAAATGTGGGGTCCTGCCCACTCATCGCATATAGGGTGCCTAAAGGATGCTGCATTCTCGGAATGCTATACAACAATTCAAGCAAATAACATTAGTAGTTTTATTTTAATAAAGCAGATTGACAATACCTAAGTTTGGAGTTACATCGGTGTCGCAAGTGATGGGCGAGATGCAGACAGTAATGTTCTTCGCTATAGACAATGTTCAAACAAACAATGGATATGGATCACTAATAACTTTTCTCATAGCACTCTCTGCTAGGCCATGCTAATACTCTGTGAATACTGTCCATTAATGTCAGGCCGAGGCTGGCAGGAGTGGTGCTTATATTCACTTCGGCTAGATGTCACTCCTATCATGATGATGTCCTGGTCAGCGTGTTATTGGCCAACGTCGCCTCACCGCCTTCTCTGCTCTTGCATTCTCCCTCTTTGTTCCGGCACTTGTGGTTACGCCAGAACAATAAGGATTTTACATTTGGCTTTAATGCCTCCGGTACATGGGTATGCTTCTGATATGTTCACAGACTAACTGGACTCTTTCTTCACGTGTATGATTGGAGCAATTTTCATGATTTCTTCTTTGATTATTTTTCAGTTTGCATTACCGCAGAATCTGAATCCCCGCCAGACATCACGGACGTCGAAAACCCCTAGAGGTCTCTGCACCATCGCGCCGTAAGCTGTGGCGGTGCACGCCTCCTGGTCCGCTTTTAGTGCGAGGGTGCCACAGTAGAACACGTGGTTCCAGTGGCCAATAGCGGCACCCCCAATAGACTACATAAGCGCCTGCTCTCGCTCAGCCAGCCAGTCTAATCTCAGGTACGTCTGGGGACACATCGCCTCACATTAGAAAGCTTACTTACTTTCTTGTTCTGTGTACGAGTGGACGTGTTTGTTAGGTTTCCTTGTGACTCCGTTGTTCGATCTTGTTGTTGTTCGTTCTGTCCTTCGTTGGTCGTGTCCGTCCTCTCCCTTTGTGTTGTTCGTGGGCCTCTCCACGGGTCCCACCGTGCTTTCCGTCATTTCAACCCCGCAACCGTCTTGGTCACAGTTACAACATTTTGGCGACGAGGATGGGATGGTGGTCGTTGTTGGTATGGAGACGAAGTTGGTCTGTCTGCTGGAGCAACAGCAGCAGCTCATGCAACAGCAGCAGCTCCAGTTAGACATCTTACAAAAGTCTCTGCAGTTGCTAACGGACAAAGTCAATGGCCAGGGCGCTTTACCGCAACAGCTTCAGAGTCGTCGGGTGTCCAATGCTTTCCCACGTCTGCCGTCATTTCCACCCTTTAATGATGGTAAAGAGGACTGAGAAACCTACTTACATCAGCTGAAACAACATTTCACGGCTTTTCAAGTAACGGACGACTCCTTGCAGCGGTCGTTGTTTTTGTCTTGGGCCTCTCTGGACACATTCTCTCTTCTCCGCAAGTTGGCACCGTTGTCCGATCCTGTGGCTCTCTCTTTCCAGGAGATCTGCCTTTTGCTGACAAACTATTATTCCCAGCGCTACCATGTGGTCGTCTCTCGGCTGGTGTTCCACCAGTACCATAAACAGCCTCAATCGTATCGTTCCTGGGTCACAGACTTGCACGGTCTCAGCCGTTGATGCGATTTTACGTGCACCAATCAGCAGTGTAAGGCTTCGTATGCGGATTCCCTGAACCAAGGATGTGGTGGTTCAGCTGTTTCCCAATCCTGAGGTCCGTATTGCGGTGCTGAAACTCGACAACCCCTCCTTGGAAGAGATTCTCTGCATTGCCCACGCCTTTGAAATTGCTCAAGCGGCTAACGAGCGTCTTATGGCGCAACCGCAGGTGGCAGCAATCACGGCGTCACAGCGGATTCCGCCCTTGCAACGTCGACGTGGCCCGGCCGACAGAGGCCAGCCCCATCGGGCCCCACTTCCATCTTGCCCACAGTGCTTTACTGCTCATTCGTGGGCTGATTGTCCCCACCACTCGAAAACGTGTGCGCTGTGTAACAATGAGGGCCACATCTGATTGGTTTGTCGTAGTTGCTCGACTCGCTCCAGTCCTGACCCTCCTGGGCCGTCCATGCTCTGCAATCGGTCATCCCACAGGACGACCCATCTGCACAGAAGCTTTTCCTCGCACTCCGCATTTTCACCGAGGATGTCACTTTTCAGGTCAACACTGGGGCCACTGTCTCCCTGATTGATATGGCGACATATACCAGGCTGGGGTCTCCTGCATTGTCGCCTCCCTCTCACCGTTTGGTCGTCTACGGAGAGGGTTCCATTCCCCTTCTTGGGCAGTTCATCATCCAGGCGACGTACAAGCATGTTCCCTGGCTCCTTACCCTCTTTGTCGTCGACCTGACCACCATCGGATTTGAATATTTTTGGCCTGGATGCGTTTCAACTTTTTGGCTTTTCAATTTCCGACGAAGTTAAAGTCGTTTCCACAGCTGTTCCTTTTCAGGACTTGGACGATCTATGCTCCGCTTTTGCGTTGTTGTTTGCACCGGATCTCAGATGTGCTTCTGGCTTTCAGACGCACATCACCCTACGGCCGGATGCACAGCCTCGCTTTTTCCAGGCCCGGCCCCTTCCAGTGGCCTTATGGCCAGCGGTCAAGTAGGAACTTGATCGGCTCCAGGCTGCTGGCATGCTGGAGCCTGTAACTTAAAGTGCATGGGCGACACCACTAGTGGTCATACGGAAACCCAATGGGTCCCTTCGACTGTGTGGAGATTTTGGCACTACAGTCAATGCTCAGTCCCTCGCTGAAACTTACCCCATTCCCCAACAGGAAGACCTCCTCCCCAAGCTTGCCAGGGGAGAGTATTTTTCCAACATCGACCCGGCTGAGACATACCACCAGTTGCCCTTGGATGCCGACTCTCAGAACATCATGGTTATCAACACGCCCTTCGGATTGTATAAGTACAAGCGCCTTCCCTTTGGTGTCTCTTTGGCACTAGACATTTTCCAGCAATTCCTGGAGCAGCTTACATAGCCTATCCCTGCCTGTGTGAATTATCTGGATGACATCTTGGTCACCGGGCGTTCCCACCGGGAACATTTGAAAAACCTCAGCGCCTTATTTCACGCTCTGCAGTCTGCTGGTCTACGCTGTCGGCTAGACAAGTGTTGTTTTTTTCAACCGGAAGTGGAATACTTAGGCCACTCGCTTAGCAAAGATGGCATTCGCCCTTCGGGTCGTAATGTTGCAGCCATTGAGGCCCTTCCTCGTCCCAAGGAGTTATCTGAACTGCAGGTGTTTTTGGGCAAGGTTACTTATTACTTCTTGCCCCAGGCTGCCTCTGTTGCTCAACCTCTCAATCACTTGCGTCGTGAAGGGGTACCTTTTGTTTGGACTCCTGCCTGTGACCAGGCTTTTCTTCGTTTAAAGGCGATTCTGAAGTCCGCCCCTTGCCTTACTCCTTCTCTCTGGACCGCCCCTTGGTTGTGGTGGCTGATGCATCGGCATACGGCATTGGGGCCATCCTCGCGCACCAGGATGCCGATGGCTCCGAACAGCCCATCGCTTATGCCTCTAAGACGTTGACCGAAGCACAACGGAACTACTCCCAGTTTGAAAAGGAGGCCCTGGCGATCGTGTTCACTGTCCAAAAATTTCACACCTATCTCTTTGGAGCAAAGTTCATCCTCCTGATGGACCATAAACCCTTGGTTACACTTTTCGGACCCCACTCTCACCTTCCAGAGTGGACGGCTCAACATCTCCAACGCAGGGCATTGTTTTTACGTAATTATGCTTACACCATCCAGTATAAGCCGACCGCCCACCATGCTAATGCGAACGCTTTGTCACGTCTCCCAGCAGGCCCTGATCCTGCCTTTGACCAACAGGAGGTCCTCTGCTTTCACATTGATTCTGCCAGCCGGGATGTGCTGGACGGTCTCCCTCTTATGGTTACTCACATTGCTGCAGCTACCTGCCGCGACCCTGTCTTGCAGCAGGTTCTCAACTACGTGGTCCACGGGTGGCCATCCTATGTTACTCGTTGGATGCA
Source organism: Schistocerca nitens (assembly GCF_023898315.1). Taxonomy (NCBI): domain Eukaryota; kingdom Metazoa; phylum Arthropoda; class Insecta; order Orthoptera; family Acrididae; genus Schistocerca; species Schistocerca nitens. The sequence goes on from NC_064617.1 coordinate 692,978,168, forward strand.
GTCCGATTTCAGCCCCTGGTGCCACCTGTCCCACAGGCTCTCCGTGGTCGATGATGTCCTTCTGTTACCCACAGAGTCGGATGCCCACCGGGTGGTCATCCCTCCGGAATTGCAGCTTCGGGTGCTCAGTCTGTTACACCGCGGGCACTGGGGTATGTCCCGTATGAAAGTTTTGGCTCGCCGGCACATGTATTGGACCGGCATCGATGGCAATATTGAGCGACTGGTCCGTGCGTGCACTCTCTGTGCGCGTCACCAGGCAAGCCCCCCTCAGTCGTTTGCACCCTGGCTTGTGCCTTGCCAGCCCTGGGATCACATCCATATCGATTTTGTGGCCCATTTTTGGGGTCCATGTGGTTACTCATCATTGATGCCTATTCCAAATACCCGTATGTTGTCCGCATGGCATCCATCACCACGGAGGCTAAACCCATGGCCCTGGCACAGGTTCTCGCCATTGAGGGTCTGCCACATACGTTGGTCTCTGATAATGGTCCCCAATTCACGGTGTCCTCCTTCCACGACTTCTGTCAGGCCAACAGTATCAAACATATCCGTAACCCCCCTTTCCACCCTTAGTCCAATGGCGCAGCGCAGAGGTTTGTCTGCACTTTTAAACACCAGCTGACTAAGGCGGACGACACATCTCCAACGACGTCGGCCCTCACCCTGTTTTTGAGCACCTATCGCACTACGCCAATTGACGGATGCAGTCCGGCAGAGCTCCTTCATGTGTGACAGCCGCAGACCCTGCTCCATTTGATGACGCCATCCTCCTCCCGCCCCCACTCCCGGCCCTCGCGGCGGTATGGCCCTGGCACGGCCATGTCGGCCCGCGAGTACGGGCGCAAGGTGGGTTGGACACCCGCTACGGTTGTCGCAGCTTATGGGCGGCGTATGACGTCGGTGCAGACGTCGAAACGGTTGGAGTGCCACCATCATAATCAGCTCCGCCCTCGTGCTGCCACGGAACTCGCGCCGCCGCCTCTTTCCCTACCTCCTCCAGGTACGGACGTGGTCCTCGAGTCACCATCCCTGCCCCCGGTTGCCGTCTCCCCGTGGGCCTGCCGCTGGCCCTCTCCGCCTCCGGGTGGATTGTCGACTCCCTCCCCCGCCCTGGACTCTGGATCGGCTGTCATGGATACCTCATGTGTTCCTTCCTCCCCGCCAATTGCGGTTGTTGCGCCCAGTTCCTCTTCCAACTGCCGCCCACCTTGGCTTCTGGTACCGCGTGCCGTGGAATTTGAATCCCCGCCAGACGTCATGAACGTCAAAGACCCCTAGAGGTCTCTGCACCATCGCACCGTAAGATACGGCAGCGCGCGACTCCTGGGCCGCTTTTAGTGTGAGGGCGCCACAGTAGAACACATGGTTCCAGTGGCCAATAGCGGCGCCTCTGATAGACTACATAAGTGCCTGCCTGCCGCTCAGCCAGCCAGTCTAATCTCGTGTACGTCTGTGGACACATCGCCTTGCGTTAGACAGCTTACTTACTTTCTTGTTCCCTGTACGAGTGGACGTGTTTGTTAAGTTTCCTTGTGACTCCGTTGTTCGATCTTGTTGTTGTTCATTCTGTCCTTCGTTGGTCATGTTCATCCTCTCCTGTTGTGTTGTTGTTCGCGGGCCTCTCCGCAGGTCCTGCCGTGCTTTCCGTCATTTCAAACCCATGACCGCCCCGGTCGCAGTTACAACATTGCACACAGAGAAATTGCTCATTTATATTGATATTAATGTGGTAGGACTTCTGCATATGAAAAGCACAAGGTTGAGAGTTGGTCACACCCCCTTTTCACAGGGTCTGCTTCTGTAAGACTAAACTAATATGAATTTGGTTGCCAAAACTGGCCAGATTCTGGATGCCATTAAAAATTTTATTCTTTACATGTGACAGTACCACGCCTCATTAGACAACTACGCAGTTTCTCAACAAAGTGCCCATGAAATACTTTCCCCCCATCTGCCTCTACATCTACATCATTACTCTGCAATTCACAATTAATTGCATCGCAGAAAGTTCACTTAATCACCTTTAAGCTACTTCTCTACCGTTCCACTCTCAAACACTGCGCGGTAAAATTGAACACTTAAATATTTCCATGTGAGCTCTGATTTCTCCTATTTTATTATGATGATCATTTCTGCCTATGCAGGTGTTATCAACAAGTGACGATAAATTTGGTGACTCAGATTTCATGAAGATATCCTGCCGCAGCGAATAACACCTTTGTTTTAATGACTGCCACCCCAATATGTGTATCATATCCATGGCACTCTCACCCTTATTTTGCAGTAATACAAAATGAGCTGCCCTTCTTTGAGCTTTTTACAGTTTTCAGGAGGTTTGCCTAATTTGTTATATGCTTTCTTAAAATAAATTCTTTTTCTTTTTCGGGAATTCTTTCATGTTGTGGTGTAGTCTGTTGTCGCCTGCATGGCACTTCTCTTTCAATTGATGTAGATTGTGTTCCTTCCTAAAAATAAACACACACTGACATTTGCAGAGAAATAGAACAACATAAAATAGTGCTAAGCCACAGCACTTCACATTAGGCTTAAAACAATGTTAACCCTCAAACATTTTAATTACTGGTATAGGTTTTCCTATTGTTAAAACATAAAATAAAACACTGACTGTAACAACCCTACAGGAGTTTAATGATATCTTCAATATCTGATGTTCTCTCAGCTACTTAATCACGATCTGCATTATTGTCATCAATAAAAGGATGTCTATTGTAGTGTTTCCTTTCCTCGGGGTTCTGCCGTGAAAAATATAAAATAGAAAATCTGATTGGGTTTTGAATTTTGATGGAATAAGTTACGGATCACGTGGACTTCGTATTATTGATTGAGATAGTGCTGTAATTTGACCGTGCATGGCAGACCGGGTCGGCAACACTACAAAAAGCGACTGTACGGAAATAGCATCAGAAACTAATTGAAATTTACCTTATAATCTTGTTAGAAACGCAGTACTAATTACAATATAGTCTTCATGGCTGTCCTAATTTCTCATGTAGGACGACCCATCTTTCACTTTTCTCCGTCTGTTGAAAATTTCTTCAAGTTGTCACTGTCATGATCAGTTTACAAATTTGGCGATAACCACGTCGAATCACTATTGAAACAACCTCACTTTGTAATATAATTTTAATTTTCACCCAAAAGCACATTCAACACAGCGCCGAAAAATACACATCTTTCGTATGAAGACAAGAGAGAGAGAGTGTAATCAATTAGTTGTTAAAAATAAACAGCTACGCAAAAGTAAAAGAAAGAACAAAAATTATTTATAAAAATTGGTTGCTGGCGCAGCGCTCTTCCACATGCGTGACCATAAATTATATCTTTGTATTGGCGGAGGCGCAGTAGTCAAAGTACCATTACACTATCATACTGCAATTCTCGCCAATCCACCACATCTTTACTGAATAACAATATTCCAATGCCACTACCACACTGACACTGTGGCAAGACTGTTTTCAGTCAAAGACAAGAACATAAATATGGTAAGGCAAAACAATGTATATAGCCAACAAGCAGTTTCTAGCAGTTCAAGTGCTTGTTTCTCAGATGCAATGCAGATGAAATGAAAGTTCAGATAGTGTGACCAGTCTAAATCTCAATAAATTGAGGGTTAGAACTTCCTTCTGATGATCCCTTCAATTACCAGAAGTCCAAGATACATTACAAGTCCCATAAAAAGATTAAATACTTATATAAAAACAAGAAAATGGAAGGGCCGATGCAGTCAGCATAAGATGGCACCGATCAAAAAATCCAATGAAGATTGCTGAAATCAAACAGATGTGTTGTAATTGTTGGATATTTATTTACCAAGGGTCAAAAAAAGGACAACCTTGAATAAAAATTATTTGGAACATCAGCTTTGGGGTTGATGCAATGGGACAAATCCTCATTCATCACATTACAAGACCCGAGAGAATACAGCCAGACAGTGTAAATGGTAAACAGAAAAAACTATACAAACGGACTACAAATGGAGCATGGAATATTCAAGGACTAAAGAATTAAAAAAAGAAAAGAAAATTATTAGAGAATTGGAAAACAAAAGAAAAAATCACAATGTTACAGGAAACAAATAAGAGAAACAGCATAGAAACTAAAGGAACATGTATGTACATTTATACAGCAGGGTACAAAAACATCCCATGATCAAAGAGAGAAATGCTGATAATGATAAGGGAAAGCTTACAGAAATATCTATCAAATTAGGAACTTGCTGGTGAAAATACGGAGCCTATGCAATAAATGAATATGAACCAATCATATCAAACAAACCCTCTTCAACAAATTAAATGACATAATAGAAAAGACAGGTAATAAAAGTGAAATTATTACTGGTGGGGATCCTCAACAGTAGAACACGAAGACAAGTAAGAAATAAAAACGCAGGACCTCGTGAAGAAAACAGTCTATGACAATGGTATGGGATTAATTAAGATATGTGAAAAAATTCAGAACCAATTTTAATGGGTTTTTATCCACGTAAAGAAATTCATTAATATACATGGCATCTGGATGCACTGCAATTAAAATCAATAACTGATTGCATAATAATTAGGCAAAAACAGTGTCAAAAACACAAGACATCTTAGCATATAAAGGGCCGACCCCTAGTGATCATCATATGGTTAATACCAAATTGATTTACATGTGTAGATGAGTCAACTACAGAAGAAATTGTTAATAATGAGGAAGACTTCAAAACTGAAATTAAGATTCCAAAATGTAATTAAATAATCTAGAAGATGAAATTACATTGAATTTATAGAGAAAAAGGTTCACTGAAAACTTCGCTGAAACAGAATTTGGTAATACTTCACAAAAGAGGCAGCCAAAGGTCCTCTAGGCAAAGCAGTTAATTGTGAAGGAAGAAAATCATTGTATTACACGGATTCAGATGTTGAGAAAGACATATAAATAAAGAAAGGGCAATATTTAAAATACTGGTAGTTAATACACAAAATAGGCCTATTCAACACAATATAGAACTAAGAATAGAACAAGAAAAATTAGAAAAATGGTGATAGAAACAAAACTAAGACTTGAGAACAGACTTTTAAAAAAAATTGATACTCTTATTGGAGTAAAAAGAAGCTCATAAGCATGGAGACTATTTAGAATGCTGAGGAAAAATTCTACAGAAACACAACAAATTAAAAATATTAGTTTTCAGTCTTGGGAAAAATGTTTTAAAACAACTGTCAGAAAATAGGGAAGAACTTTTGGGGACAATTAATAATGAACAGACATAAAACAAAATACTTAAGGCATTTGTTTGGACATAAATATAGTAAAAGAGTCAATCAAATCTTGAAAGAGTGGAAGAGCTACAAGAATTGGACAAATCCTAACTGAACAGCAGATATATAGTACAGATAAATTATAGGTTAACTTTTCAAAAATCTTTTTTAAAATGATTAAATGATGAGGTCTAACCTGAAGATTGGAAAATAGGATTTATAATAACAGGGATGCCACAAGTTTCTCCAAGTGAAATTCCCTGATATTTCCCCAACAAGTTTTAGCATCTTTCCCTGACAAATTTTGAGATCTCAAGGGCAAGTAAAGACATAAGTTGACAAAAAAATTTAAGGACTTTCATATTTCTCCCCCCGTGTGAGCAAAAGTTTTAAGTACTAATACCTACATCTTTTGAAACGAACTGTTTTTAGATGGAGAAAGCAAGCCAAATGGTATATGTGTGTTATTAAGGCTGCTGATGTTATTTCAATAAAACAAAACACATTTGGTGACAAAAATACACATTTTCTTGGAGTCGTAAGACAGATTTAAAATACCTTCACTGATTTCAGAAATAACTGTGGAAAAAAATAGGCCTCTCGAAACAAGTATATAAGGCAGGGAAGAGTTGTGTAAACCAACACTATAGGTGACCACTAATAAAATATTGGTTCTATTATGTTTGTTATTATCAGCTATTAGTCACTGTGTCATGTCTATTATTTTAAGGTATCGTGTGATTTTTCTTTCGAGAAATAAGTGAGTACATAGCGTACAAACTGCCAGCGACTGCCACAATTTTTTTCTTCTTATCGTACATACAAATTATTTTCGAAGTGCAAATATGTACTAGAATAAATAAAATGTCTAATGTCTATAAAACGCTGCACTGTATAATATACCTGTGGTGAGACAGTCACAATTTCTGAAATGCCTGTGGCATCTGGGCTGCTGAGGAGCACCGCAGTCCTGGGTCCTTGGATAAACTACGAAAAGCCACTGCATTATGCAACACACAAAAAGACCCAGAATGCAGGCAGATTGTTGAGACTAGATCCGATGGACAGGGCTTGGACATTAAGTGGGAAATGATGGGCTTCAGAACGAAAGACCCAGTCCGTTAGACATACTCACTGAAATGGCCAGTGGTTTTGGCACATCGTGGAAGTCCACTCATGTGGCCAGCTGTTCACATATCAGTTACACCATGTTGATCAATCCATGCAACAGATAACTTGCGCAAATACTGTGAGAATCAATACTAATGAGGATAGGTAGCAACTCACTGTAAAGATGATCACTGAGCCACAGACAGGCACATAGAAAAGACAATCACACTCTCACAACTACGTTTTCGGCCATAGCCTTTGTCAGAAAATGAGAGTGTACACACACTCACTCAGACACAACTCATGCACAAATGACATCCATCAACAATCTCTGAGAATCAGATCCAATCATATCATTCCTCATGCCTCTTGTTGGCAGCTGTAAGGCTAATGGCAAAAATGGTGGCATCACCGACTGCAAGGTGAGGGGAATGCTAAGAAGGGAAGAAGCAGTAAGAATGAGGGAGTAGGGAAGCAGTGCATGTACTCAGTTGTGCCCAGCCAGCGACGATGCATGACATCTAAGTAAACAATCCATTTCATCTACTGAGATAAAAATGAGATGTTTTTATTTATTTATTTATTTATTCAAATTTCCCTGGTATTTTCCTGACTCATTTGAAATTCCCTGATTTCCAGAACTTGTGGCAACCCTGAATAACAATTCATAGGAAAGGAAAAAAAGATGGGTAAAAATTATAGAGAAATAATTGTGACTAATGTATTTAGGAGATTATATGGAAGGCATATTACACATTATTAAAGAAAAATTTAAAGAAATGGGGTCAAAGAACAAGCTGGCTACAAAAAATCCTTGAAAAGAAAAGATATTCAAAATCAGCCCTTCCCTTCGTGTTTGTAGGCACTGAAAAAGTCTATGATAATACACCTTTATGCAGTTTGTGTACGGCTTTAAAATCATCTAATATTAATCCTTCATAATTCAAGCAAATCTATATGAAACCTCTACAGCTAGAATACAAATACAAAGTTTTTTCTCATTTGGATTTAATGTTACAATGGGATATTTAAAAACAAAGATGATGTGACTTACCATTGGCACAGTGTTACACCGTCCGGGTTATCTGGATACTTCCCACTAACACCAACCTGTCAGAACTCCGGAGATGGGAACTTGCCCTTCAGTATATCCTTTCTTCTCGTTATCCGCCAGGCCTCAACCTCCGCTAATTTCAAGTTGCCGCTGCTCATACCTCACCTGTCTTTCAACAACATCTTTGCCTCTTTACTTCCGCCTCGACTGACATCTCTTTGCCTTTACAAATGTCTGCTTGTGTCTGTGTATGTGCGGATGCATATATGTGTGTGTGTGCGAGTGTATACCTGTCCTTTTTTCCCCCTAAGGTAAGTCTTTCCGCTCCCAGGATTGGAATGACTCCTTACCCTCTCCCTTAAAACCCACATCCTTTCTTCTTTCCCTTTTAAAGAGATTTCCCATAATTGCCTGAGTCTTCCAGTTGGCACTACTCATCAGAATTTTTTATAAGAGCATGTAATGATATACTACTCAATTCCAGTCACCCAGCACTATTACATTTTAGTCTCCTTTAACTATCTGAATAATTTCTTTTACCTCATACATTCTTTCGATCTCCCCATCATCTGTGGATCTAGTCAGCATATAAATTTGCAGTATTGTGAAGGGTATTGGCTTTGTGTCTTGGTTACAATAATGCATTCACTATGCTGTTCATAGAAATCTTACCAAGATTCATTTTCTTATTCATTGTGAGCCCTACTCCTGGATTACCCCTCTTTGATTTTATGTTGATAACCCTTTACTGACCTGACCAGAAATAATGTTCTTCCTGTCAACGCACTGCACTAATTCCAAATATATCTAACTTCAGCCTATCCATTTCCCTTTTTAAATGTTCAGAATGACATACCCCATTGAGGGATCTGACATTCCACTCTCTGAACCATAGAATGGCAGTTTTATTTGTCCTGATGATGACATCCTCCTATGCAGTCCCCACCTTGAAATCTGAATGGAAGACTATTCTACCTCCAGAATATTACACCCAAAAGGATTGAGCCAATCAGTAAAGCTTTTTTTTTTTTTTTTTTTTTTTTTTTTTTTTTTTTTTTTTAAAGGTGGGTGGGGGATGAAAGGGCTGTAGCTCCCCCTTGTTTTCAGCCATTCACAGTACCAACACATGAAGTTGTGTGGATTAACATGACAAGGCCAAGCAGTCAACCATTCAGATTGTTGGCCCTGCAACTGCTGAAAAATCTGCTGCCCCTCCTCAGGGACCAAGGGCTAGTTTGGCCTCTCCACAGATCCCTTTCATTGTTGTTGCACCTACAGTATGGCAAGCAAGCTTTCCCACCTCAGTAAGGTTTCCCCCCTCCCCCCTCGACATTTTATTTTCATGATGGATTATCAAACAGTTTTACAGCTGCAAATTTCACCACTTGCTGTGCCAAAGTTAAATTCGTGAAGGCCTAATGTAAATCTTTTTCCTTCCAGTATTGTACTTGTGAATAGTTTTGTTACTTTCACACTCACAATCAGATGGTTTGTTGATAACAGCTTTCATAAGTGAATAAACATACTGTGAACCTAAGGTTAACATTACTAGCTGCTTAGAAAGTGATGCCTGCAAGATGTATGTGTGTGAATCCCACACATAATTATAATTACTTTCTTTTGAGCTACGAATACCATCTGCCTAATTGATTCAAACACAGTAGCATATCATTAACACACAGCAAGAACAGCACTGGTCCAATGATCAGACCCATGGGACTCTCACTGCAGTTTCTTCTATCACTAATGACGAGTTGCGTTTTTCATACTACTCAAACAGCCTATGATAACTTTTTAAATTCTGCTTTTTAAGTAAGGACTATACCAGGCCTTTCCTGAATTATGTATCTCATTGAAACTAAATTCTTCTAACAATATATTATGATCAACATGATCAATTGCCTTTGACAGGTCACTGAAGTTGGTTGGTTAGTTTTATGTTCCTCAGATAATTTGCCTGTCACATCGCAAATTAGCATAAATATAATAAATATGGCTACATCTTGAACACTGATAAGTTTTTTGGTTACTATTAAATATACAGATGTGAATTAGTAATTTGTATCACCAACTTTTACATATTAAAATAACAGAAATTCTTCTACAGAACAGAAGAAGTTGTCAAGGAGAAACTTTATCAGTTTGCTTTTGAACTTTACTTTGCTGTCTGTGAGAATGTTCACTGAGTAAGTTATCAAAATTCAGTTGCAGCATTGTGCACCCCTTTTTGTGCTAAAGACAATGTTAATGTGGAGTAATGAATATAGTTTTTTTCCCCTTCTGGTATTTAATTATCTACATCATCATTCCTTTTGAGCTGCAATGGGTTATTTAACATAGTGTAAAGTGAAGCGGTAGCCAGAATACCAAACTTGTTAAACAGAAGTCTATAAGATGATCATTAGTGAGCACCACATATTATTCTTACAGCATGTTTCTCTCTTAATGATGGATTACACCAGAATGTTATTTCACATGATATAATTAAATGAAAATACGCAAAATATGTCAATTTACTGATCCCTCCCCCCAAGGTTTGCAGTTATTCCAAGTGCAAATGTGGCTGAACTAAGTCATTTGAAGATTTCCAAAATGTGCTTTTTACGGTTTAAATTCTCATCAATACAGACGCTTAAATATTGGGTTTCCATCATACTTTAGATATTCAGAACTGAATATGTTGTGTCTTTTTAAAACTGATGGTGAGACCACTTGCAGAAAACCAGTCAATAATACTTTTCATAACACTGTTTACCATTTCTTCTGTTGCTGTATATATGCTTGGATTGATTCTAATACTTGTGTCATCTGCAAAAGGAACTTATTCTGCTTGCACAGTGTGTCCATAAAGTCTGGGCACATAGAGAGAATAATAAAGCACATTTTAGTCACATTAATCTTGATAAGTAATATTTTCAACATTATCTCTGGGCTTTTTAATGCATAAGTTGATGTGCTTTGCAAGATTAAGGTGAACTTGATTTCAGTACACTGGTAATGCATTCTGTCAGGTGGTTTAAACTTGTAGTCTTCATCGAGTAAACTTTCTCTTTCAATCAACGTATCCCAGAAAATGAAATCAAGGGGAGAAAGGTCCGGCGAAAGAGGGGACCACTCCACATGACCTCTTCTCCCAATCCAATGATGAAAACTATCATTCAACTAATCTCTAACAGCTGCAGCAAAATGGGCACAAGCCCCATCCTTCTGAAACCAGCCTGTAAGTCCCTCACACAAACACTCAATTTGAGGCATCAATTTGTCTCTCAGCATCTTTAGGTTAAGTGTACCTGTTACATGTTCATCGAAGAAGTAAGGTCCTACCATATAAGCTTTCCCCAAAGCATGCCACACCATCACCTTTTGGCAGCCCTGCTGTTTGGATGGACCCATCCAATGTAGATTGCCTTGAGACATTATCAAAGATTTTGTCTTTTCACTTCACCACAGATGTAAAACACTGCTTCATCACTGAACAACACGCAATCTTTTGTAAAATTCATAACTTCATCTATTTTATCTGCAAACCGTTCACACATCTGCATGCATCTATCAGGGTCACCTTCTTTCAAATGATGCAATATCTGTACCTTGCATGGATGAAACCTCACCTTTCCCAGGATTTTATGGATGGTTTACCTTGGAACACCCAACTCCATGGATGTCCAACAAAGTAATTTCTTTTGGCTAGCATAAACCTTGGCCAAGACAGCCTCTTCCATTTCATCTGAAGTCTTTGGTCATCCGGAATGGGGTTTGTCTAATACACTGGTTGTTTCTTTAAATTTGGTGATTAATTTTCCAACTGCAGTAAAATAAATAGGTTGACGATGAGGGTGTAGAGGGTTAAATTCTTCCGCTACTTTGGGATACGACCATCCTTCTCATCCACTTAAAATGAGTACAAGCTCCATTCATTCTTCTTCAGACAGAGCCATCATTCAGTCTAGAAAAAATAAAATTGATCAGAATTATTAGAATTTATTTTATTAACATTTATAGTATATTTATTAGAATTTCCTAGTACCCAGACTTTGTGGACACACTGTATTTTAGACAGAAGATCATTTATACATGTGAATTAGTCTTGGAGACCACATACATGATTTCTCCCCAGTTAGAATAATGTCCCCAGACTACAGTGATTGAATTACTAAGTACAACTTTCTGCATTTTTTTTTTTTTTTTTTTTTTTTTTGGTTTGATATGATGTTATCCATTGGTTAGCTATACCAAAAATCCCACAAACTTCAGTTTGTCTAGGAGAATATAAAATGCTTTAGATAGGTAACGGAAAACACCAACCGGTGCAATTTTATTATTTAATGCAATTGTAAAATTTGGTGAGTGAACATATAAATAACATTCTGAGTAGAGGAACTGTTCTGAAATCCAAACTGTGATTTATTGAGGATATTGTTGTTGGTCAATGATACTATTCTAGAACACACATACTTCTCAAAAATTTTGGAAAATGATGTCATTAGTGAAACGGGTCAGTAGTTATCTCTCCTATCACATTTCTTAAAAAGAGTTTTAACAATGACAATTTTCAGTCTCTCTGGAAATTGCCTTGAGTTAGTGATGCATCATGTATTTAAGAATATAATGTAAATGGACAGATTAAAAAATCTACTCACCAAGAGGCTGCAGGGGAACACACACACAATTGGATTTAACTTTCACAAGCTTTTGGAGTCAGTGGCTCCTTCTTCTGGTGGAAGAGTTGAAGGGGAACAAAGGGGGTGAAGGCAAAATACTTGAGAGGTTTAGGGAAAGGGGTAAAGTTTAGAAAAGTCACCCAGAACCCCGGGTTACGGGAGACTTAACGGATGGGATAAGAAAGAAAGACTTTCCTTCTCAACCTGTCTGGTAAGTCTCCCCTGACCCAAGAGTCTGGGTGACTTTTCTAAACTGTACTCCTTTCCCTAAACCTATCTTAACTTTCACAAGCTCTCGGAGCCATTGGTTCCTTCTTATGGTGGAAGAGTTGAAGGGGAACGAAGAGGAGTGGAGGAAAAGGACTTTCCTCCACTCCTCTTCATTCCCCTTCAACTCTTCCACCATAAGAAGGAACCAATGGCTCCGAGAGCTTGTGAAAGTTAAATTCATTTGTGTGTGTGTTCTTCTGCCGCCACTAGGTGGGTAGATTTTTTATCTCTATACTTACATTCATTATATTATCAATAACTGATTATTTTCTTTGTTATATTACATATTTAAGAAAGAAAAGGATTATTATTGAGAACAAATCTTTAGTACTCTATTGGAAACACCAAGCAATCCAGGCGAGCTTTTATTCATGAGATCAGTTTCCTTTAATTTCTGAAGGCAAAGTTGGTTATACAGTCATATGAATGAATTTTATGAGGTTGCTCTGTGGCTGATTGTCCTCGCTCTTGTTTCATTACAATCCATACATTCCATATAGCCTCAAGCCTGTTGTCGGAATCCTTAATATATAACATTATGTACATTTTCCCTGATTTTTAATAGTACTTTTGAGTAGTTTTTGCAGTGCAAAACTACTTCAGTATCTTACTTGTTATTGCCAAAAGGTACATTTCCCTTTTCTTTTCAAAGGTATTTTAAACCCTCTAGTGATCCATGACATTTTACACTGCTGTTTGCTTTCTGATTAGCATATAATATAATGATATGAATTTATCACAAAATAGATTAAATTTTTTGCTAGCTTTTGATTCATTATAAATTTCATAACAGGTCATCTCTTGTACACTATTCTTAATTCATTACTTACTAATGTCCTTTTTGAGACATTAATATTTTATTTATTTCTACATAAGCTATGAAACTTTTGGTTTTGATTGTTGTACCTGAAGGGTGAACTGACTACTATACTATAATGCCTGTAAGTTGAAAATAAATCATTTTCCTCTAATTTGCTTATTTTAGGAAAGGAATTAATTTGCCTATTTTCTATCTTCACACTTGGCTGCACTGTATGCCTACTGGTATGAGGCTAATGTTACCAATTTACCTCCACAAGCTATGTGAGGAAAAGCATTAGAATATGGAATTGAAAACACAAATGTAAGTCATATAAATGTGAACGAACGTACACAAACACTAATGAAACAGGTAAGAGCAATGAAAATTATGTTGCAGAATGTCTAGCAAATACAGCAGTGATCCATGTGTTAGGGGATTTTTTTTTTCTGGGGAGCTAGTGACAGAAAAAAGAAAAATCAATGCTTCCTAAGAGAACAACATAAGTTTTCTTCTAGCCAAAGAAGATCTAAAATCCTTTATTGGATATCACAAGATTCCCCATGAGAGAATGTGCTGGGAATAGGCACTGATCTACTGGACAAGCAGATATCACCAGATAGGATGAGGATAAGATCAAAGAAGAGGTGGGAGCCATTATTCATCAACATGATTGACAGCTACTTGGTGAACATCAGGCGCACATATAAAATTGCTAACCAAATCGAAAAACTCTACTTCTGTATGTCCAAATGACAAAAGTGATGATGTACCCTTCAAGGAAAACCTGATTAAAACCAAAACATGCAGAACAAGGAAGCAAACTGATGAGAGTTTGTGGTTGCCTACGGAACCATGATCCTACCCAGGCATGCGCATGTTCATCCAAAGCAAATCGACGGCCACAAATGCCTTTCTTCAGGCCTCTAAGAATACCGAATCACATAAAGAGAAATTGGCATTATAAGGAAGATGTTACAGGCTTTCCAGCACAGCTTCGGCAGTACAGACGAAACAACCTTGGCGACATGTAGATGGGTATGTCAAAAGCCTGAATAACCACCTTTTCCAGTACGAATTGCTGTGAGATGTGCAGGAAGACAGTCAATGACGTTCTGGAAGGTACTAGAGGGCTTCGGAGCCATAACGATTCCAGTGTCATGGCCAGCTGCACTAGATATCTCAGTTGAGGATCCATGGTGTGAACAGCCTGATCGAGGTGGTCCCACAGATTCTCTATCGAGTTTAAATCCGAGGCGTTTTGATGGCCAGGGGAGTACAGTAAACTCATCCTGTTGAGTTCTGAGGCATACACATAAACTACGAGCTGTGTGAAATATTGCATTGTCCTGCTTGTAGATGCCACTGTGTTGAGGAAAACCGAACTACATACAGGAGTGGACACGGTCCCCAAGGACAGATGCATACTTGTGTCGATCCACTGTGCCTTCTAGAATGACGAGATCACCCAGAAAATGACACAAAAACATTCCCCAGACCACATGGCTCCCTCATCAAGCCTCGATCCTTCCAGTGATTGTTCCAGGGTGTATGCTTTCAGATGTTTCACACCATACACGCCAATGGCCATCCATCCGATGGAGCATAAAACATAATTCATCTGAAAACGGCACCTGCACCACTCAGTGGACATCCAGTTGTGGTACTGGGATACAAATTCCAACCTTTGTCACAAATGAACAGCAATCAGCATGGGATGTGTGAACTAGGCATCTGCTGTGGAGGCTTATATGCAGCAATGTTCACTGAATGGTCATGGAGGAGACACTGCTGGTAGCCCCTTGGTTCATCTGGGTGCTCAGTTGCTCAAACAGTTGCATGTTTGTTTGCCCGCACACATCTTTGCAGTCATAGTTCGTAATTCAACCCTGTCATCTATGGTCTGTGGTGCACTACAGCTGCCTCAGCGCTGGTTTTGGATAGTGCCATTTAGTGCCATAATGCACTAAGGAAAATGTATTGGTAACTAGTTGTAGCAAAAACTGAAAAAAATCTGACAGAAATGAACAACAGAAGCGACATAGTTTCTGGATAACTAAAGATAAGAGAGTTTTACTAATCAGCCTTAAATTCAGAAACATTTGAATTCAAAAGTAGCTTCCTTCCACTTAATTTAGCAAATGTTTAATCATGTAAAATTCTGTGTATACCTATTTCAATATTTTACCTACTACGAGGACTAATTCAGTTCCTTGGGGGTTAGGAAAAAACTGTGTAATTAGGGTTGCCACAAGTTTTCCCAAGTGAAATTCCCTGATTTCCAGACAAGTTTTAGGTTTGTTTCCGTGACAAATTTAGAGATTTCAAAGGTAAGTTAAGACATATGTTGACAATCTATCTTTGCAGGTATGGTACAAGAAACAATAACACAAATGAGGAAATATCTAAAAAACACTTGCAAACAGATGGCGTTTCCTGATGTAAGCAATAATCTTGAGTACTAACATCAATATCCTTTGTAATGAACTGTTTTTAGACGGAGAAAGCAAGTGTTTTATAAAGATGACTGATGTTATTTTATTTCAATAATAAGAAACACATTTGATGACAAAATATGCATTTCCTTGGAGTCATAAGACAGATTTAAAATACCTTCACTGATTTCAGAAACACACTCAGAAAAAGTAGGCCTGTTGAAAGAAGTGTATAAGGCAGGGAAAAATTGTGTAAACCAACACTGTAGGTGATCACCAATAAAATGTTGGTGATACTATATTCGTTAATGTCGGTTATTACCCACTGTGTTATATCTATTATTTTACAGGTATTGTGTGATTTTTCTTTCGAGAAATATATGAGCACATAGTGTACAAACTGCCAGTGACTGACAACAACTTTTTCTTCTTACCATTCATATTTTCTAACATATAAACTACTTTTGAAGTGCTAAAATGTACTATAAGAAATAAAACATACTTGTGGTGAAACAGTCCCAATTCCTGAAATCCATCACCCATGGTCTCTGGCCTGCTGAGGAGCACCACAGTTCTAGGTTCATGGATAAACAGTGAAAATCCACTGCATTACACCACACACAAACAGACCCGGCCTGCGGGCAGATTAGTGAGAGTAGATCCGACAGGCAGTGTCTGCACATTAGTGGGAACCAAATGGCTTCAGTTCGACAGGCCTGATCTATTACAGGTACCTGCAGCAACGACCTGCAGGTTTGGCCCGTCGTGGAAATCCACTCGTGTGGCCATCTATTCATGACCCACAGACAGCATGTCAATGAAATGATCCGTGCAACAGATAACTTGTTCAAATACTCTGAGAATCAATAATAATGAGGATATATACAACACACCATGAAGTTGATCACTGAGCCACAGACAGGCACATAGAAAAGACAATCATCCTCTCACAGCTAAATTTCCAGCCATAGCTTTTGTCAGAAAACAAGAGCACAAACACATTCACACAATCACTCAGACACAACGTACGTACACATGACCACTGTCTAAGGGCACTGCACCTACAGTCTCCGAGAATCAGATCCAAACAAACCACTCGTCATGCCTCCTGTCGGCAGCTGCTAAGCTAGTGACAAGAAAGGGTGGCAGCACTGACTGCAAGCTGAGGGGAGTGGTAGGAAGGGGATAAGCAGCAGTAATGAGAGTAGGGAAGCGGCGCACATACTCAGTTGCACCCAGCCAGCGACAATGCATGACACTTTGGTAAACAAACCATTTCATCTATTGAGACAAAAACGAGATTTTTCCAGTGGTTTTTTTTCTTCAAATTTCCCTGATACTTCCCTAAGGTGTTTGTAATTCCCTGATTTCCAGAAACTGTGGCAACCCTGGTAATTGCGCTAATTTAGAATATTTTGTCAGATTTTCCATGTATATATAGGAACTGACAAATATGAAACCCATGGACACTAAAGAAAAGTGACGAGGAATGGATCCACAGCCAGAACTATTCGAGGCTAGGGGTCAGGTTGGAACCAGAAGTGTGTGTCTCTCAAAAACAATGCAACAGAAAAGAGTGAGCAATACTGTAAATGAATTTTATCTTATTGATTCAGGAGTATAATGAAATTGTTAAAACAATTTATAAATGTATGTACTGAAAACTGTAATGAATTTGTATTTTATCAATATAAAAAATGATGACCAGATTAGGCTTCAGTTTCAGTTGCATACTTAATATTGTAAATTTGTATTCAGTGAAATATTCTATGACTGATATGAGGATACATAATGCTCCCAGTAACATTGTCAAACATTATTTATTTGGTGGCCAGGCCTCATAGTATGAAAAAAAATGAAATGATCATGTGGCACTGTTGGCCAGGAAGCCCCATCCGAGAAAGCTGGGCCACCAAGTGCAAGTCTTACTTCAGCTGACGTCACACTGGACGACTTGCATGCTGGTGATGAGGATGAAATGACGATGAGGACAACACAACACCCAGACCACGGGCGAAGAAGATCTCCAACCCGGCTGGGAATCGACCCACACATGCTGCATTGTAGGTAAGCATGTTACTGGTCGGCTAAGGTGGCGGACAGTCTCATAGTATAGGATAATGTTGCTCGGTTGTACTGAACTCCAAATCTTTGAACACAAAACACTCACCACTTAACGTTATTGTGGCACTATTCTCCTTCCCAATGTGCATCATTTCATGAGTGCATCCAGATCTGACTTCATTTTTATGGACAAAAATGCACAACTGCATCAAACTGTGCAAGTGTAGAAGCCTCTGGAATGAGAGGACATTCAGTGAATGGATTGGCCTGCCCATTTCCCCAACTAAAATCCTACAGGGCATGTGTGGGATGCACTGGAGAGATGTAATGAAGCATGTCTACACACACCAGTGAACATCCAGCAGCTGTCAACTGTGCTAGGGAAACAATGGAACACCCTACCACAAGAACTCTTTACCATCCTTGTGGCCAGCATGGGACTGTCTGGCAGAGCATGCATTCCCTCTGATGTGTTTCATAACAAAAAAAGGCCCCTTTTTAAACATAATATAATCATGATACTGGAGGAAAATAAGACATCCACCATGAGCACACAAACTGTACCTGTAACACTCACATGCATCCCCAGATCCTTATTTATTTTTACTTTCATTTTACTGTAACAGAAACTAAGTTGTACATATCTAAATAAAAAATTGATTAGTACTATTTACATAGGCCTACTACCATAGAAAGCAACCACAAACAAACTTGTAAAGCTGTCACATTCCATATCCCCTGACATATGCACAGCATCAAATAAATAAATAAAATGATAAATAAACAAATGTGTTCCCTCCTGAACTATCTCCACCAATTTTCTCACCATCTTCTAAAATACTCCTATTTTCTTTAACACCAATAATGTCATCCTTTCGTGGCGTCTTTCTGTCTCTCTTTTACAGCATTCCACATTGATCTTGTTTATTGTTTAATATTTCAATTTCAGACAAGAATATGTGTATAGGGCCTGCTACAGGATTTTTTGCAAGGTTTTCTTAATATGTTACAATGTTGTTTACCATGTAAAAGTACTTCTGTGTCATTTGGCCGACTTGTTACGGATATTCTGTGTATGTCCTGTTTTTGTTGTGAAGAGACTGATACCTGTAACAATACAAGGTTTCTTTAACGATGCCTGATTTTTATGTATATATCTTTAGGAAAAATAATTTCAGACATAGAACTCATTGAGAAATATGTTGACTTTAGAGCCAGCTTTAGGCTCGTAAACTTAAACCCCATCAACCTCTTTTCAAAAATCTTCAGTATTTAGTTTTCTCATTCATCAGCCTCACTGTTTCCTTATGGTGTTTGTGCATTTACAAGAACTAAGTTACATAATGCCAACTGTACATCACGATTTCACAATATGTTTACCACAGGATAGGTATGCCCTTCTTTAAGCCCCATTTGTTGTATGAATACATCAACCATACTGAAGCACCAAAGAAACTGGTATAGGCATGCATAATCAAATACAGAGGTATGTAAACACAGCACTGCAGTCAGCAATGCCTATATAAGACAAGTGTCTGGCACAGTTGTAGTTATCAAGAATTAAGTGAGTTTGAATGTGGTATTATGATCAGTGTACAAGCAATGGGACACAGCGTCTCCAAGGTAATGATGAAGTGGGGATTTTCCTGTACGACCATTTCACGAGTGTACTGTCAATATTGGGACTCCAGTAGAACATCAAATCTCCAACATCGCTGCGGCTGGAAAAAGATCCTGCAAGAACGGGACTAACAAGTGCCAGCACGTGAACCATTCAACGGAACATTGATATGGGCTTTCGAGCCGAAGGCCCACTCATGTATCCTTGATAACTGCATGACACAAAGCTTTACCTCCCTGGGCCTGCTGACACCAACACTGGACTGTTGATGACTGGAAACATGTTGCCTGGTCAGACGAGTCTTGTTTCAAATTGTTTCAAGTGGATGGACGTGTACAGGCTCATGAATCCATGGACCCTGCATGTCAGCAGAGGATTGTTCAAGCCGGTGGACGCTCTGTAATGGTGTGAAGTGTATGCAGTTGGGAGTGACATGGGACCCCTGATATGTCTAGATATGATTCTGACAGGTGACACGTACATAAGCATCCTGTCTGGTTGCTTGCATCCACTCATGCCCAATGTGCATTCCGTCCGACTTGGTCAATTTCAGCAAGACAGTGCAACACCCCACATGTCCAGAACTGCTACAGAGTGGCTCCACGAACACCCTTCGGAGTTTAAACACTTCTGCTGGCTACCAAACTCTCCAGGCAGGAACATTATTGAGCATATCTGGGATGCCTTGCAACATGCTGTTCAGAAGAGATCTCCACCCCTTGTACTCTTACGGATTTATGGACTGCCTTGCAGGATTCAAGGAGTCAATTCCCTCCAGCACTACTTCAGACATTAGTCAAGTCCATGCCACACCATGTAGAGACACTTCTGCGTGCCCGTGGGGGCCCTGCACGATATTAGGCATCTGTACCAGTTTCTTTGGCTCTTCAGTGTATTGGAGTACTACTCCCCCAAGCAACTTGAGTAGGGAAACCTATGGCTTATACTAAATTTCTGTACATTTAAAGCAAGTTGCCAATCTTTCATCCCTGAAATCCTATCACAGTCTGACTGAATATTCCCGCATCTTTTATCAGACAGTACGGTACTTCATTAAGGATAACCATATCATCTGCAAAATGTCTGATTGTACTACATTCTATCCTTACTATCATTCCATAACCTCATTGGGGATTATTTTAAGGGGTAACGCGTCAAGCAAAGATATAGCTTTCCCAAACCCAAAAACACGCATTACGAGTCATTTTTGGTGTGAACTGGAGAACATTCTGCAGTGGGCTGTTTACTGAACTTGGGATACTAACTACTGCTTCCCAATATACACTCCTGGAAATGGAAAAAAGAACACATTGACACCGGTGTGTCAGACCCACCATACTTGCTCCGGACACTGCGAGAGGGCTGTACAAGCAATGATCACACGCACGGCACAGCGGACACACCAGGAACCGCGGTGTTGGCCGTCGAATGGCGCTAGCTGCGCAGCATTTGTGCACCGCCGCCGTCAGAGTCAGCCAGTTTGCCGTGGCATACGGAGCTCCATCGCAGTCTTTAACACTGGTAGCATGCCGCGACAGCGTGGACGTGAACCGTATGTGCAGTTGACGGACTTTGAGCGAGGGTGTATAGTGGGCATGCGGGAGGCCGGGTGGACGTACCGCCGAATTGCTCAACACGTGGGGCGTGAGGTCTCCACAGTACATCGATGTTGTCGCCAGTGGTCGGCGGAAGGTGCACGTGCCCATCGACCTGGGACCGGACCGCAGCGACGCACGAATGCACGCCAAGACCGTAGGATCCTATGCAGTGCCGTAGGGGACTGCACCGCCACTTCCCAGCAAATTAGGGACACTGTTGCTCCTGGGGTATCGGCGAGGACCATTCGCAACCGTCTCCATGAAGCTGGGCTACGGTCCCGCACACCGTCAGGCCGTCTTCCGCTTACGCCCCAACATCGTGCAGCCCGCCTCCAGTGGTGTCGCGACAGGCGTGAATGGAGGGACGAATGGAGACGTGTCGTCTTCAGCGATGAGAGTCGCTTCTGCCTTGGTGCCAATGATGGTCGTATGCGTGTTTGGCGCCGTGCAGGTGAGCGCCACAATCAGGACTGCATACGACCGAGGCACACAGGGCCAACACCCGGCATCATGGTGTGGGGAGCGATCTCCTACACTGGCCGTACACCACTGGTGATCGTCGAGGGGACACTGAATAGTGCACAGTACATCCAAACCGTCATCGAACCCATCGTTCTACCATCCCTAGACCGGCAAGGGAACTTGCTGTTCCAACAGGACAATGCACGTCCGTATGTATCCCGTGCCACCCAACGTGCTCTAGAAGGTGTAAGTCAACTACCCTGGCCAGCAAGATCTCCGGATCTGTCCCCCATTGAGCATGTTTGGGACTGGATGAAGCGTCGTCTCACGCGGTCTGCACGTCCAGCACGAACGCTGGTCCAACTGAGGCGCCAGGTGGAAATGGCATGGCAAGCCGTTCCACAGGACTACATCCAGCATCTCTACGATCGTCTCCATGGGAGAATAGCAGCCTGCATTGCTGCGAAAGGTGGATATACACTGTACTAGTGCCGACATTGTGCATGCTCTGTTGCCTGTGTCTATGTGCCTGTGGTTCTGTCAGTGTGATCATGTGATGTATCTGACCCCAGGAATGTGTCAATAAAGTTTCCCCTTCCTGGGACAATGAATTCACGGTGTTCTTATTTCAATTTCCAGTAGTGTACTTATTCCTTAATGAAACTTGTCATTACAAATATATAAATATATATTTTTTTCAAACCAACGGCTCAGTTCTTGGAACTGAGATTTAGTCACTTACTTTAGTTCAGAAAGGTATCCACAACTCACCAATACACATTTTCAATAACATGCCAGCACTATGAAAAGTTTAACTAATAATTAAGTCAGTTTGAGAAGAGTCTAAAGGATTTATTGGTGGCCAACTCCTATTCTACTGCCGGCCGGAGTAGCCGTGCGGTTCTAGGCGCTACAGTCTGGAGCCGAGCGACCGCTACAGTCACAGGTTCGAATCCTGCCTCGGGCATGGATGTGTGTGATGTCCTTAGGTTAGTTAGGCTTAATTAATTCTAAGTTCTAGGCGACTGATGACCTCAGAAGTTAAGTCGCATAGTGCTCAGAGCCATTTGAACCATTCCTATTCTACTGAGGAATTCCTTACAAGAACCGACTGATGCACGCATGTTGTTATTAATATCATATAACGTGAATATTACATATAATCAGAGTTCTGTAGCGAATCCACGTAAACAAGGGCATTTTGGATATGTGGTAAGTACATTACCATATCTGTTCTTATTTTGTAAATATTATTGCTTATTTGTGTTGTCTCACATCTCAGCGGATCTCCTCACTGTGGATCAATTGAAACAAAAAGTACTTCTAATCTAATCACTATTGTCTGCAAGGTCCTTAACATATAATATGAACAACAAGGATCCCAACCCACTTCCATGGAGCACACCTGAGATTACTTGTAGTTCTATGATGTCTTCTCATCCAAGGTAACATTCTGTGTCCTCCCTAGCAAGGAATCTCATTACAACTTTTGTTTGATACCTGATGTTTAATGCTACATGTTGGTGTTGTGCCAAATTAAATACTTTTTTGAAGTCAAAAAACACCGTATTCACCTACTTCCTTCTTTGGTGGCTTTCAGGATGTCAATCCATTTATCTTCTGTAGAGAAAGCCGTAGTAGACTTCACAAATGAAATGGTGACTGAGATAACTAGAAAAATTATCCTGTTGGTCAGAAACTATTTTATGTGCAGTGCATCTGCAACTGCTGAAGGTCATAATGAATGAGAATACCATTGATACCTGGTAAAACCTAGTTTTCATTAGCCACACTAATGGCTTCAAAGCCTACAGCAACATCTTCAAGTGCAGCCTACACATTTAACAATTGAAATATCAACTGTATTGGAAGTTTGTGCTATAATATTAAAGATTATTATATTCACAAAAATTAATACATTAATCCACCATAGGTGAACCCATTATTCTTTGTCAAGTATAACTGAGAAAGTGGTCCTCATTATATTCTCTAATAATGTTGCCATGTAGATCAAACCGATATACTGGCCATTCATTGCATGGGCACTTGACAATATTCTCAAAATATCAATACCTTGACTAAGGTCACTGGGTTCACCTATGCTGGATTAATGCAATAATTTTTGTGAGTATAAGACTTCATTAACTTTTGTATAATGGCACAAATTTGCAATACAGTATAATTGTATTAAACTTCTGAAATATATAGTTTGTACCTGTAGGTATGGACACAAGCGTGAAATTGATAGTGTGATCAGTTGAAACCAAGTTTTACCAGCTGTCAGCAGTTGGTACATTCTGTGACCTTGGAATCTTATCTTCACAAAAGCATGCCGAGGCTGACATTATCAGACTGAGGGTACAGAAATTCATCTATCCTTAGAATGGGAGAAAGAAATGTAACATCCCAAGAGCATTGGTACATTACGAGTTCATTATTGTTTTTAATTTACATGAACGATCCAATGACTTTCGAGAATAGTTACAAAAATGGCTCTGAGCACTATGGGACTTAACATCTGTGGTCATCAGTCCCCTAGAACGTAGAACTACTTAAAACTAACTAACCTAAGGACATCACACACATCCATGCCCGAGGCAGTATTCGAACCTGCGACCGTAGCGAGAATAGTTACAAAACGGAATCATAATGTTTACTGATGACTCGATGGTAGCTTGTTTCTTTATGTATTTAAGTTCCTCATGCTACGATGAATGCATGGAAATGGTTCAAATGGCTCTAAGCACTATGGGACTTAACAGCTGTGGTCATCAGTCCCCTAGAAATTAGAACTACTTAAAACTAACTAACCTAAGGACATCACACACATCCATGCCCGAGGGAGTATTCGAACCTGCGACCGTAGCGAGAATAGTTACAAAACGGAATCATAATGTTTACTGATGACTCGATGGTAGCTTGTTTCTTTATGTATTTAAGTTCCTCATGCTACGATGAATGCATGGAAATGTATTTTTCCTTTCATACAGAGTTGAAGGGAATCGTAACAACATGATACAGTACAGGCATCGTCTTTTATTGATTTGAAGCAAACCATCGCGTTGGCGAACAATGTTCTTTATATGGCCAGTCATCAGAAGGCCATTGTCAGGCCTTTGTATGTATTTTATTGTACAAATAAATGAAAAAATCATTACACAATAGGAGTAAACTTTGTTATGTGGTGTAATGTTACATTTTCATACTATGGACTACAACAGGCCAATCTGTCAGTAAAGAGATTCAAATTGTATTAAGGTTGTAGAAAGCAATTTTATGTAAACATGAAGTTAATGTACCGCGATACTGAACAATTCAGTCACGTACGGTACTGAGTTACTTAAAATGTAAGCAACACAAAGGACTGCCATTATGCATTAGTTAAAAAACAGTAAGCGGTAAAAATGGAACTGTATTTCCACAGCACAAAAGGCATTTTTTTAAGCAAAACAGCTACAATCATGATGCGAACACTTCAACAAAGTTTATTTATTTTCTCTTCCTTCAACTATCGAAAGTCTCGTCTGTACTAAACAGCAAGCTATGACGTCTCTGAACTGAGAACATTTGCATAAAATGTCAACAATGAAAATAACGAAGTCTTTCGCTATCACCTTCTGGTTAGCAACTTCACAGTTCGTCACTGATCTGAGGTTCAATTTGTTATCACAATAATAGGCTTTTACGCCTCCTCTATGAAAATAACATTGTCTCACGAAGTTCCGCTAAGTAAGCCAATTTAAGTTTATTTCTTTGCAGATGCTAACTAGATGGACTTGGCCAGTTTCCATATTAAAATAATTTTCGAAAGGAATAACTTAGGAACTTCGGATTTCCCCACATTTACTTACCTTTTTCTCTAGACCATCATTCAGTAATCCTTTAGTAGCCACAGTCGGCATTGTGAATGGTACCCAAACATCTTGTGGGCCGCACATTTTCCCCAACTTATTACGTTGAATAGAAAATAAGTTAAAATTCAGCAACTTTTTAGTTCGCTAGTAACATGTTAACTGCACATTCTGAAACAAATATTTCTAGCTCAACTAGTATTAATGCAGACCTTCTGGTCTTAACGTTTTACATAAACTAAAATATAATAATGATTAAAACTTGGCTAGTGTTTTCATCGACTGCAGAGCAATTGATGAGTAGACACAGCTATTCGAAGAATATTGCTTATAAACATTCTTACGCGTCAACCCACGTTTGCTACAAAATAAAATTTGAGACACCTGCACGTTACTGCGACCGAGTCACTATCCACGCCACGACAAAGCTGTTGGTGCTGCTCTGCGCTGCGATCGACAATGTAAAAGCAGCTTGATTGTTAAGCCTGAAAACCTTTTGAGCACGTTGGATCTATCTCATTATTTCCGTGTACAATAAACGCATGAAATTTCTGGTTGTTTTTTGACTTCATCCTTATATCGTGATTAAACAATGATGGCTCTGCGGATAACCAGCGTTCATTTGAAGGGGTTTCGATGGGTGGAAGGGGTATCGTCACAGTTTGTTTACTCTCTGTCACCCCGCTGTTAACGTGCCGATGGTCTATATTATTTAAATAATAACAATAAAATATACAACATATTTCAATAGTATAACAGATTGTTTAATTATTTGTTCGATAAAGTATACCAAATGCACTGATAAACCAAAGTATTATGACCACCGCCCAGCGTGAGGTTGTATGCTGCCTGGTGTAGTGGTGGCACTGAGGTCATGTGACACGGTAAGAGGAGTGTGTGTATGAGCTGAGCAGAGCGGAGTGAGGAATCATTCTATCGATGTAAGGGTACAAATGCAGAAATCCACCGACTTGAGCGGCTGTGACAAAAGCCACATTGTTGCGGCCCATTGCCTGGAAGCGAGCAACTTGGAACGGCGAAGCCTGTGGGCTGTCCTCGTGCTGCTTGTTGCAGTTATCTTTTTTTTTACTGTCAAAGTGAGTTTAGCAGCACTACTGATGTAGACTCTTCGGTGAACTGAACAATGTAAACTTAATTGCGTGTCTTTGTGTCTTAGTGTTTGAACATGTGGTTTACAAATGTGAAATAAAACCTAAAATGCAGACAGGTGCAATATCTTCTTTCAGCCTGAAGCCATCATAAATGTAACAGGTTATGGGCCCAGTTTCGTTTAAATGTCTCAAGTTAATTAACGACTCGAAACAGTGACAAAAAGTCAGTGAAAATGCTACAACACGTGCTTTGAGTGAAAACTGTGTTGTGAAACCTTCCTCCGAATGGTGTTGCGTTAAAACGAGTGATTTTTTCGCCCACCAGCAAATACAACAGCCCTAATTGGAGGCTTAAATTTCGTCAACTGAGTTTCGAGCAAAGTAGAGGTAGCTTAGTTTTGAGGTTAGAAACATCGACAGCTGAGTTTTAGGTTAAAAGATCTGCATTTAGAAGCAACTTTTAGGCAGCACAGTGTATTCTGAGATAAAGTTCTGCATAAATGGATTATGTTAAAAAATATAAAACCAATAACTTGACTAGTGGATTGGCCAATTTCGAAAAGGAAAATAAGAGACTTGCTGGATTACCATGAAGGTGCATTGGATGCCATTATTAAGAAATTAGTGAAGCCCAAACCACTGGAAGATGACACAACAGCTATAGAAGTTAAAAAGCACAAAGAACAATCTGGATTGTATTGAAAGGCAAACAGTTATGCAAAGTGCATGACAAAAAGTACAATTAGTGCTAAAGTTTATCTAAAAGTTGTGGACAGGAAATTGCCAGTGATACATGGAATGCCTTAAAACGGCAGTTTGAAGCTTCAGCCAAGGATCAGTTGTTCATAATCTGCACAGACTTTTTCTGTTTTAGCTGGTTACCAGGTGAAGATGTGTCTACCCACATAGCGAAACTGAAAAGTTTTTGGAATGAGTTAAACAGTGGACTTTAAAAATGAAAGTGTTTTACGAGACTTAATGTTAGTTTGCAAGACCTTGCAATCAAGTTGGATGTTGTTCATACAGGATGAGAGGAGAACATCTGAAGAATTAACAACACTGTTATGTTATCTTGTGGGGTATGGTGGAGATGTACATTATAGAATTTGGGTAAAAGAAGAAAACAAATCATTCTCAGCATGATGTAATCTTTCACAAAAGACCTGAAAGTTGTGAAGTACAAGTCAAGTTACCATTGCAGGACATTGAGCAAAACAATAAGGGAAAGTGCCCAGACAAAAGAAAAAGATGAAGCAAGTCCCAGCAAAGAAGAGCCTGAAGACTCAGAGACTGAAGAGGACAGTGCTGATACCAGAGAAGAGAAACTCCTTGATCAGCCTTATCATCAGCTGTGAAACTGCTCAATATTAGAGAAACTCTCATGACTGAAAGACTTTGTGATGTTCACTGAAGAGATGATAAATCAAACAAATAAGAGACAGCATCATATGAAGAAGCTGTTAAAAATACACAAAGTGTTCAGTGGAAGGAAACTATGAGAAATGAAATGAAGTCATTACAAGATAATCAAACATGGGAACTGACTGCTCTACCAGAAGGTGCAAGAATTATACCATGTAATTGGATTTTTCGTGTAAAGACTAATACCGATGTAAGTATTGAGAATTATAAAGTAAGATTTGTTAAAGGCTTTAATCAATGATATGGTGTAGATTACAGTGAAATGTTCAGTCCTGTAGCTAAGTTGAGCACAATTTGTTCAATGTTAAA
Source organism: Schistocerca nitens (assembly GCF_023898315.1). NCBI lineage: Eukaryota > Metazoa > Arthropoda > Insecta > Orthoptera > Acrididae > Schistocerca > Schistocerca nitens. The sequence continues at coordinate 693,006,203 of NC_064617.1, forward strand.
TGTTGCTGCAGCTGAGAAGATGCGCCTCATACAATTTTATGTGCCTACAGCATTCTTGTATGGAGAATTAGAAGAATTAATATATATGCATCAGCCAGAAGGGTACAGTGATGGCACAGAGAAAGTCATATTTCCTTGGACTTGAGACAAAACCATTAATGATGGTGCAATTAAGCTAAGTCAAGAAGCCTATGTAAAGAAGATCTTGGAGCATTTCAATTTTCAGGACTGCAAATCTGTCTCAACAGCAATTGTGAAGGAACCATACATTACAGGTAGAAAGGAAGAATGCAGAGAAGTGCAACTTTCCCTGACGACAAGCAGTTGAGGCACTGATGTACCTGATGCTTGGAACAAGACCTGATCTAGCTTACAGTGTGAGGTTCCTGTCTCGAATCCTGGACTCACCATCAACAGAAGATGTAGTGAGGTTGAAGCAGGTACTCTGCTATGTAGCATGTACATGTGACTTAGGCATAATCTATCGTCCAAATTGTGTAGTGGATATTAGATTTCTACAGTGATGCGGACTTTGGGGGTACAACAAAACTGGATGGTCAACATCTAGTGTAGTTATCACACATGCAGGTGAAGCCATCTCCTGTCCCAGCCAAAGACAGGCAATGACTGCCACATCTTCAACAGACACTGAGTTGGTAGCTGCAACAGAAGCTGTTAAGAGGTAATTTACCTGTGTAGACTCTATAGGGAAATAAGGAAGCTAGCAGAAGTTCCAGTTCTTAAGGTTGACAATCAGGCAACAGTGAAACTCGCACAACATCCTGAATTCCATCATCATACAAAACATACAAAGTATTTTTTCATTAGAGAAAAGGTGTAGGAAGGGGAGTTGGGCGTTCAGCACATTTCGACTGAGGATCAGTTAGCAGATATACTGACAAATCCCCTGGCAAAACAAAGACTTAGTTTTATGTCAAAAATTGAGTCTTTCATGTGATATGTTTGTGGTGGCCTGCCGTAGTAGCCGAGCGGTTCTAGGCGCTTCAGTCTGGAACTGTGCGACCGCTATGGTCGCAGGTTCGAATCCTGCCTCAGGCATGGATGTGTGTGATGACTTAGGTTAGTTAGGTTTAAGCAGTTCTCAGTTCTAGGAGACTGATGACCTCAGATGTTAAGTCCCATAGAGGTCAGAGCCATTTGAATGTTTGTGTTTCCCATTTCCTCCTTTTTTTCTCAGTTAAATAAGTGAAAGCGTTGCAGTTATCTTTGTTTGTATTTAATGAAGTGTCAAAGTGAAGTCGGCAGCACTATGAGGTTGGCAGGACAACTGCTGTATACTCTTTGGTGAACTGAGCGATGTAAACTTTACAGTGAGTCTTAACGTTTGAACATGCAGTTTACAAATGTGAAATAAAACGTAAAATGCAGACAACTGAAATCTCTTCTTTCAGCCTAAAACTATCATAAATCTAACACTATTGTTGTGAGCATCTATGGAACGTTGTTGACGAATTCTGAAACCACGAGTAACAATATTAGAGAAGGGAAGTTGCCACTCACCGTATAGCGGAGATGTTGAGTTGCAGATAGGCACAATAAGTACATTCTCATATTTACAGCTTTCGGCCATTAAAGTCTTTGTCAACAATAGACACACACTCGTGCAAACACAACTTACATACACAACTGCAGTCTCAGACAACTGAAACAACGCTGCGAGCAGCAGCACCAGTGCATGACAGGAGTGGCGATTGGTTGGGGGTATGGACGAGGCTGGGGTGGGGAGGGATAGTATGGTGGGGGTGGTGGACATTAAAGTGCTACAGTTTAGACAGAGGGCTGTGGAGAGGTGGGGAGGGGGGAAGTAGCGGAAAAGAAGAGAAATAAAAAGACTGGGTGTGGTGGCGAAATAAGAGCTGTGTAGTACTGGAATGGGAACAGGGAGGGGGCTGGATAGGTGAGGACAATGACTAATGATGGCTGAGGCCAGGAGGGTTGCGGGAATGTAGAATGTATTGCAAGGAAAGTTCCCACCTGCGCAAATTCAGAAAAGCTGGTGTTGGTAGGAAGGATCCATATGGTACAGGCTATGAAGCAGTCATTGAAATGAAGGATATCATGCTTGGTAGCGTGTTCAGCAATAGGGTGGTCCACTTGTTTTCGGCCACAGTTTGTCAGTGGCCATTCATGCAGACAGACAGCTTGCTGGTTGTCATGCCTACGTAGAATGTTGTACAGAGGTTGCAGCTTAGCTTGTAAATCACATGGCTGCTTTCGTAGGTAGTTCAAATGGTTCAAATGGCTCTGAGCACTATGGGACTTAACATCTTAGGTCATCAGTCCCCTAGAACTTAGAACTACTTAAACCTAACTAACCTAAGGACATCACACACATCCATGCCCGAGGCAGGATTCGAACCTGCGACCGTAGCAGTCGCGCGGTTCCGGACTGAGCGCCTAGAACTACTAGACCACCGCGCCCGGCCGCAGGTAATCCTGCATTTGATAGGATAGGTGATGTTAGTGACCAGACTGGAGTAAGTGGTGGTAGGAGGATGTATGGGACAGTTCTTGCATCTGCACCTGTTACAGGGGTATGAGCCATGACGTAAGGGACTGGGAGCAGAGGTTGTGTAGCTTCGGTGGACGGCGGAATACCACTGTAGGAGGGATGGGAAGGATTGTGGGCAGAACACTTCTCATTTCAGGGCACGACGAGAGGTAATCAAACCTTGTCGGAGAATGTAATTCGGTTGCTCCAGTCCTGGGTGGTACTGAATTATGAGGGGAATGCTCCTCTGTGGCCAGACAGTGGGACTTTGGGAGGTGGTGGGAGACTGGAAAGATAAGGCATGGGAGATTTGTTTTTGTACAAGGTTGGTATCTTATCTTCATTAGTTTCCTTTTTCAGAATGAATTTTCCTCACTACCAGATAATAATCAACAATCTTGAACCTAAATGGGATTGAGTTGCTGCTCCAGTGTGCGAAATCGGAGTGCAAAATAATAATCAGGACTTTGTTTAAAAGTATGGTTTTAGCTCAACTGGTGTAAGTTTTAAGTGTTGTACAGAAGTTGACTGTTTTAATGAACTATTTCATGTTTGTGTAAATAACATTGGTTGACATCAAAAGTAATGGCAATAAGTAACATGTTACATTTGTATTACACTCCATTGTAGGTATACATGGCAATTTTCTAGTGGTAGTGTAAATCACTGACTGAAAAAAACATCTTGTAATACTTGTTGAGAGATAGAACTGCACTATGCAAGAAACATTGTAGCAAGAGATAGAACAGTTGTGTACTGGTAACAGTCGTTAATTCTAAATGCGAGATTTTTGTGTCCCAAACTATCCAACAGTACCAATAACATAATGTGAGATGGCAATTAACTTACTCTGCAATTTCTAGGTGTTCAAATTGTGGCACAAGAAGTAGTTTCTCACTGTCTCTCGACTGGAACGTAACACGTATGTGCACTTGCATTGACTTGCGAACATATGTATTCCTGAGAAATGGATTACTATTAAGCACTTGAGAGGCTTTTTGCTATATTTGGAGCCTATTTTTCACTTATACTGACATTATGTAAACTGATTATGTTTCCTATTGCCTGGTGTCTTTTGTCTTCCTTGGCGTGCATTAATTAAAGTCAAGCAATGCGTTACTGTGGATTCATGACAACTTATTCCCTTCAGCTTTTTTGTTTGTGACCAAATGTAAGTGGTGGGCAACGTCTAACTAACGTTATTTGTGACTGCTGTATCATAAACTTGCTCACACTTTCGTATTTTCCTATAACTGGCAGAAATTCGTCACAACTGAAAAAGCGTTTACTAATTAGCTCACTTATCAGTTAGTTCTCGTGACTTGAATCCTATCATTTTCCTCTGCTCTAGCTGCTGATGCTTAACACTGCGACTTATAACTAGAAGCATAAAAGAACGCCAGCGACCCTTGCAGTTTCTTGTTCTAGCGGAACAGCATGCATATCTGTTTCACTCAGTCCTGTCTGGCTAATACATTTTACAGATGCAAACAAACATTTAAATGATTTGTATCTTTCTTGTCCTATTTTGACGCATTCTTATCGCAACATCTTTCTCATTTAGTCCCTGGATCTCAGGGTGTAGGAAAGCTTGTTTCCCAAAGTATAGCGAGGGTGTGCTGATAACACCCTATCTTTCTTCTTTTTCTGCTTTGTTGTGGTGACACCTTAACACGTCAGTGCGGCTTTACGGGTAGAAGCAGGCGGTGCTGCTTGAGGTGGACACAGCAGGGCCATGGTAAGGCTTTAGCTGATCAAAGTGTACTACTGTAGTACGATCATTTAACTGAATTTCGGCATTCACCAGGGAGGTGATGTGCAAGACAGGTAGGGGCCCTCGTACTGAGAAGTGAAATTTTTAGTTCGTCCCTTTTTTACCACAGGGTTTCGGAGCAATACCAAATCGCCAGGTTTATATTGAGGGAGTGTAGTGCTTTTGTTGTTACATTCTAGCTGTTTTTGTGTGACTTTGAAGCTATTGCATTTAACTTGGTTCCATTTGGTTTTGAGACAGTGGGCAAGCCTTTTCACTTCGCTTATATTGACGTCAGCGGGCAATTTGTCAATCTTAAAAGGCGAATTCATGTGTCTTCCATAGACTGCTTCGTTACTGGGTCTTCCTTACATAGACCGAGCGAGGTGGCGCAGTGGCTAGCACACTGGACTCGCATTCGGGAGGGCGACGGTTCAATCCCGCGTCTGGCCATCCTGATTTAGGTTTTCCGTGATTTCCCTAAATCGCTCCAGACAAATGCCGGGATGGTTCCTTTGAAGGGGCACGGCGGACTTCCTTCCCCGTCCTTCCCTTATCCGATGAGACCGATGACCTCGCTGTCCGGTCTTCTCCCCCAAACAACCCAAGCCAACCCCAACCCAACTCTTCCCTACATAATACGACAGCATTCACACAATAGTTTTGTGCACTCGTTCTAGGTGCCTATTGGCTTTAGGGTGAAAGGCGTGGTTCACCATTTTTTTATTCATAACATTTTGCAAACTTCTGCAAACAGTGCCGACATAAAATTTGAGACTTGGTCAGTGAATATATGGTCGAGACTTCCGAAAAGCAATGCCAAATGACTGACAAAAGCGCAAGCAACAGTTTCAGTGGTCATATCCGCAAGTGGTATTAAAATTAAGTACTTTAAAAAGTGATAAATTATTGACAAGATAAGTTTATTATTCTTGGTGCTTTGTAGAGCTGGGCTGCAGATATCCAAGGCCACAATTTGAAATGGTTTGGATTCTTCTGGTAGTGTTTGTAAAGGAACTTTAGTCCTTGGTGGAGGCGCTCTTTGCACACAAGGTGGAAAATTTTGTATATACTTCTGAACGTTGATTTGTCGACCTCTAAATCAGTAATTTGAGGCTATTCTTGCATTTGTAGCTCGTCGCCCATTATGGCAGGCCTGTAAACTGTTGTGACACTGTGCTATTATTAGTTTTTGTAATTCTTTAGGTATTATTACTCTGTTACCCAATAGGCTCTTGCGATATAGTATACCGACTTCTGTAACAAAATCAGAGAGTGATGCATACCAGTGGCATTCTACAACTCTCTCTTATGATTCTTTCAAGTTATTCTATGGAAACATCACCTGTCTGAGCAACTCTAACCTTTCTGTTTGGGCCGTCGGCATTGCTGTGCAAGCGTCCAGGCTTACGCCGAACTGTGTAATCGTATTCTAATAATTTTAATGCCCTTCCAACCAGGCGACTACTGGAGTGTTTTAAACTCAACATCCATACCAAAGCAGCGTGGTCTGTAACCACAGTGAACTGATGCCCATACGAATAACACTGAAAGTAATTTACTCCAAACATGAGAGGTAACAACTGCTTCTCGGTACTACTGTAATTAATTTTTGCTGAGTTCATTTGTATGGAGGCATAACCAGTTGGTCTTTCCTCACGGTTATATTCCTGACTTAAAACAGCTCTGACAGCATAGTCTGATGCATCTGTCGAAAGAATAAAAGGTTTTTCAAAATATGTATATATTAGTAAAGGTGAACTAATCAAAATTTATTTAATTTTCCTCATTGGTGCTTCGCGCTCACCTGTCAATTCAATTACTGCATTTTTCTCTAGTAATGTTGTTAATGGTTTTGCTGTTGTAGCATAATCCTTCTCTAAACGCCTATGGTAGTTGGCTAAACCTAGGAAAGATTGTAATTCTTTGACATTTCGTGGTGTTAGAAAATTATCCACTCTTTTAATTAGCTTTGGATCTACCTTAAGTGTATCTGAACTAATGATGTGCTCCAGGTACTGAACCTGTGACTGTGCAAAGGAACATTTTTCTGGCTTTAAACTCAATCGTTAACTTTACAACCAAGACAATATATTTCTTAATCTTTCAGCATACTCTTAAACTGTTTGTGCAAAAATTACGATGTCGTCGAGATACACAAGACACATATTAGGCTTTAAACCTCTCAAAGACAACACGGCAAATCTCTGAAAAGTGCTGGTGCATTTCTTAGACCAAAAGGTATGCGTAAGAATTCATACAGTCCAGATGGGACGACAAGCGCGGTTTTAAGTCTATCTTGTGGCGCAATTAGAATCTGATAATATCCAGAACGCATGTCCAGGGAGGTAAAATATTTGCAATTTCGTACCCTGTCTAAAGTCTCGTCGATATGTGGCAGAGGTTAAGTATCCGGTGTGGCAATCTTGTTTACCACTCTCAAACCGATACACAGACGATGGGTTTTCTCACCATAGATTGATTTCTTTTGCACAATGACAATTGGACTGGCCCACGGGTTTGCAGGGGGCTGCCGGCCGGGGTGGCCGTGCGGTTCTGGGCGCTACAGTCTGGAACCGCGGGACCACTACGGTCGCAGGTTCGAATCCTGCCTCGATCATGGATGTGTGTGATGTTAGTTAGGTTTAAGTAGCTCTAAGTTCTAGGGGACTGATGACCTCAGAAGTTAAGTCCCATAGTGCTCAGAGCCATTTGAACCATTTTTGCAGGGGGCTGAATTATCGCTGCCGCTGTTAAATCGTCTCTTCAGCAACAGATTGCAACTGAAGGGGTAAACGATACAGCTTTGCGCTGTTGGTCTAGCGTCTCCCATGGGTATCTCGTGTTGTATGAGGCCAGTTGCAGGCAAATATTGACTTTCCTCGAATAACCAAGCATATTACTCTAAAACTGGATACGAAAGATTGTGCTCTGACTTTGGCAAATGTGCCAACTTCTCTTTCAACTGATTTCTTGTCGAAGGTGCTAGTGTGCAAACTACCACACAATCTCATATCTACGTAATTCCTGACCAAAGCAGGGTACCCCAGGTAGTACACAAATAAAATCTTTGTTTACATATGAAACGGTTTTAACAAATATTACTTTACCATTAACAGTCTTCTCAGGTACAGGAAGGTGAAATCTACAGTATATTGTCACACCACAGCTGCTTTCATATAGTGCCGAACACGAAAGACGACTCTCACTGATAGTTTTCCATACTTCATCACTTGCAGAGATATTGTGGAATGAAAATCATAGCATCTCGAGATTAATCTCATTGTAATAGAGTTTACTCATCCAGCCATTTCTGCTTTATCAAGTGTACATGGTAACAGGTAATAATGGTAAAAATTTCTATTGTATTCTGCTTCCATCATTTTAACTTAGCTTCAGACAGTAGCATGAGCAATTACTTAAACTACTCCACAGTACTTGTGGCCGGCTCCCACGCAATTACGCTGAGACAGGGTAGCCACTACGGTATTGCTGAGTGAGAGACGCCAACTTTCTGCCACAAACCCACCAATGGGAGGACTGGGAGCCATCACGTGAGGTACACAAGAGGATCGGTGAAATAGTGGCTGCAACAGTGGGTCACCCTATTGCCTGCCAGCTTCCTTACCCTCTATATGCGTCCACCAGTCCTTAATGTTAATGGCGAAATGCTCTTTCCATACCATGTGAGGTTCACTCCGCAGTTGTAGCCAGTTTTCGCTTTTATTGTACCCCTTAGTGGTAGTTGTTTAGAATAAAACCCCTTTTTCTCTGAATCCTAGCATTTCTCATTTTACAAGTAGGAAAAACACCCTGACTGGTAACTGCTTATGTTTTTTCTCTTGACACTGTTCCTAGTTCGAAACTTCATTTGGGTAACTTCTTTGCTGCTGCTGGCTAGTATTGTGTCACATGAAAAATCTGTGTCCCATTGACCAAAATTGTCAACATACACAGGTATTTTACACCTGTTCCCTTTTACTTTGGGCCTACCTGCACCTCTCTTAATATGGATTTGCAGCCTGTCGAGAAAGTCATTCTGGGCATGCGGGTCGAGTAGAAAGTCCGATCTCGGCGGTACCCGGTCTTTGACTTCAGTCCAGAGAACTTTTCCCATTTCACCGCTAATTGTTACACGCGTGATAAGTTTTCAACGTCCGTCTACGCGGTTCAGTTGGTGCTTGTGAGGCAGGCCTCCCTTCACAAGTTCTTCGCGAATGAGACGCACAGTCATTACAGGCACAATGGTGTGTATCACTGAATCGAAAAGTGCGCGTCCTATAATCTATCACAGCCTGATAGCGTGTTAGGAAATCATTCCCTACGACAATATCAAAGTCCCGACTGCGTTTCCTTACTCCTTCCATATCAAAGACATACTTTTTCTGTTCAGTATGCAGGTCTATTGTACAGATGCCGGCAGCAATGACTATCACGTCTCCAAGGCCACTTATATTGTAGCATGGCAGTTTTAGGACATGCTTGAAATTATTAAAAACAAAAAGAACACTAATATGAAGTCCAGTATCCATAATAATTTGATGGTTTTCCCTCTGAGCTTTCCCTTTAAAACTAAATTTTCCGCCTCTATAGGCTCTCCCCTTTTTATTGGGGCAAGGGCAGGTGGCAGAACTTGCCTCACACTCGTTTCCCCATGGAGTAGTACTCCTGTTTGACTCTTTTTTTTTTTCCTGCTGGCACGTTCCTCTTGTGGCAATTCGGTCACTTATTTTGTGGGCAACGATTCTGTTCGTGTCCGACGGTATGGCATTTCTTACAACAGGAAGCCCAGCAGTGGTCGCCCTTATGGTTGGACTTTCTGCATCTTTGGCAATTCGTGTCATTAATGAACACATCTCGCCCTTTGCTGGCGTGTGAAGAGGCGGATACAAATCTTCCCACTCCCTCATGTAATAGAGCAATAGAGTCTCTATTTGTGGATTGATTCCGCGTATGAATGCATCGATTGCTCTCGCTTTAGCTTGTTCAATTAACACTTCATTACATGTATTGTCACTTCCCAGGGTGTATGTACGATAAGATACTGTCCTGATTCTGTCTGCAACTGCTTCGAAGTCCTCCCCGGTTTTCATTTTAAGGGTAGACGAACGATTACGGTAATGGCTAACCCCCACACTTGTCGGAGTAGCGCTCTGCTAACCCCTTTGCCAAGAATTCAAAAGTGAGTGCTTCCTGCAACACGTCTACTGATTCAACATAAGTTCATCACGCGAAAACTCCAGGTTTGTGACGTATAACAAAAAATGGTCTGACCATGCGCATGTATGTCCCACATCCCTGACGTTTGCAACAATGTTGCTACATTTTCGCTTGGTTTTCTGGCAAAATAAGCTACAAATGTTACTGCTGGAAGCATACTGACTAAATCTGGTACTAATTTCAACTTTATTGGCTCTTGAACAGCCTGGAGTTACCGCATTTTCGTCAGCTCTGGGTTCTCGATCGAGAGTTATCGCGTTAAGCCTTTTCTGTAGCTCTAGTTTTTCAAGTGACAGTGTGGTTATCGGCTGTTGCAGTAAAACAATGCGATCAGCATCAAAAGCCGATTCGGTCCTCTCCGGCGGTTGGCGAGGACATAAGTCAGGCATGGTTACAAAACTGGGACTGAGACCGAACAGGTCTACACAAAAAAAGGTCTCGCTCTATTCTAGGCGATGAAACGACCCCTCGGCGGATGTTCGTTGGGGTTATTAACTAGCAGAATGCACTGCAGGGACACTTATATCACACAGAGGTGGCGACGGCCTCGACGTCGGGGGCAGTGGCGACGGCGGCGTCAGGGGCGGCTGTCCAGTTACTGCACACAGCAGTAGCGCACGGTGCGGCGGGGCCCGCAGTGACTTTTCTACTGCTGACGGCATGGGACAGAATGTAGCGGCATTGGCCATATAGCGCTCTCGCATGCTTCATTGAGCCGTCAGGGCCTAAACGTCGGCGTCGGCCCACGGCAACAAACCACTAGGAATCTCTGTGGTTGTCAGGACATATGATCGGCGGGAAAATATCGATTCGGATTGAACAGCGGGGAAGCTCCAACCCCTCTGACGCCAGTTTGTGAACATCAGGATGGTATCAGGAGCTCATGTGGGCATCCAGGGTGTTTTTCCTACGTGTAAAATGAGAAATGCTAGGATTCAAAGAAAAAGGGGTTTTATTCCCAACAACTACCACTAAAGGGTAAATATAAGCGAAAACTGGCTACAACTGCGGAGTGAACCTCACATGGTATGGAAAGAGCATTTCGCCCTCAACAGGAAGGACGTGGAGGCTAATAGAGGATAAGGAAGCTGGCAGGCAATAGGGTGACCCACTGTTGCAGCCACTATTTCACCGATCCTCTTGTGTACCTCACGTGGTGGTTCCCGGTCTCCCATTGGTGGATTTGTCTCAGAAAGTTGGCATCTCTCACCCAGCAATACTGTAGTGGCTACCCTATCTCAGCGTAATTGTGTGGGACCCAGCCACAAGTACTGTGGAGTAGTTTAAGTAATTTCTCATGCTACTGCCTGAGGCTAAGTTAAAATGATGGAAGCAGAATACAATAAAATTTTTTACCATTATTACCTGTTACCATGTAGACTTGATAAAGCAGAAATGGATGAATGAGTAAACTCTATTACAATGAGATTAATCTCGAGATGCCATGATTTTCATTCCACAATATCTCTACAAGTGATGAAGTATGGAACACTATCAGTGAGAGTCGTCTTTCGTGTTCGGCACTATATGAAAGCAACTGTGGTGTGACAAGATACTGTAGATTTCACCTTCCTGTACCTGAGAAGACTGTTAATGGTAAGGTAATATTTGTTAAAGTGGTTTCATATGTAAACAAATGATTTTATTTGTGTACTAGCTGGGGTACCCTGCTTTGGTCAGGAATTAGATATGAGATTGTGTGGTAGTTGGAATAAAATGATAATCTTTAAAGTATAAGAGACAAAAAAATTATTGAAAACGTATTCTATTTCCGAGGGTTGACCAGAAACTAATGCATAGCATTTTTTTTTCCTTCAACAATTCTTTATTGAAACCTGTGAGCCGGCCGAAGTGGCCGTGCGGTTAAAGGCGCTGCAGTCTGGAGCCGCGCGACCGCTACGGTCGCAGGTTCGAATCCTGCCTCGGGCATGGATGTTTGTGATGTCCTTAGGTTAGTTAGGTTTAACTAGTTCTAAGTTCTAGGGGACTAATGACCTCAGCAGTTGAGTCCCATAGTGCTCAGAGCCATTTGAGCCATTTGAAACCTGTGAGAGTTACACACAAAAAAGAATGGTATTTTATCTACACTTCCTATTTTTCCACGTAATCGCCATCTCGTTCTATGGCCTTCCTCCATAGCGAAACAAGGGCGTGTATGCCCTGCCTGTATTAATTTGTCCTGGTGGCAGTGACAGTGCTTCACCGTGTGAACTTCCTTTGCCGATTAACAGATGCAGCGCCAACTGCCGAGTCGTAATGCGTCTGTCCTCGTGAAGGACATTGTCAGCTCACTGCAACATGTCAGGTGTGACAGCCGTGGATGGTCTTCCCGGCCGCTGAAAATCGTGGAGCTCTGCCGAACTGCCTTCTGATGACGCCACCCTCTGTGCCAAGCAACTTACTGTATTTCTGTCGACATAGACGCTCGTGGGAAATTCCATGACGGCACGTCGCTTGTAACTTACGTCACATACAGACGCCATTTCGAAACTGTCCTGCAGCTACGCCATCTGTCGGAAGTGACAGAAACTTGGCGCGCTCACTCAGGAGACTTCAAATAATACACACGTAACGTTTCGCAATCGTAGAATTGTTTTCGCCCGAGAAAAAAACAATGCGGTGCATTTTTCAAATTGTAATCTGTCATTAGATTCCTTACAGTTTAATAGATGTTCAAAGTATTCAGCTAAAATTTGGCAGTTATTTTTATTGCTTAGATCCATTTTTCCATTATTATCTTTAAAATGTAGACCTGGTGACTCGAATCCTGTCAAAACTTCTTTGAAAGTCTTATAGAAGTCTCTAGTGTTGTTCTTCTTAAAGTCTGAATCTATTTCTTCTAATTTGTATTTGTCATATTTTCTCTTCAGTGAGTTGATGATATTTGCTATCTTTTTCCTTTCTTTCTTAAACTCTTCCCAGATTCATGTTTCTTATTACTGTTCCATTTTTTCCATGCCTTTACTCGACCGCCAATTGCTTCATCACACAGCTCGTTCCACCATCTGTGTCTTGGTATTCTTTGTGGTTGTCCCATTTCTTTAACTGACTCTAGCATTGTTTCTTTAATTTCCTCCCAATCATCCATTTTCTTGTCTTTAATATACCACAGAATTTTTTCTGATTTTGAGTGAGAAATTTAGTGTTTACTCTTGGAAATCTTTTTGGTTTTGGTTTAGGTTTGTTTGGTTGGAACATGGTCTTCATTTCAGTCAGATAATGGTCTATGTTTAGGCCCTTCCTCACTCTGACATCCAAGACTTCCTTGTAGTTACCAGTCGTTATTACCATATGGTCTAATTGATATTCACCTTGATTAAAATTAGGTGATATCCACGTTTTGTTCTTTGTTGCAAGTTTCCTGAAAAATGTCGACATTAGTTTAGGTTAAATAGTTTACAAAATCTATGAGTCTTTCCCCATTTCTATTGGTTCTTTCATGTGCTGGATAATCTCCAACTACTGATTTAAATTTTATTTCTTTGCCAACTTGTGCATTGAAGTCGCCCACTAAAATTTTAATATGTTCTTTTGGTATTTGGATGTTTTGTGTTCTAGCATTTCCCAAAAATCTTCCACTTTTCCAACGTTTGTTCTGTTATGTTGGGTGATAGGTGCATGTGCATTTATAATGGCGTAACGTTTATTGACTGACTTGAACGTCAGAAATGAAATTCGTTCTGATGAGGAGCTAAAATTAGTTATTGATTCCTGCTGTTTGACCATAAATGCTGTCCCTAATATAGTCGTATTATGTGAGTTTTTAATGGCTGGTTTTCCTTTGTACATCCTGTATCCACCTGACTCAAATGCATTTTCATCCAGATACCTTCTTTCTTGAAGTGCTAATATAAGTATGTTGCATTGAGTGAGATTGTCAATTAGATGATTTCGTTTTTCAACTTTCATAGTTGTGTTGATGTTCAGAGTCCCCAGTAGGTGCTTTTCCTTGGGTCTTATCTTTGAAGAAGTTCTAGGAAGCTCCAACTCTTCCTTACATGATGTTCTAGACTCTCCATAATCCAAAGGCCTAGTTGCACCGTCATGGATAGCGATGGAAGGATTGGTTAGTTCTTGGAATAGCTTTCGTTTTGAAATTTATCATCATGTCTTAGGCTAATGTTTAGTTTGGTAGTCGAACCTTTCCACGATAAAAATTCAAGCATTTAGCTTAGAATTATAAGTGAAGCCGCCACTAACATGTGGATCAGACGCCTTTTGTAGTCGTCCACTGTGGGAACAGACGCTAGAGTCTTGTACTTTTATACAAAAGCCTGCCTCTTTCGTCAGTTCCGCCATTCTGATGATCTTCATCGCCGCCTTCAATGCCGTTCAGGTCTTCACCGTTTCTCAGGCAAGAGACCCTCACGAGGTACTATCACCCAGGCCAGGTGAACCAAGGTTTTTTAATGAGGTGTTACTCCTGTCCCTCCTCCATTTCCAACTGAGCTTGGGACCAGCTTTGGCGGAGTTTATATACCCTTTATATACTAAATTACTCGTTCAATATCCTCATATAATTTCTGTATCTCTTCATCATCCATTTGCAACATGAGCATGTATATCTGAACTATCATTCTCCTATGTATCCACTCCTAAAAAATGCATACAGAATCATAGCGGTGTAATGGAGTTAACACCATGGAATGTGATGGCATACAACCAAATATGAAAAAATCTGTTGTGGAGCTTATTGTGAAACTAGCTATCATTTAAGGCATAGCTGCAGATGATGCAACAATATGATATAGTAGTAGAACAAATAGAGCGTCAGCCCACTCTCCATTGTCGCCAAATTTATTCAAGATGACGGATCCAAGATGGCGGCAATAGATATGGTAATATCGCAATGACGTTATAGCAGGAAGTTCAAATTTTGGCGGGAAAATAGGTCAATTGGGCTACCTCCACTAACCTAACCCCTCCCCTCTCTCCCTCCCCCATAAAATGGCGGGAAGTGCAAATTCCATCAGCACAATGCTACACAACATGGCTACCTCCACTAACCTAAGGAAATCTCAGGAAAATAGGTGACCTGTGCTACCTAAGTCACCCGACCGTCACCTCTTCCTAGAAGATGGCAGGAAAAGGACGCAGCCCATGCTGGATAGGATGGATGTAAATCTTCATTTAAACAGTCTTTATTTAAACAATTTGAGGCAGTACCTCCTTCCAGTGTGTTCACCATTAGGTCCGGAGTCCAACTGACCTACTACACTGTAGTGCCACCAGAGGGCACTGTCGTCCCTCCTGTGATGTAATTATGGCGGTCTGGAGGGGAAAATGGCGGGAAAAGGACTCAGCCTGCGCTGGTCTGCTGGAGAGAGGAAGGAGTGTACTTTATTTATTTTGGAACAGTTTATTTAGGGGCGGATTTCACGTAGTTCATTTATTACACTGATACAAAATACTCGCTCTGACATGCTTGGGGTCACAATACACGGGTTACAGACCTGCAAACTGCTTGTCAATGACCGAAGTAATGGAGGACACTGATATGTAGACACGCTCACTAATTATAAACTGTCGTTATAATGCATACAGTTTATTTAGGGACGGATTTCACGTAGTTTATTTATTACACTGATAAATAGCACTTACCCTCCCATGCTTGAGGTAGCAGTAAATAGTCTACAGACCTGCAAACTACTCGTAAATCACCGAAATAATGAAGTACACTGATGTGTAGAGACACAAACAACTCCTAAATAGTCCAAATAATGCCTGTAAAAGGCTCTCCAAACGTGCTTGCTAATCGTCAACTGTCAAAATCATGTATTGCACAGCCTGCACACCTGTTCACAAAATAATGCAACAGACATGAAAACAGCTCGTAAAATGTCAAAAAATAATGCATGTGTAACGCTATTCAACATGGTCACAACACTCAAACAACCGAAAATAATGTAGTACACAAACACTCAGTGCACATAAAAAACGCAATGTATCAGTGAACTGTTCAAATGTGCGCATGTGCCTTGCAGGGCCAGCCGGACACAAGCCAGTGCCAGAGCGCAAGCCATTGCTATCGCGCCGCTGCCGACAGCAGATGAAAGTCGTGTCTATTTTCATGTATACAGTCAGAGTTTTTCGAGTGTTATACTGACGTCACATTTCTATGAAAATAAGTGCCAAGTCACCATCCGGACAGCGCGCAAGTGTTCACCATTGCTGGCGCGATCCCTCTCTCTACCTACGGTCCAGCAAAGACCTAATTGCCGAACAACTCAATCTCACAGACGCTGCCGAAATCCGTTCCATTGCTTCCCAGAATAGCACAGGCTGCATTGTTCCTAGAGATCCTAATGGGACAAGCAAGCTGCGTCTAGCCGTGCGCATGTTTACCAGCCAAGCGTGGCTGACGCATCACCGTAAAATGTTCGCATAGTTACACACCATCGCAAGTGCATCTAAACGGTTTTCAACGTTATACTGATGTCACATGGCTGTAAAATAAGAGCGAAGTATTATACTTAGTAGTAGGGTATGCATGATAGGTTCACCTTGAGCATCCGAAATGTGCAAAGGGAACGACTATGTCTGGTCGTAAGGTAAGTATGGATTTTACGTGCAATACTGTGATACAATGAGAGAAGTATGTCAGATCACAAGAATGGTACAGATATTTCTATTTACAGGGTTGCAGCCATCAGCAGGGTGTATTTCCGATACTTCACTCACCGGCGAATGTCGTCCAATTGGTACCGCGATTGTATCATTTAGGTGTGCGTATAGCGATCAGATATGTTTGTGACTGGTTTCCTAGAATAATTCTGTCTAGGGGTGTGTGGCGCTCTGGCAGTGGCCTGTGGGGTGAATGATTTACATTTATGGCTAATGGTAGGAGCTGTCCGAATGGAGAAGCCTGTTGGGATGCAGGAAAGTAGGTCACTTAACCGTGTCGTCCTCTAGACGGCCAAATAGCGAACTAACGCTTAGTATGTGTTGGATACCTTTCATGATCATGTGGAAATTTGAGAAGGTTCAATATGGTCATGTGTTTGCACTGGACCATTATTCCCCCCCCCTCCCCCCCCCCCTCCCCCCCATATAAATTGTACAGTTGACTGCTTCTTCACATTTAACGTCTTTATTTAGTTGAGAGAACATCGATTGTGGTGTGTGCATCTAGCAGGTGAAAGGCGGATGGAAGACACGTTTGCTGGTTATCTACATATGAGGAACACCTTCGTTGACTTTATGAATTATAAGGATGATTTGGAATCTGCTATATCACCGACATCGGTATTCGCAAGTGGAAGTATCAGTTTCCTGTATTTTTTTCGGATTTCCACGTAAAGATCTTAGCAGGCGAGATAAGTTTCTGTTTTCTCAGTGGTTTACAGCACGCTACACCTCACTAAAGTTTAGGGGTACTACAGAAATAATTTCCAGTGTGTATCTTAGGAATTATAATGTGCAAGCAATCGGTAGGACACTGCTATGTGTGTGTTTGATATCGAAAAGTATCGCGAAAAAAATGGTATGACATTCTGACAAACCATATCAAATTACATATGTTCTTGTAACTCCACAGTCTGGAGATTGGTGCAGAAAGCACACAATCAAGCAGGTTCGGACGCGAAACGGTGACATCTTTCTATCGAGGGGGACTGGCCAAGCCTTTGTACAATAGTCTTCGCGGTATACGCGCGAGAGTCTGGTGGTCTCTACTGCGTGTCCTATAATGGGGGCTGTATAGATTCAGCACATCAATAGTCGTAAAGGGAATGAAAAAAAATTTTTACATGGAAAATTATGTGCACTATATACAGGGTGGATCATTGATCGTGACCGGGCCAAATATCTCACGAAATAAGCGTCAAACGAAAAAACGACAAAGAACGAAACTTATCTAGCTTGAAGGGGGAAACCAGATAGCGCTAGGTTGGCCCGCTAGATGGCGCTGCCATAGGTCCAACGGATATCAACTGCGTCTTTTAAATAGGAACCCCCATTTTTTATTACATATTCGTGTAGTACATAACGAAATATGAATGTCTTATTTGGACCACTTTTTTGCTTTGTGGTAGATGGCGCTGTAATAGTCACAAACATATGGCTCACAATTTTAGACAAACAGTTGGTGACAGGTAGGTTTTTTAAATTAAAATACTGAATGTAGGTACGTTTGAAAATATTATTTCGGTTGTTCCAAAGTGATACATGTACCTTTGTGAACTTACCTGCTGTTACAGCGTGATTACCTGTAAATACCACATTAATGCAATAAATGCTCAAAATGATGTCCGTCAACCTCAATGCATTTGGCAATACGTGTAACGACGTTCCTCTCAACAGTGAGTAGTTCGCCTTCCGTAATGTTCGCACATGCACTGACAATGCACTGACGCATGTTGTCAGGCGTTGTCGGTGGCTCACGATAGCAAATACCCTTCAACTTCCCCCACAAAAAAAATCCGGGGATGTCAGATCCGGTGAATGTGCAGGCCATGGTATGGTGCTTCGACGACCAATCCACATGTCATGAAATATGCTATTCAATACCGCTTCAACCGCACACAAGCTATGTGCCGGACATCCATCATGTTGGAAGTACATCGGCATTCTGTCATGCAGTGAAACATCTTGTAGTAACATCGGTAGAACATTACGTAGGAAATCAGCATACATTGCACCATTTAGATTGCCATCGATAAAATGGGGGCCAATTATCCTTCCTCCCATAATTCCACATCATACATTAACCCGCCAAGGTTGCTGATGTTCCACTTGTCGCAGCCATCGTGGATTTTCCGTTGCCCAATTGTGCATATTATGCCGGTTTACGTTACCGCTGTTGGTGAATGATGCTTCGTCGCTAAATAGAACGCGTGCAAAAAGTCTGTCATCATCCCGTAATTTCTCTTGTGCCCAGTGGCAGAACTGTACACGATGTTCAAAGTCGTCGCTATTCAATTCCTGGTGCATAGAAATATGGTACGGGTGCAATCGATGTTGATGTAGCATTCTCAACACCGACGTTTTTGAGATTCCCGACTCTCGCGCAATTTGTCTGCTACTGATGTGCAGATTAGCCGCGACAGCAGCTAAAACACCTACTTGGGCATCATCATTTGTTGCAGGTCGTGGTTGACGTTTCACATGTGGCTGAACACTTCCTGTTTCCTTAAATAACGTAACTATCGGGCGAAAGGTCTGGACACTTGGATGTTGTCATCCAGGATACCGAGCAGCATACATAGCACACGCCCGTTGGGCATTTTGATCACAATAGCCATACATCAACACGATATCGACATTTTCCGCAATTGGTAATTTTCTTTACATACTACACGAATATGTAATTAAAAAGTGGGGGTTCTTATTTTAAAAAAACCCAGTTGATATCCGTTTGACCTATCACAGCGCCATCTAGCGGGCCAACCATAGCGACATCTGGTTTCCCCTTCAAGCTAGACGACTTTCGTTCTTTATAGTTTTTTCGTTTGACGCTTATTTTGTGAGATATTTGGCCCGGTCACTATCAATGGCTCACCTTGTATATTGAGATTCGTTCCACGACCACGGTCGTAAAGAGGAGATATATCCAGTACATTGCACGGTGTCAGTCTGCGGCAGCAATCCTAATATTTAATTGTAGTCACACTGATAAATATGTGTCGCATGTATACCCTGCAGAAATTTGATAAGATTCAATACGATGAGTGTTTGCACTGGGAGCATTGATAGTGTTCGAACTCCTATCACTTAGGTCCTCGTGGGATGGGCGCTAGTCCACGGCCTGTTGGCCTCTCTCTGGCAGACACGTGCTTCTGTGTCGGCACTGCACAGTGCCATGGTGGGTATGTGGGATGTATTTGACGATCTGTAAACCAATTTTTGGAGGGTTTAATTGTCCATGCAATATGGCGATCTGTACATAATAGTCCTGCCACTGAAAATCTCGTCTACAGCAAGAAAAAGGCGACAGTGCTTCCACACCGGTAGCATCAGTAATTTGGTGAGTAAATTCAGTAAGCGCCAATCAGAATGCTCCATTCATTCACAAAGATGTCCTTGGTGCCGGGATGTAGGAGCCTGTACATAGCAGTTAGAACGTTTACGTTTTGGAGATGTTTGTTGAAAGCAGGACTTAACGATTTCCAGGAAGGGTAACACATGACGGACAGGGTGCCATGTTAGGGTCATGAGGGAGAAAGCAGTCGGCATTATTCTGGGCTATTTTCGTAAACAGGTCCTGTTAGGAGAAGAATTTCCATGCAGACAAACTGAGACATCATGAAAGCTCCTACAAAAGTGACCGTTAACTATTGCTGTGGCACTTTACAATTTCCGAGAGATCGGCTTGGCTCTTACTTACATCGCCAAGTGACATCGATATAACATTGAGAACCTTTTAGATGGTGAGTCACCGCATGAACATTTCGTGGCAATGCGTGAGCCACGCTTGGCATCTAAATGCGTGCTTGACTAGACACAGCTCGTATGACCCGTTAGGATCGCTAGGAACAGATTTCTATAGCGCAACCTGTGATGTCAGGTAGAGAAGTTTCGCGTCAGCAATGGTAGACACATGTGGGGCCCAGGGGGTGACTTTGTTCTTATTTACAGAGACATCAGTATAACACTCGAAGAACTCTAACTGTATACCTGAAAACAGATGCGACTTTCACCTGCTGGCTGCCATCTGTAGTGGCATGCGAGCAATGGTTCACGGCGGCATCGACGCGATCGCGCGTTGGAACAGTTTGCTGATATGTTGCGGTTGATAATAGTTCGGAAGTGATTTTTATGTGCATTGAGAGTTTGTGCACTGCATTGTTTTCGGCTGTTTAAGCGTTGTGAGTGTAGCTGCAGAGCATTTTACTAGTTGTTTGCATGTCTGTAGGCTGTGCAATGCATTATTTCGACACTTTACGAGTTGTTTGTTTGTCTGTACATCAATATACCGCATTACTTCGGTGGTTTACGAGTCGTTTACGTGTCTGTAGGCTGTGTACTGCATTATTTCGGTAATTTACGAGTTTATATGTCTGTGCATCAGTGTACTACATTATTTCGACAGCTTGCGAGTAATCTGCAAGTCTGCAAACTATTTACTGTGATCCCAAATACGTCAGAGCGAGCGTTTTTTATGAGTGTAATATATAAACTAGGTGAATTTCGTCTCTAAATAAATTGTTCCAAAAAATAAAAAAAAACACTCCTTTCTCTCTCCAGCAGCCCAATGTAGGCTGAGTCCTTTTCCCACCATTTTTCCTCCAAACTGCCATCTTGGATTATGTCACGGGAGGGACAATGGTGCCCTCTAGTGGCAGTACTGTGTACTAGGTCAGTTGGACTCCAGACCTCATGGTGAAGACACAGGATGGAGGTACTGCTTCTAATTGTTTAAATAAAGAGAGTTTAAATAAAGACTTATGTCCATCCTACCGAGCACAGGCTGAGTCCTTTTCCATCAATTCCTAGGAAGAGGTGGCTGTTGGATGACTTAAGTTAGCGGAGGTAGCCCAATTGACCTTTTTCCCCACCAAAATTTTAACTTCCCGCCATTTTCTGGGGTAGGGGAGGTGAGAGGGAGTGGTGGGGGTTCCTGCCATGACGTCATTGCTACATTGCCATATCTATCACTGCCATCTTGGATCCGCCATCTTGAATGTATTTGGCAACAATGGAGAGTGGGGTGACACACAGTTTGTTCCACTACTGCCACTTATCCTTGCAACAGATGCTTCTAATGTCATAGAGGTAGTGTTGTCACACCAAGTGGGCTCCTCAGAATGACCCATTGCGTTCGCATCTAAGTTGATTAATGAGACCAAACACAAATACAGAAAGATAGAGAAGTAGAAGGAGGCACTGGCCATCATCTTTGGCGTCTTTCAATTTCTTCAATACTTTATGGAAGACTGTCTACTTTACCCACTGACTAAAAGCCATTGATTTCTTTGTGTCAACCTTTCAAGAATATTCTAAATTGAACAGTTCAGAAATTCAACGTTGGACATTGATTCTTTCTAATTATAATTATGATATTGTCTATAGGCCAACCACTTACCATGCAAATGCAGATATACTTCCACAGTTGCCAGTGAGTAAAGACGCAGTTCTTGATTCATCGGAAGATTCTTGTTGTCAACTGCATCAATCTGAACTTAAAACATTGCAGTTCTTTCCGACTAATGTGCAGGTCATTGCTTCAGCCACTGCATGCAGTCCGCAATTGAAACGACTTTCTCAATTCATTCAACATGGATGGCCAACTAATGGACTGAAGACTGTGGATCCTGTTGTTCATTGTTGCCTTCCACAGTGTCAGGCATTGACAATACAGCAAGTTGTTATTGTCGTTCTCTCGCCAAACAGAGAAGAAAGAATCCTATTTCCTTCCGAGTGTCAAGCTTCTGTTTTCCATCACCTCCACATGGGACGTTGGGGTATGGTCAAGATCAAACAGCTCGCTCATAGACATTGTGCTTGGTTTGAACTCAATACGTAGTCTGAACGAACCACTGCGCACTCTCGCGCGTGTTCTGAGAATTCTGCAGCGCCTCAACAAAAATATTTCAGTTAGCCTCATCCTACTGTTCCGTGAGAATTTATTTACATTTTTCCTTCTAATACTCAGTGGTGGTTCCCTGCCTCGACTATGAGAAGCTTCATAGCTGTGGATAGCATGGCTCCAGTGTTTATCCAAATACATCCATACAGAAATTTTTCCAGCTTCCATCTAGAATTTATTGACCCTTCGTGACAAAATATACAGCCAAAATCTCACAAGAGTCCTATACAGATGAAGCAAAATTTTAGAGTGTGATTCCCACCACGTGCCAACTACACATCTCAGTGCATTATGCATGTTTATATCTGAGAAGGAATGTCATTTATGTGAAGTCTCCTCGTTAGTCTCGAGTCAATTCTCATGCCTAGAAACTTATGTCTAATCCTGAATGGTATATTTATTCCGCCAACCCTCATACTATTTTGGAAAAGTGGACCTCTTCTTCACGTAAACATAACTATTGGCGATTTTTCCGGTGTTATCTCCAGGCCAGTCTCGTTCAGGTAAATTCTAATGTTTGATGCACCAAGATCCATAATTTCTTTCGCTGTTTCTACAAAATAAGCAATCGAATACAGGCACAGATCATCATCAAATTGTAAGATAATGTTACACACTAAGAAAGCACGGGAACAGGAGAGTGAAATTTTCTAAATCCGAACAGAACGGCATTACTCAAGTACGTGGAAGTATCAACATGAGACAGCCGCTAAGTATAAACATTTCGACAGGGCTAGTCAGTCACTGGAGTGCGGCATCAACACTTCTGTGTATAAGTGAATTCAGCGAAAAATCGCTAGACGAGTGTAGACCAACATGCCTAGGTTAAAACCGATGTGGTCACGACAGCCGCGTGGTCTGAGGCGCCTTGCCACGATTCGTGCGTTCCCCGCCACCCCCACCCCCCCCCCCACCCCCCGTCGGAGGTTTTGAGTCCTCCCTCGGGCATGAGTGTGTGCGTTATCCTTAGCGTAAGTTAGATTAAGTAGGGACCGATGACCTCAGCAGTTTGATCCCATAGGAACTTACCACAAATTTCCGAAATTTTCTGGTCACGACAAATGACATAATGCAGACCCTGTCCTTGATGTCAAAAATACTCTTCCTCAGTAGTCTAGTCAGTCGATCAGCAGCATAGATGGCATTCTTGACGTCCACACTCGATTCTCTGATTATTGTATTGTAACATCTTGTGTAAGAGATTGTTCCAGTACTAGTCGTAATCCTGCCACTTTATGAGATGACCACTGATCCGAGGCCAAAGATGATAGAAGACAGTGACCTGAGACGGACAGAATACTCCCAGAACAGTGCGTGAGACACACCACACATGCGCCGTGGCCACTGCCATCTCTGTGCCTTCCACACCAAGGGCGCAACCCGTTTACTAAAAGTCGCTGGCCTGGGCAGAGGGTTCATGCAGTGAACTAAGGCAGCCTCTCCCAGCGTCTAGGATCAACAGATACTTCGCTCAGTTGCTAAGCCACCAGCAGCTGCCAAAGATATGGCAACGAGGTGTCTACAGAGAAATAAATGAAGTAATATTTAAGTCTGCTTTATTCCATCTAGCAACAACATATAGGTTCCTCGGTCAATATCAAGGCAAAACAGTAGGTGTTCAACCCAGTAGTGGATGGCCAATGCAAATTGGTTGTCAGAACTGTTTGAGTCTACAAACTGAAAGAGCTGCAGTCCAGCACCAATAGGAATTGGAGGACGACTATTTTGAAACCACTTCCAACCCAACACACAAACGTCTGCAACAGTCACATAGGATGAGTTGGACAAAGAAACGTTATTTGTTCTCATGTTCCTGAAGTATATTTGTTGCCATCTGCATCTACATACGTACTCCGCAAACCACCATACAATGCGGAGAGTACCCAATACGACCGCTAGTCATTTCCTTTGCTGTTTCACTTGCAGACAGAACAAGGGAAAAACGATTGTGTCTATGCCTCTGTATGACCCCTAATTTTTCATATCTTATCCTCGTGGTCCTTAAACGAAATGTATGTTGGCGGCAGTAGGATCATTCTGCAGACAACTTCAAATGTCAGTTCTCTAAAGTTTCTCAATAGAGTTTCTCGAAACTAACGTTGCCTTCCCTCCAGAGAATTCCATTCCAGTTCCCGAAGCACCTCCGTCAAACTTGCATATTGTTCGAACTTACAGGCAACAAATATAGCAGACTGCCTCTCAATTGCTGCGACATCTTTCTTTAATACGACCTGGTGCGGATCCCAACAACTCGAGCAGTGCTCAACAACTAGCATATTGTATACGGTCTCCTTTATGCTCATTCCATTTCATGTCGCTTTGCAGCGTAAGGCCCAGATATTTAAACGACGTGACTGTGTCAAGCAGTCATTACGCATTTGTTTTTCCTACTCACCTGCATGAACTTACATTTTTCTACAGTTGAAGCCAATTGGAAATTTTGTCTAAGTCGTCTTGTATCATCCTGTGGTCATTCACCTTCGGCAGCAACCAATACACCACAGAGTCATAAGCAAACAACCGCAGTTAGCTGCTCAACCTGTCCGCCGGATCATTTACATATATGGAAAATAACAGCAATCCTATCATACTGAGCTGGGGCACTCCTGATGATACTCTTGTCTCTGTCAAACACTCCCCATCAAGGACCACATACAGGATTATATTGCTTAAGAGTTCTTTGAGCCACTCACATATCTGGTAATCTACACTGTATGCTTGTACCTTCGTCAGCAGTGTGCAGTGGGGTACTGTGTCAAATCCTTTTTGGAAATCTAGGAATATAGAAACTGCTTGTTGCCATTCATCCGCAGTTCCCAGTATATCAACTGGGAAAGGGGTAAGCTGAAATTCATACGAGTGATGCTTCCTGAAACAGTGCCGTTTTGCAGAATAAGCTTTTCGGACTCTATATTTATTATATTCAAACTCAGAATACGTTCTAGAATTCTGCAGCAAACCGATGAATTTTGCAGGTCCGTTCTTTTACCCTTCTTATATACTGGACTCACCTACGCTTCTTTCCAGTGGCTAAGGACTTTCTGCTGGGCGAGAAATTCGCGATAAATGCAAGCTAATTAAGGGGTCAATGTCGTAGAGCACTCTTTTTAAAATCGAACTGCGATTCCACCCAGACCTGGTGATTTATTTGTTTTCAACTCTTTCAGTTGTTTCTCTACTCCAGGATTGTTTATTATCATGTCATCCGTAAGGCACTCTATACAATGGCCAAATGACGGCATGTTTGCACGAGTCCCCTGCGTGAACGATTTATTAAACGCGGAATTTAAAATTTCGGCTTTCTTTTTGCTATCTCCTATTGCCACACCATGCTGGTCAATGAGTGGCTGGATGAAAGCCTTAGACCCACTTGGCGATTTTACATAGGACCAGAATTTTCTCATGTTCTCTGCCAGATCTTTTGCTGAGGTATGACGGTGGTAAGGCATCCGTGTTCTAGGGGCAACGGCACGATAGCTCAGTCAGACCTTGGCCGCTCACTGTAATAAAAAAATAAAAATAAAAATTTAAAAAAACTGAGTGAAAGGATCAACGATGAACTTGAACAGGTGTCATGTGACGTCTGCCACGAGCAAATGAAACGAAGAATAACGAACAAGATGAAAAAAGTACAAATAAGAAGAAGCGTCTTAGATTAGTAATCAATACGTCCTTGGTCCCGGGTTCGTACCCCGCCACCGCTTAAATTTTGAATGAAAATCATCAACATTGGCGCCCGGAGACTTTGGCATAAGAAGTCTCATTCTACCAATGGCCTCGTCGAAGAAGGCAGAGGAGCGGACAGAGGTTCAGGGCACTATCTTGCCCTTGGGGTGTGAAACTACCGCTAAAAATCGAGGAATCAGCAATGATCAATGGCATGAGGTTTCAGAAGGTAACGGAAACCACTGCATTAAAGAAAAAAAATGGCTCTGAGCACTATGGGACTTAACTTCTGTGGTCATCAGTCCCCTAGAACTTAGAACTACTTAAACCTAACTAACCTAAGGACATCACACACATCCATGCCCGAGGCAGGATTCGAACCTGCGACCGTAGCGGTCTCGCGGTTCCAGACTGCAGCGCCCAGAACCGCACGGCCACTTCGGCCGGCCATGCATTAAAGACACATACGAGGTGCATTCAAGTTCTAAGGCCTCCGATTTTTTTTCTAATTAACTACTCACCTGAAACCGATGAAACTGGCGTTACAGCTCGACGTAATCGCCCTTCAGACGTACACATTTTTCACAACGCTGACGCCATGATTCCATGGCAGCGGCGAAGGCTTCTTTAGGAGTTTGTTTTGACCACTGGAAAATCGCTGAGGCAATAGCAGCACGGTTGGTGAATGTGCGGCCATGGAGAGTGTCTTTCATTGTTGGAAAACGCCAAAAGTCACTAGGACCCAGGTCAGGTGAGTAGGGAGCATGAGGAATCACTTCAAAGTTGTTATCACGAAGAAACTGTTGCGTAACGTTAGCTCGATGTGCGGGTGCGTTGTCTTGGTGAAACAGCACACGCGCAGCCCTTCCCGGACGTTTTTGTTGCAGTGCAGGAAGGAATTTGTTCTTCAAAACATTTTCGTAGGATGCTCCTGTTACCGTAGTGCCCTTGGGAACGCAATGGGTAAGGATTATGCCCTCGCTGTCCCAGAACATGGACACCATCATTATTTCAGCACTGGCGGTTACCCGAAATTTTTTTGGTGGCGGTGAATCTGTGTGCTTCCATTGAGCTGACTGGCGCTTTGTTTCTGGATTGAAAAATGGCATCCACGTCTCATTCATTGTCACAACCGACGAAAAGAAAGTCCCATTCATGCTGTCGTTGCGCGTCAACATTGCTCGGCAACATGCCACACGGGCAGCCATGTGGTCGTCCGTCAGCATTCGTGGCACCCACCTGGATGATACTTTTCGCATTTTCAGGTCGTCATGCAGGATTGTGTGCACAGAACCCACAGAAATGCTAACTCTGGAGGCGATCTGTTCAACAGTCATTCGGCGATCCCCCAAAACAATTATCTCCACTTTCTCGATCATGTCGTCAGACCGGCTTGTGCGAGCCCGAGGTTGTTTCCGTTTGTTGTCACACGATGTTCTGCCTTCATTAAACTGTCACACCCACGAACGCACTTTCAACACATCCATAACTCCATCACCACATGTGTCCTTCAACTGTCGATGAATTTCAATTGGTTTCACACCACGCAAATTCAGAAAACGAATGATTGCACGCTGTTCAAGTAAGGAAAACGTCGCCATTTTAAATATTTGAAACAGTTCTCATTCTCGCCGCGGTCGGTAAAATTCCATCTGCCGTACGGTGCTGCCATCTCTGGGGCGTATTGACAATGAATGCGGCCTCATTTTAAAACAATGTGCATGTTTCTATCTCTTTCCAGTCCAGAGAAAAAAATCGGAGTCCTTAGAACTTGAATGCACCACGTAATGTGTATCCACAGGACACGCGGCCTGTAATTGGAAAAGTGTCATGATGACCTCAGCATTGACAAAAGATTCCCCAATAGTCCCCCATTCAGATCTCCGGGAGAGGACTACCAAGGGGAAGGTGACCATTAGAATACGCTTGAAAGGATAACGTTCTACGAGTCAGGGCATGGAATGTCAAAAGTTTGAACTTGGTAGGGAAGCTAGAAAATCTGAAAAGGGAAATGCAAAGGCTCAACCTAGATATAGTAGGAGTCAGTGAAATGAATAGGAAAAAAAGACAAAGATTTCTGGTCAGATGGGTATAGGGTAATATCAACAGCAGCAGGAAGTTCTATAACGGGAGTAGGATTCGTTATGAGTAGGAAGGTAGGGCAGAGAGCGTGTTACTATGAACAGTTCAGTGATAGAGTTGTTGTCATCAGAATGGACAGCAAACCGACACTGATAACGATTGTAAAGGTTTACATGCCAACGTCGCAAGACGAAGAATAAAAGATCCAATACTAAAGGGGGACTGGAATGTGGTTGTAGGGTAAGGAACAGAAAAAAAGGTTACAGGAAAATTAGAGCTCGGTACTAGGAATGAGAGAGGAGAAAGATTAACTGACCTCTGCAGTAAATTTCAGCTAGTAATAGTGAATACTCTGTTCAAGAATCACACGAGGAGGACGTATACTTGGGAAAGGCCGAGAAATATGGGAAGACTCCAGTTAGATTACATCATGGTCAGGCAAAGATTCCAGAATCAGATACTGGATTGTAAGCCATACTCAGGAGCAGGTACAGATTCCAAACACAATTTAGTAGTGATGAAGAGTAGGCTGAAGTTTTAGAATCAATACGCAAAGGAGCAGGATACGGAAGTACTAAGGAATGAAGAGATACGCTTGAAGTTCTCTAAGGCTATAGATAAGGAACTGCCAAGTTCATTTGAAGAGGAATGGGTATCTCTGAAAGATATAGGTAAAAAGAAGGTAATTGCGTAGAAAACATGGGTAACAGAATGGAGGAAGTACAAAAATGTCCAGGGAAAAGAAAAATAAGTCACTGAGGAATGAAATAAATTGCAAGCGCAAGGAATCCAAGACAAAATGGCTGCATGAAAAATGAGAAGAACAAAACAACCTTAGGTGAAATTAAAAGCGAGAGTAGTAACATCAAGCGTGCAATAAGAATTTCGCTGTTAAATAAAGAGGAGAGAGCAGATAGGTCGAAAGAGTATATTGAAGGCCTTTATGAGGGGGATCATTTGTCTGATGTAATAGAAGAAGAAACAGGACTCGGTATAAAAGAGAGATGAGATCCAGTACTAGAATCAGAATTTAAGAGAGCTCTGGAAGACTTAAGATCAAATAAGGCAGAAGGGATAAATAACATTCCATCGGAATTTTCAAAATCATTAGAGGAAGTGGCAACAGAACGACTATTAAGGTTGGTGTGTAGATTGTTTGAGTCTGGCGACATACCATGTGACTTTCGGAAAAACGTCATTCACACAATCCCGATTGTAGAGTATTGTGCTATAGAAATCATGGGAGAGGATGTTGTTTGGTGGCTGGTATCCTCTTTCTACAACACAACTGAACACACATGTTAACAGGGTTCTTTATTTACTTGTACAGGTGGCTGCTACTTAATTTTAAGAGTCCATGTGTTGTGGTACAAGCTCTTCCGTAATAGTCCCTGTTAGCCTCACTGCTGGTGCAGTACAAGTTCCGCTATGTGATGAATGCCAAATGCCAAACTGGAGTGTGAGCGGGTGCATCAGTGACTGAGCTAGTGAATGAGGGGACTGCGATAGTGACTGAGTCTGAGCCCTCCAGTCAGTGGCGACGATCTAAATACTTGCAGTCGAGAAGGAGTTGGCGGCGTGCTGCTTGCGAGTCTGTCATCTTTTTGCTACATCTTTGCTGATTGGTGTGCTGGCGACAGTTTACATCAGCACACCGATGACTGCAAGAGCCGAGAAGCACGTGAACTATCGCAAACTCATGCTTGCATCCAAGAATAATTTACAGAAAAATTGAAAAGAAAATTGAGGATGTGTTAGATGATCAGTTTGGCTCTCGGAAAGGTAAAGACGCCAGGGAGGCAGTTACGACGTTGCTGCTGATAATGGAAGCAAGACTAAAGAAAAATCAAGGAACGTTCGTAGGATTTGTCAACCTGGAAAAAGTGTTCAGTAATGTCAAATGGAGCAAGACGTTCGAAATTCTGAGAAACGTAGCGGTAATCAATAGGGAGAGACAGGTAATAATAATATCTGCAGGAGCCAACAGTGGACAGTAAGAGTGAAAGACAAAGGAAGATGTGCTTCGATTAAAAATAGTGTAAGACGAAGATGTAGTCTTTTGCCCCTACTGTTCAATCCACATATCAAAGAAGTGATGACAGAGATGACATTAAAGGAAGGTTCAAGAGTGGAATTAAAATTCAAGGGGAAAAGATATCAATTATAAGATTCCCTGACATTGCTATCCCCATTGAAAATAAAGAAGAATTACAGGATCTGCTGAATGGAATGAACAGTCTAATGAGTACAGAATATGAACTGATAGCAAACCTAACAGAGCCAAAACTAATGTGAAGTAGCAGAAGTGAAAAAATGAGAAGTTTAACATCAGGACTGTTGATGACGAAGTAGATTAAGTTAAGGAATTCTGCTACATAGGCAGCAAAATAACCCATCGTGGATGAAGCAAGAGAGACAGAAAAAGCAGACTACCACTGGCAAAAAGAGCAAGCCTGGCCAAGAGAAGTCTACTGGTATCAAACACAGGCCTTAATCTGAGGGAGAAATTTCTGAGACTGTACATTTGGAGCACAGCATTGCATGATAGTGAAACAGGGACTGTGGGGAAACCTGAACAGAAGAGAATCGAAGAATTTGGGATGTGTTACTACAGAAGGATGCTGAAAATTAGATTGACTTATAAGGTAAAGAATCAGGAAGTTCTGCGGGGAATCAGCGATGGCAGGAATATATGGAAAACATTGACAAGAAGAAGGGATAGGATAGTAGGACATCTGTTAAGACAACATGGAATAACTTCCATGATACTAGAGAGAGTTGTAGGGGGGTAAAAACTGTAGAGGAAAGCAGACATTGGACCACATCCAGCAGATAACTGAGAACATAGGTTGCAAGTGCTACTCCGCGTTGGCACTGTAGAGGAATTCGTGACAGGTCTCATCATACCAGTCAGAAGACAGATAACTCAAAAAAAAAGATGATCATGGCAGTTGTTGTATGCTTGGCGCACTGATCTTTTCATAGATGTACGAAAGAAACTAACTTCTGCCTGTCGTCTGTGCATTCTCTTTCGAACAGTCTTTGTTTCCTCAGATTTTCCGAAGATCATTGCTGAAAACACGGCGAGTCCTTTCTTCCTTAATCCGCTTTTGCGGCACTGTGCCGTCTCCTGGCGTATTTTTCCCTGAGAATATACTTGAAGAAATGAGTTAACTTTTTTCTGTATTATGTGAAAAAATTGACCCTCTTCACGTGAAATGCATCAAGTGAAAAGGACAAAGACAATCAAATGGTTCAAATGGCTCTTGGCACTATGGGACTTAACAGCTGAGCTCATCACTCCCCTAGAACTTAGAACTACTTAAACCTAACTAACCTAAGGACATCTCACACATCCATGCCCGAGGCAGGATTCGAACCTGCGACCGTAGCGGTCGCGCGGTTCCTAGAATGAAGCGCCTAGAACCGCTCGGTCACACAGGTCAGCACAAAGACAATCAGCACGATTTATTATCTGTGTAGGCAATGATTAAATAAGACAATCATGCGTCTGACTTGATTATTTTTTGTTACAATAAAAGTAAAGGTAGCTCAAGTTATCTTTAGCGTCCCTTCCTTGTGGTTTTTCTGTATCTGCCACTGTGTGTAGTGTAATTGTAACGTGTTGTATTAAATCGTCTTTTAAACAGATAATGGCGAGTTATTTTCATCACATATCTTCTTAGAATCAGAATGGTCAGTAGTTTTGAACTAAATATTTTGTTTCAAATATATTGACAGCTGTAGCAGAATTTTACTAATCTGCCTTGTGTGAAACAGTGTTTTTCGATCACAAGGCACTTGTCTAGTACTTCTTCTAGGCCTGAAGTTATTTCTCAATTTGTGTTTACATCTTAAATTTCTAGAATGCCATTCTATGCTAAATTGTAGACTGGCAGCATACCGTGTTTTATCGTTTTAACTCCCCACATGGCTTTATATTTATTCCTAGAGTAGAATATAAACTGTCAGTTGAACAGTTTCTTTGGCTCATAGACAACCTTGTTAATTTTTTACACATTTTGAAATAGTCATGAAATTTATTGTCCTTTATTATGGTGTAAGCGACACAAGAATATTGTCTTTTTTTTTTTTTTTTTTTTTGCAAGGAATTGTATTCTATCTTACTAGCTTTTTGCAGTCCTGTGTAGATGTAAACCTGATTGGAAATGCTTCATAACAATATTGCAAAGTGCGAATTAAAAAAAAAAAGTCTTTCAAAGTCACCACACAGCAAAATGTTATGGTACTTTGCGCTGTGGTGTCTATTTTTGAAATGAATAGTACGCCACGAACTGCTGCCTTATTTGCATTCCTTATCTGGGTAGAATTGATAAAACAATTGCGCCACGTACAACTCCCTAGGTCCTCTCAACAACATGCCGCAGGGCTGCACATGGTCACGTGATGCTCCACCACGCACGAAATTCCACACAGAAATGCGACGAAAAGCGTATGAGCAGAGCAAGTGCGTCATAGCCTAATGTCTGGCGCTGTCTGGCAAGTGCTCAAACAAAACGTATAAAATACGCGGACGTGCATGCTACATAGAAAAGTATAACTACTCGATAACTCGATATTCAGTCAAGTCGACTGACGAAAGAAACGAACGAATAGCGTGCGGGCTGAGTGGCGGGGGCGGCGTGGTTGGCAATGCGGGCGGCCACCCAATTGTGGGTGGCGTGGGGGGAGGTGGGGAGCGCACGCCACGCATATGTATCCGCCACTACACGTAGATCATTCATTCGCAAACACACTATAATTGTATATAATTCCAATACAGCACATACATCTCCAGAGCCTGATTTATAGTCCATTCAAATTTTGCCCATTATTCCTCTATGCCCATAATATTGGAACTAAATGATTTCATTTCATTGTCTAAGTGAGATGCTAACACCTGCTTATTTACTGTTTCTAGCAGAAACACTCTCCTAACCTTCTTGAGTCATTTATTTACTTTGTTAACCATAGTTGCTTGATGACATCATGATTACTAACCCCATCTTTCTACTGATACCGTCAATAATGTCTGACTTATTCATAGCTACAAGATTTAAGGTATTTCATAGCGTGTGGGCTGCCGAATTAGCTACTAAAGACATTTTTCGGAAAATGTGTTCAAAAGTACTTCACAAGACTGTCTGTCTGCACCCACTGCAATGAATCCACAGATATTTCAGTCTCTACTCTGTAGGTTAAAGTCGCCTTCAACCAGTATTGCATGATCTGGGTATCTACGCGCTTCCGACCGTAGACTTTCTTTGAATGACTGTAGAACTGTCACAATGGAATCGGGTGGCCGGTAAAAAATCTACCAATTAGCTTGGTTTCACCTACAGCTGTTATACTTGACCAGAAAACTTCACTACCACACTCAGTTTCAACCCCAATAGAAACAATATTTTTGTCAACTGTCCTCACGATAAACGTTTTAGATTCGCTAAATATATCAGAGCTTTCTATTTCAGGTTTTGGCCAGCTTTTCGTCGCATGATTAATCTGAGGGTGAGAACTTTCCTGGGAGACAGTAAATTTGGGAACATTATTACGAATACTTCGACAACTTACAGATACAATTTTGAAAGCCGACGTGTCTTTACTCTGAACGTGGTTTGATGTCCCTATCTACCAACTGACTGGCGAGTTTTCATCAGAGCAAAGTTGCTTTCTTTGTGTAGTGCACCCCCGACCTATAAAGAGGAGTCCCACAACTCTTCAGCCGATAAAGAAGGTCCAGACACCTGCAACTGAGATTGTCACAGAGTCAATGAAGCCTTTGGTTGAGACTCTCCACTCGGTTCCAAAGCAAAGGACCCCGATGAACTCTGGAACTATGCTGCAAACTGCGAGCTCTGCTTGCACCCCGCGTGTAAGACCAAGCAGCCTTCACCCCTTCCGCCAGCCTGTATGAGCTGAGGATGGCCTCAGAAACAAGCAACAATCTTCACTGGACCGAAGCGAGCCACAATTTGTAAAGACTGCACCCTTCACTTTCGACAGCTGCACACAAGGCCACCTTCACATCTCAGATGAGGTCCCCAGGTAGACACACCGAGTGCACATTAGCTTTCTTTCCAGCCCTGAACACAATCTTCCTGAGGGGTTCCATAAAGCACCTAACGTCGGAGCTCCCAATAACTACCAAGCCCCTGGCCAAGTGTGCCTGCTCGGACCCTGCTGAAGGAACAGCCACTTGTTCAATCACAGGCCAAATAGGCAATGTCCAAGAAAGAACTTGAAGACTGCAATGTTAATTTCTGCAGTCCCAAACAGCCAGCTGATTTATCTCAATTTAAGGGTAATAGTCAGCAAAAGAAATTAGTTCCGACACATTGTAAAGTTTATAACTTTACAAGTCATAGTCCACCATGTGACAAATTTATACCTGTGACATGTACTACATTTACAAGATACGGGCACCCGGCAGATGACTTCTCAGAATGTCGTTGGACAATGATCAGATGTAAGGATTAGGTGAGTTATTGCTTGGAACAGATACTACTTTGTTCGTGTAAAAAAAAAAAAAAAAAAGTTAAACTGCACTAACATCGCGCAGACACGGACAGCTAGTACTAGTGATACAATAACCATTCTTATGGAGCAGTTTTCCAAATTGTAAGAGTATATTGAACCACAGAATGCACTTAATTAATAGCTAAATCAACATCTACAAGCTTTATTGGCAGAACAGCAGCCACAAAGAGGCCTGAGTGTAGTTAAATCTGTAGGGAATGTTCCCCCTTCATCAGTCGATTCTTCAACTATGAAACTCATAGCCCCCTTCTCCGGAAAAACACCAGAGCACGTTATTGTGTTTATAAATGATGTGTTAGTGAAGTAGAGGGAGGGTCAGATGAAAAATGTTTGCTGATGGACAAGTTATATATCTCGGGCGAGGCTAAGATCTATATCTCGTATCATGAACTTCTTAATAAGGCATCCACAGTTCGAGAATTGGCAGAGTATTTACAGCAAACGAATAAAAAACAAAACAGTGCCCGGTGTTTTAGGGAAAAACTCAACAGCTTAGTACAGAAAGCAAACGAAACAGTTGAGTCGCTTTCTGACAGTATACGCAATGTAAATGCACAGACATACAAGCTGACACAGAAGCCCAATGCAGACAAGGTAATGATCAAAGAAGCAGAGGATAGGGCATTAGATGTTTTCCTGAGAAGAATACACCCAGATTTTTCACGCCAGGTGCGAATGTAAAACCCTGAGGATTTAGTCACAGCACTTCGTATTGCCACATACTTGCAAAGAGATAGATAGTACTACAAAAGTGCACAATGAGCAGAAGATATTTACTTCTGATAAGGAATCACTGGTGTGGTCAGCAAGGGCTTCTGAAGGCAAATGTGACCCACCACAGTGTTATAATTGCCAACGCTTTGGGCATAAGGCTCGGGATTGTGAATCCAAAAATCAAGGCTAATACAATGGGAAATGAAAACAGCTAAACGCCAAGGGAATATTTCTTCCATCGATAGGCATAAGGCTCGGGATTGTGAATCCAAAAATCAGGGCTAATACAATGAGAAAAGAAAACTGCTAAACGCCAAGGGAATGTTTCTTCCGTCGATAAGCATTCCCACTACATTGCAGTACTGTAGAAACATATGCAGATATGGATTGTTGCTTGATAACCTGGGTGAATGAAAAGTACAGATTTGTAGTAGACACTGGAGCATACGTGTCGGTCGTGAGTCTGGATCTTGTGGACAATGGAAGTGAAAACTCTGACACAGATGTCTCTCACTAGGACCACAGGTTTTACAAGGAATGTTACGAAACGTAGGAAGATATTTTTCTTAGAAAGAGTGACAGGACATAAACTGTGGAGCCTCTAAGAAGTCAAATCAAATATTCAGTAATGACGATGAAGATGTGGACTACAAACAGAAAAAATTCAAAAACATTGTTCAATATGTCTTGCACAAGAATTTGCGAGCATAGTCTTAAAGGACAGGAAAGTCACACTGTAGTTAAAAAACTGCTATGTAAACAAAGAGATCTTCTTCACAGGTTCCACAAAGTCAAAACCTAGCTAACAAACGAAAACTGAAAGAAATGAAAATGAGCATAAGAAGTGTAATGAGAGAAGCATTCAATGATTTTGGAAGTAAACCTCTATCAACCAATATGAGTAATCAACCAATCAGAGCTTTTTGGTTTTACGTAAAATCAGTAAAGCAGTAAGACAAAGTGGGAACGAGCACAACTTGGTAATGAGGGTTGCCTACATTCAGGCGAAAATATGGTTTCAGGGCCGAAGCTATATTTCTCTTTTGATTGACATGTCCTCAACCTATTGTTCTACTAAGAAGGGAACCTCCCCATCGCACCCCCCTCAGATTTAGTTATAAGTTGGCACAGTGGATAGGCCTTGAAAAACTGAACACAGATCAATCGAGAAAACAGGAAGAAGTTGTGTGGAACTAAGAAAAAAATAAGCAAAATATACAAACTGAGTAGTCCATGTGCAAGATAAGCAACATCAAGGATAGTGGGAGCTGAGGAGCGCTGTGGTCCTGTGCAGCGTGAGCAGCTGCCGAACGAGAGGTCCTTGGTTCAAGTCTTCCCTCGAGTGAAAAGTTTACTTTACTTATTTTCGCAAATTTATGATCTGTCCGTTCGTTCATTGACGTCTCTGTTCACTGTAATAAGTTTAGTGTCTGTGTTTTGCGACCGCACCGCAAAACCGTGCGATTAGTAGACGATAGGACGTGCCTCTCCAACGGGAACCGAAAACATTTGATCGCAAGGTAATAGGTCAACCGATTCCTCCACAGGAAAACACGTCTGATTTTTTCTATACGACACTGGTGACGGCATGTGCGTCACATGACAGGAATATGTTGTCGACCTACCGAACTTGTACTCTTGGCGAATGGGTAAAAAGATTCTTCTACCTTGCCCGATTTAGATTTTCTTGTGGATGTCAGTTATCTCGCATCAGACGGACAGACGGACGGACATATAATAATTGTCTGAAAATAAATTAAACTTTTCACTCGATGGAAGACTTGAACCAAGGATCTCTCGTTCCGCAGCTGCTCACGCTAACCACGGGACCACAGCGTTCCTGAGCTCACATTATCCTTGTTGTTGCCTATCTTGCGCATGGACTACTCAGTTTGTATATTTTGCTTATTTTTTTCATAGTTCCACACAACTTCTTCCTGTTTTCTCGATTGATCTGTGTTCAGTTTTACAAGGCCTATCCACTGTGCCAACATATAACTAAATCTGAGGGGGGAGCGATGGGGAGGTTCCCTTGTAAGAGGATTATGACCCCCTGGGGACAATCCTTTCTTTTGATTGTCAGGTCCTTAAATTATTTATCCCCTTCCCTTTATCCTCACAAACCCTTCAGGAAACCTATAACTCTCCCCCCTCCCTCTCGCTGATACAAGTTCAGTTTCAGGCCTGAGTTATTCGAATAGCACCCTCTCACACTATCAATTTGATTGACTACTAATTAAATTGATCAATTAATTAACCACTCCCCCTCTGGTAAACCCCCACCCCTCACCCACCTGGAAATTGGTGGCAAAAGGACTTAGTCTGATCTGGTATGCTGGATAGGAGGGACACAAGTGTTTGTATTGATTGCATTGTTTTTTTAAACAATCTGAGTTGGTATAGGCAATAGCTCCATCCAGTGTGTTCACAGGTCTGGAGTCTAACTGACATAATTCACAACACCGCCACCAGAGGGCACTGTCGACCCTCCACCTTTTTCCTAGAGTGATGTAATCCAAGATGGCAGTTTGGGAGGAGGAGGATATTAGTGTTTAACGTCCCGTCGACAACGAGGTCATTAGAGACGGAGCGCGAGCTCGGGTGAGGGAAGGATGGGGAAGGAAATCAGCCGTGCCCTTTCAAAGGAACCATCCCGGCATTTACCTGAAGCGATTTAGGGAAATCACGGAAAACCTAAATCAGGATGGCCGGAGACGGGATTGAACGGCAGTTTGGGGGAAAAATGGCTGGCAAAGGACTCAGTCTGTGTCTTGCTGCTGGACTGAGAGGGCAGACGTTATTCTTTACTGTGTTCAGTGGGCAAGATGTCCGTGCTGTAGGAGGAGGAGTATATTAGCATCTGAGGACTGTGTCGCTAGCAACGATATTTGGTGAAGATGAATACGCTTCATGAAATAATGAAGA
Organism: Schistocerca nitens; assembly: GCF_023898315.1. Taxonomy (NCBI): domain Eukaryota; kingdom Metazoa; phylum Arthropoda; class Insecta; order Orthoptera; family Acrididae; genus Schistocerca; species Schistocerca nitens. The sequence goes on from NC_064617.1 coordinate 693,044,138, forward strand.
TGGGGCTAAGATACACGTCGCAACTCATGCTGATAAATCGGTGTGCTGTAACCGTAAATCATTTTATAAAAGTCCAGTCAGTCAGCCTTCCGAAGTGCAAGAGGCAAGACGTGCACCCTAGAGCCTCCATGTCCCACTGGAAGAGAAGGCGCCGGGTTACGGCATGGTCACGCGGTAGCCGCTAAGCCCTTCCTGCCATGTTGGGAATACCTGCGGCCTTCCCCTTCCCATCTGCGGTGGACGGTACCCATTTTGTTGAAAACAAACTGCTTCAGGAGTTATTACATCTGGTGTTGCGGAACATTGTCATGTACATAACTTGAAAATATCACAGTAACTAAATTTACCAATGCACAAACAGAGAGAGAGAGCCTTGCAGATGATGCGACAATATTTAAACAATTACACATTTTATTCTTAGGAACACCACCTCTCTTAAAAGATTGTGTCACACTTGTGAAACCAACCCTGAGGCACTTCTCTGAGCACGACGTACTTCAGTAGTTACTAAATCCAATTGAACATGTCTGTAAATGCACTTTCAAAAGTGATCACTGCACGGTAGTTTAATTCCATTTTGCGATCTATTCCGCCACACTCGAACAAGGAGTCTAAAAACATCGTACACCTGTGAAACCTCACTCAGATACTTCACATTCTTTTGTGGGAAAGGCGGGCCAGAGTGGCCGAGCGGTTCTAGGCCCTACAGTCTGGAACCGCGCGACCGCTACAGTCGCAGTTTCGAATCCTGCCTCAGGCGTGAATGTGTGTAATGTCCTTAGGTTAGTTAGGTTTAAGTAGTTCTAAGCTCTAGGGGACTGCTGACCTCAGAAGTTAAGACCCATAGTGCTCAGAGCCATTTGAACCATTTTTATTTATTTTTTATTTATTTATTTATTTATTTTATTTTATTTTTTAATATTTATTTATTTATTTATTTATTTATTTATTTTTTGAGGGAAAGAATCCCGAAACTGATTTCAGCTGCAACATCTGATTTTACACGCCAAAACGATGATATTTGGAAGTCGAAATAGATATCTCTATAACACAAAGCAGGACGCTCGCGAGTTTTAGAGTTTTAGCGGCTTGTTTGAAGGCACTGCCAGAGAGAGAAAACTTTGACTCCTACAGCTGCTGTGGTGTTCATCACTTTTCTGAAATGGTGAGTGGGCTTAGTTTTATGTTTTCTGTTGCTGGAGTCACTGACGTTATTTTCCTCACTTCTTGAAGCACTGTCTAAGCACATAAGGGAAATCAGAACAATTAACGCTAACAGAATTCAAATAACTTTTCTACAGATGAGAAACATGGCTAGATTTTTTGGTGAATTTTCGTTGTCGGACAGCTGCTGGTATAAAGATGTTGTAAAGCCACAGTGACTGGTGAGAGATAGCATCCCACCAGAGGTGGATGGTCTGCTTGATGTGTCTTTGTACAATCAAGCAAAGAAAATATCATGTTACTCTCAGACATCACACAACTTTCCATATACAGCCTCCCCATCTAGTTCGAACCAGTCTGTAGACTAGAGGCTCCTATGCCACACACAAAGGATGTCATGGGAACGGAGCATTCTGATTGGTTCTTACTGAATTTACCTGTAAAACTGCTACAGCTGCTGGTGTGGGAACACCATTTTCTGCAGACGCAACTTTCAGTGGGAAAACTATTTTGTAGAGAACAAAAAGAGAAAATATACAGCAGTCATAGTGCACTGACAGTGAAACCCTGCATAAGTGCTCTACAGACCATAAAATACGGAAAGACATTTCCTCAATTACACTGCTCTGCTACTGTCGAGGAAAGCTTGAATATTTCAGTGTGAAACCGATCTCCAACCGAGCTAACATATTTTTAAAGTTAAAGTATCACACGCAAACATTATGCAAATCAAGTAATGAAATTTCCGTCGAAAATACGTAGATCGAAGCACAAAATATATCCGATGTCTTGAACGTGCCCTCCTCCAGCACATCGTTTCCCCTAAACATATCTGGTGCAAAAAAAAAAAAAAAAAAAAAAAAAAAAAAAATCACGAAGCGCTCCGTCCGATGATTGCAGGTCGCCCCGTCCACGTCGGCTTGGAGAGAGACACCCAAACCTGTACCGGTCATGCCAGCCCGTACTGAACGCATGCGAGCACACAATGCAACTACCGGAAACAACAAATTGATTAATCAGGTGTTTGACGTCCCGATTGGGTCTTTCAAAGTACTATAAGCTTTCTAACTACATTTGGAAGGAAGTAGTTAGGTCCCACTGCGTGATAGAATAGACTACAGCATATACCACTGCAAGTCAGAATCCACTGCATTGTATTTAGAAGTATTAAACACAACACAGTTAAACCACGATCCAGTCTGTAGCACCGAGCGAGGTGGCGCAGTGGTTAGCACACTGGACTCGCATTCGGGAGGACGACGGTTCAATCCCGTCTCCGGCCATCCTGATTTAGGTTTTCCGTGATTTCCCTAAATCGTTTCAGGCAAATGCCGGGATGGTTCCTTTGAAAGGGCACGGCCGATTTCCTTCCCAATCCTTCCCTAACCCGAGCTTTCGCTCCGTCTCTAATGACCTCGTTGTCGACGGGACGTTAAACACTAACCACCACCACCACCACCATCCAGTCTGTAGCAATAAGCTGCCATGGCTAGATGTCAGAGACAGCTGAAAACACTCACACATCACATGCACTCATGTCCTGAGGTCCACAAGCAGCACACCCGCCCCCTCTTACGCCCGTTCTACGTGGGACATGAGCTTGCTAGATTACCCATGATGGACAATTTACACCGGCGCCCACCGTGTAGACGGGACCCACTTGCACGTGATTCACGTGTATGATCGCTAGAGGTCGGTATAGGATGGATCCTACTCTCACGCGTATGTAGGTGCTTCGCGCATGCGAAGACAATAGAGTGGGGGAGCACAGCTGACAAACAGCGCGAAGTCCAATGAGCATTGTGCATCTCGGCTCCTGCTCACCTGCTCAGCGAAACGTAGTGCAATAGGTTATTCGTCTCACAAGACGTTAACTGTGAAACATCTGTAATTTTCGGTAAGTATTATTTAAAACTTTGTCTCAGCCACAGGTCTGCTAGTAAATAGACTTTCGTAGAAACTTTCTCAGGTTTGCCGTGAATGAAGAATATTTGTTCATTGCGTACATTTTATTTTGCAGAAATGGAGTGGAACAGACGACAGTGGAAGTACTGATTGCAGCATACTGGGGGGATCGTCCCTGTTTAATACAATTGTAGGCCCTGAACTGGGCCTCCGATGCTGGAGGTGAATTGCTGTGGATGGGAAAAGGAGACGGTAATTCGGATGCTCAGGAGAACGATGAATGTGTACAACGTAATTGGCGAACACTTGTGCACGCCTAACCTCAAATGGCGGGACTCCAGCCTCCACCAGGACGCTGGTCACTGCACTCGTCCTTAAATCTCCTGTTGCCAGTCGAACACAACAGTGGTGCACTGGGTCAAGTAAATGCTGTGCTGAGGGCGCCGCCAAACCATAAACAAAACTACCCTAGTCAAGGTGGGTTTGAACAAGGGCTCTGTAGAGCTGCAGCAGCGTAGAGCAATCTGCATCCCAGATGGTGTTGCTCAGGCAGCAGTGGGCATTGAGGTGCTGCCAGCACTTCTGCTTAAGCTGACGAAGCTGAGGAATCCAAGTGAACCGGGCGTCGAAAACCAGTCCTAAGGATCGACATGTCTTCACTACAGTGAGTGGATCGCCATTAAGGTAAAGTTCTGGTTCCAAATGAACAGTACGACGCCAACAGAAGTGCATGACACACGACTTCACGGCTGAAAAATGGAAGCCGTGGGCAAGTGCCCATGACTGTACCTTCTGGATGGCTCCCTGTAGGCGCAACTCGGCAACACCAGTACTAGAGGAGCAGTACGAAATGCAGACGTCGTCTGCATACAGAGAAGATGAGACTGACGGCTACATAGAAAGTACACAGCGACAGGAAATTTTGGGTAAAAATCGGGAGTGTGCCCTGGTGATCCCAATCATACAATGTGGCAAGGATATGATGTAGCTAGGTTGTGTCGTAAGTGTTTTGTAAATCATAAAAGACGGCAACCAGGTGTTGGCATCTGGAAAAGGCTGTTTGAATGGCAGACTCGAGGGAAACTAGATTATCACTGGTAGAGCGACCATGGCAGACACCACCTGGCATGGAGACAGTAGGCCATTTGACTCCGGGACCCAACACAACTGCCGACTTACCATGCATTCTAACAGCTGACAAAGAACGTTGGTGAGGCTGATGGGCCGATAGCTACCCACTTCAAGCGGGTTTTTACCAGGTTTGAGTACTGTTATGATGATGCTCTCCCGCCATTGCGATGGAAAGATACGATCACACCTGGTCTGGTTGGAGATGAGGAGATGTCGCTTGTAGTCGGAAGAGATGTTTGATAATCTGACTGTGGATCCGATTTGTCCCAGGAGTTGTGTCAGGGGAATGTGCAAGGACGCTGAGAAGCTCCCACTCTGTAAATGGAGCATTTTAGGGTTCATTGTGAAGTTCAGTGAACGAGATGGCCTTCCTTTCCATCCGCTGTCTGAGGGTGTGAAATGCTGGGGAAAATTCCCTGACACGGAAGCTTGAGCATAGTGCTCAGCTATTCCATTTGCGTCAGTAGATAACACGCCATTGATGTTAACGACAGTAACACTTGTAGGGGGCTGGTTCCCACAAACACATCTGATCTTTGTCCTGACTTGGGAAGTTGACGTATGGTGCCTAATGGTCGAGACATACCTCTCCCAGCACTCCTGTTTCGTCTTTTTATCAGCTGGCAAACGCAAGCATAGAGCCATTTAAAAGCTGTTAGGTGCTCTGGAAAGGGTGCTGCTTATGTCGCTGTAGAGCTAGCCGACTCTCTTTAATGGCATCAGCAATTTCCAGCGACCACCAAGGTAATGACTTTCGCCGGGTGCACCCTAAAGGACAAGAGTTTTCTGCCGCAGAGACGATCGTTCTAGTGACCTGCTCAACTACCACATCAATGGTCGATGGTACCATTTGGGGGAGATTCAATGGTGAAAGCAGAGGAGAAAGCTTCCCAGTCTAGCTTGTTAAAAGCCTGTCTTGGTAGACGTCCAGGAGAATGGTGCTGCGGGAGTGACAGGAAGATGGAAAATTGGTCACTACCACACAAGTTATCGTGGGCTCTCCAGTGGGCAGATGGGAGAAGTCCTGGGCTGCAGGGGGATAAATCAATGGCCGAGTAAGTGCCATGAGCCAGACTGAAATGTGTGGGGCCCCAGTATTTAAGAGGCAGAGGTCGAGTTGAAACAGGAAAGTTTCGACATCTCTACTTCGGCTAGTAAGCACAGTGCCACCCCACAAGGGGTTATGAGCGTTAAAATCTCCCAAAAGTATGAAGGGTATAGGGAGCTGATGAATCAGTGCAACCAATGTGTTCAGGGATATTGCACCATCTGGAGGGAGATATATGTTGCAGACAGTTATTTCCTGCATCGTCCTTATCCTGCCAGCCACAGCTTCAAAAGGGGTTTGAAGGGACACAGGTTCACAGCATACTGAGTTCAAGACAGAGACACAAACTCCACCTGACACTCTTATTATATTCGCTATGGTTCTTGTAATATCCCCTACAGCCGCAAAGGGCAGGGATCTGCATTGCTGGGAACCAAGTTTCCTGGAGGGCACTGCAGAAAGCAGGTGTAAACTTAACAGTTGCCGTAGCTCAGCCAGGTGGTGGAAAAAACCGCAGCAATTCCACTGGAGGATGGCATTATTGTGAGGCTGGGATGGCATGAAAGGAAGCAGGTTATGCCTCAGGGTCACCTGCTGCCACCGATTGAATATTTTTATCCATTCCTATTGTGGATGAGGCATTAGTGAGATCCAGATCCTCAGGGGAAGCTGAGATCTCCACCTCATCCACAGGTGCAAAATTGGTAGGGAGTAGTGGTCTTGGGGTCACCGGAGGGTCCTTTTTCTTAGCAGACTTCTTTGTTTGCTTGCCCTCTCGCTTCTCTTTGGGGGCTAGCCAGGAGAACGTCTCCGAAGAAGCAGAAGACCGGAAGCTCTTCGTCCAGCAGCTTTTGGCTCCTTTAGCCACTGGCGAGTGTCTGCTGTGGCATTAATGGAGACCTTGGGGAAGAGGGTCCCAAGCGACCCCATCTGCACGAGAGGAGCCTGTTGCTTCTCCGGATGGGGGGAGGGGACCAATGTCCCCTGCATTTGGAGGGCCTTTCTCCCAAAGTAGGTACGCTGGGAGCAACGGAAGGAGATTTTCCGCCTACCACCAAGAGGGCAGATGTATTCTGGAGGCCCAGAGGGCCTACTGTTCGTGGCATAGAGTGTGGTACAACTGGTACTTGTGATAGCGACGTTAATGTAGCTGCAGCGTATGTGGACATCAACCAAATGGGGTATAACCATTGAAATTTACGTTTAGCCTTGCGCTCCATGATTTTCCACTCCTTTTGGAGTTTTGTGCAGTCTTGCAAACAGAGGCAGTGCTGCTCTCCGCAGCTGATACTATTGGGAGGATGTGCACAGGGAGTATCTGGATGAAGTGGACTTCTGCAGCCTTGGCGTGTGGCGTTGGAAGTGCAGTGGGAAGACGTGCCCAAATTTCCAGCACTTAAAGCACTGCACAGGGGGAGGGAGGGACATACGGTTTAACGTCACAGCGGTAAACCATCACCTTGACCTTTTCAGGCAATCAGTCACCCTCAAAGGCCAAGACGACGGCACCAGTAGCAACCCTGCTGTCTTTGGGTCCCCTGTAAATGCGCCGGATGAAATGAACACCCCACCATTCTAGATTGGCATGAAGATAGTCGTCAGACTGCAAGAGGAGGTCGCAATAGAAAATAATCCCCTGGACCATGTTGAGGCTTTTATGGTGAGTGACAAACTGGAATATCGCCCAGGCGGTCACAAGCGAGTAACGCTGATGATTGGTCTAGGGATGATGTCTGAATCAAGACTGCACTGCTTCTCATCTTGGACAGTGCTGTCACTTCCCCAAACTTATCCTCAAGATGTTCAACAAAAATTGAGGCTTCATAGGTAGAAACAAGTCCCCGTCTATTCTGCTACAGGCTAAATACTGAGGCCAATATGGCTCTCTTCTTTCTGTAGCCCTACATTCCTCCCATGGTGTAGCGAGGGAGGGAAATGATTTATGGTCATATCTGTCAGCATTGTACTCGATGTTGCCCTTCTTAGAGAATGCTGGCACTGTACGGTCACCAGCAAGAGATGACTTAGTCCACTTCATCGCAGTTCATCTGACCTGATGCCACCCACTCCGGTCAGGGGCTCTCCCCATGGGGACCACCCAGCCACAGCATAGGCCAGCTGACATGATGGCCATTGCTGGGAGTCCTGATGTCCCAGGAAGACAGACATCTACTCCCTGGCATACATGGGGAGTTTACAGCTCAGGCATCAGCAGTGCAATCCCTGTGTTGTCAGGGGCTACCACCAAATGGGTACATGACAGCCCCACCACAACGGACTCTCTACCGTGCTGGATATTGGGCACAGAGAAATCCAATTCTGTCATGGGGGCGAATGAGGACAGGAGACAACGGAAGAATATGACATACCCCGGAAAGTGTCCTCATCCAAATAGTTGAATTGCAGGTGGAGATGCAAAGCCATGACAAGAGTTTCAGGAGATTGATTCTAAGGGCACTATGGATATCTCATGCACCACGTAAGGAGTCCTTCCACATAAGGCCCACACTTCTGTAGAATTTGGAAAGTAGCAGGTCAAACCTTAAAATGGGACCTGAACTTAGAGGGCCAAAAAGTGAGAGACTCATTTTAGTCGCCTCTTACGGCGAGCAGGGATACCTCGGGCCTATTCTAACCCCCAGACCCACAGGGGGAGGGAGTAGTGTTGCCTGGCGTGTGGAAGAATGCAAAACGAAGTTTTCCTCTTTACGATCGCATTATGGCGCACAGTGGAGGGGAATTCACGCAAGCAAAAAAAGTGCTTTTTGTATTGATGCAATTAGAAGCCAAATCTCTTGTGGTTTCCACTTCTCCATTTTTAAAAAAAATACATAATTCCAAGAAACACTTTAACAAACATACCTGACAGAGCTATGAGTATATATAGGTTTCATTTCTTACATTATCGTTCTTATATTAGCAAAACATTTCTAATATTCTTTATCAGTATGTTGATATATCATGGTGTACTTATTGTTTATTAGTTTTTATTGGCTGGTACCTAATACTTTTGGGCTATATATGTGAAATGTGATGTTGCAGTGTTTACTTGTATTTGCTTACGGACCTAAACTGATCAGTGTAGATAGGACCGGCTTAGGGAACAAGTGTATTATTTAACCCAGATAGTCCTGAATTATTTGTTTTTCAAAATTGATTTATATCTTATCTACATTCAGTCACAATGTTGTAAGGAAGAAAGTAAAAACAATTTTGAGTATTTATTTTTATTTAGTATTTCCAAAAATGGGTGTCCTTCCAGATGGACGTCAGGATAATAAGAGAACATGTTTTTAAAGTATATGACATTGCACAATTAACTTCTTTTGGTTTTTATACTTTCAAAAAAACATAAATAAATTTGAATTATGGGCTAAAACAGCTAATAAATAAAAAAACCAAAGAAAATAACCTATACACATATTTTATGCACTAGTATGATAAGACAAAAAGCAACAAGCATGAAGTGGTTCGTCACATTTTACACACATAGTAGTTTTTTTTTTTTTTTGGTGGCAAGTTTGACATTTCAGTGCTGCTTCTTTTTTGTTATCTCGTCTATTGGTAATTCAGCAACATAACGTTCTCTTCCATCAAATCTAGAATCTAGTTTTGCCCTCTTACTAGGACGTCCTCTGCTGGTAGTGACCCTTTTGTTACTTTCAAGAATTGCAGTGACAATTCGATGACACAATGTCACATGATCTATGGGTTCTTCGTTGTGCTTGTAAGGATCCCAGGCATTTTGCTCTGCAAATGTCTATAAAATTTGCAATGATTGGGATATACCACTTTTTCCCCTCTTATAGAGCATCTATATAGGGATACCTTCTGGTCAGCTTGATCTATTCCCATATGATTATTGTAGGAGTCTAACAAGTTAGGTTGAGGCACACTAATCCTTTTATTTTATTCCCTGGCAAATCTTGCTACAGAGCGTAGTGGTCGAAGTTGGTGGCTACAGTAACAACATTGTTCTCATTCCAACATACAACGGAAATCCTGGATGCTGAGTTAGAAAAAACTTCATATGATCCTCTATTTGCTTTTACCATTTTATCTACAGATGATAGAGTATAATTCTTAACTCTGTTTCCTCTTATTCTTCCTGTTGCTTCCACGACCCTCTCTTTTAAGTAATGTAGTAGTTCAATGCTGGTAAAGAAGTTATCAATGTATATTCGATATGGAACATGTGGAAGTAACTGGTCAACATAAGTCATTACTACACCGTACCCCATACCTTTCGTTTCATAATCCTTACTACATGTGCCAGCTCCTTGGTAGGGTTCAAGCCAAATAATACATCCACCACTTGTGCCTCCGCACCAAAATTTGAATCCACATCGGATTGGTTTCCCTTTTATGAATTGTTTGCATCCGTGACTTCCGAAGTATGGGGCCATCAATTCATCAACAGAATGATGCCGCACGTGAGGCGCAAATTGTTTGAATCTATCATTCAGCATACACAGTAACGGGTGCATTTTCCCAGAACGGTCTGATTTATCTAAACTGTCATTTTTGCATACATGCAAATTGGAAGAGATGAAGTCAAACCGATCTCTGGACATGACATTTGTTACAAGGTCGCTGTGACTGTCTTTATCTTATTGCCAGTACTTCTTCCTGCGTGACACTGTTACATATCCACTTAGCAGAAGTATTGCAATAAACATCAACATCTCACCTTCTGAACAATCACCCAGTCTATTTCTCTTGGCTGTGTATTGATCTGTGTAAGTGATCATTATTTGAAGCACTTCGTTATCAAAAAACTGTTGGAAATATTCAAATGGTGTTTGCCCTTTCTTCATTGCAACTGTGAACATTAGAGGCCATACAGGTGTTGGATTAACTATTTCACCACTTTTCTAGTTATATTTCTTGAGGTTTAGAACTTTATTCATCGATAGCCTTGCTGCCTTTTTTGTGGTTGTTGTTGTTATTGTTGCTGTTTTTGTACTGCTGGAGGGTCCTGGAACAACATCAGAAATAAGTGATGGTTTCCTTATTGCAGTCACAGCATTACCATTGGTAGAAATGGCCTTATCACAAAGTGCAGTAGCACTGAGCTGACTTGCTGGTAATTCATGTACACTTGGATTTTCTTCACCACCCAAATCTTCATGTGTTAAGTCATCAGTTGAATTCAGAGGAAGGTGTAATGTTACATTCACACCAGTATTAGGTATGTCCTCATCTCTTGATTCTAACATGTCCAAAAGTTCCATCAGTGTACATCGTTTCCTGCGAATACAAAATGACAACATATTATCCTGATGTCCTTCTGGAAGGATGGTTGAAAACATTATTGAATTACAACTGATGAAAACTTTCAATCGTAATGTGAACCCATAAATAATATATGTTAATTCTTTACAATATTATATGACAAGTTTCAGAATTATTGACACAATATGAAAGAAAATATACATACCCATCGATGACAAGGTCAGTCAGTTCGTCCATGGTAAAATATGCCCTATTTCCAAGACACAATTTCTCACTCACTATGAACGGCAGCGTCAAACTGACTGTCGCAGTGTGAAATTGACTCTGCCTACTATATATAACAATGCATTACAGTCCATTGCAATAATGCGTTATTCGCAAAAACAAATAATTTCTACAGTGAGTGACATCGTCCTTCCAGAAGGATGTCAGGGTTATCTGGGTTAAACTGAGACACAGTTTTCACCATGTGTTTGTGTTAGTATTTCCTTTGTGCAGTGAAAACTTTTCTCACTTATTTATAATACGAGGGCGGTTCAGAAAGTAACCTCCGATTGGTCACAGTGCGGGTTGTGGGGGGAGTAGCGACGCCCTCTGTGCGTTCACGCACTCAACAGGTCAGTCGGCATCAAGCCGTGGTCGAGTGAACGTCGTACCTGCGCTAGTTTAGTTTTTGTGGCAGTTTGAAATGTGTGCTCCAATAGAAAACCCCGCCAAATGTGAAGTGCGTGCTGTCATAAGGTTTTTTACAGCCAAAGGATATTCTGCAGCAGCTATTCATCGTGAGCTTTGTGCCGTGTACGGACCAAGAGTTATGAGTGAAGGAGTTGTCCGTGAATGGGTACGTTTATTTAAAAGTGGACAAGAAAACGTTCATGATGAAGAGAGGAGTGGTAGACCATCATTGGTGACTGACGAACTCGTTCAGGCAGTTGATGCAAAAGTTCGTGAAAATCGACGTTTCTCAATGTCGGAGTTGTCTACTGGTTTTCCACAGATTTCTAAGACTCTCTTGTACGAGATAGTGACAGCAAGATTGGGTCACAGGCTGGCTCCAGGCACAAGCGGGTGATTTTTATGCAGAAGGAATTTCAAAGCTTGTGAAGAGATACGAGACTATGTAGAAAAATAGTGCAAAGATGTAGTTGTAAGATGTATATATTAAAATATTTTTATTTAACTTGGTGTATTTTTTTAAATCAACCGGAGGTTACTTTCTGAATGGCCCTCGTATATAATTCTGTAACATGTCAGTGAGCGAGAAATTTATCAGGTTACTAATGTTTCATCTGGCACCTCTCATAGAATAGCTGCTGAATGTAATTATTCTAAAGTAACTGCTTCAGGTGTTTTCCACTGTAAAGGGAAATTTTTTTGGTTTCAATTTTTGGAAGTAAACAAGTCTTAAGTTGAGAGGAAGCTTACGAGATCAACAGTTTGTTGACTTTTACAAAAAGTATCATTTGATATGCTGCTTACATTAAGAAAGCATTCTTGTCAGTGAAAAACTGCCTAATTGTTTAAAATAAAATTTCACTGATTGGTGGTCAAATTAGGCACAATACAAATAGCCTGTTTCATTCATCCTGTTTGTGGCATTGAGAACATTCTTTTTCTTTATAAGTACTCTGATTTTAAAATTATTTACTTAGTCCTTATGTAGGCAATGTATAGTTGGAGCTTGCAATAAATACTGTATACTAACTCAACATGAATAAATTAAAATTTATTAATATATCTAAAAACAAAGATGATGTAACTTACCAAACGAAAGCTTTGGTATGCTCATAGAGACACTAACAAACACAAACACAAACACAAAATTCAAGCTTTCGCAACCAATGATTGCTTCATCAGGAAAGAGGGAAGGAGAGTGAAAGACCAAAGGATGTGGGTTTTAAGGGAAATCTTAGACTTTCCGCTCCTGAGATTGGAATGACTCCTTACCCTTTCCCTTAAAACCCACATCCTTTCGTCTTTCCCTCTTTCCTGATGAAGCAATCGTTGGTTGCGAAAGCTTGAATTTTGTGTGTGTGTTTGTGTTTGTTAGTGTCTCTATCAACATACCAACGCTTTCGTTTGGTAAGTTACATCATCTTTCTTTTTAGATATATTTTTCCCGCGTGGAATGTTTCCCTCTATTATATTAAAATTTATTAATATACTTTACTGGATTACTTGCTGAGGTTAAACATTAACTACACTAAATAGTGTATGCTGTTGCTAAGAACTGTCAGCTACTGACAGAACAAATCATGTGGACAACCTTGAACATACAAGTATCTCAAATGTAAATGAAATTGAATATTCTACACAATATATTTTTCATGTTCCTGTCTCCTATCGCAGTGACTGCGTGTGCGATTGTGGACCACCTCGACCACAATTACACTGTAAGTTGAAATTAACACTAGCTATAATTTTCTGGAACATTTTTGTTGGTACGAAGCTGTTTTAATTATAATTTCAGATACAAAGGCAGTCACTGCATTTCGTGGCAGTAGCTGTGAAAATTATTCACTCTTCAATTGCTCTGTAAGTTGTTGCCCATTCATACCACTCTTGCCCTGAGGTTAAAATTTAGTAATTTATGTGGGATGTCTTATTTTCGGGAATCACAATCACCCCAGCCTCCATTGTCAACTGATAGCACCATAGACATTTGGACTGTAAGTGAAACTACTTGATACATTGTGGGAACATAGTGGAAGACAGTCTTCAACAATTTTTTTGTCAAGAATAGCATACCTATTTTTGTAGTGGTCAGACTATATAAACATACAAATAAAAAAGCAAGACTTGTTTCTAGTTAAGCTCCATTGAAAGTGCTTTGTTTGATTTTAGTTGCTAACCCCACTTGTAGTAATACCATTTGTATTTAATCCACCCAAGAGAGTAAATGTATTAGTAATTTAATTCCTATACTTTTATTTGCAGGACAGTCCTGTTGTGGTGGATTTGCCACCTGGAGGTGGCCAAAGTTTCAGTTCTGAATGTAATACACCATCACACTACTCAAGGCAAGGAAAAAATGCAAGAGGGAAGACAAAGGCCAAGCCCTTGTGGCAACATTGCTGGAGAAAGTGAAAGCCAGACTCAAAATAGGTGCTGAAGAACCTATTGCTAAATTTGTTGCCAGTGAGCTAAAAAAAACTCAAGTGCTAGACGATATTCTCTTAAGAACAACACATAAAATCCTTAAAGCGTTAATGAATGTCCAAAGTGAGCTGCTTGATGAATCGTAGAAATAAAATAATTTTACATAAAAAACTGAGCTCATGTATAATTTCAAATTACCTTCTTTCATTCCTGTATAAAATTTACTGATTTGTCCTTGGATTTACTAGTGTTATTTACTCTGTAAGGTTGCACTGTAACATAATGTGCATGAAAAAGGTTTTTTTGCTTTAGTGTTAAGTCCATCAGTCATCTATTGGCTAGGAGACTGAAGTCACCTGCTTGGGGCTTGAATGCTTACCCTCTGTACGAATGCTTTATTTAGGAAACATTTATTTATTTACTTAGCATCCTTGTATCTCATCATTATAAAAATGATATAGGATTTGTCATACATTGCCTTACATAGAAAATAGGACATGAAAAGATTTACAATGATATGTCCATAAATAAAATATTATTACATATAACATGAAACCATATGCGTAACAACATTCATAATATGCTAAATTAGAATTCCCTATTACATATGATATTTGAATGTTGACACAATGTACCATTCCTAAGGGACATACAGCCAAAATTATTTGTGGCAGTCCTGTTACTTCAAGTCCCATGTATTTCTGATACATCAAGCCATACGGTCATGAAATAGGATCTCTTACACAGAAAAACAATCAGTTAATAAAAATTAAGGGTTAAATGGAAAGTACACAACAGTGGCAACTTTTTTATCATGCCTCCTGCCAGGGTGACCCAATGCTCTTTGGCTTATATTTTAACAACAACTTTCTTTCATAGCCTTGTTCATATATTCAGCAACCTGAATTACATTTTTCAGATGACCAAAAATAACCTGACCAACTTGGAATGTCATTTGAGTGACAAGATTCTACATATATAGCAAAACATTTGATAATATTTATTGATATATGTATATTTGATAATACTTATTGAATTACTGCAGACAGCAGTAACTTTAAATTTGCAGCTATTACACCTTTGAACCGACGTCTGGTGTGTTGAACACACACATTTTGTTTTTGACACCCAGACATTGGGTGTTTTGAGGACATGGATATTTTTGACACACAAACATAAAATGCTTGGCCTTCACTACTCATACTACACCATTACAGAAAAAAATTCATTGGTATGAGGTGATACATGCAAATGCGAAAAAAAAGGTAAATACAACTACCTGACATGTGAAATTCAGTAATTCACAATGGAATCCAGCTGTTGAGCTCTACTGATATTTTAAGATGCTGATTACATACAATTATATTAACAAAATGCTCATTTTATTTAACTGAGAAAGACTATTAAAAACCAAGAAACTTTTTTTCTGCATTGTTTCTTCTTTTTTGAATCGGCTTCCAATTTTTTTAACACAGAACATTCATTTTAAGTTCTTAGGTATATTCCTCAATAATTAAATTTTTTGTCGATTCCCATTGCGATGGGACATACCTAATGCTATTAAAATATTGACAGAACCTATCACACACATCTCTCAGACTGCACGGTGTTCGATTTCCACCCTGTTGAGCAATGCCTGGTAGAGCAGCATCCATCCTCCAAGCTCCTTCCTCCACTATGCACAATTGTGTGTCCTCCACATCTGTAAGCCAGCAAATATGTGGAATCTCCTTCAGCTATCAAAAAATTGTGCAAAATGCATAGTGTCTCCACAATTTGCACTACTTTTTCAACTGGCAGCCTTATTGAACCCAGGAGAACTCTGGATATATTTGCAAGGATGGCAAATGTATTTTCTACCACTCCCCTTGCCCATGATAGTCTGTAATTGAACACACTTTTGGTTTTATCACCACCACAGTCTCTGAATGGTTTCATTATGTTTGACTCCAACCAAAAAGCATCATCAGCCACAATTGCATATGGTACCGGTACAGTAATATTGCTGCACTCCAAGGATTTTGCCTGTGGCTCATTCAACCAATTTTCTAATAGGGCAACGCTTATTTTACTGTTCATCAAAACTACAATGTCAAAAAGTTGAAATCTGTAACGTGCATCCACTACTGTAAGCTGCACAACACTATCGAATTTTCTGTAGTTGTAGTACTGTGAACATGCAGTCCGCAGTGGGGAGAACACAATGTGTGTACCATCCGTAGCACCTGAAAAGAAAATTGAAGAGGTTTGAAAAGATTCTTAATTCTATGAGCTAACATCAAATGTAATGGAAACTTGAAAAACTTATTGGCTGTGTTAAATTTATAAGGTTTCACATGAATGTGACTAAATGGCTACTGTGGTCATAACGAATCAAGCACTGGTGGTTTATACAATGCTTACTCTATAGACAATCACTGCTGGTGCACTTTCCCATAACTATGAAATATCATAAATCGTTTTGTTATGCTCACTACAACAGAAGACTGCTGCTACCTTTAAAATAGATTTTTCTTATATAGTGAGGTAATATCAAACAAATCTAAACCCCACCAAGGAAGGGCCAATCACATCACAAAGCAAATAGTGGGCTGTGTTTTACAGCAAACATACCTTTTTATTTCAAGCCAAAAAACACACCAACATAGTACCAATTACCAGAGTGTAGTTGCAGTTAACGTGGTGCAGAAAAAAAAACAGCCACACATTTTGCCTATGTAGTCAAAAATATATTTGGAATGTTCAAGATATTTACTAGGGATATAATTTAAGCAAATGAATATCTGCCATACCACATGGTATGAACACCATGAAATATATATTTCTGACACATACAATGTGTCAACTAAGGGCACATGTACTAATGAAGCAGTCAGTGTAAGTATGTCTAATGAAGTGCACCAATACCCTACACTAGTTGCAGAGAAAACATTTGCACAGCTTTGTTTACCTAACATCTCAGTATTTATATTAATTTAGCAGACTGGTCTCAATACGATATATATGTAAGAGTGAAACATTTTAGAACTATTGCCTATCTACTGAATGTATATGATAAGTATTAAGAACTAACCCTTGCTGCAGCAGATGGCTACACATGGAAGAAATTCCACAATTGTCCCTGTAAGTAACATTCCAACTAGCCCGTGACTGGCAACTAAGATAAACTTTAACACTATTAAAAATTACAACAGGAATTGAATTTCTGTGCGTCACACTACCTCATAGTTGGACAGTGATCAGAATAACAGCACTGCAGTCTGATATTCAAGTCTGACTGCACAGACTGTATGTGCAAGTTGGCTTTGTAGGCAGGACTGCAGTCAGAAAAAAACACACACAATGCTTGTAATATGTTGTGCTGAAAAGCAACCCAATTCTTCGAAACATGTATAGTGTTTTAATATGAAATGAGGGAGGAGGGTGGGATAATCCAAACTTTTATGACATTAGAGAACACAAGCTTAATGCTACTACAATGTATTAGTAACATCCATGTACTAAATGCCCAGAACCAGTACCTTGATCATGGCTCAACTAACTCCTAAATTTTGCGTTGTCTCATAGGAGGTGATAAAAGAAGTAATATATTTCTGTAGTAAGTAGTTTACCTATGCAGTTTGGAAACTGCCACAATTTATCAAAACTGCTGCTATTTGAAGCCAATCCTCCTCAGTTGTTGGTGCCTGTAAGAAATCAAAAGTGAAGTGAAAGTTTTCACTTTTTCCTATTTTTTTAAGTCAGTAATGGAGGAAACGTGAACCTTCAAATACTTATCCTTTTAAAGTATTTCACAGCATACATCTATTATCAGTTTAGACAGACTCAAAACTGAAATATGGTGTGCAAATGACAAGCTCTTGTATGATTCGCCAGTTGCCAGAAATTGCAATGTAACTGCTAACCTGGAAAGGAATAAACTATGAGAGTTTTCAGCTAATATAGTTGAACAAACTACCATGTTAAAAAAATATACACACAAAATTAAAGTCTTGCCTTCTGCTTGGCAAAATTGCGTCCCTCATAAATGTGTCTCTCAGGTGAATATTCGGCTCAGTGAAGGATAACAGCTTGTTGAAACAAGCTGGATCCATTCTCACAAAATTTTTGAACTGCAGTGGATCCTTCAGCCTCAACTCCTTCATCAATAAGGAATAGCAGTCCTTTTCCTGTCCCCTTCTTTGAAGTCAGTGTTGAACCCAGCATCTTCTATTTTTCAGTCATCCAGTTGTGGGAGCAGCAGCAACATGATTTACACCACACGATGTCCAGTTTTCTGTGTTAGCCTATTGACAGAAACATGTTAATGTCAGTTCAGAACCTGACACAGATATCGACGTCATGGCAGAAAAAACAAAATGTATGGCAGGGTAAAAAGTGTGTTACAGCAGAAAAAACAATGTATCCAACAACAAAACAGGGACACTCTCTTGCTACTGATAGCCTGTGGGATATGGTCCTCCTCTCATGATATAAAAAACTTCAGACCCATATCCTTGATATCCTGCTTCTCAAAGGTTATTGAAAGAATAATGCATAAAAGACTCTCTGCTTTCCTGAATACAAGTGGAATATTAGTCAGTGAGCAAAATGGCTTACGAAAAAATAGGTCAACTGAAACAGCTGTATATAATTTCCTGAAACTTCTCCTGATCTCTGTAGATCACAATGAAGTAAACTGTGGGGTGTTTTTAGATTTATCAAATGCATTTGATGTTATTGATCATGAATTATTGCTTGAGAAACTATATTGCTATGGTGTACGTGGTACTGTTCACAGCTGGTTTAAATCATACCTGTCAGACAGATACCAGAAAGTAGAAATAGTCCACGAAGGAACCTCTTACTTTTCAGAATATAAGAAAGTTAGTAATGGAGTGCCACAAGGTTCTGTGCTGGGACCCCTCTTGTTCTTGATTTTCATAAATGACCTACCAAACTGTTTAACACTAGCTAATGCTGTATTGTATGCGGACGATACAAGTCTTTTTATTAAATCTCAAAATGAGACTGAATTGCAACACAAAGTAGAAATAACAAAAGAAGAAGCAGGAAAATGGTTGAGAGATAACTGTTTATTTGTAAATGAGAAAAAAACAGTATGGATGAATTTCAGCCATGTATTGAATAAAGTAAACCCCATTAATTTTTTGAAACTTGGTGAACAGAAGATTTTACAAACTTCAAACACAAAATTTTTAGGTATCTGGTTAGACGAGCATCTAAAGTGGGATAAACATACTGAAATGCTCAATAAAAAGCTAAGTAAATGCTGCTATATACTCAGAATGCTGAAAAACTGCTGCAGTGAAAAAACAGTAATATGTGCTTATTATGCTCTTATGCATAGTCTATTGTGGTATGGTGTCTTACTTTAGGGTAGGCCTAATTCAAGTCTGGCAAACCGGTCATTCATTATTCAAAAACGAGCATTAAGAATAATGAAAGGGGCTGCACCAAGAGAGCCCTGCAGGGAAATTTTCAAAGAATTTCAAATAATCTATGAAAGTGTCTGCTTTTTCAAATCTCACCCCCAATTTTCTTCTTTAAATAGTGAGTCCCATGACTACCCAACAAGACACAGGAATGATTTCCACAGAGAAACACACAAAACAGCCCAATATCACAAAATTGCAATATATCACACCAAGATCCATTTTAGTGCTCTTTCCTTAAGCATCAAAAAGATAGAAAAGTTTTACATTTTTAAAAATGAGCTTAAAAATGTTATTAACAGAATGTTTTTACAGTGTTACAGAGTACATGGATTTTCAGAACATAGTGGTCCATGATAATGATAATTCATATTTGAACAAAAAGTATGAAAACTAGTCTGCCTGTACACACTATAATTAATTAATTATTGTTTCTTCTGTTAAATAAATGAATGAAAAAATGAATGAATGTACAGGAAATGAAACTTTAGAGCAGCTTATGCAAGCGACTTCGATCAATGGCCACCTGTTCCACTGGATCAATATCTGTATATTTAATAGATTAACCATAGATGCCCGATGCAGGCACGCAAGTGGTATTTGTTTTCGATACATCGGAAGAGTGAAATGAGGTAAAAATCTTATCGAGTTGTCCAACGGATGATAATAGCGGAGTTTTTATAGTTTGCAGCTTTTCTCTGTTGGATGGTACAAAATAAGTTCATGAGCCCACGCGAATAGTAAAGGGTTGTGAAAACACACTTGACCTCTTAGCCTCATATAATCCTGAGTTACAACGAGCATCAAAACCGATACAGAGATTAGTGAACACAGTGTTGTCGTAGCGAGACTGAATATTGTAATCCCCAAATCCTCTAAAAATAAGCTAAAAATATACATATTCACAAAAGTATATAAAAATTCACATAACGCCTTCCTGAGAGACAATCTGCACTCATTCCAAATTAATAATATAAGTGTAGACCAGATGTGGCTTCAATTCAGAGAAATAGTATCGGCAGCAATTGAGAGATTTATACCAAATAAATTGACAAACGACGGAACTGATCCTCCTTGATACACAAAACGGGTTAGAACACTGTTTTAGAAACAACGAAACGAACATGCCAAATTTTAACAGATGCAAAATCCCCCCCAAGATTGGCGATCTTTTACAGAAGCCCGAAATTTAGCGCGGACTTCAATGCGAGATGATTGTAACAATAACTTTGTCTCGAAACCTGGCAGAAAATTCAAAGAGATTCTGGTCGGATGTGAATTGTGAAGTATTTTAGCGGCAAGAAACAATCAATACCTTCTCTGCGCGATAGCAATGGAGATACTGTCGAAGACAGTGCTGCCAAAGCAGAGTTACTAAACACAGCCTTCCGAAATGCCTTCACAAAAGAAGACGAAGTAAATGTTTCAGAATTCGAATCGAGAACAGCTGCCAACATGAGTAACGTAGAAGTAAATATCCTCAGAGTAGTGAGGCAACTTAAATCACTAAATAAAAGCAAGTCTTCTGGTCCAGACTGTATACCAATTAGGTTCCTTTCGGAGTATGCTGATGTATTAAATGGTTCAAATGGCTCTGAGCACTATGGGACTTAACTTCTGAGGTCATCAGTCCCCTAGAACTTAGAACTACTTAAACCTAACTAACCTAAAGACATCACACACATCCATGCCCGAGGCAGGATTCGAACCTGCGACCATAACGGTCGCGCGGATCCAGACTGAAGCGCCTACAACCGCTCGGCCACTTCGGCCGGCGCTGATGTTTTAGCTCCATACTTAACAATCATATATAACCGTTCGCTCAACGAAAGATCCTTACCCAAAGACTGGAAAGTTGCACAGGTCACACCAATATTCTAGAAAGGTAGTAGGAGTAATCCACTAAATTACAGGCCCATATAGTTAACGTCGATATGCAGCAGGATTTTTGAACATACTGTGTGCAAACATTATGAATTACCTCGAAGAAAACTGTCTATTGACACACAGTCAACATGGATTTAGAAAACATCGTTCCTGTGAAACACAACTTGCTCTTTATTCACATGAAGTGTTGAGTGCCATGAACAAGGGATTTCAGATCGATTCCGTATTTCTGGAGTTCCGGAATGCTTTTGCACTGTACCACACAAGCGGCTTGTAGTGAAATTGCGTGCTTATGAAATATCGTCTCAGTTACGTGACTGGATTTGTGATTTCCTGTCAGAGAGGTCACGGTTCGTAGTAACTGGCAGAAAGTCATCGAGTAACACAGAAGTGATTTCTGGCGTTCCCCAAGGTAGTGTTATAGGCCCTTTGCTGTTCCTCATCTATATAAACGATTTGGGAGACAATCTGAGCAGCTGTCTTAGATTGTTTGCAGATGACGCGTCGTTTATCGACTAATAAAGTCATCAGACCAAAACAAATTGCAAAACGATTTAGAAAAGATATCTGAATGGTGCTAAAATTGGCAGTTGACCGTAAATAACGGAAAGTGTGAGGTCATGAGTGCTAAAAGGAATTCCTTAATCTTCGGTTACACGATAAATCAGTTTAATCTTAAACCTGTAAATTCAACTAAATTACTAGGTATTACAATTACGAACAACTTAAATTGGAAGGAATACATAGAAAATGTTGTGGGGAAGGCTAACCAAAGAGTGCGTTTTATTGGCAGGACACTGAGGAAATGTAACAGATCTAGTAAGGAGACTGTCTATACTCTACTTGTCCATCCTCTTTTAGAATACTGCTGCACAGTGTGGGATCATTACCAGATAGGACTGACGGAGTACATTGAAGAAGTTCAAAGAAGGGCAGCACGTTTTGTATTATCGCGAAATATAGGAGAGAGTGTCATAGAAATGACACAGGATTTGGGCTGGACATCATTAAAAGAAAGGCGTTTATCGTTGCGACGGATTCTTCTCACGAAGTTCCAATCACCAACTTTCTCCTCCAAATGTGAAAATATTTTGTTTACACCGACCTACATAGGGAGAAACGATCACCATGATAAAATAAGGGAAATCAGAGCTCGTACGGAAAGATAAAGGTGTTCGTTCTTTCTGCGCGCTATAGGAGATTGGAATAATAGAGAACTGTGAAGGTGGTTCGATGAACCCTCTACCAGACACTTAAATGTGATTTACAGAGTATCCATGTAGATGTAGATAACTATGATAGAGGAAATGTTTGTGTGACAGATGTGAATGCACCCTGAGGGACGCAGATCTCCTTCAGATTGCAGTACCAGTATGTTGTTTGAAACGCATTGCAATGCATTAGCAAAAATCCTCGTCCTCTTTCCAGTTCCTATATGATTTGGAGTCTTCCTAATTTTGCTGATAAGAAACGCCACCGTAACTGTTCGTACTGTCTTCTATACTACCTTGTGTTGCAGGAGAAAGCTTCATTTTGGCTATGACCTCGCACATCATGCACCATTGTCGAAGCTATGACAACAAAGTTCCCATTTCAACTGAGTGGCCGAAAGACGGCCCTGTTGCATTAACTCAGCTCAACCTGTTTGTACACAGGTTGCAGAACGTGGTGGATATGGCGCTCTCCGACTTCTGTTCAGTTCCACCTTAGATTGGGATGACCACATGGATGAAACTACAGGGAGGTTGGGGGCAGAGACTGAGGAACAGTTACAAGATGCAGAGGGAATGTCTAAAACCACGATAGAGTTTTGCGGTAGCAGATAGGTTCGAAAAAGATGACTCGTTTCGAGATATGAGAGTGCCATGAACATTATCCACCAATGGCTGTAATCATTAAAAGACGTCTCCATAGGATCCAATACAAATATGTAGTTGAATGGAAAGACTTTATTGCAAATCGCAGACAGCATTTCTACCAGAAAACGTCACATTATCAGTGACTTGTGTGTGCATGTAGAACCAGGACTGCTTTTTATGCAGGGTGACGGTATCATAGTCGTGATCGTGTTTATAATAGCACAGTCCTTACATAAAATGTATATTGCCAGTTATAGAATCCTTCTGTGGTCAGCTTCAAACGTGGGTTCACAACGGTGTTCCTCGAAAGAACATCGTGTTCTGTCCAGGGATTCCTATTCGAACTACCTGGTGAGTGTAACCCAACCTACTGAAAAAGAAAAATTACTCGCCATGCAAAATGACTCTCACGATCAATTTAATTAATTATCCAATCAATTTGACATTAGTGACATGCGGTGTGGCAGGTGTAGGCGATGACTAAGGCACCACAGATATGATCCTTAACTTTTTTTTTGCAGCGATATCTTTTAACGATATTTCAACTGTCCACGTATACAGGGACAGACAGCCATCGTAATAAAACTAGAAGCGTTACCGAATTTATAAAGTGATACATAGTATAAATCTTACAACTTCTCTGTGCTGTTACCTTAAGAGACTTAGTATGTGATGAGACATTTGGTTACCTTAGGAGAGGGTTCGAAAGTGAGGTGGTATCCTGTAACAGTGGCAGATCTTAGCTCTCTGTCATGAGCCAAAAACTAGTTTATTATTCTAGTCCTGTGATGAATGACGTGACAGATAAGGAAAGATATTTTCTACCTGAGGAAAGAATACTTTGAGGGAACATAGCCTACGCCATAGTCGTGTACAGGATATTCACAAGAAGTAACGATACTTCAGCGATGTGAAGACGTACATATTGTCTGATTTCTTCTATCTTCCAAAATGACTCGTATAAACAGGAGGAACCTACATTTTGCATGAGAAATCCGATGTGTATGGTCAATGACATCGCTGCCTTGGATTGGGTAAAGTAGATTTTTTAAACTGGTGGATCTATGTCAGGGTGGAATTGTTTAAAACTACTGTATATGTCCAATTTGCAGCTGCTTGTTTTGCAGTGGACTGTGTCTGCCTGCAAGTGTGGTCACGAGGAGTCGGCAACTGAAAGTTGGTTTTGTTTTTGTTTAGCTTTAGGACACAAAAGACAATTGGGGTCATATGCGCCCAGGTCAAAACTATAGAACATGAAGAGAGAGAGGAGTTAAAAAACGACTGTATGTCAGTACCATCTGACATAATAGAAGGCAGCTAAACACAGGCATGAAGAAATAGGGGTAAAAAAGACACCATACAGAAACGGAGGTCCAAAACTAAAAATTAAATGGCCTTCGCCGTATTGCTTAAGTAAAACGCGGTCGACAGCCCTCACGTCATTTGCTAAAACGACCGATAAATCAGACAGCAAATCCAAACGGGAACATAAACGGTTAAAAAATGGGCATTCCATCAGGAAGTGGCGGACAGTTAAAACTTGGGCACAATGTGTACAAAGTGGTGGGGTAGCACCACTTAGCAAAAGACAACGGCTAAAAAGGCAGTGGCCAATACGCAGCATAGTTAAAATGACCTCCTCCCGGCGGGAAGGCCGAGAGGAGGTCGTCCAAGCCGCTTGGAGAGGAACCGAAAGTTGTGCATTAGCTCAGCCTTTGAAGTGTACAAAGAACGCACTTACCTTTCTGATCTTGCCACTTCAGCGAGGGCTGGCGATGTGGCTAGTGTGCTGAATGATCATGACAGAAGAGGATGTGTGTGTTGCACGAAAAAAGATGCAAAATGATGGACATTTGCACTGGACATATTGCTAATATCCTAATTCCTATCACTCCAATCATCCCCAGATTCCCTCCATGGCCGGGGTTGTGCACCCTGCCAAACACGCGCATCCACGACTGCAGGTGCGGCAGCGGCGATAATTTTTACTGACCTCTTTACGCCGGCCCAGCTTATTGCTACAGACTGGATCGTGGTTTAAGTGTGTTGTATTTAGCGGTTAAAATATACCGCAGTGGATTCTGTCTTGCAGTGGTACTTGCTGTGGTCTCTATTCTATCACACAGTAAAACCTTCTTCCCTCCTTCCAAGTGTAGCGGAGAGAACCAAGTTAGGAAGCTTATAGTACTTTTAACCCTTTCATGGATAAAATTCATTTTTTACAGATTTTTAAAATATTAAGGTGATAACGTTTTCTTTTCAGTCCCATTATTATATTTTCACCACCAAAATATTTTTTAAGTTCTCCATTTTTTCACAACAGGAAGTGGGACACATATGTCCCATGAACTAACGCGAGATACCTTTTCTGCTGACTGACTGATTTTGTAATTTTATTTTTTTTAGCCATAAACTGGATTTTGTGGAGAATAAAATAACTACAAATTATACATGCATGTAATCTTTTTATTTGTGTAGAGCCAGTGTAAAAAATATTCACTATATTTCAGTTTTCATGATACATGACCAATACTTACAAAACTTTACATTCCATGAATCTTGGAAAAACATGGTGTGGCACAAAGTGGTACACCACAAGCAGTGCAATCAACTTTTGTTCTCAGAATGAGATTTTCACTCTGCAGCGGAGTGCGCGCTGATATGAAACTTCCTGGCAGATTCAAACTGTGTGCCGGACCGAGACTCGAACTCGGGACCTTTGCCTTTCGCGGGCAAGTGCTCTACCAACTGAGCTACCCAAGCACGACTCACGCCCCATCCCCACAGCGTTACTTCTGCCAGTATCTCGTCTCCTACCTTCCAAACTTTACAGCTCTTCTGCGAACCTTGCAGAACTAGCGCTCCTGCCTTTGCAGTGCAGTCCCGATTTTTTCTCAGATTCAGTACAGTCGTCCCTAGATGGCAGCACCGTGCAGAGCTGGGTAACATATATCCCGACACTCGAACTGGCGCTCAAAGTTAGTGGGACATGTATGACCCATCAACCACGAAAGGGTTAAAGACCCAGTCGGGACGTCAAACTCCTGATTAATCAATTTATTGTTTCCGATAGTTGCATTGTGTGCACGCACGCATGCGTTCGGTACGGACGGGCATGACCGGTGCGGGTTGGGGGTCTCTCTCTCTCTCTCTCTCTCTCTCTCTCTCTCTCTCAGCCGGCGTGATGTGGCGACCTGCAATCATCGGACGGAATGCTTCGTGACCGCGAGTTTGTGAGATCGTCAGGATTTTTTTTTTTTTTCACCAGACATGTCTCGGGGAAACGATGTGGTAGAGGAGGGCACGTACAAGACATCTTATATATTTTGCACTTCGATCTATTTTCGACAAATTTCATTACTTGATTTGCATAATGTTTGCGTGTGATACTCTAACTTTGAAAATATAATAGCTCGATTGGAGATCGGTTTCAAACAGAAATATTCAAGCTTTCCTCGACAGTAGCAGAGCAGTGTAATTGAGGAAATGTCTTTCCGTATTTTATGATCCGTAGAGCACTTATGCAGGGTTTCACTGTCAGTGCACTATGACTGCTGTATATTTCCTCTTTTTGTTCTGTACAAAACAGTTTTTCCACTGAAAGTTGCGTCTGCAGAAAATGGCGGATAGTGCTCCCACACCAGCAGCTGTAGCAGTTTTATAGGTAAATTAAGTAAGAACCAATCAGAATGCTCCATTCCCAAGACATTCTTTGTGTGTGGCATAGGAGCCTCTACAGACTGGTTCGAACAAGATGGGGACAGGGTGTCTATGGAAAGTTGTGTGACGTCTGAGAGTAACATGATATCTTATTTGTTTGAGTGTACAAAGACACATCAAGCAGACCATCCACCTCTGGTGGAATACTATCCCTCACCAGTCACTGTGGCTTTACAGCATCTTTATACCAGCAGCTGTAAGACAACGAAAATTTACTAAAAAATCCAGCCATGTTTCTCATCTGTAGAACAGTGATTTGAATTATGTTAGCGTAAGTGTTCTGATTTCCCTTATGTGCTTAGATAGTGCTTTAAGAAGCGAAGAAAATAACGTCCCTGACTCCAGCCCGCTCATCATTTCAGAAAAGTGACGTACACCACAGCAACTGTAGGACTCAAAGTTCTCTGTCTCTGGTAGTGCCTTCAAACAAGCAGCTAAAACTCGAAAACTTCTGGTTGTGGTGTTGTGAAGAAGGTCAGTTGGACTCCGGACGTCGTGGTAAACACTCTGGATGGAGTTACCGCGTATGAGAATTCAGATTGCTTGAATCAACAATGCAAGCAAAACAATCACTTACGTCCTTCCTATCCGGCAGCCCAGCAAAGACCGAGTCCTTTCCCCTCCCCCATTTCCAGGTGTGGAGGGGAGGGGAGGGGAGCAATGCATACAAAATGAAGACTTACACCCATCCTATCCAACAGCCCAGCACAGACTGTGTCCTTTTGCCACCAATTTCCAAATGGGGGAGGGGGTTTACCCGAGGGGGAGGGGTTAATTGATAGATAGATTTAAATAAGTAGTCAATCAAATTAATAGATAGATAGAGATAGAGAGAGTGGTATTCGAGTAACTCAGGCCTGAAAGTGTACCTGTATCAGCGAGGGGCAGGGAGAAGGGTTGGAGGTTTCCTGAGGGTTTGGGAGGATGAGGGGGAAATAATTTAAAGACCTTTCAATCAAAATTAAGGGTTATCCCCAGGGGGTCATAATCCTCTTAGCAGAATAATAGGTTAAGGACCAGTAAATCAAAAGAGAACAATAGGTTTGTGCCTAAATGCATACTTGCCCCTGAATGTAGGCAACCCGCACTACCAAACTGTGCTCATTCCCGTTTTGTCCCAAAAATCAGTAAGCAGTTCGAAATCATCTGTTCATTCACTCAGTGATCATACTGGTACCTATTGCAAGATAACAGAGAAAGCCGAAATACTGAATCTGGTCTTCCGAAATTGTTTCACCACTGAAGATCCTAATATGGTCCCTACTTTCGATCACCACAAGAACTAGTCGAAATGGCAGATACTGAGATAATCGATCGAGGAACTGAAAAGCAACTACAATGGCTTTGTAGTGGAAAGGCATCAGGACCAGATGAGATAGTTGTAAGCTTCTACAAAGATTTGCGGAAAAGCTTGCTCCCCTTCTAGCGGCAATTTATTGTAGATCGATGTGGCAATAAAGGGTACATAGCAAATGGAAGAAAGCACTCATTCCATTTTCAAGAAGGGCCGTAGAGCAGATGTACATGACTGTACGGCTATATCGTTGACATCAATCCGTTGTAGAGTTATGGGACAGGTTTTATGTTGAAGAACTATGAATCGTGAATGAGACAAACTCTTGATGGAGGTATGCAGTCGTAATCACAATCAATGTAAATATTACTTTAAAAATGCAGATGAGATGCTGAAATGAAGGAGATCCAGGTGGCAGTAACTCCTTTTTTGTGCTGACGTGTTTCTGGCAAAGCCCATCATAAGAGCGCCTAGTAAAAAATTACATAAAAAACAATAAGTAATAGCACATACAGTGAAATAGCATTTCAACACGTTGAGAACGAGTAGAGAAACTAAACAAAACGAAATACATACGACTTACAAAGAAAGTGGACGCACAGTGACATCCATACAAAGCCGACAAACAACATTTGTTGTCGAATACAGTAAGTGACGAAGGTCAGTCGAAACAAAACATGTACGTGAGCTGAGCGTCCTCTACATCGTATGATGCGTAGTAAGTTTAAGAAATAAAAAATCAATAAAAACAATTTTTATGTTTTGTCATTTTTCATCAAAATTATGAACATGTCAACACGTAAAAAGAACCACCTGGACCTTTCTAGTTTCTCTAGAAACAAATTCGCCACAGTTGTCAGAGGAAAACTTATGATACTCCCACTAGAGGACCTGACGATTGACAATAGCTTTAAATGTAGAAAGTCTAAAGCTAACTCAAACGGATTTCACAACTCAGATTACGGCCTGAACACGAAGCAGTTGAAGGTGAACATATAGTTAAAAAAAAGTCGTTTTTTATTTGTTATCCACTATTATTACATCATGGAAGAAATCGAAAAAACATTTACGACAGCTCGCTACTTGCTCATTTATCAAAAGGTTCATATTCTCCTGATAGCTCACGTAAATTTCAATCTCCTCCATAGAATCTACTACCATAGTGCAGGATAAACAAGTCATCGTTAGTGCTTCTTAAGCAATGCTTGTATTCCATTAGACGGTCTCCTAATGTCCTACCATTATTAGCGTATCCATTCCCACGATACCTTACCCGAAAATCCCTTCCAGTCTGTCGTATGTTACGTTTCGCACAAGAGCCACTACTGATCTTGTAGACTCTTACTCTGCTAAACTTATTGATCGTTGGCTCCAAGCTGTGTCGCAGCATTTTGCTCAATCTATTATTTGTCCAGAAACCCCATGTAACGTTGACTCTGCGGAATGCATTATAAATTTTATCTGACATAGGATATTAGTAAGAGGGTGGGACATACTTTTTCATCGTTGGCTCTCCACTAACATCAGAATCCTTTCCAACTTTCTTAAAAATCGCTTTCCTAATTTTTCTTATTTCTGCTTCAGTGAAACCATTTGCTATACCTACTTTATTATCACATTTGTCTCCTCCTCAATAACCTGCTTAGTGGCGCCTAATTTTGCTAAGTGATAAAACATGGAATCATCGTGTAGCAAAATTAGGCGCCACTAAGGTTATTGAGAAGGAGACAAATGTGATAATAAAGTAGGTATAGCAAATGGTTTCACTGAAGCAGAAATAAGAAAAATTAGGAAAGCGGTTTTTAAGAAAGTTGGAAAGGAATCTTGGATTAGTGGAGAGCCAATGATGAAAAAGTATACCTTACTCGCTTACTGTGGTCAGGTGTCAGATAAAATTGATAATGCGTCCCGTAGAGTCAACGTTACAGTGGGTTTCTAGACAAATAATAGGTTGGGCAAAATGCTGCGACACAGCTTGGAGCCAACGATCAATAAGTTTAGCAGAGTAAGGTTGTACAAGATCAATTGCGGCTCGTGTGCGAAGCATTACATTGGACAGACTGGAAGAGATTTTCATCTGAGACATCGTGAGCATGCATATGCTAGTAATGGTAACGCATTAGTGGTCCATCTAAGAGAATAGGGTATTTACTGTTTTTTGGAAACTGTCTTAAATAACCGATTATGTCATTTTATGCTCCTAACATGCTTTTCTCCCCTCCTGAATTTCAGTATTCTTCTATAACAACGGAAATGAAATTCAATTAATTTGAAAGCCCGCCGAAACGCTCCCTCGATTCATGTCATGCCTGTGACTCACTCAGTGTTGCCAATTTAGCGACTTTGTCGCTAGAAATGGCGACTTTTGCCTTCGTCTTAGCGACAAAAGAAAACTTTTTAGCGACAAAAATTATTTAGCGACTAATCTGGCGACTTTTGGAGTACTGACGACTTTTGAAGCACAAATCAAAACTATTTTGAGCCAGTATTTTCATTAACAAAACTAAGATTTTAACGATAGAATGGGTACTACGCTGACTTTGTTCTAGATTTACTAAGTTAAATTAAGTTCTTAGCAGATCATGTAGGACTGTTCAGCATTTAGTAAACCTGAATGTGGGAATTGCCTAAAGAGTAAGAAAACCTTGACTACTAGCCTGTTATCGTCGATAGCGTATCGATATATAATTCTTCAACTTTTGAACTCCCTTTATTTTTCGAATTGACAAAAAACATACGTAATATTGAGTACAATAAAATACATTTCTGTCCAGCAACCTCTAATTTTTCGAAATGTTAACTCACAGTCAAATTATTACCACATGCACAGTGGTAACGCAAGAATAATTCTGTGGGGGTATCTCAGACATTATTACGTTTTAAACAATGAACAATAGGACTGATATCGAGTTCCCGAGTGAGAAGATTGTTTCTTGACCTCTAGTTCGCCTGAGTTTCAATGTATTTTCAGTGGTTATAAATTGGTGAAACTTATGTTGTGGTGGCTTACATAATGGATTTACCGCAGAAGAAGAAGCAGAATGCTAAAAAATATCGGGATGCGTGGGAAGCAGAACCTGAATTCAATGGATGGCTGAAATCAGTCGTTGGAGACTTAACCAAGGCAAGATGTCAAGTATGTGCAACAGAGTTTTACGCTAAATTGTGTGATATTAGAAAGCATTCGAAAACTATTAAGCATAAACAAAAAATTGATTTAAAAAGAAACACAAACCACCTTACCTGTGAAAATTGTTCCGAAAACTACAGTTAGAATAGCAAGCAGAGCGGAAGGCGCCCTTTCTTTATTTATTGCTGAAAATTGTTCGATTTTAGCTGTAGATCATTTAGGAATACTGTGCAAGAAGGTGTTTTCCGGTGATGAGGGCGCTAAAAACATGCAATTACATCGTACAAAGTGCACCAACAGTATAACGTAAGTTTTGGCTCCATATTTTACACAATTATTGGTTGAAGATATAGGTAACCAAAAATACAGTGTACTAATAGATGAATCCACAGATGTATCAATATCTAAAATTCTAGGTATCGTTATACGGTACTATAGTGTAAACAACCAAACCATTAGATCAGCATTTCTCAAACTCGCTGTAGTAGAAACTGCAGATGCAAGAAATATGGTTACTGTTCTTGTGAATTCTTTGAAAGATCTCAAACTTCCAATCGCTAATATGGTAGGAATTGGCACAGATAATCCTTCTGCAATGGTTGGAATAAACAATGGGCTTTTCGAATAACTCAAGAGAGAATATGGTTTGAAGCATTTGGTATTGATCCGTTGCATTTGTCACTCTTCAGCTTGCAGTTTCGCACGCCTCAGTGAATACCATACGTAGAAACATAGTTTCTTGTACGGGAAACCTACAATTGGTTCTCCATTTCACCCAAAAGACAAGAGGAATATAAAAAGGTTTATGAGACAATAAATTGTGGAAAACAGCCACTAAAAATTTTGAAGGTCTGCGCAACATGTTGGCTTTCAATTGAACCAGCAATACCAAGAATTCTGGAGCAGTGGGAAGAACTAAAGCTACATTTATCACTTGCCATGGTTCAAGACAATTGTTACACTGCCGATCTTTTGTACAAGATGTATTGTGACGACTCAAATCATCTTTACATGATTTACCTTAAACATGCTTTAAAAGACGTACAAACAGCATAAAAGAAATTCAACAAAGACTGCCAAGTAACGTTACGATCCTGGAAAAAATGTCAATGCTGAATGTTGAAGAAACACTAAAAGTGAATAAAAATAATGCTGTAGCGGATGAAACCAAAGAATTGGGTTTTAGTGGCGATTTCATAGACAGTATGCTGCAAGAATGGCATAATATCAACTTCATTAGGTGGAATAACACTACTAAACTGTTTGATTTTGGAGTGAGGTTGTGCAATATAAAAATGCCGCGGGGGAGAATCCTTTTTCTTTGATTTCACAGCTGGCAATGACTGTTCTATGCCTACCGCATTCAAATGCAGTAGTGGAAAGAATATTCAGTTCTATGAACATTATAAAAACTAAACAACGTAACAGATTATCGTTAAAGACAATTAATGCTTTGATCATATTGAGACACCAGCTGAAGAAACAAAATAAAGATTGTGCATCTTCTGACGTACCGTCAGACGTATTGGAGCTTATTGGAACGAACAAAAGTTATTCTTTTGCGACAAAACCAGTCGAACTGCAACGTCATCTTTTGATCGATGTTCAACCCTCTACATGAACTACAGTTCTGTCGGAGCATGAAACAGAAGAGTCATTCGATCTTCTGAGTGACAACGATGAATAGCTCACATACCGGTATGTATATATTTTGTAACCTAATTTGAGTTCTTACTTTCTTTTGTTACAAATATAGTTGTATATTTCTAGTATATTTGACTAATGTTATTGAAACAACAATTTAGGTGTTGCGTCAATTATGATAACATGTTTAATTAAACGTTAGCGTATTTTATATGTATGCTGTTGCAAGCGATGCGTCATTTAATTAAGACAATATAGCAATTACATATGAGAATTTTTATTAATATTTTATTACACCCCCCCCCCCCCCCCTGGCTTATTGCACCATTCACAGCACGAAATTTTCAGCACACCCCTAGTAAAACCAGTTTTAGCGACTTTCTAGCGACTTTTGATATTGAATCTAGCGACATAGGTTTTTTAGAGTTGGCAACACTGGACTCACTGGCTAGCTCTCTGCCCCTACCATCATATTGCTAATTCACAGTGATGTCTTGCTTTGGAATTTACGTTTCAGAAAGTGGGTTACAAACGGTGCGTAGTATCATACTGTACAAGTACCATTTATCACATTTTTTATGAAAACCTCAAAAGTTGGTTTTGATTGTTCCAGGGAATAATACGTGTAACATGTGGTTGCACTGTACCGTCAAATTGCCACCACGTCGACGCACCAGTTCACTAACTTAACTAAAAATGTGTTGCACTGTGAAGTTAACATTAACTTGCCACCGAGATATTCTGTCCCATTGTTATAGCGAAGGATTGCGTCATTCATCGAAATTAAGTACCTACTGAAAATTGTCGTTTTACCCAACTACACCTCACTTATTCGGTAGTTCAGTTGTTAACGCGGTAGACCGAATTTTGTAAGACGATATCCACAGATCGCTGATTCGAATCTAACCCGAAAGAACATTTTTAACTTAATCGTAAAACGACTCGACAGACCTCTTATACGAAAACCAAATCGCGATTGCAAAACTTCACCGTACCGATCAGAAAGAGTGTATTATTGTGTTTTCCTTGCTGTTTACATGCGTTTACATTTAGGTTCACTGGTCACACAAGTCACGTTCGGAAAGATATTTTCTATTTAATGTGACCACACACAATTTACTTTATTAGAAACAACGTTTTTATCTTCGCGCTATGATCCTAATTGTTTAAACTTTTGAAGTCTCATCATCTTACATAAAGATGAAGTAAATCTGCTCTAGACGCTAACGTTAGTTTACACTCACAAACATCACAGCCCTTACGTTTGTGTCACCTGCATGTTGCACACGCTTTTTATCTCTCCGTATAAACTCATGTCCTCCACCTCGATGTACTATGGGCGTATGATGTATCTTCACTACTAGCGGTGCTTTCCAAAAAAGTGAATTGTTTGTTCGCAAAGTAAATCCATTTATCCTCAGTTGTCCATCTCTCAGACTAAGACTGATGTGAAGCAATATGTAATACATCCCACATTCGAAACAGCTGCTGTTTTTGTATTTCGTTTAAAAACTTTAAAAATATCTTCCAGGATTCGAATATGTGAGCCCCTTTACCTGTAGTCGGATGCGCTATTCGTTGCGCCACTGAACACCTGCTACATGCAGCATTCCTGCTGAATATCTTCCACGGCGAAAATCAGCACTAAGTTTTGCCAACAATAATTTTATAGTGCTTCAGGGCGTAGCTCATAACTGTAAGTTATAATACATGGACCCATTTGCAAAAGCTCTTTAGTTCTGAGCGAGTTTAATGACGTTGCAGGGAGCAGGGAAAAGAATGTCCGTCATTGCACATATCGCCACTCTAAATAGGTGGAG
The DNA here is from genome assembly GCF_023898315.1 of Schistocerca nitens. Taxonomy (NCBI): domain Eukaryota; kingdom Metazoa; phylum Arthropoda; class Insecta; order Orthoptera; family Acrididae; genus Schistocerca; species Schistocerca nitens. The sequence continues at coordinate 693,078,509 of NC_064617.1, forward strand.
CATAAACGCAAACTTTCACTAGGCTTCCATTATCAGCGTTTACAAAATTTCTTTCTATTGTTACTTAAAAGTTGTAATTGAGTTTTCCATCACTAAATAGCTAAACTGTTTGCAGAAAAAGTACGTGAAAACCCAGTAACTTCGGCTAGCGCTCCTTAACACAAGTAAAGCTTCTTACCAGAGCATCAGCCAATAACAGAGCGTTTTCGTTCACATGACTAGATCTTGATATTTAATCATTTTTAAGCTTTAATTACATAAAAATAATAGATATCTTGTGAGAATATTGATCGTAAATGCTATTTATATGTTATAATCAATCAGAATAGCAACAATACGAAATAGCAAAATAGTCTATTAAACCATTGCTTAAGATGCATTAACGATGACTTGTCTCTCCTGCACTAAGGTAGTACAGGCACAACCCTAGATTTTTTTCGAGCAGGTTGAAATTTACGTGGACTATCAGGATGATAGGCAGGTAGCGAGCGGTCGTAAATTGTTTTTCGATTTCTTCCACGATGTGACAGTGGATAAAAAATAAAAAAATGACTTTTTAACTATATGTTAACCTTTAACTGCTTTGCTATATACTTCTTTGCATTAACGCCGCAATCTAATTGTTGTGAAATTCCATATGAGACTTTAGACTTTCTGCATTTAAAGGTGAAGTCAGTCGTGACGTCCTCTAGTGGGAGTATCGTTAAGTTGCCCTCTGACAACTGTGGCGTATTTGTTTCAAGAGAAACTAGAAATTTTCAGGTGGCTCTTTAACATGTTGACATTTTCTTAATTTTGACGAAAAATTACAAAACATAAAAATTGTTTTGACTGATTTTATTTCTTAAACTTATGACGCATCATGCGATTAGAGGGCATTCAGCTCATGTACTCTGTGCTTTCAGTATAGCCCTGTAGTGAACCAGTGTCTCTTCATGTTTTGGTTTAGACTGATCTACGTCACTTACTGTATTCGACAAGTAGTGTTTGTCGGTTTTGCATGTACATCATCATGCGTCCACTTTAACTTCTTTTGTAAGACGTGGTACGTATTTCCTTTTGGTTATCTGCTCTACTCGTTTTCAACAAGTTGAAATGCTATGTCGCTTTATGTACCTATATTTGCATCTTTTACTAGACGCTCTGATGATGGGCTTTGCCCGAACACGTCAGCACTATAAAGGATTTACTACCATCTGGAGATCCTTCATTTCGGCAGCCTATCAGCATTGTTAGAATCATATGTATACTGAAGAATTATGATGTTTTTTGGACAATGAAAATCTCCTTTATAGAAACCAACATGGGTTTTGCAAAAAAATCTTGCGAAACACGGCGTGCTCTGTGCCTCCAATAGACTCAACATATCATAGACAACGGCTTGACTTCTGGAAGGATCTGACACCGTCCCGCACTTCCGGTTTGCGGGAAAAAAAAAAGTCACGAGCTTTTCAAGTATCAGATTTGCGACTGGATTCAACACGTCGCTCTTAATGGAAGGAAATCAACAGATGTAGCAGTAATTTCCGGAGTACCCGCCGGCTTTTGTGACCGAGAGGTTCTAGGCGCTTCAGTCCGGAACCGCGCTGCTGCTACGGTCGCAGGTTCGAATCCTGTCTCGGGCGTGGATGTGTGTGATGTCCTTAGGTTAGTTAGGTTTAAGTAGTTCTAAGTCTAGGGGATTGATGACTTCAGATGTTAAGTCCCATAGTGCTTGGAGCCATTTGAACCGGAGTACCCAACAGTAGTGTGAAAAGACAGTTACTGTTTACAATGTATATAAATGATCCAGCAGAAAGCGTCGGAAGCTCTTTAAGACTGTTCGTAGATGATGCGGTTTTCTATAGGAAACTAACAGCCCTAGAACATAGCATAATACTGTATCGATTTGCAGAATGACCTGCAGAGGATTGATGAATGGTACAGGCTCTGGCACTAAACCCTGAACGTGAATAAATGTAACATATTGCGCGTACATAGCAAACGAAATCCACTACTGTTTATCTGTACTGCTGACAAATTGCTGAAAAAGTATCCACGGTAAAATATCTAGGAGTAACTACCCAGAGCGACCTTACGTGGAACGAGTGGTAGGAAAAGCAAATACCAGACAAACTCATAGGAAGAAATGTAACTCATCCACGAGAGAGGTGGCTTGTAAGGTGCCTGTTCGACCGATTCCTGAGTACTGTTCATCAATACGGGATCCTTACCAGGTAGCCTTGGTGTAGATAGAGAGAGAGAGAGAGAGAGAGAGAGAGAGAGAGCAATGAAGACCAGCGCGTCACGTGTTTAGTAGGGGGTGAGAACGTTACAGAGGTGTCAACAAACTCCAGTGTAGGCGTTACAAGAGGCGTTGTTGGCCACCGAGTGGTTTACTATTTAAAATTCGAGAGAGCACTTTCTGTGAAGAATCGGACATGTTACTTCCTCCAACACACGTGTCGCGAAATGACCAAGACGAGAAAATTCGAGGAATTAAGAGCCCATTCAGAGGCTTGCCGACAATCATTCTTCCCATGCGCCTTTCGCGAATGAAGCAGGGAATAGCAGCTTCCAGAGTATTAGGTAGATGTAGAGCGCGCCCTGTAGGGGATAAGAAGATATCTTCAGTAGGAACAACACAGCTCTAGTTTAAGTTAGTAAACACAAGTTTTCATGAGCAAATGGAAGTGTTGTCGACTGTGCGACAGAGATTTTCTGCAGTACTTAGATTACACTGCCTGGTTAGGCATCTTGCTAAAATCAACCTTTGGCAACAAACGGCTGAAATCAATGGAAATTCGTTTCTGATGGGTACAACAGTTAGCATTGTTTCTACATCACAAGGTACACTCACTGCTAAGATGGTACCAAATGAACTGTGTGCTGGAGCAAGAGCAATATAGTTTTTCACATGACAGAGTACCAGCAAGTTACATTATGTCTCGAAATATCACAGCAAGTTTTATGTTAGTAGAACCCCTGTGTAGTAATGACATTTTTGACGAACAGCAATGTTTTATATGAAGAAGAACAGCACGAGCTATGGACATTAATGGCCAGGTTATGGTGTCAATACGCGTGCATAATTTCAGAAAAGACGAAGTGAGTCTACAAGAGGAATCGTAATAGCTGCACTAGAAGTACTTGATGAAAAATACATCAACAGGCCAGTGGTAAAGAACACCACCGTCACCACATTTGCATTGTGTAGTAGAGTCAGTCATTTGGAGGGTAACAACTGATCGATCATGGAGTCATTGTTAATTCAGTACAAAGATTTATTTAATTCAGAAGGTCCATTGCCAGCCACACAAATTGCACATTGGATTCCAACTGGTATTCATACACCAGTAAAACACAAGCAATACAGTCCACCAAAGCATCTCCAGCTATTGATAGAACAGTTCATAGATCAACAGCTTTAGGAAGGCATAATAGAACACAAAGATAGTCATTGGTCAGCAAGTACAGTAATTGTACCAAAAAAAGTCACCTGACAGAAAAGAAATAAAGATTCTGCTGTGATTACAGATGTTAAATGGATGTACAATAACTGATGAATGTCTGATTCCTAAGATAACTGAAACTTTGGATAACCCGGGGCAGCATAAATTCTTTTCCACAATAGATTTAAGAACTGGTTATCACCAAATTTAGGTATGTCTGGAAGATACGTCTAAGACAGCATTTAGAGCACAATCCATTCACTATTAATATTGTAGAATGTCGTTTGGGTTAAAGATTGGGCCTGCAACTTTTCAGTGCTTGTTAGATGGAACATTACATTACTGAAAAAAGTTATGTTTCATTGGACGTCAGAATGTCAGACATAATTTCAAAATTTAAAAGAGATATTCAATTCAGATCCTGTATTTATTTTTCCTGATTTTACCAAAGACTTTATACTATTATGTGATGTATGTAGTAATGCTTTAGGAGCTGTTTTAAGACAAAATGTAGATGATCAGGAACAGTCAGTAGCTTATCCATCTCTTCAGCTAAATAAGGCCAAGTGCAGCTATTTGGCTACAAACAATGAGATGTTAGCTTTAATGTATAGTATTTTGTGTTTCTATTGTTATTTATATGGTTGTAAATTTAAAGCAGCTACAGATCATGCACCCCTGAAGTGGTTACTGGGACTAAGAGACCCCTCAAGTGAACTAGCAAACTGGGCATTGAAATTAACTGCATTTCAGTATGAAGTAGTTCACGAGCCTAGTATGAAACACACAAATGTGGTCACACTTGGTAGAAAAATTGCAGTGTTATAAATATCTTGGTTAAGTTTAACAGATCTGGAGAGGGTACAAGCAGCTGGCAAGGAATACCAATTGTACAATAAGCAACCACAGTTTTTTATGCATGAATGTTTACTCTGTAGATAAATAAAATGCAGACCATGTGACATTGTTCCAACAGCACTCCAAGCCGAAATGTTACAACAAGCACATGACCATCTACTACTACTACTACTACTACTACTACTAATAATAATAATAATAATAATAATAATAATAATTTTATTGTCTTTAAGCCATTACAGCAATAGACAAAGTCATACATATAATACAATACAGTACAGTACATGCTATAGAAGGACAGAATTGTTAAGAACTTTACAGTTTAATATCACAGGTCATGCAATCCTTTACATTGTAGAATGGGTTTACAACTAACCAGTCATAAAGTGTTTGTTTGTATTGTTGCTCTGGTAAATTTTGTATACCTTGTGGAAGTTTGTTAAATAATTTGTGGCCCATAAGTTCATAACTGTTAACTGATTTTGACAGTCTGTGGTAGGGTGTATAGATAGAGCTGTTTGTCCTAGTGCTGTAACAATGTATATTTGCCCTGCGTTTTACTTTAGGTAAGTTCTTTTTTGTGTAGATTAAAACATAATAAATATATAGGTTTATTACTGTCATGATTTTTTGTTGAGTAAACAAGGGTTTACAATGAGCCTTGTATGGTGAGCCTGTAATTATCCTAATAGCTTACTTTTGCAGCAATAGTATATCATGCACACAAGTGGAGTTTCCCCATAAAATAATGCCATAGGATATGATGCTTTGGAAAAATGAGTAGTAAGATATTCTAACATAATTTTTAGGTACACACTGCATTAATCGCCTTAACAAATAGATTACCCTAGACAACTTACCGCTAATATACTTAATATGTGGATTCCAAGAAAGTTTATCATCCAAATATACCCCCAAAAATTTAACACAACTAGGATCATCTGATGGAAACTTGTCTTTTAAACTAAATACCATCTGCTGGGTTTTGCTTTCATTAAGCAAGAACCCATTTGCTTTAAACCAGAGTGAAGCTTGCTCAATTGTCTCTGTAACACATGTTTTAAGGCTATTAAGATCATTGCTGCTGTTCAGAAATGTTGTATCATCAGCATAGAGTACTGTTCTGGATTTGATAAATGATGGCAGGTCATTTATCATTATTAGGAAAAGGAAAGGGCCCAGCACGGATCCCTGCGGAACACCTACCTCAACTTGTTCTATACTGGACATTTCTTTCCCGATACAGACGGCTTGCTTACGGTTTTGTAAATATGATCTTAATAGCTTAAGGCTGTTACCTTTAACACCATAAAAGTCCATTTTTTCGAGTAGTAGTGTATGTTCTACAAAGTCAAAGGCTTTGCTTAGGTCACAAAAAGTCACTTGGGCAAAGCATTTATCTTCAAATACTTGATGGATGTATTTAACAACATTGTCTATGGCATCAATGGTTGACAGGTTTTTCCTAAAGCCATACTGTGATCCACTTATTAATCCTATGTTATCAAAGTAAACAGATAATTGTTGGTAAATTATGCATTCTAGAACTTTTGAGAAAACTGGGACTATGGATATTGGCCTGTAACTTGAGACAGAATTTTTATCTCCTTTTTTATGTACTGGAACTACCCTAGACAGTTTAAGCTCATCAGGGAAAAAACCCTCCAGTATACACTTGTTTATACAATATGTTTGGGGGTAACAGTCTATTACTTTCTTAAGCATGTTACAAGACAGGTCATATATGTCTACACTGTCTGATGATTTTAACTGCTTCACTATTCTTAACACAAAACCAGGTGAGACCTCAGAAAAATTGAAGGTACTTGTGTTTGTTGATGACCTAGCAATATTTTTTGACAGTAACTGTGATGAGCTGATTTCAGGTTTAATTATAGCACTTCCTACTTCCTCAACTGATTTAATAAAAAAGTCATTAAATTCCTGGGGAGAGATACTAATTTTGTCACTTCTTTTATCTTTGGCGACACTATTTATTAGAGTCCATGCTGCTTTGCACTTATTGGTGGATTTCTCAATACTTCTGAGATTGTGTGCTTGTTTGGCTTCCACAATTGCTTTTTTGTACTCATTCCTAGATCTAACATAGGCTACTTTAGCATGGTTGGTTTTCAGATTTTTATAAATATTGTACAACAACATAACTTGCTTTTTCATAGTAGACAGCTGTTTTGTATACCATGTATTTTGTCTATTTGGAACTTTTGCTTTTAGGACTCTGTCAGTTACTTTGCATTTCTTTATTGGTATGCAGTCATTAAAGTGTCCCAAAAATGCTTTGAGAAACCTATCAAATAGTACCTTTGCTGGCAGATAATTGCTTAGAGTATAATGTGTCTCATCATAACACAGGCCAAACCAATCTCTGTTAGAAAGGGACGTACGAAACCTGTCAATTTTCTCATCTGTAACTGGTCTAGTGACCACAACTTCTGGGACAAGCTTATTTACATAACTCTTATCAAGAGGGAACCTACTTGTATAATTTAAAGATATTGAATCATGATCAGAATATGGAAATACTGCCAAAAAACATGATTCTTCCGTTGTTTTAAAATTTACAAAAATATTCTCTTGTAGGTTTGTTATTGACTGAATGTAAGTTGCATTGTCTTAGTAGGTTTTGGAGTTCAGTGACAGTACGTTTTTGTGTTGTGTTGTGTTGTGACATCGAATTCAGCATTCACATCTCCACCTATCACAATATCATAATGTATCCATCTAGTATCTGTAAGTACATGTAACAGCAGGTCCAGTTTTTCTAAAAATACATTGGTTATACCCTTAGGTGACCTGTACAGGGAAATTACAACTAACTCAAACTGTCTATTACTATACCAGCAGCTTCAAAGTTCTGTTCATCACACAGAAAATCTAGATCTAATCTATTGAATGTACCGCTAAGTGACTTGTTAACATATATTGCCACACCACCTCTTAAATGCAATTTTCTGCAGTAGCTACTAGCTAGAATATAATTATCAAATTTAATAAATGTAAGTTCACTCTCACTAGCCCAGTGTTCACTTAAACAAAAGATATCAAACTTATTTTGGGCCATGGGGAAAAAAAAGAGCTTCTGACAGATAGATTGCAGAGAAATGTTGGTGGAGAACACAACATATAGTGATGAGGAGCAATACATTAGAAATTGCATTCCTTGTGGTCAACAAACAGATTTAAGTCACCAAAAGGTACAAGTCCACAGGTTACCAAAATCAGAAAAACCTTTTAAAATGGTAGGCACTGACATGTTAAGACAGTTAAATAGAAGTTTAGAAGAGATTAAGTATGTACTGACTATGATCGAACATTTTTTGAGATACCTGGTAATGTAGCAAACACCATTTCAAAAAGTGAGAACTTCAGCTCAAGCTGTGGTTAACAATTGGTAACTTAAATGTGGAATAACAGAAACTATCGCTGCAGAGCAAGGAACTAATTTTATGTCTGATCTGATGAAGCAGTTATGTCGCCTATTAAAACTGAAAAAGTTGCATACTAGTCCATTTCAGTCACAAGCAGTCATACAGAGTGAGTTCACCATACCATAGTGAAACTGTTGACTCATTACGTGGACAGTCGACACTCAGACTGGGATATGTATTTAAGTTATGTGAGGAATGTATACATCTCTACAATCCGCAAAGAACAGGTCTTTCACCATATGACGTAGTGTACGGGCAAACACTGCTGTCACCTTTTGATGTCATCCAGCCAAAGATGGGAACACAGGGCGAACACGTACAGAAATTCCAAATTTGTTAAAACAAACATGGCAATGAATAAAATGTGCTGATACAAAAGCTTTAAAAAGTCAAGAACACATTGGGGAAGGTACAAATAAGTTACCTCACCACAGAGTAGGACAGTGGCTCCTACTGGCCAATCCTTGTAATCCTAATGGAAAACTAAGAAATTCTTGACCAAGTTTTGAGGACCATACCAAGTAGTGAAGATGACTTCACCAGTCGATGTCAAGCTGTAATTGACAATCAAACCTCAATAGTATATGTTAGTCAGATAAAACCTTTTAAGGGTACTGCTGAAGTGTTACCACAAGCAGTGTCACCGTTACTGCAAAAGATGTTTCCACACAGAACAAAAGTAGACAGTATGTACGACTCACACCTATGTCTAGGGGTAAATGAAAAAGTAAAAGTATATTGTATTTAATGTTACATTGGATTACATAGATTAATGTTATTTTATTTAGTTTTCTGTAGTGTAGTTTTTGGCGGGATACACTTTTATCCAGAGGAAGGAAGGGATTCATGATAAATCCTTTCTGCTAGGTAGTGTCAAAGATGATGGCAAAATATACTATCATGGGCACAGTGTTTTTATACATATGTAAAATGGATGTAATTAAAATCTAGCCACTGCAAACTGGAATTTTATTTTCATGGCAGCCCGACATTTATACATTAACATAAAGTTTCCAGCAGTAGGATTAAACTCTTTTAGCATGGTTTTATGACCCATCTGTATCCAGTCAAATGGAAGCTTATTGATAAGTGGTGCCATGTTCAAACTGGTGAAATGTTAATTGTTTCAGAACACAGGGATACACAGGTTGTTATGTTAGTGAGAGATCTTACCAACTGTATCAAGGAGTTAGTCACTATTTCTCCAGCTCCGATAGTGCATACTGACAAGCAGTCATGTGAAATTCAGTTATTCCTAAGAAATATCAAAGCACCAGACTGCAAAAGGGTAGTATAATGCCACAACACACTTTCATCGGGTTGGCAATCATTGGGTCTATTACATGTCCTCACCAGAAACAGTTATATTAACTTGCTACAACGATAAAACATTTATGAGTATGACAAAACTAGAGTTAAGGTGCAGTGGGTCATTAGCTTAGAACGAAGTGTGATATAGCTGGAACTCAGTTTCACCTTCCTGCTACAATTATAGGTACCACAATAATTACAGGAACTGGACCAATGTTGTATTGGCCAGTTAAAACTTTAAGTGTGTTAGTCAAACAAAACCTAACCTTCCTGAAGAGCAATTTGGATCCCACTTTCCTGCAGGCAATAAATAAATTAATCATTTTAGAGAAAGGACAAATTTCTGTAGATCAGATGCTATTGTATGTACAGAAATTTCATGCAAAGGAAACAACTGTCCACAAAATTCCCACGGAAAGGATTTGTACTAGTAAATAAAAGATCAGAGAGGACACAATGTATGAAGCAGCAAACTAGGAACATAATGTTAAACTAGGATAAGATTTTTTTTATCACTGAAGGAACAATAGGAGCAAAGCAAAAGTAAATTTGTAAGATAGTACAACAGTAGGCTAAGAGAGAATAAAATTTGAGAATAATTTTATTAAAGTAGAGGGGAGTTTTATGCAACAAGAAATTAAGGGAACACGAGATTTATATTTTCTAAGTCCAAACAGGATGGGTTTGATCAAGCACACGGAACTACCAACATGAGGCAGCCACTAGGCATAAACATTTCGACATGGTTAGTTAGTCACTGGAGTGCAGCATAAACACTTCTGTGTATCAGTGTGAGCGAGCTCGGTGGAAAACTGTTAGGTGAGTGCAGGACAACCTGACTCCATCACTCTCATAACATTATGAAAGAAACACTAAGAATGATGCAACAACACATATCAGCTGTTTGACAAAACATTAAAAGTACTGAAACAAATTGGTGAAGCAAATGTAGTAGAACAGAAGACCGTTGGCAACTTGTAAAGAGCACAACTGATTCAATGATAAGTAGGAGCGATGGTGTTCATGTTGTCTGTACCTGACTCTCTGATTATTGTTTGTAACATCTTGTGTGTGTGTGTGTGTGTGTGTGTGTGTGTGTGTGTGTGTGTGTGTGTGTGTGAATTTTTTTTTCCAGCACCAGTCATACTCCTACCACCTAATGAAATGGCCATCGATCCATAGGCACAGTTGATCGAAGACAGCTTCCAGTTCCAGCTGCCCCTGATGGGTAGCCCAGGGGCCTATCAACACCATTCCAACCTAGGGCACAATCCACTCTAATCTCCAGCATAGCTTGGGGCAGATGGCCTACCAAACTAAGAAATTTATTTATTTATTTACACGTGAAGTTCCATAGGACCAAATTGAGGAGCAAATCTCCAAGGTCTGGAACGTGTCAGTACATGAAATTACGACATAAAAGTAATAAGAGATAAAAATAAAATGTTTATGAACTCGAAAAAAGTCAATCCACTAGTTTAAGTAAACACAATCAACATTACAATAAGAATAAGCTTACTTTTTCAAGGAACTCCTCGACATAATACAAGGAGTGACCCATGAGGAAACTCTTCAGTTTTGATTTGAAAGCATGTGGTTTACTGCTAAGATTTCTGAATCTGAGTGGTAGCTTATTGAAAATGGATGCAACACTACACTGCAAACCTTTCTGCACAAGAGTTAAGGATGGCCGATCCAAATGCATGTTTGATTTCTGCCGAGTATTAACTGAGTGACAGCTGCTTATTCTTGGGAATAAGATAATATTGTTAATAAGAAATGACAGTAAGGAATATATATATTGAGAAGCCAATGTAAAAATACTCAGACTCGTGAACAGGGGTTGACAAGAGGTTCATGAACTTACACCCCTTATTGCCTGAACTGCCCGTTTCTGATCCAAAGATAACCTTTTAGAATGGGAAGAGTTACCCCAAAATATAATACCATATACATAAGCGAATGAAAATAAGCAAAGTAGACTAATTTTCATGTCGAACGATCACTCACTTCAGATACTGTTCGAATAGTAAAACTGGCAGCATTAAGTCTGTGAACAAGATCCTGAACGTGGGCTTTCCACGACAGTTTACTATCTATCTGAACACCTAGAAATTTGAACTGTTCAGTTTCACTAATCACATGCTCATTCTGTGAAATTAAAATGTCAGATCCTGTTGAACTGTGTGTTAGAAACTATAAAAACTGAGTCTTACTGTGATTTAGCGTTAATTTATTTTCTACAAGCCATGAACTTAGGTCATGAACTGCACTTTTTGAAACCGAGGCACTGTTGCACAAAACACCCTTTACTAACCAGCAACAGTCATTAGCAAACAGAAATATTTTAGAGTTACCCATAATACTAGAGGGCATATCATTTATATAAATAATGAACAGGAGTGGCCCCAACACTGATCCCTGGGGCACCCCCCACTTGACCATAACCCACTCAGACCCCACATCACATCCATTCTCAACATTGTTAATAATGACCCTTTGCTGTCTGTTGCTAAAGTAAGAGGTGAACCAATTGTGAGCTACTCCCCTATCCTATAATGGTCTGGAGCAATATTTTGTGATCAACACAATCAAATGCCTTAGTTAAATCAAAAAATATGCATAGTGTTCGAAACCTTTTGTTTAAGCCATCCAGGACCTCACATAGAAAAGAGAATATAGCATTTTCTGTTGTTAAGCGACTTCTAAGGCCGAAATGTACATTTTATAGAAAATCGTGTGATATGAAATGATCAATTATTCTTATATATACAGCCTTTTCAATAACTTAAGCAAACACTGATGGCATAGAAATAGGTCTAAAATCGTCTACATTATCCCTTTCTCCCTTTATATAAAGCAGATTTATTACAGAGTACTTTAATCAGTCAGAAAACTGACCCTTCCTAAAGGAAAAATTACAACTATGGCTAAATACAGGGCTAACATGTGCAGCACAGTACTTTAATATTCTGCTAGGCACTCCATCATAACCATGAGAGTCCTTAGTCTTCAGTGATTTAATTATTGCCTCAATCTCCCCCTTGTCAGTATCACAGAGGAGTATATCAGACATCAATCTCGGAAAGGCATTCACCAAGAGTGTTATATGATTCCCTGTAGAAACTAAATTTTTATTTAATTCATCAGGGAAGCTCAGAAAATGAGTGTTAAATACTGTACATATATCTACTTTATCAGTACCAGAAATATTTTTACTGCAAACTGACTTTACATCATCGACCTTGTGCTGCTGACCAGACACTTCCTTCACAACTGACCATACGGTTTTAATTTTATCCTGTGAATTAGCTATTCTATTTGCATACCACATACTCTTTGCCTTCCTAATAACATTTTTAAGCACCTTACAATACTCTTTGTAATGGGCTACTGCAGCCTGATTGTGAGTACTTCTAAAATTTTGATATAATTCCCACTTTGTTCTACATGATAACCTTATCCCACTAATCATCCACCTGGGCTGCCTATTACTGCTAGTACCCCGTTTGGAATGTTCTAACTGAAAGCAATTCTCAAAGAGCATGAGAAATGTGTTAAGGAAAGCATTATCTTTATCAACTATGTTATCGGCACTATATGCATCGTACCACTCTTGTTCCTTCACAAGATTTAAAAAACTCTCTATTGCTGTTGGATTAACTTTCCTAAATAGTTTGTAGTTACATACAACATTTATTTGAGTAAAAAAGACTTTTAGAGTTAAAATTTGTGCATCATGGTCTAAAAGGCCAATCACCCTTTTACTAACAGAATGCCCATCTAGTAATGAAGAATGAATAAAAATATTGTCTATGGCTATGCTCCTGTTCCCCTGCACCCTAGTCGTAAAAAACGCAGTCTGCATCAGATCATATGAATTTAGGAGATCTACCAACATCCTTTTTCTTGCACCATCATACACAAAATTTATATTGAAGTCACGACATATAACTAATTTCTCGTACTTCCTATAAAGTGAATCAAGAACCCTCTCTAGCTCGAGCAGAAATGCTCTGAAGTCAGAGTTAGGGGACCTATAAACAACAACAATTAGAAGTTTAGTTTCACTAAATTCAACTGCCCCTGCACAACATTCAAATATTTGTTCAGTACAGCACTGTGATACATCTATGGATTCAAATGGAATACAATTTTTTACGTACACAGCCACTCCCAGACCCCGCAAGGAACTCATTGAAAAACAGCCAGCTAATCTGTATAGTAGCAAACGAAGCCTCTGAATTGTCAAATTATTTAAGTGGTGTTCTGACATAACAATAATTTCATAGTCAACATCTGTAAGCAGTTCACTAACTTTATCTCTAATACCTCTTATATTTTGATGAAATATGCAAATTCCTTCTCTACTTGGAAACATGACATACTCTGAAGGTGAGCCCTTAGAGGGACTGCTTTTAAGCAGGTATACCTATCAGCTGACTTCAATCTAAAAAAGGTGCACCTCTAACACCAACTACCACAGGAATTTTTTCATGAGTGATCTCATCACCACCCACTACACTATCACCTATAAGCTTTGCCAGCCACCCCTTCCCGTACCTAATGAGATGCAGACGATGCCTAGTGAAACCAGAATTCAACACAACATCACAGTATCCAACACTGTTGTTGGTTGGCTGGTTGGTTTAAAAGGGGGGTAAGGGACCAAACTGCTTGGTCATTGGTCCCTTGTTCCTATTGTAACAATTCCACAAGGGAAAGAATAAAACAAACTAGACATACAGCACAATACCAAAAGGCAGGAAAAGCCACAAGAATGAGAAGAGCAACGAACACTACAAGGAACAAAAAAGGAGAAGAAAAACAGAGACGCAAGAAACAGGTAGAAGAGAGTAAAACAGGACAGCAGATTACCGTGGCTGGCTGAACACAAAATTAAAAGGATAAGCCAGCCACTCTGCAACACATTAACACCCTAAAAGCACTACGGTGGATGGCACTGAGGGGCAAAGAACATGCGCTAAAACTTAGATCAAATGATAAAACCCACCCTCACGTATAAAACGTAGAAACCAAATCAGCTGATTAGGCATTGCCTGCTAAAATTAATGATAACGAGTCTGGTAAATGAAGATGATGTCTCAAGGCAACCAAACTAGAACAGTGCAAAAGAATATGGGCCACTGTACTGGGCGCTGTACTGACACTGAGGTGGGTCTTCACGGCGCAGGAGGTAGCTGTGGGTTGCCCAAGCGTGGCCAATGTGGAGCCGGCAGTGAATCACAGTATCCCCGTGAGAGGCCCGCATGGAGGACTCCCACACATTCATAGTCTCCTTATTGGCATGCAGTTTGTTGTGCATACTGAGACTATGCCATTCTCTTGCAGTGTAATAATGAATGCAGGTTACTTATAGGAATGCCAATCTCCATGAGCAGTTTATGTGTAGCCTGTTTGGAGAGCCTGTCGGCAAGTTCGTTGCCTGGGATTCTGATGTGACCTGGAGTCCAGACAAACACCAATTAACGACTGGACCATTCCAGGGCACAGATGGACTCCTGGATGGTCACTACCGAAGGATGATGAGGGTAACACTGGTTGATAGGTTGTAGGCTGCTCAAGGAGTCAGTACACAGAAGAAACGACTCCACCGGGCATGAATGGATGTACTCAAGAGCACGAGATGTAGCCACCATCTCTGCAATGAAAACACTGCAGCCATCGGGCAAAGAATGCTGTTCAACAAGGCCTCTATGAACATAGGCAGAGCCAATGTGACCATCAGCCATTGAGCCTTCTGTATAAACTACTTCAGAGCCCCAGAACATGTCAAGAATCAAGAGGAAGTGGCAGCAGAGAGCCACAGGAGTAATTGAGTCCTTAGGGTCATGTGAAAGGTCCAGGCAAAGCTTCAGCCGAGTTTTACAGCATGGAAGTGTATGTGAATGGACCTCGAGTAGAGGTGGTAAAGGGAACGACTCCAGTTCAGACAGAAGGGATTGGAAGCGTAAGCCCTGACCTGGGCCACCAAAGCGGTAGATGAACCGCAGTGGTTGGGAAAATAAGACGGTAATTTGGATGTGCAGAACTAAGAATGTGTTCAATGTAACTGGTGAGCAGTTGTGTATGCCTACCCTTCAATGGAAGGACTCTGGACTTCACCAGGACGCTGGTCACCAGACTCATCCTAAAAGCTCCCGTTGCTAGTCAAATGCCACAGTGGTGCTGCACTGGGTCAAGTAAATGCAACACTGAGGGCGCTGCCGAACCATAAACCAGACTCCTATAGTCAAGGCGGGATTGAACAAGGGCTCTTTAGAGCTGCAGCAGCATAGAGTGATCTGCACCCCAGTTGGTATTGCTCAGGCAGTGGAGGGCATTGAGGTGCTGCCAGCACTTCCACTTAGGCTGACGAAGATGAAGAAGCCACATCAATCATGTGTTGAAAACCAGTCCTAAGAATCAATATGTCTCCACAACAGTGAGTGGATCGTCATTAAGGTAAAGTTCTGGTCCCGGATGAATGGTATGACACCAACAGAAGTGCATGACACACGACTTTGCAGCTGAAAACTGGAAGCTGTGAGCTAGAGCCAATGACTGTGCCTTGTGTATGACTCCCTGTAGGCGCCACTCAGCAACACCACTATTGGAGTAGCAGTACAAAATGCAAAAGTCGTCTCCATACAAGAAGGTGAGACCAACGGCCTGACAGCTACTGCTAGGCCGTTAATGGCCACTAAAAATAGAGATACACTCAATACAGAGCCCTGCAGGACCCCATTCTCCTGGATATGGGGAAACTATGGGAGGCACCAACCTGGACATGGGAAGTACGGAGCGACAGGAAATTTTGGATAAAAATCGCGAGTGGGCCCCAGAGATTCCACTCATATAATGTGGCAAGGATTTGATGTCGCCATGTCCTGTCTTACGCGTTTCGTAAATCGAAAAAGATGGCAACAAGGTGTTGGTGTCTGGAAAAGGCTGTTCGGATGGTAGAGTCGAGGGATGCAAGATTATTGGTGGTAGAGAGACCCTGGTGGAAAACGCCCTGGCATGGAGCCAGTAGGCCACATGACTCCAGGAGTGAACTCGACTGTCGACACACCACATGTTCTAGCAGCTTACAAAGAACATTGGTGAGGTTAATGGGCTGATAGCTATCTACATAAAGTGTGTTTTTACCGGGACTGACCACTGGAATGATTGTGCTCTCCTGCCATTGCGATGGAAAGATGCCATCGCACCAGATCCAGTTGAAGATGATGAGGAGATGTCACTTTTAGTTGGACGAGAGATGTTTAACCATCTGACTGTGGATCCGATATGGCCCAGGAGCTGTGTGCAAGGGCACTGAGGAGCTCCCATAATGTAAATGGGGTGTTATAAGGTTTACTGTGGCGTGTAGTGAATGAGATGACTTTCGCTTCCATCCGCCATTTGAGAGTGCGAAAGGCTGGAGGTTAAGTCTCCAACACAGAGGCTCAAACATAGTGCTCAGCAAAGTGTTTGGCAATCACGTTTGCATCGGTAGATAACACGCCATCGATGGTAACGCCAGGGACAACTGTTGGGGCCTGGTACCCAAAAACAAGTCTGATCTTTGTCCAGACTCAGGAAGGTGATGTATGGCACCCAATGGGCGAGGCCAGTCTTTTTATAAGCTGGTGAACGAGGGCATGGAGCCGCTTAAAAGCTATTAGGTGCTCCAGAGATGGGTGCCGTTTATGCTTCTGTAGAGCCCACCTACACTCTTTAATGGCCTCAGCAATGCCGGGAGCATCCCAAGGAACAAGGTATCGCGTTTTCTGCAGCAGAAACGATCATTCTAGTGCCCACTCAACCACCACATCGATGGTACCATGTAGGGGAGATTCAACAGTGACAGCAGAGGTGAGCCGGCCGTGGTGGTCTAGCGGCTCTAGGCGCGCAGTCCGGAACCGCGCGACTGCTACGGTCGCAGGTTCGAATCCTGCCTCGGGCATGGATGTGAGTGATGTCCTTAGGTTAGTTAGATTTAAGTAGTTTTAAGTTCTAGGGGACTGATGACCACAGGTGTTAAGTCCCATAGTGCTCAGAGCCATTTGAACCATTTGAACAGCAGAGGTGAAAGCTTCCCAGTCTGCCTTGTTTAGAGCCCATCTGGGTAGGCATCTGTGGGCATGATGCCGGGGGAGTGAGAGGAAGATGGGAAGTGGTTACTACAACACAAGTCATCATGGACTCTCCTGTAGACAGATGGGAGAAGTCCTGGGCTGCAAAGTGATAAATCAGTGGCTGAATAAGTGCCATGAACCACACTGAAAGGTGTGCGAGCCACAGTATTTAGCAGGCAGAAGTCAAGCTGAGACAGTAAATTTTCGACCTCTCTACCTCGGCCAGTAAGCGTGGTGCCACCCTACAAGGGGTTATGGGCATTAAAATCTCCCAAAAGTAAGAAAGGTTAAGGGAGTTGATGAATCAGTGCAGCCAAGACGTTCAGGGGCACCACGCCATCTGGAGGAAGATATATGTTGTGGACAGTTATTTCTGGTGTCGTCCTTATCCTGAAAGCCACTGCCTCAAGAAGAGTGTGAAGGGGTACAGGTTCCTTACATACTGAGCTCAGGACATAGATGCAAACTCCACTTTGACACACTATTATATTCCCTATGGTTCTTGTAATATCCCCTACAGCCACAGGGGGCAGAGGTCTGCATTGCTGGGAACCAGGTTTCCTGGAGGGCAATGCAGAAAGCAGGTGTAAAACTTAACAGTTGCCGTAGCTCAGCCAGGTGGTGGAAGAAACAGCAGCAATTCCACTGGAGGATGACGTTTTCATGAGGCAGGGAAGGCATGAAAGGATCAACACCTCAGGGTCACCTGCTGCCAATGATTTAGTTCCTGAGGAATCTATATCCAATGCGTCTAAGGGTCTGGCGAGATCTAGGTCCTCAGTGGATGCCAGAATCTCCACCTCTCCCTCAGGTGCAGAGCTTGTAGGTAGCGGTGGTGTGGATACCATGGCAATTTTCTTGTTGTTAGGGGTATTCTTTTTTGATTTCTCTCACTGCTCCTTGGGTTTCTCTGGCTGGGAGGGCTTCTTTGATTCAGTCTCCAGGACTGAGGATGATCGTGAAGTCCTACGACCGTCTGCTTTTGGGCACTTCAGCCACTGGTGGGTGTCATCTTTCCCATAGTAGAAAACTGGGAAGGGAGGGATCGGAGGAACCCAAGGGACCCCTTCCTAGTGAGAGTAGCTGAAGAAGACTTGTACTTCTCTGGCTGAGAAATGGGGACTGATGTCCCCGATGGTTGGGGGGGCAGTGCTCCTGAGGTAGGGGTGCGGGAGCAACAGGTAGGGAAGTGCCCCCCACCATCAAGGGAGCAGATGTAGTCTTGAGACTCTGAGAGCTGACAGGAACTGACTGAACAGATGGGGCTAGAACTGTTCTCGTAGTGGCGGCATAAGATGATGTCGGAGGTACAGGATGTAGGTGGTCAAATTTCCTCTTAGCATCCGTGTAGGTCAGTCTGTCCAGGGTCTTGTATTCCATGATTTTCCATTCCTTCTGGAAAACCCTGCAGGCTGGTGAGCAAGGGGAATGGTGCTATCCGCAGTTGTCACAGAGAGGAGACGGGGCACATGAAGTATTGGGACGTGATGGACGTCCACAGTCGCGACGTATGACACCGGAAGTACAAAGGGAAGACATATGCCCTAGCTTGCAACACTTAAAAGTACCGCATCAGGGGAGGAATATATGGCTTGACATCACACTGGTATACCATCACCTTGACCTTCTCAGGCAATGTGTCACCCTCGAAGGCCAAGATGAAGACACCGGTGGCAATCTGGTTATCCCTCGGACCCCGATGGACACGCCAGACGAAATGAACACCTTGCCACTCTAAATTGGTGCACAGCTCGTCATCAGATTGCAAAAGAAGGTTCCTGTGGAATATAATACCCTGGACCATATTTAAGCTCTTATGGGGCTTAATGATAACAGAAACATCCCACAACTTGCCACAAGCGAGTAATGCCCGTAATTGGGCAGAGGATGCTGTTTTTATCAAGACTAACCCTGATCGCATTTTGGACAATCCCTCTACCTCCCCAAACTTGGCCTCTAAATGCTCCACAA
Source organism: Schistocerca nitens (assembly GCF_023898315.1). NCBI lineage: Eukaryota > Metazoa > Arthropoda > Insecta > Orthoptera > Acrididae > Schistocerca > Schistocerca nitens. The sequence continues at coordinate 693,097,652 of NC_064617.1, forward strand.
AAAACTGAGGCTTTGTTGACATGAAGGATGCCCCATCAGCTCTCATACATACGAGGTACCAGGGGGAGTAAGTTTCAGTGCGATCCTTAGCCTGGCATTCCTCCCATGGTATGGCCAGGGAAGGGAACAATTTGGGGTCATACTTCTTCGCATTGTAGTTGGACCTCGGCCGCTTAGAGGCTGCTGGCGTTGGGCCATCAGCAAGAGATGACGTAGTACACTTCATTGCGTCATATGCCCTGATGCCACCCACTCCGACCAGCGGCCATCTCCATAGAAGCCACCCAGCCACAGCAAAGGTCACCTGGCAGGATGGCCATTGCCAGGAGTCCTGAGGCCCCAGGGTGACAGGCATCTACTCCTTGGTGCACGTGGGGAGTTAATGGTGCAGGCACCAGCAGAGTGACCCCTGTGTAGTCAAGGGGCTACAACCAACAGGGTACATGGCAGCCCCACCACAACGGACTGGCTACTGTGCTCAATATCAGGTGCAAACAAGAAAACAAGTTCATTATCATCATCAGTGAAGAAAACGATACTGCACAGTGGATGGAGGAAAATGCACCCAGGAGGGTGACCTCGCCCAACAGCTGGAGAATGAGAGGAAGTGCAGATCATGTCGACGAAGCATGCGAGAGGCCTCAGTGCATACAGACATGATGCACCATGTAAGGCGCCCTTCCCAATTGGCTTGCTCTTTGGGAGAAGTCGCTGGCCTGGCCACAGGCTGATGCAGTGAACTATACAGAGAAATAAATGAAGTAATATTTAATTCTGTTCTATTGCACCTACCAACATCACGCAGATTCCTCAGGATGGGTGAACCCTACAGTAGATACTCTTGGTGAGATACATTTTTCAAGGTCTTGCGTTTACACTATGCACAGGAGAGCGCACAGAATGGCTCCCTGAGGGAGTCCATTGTTAACTATTGGAAATTTGATGACATTTCCATTGTACTTAAAATAGATTTTTCTTTCTGAGAGCAAAGACTTAAATCCACACATTAGTCTCAGAAGTGAACTGATCGAAGCAAGTTTGCATTCCAATACTGTGATTTTCACATTGTCATAGTCTCCAGCTATACCACAGAAGGCCAAAAACAGGAAAAAAAATTTCATGAAGGTCCACTGAATATCAGTAGTCAAAACCCCTATGTTGACAAGAGCACTCTTTCCCGTCTGAAATTCAAACTGGGTCTGGAGCAGAATATTGTTCCTCTCCATCCACCATTCTAATCTATTTTTAACCATTCTTTCAAGTGGTGTCTAGATCTTACAGTTAGATCTAACAATGGGAAATCCAGGATGGACTAACAATAATATTACGGAAAGGACAGGCGTTGCAGACAGGCACAAAGAAAAGAATGCTGTACATTTAAGCTTTAGGCCACTGGGCCCAGTGGCCAGAGACAGTAGTCATGTGCGTGAGTCGTGCTGGTGGAATACCTTTTGACCAAAGGCTTAAATGTAGCCTGTCTGCGACTCAATGGCTCCTCTATACATTGTGTAGCAATCTATCTTTTTCATAATATTAAAATTAGATCTGCGAGACGTGTAGGTCAACTGTGATAGGAGACCCCTTAGCAAGTCAGCCATCCTAATCATATCACAATTAAATTATTGTCATGTTCAAGTAAATATAATCACTACCATGTGGAGGATGGGGGTTCTATTCCAGATACTGCCGGGGATTTTTCCATGGTGGGAGGACTGGGACAGAGTGCACTCAGCCTTGTGTGAAAACTGAGGAGCAACTTGGATGAGAAATAATAGCTCCAAGATCTGGGAAACTCATAATACGAGGAAGAGCAGAGTGCTGACCATACATCCTCCATACTTCCATCCAAATGCCACCACTGGCAGAGAATGACAAAGCAGCTGGTTGGCAGTGAATGGCTCACCAGGGACATAACGCAGACCTAGATGTAGATAATTGAAATAAACTTTCTCAACTCTGAAGGTTTCAAGAATTGTCCACATTTATGGAGATTGTTGCAATTAGTAGACTGATGGATTCAATTTAGGGAGCTAAACTGCAAAATCATCTGAGCCCATTTCTTAATAAGTGAGCTGAAAATTGTTAAAAAATGACTGATTAGCAGTACCTATAAAACCAATCATTAAAATGCAACATTCACTGGTACCTCATAGCATATTACCATTATCTGAAACATATGATGATAGATTAGTTTTGCAGTTATCAAATCCTGATGATAAACAAACCTTTAATAATAGTTTTACATCCACACACTTATGCCAGAAGTAGGGTTACCAGTATGCCCTCCGGTAGGTGAGAGGCTACCCACTTCTCAGCATATGTTCGCACTACAACGAAGGAATATCTGGACAAACTATGTATGGGGTTAAACTTAAGACACAATAGGTTACTGCAAAATAAGCATTTTGGCTACAGTTTTTAAAACGGTCTATTAATTCGCATTTGTTCTGAGTACTCCACATACACAAATGTGTTTATTGATGGTGGAAAGCACGGATACAATCTTCAGTGTTTTGTAATTTTTCACACCATGCAGATGGAATTCGGCTCCAAAGTCATTTTTCGGAGTAGTGTGCTGAATGTGGGTGATGGAGAAGGAAATTAATTAGGTGAAATCAAAGGCTGATGGGAAGTCCCTTTTTTATACTCATGTACCTTGTAGATACGTTAGTCCAAACTTACAATACTGTATTCCAGGAGAAAGGCGTGGTACATACTCGTCTATGTACTACAACAATAGAGGACCGAGAGGAGCACGACAGCTGACAAAGTATTCAATCAAGATAACAATTTTGTGTCAACACAGAAGGTAATCATGATGGAGAGACAAAGCCGGACAGTGACAAACAACAAGGTGTGGTAAGTGACAGTGATAGTCCAACCAATGGCATACCTCCTTCCTGTCTCCATGTGATGAAGTAGTCTTCACTCAGCTTTGTACATATTTTCGTCCTTTGACACACACACACACACACACACACACTGAAATAAAGCCCCACTAGAATCCAATGTATCACATATTCGATACCTGTGATATTGTTATATCTCCCCTGACAGCAGCAATATACAAATCGGTGTTACCACAGTAAAAATGTTACTCCGTGAATGTTAGTTGTATATGATCCTACGACATTCCAATTACCTTCAGTCGCCTTAGAAATATACTTTAAGTATTTATCTGATACATGCTCCATCTACGAATCTCTCCCACGGGGCAGAAGACGACAACCGGTGTTGTGCAGTCAGTCGGAATTTCTTTCTATACAGCATGCTAACAATAACTAATTAAGAGATGCGCTTCGCTTCCTAGCGCAGCTTCTTACTTCTACCTATTGTGTACACGTAGTGCCAAATTTCTCCGAGAGATCGCTCTGAGCTATTTGTTTTTTTAAGGGAGAATTGTGGGAACATTATTCCTTGGTCAGACGCCATGTTTATTTTTTGTGTGCTGTGGACGGGACGTGTGAAGCAAAATCATTAGTGATTTGGTTTTGTTGGAAAGTGACATTTGAAAAGTCTTCAAACTGGATAGGCTACCCGAATATCTCCGCGATACCGTGGACTGGTTTATGGGGTGAGTGTTCTCAAAAACGTAGAAAATCGCTATATTTTCGAAGTACCTGGTGTCCTCTCCCGTGCAGGGGATGTAAACTGAAATGTCAAGACTCTGGACAGCACTGTTATCACGTTGACAGCACTAAGTATTGTTATGACATTTGAATTAGAGCCTTCATTCGTTCAGTACATTGCTTATATCGATTGTAGTACTGAAGTAGTCGGTACAAAAATAACTTTTCTGCGACATATCCACAGCAGATTATTTTTCCCCAAGAGGAACACAATCAACAATATCACATGAAAGCTTGACATCATAATTGGATAGGTAATAATGATCTGGCACATCAAAACAAACCTCTCGTACCAAGCTTTAATACTTTTGCGAACAAATGCGATTGAATTATAGTATTTGGTATCGTGAAAATTTTGCAATGGAAACGTAAAATGAATAAAAGTTTAGGAAATTGTATGACATGTAACGATTAAACGAAGGTTTCAATTTCATAGCGTTTTTTAATATGTTGTACATCAGAACTGTTGCTGTTACCGTCTCAGTTTGAGCGCTTACTCAGTGGACTTAACAGTTTCAGGTTTTCATCCATTGTTTGAAAAGAATTCCAACTTGTCAAATTACGTCTCATGTTTCATCGAAAGAAAAATTTATGCACCAAATCGTAGCAATACACTTCTTGAATTTCTACGTCTAAAACTCTTGCACGAAATCGTGCTTCGTTTGTAAACATTTGTGTGAGTTTGTGGATGAGGTAACTGCCAAGTCTTTGTGTTTGTAAAACGGCCCTTGGACTTTTGTACCAAGTAAAATTCTTCATCAATAATGGGGAAGGTACTGCATTTTTTCGTTTTCATGTATCTATGAAGAAGGAGATTTGATTTCCTGGCCGCCTTGCTAACTTGTGTTTTGCTTGCCTTATAATGCTTTTAATGACGATATTTTACATTCTTGGAAGGTTTTTGTATATTCTGTGTGACTCACTTCGGTATATTTACATGAGATATGAAAAAATAACACGCAGAAACCCATTTCCCAATGTAGCAGCAAATATATTTCATGTCCCTGCTTATGTTGGGGACAGCGTAACTGATGTAAAACGTTGTATGGTGTAATTCATTCCTCATCGTGGCCTTGCCATATACTTCTAAAGAACCTTTCTGTTGTTATTCCAAATTGATAATATTAAACAACTCGTATTCTGTATACAAGTCGTATAATGGTGTTTTGAAACCAATATTTGTAGGAAACTGAGTATTCAAGAGAGTGTTGTTGATCTAAATTGACATCATTAAGATGTTTTTCGTTTCGTAACTCAAGTTATCCACTCACTCCTTTGAGGTTACTGAATTTCTATTTGTTGATGCAGTTCAACAAAGGATTTAGGAATTCAAATCTGTGCCAAAAATAAAATAATCTAATTTGCATTTTTTGTAGCAAGAAGGAGGTACGTTTTGAATGCCATTGCTGTTTTGCTCTGAGGAACTTGGTATCAAGTAATTGTCTGCAAAGTGGACTTGTTGCAGATACACAAGCATGTGTTTATAAATAGCAACATTGTCATAATAGTGTTAATTATGACGACAATAAAATTAATAGTATGCAAAAACTGTAGCAGAAATGAATGTAAGATGGAAGGGAAAAAAGTCCTTTTCCTTTGTTGAACATTTGTGATAGGATAAAAGTATGTGAAGGGCAATTTGCTGCATTTCAGAGTTCGTGTTTTTATCATTCTAGTTGGGTACACAGATTATTTATTGTGGATTGCCTCATAGCTTTGAGGTGCCACTGTCTCCATTCTCTTTCACTTACAAAAAGGTCTTGCACAAATTATGTCAGACTAAGTTGCAAATGTGGGAAAGAGATGTGGTTATGAGTGTCTTGTAAATATAGCCTAGATGGTTTTCAGAAATCAAATTTGATTCACAGGCAGAGCTATGTGTGGGTTAACATGCGAGAGCTCTAACAATAAAAGCCTTCAGTACAGCACTTGTTTCTCATTAAGATGAACAAGTGAACATACTTTTCAAGTTATCCATGAAAACTTTTGCGTGCGTATACTGAGCAGTCTGTAAGCTTATAAGAATATATCCATGTTTTGCATGGTTCTTGAACACTAGACTTTTTACGCACAAGGTTTGTTATTATGATAAGGCAGACATTGCCATAAAGCCATGTATATCTAAGTTTCATCATGTAATGGTCGGTACCTGTTAATAAAGCTTGAGTTAGTTTGTGAAATATCTTCAGTGTAAGTACTATCAGGAATAACACACTAATGCAGCCTTTCATTTTTCGTGAAGAGCAATGTATTTTCTGTAATTTTATGTGAGAAACGGTTAGTTCAGTTAGGAAATAGCAGCTTTTGCCTATTTTGTGCCAATCTCATCGACTTCCAAACTAAGGAGAAGTTAAATGTTTGACAAATACTTCAGCATAGCTGATCTATTTTTCTGACAATACCTTTCTGTTAAAATTGTTGGTATACATTTGTACGTTAAAACATGTTGTTCAGAAAGTAAGACCGAGCAGCAGTTTATTGTGCAGTTTCACCTCCCTTGCAGGATTATTACAAATCTACCACTATTTAATGGATGCCCTAATATTATGCAGTTGGCCACCCACCAAAGTTAGCTGTGAAATGTACAGATGCTTCATGTCATTCTATTTTCTTAGCTGAAACTGATTATTTGTTGTTTCTAATGTTCTAGTTCTGTAGGGGAAGAAAAGGCAACTGAATGAATCAGTAGAACAATTGACTGTATAATAAATATGGTTTGCCCCGCATTGGTACATAAGCAGTAACTGAAACACACATGCTGTTATGCCACAGAATAAATTCACCTGGTATAGAGGAGGGGGTCTTCTTCTTCAAATGTGTATTTACGTAACATATTTTATTCGTATTGAATAAAAGTGGAGCAGGAAATGGTTCTACAACAGTATGAAACTTACATGTTAATAAAATGTTTCATTAAAGAATTATTCCGTGTAAATTACAGGCAAAAGTTGTCATTTTTATTGTGTTTACTGTAGCAAGTTTTTGAAAGTTCGAGGCTAACCCTGTTGGATTGGGCCATCAACTAACTGAGTCTAATATTACTATTCTCATTAGTCCAGTTTTCACTGTTGTTGGCAACAGAAAATATATAGCTACTTATTAGTTATTTTCCATGTTGGGAAATGACTTCTGTGCATCAGAGACTTGAGTCCATATGAACTTTGTTTGTAGAGCTGTTTTGCTGTTCATTTCATATTAATTTTTCATTCCACTGACAGTTTTGTACAGCTGCACTCTCAGGTGGTATATTATGTGGTGTACATTTTGGTGCAGTTTCCTACTTAACTCACTATAAATAAAACTTCCTGGCAATTAAAACTGTGTGTCTGACCAAGACTCGAATTCGGGACCTTTGCCTTTCATGGACAAGTGCTTTACCATCTGAGCTACCCAAGCACGACTAGTTCTGCAAGGTTCACAGGAGAGCTTCTGTAAAGTTTGTAAGGTAGGAGACTAGGTACTGGCAGAAGTAAAAGCTGTGAGGACAGGGCGTAAGTCGCGCTTGGCTAGCTCAGATGGTAGAGCACTTGCCCGCAAAAGGCAAAGATCCCGAGTTTGAGTCTCAGTCCAGCACACAGTTTTAATCTGCCAGGAAGTCTCATATCAGCGTACACTTTGCTGCAGAGTGAAAATCTCATTCTGGAAACATGACTAGAACTAATTCACCAACACAGTAGGTCTACTCAGAATAAGAATGAGATTGTGTTTTTGCCAAAACATTTAGCAGAACAGATAATACATTCCTCACAACAAAGAAAACATTATATTTATGCAATTTTTCTACATTCCTTGCAAAGACAAATGTCAGATGTGTACCGGTATACATTTCTTGATTAAAATATTGTTATATCACCCTATCTTTTTTCTGTATGTTTTGACTCTGTAGTTTCATGGTTGATTTGCTCAGTGTGTCTTCTTTCCTCCCCCACGTTGTGAGAGCTGGTCAAATGGTTTAAGACACTGGACTGTTATTCAGAAGGATTGTAGTTCAAATCCTGCTCTTGCACCCCATTTTGCTAGGTTTCCCCAAATTGGTTAAGGCAAATACCAAGATAGTTCTGTGTCTACAGTCTGCCAACCACTGTGACTTGTATGGCAGAGGGTACTTTCCATTGTACTAGCCTACGTATTAGAGCTTCTTGTTCCATTTATGTAGGAGCACAGGGAGAATGATGAGCCTGTGCGTGCACTGTTACTCAAATCTTGTCTTCTTGATCCCTACAGGAGCCATACTTAGGAGGATGTAGTGTATGCCTAGATTCTTCATGTTTAGCTGAATCTGAAAAGTTCAGATGTCCATTGGATATTTCTTTTGAAAGGAGCACTGCTGATTTCCTTTCCCACCTGTCACCCAACCTGAGCTTGTTCTATATCTCAAATGACTTAATATTTCTCCCTTTTCTTCTTTTTTCTCAATACTGTGTCATTTTATCACACAATCTGGTTCTCGATATTTCCTTGATCTAAGTTTTGATACTGGTGTCATTCCACTGATGGTGCACCATCATTTTGGACCTATCTTGCATTGTTGTGTGTGGATTTTGTTCACCTTTTGCAACTGCTTTCCAGTCTTCCTGATTTCGTTTAGCCTGTTGTTCCTGGTTAAGCATGTTTTGTTGCATATCTTTGTGGTCAAGATGTTGTTTATCCAAACTCTTTTTGTGCTCCAGGTGTAAATGCAAATCAGCTTTTTTTCCAGGCATTATGTTTTAAATCCTCTCCCTTATGTTGACTGTGTCTATTTCATTTTACTTACTGTTTCTGATAGCTAACATTGCATATCGTAGTTTGGTATTATTCAATAAGTTCGTCTTTCCATAGGTTGTATTTACAACATATCATAAGTTCTGTAGTCAGTTCTAGTCTTCTTCATATATAGATCACCCATTATGTTTCTCCTGGTACTGGAATCTCTGTGTATTCAGTACCACTTCAGCTTCAATCTTCCAGATGGTCTGTGCATCTGATACCTTACTGTATGGAGGACAAGTAACACTGATATTACAGCTAGACTTCCAGTGCAAGTCATTCATTCTTGTATAATAATGACATATCTTCAGCAAAGGCTAGATAGTTCACTGAATGTTGTGCTTTATCTTGTAATCAGTTTGAAGACCTTTTAAAAGTCACAGTTTTTTTCTTCATTGCTTGGAACACTTAATCCAGAACCAGTTTGAACAGAAATGGTGAGAGCCTAATTTTTGGCAAACTCCTGTCCTTATTTCAGCACTGAGCTGTGGTACTTGACCCTAGCAGCTGTATCTTCCATTGTGTCAGTTCATGTGAGCAGTGATTAATCCTCAGTTTGGGAAAACATTCAGTAGCATATTCCTGTTGACAAAATGATATCTTTGTTAAAAATCAATTACTATAGTTTTACCTTTCCTATGGCTGTGTTGTTATCCTTATGAGCCCAAAGACCCATTTTGTAAAGATGCCCTTGTTTGGAAATCTATCTGATAGTCTCCACTGCTTGACTTGAACTGATATTCCTTCGTGTTCTAGAAAAAGTCCAGATTATCTTGTGTCCTATGTTCAGTAGGAGATGCCTCTGTGGCTATAAAGTACCCTTTAATCGTCTTTCTGGTAAATCGAATAATGAAGGATTCTTTCCAATCTTTTGATTTCTTTTTGCTCATATACATGTCCATTATTATTTTGAATGTCCTCTCTTCTCTAGCCAGATGACCCTGTTTGATTTCTTGTCCATCAGTGCCATCATCACCAGCAGCATTTTTGTTTCTGATAGCTGTAATTGCTTTCACCATTGGTAGTTTGGTGTATGTATAGCTTTTGTTATGCTCCCTCTTGTGTTGCTGTGTTAAACCCTTCGTGGGTGTTGCTGTGATTGGAAGGTCTTTGGCTTATGTAAGCATTTACTCAAATACATCTCTCTCTCTCTCTCTCTCTCTCTCTCTCTCTCTCTCTCTCCCTCTCCCTCTCTCTCTCTCTCTCTCTCCCTCTCTCTCCCTCCCCCCTTTCCACTATCAGGCCATTTCACAAAGAGCCATCTCGCTTCATAGTGTCTTCTCCTCTCGAAGTGGGGGGGGGGGGGGTAGGTGGGTAAGTGACAACTTCTTTGCGACTATCCATGTGGGGCGAGCATTGGATCCCAAGACATTGTAGTACTTGTTCCTTCCCAGTGCTTCTTTGCGAGTATCCATGTGGTGTGAGCATTGGACCCCAAGACATTGTATTACTTCTTCCTTCCCTGTGCTGCAATTTTATTCCCTGACCTTATCTTTTCTCTAACTTATTCTGTAGGACAGGCCTTGTAGGTCATTGATTCTGGCTTTTCCCACTTTGTTCACTGTATTTAACATCAGTGACTTTAGTTCTCTGGTGTTTGCTCACCATATATGGGTTTGACCTCCACCTTAAAATTACAGATTTTGTGCCCATACAGGAAAGGTCGCCAAATACTCAACATGGCAGCCAGTCTGTGCCGAAGGTCATCAGGTACCCATACATTGGTAGATCCCTGACCACACAGGAATTGCACTGTTGATGCACGAGCTGTCACATCTCTTGTCATGCCGAGGAGTAGGTGCCTGTCCATTAAGAAGTATTATGGCGTTGGGTGGTGGTTGTCATACCAGGTGGCCTTTTAACTGCTGAATGACACCTGTGGGGAAAGCCCTTGTTTGTTTTTGGCATCATGAAATGAACTGACAATGTTGTCAGCCAGTGGCTGTGAGGGCTCAGGAGTCTCTCCATTGCCAGTCATATTGATATTAGGATCTTTCCTCCTTGGCCTACCATGGAAGGAAAAAGAAAAAACAAAGTGACTTGTGAGACAGTTATTCCCTCTAATTTCTGGTTTTCTTCCAAACAGATGGAGGCTCATTTCTCTCCGCTAAACCAATGTTCCTTGTGGAGAATATTGAAATCATATTTAGTGAACACCCATAGCAAATTACAAAGTGGTTTCATCTTAATTGAGACATCTAATCCTACCTATTCCCAAGAATTACTGTCTTGTAAACAGTTTGATCATGTATCTATTATCACAATACCCACCAGGAGGTTCAACGCGATACATGAATTAATATTTCATTAGGATCTAATGTTGCAGAGAGACAAGGAAGTGTGCAAACACTCACAAAGAAAAAAAATCTACTTCACACATCATATCCTTCGTGGTCCGCCAGACAACAAGCTAGACTATAGCGCAATCATCCCTGTCTTTGAAGGGAGATTCGTTTCTAGAAAATGTCTGATGTGGAGTTTGACTTGCAATGGGAGCTTTCTGAATGTGCTCAGTGAACAGCCTATGCATGGAAGCTGAGGTTCCTCCCTTGCAGACCAGGCAACAACACTGCTTGCAAATTATACTGTGCTCATTCACAGCGCACCTCAACATCCAAATTATCCTCTCATTTTTCCTAATGCAGTGATCCATTTCCTGCAACAGGGACCCAGATCGTGGATTGCAACTGCAGTCCGTATTCCGTCCCTTCTCACTGGACTTGAATCTTTCCCTCTACCACCTTTTCTCTGGGCCCACTCACATACACTTCCATGGTCCATGTCTCCATCACAGCTTCATCTGGACCTGTTGCAAGGCCCAAAACACTCGGTTCCTCCTGAGACCCTCAGCTGCCAATTTTTGTCTACTTTCAGCCAGGTCTGGGCTCAGAAATAGTCTACACTGATGGCTCAATGGTAACAGTCATGTTGGCTTCACTTATACTCACACTGGATGTTCTGAACAGTGCCCCTTGCTGGATGGCTGCAGTGTTTTCACTGCAGAGATAGTAGCCATCTCTTGCACTCATGAATGTTTCCGCTCCTGCACAGGTGAGTCCTTCCTCTTCTGTAGTGACTCCTTAAGCAGCCTACAAGCTCTCGACCAGTGCTTCTGTCACCATCATTTGGTAATGACTGTCCGGGAGTCTTTTTATGCCCTCGAAAACTGTGGACATTTGGTGGCCTTTATCTGGCCACTGGGACATACCTGAATGCCGGGAAATGATCTTGCTGACAGGCTGGCCGAAGAGGCTACCAGTAAACCAACTCTGGAGATCGGCACACCGAAGACTGAACTCCAATTAGTCTTACACCGTAAAGTTTTCAGGATCTGGAATACCGAATGGCACACCCTAAGTATGGCATATAAATTATGTGCTATAAAGGAACCAGTGAATGTGTGGAGGTCATCCATGCGAGCCACTTGCTGGGACTCTGTTGTCGTTTGCCAACTATGCATTGGCCATACTTGGCTGATCATTGTCACCTCCTCTAATGCGAGAACCCACCCCAGTGTCACTGCAGCTCGAGTGACAAGAGTCCTCATCTTGTTGGACTGTCCCAATCTAGCCACCCTGAAGTGTTGTTTTAATCTTCCTGACACAACCTACAGTGTTAGGTCACAGTGCCTCAGTGTCTGATTTAGTTTTAAGTTTTATTTGAGAGGGGTTTTTTATCACTCAATCTAAGGGTGGGCATCTGGCCTTCTCTCTCAGGCCTTGATGACCCTACATGCATTTTAACTCTTCCTTGCTCCCTCTGGTGCTGTCTGTTTGACGTGGTGTTTGTCTTTCTAGCATCTGTTTTTTCTTGCTTTGTGTTTTTAGGCTCAAGATTTTAGTGTGTTACAGAGTGGATGGCTCATCCTTTTTTATTCTTGCAATCGGCCAGCCCCGGTCATCTGCTATATTGTTTTTACATCTTCTACCATCTTTTCCTTTTAGTTAACATTTTCACTTTTGGCTTGCTTCTTTCGCTTTCTCCTTCAGTGTGGTTAAACACCTTGTTTTATGCATTTTGTTCCATCCCTAGATTTCAACCAATAAGATTCTTCAGGGGTGTGGCTTTAATTCGAGTGTGTGACTAAGGAAAAAGGGACTGTTAACCACACAGTTTAGTCCCTTTAATCTACAAACCAACCAACCAAAATGTCAAAGTGACGCATTACTGCTGTGATATGAAGTCATATTTTGGCCGCAGCAGGCGTGGTGCATTAAATGCCAGTGCTTAGGTCATATGTGTCCCCAATGTACATACAACCTGATTTGTGGTGACTGTGGCCAGCCACTTTGTGGAAATTCACTATGTGCGGTACTACTTGTCTATGTCAGTTGCAGAAACCCTCACCAATCCCTGAAGTGTGCTAATCTATTCAAGGGTCCCCTCTCTCTGGAAACCAATCATGAGACTCCAAATTGATATGGTTCCAATCCCCCCTCCCCCTCCTATTCCCCACTGGTGACAGACATTGATACTGGTGTGTGGTTCCTTGTCCTGTCCCCTTTATGCCTAACTAGGACACCCACGTCATTATGATCTAATGAAGCTGCAATTTATATTGCTATCACCTGCCAGGACCACAACAGTTAGTTTCCTGTTGTTCTGTTATCTGTGTTGCTCTCTAGGAAACACATTTCACTGATGACCATTCGCCAACTCTCCAGTCTTTCTGTACATTGTGTCAGAACTGTTGTGGTCCCAAGAGAGCATGTGGAGGAATTTGTACATTTGTTGACACAGGTTTTGAGACCAGAGAGTGGATTCCCATCCATACCGTGTTGGAAGTAATAGCAATGCGAGTGCAAATGAGGTCCACTGTTACAATTTGTATCACCTATTTACGCACAGGTTTTGTGACCAGAGTGTGGATTCTCCTCTGTACCATGTTGGAAATAATAGCAGTGCAAGTGCAAATGATACCCCCCATTACAATTTGTATCATTTATTTACTTCAAGGAAGGGCACTTACTTACCTTAGATGACCACCTTAATCCAACAACTCTCCCCACCTTTTCTCCTACTTGGGAATTCAAATGTGCACTGCCCCTGGTTATTAAGGGCCTTCTGAATTGATTAGCATGTTTCCAATTTTAATTTCTCTCTTCTCAGTGACGTTACTCATAAGCTACAGTGCCGACCATGGCACCTTTGTAGCTGTTTACCTTGATACTTTTTCCCCCAATCTCATGGTTTCTCTACAGTGCTCACCACATGACAGTACTTGTGACAGTGTACACTTTCTTGTGAGCCTGTCAGTCCCTCATTACCTCCCGATGGACCAGTTAACTTGTTGGACTCTTCAAAGAGTTTTGTACTTCAGCCATCACCTTTGTCTCCTCTCTGTCTGACTGCATAGATGGGGTTGTGGGAGGTGTCACCCAAGCTATCATATGTGCCACTGGAATTTCTGTTGTGTTTCTGTAGGCCACCTCTGCCACAAGCCAGTGCTGTAGGGGACATAGACATTGCATCAGCTATTCAGAATTGTCGTAAGGCCCCACAACGTCTCAAGCGACATCCTTCATAGGCTAACCTCTTCACTTTCAAGCAGCTTTACACTAAGGCTCGCTGTCTAAGTGTAAACAGTAATAAGGTAAGCTAGGAGTACTATGTCTACTTCTCGGGAACATATGCCTCTTCATCTTGGATGTGGACCAAGCTTTGTAGTCTCCTGGGACACCTGGATCTGTTGCTTCAGCACGGTGTTTGTTCTGACGTGTTCCTTCTTGCTGAGCACTTTGTTTGCATCCTCTTCTTAGTTGGCAACCTTTCAAACTCGTAAAAGACAAAATGAAGACATCTCCTATCCTTCACCCCATTATGTCAAATTGTACGAGGGCAGTTCAATAAGTAATGCAACACATTTTTTTTTCTGAAACAGGGGTTGTTTTATTCAGCATTGAAATACACCAGGTTATTCCCCAATCTTTTAGCTACACAACACTATTTTTCAACGTAATCTCCATTCAATGCTACGGCATTACACCACCTTGAAATGAGGGCCTGTATGCCTGCACGGGACCATTCCACTGGTCGATGTCGGAGCCAACGTCGTACTGCATCAATAACTTCTTCATCATCCGCGTAGTACGTCCCACGGATTGCGTCCTTCATTGGGCCAAACATATGGAAATCCGACGGTGCGAGATTGGGGCTGTAGGGTGCATGAGGAAGAACAGTCCACTGAAGTTTTGTGAGCTCCTCTTGGGTGCGAAGACTTGTGTGAGGGCTTGCGTTGTCATGAAGAAGGAGAAGTTCGTTCTGATTTTTGTGCCTACGAACACGCTGAAGTCGTTTCTTCAATTTCTGAAGAGTAGCACAATACACTTCAGAGTTGATCGTTTGACCATGGGGAAGGACATCGAACAGAATAACCCCTTCAGCGTCCCAGAATACTGTAACCATGACTTTACCGGCTGAGGGTATGACTTTAAACTTTTTCTTGGTAGGGGAGTGGGTGTGGCGCCACTCCATTGATTGCCGTTTTGTTTCAGGTTCGGAGTGATGAACCCATGTTTCATCGCCTGTAACAATCTTTGACAAGAAATTGTCACCCTCAGCCACATGACGAGCAAGCAATTCCGCACAGATGGTTCTCCTTTGCTCTTTATGGTGTTCGGTTAGACAACGAGGGACCCAGCGGGAACAAACCTTTGAATATCCCAACTGGTGAACAATTGTGACAGCACTACCAACAGAGATGTCAAGTTGAGCACTGAGTTGTTTGATGGTGATCCGTCGATCATCTCGAACGAGTGTGTTCGCACGCTCCGCCATTGCAGGAGTCACAGCTGTGCACGGCCGGCCCGCACGTGGGAGATCAGACAGTCTTGCTTGACCTTGCGGCGATGATGACACACGCTTTGCCCAACGACTCACCATGCTTTTGTCCACTGCCAGATCACCGTAGACATTCTGCAAGCGCCTATGAATATCTGAGATGCCCCGGTTTTCCACCAAAAGAAACTCGATCACTGCCCGTTGTTTGCAACACACATCTGTTACAGACGCCATTTTAACAGCTCCGTACAGCGCTGCCACCTGTCGGAAGTCAATGAAACTATACGAGACGAAGCGGGAATGTTTGAAAATATTCCACAAGAAATTTCCGGTTTTTTCAATCAAAATTGGCCGAGAAAAAAAATGTGTTGCATTACTTATTGAACTGCCCTCGTATAATGAACCATTCGTGTTTTAGAACTATTTTACCTCATGACTCGTTGCACGATAGGGCCCAAGGCCCTGATTGGATTCATAATCAGTTGCTCTGGGCAACATCAGACTGTTACTCAAAGACACCACCTACCCAGGGTCTTCATCTGTATTTGGTTAGAAGATGTTTTTCCTCCACAGTGGTGAGATATGATCATCCCAGTCCTAAACAAGGTAAAAACCTCAAGTCCATCAACAGCTACCAACCAATTAGCCTCATCAAAATGCTCTGTAAACTCCTTTAAAGGATGGTAGTCTGACAATTACGATTGTGGAGCCTTTCATCCTCCTATTAGTGTAATCTCCAGGAGGAAAGATCAACTATCGACCATCTGGCTGGATTGGAATCTGCTACCAGACATGTTTTTTCTAAACATCATCTCATATTTGCAGTCTTTGTTGACCTTGGTAAGGCATATGACAGTGTTTGGTGCCATCTCATTTTACTTACCCTCTTTGACACTGGGGCTTTTGAGGCTTCCCTTTCTTGACTGAACCCTAGCTTCAAGGTGCCGTTTGCAGGGTCTCCAGTAGGATCCTTTCCCATGACTTCCAGTTCTCCCACCAAAAATTGGATTTTCACATTTATTTTTGTTTTCCTGACCTAGAACTCTACTTGGAAACCCAGCACTTTTATGTTATTGCACAGTCCTATGGTACATCTTGATCCAGAACTCTACTGAGTACCCAGCATTTGGATATTATTGCCCAGTCCCAATTTTTGGAACACCTCATTGATAATAAGCTGAGATGGCTCCCCATTGTCAACTAAAAATTACGTGCTCGTGAAAGCTTAACACACACTTCGTGTTTGCCCACACCTCGGGATGCAGATATTGCTACTCTCTCTTATATTTACTGGTCCCTGGTCCCTTCTCTTTTGGACTATGACTACCAGCTGTATCACTCAGTAGTACCTTCAGCTTTGAAATTATTGGACCCACTCCATCACTGTGAAGTAAGATTGGCTACTGGCACCTTCTGAACTAGTCCTGCAGGCAGCGTACTTGCTTGTGTGGGGATTTTCTCTCTTCAGTTCTAATGGTACCAACTCTTGTCCGCCATCATATAAACTGATGGCACTAAAGTCATAGATAGACTGGGATATGCTTTTACATATCCAGCTGATTAGGAATAGCATTTATTGCTGGAAATGAGTAGTGTCATTATCATGGAGTTGCTAGCCATTAACAGAGCATTTAATTTTATTAAACAGAGCTCATTAGACCACGTTTCAATTTGTAGTGACTCAATGTGCAGAACCTTAAAGACGGCTCACATTGTACTAGATTGCTCCCTCCTCTTGGTTCTGTGTGCTAAGCATGGTCTTCTGGATTCTTTGCCCCTCATATTGGCAGATGACTAACAGACAGCTGCTCTGGTTCTCCATTTTCTTCATGAAATTGTTTCTTATTCTCGGATAAATGTTTAATTAGTTTTTGGGATTGGGGCACCTACTGCTGCATACTGGATCTAGGGTGGATACTGGTCTGTGTTCTTTTCCAGGTGCCTTGGTCATTCCTCTTTTAGTCTGTTTTAATCACTTTCAGGTGCAATTAGTTCCCTTATTTCTGCTCCACATTTTTTTGTTTTGTTTTAGATGTAGCACTCTGATGAATATTTTGTCCTGTTCCCCTCTTTAAACATGTTATTGTGGATCAGGGATGTTGCTTGCAGAATCCCAGGTACACTCACCCTTCTACTGACCTGCTTCTTTATTTCACCTTATTTATTATTGTTGATCCAACTAAAGTCCACTATGTTTTTAGCCTTCTCATTTTTACTATTACTTAAATTCTTTCTCTTTTCTGCCATAAATAGTGCTTTTAATGCCTCAATTTTACCCTTCCTACATGCTGTCACAATTCGATCAGATTTCTGGCTGACTTCACTAACCTGGAAGAACCACCACTCGAGCGAGGGGCTAATGACCCCACTGTTTAGTTCCTTAACTGTCAACCCACGTATCTTTTCCTTTCTCTTTGTTTCTCTTTGCATTTCTCATTGTTTAAGTAGCTGTTGTTCTGTCTCATAGATTACAAAGTCCTATTCATTATTCCTTTTCTTATTTCATATATTTTGAATAGACTCGATTGCAGTCTCGCACTCATCAAACCACTACTCATATTTTATTCTTCTGTTACTTTTGGCAAATTACACTGAACAAGCAGAACATTATGACCACCTACCTAATAAGATGTTTGGTTTGTGGGGCACTCAACTGCGTGGACATCAGTGCCCGTGCAAAGTCCCAGTTTTTACCCAGTCCAATTTTTACACAGTCCAGTGTAGCCATTGTCACGAACGATGATGATGATGATGATGATGATGATAGGATGAGGACAACACAAACACCCAGTCCCCGGGTCGAGAAAATCCCCAACCCGTCCAGGAATCGAATCCAGGACCGCGTACCTAATAGCTGGTATATCCACATTGGCACAGATAACAGTGGCGACGCATCAGGGCATGGAAGCAGTGAGACCTTGGTAGGTTGCCAAAGGGAATTGGCACCTCATCTGCACACAAGAGTCACCTAATTTCCAAAAATCCCGGGGAGTGGGGCGATGAGCTCTGACTCCACTTTCAATCACGTCCCGGATGTGTTTGATCGGGTTCAGATGTGGTGAGTTGGGGCAGAACAGCATATCAGTTGGAACTTACCTTTGTGTTCTTCAAACTACGTCATCACACTCCTGGCCTTGTGACATGGCGCATTATCTTGTTGACAATTGCTACTGCCATTGGGGAACATGACCGTCATGAAGTTTACGATACTCCTTGGCTATCATGGTGCCTTGCACGAGCTCCACTGGATCTATGGAGGCATAATGTAGCTGCCACCAGTTTGTCTCCATCCCACAGTACAGGTATCAAGGAGCCATTTTCCTGGAAGACGGCGGATTCACGCCCTGGTGATGAAGAAGGTATCAGGATTTATCAGACCATGGAACACTGCCACTGCACCAACATCCAGTGTCAGTAGGGAGCAGCGTCAGAAGGAAGCAACGACAGAAGACCATATCGATTTGCAGAGAGATCTGCAGAGGATTGATGAATGGTGCAAGGTCTGGCAGTTGACCGTGAACGTAAATAAATGTTGCACATTGCACATAATTAGGAAATCCAATACTGTATGAAACGTCGCTGTTTCTATGTCTTCTTCCCACATTATGGTCATTTCTTCTTTTGCGGTACGGTTCACACGCCTTTCCTGTTAAAAACGAATAATGTTCCTCTATTGGAAAGCTGTAGTAGAATCAGTAGCATTACACGAGTCCAAAGAGTGCAACAAATGTTTTCAGTTTCATGTTAGCTGACCGATTAATCGATAGGTAGTTTACGAGTGAAAACTTCAATATACTGTCACTTGATACAAAACATTGCAAGGTCCGTGCTAACCCAAAGTTATAGTTTCGACATTGACACGCGATCACATTCACTCGTTATAGTCGGCTTATGATAGTTAACGGAATCCAACAGCAAACAGAGAACAAACGGTTATACATGAAATGTATTCGCAGTTGCGGATGTGGATAACCATCAGCAGTATAATGGAATGACGACAATGAAAATTTGTGCCGGTTCGGGGCTCGATCCCGGATTTCCCTCTTATCGCGAGTGGTCGCCTTACTATTTGGCTATCCGAGCACAACTCGCGGCCGGACAGAAACTTCTATGTGTCGTCAACCATATGTCTGCCACCTGTACTCGTACATCCATTGTATATTTTCCCGCACAGGCGAGACATTTTACTTGAAAATCGCTTGCCTGGTGTCGGTGAATAAATACGACATTGTAATGCCTGTTTTTTTTTTTTTTTTACCGAGTTACGATGCAAAATTTCTTCAGACATGAATGCCGACAGCCTGAACGACTTACAACTAGCTACTGCATCCGTACGCATGCGTCATGCGAGACATCACATAAGCTACCGTCTCTTACATAGGCGTGATGCACGGCGCTACTCCTCACGTATAACTGCATTATTGTTGACAGAGTGCTAGAAACTGGATGTACTGTAAAATATGTAGGAAGAATTATCTAGAGCGACGGTAAATGGAATGACCACATTAAACCAGTAGTAGGAAAAGCAGATGGCAGACCGAGATTCATGGGGAAAATCATAAGAGAATGTACGTCATCCACGAAGGAAATGGCTTACAAGGCGCTTGTTCGACCGGCTCTTGAGTATTCTTCCTCAATCTGGGATTCTTACCAGGTGGTACTGATTTAAGGGATAGAGAAGATCCAACGAAAAGCGTCGCGTTTCGTCACGGCATCGTTTAATCGCCACAAGAGCGCGACAGAGATGCCCAACAAACTCCAGTGGCAGACGTTACAAGAGAGTCGCTGTTTGCTATTGAAATTTCGAGAGCGCACACGCCGGCCGCTGGTAGCCGAGCGGTTCTGGCGCTACAGTCTGGAACCGCGCGACCGCTACGGTCGCAGGTTCGAATCCTGCCTCGGGCATGGATGTGTGTGTTGCCCTTAGGTTAGTTAGGTTTAAGTAGTTCTAAGTTCTAGGGGACTTATGACCTCAGCAGTTGAGTCCCATAGTGCTCAGAGCCATTTGAACCATTAGAGCGCACACCCCGGGAAGAGCCGGACAACGTATCAATTCCTCCTACGTATATATCACGAAATGACCACGACGAGCCTCATACAGAGGCTTACCGACGGCAATAATTCTTTCCACGCGCCATTCACGAGTGGAGCAGGGAAGAGGGGGTTATTGTAAACGCAGAAATTAAAAAAATTATATCCTTGCGGTGACCAACGAAAAGCTGATATTATTTTGTATTTACTTCCATTTGTTCCTTCGTTTTTGTTTACAGACTTTATTTAGTGAAGAAAACGTAGACCATTTACTGGTAGCGATGCAGTTCGGAACTTCGTACTCATTTACTTGTGACGCAATACGGTAGGTTTTCGTTGTATTGTACCTTGCAATAAACGAGCGGAGATCCTGGGACTGGTAAATAAAATCTTACCTCAGTGTAAATACGTAATTGTCTACCACAATGCAAAAAAACACTGCCTGACTGACACAAGACTCGAACCCTTAAGCCCCACGCGTTAAAGTCGGAGCCACACCGACGTAATTATTTGGGTTGAGATGATCAGGCGCGGCAGACGGATAGGCCCAACCGCTGCACGTGCGTCGAGGTACGTCATCTGGTGAAGCCACATATTCAGTGGATGCTGAGGTATTTGCCGACATTTGCGGCTCCGTGTGCCTTTATATTACATGTTATCTACATCGCTTCGGCTTCTTTTAAATGTTAATAAGAACCATCCTGTATAATTTGTCCAGAAATTACGAACAGCAACTCCTGTTACAAGTCCATATGAAATTGCTTTGTTGGAGTGTCCTTAGAGGTCCAAATCATTGCCAGAATGGCGTCAATTCTGTACTGTAATATTAAAGAATTTGGGAGAATTTACGGCTCTGTTTCATTTTCTTTTTAAGCCGTCTTCCTAAGCAATACTTTGAGGCACGCTGACGATAGCATATTTGAAATGTAGAGTAAATTTTGGTTTGTTTTTGCAGGCTGCAGGTAGTGCTTTCTCCTGAGTGATGGCAAGACTTAGGTAGTGATCTAGGACTCAAAATAAATGTGGAGTCATGTGCTTTTTCATCATTTTACGATTTGCTGTTATTGCTGTACTTAGTTAATCCTAGGCATTATATTGCATTTTCTCCGGGATAAGGATGGGTAAGGGAACAAAGTTTTCATTGGACCAATGACATTATGTAACTGGCCACCCAATCTTGGTATTTTCTGATATGTGCAGAATGATGCTGTATATAAGCACTCACTCCGTCTTCAGGCCACGAGTGGCCTACCGGGACCATCCGACCGCCGTGTCATCCTCAGAGGAGGATGCGGATAGGAAGTGCTTGGGGTCAGCACACCGCTCTCCCGGTCGTTATGACGGTATTCTTGGCCGAAGTCGCTACTATTCGGTCGAATAGCTCCTCAATTGGCATCACGAGGCTGAGTGCACCCCGAAAAATGGCAACAACGCATGGCGGCTGGATGGTCACCCATCCAAGTGCCGGCCACGCCCAACAGCGCTAACTTTCGGTGGTCTCACGGGAACCGGTGTATCCACTGCGGCAAGGCCGTTGCCCTATGCTGTATATAAGAATATGACAAATTCACGTATCAAATAAAATGTCGGTCAGACCTTGGTTAATGAAGATCTGGAGGTTAACGCAGTAAAATTACTTTTCTGCAATTTACTGTGGCGTTTCGTGTAAGACTCTAGCTCCGTCACCGACGGTGCGCGACGGGAAGCAACCGCGGGAAATCTGCAATCATCGGGTGACGGTCCAGCACGTTGCTCAGACATATAGCAAGTGGCTTGCCGTTTTCAACCGGGAACGACGTAGACGAGTTGGGAGCAACACTGGGAAAAAAGTCGCAGAAAATTGCCGAGTCATTTAGGACTACACACTCGTGTGTCAATAACACCTGCCCACATAGCTGTGCGTGGACTCAAACTGAAACCTCACAAAGTAAAGGCAGTGCTTCAGCTGATTAATACAGATACTGTTGCTCGACTTCAGTATTGTAACTGGCTATTGCAGTCTGTGCGTGCTGGAGAGGTTGATCCTGAAGCGTAATTGCCTTTTTTTCCCCATGAAACACCGCTGCATTTGTCAGAACAATCGACGTTGGAGTTCTGAAAATGCTCATCAGTTAAATCAAGACCCTATGCATGATTTGGAAACGACGTTGTGTCCCAATCAGTATAATATGAATTATAGAACCGACCTTTTCCCACCAAACTAATTTTTTATATGTACGTGCACAACACACAGCACCTTACACTGCAATTTTTTTCGGAGGAATAACAACTAACGGAAAGACAATGCAAAAGCACACACACCGGCATGCGTCTGTTATGAGAATAATGCCACTTAAACGCCAGAAT
Source organism: Schistocerca nitens (assembly GCF_023898315.1). Classification (NCBI taxonomy): domain Eukaryota; kingdom Metazoa; phylum Arthropoda; class Insecta; order Orthoptera; family Acrididae; genus Schistocerca; species Schistocerca nitens. Next base: position 693,120,187 of record NC_064617.1, read on the forward strand.
GAGATAGGTCGTATCGAATTAGCCGGTGTTTAGTAAACACACATGAATATATCAGTCATTATAAACATTGATTTTTACAACACAAGGACTGAATGAACCTATTTTCTATATCGTTGCTCTGTTTGGTATGTTTAAGATAGATGTAATGTGCTACTTTCTTTTTCAGTGTTTTGCGGAGTATTAGCGTTATTATATTGGTAACTAGTCACATTTGCTTTCGTTTACAGAAATTAAACAGTGGGGTGCCCATAACTAACTTCTTCGTTAAAGATATATTGTTTTAAAAAATATTCCGTCTTCGGTCACAACAATATTTTTATTTTTTGTTTACTGTCCAACGCGTTTCGGGGCCACAACTCGATTTTCAAGGACTTTTTCACGTAACAGTTACAGGACGACACAGTTGTTAGTTTTGACGAAAAACGAGAGAAATATGGTATTGGAACATATCTGCGTTTGACCACATAACATTAGTCTTCTTTACTGCTGAAAAACATTTTGAACGATTTAGCATTTTTGACAGTTCTGTATGACTCAAATATGCATATTCAACCTACGTTAGAATGATCAGATGGAGTATTGAATTTCGCGTTACTTCCACTTACATAGATTGACGGAATAAAGTAAAAATTATTTGGAGTAGCAGCGATTAATTTTTATTTTACATTCTTACTTATTCAACATGATATTTGAAATGCTTCTTAACATACAGAGTGAGTCAAAATATTCGTTAAAATTTACTGCTTTATTGCGAAGTGTGTAATTTATTCTTCATTGACATTGTGATGTGGTAATACCATCATACTTAGTTATGCATACAAACGCATACAAATGGAATGAAAACGTACTGCAAATTGACAGGGAGTACGATATATGGGCGTTAGTGGGAGGGAGGGAGGTTGATGGGAAGGGGGGGGAGAGAGAGAGAGAGAGAGAGAGAGAGAGAGAGAGAGAGAGAGAACAGGGTATGGTAGTAGAATGAGATGAGAGGGCTTATTTGTGCCTGAGAGAAGGCTAAGGGAATTATGTTCATTATGTCTTGTCAGGTTGTTGTATTAAAAGGAATTCATTACTGAATACACTAAGTAATGCGTCGTATTCGTTTAAACAGAGCTGCTTTTCTTACTGGTGGAGTACTTTATTTTCAGGGGATGGATTCCGATCCGAAGAAATAGTGTCGTCGGTCAGACGAAGTACGTAGAATATTGCATCATTGTCACAGTCTCATTTATCTAGATTTTCGATCGTACTGTTTTGTGTTGTGTATTTTAACAGTACCACTCAAATTGGTGCTTGGCTTACAATTGTAAGTTCACATTTGGCTCTTCTGTGTTACTTTTATCGGTTCATCATTTTCACAATATATGGGTAATACTAGCTATATTTGGATAGCGCAAGTTGCATGACATTGATTCGAAAAACATTCTCTGATAACAGACTATGTGGGAAGAGGGGGAGGGGAGATAAAATATGTATCTAATCGTGAAAGGGGCGAACAGCTTGTCATAGGTAGAACAGATACGGTATAGAGAGGAATAGAGTTTATAGTCGGCCACAAAGTGCTTGGTACGAAAATGTTTGATAAGTTTTTGTTATATAGTACCTCCCATTGTGTATAGCACAACAAACATATTTAGCCCCTCCCCATATTAGAAATATAATAATATTGATAAGCGATATTAATAAAAGATTATTACTTCCTGTAAAAAACATCTCTGTAGCTTTCTCAGGATAAACGAATTAAAGTCAACCTTTGCTGCATGCCATTATTCATATATTCTTGACAGTATAGCAGTTGAAAAAATTTAACTGTATAACAAGTAAGACTTCGCAGTCGGTAAGAAAAACATTCTTTCCTGTGCATAGCTTGAGGCATACAAATTGTCTTTCCTATCCATCATTGCTCCCATCCATGAATCGCCTCGACTGTGTATTCGCTGAACTGTTTGGTAACTGATTCGATGACGTAAGTCTCGCGGATTGTAAAATTGTTTTTCAAAACAAGTGAAAGTAGACTTATCGTGTCACATTTTTCTGCTTAATTCCAGTAAAGGGTTATTAGTATGTGTACCTTCGTTTGTTAAATAGTTTTATGTTCTATGCCGACTCGTACGTGGCTGGAAAGTGTGTTTCGTTTGTATAGCCAACAAGTTCCGACCTCCCTAAATTTCATCTGGAATTTAGCTCTAGCTGGTAGAAATGTTCTTCCGTAAAAGCGCAATAACGACCCAAACGCCTCCAGTTTGGTACATGGGTAATAACCAATTTTCAAATACGGGACTGTTTTACTTTTAGCTTCAAAAAGTTAGCCACGTTTTGTACTCCCTGCTGCAGCTTCACTGCCTTACTATTTTTCTCAATCTTTTCGAAGTAAGTTCATTCAGCTGTACAGCAAACGACGTGTCCACATTGTAATGGTGTATATTCTTCCCGCGTTTTGTTTCGTGACGTTACGAAAGAGGTGGTAATCCATGCGGGTCAAATCAGGCAACTAGGTCGGGTGAAGCTCTGGCAATTTTGGTTGCGTAATGGCCACTTTCTGAAGAGTGACACTGTTGAGAAGGAACACATTCCCCCTTTAGAGCCCGTTCGCGTTGTATGTCCGGAACATTAGTGTCACCAGCTAATGATCTTGAGGTCCCGGGTCTGTAGAGATCCGGAACGTTACCTGTTCAGCTCGGCGAAGTGAAATGAGACGCTTTCTTGAGTAAATAAACAGTGAATACAGTATACAAAACCACTTGAAGTCAAATTGAATGACTGTTGGGAGCCACATAACGTTATCAGTACCTGTTCCTCATGATGGGAGCTTCCCGGAAACGCTTGCAGGAGGGAAAGGGAAAAAAATTTTTTTTTGATAATAAACAACATCTTGGAGCTCGGTAGCTCTCAAAAGTAAAATCATTTCCGCCTATACGTTAGTTCTCCGTCGTCATGCTTTTATTGTCAGACCCAGAATCATCTCCTTAACTCTATGCCTCACTGGTGAAGTGTCATACTACGCATCCAAAGGTCTAGGGTTCGATCCTCGGCAAGTGCTATGATTTTTACCTATCACTAAGCGCTTCTTTCACCTATGGCAATGTTTGGTGCGAAAAACCGAGTTCCACCGTTGTTCAGAGTCTACATCAAACATAAGGTCCCCGTATAAAAGTCTGGATAAGTCAGTTCAGAAGGTCGGAAGAAAGTAACGGCGTACCACCCCCATTGGTACCAAGTCTATGAAGCACTGTGGTGTTCAAACCAATCTTTGTGACAGCTTGGGAGATTTCTTATACCAGGTGTTTTATGAATGACATGACTGCTTCTCGTACTAAAGGAAGAAAGTAAAGTGTTAATGGTTTAAGGGGGGGTATAGAATCTCCTATCCCCTCAATGTTAAATTACAGCTACTATAGGGAGCATTTTCTCACAAACTACTGGAGCTAGAGAGCTAAAATTTTCACTGTATGTGCATTGGCATGTTGTAACAACACTGAAACAACAGTTTTTTGTCGAAGTACTTACAGAGATATATTTGCCTTACAGTAATTTTTTCCGTCACTTTTCGCTACATTACCACCTCTGAATCTTTTGTGAATCAAGTAATTTAAAAACCATTATTTCAATATGTAGGATAAACCTATGTGACGTATGTCAGACTCCTAAGTTCAGCAGTACGTGAGATAATCATCTTCAAGTTCTCGTTTGGCACCCCTTTGCACCTGTCTTGCGTTTTTCACTAATGTCGTGGTTATATTGTCTGCATGCCTTAGTCTTTGCCAATGTAACGTCAACAATAGGACGTACTGTGCGAAAAAGCAACACGCAAACCCAACTTTTCAAGGACCTTGCGTTTAGTAATATTCCCAAGATTGAAGGTTGCCACAAAATCATACACTCCAAAATGCATGCAGAGCATTAATTACAACAAACACTGTTTTTGGGAGATGATGCCGTATCACGCTATTCAAGCACTCGTTGCTATTTTGCATACTTCCGTGAAGCCATTTCATCAGAAGGCTTCTTTCAGCCAAATCTCTGAATATAGGCTTTATTTCTACCATGATGGCTTCTGGTAGCCTGTGGCGATGACTGTATTTTTTACCAGTTATTTGTCCCCTATTGTATTTACACCAGCTCTTTTCACTTTTGGAGCAAAAACCGTGTTCCCGATGCTCATCTGTGAATGTTGTGTTGGAAATGCAAATCCCACATAGCTTTCGTCATTTCTTTAAGACTGCCTGATTGCTAGGCCATAGCAATTCTGAATGTGGTCTATCGTGGAATCAGTCAATCTTCCTTTCTCATGCAATGTTTTCCCATCATCTAGTTTTTTCCTTTGATAATTGATTTCTACTTTCTCAGCCTGGCGCCCATTCTCTTCTGCACATGTACTATACATACTGGATTGCTTATATTTACACTATTCCCATGTGGTTTGCTTTTGAATGTTTCGGAGTCACCGTCTGCCAGGTACTGGACTTAACGAACATTATACCACTCAGAAAAGGGCTGATTTTTTTTCACGTCAGCGACCGCCATCCCACCACTACTGCCATAATAATTAGCAACACAGTCATCACCATGTTCATTTTTCAGCCTATGTATGCATCTACAGTATTTGGATATCATTGGAACATTTTTCAGCCTATGTATGCATCTACAATATTTGGACATCATTGGAACATCAGTAACCTTACCAGTGCCAACACTAATTGCTGTGACAACACCATTGTCGGAAGCGTGACCCCTTTTTTGCCAAGTGCCATCAAAAGCTACTGTGAGGTCAAGGTTGTCATCATTTTCCTTCACTGCTTCTTCCACAACTTCCTGCACTGACTTCTGTGCTAAGTCTTCAACTGAAGATCCTAGTACTTAGGTGTAAGCTTCTAACCACACTGAAAAGTTGTAGAACACTGCATAGCATATCACCTGCTGCTTGCCCTTATCAATAGTTTGCAACCCACAGAATAACCTAATATTTACACTATAAAATTCAGTTTTCTTGTATCCATAAGTTATTGAAACAGAGCTTGGAATCTTAAAGTTGTATTTACAAACACTGCATAGTAAATTAAACTGGGAAACTGGGCAGCCAGGCCAATATGGGATTCTACTTTCAGAGAAACGTTTTCTTTACATGTTTTGCCGCGCACACTGTTTCAAGAGCTTCACTTATACACTCATATCAGTGAGTTCAAAAACTTTCTTCCCTTTATCCAATAAATTATATTTCTCTTTCAAATCTCTGAGTTTTTTTGAGAAGCACTGTTTTCATTTGGTGTAAGTTCATTCTGCAAATCGGAAATGAGTGGACTCACATTTTCCAAGAATGATGATGATGATGATGATGATGATGATGATGATGATGATATGCTTCGCTTTGCTAGCGAATCGTTGTTTCTTTTCCTTTGCCAGCTAACACGTATCTTAAATACTTCTGCATACCTCTAGGCCTTTTCACTGCGGAAAATGAAGCACTAAATACGAAAAAACTCGACACTACTACTTTCGTATAGCACGCTGTTTACACACATTCAAAAGTCAGAAAATCAAAGAGGAACTTACGAAACCAGAGACAAACACTTCGGACACATAGTTTTTAAAAATTCGCTGGAAAGCGGGATATTTGAATTCATGTCATGTTAATATACTGCCAAAACGTTTATGGTCAGCCATGACAGAAGTGTATTACAAGACGGCAATACCCGAACTCATATATCTATAAAAATAAATTAGTTATACTTCTAGTTGAGCTATGTCTGATATGTCATTTTAAACAGAAAACTCGGAGGAATATATTAAGCCAATAAAACGAAAATGGCGTTTTTCACCCAAAATCCGATTCCGTATCCCCATAACATTCCACTCGTGGATGGAGCATGCGACCAGACTATATGACGTATGCCTCCGTGCGAACTGTTGTTTGTTTTAATTTTATCGCCAGAGGACGTATAGCAGCATGTGGACTTCAGAATAGTCCTAGATTAATATGTGATAAAAAGTTTCTACATCTACATGACTACTCTGCAATTCACATTTAAGTGTTTGGCAGAGGGTTCGTCGAACCACAATCATACTATCTCTCTACCATTCCACTCCCGAACAGCGCGGGAAAAACGAACACCTAAACCTTTCTGTTCGAGCTCTGATTTCTCTTATTTTATTTTGATGATCATTCCTACCTATGTAGGTTGGGCTCAACAAAATATTTTCGCATTCGGAAGAGAAAGTTGGTGACTGAAATTTCGTAAATAGATCTCGCCGCGACGATAAACGTCTTTGCTGTAATGACTTCCATCCCAATTCGCGTATCATATCTGCCACACTCTCTCCCCTACTACGTGATAATACAAAACGAGCTGCCCTTTTTTGCACCCTTTCGATGTCCTCCGTCAATCTCACCTGGTAAGGATCCCACACCGCGCAGCAATATTCTAACAGAGGACGAACGAGTGTAGTGTAAGCTGTCTCTTTAGTGGACTTGTTGCATCTTCTAAGTGTCCTGCCAATGAAACGCAACCTTTGGCTCGCACAATATTATCTATGTGGTCTTTCCAACTGAAGTTGTTCGTAATTTTAACACCCAGGTACTTAGTTGAATTGACAGCCTTGAGAATTGTACTGTTTATCGAGTAATCGAATTCCAACGGATTTCTTTTGGAACTCATATGGATCAACTCTCACTTTTCGTTATTTAGCGTCAACTGTCACCTGCCACACCATACAGCAATCTTTTCTAAATTGCTTTGCAACTGATACTGGTCTTCGGATGACCTTACTAGATGGTAAATTACAGCATCATCTGCGAACAACCTAAGAGAACTGCTCAGATTGTCACCCAGGTCATTTATATAGATCAGGAACAGCAGAGGTCCCAGGACGCTTCCCTGGGGAACGCCTGATATCACTTCAGTTTTACTCGATGATTTGCCGTCTATTACTACGAACTGCGACCTTCCTGACAAGAAATCACGAATCCAGTCGCACAACTGAGACGATACCCCATAGGCCCGCAGCTTGATTAGAAGTCGCTTGTGAGGAACGGTGTCAAAAGCTTTCCGGAAATCTAGAAATACGGAATCAACTTGAGATCCCCTGTCGATAGCGGCCATTACTTCGTGCGAATAAAGAGCTAGCTGCGTTGCACAAGAACGATGTTTTCTGAAACCATGCTGATTACGTATCAATAGATCGTTCCCTTCGAGGTGATTCATAATGTTTGAATACAGTATATGCTCCAAAACTCTACTGCAAACCGACGTCAATGATATAGGTCTGTAGTTAGATGGATTACTCCTACTACCCTTCTTAAACACTGGTGCGACCTGCTAAGTAGGGAGCTATTGTATCGGCGTAATCTGAAAGGAACCTAATCGGTATACAATCTGGACCTGAAGACTTGCCCGTATCAAGCGATTTGAGTTGCTTCGCAACCCCTAAGGTATCTACTTCTAAGAAACTCATGCTAGCAGCTGTTCGTGTTTCAAATTCTGGAATATTCCATTCATCTTCCCTGGTGAAGGAAATTCGGAAAACTGCGTTCAATAACTCCGCTTTAGCGGCACAGTCGTCGGTAACAGTACCATCGGCACTGCGCAGCGAAGGTATTGACTGCGTCTTGCCGCTTGTGAACTTTACATACGACCAGAATTTCTTCGGATTTTCTACCAAATGTCGAGACAATGTTTCGTTGTGGAACCTATTAAAGGCATCTCGCATTGAAGTCCGTGCCAAATTTCGCGCGTCTGTAAATTTTAGCCAATCTTCGGGATTTCGCGTTCTTCTGAACTTCGCATGCTTTTTCTGTTGCCTCTGCAACAGAATTCGGACCTGTTTTGTGTACCACGGGGGATCAGTTCCATCTCTTACCAATTTATGGGGTATGAATCTCTCAATTGCTGTTGCTACTATATCTTTGAATTTGAGCCACATCTCGTCTACATTTGCATAGTCAGTTCGAAAGGAATGGAGATTGTCTCTTACGAAGGCTTCTAGTGACACTTTATCCGCTTTTTTAAATAAAATTATTTTTAGTTTGTTTCTGGTGGATTTGGAAGAAACGGTATTGAGCCTAGCTATAACGACCTTGTGATCACTAATCCCTGTATCAGTCATGATGCTCTCTATCAGCTCTGGATTGTTTGTGGCTAAGAGGTCAAGTGTGTTTTCGCAACCATTTACAATTCGCGTGGGTTCGTGGACTAACTGCTCGAAATAATTTTCGGAGAAAGCATTTAGGACAATCTCGGAAGATGTTTTCTGCCTACCACCGGTTTTGAACAAGTATTTTTGCCAACATATCGAGGGAAGGTTGAAGTCCCTACCAACTATAACCGTATGAGTGGCGTATTTATTTGTTACGAGACTCAAATTTTCTCTGAACTGTTCCGCAACTATATCATCGGAGTCTGGGGGTCGGTAGAAGGAGCCAATTATTAACTTAGTTCGGTTGTTAAGTATAACCTGAACCCATACCAATTCGCACGGAGTATCTACTTCGACTTCGCTACAAGATAAACCACTACTGACAGACACAAACACTCCACCACCCATTCTGCCTAATCTGTTTTTCCTGAACACCGTCTGAGACTTCGTAAAAATTACTGCAGAACTTATTTCAGGCTTTAGCCTGCTTTCTGTACCTATAACGATTTCAGCTTCTGTGTTTTCTATTAGCGCTTGAAGCTCAGGGACTTTCCCAGCATAACTACAACAATTTACAACTACAATTCCGACTGTTCCTTGATCCAAGCACGTCCTGTATTTGCCATGCACCCTTTGAGATTGCAGCCCACCCCGTACTTTCCCGAGGCCTTCTAACCTAAAAAAACCGCCCAGTCCACGCCACACAGCCTCCGCTACCCGTGTAGCCGCCAGCTGAGTGTAATGAACTCCTGACCTATTCAGCGGAGCCCGAAACCCCACCACCCTATGGCGCAAGTCAAGGAATCTGCAGCCAACAGGGTCGCAAAACCGTCTGAGCCTCTGATTCAGACCCTCCACCCGGCTCTGCACCAAAGGTCCGCAGTCGGTTCTGTCAACGATGCTGCAGATGGTGAGCTCTGCCTTCATTTCGTAAGCAAGACCGGCAGCCTTCACCAAATCAGATAGCCGCTCGAATCCAGAGAGAATTTCCTCAGACCCAAAGCGACACACGTCATTAGTGCCGACATGTGCCACCACCTGCAGCTGGCTGCACCCTGTGCTCTTCATGGCATCCGGAAGGACCCTTTCCACATCAGGAATGACTCCACCCGGAATGCACACGGAGTGCACACTGGATTTCTTCTCCTCCTTAGCCTCCATATCCCTAAGGGGCCCCATTATGCGCCTAACATTGGAGCTCCCAACTACCAATAAACCCACCCTCTGTGATTGACCGGACCTTGAAGACTGAGAATCATCCTCTGAAACAGGGCAGGCAGCTGCATCTGGCTCAGCCAGAGACAGTGCCTGAAACCTGTTTGTCAGACGCACCGGGGTGGCTTTCTGATCAGCCTCCGGGGACGTCTTTCGCTGCCTGCTACGCCTTGGAACGACCTCCCAATCAACCACAGGCGAGGGCTCAGCCCCACTGCGGGCAGCAACTGGGCAACCACAGCTGCAGACCGATCTGGGGACAGACGGGACGAGGTTGATATCCCCGTGATACCCAAGTCCGGCTCCCCACAGTGGTGCCCATTGTCAACAGCCTCAAGCTGCGCGACCGAAGTCAGCGCCGCTTGCAGCCGTGAGCGAAGGGATGCCAACTCAGCCCTCATCCGAACACAGCAATCACAGTCCCTGTCCATTCTAATCGATGTTGAACAACAGTTACTGAAACACGAATCAGTGCCTAGATAACGCAAGGGAAACACGCAAAGAATGTATTAACTAATCTGTACAAATGCCTAACGACTGCGCTACAATCTGCCTGAATTTACGATCACAGTAACTAAAACTCGAAATTACACCTCCTATACGAAACTCACACGCAATTTAAGTAAGAATCTACGAAGTAAACACTAAAGCGCGATGCTACAACTCTCAAATACTATAATACGCCCGAAATTTATGAATTAAACAATGCAAGTACCCAAAAACACGCAAAGAAATTAAGAATTAAACTATGTAACAAATAAGTAAGCTAGGGGTATACGACTTGCTGCTGCAGCTGCTTATATTAATTTGTTTTCACTGGAAGATTGGCGATTTACGTCGTGCGCACGCCATTAGTGTTATTTCCGAATTTGTAAATCACACTTCTTTCAGTGAAACAAACGTTAGACCTTTCGCACTAGCATCTTGTATGTTGTTATATAATTTTATACATAACGTTTAAGTCTGTAATGTTTATTGGCTTGCTTTATATCTACATAAGATGTCACGGTATAAAAACAAATAAATGCTATTTTGTCGAATATTGACTTTGTGAGACCATGGCTGCGTGAAAAATACACGTTACTCCATATAAATAAAAATGTAAATGTTGATTCGCACAAAATTTTAAACATCCGAGTGTTGTTCACTGATTCCTTTGAAATTTTGATACAACGTTGTATTCCAATATTCAAATGTTTTTATATTCCTACTGGAGCACCATATGGTGGATAAATGTATGTATATATGTAAAATAAAATGTAATATGTATAATACATAAATTTTTATATACCGTTCGGCGCTCTCATTGGTATATAAATACACGCACGTATTCGAATGCAACGTTGCGCCGAAATTTGGAAGCAATGGGTGAAGAACTTTCAGAGATTTAAAATTTTGAACAAATGAACATTTACATTTATGTAAATAAAAATGTAAATGTTCGTTTGTTCAAAATTTCAAATCTCCGAAAGTTCTTCGCTGATTACTTTCAAAATTTGACACAATGTTGCATTGAATATGCGCGTGGTTTTATATTCCTACTGGAGCGGCACATATAACATATAAATTTTTATGTAATAATAATTGGAAAAATCTATATAAAATATAAATGTTCGGTTGTCCAAAACCAGAAGTCTCCGACAGTTCCTCACTGATTGCTTCGAAATTTTGACACAGCATTGCATCAATTTACTTCAGATTTTTGCACGTTACTCTCATGAACATTTGGATGGACATAGGCTAGATACTTTGATATTTATAATATATAAATATATATGTAATATATAAGGTGAAACATTGTTACCAAAAATCTTGTAAAAGTATTCGAATGATGTACTTCAAATTTTTACATGTTACTGTAATAAATGTACGGACACGATTGGCTATATATTTATTAATTTGTAGTGAAACATTGTTCGCAAGCAGGAAAGTTGTATTTATGGCTTACTGGCTTGTGATTAGAAGTACTACAGAATTTGAATTTGCAGTAATAATGAATAAGGCTGAATGTCAGAGAGAGGGAGTATAGATTTGACGGAGGAGTGAGAGGAAATAGATGTAGAAAGGGGAAAGGAGGAGATGGACAGAGAGAAGGGGAAGGAGGTGATGGACGGAGAGACGAGGAAGGAGGAGGAGATGGACAAAGAGAGGGAGGAGTAGATTGGCGGAGACAAGGAGAGGAGAAGGAGATTTGGACGTATTATCCTATTCCCGTTCATATTACAAACAAGAGCTTTCTTTCTTTTCCATTTAACCAGACTGTGGCACAGCGACACTTGACTGGTAACAGCTAGTTCTTACAATAAATTATAAGCAGCAAGCAGCCACTGTTAATGAGCATATTAATTTAGAACAAGTAGCACCGTTACCGGTTTCGAATTGATAGGTTCATTTTCAGCATTAACTAGGTGGAATTTGAAGTGTGATCTGTCGTCCGATGATGAAGATATCGGTTTGAAACCGGTAACCGAGCTACTTGTTCTCAATAAATAGCTTATTGCAAGAATTAGCTTGTAAAGTAAATAAATGTAAACTATTAGTTACCCACCTCCGCTCCCTGCAATAAATCTGTGCAGTTCGTTGCACATAATGGTTTCGTTGTGGAACACTGATTTCCCTTATCGGTCATGGCCGTACACTAGCACTAAGATACCTGTCGAAAATGCGCTCAGGGTAATCGTATACGTGCGCTGAATATTATTATTGAATTTGAAAACTGTGGCTGTGGATAAAATTATTTGAAGGAGTACAGCAGTCAGCTACTTTGTCATGATTACTTGATGATGTGTTAATGTAAAAATGTGTCTCGTAAATGAAAGGTTTAAGCCCAGTACAACAAAATTTGACTGTGAGCATCTATCGAAAACTGCATTCTAAGTAAAAATAGACACCGTCGAAAAACAACTAATAATGACTGTCGGAGATTGTCCGTGAATGGTAGTAGTTTAGCTACCCGTAGCACAAAATCAAACACCGGAACGTACAGGGTAAAGCGCTCTCCCTGAACGCAAGACCGGCGTTTCCGCGATGAGGACCTTACGGGGGAAAAATACATTTCAGAGTAATGTTAACTGATAAGTTAAACAGACTCGTTTAATTGTGTTGTGGAAAACAATGTACGTTACGACCGGAGACAACAATGTTTATTACGAACTTGTGTGGTGTCGAGTGGTAGAATAAACTACACATTCCGTCCTCTGCTCGCGTTCGCACTACTCCTTCACGAAATCTGGTAATAATTCAGCACTTGTAGGCATGCCATCAAAAACAATACCCACCTCCCGACCGCTTTGGATTACGAGTCACCGCATTCTTCTTCTTCTTCTTCTTCTTCTTCTTCGACCTGTCTGCAGCTTCGGCTGCTATCCCTCTGTGTAACATAAAGTTTCTTATCTTATGGGAAGGTTCCGTCGATGCGTGTTGCTGGTGGCACTACCATTTCTAGTATTGCTGGCGTTGGGAGGTTGTCGTCTATAAACATTTTTACAGTGGACATGACTGCGCCTGCTCGGAAATGATATGAGGATTGTCATAAAGAACTGTACCTCCAGTTGCTGTTGTCTAGCATAGGTAGTACGATCAAAATGTCAAAGAAATTGATTCATTTCTTAAAATAATTGTTGAGTTGTTTCACAGAGAGCCGTTATCGAAGTCTCCGCAAGACGCGCGAATATACTTACAGAAAGTCCTTGTGATTTGTTACAGTGATATACACTAGAACATTGTGCCAAACTCAAAATATAGGTTCACCTCATCTAAACGAACCGTTTCTTTTCGGTTGAACATCCAGAAGATAACTATCGATTCTGCCAGTAGCTTTCGTGTCGGTGTCTTCTGTTACTGACGTCCTTTCACAGGTGGTCGATCGATCGTCATTTCGCATGACGTGACCTGCGCATTTCTGTTTCATCCCGTTGTCTTCTCTGATAGCGCCCTTATGCTAGATATTTTTCTCGGAGCGAGCTAATGAAAATAATCCTAGTAGAAATACACCAAATTAAAAGTCAGGAAACGCCGAATCTCTCTCTCTCTCTCTCTCTCAACTCAAACTTTTTTAATTTACACATTTTCTTAGCTGTGTCCGATCAGGGTTTTAGAATATGCGTGCTCGTAGGTTTCCATTTGTCCGTGACGGTCGAGAGAAGCATCTGTTAATAACATTTTGCCTCGACATGAAATGCGTAGCATTTCTATAGACACATGCGAAGTGTAAAATAATGCTGTGTATCAGCAAATGGTCAGAGAACAGCTCACTGGACAGTACAAATTAGCCGTAAAAGGGACCCAGTGTAGAGCTGATGTGAAACATTCACGAAAGTTTGCCACGCCGGCCGAAGAGGCCGTGCGGTTAAAGGCGCTGCAGTCTGGAACCGCAAGACCGCTACGGTCGCAGGTTCGAATCCTGCCTCGGGCATGGCTGTTTGTGATGTCCTTAGGTTAGTTAGGTTTAACTAGTTCTAAGTTCTAGGGGACTAATGACCTCAGCAGTTGAGTCCCATAGTGCTCAGAGCCATTTGAACCATTTTTGAAAGTTTGCCACGGAGGACGCTTCAGAAAGAGGAATAAGTGAAAAACTTTTATTTAATCACAGAGGTGAATCATAAAAAGTAGAAAAACACGAGTAAGTCTGTTCCCGGTGTTTTCTGTATAAATACCTCATCTCTGAAATGTCAAGTTCACTTGTTTTAAGTTGTATGAGGGCATGCTGAAAAATAATGGCTCTGAATTTTTATGTGAAAATTCTTAAAGCTTTTTAAATAAAACAAACGTTATTAACATTCTACGTCTTTATTCTGTGTGTCTACATATTTATTTCCCAACATAACAGTAGTCACCCTGGCGACGAAGACATTCTCCCAAAGAGAGACCAGTTTGTTGATAATGATTGTAGAATGTTTGACCTTGTTAACGGAGCCACAACCTCACCTCTGCTTGCACCGCTTCATCACTATCAAAGTGAAGTTCTCCAAGGTGTTCTTTAAGATTTGGAAACAGATGAAAATCGGATGGGCCAATTTGAGACTGGAGAGAGGATTATCGATGACAGTGAACCCAAGGCGTCGGGTTGCTGCAGATGTCGGAGCTCTCGTAGTCTGGCATTGTCATGCTGAAAGACAGGTGTTGGACGAATCCTTCGTAATGGAAACTCGATTACAGCACATATTTTCCCCGCACCGACATAGTTACGCTATACACTGCCATATTACACCTTACGATTCCACGCCCTCTAGCGGCATGAGGCACCAAATATGCAGACATGAAGAATAAAGGTGTATAGGAGTTAATAACGTTAGTTCCGTTGGAAAAGCTGTGAAGTTTTCACATAAATACTCAAAGGCATTACTTTTCAGCACGTGTGTTACTAGACTGATGGACGTTTTTCGATTCACAAGTAACGGCTGCCCCCAGAGTACAAACTGCAGTTACTTTCCTTTGACAGTGAATGGTGAAACCTCTTTATTGAGCGAAGTCCAGAGAGATTCTTGAAAATACGGCCAAAGCTAGCTGGCAAACGAGCACTTCCGCCATTCTGTTCATTTGCTGCCAGATACATGGGATGATTAAGGCCGCCAGGGCAAAAATTATAGCATTTTAAAACTACATTTTAACTCTGTGAAGTCTGCAAGCAAGATCTTACTCTGCAAGTAAGATCTTAGGCGGAAGGTACATCCTGTAAGCCGTTCCCCGCCCACCTTCGTTTCCCTGGCCAATTGCAGTTGGTACGCGAGAAGAAAGATTGTAATCATCCCCTTATATCAATAAAAGGTCTTAATTTTTCATCCTTTACGCGAGATGTATAGTGGAGCAAGTAATATGGATTCGGCTCTTCGGAATTTTGTCACGCTCGCCACGAAGTACAGCGCTTTCTTTTTAGCGTCTCTTACTGGAATTTGTCCTCGAGTCTCCCACACACACACACTTTGTCTTTGGCAACAAACGCCACCCAATACATCTGTCGCTACTGGCTTCTCAACTGTGTATTATGTTCCGATTTACTTAGTGCCGTCCAGAGGCTCTCTGTGATACGTACATGCCACCCGTTAGTACATCGAATCCAAGAATGCCTCCATTCACTTGATGATGGTGGAACAAGAGTGCTATTAATGTGGGTCGTTGATCACGTGGGAGTGTCGGGGAATGAAGCTGCCGTTGCTTCCGCCAAGGCTGCAGTCCGACTACCTAGGCCTTGTAGCTATTCTGCCCCTTCAGATGATCTCTGTGTTGCTGCACGTAGGAACACTTGTCACTCCGGCATGAACACTGGTCTTCTCTGTATGGGAACAAACTTCGGGGAATTAAACACCTACCATTGACTTGACGACTTCCATCGCCCCCCTCGTCGCAAGGAGTCCGCAGCTCGTGGTCTCGCGGTCGCGTTCTCGCTTCCCAAGCACGGGGTCCCGGGTTCGATTCCCGGCGAGGTCAGGGATTTTCACCTGCCTTGAGATGACTGGGTGTTTGTGCTGTCCTCATCATTTCATCATCATCCATGAAAGTGGCGAGATTGGACTGAGCAAAGGTTGGGAATTTGTACGGGCGCTGATAACCGCGCAGTTGAGCGCCCCACAAACCAAACATCTCGTCGCAAGGAGACACTTTTAGCTGCGTATTGGGTATTGTCGTTTCAGTCACCATCATTTATGTGGAGACCCCGCACCACTCTGTGCTTACTGTGCCCCATTTTCAGACCCATTGCCGTGTGACCGTTTACCTTTTAATGTACATTTTCCGTCTGAATTATCAGATTTTTAGCAGATAGAGGACGAGCTATAGATCACGTTTTACGTTTTATTCGTCGGAGTAATACTGCGAAGGAAATTTAGTTTTCAACCGTTTGAACAATATCCTCGAAAAAGAAGTGACCGTTTTTAGCTGTCCTACTTCAGTCGATTAGGCTCTGAGAATTATCGACTTGAAATTCATTCTGTAATTGATCATTTTAAGGCGTGACACCTGATGCTTATGACTTCAGCTGTTTGCGCCATGGAGCAACAAACTCCTCTCTCTCTCTCAACACCCCCCCCCCCCCCCCCCGTCTCCGCCCACTCCGCACCGTTCAGTCTAATGTGGTTAAGTGTCTAATATCGACGAGTAGTCAAGAATTCGTTGAACAGAGACTTCATAAGCGATCACCTTCATGGAGGAAGCAAAGTTCAAAAGCGTTGTTTCCTATTTATTAAAACTTGCAATTACTGAGCTTTTTTATTTTTACTTGCTCGTGAAAGGTACCGCCTGGGAAAAAGTATTTGCGTTGTACTTTCTACATACTTAACACTTAATGCTGCATATTAAAGGAAGAAAATGGGATGGCCCTCCCGCAGGTAGCGCACAAAAATCTTCCCTTTTTTTGCAGTGAGCGTGGCGTAGTTGTTGGCGCTTACAGTGCTGTACGGACGCGAAAATACGATTAGGGCAAAGTTTGTCGGCTCTGAGCCGGGCGCGCGGGGCTTCGCTGGCGCCGATAATTCTTGGTTGGGCATTCCAACGCGCCAGTGTCGCGGGTTCGCCAGCCGGACGGACACTGTTGTTCTGCGGGCTGTGTGGGCCGACCATGTGTGGTGTGTGCTCTGTCTCTGACCGTCGTGTTTCAGTAAAGTAACTTCTGGTTGTATTCTAGTGATAAAAAAAACTACTTCCTGGACACTGTTGAGTTCCCTATTCTACCGATGTGACTGGCATGCTGGAGCTGCACATCTTAATTAAGTCCGCTATTTTGTTTGCTCTGTTGGCTGGCAGTGAGTTCACTGTTTACGATTGGCTGCATCGGCTTTCACATATTACCTGTTAGATGTCAATGTGGCTCCGCCTGATCGGTTCATTTGACGGGGTCTAGTCGGCCGAACGATAGGATACGAACCATCAAGCCTCGTCTGTTGTCGTTCAAGGGTGTCTGAAAGTCGAAATAGCGAGAAACAGTGCCAGAGTCAGAAGTTCCGGTCAGAGCGAATCAGAGTTCTGTATTGAAGGCTAAGGCAGCTGAGGAAGAGTTTATTATAGGCTGTGAACAGTATACTGAACGATGTTTACATTCGGTGGCGGCGGCCGAAAACTACTCAAGCTTACCAGCCTCAGCAACAACGTCGTCATCGAGGTAGACGAGACAGTCACATGTTTCTGCAGGTAAATATGATATCCGTGTACAAACACTCTAGTAGTAGTTATTCCATTACTCGGTCCACCTTTTACGTCACATTTCGTACCATTCTTACCGTGCTGTTGTGTAGCGTGAGTCCATACGTATGAACTTTATCTCTCTATCTGCCGAATCTATTGTTAAAATTCATCCTTGTGTGTCTTTATGTTAATTTTTCCGTCTGTGGTGCGATTTTAATTATTTTGATTTTGTATTCGAATGCATTGACAGTATTTCAAAGATATTTTATTCGAGATTGCCGCTAATCCATATTTCCTTAACAATCCGTCTTTTATACGGGGATAGTAACACAAGGCTTCTCCCCCCCCCCTCCCCCCCCTAATGGTTTGATGTTCACTTTTGGTTGGTCGACAGAAGCGTCCGATCCCACGCGTCGGCTTTGACCCGTGACGTAAGGGTGTTGTCGTGTGTGACGTCATGACGGCGCGGAGTTTGGTTTGAGTGTGGCTGTCTCCAGTTCTGTTTTATTTTATTTACTTTTCTGAACTGTTCGTTCTATCTCGTGAGATTTTTTTTAAATTTAAAAACACTTATTACTTATTTTAATTATCTGTTTCCTCCAATTTCTGTTTTAGTTTATTATATTTATCTTTCTGATCTGTTCGTTCTATCCCGTGAGATTTTTTTTTTAAAGACAAAAAACACTAATCAGCTACTGAAGCATCTTCATCTTTTATGGGTTGCAGGGGTTACGACCCCTGGGGAGGTGGGTGGGTATTCATGCATGGCTGTCTTCACTTACACGTTGTAGCTAAGCAAGGCGTCTAAATTTGTTTATATTTAGTTTGCCCCCCACCCAAAACACCCCATTTCCCGCGCTTGTCCCGTTAGTGTCATTAGGCTTCTTGTGGAAAGTGTGTGTGTGTGTGTGTGTGTGTGTGTGTGTGTGTGTGTGTGTGTGTGTGTGTTTGTTTTTGTTTCCGCCATATTTGTGACGTCATGGATCAAAGCAGACGGGCGGGATCGGACGCTTCCGTATTTCCCTTTTGGTTTTACCTTTTCTCCCTCGGATTCCCATAAAGTTTCTCGTTTAAATATCATTTAGATTCAGGTTACTTGGTTCCGTACGTCTTTTTGCCTTTGTCGCGATTGGCCATTCCTTACGATGTCTCTTTAATTCTTACCTTACTTGTTCGATTGATTATTTTTTTTTAATATTACACAATTCCTCTGGTTTGTCTTCACTGTTTTTTCCAAGCATCTGTCATGCCATTTGAAGGCGAGATTTGCTCCTGCAGCTTGTTATGGCGCGTTCAGACTCTGGTTCAACAGCATTCTTTTTCGTCACGTCCTACTTCAATCGAAACAAAACTGATTACATTCTTTAATTTTAGGCTTGTCCGAGGTTGATCTCACTACAATTGAAGAATAGAATTTACGCTTTCATATCCCATCCCGTAGATTCTTCAATTCCATTTATCAAAGAAGTAAAATTATCTGGTAGGGAATAGTGGTTTATTAAACAAGTCAATTGTTATTATCCGTCGCTGTCATTTGAAGGTAAAAATTCCGTCTTGTGTTATAATTGTCTGATAAGGAATTTAGATAGATGGTGCAGTTACATTTTCTGCTATTGTTGCTTACGCAAAGCTTGTGTGTGTCCCAACCGGCCGGCCACGGAGGTCTAGCGGTTCTAAGCACTTCAGTCCGGAACCGCGCGACTGCTACGGTCGCACGTTCGAATCCTGCCTCGGGCATGGATGTGTGTGATGTCCTTAGGTTAGTTAGGTTTAAGTAGTTCTAAGTTCTAGGGGACTGATGACCTCATATGTTAAGTCCCATAGCGCTCAGAGCCATTTGTCCCAATCGCTTCGAATTGCGTAACCGTTAAGTTTGAGATTTTACTTACCGCTGCGGCTGTAGATGCAGTTCGCTATGAAGCTCAAACTTTTCGCCTGAAATACCCCACAGAGCTGTTACTTATTCTTGTTTTAGCTTAACAGTAATTTTTGTGCGAATTTCTCAACCGCAGTGACAAAGGTCCATCGGAAAATTGGTGATAACACTAAGTACTCCTTACAGTAGAGATGATACATACTGATAGGAACTCTTGATCGACGGGCAGGTTTTTAAATTTCACCAAGCACATTCACTAGTCCTGTACCTGCAGACACACTTCCACAGCCTTTCTATCGATTTTAAATTTCTGCGTTTATCGGTCTTCTAAATGAAGTGTGGGTGTAGTTGGCGAAACAGGCGTAACATCAACGTCCGGCCGTTTTGTGCTTTACCTACATTACTTAACATGAGTAATCACGAAAGCGAATCCTTCGTTGAGCGCTGTGTCACAAATACTGGAGTGAACTATCTCAATGACAGATTGCGGACTTAATCAGGAAATGTTTCCAATCCTGTTTCAGGCTTCTCTTGTGCCCGTGACGCACTGCTTACAAATAACAGAAAAATTCTTCATGCAAGACAATATTCGCTTTCTTCAGTCTTTTCAAATCATATAACTCCAGCAAACGAGCATCAGAATTAAGCATTAACATACAGAAATAAAAGATTTGGACTCATTACGAATTACAGAAAACTGCTGCCATTTATCAGTATTTACCGAACGCCTTGTAGTCATTATTTTAGTTTTTCTAAATCTGAGATTTAATTTGATGCTTCATAACCAGTTCAGTCGTAACTTCGTAAGGTGACACTTTGCGTAAAACCTGTGCTACTGATACAGATTTCTGTCAAGTTACAAATGTAGTTATCGAAGCATGTTGTCGCAGATTATAGCTATGGGATTGTAATCAGGACACAGCCTAGTGATTTAGTTATAATAAGGGACGATACTGCAAATTCGATTAAGCATCCGTCGCCGTAAATGACGGACTTAAACGAGATTAAATTTCGCCTTTCAGCACAGGTTTTCCCAGAATTAATTTTACACGAGGTTGATTTTCGTTGAGATTGACATCGTTGCTCGATTCGTGATAGTTAATATTTGAAGCTTTCGTAAGACATGTGTCAATGATACATAAGCTTACAATTAGTTCATCTCTTCTAAGACCCATTCAGCAATCTAGTTCACTAGTAATAAGTGAAGAAATTGAACATGAAAATGCTTAAAAAAGAGCGTCATGATTTTTGACAATCGTCTAATCTAAGCTGGTGGCCCGGCGAAAAGGGGGTGGGTGTTCTACACTTAAATACTACTCAACCAGTAAAATTTTGTTAGTGCGAGGGTGCACAATATGCAACAAAACTGTCCAAATCACTGTAAAATGCGTGTGAGGATTTCTACTGTACCATGTATAGGGGTGGATGGGTTTCTTCCTGTTCCAATCGCATGCTGAGCGCGAGAAAAATGACTGCTTAAATGCCTCTGTGCGCGCTGCAATTAGCCTAATCTTGACTAGGGAGTCCCCACGGGAGCGATATGTGGAGGGCTGTAATGTGTTCCTAGATTCCTCTTGAAACTTGGTAAGCAGATTTCTGCGAGATAATGGATGTCATATCTTCAAGCGGCTGGCAAGTCAAGTTTCTCAGCAAACTATACGATAATACATAGGGGTTTAATCGTTCGCAGCGTAAATTTCCAATTACGCTACTTGTTTTGTTAATTGTCATACCTTTCGAATTTCCAAGTCAATAATTAGCCTCTCCTGCTTACATAACTCGTCATCCGAAAAAGAAATTCGTCAGAACTACTGTATTCACAAGGCAACTCAGGAACTCACATTTGTCCAGCGAATTCCCAGTGTACCTTTTAATTATTCACTTCAAACCTCCTTTACTCTGGAAGTAGGACAGCGGTGGAAGTGTCTTAGAGGCCTCGTTACCGAGCACTTGCAGTTTAGTAAGTCAGCACTGTCACTACGCCCTATCTGTTTACTGTAGTGCACTCTGACCATTATTTCGGGCTATTGAAATAAGTGTTTATTTCGGTGTAGCTACAAATACTAGATTCTAGTAGCCTTACACTTTTGTGCATGACGGTCACTGACATACTAAATATATGGATCGTAATTTTGATCTAGATGGGATTAGAACTAGCTTCAGAGACAAATTTACTACATTTCTCGGTTGACCGTTAATTTGTGGTTCTAACACTGTATAAACAACTGTAGCATGAAAATTTTACTATTTTTAGTTCAAACTTTTAATGCTGTTAAGTCTTTGATGGCAGAATGCAATCCCGATAAGAGAAAGTGTTACTAAAAGCCATTCTGACTTGGATGTAACATGCAGTTATACGATATTTGTTTGTGAACTTTATGTGTAATTGTATATTTGTATGTCCAGGATATCCTCCTAAACACTTTTGTCGATTTCAAGCAAGTTTGACACAGAAGTAGCAGACCTCACGTATGTAGACACTATAGGGTTTATAACCTCCTAGCTCCAATAGGAGCAGAGATAAGGACAAAAATGTAATTTTCTTTCAGATCAGGCAGCCCTCCACGACAGGTGTGTTGTATGGGAACAGTACCAGCGTGCTAAATCAACCTGCTTTTGCAAGGCAGTGTCTGTCAGAGGAAAGAAAACTTTTTTCCCAGGCCCCAACATGTAGAGTGCCCTGCATGACATGCGTGTAGTAGTAGTAGTATGCTATATAGAACTGTGTTGCAGGGGCTACATGGGCCTGTACGTATGTCTGGGGACAGGTCGAGATGGATAGAGGTGGTGATAGACAGAGTGAGAGGGAGAAGGAAATGGACGGAGAGAGACAGGTGTAAAGAGGTAGTTGGCTGGTGGAAAAGGAAGATAGGAGGTGGAGATGGAAAGAGGGGATGAAGGATATGGTCAGTGGGAGGGGGTAGGGGAAATGGACAAAGGGCCGGGAAGGGAAGGGAAAGGAAGGGGAGGGGGAGATGAAGAGACAGAGTGGGGAGGAGTAGACAAACAGAGGTGGGAGGATGAGGTGGACAGAGGAAAGAGGTGGAAACAGAGAGGGGAAGGAGGAGGTGTTTTCAATACGTGTTGAATACATACGAGGGTGAAACTGTGGAAACCCTTTTAAGACACTTTTTCTCGCTGACATCCCTCACAAAATATTTAAAAAAATAAAGTTTATCAGTACCTACATTTTCGCCATTCATGCAATAAAATTGCTGCATGAGACATAATGTTTTAATTTGTTACTTCTATATTACTAACTCTATTTGTGGCACACTCTGCAGACAGTATTTGCATGTACCACTGAATGTACCTGCAAAATTATATCATTGCATGACTTGTGGCTAAAGCGATATGAGTCATAAAAATTGAGCTTTGTGAAGAATGAAACTGTAGGATGAAATCAGCTAGAGACACAAGTGAAGCCACGCGGGGTAGCCGAGCGGTCTAGGGCATCTTGTCACGGTCCGCGCGGCTGCCCCCGTCGGAGGTTCGAGTCCTCCCTCGGGCACGGGTGTGTGTGTCGTCCTTAGCGTAAGGTAGTTTAAGTTACATTAAGTAGTGCGTAAGCTTAGGGACTGATGACCTCAGCAGTTTGCTCCCATAAGACCTTATCACAAATTTCCAATTTACACAGGTGAAATATTTGCACAGATGTGAGTGAAATATGTTAAATATATGTGAAGTATATGACAATGTGTAAAAAGCTCCTCCTAAACCACTGGATCGATTACATCCAAACTTGATACACATGTTACTTACTGTCTGTAAATAAATACTGTTGGGGTAATAACTAGCAGCGCCATATTGGGTTGTGGTGATCATGTGGGGAGAGAGGTGGGAGGAGGAGATGGACAGACAGTGGGGAGATGGAGAGAGCAGTGGGAGGAAGAGGTGGGCAGACAGTGGGGAAATGGATACAGATAGGGGGGAAGAAGAAGATTGACAGGGAGAAGGGGGGTGGAAATGGACTCACAGAGAAAGAGAGGGAGGAAGAGATGGACAGAGAGAGGGGAGGAGGAGGAGGAGGAGGAAAAGTTGGACAGAGGGGGAGAGGAGGAGGATGAGGTGGAGGTGGACAGAGAGAGGGGCTAGGAAGAGGTGGATTAATATAGGATTGGAATACGTAAATACCCAGGCAATCCCGGGTGCCTAGCTAGTAGTTCATAAGTTTCCGATGCTATGTATAAAATATTTTACAAGACTATGTTAAGCAGACTGTGAAATGTGGTAACTGATACTTCCAACGTAGACGTAAAAATAAATGGTATCATTGTTTCACAGCGACAGCAGTTCATCAGCTTTAGACATCCCCCGTTTATATTATTCCTTACGGTATTATTCTCATCAGTCCTAAGGCTGGTTTTAAAATGGTTCAAATGGCTCTGAGCACTATGGGACTTAACGTCTGAGGTCATCAGTCCTCTAGAACTTAGAACCACTTAAACCTAACTAACCTAAGGACATCACACACATCCATGCTCGAGGCAGGTTTCGAACCTGCGACCGTAGTGGTCGCGCGGTTCCAGACTGTAGCGCCTAGAACCGCTCGACTACTCCGGCCGGCGCTGTGTCGCACAGTTCGCGAATTTAGAGATGGCAGAGTTAGAGGAGTAAAGCGTCTGCATTAAATTTTGCGCGAAACTCAAGAAAACATTTACAGAGCTACACCAAATGGTGCAGGATGCCTATGGTGACGAGTGCTTAAACCGTACTCGGTATTACGAATGATTCACACAGTTAAATGACCGGACAGAAGTTAAAGATGACCCTCGTTCAGGACGCCCTTCGACATCTACCGACGGCGCTCATGTCAGGAACGTCAACGAAATTGTGCGTGCCAATCGAAGACTGACTGTCAGAGAGTTTGTAGAAGAATGTAACATTTCATTTGGATCATTTCATGAAATCCTGAGACAGCATCTTGGAATGCATCGTGTTGCTTCCAAGTTCGTCCAACGGCTCATGAGTCTCAAGACCAGAAAGACCTTCACAATCTTTGCAGCGCTTTTGGATCGCGCAAATCAGAACAAGATATTCATTAAGAGAGTGATAACTGATGATGAGACGCGGGCCTACAGTTACGATGTTGAGACCAAGGTCGAGTCTTCACAAAGGGTCGGCAATGGTTCTCCAAGGGAAAAAAAAGCTCGCCAGGTCAGGTCAAATGTCAAAGCCGTGCTGATAGTTTCCTTTGAATTTGGAGGATTGTTTCATCAATTCGTGACACAGGTACTATCGGGACGTGTTGCGACGCCTGCGAGAAAATGTGACAAGGAAACGGCCCGAAATGTGGCGAGATAATTCATGGCTCTTGCATCACTATAACGCACCTGCACACTCATCCGTGTTAGTGCGTGACTGTTCCCTGCGGCCTTTTTTCTATTTCCGGAGTTGAAAACCCCGTTGAAATGAAGATTTGAGATTTGGAACGACAGACGAGATATAAGAAAATCCACTTCGCGCGATCCACCAAGAGGCATACCAAGACTGTTTGCGGAAGTGAAGGCGGCGTTGGGAGTGTTGTATCAATTGTGGAGGAGAGTATTTTGAAGGAGACCGTGCACAAGAAGTAAAAGGTAAGCGTAGGAATAATTTTGTGGACAAAGTTCCGGAATTTTTTGATCAGAACTCGTACACACATTCCTTACGACATGGTGCTCCACGGAGTACTGCACTTGGGGGAAAAATGGGGCAGCAGAATGGTTCGAATTCAAGATGTGACATACACTGTCGATTCACTCATAGATGCCACGAAACTAGCTTGTTTTAACGGTTAAAAATACCGCGAAACGCAACAGTCTGTAGTTCTAGGAAAACTGTAATATACACATCATTTTAATTGAATAATCTGTGGGTTCTTGGTGAAACATTGTAAATTAACTAAACAAACACTGAAAAATGGTTTCGGATTCTAAGCCCATTTTTCGTGCAGTAACAATAATAAAATTTGTGAAATAATGCAAAAATGGTGTTTGTTTAATACATAAAAATATTTATTCTTACAGTAGGCTATAATGTCCACTTTTCAGTTTTCATGTAATTCTGCTACTTTTATTGTGTGGTAGTGCACTGAAATGCACATTCTTTAACAATATAACAGCAGCAGAAATGAAGTTTGGAATTTTCGTGTGTGTTTAGTTCATACTCGAGAAGCATTTAACTTTATCATTGTCAGTTTCTGCCATATTTCTGTCAGACATCTGCTCCCAAAAGAAATCTTTAACGCTTCGTAGCGTAGAGGTTTAATTAGGAAACCGAACAATTACGGCACGTAGGCTTCTCAGAGATGTGAACCAGTTTTGTGTCCGCTTGATTTGCTTCATCAGCTAATCATAGCGCTTAACTAACGGTTATTAATGCCTATAAAAATTAACAATTGCATCATGATTCTTATCTGCGGTAACTGATATCTCACTAATATTAACTGCGTGTCCATTTCCTTGTAATTTCGAATATTTACTTGTTCCCAAAGTGGCTGGGTCGTTTCCTATTTATATTGATCAGGCAAGGGAGTAACTGCTAGCAGATTTTTCAGCTAATTACCTTTTTCTTTAATACTATTGATGGCTTAATTATAGTTTCACCTAAGTGTGAGGAAAGTGCAAGAACGAGCATTTATACATGCACGCCCCCATGCGTTATTTTTATTATGTATTTCGATCTGTTGATAAGTAAGCACTGTGTGTTAGTATTGCCAGCCTTTCAAGTCTGTGTGTCCATGCTCCTTTGCTTTCAGGAGATTGCTTACGAGGAAAGATTTCTCACTAATATTTGAGTTCATATTTTGCAAGGGCGGTGATAGTTGTGCCGCTGTGCGTGGTGAAAGCAGTGAAAGATCATGTTGGTGATTGATGATGATGATGATGATGATGACGATGATGAATCACAGTAGATATTGCAAAATAAGATTTAGCCAATTTGTTCAGCACGACAATATAACTATTACCAGCTCTTTAAATACTACAACTTTTGTTGTTAAGAACAGTGTTAGACTGGATGCTGCAGTCGTATCTATTTCTTGGAGGTACTGTCTGACCACGATAACTTGACGATTTCGCTAGTGCTGCCAAAAGCGGAGAAAATCGGCACTACTTTAAAGATATTCACTCGTCTACAAGTGCTACCAACGTCAAGCTACCCCTAGATGCGATGTACTACAAAAGGCCTGCGTCCTCAACAAATAACTTCTGTAAGCACTTGCTGAAGTGTTTATATAAGAATAAAAAATTACTCAAGTTTACTTCAAGTGGTGGTTTTTTTTCAGGAACTCGCCTCAATTTCTTATTACAGAAGTGCAGTTATTCTTAAAAATCAGAGCGTCGCCACTGTTATCGCATTATTAGTAATGCATAAAAATCGTGACAAAAGACAAATTAAAAAAAAAGTTAGAGGAATACATATTGATGTTACCAAGAAACACTATTCAATTAACTAAAATCAGAGAACTCCACTTACATTAAAAACTTTGAGGATGTCGTATGCAAATTTCAAACATCTCTTGCCTATTGTATAATTAAGTTTTCGATAATTGGAAACAAAAATGCGCTCACTAAGAGACTGCCTTTTAATTACCCTTTGATTTTTGCAAACAGTAGGTACTACTTTTATCATGAATGCAATGCATTTACGTTTACGATAACATTAAAAATCACCTAAAATTTAAAGACGTCTGTACTGCCGTTCTGCTTTACTTTCCGGTGAAACAAATTGATTGGTAAACTCATTTCGCAGTTCCTTGACTGATAGTACCAGTTGTGTAGGTTTAGAGGTTCCAACGGTACATTTGTTTCGGCTCATCTCTCCTTGTGCCATTCTCATTTTCCACAATGATACATTCGTACCGGTACTGAACACACGCCACTTCTGTTAAGATTGAGAAGAAGTTCCACGGAAAGACAAATTCGGCGAGTACTTGCAGCAAGATGCAAGAAACTAGAACGAGTTTTCACGCAACAGCGGAGTGTGCGCTGCTTTCAAACTTAATTGCAAATTAAAACTGTGTCCGCCGGTACTCGAACCTGGGATCCCGAACGGTCACATAGTTCTGATTTGTCAGGAAGTTTCTTGCAAGAAGCTGTTTCCACTAATTTGCGAAATTCTTTAATTTGAGGAAACTAGCAGACGTAGATGGGAAGGAGGGGAGGGGGTGGTGTTGCAGATATAGTCGTTCGTAATATTCCAACCAATTCTGTTATTGTATGGATAATGCGCCATACCACGGCAGTTAGTTCGACAGAATGCCTAATAGGATTTAAGGATTACGATGTTAGTGGTTGCAAGATGAGGCGCGAGTGCCGCCTGCGATTTCGTGTTAAGCGCAAAACACGGGTAGTGCAAGCAGTCGACGCTGCCTCCCAATCACCGCTCCTCTCCATTCGGCAGCCGTAATGCGGTGGCACCACCATTCCCGCGCCAATCATCAACTTATCGTGCACAAACAATAGTATACAGTATTGGTCCGGAAACCAGACGCCCATCTTATGGGCTAACGGCCACTGAAATCAGATTCTCTATCCTGCATTGAACAATCATAGAGTATGCTCCCAAATCGACTTAGCGAGTCGGCACTGTTGTAAGACATTGAACTCATCAGGTGGAAACTCATAATCAGGTGGACGGCGGTTCAAATCTCAGTCCTTTCAACTACATTTATGCGTTTCATGGTTTCGTAAATCACTGAAGCCAAACGCCGTGGTGGTTCTTTTGAAATTTAAACTGCCGACTTACTCTACCCTAGGCCAAGCTTGTGCTTTGTCTATAAAATAACGTTCTCATTGGGACGTTAAACCCTAATCTTCCTTCCTTTTCAGCGATTTTTCGTGTCCTGATATGGGAATCTGGAATCGACATGGTCACTTTTGATTTATGCACATACCCTGACTTAACCACCGGCTTGTGCATATCTAGTATTTCTGGAACTAATTGTACCACCACGCTCCATAAAATGACCTGATCAGTGTGAGAGTCCGTGAACGCAGAGAACTAGGTTTTCAAGAGGAGACTTGTGTCTGGAAATGCACAATTTGGACGATCTGCAGGACATCAAAGTTACTTGGAAACCGACCAGTTTGCCACTACAAGCATTGTTCGTGTTGATGCGATACTCTTGTATTGACATTGTATTTAAATTAAATGAATAAGACATAGCGAACAATCTTAATCATAGGAAAGGCATAATTACATGTTTCCACAACACAGAATACTGTCACAGATATATTGTTGCAGCTGAAGCCTCCATTTGCACAAAGTACGCTAGAACTATCCTAGAGAAGATAGTTTCGGAAGGATCAAAAATGGATTATAATTTATGAGCTTTGTCAGAAGTTAAACTTAACGTTAACGTATTAGAATTTCCACGCAGCAAAACGAGAATCCCCGAATTTGCTCTCCGGAATGAAACTACAGACATCAACGATGACATCTGCAGCGAGCACTTGAAACTGGCGAAGTACGTGACTTGCTTATTCTTCACGAATGGCGGCACGCAGCAGAAATACATTAAACAGACATTATAGCCATCTGATTTAATCCCTCCTTACGACTGCTTTCTCTCATATTCTGAATAAATCTTCACCACTGTAAATTTCTCAAGCGTTGAAGATGCGTGCGCTCGCTTTTGTTTGTAGCCATTCTCAAGTGCATGTTGAAACGCTGAAATATGTCTATGTCCGTTCATCAGCCGAAGTAATGAACCCAGGCCAGAGGAATATATTAGCTGTTAAATACGCCACGCTGTTTGATAATGATACCGCCTGGTGCACAATGTCAGCTATATTTTGTATCTTTGATATGTACTCGTATCCTGTAACACGAAAACTCGTCTATAAGAGCAGAAATATGTATTTTCGAAAATGACGTGCCGCAGAAATGTCAGACATATTTTAACATGCACTTGAGAACGGCTACAAATCCGAAATCGTGGTCGTGTACAAGAAATTAACAATTAACAAAGTTTTGCTGGTGCAGGATTTTGTGTATAATCTGAATTTTCGGTTATGTCTGATAAATGTTCGCCGGGATTCATGTTGGGCGATCTGGGCGACCAGATCATTCGCTCGAACTGTACAGAATATTCATCGAACCAGTCACGAACAATTGTGGTCCGGTGATATGGCGCATTGCCATCCATAAAAATTTCGTCGTGGTTTGTGAACACGAAATCCATGAATGACTGTAAGTCTTATCCAAGTAGCCGAGCATAACCCTTTTTAGTCAGTGAATGGTTCAGTTGTACCAGACCTCTCCGCGCGGGATTAGCCGAGCGGTCTCGGGCGCTGTAATCATGGACCGGGCGGAGGTTTGAGTCCTCCCTCGGGCGTGTGTGTGTGTGTGTGTGTGTGTGTGTGTGTGTGTGTGTGTGTGTGTGTGTGTTTTTGTCCTTAGGATAATTTAGGTTAAGTAGTGTTTAAGCTTAGGGACTGATGACCTTGGCAGTTACGTCCCGTAACATTTCACACACATTTTTGAGTTGTACCAGAGGACCCATTCCACACCATTGTGGCAGGCTCTGCGTACCATCAACTCCTACCAACTGAAATCTGATCTCATCTGACCAGGCCACGGTTTTCCAATCGTCTGGGATCCAACCGATACGGTCACGAGCCCAGGAGAGGCGCTGCAGGCGATGTCGTGATGTTGGCAAAAGCATTCGCGTTGGTCGTCTGCTGCCATAGCCCATAAATTTCGCCGCACTGTGCTAACGGATACGTTCGTCGTACGTCCCAGATTGAATTCAGCGGTTATTTCACGCAGCGTTGCTTGTCTGTTAACACTGACAATTGTACGCAAACACTGCTGATCTCGGGTGTTAAGTGCAGGCTTTCGGCCACTGTGTTGTCCGCGGTGACAGGTAATGCCGGAAATTTTATATTCTCATCACACTGTTGACACTGTCGATCTCGGAATATTGAATTCCCTAATGATTGTCGGAAAGAAATGTCCCATGTGTCTAGTTCCAACTACCATTCCACGTTCAAAGTCTGTTAATTCCCGTCGTGTGGCTATAATCGTGTCGGAAACATTTTCACGTGAACCACCTGAGTACAAATGACAGTTCTGCCAGTGCACTGTCCTTTTATTCCGTGTGTGCCTGATACTACCACCATTTGTATATGTGCTTGTCGCCATCCCATGACATTTGTCACCTCAGTTTGTAACCTGATGATTTTCGATTGCTACTGACAAGGCAAACTTCCCATTGCACTCCTCTCAGATTTAGTCGTAAGATGGGCCAGTGGATAGCCAGTCAAAAACTGAAAACAGATCAAGCATGAAAACAGGAAGAAGGTGAACTGTGAAAAAAGAAGCAAAATAGAAACGGTGAATGGTCCAAGCTCAAGATATGCAGCATCGAGCATGCTTCACGGTGTCGTGCTTATGTGGTTACGGTCTTGGCCTGCGAAGGGGAGTCCTATTTTCAAATCTCGCTCGTTCTCCCAACTTTTTTTCTCACAAAATTATGAACTTTCCCTCCAGTTATTGGCGTGTTTGTCCTCTGTATTCAGATTTATGACTGTGTCGTGCTGTTACGTCCTTTCGTAACAGCGGGATGTAAGGAAGATACCTCCAGATGTACGTACTTCATATTTGTTCTACACAAGTGCCACACGTTACTACTCTTGCGTTCCGTTTTGACTTTTCAGTTGTTGTAACATAGTTCAGACCCGCTTATTTGTTGTGTTCACTTCTGTGAAAGGTCGGTGCGACATCTCGCCTGCTCTCACTTATTCATCACATTTCCTTACGACGGTAATATTCTTACCACATGGCATACTGTATAACAAATTGGAAAGACTACAGAAGGAGGAAAGACACGTCAACGACCGGACGGAAAGTTCATAATTTTGTGGAAAGAAAAATAAATTGGAGCACGAACGATATTTAAACACGGCTCTTTCTCTTCGCAGTCCAACTCCGTGACGACATGTCGACGACGCCGTAGCTACGGAACTTTGCTCATGTGCTCTACATCTTGAGCCTGAACCGTACACTGTTTCTATTTTGCTTCTTTTTTCACAGTTCAGTACACCCTATTCCTTTCTCATGCTTAATCTGTTTCCAGTCGTTGACGGGCTATCCACTGGGTCATCTTACCACTAAATCTGCGGGGGTGCGATGGGAATCTTCCCTTGTGAGTCACGACGATTAACAGACTTACAAAGAGTGTCCCCAGCGGTTTGAAACCATGGATACGATGATGAAGGTGGAGGTCCGAGGTATCACATCCTGCACCGTCCACGCTGGTGGGCTCTCATTTACGAGTAATCGACGAAAAAAATATGGGAATTTAGCGTGACCCTGACCAGCGTTAAAAAGTGTTATATGGAATGGTTAGTGGTGTAATGGCTTGCGTAATACCTTCGCATGCAGAAGGTTGTGGGTTTGAATCTAGTCAGGCGGTGTAACCTTTTTATTTTTAAATGTTTTCGAAATGACTTTTATTTTTAATCAATTAATTGGTTTAAATATAATTTTTTTTTCCTTTGTTAGATCATTTTAATCGTCATATGAACCTCTTCATTTGCTCTCATTTATCTTCGTATCTTCCTTTCTGCTCTTGTAACTTTTGCTCAGGTGATTGTAATTAATTTCTTGTAATAATTTAGATTTAATTTCTTTCGTTGTACCCTATTATTTCGCCCATGTGATTGCATTCATAATTTTTGTTGCTCATTTTG
Organism: Schistocerca nitens; assembly: GCF_023898315.1. Classification (NCBI taxonomy): domain Eukaryota; kingdom Metazoa; phylum Arthropoda; class Insecta; order Orthoptera; family Acrididae; genus Schistocerca; species Schistocerca nitens. The sequence goes on from NC_064617.1 coordinate 693,152,203, forward strand.
CTTTAATTTTGTTTTACTTATAATCCTTCGTGTTCAAATCTTCCTCTGGATTGTTTTGTCCATAGTCCAGTAGGAATTTAGGCTGTGTTTTAAACATTTGTACGACAGTTAATATAAAAAAAATGCACATTTTGTAACGAAAAATACGATTTTGACGCACCTGAGCAGTCATTGTAAATATTTATTTCGTCTTTTGTTTTTAACCTATAGATCGGCATTTTGAAATATTTGGATATTGTAATAGATATAGAGCCAAAACATTATGACCACCTGTTTAATAGCGTGTTGTTTCAGTTTTCAAACACAGAGCAACAGATTCTACTTGGTATGGATTCTACAAGTCCATGACTGGATCCCAGTAGTTATGTGGCACTAGATGTCCACGCACAGGTCAAGGAGTTCCCGCAAGTTAAGAGATGGTGGTTTAAGGGCACGCAACTAACACCCGATATTTGTTCCTGTGGGCGCATTTGCTGGCCAAGACATCAGTGTGAGTTCATATAATGCCCCTCAAACCACTGTAGCACGATTCTGACCTAGCAGCACAGACAGTTAACATGTTGGAAGGTGTCCTCGTCGTATTGGGAAATTTCAACCACGAAGGGATGCTGCAGGTGGTCCCCAGTAATGTTCACGTAATTCACTGCTGTCATAGTGCCTACAACAGGTCCCATAGAAGCCTAGCTCAGTGTTCCCCATAGCATAATTCTGTTCTCACCAGCCTGCATCTGTAGTGCGGTGACGGTTTCAAGCAGCCATTCGTCTGAGTGACAGCGTTTAAGGGCGCAGCCATCAACCTGGTGTAACGTGAAATGCGGTTCATTCGACAGGCGACACATTTCTATTGATCCACGGTGAAAACTCAGATATGCTGTGCTCACTGCAGTCGTACTGACATTGTCGCTGGGTCAAGAAAGGAACACGTACGAGTTGTGTGATATGGAGCTCCATGTTCAACAATGGCCTTTAAACTTGTGCTCCGAGACACTTGTGTCTGCACCAGCATTGTACTCTGTCTGCCACAGATCGCTGCCTATCCTGGATTATAGGGTCGGGGTTCCTCCGACCTCTACGTTTTGTGATGAGAGGTGGACGTCCACTACATACGGCCTAGGCGTTATTCCACACTCATTCAACCACTTTCCATAGATGCCTACGACGATAGTACGCCAGCTTAGCCGTTTCAGAGTGTCTCGTTTCCAGCCGCAGCGCCACAACAATGTGCCCTTTGCCAAAACCGCTTATATCAGTGGATTTCCGTATGTGCTGACCGTATCGTCGCTATAATGACTGCCTACTTTTCTCTCTTCCGCTTACATCTTTTCCTTACTGCATCATGTGATCGCAACACCACCAGAAGGCTTTCAGCCTCGCGGTGGGCATTGGTCATAATGTTTTGGCTCACCAGTATATAATTAAATTCGGATTCACAAAAATTCCGACTGAGAAAAGAATAATACACTACTGGCCATTAAAATTGCTACACGAAGAAGAAATGCAGATGATAAACGTGTATTCATTGGGCAAATATAATATATTAGAATTGACTTGATTACATTTTCACGCAGTTTGGGTGCATATTTTCTGAGAAATCAATACCCAGAACAACCACCTCTGGCCGTAATAATGGCCTTGATTCGCCTGGACATTGAGTCAAACAGAGCTTTGATGGCGTGTGCAGGTACAGCTACCCATGCAGCTTCAACACGATACCACAGTTCATCGAGAGTAGTGACTGGCGTATTGTGACGAGCCAGTTGCTCGGCCACCATTGACCACACGTTTTCAATTGGTGAGAGATCTAGAGAATGTGCTGGCCAGGGCAGCAGTCGAACATTTTCTGTCTCCAGAAAGGCCCGTACAGGACCTGCAACATGCGGTCGTGCATTACCCTGCCTAAATGTAGGGTTTCGCAGGGATCGAATGAAGGGTAGAGCCACGGGTCGTGACACATTTGAAATGTAGCGTCCACTGTTCAGAGTGCCGTCAATGCGAACAAGAGGTGACCGAGACATGTAACCAATGGCACCCCATGCCATCACACTGGGTGATACGCCAGTCCGGCGGTGACGAATACACGCTTCCAATGTGCGTTCACAGCGATGTCGCCAAACACGGATGCGACCATCATGATGCTGTAAACAGAACCTGGATTCATCCGCAAAAATGACGTTTTGCCATTCGTGCACCCAGGTTCGTCATTGAGTACACCATCGCATGCGCTCCTGTCTGTGATGCAGCGTCAAGGGTAACCGGAGCCATGGTCTCCGAGCTGATAGCCCATGCTGCTGCAAGCGTCGTCGAACTGTTCGTGCAGATGGCTGTCGTCTTGCAACCGTCCCCATCTGTTGATTTAGGGATCGAGACATGGCTGCACGATCCGTTACAGCCTTGCGGATAAGATGCCCATCATCTCGACTGCTAGTGAAAGGATGCTGTTGGGATCCAGCACGGCGTTCCGTATTACCCTCCTGAACCCACCGATTCCATATTCTGCTAACAGTCATTTGATCTCGACCAACGCGAGCAGCAGCGTCGCGATACGATAAACGGTAATCGCGATAGGCTACAATCCGACCTTTATCAAAGTCGGATACGTGATGGTGCGCATTTCTCCTCCTTACACGAGGCATCACAACAACGTTTCACCAGGCAAAGCCGGTCAACTGCTGTTTGTGTATGAGAAATAGCTTGGAAACTTTACTCATGTCAGCACGTTGTAGGTGTCGCCACCGGTGTCAACCTTGTGTGAATGCTCTGAAAAGCTAATCATTTGCATATCACAGCATCTTCTTCCTGCCGGTTAAATTTCGCGTCTGTAGCACGTCATCTTCGTGGTGTAGCAATTTTAATGGCTAATAGTGTATAATGGAAAAATGAGAAAAAGTGAAAAAGTTCATTTGCTGGTTAAAATGACCTTACGAAGCAATAGAAATACATTTAAACCTATTAAATGGATAAAAATAATGATCAAAGTCAGTTCGAAAAGATTGTTGTTGTGGTTTTCAGTCCTGAGACTGGTTTGATGCAGCTCTCCATGCTACTCTATCCTGTGCAAGCTTCTCCATCTCCCAGTAACTACTGCAACCTACATCCTTCTGAATCTGTTTAGTGTATTCATTTCTTGGCCTCCCTCTACGATTTTTACCATCCACGCTGCCCTCCAATACTAAATTGGTGATCCCTTGATGCTTCAGAACATGTCCTACCAACCAATTCCTTCTTCTAGTCAAGTTGTGCCACAAATTTCTCTTCTCCCCAATCCTATTCAATACCTCCTCATTAGTTACGTGATCTACCCACCCAATCTTCAACATTCTTCTGTAGCACCACATTTCGAAAGCTTCTATTCTCTTCTTGTCCAAACTATTTATTGTCCATGTTTCACTCCCATACATGGCTACACTCCATACAAATACTTTCAGAAACGACTTACTGACACCTAAATCTATACTCGATGTTAACAAATTTCTCTCCTTCAGAAACGCTTTCCTTGCCATTGCCAGTCTACATTTTATATCCTCTCTACTTCGACCATCATCAGTTATTTTGCTCCCCAAATAGCAAAACTCCTTTACTACTTTAAGTGTCTCATTTCCTAATCTTATTCCGTCAGCATCACCCGACTTAATTCGACTACATTCTATGATCCTCGTTTTGCTTTTGTTGATGTTCATCTTATATCCTCCTTTCAAGACACTATCCATTCCGTTCAACTGCTCTTCCAAGTCCTTTGCTGTCTCTGACAGAATTACAATGTCATCGGCGAACCTCAAAGTTTTTATTTCTTCTCCATGGATTTTAATACCTACTCTGAATTTTTCTTTTGTTTCCTTCACTGCTTGCTCAATATACAGATTGAATAACATCGGGGAGAGACTACAACCCTGTCTCATTCCCTTCCCAACCACTGCTTCCCTTTCCTGTCCCTCAACTCTTATAACTGCCATCTGGTTTCTGTACAAATTGTAAATGGCCTTTCGCTCCCTGTGTTTTACCCCTGCTACTTTCAGAATTTGAAAGAGAGTATTCCAGTCAACATTGTTAAAAGCATTTCTCTAAGCCTACAAATGCTAGAAACGTAGGTTTGCCTTTCCCTAATCTAGCTTCTGCGATAAGTCGTATGGTCAGTATTGCCTCACGTGTTCTAATATATTAAATAAAAAACAGTGGAAGCAGCTGACGAAATGCGAACCCACAACGTTCTCCACGCAGAGGCAATATTGAAGGTCACGCAAAAATGCTAAATTTTTTTTCGTCGTTTACTCACAAATGGAGGCCCACTAGGGCGAATGGCTGCAAGCTGTGATATCTGGGATCGTTAACGTACGTCGCCTTACGAATAGTTCCAAATAATCGATACCACCGCTGGGGACGTATCATTCTTGGTGTTCGGAGCTAGATCGTAGTAGCCGGAAATTGCGTTAGTTCTTCACAGGTTCCGTAAACCCCTTAATTCGGGGAGAAGAAAAAAGTGTGGAAACTGGCATGAGTGAGGCCGTAGCGCGGAATGAGGGCGAGATGCGAGCGTCCGCTAAGACGCGCTTGCGTTTACGGCTGTGGCGGCTCGGCGCCTGCCCCGGCCTGCCGGCGCCGCCAATTAGCGCGGCCAGCGGCGCCGGCCGGGCCGGGACGCGCCACGCGCAATTATGCAGCGCAGCGCCGGATATTGTGTCGGCCCGCCCTCTGCGCTGCCCTGCTCCTGCGTCAGCTTCGCCGGTCACCTCTTCGCGTGTCCGCCACCCTCACATCGAGCCCGTTTTACACCACCGCATTTCGTTCAAAATTAACTACTTAAGTGCGTGCGCCTTTTGTGCTTGCGTGTAAATTAACGACCGACCATCACTTAAGTATGTCTATGACGTCCGTAATCTATAAATTGTGGCAGGTTTGGAATTCTAAATTTCCGAATACGCTTCACACTGTGCTTGCGCAGAAACAGGGGGGGACGGGGCTATGGCGGCGTTTGCTAACGTAATTCGGCCTAGCACATACCTGTTATAAAAATGGATCTCATGTTGTCTTATCTCTTTTAATCTTTGTGCTGTTTGCTTTGTTTTCGTGACACATTAAAAAATTACACAATGTCCTGGTATTTTTTCCTGTTAGTGTTCACCTACAACAAATACAAAATATCTGAAAGCAAAAGCGTATTTACGTTTTACAGAGAAAAACCCTGCACTATGCGCAAATAAAGTAAGTAGATAAACGAGTTTTAATTAAAATTAACCCAACAGTGAAAATGTCGGAATTATTTGAAGAGAAAAATAATTTTCTTTGTTATTCCACACACAGCGAGAAAAAGGTTAAAGGAAAAAGGCGCTATATAGTGCCTTCTATATAGTGTCTGTTGTGTTTGCAACCATATATTTTCTCGAGCAAATAAATGTGTGTGTTCTGAAATGTCTGGATGGCACTTTCCCTATTCAGTTATCAGGAGTGTGAACAATTTACCACACAACCCTTGACAAGAACTTCCACTATGAATTTTGCTTTGGTCGTTAATAAACTCTGTTGTCATTGCTTTTTCCTACATTTCGTTAGTATATTTCGATTTTTCCGTGAAAAGGGTAGTCCCTCATAGCCTCAGTTTCATCATTAAGACGCCAAACTCCACAGCACACAGCTTTCGCAACACCAGCAATTTTCGCTCTGACATGTAAACGAAAATGATCGAACAAAGCAGACGAGGCTCGGTACAGAGATAAAACGCCAGGCGCGCTGCAGCAGATGCACGCGAGTACTCGGTTGAGACAAAGTCAGTCGTGTAATAGGGCCTTCAACTGCTCTTTCACAGAGCCTCTGAACTAATATCGAAACGTTACTTTCTCTGCATTCCCCTCTTGCACTTTTACGTACGAGGACCTATCAATAATGTTTCGGGCAAAGTTGTGGAGTGTGACGGTGTAGAGCTCTTACCTCTGAGTGTAGAACAGTAGCGTGTCTGGAAGTTCCCATCGTCTGCATCGTCTGCCATATTCTAGCTGGGCAAAAAGATTTGATCGGTCTATGTTACAAAGGGTTATTTACTAACTTTTTTCCGACGACATACCAGGACTGTTAAAAATTCCGGAACTTTGTCCACAAAATTATTCCTACGCTTACCTTTTACTTCTTGTGCACGGTCTCCTTCAAAATACTCTCCTCCACAATTGATACAACACTCCCAACGCCGCCTTCACTTCCGCAAACAGTCTTGGTATGCCTCTTGGTGGATCGCGCGAAGTGGATTTTCTTATATCTCGTCTGTCGTTCCAAATCTCAAATCTTCATTTCAACGGGGTTTTCAACTCCGGAAATAGAAAAAAGGCCGCAGGGAACAGTCACGCACTAACACGGATGAGTGTGCAGGTGCGTTATAGTGATGCAAGAGCCATGAATTATCTCGCCACATTTCGGGCCGTTTCCTTGTCACATTTTCTCGCAGGCGTCGCAACACGTCCCGATAGTACCTTGTCACGAATTGATGAAACAATCCTCCAAATTCAAAGGAAACTATCAGCACGGCTTTGACATTTGACCTGACCTGGCGAGCTTTTTTTTCCCTTGGAGAACCTTTGCCGAACCTTTGTGAAGACTCGACCTTGGTCTCAACATCATAACTGTAGGCCCACGTCTCATCATCAGTTATCACTCTCTTAATGAATATCTTGTTCTGATTTGCGCGATCCAAAAGCGCTGCAAAGATTGTGAAGGTCTTTCTGGTCTTGAGACTCATGAGCCGTTGGACGAACTTGGAAGCAACACGATGCATTCCAAGATGCTGTCTCAGGATTTCATGAAATGATCCAAATGAAATGTTACATTCTTCTACAAACTCTCTGACAGTCAGTCTTCGATTGGCACGCACAGAACCATTGCCGACCCTTTGTGAAGACTCGACCTTGGTCTCAACATCATAACTGTAGGCCCGCGTCTCATCATCAGTTATCACTCTCTTAATGAATATCTTGTTCTGATTTGCGCGATCCAAAAGCGCTGCAAAGATTGTGAAGGTCTTTCTGGTCTTGAGACTCATGAGCCGTTGGACGAACTTGGAAGCAACACGATGCATTCCAAGATGCTGTCTCAGGATTTCATGAAATGATCCAAATGAAATGTTACATTCTTCTACAAACTCTCTGACAGTCAGTCTTCGATTGGCACGCACAATTTCGTTGACGTTCCTGACATGAGCGCCGTCGGTAGATGTCGAAGGGCGTCCTGAACGAGGGTCATCTTTAACTTCTGTCCGGTCATTTTTAAACCGTGTGAATCATTCGTAATACCGAACAGCTTACAAACCTAGCCATTTCGGGAATAATTCCACCCTTGGTCCGAAAGCCAGTGACCATGCCCTTTAGGAAGTCAGATAAACCGCTCCGTTTCCGCATTAGAATGACGACTGCAGTGTTTCCCGCGTTCTCTCACTTAACATACCCTGCACTACCAGTGCTGTCACCTGCTGGCCGTGAGTGGTTATTGCACGTTTACGTCAAACATAGGCGGTGGTCACATTGTGGCTGGACCGTGTATTTCCTGTGTTTTTACTTTACTGCCTGTATCCTCTAGGAAATCGACAAGCCTTTCCGGAAATGTTCTCTAAATCCGTTATCAGTCACCCTTTACATGTATCGTCTTCTGTGAAAATAGACAACATCTAGCATACAAAAGTGCGAGAAACATTATTTAATGTCCTGTTGGGAGAAATAGACATTTTGAAACATAAACGCTGGTAGGGCATTCATCATTTTAGGTACCAATTTGTAATTATCATCAGTAGTGGCATGTCTAAGCAATGTCAACTTTGTTGGAGAGGCCTCTGCGTTGTTCAAGATACTTGATTTTACGACTTAAGATATGCCGGGATAATGTATCTAATTTATAGATTTCTCCTCCACCTTACGATGTTATTTTGCGTGAGCTGGATGTATGATCAAAGCATAAGTGAAATAAAGTAGAAGCAATTTTCTGATTGATCAGTGAATGACAGAACTAATTTGAAACATTTATTTTTGTTGTTTTCCCCGATATCTTGAATGTCCGATGTAACGGCCTCATGTGGGCGCAGAATAGGAAAGTATTTTCCTTTTTCTTTTTAGTGGGCACTTTTTCCTGTGGTTAGGCAAGAAACTAAATACGATGGTCTTGGGCAGGCAAATTTTGACAGCTGCCGTCCGACAGCCAGTTTAGGACTCGACTTCTTAATATATAGATGTAGTGCATGGAAAACGAAGATGCAAATATTCAGTCTATAGTTAACGTAACAGATTTAAAGACACTTGCAAGTAGCACTTGCAATCTAAGTCCCAAATTATTTGCTGGATGTATTCCAATCTCTGTCTTCCCCAACAGTTTGCTGAGAAAGAACCATTGTAGTTAAATAGTTATGTACAAACTTACTGCGATAATGTGTAAACGTACCGTATCGGTTGGGGGACAAGTATTCTAAGCGGCAGACAGCTGGGCATTACAATGCTGACAGTGCGACTGAAAGATATGAATACGCGTTTTTGTCAAGATTGAGTCAGTGGTCGCGTCCGATTGAAGGTAGGCAGAGGTGAATTTTAGTGATTATTAAAAGTGAAACAACTGTCGACGATAGCTGAGCTGTGGAAATAGAATGAGAGGGCGAATATTAATTAGAGAAATCAGCAGAAAATGTAACAGTTTGTAAGAAAGTTGCTTTAGAGTTTTCAGTGACTTGGTTAACAGTCGTATGTGAATAATAAGAAATAGTAATTTTCCTACTCGACGTGCCTTTTACGCTTTAGTAATTTTCATGGGAAAATTTCCAGAAAGGCACTATCAGTAAAATGAGCGAACTGTATTAAAACAAACTGGGACGGGGGACTGACACATGGTCACTGCTTTCAAAACTCTCTCGTTTACCTGTGTGCGAGCTCGTACCTTCAACGAAATAATTTGCTGTTGTCTTTACTTATTTTTTTGTCTTCAGTCTTATGAGTGGTTTGATACTGCCCACCACGAATTTCTCTCCTGTGCTAACCTCTTCATCCCAGAGTAGCACTTGCAATCTAAGTCTCAAATTATTTGCTGGATGTATTCCAATCTCTGTCTTCCCCAACAGTTTTTACCCTCTACAGCTCCCTCTACTAAGATGGCAGTCATTCCGTGATGTCTTAACAGATGTCCTACCTCCCTGTCCCTTCTTGTCAGTGTTTTCCATATATTCCTTTCCGATTCTGCGCAGAACCTTACCAGTCCACCTAATTTTCAACATTCTTCTGTAGCACCACATCTTAAATGCTTCCGTGTTTCACTGCACATTCTCAGAAATTTCTTCCTCATATTAAGGCCTTTGTTTGATACCGGTAGACTGTTCTTGGCCAGGAATGCCTTTTTTGTCGGTGCTGGTCTGCTTTTGATGTCCTCGTTGCTCCGTCTGTCGTGGTCATTTTGATGCCTAGTTAGCAGAATTCCTTAACTTCACCTAATTCATGGTCGCGAATCCTGATGTTAAGCTTCTCGCTGTTCTCTTTCCTACTGCTTTTCATACTGTCGTATTTCTTCGATTTACTCTCACAATCAGTCTATATTCTGTGCTCATTAGTGTGTTCCTTCTATTCAGAAGATCCACTCCATCCTCTGCATATGCCAGAAAATGGACTGGACCTTCACGAGGTAACGTAAAAAAGTAACGTATCCACCATACGCGACATTTTTATCGTTTTAAAAGATATAAAACTTTTTCGTTTAACCCTGGATCGGCAACGTCACCATCTGCTTCCCATTGCGAAACGTGTTCAGTATGTGGCCAGGATGTGAACAGAGCGTAACCGTGGCGGAACGCTTGTTGCCGTCACGGCTATAATTGCTTCCGTCTGCGCTAAGGCTACGGCAGCCTGCCGTTTGCAGCTTGTCCTCTTCATCTGCAGAGTACGCATGTTTCGGCGATGTGCTAATGATTTAAATTCGTTCTGTGCCAACATTTTCTTAGTGCTATTGTTTTTAAAGCACTGCACTGTGGAAACATCACAAGAAAGTAGGATTCAAATGGTTCAAATGGCTCTGAGCACTATGGGACTCAACTGCTGAGGTTATTAGTCCCCTAGAACTTAGAACTAGTTAAACCTAACTAACCTAAGGACATCACAAACATCCATGCCCGAGGCAGGATTCGAACCTGCGACCGTAGCGGTCTTGCGGTTCCAGACTGCAGCGCCTTTAACCGCACGGCCACTTCGGCCGGCGAAGAAAGTAGGAACCGTTCACAGAGTAATGTTCGACAAATATTACTTTTTCAGTAATCTAGGATCCGAACGTCGTCACCTTAGTATTTTTTCCTCGTATGTGAGGAATTTGTACACTGACGTGGCGTATATTACTGAACAGTTTAACAGAAGTGTTAGCGGCCAGCGAAGTCAGGCTGCAGTACAATAACAAAGACAACTAGCCAGCTATCATGGCCTGTTCACACTCAAATGGTATTAGAACTTACAGGCCACACTGTCACATCTGCAGAGCCTTTTTGATCTTATCAGTTTTAGTAAGTATCAATACTTCCATTATGTATGGTACCGATATCGTGTATTCGATAATTTCATGATATATTAAGAAACATCTGATGTTGGGGAAAATGATAACCTTTCATAACTAGTTTAATGAGTATTAAAATGTCATTAGTATCTTTTAGGGACCTGTCACAGCTCAGTAATTAATATCTACGGCGGGCGATTTGTCTGGAGTAGCGGAAATAAATTGCACGAACAAACCTTCCTCGTGAATCAGTAAATCTGTTAGGGAAAACTCATCAAAATCCCAGCAGTATTTCCTTAGAGCAGCCTTTATACAAAAACTCGGCGAGGGACTCCACTTCTTAATATGTATAGATGTAGTGCATGGAAAACGAAGATGAAATATTCAGTCTAAAGTTAACGTATCAGATTTAAACAACATCCACCACTAATATCAAGTATGTATACACTAACTGATAAAAAGAGGTTCGATTATTGATTTTATACTTCAGTTGGTTCATGCAAGTTCAGCATGATTTCCATATTTAGCCTTGTATTCCAATTGAATCTTTTGCCTTTTGAAACTTATTGATTTTGTCTTATATAATTTGTGACGATGTACCATGACAACGGCAAGTACTGTGCGGGTAGGGTAAAATTTATGTTGAGGCATATATATTATTTGCAGTTTGAATATTTATCGTTTAGCGTTCACTTTGATATTTGTTTTCTACTAAAGTTTATTCATAAAAGTATGGAATAATTTCATATTTCGTCTTACATTCTAAATAAGTACTTTGGTGCTAAAGTCAAGCTTAAAAATACATAAACAATCAATACCTTGCAATACTGCCGATATCAATACTTGTGTTCGAATGTTGTAGCAGTGTCGATAAATTTTAGGCATTGGTGTCTATATCAAATATATCGAATCTGGTAACGACCGTACACTTGTGTACCTCGAATATTATGTTGCAGGTGGTACCATACCTCGCGGACTGTAATCAGTGGCTACTGCTTGGCCGTGCCCAGCTACGACCGGAAATAATCTGGTCGTATAGAGAATTGGAACAGTTAAACTTGGGCATACACATCACGGTAATAGTAGATTACATCTAATTGCCGGATTCGGGTTTTGTACAGACTAGCCATGGCTAAGAAATTAGTTGTCAACAACAAACTCTGCTGTCTTCTGTTATGCGAGTTGTGTGCTTTCTCGTGATACGGCTAACATGAACTGAAGGTCGCTTGGAAACACTTTTTTTGCATCTTTATTTATTTCACATGGCCTCAAACCAGTTAGTAGGTACCCCAGCAGAACAGTCTCTTGATGCCACAAATGATGTATAAAGATTGTTCTTTGGAAATAGTAATTTTAAAGCAAAGGCATGTGATGAGTTACACATTTATATGATTTGGAAAATGTATTTTTTGTAGGGATCATCTATATGTATAGGGCCCTATAAACAACTGCTCTAAAAATTCATTATAGGGTTTCAAAAAGAAAGAAATTTCGTGCTGCAGTAGTAACTTTCGCTAGTTAGCCTTAGGAAGCGGACATACATTAAATTAAACTACATCTTGAAATGCCATACACGCAGGGTATGCACATCTACATATTTACTCTGCGATTCACACTAAAGTGCTTGACAGAGGATTTATCGAAACACCTTCAAACTATATCTCTACAGTTCCACTCTCTAACAGCGCATGGGGAAAAATGAACATTTTAATCATTTCTTAAGAGCTGGATTTCTCTTATTTTATTATAATAATCATTCCTTCCTGCCAACGGCCTTGCCACGTTGGTAACACCGGTTCCCATCCGATCATCGTAAGTTAAGCAAGATTGGGCCCAGTTAGTACTTGGATGGTCGACTGCCCGGGGAAAACTGGGTGCCGTTGGTACTCAGGACACGCAAGTCGCCGAAGTGGCGTCCACTTGAAAGGCTTATACCAGGCCATAGTGTCACACAGCGCTCACTTATTTATTTATCATTCCGTAAGTGTATAGGTTAGCGTCAATAAAATATTTTCACTTTCAGAAGAGAAAGTTGATAATTGAAATTTCGTGAAAATATTTCGCCGCAACGAAAAATGTCATTGTGTTAATGATTTCCTCCTGCAACTCGCATATCGTATTCGTGACACAGTCTTCCCTATCGACACAAATGCTGAGATAGCGATGATCGATGACGACACTATGTTCTTAAGACTTGTAACTTCCATAGGCGAGACATTTTTCATCGCAAAGGATGCATAAAACGGGACTACTACTACTACTACTACTACTACTACTACTACATTGGGGATTGGGTGCAAAGAAACTGGATAGCGGCACTTGTTCTTATTTCCCACGAAGCAAGTGTCGTGTGGAATTGTTTACAGAACGTGAAGAATGCGTTTTGCGTGAAGCGTAACGATCATAATGTATGAACTATGTAGTCTTGCTGCACCTGTTTGCTGCCGAATTGTATCCGGAAAGGATGGAACGTCATCCCATTTTAGCTTGGAAGTCAGAACTGCCACCGAGGGAGGTGGCGCAGTGGTTAGATACTGGACTCGCATTCGGGAGGACGACGGCTCAATCCCGCGTCCGGCCATCCTGATTTAGGTTTTCCGTGATTTCCCTCCTAAATCGCTGCAGGCGAATGTCGGGATGGTTCCTTTGAAAGGGCACGGCCGACTTCCTTCCCTAATCCGATGAGACCGATGACCTCGCTGTCTGGTCTTCTTCCCCAGACAACCCAACCCCTCAGAACTGCTCTTTGCGGATGCTTTCCGCAGTAGTGGAGACATGGAGGAGTGTCTCTTAAATACACCTAAAACGCCATTGGATTTTTCTCATTTTTTCTGAGAACAGAATTCACTCAACGGAAGTTTGATTTAACTCATTTCTATGAAGAGATAGCGGACTTTGTTATAGTAGCTAGGAACGAACTTCTTCGCGCGAACGGAAGTAGAAGCAGCTAATCACTAGGTTGGTGCTACAGATTGTGTCCGTATTGAACTTCATAAGTAATGACACAAAAAACTTGGATTTAGGTGAACAATGTTTATATTTGTACAACTGTACCCCGTATGCACTGTACGAGGGTGGTTTGAAAAGTTCTAGGAACGGAATAGAAAAAAAGTACGTACATCCCTGAAACTGTTATTATTTTTCAATGTAGTCTCCTTGTAGATTAATGCACTTGGTCCAACGATGTTGCAGTGCCTTGATCCCATCTCGAAAATGAGTTTTCTCCAGGCCTGCAAAATAGTTGTCAACTCCGGCTATCAATTCTTCGTTTGAAGTGAATCTTCGTCCACCAAGAAAAATTTAGTTTTGGTAAGAGATGGAAGTCTGACGGAGCCATATCGGGTGAATAAGGCGGGTGTGGCAACAATTTATCCTTAGTTCGCGTAATTTTGCCATGGCGACGGCACATGTGTGCGGGCGTGCATTGCTTGATGGAAGATGACTTCCTTCCTTGCTAAACCTGGCCTTTTTTTTCGTGTATCTTTTGTTGCAATTTGTCCAGGAAGTTAGCATAGTATTCTCCAATTGTTTGCCCAGTGGGGCAAACAGAATCCCCTTCGCATCGCAGAACACTGATGCCATGACCTTTCCCGCAGAAGGAATTGTCTTCGCATTCTTTGGTGGCGGAGAATCGGCATGTTTCCACTGCTTTGACTATTGTTTTGCCTGTGGTGTATGGTAGTGCACCCTAGTTTCAACTGTGGTCACAAACCGGCGCTAAAAATCTTGGTCCGTTTCTCCTAAAACGGGCCAAACATTTTTCCGATATGTCCATTCTCATGCGTTTTTGATCCAGCGTCAAGCGTCGCGGCACCCATCTGGCAGATAATTTTTTTCATTTCTGATTCTTTAGTTGAAATGTGATATACGCTTTCAGATGACATCTGGCAAGCGTGAACAGTTTCACGCACTTTCAATCGGCGATCCTCCATGACCATTTTGTGAACTTTTGCAATGATTCCTGGAGTAGTGACACATCTTGGCCAACCACTGCGCGGATCATCATCTAAGCTCTCAGGACCAAATTTAAATTCATTTGTCCACTTGGCAACAGTTTAATATGAAGAAGCAGAGTCCCCCTGTGTATTCTGGAAATCGGCACGAATGTCCTTTGCTTGCATACTTTTCTTTACGAAGTACTTAATCACTGCGAGAATCTCGATTCTTTCCATCTTCGCAAATAACTAACGGGAACAACAACTGAGTCATGTCACCGCCACAGCTCTCTTCCAAGAGCAATGACGTGGCACATGTCTAGAGGCAACAGTCCAATGAATATTACGTAACAACTCGTTGCGCTAGCGCTGATCTCTAATGGTGATTCCGAGAACTTTTCAAACCACCCCTTGTATCACGTTCTTGCTACTACAGATGTCATTCGTTTTTGGAGAGAAGCAACTTATGGTTTAATAGGGACATAGCGCTTTAAAGACGGAAGAAGATACCGCCTGAAGTCGAGCGACATATTTTCTTTATTTAACATGAAAAAAAACTACACTATATTATCAATCATATTCTTGCTGAGAAATTAACGAGAATTTTGTAGAGAAGCCTCCGCTTTTTAACAGAGCAGTAATTGGCAGCCTACAACGCTGTTTGCAAAGGTGACATAGCGTTCCTTCCACGAAATGCTCTCCATTTTGAAGGCGGCGCTGCTAAGAGTTTTATTACATCCTTTTTCTTATAAGCTTGAATATCGCGCTGACAGCGATATCAATAGAACACTAACACAGTTCTGTTTAGGAAGACATGAACAAGATACAGCCGGTAAATTTCGTGAAGAAGTTAGGTGGATCACAAAAAAATATGCATCTTTCAGGATTTCATGTTTCAGCATTGCCGCGCGGTGGAATCCGAATCTAATTCATCTTGGGTTCGAAAACAATTTTTAAGCCCCTATGACACCTTGGTCGGTAAAAATGTTATTTCTTAGCTATAACAATAAATTAGCCATGGCAAACACGAAGTATCGTAATGAAGAACTTCTCCAACTTGGAAAGAATCAACTACCAGGGACTAGAGGCATGTCACTGTGTGCTTTTGGAGTAAAGAGCGGGCCAGATAGGTTTTTCAACCTTTGTAACGGTGAACGTTGGAAGCTTCATACGACTGTTCGCGGATGATACTGTTGTAGATAAAGAGGCCACTGTGCTGTAAAATTGTAGAGAAGCGTAGGAAGACCTGCAGAGGATGATTGCATGGTGCAGGGTTTGTCTGTTGACTCAACATAAACAAATTTAAAGGTGCGCAGAAGTAGGCTGAAAGACTCACT
Source organism: Schistocerca nitens (assembly GCF_023898315.1). Taxonomy (NCBI): domain Eukaryota; kingdom Metazoa; phylum Arthropoda; class Insecta; order Orthoptera; family Acrididae; genus Schistocerca; species Schistocerca nitens. The sequence goes on from NC_064617.1 coordinate 693,167,954, forward strand.
ATTGTATGATTTCACGACTGCGGAACAGTCACTGGAAACTGTCACGTCAATTATTCGTACAGACCGATCTGAAGTGGAACGACCACATGGAATTAATAGCAGGAAAGGCAGAAAGAATTTTCATGAAGCGTAGTCCATCCACGAAAGAGGTACGTTACAAAACCCTCGTTCGACCGTTACTTGAATACTGCTCGTCAGTTTGTAAACCGTACCATATAGGATTGGTTGGAGTGCATACAAAGAAGAGGCGCGCGTTTCAACTGCAGTGACAGACGCTAGAATAGGCGGTTTGCGTCACGGTGTGGTTTACTGTTAAAGTTCCGAAAGCGTACGTTCCTAGTATACTCTACCAATTCTTCGTCCTACGTATATTAATTGAAATGATCATTAAGGTAAAATTAGATGCACTTGAAGGGGCGAAGGGGGGAGGAGAGAGAGAGGGGGGGGGGTGAGCGGAGGTAGTAACTGTGATACATTAAGTTCGCCCCACACGCCATTAGGTGGCTTGCGGACAACTGTAGTTGTAACTGCTTGTAAGATGTCGTTGTGGATGTGGTTGTAGTGATGCCTGGTGAAATTTCCTTGCAGCTTTACATAGCAGTGTTGGGTCGCGATGTGTGACAGGGAGCAGAGGCAGACGGTCAGCCGGTAAGCATTACGTGGGCCGCCCATACGAGTCCGAACCGGCTGCAGCTATGAATATCCGCCGGCGGGCGAGTCTCGCTTCTTTTTCGCCGCACTCGCGACGTATACGGAGTTCCGCGGCCGGTGACAGCTGAGGAATTGCATAACTGCGAGGTGCATGCAGCGCGCCGACGGCCGGCGAGGGCATATACGACTCATAACATTGGGCTGCAAGGGGCGCCATGTCCAAATATTCCACCAGTGTTCAGACCGTACGAGCAAGAGGTCGCACTTGTCTGTGCCCAAGCCAGCAAACTACAGTATTTCTATTATTATACTGAGGCAACGCGTAGAGACGTGTATACTGAACACCAGTCTAAATGCACGGGTTTAGGCACGAGGGTTCGACGCCATAAAGAGGGCCACTTGCAGGATTACACTTGCGCAATATTGCGCCACTGCATCCTCTAGGCCCCCTGCCCGTCTGCTGCTCAGTTCCCGGCTAGTTACTGAAACAAGGGCAAAAGGCACGCGACTTTTGTGACATTTGCCGCAGCAACACAGAAAATCCTATTTGCCTCCTATAATCCGTCGACTCGGCGGGTCAGTGTGTGTGCTTCCGACACGAAGCTGCTCCATGCCACCGTCATCTTCACTAGGCCCCCTTCAAAGTGGCCAGTTGCCGCCATCTACCACTGGGTCGCCAGCCAGTCGCCAGACCGAGATTCGCGCCCCCTAGTGCCTACGTATCTGAGAGTCGCCTTGCCTGCGCAAGTCTGGACCATCTCGTTAACGGCGTAACAGCTCAGGGCCGCCGCGCCAGCACCTGACGCACTGCTGCCGGGGATGTTTACCGTGCAACGTCGGTCCGCGCTCGGACCACGCTGAGCGTAACTTTAGCATCTACATCGTACTCCGCAAGCCACCTAATGGTGTCTGGCGGAGCGTACTTCTGGTGTCGTTACTGATCCCCCACTATCCTGCTCCACTTGTCAATGGCAAGTGGGAAGAATGATTATCGGTAAGCCTCTGTGTTGGCTGTAATTTCAGGAATAATTTTCTCGTCTTGGTCACTTCGCGAGACGTATGTGGAATTAAGTAATGCGTTTCCGACTCTTCACGGAGTGATCCGTCGAAATTTCAATAGCAAACCTCTCTTGTAACGTCCGCCACTGGAGTCTGTTGAGTATCTCTGTAACGCTCTCGCGCCGATTAAACGATCCAGTAGTGAATCGCGCCGCTCTTCGTTGAAAACTCACTCTCTCTCTCTCTCTCTCTCTCTCTCCCTTCAGTCGTACCTGGTAAGAATCCCGGATTGATGAACAGTTCTCGAGAATCGGTCGAACAGCCGGGCGCCTTGTAAGTCACTTCGTGGATGATTTACATTTCTTTAATTCCTCCTACGAATCTGGCTGGCATCTGATTTTCCTACATTTGTCGTATATGGTCATTCCAGTTAAGTTCTTTCTGGATAGCTACTCCTAGATATTTTACGTTAGATACTGTTTCCATCAGCTTCAGGTGATACAATGTCTTAAATGAGCAATGGAAGTGAGCAGCGCCCATGTTCCATAAACAGGAGCTTTACACAGAATGGTTGGTGGTAACACCTTGGAAAACAAGTACGACGTAGCTCTTCGTGTGCCCGGTGTGTATGGTGTCCCTTGCGAACGCGGCAGCATCTATACAGGTCAGACAGTTCGCACAGTTGCAGAGCATTGTACCGAGCACAAGCGACATATTAAACAGAGGGAGCTTGAAAGGCGGCCATTGCTGAGCATTGCCTGGAAAACGGACACAAAATACAGTATGAAAACACGAAAGTCTTGACTCGTGCGTCAATAACCTTGGATTCCGTTATAATAGCAGTGGCTGATATTAGAATGAATAGCAAAAATTTTAACTGAGACCACGGGTACACACTTGGCAGGACGTGGGGGTGGGATTTGGATGTCGAAAGGAAGCAATGACGAAATATTGACGCTTATAGGGAGGCACGAACAGTAGTTTCAAACATGGGGCACCCCCTCGTGCCACTTTACGTCACCCCGTCCCGCAGCGGGCCTGATCTGCCGTGAGCCGCCCTACTCGCCTTCAGCGCACGCGTAGTTTCGGTCTGTCTGACTCGTGCCAGAGGCCGCAATCGTGGCTATATAATCGGAGGACCGTGCCAGCCCCGCCAGTCAGTGGTTTTACTCCTGACGACGACAGTGACGACAGCCATCGAAAGTTTGAGAATTTTATTCAAATTGGCGCAGCCAGAAAACCGTGAAGATCTTATTTCCATACTACGCGAAACAATCAAAGAAATCAATGTGGGACGTACGATGAACATATCCGCTAGGACAGTGCGGCAAAATTTGGCGTTAATGGGCTATGGCAGCAGATGACCGACACAAGTGCTTTGCTAACAGCACGAAATTACTTGCAGTGCTCTCCTGTGATCGTAACCATATCGGCTGGACCCTATATGACTGGAAAACCATTACCTGGTCAGATAAGTCCAGATTTCTGTTGGTAAGAGCTGATGGTAGGGCTAGAGTATGGCGCAAACCCCACGAAGCCATGGATCCAAGTTGTCAACAACGGACTGTGCAAGCTGGTGATGGTTCCGTAAGGGTGTGGGCTGTGTTTACACGGAATAGACCGGGTCCTCTGTAGGTTCGGCTACTTGGAGACCATTTGCAGCCATTCATGGGCGTAATGTTCCCACACAACGATGGAATTTTTATGGATGATGATGCGCCATGTCATTCGAACGAATCATTTGGCTACCCAGATCGACTGACATGACTGTCATCGAACACTTATGCGACATAATCGAGAGGTCAGATGGCACACAAAATCCTGCACCGGTACCACTTCCGCAATTATGGACGGCTATAGAGGCAGCATGGCTCAACATTTCTCCCAGGGACTTTTCAGCTACCTGTCTAGTCCATGCCACGTCGAGTCGCTGCACTGCGCCTGGTAAAAGGAAATTCGACAAGATATCAGGGGGCATCCCATGATTTTGCCACCTCAATGTATGTTGCAACGCTGCAAAGTCACTTGTACAGCTACATCAACACACACTCTGCTACTCAAGATGCTTAAGTATACTGAAACGCCACGTGTATTGGAAAACATTAACCGCAGTCGCGATCTGTCAGATGGTTTGAGACCTGGTAGCAAGTACACATAACAGCAAAACTCGCAGCACCTGAATTCTCTTGTGCATTTAAGAGAGTGCTGCTAGGCAGGGAACGGGATGGTGTGGAAGGTAATGGGCAATACTTCCTTTCAACCTCAATAGTTCAACAGTCGCCGGCCGCGGTGGTCTAGCGGTTCTAGGCGCGCAGTCCGGAACCGCGCGACTGCTACGGTCGCAGGTTCGAATCCTGCCTCGGGCATGGATGTGTGTGATGTCCTTAGGTTAGTTAGGTTTAAGTAGTTCTAAGTTCTAGGGGACTGATGACCACAGATGGTAAGTCCCATAGTGCTCAGAGCCAGTTCAACAGTCACGCATGGAATTTTAATTCATAGCCAACAGTTCACCATAAATTACTATGGGTGTGTCAAAAAATACTCTTCAGTCGTGATAACTCTGTGCCTAGTTTTCTGAATACAAGAGAACACGACGCTGCTGTCGTTGTCGGTTGGGTAAAACACATGAGTCATTGCAGGGAGTGAAAGAAACTTGAGTTGGTGATGTCATGAGTATAACTGGCCGTCGCCTGCTCACAGCGCGGAGAGGTACATCCACTACCTGCTCACCTACAACCACATGTTTACTCCTCACACTACTGTAGAAGGAAGGGCGTAAGGAAAATCAGAGTTTAACGTCACGTCGAGAATGACGTCTTTGGAGATGGAGCACAAGCACGGATTAGAGAAGGGCGGGAAAGGACATCGGTTGTGCCCTTTTTGTCCAAATGCATTATGTCATTTGCCTCACGTGACTTACGGAAATAACGGGAAACCTAATTCATTCATTCATTCATCCATCCATCTCTCTCTCTCTCTCTCTCTCTCTCTCTCTCTCTCTCTCTCTCTCTCTCTCTCACACACACACACACACACACACACACACGATGACTGCACCAGCTTGCCTAATCAATTAGCCCCCCTCCCTACCCCCAATGAGGATGCACAAAATTCCAAAGCAACGTTGTTTAGAGTTGTGTTGATATGATGTAGCGTCGTAAAATACGCCTTATGTTGAAAACGTTGGCAGCCAAATGCGAAAGCCACGGGATAGCACAAGCTTTTTCGTTTAAACCACTTTCATGTCGAATGAAATCACGTTTTTATCACGTCCGCTATGATGACGAAACAAGTGATTTAGTGCCTCAATGTCCGCTTTAAGCAACAAGGTATGTGCTGCCGGCGTTCCAGCGTGCCAACGCTGAAACAGTCTCGCTCATCCATTTCTCAAAGAAAATTGTGTCCATCTCATCCTCCTTCCCCCATTTCTCTGTCCATCTCCTCGTGCCGTCTTCTCTCTCCATCACCACATTATAATCCCCAAACCAGTATGACGTCATTGATTCTCTTTACTATACTATTTATTCCTAGATTGTAAGTAACGTGGGTACCAAGTTTGGTTGGAATAGATCCAGGAGTTTAGAAATAGCTTTTTACGTGCGGTTTTGTCCAGGTTCGCACATGACACAGACATTTCATCTATATGTTAAGAAACATATTTGTGCACATATATCACTTGTATCTCTATCGTATTTCGCCTCCAATTACGTCTTCCGGTAGCTCAGTGTTTATGATGTCACATTTCCTGAACTGTGTTTCGGATTGTGATATAATTTTGCAGGTACATTCAGTAGTGTATGTTAATACCGTCTGCAAAATATGTCGCGAATACACTTGGTATAGTGGCCGAGCGGTTCTAGGCGCTACAGTCTGGAACCGCGCGACCTCTACGGTCGCAGGTTCGAATCCTGCCTCGGGCATGGATGTGTGTGATGTCCTTAGGTTATTTAGGTTTAAGTAGTTCTAAGTTCTAGGGGACTGATGACCTCAGACTTAAAGTCCCATAGTGCTCAGAGCCATTTTGTTTACACTTACAAGGGAACCTCCCCAACGCACCCCCCTCAGATTTAGTTATAAGTTGGCACAGTGGATAGGCCTTGAAAAACTGAACACAGATCAATCGAGAAAACAGGAAGAAGTTGTGTGGAACTATGAAAAAAATAAGCAAAATATACAAACTGAGTAGTCCATGTGCAACATAAGCAACATCAAGGAGAGTGTGAGCTCAGGAGCGCCGTTGTCCCTCGTGGTTAGCGTGAGCAGCTGAGGAACGAGAGGTCCTAGGTTCAAGTCTTCCCTCGAGTGAAAAATTTAATTTTTATTTTCAAACAATTATTATCTGTCCGTCCGTCCGCCCGATGCGAGGTAACTGCGCCTTAGTATGGGGACGCTACACCTAAACAAACATCGAAACACACTATTTGGGAGTGGTTATCACATCCACAAGAAAACCCAAATTGGGCAAGGTAGAAGAATCTTTTTACCCATTCGCCAAGTGTACAAGTTAGGTGGGTCGACAACATATTCCTGTCATGTGACGCACATGCCTTCACTAGTGTCGTATAGATTATATCAGACGTGTTTTCCTGTGGAGGAATCGGTTGACCTATGACCTTGCGATCAGATGTTTTCGGTTCCCATTGGAGAGGCACGTCCTTTCGTCTACTAATCGCACGGTTTTGCGGTGCGGTCGCAAAACACAGACACTAAACTTATTACAGTGAACAGAGACGTCAATGAACGAACGGACAGATCATAACTTTGCGAAAAATAAAGAAAGTAAACTTTTCACTCGAGGGAAAACTTGAACCAAGGACCTCTCGTTCCGCAGCTGCTCACGCTAACCACGGGACCACGGCGCTAATGAGCTCACACTCTCCTTGATGTTGCTTATCTTGCGCATCGACTACTAAGTTTGTATATTTTGCTTATTTTTTCATAGTTCAACACAAATTCTTCCTGTTTTCTCGATTGATCTGTGTTCAGTTTTTCAAGGCCTATCCACTGTGCCAACTTATAACTAAATCTGAGGGGGGTGCGATGGGGAGGTTCCCTTGTTAGTAGTAAAGAAGTAATGAATTAAAACGTCGTGCTTGATCGGGAGTTTTACTGCATGAACAGCGAAAAAAGTAGTAAGCGAGAAAAATTCTCGTAAAGATTTGAAATGATGCGTAAAGTTTGTTTCAATTGTGATCTCATTATCAAATATTGCGTGAATGTAGTCTGGTTATTTGTACGACGTGAGCTACGCTGCGTTTTCACCCCCATCGCTTTGAGAGGTAGGTGTTTTTTAATCCCAGAGTGGTTCTGTCCAGATAGTGACTTTATTTTTATTTTTGTAATGCGTGAGCATCAAGATGGTGCACACTGGAACTTTGCTGCCTGTGCGCATCAGAATGCCATCAAACCGCACAAGCGATGTGTTATTAGGCTGTGCGAAGTGTGTCTGCCCTCTCTCTAGTATATCGCAACCGAGTGAACTCCACGTGGAAAAGGCACTACTAGGAACTAAATAAGGAAGAAATAGCTTTGTCCGAATCCGTGAGGACGCTCATCCAGAAAAGAGCGAAAGCAGCCAGGAGCTCGGACGCTTGAGCGGCCCCGCGGAACGGCGACCGTCGACCGCAGAGTCGTTCCATGCCGTGCCGTACCGTCGCTGGTGATGTGTCTCGCACGCGACCGGTCAACGCTCGCGCAGCTGCCTGGCGGAGCGAGCAGAACACCGTCACGCCACGCCACACCGTCTTGCTGCGCTCTGCAATCGATAGCAACAGGCGCCGCGGGGCACCGATCTCGTCCATCCGCGGACACTGGCTCTGCGCTTGGACTCGGCCGGCCGGGCGAGCTAGCTGCCACTACTTCAGAGCTTTCTGTGTGCCGCCGGCGATGTCCTGACAGGTGAAACAGGAAAACTATATAAGCAACGTTCGTGAAACAGATACAGGGTTATTCATATATACCTGTTCTTCCGGAATTTCGGAAGATGGCTGCGCGAAAAGTAAACAGTGTGGATTCGTAATACGCACCGTGGCATAGCTGCACCAGGGGGGCACTCGTGTCCGAACATGTCGACAAATCATCCGCTCCGTAATGTCGCAACCCAGTGAAGAGATTTCCAAAGCGGGCGCCTACCCGGCAATTCCGTGTCACAGACTTCAATGAATTGCATGCACACATTGATGTTTTCCGCGTCGCTAACGGTGGCCATTTTTGAGCAACTATAATGTGAGTTGAAAACAAGGAGAGATGTGTATCCACTGATAATGTGCGTCTGTCTTCTGTAGGTCTTGTAATTTCCGTTCTGTCGTCTTCGGAGATCCAAAATGTACCGTACTTACCAACAACTCTACATAAATAGATAAACCACCATTTCCTTTTAAAAATTCTGATTCCTTACCAATACTCGTTCATCGTGACTAGATGGGATTGTAGATGGTACTGTTTGTGGAAAATTTGGGTAATCAGAAAATTCAGAAAAAGATAGAATAACCGATTAAATGCCATAAACACATACGTTATGTTTATTTACACGTAAACAAATTTTTACATTATTCTTATAGTAATTTTGATCAGGTATTGGAAAAAGGTTCCGTACGGTCCAATCATCTGTAACTTTCTTTCTCTTGAGGCAATACGAATATGTGTGTCGTTTACACGCAGCACGATTACGCAGGTGCCTCACCAGCATTAGTTGTCTAGCAGCGTTGTTCCCTGTGTATGTGTCGTGAAATGAAATGATCGTATGGCATTGATGGTCGTGAGTCCCAACCTGGGGAAGTTCGGCCTCCGAGGTGCAAGTGTTTTTAGTTGACGCCACATTGGGCGACTTGCGTGTCGATAGTGAAGGAAATAATGACGCGGCGACTTCCCAGCTAAGGGGCGAACTGCATGTAAGTATCGTAATATCTATAGACTGAGCGTCAACAGACTTCGTCACTTCGGTAGCTGACGTAGTCCATGTCGAACTTTTCACCTTCTTAACCAACCCTGACTGGCTGTGGAGTTAGGTTCACGATTAGAAAGATTCTTGTTTAAACTTACCACTTTTTCCTGCAATATCGGTCCTGAAGTCGGGACGCGACTCTCTCTCTTTACATTAAACCCATAAAAGTGTTTCATCTAGCAATTCATTCTTTACTTTTTTGGTTTTACAGCGACTCTCCAAACTATTGCTTATCATTTTGAAACAATTTCTTCATTTTATTTCCTGTTAGGTATCCAAGCACCATTGAAATTCGAACACCAAATTCAGTAGCAATGTTTTAGTCCTTCATCGCCGGCTGGTGTGACCGTGCGGTTCTAGGCGCTTCAGTCTGTAACCGTGTGACCGCTACGGTCGCAGGTTCGAATCCTGCCTCGGGCATGGATGTGTGTGATGTCCTTAGGTTAGTTAGGTTTAAGTAGTTCTAAGTTCTAGGGGACTGATGACCATAGGTGTTAAGTCACATAGTGCTCAGAGCCATTTGAACCATTTTTTGAGTCCTTCACCCGTCGACATCTCTGTGATATTATTTTACACTCATTTTTAACTTGTTAAGAGACCGTGCCAGGACCCCCGTGTCAGTACCCGTGTATGACGGTTAACTGAATTCAAATTTAATGTTTGTCGTCATCGATTGTTGCAACCATTACTTCCAGCGTATCAAATGCTGTGCAGTTATTGTACTATAAAAAATCCTGTTTAATTGGAGATCCGGATTAATGAGGACAAGGTAGACGAGAATCCACTGTAATTTGATGTCATGGAAACACATAGCATAACTCTGATATGATATGAAGCACACCCTCTTTTAACTCTCGGTTTTTGTAAATTATTTACCGAGTTCTTCACCACCCTCAGTCACAACATTTACAACTTTGTTTAATAATTAGGTACTGAGCATTGACGAGATCATTTTTAACCCCTCCGAAGGATCCTTCTTAACGAACTTGTAACTCAAATTAAATCTGGTAAAATATACTCTTATTTTATCAGGAACAAACTATTTAATTCCCTGATTGATAATTCCTGTTGTTTTATCGATTCTCGCTTGAATCCCATTAATATTTTCACCTTATGACACTGCTTTTTTATTCGGAAGTTGGCCTATGTGACAGTGACAGTACAGGAAACACATAGCATTAAAAAGTTTTCAGTTTTTCTAAAGCCACGTGATTTCACGATCGGTAACCTGATGACGCCCATAAAGTTTTGAATGAATTATGATCTACGAACTGAAGACCAAGGCATTGTACTTGCCTTCATCGAAAGTAAAAAAACACTGTGCTTATGCGATTTAGCTACTTCTGCCCTCTGTCACAGGGTCACTGAGACTCGGCCAGCAGGATCAGTGACATGAGAAAACTTTCCGGTAAGGAAACTGGTAAACAACATGCCTACAATAGATAATGTGTTAATTTGTGAAGTTGATTTTTCTTTTTTCCTAGATATTTCTCCTTTGAAGATCCATGTTTGCCGCCCTTTTTGTTTTCCGCAGAGCTCGTTTTTACATGAGACGAACCAAACTGCGGCATAGCCCGGGAAAAGTATTTAAAATTTTAAAAATTGCCGTATACGATCCACCCTACTGTGGTGTCATGTCCTGTCTTTATTATTCCTCTGCGTTAGTGTTCATAGTCCCACATGTTAACCATAGTCAGCCGTAAATCGAGAATTATAATGATAAATTCAGTTACACACTCTTCGCTTGTGGGCTGTAGCGTCCTAATTTGGTAATCTGACGGTAGTGATTCGCAACATAAACTCCACAAGATAAAGACAAGCATCACAGTGATGTTGCTTCATCGCGGATATGTACAGACTATGTACATCCTTGTCTTCTGATTCCAATGTCAAAAGGGATGATCGTAGGAGCTATTTCACTATACTAATGTCCATTGTTCATCGAACCTTTCTGTATGCATTGTGACCTTTCGATGCTGACTGATACGTCACATACAGAATGTACAGATATGCAAAATTCTCTTGTAGCTTTTTTTCATTCGCTAGGGCTTACTCAACAATTCACGTCAAAGTGTTTTGTTTAGAGGTACAATATTGATAAACTGCTTTGGGCTGGAACAGGCAGCTAGCCGGCCCGAGTGGCCGTGCGTTTCTAGGCGCTACAGTCTGGAACCGCGAGGCCGCTACGGTCGCGGGTTCGAATCCTGCCTCGGGCATGGATGTGTATGATGTCCTTAGGTTAGTTAGGTTCAAGTAGTTCTAGGTTCTAGGGGACTGATGACCACAGAAGTTGAGTCCCATAGTGCTCAGAGCCATTTGAACCATTTTTGAACAGGCAGCTGCGCTTGGACGCCAGAACGAACAAACATCCTTGGAAGAGACTGCCTGGTTCATATTGACAATACACGGCAGATAAACTGATAAGCAAAACATTGAGCACTGCCTACCGCGAGATTGAATGCCGCCTGGTGGCATTAGAGATACTTGGCGTGGTAAGGCATTTATATAACTGGAGCAGAGGCGAATGGGGAATTATTTTAACAACGATATGGGCCGCAAATGGTGAAACCCACGGACAACAAGCGACTTTGATAAAAGCGACCGATTATTGTGGGCCAGCGCCAGTGGAACAGCCTCTTGGAAACGGCGTAGTTGGTCGGCTGTTCGCACGCTACTGTCAAGAGCATCTGTAGAAAGTGTTTGGTGGACGGTGAAACCACAAGTAGGCGTCAGAGTGGTGGACGTCGACACCTCATCACAGAAAGTGAAAGTCGAAGGATTGTCACCTCACCCCCCCCCCTCACCCCTTTAGAAGCGAACATTTAGTTTTATAAAAGTTGCCTATAATACAAATAAAATGTGAATAAATAAGCAACAATAAAACTTTCAGATAAATAGATTCTCAGTGATAAAACTAAATTAATTTATTTAGTAAATGGCAAATTTAAAGATAATAAGAAAAAATTGGAAAAATATAACACCCTTGTCAACACACACACACACACACACACACACACACACACACACACACACACACGCGCGCGCGCGCGTATGTGAAACTAGTATCCGGACAAATGTATTGTTTCCGTCCCGTATAAAAATGAAATTTTCGGCATGTTCTTGGAATTGTGTAGTGTGTGAAAGAGCGAGATGGTTCTATTAATTGCACCTGGGAGACGTATGTTGGCAACCAACGAGTAGTGCCAAGGAAAACTTCGTTTCTATGCGTAGGTTAAAATTTGCACGTTTCTGTCTTCATTCTTGTGGAACATAATAGTCTTCTTAAATCTTATGAATCCTTTTAAAATATACTGTATGTTAAAGTAAGTACTTGAGAAATTTGTTAACACTGAATATTGGTTTAAGTGTTACGAAGCCAGTAACGAACCATTTACATACGTTTCGTTTGTTCCCCTCTAAAATATTAATTTCAAGTAAAAGCCAGGAACACATTAATTACAAATTGTTGCTGAGTGAGGGGAGAAGGTCGATAAGCGGAGAAAACGTCTTTTATTAGCGGTTTGTGGAAAAAATTGTTTTGTGTAACCGCCAAAGAACGTTCGCGCTGCCAACCATCTTAGAGTTACGGACATTGCAGTATCCGGATAACTGATGATGTGTATGCGGTGGAGGTGCGGAACAATGGCCAAAAAACATGGAGTGCAGAAGCAGGAAAATAATAAAATGATTTGGTCACTCATTGCATTCTAGACATTCTAGGCTGTCTTTATATTTGCGGCAGGCCTGGGTATTATTAACATTTATTTAAAGACAAGAAGTTATTTCAACGAGGCGGAGTGTGTAAAATTTAATTTCAAGAATATACTCACGGACAGCAGGTGGCAGCACTAGCAATGGAGGGTATATAAAGCGTGTCCGGCTGACGCGGAAACAGAGCATTCGTTACCGTAATGCGGAAACGGAGCGATTTAGCTGACATCCGAAGGAGCGTGATCATTGGCTTTCGGGCCAAGGTTGGTAGCATTTCCTAAACGGCTAAGTTTGTAAACTGTTCACGTACCGCCGCGGGTAAAGTATACCATGGGTAAGTATACCGTGCTGGGCAACATGGCGCTATCCGAAGCTGGCGTCCAGCCAGTTGTGGTGTACCACTGACCATAGATGACTGGGGTGAACGACGGCTGCGGAGCTGTGTGCGGGCGAATAGACGTGCATCTGTTGAGAAACTGACCGCCCAGATGAACCAAGGGGCTACCAACAGTGTCTCCTCAACAACCGTTCAGCGGACGCATAGTTCATGCGCTCATGCTGACTGCTGTTCATTGGGGACGAAAGCTAGAATTTTCACACCAGTACCGGAACTGGCATTGAGTTTCGACAGGTGTCCTTTTAAAATGAATCGCTTTATATGCTTTATCGGGCAGTTGGCTGTTGGGTCGTCGGTAGGGTCAGGCCGGAGGAGGGAGCGTTGTGGTCTGGCGAAAATTTTCGTGGCATTGCCTGGGTGATCTCGTGATACTGTATAACACTCTAGCTTGAAATATGCTAATGTTACCCTCTGAGAGGATTTCGAAGATTGACCGCTCGTGTGTGTAATGGACAAAGATATCGGACTATAATTTTGAATTTTGTGAAATTAATAGGAAAACCAAATGGACTTTAACCTTGGGAGTTAATGAAAGTGGTAAAATCATAAATGAATGAAAAACATGAGCGGTCGCCAGCCCAATTAGGCACTTAAATTTGGAAATGTATGTTTAGGAAGATTGAATACTGGTTATTGAAGTCACTTTCGTTGATATTTCCCATTGAATAACAACCAGTATACAAACTGACACAGTGAACTCTGAACTGTGTGTAGCAGCAGTTACCAATAACGCACACACCAGTAAATTATAGGTAGTAATTTTGCACCAATCTCATACTAATGACAGCTACACTCAAGAGCATTACTTAATCAAATACTGAAATGATACTGCATGTAGTGCAGAACAAAATTTGGTCATGAGGGGCTTTTTTCTTAACTGGCAAAGAAATAAATAAAGATGAATAATATCATACATACACTGATTAAACTCCTCTACGTATATCATTGTCCTTAGCAACAGTAATAGTTCAGTTTTTTTCCTAATTGGTGGAGAATATGATGGGCGACCCATAAACTACTGTAATTTCACTAGTCAACGCTGTTTGATTACTACAGTAGAAAAGACTAATTCAAAAAGCTAATCATTCACTTCGCTTGAAATAGTTCATAATTTACTTTGCAAGACAATAAAATACAACACTAGGCTTAATTAACTTCAAAAAAGGAACCATTCGTGATAGAAATCAAAACCGCACTATTTCTGAAAATGAGCATAACTTTTTTGCCATTTCATCACCTTTGAAGCTGGTATTGTAGACAGGATTATTTACACGGTCTTGCATTGTAACCCTACAAAACTATATTTTGTAATAAACTAACGATACTTTACCAAAACCCTATCCAGCTTCACTTTTGTGCTGTTAGCTTTAATTTTTACTACTCCTTTTACATTAGACAAAAAATTACTGTTAAACGATTGAATGCAAGAATTGTTCATTTAAATCAGGATACTCGGTTTTAGTAGCACTTAGGTGAGGACCCTGCATAGGTTCGTGATCAGGTTAGAAAGTATGGTTCCGGACACGAATTTATGTTTTTGTGATTATTATTAAAACAACGCATAAATTAACTGGTCCATGCCCATATACATTACTGAATGTATGAAGTTAGCGAAGCAGTGGCGAAGACTGATGGCAAGCGACATGGCGGCTAGCTGTACTCACGGGTCTTCAGGTTCAAATGCCCTATAAAATCTCTTATTGGCGCCGGATTTTCAACATATTAGAGCCATTCCTTTATGCCGAGAATACCAAATAATAGCCATATCCGCATCCGAGGCAAATCCTTTGTAAAGCAGCTTCCAATTGCCTCTCTTAGCACTGTCGAAGTGTACCGTGCTACGGGTAGGCACATACTGCGTGCCGTTCACACAAAGGGGCCGCTCAGTTCGACCGTCAAAACCACCTTTTACATCGTGCCATTTCACTTCCGTTGCGGGGGCCTTCTCTATAGCGTTTACATGTTACAAATACAAGTGCCCTAAGCATAACCAGCTTTCAACAAACTTTTTTGTTTTGAACTTACACATATTATAATAATTCATCATTTTAATATATCATTTTTCTTTTTTCATATATGCGTGCATTACAAAACTCTAATTTTCTTGCCACAGGTCAAGGAGTTTAAATAACACAGAATACACACTTCACAAGTGCAGATACGCAGTTACATAATATAAACGTACTTCTAGTCGATATAAGTGTTACAACTGGAAGGCACAATCGATCAACACAAGTATGCAACTATCCTTGGGGGCCACGTACACTGTTGCTCGGCACGGTGGCAACTACCAGCCGGCCACGTCTCTCACAACTTGCAGTGTACATGTGTTGTTCGAAGAGCACCAGGTTGAGTTTACCTTACTCGCCGGACACCGAACTCCCCGGATTTAAACCCGATCGATAACTGTGGGGACCATTTGATCGGGCTGTTCGCGCCAAGTATCCAAACCGTGAAACCTAACGCAGCTGGCAAGACATGGCTCCACGTCCCTGCCAGTAACTTCCAGAACCTTCCTTCACGTCTCAACAGTGGTCCACGCTTCAAAAGGTGGCTACTCAGGCTTATGAAGGGCGGTCACATCAGTGTGGCTGGACGGTGAATAATTTGTTGTTGATCCAGTAGTCAACCGTTTCCTTTAAAAAATGAACTGAAGTGAAAGTGAGGCTGTTTTATTTTCAGTTAATTGGCAGCGTGTCTAGTTTTTTTTAGTTGCGGCGTGGAACAGTCGTTTATTTATTCCTTGTTTTGTCATTTAGTCAATTTAATACTCTCTGGCAGTTGTCGGCGCCCAGCGTCGCGGAAGACACCTGTCAGATGCAAATTTTAGGGCCCCATTTATGATATTTGTATTGAAATACGGCTAGCTTTTTCTGAAGTATTTGTATGAAGCGTAGTTTCTGATTGTGCGGAAGCGAAATGTGAACCATAAGCAGTTGAGACAAAAAGATAAAGGGAGCTTTCGAGTTGTGGTGGTACAGAAGAAAGCTGAAAATTACATGGGTAGATCAAATAACTAATGAGGTGGTGGTACTGAATTGAATTGGGGGAAAATAAATTTGTGGCAAAACTCGGGTAAAACGAGGGATCGGTTGATAGGGACGCATCATGGGGATCGAGGGATTTGATACTGGAAGGATATGGGGGGGGGGGGGGGGGGTAAAATTGCAGAGGGCGACGAAGCCGGTTTTAATGGATGCAGGATGGGTAGTTCCGCAGAGATGGAGAGTCTTGTGCACGATACACTAGCAGGAAAATTTTATCAAACAAATTTTCGGACTGAAGAGATCAACAGGCATGATGCATTATTTGTAAGATGACATCAGCACAATCCTGAAGTCGAAAGCGTATCGCGGCGAGATATATACAGGGCTATTACAAATGATTGAAGCGATTTCATGAATTCACTGTAGCTCCATTCATTGACATATGGTCACGACACGTAGAAAAACTCATAAAGTTTTGTTCGGCTGAAGCCGTACTTCAGGTTTCTGCCGCCAGAGCGCTCGAGAGCGCAGTGAGACAAAATGGCGACAGGAGCCGAGAAAGCGTATGTCGTGCTTGAAATGCACTCACATCAGTCAGTCATAACAGTGCAACGACACTTCAGGACGAAGTTCAACAAATATCCACCAACTGCTAACTCCATTCGGCGATGGTATGCGCAGTTTAAAGCTTCTGGATGCCTCTGTAAGGGGAAATCAACGGGTCGGCCTGCAGTGAGCGAAGAAACGGTTGAACGCGTGCGGGCAACGCGTAGCCCGCGGAAGTCGACGAATAAAGCAAGCAGGGAGATAAACGTACCACAGCCGACGGTTTGGAAAATCTTACGGAAAAGGCTAAAGCAGAAGCCTTACCGTTTACAATTGCTACAAGCCGTGAGACCCGATGACAAAGTCAAACGCTTTGAATTTTCGGCGCGGTTGCAACAGCTCATGGAAGAGGATGCGTTCAGTGCGAAACTTGTTTTCAGTGATGAAGCAACATTTTTTCTTAATGGTGAAGTGAACAGACACAATGTGCGAATCTGGGCGGTAGAGAATCCTCACGCATTCATGCAGCAAATTCTCAATTCACCAAAAGTTAACGTGTTTTGTACAATCTCACGGTTTAAAGTTTACGGCTCCTTCTTCTTCTGCGAAAAAAACGTTACAGGACACGTGTATCTGGACATGCTGGAAAATTGGCTCATGCCACAACTGGAGACCGACAGCGCCGACTTCATCTTTCAACAGGATGGTGCTCCACCGCACTTCCACCATGATGTTCGGCATTTCTTAAAAAGGAGATTGGAAAACCGATGGATCGGTCGTGGTGGAGATCATGATCAGCAATTCATGTCATGGCCTCCACGCTCTCCCGACTTAAGCCCATGCGTTTTCTTTCTGTGGGGTTATGTGAAAGATTCAGTGTTTAAACCTCCTCTACCAAGAAACGTGCCAGAACTGCGAGCTCGCATCAACGATGCTTTCGAACTCATTGATGGGGACATGCTGCGCCGAGTGTGGGAGCAACTTGATTATCGGCTTGATGTCTGCCGAATCACTAAAGGGGCACATATCGAACATTTGTGAACGCCTAAAAAAACTTTTTGAGTTTTCGTATGCGTGTGCAAAGCATTGTGAAAATATCTCAAATAATAAAGTTATTGTAGAGCTGTGAAATCACTTCAATCATTTGTATTAACCCTGTGTATATATCTTGCTAGACTATTTCTAGTTGTGAGTGGAAGCACGCGAATATGCAAAATAGAAACGGAGGTATAATTCCAATCAGCCAAGATCGCTATTGAACAGCGTTTAATATGATGATCGGTTTCAGCAAACTACGTTGACATCATCAGATCTTCTGCAGTACATTTCACTGAATCTTGATCAGATGTACTGCAGAATATCTGATGATGGCAACGAAGTTTGCTGAGCCCGATCATCACAATAAATGCTATACAATAGCGTTCGTAACTGTTTGAAGTTGTACTTCTGTTTCTACATTAATCTAGATTGCCTCCTAACTTCATAATGTCAAGCATATACATGAATATACTTCCGAATTTTTTTTTTCTTCTGTTGTTGTGGAGGGTCAAGGGTGGCGGAAATAAAAGTTAAATTGCGTTTTACTAAACCGCTATCCACGAACCCAGTACCTGTTGCATTTTGCCACGGGGAACTATAATTCGATTTTCAGTGTTTCGCGTAATTTAAAATGCTGTCATAGGTTTAACATAATGAAACAGATCGAAGCTGAGCGTTTTGTCTTAAGGCTACTTAGCTAACGGCGCGCCTATGCCCGGACTGTGTTCGTCCAGTATTTGAGAATGTCAGCACTTAGCGATTTCTAACAAACTTGAAGCATAAATCAAAGTTTACGAGACTTTTTTTCGCTGACACCACGCACAAAATGATAAAAGGAAAAAAAAACTTCATAGCTTATTACACTTTCGCTGTCGATGCAGTTAGACTTCAGCATCAGCCATGACTTTTAATCCATTACTTCTGAACTACTAAGGTTCGCATCACACTTATAGGCATTGTTTACGTGTATCCCAGAAAGTACGTGAAAAATTATATCATTCTGCAACACATAGTTCATAGATATGACGCCGTAAACACCGAGATAGGTGGAAAACTAGCAGGTGCTTAAATTGGAGCGCAAATTACTCAGACTGTATTCATCGGTGTTTCATAATGAGAGCACTTAGCTGCTTCCAAGAAACATCAAGCATAATTTGAAAACTTCCGTGAACTTTTACTTGTCTACATGCTTAAGAGTCATGTATTTAACACATTAATTCATCTGTAATCAGGTATTTGAAACTGCTTCATATGTGGGAGTTAGATTATTTAAAGAATGGTGGATTTACTGGTAACCACTTGGCAGTTTAAATCTTGTTTTGTATGTATAAGCAGTGAAATTCTCAAGCGATCGGCGAGGGGCGATTCCACTCGCTGCACATGCCAGTCACGGAGAGAAACCCTTCTCCGTCCTCCCGCTTGCCGCGGCTCCCCTCGGAGCGTGGGAGGGTATCGCGTTCCGCTCAAGTCGATGGCGATCCGCGTTCGCCGAGTCGGCGCCGCCCACACCGAACGACCCTGCGGGTCCGCCGTAAACTGAGACTTGTCCGCCGTGTCGCGGCGCCTAGCTCAAGTCCGACGTTAAGTATTCATTCGCGCCTTCAAGGGCCGTGCATGCAGAAGTTTAGTCCGTCGCAAACTGCAACAACTTTGCGTTCCTTCAAGCGTTTTCCATGTGCTAAGCAAGCAGTCTAACGCACCATAAAGTATGCGTCGTTATAAGACTCCTAAAATTAAAACTAAAATGCATATTAGAAACCAAGAGCGCCCCCCCCCCCCCCCCCCCACACACACACACACAGAAAATGAAATTTAACGAAACGGGCCTAGGTCAGAACAGTTACTGTTTAATATGTACAGTAGCAGATGTTGTAATTTGAAAGTGCTGACAACAAATGAAAATGTGAACCTATTTCAGGCCACTAATGATGCCTTAATAACTAAGGCTAAGCGCATCTGTTAAAATAGAAATTGCCTTTATTCAGCCAGTAACAAACAAGTGCTAGTCCCGATGAGTTGTTTGTATGGTTTCAAGTTTCCTTGGAGCTATTTCGTGAATTTTCGGAAACAGTGACGGAAATAGAATAAAGATTAATATTGTAGGCAATCAGTGCAAGCCTCTTAGACTCTCTGCAGATGTGCTGTCATTTATCGTATAGTAATCAAAGATAGAAATGAGTCGCAAAACGATTTAAACATGATGTTGCATGGCGAAGAAATTGGCAATCGACCATAAACTATAAAAAGCGAGCTCCTCCAAGTGAGTAGTAATAAAATTCCGTTGAATTTCTGGTGTACGATAAATAACACAGTTTTAAGAGGTTGTCAATTTATGTAAATACGTAAGGATTGCAATTATGAATAATTTAAATTGAAACGATCACATAAAAAATGTTTTGAGGAAGACCAGCCAAACACTGCTGTTTTTTTACACAACACTTGGAAGATGCAACAGATCTACTTAAAGAGACTGCCTACGCGACGCTTGTCCGTCCTCTTCTGCAGTATTGCTACGCAATATGGGATCCGTTCTAGGTAGGACTTCGAAGAAATTCAAAGAGGAGCACGAAATTTGTCACGAACTTTCTCCTCCTAATGCCAAATTATTTGGTTGATCCGTACCTACATAGGGAGAAACGACCACGAATAAAATAAGAGAAATAGAGCTCACACGGAAGGATATACATCTTCAGATTCCCACGTTCTGTCAAGATTGGAAGGGTCGAGAAATAGTCTGGTTGTGGCTGTATGAACGCTCTGCCAAACACTTAAATATGGAATACGCAGCAATCGTGTAGGTGTAGATGTAAAGCATTAGAAAATATAGGAATCCCAACGCACTTAGCTCCTCAGTCCCTGTACATAAATCAGTCTTGGAACATAATAATCAAGGAAAGGGATGTTCAATTTCATCCACATTTTTAATGTCCATATTGACACAGACATAAAAAAGAATTAAAATAGTAAGTATAGTATTGCATGGTTGGCTGGAAGACATTGAGTGAAAGTTTCAGTCGCCTAAAAGGTCTTTCTTCCTTCACGCACAATTGCACATTACCATCGCTGCTATGGTGTGTGTGTGTGTGTGTGTGTGTGTGTGTGTGTGTGTGTGTGTGTGTGTAGTGATGAGCGATGGGAGAGGGTGACACCACGTCTCGAGTAGCATCGTGGGACCGCCGGCCGACTTAATACTGGCAGTGAAAATTTCACCATCAGAGTTTGAATCGAGTATCTCTTGAGTCGAGGATCACCTCAGGGGAGTGCATTAGCAACCTCTGATAGTGTAATAGGTGATTGAAACAGTAAGCGATATTTTTCTTAACAATGTAAATCTTACAACTTCCTTGACAAAATGGTCATAATAGACATTTGCTGAAAATGAAATACAGATAGCAGCACAGTGAAAAATGGACAAATAGGCCATCATCATCATCTTGGACAGTTTCCAGCCTCTGGCCGGGTCTGTTTGGAACAGAAGCCTCTCTATCGTCTTCTGTCGTGCCACAATCTCTCCGTCTTCACCTTTGTCCTGTCTTCGCCTTTCTTATGGACGCATTCCTCCACTCCTTTCAGCCATCTGTTTCTCGGTCTTTCTGTTGGTCTCTTTCCTTCCAGTTTCATCTCGTGTATCCTTCTGGGTATCCTCTTCTCCATTCGCTTAACATGCCCATACAATCTCAGCCTTGATTTCTCTACCGCCTTCTGTAATGGTTTCACCTTTATCAACTCTCTGATTCTCTCATTTCTTAACATGTCTATCGCTGTCACTCCAATACTGTTCCTCAAGAATTTCATCCCACTAGCTTGTACTTTTTTTTTTTTTTTTTTTTTTCTTTTCCTTTCATAACCCAGTTTCGGATGCATATGACCGGATCGGGACATAGTATGACCGGTATATAACCTTTTTACTGATGTGGGGTACATCCTTGCTCCATATCAGGCTTCTGACACACTTCCGAAATCCTTCTGCTTTTCTGCCCCGCTCATTTATTTCTCTGTCGTTTTTTCCACCTTCCTGTATCAGGCTTTCTAGGTACTTGAAGCTCTCCAGTCTCCTCAACCGTTCCTCACCAATTGTTATTCCAGTTCTCCCTCTCTCCTTCGCTCTTGTTGTGATAATCATCTCACTCTTACTTATACTAAATTTCATCCCATATTCTTGTACTGTTCGTCCCTGTACGTCCAACTGCTCTTGTACTTCCTCCTTATTCCCCCAAATCATCAGATCATCTGCAACCATCATAACATTCATCTTTCCTTCAACAATTACTTATGCTAACTTCCCTTATCCTGCAAATAATCTGTTTTGCTACTCCTCTATTCTCCAGGGGTTTCCACACTTTGCTTCTACGTATGCTGTCATACGCTTTTTCAATGTCCAGGAAGGTCATTAGTAGATCTATTCCATATTCATAATGCTGTTCCTGTAGTTCTCTTACAGCAAAAATTAGATCCACCGGAGACCTTCCTGTTCTGAAGCCATGTTGCACTTCTCTCATCTCCCCTCCTAATTTTGCCCGAATTTGTGATTCCAATTTTTTTTTAAAAATCTTTTGCACAATGACACATCAGCGGATAGTTCTTGCACTCTTTTCTATTTTCCTTCTTAAAGATCGGGGCAGTTATTTCCTTCTTCTAGTCTTCTGGGATCATCTTCTGTCTCCACACAATTGCCATTATTCGATATAGTCATTGTATCCCCACCTCTCATGTTGCTCTCACCATCTCTACACTTAGCTCATCAAGACCTGGTGACTTCCCTACCTTCATCTTGCCCAATGCCTCTTCCACTTCTCCCCATGTAAGGTCTTTTTCTGTTTGCTGTTCCTCCTCGCTTTTGTCTCCTCGGCTTGTTCCTCTTCATCCATGTCTCCATTCGGGTTCATGACTTCTTCAAAATACTCCTTCCACATATTCTTGAGTTCCTCCTTATTCTCTACATCTTGGCTACTTTTGTTCACCATTCGGGCATAATCTGTCGTACCGTTCTTCCTCTTACTTTTAATCATCCATTATAACACCTTTTTTGTATCTTCACTATCCTGCATTATTCTGGTCCACTGTTCCATCCACTTTCTTCTCTCCTCCGCCACCCCTGTTTCTGCTTCTTTCTTTCTTGCTTGATACTCACCTCTTATCTCTACTGTTCTCTTCTGGAATCATACCCTAAATGCTCTATTCTTGTTCTGTACTACATCCTTTATCATTCCACGAGCGTGTTTCTTTTCATGTCTTTTTGTTGCTTGTCCTCCGACAGATGGAATTCGCCGCACTTACTAATGTTCCATTGAATCTACCCCATTCCTCTTCAACAATTTTTAGTTCATCCTTTGGGATGCGTTCCTTTACTACTCGTAGGTACTGTAGCCTGCATTTTTCCTCCTTCAACTTCCATACCCTTATACGCCTTCCCTGGTTTTCTGTCTCTTTATTACCCTTAGTCCCACTCAGGTTGATTATCAGAAAACGGTGGTCGCTTTCCAAGGCCTCTCATGGTATTACCTTAATGTCAATGATGATCCTATTCAACTAACTATCGTACAGGAAGTAGTCAGCTGTCGACTTTCTCTTTAAGTCTTGACTGTACCAGATAATTTTGTGCCTCTTTCTTTTCCTGAACCAAGAGGTCCCAAAGAGCAAGCTATTCCTTCGACAGAAGTCCAATTGTCTATCAGCTTCCCCATTTCGGCAGCCCCAACCCTCTGGTCCAAGCACACTTACGCTGCCTTGTCTTTCTCTTCCAGCGTGTGCGTTTAAATCCACAACTAGCATCACATTCTTCCTTCCCATCTGATTCTGCATTTCCTCTCCAAACTCTTGTTGCTTCTCTTCAGAAGTGCAACCCACCTGTGGCGCATGCACTTGTATTGCCTCTATGGTCTTCCGCTTGAGTGCTGTTTTGATCTTCATCATCCTATTACTTATTCCCTTCACTTCCTCTTTTAATCCATCTCTTACTACTAGTCCCACTCCATTTCTCCTTCCCTCCTCATTTCACTCCAGTACAGTCGGTAGCCTTTTCTCAGCTCCATCTCGTTTCAGCAAACCCCAATAGGTCTAACTTCCTTCTTTCCATAATATTTATTATCTCCTCCAGTCAGTGTTTGCATATTTAATGTTCAAAATCTTAGTCCTTGTTTATAGCCCGTTCGTTGTCGATTAAATCCGTCCTTTCCGGGGTCCACTCTATTTTTGAAAGCAAAAATAATAATCGACTACTGGCTTGCTGGGCCTATCGTAGCTTCACCAGAGCCCCGTTAGCCGTCACTTTACAGGGTTCCTGTAGAACCTTCACATCTACCGTAGCGGTTCCGGGGCACACACAAGTCTCCACTGTACCGTACTCCTACAGGCAATCCCCTACTTCATGCCGTTGCCCATCTCCCACGACTTGGACGAGGGGTTGGACTTCTGGGAGATCAAATAAGTTAATTTAAATGTCTGACGTAGCATTTTAGTTATGCAGAATCAGATGGTAAGGTGCGGGCTCGAAAGACTTAGGCATGTTTGTGACACAGTGCGACGAACATTAAAAAGTAAAGTTCAAAAGAAAGCGCAATCCCTGCTACACGAAGTAATTGCTGTTCCGTCGTAGTGCGGACGCGAAAGCTGGACTCTTTAAACTTCTGACCAAATGAGACAAATTCAGTCGCCTGAATTGACAGTTCCCCACCATGTAGCGGTATAGTCGCTCCTGGCTCATAAGAAGAATACTTATAATAAAATTATCAGATTGAATATAATGTTCAGTTACAGGCGATTTAAAAAAAAATACCAAATGAAGGGATCATCCCCAAGATGGAGTCATAGGACCCTTCATCCATTCGGATAATTTGTCGTGTGCAACAAAGAACCTACTTCCTGTAGGTAATCTCTCGGATGGGGCGCCAGAGGTGTGTTAACAGATTGTCTTGTCCCCATGGGTATAGTATCTGCTTTAAAAGAAGAGTTCATCAAATCTAAGCCTTCCATTTGCCCAACATTATACCGCGTGCCCCCCCCCCCTATCTCTCTCTCTCTCTCTCTCTCTCTCTCACACACACACACACACACACACACACACACACACACACCTAAAACTTGTGAAGGTGTGTGTGTGTGTGTGTGTGTGTGTGTGTGTGTGTTTGTTTGTTTCAGCAACAATAATTCTGAAGTTGAAAGATAACAGAGACTACTTGTCTTGGCACACTGTGTCGGTTCAGTGTCATCTTGAAAGGCTGCATCATTTCTAGGTAGCAGCATCTGTATTGTACGATGCACAGTGTTTGTAATATGTTAAAAGTGGCAATAAATCAGCCTTTAAGACGATACTACAGCCAACTAAACCTTCACGTATTCTACCTTAGGCTGTGTTTCACTCTTGATAGGTTTCATCAAAATCGAGCAACTCTTTGATATCCGACCTTATCTATTCTGCTTGTCAAAACACACCACAACCGTGCTTCCCGAACATGGTCCGTTCGTTACACGCAACACTGTTCGTTCGTCCATAGAGCGCATCGAGTTTTCATGGTGTGTTGACATTCCTCTATGTTGCATGTAGTCCAGCATTGTCAGGCGCACGCCGGTCTAAGTAAGTTGCCTGACAATACCATTGGCACGTTGAGTAATTGATCTCAGAATCCGCCACAGGCCAGCCCCGACGGGGAAGAATGTACGGCAGTTTGTGGCATGTTTACTGTGGCGTTTGAGTTTGTCGTGGTGTCTCGTGTTCAACACCGCGACTAGTTGAGCGGTATTGTGCTGTTTAACACATTGTTGTTAAGCCGGAGGGAGCGGATTGCAATTCAGTATTCCGCCATCCATACGAAATCATCTAGGCGGGGTAAGAGCAACTGCAAAATCAAGCCGGGTTTCCTTCCTTCATTATTCTTGTCCATCTGAGCTATTGCTGTGCCATTAAATGATCTCGACGGGGATGGGAAGTTCAGCTCTAAGCTTCCTTACTTTTTCAGTTTCACCCATTCTACATTTACATATTTACTTCCCAAGCCACTACACGGTGCATAGCGATGGGTGCGCCACAGTATTGACGTCACAGTATTTACGATTAATTATTGTTTTATTCTGTTCACGTACTGAGCAAAGGCAATGAAAGTATGCCTCCACACGCGCGCTAACCTTCTTCTCGGGAAACCTATGTGAGATAGACTGCGGCAACAGAATTATCGCACACTCTTCCTTGAACACTGGTTCTCCAAATTTATCGAAAGTCGTTTCGCGATAACAACGTCGCTTTTGTTCCAAAAAAATGCATTTTAACTACCCCGAGCATCTGCGTTAACACTGTGGTGTTCTCCTTAGCGATATCACTGTAACAGTGTTAAAGAATTGGTTGTGCTACCGTTTTGCGTGCAATTTCCCTTACAGAATCACTACACATTCCCAGAACGCTTCCAACACATCTAAGTGTCCTACTGATATTGCTGCCATGTGTTCGTCCTATTTCATATCGCTCCTTAGTATTAAGAAGTCTTTCTGAATTTTTTTAAGATCGTCCGTTGGCGATAGTTTCCTGTAAACAACGTCGTCAGGTGATAGTGCTGATGATCCTGTTTGGTAAATGGTTTGGTTACGTACACAATTTTTGAAAGAGACTGATCCAATTCCACAAGGTTATATCTTATGTAGGAATGAAAACATAAGTTATCTTACGGTTAGGGCTACAAAGTTTTTATTTTTAAAAGTTCTATCCGATTTAACAAGGGGATATTTTTCAAATAGATTCTCATACAACTTTCAGACATTTTTCACAAGTACGATTAGATTAAAAGTTCTCTTTTACCTTTCGCAAACTTTACTTGTGTCCTCTACCAGGCGCGCGACAAACGTCCAGACGATAGTCAAACTCGGCCCATAATTTTGTGTGAATGTGTGGAGTTGCTACATACACTGTTGCTGGACGACTTCACAGATCACTCAAAAGTTGTGGAAAAAACATATCAGAGTATGGGTAAGGAGAATGAACGAACTAGTCGGATTCGCCAGGAAAACCCTTCCGGAGACCACGTCAGTCGGCGTCTTACTACTGGCGCCAAGGAGAACTTTCATTTTAGATGCTGACGTTGAAATTTACGCAGATTTTCTGTCTTCATTCATATAGACGATATAATCTTATGAAGTCGGCTGAATGTGTGTTTTTGAAACACACTGTGTATTATAACCCAAAATAATTTATTGCTCAGAGGCAAAATAAAAATGTATCAACGAAATGTTTATCACGGGAACGCTGATCAGCACGACTGCCTTTCTTGCAACTTCGTTACGAAGATATGAACAGCAGTACATCTTTTTAAATAGCGACGTATGTTTTTTATTTGGTAATCCACTTCTCTTTAATACCTGTTCTTAAACGTATCAGTGTTACATTCACGTAAATATGATGTTATTAAATGAGTAACACAAGTTTGACTCTTCTGTACTAGCACACGATGTAGGCACTCGGGGTAACGTAACTCGTTAACTTTCTGGAGTTGACATTAAATAAATGGGAACAAAAGAAAAATGCAAACTTGCATTCTCTGTACAGGGTGGTCAGAAACGGCATCAGAAGCTTGTAAGCAGAGCAGGTTGCGCTGAGAAATAATTGTTAAGAAATAAAATTCGAGACGTGTCGCCTTTTCCGAGTTAATTAGCATTGAAATTAGCCATTTAGGTCGTTGCACGCGGAAATTCAAGCGGCCCACCAGATACAATTAATGTCAGTTGTTCTCGCAGAGTAGATGTTAGCGCACAAGAGTGCTCAGTCTTTGGCTCAGGTTCGATCTTTACTACCGTCCCATGTCGAATTTTTGTATGGCCCTCTTTTGCGATTTTTAGGAAACCAGACGAGGAACACTGCTGGCGAAACCGTCTTTGGCAGACCGCCTGAATTTGTGCACACAGTGGCGTGGTTGGCTAACTTCTCTGCTAAGTAATCCGGAAACGGTGCAGAGCATAGAATTTTTTCTTAACAAGTAATTCTCAGCACAACCTATCATATAACACCATTACAAGCATTTCAGGCTGTTTGTGACCACCCTGTAGATGAGTAGCATATCTGCCTTCTCTTTGTTGGGGAAACTGTACTCGCACGAACCTTCAGCTGATGACGGTTAACTGAATGATCGACGCGCATTGTCCTCTTGTTTCCTTTTTGTTGTGTGTTAGTACAGGAGTGGCAGTCAGTTTTGTGCTAAGTTTTTGATAACGTCATGTTTGCGTGATTGGTTCACTGTGATACGTTTATGAACAGATCTTGAGGAAAGGACGTGTTAGTACAGGAGTGGCAGTCAGTTTTGTGCTAAGTTTTTGATAACGTCATGTTTGCGTGATTGGTTCACTGTGATACGTTTATGAACAGATCTTGAGGAAAGGACGTGGCTTACCGAATAAAAAATAAAAGGCGCTGTTTAAAACAGACGTACTGATCATATCTTGGTAATGAACAAAGCAATGAGAAAGATAATCATATTGTTTAACGGTCACCTGGTAGCTAAACAGTGATTCGACTGGTAATTTTATTTTGCTTCTGGACAAAAAGTTATTGTAGCTGATAAAGGTAAGCGGGAGACACTACGGAAGCGGTTGGTGGTGGATAATGGAAGGAATGAATCCCTCAGAGCAGCTGATTTCCTGAAAGTCGACAGCGTGGGGTGTACCTAACTCTGGACTGAAACGGACACGTGACCTATATGATTGTTTTGTGTGTATACCTAGACGTTGGGTCGTGCTGGTTCAGGGCGGCAGTGCGCGGCCGTGACCTTTGTGCCGCAGCGCAGTTCTGCTCTGCTCTTCTCGGGCGGCGCCTAACCCGCCGTGTCGCGGCAGCCCGCCGTACATCTCGACACGGCGGTCTCCGCTAGCGGCTAACTTTCGACTCGTCGGCGTTCTGTTACGGCACACCCCGGCCCTGCCGTGTGACGCTTGTCTTACTTCACCCCCTCGACACTACTCTAACTTCATTCACGTGTCCGAGCAGTCACGTCTCACAGAGTAAACCATCCTACTTTGTGCGACTCTTCAGCCTGTGTTTGCTGTTTCTCGAGAAAGTTAAATTTTGTCTTTACTTTGTTGAATCCTCCTTCCAAGATACCGTTCCTCTGAATGCTAGTCTGCGCTTACTAAAGAGAGCCAACCGGCAGCTAATTAGTTCTGTGAACCGGCGACGGGCTTTCCTGTGTATTTTCCTTTGCGTCCTCTTTTTTTTTTTTCCGCCTGGCCACTCTTCCCCCGATGATCCTTCCACATGCGCTGTACACCTCGATTTCTTCACTTCTGTTGGATGCCACGGAGATGGAACTGGTAACCAATTTGTATTCAGTCGGCCGTTATATCTGTATTACTTATGACTAACTACTCTTTGCCTCTCGCCAGGTGACCCGTCCCGAAAGATTTTCATTTTGAGATTTTCATAACCGACTGGATTTAATACTGTGCCAAGCGCTTCGAGTAATGTAAGCGCGTTGCACAAAATGACTTAAACTTTTTACAGCGACGATTATTTAGTGCAAAGAACAACTTGTAGGCGTGCTCTTTGAAATGAGGCAAAATACCAGAAGCAAAAAAGTCTGGTAAATATGGGCTCTAAAATGAATACCTGAAGAGGTATGAGCATTTGTTCATCTTCGCTACTGTGAAACACATCTCTTCTATTCAACAAGTGCATATAGCTTTTAAGGTATGATTTTAGACCCCTTATTTAATAGACTTTTTTTTCTTCTCGTATCGTGTACTTTCAACTGAATACATTAACGCCATTAATTATGGTACACCCTGTATATCAGAGCCAAGCGATACACGAGGCTGGCGACTGCCCTGTTATAAGGTTAGGTATAAATACCTCGAGCAACGAACGATAGCTTAACAGCATGGGCCTGTAAGTTGGTATAATTTTGATTTCCCCTATGAAAAGTACATTGCGTAGGCGCAGAGGACTGTTGGCTTGAAATGGTGCTATCGTGCTTTCTTGCGGCTTGATGATCCAATATGACAAGTGAAATACTCTGCTGTGTTCGTGCAACCAGATCGTTATTATGTACCTTCGTGACTTATCAGGACGACAGAATGGTTGTATACATTTAATTAATATTATTCGTGTGAGTGATAAATTGTTCAGAGGGAATGAGTATTGAAAATTTGAATACCTTAATTTGAATACAGCTAAAGTTGGTTAAAGTCAAATTAGAAATATTTGAAGTGCATTAACGACATCTTTAGCGATTTGGATTTCTATTTGTAACAGATGCACGTAAGACTGTAACAAAGTTTCGGAGACGGGTGGCATGTATGCAATAGTAACTCGATTTCCACAGGTATGCTATTAAAATCAGTGTGTACGTCAACTTCGAAGGAACCTACACCTACCCGATTTTCCTATAGGAAAGAGAAAAAAATATTTTTTTACCTAGCATTGTTACCAATGAGTCTACATTCTACAGTGTCCGGTGATTGTGTTGAAACGAGTATACGTGGTACCCGGTCCCGGCAAAGCATTTTACTGAACTTTCTAGCTTGTAGAGCCAAGGGTAGGAAAGAACTTGATCCGTCACAGTGAGAGTCAACAAACGCTATTGCAGGGACCCGATGTGTAGTAAACCAATAACTGTTCGGCTCTATAGAACTGCAAGTATTTCACAAAAAATCTATAGTCAACCACAGCCAAGGACCAGTATCAATCCATATTGCTGAAAATCTTTTTCATAAAGATGGCTTTTATCCACATAGGTTCATGAAGTAAGACATTGTTCGCAGGAACATCGTAGATAAGACCACACCAAATGGCTTTAAATATTTTTTGATGAAGCAAAGTTTAGTATCGATCCATGCAGCCGAACCTTTCAGTCTGGATCGAGGGTGGAACGAGAAACAACACCAAATCTCGTGTGCGAAAGCCCCAGTGTCATGTTGTTCAACTGATAGTATGGACAGTAATGAGGTCTGGCATCCATACAGGCTCCATCAATACACGAGATGCATATCTGCGAACTCTTCATCAGTAACCCTATCCGTACTGCTGTGTATCATTGCCAACGTACTACACTGTCGGAAAAATAAATGAGATACAGAACTGAGTCGTCAGCAGGTAGGATGAATGAATGAATCCTAATTCGTTTCTACATACAACAAACATCGAATACCGTCGCTATTTGAAGTGTGCAGATATTTTCAGAGCAATACGGAAATGAAGATAAATGGGGGCAAGAAATGAAACGGAATGAAATTACTTTGTAATGAGCTACCGGAGACGACGGGTTCCTTACAGCAGAACAAGCAGAGAATATCATGGAATAAATAGAAAGTTTTGTTGGAGTAGGGGTTTACCTTGTATATCATCTTGAGGTTGAAGCTGACTTTTTCCCATATGTATTTTCGAAGAAATGTGTTTTAGCAGAAAATTTCAACCTTCAGGAAACAAAATGTTATTTTCTTTTTCGTCCATACATGTTTCGGTGAAGTTTCATTAATGTCAGTGGATTCATTTTATTGTGTGTCGAATAGTAGGTGAAAACTGGTATGATAGTGTATACAATTTTGGGGTTGTGATCATAATATTCTTAACATTTTAACAAAACGCACACCTTGATAGCCCATACTTACTTTCATGTAGCTTTCTGTCATCGGCTGTACGTCTGATATTTTGGCGCAGTTCATCACAGTATTTCTCTATAGTGCATAATCTACAATGATGAGTCAAAACATGACCACTGGCCACCGCGAGGGGGAATGCAACCTGGTGGCGTTGCGGGCAAGTTAAGTGATAAGTTACGCGCGTAAGCAGAGCAGAGACGAATGGGGACTCATTCTAGCGACGATACGGGCCGTAAATGGGAAAGTCCACTAACGTAGGCAACTTTGACAAAGGGCATGTTGTTACGGCTCGGCACCTGGGAACGAGCATCTCGAAAACGGCGAATCTGGTTGCCTGTTTGATCGCTTACTGTCGTAAGCGTGTGGAAGTGGTTGAAGGACGGTGCACCATGAAGATATTCGATATCACGCCTCATCACAGAATGTGAGGTCGGAGGGTTTTCCCACGCTGTAAAGCAGGATGTGCGGTGATCTACGAGAGATTTGACGACAGATTACAGTGCTGGTGCAGGCAGTGTTTCAGAACACTCCAGTCAGCGCGCACACTGTTGAACGTGGGGCTCCGCAGCAGAGGATCTCTATACGTTCCGCAGTTAGGATTGCAGAGGGAGCGGGATCGTCGAGATTGGACCGTGGATCGATGGAACGTGTCGACGTTTTGCGTGGATCACGTTTCTTGTTACACCAGGTCAATATCTGCCAATATATCTGCCAATATCTGTCAATATATGCCATCATCCATACGAACGGATGCTCGAAACATCCTCCGCACCACAGACGCTGGCGTGTGGGGACAGTGTTATAATATGGGGGACTTTCACATGATTTCCATGGGTCCTGGGTCGAAGGCACCGAGACAGCTGTGGACATTATTGCGAACTATTTGCATCCCTTCATACTTGGCGACTTCCAGCAGCATAACTGCCCGTGTTCCCAAGACCAGAACGGTGCTACAGTGATTTGAGGAGCGTGTTAGTGAATTCTCGTTTTAACGCACCAGCTCCATACGCACGAACTACCATCCCGTTATTTACTGGAATTGCGTCATATTTGCGTAGATACGTTGTCACATACCCCTAGAAACTTATCACGGACTTATCGAATCCATGCCACTCAGAAGCAATGCTGTATTGCGTTACGAAAACAGACCAACGCAGTGTGTGTTGAAAGAGAATGTTATGCTTATAATGATACTAATGGTGGTCAAGATACTTTGCGCCTTATTATGTTATCTTAATGTAATTATTTGTTAGAATGCAGTGATCGCTTATGTCAGTCACCTTTTAAGGTTTGTTTGCCAGGTGATTGTGATTGTTTGGAAAATGCTTTTCTTATTATCATGGTTGATTCCATAGAGCCTTTGCTTATTGGTTGTTACTAGTGATGCGTTAAACAGGATGAACACAACCCACCATTACAAAGCTGGCGTGCTTGTGTTGGGCGCCGTCACCTGGGCAGACAAGAGTTTCCCGCCGGTGGCCCCTCCCGTGTCCTTTCCCCGTGCCAGCGCTCGCGCCGCGCACTCGGGCTATCGATTGTCGCATCGCGGTGTCAGCTGGTTACAAGGTCGGCCAAAGGGCAGGCCACTCCATGTGCTACAAAAAGACACACGCCCGCCGCCTATAAATAAACGCACAGTCCAAGGCACTCTGTTAACGCCGTGACAGACCTGCTTGACTTCAATTTGCAGCCTCCGCCACGTCGCGAGTCGGAGCGACGCACGTCGCCTCCGTGGGTCCGTAGCGCCTGCGACCGTTCACAGCGGAGAGCTGCAAAACTCTTTCCGAATCTTAAGTACGCAACTGTTCCCGGGGCGTTTCTGCGCGCTGTCAGCATATTATTATCTCGTCTCGGATGTTGTCAGCAGCGCCGCTGCAACGCATTGGGACAGCCTGTTTGGAAATTGTATCAAGATCAAAATATCTTGACAAAACTATTTATATCCCAGCAGAGAAACGGCTAGGTGCAGAGCTTAGCTTTTTGCATTCCTCGATGCGAATTTGGACTAGTCTTAATAAATACACTAAGCAGAATTTTTCCTTAGAAATACCCTTTGTAATGCATATACAGGGTGAAGCGAAATTCGCGCACTCGGGCGTCGCAGCGCGACTCTTCACATGCTAGTGATAAAAAAAGTCCCTCACAAAATTCCGTCTGACAAGTACATCCGGGAGAAAGAGGACAGTAAAGAGTGGAGTCTGGCAACACTGTAACCACATGTATGCTAACTACCTCTGTCAGCACATGTTAGTCATGCTGTGCAGTTGGTGCAGTGGATAGAGTTTTGGGTTAACATGCAGGAGGTCGAGGGTTCGATTCTGGGTTGAGCTATATGTTTTTTGTTTGGTAAATGTAGTTCAGGTGGTACGGTATCTGGCACGTCAACAGCAATTGCAGTGGGTCCTCTAGAAAACATTTGCACTTACATACTACAAACGTAGAAATGGAAGATTGGTCAGCTTTGAAAGAATCACTTTCCCCATCATGGGCGTGAATTTATTCGTACCACTTCATCTACTAGATGCAAAACCTTTTTTCTTTGGTCCCATAGACTAGTACAAACTATTATTCTGGTCTCGTTCTGGTCCATTACATTTCGTTAGGGCCTTACGTTACCAGTAGGACTAGCCAACATGCTTTGCAAATAATATCCAAAGTCGGTTATTTGTATGTTTTATCACCGTGGTCCCACTAATTATGCCATTCAACATTGAGTCTGGTAACCGCATGCTGTTTAGTACATATCTCAGTGCATATTATTATTATTATTATTATTATTATTATTATATCGATGGAATTATGGAAACATCACGTCTATTACCGTTAGGGAAACAGTGTAATTCGACACTGAACATTTCACAATTAGCAGTGTCGGAGGGAATCATGTAGAAAAATATATGATTGAGGGGTAATGCGCGTTCAGTGGAACAGCGCGCAGGACTGACGACGTGTTTATACTACAGGCGCTGTCCACCAGACAGGGACTAGTTGCGAGCGGAGTAACACGCCCATGACAGATTCCAATGTTACACGCGTACACGTATCGAATTTTCGCATTGGAAACCTCTAAACCAGTGTGGCAGGCGTATGGCATACACAAACGATGAATGTGTGGATATGCTTCTGTTCCTTGGTGCATCTGATAACCGGGCTGGTGTTACCGCTCGTGAATATGCTGCTAAATATCCTCGTCGACGCCATCAAGATAAAAATGTTTTTCGTCGTCTGGAGCTGCGCCTTCGGGAATCAGTTTCTCGTTCCACCATCGTGGGACATAGGTCGTCCACGGACTCATCATTCTCCAGCTACTGAGGAAGCTAGCGTGGAGGTCATACACCAAGAACCTCAGCGAAGTACACATAGGGTGCAAGGCAGCTGCGTGTCTCGCAATGCCCGGTCGTTAACGTGCTGCACTAGCATGGGCTGCACCCCTATCATTATGCTTTCGCGCAACACCTGCACCCTGCAGATCACCATCAGCGGATGCAATTCTGTGAATGGTTCCAACAACAATAGGAAACCAACGATGACTTCGTGAAGAGCGTAAAACGGTTGGATGAAGCAGCATTCACTCATGAGGTTGTCTTCAATATACACAGTGCCCATCATTGGTGTGAGGTTAACCCGCACGTTACCAGCGACATGGATATCGAGTTCGTTTTGGTGTCAACGTCTGGGCCGAAATATTGGGCGACAGATGTTTGGGCCCCTACATGTTGCCTGACCAATTGACTGCACGAAGGTATCATGCATTCCTCTCAAACTATCTACCTGATGCGCTGGGAGATATTCCACTACCTGTTCGGCGGAGGATATGATTCCAACATGATAGTTTACCACTACACTCTGGAATTAATGTGCGACAATACTTGGACAGAACATTTCCAGGGAAATTTCTTGTACGTGAAGGTCCAGTTGTATGGCCACCGCGTTCACCCTACCTAAATCCCCTGCATTTCTTCCTGAAGGAGCACGTGTGCTCTACTACACCGACGAATGTGGGAGAATTGGTAGTGCCTGTTCATGCTGCTCTTGTTACGGTGGATGTAGTTTGACTGCGAAGGGTCCAGAGCTGTGTGACCTGGCAGCTTGCACAATGTTTGAACGTGAACAGAGGTCGCTTCCAGGCATCTCTTCTGAGGACAGCGTATTCTGTTGTGAAGTTCATGCAGTTGTTAATATGGACATTATTATTGTCACTGGTTGCTAATGTGCGCCATCTGAGCGCCGATACTACATGTAGTATAAATGACAAGTAGGTGTTGTGTTATTGTACTGTGCTGTCATCTTTGGCATCTGGAAACTGATATTGTTTTACTAGTTATTCTGCCCTATGACAGGTCATTTGTTTCAACTGTCAATTTCTTAATTGTCTAACCACGTATTTGTTATGTTTAGCGTTACAAAATGGTCTAAACTTAGGATGATACATGTGACCTAAGATACGGTGTATATTACAGTATGAAATGTCAGAATGAAATTAGAAATAAAAAAGGCGCCCCGACCAAGGATCGAACCCTCGACTCCCTTCATGCTAACTCAAAACTCTATCCATTGTACCAACTGTACAGCGTGACTAATATGTGCTGACAGAGGCAGTTACCATACAAGTGGTTACAGTGTTGACAGATTGCCATTCTTTAATGTCCTTTTTCTGCCGGATGTACTCGCCGGACGAAATTTTGCGAGCGACATTTTTTTTTATTGCTGGCATGTGAGGAGTCGCGCTGCGAAGCCCGAGTGCGCGAATTTCGCTTCTCCCTGTATACAATGGACGAAATAGTTACTTGTAGTAAATTTCTTAAAAGGAATTCGTACAACTAGAAATGCTCGATGTTTATCATCCATGCTTACAAAATATTTTCGCAGAAAAAAACGGGCTACCTCTTACCACTTTCAGTAATATGTTTGTCATTTAAACGCATATTCTTCTGAACATGTAGCGTCAACAGCGTCGGGGCAATACATTTTCGATTTGTCAAACGTCCCTTCAGGAGGCTCACAACTCTTGTGAGTAGGTGCTTGGTGAGCATGGGGCTCCAAGCCATTGCAGTCTTCTTCCTTTCCTGTGTTGCAGTTTTGCTCTCTGATTATATATTTTCTCTCCGACTTATTCTCTAGAACGTTCCCTGCTGACAACCTAGCTCGCTCGTAGGTCGTATATTCCGGCTTCTCCCCCTTTGGTCACTTATTTTTCATAATGTATTTCGGTGAATTTATGTCCTGTCCCATAGCTGAGTTTGATATCCATATTTTTCAAGATTTCTACAGGTTGTGTGGACCATGTGGGGAAGGTCGCCCACTACCCATTGGTGAAGGTGTCGTCAAGTATCCGTGCTGTGGTAGCCCCAAAGACCACACAGGAGTCGCACTGTTGATGAGCGAGGTGTCGCTTCCCCGCGCATTGGAGCAATAGGTGCCTGCCCCTTCTGGAGGCACCGGGACTCCGAAAGCAACTTTTGCTGCTTTACTACACCATGGGACGAAAACAAAAACAAGCGACTTGTGGACAGTTATTCCTCTCAGTTCTTGATATGCAGACGAAGAGAGAGAAAGTTCTTTCTATCTGCTAAACCAATGTTTGTTGTGGCGAATGTTGAAAACGTATTTGGCAGACTCTCTTCCGTTAAATTACAAAATGGTTCAATCTTAATTAAGGCAACAAATTCTGACCAGTCCTGGGACTTGGTGTCATGTAGACAACTTGGTTGTGTACCTGAACGTAACGCCCTATCAGAATGTAGATCCGAGGGTCCAATTCGTACGTCGTGTACGTCGAGGCCCGGCACACAACAAAGTAGACACTAACGCATTCATACTAATTTCGAGGGGGATTCGCTTCCAGAAACGGTAAAGATCAGTGTTACCGACACAGTGTGAATCCATATTTCCCACCCCTGAAATGGTGTTTTAAATGGCGACACTTCGGGAATATGTCTTCCCAGTGTGTGCACGACTCAATTTATGGAGACTGTGACCGACCACTTCACGAAAATTCACCTTGTGCACTACGACGTACCTATGTCAGTTGCGGGAAGGCCATCCTCCCGCACCTCAAAATGTCCTAACCTACTCAAGAAACGCTAAATACATAGACTGAAGGTCACAGATCGTCTCCCATATTTCGAAACTCGAAAAAAACTTGTATCCAGTTTCAGCGATATCGAAGTTTGCCACCGCCGTGGGCAGGTCGTCAGCAGCACCTTTTGCATACTCCCTCGATGTCGACATCCGGCAGTCACGAAAATAAACATGACCATGGGAATGAGAGGCCATCCCCTCTCGTAGTTCCTGCGGCACCGTCGTCGGGAACAACTCCCCACACCAAGAGAGAGAAGCAACGTACTCTGCGTCACAGGGCAGCCCACCCCATTTTCCTTTCTACACTCACAGCAGATAAGCCCTCATAAGAAGTGTGAGTGAAAGAAGTTGTGAAAGAGGAGGCGGGAGAGGAGAAATGTCGGTGGCAAATTACTCACGTTGTCGCACTCTGAACCAATGTTCTTTGATAGTGTTCTGCCCAGGCAGACCGTGATCGTAGAATGGACCCTATCCTATGGCCCCTCCACACCGAAACAGGACACCCTCAACGTGATAATCCAATAAAACTGAGGTGACTATTACTGTCATCAGCCAGAACTGCCTCTATTTCACCTTGTTCTGTGATCTGTATTGCTCTCCAAGAAACGCACGGCATTGACATCATTCTCCCAGCTTCTCTGTTCGAACCGTGCTGGTCCTGACAGAGCATCTCAGTGCCACATTGGAAGCAATAGCTGTACGAGAAAAAACTTCCCCACTTCTAACGTTAATTTCCCTCCAGACAGGGCACTTGCATAGCTAGAAGTGACCACCTTAATCCGAAAACTGCCCACCCCCCACCCCTAATTGATGATTTCAACACGCACCACCCCCTTTGGGAAAGTACCACTTTGTCTGATACCATTTTTAAAGTTTCCTTCCGATTTCTTGACTTGTGTCTCCTCAACGACGGTACTCGCACCCGATTCAGCGCCATCTATGTCACATTTTCAGCTGTCAACCTTATTGTCTCCTCCCCCCCCCCCCCAATCTCGTGCCTCGCCAAAATGCTCAAAACACAACGGTTTTTGTGGCTGGCCATATGTGATACTGTCACTTCTGACGGACCAATTACCATGTTGTGTTCTTTGAAGAGTCAAACTGGCAGTTGTGTATATCTGTCACCCTTGCCCCTCTCCTCGCCACTACCCCTACACTGCCAACCGCTGCAATGGTGGACCAAAGACATGGCAGCAGCTATTCAGGATCGTCTAAGGGCCTTGCAACGTGTCAAGCGACATCCTTCACACACAATGCTTCTCACTTTCAAGCGGCTTCGCGCTAAGGATCGCTATCTCATTACACGAAGTAAAAAGGAATGTTGGGAGCGCTGTGTCTTCTTCTTTGGAACGTTTGCTTCTGTATCCCAGGTGTGGGCCAAGCTCCACAGGCTTCTGGGCCACCAAAGATCAACAGCTGTTCTAGATCTCTTCCTTCAGGATGGTTTGGGTACCAGTGCGTCGGGTCATGCTGATCACCTTGCAACCCACTTTGCGAAAGCGTTGACATCCTCTTCTTACTTAGTTAGCTTTTGAACGCAGAAATAGGCTGAAGAAATTTCCTTATCCTTAAAAAGCTACCCCCCCCCCTCCTCCCACTGAATTATATGACGAACCTTTTACTGATTGGAAACTACTTCCTAGCCGGCCGGAGTGGCCGAGCGGTTCTAGGTGCTACAATCTTGAACCGAGCGACCGCTACGGTCGCAGGTTCGAATCCTGCCTCGGGCATGGATGTTTGTGATGTCCTTTAGTTAGGTTTAAGTAGTTTAAGTTCTAGGGGACTGATGACCTCAGAAGTTAAGTCCCATAGTGCTCAGAGCCATATGAACCATTTGAAACTACTTCCTACTCTTCATATGATACGGCTCCAGACCCTGATTTAATTCATAATCAGATGATACAACGTCTGAATGTTAGTCAACGATTATATCTCCTCGTGGTCTTCAACTGTGATTGGCTAGAAGATATTTTCCTTTCGCAACGACGAGATAGTACGTTGTCCAATCCATAAGCCAGGAAAAACCAACTTCGGAACTTCTGTCGACACCTGCCGACCGAATAGCCTCATCAACGTGATCTGCAAATTGTTTGAAAGGAGGATTGTCCGAGGGTTACACTGCGTTCTCGAATCACGGGGCCTTTTGCTTCCCAGTCAGTGTGGTCTCAGGTGGGATTGACGGGGGGATGGGGGAGAAGGGACATGGAAAAATACGTGAATAAATCGTCACAGAGGATCCCTCTATGACCCCACAGTTCGGCAAAACACTCGCGCCTCCCGCGCACCTTGAGGGGTACTTTAAAAATGTCGCTGTAGGGAGAGAGAGAGAGAGAGAGAGAGAGCCTTTAATTGGTTCCTAGGTGCCGGTGTGACTGATAACCATTCCGACACTCCTTAGCTGAATGGCGCTGTGTCGCTGAACAAGTGCCTATTATCTAACAGGTGTCGAAAGGGATGCCTGCCACGTCGGAGCCTAAAAATCAGTGAATGGCTCGTCTCTGAACAGGACGGTTTTAAAGCACCCGTTGAAGTTGTGCGAGTGGCACCAAGGTTGTTGCCGACCTGGGGATGGGGGGTCTTTAGAGGGACCCTTTGCTGTTTTATGCACACGTTTCAGGGTCACACACACACACACACACACACACACACACACACACACACACACACACACACACTCTGCCACCCTCCCCCCTGATAACGCCACAGAAGGGAGCGAAACAATAGTCCTGAAAAACACACAAACTTCCTGTGCTGCTTTGGATGGTGTTCATATTTCGTCGAATGGGTTTGAACACACCTGTACACCAGAAAAAAACTTGCGGTCACTCTACACGCCAAAGGAGTAAGATCGCATTCAATGTGGCTGCAGGCCCACGATGTCCTTGGAGAAGTATTGAATCGTCCGGAGGGTGTCAGCAGTATTAAAAATTGTCAAGAACATCGTCCTGTTTCTCATCGCACTACGAAATATCGTTTTCGACTACAATATGTGTGGAAATAAACGCCCCGAGGAAAGCGGCAGTTTCATTGACGCCCTTTATGCCATGCTCTGAGGCCTTTTCGCGTGGATTCTGAGCAGCGATGTGTCTGAAATGTTTTCCTCGGCCACCACTAAGGAAACCGCTTGATTTAAACTCTTGGGGGTTGTGGTTCTGAACTCCGCTGCAGAGACGTCAAAAGAAGGTGTAGAATGTGGATAACATGAGGTGTAACGACCTTTCCATCGTGTAACACGTTCACGATTGCGTTGGGCAGAATTGTGGTGAAATTTGGTGCTAGTGTGACATCAATAAACTACTTTACAGCTCACATGGACTCCGGAGCTCTGGCCTTTCTTTCGCATATGTAGACACCTTGCTGTTTGAAGCGTGTCCGATCCGAGGGTGACGTCGCAGGACCCCACGCTCTTGCATCATTACAGAGGAAAGTTGCAGGTACCTCTGAGCCAAATTTCAAACTTCTGCCTCGCAGTGGGAGACAGTTACGGGATTTCGAGAAAGTGTCCTTTGTGTTGCACAGTGTATAGGGCATGCAGCCAGCACAGTGTATTGGTAGGAATCTGAAGAATATCATAAAAAAATCAGAAAGCGTTCTCCATTCCGCCCGGATGGCCCCGCGCGCAAGCACGCCGCTGCCGGGTTTCGGAAGACGTGCCGGGCCTCAACCGAATCCGCCCGTCGGATTAACAACGAGGTCCGGTTTGCTGATCACCGTGGATGTGGTTTTTAAGCGGTTTCCCGCATCCGACTAGGTGAATATCGGGCTGGTATCCGCGTCCCCCTCAGTTACACAATTCACAAATACTTATAACATTCTCAGACGTTCACATGGGGAACCCTAGGCGCAGACAATTGGGATACAAACATTTCAGTCCCACGGTGGGAGGTAAGCGACTGGAAGAGATTCCGCCCACCCTCTGCCACTAACACTGCCAAAAGCAGATTAACATACCAACCGCATGAGGATACTGGATAAGGCCAGGAAAAAGAACACGGTCAACTGAACTCGGTGTACTGTATATTGCAGCCACATCAACGTCTCTCGAGCCTAGGTTCAACATTAACTTTCAAGAAATCTTAGCATGGTAGAAGGAAGTCAAAACCGCTGATGATTTGCTTGCAACTGTTGAAACGAACGTAAGTTGATGTATTACATGAAAGTAGAGAACCAACATTTGATTTATATGATGAAATTGGTAAAACAACAAAAGAAGTCTGTAGACAAAAAGTTAGCATATGTAACGTTAATTATTACGGTATTTATAGATTGATAAATATGTTAAATGTATTTATATATTCTCCTCTCCATTCTATAAATTTGTCATATAACGTCGATGTTTTTGTCTCAATTTTTATCGATCGTCGACGTTTAGATGTAGATGATCACATTGAAATCACCACTGACGATTTGTCAACATTACACATTCCTAAAAGAAACTGTGGGGATAGAGAGGAGGGGGAAGATGCAAGAGAATCTGAGACGAAGAGTATTGCAGCTATACCAGCATTTTTTTTTTAAAAAAAGAGAAAACCGCTTTAATTTTGTCAATTTGCAGAAATGCACCTCAGAAAGA
Source organism: Schistocerca nitens (assembly GCF_023898315.1). Taxonomy (NCBI): domain Eukaryota; kingdom Metazoa; phylum Arthropoda; class Insecta; order Orthoptera; family Acrididae; genus Schistocerca; species Schistocerca nitens. The sequence goes on from NC_064617.1 coordinate 693,209,449, forward strand.
CTCAGCTGATGTCATCGAGCCATACGAAGTGCGTGCTACGCTGTTTCTCGCACCTTGTTAGGGAGCAGCTTGATTTATCAGTATAATCAGTAGAGTAAACGATATTTGTACAAAGGGCAGAAGACAGAGCATTGCAGCTATTACCTGTATTAAATCTTTCTTTATTTCCAGTAATTTGCTCGTTTTTAGTAGATGAGGGATATTCCCTCTCGCGCTTTTGAGATACGCCAATGAAATATTCAAGCAGTAATTTAGCTATTGCATTGGCGATCTGTTTCAAAAAATTTCATTACCGAAATAAATTATCCTAGATCTTCTCATGAAATAATTTTGTTAAAATCATAAACATTTAGTTATGCACGCTTATTTATTTGTTTGACACTACTATTTAAAAAATGCAAATCGATAGTACCAACCATTTCTGACAGATAATCCCTTAAGGGATGTTTTTGTCTACTTAAATGTGCAAAAAGTAATTATTTTTAACGTCTGTAAATGTGCCTTTGTGTTATATTTCTAATGCATATACAAATATTAGTCTAGTTACCTTGAAAATTGTTTCCTTTAGTATGCGTTACAGTATCTGCACCACGTCAAAACTCTCCAATGCGTGGAAAAGTTTCCTTTTATTTCGTCTCTGTTGCAAACAGACGTTTGAAAACAGTACTCTCATGGAAGTGTATTAGGAGTAGCCCTTTAACTCCCGAAAAGCGATGACTGATCGCAAAATTTACCAATTCCGATTTTCAGTGCATTATTATTATTATTATTATTATTATTATTATTATTATTATTATTATTATTTGTAATAATAATCATAATAACAACAGCTACCACCACCACCACCACCACAACCACAACCACCACCACCACCACCACCATTTCTGCCTTCCGAGACTTGGAGGCACAAGAATCCAACACCGAATCAGCGCGTCACATTAAGCACAGGTTACTGGCACACTGACTGGCATGAGTCTGCACATGCCGAACCGGTTCCCAGTGCCCTTGCCAAATAACAAAACACACATGCAGTTACAGGCGGAAACGTACTGGGTAGAAATACACGATACGCAGTCAGTGAATGTTCACGAAACTTTTCCTCTTAGGTTATAGAAAAATTGTGACGTCATACGTGGATTGCGGCTATAAAAACTAGGGTAGATCCCAGCTTCCATGAAAGGAGAAATCTGTCTTACGTTTTACGCCAGGGAAAAAATCGTGTGTCATTTCTGCAGAGGATGGAAAGAATTTCAAACTTTAACTGTATTCTGTGGTCTGCTTCCGTCACCTGAATTTAAAGTGATTCGGGAGGACGACGGTTTAAACCTGCGTCCCGCCATCCTGATTTAGGTTTTCCGTGATGTCCCTAAATCGCTTCAGGCAAATGCTAGGATGGTTCCATTGGAAGGGGACGACCGACTTCCTTTCCCATCCTTTCCTGATCCGAAGGGACCTATTATGTCGCTGTTTGGTCCCTTCTCCAAATCAACCAACTAATCAACCACCCTAATGACTAATTGTTGGGGAAAAATGTTTAATCTATACTGCTGTTGTGAAATAATTTTTTTTGGGCCAGTCACTCATTTCATTCCAGCGAGCGTAGAGTATCCGAACGTTCGGGAATTCTAGTCACGTAAAGTCGTGGAAATAGCAAAGTATTTTAATCTAACTGTATTTTGACTAGATAATGAATGAATGTCCTCTGTTATCAGCTGGTGGATATTGTTTGCACTTTCGAAAACACTACGTAAGAGACTAAATTTTTTTTTACAAAGTTTACAGAATACTGGGATACTTATGCACTGAAGAACAATACACGACTATTAATTCCGAATATTGTTTAAGTAATTACAGTACTTCATATCTAGTGCTTTCCTAAATGAATGTCGAAAAGCAGCCCAACGTATAGAACGGTTCGTGTTTCTTCCCAGTGATCTCGTGTACTGCCGTTGCAGGGAATAGCTATTTCAGCTGACAATCTTCAAATGGCTAACTTCACGAAACAGAACCATTAATGGCTCAGAGTATTTCTGTTAATCTATACCACGTAAATGAGTTTTAAACTTTAAATCATTTATATTGTGCCAAAAAACATCGCACGTATACATTTGCGTTTCATTGCTAGCAGTTAATAGAAAATATTGGTAGAATTGTGAACATAAGCAAACATTTATAAATATGAGCAAACTGGGTATGACGGGTTACAGTATCTGATGTTGGCAGCCATATTATTTTTATTTCAGTAGTTTTAGATGTAAATTACTGGCAAGCGGAATGTACAGATATTGAATGAAGAACCTCAGGATCCCGATCGGTAGGACATCTTGGCCTCTTGCAGTTATTCTCCTACGAAGCCAAACAAAGCGAAGGCAGGCCATTCCAGTGCCTAAGGAATAGAAATCGAGGAAAGAGGCTGTCCGAATTGAGGATTGAGCTAATTAAAGGGAGTGTTGTGTGAAGTGGGTTTTCACAGCGTAGGTGTCGCCATAATACGCAACAGAGCGAGTGACAGACGCACAACCCTAACGAGGTAGTACATTACGCAGGAATTATTCTGTTTGACTCTCCTGCTGCGAGTGGGGGATTGGTGAGACGTTCACGTTATTCTCCCTCGCAGTTGGTGGTTTGGGAGTAACGGTAATATGAGCGTAATACACTGTTGGGCCCAAAGTCTCTGGAGACCCAACTCAACACTATGTCATGGTGTGTATCAGCTTATATACGGTATGTCCATGGCCTCGCTTCAGTAATACGAACTTTGGTAGGAAACATTAAAAAAATAAAAAAAACAGGAAATGGTCTTAAAAATTACAACATGTTGAAAATGTGTCCCTGCACTTCCAAATTTTGTGCCCCTGGCATCAAATTGAAACTTGCTTTGCTTAGGACTGTAAAATCTATTGTTTCAATACCCTGACGAATGTTTTCCTTCAGTCTGTTTACCTCCGTTTAAGATTATTTTAGTACACTTTTCCTATTAATTTCGTCTTAGATAACAATAATGAGCAGATAATTTCGACGAACAAGGTGGCCATCAATCTTTTTCTTGTTGTGCGTTCTCCTTTTCGAAGGCTTCATTAACATGAGCGAACGATTAAAGAGATGTGTGGCACTTAGCTCCATCTTGCTGTGGAAAAAAGTACTGCCTGTCATGTTCCTTAAACTGAACATAGAAATTCTCAAAAATTTTAAGATAAACATCGATACTGACACTTTTTTCTAAAAAAGTTTGATCCATAATTCGACTCCCTGAAAGTGCGAATTCAAACGCAGTGTTTTTTTTTTTTTTTTTTTTTTTTTTTTTTTTTTTTTTTTTTAGTGAAGGGGGCGTTGATGCACAGTGTGATGATTTTCGCAGAACCACTAGCGATTGATCGCTTCCTTGGCATGCTGTTTGATGCTCAGCTCACTTGGACACCTAATCTTCGCGAGCTTAAACAACGGTGCTGGCGGCACCTCATCATCCTTCGCTGCCTCAGCCACACCGTTTGGGGGGGGGGGCTGCACGAACAACCCTCCTACAGCTCTATAAGGCCTTAGTCCAGTCCAGTCCCGTCTCTACTACGGGAGCGTGGTGTACGACTCAGCAGCACCTTCAACGTTGCAGATCCTCGACCCGATTTTCAATTGTGGCGTCAGACTGGCGACAGGTGCCTTCCGCACTAGTCCTGTGACTAGCCTTCTTGTAGAATCTCTAATCCCTCCCCTACGATTCCGTCGACAACAGCTGCTTGCGTCATACATCGCCCGCGTCCATGCCTCGCCCTACCACCCAAACTGCAGGCTCCTTTTTCCATCTTCTGCACTCCCCTCCCCACGACGGCGGCCTAGGTCGGGTCTCCCGATTGCGGTCCGCCTTCGTTCCCTTCTCTCGTCACTTGAGTCCTTTCCCCTTCCTCCATCCTTCTGGCCCTCTTCTTCTACCCCTCCTTGGTCCCTCCCTCGCTTGCGGCTTTGCTTGGATTTGTCCTGCGACTCCAAGTCCTCCGTTCCACCTGCCGGTCTTCGTCAACAATTCCTGGCACTTCTTGCCTCGTTTCGCGATGCAGATGTAGTCTACACCGATGGTTCTGTGGTCGATGGACGCACTGGGTTTGCTTTTATCCACGGCGACTACGTTGAGCAGCATTCCCTGCCTTGTGGGAGCAGTGTTTTCACTGCGGAGCTGGTTGCTCTTTATCGTGCACTCACTCACCTTTCCTCCTGCCCTTGGGAGTCATTTGTCATACGCAGTGACTCCCTGAGTGGATTGCAAGCACTCGACCAGTGTTTTTCTCGGGACCCTTTGGTGCTCGGTACTCAAGATGCTGTTTTTGCTCTCGCCTAGTGTGGTCGTTCAGCGACGTTTGTGTGGACCACGAGCCACATCGGCATTCCAGGAAACGAACATGTCGATAGGTTGGCCAATCAGGCCACCACTTCGCCGCCCCTGGAGCTTGGTCTCGTGGAAAGAGACCTCCAGTCAGCCCTACATCGCAAGGTCCGCGATGTCTGGAGCTCTGAATGGTCTGTCTTGAACACGCCAAATAAGCTCCGCATGGCCAAGTCGTCCACGGCCGTATGGAACTCATCCTTGAGGGGTACGCGTAGGGACTTAGTTGTTCTCTGCCGTCTCCGAATTGGACACACGCGGTTGACCCATAGCTATCTCCTTCGTCGTGAGAACCTGACCAAATGTCGCTGTGATGCAGGGCTGACAGTGGTCTGATGGACTGCCCCCTTTTAGCCCCCTTGCGGCTGTCCTTTAATTTACCAGCTGCACTTTCTTTAATTCTAGGTGACGATGCCTCTATAGCTGATTCAGTTTTACGTTTTATCCGTGCAGCTGGGTTTTATCACTCGCTCTAGTGTGGGTGCTCTCGCATGATTTCTCAGGCTACACCCACCCCAGCGACTTTTAATTGTGACGTGGATACCAAAATAGTGTCTTTTATGGTAACAAGTTGTGTTGGTACATCTATCAACGCTTTCCAGCTGGAGGTTCTTCATTTGTAGTTGAGAGGTTGACCTTTTACCTGATCCATCAACCACTGCAGTCTGTTTTACTCTAATCAACTATTTGCTCTGTTCCTTTTAAGTGTCATCTATTTTGTGTTACTGCGGTGTTCATTTTAGCTCTGTACCCCTTGGTGTTCCCTCCCTCTGGGTGCAGAGGTTACGCTTTTACTGTATAGGCCTTTTACAAGTATGTCTGTTTGGAACTGGGGACTGATGACCTCGATGTTTAGCCCCCATCAAACCCCAAAACCAACAAACCAACCAACCAACCAACCAGCGATTGATCTGGCTATTCACATAGCTTCACTCATGAAATACAGCCGCGGATCAAGTTCACCATCCACACTCTTCATCAGCTGGAAATAATGCCTGAACACCTGAAACGCGGTAAAGTTTCAGATGTTACATTTTAAACGTACATCCTGTGATTCTGTGCTTAACATCTGCCTGTTGCGAAAGCTGCCCGACAGATTTTTTCGGGCCTGCAGTAATTTTCTGAGAAATGTTTCAAATGGAGCAGAGCCGCTTTTCTCTTGGATATATTGCACAAATCAGAGGCAAAACATGAGCAAAGACTACGTGTTTTCTGTCAGAGTGAGTCGAAGCTGCATGTTGGGAGAGGTTTGTCACGTTGCGGCACTTCGTTAGAGAGATTTCAGGGAGCCATTTGCGCCCACGATCTCTGTTAACGGTTTCATGTGAAGCAGAAGCGTCATGTAAACACCAGACCAAATCAATACTTTGCTAGGCGTAAGAAAATTACTGGTAACACTACATCCAGTAATCATCCTGCTATGCCGAACCTAACAGTTTCTGGTACAAACAAGTCGCTAGGTATTTTTTGTAAGCTTCCCGTGGAAATTCCGTTTCAGCTCAGGTACAGAGGTTAATGGCAGAGAAATACGTTGAGGGACAACAGAGTTCAGTTTAATTTAAACACGATTGCCGGTTCAGATTTCATCGAATTCATGAAAGAAAAATTCAATGTGGATTGCGTATCTGACGCGCGCTCTTGGCATCGTGCGGTATAACTTGTTTCTGCTTCTCATTCGCTCCTGACATGGCCACAGCAATTCTTAACATAGTTCACTGCGTTGTGTTCGAATGACACTAATAAAAATTATGATCGGTTTTTATAATTAGGAACAAGTCCATTATATATATAATTTTCCAATTGTGCATCACATAGGTTATTAATTTCGGTCAATAATGATCATCTTCAGACCTGAGTACACACAATTTTCGAACCACATGGAGTCATCATGATAAAAATGATATAGTCAAAGTAGTAAATCAAACAAGCTTCGTCGTACTCACATAAAATGCACGTACCTCATACACAGTTGCAGCAGTCACGTTGACTCTATGTAGCTAATAATAAATAAATAAAATAATAGAAAATGTTGATCGACGGCCTTGCAAGGAAAAAATTATATATATATATATATATATATATATATATATATATATATATATATATATATATATATAAGGAAATTGTTGATTTTACGTAGGCTGTGATGAGCCGTCTTTCATGAGAAGTTCTGTTTGTTCACAGAGTCCAGTGTCCGTAAATATTTTAAAATTCGACTTTCTACCTTTTAGTTTGTTGTGATACTCGTGATGTATATTATGTCGTCACTCCTTTCAGTAGTTGTTCCCATGTTAGCCGTAATGGAAGTAAATCGGACATTAATGTTGTTAAGTCTTCGTGGACCAGAACGTGCTTGGATTGAAATATTCGACGGTTAATTAACTCACAAACACTTGTATATTTTATATTGTATACTTTATGTGTAAACTGTACAAAATACTGTTGGATTTTCGTATACAAATCAAGAGGATTGCACAGCTCAAACCCGTTTCGTCAGAACAAGAGAGGAGATCATCTCGGAAAGGGTAACAAAAAAAGGTCGAAAGGTCGTAAAGATTCACTATTTCTTTTCCAGTAATGATTCTCTGACATTTTCAGTGATTATACTATGTTTGTTATGTTTCTCTAATAAATATGTGCTGCTTCCCACACATTTTTAGAATGGCCTTTTTTCACAAATGTGTGTCACCTTTTAAGTGATATCACGAGCATGTTATTAGTCTGCCATGCAGCCATGGTTGACATCCCTGCAGTACTGCGGGCATGTGACAGAGTGGTCTTACGTATAGCCATACGTCAGATCAGTCATTGTCGACAGTACACGAGATGGCCTTATTCGGGAGGCTTCCGTTTGAAAACAGGTTTCGCGTGGCGCACGATGCTGGCGGAAAGCACTGTGATCGATCAGCGATGCTTTCTCGAACAAGCCTGACCGCCGCTGAGCGACGAGCCGCAGCACCAGCTCGCCCACCACTGTGTCGCGGCTCACCCGCAAGAAAGTGTGCTGCTTTCAGGCAGAGTTGTTGTTACACTAACATGAAAGGCTAATTCTGCGCCAGACGAACACTAGAAAGTACACTCTGTTTCGTGTGTGTGTGTGTGTGTGTGTGTGTGTGTGTGTGTGTGAATGAATGGACCTTTCAGAAAGTGTTAGCGGAATTTGCAGCAATCTTCCGGTAATAAGAACCAGGTCGGCACTCGTCGACGAGTATTTAAGGAAAACGAGAAAGAAACTAAATGATTGGGTGAATGGGAATGAAAGCAATGAAGATGCAGTGTCGTGAAATTATTTCAGTGCAAGTCGTTCATATGAACTGAGCCTCCAACGGAATGAATATTCATTGATATAGCTGGAAACATAGGTGACAAAGTTTGAGCCAGGCCGAGGCGTGTTTGGGTAGTTTGATGGTTAAGGCTACTGCTAGTGTTGATCAGGGAACCCGAAGTAGAGTTCCGGTCTGGTACAGATTTTCAATTGTCACTTCTAATTAGTCACTCTTTTTTTGTGGCTCCGAGCCTTTCTAAGACCAGTACCCCTGAATGAAATCATATATTAGCTAGACCCTGAAGCGGTTTGTTAACCTTTAAATAGTTAATGTTGTGCTGTCAGTTAATTCGCTTATTGTTGTAAAAGTAAATAGTGAAGCAATTTCTGGTCTATTTCGGGAACTGCCTGCAACTCGGTGAAGGATATTTTTCAACTTTACTGGCGTAGATGCAGGTACAAAGAACAAACCATGTGTGTAGTGAGTAGACTACGCGAGGAAGATGTTCATACATTTGTTTCACAAGCTAAAACCTTCGTCACATTGTGCCACGCATTAATGCTAGTATTTGAAGAAAGAACATTTAATTATTGGTAAGCTACGTAATCAGTATTTAAGTCTTACGAAAGAGTGAACTTTAATAATTTAGTTTGGTGACCGAAGTACAACTAAATCCTTCTGTTTTACCCCTGGCCGACGGGAGTAGCTGTGTCGATAGAAGTCGAGTGACCTCGGTCAGTTTCGACAGCTTGCTGTGCGCAGCCATCCTAGTCAGCCTTAGCTAGCAGGCAAAACTGTGTTTACAGTGTACGTACTCTTTCACGAAGGCAAACGTGTCACGCGAAGCTAGAGATCACAAAAATATTGTATGCATCTGAGTTTGAAATGGTTTAAAACTATTGGAGATGCTCTTTGCTACACATTACGTAGATGTTACTGTGTTAATGATAACAAATTTAGACAGGTGGAGGTACAATTTATACAACACTGAATAAAAGCCATATAACTCTCTACTTTGCCGAAAAATTCTAATTATATTTAATGTAATAAATAGAACATAACTCGATAGGGCGCAGGTAGCAAGGAAACGATACAGCTATCATGTCAGCATCCTAGCACAAAGCATTGAAAGTAAAGGTTGGTAGAGACCGGAGAAAGATGAATACTTTCGGAAACAACAACAACCACCATCAGCCTCTGCGCCGAGAGTCTCGTTATACTGAGTAATATGTATCGGTACAACAAAGTCACTCGACAGATCGAGCTCTTTCAGTCACCGTGCTGACAAGAGCGTTCTCTCTTTGCAATACAACTGTCTGTAATTCAATTGATCACGACCTTGTACATGTATAGAGAAGAGTATGGAATAATAGACAGATGGGCTCGGGAATTTTTGTAGATGTGCGCCGACGTTTTGTGCCTGGTGTGCCACAGTTTATGATCAGTGTAACTTGCCCCACCGTATCCAATGCGCACTTAAACGCTGAGTACAGTGTGTACCGCTCTTTCCTTTGCTTTGCTTCTCTTCTATCTGTTGTGCAGTCATGCGCCATGTAGAGGAGAGTTCCAAGAAGGCCTCCAAGAAGAAGTCTTTATCCCCCTCTCCACCCCGGCGCGTTTCGTCTGACGCTCCATTCGTGAGTCGCTGCTCCCGGCCGTCCTCAGTTTCGCCGGGACGCTCTGCTGCCAGGCGCTCAGCTGGCCTCTCGTCGGCGAATGATGCTGCCCCTCCTACGCAACCCGGGAAAGCGGCCGCAGCTGACGACGACTCGATGGAACAGGATCCGCCTCCCGCCGGTTGTAGCGTTGTTCCCTCGAAACATGGCCCTCCGTGGCCGTCGAGGTGACCCGCTCTTCACCCGTTTCGTTCCCCCTTTTTTTCTGACTAGCGATGGCTTTGTTACATTGGAACATAAGAGGTATTCGATCTAATCGGGAGGAATTACAACTGCTCCTCCGCCTGCACTGTCCGCTCGTCCTTGGTCTCCAGGAAACCAAGTTGCGCCCAACTGACCGTATTGCTTTTACCCACTATACCTCTGAGCTTTCTGACCTCACCCCTGCGGACGGTGTTCCAGCTCATGGTGGGGTCATGTTGCTCGTTCGGGACGAGGTCTATTACCATCCCATCGACCACCCCACTCCAAACAATAGCTGTCCGTATTACTCTTTCTGCCTTTACTTTTTCCGTTTGTACCGTCTACACTCCATCGTCATCCGCAGTTAGTCGGGCTGACATGATGCACCTGATTGTTCAGCTTCCTTCGCCGTTTTTATTGTTTGGCGACTTCAATGCCCATCATCCCCTTTGGGGCTCTCCTGCATCCTGTCAGAGAGGCTCCCTCTTGGCGGATGTCTTCAACCATCTCAATCTTGTCTGCCTCAATCTTGTCTGCCTCAATACTGGCGCCCCGACTTTCCTCTCGGACTCTACCCATACCTACTCCCACTTGGACCTCTCGATCTGTTCTACCACTCTTGCCCGTCGGTTCGAGTGGTATGTCCTTTCTGACACCTATTCGAGCGACCACTTCCCCTGTGTCGTTCATCTCCTGCACCACACCCCATCCCCACGTCCTTCGAGCTGGAACATACCGAAAGCTGACTGGGGACTTTACTCCTCCCTGGCGACCTTTCCGGACCACGATTTTCTCAGTTGTGACAGTCAGGTCGAATACCTCACGGCTGTTATCATCAATGCTGCCGAACGTTCCATTCCTCGCACTACCTCTTCTTTACGTCGCGTTTCCGTCCCCTGGTGGAATGAGGCTTGTAGAGACGCTATCCGTGCTCGACGACGTGCTTTACGCACCTTTCGCCGCCATCCTACGTTGGCGAATTGTATTGGATACAAACGACTCCGAGCGCAATGCCGTAGAGTCATCAAAGACAGCAAAAAGCTTATTGGGCCTCTTTCACCAGCTTCTTTAACAGTTTTACTCCCTCTTCTGTCGTCTGGGGTGGCCTGCGCCGGCTGTCGGGCATTAAGGCCCACTCCTCGGTACCTGGCCTGACTTCAGGTAATGAGGTCCTTGTTGATCCTGTGGATGTCTCCAACGCCTTCGGCCGCTTTTTCGCGGAGGTTTCAAGCTCCGCCCATTACCACCCTGCCTTCCTTCCCAAGAAAGAGGCAGAAGAGGCTCGGCGACCTTCCTTCCACTCGCTGAATCTGGAAAATTATAATGCCCCCTTTACTATGCGGGAACTCGAACGTGCACTTGCACTGTCCCGGTCCTCTGCTCCGGGGCCAGATGCCATTCACGTTCAGATGCTGGCCCACCTTTCTCCGGCAGGCAAAAGCTTCCTTCTTCGTACCTACAATCGCGTCTGGACCGAAGGTCAAGTCCCCATGCGTTGGCGTGACGCCGTCGTTGTTCCTACACCCAAACCCGGGAAGGATAGACACCTTCCTTCTAGTTACCGCCCCATTTCTCTTACAAGCTGTGTCTGTAAGGTGATGGAGCGCATGGTTAACGCTCGGTTAGTTTGGATTCTTGAATCTCGACGGCTACTTACCAATGTTCAATGCGGCTTTCGTCGCCGCCGCTCCGCTGTTGACCACCTTGTGACCTTGTCGATATTCATCATGAACAACTTTTTGCGAAAGCGCCAAACGGTAGCCGTGTTCTTCGATTTGGAGAAGGCTTATGATACCTGTTGGAGAGGAGGTATCCTCCGCACTATGCACAGGTGGGGTCTACGCGGTCGCCTGCCCCTTTTTATTGATTCCTTTTTAACAGATCGACAGTTTAGGGTACGTGTGGGTTCCGTATTGTCCGACGTCTTCCTCCAGGAGAACGGAATGCCTCAGGGCTTCGTCTTGAGCGTAGCCCTTTTTGCCATAGCGATCAATCCAATTATGGATTGCATTCCACCTAATGTCTCGGGCTCTCTTTTTGTCGATGACTTCGCGATCTACTGCAGTGCCCAGAGAACATGCCTACTGGAGCGCTGCCTTCAGCGTTGTCTAGACAGCCTATACTCATGGAGTGTGGCAAATGGCTTCCGGTTCTCTGAAGAGAAGACGGTTTGCATCAACTTTTGGCGATATAAAGCGTTCCTTCCGCCATCCTTACATCTCGGTCCCGTTGTTCTCCCATTCGTGCAAACAACTAAGTTTCTAGGGCTCACACTGGACAGGAAACTTTGTTGGTCTCTGCACGTCTCTTATTTGGCTGCCCGTTGTACACGTTCCCTTAATGTCCTCAGAGTTCTTAGTGGTTCATCTTGGGGAGCGGATCGCACTGTCCTGCTTCGCTTGTATCGGTCCATAGTCCGATCAAAGCTGGATTATGGGAGCCTCGTCTGCTCGGCCATCCCTCTTACGCTGTCTCAACTCCATCCACCATAGGGGGTTACGTCTTGCGACCGGAGCATTCTACACTAGTCCCGTCGAGAGTCTTTATGCTGAAGCTGCCGAATTACCATTGACCTACCGGCGCGACGTACTGCTTTGTCGGTATGCCTGCCGGCTGTTGTCAATGCCCGACCACCCCTCTTATCAGTCCTTCGCCGCTTCTCTCGACCGTCAGTATGGGTTGTATGTGTTTGCCCTGCTGTCCCCTGGAGTCCGCTTTCGTCGCCTGCTTCGACAATTGGATTTTGCCCTCCCTACCACCTTCAGAGAGGGTGAGAGCCCGACACCACCGTGGCTCCAGGCTCCGGTTCATATTTATCTCGACCTCAGCTCGCTCCCGAAGGAGGGTACTCCGGCTGCAGTGTATTGCTCACGGTTTGTCGAACTTCGTGCGCGACTTGCCAGTCACACCTTTATTTACACTGATGGCTCCAAAACTGACGATGGTGTCGGCTGTGCCTTTGTCGTCGGGGCCGGCACCTTTAAATACCGGCTCCTCGACCAGTGTTCCAGCTTTACGGCCGAGCTTTTTGCTCTCCATCAGGCCGTTCAGTTTGCCCGCCGCCACCGCCATTCATCGTATGTACTCTGCTCTGATTCACTCAGTGCTCTTCAGAGCCTTGGAGCTCCATATCCGGTCCATCCCTTGGTGCAACGGATCCAGCAGTCCCTCCATTCTTCTGCTGCTGATGGCTCTCCTGTCAGCTTTCTGTGGGTTCCCGGCCATGTAGGAGTGCCTGGGAATGAGGCTGCTGATGCTGCAGCCAAGGCTGCAGTCCTCCTGCGTCGGCCAGCCTCCCATTGCGTCCCGTCATCTGACGTTAGTGGGGATGTTTGTAAGAGGCTTGTGTCTTTGTGGTGGGATACTTGGTCATCACTTCAAGGAAACAAGCTCCGGGCAGTAAAACCGTTCCCAACTGCTTGGACAACCTCCTCCCGACCATCTCGGCGAGAAGAGGTCCTTCTGACCAGGTTGCGGATTGGGCGTTGCCGGTTTAGCCACCGCTACCTGCTCTCCGGTGACCCAGCCCCGCAGTGCCCTTGAGGTCATGCATTAACAGTGCGGCATGTTTTATTGTCGTGTCCCCGTTTTAGTCAATCTCGTGTTGTCCTGTCTCTGCCATCTACTTTACGGGATATTTTAGCTGATGACGCTCGAGCAGCTGCTCGTGTTCTTCGTTTCATTACTTTGACTGGCTTGTCCAAAGACATCTAACTCCTTCACTTATTTTATCTGCATCTTTGTAAGAACTTTCTGGTGTCTCTCTCTCCCCCCCCCCCCCCCCTTGAGTTTTACTAGATTCTATGTGCTCTAACAATTGTGACTGGGTGCTAATGACCTCAGTAGTTGAGCGCCCTTAACCCCCCCCCCCCCCCCCAAAAAAAAAAACCATGCCCGAGGCAGGATTCGAACCTGCGACCGTAGCGGTCGCGCGGTTCCATACTGTGGCGCCTAAAACCGACCGGCCATCCCGGCCGGCAAAGATTTAAGCTCTCATACGACGAGACTTGATGGTAGAGAGCTTTCGTTAGAAGACGGTGCTGCAGATGAGTGTCTTCCATTTACATTTTTTTGCCCCTGATATCTTGTTTTCGCATCTCCAAGTAGTTGGAGAACTCATGACAGGTAGTCATAAAGTTTTAGGTATCAGTATAAAAATACAGTAATGTAATTATTTTATGTGTATGTGCAGGTACATGATTGCGCTCGTAATACACATTGAATGTCCCGGACGCTCTAGAAGAGCCAAAAAATTGGCGCAGCACATCGTAGTAGAGTATTGTGTGTGCGGTAATTAGTTTTCTTCATTGGAAGAGGAGCAACGCGGCAACGAGCTACGCTGACCATTAGTTCACTCATCCGGAGTACTAAGGGGCGATCTGTAATAATTACTTGTGAGAAGGTAAACTTCTTAACCAAGATCGTTTGTAAACAACCCTTATTGTCGATGACCGGCTTCGATAAGCATGGTTACCATCTTCAGATCTCGATAAAAGATTACTACTTGTCTTCTATACCCACTGTACAAGTACTCTTTCCATACCATTGTCCGGTATGTGAGGGAAGAGACGAACGATGTATCAGCAAGTCAAGGTTGAAATCACAATATACCTCACACTACTGTGCACTTCGTTGCAGTCAGGGTGGACTGAGTCTAGCGGTGCTCTCTATGCAGTAGTAGTGCGTAGTATGGAACACTAACATTTGGCGTATTACTCTGTGTATTGTGGCTTTGACCTTGACTTGTCGATGCATCCGTCTCTTCCCTCACATACCTGGAAGTGGTTAACTTTTTGTCGATATCTAAAGATGATAATTATACTTACCAAAACCGGTAACCGACAATAAAGGTTGTTTTAAAGCGATCTTGGGTATCAAGTTTACGTTCTCTCGAGTGATCTACGCTGCGTTGGTGGAAGTGTGCGGCTATAATGCAGCATCCACTGTGCACAGACAAGTGTAGATGACGAGGAACGAAGTGGCAGACAGCCTGTCTGTGAAGACTGGGGATCGTAAGGGAAGTGGAGACCCTGGTGCTTGCAGCCATAGAGGGAAAAAGTGAAAATCAGAGATGAATCAGTTTTCAACATCTAGTACGACATATTGAACGTGGTCGAGGTCGCCACCTAAGGGGGAAACTAGCGACTGCTCATAGACACTGACAAAAAAGGCGGACTGAGGCAGCAGCAGAAATGCAGCTGACAGCAAACAGGATGCATCGTTAAGCATCGTTATGACCTTGTGTCAAAAGAGCAAAGCAAGCAGTGGAAACATTTGGATTCAACAGCGCTGGAATAGATGACGACCCAACCACCATCGGATAAGGTGATGCTGAGAGTTTCTTGGGACTGCCATGGTATGGTGCTAAAAGATTATGCTCTTCAAGGGGCAAACCATCACAGGACCATACAATCGAAATCTTACGAGGTTGCTAAAGAATGTCAGCACGAAGTGTCTCGGGAAGCTGTCGGAGCCAGTATTTTCTCTTCGCGATAACACCCCACATCAATCCGCACAGGAAACAATCACACACTCTTTGATATATCAAATTCTCCCCCCCCCCCCCACCTCACCGCCAATGACGGCGTGGTTATTTTTGAGGTAAAACGTTTCCTGAACGGCCAAAATGCAGACTCCTACAACAAATTGACCGTCTAGTACTCGTAATACATCGTTGGGTAAAGTGTCGCATTGGAGTCTGAATGTCGCAGCTTGATTTTTTTCTTTTCCGATGTGACAATCAATGCCTTATGAGTACCACTGGTACTCCCAGTGGCGGAAGTGGTGGACGCCGCGAGCCGGTCGCTGGGCGTGCGCAGCTCGCTTGACCGTGTCGCGTTTAATATTTGAGGCGGAGTCACACGGCGGCGGCTGCCCGATGGAGATTTCCTGTTCAGCGTCCATTCCGCATGCAGTTTAGGCCGCTGCACGTTTGACGCGGTGCAGTTCCTGCCTCGTGACCCAGAAACTTGCCCCCCTCCCCCCCCCCCCCCCCGCACACACACGTGGGCGGCGCACTCTCACTAATGCTGATGTTGGCCCATCCCACAGCCACTAGTCACTGACGCGCTGCCCTGTCGAATAGCACGCGTTTAAACCAGTTTTCCATGAACGGACGCAAGAGATGCGTCTTCAACGTTATTGTCATTTGTTGAATGTTTTAAAAGGACCACACACGAGTCAACAGTCTAACAATTTTCACTTTAGGATCACAGTTATATGGAATTGTCTAAATGGTAATGCTTTCGCCATTTGACTATTTTATTTCCTTTTAGAAGTATTATCGTAATTTCGGCTTTGTAGCCATTTTCAAATTACTATGCAGTTAAAACACGCATTTCAGCATTAGTATGTTTTTACAATATTAGAATTTACACGAGGTGAAGTTGTACAGATTATATTGTTCACAGATAACGTACCATCATTGTCCTCCTGAAGCTACATATTCCTTTACCAGTAACACTTTTGGAATCCAAAGATGTATTTTTGATGTCATAATAGAATTGTCTATGGTCGTTGATTCTTTACAGACGAATGGAAAAACTGGTAGAAGCCGACCTCGGGGAAGATTAGTTTCGGTTCCGTAGAAATATTGGAACACGTGAGGCAATACTGACCCTTCGACTTATCTTAGAAGAAAGATTAAGGAAAGGCAAACCTATGTATCTAGCATTTGTAGACTTAGTGAAAGGTTTTGACAATGTTGACTGGAATACTCTCTTTCAAATTCTAAAGGTGGCAGGGGTAAAATACAGGGAGCGAAAGGCCATTTACAATTTGTACAGAAAGCAGATGGCAGTTATAAGAGTTGAGGGGTATGAAAGGGAAGCAGTGGTTGGGAAGGGAGTGAGACAGGGTTGTAGCCTATCCCCCATGTTATTCAATCTGTATATTGAGCAAGCAGTAAAGGAAACAAAAGAAAAGTTCGGAGTAGGTATTAAAACCCATGGAGAAGAAATAAAAACTTTTAGGTTCGCCGACACATTCTGATTCTGTCAGAGACAGCAAAGGACTTGGAAGAGCAGTTGAACGGTATGGACAGTGTCTTGAAAGGAGGATATAAGAAGAACATCAACTAAAGCAAAACTAGGATAATGGAATGTAGTCTGATTAAGTCGGGTGATGCTGAGATGATTAGATTAGGAAATGAGACACTTGAAGTAGTAAATGAGTTTTGCTACTTGGAGAGCAAAATAACTGATGATGATCGAAGTAGAGAAGATATAAAATGTAGACTGGCAATGGCAAGGAAAGCATTTCTGAAGAAGAGAAATTTGTTAATATCGAGTATAGGTTTGTCAGGAATTCGTTTCTGAAAGTATTTGTATGGAGTGTAGCCATGTATGGAAGTGAAACATGGACGATAAATAGTTTGGACAAGAAGAGAATAGAAGCTTTCGAAATGTGGTGTTACAGAAGAATGCTGAAAATTAGATGGGTAGATCACATAACTAATGAGGTATTAATTGGAATTGGGGAGAAGAGGAGTTTGTGGCACAACTTGACAAGAAGAAAGGATCGGTTGGTAGGACATGTTTTGAGGCATCAAGGGATCACAAATTTAGCATTGGAGGACAGCGTGAGGGTAAGAATCGTGGATGGAGACCAAGAGATGAATACACTAAGCAGATTCAGAAGGATGTAGGTTGCAGTAAGTACTGCTTTCACAGGATAGGGTAGCATGGAGAGATGCATCAAACCACTCTCAGGACTGAAGACCACAACAACAACATGGTCGCCGGCCGGAGTGGCCGCGCGGTTCTAGGCGCTACAGCTGGAACCGAGCGACCGCTACGGTCGCAGGTTCGAGTCCTGCCTCAGGCATGGATGTGTGTGGTGTCCTTAGGTTAGTTAGGTTTAATTAGTTCTAAGTTCTAGGCGGCTGATGACCTCAGAAGTTAAGTCGCATAGTGCTCAGAGCCATTTGAACAACATGGTCGTTGCGTAAAATTGTTGTCAATCTACATTATACTCTCTCTATATTCAGACATATCGCGTAGTATATAACATTGTCATGACTACCTCTGTATAGTCAATTAATATACAAATGGTTCAGATGGCTCTGAGCACTATGGGACTTAACTGCTGAGTTCATCAGTCCCCTAGAACTTAGAACTACTTAAACCTAACTAACTTAAGGACAGCACACAACACCCAGTCATCACGAGGCAGAGAAAATCTCTGACCCCGCCGGGAATCGAACCCGGGAACCCGGGCGTGGGAAGCGAGAACGCTACCGCACGACCACGAGCTGCGGGCAATTTTAATATACACCTACATAGATAATCTGCAGGGCACCTTACGGTGCGTGGGGACGGTATCCTGTAGCAAACGTCCTAACCATGTGAACATGCAGTGTAATAATTTCGAAAGTACGTTAATGATATGTTACCTATTAACAGTATACTCGTTACGACTTCTTTATTGTGTAAATTGTAATGTTTTGATCGTATAGTAATGCTGAAATGGGTGTGTTAATTGTAGAATCACTTGAAAATGGCGAAAAAGCCGAAATTGCAATAATGTATCCAGAAGGAAATAGCCAGTCATATAGCGCAGGCATTATCGCTTAGACAATAATTTGAGTCCATTCATACACTCACTTACAACTAATTATATTTCCAGGCACTTTTGGTAACTTTTAACACGATTTAAGAAGCTCTGCATGGAATTCCGCTTCCTGGATTTTCAGCCAGTTCAACTCATTACAGTCTTCGAAAAGTTCGGAAGAGTTATTTCTTGAGCTGTGGATGAAAGTGACGTCATTGAGTGAATCAGTTTGTTTTATTTTCTGGGGAACGCTGTGCCACGTCTCAGTTCAGTGGTCGACGGTGTACCTCTGACATTGTAGGCGTTCTGGCGTTACCGGCTCGGCGCAGTCACCAAATAGAAAGTCATTTTATTTTCTGTGGACGATCCTGCAGTGCTTAAGTGTACTCGTATATGAAGTATGGCATCAAGAGATCAACAAAAGCTACTTTAATGTGTACTTATTCAGAGACAACCAGTTACGGTCCCCGACCTGCTTCAAAGCACGGATTAACATCACATCAAGTTAAAGGAAGGGTAGGTTCACCCGCCTAATTGGGAAGGTTTCTCTGTCCTTTGCGCACAATGACACCTTTTCTTCGCGTAATTTGAATGAGTGTGAGTGTGTGTGTGTGTGTGTGTGTGTGTGTGTGTGTGAGCAGGTTATGCTTTGGCGAACCTGAATAACACCACTCTACATGATTCACATTCTGGAGGAGGGAGGTGCCAAATTAGAGTCCGACCATTATGACTCATGTTCTTCATGGTATACCTAGACCTGTTACTTCGACTCCAGGATGGTTCCTTTGAAAAGAATACTGCCATTTTCCTGCCTCTCTACCACCTCCCTCCCTTCCTTGTCCACTCTGAGCTTGTGCTTAGTCTCTAATGTTCCCACTGTCGACGAGTCGTGATCTCTCAGCAGTAGATAAAAAAAATTGCATGCGCAGCTGTCTTCGTTTTATAAGTTCTGTCAGCGTACATAATAGATTCATTCTCATTGGTAACAATGAAACCCACTACTTCTCGGAAATTCCACTGATGTAGGGTCGTTTTTCCAACACTTTTATAATCGCTTACAAGGTGTCCTGCCTGAATACTGAACCTGCTACTCCTCACCGTTCCCATAATACTGCCTTCCCTTTGTACACAATAACGTTGTCTTGTTTTACCTTCACGCGTTGCTGAAGAACCTTAACTGTTACACGCTTCACCGTGCACGTCACCCATATTATACTATTTTGTACTGAAAAACGGAATCGCTCATCGTATTTCACACTGGAAGAATGGGTTTATTTTCGCAACTGCTACAGCGTAAGGCCAACTTGACCACTGGAAATAATCAGATTTTGTAACAGGTTATTCTCTTTTGTAATTTTGCTTATTAGACCAGTCAGCAAAATTGCGCTGTGGTAAAACTGTGGACTAATGCCTGCCTGATGCCTGTCACAAAGCAGCACCGTCAGCTCGAGATGTTTTCGTTCGTCTGAGCCTGTGAATTCCTTCACCTGCGTTCGCTTCTTCCATTGGTATTGATTTGAGAAGCAGCACATTTCTGTACATGCGCCTGCTTCCTTCTTGCGGCTGTGGGAGGCGCCACTCTCATATCTGGCACCGACGCTGGACGTCAGGTTTTCGTGCCGTGCCAGAAGTTTATGCCTACTCATTTCCTTATTAGCAACTCGACTGTGAACGTCCCAGATCAACTGTACCACGCAGTGACTCAGGCGCCGTTAGCGTTTGCGACTCTTAAGTGCCTGGCGTCCTGTGTTATAGTTTAGTTTTTTTTTTATTTCTCTTTTTACTGCCTAGATCCAAAATTTACCTTCTTATAAGAACGCGCATGATGTTAATTATATTACTTTGATACAAAAGTTCATAGGACGTTTTGTTTCCGGTACTATAACAGCATTTTACTTGGAGATCATCTATCGTTTGTCATTTTCCATCGGACATTTGGAGTATTGAAGTAAGCTTGAATTTTAAAATTTGAATGCAGTTAGTATTTTTTTTTCTTTAGCTGAGAAATTACACTAACGACTTCCTCTTCTTTGAGTTGTATGAGATGCTTCAGCATCCTCCTTGGTGATCAAGAGCCACATTTAGTTGTCCTAACTGGTCGATGTTTTCTGTAACAACCTTTCTATCTTCTGCTTTAACGCTGCGTGTTGTTTTCAGCGGCGCATCGGGGTATCGGAATCTCACGGTAATATACCACCTTACAAAAAATGAAGCACGTAGAAGACGAGCAGGAAACGAAGTGAAACTTCACTGGTTGAGAGGATATGTGATGTTACTTCAGTGATAACAAAAGAAGTCAAATTTTCAAGGAACTCGGCACTGTGAGCTCACTTGCCAGTATGTCTTTGTAGACCCTCTGCCTTGGGAAGGGCGTCGCAGAGCTGTTGTATCCTCTCGTGAGTCAAACAGCCCCCTCACTCTCGGAACTGGTCCTCGATATTCTGGACACCGGCGGTGGGACGGAGTAGACGACGTCCGAGCTGGTTTCACACTTCCTATCTGGAACAGATCTAGGGATGTTGCTGGCCACACGAGTACCTCAACATCGCGTAGGCAGCTCATAGACACGTGCCGTGTGTGGTCTAGCATCGCGCTGTTGAAAAATTGTATCATAATATTGCCATGTAGAGGATAACACAGGAGGACGCAAGATTTCCGCGACGTACCGTTGTGCCATCAGCGTTCCCACAATAACTGTCAACTGTGACCTGGAATCGTACCTTCACACCATGACGGCAGGATTACTATCGTTGTGTCGCTGCAGTATATAGGAAAAAAGGCCTCGGTCGTCGCCATACTCGCGAACGACGGTCATCCGGGGTAGTGCGGAACCATGTTCATCGCTGAATACCATGCGAACCATTCATCAGTAGTCCGTGATTCCTGATCAGGGCACCACTCTAAACTCGGCCGTTTGTGTTGTGCTGTTAACGGCAGCCTGCGCGAGGACGGTAATTCCATTGTCCGGCTGCTGCTGGTCTCTGACCACTGGTGCGGGATGACGTAGACTGTTGACCGTCCATTACTTGTGTTATGTCCGACCTTGTTGTTTTTATTCCCCATAAGTCTGAGTTGCTTTGTATGTGCGGCACCCCTTTATCATAGGCTACGTCTTTTCGTTGCTACTCTGTGTATACATAATTCAGTTTTGTCATTTGGTTTTTGGTAATTATGGGACATCCTTTTATGCCACTACGTCACCTCCCATCAGCCTCAGACAACTAAAAACTTTAACCGCTAGATCCCTCATCATAAGCAGTAACGATCCTATCCTATTTCCTTGAGATACAGCGGAAGTGTGATAGGTCTGTTAGTGTTGACGTCTAATGCTAGTGCAGAAGTGACATTTCAAAGATTTGGTGTGATTTGTGTGGAACGCTACTTATGCAAAGTAGTTGTAATTTTTTCCATAAGACAGGATGGGGTATATGGCGAAAATGTCTGCACTGCGGTCTTAACGGACGTTCCGTGGCGTTGTATTCCCCCTTAACTGGTGCTGTAAAGAGATTTAAATTTGAAAATTAGCGAACAGTGCACTAAATAAAAGAATTTCACAAAACTTTATTTTACCCTATTTTGTAAGAGTATGACTGGGATCATATATTGTATATTGATCAGAATTTAGCCACACTGTCAAGAAAGTTACTGCTCGAAAGAATGTCATTGATCGGTCCGAATCAGCACTTACCATAGCCTGGATTTGTTTGGCGTGAAGGAAGGTGGTTTAATGCTCCGCCGCCGACGAAGTCAGTATAGAAGGGACTGAAGATTGTTCTACCAATGATCGTTTGTACAAAATACGGAACGTCATTGATTTATTACGAAAAAAATTTAGTCAGTCATTTAAACCATTCCTAAAGCCGTGCATAGACGAAACTTTACTGTTATATAAAGGGCGGCTGTCTTTCAAACAATACATACCGTCAAAAAGGAATAGATTTGAAATAAAATCTTTTCAGTTGAGGTATGAATTTAAAAACGCATTCAGTCACAACTTTTCGTGTTTTATTCAGTACACGATGCATTTCAGACCCTGTGGGTCCATCTTCAGGTGTAATTTGTCTTAATACATGCTTTATCTTTTCTCTCGAATGAGATGAAATACGCATTTTTGTATTGAGTACAGTCCCGTTTAAAGCTGCAAAATATTGATAAAATTAAAAAAAAACCTTTTGTTTTGTGACTGTGAGACAGGCTTTTTACAAGATCTAATTGTTTATGCCGAATCATCTACCCTGGTGAATACCGAAAATAAGGATATTGGAAAGTCGGGAGCAATAGCTGAAACACTTATGAAGCCCTATTTAGGAAAGGGCTATACCGTTTACGAAGATAATTGGTATTCCAGTCCAGCTTTATTTAGAATGCTACACAATAATTACACAAATGCGTGCGGGACCGTAAGGAAAAGAAGGAAAGGAATGCCTAAAATTGATGAACGGTTAAAAAGACGATAGGCAACCTAACCTCTCGATCATACAGATATTTAATACACGTAAAGTGGATGGATAAAAAAGAATCCTATATGATTTCTACCATGCACTCAGATGAGTTTGATATAGTAGTCAAGCACGATAGGGAAAAAGTTATCCAAAAACCTGTATGCGTATTGGATTATAATAATTCAATGGGTGCAATTGATAAAGCTGACATGGTTATAAGCACTGTAGAATCAACACGTCTATCTCTGAAATGGCATCGCAAATATTTCTTTCACTTGTTGGACATTTGTGAGTGGAATGGTTAACTTCTGGGAGTTAATGATGTACACTCCTGGAAATGGAAAAAAGAACACATTGACACCGGTGTGTCAGACCCACCATACTTGCTCCGGACACTGCGAGAGGGCTGTACAAGCAATGATCACACACACGGCACAGCGGACAAACCAGGACCCGCGGTGTTGGCCGTCGAATGGCGCTAGCTGCGCAGCATTTGTGCACCGCCGCCGTCAGTGTCAGCCAGTTTGCCGTGGCATACGGAGCTCCATCGCAGTCTTTAACACTGGTAGCATGCCGCGACAGCGTGGACGTGAACCGTATGTGCAGTTGACGGACTTTGAGCGAGGGCGTATAGTGGGCATGCGGGAGGCCGGGTGGACGTACCGCCGAATTGCTCAACACGTGGGGCGTGAGGTCTCCACAGTACATCGATGTTGTCGCCAGTGGTCGGCGGAAGGTGCACGTGCCCGTCGACCTGGGACCGGACCGCAGCGACGCACGGATGCACGCCAAGACCGTAGGATCCTACGCAGTGCCGTAGGGGACCGCACCGCCACTTCCCAGCAAATTAGGGACACTGTTGCTCCTGGGGTATCGGCGAGGACCATTCGCAACCGTCTCCATGAAGCTGGGCTACGGTCCCGCACACCGTTAGGCCGTCTTCCGCTCACGCCCCAACATCGTGCAGCCCGCCTCCAGTGGTGTCGCGACAGGCGTGAATGGAGGGACGAATGGAGACGTGTCGTCTTCAGCGATGAGAGTCGCTTCTGCCTTGGTGCCAATGATGGTCGTATGCGTGTTTGGCGCCGTGCAGGTGAGCGCCACAATCAGGACTGCATACGACCGAGGCACACAGGGCCAACACCCGGCATCATGGTGTGGGGAGCGATCTCCTACACTGGCCGTACACCACTGGTGATCGTCGAGGGGACACTGAATAGTGCACGGTACATCCAAACCGTCATCGAACCCATCGTTCTACCATTCCTAGACCGGCAAGGGAACTTGCTGTTCCAACAGGACAATGCACGTCCGCATGTATCCCGTGCCACCCAACGTGCTCTAGAAGGTGTAAGTCAACTACCCTGGCCAGCAAGATCTCCGGATCTGTCCCCCATTGAGCATGTTAGGGGCTGGATGAAGCGTCGTCTCACGCGGTCTGCACGTCCAGCACGAACGCTGGTCCAACTGAGGCGCCAGGTGGAAATGGCATGGCAAGCCGTTCCACAGGACTACATCCAGCATCTCTACGATCGTCTCCATGGGAGAATAGCAGCCTGCATTGCTGCGAAAGGTGGATATATACTGTACTAGTGCCGACATTGTGCATGCTCTGTTGCCTGTGTCTATGTGCCTGTGGTTCTGTCAGTGTGATCATGTGATGTATCTGACCCCAGGAATGTGTCAATAAAGTTTCCCCTTCCTGGGACAATGAATTCACGGTGTTCTTATTTCAATTTCCAGGAGTGTATTTCCACATGTT
The DNA here is from genome assembly GCF_023898315.1 of Schistocerca nitens. Taxonomy (NCBI): domain Eukaryota; kingdom Metazoa; phylum Arthropoda; class Insecta; order Orthoptera; family Acrididae; genus Schistocerca; species Schistocerca nitens. Next base: position 693,233,700 of record NC_064617.1, read on the forward strand.
ACATTAACATTCATATGTATTCGATTCTCTAATAAATGAAGCATGGAGTACTAAACTAAGTTGAAAATCAAAGAATAGCACAGCACACAGAATTGTACCTACCGTGGAATATTTATGCACACTGCCACTGTGCTTGCGTGGTGTGATGCTCTACAACCGATCTGGGGGAAACCATGGAAAACCTAAATCTGGTTTGTTGGACTACGGTTCAAACATCACTCCTACTCTGTGGAAGTCGAGTGTCTTAACCACTGCGTCAAAAAAAAATTTTTTTTTAAGAAATATTGGCGGCCGCAACTGTAAAGGACGGAATGGAAGTAAATCCGATTTTAATGCTCTGTGTACGTCGGTCCTATCGTCTTAGAGAATCATGACAGTATTCGCCTGAAGTGATTCTGGGAAACAACGGAAAGCCATTAAAAAAATTACCAGGCGGCAAAGTAGCCTGCCAGGTATCGGTACGTGGTTGTCCTGAGTTGATCTAACGATATAGAACAGTAGCAAATCACTCGGCGAATACCACTTCACATTGTGGGAGAATTGTCTCAACACGGGCACAACATGACGAACACTGTTACATGGCAACGACGTTGAAGCTCGAGCGGTACCACGTGGGTGACGAACACTGTTACATGGCAACGACGTTGAAGCTCGAGCGGTACCACGTGGGTCAGTGCTGCCACAACTGATGCACTCTACAGTGCCTTGGCGCTACGCCGTGATCCAGAGCAGGGCGGCAGTTCGCCGCTCCAGTCCCAGGCTGGGCAAGCTCACGAGCCGTCGCACCATGTCTGCTCAAGCCTGAGCCAGCCAATGAGCTAGAAGTGGATGTATAGATCGCTTAATTGTGGTCACCCTTCATAGAGCTCTTTCCAAGCTTCTGGAACAAGCAGTCGTCGCGAATTTCTGCGTTGTCCTTTTACCTCTCGTACAATGAATCGCGTGACAGAGAGATGCTGCCTCTTCTTCAAGTTGGACATTCTTCTTAAGCAACTGTAAGAACGGTTCTGTTTTACTTTTAGTGACTTCTGCTAGATGAGAATCGTAGCTAGACTAATCTGCAAACTGGGTACAATCTTCTCAGGCATGCTAAATTCTCTTTGGCATTTTTGATACTCCTTTATAACCGCCGAACTAGGTTTAAGACATATTTATAACCAGTTCCAAGCCGGCTTATTTGTTCATCTGGCCACGCACTCCTTTTGCTGATCCCTTCCAACCGGTATGGCACGGAGATTCGTAGAGTGTGAATTCGACACTAAATATCTATTTTTTATTTTTTTAAAAGCTTTTACATGACATCCCCTTCCACCCGCACCCTCGATATCACTTCTGTGCATACGGCTATTATAGATGTCTACCCTAACCGTATTTGTTTTCATTTAATATATCATATGTTTTCTAATTTCATTTAGAATTGCTGCAAAAGTTTGAGTTATGCCAGAACACACTCATTTCCATCAACTTTAATACCCAATGTGAACCCCAATTTCAACGAGAAACTTCAGAGTGGTTTAAAAGTTACCTGAGGAACAAATTAACGATAATAACGTTTGCTCGGAAACGCCATACAACGAAGGCAAATTGAAGTTATGTCAGTTAATGCCTGCCGCTAGTTTGTACGTTGACTGATAGGCGCATTTCCTCGCAATGAGCGTGACAGCATTCACGACGTTAGATAACATCTAACGCGTCCATGCCTGTCACAATAACATAGTAGAGCTCGCTAAACACACTTGTGGCAGAAGCGTCAGCGTTACAACTCAGATTTGCAGTCAGTGGGAGGCGTTACTACCAATAACTTCACACGCTGTGGCATCGCTGGGAGACGTCCTTCTACTCAGTTTGTTGCTCAGGACATCCTGTATTACTCCTTTACCTTTGTCAGGCTTCGCTCTGTAAATTCTGTAAATTGCCTTTTACCGTTAAAAACGTGGTAAAAAGTTAAATTGAACAGTGCTTGTTTTAATCTTCTATTCATGATCAATTACAATAATTCACAGTTATCCTTTCGTTACGGCAGTCTGCTCCGCTGCAGTGGCGCCGCTGAGCGCTGCAGCCTGCCGCCATATGTGCACATTGCACGTCAGTAAACTGATGCGCAGGTCATCTTATTTAAGTGTTGCATAACAATATATTTGTAGATTTTACAAGTATTATAAACAAAAATGCAATTTAGGATCATTCAAAAGTTTCTTAATAGTGTAATTCAGTATTATAAATTTGGAAAAAAAAAGCGTCAACACACAAACCCTGAGCTCTGAGCACTATGGGAATTAACATCTGAGGTCATCAGTCCCCTAGAACTTAGAACTACTTAAACCTAACTAACCTAAGGACATTACACACATCCATGCCCGAGGCAGGATTCGAACCTGCGACCGTAGCAGTCGCGCGGTTCTGGACTGAAGCGCCTGGAACCGCTCGGCCACCGCGTCTGGCATTACAATTTTTACACTCATACTTGAATTATCGTCTTTTGTCGTTTGCACTGCAAACAACACACCTTCTGTTTCTTCTTACCGATTTGTAAACCGAAGGAAAATGTCTTTCTGTTAATCTCAGTGGATGATTATTGACTGTTAGATGTTGACGTTTTATTCTTTGATGGTACTTTTCCAGTAATTCCCTAATTAACTGCAACTGAAATTTTGCCATGGATGCCGGTTCTTTCCTCTTGTGTTTATAAAGGCAATAGGCATTCCACTCACAAATGTCCAACAAGTGAAAGAGATATTTGCGATATCATTTCAGAGATAGACGTGTTGATTCTACAGTGCTTATAACCATGTCAGCTTTATCAATCTCACCCATTGAATTATTATAATCCAATACGCATACAGGTTTTTGGAAAACTTTTTTCCATCATGCTTGATTACTGTATCAAATTCATCTGAGTGCATGGTAGAAAGCATATAGAATTCGTTTTTATCCATCTACTTTATGAGTATTGAATATTTGCATGTCCGAGAGGTTAGGTTGCCTGTCCTCTTTTTAATCGTTCATTTTTAGGCAAACCTTTCCTTCTTTTCCATACGGTCCCACACGCATTTGTGCAATTATTGTGTAGCATTCTAAATAAAGCTGGACCGGAATACCAATTATCTACGTAAAGGGTATAGGCCTTTCCTAAATAGGGCTTCATAAGTTCTTGAAATATTGCTTCCAACGTTCCAATATCCTTATTTTTGGTATTCACCAGGGTAGATGATCCGGCATAAACAATTAAATCTTGTAAAAATCCTGTCTCACAGTCACAGAACAAAAGATTTTTTTTATTTTATCCATATTTTGCACCTGCAAACGCGACTGTTCAAATGGTTTAGATGGCTCTAAGCACTATGGGACTTAACAACTGAGGTCATCAGTCCCGTAGTCTTAGAACTACTTGAACCTAACTAGCCTAAGAACATCGCACACATCCATGCCCAAGGCACGATTCGAACCTGCGACCGTAGCAGCAGCGCGGTTCCGGACTGAAGCGCCTAGAACCGCTCGGCCACAACGGCCGCCTAAACGTGACTGTACTCAATGCAAAAATGCGTATTTCATCTCATTCAAGAGAAAAGATAAAGCATGTAATAGACGAATTACACCTGAAAGATGGACCCACAGGGTCTGAAATGCATCGTGTACTGAATAAAACACGAAAAGTTGTAACTGAAGGCGTTCTTTAATTCATACCTTGAGTGAAAAGATCTTATTCCAGATCTGTTTCTTTTTGACGGTATGTATTGTTTGAAAGACAGCCGCCATTTATATAACAGTAAACTTTCGTCTACGCACAGCTTTTGGAATGGTTGAAATGACTGACTAAATTTTTTTCGTAATTAATCAATGACGTTCCGTATTTTGTACAAACGATTGTTGGTAGGACGGAAATTGTGGGTGAAATGTAGCATTCGTAATAATTTGAAATAGCGGTCTCTAGCCATTACATCTTCAAAAAGTCCGCCCCCCGGTAGCTGAGTGTTCAGAGCGACAGAATGTCAATCCTAAGGGGCCAGGTTCGATTCCCGGCTGGGTCGGAGATTTTCTCCGCTCAGGGACTGGGTGTTCTGTTGTTCTAATCATTATCATTTCATCCTCATCGACGCGCAAGTCGCCGTAGTGGCGTCAAATCGAAATACTTGTACCCGGCGATTTGTCTACCCGACGAGAGGCCCTAGTCACACGAGATTTATTTATTTATCTCCAAAAATATTGTTACTCAGAAGTTTGCCTTTACTCCAATACTCAACTAAAGATAATTTCTTGTTGACGTCATTAAAAATAATACGGCAAAAAAATGTATAGTTCGGCTACTCCAGTTCCTTCTGAATTGGTTGTTGTTGTTGTTGTTGTTGTTGGTGGTGGTGGTGGTGGTGGTGGTGGTGGTCGTCGTCGTCGTCAGTCCTGAGAATGGTTTAATGCAGCTCGCCATGTTACTCTATCCTGTACACGCTTCTTCATTTCCCAGTACCTACTGCAACCTACGTCGTTTTGAATCTGCTTAAAGCTATTCATCTCCCTCTACGATTTTTACCCCCCACGCTGCCCTCCAATACTAAATTGGTGATCAAATGGTTCAAATGGCACTGAGCACTATGGTACTTAACTGCTGAGTTCATCAGTCCCCTAGAACTTAGAACTACTTAAACCTAACTAACCTAAGGACAGCACACAACACCCAGTCATCACGAGGCAGAGAAAATCCCTGACCCCGCCGGGAATCGAACCCGGGAACCCGGGCGTGGGAAGCGAGAACGCTACCGCACGACCACGAGCTGCGGACAATTGGCGATCCCTTGATGTCTCATAACATGTCCTACCGACCGATCCCTTCTTCTAGTCAAGTTGTGCCACAAAGTTCTCTTCTCCCCAATTCTATTCAATACCTACGCGTCACTTATGTGATTTACCCATCTAATCTTCAGCATACTTCTGTAGCACCACATTTCGAAAGCTTCTATTCTCTTCTTGTCCAAACTATTTATCGTCCATGTGTCATTCCACACATGGCTGCACTCCGTACAAATACTTTCAGAAACGACTTCATGACACTTAAATCTATACTTGATGTTAACAAATTCCTCTTCTTCAGAAACGCTTTCCTTGCCATTGCCAGTCTACATTTCATATCCTCTCTACTTCGACCATCATCAGTTATTTTGCTACCCAAATAGCAAATCTCCTTTACTATCTTAAGTGTCTCATTTCCTAATCTAATTCCATCAGCATCACCCGACTTAACTCGACTACATAACCCTGTATTCGCCTGACCAAAAATCTTGTTCCACCTGCCACCGAACTTCACTAATTCCCACTATATCTAACTTTAACCTATCCATTTCCCTTTTTAAATTTTCTAACCTACCTGCCCGATTAAGGGATCTGACATTCCACGCTCCGATCCGTAGAACGCGTTTTCTTTCTCGTGATAACGACATTCTCCTGAGTAGTCCCCGCCCGGAGATCCGAATGGGGGACTATTTTACCTCCGGGATATTTTACTCAAGAGGACGCCATCATCATTTAACCATACAGTAAAGCTGCATGCCCTCGGGAAAAATTACGGCTGTAGTTTCCCCTTGCTTTCAGCCGTTCGCAGTACCAGCACAGCAAGGCCGTTTTGGTTAGTGTTCCAAGGCCAGATCCGTCAATCATCCAGACTGTTGCCCCTGCGACTACTGAAAAGGCTGCTGCCCCTCTTCAGGAACCACATGTTTGTCTGGCCTCTCAACAGATACCCCTCCGTTGTGGTTGCACCTACGGTGCGGCTATCTGTATCGCTGAGGCACGCAAGCCTCCCCACCAACGGCAAGGTCCATGGTTCATGGGGGGGGGGGGGGGGGCTGAATTGCTTATGTTACTATTATCTTTCCGAGACCAATAGCGATTTGTTTCATTTGCAATTAACTCTACGAGATCTTCATGGACGAAAAGCTGAAAGTAATATTTTCGCTGATCTTGTTATGTTTACTTTAATCCCTTGATGTCTTTCAGGCACGAATATTTTTGACGTCCATATTTCACGGTCACTGTTAATAGGTTCACTATTCTCCGCTTCTGATTCTGAAGTACTACATACAGCTCTTCTTTTCTTGATTTTTGTAGGTGATGTAACAATGCGTTGATTTTCATTATCGGAATCATTTTCTGAATCAGTGAGTCCGTTGGCGAACAAAATGATAAAAATCCTGACCATTGGGATGTGAAAGTTGTGACGAGGGGGGGTGGGGAGGGTATCGTTTGAAGGTCACTTTATTTTTCCCGAATAGCTCGAAAATCGCAACTTCTAATGAAAATGTTTTCCACTGCAAAATTAAACTTCATTAGATATCCTACAAAGATCATCTTATTCATTTTTTCTCTAGTACTTATAGTTTACATATTACAGGGGATAGAAAAATCGCTTATGATTAAAATTGTTGTTTTAACGGTATAGTCTGTCGGTAAACTGAAAATCGATCAGTGTTCGTGGTGGAGGATGTTGCCTTTTTCAGAACAATTACAGCTGCCGTACAGGATGCCTAAGGGTCAGTTTCCCCCTTTAGCAGCGTAGAACAGTGTGCAGATACATTCACAGATTCTGTCCATATGCGTTACTTCCGTTAGTATTATTAGTAACTCCTATCTGTATTCCACCCACCCGCTTCGAGCAGGTCAGTGCAGTGCGTCATGAGGTGCTGTGGAGAGTTGGTTACCTTTGTGAAACACCCTGTAGTTGCTTCTTGTGACGCAGTGGGGTAGACGGAGTGGGGAATCACGTGCTCGCACTTCAGATTGCAGGCCTATGAATGAGGGAAATGCATTACCACAATCCGGCGACCTACCTTCGCTCGCACTTCTGCCTCCCACATCTGGTCCCTCCGGCCCCTTACATGTGCGCAACACAGTTTATCCCTTAATACGGCTCTGCTGCACTTAGACGTGGTACACAATTTAACGATTGTATTTAACCCACTTCGTTTCAGGATAAATATGAATTTTATTCCGTTAAAACAGTATTTTTAATAATCTGCGACTTTTTCTTCCATGCAACGTTGAAACTATTAGTTCTGTAGAAAAAAATGAATACGACCATTTTTGTAGGGGATGTAATGTAGTTTATTTTTCTACAGGAAAAAATTTTCGCTAGGAGCCACGGTTTTGGAGTAAAAAAGTTATCGTAAAACGCTGCATCCCGTCGTGTGTCCCCAACACTTACCCTCCCTGGTCAGGATATTTAGTATGTTGTTCAGGAAACTCCCTCGTAGCACTACGCAAAAATTTGACTACCAGTTTTTCCTTCTAATTATCCTTCGTTGAATGGACTAATATGATTGTTGTAATTTGCTTGTAACCTTGTAACGATGTTGGTTCTCGCTCCTTCTATGGGAGTTCTAATGTGCAGATACTGAAACCTTGGTAATATCGTTGTCCCTTGGGAGGTAAAAAAATATTTCTGTCCGAACTGATAATGTAGCGTTATACTGTAGGGACACTTTTTTGTTCTATAGGCGCATACTGACCTCATAAGTTACACCCCTAAAAGCGCTCATCTTATTAGTGGTGAAAACCTATTTTCCTCCTTCAGTTGGTATCAGAAAGCTTTAGCGGGGGACGTTTCTCCATATACTCTTCTGAATGCTGTCTTGATACGTGTTACAATAGTCCTAGAGAACACCGACAGATTTGAGAACATTCTGACGGTTCCACCAACAAAGCGGCCAGTTACAATTTACAGTCTGTGGGAGATCATAAGCACTGACGTGGCTGTTATCAACCACCCTATAACGGTCACATCTTAGGGATCTCATATAATTTAAATTTTCACCTGGGGGGGGGGGGGGCTCTACATACTCAATCATCGTTGCGGCAAATTTTTCCCAGCGCTGGATAACTTGGCGGAGACCTTGATTGTAGACGTCTGTATTTTATCTGCTCAGAAAACGTGTCACCTACACTATCACCTCGTCGTCATTCCGGAAGTGCTGGCGACACAATGGCTTCTCCATCCGAAGAAAGGGGAAGAAGTCACTGGGTGCCGTGTCGGGAGAATACGGGGGTGAGACAAAATCTTATAGCCCAAAGAAGCAGCACGTGTGACTGCGTCCTGTGCAGAATGGACTGGAGCGTTATGACGCTTACCGCGCGACGCTCGCCTTGAAAGCGTCTCGTAATCTTGCCATATGATTTTAGTAGTATGCTTCGTTAACAGTTTGTAGTGGGCATGTGTTATCTGTGAACACCAGTCAATGGCAGTCGCAATAGACATTCAGCGTAACGTTGCCTGATGATAGTTGGGTCGACCGTGGTAACTCATGTTCCCACTGCTTTCTTTACTCCATTGCCTCAGGGTCATGGTAATACACCCAGCACTCGGGCACGGTGATTAGGCGACTAAAGAAGTCATCTGGATTGGTCTGGCACAGCCGCAACATCTCGGATCGACGGACTTCTTGAACTGGTGTGAGCAGCCGCGGAACCCAACAGGCAGAGAGAGAGAGACCTTTTTAATGCTGAAAATATCGTGCAAGATGTAGAGTACCAGGATTGCAGAAATGCACCTACTGAAAATAAAAATAAAGAAATTATGGTGCTTTATTTATTCGAGATCGTTAAAACCTTGTGACTAAACCTTCTGACACGCTGACAACAAGGAACTCTTTTGGATATGCGGCTGAGGCTGAAAATAAGCTGCAGAAACGTGGTGTTTTCGCCATTATTTTATCCGGTCCATGTATTAGTAGTAGTAGTAGGAGGAGGAGGAGGAGGTTGAAGTTGTGGTATGTTGGAGAGAGGGAGTGCCGGTGTCTGCGGCACTGCGGCAGTGCGGACGATGGCGCGGGCGCTGCCGCGGGCAGGGATCGACCCCGAGTCGAGGCGGCGGCTGCTGCGGGCTCGCTGCCTGCTGCCGCAGTCCGCCCCACACCTGCCCGCCCTCTCACGAGCACCGCCAAATAAATCTGTTTACCAGCGCTACGCGCCAATCCGTACACCAGCCGGAAAATCTTTCAGAAACGTGTGGCACGTTCATCTTCCTTCGCGTGTTTACGAAACTGGTACGTGTGTGTGTGTGTGTGTGTGTGTGTGTGTGTGTGTGTGTGTGTGTGTGTACGCTCGCCCGCCCGCGCTATTTTTTCTGTGTATCTGTGATACGCTTGTAGTTGGCCACTTTCAGAATCCTGGAGCTGCAAAATACCACTATTCCTTTGGGCAATAAACACTGCTGTCCATGAAAATTGCCATCAAGGAGGCAATTACAGTACCATGAAGGAGGCGTGTAGCAACCGTCGATTTGGCATGAAGTATAGGTATACTCAGATATGCAAATGAGTAGTATTTCAGCGCCACCGCACGACGTAGAAGTAACTCCATCTACATACTGGACACTAGGGGCGTTCAGTAAGTAATGCAACCCATTTTTCTGAAAGCAAATTGGTTTTATTCAGGATTTCAATACACCGTATTATTCCCCACTCTTCTGGCTACAGAGCCATGTTTTTCAACATAATCTGAGGGCCTGTATGCCCTCATGGTACCCGTCTACTGGTGGATGTCGAAGCCAATGTCTTGCTGCACCAGTAACCTCCGCGTCATCTACGTATTGCTTCCTGGGGAGTGCATCCTTCCCTGGCACAGACAGAGGGAAATTAGAGGGGTCAAGATTCAGGCTGTGGGGTGGATGAGGAAGTTTTAGTACAGTGAAATTTTGTCAGCTGCTATTGGGTGCGCAGACGTGGATTGTGGAGCGAGGTGTTTCATTGTGATCCGTTGATCACCTCGAATGAGTGTGTCCGCACGCTCCAACTCTGCAGGAATCATAGCTGTTTGCGGGCGACAGGCACACGGGAATATGGGCAGATTTGCGCGACCTTGTTCAGATGATGACAGACGCCTCGCCGAACGACTCGACGCGCTTTTGTTTACTGCCATGTCTGCGTAGACATTCTGCGAGCGCTTATGAGTATCTGCTGGAACGCGCCTTCTTTATAGACGGCAGTTTCAAGGCTATGTATAGCGGTGCCACCTATCGGAACTTCATCCGTGTTTTTCAACAGAAATTGGCTGAGAAAAACAAGTGCTACATTTCGTACTGAATGGCCCTCGAGTAAGAAAAGATTACATGGCTGGTTTATCCTTCAGAATCACATTTCAGTGTCTGTTCTTTTTGAGAAGATCGTGTTATGCCTCGTTGACAAAGGTGAAAAATCTCTTATCACTTGTCGGAATTTGACAACGGCTCTGTCACTGTCGATCTAGTATGCTGTTTATCGTTCTGGAATATTGTTACTTGTATTGATCAGTATCCTACGACTGTTATACAAATTTGGTAGGTCCAAGATAAACGTGCAGGATCTCGACAGCCCCACGCGACTTCCGCACGAGAGGACGGAGACATTGTTCCCTCGCTCCTGTAGGTTCGTACAGCCGTGTCACGTCCCGTAAGTCACAAAATGGGCTTCCAGAATGAGATTTTCACTCTGCAGCGGAGTGTGCGCTGATATGAAACTTCCTGGCAGATTAAAACTGTGTGCCCGACCGAGACTCGAACTCGGGACCTTTGCCTTTCGCGGGCAAGTGCTCTACCACTGAGCTACCGAAGCACGACTCACGCCCGGTCCTCATAGCTTTACTTCTGCCAGTATCTCGTCTCCTACCTTCCAAACTTTACAGAAGCTCTCCTGCGAACCTTGCAGAACTAGCACTCCTGAAAGAAAGGATATTGCGGAGACATGGCTTAGCCACAGCCTGGGGGATGTTTCCAGAATGAGATTTTCACTCTGCAGCGGAGTGTGCGCTGATATGAAACTTCCTGGCAGATTAAAACTGTGTGCCCGACCGAGACTCGAACTCGGGACCTTTGCCTTTCGCGGGCAAGTGCTCTACCAACTGAGCTACCGAAGCACGACTCACGCCCGGTCCTCATAGCTTTACTTCTGCCAGTATCTCGTCTCCTACCTTCCAAACTTTACAGAAGCTCTCCTGCGAACCTTGCAGAACTAGCACTCCTGAAAGAAAGGATATTGCGGAGACATGGCTTAGCCACAGCCTGGGGGATGTTTCCAGAATGAGATTTTCACTCTGCAGCGGAGTGTGCGCTGATATGAAACTTCCTGGCAGATTAAAACTGTGTGCCCGACCGAGACTCGAACTCGGGACCTTTGCCTTTCGCGGGCAAGTGCTCTACCAACTGAGCTACCGAAGCACGACTCACGCCCGGTCCTCATAGCTTTACTTCTGCCAGTATCTCGTCTCCTACCTTCCAAACTTTACAGAAGCTCTCCTGCGAACCAGGAGAGCTTCTGTAAAGTTTGGAAGGTAGGAGACGAGATACTGGCAGAAGTAAAGCTATGAGGACCGGGCGTGAGTCGTGCTTCGGTAGCTCAGTTGGTAGAGCACTTGCCCGCGAAAGGCAAAGGTCCCGAGTTCGAGTCTCGGTCGGGCACACAGTTTTAATCTGCCAGGAAGTTTCATATCAGCGCACACTCCGCTGCAGAGTGAAAATCTCATTCTTGGAAACATCCCCCAGGCTGTGGCTAAGCCATGTCTCCGCAATATCCTTTCTTTCAGGAGTGCTAGTTCTGCAAGGTTCGCAGGAGAGCTTCTGTAAAGTTTGGAAGGTAGGAGACGAGATACTGGCAGAAGTAAAGCTATGAGGACCGGGCGTGAGTCGTGCTTCGGTAGCTCAGTTGGTAGAGCACTTGCCCGCGAAAGGCAAAGGTCCCGAGTTCGAGTCTCGGTCGGGCACACAGTTTTAATCTGCCAGGAAGTTACAAAATGGGCTTATTTGCAGCAAGACAAGCATCCACATGGACAGTACGACTACCTCTCAAACACGGCTGGTTGTCATCACGTTGACTATTGTTGCGGCTTCTCTTGATGAGGCAGCAGAAAGAGGTACGCCGACAATTGAGTGTCCAGCTAAAACACTAGACACAGGAGTCTCCCCACCTTGTCTTTCCAGACGATTTGGGTTTCAGCTTTCAGCATCAAGATGGACGCATCTGTATGTGGTGGCTCCGAAGAGAACTATCCTCGGCATTTTCCATCCGTTATGGGGCTAGCGTGAGGCAGCACCGGGTACCTATCACGATCACCTATGGTTCACATAGCCGGTAATTTGGACAACAGCCGTTACATTTCTGACGTATTAAGATCGGCACCTCAACCCTCTTTCTCAGATTTCAGAGATGTTATCTTTCGACGATATTACTCAGCCAACATGTTGTTAATCTTGTCCTGTGCTACTTCAATATAGAGGGTGTTCGACTGTTGCCGGACCAGTACGTTTTCCAGATCTTTCACTTATTGGAAATATCATGTCATGGGTTTCAAAGAGGCTGTTACCCTCACCAATCGCCAGTCACTACGATTCATGAACTCTGGCATAGGCTTGCAACGGTATTGAATGAAGTACGTGTATCTATCATCCAAGCTCTGTTCGAGTTAGAGCTCTTGTTACTGCCAGTGGCGGCAGCTCTGTGTACTAAATGTCACACGCTGTATACTCCCAAATCACATAAAACTATATGGTGTACGAGGCTATTCGGAAACTAGGGTCAGATAGGCCGCGAGGTGGAAACTACAGTAAAAAACTGATGACAGTTTGCACAAGGCAGTGTCTCTAGTAGACCGATCGATCGCGTCGTGTCACGTCCGTTGCGAGGTTTCTCCTGATTTCATGCAACCGTACATAGTGTGCATGTCATGCGTTGCCCTTTTCAGGACAAATTCTCGCCGCACACTGCAGGGGCATTGCAGCTTTTTCTATGAGAACTGTTTGATTTGGCTCCCTCCGATGATTATCTCTGCTCACGTGAACGGCTGACCATGAAGACCATTTTAGCACGGACAACGAAGTGCATACCAGCGTAGAGAAGTGGTGGAAAGTACAGGTGGCTGCCTTCTGTGACGAGGATATTGGAAATTCAGACGCAGTGTGGCTTCCATTTCGTGACCAATCGGACGTTACTTTCCGAATACACCTCGTATGCGTCCGGCTACACGTTATACTAATAATAATAATTTTATTCTTTATTTTTTAATCTTCCTCGTATTGCAGTTTAATGAGCAGCAGTATAATATGAATGTTAGTCACCTCATTTCCGGTCTTTATTTTCTGGGTTATCTGTTCAGTTAATGTGAATGCTCTGAGCGCTCATGATCGTTCGAAGATTTTCATTCTTTTTGCCGTTGGGAAACACCTAATTTAGTATTTCCACGCCAGTCTATCTTGTGCAAACCTCTTCATCTCTGCATAACTAAGGAAGCTGCTCCAAAAGGTTTCCCTCATCAGTTTTTACTCCTCATTTCTCTTGATTATCAAATTCGCGATCCTTGATACCTCAGGATTTATCCTATGAACTGACAACTTCCGTTTGCCTAGTTGTGCTATAAATTTACTTTTTCCTCAATTCAGTTCAGTACAGTTTCATTAGTTATCCAATCTATCCATTTAATCTTCAGCAATTACTGTAGTGCCTCATTTCGAAGACTTATCTTCCTGTCTAAACTGTTTGTAGTCCTAGTTTCACTTCCGTGGAAGGCCACACTCCAGGCAAATTACTCGAGAAAAGATTTCTTGTAGCCTAAATTCGTATTTGATGTTACTATATTTTACCTTTTTCGGCAAAAGTTTTTTCCTTATGTAACTCTGCATTTTATATCTTTTGTTCCGCCATTGTCAGTTATTTTACTACCCAATAGCAAAACTTGCCTTGAAATTACTTGAGGCGTATGTTAGAATAGTCCTTAAACAAGACGGTGCCAATTCCGTTTCCCGTTGTTTCACAATATAGTGTTATGCTGAGTCACTGATTAGCGAAACTTGGGCAGTACGTTTAACTCAAATGTTCCTTTCTTCCTGTAACTCACTATTACAGCGGAACCTCGCTTAACGAGCATCTCCCATATCGCGCAAATCACATAACAAGCAAAACAAATTGTAAAAAAATGACTCGCTTAACGAGCGATCTTTCGTGTAACGAGTGACGACGATTTCGTGTGACGCCACCAGCCCTTCGCACGCGGCGGGGAAAACGTTCAACAATATGGACACCTCTCATTGTCGGCAGCGGCATATGGACAAAGCCTTTAGTACGTACTGCAGTCTGGGTTTAGCACTTTCTTCTACCATCTGAGTGCGGCTTGTGATCACACATTTTTCTAAATTTGTGTTCACACAGTGTTTTTTTTCTTTTTTTCTTTTTTTTGTGCAAATTCTTATAACCTTCGTAGAAATGTCATCGAAGATTAAGCCGGAAGAAGACGATCATAAGAAAAAGAATATGACCTTAGAAATTAAACGTAAATCATTGAAAAACGCGAACGTGATGTGAGATTTGCTGATTTAGCACGCACATACAATCGGTCGACATAAAGTATTTGCACCATCCTCAGGAACAAGGATAAAACTAAGGAGGTAGACGCTTCAAAATGAGTGACAAGAATATCTAAACAACGGTTTCGTATTCTTGACGATGTTGAAAGGTTGCTCCTTATACGTTCAAATGAAAAGCAATTGCAAAGCGACGCTATTAACGAGAACATCAGAATGATTTTCACCGACCTCGTTAAGAAGATGCCAGGATCATCAGTGGCCGAAGAAATGTTTAATGGTAGCCGTGGGAGGTGCGAGAAGTTTAAGAGAAGAACCGGCATCCACAGCGTTCTGTGGCATGGCGAAGCAGCCAGTCTGACACAAAGGCAACAGAGAACTTCATCAGCAACTTAAAGATGCTCGAAGATCCTGAGGGTTACCTGTGGCAATAGGTTTTTAATTGTGACAAGCTATTCTGGGAAAAGGTGCCGAAGCTTACCTTTATAATAGCAGAGGAGAATGCATTTCCCGGTCGCAAGCCAATGAAAGACCTTCTCACACTGGTATTCTGTGCCAATACAACGGCAGTTTGAAAATCAAACTGCTGCTTGTTTACCATTCAGAAACTCCACGGACCTTCACATAGTGTAAAGCCCAGAAGAGCAGGTTAAATGTGACGTGGCTGTCCAACAGATAGGCTTGGGTGACACGTGATATTTTTTGTGATTGGATTAACGAAGTGTTCGGTCCTTCGGTGAAAAAATATTTGATTGAGATGGATATGCTAGTCCATGTCTTGTTTGTTCTGGACAATGCTTCTGCCCTTTCTGTAGGTCTACAAGACATCCTCCTTGAAGAACTTCAATTCATCGAGATCAAATTTCTGCCTCCCAACACCACTCCGTTACTCCAGCCTATCGACCAGTAGATCATTTCTGACTTTAAGAAGCTCTGCAGTGAAACACACTTAGAGCCTTGCTTTGAGTTGACTAAAGCTACCAATCTCACTCTCAGAGAATTTTGTAAATTTTTGTAAATATCACTTCAACATCACTGCCTGCGTCAAGATGATCGAAAAGGCATGGCAAGGTGTTATCAAGAGAACGCTCGTGCAAGATCACAGTTAAGAAATGACCACCGAAGAGCTTATGGAGTTGCAGTGTGTTTCACTCCAGTAAGTTGCGGAGAGGAGTTCTTCAGAGGACGAGGAGGAGGAACTGGTGACAGCAAAGCAGTAATCTTCTGGCGCAGTAAGAGAAATGCTGAAAGCATGGGAATCGGTGGCGTCGTACTTTGAAAATCATCACCCCAATAAAGTCGTGGCTACGCACGCTACAAATTTATTAGACGATAATGCCGTGTAGCTTTTCCACCAATTGTTGAAGCGTCGACAGAAACATACGACTTTAGGTAGCTCCTAGTAAAAAATAATTAGTTATGTATCATGAATAATAAAGTACGTAATACTGTGTGTATAATTTTCTTTGAATAAATGGCATGAATAAGATAATACTTTAAGTACTTTTTCTGCGCGGAAAGCATTATTGTGTTTTACATTAATTTATGTGTGATAAATTGTTTCGCTTAACGAGTGTTTCAAACTACGAGTAATATTCTGGACCGAATTATGCTCGCGTTGCGAGGTTCCGATGTATTTAGACACACAAGAAACGACATTAATCACATCGCTAAGGAACTGTTTATCGTGACGTTCTCGTATATTTCCGCGTGCCTGTTTTTCTATCCTTACGCCGTGACAAGTTTGATCAAAATATCAGCTCATTGGCAGGGGACGAGAGTTCTCACTCTCGGTTACTTACAAGGATCTGTGCGACTGTTCACAGGCCAGTGAGGCAATGCCACCTCCCAATAGGACCATTGCGTGTTCAAACTGCACTGTCAGCTCCATCTTTATGTGGTATACACGATTACCACACAGCAGTATGCACCAACAGAAAAAAGAACACTATTTACTGATGTCCGGATTGACAATTTATTGATGCTTTCTTACGTAAAAGCAATCTTCAGTAGCTTCGATAGTCACTCCACATCGCACTTCCCAGCGATGAGCGACTCAGTTCGTTCCTGCTGGAAGCACACCTGCTCAAGCTGTGCCACAAGCAGTCCTTCATATTTGTATTTGTTCTCAGCTAGACAGTTATTTTGTGGATTGCATCAGTTCCCCAATCAGCGCTCGATATTGAGCAGCGTTTTCTCGCTGCGTCGATACACAGAACTGTCAGTGATTTAAGGAGTGTTGGGAGACTTCCCGGATTTTCCGTAGGGAGATACAAGGGTCGTTCAATAAGTAATGCCCGCACTTTTTTGTCAAAATCATATTTATTGTTAAGAGTCAGAATTTGGTGTCAGTATACATTAACACGTCTTGTCCTAATTTACTACGTAGTCTCCATCACGTTCTATGGCCGTACGCCAACGTTGTGGAAGGGCATGTACTCCCTGCTGTAAAAGTTCTTGTCCTGTGGGCGTAGCCATGTTTTCACTGCATGACTGACACTCTCGTCGTCTTCAAAGTGTGTTCCTCATAGAGAATCTTTAAGCGGCCCAAAGAGATGGAAGTCCGAGAGACCCAGGTCTGGACTGTAGGGTGGGTGAGGCAATGATGTCCAATGGCTGCGACAGGTCGCCCCGAGCGTGGCTGATTATGGAGCTCTGTTTCTGCATTTCCTGAGGCTGTAACTTTCTTTACGCGTCGCCCAACTGTACTCCTATCAACTGCAGCTTCGCCATAGATAGCACACAAACGTTTATGGATGTTCACCACGATTTCTTTTCTGCACACAAGAATTCAGTAACAGCACGCTGCTTGTAACGTGAGTCGTATGTAGATTCTATGTTGACGCTGTACTACGGCTCTGCCATCTGCCAGAACGGTTCGAAACTTCACTAGCGCACTGAGCGAACATCAGGTGTGAAGCACCACAGAACGGTTCGAAACTTCACTAGCGCACTGAGCGAACATCAGGTGTGAAGCACCAACAAAGATGTTTGTCTATGCATATTAATGTTTTTTTTTAAATTTGGGGCATCATTTATTGAACGCCCCTCGTAATACGATTAAGAAGGAACACTGCAATTCTTATTGTTTACAACTTTTTTAAATCTTCGTAGTTTTCATAAAGTGTTCCTTTCGGCTGCATCCGTAACAAGTCCCGCATTGATGCGTCGGTAGTTGATTCCGGGATTCGAGGGCACAAGACTTAAGATATCGAAGTCGATTGACCATGGCAGATTTATTCTTTCACGTCATGTCAGTGTGGACTGGTATGTCTGATGGTCGTGTCGGCAAGTCGTTGACCTTCCTTTATGAACCGTGTGTCTCGGTGAATATACAAAGTGACTGAAGCATACATAGCAAGAAAAACTGAAATGGTGTTTCCCAATTTACGCTGTTCTGTTTTAGGGACGACTGGTCCTGTCACCAGGTTTCATTAATTATTGTGTTACAGCTCACAAATTTTTCCTGGCGAATAGCTGTCGTGTAAGAGTACTGTAGGAATGAAATGAACTCGGAAAAGTTGGTATGGAAATTGTGCATTATCAAAAACAGACTTCGCCCATACATATTCGGCACTTATTACTCTGGCCCGTTGATTTTTACTTTGCTGCCTGAAAATATGTATACGTTTAACAATTTTGTTGTAGGCTTTTTCAGACAGTCAAGTAATTATCCACGGATGGTAGCGTCTGTGAATGGTGAAACATTTGTAGATGAAGTTTGGAAAGGTAGTACTCACACAACGAGAAATTTCCTTAGCAAGAAGGTGAATAGGAGTAAAAATCCAAAGACGATGACCTCAGTTTCTGTGAAAATACAAGTGGTCCCTTTTCGCCGTTGTGGCTGCTGTATATGAGTAAGCATTTGCAATACGGTTAATGTAAGGAATGTGACCCAGCGCGCTCGTGACAATAATTTGCAGAGTGGCTGAAGACAACAGGCGGTGGAGCGCTGTCCATAGCGGGGCAGCGTCCCGTTTTCCTGCCTGTATGGAGGTCGTTGTCCACACAGCTTCTGACGTGGCACCCTAGCTGACGCAACTAACTAGTCTGGCTGGTAACGAGCTGACTCTCGTTACTGTTGTTCTGAAGCGCTCGTACGCAAGGATTTACCTGAAGCCGTTTCGCGTGAAATTGGTAGGTACTCATTTATGTGGACACCTACTGGGTAACATACCATCTATATCTTTCATTAAGAACACCGTATCTGAATACTGTACAGTGTCCACAAGTAAAACGCGAGTTTCGATTAAGCTTGTTCCTTTCTCAACGGTGTCAACTGGAAGCTACATTCGATAGAAGAAATGCAGCGTCTGTATTATCTTACTGTACTAGATGAGGTTGTGGAGTAGCTGCTGTTTATTCATGACGCTCTTTATCTACATCTACATAGTTACTCTGCAGTTCACACTTAAGTGCCTGGCAGAGTATTCATCGAACCATTTTCATACTACTTCTCTACCATTCCACTCTCGAATGGCGCGTGGGAAAAAGAAACACCTAAATCTTTCCGTTCGAGCTCTGATTCCTCGTATTTTATTATGATGATCATTTCTCCCTACATAGGTGGGTGTCAACAAAATATTTTCGCATTCGGAAGAGAAAGTTGGTGACTGAAATTTCGTAAATATATCTCACCCAAAGAAAACCGCCTTTGTTTCAGTGACTGCCACCCCAACTCGCGTATCATATCAGTGACACTCTCGCCCCCATTGCGCAATAACACGAAACGAGCTGCCCTTCTTTGCACTTTTTCGATGTCCTCCGTCAATCCTACCTGGTGAGGATCCCACACCGCGCAGCAATATTCCAGCAGATGACGGACAAGTGTAATTCCTAGGTATTTAGTATTATCGTATACCCAAAATTTATCGGATTTCTTTTAGTAGCGATGTAGATGACCTCGCACTTTCCTTTGTTAAATGCCAGTTGCCACTTTTCGCACCATACAGAAATTCTCTCTAAATCATTTTGTAATTGGAATTGATCGTCTGATGATTTTACTAAACGGTAAATTACATCTGCAAACAATGTAAGGGGGCTGCTCAGATTATCACCTACAGGGTGTTTCAAAAATGACCGGTATATTTGAAACGGCAAAAAAAAACTAAACGAGCAGCGATAGAAATACACCGTTTGTTGCAATATGCTTGGGACAACAGTACATTTTCAGGCGGACAAACTTTCGAAATTACAGTAGTTACAATTTTCAACAACAGATGGCGCTGCAAGTGATGTGAAAGATATAGAAGACAACGCAGTCTGTGGGTGCGCCATTCTGTACGTCGTCTTTCTGCTGTAAGCGTGTGCTGTTCACAACGTGCAAGTGTGCTGTGGACAACATGGTTTATTCCTTAGAACAGAGGATTTTTCTGGTGTTGGAATTCCACCGCCTAGAACACAGTGTTGTTGCAACAAGACGAAGTTTTCAACGGAGGTTTAATGTAACCAAAGGACCGAAAAGCGATACAATAAAGGATCTGTTTGCAAAATTTCAACGGACTGGGAACGTGCTGGAAAGGTAGGGCGACCGCGTACGGCAACCACAGAGGGCAACGCGCAGCTAGTGCAGCAGGTGATCCAACAGCGGCCTCGGGTTTCCGTTCGCCGTGTTGCAGCTGCGGTCCAAATGACGCCAACGTCCACGTATCGTCTCATGCGCCAGAGTTTACACCTCTATCCATACAAAATTCAAACGCGGCAACCCCTCAGCGCCGCTACCATTGCTGCACGAGAGACATTCGCTAACGATATAGTGCACAGGATTGATGACGGCGATATGCATGTGGGCAGCATTTGGTTTACTGACGAAGCTTATTTTTACCTGGACGGCTTCGTCAATAAACAGAACTGGCGCATATGGGGAACCGAAAATCCCCATGTTGCAGTCCCATCGTCCCTGCATCCTCAAAAAGTACTGGTCTGGGCCGCCATTTCTTCCAAAGGAATCATTGGCCCATTTTTCAGATCCGAAACGATTACTGCATCACGCTATCTTGACATTCGTCGTGAATTTGTGGCGGTACAAACTGCCTTAGACGACACTGCGAACACCTCGTGGTTTATGCAAGATGGTGCCCGGCCACATCGCACGGTCGACGTCTTTAATTTCCTGAATGAATATTTCGATGATCGTGTGATTGCTTTGGGCTATCCGAAACATACAGGAGGCGGCGTGGATTGACCTCCCTATTCGCCAGACATGAACCCCTGTGACTTCTTTCTGTGGGGACACTTGAAAGACCAGGTGTACCGCCAGAATCCAGAAACAATTGAACAGCTGAAGCAGTACATCTCATCTGCATGTGAAGCCATTCCGCCAGACACGTTGTCAAAGGTTTCGGGTAATTTCATTCAGAGACTACGCCATATTATTGCTACGCATGGTGGATATGTGGAAAATATCGTACTATAGTGTTTCCCAGACCACAGCGCCATCTGTTGTTGACAATTGTAACTACTGTAATTTCGAAAGTTTGTCTGCCTGAAAATGTACTGTTGTCCCAAGCATATTGCAACAAACGGTGTATTGCTATCGCTGCTCGTTTAGTTTGTATTGCCGTTTCAAATATACCGGTCATTTTTGAAACACCCTGTAGATTATTTGTGTAAATCGGGAATAGCAGAGGGCCTATGACACTACCTTGTGGAACGACAGATATCAATTCTGTTCTACTCGATGATTTACCGTCTATCACTACGAACTGTGACCTTTCTGAGAAGAAATCACGAATCCAGTCACACAACTGAGACGATACTCCATATGCACGCAATTTGCTTAATAGTCGCTTGTGAGGAACGGTATCAAAAACCTTCCGGAAATCCAGGAATACGGAATCGATCTGAGATCCCCTACCCGGCCCGTGTGGCCGAGCGGTTCCAGGCGCTTCAGTCTGGAACCGCGCGACCGCTGCGGTCGCAGGTTCGACTCCTGTTTTTCGTCAGTTACTCGCAAATGAGGGCCCACCAGGGAATGACTGCATGATGTGATACCTGGGATGTTAACGTACATAACCGTATAGGTGGTTTCAAAAAGTCGATCCCACCGCTGGGGGATCTCTCATTGTTAGATCAGGTGAAGTGTTCTTGCTAATGCGCGTGCCCCTTCATGGGGAAGACCGGCAGCCCGCCACACATGCGCTCACTGCGTGGTAACAAGCGAGGCGCAGGCGAGAACCGACACCCACTTGCAGTCGGTGCAGTATCTGACTGCTATTGTGCCATGTCAAGGAAGGTATTTGCAGCACTTAAGAATCCATATAGCGTTCATAAGTCTTGTGCCACAGTAGATAACTGCGTTAGGATTCGCTGATCCGTCATGCAGGATTGAGTCCATCCACCACTGGGGAGACTGCCGTCACCAGCAATAAATATCCTTGGACGTAATGATTCGCCAGACGAATTGGATTACGTTCAATATATTATTCAGGTAAGATTACTAAAAAGTTTTTTGTGTGTAACGAGAGGCAAAACGGCATTGCCTGATGACACTGAGAGTTGCATGGACCAACTCAAAGGCAGTTTTTTTTTATGATTCCACTAGCCATCACAGCGTGAAAATGGAAAATATCATCAGAAAAACCAGAGAAAGCATGTTACGAGAGGTAAAAAGTTGGTGTAATGATCGATAGCTCTCGCTATGGTTAGGGGTAACTGCAAGCTAAAGCCGCGCGGTGTGAGGCGTCATGTCACGGACTACGTGGCCCCTCCCGCCGGAGGTTCGAGTCCTCCTTCGGGCATGGGTGTATGTGTTGTTCTTAGTATAAATTAGTTTAAGTAGTGTGTAAGTCTATGGACCGATGACCTAAGCAGTTTGGTCCCTTAGGAATTCACACACATTTTGCAAGCCAATAACTATTGCAAAGAGAGAAATAACAATAGTATTATAAAATTTAGTGCAGGGGTTCCCAAATTTATCCTATGATGGAACGCATTATTTATTTTGAAGGTTAAGAAAATTTTTGAAAAATGAGAAAAACGTGATTAACTCAGTGAATAATTCAATTTTAAATCATATCTAGTAACGCAGAAATCATAAAATCTTTAAAAAATAGTGTCGTCAAAATGTCGAAAAAACACTATTTTATTAATAATTTTTCACGGAACACTTGTTCACTCCCTGCGGAATGCAGTTTGGGAAACGCTGGATTAGTGGAAAATAGATAGAGCTTTAAATATTTATGGGGAAGAAGGTTAAGGAGTGGTATGAAATGGGACGGTCATGTAAAATCAGAACCAGCAAAGGCAGATGGGAGACAGATTTGTTGCAAGGGTTCTTGGAAAAGTGCAACACGACTGTAAGCAGTTCTGGAGTATTGTTCCAACGTTTGGGGTAGTTATACAGTAGGCATGACGAGAGACATCGAACAAGTTTAGAGATGTGCTGCTGGGATACTAACAATAATAATCTGGTAACGTAAACTGGAATCCTTAGAAGAAAGGTGACCTAGTTATCGCGAAACACTCTTGGGTTATCTGTGCGTGGGGACTGTGCGATCTGTTGTAACAAGAAACAATGATTCATTCTATCAAGCGACATGTTTTCTCGATCCACGGTCCAATGTCAACGATGCAGTACCTACTGAAATTGTAGTTGTTGGGTTAACATTGGAACACAGGCTGCCTTATCGTGGTTCAGAGAGCGGGCAAGCCTCTGACATCCACGTTTTGTGATAGGCACGGTCATAAGGACCACGGAGATACGATAGAGAAATTTGAGGTCGTACGGAGGGATGTAGGCAGTCGTTTATCCCTCGCTCTATTTGCCAGTGGGACAGGAAGGGAAGTGAGTAGTAATGGTAGGAGGTACCATTTGCCACTCTCCATATGGTGTAAGCAACAAACCGCTATTTCCCTGTCCTGCGTCTAATTCACGACATAATCATACAAACTGTCAACAGACGTCCGTACTACCGTGTTCTGCACGGAAAATGGCATTCCGGTAAACGGACAGCCACTCTAACGATGACTTCAGGCACCTGTCAAACGGGGTAATGTTTGCCTGGTAGTCCCACATCCAGGTGTACACAGTCACAGACGGTGCAATGTGGCACAGAGAAGCCGTCTATCAGATTGTCTTGCGGTGGAGGGTCATAGGAAGAACGGAGACAGACAATCGCAAACTGATGTTACTCGATGGCTTAGTGTGAATCGTTCTTTCATTTGTCGGATGTGGCGACAGTTTATAGAACCCGAAACTGTGTCCCGAAGACCAGGGCAGGGCCGAACTCATGTGAAATCAGGAAGAGAGGACCTTTATTTGGCTATAAGGGCACGAAAGGTAACGCCTTAGTACGGCACGGCAACTGGCAACTGACTTCACAGCATCCACTGGACGTGTTTTATCGAGGCAGACGGTGTACAGAAGGCTTCGGCAGAATGATCTTTTTGTCAGTGACCTGCTGTATGTGTACTTCTGACGTCTTCACAGAAGGAAACGTGTAGAGTGGAATCGTCAGCATGCCAATTTGACGGTGGAGAATCAATGTTATTACCACAGATAAGTCTTGATTTGGTCTGGAGAAAGATTGTCGACGGAGCATCTAGAGGGAACGTGGACCACGATTTCAGGACCCAAACATTATGGAAATGGACCGATATCGAGGAGTATTCTAAGGGTGTAGGCAGGGATTGTTTTGGCAAATCGAACACTTTTTCATGAAATTGTATATGTGAAACGGCTGTCAGGTTTCGTGACGATGTATTGAGATCTCATGTGCGGTTGTTGTGAGGTGCTGTGGGACCAGACTTCGTATTGATGCACGATAATGCTCCACCTCATAGAACACGGATGGTTGATGTTTTGTCTGAAACGGAAGGTATTGTACGTGTTCGTGACCTGTTCACTCTTCCTGTTTGAGTCCTGTAGAGCATGTCTGGGATACACTAGGGAGACAGGCTGCATCACGTCAGCGTTCACTAACCACTTTCTAAGACTTGCAAACAGCTCTGCAGGTAGAATGGACTTTGTTGCCTCCACATGAGATTGATGACGTCTTTCACAACATGCCCTGCCGTTGTCAGGCGCGTATTGCTGCCAAAGGCGATCACACCATTTACTGAGCACATTAATCAGTTGTCGGAATGTGAGAGCAAACACGTTAAGGTGGAATATTTTTGTCTACGGTTATGCATGGTGCGGTTGTTTACGTTCTGTATTCTTTACAGCTTGGTGCCACAACCCTTCTCAATGAATCAGTCAGTCAAACTGTATTCATTACATTGTTTCTACTTTCCTATCACCTGTTTATGCTGTTTTGTGGCAAAATAAACGCATCCTCGCAAAATTTCCGTTTGTTGCTTTAATTTTAGACACCAGTGTAGAGCACACGGGAGTCTTCTACTGAGAGCGCCGTGTTGAACAGTAGGCGCTGAGCGGTGTGACCGAAACATTTGTGCTTGTGGATGCAGTAGTGCTGCAGGTGGTTGTCAGATCTGCTACTGACCGTTGCCTATCCTGGTTTACAGAGCGGGAAGCCTCAGACCTCCACGTTACGTGATGAGGTGCGGTCGTCGAACATCTTGTCGCCTACTGGAGGTTTCACCATCTTTTAACAACTTTCCGTAGTGCTCACGACAGCAGCACGCGAACATTCGACCACCTCCGCCGTTTCCAGGTGCATGGCCATAATCTGCCTTTTAAGTTCCTGATGTCAGTGGATTTTCCCATTTTTCGCCTGTATCGTGTTTTTTTCACCAGGGCAGTGCCTCATAATTCATAAGAATGTTCAGATGGTTTTTTGTTTTTTGTTTTTTTTTTTTTGTTTTAGAATTGCGGCTTGCCCTGTCGTTCTCGTCGCAATCGTTAACAGGGCTACAAAGACATGACAACAAAATCATACCTCCGTTGCACGTATAACTGAGACGTTGCCAGCACGTAGCGTTGGGCGGCTGCTTGCAGAATGGCCAGCTGCGGCGCCGCCGTGCCGTGGAGGCGCGTGCGCAGTTCCTGCGGCGGACGCCACGCGTCAGTCCTGCCACTTTCTCTCGGATCGCTTTCACCGCGTCCTTCCGCCCGTTCTTCGAGCCGCCTGCCTGCCGCGCCTGTTGTCGCACATATCCGTACTTCCCTGCCTCCTTTAAGCGTCTCCTTCCTGCAATTGTTTCCACCCGGCCGACTATTGTATTTCTATGCCGTGATCTGGTAAGATAGTCGTCTGATTACGCCAGCAACTGTCTTTCGGAAGACAATCAGTGCATTGGCACCGAGTTAGAAAACTGCTGCGGAAGCAAAGGGAACTTCACAGCAAACATAAACATAGTCAAAGCCTTGCAGACAAACAAAAATTACGGGAAGCGACATGTAGTGTGAGGAGGGCTATGCGAGAGGCGTTCAATGAATTCGAAAGTAAAGTTCTATGTACTGACTCGGCAGAAAATCCTAAAAAATTTTGATCTTATGTCAAAGCGGTAGGTGGATCAAAACAAAATGTCCTGACACACTGTGACCAAAATGGTACTGAAACAGAGGATGACAGACTAAAGGCCGAAATACTAAATGTCTTTTTCGAAAGCTGTTTCACAGAGGAAGACTGCACTGTAGTTCCTTCTCTAGATTGTCGCACAGATGACAAAATGGTAGATGTCGAAATAGATGACAGAGGGACAGAAAAACAATTAAAATCGCTCAAAAGAGGAAAGGCCGCTGGACCTGATGGGATACCAGTTCGATTTTACACAGAGTACGCGAAGGAACTTGCCCCCCTTCTTGCAGCGGTGTACCGTAGGTCTCTAGAAGAGCGTAGCCTTCCAAAGGATTGGAAAAGGGCACAGGTCATCCCCGTTTTCAAGAAGGGACGTCGAACAGATGTGCAGAACTATAGACCTATATCTATAACGTCGATCAGTTGTAGAATTCTGGAACACGTATTATGTTCGAGTATAATGACTTTTCTGGAGACGAGAAATCTACTCTGTTGGAATCAGCAAGGGTTTCGAAAAAGACGATCGTGTGAAACCCAGCTCGTGCTATTCGTCCACGAGACTCAGAGGGCCATAGACACGGGTTCACAGGTAGATGCCGTGTTTCTTGACTTCTGCAAGGCGTTCGATACAGTTCCCCACAGTCGTTTAATGAACAAAGTAAGAGAATATGGACTATCAGACCAATTCCGTGATTGGATTGAAGAGTTCCTAGATAACAGAACGCAGCATGTCATTCTCAATGGAGAGAGGTCTTCCGAAATAAGAGTTATTTCAAAAAAATGGTTCAAATGTCTCAGAGCACTGTGGGACTTAACATCTGAGGTCATCAGTCCCCCACAACTTAGAATTACTTAAACCTAACTAACCGATGGACATCACACACATCCATGCCCGAGGCAGGATTCGAACGTGCGACCATAGCGGTCGCGCGGTTCCAGACTGAAGCACCTAGAACCGCTCGGCCGCTCTGGCCGGCCAGAGTGATTTCAGGTGTGCCGCAGGTGAGTGTCGTAGGACCGTTGCTATTTACAATATACATAAATGACCTTGTGGATAACATCGGAAGTTCACTGCGGCGGATAAGTTTGAAATTTAGCTTTTTGCAGATGATGCTGTGGTGTATCGAGAAGTTGTAACAGTGGAAAATTGTACTGAAATGCAGGAGGATCTGCAACGAATTGACGCATGGTGCAGGGAATGGCAATTGAATCTCAATGTAGACAAGTGTAATGTGCTGCGAATACATAGAAAGAAAGATCCCTTATCATTTAGCTACAATATAGCAGGTCAGCAACTGGAAGCAGTTAATTCCATAAATTATCTGGGAGTAGGCATTAGGAGTGATTTAAAATGGAATGATCATATAAAGTTGATCGTCGGTAAAGCAGATGCCAGACTGAGATTCATTGGGAGAATCCTAAGGAAATGCAATCCGAAAACAAAGGAAGTAGGTTCAGTACACTTGTTCGCCCACTGATTGAATATTGCTCACCAGTGTGGGATCCGTACCAGATACGGTTGAGATAAGAGATAGAGAAGATCCAACGGAGAGCAGCGCGCTTCGTTACAGGATCATTTAATAATCGCGAAAGCGTTACGGAGATGATAGATAAACTCCAGTGGAAACTCTGCAGGAGAGACGCTCAGTAGCTCGGTACGGGCCTTTGTTGAAGTTCCGAGAACATACCTTAAAGGAGAAGTCAAGCAGTATATTGCTCCCTCCTACGTAAATCTCGCGAAGAGACCATGGGGATCAAATCAGAGAGATTTTAGCCCACACAGAGGCATACCTACAATCAATCTTTCCACGATCAATACGAGACTGGAATAGAAGGGAGAACAGATAGAGGTACTCAAAGTGCCCTCCGCCACACACAGTCGGGTGGCATGCGGAGTATGGATGTAGATGTAGATAGTTTCTGTCGTGTAGCAGTTACACAGATGATACGTGCAACATGAAACTAACAGGCAGACCTTGGAGGAATGGTGAAACTATGCGGACACCTGTATTCGAAATTCGCTATTATTCTGTTGCGGTTACTGCTTTGCCTACGAATCAGAAATACGGTAAAGTTAGTGAAACTTGCAACACCAACAAACAATGACTCGGTTGGATTCAAAGTAGGAAAAAACTAGTAGTGTGCCAGCAATTAAATACTGAGATCGCAGGGGAAGTGGCGTACACGGACGCCCAGCAGTGTTTGGGTGTGAGTTTATCTGAGGGTCATCGAAGGAAGCTGGAGACGTGAGAGCAGTTACAATATTCGTAGTCGAATTACACTGCGCAACACAATTGAAGGACCCCTTTTTCAATCCCCCTCCCCCTTTTGCCACCGTATTCACGGAAGTGTCAATTTGCACCCCTTCGTGATCACGCTACAAGAGGGCTCAAATAGCTTAAGCACCCTTTGCTTCTTTGGATAAAGTTAAAATTTCGTCGTATGATTTTGAACAGACCCTAGTAGTTCGGTCCTGCACACGAGAGAAATAATAATTGCAGTCGCACTGCACTCCAAAGTGGTGCGATCACGGACAGTCCTTAGAGAGGGGTTGAAACATCCGGGGTGTCAGCAGCGTCGACGGTTATCAAGTAAGTCTTCCTGTTGCTCAACGCATCGAGAAAAGTCGTTTTTGACGGCTAAATGTGCGAGAATCAACACCACAAGGAAGGGGGGTTTCATTGATACCTTTTAATGTTACGCTCTGAGACATTTTGGTGTCGATTCTGAGCGGCGGTACGTCTAAAATGTATTCCTCGGCCACCCATAAGAAAACGCGTGGTTTCATCGCCGGGTGTCGCGGTTCTCTGACCTCTATAGCAGAGGCATCAAAAGAAGGGGTGAAATGTGGGTAAGGGCGTTGTGAAGACCTTCCCATCGTGCGATGCGTCCGCGGTGCCGATGAGCAGAATTGTGGTGAAGTTAGGTGCAAATGTGATGTGATTAACCTGCCTTGCACGTCGCATGAACTTCTGAGCTCTTACCTTTTTTTCGCACGTGTCGTCACCTTGCTGTCTGAAGAGTCGCTGTGCGGCTGGTCCCGGCGAAGGTTCGAGTCCTCCCTCGGGCATGTGTGTGTGTGTGTGTGTGTGTGTGTGTGTGTGTGTGTGTCCTTAGGATAATTTAGGTTAAGTAGTGTGTAAGCCTAGGGACTGATGACCTTAGCAGTTAAGTCCCATAAGATTTCACACACATTTGAACACTTTGTTAAGGTCGTCGAGCGCGAGGGTGACGCTTTTGCACCATTACGTAGAAAGATTGCAGGCACATTTGAGCTAAATTTCAAACTTATCCGCCGCAGTGGGAGTCAGTTTGGTGGTTTCGGAAAGAGATTTCCTTTAATTGTATTGTGCGGTGTAACTTAGCCAAGTTTAATCGTTCAGCGCCGAGACCCGTGTTATGTAACGGGCTATCGAGAGCGTGCCCTCGCTATCGGGCACCTGGTATGATCGACCAATGAAAGCACGACCTCACTACGGCACCAAACTAATTTAGTTTTTTAATATATTCGGTATGATCAGCTTACTGTTATAAAATGTAACCCAACCAACCAGACTTTGTTACTTTCTTCTTATAGTCCTTCATTTTCTGGCGATGCGTTTTGAGGGAAGTAAGATACACGCACACTAATAATATTAAACACAAAACACTTGCCTTACTGCCACTGTTCAGAAGACAACGTACAATATTCCTGATATAATTAATTCGCCACTCGCCTTATCATGAATGATTATTTCATTATACTCATAAATCCTGCTCGATCTGTCTCCAGTTGATATGATCTGTATCATTACTGATAACGTTTAAACTTCCGAGGGTTTTAACATTTATTTGTTCAGCTCCTTTCCCTAACCCGTCTACCTTTCCCTAACCCGTCTACTGGTCTCAAATCAAAACAATAATGCAGGGTGATTCAAAAAGAATACCACAACTTTAAAAATGTGTATTTAATGAAAGAAACATAATATAACCTTCTGTTATACATCATTACAAAGAGTATTTAAAAAGGTTTTTTTTTCACTCAAAAACAAGTTCACAGATGTTCAATATGGCCCCCTCCAGGCACTCGAGCAATATCAACCCGATACTCCAACTCGTTCCACACTCTCTGTAGCATATCAGGCGTAACAGTTTGGATAGCTGCTGTTATTTCTCGTTTCAAATCATCAATGGTGGCTGGGAGAGGTGGCCGAAACACCATATCCTTAACATACCCCCGTAAGAAAAAATCGCAGGGGGTAAGATCAGGGCTTCTTGGAGGCCAGTGATGAAGTGCTCTGTCACGGGCTGCCTGGCGGCCGATCCATCGCCTCGGGTAGTTGACGTTCAGGTAGTTACGGAGAGATAAGTGCCAATGTGGTGGCGCTCCATCCTGCTGAAATATGAATTGTTGTGCTTCTTGTTCGAGCTGAGGGAACAGCCAATTCTCTAACATCTCCAGATACTGTAGTCCAGTTACAGTAGCACCTTCGAAGAAAAAGGGACCAAAAACTTTATTGGCTGAAATACCAACGTTTAATACACCACCTATCAGGAGGTTTAACACCATACTTCGTTCGAAATGCACGCTGAACAACTGTCGTCGATTCACTTCTGCCGTACTCAATAACACAAAAAGCTTTCTGTTGAGCGGTCGCCATCTTAGCATCAACTGACGCTGACGCCTAGTCAACAGCGCCTCAAGCGAACAAATGTACAACTAAATGAAACTTTATAGCTCCCTTAATTCGCCGACAGATAGTGCTTAGCTCTGCCTTTTGTCGTTGCAGAGTTTTAAATTCCTAAAGTTGTGGTATTCTTTTTTAATCACCCTGTATTATTACTTTTCACTAGCTGCATATGACCTCCAAATTTTTCCGCAACATTTCAACTTACCGTAGTGCAATAGTCTCCTTCATAGCTTTACTGGAAATATTATCATCCGTTTGTGCCTCTTTCAACAGATTATCACAGCCCACTGTTTCCTTGACATCATTGACTTCGTAGAGCGTGTCATACAATCGTTCCCCATTCTCAACATCATTTAACACCAAATCTAATTTGTTATTTCTATTCTGTATTATTCAAACAAATGTGTTCTATCTCGGAAACCATTCGGAATGCGTATTTCCGTTTGAAGCTTTTTGTTCAGAATCACTAATGTCACCCCTGAGAGCATGTACGTTCCCCTCATTCCGCAGTGTATCCCTTTACATTCTCCTCCTCATTGTTAACACAGCACATTCAGAGTAGTTCACTTGAGCCTCCTCCCTATTGTTCAGGATGTTTCACGTATCTAGAGTGCTCAATTTACTGTCAACTAGCTGATGAGTATGGTTAAACAAATTCTGTGTTACTAGAATCTACTGAGATGGAATCAAACTCTTTGGTTTATGTATCTTTATTAATAACTTATGGTCGCTCATTGGTCACTGGATCCAATTTAGTGTCTGCCTTGGAGCGCCAACTTTCTATTAGACGGGTATTAGTTTTCCTCTTTTGACGTACACTACTCTCTCTTACAACTGGTGCTGACTGATAACATTTTGCACACCCGTACGTCTCAGAAGTACAGAGTACGTTTCTTTGCCCTCGTTAAATCTCTGAAATCGAGATTACTGCTGACCTGCTCTTCTGTTACGCCACTGCGCCGGGTGGCGCTGTGGTTTACACACTGGACTCACATTCAGGACGACGACTGTTAAAATCGGCGTCCGGCCCTTCATATTTAAGTTTCACGCGGGTTCCCTAAAGCACTTAAGGGCAATGCCGCGATGGTTCTTTTAATAGAGTACGGCTAAGTTCCTTCCCCGTCTTTGAAATATTCCAAGCTTGTGCTCTGTCTGCAATGAGATCGATATCGACGGCACGTTAAACTTCACACTTACTTCCTTCTGTTACCCGTGCCATTAAAATTGCCGCCTGTGTGTCGAACTTTGAACGTCTAACATTCACATTTTGACCCTGGTCAGACCTGTTGTTGCTATTCGTATCGTGAGATTTATTTATATTATTTATTTGCTCTTCCGTAGCAGCCACTCTGTCTAACCTATCCAAATATTCAATGAATTTATCTGGATTGTCTCTTGGTGCGGAAATTTCAATTCCTTGCCCGTTTTCATTCAAAGCTCGTAGCGGTCGATTTTGCTTTAATCTTTTCTGTCAAATGTGATAGGCGTGAAATCCAAACTAGTCGCGAATTCTTTCTGACTTAAGACCTGGCGTAAACTATTCCCACTCCAAAATTCTCTGGATACATCATTTTGTTTATTTAAAACGATTCTTTAAACTCAGCGTTTTCCATCGCAACGTTACTTCAACTACCATCGGAAAGCATCACCTAACAAATGGCGTATAAACGAAGTTTCTTCATGCTCATACCACCCACGTGGCAACACATCCTCAAAATCATTCCAGAAATGTAGTGGATTCATCTGTTTTGTCCAGATCAGGTAATGAAAACTACTGATGTCCTATGAAAGTAGCGTTAACGGAAGTAACATGGTGCTCTGTGGTGTTAGATAAACTACGAAAATTTAATATTTATGTTCAGATCTGCAGTCTGATTTTCTATTGATTATACTTTACTGTCAACTTTACCATCCCATTCATCTACTTGTTTTGCCAGTTGTATTATAATCTCTGCTTCACGAGAAATCTTTTTATCCAATTGTTCAAATTTGTGGGTAGAATCGGTTTCGACCTACAAAATTTCGTTCTGTGTATGTCTGAGGGTAAAGTTCAGAGAACTGTTCCATTCTTTCTGGTAATCGTATTTCTAACAAATCAATGTTAGTTTTACATTCTTTACAGACTTTACCAGTTTCGGCCTTAAAAAATTTTATGGGTCGTCAACTTGTTTCCCTAGTTCTGTTTCAGCAATGCAACTTGTAGTTGAATCAAGTTTTTTCATTCATGTCATGACTCAAATTAGTCATTTCATATTTTATTCCCGTCTTTAATTTCACTGTTACTGGATTCAAGTTTAAAACTGGAATGACTTATTTCAGGCTCCACATTACTCACATCGTGCTTTAATTCCTCATAGCGAGGAACAGAGTAACTGTATGCAGTCTGTCAATCCCATATCCACACTATGCAATCTAAAAAGTTGCAACGGAATTTTCTACGTTGTTTTGACTTGACTGTGTTCCTGAATACTCGAACTCTAAACTCCATTCTGGCCTATTGGTTAGAAGCTATCAACAAGTAAGTCTCCTTGACTTGCACTGTCTGTAACTATTTGGAAACGCCTAGACGGCCAATATGTCCACCTTCTTCAGTGCGCATGCACAAGTACGCCCGAGTTGTTGCGGGAATTTCAGATTATCGCGCAAAGAGCAAATAGACGGGAACTGCGGGTAGGTGGCGCTCGGTAGGAGTGAGAGTCGGCCGTGAGACGTACCGAGATAGTCCGCACAGTGGTCATAATCACTGTGTCGTGGGTGGCGTAGTGGTTAACACATCTGCCTTGTAAGCAGGAGATCCTGGGATCAAATCTCGGTCCTGCACACATTTTCACCCGTCGTTGCTGATTCCGTGTAATGTCCCGATGTATGTGACACCATTAACCCTTCGCTTTCCTTTCCTTTCTCCCCCGACGCTCCCCTTCCACCTTCAGTTTACATAAACTGTCGCCGGGCGGAGTGCCGCGCGGTTAGAGGCGCCATGTCACGGATTGCGCAGCCCCTCCCGCCGGACTTTAGAGTCCTCCCTCGGGCATGGGTGTGTGTTGTTCTTAGCATAAGTTAGTTTAAGTAGTGTGTAAGTCTAGGGACCGATGAACTCAGCAGTTTTGTCCCTTAGGAATTCGCACACATTTGAACGTTTTTGAGTATAAACTGTCTGTAACGCCCCTTGGTACCGGAACGGTGATGTGACGCAATGATGAAGCCTCCGCCAACACTAACACCACTACTAGCAGCTGTTGCTGCTGCTTTGAAAGGTGCTGGTATCACCTACTGCAGCAGCGTAAGGCGGGCGGGACGGGAGTGGTGACAGCGCGAGGCCTCTCGCAGATCTTGGCAGCACCGCGATGACGTACGTCTCCGGTTCCCATTACAGCAACGACAAGGCGTTGTCTTCCGCTCGTAGCGTTCAGGGTCATTGGAGGTTGCATCCATTATTATTTCACCACGCCCACGATAAATTACTACTTGTACGCACTATTCATTTCACTCACTGTCTCATTTATCCTCTCTTCGTCTAAGTCTCTGTGTCATCCCAATTAGCTTTCCTCACTGACTATTTTTGCTGTATCCTCGTCGATAGATTTAGTCCAAATTTAAATTTAGTCGATTTGCACAAAAAAGGCCTGCGGAACCATATTGTCTTCCACAGCCAACACCCTGCAACGCCAGCGTTGGCCGTACGGTGTGACTCACGTGGCACGGATGGGGCTCGCGAGCTAGCTCCGCGGTAAACGGAAACAATGTGTCGCCGAACGGACGCACGATATGACGCGAGACTAGATCCGACGACATAAGCACACATTTACCATCTTTTGGATCTCGAATTTGGATCGGCACTGTCTAAATTAGAAATACGTATTTATGTTGACTTACGTTTTAACCTTGTCCGTACTTGCAGCGTAAGTTGGAGCAAATATATATAAAAATTATAACTAAAATCGTGCAAACTTTGTAAGTAAAGCTACTCAGGAACGTGTAAAAGTAACTAATCCTGAGTCTGATGTTAATCAGATGTACACTTTCACAAAAAATCGATGTTTATCGAAAATTTTAGAAGCGCTAAATTTTAAATGGTGAACGTATTATAGTACAAAAACATCGCGCTGAAGTTTCTGTGTCATTCTTCTTCTTCTTCTTCTTCTTCTTCTGCTTTTACGGCCTCATTGGACCACTTCAGTCAATCATTTCTGGTCCTCTTCTTTGGTATTTTCCCCTTCCGAGTGGCCCAGTATCTCTTCATTCGTTCCGATGCTTTTCGTCGTTCCTTATCTGTAAATACCCTTTTCATTGTATGTCGTTTGTCAATTTTTGGTTTAAATCTTATTTCTGTGTCCCTCAACTTCTTTAAATTTGGCGTTTTGTTCTGCAAATCATCCAGAGTTATTTCCAGTTCTTCCATATCCTCTCTTATTTCCTTAAGCCATCCTCCTTGTTGTTTCAATTTCCAGAGTTTCTCAATAATTTTTCTTGATAATCTGGTTTCTGGTGTCCTCAGAATGTGACCACAAAAAGAGATCCTTTTCTTTCGTATAGTATCAGTGATGGGCTCCAGTTCTCTGTATACCACTTCATTTGGAACCATCCGCCATTGCCCAGCTTTTTGATATTTCTTATTTATGCATGTTCTAGCAATTCTTCTCTCTACTTTTAAAATTTTGTCAATTCTGTTTTTCTGGGTGACTTTAAAAAGAGTTTCACTTCCGTATGTAACCTCTGGTTGAACCACCGTCTTGTAATGTTTTAATTTTGTTTTAATTGATAGACATTTTTTATTGTACGTAGACCATGTTAGTTTTTGAGCTTTTATCATTTTATTAGTTCTTGCTCGCCATGCAGGTTTCTCGTCCAATTTATGTGTTATAATTTCACCCAGGTATTTAAATTGTTTCACTATTTTAATTTCCCTATTATTCACTGTGATGTGATCTATTACAAGTGGATCCGTTACCATTATTTCAGTCTTTTCAAATGATATCTGGAGTCCTAATTTTTGTGCTATATTTTGTAAGCTTGTTATTTGTTTCGTGGCTTCCTGAATATTATTAGCTAGTAATGCTAGGTCATCAGCAAATCCCAAGCAATTTAGGTTTATTTTATCTTTCTTAGTTCCAATTTTAATATTCATAGGATTTTCCTTGTACCATTCTCTCATTACATATTCAAGAGCACAATTGAATAGCAATGGTGATAAACAATCTCCCTGTCTCAACCCTGTTTTAATCGTAAATGGTTCAGATATTTCTCCTCTAAATTTTACTTTGGATTTGGTGTTTGTTAAGGTTAACTGTATCATTTTTATTAATTTAGGATGAAGTCCAAAATTCCTTAATATTTTCATCATTGAAGATCTATGGATGCAATCATATGCCTTTTTGAAATCTACAAAGGTTATGACTAGTTGTTTTTGCCTTCTTTTGTAGACATCCATAACTAACTTCAATGTGATTATCTGTTCTGGGCAGCTTCTTCAGGATCTAAATCCTCCTTGATATTCTCCCAGTTCCAGTTCTAGTTGATCTTTACAGCGGTTGTATAGTATTCTTGACATGATCTTATACGTGCAGTCCAAAAGGGAAATTCCTCTATAGTTGTCTGGATTTGATTTTTCCCCTTTCTTATGTAATGGATGTATTATAGCAGTAGTCCAATTTTCTGGTAATTTCTCTTCATTCCAGATTTTTAATATGCATTGGTGTAATGCTATCTTTACTGGTTCTACTGCATATTTCCAAAGTTCAGCAAACGTTTGATCTTCTCCACTTGCTTTGTAGTTTTTGAGTTCTTTCAAAGCTCTGTAGACCTCATTAATTGTAGGTGGATTTATATTTTCTGCTGGTGTTTTAATTGGGGTTTCTGTGTTTATCTGAAGAAGTTCTGGGGGATCTTCACAATTTAGTAACTTGTTAAATGTTTCTGCTAGAATTTCTGTATTTTTACTATTGCTATGGGCTAGGTTATTATCTTTATCTTTTAACATTAATGTTGGAGGATCATATCTTTGTAATTGTCTGCCAAATATTTTGTAATAGTCTCTTGAGTTTGTTTTTTCACTATTTGTTTCTATCATTAGAAGTATATCTTTTTGGTACTGACATTTAACTCTCCTTATTATTTTTTGTGTTGTCTTCCTTTGTTTTGTGAGTTCCAAATATGATTTTTTCATTTTGATGCCTTAACCAGGCTTGGTGTCGATCCAACACTGCTTCATCACATTCATCGTTCCACCACTGGTGTTTTTTCCTTGGATTTATAGGGGCAACTTGTTCAGCTATTTGTTTCAATTTGGGAATTATTTCTTCCAGATCATCTGTTATTTTTATATCCATGGTTTGTGCTTCATAATCCTCATTTTGTATCAGTTTATGAGGGTCATAGGTTCTCTTCTTCTTCTGGTGGGATTTTTTCTTTGCTAAAGGGGTTAATTTAATTTTAATTTTTATCATGTAATGATCTGATCCGGTATCTGTCCCTCTCAGTACTTTCACATTGTAAATTTCCTTGTGGTAATTCTTATCCATGCAGACATGGTCCAGTTGCCATTCTCCTTTTTTCCAGTCTGGATGTTTCCAAGTTTTTAGTTTACTTGGTCTTCTCTTAAAATACGTCGACTTTGAGATCATGTCATGGTTTCTGCAAAATTCCACTAGTCTTATGCCATTTTTGTTTGTTCTTCTTTGTGCTGTCCATTTCCCTATTATGTCTCTATATCTCTTTTCCCTTCCTAACTGGGCATTGAAGTCTCCAATTAAAATTTTGATGTGATTTTTATTAATGTTATTCGTCGTTTGATCTAAGAGCTCCCAAAATTTTTCTACCTCTTCTCTGTGTTCTTTTTTATTATTTTTCTCATTTGTCGGGGCATGGGCATTTATTATTGTGTACATTTTATTTGCAGCTTTTAGAGTTAATGTTGAGAGCCTGGGAGATTGTGCTTTAAATTCTATTATGGACTCTATTATTTTCAGACTCACCACGAATCCTGTTCCAAATTGTGGACACTGTTTCATGACTCTTTTCCCTGGTATTCCCTTATAACTCCTATATCCTTGTGATTCTATCGGCTCCTGATCAGTATTTCTCATTTCTTGAAGTCCGGTTATGAGAATCCCCTTGCGATCCATTTCATCCGTCAGAATTTTGAGTTTGCCTGGTTGTATGAGGGAATTTATATTGTGTGTCGCAATGTAGTTTATTTGTCCTGTCTTGAGTTTTGGTCGTCTGTCCGTTTTGGGTATTTTCAGATGCTCCGACTCATCCAAGTTATCTTTCAGGTGACTGCCCACCGTATCCGAGTGCAGTCTTCCTTGGTTATTGCCAAGCGGTGGATTATTCCTTGAAAGATTTCCTTCCATGTTTGACTTTCAAAGGTAGTCAACCTTGTATGGAGCAAGCTCCGAGTTACAACTGCGGTTGTTAGCCGTAGAGGTTGTTTAGTGTTTGGTCCGCGAGAGCTATTTTATTTCGCTCAAGTCCGCCGGTAAACCAGTGAGGACCCCCCTATCCGCCACCTGGGACGCGCCACGTCGGAGTATCACCTCTCCGCCTGCTACGACACCGTAGTAGGTTCGTGGTTCTGTGTCATTACATTAATATAATATAATTATATCCCAAACTTCACATTTACCACAAAATTTCTAAATATATTTCTGTGTCATTACATTAATATATTTAGAAATTTTGTGGTAAATGTGAAGTTTGGGATATAATCAACTACATAAAATTTCATGGGTTATCCACCTCTTAGATGTAAGTTAGAACATACAGGAGAATTCGCAGCATTATATTCTGTTTGCGAAAGATGAACCACTTTTTAGGAAAACGAATTTAGTATTAAACGGTTAATAAAGTGAAGACTGATGGCACTATTGGCTGGGAGACCCCTCGTGGCCGGGTAGGACCCCTCGTGGCCGGGTGGGACCCCTCGTGGCCGGGTGGGACCCCTCGTGGCCGGTTTCTCTGTCCTTTTGTGCCCAATGGCACCCTTCCTTCGCGTAGTTTGTGTGTTGTGTCGTGTATGTGTTATATGATTGAGGGAAGAGAGAGTGCCAGCACACAGTCGACTCCTCTTGAAGAGCAGGAAGAGGGCTTCCGGTTCTTACGAACACATCCGACGGACTGATCACCATCAACAGTGCCACATGTCCTCACTTCATGAGACGCTGTGGAGAGGTTTGGAGCTTAATCCAGAAAATTAGCGCAAAATCTAGTGATCAGGAACTTTACTCCCCCTCCCCTCCCCTCCTCTCCTTGCCGTAATGGCGAAGGGAAAGCAGTCAACTGCATGTGGCTATCGAGGTGGTTATCCTTTCAAGAACTGACCACTTCATGTGTTGCTTAATTTATTTTCTGTGATCTGACGAGAACCAGTGTATTCAAGGAGGCAGGCTATGTGCACAAATGGTACAACGATGACAAAGAGAGTAGTTCACAGGACGACGACTGAGCGTTCCATTTAATATATATATATATATATATATATATATATATATATATATATATATATATATCCGTATTTATTTGAAAATCGAATTCAAATTTAGATAGTATGTTTTACAAACAATTATATCTAGTGCAGAAAAACTCAGGAAGGAAATAGAATTCCAATTGGGAGAGACATGTGAGATTTAGTGTTGCGAGAGGATGAGTTCTGAGCAGAAAAGCGGGTGCGCTAGCGGGCACCAATCGAATGTTTTGGCGTCCGCACTGACAGAATAAAAGTGACACCGTTAGATCAATCATAATGTCAGCTGGCGTCGCTCCCTGTATTAAAAAATGGTTCAAATTGCTCTGAGCACTATGGGACTTAGCATCTGAGGTCATCAGTCCGCTAGAACTTAGAACTAATTAAACCTAACTAGCCAAAGAACGTCACACACATCCATGCCCTAGGCTGGATTCGAACCTGCGACCATAGCAGTCGCGCGGTTCCGGACTGAAGCGCCTAGAACCGCTCGGCCACAGCGGCCAGCGCTCGCTGTATTCACCACATGGCGGAAGCCGTATTGGCAGCAGTGAGCGGATGGCTGTATCTGAGAAAGTGCAAGTTATCGCGAGTGAGACTATGGTCGTAATTGAACTTCGGTATGAGCATTGGTAAATTTTAAGACAGTATTTATTGCCTAAGCTGTTTGTTTCGCGAGTTTTTATGTGCTGAGCGTGTTCGCATGGCGCATGAAGGCAGAAATTGCAATTACTGGAACTCTTGACAGGATTTCGAATCTGAATTGTGCTAGGTACTGGGGGAAGAATAAGATTTCTGTGAAGTTTTACTTTTTTGTGTTTGTGAACCAGTGGAACTAAGAATATACAAACTTTTTCTTCGAACTGCGTTTTATAATTTTAGTGGCAATTTCCTCATTACCTCGCATTATAAAGCAATAGTTTTTCCAGCCAGGGAGCGCTGGAATGTCAGTAAGCGGACTAGGAGTAATAGGACGCCGTCGGGTCTAGTGCCGTATGTATTCGTGTGTCGTGAGTCCGTTCGGCGACACGTTTCCGTGTGCCGCGGTGCTCGCTCGCGAGGTCGATTCGTGCCACGTGAGCTACACCGTACGGCTGTCGCCGACGTTGCAGGGTGAAGGCTGTGGAAGACAATACTGTTCCATAGCTTCCTGGTTTCATTTGGTGTTGCTGACAGTTTTCTGCCGTTAAATAATTAGCAGGCATGCTAAGTTTCTTACTCGTTCAAATGGCTCTGAGCACTATGGGACTCAACTGCTGAGGTCATTAGTCCCCTAGAACTTAGAACTAGTTAAACCTAACTAACCTAAGGACATCACAAACATCCATGCCCGAGGCAGGATTCGAACCTGCGACCGTAGCGGTCTTGCGGTTCCAGACTGCAGCGCCTTTAAGGGGCACCGGAAAGGCTCAAAATCATGAAAAGTTCAATTTTTACTTTTTTGCGTTTTCTGAATCTGCAGACTATTACCTTTTAATAGATATATAATTTATTCAATTCCGAAGACTACAACTATTTTTAATTTTTTTTTGAAATGTGTTCTACATGGGCGTGACCCACTGTGGCGCTGTTAAACTGCTGTCAAATGGTGTTATTATTAACGTCCGTGTTCATCAGGTACATTTTAGTGATGTGAGATAAAGTATGTGTTGTGGATAACCTGTGATGGTTCAATATATATCGCTGGTGTGATTGTCGATTGTTTCATGTTTATTTACTCTGTCGTTATCTCGAAAATATTCGTAATTAATTCTGTTTCTTGAGTCTCTGTTTTGTTGAAGTATAATAATGAGTAAAAGTAAAGTTATTAGAAATCCTCTGAAGGCTTTTAAGAAAAGGAGAAATGTTGGAAAGCCAAAGGTATGTGTTATTACTGTAAACAATAAAGACGATAACCAAGTGAGTGAACCTAACCTCTCAAGTACACCTACCCATAGCAGTCAAAGTGGGAAAGAAAATACTTCACAGAAGAAGCTTGGTTCAATGAGTGAAAACTATGAATCTTTTATGGGCGAATCAGATGTGAATGAAATATTTGATATGTCGGTTCCCAAAGGAATTTTTTCAAACTGTGTAAGATGTATTCATTGTAGTGAAGTCGGTCTGGAACTCTCCATAATAAAGCAGGTAGGACTTGCTAGTGAAATACAACTGAAATGTGATAAGTGTTCATACATGACCACCTTTTGGAACAGCGTTGCAGTAACTGCAACTGAAGAAAATGGTAGCAAAATCTACGAACACAA
Organism: Schistocerca nitens; assembly: GCF_023898315.1. Taxonomy (NCBI): domain Eukaryota; kingdom Metazoa; phylum Arthropoda; class Insecta; order Orthoptera; family Acrididae; genus Schistocerca; species Schistocerca nitens. The sequence continues at coordinate 693,274,805 of NC_064617.1, forward strand.
CATTAGATTTGTTTATTCCTTGCGTTCAGTTGGTAAGGGTGCTACTGCAGGTGCAATTTTCTGTGGCATCATGAATCTTCCAAATCCCCCAACCAAGTTTACGACCTGTAATAAATTAATAGGGTCTAAAGTAGAAGATGTCTGTATAGAATCTATGAAGAACGCTGTGGAAGAGGCAGTAATGGAAAATAATGGTAACAGAGATTTGACTGCAGCGTTCGATGGTACCTGGCATAAACGGGGACACACATCTCTTCATGGTGTAGTATCTGCCACGAGTATGTATACAGGGAAAGTTTTAGATGTAGCAGTAATATCAAAGTATTGTAGATGTCCACAAAAATATAAAGGTACACATGAAAATAATTGCAAAGCTAACTATAGTGGCAGTAGTGGAGGAATGGAAGTGGCTGGTGTTGCCAGTATATTCCAGCTTTCTGAGGCGTGTGATAAAGTGCGATATGTTAATTACCTTGGTGACGGTGATTCTAAAAGTTTCAAACATGTTCAAGGACTGAAGCCCTATGGTGATGATGTTGTAGTGCAGAAATTTGAGTGTATTGGACACGTACAGAAGCGAATGGGAACAAGACTTCGGCGACTGAAAGCTTCGTACAAAAAACAAAAACTCAGTGATGGTAAAGGGTTGGATGGGAAGGGAAGGTTAACTGACAGTGTAATTGACAAAATACAGAACTATTATGGAATGGCTATTAGGCAAAATACACAAAGTGTCGACGAAATGAAGAAGGCTGTTTGGGCTCTTTTTTTTTTTCATACTTCTTCAACCGATGAAAATCCCCAACATAGCTTGTGTCGCAAAGAAGAAGACAGTTGGTGTAAATATAACAAAGGATTGCTAACTGGTGAAGTGTACACTCATAAGCATAGTCTGCCTCATGCAATAATGGAGGTGATAAAACCTATTTTCAGAGACTTAGCAGCACCTGAACTGTTGAAAAAGTGTATTCATGGAAAAACTCAAAACCCCAATGAAAGTGTAAATAGTGTTATATGGTCGAGAATCCCCAAGACTGTATTTGTTGGAATAGAAACACTTCACTTTGGTGTGTATGATGCTGTTGCGACTTTCAATGATGGCAACATTGTAAAATGCAAGGTATTTAGAAATATGGGAATGAAGATAGGTTCTAACATGGTACGAGCGATGCTTGCTTTAGACAAGGAACGCCTTCGGGCTGCAGACAGGGCTGTAAAGAGTCTAGAAATACAAGCAAGAGTAAACAGGAGGAACAAGAGGAAGCTGGAGGAGGAGTTTGCAGAGGATGAAGATAATCCATCCTATGGACCTGGAATGCACTAAAAAGTTGTTAACCCAATCTTTGTCGCTCGATTCCCAAAACTTTTATTTTCTCATACTAATTACATGTTTTCTAAGGATCTTCCAAACATATTTGTTTCCTACTTTCAGTAAATGTTACACAGTACCTTCTGCATAATTTAACACAGCCTTTTTCCAAAAAACTGTATATTTTTTAATATATAAATAAAAAATTGCAAAAAAATGTTGTGAATTTTCATTACAATTGAAAAAAATCATCTTTAATAACTGAACTAAAATTTTGTAAAATCCCTGTGTTAAGTTGTAGCCCATATTCCAATAAATAAGCTGTAAAAAGTTCAACTTCCTACCTCAAATACTTTGTGAGGAAAGATGTAATTTATAAGCGTTATTTTAACATTGCAAGTATAGGGCGTTCCGGAGCCCCTTAACCGCACGGCCACTTCGGCCGGCTTCTTACTCGTAATTTGTGTGTTTGATAATAGGGTAATGGCCGAAGCTGTCAGTAAGAAAACACGAAAGGTCTATAAGAACTTAAGCTTTCGTGGCCCGATTCCATTCCAGTAAAATTCTTCTGGGTTTATGACCGCGTCGTATGTGCTAAAACTACCGACTTTCTACTTCTGTTGGACGCGGCCAAAATATGGTTCAAAATGGCTCTGAGCACTATGGGACTCAACATCTCAGGTTATCAGTCCCCTAGACTTAGAACTACTTAAACCTAAGGACATCGCACACATCCAGGCCCGAGGCAGGATTCGAACCTGCGGCCAACATATGTATAAGTACAGTATCCATAGTAGGAAACATGATTCTGGACAGTTTCTGTTGGCTTGGCGCAGCTGCTTCGCATGTCTACAACGCGATTTTGTAAACGTCTCGATGACAACACCTGTTCATAGCTCTATAGACAAGAATCGTTTGCGCTTCGCAGTTGAAAGTTGCCAAAAGCGCTATCAGATGTCAGGGATTTCCTTAACATGTCTCGACTGTAGGAGTGTCTCAGTCAACAATAAATGTGCTAAAACTTTATGTATGATGAGGCAATTTTCCACGCTTATCGGTCTTTGACGTCGTTTCTCTTGAACTGTGTGTCCTACAGTGAAATATTTATGAAGGTACATTTAATGGCATACGTTGATACTGCCGGCAAAATATGTTGAGAATAGTCAGTAGCAAAAAAGTGATAAATATAAACGTCATGCATGTTGCAGCAGTTTTTCACACGTCAGTGTCTGTGACATGACACCTGATGACCTGTGATAAGTAGGTGCTTGTTACGCCCACAGCGATTGTTACCTGACAGTAAGGGATGTGTGTACCGAGTTTGATCGAAATTGGTCTGGTTTAGAGCGCCGCGCGAATATAGTACATAATGAGATGAGACAAATGCTACTTTAGTTCTCAGCGCTTCTGAAGCGTTTTTTAATTGAGTTCCAATGTTTTACAGAAAACCTAAATTAGGATGACCGAATGGAATTTTATGGAACAAGATTTGGTTAGTCAACATTTTATAAACTGCGACAGTTTGATCTTGTGGACGCTAGTATAATTATGACGCACAAATTTGCGTTAGTGTTAAGTCACCATACAATATTCTGCAGAAAATGAATTGGGCGTACGTTCTGATAAAGTTTCATGAAGCAGGGTTATCAGCTCTTTCTGTAGCGTTCGACTGCCACGCGTTACGACAACATTCTAGGCACTAAATGTGTCCGGAAACGATCACAGGAAGGTGCAGTGCTGCAGACTGTAAATAGTTCAGTGTACTAGATCACTTTTTCTGTAATATTAGTGCGTCAATCAGTGTAGCAGTTACCGTTGAGTCGTAAACGCAGATTGGGTTATTAGCCGCTAGGGTCGTTGAAAAAAATATTCATACACGGTTGTTCGCGTGGAATAACCGTATGTGTTAGAACTAAAGATCACTACCAAACTTTTTTTTAACGGTATGAGGTTCCCTCCCTAAACTCTACATATATAAGGATTAACTAAATTAGTCTTCTGTGAAAAGTAAATATAAGTTCTGTATCTGTTGTCTTCACGCAGCGCAGGAAAAAGAGATTCATAAACGCCAGCGGGATAGCCGCGCAGTCTTGGCGCCTTGCCACGGTTAGCGCGGCTTCCCCCGTCGGAGGTTCGAGTCCTCCCTCGGGCATGGATGTGTGTGTTGTCCTTAGCGAAAGTTAAAGTTAGATTAAGTAGTGTGTAAGCCTGGGGACCGATGACCTCAGCAGTTTGGTCCCATAGGAACTTAACACAAATTTCCAAAGAGAAAATGACAATGTAGATAAACAATGTTATTAGTTTGTAGGCATTCGTCTTCCGTGTATAATTTCTGTGAACATCTTTAGCATTGAATGAAACAGTTTTGTGGTAGTCTATGAGATAATACTTTGCCATTCTTTTTTTACACTTCTTTTAGAGAAGTCTTAATTCCTATTTCATGTTTTCTGACCATTATTTCAAGCGTACTCCGGAAGATTTTCGATTGGATTAAGGTCTGCGCTCTGTGCTGGAAAGTTGAGAACGAGAGTATGGTACAACCACCAAAGATGAAAAATTGCCGCTGTATGCTGAGCGTCACGCATAGGTTCATTGTCTTATTGAAAGTATTAATCTGTGCCTAAACCCAAAGCTGTTAACGCTTTTCTGGAGATTTTCCTTTAGGATATATATGTACTAAATTCTATTCATGTTACCTGCAACAAAAGCAAGTTGCCCAACACCAGATGTAGCCATAAGCCATACATCCCCATATAAAAATTCCTCCACCACCGTGCTTCACTGTCGGTTGAATGTGTTCGGGATCTAACTCAGTATTTGATCGACTTCACACCAAAAGTGTGCCATCCTGTAGAAAGGTGCTAAATTTGCTTTCGTCTGTGAACATTACTTTGTCGTAGAAACTTGTGTCCTTGCTTATATCCTCTGAAACAAATTCAAGTCTCAGGTTCTTGTTCTTCTTGCTGATGTTTTGTTTTATTCTCCATAACCTGCACTGCTTAAAATGTAGCGAACAGCCCTCGGTGTGATTTCCTTCCCAAACCCATCATTAATAAGCTTAGACAATGCAGGAGCTGTCAGTTTAGGATCTTCTTAAACCGTCGTTATTAACAAAAATGGCTCTGAGCACTATGGGACTTAACAGCTATGGTCATCAGTCCCCTAGAACTTAGAACTACTTAAACCTAACTAACCTAAGGACATCACACAACACCCAGCCATCACGAGGCAGAGAAAATCCCCGACCCCGCCGGGAATCGAACCCGGGAACCCGGGCGTGGGAAGCGAGAACGCTACCGCACGACCACGAGATGCGGGCGTTATTAACATATTTCTTTCTATTTCGTTACTTTCCGTGTTCGACCACTTCTTTCGGTATTAATGACGAGTATTTCTTTCTCTAAATCGCGATATTATGGACTGCAGAACTTTCCGTCTTCTTCCGATACTATCAACTATTTCTGAAAATGTTTTACCTTTTTCTTATTGAGAGATAACAATTTGCCTTCCCTCTGTAGTTGTTTCCTTCCGTTTGCGGCCCATTTTGCTGTTGCAAGGCAGTCCACGCTTATCAGAACCAACATGATCGAGACGAGGCTTGCCACTGAAGGCACTCCTTGCCGCAAGCGGTTCGTTAGTCGTTTTATTTTTACGTTTCTAGTAGTGTATGAAACTTTTTCCCCATGTACGGGGTGCATTCAAGTTCTAAGGCCTCCGATTTTTTTTTCTAATTAACTACTCACCCGAAATCGATGAAACTGGCGTTACTTCTCGACGTAATCGCTCTGCAGACGTACACATTTTTCACAACGCTGACGCCATGATTCCATGGCAGCGGCGAAGGCCTCTTAGGAGTCTGTTTTGACCACTGGAAAATCGCTGAGGCAATAGCAGCACGGCTGGTGAATGTGCGGCCACGGAGAGTGTCTTTCATTGCTGGAAAAAGCCAAAAGTCACTAGGAGCCAGGTCAGGTGAGTAGGGAGCATGAGGAATCACTTCAAAGTTGTTATCACGAAGAAACTGTTGCGTAACGTTAGCTCGATGTGCGGGTGCGTTGCCTTGGTGAATCAGCACACGCGCAGCCCTTCCCGAACGTTTTTGTTGCAGTGAAGGAAGGAATTTGTTCTTCAAAACATTTTCGTAGGATGCACCTGTTACCGTTGTGCCCTTTGGAACGCAATGGGTAAGGATTACGCCCTCGCTGTCCCAGAACATGGACACCATCATTTTTTCAGCACTGGCGGTTACCCGAAATTTTTTTGGTGGCGGTGAATCTGTGTGCTTCCATTGAGCTGACTGGCGCTTTGTTTCTGGATCGAAAAATGGCATCCACGTCTCATCCATTGTCACAACCGACGTAAAGAAAGTCCCATTCATGCTGTCGTTGCGCGTCAACATTGCTTGGCAACATGCCACACGGGCAGCCATGTGGTCGTCTGTCAGGATTCGTGGCACCCACCTAGATGACACTTTTCGCATTTTCAGGTCGTCATGCAGGATTGTGTGCACAGAACCCACAGAAATGCCAACTCTGGAGTTGATCTGTTCAACAGTCATTCGGCGACCCCCCAAAACAATTCTCTCCACTTTCTCGATCATGTCGTCAGACCGGCTTGTGCGAGACCGAGGTTGTTTCGGTTTGTCGTCACACGATGTTCTGCCTTCAATAAACTGTCGCACCCACGAACGCACTTTCAACACATCCATAACTCCATCACCACATGTCTCCTTCAACTGTCGATGAATTTCAATAGGTTTCACACCACGCAAATTCAGAAAACGAATGATTGCACGCTGTTCAAGTAAGGAAAACGTCGCCATTTTAAGTCTTTAAAACAGTTATCATTCTCGCCGCTGGCGGTAAAATTCCAACTGCCGTACGGTGCTGCCATCTCTGGGACGTATTGACAATGAACGCGGCCTCATTTTAAAACAATGTGCATGTTTCTATCTCTCTCCAGTCCGGAGAAAACAATCTGAGGCCTTAGAACTTGAATGCACCTCCTATGAGCCCATCCGGTACAGAATTATTTACTTTTTTCAGAAGGCTAATTTAGTTACAAATTAGGAAGGAAACTACATACTCTTAATTTTCCAAATAACATCTCAGAATTGTCATCTTTAGTTCTAATAAATAAAGGTATTGTACGTGAACAAGCCAGTCCTGACAAAGCTCTACCATCTGGTGAGCACGATGTATGAGACAGGCGAAATACCCTCAGACTTCAAGAAGAATATAGTAATCCCAATACCAAAGAAAGCAGGTGCTGACAGATGTGAAATTACCGAACTATCAGTTTAATAAGTCACGGCTGCAAAATACATACGCGAATTCTTTACAGACGAATGGAAAAACTGGTAGAAGCCGACCTCGGGGAAGATCAGTTTGAATTCCGTAGAAATATTGGAACACGTGAGGCAATACTGACCCTACGACTTGTCTTAGAAGCTAGATTAAGAAATGGCAAACCTACGTTTCTAGCAATTGTAGACTTAGAGAAAGCTTTTGACAATGTTGACTGGAATACTATCTTTCAAATTCTGAAGGTGGCAGGTGTAAAATACAGGGAGCGAAAGGCTATTTAAAATTTGTACAGAAAGCAGATGGCAGTTATAAGAGTCAGTGGTTGGGAAGGGAGTGAGACAGGGTTGTAGCCTCTCCCCATTGTTATTCAATCTGCATATTGAGCAAGCAGTAAAGGAAACAAAAGAAAAATTCGGAGTAGGTATTAAAATCCATGGAGAAGAAATAAAAACTTTGAGGTTCGCCGATGACATTGTAATTGTATCAGAGACAGCAAACGACTTGGAAGAGCAGTTGAACGGAATGGACAGTGTCTTGAAAGGAGGATATAAGATGAACATCAACAAAAGCAAAACGGGGGTAATGGAATGTGGTCGAATTAAGTCGGGTGATGCTGAGGGAATTAGATTAGGAAATGAGACACTTATAGTAAAGGAGTTTTGCTATTTGGGGAGCAAAATAACTGATGATGGTCGAAGTAGAGAGGATATAAAATGTAGACTGGCAATGGCAAGGAAAGCGTTTCTGAAGAAGAAAAATTTGTTAACATCTAGTATTGGTTTAAATGTCAGGAAGTCGTTTCTGAAAGTATTTGTATGGAGTGTAGCCATGTATGGAAGTGAAACATGGATGATAAATAGTTTGGACAAGAAGAGAATAGGAGCTTTCGAAATGTGGTGCTACAGTAGAATGCTGAAGATTAGATGGGTAGATCACATAACTAATGATGAGGTATTGATTCGAATTGGGGAGAAGAGGAGTTTGTGGCACAACTTGACAAGAAGAAGGAATCGGTTGGTAGGACAAGTTTTGAGGCATCAAGGGATCACAAATTTAGTATTGGAGGGCACCGTGGAGGGTAAAAATCGTAGAGGGAGACCAAGAGATGAATACACTAAGCAGATTCAGAAGGATGTAGGTTGCAGTAGGTACTGGGAAATGAAGAAGCTTGCACAGGATAGAGTAGCATGGAGTGCTGCATCAAACCAGTCTCAGGAATGAAGATTTCCACGACTGTATGCAGCCGTAATGCAAACATGTGCAGGACCGACACGCACATATCGGCGGTGACGCACCCAGAAGCTAAAGCGCTACGAAGGAAGCGAGACAACTGCCGCGGCAGATAGTGGCGTATCGCGCCGCTACGCGTTTGCCGAGTCCCCGCTGACGCCAGCGGCGCACCCAGAGCGGCAGCGGACGGGCCCGCGCCGACGTCATCCTCGGTTTGCTTACGCTGGCGAGCCCTAGGCCGGCCGCGGCCGCGCCCTCGTGTTTATTTTCACGCAATGATTAATGTTTATTTTCGCAACCACGTCACTCCGGACGCGAAGTATTTGTTTATGCTGATTGGGAAAGGTGCGCCATCGCTTGCGCAATAGAGCCGTGCCGCGCCGACCAGCCCAAAACGCTCCAATTTTGAGACGCCACGCTATGTGTAGGGCAGGCGAAACAATAATTATAAGTTTTGAACATGGCTGATGTTTGCAGCAACCGTATACACATATTTCAAAAATATGTAAAAATCTGCCAACGGGTTGCATAGGTTTTCTATATACGTTGACCACCTTAGAGGTGACGAAATCTGCTCAAGGTATATAGAAAACCTATGCAACCGGTTGCCAGATTTTTACATATTTTTGAGAATTATAAATGTTAGCGCAGTTAAAGAGTTGCCCACCTTCTCTTTGAATGCGAACCCCATATTTCGACTTGTGACAGAGAATAAAGAGCTACAACAAAGGACAGTTTTATGTCATAATCGATTGTTAGCATACAGCATTTCAGTTTACTTTATCAGTGAAGTTAGACTTTCTCTTTGTAGTGTGGAAAATGACTTTCTCGATGGAAGAAAGAATAAAAATTGTGGAAGCATGTGTGAAAACAGGTTAGATTAAGAAACTTGGCAAATTCTTGAGGGTCATTTACCCGACGGAGGACTACCAGCAAAGAGAGCAATACGGAGTCTGTATAAAAATTGGGGCACCTGTGGATTTTGGCAAAATATAGAATGACAAAGTTCGCAGACCAGAAGTTATTGCAGACATTCGTCGCAGAATTATTCAGAGCCCAAAGATGTCTACACCTAAATTGGCTCAACGGGTGCATGTAAGTAGGAAGAGATGCCAGGAGATATTGAAAAGTCGTAATTTGAAGCCATTTCGTGTGACTGTTGTGCAGCAATGACGGGAGGATGACAGAAACGTGTAGATTAGTGCACGTGGCTTTGGATAACACCATCGATGTTTCGTCAGACTTTATCCATTACATCACGAGTGATGGATCATGGTTTCGTCTTTTCGCTCATGGAAATACACAGAAAACGAGATACTCTGCAGCGGGACCCTAAGATCTCCATGGTGAAAAAATTGTCGTTTGGTGCGGTGTAAGAGGAACGTGCACGTTGGACGGGTATTTTTTGACACTACCCTCAACACGGTTGCACATATGGAAATTTTTGGTACATTTTGTGCTCAACTCAATGAATATGAAAGACAATGCTGCTTCTCCCAGCAAGATGGGGCAACATGCCACACGTCAATGCCTGGAACGAGTCTACGATGTCTTCACTTTCGCCGGATCTAACAGCACGCCATTATTTCATGTGCGACTCTTGAAAACCAAGGTCTATGAAACAGATCAACACTCAATACAGGAACTGAAAGACAACATCATCCGTGAAGTGCCGCCATCGATATCCGAACTTGACGACGGATGTGTCGGAATACGCCTAGACGTGCACAGCTGTGTGTAGATGTTCCAGGGGATCACTTAAACAATATTCTACAAACGTATTTTGCATTGTAAATAAATGGTTAGTCCATTTCAGCTCTTTGTTTCTGTACTTTCACTGTTTCCTTTATACGTACGCGGGCTACTTTTTTCTGCGCCATCCAGTGCGTATGGTATTTCTCATTCTCATTTAGGTAAGTGACCTTAATTCATTACAGCACTTAATCGCAAAAATTCGTATTTACGTGTGTCTTTATAATACAGTACTGAGCAACGTCGTCTTACCTTGCATCTGTGCCACACACTGGATTAAAACGGTTGAAAGATGCCACGTGTGTTATTGTAAGAGTTTCTCTTGCTTTGATATTATGACATTTACGTAGCAGCCAAGTATTTGTTTGCTTTCTGCAAGACCGGCGTCACCTTTTCAGCGGTTTTTGGCTTTATTATAGCCTTTTAATGAAGAAATGATGAGAAATAAAATTGAAATACACACACAAGTGATTTTAGTACTGTGGAACCCTCATGATAACATATCTGTAGTCATATTGATCATATTCGTGTAGCTACTAATTTATAGTGGTGCCACGTGGGTTGGTCATACCGACTTGGAATAAAATCTAAGAAAAATATTTGATTTATGTCGATGTATGATTCTGGCAGGCAGTAATTGTTGACATTGGCAGCACTCAAATTTATATTTGGATTACGTGTTGCTCGTGAGCCGTGACGACTTTATACCTCTATAACACTGTTGTGACTAATATTGTTTTGACTGCAAGATTTAATCCAAAATCGTGATGCACATGAAAATAGCAGCCACGTTGTCTACGGTATCCAAAACTGAATTGAAAGATACTTTAACGGCAACCTTCTACAAATTAGGCCTGAATTAGCTATCTCTGTGTTTTCTGGTGTGTTACTAAGTCCCGTCCGTTTTCATAGCTGATGTTTGGCACCTCTGTTGCCATACAGAGCTCCCGGGTTCGATCTGTTGAACCGCTTGGGAGTTTACATTGGTAGAAGTGTTGAAGTATGGTCTGGAGAAAGTTGAACTATTTGAAGTAACAGCTTCTCTTTCTAAATCCAACATCTTCAACATACGTTACAAAAATTAACATCAAGTGAACGATATTCTAGAATGCTCCTAAGAAGTATTTTGTTGTCTTCACTCCGAAGATAGTTTTGCAATAGTTTTTTTCCTTCTTCTGTATTTGATGATGTACCATACTTTCCAAGTACATTCGCGAAGGATTACCAAAGTTGTCTACAATTTGAGCAGTATACGTCTTGCATTCTTACTATTTCCCAAACCTTCTAATATGTTCAGTAATAGACTCCTACACCTAAGTATTCGATCCACGCCGGAGTCACGTCGTACTTGCTGATGTTCCAAGGTTTTATACGTCCAAGGCTTTAAACGCCTTGTATTCCTGGGATCTCTTCGTTACTAATATTGGCCGTCCACTCACTCAGCGGTAGCATCTCATCTGAAAATCATCACTTTTGTCTTCCTCTTCATACCAATACAATTTTTTTCATCCATGAAGAGAAGTAATCACTGCAAACTTCTCAATGAGTTGCTTCCTTAATCTCATGTGCACGATATGATTTCTTTTTTTGCTGAAAGCGTCCTTACTCTAGATCTATCAGACTACACTCATCTGAGGTTATCTTGCTTACGAGAGAGATGACAGTCTCCTTCTTGTACACGAATTGTGTCTTCAGAAAAGCATTAGACCTCGTGCTGTGTCTGCTCACTGCAAGGACTCCAGTCCTTTCTCGTACTTCAGTTAAACACTTTTGGGAATATACAGTAATAATTTCGACGGAATGAAGCCGTCTCGTCTGAGTTTTCTTGATCAGTGTTTCCTCCTGTTGATCAGCGTATCTCACAACTGCTACCTGATATTTGTGAATATTAATATGGGCAGCCTGTGTTCGTCATGTCTGTATCTCCAAGTGTTCCAAACGGTTGCTCCCACTTCTCCCTGTCAAAAGCATTCTCAACATTTGTGGAATCAGTAAAGATTTGAACTGCATGATCTGATGATTTCCAGCGGGGCTGACAATTCCATTTTTACATACTGCGTACGTGTGTTGCTGCTAGCGATGGTGCCGTAGTTGCAACGTGGACTTGAACCAGACTGCGAGGTACTATTAGTAACTTACCGCTATTTATACCACAGCTTAACTGGTGCCGGGAGTTCCACTTCAAATCTGTTAGTTCAAATGACAAATACATATATAATAAACACTGAGGCCGTTTTGTTTGGAAACAATGTTATTGGGACATCGTTTCGAAATAAGTTTATCCCGAAATGTCATTCTGCATCTCCATAGGCTCCAGTCTCTTTGCAGTGACTGTTGCTTCATCCATACGTGCGTTTCTCGTGATTGATCAGAAGCGAAGAAAATGAACAGATGGAGGACAAAAAAGTATTGTTCCCGTAAGTGTGTACACAAAGCATCGATTGGATGTCCTACAGCTGTTTAGTTATTTAGTGGCTCGTGTTTCTGTAATTTCGTAAGAGTGATCAAGGGATTTCCGAAATATGCTGCAACTTGTTTCGGGCAGACACTATTGCTTGTTATTGCTTTTGAATCAAATAGCTTTTTGTACCTCTTTAGAATTTTAAACTACAATTTTTTGCCAATTTTTACCACTGCTGCTATTGTTACTAATTATTATTATTATTATTATTATTATTATTGCTGATTAAACACATCCTTCCTTTTACACCGGTTTGTTATAATCTGACCTATGTCTGAAAAGTCTCAAGTATTTCAAGGTTTAGTCAGTGCTGCTCATGACCGACAGTTGCTTTCGCGTGTTTGCTGTTTGACTAAGGTACGAACCATTCTTAACACCACAATACAGACATTTGTTGCGAAATAGTGATTCGTGTCTTCCATTTCGGTTAAAAAAAGAACAGTCTTCCGGAATTCTTTCTAAACATCGAAACAACGAAACGTGGTATGAGGACTATTTGAGAACATGGACAGAACATTGGAGTAATATTTCTGCAAAATGTTCCGCAGTGACACACTGCCCTGTATGCCACAGTATATTGCACCTGATACCAGGTAGATCGGTTGTCAAAATATTGTGCGTAAAAAATCTCGAGCCCGAATGCATAACTGAAAATATACTGCCTATAAATCGTGCTGGCAATACGTCAGAATTCGGAATAAAGATATACTTGTTTATATCCATATTTTTTCCTACATTGATTTGAAAGCCAGGCTCGCTTCCGTGGATGGTGTAAGTGACGTGTAAACTGGCAGATAGGCGAATAGGCCTTATAAGACCCTGCGTGCCTATCGGGTAGTTCAGTTCTCGTATCAGATAACCGCTGCGGTCTCTTGCATCGTTCGTCGTTACGGAATAAGGCGTTTATACGACGGATAACCTTCGATCTTGTACGACTTTAGCACCATGGGAATAAGACATTAGTTTGCGCTATAGGCTGCGTTTAAGGACTCTGCGCAATAAGAGGGTATACACTGTGTATCGTACTTAAGCGTTGTGATGTCGCCATGTTACATTGTACAATTTTCTGTATTTACAGAAAGATATAACCGCCATTTGACTGTATGATATGCTTCATTACGCGATTTAGATTTCAGTCTTGGGCCATTTTAAAGTGTTAAAACAAGAATAAATGAATACCCAATAAAAGTACAAACAGCAGAAAAGTAGGCAAAAAGTAATTAACGTATATATTACATGATTTGATTTCTTACTTACATGTCAAAAATCATCTGACTTGGGTAAAAAAAAATACATCTTCGTTTTCCTAAACGTGATGTTTCGTAAGTACATGTGAGAACATCTTTGTGATAATATATTGGTTGGCAAGTTGCAAAACGTATTGACAGGATGAGTTGTTGTTGTTGTGTAACCGGTCCCTTCTTTTTGTCAAGTTGTGCCACATACTCCCCCACAATTCTATTCAATACTTCATCATTAGTTATGTGATCTACCCATCTAATCTTCAGCATTCTTCTGTAGCACCACATTTCGAAAGCTTCTATTCTCTTCTTGTCTAAACTATTTATCGTCCACGTTTCACTTCCATACATGGCTACACTCCATACAAATACATTCAGAAACGATTTCCTGACACTTAAATCTATACTCGATGTAAACAAATTTCTCTTCTTCAGAAACGCTTTCCTTGCCATTGCCAGTCTACATTTTATATCTTCTCTACTTCGACCATCATCAGTTATTTTGCTCCCCAAATAGCAAAACTCCTTTACTACTTTAAGTGTCTCATTTCCTAATCTAATTCCCTCAGCATCACCCGACTTAATTCGACCACATTCCATTATCCTCGTTTTGCTTTTGTTGATGTTCATCTTATATCCTTCTGTCAAGACACTGTCCATTCCGTTCAACTGCTCTTCCAAGTCCTTTGCTGTCTCTGACAGAATTACGATGTCATCGGCGAACCTCAAAGTTTTTATTTCTTCTCCATGGATTTTAATACCTACTCTGAATTTTTTTTTTTGTTTCCTTCACTGCTTGCTCAATATACAGATTGAATAACATCGGGAAGAGACTACAACCCTGTCTCATTCCCTTCCCAACCACTGCTTCCCTTTCCTGTCCCTCAACTCTTATAACTGCCATCTGGTTTCTGTACAAATTTTAAATAGCCTTTCGCTCCCTGTGTTTTACCCCTGCCACAAGAGAGTGTTCCAGTCAACATTATCAAAAGCTTTCTCTAAGTCTACAAATGCTAGAAATGTAGGTTTGCCTTTCCTTAATCTTTCTTCTAAGATAAGTCGTAGGGTCAGTATTGCCTCACGTGTTCCAACATTTCTACGGAATCCAAACTGATCTTCCCCGAGGTCCGCTTCTACCAGTTTTTCCATTCGTCTGTAAAGAATTCGCGTTAGTATTTTGCAGCTGTGACTTATTAAACTGGTAGTTCGGTAATTTTCACATCTGTCAACACCTGCTTTCTTTGGGATTGGAATTATTATATTCTTCTTGAAGTCTGAGGGTATTTCGCCTGTCTCATACATCGTGCTCACCAGATTGTAGAGTTTTGTCAGGACTGTCTCTCCCAAGGCCGTCAGTAGTTCTAATGGAATGTTGTCTACTCCTGGGGCCTTGTTTCGACTCAGGTCTTTCAGTGCTCTGTCAAACTCTTCATGCAGTATCATATCTCCCATTTCATTTTCATCTACATCCTCTTCCATTTCCATAATATTGTCCTCAAGTAGATCGCCATTGTATAGACCCTCTATATACTCCTTCCACCCTTCTGCTTTCCCTTCTTTGCTTAGAACTGGGTTTCCATCTGAGCTCTTGATATCCATACAAGTGGTTCTCTTTTCTCCAAAGGTCTCTTTAATTTTCCTGTAGGCAGTATCTATATTACCGCTAGTGAGATAAGCCTCTACATCCTTACATTTGTCCTCTAGCCATCCCTGCTTAGCCATTTTGCACTTCCTGTCGATCTCATTTTTGAGACGTCTGTATTCCTTTTTGCCTGCTTCATTTACTGCATTTTTATATTTTCTCCTTTCATCAATTAAGTTCAATATTTCTTCTGTTACCCAAGGAGTTCTTCTACCCCTCGTCTTTTTACCTACTTGATCCTCTGCTGCTTTCACTACTTCATCCCTCAAAGCTACCCATTCTTCTTCTACTGTACTTCTTTCCCCCATTCCTGTCAATTGTTCCCTTATGCTCTCCCTGAAACTCTGTACAACCTCTAGTTTAGTCAGTTTATCCAGGTCCTATCTCCTTAAATTCCCACCTTTTTGCAGTTTCTTCAGTTTTAATCTACAGTTCATAACCAATAGATTGTGGTCAGAGTCCGCATCTGCCCCTGGAAATGTCTCACAATTTAAAACCTGGTTCCTAAATCTCTGTCTTACCATTATATAATCTATCTGATACCTTCTAGTATCTCCAGCATTCTTCCATGTATACAACCTTCTTTCATGATTCTTGAACCAAGTGTTAGCTATGATTAAGTTATGCTCTGTGCAAAACTCTACCAGGCGGCTTCGTCTTTCATTTCTTAGCACCCATCCATATTCACCTACTATGTTTCCTTCTCTCCCTTTTCCTACTCTCGAATTCCAGTCTCCCATGACTATTACATTTTCGTCTCCCTTCACTACCTGAATAATTTCTTTTATCTCATCATACATTTCTTCAATTTCTTCATCATCTGCAGAGCTAGTTGGCATATAATCGTGTACTACTGTAGTAGGTGTGGGGTTCGTGTCCATCTCGGCCACAATAATGCGTTCACTATGCTGTTTGTAGTAGCTTACCCGCACTCCTATATTTTTATTCATTATTAAGCCTACTCCTGCATTGCCCCTATTTGATTTTGTGTTTATAACCCTGTATTCACCTGACCAAAAGTCTTGTTCCTCCTGCCACCGAACTTCACTAATTCCCATTATTTCTAACTTTAACCTATTCATTTCCCTTTTTAAATTTTCTAATCTACCTGCCCAGTTAAGGGATCTGACGTTCCACGCTCCGATCCGTAGAACGCCAGTTTTCTTTTTCCTGACAGAATAAGACTGTGAAACAAAACGGATGATCAGGTCACAGGTTTACACTTTGTTTCACTGTGTCTAAGGAGCAACCAACATGAACATAAGTGGAACGATCGTCGAAGGTTGTCACAGACACATTACAGTCTACATCAATTAATCTATGGTATTTCAGGGAACCAGGTAGTGGTATTGTTTATTTAAAAAGTTGATTGCATTATCTTTGCAATAATCACAAGATGCCAATATTTACACTAAGCTCGACTTTCACTGAACGTCACAGTGAACCCTGTAATGCTCCATTTACAGAGGGGAAGCTCCTCAAAGTCCTTGCACATTGCCGCGACACAGCTCCTGGGCCAAATCTTATCAACAGTCAGATGATCAAACATCTCTCGTCCGACAACAAGCGACATCTCCTCATCTTCAACCGGACTGGTGCGATGGCGTCTTTCCATCGCAGTGGCGGGAGAGTACCACCATTCCAGTGCTAAAACCCGGTAAAAGTCTTCTTGATGTGGATAGCTATCGACCCATCAGCCTCACCAACGTTCTTTGTAAGCTGTTAGAACGTATTGTAAGTCAGCGGTTGTGTTGCGTCCTGGAGTCACGTGGCCTACTAGCTCCGTGGCAGGGCGGTTTCCGCCAGGGTCGCTCTACCATTGATAATCTAGTTTCCCTCGAGTCTGCCATCCGAACAGCCTATTCCAGACGCCTACACCGGGTTGCCGTCGTTTCTGATTTACGAAAAGCTTACGACACGACCTGGCGACATCATATCCTTGCCACATTACATGAGTAGGGTCTCCGTGGCCCGCTCCCGTTTTTTATCCAAAATTTCCTATCGCTTCGTACTTTCCGTGTCCAAGTTGGTGCCTGTATTGAGTGTATCTCTATTTTTAGTGGCCATTAAGGGTCTAGCAGCAGCTGTCGGGCCGTGGGTCTCACCTTCTCAGTATGCAGACGACTTCTGCATTTCGTACTGCTCCTCCAGTACTGGTGGTGCCGAGCGGCGCTTACAGGGAGCCATTCACAAGGCGCAGTCATGGGCTCTAGCCCACGGCTTCCAGTTTTCAGCCGCCAAGTCGTGTGTCATTCACTTTCGTCGGTGCCGTACCGTTTATCCGGAACCAGAACTGCGCAGTAATGACGATCCACTCACGATAGTGGAGACACACAGATTCTTAGGACTTTTATATTTTTTTTATTTTTTATTTTTTTTATTTTTTTTTTAACACTACAGAGTAGCCCGCCACCTGGGTTACTAAGGTGGGCCGTGTGCTACTTAAAACAAGTAACAAGCCAGGCAGTGTTTGGTCTCTTAGCCGAAATGGCTGCTTGCAAGTTATGTCAGCTTGGCAAGTCCCCATTCCGTTACCGTCCCTGCCACGTGGAGGCGGACCTTTTTCTAAAGTTTCTGCCCTGGCTGTTGCTCTGTGTGTTAGTGCGCTAATTAATACAGTAAGTAACGTTTATATACAAAATTGATAAAAATAATATAATTATTTAAATATAAAATAAAACATAGAAGATATAAACAAGAAATATACACGAAGGAAAACAAAGAAAAATAATTATATCTCATAAGGTGTCTACAGAGAACCAAGTTTTCACTGATGCAATTTTAAAGTACAGTTTAAGCATATGCCCATAATTTGAAGTGGGCTGAATTTTATATGTATGTTTGTAAGTAGTATTAAAATTTCACATAAAACATAGTAACATAATGAATATTAAAGTAACTTGCATAGGCAATCTTAGATACGGGTAGTATTAATAGAAGACTATGATTATATTTAGAGTGAAAGGAAATAGGTGTCTGGATCTCTCATATGCAAGTCCTGAAAGTGGAGGCTATGTATGTGCCTGTAGACTGAACATAGCTAGATTCCTATATGTAACATTTAAAGTGAAATTTCAAATTGCATAAATAATAGAACAATATAAATTTTAACATATAACAATGCAATTTTATCTTGCAATCTATTAATCATAAATGATACCAAAGTTATCCCCTACACAAATGAAATTACAGAAATATTCAGATAGCTGAGGATCATTGTGCAGGGTTTTATTTGGGGCAATAGATTACAAAAACAGAAAAACAATATTAATATATCATAAAAACTAGAAGACTGTATTAGACAAATCAAAAATATGTTACATAAAAATTTAAATTATGATAATTTAAGTGTAAAATTGCTTAAATTAATACAAGTAAATCCTGGATATGTAGCAAGACAAGTGACAAGGTTGTGAAAACCAGGAAGGGGAATCCGCATGAATGTCCAATGAGATCTCTGATGCTCTGTGAGACAAACCTGGGAGCCTACAGTGTATGTTAAATGAAGTACATAATCTTTAAGTGTGGCACAATCATCGTGAGTTAGGCCCATCTACATCCATGTAGTATTGATCAATATATTTTTCACAGCCTTTCTACACTTTCCATTTAGATTAATCACTGTCTGTTCTATTGTCTGTGTCACTGTCAGAGCTTGTATCTTCCCAGGTAATATGTTGATGTTCTGTCGCTGTCGGTATTCTTGTTCTGGCAGTAGGATTTTGATGTTTATATATGTCAAACAGTGTGGTTGACACTGAGTCAGCCAGACTATTTAAGGTGTTCCATGTATCTGGGTCCCGAAGAACCGCACTGACCTCATCATCTCTTATTACAGGTCGTGCATGGTCAAGTAGATTACACCTTAGCACAACATGTTCAGGCGTTCCAAGAAAGCCACATGGGCATATCTCTGTTTGTCTTACTCCCATACGGTGTAAATGTATTGGATATGGTCCATGCCCAGTCAAGTAGTGAACCATGCCACGACTTGGCTCCACATGTTTCAGTTTTAACCTCTCAGATACATTTGGGAAAAAGGAAAATACACGCCGCCCTTTGTCTGATGTCTCCCATTCTCTTTGCCATGTGTCTAACTTCCATTTGTGTAGCTGTAACTTGGTTTGTATGTTTTCTCCCGTTATTTGGAAGACCCTATCGAAATCACTATTTTTCAACCAATATAAGGCAGCTCTACAGCGAATAGTGAGGTCTATTGGGCATGTTCCTAGGACCACATACAGGGCCTCAACAGGTGTTGTGCTAAACGCTCCTGACATCCTGAGTAATACACTTCTTTGCCCTCTCCTGACTATTGTTTTGTAAGTTACTAAACTTAAACGATGTGCCCAGGCACTTGCTGCAAAACATGCGATAGACTCAAATAGTGCCGTGTGATAGATCCGCATCATCATTAATGGTACTCTAAACTGCGCTGAGTTTAATCTCGCAAGTTTGTGCATCATTTTAGCAGCTTTGTCTACAGTGCGCTGTATGTGTTCTTTGAAGAAGAGCCGTTCATCTAGATGGAGTCCTAAGTATCTTGCTACATGTTTCCTTTGTATATTAATGTTATTGAATTTTATACTAGGATTTCGCTGAAGTATTCCCTTAAGCAATAAGTAGACTGTTTTATTTCCTGCTATTTTCAATTTGTTCTGATTACACCAGTAACTGATCATCCGTAATGTTAACGTGCATTTATTTTCCAATTGCAATCTTGATGGTGCAGAGACAACAACCAAAAGATCGTCTGCGTAGGCGACAACACCTTCTACAAGTGTGTCCCTATCCAAGATGTCCAATAGGGGCTCAATCGCTATATCCCAAAAAATGGGACCACAGATTGATCCCTGTGGACATCCCTTGGTTACTCTCTTAACCACCTTCTGTGTTCCAGCTTTCCATTCTACAATTCTTCCCCTACAGTAGTCCATGAAACTAGAATACAAAGCAGTAGGTAGTCGAAGTTCCCTTAGTCTGGCAAATAGTGACGGCCACCAAAGATTATCAAAAGCTCCAGCGATATCAATGAGTACAGCAACCACATATTTCTCCGTCGTATTCCCCACAATTTGTAGGGCGCGGTTTATGGCGTCATCTATCGATTTTTTTTCTCTAAATCCAAATTGATGGGGAGTTAGACCAAAGAGGCGCCTATGTGCCTGTAGTCTATCGCACAGGAGCCTCTCCTGCACCTTTGCCAGTGTGTTCAGGAGACAGATAGGTCTATAAGATTTCGGGTCAGTAGGATCCCTATCTTCAGACTTTTTAATAATGACTGCATTAGCCATTTTCCAGACTGTAGGGATTCTTCCTTGTACAAGGGCTTCATTAAAAAGGTCAGTTAGATACGGGGTGATCAATATACTGGCATTCTTCAATGTTTCTGTGTATATTCCATCAGGGCCTGGCGCCTTTCTATTTTTGAGTTTATCTATTGCTAGGGCTACCTCTTCCTGCGAAAAAGGGAGTGTGACATCCTGATTTACATATGCAGATTCCATACCGTCACGTAGGTCACGATGATGTCTCTCGTCCTCTATGTATGAGTCATCTGGTAGGAGCGTATTTAAGAGATATTCTGCTGAGCATCTCCAGCCGCTTGTCATGGTTCCGTCTGTTCGTTTTAACGTTGACAGCACCATCGGGGTTTTAATGCGATCAGTCATTAGTTTAAATGGTTGTCCCCATATATCTTTCTGTAAGTTCGTTCTTAGGACTGCTTTTCGACACCCGATTGACGTGGCTTCCTCATTTTCGTCAGCTGAAGCGGAAGTGTTGGCAGCACCTCAGTGCCCTCCGCTGCCTGAGCAACACCAACTGGGGTGCAGGTCACTCTACGCTGCTGCAACTCAACAGAGCTCTTGTTCAACCCCGCCTTGACTATGGTAGTCTGGTTTATGGTTCGGCGGCGCCCTCAGCGTTGCGTTTACTCGACCCAGTGCATCACTGTGGCGTTAGAGTGGCAACAGAAGCTTTTAGGAAAAGTCCGGTGACCAGCGTCCTGGTGGAGGCCGGAGTCCCTCCAGTGAAGGTTAGGGGTGCACAATTGCTCGCCAGTTACGTTGCACAGATTCGTAGTTCTCCTGAGCATCCGAATTACTGTATCCTTTTCCCACCCACGGCGGTTCATCTCCCGCATCAGAGGCCCAGGTCAGGGCTTACGATTGCGGTTCGCGTCTGATCTCTTCTGTCTGAACTGGAGTCCTTGCCTTTACCACCTATACTCGAGGTCAATTCGGGTACACCTCCATGGTGTACACCTAAGCCGAAGCTTCGCCTGAACCTTTCACATGCTCCTAAGGACTCAGTTACTCCCGCGGCTCTCCGCTGTCACTTTCTCTCGATTCTTGACGTGTACAGGGACCATGAAGTGGTTTACACTGACTGCTCGATGGCTGATGGTCACGTTGGCTGCAGAGCTGGCCGCCATTTCTCATGCTCTTGAGCGCGTCCGCTCATGCCCTGGCGCGTCTTTTCTCTTCTGTACTGACTCATTGAGCAGCCTACAAGGTATCGACCAGTGCTACCCCCGCCATCCTTTGGTGGCGACCATCCAGGAGTCCATCTATGCCCTGGAACTGCCAGTCGTTCCGTGGTGTTTGTGTGGACCCCAGGCCACGTCGGAATCTCTGGCAACGAACTTGCCGACAGGCTGGCCAAACAGTCTACACGGAAACTCCTTCAGGAGAGCGGCATCCCTGTAACTGACCTGCGATCATTATTACGCCGCAAAGTTTTTCAGCTTTGGGAGACGGAATGGCATAATCTTAATACGCACGGCAAACTCCTTAAGAGACTACGAATGTGTGGAAGACCTCCATGCGGGCCTCTCGCAGGGACTCTGTGGTTCTCTGCCGGCTCCGCATTGGCCATACGTGGCTAACATATGGATACTTCCTCCGTCGCGAGCCCCCACCTCGGTGTCACTGTGGCTCACATATGACTGTCGTCCACATCTTGCTGGATTGCCCACTTTTAGCCGCTCTGCGGGGGACTTTTAACCTTCCCAGTACCCAACCTTCGGTGTTGGGCGACAATGCCTCAACAGCAGATTTAGTTTTACGTATTATATGTGAGGTTTTTTTTTATCATACCGTCTAAGGGTGGGCATTTAACCTTCTCTCCGAGGTCGCCACCCTTCCTCCATCTTAACTCTGTCGCACTTTCTTTGCATTTGTTTGTCTTTGTGGTCATCTCGCCTTGTCTTTTTGGGGTGGACATTTTAATGTTTTGCAGAGTGGGTGACTGATCCTCTTTTATTATTGTGATCGGCAAGTCCAGACCATCTGCTCTATGGTTTTAATATCTTCTCCTGCTTGTCCTTGTGGTGTATGTTTTCCCCATTTTTTTTGTTCATTCCATTCGTTTTCTTTTTAGGTGTGGTGTTGGGTGTTTTTGTACCTTGAGCCTTGCTTGCGTCAGGAAAAAGGGACTGACGACCCTGTAATTTGGTCCCTTTATACCGCAAACCAACCAACCAACCTACTTACCTTTACATTATATGGCATGGCGAACCAACGTCCTAGTGTGCATGTAAAGATCGCGGTATGCACCATCGTAATCTAAGAGACACAAAAGTTCAACCTTGTGAGATCGTTAAATATTTGATAGGTGGTCCGTTATAAAAACAAATAGTTATGAACATCTTTAACGATTAAAGCAACTGCACACAAGAGGATTAAAGCCACCTCGCATAAGAGCATGTTTTATACATGATCCATATTATAAAGTAAAAGGTTATGAACATCATTGTAAGTTACAACCCCCTTTACACAAAAGATTTAAAGATTCTCATAAAAGACCAAGCATTCAAGAAGGCCAAAGGAAAAAGGGGGTGGGGACATGGCGGGGTTATGGTACAGATTGGAATTAAGAGAAATAAATTGCAAGTAAGGTTTAAAGAAGGATGGAGGGTTGTGGATGATCTGGGAATGGAGGTAAGGTGGGGTAGTCTAATTAAGTAGTTAGAGAAAAGACGGTGGCCTGGGGGGGGGGGGAGAGGGGGGGGACCAGTGCACACTGTGAAGCTGTCATCTTGTACTTATTACAAAGATAACTTAACCGGCTTCTTAAATAAATGAACAATCGCACGAACTGGGTCTGTGACATTCGAGAGATTACTTGATGTAGACTGTGATGTATCTGTGACGATCTTTGACGACCATTTCACCTATGTTTATGCTGGTTGCTGCTTAGACACAGTGAAACGAAGTGTAAACCTGTAATCTAGTCATCCGTTTTATGCACAGTCTTGTCCTGTCAATAAGTTATGCAATTGCCAGCCAATTAACACACCAAAAAGATATTCTCACGTGTACTTACGAAACGTCAGGTTTATGAAAACGAAGATATAATTTTACCCAAGTCAGATGATTTTTGACGTGTAAGAGAGAAAACAAATCATTTAATCTATAAATAATTACTTTTTTGCCCTACTTTTCTGCTGGTTGTACTTTTATTGTGTATTCATTTATTCCAGTTTTAATGCGGATTCATCCATTTTAACCTGCGTGGGCTGTCAATTGATGATTTTCGTCAGGTGTGTCCTACATTTTGCCAAAGTGTAAATTTTTGAAGCGTGTTGCAAGAGACTTGAGAGTACGCAGGTACCCGTGTCCATCCGCAATAATAGTTTCTTTGCGGATAAAACCCTCGCCGACGCAAGTATCAGCAGGTATATTTGCAGATGTCCATAACATTAATTACTATGTGATATCCCACAACAATAATTACTTTGTAGTTAAAGAACAGTGTTGAGATTTTCGCATTATATGCAATCAAAAATAATTCCTATTTTTACGTCACTATTATTACATGTGCCACTATAAGGGATTCAGTGCTGAGTTTTGGAGAGAGTTGATGCTTTGCCGACATTAGCAAGTGCTAAAGATGGCAACATGCTCTTCGTCCTGGGTTTCCGTAAATTTTACGTGCACATTCTGATTTAGTTCTACCAGCAACTGCTTTATATCTAGGTCATTCCTGGTCCGTTTGCAGTAACCGTTCTCACGTACATAATTACGGAAAGCTGCCGCAAAGCGATATGAAGGCAGTTCCAGGATACTCCATGCGTTAAAATATTTGCTTCATGGCCTGCCTTCTGTATCCGTAGAACATACAACATAAATTATGACCAGTACAAAATGAAATCTATCGTGTTTCACTTAAATATATTTACAGGTACTCAGTGGAACGCTTAATCCAATGAGAAGTGTAAAACGTTTGCATGACTTAACGTTGTGATGAATTAACGCACGTTTGACAAATAAACTACATGACTCACATTTAACAGTAAGCAAGATGTAACGATAATCGAAATACGACTTTATACGGGTTATGAGATGAACATGAACGAAAGTAAACCGCGTGTATTTGAATATAGTAAAATTAAATCAGGCGATGCTGAGAGAATTTGATTAGGAAATTAAACACTGAAAGTAGTGGATGAGTTTTGGCCGAAGTATAGAGGATATCAAATATCGAGTGTTAATAGCTAGTAAAGCATTTTTGAGAAACAGGATTTAGTTAACACCTGGTATCATTTTAAGCATTAGGAAGTCTTTTCTTAAGCTATTTGTGTGGTATGTAGCCTTGTCTTGGAAGTGAAACATAGACGACAAGCAGTTGACACAAGAAGCCTTCGCAATGTGGTGCTGTAGAAGAATACTGAAGATTACATAAGCACATCAAATACTGAGTAAAATTAGGGAGGAAAAAATAAATTCATGGCACACCTTTATTGAAAGCAGAACGGATCGGTTGATAGGACACATCCTGAGGCATTGAGAAATTGTTCATTTGGTAATTGAAGTAAGTGTGGTAGTTAAAATTTGTAGATGATACCAAGGCTTGACTAAGTTAGTTACTTTCATTAGTTATTCAGAGATGATGAGGCTTGTGCAGCTAAGCGTGGAGAGGTGCATCGGACCAGCCTTCGGACTGAAGACCACGGGAACAAATGCTGAAATGTCCCACAAAAAACTGCACAAAATCTTTTTTCGTAATTACCACTGAAAGTTGCAACCTGACGAAAAAATGTCAAGAATATGACTGGCTCTGTAGTGTTTAAATGTGGTCATGGTCGGCAGCCACGTACTTACCTGTGAAACGTAAATTACTCATTCCGAACACATCGACGAAAATCGGATCGTGTGCAAGCTTATCTGGCGTACATAAACGGGTTAAATTGGTTTTCGAAATTTTAGTATCCATGGATGCTGATAAGACTTTCGAATGCGGTTTATCATTCCTGTTATCTGCACAGACCTCTAAGCGATGTACTAGCTATAACTCACACAGCGAAAATTTATTCTCTGGTAAATGTTGCAGTACTTCGTGACTGGTTGCAGTATAACGGTCTGTTCCATCAGAACAGTAGTGCAGGCGCGGATCCACGGTTAGATTCTGGCTCTCTCTCTCTCTCTCTCTCTCTCTCTCTCTCTCTCTCTCTCTCTCACACACACACACTCACTCACTCACTCACTCACTCACTTTTTGTGTAGTTTTGCCGGTTCTGCTGTGTACGCACGAATCGTGTCGGATTTGTTGTTGACAGAAAGTACGGATAGCTTGAGAATGTGCGCATTTATCTAATCAGAAAGCCCATCCGTGTGGGTAAGCCCTCACTCAGTCAACTGAAAAGGAGCTTGTAATTTTTAGAATTACTTACCACTTTTGAGACGCCTTTAGTTTTCGTGTGGTTTTATTCTCCGAAATTTGGAAATTGATGTATTTAAAAAAAATATAGAGGCTTCTACTAAAAATGTTGCTTGGGGAGGGGGTTTCACGGTTCACTCCCCCTCTTTGCTCGTGGATTCATACCTGCAGTAGCGTCATTTGGCACGCATTGGTTCTGATGGAGAGAGCATCATTGATGTACTGACCGTAATCGCTCGAAGAGAACAGTACCAAATTTTTAGTAGATCCATTCCAGTAGACCGAGAACATGTAATAGCCCACGTGTTCTCCCATTGCGGATGTTGTTAAAGTAACTTGAAATTTGTATGGCTGTTACGCACCCTAAGATCTGAAAGAATTATGAGAACTAGTTCATGTGTCGGCGGCAGTCTGCAGTCAGCAGTCTGCATTCAGCAGGGTGGTTCCCTGTGTGCTTTGTTGACTACCTGCAGGTGGTCGGAAACTGGCAGGATTTTCCGGCCCACCAGTATGCGTCTTTGTTTAGGAGAGTGGAAGCGGTATCCGGCAACACGCGCCGTTGAGAGGCTGCTGGAGGTATCTTGGCTCCACACGGCCGCACTATCGGCTTCGTGGTAAGATACGCACTAGCAGTCTGTGTGTTCTAATGCTGCTCGTACGTATGGACGAAACACGTGCACGTGTGTTTCGTAAGAGTGGTCTCTACTGTCTACTGGATACCAGTAGAACCTAACACGCGGATAAACGTTACAAGCTGTTCTGCATTACCCAAAGTAGTTAATTCGCAGTAGTTTTGTATTGCTGAAACGGTTGCCAGGGTACCAAAAGATGATTTCATAAAACTTATTCTGTTGATAGCTGTGATAAACCGTTTCCTGGAGTGAATTTTCATCACGACGTGATGTCCAACGAGAGAGAGAGAGAGAAATGACTTCCTATAGTCATCACACTATCTTACACAATTGCTCTGTAACGAATTACATGTCGCTACACGGATACGTTCTAGTTCCCTGCTGATTCGGTCGATATTATGCAAACAGATTTTACTTGTAGGACTGTGTTGCAAAAATGTTGTTTTTCACTATGCATTGATTCTCACGAAGGAGCCGAGGAACCCATTGTAAACTGCATATGAGCCAGGATGTACAAACATACGTTCATTTTCTGCCTGTAGATTCAAAAAATGTTCAAATGTTTGTGAAATCTTATGGGACTTAACTGCTAAGACCATCAGTCCCTAAGTTTGCACACTACTTAACCTAAATTATCCTAAGGACAAACACACACACACACACACACACACACACACACACACACACACATGCCCGAGGGATGATTCGAACCTCCACCGGGACTAGCCGGACAGTCCGTGACTGCCGGGCCTTAGACCGCTCGGCTGATTATAGGTGAAACAACCTGGATAAAAAGCTTCTTGTGCTATTGGACTGCATTTGTTATTAAATTTATTACTCTTACATTCGACCGTAATATCAGAGAACGCTACTGTAAACGTTTCCAGCGTTAAAGGCAGTTTATCTGACGCGTACAGTGTTAAATCTTCTGTCTTTTACCTCTGGTGAAGAGTTCATATCTAAAGTAAGTAAACTCTACTATGTACCCAGATTACGTTTAAGGATATGCTCCTCGATAAAAAAAACTTAGTCATTAGTCAGCTTGTTTCACACATGTATGTACATTTTGGGTAAGAAGAAAACTTATTACAAAGAATAAATTCTCATGGAAATTGGTTGACCAGTTTCTGTGTGATATTTCGTTTGCGTGAATTGTCCGATGTTAACACGTCGTCGTCGTCGTCGTCGTCGTCGTCGTCTTCAGCGCGAAGACCAGCTTCACGTAGCTCTCCACTTTAGGCTACCTGCGCAGGTGTTACCATCCCTGCATAACTGTTGCAAGCTGCATGTATTTCAACCTGCCCACTGTATTCGGACCGAGCGAGGTGGCGCAGTGGTTAGCACACTGGACTCGCATTCGGGAGAATGACGGTTCAATCCCGCGTCCGGCCATCCTGATTTAGGTTTTCCGTGATTTCCCTAAATCGCTCCAGGCAAATGCCGGGATGGTTCCTCTGAAAGGGCTCGGCCGACTTCCTTCCCCATCCTTCCCTAATCCGATGAGACCGATGACCTTGCTGCCTGGTCTCTTCCCCCAAACAACCCAACCCAACTGTATTCGGGCTTTGGTCTCCCTCTACAATTTTTACCCTTCACACTTCTCGATTACCAGATTGACAGTTCGTTGTTGTTTCAATTTTATTCTGTGCCTTCTCATTAGTTATTCGATCTACCCATCTTTTGCCGGCCGAAGTGGCCGCGCGGTTCTGGCGCTGCAGTCTGGAACCGCGAGACCGCTACGGTCGCAGGTTCGAATCCTGCCTCGGGCATGGATGTGTGTGATATCCTTAGGTTAGTTAGGTTTAACTAGTTCTAAGTTCTAGGGGACTAATGACCTCAGCAGTTGAGTCCCATAGTGCTCAGAGCCATTTGAACCATTTTTTCTACCCATCTTTTATTCAGCTTTCTCCTGTAGCACCACATTCCAAAAGCTAGTGTGTGTGTGTGTGTGTGTTTTAAACTACTTATCGTCCACGTTTCACTTCCATATAAAGCTTTCTTCCACACAAATGCCTTCAGAGAAGATTTCTGATACTTAACATGATTTTAAACATCAACAGTTTTTCAGAAATGCTTTTCTTACTGTTCAGTGTCTGCAAAATATATCCTTCCTACTTAAAAAGTCCATCAGTTATTTTGATACCCAAGTAACAAAACTCATCTTCTGCTTACAGTGTCTCATTTCCTAATCCAATTCCCTCCGCATCGCGTGATTTAATTCGTCTACATTCCATTACCACTGCTTTACTTTTGTTGACGTTCATCTTCTATCCCGTAACTGTTTGTTGAAAAGACCGGTCTAGTTGCTCTGAAGAATTTCGAATCCACTACCCGTTTCGCTTTTCTGTTAAGCCATTCTCAGGTGGATCTGAAATTTCCATACATATTATAGATATATACATGTGTATGATTGAAGCTGGAGAAAGTAACGCTTGCATACAGGGTAACAATTATTGATCTATATGAAATAAAATCGTCGTAACTTCTGAACAGTTTGCGTTAGGACGTTGAAACTGCACGGTTGGCCGCGGGGCATAATGGGAATTAGTATGCGTATGCATGGTTTAGTTTAGCGACGAAGTCCAGTTTCATTTGGATGGGTTCGTCAATAAACAAAATTGGTGCATTTGGAAGACTGAGAATCCGCATTTCGCGATCGAGAAGTCTCTTCACCCTCAGCGGGTGACTGTATGGTGTACAAGTCCAGTCACGGGATAATCGGTGTGATATTCCTTAATGCCACGGTGACTACCGAACGGCATTTTGGAAGATGATTTCATTCCCATTTCCCAAAGCGGCCCTGATTTCGAAAAGATGTGGCTCATGCAAGACGGAGCTCGTCCCTATCGAAGCAGTAGAGTGTTTGATGCTCTGCATGAACACTTTTGGGACAGCATTCTGGCTCTGGGATACCCAGAGGCCACTGTCAAATGGTTCAAATGGTTCTGAGCACTATGCGACTTAACTTCTGAGGTCATCAGTCACCTAGAACTTAGAACTAATTAAACCTAACTAACCTAAGGACATCACACACATCCATGCCCGAGGCAGGATTCGAACCTGCGACCGGAGCGGTCGCTCGGCTCAAGACTGTAGCGCCTAGAAACGCACGGCCACTCCGGCCGGCAGGCCACTGTCATGGGCCTCGATTGGCCGTCGTATTCTTCGGATCTGAACCCATGCGACTCGTTTTTTTTGGGGGGGGGGGGGGGGTATAATAAAGACAAGTTGTACAGCAATAACCCCAAAACCATTGCTGAGCTGAAAACAGCCATTCAAGACGTCATCGACAGTATAGATGTTCAGACACATCAGCGGGTCATGCAGAATTTCGCTATTCGCCTGCACCACATCATCGCCAATGATTGCAGGCATATCGAACATGTCATAACCAAAATCCGAATATCTGTAGTGACGTTTAGATGTTGAATAAAGTTTGTGCACGCCGTAGTTTGTAACTAATTTACTTTTTTTCATATTGTTCAATAATTGTCACCCTATCTGTTTATATAAAGACTATAAAACTTACATTGGCGAAATAATATCCAAATGATACAAATACAAGCCTGGTAGATTTAAAATCGCTTTTATCTAATGATGTCGGTCGTGATATTTTTTCCTCAAGACTGTATAGATCATTATTTTTTGACATATTCGATTTTGCGTGTTGTTTAAGTAAGGGGCTAAAAATAGCTTTTTAATAAAGATGCAACATAGTTGCAGTGGACGGAGCGTATCCGAGTCAAGTAGAGAAAGAACTTAACTAGTTACGAAACAGAGCCCAGAAAACGGCTACCACATTATGATAGTTGATGAAATGTATGATTTCACAACGTCGAAAAGGACCAGTTAACCCAAATCAAGTTGCTACATAAAAAACAATTTATATCACATCCTCTGTGTTCAAGTCTCAATCAGACCCAGTAACCTTTTTAAAGAACACAGCGAACTAATCGCATATAAATCTCTATCTCTATTATTGCGTCTCTTCATAGACGAAATTAAAATAACGTAAAACTTAAACCGAAACAGTGGCCTCTATTAAATTTTCTGCTGTGATTGTAAGGCTAGCTATATCGAACAAACAGGGAAAAGCGTTCGAAACTGGATTAAAAAGAAGGAACATGCAAAATAAATCCGTCTTCGCAGTTCACCGTATACAAGAGAATTACACTGTGCACACTATCAAAAACAACTTCTTCATACAATGAATAAGGGATACTTTATGGAAATTTTTTAAGAAATAAAAAATCCAAAAGAAAATAAATTTAATGACCAATGCGCACGTAAAAGTACCTGTTTCTTGGACATCTACCGCCCCATGACAGATAACTTCTTTAGAGTTACTTCGCAAATTCGCAACCGTGTCAAGGTGTTTTACATATGCTCTGTAAGAAGTCCACGACGCACCCGAGCTATGCTGACATCCAATCTATGATAAAACAGAACTATACCAACAGCCACTGCAGTTCCCTGTAAGTGAACTTTTGCACACTAAAAATACATACCAGCATTTGAATTGGATGCTCCGTCCACTGCAGCTATGTTGCACCTGTATTAAAAAGCTATTTTAGCGTCTTACTTATACAATATGCAAATTCGAATGTGCCAGAACAAAATTTTCTATAAATCCAAAAATAGTTGTAAGGTAATGAATTATAGTCTTGAGATGACAAAAAAATCACTGCAGCATTATACAAGAAAGATTTTAAATCTACTAGGCCTGTACTTATATCTTTTGGATATTACTTAGTCAGAGTAATTTCTATAGTCCGTGCATAAACATATCAAGCGTTATTTTTTCATTGTCAGTCATATACATGTATAAATCTATAATAGGTACGGCAGATTAAGATCTACTTCAGAAAGGTTCGACGAAAAAGTTGAAATCAGTAGTGGACTCAACAAAGCTGTACAGAACAACTGGAGCTCCCTTTTCGTTAACTATGCGTTACCTACAACTCATCTTCAAAGTCCTTTGCCATCTCTAACAATTACAATGTCATAGACTTAAAGATTATTTCTTCCCCTTGAACTTCAGATTGTCTTCAAATTTCTTCGTAGTTTTCTTCACAGCTTGCTCAGTGAACAGACTGAATAACATTGGGGATAAGTTACAACCTTGCCTCACTCCCTTCTCAACCACAGCTTCCGTTTCACGTCCTTAGATTATTATAGTTGCAGTATGGTTCCTGTACAAGTTGTAAATAATCTTTCGCTCTCCGTGTTTTGTCCATGCTACCTTCAAAATTCCAAAGACAGTTCTGCATCTAACATTATAATTAGCTTGCTTTAAATCTGCAAATGCCATAAACGTACATTTACCTTTCTTCATACTATATTCTTCGACAAATCGTAAGGTCAGTACTTCCCCTCGTGTTCCTGCATTTCTCCGGAACCCAAACCTATTTTTCAAGAGATCGGCTTAAACCAAATTTTTCCACTTTGTCTGCCTTGACTTATTAAACTGATAATTCGGTAATATTCACACCTGTCGGCACATGCCTTCTTTGGAGCTGGAATTATTTCATTTTCCCTGAAGTCGGAGGACATTCGCCTGCCTCATAAATCTAGCTTACCACGTAGAATAATTTTGTCTTGGCTAGATTTATCAAGGATTTCAGTAATTCTGAGGAATGTTATCTACTCCAGTAATCTTGCTTCCACTTTGATTTATCATTGCGGTGGCAGATTCTTGCCACATTTCATTCCTATCGTCTCATCTTCACCTATTTCTTCTCTTGTTACTATAATATCCTCTTTAAGTTCTTTTCCCATGTATAGCCCTTGTAAGTGTTTCTTTCCGTCTTCAGCTTTCCCTTATTTCCCTAGTGCTAGCTTGCCTTTTGATTTCTTGATGTTCATATAGGTGGTTCTCCTTTCTTCAGAGGCGGTATCTGTATTCCCCTAGTTATACATGCTTCTACGGCCTTGCATTTGTCCTCTATCTGTTCCAGTCTAGTCATTTTTCACTTTCTGTCAGTCTCATTTTTTAGATGTCTGTATTCCCTTTTGCCTGCTTCTTTGCTGCCTTTTTCATATGTTTTCATTTCGTCAGTTAAATTGAATGTCTTTTGCGGGATCGGAGGATTTCTATTAGGCCTATTCATTGTACCTGTGTGACCTTTGGCTTCTTTTCCTATTCAATCTCTCAAAGCTACACATTCGTCTTCTGGTTAATAATTTTCCCTCGTTTCAGTCCAATATTGCCATGTATTCCCTTCGTAACTCCGAACAACGTCCGGTTTCTTCAGTTTACCCAGCTCCCATCTCCTTAATAGCCTGTCGTTTTGCAATTATTCTTCTTTAATACGCAGTTAAATCTGTTAACACACGTGACTCGAATATTATTGAAAAACATATCGCGATAGACATACTGTACACCGCAACTGGTTTCATTGTAATGAAGTGAATTCAGATAACCCAATACGTACGTCACTCCGTCCTGTATGTTGATAGTTTACACTGAAGCGCCAAAAAACTGATGTACACTATGTGATCAAAAGTATCGGGACATCAGGCTGAAAATGACTTAAAAGTTCTTGGCGCCCTCCATCGGTAATGCTGGAATTCAGTATGGTGTTGGCCCACTCTTGGCCTTGATGACAGCTTCCACTATCGCAGGCGTACGTTCACTCAGGTACTGGAAGGTTTCTGGGGGAATGGCAGCCCATTCTTCACGGAGTGAGAGGCCTGGCACGAAGTCGGCATTCCTAAACATCCCAAAGATGTTCTATAGGATTCAGGACTCTACTCTGTGCAGGCCAGTCCAGTACAGCGATGTTATTGTCGTGTAACAGCTCAGCCAAAGGCCATACATCATGAACAGGTGCTCGATCGTGTTGAAAGATGCAATCGCCATCCCCGAATTGCCCTTCAACAGTGGGAAGCAAGAAGGTGCTTAAAACATCAATGAAGGCCTGTGCTGTGACAGAGCCACACAAAACAGCAAGGGGTGCAAGCCCCCTCCATGAAAAACACGACCACACCATAATACCACCGCCTCCGAATTTTACTGTTGGCACTACACACTCTGGCAGATGACATTCACCGGGCATTCGCCATACATCTTGCAATCGGATCGCCACATTTTTATCCATGATTAGTCCACACAACATTTTTCCACTGTTCAATCGTCCAATGTTTACGCTCCTTACACCAAACTAGGCGTCGTTTGGCATTTACCGGCGTGATGTGTGGCTTATGAGCAGTCGCTCGACCATGAAAATCAAGCTTTTTCACCTCCCGCCTAACTGTCATAGTACTTGCAGTGGATCCTGATGATGCAGTTTGGAATTCCTGTGTGATGGTCTGGATAGTTGTCTGCCTCTTCAACTGTCAGCGGTCTGTCAGTCGACAGGATCGCTATGTACGCCTTTGTGCTGTACGTGTCCCTTCACGTTTCCACTTCACTATCACATCGGAAACAGTGGACCTAGGGATGTGTAGGAGTGTGGAAATCTCGCGTACAGACGTATGACACAAGTGACACCCAATTACCTGACCACGTTCCAAGTCCGTGAGTTCCGCGGAGCGTCCCATTCTGCTCTCTCACGATGTCGAATGACTACTGACGTCGCTGATATGGAGTACCTGGCAGTAGGTGGCAGCACAATGCACCTAATGTAAAAATCGTTGGTTTTTGGGGGTGTCCGGATATTTTTGATCACGTAGTGTAGGCATGTGTATTCAAATACAGAGATATGTAAACAGGCAGAATACGGCGTTGCGGTCAGCAAGACTTATATAAAACAAGTGTCTGGTGCAGTTAGATTGGTTGCTGCTGCTACAGTGGCAGGTCATCAAGATTTAAGTGAGTTTGAACAGGTGTTACAGTCTGCATACGAGCGATGGGACACAGCATCTCCGAGATAGCGATGAAGTGCGTATTTTCCTGCACGACCATGTCACGATTGTACCGTGAATATAAGAAATCCGGTGAAACATAAAATCTCCGACATCGCTGCGGTAGGAAAAAGATCTTGAAAGAACGGGACCAACGAAGACTGTAGTGAATCGTCTAAAGTGACAGAAGTGCAACCTTTCCGCAGATTGCTGCAGATTTCAATGTTGGACCATCAACAAGTGTCAGCCTGCGAACCATTCAACGAAACATCATCGATGTGGGCTTTTGAAGCTGAAGACCGACTCGAGTACCCTTGATGACTGCACGACACAAAGCTTCACGCCTCGACTGGGCCCGTCAACACCGACATTGGACTGGTGATGACTGGAAACATGTTACTTGGTCGGACGAGACTCGTTTCAAATTGTATCGAGCGGATGGACGTGTACCGGTGTGGGGACAACCTCATGAATCCATGGACCCTGCATGTCAGCAGGGGATTGTTCAAGCTGGTGGAGGCTCTGTAATGGTGTGGGGCGTGTGCAGTTGGAGTGATATGGGACTGTCTAGATAAGACTCTGACAGGTGACACGTAGGTAAGCATTCTGTCTAATCAGCTGCATCCATTCATGTCCATTGTGCACTCTGACGGACTTTGTCAATTCCAGCAGGACGATGCAACACCCCAAACATTCAGAGTTGCTACAGAGTGGCTCCAGGAACACTGAGTTTAAACACTTTCGCTGGCCACTAAACTTCCCCGACATGAACGTTATTGAGCATACCTGGGATGCCTTGCAACGTGCTGTTCAGAAGAGATCTTCATCCCATCGTACTCTCACGGATTTATGACCAGCCCTGCAGGATTCATGGTGTCAGTTCACTCCAGCATACTTCAGACATTAGTTGAGTCCAAGCCATGTCATGTTGTGACACTTCTGTGTCCTCGCAGGGGTCTTTCTCAATATGAGGCAGGTGTACCAGTTTTTTTGGCTCTTCAGTGAATTAACTGTGGTTCATTAGTTACCATAACAACACAGTAATTTTGCTAATAGAAAAACTGAGTAGATGATACAGAAGGCGTGTACCTAATGCTGGCGTATTAAACACTTCGAAACGCAACCATTGAAATTGATATTTACATTACATCAAGATAGGTTGTCTACAATTTATTGCTTTTACGCTACAGAAGAGAACGATGATAATCATATGTGTAAGAAATATCAACGAAAGTAAGTAATATGAAGTACAGTTAAAATGCAGAGAACATTTTAAAAACTGCAAATTTAGTGCTCTTTGGAATATTTGGCCACATGAGGAGGAAATACTTAGCAGACAAGCACCACTCAAGAAGTTCGGTGAAGTGCTCAGTGATAAATAAGCGACTGCTACGGTCGCAGGTTCGAATCCTGCCTCGGGCATGGGTGTGTGTGATGTCCTTAGGTTAGTTAGGTTTAAGTAGTTCTAAGTTCTAGGGGACTGATGACCTAAGATGTTGAGTCCCATAGTGCTCAGAGCCATTTGAACCATTTTTTTTTTTATATATAAATAAGCAGTGTATACTTTCAGTCAACGACATATTTTATCCTGGGGTCTGGTGTACTGGTGATTCTGTACCTGTGTGTGCGCGGGTGGCTTTTTTTTATTAAAGTCTTCAATCTGCATCTAAATAACAGACAGGCAGTATCACAATTAAGAGTGGATACAGACACAGCTAAAAGAATGCCATTCGAAGCGAAAACGTTCCAGTAAACATGGGTCTGAAATTGAGTCGTTCACAAGATAATGGCAATGTGTGGGTAAGAGCCGCTACTGACTCAGTTTGAAATGTTGTCCCAGGTAGTACTGATGATCTATTTGAAATACGAACATTTCGATTAATTCCCGGCGAAATTGGGCTCAAATTTCACCAGGTCCTACGTTAACAAGAAATAAAATAGTGCTTCGGCGCGTTACATGTCACTGCGTACTCGTACCTGTAAAATGTGTACCACGTGTCGTCCACTCCTTAGGATGCGATACAGCACTCGTCTTCGCAGTAATTTACGACTTCTTTCACGCACCCGCAGATCATCTTGTAATTATTGACTAGACTGAACAACACAGTAGCGAAGTGAAATCAGTTTAATAGATTAAAATTGTCAAAAGTAATGTAAGGCAAATGTAATGCATTATTGGGATTTAAAAGGATGAGTTTTAATGTCTGAATAAAAATTTTCACTGATACACATCACATCATAGCATAACATTTCGGGTTACAAATCATTTGACCTAGTATGGCTGCAAGTTGCTCTAGTTCATAAACGACATCAACATTCAGTTATCAGTGATAGAGTTAATTTCTGAATGAATTTAGCAGCTATAAAATCCCTTCCCCCTTGAGCATTATAAGCTACATCACAATAAAGGTTATTATGCAAACAGTGTGTTATATTCCACACATCATTGTGGGCGAAAAGAAACGTGATGACGACCTGACGAGAGTTTTGTACAACCATAGAAAATACGCATACAACAATCACAACTGTGAAGTCCGTATGTGAAAGAAGAAATGCAAACCATATGCGGGTTTTCCACTGTACCAGCAAATATTGCACATTAAAATACGTTAGCGAAGCTATTCAAGAAACGTACATGCCGTGTTCAGCGTCTTAAAATCATTTAGGATGTATGACAACAAACGTAAAAGATTTACAACAGGTGTGCCGTAAAAGACTACTAACACCATTAACTGGGGTGATGTCTTAGAGTCGATCGGATATGTTTTTCGCTGGCGTTCCGTTGACACTAGGAGAATACCGCCTTTGCGGGCAGACGTGTGGCGTCTGCGGAAGCTAAAAGTGGGTACGCTCGCATGCGCGAGTGCCGCTGTTTTTCGCGACGACGGCGGCGATGGCAGCGCCGCGGCGGCCGGACGCTGTACTGCGCGGCGCGGCAGACGTGAGATGGGCGAGCGGCCTTCAGTGTGGGCGCAGCGCCAGAGTGGTGCAGACCGTGATCATGGTGAGGTGATAGGTGCGGCATGGAGACAGCGGCGATGCTCAGGTCGCTGTTAGGATCCCCCCATCACTCGCCCTCCGCCGGCAGCGAGGGCGGCTCTGGGTCCGGCGTGGCGGCCGCGCAGGTCGTGGAGCTGCCCGCTGCCGCGGGGGCCAGGCTTTCGTTGCTCGACTCCTGCCACCGCAAGATCCGTCTGCTGGGCGGCGGGCCCGTCGCCTTCCTTGGTGGACTCGTCGCGTGAGTACCGTTGCGACATGTGTCTCATCGTCTTACGCCGAGCTTCGAGGATATGACACTTGACATTCACCTCGATCGTTTGGTACTGTCTTGTCTTTTGCAAAGAGGAAGAGAAAAAGACTAAACATCCTGCATACATTTGCCAATTTCCTATATTTCGGTGAGAGTGTGAAAGGGTTTTGCGATTGTCTTATAACAAAAAAAAAAAAAAAAAAGAGTGCCAGGCTATAGTGATTTGTATTGGTGTTTGTAAAAGGTGTTTACATTTATTTTTATGAACTACGTTATCTGGAAAAGCTAAATTCACTGTGTCACGTAATGGCAAAGAATGACTTAAGTGATACACGGAGATGGCAATTGAAATTAATTCCTTTTCTGTATTCGTTCAGTCGTATGTAGCTGTAATTAAAGAAAGCAATTTCCTAATTCTCTCTCTCTCTCTCTCTCTCTCTCTCTCTCTCTCTCTCTGTGTGTGTGTGTGTGTGTGTGTGTGTGTGTGTGTGTGTGTGTGTGTTTTACCAAATGATCTGAATCTTAAACTGTCACTAAATGTAAGGAGAGATAAAATATTTCAGTTTGTTTTTTACTTCAGCCATGGGCTATTAATTTGCTCTTTTAGTTAACAAACATTGGGGTATGTAACTAATAGCCACCGCCATTGTAACCACATTGAGGTAGCGTGCGGCCGTGTGATGATTAATACTGGTATTATGTTTTAAGTAATTGATAAAAGAAACAACGTAGGTTATGTTCTTTTTTTAGTTCATCCATGCTCTGTAGTTCTTAATTTTGGTAAAAAATACAAAGGTAGGCAAACAATAACCGATTGCTATTAAACGAATATGTACTCAGTAAGAGTAGATTGATGGCACGGTGTTTGGTATCCTGAGCGCTGAAGCAGTTCAAACAACGCTCAGCGTGGAAGCCGCTCCTGTGGATCTGACGAACTGTGTGTGATGTGTACGGCGAGCTGGAAGCTGTTCCCCGCACATCTTTCGGCAAGACGAAGGGGGGGGGGGGGGGGGAGAGACACTTTGGAGAGGCGGCCCTCGAGTCCAGTGCTTGACCCGAATCGATTGCCACTTTGTATGAGGCGCGCCGTGTAGCACCGCGGGTCACGCCACACGTCGCGGGATTCGTACGCAGCTGCCGCCTCAGCTGAGATAACGCCTGGCGCAATCTGCGGGAAAGTGAGCTCTGCCGCGTCGGGACTGGACCGCGCCGAGCCGACTGTAGCCGAGTCGCCCCGAGCCCACTTTTTGTTTATTGTCGGCCAATGAGGTCGCACCGGCAGCTCTGACGTCACTCCGACGAGCGAGTCGAGGCGAACGTTGGCCGCGAGCGCGCGCGCCAGCCAGCCTGGTTTCTTCGTTTTCCTTTGCTTCCTGGTGGCGAGTGACTCACTGTGCGCCGAGACCCGCACAGCTGACCGCGCTCCGCTGTTGCCAACTCGGGGAAACGTTTCGCTAATCGTCTGGTTCGTCTTGCCGGCCCTGCGGCGCGGCAGTCTCGTCCTTACGCAAGATGTGCGACCTGCTTGTTTTCTCTTTTAACCTTCTGCGTCGCACGCGCGCGTCAGCCTTTTAGCTTATGAACGAAAATACGAGTCGTCTTCCCCATAGCGAGGAGAGTGCGTTGCAGAGGTGTTAGTTGCTCCCTTAGCCCAATGTTAACAGCTACATCACTGCGAAAACTCTCGCGAGTAGTTTATGGCAGGAATTAGTGTCGTCGGATAAACCAGTGGTTTTCATGACGTCACATAGCTGCGTAGACCCGGGCGGTTTGTATTCGTATCCCCCGTCCCCAGTATGTTATAGCCTGCCTGAAGTGTCTTGTCAGCTTCCCATGACAGGATAGGTGGTGCAAACTTGGATGTACGCAATTTTTACCATATTCCCGCAGCAGGAGATCGACGGCAGTACTGTTTTATGTAAATAGGCAACGTTAATTCACGATATCCGTGGTCCGAAATAAAACCAGCAGGTTCAAGATGTCAGAGGTTTCCTGGCGTGCTTCTAAGCAGTGTACACGTCTAAAGGAAAATAGCTCGCATGATTTACGAGGAAGTGTATATTGTTAGAGGAAACACTATGTTAAAATATTGATTAGTGAATCTGGCCGGACATGGAAATGCAGTTTCTAAGTTAAATTG
The DNA here is from genome assembly GCF_023898315.1 of Schistocerca nitens. NCBI lineage: Eukaryota > Metazoa > Arthropoda > Insecta > Orthoptera > Acrididae > Schistocerca > Schistocerca nitens. Next base: position 693,314,275 of record NC_064617.1, read on the forward strand.
TTGTGCAAAATTCCATCAAACAATAAAGTAGCGGTACCATTACGAAATGTCTTTGGTTAACTGTCATATGAACGTCACGGAAGTTGTCATTGGGCATGTATCTTGCCACTGCTGCACGTTCTCTTTGTTTCGGCACAAATGGCGGATGATTGCTTACTTATTTATATACAGCAGAATGAATTTTTCACTTTGCATGTCGTCGTTCCCGCTAACACATTGTCCAGTTTGTTCCTTAAAAGCGTATTAGTGTTAAGTATAGTAGTGATTTGGAAGAGAGAGCATGCGAGGTGAGTTTAGCGACTTTGACGCATTCGATGTTTGTAGAAGGCACAATAAAGGGAGTTATCTGTTTGTCACCTTCGGAAAGTGCCATTTCGTTTTTTCATTGTATACTCTCTTCCTGTAATAGTATTTTGTCAAAATATGTAATCCTGTTTCCTTCAGTACCAATCGCAAACTGCCAATTCATCGTTTGATTATGCAGAGTGGGCTTTGACAGCCAGTGTTTACATTCATTGTGTGAGTCATCTAGAGGTTTCTTTCCCCTAACGATTCTTTTTATATCCACTGATGATGTCTTCAGTATTACGACGCGCAACGTTAGGCACAGAAGCAGGACTTAGGCCCTTGTGTAATGCCCGTATAATTAAAAGTCAACAAGGACATAGTTTGGTTTTCATAATTTGACGTGGCTGTTGTGTCACACCATACTCAGTTATCATCACTCTGATTTCCACTTCTCCGTATACATTTTTTTCGTTGTTGTCTGAAATGACCAGTGCGTTTACTCGAATTTAGAATTAATTTTTTTTGTCATAATTGGCGACACATTCTCCAATGTTCGCAGCGTTGTGTTTTGTATCGCTATCATTACTTGATGCCCTGTCAGTCAGGAAAAATGGCTCGAACCGGTTGCTTGGGACGGGGTCGTGAGATAGATATATTTTAAGTTGGACATCATTGTACACAGCATGTTAAACGGGAAGGCTGTATCGGTTATGAAATAGTAATGTGTAAAAAATCATTTTTATTACAAAATAATTCTAATTGGTTAGTAAACTGGTATAAACTTAAGCTTGCCCATCGGCTCAAGAATCTGTCACCTCATTGCTTCCTGAAACGTGCTGCTTGTTTCAGATTCGTTGATTCAACTGTCCTCAGCCTTAAATCTTCATGGCTTTCATAAAATCATGATAATGATGTTTACTCGCTTTCATTTTTCCCTTATTGAACAGACACTTTTTCAGTTTCTCCTTAGATTTGTACACTAGATTTAGTAACTCATCGTTACCCCGCTGGACGTAACGTCAAGAACAGAAAAGTTCCTTCGACCACGGTCATACAACTTAGACTCGTTACCAACTATGACATCCGGTCGTGAAAGGCTTAATTGTGTGATCATGAGCGTACAGTACTTTTTACTATACATCATTGAATGTTCTCGGAAAAAATAATTATTAAGACACAAAGGAATTACAGGCATTGGCTGCAAGTGGGCATTTATTTAAATCAAGGGAGAAATGTGAAAATTCGTGACGAACCAAGATTCGAACTGGGTTCTCCTGCTTATGAGGCAAATGATCTGACGACTAAGCCAACCGGATAAAGTAATCATTGCAACCACACGGACTACCCTAGCAAGCTTCCCGACAGACCCAACTTCTCAACTTGTCCACACACTACTAATGAAGTGACCCTTTCCCATTATCCTCATTACTCGCGGCATTTCGCCGATTCCTGTAAGAGTTCGATCGGTTTTTCATACAGGTTTAAATTTACAATCTAATGTACTTCTTGGAACCTAATATTTCTCCCTCACTTGCCTGGTTGTCATTCCAGGAAGCTTGAGTTCTGCTGCAGTTTCTTTCATGTAATATTCATTCCATTTATGACCTTACGTCTTTGCCTGTTAAAGCACAAATCGTGAAAATTTGTTATACTGTTTATTTTGTCCCGGTACTCTTCTTGTTCCGCCATACTTCGCATACACTCCTGGAAATTGAAATAAGAACACCGTGAATTCATTGTCCCAGGAAGGGGAAACTTTATTGACACATTCCTGGGGTCAGATACATCACATGATCACACTGACAGAACCACAGGCACATAGACACAGGCAACAGAGCATGCACAATGTCGGCACTAGTACAGTGTATATCCACCTTTCGCAGCAATGCAGGCTGCTATTCTCCCATGGAGACGATCGTAGAGATGCTGGATGTAGTCCTGTGGAACGGCTTGCCATGCAATTTCCACCTGGCGCCTCAGTTGGACCAGCGTTCGTGCTGGACGTGCAGACCGCGTGAGACGACGCTTCATCCAGTCTCAAACATGCTCAATGGGGGACAGATCCGGAGATCTTGCTGGCCAGGGTAGTTGACTTACACCTTCTAGAGCACGTTGGGTGGCACGGGATACATGCGGACGTGCATTGTCCTGTTGGAACAGCAAGTTCCCTTGCCGGTCTAGGAATGGTAGAACGATGGGTTCGATGACGGTTTGGATGTACCGTGCACTATTCAGTGTCCCCTCGACGATCACCAGTGGTGTACGGCCAGTGTAGGAGATCGCTCCCCACACCATGATGCCGGGTGTTGGCCCTGTGTGCCTCGGTCGTATGCAGTCCTGATTGTGGCGCTCACCTGCACGGCGCCAAACACGCATACGACCATCATTGGCACCAAGGCAGAAGCGACTCTCATCGCTGAAGACGACACGTCTCCATTCGTCCCTCCATTCACGCCTGTCGCGACACCACTGGAGGCGGGGTTGCACGATGTTGGGGCGTGAGCGGAAGACGGCCTAACGGTGTGCGGGACCGTAGCCCAGCTTCATGGAGACGGTTGCGAATGGTCCTCGCCGATACCCCAGGAGCAACAGTGTCCCTAATTTGCTGGGAAGTGGCGGTGCGGTCCCGTACGGCACTGCGTAGGATCCTACGGTCTTGGCGTGCATCCGTGCGTCGCTGCGGTCCGGTCCCAGGTCGACGGGCACGTGCACCTTCCGCCGACCACTGGCGACAACATCGATGTACTGTGGAGACCTCACGCCCCACGTGTTGAGCAATTCGGCGGTACGTCCACCCGGCCTCCCGCATGCCCACTATACGCCCTCGCTCAAAGTCCGTCAACTGCACATACGGTTCACGTCCACGCTGTCGCGGCATGCTACCAGTGTTAAAGACTGCGATGGAGCTCCGTATGCCACGGCAAACTGGCTGACACTGACGGCGGCGGTGCACAAATGCTGCGCAGCTAGCGCCATTCGACGGCCCACACCGCGGTTCCTGGTGTGTCCGCTGTGCCGTGCGTGTGATCATTGCTTGTACAGCCCTCTCGCAGTGTCCGGAGCAAGTATGGTGGGTCTGACACACCGGTGTCAATGTGCTCCTCTTTTTTCCATTTCCAGGAGTGTAGCAGTGGCGCGACAGGTGCTTCCACTTAACGCAAGGTTTAGAAGCAGCTCTTGTCCGATACAATCAGCTGTCCGATACTACCCGATTTTCTACTATAAATGTCTGTGTAATTGGCAGTGAGAAAATTGAGACCGCCTCAACTGATCTGCTTAGACATTCGCTGCCGCTCATAGAGACCGTGAATTCCGGAAGAAAGGTGTATCGTCCCGAGTGGTTGGTTGATCCAGGCTGTTTCCTCCAGCCGGAACTGGTGCTTTACGAGCGGCCAGATATTTGTAGCCATGCGGGAACGCACCTGCCCTCTTAATTGACGATGATTTCGGAGCCACCAGCCGGCACATTAGTAGGTCGCTAGCTCTAATTAAATTTCTCTATCCCCCTCTCTCGTACGTCAATTCACGGAGGAAACTGGCGCAAATCCCAGGCACTAGCGACAGGTCGGAGGATGTAAAAATTGCCTCACCCAACGGGACAGGTAAACGATAATACAGTATTTATAGCTTTGTACTCGGCAACTGTCAAGGTAAATTACTATAATTTGCTTTGCAACAGTATTATGTGACTTGGAAATACGTTCACTTCATCAGATAGTCCCTTTTTGGGGGATATTCGAGCTAATTATTCTTCTAAAGCAAGCACATAATGTTTATTAGACTGTTTCTGGAGGTAACTGACGTGCCACCGAGTATTGTTGGAAGCAAAATAACACGTTCTGAGATTCAGTGGCAGTTTACTAATAGTTGGAACTACCTACATGGGAACAGTGAACGTAATAGGTCTGCAGTTGCAATTTTTTTTTACAACCTATCTTTAGAAATGCTATCACCCATCTTCAGTGAAATTTGCTGCTTGTGTTGCGCGATCTTGTATGTTAATCCGATCCATGTATAGCGAAAGCCGTTGACAGTGTAAGATACAGATGAAATCTGCTTTGGTAATCAGCTGATTAACGGCGTCACCTTGAAGCACCGTTTCGACAAGTAGCCTAGTCATCGTCTTTATGCTCGAAGAAGGGCAATAAACTTCTCGAAATATTACTTCAGTTCGACGCTGTCAATAGGGTGATAACACAAGATGTCACCAGTAATGTCCGCCCAGTCCTTAGGAATTGTTCTTGCCATTACGCGTTAATGGATATCATTTATTACCGGGGACACTTCGTACAAAACACTGAGTCTTGTGTGTCAGGTTTCCAGTTTTAACACTAGATTCCTGAATCAGAATCGGAAGGATGTTGTTTGCCCTTAGTAATTCACTCAGGCAAATTTCATTTTTTTTCCTTTGAAAATGACGTTTCTTGTCGTAGGAGCGTTCTGATTCATTTTGCGTAAAGGCGTAGACGATGCACTTTTGGACATGCAGTGCCTAACTCAAGACGGCAGTGTTATTCCTCATCGACTGATTTACTGGCGTGTTGCACCCAGCCTAGTTCTAATGCTTTTTGTATGCTGTAGCTACGGATTATAGTCAGTTTGTTAAGCGAATCCAAAGGTACAGTTAATTAGGCGAATTGAAAGGTCCGGTATTAGATTCTCAGTAGAAATTTTCACACTAACCGCTTCTTTCACCTCTGGCAGTGATTTTTGTAGGAATATATTTGCAGCTTTGCATTGTTGTTTGGAACCAACGTTAAATAGAGGTCACCACTACATAGCAATTGTCGGGGCGACAGGGTTTGCTTCCAGGGAAGATAACATTTCCATTATTATTATTTGTAGTTAGAAATACAGCCCTTGACCCTGATTTGCATTACAGGCCCTCAGTGTGGAAAACTCAATCTGTTACTTTTTTTCATCATTGGAATAAATCTCGACAGTAGTGAAGTATACTGTAATGTAGTAATCACATCATTGTTTTTTTTTCTTTTTTTGTTAAACTAGAGCGTAGAAGAGCGCGATTTGTTATCAGACGGTATTAATTTAACTCCCACTTGAAGATGTGAAGGCTAATTTGGATTTAACCACCGATTTCCGCTCGGGTTCCAGCCAGTAGTAGTTATTCACACACCTTTGGATCAATAGAGATTAAAAGAATTTGTGATGTAGAAGGAACTGTTCAGATAGTTAAGGAATACGAAAGTTCGTGATGAGGACTGGAATTTGATATTAGGTAAATGAAGACAAAAATAGTAGAATAATATGGACTGGGGGAAAGGAGAAAGAGGGAACCGCCTGGTAGAATTCTGCACAGAGCATAATTTAATCATTGCTAACACTTGTTTAAAAATCTTGTAAGAAGTTCTATATGTGGAGTAGACCTGTGGACACTGGAAAGTTTTAGATTTATTATGTACTGGTAATACAAAGATTCCAGAAGCAGATTTTATAAACTGTACGGTATTTCCTAACGCAGACATGGTGGTGCTCACAGTTTATTGCTTACGAACTGTATATTTAAACTGAAGAAATCCCAAATAGGTAGGAAATTAAAAGATGTGACCAGGAGAAGTTGGAAGAACCAAAGGTTGCATTAAGCAACGATTGAGTTGGGGGGGGGGGGGGGAAGAAATACTACAGAAGGCGAGTGGGTAGCTTTGAGACGTGGAATAATGAAGGCAGCAGATGATCAAATAGGTAAAAGACACAGAGTGTAGTAGAAATCTGTGGATATCACACGAGATACTGAATTTAAGAAGAAAATACAAAAATCAAGCGCGCAAAAGAGAATAAAGACGTCTAAAAGACGGGTTGACAAAAAGTGCATAATGGCTAAGCAGAATTGGTTAGAGGACAGATGCAAAGCTATGGAAGCATGTAAAACTAGGAGAAAGATAGATACTGCCTATAGTAAGATTAAACTGTTACGAGAAAAGAGAAGCTGCTGTATGCACATTAAGAGCTCAGATGGAAAACCAGTACCAGGCAAATGAGGGATAGCTGAAGGGAGGAGGAACATATACAGGGACTGTACAACCAAAATGAACATGAAGGCAATATTATAGAAAAGAAAGAGGAAGTAGATGAAAATGAGATGGGAGCTGTGATGCTGTGAGAAGAATTGGACAGAACATTGTAAGACGTAAGGCGAACAAAGACCCTTGAGCGGACGACATTCCCTCAGACCTACTGAGACTGAGAGAGCCATGTATGACAAAACTATTCCACCTGGTGTCCAAAACATATGAGACAGGCGAAATACCCTCAGACTTCAAGAAGAATGCAATAATTCAATTCCAAGGAAAGCCGTCCCAGAAGGTGGGGGAATTACCGAACTATCAATGTAATAGGTCACGGGTGCAAAATACTAACACGAATTCTTTATAGAAGAATGGAAAACTGATAGAAACTGACCTCGGCCAATATCAGTTTGGATTCCGGAGAAATGTAGGAACACGCGACACAATACTTGACCCTACGACTTGTCATAGAACGTACGTTAAGGAAAGGCAAACCTAAGTTTGTAACATTTGTAGACGTAGAGAAAGCGTTCGACAATGTTGGCTGGAATACCGTCGTTCAAATTCTAAAGGTGGCAGGCGTAAAATATAGGGAGTGAAAGGCCATTTACAACTTATACAGAAACCAGACGGCAGTTATACGAGACGAGGGGCATAAAAGGAAACCAGTGGTTGAGAAGGGAGTGATACAGGGTTGTAGCCTGTCCCCGATGTTGTCCAATCTGCACATTGAACAAGCAGTAAAGGAACCCAATGAAAAATTTGGAGTAGGAATTAAAGTCCAGGGAGAAGAAAGAAAAACTTCGATGTTAGCAGAGGACATTGTAATTCTGCCAAGAGATAGCAAAGGACTTGGAAGAAGAGTTAAACGGAATGGACAGTGTCTTGAAAGGAGGACATAAGATGGACATGAACAAAAACAAAATGAGGACAATGGAAAGTAGTCCAATTAAATCGGGCGATGATGATGGAATTAGGATAGTTTCGCTATTTGGACAGTAATAAAAGCGAATATTAATTCAAGTGATAGAAACCCTCTTTCCGCTGGTATTTTTATGAAGTACAGCATTGTACCGAAGAGAAAGTGAGCGATAAGCAATTCAGTTAAAAAGAGAACAGAAGCTTTTGAAATGTGGTGCTACAGTATAATTCTGAATATTAGATGGGTTGATCGCATAACACTTACGGAGGTGCTGAATAAAATTGGGGAGAAAAGGAATTTGTGACACAATTTGACTAAAATAAGGGATCGGTTGATAGGATACACTCTCAGAAATCAGAGAATCATTAATTTAATATTGGAGGGAAGAGTAGGGGAAAATTTAGACACCCGAAGAGTTGAAGACATTAAGTAGTTCAAATGTGGATATAGGTTGCAGTAGTTACTAGGAGATGAAGGGGCTCTCAGAGGGTAAAGTAGCATGGAGAGCTGCATCAAACAAGTCTATGGACTAAAGATGACGACGACGACGACGACGACGACGATCACCACATGTGGTAAGCTTATTCGAGCGAGAAGTAATAGTAGTATAAGATTGGGCGAATGACGCAGATTTGTGCAATTTAGAGAGATTATTTTGGGTGGACGCTGAGAGAACTATCGAAGTGTATCATTATAATCAACCAATGAACATAGTGGCATTAGAATTCGTGAGAGATGTAATCATATGAGACCAAACGCTAGGTGACTTTTTCGTGGGACCTAACTTTTTACTTTGCTTCTTTCACTTTTCGTTCTCTGAAAGAATTAGCTTTTAAAACGTGCTGGCATCCATTTCGGCTGTTAAGGTTACACTTCAAATCTCTCTCTCTCTCTCTCTTTCTCTCTCTCTCTCTCTCTCTCTCTCTCTCTCTCTCTCTCTCTCTCTCTCTCTCTCTCTCTCAGCAGATAAGTTTTTCGCTCTTGTATATACTGTTTCCCGCCAGACACAACTTCTAGAAACGAATTCTTACTCATTTACTAGGTTGGCCACACAAAGTGCAGTGTCCTTTGGCCTCGCTAATCAGCCTTCTCCAACTTCTTCCGTCCAAGTATTCTTCTCCAGCTAGTCCCATCGTACTCATATCCTCTCTGACCCCATCAGTCACCGAGCGAGGTGGCGCAGTGGTTAGCACACTGGACTCGCATTCGGGGGTACGACGGTTCAATCCCGCGTCCGGCCATCCTGATTTAGGTTTTCTTTGATTTCCCTAAATCTCTTCAGGCGAATGTGTAACAATTGGACTGTGTAAAAACTGGGACTGTAGAAACTGGGACTTTGTACGGGCGCTGATGACCGCGCAGTTGAGCGCCCCACAAACCAATCATCATTGAACCACCTGCCTGATGTTCTGGCCTTCTCCTCGCTTTGCGTGCCCGTACCACTTGAGTCTCCTGTCTTTGATCACAGCCACAGTGTCCAGCGATTTGTACGACTCTTGCATTTTGCAGATTTTCCCGTTTCTCCAGTCGCCTCCACTCTTCACTCGTCCAAAAAGCTTTCTTAGAACCGCATTTTCAAATGTCAGTATTTTTCTGTTTTTTGTGTCACAGTCGAAGTCTGTGCTCGTATAGGACGATGCGTACTTTTACTGTCCTGTAGATCCTAATATCCGTCGATCTCTATAGAAGTCGGGACTTCAGCAGCTTTCCGAGTGCAAGCCTTGACCTATTCCCGCCTATTTCCTGAACTATCTCATTCCTTTCTCTGAGTACTACCCCAGTACATTTGAACACTTTTTACCCTTTCATAGATTTTACCATCCACATCTAAAAGTCTGTCATTCCTGATACTTAAAATTATGATCGAGGTTGACTTTTTTTTCTATGTCAGAGTAAGGCCCTTGTCTTATTTTGTTTCCAAAATAGCAAGTCTCAGCGTCTCATTTCCTGATCTCATCACGTAAGAATGACAGTTTCATTTGACTACATTCCATTTCCCTTGGTTAACATTTTTCGATGTCGATCTTACCTTTTTGAAGACATACCCATTCCAGTCAACTGCTCTTCCAAGTACTTTCCCGTCTCTGACAAAATTATATCATCAGGAAACTTCAAAGTCCGTGCTTATTCTCTCTGTACTTTAATTCCCTTTGCAATTCTCCCCTTGACTTCCGTCACAGCTTACTCAGTGTGAGTACGTATTGAATAATAGCGGGAATAGGCTACAAATCTGCCTCACTTCATTTTCAGCTTTTGATTCCCTTTCACCTAGTTCTGTACAATTCGAACCACAGTCTGGTTTCTGTACGAGTTGAGGTAACCTTTCGTTCTCTGTATTTTGTCCCCAACAACTTCAAAATTTCAAAGAATGTATTACAGTCATTATACTCTAAAGCTTACTCTAAAGCTAACAAATGCTATGTTTGTCTTTCTCAGTCTATTAATATATGTCGTAGGCTTCGTATTGCCTCTTGTGTTGCTACATTTATCGGAATCCGAAATGACTTCTGTAAGTTGCGCAGTTAATTTGCAGGTAATTAGTCTTAAGGAAGTATGAGTATAAAGACAGCATGTTGAGAAATACAAAATAGGAAAGTCGCGCAGATCAGTCGAAGGAAGTACGTCTTGCATAGGACATTAGACTGGTTGTATCTACATCCATCCTCTACAAACGACTGTGAAGTGAAGTGCACAGCAAGGGGTATTTCCCATTGTACCAGTTATTACGGCTGCTTCCGTTCATGCGTGGAGCGTGGTAGAGATGATTGATTGAACGCGTCTCTACATGCTGTAATTAATCTAAAAAAGATGCCTACGAATGCGATAAGTAAGGAGTCGCTGTATATTCCTAGATTGATCACTTAAAAGCTGATTCTGGGAACTGTGTTACTAGGCTTATCGGGGTAGCTTTTCGTCTACCTTCACGCGTTTGCCATTTCAGTTTTTTCAGCTCTCAGAGACGCTCTTATGCGTGAGCTTTAGTTGTGACCATTCGTACTGCCCTTCTTTGTCCAGGTTCAATATCCCGTGTTAGTTCTGTTGAAGGGTCCCTTGCACTTGACCAATATTCTAGGTTAGCTCACACGAGTGTTTTGTTTGCAATCTTCTTTTCGGACAGACTGCATTTCTTTAGTATTTCTAAGAATGAACCGAAATCTGCCACCTACTTTACCTACGACTGAGCCTATGTGATAGTTCCATTTCATATCCCGACAACTTGTTGCATCCACGTAAGTGAACGAGTTGACCGATTCCAGTTGACTCATTCATATTGCAGTCATAGGACAATATTTTTTTCGTTATGTGAAGGGCACGATTCAACATTTCCGAACGTATAACTATATTTTGTTGAGCTTGTTTCAAAGACTAATTCGTTTTAGAAAACTTCATTATCTCGGAAAAGTCTGAGGTTAGAATGAATTTTTTTTTATTTCTGTCAATTATCACAAAACTTTTGGTCTTAGACTATCGATTTCGGTCAGCAATGATCATCTCAGACTTGCAGCGAAACATGGGAAATGAAATACAGCTAGTGAACTGATTACGTCTTAGAACAATAATGTGCCATAACGAAAAATTATTAGCTGGATGGATGTGGAAACATGGGCTTCAAATATGACTAGGCATACCTGTTTTACAACGTGTTCCACATGGCTTTACTATTTTAGGATATGTTATAAAGTAGGTATGCCTCCTCATATTTTAAGCGCATGTTTTCATATCCGTGAAAGTAATAATGTTTCGTTATTGCACAATTTATTGTTCTAAGACTAATCTGTTCATTAGTTGTATTTCATTTCCCATGTTGTGTTGCAGACCTGAAGGTGGTCATTGCTGAGCGAAACCAGTAGTCTAAGGACAAAAATAAAAGAATGTCACCCTCCACTTCCTGAATCACTGCTTTAATTCCGCGACCATGTCGCAACATTGATGTCTGAGGTTACTACTGATTCTGTCGGCAAGGTCAATAACGTACCGCATGAGGTGCAGGGGTTCCAAGTCACTCCGCTGGTGCATTATTGAAGTTACTTCTACATCTGTCGATGATGCTCCGTCCAGAATTACGTGCTGCGTCCTTCCTACCAGAACACTTCAGACGTACTACAAGCTGCCATCGAGCGGCACCGTGCTGTTGGTGCACTGTACCCTAGCGACAACACATCACAAATTTAGCTTGATACCTCATACGATGGTGCTTTGATGATAGGTCTGTGTGGTGAAGGTAGCCTGTATTGAAGACAGCCATTTCTTCCTTAACATTCTTTCCACGTTTATTTAATTCAGTGTTACATTCGTCAAAAAGCCGCTGCTTTTTGTGTCTTAGTAGAACACGCGCAAATTGTGATATTGTGTCCGAGTTTCTCTGACGCCTGTGTTCCTGTTTGTACGCGTGGCGTGCTAAGAGCGGAGAGGGCGCCTCGTCGGACAGTGACGACGAGTCGCAGCGAGCGAAAAATGCCCCATAGGAGGCAATCGGGACGAGGTGTTTCCCGGCGGTAAGAGCGCAGCTTTAAGAGGGTTGCGAGCGCACAGTGCTAAGTATAGCGCCATTGTTCGCGCCAGCACAGAGCTGTGCTGCGACTGGCGACGTTTCGACACGCCTGTCCCCGTCTGCCAGCCATCGGCACTCACTGCCTCTGCCGGACACCCGGCGCAACTGCTGCTGCTGCACTCACGAGTCAGCCGGCACCGCGCCACCTAGACGAAAACCGAAATTATTGTCCAAATGAGGCGACACAGATCAACTAGATATACTTCCTTATGTCTTGTAATGCCGCTTTAGAATGCACAAATACACTACTGGCCATTAAAATTGCTACACTACGAAGATGACGTGCTACAGACGCGAAATTTAACCGACAGGAAGATGTTGTGATATGCAAATGATTAGCTTTTCAGGGCATTCACACAAGGTTGGCGCCGGTGGCGACACTTACAACGTACTGACTTGAGGAAAGTTTCCAACCGATTTCTCACACACAAACAGCAGTTGACCGGCGTTGCCTGGTGAAACGTTGCTGTGATGCCTCGTGTAAGGAGGAGAAATGCGTACCATCACGTTTCCGACTTTAATAAAGGTCTTTAATAAAGGTCGGATTGTAGCCTATCGCGATTGCGGTTTATCGTATCGCGACATTGCTGCTCGTGTTGGTCGAGATCCAATGACTGTTAGCAGAATATGGAATCGGTGGGTTCAGGAGGGTAGTACGGAACGCCGTGCTGGATCCCAACGGCCTCGTATCACTAGCAGTCGAGATGATAGGCATCTTATCCGCAAGGCTGTAACGGATCGTGCAGCCACGTCTCGATCCCTAAATCAACAGATGGGGACGGTTGCAAGACGACAGCCATCTGCACGAACAGTTCGACGACGCTTGCAGCAGCATGGACTATCAGCTCGGAGACCATGGCTGCGGTTACCCTTGACGCTGCATCACAGACAGGAGCGCCTGCGATGGTGTACTCAACGACGAACCTGGGTGCACGAATGGCAAAACGTCATTTTTTCGGATGAATCCAGGTTCTGTTTACAGCATCATGATGGTCGCATCCATGTTTGGCGACATTGCGGTGAACGCACATTGGAAGCGTGTATTCGTCATTGCCATACTGGCGTAACACCCGGCGTGATGGTACGGGGTGCCATTAGTTACACGTCTCGGTCACGTCTTGTTCGCATTGACGGCACTTTGAACAGTGGCCGTTATATTTCAGATGTGTTACGACCCGTGGCTCTACCCTTCATTCGATCCCTGCGACACCCTACATTTCAGCAGGATAATGCACGACCGCAAGTTGCAGGTCCTGTACGGGCCTTTCTGGATACAGAAAATGTTCGACTGCTGCCCTGGCCAGCACATTCTCCAGATCTCTCACCAATTGAAAACGTCTGGTCAATGGTGGCCGAACAACTGGCTCGTCACAATACGCCAGTCACTACTCTTGATGAACTGTGGTATCGTGTTGAAGCTGCATGGGCAGGTGTACCTGTACACGCCATCTAAGCTGTTTGACTCAATGGCCAGGCGAATCGAGGCCATTATTACGGCCAGAGGTGGTTGTTCTGGGTACTGATTTCTCATAATATATGCACCCAAACTGCGTGAAAATGTAATCACAAGTCAGTTCTAATATATTTGCCTAATGAATACCCGTTTATCATCTGCATTTCTTCTTAGTGTAGCAGTTTTAATGGCCAGTAGTGTACTTCTGACAATAATTCTTTCGGGTCGGCTGGGGTGGCCGAACGGTTCTAGGCGCTACAGTCTGGAACCGCACGACCGCTACGGTCGCAGGTTCGAATCCTGCCTCGGGCATGGATGTGTGTGATGTCCTTAGGTTGGTTAGGTTTAAGTAGTTCTAAGTTCTAGGGGACTGATGACCTCAGAAGTTAAGTCCCATAGTGCTCAGAGCCATTTGAGCCATTCTTTCGGTAGTGAATCCAGCCAGACGTGCACCGCGGGTTTCACCTCCTTTGTTTGTCGCTTCTGAAATGCTTGCCACCCAGCACTTCTCAGAGCCTGCCGAACACCGGCAAGTCACACGCGTGGTAAGGTGGGTGTTACAGAAATGCAGATTTCGTAACCTTTGTTGTTGCTAACGGTTTTATGGGCGATACGGGACGAGCATTGTTGTGTTGCTACAGAACATCTACGGACCTCACCGTGTGCTCCTCATCGTCGGATGAATTAATTGTGGTAGCAGATTTCAGTTTGAATTACTGGTCACTGTTAAACCACTTTCCTTGCAACGTTCCACAATTGCCCCTTTTGCATTCCAAAATGCAGTGAGCATGACTTTTGCTGTCGATGGTTGAGGGTGGAAAGTTTCTGGGTGTGGTGAACTGCTGTGGTGTCTTTCCAACTCGATGTTTTCGTTGCAGATTGGAAATATTGCGTCCAGGTTTCATGTCTTTACGGCCAGGAATTTGTTACTTTCGACATAGAAACGACGCAGAAGTTCCTCACGGGCGTTGGCGCGACGTTCTCTCAGTGCGACGTTCTCTCAGTGAAGCAGTCGGCTGACGTGGCATCCATTTTGCAGTTTGCGGACATTTTGTTGAATCGCAGCACATAATTGACTGAACCAACACAAACACCCAAAATAATGGTTGTTTCATTAGTAATAATTCCAGTTTTCCTTCACGAGCTCTTCCACGGCTGCAGTGCCCGTTCGTCATTACGCAGTGTCGTTGGCCCGGGAGTGGAGCGTCTTCCACAGGTGTTTACGCCTCTTTTAAACTTCCTCCGCAACTCGTACACTTGCTGTACGCATGCGAATCACCGTACTACCGTAATGTGCTTTCATTCACAGGTTTATCAGCTTCGCATTAAAAACAATCTTGGATGGCTACTCCAATGCGGTGCCGGTCGACAATGGTGCGGCCATCTTTTGCCCTCACACCACATCCGTTTCTGTGATGCGAGAACCGGCGGCCTCCTGTTGCCAGTTGTCTAAACACAAGCACAATTTCTGCCAAATCCAAAACTGACCTTATCACGTTGAGGAGTAGAATTTTTTAATTATACTCTCGTGCAAAAGGCAAATTAAAACAATTACCTGCGTCAGTTACGTTTATTTCCTCTCACGACGCCTTTGGAGAACTTGCATCCTCTTAAGCAGGTGTATCTGTGCTTTACATGAATGTTTCTTTTTCCGGATTCAGGCGGTTATCTGCTTTATGCAATTATAAGTTATTTTGTCCTTTGTTGTTACAATGCGGCACTGAAGATACCCTGCAAATTGTCGTATACACATATTTGATCATCGAATTTCACATATAAATACAAAACATATTAGAGATTCTGTTGGCGTGTTTTTTTTGTAAGTGACTGCGCGTCGCCAGCTTATATTGCAATTCAGATGTAGAGAAAGATCCAAAGATCTAAAGATTTAAACACATGCATTACTGTTATCTATATCTATGTTGCACAATATTAGCTAGTAATGCTCGTGCAAGGTGCTGTGTTTCTATACCTGTACGATAAGAGTAATAAGATTATATCATGGACCATTCCCGGAACACCTATTTCGACTACGTACTCGTATAATTGAATCACGTCAGAAATATCAAGGAGGCATTCCCATATTCGTACTACCTCTCATCAACAGTAATATACCGCATCCAACGTCAGTTAAGTCTCACTTATGTAGAGCCAATACAAAAAGTTAATAAATTATAATCAGTTTCTTGTCTTCTGGAAACATCGCGATTTAGTTGTCGATGCTATCTTAAAACGGACATGAAGGATTAATCATAACTAAATTTGCAGATACTAATTTACAGTGTATCTATTACCTCATTAAATTGGCTGAATGGTTTATAACAGAGGTTAAATACATTAATTAACCTCATTAAATTGGCTGAATGGTTTATAACAGAGGTTAAATACATTAATTAATAAAAATAATAGTGATATAATAAATTATTATTATTATTCCTTTACGATCTCTGGACTGGTTTTGTGTTGTTTATATGTGTGATGTTCAGTGGTTTGGATTTGTGTATGCTACGATCTGCAGTGTGCTTTTTTCCCAAAACATCCCGTAAGCAGTTTCGCTATCGTTTACAAAGTATGCCTTGGGTGCCATATTATGATAACGAGTGCCACATAACTAACATGTAGCGAAATGAAGCATAATGCAGTTAAGTGGCTACGTACAGGAAAAGAAAGTCATATAAACCAATGATCCACTTTAATATGAGGTCGTAACCGTATAGGTGAACACGTTCACTTTTTACTTTTAGTATGAAGCCATCTTTGACAAGACCTTCGTTAGGAATTATTTCAAAAAGACAGTGTCCACAAATTGCACTTCTCGCTCCGTGTGAAGTGTCAATTGGCAAAAGTGTAAATTGCTTCAAAAGGACTTACTTTACACTTGTGTATACTGATTGCCTTGTCTGAAATAATATGATATGTGTAATCAAAAACTGTTGAAGAGGCTTTCGTGGCCACTTGTTGACGAAGGCTCTCGTATCAGTATCTTCGGCAGACGTTTGTTTAATGTTATTTCTGATGTTTCCCTTGCACGTGCGGCTGGCATTCTCAAAAATTTTCCTGGTCATTATTGATTTATGGTGTAACTCCTACGGTGTTTCTTGGAACACGGGAATCCGAGATCCGCTTATTTAGTGCAATATAAGGTTTGTGTTAACTATGAAAGAGGTTACGTGTGGAGTAGTATTGCGATTGGGAATTTCTTTTGATGCGTGAAAAAAAGGTAGTCCAAATTCCATGCAACGAGTTAAGGTAGGTAACGAGAATTCAGAAAAGATTTAATGTATGTAGAGGAGCGAAAACACTTTGTCACATCGTCGATCAATGGTACGGAAACGTGGCGATTTTGCATTCTTCACAGTCGAATATCTGTGGAGACAACTGGAACCGTTTGGAAAATATAGAACCATTGTAATGGCATACTACATTTGCCTATGTCTCCATTTTTTTATGAATGTTAAATTCGAATACCAAGTAATATATCATTCCTCCATTTTAGAGTTGTCCAGTGCTGCCATCTTTGATAGCGAATTATACACGGAGTGCAAAACTGAAGGACGAAAGTAACTTTCGGAAGACGTGTCACTGCCAAATAACATTGCACGATGGGACTCGGACCAGATATAGAAAGAGCTTCTACAGTACTTGTGTAGTACAGCAGATTATTTAAAGAAATACGCGAAGAGACGACCAGGAATGACACTTTCATTCAAAGACAATAATTATACAGCAGTCAGCGTAATTCAAGGATTTTACATAAGCCGGGAAATGGTTCGTAATAGGGTGTATGTGGTCACCACGGCAGAGCATACTTTGCGAGGTGCTCCCATGCTAGTCATAAGCGTGTTAAGGAGTTGGTCTTGTAGGGCGTTCCAATCCTGCGCAAGCGCGGTTGGCAACCGCCTAACGCATTCCACACGTGCTCTGTGGGGGCCACCTCCCAAAATATGGGAAGCGAAGAGCTTGCAATAGAGGAGTTTTGTTTCACGGTATCGAAGACGAAACTGTTCATAGCTCTAATGGTATGCGTTTTAGAGCCCATGTTTACTAGACTTTTTTGCTTCGAATGATAGTTCCTCTAATATCCCTGAACATTGACCATTCCTTCTAGAGCACCGTGTATTTATATCGTGATACCGCGGACGCTAATGCTCTCACTGTAGTACACTCATGCTCATAAATTAAGGATAATTGCAGAATGTGGTTCCACACAACGTGGCACTACACAGAACTGGCGCTAATAGCATAGGCACATATGGAACACACACGCGACACGGATCTGTAAGTCCACGGAATTGGTGATAAGTTAAGAAAACCGGCCCGAAACACGTGCTAGAAAACGCCACTGTTTCCTGCGCATGACATCAATATGGGTTATGATCACCATGCACACGTACACAGGCCGCACAACGGGTTGAAATATCTGGATCAGGTGGTCGAGCAGCTGCTGGGATATAGCCTCTCATTCTTGCACCAGTGCCTGTCTGTGCTCCTGAAGTGTCCTAGTGGTTTGAAGACGTGCAGCGATACGTCGACCGAGAGCATCCCAGACGTGCTCGATGGGATTTAGGTCTGGAGAACAGGCAGGGCTCTCCATTCGCCTGATACCTTCTGTTTCGAGGTACTCTTCCACGATGGCAGCTCGGTGGGGCCGTGCGTTATCATCCATCAGGAGGAAGGTGGGACCCACTGCACCCCTGAGAAGGCGGACATATTGGTGCAAAATGACGTCCCGATACACCTGACCTGTTACAGTTCCTCTGTCCAAGACATGCAGGGGTGTACTTGCACCAATCATAATCCCACCCCACACCATCAAACCACGACTTCCATACAGGTTCCTTTCAAGGACATTAAGGGGTTGGTATCTGGTTCCCGGTTCACGCCAGACGAAAACCCGGCGAGAATCACTGTTCAGACTATACCTGGACTCGTCCGTGAACATAACCTGGGACCACTGTTCCAATGACCATGTACTGTGTTCTTGACTCCAGGCTTTACGGGCTCTCCTGTGACCAGGGATCAGTGGAATGCACCTTGAGGGTCTCTGGGCGAATAAACCGTGCCTGTTCTGTCTTCTGTAGACTGTGTGTCTGGAGACAACTGTTCCAGTGCCTGCGGTAAGGTCCCGAGCAAGGCTACTTGCAGTACTCCGTGGCCGTCTGCGGCCACTGATGGTGAGACATCGGTCTTCTTGTGGTGTTGTACACTGTGGACGTCCCGTACTGTAGCGCCTGGACACGTTTCCGGTCTGCTGGAATTGTCGCCATAATCTTGAGATCACACTTTGTGGCACACGGAGGGCCCGTGCTACGACCTGCTGTGTTTGACCAGCCTCCACCGCCCTAGCATTCTACCCACGTCATCAATATGTGTTCTTTGAGCCATTTTCAACACACAGTCACCATTAGCACGTCTGAAAACGTCCGCACACTTACTCTCTGCACCGTACTCAGACATGCACCAACACACCTCTGCGCATGTGGACTGCTGAGAGCGCCACCGTGCGACGACCGTAGGTCAAATGCACCGCATGGTCATACCCCGAGGTGATTTAAACCCACAAACCTCCCACCAGAGCGTTGTTTCACCATGTATCAAAAAAATGGTTCAAATGGCTCTGAGCACTATGGGACTCAACTGCTGAGGTCATTAGTCCCCTAGAACTTAGAACTAGTTAAACCTAACTAACCTAAGGACATCACAAACATCCATGCCCGAGGCAGGATTCGAACCTGCGACCGTAGCGGTCTTGCGGTTCCAGACTGCAGCGCCTTTAACCGCACGGCCACTTCGGCCGGCTCACCATGTATCAGCATTACCCTTAATTTATGAGTATGAGTGTAGTACAGTTGTCAGAGAGGAAAATACACTCCTGGAAATTGAAATAAGAACACCGTGAATTCATTGTCCCAGGAAGGGGAAACTTTATTGACACATTCCTGGGGTCAGATACATCACATGATCACACTGACAGAACCACAGGCACATAGACACAGGCAACAGAGCATGCACAATGTCGGCACTAGTACAGTGTATATCCACCTTTCGCAGCAATGCAGGCTGCTATTCTCCTATGGAGACGATCGTAGAGATGCTGGATGTAGTCCTGTGGAACGGCTTGCCATGCCATTTCCACCTGGCGCCTCAGTTGGACCAGCGTTCGTGCTGGACGTGCAGACCGTGTGAGACGACACTTCATCCAGTCCCAAACATGCTCAATGGGGGACAGATCCGGAGATCTTGCTGGCCAGGGTAGTTGACTTACACCTTCTAGAGCACGTTGGGTGGCACGGGATACATGCGGACGTGCATTGTCCTGTTGGAACAGCAAGTTCCCTTGCCGGTCTAGGAATGGTAGAACGATGGGTTCGATGACGGTTTGGATGTACCGTGCACTATTCAGTGTCCCCTCGACGATCACCAGTGGTGTACGGCCAGTGTAGGAGATCGCTCCCCACACCATGATGCCGGGTGTTGGCCCTGTGTGCCTCGGTCGTATGCAGTCCTGATTGTGGCGCTCACCTGCACGGCGCCAAACACGCATACGACCATCATTGGCACCAAGGCAGAAGCGACTCTCATCGCTGAAGACGACACGTCTCCATTCGTCCCTCCATTTACGCCTGTCGCGACACCACTGGAGGCGGGCTGCACGATGTTGGGGCGTGAGCGGAAGACGGCCTAACGGTGTGCGGGACCGTAGCCCAGCTTCATGGAGACGGTTGCGAATGGTCCTCGCCGATACCCCAGGAGCAACAGTGTCCCTAATTTGCTGGGAAGTGGCGGTGCGGTCCCCTACGGCACTGCATAGGATCCTACGGTCTTGGCGTGCATCCGTGCGTCGCTGCGGTCCGGTCCCAGGTCGACAGGCACGTGCACCTTCCACCGACCACTGGCGACAACATCGATGTACTGTGGAGACCTCATGCCCCACGTGTTGAGCAATTCGGCGGTATGTCCACCCGGCCTCCCGCATGCCCACTGTACGCCCTCACTCAAAGTCCGTCAACTGCTCATACGGTTCACGTCCACGCTGTCGCGGCATGCTACCAGTGTTAAAGACTGCGATGGAGCTCCGTATGCCACGGCAAACTGGCTGACACTGACGGCGGCGGTGCACAAATGCTGCGCAGCTAGCGCCATTCGACGGCCAACACCGCGGTTCCTGGTGTGTCCGCTGTGCCGTGCGTGTGATCATTGCTTGTACAGCCCTCTCGCAGTGTCCGGAGCAAGTATGGTGGATCTGACACACCGGTGTCACTGTGTTCTTTTTTCCATTTCCAGGAGTGTAGTTCGAGAGGAAAAGGCCAATAAAGATGCGGGGACTACAGCCGTTATGAACTATACGAAATTAATTCGCTGTTGCCGGGAATCATCAGCTGTATAATAGAATGACGACAATGAAAATTTGTGCCGGCCCGGGATTCGATCCCAGATTTCCCACTTATCGCGAGCGGTCGCCTTACTATTAGGCTATCCGAGCACAAGTCACGGCCAGACCCAAACTTCCCTATGTCGTCAACCATGCATCTACAACCCGTACTCGTACATCCACTATGTATACCTCGAACCATGGTTTCACACATACAGTACCTTTTTTACAGCATAGTTACCTAAGAAATAACAATTTTTAATACGACAAACAATAATAAAATGACATCGTCGTCTTTAGAGACAGTGTGAATAAATAGTACTAAGAGATAAGAAAGTTGGCAGTACTTCTACTACTGTTGTTTCTAATAATAATAATTATAGTGGTGGCAGGTATAAAAGAATTTATGTGTGTACGAAATATATATTGTCTGATAAAGCGAGTTCTGGAGAATTTAGTAACTACAGGCGAAGCCTACAGTTACGAAGTTAGAACATTGCCATTGCCATCACTTTTTGTTTGCTCATTTCGAATGGCGGTGGGCGATTGTACTTCTGGTACAGTGTAATTATTGTACAGCACGTTTGCTGTTCGGAATAGTATGCAACATACGTCACAGCTGTGGCACTCAAGTAGTTTCTGCCATGTGGATGTTGCTGGAGCTATCCAAAGCATACCGTCCAGTCACACTCCAGATTGTGTCACTCCCTGGCATATGCGGAATGGTAGTCAGCAAGCAAATGTTGGTCATCGTTGTAATGAGAAACAGCAAACACTGTACGACACACATGCATTAATTGTATTCATACTTTCTGTATGAACAGGTGTTCAAAAGTTAAGGATTATGTAGCCATGGATTTCCTGAAGTGGCACAAGAGAACAACAAAGCACACACTAAGTGCTTCGTTTTACCAACGACCATCATTGACTGCAGTCTACTGCGTGCTGCCCTACACAGCAATATACCAATTCTCCATAAAATTTGCCAATTTCTTGTATGCTTTCTGATTGTACAACTCAGCAGATTAATGTAAGATTTTCCAGTATACGCTCCTGTTTTTGCATCTTGGAAGTTCATGACACTCCTGTTCAATTGATATATAAGATCGAGAGATAGTGAAACTTTTGTTTCTACTGTACTTCCCCAGTACGAATTTTTGTGATTTTTGTTATCGTGTAGGTCCACTTATGTATCTGAATGTCACCATGGGCAATTACGTAATATACTGGGTGTTTCCTCTTTCAGTTTGAATAGCACCGATTAACATCTGTTATACACAATCGCGATAAAAAATGTTTGTCGTATATTGATGCTTATCCAGCAATCGTATTATCTGTGAGTGCAGACAGTTAATAAACTGTGCTTTATCTTGTTTGGCTCGTCTGATTACGCTTATTTTGCTAAAGTGGGCAGATACGGAATGCGAAGCGCTTGCAATTACTGAATTAGAATAACAAATTACCTTATGTCGAGAAAAATGCTCGTAAGGTGAAACGGCACAATGTAAAGGTCGCGAATCTCCCTTAGTTGTAACTTGTAGGAACCTTTATTTAGTTAGATGGTCGACTCTCAAATTTATGATAAATCTTCGCTCTTCCTGTCTTTACTGCCAGTCGCACGTTATCGCTTCTATACCAGAAAGTTACTGTCGATTTGAAGAGAATAATGTAATTATGTGCTTTTAAGACATTAAATGTATATTCTATTTTGCTTGAATTCTTTACCAGGACGCTACGTAGTGAGGCAGTATGACTTAAGTATGCCCGCAGTCTGAAGTGGAAGAAGCTGTAAGAGACAGAAAAATTCATAGGTCCGAATGAGAAATTGAAAATAGCAGATCTTACGATTTATAGTCTGTAGGAGCACGTTGAAACATTTTGATAACTACATATTTTCTTAGACGTCACTCATTTGACCAAATCGTTACAGATACTACAGCAGCTTTATCTATAAAGGTGAACAATAATCTAAACTCATCATAACAGTAAAATAAAATCGCGAAGTGCATGTCTCTAGGTACGACTTTTGACAACGTTTCTTTGCTTCATAAATAAGTGCTGATACAAACTTCAAATGTGCTGGAGGATAAGACACAAATAAAAAAAATCCGTATGTTGAAGATGAAGCGCCAGCCTTAAAAAAAAAAATAAAGTTGGATAATGTGGACCTTTGTGCCCCCTCAGACGTTTCCTGTAAGGACAAGGAAAGGGCGTTGTTGTTATCTTGTGTGCGATACGTACAAAGCTTAACTTGTGTACGTACCCCTTCCACGTAACAGCGATGGACTCCAGATGCGTTTGGCGTCGACAACATTATTTTCTGTGATCTTCAACGTCCAAAGATATCTGCTGTCACAGCAAGATGTATCGGAAATTTTCACTTTCACTTTGACGCATCCTATGCTAGTCTCCGAATTTATAATTTGTGATATGTCTGAGCGTGTTCAAGGCCTCAAGTTTGCAGTAAAACAATGCCTTTACTCTTGCCTCGAACACGTTTCTTGTTTCTAGTCAGCTTTCATATTTTTATTTTCCCTCAATTTCTGTGTTCAACGTAAATAAATACTGGAATAATTTCCACGACAAAATGACTAATTCTTCATTTCCCCCACAGTATGTGAACCCAAAATCCGACTAAATTTCAAAAGTTGTTCAGGGATAATTTCTGAGTGTCTGGCACAAGGGACTCTGGTCGCCCGTGGCTCGTTATTGAGTATTAATGTAATTTTTTCGTTTTGCAGCCAAAGTTAGTTTCTATGAAAAAGCATGTCATTTGCAATTATCAAAAAGGACAGCAAAAAACACAGACTAAAGCACACTCTTCATACGAAAAAAAAGTACTGTGGTGTGGTTGCCATCACTGCAGGAACAGCATAGCGTCGTTGCTCTGCTCTTCGTTGCATACAGTGAGCCCATACACAGATGTGTATTGACCAACGCTTCATCAGTAAGCCGTGTATCTGCCATGTATCACTGTTAACGTACAACTAACATACCAAAACAATATCAAAAGCAAGCACCGTGAGTGAATGTAACAAGTTTGTTTCCGAACAAGACACGCAACACACACCATTGACAGTTACACTGTAGTGCAGGTATTTTCAGTGCCATATAGTTGCGAAGACAAATGGTGGGTAAGAAATCAAGGAAAATGCGGTAACTCTTGTCACGCGCTACTCGAGGCCACGGATTGCTTTATGATTTGCCAACGCAATTGGCCACTGTACTAAAAAGGAACTCCTAGAAAAGTAGGTTTAGCAACAAAACATTCAGATTATTGGAATCCTTGTATCAAAATACTCAGAAAATACTCCACAACGATCTCTGAAATTTTGTCAGGGTTGGGATTCACTCTTTACGTGAGCTAGCGTATTTTCCTGTACCACATGAAGCAATGGAAACTCGAATGACATTGTCAAATACCTTGTTTATTTTATGAGATCAGGTTGAGGAATGTACGTGTTAGTTGGTTTTACACACTGTGTTACTTTCATCCGCCAGCGTGACGCTATACAGAAAGATGCACGATTTCTGCTTTCTGAAATTAGTGCTTTAGGACGCCTTTTTCTTTGATCGCAGGAAGAACGAAATGTGAGCGTTTTTTGTTGAAAAGAACGAAGACATGGTTTGTTCCTTTACTTGTGAGATTGGTATATCTATACCAGCGATGTCAGTCAAGCTCGCATAAAATAGTAGCCTGTAAATAGGGTGTAGCAACTGTCTATTGACCCTGAGAGCTTTCGGACATGCGCAAACTGTCGACTGTATGCCCTTAACTGTTTTTAATATCTTCGAAGTACCTCAGCGCTGGTAACATGCGTAAATGGGTCGTATCCCTGTTTCTTGAAGCTAGTTCAGGTGTCGTACTGACAGAAGCTTAGACCCTTATGCAAGTTCGTGTAAAAAGTCACGCGTTTGGGTGTTGCATTAAAGTGGCGTTACAGAGGAAAAATATTTAATTTCCTTACTCAACCACGTCGAAATACTGCTGCTTGAAATAGGCCACGGCACCGGATCCATTGCGTCCTGTGCCTTGAGAGACTTGTGGCCGTACGGCGTGATAACGAGATCCTGAATGTCTGTAAGAGGAAGCTCCTGTGTGTTGAAACCAGCAGCAACGTCGTGGCGGAGAAAAGCAGTACCTATATTTAGAAGGTAAAGCTGTTCTCAGACCGAAGGATCGCTTCTACACTAGTATTATACTACGCATGGTATTGTTAAGAGTTGTGTGTCCTTGCCTTCCACCAACCTTCGAACTCACAGTTTAACGTGGACTGCGAACCATGATGCTGCCTGACAGTTGTAACAAACAAACCAAAAAAAAAAAAAAGTTACTGGAAGTGTTTGGAGCCATAAGTGGCAGGAAAAACCTTGGGACCGAGCTGAGGTTTGAACCCAGGACTTCGGATTTGTGGTCATGGAACATATGTACTAGCCACCGTTTTGTAAGTCTGCGCCCTGGAAGCCACTGACAGTGCGTGACAAACAGAATTTGTCAATGTACCGTACCTTTAAGCGTCTTCTTGTTCATTTCCTGGACAATTTGGATGACTAATTACACGTACATTCCTCTGTGAGAGTTGCTGTTATTCATTTATCGTCATGGTATCTTCAGAATAGGATAGGGGGGGAGAGGAGACGAAGAGGAAATCGACAAAGACCAGCTAGAGAGAGAGAGAGATTCAATTTTTAAGAGAAATTAAAGAGGAAAATAAGTGTCATGAATATTATTCCGAAACTTTTTCTGTAATTTGTTTAGATAGTTTTATAAGAAATATACCTGAAGTTAAAATCTGGATAAAAAATGGAAAGGCCTGGTAGAAAACTGTAAAGGTTTTGCGTATAACAAAAGGCCAAAGGTATCGAAAAATGAAGCGATATGCCCTTTTTTCCCCAAATGCTTCCTGCTTCAGTATTGCAAAATTTTCATTTTACAGGGCGTCAGTTAAACGAGGTCTTGATAATACTTGCTGTCTCCGTACCGCTCATCAGTACAGCCAGATACAAATCCCACGAACATGAGTAGGCTAATATGTCAGTATATGCTTTAAAAGTGGTTTAGCTGCAGTCTCCTTTGTACGCCACCCCCTAGGCCCAAAATTTTCTCTAACTTTACCCGAATGTTCATTACATGAATTGTGGTACATTGGAAGCATTAACTTGGTACTGGACTTGACTTGAAATTTACACACTTTAATTTTAGAGTGATACAGAGTCTGTCTGTAGCATCCCCTGTTGGAAATTCTACGCGGCGACTTGACAGTTTTGAGGAATTGTTTTTTTTTTTTTTTTTTACAAAAGTGAAGAATTGTACGTCTCTTGTTTGAATTTTTTTTTCATTTCCTTCGTCAATCCAGCTTGGAAAGAATCTCACATTAACAAAACTCTAGTACTTATGTAGCATGTTATGTGTAAGGGATTTCTTTTTCAATGAATTGGATTGCCTTAGTGTTCCTTCCATGAACCTCTCTTAAGTCTGCTTCTTGCACAACCAGGTTGCTTCGTGAGGATACCTCTAGTTATTTGTAGGGCGTGACTGATTACAGTGATTGCGTAATCAGGCAGGACTGGTTCTTTTCGTCTGCTTACGTGCGTGACATTACTTTTATGTATAGTCAGTTGCCAGACTTCGCATAAAATGCTGATTCACTCCAGGTCTTGGTTTGTTCCGTAAACAATTTTCAGTGACGCGATAGGGAGACAGCAATGTTGTCTTTCGGAGCAGTAATATTATTAGGCATTTAACAACTCTAGAACATTACAAGATATAGATGGTTAATTGTAATACAGACGCAAGGTGCTTTATTTTAAAATTGACAGATTCGTAATCTACATTTTAAACAAAGACAAGTACTTTTGTACTTAATTATATTAGACAGTACTCCGTAGGTGCAATCCCTGAGCCTTTTGAGGTACGTTCAAGTGTTCGACAAGGAATTTATTAGCAGTTTACCATAGCCCTTGGACAAATCCACAAATTATCGGAAAAGGACATAAAAGACGCTTATATATAAATCTGCATGCAAAGTCAATGTTAAATTTTTAGCCACTGCTGATAATTTAGTAGTGATTATCTAGGTTAAAAAAAACAAAATATACCATAAAAAGTGCACAAGATAACTTTAACAGCAAGCCTCCATATGTCTTATGAGAAAATCCATTCATTAAAAAAATCTGGATCAAAGCAGCAGTAGAGAAGTTCCAAAGATAGATTATGGGACGAGTTTGCTGGTATCTTCCTTCAGATATCTCGGAAACATTATCTTTCCATCAAGTCTGGTCAGCATCGCAGACCTATAAAGACCCATGAACCTTCAAAAGACATTCAGAATCACATAGTACCTCTGTAACAATAATGTAATGTCGCACAATCCGAAAGTGCAACTTTACAATACAGTTCGTTTACTGGATACACTGTGTGCATCATAGGCCACAACGACAGGAAGCCACTCTAAAGTTAAAGAAATTCAAAAACTACTGCAAAATCATTAAGAAAATAAATGGCTCCGCAAAATAATATGGAATTTGGATGAAGAGGAGAGCATCTGACATCTACACAGTGAGAAAGACAAACTTGTATTTCTATGGCCATATTAATAGAATGGACAGCAATAGACTCATCAAAAGACCACTCATTTATTCAAAAGTTCAAAACTGGATAATAAGAAGAAACTAGGGAAAATTGACAAGGCAAGAGCATCAAAGATGAAAACTTGATTAATCGTCTTGCTTTTGGAACTGTAGTAACGAAGTAAAGATTCAAGGAAAGCTTAAAAAAACTAATCTCAAGAAATGGTCAGAAGAACGAAAGAAAAGACAGTGAATTTGTGAAGAGGTTTCCGCCGTATAAGAATGCAGAAACCATCAAGCCAACAACAAAGTTTAATCGCTCTTCTTAAATGCAGAACGTAGAAAGAAATGAGACAATCTCATTATTATGGAAAAAAACACTACTTAGTTACAGATTGAGTTTCAAAACAGCTCACATTTTGCTGCACGGATAGTTCTTTGTTTTATTATTATTTGTTAAGAGTGCCTAGACTGTGGGTAAGCCACTTCTCCGCAGTATCGTTTTTTCCAGGAATACCAGTCCAGCAAGGTGCGCAGGAGCGCTGCTAGGAAGTTTGAAAAGTAGGATAGAGGTACTGGCAGTATCAAAGCTATGAGTCATGGCTGGAGAGTTCAGTCAGCAAGAATTTTGTCCACAGAAGGCAAGGTATCGGGTTCGAGTCCCGATGTGGCATACTTAATCTGTCGGGAAGTTTCTGTTTTAGTACTGTTTGATTTAGGTGCGTACATGACTAAAACAGACATTCCCTGCGTTGTTAGTCAATCTAATTCGTAAAATTACTGACGTGGTAAGAGTAGTATATTTTGATGTATATGTTAACGTCGCTCATGTAAGTCGTATATGGATAGTTCACGAATTTGTGTTTTGGCCGAATTATGTAGTTCACTGTAAAAGCTTGTGGGCAGGCCTATAGAGCGAATCTGTTCTAAAGGAATCGTGATTTATAAACTGTTCTCTCTCAGAAAACAGAGTGAGGTGGCGCAGTGGCACACTCGACTCGCATTCGGGAGGACGACGGTTTAAACCTGCGTCCGGCCATCCTGATTTAGGTTTTACTTGATTTCCCAAAATAGCTTAAGGCAAATGTCGGGATGGTTCCTTTGAAAGGGCACGGCTGACTTCTTCCCCGTCCTTACCTAATCCGACGTGACCGATGACGTCGCTGTTTGGTCCCCTCCCCCAAATCAACCAAGCAACCAACCTATCAGAAAACAAATACCCGTGCTCGGGGCTCTGTCAGTGCTGAATTATCAAATATACCGGATTACCAAGGTCGTTTTAAAAACATAGTTTCAAAAGAGGGATGTAAGCAAGACCTGTACTCTTATTTATTAAAAATAACTGGAGAGAGACAGGAAAAGAATTAAAAATGTATAGTGCTTCTCCGTAAAAACAGAACTGAATTTCAGTCGAATGTTGTACTGTTCTATTAGACCAGCTTAACTCTCAAAGTTTTAGAAAACTTAAATAGACATTAATAATTATGTACACGTCAGTTACGAAATAAAACAAACAGCAACGATTTGAAAAGATCAAGAACGATCTGATTAATAAAAATTGTTACCAAGATGTGCCGCAGTTTAATTAGAATCAGCGTCTACAGGAATATCATCTGACGTTGTCGATGGCGTGGAATATGTCTGACTGTTATCTACCACTGATGGTTAAGCTGAAATTTTCCTCTGAGCCGTCTAGACCATTCCAGGAATGCTAACGTCTTCCTTGAATTGAAATCTCGTTTGACAAAAATTATTTTGTGTGAGGTGCAGATTCATAACTTCAGAAGCGTTGTGTTGTTTGCTGCTCTCGGAGGATGTAAGGCTTCTGAAGCGTCCGCCCAAGAGATGGGAGTTGCAGACGTTTCTTCTTCGTCATTCTGTTTCTGGCGCCACCTTTTGGTTGAAAACATTATGTGACATCGAATCGTCAGTCGGCTCTTCTGTAAATTTGGAGCCATTGCCCAACTTGATCTGCTGACAACGCACGCAGTTCATTGGTAGTTGCAGAATCTATCACTGGTACAATTTCACAGCGATCAGCTGACAGCTGATCAACATTTACATTGCTTTACATCTCGATTTCTTCGACCAACGAGGCAGACAACGGTTCTGATGAGGCGCCGCGCTGAACAGTTCGGATGATTCTCGAAGGCATCTGACTGTACTGCGGAGCTAAAAATAGGGGAAAATTTGTGATGTGT
The DNA here is from genome assembly GCF_023898315.1 of Schistocerca nitens. Classification (NCBI taxonomy): domain Eukaryota; kingdom Metazoa; phylum Arthropoda; class Insecta; order Orthoptera; family Acrididae; genus Schistocerca; species Schistocerca nitens. The sequence goes on from NC_064617.1 coordinate 693,343,656, forward strand.
GCCGGGCTGTCGGGTCTGCCGGATTAACGCGTTCTTAATGTACTACTTCAATATTATTCACAGTACCTTGTTTTGGACTGTCTGGGATTTGTTAAATATGTTGGGAACCAGATTCGCGTGTGGCGGCGCGCATACTGGTCTTGTTATCGACTCGTAATGTAAGATGTTAGTTTCGTTTAGCGGGTGAAATGTACGAAATATCCCGCCAATTTATTGTTAAGAATTTAAAGACGGTAACAATTTGATTAATAGGAAAATCCCGTACTAGCTTGATATGTAAATGAACAAATGTACATAATTGTGCGTTTTGGTGAAGTTGATTAGAAAAGTCATTTCGAAAGTTAGAACTATATTATGTATGAACGTCTCTTACGGACCACTTTCTGTCGTTGTTGTTCTATGCATTTGCTTTAGATATTCGTAATTGACTTCTTGCGGAGACGAGAACTGTAGCGCTGTGCTTGACGTCATCGCAAGTGCAGCAAAGAGGCTGCTGTGGCATGCGCGGCTCCAAGGAATATCAACTACTCTGATACGACACATAACAATAATGTCAAGAGATATTGAATCTTTTTGTAATAGTATTTTGTTTAATTGGTTGAGTGTCGTTACCTGAAGTGGATGCGAAACGCAAAGACGCTTGCTAATCTTCTGCCTGATGTATAGTCAACGCATAAAAAAGTGTGATTGTAACTCTTAATTTGTCGTAATACTGATTTAATAGACGTTGACGTCGAATCAAGATTTAAGATGATTTCATCTAATCGGGAGTTGACGAATACTACAGGGTAGATGTATAGTTTATTGGTAACACACTTATCGACCGAAATCTCGCACAGTGATCTTTTATTGCCGGCCGAGGTGGCCGAGCGGTTCTAGGCGCTTCAATCTGGAACCGCGCGACCGCTGCGGTCGCAGGTTCGAATCCTTCCTCGGCCATGGATGTGTGTGATATCCTTAGGTTAGTTAGGTTTAAGTAGTTCTAAGTTCTAGGGGACTGATGACCTCAGATGCTAGGTCCCATAGTGCTCAGAGCCATTTGAACCATTTGATCTTTTATTTGTTAAGGGGTATAGAGCAACTGACAGACTGTTTGATTTCCTCGGAATTTCTGTAGTGCGTTTTTAAAAGTAAAGGCATTTAACCAAAAGATTCGATTACATTAAGTTTTGTTCCATATATCATGAATGCGACACTTCATGTGTATATTTCATTGTAAGATTACTAGTTTATATATAAAAAATCATCTATTGCGTAGGAGTAGTTGTCATTCAGAAATTATTTTAATTTGTTTTTAAAAGTTGGTTGGCTATCTGTCAGACTTTTAATGCTATTTGATAAGTGACCAAAGCTGTTTGTGGCAGCATAATTCACCTCATTCTGTGCCGGAGTTAGATTTAACGCAAAGTAGTGAAGGTCAGCCTTTCTCCTGGTTTTGTAGCTATGCACATTGCTATTGCTTTTGAATTAAGAAGGGTTATTGACAACAAATTTCGTAAGTGAATACTTGCGATGCGGACCCACTGTGAATATTCCTAGTTCCTTAAATAAATGTCAGCAAGATGATCTTGGCTGGGCTCCAGCTTTTATTTTAAATTCCACGTCATTGTTGATTTAATCAGAGTTCTCACCTTAGACGTAGAATTAGTCCTTCTGCCACAATATTAATTCATCAGTCGCCATCGAAGCTCTTCTCTTTGTTGACCGTGTGTATCTTCCTAAGTCGGCATCGATTCACTTCACGAAGATGGTGGAAACCAAGGAATACAATGCTACGTTGCTTTAAATAATTTTCGTAACACTTCGATACTTTTCACTATTTTTTTATTCACAAGACAATAAGACTTGCTCTGCTCGTCGCACAAACCATAATTACTAACTATATGGCTGCCTTTCCGCACACTCCAAAAATCACGTCCATCCTCCACGAGGCAACAATCGAAAGTATCCCTTAGCTCCTTGGAGTATGAAACAAAAGAGAATCCAATGTGAACATTACAAAGATTATAATCTACATGCCTCTCAATTTAATCTTTGGCGCAGCTTTTAAGGTAGTGTACGTCTCTGCGTCGGAATGTGTCATTACATCTGATTACACGCTTTTGTGCAATGAATACTTTTATCCTTAATGATGAATTGCCCCAAAGTACAACCTCAAAGTTTTTATTTCTTCTCCATGAATTTTAATACCTACTCCGAATTTTTCTTTTGTTTCCTTTACTGCTTGCTCAATATACAGATTGAATAACATCGGGGAGAGGCTACATCCCTGTCTCACTCCTTTCCCAACCACTGCTTCCGTTTCATGCCCCTCGACTCTTATAACTGCCATCTGGTTTCTGTACAAATTGTAAATGGCCTTTCGCTCCCTGTATTTTACCCCTGCCACCTTCAGAATTTGAAAGAGAGTATTCCAGTTAACATTGTCAAAAGCTTTCTCTAAGTCTACAAATGCTAGAAACGTAGGTTTGCCTTTTCTTAATCTTTCTTCTAAGATAAGTCGTAAGGTTAGTATTGCCTCACGTGTTCCAACATTTCTACGGAATCCAAACTGATCTTCCCCAAGGTCCGCTTCTACCAGTTTTTCCATTCGTCTGTAAAGAATTCGCGTTAGTATTTTGCAGCCGTGACTTATTAAACTGATAGTTCGGTAATTTTCACATCTGTCAACACCTGCTTTCTTTGGGATTGGAATTATTATATTCTTCTTGAAGTCTGAGGGTACTTCGCCTGTATCATACATCTTGCTCACCAGATGGTAGAGTTTTTCATGACTGGCTCTCCCAAGGCCGTCAGTAGTTCTAATGGAATGTTGTCTACTCCCGGGGCCTTGTTTCGACTCAGGTCTTTCAGTGCTCTGTCAAACTCATCACGCAGTATCTTATCTCCCATTTCGTCGTCATCTACATCCTCTTCCATTTCTATAATATTGTCCTCAAGTACATCGCCCTTGTATAAACCCTCTATATACTCCTTCCACCTTTCTGCCTTCCCTTCTTTGCTTAGATCTGGGTTGCCATCTGAGCTCTTGATATTCATACAAGTGGTCCTCTTCTCTCCAAAGGTCTCTCTAATTTTTCTGTAGGCAGTATCTATCTTACCCCTAGTGAGACAAGCCTCTACATCCTTACATTTGTCCTCTAGCCATCCCTGCTTAGCCATTTTGCACTTCCTGTCAATCTCATTTTTGAGACGTATTTATTCCTTTTTGCCTGCTTCATTTACTGCATTTTTATATTTTCTCCTTTCATCAATTAAATTCATTATTTCTTCTGTTACCCAAGGATTTCTATTAGCCACCTTACGGGCACAAAATTGATGTCAACAAGTCGTCCTCAGTACGTATGACATGTGGTTTTTGTTACATGCTTAAAGAGTATGATTTTTCCAGATCCATTATGTGCACATGAAAACATGGACACGCTCTAAACTGGACTGTAGTGCTTAATAAAGTATTTGTTTAAAGTAATAGTCCGGTGATGATGGGGTTCTTTGAACGCCAGCCTATTTGGTGAACGGTGGCCACAAAGGGGGTAGCCACTTTGGGAAACCGCGGGAACTGTAACGTGGTGGAGATCGGCTTTAGGGACTCACCAGCACGCCGGGAAGTGCCCGCAGCCCGCGCTGCAGGCAGCCAAGAGGGAAACTTGCCTGCGGTCCGCCTCTGCTCCATTATTGATAGGCCGCTCTTCGTCCGGGGAACCACCTTGCTCTGCTCTGCGCGTAGCTGCATCGCACCTGCATCTGTAAGTTTCACAGCACGCTCCGCGACTTTTTGAACTGCACGGGCAATGCCGAAATGTGGGCTCTGAATCGCTGGAATCGGCCACAGCTGTCAGGTGCTCCGATTAAAAACTAGCCGAACTGAAAGCTTACGCATTAATATGGGCTAATCAACGTGTTAATATTGGCTAATCAAAGGTACAAGTACCCAAGACTTATCAAGAAAGGAACACAGGCTGATCAAAGCAACAACTATCCAAGACTTATCAAGCAAGGAACACAAACATTGTGGGGGGGGGGGGGTGTCTCTCTCTCTTTTGGACTGCTCTGCCCTCTTCGATTTTCTTCTTTCTCACAGGATTTGAAGCAGTGTCTGAACTTCAATTTCCTTTCCCAAGGCAGTTCATGTTTTTTACCTCGCCTTTAGAAGATAGGATAATTTCCGAACGCAGTTAACGTACAAAACAATTATAAGTAATTATTCGTATAAAACACTTATATATAATAAACAACGTCCCCGACAGGGGAGTGTGTAGCCTAAAAATCTAGTAATCGTAGATTCGTTGTTTCGAATCTCGCTAGGTACAGCATGTTAATACGTTAAATAGAGGTCCATATTTACTAACGAGTAGGAATGTTATAAGCAAATGTTGAATCCCAATTTTTTAAAAAAAAATAACTAATTTGTTTTTAGTTCCTAGTTGTATGGAAATAAATTAAAATTTGATACAGGCATGCAACATGCCTTATCGTAAATGATAAAGTAATACTGTTCAGTCTCTACAAAATAAAACAAAGTATTTTTTTTATTTTATATTTTGCATTTTTGTACCAAACTTTAATTTCTTTTGAATACACACATCTTCATGCAGTTATTAACTAAATAAGAAAATGTTAATGTAATCGACAGATATTGAATCATTATACACGTTTCCATTTCTTAAGAAATGTGGAAATTGAATAAAAGTAGAAAAACTTTTTGCTATTAACGACATTCGAACATAGACCCAACGATATTTTCAAAACTTTTAAGCTGTGCAGTCAGCTACGGGTCTCAACGTTAATAATATAGAAATATTTTGTGCATTCTGAACAGTTCTCGGGTATCCGACCGGGTAGCGTCGTAATTACTCCACAATAAATTGTGGAGAAATTACGACGCTACCCGGTCGGATACCCGAGAACTGTTCAAATTGGAAATACGCCGGGAAAACTTCAGATCGCATATTTTTTGCATAATAGCTCCCAAAAATATACAAAGGCGTGGTTTTGGAGCTTTTTGTGCACTTACTGCTGTAGGAAATTTATACCCGGACGCTGACCTTCAAATCTTGTACGTATTAAGAAAATCTGTCAGTCCGTAATGGTACCTCGTGAGTAAAATGGCTTAGCCTGCGAAACAGTTCCTGAGTGACATCAAAATGTGTGACTGGACGCAAAATTAGTTACGTACGCCGCGAACCCTGACGATCATACGGAAGTACGTGTTATGGGGTTGCGTTCTATGCTGGTGTTCCACAGTTTATTGTCATTAACTGATAATACAAGCAGAATCTGTACAAACAGTTAGCAAAATCACTTGTTAAAGTATCTGAAAAACTGTTTGTGATAACATAATGATCCTGAATTGTAGCGTTTACAATCTAGTATGATTACTGAGCAAGACATCTAGCCATTTACGTGTCCACTGATTACCAACTGCCATTACGTCTACAGATGATCAGCTGTCAGATAGCAGAAGAAAGGAGAGATAATTACGTGTTTGAAATAGCTTACGAACAAGGAGGATTAGGTACATAAGCGAGTCCAGACTGAAAAAATCACTCTAAGAATATGTTTGTGTATCTATCACTGCTTTGTATTCGTTTTAGAAATCATAAAATCCTGAACATTGCTGTTAGACTACGGTTTCAGTGTTTCGTTGAAAAGTTACAGCAGCTCCGTAACCGATTATAGCTTCATAAAAAAGGGTAAATACGTACCATATTTTTGCCAAGTTAGAATTTCGGGAAGTAACAATTTCTCATTGACACTCACAGGGGATACGCCCTACTAATGTTGAGCTGGAGGAGTTTCATTTGCGGCTTGAACAGATCTTCGTACTCATCTGTTTAAAGTATCTGAATATTCGATCTAGATAGCATACAGGACTGGTAGTGTCAACAGTTCATTACATTTCTTTTAACGTATCGCGTTTTTATAGTGATATAACCATCACGTATAGTCAGGCACTTAGTATTGATTCCGTTATGACCTATGATAAATTTTAAAGGCTCTATTCATGTCGTCGGCATAGCTTATGATGGTTGCTTCGTGACATTTTCGTATGAAATGTGTTGAGGGACAGTCAGTACGAAACGATGCCTTGTCTGTCGTAGAAAGAGCGATATAATGTATTTATTCTGCAACATATAATCGAACATCAGTATGATATTACCTGAATAGAGAAAGATGAAAGTATACTACAGTATATTTTTTTAATGACACCTTAGTGTCTTAACGTTTTCGAATCAATATTTTTAACATAGATAAAGCAGAGCACCACTACTAGAAAAGATTTCCCTGCTGGAAAACAATGCGACACCCTCAAAGACAAAGCCATTTTATTGAAAAGTGATGAGACAGGTAGTTAATCATTGTAAGATTAGATAATGACAAATTCAAACTAAATGAAAGACTGATCACAGTGAAGGGTGCCCAAGTAACCGCATCAATATACAGTGTACTGTTTCCTAACACCCCCCCCCCCCCCCCCCCCCAATCACCCGGCGGAAACACAGGCCGTATTTTCGCATGCATTCTGCGATTGATTGTGCCAAGCGTCTAGCACCTTCTGTCGCATTTCGGCATTAGTTCGTGCAGGCTCTGGAGGACAAGTTCCCGCTTCATCGTGGCCCATATTTGTTCAGTTGGCGGCCGGCCTGGGTGGCCGTGCGGTTCTAGGCGCTACAGTATGGAACCGCGTGACCGCTACGGTCGCAGGTTCGAATCCTGTCTCGGGCATGGATGTGTGTGATGTCCTTAGAACTACTTAAACCTAACTAACCTAAGTTCTAGGGGACTGATGACCTCAGAAGTTAAGTCCCAAAGTGCTCAGAGCCATTTTTGTTCATTTGGCGAGGGTGATCTTTCTGGTCAGAGCAGTTGTACACGACGATGAGCACGTTGCATCGCGGCAGCCGTATGTGGGCTCGTACTGTTCTAGCGAAAAAGCAGTCGTAGAAATGGCAGTATAGTGGGAATTACAACCTGTGCAATGTAGCGGGCACTGATTAGTTTACCCTGCGGAACACCTAATGTGACAGTCAGTTATAGCCTATGCCCCCTCCTGGGGGTTGGGACCTGTGTGTTTTGAGCTAATGCACTGTGTCATAGGCCGCTCACCAAATCCACGCCGTAACGTGTACGTACATCACTTTCATGCAGACAGTAGCCACTGTCATCATTATAGACAACAGTCCACTGTCCAGGAGACTCTTTGACGACAATGAAGTAGCTGTGCTTGGTGGTGCCGTGGTGTGGTGTCAGTAATAGCGCTGCGAGATTCACTATTGTTCTTAGTCTTGCTGCAAGGAGACATTCCCGATTGGTCCCGGTAACACGGTAGGTGCAATATGTACCCAGATTTCTTCCTTGGGTGACGTTCTGTCGGCCTCCGCTGCTCGCACAATGCGTCGATCTTCGTCTGTACTACGCGGACGTCAGGAACCTGGTCTAAGGTGTTGTGAATTTTTGACATACCACAGCTGAAAGCAGCGATGCACCACCTATACATTGCGCCAACGTGTGCAGCCGTCCATACGCCCCTACAGCTTCCAGCAAGCCCACTCAGAGACCCCTTTCAAATGGCCGAAGCTGTTCAATAGAAGTACGTACTCATCGGCGGGGCGTGGGTCGAGTGTCGCAACCACTGTTTTCCTCTGAACTCAGTACAGTTACTGCCTACAGTCAAAACAGAGGGCGCACGGACGGGCCTCCTGAGCACCATCTGGTGGCCGATGACTGTGACAAACAGATCACTAACACTAAAACCTCTGAACATGCACGTGTACGTCCTGGTACCACTTTGAAAGGAGTCCTTGAGGGTGATGCCTTTTTTCCTGCAGTGGATGTATTACATGCATCGCCTCAATTCACATGCCGAATTTGCGTACGAACACATGGAAAGAAGCGATAACCGTGACGGTCTGCGCACTTCCTTCGAAGAACAGCCTCGCTAGTGAAACAATTAGTTAAGTAGTCAATAAAAAGAGAACCTCTTGGTGAGATTACAGAAGTGTAAAAATGCACCTGATTAAAGTATGAATATAATTTTGGAAAACAACCGAAACGCATTCCACGTGCGTACTGTTAAAACGGTTATGAAGAAGTGATACGAATAAGAGGACGATCATAACTACAGAGAGGAGATACATACTCAGGCACTGAGTCTCGCGCATCTAGCGATACTGCCTCAGCGGTTCAGTTTTATCTACCTTCCAGCTCTATCGTGTGCGCAGTCTGCGGGGGGAAGTGGCCAGCTACTTCCTCATTGCAGGAAGTTATAAAAACCCCGTCAGCGGCCTCGGTAGCTAAAGTTAGCACAAAGATTTTCCTGCACTACAGAGACGGTGGTTCTTCCTTGTACCCCGTTCCAATTTTCCTGTTGAGAGCTAATCAAATGCTGAGACGACGTTAAAGTTCATACAAATCCCACGACCTCGCGAGGTAGTGTGTACCACTGATAGCTTGCACAGTTCCTAAAACAACATTCTTCCTGTAAGAAATAAAGAGATTGCCGTAATGTAGTTAAATAGTAATCGGCAAAAGACGCGTGGATGAAGCGAAAATATACAAGCAAGTTTGCTCTACAGTCACGCAGTCTGCATTGGTCAGGGCGCCGGAGACACTGCTGTCATTGTTTTCGCTTTTTGTATCCATTGATTACAAAGTTTACACAATCGTCGATTTAGAATCGGAAAAAGAAGAAAAAATGTACTTTCATACGAGTTACAAGCAAACAGACTTCAGTTTGAAGTTTTATTTAAGCGGTCGGATAGTCGAGGAGTGGCCCATGCTGTTCGCCTTAAATGCAGTTATCGCGGCGATGTTTCTACCTAAATTGTTCGCGGTTTGCATCTACCAAATGGCGCGGGAGACGTCTCTCGCAGTAATTTGTACTTACCAAGAAAGATGCCTGACCCATAGCGCATGTTCATTCTTCCACAACAAATCTAATGGAAGGACGTTCCGCAGTTGAATAAAGGTCGACATGAACAAAATTACACAATACTGCCAGTAAAACGGTCAAGCTTGTGGCCCAAGGCTAACTGTTACGCGTGACAGTAGTGGCTTTATTTTTTGTTGTTGAGAAACGTGCTGTGACGTCAACAGCGCGTTCGACATTGAGGAAACTGTTGATCTCAAACGAAGTTGAGCTGTTTCACTTAGCCAGCACGAGAGACTATATTTTTTGGAAGCGTCCCATTGCTGTTAAGTCAGATTAGCAACTCATTTAAACAGTCTGCAGGATGCCATTGCTTGCAACCTTCAGCAGTGAACCGAATTTTCATAATCGGCAGGGATCTAGTCCATTTTTGCTATCCGCTAATTTCTCATTTTAACCATTTTGGAATGCGCTGTAAACTAGATTTTTGCCATCCATGTCATCAGTTCGAAAATTATTCTGGGGGGAAAAAAAATTTGCCGACTTTATATTTCTACAACGAAAATCAGTTGATACGTTGCTTGGTATAAATTGATTTAGCACAAAGTTTGTTTTCGACACGAATGCTATGAAAACTGTGAAGTTACGGCATTTTAACAGTGTCCACTGTTCTGTTGATCTAGCGGGAGTAGACTTAGTTTCTACTCCGTTAATATCTACTGGCAGTAACTGAATACTGCTCAAGTATATGAAATCCATGTCAGTAAGACTAACAGGGTGCATTGCTCGTGTAACATAGCAGGTCCATGTAAACGGTCACAGGCCTGTTTGACTGGCAAGAATGTGTACCAGAAAAGTTTAAAAATCATATCTTGCAGGCACTCGAAGAGAGACGCCGTACCATCTCTGGAGACCTTCTTAGAAAACATAAAGAACCATCTTTCAGGGCAAAACTACGATTATTCGTGGCACCGCTTTAGTTATATAAGCTGTAGAGATTGAACAGCTGAAATCAGGCAAATAACAGCTCCCACAGAAACGAACAAGCTGTCATTCCTTCCATGCTCATCCGTGAATGAAAGGAGTGGAGAAACCCCTTAATATATGGTACAATTGAAGACATCATCTCTCATGCTCTTCCCAGGGTGTAGCTGTTGGCGTCGACATAATGTCCCGCTTAGTTTTAGATTATTAAGTAATCGATATTTTTATGTAACATGCAAACACACACCTGGCGATGAACAAACCACTTCGAAATGGGTCGCTGTCTATTGCATTATGAAATAAACGTGAAGTGTGTGGCAGCTGTAAATCACAAATAATTGTTTCATAAGTTACGGTATTAACACGTAGTAATGACTACAATTCAAATTTTTATTGGATTTAAACGTGCTATGCTTGTTTCTTCCTAAGCGTCTCTCTCTCTCTCTCTCTGAATTATTTCAGATAGTGTAGCCTTTAAATTCGCACGAGGAATGCTGAGTTGTTGAGAAACTCCACGAAACGCAATTTATTTTCGTATTGAAAGTCAGCCATTTTTTGAGATACTACTCTTAAGAAGTAGCATAGATTTTTTATGTATAAATTATCTGTACGAATGCAGCAGCTTAGAAGCGGTTAAAGTAGACTGAAAGCGGTCATAAGCTGTATAATACCTTCAACTGTTTTTGCTGGGCGTCGCCGTCTTCAGTCCGAAGACAGGTTTGATGCAGCCCTACACGCTAGTTTGTCCTGTGCAAGTCTCTTAACCTCTGCAATCCAAATCTGTTTGAAACTGCATACGTTAGTCATTACTTGTAGCATCGAGCATTTGATTTCAAATACCGCTTGTACCTGCGAATTTCATGTACAATGAAACTGCTCTTAGCTTAACTTAATTTTTTAACACCAAGCCGTGGGTCGGGACCATTTCTTGTGTATCCAAATCTTTCCACAAAGCATCGATTCACTTTTTGCAGTGGACAGCAAGTGTCTGTAGCTTTTCGCCACGGTTTGCACCGCTGTCGGAGCAGGCTATCCATTTTCAATATTACGTGGTGTCAGTTTCGCTTTTCTCGTACTACTGAGACACCAAGGACTTATACGAAACTGGTACAGTCGCACAATATGACACTCCTCTATATGCAGGGATCTCGCATTGAGGCAGTATGTGAATACCCAACCACTCGTAGTGACTGATACGTTCTGGTCGGTGGAGGAAAACTAGATGGACTAGCAGCGTAGCTAGGTGTTGTGCTGTAAAAACAATCCGCAGTTCGGCAATGCCCTTTCCGTACGCAGTCTTCCTCCAGTCACCGACTGAGGTGGTGCATTGGTTCAGAGTCTGGAGTAACATTCGGGAAGGGAGGGATTAAAAATACCCAACCAGATAACCCAGATTCAAGATTGCTGTTTGTTCTCCGTAATAGACTAAGACCGATGCTGGAATGATTCCTTTGAAAAGATCACGTCGATTTCCTTAAGCACCAACTACAATGAACACTTCGACTGATGTTAAAACCCTTTTTTTTTTTTTATTCCTTCGCTGTTGAGAGGACCCAACAGCATGCGATGCTTGGGGTATTTACATATCAGTATGCCACCTTTTTAGTGGGAAGCGACTCGTTTACAACGTATGTTGCATCTTTCTGGGACTCGATTGACAGCGAATTTAATTACTAGATATAGCGGTTTCAGCTTGGATAAGTTAAGGAATGCGGCGCTTTCTGTAATAACCTTACAAAGACGTCGCGACAGTGCAGCGTGCGACATCAAAGAATGGATCGACTACGCAGCCACAGATATTTCATGCACATAATACTACTTTGCCGCCGATCAACGTTTCTAGCGTCTGTGTGTCTGTGGCCACAGTCGCAGTGTCGTGGTCTGCAGGATTAAAGGTCGGAGCGAACGCTGGAGCGTCATCTTTCGGCTCACTCTGAAAATGGCTGAACGTTATATAGCCGAAGTATCAGAAGAAGAAGAAGAAGAATGGATTTGTGCGGCTGCGCACCCGAAGTTTAACGAAGCGACTCGTTTTCAGCACGTGGTATGGCTTGGGAATACACAGTATTTTCATTGGACTCGGAAAAGTTGTTAATCGGCTTCTCTAGCTTTGTGGTAACTGGGGATTAACCTTGAAACTAGCAGGGCTGAACATTTATGTTGCATTTAACAGGCAATGACCATACTGTTGAAAACGAAATGTTTCCTGTTTTTGTATTATCTTTACATTTTCTTTGTATTTGTTAATACACCTTCCATTCTGTAACACTTTGTTTGACGATTTTATCATTTAACTTAAATGTATTTTGTGGCTCCACAAATAATCTTCTATGCCCAGACCGTCGTTCACCGAATCCAAGTAAGAAACCAGTAAAAGCCATGGTGATGAAAAATTCAGATCTTAGTCGATACACTTTCATCACCAAAACTTCACTGAATACATTCGGTATGTTGAGCGCCACGAGTTCCGTATTGGTTTCAAAACAGCAATGCTGATTCATGATTAATTTGAAAATAACAAGGGGTAAAAGGGATAAGTCTATGTAAATAAATATTAGTGGAATCAGTTTATAAAAAATGACACATTCTGCTTCTGAAAGATTTTTATTTTTAGTTGTACATATTTATGGTATTAATTTTACAATTTTTTTGTTGTTACGATCATTTTTACGGTAAATGTAAACAGTAAATAGTATGATATTATCCTGCTTAGGGCGTAAGAGGTAATGCCAAATTTTAATCTGTGGCTCTAAATGTTTACAAAGATATGAAAATAGTACATTTTCTTACTTATTGAAAATCTATCTGCCATTGTTGTTGTGACGAGCAGTAATTTGGGCTTGAAGGGAGCAAAATATTTTAATAGTATACGTGTATGAGCTAGAGACGAGACTTTCATCTTCTATTGCCAGTGTGTCGTCGTTTGTCATGCTTAAAACTTGTCAGTAGCGGTATTGTATGCGCCGAAGCGAAAATAGATATCCTTTGCTGCACCGCTTCCCATTTCAGAGACCGCAGACATTGTCGCTTCCGCACGTAACTGGTTTTCGGTGTGCGCCTTGTCGTCAGACAGTACAAATTGCCCAATTAATTGTAAGCGAGCGCTGCGTGCTGTGTTTGGCTGGATTGACGCGCCAGCACGCTGACGGACGGCGCGCCTGCGCGGTATACGGTCGTTGAACTTGGCGCTTCGCTTTTTGTTTCACACGGCTGCTGGTAGCAGGTAGCGCCGCGCCGTTATGCTCGCCGCCTTAACGTTAACTGCTGTGCGAGTTCTGTGTTCCGCGCCCCTCGCCGCCCACGTGACACCTGACCATTCTGGGGCCGTCCGCCTCTTGTCACCTTGGCGCTCAACAGAAATCTCACGATTCAGCACCGGCCCTTACGGGGCAGGACACTGGATTCAAACTCACAAAGCGAACTTACTGCCGGGCCTTTTCGATTGTCTTCGTACTTGCAGGGTTTCGAGGTAAGTACCGGGACATCAGTTTTCTAACGCAGTACGACGCAGTTCCCAGCCACAAGTCACACTTCTCCCCGCCCCCCCCCCCCCAAAAAAAAAAATCTAGCTTATTATTAACACAGTCACTGGTTGCCGACTGTAATGTGTATAAGGTTTCTAATGACGAAGTCACTAGTTCGAATCTTACTAATATCACATTTTTAACTTTTTTAAAATACCCTAGTTATTAACAAATGTAAATGTTATTTAATAAATATTGAATTATATTTTTTAATAAAATAACATTTTGATTACAAGTATTCACATGAAAGGTAAAACAAATACTTTTTCATTTCTAGGGATTGAACATTATTATTACTGTGAGAAAAACTTTTTTCATTTAACTAAAGCTGTTTTGCATGTCTGTATCAAAGTTTTATTAACATTCATCCGACCAGTAATAAAAAATTAATAGATGCTATGTTTCAAAAAATTCTGTTCGTATTTTTTATAGATTTTCGTTTGTTAATAAATGTGGATATTAAAGTTAAATAAGTTACTTCCTAGCGGTATCCGAACAAGTGACTTCCGATTATACACTACAGACTCGGCCAATGAGGAATATGTCAACATGTTTCAGATGTTTTTTCTTTTTTAGTTTTTTAAGAATTGCATTGTGCTGCTTTGTGAAATTGATGTCTGGACACTGAACTTCAAATTCTGTAAGTACGAAAAGACTCGAAGGCCTGTCCATAAGGTCCTTTCTTCCGGCTGTTTCGACGAAATAATCCCCACATTTTTTCTTGCGCGCGCGCGCACACACACACACACACACACACACACACACACACACACACACGACTGTGTTCATTTGTCACGGTAATTTGCTGTCAACTATCGCTCAGGAGGTCTGTGCCCCCTCTGTTTTGGCTCTGCGGGCAGTAACAATGCCGAGTTCAGAGGTGAACAGTGGTTGCAACAAACGCTATAGGACACAGCAATGCCGCGCCGAAGAGTTTGTACTTCTGTTGAACAGCTTCCACCATTTCAAAGAGGTCGCATAGTGTCTCTCCCGGAAGCTTCGTGGACGTATCGACGGATTGCTACATTGGGCACAAGTAGTATGTTGCTGCTCTCAACACTGGTCTGTGGAACATTCCCACACTTCTAGACCATGTTCAGGTCCATGTTTTACAGACGCACGCCAGGATCGAGAAATTTGATCTGAATTTGTTATCATATACTTCGAAAACTACCTGTCATTTTACTTCCCAGTAAAATGACCTTGTACTTGAGCGTTGCAATATATATTGTCCAATAGAACGTACTTTTTATATTTTAACTTTGTTGCCTTACTATTGGAGAAAATGTACATAGCACAGTTACGACGGATTTTCTATACATGTTTCAGAGAATATTTCTTTCTCATTAGCACTTTCTTTAATTCACTCCCAAAAGAACAGAAACACACATCCAGTGGCGCAACGCAATGAGCGTCGATCCAACACACCGCTGAAAAAGGTAGGGTACTACATATTTTACAAGAAATAGAAAGGTTTATATGTGCGGCAAATCATAACGTTTTTAACGAATATGTGAGCTTTAAAAGAAAACAAAAATTCATCGAAAAGTTCGCCAATACTCTTGCAAACCTTTGGCCGTTAAGAAGAATCCCTTGTGTCAGATATTCCGGCAAGTCAGATAAAACAAATTATTAATGAAATTATATTATCCATGACATGAACAACTTGTTCGTAATCTGTGCTTGGAAAGCACATCGCACTACGCCATGCCAGTCCCGAGGAACATTCAGCATCACATTGCCCGATCATTGTTAGGGGTCTTTGCCTTTTTGGCAATGCTGAATCCATGTGTTTCGAATGCCTGCTTTGGTCCTGGATTAGGCGGCAGAAGAAATCACAAGGGTCGGTCTTAAGGAACTGCAACATTTCTGGTGATGTCTGGGTTAGGCTTGCTTTTTGAGTGGGTGTGAGCAGTCACTGAAACCAGTAAGTAGCGACCTCGTTGTCATGCTCAAATTGTCGTACAAGCTCCTGAAACTGAAGCATAATTGATTTTCAATTTTTCTGCTTTCACCTCGACTGTGATGTGCCGAAGTGCGGACATCAGAGCCTAGTGCGGACATCAGAGCCTCTAGTTCTCTTGCGATTTCCGGTTCAACAGCCGCGCGGTCTAGCTACCTTATCACGGTCCGCGCGGTTCCCCCCGTCGGAGGTTCGATTCCTCTCTCGGGCGCGCGCTCGCGCATGCGTGCGTGCGTGTGTGTGTGTGTGTGTGTGTGTGTGTGTGTGTGTGTGTGTGTGTGTGTGTGTGTGTTGTCTTTAGCGTAAGTTTACTTAGGTTAGACTAAGAGTGCGTAAGCTTAGGGACCGATGACCTCATATGTTTGGTTCCATAAGACCTTACCGCAAATTTCCAAATTTTTCCGGTTCAACACAGATGGTCTGCCACATTGTTCTTTGTCGTCCAGACTTGTTTGGCCACAGTGGAAGCATATGCGCCACCTAATCTCTGTGTCGTATGATGGTGCATTGTTCATCATTCATTTCTATCAACTCATTAAGTGTTGCTGTAACGTAGTTTATCTTAAAGAGCGAAAACGAATTACCACAAGGTACTCCACTTGATCAGTGGGCTTCGTCGTTTCGTTTTGGACCCTCTAGCTGCATGTTACGGTAATGTGAACAGGGATTTCAGTGTATACCAGGTCTGCAGATATGAACTTGAAAGCAAACAAAAATTGAGGCATTTTCCGGAAGAAAGGTCCATACGTCTATATGCCGTTTTTCGGGAAATCATTTAAAATTAATCAGTGGGTTACGTAGAAATTTCTGCGCAGGTTTTGTTTCATTATCTCATTGCTAGAGGTCAAGGCAGCACTTTCTTGATGCGTGGAACTCCTCCTCCAGTGTAACGTAGCAAGTGCTTATGTGCAGGTCAGCTTGAAGAAACCTAACTGTGTTTGTAATTCAAAAGTATCTTGTTCGGAAATAAAAGCGGATGGTTCAGTACTAGGCTCAAACATAAAAATGTTCATGGACATCATTCCGACTTTGGAAACCGGAAGTCAGCAATGGAGTGTTGATCAGGGATATATTGAACTATGTGGTTGATGAAAGTAGTTCGTGGTTACGCAGTATGCATCAGGATAGTCAGCAGCAGATAGACATTATTTAGAAAATAGACATCCATGCAGGACAGGAAGAGACGTCTTTCGGTAAGTTGAAAATATGTCAGAGAAACTGTCCATCAGGACAGACTAGTATTTTTGTTTGTGTAGTTTTATTCTGTTATCAGTTTACTTTCTGTTGTTTTATTTTTGTACATTCCTGAGGGTTCCCTGATCGTTGATATTATTAAGAATAATACAGGGTGTATAAAAAAGAATCATCTGATTTGTCACGTCTGTATTTCTGAAACTAATAAACATGTACAATGAAATTTGTTTTTTGATGAACTGGAAAATCAGTTTTTTTTCATACCTTTTCATAGGTGTTCACTATGCCCCCTTGAGATGCACGGCATATTTCAATGCGGTATTCAAATTGTTTCCACACTGCAGCGAGCATGTCTTGAGTTACAGCTTCCACAGCAGCTGTTAAGCTATGTCTTAGTCCATTCATTGTTGTTGGTAACGGAGGCACATAAATAATCTTTTGTAAACCCCCACAAGAAATAATGACATACAGTAAGAACTGGTGACCTTGCACTCCAGTAATGTAAGGCTGAATAATTTGGTGCTACCGATCCGCCGTTCAGTAATCCTTTAATTCCCACACTTCCAGATGATGCCAGTGTGACGGTGCCCCATCCTGTTGGTGCAGGCCGCGGTGGTCTCGCGGTTCTAGGCGCGCAGTCCGGAACCGTGCGACTGCTACGGTCGCAGGTTCGAATCCTGCCTCGGGCATGGATGTGTGTGATGTCCTTAGGTTAGTTAGGTTTAAGTAATTCTAAGTTCTAGGGGACTGATAACCACAGCAGTTGAGTCCCATAGTGCTCAGAGCCATTTGAACCATCCTGTTGGTAAATGAAGTCGCTTGAATCAGTCTCCAACTGTGGGATAAGAAAGTTCTCAAATATATCCAGATATGTGCTTCCTATAACAGTGTTCTCGGCAAAGAAAAATGGACCATATACTTTTTCCCGTGAAACTGCACAGAACACGTTAAATTTTGGAGAATCCCTCTCATGTTATAGAACTTCATTGGGTGTTCCGTACACCATATTCTCACTTCATGACAGTACACCTTTCCATTTAAATTGAATGTTGCCTCGTCACTAAACACTAAGCGTGGAAGAAAACTATCATCTTCCATCGTGCCAAGAACGAAATTACAGAATTCCACACGTTATCACCTTCACGAAGAGCTTGCAGTAGCTGAATTTTGTATGGTTTCGTGAGTAAACGTCGACGCAACACACGCCAGACGGACATCGGGAGCATGTTGAGCTGCACGACGAACGGATTTCTGCGGACTCCTTGTGAAAGTATGGCGGGTCTGTTCGGCGTCTGTGTCAGACACACGGGGATGGCCCGGCAATTTGCCTTTACACAAACAACCTGTTTCTCGGAATTGTTCATTCATCGTCTAATGCTTTGTGCTATAGGAGGAACCACACCATACCTAGTACGAAAGTCAGCTGAACAGTTATTACTTACCCGCACTACACAAAACGTAGAACACAAAACGCTTTCTGTTGTCTCGACACCGTTTTTTCTAGAACTGCAAGTGGACGCACACTGCTGCTACCTAGCTGGAACCGAACTCGAGAGTTTGATCTTTCCAACAGTACGTTGTTCACGCATATATCTAAAATAACATGAAACTTTTTTTAAATCGGATTCTTTTTTATACACCCCGTATTATTTATGTTTTACTGTGTTCTGAGGGTTAAAATAACGTTTGATGAAGGAAATTGTTGCTCATTACAACCTACTGATTTGTGGTAAAATGGCGTATAAATGTTTATCAGAAATATTCTTTTCTGCATTAAAACATAGGTTAAAATATCTAGCATTATGGAAAAATTTACTTAATATAAGTACATCACTGTGCGAATACACATGTAATCTTACATTCAAATCAGCCTGCTCAAAATCTCACGCTGTTCAACGTACAAATCTGGGACCGGCGTCAGTGAGTTTGGAAGAGCTCCTTTTTGTTTAATTTAAGATTTATTCTCAGAACATTTTTTTAAAAATGGTGTACGACAAGTGAGAGACTTTTTTGTTCCTGAAGACAGGTGACGCGCGAAAGAAATCTTAAGACTAAATCGTATTTTCATCTATTCCAAAGCAGAAGTGTGTCACAGATTTCAAACAGCACATAATTTCAGTTAAATTTGACGCACAATGCTGCCGGCACTCACTCGTTAAGATCTGTGGGGTTGTCCGTTTGGTTTTATTACGTTTTCTGATAAGCTGCCTTTGGCGTCTGTCAACATTTTACGGCCGAAGTTCCGTCCATAGTGAAAGCTCTGGTTATGCAGAATTGTAAATAATGACGTGCGACTGCTTTGAAGAAATTGCTATGTAACTCGTAACAGCTGCAGGCCTGCAGGAGTCTTCCTCGATGATGCGATCGTAACGTTGGGCGAGGGAATGGGTGGCGGCACTGCTTATGCAAACGGAGCATGAGCAAGGCCGTTAAAAGTTCGTGCATTTGTAAGCAAGTCGGGAGAATATGGGAGTGACATCACACAGACACCCTCTGCGTTCCTAAATTTTTTTGCCTGCTACGGCTGCGGCTGCGTCTGCGTCTGTGTCTGTACTTGGCCGGGAGCGGGCGTTCGTCACGGTCACCCTCTATATTTGCCCCGCCGCTATCGGCCGCCTGCGGGTCCAGTTTACAGATATCACCCGGCGAGGTGTATACATCACGTCCGCGAGCGCCAGCTGCAGTTTACACAGGTGCCGGCCCCGGCGCCGCGTGCGTCCTGCGCGTCTGTTTTCAGAATTACGCCAGGCGCGTCCGCTTCGCCAATTTATCGTCCTTCTTGGTACAGCGGAAAAAAAGGTAGCTGTGAAAATGTCTCAACATCCGGCCGGTGGCCTCGCGTATCGCGAAACACGTCATTCTGCGACGTTAACGCAGTATTGCCTCATGTTGGTGAGGCTTTCTGGCTGCGCGGACGGCAAACTGTTGACGTTGTCACATTCTGTTGAATTCTCCTCTCTTTCCGAAAATAAAGTATAGCTTGGAAGTACTGGAGCTATATCTAATGTCTTTGTTCATCATAATGTAAATTTTCACGTAATTAAAGGTGGTTCTGTTGTAACGCATACTTACGTTTAAAACATAATTTCTGGAAATTATTTTCATAACAGACGTTTTACTAGTATTTACTTGATATCAGTCTTTTCTCGTTATTCAGTTGTTCCCATTATAAATTATCCTCAGCATCACTAACATTTATTGAAAGTTAGAATTACCTCTTCCTCGCAGTGAAATAACAGGTTTTATAGTAACAGCTTCCGCGAAATCGAAATTAATTAAAAAAATAGATACAGACGCATCGATAACTTAAGAAATACTTTGCCTCCTTCCTCCCTCCCACCAATGAAATTTCCACGTGGAATGAATACCAATCCTTCTTCTGTCACACAGCCAGATTTTGTTTTTCCCTTTTACAAGCAACGCTGTCTGTGTGGCGAAATTGTAATTATTATTCATGAACGGCACTGTTTGTTCATGATGTGAGACAACGGAGTATTGGCATAGTGTGCATTTTTTCAACAACCATTTCTAATACAACTTCATAAACAGATGCTGTGACATCTTCACATTGCTTCAAATTTCCTTGAAAACAGTGTGTCCCTCTGATTTTGACTTCCCTGAATTTCTTTAGTTGATACTTCTGCTGCATCTCTGCCGTGTAACATTTTTTTCTAAAACATGTGCTGTAAATAAATAAGAAATGTAGTTGATTCCGTTTTGTTGCTTTGGTCATCTACTCTGCGTAAGTGTAGTTCTCTGCAGGTCTCCATAGTTGCCACTTGTTAGAGGTTGTCTTCATTGCAGAATTACTGCTGCATCGTACATCATCGGTAATCTACCATGACGGAGCTCAGAAACTGTTTGTAGTAATACCTGAAGACCGCATTTTAACTCATAATACGAGGGTTGGAACTTTAATAGTGGCAACTATTTATTTACAGCTCGTACAAAATAGACACGTGTTTCGAAGTTTTACTGACTTTCAAAGTAGTCACCAGCATTGTGTATAAGCAGTTTCCAGCGATGTGGGAGTCGTAGGATACTCTTAGCAGTGCCAGCTGTGTTGACAGTTCGAGCGGCGCGGTCTATTGCCCGACGAATTTGTAACAGTTCAGAAGCGAATGCCGGATGTGTTTCCTTCAGTTTAGAAATCGAATTGAACTCACGAAGGCTTAAGTCAGGGGAGTGCAGTAGATGGTATAGCACTTAACAGCCCCATCGGTCAAACAAATCAGTAACAGCTTGCACTGTACGTGCTTGAGCATTGTACTGCAAAGTGATGGTCAGGTCCTGCGGAAAGTGTCATCACTTCTGTCTCTATACTGTTCTTTTTGGAACACAAACTACGACCAGCTTAGAGACAGAAGTGACGACACTTTCTGCAGGACCTGACCATCACTTTGCAGGACAATGCTCAAGCACGGACAGTGCAAGCTGTTACTGATTTGTTTGACTGATGGGGCTGTTAAGTGCTGTACCACCTACTGCACTACCCTGACTTAAGCGCTAGTAAGTTCAACTTTATTTCTAAACTGAAGGAAACATCACACGGCCTTCGCTTCAGAACTGCTACAAATTCGTCTGGCAATAGACCGCGCCGCTCGAACTGTCAACACAACTGGCACTGCTAAGAGTATCCTACGACTTCCACATCGGTGGAAACGGGTTATACACAATGCTGGTGACTGCTTTGAAGGTCAGTAAAACTTTGAAACACGTAGCCCGCATCTCGTGGTCGTGCGGTAGCGTTCTTGCTTCCCACGCCCGGGTTCCCGGGTTCGATTCCCGGCGGGGTCAGGGATTTTCTCTGCCTCGTGATGGCTGGGTGTTGTGTGATGTCCTTAGGTTAGTTAGGTTTAAGTAGTTCTAAGTTCTATGGGACTGATGACCATAGCTGTTAAGTCCCATAGTGCTCAGAGCCATTTGAACCATTTTTTGAAACACGTATCTATTTTGTACGAGCTGTAAATAAATAGTTGCCACTATTAAAGATCCAACCCTCCTATAAGTACGTTCGGTGGCAGTAAAGGCGAAGTTAAATATCATTTCGGGCTACATTTAATGTCGTAACATTTGTTTTGCAAACCCTTTTGCAAGACTACTTCACCGATGGAACTGTTCGTCTAGTTTCTCAAATATTTCGGATGCCGTAAGTACGTAGGGACCCAGCCTGCGTGCATCTGGGGGCTGGAGCCACGTCTCCGGATAGATCTGGATGAGACCCGCCGAGTCCGGCGGCGCTGCAGACGTCCGCGAGAATCAGAGTAATCTCGCTGTAATGAATGGCACGGGAACTAGTCAGTTAGCCGTGTGTCCCTGATGCAGGGCGTACAAACACGAGGTCTGCAAACACACACCATTGCTTCCAAGTGACACGACGACAGAAACATTTAATTTCACTCACAAGCATACTAGGTTTTTGTTATGTATTATTGTGAGTTCGGAAACTATTTGTTCCCAATATCTTGCCAGACCTTAGTTAGTCTTGTTCTGCCAGTAATAGCGCCAGTACCTGAAGAGTGTACTAAACTAATGGTACCAGGGTGGCCTGAAACGTTCTCGGCTTAATAAAGAAAAAGAGAAATTCCATTATTCAGATTTCTTTTTTCACCTTAACCTCCTCGTAGACTACTGCTCTGAGAAATATTTTTGGGCCAGTGAAGGATGGAGATGAATGGAGAGTAAGAAAAACCACGAAGTGAAGGAGTTGTACAAGGCGCTGGATATTGTGGCTGTTGTTCAACACAGGAGAGACAAGTGGTATCGACACACAGTGCGTCGAGAAGGCCAGATCACCATGCAGGTGGTGGAAGAAGACATCAGAAGCAACAGATCGAGGGGAAGATCACCACGGCTGAGATGGACTGACGGGATCAGAGAGGATATGAGTACGATGGGAGTAGCTGGAGAAAAATACATGGACCCAAGAAGATGGAGGAGGCTGATGGACGAAGCCAGAGACAGACTGCTGTTTGGGTGACCAATCTAATAAAGTAAAGTAATCCTCTTTAATAGTAGTACAGTTCACCCAGCCTTGTTCCAGTATCATTATTCCATCTATGTAGGGTTCTTCTGGAAGTGTTGTAAAATACTCCTATGCGGGTGCAATCGCTACTTGCGTGGCCGAAATAAGGCGTCCAGCAAGAAATACTGAGAGTTTTGGAAAGAGGTGAAAGGCAGAAGTTGCCAAATCTGGGGAATAGAGTGTATATTCCAAAATTTCACCCCAGAGCTTCTTCAATTTTCCCGTTGCCAATATACTTTAGCGGACAGGTGCATTTTGTTGATGAAAGATAATTTTTTTCCCTTCCGCAGATCACGCCTCTTGTCTCAACTTTTCGCATCCAGGTAGTTTAGAAGAATAGAATAATAATCCCTATTTATCGTTTCATCATTTTCAAGCTCGTTAATTTACATAATTCCTTCTGCATCCCCAAATTACCATGTCATGACCTTTTGCACAGATGACGTAGTCTTTGTTTTATTCGAACCTGGAGAACAGGCTTCTGTCTACTGTCTCCATTTCGTTTCGATTCTGATGTCTAGTGGCGAATCCATGTTTAATTCATTGTCATATACCAACACAGAAAATCAGTTTTGTTTTCAAGAAAACACGCCAAACGCAATTCGGAAATCGTCGTGCGAATTAATTTCTGCTCCACTGTTTTAGGCGCGATAGCACTCTTGTACGAAGTTAACTCTTGTGAAGTTCTTCATGCAAAGCGTAGCCAACAACTTCTTTTGAAATTCCTACAAAATTGTCATTTCGCGCATCCAATCTTTTTCGTCAGTTGCCCATGTGGTAGCAATTTTCGAGCGTCCTTCATATCTAACACTTTGGTCACTTCCACAAAAAATGGTTCAAATGTCTCTGAGCACTTTGGGACTTAACTTCTGAGGTCATCAGTCCCCTAGAACTTAGAACTACTTAAACCTAACTAACCTAAGGACATCACACACATTCATGCCCGAGGCAGGCTTCGAGCCTGAGACCGTAGCAGCAGCGCGGTTCCGGACTGAAGCGTCTAGAACCGCACGGCCACCCTGATCACTTCCACAACCTTGTTTAAATTCGTCATCTCATTTGTTCTCGGCGCAAATTTAAAGAAAATATTAATCATACACTTTCATGAAAAAAAATTCAGTTTAAGTCAAACCTACTTTCACGGAAAACTTTTATCACTGCGCGATCCTCGATTTACTCTATTTCTGAGAACTGACGGATCGCGCCCTGTGTAGACAGCTCCATCCAGCAAACTACTGAACGAACTGACATGCAATTTGACAAGCATGCTCTTGAAAGTTATACCAGCGTCTGGGGAAAAACATCACGCGCGTATGATAGAGGCCGAGAACTTCTCAGGCTACCCCCGTGAAATAAAAAGTGGCCGCTGTTGGTGAGGCAGATGGTTGACATACGGGAGATCCGGGTTGCAATGCACGACTATCTTTAATGACTCAGGTACTTCGTTATTTTCCTAAATAATTTCAGCCGGTGCGGGGAAGGCTGTCTCGACAAGATCTACATCTATAAGGGGCGTTCAAAAAGAAACTAGCCGGAGGCGTAATTACAGAAAGCAGTACCTGTATGTTAGAGGTATTGACTCTGGCTGTTGAGACACTTGTCCTACGGTGACACAGGGCAGTGAATGGCTGTCTCATAAAATTCCTTGGGCTCCGATGTTCCGCACGTACAGCTGGACGTCGTCGTCCGAGGCGAATCGTTATGCTGACGTTCTTCTTTGACCAAGATGGCCCCCTTCTGATACACTTCCTGCAGCACGATACAACAGTGAATGAATGCCCACGTTGCTCGCAAGCCTTGATCACCCTTCGCCAAGCGGTCAAATCAAAACGACCAGGCAATCTCACCCGTCTGGTCATTCTGCTCCACGACAGTGCAAAGAATCATACGGCCAACACAGTCGCGGCACTCCTGCAGAAATTCAAATGGGAGGTTTTCGGCCACCCTTCATACAGTCCGGACCTCTCTCTCTGTAATTAGGCCATTTTTGGTCCCCTTGAAAAGGCTCCTAGGGGCAAACGATTCACCTTGGACGACGACGTCCAGCTGTACGTGCGGAACTGGTAAATATCGCATCCCTGGGAATTTTATGAGACAGCCATTCACCGTCTTGTGTCACTGTAGGACATGTGTCTCAACAGCCAGGGTCAATACTTCTAACATACAGGTACTGGTTTCTGTAATTATGCCTCCGGATCGTTTCGTTTTGAACGCCCCTTATGCGTGACTACTCTGCATTTCAGTGCCTAGCAGAGGGTTCTTCAAACCACCTTCAGACTATTTCACTACCGTTTCATTCTGTAGCAGCACGTGGGAAAAATGAACACTTAAATCTTTCTGCACGATCTCTGATTCTTCATACTTTATTATTATTATTATGATGATTTCTCCGTTTGTAGGTGGACAACAATAAAATATTTCCACGTTCAGAGGAAAAAGTTGGTGATCGAAATTTCGTGAAAGGTTCTGTGAGATATATTTTATCATTAATAATAGTAACTGTATCTGAACTCGCCGAAAGACGTATAGAATGGTAAGAGGAAAGACTGAGGCATGGGATTGTTGGGTTTACAACAGTGCTCGACCCAAACATTGCTGCCCACATTGCCTCCGAACATGGGGACCTTCACAAAAACGGCGCTCTTCAGACCTGAACTAACATCTAGTGATTTACAAAAATTCAAATGAAGTAGTTTTCTGCGTCAGACACTAGTTTTATTTCATCTCACGGCGCGTTTCCAGAGGTTACTTTCTGATCTATAGGTGGAACAACGATGTTATGCTACATTTTTGCTAGCTGGATGCAGCCAGTTGTTTGTTGTGGTTTCATTTTGGTACAAAAACATATAACAGGCACTTGTTAATGTAATATGGCACTAACATTATAAATTTTAAACGGTGATAGAGTTATGTATAATCTCTTCTAGTGCACAGAACCCTGAAGTTTGTCATAAGTATACATTTTAACTTGTCTCACAGAACAAGAACTAATAACATAAACCAAACGAAGATTATGACGATATAATGATATAGTGCCTTGCCTCAGAAATCATTCAGTTTTAACTTTACACTGTGGACCGTAGATACATGTAATTATCATAAAATTCATTTATTGCGGCAACTTGTTAAAGGAATTACAGCTTTTACTGTTGTGTACTTGCAGAAGTAATCTGCAAATTTTATATTTTTTATATTTTTTTACTTTGTTTTTGGGTCTTTACTGTCAGGTATTTGCAGCAGTAAGACTTTTAAAAAGTTGTTGTAAGGAATGAAACAATTCTCTAGTAGTTAATGTATCTATGGTTCACAGTGTAAGTTTGTAAGTAACTATCTCTGGGGCAAGGCACTGTATCTTTACATTGTTGCAATCTTTGGTTTTTTTGTTATTGGTTAGTGCTCTTATGATGAACCACAGGGTTCTGTGCACTGGAACAGGTTGTGAGTAACTCTTACCCTTTAAAATGAGTAATCTTAGTGCCACATTACGCTAACAAGTGCCTGTTACAAAAGCTTATAACAAAATGAAACCACAATAAACAACTGGCTGCATCCAGCTATCAAAAACGTTGCATAATATCATTGTTCCACCTGAAGATGAGGGTGTAACCTCTGGAAATGCGTTGTGGGATGAAATAAAACGAGTGTGTGACGCAGGTAATTGTTTAGTTAGAACTTCTGCTGTCGTAAACACTCAGCAGTTGCTTGCAACAGTCCAACATGGACGACGTAAGGTTATCCAGCGACTTGTCACCTCTCCTTACATATCAAAGACTGGCTTGCCTCCGAGTGGCTTCAGGTTCTGCCTGAAATCTCAGACACCGCAGTTCACTGAAGAACGCTTGGAAAAGCTTATTCCACGGTGCGAAATGTGCGTGGAGAATAATTACGTAGAAAACAAGCACAACTTCATTAACTATTAATACCCCTCAAGGCTAGTCGACGGGTGATTTTGCAACGTTGTCCGTGATTTTCCGCATTTAGCTCGAGTCGGAACTAGAATGTTCCTTTCTGCAGAGCCACAGTGGATACTGCCCTTCGTTCCTCAACCTAGTTCCATCGCTGGTTACCTTAGCCGGGCACTTCAGACCGAGTGTGAGAGACTCTTAGCAGCATCTCGTACGGGCAGTTGTGCGTGTCTACGCTAGCAAGTATCACGATAGCTGTAGAATGTCGGTTTGTGAGCTAGGGCGGGCGATATTTCGTACCGCCGGCGGAGGCGGCCATAATTAACGTGTGCGCCTTGGGCCCGACCGGCCGCGTCAGCACAAACGCCGCCACGGCCGGCCGCCTCTCCGTAACGAGCTGGCCTGCCTCCCACACCGGACCAGGTGCTGCGTGGTCGGCTCCAGCACCCAGCAGGGTATCACGGGGACTGCGCCGCCTCTCTTAGAGTGATTCTCGTCAAAGATTGCCGAGCATTTCTGTTAGACTCTCGCACGGCTTGTAATACCCCACCGGTGCTTTCGGTATTTAACCTGTTCATTATGTTCTAGGGTAAGTCAAATGAAAACCTTAAATATTTTTTTAAATATTAGTTATTGCGCAGAAGTGGTACAAAGCTGTATCACTTTTCAACATAATCTCTCCCACGCTCAATGGAAGTCCTCCAGCGGTTGCAAAGTGCATAAATTTCTTCAGAAAAAAATTCTTTTGGTAGACCGCGCAACCACTCATGCACCGCATGGCGTACCTCTTCATCAGAGGGAACTTCTTTCCTTCCATTGCGTCTTTGAGTGGTCCAAAGATATGGAAATCAGTTGGAACAGGTCTGGTGAGTATGATGGATGAGGAAGACACTCAAAATGCAGGTATGTGATCGTTGCAACTGTTGTACGGGCAGTGTGGGGCCTTGCATTGTCATGTTGCAAAAGGACACTTGCAGACAGCAATCTATGTCACTTTGATTTTATTGCAGGCCGCAGATGATTTTTTAGGAGATCTGTGTTTGATGCACTGGTGACAGTGGTCCTTCTAGGCATGTGGTGCTCCAAAATGACGCCTTTCGTCCCAAAAGAGAGTCAGCATAACTTTCCCTGCTGATGGTTCTGTTCGAAAGTTCTTTGGTTTTGGTGATGAGGAATGTCGCCATTCCTTGCTCGCTCTCTCCGTTTCCGGTTGGTGGAAGTGAACCCAGGTTTCGTCCCCAGTAACGATTCTTGCAAGGAAGCCATCACCTTCTCGTTCAAAGCGCCGAAGAAGTTCTTCACAAGTATCAACACGTCTTTCTCTCTTTTCAGGAGTCAGCTGCCGTGGCACCCATCTTGCAGACACTTTGTGAAACTGGAGCACATCATTCACACTGTGGTGTGCTAACCCATGACTAATCTGTAAACATGCTGCAATGTCGTTCAGTGTCACTCGGCGGTTTTCTTTCACTGAAATCACACCATTTGCGAACTTCTACTCCATTCGTAGACTTGCTGCTGTGACAAACATCCATCACCGTACTGAACCTTCTTTCGTCGATGAATTTCAATAGGTTTCACACACCTTCACTACGCAAAAACCGAATAACAGAACGCTGTTCTTCCCTGGTGCAAGTCGAAAGTGGGGGGGGGGGGGGGGGGGGGGACATCTTTATACTGATACTGCAGGCCATTCTGCACGCTGTTTGTATTAAGCTTACAAACTTACAGGACAACGGCGCGAAATTTCGATTTGTTATTACAAATTTAAGGTTTTCATTTGACTCACCCTCGTAGATGCCCAATGAGGCTGTAAACTAGAATTGGTTTCTCAATGCTTTTTAATTAACGCTAAATTAGGGCCCTACAGACTTCAAAAGTGTTGTGGAATAGAGACACTGTAATTTAATTTTGTGAGCAGGTGAGATATGTATGTGATGAAACTCAGTTACCGTAAGTTGTATTGTTTTTATAAATCACAAAAAAACGTGTGCAGTCATTGCACTGAAGTATAACCGAACATATTTAGTAACATTCTGTTTACTGACAAAATTATCGCAAGAAAATGAAAGTTACAAGTAACCAAGGTTGCCGAAGATTCAGGACGAGGAACCCAATATGTACATTACATTACTAGCACACAGATTAGTTTCCGCGATCTGCCGATAGTGATTGACACGGCGAAGCCGTGAAGATTATTTTTTAACAGCGCCGCTGTGTTGACCGCCAATGCTGCTGTCGGCGGCCTCTGCGTCGGATACGATGCCTGTGAATCCTGAAAAGCTACCCAACGCAAACTTTACATCATACTTCAGTTAGAGCTGCAAAGTGAAATGTACGAGTTTAAATTTTGGCAATCACTGTCGTCAGATCGCGGAAACGGATGTGTGTGCTAGTAATGTAAAACACCTATCGGTTCCTCGTCCTGAATCTTCGGCAACCTTGGTTACAATTAACTGTTTCATTTTCTTGTGATAATTTTGTCAGTGAATAGAAGGAGCGGCGGTCATCTCGTGCATAATTCCGATTCCTGTGCAGCCGTCCGGACGCGGCCGCAGCGTTACCTGCTGTCCACATTGTGTCGACTTGTAACGGGCGGGGGTCAGAGATTTTCTCTGTCTCGTGATGACTGGGTGTTGTATGCTGTCCTTAGGTTAGTTCGGTTTAAGTAGTTCGAAGTTCTAGGGGACTGATGACCGTAGATTTTAAGCCCCATAGTGCTCAGAGCCATTTGCACCATTTGAACTTGCAACGGGCGTCCCTTCATCCTGTCCAGTACACACAACAGCCTTCGGCGAACACTGCCCTACCTGGCGTCGGCGTCACGTTTTGAAACCTGTGTTAAATTAAAAGCTGTCTCTGTGACATTGCCAGCCCAGTCAAAGGTAAGTCTCAACAAATAAAACGCCTACAAATACTTCGCGTATTGACAATCACTGTCGGATAATATTTAATAAAAATAAAGGAATACGCTATTTTCAAATCAGATTAATTCGATGTGCCTATCACTGTATATAATTTGCATATCAGATATCTATAATGTGAAACTCGACGAAACCATCAGACGGACCTGTTAGGATTCCAGCAGCGCATCTTCTCTCGGTGATAAGGACTCCAAACATTTTAACAATGCTCTAGAGTTGCTCTCACTACCATCTTGTGTGGAATTTCATTTACAGTTGCATTGCATTTTCGAAGAACCCTTCCCACAAGTCTTAGGTCTTCCATCTCCTTACCCAAATAACCAATTTTCTTGCCTACCCTGCTAAAGAACAGGAGCAGAGCTTTGTATCTTCACTTTCACTGATAACTGTATGACGTATTTCCTGACTGTGACTACGTGCTCGTCCTCTTTGCTGTTTTGGACGACAGGCCCAGTTTCCGGTTGCTGAGAGGAGGAGGCGGCTAAGTTCAATGAGCAGTGATGGACCAGTCTTCCTGTCGGAGGGGGTGGTGTGGCCATATTAGGCTGATAACAGCCGGCCATAGATGCCAGGGGCGAGAGACGGCTACGGAGATGTGTACGGCGAATAGACGTGCATCTGTTGAACAACTGACAGCACAGATGAACCAAGGGGCTACCAGTACTGTCTCCTCAATGACTGTTCAGCGAACATTGTTGCGTATGGGCATCCGCAACAGGCTCCTGGTTCATTCGCCCTTGCTGACTGCAGTTCATCGGCGACGAAGGCTGGAATTAGCATGCCAGTACCGCAGCTGGACGTCCACCAAATGACTACAGGAGTCCTTTTCACGTGAATCACGTTTGGCGGTGCACAAGACAGACGGCCGTTGGCGTGTACGGCGTGAAACCTCTGAAAGCAAACACCGTGCAACAGTCATCGGAGTGTGCATGCCGGAGAAGGGAGCGTTATAGTCTGAGGAACGTTTTCGTGGCATTCCCTGGGTAATTTCGTCATTCTGGAGAGCACAGTGGATCTAGACAAGTATGCATTTATCCTTCGCGACCATATCCACTAGTGCATGCAATTTGTTTTTCGTAGGTAAGGCGAAATCTACCAGTAGGACAATGCGTGTCACACTGCTTGCAGTGTGCATGCGTGGTTCGAAGAGCTGCAGGATGAGTTTGCCGTATACGCAGGCCGCCAGACCCCCCCCCCCCCCCCCCCCCCCCTTGCCGGATTTAAACCCAATCGAAATACTGTGGGACCACTTCGACTGTACTGTTCGTCCCATGAATCCTCAACCGAGAAAGGTAGCGCAGTTGGCCACTGCATTGGACTCGGCATGACTCCACATCCCTGTCGGTACGTTCCAGAACCTGACTGACTGTCCTCCAGCACGTCTCGCAGCTTTGCGCGCTGCAGAATGTGGTTATTCAGGCGTATGACAGATGGTCACAGTAATGCGACTGGAAATTATATATTGTCTGCAAAGTCATTAATACACTACTGGCCATTAAAATTGCTACACCACGAAGATGTGTTACAGACACGAAGTTTAACCGACAGGAAGAAGACGCTGTGATATGCAAATGATTAGCTTTTCAGAGCACTCACACAAGGTTGGCGACGGTGGCGACACCTACAACGTGCTGACATGAGGAAAGTTTCCAACCGATTTCTCATACACAAAACAGCAGTAACCGGCGTTGCCTGGTGAAACGTTGTTGTGATGCCTCGTGTAAGGAGGAGAAATGCGTACCATCACGTTTCCGACTTTAATAAAGGTCGGATTGTAGCCTATCGCGATTGCGGTTTATCGTATCGCGACATTGCTGCTC
The DNA here is from genome assembly GCF_023898315.1 of Schistocerca nitens. Lineage (NCBI taxonomy): Eukaryota > Metazoa > Arthropoda > Insecta > Orthoptera > Acrididae > Schistocerca > Schistocerca nitens. The sequence continues at coordinate 693,374,864 of NC_064617.1, forward strand.
GCGTTGGTCGAGATCCAATGGATCGGTGGGTTCAGGAGGGTAATAGAACGCCGTGCTGGATCCCAACGGCCTCGTATCACTAGCAGTCGACATCTTATCCACATGGCTGTAACGGATCGTGCAGCCACGTCTCGATCCCTGAGTCAACAGATGGGGACGTTTGCAAGACGACAACCATCTGCACGAACAGTTCGACGACGTTTGTAGCAGCATGGACTATCAGTTCGGTTGCAGCAGCATGGACTATCAGCTCGGAGACCATGGTTGCGGTTACCCTTGACGCTGCAATCACAGACAGGAGAGCCTGCGATGGTGTACTCAACGACGAACCTGGGTGCACGAATGGCAAAACGTCATTTTTTCGGATGAATCCAGGTTCTGTTTACAGCATCATGACGGTCGCATCCGTGTTTGGCGACTTCGCGGTGAACGCACATTGGAAGCGTGTATTTGTCGATCGCCATACTGGAGTATCACCCGGCGTGATGGTATGGGATGCCATTGGTTACACGTCTCGGTCACCTCTTGTTCGCTTTGAACAGTGGACGTTACATTTCAGATTTGTTAAGACCCGTGGCTCTACCCTTCATTCGATCCCTGCGAAACCCTACATTTCAGCAGGATAATGCACGACCGCATGTTGCAGATCCTGTACGGGCCTTTCTGGATACAGTAAATGTTCGACTGCTGCCCTGGCCAGCACATTCTCCAGATCTCTCACAAAGTGAAAACGTGTGGTCAATGGTGGCCGAGCAACTGGCTCGTCACAATACGCCAGTCACTACTCTTCATGAACTGTGGTATCGTGTTGAAGCCGCATGGGCAGCCTTACCTGTACACGCTATCCAAGCTCTGTTTGACTCAATGCCCAAGCGTATAAAGGCCGTTATTATGGCCAGAGGTGGTTGTCTGGGCACTGCACCTAAATTGCGTGAAAATGTAATCATATTTCAGTTCTAGTATAATATATTTTTCCAGTGAATACCCGCTTCATCTGCATTTCTTCGCCGGCCGAAGTGGCCGTGCGGTTAAAGGCGCTGCAGTCTGGAACCGCAAGACCGCTACGGTCGCAGGTTCGAATCCTGCCTCGGGCATGGATGTTTGTGATGTCCTTAGGTTAGTTAGGTTTAACTAGTTCTAAGTTCTAGGGGACTAATGACCTCAGAAGTTGAGTCCCATAGTGGTCAGAGCCATTTGAACCATTTTTTGCATTTCTTCTTGGTGTAGCGATTTTAATGGCCAGCTGTGTATTATAACATCAGCAGCATGTTTCCCAACGCACTTTCCTGGGACACACCTGAACTTTCTTTTACGTAGGTCAATAACTCTCCATCCAAGATACCAAGTTGTGTCCACGCTACCAAGAACTCCCGAAGCCAGTCAAAAGTTTTCCTGAGAGCCTGTATCTTCATGTCAAAGGCGTATTTGGGAGCTTCATTGAAGATAGCTATAACACTGCAATAAGAGGCTGCCGGCCATCCAGTCCCAAAAGACATGAAGATCTGGTCTCTGACAAATTATGTAACTGGTGTGTCAATATCAACGATCACCACCGTAACTCGTGACGAAATTTAGCTGTTTCAATCTGACGAAAAGGCGAAGTGAAAGTAGGGCTGAGTATGCATTCCCCTCCTGCCAACTAAAGTAAATAGAAGTATGAGTTTAGACAAAAGAATGCAACTTTAATCGGATATTATTCCCATATGACGACGCGCTTGATAGTAGGGCAGCAAAGAGTCAGACTTTTTTGAGGAGTCGCATTTCACTCCCTTTCACATTCAACTACCAGGCCGTTTGTGAACACGACACGTATTGGGTTTCTTTATTTTTCCAGAAGAAGAACCATCCACACGGAGCCATTATGTTGAATACCCTGAAACGGACTTGTCCGCTGCGCAGTGATCCGAAGAGCTTTTCAAGCTGCCATGTTAAAGATTCGTCGCTAAGGGAAAGAATATTTTACTTTTTGACGAAGTGTGATCGAACTTTTTGATGGATTATTTTGCAAGGTAGGAACGTGTTGGAGTCTTGGTCAGTATTCAACTGTAATGTGATGTGGCATCTTCCATATGTTTTAAGAGAGGATACATCGTTACATAGAACTAAGGGTGGCGCAAATAAGTGGCACGGACGAGTGGATACGATTCGACGTGAATGTATACATGTAACTACACCCCTTGACACGCACACCACGTGGTCCACAACGGTTCAGAATGTAGTCCGGGCTGTCACTGTGAGAGGAGCAGTGCAAAGGGGACGATGGTACTCAAAATGGAGCAGCCGGTATTCGCTGTGGAAAGTTACGTGACAAGAAAATCGTGGAAATGGTGTGGTCAGATGTTTGCTGAGAAGTTTAATGGTGTTAAAGTGCCTGCAAAGAATGCCATGCTAGGCTTAGTCCGAAAATGGCGTCAGTCAACAACATTCCGAAATGTGCCCGCGCACCAGAACATGTGGCTGCAGTTCACCAGAGAATTCTTCAGAGTCCTTCCAAATCAAGCAAACTCGTTTCCTCTGCTGTGTTTCTTTGTATCCTGGAACTGTGTTCTCCGGGCTACTTTTATTTGCCTTACCCTGTTGAAATAGAACAAATAGATTATGTGAAGGCAATTTTTCGGAAAAAAGTGGGATTTACGTTACTTCGTCGCAACTTTCAAGGCGCCTATTTAAGTTAACAGTATTCCCAGATCAGACGGAGCGTAGCTGGTGTGGACCTCCAACAGAGCTAGCGTTCCGTCTAGCGTACACTGTAACAGATAAACAAACGATAAGATCATTATTTACACTAACATCGCTGCCTCCAGCGGACTGTGGGGACTCCTTTGTGTGACACAGCTCTAGTGTGCAGTGTAAATTTTTCGCTTTTTTTTCCATTGGACTAAGTAAATGACAGTCGAAAAGGCTTTTCTGGTTTTAAGAAAATTGTCTGTCATTATCTATAAAATGTTACTCATTTAGGTGTAAATATCCCTTCAGTTTACTACTGAATGTCAGAAGTACAAACACTACAGCAATAAAACCGATAGCAAAGGCACATACGACTGAATATGATGCTCTCTTCTCTGGTAAATTTCGTTTTGAAATGCAGTCGAAATACCTTTCGAGGCATTTACAGACAAAGCTGAGGAGCAGTTATTAATAAAGGAAGAGACGTAAATTTCGCACAATAGCGTGAGGCAATAATCTGGCTCAGAGAATAACATCGTTGTTGTGCATCCTCATATTTTCGCGTTGCATTGTACGTTCCATTAGATTTAGGGCGTGCAACTGCAGTAACCCAACTTCTTCTGTAGATGTTTCGGTCGTATACGATACTCCTGGGGGAGCCGATAGACTGAAGCTACAGCACAAGCTTCGTCTTTTAACCACAGATGGAGCGAGTGATGTAGATTCAGTCGGTCGGCTCGTTCAGAAGATGGCCCAAATATATACGATCGAAATAACAGAAGCAATTGGGTTGCTGCGATTGCATGTCATAAATCTAGTGGAACTTTTTGTTTATGGCACCAGTTGGAAGGAAGACGACATCGCTCTGTTCCGGGCATTGTGCACGACGGAAAGTTGACAGCAAACAACCAAAACTGATGAACACATGAAAGCAAGAAAAATGAAAGATAAAAATAAATAAAAAGCCAATAACTTGAGTATTCGTTCTGTTTACAATCTCAGCACTCACCTGTACGCTGCTGCGATGGTGTGAACGTATGTCGGAGTAAATACTTAACCACCGTGAATCCTTGACTGACAGCCGGCTGGAGTGGCCGAGCGGTTCTAGGCGCTACAGTCTAAAGCTACGCGACCGCTACGGTCGCAGGTTCGAATCCTGCCTCGGGCATGGATGTGTGTGATGTCCTTAGGTTAGTTAGGTTTAAGTAGTTCTAAGTTCTAGGGGACTGATGACCTCAGAAGTTAAGTCCCATAGTGCTCAGAGCCATTGGAACCTTGACTGACATACGCAGTCAGAAGTGGGGGAGGCAGTGTGTAGTATTGCTGGGACTTCGTTTGTGCCGCCAGAATGTGTGGAAGCGAGATCAGAGGCAGGATAGCATGCTTCATGCATTTAATGAAAATGGTGTTGTCCATCAGGGGACAGCTGAGTGCTGCAAGGCATTATTTATGGTAACATCCGACAACTACGTGTGGTTATTTACTGTCTAATAAGTCTATCTTGATAAGCCGCCGAGGGGAGATTCCCAAGTCCTGCATTACAGTTAACGCGCTGGGGACGATTTCGCGCACTCCACATGGTAACCCATACTGTCACCTAGTTTCTGTGACACTTCTTTGGACATACTGTGATGTTACCATATTTGTATGTGTTTGAAAAATATTAATTAATGCATCTTAGTCCTTAAGCGCTTGTATGTGATACCTTTCGAATGTATTTCTGATGCCAACTCAGAATTTTAGGCCGAAGATTTTGAGTTGTGGAAAATTTGCCACAGTAGCCGGCGGGTAGTGATTCATACCAACAAGCGGAGGGTTGGATGCGGATGATGATCGCACCATAAAATGATCGAGATGTGGGATTATAATAACATATTCAGTGGGATTGCTTTTTGTATGTAGAGGTAACGGCATTGCACCAGGATGCCAGCGAGAAACAAAGGAAGCAATGGAGGATCTCCCTGGCTGGCACAGTTCCCGGTGTAGGCGGCGAGACAGGTGTTCTGCTGGTACGTCTGCACGTCCGAGGGAGCTGCCAACACGTCTCACAAACTGAGACGATTACGTAATTTGTGGATGTCACCAGCAGTGAGGTTAAAGTTCCCGTCCTGTTTTCATGACTATATGCACTTCAGAACTCAAATTCTTGCGATTACAATTTCACAATAAAATTAGTTCGGAGGAGCGTAAAACTGAACTATTGAAGGGTCTAAGTAAATACTTGCAAAGCGTATCGTGTTGGAAATAAGTGACATAAAATGAAAAATGTAACAAACTTGGCGTCCTTGCATTACATATCGTCATATAGTATGGATTTTGGGGATAATTAATCAAACCAAGCTAAAGTTTTCAGAGTCCAAAAGCATGTAATACTAATTGTTTCTGGTGTAAACTCAAGAACGTCGTGCAGAAGCTTGTTTAAGGAACTGCAGATACTAGCTGCTGGTGTTTGATATATTTTATTCCGTAAAGTAATGTATCATGAATAATACATCGCCGGCCGGTGTGGCCGTGCGGTCTAGGCGCTTCAGTCTGGAACCGCGTGACCGCTCCGGTCGCAGGTTCGAATCCTGCCTCGGGCATGGATGTGTGTGATGTCCTTAGGTTAGTTAGGTTTAAGTAGTTCTAAGTTCTAGGGGACTGATGACCACAGATGATAAGTCCCATAGTGCTCAGAGCCATTTGAACCAATAATACATCGCTTTTTGCAAACCACCAGCTCAGTTTGTTGAATCAGTACTGTAAATAAGAATCATCTCCAGAAAGATTTAAAGTCACTTATTCCCGTCCAGAAAGTGACCATTAATCAGGAACACTTTTTTTTCAATAATTTTCCAGCGGTCATAGAAAGATAAACTACTGATAAAGTTCAGTTTAAGAGAAGGCTGAAGACTTTAATGGTGGCTACTTCCTCCTATTCCACTGACGAATTTTTTTGAGCAAAACCGACTGACCTGTAGAGGTTATTAGCAATATCGAATATTGTGATGTTTCGTAAAACCTGATTTCCGCACATTTTCAGTATACTGAAGTGACCAGTATAAACAAGCGTTGTAAACTGATTTTATATATGATGATTGATGGTTAGAATAGCTCAAGAATCATCATACCCACCTCATTGTATTTTACATGTTTGCGACAAGTTTACTGGTACCCTTTAAAGGAAAAAGAAAGTTTCAACATCTTTTATTTTTTTCTTGTACATCCGTAACAATAATTTCACTTCAGATCTGTGGAATGTACATTTCCCTTCTTTTTCTATGTAAATGTGGATTATGTATTCTTGTTAACGACATGTTCTACGTACTCAAATATCTCTTCACTATCGGTTTATGGAACGAAAGTGTATCTAACTTAATCACAAATCGTGGCGCACACACATTCGCGTTAACATTCCTAAGGACTTCATTCGCGTGGGAACCTCAGAACTGTGCATCACACATGCAGCTGCAGTGCCTGCTCCACCGTTCACCTAATGTGTCCATGTAGCGTGACGCAAGGCCGCCTGTTCAGTGGTTGCTATGTGGCGTAACACGGGCTGAGCGTGATGCGGGCGACACCTCGAGTAGCGGCGCGGTGTGCGAATTCGCCTGTCGGCGCGACAGCCCTTTGTGCTCTGCGTTCCGGTGAAGGCCCGCGTAGCGGCGGACTTCCTTCGCAGCAATTGGGCTCGCCGCAGCACCTGCCGGAACGTTTGCGACGGCGGAAACTGCGGCAGCTGCGAACTCCTCCTATCTGCTGGCTGCCACGTTCCACCACCTCCCGGCCTTTTCTCATTTCTGAACAAATACACACATCGACTAGGCTACCTAGACAACCCGTAGCCGTCCCATTAGCACACAAACGCAACACCTATACTCCGCAAGCCACTGCAAAGCTCGTGGCGGAGGGTACATCGTACCAATATTATATTTTCTTTTCAATTTCATTCGGGTGTTGGGCGACGCACAAATGACTGTATGTCTCTACTGCCTTATTCTTCCCATCCTTACCTCAGATATAGGTAGGTGACACCGCAATAATCACACATTCTTTCGATTACAGGTTTCTAACTTTACCAAAAGTGTTCCGCGAGAACTGCATCTACATGCGTACTCCTCAAGCCACCTTATATTGCGCGGTGGAGGGTACCTTGTACCACTACTAGCCATTTCCTTTCTGCTATTCCACTCGCAAATAGAGCGAGGGAAAAATGACTGCCTTAATCTCTCATATCTTATTTTCGTCGTCCTTAGGCAAAATGTACATTGACGGCGGTAGACTCGTTCTGCAATCAGCTTCAGATGCTTCTAAATTTTCTCAGTATTGTTCCTCGAAAAGAACGTTGCCTTCCCTTCAAGAATTACTATTTCACGGTATCATCGCCGACGTCCATGCGACAGATCGTTATATGTAACGAAGCATGATCAGTTTACAAACGCTTCCCCCGCACGCATTGATCATTAAAAACATTGTACCGGCTAAAATATTCATTTCCAACCACTGCCGCCTAATTTCAAAATAATAGTTCAGGATCCACCATCGTTTCCCAATAGGTGTGGCTCGATTGCTAGGTGCTTAAGTGCCAGACTGTGAACCAGTAGGTCTGGAGTAAGATCCACGATGAGTTCAAGGATTTTTATCCGTCACTTATGACTAACTTTTACTGTGACAATGTTTCTTAGTGTGAAAATTTCCGAGTTGCACTGTGGTTGTGAGTCCACGTTGAACTGTAGTCCCCCTGTAACCTACGGGGTCATTCATTGCAAAGGAAGACAAGAGCGTACCAAGCGTGCAAAAGCAATCTGGTGTTCAGACCAGTCTTCGGGTTTATGAAAGTTTTACCTTTTTATATAAATTCCTTGGCTTTTGCCAGTGTATTTTCCATTTACTTGAACTGAGACCGTGGTGGACAAGGTGTTGATGTTGAAACTGTTAATCTCCAGAATACCTGTATGGTCTACAGTTTTTGTTGTCCTGGCGCCCTCAGTTGCGTCTAATAATATGCTGATAATTATCTCTTTCGATCCGTTTAACTACCACCGAATATAACTAATTTTTCGTCCCATACACATATCAACTTCATTATTTGAAAGACATCATCATTGGCCCGAAATATATACGTGCCGGCCGAAGTGGCCGTGCGGTTAAAGGCGCTGCAGTCTGGAACGGCAAGACCGCTACGGTCGCAGGTTCGAATCCTGCCTCGGGCATGGATGTTTGTGATGTCCTTAGGTTAGTTAGGTTTAACTAGTTCTAAGTTCTAGGGGACTAATGACCTCAGAAGTTGAGTCCCATAGTGCTCAGAGCCATTTGAACCATTTATATACGTATTTGGGTATGTTGTTGTTTTATATAATGGGTATTGTACATTGGGATTAGAAACAGTTCTGACACTTTTTGTTTTTCTACGACGTAATAATAGTTTAAATTTCAAACAACAAATGTCGCAGATGTTGCTGTTCTTCTGTTTAGTGCCATCCGAAATTTGATTTGCACAATTCTGGGAAGTCCACATTAATTTAGTCCATTTTATGTTTTGGATGTTGTTGCACACTGTTAAATGTAATTGCCAACTATCGGCTGTGTGTGTGTGCGCGTGTACGTGTACGTTTGGTATGATTGGGTAAAAAAAAAATTCGTTTATACACCTAAGCAGTCTAAAAAATGCAAATTTAAAACACACGCACACACGCGCGCGCGCGCGCGCTGTGGTTTGGTAATTGGCAGCAGCATTGAACAGATGGTAACAACACCAAAATATAGCATGGTGCAAATGAGTATTCATTTCCTAGGTCTGTGGTAATAAATTTTCTCATGGGACTAAGCAGAAGAGGAACAGCTCTAAGACCGGGACAAGAAACAGAGCATCATTTACGAAATTTGTAAGCAGGAATTTAAACTATTACTATGCCGTGCAAAATCAGACTTGCGAGAACTGTTCATAATCTCAGTGTACAGCGCCCAATATGTAAAACGAAATAGTATAAATATACCTGCACAGGGTGAACAGTAACAAAACGGACAAACTTCAGGGACAGATTCCTGTCTGGAAACAGAGGAAAAAAGGTCCTACGAACTGTGTCCGAAAATGGACGGTGTGCGTACAGTGACAACAAATACTCCAGGAACACAATACAGAGCTGCATCGCATCCACGTCACAACATATGTTCAAAATGGCCCCATGGGATGCTGTGCACGCGTTCACACGTCCGTAAAGAGGACTGATAGGATAAATCCCATAACTGTGTTGGCCTGATCGACAAAATCGTTCCCGTAGAGATAAATCCGCTGCTGGTAATCCGTGCACTCGTTGCAGGTGATACAGATAGAAGTTATCATGCAGGATACGCATAATCGTTCTTTGGTTTAAACTGTGTTGGCGGGCCACTTGCCTGGAGCTTGTACTAGGTTTCGTCTCAATATCTCGTAGAACCTGGCCCTCCAGACTTGGTGTACGCACAGTCCGCCGTCTTCCTGCGCGTTCGGCTGTCTGAAACGAGCCGTGATCACACAAACTCCGAAAAAGGAGCTGATATGTTGTGTGATGTGGTTGGTGTCTGTGAGGGTACTTGTTCTGGTATAGCCGTGCTGCCTCTCGACCGTTTCCATCTGCTTGGTCGTACATATACACCATCTCTGCTGCTTACAGTACGCTGCGTCAATCACACAGCCTGCAACATACTGTACAAGGAACACACGGCACATGGTCACAGGAACTTTCATTCGTCAATGCCATCTACCGTGGCACGATGCATTTCAGGGTACATGTTCATTGGATTTTTTTCCCTCCATTTCCAGTCAGGAATCCGTCCCTGCAGTTCGTCGATTTTGTTAATGTTGACTATATATATGATATGCGAATAGCATATGGCACGAAAAATTAGTTTTAAATGAGTTTGAATTACGTGGAACCGAAGTGATAATTATCAGCATATCCTATATGATCTACTGATCAAAATGCCGGATGCGTTACCTCGAGCGGCAGTCACGTCACGCACTACAGGAGCGCGAAAGGCAGTCGTAAACGATGCTATACGTCGGCCCATAAGGCGGCAGAGTGCTGGCCGCTTCTGACCAAACGCCGTCCAGCGCGCTTTTCGACGACGTTTTGCAGCTTTTGGGACGGCGTCCCGTTACTCGCCGCCACGAGATAAGCCGGCGCGTTTTATTTTGCCGCGATCGCTGGCCCCTGATCCACATGACCGCTATGCAGGTTCGGTTTTTACTCTCCTCTCTTCCGCAGGGCGCAGGTACAGTGTGTTCAACTTGTACTGTGTTCATCGTAGTTTTACAGCTTCTTTTGGCGTAGTCCAGCAGTGGAAATCACAAGTACGGCCAGTCTCAGCGCCTGAGGAAGTACACCTACACTAAAACAGTGGAGGCGAATTTCGATGCAAAACTTATCGCTCCTTCACCGCTCGTTTCCAAATTTAGTCCTGTTTGTGCTTACTTCCAAGTCGTAACTATTTTTAAATGAAAAATATTTAAATACACCCATTTGACTTCGTACTGTAAATATTTTGTACGTTACTTTTGAGCCTATTTGATATTTTACACAATAGAAGTGGCAGTACAGTGTGGAGAAATAATGTTTAACGAATAATTGTGTCGAACGGAAGACCAGAAAAGTGGCTGTAAAGCTGTACGAAGTGAAGTGTGTTAAGCGATAACGCATTTTGCATCTGATTGTGAGAAGTGTCATACGATCGGTGCAGTAAGTCCGCTGAAGGAAGAGAACACTGCTCGCGCAGCAGACCGAGGCGTAAGGTGAATCCAGCTGGGACAGTGTCACGGAGAGCTAAAATACTTCGCGTAAACTAAGACAGCGTCTTGCGAGAGCAAAAATACTAATATTCTGCAGAAATACTAACATTCTGCCCCTTCGCACATGACCCCAGAATCACAGTACAGATCACATCTATAAAAACGTTCTTGTTAACAGAATAATTAGAGGTTTAGTTGACAGTTCCATAATTGGAGTACGTCCCAATAACGCCATAGAACTCGAAAAGAAATATCAGTCCCACGAAAAGTGCCTAGCATTAGCAAACAAAAATACTTTCCTAGTGTCAAGGTAAGCTTGAGTGAAACGGTGTGAATCATAAGCCATAGTTTCAGTCGCACACTGAACTATGTGAGAATGAGCAATGGGCCGTGTCGGAGAGAGTGGGCTGCTGTCGCCATGGTGAATGGAAGAGTTTGGTATCACGTAACTAGGGTCGTCCGTTCTCACTTCCGTTCTCAAATTGTAGAGGACTTGCTACCAAGAAGATAGACTTCCCGTGCGCCTCTTAAGAGTTACCAGGAAGGCAGACTTTTCGTGTGCCTCTTAACAGGTACGAAGAAGACCGGGACTAAAGAGAGCTGAGGTCGACAACGCGTTGTTATTAAAGAAGCAGTTGTGAGCAAGAGAGAGAGGAAAAGGATGTTAGCCTTTTGTAAGGAAATATCCCGACACTCGCCCGAAGTTAATCAGTATGTCTGTCTCAGTCCAACAGCCGCAATATTTCCACAGTTTGTTTGCATTTTCTCTCCGAATTCCCACAAAAAAGTTTTCTATTTTCTGACTCCTAGTTCTCGGAAATTTTTGTTTGTTTTTATGGTTCTGTCGTCCCGACACATAATTAACTGAATACTTATATCAGCTGGCCTACGTTGCTGACCAAAAAGAGACGAAAATAGAGCGCTTATAAGGAGGACGTTCGTTACCACACACAGGTTTATTACTATTGTTTTTTTCCTCCTGGTTACCTATATCCCTTAAAAGTCAACTCCAGAGGAAGTTTTGTAGAGGAAGGTTGATACATTTTAACTTTGTCGTGGTGATTGCTGGTAGCAGAATCGCCAGACGATTGTGTAAAGCTATAACCTTTCCCTGGCAGTTGTATAGTTGAATTAACCCTTTGCTTTCATTGGCCATATAGTGTACAGCACCTCGGAGAGAATAAGTTTTAAGGAATGGTGAAGATGGAAGTGGGGGTTGGCAGGTGTTGTCACTTCGACAGCTTCAAAAGAGAAACAGTCATGACTAACGTAGGTGGTTGCATGTGACAGATAAATGGCTAAGGCACTGGACTCAAATTCGTGAACTTACATTTCCGTTATCCATGTTGTATGATGCGCGAGATGGTTTTCATAGCACATACTAGAGACAGCTTTAAGTTTCCGCCGGCCAGAATGGCCGTGCGGTTCTAGGCGCTACAGTCTGGAGCCGAGCGACCGCTACGGTCGCAGGTTCGAATCCTGCCTCGGGCATGGATATGTGTGATGTCCTTAGGTTAGTTAGGTTTAAGTAGTTCTAAGTTCTAGGGGACTGATGACCTCAGAAGTTAAGTCCCATTGTGCTCAGAGCCATTTGAACCATTTTTAAGTTTCCAAGAAAATCATTTGCTCTTATGTAGTTGGTTTGGCTCATCAGCCGACAGCGCTGCTAATGGAAATATAAGTTTCTGAAAACGATCCGCCAACGCAGTTCAAAGAAAAAATGTGGCGGATCTTCTCATACTAAGTGGATTAAGCAGCTGCATATCCTATCCAACAATCCATCACGTGGAAATTCATCAAGACACCAGCTCTAATAGCGCTGATGCCAAACCAAGCAAATTCTTCCCGTAGGTATTCCTTATACAGTGGAAGCAAAAGAAAGATGCGTGCTGTTAAAAAAAATGGCGTTCACGGAGTGAATGCCCTTTTCTGCCCTTGCCAGGCAGTATCTTAGTTTCACGTTGCATTTTTTAAATAATACGTTTTACAGATACGCGCTTACTTGTTGCGCTTTCGATCGCCGTTTTGCAAGCCAGCAGGGTGAGAAAAAGCGGCCCTTGTTTCGGAGAGGCGGCAGTGGATGTACTCTTCCGCCTGCGGCGTGGCGACTTCGTGGCGTGCGTCATTTATTCAGCCGGATAATTGACACCTGAGGCTGTTTGGCGCCATGTTTTATGGATGCGCTGCGCGCACGTCTGTCGGTCGGTCCAGTCCCGTTCCCTCCCCCTCCTTCCCCGTCGTTACCCTAGTGACCCCGGCGGCCCCGCGTTATTTTCACGCTTCTTCGCTGTCGTCCGAGGACAGCGTAGTTGTGCAAATAGAAGGACGCACCTCGCACTGGAGCCGTAGCGCGTCTTTACGGGCGACCTTCCCTTGATTCAGTGAACTCTGGTTATTAGTGTACAGATTATTTCGTGTAGAATAGGAAAGTCCTTCTGAAAGTTATGGACTTCCCACAGAGGTAGCACGGATGCGGCCTAGATACTATGATATCTGAAAAATACTTCTCTACTGATGCCGCGTTGTGAAGTATTACCGGCTAAATCGAACCAAAAACCTCTTAGTGGTGGCACAGCATCATGTTTACTTCCGAGAAACAAGGAGGGTGATTGGGGGGGGGGGGGTGGTGGTGGTGGTGGTGGTGCACAGCAACGCGTCGGTGTCAGTGCCCTGCGTAGTACAATGATTTAACATTGACCGGCATTATTATTATTTATGTATTTTTACAATACACACCGCTTCACTGAGGCAAGATTTATTTACTGTGTAATTTCTGTGAATTCACGTTCTGTCTGAGTAAACCATTCTCAGTATTAATGCTGATGTTTATTTTTTTTTCATAAAAGTGTAATGTAGTACGCCATTTCTGAAATACGGTGTCTCGTTCGTGGTCTCAAGCGCACGGTCCAATTCCACCCGCCTGCTCTGATGCATGACGTAATGTGTGATTTCATGAGTGAACGTTGTGAAAGATGCAAGCGGTCTGTTATTAAATGTTATCTGTTGTTGCTTTAGTTACTAGAGTAATCTGAGATCTTTGTAAACTACGCTGCTTATTCCAAATACGCAATGATGTAAGAGGGTGTAGTTTGGGTGGAACCAGAGAGCACAGCTTAAATATTTGTTGAGCTACTAGTAGCGATTATATTTTTATTTCTTTTTCTCACAAATATTTGGCAATTTCTGTATTTGACACGATTTCCGAGGACGTGGTTAGGGAGGAACTTAAGAGAACGAGTTAATTTGTTCCATGTAGAACTATTAGTGATTGTAATTATCGTGTTGTTTCTTACAGTAATTAGTTGTTTTTGTAAAGTGGCAAGTTTGTTGAGGATGAGGTTAACAAGGAACCTAAGTGCATAGCTCAAATAGTCGTGAATAAAACGACTAGTTTATTTATAATTTTGGTTTTTGCAAATATTTAACTTTTCTTGAATGACGTCGTGGAGGCGGTACGTATATCAGATAGATTGTTCTTGTAGGGATCGTGTTGTTTTTATGAGTAGCTCGCTCTTTTGATGGATGGATGTTTTGTGAGGTTTTTTAGCAGTGGTTCAGTCGAATGGGATCCAGTCATATTTATTTGGTTTCGGTTTTTGACATTTCACTTTACATTTTAGTGCGATTTCAATTTGTTTATATTTTCCTTTTTTCTGGGGAAATTTGTGTGTGATTTTTCGATACATTGTTTTGTGGGGTGTCTGATGTCCCTGTTTTCGTTTTAGCTCTTTAGGTAGGGTGCAATATTTGACTGTAGTTGTGTGGTTGTTTGGTTTTATGTTCGATTTATTTGAGAGGAATTCGTGCGTGCCATTTCTAGATTATGTGGTTTGTTTTTTGGGTAGATACCATCTCCGTTTGAGCTATATAGTTCCAGCGTACAATGCGGTTCCACTTGTGTGGCTTTATATTTCTTTTCCGTTTGTTCTGGAGAATGTTTGTGTGTTTAGTTCTTTTGCGGCAGTGTGTCTGGTACCACTGTCTTTGTTTGACTTACATATGTCAACAGAATTATTCGATTCCATTCTTGTGTTTTCTGTATTCTTTTCGTTAGGTTTATTCTATCTAGAGGAATTCGTGTGCGTGATTTTTAGATTGCTTTGGTTGCTTTTGAATGATCTCAGCTTTATTAATCTTTTTTTTTTAGGTTTTATCCGCCAAAAGCTCCCTCATTCCCATGGTTGTCCCATTAATTTCGTTTTATTAGCTGACTGAGGTGTTTCGCGTGTTTTTTTTTACGTTTGTTTTAGATTGTGTATGTTTGATCGCCATCTTGATGGATGTAATTGCCCTCTTATTTAATGTTATCTTTGGTTGTCTTAGTAACTCGTGTAAACTATGCTCTTTAATCCAAATATGACGCCATGGGTCAAAGCAGACCGGTGGAATAGGACTGTGCTCTATTTCCCATTTATTCTGACTAATCCCATAGACAGAACATCTCTGTCTCGGAGAATTTCCGTTCCATGAGATAAAAGCTGCACTGTTTTCGCATATTTGGTATTTCAGGTTTTTCATAGTATCCCTGACATTTCTGCTCAAAACACATTTCTCCATACGTCAGTGGGGTCTTCATGGTGTGAACTTCGCTGCTTCTTCTTCTTCTTCTTCTTCTTCTTCTTCGGAGTAGATGAGTCGCACTCGGCTATCGCAGAAAAATACGTTTAGTTGCTCGTTTACCGCGGCTGTGTTAACAATCGGATTCTGTTTATTTTGTAGATGAGAATCTTCTCCATCTGATGATGTTTTTCCAAGTATGTCTTACTAACTGTATTGTGTGTAGCATTTGTACATTGCTTTTTGTATTTATATTATTTTCCAGTACAAAATAATCTTCAGCAAAGTTAAATGCAATGAACAACAAGGTCGTGATTTGCAGTTAGTTGAAAACCTACCAAATAATTTAAGGTAAAACAGCATTAAAGCAGCGACTGAGGGAGAATGACTATAAATATAAATAATCAGATGTTAAGATCCCATGAAAATGGATTACATGGAATTACGAGCTGCAATAAAATTCATCATTTAAACAGGATCAACCCCACAGAATTTAAAATAGGAATTACATTCAGAATATGACTTTCGTTTGTATGAGAACATTGTCGTCCATCTATTGAAAATGACAAGTACGAAGGTCGTACAGAATCCTTTGCGACCGACGACATCGTGGACAAATTCTCAGTATATCGTATACAATCCATTTTATTGGAAATATCGGGTTCGACAAAACTTCCTGCGAGATGGAGGCATCTCCTATTAATTACCGACCAAAAACACATTCGAATGAATGTTACTCAAGGGTGCTTAGACCTACTTAAACACTGTATAGTGATAAATGAAAAGCGCTATAGTGCGTATTTCGTACAAGAACATTATTGTGTTGTTCTGCCAATAAACGACGGAACAATCAGTACTCTTCACTGCAAGCCTGAGACTAGGAGAAGTCGAAACAGTGAGACACAACAAAAACAGGTAGAAAGAAGTACATTCAAAACATTCTTTCTACAATGAATTTCATGGCTGCAAATTTCTGGGGGTTTGCGTATAGAGGCATTCAGGTTATCTTCACTAGTATAGAGCTACAGTGGCGCGTGTAAAGCTTCGCCACACGACAAATGGGGATGTTATTCAGGCTACAAGGCCAATGGTGTGTCTAAATTTCTTCATGGGAACGCGGGGATGATCTCTTAAACAAGACAATGACTGATTTCCCCATTCTTGTCAAATGAGCTAGTGCTCCGTCTCATGACGAATTGATTGTGGACGAAAAGTAAACTCTGGCACGAGACCCGCATTCAAGACGAGAGCATCGTGCGGCCATCCAGATTTGTTTTGTTTAATTCCCTGTATCGTTTAAGAAAAATGCGTGGATGGGACCTTCGAAAAGCATTTATCTTTGCTTGTCCTTGTTGTACCCGAGTTTGTGCCCAATTATTCAATCTCAATTTTGCCCGCTCTCACGAGATAAGTGAAATCTTCTTTTCGTCTGCCAGACTACTAATTTTGGGTATTTGTCTCCGCCAACAGCTGGTCACTGATTCTGAAAATGTGATTAGAACGGGATAGAAATCAATACTTGCAATAGCTTCAGTTTTGTGTTTGGTATAATGTAATTCTTAATATTTTATTATCTTAACCGCAGAGGACTACTGGCCCATTTTTCCCCTTTCTCACGATGAACTTCAACTTTCAGCAATCGGATGGAAGGCGATTACATGTGGAAGGACGCTGTTGTATATGAAGAGATTTTCAGAGGTAGTTTTGTGAAGACATGTTTTGTTATTTTTTTCGAGATCTATTTTCAGTTAACATCGCGCAAACGAGGATAAAGTTCACTTGCTGTCTTCTCCTTTACACACGTGTGCCGCAGTGTTTCCTTAGCGTCAAATTAGTGCAGCCGTCTATGATGCTATGTGATTTAATGAATTTTTTAATATGGCGCACTAAACGGCAAGATAGTCACAGCAACGTACTGCCTTAGTTTTAGGAATCTGTTGCGATAACTGAACTCCAACTTCCGTCGTTCGGTATGCATTGATGTAAGAGTTTCAACATTGGTGACCACCGTTTGCAGAATCTTGGTTTTTCACCCATCCGCTAGGATACATACTGTATATTGTAGTCGTCGATAGCAGCTTTTATCGCTTGCACCTGACGACCGGTCGTTCTGCCGGTCAGTAAACCCCCTCTAATCGCTCGCTCTTCCAGCGTCCTTAATTAAAAGACCGCGCATTTATGACGCTGCTCGTGTAGTTTACGGGCGCCTACGAACACACGTACGGCGTACGGCCGAAGAACCGTGTTTTAAACAGCGCCGACTGCCTTGTGCTCAGCTGCATTGTTTCATTTAGACTTTCCTTTAGCTATCTACAAGTGTGATAATTTAAGTGTTTCTGTGCTTGCTTGCGGTAGTGGGTTCGAAGTGCGTATGCGCGTAACTGCTTTGTTCCCGTAAACGCACGTCGGTAGCTTTGTGGACTCCACAGCAGATGATGTCATGTATGCTTTTTCTCGCAGAGCTGAAGTCTGTTGCACTGGTACAACATTGGCTTCGGCGTTGAGTATGGACTGCGACCATCTGACGATGTTTCCACTTACGTAACAGTCAAGAAATGGGACATGCGGCTTCGGGAAACTGTGAGTTTGCTTTCGATGTCAGGCAGCCACGCCAAGCACGCAGTTCCAGAGGCTACTGTTAAATTAATCCGTACGTCCTTCCGGCGGAGGCCTCGTAGGTCAATCCGACAAGCAAGTAGGCAGGTACACTTACCTCATTCAACAGTAGGCGATGTCGTCCATAAAATGTTGTGCCTGCGGGCGTAAAAACTGCTGTGTCGTTAAAAAAAAAAAAACATGCTGAGGACATGCCGCGACGGAAGGTATTCGCGGAGAGTCCTGGAAAAAATGAATGAAAACGACGCATTCCTCAGTTCCGTCTGTTTCTTAGACGAGGCTACCACATATGGGGAACCCTCCACGTAGTGATAGTGTGCAAACGTGGCTTTCCGAAAGTGGATGAGTGATGTGGGTTGTTGAAGTACAGGTTTATAGGCCAATTATTCTTCGCAGACCCACGCTCAATGCAACAATGTACGTATCATCACAATAAATACTTATTCACTTTAATAAATATTTGTTTCAGACACGTTTTGAAGAAGTACATCTTCATTTTAAAGGGGGGGGGACTGATGTTTTTAACTTAGACTGTTTTCCATACGGTGGTCTAAAAGAAAATTCTACAAAATATGTGATGTACGCCTACTCGCCGATGAGAGCATGTTTTCAACTGTTTTGAACTGTACGTAAGGAAAGTGGTGTAAATTCATTGCTATATATATAAAAAAATTAGATATGGCTCAGATTCGAAAAATGACGAGAAAAAGAAATTTATATAAAGAATTTTAGATTTACTTTATTTATAAAAAAAATTAAATGGTGAACGAATATACCGAATCTAAAGGTACGCCACTTACCTGAAAATCCGTAAAATGATCGAAGGGACAGCTAAAATACCGAAGTACGAGCAACAAGAAATATCATCTCCACATTTTCAAATCCAAGCGTACAAACTTTCTTATGACGATTGCAATAAGTATCAGACAAACACGCAGGAATTTCGGAATCATATACAAAAATAAAAAAAAACACACGAAACTGCTAAAGCAACCAATCCACATTTTGCGTCGTTTAAAAAGTCAAGAACATAAAGTAGAAAATATTGAAAATGACTTAAAAATTCTACGCAAAGCACCAAAAGGACAAATGATGAGTGTTTTGGAGGGAATGAAAATTTAGAATGGTACAGAAAAATATCCAGAAGACATCTTCAACGAACAAACAGATTTTAAACATAAAAGCCGGCCGCAGTGGCCGAGCGGTTCGAGGCGCTTCAGTCCGGAAGCACGCGACTGCTACCGTCGCAGGTTCGAATCCTGCTTCGGGCATGGATGTGTGTGATGTCCTTAGGTTAGTTAGGTTTAAGTAGTTCTAAGTCTAGGGGACTGATGACCTCAGATGTTAAGTCCCATAGTACTTAGAGCCATTTGAGTTTAAACATAAAAAATACCTCGAAAGTTTTATTGGCATTATAAAAGGAAAAAAGGGTGAATGTCGCGATAAACATAAGACCATGGGGGTAAAAAAAAGAAGGAATGTGGCATTACCGATATTGGTGGGAATTGTGTAGAAAAGTAGTTTAAAATACAGGCTTTCATGCAGAAATGAAATTGCTGAGAAAAGTCTACTTGCTTCGTATTTCGTGCACTTTCGTTATGTTTAAAACCTGCTGCGCTTGCAGAAAACTTTTATATAAATCGTGGATTGCAAGGAGTCACACTACAACGCATTAGTCCAAATTTGTGTGTTCATAAAGTCAGGTACACATCATGTCAAGTATTTACGATCAAAGTAATTGCTATTGTAAGCCAAATATGTCCATATGACTGGTTATGTCATACAACTGAAAATACCTACACTGCCGAAACTGTATAATAGTGTAGAAGACAAAATAAGATATTCTAATCCAGGTTACGACAGCTAGTGTTGCAGAGTATTGTGATTTAAAAACAACTGGTGAGGAAAGAAATCTTGAACGACGCGTACCAGAAGAGAGGACAAGCTAGCAGGACATCTGTTCAGTATCCAGGAATGATAACTTAGCGCTGGAAGGAACAGTAGAGCGAAAAACAGCAAAAGCAGACAAAGCCTACATTATGAAAAACGCATTATAGATGGTGTTGGTTGTAGTAGTTAGGTAGAAATGAAAAATTACCACAAAACTGGAAAAGATGTGGAGCTTCATGAAGCCCATTGAAAGACATGACAGTCTACAATATTGTATACAGAGTGGTTAGAAACTATCTGAAAAGCTTGTAAGGGTGATGCAGCATAGGTTGCGCTGGGAAAAAATTGTTAAGGGAAAAAATTAGATACGTTGCGCCGTTTCAGAGTTAATTAGCGTTGAAATTAGTCACACCTTTGCGCGCGCAAATTCAAGCGGTCCGCGAGAGACGGTATCGCGAAACGTGTTCTTAGTTTGGTTCCCTGAAACTGAACGAGAGAGCGATAAAAAAATTGGACATGGGATGGTAGCAGCGATTGAACCGAACCGAAAGTGGCAGTCTTACGCTCTATCATCTACGCTATGAGAACAGCTGACACTAATTGTATCTGCGGCCCGCTTGAATTTGCGCGCGCAACGATCTAATTGGCTAACTTTAGATCTAATTAACAGCATTTCGAATTTTATTCTTAACTGTTATTTCTCAGAACAATGTACCCTGCTGCAACAGTCTTACAAGGTTTTCAGACTGTTTCTGACTACACTGTATGTGTTAGAATTACGGAAACTGATTGTGAAAGAATCACTAAGCAAGCGCCACTTCTTATTCCACAGAATTACGTATGTTGTTCTGCCATTGGGGTCAGTAAACACGTGTGTCAACCGCGAATTAATGTACTACATTTTGTGTGACATATTATGCTGTATTTCAGTAAAAAGAACACAACCCCTGTTGGGCCGCTGCTCCAATAGACATGTCTCGTGGAGGGTGTCATTCAGTTTAGATTGAGAGAAAAACTTTGTGAGCGCGTCCATTTCCTACAGATATGCCCTGCGCTAGGAACTAGTGGTTCGGTTCGCGAACGGACCCTTGGAGTCGTTGCGCAACGACGCGCCTTGGACCCCGGCACTGCGCCGCCTGAATTGCATTTGTGCCTTCCTATGGTTTCTGCACGCCGCCCGCGGTAATGCATTTGCGTAAGTGCGCCACAACAGTCCTCCTGTCACGTCTCGCTCGTTACGTCGTCGGTAGTGTGTCTTAAGTGCCATCACTAATGTGTTCGGCCTAGTCATAAATACCACCAGTGGCAGTAGGCGCCTCTCGCAAGGATGTGCTGGGTGGAAGGTATACATTGCTGCTGAATTTACTGTGTCGTTGAAGCAATTCACGATTCCAAAAACGCTGCTGGACAACCAAATCAAACCAGGGAAGGAGATACTAAGCACACTGGACAAAAAATTAGTCAGCTGCAGGAGATAATGCACTAATACCGTCGATGATGATGATTATTATTAGTGTTTTAGGGCGCACAACAGCGAGGTTATCAGCGCCCGTTCCCAAAAGTTCAATTCAGAGCCGAATTGTGAGAGAATTGGTATTGTTCAAAGTGCAAGATGGGACACAGCACACCAAAACAGGGAGATAAAACTAAAAATAAAATAGCAGTACAAACAGGGAAAAATAATTAACGGTGGCTGAGTGACCACTTACAAATAATGGGTGACCAAACCACTGGACAGCACATTAAGACTTCAATCCCAATAGTTTGGGAAGAAGGCCAGACATCACACAAAAACGTAAAACTCTAGCGACACTCGCCTCATGATTAGTTAAAAGAGAGGGTACCGTCGAATATTACATCTAGCCTTCATAATTGTCTCGCGAAATATGGCGACGAAGAGTGTCCAAAAGTTTCCTCAGGTACGCCGTAACTAGAGGGAGCCGTTCATTGATGATTGGGTGCCGTAAGACTCAGATTACGATGACGCTCATTGCTACGTATCTATGGGACTAAGAATGTATGATTTAGCGGACCAGTCGAGCTGCAATAAATTGCTCGAGTATTAGCCAACCAGGAACGTATGCATACAGAACTGTGAACACAGCTGTTGTCATCTTGGAAGACGGGAGTGTCGACAGCATACAGTGAATATATAGAAGAAAGAACAATATTCGATCACTGAGAATGTTTTAAAAAAATCATGGCTCGTGGTAACGGTCACTTGAACGAGTCGGCTCAAGTCATGGTACGAAAAACACAACGGCGCCTCTAGCGTAAATTATACCCTCGCCGCACAGTTGGTTAAAAGCCCCGATAGGGCTGTTTCGCACTTGTCCGACTCCCGTGCAAAAAGTGCCGGTTGCAGGGGTGCCGGGTAAGCACTCTTCACGATCAGTACGGGTGCCGCGTAAACGGTGTGGTAACCTCCGCCGACAGTACCTGGCAGGCTGTAGCGACAGCAGCACGTCACACGTTACAGAAGTTTAATAGGGAACTTAAAATATGTTTCGCAATAAATTAGTTGCGTGGATGTTCTCTTAAAGGCGCAACTTCACTTCCGACGTCCAATGCGAGGTTCATCTTTGCAACCACACCATGCAGCGCGGTACAGTTGGGCCCAGCAACATGGCGAATGACCGCTCTGGATTGGCATCACGTTCTCTTCACCGATGAGTGTCGTATATGCCTTCAACCAGACAATCGTCGGAGACGTATTTGCAGGCAACCCGGTCAGGCTGAACGTCTTAGTCACACTGTCCAGCGAGTGCAGCGAGGTAGAGGTTCCCTGCTGTATTGGGGTGGCATTAGGTGGGGCCGACGTACGCCGCTGGTGGTCTAGTGCAACCATATCGGCAGTATATTGGCGAAGCATTCTTTTTCATGGACAATTCGCGCCTCCATCGTGCACAACTTGTGAACGACTTCCTTCAGGATAACGACATCGCTCGACTATAATGGCCAGCATGTTCCCCAGAAATGAACCCTATCCAACATACCTGGTATAGATTGAAAAGGACTGTTTATGGATGACGTGACCCACCAACCACTTTGAGGGATATACGCTGAATCGCCGTAGAGGAGTGGGACAATGTGGACGAATAGTGCCTTCATGAACTTGTGGATAGTATGCCACGACGAATATAGGCATGCATCAATGCAAGAGGACGTGCTACTGGGTATTACAGGTACCGGTGTGTTCAGCAATCTGAATCACCACCTCTTAAGGCTCGCTGTATGGTGGTACAAAAGGCAATGTGTGGTTTTCATGAGCAATAAAAAGGGCGGCAATGACGTTTCTGTAGATCTCTCTTCCAATTTTCTGTACAGGTTTCGGAACCGAGGTGACGCAAAACTTTTTTTGATGTAATATTATGCATTTGAAAGATATTTAAGAAGCAACGGTATATGTATTAAAATATAATATTGTAATGGACAGAAAGGCAAAGTGACGTATAAGAAAAAACTTCAAATATTTAATTTAGAAACTGAATGAATTAAATGACGTTTTGGAGAGACATGAGACGGGTGGGGTGGGGTGGGGGGGGGGGGGGAAGAGGACGAATGTGCATAATGTTCTAAAACTGGCTTTTGCTTCAAAGCACGTATGAGTTCAGGCTGAACAAAACCTGGTTTCCTCGCTTTCGTTTTAAGTAGTGTTGATTTGTGAAATGTTTCAACGTCTATCATGATAAAATACGTAGCAACAGTTATTATTGACACGAAAGAACACAAAAGTGTCGTAGACTACAACAAACGTCAAATACATTCCGAAGTGAACGCCAGCAGTGGCCCATAGCCAAAATTCCATTAGTCGCCTCGGTTTGCCGTCGCCGGCAGCCGGGTGTGGTCGTGAGAGCTACCGGCTCCCCGTAGTAGCAGCACGGCAGTTGTGTGCCTTTCAACCGGCGACGGGCAAGTATGAAATGTGGCGCCGTTTACACGGAGCCAGACGTGTCAAACGACCCTTAGGCCGTCGGTGCACACGCCGGCTTGCACCATTCGACAGAGTCAAAATAGCGATTCGTCGGACCACACTACCATTTCCAGTCAGCTACTATCCAGATCGTGTTGTTTGTTCCATTGAGGATGAGCAGTTTTAATCACGCCACAAAATAAGAACGGTTTCAGAATGCCAAGGAACAGATGAGAAATATACAGTAATAAATACGGACCTACTAAGCCGACAAGGTTTGTAGGAACGAATCAGCAGCTGCGATGCTGAAGTAAACTTCCCACCTTTCGCTTACAGTTCTTTAAGGATAAATCGAAACAGATGATGTTGGTGTCATCGCTTGGGGGCCCAAAAGATTAAATTGGTGGCTGGGTGGAAATTTAAACGGAGCTCCCAAGGATACAAGTCCACTTCTTAAAGTAAGGCGCCACTTCAAAAGGGATCGAAATCGAAGTTACTACACGCTTTCTTAGATAACAATCCAGCGAACCTCTCCTCTCCATGTTCTCAACCGGTTTAAGCGCGTCGAATGTTTTCTGAATAGCAGCAAGTGAATTTGGTCGGGAAAGAAAGGCAAAGGAGATTTGGACATAGCCGCGTCCTGATTCGTCGGTCAGCGAGCTTGGTGAGGAAACAACCTGATTAGCACGATCGTCTAGCATTCGCAAACGCGAGGAGTTAATACTTCTGGTGGCTTGCGGAGTATAAATGTAGATGCATATGTATCCCACAAACGAAGTGAGATGGGAGCTGGGAGCAAAGAACGGCAACGACCACGTGCGTCAAATTATTGGAAATACAGGAATAGAAATTACAGCTACGAGTAATTACATTAGCACGGGCCACACAAATCTATATTAAAAAGAAAAAAAAATCATAGCGTCTGCAAACTAGTCTTCGTAATGTAAATAGAGATGAGAACTAAAGAGACCTAAGGAGAAAGTTAGGAGTAGAAAAGCTAATAAATAAATCCGACCGTAGGTTTCATTGGAGCTGCTTATTTTCTTTCTCACAAGGACAAGTCTCCGACGATGGAATCGAATATTTGAAACCAAATATACAGTGATGTAGATTAAGATCCCAGATACCACACCTGCAGCCATTCAACCATTGTGGGCCCTCGTTTGCGAGTAATCGACAAAAAATTTTCAGTATGTTGCGTGACCCTCAACAGCGTTACAGAAGTTATACGACGTAGAGTGGTGTAATGGATAGAGTAAGGGCGTTACTTGCAAGAAGTTGTGGGTTCGCATCTCGTTGTTGTTGTTGTGGTCTTCAGTCCTGAGACTGGTTTGATGCAGCTCTCCATGCTACTCTATCCTGTGCAAGCTTCATCTCCCAGTACCTACTGCAACCTACATCCTTCTGAATCTGCTTAGTGTATTGATCTCTTGGTCTCCCTCTACGATTTTTACCCTCCACGCTGCCCTCCAATACTAAATTGGTGATCCCTTGATGCCTCAGAACATGTCCTACCAACTGATCCCTTCTTCTAGTTAAGTTGTGCCACAAACTTCTCTTTTCCCCAATCCTATTCAATACCTCCTCATTAGTTACGTGATCTACCCACCTTATCTTCAGCATTCTTCTGTAGCACCACATTTCGAAAGCTTCTATTCTCTTCTTGTCCAAACTGGTTATCGTCCATGTTTCACTTCCATACATGGCTACACTCCATACAAATACTTTCAGAAACGACTTCCTGACACTTAAATCTATACTCGATGTTAACAAATTTCTCTTCTTCAGAAACGATTTCCTTGCCATTGCCAGTCTACATTTTATATCCTCCCTACTTCGACCATCATCAGTTATTTTGCTCCCCAAATAGCAAAACTCCTTTACTACTTTAAGTGTCTCATTTCCTAATCTAATCCCCTCAGCATCACCCGATTTAATTTGACTACATTCCATTATCCTCGTTTTGCTTTTGTTGATGTTCATCTTATATCCTCCTTTCAAGACACTGTCCATTCCGTTCAACTGCTCTTCCAAGTCCTTTGCTGTCTCTGACAGAATTACAATGTCATCGGCGAACCTCAAAGTTTTTACTTCTTCTCCATGAATTTTAATACCTACTCCGAATTTTTCTTTTGTTTCCTTTACTGCTTGCTCAATATACAGATTGAATAACATCGGGGAGAGGCTACAACCCTGTCTCACTCCTTTCCCAACCACTGCTTCCCTTTCATACCCCTCGACTCTTATAACTGCTATCTGGTTTCTTTACAAATTGTAAATAGCCTTTCGCTCCCTGTATTTTACCCCTGCCACCTTCAGAATTTGAGAGTATTCCAGTTAACGTTGTCAAAAGCTTTCTCTAAGTCTACAAATGCTAGAAACGTAGGTTTGCCTTTTCTTAATTTTTCTTCTAAGATAAGTCGTAAGGTTAGTATTGCCTCACGTGTTCCAACATTTCTACGGAATCCAAACTGATCTTCCCCGAGGTCCGCTTCTACCAGTTTTTCCATTCGTCTGTATAGAATTCGCGTTAGTATTTTGCAGCTGTGACTTATTAAACTGATAGTTCGGTAATTTTCACATCTGTCAACACCTGCTTTCTTTGGGATTGGAATTATTATATTCTTCTTGAAGTCTGAGGTTATTTCGCCTGTCTCATACATCTTGCTCACCAGATGGTAGAGTTTTGTCATGAGTGGCTCTCCCAAGGCCATCGGTAGTTCTAATGGAATGTTGTCTACTCCCGGGGCCTTGTTTCGACTCAGGTCTTTCAGTGCTCTGTCAAACTCCTCACGCAGTATCTTATCTCCCATTTCATCTTCATCTACATCCTCTTCCATTTCCATAATATTGTCCTCAGGTACATCGCCCTTGTACAAACCCTCTATATACTCCTTCCACCTTTCTGCCTTCCCTTCTTTGCTGAGAACTGGGTTGCCATCTGAGCTCTTGATATTCACACAAGTGGTTCTCTTCTCTCCAAATGTCTCTTTAATTTTCCTGTAGGCAGTATGTATCTTACCCCTAGTGAGACAAGCCTCTACATCCTTACATTTGTCCTCTAGCCATCCCTGCTTAGCCATTTTGCACTTCCTGTCGATCTCATTTTTGAGACGTATTTATTCCTTTTTGCCTGCTTCATTTACTGCATTTTTATATTTTCTCCTTTCATCAATTAAATTCAATATTTCTTCTGTTACCCAAGGATTTCTATTAGCCCTCGTCTTTTTACCTATTTGATCCTCTGCTGCCTTCACTACTTCATCCCTCAGAGCTACCCATTCTTCTTCTACTGTATTTCTTTCCCCCATTCCTGTCAATTGTTCCCTTATGCTCTCCCTGAAACTCTCTACAACCTCTGGTTCTTTCAGTTTATCCAGGTCCCATCTCCATAAATTCCTACCTTTTTGCAGTTTCTTCAGTTTCAATCTGCAGTTCATAACCAATAGATTGTGGTCAGAATCCACATCTGCCCCTGGAAATGCCTTACAATTTAAAACCTGGTTCCTAAATCTCTGTCTTACCATTATATAATCTATCTGATACCTTTTAGTATCTCCAGGATTCTTCCAGGTATACAACCTTCTTTTATGATTCTTGAACCAAGTGTTAGCTATGATTAAGTTATGCTCTGTGCAAAATTCTACAAGGCGGCTTCCCCTTTCATTCCTTCCCCCCAAACCATATTCACCTACTATGTTTCCTTCTCTCCCTTTTCCTACTGACGAATTCCAGTCACCCATGACTATTAAATTTTCGTCTCCCTTCACTACCTGAATAATTTCTTTTATCTCGTCATACATTTCATCAATTTCTTCATCATCTGCAGAGCTAGTTGGCATATAAACTTGTACTACTGTAGTAGGCATGGGCTTTGTGTCTATCTTGGCCACAATAATGCGTTCACTATGCTGTTTGTAGTAGCTAACCCGCACTCCTATTTTTTTTTATTCATTATTAAACCTACTCCTGCATTACCCCTATTTGATTTTGTATTTATAACCCTGTATTCACCTGACCAGAAGTCTTGTTCCTCCTGCCACCAAACTTCACTAATTCCCACTATATCTAACTTTAACCTATCCATTTCCCTTTTTAAATTTTCTAACCTACCTGCCCGATTAAGGGATCTGACATTCCACGCTCCGATCCGTAGAATGCCAGTTTTTTTCTCTCCTGATAACGACGTCCTCTTGAGTACTCCCCGCCCGGAGATCCGAATGGGGGACTATTTTACCTCCGGAATATTTTACCCAAGAGGACGCCATCATCATTTAATCATACAGTAAAGTTGCATGTCCTCGGGAAAAATTACGGCTGTAGTTTCCCCTTGCTTTCAGCCGTTCGCAGTACCAGCACAGCAAGGCCGTTTTGGTTAATGTTACAAGGCCAGATCAGTCAATCATCCAGACTGTTGCCCCTGCAACTACTGAAAAGGCTGCTGCCCCTTTTCAGGAACCACATGTTTGTCTGGCCTCTCAATAGATACCCCTCCGTTGTGGTTGCACCTACGGTACGGCCATCTGTATCGCTGAGGCACGCAAGCCTCCCCACCAACGGCAAGGTCCATGGTTCATGGGGGAAGCGCATCTCGTTAGATGGATTAATTTTTATTAATCTTAAATCTTTATCGAAATGATTTTCTTCGTTCTTTTTATTCAATTAATTGGTTTAAGTTTAATTTTTTATTTCTGTTCCTTTGTCACACCATTTTAACCGCCGTATGAACTTTTTCATTTGTTTCATTATATCATTCTTTTTCCTCTCGGAATTTTTGTGAGCGAGAATTTAATTATATTTACTTATTGCAATATTATTTGAAAATTCTGATCTGCTGGTTAAAAAAACAAAAGACGAAATGGTCTCTTTCTATTGACTATGCAGTTGCATGAAAAATGTATTTTTCGTTACAAGACGTGCAGTTTTTTCATGGTAATAGTGATATAAGTATTTAAAACAAAGCCTAAATTCCTGCTGCACTATGCGAAAAAACGCAGGTGAAGATTTAAACGAGAGAAAGGTTTACAAATAAAACAAAATTCAAGCAAAATGAGAAATAGGTGTAATGAATGGAATAACCTGGACGAAAAAATGACGATAAAAACAAAAGAAATTATGTCTGAGTTTATACATAAAATTAATTAAAACACACAGACAAATATTTCAAGTGGAAAAGAGAATGATACGAAGAAAAATGATGACAAATGAAGTTGATTTTATGATTAAAATGATGTGACAAAGGAGTGGAAATAAAAAATTACATTTAAACTAATTAACTGAATAAAAATGACGAGCTAAGTAATTTCTGTAAAGATTTTAAAAAAGTCCCTGACGAGATTCAAACCCACAACCGCCTGCATGTGATGGCCGTACCCTATCCATTACACCTCTCTACCAGTCAATGTCATAAAACATTTTTAAAGCTATTGAACGTCACGCAAAATTCTGAAACTTTTTATCGTCAGTTACTCGCAAATGAGTGCCCGCCGGAGTGAATGGCTGCAGTGTCTCATACCTGGGATCGTAGCCTACATAACCGTATAGATGGTTTCAAAATATCGATCCCACCAGTGGGCACCTCTCCTTGTCAGTGGAACACTAATGTCCACTCCATATATTTTATTTTGACCCTTTGTGAGATACATAAATATCTCACACCCTGCTGGTCTATTATGCATTTGTCTTGGATTTGAACCTTCTGAGCAGCCTTACTCTAATTTCTCTCTAGATTTGTGCTTCTAACACCCAAACCTCCAGATGTCAGTCACATCGGTACCAAACGTATGTAGATAGAGTACCGAACAAAACACCGATTTAGTTCAACCTATCTGCTGTCGTCCAGTAGAACATGCGTAAACGGCAATTAAAAGTAACAGCAGAACTACGGAGCACAGGAAAGGCGTATCTGTTAGTAATAGTTTTGTAGATCTCGTGTGGGTGAGTTGGTAGAGCGTGTCGAGCATGCGTTCGTCATGCCAAAGGTCCTGCGTTCAAACCTCTTGAATCTGTCATATGGTAGAACATTTTCCCGACATGTAAAATGACTTTTCTGAGATTGTTCTTTTAGTAGTCTGCTTTCGCTTCATGAGTTGAAAGTAGCAAACCTATAGGGTACATCTGTATAGATAGTTGTGATGTTCTGTCGGACATGTGCGACAGAACATGCATAATACAGCAAAAAAAATTACCATTGGGATATGAACCCATGACCCTTGGTACAACGATCTAACGCTCTACCAGCTCCCCCACGGACACCTTACATATCAGCTACTCACAGTTATGCTTTTCCTGCGCTCAGTAGTTTTAGTGTTACTTTCAGTTAACGTATAGACCCGTTCTGGTGGACGACAGCACGTAGCATGAACTAATCGCAGTTTTGGTTGATACTCTGTCAACATAAAACTTTTGGTACCGATCTGAGTATGAGGCATCTGCTGATACAAAATTAATATAAGCGTCCACATGATATACCAGACTACAGATGGTGATGTGATTTGCCTATGGAGCCGGTCGTAGTGGCCGAGCGGTTCTAGGCGCTTCAGTCTGGAACCGCGCGACCGCAACGGTCGCAGGTTCGAATCCTGCCTCGGGCATGGATGCGTGTGATGTCCTTAGGTTAGTTACGTTTAAGTAGTTCTGAAGTTCTAGGGGACTGATGACCTCAGATGTTAAGTCCCATAGTGCTCAGAGCCATTTGAACCATTTGTTTTGCCTATGAATTTAATATGGAGAATATTGTAGCATAATGTGGTTTGTTATTGCTTCCGTACCGACTGCATAGGATAAGGACCGTGCCCCGTCGTAAAATTAACCTTCGCCCTGCTGGAATTGATTAGGTTTAAATTCAAAAGTACCACAATTTCTGGAAAAACTTGTGTGTCCTGCTCTTATTTGAGACTGCTTATTCTGTTGTCAGATGCCGACCTTGGAATATTACTCCTATTTTAGTTTCCTGTTACGCTTTTGTGCAACAATAGAGAAAAGAAAATTTTTCTTGCGCATCGTTTGTTAAGAAAATTTGTTTTGTTGTAAAGTGAAAATCGACAAAAAAAAAAAACGTGTAGTAACCAGAAGCAGCTAAACATCTTGTCGATCGTATCGTATTGCGCTTTGTACTTCTCCTGGTTGGTACATGAGCTGCAGTTTTTACCTGACGAACATCTGCTGGTCTTCACTGTGAAAAGACAGTTCCCTTGTAACTATATAACAAGATCAACTCAATCTCCCGGTGTAATAGGAACATAAAAAAATGTTGCCTTATTCTTTGCTATGACTCGACTGTTTTTCTTCGTTGAAGCTTTCCACTACTCCTAGTGTTCTTTGGGACTTCTGCGAAGCATAATGAAAATTGTACGTAGGACCGATTTCTTCGCGTTTTTCTGCCTCTAATTAGTGAGTAGATCGCTTCGGAAGCAACGCACACATGTGATCCGTAGTGTAATTGCTCAGGCCCCCTTGGTTGGCATTGGATTCATTAACAATTAACTAAAATAGGCAAACTAATCTTGTGCTCTATGTCTTCAAAGAAAAGAAAAGAAAAGCTTTACGTAAAACGGTAGATGTATACCACACACGATGAAATCTATGGGAAAAAAATTTAATTCTCAAATATCATTCACGCCTCTCTCTCTTATTTTTTTTTTTTCGAGAACTTATACGATTAAAATTTATGCGCGTTGTTTTTTGTATTATTTTTGCAAATAGATTAACCCCCGACGTCCCAGATCTAATGTGGAAGCCTGATTGCATGTGGTTAGGGGCACAGTAAGCCTAGTCGATAGAACTTGTGTAAACTCCCCTGTGTCAGTAATCCTACCACGTATATGAAATAAATTTTATGAGTTAGTTGGAATCTTTGTTCTAAGGATTGAAAGCGTCAGTTGGAAGTCATATTATCCGCTTACTGTTATATATATATATATATATATATATATATATATATATATATATATATATATATATATATATATATATAGGAATGACTTATGAAAACAAATAGCGATCCTGACCGTTTATTTCTTCTGTTTTATGATGTCTTCGAACTGTAGTAGCGAAACACTGTGACTCACAATTTCGTAGTAACTATTATTAATTTTTCACCGCGTTGCTTCCGTAATTCTCAAACGGCTTAGGCGAATTTTGGTTCCAGTAATGCATCTTCATACGACCTCCTAGACGAGAAGACAAAGGTGGTGCTTGTGCGCTTGCTCATAAGTTAGCTTTGCTGCGGAGAAACCCTATCACCACAGCTGTCACTCGTCTGTCGTGACGTGTCGCTTCTTTCCCAGCCGCCTATATGCTGCGTAATACAGTGGAGTTAGTCGCAAAGTTTACAAGGATTCGCAGTCGTCGGAAAAGTACGAAAAAAATAAAAGCGAAAACATGAGATCTGTAGCAGTTTCGCGTGAATTAATTGTGCTATCTTTGTATCAAATTAAATTGCAACCGCTCCTCCTCTCTCTCTATCTCTCGTTCGTGTGTTTTTCCAGTTTATCTTTTTTTAGCGATGTTTTGCTCTCACGAGTTCATATCATCCTTCAGTTGCATCGATGATTTTTATTCCTTCCCGTAGTGCTAAACGCTCAGTATTACAATGACCTTACTTTTTGCTTCCGCGACGTAGGTGACAAAACTTGCAGAGCAGTTCCGTGTCAATGCCGCCTCCGTATCGTTTGTACACTGCATAACAACAGACCCGGCTCATTCGCAACATTCTCAAGCTTCTCCTTCGGTAACGTAGCTGAAAGTGGAGTTCCTTCAAGCGTCAGAATTTACGTCCTTACTCTGTAAATGTCCAGAAGTATGCACGTCTTGACAGAAATAAATAATGCAGGTAATAAGATTAAAACTACTATGGAATATAGTCAGACGGAAGATAGGGCAGCCAGTCAGTGTAAAAGATAACACAATAATTAGACTAAATGAGTATGTTGTGACTGATAATTCATACGTTGCGAATACTTTTTAACAATCAGTTTTAAGAATAGCAGCAAAAGCAGGATTTAATGGTTCAGTTGAAGCGAGAGAACATACTAAAAAAAAAAAAAAAAAAAGTCCTTCCAGAAAACTAGAAGTAGCACCAACTGAAATTAATAGAATTATAAAAATTCCACAAAACAAAAGCTCATGTGGTGTTGAAGGAATTTCAAACACAATTCTCAAAAGTTGTTCCAACTTAACAGGTAATGTCCTTCCGACTTATAGGTAATGCCCTTACAGATGCATCATTGGCAAACAGAAATTTTCCAGACAGGTTAAATAATGCAATTGTTAAGCCTCTTCACAAGAAATGTTACAAGACAGACTTAAACAATTATCGTTCAACTTCCTTACAGACGTGTTTTTCCAAAATATTCGCAAAAGTAATGTACTCAAAAGTAGTTTCACACTTGTGAAAAAATTTACTTAGTATATCACAGTTTGGATTTCAGAAGGGTTGCTCGACAGAGAATGCTATTTACACTTTCACTTATCAGTTAGTAGAAGCTTTAAATAATAAAATACAGCCAGTTGTTTCGCGATCTTTCCAAAGCGTTTGACTGTGTATATCATGTTACGCTCTTAGAAAAACCAAAGTTCTATGGGACTGATGGTTATACACACAGCTGGTTTGAATCATACTTAACAAACAGAATAAAAAGTTTGTGCTGAATAATTCAAACAATGTCGAAAGGGTAGAAAATCTTAGTGACTGGGGAGAAATCACAAAGGGAGTCCCACAGGGTACAATTTTGGGTCCACCGCTATCCTTGTACATGTGAATGACCTTCCTCTTAACATGCACCAAGCAGGACCGGTATTTTTGCAGACGATACTAGAGTTATAATGAATCCCCTTATAAGAAGAGCAACAGAAGACATTGTAAATGGTATTTTTCTAAGAATTATGAAGTGGTTCCAGGAAATTGACACTCTGAATTTAAAAGAAAAAAGATATATTCAGTTCTGTACAACAAATAGTCATACCACCAATTGGTGAAGCACATTAGCAGAAGTCAGTAAATAAGCTCCAGTGCTCCAAATTTTTAGATGTACATATTGATGAAAACTTGAAGTGGAAGAAGCATACTACTGAGCTTCTCAAACAGTTCGAAGTTCAGCTACTTTTGCTCATGTTATAACTGCTAATCTCGGAAACCACTCAATAATGTCTTAGGGAATAATTTTCTGGGATAATCCAGCACTTACCAAAGAAAGTATTGATTGCACGAAAGAGCCCAGTAAGAATAATATGTGCTGTTCACCCATGGATGTCGAGCAGCTAGGCATTTTATCTGTGGTATCACAACCCATACATACGCTCATAAATTGTCCATCAAAATTCGAGAACAATAATGTTCATACCTACAACACTAGAGGGACAAATAACCTGTATTACCCATTGTTAAAGCTGTCAGTGGCTCAGAAAGGAGTTCAGTATGCAGCAACAAAAATTTTTGATCATTTGTCTAATTACATAAAATGTCTGACTGGTAGTAAAGCAAGTTTTAAATCTGGCTTGAAATCATTCCTCCGGAGCAACTCCTATTCCGTGAACGAACTCCTATTTTTATTTAAAAACTGTCGCATGAAGAAACTTGAACCTTGTTTATAAGTATACCTTCATGAATAGGTCTGCAGAGTAATGTGTTCATTAATGTTAACACCAGTCATGTATACGTATCCTGTAAACTGATTCGTTCCACACCATTTCGATAAACGAATCGTTCAAGTCACTTATGGACTAAGCGACTAAGAGAGAGAAACTTCCGTATGGTACTTGGCAGAGAGTACAGGTAACCCGATAATTTGTCTTTTGTTCTTCCTGTCACGAAAACTATTGGTGCATCTAGATACATACTCCGCCAGCCACTGCACAGTGCATGGCAGAGGGTACAATGTACCTATAATAGATTCTCTTTAGTATTCAATTGCGTATTGAGCGAGAGAAAAATCACCATATGCCTCTGTACGCGCGCTAATCTCTCTTACGTGATTCTCGTGATACCTACGGGAGATATAAATTCACCCATTAGAGTTTCCTGCGAAATACATTGTATTTCTTCCAGGGATTCCCATTTAAGGTCCCCGGGATTTCTGTTACACTTTCTAAGAAGAGACTTTAAACATTGGAAAAAAAAGCACTAAAAGTGGTCGCACAAGTCTCTTATATACGATTTGCTTAACAAATGTACTGAATTTACACGAACCCTTCCAACCCTAATGCTGATTTTACGTGATCATTCCATTTCATGACGCGTCGTAGCACTGCCCTTAATGGCTTACACAATGTGAGGTGCTAAAGATGTTCACTAATAATATTGTAATCGGGTACTATTGGGTTCTTTCTATTACAGGCATTGTCTTGCGTAAATCCGCATTTAAAGAGACCTATCATTCATTACCCAATTGGAAATTTGGTCGAGGTGTAGTCATCCGTAGATCACCTTTATAAGGATATTGGACATGTCTAGGTATTTCAATTTGAGAACAACAAAAAAATCAATGTATTCGGGCATTTACTTACTTACAGGTATAGTTTGACAAGGATGGGCCTAGTAGTTGGCATTGGCTTTATTGAAATAATTTTGTTCATATCTTTCTACAATTCCTTACGATCATGCAATGACGATACTTTGCTGTGCTCAACAGTATCGTTCGCAAACAATCTTGTAGTGCTGCGTATCCTATCTAGTAATCGTTTATCTATTTTGAAATCATTAGTGGTTCAATTACGCTTCCTTGAGGCACTTCCGATGCTCCTTTCGTTTCTATGGAACATTTGCCGCCCAATAACGTACTGGGTTCTGTTTGTCAAATGTTCCAGTCAGCAGCTCGTGGTCTAGTGGTTAACGCCGGGTCCCAGTTTAGATTCCCGGCCGGATCGGAGATTTTCTTCGCTCGAGGGCAGGTGCTTGTGTTGTCTTAATCGTCTCGTCTCACCTTCATCGACATGGAAGTCGCCGAAGTTGCGTCAAGTGGAAAGACTTGGACCAGGCGGCTGAATAACGCAATCTCAGCCAATAACGCCATACGACGATCGTTTCATTTCCTCAAGCGTATCAAATATTTGCGAAGAGACTCTTTGATTGGTGGTCGACGATGTGATAGTGTCGGAGCCTTTCGGAAATCCACTTGAATCTTTTGTAGAAAAAGTTTCAGAATCGCTTGTGTTGGCCCTACTTCCGCGCGTTTAGGCCCGATGTGTCTCAGGTGCGCATAGGGACCCGTGCTACCGAAATTGGGAATGGTGAACAGCAGAGAAGGAAATCAGTAGTTGCGTTGTGGAAGCAATAAACCAGACCTCCTCTTGAAGTGATTTAACTCTGTGGCGCAAAGCGTCCACTATAGTGGACAGCTGTTACTGGTCGCTTCTTTGGCGTTTTCCATTAGTCCTGGGGCTGCAAATGCACACAGTCTACTGCAGCGGGCACTCCCTACTGGTGTTGTGCCCTTCATGCATTTGCATTCCCATGAGTGATTGGAAACTCTAGAGAAGTTACCAATAAAACCTTTCCACTGCAGTATTTATCATGCACCACACAGTTACGGAAACGACAATAGAACATAAATGTACTCGGCGGGACGTGATGTTATTTCCGACCTTCGAAGTTTAAAGTTCTAGCTAGGACGGCATATCGATCTGTTTAGAGTTAGAGTTGGTGTATTAAACACTTAAAGTGTTCGGTCAGGACTGACTACAGATCAGTGGTCACCATTTGCGCTTGCAAAAAGGACATGTCATGACGCAACTGCAAATGCCTATATGAAGCGCTACGTTCCAGTTGAACATAGATTACAGCGGATCGGGCCAGCTGACGCATACTATTAAAGGTGTGTAATAAACTGTATTAGTCAACTACATTAACGTACACCCTTAAGCAAAGGCACCATAATTGTCTTTGTTCTTTAACGTGATCTTCAGGATGCCCGAAAGTCACCGTACTCCTCCCGCTTTGTATAACTGGAGAAATAAAAAAGTTTTTATTGGTTCTCGGCTTTGGTGATAACGAAAAGCAATGCTCTCTCTATTGTTTTATTTCAGTGTTGCATTGTTTTCATTTACGAAGCCCTGGCTGATACGAGCGACTGTTGAGAAATTATTTGTGGCGTATTTGAGGGTGCGCGAACGTCCACAGACAAGGAAAACAATGACGGAGATAATGAGTATATTCAGACATTACTTTACAAATGCCCTGAGTCGTCAAGCAACTAGCTTGGCGAGGACAAACGTTCTTTTGGTGAAGGCAGTGCCAAAGACAGGCATTGTATTAGACTTAAGAGAACTAGACAGGAAAGGGGTACCGCCGCCGCCGCCCAAACAGTTGAGCAGGGTCTCCAGTGACATCCATTCGGGAAAGAGCAGCCGAACTTTAAGTACCGCCATCAACAGTTCATGAACACACTAAGAAGTATTTGAAAATGAATGGATTTAGACCGATTTTTGTGAATTATCTGACTACGACATGCAGCAGCTACTTATAGTCTGCCTTGTTTAGTGGGTGCAATTTGCAGATGCCTCGCACAAAAATTTTATTTTCTGATGAATGAGCGATATAACGCATTCATAAGAAGGATTATGGTTTTCTGATCATCTCCATTATGTGCAACGGTTGGAAACAATTCTCTCCTCATATTGGCCAGGATGTCATAGCGTTAACTGTGCGGCCATATTTTTTTTGAAGGGTATGTGAATGGAACCTCTCATCTGCACATGTGGTTGAGACCTCAGCTCGAAGACATGGGAAGCATTGGATCGAATGTGGTTCCAGCAGAAGGGCGCTCCAGCACACATCGTTACTGAGATGCTCGAGTTTACTGATGAAAAATTTCGTGGCTACTGGATAGGATGTGGTTAGGAACACGCCCATCCCTGTTTAGGTACAAGACTAATGAAGAATTGCACAAAATGTATTGAGGAAGCCTTTCGAAGCATAAAATCCTTACGTGTTCTGCAAGATGTCGAGGAAGAGATGGAGACGCTTAGATCTCTGTGTAAGGCACGCTGGTGCATATACGGATTTGCTGAGTACATAATCTTTGTACGGAAATAATCGAGTGTACACCGCAAACTCGCTTTTGATCGGCTGGGCGCCTATAGCGCATTCACCTGCATCAGACAAAGGAAGACCAAACCCTTTTACCAGTGAGTGATAACGGTTGTGCCCCGCAGTCGTCAACCTAAACCAGACAGTCGGAAGAGTACGCACATAGTGTTCATCGGCTCACTGACCTCGGAACTATTTGTGGCTACCGGGGAAACGAGAGCTCGAACGTGCAACCGCAGCGCCTGACCACCGAGCCGGCGCGTCAGGTTATGGGAAGGTGTCGTGGAGATTCAGGACAAAGCCGCTGTACGTCAGTCGGTGAATCACGCCTCGCCCCTTCGTCTAGCTCTGTTTGCAGATAATATACCATCTACACTGCTTTAACGAGCCTCGTCTTTTTAATTGTTCATTCTAGTGTTGCCAGTGCTGTTGCATCTACGCAAAACAATGATTCTAGTCATTAATTCATAATCATGTAGTGGCCCATCGGCAAAACGCAACAATACAGAATGTGGTGGCCGCAAACACATCATTCAAAAGTACGAGGGGGAAAAAAACCTAAGGAAAACAGCAAAAGCCTGTAGGATAAAATCTGGAGATGTTTTCGTGCTTTCGAAACACCTCGCCTTTAACGTTTAAAAATTACCATGCCCTGTATTTGCTGCTCTTTAGACTCGCAGAAATGAAGTCTTGATATTACTACCTACACATTTACTCACGACGGGTATCAAGTCTAGATTTAAAAACGCCGACGCCCTAGGCCCCAGACTATCCGACGTACCCCTCCCGCCCTTCATCTCATCCTTATGCGGTGTCTCATGTTGGTAACTGACTCTCTGTTGTAAGGTAACGGAAAGGAAACGGGAACAGATTACCAGTGAGCCTCATCTTTTAGAATAGTTAAAATAACCGGCTTTTACTACGGGTGTCTAAACAACACTAAATCTGTATTAAAGTAACGGTTTATCCACAGTAGAGTGATTCGAAATGAGAAATAGAACTCATTGTTAGATAACAAAAATGAAAACTGCTTACAGTCCGAACGAAAGAACGGAGTATAATTATTGAGAATAAAGTAGTGTGATGGTGTCTGTTGTTCTGAATTTTCAGGCACGAAGGTGTGGTAGCTGATTATGAATCGCACAGAATTACATTGCTCCCACCATCCCACAATTGCATCGGTTAAAGTGTGTGAGGCGCAAAAACTTACCGAATCACTGTGCTGATTGCGTGACGCTACTGCTTCGTTCCTCTAAACTCGTACAACGCAAATTCCAAAATTAAGCCAGATGGGCTTAAAAACAATATTTCTGTCATTGCTTGGATTACGAGCAGTGTCTTCAGTGTATTCGTCGGAATGTTGCCCTACCAGTTCACAGCCTGTAGCTTTTGTGCGCATGAGAGAGAGAGAGAGAGAGAGAGAGAGAGAGTGAGAGGGGGGGGGGAGTGGGGGTTCATGTGTTACAGAAAATGTACACTACTGGCCATTAAAATTGCTACACCAAGAAGATAACGTGTTACAGATGCGAAATTTAACCGACAGGAAGAAGATGCTGTGATATGCAAATGATTAGCTTTTCAGAGCATTCACACAAGGTCGGCGCCGGTGGCGACACCTACAACGTGCTGACATGAGGAAAGTTTCCAACCGATTTCTCATACACAAACAGCAGTTGACCGGCGTTGCCTGGTGAAACGTTGTTGTGATACCTCGTGTAAGGAGGAGAAATGCGTACCATCACGTTTCCGGCTTTGATAAAGGTCGGACTGTAGCCTATCGCGATTGCGGTTTATCGTATCGCGACATTGCTGCTCGCGTTGGTCGAGATCCAATGACTGTTAGCAGAATGGAGTCGGTGGGTTCAGGAGGGTAATACGGAACGCCGTGCTGGATCCCAACGGCCTCATATCACTAGTAGTCGAGATGACTGGCATCTTATCCGCATGGCTGTAACGGGTCGTGCAGCCACGTCTCGATCCCTGAGTCAACAGATGGGGACGTTTGCAAGACGACAACCATCTGCACGAACAATTCGACGATGTTTGCAGCAGCATGGACTATCAGCTCGGAGACCATGGCTGCGGTTACCCTTGACGCTGCATCACAGACAGGAGCGCCTGCGATGGTGTTCTCAACGACGAACCTGGGTGCACGAATGACAAAACGTCATTTTTTCGGATGAACCCAGGTTCTGTTTACAGCATCATGATGGTCGCATCCGTGTTTGGCGACATCGCGGTGAACGCACATTGGAAGCGTGTATTCGTCATCGCTATACTGGCGTAGCACCCGGCATGATGGTTTGGGGTGTCATTGGTTACACGTCTCGGTCACCTCTTGTTCGCTTTGAACAGTGGACGTTACATTTCAGATGTGTTACGACCCGTGGCTCTACCCTTCATTCAATCCCTGCGAAACCCTACATTTCAGCAGGATAATGCACGACCGCATATTGCGGGTCCTGGTACGGGCCTTTCTGGATACAGAACATGTTCAACTGCTGCCCTGGCCAGCACATTCTCCAGATCTCTCACCAATTGAAAACGTGTGGTTGTTCTGGGTACTGATTCCTCAGGATCTATGCACCCAAATTGCGTGAAAATGTAATCACATGTCAGTTCTAGTATAATGTATTTATCCAATGAATACCCGTTTATCATCTGCGTTCATCTTGGTGTAGCCATTTTAATGGCCAGTAGTATATTAAAATGTTCCCGGTAACAAGTAAGTCTAGTGGGATTATGTGAAGTGATGTCGACTAATTCAAACTCTTTTGATGTGAATACTTTCGTGTATGATCTTAGATATGGCTACCAATACAAAAGAGTGCAGTGAATGTTTCTTGTTGAATCGTCTTTCAAACTCCGACACATTTCCTTTGTATCTGACTTTCATTTTCAGGAGAACATCTTTCAAACCGTGGCCCTTACACGAGCAAAATCGCCAAATGTAGCCGTTAAAGGTTCTGGTTAGGGCTCCGTTTTATTTGGAAATAGACTTTCGGGAATGTTATCGATACAGCTTCATGGCTAACTCCTACTAAAAACAGTGTCGTACATTGTTGAAATTGAGAGGTTTAGAATATATAGTACGCTGCTATTGCGCGCCTTCCTTGGAAGTAACTGAAAATTTACTTAGTCAGTATGAACCATAAAACTGTATTTGCGAAGAGCTTGCTTGCTTGGATATCCTTCAAGGCAATGCCCAGGTGCAAATTGCTATCCGCACATTATAAACTTCGAAAGAACATGATGTTGCAAAATTATACTTATCACCATCTATCCAGCATCAAGCTTGCTGGATTCGGACATTTATAGGAGCAGTTCAGCGAACAGTGAACTACGACGTATGGAAAGAAATCCAAGTTATATAATTGCTCTACACAGTGCATGTCAGTAGGTTAACAAAATGGACCTTCAGGTTCAAAATGGTTCAAATGGCTCTGAGCACTATGGGACTTAACATCTATGGTCATCAGTCCCCTAGAACTTAGAACTACTTAAACCTAACTAACCTAAGGACATCACACAACACCCAGCCATCAGGAGGCAGAGAAAATCCCTGACCCCGCCGGGAATCGAAGGACCTTCAGGCATCGCTGGAAAAAGAAATTAACAAGAAGCTGGTGCGTAGAAGTGGACATTGGGTTTTAGAGTAGAAAATGAGCTGAAAGAAATTTTTCTGGAGGAAAGTGTTGGAATTAAAAGAATTCAAGGTAGAAGTGGTAAGAGAACTGCTGTGAAGTCTGGAGAAAGAAAGACATGCTGAAGAGAGAAAAGAACGTTGGAGAAAAAGTAAACAGGAAATAAAATGACCACATGCTTTACAGCACGTATAAATGTAGGATGGGAAAAAACCATGGCAGTAGGTCGGCGAAGTCATGGACGCTCCGTGAAAATATAGTAGCAATATGTGTTGGTGGTAATCTTTTTTTCGAAAATTAAATGCTAAATTGTGTTCATTTCTACAGTCACAAACATATTTTGAAGTAGACGAATAAGCTTATTTAACAAATGAAACGGTGATGACGTGTCTGATCTTCCTTTAAACTTCACTATATACTGTCTGCTGTATGTGTAAATTGTCGTTAAATGACCTTAAGGCTATTTTAATTCCAGAAAAAAATAGGAGTTTGAGACGTTTACAATAATTTGAAGAAAAGTAAGATGGCCGCGGTACCGAGCGGTTCTAGGCACTTCAGTCCGGAACAGCGCGACTGCTACGGTCGCAGGTTCGAATCCTGCCTCGGGCATGGATACGTGTGATGTTCTTAGGTTAGTTAGGTTTAAGTAGTTCTAAGTTCTAGGGGACTGATGACCTCAGAAGTTAAGTCCCATAGTGCTCAGAGCCATTTGAACCATTTTGAAGAAAAGTAAAAGCTTCGGATGTAGATCCTAGCTGGATAAAGATAGCCTGTTAAGAGTATAGATGATGTAGGGAGTCTGAAACATAAAGTGTCCTTAATCTTTTTGACACGCTGGGGAAACTAGGCCAGGTGACAATGCCGTTCAGCCGTTTCCTGCCGCAAAATAATTTACATACAGCATAGCGCGTGAGAACCCTTGTTTCTTCACTTCCCTTCAGTGACTGACGTCATAGGCTGCACACATGCATAATTAACATTTTCAGTGCGGTTGCGGACAGTTGCTTGTATTTCAGCTTACCGAGGTATGTTCGTCGTTTGGTATGTACTTTTGACTTCGGTATTGCGACCGTCTTAAAAAAAAATTCGCTTCACTAGGTTTTAAATAGGAAAAATTACATCTGTAGAAAAGGAGGGGGCGGGGGACGGAAGGATTCCTTGTGGCTTTGACTTGTCTAAGAAGCATTATCACCCATCCAGTTTTCGGTGGGATTGTCCCGGAATATTAAATTGTTGGCCAGGATCTCTGGTAAAGGGACTCAGTACACATTTTCATCCCGCCTTATGCTGAATTCGTGAATTATGTGAACAGAGAGAGAGAAAGATGTGTGAATTTCCTCGCCCAATTATACATGATTTAAGCCGGCCGGGGTGGCCGAGCGGTTCTAGGCGCTACAGTCTGGAACCGCGCGACCGCTACGGTCGCAGGTTCGAATCCTGCCTTGGGCATGGATGTGTGTGATGCCCTTAGGTTAGTTAGGTTAAGTAGTTCTAAGTTCTAGGGGACTGATGACCTCAGAAGTTAAGTCCCATAGTGCTCAGAGCCATTTGAACCATTTTTTGATTTAAAATACACGTTTGCCTGTTAAATTGGCGAATACTGGATAGTTAAGTCAGAGCATTTCACGTTAAGTTTGAGCAATTTAGAATCAAAAAGGATGGGCGTTCGGAAAAGACAGCTCGTAAAGTTCGTCTGTTCCAAAAAACAAAGTTAAAAGATATACGGCTTTCAACAAAGACTGGTTAGTAACCAACATTTTCCCACGTGGTTGAGGAAAGAAATATACTTCACAGCAAAATGTGTGATTTGCCCCGTCACGTTTTTCGATAAAATTTGAAGAAGATACGAAAACCCTTTCTGGCAGAACATCATTGTCGTAACAGTAAAACAATTACAGCTGCTGAAGTACATCTGTTTATCACAGTGTGAAACATGGCCTTGACTGCAAGTAATTGGATTGCCAAATGAAATTGCATCATTACTTGTTTCCAGACAATAATATTGCATCTAAAATTTCCTGTATAAGAACTAAGGCGGTGGCTATCTCGGAAAATGTTGGCCCATACAGCCAAGATGTAGTCATAGGCAAACTTCATAAACCCCTTTCTTTTCATGTGTCTCAGGTGCTTCAAACTGAAGAAATATAAAAACGTTTCCTTATGCAGTTTAGTACTTTGTTGTTAACCAAGGGCTACGTAAGATACTGATACATTTTTATGAAGACTCCAAATAAACCAATAAAGACATTTTCCGTATATTAAAAAACATTGCAGAATTTAACGGCTTTCACGCGAATCAGGTAAGTACGTACAGTGCTGAGAGTGCACCAATGAACTATGAAAAGATTGATTTAGCAGTTTGTGTCATCAAATGGGAAGTATGATGCTGAAGAAACGGAAACATTCACTTCCTGAATGCTATCTGTGTTTTGTGCAATATACTCGTATTTCGCCTCCGTATGAAACTGCTGTTATAAAACTAGAAAACAGCTCAGTTACTTCTGTTGAGTTGGGCAGAATAATAAGGGGCCTTACGAGCAAGTTGTAGAGCAGGAAACAAGATAAACTCTTAGGAAAGTAAGTTCATAAAATGCTGGAGGAAATACCAAAAGCACAAACGTTGAGTTTTGGAAATGATGCACAATATTTCTTGTCACTTTGCACTGATTACTTGTCCCAAAATTATGATTTTTCTGTGAACAGTGTATTCAGCCTGCTTACAAGATTTTCAGTTGTTAAAGATTACCAACAAACTGAATCTCAACGTGAATGAAGATCAGTTATACAACGAAATCCGTGATTTCCGAAATGCATCTGCTGGACGTGATAAAAGTAAAGCAGAAGATCAGATCGTTTAAGCAGCATACCAAAATTGACACCTTCCAACCCTAACAGCTTAGGCTAGTATGCTGACAAGATCTTCAGTATGATGAAGAACCAATGGTCAGAAGAAAGAAAGCGAATGTCCGTGGTCTTAGTGCAAAGAGAACTTCTAATAAAAGTGAACTTTTCTAAAAGCTATGATGAATTCTAGAATTTTCTGAAAAATTGGGAGAGACTGTTGGACACTTTCTTCGAGATTTTTGCCTCGTTTTTTATTTTAACTTTGAATTGAACTTTGTCTTACCTGTAGATATTCATTTAAAAATTCGTTTCATTTTCAAATTTCAGATCTATACATTACAAATACGAAAGAAAAGAATATCTTTTTATTTTTCTATCAACAGAATATTAAAATTAAATTTGATGTATTTAGAAATTATAGGATCAACAAATTGGTTATGTTAGATGTATTTGTAGCAAACTATTAGCATTTTCTTCATTCCCCATGATCGACAAGTTGCCCAGCTCAGGGTCGTTAAGTGGTATTCCTAAGTCCGAGGCCTACAAAGATGGACCCGTGCAAAATGTTTGGCGCTCTTGTTCAGAATACGAGTCTTAATTTGAGTCGAATAAGCTGACAGACGCCGATTACGAAATTAAGAGGCGAGGGAGGAAAGAGATCACCCTCAGTTTAGTAAGAAT
This sequence comes from Schistocerca nitens, assembly GCF_023898315.1. Lineage (NCBI taxonomy): Eukaryota > Metazoa > Arthropoda > Insecta > Orthoptera > Acrididae > Schistocerca > Schistocerca nitens. The sequence continues at coordinate 693,419,449 of NC_064617.1, forward strand.
TACCCTGATCACATTATCTGATGTTTCCGAATGCTATAGATTTTGTGTCTTTGTGTTTATGTTCAATCTTTTTTTAATTTAACCAAAGAAAACACTCAAAATACGTCCTGTTGTGTTAGAACTTTTTTTCCGCTTATGCCTAATTCTCTTTGAATAATATAAAGCAGCGACACAAAACATATTCGAAACTTCAGGCTTGTGGAACGTTAATCGTGTTAGAAGGCTCTTGTAATTCGATTGTTAGATAACTTCTACCGGTAGTGACTTCAAGTTGAAATTAAACAAGTCCTCCGAAACGTCTCATCGCGATAGAAAACATCGATTATAGCAGCTACGATTTGCGCCTAAGTAGTGAGGCTGCTCTTCGAGACATTGTCAAATTCGTTGTAGGCTATTACAGCACAGAAGTATCCGTCTGTTTAATTTGAAGTTTAAGCAGTAACAATATTTTCGCGGCATCTGTCAGTGCTAGGATAATGTGGAAGAAATTGTTGGAACTGGTTAGAAACTAGGAGTCTGCTCGAATATTGCCCACTCGATGACTGTTCGTATCGAACTGGAAGCATCTATTTTGTCTGTAAACAAGAGATGCATTGTTCGCCCACGTTTTGATGATAAATGCTCCCGCAATGAGACTGGATAGGACATGTATTAAAAATGCCAAGTAATAACTTCTACGATACTAGGAGCAGGCGTAATAGGCGAAAATTGTAAGGGAAGACATAAACTGTAATACATGGGAAAATTAACTAAAGCCTCTTACACACCTTCCGACGGAAATCGTGCGACATTGTATACAGACCGTTCCGATCCATTGTGTCGCGACAGTCCCTTTACAAAGTCGCGCGTCCACACCTTCGGAGTCTGTCACACTACACAAATCAGCAAATGTTAAAATAAATAGGTATAACTGAAACTAAGCGGCAAAGATTAGATAAACAACAACAAAGACGCAGCAAAATTATGTGACATGGGGTTTTAATATGCGAATGAGGGGATATTAATATACTGAATATGATACGTTTAATCAGAATTAGAAAGAATGCGTACATTTGTGTAAATATATAATTAATATTTCTCATTATAGCACAGGCTTATAGGCAGTGTACCGCGCTGTATAAATTGTGGAATAAAATAAAACGTACATACTTCATTGAGAGTAACCTCATCGCCTTCTGTATACCGACTTTCTGGATTCCATGCCTTCTGGTAAAAATTGTCAAGAGGTAGTTACCAAACCAGTTTGACTTTTTTGGAGAACCACTTTTTGTTTTACTCGGACAGATTTTTATATTCTCTCCAGAATTCTGATTTTAAATTGGGTATTTTTCGTGTTGTGACATGTGGTTCCGTTTTTGTAGTCTTGGCGTGTCACATGCCAAAGACATGAAATGGACTGAAAATCGTAAATTATTTTCAAGCTTTCTTCTCTGCAGGGAAGTCGGAACTGACTCGGGAAAAAAAAAAACAGACTACAAAGAAACGCGTAACATTGTCGCATGTTCCCTATTTTGATTGGGAACGTGAGACTTGTTACTTTCGTATCCCGATAGTTGTGGAACACCAGAAAAATGTCATGTAACACCCCTGAAACTTGTACCGCGACTCGTATTCCTCGAGGCTGAAGGAGGTCGTAAATACTACTCTGAGATGAAGTGATTGGGACAAGAGGTTTGGAAATGTGACGGGCTGCATCAGACCAGTCACAAGATCGATGAAAGGAGAAAAAAGGCACGGAGATAAGGAAGAGAGCTGCAGTCGTTCGTTGGATGTGCTTAAACTTGCTGAAAGGGTTCTTTTTTTCGCGTACATTCCTCCAGCTGTCATGTTTATATAAACACAAAATGAACCATTTAACGAGCTATAATAGCTGTTGCTGCCGCACAACAAATTGTTGCCAGAAACGTTGCGAAGTGACACGTCCGCCGTTGTGTCGCGCTTGCCTGTATTTGTGGCGTTGGTTTGCAGACGCTGGAGGAAGGCAGTGTTTTCCTAGCCAGCGTGTGCGTTTGCTGAAAGGCACTCGCCAGAGTCCTTGGGACGCAGCTGATGCGTGAAAGCTTACAAAGGCGGCACTAGGCGGCCCGGACAGCTGGCTGGTCGGTTCGCGTTTCAGCAGCTGCCCCGCTGCGGGCCCTGTGCTCGGGTACCAGCGACAGCGGCCTCTCCTGTTCGGCGGGCCTACTCACCACTCTCCTCCCCCACACCGACAGCAGGGCGACGGTGTTGAATGCGACATCCGCTTTATGCAGGTAGTATCGCTTATATTTATTTGTAACACAGATTTTACAAAAGGAAGCTTACGGAATGCAATACATTGCAGCAGTAACATTGTCATTCTTAAGGTTTACTAAAAACTCAGATTCGAAACATCGAGTTACAAGACTGATTTGCTACAATTATCTTGTAACCTACATATCTTTTTACTGGCGATTAACATTTATTTTTAGGAGCACGAAATTGCTAAAAATAACAGAAATATTTCAGAAAAACTTCCTACGTCTACACAATTAATTTTGAAGGACATGATCTTTCCGGCGTTAGCAGTAAGGTTATTATTATTTTCAATTTAGACACGTACCATAGACCACTGTCAAGTGCTTAAAAACGAACACGATAAGTGTCATAACTCAATTTCCCAGAAACTTCACTCAGTGGAAGAGGGGGTCAAAATAAGTGAACATGTGTACCGGCTTATCCGTAGATATTCGATCGTTTCTGAGAAAACGACGGTCAAATTTTACGAGTTACTGGACGTGCGTTTTAGCAATTAATTAGTTCAGTAAAAGTGGTGGCACAGTGGCTAGCGTCGCGGTTTACAATTTTGCGCCCCGTATTCGAAATCTGATTATTATTTTGAATTTGGTTTTACATTTATCTGCTCGTGTCCGTAGAAGATTAATTCACGAATGTTTGCCAGTGTGTTTTCGTTATTCGTCTCATAATTGTATGTGTGGTGAATGAATTTAAAAAATGGAAAGAAATTGTTTGTTTTCCGGTGAAATTCCTGTAGTGTTTCTTGATTCGTAATCAATTGCAAGTGATCCGTTATGCGTGGCTAGCCGCGAAATTATTGCCAACGCATGAAATCTTCAACAATGTTAACGACGTTTCTTTCCCGAGCGAGATTTATACGGAGAATCGTCGCTGTGGCAAACCTGCCTTCGCGCGACGCATGTGGTTTTCTAAATTTCTATGTTTCGAATGTGTGTACGATCTGTATCATTCAAGGGAATGCATCAAATCTTCCTGATGAATAAACATCGAAATAAAATGTAAGAACTAAGAATTGATATATGAATGAAATATAAGACTATGAGAATTTAAAAAGATTTTAATCCCTGAAAATACCACACTGCACACACATTATACACACATCAAAAAAAGTTTTGCATCACCTCGGTTTAGAGAGTTAAGAAACCTGTACAGAAAAATGTAATCGAGATCTACAGAAACACATTTCCGCTCTTTTTATTGCTCATGAAAACCACGCATTGCCTGTTGTACCACCACACAGCGAGACTTCAGAGGTTGTGCTCCAGATTGCTGTACACACCAGTACCTCTAATACCCAGTAGCACGTCCTCTTGCATTGATGCACGCCTGTATTCGTCGTGGCATACTATCCACAAGTTCATCGAGGCACTGTTGGTCCAGATTGTCCCACTCCTCAACGGCGATTCGGCGTAGATACCTCAGAGTGATTGGTGCGTCACGTCGTCCATAAACATCCCTTTTAAATCAGTTCCAAGCATGTCCGATAGGGTTCATGTCTGGAGAACATGCTGGCCATTCTAGTCGAGCGATGTCGTTATCCCGAAGGAAGTCATTCACGAGATGTGCACGTTGGGGACGCAAATTGTCGTGCGTGAAGAAGATTGCCTCGCCAATATGCTGCCTATATGGTTGCACTATCGGTCGGAGGATGGCATTCACGTATTGTACAGCCGTTACGGCGCTTTCCATGACCACCAGCGGCGTACCTCGACCCCAAAAAAGCAGGGAACCTGTTGTCTAAGGCGTTCAGCCTGACCAGGTTGCTTCCAAACACGTCTCCGACGATTGTCTGATTGAAGGCATATGCGATACTCATCGGTGAAGAGAACGTGATGCCAATCCTGAGCAGTGCATTCGGCATGTTGTTGGGCCCATCTGTACCGCGCTGCATGGTGTCGTGGTTGCAAAGATGGACCTCGCCATGAACGTCGGGGGTGAATTTGCGCATCATGCAGCCTACTGCTCACAGTCTTGAGTCGTAATACGACGTCCTGTGGCTGCACGAAAAGCATGGTGGCGTTGCTGTCAGGGCTCCTCCAAGCCATAATCCGTAGGTAGCGGTCATCCACTGCGGTAGTAGCCCTTGGGCGGCCTGAGCGAGGCATGTCATCTACAGTTCCTGTCTCTCTTGTGTCCTCCATGTCCGAACAACATCGCGTTGGTTCACTCCGAGACGCCTGGACACTTCCCTTGTTGAGATCCCTTCCTGGCACAAAGTAACAATGCGGACGCGATCGAACCGCGGTGTTGACCTTCTAGGCATGGTTGAACTACAGACAACACGAGCCGTGTACCTCCTTCCTGGTGGAATGACTGGAACTCATTGGCTATCGGACCCCTCTCCGTCTAATAGGTGCTGCTCATGCATGGTTGTTTACATCTTTGGGCGGGTTTAGTGAAATCTCTGAACAGTCAAAGGGAATGTGTCTGTGATAAAATATCCACAGTCAACGTCTATCTTCAGGATTTTTGGGAGCTGGGATGATACAAAACTTTTTTTGATGTGTGTATAAGAAATGTACGATACTGGATGGATAAAATTACCCATGTGTAATTTTACAGTTAACGTAACGGCTTTGTACCGTCTAAGGGAATAAGAAACATTCGTGTAGCAGCCTACTACGGACGTGGGTAGATATGACAAAAATAAAATAAATGAAAACAATAATCGTGTTTCGAACACAGCATGCTAAAGCTCAAATGGTTCAAATGGCTCTAAACACTATGGGAGTTAACATCTGAGGTCATCAGTCCCCTAGACTTAAAACTACTTAAACCTAACTAACCTAAGGTCATCACACACATCCATGCCCAAGGTAGGATTCGAACCTGCGACCGTAGCAGTGGCGCGGTTCCTTACTGAAGCGCGTAGAACCGCTCGGTCACAACGGCCGGCGATGTAAAAGCGAGACGTCGCGACGCTAGCCACTCTGCCATCAGTTGGGCTGCGCTTGTCGCGCGTTAAACGGCATCTTAATTGTGTCGAAAACCTTGGCGATCGTTTTCTGAGAAACAGTGGAATATCTACGCATAAGCCGAGACACGTGTACGCCAATTTTGGCTCCTCTTCCATTGTACGAAGTTTCTGGATAATCGGGTTGTGCCACTTGCCGTGTTCTCCTTCTTAGCATAAATCAGAAATAGCCGGTCATTATACAAACGTAGAAATATTCGTGGCCGTTGTCAAGAGAGTCTGGGTTGCATCGTAATCTGACATTTAAATAAAAATCCTATCAGACAGCCTTTCTTGACAACGGCCTCGAATATCTCGTGTTCTGTAATGTCCCAGATATTTTTGACTTACGCTACGGCACTGTTTTAAGCACTTGACAACGGCGTAACTGCGGAAACTGAAATGGCTTATTGAAAAATAAAATGTGTCAGTCAACAACGGAAAGGTGATGTCCTCCAAAAAATTCATTTTGACTGAAGTGTCAAAGTACCGAAGTTATTCCTACACAATAATGTGAAGTTTTGTTCGCCACACTTTGATACAAACCAGTTTATGAACGTCATCACAACTGAAGCTGAAAATTGTCACACAGCCGTGATAATAAAACAATAAAAGCAACTAAACAGAACGCACAGAAGAAACCGATCCCACAATTGTCACTACGTTAGAGCTCACTAACATCAAGTTCTTAAACACAGGTATATTTTGAAGATGATGTAAGGATCTTGATTTATTGTTAAGCCAGTTCAGGGCGCCGTTGAAATGAAAACATGGGGCAAGATGGTAAGACGTAAATGAATTCGAAAACATTTCTTCGAACCATGAAAGCAGCATATACGCCGGAAAAGCCTCAGATCACATATCAATCCGAAAATAAAGGAAGTAGGTTACAGTACGCTTGTTCGCCCACTGCTTGAATACTGCTCAGCAGTGTGGGATCCGTACCAGACAGGGTTGATAGAAGAGATAGACAAGATCCAACGGAGAGCAGCGCGCTTCGTCACAGGATCATTTAGTAATCGCGAAAGCGTTACGGAGATGATAGATAAACTCCAGTGGAAGACTCTGCAGGAGAGACGCTCAGTAGCTCGGTACGGGCTTTTGTTGAAGTTTCAAGAACATACCTTCACCGAAGTGTCAAGCAGTATAGTGCTCCCTCCTACGTATATCTCGCGAAGATACCATGAGGATAAAATCAGAGAGATTAGAGCCCACACAGAAGCATACCGACAATCCTTCTTTCCACGAACAATACGAGACTGGAATAGAAGGGAGAACCGATAGAGGTACTCAAGGTACCCTCCGCCACACACCGTCAGGTGGTTTGCGGAGTATGGATGTAGTTGTAGATGTAGATTCTTACAGCAGACGTTACGTTAAGAGGCGGTCGGCTCTCTCGCTCCAACTGTCGGACTGTAAAAACTTCCTCCCCCCCCCCCCCCCCCACACACACACACACACACCACGATGGGGCTGTAACGAGCGCCTAGAGGAACCTCGACCTCCCTCGTGCTGTGCTCTGAGTACTTGTCGCCAGTGAGTCATATAAGTAAGTAGCAGAGTGGAGCTTCATCTTTGCAGGAATCCAAGGTCCCGTGTTTCTCTGAAGACTTATCGCTAACTGTAGAGATCTACGCGATATCCGTCACTATATGTACGGATATCGACAATAATAATTACTTTGTGGGTAAAAATTAAAGAACAGTGCCAATATTATTGTGCGATTTACCGAACTATTAAACGTCCATCCTGCCACCCGACATTTTGAGTCATTCCTGTTTCTTTGGGGGTAACAGAACTCAATTACGCAATTACCGAAATCCTCCACAGTGTGGTACGTACGTAAACAAGCTGCTATAGGACAAGTTGTTCTTTGGAATCTTCTCAGTCTGCCCAATTTGTGTATCACATACTGCACAGGTAATCTTCAGTGTAAAATCGGTGATCTATGGATATTTCTATTACGAGTATTTTAAAGTACCCGATGCAACGCTTGTTGCAGTTCTAAGTGCAGCATGCTGGTAAGATTGAACAGTTCTGTTAATTAACGTACATCTGATAAAAGACTGTGTGACTGACAGTAGTACGCAACATGTAACAACACCACCACAACTTTGATTTCCAGTGTCGCAGGAATGTCCGCAGAAAATTTCACAAAACCTGTTTCAGTACTCATGAACGAACGTTATAATTTGTGGAAGGTATCGAGAATATGGAAGGGTGTTACATTAAAATGTAAACATGATCAACGATATGCATTCTTAGTCTACGAAATGTAAATTACCAAGACCGCTTGGAGAACAGACGCGAAATTTCTAATTAGCAAAAATTATGATGAAAGGAATAATGTTATTCAGTCAGCAGTTGTGGCCACCTAAGCCGCAACCTAGTGCCCACGTTAAGGAGATAAGTGACGGACTGCAATGTAAGGATTCGTGGTTCGATTACCCTGCCGCTCTTAGGACTTTTAAGAACCGTAAAAATAACTTTAACATGTGGCAATGCTTTCTTTGTGTGGAAGATTCGTGTCAACACGGCATCTGTCATTCATTCCGTCGAGGTATATGACATATCATATGGAGTAATCACGTACGTAAGAAGCATCTTTTTCGTTAGAAACAAAACGCTATGTAACTACATAGACTTAACGGCTTATTAATTCATTATAGTCTTGTCAGATACGCAGTCGGATCATGTAGTCATCCTTACACAATACACTTTCTTATCAAAAGTATCTGGACACCTGTTAGCGGACATTATAATGAGATGTGCACCATTCGCTTTTATGACAGCTTGAACTGTGCTGGAGACACTTTCAGTGAGGTGTCTGAATGTCCGTGAAGGAATAGCAAGTCATTTTTCCTCAAGGTCCGAAACCAGAGGAGATTGTGATGTTGGACGCTGGGGTCTGAAGTGAAGTCTGCTTTCTAACTCATTCCAATGTGTTCCATTGGGTTCAGATCGGGACTCTAGGCTGGCAATTCCATTATATTCTTCCCATTTTTAGCACTTTCTTAAGCGCAAGAAGAGGACCACACGCTAACCACGAAAAACACTCCCCAACCGTAACACCACCTTCTCAATGCTTCACTGTAGGTACTACAAATGATGGCAGGTAACGTACTCCAGGCAGTCGCCGAACACCAGTCCTTCCATCTGAGATTGCCAGAGGGTATAGCGTGATTCGTCATTCCAAATCAAAACAAATGACTATAAATGAAGTTTTTAAAAGAACATATTCATGAACTTTTTTATGTTAAAACTCTTTAGACGATTTTAATTTGCAGTTAAAATCAGATGTCTGATGACAAGATTAATGAATCTAAAATGTAATGGTCATGATGGAGGTGGAATGATGAGTATTACTATGGGACTGTATGGAACCGCAGGTAGTGACCAAAAGTCAGTGAGCTGAATGGGAAAAAGTGGAAGGCTGGAGGTGTAGCGTTGCGACTATGGTTGGAAAGAGGGGCAGATTTCTTCATCGGAAGTAGGTCGATGTTCCGATGGCAGAGAATGGATAAGGCTTGAAGGTACATGGAAGGTGAAATTTAGATGTAGTTGTGAAGCATGGTATCTGGGTGGTGTTCCCGGTTCCGGGACTAGGTTTTCCGATTAATGCATTGGATCCAGACGTACACCAGGAGAAGGATAAGAAATTATGGGACTGGATGAATTGGTGTAGGACGCAAGTTGGAGAAGATGGTGGACGCGGAAGGCGAGGCGGAGTGGTGTAAGTTAGGACGAGGTGAACGGTGCACTTACTGGTGAGGATAATGGTAGGATAAAGGTTCTGGGTGCAGACTGTTTGTAGTTTTAGTAGGTTTCGGGCTTTCTATTGATTGGCAATGAGGTGTGATTTCCATGTTACTTTTTTTGACTAGGGATGGGCCTAATGGTTTGGTTGAGGATGGGCGTTGGGGGAGGGGAGTAGACGTCTGGACGACGGAGCACCACGGTGGTGCGACGAAGATTTGTCACTTGGCTTTTCTGTGGATTTACTAGAAGTTCCCACGTATTAATCCAGAATACGGGAGAGGGGGGGGGAGGGGCGGGGGCGGGCAGGGCCTTGAAACACAGCGGTCCTTTTACACACCACAGATAACCAAAGCGAGAGAAATTTCACTGCTGCCCCACAACGCAAGGTGAAGGCAAAGCACTCTAGCTGTGAAAGCAGGTGGAAACAATGAATGACCATGGGGTAAGTACCTCTGCCGAGCGAGTCAAAGACCGTTGTTCTCCCCACACTCTCTCTCATAAAAAAGCTGCAACAAGATTCCATATTTTACCTTGTGTGGGCAGTGGTCCGGCTGCAGATCCAAGAATAATATAATAATAATAGTCCTGCATCAGCTTTGAAAACTGCAGCGTGGGTGAGCTCTGAACTCCCAGCTCTGCTGTCTTAACATGATTCAAGACTACAGCACTACAGTACCAGATAGTTTTCGCGTGTGATGCCGTAATGAAAGGTGCGTAATGCAGAACTAATGATTAATGTGTTCCAGTGTATTATCCAATACACTGATGAACAATGAATTAAATACACTTTCCTAGTAAGACGTAGCATTCACTTCCGACCTGAAGGCGGAGATTGATCTCTGACTAACAACCGACCGCTTACGGTCATTGATCAGAAGAGGGCCAAGACACGGACGTTCCTCGCGGCAGCGTGCCAGATATGTTGTGTAACACTTACGTCAGGTGACTTCGGGATCATCTACGAGCTCCATGTCCGTGGAACCACTTGGACACCATCCAAGAGCGCTGAGGCGTTAGTGTCTTGCCGAATGCTGCTGTTTGAGTCCATCTGAACAACTCTGATACACGAGTACCGCCGCAGTTTAAGCTAAGCCTCGTTCGCAAGATGATTTAATCGCTACATGTGCTCTCGCTAGTTTCGTACCCGCAATCAGCGTGAAATTCATCACCCAAGGTGTCCTTATGCGTTATAAGAGCGTGTTGTGGTTGTGTCTGCTCCCATGCTGCAGTGTTTAGAGGTACGGTTTGGTTGTCTTGGGTATTGGCATTTTCAGTTCTGTGTATAATAAAGTACTGTGTTTAATAATAATAATGTGAAACACGGATTGCAGGAGCTTCGAAGTTGCTTGTTCAAATGAAACGCAGCATAACTTGGAAACAGGTTGAGATGGATTTGCGTTCACTGACATCGGCAGTTTCTGTCATACACGAAACCGATTCACATTTAAAAGAGTGAAAATCACCTCCGATCCCTGTTAGGTTCGTTTTAAGACCACCGTTCTTACGCTGTGTAACATGGTTGCCACTCGTTGGATAGCTAGCATTGATGCGCCGAACAGTCGCGCAACGCCATTGACAATGTTGTCGTAGGACTGTCGAAACACGCTTATTCCTTTGTACTGTTAAAAGACACGTCTCCTCGTTGAACCATTTTGCTGCGCTGATTCCATACAACCAGCTGGCACATACATACCACTTTCTGCCAAGAATTACGTGAGCTATGGAGGGAGCTCCTCGTATCAATTCTACACTACCTACCTGCAGCGTTCCAAGGCAACCGTGCTCTTTTGCCGGAGTGACTAATATTTCGTCCAGTGAGCTTGTGACACTGTCACTCAACCATTTTCATACTATTAAGGACTTCAGAAAGAGCAGATTTCAAGAATGTGCCACAAGCGTACACCGTGGATAAACGTTGGCCGAGTGAGTACGTTTGCTGGTGCAAGCTTTTTCACGGCGCTACACGAACGCTGCGCCCACGTGGTAAGGACGGGTCTCGCGCGTGGGAACGCCGCGGCGCCTGCGGAGATTGCGGGTATCGGCGCGGAGCGGCAGTCTCTTTATCTTTTCCTGCGCACTCGCGAGGGAGTCTCAGGGCGCCGCTCTGTCTCTCCCGGCTGCACGCGGTCGACTACTGTATCCGCCACGTCACACATCCGCCTGGCCATTAAGACTGCCACAACGCGAAGGATAGCGAAGGACGAAATTTTATTTACTGCTAACATAAACTGTAGTAGGAAGTAATTACTAGGTATACGGGTGAGAAATTTAGCATGGGTAACTGCCGTCTCTGACAGCAACAGTGAATTCTATTCAAATGAGAAATTATTATAAACTAATCTTTATAATATTTTTCTGAAGGAGGGGCGTTGCGAAGTTGCAATACTTTGAGGGGGGGGGGGGGACCTTATAAAATCCGAAGTTTTTAATGCACTGAATTTGGTACTATTGTCAAGGAATATTATATCGATGCATAATGATTTTTCGTGCTTGTTGAAGTTATGTTTTTAATTATGAACAATTGGTTTTTCAGAAAGGTGAATACAAATGTTCCTTAGTTGAAAATTATGTCAGAACGAAACTATTTTTGTGCAAATGTTGATATACCACTATTACACATATCGGTGTAACAGAATATTAATACATTCTTTCGCTAGATTTTTACAGCTCTGCAAATTTATGTATAAAAATTAAAAAAAGTACCAAATCCTAGGGCTTTTCTCTTATATAGGTGCCTTAGTATTGTAGTAAACGAAAATTCCTTCCACAAAATGTTTCACTAGAGTATTGACTAACTGAATGCCAAATTTTAAGCTCTATTATGTCAATGATTTGCCAGGAAAAGGCACATAAAATTGCCAAAATTTAAGTACGGGAAACATGAATTGAAGATTTGACAGTCAACCTGAATTGAAGTTTTGACAGTCATGGTATTAGGTCTTGTCTTATCTCGGTGAAATAGTGTAAGCTTTATGCATTCTCCTCTTCACACTAAAGCAGTCTTTTCTTTGCTTGTCTTCTTGGGTTAACCTGATTTTCAAACTGAGGAATAATAATTTCAGCTGCATCAATTCTCCTGTTATCAACTTTCTTCAGTATTGACAATTTGAAATCTCCAGGATTAAATCATAGCCTCTGTAGAGTCCGTAGTTTGCCGAGATTAGCACAGTGAAAAACTAAACGAGCATCACATGCTGCAATTTAATCAGCAGTTGTGGAAGCATATGTTGTCTTGGGGCACAGTTTTCCTATCAGAGAGTTGTAAATTTCATTATGATTTTGAGTTTTTCCATGCACACTCTTTTGCAGAAGTTCTGGATTTGCTAAGCACCAAAATATTCCCCACATTGTGATTGCATAAAACTGGAAGAAACCACCGCAGGAATGATTAATATGAAGAAATGCAGAACAAGAAAGGCGCATGGATCTGTGCAAGCTTTTGTTAATTACTATTTTGATCACATTTTGGAGTGGAGTTGGAACGTAATATTCAGGAATTGAAATTTCAGTACCATGTAATAAATGAAATTTCAATAAAAAAAAAATTGACTTAAGTAATAAAGATACGTCATTCTGTAATATACCGTAGTTAATACATCATAGTGACTTGATAGTCATGCACAGCAGTCTCTTGGCTGCCCCTGACAGTGTGTGTTCAATGGGTGAGAGATTTGAAAAGCGTGTTGGCCATGACAACAGACAAAATGATCTTGTTGCCTGATAAAATCATGGAGACCTCTTAGCTACAGGCCTTAACATGTTGGAAATGTAATGGCTGCCGTCCAAATTACTGGATACATGAACCGTATACGATTGTGTTGTGTACTCACTGGCACCCTATGACAATAAATCATGCAATCTAGGAAACTTCCCTCTCTTCAGACATTCTGTATGCAGTACTGGGACTTGACAAAAAAGACGACGTAGTGCATTTATTCAGTGTTGTCGGAACCACCACTGTTGGCGAGCCTGCTGACATGTTGAATTCCAACACATTGTGGTGGACGTTTTGCTCTCTTTCATGAGGCGTAATGCAGAATACTCACAAACAATCAACATTCAAATGCAACTTCTGAATCAAAGGTGCTGTGTAATCTTTCCTTATTCACAGAATGTAGACAGTGTTACTTCTGCCTACATGTGAAGTTGCACTGGCATGCTAATCATTTGCAGTTTACACTAGCTGGTGGTAAACCACCTCCAAGACAACGTTTTTGAAACATTTTATCAATGTGAGCTCCATGTGTACTACAGTATGTCCGTGCAAAAGGGATAGTTCGGTCAGTCTTGATTCTGGCCAAGTCACTGAAAGTGAAAGCTACACAAACTTGATTAACAATACAATGAACTATGTTCTCCCTGAACCACTGTTGGTACATTTTTGTTCCGTTGTAATCTTATTTACATTGTTATTAGTGGGTTGTGTTTGCACATGTTTTGGTTCATTAAATTGTTACACAGGGTATTTAAAGTAAGTGTTTGATATTCTTACAGGAGAGGATGCCAATCAAAATTAGAAAAAATCCTGTAAGAATATAATCAGAATCAAATACTTGCTGAGATATAGGCCACATGTTAAGATACCAAACCAGATATGAAAAGTTTTCTCTCCACAACACAATACAATATAAAGTGGCTTGCAGAGTATAGATGTAGGTGTAGATTGTGTAGGCACAAGGTCCCATTTTCATCAGTAAAACACAGGCTGAATTAGAATGCTCGATAAACATTTCTGACATGTATTTTTTGCATGTCCTGGTCAATCTGTTAGTGCTGTTATTTTTTGTAGAATTGCTTAATGTATTTGAATACTTAGACATATTATGTGAGAGTAGAGAAATATACCTAAGTCTTCCTGTTTCTTTATCATTTAAATCATTTCCAGGCATCTGTTTTGCGAGCCAATACCTTGTCAGATGTCACTTGAGCTGTATTCCCATTTTTTGGGTGTCAGATATTGGCAAAGTCAGCTCAATTGCAGTTGATGGTTTTTTAAACATTTCCATTGACTTTTGTTAGGACATTTCATTCCTGCGGCCATTATTGATGGGCTTCTTAGCCTTTTGGAGGGAAGACAAAATTCATCTTAATCATAGAGAGGTAATGGTTTATTTGAACATGGCATTTTTTTGTACTTGGACTTTCATTATTTTCTTCATTGATCTGCTGGAGTATACTATATGGTAAGACTAGCCCGTTTCTCTCTATTTAAGTTTGAAGTAACCCAAGAAAGTCTTGATGTTCTCGTCCCAAAGTTGGGCTGCTTTTTATGGATTTTGTCTGTTGTAGGGAGCACATGAGCATTGATCTGGATGTACTTTGTGTTGTCACAACAAAGACTTAGAACATAACCATTGAACTGAAGCTTTCTTATTAGGTTCAAAAGCAATGTCAACAATTGGTTTGTTTTAACCTACCTTAACTGCTTTTATTCCTTTACAGATTTCCTAAGGAGATACCCAGATAACTTATTTCTTGATCTTCTAGTACTCTTTTGTTTGTTGGTTATCTTTGTCAACTTTTATAATTCTTGAGCATCTAGTTCACATTTGTGTGTTTGAAAGCAGTGTGAGGTGCAGGCTAATGTAAGAAAATGGCCTGTGTGCACTCTGGCAGAGTCCTTTGAACAGTTAGAACCAGGGATAATGTGTTTGTGTAGATAACTTCCTACATGGCTTGATTATTTGTAAAGGTATAAGTTGGATCACACAATTCCAGTGACTAAACAGGGGTTATTAAACCCCAGAGCTGGAAGGCAGTTCCTCCATTTTATTCAACATCAGATTGTGAGATTATCTTTTGCATTCAAACCTGATGACCACCTTCACCTTTCATCTAGGTAAGGGTGAGGGGTACTTATAGTCTGCTACTGGCCAAACCAACTCGTGGATACAGTAAGATGTTAAGTGAACCATTGGCCCATCATTACTTTTCATTTTTTACTGTTTTGTGTTGTAACTGCTGCTATTTTTAAAATATTGAAGCATTTTTTTTGGAACAACTTTCCCGTGATGATATCTATATATTTGTCTTGGTATAACTAAATACCAGTATATTATTGTTTTGTTACATTTAAATTCTGTTAAATTTTCCTTTCACATTATACACATCAACAAAATGAAAGAAAATCAATACGATCAGTCTTAATAAAAGGCTGCTATTTTCTGGTTGTTAATAGGATAACGCACTGTATCGTCTCTTCTAAATTATGTCTAATAAATGTTCATATTCCTGATGTGTGCGAAGTTTTTGAATTGGTTTATGAGCTCTGTACTGCCACCGGATATTTAAAATTTTGTCATCTGTGTTACAGGAAAGCCCGTCGGAAAGATAAAGAACCATCAACCCCTAGTGCAGATGATCCAAAACTTTACCTCGAAGAAGCGCTCCTTGAGCGAAAGTTACCTGATATTGATCTGAGAGTCTTGGTGGACCTACCAGCAGGAGTAGACTACAATGAATGGCTAGCTTCCCATAGTAAGTTGTAATCTGTTTTAGATGACAGTAGACACAACTACTTTCATAAAAATATTTTGAAGTTTATCTCGTGTTTGGAAATTCCTTATCAAATATAAAATGATTTCAAATTTACTTTTTTGTTTGTGGATGCAAAATTATCCACTGTAGATTTTAGATTATCATCTCCAAACTGATTAAGCAAGCTACTTGTATTTCACAAATAATTATATTATTAATAATTTTTGAATACCTCTAAGTATGGTTGTTGTAAGTATCTGTTCTATTTTGTTTCAGCTATTGCATTTTTTGATCATATAAATCTTTTATATGGGACAATATCAGAATTTTGTACAATGTCTGGATGCCCAGACATGACTGGTCCAGGTTACAGGTAAGCTGACGGATGCCTCAGATGATAATCTTGTTCATCGTACTTACATCTTTGAACACAGAAAATCCTTGACACATTGGTTGATATTTGACTAACACCTTACCTGACAACCAAAGCTTTGTAGAAGTATATACAACGCGTGCAACTTTGCTTGCGCCATTTTTTTTTCCCCCTACATTTGAGGCTTTGATGGAACAATTGGTTACACATATATCATTCAAAGTATTTTCCATTGCTGGCCACTACTTTCTCCCATCTTTCGGGCAGTGTACAAATCCCGCGTCGAAAAAACTGTTCATCTTTTGAAGCGATCCACAAATTGAGCCAATTTGTGACTTCTTCATGAGATTGGAAGTGTTGGTCAGCCAGGCCATGCACCATTGATCTAAACAGGTGATGGTCAGAGGGCGCAGTGTCTGGAGAATACGGCAGGTGAGGTAGGACTTCCCATTTTAACGTTTCCAAGTACGTTTTGACCTGTTTTGCAACATGGGGTCGAGCGTTGTCATGCTGCAAAATCTCTTTATCGTGCAGCCATTTGTCTTTTAATGCTCTGCTCAGATGCATTAATTGGATTCGATAACGAGCACCAGTGATTGTTTCACTTGGTTTTAACACCTCATAGTACTCGACGCCGAGCTGGTCCCACCAAATGCAGAGCACGATCTTGGAGCCATGAATATTCTGTTTGGCCGTCGACATGGAAGCATGGCCCAGATATCCCCATGATTTTTTTGCGTTTAGGGTTATCATAATAAACCCATTTTTCATCCCCAGTCACAGTACGATGCAGAAATCCCTTCCGTTTTTGCCTCTGAAACAACTGTTCACAAACACACAAACGCTGTTCAACGTCTCTTGGTTTCAACTCACATGGCACCCAAGTTCCTTCTTTCTGAATCATGCCCATAGCCTTGAGATGTTTTGAAATATCTCTCTGTGTCACTGCCACTAATCATGCCAATTCTTCTTGAGTTTGACACGAGGCTTCACTCAGCAATATCTCCAATTCTGCATCTTCAAAACCATTCTCTCTTCCACCACTATGCCGGTCTACAACGTTAAAATCACCGATTTTGAAGTGTTGAAACCACTCAAGTCACGTTCTGTCTCGAATAGTGTTCTTTCCATACATACTTGAGAGCATTCAATGAGACTCAGCCGCTGTTTTCTTCATATTGAAACAAAACAGTAACACCTCCCGCCAATGACGAGAATTAGGCTTGTAAACTGACATTTTCAATCAAGAACAACTTTATGATGCAGACACAAATTGACTAATGTTTGAATGAGGTTATGTTGACCGAGGTCCAAGCTAACTGCCTGACATCTGCGATCTGTTTCATTCGACCACTACTTACCGTTGTCGCCACCTATCTGCAGATGGCTGAAGCAAAGTTGTACACCTTGTATATTGTACATATATTGTATATTTTCTGGTCATATTACTTGTTTTTGAAATATGTAGTGTCACTGTCTTCTTTACATAATTTACAAAAAAAAAGCAAACTGTTTAAAGTGATAGTCACAATGTGCATTGTTCTAAATGGTATTTCTTTAAGTGTGTAAAACTTTTCCTTTCAGTTATTTTATGTTTATTTTAAATACATTAATCCAGGCACCATATGCCTTTAAAATTAATGTATTGTAAAGGTTTTCAGTATGTTGCATCGTGTAGCTCTCAGATAATTAAGGAAAGACATTTTCAGTTGTTTGCCCCAAAGCCACTAGTTATTTATTAGCTGACTATTTTTGGCTGTTGCTCATTTTCAAATGCCACGTATTGCAGAGAACATAATTTATGAGTGGATGCATCAAATGCGGATAATCCAGTATGATTAATATTATGATCAATATACGTATTTTATATTTTGGATTTACTTGGTGTGAACAGTTCTATTCATAGCATCACTCTTTGGATGTGCTTCAGATGTGCATCCAAACATGTCATAATTATTGTAGTTCTGCCTTGGTGTAGTATGTACGAGCAACTTATTTATCTTAATTGTGGTTTCTTAATTATACATGATCTGTTCCATGCAACAATGATATTTCGTATAAAATAGAAAATTTGGTCTCGTTGGATTTCACTATGTATCATACAGGCTTATTTTTCATTTGCAGTATCATAAATTTGACCAATATTGACACAAAGAATTTTATTATAGGCTCTTATATAATCTCTGAAATATTCAGTTTAGTATGCAGTTGTTTTACTGTCACTGCCTTTGTTCAGTGTGAGACACAATGTTCCATCATATTATTGTCATGCAATGAATTTTTATTTTATTTGTAGCATTATTTAAGAGGGCAAATAGTACTTCATTTGTATTTCAGTGGAATCTACATGCAACAGTATTGCCAAGCTGTTATAACTGGATTTTTGGTGAAAGTTCCTAGTCATAGTTGGTGGTGTTAAAATAAAACATAGTCAGAAATTTAATGCTCTTTTTAACTAAAAATAGCAGTATTTGAAAATAGTTCTGAAATAATCTGATTTTAAGTTCAGTTGAAAGGTTACTAATTTAGCAGACCTTGTCCTTAATAATAACTAAATGAATTTGTCACCAAAAGAACTCAGATATAATCTGTCAAAAAAGCAAACGCCACCAATGTAGTTTCCATGATCAACCACGCAAAAGGAGCACTGGACATAGCAAAATTTTCATGGCAGAGCAAAGCAGATTAGCTAGCAAAATTGCCAACGTCATAGATTCTTGTACGACATAATATGAAAAGAGAAAATGATAACCAAAAAAAAAGGAACTACAACATTAATATGAAATGAGAAGCACATAACATCATAGCTTTACAAGCATGTTTTGATGAAGAAACATTAGTATATAAATAAAACAATAGAATCCTTTAAGGCTCACACATATAGATAAAGGCCCCACAAACAGATTCCAAGAATTAATAAAAAGAGTAATCAAGGACTCTGAACTTGTCTTAACACAAAAAGAACAGAATAAGTATATAGTCATTAACCCCCAGTGCTCCAAGCTAAGAACCCAACGAAAAGTACACTAACCAGATGTCACAATTAGACTCATTGTAAATTATATAAACAATGTTGCATTCTTAATTGAGAAAAAGCTGAACAAAATCATATGCAACAATTACACATACAGTACACAGTATACTCGAAAAACTTGATGGGATTAATTCTTAGAGATTAAAGACACAAAAATCCCAGATGACAGTACATTCTTTTCTTTGAGTGTAATTAATATACACACAGTTGTGCCCATTGATGAGACTATTAGCGTAAAAGAAAACCCTTGAAATGCAGACAAATATCACAAGCATAAGTTCATGAATTAGTGGAACTACCAACGATGATACTATCTCAAGTATTTTAGCTTCAGTGGCTAAAATACTCTCACAGAAAACTGATCTTGTGATGGCTAGTTGCCTGTCAGCTACACTAGTGATTTAGATTTCCAGACCACCTAGAAAATAAATTATTTAAGAAACAAGACCATTGGGAAGGAAAAGTAAAGTACTATTTAAGGTACATAGGTGATTTCATCATTTTATTTAACTGATCAGTAGTGGAAATTAGCAGCTTCCAACATTTTGATAATATGCACAGAAATACCACCTTCACAATCATACATGAACTCAATGACAGCATTAACTTCCACAATTCACAAGGAGCCATAAAGAAGCATATTTTAGAACAGTACTAGGTCAAGTCACAGAATACGCTCTAAGTAATGCTGTGTAAAAAGAAATTAAATACAAAATGAAAAAAATTCAAAGACAAAATCACCCTGACAAAGACTGAAACAAGAAAGATAGATAAATTTGTGGCACTTCCATACTGGGAACATGTATCAGACAGGGCAAATTACACATTAAAGAAAGAAAATCACAAAAAGGGTTATGCATCAGTAACACTAACATCATTCTTGAAATAGACAAAACACAAACACACAATCATTATGAAGTTAACAAAATCGAATGCAGTGAATGTAAAAAGGCCTACATTGGATTGACAGGCAGAACTTTTGAAACAAGATATAGAGAAACACAAACATAAATGAAAATAACCTTTCTTCTTTCAGCACACAACCCAGAGAAAATAAAGACTCCGCTCAAAATATTGGGAGAAAATTCACAATTTTAATAACGCCACCAAAGGCCATATGGCTAAGCACTCAGAACAATTGTTAAAAGAATAAACAGAATCATGCAGCAAACAGTTCATAGAAAATTTCAATACCCCCATAATCACATATGAATTGCACTCCATCCTACGTTAATCACTCACCAAATATCTGACCACAGATTATTCACTGAAAAACCAATTAAAACAGCAGGACAGTACTGTCGTATGTAGAAAAACAAATTAAATAATATGTCTCCACTTAAGCAAGGGAAAAATAAAATGAAAATTTATTGTACAACAGTAATGTGATGGAACACTGTCTCTCACACTGGACAAAGCCGGTAATACTAATACGGTCACAGAGCCATCAAATTTATGACAACACTTGCAAAAAATAAGCAAGCATGATATACAGTGAGCTCCAGGGAGAACAAACACTGCATTTATGATATATTGTTGTCATTTGGATCAGATCATGCTGAATAATGAATGTACCACAATTAAGGAAAATTTATCTTGTGCTCATATGCTGACATACTACAGGTAAGGTATAACAGTGACATGTTTGAATGCAGATCTGAAATATATCTAAAGTCTGATGACATAAATAGAACTGTCCATGCCAATTATATCCCAAATACAAAATATGTTGGTACTTACTGCCTGGACCATAATGTTACTGATACCTTTATTATTTACATTCAATGCATCCACTCATAAAATTTCGTCCTCTGTAATAGGTTGCTTGTCAACATGGGCAAAGCCTGAAACTTATCAGCCAATAAATAAATAGCAGCTTCGGTGCAACCAGTGGAAAAGATCTTTTCTGCAAAGTTAATGTACTGAATAGTACCTACATATCAACTAAAATTTTAAGAGCCAGTGGTCCTGAAAGGGGCATAATAGTTCAGAAGGGAGTGACACCGGGCTGCAGATTATCTCGCCCGCCCCCCCGCGCCCCCCCCCCCCCCATGTTATTAAATATGTACCTTCAGCAAGCTCTAAAGGAAACAGAAGAGAAGCAAGCACCAAAGGAAATGAAAGAGAAATTGAAAAAGGAATAAATTTCAATAGAAAAATAAGAACAACATGGTTTGCTGATGGTTCAAATGGCTCTGAGCACTATGGGACTTAACAGCTGTGGTCATCAGTCTCCTAGAACTTAGAACTACTTAAACCTAACTAACCTAAGGACATCACACACATCCATTCCCGAGGCAGGATTCGAACTTGCGACCGTAGCAGTCGCGCGGTTCCGGACTGCGCGCCTAGAACCACTAAACCACCGCGGCCGGCGGTTTGCTGATGACATTGTAATTTTGCCAGATGAAATATCTTGAAACATAAGTTGAAAGGAATGGGTAATATCTTGAAAATATAAGATGAATATGAATAAAAATAAAACAAGGGAAATTAAGTGTAATTCAAGTAAATCAAATGAGGCTGAGGGAATTAGATCAAAAAATGCGATACTAAAAGTAGCAGACACGTTCAGCTATTTGGGTAGCAAAACAACTGGTGATGGTGATGAAGTAGTAAACGACTTAGACTGGGAATAGCAGCAGTTCATCAAAAAGAGAAATATGTTTATTCCAAATATAAATTTCTGTATTTTCTGTCAGTATTTGTCAGAATGTAAACCTTGTGTTGAACTGAAACATTGATGAATAACAGTACAGATAAAAAGAGAATAGGAGATTTTGAAATGTGGTGTTATAGAAGATTGCTGATGATCAGATAAATAAATCAAGTGACTAAGGAGGAGGTATTGCATGGAATTGGGAGAGCAAAAATTGTGGCGCAACTTGGTGAAAATAAAGTATACATTGATAGGACCCATCATTAGGCATCAAGGAACAATTAATTTGGTGATGGAGGGAAGCGTAGTGGGTAAATATTGTAGAGGGAGACCTAGGCTTGACGATTGGGTAGTTAAAGTAGATTTAGATTGCATAAGTGTGCATATGTGTAGAGACTTGCACAGAGTAGACTAGTGGGAGAGCTACTTCATATTAGTTTTTGGACTGAAGACCACAACAACAATTGTAGCTATTTCCAACTCCATTGTTTGGCAAGCATTATGTTAGTTTACACACAGCCTGAGGTTATTCCTATACTACTTAAAGACTTCTTTTTTGTACAGACGACAAAAAAGTGGTAAGCAATGTTCTTAAAACTATTATTGGCTGCTTAAGTATTATTGACTGGTTTTCTGCAAATGGTCTTGCTCTCAATTTTAAAAAGACACAAAATATTCAGTTTCGCATATCTAAAGATACTACATCAAAAATAAATGGCATGGAAACTTCAGAATACTGAGGTGTCCATATTGATAAGAATTTAAACTGGAAAAAGCACATTTTGGAACTCTTAAAATGTCTTAGTTCAGCTACATTTGCACTTAGAATCATTGTAAATCTTCGGGAGAGACGAATCAGTAAGTTTACATATTTTGCATATTGTCATTCAGTAATGTCATACAGAATAATGTTGTAGGTTAACTCATTGCCCGCGAAAGGCAAAGGTCCCGAGTTCGAATCTCGGTCGGGCACACAGTTTTAATCTGCCAGGAAGTTTCATATCAGCGCACACTCCGCTGCAGAGTGAAAATCTCATTCTGGAAACATCCCCCAGGCTGTGGCTAAGCCATGTCTCCGCAATATCCTTTCTTTCAGGAGTGCTAGTTCTGCAAGGTTCGCGGGAGAGCTTCTGTAAAGTTTGGAAGGTAGGAGACGAGATACTGGCAGAAGTAGAGCTGTGAGGACCGGGTGTGAGTCGTGCTTCGGTAGCTCAGATGGTAGAGCACTTGCCCGCGAAAGGCAAAGGTCCCGAGTTTGAATCTCGGTCGGGCACACTGTTTTAATCTGCCAGGAAGTTTCACTTCAGTGTCTGTCTCTAAACTACCTAGGTACCTAGAAAATAGTGTACTTTTTTATGTCCTCTTAAAAAGTTATTGCATTGTGGAACCGGGCTGTGTTCATCCCTGTGGATTTCAGCATTTTCGTTATCTTCAGTGCCAATTAATAACTCTTTCTGTGCCCCAGTAAATTTGTAGGCTCCTGGAATTGTTTTTATTATTGTTGCACTCACACCTTCATAGCCTTCCAGCTGGTATATTGAAATTATTTTGATCGCGAGGAATTAGAATGGGTTTTAGATTCTTCCCTGCACTTGTACTACAGTGAAGTCCTTTGATTGGCTCTTGTTTCTTTTCTTCGGATATGTCTTCACCAAATAGTAAGTCCATATTTATATCTGAGCTACTATCATGAAATGAAAAGTTTGAATCTGACTGTGAAGGACAATTAACCGGCAGTTTCACTTCTTCTTCTTCTTCTTCTTCTTCTTCTTCTTCTTCTTTTTTTTTTTCATGTAATGACATCTAGTTAACATCATTTTGTTTCTATAGAACACTCTTTTCTTTCTTTAACACATCTTTCCCTCTCAATAATAAGCTTTTCTTTACCCTTGGATTCTTTGTGTCTACATTGGAAGCACAGATTTCAATGCTTTGCTATAATGTTTCTCTTAACCTTTATTTTAGGCAGTGGAATTATGTCTTCTGATGAGATTATCATGCAGTCTGGGTTGAATGTAATCTGTTGCAGGGGTTATCATTGAAGAATTGTCATCACACTACTGGAGATGCAGGGATTTATACCAAAACACCTGCATGTATTTCACCATTTTACGGCAAATGTGCTGTGTTGATGTTGGCGACCGACGCTAACATTTTGTCCACACGAAATTGAAGCTTAAATCCAGGAGTGTCAACAAGTAATTCATTGATTCTTCTTTTGAAACCATACATTATACAATGTTCAAGTAAGAACTTAAGAAAAGTTCATGTAAGTAGTAAGGAACAGATTTACTTCATTTTCTCATCCCTGGAACAACCTGCCTAGATGAACTTCCGTGGAGTAATAAGTTACAACAAGGGAAACCTGTTCGTTGGTGGTAAATTCATGAATCAATGGTGGTCAGTTCAAAATCTCAGTGCGGGTATTTACCCCAAGGGGCTTCATCCCCATCTACCTTACTGTGAATTTCTCATCAGTAGTGTCCACCCTCGCCGCTATTAATAAATAAGTGATTTCTTGTTCTTTAGTTTCTTCAGATACTTGAGCTGCATGGTGCATAGAGGAAATCAAAATTACAGCTTTGTTCTTGTAAGCACATGTGATGCAGGTATGTTGTCTTCATGAAAACCAAACACTGAGTACCTCTCTTCTTGCTGAATGTAGAAACTCTCTTGGCATATCACATTGTTTCTCTTGAGTATAGTTACATAAGCTAGATTCCTCTTTTGTAGCTCCTTCTTTAGCACGATGGATGAAAATCAGTTATTGACAGTAATGTTATGATTAGTTCCTGCAGTAACATTTCAAAGCCTGAGTACAGCCTGTATTGGAATGTCCAGGTGTTTTTCATCTTTGGCTAGAGTTTCTCCATTAAAAAAAAAAAAAAAATAGTGTGTTTGTGCATCATTCAAAATCACCATTTTAAAGACCATACTTACTATGTTTTTGCAACATGTACATCCAAAATTTACATCTTCCACAAAACCTAATAAGCATTTCATCTGTGCATGCATATTCATGCATTGAATACATTTCTTGACAGTTCTCAACAGACTCCTGGAATATCCGTTAAATGGCTACTATTCTATCAGATTCTTTCTTTGCAGCCATATTACTGGCATCATCAAAAAGAAGGACATGATACACTTTTTCATCTCTCCACCTGTACTATCTATTGCAAACATTGCTTCTAAACTTTCGTAGTTTGATTTTAATATAACTGAAAAGAACAACAGTCCTATAAATGTTTTAAATTCTTCAAAGCTTATTTCTCAATATTCAATCTGGTTTGTCTGCTTTAGTCCATCTCTCATTTGTTGAACTTACTGTTTTCACTACCTCTTAGTATTTAATTGGTGAAAATTGCTTTCCCACTAGCTCTCAGTATTTAATTTGTGAAAATTGCTTTCCAGTCATCTTTCTCTGTACCATCTGTAATATCGGGAGAAAGCCTTTTCCGTGCACCAGTTACCTCCCCGTGCACCAGTTACCTCTTGCAAATGTGTAACATTTTTGTGACTCTGTGTCTGGATGTTTATTGCCAATCCATTCTTACACCATTTATGTCCATTTTTTCCATAGTAGTAAAGTGCATGTTCATTATTTTCCATTGGTGCATAATGCTATACAATAAGAGAAAAATGCATTCTTTGACAGCCCCTTATCTGCTCCATTGCTATAATCGCTTTGAGTTTCTGTATTACAATCAAATACTCATACCAAATCTGGATCCAAGGTGCCGTGATTGTCACTAAATTCATTTTCTTTCACATCTATAGCATCCTGTATCCAATTACCAAATTTTGGAACATCAAGTTGCATCAACCAGATGCCATAGTCAGCTAAAAGAAAACATAACCCAGTTCAAAAGTAGGAATCCAACCCAAGATGTGGGTTATATCCTGTCACAGCCATTATTCAAAGCAGTATAATTTGTCATTACTCACCTTCAAGAATACAACTGTCATTCACAACAGTTAACAATAGACTGATGGAAAGGTAGTGAGAGACGCTAATGTGTCGGGTGGTGGATAATGCAATTATTGCAGTATGTGTGTAAGGTTGTAACAAAAATCTTCATAATAGCTGACGATGGACAATGTGATTTATTGAGAAATATCTGCAAGTTGTAGGACACCAACTACCAAAGTTTTGTTTGGTGATGAATTGACTAGAATATGGCTATCCTTTGCTACATTAAATTCTAAGATTTTTTCTGTGCGATTGATGATATTTTTACAAATATCTTTCACGTAATGTATATAGAAGGCTGATAAACCTATAGTTTTAACATTATTTTTATCTGTGCTTGATCTCATGAGTTCCACAACCATTGATGATTATTAGTTAATAACCCAACAGCCCACAAGTATTTTTAAAACACTTTATTTCAGTGCCATCTTGAGATGCCTAACATTTCCAGTTACATGCTGCAGATAAAACATTAGTGTAATAAGAAACATTGGCAATATGAAGTTGGGCATGAATGCCTGAAACTGGTAATGGCACTGAAATACAGCATTTCAAAAATATGGTTTTTTATGTGCATTTGCTGTGAATGAGAGTGATTACAGAATTCTTGAAGTTTCAGGCAGTTTTCTTTATTGCTAGCATTCTGTAAATAACTCAAGTTTCTTTTGTGCGATTTTCATCCAGTTTAATGATTTCTGTCGAAACACCAGTACATCAGAGTGCCTCCCTCCCTTTATACCTTGAAGAGTTTTATTTACCTCATTTGACCTAACTGTGGGAATACCGTTATTTTCATTACTACCTGTCCGTGTTTCTGATTCATGTCTCTTGGAGTGCACACATGTTTGAAGAGATGTTTGAATGCTTGTACATTTTAATTAATCCATTTTGTCTGTAATTCATCGTAATGCAAGTAAGTTGGTTCATATATATTTGTGTACTACAAAACTGCTCAAGTGTCTTAAACAAATCTCTGTTCGCATTGTAGATGAAAAAGCTAGCAAACTTTGCTTACATTCATTCTGCGTCATACGGGATCATTTTATGGAGTAACTCATGAAACGAAGCTTAAGTCCAAAAATGTGCAGTACAAATACTTTGTGGTGTGAACTCAGTAACGTCCTGCAGAGTCCTGTTTAAGAAACTAGGAATACTAATGATTGCTCCCCAATATATTTATTCCTTAAAGAAATTTATCTTTAAAAATATCTCTCTCTTCTCAATCCAACAGCTCAGTTCCTAGAATCAAAATTATAAATAAGAATAATGTTCACAAAGATTTAAAGTCATATACTATTTTGGTTCAGAAAGGTGCCCATTATTCAGGAATCACATTTTCGGTAAGAATGTGTTGTATATTTGGTGTCCTCCAGTATCAATAACCATGTGTTTGATGTATGTTGTTTTTTTATGGTAGTTTATTTTATTGGGCAAATTTTGGGCATCCACCCATCATCAGCAGTACCTGTTTTACAGAAGACAAATATTTCTTATAACATGTTGTTTGTCGTAGACAATATTTTAGGTTATTTGGTTTTATTTATACATATGCATATACACTTGAGCCAAAGAAACTAGTACACCTGTCTAATATCATGTAGGGCCGCCGTGAGCACGCTGAAGTGCCACAACATGATGTGGCGTGGACTCGACTAATGTCTGAAGTAGTGCTGGAGGGAATTGACGCCATAAATACTGCAGGGCTGTGCCCATAAATCCATAAGAGTATGAGGGGGTGGAGTTCTCTTGTGAACAGCACATTGCAAAGCATCCATGATATGCTCAATAATGTTCATGTCGGGGGAGTTTGGTGGCCAGTAAGTGTGTAAACTCAGAAGAGTGTTCCTGGAGCTACTCTGTAACAATTCTGTATGTGGGGGGTTGTCGCATTGTCCTGCTGGAATGGCCTAAGTCCGTCAGAAAGCACAAAGGACATGAGTGGATGCAGGTGATCAGACAGGATACTTATGTACATGTCACCTGTCAGTGGCGTATCTAACCGGTCCCATATCACTCCAGCTACACATGCCCCACACCATTACAAAGCCTCCACCAGCTTGACCAGTCCCTTGCTGACATGCGAGGTCCATGGATTCTAGAGGTTGTCCCCATTTGAAACAAGACTCTTGTGACCTGGCTTCCAGTCATTAACAGTCCAACGTCAGTGTTGACGGGCCCAGGTGTGGCATAAAGCTTTGTGTCTTGCAGACATCAAGGGTACACAAGTGGGCCTTAGGCTCCAAAAGCCCATACCAATGATGTTTCGCTGAATGGTTCACATGCTGACCCTTGTTGGTGTCCCAGTATTGAAATCTGCAGCAATTCGCAGAAGAGTTGCACTTCTGTGGTGTTGAACAATGATCTTCAGTTGTTGTTGGTCCCGTTCTTGCAGGAGTTTTTCTGGCCACAGCAATGTTGGAGATTTGATGTTTTACCAGATTCCTGATATTCACGATACACTTGGGAATCAGTCGTACAGGAAAATCCCCACTTCAGAGGTGCTGTGTCCCATTGCTCGTGCACCGACTATAATGCCACATTCAAATTCACTGAAATCTTGATAACCTGCCATTGTAGGAGCAGTAACCGTTCTAACAACTGCGCCAAACACTTGTCTTACGTAAGCGTTGCCGACTGCAGTGCTGTATTCTGCCTGTTTACATATCTCTGTATTTGAATACGCATGCCTATACCAGTTTCTTTGGCACTTCAGTGTATATGAAATCAGGATAAGAAATTTTTATGAGAATATCTGATATCAGTTGCAATTAGTGTAGATGCAAATATCATTATTTGTTGTGTACCATAGCCTATTATAATGTTGCTTGCATGGAGCTATAATAAGGGGTGGTAGTACTACAGAATTTTGTTGTATGTTGCTTTGAAGCCAGCACTACAATTTTACATGCCCCAGAACATTAGCATACTACTGTTTACATTGCATCTTGTTCTTAATTTCTGTCATGTGCACACAAGAGTTGTTTTAAATACAGTACTTTCGTGAAAATCGTAGTGTCAGAAAGACATTTTCAGTTGTTTTCCTGGTCTAAATGCTTATTTGATCCAGTAATGTGATGCATTTTGCCTTGTTGATGTAACTTTCTTTTCGTTATATGTTTTGAATAACCAAGAAGAGAATTTCCTTGATACAGACAGCTGAAACTGATGTTTGGTCCGAGTCTTTTTCCTGAGAAAGCTGAGAAGATACACTCCTGGAAATTGAAATAAGAACACCGTGAATTCATTGTCCCAGGAAGGGGAAACTTTATTGACACATTCCTGGGGTCAGATACATCACATGATCACACTGACAGAACCACAGGCACATAGACACAGGCAACAGAGCATGCACAATGTCGGCACTAGTACAGTGTATATCCACCTTTCGCAGCAATGCAGGCTGCTATTCTCCCATGGAGACGATCGTAGAGATGCTGGATGTAGTCCTGTGGAACGGCTTGCCATGCCATTTCCACCTGGCGCCTCAGTTGGACCAGCGTTCGTGCTGGACGTGCAGACCGCGTGAAGCGACGCTTCATCCAGTCCCAAACATGCTCAATGGGGGACAGATCCGGAGATCTTGCTGGCCAGGGTAGTTGACTTACACCTTCTAGAGCACGTTGGGTGGCACGGGATACATGCGGACGTGCATTGTCCTGTTGGAACAGCAAGTTCCCTTGCCGGTCTAGGAATGGTAGAACGATGGGTTCGATGACGGTTTGGATGTACCGTGCACTATTCAGTGTCC
This sequence comes from Schistocerca nitens, assembly GCF_023898315.1. Classification (NCBI taxonomy): domain Eukaryota; kingdom Metazoa; phylum Arthropoda; class Insecta; order Orthoptera; family Acrididae; genus Schistocerca; species Schistocerca nitens. Next base: position 693,448,702 of record NC_064617.1, read on the forward strand.
CCTCGACGATCACCAGTGGTGTACGGCCAGTGTAGGAGATCGCTCCCCACACCATGATGCCGGGTGTTGGCCCTGTGTGCCTCGGTCGTATGCAGTCCTGATTGTGGCGCTCACCTGCACGGCGCCAAACACGCATACGACCATCATTGGCACCAAGGCAGAAGCGACTCTCGTCGCTGAAGACGACACGTCTCCATTCGTCCCTCCATTCACGCCTGTCGCGACACCACTGGAGGCGGGCTGCACGATGTTGGGGCGTGAGCGGAAGACGGCCTAACGGTGTGCGGGACCGTAGCCCAGCTTCATGGAGATGGTTGCGAATGGTCCTCGCCGATACCCCAGGAGCAACAGTGTCCCTAATTTGCTGGGAAGTGGCGGTGCGGTCCCGTACGGCACTGCGTAGGATCCTACGGTCTTGGCGTGCATTCGTGCGTCGCTGCGGTCTGGTCCCAGGTCGATGGGCACGTGCACCTTCCGCCGACCACTGGCGACAACATCGATGTACTGTGGAGACCTCACGCCCCACGTGTTGAGCAATTCGGCGGTACGTCCACCCGGCCTCCCGCATGCCCACTATACGCCCTCGCTCAAAGTCCGTCAACTGCACATACGGTTCACGTCCACGCTGTTGCGGCATGCTACCAGTGTTAAAGACTGCGATGGAGCTCCGTATGCCACGGCAAACTGGCTGACACTGACGGCGGCGGTGCACAAATGCTGCGCAGCTAGCGCCATTCAACGGCCAACACCACGGTTCCTGGTGTGTCCGCTGTGCCGTGCGTGTGATCATTGCTTGTACAGCCCTCTCGCAGTGTCCGGAGCAAGTATGGTGGGTCTGACACACCGGTGTCAATGTGTTCTTTTTTCCTTTTCCAGGAGTGTATTTTGCTGTGTTTAGCCCGTTTCCAGTCTTTCCTTGTGACAGCATTCACCAAGAGAAGTCAAATGACAGAAATAAAGCCACTGCAGTAAAAGTAAACAGCACAATCAAAATTCCATGAATATAAAAGACAGTATTGCTTTAACGAATCCATTTACAAATGAAAGGATATTCTTTTACACTTCAGACTATATTCATAATGCAATTGGGTAGATAAAAAATCTACTCACCCAGCAGAGGCAGGAGAACACACAATTTTTCTTCTCATCCCGTCTGGTAAGTTTCACCTGACCCGGGATTCTGGGACTTCTCTGAACTCTGCCCCTTTCCCTAAACCTCACAAGTCCTTTTCCTTCGCCTGCCTTCTTCAACCTGGAACCCTTCTGCCAGGATGAGGAGCTACAGACTGCGAAAACCTGCATACGTAACACCTTTCATATGTGTGTGTTCCTGCTGTTGCTTGATGAGCAGAGTTTTTATCTGTCCGATTACATTATGTTTTGAAAAATTGATTATCTTCATTGATATGTTAGACTGTAGTAAAAATGATTATCACACCCATAATTGATGCAAGCTGGCATTTTTGATCGAAACACTTCCACCAGAAGCTGTTTTTTGGTACAACTAATATGGCAGACATTAGCCTCAAGTTGTGACACCATGACATTTACCCTTATTATGCTTCCAAGGTTGCTTCTAATTTTTATTATTACTGTTAACTGAAGAAAATTGTTTTGTATGCTAAAGAATAATAGTGACTTTTTATGATTTTTTTTTCGTTTCTTAGATCAATCTGTTCATTTAAAATAATGTCAGGATGTTTAATTATATATGTGAAAATTCCTATTTCCTACCAAATATTTAGTAAACTGCCTTTTTTGGCAGTATGTAAGACTGATAGACATTGTGTCATGTCACTGGCCATGTGGTTTTGTTCTTTTATGTGGTGTCCTGTAAATGAAGATAGGTTCATGCCAGTCAAAATCAGATGTTCTTTAATAATTGTTTTTAATATATATATAAATAATGAATCATCCTGACATATTTTAAACAAACAGACTAATCTTTAAAAATTTCACTAGTATTCTTTAGCTACAACTCATATCTTTGTTCTGTTGATAGAGATAATACAAATTAGAAGTACCATCAATGGTATTATTTTAAACAAACAGACTAATCTTTAAAAAATCTTTAAAAATTTCACTAGTATTCTTTAGCTACAACTCATATCTTTGTTCTGTTGATAGAGATAATACAAATTAGAAGTAACATCAATGGTATTTAAAAAATAATTATGTTCACGTGTGCAGTAATTACCACTAGCAACCACATGATAAAAGTATAGTAATCACACCCAATAAATGAGAATTAGCTGAGGAAGGTGTAAATAGTGTCATTCAGAAAATTTTTAAGTGGTTCTCTGCAAATGGACTCTCACTAAATTTTGATAAAACCCAGTATATAAAGTTCTGTCCAATAAACGGCACAACACCATTGATAAATATAGACTTCAGACAGATGTCTGTTGCTGAGGCAGATATTCAAATTTCTGGGTGTGTGCATTGATGAGAAATTGAATTGTAAGAAACACAGTGATGATCTGCTGAAATGTTTAGGTTCAGCAATTTATGCTATTAGAATTATTGCAAATTTTGGTGATACACATCAGTGAATTAACCTACTATGCTTATTTTCGTTCACTGCTTTCATATAGTATCATATTTTGGGGTAGTTCATCTTTAAGAGAAAAAGTATTTATTGCAGAAAAGGATGTAATCAGAATAATAGCTGGAGCCCCCCCAAAAGAGCATCTTGTAGACATTTGTTTAAGGAATTCGAGATATTCACAGTACCTTTGCAATACATATATTCACTTATGAAATTTGTTATTAATAACTTATTCCATTTCAAAAATAATAGCAAAGTGCATAACTACAACACTAAAAGAAAGGATGATCTCCACGATTCTGGGTTAAACGCGACTTTGGCACAGAAAGGAGTGAACTGTGCTGCCACAAAAATCTTTGGTTATTTACCAAATAGCATTAAAAAACAAATTGAAAGATTTTCTGAATGACAATTTCTTCTTCTCAGTAGATGAATTTCTAGATATGATGCAGCAATTAAAAGATTATATTGTGTAATCAAAATGTATGATGAGATAAAAGGGATAAAAGAAATTATTCAGATAGTGAAGGGAGACGAAAATTTAATAGTCATGGATGACTGGAATTCGATAGTAGGAAAAGGAAGAGAAGGAAATGTAGTAAGTGAATACGGATTGGGTGTAAGAAATGAAAGAGGAAGCCGCCTGGTAGAATTTTGCACAGAGCATAACTTAATCATAGCTAACACTTGGTTCAAGAATCATGAAAGAAGGTTGTATACATGGAAGAACCTTGGAGATACTAGAAGGTATCGGATAGATTATATGATGGTAAGACAGAGATTTAGGAACCAGGTTTTAAATTGTAATACAGTAGGTAAAAAGACGAGGGTAACAGAAGAAATATTAAATTTAATTGATGAAAGGAGAAAATATAAAAATGCAGTAAATGAAGCAGGCAAAAAGGAATACAAACGTCCCAAAAATGAGATCGACAGAAAGTGCAAAATGGCTAAGAAGGGATGGCCAGAGGACAAGTGTAGTGATTTAGAGGCTTATCTCACCAGGGGTAAGATAGATACTGCCTATAGGAAAATTAAAGAGACCTTTGGAGATTGAATGAATATCAAGAGCTCAGATTGGAAACCATTTCTAAGCAAAGAAGGGAAAGCAGAAAGGTGGAAGGAGTATATAGAGGGTCTATACAAGGGCAATGTACTTGAGGACAATATTGTGGAAATGGAAGAGGATGTAGATGAAGATGAAATGGGAGATACGATACTGCATGAAGAGTTTGACAGAGCACTGAAAGACCTGAGTCGAAACAAGGCCCCGGGAGTAGACAACATTCCATTAGAACTACTGACAGCTTTGGGAAAGCAGGTGTTGACAGATGTGAAAATTACCGATCTATCAGCTCAATAAGTCACAGCTGCAAAATACTAACACGAATTCTTTACAGACGAATGGAAAAACTGATAGAAGCCGACCTCGGAGAAGATCAGTTTGGATTCCGTAGAAATATTGGAACATGCGAGGCAATACTGACCCTACGACTTATCTTAGAAAATAGATTAAGGAAAGGCAAACCTACATTTCTAGCATTTGTAGACTTGAGAAAGCTTTTGACAATGTTGACTGGAATACTCTCTTTCAAATTCTGAAAGTGGCTGGGGTAAAACACAGGGAGCGAAAGGCTATTTACAATTTGTACAGAAACCAGATGGCAGTTATAAGAGTTGAGGGGCACGAAAGGGGAAGACTTCCTCTATAAATTTTCTTTATGGCAGCAACGGGACCCTGATCCATTAGCTGGATTAAGGTTGTCAGAAGTGTCATCGTGTCATGTAATTTCAGAACATTTTCATTTGGGTGTGATTGTGCATTTCCAGTAACAATACAGCCCTAGCAGGCAGACCCTTCAACATTAACTGTTCTTGCTCCAATGACACAAAGCTATTATGGAACTATGTTTTGAAATATTGTGTGGTCCATCCAGGCTCCTTTCTGGTAAAAAGAATGAACAGGTAAATTGTGCACATCTTTTCCTTTGAAACAGCATGGTGTTTTAGTTTTATTTGCTATACCATGCTTAACTTTGTGATCCCACACCATTGGCACAACACAACACAGTTATCCTTTCCTTGCTTGGTTTATAACCAGTTGCACTATGCACCATATTGAAAACTAGCATCTTTGTTGATAGACACTTCCATAACAAACTACTTTTATCTGTGTTTTATCCCCACTTAACGTTTTTCCTGGACAGCTCCCTTCCGGGTGCCATGGTGCTGTTTAAATCTTGTTAACCAAGACTTCAGTCCCCAAGGTATGAAGAAAAATTGGGCCTCTTGGGCACATATTGGGCCAGATGCTTGTGTGCCCTTTGCTCTTTTCTGTTGAAGCTATTCAGACATGGCTTTATCCAGTTCTGTTTATGTAGACATTTTCATAGCATTTTGCTTTGATATACCTTTAGAAGAGTCAGAACTAGCAGGTTGAATTATTTTGTCTTCATTTTACTGAATGTCACAGATCGTAGTTTCAACTACATTGTAAATCAATGCCAGATTCACATACCAGTACCATCTTCTTTGAGTTCTTGTATGATTTCCAGTTTCTGCTGTATCTTTAACAAAATGTGTTTTCATTTTTCAATCATTTTTCTTAACAAAATGTGTCTTCACTTTTCAAACATTTTTCAGCACTAACAGAAAGCAATGACTGTCTTCTGCAACATTTACAGTCCAGCCTTGCAAAGTCCGTACCACATATTGTTTAAGACAGTGGTATTGTAGCATGAGATATTTGTTCACCCGTGACCACTTCTGGACGGAGAAAAACTTTCAGTACCAAAAGAAGGGGGAGGAATAGGTTGTGGATAATCGAGAGTTTACTGTAGTATGAATAACACACTGTAAGAAATATTTGTCTTCTGTCATAAAAATTCTGCCAATGGTAGGGCGAACGCCCGAAACTTGTCCAATAAAATAAACTACCAACAAAAAGCAACTTACATCAAACGCATTATTAATATGACATTTTTGCTCATTTTCAATAACTTCCCAGTGGCTGTAAAAAGTTTAACTACTCATAAAGTTCAGTTTATGAGGAGTTCAGAGGATTAAAACTACTTTTGCTCCATTGACTAATTTTGTAACAGAACTGGCAGATTGATATAATTACTGATAATATCAGATAGTGCAAGTATTATCTACAGTGCATGTTACAATAGCCTAGGAATTATATACGCAGCTCGGTGTATTCAACATTTACGTTTTTTGTGACGAGTTCTTTTATTATGTTTTAAATGAAAATATTTTTGAGATTTTCTTACTTATTCCACACCCATGAGGACCATTCCACATGACATGTGAGGAAGAAACATTTCAAACTTTGTTTCTGTGTAAATATTTATTGTGTGTTCTTGCTTTCTGACATGTTCTGCATCTTGGAGGATCTCTTCACTGTGGATCTGTTGGAATGTAAATGCTTGTAATCTAATCTAAACTTTGTTTTTAAAAGAATTCGTGCTATTTTCTCTGAGAGTATCTCAACATCTGAAATGTTGTCTTTAATTTTCTTCTTTACTAGAAACAGGTAAATCATCAGGCAGGAGATTGGTTCAGATACCAAAATATGTTACTAGACATGGTCCTATTCGAGGTGGTATGCCGTTGCATTACTCTGACGTTTGAACACAGCCAGTTATTGGGGACTCATAATTTAAGGTGGATTCCGAAAGATGATGCATCTTGACATTTTTCACATTAATAAGCATTGCCAGAGGTGGAAAAAGTGATACATGACAGATGAAGTTCATAAGTCTGACTGAAGGTTGAGCCAGAGGCCTTTGGATACATATTCTATCACTTTGTCACTGGACCATTGAGTCACATTTCTTATTTACCACAAAGCTTAAACCAGAATTTCCTCCCTGTAGTAAAACATATGACTATATCCCATTTGATCTTATACAACTCCAGTATCTATCTTGAGAGCTCTGGAACTTATTTTTTCCAAAATGAAAGGAATTGGAATTGATTGGACTCTTACGGGGAGTTTCTGGTCGAGAGGCATGAAAAATCAAATTTTAGAATTTTTTTTTCTTACAAAGGTTGTTCTAATTAAAACGAAAGTTTTACCACTTTATTAAAGGTACATTTGTGTATGAAAAATGTTTGTATCTCATAACAAATTAAAAATGGCAGCAGCAGCAACCCGAATCAAAGTAAGCACCTCACAGCATGTCCTGATTTGCACAAAGCATTGTACAGACTTGTGGCTATTTCTCAAACTCATAAAAATAGGAAACTCTTAAACTGGAATGAATTTGGGAGCCAGCACCTCAAAAAAGTAAAAATGGCAGCTTTTTGAAAATATGTCCATTTCTTGGGATGCTTTTCTAAGCTCAAATGTTTGAAAAGGTGTTTAAAATTCATCTACAAAGATAGCTCTTGCTAAGGCCCCCTAAATTTAATTATCTTTCACTTCAAAAAATGAAATTAATTGGTTATAAAAGAGGGAAACATTCCACGTGGGAAAAATATATCTAAAAACAAAGATGATGTAACTAACCAAATGAAAGTGCTGGCATGTTGATAGACACACAAACATACACACACAATTCAAGCTTTCACAACCAACGGTTGCTTCATCAGGAAAGAGGGAAGGAGAGGGAAAGACGAAAGGATGTGGGTTTTAAGGGAGAGGATTAGGAGTCATTCCAATCCCGGGAGCGGAAAGACTTACCTTAGGGGGAAAAAAGGACAGGTATGCACTCGCACACACACACATATCCATCCTCACATATACAGACACAAGCAGACATTTGTAAAGGCAAAGAGTTTGGGCAGAGATGTCAGACGAGGCGGAAGTACAGAGGCAAAGATGTTGTTGAATCACAGGTGAGGTATGAGCAGCGGCAACTTGAAATTAGTGGAGGTTGAGGCCTGGTGGGTAACAGGAAGAGAGGATATACTGAAGGGCAAGTTCCCATCTCCGGAGTACTGACAGGTTGGTGTTAGTGGGAAGTATCCAGATAACCCGGACGGTGTAACACTGTGCCAAAATGTGCTGGCCGTGCACCAAGGCATGTTTAGCCACAGGGTGATCCTCATTACCAACAAACACTGTCTGCCTGTGTCCATTCATGCGAATGGACCGTTTGTTGCTGGTCATTCCCACATAGAAAGCTTCACAGTGTAGGCAGGTCAGTTGGTAAATCACGTGGGTGCTTTCACACGTGGCTCTGCCTTTGATCGTGTACACCTTCCGTGTTACAGGACTGGAGTAGGTGGTGGTGGGAGGGTGCATGGGACAGGTTTTAGACCGGGGGCGGTTACAAGGGTAGGAGCCAGAGGGTATGAAAGGTGGTTTGTGGATTTCATAGGGATGAACCAAGAGGTTACGAAGGTTAGGTGGACGGCGGAAAGACACTCTTGGTGGAGTGTGGAGGATTTCATGAAGGATGGATCACATTTCAGGGCAGGATTTGAGGAAGTCGTATCCCTGCTGGAGAGCCACATTCAGAGTCTGATCCAGTCCCGGAAAGTATCCTGTCACAAGTCAGGCACTCAATCTGAAACCACAACACCCTAATTCAGTAGTTAACTTTTCCTCCAAACCTCTCTCCCAATCCGAAACGTCTGTCCTATCCAAAGGCCTCACCTTCAGCCCTACTCCCAGATTCAACCAAATAGCCCTCGTCTAAGATTTACTGTCCTACACTCATACTCTCTGCTGGAAATATCACTTTGTCACGAAGAAAAATGATCCTAATCCTACTCCTAATGATCCAACTCCCCAAGACACTATCCAAATTGAACCCTGCCTGGAACAGTTCCGTCCTCAGTCACAGCGGGACCTACCTTCTCTTCCTCAAAATCACCCTCTACAAACCTTCCAGGAATTTCTCACTTCCAGCCTTGCCTCTCAGTCCTTCTTAAAAAACCTTAATCCAACTCCCAACATCACAACTGCTGAAGCCCAGGCTATCCGTGATCAGAAGGCTGACCGATCCATCGTCATTCTTCCGGCGGACAAGGTTTCCACAACCGTGGTACTTGATCGTCGGGAGTATGTGGCTGAGGAACTGCGTCAGCTTTCAGACAACACTACATACAAAGTTTACCAAGGTAATCCCATTCCTGATGTCCAGGCGGAGCTTCAAGGAATCCTCAGAACCTTAGGCCCCCTACAAAATCTTTCACCTGACTCCATCAACCTCCTGACCCCACCGACACCCCGCACCCCTACCTTCTACCTACTTCCTAAAATTCACAAACCCAATCATCCCGGCCGCCCCATTGTAGCTGGTTACCAAGCCCCCACAGAATGTATCTCTGCCTACGTAGATCAACACCTTCAACCCATTACATACAGTCTCCCATCCTTCATCAAAGACACCAACCACTTTCTCGAATGCCTGGAATCCTTACTCAATCTGTTACCCCCGGAAACCATCCTTGTAACCATTGATGCCACTTCCTTATACACAAATATTCCGCACGTCCAGGGCCTTGCTGCGATGGAGCACTTCCTTTCACGTCGATTGCCTGCCACCCTACCTAAAACCTCTTTCCTCATTACCTTAGCCAGCTTCATCCTGACCCACAACTTCTTCACTTTCGAAGGCCAGACATACCAACAATTAAAGGGAACAGCCATGGGTACCAGGATGGCCCCCTTGTACGCCAACCTATTTATGGGTCACTTGAGGAAGCCTTCTTGGTTACCCAGGCCTGCCAACCCAAAGTTTGGTTCAGATTTATTGATGACATCTTCATGGTCTGAACTCACAGTGAAGAAGAACTCCAGAATTTCCTCTCCAACCTCAACTCCTTTGGTTCCATCAGATTCACATGGTCCTACTCCAAATCCCATGCCACTTTCCTTGACTTTGACCTCCATCTGTCCAATGGTCAGCTTCACACATCCGTCCACATCAAACCCACCAACAAGGTACAGTACCTCCATTATGACAGCTGCCACCCATTCCGCATCAAATGGTCCCTTCCCTACAGCCTAGATCTTTGTGGCAAACGAATCTGCTCCAGTCCGGAATCCCTGAACCATTACACCAACAACCTGAAAACAGCTTTCGCATCCCGTAACTACCCTGCCGACCTGGTACAGAAGCAAATAACCAGAGCCACTTCCTCATCCCCTCAAACCCAGAACCTCCCACAGAAGAATCCCAAAAGTGCCCCACTTGTGACAGGATACTTTCCGGGACTGATCAGACTCTGAATGTGGCTCTCCAGCAGGGATACGACTTCCTCAAATCCTGCCCTGAAATGAGATCCATCCTTCATGAAATCCTCCACACTCCACCAAGAGTGTCTTTCCTCCATCCACCTAACCTTCATAACCTGTTAGTTCATCCCTATGAAATCCCCAAACCACCTTCCCTACCCTCTGGCTCCTACCCTTGTAACCGCCCCCGGTCTAAAACCTGTCCCATGCACCCTCCCACCACCACCTACTCCAGTCCTGTAACACGGAAGGTGTACACGATCAAAGGCAGAGCAAGCCACGTGTGAAAGCACCCACGTAATTTACCAACTGACCTGCCTACACTGTGAAGCTTTCTATGTGGGAATGACCAGCAACAAATGGTCCATTCGCATGAATGGACACAGGCAGACAGTGTTTGTTGGTAATGAGGATCACCCTGTGGCTAAACATGCCTTGGTGCACGGCCAGCACATCTTGGCACAGTGTTACACCGTCCGGGTTATCTGGATACTTCCCAATAATACCAAACTGTCAGTACTCCGGAGATGGGAACTTGCCCTTCAGTATATCCTCTCTTCCCGTTACCCACCAGGCCTCAACCTCTGCTAATTTCAAGTTGCCGCCACTCATACGTCACCTGTCATTCAACAACATCTTTGCCTCTGTACTTCTGCCTCGACTGACGTCTCTGCCCAAACTCTTTGCCTTTACAAATGTCTGCTTGTGTCTGTTTGTGTGCGTGCGTGCGTGCGTTCACTCCCGGGATTGGAATGACTCCTTACCCTCTCCCTTAAAACCCACATCCTTTCGTCGTTCCCTCTCCTTCCCTCTTTCCTGATGAAGCAACCGTTGGTTGTGAAAGCTTGAATTGTGTGTGTATGTTTGTGTTTGTTTGTGTGTCTATCAACATGCCAGCGCTTTCGTTTGGTAAGTTACATCATCTTTGTTTTTAGATATAAATTACTTGGTTAATCTGTTAAGGCTCTAGACCACTTCATGCACTGAAAAATGTTGGGAGAAAAATGCTTTTAAACTTTGCAGTAACAAAAGAAGCATTGTTTCGTAACTTAAGGTTAATCTGCAATTCCAGGGCCATAGCAGCATCCTTCCTCTTCCTCAAACATGCTACGGTTCAGAATTTGGTACTGTACTTTACCAGTCCAGGTTCTTTTAACAGACTGAGACATTCCATGCTCTGCAGTAGCCATGTGTTTCATGTTAGATAACACCATGAAGTTTTTACTGTTCATCCCTATGACAATTCCTGATGCGTTCGTGGTCTTCAGAATATATGAACAAGTAACCGTCATTGAATGTACCTGCAACTATATATGCTCCTGTTTCAACAGTTTTTACCCCACAGTGAAGAGGTTTCGGTACAAATTTCAAAATGCATGCATCAAAGCTCTCATCATATTGCATGTGGTATCAGCACATGTTTTAAGCAAATCTTCATCGTACAAGAATTCATACACTGGTCAAAACGTTTCTTGAACTAATTTATCGAGCACCTGCAGCTGCCTATATTACGGTCAGTGCACAGTTCCATTCATCATGCTATAAGTTGTAAAGTACTTTCACAGTCAAAAAATCTTTTTGCAGCCACAATCCATATACACCACAAATGAAATTATGTAAAACATATAAAGATTCCATTTTTTATCAGCCTCAACAAGAACCTCCCCTGAAGATCCATATTGTCTACTTAACCAAACTTTGTGTGGCAAGGTTTGGGCTCAGAAGTAAATGAGCATACCTCACACTGTGAAACCATTGCCCGAGTCTTCCAAGCTATGTCAGCCAGTAAACTTTAACCGGGGCAAGATTAACAATGTCCCCGGAACTTGCATGTGGCAGTATGGCCTCAGTTAACCCTACCCTTGATGTAATGGTCTCCAAACACACAAGGCAAGACATGAGAATAGTACAATATTTTGACAAGTGTGCTCGCAGCAGTCTCAGCCCACATGTGAATGCTTCTGACACTCACAGCCTGGGATCAACTCAACTATTTTGCATGGTAACCATGTTTTAACAGGGATATCAGGTCTTCAGTCAATATCGTCTCTTAGCAGCCACTCTTTGTGTCCTTCTTAACCCATCAGCACCGGAATTAATTTTTTCGTGATTTTTTTTTAAATTGCGTTATTATGAATGTAAAAGGCATAAATTACACAACAGAGTTGTTTTGACAAAAGTCATTACCACCATTAGCGAGATATTTGATGTTTCCATATGGCAACGCTAGGCGCTTTCACTACTTAAATTTATATGGATTACAACTTCAACTAAAATAAGTAGGTTATTGAAATTTCTTATTACATATACAAGTTTTGTGCAAATTTATTATTCAGTCTTCATCATACAATTGATACTTTATGACACAGTACAATTAATAATCAAAAATCAAACCTTGAACTCAGCATTATTTTACATGAAATGGAATAAACAGTCGGTACACAATCCCACATTACACTTTGAACACATTGTTCTCAGAATAGATTTACAGTCCTTGTGTGCACACCTTTTCTTCTTCTTTCCTTCTGTGTGCTGGACGAGGTAGTCAGTCTTATCAAACCTAACTGAATCTGATAATGGGGCTGTCAGAACATGCCCTTGATGCAGATGGTCTCCCGGCTCCTTTTGGTAAAGCTTGGTGTCCTTGCAAGTACACTGTTGCTACTTCTCTCTTGAAATCAAGAGCTGAGAAATAGTTTGGTTTCTTACCTCAGATACAGATGGCTCTGGTATATTTGGATGTTGTGTAGCTGTTTCAGGTACAATTGGATCATGTGCAGTACGCATTGATGGTGCCGGTGGATTACAGTGCTCATAATCAACACCGATCCTTTCATTATTTGGCATCCTTATTTCAGCATTAGCTCGTAGTTGACGAGAGGGCAGGTTGTCTAATAATCTGTAAAAATAAGAAATGAAATAGCAAATCATAATAAAGTCGGCATCAGTATACAAACAATTACAAACCAATGATAGGCATACTTACCTACCAGCATGTTAATTTCCCGAAGCTTCATCTGTGTCTACATTCGGATCTGGGGCCTCAACAAACACATCACCTTCAATATCGTCATTATAAAGAATCTCCAGTGCCTCGGCAAGTGAGAAACCTCTTCCAGAACAAAAAAGAGAAAATTTGTCTTTTTACTGAGTACAAGCGCCTAGCATTGCCATATGGCAACACCAACATTCAAACGGCCTAAATGTACGTAATTTATTTCACAGAAAGCAGTAACATCCAAAGAATATATATTTGTGTATTTAAAGCACAACCATACTGTTGTTCTTGTTGTGGTCCTCAGTCCTGAGACTGGTTTGATGCAGCTCTCCATGCTACTCTATCCTGTGTAAGCTTCTTCATCTCCCAGTACCTACTGCAACCTACATCCTTCTGAATCTGCTTAGTGTATTGATCTCTTGGTCTCCCTCTACGATTTTTACCCTCCACGCTGCCCTCCATTGCTAAATTTGTGATCCCTTGATGCCTCAAAACATGTCCTACCAACCGATCCCTTCTTCTAGTCAAGTTGTGCCACAAACTTCTCTTCTCCCCAATCCTATTCAATACCTCCTCATTAGTTACGTGATCTACCCACCTCATCTTCAGCATTCTTCTGTAGCACCACATTTCGAAAGCTTCTATTCTCTTATTGTCCAAACTGGTTATCGTCCATGTTTCACTTCCATACATGGCTACACTCCATACAAATACTTTCAGAAACGACTTCCTGACACTTAAACCTATACTAGATGTTAACAAATTTCTCTTCTTCAGAAACGATTTCCTTGCCTTTGCCAGTCTACATTTTATATCCTCCCTACTTCGACCATCATCAGTTATTTTGCTTCCCAAATAGCAAAATTCCTTTACTACTTTAAGTGACTCATTTCCTAATCTAATCCCCTCAGCATCACCCGATTTAATTTGACTACATTCCATTATCCTCGTTTTGCTTTTGTTGATGTTCATCTTATATCCTCCTTTCAAGACACTGTCCATTCCGTTCAACTGCTCTTTCAAGTCCATTGGTGTCTCTGACAGAATTACAATGTCATCGGCGAACCTCAAAGTTTTTACTTCTTCTCCATGAATTTTAATACCTACTCCGAATTTTTCTTTTGTTTCCTTTACTCCTTGCTCAATATACAGATTGAATAACATCGGGGAGAGGCTACATCCCTGTCTCACTCCTTTCCCAACCACTGCTTCCCTTTCATGCCCCTCGACTCTTATAACTGCCATCTGGTTTCTGTACAAATTGTAAATAGCCTTTCGCTCCTTGTATTTTACCCCTGCCACCTTCAGAATTTGAAAGAGAGTATTCTAGTTAACGTTGTCAAAAGCTTTCTCTAAGTCTACAAATGCTAGAAACGTAGGTTTGCCTTTTCTTAATCTTTCTTCTAAGATAAGTCGTAAGGTTAATATTGCCTCACGTGTTCCAACATTTCTACGGAATCCAAACTGATCTTCCCCGAGGTCCGCTTCTACCAGTTTTTCCATTCGTCTGTAAAGAATTCACGTTAGTATTTTGCATTCGTGATTTATTAAACTGATAGTTCGGTAATTTTCACATCTGTCAACACCTGCTTTCTTTGGGATTGGAATTATTATATTCTTCTTGAAGTCTGTGGGTATTTCGCCTGTCTCATACATCTTGCTCACCAGATGGTAGAGTTTTGTCATGACTGGCTCTCCCAAGGCCATCAGTAGTTCTAATGGAATGTTGTCTACTCCCGGGGCCTTGTTTCGACTCAGGCCTTTCAGTGCTCTGTCAAACTCTTCACGCAGTATCTTATCTCCCATTTCATCTTCATCTACATCCTCTTCCATTTCCATAATATTGTCCTCAAGTACATCGCCCTTGTATAAACCCTCTATATACTCCTTCCACCTTTCTGCCTTCCCTTCTTTGCTTAGAACTGGGTTGCCATCTGAGCTCTTGATATTCATACAAGTGGTTCTCTTTTCTCCAAAGGTCTCTTTAATTTTCCTGTAGGCAGTATCTATCTTACCCCTAGTGAGACAAGCCTCTACATCCTTACATTTGTCCTCTAGCCATGCCTGCTTAGCCATTTTGCACTTCCTGTCGATCTCATTTTTGAGACGTTTGTATTCCTTTTTGCCTGCTTCATTTACTGCATTTTTATATTTTCTCCTTTCATCAATTAAATTCAATATTTCTTCTGTTACCCAAGGATTTCTATTAGCCCTCATCTTTTTACCTACTTGATCATCTGCTGCCTTCACTACTTCATCCCTCAGAGCTACCCATTCTTCTTCTACTGTATTTCTTTCCCCCATTCCTGTCAATTGTTCCCTTATGCTCTCCCTGAAACTCTGTACAACCTCTGGTTCTGTCAGTTTATCCAGGTCCCATCTCCTTAAATTCCCACCTTTTTGCAGTTTCTTCAGTTTCAATCTGCAGTTCATAACCAATAGATTGTGGTCAGAATCCACATCTGCCCCTGGAAATGTCTTACAATTTATAACCTGGTTCCTAAATCTCTGTCTTACCATTATATAATCTATCTGATACCTTTTAGTATCTCCAGGATTCTTCCAGGTATACAACCTTCTTTTATGATTCTTGAACCAAGTGTTAGCTATGATTAAGTTATGCTCTGTGCAAAATTCTACAAGGCGGCTTCCTCTTTCATTTCCTCACCCCAATCCATATTCACCTACTATGTTTCCTTCTCTCCCTTTTCCTACTGACGAATTCCAGTCACCCATGACTATTAAATTTTCGTCTCCCTTCACTACCTGAATAATTGCTTTTATCTCGTCATACATTTCATCAATTTCTTCATCATCTGCAGAGCTAGTTGGCATATAAACTTGTACTACTGTAGTAGGCATGGGCTTTGTGTCTATCTTGGCCACAATAATGCGTTCACTATGCTGTTTGTAGTAGCTAACCCGCACTCCTATTTTTTTATTCATTATTAAACCTACGCCTGCATTACCCCTATTTGATTTTGTATTTATAACCCTGTAATCACCTGACCAAATGTCTTGTTCCTCCTGCCACCGAACTTCACTAATTCCCACTATATCTAACTTTAACCTATCCATTTCCCTTTTTAAATTTTCTAACCTACCTGCCCGATTAAGGGATCTGACATTCCATGCTCCGATCCGTAGAATGTCAGTTTTCTTTCTCCTGATAACGATGTCCTCTTGAGTAGTCCCCGCCCGGAGATCCGAATGGGGGACTATTTTACAACCATACTAAAAAAACCAAATTATATATCGTAAGTTACTGTGTAAAACATACTTACTCGAACTTATACTCCATTTTTCTTCGTCATTCAGCAAACGACGACTTCCAACACTGCTTACGCTGCAGAATTGAAATGTATTGTTAAAACTGTTGCATTGTAGTGATCTTTACAGTCTTGCAGAACAGAATCCAGTGTTGCCAACAAATTTCGCTTCATTGATGTTGTGGAATCAACGATTTTAAAAAAATGTTAGAAACATTGCCGTATGGCAACGCACGGCGCTAATGGGTTAATGCATGTACCCCAGAGTGTGGCAGTCATTAACTCACTGTGTTGTCTGCAGTGATTTTCAAATCCCTACCCACTTAAGGCAAATGCTGGGATGACTCCTTGGTAGAATATGGTCAGTTTCCTTCCCCTTTTAGATTATCAGCTCCATTTCTAAAAATCTCGTCAGTTGAAATTAAACCCAGGCTTTCTCCCTTCCAAACGTAGGCTTCACCTGAAAGTTCAGCTTGTTAGTAGTCTCTGTGTGTTTGTCTGCTGTTCTTGGTCTCTTGTTCTTATGTTCATGGTCTTGGCATTTATGTTGATTTATTGTTACAGTAACATGCTCTAATGAGCACATTTACCATCTAACTATCATTTTAATAGAGCTCTCCATTGATTTTGGTTTAATTTCTGATGATAAACGTGTAATCTTTTATCAAACGAAAAAGCCAAGGATGTGAGAGTGCAAATGGGCAGCATATAAGGGGGTACCCAAAATACCAGAATTATTTTTTAAAAGCTGTATATTTTCAAATAGTTTACAAAATAACATTATCTCCTTCAAAATACTCTCCATTACGACTAACACATTTGCCCCACTGCAACTCATTGCTAGTTCAGTGCCGCCTGCATCGTCGACCTGGCTTGTTCTGTTCATGTGCAGTAATAGTTTTTGTTAGTGCTGTTCTGTTCTTGTTTCATTTTTTATGATGGCAAGTTTTAGTGAACAATGCGTAGCTGTGACATTTTCTTTTTTACTTGGTAAAAATGCTGCTGAAACTGTTTTAATGTTGAAAGCTTACCAGGATGACGCAATGGGAAAAACTCAAGTGTACGAGTGGTTTGCTCAATTTCAAAAGGCGACGTGTCTATTGTTGACAAACCTTGTTCTGGACATCCATCAACTGCCCTAATTGACGAAAATATTGAAACAATTCCAGTGCTTTTGTTCATAGTTTGTTGACAGGCAACTGATCAACTGTCAGAGGTTAGTGTGTTATCTTGGAGCACAGTTTGGCCTGATTTGTGGCAGACACAAATGGTGGATCTTCCACCATGACAATGCACCTGCACACGTACAGCCATCTCTATTAGACAGTTTTTGGCTAAAAATGGCATGGTTCCGCTGCCTCACGCACCTTACTCACCTGAGCTGGCTCCGTGTTACTTTTTATTATTTACACACATGAAAAGGGGCATGAAAGGACACTGATTTGACAACATTGAAGAACTAAAGAAAAAAAAACAAAGAAGGAGCTGTCAGCCATTTTTAAAGATGACTACAAAAAATGTTTTGAACAGTGAAAGAAATGATATGCAAATATCTCAATCTTTACAGCACTTTTCACATCTGAATCAAGTGCAAATGAAAAAAAAAATCACTGTTACATGTACAAATAAGCACCCTTAGTTTTTTTTTATTTCATTGGAAATTTAATGTTAAAAGTAACATATGATTGTTTCAGGACCTACCTTTGGTTTGATGATAAGGGTAAGAAAGCGCGAGTTGCCGCGCCACAGTATATAGATTATGTGATGACATTTACCCAGAAGACTATCAGTGATGAGACAATATTTCCTACAAAATATGGTATGTTGTCTTTGTTTTTCTATTTCAAGAATAATGTAATTGGATAGATAAAAAGTCTACTCACCAAGCTGTGTCCATCCAATTACATTATATTGTCAGAAATTTATTGTTTTCATTGTTGTATTTAAAGAATAAGATTCAAATAACATTAATGTCACAATTATAAATGGCTCCTGACACACACACACACACACACACACACACACACACACACACACACGCGCACACATACACTTACACACTTATTTACTTACTTACTTAACTTAACTTAACTTACTTACTTTTGGTACCAGAGCTATCTTCTCCTGGCAAAAGAGAGAAAAAGGTTGAAGTAGATAGTAGTTATTAAGGAAAGTTCTGTAGGACATCCTCTCAAGGTTTTCGAAAGAAGACAGTAGGAAAGGAAACTCAATATTTTACCCTTACTTAATAAGTCTCTTTTGATATTAAATTGAAAGCCATTGCTTTTGTGACTTCCTGTTCATACCTGCCTCTTCCACCACTAAGTAAATAGAACTATTTCTATCAATGTTTGACTGTAGAGAATTTGATATGCAATCTTGTTGTTATGTTAATAGCAGAAGCTTTCTAATTATATATTGATGATGGTTATATTGTTCACAGGAAATGAATTTCCCAGTTCATTTGAATCTATTGTTCGAAAAATCCTGAGGTTATTGTTCCATGTTTTGGCACATCTATATCACTGTCACTTCAAGGAAGTGGTTCTACTAAATTTACATGCACACCTGAACTGTGTATTTGCCCATCTGACATTATTGAATGAACGCTTTCAACTTATAGAAGTGAAGGAGACAGAAATTCTGCAAGACCTAGTGCTTGCATTAAAAGTTCACTCGGACGCTCCAGAAACGAGCACCAATGGTGAAGATGGTATCCGTGGTAATTCGGACAGTAAACAAAGTAGTGGTGATGCCACAAGTCAGTCACTTTCTGCTGGTGAAACAACACCAATGACAGCAAATAATATAGGGACTGAAAATGAGCAGGATACTGAATCAGGAACAGGGATACCAAGCAGTTCAAAGTCGGATCTGTTGACTTCTGTGTCGGAGAAAGAGGCTAAGAAAGAAGAGTCTACAAAAAATCATGATGGTGTACAGGACGTGTCTCACTAGCTGAAATGAGAAGTGTGTTGTTAAAGTTTGGTGTTTCCAACAAGGTGAGGAGTAAGCATTTACTGTGTAGATTGAGTTAACTAGACATAGATTATAGCCAAATGAGCCAGAAGAAATAGAGCAGTTATGCAAGATGGAAGGAAGCCTTTAAAACCGTCCCATGGATCATTTGCTAGGAATTTAATGTGACAGGCTTTCTCCAACCCTGTGAGAAATATTGTGATTTGTTGTTTGAATACACTTTTTTTATTCCAGTTGATAAAAGAATGTTTGTGAATATTTTTGTTCTGTTAATTGCAGTTTGGTACCATATAGGTTGTGACTGCTAGTTATTTAAAAGCATTGTGTTAGTATTATTTTCGGGTGTGTGTTGATGAAGTGCAATTTTGGGTTGTCTATTTTACCATTGTAATATAATGTAACAACAGATTTTGTAAGTTGTGCATTTTGCCATTATTATGCACCTACTATGTTAATTGTAAATACAAATTTATTGGTTTTGTCATAATTTTCATATAAATTCCACTCTTTTCTTCAGAAAAGAAATTATGCAGACTGCTGAAATGGCTCTCCCTGTCGACATGATAGGGGTTTAGAATGATGTGTTTCGTATGTAATTGTGCAATTTTAATCATCAAAATATTGTTAAACATATTTTGTTAATGGCGCAGTTTTATCCTTGCTTATGTGTTATACCAAAGCTACGGAAGTTAAAAAGGAAAAAAGAAAAAAAAAAAAAATCTGAATATTTTTGTATGTTGCTAAGTGTTGTTAAAATGTCAGCAAACCTACCATCTTGCAATTATGTGACAAGTAGGTCTTAAAATTAAAATATCACATACTTGCTATTGAAATCCACTCCTTTAAGAACAAAACATTGTTATAGACTAGTTCGTAAAACAAGCAATTAAATATATAAATATATATTATGTGTGTATATATCACTCACAATAATGTTGTACACTGTTACGCAAGTATTTATATTATACAGAAATGCTTACTTATTGCCTTGTTAATGTTACTATAATTGTTATATAATATAAGAATATGAAGAGAGAAAGTAACTTATATAGAAGAATATGTTATCTACAGTTTCCTTAAAATAATGCCTGGCCCTTGTTTACATGAAAGTATGCATGCATTGAATATTGAATGTTAGTGGAGGAAAGATTTTAATTGTGCCATTGGTAAGCCAAAACACAAAAAGCAACTACAAGCATTATTTCATTAAATTTCCCTCTGACCTCTTTGGGGTTCCTAGTGGCGTCATACTTAAATCACTAGTTTCCCGTGATTTAATTGGATATCTTTCATTATTAAATAAACTGTGAATTTGATGTCTGTGTTTATTTTAAGGGGCCTTCTGTTGGAAGTTTGATGTATTTTCACTAATCCATACATTTTCACTTGCCAGCTATTACTTTCCACATAGCAAACATTCACTGAAGGTTTTTTTTTATATGTTTTAACATTTACCTCTGCTTCTGAAGTTTGAGTGTGTCTAAAATTGATAATTTTCATCTTTTTGTAAGACGTAAAAGATTGAGTTATCGGTTTGTAGCACGTTTAGTGCATAGTTGGGAATATTATCGAACGAAGATTGATATATTACTGCTGGAATTATAAGCTCTGTTCATTGAATTGTAAAATTGTAGTCTCACTTGCATTTGCCCTGTATGCAGTTTAAAGGTGGTTTTTTTTTTTTTTGAAAATAAAAAGGGAAAGCTAAGAGTAACGTGTTAATCCTGTTTATTGTGCAGCATACATGTTGTGTGCTTTGTTTGAGATCCATATAGCAGGAAGATCCACATAGTTCTGCTTTTTATCGCTACAGCACAAGATCCACATATTTATGTTCTGTTAAACAAATCTGTGTCAGAACAGTAATGCTGTAGCTGTATTCCATACTCTGTAAACTATCAGTGGGTGTAAGCTAAACTTTATTGACAAACATCATATAATTTACAACCTAGTTACGATGTTGTTTTAAAAGACTGGACTAAGTTGCTTCTCTTATCGTCTTCTTCTGCCAGGTTTGGTTGATTAATTCTGAACCCTCATGGCCTGCCTGTTATAATTTGTTGATGCAGACCTTCTACTTTAATAGCTAATGTTCTCTCATTTCATGCATTTACTTGCACTCATTTCAGTTTGTGATAAAAACTGTAGTAGCATATGTGCATTAATTTTTGCACCTAAGTCTCTCGGTGTGTCATTTCATGATCTGATTGCCGTCTTTTCCTCATAAATTTGTGTTTCAAATGGGAATGATGTGCCTCAGGGTAAACATTGGTGTCGTGAAGCTCTTGCCTTCTTTCCAGATATCACTTAAGTAGACTTTGTACTATATTCCTGAGATAATTTTTGCTTCATCAGGATGGTTGGGCTCAAAAGCCATGTATGTACTTGCATTTACACTTACAGTCTGTCCACATCCACCAGGTATGTCATTTCAGAGTAGATTTAGTAATGTTGGTGAATAGAAGTATATGAAACTGATTTTGACTTTGGGGAAAAATATTCTTAAAAACACCGCAGTTCACATTTTGATTATCTCTCTTAGTTGCCACAGTTACAGTTTGATTATTTCTCTTAATTGCCCCATTGCAGGATGGCATTCAACCAAGAAATTGTATGTCCTTCTTTAAACAAATTTTTAATATAATTTGTTATATCTCTGTGTTTGTGCAGTGTACTTTTTGATTTTTTAAAGAAATCATTTTCCATGGCTCACCAGTCAAAATAATTTTAAATGGACAGTTGGAAGGAGCAACTATTTCAGTTTTCTTCAGGTAATACCTGCTTGTGTACTCACTTAAAGATAAAGTAACATGTATTGGTGGAGATTATGTCCAAAATTTAAACTTGTAAGTTGCAATTTTATCTGTAACATTTTTTATCACTTCTATTTTTGGGCATTATTTAATGGAATCACTTTGAATAGGTTTCATTTTAACTGTTATAAATGGGAACTATAGAATCTGGTGACACACTCCATTTGATTGTTTCGTCACTGCTTTCTGTTATAAGAGATTATTTTTTGCTTTGTAATCACCATGATAACACAGGTTTTTATTATTTTGGCAGTTCATATTCCTAGAAATGCAGTTGAATAGTGTAATTTGATTCTACTGCCAATGTGGTCTGGATGCTGAAATTATATATAGGTAGTATAGATACAGAAAGATATTCCTTGTGTCCATACTGATGGCAAGATACCTATTATAGTTTTGGGTAGCATAGTACTTACTTGTGTCTGATGTTTGTAAATGCAGCAGAACATTGTGGTTATCACATTTTACTAGCAAAGGCAACAAATTTCAACTTTCGTAGTTCCTAGACTGTTTGTTCAGAATATCGGGTCCTTGTTCTTTGATTTTGCATGACTCCTGTATTGTCAGACTTCATATTACCCTTGCCTTCTACCTGCTTGCTTCTTCTTAATAAGTTTGGTCTGTTGTATACCTTCCAGTAGTAAATATTGATGATTAGGTTATATTAATCATCATTGTTGGAATTGAGAACAACTGCTTACTAGGGTCAATTGTAAAAATGTAGCTTCAAAATTCACCTTATCTGAGAAAACATTTTTGTTAGATTGCAGTTAACTGTGTGTAACTGCAGTTGAATCACTATGTAATTTAAAAATTTTACTGCAAGGATTTTGCCAAAATAAGTAAGCAGGGTAAAGTGTCTGCCATGTGATTACAGTAGTGTTACATTGAAAAGTAATTTACATTATTCAAGAGATAATCTTTTGATCCTCACGGGAAAAAATAATCTTTTGGTAGATGCTTCTGGACAATTAACCAAATGTTGAGTTTCATTTCATTTTTAATGTTGTTTTTACATTAGATGAGATGTGAGAGCAGTGTGACAGTAGCAGAAGTGACAAAATATTTATAAATGATTTGCTTGTAGTTAGTAATATAATTGAAGTTTGTTGACACAATTCTGCACTTTTGGAACTGAGTTACTGTTAAGAAACAGTAGTAATGATAGTCTTTCTGAAAGATCTTTCCTTCACTGAACAAGTCGCAAATGCAGAAAATACTTTCATGTTGCAGCCAGTTCACTTCCTGTCTAGGCCTTCCCTGTTCCAGCATGGCAAATTGTACCTGTTAGACAGACTGAGCACATTATAAGTATTTGTGATTTCTTAAGTTGTTTGTGGTTTTTTGTTCCTTTCATTTCTGATGGAAAGAAGAGTAGATCTTTGCAAACCATGTCACATTTGAAACGTGTAAAAGTTCATTACTCAAGATGTGTCAAAGTGGGGGTTTTTATTGATTTTTAAGTGGATTAGTTCTACCTCCTAAAATGTATTCTCATACCATCATTTCAGTTTGTGATAAATATTGAGGGGAGGGGGTGGAAACAGTATTTAATGATTTTCATTTTCTTTTCAGAAAATCATCTTATATCACTTATCCTACAGAACACAGCTTTTGTTAATCGAAAGAATTAAATAATTTATTTTTGTATAATGTAAAATGGTGAGTCACAGACTGGCCACTTATTATACATGGCAAATAAAAGTGCATTACCTCAACAGCGGGTAAATGTTTATGCAGATCTTCTGTACTGTAAGAATGCATTGAGTGTTCTGCTTTGCCATGTTTTCCCTAATCTTAAATGAATATATTTTAAGTGAATCTTAGTAAGTATGTAGCAGGCTGTGGAACTAAGTTACATTTTTTTAGTTTTGTTTGTATTTCACTGTGTAGTGTTGTTAATTGATGTATGATATGTTGATTTGAGTACTTCATGTTTAAAAAAAGATGAGTCAAAAAATGACAATTGTGGTTTATTTCTTAATTTTCTTCCTGTGTAGGAATTGTGTGTTTACTCTTTTATTTCTGCAAATTAACATATAAGTATTTGTCTGTACTTCCATCTGCATGATGCAGTAATTTATTGCTGTATGATCAATTTCAAATCATGAATTTTTACTGACTAGTAGCAATGTCTGTGTCATGCCCAGAAGTGCTAATAGAACTAGATTGGTCTGTTTGCACTAAAAGTGCCCATTTGAGTACAGAGAAACCAAAAATTTTAGAATGAGAAATAAGATGTTAAATACTTGTATTTTCTGATTACTGTTGGGCATGAAGTGCTTACAGTGCGTAATATTGTAACTGTAAAAGGCTTGTAGTGAATTACCTCCATTTAATGTTGATGCTAGATCAGAAGCAGCAACTTTTTGTAGGTTTTTTCACTCTACAAAATTCAATGCAGCTTTCAAGAGGTATTTTTTTATGTGTATATATATAACTACATCAGTTTCCACTGTTTTCTCAATTGCTGAAGTAATTAAGTAACGAAAGCTCTGTTGAATACTGCCTAGTTTTACTTCAGCAGTGAACATTCTGAAATATAAAAATGATTGTCATAAATCTTTAAGCACTCTGTTTACATTTTATACTGACTTTTTTATTTTGTACTACACAAAATTCAGCACCATAAAATTAATATCTTGTTAGTACTTCACTGATCATTGTGATAGTACTTTTGGTGAAACTTCATTCATTTCTCCCTTGTTGTTATAGTGTTCTAGTGCAGTTGACGTCCTACCATTTCTATGAAATGTTATATGTGTATATTCTTTCCTCCAGTTTCTCTGTACAGTGTACTATGCTTTGCATGTTAAGTTTCAGTCTTTTGTTCTGTATCTACTGTAATTATTAGTTATACTTCCTGTAATAAAATGTTGCTTTCACAGACTATTTGTCTGATCTACAGATAACCATATCCAGGAAAAACACATTCTTTCACTTTGCAAAGAATGCAAAACATTCAAGCAAAATGACACACAACTTGTCTTTCTGCAGTGTAAACGTTCTAGTGTGCAACAACTCTACTGGAAGTAATTTTGAAGTATTGTGTAAGCAGTTTCTTTAGTTCATATACATTGCCTAAAGCACTGCTTTGATGCTGTAAAAAAACAGTTGCGATATGATTCGCAGATGTGTTGTCAGTCAGGTAGAACTAGGTTGAAAAATTTTTTTTTTTTTTACAGATACGAACTGAAAATGATCGTATATGAAACTTCCATATAATGAAAACAATTAACACTATTTTATTGTTTACATTGATTCACAGGATGTCAGTCTGTTCATAATAAGAGTTAGTAACAATTGTAAAGTAATTTACAGAAGTCAGAAGCATGTTTATGCTATTATTGTTGCTGCAACATACGCAACATGCAGAGATCTTAAAGAATGTGTGGTCCTTCTCTGCATCACATTGATCTGAAGGTGACCATTTGAGCTGGTCAAAATCATTAATCTAAACACTCGGATGTGACTGTCTGGAAATAAAAATTATTTTAACAAATCCAGCAATCATTTTCATCTCCAGATGATAAACATATCATGCTTCATAAAACAATTTGGTGATAGCT
This sequence comes from Schistocerca nitens, assembly GCF_023898315.1. Classification (NCBI taxonomy): domain Eukaryota; kingdom Metazoa; phylum Arthropoda; class Insecta; order Orthoptera; family Acrididae; genus Schistocerca; species Schistocerca nitens. Next base: position 693,474,073 of record NC_064617.1, read on the forward strand.
TGGAGCAGAGGTCTGCAGAACAATAACAGAAAGCTGAAATAGGTTTGTTAGTCCACCTACCTTCTATTCATGTAGCTACTAATCCCATCTAATAAAATTTCATTTTAGTTCTGGAGAAGTTATTGTAGAATGTAAATACTGTAGGATTAAAGGAGACCACTCACCAAAAAGCAGAAGCGTTCAGTTGTCAGTAGGCACACACGAAAATATGAGTACCAACCAGCTATCCACAAGGATGAATGGCCACCTCAAAACTATTATCAAGAACAAAGTTGACTACCTGGTAGCACAACAGTGAACCAACTGGATCCTTGTCCCCACACCGTCCAACTGACAATTTCCCCTTGCTATGTCCTGTCACCCCCCCTTTCAACCCATGTCTCCATGTCACCTTCAGCGTGTGCTGCGGCCCACAGTTTGCTACAATTGTGCCAGCCCATATAGCTGCCAGCTTACCTTCCTGCATTCCTAGCCTGCAAACTGGCCACCTCCCTGTGAGCCACCAGCCACTGAAAATCCAGTCCCTCTCCCAGCCTCCTGCCTCTCTTTCTCCATCTCCCTCTACCCACCCCACCCCACCTAACAGTACCCCCACCACAACCAGTATATGTGTGTGCCTATCAACAACTCAACACTTACGATATTTGTTGACTGGTCTGCTTTAATACTACAGTATTTAAATTTCATTTTCATTAGAATCATAATTGTAACATAAACTCCAGTGTGTTCCCCAAGTCATTTGTGCTCTTGCCTGACAGTGTAATTTCCAGCAGGAACTAGTGGCTAGTTGTACAATGTTGTTAGAAAAGTCAAAATGATTCAGATTTGTTCCTGTAGTAGTATATATTCTCTCTCTCTTTTTTAAACAGTTTAAGGATAGAGAAACCTGCTATAAGATTGCTGAGAACAGTTTTGGTGTCATAGAATCTACTTGTCTGACTCCTCTTTAAAATTCTCAACTTCTCATTATCCTGTAGAAATCTAATGGACACTGTAAAATTGACAAAGATTAGTGTTTTAGAAATCAGAAGATAGTGTGGGTGAACACTGATTGTGCCTGTCACTGTCAAAATGAAATTGGGGATAAGTTCTTGCCCTTCCCACCATAACTGTTGTACATTGTCTCAATCACAGATAGACTGGGAACTCTGCATGTAATCCATGCTAAGATACACATGAAACTGTGATATTGATCATAACAAAACTACTGTTTTACGCTTAAACGTCCTTTATCACTTGATTATTAGGCATGCAATTTCTCTGCAATATTCTTCAGTGAGCTTACGGTCTTTCTGCAGTGCTAATCCTGTTTCCTGTCAGATCACCAGAGTTAGGCACTTTAAGGCTTGGCTAGAGAGCTGTTCATAAGTAGGGTGCACTCAGCCCTTGTAAGGCCAATTGAGAAGCCACAGATTGAAAAGTGGTGGCTCTGTTCACAAAAGCTGACAACAGCCAGGAGATCTGTGATGAAGAAAAAGTGTATGAAATGTGTAAGTTACAATGTTTTGTCCTTCTCAGTGAGAAAACAGCAGTAATAAAGAATTTTGTTGGCATTCTGACAGCTTTGAGAATAATAAACACATTTAGTACTTCAGAGTAAGGCCATTTAAATTACACGTGCTAGGATGATACAGTAAGAGTTCCACGATGTGAAAAGGAAATCTTAGTCTGCAGTTCTGAGTAACTACTCCTGAGTAATCTGCAAATGGTATTTGTAATCGTATTTTACATTAAATGACAACTTCATGGCATTTGAGAGGAAATCAGTGGGCCAGATAGTGTGCTGAATAACTTGTCATTTCCAAATGAATTTCCTCTCTGCAGCTGTGTGTGCACAGATTTGAATCTTCCTGACATTTAAAACTGTGTGCTGGACTCGAACCCAAACCTTGGACCTTTGGCTTTCGTGGGCAAGTCGGGCAAGTGCTCTACCAACTGAGCTATATAAAGCATGGCAAACTACCCTCTCTCATAGCTCTGTTTCCCCAGTCTCATCTGTCCTACCTTCCAAACTTCACCAAAGCCTCTTGCATACCATACATTATTAAAACTCTTGGAAGAAAGGATATTGCAGAGAAATGGCGTAGCTATGCCCTAAGGGATGTTTCCAGAATGAACTGCTGTGGAGTGTGCTGTGATGTGAAAATTGTCAGATTAAAACTGCATACTAGATTGAGGCTTGAACCTGGGACATTGCCTTTCATGGGTAGTTGTTCTACCAGTTGAGCTATCCAAGCACTACTTGCCACCCACCGTCACAGCTCTATTTTCACCAAGTCCTAGGGTCAAGCCCTATCTGGCAAATAGTTTTAATCTGCCAAGAAGTTTCAAATCAGTGCACATTCTCCTGCAGATTGAAAATTCTTTCTGGAAACATTCCCTTGGTCATGGTTAAGTCATTTCTGTGACATTTGGAAGATAGTAGAAAAGGTACTGACGGAAGTAGAGCTGTGACAGTGAACTGTTGAATCATTGTTGGAGAGCTATTGGCAGAGCACTTGCCCTGGTCATAGGTTTGAGTCCCGGTCCAACACAGTTTTAATCTGCTGTGAAGTTCCTGTTTCAAAATGCTGCTCTTAGGTGACACACCATTGTTTGTATTATAAAACCATAGTGGAGCCTTGTTTTTATTGTTTCTGTATAATTGAAACTAGGTTAATTAGTGTCATGTTCCACGGATCATTTGTACAATTACTCATAGTGAAGTAGAATGTGTCATTTTACATTCACATTACAGATTCACAATATGGTTACACGCTGACAATTTACAATTTTTTAAGCTGATATGAGTTAGTGATGCCTGTCCACCTTCTACACAATACAAAGATAGAAATTGTACAGAATGGGAATTGTCAAGAATGAAACTTTTCAGCTTACTTTCAAATTTAACATTGCTAGGTTCTTCCTTATTTCAATGCAATCAAAAGCTGTTTCCACTTCATAAGAACTTTATTCAGTTGTGCTTTTTATCATCACCTTGTGCTGTGTCATTCACAATTACCTTTTCCCACACATTGTCATATGAACTATGGGTGAACGACAACAGGCAGATTCCATATTCCTAAATTTCTGAAGAGTGTTTGACATGTGCACCACTGCAGACTGTTAATGAAGGTACAAGCACATGAAATAGGTTCCCAGACAGGTAAGTGGCTTGAATACTTCTTAATTAATAGAACACAGTAAGTTGTCCTTGACAATGAGTGTTCATCAGAAACAAAGGTGTCATTAGGAGTGCCCCAGGGAATTGATAGGACAGCTACTATTCTCTATGTACATAAATGGCCTGAAGGACAGTGTGGGCAGCAATCTGCAGCTGTTTTCAGTTGCTACTGTGCTGTACGGTAAGGAATCATCATCGAGTGACTGCAGGAGGATACGAGATGATGATGATGATGATGATGATGATGATAAGATTTTTAATTGGTGTGATGAATGGCAGCTAGCTCTAAAATAGATAGTTAATGCATATGAGTAGGAAAGACAATCCTGTAGTGTCCAAATACATCATTATTAGTGTGCTGCTTGACACAGTCAGGTTGATTAATTATCTAGGCATAAATGTTGTAAAGTGATGAGAAATGGAATGAGCACATGAGGACTGTAGTAGGGAAGACAAATGGTTGACTTTGGTTTGCTAGGAGAATTTGTGGTTCATATGTAAAAGAGACCACATATAAAACAACAGTGCAACTCATTCTTCAGTACTGCTAGAGTGTTTGGGGTCCCCACCAGGTCATATTAAAGGAAGACATTGAAGCATTTGAGATGGGCTGCTAGATTTGTTACCAGTAGGTTTGATCAATATGTAAGTATGGAGGGAATGTCATGTTCTTTTCGAGAAACACTTTGTAGAAAATTTGGAGTGCTGGCATTTGAAGCTAACTGCAGAACGATCCTACAGCCACCAACATACGTTTTGCATATGGACCAAAAAGATAAGATAAGAGAAATTATGGCTCATATGGAGGCATACAGACAGCAGTTTTTCCCTCACTCTGTTTGCAAGTGGAACAGGAAGGGAAATGACTAATAATGGTCTAGTGTACCCCCGCCGTGCACCATGCAGTGATTTGCGGAGTAAATATGTAAATGTAGAAGTTCCTTTCACTTATCATCAGACTTCTAAACTAATATTGTGGTTCTGTTAGCAAATTAAATTTATGAAGATAATGGACTATCTGTTTGAGAACACCTGTTTTATTTGTTAAAATCAAGCAGCAATGAGACAGGCCTTTCTTTTTAATTGGTAAATCAACATATTGCTTCAAATATTAGTCAATGACTACAGAAGGTATTTGTTATTGATGTAAGCATTTCTGCTACATGTTATACGTAGTACAACAGTAGGAGTACTATTGAAGAATGTGGACAATAGAGATATTTGATTCTAACATAAGCAGTGAATAATTACTGCTGTAAGACATTGGAAGACAGAATTATGGAAATGGATAGGTGGCGTATTTCACAAGTTGACATGTGAATTATTATTATTATTTATTTTTTTTTTTTTGTTAGTGTTTGAAGATGGAGAGATTACAATTCGTTATGGTACGCCATTGTTTTGGATTCTGGTTCAGTTTTGAAACTAGGAAACTTTGCACAGACCCTTTATCCAACTTTTACTGTAACACTTTCATGCCCGAGTTTTCAATCTAATTAAAATCAGGATCTAAGCAAATTTTTTAATCAAAATTTGTGCTGTAAGCTCTTCATAATTCCTTATGTCTTTTCTATGTGGAACATATTTGACACTCTCTGCTCTTACAAGTAATCATAATCTTCTAATACTTCCCATATTTGTCCAAAGAATGGTATAATTCTGATCCATTTTTCAAGAGTTCTGAGAATATCTGTTGCTTCATTACCTGAACTGAACTTTACTATTTCCTTCTACTCTTCCTTCTCACCTGCCCCCCCCCCCCCCCCCCCCACACACACACACACGTTTAAGGCGGGAAGGATACAAAAAATCTGCACTTGATGCAGAATGAAACAACTTTCATCAATATTCCCAGTATTTATGCAGTTCCTGTAACACTGGCACAGTTCCCAAGACATGATCATGCGTGCTGAATAAAAATAACAAATAAGGACGTACACCAGCCCCAACCCATGAATGGAATGATTACCCTATTCTTTCAACATACAAGCATAAATTTAATGTTTAGATGAAGTAGTGAACAATATAGGACATACTGTGGTAGGAGTTTAGGCTAAAACATAGTGCTTGTATCTAACGCATCCATTGGCCCTAATATGTTGTTGTTTCCCTCCCCACCATCTTCTGTATTAGGTCTCTAAACTATAGCTTGATATGAATTCTACTGAATGTGAAAACTGCAACAACATAGAGGAAGCATGTAATTTGAAACTTAGCAAAGTATATTTTGAACAGTATGTCTAGGATGGGAATGCTCAGCAACACATCCCTTAGCTGGTGTTACAGAAATTACTGTAGAGGAACAGTGAATGTTGTTCATCATTATGTAAGATGAAAGAGAACTAAGACTTGAGAGGTCAAGAGGAACAGCAATCCTCTTGTGGTATACGGTTTGGTGTGAATCTACATCTACATCCATACTTTGCAAATCCTCTGAAGTGCTTGGCAGAGGGTATGCCCCATTTTACCTGTTATTAGTGCTTTTCCCAGTAGCATCCACATATGGAACGTGGAAAGCATGACTGACTGAATGCCTCTGTGCATGCTGTAATTAGTCTGATCTTGTTCTCACATTCCCTAGGGGAGTGGTATTTAGGGGGTGTAGTAGAGGAGGTGTGTTCAAAAAATTCCGGAACATCCATAATTTCGCACGAATGGTGTGTTGGACTGAAATACGGTTGGCATCCCAGCGCGCGCACACACACACACACACACACACACACACGTTTAATGTGTAACATCCAGAAGGTTCATTGTTGTATGTCTGTTAGTTATTGTTCAGCGCTATACTGAATAGAATGTTGTGTCACGCATTTTGCGAATTTTGAGATAGCAGAGCTAGAGGAGCAATGCATCTTCATTAAATTTTGCGTGAAACTCAAGAAAACCTGTAGAGAACACCAAATGATGCAGGAAGTCTTTGGTTATGAGTGCTTAAGCCGTACTTGATGTTACAAATGGTTCACATGGTTTAAAAACGATTGACAGAAGCTAACAATGACCTCATTCAGGATGTCTGACGTCTGCTGATGATGCTCATGTCAGGAACATCAATGAAATTGCACATGCCAGTTGAAGAGTGGCTGTCTGAGAGATTACAGAAGAATGAACATTTCAGTTAGATCATGTCATGAAATCCTGGCACAGCATCTTGGAATGCATCGTGTTACCACCAAGTTCATCCCATGGCTCATGAATCAAGACCAGAATGACCTTCACCTCACAATCTTTGTGGATCACACAAATGAGAATGAGATGTTTCTTAAGAGAATAATAACTGGTGATGAGACGTGGGTCATGGTTATGATGTTGAGACCAAGGTTCAATCTTCACAATGGATTGGGAAGGGTTCTGCAATACCAAAAGGAGCTTGTCAGGTCAAATGTTAAAGCTATGCTCACAATTTTCTTTGACATTGATGGATTAGTTCATTATGAATTTGTGCCTCAGGGACTAACCATTAATCGATGGTTCTATCACGACGTGTTGCAATGCCTGCGAGAAAATGTATGAAGGAAACACCCTGAAATGTGGCGAGACAATTCATGGCTCGTGCACAAAAAATGAAATCACTGTGCTGCCTCATCCTTCTTACTCTCCAGATGTGCCCTGTGCAGATTTTTTTTAATTTCCAAAGTTGAAAGTCCTGTTGAAAGGATGAAGATTTGCAACAACAGACAAGACAAAAGAAAATTCGGAGATGGCACTTTGTGCAATCCAGTGAGAGGCATACCAAGACTGCTTCTGGAAGCAGAAACGGCGTTGGTAGTGCTGTACCAATTGTGGAAGAGAGTGTTTCGAAGGAGACCATGCACAATAAGTAAAAGGTAAGTGTAGAAAAATTTTGTGGACAATGTTATGGAATTTTTTAAACAGACCTCATATTCCTAGTCATCACTTAAAGCCAGTTTCTGAAACTTTGTATGTAGGCTTTCTTGGGATAGTTTACTTATCTTCAAGAGTCTGTCAGTTCAGTTCTTTCAACATCTCTGTGACAGTCTACCACAGGTCAAACAGACCTTCGACTCTTCATGCTGTCCTTCTATGAATATGTTCAATATCCCTTGCCAGTCCCATGTGGTATAGGCAACACACCCTTCAGAAATAGTCTAGGATCACCTCTATGAATTTGCTTTGCTGTTTCTTGGAAGTGTAGCCTGTACATGATGTAATACTAATAAAGTGATGTTTTACAAAGATGTGGCACAAAGAGAAACGGATATAACAAACCTGGATATAGTACATGAAATGTGATTTCAAAATTGATTGCTAAATGACTTGCACTAAGACTTCAGTGACCATAGAACTGCATGTTAAGTGAAATTTTCAGTCAAAACAATGGTATGTCAGACCAAGAACCAATCTCTGATCCCCATCTTTTTTGGATAATCCTCTTATGCACTGAATTATCTTAGCAGGACTTGTGATGTGCCTTCACAGATGCCAGGTTTTAAACAAGTGTGTTGCCAACTGTTGTGACAAAACAACAGTTGGCAACACTACACACCTAAAACATATACATGTTGATTACAAAATGGAAAGAGCAAATGATACATGCAGTGTGACAAATTTGGGTTGTAGAACACCAGAAATCGGCCAGCTGGAGCATAGGAACTAACCAATACATCTCCAGGACCACACACGAGTTAACAGCACTGGAAATCACCACTGAAGATGCTTCCCAAATAAAAGAAGCGAAATGCGTATGGCAATAAACAAACTGCCTTCAGTCAGTTGCATAGGTGGTACTTACCTGCATGAATTTAAAGCAACTAAGGAAAGACGGAAAACCGAAAAAATTAAGATAAATGATCGTTTTAAAAGACATTGTCACCTCTGACTATTATAATTTCATTTTCGGTGGAATACGCAAAAAAATTTGTCCCCTAGCACACATCAAATTTAAAGACATCAGACAATGCGTACATGTTATAGTCAATGATGCCTTTTTAAAAGTTTTGATATGAGATCTCTACACCCCCCCCCCCCCAAAAAAAAAAAAATAATAATAATCAGCTGCTGGTTGGGTTGTCACTGTCACACAGCAGAGCTAACTATGTGAGTGGTGCTATTTAAAAGAAACGACATTCGTAAAAAAGTTTTCCACATTCTCTATTGCATGAATATCAGGTTATTGCCTTTTTGTCATATCCTCTCCTGCTGAGTGCTTCCATTCATTTCATTGGGTGATATTGTGTTTATTTTGTACTCGTTTACTGTTCTAAAATTGAGTGTGAATACTACTTGAAAACCAGTCAGCAGATATGATGTGGTTTTTTCCCACCCCCCTACATGCAAAGTGTAAAGCAATTCATTGCAACCCATTCCAGATAAAAGTAATTGTTTTAAAAAGAGTGTGAAGTGTGTCCCATTTGACAGGAGGATTTAGGAAAGATTATGCTGGTGTGCAACATGTAGCTGATTACAGAGAGACGTTCAGTGGTAGATGTGCTAGGAGGAACACCAAGAAATGAAAAGGGTGAGAATGAGCGAGACGGAGTAGGAGAAAGAAATAAGAAATAGAGAAAGGAAGTTCTGAGAGGCTGCTGTGGAACATGGGATGAGAACAAGGAAAGGTGCTGGGACAAGCAAGAGAAAAACAGAACTGCTTGAGATCGAAAATAGGGATTTTATGGGAACAAAAGATACATTGCAAGAATAGTTCCCTTATGCACAGTTCAGAAAAATTGTCGGTGATAGGGAGAATCCAAATGTCACAATGTGCTTTAGTTTATTTCCATGTACCATGGCTCATAACTGCAACCTCTCATTATGAAATGGAATGAATCAGTTTCATAATTATAGTAAAGTATTCAGTGAAAAATATGGCAACAAGTTGACCATTGACATGACTGTGTTATACTAGATTTTTTTAATGATTTTTTTTACATCAAGTTATTGACAGATAATTTTGTTGAATCCCACATTCCCATCTCCCTCTCTCTTACGTACTTTGTAAGTTCGGTACACTTTTTATAGTAAGATGCTCTTGTCTTATTTTGTAGGTCTTGAAGATGGTTAACATAGACCAAAATCAATTACCTACTGTAAAATCTAACTTTTTATTAAAAAAAGTTAGATATAGTGGGAATTAGTGAAGTTCGGTGGCAGAAGGAACAAGACTTCTGGTCAGGTGAATACAGGGTTATAAATACAAAATCAAATAGAGGTAATGCAGGAGTAGGTATAATAATGAATAAAAAATAGGAGTGTGGGTAAGCTACTACAAACAGCATAGTGAACGCATTATTGTGGCCAAGATAGACACGAAGCCCACGCCTACCACAGTAGTACAAGTTTATATGCCAACTAGCTCCGCAGATGACGAATAGATTGATGAAATATATTATGAGGTGAAAGAAATTATTCAGATAGTGAAGGGAGACGAACATTTAATAGTCATGGGTGACGGGAATTCGGTAGTAGGAAAAGGAAGAGAAGGAAACGTAGTAGGTGAATATGGAATGGGGGTAAGGAATGGAAGAGGAAGCCGCCTGGTAGAATTTTGCACAGAGCATAACTTAATCATAGCTAACACTTAGTTCAAGAATCATGAAAGAAGGTTGTATACATGGAAGAACGCTGGAGATACTAGAAGGTTTCAGATAGATTACATAATGGTAAGACAGAGATTTAGGAACCAGGTTTTAAATTGTAAGACATTTCCAGGGGCAGATGTGGACTCTGACCACAATTTATTGGTTATGAACTGTATATTAAAACTGAAGAAACTGCAAAAAGGTGGGAATTTAAGGAGATGGGACCTGGATAAACTGACAGAACCAGAGGTTGTAGAGAGTTTCAGGGAGAGCATAAGGGAACAATTGACAGGAATGGGGGAAAGAAATACAGTAGAAGAAGAATGGGTAGCTCTGAGGGATGAAGTAGTGAAGGCAGCAGAGGATCAAATAGGTAAAAAGATGAGGGCAAGTAGAAATCCTTGGGTAACAGAAGATATATTGAATTTAATTGATGAAAGGAGAAAATATAAAAATGCAGTAAATGAAGCAGGCAAAAAGGAATACAAATGTCTCAAAAATGAGATCGACAGGAAGTGCAAAATGGCTAAGCTAGAGGACAAATGTAAGGATGTAGAGACTTATCTCACTAGGGGTAAGATAGATACTGCCTACAGGAAAATTTAAGAGACTTTTGGAGAAAAGAGAACCTCTTGTATGAATATCAAGAGCTCAGATGAAACCCAGTTCTAAGCAAAGAAGAGAAAGGTGGAAGGAGCGTATAGAGGGTATGTACAAGGGTGATGTTCTTGAGGACAATATTATGGAAATGGAAGATGATGTAGATGAAGATGAAATGGGAGATATGACACTGCGTGAAGAGTTTGACAGAGCACTGAAAGACCTAAGCTGAAACAAGGCCCCGGGAGTAAACAACATTCCATTAGAACTACTGATAGCCTTGGGAGAGCGAGCCCTGACAAAAACTCTACCATCTGATGAGCAAGATGGATGAGACAGGCGAAATACCCTCAGACTTCAAGAAGAATATAATAATTCCAATCCCAAAGAAAGCAGGTGTTGACAGATGTGAAAATTACCGAACTATCAGTTTAATAAGTCACGTCTGCAAATTACTAACACAAATTCTTTAGAGACGAATGGAAAAGCTGGTAGAAGCCGACCTCGGGGAAGATCAGTTTGGACCCCGTAGAAATGTTGGAACATGTGAGGCAATACTGACCCTACGACTTATCTTAGAAAATAGATTAAGGAAATGCAAACTTACATTTCTAGCATTTGTAGACTTGAGAAAGCTTTTGACAATGTTGAATGGAATACTCTCTTTCAAATTCTGAAGGTGGCAGGGGTAAAATACAGGAAGCGAAAGGCTATTTATAATTTGTACAGAAACCAGATGGCAGTTCTAAGAGTCTAGGGGCATGAAAGGGAAGCAGTGGTAGGGAAGGGAGTGAGACAGGGTTGTAGCCTGTCCCCAATGTTATTCAATCTGTATATTGAGCAAGCAGTAAAGGAAACGAAAGAAAAATTCGGAGTAGGTATTAAAATCCATGGAGAAGAAATAAAAATGTTGAGGTTCGCCGATTACATTGTAATTCTGTCAGAGACAGCAAAGGACCTGGAAGAGCAGCTGAATGGAATGGAGAGTGTCTTGAAAGGAGGATATAAGATGCACATCAACAAAAGCAAAACGAGGATAGTGGAATGTAGTCAAATTACAACGCGTGATGCTGAGTGTATTAGATTGGGAAATGAGATGCTTAAAGTAGTAAATGAGTTTTGCTATTTGGGGAGCAAAATAACTGATGAATGTCGAAGTAGAGAGGATATAAAATGTAGACTGGCAATGGCAAGGAAAGTGTTTCTGAAGAAGAGAAATTTGTTAACATCAAATATAGATTTAAGTGTCAGAAAGTCATTTGTGAAAGTATTTGTGTGGAGTGTGGTCTTTTATGGAAGTGAAACGTGGACGATAAATAGTTTGGACAAGAAGAGAATAGAAGCTTCCTAAATGTGGTGCTACAGAAGAATGCTGAAGATTAGATGGGTAGGTCACATATAACTAATGAGGATGTGTTGAATAGAATTTTGGGAGAAGAGAAATTTGTGGCATACCTGGACTAGAAAAAGGGACCGGTTGGTAGGACGTGTTCTGAGGCATCAAGGATCACCAATTTAGTATTGGAGGGCAGCGTGGAGGGTAAAAATCGTAGAAGGAGACCATGAGATGAATGAACTAAACAGATTCAGAAGGATGTAGGTTTCAATATGTACTGGGAGATAAAGAAGCTTGCACAGTCTCTGGACTGAAGACCATAACAACAACAACTGTTAAATATTGTAATCTGTAACTGGAACAAAGAAAAGTCATCCATTTTGATCTCTTCCAAAGACATATATTCAACAACCTGCAGCTTCTTATCTGGAATGAGATAATATATCACTTGCTACACTGTGTGATCAAAAGTATCAGGACACCTGGCTGAAAATGACTTAAAAGTTTGCGGCACCCTCCATCGGTAATGCTAGAATTCAATATGGTGTTGGCACACCCTTAGCCTTGATGACAGCTTTCACTCTCACAGGAATATGTTCGGTCAGGTGCTGGAAGGTTTCTTGGGGAATGGTAGCCCATTCTTCACAGAGTGCTGCATTGAGGAGAGGTATCGATGTTGGTTGGTGAGGCCTAGCATGAAGTTGGAGTTCCAAAACATCCCAAAGGTGTTCTGTAGGATTCAGGTCAGTACTCTATGCAGGCCAGTCCATTACAAGGATGTTATTGTCGTGTAACGATTCTGCCACAGGCTGCGCATTATGAACAGGTGCTGGATCGAGTTGAAAGATGCAGTCATCATCCCTGAATTGCTCTTCAGCAGCGGGAAGCAAGAAGGTGCTTAAAAAATCAATGTAGGCCTGTGCTTTGATAGTGCCACACAAAACAACAAAGGGTGCAAGCCCCCTCCATGAAAAACATGACCACACCATAACACCACCGCCTCCAAATTTTACTGTTGCCCCTACACATGCTGGCAGATGACATTCACTGGGCATTCATCATAGCCACATCCTGCCATTGGATTGCCACTCCACACAACATTTTTCCACTGTTCAGTTGTCCAATGTTTTCGATCCTTACAACAAGTGAGGTGTCATATGGTATTTACTGGCATGATGTGTGGCTTATGAACAACTGCTCGACCATGAAATCCAAGCTTTATCACCTCCCGCCTAACTGTCATAGTACTTGCAGTGGATCCTGATGCAGTTTGGAATTCCTGTGTGATGGTCTGGATAGATTGAAATTTTCACTCTACAGCGGAGTGCGCGCTGATATGAAACTTCCTGGCAGATTAAAACTGTGTGCCGGACCGAGACTCGAACTCGGGACCTTTGCTTTCACGGGCAAGTGCTCTACCAACTGAGCTACCCAAGCACGACTCACGCCCTGTCCTCACAGCTTTAATTCCGCCAGTACCTCACCTCCTACCTACCAAACTTCACAGAAGATCTCCTGCGAACCTAGTAGAACTAGCACTCCTGGAAGAAAGGATATTGCGGAGACATGGCTTAGCCACAGCCTGGGGGTTGTTTCTAGAACGAAATAATCACTCTACAGCAGAGTGTGCGCTGATATGAAACTTCCTGGCAGATTAAAACTGTGTGCCGGACCGAGACTCGAACTCGGGACCTTTGCCTTTCGCGGGCAAGTGCTCTACCAACTGAGCTATCCAAGCACGACCATTGCCCCATCCTCACAGCTTTAATTCCGACAGTACCTCGCCTCCTACCTTTCAAATTTCACAGAGAGGATATTGCGCACACTCCGCTGTAGAGTGAAAATTTCATTCTAGAAACAACCCCCAGGCCGTGGCTAAGCCATGTCTCCGCAATATCCTTTCTTCCAGGAGTGCTAGTTCTGCTAGGTTCGCAGGAGAGCTTCTGTGAAGTTTGGAAGGTAGGAGGCGAGGTACTGGCGGAATTAAAGCTATGAGGACGGGGCGTGAGTCGTGCTTGGGTAGCTCAGTTGGTAGGGCACTTGCCCGCGAAAGGCAAAGGTCCCAAGTTTGAGTCTCGGTTCGGTCTGGATATATGTCTGCCTATTACTAATTATGACCCTTTTCAACTGTCGGTGGTCTCTGTCAGTCAACAGACAGGGTTGGTCTGTACACTTTTGTGCTGTATGTGTCCCTTCACGTTTCCACTTCGCTGTCACATCGGAAACAGTGGAGCTAGGGATGTTTAGGAGTGTGGAAATCTCGTGTACATATGTATGACACAAGTGACATCCAACCACCTGTCCATGTTCAAAGTCCATGAGTTCTGCGGAACACTCCACTCTGCTTTCTCACAATGTCTAATGACTACTGAGGTCACTGATATGGAGTACCTGGTAGTAGGTAACGCACCTAATGTGAAAAAATGTATGTTTTGGGGGTGTCTTGGATACTTTTGATCACTTGGTATATTAGTTGATTGCAAAGCCGTGTAATTACATTCACATTCAACGATACATGAAAAACATTGACAAAGATATATTATACCTCTTGGTGAATTCCATTTATCTATTTTGCAACAATGTAGGGGACCAATCAGCAAAACGTCTCTCAATAGATAATTTACAGTACCATGTCAATCCATAGCACTTGGCCAGTAAATGAGTAATTCCAAAAGACTTCCAGTTACTAGCCTAAGTGTTTAACTGTCATTCATACAGTATGTTCCCACCAGGCAGGAAAATTTAAGGGTACAAAACAATTCAGCATTTATATGGAAACAGGAGGCACCTGCAATGAGGCAAGGCATAAATTAACAAAAGACAAACCACTCTCGAACATGGCTTACAGCACCACCACCTGGTCAGTAATAGTCATATTCTCTAGCAGCAGAACAAAAGTCTAAACAACACACATATTGCATTTGTATGCATGAATTTATTTGCAATCACTATTGGTAATACAAAAACTGAAAAGAGCTATTTAATATCTAATATTCTGAAATATTCTGAAGTTATTTGTTATACTTCACAACAAAAATCAAAACTATTTTCACAAATTGTCAAAAATTCACAGTTTTTAATCAGTTCTACAATGAATGACAGAATAATTTATCATTTTATTAACTGTTCTAATCTGATAAAAAGTACACTTAGTGTGATGCTAGTGGGAAAACACCACTTGCCTTCCTGTCAGAGTCTGATTAGAATAGTCTTTTTCAGCACTGCTCAAACTATTAGTGCTCCCTTCCAAATATATAACTACACCGAAGTGACAGAAGCCATGGGATAGTGATATGTACACATGCAGGTGGTTCGAAAATGGTTCAAATGGCTCTGAGTGCTATGGGACTTAACATCTGAGGTCATCAGTCCCCTAGAACTTAGAACTACTTAAACCTAACTAACCTAAGGACAACACACACATCCATGCCCGAGACAGGATTCGAACCTGCGACTGTAGCAGTCGCGCGGTTCCAGACTAAAGCACCTAGAACCACTTGGCCACAATGCAGGTGATGGTAGTATATATGTATTTAAGATATAAAAGGGCAGTGCATTGGCGGAACTGTCATATGTACTCAGGTGATTCATGTGGAAAGGTGTCAGATTTGATTATGATTGCATGACTGGAATTAACAGACTTTGAATGTGATATGGTAGTTGGAGCTAGACACATTTCAGAAATCATTAGGAAATCAATATTCTGAGATCCACAGTGACCAGAGTGTGCCAAGAATACCAGATTTCAGGCATTACTTCTAACCATGGACAATGCAGTGGCGAACGGTCTTCACTTGACGACTGAGAGCAGCAGTGTTTCTGCAGAGTTGTCTGTGCTACCAGACAAGCAACATTGCGTGAAATAACCACAGAAATCAATGTGGGATGTGCGGTGGACCTATCCGTTCGGTCAGTGCGATGAAATTTGGCATTAATGGGCTATGGCAGAAGATGACCAATGTGACTGCCTTTGCTAACAGCACGACATTGCCTGCAACGCCCCTCCTGGGCTCATGACTATATTGGTTGGATCCTAGACTGCTCAAAAACTGTGGTCTGGTCAGATGAGTCTTGATTTTAGTTAGTAAGAGCTGATAGTGGGGTTCAAATGTGGCACAGACCCTATGAAACTGTGGACCCCAAGCTATCAACAAGATGCTGTGCAAGCTATTGGTGTCTCCATAATGGTGTTGGCTTTGTTTACGTGGAATGGAGTGGGTCCTCTGGTCCAACTGAAACAATCATTGACTAGAAATGGTTATGTTCAGCTATGTAGAAACTATTTGCAGTCATTCATGGACGTCATGCACAACAGTGGAAGTTTTATGGATGACAGAGTGCCTTGTCACTGTGCCACAGTTGTTCACAATTGGTTTGAAGAACATCCTGGACAATTCAAGTGAATGATTTGGCGTCCCAGATTGCTCATCATGAATCCCATCAAACATTTATGGGACGTAATTAAGAAGTCAGATTGTGCACAAAATCATGCACCAGCAACACTTTTGCAATTGTGCTGTAGAGGCAGCATGGCTCAGTATTTCTGCAGGGCTTCCAACAACCTGTGGAGTCCATGCCATGTTGAGTTGCTGCACTGTGCTGGGCAAAAGTAGGTCTGACACAATATTAGGAGGTATCCAATGTCTTTTGTCATCTCTGTGTAAAATTTTGATGTATTATTGTATGGCTTCTTTTTTGGCTGCCTCTCTGATGACACTTGCAGTGATGTTCACACTTTTCTTTCAGGTGTCACTTGTCACTTGGCTGATGGCTTCCACAAGATTTCCAATTTCAGAGATCATGAATATTTTGTTGTTAACAGCAAACTGATGTTTTGTTTGCATCCACACCCCTTCAATGGCATTTAAATGACAATAGTATGGAGGAAGCCTTATGATCTAATACATATGCCTTTTACCAATCTTATCAATTACATATGTTGGAAAGTGTGGTTTCTTTTGTGCCACAATTTTGACCTATTCAGCCTTCTTCAAATCATCTGTGAGATCCACTTTTCATGTTTTCAGCCACAGAATAACAGTGTATTTTTTTTGTTGCTAAAATTGATGTCTTATTGTGAACAACAGAATGATGTGGGGGATCATCACTAACAATCACTGGTGGATTTGTCCGATTTGTCATAACTGATGTGTCAAACCACTTTTGAAAAACTTCACTGTTCATCTCTTCATGGTAATCACCTGTCTTTATCGAACAAAATATTAACAGACAGTTGCCCAAAACTGTATCTGCATGTAAAGCCTATTTCTGAAAGTGATTGCCATAGTCCCCTCAGGCATTTCCTATCACTCCAGCCTCTACTTAATAAATAAATGGTTGGGTTTAATCCAAGTTCCATCTAGTCACACTATACTTTCGAATCTCTCACGTACAGTTCTGCACAGAAATCTGTACTGCCATGCAGCAACAACATCTGTCCTTTCTGTTAATATTGTATGTCCATTAAACATGGAATAGCTGAAGCCTCTGTCTTCCAGAACTGTACAGATGTGCTTCCTTTTAAAAGATCATCTTTCTGAAGCAACACAGGTAATTTAGATAGTATGGTATTGTTCTTCTTATCGATGAACAGTGCCTTTCTGGAAATCTTGCAAAGTTGTCATTGGCTCCTTCTCTAGTCACTTCTTTCTTGGTATGTGGAGCCTTGTTGTGCCACTCTTGTCACAATCTATATTGTACTGTTCTTTCCATATCATCGCAGTGGTTAGCACACTGGACTCGCATTCAGGAGGACAATGGTTCAAATCCTCTTGTGACCAGGCTCATTTAGGTTTTACATGAGTTCCTAAATTGCTTAAGGCAAATGCTGGGATGGTTCCTCCAAAAGAGCATGGCCACTTTCCTTCTCCATATTTCCCTAATCCAAGCTTGTGCTCTGTTTCTAATGACCTTGTTGTTGACAGGACGTTAAACACCAATCTCCTCCTCCTCCTCCTCCTATCCCTGCTATTACAACAGTGTTTGTGCTTAATTTCAAAGCTGTTGCAGTCTCTTAACCTGAGCAACAAGAAATAAGGGCTCACCTTTTTTCCTTTTATTTCTCAAAGTAACCCCTCACTGAAAATACAAATTCCTGGGCCTAGCTGCGTAGCACATGTCTCTTCCTCAGTTTCACTTCACGTGTCAGACTGTCACTACTTGTTGCAATGGACATTATTTGAAATAAAATGATAAAAATGAAATAAACTATAAACTAAACTTCTATTTAGACAAACGGCAAAACGACTGCACCAGTTACATGTGTGACACTCACTGGTACGCTTCAGACATGTGCATGCGTCAGATTTGCAGAGCAGCAATGTGGCTTGTGCTACCCGCTGAAGTACACTCCGTCATTGGCTGGCTTCCTGTGGTCACTAGGCAATGGAAAAATGCTGCTGTGCTGTCCATACCAAAGACTGATCTCTCAGACTATATGCTTATGTATGCTAGTGGTACTTATATCAATACACTGCTAGGTCTGTAACAGGCTTGTATACAATACACTACTCCAGATGAAAATGATTTTTGTGTGTACTAATGTGAATGTGCAAATAACAGTTCAGATAAATTTATTTTCATCATCAACAACAGAAATACATTTAAGGAGTAAATGCACTGTGAAGTGAATGTAAGAACTGCAAGATCTTTTAAAGAGGCCTATGCAATATTTGTCTTTGTACAGGGTGTTTCAAAAATGACCGGTATATTTGAAACGGCAATAAAAACTAAATGAGCAGCGATAGAAATACATCGTTTGTTGCAATATGCTTGGGACAACAGTACATTTTCAGGCGGACAAACTTTCGAAATTACAGTAGTTACAATTTTCAACAACAGATGGCGCTGCAAGTGTTGTGAAAGATATAGAAGACAACGCAGTCTGTGGGTGCGCCATTCTGTACGTCGTCTTTCTGCTGTAAGCGTGTGCTGTTCACAACGTGCACGTGTGCTGTAGACAACATGGTTTATTCCTTAGAACAGAGGATTTTTCTGGTGTTGGAATTCCACCGCCTAGAACACAGTGTTGTTGCAACAAGACGAAGTTTTCAACGGAGGTTTAATGTAACCAAAGGACCGAAAAGCGATACAATAAAGGATCTGTTTGAAAAATTTCAACGGATTGGGAACGTGACGGATGAACATGCTGGAAAGGTAGGGCGACCACGTACGGCAACCACAGAGGGCAACGCGCAGCTAGTGCAGCAGGTGATCCAACAGCGGCCTCGGGTTTCCGTTCGCCGTGTTGCAGCTGCGGTCCAAATGACGCCAACGTCCACGTATCGTCTCATGCGCCAGAGTTTACACCTCTATCCATACAAAATTCAAACGCGGCAACCCCTCAGTGCCGCTACCATTGCTGCACGAGAGACATTCGCTAACGATATAGTGCACAGGATTGATGACGGCGATATGCATGTGGGCAGCATTTGGTTTACTGACGAAGCTTATTTTTACCTGGACGGCTTCGTCAATAAACAGAACTGGCGCATATGGGGAACCGAAAAGCCCCATGTTGCAGTCCCATCGTCCCTGCATCCTCAAAAAGTACTGGTCTGGGCCGCCATTTCTTCCAAAGGAATCATTGGCCCATTTTTCAGATCCGAAACGATTACTGCATCACGCTATCTGGACATTCTTCGTGAATATGTGGCGGTACAAACTGCCTTAGACGACACTGCGAACACCTCGTGGTTTATGCAAGATGGTGCCCGGCCACATCGCACGGCCGACGTCTTTAATTTCCTGAATGAATGTTTCGATGATCGTGTGATTGCTTTGGGCTATCCGAAACATACAGGAGGCGGCGTGGATTGGCCTCCCTATTCGCCAGACATGAACCCCTGTGACTTCTTTCTGTGGGGACACTTGAAAGACCAGGTGTACCGCCAGAATCCAGAAACAATTGAACAGCTGAAGCAGTACATCTCATCTGCATGTGAAGCCATTCCGCCAGACACGTTGTCAAAGGTTTCGGGTAATTTCATTCAGAGACTACGCCATATTATTGCTACGCATGGTGGATATGTGGAAAATATCGTACTATAGAGTTTCCCAGACCGCAGCGCCATCTGTTGTTGAAAATTGTAACTACTGTAGTTTCGAAAGTTTGTCTGCCTGAAAATGTACTGTTGTCCCAAGAATATTGCAACAAACGGTGTATTTCTATCGCTGCTCGTTTCGTTTTTATTACCGTTTCAAATATACCGGTCATTTTTGAAACACCCTGTATGTGTTACACAGTGTTCTTGCTTCTGCTGGATAAAAACTTTGTTTAATGTAGGTTTCTTGTCCTAGAAGTTAAATGTATAAAAGAACATGTAAAAATATTCAGACATCTTTGTCTTTAGGTCAGCACAATGGGAAATAGTTGTATGAGCAAAACATGTTAAACTGAGCTTCTTGATTACTTATCTGTGTGTTGTCTCCATTTTAGCAATGTCTTATCTACCTGGATCCCAAGGAGTTTACACACAGTGTTTCCTTGATCACTATGCTTATGCCATCAGAGAACATTACAGTTTTTGAACCACATGTAGAAGTCATTGGAAGATCATTTATGTAGGTGAAGGACAAGATCTGATCCAGTACTGATCCTGTGACACCACATGTTATGTTCTGATGTTAGTTTCCTTCAAATGAAACTGTCTGACAATGTGACCCTCTTTCATGCAAAACTTCTGTACAATGTGGGCAGGCATTTTGGTGGCATGTTGTTTTGAATACCGCAGAAGTTCTGTTGGGAAGCTCTTGCACATCCTCCATACAGTCCCATTCTCTCCCCATACGATTTCCATATTTTTGGAGCCCTGAAGAAAGATATTCGTGGCCGTCAACTTGCTTTGCAAGTAGTAGTGCACTTCTGGGTGCAATCCTAGTTCCATAAGCAACCACAAACATTTTTCCGTGAAGGCAGTGACCATCTTGTCTCACAGTGGGCTCAATGCATTAAAATTATGGAAATTACTTTTGAAATAGTAAACAGTTTATTTTTTGTTTGACTGCTGCTTGTAGTAGATGAGTTCTGCTATTTGGGCAGCTCAAAGAAAGGAGGAGAAGAGCACTGGTAGAAATGGTGAGACTTTCGAATCATTGTCCATAAAACTGAATGAGACTTTCTCACCATGGCACCAAACATTAAACTCATTAACAAACAACCAAATACAGATGTGTTAAGATTTACTTGTATAGTCACTACATGCCCCACCTATAGCCATTAGTTTCAAAATACAACCACTAAGCAGCCTAAAAGATTCATAAGGCCACTAAAAACTCTAACAATCGTGCTGCTTATGAAGGTGTTTCTAGCAAAACATTAAAATCTTGTGGTGACTTTGGTGACTTGATGTGATTATCCTTAAGCTATCTCTATAATCAATCAATGACTTGGGCCTTATTTACTGACTGACTGGAATATGCTTTAGAAACAAGCATCTGTAAAACTATAGGTATGCAGTCCACCTCAAATGTACCGTCAAACGGGGTGATTTCGGACACCGGGGCGAATTCGGACAGTATGGCTTATTTGCTCTTTGCCACTGCATAGAAACAAAGAGTTATTTATTTTAACGTCAGTGCGCCAGTTGTTTTAGGTGCAAGATTGCATTTATCACTTTCCACAACTTTTATTTTGCGTCAATTGTTTCCCTATGTGAATAATTGATGAACAGTCTCAGTGTTAAAAATCCATGCATTATCGTAAAGTGGAAACTTTCTATTGTTGCGTTGAGCGGGAAGTTATTGTAACCGTAATTGCCGATGCGCTCTGTGGCTAACAGACATTGAGACAATTTTTGTACAAGTTTGTCGAGTTTTTCGTCCAAGGTTATAAAATAATGACGGTTTTTGTAAAACTGTGCACTGTATGGGGTGATTTTGGACAATGCCAAGAACGTGTAAGAGCAGGAGAGGTGCTACAGTACGGTGTAATTATGACCCGGAACTTTGAGATGAAGCTGTTCATGATAGTCAGAGTGGTAAATTATTGTTCAGAAAAGTGTGTGATTTGTATGATATACCTACATCAACCCTACAAAATAAATTGCAGGAAGCACACCCGAAAAAAAATGGGAGGACAGCCAGTGCTAAATAAAGGAGGAGAAGAAATGTTGAAGCAAGGTATCTTGAGGGCTGCACTTTGGGGATTTCCCTTCACTAAATTGGTTATTAGATATTTAGTTAAAGGCTACCTTGATAAATCTGGTCAAAAAGAGCAGAAATTTCGTAATAATTTGCCAGGAGAAGAATGGGTACATTTATTCCTCAAACGACAGTCGGAAGATCTTTCCGTTCGCTTAAGCGAAAATATTAAATGAGCTCGTGCAGAAGTGAACAAAGAGACTGTTAAGATGTTTTTCTCCAATATCAAGGCAAAGCTGGAAAATCTCCCACCTAGCAACATGATCAACTATGATGAAACCATCATTCCATATCACTTATTCGTAACAAAGGGCTACCTTACAATGTGTAAAATGTCAACAAAATCAAATAAAAAGCATGTAGAGTTTTAAAAAAAGGCAATAACTGTCCGAATTCACCTTCTATATACTGTCATTTCAGACAGAGATTTAAAAAAAACACACTTGTCCAAAATCACCCCAATCCATGGGTTGACTTCAGACACTTTATTTAACTGCCTCAGATGAATATACCTACACATACACTTTCTGGTTCTGGGATATTTTATTTGTTACACATATACCCTACCACTTCCATAACAATCAATTTAATCTAACAATATATACGAAAGCTACAATCAAAATAATGACAAAACCATCCGAAATCACCCCGTTTGACAGTACATCCATTTCACGATGACCAATGAAAAGTGTTTGAGTAACTGTCTGTATTAGAATACTGACACATTTAACTGTCCAGAACTTGTTAACTTCTTCTCAGTTTGACTTTTGTAAAGGACTTTCCACAGAGAAAGCAATAGAAAACCTAACAAATGAAACATTAGCAGACCTAAACAAGAATACTTATCCTATTGATATATTCTGTGTTATGGTATTAACGGCATTCTTCTTGCATGAATAGAGTCACCTTCAAAACAGAAAGCAGGGGGTCTCATTGACAGATTGTCACAGGAATGAAACTAACCTCAGAATGGGAAAACATAACATGAGGCCTGCCACAAGGGTCATACTAGGCTTACCCTTGTTCTTAACCCTCATAAATGATCTTACAATGACTGTAAAAAGCAGTTAAAAATGACAATGTTTGATTATGACACTAGAATGCTTGTCAAGGGCTCAAACTTAACCTTAGCAAACATAGCTCAGATGGCTGAAAAATCATGTAAATGGTTCACATCTGACAATTAAATCCTTAATCTCACAAATCTCAATAATGACCTATAAGCACCAGAAGTAGACAGTAATGGTGAAGCATTCCCTGTGTCTGAAGTAGTGTGTATATTTCAAGCGTTGTTGCTCTCAAATTCTGAACCACTACTCCTATTTGAAGTGCTACTTGGGCAAACCTTTGTTATTCTTAATATGGTCTCCTCCACCGCTGCATCTGTTCTTGTGCTGAAATCCTACTAAATGATAGAAAGTATTTCTTCTGTTACAATTTTTGATATAAGGGAACACCACATCTACAAAGAATGTCCATACATTCAATCAGATGTTATATAAACTCAATCTGATAGCACTAATGACAGTTATCTACAAATCTGGCTGTGAGAATGAATCATTGTATGTCATAATGATTAATGGAAAATCTCGTATAAAGATGTGAAACAAATACTAACAAAGAGATAGAGGGGCTGGCCAGTACTTACCTCAGCTCAGTACAGCCGATAGATACACAAAAAACAGAACCGAAAATTTACATTCCTAGCTTTCGGAACAAATGTTCCTTCATCGGTGAGGAGAGAGGGGAAAGAAAGGGAAGAAGGGAAAGTGGATTCAGTTACTCATAACCCAGGTCATGAAGCAACAGGGAAAGGAAAACAGGGAGGGTAGCAAGGATGGAGGCATGGTTGTCAGAGGGAAGCCAAAGATATTCTACTGTAAGTACTGTGCCAGCTTCAAACCAAAGAGGATGCATACAGAAGTAAAGAGGTATACAGTATAAAGATAAACATAACTATGTAGGATGAAAAGATGCGTGAATGGCTAAAGAGGAAAGGGAAAGAGGAGAAGACTGAAGAGTAAATGGGAGTGAGGTTGTTTAACATAGGTTCAGTCCAGGGGGATGGCGGGATGAAAGGATGTGTTGGAGTGCAAGTTCCCATCTCCGCAGTTCAGAGGGACTGGTGTTGGGTGGGAGAAGCCAAATGGCACATACGGTGTAGCAGGTTCCTAGGTCCCTAGAATTATGCTGGAGGGCACGCTCCGCTACTGGGTATTGGACATCTCCTAGGCGGACAGTTCGTCTGTGTCCGTTCATGCGCTCAGCCAGTTTAGTTGTTGTCATACCAATGTAAAAGGCTGCGCAGTGCAGGCATGTCAGCTGATAAATGACATGTGTAGTTTCACACGTGGCCCTGCCTTGAATTGTGTATGTTTTACCAGTAGCGGGGCTGGAGCAGGTGGTTGTGGGGGGATGCATGGGGCAGGTTTTGCAGCCGGGTCGGTTACAGGGATAGGAACCGCTGGGTAGAGAAGGTAGTCTGGGAATATTGTAGGGTTTAACAAGGATGTTACGGAGGTTAGGGGGGCGATGAAAGGAAACTCTGGGTGGTGTGGGGAGAATTTTGTCAAGGGATGATCTCATTTCAGGGGTTGACTTGAGAAAGTCATATCCCTGGCGGAGTAATTTGTTGATGTATTCGAGGCCAGGATAATATTGGGTGACAAGGGGGATGCTTCTGTGTGGTCTGGGGGTAGGAACATTGTTGTTGGACGGGGAGGAATGTATTGTTCGGGAGATCTGTTTGTGGTCAAGGTCTGCAGGATAGTTGCGGGAGAGGAAAGCACTGGTCAGGTTATTGGTGTAATTGTTGAGGGATTCATCACTGGAGCAGATACGTTTGCCATGAATACCTAGGCTGTAGGGAAGGGAATGTTTGATGTGGAATGGATGGCAGCTATCAAAGTGAAGGTACTGTTGTTTGTTTGTGGGTTTGATATGGACAGAGGTGTGGATGTGAGCTTCAACAAGATGAAGGTCAACATCCAGGAAGGTGACTTGTGTTTTGGAGAAGGACCAGGTGAAATTCGGATTCGAAAAGGAGTTGAGGTTATGGAGGAAATTAAGGAGTGTTTCTTCACCATGAGTCCAGACCACAAAGATGTCATCTATAAACCTATACCAGGCCAGGGGAAGCAGCTGTTGGGTCTTCAGGAAAGCCTGCTCCATGCGGCCCATGAAGAGGTTAGCATAGGATGGAGCCATCCTGGTTCCCATGGCCGTTCCCCTGATTTGTTTGTAGGTCTGGCCTTCAAAGGTGAAGTAATTATGGGTTAGGATGAAGTTGGTAAGTGTGATAAGGAACGAGGTTTTTGGAAGATCTTCAGGTGGGCATTGGGAGAGGTAGTGCTCAAGGGTAGAGAAACCATGGGTATGTGGGATGTTTGTGTAAAGGGATGTAGCATCTATGGTGACAAGAAAGGTTTCAGGTGGGAGTGGAGTGGGAATGGATTTGAGGCGTTCTAGGAAGTGGTTTGTGTCTTTGATGTAGGATGGGAGTGTGCGGGTGATAGGTTGGAGGTGTTGGTCTACCAGAGCTGAGATATGTTCTGTTGGGGCTTTGAAGCCTGCCACAATGGGACGGCCAAGATGGTTCTCTTTGTGGATTTTGGGTAATAGGTAGAAGGTAGGAGTACGGGGCTCAGGTGGAGTGAGTAAGTCTATGGAAGCCGTTGTTAGGCCTTGTGAGGGACCATGGATTTTTAGGATTTTCTGCAGCTCAGTCTGGATGGAGGGAATGGGATCCTGGGTAACAGCTTTGTAGGTTGAGGTGTCAGAGATGTGACGCAGTCCTTCTGCCACATACTCCACACGGTCAAGTACCACAGTTGTGGAGCCTTTATCCGCTGGGAAGATGACAATAGAGCGGTCTGTTTCCAGCTCATTAATGGCACGGGATTCAGCTGGGGTGATGTTGGGGGTTGTCGGGATGTTCTTCAAGAAGGACTGGGAGGCAACACTGGATGTGAGGAATTCCTGAAATGTCTGCAAGGGATGGTTTTGGGGGAGGGGAGGAGGATCCCTTTGAGAAGGCGGTCGGAACTGTTCTAGACAGGGTTCAACACTGGGTCTAGTATTTGGGGGCTGTGTTTGGGTAGTGAAGTGATATTTCCAGTTGAGGTTCCGGGTGAATGAGAGGAGATTTTTAACCAGGGCAGTGTGGTTGAATTTAGGCGTGGGGCTAAAGGTTCAGCCTTTTGATAGAACAGATGTCTCTGGAGGAGAGAGGGATCTGGATGAGAGGTTTCGAACTGAATTGGGACTGGTGATATGTGGCATTTGACTGTGGTTATAGTTGAGATTTGGTCTGTGTGGGGTATGTGCTGGGATGGGGAGATTGAGTAGAGTGGCTAGGCTAGGTTTGTTGGCTATGAGGGGGGTTTGTTGAAGGTTCTGTTGTGGTTGGTGTTTGTGAGGGATAGGGAGAGGGACCCCACTTCTTAGGTGTTGCACTAGCACTGTGGATAGTTTTTTCAGGTGGTGTGTGGCATGGAACTCAAGTTTGCAGCTGGCTTCTAGGATGATGTTCCTGCGTGTGTTCTCCAAGCAAGGGTTTGAGAGGTGGAGGACTTTGAAGAGAGATAGTAGCTGTTGGGAGTGGTGGTTACATGAAGTAGCGTAGAGATTCAGGACAAGTTGGGTAAGGGCTAGGATTGAAGGTTCTGGAAGTCCAGGACAGACTGGTGGAAGGAGGAATTGCACCTAGAGATGGGAACTTTTAAGGTAAGTCCTTTAGGGGTAATTCCAAAGGTTAAGCAGGACCGGAGGAAAAGTATGTGGGATTGCAGTTTGGCTACCGTGAATGCATGTTTCCGGAATGAATGTAAATAATGTGGTATAGGATTAGGGTACATAGTGGGTAACTGGTGGGTAGGGAAATTAAATAACTAAAGTAAAAATAGTAATTATAAGAAGGAATAAAACACGGAGGGAAGGACGAGAAAGAAAGAAATTGTGTTGGTAATGTTCAATACCAAAGGAAGACCACTAAATAAGAAAAATACGGAAAAAGATGACCAGACCAAGCAACTATGCCCAGATCAGGGGAAAAGAATACACATTGCTCAAGAACTGAGATCGCGCGTGCCGCAAAAGAGATCGTGCGTGACGCAAAAAGCTCGCGCGTGACGCAAAAAAGATCGCGGGTGGCGCAGAAATGTCCCAAAAAATTTTTCTGTGGCAGAGAAAGATAGCGAATGGCATAAAATTATCGCCAGAAACATGAAATCGACGGAAATGGATGATACTGGTAGGTGTGGAAGAGATTGTTGGCAGTGATTGTTGGCTGGAGAACAGCGAATAACGAACGTTAAAACTATGGAATGTTAAATAAATAAATCAATAAATAAAAAAAGAGAAGTGGACTATAAACGGAACAAGATAATAGGAGGAAAATGAAACTAGCACAGTTGGAGACGAAACTATTTATTTATGTATATATAAAACCGAGTGAGTTGCTACTCTCATACCGGGCGCCTCCCCAGGTGGCGGATAGGGGAACGCTCATCAGATATGATGGGTACTGAGGAAATAAAATACTCAGGGCGGACCAAAAGTAGCAAAACAAGTCCAGGAGCGACAGTTCCCAGAATGGGCGACTTCCAGGACAGCCAAAATCCACCAAGCGACTGCCTTGGATCAAGCGGCTTGGCGGTCAGCGTCTGTTCACAGATTGTGCGGCTGAATCACCTTCCTCTACAAATCACATTTGTAGTTGTAATCTCGGGGACTTGTCTCCACACAGGAAAGATACATCCTTGAAAGTTCAAAACATGGAAAGTTCTTTTAGTCAAAATTCCCCGCCTGCCAAAATAAGACAGGAAAGATTGCCATCGGATCCGGGGGGCAATCAACCAAAGGAACTTACGGATGAATCGGAGCATCTGAATACACCGAAGCAAACACTGAGAACCAACACCTTTACAAACTTCGCCACGATAAACATAAACTCACTAGCTAAGGTTGGAAAACTCAAAACTCTACTGGACACTGCCATAGAGCAAAGGATAACAATACTCGCCATACAGGAGATGAGAAACACAATGCGGGAACCATACGAATCACAGGGATTCAGAATCTACCAAGGAATCCCTGGAAAGAGAGTAATGAAAAATGTACCACAATTCGGAACAGGTTTCATAGTGAAAAACACAATAATAAATTCTGTCAAGGAGTTCAAGGCCTACACGGATAGAATAGCAACTCTGACCATCAGGTCCGCAAACAAGACGTACACGTTAGTCAACGTGCACGCACCCACAAACGAGAAGAACAGAACTGACCCGAAACATGTAGAGGGATTCTGGAATCTGCTAGACCAAGTCCTCACTAATGTTCCATCAAACCACACTAAAATCGTAATGGGAGACTTCAATGCGCAGATAGGAAGAGAGAAAAGGTTCAGGAACATTGTTGGGGACTGGCCGGCACAAAAGAAAACTAGCACGAATGGCAGAAGATTGATAGAAATTTGCAGAGAACACAGAATGGTGATTAAATCGACCAGATTCAAAAGAAGACCACACAAGAAGAAAACGTGGAAACACACTGATTGGAAAAAGGGCGAATACCAACTTGACCATGTCTGTATGGACAAAGACCATCACAGAGAAATCTACAACGTTAAAGTTCTGAGGGGAAAGGACCTGGGCTCTGATCACTACCTGTCCAAAATAAAAATCAAGATAACACCGGCTGGAAAAAAGAAAAAAAGAACCAACCGGTTGAGACGAACCCACGACCAAGCAAAAATACAAAACAACACACAATACGCAATGAAAACAAACACAGTCCAATCAGACACGGAACTGGAAGAACTGACAGAGAAGTTGAAAACAATAGCCGCAGAAATAGCACAACCCGAAAAGAGAAAAAAACACCAGTGGTGGGACAGAGTGTGTGAGGAGGCAGTCGACAAGAGACATGAAGCGTGGAAGAAATTCCAAAATAACAAAACTGACGAAAATTTTGCAACGCTGACCCAACAAAGGAAAATAACTCAAAGAACGTTAAGAAATAGCAAAAGAAAGTATCATCACGGACTGCTGGACCAAATAGAAGATAGCTTTGCCAAAAACAACTCACGGCAATACTATAGAACATTTAGGGAAAAAACCAAAACCTTTACACCACCAACCCTCATGCTCAAAAACAAAGAAGGAGTAACGGCACACAACGATGAAGAAAATGCCAATATTATGGCGGAAAGCTTCCGAAATCTTCTGAACTGCGAAGACCCGATCAATATACTCGACATAAATACTAACACAGAAGTCAGGACACCGGAAGAGAACATACAAGCACCATCAATATCAGAAGTGGAAATAGCAATTAAACAATTAAAAAACAACAAAGCTAGCGGAGAAGACCAACTAACGGCAGAGCTATGGAAGTACGCCGGAGAAAACGCAGTGGCCAGCCTCCACAAGAACATTCAAAAGATCTGGAAAGAGGAGAAATTACCGACAAGATGGACAACAGCGATAATATGTCCCATCCACAAAAAAGGGAGTAAGACAGACCCAGGCAATTATAGAGGGATCTCCCTACTGGACTGTACGTACAAGATTCTCTCCAAAATAATTTATAACAGGGTCAGAGACCAACTAGAAAAAGAACTGGGAGAGTATCAGGCGGGATTTAGACCGGGAAGAAGCTGCCCAGAACAAATATTAAACCTAAAGCTAATCATCGACTACTACAAATCAAGAAACAAACAACTAGTGATCTCTTTCATCGATTTCCAAAAAGCCTACGACAGCATACATAGAGAATCTTTGAAGAAGATACTGAGAAATTTAGGCTTACACCCCAAACTGATCAAAATGATTGGGCTTACACTGGAGAACACAACCTCTAAAGTCAAATTCAGAGGAGCAACCTCAGACGCGTTCGAAATTAAAACAGGATTAAGACAGGGGGACGGGCTGTCCCCAATTCTGTTTAACTGTGCACTGGAATATCTGATGAGAGAATGGAGGAAGATTAATCCAGAACTAATAAAAGTAGGAACAAAAATCAAAGTAAACTGTTTAGGTTTTGCGGACGACTTAGCGCTATTAGCAAACAACATAAAAGAGGCAAGAACGCAAATTGAGACACTAGAAGAGATAGCTGGGAAAATTGGACTAAAAATCTCGTTCCAAAAGACCAAAATCATGGTCAGGGATCCTCTCTGCGTTGATCACATATCAATTTTCAACACTAAAGTAGAACTGGTGAAAAAATTCAAGTATCTAGGGGAAACAATAACACACAACAATAACGAGAAAATAAACTGGAAAGAAAGAACTGACAAACTGAAGAAGTCTCTATTCACAACTCAGAACATATACAATAAGAGATGCCTATCAACAAAAACCAAAATCAGACATTACCAGACGGTGATTCTCCCGGAAATACAATACGCATGCGAGACAATCTCCGGACCGTATAAAATAGGAGAGATAGAAGCAATAGAAAAAATAGAAAGAAGGATAGTAAGAAAGTGTATAAACAAGAAGAACCTAGTGGAAGGCCAATGGAGAATAATCCCAAACGAAACCGTCTACAAAACAATCACTCCACTAACAGAATTCTTCAGAAGGAAAAGGATATCATTCCTGGGACACATACTGAGAACGGAAGACACTAGACTAGCTAAACGACTGATCGACTTTTATTGGAATAAAAAAATCAAGTCAAACTGGGTGAGAGAAGTGCAGAAGGACATGGAAGAACTAGGAATCTCGAAGGAGGATCTTGTAACAAAATCACAGAAATACAGCGAATGGGTAAAAACAAACACAATAACACTCACGCACAAACCAAGGCAGAGACGAAATGTGGTGTATTCAGAGGAGGAAAGAAAACGAAGATCGGAACGGCTCAAAAAAATATGGGCTAAAAAGAAAGAAGAAACAGCCAAACAAATGAAACGGCTAAGGACGACTACAAGATTTGAACTAAAGTGATCCAATAGGGTCGTAAAAAAAAAAAAAAAAAAAAAAAAAAAAAAAAAAAAAAAAAAAAAAAAAACACTGAAGAAGAGAAAGTGTTTAGATGACAGACGTAAGTGATAGCTAACAAAAGGGACAAAACAATGAAGGATGTGGACCATATAGGTGATCTAAATGATTAATGGAAAATCTCATATAAAGATGTGAAACAAATACTAACAAAGAGATAGAGGGGCTGGCCAGTACTTAGCTCAGTACAGCCGTTAGATACACAAAAAACAGAACCGAAAATTTACATTCCTAGCTTTCGGAACAAATGTTCCTTCATCAGGGAGGAGAGAGGGGAAAGAAAGGGAAGAAGGGAAAGTGGATTCAGTTACTCATAACCCAGGTCATGAAGCAACAGGGAAAGAAAAACAGGGAGGGTAGCAAGGATGGAGGCATGGTTGTCAGAGGGAAGCCAAAGATATTCTACTGTAAGTACTGTGCCAGCTTCAAACCAAAGAGGTTGCATACAGAAGTAAAGAGGTATACAGTATAAAGATAAACATAACTATGTAGGATGAAAAGATGCGTGAATGGCTAAAGAGGAAAGGGAAAGAGGAGAAGACTGAAGAGCCAAATGGCACATACAGTGTAGCAGGTTCCTAGGTCCCTAGAATTATGCTGGAGGGCATGCTCCGCTACTGGGTATTGGACATCTCCTAGGCGGACAGTTCGTCTGTGTCCGTTCATGCGCTCAGCCAGTTTAGTTGTTGTCATACCAATGTAAAAGGCTGCGCAGTGCAGGCACGTCAGTTGATAAATGACATGTGTAGTTTCACACGTGGCCCTGCCTTGAATTGTGTATGTTTTACCAGTAGCGGGGCTGGAGTAGGTGGTTGTGGGGGGATGCATGGGGCAGGTTTTGCAGCCGGGTCGGTTACAGGGGTAGGAACCGCTGGGTAGAGAAGGTAGTCTGGGAATATTGTAGGGTTTAACAAGGATGTTACGGAGGTTAGGGGGGCGACGAAAGGAAACTCTGGGTGGTGTGGGGAGAATTTTGTCAAGGGATGATCTCATTTCAGGGGTTGACTTGAGAAAGTCATATCCCTGGCGGAGTAATTTGTTGATGTATTCGAGGCCAGGATAATATTGGGTGACAAGGGGGATGCTTCTGTGTGGTCTGGGGGTAGGAACATTGTTGTTGGACGGGGAGGAATGTATTGTTCGGGAGATCTGTTTGTGGTCAAGGTCTGCAAGATAGTTGTGGGAGAGGAAAGCACTGGTCAGGTTATTGGTGTAATTGTTGAGGGATTCATCACTGGAGCAGATACTTTTCCCACAAATACCTAGGCTGTAGGGAAGGGAATGTTTGATGTGGAATGGATGGCAGCTATCAAAGTGAAGGTACTGTTGTTTGTTTGTGGGTTTGATATGGACAGAGGTGTGGATGTGAGCTTCAACAAGATGAAGGTCAACATCCAGGAAGGTGGCTTGTGTTTTGGAGAAGGACCAGGTGAAATTCAGATTCGAAAAGGAGTTGAGGTTATGGAGGAAATTAAGGAGTGTTTCTTCACCATGAGTCCAGACCAGAAGATGTCATCTATAAACCTATACCAGGCCAGGGGAAGCAGCTGTTGGGTCTGGCAGAAGGACTGCGTCAACTCTCCGACACCTCAACCTACAATGCTGTTACCTACGATCCCATTCCCTCCATCCAGATTGAGCTGCAGAAAATCCTAAAAATCCAAGATCCCTCACATGGCCTCACAACGGCTTCCATAGACTTACTCACTCCACCTGAGCCCCGTACTCCTACCTTCTACCTATTGTCCAAAATCCACAAAGAGAACCATCCTGGCCGTCCCATTGTGGCAGGCTTCAAAGCCCCAACAGAACGTATCTCAGCTCTGGTAGACCAACACCTCCAACCTATCACCAGCACACTCCCATCCTACATCAAAGACACAAACCACTTCCTAGAATGCCTCAAATCCATTCCCATTCCTCTCCCACCTGAAACCTTTCTTGTCACCATAGATGCTACATCCCTTTACACAAACATCCCACATACCCATGGTTTCTCTGCCCTTGAGCACTACCTCTCCCAATGCCCACCCGAAGATCTTCCAAAAACCTCGTTCCTTATCACACTTACCAACTTCATCCTAACCCATAATTACTTCACCTTTGAAGGCCAGACCTACAAACAAATCAGGGGAACGGCCATGGGAACCAGGATTGCTCCATCCTATGCTAACCTCTTCATGGGCCGCATGGAGGAGGCTTTCCTGAAGACCCAACAGCTGCTTCCCCTGGCCTGGTATAGGTTTATAGATGACATCTTTGTGGTCTGGACTCATGGTGAAGAAACACTCCTTAATTTCCTCCATAATCTCAACTCCTTTTCGAATTTGAATTTCACCTGGTCCTTCTCCAAAACACAAGCCACCTTCCTGGATGTTGACCTTCATCTTGTTGTAGCTCACATCCACACCTCTGTCCATATCAAACCCACAAACAAACAACAGTACCTTCACTTTGATAGCTGCCATCCATTCCACATCAAACGTTCCAAGTACAGGTTTATACAGAATATTTACAACATCGCTGCCAGAATGGCCCCTATAAGCGTAGACCAGCACAGGTTCGACCCGACTCTCGACTGACCTGGCACACCGTCAAGCTAAAAGTGCCTGAATATTTATACTATTTTTCCCCTCGCTCCTGACATAGTGCCAGAGACAGACAGAAACTATGGCAGGGGTAAATTCCCATATGTAAGCCACTTACACATTGGCACTCCCAGATCTGGCCTACTACCTCGCCTCATACATCACAATAACTTAAAGCAATGCTGCAGTTCCCTGCATCGCTGTTGCTCCACTCCAAACAAATCGTATGTCTAATACGCTGCTGCAGCTGCGCACCATGTTTACCCTGCCTGGCCTACTGGCTGGCGACTATTACCACACACTGCCAGTGGCCCCAGACTTCTTCACCCAACCGCACATTTACTGAATTTTTAACAAAATTCCCCTTTCCTATGAAAAAGGCTAATACTAGCACAACACACCTCCGTCATCATTATTTGTTGATGTCCGGCTCCGCTGCTGTGACCACAGATCAGCATCCCCATGGCTGTCATCCAGCACATCCACGTACATACTGACCCTGCGAAGAAAAGGAACAAACATGCTTGCACCACCTCTTTTCCACTACAAGTTACTACAACATCTTACAACATCCCCAAAAATTCCCAATAGTACACTCCGCCCCTATCGAATTCTCTGAAAATAGTCTTCCCCATACAATGATGAAACTAAAACAACAAACAAGAAAAACACAACTATTATCTGACCCACCAAAACACACATACAAAAAAATGCAAACTATCCCTTGATACAAAAACACAAAATGTAAAAATGCCGTACAATATTACACTTATAATAATTTACTCCCTCTGTGACCATAATGCATACGGAATGTTATGCATCCACTGTTGTCCCTCTGCCGCGACCTTCTTCTTCCATTTGCTGTGCCTAGCCTCTGCAACTGGGTCACTTCCTTGCAATTGAGGTAATCCGTCCACCATTCCTTTAAAAGGCTTTACTCTACTTACGTGGATAACGGATGTTTTTGTTGACAGCTGCACTTTAACATTTACACGCAAAGTCATCTCCACGACCTGGTATGGGCTGTGGTACTTCGTCAAGAATTTTTTCATCTTTCCCTTAAGTGTATATGGATTTGTGATCAGTACCCATTGACCTATCCTGTACTGTGGTAAAGGTCCCAACCACTTATTCTGTTCTTCCTGCCTTTACAACACTTTCATATTGGCCTTCTGTACCCTCTTCCAGACTTCCCGCATTGTCCGTGCAAATTTCCTCACTGCCTCCTCTTTAGCTCATGATTTTGGACATAGAACATCAAATGGTGATGGTATCTTTCTTCCATAGACCACCTCGAATGGTGACATTCCGCCCCCCGAATGTATTTTGGTGTTATAACTCGATACCATGTTAGGAAGATAAACATCCCAGTTATCATAGTTTCCATTCACATAATAACTTAGCATTTTTGAAATTGTCCTATGTACTCGCTCTGTTCTCCCATATGCCTGCAGATGAAATGGACTGTCCATATTTTTTTAATTCTCAATAACCGGCACAACTGTGTTATTAAGTCTGACATGAAGTTCGTTCGCTGATCCGTAATTATGGTATCAGGCACCCCAAACTTAAATAACCAGTTACTGACTAAAGCTTGTGCTACCGTACTTGCCTGTTTGTCTGGTATTGCAACAATGGCTAGAAACTGCAAAAAGTGATCAATTATAGTTAAAATGTAACGATTCCCTGCCGGTGTTTTGTTGTATGGCCTGCAGATATCTAGCCCAATCAACTCGAAAGGTTTCGAAGCCTCTGGTAACCGTTGCAATGGAATTTTTGCATGCGTCACATTCGCTTGCTGTGCACACGGTACACAATTTGCTACGTATTGGTCCACATCCCTTCTCCGAGTGCACCACCAAAATCGTTCTGCTACTCGATTTTCCGTTGCTCGACGACCCCCATGCCCTGAAAGCACATGATCATGCTTTAAGACTTCCTCTCTCAAACTCTTTGGTACCACTACCCATGGTCCACACCTGGTAACTCTACACAACAAATTTCACCTCCACAATGAAATGTGGTTGAGTTCTAAAATCCTGGCTCTCCTCATCCTCTGCTTGTGCTCTCTGCCATTCCGCGACACTCTTACCCATTACTTCTAATGCATCTAACTTGCAACTTAATGCATCTGCATCCCTGTGTTTCTTCCCTGGCTTATGAATTACTTCAAAGTTAAACTCACTTAATTTTAGAGCCCACCATGTTAACCGACTAGAAGGGTCCTTGAGTCCCAGTAACCATCTCAATGCTGCATGATCTGTCACAACCTTAAACTTTCTACCATAAAGGTAACAATGAAAATACATTACGCCATATATTACAGCCAACATCTCCTTTTCCGTTGTGAAATAATTCTGCTCTGCCCTATTTCACTGTCTGGAATCATACGCCACTGAATGCTCCTGTCCCTTTACCATTTGCCCCAGAACACATCCTACTGTGCCATTTGAAGTGTCACGTGATAAGATGAAGTCGTCTTCAAAATTCGGAAACACCAACACTGGACCAGAACCTAATCTCATTTTTAATTCATTGAAAGCTTGCTGACATTCCTCCGTCCATTGAAATTTAACCCATTTCTTTAAAAGCTTTGTTAACAGCTTGGCTATTTTAGCAAAATCCTTTACA
This sequence comes from Schistocerca nitens, assembly GCF_023898315.1. NCBI lineage: Eukaryota > Metazoa > Arthropoda > Insecta > Orthoptera > Acrididae > Schistocerca > Schistocerca nitens. The sequence goes on from NC_064617.1 coordinate 693,510,078, forward strand.
AATTTACGATAATATGAACATAATAACCCAATATATGATTGTAATTGCTTCGTTGTACAAGGTGTTGGAAAATTTTGAACTGCCTCTGTTAACCGATGATCAGTTTGAATCCCTTGTTCACTGATTACATGACCTAAATATTTGACCTGCGCCTGCGCAAAATTACATTTTCCTAAACTTAATTTTAACCATGCCAACCACAATATTCTAAGGACTTCCTTTAAACATGATACATCTTCTGGTATATCCTTCAAAAATACTATAATGTCATCTAGGTAAACCATACATGTCTTTGGTTTCAATCACCTTAAAATCCCATCTAATAATCGTATAAAAGTGGCCAGAGCATTCTTCAACCCGAACGGCTTACGTATATACTGATAGTGGCCCCCAGGAACAGTAAAAGCTGTCTTTGCCCTGTCCTCTGGTCCTACTTCCAACTGGTGGTATCCACTCCATATATCCATTGTCATAAAATACTTACAGTGTCCCAGATTATCCAATGTGTATTTGGAATCGGATATGTGTCCGAAATGTTTTTCGCATTCAGAAACCTATCATCGCAACAAAACCTGTATTTCCTTGTACCATCCACCGACTTCTTAGGTACGAGAACTACATTGCCTGAATACAGACTATCTTTATGCTCTGTGATTCCATCCTGTAATTGTTGTTCTATAAACTCCTCCAGTAGTGGTTGCATATGATGTGCTACCCTATATGGTTTCCTAAACACTGGTGTATTATCCTCCGTTGGTGTTTGATGATTCGTAATCTGTGTTGCCGGTAACTTACCCTGTGTTCCGAATAAATCGCTAAATGTCAATAACAATCCCTCCAACGTGACCCCGTTGTCTCCCTGCAAATGCTGTAATTTTCCCCTTATTCGTGCTGCATCGACATTTTGCTTATGACTCACCTCTAAATCCTCCCTGTAGAGGTCATCTTCATCAAAAAAACCCAATGTGGCTAATAACAACCCTTTCGACAAGCTGAAATCTGCTCTGCCGAAGTTATCTATACTTACAGGAGCCCTATAATCTCCTTCCACGTAAGTTGCATGAGCTAAACTCCTCCGTACAAAACAGTGTGCATTATCCAACTCCTCATTACACGAGAGTGGCTCCACTATGTACAATGTATCCTTTGGTAAGTCCTTATTTATCGAAATCCAGACTACCTTCCCTGTATCTGCCGGTATGTTAGTCTGCTGATCAACCTTTAATGAATCCGTTCGCAGTTTAGCTGGCGTCACCTTCGTGTTAAGTGTGCCTTGTGACATTCGTCCATTTGCAACCGTTTACCCAATGCAAAACATTGTTCTACTGAGTTCCACTGTTTGTTGCCAAAGATCTAGCTTCGCATGATGTTTGTCAAGGAAGTCCTGTCTGAGAATTACCGAATACCCCTCACCCACACATGGTAACACCTCTACCTGCTCACTAAACTTAGTTCTTGCAATCACAAATTTAAGTATTGTCGTACCCAATGACTCCACTTTATTATCCCCCACCCCACGTAATGTATAATGTGGTGGCTCAAGCCTTCTCCTGCTAACCAGGTCTAGACTAATAACAGACACATGTGCCCCCATGTCAACCAGAAACCTCTGTTCCCTTCCGTTCAACAAGCCTAATAAGTAGCATTCTATCCATTACCTAATTTCGCTGGGACCACCTTCCGACGGTTGAAGCAGTCCTGTTTTCGTTTAATGGCTGCTGTTGCCGAGATTCCCCACTACTCTTACTCCTGTAGTTCACTGCCCAGTGACTCATTTTCCCACATGATTAACACCGCAACTGATGCTGACACTGCCTTCTAATATGCCCTACCTGGCCACAACCAAAACAATTTCTGCTGCCAGAACTTTATGCTCCACACATTGCTTTATCACATAATCCACCTCCTCTAAGCATGTGGCAATCCTTAGAGCCACCACAAGATCACTGGGATTCTCCATTCTCACTTGACATGGCATCTCCGGCAGTACTTCCCATAAAAACATATCTAACACCCTGTTCTCGGCCTCCTGTAACAGCACTCTATTCGTCTCCCCATTCGGTGACAGTGCGAACGTTTGTGCATTCAGCTTTTGAATACTGTCTGAGAAAACGTCCACAGTCTCATTTCTTCTCATAATTAACACACTTAATTTTTCCAGAAAAAACGTGGTACTATTCTGTTATTGGTACCTCTGGCATAACCCAGCATCAAGCTCTGCAAACATCCCCATATTGTTCAACGTTTCATGGTACAGTACGTACAACTTGGCATCCCCTATCACCCGTAACTTCGCCACTCTCAACATTACAACATCCGACCACCCATTGGCCTCAGCCATTGTGATAATGTCATTAAGGACGCATCCTCTGTTGTTTTACCTGAAGAGGGGTTAATCAATGTCGCGATTGCCGGGTCAAACAGTCTATGACACTCCCCACCTGCAATTTACTTTCACCCGATGTCCCTTCCCCTACTTGCAATGCCTCAAATCTCCCCGCTAATTCTTAATATTTTTCTTTGTCCCTTGTCCTTACTGCTGACAATACCCGAATTTGCTCAGTTAGAGGAGATACAACTTCTGCTGTAGTCACTGCCACAGCCTCTGCTGCTTGCCGTGTTTCCACCATTCTTGCTTATAGCTCTACTGTTAGTATTAATTCCACTCTGCTGCTCCTAAAACTTAGTTCTTGCAGCGAATTATTACCCATCTACAGTCTGAACAATTGCACGCCAAATGTCCAAATCTGTTACAAATAAAACAACTCTCTGGCACCCACTTTGTACGCAGTAATTTGAGCCCTGACAGGTTACAAAAATTACATCACTTAGGCACTACAATGTCATGTCCCCCCATTTCCCCTGAATTCAGACAAATGTACAGACTCCTCTAGCCTTACAAAAAGACACCTTCAAAAAGTCCATTGTAATTGACACTTAACCCCTTAACACACAAAAATTGACACACAAACAATAAGTCAAATGCAACTCACTCATCCCCATCATGCTTGTGCCTAGGTGACAATTCTGCTTTCTTCCCTATACTAGTATGGACGAACACTTCCTGAACTACAAGACGTAACAAGAAGTGTATGACCACCCATCATGAACACAACCAAATACCTCAGCTACACAGACACACCTCAACACTACTTGCTCGACATAAGATGTGGCAGTGGAAATGTGGTACCAGCGTTGTAACTGGCACCACTTCTGACACCACTGTTGCGGGACATCGGTGGGTCGGACCCGGGACTCCAGTTGGCCGAGCTGAAGCTAGGACCCACCACAACGTATTTCATTGGGAGGCCGAGCAAGTTCAATAGCATCGAGGGGCAGTGCAGAGTGATACAGCGGTATTTGGAAGTATTCCTTTATTCAGCTAGTTTACAGAAGCGTAATGTTGGCATGCTGCCCGCACCCTCTTCCACGAGTCTGGCCGTCTCAGCACTCCTGGACTGCTGACACCACTGCTGCGGTCATCAAGGCCACCCGACGATGGAAGTCAGCTGCGCTCACCTGATCGCCGCCTGCCAAGGTTTAGTGACTGGCGCCACTCTATTGCCCACAATTCCGGAGACTGTTACAGTCCCTGGTCCCCGCCACCCTCTGCCCCATTTGGCCTGCTCTGTCCGACCATGGGACAAAGGTGGTAGTACTGGTGCCTGTGGGCCTCGGCCGCTGCTGCTCCCAGGACAGGACTGGACTTGAACCTACATCCTCCTGGATCCCATGCTGCAACTTGCTGCTAGTGATGCTAGCTGGATGGCAACACCCACCACCATCCCTAACGCTGTTTCAGCGCTGCTGTGCCTCCCTTAGCATACATGCTGCACCTCCCTTAGCATATGCCTCGTCCGGACCCTGTATGCCAGGTGGGAAGCACACGTGGCCCATCCTGGACCTGCTGCAGACCGCTGTCACTGCCCTCCTTCAGGCAGACTATGCAATGTCCAAGTACCCCGCTGCCATTCCGTCCCGCCCCGGTGTTGTGTCCCCGGAGGCAGAATACAGCCCAAACAAGTACATAGAAATATTGTGCAGGTTTACACAGAATATTTACATTGCTGCCAGACTGGCCCCTATAAGCGCAGATCAGCACAGGTCTGACCCAACTCTCGACTGACCTGGCGCACCCTCAAGCTAAAAGTGGCTGACTATTTATACTGCTTTTCCCCTCGCTTCTGGTGTAGCGTCAGAGACAGACAGAAACTATGGCAGGGGTAAATTCCCATATGTAAGCCACTTACACATTGGCACTCCCAGCTCTGGCCTACTGCCTCGCCTCATACATCGCAATAACTTAAAGCAATGCTGCAGTTCCCTGCCTCACTGTTGCTCCACTCCAAACAAATTGTACGTCTAATGCGCCACTGCAGCTCCTCACCGTGTTTACCCTGCCTGGCCTACTGGCTGTCGACTATTACCACACACTGCCAGTGGCCCCAGACTTCCTCTTCCAACCTCGGCTTTATTGAATTTTTAACAAAATTCCCCTTTCCTATAACTAAGAGCAATACCAGCAGTAGACATTAATTATTTTGATCATAAACTATTTGTAGGGACAGGAAAAAAATGTTTTATTTTATGGCCAATTTCAGTATTTTTTTTTTTGCGACTTTTGTGTTTTTTTTTTGCCAGTTTTGTTGCTGGTTTCGCCAAATGTGGTCGTTTTCTATTAGAATTTTGTAACTTTTTTGCCAAATTCTGTGGAATTTATCTACCACATTTCAGTGAAATTTTTTGTCAAATTTGGTGTCGTACTTTGCAAAACTCAATATCATTTTTTGCCAAATTCCATATTGTTTTTTATGAAATTCCATATTGTTTTTTTGCCAAATTTGGCGTTGGTCTTGCCAATTTGGTGTTGGTTTGCCAATTTTGTATTGGTTTACCAATTTGCATTGGTTTGCCAATTTGGTGTTGGTTTCGCCAATTTGGTGTTATTTATAACAATTTAGTTTTATTTTGCCAATTTTTTTGTTGTTGTTGCCAATTTGCTGTTTTATCAAATTATATTTTTTTCCCAAACTCGGCAGTTTATCACCAGATTCAGTTGTTTTTGCCAAAGTTGTTTTCGTCAAAACCTGTTGCTAATTTTTTTTTTTTTTTTTGCCAAATTCTGTGCTGTTCTCTTCCAGATTAAGTGTTGGGTTGCCATATTTTGTGCTTTTCATGCCAAACAGTGTTTTTTTTTTTTTTTTGCAAAATTTGGTGTTTATTTTTGCCAAATTCGGTGTTTATTTTTGCCAAATTCAGTGTTATTTTCATTGTGACATCAAAGTTTGTTACACAGTAATTGAACTGTCGTATTAACATTATACGCAAACCTCAGCCTTGAGGGGATTAGAAGTCAAAATGCAGTTTTAACATTCAATAATTTTCAGTTATGAATAGTAGTGAACTGACATCCTCAGGTTTCTAACATTTTTACACAAAAATTACAGATTACACAATATCTCATAAAAATTGCAAAAAAAGTCACTAATTTTGTATTATTTTTCATGTCATTGTTTTTTGTGAAATTTCCTTTTCCCTGATTATTTGTACATTGTTTCCATTTTTCTATGCATGTAGACCAGGGCCAGTCATGATGGACCAAGTGGCTCATGAGTCGGGTGTGCAGGCCAATGTTCGGCATGTCTTGCCTCTGCTCAGACCTTCTCAGAAGTACTTGGTACAGTGTGAAATTTCATTTAGTGTTGTGGTGTGGGATTTTTCAGCCAGCACAGCTTTCTTCATTTTGGCAGAATCATGGTTTCACTATTGTTTACCTTTTGTTATTTGTTTATGGTATGAAGGATGTCCACAGGTCTAGTAGCTGTTTGCACAAAATGAGGTAGTCTAGCAATCTATCATTACAAGCTTTTAAAACTGAATGGGAATGACAGACAAGAAGGATGAGAATTCTCAGTATATGTTATGCAAATGCATAAGCTATAGGTACTGTAAATTTTAAATGAAACGGCATTACAATACCTTGCAGAAAGAATTTAAATATTTAGTTGATGATGAAAGAGCAAAAAATTACAATGATCAACTTATGGGGTTCCTTGTTCTGTACATCAAGAATATTGTGTGTAATTTGCAGGCATGGAAAATGTGAAGAAATTGGTGGTATGAATAGTAAAATTTCTGAAGTCACATCCCTCTGTCAGTTTCAACATTTTTCGATGGAATGGAACAAAGAGCATGGAGACTTTATATATCACTGCAAAGTACATTGGTTGAGTCAAGGTAGACGTCTAGAATGATTTTTCAATTTAGAACCCAGTATTGTTGAATTTATGAAGAACAAAGGAGTGCAGGAGTGAAAATTAGAACATGTTTCAGTTGAAAGTAGAGCTGTGTATGGGCAGATGTAACTGATCTGCAATGTAGTTCCCGTTTTAAAGACAAATCCTTTTATGTTTAAAATGCCCACAATGTCTACATTGTTTTCCACAGGTTGAGTTTTTACATATCCATAATGAGGTTACATAAATGCTACAAAATTTCAATCAACATATGTGTTAAAGACCTTTTTTTCTATTACGAAACTAAATAAGTGGCATGCTGAGTGCGAAAGTCTGTGGAACTACCTGTGTCTGAGTGTATGCCAAGAGTTTGTACCAGATAAAAATTATATCCTCAGTGCACTAAATATAATTAAATAATGCTGAAAATTTGTATTTTTAAATGATCTGTGTTGTTGAGAAATGTGCAATGAAATCATATGCACTGTGACTGCATTGCTGTTTGAATGCGGTTCAGGGCTCAGATTGCATGCTGTGGTGTTGGGGGGAAGTAGTGCAGCTACGCTGAGCACTATGGAACTCATGTTAGGGCACAGCTCATGAGTTGAATTCTTGGCTGCCCCTTTTGTAGACTAACCTCAAAGAGGGCTGGCAAACAAGTAGCACTTCTAGTTTAGACTCCTGTTCTACTCACTATATTGTGATAAACATTCACTGCTCAGACATTCTCAATGGAGTTTCAAACATGTCTATAATCATATCCAACACTTAATTTTGTAACAGACCTTGCAAATTATTTGTTTGCATGAAATGTTCTGTTAGTGAGAACAAATATGGGAAGAGGCTGAATTATTCATGAAATAAATACTATGATAAAAATTAATTTAGTATTTTCGTTACTTAACATATTGTCTTCATTTGATGTATCTTGATGTCTTTATTTGCTCCTCAATTATAGGTTTATTTCTGGATGCAGGAGAATGTTCAGATTTTGATTTAAAATAAGTGTTTCGAACTTGTTGTAAGAACTTTATTTTCACATAGAGCATTTAAGTCTCTTCATTACAAGACATCACAATTTCAGCTTTTCAGTATGTCTTAAACTTAGAATATGACTTGACACATCTAGTATAACAGCACCGCTAACTTCATATAACTTCCAACTAAGCTACAAACTGCTCACCAAGAACGAGGAAGATTATACATGCTTCAAAGAAATTATTTTACATGACAAATAAGTTATTTATCTGTAATCTTTTTTCAGATTATACTGTAAATTTATAATTAACAGTTTTAATGTGCATGACTTGAAATGGAATTAAAAGTGAATAGTGAAATAAATCCAATATATGAAAAACAATATTTTTAATAATAAAATTAATGTTATTGGTGTTAGATCAATGTCTGAACACATATTCTGTATATAAGTGCACAAAACTATCTTATTGGTGTCAAACTATGTGGAAAGTGAAATTATAATTTCAAAACTATCTGTATTGTACAGTAAATTTATGGAGTGTATTGAATAATTCACTTCTTTCAGTGTACTGCAACGTACTATACGTAGTGAAAGATGAGCTATTGACCATTTCCATTAATTCCCAAGAATTTTGCAAGCATGAAGATGCTAGCAAAGTAATGGAACTGTCTATTGTTTAATCTTGACAAACAAACAACTATTTTCTGAAAAACTTATCCACAACTCAACATAAGCTAAGACATTTCTAAACTCTAATCATTACTTTGCAAATTCAGTAAGTCATAAAGCATTATTGAACACATTTTTTGTGTGCACTGCTTAATATAGAAGAGACATAGTTCTCTAATCATGAAGACAACATAGTGTAACCTCATTCCTGACATTAATTAGTACATAGCACAGTTCTCTATACAAGTCACCACATCAAAAACCCTCAAGTCATCATTATGTATCACACACTCTGAAACTTATAAAACCATTCATTATTACAAGCCATTATGTAGCATAATCAGTAACTCATCTTACATCACAGGTCATAGAATCAGTATAAACCATAAGCAAAAGAAACACATTAACTGTTCACAAATCATCATTAATCATACCACAAATTAAACAAAGTATTTGCCAAGTAAAGTTCTGCATGATTGTAGATCATTAAATAATCACTAGAAAAATCACTCAGATATCAGTGTTTATATTATTGTATACAAGGTTTGTTCAAAAAATTCTGGAACTCTTGTAATTTCGGCCAATAGTGTGTTGGAGTGAAATGCGGTTGGTGTCCCTGCACATGCCTGTGTTTAATGTGTAACATCCAGAAGTTTCATTGTTGTATATCTGTTAGTTATTGTTCAGTGCTGTATTGAGTAGGACATTATGTTGCACAGTTTGCGAGTTTTGAAATGGCAGAGTTAGAGGAGCAACATGTCTGCTGTAAATTTTGTGTGAAATTCAAGAAAACCAGTACTGAGATACACAAAATGATGCAGGAAACCCATAGTGATGAGTTCTTAAGCCATACTGTGTGTTACAAAAATGGCCAGATGGAAGTTAAAGATGACACTTACTCATGACACCATTTGATGTCTACCAACGATGCTCATGTCAAGAATGTCAATAAAATCATGCATGCCAATTGAAGACTGACTGACTGAGAGATTGCAGAAGAATGTAACATTTCAGTTTTATCATGTCAGTGAAATCCTGACACAGCATCTGGGAATGCATCTTGTTGCCACCAAGTTCATGCCACGGCTCGTGAGTCAAGACCAGAAAGACCTCCGTCTCACAATCCCTGAAGAGCTTTTGGAATGTGCAAATGAGAACAAGATTTTCCTTAAGAGAATCATAACTGGTGATGAGACTTGGGTCTACAGTTATGATGTTGAGACCAAGGCTCAATCTTCACAATGAGTCGGGAAAAGTTCTCCAAGACATAAAAAGCTTGTCAGGTCAGGTCAGGTCAAATGTCAAAGCCATGCTGATAGTTTTCTCTGATTTTGGAGGATTAGTTCATCATAAATTCATGCCACAGGGACAAAATGTTAATTGATCATGCTATCATGACATGTTGCAATGCCTGCGAGCAAATATGAGCAGGAAAAGGCCTGAAATGTGGTGAGACAATTCATGGCTCTTGCATGCTGCTTCGTCCTCCATACTCTCCAGACCTGGCCCGTCCAGAGCTTCTTCTTCTTCTTCTTCTTCTTCTTCTTCTTCTCCTCTCTCTTTTTTTTTCTCTCCAGACGGCACTTCACACAAGACAGCAAGAGTCATATAAAGACTTCATCCCAAAGTGGAAACGACATTAGGAGTGGTATATCAATGATGGAGGACAGTATCTCAAAGGAGTAAAAGGTAAGTGTAGAAAAATTATGTAAACAAAATTCCAATATTTTTGAACAGACTTTGTAAAAAATAGTATAAAGTAGGCAAATGCAAATAATACTAAACAAATTGTCATAGTGCATCATAAATCACATACATAAGCCTTATCAGTGTCGTAGGTTACAGTTCATACAGAAAACAGAGTAAAGAAAAAGTAATTCTTTTCGTTCATGCAGACAAACTTCTGTGCATCACTAATAATTCTGTAATAATCAATTTTGACAATATAATGTAATAGGGCTCCGCAGATGATGAAGAGATTGATGAAATGTATGATGAGATAAAAGAAATTATTCAGATAGTGAAGGGAGACGAAAATTTAATAGTCATGGGTGACTGGAATTCGATAGTAAGAAAAGGAAGAGAAAGAAACATAGTAGGCGAATATGGAATGGGGGTAAGGAATGAAAGAGGAAGCCGCCTGGTAGAATTTTGCACAGAGCATAACTTAATCATAGTTAACACTTGGTTCAAGAATCATGAAAGAAGGTTGTATACATGGAAGAACCCTGGAGATACTAGAAGGTTTCAGATAGAGTACATAATGGTAAGACAGAGATTTAGGAACCAGGTTTTAAATTGTAAGACATTTCCAGGGGCCAATGTGGACTCTGTCCACAATCTATTGGTTATGAACTGTAGATTAAAACTGAAGAAACTGCAAAAAGGTGGGAATTTAAGGAGATGGGACCTGGATAAACTGACAGAACCAGAGGTTGTAGAGAGTTTCAGGGAGAGCATTAGGGAACAATTGACAAGAATCGGGGAAAGAAATACAGTAGAAGAAGAATGGGTAGCTTTGAGGGATAAAGTAGTGAAGGCAACAGAGGATCAAGTAGGTAAAAAGACGAGGGCTAGTAAAAATCCTTGGGTAACAGAAGAGATATGGAATTTAATTGATAAAAGGAGAAAAGACAAAAATGCAGTAAATGAAGCAGGTAAAGAAGGAATACAAACGTCTCAAAAATGAGATCAACAGGAAGTGCAAAATGGCTAAGCAGGGATGGCTAGGGGACAAATGTAAGGATGTAAAGGCATATCTCACTAGGGGTAAGATAGATACTGCCTACAGGAAAATTAAAGAGACTTTTGGAGAAAAGAGAACCACTTGTATGAATATCAAGAGCTCAGATGGAAACCCAGTTCTAAGCAAAGAAGAGAAAGCAGAAAGGTGGAATGAGTATATAGAGGGTCTATACAAAGGTGATGTTCTTGAGGACAATATTATGGAAAGGGAAGAGGATGTAGATGAAGATGAAATGGGAGATGTGACACTGCGTGAAGAGTTTGACAGAGCACTGAACGACCTAAGTCAAAACAAGGCCCCTGTGTAGACAAAATTCCATTAGAACTACTGCTAGCCTTGGGAGAGCCAGCCCTGACAAAATTCTACCATCTGGTGAGCAAGATGTATGAGACAGGCGAAATATCCTCAGACTTCAAGAAGCATTTAATAAGTCCAATCCCAAAGAAAGCAGGTGTTAACAGATGTGAAAATTACCGAATTATCAGTTTAATAAGTCATGGCTGCAAAATACTAACATAAATTCTTTAGAGACGAATGGAAAAACTGGTAGAAGCCGACCTCGGGGAAGATCAGTTTGGATCCCGTAGAAATGTTGGAACACGTGAGGCAATACTGACCCTACGACTTATGTTAGAAAATAGATTAAGGAAAGGCAAACCTACATTTCTAGCATTTGTAGACTTAGAGAAAGCTTTTGACGATGTTGACTGGAATACCCAATTTCAAATTCTGAAGGCTATTTATAATTTGTACAAAAACCAGATGGCAGTTATAAGAGTTGAGAAGCATGAAAGGGAAGCAGTGGTTGGGAAGGGAGTGAGACATGGTTGTAGCCTCTCCCCGGTGTTATTCAATCTGTATATTGAACAAGCAGTAAAGGAAACAAAAGAAAAGTTCGGAGTAGGTATTAAAATCCATGGAGAAGAAATAAAAACTTTGAGGTTCGCCGATGACATTGTAATTCTGTCAGAGACAGCAAAGGACCTGGAAGAGCAGCTGAATGGAATGGAGAGTGTCTTGAAAGGAGGATATAAGATGAACATCAACAAAAGCAAAATGAGGATAATGAAATGTAGTCGAATTAAGTTGGGTGATGCCGAGGGAATTAGTTTAGTAAATGAGACAGTTAAAGTAGTAAATGAGTTTTGCATTTTGGGGAGCAAAATAACTGATGATGGTCGAAGTAGAGAGGATATAAAATGTAGACTGGCAATGGCAAGGAAAGCGTTTCTGAAGAAGAGAAATTTGTAAACATCGAGTATAGATTTAAGTGTTAGAATGCCATTTCTGAAAGTATTTGTGTGGAGTGTAGCCATGTATGGATGTGAAACATGGACAATAAATAGTTTGGACAAGAAGAGACTAGAAGCTTTCGAAATGTGGTACTACAGAAGAATGCTGAAGACTAGATGGGTGGACCACATAACTAATGGGGAGGTATTGAACAGAATTGGGCAGAATAGAAATTTGTGGCACAACTTGATTAGAAGAAGGGGTCGCTTGGTAGGACATATTCTGAGAGCTGCATCAAACCAGTCTCTGGACTGAAGACCACAACAACAACAACAACAACAACAACAACAATGTAATTGGATAGATAAAAAAACTACTCATCAAGTTTTGGTGGAGAACACACATACAAAAAAAGGTTTTATGTATGCAAGCTTTTGAGGCCAGTGGTTCCTTCTTCCGACAGAAGGGTTAAAGGGGAAGGAAGAGGGGCAAAGGAAAAGGACTGTAGAGAGTAAGGAAAAGGGGCAGAGTTTAGAAAAGTCGCCCAGTACCCTGGGTTAGGGGCGACATACTGGTCAGGGTGAGAAGGAAACAATCTGTTCCTTTTCCTAAACCTCCCCAGTCCTTTTCCTTCACCCCTCTTCCTTCTCCTTCAACCCCTCTGCCAGGAGGATGAGACACTGGCTCCGAAACCATGCATATGTTAAACCTTTCTTTATAAGCATGTTCTCCTTGCTGCTGCTGACTGGTGAGTAGATTTTTTATCTAGCCAATTACTAATAATTCTGTGTTACACTGGTTGAAAAGGTGGTCTCCATGGCCTCTCATTTAATACAATTTGTGGCTTCTTTTCTATTTCAGTGTCAAACTTAAACACATCCTACCTATACATTTTCCCTGCCAATACATTTTCCATAACCAGACATAATGTTGGTTCTACACCTTACACCCATTTTTTTTCTTTTAAGGTTACTGGCAAACCAAAACTATGTACCTTTTTCACAAGAACAAAACAAAAATGTACTTTCATAGACTTCAATTATTCTTTCCTTCAGTGTGACTAAAAGATCAATGCTTTGAAATTTTTCATCAGAAACAACTGTTTTACATGACTATACTAATTTTCTTTATAAAGCAGTGTTCTTTGGAATTGTTTTTGAATTGTTGTCAAAGTTCATTTTAATACTTCTCCCACAAATCAATCGGCATTTGATTACAAAATTTGTTTAATTTTTCCCACACAGAACTATTTTCACAAAATCTAGATGTTAAGCAACTTTCTGTACATAATGTTGAAAACTCATTTTCAACTAACAACTCGGATACTTCGTCTCCAATTTCTCCAATTACAAATTTTTCTTTCAAAACAAGAAAACAGTTTTCTTCATCAAAATCAACTGCTTTATTCAAAACATTAATAGCATCTACATCATTACACGAATTAATTACATTCTCTCCTCTGCTATGTCAGATACAACAAACTTTTCAACATTAACTACAGGATTAGTTTTAGCCATTAAAACAGATTCTGAGTTAAGATGCATTTTGCTCCTCTCTCTCAACATTGTCATTAATGGTTTGCAAATTTTCTGAATCATTTTGAGTGTTAATTTCTGTTTTATTTGAATCTACCATGTGTTTTACAGGTTGTTTATTATTTATTTCCTAAAGTTCAGCTATTTCATTCTTTATGTTCTGCAAGACTTTTGCCCATTGATTGTTTAAAGAACGCATCAGATTGATTCATTCCTTCCATAAATGACTCGGAAAGGCTTTTGAACATTCTTTCAATTTCTTCATCCATGGGTATGTTTTTAAAAGCATTGATTTTACATCCCAATTATTTAGTTCTAATGATTTAATAATTTCCTCCTCTTGTTTAACTGTTTTGTCTAAATCTCTCATGTTTAATAAATCTACACCCATACCTATTTTTGATTAAATTTTAGTTCCAAAATGGTCATTTTTCCTAAACTTTTTTCTTCAAATGACACAATAAACTGAGTAAAAAAAAAGAAAAAAAAAACACTGTGTTGTTAGAAAAAGTTTTTTTTACTTACCTTCACGTGTCAACATATGTTGCCACTGTCATCAGTCCAATGCCAATTCCTTTATTGTTCTCCAGGATAGACAACCCTTCTCCAAATGTATTTGTTTGGCTCTCCAGTTGTAGACACATTGTTATTTTTATTTTATTAATTCTGTTCAGGCAACAAATACATCATTTCAGTATATATTTATATTTACTTATGTAATAGCTGATGGCTACATGTTCAGACCTGCCTGCACTCATATCCAATACATAATTTTATAGCAAACGTTGCAAATTATTTCTTTGCATATATCTGCATGAAATATTTTGCCACTAAGAAAAAATATGTCAAAGATAAATAATGAAAATATTAAATTAATTTTTATCATGATTTTTGACTTGTCTTCATTCACTGTATTTCAACATCTTTGCTGCATCAACAGCTGTAGGTATATTTTTGCTTACAGGAGGATATTCAGGTTTTGGTTTGAAACACATTATTTGAAATAACTTGTTGCAGGCATTTTATCTTTCATATAGAGCATTTAATTCTCTTCATTATGAGCCATCACAATTTCAACATTCCAGTATGTCTGAAACTCAGAATATGACATGACACACACAAAGTATAACTACTTTCTGCGACCTTCATACAATAACTTCCAGCTAACTACTCACAAAGAACAACAATGATTATACATGCTTTAAAGAAATTATTTTAGCTGATGCCTTTTCCTCCAGCCTGCCGCTCTGTTCACCGTCTGCTCCCAGCACCATCTCTTCCCGCCGACACACTGTTATGTCCTTGGTTTGCACACAGGGACATGTGCTAGCAGCATTTGCTGTTGCTCCACCTGGGTCCAAAGTTAGTTCATTGAGGGATATCTCCTTCCTCTTCCTAATCAGACCAAATGCAGGTTCCCAGACCTTTTTAAGGATTTAGCCACTATCGTGAGTGATTAGCAGTTCCGTTACTCGCATCTTGGCAGATTCTTTAATGACACACTCTCAGTAGTTAGAGGTCTGTGTCAGAATCTTAGTATGCTCATAATCCATTTCATGTAATTCTGATAGGCAGTGGTCCATGACTTCTGACCTGCTAGGCCCTTACAGTCTGGAGTGCCATCACTGTTCTTGGCACTGATTTTCAACAGTACGCATCATTTGACCTATATATGTCTTGCGACATTGGCAGGGTGTCTGATAGACTTCAGAGTTTCATATCCGATGTGGTCTTTGACACTACCAAGCAGTCTTTGACACTACCAAACAGTGCCCGTGTTTTAGCTGGTGGGCAGAAGATTGTCTCCGCTTGATGTTTCTGGAGAATTTGCTCTACCTTTCCAGATAATGTGCAACTGAATGAAATAAATGCAATGTCCACATATTCTTGAGGATGCAGTATCAGAGAAAACATGTATCCAACGGTTCTAAAAATGAGTGTAGTGAAACCAATGTATAAAAAGGGAAGTAAGGAAGATGTCTCCAACTATAGACCAATATCATTAATTCCCACTTTTAGTAAGATATTCGAAAGCATTATCCTTTCTCAGCTAAGGGCCTTTTTCACAAAACATAAACTGCTTGTAGATTCGTAGCATGGCTTCAGAAAAGAGCTAAGTAAAACCACAGCAGTTACACAGTTCATCCATGAAATTTAATGTCTGTTGGACCAGAAGATGCAGACTGCAGGTATATTTTTGGACCTGACAAGAGCATTTGATACGGTTAACCATAGGGTACTTCTTAAAAAGCTAAAAGCTTATAGGATTGGGGATCAAGCCATGAATCTTCTAACCACATAGCTGCTTAATCATAAGCAAAGCACTAAATTGTCATACAAACTAGATAATAAAATCATGAACTCCCAGTCCACCAGTGAACCTGTATTACAAGGTGTACCACAGAGCTCAATCCTTGGACCCTTTCTCTTCCTTATATATATTGACGACATTGCACAACCCCATTAACTCCCATATTGTGAGCTATGCAGATGACACATCAATCTTATTCTATGGGAGTGAATCAAATGAGCTAGAATCTCTTGCTACCAGTAGTGTAACAGAAGTAACAAAATACTTCAATGATCAGGGACTCAAGGTGAATGTCACCAAATCTCAACTACTGACATTTAAAACAGGCAGTTCTCACCACAACAATATGAATAGTGTATGTAATATCTCTGCAACAGAAAATGGTTACTGTAAATTCCTGGGTGTGTATGTTGATGAAAACATTGAATCACATGGTACAATATTTATCAGAAACTTGTGAAGAAACAGACTTGAAAGTATATATCCACTGCAGTTCAGGTAACACAAACTATTTAAACCGGAAAAGTTTACGAAATGGGAGTGTTTTAACGTACAAAAACAAAGTAAATTGCTTAAACAAAGACAGTGAAATTCTTGGGATAGCAAATTGTGATATAGTGAATGATGGAATACCCGATTTTCCCCGTCAGGATTGTGCAAAAGGATGATTAACTCTATCTAGATGTGATGTAAACAAAAACTTTGCGCAGGTGAAATGATATGAGAAGTGTATTCCCAATGAAAACAATCATCTCAAATGAACATTTGGACATGAAAAGCATGGTAATAGAAATCAAATAACGCAATACATTGTGGGGAATAAAACAAGAGATGTTGTCTTATATTCAGACAGTAATGGTAGAGGGTTTGCAGAAAAAATACGATATCAGAATGGACTCAGAACTACAGGTTTCATCAAACCAGGTGCCTGTATGAAAGAAATTTTAAAAGACTGTAATTATAGTAATCACACATGGCAAAATCAGTGCATAGTAATATTCGGTGGTGCAAATGATATCTATAAAAACAAGCTAAGAGAAGCTACTTGAACACTAAAGACAGTCCTAAACAGAATAAAAAATCAAAATGTTATTGTTATAGGGTTAACTCACAGGTATGATCTATGAGAATGGTCATGTGTAAATAAAGAGATCCAGAAAGCCAACAGGATCTACCAAAAAATCTGCAGATCCATGGACAATGTTTTCTTTCTTCATACAACTGATTTGGAAAGAATGTGCTTCACAAAACATGGAATGTACTTAAACAAGAAAGGCAAGTCCTATTTATGTGAAAAACTTGGGGAGTTAATGAAAACTGTTTCCATAAACAGTGAAATACATGACCCAATTCCACTGGAGGCAGCAGAACATCCAGACAGTAGACATTCCACTCAAACATTCAAAAAGCAACTGGCATTGAAGATATTGAGGATTCAGAGGCCACAGAAGAAACAGTTGCAAATGGAGCAGCTTTGATAAAATTGGCAGAAGAGGAATCAGTGTCAGCATCAACAGCTACTACAACAGCAGTAACAACAAGGAATGCAAAGCAAAACCAGTACTGGTAGTAACAGAAGATCCAGGATGCAGTGAAGTGAACATAAGAACAACAGTGGTGATGGGAGCAATGTCATTACCACAAACATGTCAGGTAGCAACAGCTACAGCAGCGGCAACAATAGCAGATCTGTCATGTAGCAGTGTGAACAAAAGAAGATCTGTGCTTCCTTCCCATCTAAAGGATTTTTTAATAGAAGTAAGGAAGAAGAAGCGCCCAAGATAAGTAACTATAATCACTTAACAATATTTCACCAGAATGTTCAGTCAATAAGGAACAAAGTGCAACAGTTAGAAATTGAACTAGAAGCCATAGATAGCTTGATAGTCTGCATTACTGAACACTAGTGCAAAGGATCTGAAATTGAATACATAGTTTTACCGTCTTATGAATTAGCATGTTATTACAGCAGAACATTAAATAGGGGTGGGGGCTCATGTATTTATGTGAAAAAAGGACTACAGTTCATAGTTAGGAGTGATACGATTTCTTTGAGTGAAGAAAAACATTTTGAACTTTCAGTAGTAGGGTTAAAAGAACAAAATACACTTAAAAATTGTATATACTGTGCTTATATAGGTCTCCTAATGGTGATGTCGAAACCTTTTTCACTAAATTAATACAAGTGTTGGACAAAATATGTAATCCTAAAGTACATATTATTATTTGTGAAGATTTAAATATCAATATGCTGAAAATGGGTGAAGTCAGCACCAGGTTCTTGAATATCTTGTACAGTTATGGTATCTCACAATGGGTAACAAATGCCACAAGAGTAACCAAACACTCATCTTCAATTGTTGTTGTTGTTGTTGTGGTCTTCAGTCCTGAGACTGGTTTGACGCAGCTCTCCATGCTACTCTATCCTGTGCAAGCTTCTTCATCTCCCAGTAACTACTGCAACCTACATCCTTCTGAATCTGTTTAGTGTATTCATCTCTTGGTCTCCCCCTAAGATTTTTACCCTCCACGCTGCCCTCCAATACTAAATTGGTGATCCCTTGATGCCTCAGAACATGTCCTACCAACTGATCCCTTCTTCTAGTTAAGTTGTGCCATAAACTTCTCTTCTCCCCAATTATATTCAATACCTCCTCATTAGTTATATGATCTACCCATCTAATCTTCAGCATTCTTCTGTAGCACCACATTTCGAAAGCTTCTATTCTTTTCTTGTCCAAACTAGTTATCGTCCATGTTTCACTTCCATATATGGCTACGCTCCATACGAATACTTTCAGAAACGACTTCCTGACACTTAAATCAATACTCGATGTTAACAAATTTCTCTTCTTCAGAAACGCTTTCCTTGCCATTGCCAGTCTACATTTTATATCCTCTCTACTTCGACCATCATCAGTTATTTTGCTCCCCAAATAGAAAAACTCCTTTACTACTTTAAGTGTCTCATTTCCTAATCTAATTCCCTCAGCATCACCCGACTTAATTCGACTACATTCCATTATACTCGTTTTGCTTTTGTTGATGTTCATCTTACACCCTCCTTTCATGACACTGTCCATTCCGTTCAACTGTTCTTCCAAGTCCTTTGCTGTCTCTGACAGAATTACAATGTCATCGGCGAACTTCAAAGTTTTTATTTCTTCTCCATGGATTTTAATTCCTACTCCAAAATATTCTTTTGTTTCCTTCACTGCTTGCTCAATATACAGATTGAATAACATTGGGGATAGGCTACAACCCTGTCTCACTCCCTTCCCAACCACTGCTTCCCTTTCGTGCCCCTCAACTCTTATAACTGCCATCTGGTTTCTGTACAAATAGTAAATAGCCTTGAAAGAGAGTGTTCCAATCAACATTGTCAAAAGCTTTCTCTAAGTCTACAAATGCTAGAAACATAGGTTTCCTTGATCTAGCTTCTAAGATAAGTCGTCGGGTCAGTATTGCCTCACGTGTTCCAACATTTCTACGGAATCCAAACTGATCTTCCCCGAGGTCATCTTCAATAATTGACCATATTCTAACAGATATTAACCATAAATGCTGTGAAGTAACTGTTAAAAACCTTGGGATATCAGACCACTTTGGTCAAAGTGCAAAACTTAAAATATCTACAAAGTTACAAGCAAAAGTGCTTAGCTACAGAAGGGTTTTTTCTAAATCAAAAAGGTGTGAATTTGCAACACAGATGACTGGCCAGATATGGTCAGAAGTATATTCAGGAACACATGTAAATGAAAAATTCAACAAATTCATGAATATATTCAAGTTAAAATTTGAGGAAACATTTCCTAAAGTAGTACTTTCTGTTGGGGGATCTAGTAGGAAGACTTGGGTAACAAAAGGTATCAGAAAATCCTTTGAAACACTCAAATATCTGAGAGCTATCAAAAATGATAAGAGTGACCCAGCCTTCTTACAGTTTTTTCTCAGGTACAAGAGGACATACACAAAACTGTTGCAGGAAGCAAAGAGAATCCAAAATGAAAAGACCATACAGAACTCAAACAATGAAAGCAGAGCCATTTGGAATATAGTGAAACAAGAAACTGGTAACTCAAAATCAAAGCAGATGGACATAAAAATTAGAAATAAAGGTTATTTAATAGATAATCCTAAGGGCCTGGCAAACTTTATAAACAACTACTTTAGTAATATAGCAATAAAACTGCAAGAAAAGCTTCCTAAAACACAACACACAATGGCAAAGAACTATGTATCTCACACAATGCTACTACTACCCACTAATGGAGATGAAATCAGTAACATTGTACATAAATTCAAGAGTAAATCATCCACAGGTCTAGATGAAGTTCCTATGTGTATACTAAAAGACTGCATTAGCAGCATAAAAGAACCCTTAGCAGACATTATAAATGAGTCATTCTCATCAGGTTGCTTCCCTAATTATCTAAAGCAGGCAAAAATTCTTCCCATACACAAAAAAGGTAATACAGAAAATATAGAGAATTACAGACCAGTTTCATTGTTGTCTTCTTTTTCAAAAATAATGGAACCTATTATGAAAAACAGACTTATGGACTACTTAAATAAATAACAACTCCTATGCAAAGAACAGTTTGGTTTCAGGGCTCGAAAGGGAACAGAAGCAGCTATAGAAAAATTTACAAGAGTAGTTCTAGAAGCCCTGGATAAAGGAGAGCAAGTAACAGGCATTTTCCTAGATCTCAGCAAAGCATTTGATACAGTTGACCACGAAATACTACTAGGTAAACTTGAAGCACTAGGAATCAGGGGGGTTGTAAATAAATGGTTTAGATCTTACCTTGCAGACAGAGTGCAGAGGGTGGAGATATCTCAAATTTCAAGTAGCTCAAATTATTTAGTGAAACATCTTTCAGATGAAGAATATTTGAACATTGGAGTACCTCAAGTGAGTGTGTTAGGCCCAGTACTATTTCTTATTTATATTAATGACTTCCCACAGTGGGTAACGCAAGGAGAAACAGTGTTGTTTGCTGATGATAGCAATATAATAATTACAGACAGGACACCAGAAATGTTAAATGTAAAAGCTGAAAAGGCACTTATGGAAGTTCACAACTGGTCAAATAACAACAAAGTAACCCTTAATGTGAAGAAGACTAATAACATAAACTTCTATATAAAGAAAAAACCGAATATGACAAAACTTAAAGTTCAAAATGAAACTGTAGAGTGTGTAGCCAGCACAAAATTTTTGGGCATGTATGTGGATCAACAATTAAAATGGGATGAACATATTAGGATGCTTTGGAAAAAAATTAGCACAGCATGCAATGCCTTACGAATATTAGTCACTGTGTGCAATAGTTCATGCCAGAGAATGACATACTTTGCACACATACATTCCATAATAAGTTACAGCATAATATTCTGGGGTGCAAATGCCCAAAATGTGAAATATGTGTTCAGATTGCAAAAACGAGCTATCAGAATAATGAGCAAGAGACACAAAAGAGCACACTGCAGTGAGCTATTTAAAAAGTGGGGTATTCTGACAATCCCAAGTGAATATACCTTGCAAACTACAGTTTTTATTCACAAAAATATTGAGCAATATTTAGCAAACAGCTGCATACATGATCACCAAACCAGAAACAGTAATTGCTTGTACCTAGAAAGAATGAATAAAACTAAAACCCAAATCACTGATGTTTTACCAAGGTGTCAAGATATACAATAAAGTGCCAAAAGAAATCAAAAGCATAAAGGAACTCTGTAAATTTAAAGCAGTCCTTAAAGAATATTTATTAAAAAATAGTTTTTACTCAATTAGAGAATTCATGCAGCATAAAATTGGCATAAATAAAGAATCAGGTTAAAAAATTATAAAGTGGACATACTAGACTGTAATTTACCCATACAAGTATTAGAGGAGTCTTGTGATATATTTCTTTTGATTGAAGCAGGTTCTTCAGCATTATGTAATTCAATGATAAATTGTGTGTGTAATATACATATATATATTATGAACTTATTATATATAGCTTGTATTTCATTACCTTATGTGACAAAATAATGTACACATGTATGTATAATGACGACATCCAAACAAAGAAGTTTGTTTACGGATGAATAAATAAATAAAAAAAAAAATAAATAAATAAAATAAAATAAAAATAAAATAAAATAAAATAAAAATTGCGGTGGACATACCACACTAATTTTGTATGCAGAAAAGCCAGTAGTGCTATATATCTCCTCAGCCAGCTCGCAAAGATAGTTCCTAGCCAAGCACTGAAATTAGTATATTATGGAACACTGTACCCCTTTCTCAATTATGGAGTTGAACTATGGGGCTGTGCAGCTGATGTACATTTAAAAAAGAATACTACTACTACAGAAAAGAGCAATAAGACATATACATGGGATGGGACATAGAGATTCAGTCGTGAAGTGTTTGTGCAGCACAAATATCCGATAATATATTCTCTGTACATCTTCAAAATAGTTGTATTTTTTATAAGTCAACCAAGAGAAGCTATCAAAGGCAGTTATGTACATGATCACAACACTAGAACAAAGTGTAACTATTTCCATAACAGAACAACGTTAAAAATGACTGATAGAAGTCCATATATCAGTGGTTTGATTTGGTATAACAAGCCACCAAACTCTCTAAGAACATACACGGTAAATGTTTTTAAAACAAAATTAAAATCTTTTCTAACAGAAAAATGTTTATATTCTTTTAATGAATTTTAAGATAGTGATTGTAACATGAGGCATTACCATATCAGTTGTAATGTGATAAATGTAAAAAATAGACATAAAAAGCAACAGCTACAGAATATAGTGTATTTTATAAGTGTAAATATAACCATAGCATTAAGTCTGACGTTTGCAAAAGCCATCATTATGATGGCTCCACGCAAAGAAAATGTAAATAAATAAAGGTTTCTCTTCCGTTTCTGGCAGTTGCATAATGGGTGTTGGATGTAGAGCTCTCTGAATTTGGCACTCTATGTTGTTTCGATGGTTTGTCACAAATGAATTGGGTTTTTAACGGGCGATAAATGACATAATTATTGCACACATAAAATGTAAGAATTGAAATATATTTACAGTCAAAATGAACACTTAGCTTTCATTATACATCATCTTCTTTGCTATGACTGTGAGTCAGAGTGTAGGTATATTTATATACGTAGAACCAATCTAACATTTCCACTGAAATAGACTGTTGTTGATAACACAAAACAAAGCACTGTTCAATAGACACTCTTTCTTGTAACACTGTCAAAGACAAAGTTCACAAACTTATGCAAGAATTTGCAGATTACTTTGAAGAGTCTAGTTGGTTGTCTGTAACTCTGTTGTCAATGAACACAGTACTCTTGACTACATACTTGCTGTAGACTAGACATTGACTGCAATGCAGCCTGGTACAGAACTGACTTCGTGTCTGTGTGTCAGTCTGTTTTGAGGTAGACCGCCGACAGTGGCACAGAGAACTTCTGTATGTCTTGTTACTTAATTTATTTATTTATTGTTCCATAGGACCAAATTAAGGAGAAGTCTCCATGGTCATGGAACGAGTCAATACATGAAATTATAACACGATAGTAGAAACAGATAAAATAAAATATAAAAAACATATTCAGGCGACAAGTCGTAAGTTTAAATAAAGAAAATCAACAATGTAACACTGGAATTTGCTTAATTTTTTAACTCTTCCAGGAACTCCTCGACAGAATAGAAGGAGTGAGCCATGAGGAAACTCTTCAGTTTAGACTTAAAAGAGTTTGGGCTACTGCTAAGATTTTTGAGTTCTTGTGGTAGCTTATTGAAAATGGATGCAGCAGAATACTGCACTCCTTTCTGCACAAGAGTCAAGGAAGTGCATTCTACATGCAGATTTGATTTCTGCCTAGTATTAACTGAGTGAAAGCTGCTAACTCTTGGAAATAGGCTAATATTGCTAACAACAAACGACATTAAAGAAAATATGTACTGTGAGGGCAATGTCAGAATTCCCAGACTATTGAATAGGGGTCGACAAGAGGATCTCGAACTTACACCACATATAGCTCGAACAGCCCGTTTTTGAGTCAAAAATACCCTTTTTGAATCAGAAGAAGTACCCCAAAAACTAATACCATACGACATAAGTGAATGAAAATATGCGAAGTAGACTACTTTTCATGTTGAACTGTCACTTATTTCAGATACTGTTCTAATGGTAAATAAAGCAGCATTTAGTTTCTGAACAAGATCCTGGACATGGGCTTTCCACAACAGCTTACTACCTATCCGAACGCCTAGTAACTTGAACTGTTCAACCTTGCTTATAATATGCCCATTCTGTCTGATCAAAATATCGGTTCTTGTTGAATTGTTAGTTAGAAACTGTAAAAACTGAGTCTTACTGTGATTTAGCATGAAATTATTTTCCACAAGCCATGAACCTATTTCATGAACTACATTATTTGAGACTGTTTCAATATTACACACAAGATCCTTCACTACCAAGCTGGTGTCATCAGCAAACAGAAATATTTTTGAATCACCTGTAATACTAGAAGGCATATCATTTATATAAATAAAAAAACAGCAGTGGCCCCAGCACCGATCCTTGGGGAACGCCCCACTTAACAGTGCCCCATAGGGACTGAACATCACTACCACTCACAATATTGCGGAGAATTACCTTCTGCTTTCTGTTCTTAAAGTAAGAGGTGAATCAATTGTAAGCTACTCCCCTTACTCCATAATGGTCCAACTTCTGCAGTAATATTTTATGGTCAACACAGTCAAAAGCCTTCGTTAAATCAAAGAAAACACCTAGTGTTTGCAACCTTTTATTTAATCTGTCCAAAACCTCACAGAGTAAAGAGAATATAGCATTTTCAGTTGTTAAACCATTTCTAAAACCAAATTGTACATTTGACAGCAAATTATGTGAATTTAAATGCTCCAGTAACCTTGTATATACAACCTTCTCAATAACTTTAGCAAACACCGATAGCATAGAAATAGGTCTAAAATTGTCAACATTATCCCTGTCTCCCTTTTTATAAAGTGGCTTCACTACCGAGTACTTTAATCGGTCAGGAAACCGACCACTCCTAAAGGAAAAGTTACAGATATGGCTAAGTACTGGGCTAACATACATAGAACAATACTTCAGTATTCTGCTAGATACCCCATCATATCCATGAGAGTTCTTGGTCTTTAGTGATTTAATTATTAACTCAATCTTCCTCTTGTCAGTATCATGGAGGAGCATTTCAGGTAACAGTCTCGGAACACTTTTTTCTAAGAGCGCTATATGATTCCCTGTTGGGACTAGGTTTCTATTTAATTCACCTGCTATATTCAGAAACTGATTATTAAATACTGTACATATATGCGACTTATCAG
This sequence comes from Schistocerca nitens, assembly GCF_023898315.1. Lineage (NCBI taxonomy): Eukaryota > Metazoa > Arthropoda > Insecta > Orthoptera > Acrididae > Schistocerca > Schistocerca nitens. Next base: position 693,535,174 of record NC_064617.1, read on the forward strand.
TAACACGGACGCACTGATTCTATATCCTCGACCTGTCTCTGCAGACCAGCCACTTCCTTTACGACTGACCATATGGTTTTAATTTTATCCTGAGACTTAGCTATTCTATCTGGATACCACATACTTTTTGCCTTCCTAATAACATTTTTAAGCACCTTACAATACTGCTTGTAATGGGCTGCTGCATTTAGATTTTGCCTGTTTCTGACGTTTTGATATAATTGCCACTTTGTTCTACAGGATATTCTTATCCCTCTAGTCAGCCACCCAGGCTGCCTGTTTGTGCTAGTACCCTGTTTTGAACGTTCTAACGGAAAGCAACTTTCAAAGAGCACGAGAAAAGTCTTGAGAAAAGCATTATATTTACCATCTACTGTATCAGCGCTATAAACATCTTGCCACTCTTGTTCCTTGATAAGGGATACAAAGGTCTCTACAGCAACTGGATCAGCTTTCCTAAACAGTTGATAACTATATTTAACATGTGTTGCAGCACAAAAATCTTTTAGAGTTAAAAATTGTGCATCATGATCTGAAAGGCCATTCACCTTTTCGCTAACAGAATGCCCTTCTAGTAATGAGAAATGAACAAAAATGTTGTCTATGGTTGTTCTACTGTTCCCTTGCACTCTCGTTGGAAAGAATACGGTTTGCATAAGATTATATGAATTAAGGAGGTCTACCAGCATCCTTTTCCTTGCACAATCACTTATACAATTAATGTTGAAGTCACCACATATAACTAGCTTTTTGTATTTCCTATAAAGTGAACCAAGAACCACCTCCAGCTTTAGCAAAAATGTTGTGAAATCGGAATCTGGGGATCTATAGATAACAACAGTTAGAAGTTTAGCTCCATTAAATTTAACCACACCTGCACAACATTCAAACACCTTTTCAGTGCAATACTTTGAAACATCAATTGACTCAAATGGGATGCTGTTTTTCACATACATGGCTACTCCCCCACACCGCAAAGAGCTCCTAGAAAAGCTGCCAGCCAACCTGTATCCTGGTAAAGGAAGCCTCTGAATTATCTCCTTATTTAAGAAGTGTTCAGATATACCAATAATTTCAGAGTCAACATCTATAAGCAGTTCACTAACTTTATCTCTAATACCTTGTATATTTTGATGAAACATACTAATTCCCTCATTACTCGGATACCTAAGCTTTGTCAAAAGTGGTTCCTTTGTTAGAGAGACTTCCCTTAAGCAGGAATACCTATCAGCTGACTTCAATCTAAAAAAGGTGCAGCTCTAACACCCACTACTGCAGGAATTTTCCCATGAGTGATCCCACCACCCCCACCTATGCTGTCACGTATAAGCTTTGCCAACCTCCCGTTCCCATACCTGTTGAGGTGCAGGCCATGTCTAGTGAACCCCGTCCTGCTGATAGACTCCACCGACACCACTGAAATGTGACCCATGCTTTCTGTCATCAGCGCACCCCCAAGTCTCATGTTATTATGCCTGACAGCTGTATTAAGATGAGGCCGATTGTGACGCTGAAACAGTTCCACGAAATGAACATTCATGTTGCCAGTCTGAGTGGCTATCTTCGTCTCATTGGCATGACCAGCAATGCTCCGATAGTAAGGAGCATCTTTTGATGTCAGTAAAAGGCGCCAGCTCTATGCCTATTGACTAACAAACACACATATCTGCAATTCCAGAAAACCATCCTCAGATGTTCAAGTTCTTGGTTGAGACTTTCATTGTCATGTTTCCATTCCTCTGTGCCAGGTGGTGGCAGATGTCTGCTTGTGAAAATAGGACAGTGTGCATTTTCTTTTGGTACATGCTGTGGCCCAATGTGCCATTCACTCTTCTTTTACCAGGACATCCAGAAAGGTGAGCATTCCACTCACTTTGACTTCCATAGCAAAACTTATGTTCTGGTGTATGGAACTGAGATTTACGAGGAAGTCATTCAACTTGTCCCTTCCATGTTGTCATATGATGAAGGTGTCTACATACCACAAAAACGTATAGACTTCCATTGGGCTGATTCCAAGACTTATTTCTTGAAATGTTCCATATACATATCAGCAGGGAATAGTGAAAGTGTACTCCCCATGGCTACTCCTTCCATAGCAGCCACCATCAAAATGAAAGTATGTCAATGTCAAGACAAGGCTAAAAAAGTGGATTGTCTCTATGTTAAATTTCTGGACAATAAGTTCCAAGGATTCTTGTAATGGCACTCTGGTGAAAAGAGAGATGATGGTGAAGCTCACAAGGATGCCAGTTTCTTAAGCATAAAGTTGTTAAGGTGTCCAAAAAATTCCAGTGAGTTGCAAATATAATGTGAACACTTTTTAACACAAAGTATTTAGTGAGTGAGTATGTGGAGACACCAATGTTGCTAACAGTGGGGCATAAAGGTGCCCCCATCTTTGTGAATCTTCAGAAATGTATAAAGTCTTTGTGGAACAGGTGGTCTCTGTCATAGTTTCTTTACAACTTTGTTTGGCAAGCCAATTTCTTTGAGAAGTGCCATAGTCTTTCTCTATACCCTCTCGGTTGGACCAGAGTCTTAGCAGACCCCCACATCTTCTCAATGTAATCATGGAGGGATAGGACTACAGTTGTGACACCTTTGTCAGCTGGTAAGAACTAAATATCTGGATGTTTCTTAGTTTCCCTATGGCTGCCCTCTCTCTGCTAGAGATATTAATTTTTTTTTCTCCATGTGTGTGCATAACAGACTTCAGAACGTTGACCACTAAGCTGTCAGTTCATCAGGGCACCTGATAACGGAAATATGATCAAGTACTAAAATATTGTGCCCATTGGACATTGATATCTGAATGTTCACCCATGAACTATTTCATTATGAATCACACTGGAAGGAGACGAAGAATCACAGCTGACATGTTGATTGCCTGCTAAGCTATCAAATGGACCTAGATATAACAAGGACTAAAGATTAGGGTTTAATGTTCAATTGGCAAACATATTATCAGAGATGAAATGAGGCTTTGAGAAACAGGAAATCAACTGTAGCCTTTCCAATGGAACCATTCCAGCATTTTCCAGAATAGTTTAAAGAAAGTACTGAAACCCTAAATATTCTGGATAGTAGAATGAAAATAACCCATGTAAAAAGTAATGATAATATGCACAAATAACATAAGAATTTAGTTGATGTTACAAATCTTAATAATGATTCTGCAAAGATGATGGTGTCAGTCATGGCCTAATTGTTGAAATCATCACAACATTTGTCAGGAGTGGACTTATAGACCAGGTAAATGCCTCCTAAAGCAAATTCATGATTGTAAACACTGTGGAATGTTGTTAGGTAAATACAATATGAAATTCCTAAGATACTTTAGCAGCAACAAACTGTTAAATGCAGCAAAATCCAGCATGTTGGACAACAATAAAATGGAAATGAACTAATTGAAATACCCCATGGTACAGAAGATATAAATTGCAAATGATATGGGCTTACAACATAGTATAGGTGTTCAATAGTAGACTATATAAATTGCAAATGATATGGGCTTACAACATAGTGTAAGTATTCAATAGTAGACTGGAAGGAGACTGGGCCAGGGAGGAGAAAGGGGGGAGCTTATACTTTGATCTCTCCCTCAGGTTTTCTTAGCATGACTGATCAATGGTGTGCTTTGAGATGTTCAGACAACTTGTTGACTGCATATTCCTGACCAATCTAAAACACACCATTAATAATTACACATATAGTAATTACTGTACTCTGAGTATATAACTAGGATTTATCCTCCAATTGCTTAACACACTTCTCATGTATTGCAGAAATCCTTAAAATCTTTTTGAAAAGTTAACAAATAATGCTGATACAAAATTCATCATACAATGGTAGGAAAGTTCAGCAAATTTGTTTCACAGAATGCATGCTGAGCTGATATGACAAACTATCATGTTCTCTATGAGTACTACACATGTGAGCTTTTAAACATTTAGGAAGAATCATGATTTTTACAATGGCTGTATGTCACTTTTTTTAAACTACACATGCACACACATGAGGCTGGCCTGTTGTATGACTAAAACTGGTAATTTTAATTAAAACACATGAATCCATTCGCAATTCATTATTTTTCAACAATATTTACAGGCTATAAATGACCTCCCCATTAAAATAATGTTGAAAACATTGTTACATCTATCTGTTAATATGGTGAAGCAATCACCCCAATTAGATTCAAATGTTTAAAGTAATACTTTCTTATCAAAAACAAACTGCATTAATACCCAACAATGTCGGAAAAGACATATTGCTACTTACTGCAAAGAAGACAAAGTTGCAGACATAACCAATTAAAAGGCACTTACATAAAGGCTTTGGCCACAGCCCACATCAGTAAAAGAGAGACACACATCATTCATACACACAAGCAGGCACACCTCATGCGCACATGACTGTCATCTCCAGCATCTTGGGCCAGAGATGGAGTTCATGTGTGCATGAGGTGTGCTTGCTTGTGTGCGTGAATGGTGTGTCTTTTACTGATGAAGACTGTGGCCATAAGTTTTATGTAAGTATCTTTTAATTGTGCCTGTCTGCAACTTAATGTGACTTCTTTGTGGTAAGCAGCAATCTGTCTTTCCTACATTGTTGATATTCCTACCTGGAGTTTCCGTTGTGGTATAACACAGTAGCATGATAACAAACTAGCAATTACTTACCCCATGTCAATCAAATGTCTAATGATTCTACTATAAAAGTGACTTCCTGTACAATTTCAGCATAGTATCCTTCCCAGTCTCCATCTCTTTCACATTTTGGTCTAGATATAGGGACACTGAGTGCCTTGTGCACAAGATGTCCAATATGATCTTTTATTCACAATATCTGCATACAACAACAAATAATGTAATATTATTCAGCAACAGACAGTTTGATAAGCCGTTTAATGAGCAGCAAAATTACACAAAACAAAATAATTACCACACAGAACACACCCTTCTTTGGGAATAAACAGATAAAAATCAGCTTGGATAATAAGATAAAGTCAAGAAGCATTGTACAACACATTGTCAATATTCTTCACAATTTTTATGCTCTTGTAGCTTAAATGTATTGCGTTCTAACTGAAAATAAATACTAACGAGAGCACACATTTCAGTACCTCATAAAGTATCAACAGAAACGTGTTATTTACACCAAGCTGCACTGTGATCCAATTGAATAATTCCAGTAGGGCTACATAAATTATTTTTTAAATGGTATAACTGGACCCTTTATTGGCCAACTGGTCCCACATTGCCCATTGCCCCATTTCATGAATCTGTAGGGGACAACAGGGCCAGCCATGCTAGAAGTAAACAGGAACTGAAGTATCAGAAACAAACACTCTATTCTGTCTAGTACAATGTAAAAACAGTAAAAAAAATCAGAGAAGTGCAAGTAGAGCTTGCACTTTGAAAGTTCCGTACAAACTTAATTATGTATGCAGATAGTTCATCCATCCTGGAAATCGAAAAACTTGACATTTTTTGCCTGATATCGATATTGATACTCACAACATACCAATGCCAGGAATTTGAAGACTTTTGAGACTGTTTTAATTTTAACTTTAAATTTTTGTGTAATTTTTATTTGGTTTATTAATTATGGGGTCATATAAACATGCTATGCTAATGGGCAACTGCAGATGCATTGACTTGGTCTGCTCTTGCCCCTGTTGCAGTAAAAGATAAAAGCTGACTGAAGTCTCCAGAGAAGAATGTGGTACAGCTGACCACAGGGCTATTATTATGCAAATGTCAAATTGTTCTGTGGAATGCTTCACTGGATATTTTATGGTACAGTGGAACCTCTTATCAAACAATGGAAGTGCAACGCTGCATCAGTTACCAGTATTACTTTGCAAAGACCAAAGACTGTCATGGAATATTTGTATATAGAATGAGTAGTTCACTTCATTGTAGCTCAGCCAGTTAGCATGAAATATTTGTAAATTATACACAAAAACTTTCCTCGTGAATCGCTTTACCTATTAGTGAAAACCAGATCAAAATCCCTACAGTACTTTCTGATGTTTTTGATGACTTCTGAATGCAATGTAAGTTTGTAATGACAAAAAAATATTTTTATGATGTATCATTACAAATTAACAATTTTTGTTTTTTTTTCTTTTTTTCTTTATTTGTACTGTAAAATCTTGCTTCTTGTCAAATTTCTAGATTCTAGGTCAATGGGAAGTAGCCTATAGGGTTTGATGAGTGAGTTTGCAAGTATCAATCTAATTATATTATTCCAGCTCCATTTTTATTATATTAGATACAGAAAAATAAGTGTTAATGTTCACACAGCAAAACGAAAATGGAACTGCCCCCGGGAACATACTAACAAACTGTCCTCAGCAGATCATGTTTTCCATTATGGAAACCACGAAATGAAATTCAGTGAGATGAATGTTTTATCAAGGACAATGCATTACAATGAGTGTGTGTGAAGAGACAGGATAGATATTTACAAACACTAAAATAAGTTAACAGAAAAGATGTTAAGTTAGATAAATCATGGAAGTCAACTATGCACCAACTGAATGATGATCAATTACCTTTAATCAAGAACAATAGCACCATGAGAGATGATAACACAACTGGCATCACGTGATGATGGTGGTGCCCTTTATTCAGCTCAGTAACTTCAAGGGTCACTCGAGCCTTTGAGATCTGACACAGTCTCACACAAGGCCTAGGAAGAACACTATTTTGTACTCCACAGTCACAGCCAAGAAGTATGGACAGCCTCAAGGCCTTGCCTTGTTCAATGCTAGCTGCTTTCCCATGGTTCCTAGCATTGCTACCCTCTACCACCTTCCCAGGCATGTCAAATGTGCTGGAGCACACTTGACCAATACGTAAAAAGTTACATGCAGGTCTGAAAGAACAGACAACATTGACAATTCACAGATGTACAAAATACTTCAAAATTAATTCAGGCTGGGCCTCAAACTTGGATTTCTTGCATAGTGCACTATGATATAAGGATGTAGACAGTGTGAAATATGAAAGTCTGAGTGGCCTCAGGGAGTAAAGTGCACGGATAGCTGAAGTGGTTAAGGGGACTGCTCACAATAAGTGAGAACCCAGGTTCGAGTCCTGGACCAGCACAAAATTTTCATATGTCAGTATTGGGTAGTAAATCTATATCTAATACAGTTGATCTCAAGGGATTTGCAGTCAGCAAATTAATTTTGAAATTTGTAAAAAGAGTCGGGCATCCCTGGCCAAGTATGCCTTGTGTAATGAGAGCCATCTGGCAAACTACAGCTGCTGCCTGATTAAATAAAATTGATGGCAAACAGTTCTGCCATAGACTGTTGTCATGTCCACAGCACTGGCTGCAAACTGCAGTTCCAGCGATCACAGACTGACTGCACCTGGCCCAGAACAGTTCCCAGAGCTTACCCCACACTTCCTAGACTGGCAAGCCATCAATTTTGTGTGCCTGATGGAACCTCAGCTACCACCTGAAGATCACTTCACAATACGAAACTACTGGGTGGGCCACCCTGGTGGCTGAGTCATGGTTCTTAAGGCAGAAAGTGCTTTCGTACCATGAACCTACTGCTGCTGCAAACAAAGTATTTAGTGTGTTGGTGTGGAAGTCAAATTAGGGTAAAATATTTAGCACATCACCTAGGCTTACCAACCCCCCCCCCCCCCCCCCACTCTCCCAGCCCCCTCCCCCAACTCCAGCATTTTAGAACAGGACCTTCAGGCTCTATCAGGTATCAGCATTTGTGTACTTATACGAAGGGACCTAAACTCAATGTATAGAGTATGGGTCTTCTGTACTAAGAGCACAACTGGATGGAGACTGTATAGATTTGTCAAGAGGAGTCACCTAGGTGACATTGCACCTTACATACCTGCACATATTCCTGCAGGTGCAAACAGAGATCCAGACATTGTGGATACCTTTGTCAGTAAAAACTTCAACCTTATTGTATCAGCAACAGAGGACTAGAAATAACGGCAAAAGCTCTGGAGTCACAGTTCTGAACTGACGTCATAGTTGATGAAGAAAATAACAGTTAGGAAAGAATTATAATGGGATGAGTGACTAACATAAGAAATCAACAAAAGAAATCACACCCATTAGTGAGCTGACAGTATGTGCCCTAATCAGGTGTGAAGGGAACCAAACACACCCTGGCCCAGATCATGTTGGTACCCCACTTTCCCCCTTGTTCTATAACATACAAAAAAAAGTTACACTGAAGAGCCAAAGAAACTGGTACACCTGCCTAATATTGAGAAAGACCCCTGTGAGGACACAGAAGTGTCACAACATGACATGGCTTGGACTCAACTAATGTCTGAAGTGTATCGGGGTGTCCCATATCAGTCCAACTGCACACATCCAACATCGTTACAGAACCTCCACCAGCTTGAACAGTCCCCTGTTGCCATGCAGGGTCCATAGATTCATAGGGTTGTCTCCATACCCATGTACGTTCATCCACTCAATACAATTTGAAACGAGACTCATCCAACCAGGCAACATGTTTTCAGTTATCAACAGCCCAATATCAGTGTTGATGGGCCCAGGCAAGATATAAAACTTTGTGTCATGCAGTCATCGAGAGTACAGGAGTGGGCCTTCAGCTCTGAAAGCCCATATCAATGATGTTTCCTTAAATGGTTCAAATGCTGACACTTGTTGATGGCCCAGTATTGAAATCTGCAGCAATTTGCAGAAGGGTTACACTTCTGTCACAGTCAGCAATTCTCTACAGTCATCATTGGTCCCTTTCTTGCAGGATCTTTTTCCACCCACAGCGATGTTGGAGATTTGATGTTTTACCTGGTTCCTGATATTCATGGTACACTCGTGAAATGGTCGTACAGGTAAATACCCACTTCATCACAGCCTCGGAGTGGCTGTGTCCCATTGTTCATGCTGACTATAACACCACATTCAAAATCACTTAAATCTTGATGACCTGCCATTGAAGCAGCAGTAACCGTTCCAACAACTGCACCAGACACTTGTTGTCTTATATAGGCATTGCCAACTGCAGTGCTGTATTCTGCCTGTTTACATATCTCTGTATTTGAATACACATGCCTATACCAGTTTCTTTGGACTTCAGTGTATAACATTTGCTTAAAACTAACATAATACCGCCTCAGCATGGAAAACTGTGAAGATCATCATCCTCCCAGAACTGAACAAAAACCTACTCCTTCCTGAAAGTTATAGACCCATTTCCCAACTAACACGCCTCAGCAAAATCTTGTAACTAATAATCCTCACTCCCCTCTGCCAATTCCTCACAGACAACAACGACCTGGCGTGAGCAATTTGCTTTTCATGCTAAGCATTCCACTATTCAGCAGTCCCTACACTTAGTAGAACATATCTGTCTGACCAGGGCAAAAAGAGAATCAACAGGAGTAGTATTCCTAGATATATAAATGGTATTTGACTGCATCTGTCATGTTGGAATCATATACAAACTTGCTGCTTTTCATACATCATAAGTTGCAGCAGTACCTGGACAAAATTACACAGTGGTGTATCATTTACAAATGAGGTCCTCACCAGGCTCTGAAGGTCCAAGGCTGTCTACCAGCTGCTGTGTTATCTTCTGCCTTGTGGTATTGTGTGGATGTGGTATGGAGGGGCATGTGGTCGGTACAGTGCTCTCCCATCATTTTGCAGAATTTCCAGACTGTCGAGACACTACTACTTGGTCAGGTAGCTACTCAGTTGGTATCATGGGGCTGAGTGCATAATATATCAGTCCTCCCACCAAGGAAAAATTCTTGGCAGTACTAGGAATTGAACCTGGGTCCTCCGCATGGCAGCCACCATCACTGGCAATGAAGTCCATAGAGGTGGATTAGTGCATCATTTGGAAGGTCAAAATTAACCTCCCAAGTCATCTATTTTATGACCAGTCATAGGCCTTTGTAGTCTTGGGTGCTGACCAGCAGAGTCGTAGACTTCATAAAAGTACTAGCTTAGTGCCTGCTGCTTTGCTTTCATAGAGTGTATGATTTGCACAAATTCTTTATTGTTTTTCTTTAATCGAATTTTTATGTTATTCACAAACTGCAATATCTTCTAAGCTCTTCATGCTAAGTAAGGCCATACTAGTGTGGTCTTTTCCAAATGTACTTCTGACTAAAAAGTAATTCTCGTAGCAGGAGTCAGAGGTCTTTGTTAATCCTGCCTTTCAAATCCTTGTGGCATTATTTCCATAGAAAGTATCATCTCCTAACACATATATCTTTAGAAGTCAACTACCAGTTTAATATAATGAAATATCTTCATAAAAAATTTCATGCCCTACTTCACCCCCTTGGGGGTTGAACTTCCAAAAAACACTGAAACGTATTTTTTATTTCTAACCAAGAAGCAATGCAAATTTTCAGAGATTTAGCTTTAAAAATGCTTTTGCAATGAAATATTTCTGTAAAACTTTTATCCGATACGTTATCCCCTGAGTGGTTGAATTTCCAAAAACAAGTGAAACACTTATTTTTTATTAATTACTGAGAATTTAAATAAAAATTTTCATAGATGTGGCTTCAAAAATGATTTATTGTTAAAAAAGACTTTCACCCACTATTTCATTTCCTTAGTCGCTGAATTTCCAAAAATGCTGAAGGATGTACCTCTTTACTTCTGACTGAAAAACCAAATACCAATTTTCGTAGTTCAAGTTTCAAAATTGCCGTTACAGTGTCAGGCCTTTGTTTTTTTAAATAAAAAAAAATCTCCCATTTCACCCCCTTAGTGATGGAATTTCGAAAATCATAGCATAAGATCAACACCATCTCCAAATTTCAAGTTTCTATCCTAAGCAGTTTGGTCTGGGTGTTGAAGAGTCAGTCAGGACATTGCCACATTCTTCTCAAACCACTTTATCTCCTTGGATATAACTACTTAATTGTTTCATCATAGCTTTCTACTTTGATGCTGAAGACAATAGTGGTAATCATTAATAAATCTTCCGAGTGATTCAATGGTTAGAAGATGGGTCAGACTTTTCAATGAAGGATTTGATCAAGTGCACGATGAAGAACGAGGTAGACGCTTGTCTGTGGTTACTGATGAACTGGTTCACACAAATGAAGAGAAGATTAAGCACAACTGTAAGTTTACACTTAGTGCCCTTGCTATGGAAGTTCCACAAATCTCACGATCACTAATTCAGGGAATTGTTACCGAAAAAACTGAAATTTTGAAAACTTTGCTCACATTGGGTACCCAAAATTCTAACTGAACAACACAAAAAATAACATATGGGCAGGGCACTTCAGGTTTTGACACGCTACAATGAAGAAGGTGATGGTTTTCTTTCTCGGATAGTCACGGAGGACAAAACTTGGGTATCGTACGACACCCCTGAAACAAAATGGCAATCAGTGGAATGGAGGCACACTTCATCCTCAATGAAGGTTAAGCCTAAGCAAGTCTTGACACCTTGAAAAGCATGTGCACCATTTTTTGGGACAGAAAAGGCTTTTTGCTGATTGCTTTCTTACCATGAGGCCAAACAATCAATGCACATGGTTACTGCGAGACCATTAAGAAATTGTGCCGCGCAATACAGAACAAGTGCCGAGGATTACTGTCAAAAGGTGTTGTTTTTTTTTCCACGATAATGCCCGACCTCACACGGCGAATGTGACCAAACAACTCTTACGGGAATTTCACTGGGACACATTTGATCATCCTCCGTACAGCCAAGACGTCACTCCTACTGACTTTCATCTCTTCTTACACCTAAAATTGTCCTTGGTGGTCAACACTTCAACGATGATGACGAGCTGAAAAAAGATGTTACCACATGGTTGAATACACAGGTGGCAACCATCTATGAGGAAGGCATACAAAAACTTGTGCCGTGCTATGACAAGTGCCTACAAAATTTTGGAAGCTATGTAGAAAAGTAGTTTAACAGTTGTAGATTTTTGTACAATCAATATTTTTTCTGTGTCTGTACACGTTTGTTTTATATAACCAAACGGAACTTACTTTGTGGACATACCTCGTATATTCTACGTTCCCGTAACCCTCCTGGCTTCAACCTTTGTTAGTCAGTCATTGTTCTCACCCATCCAGCCCCTTCACTGTTCTCATTCCAGCACTAAATAGCCCTCATTCCACCATTGCAACCAGTCTTTATACTTCTTTCCTTTTCCGCTACCTCCCCCCCTTCCTCCGAACCTCTCACCTGTCCTCCATCTAATCTGCAGCACTTCACTGTCTGCCACCCCCTACCCTACCTTCCCCACTATCCCTCCCCCTCCCCACCCCAGCCTCCTCCTTACCACCACCCAGTTGCCACTCCCATCATGCACTGGTGCTGCTGCTCGCAGTGTGGCCTCAGTTGCCTGAGACTCCTTTCATGCTGAAAGCTTTATTTGTGACAGTCTTTTTGTTGCACCTATCTGAGACACAGCATCTCCATTGTATGGTGAGTAGCATCTTCTTATATTTTGCTTTATGTATTATCTTATTTCTCCACTTTTATATATTTTCAGCACAAACTATTCTGGGTTCTGTCATCAGGGGCCTAGAAGGCAGCATTCCACTTCAAATATATATATGTCTTCAGATTCATATTTGTTGTTGCCTGGAAGATCTGAACTGCTGTACCTGTAATTAAACAGGCTCGTTGTCACTGATACCAGTTTATATGTGTTACATCCTCAAAGACGCCTGGTTTATTTGTTACTATTAGATCTAGTATATTTCTATATGAGTGGCCTTCTGTACAATCTATTCCAGGTACCTCTCAGAGAAAGTGTTTAGTAATGTTTCGCAGGTCATTTTGTCATGCTCACAACTTACAAAACTCTAATTTTACAAATTGATTGTTGGATGATTGAAGTCTTCTCTAATGATGATTGCGCAATTGGGGAAATGATATTTAACCTTATATTTGTCTAAAGTTTTTGGTTACATTTGAAAGTGAGTCTGGTGGTTGATGGAAGGATCTGATTATAACTTAATGCCCACTCTTTATACTGTGTCTTGCCCAGATAATCTGACATTCAGTTTCAATTTCTATCTTGTTGGATTTGACTTTCTTGTCTGCAGTGGCAAATACACCACCTCCATTTACCAATAGCCTATTATTTCTATTTATGCTTAAAATTTCCCCAAATATCTCACAGCCATCAATTTCAGATTTTAACCACTTCCTGTACCTAGTATAATGTGAGCTCCACAGCTTTTTAGTAGTGATTCAAACTCTGTCATTTTATTACAAATGTTTGGCAGTCAACTTCTAGGATTTTTGTACTCTCACCTGTAGGGTACTTCGGATAATAAAATGACACCTTCAGGTCCCCTACAACTATCATTATCTAGAGTGAATGATGAGTCACCTAATCTAAAAGAAAAAAACCACGTGTGCACCCCACACACTGTCAGCAATGTGGGTAACAGGCCCCTGATGTGTACTGCACACGTGACTCACTTAGGGTGACTACTGTTCTCAACCCTAGAGTGCAAGTCCAGAAAGTAGGAGCCTAGACTGTAACAGAATCTTCGAAGTCTCTGATTCTTTCCTTCTATTCATCTCAGAACCAGGGAGCCACAATCAGTTTGGGGGACAATGTTGTAAATTGTGAACTACTTTGAAACTCTGTGTGCAAGGGTGTTTCTCTAAACCATAGGTTCTCAAACTTTTTCTGGACCACTGCCTCCTTCCTGAAAAAAAAAAAAAAAATTACTCAACCCCCCCCCCCCCCAACCCATTTTATTGGAGAAAGGAAATTAGACACAATCCCAGTCTATAAATAAATAACAAAGTTTTCCATCTAGCTTTGATCAAAGCACACTTTCCGAACAATAGTTCAGTGACCTCAGTCTTAATTCAAGAATACCATATTACAGAAGTTTGGCAAGATATGGAGAAAGATAATGGACAATTAAATTGTGAACTGTTGTGAGTTGTGTACTAGTCCTGAATTTGTAAAGGCACTGCTCCAAATAAGCAGGCCTACGATATGCATGATACTTATATTTTTTGTTGCTAAACTGTTTGCCTTTCAAGTGCATATGACAATAACTGCTTACAAAATTTAATGACACAAGACAGAATGGTCGAGTAAAAAATACCAGTCAGCAATAATGGATTATTTTCCCTAGTTATTACTTGATTGACAACGGCCTTGCCGCAGTGGATACACCGGTTCCCATGAGATCACCGAAGTTAAGTGCTGTTGGGCGTGCTCGGCACTTGGATGGGTGACAACCCAGGGCGCCATGTGCTGTTGCCATTTTTCGGGGTGCACTCAGCCTCGTGATGCCAATTGAGCAGCTACTTGAGCAAATAGTAGCGGCTTCAGTCAAGAATACCATCATAACGACCGGGAGAGCGGTGTGCTGACCCCACGCCCCCCCTATTCGCATCTTCCACTGAGGATGACACAGCGGTCGGATGGTCCCATAAGGCCACTCGTAGCCTGAAGACGGAGTTTTACTTTACTTAGTTATTACTTGATTACAGAGGTAATATTACAACTTTCAGTGAGGTGCTTCCCAAAGTCCCATCTAAATAAGCCACACTTCCAAAACCATCTTTGTGAGAACAGGTGCTATCATAAACGGAAATTCAGAAACTTGAACACCAGAATACAGGAAAGCAATGCCAGCAGAGAAAAATGTACAAAAACCTGAAAAATAATTTGCAGTGGTGCCCTTACCACCTTCAGGTATTTAAAGTCTGTGCAGATAAACCAACAACTGGGTGTTAATGGAGCCATAAGAAAAATAACTGAATTCATATCAAATGAAATACTTTCTAAGTCATGGATCAAGTGTTTGTTCATATGCATTGTTTATTTTATTATTATGGTGATTCAGTCAACAATACCTTATTTTTGCCATTTTTGAAACATAGGTAAGCAGTGTTTTAACATTTTTCTGTTATTTCATATATTACATCACATACAAAGTTGGCTATTTATCCTTTATCGGAAAGCTTCACACACATAAAATTATAATCCATATAACTGTGTGTTCAGTTACCATCTTGCACATTTGCCAGAAAAAATATTAAACATAGAACTCTATAAAATACAAGATCTTATCTCTGTTGTAACTGGTTATTGCAACAGAAATGTGTTTTTACCAAGCACTCAACATAAGTAATCCTTTGAATGTGCTTTATAGAGGTTCACAGTTGCTGCGAAGGACCTTAAAAAAATTTGGGTGAAAAGAAAGCCTTGCGTATCTGGAGTTAAATGAACCATTGAAAACACAGATATCTTTGGTATTCTGCATTTATGTTAATCTTGCCATGAACCACTGCAGACTGGTACAGGGTAAGTTTTGTTGATTTGGCCACAACAGTTGCAAATTATCATGCCCAAAGTTGTGAACTGCACATGCTACAGCTCACTCAATGCACACATGCATCAGATACCAGGGTGCATCAGAAAGTGCACCAAAGGAAAGACACAACATAAAAAGACAGTTTATACTCATGAGGTAAACTGATATATACATCTTGTCAAAAATGCTGCAAGGGTGAAAGCTACGCTTAAAAACAGATTAATTTTGCTTGAAAGTAATTTAGAATTGTTGTTTTTAAACAAGCGTTTAATAAATTTCAGTTTTACTATACCTTTCTGTCACGACTGTGCCAAGTATTGCCCATGGGGGAGAGACGGGGGCTAGCAAGTGGCCATCAACACCTCCTAAATTTGTTTTGAGCCAAAACTCCCCCCCTCCCCCCCCCCCCCCCCCCGATCTTTCTTATCACCACCCACGAGTGGTTGGTACCACCCCCACTGAGAACCACTGCTCTGAATCTGTTCTGCTAGTCGCTGGAATGATCCGAGTACAACCTCGGATCCCAGATGACAGGCATAATTGATGCAGTACACCACACCGTGTAATAAGAAATGCAAAGAGTAGGTCTTTTTTTACAGTTTTTACAAATGCGTCATTTCTTATGTAACTGCTGCTGTATTTTTTAGATGACATGCACCACCACCATCTGTAATATTTCTATTTCTAATGTCGTAACCCAATGTGGTTCACTATGTCTATTAAATCTCATGATCAGATTCTGGCTATGTGCAGGGGGCAAGATGGTAGTGGTGTAAAGCTGATATCATTCAGGTCTGTGTGGTTAGAGAAACTACAAAATTACTTGGATGCCAGGCTTAGGTAGATACTGTGGTAATAAGGAACTGAGAGTCTGTGTTGGCTTTTGGTCTGTTTCTTCATGTGTTTACTTGAACATGCTGAAGGGCACAGACCATGGTTTATCACTTAAGTCCTAAGATCCACGTAACGTACATGTAAAACATAGATGAGGCTAGTAACCTCACACCATTATCAGATGCTTCAACCAGTGGACTAGAATAAATGGCCACACTGGTTTAACATTCTATCAGGAACAGGGTACACACACAGTACCATATGGTCAGTTTCTATAGCTCTAATTGAACACTTAGTGCTCTAATTGAATCCCTATCACACTTGAAATAACAAACAGACAAAAGTACATAAAGGCAAATCTACAAAGGAAAACAATGTCCACAAGTCCTTTTTAGTGACAGGCTTAACTGAGTATAGTTCTCTCCCACATAGCTCCTTATGTTGGTGGTGACCATCTAAGGCACTGGTTTCGAAGGACATTGGGGTTGAGCTTTGCTGCTGGCTGGAACTCTCCCGTTTGTTGATTGGTGGCCTCTATAAACTGCATTTGGGCCTGTTTGCTTGCAGATGGTGCATCACTGCATCAACTTTTGCATTCAATTTGCTATCAGTTAGTGTTAAATCAAAGTGACTGGCACTGTATGTCTCCACATAAGTTACATGACTTATTGCTAATAAGATGACTCTTTTTACTTTTATGGCAGTCCTCCTTGACTTGGTTATTACATCACCCGTCCCAGGAGAAGATTTGACCTCAGATCATAGGAACTCATTTTATAATTCTTTATTATAGAAATTGCAGAGATGTGTACATATACGTACTGAAATGTTTCCTTACACTTAAACTTATAAATATACACACATAAATTTTTTTCACAAATATGTACAATATATAATCACATCTTCTCCTTCCTTCATCTGCAATCCTGTGCATCCAGTGATGAAGCACTGGAAATAGAAAGAATTTCACTCAGATTTCTTGTGCGTTTCTCCCATCAACCAGATCACAATTCACAGGCACATTTCCTACAACTTTTTGCACTGGATGCTGTATGTATTCCTTTTCTCTGTTATCTGAAGTGGACCAACCTCATCGATATCACAATGAGCAATTTTCTTGTTAGATATTTCAGTTAGCACTAAGGACATCTTCACCTTATTCTGCATAATTTTGTTCTTCTGACAACAAATGTAATGTCTTTCTGCATACCTCTTCATTGTCTATATCTTTCCAGATGATCATATCTACAGCTGATCCCTTTGTGACCACCTAAGGGTGGATCATGGCATTGCTTCAAAATAGCTCATTTCTCTTTTTCACAAATAGCAGATCACTAGTTGACTTGTTCATTCTTGTGGGTCCGCAGCTCGTGGTCGTGCGGTAGCATTCTCGCTTCCCGCGCCCGGGTTCGATTCCCGGCAGGGTCAGGGATTTTCTCTGCCTCGTGATGACTGGGTGTTGTGTGCTGTCCTTAGGTTAGTTAGGTTTAAGTAGTTCTAAGTTCTAGGGGACTGATGACCATAGATGTTAAGTCCCATAGTGCTCAGAGCCATCCTTGTGGGCTTACTCCACACTCCTAAAGACTGCAGCTGGGTCATGTGCTATGCATGACAATCCATCTGCTACTGTGTTGTGCAGTCCCATTTTATATATAGTCTCCGAATTTTTTTTTGCTAGTTTAATCCTGAAATTCATTAATCCTGATGATGGATCACTTATATGTGCCAACAAGTTCAAGGGTTCGTGATTGGTACATACATTCGTGTTCAGAAAAAACGGAACACCTCGAACAACTAGAGATAGGATGTTCTGATTTACTGGACACGTACATTAGTTTGTGCTGCAGAAATGATTAGCATTTCAGTCACCTCTGTTCAGCATGTGTCCTGTTGCCTAGTAGGCACAGGGTCCACCATGGCCCCCGATAATTTGCTCAATCCATGATGGCATTGACATGTATAAGGCACAAATTGTGTTCTGTGGTATAGCACCCATGCTGCATTCACCTGGTTCCAAAGTTCATCTGTGGGGGTTGGCATTGGGTGACAGTGCTGCACCCATCATTTCACCATATCTCACGCATTTTCGACTGGAAACAAGTCTGGTGATCTGGCAGGCCTGGACAAAAGGATGACATCCTGTGACACCAAGAAGGCATGTGTTTGTGCACCAACTTGTGATCGTGCATTGTATTGCTGCAAAATGGCGTTTGGGGTGTTGTACAGAAAGGATATGGCTATGGGTCGCATGATATCATTCATGTAGGTCACACTGGTCACAGTGCCCTGGACATGCACCAACTGTGATTTGTGGTTGTACCCAATAGCACGCCACACCATAAGGCCCTCGGGTTGGCACTGTATGTCTTTTGCAAATGCCGTAACTGTGGTGCAACTCTCCTGTCTGTGGAGAACCAAAATGCAGCCATCATTTTGAAACTTAACCTGAATTCATCTGAAAACACTATCTGATGCCATTCCTGTCCCCACTGACATCGTTCCGTACACATTGCTGTGTAGCATGTTCCTGCACATGTAGACGGAGAAGTGGCCGACGTGCACATAACCCGTGCCATAATAAACGGTGACTATGTGTCACCCCTCATAATGTATGATGTGGTATACTATTCCACTGTTGCGCCAGAGCTGAGGAGGATGCAGATCTGTTGTGCAATGCCATTTGGATGAGGTGTCGATCTTGTTGGAGATTGGTCTGGGTGATGCAACCTGCCCATCCCAGCATTTTTACAGCCTTCCATGAACCATTCTGCATGCACCCATTACACAGCCAAAACACTTCATCCCACATGAACAGTAATTTCCTGGATGGATGCATCACATTTTCTCATGCCAATAATGCACCCTCTTTCAAACACACTGATTTGATGGTACAGTTCACTCATACATCTGCAAGGCATCCTGCATGTCTGCTCACGTCACACTGATTCAATACCTTTGGTTTGTAGAGACAATGAGAGCCGCAGGCACATTTTACCAGTAGGTGAAGTTGTGCTGTGATATTGATGTTGACCTTGAACCCGTAGGCCGACATGGTTCAAATGCTAATCATTTCTGTAGAACATACTAATGTACATGTCCTGTGAATATGAACATCCTATCTCTAGTCAATCAAGGTGTTATGTTTTTCCTGAACATGAGTATATGATAAATTTTCTTCGATATACATAAGGTCAGAAGTGCTTCACTGCCCACACTATGACTAAGAGCTCTTGATCAATCATAATTTATCCTTTTTTAAACATAAAACAAAACATGCTGCATTGTAGGCTGTAATGTAAATTTTCTTTATTTAAATTACACAATTAGCTAATTTCGATGACAAGTCATTTTCAAGGACCTTGGTATCACATCCTTTTACAGGCACTTCTTATTGAACCATATACATCCATTCAGCTTCAATATCTGTACCCAAATATGTTGGTATTCAATTGCAGTATCCCATGCCATTCTAAGCTACAAACTCCATTTCCAACAAACGGTATCCACATGTGCTGCTGAATATACCTTCAGAAATACATCACTGTATAACACATAGTTCAAGAGATATGAAGTCATAAACACTGAGATGCATGAAAAATTGTTACATCATGCATGAAGTTTTAACACATTTATTCCTTATTTATGACACTTGTTCAGTCAAGACAAAATAAGGAAATCCCTGACACCTGGCAGCACTTTTGACCACTTTCAACTGTGATAAGCAAAAGGTTGTAGGCAAAAGCAGCAGCTTTCTATAGAGCTGTGCAGAGACATTGAAATAGAGAAGTTCACAGAGTCGTGTTGTAGACACACAAAACAACTGCGTCCAGGGTATAGAAACTGTCCAGGATCATGTTTCTTAATTTGAATACTGTAGTACTTATATATTTGTACATTATCCATATTTCTTTGCCCAACTGTTTCATATTTTCAAAGATGTTTTCATGAAGACATGGAAATCAAATTTTTTTGATACTTCACTACAAACACATTTCATTTTTTGTTTTTGTTTCTAATAGAAAATTGATGAAATGAATACCTGGGAAATGCTGGGTTTGTCAGCTAGTACTTTATAAACAAAAACCTCATCCATTATAGGCTGTAATATAATGTCATTTATTTAAATCATGTGATTAGCTAATGTTTACCACAAGTCATTTTCAAACACCTTGGTATCACTTTTTATTTTTATTTATTTTATTTTATTTTATTTTTGCTGCCACTTCTTATTGAATTGTATACATTTATTCAACTTCAGCATCTTTATCCAAATACATTGGTATTTAATTAATAGGAAAATTCATTCTGTCAAAAGGGTTGGGGTGAGAAAGAAGTTAGGTGCACAACCTTATTCATCCAGCATTTGAGAATTAGAGTACTTAGTGACTTGCAAAAAAGTTTACACAACATTTTAAACCTTTCCTGAACTTTGTATGGCTAAGGATCACCACAAAATGATGGAAGGGAAAAAGTTTATCACTTACTACATCTTTGGAGCTTCCTGGCAGATTAAAACTGTGTGCCGGACCGAGACTCGAACTTGGGACCTTTGCCTTTCGCGGGCAAGTGCTCTACCAACTGTGCTACCCAAGCACGGCTTACAACCCATCCTCATAGCTTCAGTTCTGCCCTTACTTCATCTCGTACCTTTCAAAATTCACAGAAACTCTTCTGCGAACCTTGCAGGAGTGCTAATTCTCATTCTGGGTACTACATCTTTGCTGTTCATGCAGTGCAGCTGCCACATTAGGCATCATGTTTTAATTTACTACTACTTTACTGCTAGCTGTATTCGTGACATATTTTGTAGACAGTATTCATATACACCACTGAATGTACTGCAAAATGGTATCATTGTGTGGCACATAGCTCAGGATATATGACATCATAAAGTTGCATGAAAACAAATCTGCAGCTGAAATTCACTAGAGATACAGATGAAATACATGCGAAATATATTAAATATGTGTGAAACATATGTGGAATATGCAGCAAAAAAATCCTGGATTGATTTCAACCAAACTTGGCACACAAATTACTTACTATTTGGAATTAAATACTGTGGAGGTAAGAACCAGTTCCTAATAAAGCCAGTACACAACTTAATGAACACATGCATATAACAAAGCACAATTAAACCCTAAATGACGCTGCACCATGACAAACTTTCAACTTTTTTAGCATTGTTATGCCCAGCTGTGAAGTGCAATTGGACTTATTTATCTGATGAGTTTCCCTTCTCCTTCTGCCATAATCTGAGGTCTTCTCACTTTCTGTCCACTTACTCTTAGTTCCAGTTCTTGATTTGTCTGCAAACTGATGATTCTCAACTAGTGTTCTAAATCCAGATCTATCCTATACGATGTCACTTGTGATGCTAATTACCTGGAGATTTCATTTCAATTTGCAGTGTTCTTAACTTTAATTGAGACTGCAAGGGAATTATTTATGTCATTCTATCCTCATTAATTCTCGTTCTTCTAGAAAGTTTCAGAGTACACTGATGTAATTTCTGAGATTTCCTTTTCATTCCAAATTTCATCTGAGCAGCCTAGGCCAAAAATTTTCATTAGAATTTTCCTTTCTTTATTTTCTATGTCTTGAATAAGTGTTCTGCCTCCAGATCTACATAGGTTTCCAATACATACAACACTGGCAGTTTGATGACTGCTTTGTTGTGTCTTACTTGTGTGTTATTGTGTGATATTAAGTTTTTGTTGTGTAGGTTATCTCTAATTGGAACATTCTTCATTAACTTCACAATTTAATCCAGAAGGTTTGCAGATTTCCCCTAGGTATCTGAATACACATACCATGACACTTTTTGCCAAATACTGAGTTCACTGTAACCTGTCCATCAAAGCACCATAGTTTCTTCCATCAGCTCAGATTTGGCCACAATTTCATAAATTTTTCTTGGGAGTGAATTGTTTCTTTACTGCTGTTGGAGATAATTGTTAGATAGTTTGCAATGATGAAGCATTGTAAACAAATTTTATTTTAATGTAGTTTTTCTTTTACTACTTCTTCCCAGGTCATGATTATTTACTCCAGTATAAGATTGAACAATAGAGGGGATAATGCATTTCCTTATCAATGTCAAAAAGTACAAGTATTTCAAGTAAATTTTAAATTTTGAGTTGTTAGTGCATGTTTGATTAGTTCTGTTGTTCTTCTATCTAATTAAAATTCTTCTAATATATTGAATAGTATATATGTATCTATTGAACCTATGCTTTTTTAAAATCTGTTTCTCTGCCTTTGTAAAACAGCTTTGAGACTGAGGATTTGTTCTGCACAAGATCTGATTTTCCTAAATCCTGCCCGATATTCTCCAAGTAGATGGTCTGATTGTACTTAAGTGTCTTCTGTAAGGCTTTCAAATCAATTTTGGAAGATAGCATGGGAAGTACTCAGTAGTTATTATGTCTGTTTTTTCCCCTATCTTTTGTAAATGGGAGAATAGGGCATGATGCCAGCCATTGAGGACTTTTTCCTTGAGCCTGATATCTATGGCAAACACACGAATTTTCTCAGTGAGGCCTAAGCCATATATTTTCCGAGTTTCAGCAGTTATGCCATATTCCCTTGTGGTTTGCTTTTTTTTTTTAGCTCAAATATTGTTTCTAAATTCTTGTTATATGGAAGTTTCAGAACCTGGATTTGGACTGGGTTTTCCAGAAGTGAGTCAGTCTTTGAGTAATCCACAATTTAAAACATCTTTGAAGATATTTCCTGGAAGTTTACAATTTTCTTTATTGTTTGTTTCAGACATTTAAAACAGAGACCAAGTGCCACATAATCTGATGCTGCTTCTTGGAATGTTTTATAGAAGTTCCATGTACTGTTTTTCCCAAAATCTTATTGGCTCCAGCCAGATCATAATGGTTGTGTTTCTTTTGTCTAGTTGATGATCTTTCAAGTGTTTTGGACTCCGACATACTGATGGCACTTCTGTTTGGTTTTTGGAAATTTAAGTTTTCCAGGCTTTGATAGAAAGTACAATTGACTAATCATGAGTCATTTCACCACTAATGTTTGCCTCTCCTCAGAGACACACAAATGCTTCAGGAAGCTTTTACGAGTTGTAGCCAGTTGGAAGGATTTCAACAACTCTGTGTAACCCAGAGATTTTTTGAAGACATTTAGAGCATGTGGCTAAGTCTTGTCAGCTGTCCTTTCCATTCTCATTACAAAGAGGGTAAAATAAAATTATAATTGTGTTTCCAGTCACAGATTCAGACTGCTCATGCAATTATGAGTTAAATGGTAGGAGGCACAGAGCTGTACACCAATTAACTAAAAAGTTGACAAATTCAGTGTGCTTATTTATACATTAAAAGTGATTCCTCCAAGCTAACAGAAGCCACCGACAGCTTCCTTACGTAGACTATTGAATGGTGGGGTTAGAACAATTTTCGTGACCATAACCATTTAATCCATAAAATACTCAAGATGGAATAAATCTGCGTAAGTTACACTGGTCTTTAGCTTCCAATTAAAGTCAAGGCTACAGTGGCACGAAGGGATATTAACCTTTCTCATAGTCAGAAAGCTAGGACCACCTCAGGACTGCCAACTTGTGAGTGGGTGGGCCAATCTGCCCCTTGGCCAAAGGTTAAAGAACCATATACGTCTTCTCCCCAGTCAAGTTGGCTACAGAAACCTTTTCGAGCCTTTTACTGTCAGAGAAAGCACACAGCTGTGTGGTGTCCGAGGTAAGAAAACGACTAAGAGATGCCCTCTCAGCCTCATTTCACTGCTGTTCTTGGTTGCATCACTTCTTGACTAGCACTAGTGTGGGTGGTACCACCTTTTTCATGACGCATGT
Organism: Schistocerca nitens; assembly: GCF_023898315.1. Lineage (NCBI taxonomy): Eukaryota > Metazoa > Arthropoda > Insecta > Orthoptera > Acrididae > Schistocerca > Schistocerca nitens. The sequence goes on from NC_064617.1 coordinate 693,559,154, forward strand.
GTTGGTTTCCACCACCTTACGTTATATTCAGCTTTAGCCCAGACATTCGTGGTACAATGGTCATAGCACATCCATCTGTGACTAAGATGCAAGTACATGATTTGTGTCCCAATGACATTTATGGTACCTGCAATGCTAGCTTTGCCATGCTGCCTCTGTCAGTGTACTCATAATTCATGATTACTCATGGCATATTACATTTGTTCTTAGTTCTAAATTATTACAGTTCTTCTCTGTTTTAAGATCAATACTCCCTTAATAAATGGTCAAGTTATCATTATACCTAATTTGTTGCTATGTATTTCCATGCTGTGGGTTGATGTGTAATCCAAAATTGTGGGCAGGCAGATTCCTACTTCATGCAAAGAGACTGCCTTGCATTTCTGTGTTTCATTAATAATCTGCCCCTGTCTGCTTCATTAACCACTTTATTTATTTTTCTTGGCAACTAAATCCCCTGCAGTAAGAGAAGAGGTCCCATGCCTCCACAATCCAGGGAGCAGAAGATTATCAGGTGAAGTCAATTTAATATGATGGTACGGAAAGTAGTGACAGGCAGAACTCGTTTATTTCTTGAAATTCAGTTCCCCCAATCTACGTTTATTATAAATAATCTCAACTATATTGCCAGTTTTCGGCATTATAAAGGAATGTGTGACGGTTTCTTTAATACTGCTAATTTGAAACTGAAATTTGACAGCTGTCTCATCTCATTGTTCTATCAAGTCATAACTAATAAGTGTTTCTGTTGATTATAGTACTTTCTTGTTGAGTGAGTGTGGTTTATTTCAGCATTTTTATACAGGGGGATAAAAATTCTTGCACTCAGATACACAGTCCAACTCCTTGGATACTAACACTAACAAAATTTCATCCTCTGCATATTTCTGGTATGAAACGAGTGTCAAAGTAATGCAGTTTGTCAACAATGTAATCACATGTCTGACAAGACTGTGTAGCCATTCTGCACAGTTAGCACATTGGGTGCAGTTTTGAGTAAGAATACTCAATTCAGACAGTTCAATTCCGGCTTGGATATAACTTTCTTTATTTTCTAATTTTCATCAGTACAATAATGCTGTAGCATATGCTGTTTCTTAAACAATACTTACCCCAAAACAAAAACTGTTTTAACATACTACACTCAGTAAGAGTTGCCAGCTGTCAGATTTTTAAATATGCTATCAGTGAAAGTATCTCTTTCATTGTAAATAATTACCTGTGCTTCATATAAGAAACTGCAATAATTTCCATATAATGAATAAGAAGGCAAATATATCATAGCATAAAATTGTGAAATAAAAAAAAGTTACACCTAGACTTGGAATCAAACTCTCCACCTCGAGTACTCCAACCCAAAGCTCTATCCACCACACTAATTGCACAGAACAGCTACATAATATTGAATGAGGATACTTGTTGGTCATGTGATTACACTGGTGCCAAATTGCCTTTCTTTAAGATCCATTTTCTACCAAAAAAATGTACAGGACAAAATTTTGTTAAGCGACTTTTTAGACTATTGGTGTTCAAGTAATCACCCTGGGACATCCAAGTGAATAAATTTTTGTTCACCCAGTATATAATTCTAATAAGGACCCCTGGACTGTGGGGTCACAAAAGGTATTCGACACCCCACATTATTTGTCTACGATGCAACCACAATATTGGCTGCTAATGGCAACAGGGGTGGGGCTGGGGGTATCCAATCGTAAGCATAGCATGAGGTCACAGTGCTATTGGTGTTGATACAAAACTGAGCAATTGCAATGATAAACAAAGCAAACATTGCATTACATCTACAGCAACAGTTGCTGAAGTTGACATTTCGTCAGAAAGGAACCCTAGAAATATCATGGAGTGGGAAAGAAGTGACTGACAGATAAAATATTAGCACTTCTGCAAGACGAGTCAATGGAGTAGTGTGTGGTGTCGTATTTGTTCGACTGTGTGGAAGATATACATGAGGAGTACAATGATGATGTTACATGTTTAACAAGTGAAAGTGATACTGAGACAGGTGTCAAGCCATGTAGATATTCATCCACGTCACATACGGAGCCACAAATCCTGTCTCCAGCGAAAAGTAGTAAAGGACCATGATTGTGCAAGGAGCAGGTACTAATTATAATTATGTAAATGGATGATCATCCACAGCATAGTAAAAAAACAATTATGAACAGATTTTGAATAACTCCAAAGCAATATGACCATCTGGTGCACAAGAAAAACTGTGGATATTCAAGGATTGTTACAAAAACTGGTGTTGGCGCATTTCAAGGTTGCTTGATACAGTTTACAGAATGTGCATGATAGTTGCTTGCTTACGTCTTGCACATCAAATTGTGCGCAAGATAGATACAGTGATTTCAAGGGAAGAAGTGGATGGTTGCATAACTTCAAACAGTGTTACAGAATTGGAAAATGTAATATAATGAAATTTCAAACAAATCATCAATCTGATGATGCACAGCAAACTGTGGAACCATCCTGAAAATTTGTAGGTGAGATACACAAACTTATCCCATCATTCAGTAAGGAATATATTTTGAACTCTGCCCAATTGGGATTTCAAGAGGAAATGCCTATCAAAGGAACCTTGGAAATTAGAGGTACCAAGAGAGTTGTATCAAGGTTAACTAACATCAATGCTTTAACACATTTGCATACAATCATACCTGCTGTTAATCTGGATGGTAAATTGGCTGGAAAGTTAGTTACTGTGCTCCAAGAAGTTGCAGGTGCTCTGCCTCCTGCGATTCTTTCTCGTGTGCATGATCTTGCAAGGGCAGTAGGGAATATTTACATCAGAGCAAGCAAAAGTGGGAAAATGGTTGTAAAACTACAAATATGGTATGAGCACTGCTTGTGGCCAATAGCTGGTCAAAATAACTCGTTCTTGCTTGATTCCTGGTCTGCATATAAAAATTGTACTCCCAAAAAGTGTGTGACACTGCAATTCATACTACTAGGAACCACTCAACACATTCAGACTATGGATATTTGCTTTTTTTCTGTTCCTATAAAACATATCATCACAACACCTGCAGCTGCACCTTAAAGAATAGTAAGTTTCATGATAAGCTCCATGGCAGACTGTTTTGCATTTGGTTGCATGCCATCACATTCCATCAGCTCTCATCATCCCGTTACACCAACATGGTTCTGTACTCACCTTTAAGAGTGGATATTTAGCTGAACATCCTACATGGTTTGTACACCTCAAATCTTGATGGCATGAACCGTTGCGATCACTATGGCCCACCATTTTTCATTCCGTGTTCATGGTGCAATTTTATGGTTTGTTTCAAATATTTTTTGAATGTTGACAATGCCCATTTTGTGAAGTGTATTACCTACATACCATAGATTGTTGAGCCCTACTTCTCCTGGACACTCAATTGCTGTCATCCCACTGACATTCATGGTGAAGTCATTAGAAATATTTTCCCTGTCATACTTGTTAACACAACACTTTCAAATGAGCCTTACTAAAGACTAAACTTGCTACCCTCAAGGGGTTCCTTGTAAGGGCTATTGTTGCTGCTGTGTTGCAACTGGCATAATAAACATCACTTTTGTACAATGACCTAATGCCAAAGCTTGCCTTTATTAGAGAGCTGAATGTTTGATATTTTTTTATTATAAAGTTTAATTCAGTCAAATTTTCTTTGATCCATAACTTTGGATTCAGTATTTGTGAGTTAGTTATTTTCACAGTCACAGAACATTATGTACCTTTTGAAACGTGAAAATCTAACCTTAACAAACCAAAGGGTTTTACCTGGTATGGCCCAGCACCCAAAATTTATAACTGCCTTGGTCTATTTGCAACCAGCTAAGATTTAGTACTGTGTTACTGCTCCACAAGGTAAATATTAGGCATGGAGTGTAATACTAATAGTTCTACTAGGTGTGTTACTTTTGATGTTACATTAATAATTGAAAATATTATGATAAATTTGGTGACTGTTACAACATGTTGACTTACTTGTTCTGTTGTTATAATACATTCAGTTAGCTGATTTCGGGGAAGATTAATTTTGTAAATCGATTTCCTCATTCACATAGTTTATTCTGGACTCCGTAGGCAACTAAAGCAGCTATCAACAAGCATGGCCTCACCCATGAATATGGAATACAAAGATACTTGCACTGTGGCACAGGTATCAAAATGCTAAAACAGCATAATAAATGGTGGCAAATTTAGAATTTAACCATGAGGGATAGAGGCTGTACCTTAATTAAGGAATACCTTGGGCACAGATTTACAAAAGAGCAAGATTGTCAATGCTGCAGAACAAGGCAGTGCGTAGCTTGCCCAGACACATCTGACGAAGACATCTAAGGAAGCTGTTGGAATGTTATGTAAAATGACACCATTAACCTGGCTAAAAATTCAAAACCTGAAAATGATCAATTTCACTGAGATAGGTTGAAAGATCACATAAACACTACGTAGCCTGTCCCTTTCCAACCAAATGACCTTTTAATTCCTATACCACTGTATGAAAATGATCCATTTGTACTCTTGATAGCACAAAAAACAGCCGTGGCTGTAATTTGAATACTAATCACATTACAGGGTATACAAAACCCCTAATAAAAGAAAAGAACACTTCTCATTGTGAGTGTAGTAGAAGAAGTAACACCTTTCTGATACTTAGCATGATGCACCCTCTAAAAACACCCAAGAAAACTGCACCAAAACATTCATAGCATTGCAGGCCAAGTAAATGCACTTCATTTTGTGATGTGTAGTTGAGCAGTACAAGATGCCTAAATTTCAGCAGTTGTAGAATAATGCATTCATAACTCAGTGGCATAGACAGCAGTCTAGTAGGCAACTGCCTAGTGACAAGATTTTATTTGTATCTGGTGTAGTGCAAATCTTTTGTGTTTCTCTGCTAATTTGTTTAATCTTTAGAAATCAAGAAATTAACAGAACAAACAGTTCAAAAATCTTAATAAGATATTTTGGCTCTCAAAAGGGCACAGCATGTAGCTTCTGTAGCACTTAATATTCCATCCAAAGGCCTTCAGCTTCAAAAACTGATGCACAGTGTGAGGAAGGGAGGCTATGAGATAGGTAATAAATCCCTCATATTATGCCACCTCCTTCCAGGTAGCTAGGTGACATTCCGAAGATCATAATAGGTTCTTGGCACCGGGTCAAGGCTCTTTTCTCTCATTGCCCATTTCGTCTCTGCCAATAAGTTTCTAATACGATTTGCATCTGGTGCAGGAGGCGGCCAACCAAAAAGGAAAATCTCACTCTGTTCAGTAAACCACACCTGTACCATCCTGATGTGTGTAGGAGAGTAGTCCAACTCGAAACAGCACATAGTTGTCACAATGATGGGATGAGAATATTACTCATTATATGGGTATACTGGACAGCATCAAGTCAACCACGTATCTTGTGAAGTATTCCAGGTACAAGGGAACAAATCTAGTCCCAAACTGCCATAGACACACAGCCACTGTAAAATGACTCATGGACGTATTTGAGATCAAGATGGACACCGTACAGACAGTATACTCATACTGGACTATCACTAGCTGAGTACAGTACTGATTCGTTGGAAAATATCATGTTCTGTCAGTCATGATGGACACTGTCCTAAGCAAACACTAATCAATAGTGTCAATTATCATCATGAAACATCTCCTTGATGGCCGCTCATTTGCTAAGTAGTTCAGCCTTCTGTAGCCTGGGAAGCACAGCAACATCTTTCAACTGCACTGTGTTTACAAAAGGATTGTGCCATGAGGTGTTGACAAGTTCATTATCCTGGACAGGTGTTGTTACAAGTCAATGTTCTATTCCCAAAGCCTATTGGATTTTTCGGTATCTTGATATTTTATCCATTGTCGTACAGTGGGCTCAGGAATGCCATACCATGTTCTGGCCTCCTTCCTCCGCATGAGCAATGGTGCAGTCACGAGTAGTGTACTGACTGGTGAAGCATGGCACATGCATAATGTGACTCGACTGAAAGCAATATGGTGCAGGTATTTGCCCTTTCTCGTGTACTGTCATTGGATATTATAGAACGAATGGTGTGCTTGCAAACAGACAGACTCAGTCTGTCACCAAGTAATATCAGAAAACTGTGTGACTAAGTCTCATGTATTATGCAATTTCAAACAGTAGTAAATTAAACCTTTAGGGTCCAGGAAGGTTCTTCTCCACCAGTAGTGATGCCGGTTGATTTATAGCCAAAAATTCTATTGCACCTTCTACGAGAAATAAGCTGCACATTATAGAAATATGTTTCATATAATACAATGTAGGGCTTGATAAGCAACAAACACCTGAACCAGAAGAACATGTCTCTTGGGAGGAGGGAGGGTGGAAGGGGGGGGGGGGGGAAGAAAAGGACTTGGATGTGATACACTTTACATATTAAGCTTAATAGCTTTCTGAACTTACATCTATTCAGTTGTCTATAGATAATACTAGCATATTCTATTTACAGAAAAGATTTTGTGCTTTCTTAGAACAGATCTGGAATGCTGACAAGTTCAGTTCTCTGTAATTTTTGAAATAATATTTCCTCATCTACATGTTCCCAAGATAGATAGAAAAAAATGACCGTGTTGCATTTCATTCATGTCAGTGCTGTATCGGACTTAAAGCTGTGACTTCCTCCAGCTGTGTGCTGTGAAGTGTATATGATTACTGCACTGCTGAGTACTTCCTTTCCCATTGTCCATCTGATTGCAGGCCTTAGATGCAACAAGACTGAACAACTTGCTCTGTCTAATAATGGTTTCACTGGTTTACCCACTGCTTTGAACTTCATGGACAGATCTGTTATGGCATTGACTCTCTCACTAAATATACCAAAAAGAAAGGAAATTGTATCAGAAGCAAAATTCTCTTGAGAAAACTATAAAATTATGACAGAATTGCTTGCCAGTTTTCAGAAGAAATGTCAGTACTGCCAATAGTGACTTATAAAAGTACATTCATTATTGTAGCTTCCAGAACCAAAATTTCCTTCCTGAAGGAGGAGAGAGGTATAGATTGGGGAAGGCTAAAAAGGTCACTCTGACCCCAGTGTGAGATAGCATCCTTTTTATGTCATGACACTGTCTAAGGTGATATTTCTATCCCCCACCCCCCACCAATGAGTTCCTATGTTTATTCTCTTTGCCTGTCCCTTTCTTAAAATATCAAAAGACTGAAATTTAACCGGCTTTTCCAAACAAATATTTGCATGCTTGTCAGTACTGCTCTAATTATTTTTAATTCAATAGACAAGTAGAATATAGCCTTTCATTTCAAAATTTGAAACATAATATAAACGTACTTTTACAGAGTGTCTTACTGTGCTCCAAATTTATTGATGGGACTGATCTTCCTGATGTAGGAATGTAGTTTGTTCCTCACTTTTTAGGTAATGATGTCAGATGGACCAAAAATGATCTTTGACTGCAGTATCCTGACATCTTCTCACTCATCTGTCATTGTCAACTAGACTTTTGAACTAATTTAAATTTTTCCCATAACTCTGCTGTATAGATTTGAGTGAAAAATGAATCTGCTTTGATGTGGCTTGCCTATTACCCACTCAACTCACACTTAACAGTTTCCAAATCAGTCCCTTGCATACATATATACTTTGTGCTATCCAGGCCAAACACATACTTCATAAATTTGAGCCAACAGCTTCTTGTACAATTTAATTTTACAGCAGCAAATCAAAAGTAATCCACCAGCTGATTGCTAGAAAAGAAAGTTCTTTTCAAGATGATATGCTCAAAAGAGACAAGATCATAAGTTGGGAATGGACAGGGATGGGGAAGAACATTAGTCCTATCCTTTTCAAAGGAACCGTTCTGTCATTTGTCTGGAGCAATATAGTGAAATTGCAGAAAATCTAAATCTGGATGGCCGGATGCAAATTTGAACCACCATCTTCCCAAATGTAAGTCCACTGCAAAAACCCACTCAGTGGTTTATGGAAAGAGTCATTCTTACTGGATAATTTACTTATGTTATCCTCTAAAGAGATAGAGGGGCTGGCCAGTACTTAGCTCAGTACAGCCGATAGATACACAAAAAACAGAACCAAAAATTTACGTTCCTAGCTTTCGGAACAAATGTTCCTTCATCAGGGAGGAGAGAGGGGAAAGAAGGGGAAGAAGGGAAAGTAGATTCAGTTACTCACAACCCAGGTTATGAAGCAACAGGGAAAGGAAAACAGGGAGGGTAGCAAGGATGGAGGCATGGTTGTCAGAGGGAAGCCAAAGATATTCTACTCAAAGAGGATGCGTACAGAAGTAAAGAGGTATATCGTATAAAGATAAACACAACTATGTAGGATGAAAAGATGTGTGAATGGCAAAAGAGGAAAGGGAAAGAGGAGAAGACTGAACAGCAAATGGGAGTGAGGTTGTTTAACGTAGGTTCAGTCCAGGGGGACGGCAGGATGAAAGAATGTGTTGGAGTGCAAGTTCCCATCTCCGCAGTTCAGAGGGACTGGTGTTGGGTGGGAAAGCCAAATGGCACATACAGTGTAGCAAGTTCCTAGGTCCCTAGAATTATGCTGGAGGGCATGCTCCGCTACTGGGTATTGGACATCTCCTAGGCGGACAGTTCGTCTGTGTCCGTTCATGCACTCAGCCAGTTCAGTTGTTGTCATACCAATGTAAAAGGCTGTGCAGTGCAGGCACGTCAGTTGATAAAAGACATGTGTAGTTTCACACGTGGCCCTGCCTTGAATTGTGTATGTTTTACCAGTAGCGGGGCTGGAGTAGGTGGTTGTGGGGGGATGCATGGGGCAGGTTTTGCAGCGGGGTCGGTTACAGGGGTAGGAACCGCTGGGTAGAGAAGGTAGTCTGGGAATATTGTAGGGTTTAACAAGGATGTTACGAAGGTTAGGGGGGCAACGAAAGGCAACTCTGAGTGGTGTGGGGAGAATTTTGTCAAGGGATGATCTCATTTCAGGGGTTGACTTGAGAAAGTCATATCCCTGGCGGAGTAATTTGTTGATGTTTTCGAGGCCAGGATAATATTGGATGACAAGAGGGATGCTTCTGTGTGGTCTGGGGATAGGAACATTGTTGTTGGACGGGGAGGAATGTATTGCTCAGGAGATCTGTTTGTGGACAAGGTCTGCAGAATAGTTGTGGGAGAGGAAAGCACTGGTTAGGTTATTGGTGTAATTGTTGAGGGATTCGTCACTGGAGTAGATACGTTTGCCACGAATACCTAAGCTGTAGGGAAGGGAGCGTTTGACGTGGAATGGATGGCAGCTATCAAAGTGAAGGTACTGTTGTTTGTTTGTGGGTTTGATATGGACAGAGGTGTGGATGTGAGCTTCAACAAGATGAAGGTCGACATCCAGGAAGGTGGCTTGGGTTTTGGAGAAGGACCAGGTGAAATTCAGATTCGAAAAGGAGTTGAGGTTATGGAGGAAATTAAGGAGTGTTTCTTCACCATGAGTCCAGACCACAAAGATGTCATCTATAAACCTATACCAGGCCAGGGGAAGCAGCTGTTGGGTCTTCAGGAAAGCCTCCTCCATGCGGCCCACGAAGAGGCTGGCATAGGACGGAGCCATCCTGGTTCCCATTGCCATTCCCCTGATTTGTTTGTAGGTCTGGCCTTCAAAAGTGAAGTAATTATGGGTGAGGATGAAGTTGGTAAGTGTGATAAGGAACGAGGTTTTTGGAAGATCTTCGGGTGGGTGTTGGGAGAAGTAGTGCTGATGGGCAGAGAGACCATGGGTATGTGGGATGTTTGTGTAAAGGGATGTAGCATCTATGGTGACAAGAAAGGTTTCAGGTGGGAGAGGAGTGGGAATGCATTTGAGGCGTTCTAGGAAGTGGTTTGTGTCTTTGATGTAGGATAGGAGTCTGCAGGTGATAGATTGGAGGTGTTGGTCTACCAGAGCTGAGATACGTTCTGTTGGGGCTTTGAAGCCTGCCACAATGGGATGGCCAGGATGGTCCTCATGGTGGATTTTGGGTAATAGGTAGAAGGTAGGGGTACGTGGCTCAGGTGGAGTGAGTAAGTCTATGGAAGCCGTTGTGAGGCCTTGTGAGGGACCTTGGATTTTTAGGATTTTCTGCAGCTCAAGTCTGGATGGAGGGAATGGGATCCTGGGTAACAGCTTTGTAGGTTGAGGTGTCGGAGATGTGACGCAGTCCTTCTGCCACATACTCCACATGGTCAAGTACCACAGTTGTGGAGCCTTTATCCACCAGGAGGATGACAATAGAGCGGTCTATTTTCAGCTCCTTAATGGCACGGGATTCAGCTGGGGTGATGTTGGGGGTTGTCGGGATGTTCTTCAAGAAGGACTGGGAGGCAACACTGGATGTGAGGAATTCCTGAAATGTCTGCAAGGGATGGTTTTGGGGGAGGGGAGGAGGATCCCTTTGAGAAGGCGGTCGGAACTGTTCTAGACAGGGTTCAACACTGGGTCTAGTATTTGGGGGCTGTGTTTGGGTAGTGAAGTGATATTTCCAGTTGAGGTTCCGGGTAAATGAGAGAAGATCTTTAACCAGGGCAGTGTGGTTGAATTTATGCGTGGGGTTAAAGGTTCAGCCTTTTGATAGAACAGATGTCTCTGGAGGAGAGAGGGATCTGGATGAGAGGTTTACAACTGAATTGGGACTGGTGATATGTGGCATTTGACTGTGGTTATAGTTGAGATTTGGTCTGTGTGGGGTATGTGCTGGGAGTGGGAGATTGAGTAGGGTGGCTAGGCTAGGTTTGTTGGCTATGAGGGGGGTTTGTTGAGGGTTCTGTTGTGGTTGGTCTTTGTGAGGGATAGGGAGAGGGACCCCACTTCTTAGGTGTTGCACTAGCACTGTGGATAGTTTTTTCAGGTGGTGTGTGGCATGGAACTCAAGTTTGCAGCTGGCTTCTAGGATGATGTTCCTGAGTGTGTTCTCCAAGCAAGGGTTTGAGAGGTGGAGGACTTTGAAGAGAGATAGGAGCTGTTGGGAGTGGTGGTTACATGAAATAGAGTAGAGATTCAGGACAAGTTGGGTAAGGGCTAAGGATTGAAGGTTCTGGAAGTCCAGGAGAGACTGGTGGAAGGAGGAATTGCACCCAGAGATGGGAACTTTTAAGGTAAGTCCTTTAGGGGTAATTCCAAAGGTTAAGCAGGACCAGAGGAAAAGTATGTGGGATTGCAGTTTGGCTACGGTGAATGCATGTTTCCGGAATGAATGTAAATAATGTGGTATAGGATTAGGGTACATAGTGGGTAAATGGTGGGTAGGGAAATTAAATAACTAAAGTTAAATTAGTAATTATAAGAAGGAATAAAACACGGAGGGAAGGAATAAAACACGGAGGGAAGGACGAGAAAGAAAGAAATTGTGTTGGTAATGTTCAATACCAAAGGAAGACCACTAAATAAGAAAAATACGGAAAAAAGTTGACCAGACCAAGCAAGTATGTCGAGATCAGTCTTCTCCTCTTTCCCTTTCCTCTTTAGCCATTCACACATCTTTTCATCCTACATAGTTGTGTTTATCTTTATACGATATACCTCTTTACTTCTGTAAGCATCCTCTTTGAGTAGAATATCTTTGGCTTCCCTCTGACAACCATGCCTCCATCCTTGCTACCCTCCCTGTTTTCCTTTCCCTGTTGCTTCATAACCTGGGTTGTGAGTAACTGAATCTACTTTCCCTTCTTCCCCTCTCTCCTCCCTGATGAAGGAACATTTGTTCCGGGAACGTAAATTTTCGGTTCTGTTTTTTGTGTATCTATCGGCTGTACTGAGCTGAGGTAAGTACTGGCCAGCCCCTCTATTTCTTTGTTTGTATTTGTTTCACATCTTTATATGAGATTTTCCATTAATCATTTAGATCACTTATGTTATCCTCTCTACTTTCAAATTTTTTTAAAATTTCCACTATCACTACCATTTATAAATCCATATTATTTCACAATGTCACCCCTTAGCCATTTACTCTAAAAGCTCTCGCTCCAGTCACTGTTTTTACCCATTTTCTTGTCAGGTGAAGAAAACTGAAGCAAAAAGTAATATACTGTTTATTGAAGGCATTATGAAAGGAAAGGAAATACTGGCCAGTTGCCAATAGAAAGCACATACACATATTTCTAATAAACTAAGATTTGTCAGTTTGTTTTCAGTATTTCATGCTTCTCGTACCAACAGAACATTGTTGACCATAAGTGTGAAGCTGTCTTTTGTTTTTCAATGATAATTTTTATTTTAAAACATTCATCCATATATTACTTCTTTGACAAGCCAATTATTACAAAAACACGTTTCTTTGAAAAGTTCTGAAATATGATTAGAAGAAGTTGGAGCAAAATCTTTGACACAATTTTAAAAATGGTGAACTATAATGACAAACATCAGTTTTATATGATAGACAATGGCAGATGAAGCAAAGCACCAATTTACATAATTCAAGATAACATCTAAGTACAATAAGTGACACATTGCTGTATGAAATGTACCTTCTAGAATTAAGAAAGAAAGAAAGAAAGAAAGGCATTTTCCCTGAATAACAGTTTATAATCACACTTATACTAATGTATTAACATACAATTTTGGTGCACACTCTATTGCTCAATATCCAAGCAAAATACGATAAAAATATGAAATTGTTTTTGAAAATTAAGCTCCAAAAAACATTTGTAGCCATCATGCTATATACTATGGACTCCCTTGAAGCCTGCCAACTTTATGTTTAATAATTATTTTATATCTCAAAATGTGTACTGTCTGTGTCTTTGGCAGGGTATATTTACACTAATTGAATACAATGAGTGAAGAGCAAAATGACAGCATGCTGGCTATTCACAGTATCAGACACAGAAATGATGATATAGTTTCATATTCACCATTTCAACAAAAACGCATTTGAGTTTCCTTCACACATTTTTGGTATATTAAAAACTCAGGAACCCAAAATGCATTTCCATGACTAATTGTAAACTAAAATACTATATTTTTTAGAGTACATAAAAATTAAAAAGTCTGATGTGATACATAAAGGACAGATGACTTCTTCAGTGCAAAATTCTATTATGGAGACTAAAATTTTGATGTCATCTTTGACTGTTTTACGACATGATAATAACATTATCCATTTGTGGAGCCTTGGTCCCACTATAGTACTTCTTAATCCAAATTTGTAATAAACCCTGAATACTGATAGCCAGTTGGTACATCCATCACTATGCAGAAATTTGTGACTCACGTGTGTGGCTAATAATAGATATACTGACTGTGTTTACAATATAAACAGGTTAAGAATTTTTAAGTAGCCCATATAATATTATGTCATAAATGCATATTTGTGCATTAGTTTATATAAAGTGCATCCCTAATAATGTAAACATACAGTGGGACGACAATGTAACAATGTGCCTCATAATTCTGTATGCAACAATTAACAAGAGGTATCCTGTTATCCAAGCAATTTCTCACAGGGTGACAATTTGTCACTCATCATCTACTGATTAAACATCTAGTAATGAGTGTAGAATACCAGTAGTGATCAAACTCCTTAAGCATCAGAACATTCATGTTTAAGTATAAGAAGAATGATATATTATGGGACTTTAAAACCAGTATTTACACATTAACAACTCAATTAAAAAGTATCTTAGTCTTCACAGGCAGAAGTAATACAGAAATAAAAGTTTAAAATATTTTTTTTCTTTTTGATATGTTGTAAAAAGACAGAAACTAAATCTTGCATAGCTTTCAATGCCTTTCAGTCTGTGATGCCCGTATAGACACACTGCATTTCTTTAGTGTTCACAAGATCTCTATGACTGTCCAATGGGTTCACTTGGCAGTATTAAATTCTGACATGCTTGTTGCATTAATTGATAATAGTTATGATTGGATGGTGTAAACACACTCTAGTTTTATCATCTATAAGTAGTTGGATGTTGGCTGTAGCTGCATGGCCTGCCTGATTCATGCTTGAAAAATTTTACACTTTGATTTGAACTATTCATTTAACTTTATTGTTAAATGTCAAGAGAATAAATGTAGTTACAGACAAAAACTTGCATGATTGTGTGAGTTGTATGATTCTGGTGAGAGGTCATAAATATTGGGTTCTAAGAGAACCTCTTGACAGGAATTGATACACCACAAAATGTCATATCAGTAAAGTAGTTAATTATATTACTTCCAAATATTTAGATTATCAAATAATGGGACTCTGTAGTATATGCTGAATGGTGAAGTGCCTGATAAGCTGACTTTTTAAGGTTTCAGATGATCAAGACTCAAACTAATTATTATGACAGGAAAGATGTAAGGCATAACTCAGGATTTTCTTTGCCATGAGGAAAAATCAATACGGGAAAATAATTTTGAGCATCATCATTTCTCTCGCTGATTGGTTTGGATGACACTTATGGTCGAGACACAAAAAGCAAAAGTCAACAATACAAAACTGAAGAAACTTGACAAATAATGCAATGTTATTTTGTCATGAATGAATACACCAATGCATTTCATAGAGTTTTTCTTAGATATAACATTTGTACATACTGCATGAGAGAAATACATACTTTGAACACCAATTACTCTATAGTAGAACATTTTTTGGAGTACATAGCATCTTGAGTGTAGTAACAAAAGGAGCTGGACTCAACTAAGTGAATTGACACAGTTGCTTTCAAGAAACAGATTTGAACTGTGACTATAAATTCATATGGCAAATAACAACAATCTCCTACCATGTGATAATTAAAATCAAACAGGACTTGAACCTCGTTCTGAGTCTGTGTCATGGTTTGACACAGTTTTAACTAGTTAGTAAGTTTCAAAATCAGACTCTGTTGTAGAGCGAAAAATCATTCTGAAATGCTTGGCTTCTTTGTAAGTGGTATCATTAACAGTAACAAGACTAGGATACAAGTATGTATCTGCTGTACATTGAACAGTGCATAATAACCACAAATGGCAAGACAGTTTTGTGTGAAAGCCAAGTTATGAATGAGGTGTTCAAAATGTAATGTCACATTTCGAGTGCATGGCAAAAAGAACTTTCTTATGATGCTATAACAAAGATTCTCAGTTTTGTAACTGTCACAAAAAATAAAAAAAAATTTAAAAAAAGTACTACTCATTTGCTATGATTTCCTAATACCTGCATACTCCCAGGAAGTTTCTGAGGGCACATTTCAATGTCTCAGTAGTAGTAGTAGTAATTTATTGTGCGAGACGGGTCTGCAGGCCATTACTTACCTTCAGGAGGTGAAATGTATAGTATCGCTGATAGGTAGATATAAAAGTAAAAGGGACCCACTACCTGTGTAATGGGTATAAGTGCAGATATTTTTATATGTGGTGCCTTAATATGTACACATATCAGAGTGTCGTCCCCCCCCCCCCCCCCCCCTCTCTGTGTGTTAAACAGTCTTCTCACAAACATGCCACAAATTTTACAACTTGATGTTTTCTGTTTGGTTGTAACTGCATCACTAAGTGGATTACACCTATCAGTATACACTAACTGGTTTGCATCTGTGTCTACATTTCAATATCTGGCTTGCTGCCAAGGGGAAAATAAGCATTAATGTCCTGCTCTTGCCACAGATACTTGGAGGTACCAATGAACCTAAAAACATATAACTCGTAATAGCTATAATTATTAGTCTGCAAAGGACATAAGTACTCATGTAGTGTTGTTCAGTACACTGTCCTCATTCACCAGTAGAAATATCTGCACTGACACTTATACCTGTTAACACCTTCTGTATAACAAACTTACTTGTTTTATGGTACTGTGACAACCAAAAAGTCATTCTTCCTTTTCTATAGTTATACAATTTGGTTTGGTTGGCATTAAAAGAGAATTATTGTTAACATCATACTGAATTCTTAAACTCATCATGCCAATAATAAGTACTGTTATACATCAAAGAAATTAATGGATGTACAACAGAAAATATACAAAAAATATACAGGCAGACACAAAGAAGGGAAGCATGATGTCTGAAACTACACATGCATGAGAGACACCTGAAAAATTATAATCAAGCAACCTTGCATTCAAAATCAAATTTCATGTTCATCTGAAAATGTATCCCTAAACTACTTCCTTTCACATTTTCATCAATATACACCTAAATGTAGAATAAAGAAGGAATAACCTACATTATGGCAAAGACATGTGAAAATGAGTAGGCTTTGTAAAATGATTTGAAAGTGAACTACTGGAAAATTTGGAAGATGCAGGCCTTCGAGGTGGTCAGTCAGGGAAGAGGAGGTAAAGTGAACCTTCAGTGGCAGAATAGGTATAGGAAAACAGGCATATGGAGCACATAAGATTAGGGTTCTACACTCCATTGATGACAAGGTCATTCAAGACAAAGCATAAGCTTGTTCTGGGCAAAATAAAGAAGGAATTAGGCCTGTCTTATTGAATGGAACCATCCCATTATTCACATTACTAATTTAGGGAAATCTCAGAAAACCTCAGTGCTGGTGGCAAGACCCTACTTCTCCTGAGTTTGAGACCAGTGTCTTATCTAATGAGAGATACTGTTCAATAAAATGGAGAGCGGCACCTACTGTGTCACCTGTATGCTGCACCAGCTACTAATTCTGGTATTACTCTGAACACAAGATATTAATCAAAGGATTTAGCATTTTATTTATACTTAAGAGTGGCTGCAAATCATGGTTAGAAAACATGAATTTTCTTAAGAACACAACTGACACTGACACTCTCATAAGCTCTGCAGCAATAGAGGTTTTTTAACCTTATGATCCAAAAACAGAACAAAAGAAAAGTAGAGCCCACATATAAAGGTAGATGAAACGAAATAAAAGTAATCCTTTTCTCTAATTTTGACTAAACATAAATAATTTTTTTAACTTTAGACTTGTTAGATTGTGTTAATAACTTCCTGCGTTAGTAACTTCCTCTTGGAATAATAGATGACTGGTGATTAAATTTTAAACAATTTTAACACATCTTACTACCCATCAATTTCAACATGACTAGTAAACTGCAAATACATCATCAACATCACTATTTACTGGCACTTAACTGAAAATTTATAAATCTTAAAGCTGGCATTTGTAAATGTCTAGGACATATTTCTCAACTTACTACAGCATTTGCTTATCCCTATGCACAATGATCTTTTGCTCTGGAAACTATCAGTACCAGCAGTTTTCAGTTTTTGGTTGGTGGAGATATGCCTCTGTATTTTTCTTATACTACTCCTGCAACATCATTATTCATTACAGTTAAAACCTTAGAAGACTATATGCAGCTAATACATTGAGACTGAAGTTTTTACTACCACATGTTGACTATTGTAAACAAAACAGCACATTTGAAGTAGAATGGAACTCCTGTGCTTCCATTTATGTAAGGATAACAGTGATGAATAAATACATAATTTCAGACAAAGCAGCACAAATTAAGGCTGTTGTCGATTGATAAACATGTTTGTGTTCTTTGATATTTCTGGCATTTAGTGATTTGCCTGTTACAACACATTTTCGAAGTCAGTGTGCTTTTTGACTCTTTGGATGTATCCCTGGCCTTTAAATTTATTCATATACCACATTTTATTTCACTCATTTTTCTGTTATCCATATTGTTTACATGTCAACTTTCTGAACCTACAGTTATTTATGGTAATGAAATTTCTCACAGTTCCTCTTGATAACATAGTTTCCGCATAGTTATACATTTAGGATGACAAAAATGCTGCCATTCAGCAGTCATGCTGATATTAAATCACATGCAGCTGGGATCAGAGATGATTTATTGGTATCAATACATGCTGGAATAGGAACTCAATTAACTGTTTCCTTGACTATAGCATGTAAGTAACTATTTCTGTTTATTAAAAAGAAGATAAGAAATCTATAACAGCTGAAGGCTACTAAAAATGTCATGCCACTATGAAATGTTTTCTCTAATAAAAATAAAATGAAAATTCTGAAATTGTAAATTTCTTTTTATAAATTCTGTATTGTTTATTAAATACAGAAGTGAACTGTGAACATACATTTGGGAGGGGAATGATAGGGACAACTGTATATTTGCTGCTCGACCAAATATCTGTTTCATTACATGCATACGTAAAATAGTAAAAGAATTATCACATGTTTAATTAAAGAGAGACCAGGCTTTCTGAAACATTGGGCTATATTGCTTTTGCACTCTTGAAGCAAACATTTATTCTCTGTGAAAAGTACTTTTTTAGAATGCACATAGTTGGGAAATGGATTTAAGTGCTATTTTCAGGTTTTTACTGTGAGGAACTGCTGCAGAATAAGTTGAAGAAAACAGCAATTGTGTTTCAAGACAAATGTAAAAAAGCTCTTGTGGATACAAAATTTTGTCAGGTTTAGGTCAGCTTTACGTTCCAATTGCACAGGTTTTGTGTAAATTTCACTGATTAATGGAGTTAAAGAGTAGGAAAGCAAGTGTTTAAATTTCAGGATGTATATATTCTGAGACAAATGTCCGAGGAGAAAATAATGAGAAGTAGGAAATTATAAATTACATAAAAAGAGAAAAAAGGCACACAGCTGATAATCTGGAGACTTGAGTCTTAAGCATCAATGAATTGGGGTCCATTAGAAACAAGACCACAGAAATTACATTTAAACACTGGCAGCTCAGAAAAAAGTTGCACAATTTCAGCAAAATCTACTGACTGACTATAAGGCCACTGTTTTGATTCAGTAGGTGAAAACAAACAACTGACATTGTTCCCATCAGTTGTGAAGTGCAAACTATAAATTCTGTTATTGTATGCAAAATGATCTACAGGTACTTAAATTAATCAGGAGCTGTGTGTGGTTTATAGGTCTACAATAATAAGTAAAGGAAAGGTTAGACCATGGTGTTAAGAGTTTAAAAGTAGCCATACAAATGTGCAAGAGTGAAGTGGCAGGTCCACTTTTCAGAATAATGAAATTGTGCACTAAATGGATCAAAAAACTGATCTGATTCAATGATTAGAGCTCTGATTGATGAATTCTCCCACACTGGATGCACCACTATTTACAAGACTTTCACAAAAATGCACAGAGATGGTAAGTTTTGTGCAACATGGGTTCTGAAAATGGTTACCAATCAACACAAAGAGCAACGACTGTTAAACAGAGCATTTTGAACTGCAGTCGACAAGATAGAGACGATTTGTTTTCCCACAGGCAATGAGAGGCAGATACCTTACACCAATGCAGAATCAATACAACAGTCAATGTTGGAACATCATTCAGCTTCACCAATTTTTTAAAAACATTAGAAAACCAAGTAAAACCTTGCACAAGTTGAAATATGATGGCTACTCTGCTCTGTGATGAAAAGGGCAAGCTTTTCGTTAATTTTATGAAACATGGATCAGCTGACATGTACTACAAAATGCTCACCGAACTGAGATGTGCCATCCAAAATCAAAGAAGTGAGAAATTGTTATCTGAATAATTCTTACCCACATTAAAGTGTATCCACACAATCACATTAAAGTGTATCCACACAATACTGTGTGAACATTCACAAGAATAAGCTTTCTGATTGATTGACAACCTACCCTAAACTCCCAACCTCACACGTAGAGACTATTACCTCTTCTTTCACTTGAAACAATGACTTTGTGGTCAACAGTTTGAAGATGTGAGTGAATTACGTAAATGGTAGTTACATAGAAATGTTTATGAATGTAGGAAACTAAAACTGACAATTAAGATTTTTTTATAGCAACTGACCTTGGGGAAGATCAGTTTGGATTCCGTAGAAATATCGGAACATGTGAGGCAATACAGACCCTACGACTTATCTTAGAAGCTAGATTAAGGAAAGGCAAACCTACGTTTCTAGCATTTGTAGAGAAAGCTTTTGACAACATTGATTGGCATACTCTCTTTCAAATTCTGAAGGTGGCAGGGGTAAAATACAGGAAGCGAAAGGCTATTTACAGTTTGTACAGAAACCAGATGGCAGTTATAAGAGTCGAGGGACACGAAAGGGAAGCACTGGTTGGGAAGGGAGTGAGACAGGGTTGTAGCCTCTCCCCGATGTTATTCAATCTGTATATTGAGCAAGCAGTGAAGGAAACAAAAGAAAAATGTGGAGTAGGTATTAAAATCCATGGAGAAGAAATAAAAACTTTGAGGTTCACTGATGACATTGTAATTCTGTCAGAGACAGCAAAGGACTTGGAAGAGCAGTTGAACGGAATGGATAGTGTCTTGAAAGGAGGATATGAGATGAACATCAACAAAAGCAAAATGAGGATAATGGAATGTAGTCAAATTAAGTCGGGTGATACTGAGGGAATTAGATTAGGAAATGAGACACTTAAAATAGTAAAGGAGTTTTGCTATTTGGGGAGCAAAATAACTGATGATGGTCGAAGTAGAGAGGATATAAAATGTAGACTGGCAATGGCAAGGAAAGCGTTTCTGAACAAGAGAAATTTGTTAACGTTGAGTACAGATTTAAGTGTCAGGAAGTCGTTTCTGAAAGTATTTGTGTGGAGTGTAGCCATGTATGGAAGTGAAACGTGGACGGTAAATAGTTTAGACAAGAAGATAATAGAAGCTTTTGAAATGTGGTACTACAGAAGAATGCTGAAGATTAGATGGGTAGATCACATAACTCATGAGGAGGTATTGAATAGAATTGGGGAGAAGAGAAATTTGTGACACAACTTGACTAGAAGAAGGGATCGCTTGGTAGGATATATTCTGAGGCATCAAGGGATCACCAATTTAGTATTGGAGGGCAGCGTGGAGGGTAAAAATTGTAGAGGGAGACCAAGAGATGAATACACTAAGGCAGATTCAGAAGGATGTAGGTTGCAGTAGTTACTGGGAGATGAAGAAGCTTGCACAGGATAGAGTAGCATGGAGAGCTGCATCAAACCAGTCTTAGGACTGAAGACCACACCACAACAACAACACAACATTTTATTATAACCTAATGGCCATTACTTTTCTAACATACCTTTTCCAACTTTATCCCTATTTCCTCCCTGAAGCTAAGGCAGTTTTTTGTAGTTTGTATGTGCATAACCAGTCCTCAAATTTTGCCGTCTGAAGTACAGAAATGACCAGCCATTCTTTCTCCTTTTAATTTTGTACATTTATAAAATAGAGGTTGTCTTCAGTGTCAATGGTAAACTTCAGGACTGTCACCATACACCATGTGACACATCTTTACATTGGAAGTGTTAGAATCATTAAAAAATTTATGCAAGTATTACGTACTAACTTTAAAAAAAAAGAAGAATACCAAAGTTGTGAAATGTTGTCTTTCTCTGAATGTAATGAACAACACACAGTTCACCATCTACATGACCTGTGTTAAGGTCTGCACAAACATACAGAATTGTAATATTTCAGTTAACAAAATAGATTAGAAGAAGAAGAAGAAGAAGAAGAAGAAGAAGAAGGTGCCAAGGGGTTGTACTTCACAAATCACAACTAACACGTGAAAATCAAATTATATTTTAAGAGAATAGTAGTATGAATCTGCAGCATCTTTTATTATTGTAGATATAAGGCAACAGCATATGGTTCCAGAGGAGTTACATACTACAGCTGATGATGTGCAGCCAAGCCTCTATGAAAGGGAAAAGAATAATAAGACAAGCCTCAATGAAAGGGATAAGAGGGGTTGGGTTGATCTGGGGGAGACCAAACTGCGAGGTCATCGGTCTCATCGGATTAGGGAAGGAAGTCGGCCCTTTCAAAGGAACCATCGCAGCATTTGAAGTGATTTAGGGAAATCACAGAAAACCTAAATCAGGATAGTTGGATGCGGGATTAAACCGTCGTCCTCCAGGATGCAAGTCCAGTGTGCTAACCATTGCGCCACCTCGCTTGGTAAAGGGAAAAGAATAATAAAATAAATTATTTTATAATAATTACAGATAATTGAAAAGAAAGAGACCCACATCACAGAGGCATCAGAACTATGCAGTGTTATTGAATATACAGTCTTTAAAACAGGCAACATTAGGTAAATGAACTAGAGAACAAACACCATTTTACAAGCAACACCAGGAAATGGAGGAAAGAGAAAACAAGGAATAATATCTGGAAGTAAACATCTAATAGCACATAAAAACTCAACCTTAACATTACTAACAAATAGCACAGCATTTCATTGCAATTAATCAATAAAACTGACTTTGGCATCCCAAATTAAGACAAGTAACAACTCCTCTGCATAATCTCTAGTGTTTTGAAATTGCCATTCATTCATTATTATGGTTGTGTACAGGAATATACATAAAAGAATGCTCAAAAGCTGTGGTACAGAACTGTGTCAATGAGATCTGCAAGAAGCTATCAAATGAAATTAAAAAACCAAAAGACCACCCTCTCACTGCAGTCATTTATGACACTGGTTCCTGAATGAAGTAACCCTTTAAGACTCATCTCTTAAGCCGCCAATAAAATTTCCATTCTTTTTTATGTCCTCTCATCTCCACAGGTAACATCCATTCATACAACTCAATATTTCCAAAGTTATGTTGAAGTATTTTAGATTCCTATAAACTTTACTGGTAATAATTACAAGTTTTTGAATTATCTGTGGATAGTTTAAACTTCTTGTGTAAACATATTTGCAAATAATAATTGTGAATAAATGTTTCTATTTATGTGCCACAAATATAGCTGGCAAAATTTCATCTGCTAACATAAATGTTTCAACCAGCAGCAATATTGCATCTCAAAGGATTACACAGCATATTAATGTAATAACAACATATGGGCAATGACAGATGACAGAATGCTGCTGAAACATGCCATGCCAAATTATTAATGGAAATAACAAGTGATTGAAGTAGGAAGTGTGCGAGGTCTTTAAAAGTATTACTTTAAATCTGCAATAAATACAAATACAAATGTACTTTCTAAATGCCACAATGATGAATAACAAACACTTGAATGAGGCAAATCTATCTGGTTAAGAAACTAATCAAATAGTTTTCAAACACTATCTTGCAGGATAAAATAAAAGAGGAAAAAAGAGATTGAAGAGGAAAGTGGTGAAATCATCAAATAAGAATGAAATACAATTAACTTTTCATCCTGAAAAGACAAATACAAACATGTTGAAAAAAATAAAAATTAAAATATTCCATGTCAAAACACAGGGTGTGGAAAATTTCAGACACCACACATTAACCAACAATAAAACAGCTTTTCACCTTTGAAAAAATATTTTGCTGTACTGATTTCTTGTTTTTCTCATATTGCCTCAAAATAGTTGCTTCTCCATGATGATTTACTCTGCACCACTAACTAGGAAAGGATCGTTTCTGTTTCTTACCATTAAAAATGTAAGCTTAGTATTGTTTATTTATAATGTGCTACTGTAATATATGCCGGCCGCGGTGGTCTAGCGGTTCTAGGCACGCAGTCCGGAACCGCGCGACTGCTACGGTCGCAGGTTCGAATCCTGCCTCAGGCATGGATGTGTGTGATGTCCTTAGGTTAGTTAGGTTTAAGTAGTTCTAAGTTCTAGGGGACTGATGACCACAGATGTTAAGTCCCATAGTGCTCAGAACCATTTTTTTACTGTAATATATAACCCACAAAGGCAGATTTTAGTTGGAAATTCATCAATAATTGTGTTCTGGCATACAAGATTACTGGAGTCTGTAGCAGTTAAGCAATAACACTCAAATGCATTACCATCTGCCGCATTCCGGTCTAGAAAGGACAGTTCATATTAGCAAGAGCATGTTAGCATGTTGTCAATTTCTTCATTGATAATGGCAGAGGAGAACAAGCCTGTTAGACCCTGGACATCACTGACAGGTACCTATGGTCAGAAGCAAAAGAGATGAAAACATGAGGTTTTATATTAAATTTCAAATTTGAAATTTTGTCATTAAGAGTGGCAGCAATTCCTACTCAATTACTTCTCTAGTCTTCATCATTTCTCTGTATCAGCTGCTCTTCATACACAAGAACACAAAGAAATGTGAAGGCAGGTGCAATCTCCTACACCTACACACACACACACACACACACACACACACACACACACACAAACCAAATATACATAAGGCAGATATTACACATAACTTGCTGTATCTGAGATTTGCAAAAATAAGTTTTTCAATATTATATTTATTTTTCAGCTCTCCTGTGTTTCTTAAGCTGATTTTGTCTTCCACATAGAAGTTCTATATATTGTAGGTAAAATTATATGCTAACTTGTTTTACTAGAGGAATTTTACTGTTGCAAAATCAACCTTTGGAGCATTAGACTATATACAAGTTTATAATACCTATGACAATTCGTGAGTTTACATTATTTAGTCACACAGTACCTCCATGCATCCTATAGGATATAAATTATTATTAGAATTCACCATAAATGACAGTTGGAATGATGGTTATACTGTGTGAGCTAATAAAAAAAGACTACAAGAGTCCTTATTTGACTTTTTACATAAAAGGCACATACAGACAACTTACAATATGACTAGAAGTTTGTTTATTACTTAGTTTACTTATTTAATACTGGTAAAACACTGATGCCTTATGGAGTAAAATAAACTGTGATTATTTTTATACAAAAAAAGAAACACCACACACAGAATACGTTGAAAACTATTTCTGATTTTTCATTACCCTGCCTCTCTCCCACATCCCGTCCTACCCTCACTGCACTATATATGTTTTACCTTTAACTTCATTAACCACTGATTCTGTTACTAACAGCTTTGTACCATAAACTCAATTTTTAACACCAATCATTTTATGTTACTGATGTTTTTAAACGTCTAAAATGTGAAACCATCTCCTTTTTGCTCTACATTTGATTTCCATTGTAAACGTTTAAATATTTTCATTCTAGAAGCCTTTATCTGATTTGAAACTATCTTCTACTAAGAGTGACGAAAGGCACCAAAAAATTGCACTTGCTACCAGAGGTCAAGGTGAATTTGCAGCTAATGGTGCTGCCAATATTCTCTCAACATTCAGTCAGTCTGACACTATGGAAGCTCTTACTTGTTCATCAACTACAGATCTGTGTGTGTGCGTCTGTATATTTATCTTCTTGTTAAAATTATGCAGCCTTAACAAAAATGTTGATTATTTGTTATAATGCACACTATTCACAACAAATATACAACTTAACAAAGTTAAGTATACACCAACAATTTTTATCACATTTCTACACTGCAAAAACATGTACATTCTAAAAAAGACAGAATCTATTTCATGTAATATTACATTTGTATAAAGAGAATAGCCTTTACCTGACAACATACAGATAACAGTAAATTACTAAAAATATTTCACTGAATATCACAGATAAAGTACATAGAAAATTGTGGCAGTCAAGCACAGTGTACAGAACAAATATGACTGAACAGACTAAAAATAATTATTCTGTAACACTTACTACAATAAAATCACAGAATATGCCACCAATAGTGGAATAAATGACCTAGCTGCACTGTTATACATACTGATAGTTTTCTTTGGCTGAAAGTAGAGGCATCTGCTCAACAGAGTCTTTAATATCATACCGTGTCAACCAATCAGTACTGTCTGGCTTAAATAAGCCAAAACAACGGAATTCAGCAAAGTCAATGAGGTTTTGACAAAGTCCTCTATGAAACGGACTTCTCGTTTCCTGACCCAATCGTCCTGTTGTGTGAAAATGTTTGTAGCGACCACTATTCATACGCTCATTTGTTGTCATTCCCAAACACATTATCTGCAACAGAAAAGTATTTATCTAAATTTACATACTTTCTAATTTTCCTCGATTATTCTCAAACCAGGGTGACTTCAACAGAGTGACAACTGAAATTCCCACAGTCTTTAAACTAGATAAGTAAAGGTAATAACTCTAGGTTATAGTATCTTTTTGACTTTCAAATGGAATACAACTTTTTTCCTACATCCGTCTTTTATGGATTAACAAATCTTATTTGTTCCTTTGGTATGTGATGCATCACATTATTGAACAAGACTGCTTAATCATGTTTAACAGTTTTCAATTGGGAACAACAACCATTTTCAAAACTGTGTGTGAAGCTATGAAAGCTTATGCCACCTATTAGCATCATGAGAAGGGAGCAACGAGTGTAGCACCATCTGATGGCAGAGAAGATTATCAAATGAATACGACTGGCAAATTTAATCTAACTTTGTTTCATAAGTGAATGACAAATGCCAAAACTAGACAGTATTAAGGGAAGAATATGGTTGTGACTTCCACACTTAAATTTTTTGGTTTGTTTTAGTAAAAATTTGACAATACCCATATACTATGAAGTGCCTAGTGAAGTATCAGTACATACTGTTTAGACAGAAGAGAATCCTTCAATGAAACATATTTACTTAAATATCACTTATTTTCTATGGGTACCTGATGCTCCATCTAAAGAGAATAAGATGGGAGGGACATAGTGTTCTTATCCTCTTCCTGAAATGTAGTGGGATAGAAATATACAGGGTGATTATAATTACAGATAAACTTTCAAACCGCTGAAGAAATAAGACCACCGGTCAGAATGACGCAAATCGCAATGGAATATTATCAGAGAAGGGGGAAAACGTATGGCAGAAGAAAAAGAAATAGTTACAAAATGTAGCAATAGATGGCGCTGTAAGCATCATAATTTAACAGTGGTCAACTACCAATGACAAATGAATCATACAACAATGTCTAAGGTGTAAGTTTGATGATAAACAAACTGTACTACTCAGTGCGTATGGGTGTACAGGTGTGATACTGTTAGTTACATAAGCCCATCCACCACGGCAGGGTCATATCACATTGGATGGGAAAAATAAGTTTTTAATTGTCCTGAGACAAAAACCACATAAAAAGCATCAATTATATCGGTTTTTAATTGTCCAGAGGCCAAAAACTGCATAAAAAGCATCAATCACATCAGTTTTTAATCGTCCTCTGGCCAACTGCATAAAAAGCATAATCAAAATCAAATCGAATTATTAATTTCCATGTGACTGGTGCAAAACATGGCCAATACGCTGTCCACTGTTTTCTGCAGCAAGTTGAAATCGAGAAACAGCACGTTCCACAACTGATCAAAGTGTTTCCAGGGTCACGTTCATAATGTGTTAAGCAATGCATGTCTTCAATGCAGCTAAGTTTGCAATCAGAACACTGAACACATCTTTCAGATAGCCCCTCAGCCAGAAGTCACACAAATTAAGATCAGGTGACTGGGATGGCCAGGTTGATAATTCTAACATTTCCGAAATGGCACTTCATCAGCTGCTTAACTGGATTTTCAATGTGCAGAGGTGCACCATCTTGCATAAAAATGATCCTATCCACACTGTTGGAGAGCTGGAATGATATAGTTGCACAAAAGACACTCACAGCACTTACTAGTGATGGGACAGGTAACAGGACCGGGAGCACCTGTCTCTTTGAAAAAAATATGGCCCTATGATAAATGATGCCGTAAACCTGCACCACACAGTGACCTTTTAGGGATAAAGTGGTACTGGTTGATTTGTACATGGATTTTCTGTTGCCCATATTCAACAATTCAGTGTACTGACATATCCGGTCAGATGGAAGTGGGCTTTGTCTGTCCATAAAATCTTCCATGGCTAATCATTGTCCACTTCCATGCGAGCAAGAAATTCTAAGGCGAAGGTCTTTCTTGCTGGGTAATTTTGAATGTACAGCAAAGAAGGATGTTTCGTAGGATTTTACGCACCATGCTAATGGGTATGTCCAATGTTCAGGCAATTATCCATGCACTGCATGTTTGCACACCACCACTTGTCTCCTCCTGCATCGCTGTGGCCACTGCTTCCAGTGACATTGAATCAATTCATTTCCTCCGTCTACCAGATTGCATGCCAAAAGAACCAGTCTTTTCGAATTTCTAAATCATTTTCTTCAGATCCACGGAAGTCATAGGACTAATGCCTTTCTTCAAACCCTTCTGTATCTAGAACTTCTGCGGAACCACGCGTTATCGCGCATTGAGACAGTCACGGTGAATGTAACAGACGCGAAAGGAGGAAAAGCCAACTACCTGGCGTGTTTATACCAACTTTAATGGATCATGCGCATGACAGGTGTTTTCATTTACATATTCTGACACATACAGTGTCATCTACTGATCAATTTTCACACTATTTTTCTTCTTCTGCCATACGTTTTCCGCCCTCTCCGATAATATTCCGTTGCAATTTGACGTCATTCTGACCAGTGGTGTTATTTCTACAGTGTTTTGACAGTTTAATTTTAATTATAATCACCCCATACTTCTCTATTCCAGTGCAAAACAAATCTTAAAATTTGCTACTAAACCATGCATAAATTACCAACAAGTAGTCCAGCACTTCTAGAAAAAGAAGTCAACAATAGCCGTGATTTAAGAAAAGAACAAAAAGCAATATAAAAGAATTGAGAGACAACAGAAAATCTTTCAACAAGGAACAAAGAGAAAATGAAGTAATTGTGATACCAGTTTGTCAACTTGATAGAAAGGAGGGGGGGGGGGAATAAGCAGGGGGGGGGGGGGGGGAGATAAGATGGATGTTTCTTCCACGTACAGGGTGAGTAACTGTCATCACTCATACAATGTTGCGTATTCTGCCCAGGATCTTCTGCAATTATATTAAGGGCAGCAAATGTTTTCAAGATTAGAACACAAAAGAGAACCATGTGAAAACGTATAATGAGTGTTTTGTGCAGATGTAGTCATTTGTGAAAATTTGCACGTGCACAGTTCTTTAATATTCTATTATTATATGTAGGCAGCTGTGTCAAAATCCAAAGCATTTGACCAAGCTAATAATAAAAATTGTTGGGGGAAGAGAGCGGGGATGGTGATGGTGGTGGTGGTGGTGGTGGTGATGATGATGATGATGATGATGATGAGGAGGAGGAGGAGGAGGAGGAGGAGGATGTTGTGAAAATTTCACTGAAGGCCCCTATGCACAATAAAACCATTTGTTAAACTTTACTATATTTGCAAAATATTTGACTGTGGCTGTCTGATGCAATTGTCAAATACAGAGCATGTCTGACAAGAATGAGAGAAATTTTGATTGACAGAAAATTTGACAAGATGGCACACATTATTTGTGTTGATGATTTGCTGAATATGTTTAGCTCTTTTTCATCTTCTACTTCTTCGAACACAGTGCCAGAGACAATGTTAGACATGAAACTCGCTTGTAGAAGAACTTCTGTGAAGTTAGGAAGGTAGGAGATGAGGTGCTGGATACGTAGAGCGGTGAAGAAGTCATCCTTGGGTAGCTCGGTTGGTAGAGCACTTAGTCACAATAGGCAAAGGTCAGGAGCTCGAATCTCAGTCCAGCGCACAGTTTTAATCCGACAGGATGTATTTTATCAGCACATGCTCTGCTGCAGAGTGAAAACCTCATTCTGGAATGTTAGACATGCTTTATAAGCGTTTGTAGCCATGTACAGGCTTGTTTGACAAATCTGTGGATGGATAAGAGTGAACTTGACAAATAAGTTTGATTGTATATAGAGTCCTTTAAGAGTCTGAAAGCTAGGGAGACCTGCATGTATATATAACTGTTTCTTTCTGTTAGAGATTTGATTAACCATATGAAGAATGCACTGAGGTTTCCACACATTTACAGGGTTGAACCATCTGTTAAGGGTAGCACCCACAAGAATGAACAATTATTTCTGCACTGAATCATAAACTGATGGAAAAAAATTTTTTAGCACCAAATAGGAGTTATATGACATAAACAAAAGTTGGTAGCCTTGTTTCTACATCTGAAAGATGATGTCTATTCAAATTTCACACCAGTCGCATAAGAGTCGTGCTAGTAGCACCACTATGAGGATGCAAATTCAGTTTGCTTTAAATATGTGCTGTAATGGTCATCAGCGTTAGTTACCTTTGAGATCGGACATGGTGAGTTGACAGTAATCAAGAATGCCTTAATGGCAACAAAGACACCTCACAGAGTTTGAATGAGATAATGTAACAAGCCTAAAGCTGGCTGTTCTCTCTGTGATATGGCAGAATGTCTTGGCAGGAATGTAGCCACTGTACACAACTGCTGACAATGGTGGTGACGAGAATATATTGTCACAAGAAGACTGGCCCCGGACAGCCACATGGCACTGCTAAAAGGGAAGACCATCGTGTTCAGTGTATGGCTCTGGCACATTGTACTACATCTGCAGCAACAATGTGACACAACAAATCTCTGAGGCAGATGCCCTGTAGTATGCCTTCCACTGCCCCCAAACCACCACCATTTAAGACTTCAGTGGTGTCACGTGAGAGCTCATCAGAGGGCAGGGTAGACGTCTGTGGTGTTTTCTGATGAAAGCTGGTTCTGCCTCAGTGCCAGTGATGGCCATGTGTTGGTTAGGAGGAGGCCAGATGAGGGCCTGCAACCAACCTGCTTGTGTGCTAGACACCTCAGACCTACACTTGAAGTTATGGTCCCGAATGCGATTACGTATGACAATAGGAGCACTCTCACGGTTATCCCAAGCACACTGACTACAAACCTGTGCGTCAATCTGGTGCAACCTGTTGTGCTGCCATTCATGAATAGCACTCCACGATATGTTTTCCAACAGGATAATACTCACTCACATACCGCTGTTGTACCCAACAAGCTCTACAGTGTTGACATTTTGCCTCGGCCTACTCGATCACTAGATCCATCTCCAATCGAGCATGTATGGGACATCATCAGATGACAACTCCAGCATCATCCACAAACAGCATTAACCATCCCTTTATTGACTGACCAAGTGCAACAGGCACGGAACTCCATCCCACAAACTGACATCGGGCATGTGTACAACACAATGCATGCATGTTTGCATGCTTGGATTCAACATTCCATTTATTAATGTACCAGCGCTTCACAGTTGCAATGGCTTCTGTCGAACTTACACTAACCTGTGATCTTGCAATGTTAATCACTTAAACATGTTACCTAGACAAATGTATTATGCAAATTTTATGATGGGCATTTCATAAATTATGCACACTAAGTTTTTTACTTACACATTTATTTATTTTTTTATTTAATAAAATTGCATCCAAATAGCCATATACAGTTACTTTTCTTAACATTTTACATTTTTGCATAGATTTCACTCTTTTACTGCACAGTTCTATGTGATATCGTTCCAGGCTTTGTTACACAGTTCACACACACACACGTTGTGGTTGGGTCGTGATAAGTTTTGTTTTTGCAAATTAGATGATGAAAGCCGTGAATAGATAATATAGTTACGACATGTCGCAGTTCGAAGTTTGGTGCTGTCCACAAGTGGTTCGCCATTGCTTCAGTGCCATGGAATTCCGGCCATACTTTTTCTCGTTTATCCTCCATGATCTTCAGTTGATTTCTGGAAGCCCTGGTGTGTGGCATCATATATCAAAGTTTGATGTCTTCAATTAGGAATGGCAAAATTTTTGCGATGAATAATTTCATGGCTGTTTCTAGACTGATGTTTTCGATGTCCTGTATTGCTATTGTTGCTTGGGCTGCACGTTCTGTTCTATGTTTTGTGAAGCATTTGGCTGTTGGTTGCCATGTCACCCCTTGGTACTTAAGACTGCGTTTGATTGCAGAATGATGTTCGAAAAAGAGAGGTTGTCTGATATTG
The DNA here is from genome assembly GCF_023898315.1 of Schistocerca nitens. NCBI lineage: Eukaryota > Metazoa > Arthropoda > Insecta > Orthoptera > Acrididae > Schistocerca > Schistocerca nitens. Next base: position 693,590,762 of record NC_064617.1, read on the forward strand.
TGATTAAGTTGTATTTGAGGATTGACTTGATTATTCTTGCCCATATGCTATCTTCTCCCATTGTGTTTTCCAGTTTTCAGACTATGAACCTCTATCCAGTAGGTCAAAGGCTTTGGTAATGTCTATGAACACTGTGTAGAACATTTGTTTCTTTTGTAGCGCTTTGTTGATTATGTTTAGAAGAAGCCTGACTGCCGCAAGTGTTGATCTTCCAGATCTGAAGCCCATTTTTCGTTCTGGGAGGTGACTGTCCACACAGGCTTTGATTTTTTGTGTAGTTATCTTTGAAAACATCTTGAACTAAGTATTTTCCAGGGCTATGCCTCTGTACTTGTTTGTGTCCGTTGGGTCGTCTCTACCTTTCTAGAGAACTTTTATTATCGAGTGTCTCCACTGGGTCAGAATTCTTCCAAGTTCCAGGCATTTGTTGAATAGTTTGATCCATACGTGTTGGAGAGCCTCTTTTGCATGTTTTTTATGTTCTTTATATATAGTAACGGGTCCTGCTGCTTTCTTGTTCTTCAGCGTTTTTATTACTTCTTTATCATCATCTTCATTTAGAGGTTCCCATACATTGTCTTTTTCCTTTGTTTGATGTTGTTTCTCTTTCTTTGGGGATGTTTTGATTCCTTTTTTGTTCAGTATTGAAGTGGTCTTCCCATTCCTTCATGTCTATATTTGGTGTATGAGCCATTCTTCTTGGTCTTGCTGCTATGTATGGGTCTTTCTCTGTTTCATCCGCTTCTCTTTTTGCTTCTCTTTCTGTGTGTTCTTTTTTCTTTTCTTCTATTAGTTTTTTGTAGATTCTCCTCTCTTCTGCATATAGTTTGCACGTTTCCTCGCCGTGCTGGTTTCTTAATCTGTGGAGCGTTCTTAGAACAGTGTTCCTTTTGCTGTAGCATTCAGCATCGAACCATCTTTTTGCCGTCCTTGTTTTTGGGTTTGTTTGTATCACTGAATTTTTTAGGAGGTCTTCTATTTTGTCTGTTGCTTTTTCAAGGTCTCCTTCCTCTATTAAAGTTTCTATTTGTGTTATTTGATCTTGCTGGTTTGTTAATTTTTCTTTATCTGCTTTTCTTTGCGTGATTTGGCGGGTCTTTCTTGCTGGTGGTGATGTGACGTTAATTATATTTATCTTCACTGGAATGTGCTTTCGTATAAGAGTCATGCCATATTGGTTGAATACTTCCTTTTATTTCTCCTCTTGTTAATGCGATATCAACGGTACTTTTCCCATTGTGAAATATATATGTAGGGTGAAACCATCCTCTTCTAGGGTTTCAGCGACTAGTCTTGTTTTATAGTTCTCCTTGTCTATTCTGCAGTTGAGATCGCCTGCAATAATGGTGGGTTTGCTGTTGCATTGTTTGATGAGTGTGACTATTTCGTCAATTATTTCTACAGCATTTATGTGCAGTTTAAAATAGACTGCAATTATATTTATGTTTGCTGCTTCTACTAGCATACTATTTTCTTGTTTTATGATTTTTTTGGTGGGGGTCATCCAGGGTTTCAGGAGGATAGATATTCTTCCCATGGGTCGTCCTCTTTCTCCCTTCTTTGCCATTAGGTGAATATTGTAGAAATCTTTATGTTGCCAGTTGTCTATCAGGAAGGTTTCTGACAGAATTGCAAGATCCGAGCTTTGCAGAATGTCTGTTGGTGTTAGGTTAAGAGCACTTTTTATTCCCTCTGTATTCCACAAGACTGCTTTTATTTCTTGTTGTTCTGGTTTTCTTCTTAGTTTAGTTGAGCTCTGCTCCCTCTTCCATTGATCATCTTGGGAAACGAAATCGACGCACTTTTATGTTTTCAGTCCAGAAATCTGGTTCTTGTGTGATTTGTAGATCTTCAAACAGACTGCCTATTTGAAAACTTTTTTGTCACAGTGTGCGCAGTTCTTCACATTCAAGTTGTCTCAGTATTTCGTTCTTGTTGAGGTATTTCACTACTGTATCAGTTGTGATGGTTCTATTTAAGTTAGGAATATATAACCACACTGTTGTTTCTGCTGCTTGCATTTCTTCATCTTTTTTTTGTACCCATTATGGTTTTATTTTTACTCTGGTTTCTTCTGTACCAGCTCCTCCCTACCACAGTACTCCAAGTTGGTTCCTCTAGTTCATTAACCTGATTTCGGGTTTTATTATGTTCATGTGCATTGATTTGGACTTGTGGCTGATTTTGTTGCTGGAGCAGAGGATTTCTGTATATTGTCGTTCCCCTTGGTTTAACTTTGTTGTTGTACTTAGTTTGTATGTTGTTTTGCATCAGTTTTGGTTTTCTCTGGTTCTAGGTGACTTTCCTTTTCTAGAGTTTTCTTTATTTGCTCCTGTATTAATAACCCTAGTTGGTTTTTTAGGAAATCAGTTATCTCCTCCATTTTATGCCTCAGTTCTCCCATTTCCGTGTTATTTTCATCTTTTTTTGCTTTTTCGAGAGAGCTACCCACTCCAATATCTCCACTGAAGTTCTTCTCAGATCCTGTAGGTGTCTCTTCCGTCTGCCTCTGTTCGCTATGTGCTGTTTCCTGCGTTTCTCCAATAGATGTCGCTAGTTGTCCAGCAGTGCAGCTGTCTTCTTCCTCACTCATCTCCTCTTGTTGGAGGTTCCTAACCTCTCTCGTAGGACTCCTATTCTCCTCCTCCTTTGTTTTGTTTTTCAAAGATTCTAAGCATTTTCTTATGTCACTCACCGACTCTAGTAATTCAATTCTTAATTTTCTTCTTCATATATCCTCCTCCTTTTGCCACTTTTCTGATCTTCATAAGAGTGTTCTCAATACGTTGCACTGAACTGTCCACCATCTTTATTTATGTTTCAATATCTCTCTACTTTAATATAGTCTCCCTCCTTCTCTATGACTGAATCTCAACGTCTCAGAAGTTCTACTATTCCAAGGCACCACTCCTGTTCAACTGTTGAATGACTCGGGTATCGGTAGTAGAAAGCTCTTCCAGAGAAAGATAACAACGTCCATGCATAGGTTTTTTCAACTTCGGAAACAAGTCGAAACCTGGTGGACTCACATCTGGATTTTAGCGAGGATACAGCAACACTTCCCATTTGTGTATCACTCAGTTTTTGGGCTACAACATTGCTGGTATGTGGGCGAGCATTGTGTGGAGAATGAGTGGCTCAGCCTCACACAACTGATATCAGTTTTGTGCATTTTTCTGCACAGGTTTAGCATGATGTTTAATACAATGTTGTGATACTTGTTCCACATGGGACTACTTGTCATGATTATTCCTCGGTGATCATAAGCAAAAATTTGATTGAGAGTGAAATCTTTGTTTGGGCAAGGTTGCAATGTCCAGACATATCTGTTTCTCTTCAGCAGTCAAACAGTTGGAACCGATCTCGCAGAAATTTTCTCTTCATCAAATCATTTATAAGAATATGGAATACTGATGTTGAGAGAATTCCCCTTGGCTTCAGAGAGTTCAACACAAGTCGCACTGCTATCTTCTTCAACAGCATCTGCCACACGTTTTATACTTCATTCATCTGTTGTCGTTTTTGGTCTTCTGGGTCTTGGATTATCGTCTATGCTTATACAACCACCATGAAAACAATTCACCCAATGTGAAACTGTACTTTGTTCTGTGGTCAACCCACAACAAACTTTACTTAATGCACTGTGGATTTCTATTGGGTTTTTGCTGTGTAAAGTTTTGATCATCATGTATGACAGCACCCGAGACCCCCCACAGGCTCCATTTCTATCTCTCACCAATTTTATGTTAGATTACACCGCAAAAAACAAAAACGTGCTGCTTCCTCAAGCTCCTAACTCAAACAATCCAACAGTAATATCAACGTGTACATTATTTATAAAATATCCCTTGTATTATTTATGAAATGTTCCTTGTATTACTCTACATTAATTATCTTTTGGTGCTGCAATGTTTTTCTGTCAGTGTATATGTAAATGACATTCCATTTAAGGCACATCCAGCATAACAATTTCTTCTAGCAGATGACATGTATTATTAGTCTCAAAATCACATCATGCAAAAGAAGTGAAACTGCTTGCATTAGTAAGGAATTACTTGTAATGAGGCATTAGTGGACGACTGTTTTTTTTATGGTGACCTGCATCACAACGCAGTAAAAAAAAATGTCAACTCAGTGGCAGTTGACAAGCGGTTTGCAACAGAGTAGTTCTTGCACTATGCCATAAGGTAAGAACAGCTGAGTTACTGTGCAGCTTTACAGCAAAACATAATGCAGAAATGTCTTGAGCAGGGGAAGGAACAAATGGTGGTGAGTGCAGACTCAAGTGGGTTCTACTCTGACAACAATCCATTTGGTAAGTATAAAGAATTTGTATTGAGAGTCTAGTTTTTCTCTCTCTCTCTCTCTCTCTCTGTGTTTGGTCAGATCTTGTACACAAAAACTGCTGGGTGCATAAAATTACCAGAGGGAAAGCATATGGCTGTAACAAATTGGTCACCCACTCCCATGGAGTTGATCGACTTTGATCAAAATTAAATTGTGCTCTTACTCTGTGACAACATAAAATCACAGTCATGCACTAATATGGCATGATAAATACACACAAGTAATAACTTTTCACCTGTGTCAAGCTAGCAAGTGCAAAACAATAGAGATCCTCTTCTCTTCATTTTAGAAACATAGTACACCTAGATGCCTGCACTGAAATAACACAACGTTTTGACGAGTGTCACTCTGATCATCTTCTGGTGAGGAAACAGGAGAATTTCAATGCAACCACCTGGATGGAAGCATGAGAAGATTTCATCTGCAGTATGCATTCATTTACGTACTTCAAAAGTTACAACACTGAACATTCATAAATTTTGTGATGTGACCTTTTAACATCAGAAATCATGTCATTGTCATGTCGGTACTGCAGCATGGCTACAAGCGAGGGGAAACTACAGTCATTATTTTGCCTACAGCTATACCAAATAGTTTAATAGTGATAGTATTTTGGATGTAAAAAAGTCTGTCACTCAAATGTGCAGACACGCATTTGTCAGAAAAATTAACACCCCCCCACCCTCTCTTTCACATTCTCCCCTCCCACACCACTTTGCCCCATTCCCTCAAAATTAATAAACAATATGAATTTCATTTAAATTATACTTTTTTCTTAACTGTCTCTTTTTCTCTCATACAAATGTAGTCAAAACCAAACTCTTATTCATTCACACACACACACCATTGAGAGGCTATAAGTGAGGTATTAGCATCTAGAGAGACACATGATTCAGTAACTAAATTCAGCAGAATATTGGTTTCTCAAGACACATTTGTGGTCCCTGGAGATAGGACATATTACAGTTTTGGGTGCAGTGGGTATAGTCAGACTATAAAAATGTTATTGTGTTTGTAAGTGGAGGTTCAACAGCACTTTCCAATTTTTGAAGGTGACTGCTGTTATTTAGAGCAGAGGCACGAGATTTTACACGGGCAGCTTCTGGTAGTGATAGTTGGTCAGTAAGTGTGTAGTTCGAAGTAGTGTGTGACAATACTTATAAGAAATTGACATTCTTAGTACAAGGCGACCTTATTGTGTCAATAACTATGGCTCAGAGGCTTGTTAAAAAGAAAAGTAACTGTATCATTTCTGTGAGAGCTGATTTATTTCATTTTTTGTGATTACTGGGTTTTCATATTATGAACACTGGCCCCGAGAAGTTTTCTTTGAGGAGATTTTTGATGAGGTTGTAGTTTCTATTTGGGAGGTAAGAGGAGTGTAGCAGGAATATATGTTTTCAATTCTGTGGTAGGAAATAGGAATCACCAGAACGTTATCATATTGTTACAGAGCTGATATTAGTATGCAGGTGTGACAATTTTTTTATCCTGGTCTCACAGATCAAGATAGGGCTGGTGACCCTTGTCTAAACTAGTTTGTTAGAAGCCAAGAGTTGGTAGTTGATCCAGGTCTGACAATAAATTTTTCCCATAAAATCATAATTACATGATGTAGTGTGACTGCACCCCTAACCACTCCAGGACTACGCTGACGTTCGCCATCACAAGCACTAGCAGCAGAAGTAACAATACATTTGTTATGTGTGTTAGGGGATTGTTCAGCATTTGGGGACAAATAAACATATGAAAACTAAAAGATGCAGTTAACTGGCTTTGGTGTCTAAATGTTTAATGTGTTCCATTGTCATATTTTCTCAAACTGTTGCATTAGAATTTTTTGACTTCTTAATTACTTCCAACTGAGGGTCACTAGTCTCATTATCTGTTTGTCATTCCCTTATGTTATATTTATATACCCCCAATTTTTCAGTTAAACAAGAGCTGATTAATAGTTGTATTGGAGGACACGTTAGTGTTCCCAGAATCTATTGCAAAGGTTTTATTGTACCTTTATGATAGCCTCTGTGATTTTTAATTGATTTTGGGAAAACTGAATGTTTCTGAGATGAAATCAAATGAATTTTTTTCATATACTATTAGACTTTTGACTAAATCTCTCCATTGGAAGCTCTACTTGAAATAGAGAGTAATATTCACGTAACATGTCATATTATGTCCAGGTATATGATTTAAGCTCCATCCACATGTTGGGGTGATCATTTGAAACTATAGTTTCTTGGCTCCATGACTTAGGTCTCATTTTGTTACACGTGAAATTAAGTTCTCAACCTATTAACAAATTGTTCAATGCCACTCAGTAATTAATGAAATTGTGTAGTTGCAAAAATTTTTCAGGTTTTCTGGATGAAGCAGGAAATTGCTGGTGTTAACAAGTGTGTAATTTATGAATTTCATGTTTTCACCTTTAGATCTACAAGGTTCTGAATCAATGTTATGAAAAGACTTATGACACAGAGGTTTTCTTAAGATTTACCTGCCAATATTTAGCCTGTTTGTCTGAAGAAGAGAAGAAAGTCAAATGCAATTCACCTCTCCTACAGTGAGATTGGAATCAACAAGTAAAGCATTACCTCTTAGCTAGTGAGGCACTACTATGATATCTGCCCTGTCATAGACTTAATGAAAACTAAGATAGATAATGTCAGACTAAAAGTCAACATTAGGTGTACTTTCTGTAACGAATGACCTTCATGGGCCTTTAAGCACAAATCTGATTAAACTATGGCACACCTTAGATGAAAATCACTCACATTATTTAATGAAAATGACGAGAAAATATCAAGTGAATTTAGCAGGATAATTCTGTGCCAATCCAGAAATAACTTGAGAATCACAAAGTTGCCAAACATATTATATGATGTAGGCAATTATAATAGCCATAGGAAGTATATATTTCCACTGAAGATGTCTGCTTGGAAGTGAGGAGCACAGATCACACTTCAAACATGCGTCTGGGGAGTTGACCCAGGTCCGATATACCAAAAGAGAAAGCAAGTTACATGTACTCTCATTTCTGTAATTAGGTTTAGGAGCTAAAGCATAAATACTAATAATTCACATGTTCACCAACTGCATGATGAACATCAATAACTATCAGAGTTATTATCGTTTTTATTTTTTAAGCATACTGTGAACTGAAGAGCTCATTCACCAGGCACAATTCACTGTTTTCGGGCAATGGTGATGGTTATAATGCAAGCATTATGCATAGGTAACACATCTTTTGACTGTCGCAGACTGAAAGAAAGGTTTTTCTTAAGAAGGCTCTCACTGTCACTTGCTCCCAATCCTGAGGAATGCAAATAAGAACAAAACAGATCATCAAATGCAAAAGGCAAACATGCACGGAGAAATTCTGCAAGCTAAAAGCACTATGAAACCTCAGATCAATCATGTGAACCATGCAAAGAAATAATTGACAATGACCAAAAAAATGTGATGCAAAAGCATAAAGAAATGAAAACAGAATGTAAAATGGAACATAATATGCTGATAGTAAAGACTTTAACATGTAAAAATGTCATTCAGTCTATAATTAACAGAAGAATGAAAAGTAACTTCTACTGATATTGATAGCTTATGCTTTGTCCATAAAAGAAAAAAACCTTCTGATGAATAAATGAATAAATTTAATATTTTAATTGGGAAGCACAGACTCCAATATTCACTGTTGATGAGTTACTTCTTGTTCAAGATCTTCACCACAGCTTCCATATAAAGAAAGAAACTAGTAAATTTTTTTTCCAAAGTATTGTGGGCCCTACAGGACTGTGAGTATACCCAAAAGCGGTATACCTTGTCGACCCCACCACAGGCCAAGATAAAGGTCCCTATAATACTGATATGATAACATGATTTAAGTGCTCTAGAGAACCTGCATTCTAAGGGAGTTCGGCAGGGCAATGTCCGTCAAGCCCCAAGTTAACTGTTTATTTGTTCTTTCATTTTCTGTAGAACAGTTTCTTCACTCTTTTTCTATTCTATAATCTTTTGATAGATATTATCTCTAACTACCTTATCCTACAATTAAAACAACGAAAATAATCAATTATTGGCAGTATAATGTAAATGGATAGATAAAAAATCTACTCAGCAAGCGGCGCAGGAGAAGAACACACACACAAAAAGTCTAACTTTTACAAGCTTTCAGAACTAGGGGCTCTTTCTTCTACCAAAAGACTTTAAGGGGAAGGAAGAGGGGTGAAGGAAAAGGACTGGAGAGGTTTAGGGAAAGGGGTACAGTTCAGAAAAGTCATCCAGAACCCTAGGTCGGGAGAAACTTACCAGACAGGATGAGAAGGAAAGACTTTCCTTTTCACCCTGTCCGATAAGTTTCTGCTGACCCAGGGATCTGGGTGACTTTTCTGAACTGTACCCCTTTCCCTAAACCTCTCCAGTCCTTTTCCTTCACCCCTCTTCCTTCCCCTTCAACGCTTTTGCCAGAAGAAAGAGGCACGGCTACGAAAGAAACAGCTACTGGCTCTGAAAGCTTGTAAAAGTTAAACCTTTTTATGTGTGTGTTGTTCTGCCGCCGCTTGGTGAGTTCATAAAATGATACCTCGTATGCATATGAACATTTATACTGGTTAAAACTTGAGAGTAATTTCAAATCTATATTTTATATATTTTGTATCAACGCATTTTTGTTTTTGTACTTATGGGTAATAAGTAAGGTACACTGTGAAGGTATGTCAGCTAATGTGAAACATATGAGAAGTGTGCTAAGCACCTCAACTGTTACCAGTCAGCTGTTGAGTTAATTAACATTACAGAATATTGCTGACAGTGTGTCGCTAACACATTGGATACAAGCAGAAAAAAAGTGGCAATATGGACATGTGAATAAATGTCTATGATGGATTTCTTTTTAAGGTTTTTATACGGGGAATTTTTGTTAACATTTGCTAATAAAATCTAATAAACAATGGTTGGGTTTATGAAGATTCTGTGGGGGACGTATAAGTGTAAAGTTATTATACTAGAGAATCATTAATAAAAACATTAAAGTAGTATTATAAGTTAGACATTAGACAGATGGACACAAGATACTGACAATTAATGATACGCCCCCCCCCCCCCAACCGTGTGGTGTTCATTCTTTATTCTTTCTCTACACACTTACAACACGGACTTGTTGGGGGTCACTTTTTGGGATCTGTGGTGGTGAAAATATGATAAGTCCGTTCTGTAGGGAATGGTGGCCAACTTCCCACTCTGTGTCACAATGAAGAATTTTAGCAGAAGAGATTTCCTTGGTTGGGGATGGTACAGAACGCAATCTTTCATTCTTTTCCTTTCTTACTTCTCCAATAGGAGGACCAACTCTGTCTTTCCCACTATTTCATATTCACAATTTTCTATTGTTGAAACCCTTCCTTCTTACAGATTATTTTAGTGCCACCTGTCTTCACAGAGTAGCCAAGGAAAATGACACACATGGGAACCTTAGACAAAATTTTATGACTGATAATTAGTGTTGCATGTTAGTTGCATCAAATGTTGTGGGGGAAAGGGTGCATGCAGCAAATAAACAGGAAAGGTGACGGATGAACATGTGCACATCGCACATCACTTATTGCAACAATGGAGAGCCGGAAGAATTGCAACAGAATCCTCAGGGTGTAAAGGGAGTGTTCTGATGTGGAAATAAAGCCACAAACAGGGAAGACTGAACGAAATTTATTGGAGGATAAGGTTAAAAGAGGATTAAGAAACTTGAAAGTTGATGGGTAATCAAGTAAATACATTACATTGTCGGTAATTATATTTTCTAATACAAATATTATAAAGAGGAGGAGACACACATACCACTTAGTATTCATCCCAATAAGTATGTATAACATGTTAGTGTAAAAATAGGGAAAAGATGAAGAAGTTTAAATACAGTGACCGTTCAAATACAGTGACCACAGACCGAGATAAGCAGGTGGAAACAAGTTATTGGCGGAAGGTATCACATAAGGAGAAACATATGACAAGGACAAACAGTTCATGATTAAGGTAAAATTGAGAATTATAGAAGCATTTCCATACTAGAGTAACGTGATATTGACTTGGTTGACTAAACTTAATGAATTTGAGTACATTTCCACTGCGGTTTCAGGAAGCAAGTATCTGGAGTTAGGGATACTTAAAAGGGTTGTTGAGTCCATTTGAGGAAGTGATTCTTTGAGTAAATGAATCAATTAAATGAAATGATTTAAAACTACAAATGTTGTTGTTGTGGTCTTCAGTACAGATACTTGTTTGATGCAGCTCTCCATACTACCCTATCCTGTGCAAGCTTCATCATCTCCAAGTACCTACTACAACCTAATTCCTTCTGAATCTGCTTAGTGTATTCACCTCTTGGTCTCCCTCTGCAATTTTTACCCTCTATGCTGCCCTCCAATATTAAATGGGTTCCCTTCTTCTAGTCAAGTGTGCAACAAATTCCTCTTCTCCCCAGTTCTATTCAGTACCTCCCCATTAGTTACGTGATCTACCCATCTAATCTTCAGCATTCTTCTGTAGCACCACATTTCGAAACCGTCTATTCTCTTCTTGTCCAAACAATTTATCGTCCATGTTTCACTTTCATACATGGCTACACTCCATACAAATACTTTCAGAAAAGACTTCCTGACACTTAAATCTATACTCGATGTTTACAAATTTCTCTTCTTCAGAAATGCTTTCCTTGCCATTGCCAGTCTACATATTATATCCTCTCTACTTCGACCATCATCAGTTATTTTGCTCCCCAAATGGCAAAACTCATCTACTACTTTAAGTGTCTCATTTCCTAATCTAATTCCCTCAGCATCACCTGATTTGATTCCACTACATTCCATTATCCTCGTTTTGCTTTTGTTTATGTTAATCTTACACCACCCCTTCAAGACACTGTCCATTCCATTCAACTGCTCTTCGAGGTCCTTTGCTGTCTCTGACAGAATTACAATGTCATCGGCGAACCTCAAAGTTTTTATTTCTTCTCCATGGATTTCAACTCCTATTCCAAAATATTCTTTTGTTTCCTTTACTGCTTGCTCAATATACAGATTGAATAACATCAGGGATAGGCTAAAACCCTGTCTCACTCTCTTCTCAACCACTGCTTCCCTTTTGTGCCCCTCGAGTCTTATAATTGCCATCTGGTTTCTGTACAAAAGTAAATAGCCTTTCGTTCCCTGTATTTTACCCCTGCCAACTTTAGATTTTGAAAGAGAGTATTCTAGTCGAATTGTCAAAAGCTTTCTCTGAGTCTACAAACGCTAGAAATGTAGATTTGCTTTTCCTTAATTTATCTTCTATGATAAGTCATAGGGTCAGTTATTGCCACACATGTTCCAGCATTTCTACAGAATTCCAAATGATCTTCCCAAAGTAAGCTTCTACCAGTTTTTCCATTAGTTTGTAAAGAATTCGTTTTAGGATTTTGCAGCTGTGACTTATTAAACTGATAGCCAGGTAATTTTTGCACCTGTCAATACCTGCTTTCTTTGGGATCGGAATTATTATCTTCTTCTTGAAGTCTGAGGATATTTTGCCTGTCTCATACATCTTGATCACCAGATGGTAGAGTTTTGTCAGGGCTGGCTCTCCCAAGGCTATCAGTAGTTCCAATGGAATGTTGTCTACTCCGGGAGCCTTGTTTCGACTCAGGTCTTTCAGTGCTCTGTCAAACTCTTCACGCAGTATCATATCTCCCATTTCATCTTCATCTACATCCTCTTCCATTTCCATAATATTGTCCTCAAGTACATCGCCCTTGTATAGACCCTCTATATACTCCTTCCACCTTTCTGCTTTCCCTTCTTTGCTTAGAACTGCGTTTCCATCTGAGCTCTTGATGTTCATACAAGTGGTTCTCTTATCTCCAAAGGTCTCTTTAATTTTCCTGTAGGCCGTATCTATCTTACCCCTAGTGAGATAAGCTTCTACATCCTTACATTTGTCTTCTAGCCATCCCTGCTTAGCCATTTTGCACTTCCTGACGATCTCATTTTTGAGACGTTTGTATTCCTTTTTGCCTGCTTCATTTACTGCATTTTTATATTTTTTCCTTTCATCAATTAAATTCAATATTTCTTCAGTTACCCAAGGATTTCTACTAGCCCTCGTCTTTTTAGCTACTTGATTCTCTGCTGCCTTCACTATTTCATCTCTCAAAGATACCCATTCTTCTCCTACTGTATTTCTTTCCCCAGTTCTTGTCAATCATTACCTAATGCTCTCTCTGAAACTCTCTACAACATCTGGTTCTTTCAGCTTATCCAGGCTCCTATATAATCTATCTGAAACCTTCCAGTGTCTCCAGGCCTCTTCCATTTATACAACCTTCTTTCATGATTCTTCAACCAAGTGTTAGCTATCATTAAGTTACGCTCTGTGAAAAATTCTACCAGGCGGCTTCCTCTTTCATTCCTAACCCCCATTCCATATTCACCTACTACTCTTCCTTCTCTTCCTTTTCCTACTATCAAATTCCAGTCCCCCATAACTATTAAATTTTCGTCTCCCCACACTATATGAATGATTTCTTTTATCTCATCAAACATTTTTTCAATCTCTTCATCATCTGTGTAGCTACACTATGTGATCAAAAGTATCCGGACTACCCCAAAAACATACGTTTTTCATACTAGGTGCATTTTGCTGCCACCTACTGCCAGTTAATCCATATCAGCGACATCACTAGTCATTACACATCATGAGACAGCAGAATGGGGCACTCTGCAGAACTCACGGACTTCAAACGTGGTCAGGTGGTTGGGTGTCACTTGTGTCATATGTCTGTACAAGAGATTTCCACACTCCTGAACATCCCTAGGTCTGCTGTTTCCAAAGTGATAGTGAAGTGGAAATGTGAATGGACACCTACGGCACAAAAGTGTACAAACCAATCTCGTCTGTTGACTGACAGAGACCACCGACAGTTGAAGAGGGTCGTAATGTGTAATAGGCAGACATCTATCCAGACCATCACACAGGAATTCTAAACTCCATCAGGATCCACTGCAAGTACTATGACAGATAGGTGGGAGGTGACAAAGCTTGTATTTCATGGTCGAGCGGTTGCTCATAAGCCACACATCATGCCGGTAAATGCCAAACGATGCCTTACTTGGTGTAAGAAGCATAAACATTGGATGATTGAACAGCGGAGAAACATTGTGTGGCGAATCACGGTACACAACGTGGCGATCCAATTGCAGGGTGTGGCTATGATGAATACCCAGTGAATGTCATCTGCCAGCATGTGTAGGGCCAACAATAAAATTCGGAGGCGGTGGTGTTATGGTGTGGTCGTGTTTTTCACAGAGGGGGCTTGCACGCTTTGTTGTTTTGCATGGCACTATCAGAGAACAGACCTACATTGATGTTTTAAGCACCTTCTTGCTTCCCAATGTTGAAAAGCAATTCGGGGATGACGACTGCACCTTCCAACACGATCCAGCACCAGTTCATAATGCACGGCCTGTGGTGCAGTGGTTGCATGACAATAACATCCCTGTAATGGGCTGGCCTGCACAGAGTCCTGACCTGAATCCTATAGAACATCTTTGGGTTGGTCTCACTGACCAACATCGATACCTCTCCTCAGTGCAGCACTCCGTGAAAAATGGGCTGCCATTCCCCAAGAAACCTTCCTGGACCTGATTAAACGTATGCCTGCGAGAGTGGAAGCTGTCATAAGGCATTACCAATGGAGGGTGCATGAACTTTTAAGTTATTTTCAGCCAGGTGTCTGGATACTTTTGATCACATAGTGTAGATGGCATATGAACTTGTACTACTGTGGTAGGCGTGGGCTTCATGTCTATCTTGGCTACAATAATGCATTCACTATGCTGTTCGTAGTAGCTTACCTGTGCTCCTATTTTTTTTATTCATTATTAAACCCACTCCTGCAGTACCACTATTTGATTTTGTATTTATAACCCTGTATTCACCTGACCAAAAGTCTTGTTCCTCCTGCCACCAAACTTCACTAATTCCCACTATATCTAACTTTAACCTATCCATTTCCCTTTTTAAATTATCTACCATACCTGCCCGATTAAGGGATCTGACATTCCACACTCCGATCCGTAGAACGCCAGTTTTGTTTCTCCTGATAACGATGTCCTCCTGAGCAGTCCCTACCTGGAGATCTGAATTGGGGACTATTTTAGCTCTGGAATATTTTACCCAAGAGGATACCATCACCACTTAACCATACAGTAAAGCTGCATGACCTCAGGACAAATTACAGCTCTGGTTTCCTATTGCTTTCAGCCATTTGCAGTACCAGCACAGCAAGGCCATTTTCGTTAATGTTACAAGGCCAGATCAGTCAATCATCCAGACCGTTGCCCCTGCAATTACTGATAAGGCTGCTACCCCTCTTCAGGAACCACGTGTTTGTCTGGCCTTTCAACAGATACCCCTTCACTGTGGCCACACCTACGGTACTGCTATCTGTATCACTGAGGTACGCAAGCCTCCCCACCAACGGCAAGGTCAATGGTTCGAACACATTAAACATTTAGGCACCAGAGCAAGTTAACTGCATCTTTTGGTTTTCATATGTTTATTTGTCCCTAAATGATAAACAGTCCCCTAACGCATGTCATAGATGTATTCTTGCTTTTGCTACTAGTGCTTGTGGAGGCAAATATCAACATAGTCCTGGAGTGATAAGGAGTGCAGTCTCACTGTACGAAGCAATTACGACTTTATGGGAAAAATTTATCATCAGGTCTGGATCAACCTCCAAATCTTGCCTATTAACAAAATAGTTTATACAGGGGTCACCAGCCCTGTCTTGATCCGTGAGATGAGGATAAAAAAAATTTTCACCGCCTACACACTAGTATCAACTCCGTAATAATATGATTACATTCTGTTAATTCCTATTTATTATCAGAGGACCAGACACGTATATAGCTACAACTCCTCTTAACTCTCGAACAGAAAACTACAACCTCATAAAAAATCTCTGCAAAGAAAAATATTCATGACCAATGTTCATTAAAAAAAAAAAATCCAACAGGCATGAAAAATCAAACACACCAGCTCTCATGAAAAAGATACAGTTATTTTTTTTTTTAACAAGCCTCTGAGCCATAGTTATTTGCACTATAAGGTTGCCTTCTATTAATAATGTCAATTTCTTCTAAGTCTCCTCACAGTCTACTTCGAACTACAAAGTAACTGATCAACCAATACTACCAGAAGCTGTCTCTGTAAAGTCTCATGCCTTTGCACTACATAACAACAATCACCTTCAAAAGTGGGAAACTGCTGCTGACCTCCCGCACCTGTGCACTGAAACATGGCTTAAGTGTTTTTATAGTCTGGCTGTACCCAAACTGTAGCGTGTCCTACCTCTGGGGATCACAAATATGTCTTGGGAAACTGATATGCTGCCAAAATTTACCAATGTATGATGTGTCTCTCTAGACACTAAGAGCTCTCTCTCACCCTCAAGATTAAAATAAAAAGTATAATTTAAACATAAACCACTTGATATTGTTAAATTAATTTTGAGAGGCTGGAGTAAAAAGGTGTGGGAGGGAGGGGGCAGGGGGGGGGAGAGGGAGGGAGGGAGGGAGGGAGGGAGGGAGAGAGAGAGAGAGAGAGAGAGAGAGAGAGACCTGGGGGGGGGGGGGGTTAAGACACTACGTATTTCACTATTTTCTGACAAAGAAAAATATGTGAAGCCCAGTGCAGCATGTACACGTTACTTCCACACTCAAATGGAGAGTCTGCATAAACATTCTTCCAAATTTCATGGTCATTTTCTTTATAGTGAATCTGCTCATTGTATCACCACTCCGCTTCCCAAACACTGCAAGGAAACTGACACGTGGGCATATTCTCTCTGACCACACAAGTCATTATGTCCGTGGCAGGTAATATTTGGCATTAAACTGCATGCAAAAATGTGCACAGTTATATTTTCAGTTTGCAGAAGTCAAAGACATGCAATTTTGGAATAAACAAGTAGGTATAATAGGATTTTCATTTTTAGTTATTTTCAATTAAACAAATGATTCTCAATGGTAGATAGCGAGCAGTTACAAACATATTCTTGAAAGTTTTATAGCTTCCATACCGCCTACTTGTTGGCAGCCAGTTGATGCCACTGCTTTTCAAACATTCAGTCAGCTCCGTAATCTGTCTCATAGCCAGTGGGCATTCTTTAGTGCCCTCTTCCAGCCAGTCAAGTAAGCAGTCCTTACAGATTGGTCATAGACAGGTATAGAGTGAGTGTCAGATATCTTATGTTTCCTGAATCAACAACTCACTTTCTCCGTTTTATGCCACGCCGTGGACACTTTTTTCTGCTGTTATTGCCAAATGGTCCTAATCTGATTCCATTTTGTCTATAGCTGCCTAATTTTTTTTTTGCTGCAGGATGCACATACAGACACATGAAATGTACCATCACCAAAACACAAGGAGGAAATGTGACCTGAAAAATCTGTCCCTGGTGCAAAAAGGTGTGAAATACAGAAGCACAAAAATCTTCAATGCACTTCCAAGTAATATAAAGTGACTACAAGATAAAAAAGTAAGCTAAAAGAGTTCTTGCTTGAAAAAAGTTTCTATTCTCTAGAAGAATTCTATAGCAAAGCTAGCTAATTTTATTTCCCAGATACTATTATATATTCCTGCCTCAATATATCTTGCTGTGTTAATCAGATTAATTGGTGATCTGTAAAAAATTGTTTGGACAAAATCAGAATGTTGTATCTGGAACTCTGCTTGTGAGTGTAATTTTATCTTACCAATTGTGTTTCCAACTTGTATTATTAATCTTTGTTTATTGTCCTTATGGAAACTAATGTAATAATGAACTAAATGTTTTTGAGTCGTTCCACATCCATTCGTTAATACGCAGAACTGGATCTACGGAATATGTATTGTAATAAATAAATAAACTTTAGAGTGACCCCTAGATTGAAATTGGCCAACAGTGGAGAATGAAGCATTGGATCCAGATAATATATAGCCTCAAAAAAACCATGGCTTCTTTTTCAAGGATCATCCACAATAATGACTATTTAATTACACAAAGTGAAAAACATGATATTTATTGGAAAAAAATAACAGTTCTGTTAAATACTTGAAGTTTTATTCACTTCTCTACATAATAATTTGATGTACTTTGTCCAGAATTCTCATATTCTACTCTTTCGCCACCATTATCTGAAACAAGTCAATCATGTAAATTAAACAAAAGTCTGCTCACAAACTTCTGTTGCACAGCTCTCTCCTTTTTCTCTGCTCAGGGTCAACCAGCTTTCATAGTAGCTAAGCTCACAACACTGTGAGTGAAGGTTGTAAGAAGCTGCCCTCATGCAGTTACTGTGTGTGGTCAAAATCAACTGTGAGGTAAGGAGTTGTGGTGAAACAAGTACAATATCATTTGAGAGGTACAGAGGCGAGCGAGTTCACGAGTTCACTGCTACTAGCGCTATGTCATCATAATGTGCCATAATCTAAGAATGATATAAAAATTGATATGACTTTTTGAAGCTTTGTCTATATGTGCTTCAGTATATTAATGTTAAAACTGCTAAATCTCAGATTCATCAAATGAATACATTTCACTACATGCACTGTTTTAAGAAAAAAAAGCACTAAATAATGAAGCTAGAAAGCCAAAAACTGTTCAGGATGTGCAAATGTACGTCACAATCAATAGCTACAAGTCTCAACTTGACTGGAGCAATATTTTGGTCAAAATTTGCATTTTTGCGAAAAATTAAAGAAAGTAAATATTAGACAGAGAAAGATGAAAATTCGAATGTAGCATCAGTTTCATATATTAACATTAACTATGTGACTCCATTCGATACCTCTAATAGTTTTCAAGTAATTTACTAAAAACGAATGCCTTTATTTATAATAGATTAAGTCTCATTTGTATTAATGATAAAAAGTTCTAATTGCAGCATTTGATTACATCCATTAAATTATACATCTGTTTCAAGTTTCAAGACTTTAATGTAAATAACTATCAATACAAGAACTTTTAAAAAAGTTCTTTAGAGGTCATGCCCTACTGTCAGTTCTGTTCTAACAATTTTAGTGGACAAAGTTTAAATGCAGTTGAACTAAAACTTTATCAGTAACTAAAGCCAACTTAATTCCACTCATATAAAAATTACAAAGATTTTAAATTGTTTCAAAACAAAGTTATTAAATAATAAGTGTTCGAGAAAATGGCCATGTAAATGCTGCAGACTGTGCGTAGTGCAGTTGACATCAGATGTTCCGTTCGGCTGTGCGCTGTGCCCATATATAAATATGACCAGAGAGGCAGGAATGAGACACTTCACACTGAGCTGTCACTCTGTCTGCATCAGAAAAAAGCTGGCATATGCTGTGTTTTGGATGATGTCACAGCCAGGTAGCTACCAAACATGTTGTTGGTACACATAGGAAGTGAACTCATGAGGATTGTACACCATTCTGGATAGTTTAGTTTTCTGGAAAGACACTTTGCGCCGAGCTATCAGTCTGTCCATGTCAGTCACACACTGGCTCACGTGCTGCTTCAGATGACGTCAGGGCTAGGTTCCTACCAAATGTGTTTGGTAAAAGTAGGACATGAACTCGCAAGGACTATACACCGTCCTGGATCACTTAGATTTCACGAAAGTAGCTGTTTGTGTGCTGCCCATAATGTTGACAAAACTGTATGGCAAATGGTGAAATTACTTTCCACTTTTCTGGCAAGCAATTAAATTTCATGATTTAAAGTCAGGGCAATAGAACTTTTTACTTGGAACTTACCATAGAGGTCACCTCTGAACTGCTACTAGTGTTGTTTATGATAGTGACATTACTGTTATTCTTATCAAATATTGTTATGTTTGTGTGTGTGTGAACTCTTATTAATCAGTTAGAACTCAAAAACTTCTATTTATAGTCATAATTCCCGCTCCAGCTGAATAATTAGCTAGTACAAACATTTTCTTTCAGTAAGCACAAGAATAATATGGACTTGCAGACTGGAAACTATTGTCAGTGTGGTCTCCATCACTTTATGGCTGCTTGCAAAAATTGTTTTCTGGCTCTTATAAAAATGGCAAAGCTACAAAAAATTTAACCCACTGCCTCACAGAGTGTTATTCAATTTTTGAATGTTCAAAACGTAAAACCGGTAAAAATTTACCAGCAACTGAAGGTAGCATATGGTGACAATGCAATGAAGAAAAGGAATTTGAGAAAATGGTATGAAATGCTCAACAATGGATGAACAAATGTGCACAATGAAAGTTGACCTGGATGCTCCTCACTCGTCACAGAAGACCTGAACATTGCTGTGAAAACACAATTTTGCAAGACAGCTGAACACTCTACATATTGCTAATTGTGTTTCCAGACATTTCTCATTCTTAGCTTGGTAAAATCATGTTGGAACATGATGGGTTCCACGGCAACTGACTGACCAACAAAAAACTCATGTTCTTTACAGGACGTCACGTAGATGGAGATGCCTCTCTTGATGAGATTGTGACTGGTGATGTGACCTAAGTGTCTCATATTGAGCCAGAGAGCAAGTGTCAATCACTTTGAGTGGCATCATCCTTCATCATCTAAAAAACTGAGAAAATTCAAACACACTCTCAACATGAATGGTTATGGCAATCATCTTTTAGGGTCATAAAGGTGTTCTTTTGGTGGATTTTGTGCCAAAAGGTAAATGTAGATTGTTATTGTAGGACTAATAAAACTATGGCAAGCCATCCAAAATAGGAGGCAAGGAATGCTTTCTGGAGGAATTTTGCTTCTGCATAACAATGTCAGCCTTTACATTGCTGCTGCAACTCAAGAATTACTGGATCAATTCAGAAGGGAAATTTCTGATGATCCATCATGTAGTGCATACCTTGCACCTAGCAATTTCCACCTTTTCCAAAGACGGACGAATTGCTGGGCAGTGGAAGTTTTGGAACTGATGAAAGTTGCAGAATGCAGTGACCACATGGCTTAATGAACTGGCGGCAAATGGTCATGACCAGATACAACAAATGTTTAAATGTAGGTGATGATCACAAAGAGAGGTGAAGGAAGCTTCATATATATAACGCAATTGCTTTTTTCCAATAGCTACTGTGTTTTCATTTTGTATAACATAACAGTATTTATTTTCTGGATGATTCTAGTAATTTTAGGAAGTACACTTGTGCAGTTTTCACTCTTTTGTTAGTTACTGCATAATCTTAACCACTGACACTGACTTAAGTTTCTGTCATATTTTTATAATACTCTTATAGTTTTAGAGGCTTTCTCTCAAATTTTCACTGTATCTTCCCACATTCCGTCTAAGACATTTATGAATAATACTGCTGAAATCCACTATATTTTATTATGTTCATACTATTGTTTGCTAGAAATTACCACTTTTTCTTTAATAGCTGCCTCATTCTATTTGAGGTTTTCCTTCCTTTTTGCTTTCTTCATACATATTGTTTGCCTAAGTATCTTTATTAAATAGTTTTCTCTTCATCTCTTTGTATTATCTTCATTTTGTAGTGTGATGAATTTTGTAATTAATTTAATGTGGTATATTTCCATACCCTTAAATGAATTCACATAATCCGTACTTATGGATTTCTGCCTGGAGTTTGTTTCTTTCTAGCTCTATATCCATGTTACACTCTGTCATATAAGCCATCACAACCTGAAATTCTAAAATCGTTTAGGAGACAAACATCCAGCACAATTTCTTTATGATTTGAGAGAATGTGCTCCGGTTTAATTTTTAGGACCATCTGGTTCTTGCCAAGACCAATTTCCATTTGCTTTGTTACAGAAGAAAGTGTTTAGGATGAACATTTTGTTTTTCTGGCAACTTCTGCTACTGTATGAATTCGTGTCATTTCTGGTATTCAATGTTTTCACCTAAAAGAATCTTTCATTAGTTTTTGTCCACTTTGAATTAAAATTTCATCTAGTAATGAGATTTTCTGCCGTTTTTCAGCTTCTGTAACTCATCATATAAATCTTACTGAAGATAATGTTACTTAAAATCCGTCTTGATTGCAATTTTTTTTTTTCATATGACCGGTTTCGGTTCATTCAGAACCATCTTCAGATCTGTAAAAGTAATTATACTAATTTACTATTTCACGAAAGCAAATCTTTTTCATCCTATCTAATCAACATCAAATGTACCAGAACGTACCTGATATTTCAGTTACAGGAGTAACCCGTCCAAATCCAGCACCTTTCACATGCTACGTCACATAAAATTGGTTGGCAGAGTGCACGTCATTTATATTAATTATAACACTATTACCGACAGATGGCGTCTGGTACATTTGTTACATTCCATTTGCACATACTGTATTCAGTAGATCTTTTTTATATTAGAATTATTTAATTAAAATATGTAGATGTCAAAGCTAAAATTCTGTACTTGTCAGGATTAAAAACAGTAAAATTATCTTTTTTATACGATCTAAAAGGCATAGGGCGATTTATATATCTATGGTGCTGGTGTGAACATGTTTTCTTCTACGGTCTGCTTCCGTGGTTCCCGCCACTTGTGCCGCGGTCCGCTCAGTCGTCTGCTGTCCATCGCCGCGGGCAAGAGGGCCGCACAGGAGGGCCTCGTCAATGACGCCAGGCGTTGCACGCGTCTTCCGGCTTCTTCACCGCGCACCATCTCTCATCCCTCGGCCTGGATCTCCACACGTAACAGTTGTCATCTTAGTAGGTCGTCATAAATGCTAAAATAGGTGTTATGATTGAATTCGCTTTGTTCGTTGAGGATTAAATCTGGATCTTTATTTTTGTGGGTGTATATTTCGATCTCTTCTAAAATGTTAAGAAACCGTCCCTTGTGAGCTCTATGCAGGATGTCTAAGTTGTTTTCAATATTCGTGACTGAGTGCTTTGTCGCAGCCATATGCGCCCCAAAAGCTGTTTTGTTTTGAGAGTAGGTGTGCTCCCTGAATCTGGTTTCAAAGTTCCTACCAGTCTGCCCTATATATTGTTTACAGCAGTCATTACATTTGATTTTATATACACCTGAATCCTGAAATTTATTCCTACTATTACATATTCTATGCCGGAGTTTCAATTTTAACGTGTTATTTGTTCGGAACCCTATTTTAACGTCGGATTTACGAAAGCATCTTTCAATTTTGTCTGCAATTCTTCCATTGTAAGTGAGAGCTACATATTTTTTCTTGTTGTTCCTCTTAACTGCTACTTGACTTCCTTCTGTTTGTTCCATTTGCCTCTTCTTTATCTTCCTATAAATATTCATTACCTGCTTACACGTATATCCGTTCGCTACGGGCAGACTGGTAGGAACTTTTAAACCAGATTCAGGGAGCACACCTACTCTCAAAACAAAACAGCTTTTGGGGCGCATATGGCTGCGACAAAGCACTCAGTCACGAATATTGAAAACAACTTAGACATCCTGCATAGAGCTCACAAGGGACGGTTTCTTAACATTTTAGAAGAGATCGAAATATACACCCACAAAAATAAAGATCCAGATTTAATCCTCAACGAACAAAGCGAATTCAATCATAACACCTATTTTAGCGTTTATGACGACCTACTAAGATGACAACTGTTACGTGTGGAGATCCAGGCCGAGGGATGAGAGATGGTGCGCGGTGAAGAAGCCGGAAGACGCGTACAACGCCTGGCGTCGTTGACGGGGCCCTCCTGTGCGGCCCTCTTGCCCGCGGCGATGGACAGCAGACGACTGAGCGGACCGCGGCACAAGTGGCGGGAACCACGGAAGCAGACCGTAGAAGAAAACATGTTCACACCAGCACCATAGATATATAAATCGCCCTATGCCTTTTAGATCGTATAAAAAAGATAATTTTACTGTTTTTAATCCTGACAAGTACAGAATTTTAGCTTTGACATCTACATATTTTAATTAAATAATTCTAATATAAAAAAGATCTACTGAATACAGTATGTGCAAATGGAATATAACAAATGTACCAGACGCCATCTGTCGGTAATAGTGTTATAATTAATATAAATGACGTGCACTCTGCCAACCAATTTTATGTGACGTAGCATGTGAAAGGTGCTGGATTTGGACGGGTTACTCCTGTAACTGAAATATCAGGTACGTTCTGGTACATTTGATGTTGATTAGATAGGATGAAAAAGATTTGCTTTCGTGAAATAGTAAATTAGTATAATTACTTTTACAGATCTGAAGATGGTTCTGAATGAACCGAAACCGGTCATATGAATAATAATAATAATAATAATAATAATAATAATAATAATAATAATAAAAAAATTTGCAATCAAGACGGATTTTAAGTGACATTATAAAATCACTGATTGCGGTTATCCCGTAAGACATTATGTCTGTTTTTGCAAAATTACTGAAGATATCCATGGAAATTTGCATCTGCACATTTTTATCTTAGCTGTGCTAATAGTTGAGCCTCCTGTAACTAAGTTTTGGTCAGTGTACTGACTCTTTGTGAATTCCTATTGCTTAATTTTTAATTAGGAATATTTCACATGATTATATTCTGGGCTACCTCACCCTTAAGGAAGATAGATTTCATTGCAGATATGTATGCCATAGGAGTACTATCATCTTATATACAGTTGTTTATGGAGTTCAGTATTTTAACTACAGAATCATATAATATTTTCTCTGAGTTTTTTCTAGTTAGTCTTTGTGAACTTTAATGTATTATTATATTTCACGAAGGGAGTGAACAAAGCTGCTACTAAAATCATATAAAATGTTTGACAAGCAGCAGAATCTAAAACTGGATAGAAATTCGAAAGGTAAGTTCTGTCTCATTACTCCTCTCTCCCCCCCCCCCTGCCCCTTTTTTTAAAATTTAACTTCTGTAGTACAAAAGACAAATAATTTTATGAGTTCACTTGAAAATATATACACTGTGACAACATTTAAACATGAATTGTCATTGTATATTGGAATTATATAACATGCCATTAATTTTATAGCAAGAGCTCAAATAATTTCATAAACAATTTGGAGTGCTACCCCACCTAAAAATGGAACCTTTAGCAAACAGTTATGTGTATTATATTACATTATATTTTACAATGTCATATTTAGAGGTTGAGCATTATGTAAGATACTGGAGCAAAACACAGTTTCACAAACCAAAACCGTTTATACAACATGCAAAATTAAAATCCTCACACTGTAAAATGTGAAACTTTGGCTACTATATTTGCTTCCCGACAGTTTCAGATAATGCAGACATATACATTTTACCCACAAAAGTAATTTGTACAGGACGTTTATTGTAACAGATGATGCGCCATTACTTTTTTCCTCAGCTTTCACCAGCTGCCTTACCTGATACATCTGACAAGCAAAGAGTGTTGCTACCCATGCTGCATGTAGAAGAGCATTGCCAGCAACCCAGGCAACCCATGCATCACATTTTGCCATATTGAGAACAGCTGGAAGAAAATAATATGTTTCCAAGCACATCATAACAAACAATCAAAGACAATATTACTGCACAATATTTTCATTGACAACAGAATACAGATGTTTTTCAGTAAATTTACAGAAAACTAGAATTAATTAATGTGATCCTTGGGCAGCTGAAATCTTTTGTATTTGGTCAAAAATACAATAGAATAATAGCTCGAATGTTCAGATTTTTAAGATCTGAAGGTCAGTGCCTGGATATCAATTTCCTAAGGCAAAAATATAAAATAAAAATTATGATAAAAAATAAAAATTGCCTTTGACTATTAGGAGCTTCCCGAGTGCTGTTAAGTAAAAAAAAATTGGAGTTAGATTGTAGTCATGAAGTCACTGATTTGAATTCCACTGATGGCATAGTTTTTTATTACCTTTTATAAATTCTATAATCACTGACAAACTGAGATGTTAATTAACAAATATGGAATCATACATTTTTATGAAAAACAAATATCCTTTTATTTTCAGTTACTGGCCATATGAAAATAAATTAAAGTTTGATATAAACATGCAAAATGCCTATTTGTTACATGAAAAACATATACATTAATAATAATAATAATAATATTATTCAGTTTCTAGAAATAAAAGGCATTTGGTGTTATATTTGATGTTCTGCATTTTTGTATCTAATTTCCATTTATTGTGAATTCACAATTTCATACAAATATTAATTAAACCAAAAAGATGTTTTTAATAAAAGTTTGATTATGTATTTATTAATTAACATTTCTTTTTGTTAGTAAATACGGAATTCATAAAAAAGTTAAAAAAAAATAGTTATACTACTAGTGAGATTCAAACCAGTGACCTTATGATTCAATCCAACTGCACTAGGCATTGAGCTACTGACTAATTCATTGATAGACTCATAGGTGTCTGCAAGGAGGGAGGCGAGTGGCACAAAGAGGCACTTGCCCCCAATTTGAATTGGGTGGCACAGGCTTTTAATTCATTACAGAATTTTCAACCTTTTTTAGAAATAAATCTCTTCAATTCTAACAAACAATTTTGCTATTGATGCCACCTCCCTTTACACTTACATCCTAACGCCCAAGGCCTTACAACTATTGAACACTACCTTTCACAATGCACAATGGTATCAAAACCAACAACCTCCTTCCTAGTCATGACCAACTATGTCCTCACCCACAGTTACTTCTCCATTGAAGGCATTACCTACAACAAATCGGGGGTATGGCTATGGACACCTATATGACACTATCCTATGCCAACCTATTTATGGTCGATCTAGAGGAATCCTTCCTAAACATCCAGAATCCAAAACCCCTCACCTGGTTCAGATTCATTGACGACATCTTTGTGATATGGATCGAGGGTGAAGTCACCCTATCCCGATTCCTCCAGAATCTCAGCAGCTTCTCCCCCATTTGCTTCACCTGGTCCTACTCAACCCAACAAGCCACCTTCCTATATGTTGACCTCCACCTCATAGATGGCTACGTCAGTACCTCCATGCATATCAAACCTACTAACCACCAGCAATACCTTCACTTCGATAGCTGCTAACTGTTTCATACTAAGAAGTCCCTGCCATATAGCCTAGCCACCTGTGGTCGTCGCATCTGCAGTGATGAGCGGTCCCTCCCGAAATATACCGTGAGTCTCGCTGAGACCTTCACAGACTGTAATTATGCTCCCTACCTTGTACAAAACAAATCTCCGGTGCCTTATCTTTCCAGTTTCCCACCACTGTACGGCCACAGGGGGGCATTCTCCTCGTAACTCAGTACCACCCAAGACTGGAGCAACTAATTACAGTCTCTGCCAGGGTTTTGGCTGCCTCTTGGCATGCTCTGGAATGAAGAATGTCCTGCCCACTATCCTTCCCACCCCTCCCACAGTGGTATTCCGCTGTCCACTGAACCTACACAATGTACTCGTCCATCCCTACACAACCCCTGCTCCCAACCCCTTACCTCATGCTTCATATCCCTATAATAGACCTAGGTGCAAGTCCTGTCCCACACATCCTCCCACCAACACCTACTCCAGTCCAGTCACAAACATCACCTATCTCATCAAAGGCAGGACAACCTGTGAAACCAGTCACGTGATCTACATGCTAAGCTGCAACGAATGTGCTGCATTCTATGTGGGCATGACAACCAACAAGCTGTCTGTCCGCATGAATGGCCACCGACAAACAGTGTCCAAGAAACAAGTGGACCACCCTGTTGCCGAGCACGCTGCCAAACACGAAATCCTTCATTTCAATGACTGTTTCACAGCCTGTGCCATATGGATCCTTCCCACCTACACCAGCTTTTCTGAATTGCACACGTGGGAGCTCTCACTTTAATATCTCCTACATCCAAATAACCCTCCTGGCCTCAACCATCCTTAGTCCTTG
Organism: Schistocerca nitens; assembly: GCF_023898315.1. NCBI lineage: Eukaryota > Metazoa > Arthropoda > Insecta > Orthoptera > Acrididae > Schistocerca > Schistocerca nitens. The sequence continues at coordinate 693,617,971 of NC_064617.1, forward strand.
TCCTCACCTATCCAGTCCCTACCCTGTTCCTTTCCAGTACTACACAGCCCTCATTCTGCCAACACACCCTGTCTTTTTACTTTTTTACTTCTCTCCTTTCCCACTACCCCTCTGCCCCTGCCACCTCTCCCCTTCCCCCCGTCTAACCTCCCAACTGCACCTAGGTGCTCTACCCTCTCTCCACAGCATACCTGCATGCTCCCCAGCAGCACTTCACTGTCCCTCATCCCTACCCTACTATCCCTCCCCCTCCTCCCTCCCCACCAGCCTCCTCCTTTCCCCCGACCCAGTAGCCACTCCCATCATGTACTAATGCTGCTGCTCGCAGTGTGGCTTCAGCTGTCAGAGACTGCATTCATATATATGTGTGTGTGTGTGTGTGTGTGTGTGTGTGTGTGTGTGTGTGTGTGTGTGTGTGTTTTTGAGAAAGGCCTTGTTGGTCGAAAGTTTATTCTGTGATAGTCGTTTTGTTGTGCCTACCTGTGACTCAGCATCTCCAATACATGGTGAGCAGCAACTTTTCTTTTCATAATATTGTTACATTCCATCCTGGATTTTCCATTTTTCAGTTCTAATAAACTGCACATTTGGCACTGGTGAGCAGGATGGAAAATACTGTGATTTCAGCAATTATTATGTAACTTGGGTTTGCTTATCTGTTTCACTGTTCACAAGAGAGTGTTATTTCCTTGGTGTGGCAGCACTGTTGATGCAGTTCTGTAGTGAAAGTCGATATGAACTTCCACACAAAAGTGCCAAAATAAGATCCCTCGTGTTTTTCTCTATCGCTCCCATGTATAGCCCCTACTGAGTTGCAGGAGAGGACTGGTCCTAAACACCGGGCATTCGGTGTCCATCACAAATTCCCAGGACACTTCTCTTCTCCCCAACCAGCATTAACATTAACATGGTTGCAGTATACCCGGCCAACATCAGCCCTCAATTCCTGCAACAACTCTCTCCTATCCCTGCTTCACAACTTAATGACAATGGTAGTTTGCCTTTTCTCCACACATGAATGAGACCTGTTGCAGCTATTTTTTTAATAAACCCTGAAGAACATTGTGTGTGTGCTTATCTGTGGTCCCAAATGCAACAGATGAAAAGAAAAAATGTAATTTCCTACTTAAGAAAACAAAAAAAAGTGTGAAATTTCAATACCAGGTGTTTGCCTCATCTAAAATTTCATGGAATGGAGCACAACAAAACATACCACCATACAGTTATGAATTTTGTAGCCTGGTTGGCACTGCTGCACAGCACTGTATCTAATTGACCATGGAGGAAAGAATAAGCATTGCAAGATTGAAGTGGTGAGGTTGTGTGAAGTGAATGCAACCAACTCAAACACCACGTCGGTATATGGAGATGGAAGTACCAGGAAAAAGACCAACTGGGTGGCCTAGGAAGGGATGGGCAGACCAGGTCAATGAAGCTCTCAAGAGGAGATGAGTAATACGGGATGCAGTGTAGAGGGAAAAGCTACACCAGGACAGAAATCAATGGAGGACTATTGTTAACAAAGTTCCTACTCAGCTCGCTGGAAGGAAATGATGATGATGATGATGATGATGATGATGATGATGATGATAGAGAGAAAAGGACCACCTTGGTCCAGTCCTAGACTGTTAAGTCAGCTGTATTGACCAATTTGCAGGTGGTTTTGGGAACTTCTCTAAATTTGTATAGTCGGCAATCTGTAGCTTTCATAACATATTTTGTTCAATTCAGATTATTACAGTCAACATTATAAAAATAAAAAGAATGAAAGCAACCCAATAAATCTATTAACACAATTCTGTGTGAAGTTTTGTAAGAAAAGAAAGTAATATACAGTAATTGGACAGAAATATAGAAACACTGCACGAAATGCATGCCTGAATATAAATGCAGACACTAGCCAAACATGCAGGCTGCACTGCTGTAACTGATCATGAACAGCACCTGTGCAATGTCCTCAGTAGATTCCAAATGTCAGTCATGGTCAAAACAGTGTTCTGTGTAGCTGTGAATGCTTGATATCAGTGAACAAGGGCAAACTATTGCTGCTCATGCGGTGGGTATGTGCGTGTTTCCATAACCAAGGTGGCCAAAGTGTTCGATGTTTCAAGAGGCACTGCATCAAAGATTTATATCACTTACAGGGAACGTGGAAAAACATCATCTGCTATGTCAAAATGTGAATGTCAGTGTGTGTGGAGTGAAAGTGACCGATGGTTACTGAAGACTGTGATGAAAAATAAACAAGGTTGACAAAAATAAAATAAATAATGATGACAGTTGCAAAACTCACTGGAGAACTTGATATCGAATCACGAACCCTGTGAACACCAAAACAACATGAAGAGAGCTCCATAAGCACAGAATTGCAGGGCGAGTTGGAATTACAAAAGCAGTTATGCAAATCTCCATAACAGCAAAATGTGCTCCTGAAGCCATAATGGAGCAATTGAAGAAAATAATTTGATCAGACAAGTCTTCTTGCATAATGTTTCCAACTTCTTCCCAAATTTACAACCCAAGAGTAACACGTGGTGGAAATCAGTGATTATTTGGGCAGCCATGTCATGGTATTCCACAGACCCCATGGTTACTCTGCAAGGTCACATTATTACCAAAGATTAAGTGACCATTTTGGCTGATCAGGTCCATCTCATGATAGTGTTTATACCCAAATGTTGATGCTGTGTTCCACGACGACAGTGCCCCTGCTTTCACAGCTTGCATTGTCCAGGACTGGATTTGTAAGCATGGGGATGAACTGTCAGACCTTTCCTGGCCATCACTGTCACCATTATTGAGCCTTTGTAGTCTACTTTGTGGAAAAATGTGCATTATCACTATCCATTTCCAGAATTGTTACCTGAATTTGTCACTATTTTGCAGGAAGGTGGTATTAGAGCCCTTGAAAACCATACAGGATCTGTATTTACTTACTCATTTTGGGATGATTGGATGATGCTTTGAAAGCCAATGGTTTTCCTACACTGTATTAGGCATGGTAATGTGTTATGTTTATGGTGTTTCCACATTTTTGTCCACAAAACATATATTGCATCACATGACGGTTTTGACCCGTTACTACGTGACTTGTTCCTACAATTTTCTGAGTGGTATTTCTTGTTGGTTACTCTCAATGACCTTTAGCAATAAAAGATATTTCTTGCTAGTTATTTTTGTTCACATTTAGTAACACTTCCTGACTCATTTTCTATTTCAAATTTTTAATTTTCTCTGTCAAACTAACATTGTTGGTACTGGTAAATGAATAGAAATATATTTTTGTGAACACTTTCTAGCTTCATTTCCCAACTCATTGGATACACTTGATTTAATAATATAAAAATGTAATTTTTCATCGTTAGCTGAAGATAGGTGACAACCATGATAATGTGAAAACTATAACAGATGTATTTTGATAATACAAAGAAAAGGTAGACTGCTACTCACTGTGAAGACGACTCATTGAGTTACAGACAGTCACAATGAAAATACACTTACACATCAGCTTTCGACCAAAGCCTTCTTCAGAAAAGGAAAAACACACACACATAAAATCCTTCATTCACACAAGCAAGCGCACCTGATGCACATATGGCTGCAATCTCCAGCAGCTCGGTCCGAGCTGCCGGAGATGGCGGTCAGTTGTGGATGAGACGCGTTCGCTTGTGTGAATGAAGATGTATGTGTTTCCCCTTCTGAAGAATGCTTTGGCCAGAAGCTAATGTGTAAGTGTCTTTTCATTGTGCCTGTTTGCAACTCAGCATGTCACCTTCACAGTGTGTAGAAATCTATCTTTTCCTTATATTGTTTGTATTCCAGCATGGTGTTTCCACAGAGGTGTTTTGCATATATTAATATTATATGCTTCACTTTTGGATTTTGAAGTAACTTACTACAAAAGTAAACTGAGTGGACATCTAGTAATCATTACAGTTACTACATGTTTAGCTCTTGGTCACAATCTCTCTTAAAATTCACTGAATCTGTTGTATAAAAAATAATTTTAGCACCTTACATGCCCCCCCCCTCCCCCCGCCCGTCCCGACAAAATTTTCTGGGCTCCCATGGATACACTAACCTTATATCTTTAAAGGCATTTTTTTTTAGTTTCTTTAGAACTGCAATTTACTATTTCAGCAAATCAGTGCCTAGACACTGATCTTCATATCCTGTAAGTATGAGGAAAGTAGAAGAATGCCACTCCATAAGGTCCCCTTTTGAATATGAAGTTATAATTTTTGATGTTGAGTTGTGTACATTTAACTCAATGCTTAGCAAAATAAGGACAGACCAGAGGAAACAGAAACACAGCCAAAGAATGAAGAGAAAAGGAAGAAGGAAAAAAGGAAAAAGTGAACAACCATGTAACATTCAAGTTAACCACTGCCCTGGAGGCAAAAATGTGTAATAATAATAAACTGCTAGTGCCTGCTACATGCCCAGGGTCTCATACTTCAAGTGATGATGAAGCAGGAGTATGAATCCTGTTAAAAAAAAACCTGAATCCAACTGGTCCTGGAGGTAACACTCCATTGTAGATCCTTGCCTATGGTACTTGCTGAAAATGACCAACAGTTTTCAAGGTGCAAGAGGAAATATTTCATGACTTGGAGGGTACAAAGGCCTACAGGAGTAACCCCTGAAGAAAAAAGTAACATTCAGGTGTGTCAGCCTCGTATAAGGTGGATTCCCGGTCAATGTCTGCTTCCACCTCTTGCAAACTTGGTTTTAAAACTGGATGAGGTATAGCCCTGTCCCACAAATACACTCACACACAATTACCATGATAACAAACTGTTCAGAAATTAATATCCTGAATGGTTAAATCCAGGGCTCACTACGTGGTCTATACATGACAAAGCACTCCAGGCTACTTACATCATTATGTTTGAATCATTTGGAAAGTCTATCTATCAAATTGGGACAAAATGTAAACACTTCTTTGCATACTCAAACACTGTTTTGTAACCTGGTAAACAAATTGAATTATTATACCACTCAAATAATACAACACCAAGTTACTAGCAGTTAAATAACAAAGATTGTTATCAGGTGAAATTTAAATTGCGAAAAACTTTAATGTTTGCTGAAGACTCAAACATACTAATCATCTGTGGAGTTCATGTATAAGTCAGCTGGCCTACGTCCTGAGCAGGATTGCCGTTTCAGCAGAGATTGCTTGTTCCTGTTAAATGCGCAGCCCAAAAACCCCTATGCCCTGCTTCTGAACACCTAATGAGAAGCGTGCGAGAGAAGTCACTCAGGATGCTGCTGGAGTGTCGGTCCAAGACAGGACGCTCCCTCTGGCTTCAGCCTCCAGCTGGACATTAAGTGCACCAACTATTCTTTCTCCTGATTGTTCAGACTGTGTTCTGTCACAACGACATCCTTCCATTGCTATCTTGACTGATTAATGGTCTGGCATTCTGAGTTGGGTGTGTCCACTTTTATACTATATATAACAGAATGCAATCTAGTTTCCAAATTTTGTTCCCTTCAAATGCTCACATCCTCTTTCATCCTGAACAGGACCTATTGCACTTGTACAGTTGCAACAGAGTTAACCAACATACTATCTTTGACCACATATCTCTCTGATATCTCCCCTTATCCTCAAAATAGAAGGGCTCTTCCTGTCCTTCCCAACCTTTCCAAAGACCTTGCCAATCTTTCCAAAGATCTCTCTTCTTCCTCCCTAAGGAAGGAACTAACTGTTCAAAAAGCAAGGAATCATGTTTTTTTTCCTGAAATTAAGTACCAGCTAGAAATTCCCTCTCCTCATAATTTTACAGTTTTTGCAAATTAATTTTCCTTTTATATATTTAATTAGTTCTACTGTAATGACTGATTATCCATTTATGAAGACAGACTCTCTTATTTCCTTAACCTTTTTAGACTTCTGACATATCTTTTGGAAAAAACAACGTAAAGAGGAAGAGCAAATAAAAAGAATGAAGTTATATTGAACTACTGCATTTGGGATGAAAATGCATAATTCAATTATAACTAAATAACTATGGATACTATGCATACAGAAAATATTCATAAAAATTTGTGCTATAATACAGCCTAAAAATGGACATATACCGCGTGATCAAAAAGTCAGTATAATTTTGAAAACTGAATAAATCATGGAATAATGTAGATAGAAAGGTACAAATTGACACACAGGTTTCGAATGACATGGGGTTTTATTAGAACCAAAAAAATACAGAAGTTCAAAAAATGTCCGACAGATGGCACTTCATCTGATCAGAATAGCAATAATTAGCATAACAAAGTAAAACAAAGCAAAGATGATGTTCTTTACAGGAAATGCTCAATATGTCCACCATCATTCCTCAAACAATAGCTGTAGTCGAGGAATAATGTTGCGAACAGCACTGTAAATAGATGTCGGTCGATCACGATACACTTGTGACTTCAGGTAACCCCAAAGCCAATAATCACACGGACTGAGGTCTCGGGACCTGCGAGGCCAAGCATGACGAAAGTGGCGGCTGAGCACAAGATCATCACCAAATGACGTGCGCAAGAATCTTTCACGCATCTAGCAATATTATTATTATTATTTTTGTTCTAATAAAACCCCATGTCATTCGAAGTACATGTGTCAATTTTTACCTCTCTATCTACATTATTCCGTGGTTTATTAAGTTTTCAAATTTATACTGACTTTTTGATCACCTGGTATGCTTCGCTTTTACTTATTTCATTAACACTTAGCTCATAGCCCTCGTATTATTATGGCATTTACAGGAAATGGAAAGCACAAAATTTTTTGAGAAAGTTGACAGGCCAGTAGCTGTTGCCACTGTAAAAATTCTTGGTTATCAAACTATTAGGTTTCACAGACACTGAAGGCTGGAACTTTCTGTGATTTTCTGGGATTTTGTGAGATTGTGTGTTCATTTTCAAAAATGCACAGGTAACAAGAGATATATGAGAAGAAAATGATTTACGAGATTCTTACAAATGTTCAGACAGTGAGGTGTTGTATTTGATGCCAATTTAGGTAATGTATTGTGTAAAAAGACTGTAAATCCTGATTTTTTAAAACTGCAATTGTTACACCTGACTTTCCTATTTTTTCAATGGATTGTGAAGAAGAAAAGACCAATGGAGGTGATTCATATGGAGTGAAAAGGACAAATTTCTAATAGGGAAGGCTGGCCAAAGAGGATATGAGTGTAGTAAGTGAAGCATTGGAACTGTTTTCAATTGCTTCAAGTACCACACTTGACTGCTCTATGAAAGCGGAATTTCTCTTTGATCTTGTGGCATGTTAATTGGTTATAGAAGATATATGAATAAATATATTTAAAGACAACATATTATCACTTTTTTCTGCTGTAAATACTACCAAGTTGTCCATTTTCAATACAAAAAATACCAAAATTGATAAGTTGAAGTAGATAGTTCAAAAATTCAAAAAAGTTTTAAAATTATAACTACGATTAATACAAAAAATTGTAGTTCTCAAAAAATTCTAGCCACTCCATAGGATTTGGCATTTACTTATAGGACCAGTATCACAAGTGTTAAATCTGAATGGTAGGCTCACCTTCCCAGATACTGTCACTTGTGACAGGACACATTATGTGCCAAAACTGTACACAACCATACAGCAAAAATATACACATTGTGAGAAGCATTATTAAGTATCCCATGAAATAACGATGATTTCTGGCACCTGGAAATGTATTGGAATATTACTATTCAAATCTCAACAATAAAAATTTGTAGTAAAAAACAGACCACACATGTAATTCAATGCATAACAACAGCTTACCTATACAATTTCCGACCCATGGGCAGTGATGGTCGAACTTAGCAACACATCGATTACAAACAGAACAGTGCTTGGATCGGACTGGTCTTCTAACAAGGCACGAGCTACAGAAACCTTGTGGGTCAAAACCCCCACGTTCTGCCAGTTCAATGATGGTCTGTAACAACCAAAAGGTAATGAATTTATGACGGAAAATTCTATGTAATTAATATACGATACACTAGCTTTCAAGGGTGGGCTAACAAGGGGCTGGAGGAAATGAGTCTTTCCTGCATTTACATAATAGCCTGAGTAACACAGTCACATATACAGAGTGTGTGTGTGTGTGTGTGTGTGTGTGTGTGTGTGTGTGTGTGTGTGTGTGTGTGTGCGCGCGCGCGTGTGCGTGCGTGCGTGGTGGAAGGGGGGCGGGGGCAGGATGTGCGCATGTGCGGTATTACCAGCAGTGCCACTCGCATCAGCTGCAAACTAGAGTTGGCACTTTGTGGTCCTACTTACATTTTTCCGTGAGGAGGTAACCAGCAAAGGGTTTAAAGGGTTTTTGACTTACATGATTTCTTTTTCAGTGTGGCAACTTTTTGTCATCAAAAAAGTTTGTTATTTCCAAGTTTTTCCACATTGAAATTTGAAATTTCCAAGAACCAATTTTTGTTGTACACAATAACAAGTTTTACTTTACTAGTTTTGATGGTCATTTGGTAATTTTTTGTGGCCAAGTCACTGATTTGTAATTATTTCAGGCTGAGCAAGCATTGCGAGTTGTATCACGTATTCTGTACGTTATAAGCCATGCCACCGCTGTGAATTCCTTCTTACCATCGGCTGTCAGCATTCTGTGCCATTGTGTGATAACCTCAAGTAGGTGAGAAATCTTGCAGGCACAAACTTTGAATTATTATGTTATAACAACAGACTTTGACAGAACATTGCACAATGCTTCAAATTGGATGTTCTTCACACTATGGCTATCGTTAACTTGAAGCTTGAAAGTACAAGAAAGTATGCAAAATACTTCTTTGCACTGAAATTATTAAACAAGAACTGAAACTTAACTACAAAATATACATGTTCAAATATGGATCTGCACTTATAATTTACATAAAATTAAAAACTCACCTTTCCACATCTGCAAATAACAAATTCAAAGCTACATAATAAATTCTTACATGCTCATTACACTCTACTGCACTTCAGTCATACAATAGGAAATAGACCCAAAGCCCGAGGAGATTCTAGACGTCAGCTAGTGCAGTGGAGGTAGCTGAAATTGAGGCACAAACATTCAAACAATTCAGTGCCCCTCTTCACATTTGCTTACACGACTCCACAACTTACTGTTCCTCAAGCAGAATCTACAAGTGAATTGTAACAAACTGACTCAGAATGTACTAACAGTTATTTGATCAGGAAATAGTTGACATACCCCTAGAGTCTTTCAAAATTCCTCTGAATCTTTCAGAGTACCCTGAAATTTCCACAACTTTTCCAATAATGTCAATACAAGACATCACCCTGTTTTTGTATTTGCAAGAGATAGGTCTATATGCAGAGTCTATGAGTAGATATGGGTGTGGCTGTTTTGGCCCATTGATGGAGGAGTAGTCGACCACTGTCTGTGAATTGCTGGAAGTTGCTTGACAACTGTCGACATGCTTCGTATGACTGCTATGAATTGCGCTGACGACGGAGTTTCAGAGCAGTTTCCTGTCACCACATACACCCCATGGAGCATGCCAGTTACTACTGTTGCTGGTATTGACTACAGAGAACCACAATTTAATACCAAGCAGTGACCTAATGGTGGCTGGCGGGTTGTGCCAAGATATGGAGTCCATTACACGGGATATTTTGTACACTGCAAATTCTAACAAATGAGTTTGAGTCATTGCCTTCCACTAATAATGAGTGGCAACCAGCAGTCCTTGTCTCTCCTCCTCAGGCAGTAGTCACTCCTCTGTCAATGACATGGCATCCACACAGAAGGGGAAGAAAAGAATGTTTGGTGTAAGCATTTAAAACATTTGGTGATTGAGACCCATAGTATGGATGTAGTGTCACAGGAGGGGGACAAATCACATTTGCTCTCAGTGTGTGACCCAGGTGGGTGTAGCTGCTAGATTGAGGAGACTATTGTAAGACCAAATGAGAGCTCGGTTTGAACTCAACTGCAGATCACATCAACACCAACAGCAGCTGTTGCCTGGGATATAAAATCCTTTTCATTTTTTTCAGGAAACTGTCAAAAACCTTGAAAATGGCTAGCATTCCTCATGGGGTCCCAGTACAACTTTATATTAGCAGTACTGTTATGAGACTGATGTAGGTCCTCTAATCTAAAACTAAATGGAGGGTATAAACCAGAGACTTCTTGTTTTTGTGACCTGTTCAACAGGGTGAATGGTTGTAAGTCGACATGGGTAGCTCAGGTATGTGTAATACTCCGGTAATAGCCATTGGTTGGCATAGTACACGTAAAACGTACATGGCTTCTTTTTTTCTTTTTTAAAATCAACTTCAATTTCTAAATCAACAGTAGGGAAGACACCCATTACTACAAAATAAAAAATATGAGAGATCTAGAATTCAAAGACATTAATGTTAACTGTCAGAACACTTGGTGTTGAGTCCCAGAATTAGAAAGCAGCTCCTACATTAAGAACTGAAAGCGACAAACTGTAAGCAGACACAAAGGGAATTTTTGAAAGTGTAGACTGTATATAGGAATGACAGGTCAGACCAAGCTCTTCCAACACTGCTCCATGAGGCTGCCACAGATGGTCACTTGAGCTGGAACAACCTAGACTAGGCTCCTCATGATGTGAAATATTTATAATGTTAAGCAAAAAAATTAGACCTAGCAAGGTCCAAAATCAATCCGACTAGGATCTCATGAGGACAAGATTAACTGGGATGCGTGGAATTGAATTAATAACTGGATGCATCTACCACTTACCAGATTCACCCCCACCATTTGTAGGGCCATCCAAAAACAACCTTAACTTGAGAGTACTGGAATACCCCAACTGTGTCGCAATAGAGTTGGTGGCAGCTTTAATGTGCTCAGTATCACCTGAAGTATTTGGTGTAACATACCACTTTCATGAAGTAGTGTGTTGCACAATGTTAATAGTACCGACAAATTATGCTCATCAAACATACAGTTATTTTCATTAGTAGTTTTAGGGCACTTTGGATATGCATATTGTGTGGAGAATTTGTATTATTTGTGCATGTTAATGAGATTGATGGAAGCAGCATTTCTGCAAAAGGGGATTGTTCTGTCCTTTGCCAAGCTTCCACGCACCTGCTGATTTGGCGATTATTCCATGCAGCAGCGTCCCTACCTCTAAGACAAGCTGCACTCCATAGAATAGTGTGCACCTTGACAATGGCGTATGAGATAAAAAAATGAAGAGAGAGTTCTGCTGGACAGTATGTGCTACAGCTTATCAGAGAGCGAACACTGAGCTGTTGATAATTTTGTTCACACTTTATGGAACTGTGAAAGGTAAATTGCTGACAATTGTATATGGGATTTTCCAGAGCTGCATATGAGGTGTGTGAGGAAAGTACTGAGACTGATTTTTTATCTATCAAAGTTTTTATTTTTTTTTTTCAAACAACAATATTGTCCCCTCCAAAATAGTTTCCTTTGGCAGCTGTACACTGGCAGAGTAGTCATTTCCAGTCTTCAACTGGTAGTGCCTTTAACATGTTGGCCATATTCTTCTGAACATTCTTCACAGTCCCAAAATGACGTGCTTTTAAGAAATTTTTAATTTCAGGAAACGAAAAAAAAATCACACGCCCTCAGATCAAGTGAATAGGGAGGCTGTGGAACAACAGGAATGCCTTTTTGAGATCAAAAATTCTGTGATGGAAGTGGCCATGTGACACTGAGCATTGTCATGATGCAGTATCCACTTGTATGCAATGTCCTCTCTCAATCAATTCACACTTTTCCCGAGGCTTTCAGGAATACCTTTGTAAAGCAGTTGGTTGACAGTTTGCCCTGGAAGAACAATCTCACACGAGCATTCACACGTTTTCATCGGTTTTTGAAGTTGAAGAGCTCCCCGAGTGAAGTTCTTCTTCCAAAAATAACTTGTGCTGGTGAATATTTTGTGCTCTTGATAAGGAATGATCCCTATAGGCCCCTGATTCAACTTTTAAAAGGTCCCACTCACAGATTCCCCAAATTTAACACAAAACTCAATGGCATAACATTGCTCTAAATTCCATAGTTCCATCTTCGTAACAAACAACAAAAGCACAACTTCACTGATGGCACTGTTATAAATCATGTGATAGCTGTACAGAGATGACACTCAGATTGAGCAACTGGAAGGGATGACACCAGTCGACACAAGTAGAACATCACAGTATCTCCAGATTGCTCACAGTGTTGTCAGTCTCACTACTTTTCTCACACACCTCATAAGTTGGAAGAATAGACACGGCTTAAAAAAAAAGAGAGACTTCAATTATTTGGAAATTTTCTGAACCTATATAAACACAATTTTTATCTACAACACAGGCCAGACCGTATAAGACTCAAAGGCGAAGGAATCAGAGAGTGGATTGTACCCTGAATAAACAAGTCAGTAATTGCACATCTTTACACCACAGCATTGTAATTATTACACATAGTTCCTCCTCCTCTGAACATTCGTCAAATACACCAGGAAATATCCCAAGTATTACCGAAAACATTTTTAGACAACTGTTTTGAACTAGTCCAACAGATCTTTCATGTAAGAAATGTTCTAGGTGTCCGGTCCACAAAGAAGATGCTATCTTTCTAATAGTGTCAACAGAGAGACCTGAATTAATAACCATGCACCTGTTGTTAGACTACAGTGAAGATGGTCAGCATGGCAAAAAATATCATTAAGAAAGCTATGAGGATATGTGTTTGGTAGAACTAAGGCATATTCACTAACAACCTACTTGAAAGACATGCTGAGAGCCATCAGTTTAAATTTGACAAACATTCAAGAGTTGTGTATGTTAAAGCCCAGACACATCATCCATCATGCTCAAGATAAAAAAACAAATACAAAAAATGTCCATCATGGTGTAATAGTAGTACTTATATACTGTTGTGAAAAAACATATTTACACAATCTTGCTATGAAAGAAAACACAGCAAAACTGATAAAAACACACAATGGCAATTTGTGCACCTGTGAGAAGGACTATGGGATAAACCTACATTAAGTTTCACAGTCAGGTTCTGGATAAGGATCCAGCACAAAAACATTTGTGGTCACATGAAAAGTCAATGATTGGATTTGAATATTCAACAGAATCTCTCATGGATTAGTCTAGTGTTAAAACTGAAGACATCAGACGGAAGGCTGAAATAGGTTCTGAATTCATACATGATGAAATCATGCCATTGTTTGACCACAGCTCACAGTCATAAATGAGACAGATTGAAAGAAGCATTCCCAATACTGAGAACCAGTTAAACTACTCAAAGTGAACAAGGCACCAAGTCCAGACAGAAGAGCTACTGAATTTTTCATTGAATACATTATAGAACTAGCCCTTTCCCAAATTCTTAAATATCAATAATACCTCATGCAGCAAATACTCTCACACAGCTGAAAATATAGCGATAAGTCGTGTTTAAGGAAGTGGTAGTATCCTTATCTTACTGAGTCCTAGAGCATATTCTAAGCTCAAACATTATGACATTCTTAGAGGAAAAGGATCTTCTTTCACAGAACCAGCATGACAGAAAATAGTAGATGATGATGATTATGAACAGGCAGTCTATACCTTTACGGATTTCCAAAATACAATCGACACTGAGCTACATGGCCAACCAGTAACCAAGGTATGATCCCATGGAGTATCTTCACAGGCATGTTTTTATGATCATGAGTGGCTTCGTAGATCAGCTCCAAAGTATTGTGACAAATAGAATCCAGGATGTTCTACAGAACAGGGAATCAGGTGAACATTAATGAAAGTGATAAACTACAGGGACGAATTCCTGACTGGAAACGGAGGAAAAACGGGCTTATGAACAAGTGTCCGGAAAGGCATCATTGCCATGGTAGATGGCGTTTACAAATGACAATTCCTCTGACCCTGTGTCATGTGTTCCTTGTGTATTGCAGGCTGTGTGATTGATGCAGCATACTGTAAGCAGCAGAATGGTCCAGTATTCATGTCAGGAAGAAGACAAGGTGGTGGTTGTGTATTGCCAAGCAGATGGAAACGGTCAAGAGGCAGCACAGCTATATCAAAACATGTACTCTCACAGAAACCAACCACATCACACAACATTTCAAGCTCTTTTTGGGCATTTGTGTGATCATGGGTCCTTTCAGACGGACGAATGTGCAGGGAGGTGGTGGACTGTGCGAACACCAGATTTGGAGGACCGTGTTCTACAGGATACTGAGAACAATCGTAGTACAAGCTCCAGACAGGTGGCACGCCAACATGATGTAAGCCAAAGCACAATTATGTGTAACCTGCATGACAACTGCTACTATTCCTATCACCTGCAATCCCATGGAGGATATTTTGAAAATATGTGGTGATGTGGATGGGATGTAGCTCTGTTCTGTGGCCAAGACAATTTGTTGTCATTGCACATACACCATTCATTTCAGGACAAAAGTTCATAGCACCTTTTTTCCTTCATTTCCAGTGAGGAATCTGTCCCTGCAGTTTGTCAGTATTATTAATGTTCACCCAGTATATAAAAGCAGAGTGTATTTATGTATGTCCAGTATCGCTTCCCAAACCTCGGGATCAATTTCAACCAAATTTGACACAGAAACAGCAGGCCTCATGAGTATCAGCACTGGGGGATTTATAACCTTCTAGCTCCAATAGGGGCAGTGTGATATGGGGGGGGGGGGGGGGGGGGGAGAGGAGGATATGGTTGGAGGGAGTGGAGAGGACGATATGGTCAGAGGCAGTGAAGAGGAAAATATGGTCAGAGAGAGGGGTGGAGGAAATGGACAGAGAGAGGCAGAGGAGGAGATGAAGAGACAGAGAGAGTGAAAAGGAGGAGTTAGACAGACAGAGATGGGATGATGAGGTGGACAGACAGAAGGAGGAAGAGGAGGAGGGGGGACAGGGAGGGGGAGAAGGAGAAGTGTTCAATAAATGTGTCACATGCATATGTGGGTGAAGCTGCAGGAAAAAGGCTATTGTTGAATAGAAAGGAAGGTAACATTGGGTCCATCACAGGGAGTGTAGTAAGAGCACTAACGTTCACAATATATATAACAATTTGTTGATGCAGTCTACAGCACTATAGTTCAAAGAAAATTTTGTTGTCTACAACAGAGAATTGTCACAAAAAATTATAAGGAAATTCAGAAAGACTTAAACCTTTACAGAACTTTTAAATCTTGTAATTACATTACTTTATGACACCAAATTTTCGTCACATGTGATACACACCCTGATAGGAACGTCTACTGGTGTTGACCAAAAGATTCTGAACAACAGATAGCAATTACGATCACACATGAAAAGAAACGGAAAACAATGCACAGTGTCATGATTTTCACTTGGTGTGGTGAAAGGCTGCTTTCTTCCAGAGTGAATAAACGTAAGATAATACTCAAGGAAAAAGCAAGGTCAATATAGAATCTAATTACAAGAATAACAGTAAACTTCTGGAACTGCCACGTCATTTATATGTTTAGTAGTAACATGAAGAAGTGACATGAAATGTCGCAAATAAGTTCAATCATTAGCACTGAATGTGATCAGAAGACCTAGATTTGTTGGAAAGGTTCTGCAAATAGCATTCTAGCTGTAAAAGAAGTTGCATTCATGGCACTAGTGTGATCAATTTTATAGAGTATTGCACTATCTGAAATATAGATAGTTAGCACCTCTCCATCTGTTATTGTTGCACTACTATTTATAACTTTTTCCCTTTTATATTTCAAACTGTGACTGACTAAACATACTGTGTGTATATTACATATATTTGAATGGCCATTACACTGTACATGTACTATCTATAATAAATTTATTGTTCAAGTGGTAATTTTCAACCTGCTGACTGTAGTGATATAGTTAGTTTTGCATAAAAAATTGTTCATTAAAAGGAATGTGTAACTGAAATTGTTATAACAGTGTCCAATGGAGCTATTCAAAAGAGAGAATCATTAGTTTTGACAGGACTGACACCCCCAAGTAGAAAGTTTTTCTATAACTACCTTCGTCTGTCCAAAAACTAGTTAACTCAGTTGGTGATTTTAATTAAAGTTTAGACATACTCAAAGGATTGATTATTCCCGTTTAATCCTGAAAATCCATATTATATGTTTGTTGGGTTAATTTTCCTAAACCGAATTACAACCTCCAGAATTCAGTCAAGTCATTGACTAAGAATTGTATAAATTAACATAATTTTAAACATGGTAACTATACTTGTAAATAAGCAATTCACAGTGGAGGGATACTAAACACTCCTTTAATTTATGTTAATTTTTGTAACTAACTGTGTATTAGGTAAATCAAGTTATTGCTGGAACACACAGCTCATCTGCAATGACAAATTCTTATCTTACAATTTCACAAATTAGTATGTATTTAATGAAATCATAAAATGTCCTTTCACCTGTTTCTAAATACTGCCCCACCCCGAATATCTTCAGTCTATGTTCAGAGTCAGTCAAGCTAATATCTCCGCATCACTCAGTTACTGGAAAAGCTGTAGTCATTTATCTTCATGAACTTCTTCGATAAGAG
Organism: Schistocerca nitens; assembly: GCF_023898315.1. Taxonomy (NCBI): domain Eukaryota; kingdom Metazoa; phylum Arthropoda; class Insecta; order Orthoptera; family Acrididae; genus Schistocerca; species Schistocerca nitens. The sequence continues at coordinate 693,634,505 of NC_064617.1, forward strand.
TGAGTCGGGGCTTGGACATATTAGCAGCAACATTGTGTATGTTCTGTCAGAACTGTTTCAATTGATGTTTACATATCATTCAGTATCTTGGTGAACTACTTTGATTGATATTAAGAAGCACTGTGTTTGCTAGTATGCACTTTATAGATGTGTTATTGATCTGTGTCTACTGTGACTTTAGTAGGGAACTATGCTTGTCTGACTATGTTTTTGAACTGAGATTGGTGGAAGGATAAGGACTACGAGATATGTTGCCACTAAACGGTCGCTGTATGGGTTAGCCTGGTCTATGCGATATATGAACAGAGGAATTAAGAAAATGATCATCATCCAGACAGCTAATTTAAAATTAATGAAAGTGAGAACAATTGAAACTAAAAACAATGTTGTTGTGCCCGTAATTTTTTCCCACCACTCAGTACCCACAATTTTTCAACTTTGTGGTGAAGAACTTGTAGTACCACCAAGGAAAAGAACATGAAGAGGAAGAGGAAGAAGAGGAGGAGGAGGAAGAAGTAGAGGTAGAGGAGGAGGCGGCGGCTACAACCAGATTAGTACCATTACATACCGTTTGGAGTCTATATCAAAAACAGACATGATTCCTGGCATGGCTTCAGAAAAGAGCTAAGTGCAACCACAGCAGTTACACAGTTCTTCCATGAAGTTTACTGTCTGTTGGACCAGAAGATGAAGACTCCAGGTATATTTTTAGACCTGACAAAAGAATTCAACATGGTAAAGCATAGTTTACTTATAAAAAAAACTGAAGTCATATCGTATTGGGGATCCATCTATAATCTTCTAGCCACAAATTTGTTGAATCATAAACAATGCAGTACACTTACATGTAAACTAGATGACAAAATTATGAATTTTCAATCCACAAATGAAACAGTAATACATGGTGTACCTTTGGGCTCAATCCTTGATTCCTTTCTCTTCCTCATATGTAATAACAACATTGCACAATCCATTAACTCCCATTTAATTAGCTATGCAGATGATATGTCAATCTTATTCTGTAGTACAGAATGTACACAACAAGAATCTTTCGCTGCTAGTGGTATAATAGAAGCAACAAAATACTTCAGTGATCAGGGCCTACAGGCGAATGTCACAAAATCTCAATTACTGGCATATAAAATCGGCAGTTCTAACTACAGCTATGTAAATAATGCACACAACACCTGCGCAACAGAAACTGGAAGCTGTAAATTTCTGGGGAGTATGTTGAAGAAATTTTGCGGTGACAAAACCACATTAATTTTGAATTTGGAAAAGTCCATATTGCTTTATACTTCCTTAGGCATCTCGCAGATATAATTCTTAGTTAAACACTGAAAATAATATATTGTGGTACAATCTATCACTTTCCTAATTCAGGGCTCAAACTATAAGGCTGTGCATCTGCCACTTAAAAAAAATACTACTGTTGCAGAAAAGAGCATTAAGGATTATGCATGGGACAGACGACAGAGAGTCATGTAGTGAAGTATATGTGCAGCACAAAAACCTAACAATATATTCTTTATATATATTTGAATTAGTTACATTTTTATGAGTCAATTAAAGGAAGTTATTAAGTGCAGTGATGTACTTGATCGCAATACCTGGACAAAATTTAATTATTTCTGCAAAAGAACAAAATTAAAAATTACAAATAGAAGACATTACATGACTGGATTGATTTGGTTTAACAAACTACAAAACTCTCTAACAACATACAGGGCCTGATTTTAACACAAAATTCAAATATTTTCTGATAGCAAAATGCTTATATTCACTCAAAGAATTTTAAGACAATGATTATAACATGACCCAGTAGTGTACCAGGAGTCATGTTATAAATTTATAAAATAGATATAAGATGCACCAATTGCAGTATATAACATATTTTGACAGTACAATTATTGTCATAATATTACCATTTGCAAAAGCCATCACTGGGATGGCTCTAAGCAAAGAAAATATAAATAAATAAATAAGGTTGAATGAATTCAAAAACAAGCTGCTAAGATCCTAACAAATTAGTAAAGTGTATATCAAAGTGTAATGGAAACATTCAGGCAACACTACTGGGAATCTTTGATAGAAAGGTGACCACATTCCCATGAAACCCTGTTGGATAACTTTAAAGAAATGGTATATGAAAAAGAAACTGAATGACAATTATCCTACCATCAACATACATTTTAAACAGGCTCAGTGGACTAAGATGAGAAAGTTTAGTGCTGCTGTATCTCTTGTCATCTGACAGCAAGCCAGATATCCTACAATGTCCACTATCAACGACTCCTCCAGGGGCTGATAAGAGGCGCCAATGAGAGAGCACATGGACAAGGCCACCAATGAAAAGCTAGGGATAAAACCCAGGTACCGGAACTCTATAATATGATTCGAATTGTGCTGTGCTAAAGTCTCTACCTTGTTTACACCATACATTCATGATCTGGTTATTAACTGGATTTCAACTGGAGTACATTTTGGAATGCTGTTCTGCAGTTATTGACAGATTTGCTTGACCCTGGACTACCTGGATTACCCTCTTGGTGCATTCTACAATTTACGATATTCGGTGCAGATTTGTATTGTGAACTATCAATTGATTTCAGTGAACTCATATTTTTGTGTAATATAGGGTGTAATGCACCATAGCATGTGCTTAGGACAATAAGGTCCAGTAATTACGGATTCAGAATTCATGAAACTAAGGCATCAACAGCCTCAATTTCAAATGCAACAGCAGACCGAACAAGAATAATGAAAGCAACAGCTGCAAATTCAAATGTAATAGCAGATATGGCAAGAACTACAACAAAAACAAATTCCGAAAAAGCAGCAACAACAGGTATACTAAAACAGCTCATCAAACCAGAACAGCACCCACCATCACCACCACTTGTGTGACTTCATTCAGAACTCATATACTTCATCATCTGACCTGTAAGTCAACCTCAACATCCATTTAGAGACGTGGCCCAGAACAACAAATCAGTAGCGGCATGTATCTGACTCACAGTGTTCACATAACCCCCTACCACCCAACTTAACTATTACAACAGGAGAGAGTGGTAACCAGGGTACCCAGATGTTTTGCTAAACATATGTCCACTCAGTCATGTATAGGGATACGCACTGAGTGCAGTGCTGTAAACAAGGACATGTGGAAATTTGCAGAAGCAAAACCATATTGCACCAACAACATCGCATCAGTGTAAACATGTTATAGCCACCATTACAACCTCCCACAGAGCAACTGCAACACTTTCCACTCCCTCTAACAATCAACAAACAATCACTACAATTTCTTATTGAAATCAGTTTTTATCATAAATGATGAACTGACGAGCTCAGTGCAAAAACAGGATAACTCATGTTTTACAAATCCAATGTCGAACATAGGCGGCGGTCTCATCAACGTTCAATGCAAAATAGGGATATCTACAGAATTTATCCCTTTCTCCCACCAAAGTGATAATTGGACTAGATTGTAAAACTTATAGGGAAAAGTGGAGTTATCCTCTTTTTATACGGAGGTCTTAAATTGGTTTTCTGTCTCTTCAGCCAACATCACAAATGCAAAGATGGTATACTTTTGTGCAATAAATGCATTGTAATCACAGTCTCAGTTGTGCCATCACGTTAGGTGCATAACATTTTTGTGATGGATGCTTTTATATCTCTTCGTTTTAAAATAGTAACAACAGCAACATCATACCTACTGTGGATCTGGAGAAAATGATTTGGAAATTCAAAAAGATGGGTTCTTTTGGTGTGCAACCTTGTGGAGGCAGGAAAGGAACAGATCTGACATCAGTAGAAACAGTGGCCACAGCAATACAGGAGGAGATGATTAGTGGTGTGCAAACATATACTACATGGAGAGTTGCCCAAACATTGGACATACCCGTGAGCAAGCTGCGTAGAATCTTACAAAATATCCTTCTTTGCTATCCATTCAAAATTACCCATGTGCATGAGTTGCTTCCTGTTGACCTGCTTTAGAATTTCTGGCTCACATGGAAGTGGACAATGATTGGCATGGAAGATTTTGTGGCCAGACGAAGCCCACTTCCATCTGACAGGATATGTCAATACACAGAATTGTCGAATATGGGCAACGGAAATTCCACATGAAAAACAACCAGTGCCACTTCCTCCTGAAAAGGTCACTGTGTGGTGCGGGTTTACGGCACCATTTATCAGAGGGCCAAATTTTTTCAAAGAGACAGGTGCTCCCAGTCCTGTTACCTGGTAAGCGCTATGAGTGTCTTTTGTGCAACCATGTCATTATGGCTCTCCAACAGTGTGGATGGGATGATTTTTATGCAAGATGGCACACCTCTGCACATTGCAAATCCTTTTAAGCAGCTGCTGAAACGCCATTTTGGAAATGCTAGATTTATCAGCCACCATTTCCCTATAGTCTGGCTGCCCGATCACCGGATCTTAATCCGTGTGACTTCTGGCTGTGGGGCTATCTGAAAGATGTTGTGTTCAGTGTTCCGATTGCAAATTTAGCTGTATTGAAGGCAAGCATTGTGCAACACATTCTGAACATGGCCCTGGAAAGACTTTGATCAATTGTGGAACATGCTGTTTCTCGATTTCAACTTGCTGCAGAAAACGGTGGACAGCATATTGAACATGTTTTGCGCCCGTCACATGGAAATTAATAATCCGATTTGATTTTGTTTATGCTTTTTATGCGGTTTTTGGCTGCAATTAACTACCAATGTGAGTGATGCTTTTTATGTGGTTTTTGACCTCAGGACAATTAAAAACCAATTTTTCCCATCTGATGTGATATGACCTTGCCGTGATGGATGGGCTAACATAACTAACGGTACCACACCTGTACACCCACGCATACTGAGTAGTACAGTTTGTTTAACGTCAAACATACACCTTAGGCATTGTTGCATGATTCAGTTGTCATTGGTAGTCGACCACTGTTAAATTATGATGCTTACAGCGCCATCTATTGCTACATTTTGGAACTAACTATTTTTCTTCTGCCACAAGTTTTGCCCCTTCTCTGATAATATTCCGTTGCAATTTGACATCATTGTGACCAGTAGTATTATTTCTACAGTGGTTTGAAAGTTTAACTTTAATTACGAGGGTCACTCCAAAAGAAATGCACACTATTTTTGTAAAAATACAATTTTCATTCTACATGTGTGAAAGTTTTATAGTGTGTAGATACACCCTTCCCACTTGTTTTCAAACTTAGTTCAACCTGTTCCCGTGAATGGAACCATCACGCAAGTCTTCAAGATGGCTGCTACACTTGACGTTCGTCAGAAGCAATGTGCTGTCATAGAATTCCTGTGCTGTGAAAGCGAGACAGTGTGAAACATCCACAAGAGGTTGGAAAAGGGGTATGGAGATGCTGCTGTCGTTTGCATTAGAGTTAGTCGGTGGGCAAGCACGTTACATGATGAAAGCGGGCACGGCAATATTGAGGATTGTCCTCGCAGTGGCAGGCCTCATACTGCACACACTCCAGACAATGTGCAGAGAGTTGACAAATTGGTGACTGCTAACAGATGCATCACAGTGAACGAATGGTCACACTACGTTGGGATAGGGGAAGGAAGTGTTTGCAGAATACTGAAAGTGTTGGTGTTAAAAAAGGTTTGTGCCAAGTGGGTTCCCAGGATGTTGACAGTGGCTCACAAAGAAACAAGAAAAACGGTATGCAGCGAACTTTTGGAACAGTACGACAACGGTGGAGATGAATTTCTTGGAAGAATTGTGACACGTGATGAAACATGGCTCCATCATTTTTCACCAGAGACGAAGAGGCAATCAATGTGGTGGCATCATGCAAATTCACCCAAGAAAAAAAATTCAAAACCACACCTTCTGCGGGAAAAGTTATGGCTACGGCGTTTTTCAATTCCGAAGGACTCTTGCTTGTGGACATCATGCCAAGTGGAACCACCATAAATTCTGATGCTTATGTGACGACACTGAAGAAACTTCAAGCTCGACTGAGTCGTATTCTACCACATCGGCAAAAGCAGGATGTTTTGCTGTTGCACGACAACGCATGCCCACATGTCAGTCAAAAAAAACATGGAAGCGATCACAAAACTCGGATGGACACCACTGAAACACCCACCTCACAGTCCTGACCTGGCTCCATGTGACTATCATCTCTTCGTGGAACAAGGTTTGAAGATGAGGACTCCCTTGTGCACACTGCCAAACAGTGGCTCCAACAGGTTGGTCCAGAATTTTACCGTGCGGGTATACAGGCGCTGGTTCCAAGATGGCATAAGGCAGTTGAGAGGGATGGAAATTATGTGGAGAAATGAATATATTGTTCCTAAAGGATGTATCTACACACTGTAAAACTTTCAAACATGTAGAATAAAAGATGGATTAAAAAAAATTGTGTGCATTTCTTTTGGAGTCACCCTCGTATAATCACCCGGTATATTAGTATCTGGCACTACAAAACAGTTATGTCTACTGCTATAGACACAACAAAATAGCCTAAAGTGCACCATACAAAATTGTGAATTCTTTTAAAAGCAAGTGGAATGCTAAGGCTACATATTAAGCCATGAAGGACTTCAACTGACACAGCAACATGTGGAAGCCATACAAAATAATTAACCCTTTCAGACCTGGTGGTCACAATTGTGTACATAAAGTTTGTTCACTAATATTTCGCTGGCAAGATATGTCAGGTGCAACAAAGCTCACTGTGCACGTTTGTGTAGGTTTATTTTAGCCATGCTCCAGCAGCTGCTGCTCTCTTGTGAGCAGTCTGTGAACTACATAGTAAAATATACTCTCTGGTGTTGTCTCTCTGTGGGAAGCCATTACTCGTTGATTTTATTGCTGTAATAGTCACATTGTGGGCTTTGTTAACGAATGTTTTGTGTTGTTTCCTTCTTTTGGAAACGTTAGACATTCTTTCAGTGGAATTTTCAGCAATTTCATTCAGTTCATATTTGTTTTATGTATCGGGTAAATTTAATGTACACATTTGTGTACAACAGGTCCTTAATGGTGTAAAATAGGAAATGTAACCTAAAATTTGTCTCAGATGTATTTGCATGGCGATGGTAGTTATGTGTGGTATTTTTTCAGTAATTTCAGTACCAGCAGCAAGGAGGAGAATAACTGACCAGTACACATGATTTTATTTTATATTTCTGGCTTTTGACTTACAAATATGGATAAGGAATTTCTTTCTGTGGAGAAAAATTGGGACTTGATTATGGACATAATTGAAAATGGTGACGTTTCTGACATTAATTTGAGTGGAGATGAGGATGAAAGTGTACCACTTATTGAAAGGCAAGCTCCACAGCTAGTGAAACGTGTTGGAGCAGATAAAGTGGGCGTGACTGCTGTGTGTAGAAACACCATATCTGGAGATGAAGATGACGGAGACGTGGTGGACGCTGAAATGAACTTTTTATGCAATGAAAACAACCCAGAATTGAATCACCTGTGTGAAAACATAATGGTGACATCTAAAGAATCCATAAAATGGAAACGCAAGCCTCTAAGTACCATGGCAGAAACATACAAAGCTCCAAATTTTGAAGAATGTGTCTTGTGTTCTCCAATACAATACTTCAAAAGATATATACCAGATGATTTGTTCACTAGCATGGCAGCACATACTAATATTTATGCATTACAACAAGGCAAATCCTGATTCAAGCAGACAACAACTCAAGAACTAGAGGTGCTATTTGGTTTGCATATACTGACTGGCACTTCGAAATTTCCCAGATTACGAATGTATTGGGATACAAGCCTGAAGGTAAATGTTTTTTGGGAAAACATGTCACGAGACAGGTTTTTAGAATTACGAACAAATTTACACTTGGTGAACAATCTGGAGAAGCCACCTGAAAATAAAGATAAATTTTACAGTCAGGCCAGTTTACACAGCCATTCGAAAACACTGCAGTGAACTTTGTATAGAAGAGAATGTTTGTGTGGACGAAGGAATTATTCCTTTCACTGGGAAGTTTTCTGCAAAGCAGTATGCCAAGGGGAAACCAAGTCCATGGGGAATCAAAGTCTTCATGTTGTGTGGAAAGAGTGGAATAGCGCATGATTTCCTTTTGTATCAAGGTGCTACAACTGAACTAAATACCACATGCTGTAAAAAATTTGGATTAGGTCCTGCTGCTGTTTTAGGATTTTCTGTTCCACTCTCAAAAGGTAAAGGACATAAATTATACTTTGATAACTTCTTTTCATCTTATCATCTGTTTCAAGTTCTGAAATCTCAAGGCATCAATGCAGCAGGTACTTTCTGTCAAAACAGATTTGGAAAGAACTTGCCTTTTTCAGATGATAAAACCATAATGAAAGAAACCAGAGGTTAGCCGGCCGGAGTGGCCGTGCGGTTCTGGGCGCTACAGTCTGGAGCCGAGCGACCGCTACGGTCGCAGGTTCGAATCCTGCCTTGGGCATGGATGTGTGTGATGTCCTTAGGTTAGTTAGGTTTAATTAGTTCTAAGTTCTAGGCGACTAATGACCTAAGAAGTTAAGTCGCATAGTGCTCGGAGCCATTTGAACCAAACCAGAGGTTACTGTGAAGAAATCACTAGTGCTGATGACATTACAATGTGTAAGTGGTTAGACAATAGGCCAGTTGTATTGTGTTCTAACTTTGTTGGTAAAGGCTCAGTGGATGAAGTCGAATGTTGGGACAAAAAGCACCATAAATATGAGAAAGTACAAAGACCTGAAATAGTGAGAAGATATAATCATGCAATGGGTGGTGTGGATCTATTTGATCAATTGATAAGCTACTACAGAGTTTTCATCAGATCTCGAAAATGGCCTTTGCGTATGATTTTTCACGCTGTTGACTTTGCCATCGTGCAAAGTTGGTTGGAATACAGATGAGATGCAGACAACCTGTCTATCCCAAAGAAGAAGCAAATGGACCTTCTTTCCTTTCGTATCAGGGTATCAGATGGATTGATACTGTGCCAAAAGAAAGTGACTGGAAAGAAGAGGGGGCATCCGTATGATGAAGGACTGGCTTCAGACATGAGAGTCATACCAAGAAAAAGAGGAGAATTACGACCAGCTACAGAGATACAGTTTGATTCCATTGACCACTTGCCTTTGCATGATGTAGGAGCTCCAAGTCGCTGCAAATTTCCGAAATGTACAGGGCGTTCAAGAATTCAGTGCAGAAAATGTAAAGTACATTTGTGTCTCCAAAAGGACAGTAATTGTTTTTTGAAGTTTCATACTAAACCTTAAAATCAGGTGTTGACCATTGTTGTTTAAACAAGAATATAATATGGAATTAATTTTATTGTTTCCTCTGTTTTAAAGTGAAATAAAGAGTGGCATAATTGATCCGTACTGTTAACCTCTTTAATGTATAACATGAAGCTCGAGACCTGATGAACACAGTTGTGTACATTAAATATCTAGAAAAGTAGAGATCATACAAAATTTTTCCTTAGAAAACTGTTGTCAGGAGACTCACCTGAATGCAAAAATGATGTCAGACTTTTTTTTTTATAAGTAAATAAAAAATCAGGTCTGAAAGGGTTCAAGTCCCTGCGAACTTAAAAGACATTTGATTCTCTCTCAGAAAAATAAATTATTATGTCAAATTTATACCAAATGGCACCCAGTCTGCAAGGCCCTTAATAATCTATACAAAAAAGTACAACATCATAGCAATGTCAAGAGGCTTTTACAAGCTAAAACATTAACCCATCAATGCCGATGGTATGTTATACCATAAGCTGTTTTTATTTTGTGTTGTTACCACTGGATGGAATGGTGTAGGCTGCTTACAATTGTTTGTCTGTACAGTCAGTGGGTGCCACTCCACGACAACAGTAGTTTTCAGTGACACAAAAATACCATTATTGCACAGCTAGCCATTTCCTCTTAGTGCTACACAGAACCGGCAAGATAACGTGTGGCAGGTAAGAATTTTATCCTAACTTAAACTGCTTGTATTGATATAAATGTTTGGCTTATGATTTTAGTATTAGATTAGAATAACAATTTAGCTTGATGTTGTTACCGGTTGTAAAATCTTTATCTAGTCTTATGTAATAGATTAATACTTTGTCAGATGATATATCATACAATGGAAAACTATCACTACTATTAAACATAATTCAGGAAACATTTCTTTTTTTTACTTTTACAATAAAATAACAGATGAAATTGTTTCCTGAGCTCATTTTGGTACATTCTTATGTAGCATATTTTACTGGCAGGTCAAATAAAAACTATTATAATCCTGACAAACCAAGTGTGCAAAAGAGATTCTAAAACTACTTGAAAATCGCAGCGATGAAGATAGTATCTGCAGTGAAACAGACTGAGCTGATGAGCTGGATTTAGTCTTTCTTACATTGCATGATGGAAATGATTCCACCTGTGATGATGCTTCTAGTGAAGATGATAGACTCATAGTTTAAGTGACATTGGTAAGGGGATTCTTTTACAGCCAGTGGAACTACAAGCCACTTCAGAAGGAAACAGAAGTGGTGTTATTGTGCAGCCTGTGAGAGAAAGCAACAAAAGAGATAAGAACACACCAGGAACATCAAAGAAATATCAAACAATAACATGGAAGTGGATATCAAAGGAACTGAAGACCATGAATGTTGGCAGTCAATTAAATTTCACTGCTAATATATCAGAGCCTTTTCTTGCAACTAAAATGAAGCAGTCTCATAGCATGCCTGTAGATATATTCATTTCAATGATAACACAACTATAGATCCAAGTAATAAAACTTAAAAAATTGATGTGCTCTTGAGACACCTCAACATCATGCTTCTGCAACTTGTTCAGCCACTAGGATGTTTGTTCTCTTTAGATGAAGCCACGGAACCCTACTAAGTACACAACACAATGAAACAATTCATAAGGAGAAAACCGATTCGCAATGGTTACAAGTTATCGTGCCATGGAACACCAGAGGGCTATGCTGTGAAGTTCAATCCTTACTCTGGTGCTGATGACAAAGAAGAAGGAAAAATAGTGGGAACTTCAATTACAGAAAAAAATTTGTGTATGTTTTCTTCCTACTAATTCCGCTGTCTTTGTTGACAACTATTTCAACTCTCTCCCGCTCTTGGAAGCACTAAGCAAGCATGAATTAAATTGCATTGGCACTATCTGGAGAGGCAGGGTTGAGAAATCAACACTGAAAGACTTAAAAATGGAACCTTGTGGATCTCATCATGTTCTTCAAGATGAACACCTTATGCTGCTAAAATGGAATGACAATACCCAAGTGACATTAGCAACTAATCTGCAAATCAATGATTGTCTTACCGAGTAGACCTGGCAAGAGATGGAGTAAAGCAGAACGAAAGCAAGTAACTGTGCCTCAGCCAACATTAGTACACCTGTACAACAAAGGGATGGGAAGTGCTGATCTTTTCGAGAAACTGAGAGGTCTGTACAGGACCAGACTCTGCTCCAAAAAAAAAAAAAAAAAAAAAAAAAAAAAAAAAATATATATATATATATATATATATATATATATATATATATATATATATATATATATATATATATATATATATTTTAGATTCTGACTTGACAGTAGCCTTGTCAATACGTGGATGCAGTATAGAAAGATGAACAACATAAAGTTTGTTGGAGTTCCAACAAAGTGTTGTACTATCTCTACTGAGGTCGCCAGTAATGGATAAGCTCAAGGGTTTATTCTAAAATCCAGGAAAGGTGGAGCAAATGATATCTGCAGATTTCAAGATTTTAAACATGGCTGCAGCAGCAACTGTTAAAATTCTTCACAATAAAGGATGACAGCCAGAAACAGTTGCAGGATAGAATTTTTTTATTAAAATTCTTGACAATGCTGGACACTTCATGGAAAATTGTAAATTGGAAAAGCAGTAATGTATCAGTTTTTATGAATAAAATTAGATTTAACATTGTTTTCTCACTACACAAAAAATTACGTTGTGCTACTGAACTGTTAATGCCCATTGTATGTTTTATCACATTTGAAATAAAACAGTGTAAATTTTTTTAAAAAATAACATTTTCATCATTAATACATCCTGCTATGCTTAAAAGAACTACTTTGTCTTAATTTCATCAAAAACAAAAACAAAACAAAAAAAAATAGCTTTGGACATTAATGAATTAAAAGTCAGCGACTTGGATGGCAGACTTTGACCCATACCTTTATCATGGCCACCTACATGTCTCGACACGGTATTGGGGCTGCTTGTGACTCGCCGATCATTCAAAGCGTCGCCGCGCAATTACACGCGTCCTCTACGTGTGGTGCTGTCTGCCAGCCATGCAGCAGCTGCGCCACCTAAGCGGCCAGCCGAGCAGCGGCCGCTAGATTGGGACTCAGTGCTCATTCGAATGCTAACGTGTACACATGTCTTGCTTGTTAACTTACTCTGTGACTTATATGTGTTGTGTCGTTCTGAAATATATGTGTTAAACTTGACGTTATAACAATTGATACGAGGTAGTGGATTTTTCCTTTTCACCGTTGACCCACAGGTTTCCATGGCTACTGTCGAGCAATTATTGCAAAATCTCCTTGAACAGCAAACGCTTCTAACAGCGGCGATTCGCGATTTCGTCGCAGCGTCAAATGCGGGGCGTTTCTCGTCGTTGGCTATACCTCCTTTTCCTCCTTACGACGAGACGGCGGAGGACTGGTCTAATTATGAAAAATGTCTTCGACAGCACTTCTTGGCATTTCATGTCACGGACGAACAACCATGTAAGTCTCTGTTCCTTTCCTGGATTTCACCTCAAATGTATCGGTTGTTGTCGCAATTGTCTCCTTTGAAGGATCCTGCATCTTTGTCCTTTGCTGAAATGTGCTCACTTCTGTCTGTCTATTTTCAAAAGCAAACGCATGTGGTAGCCTCTCATGTTGCCTTTTATCGTTGTCAAAAACAACCGAATCAATCCTATCGCGCTTGGGCTGCTGAACTTCACGGCCTCAGTCGAAAGTGTCAATTTGTTACTGAAGTTCACAAAGAATCCTACGCCGATTCCATGGTACGGGATGCTATTATCCCATCGGTGCCCGACAAAGAAATTAGGCAACGTGCCCTTCAGTTGGCAAATCCAACTCTAGATGAAGTCCTATCCATCGCTCAGTCTTTTGAAATTTCTCGCGCCACTGGGGCGCAAATAGAGGTGTGGGGTGATGTCGAGGAAATACAACCTCTGTGCGCTGTTGACGACGCGTGCGGTGTGTGTCCCCACCGGCCGACGTGGCCGCAGTGCGCTCCCACGCGCAGCCTCTGCCTAACCGTAAACAACCCGCTAAGAAACTGCAGCAAAACCCCCGGCAACTTCCTTCATGTCCGCGGTGTTTTACGAAACATTCACGCGAGGATTGTCCCCAACGTTGGGCTGTGTGTCACAATTGCAAAAAGAAAGGTCATGTGTCTTCCGTTTGCAAATCCGACCGCATACATGATGTTCATGAACATGACGCTGATTCTGATTCTGTGTTGTCTGTCAATTACACTTCTTCCCTTTCAGGGGAGTTATTCCTCACGGTCCAAATCCTTGGTCGAGATGTTCGCATGCAGGTGGTTAACGGCTCAGCTGACACTATAATTAATTCTCAGACGTATCTTCAGTTGGGTTCTCCACTCCTGTCACCTGTCATTCGGCAATTACGGACATACAATAAACAGAAGATTTCTGACTTGGGACAGTTTCATGCTGAGTTATCTTACAAATCCGTCGTTCGCACTGTTCCCATCTTTGTGGTCGACCAGAGCAGCGCAGAAAATCTTTTTGGTTTCGATGCCTTTCGCGTTTTTGGGTTCTCCATAGATGACTCTGTCAATATTGTCTCTGATGCTATTCCTTATGCTCAACTGGATTCCTTGTCGATGACGTTTTTGTCCCTTTTTTCTCCTGGATTAGGCCGTGCAAACGACTTTGAAGCTCATATCACGCTCAAACCCACTGCTCGGCCTAAGTTTTTTCGAGCTCGGCCCATTCCTGTGGCCCATCGTGATCGGGTAAAATGGGAGTTGGATCGTCTCACTACTTCAGGGGTCTTGCATCCTGTCACTTCCAGTGAGTGGTCCTCTCCTGTCGTTGTCGTTCCTCTCGACGCTGCTTCCCGGCAGTTTCTGGTCCTTAACACGCCTTTCAGCCTCTATCAATACCAACGCTTGCCGTTCGGGGTTGCTAGCATCCCTGCTCAATTTCAGCAATTCTTGGAACAATTATTGCTCCCTGTCCCTGGGGGTATCAATTACATGGACGACATTGTTGTCACTGGCTCCACCACTGAAAAACATCTTCAAAATCTCTGCACACTTTTTCATGTCTTACAGACTGCCGGTCTTAAGTGTAACATTCAGAAATCACAATTTTTTCAGGCATCTATCATGTACATGGGGTTTCAACTCTCTCGGGATTGTATCCGTCCACTTCAGCAAACTGTTGCTGCGATCGATGCCCTTCCTCGCCCTACATCTGTTAAGGAACTGCAGGCCTTCTTGGGGAAAATAGCATACTATCACAAGTTTTTACCATCTGCGGCTTCGGTGGCTTAGCCGTTGCATCGCCTGTTGCATAAAAATGTGCCTTTTCACTGGTCCGCGTCATGTGATGCGGCTTTCCAGAAATTGAAGACTATGCTGAAACAGGCCCCGTGCCTGGCTACTTATCGACCTGGCCAACATCTTGTTCTTGCCACAGATGCCTCTCAATAAGGGGTCGGTGCAGTCCTTGCGCGCCGTTTTTCTGACGGTTCGGAACAACCCACTGCTTATGCCTCCAAAACGCTCACGGATGCCCAACAAAAGTATTCTCAAATTGAGAAAGAGGCTTTGGCCATTATTTATGCTCTTCATAAGTTTGTTGTTTTTCTCTATGGCCCAAAATTTCATCTTGTTACGGATCACAAACCACTTGTTTCCTTGTTTCATCCATCAACGTCACTTCCCGACAAGGCTGCACACAGCCTCCAGCGTTGGGCTCTTTACTTGTTTCGTTTCAATTATGATATTCATTTCCGGCCAACGGCTCAACATGCAAATGCTGATGCTCTGTCTCGCCTTCCCATGGGTCCTGATCAGGCATTCGATAGGGATGAACTTTTGTGTTTCCAGCTGGATGTTGCCGAGCAGCGGGTTGTGGACGGGTTCCCCATCATTGGGGACAGGCTGGCGGCTGCTACGGGTTCTGACCCTACCCTCTCCCAGGTTTTACGCTGTATTCAGAAGGGTTGGCCAGATTGCCCGTCCACTAAGACTTATGATCCGTTGCGGAACTACTACGCTTTGCGCTACCGCCTCACGGCTAGGGATGGTGTTATCCCCCTCTCCACTGACAATGCTTCGCCACGTGTTGTGGTACCTGCGTCTTTGGGTGCTTCGGTCTTGCGCCTCCTTCACCAAGGGCACTGGGGTGTGTCTCGCACAAAATCTCTGGCGCACCGTCATGTGTACTGGCCTGGCATCGACTCTGAAGTAGCACACATGGTCGCTGCCTGCGTCACAGGCCGCTGCCCCGAAGTCATCTTTGTCACCGTGGCCTTCCCCTGAGAAGCCCTGGGAGCGCATTCATTCATGCTGACTTTGCGGGACCCTTTTTAGGTACTTATTGGCTCCTCGTAATTGACGCCTACTCTAACTTTCCTTTCATTGTCCGTTGCATGTCGCCTACCACCGCGGCAACCACCAGTGCTCTCTGCCACATTTTTTCTTTGGAAGGCCTCCCCTCTACTCTTGTTACTGATAATGGTCCGCAATTTGCCTCTTCCGAATTTGCGGATTTTTGTGCTCGTCACGGCGTTATGCATGTCACGGCCCCGCCGTTCCATCCACAATCCAACAGTGAGGCTGAACGACTGGTCCGCACATTTAAGGCTCAGATGCGGAAACTTCTGACTTCTTCTGCTGCTGATGATGCGCTTCTCCAGTTACTGGCGTCTTACTGTTTCACTCCCATGGGCAACCACAGCCCGGCTGAGCTCTTACATGGCCGACAGCCCCGCACGCTACTTCATCTTCTGCGGCCTCCCACCTCACAGCTGCGGGTGCCTTCACTTGGCCGGTTCACCGCCAATGACCTCGTCTGGGTACGGGGATATGGCAGGCGGCCAAAATGGAGCCTGGGCCGCATTTTACGACACCGTGGCAGACGCCTGTTTGAAATCCAGACGGACAAGAGTGTGGCAGTGCGTCATTCGGACCAGCTTCGGCCTCGCGTGCAGGCAACGCCTGTTCCGAATGCCGCTACAACACCTTCGGCTCTACCTGACGCTCGGGATCTTGGCATCTCTCAATACTCACAACGCAGCCCTCTCACCGTCATCGCGATGCCAGCACAAGAACGGACGCCACCAGGAGACGTGCCCATGCAGGAACCGGATGACCATCCTCTGTCAGAGCGAATCTACTCGCCTCCTCCTCCAACGGACGCCGACACATCGCCCATGTCTCCTGTCATATCAACTGGACTTGCCGCAATGGGCAGACTGGTGCATGGGACCCCAGCAGATTCGACCCCTACGTCTCCTGTCATCTCGACCCGTTATCATCGGGACTTTACAGCGAGTCAAACAACACCTATGGACGTTAGCCATCTCCAGGACACCTCCATCAAGACTAGTGCACCAATTTCAAAGGGGGGAAAAGTGTTGTGACTCGCCGATCATTCAAAGCGCCGCCGCGCAATTACGAGCGTCCTCTACGTGCGGCGCTGTCTGCCAGCCATGCAGCAGCTGCGCCACCTAAGCGGCTAGCCGAGCAGCGGCCGCTAGACTGGGACTCAGTGCTCATTCGAATGCTAACGTGTACACGTCTTGCTTGTTAACTTATTTTGTGACTTATATGTGTTGTGTCATAGCACACACATCGAAAATGCTCACTTCAGCCCAGCTCTATATCTACATAGATACCATATGGTGCATATGGTGCATGGTGGAGGGTACCCTGTACCTAGTCATTTTCTTTCCTGTTCCACTTGCAAATAGAGCGAGGAAAAACTGACTGCCTATATGCCTCTGTAGGAGCCCTAATTTTTCATATCTTATCTTCGTGGTCCTTGTACACAATGTATGTTGGCGGCAACAACATTATCTGGCAGTCAGCTTCAAATGCCAGTTCTTTAAATTTTCTCAATAGTGTTCTTCGAAAAGAATGTTGCCTTCCCTCCAGATATTCCCATTGCGCTCCTGCAGCATCTCTGTAACACTTAAATGTTGTTTGAACCTGCTAGTGACAAATCCAGCAACTTGTCTCTGAAATGCTTCAATGTCCTCCTTCCATGTGATCATGTACAGACCCCAATACTCGAACAGTATTCAATAATAGGTTGAACCAGCATCCTATATGCAGTCTCCTTTACAGATGAACCACACGTTCCTAATATTCTCCCAATAAACCAAAGTCAACCATTCACCTTCCCTACCACAGTCCTCATAAGCTCGTTCCATTTCATATCACTTTGCAATGCTACACCCAGATATTTAAATGACGTAACTGTGTCAAGCAGTACAGTCCTAATGTTATATCCGGACATTACAGGTTTGGTTTTCCTACTCACCCACATTAACTTACATTTTCCCACATTTAGAGAGAGCTCCCATTCATCACGTCAACTATAAATTTTGTCTACATCATCTTATATCTTCCTACTGTCACTCAACTTCGACATGTTACCGCTCACCACAGCATCATCAGCAAACAACCACAGATTGCTGCCCTCCCCACATGCCAAATTATTTATATAATATAGAGAACAACAGTGATCCTGTCACGCTTGCCTGGGGCACTCCTGATGATATCCTTGTCTCTAATGAAAACTCGCCATCAAGGACAATATAATGGGTACTGTTACTAAAGAAGTCTTTGAGTCACTCACATATCTGTGAGTGAGTTATACCTTCGTTATCAACTTGCAATGGAGCACCATGTCAAATACAGTCTGGAAACCTACTAGAAATATGGAATCTGCCTGTTGGCCTCTGTTCATAGTACATCATATGAGAAAAGGGTAAGCTGAGTTTTGCACAAACGATGCTTTCTAACACCATGCTGATTCATTGACATAAGCTTCTTAGTCTCAAGAAAATTTATTATGTTTGAACTGAGAACATGTTCCAGGATTTGCAGCAAACCAAAGTTCAGGACGTTGGTCTGTAATTTTGCGAGTCCGTTCTTTTACCTTTCTTATATACAGGAGTCACCTAAGCTTTTTTCCAGCCACTTTGGACTTCGTGCTGAGCAAGGGATTCATGACAAATACAAGCTACATAAGGGGCCAATGCTGTACAGTACTCTTTGTAAAATGGAACTGTGATTACATGTTCATCTAGTGACTTACTTGCTTTCAGATTTTTCAGTTGTTTCTCTATGCCAGGGATGCTTATTACTATGTCATCCACACAGGAGTCTGCTTGATGGTCAAACGGTGGCATGTTTTATGATTCTCCCGCATTAACAATTTCTTGACTGTGAAATTTAAAACTTCGGCTTTCATTTTGCTACCTTCAGCAGCCACACTAGAGTGGCCAGCAAGGGAATTTTCTCTGGTTCTCTGTCAGATGTTTTGTTTTAATGTGATGGTGGTACCTGTTGTATGCTTCATGCACAGATCCTTTCACAAAAGCATGAACCTCCACTAGCCTACACTTGTGGTCATTTGTGCATTCTCTTTTGAACCAAGAGTGCAACAACCTCTGCTTCCTCAGCATCTTCTGAATTTCATTATTGAACCATGGTGGGTCTTTCCCATCCTTTTTCCACTGGCCAGGCGCACAATTCTCCAGACTACAATTTACAGTCTACTTGAACTTTGCCCACAATTCTTCTACATCCATCTTACTGGAACTATGTGATGTCAATTCACTAAGTGAGATGCTTACAACTGTTTATCAACCAGAAACACTCCCCTAGCCTTCTTGACAGGTTTACTAACTTTTGTAATCATAGTTGCTATAATGACATCATAATCGCTAATCCCTGTTTTTGTACTAACATTGTCAACGTTCACTTGTGTTAACGTGCCACAGCAATGCCTCTGCGACATGCATGGCATCATCGCTGGCGGCGCAGTGTACCTGTGTATCGCAGTTTGAAGGCGATTGATATTGACTTGGCTGGGCAGTTTAATAAACAGCAATTGATTGGAGGTCCAAATGTTTTTCATGGACTCCATCTGAACTTTACCTGTGATGTACAAGCAGTGTTTGGAGGTAGTACCTGGCTGACACTTGCTGTTGTATGGGGCAATCAAGCAGATTATGGTGGCCTTGAAGCATTTCCAGACGCTAACATTTTGGCTTGGAAGACATGGAGTATTGCTAAGACTACAGGACTGTTGGCTAAATAGCCTTATGGTACTCTTGTTCCAAGCATGCCATTTGTTTGGACTACGAGAAGGAAGAAGAAATTAAATGCTGATGAGTACCTCTTTTTGTGGGCTAAAGTTGCCAATGGGAATTGTAAAATAAAGATCAACGGTGATTGTATGATTTATTATAGACAATAAAATGTGTTCTGTCCTTTCCTTATCTCTTTTCCTTATCTCCCTCCGTTTTTATTAAAAAAATGTATTCACTTTTTGTTTTGGTGGCTGTGCCGTTCTTAGTTGCACACTAGGCAGGTGACCTTGAACGGGACTTAGCCGCTGGACGAGGCTGCCGGGCAACACGGGTCCTAGTATTACTAGCCAATGAATCCATAGACATCTCAGTTTATATTTGGTAGTAAATTCTGACAACATAGTCCACGGAGAGCAGCAAACTTACTCAATATTTAGAAATGAACAGTTGCGATCAAATAATATTTCTTTATTAACCAGTCTTAGCTTATCTACAAGCCATTTTCAGAATTTTTTGGCCCCCTATGGCTGGTACTGGTGACTTCTCAGATACCACGATGGTATCATGAAAAATTCAAGGAGCCACAAGCACCAGCCATAGGGGGCCAAAAAATTCTGAAGATGGCTTACAGATAAGGCGTAACCGGTTAATAAAGAAATACTATTGTGATCTCGACTGTTCATTTTCAAATATATTTGGTAGACTAAAATCACCTTCAACAAGTATAGCATGATCTGGGTATTTACGTGCTTCTGATCATACACATTTCTTGAATGACTCTAGAACTGTCATGAATTCAGGTGGCCGCTAAAAACATCCAACAATTAATTTGTTTCACCTACACCTGTTATAAGCAACCAGATAACTTCACTGTTGCATTCCACTTCGACCTCATTATCATTATTAAACAATGCAAAATTCAAAATACCACCTATAAAAACACAAGGACTATCAAGTACAGCATAGGAACCAATGCCTTTCACCTTAACTTTATTCTTCTCCTTGGCACCAGTACTGATTTCAGTGTTATCAATGGCCTTGTAAACAGTAGCAGGTGAGTACCAGCTCCTCCCAAAATGATACATCCCGTGAGTCATTCAAAGGCGCTGCAACAGCCTGATCCAGACTGCCAACCCGACCAGAAACAGTCACGCTTATATAGCCTGCCAAAAGCCAAGAAGTGATTCTTGGTGTTGTAGCTCTCAGGGGCACTCTGAGATGCTCTCTGTATGAGGCGCGCCATTGCATTTCTATGAATTACAGCTAAACAGTGTACTGCAATTCAGAGCTTTTTGTCTTCTGTGATGTGCGACTTTGAATTTTTACCTCCTTGGCAGGTCTAGCTTAGCTCAATTACTCAAAGATTGGCTCTGCCAAAAGGTGAATGTCACAAAATCTCAATTACTGACATTCAAAATGGGAAGTCTGTACTCATCATCAGCTAGAGACTGTGGTCATCTATGTGTGAGTTGTGCTTACATGAATGTTGAGTGTATGTTGTCTAATTCTGATGAATGCCTTTTTGGCCAAAAGCTTACTTGTTTGCCAGTCTTTTTGTTGAGCCTGTCTGTGACTTAGCACCTCCGCTATAAGGTGAGCAGCATTCCATCCTTTTCAGAATATTGTCAAATATCACAGCAAGGTACGCAATACACAACTTCCTGAAAATATTCGCTATTGAAGGAACCCCAGAAACCACTGTTTTGGACAATGGCCATTGATTTTCATCCAATATGAATCAGGAGCTTTGCTCCTAGGAGGAAAGAGATTAGTGTTTAATGCCCCATTGACATTGAGGACATTAGAGATGGAGCACAAGCTCAGATTGGGGAAACACGGAGAAGGAAATCAGCTGTGACCTTTCAAGGCAACCATCCTGGCATATGCTTCAAGCGATTTAGGGAAACCATACATATGGATGGGCGGATGTGGATTTGAACTGTCATCCTCTCGAATGCGAGTCCAGTGTGCTAACCATTGTGCTGCCTCACTCAGTAGCTCTGCTCCTGGGAGGGCATACAGCACTTAACAATGGCACCATAACACCCAATCTCCGATGGCAGAGCAGTTCATCCACACCTTTAAGATGCCAGACATAGAGATTGGACTTGCACCTTTGGGAGGGCCCCAAGAAGGATACCAGGCATTATCAGAGCTGGATGGGGAGGACAAATGTTCATAGTGGATGCCAATGGCACCACTCTGATGTGACATGCGAACCAACTGTGTCCACACTCAAAGACTTCAACCTGAAGACAACCATGATTTTCCCTCCTAAGGTGATGGATAAATAAACTTGAGACACTTGGCAGACCCACAACCTCAGGATCTGTGTCTTTGGAATTGGTCCCTCATAGAATGGGACCTTTTCCACTTCCTGCACCATTGACTTCCAGCACAGACTAGGGGACTGGTACAACAGCTCCACCTTACTGCAGCATTAGCACCTCACCCCTGCCACAAGCAAAGGATACAGCAACACCAGACACAGAGATGGGCAGTAAATCTCTAGCTGGCTTGTGCACCCGCGCCACCCCTGCTCATGCAGTTATTATGGTACCGACAGGGATATTTCTGGCCTTATCACATGCAGATTACAAGGGAGGGGGGAGTAGGGATGCTATATCTCTCTCAGCTGAAAGTGAGATCGATAACCTACAATGTTGGCTATCAATGATTCCTCTGGCAGCCAGTAAGAGGCACCAGTGGGCTGTCACATGGCCCTGGCCACTGATGTCAAAATGGTTCAAATGGCTCTGAGCACTATGGGACTTAACATCTGAGGTCATCAGTCCCCTAGAACAACTACTTAAACCTAACTAACCTAACGACATCACACACATCCATGCCCGAGGCAGGACTCGAACCTGCTACCGTAATGGTGGCGTGGTACCAGATTGAAGTGCTTAGAACCGCTCGGCCACAGCGGCTGGCGCCACTGATGTCAAGCTGGATATAAAACCCAGCGACCTGGTCTCTTTGAAGAAAAGGAGGAAGATTGGGTTTAACGTCCCATCGACATAGAGGTCATCAGAGACAGAGCACAAACTTGCATTGTGTCAAAGACGAGGAAGGAAATTGCCTCTGCCCTTTCAAAAATATCATCCCGGTATTTGCCTAAGTGATTAAGGGAAAATACAGGAAACCTAAACCTGGATGGCTGGATGCGGCTTTGAACTGTTGTCCTCCCATATGCGAGTCCAGCGTGCTAAACACTGTGCAACCGGGCCTCTGCAAGACAGTTCGTGTTATGCTGTGCTAAAGTCTCTACCTTGCTTACACTGTGCTTTTTTAACCTGGCTGTTTTGTGTACTGGATTTGAATTGGGCTGAACTATTGTTTCTCAGTTTTTTAACACATTTTCTTCTTTCCAGACTCTTAGTGTGTTCTACAATTTATGATGACCCGGAACAAACTGTAATTGTGGGCTTACAAGTGATTACAGTATGCCCATATTTCTGTGTAATAGTGTGTTGTAAAAATATGGGCATACTGTGATCGCTTGGAAGATCAGTTTAGATTCTGTAAAAATGTTGGAACACGTAAGGCAACACTAACCCTACATCTTATCTTAGAAGATAGATTAAGGAAAGGCAAACCCACGTTTCTAGCATTTGTAGACTTAGAGAAAGATTTTGGTAATGTTGACTGGAATATTATCTTTCAAATTCTGAAGGTGGCAGGGGTCAAATACAGGGAGCTAAAGGCTATTTACGAATTGTACAGAAAGCAGATGGCAGTTATAAGACTTGAGGGGCACAAAATGGAAGCAGTGGTTGAGGAGGGAGTGAGACAGGGTTGTAGCCTATCCCCAATGTTATTCAATCTGTATACTGAACAAGCAGTAAAGGGAACAAAAGAATATTTTGGAGTAGGAATTAAAATCCATGGAGAAGAAATAGAAACTTTGAGGTTTTCCCATGAGATTGTAATTCTGTCAGAGACAGCAAAGGACCTGGAAGAGCAGCTGAACGGAATGGACAGTGTCTTGAAAGGAAGATATAAGACGAACATCAACAAAAGCAAAACGAGGATAATGGAATGTAGTCGAATTAAATCAGATGATGCCATGGGAATTAGGTTAGGAAATGAGACACTTAAAAGTAGTAGATGAGTTTTGCTATTTGAGGATCAAAATAACTGATAATGGTCAAAGTAGAGAGGATATAAAATGTAGACTGGCAATAGCAAGGAAAGCATTTTTGAAAAAGAGAAATTTTTGAACATCAAGTGCAGATTTAAGTGTCAGGAAGTCTTTTCTAAAAATATTTGTATGGAGTGTAGCCATGAATGGGAGTGAAACATGAATGATAAACAGTTTAGACAAGAAGAGAATAGAGCCTTTCGAAAT
This sequence comes from Schistocerca nitens, assembly GCF_023898315.1. Taxonomy (NCBI): domain Eukaryota; kingdom Metazoa; phylum Arthropoda; class Insecta; order Orthoptera; family Acrididae; genus Schistocerca; species Schistocerca nitens. Next base: position 693,658,198 of record NC_064617.1, read on the forward strand.
GAGGTGCAGCAGAAGAATGCTGAAGATTAGAAGGGTGGATCACGTAACTAATGAGGAAGTACTCAACAGAATTGGGGAGGAGAAGAATTTGTGGCACAACTTGGCTAAAATAAGGGATCGGTTGGTAGGATACGTTCTGAGGCATCAAGGGATCACCGATCAATTGGAGGAACTTTCCACACATGATACAAAGAACACACTGGCCATATAGCGGAGATACTGAGTCGCAGATAAGCACAACAAAAAGATTGTCACAAATAAAGCTTTCGGCCTTTGTCACCTCCCCATCCCTACCTCAGCCTCCTCTTTACCTCCACCCAGTTGCCGCTCTCATCATGCACTGGTGCTGCTGCTTGCAGTGTGGCTTCACTTGCCTGAGACTGCAGTCATATATGTGTGTGTGTGTGGAGGGGGGGGGGGTGTCTACTTTTGATGAAGGCCTTATTGGCCGAAAGCTTTATTTGTGACAGTCTTTTTGTTGTGTCAATCTGCGACTCAGCATCTCTGCTACATGGTGAGTGGCAACTTTTTTTTTCACAATACTGTTATATTCCATCCTGGATTTTGCATTGTTTGAAAGAACACACTGATGCTTTTAGATTTAACCACTTTGACAAATTCACAATAGCCAACCACAGGTGATCACAACAGCCTAACTGCACTCCACAAACCATAGTAAAAAATCTTGATCTAATAGAACAATTAGAAATAATGTTACACAGAGTAAAATCTTATGAAAACATGTTGAATGAACAAACAGAAATTAGCTGCCACAGTTTTTTCAATAATTTCAAAAATTTATTTTTCCTAAAGAAACACATTTTAATAGTGCAAAAACCATTTGATAACATAATCCACATTTGACTTATTCACAAATATTTGTTCTATAAATGATATCCTGTATAACTAATAATAGCTTTGTATCTCCTTTAAAAGAATAAAACTTGTGTATTTTTAGAAATGCAGAATCTTTACACTTGAAATTCTTTGAGTTGTTTTGACATGTGTTTCCAAAATGTGCTGTAGAGCAAAAACTGTATATATGCACATAAACTTGTTTACTCAAACTGTATTCACCACTGTAAACAATAATTTATTTTTTGGTTTGAGTTAGTTTTGTAAACTTATATTCACAATGCGTTCACTTTGTAGTATACCACTGTAATCTTACCAGGACCAGAATTAATCCAAATCTGGAAAAATAATCAATGTAGAATGTCAAAGCATATGAAGATGTGCCCCCAGAGCTTGAAATGCATCGTGCATTGAAATAAAATCACGTCTGCAACTAACGGCAGTTGTTCTTTATTGTATCACATTTATATGTTCCTCATCTCTATGTTTTTTGCACTTGTACATCGTATAGTGTGCACTTTTCAATTTTGCGTGCAAAGTGACTCCACTTACACATTTTTCCATTTATACATTTTCACATTTTTACACTATTATTTTTGCTTCCCCACAGTCATTTTTCTCCTACTTATATAGTGTAAATAGCAAGAAATCTTCATAAAATGATTCATATAAGGTGTGGCTGTTGATTGTTGGTTTTTTGTATGTATGCAAACTCAAAATCATTACTGCGTGTCATAGCTATAGTACACATGGTGACACTATTGTTCATGCCCTCGTGGCAGTCAGTTTCAGAGATAAGGAGGCGGATCGGGGCAGTTATTCAGGGGTAGTAGGTGAAATGCCAGTTCCCCAATATTTTTATCTGGCCTCACTTTGAAAAGGTTTATTTACCTTACCACATATGCTGGTATTTACTCGAAACAAATTTCCCTGTTTTGTGCAGCACAAGAACTTTCTTGTAGCAGCAATCAAGTGATTCTGACAAGGTGAAGGAAGTAGGCTCCACTTTTTTTTTTTTTTTTTTTTTTTTTTTTTTTTTTTTTTTTTTTTTTTTGCAGCTCAACCTCACTGGGGGGCGGAGGGCAAAGGCCAAGCATAGCTGTATGATTGTTATAGCAGCCATGACATCACCTGCTTGAGTTTGTCTGTGAAGGGGTCACATGTTGAGATAGATTGAAATTTTATTCCTGGTTACTTCCAGTTCCAGATGGCAGATTGTAAAGAAGTGGTTGCTGTGTGCATGGAGCATACTTTCATCTGTAGTGCGTTTAGTGTTGTTTGTCTTAAATGTTAGTCCTGCTTACGATATAGTGAGTATTTTATTAGAAACACCCTCTTCACATTGTATTGAGCCATGTATTAGAAAATTTTGGATCATGTTTCAACGGAAATGGAGGAGAGATTCAAAATTTTTGAATCTGCAGTCACTCCCAGTCTGTCAGAAGTACTTACTGGATTGGAAGTAAGATGTGCACAGCAACTGCAGTTGAGGACTTTATCTATGAATGCAGTGTTGCTTCCAAAAAACAAACCACAACTGATTCATTCTTCAAGCCTAAGTGGCTAAAATTGTCCATAATTCCAGATTAAGCCAATCTGGACTGCAGTACCTGCTGCTGTACAGTATATTATCCTTCATTTCGATGAATTTCAAGTTGATACAAATATGTTTAGAAGTTTCATTTTAATGTGAATCTCACTTGTACATTTATTTTACTATCTGCCTTCAAAAACAATGCTTTACTGCATTATCTTGACATCTTTCTTTTTTTTGGTATAAAATTTGGCAAATGTTCAGCAACAAAAAACTGTAACACTAAGCTGGTGGTGAAGTCATATGTGCTGAAATGTTTATGAGCCATTAAACTTCTGAATAAATCAATACTCTTTATGTATTAAACGACAGGTCTACTAGTTGCTCTCCAACGTGGTCATATAGAAAGCACTGAATGATATATTTTATGTCCTTCCACTTAGCCATCAGGACTCTCTTTACAACTTAATCAAATGTCTTTTCAGTTTCTTTGGAGGTACATTTTAATCTGTCAGTTACAGAAACTAATTAATATACAGGTGTTTCAGAAGTGATGGTCAATAATACACACATGGAAAGTTCGGGCCAAAAGTAGCTACAAAGCTCCAACCATTGTTGAGATACAACCCATTTTCTGTTGCGGTTCATTAGAGATGCCATGTGCTCCTAGACACTAAATGTTAAAGAAGATGCTCAAAACGTTGTCCATGTGTCTGAATGTAACATTTAACTCATCTCTGAAATGAGTTGTGAATCCTCTCAGGCAGTCCTGGGGAATTCTGTAAATGCTGGAAGGCTGCTTCACCCACAAGCACAATTCCTCAAGAACGTTGACCACAGTAGGATAGACTACGTTTTTGAAATGCCTCCACACACAGAAATCCATGGGATTTAAATCCAGAGACCTTGGAGGCCATGGCACGGGCCCTCCTCTACCTACCCAATGTTGACCACATGTCTGAGTTAGAAGCCGGTGCACTCGTAAATGAAAATGGACTGGAGCACCATCAAGCACAAACCACATCATGTTCAGGTGCTGGTTCAGTGAGACATCATCACTTACATCTGGAAGTTCAGTCCACAGAAACCGCATGTACTGCTGTCCGGTTAGTCTCTGAGGAAGGAAGTGTGGCCCAATTATGCAATCTCTGAGCAGTCCTGCCCAGACATTCAAGAAATAACACTGCTTATGTCATGATACGCATGTTGCATTAGGACTGATATCAACCCAAATGTGACAGTTATGGTATTTAAAAATACCGTCACTGGTAAATCCAGCCTCATCCATAAGCTGAATACTGTTTACAAACAGGGGATTCAGAGTACATTGTTGTTCCACCCATTAGCAGAAATTCTCTCTAGGAGAGAAGTCTGCAGTGTTAAGGGTTTGCACTCACTGGAGATGATATGGATCAAATACTTGCTGATGTAAAATCTGCCATACGCTGCTATGACTCAGGACACCTCTTGCGTAGCAAACCTCCTTGTTGAAGTACTCTGACATTCATGTTCAATGAGTTACACCCTTTCCTCAAAATCGGTTGTTATGGATCTGGGTTGACCTTGTCATACATTGTCTGCGAAACTCTTGGTTTCTCTAAGGCACTGATGTAACTGGCTAAATGTACGCCTGTCAGGCTGCCTGTGGAGAGGAAAAGCTTCTTCACACAATCGTGCAGCCTCCAGGGCACTGCCATTCACTTTGCCATACTTCAAGTGCATTTTAGAGTACTCCTCACTGGTGTAACAGCAATGGCTGATTTGTGGACCCATGTTTATTGGAGCTTTTTAGCTACTTTTGGCCTGAACTTTCAATAATTCTATTGAACATCACTTCTGAGACACTCTGTATATACCTAAAGTTTCATCTTTAACATCAATAGTCTATTCTTCTACAACCAAATAATAAATTTTTATTTGTTGCATTTAACTATCTATCCTTTGTGTCCAGATTTCCAATACAGCAAATAAGAAATAACTGTAAATGAGCATACAGAACAGCAAACATCCTTTACAGGCAAAAAAATTGCACAGCAGCAGAACTATACAGATAACGCCACTTACTCTATATTTTTCTTCTTGAGTGCTTGAAAGGACTCCTGGATCACCTCTCCAAGCTCGTAGAAAATTATACCATAGAAAGAGAGAGGAACCAACAAACAACACTGTTATCCAGACTTCCACAATAGGAGCAATCCACACAAACCATGTGACGTACATCCAAAACTGAAAAAATAACACATAAGCAATTAATTTTTTTTATTTTTGTCATGGGAACAGAAACAGATCCCATCATTGCTTCACAAAATGTAATGAAGTTTTAAGCTAACTACTACTAAGCAGCTGTTATTGTTGAATAATCAATGAACCTTGAATTTTGGAGATAAAATAAATTTATATTCTAAGCAACCTTATACAGGAAAGAAAAAATACAACGCAAAAAGTACATAAACCATTGCTCTCTGCTGTTATTAATGTTTTGTGTTTGACATTATTAACAATATCTGCTCTCTGCATCCACCAACTATTGTCTATATGAGTTTTCTTGTTTGGTCTTCTATCTTTAGCATCTCTTCTTTTCTTTACAGAAATGATCCTCCAACAAATTGTAGGGGCATTTCAATTTAACACTGAATCCAAACTACCAAACAAGCAGGCACTTTTAACACAGAAAGCATTGCTAAAGTTATGTAAAAGTTCTTCGTCAGACCAAAAATTGAACCATAGATCTTGAAATTAAAGTCTGATAGATGAAGCCATCAAACCAACACATATTTGTACATAAAACATATGAATTGTTATGAGGAAGACAGGAGGAAGACAGGAACAGTTACCCACAGTAGAACATTGTCTAAGGTCAATAACATAAAACATTTAAAGATTAATCTTTTGAAACAGTTAAATCTTAACCTGAAGCTGAACAAAAATAGTTAAAGTAGATCATTCAAAATGACATATGCATAATAACTGAGTGCAAATCTCTCAGTGACTAGGATGAATTCATCCAACTAATGACTGCCACAGTGAATACACAGAACACTATCAATCCGAAACATTAAAACGGCACAACTAAATTTTTTGAGCGCTTTACGCACATTTTTATTACAATTCAAAGTACACAGGTGTTGCACAGGAAATAGTACATTTTCAATTGACCATCTATAACAGAATAATGTTACTTCACATTTCTTGTAGTATGTTATAAAAATATGATTCAATTGATTTATGAATATTTAATGATGGTCATATAGAGAGAAGTGTAATCATGCCTTGTCAAACTACATGATGATTTGATATTGATTATCTAGTGTTATAGTTTTAAATATATAAATGAATATGTAATTTAAATGGACTAAATTTATCCTACATATAGTATCACACAACACATATTCTGTAAAAAAATTGTGGCAGCCATTAGGCATGATGATGGTCAAGCCTTTCCCCTGGTTGAGGCATGAACAATATGCAAAAATATCTTAGCACCAAGTCCTCACCTGCATTGCATCTGAGAAGGCTAGCCACAGACATTTTATTCTTTAGTGTTGTGTAGGACACCTAGACTCACAGAAATTCAACGAGGTGAAAAGTAGTTATGAGTTAATACACTGGCAATGAACTGTAATGAGTGTTACAATTTCATTTCAAGAACCTATTTCACTTTGTTTAAATCACATCTTTGAATTAGTAATTTCTGGTCAGTAAGTTTTCCCATGAAAAGCAATGGTCGTGTTGTGTATTCACGTAAGAACAGGATTCTCAAAACTTTGATGAGTCATATTTTTCAGTCTTTGCTTGGCTTGCATTGGCTTAAATTCCTTCAATTAAAGTTCCAAAATTAAAGTAACCATTGCCTAAAGACTAGTGCTTCTTAAAGTAACACCTAAATATGAAGTAATTTAAAGTGTGTTGGTTTCATTCTGCTATAACAAACATTAATCACATTCATGAAACAAGCTGATTTTTTTTTTTTTTTTAATTTGTCCTCACAAGATGTGGAGATCATTTGTGGCAAGTACTAAATTGTTTTTCAGGAGGATTGTGCACAACATGAATCAGTATTGATCCTTGCCTAGTGTTGTATGCTATCACTGTGTTTTATTGGAAAACATCATCTGTCAGAAAGATAGATGAAGATAAGAAGTGAAGTGCTTAATTGCTTCACAATGAGCCTTAGTTTTTCCAGTAAACACTCTGGACAAAGTAAGATTGTCCAGTTAATTTTCAAAAGGTACTAATGCAGTTAACTATTGTAAGACTGTCCAGGTAATAAAAAAAAAGTGTTTGAAGTGTTGTTGGTTTAGTTGTGAATAGACCATTATAAGTTACAAAAAAAAGTCAAGGTAATAACACTGCTCTGTAACATGCTCACACCACTTAATCATATGCACATAGTGTACAATTCAGTTGAGTATGGAACTTGGCCAGTTCTGATGCATACTGTCATGTGCAGAGCACTGCACCTGTGTAACACGCAAAGCACCTTTCAAGGGGCTGCCATTACCATGTTTCCTACAGAATGTCGATATCCAGGTAAATAAAACAATGACATGAGATGAGATGAGTTCAGTAACCAACATGAACTATAAGGGACCTGAAATCACCGTCTGAATGCTGGAAAATGTCCAATGACTTCATGAAGCTCTGCAACAAAGCCTATAGCAGTCTGTCAATTGCCATCCTAGAACATTAAAAATGCCTTCAGGTCTTTGCAGAGGATTGTGAAACAGGATTTAAACATAAGCTGCAGGCAGCTCAACATTTATGACTGGGAGATAAAGTGAGTACGCGCAATTTCTGTGCAACAAGCCTGCACAGAATTAACCAGGATGATGACTTTCAGGCAAAACTTGTGATGTCTAAAGTGGCAAACATACTTCTGCATGGGCTTGTCAGTAAACAAAGTGCCAAATATTTTTCAGACACAAAGCATGGTCAGAGAGGTTACCCTATCTTTCAGCCCCCGATTTTTTCTGCGTGGTCATCTCAAGAACAAAATTTGTTTATGGCTATCCCACAATACTGATGAACTGAAAAACACAATCCAGGAAGAGAGAGATTTCTCTAGAAATGATTCTGAATGTAAGGGCGAGATTACGCAAACATTTTCAGTGTTGCATTACCAATGATGAGTCATTTTCAGGATGTGCTTTCTAAGGAATAAACTTATCTTTGGCTTTTAAATAATGGCAATGTTTGCAGAACAGTTATCTATAAGTTATATTGATGTAAATATAAGCTAAACCTCGAAACAAGCAAATGAAAATGTACTATTTCTCGTGGGCTTCCCTGTAGTTCTTTAATTTCACATTTCCCTCTTTCTACCATTCTTTAAATGCATCACTAAATGATACCACTCTTTCATAAAAACTTCTATTAGCTTTTAGATAATTCTCTGTTTCTAAACCATACTTCTTGAGTTTGGCAGTATGATGAGCTGGTCACAGACAGATAAAATTTTATCTCAATGTGATTAACAGTCAAAGTGGAAAGTCAGTATCTTTTGTGGACAAGTCAGTAGACAGAAATAAAGATAAGAAGCAGGAAGCACATTTAACTCAATGTTTTTTCTATTTCTTAGGACAATATAACTCAGAAAAATGAAACTACATTTAAGGTCTTTTTTCAACCTTATTAACATATTAATTTACACAGTTTTAAAACTGTAGCAAAGAAAGACAGTTACAATAACAAAACAGTAGCAAGAAATTTTGAAGAAACATTAGAGTAATATACAAGCAAACAGGATGAGTAGTAGCAGCTAAAAATTGTTGTAAGATATTTGCTCAGAACAGAAGTACAAAGAAAAACAGTTTTGTTACCAAAAGAAACACACTTGAGACGCTGGAGAAAATCTGCCATGCCTTCAGTGATCTAGTGTGTGTGTGTGTGTGTGTGTGTGTGTGTGTGTGTGTGTGTGTGTGTCCATCCGTATTCACATTGACCTTTTTTTTGGGTGGGGGATTGGGAGGGGGGGGGGGGGGGGAACACAAGTGAGATTTTTTTTTTTTCTCTCAGTACATTATTTCATTGAAGGTATATACTTGGTTTGAGCTGTATTATCAGTTTCATTTCAACAGCTGATCTTCCGTCTATATTAGATGTTGGAAGCAATCAATGGTTTGCGAAGGGTCACTGTCCTGATTCCAATTAGATTATTAGAGTCCAAAAGGCAAACAAATTGACAAATCATAAGGAATCATTCACAGCACTGGACACAGATGAACAGGTCAGTTGTCAAATTACTGAGGATTACAATGGAACCATCAGCTCTGTTGGGCAGCTAAAATAATATCTTTCTTTTGGCTTAACTACTTGAAGACTACAATTTACATTACCCAAATAAATTATGTACACTCTTTGAGACAAAATCTGGCTAGTGGCCAGCCACCGCAGAATCTAGCTGTGTGTCAACCATGGCATGAGACCAATATTGTGGCTATGCTGATAATACTAGAGGTCCAGCTACCTGCACAAACTGGTAACACTGTAGGCTGTGGCTGTTCCTTGAGAAAGTCTTGTCTTCTGTTCAATCTGCTATTCTACGTCTATCCACATGGTCTAGTGGTAATCACACACTTCTGGATGCAACATCTTGCAGGCAAAACTGCTCCTTGCCTAAATTTTTATAGCACCTTCTGTTTGAATTCTGAAGCCTGGACACACCAGTAATAAGTTCCAGCCAATAACATTTTTTAAAGATATTTTAGAACTCTGTCAGCCTTTGATGCTGCATGCACCTTTAGCTCTCCAGGACTCATTTGCTGCAAACCAACAGTAACTGCGGTGGCAGCAATGTGCTCCCTTCACCCTTTGTCAAAAGCGTGAGCTACCCATCATCGCTTTGGAGAGTATAAAATGCTTTTCTGTTGTTGAGTGATGCTCCACAAAAAAGTCTACAATTTGCATTTCAAAGTCTTAGCAATGGAAGCAGATGACCAATCTTAATACAATGAGTATTGTATTCCACTAACAGCAATGGAGGCAGATGACCCGTTTTAATACGATGGGTATTGTATTCCACTAATATACAAGATGTGAGTCTGGATCACAATTAATATCATAGTTTGTGATCCAATCAGAATACTACACTATGTTGTTTAATGTTATTATTAAAAGCATTATTTCATTTCTTTTCCTTTTAGAAGCAATTCTTCATGCAATATTTTTGTCAGATATATGTATAAAGCAACAGCATGTAACTGCGGTGTATGTGTTTTCCTGTCATTGTTTGATTTATTACAGTAAATGTATGTGATAAATTGTGTGAATACATTGCAATGCATGCTCTACAGCAATGCAGGACAGGTACACTGCTCATTTTGATGTCCATATATGGATTCATGGAGAACTTAATGCTGATGAAAGAGATATTTAAGGTATTCGATTAGACTTAAACCAACAAACTTCTACAGTGGTGCCTAGTTGGTATTACACAGATTTAGCACAAAGGAAATATATTCACTTCACAACTAGTCACAATGATATATGGGTCCTATGTGATGAACAAAACTCAAATTCATATTGTTGAAAATCAAGTCAGAGCTCTTCGGAGATGTTTGTATACTGAAGAAGCTCAGTACTGAAAACGCAGACATCTATGACCATTAACACAGCTTACTGAATTGAGCTTCTGAGAACACTTAATGTGTAAAGGTTTTCTTCAGGTTTTGGTAAAGAATTTCTTCCAGCAATTTGCAGTGACATTAAATAAAACAGAGAACAAGAACCTAGAATGCACTGGTCTGCACTGTGATTAGAAGAACTCACACCATCTTTGCATCACAAGACTGGTGTGGAACAACCGAGTTAATGAGACACTGCTGGGAGTAAGTTCCTCCGATGAAACATTGGTCACTAAATCTCGTAATGCAACATTCAAGATAAGAACAGTTGTTACTTAAGTGAAGTACAGCATTCTTGGAGTCCAAAAAGTAAGTTTTTTTTGTCTCAGTGTCTCATGTTACGTAAGATTTATGTAGCATAAGTTGTTGAAGTGGAAAGGGAAAGTCACATGAATTTAGTGGAACAATTCAGGGCCAGCTGAGGAAGTAAATGCACTACCACAGGGTCATCAAACATTTGCAATGATGTTGCCAATTCTTAGCTGTGCTAGGGGCTCTCAAAAGGAGAGTAGGGCAGGGGAGGGGGCAAGGGTAGCATGTAGCATGTTTCATTTTTCTTCTTTAAGTCTGGGGCTATTGTGCCATTGTCTTATGTCTAGCACACTTTGTGCAATAGTTTTGTCACAGTTGGCTCTTCCAAAGATATCATTAGTTCTGACAGAATGTCATGTACTCCAGGGGCCGTTTCGACTTACGTCTTTCAATGCTTTGTCAGGTTCTTCTTGTGACTCACAGTATCATATCTCCCATCTCATCTTCATCCATGTCATCTTCCCTTTCTACAATACTGCCCTTAAGTTCATTTGCCTCATATGGCCCCTTTACATATTCCTTCCGCCTTTCAGTTTCCCCGTCTTTGCTTAATACTGATTTTCTGTCTCTGCTCCTGACATCCACATAATTGCTTCTCTTTTCTCCATAGGTACCCTAATCTTCCTATAGGCTGTATCTATCTTTCTGCTAATTATGTATGATTCTATGTCCATACAATTGTCTCCTAGCAATTTCTGCTTAGCTATTTCACACTTCCTGTCAATCTCACTTTTTAAGACATTTGTACTTTCTTTTGCCTGCTTCATATGCTGCAGTTTTATATTTTCTCCTTTTATCAATAATTCAACATCTCCTGTGATATTTTCCTAAATGCCTTGCCTTTTTACTTATTTGATCATCAGCTGCCTACGCTATTTCATCTCTCAAAGCTACCCATTCATCTTCTACTATATTTCTTTCCCCTGATGTAGTCAATCATTACCTAATGCTCCCTCTGAAACTATCACCAATCTCTGGTTCCTTCAACTTATCCAGGTCTCACCACCTTAATTTCCAACCTTTTTGCAACTTCTTCAGTTTTAGTCTACATTTTATAACCAATAAATTGTGTGCAGAGTTCACATCTGCCCCTATAAATGTCTTACAGTTTAAAATCTGGTTCCGAAATCTCTGTCTTACTATTATATAATCAATAAGGAACCTTCTGGTGTCTCCAGGTCTTTTTTACATAAACAGTCTTCTTTTATGATTATCAAACCAAATGTTATCGATGATTAAATTACGCTCTTTGCAAAATTCTACCATGCTACTCCTCCTTTCACTCCCCCCCCCCCCTCCCGTCCATACTTACTATTTTTCCTTTTCTTTCTACTATAAAATTCCAGTCCACCATCAGTATTAAATTTTTGTCTCCCTTAACTATATTTTTATCTCTTTCTAATCAGGATCAAATTATTTAGTCTCACCTGAGTGCTTTGGTAGTTTAGTTTTTGAATGCCTGCATGTTAATCATATTTATTAGACACAGTTCTCCCATTTTTATCAGTGTCTACAGTACAGTTTTGTAGTGGATGTCAATAGTCCTTTGTTTGTCTGTGCAGTGTAGTTTTCCACAGCATTTAGTATGGATAGAGACTGTGACTACTGTATGTGGATGCAAGCTGAGCTGGTGACACTTTGCTCTCAGCCCCAGGCAGTGATGGCTTAGGTTACAAAGCTTGAGGCTGCAGTTGAATAGGCATTACTGTTGTGGGCAGGTCGTGGGGATCCAACAGACATCCAGCATGGCCCATGAGTTTGCTGGTTGGTTGCACTGGTGGCCAGCCCAGTTACTGCTTGCACTGAGGTAGACCCTCACCCACTGCTGAGTGGGAGGTCACCTCGGGGCGTGGCAGGTGGTGGACTTCTGAGGGGGCCGAATGTAAGGCCTCTCTGGTTAGTCTGACAAACAGGATCCAGGTGCTGTCTGTGGCCAACACTGCCCCACAGCCACATGTTAGTCACTTGTCCTGTTTGAGAGGAAATTTCTCAGCCTGCAAATTCCAGTTAATCACAGAGGGTGGGATTACTGGTAGTTGGGAGCTCCAATGTTAGTCAAGTTATGGGGACCCTTAGTGACATGGCTGCCAAGAAGGGGAAGAACACCAACTTGCAGTCCCTGTGCATACCTGGTGGAGACATTCCACATGTGGAATGGGTCCTTCTGGTTGCCACGAAGAGCACAGGGTGCAGCCAACTGCAAGTGGTTGCTCACATTGGTACCAATGATGTGTGTCGCCTTTCATCAGAAGAGATTCTCTCTGGCTTCGAGTGGCTATCAGAAGTTGTAAAGATTGCCAGTCTTGCTTGCGAGATGAAAGCAGAGCTCGCCATTTGCAGCATCATCGACAGGACCGATTGCACAACTCTGGTACAAAACAGAGTGCAGGGTCTGAATCAGAGGCTCAGACGGTTCTGTGACTGTGTACACTGCAGATTCCTCAAGCTGCACCATAGGGTGGTGGGGTTTCAGGTTCCGCTAAATCAGTCAGGAGTTCACTATGCGCAGGAAGCAGCTACACGGGTAGCAATGGTTTTGGGGAATGGGCTGGGCAGTTTTCTAGGTTAGAGGGTCTCAAGGAAAAACAGAAAGGGCTTCAGTTTCAAAAAGTACAGGTCAAACACAGAAAGAACCTATATTTAGGAACCATTGGTATAACAGTTGTAAATTGTCATAGCTGTGTTAGGAAAGTACCAGAGCTCCTAGTGTTAATACAAAGCACTGATGCTCAAATCATTATAGGCACTGGAAGCTTGTCTCAAGCCGGAGATAAATTCAGCTGAAAGTTTTGTGAAGGACCTGGCAGTGTTCAGAAAGGACAGGCTAAACACAGTTGGCGGTGGCATGTTTTGTTGCTGTTAGAAGTAGTTTATCTTAAAGGGAAACTGAAGTAGATAGTTCATGTGAGTTAGTAAGGGTAGAGGTCATTCTTGGAAACCAGAATAAAATAATAATTGGATCCTTTTACTGACCTCTCAACTCAGATGATACAACTGCTGAAATGTTCAAAGAAAAACTTGAGTTTAATTTCAAACACTTACCCCCCTCATACAATTATAATTGTGGTGACTTCAATTTACCCTCGACATATTGGCAAATGGCAAAAATACATGTTTAAATGTGGAGGAATGCATAAAACATCATCCAAAATTTTGCTACATGTATTCTCTGAAAATTATTTTGGGCAGTTAGTTCATCAGCCCACTCTAATAGTTAATGGTTGTGGAAACACACTTGGTCTCTTAGCAACAAATAATTCTGAGCTAACGAGCATCGAAATGGATACAGAGATAAATAAACACAGAGTTGGTCCGTGGGACTGAATATCTTAACTTCCAAATCCTCCAAAAATATACTATTAAAAAAAAAAAAAAAAAGAGATAAAAATTCACTTGACACTTCCCTGAGACACAATCTCCACTCCTTCAAAATTAATAATGTAAGTGTAGATCAGATGTGGCTTGAATTCAAAGAAATAGTATTGACAGCAATTGAGGGATTTATACAAAATAAATTAACAAACAATGGAGCTGATCTCCCTTGGTACACAAAACGAGTCAGAACACTGTTGCAGAAACAACGAAAAAAACGAATGCAAAATCCCCAAGACGCAATATTTTACAGAAGCTCGAAATTTAGCATGTACTTCAATGCGAGATGCTGTAATATTTCTACAACGAAGCTTTGTATCGAAACCTGGTAGAAAACCAAAGTGATTCTGGTTGTATGCAAATTATGATATTGGCAAGATGCAATTAATGCCTTCTCTATGTGATAGCAGTGGAAATACTATCGATGATGTGTTGGTAAAGCAGAGTTACTAAACACAGCTTCCAAAATTCCTTCACCAAAGAGGACGAAATAAATATTCCAGAATTCAAACGAGAACAGCTGCTAATATGAGTAACTTAGAAGTAGATATCCTTGGAGTAGTGAAGCAGCTTAAATCACTTAAGGGGAGTTACAACAGGGGTGGGGGGAAGGGAAACTTTTTTTCATATTTTCGGATTTTTATCTCATTATAAAATTTGCAATACATATATAGACACACGTATGGAGGGTGAATCGGAATTCGCACACTTTGGCTTCACAGCGTGACTCCTCACATGCCAGCAATAAAAAAATGTCTGTCACAAAATTTCTTTCGGAGTGTACATCAGGCAGAAAAAGGACGTTAAAGAGTGGCATTCTGACAACACTGTAACCACATGTACGGTAACTACCTCTGTAAGCACATGTAATTTGTGCTCTGCAACTGGTGCAGTGGATAGACTTTTGGGTTAGCATGTAAGAGGTCAAGGGTTTGATCCTGGGTTGAGGCGCATTTTTTTTATTTGCTAATTTCTTTCCGACATTTCATACTGTAATATACACAGTTTCTTAGGTCACATGTATCCTAAATTTACATTTTGTAATGCTGAACATAACAAATACATGGTTAGACGAATAAGAAACAAATGACCTGTCATAGGACAGAATAACTACAAAAACAATATCAATTTCGAGATGCTAAAGGTGACAGCACAGTACAATAACACAAAATCTACTTGTCATTTATCTTACATGTAATATGAGCACTCAGATGTCACACATTAGCAACCAGTGACAATAATAATGTCCACATTAATGAACGCATGACCTTCACAACAGAATACATTATCCTCAAAACAACAGATGCTCAAAGCGACCTCCCAGCAAGTCCAAACATTGCGCAACCCGCCGGATCATACAGCTCTGGACCCTTTGCACCAAAGCTGCGTCCACAGTAATGAGAGCAGCACGATCACACACTATCAAGTCTTCCACATTCATTGGTGGAGTAGAGTGCACATGCTCTTTCACGTGTCCCCACAGGAAGAAATCCAATGGATTTAGGTCAGGTGAACAGTGGCCATACAACTGGACCTCCATGTCCGAGCCATTTCCCTGGAAATGTTCTGTCCAAATACTGTCACACATTAATTCCAGAGCGTGGAGGTGCACCGTCATGTTGGAGCCATATCCTATGCCGAACATGTAGTGGAACATCTTCCAGTTGGTACCAAAGCGAACCAATATCCATGGTCGTGAATGGGCACCTCATGTCCAGAAGAGGATGGGCACCAGGTTGAAGAAGTTGAAACGAAGTTTGAGAGACAAGAAACTTTCTGATGGTAAAACCATAAGATGCAGGCCAACAGACAAAATGACTGATGAACTACAGCAGTATTATGGGATGGCCATTAGAAGCAATACTGAGGATTTGTTGAAAATGAAGCAGGCAGTATGGGCTACCTTCTTCCACAGACTGTCAACTGATGAAAAACCAGTATACCACCTTTGCCCTCCTGTACCTGATTCATGGTGCAATTACCACAATGCCCAGTACCAAAACAGTTCATAGAGACATAAACATTCCATTCCAGCAGCAGTCATGGATGGCATAAAACCTATTTACAGAGACCTGGCAAATCCTGAGTTACTGAAGAAGTGTCTACATGGTGAGACACAAAATCCCAATGAGCCATTCAATAATCTTATATGGACTTGCTTACCAAATATTTGTTTTTGTTGGAATGAAGACACTAAAGTGGTGCATCAGTGATGCTGTTGTTGCTTTTAATGATGGCAACAGTGGTAGGGTGAAAGTGCTACAGCATATGGGAATTAATCCTGGAGCAAACTGCATCAGAGAACTTGAATGGATAGAAAAGGTTCGCACTGATATAGCAGAGTATGCGGCACAGTTGGCCACTAAGGAGTCCAGAAAGAAGAAAAAACTTGGAAAAAGATCAAGAGGATAATATACAGTATGATGCAGGGTGCTTCTGAGCGACTAAAAATAAAAAAAAAAACCAAGCATATATTAAGTGAGTTGCAGTCTTTTGAAACTTTAGAAGCTGTTCCTGAAAAATTTACATTTTCTGTTGCATTTTTCCCTAAATCTCAGAAACCACTTCGAGTAGAGTATTCAAATTTTCAGGAGTAATAACATACACATCCCGAGTCTACTGAACTAAAATAACATAATGTTATGTATAATTAAAACTATTTAGGATAACGTACAAAAAAGTATCAAAAATTTTAACCGTGTAATGAAGAAATTGTATTTCTGAAAGCAGTGGCTGAAATGCAATTATTGTAGTTCAGTAGACTCAGAACATACAGTTTAATGTCGTGTAAAAGTTTCTTGTCAATGGCTACAGTGGTTCCTGAAATACGGGGAAGCCAAGTCACTAAATTTAACATCATCAGGATAGGGCGTTCCAGCTCCCCTCCCAGCCAGCCTTCCAGTGCAGACTGTATACCAATTAGGTTCCTTTCAGAGTATGCTGATGCAATAGACCCATACTTAATAGTCACATACAACTGCTCTCTCGACAAAAGATCCGTACCCAAAGACAGGAATGTTTTACAGGTCACATCAATATTCAAGAAAGGCAATTAATGTTGATATGCAGCTTGGAACATATATTGTGTATGAACATTACGAATTACCTCAAAAAGAATGATCTGTTGACACAAAGTCAACACAGATTTAGAAAACATAGTTCTAGTGAAACACAACTAGCTCTTAACTAACACGAAGTTCTGAAAGCTATTGACAAAGAATTTCAAATTGATTTCATATTCCTAGATTTCCAGAAGGCTTTCGACACTGTACTTAACAAATGGCTTGTAATCAAATTGTGTGCTTATGGAATATCGTCTCAGTTATTCGACTGGAAACATGATTTCCTGTCAGAGAGATCACAGTTCATAGTAACTGACAAAGAGTCATTGAGTAAAACAGAATTGATTTCTGGAATTGCCCCAGGTAGTGTTAAAGGCCCTTTGCTGTTTCTCATCTATATAAACAATTTAGGAGACAACCTGAGCAGCCGTCTCAGGTTGTTTGCAGATGACACTGTCATTTATCATCTAATTAAGACATCAGAAGATCAAAACAATTTAGAAAAGATATCTGTATGGTACAAAAATTGGCAATTGATACTAAGTAATGAAAAGTGTGCAGTCGTCCACATGAGTGCTAAAAAGTATCTTCTAAACTGTGGTTACATGAGAAATCAGTCAAATGTAAAAGGCGTAAATTCAACTAAATACCTAGGAATTACAATTATGAACAACTTAAACAAGTTTTTTTTTTTTTTTTTTTTTTTTTTTTTTTTTTTTTTTTTTTTTTGTGGTTTTAGGGCGCACAGCTTCAACGGTCATTAGCGCCCAGACTACGTTAGGAATGCACCATGAGTCACAAGTTTAAAACAGCAACGAAACGGAAAACACGATAAAAGACAGACTGACAGGCATAGGATTAAAAAAGAAAACAGCATAATCAAATGTCCTTTGAGAGGGTTGTCAAATTGATAAAATGAAGAACGCGAGCAGCTGCTCGTGGGTCATCCGCTAAAATGGCTTCTACAGTACAGGGCAGGCCAAGATCAAGACGCAGGGTGTTAAAATCCGGACAGGACGTTAAAATGTGGCGGACCGTCAGCAATTGCCCACATGGGCAGAACGGCGCCGGCGCAGCCATCAGCAGATGGCGATGGCTGAACCGGCAGTGTCCAATTCGTAACCGGGCCAAAACTACCTCCTCCCGCCGAGAAGGGCGTGAGGAGGACGTCCAAGCCACGGGAAGAGGTTTTAAGGCCCGAAGCTTGTTGTCTGTAAGTGCAGCCCAATTGGCATGCCACAACGATAAAATGCGCCGACAAATTA
This sequence comes from Schistocerca nitens, assembly GCF_023898315.1. Lineage (NCBI taxonomy): Eukaryota > Metazoa > Arthropoda > Insecta > Orthoptera > Acrididae > Schistocerca > Schistocerca nitens. Next base: position 693,676,220 of record NC_064617.1, read on the forward strand.
CCCTGCTACAATCTGATGAAGGGACACAACAAGAAGCTGTCCGAGGCTGGAGGACCGCAGCCTTGGCCGCGGCATCTGCAGCTTCGTTCCCGGGGATACCGACATAGCCAGGAACCCACATAAAGCTAACCGGAGAACCGACGTCCACCAGCTGCTGAAGAGAGCGTTGGATCCGGTGCACGAAAGGGTGAACCGGGTACGGATCACTGAGGCTCTGGATAGCGCTCAGGGAATCGGAGCAGATGATATATCCAGAATGTCGGTGGCGGCAGATGTAAAGAACAGCCTGGTAGAGGGCAAAGAGCTCAGCTGTGAAGACCGAACAATGGCCATGGAGCCGGTATTTGAAACTTTGTGCCCCGACAATAAAAGAACACCCGACCCCGTCATTGGTCTTAGAGCCATCTGTATAAATGAAGGTCATATTAATGAACTTCGAACGAAGTTCGACAAAACGGGAGTGGTAGACCGAACCGGGGGTAACCTCCTTCGGGAGCGAGCAGAGGTCAAGGTGGACGCGAACCTGAACCTGGAGCCAAGGTGGCGTGTGGCTCTCGCCCACTCGAAAGGTTGCAGGGAGTGAAAAATTAAGGTGTTGAAGGAGGCGACGAAAGCGAACTCCAGGGGGTAGCAGGGCAGAGACATACAACCCGTACTGACTGTCGAGAGAGTCATCAAAAAAGGAACGATAAGACGGGTGGTCGGGCATTGCCAGTAGCCGACAGGCATACCGACAAAGCAGTATATCGCGCCGGTAGGTGAGTGGCAACTCACCAGTGTCAGCATGAAGACTCTCGACGGGACTAGTATAAAACGCTCCGATCGCAAGTCGTAAACCCCGATGTTGTATGGAGTTGAGGCGGCGTAAGATGGATGGCCGTGCAGAGGAGTATACGAAGCTCCCATAATCCAGCTTGGAGCGGACAATCGACCGATATAGGCGAAGTAGGACGGTTCGATCCGCTCCCCACGACATACCACTGAGAACACGGAGGACATTTAGAGAACGGGTACAACGGGCAGCCAAATATGACACATGTGGAGACCAACTAAGTTTCCTGTCAAATGTAAGACCTAAAAATTTTGTTGTCTCCACGAATGGGAGAGCAACGGGACCGAGTCTTAAGGACGGTGGGAGAAACTCTTTGTAGCGCCAGAAGTTAATACAGACCGTCTTCTCGGCAGAAAAACGGAAGCCATTGGTGACACTCCAGGAGTAAAGACGGTCAAGAGAACGCTGAAGACAGCGCTCCAGGAGACACGTACGCTGTGCGCTGCAATAGATGGTAAAATCGTCCACGGAAAGGGAGCCTGATACATCAGCTGGGAGGCAATCCATTATTGGATTGATCGCTATGGCGAAGAGAGCGACGCTCAAAACTGAGCCCTGTGGCACCCCATTCTCCTGGCGAAAGGTGTCTGACAGGACAGAACCCACACGTACCCTGAACTGTCGATCCATTAAAAAGGAACGAATAAAAAGAGGGAGGCGACCGCGAAGGCCCCATGTATGCATGGTGCGGAGAATGCCCGCCCTCCAACAGGTGTCGTAAGCCTTCTCCAAATCAAAGAACACAGCCGCGGTCGGGCGCTTCCGCAAGAAGTTATTCATAATGAAGGTTGACAAGGTAACTAGATGGTCAACAGCAGAGCGGCGCCTACGAAATCCACATTGTACATTGGTAAGTAGACGTCGAGACTCGAGCAGCCAAACCAATCGAGAGTTAACCATTCGCTCCATCACTTTACAGACACAGCTGGTAAGCGAGATGGGTCGATAACTGGAAGGCAAGTGCTTGTCCTTCCCCGGCTTAGGAATCGGGACAACAATAGACTCGCGCCAGCATGCGGGAACATGTCCCTCAATCCAGATGCAATTGTAAGTACGAAGAAGAAAATCTTTACCCGCAGGAGAAAGGTTCTTCAGCATCTGAATATGAATAGAATCAGGCCCTGGAGCAGAGGACCGTGATCGGCCAAGTGCGTTTTCGAGTTCCCGCATGGTGAATGGGGCATTATAACTTTCACGATTCGAGGAGCGGAAGTTAGGTGGCCTAGCCTCCTCTGCCTGTTTGCGGGGGAGGAAGGCAGGGTGGTAATGAGCGGAGCTCAAAACCTCTGCGAAAAAGCGGCCGAAGGCATTGGAGACAGCCTCAGGGGCCACAAGGACGTCATTCGCGACCGTCAAGCCAGAAACTGGTGAGTGGACCTTAGTGCCAGATAGCCGGTGCAGGCTACCCCAGACAACAGAAGAAGGAGTAAAACTGTTGAAGGTGCTTGTGAAAGCAGCCCAGCTGGCTTTCTTGCTTTCTTTAATAATACGACGACACTGTGCACGTAATCGCTTATAATTGATACAATTCGCCACTGTAGGCTGGCGTTTAAAGGTGCGTAAAGCACGTCGACGAGCACGTAAAGCGTCTCTACATGCCGCGGTCCACCAGGGGACCGGTACGCGACGTGGAGAAGAAGTAGGGTGAGGGATGGAATATTCAGCAGCAGTGAGAATGACTTCCGTGAGGTGTGCGACCTGACTATCGCAGCTTGTGAATGTTTGATCCTGAAAGGTCGCCCTGGAAGAGAAGAGCCCCCAGTCTGCTTTGGAGACGTTCCAACTAGATGAGCACGGAGAGGGGGTATGCTGCAGGAGATGGATAACACACGGGAAGTGGTCGCTCGAATATGTATCAGAAAGTGCATACCACTCGAACCGGCGTGCAAGTTGGGGAGTACATATAGAGAGGTCTAAATGGGAATAGGTGTGAGATGTGTCCGAAAGAAAAGTAGGGGCGCCAGTATTGCGGCAGACAAGATTGAGCTGGTTGAAAAGGTCTGCTAACAGGGAGCCCCTCGGGCAGGATGCTGGAGAGCCCCAAAGGGGATGGTGGGCATTGAAGTCTCCAGTTAACAAAAATGGTGCAGGTAGCTGAGCAATAAGTTGCATCATGTCTGCCCTGGTAATGGCAGACGACGATGGAGTGCAAACGGTACAAATGGAAAATGTAAAAGTGGGGAGAGTAATGCGGATGGCAACTGCCTGCAGGCCGGTGTGCAATGTGATGGGATCGTAGTAAATATCATCCCGGACCAGCAACATAACCCCTCCATGAGCTGGGATACCTACCACAGGGGGTAGGTCAAAACGCACAGAGGTGTAGTGTGCCAAGGCAATTTGATCGCAAGGGCGTAGCTTCGTTTCCTGGAGGGCGACGACGAGCGGACGGTGCAAGCGGAGCAGCAACTTCAAGTCCTCTCGGTTGGAGCGAATGCTGCGAATATTCCAGTGAATAAGTGCCATCGTAAGAAAAGAAAAAGGAAGATGAAAGGAGGGGTCACCTCGAAGGCCGCTGAGGGCCTGGCTTCGAGCGAGCACTGCCGCCGCTATCAGTAGGCAGACAGTCATCGTCCATTGGGTCTATAGGTTCATCGGCCATCTTGGAAAGATGGCCGGGAGGGGGAGCTTCCTCCGCCGGTGAACGGCCAGATGTTCGGCTACTAGCGGTGCGGCCAGGCGAAATGGATGACGGCCTGGGGCGGCAAACGCTGGGTGACGCAGGAGAAGAAATGTGCCGTGGCGGAGAAGGAGAACTGTGCTTCCTATTTGCCTTCTTGGAAGGTCGTTTGGTGGAAGTACCGGTCGAAGGCGGGGAGGTCGAGGTACGTAGGAAGTCTGCACGGGATGGTTCCTTCTTGAAGGCCCGTGCATCTGACTTCTGGGTCGTCGTCTTAGCAGAAGCTGATGAAGGGGCTGGTGCCTGTGGGGTGATGGGAGGAAGAGGAGACGTCGACCGCGCGATCTTAGCACTGGCCGAATGGACGACCGTGGTGCTGAAGGTCTGATCGCATGTCTGGGTTGCCACCTCCCTGGTAGTCCGAGGAGAGGCGAGGACAGTACTGTATTTCCCCACTGGGAGCAGCGTGGGCTTCCTACTAGCCAATAGCTTGCGAGCAGCCGAGGTAGACACTTTCTCTTTGACCCGAATTTCTTGGATACAGCGTTCTTCCTTATAGACAGGACAGTTGCGGGAGGATGCGGCATGGTCACCCTGACAGTTCACACAACGAGGAGACGGAGGTGGACAGTCACCCTCATGGGCATCCCTGCCACAAGTGACACATTTAGCCGCATTGGAACAAGACTGGCGAGTGTGATTAAAACGCTGACACTGGTAGCAGCGCGTAGGTGTCGGGACATAGGGGCGAACAGAAATAACCTCGTAGCCCGCTTTGATGCGCGATGGCAGCTGAACACTATCAAAGGTCAAGAAAAGTGTCCGGGTCGGTACAAAGTCATTGTTGACCTTTTTCATGACCCTATGGACAGCCATCACGCCCTGCTCAGCGAGGAAAGATTGAATCTCCTCGTCAGTCAAGCCGTCGAGGGATCTAGTATAGACCACACCACGAGACGAATTCAAAGTTCGGTGAGCCTCCACCCGGACAGGGAACGTGTACAGGAGTGTGGCCCGAAGCAGTTTTTGTGCCTGAAAGGCGCTCTCAGTTTCGAGTAATAAGGTACCGTTACGCAACCTGGTACACGACTTGACAGATCCGGCTATGGCATCTACGCCCTTCTGGATAACGAAAGGGTTGACAGAGGAAAAATCCTTTCCGTCCTCAGATCGAGAAACGACGAGGAACTGTGGGGCAGGCGGTAGTACTTTTGTCACTGGTAGCTGGTCACGTTTCCGTTTTTGGGCAGAAGTCGAGAGAGATGGAGTGGAATCCATTGCGGAGGAATCCCCCATGATTGCCAGCGTCTCCGATGGCGCGCTCCTTCCTTGTGGGGACCCTCTCAGAGGGCACTCCCGCCTTAGGTGAATGTTTACACCTCAGGTCACACCTCCCGAGAAACAGACGGAGGGACCAATCGGCATGGTCAGAAGGTATCAGCTCAGGCAATCACCCCTCCCCGGGCCTGGCCTTTACCAGGGGGTACGCGCGTGCCTTACATGTCTACCCAGGGCGGGGAATTACGCGTTACCCCGTCACCGGCTACGCGTGCTAACGCGTGGGTCGACCTTCAGGCGCGCACAGGGAGGAAGGAAGAAGAGGAAAAAGGAGAGAGAGAGAGAGAGAGAGAGAGAGAGAGAGAGAGAGAGAGAGAGGACAGACTGTCTCAAACGCCGAGGCGGAGACCAGAGAAGGCAAGGAGAAGAAGGCAATGAGAAGGCAAGGAGAAGAAGGCAATGAAAAGGCAAGGAGAAGAAGGCAATGAGAAGGCAAGGAGAAGAAGGCAATGAGAAGGCAAGGAGAAGAAGGCAATGAGAGGGCAAGGAGATTTTGCAGGGGAAGTGTAAGGAAGACAGTGAAGTGGAGAAGAGCAAAGAAAGGAACCAACCAAAGGAAGGAAGAAACGAGAAGTGAAAAAGCAAAATGACCGCAAATAGAGGTTGTGGAACCGTCCGTCTCCGGACGCAGGCGCTAACTACCCCCTTGAGGGGGAGGGACTCCTTTTAGTCGCCTCTTACGACAGGCAGGAATACCTCGGGCCTATTCTAATCCCCGGACCCGCAGGGGGGTTAAACAAGTTGGTAGAACACTTAGAAGATGCAACAGGTCTATTAAAGAGACTGCTGACACTACACTTGTCCATCCACTTTTGGAATACTGTTGTGAGGTGTGAGATCCTCACCACACAGGATTGACGGAGTACATCAAGAAAGTTCAAAGTAGAGCAGTATTTTTTTTTTTTTGTATTATCGAGAAGTAGGGTAGAAAGTGTTACGGACATGATACAGCATTTGGGGACATCATTCAAACAAAGACATTTCCCATTATGGCAAGATCTTCTCATGAAATTTCAATCACCAACTTTCTCCTCTGAACGCGAAAATATTTTGTTGACACTGACCTACACGGAGAGAAATGATCATCATCATACAATAAGGGAAATTGGAGCTCGCACAGAATGATATAGGTGTTCGTTTTTTCCATGTGCTGTTGCAGAAAGGAACAATAGAGAAGTATTGTGAAGGTAGTTCAATGAACCCTCTGCCAGGCACTGAAGTGTGATTATCAGAGTATCGATGTAGATGTAGACACAGACAAAGATTAAAAATTTTTTCAATCTCTTCATTATCTGTGGAGCATTGGCATATGAACTTATACTGCTATGATGAATGTTGGCTTTGTGTCTATCTTGGCTAAGATACTGCATTCACTACACTGTTCAAAGTAGCTTACTCGCATTCCTATTGTCTTATTCATCCTACTCCTGAACTATCTCTATCTGATTTTATATTTACAACCCTGTATTCTCCTAACCAAAAGTCCTGTCCCTCCTGCCACCAAACTTCGCTAATTGCCACTATACCTAACTTAAACCTATCTCCTGATGATTACATCCTCCTGAGTAGTCCCTGCCCAGAGATCTGAATGGGGGACTATTTCACCTCTGAAATATTTTACCCTGGAGGATGCCATTATCATTTAACCATACAGTACAGCTACACATCCTGGCTGTAGTTTCCCCTTCCTTTCCATCGTCCGTAGTACAAGCACAGCAAGGCCAAGTAGGCTTATGTTACAAGGCCAGATCTGCCAATCATCCAGACTGTTCTCCCTGCAACTACTGAAAAGGATATTGGCCCTCTACAGGAACAATGCTTTTCCCTAGTCTCTCAACAGATACTCCTCCATTGTGATTGCACCTACGGTATGACTACGTTGAGGCATGTTAGCCACTCCACCATGGCAAGGTCCATGGTTCACCAAATTCCTCGTTCTTCACAACCTCTTCAACATTACTCGCTACCACTTCCTTGTAGATTACATGAGGCATGAGCTTATGAGATCTGCTATTTGTCCTTGATACATATTTATACCATGAGTTTTTCTGGTATTTATAAATGGGACATTATAGGTAACTCTTCATTACCCTACTCATTTATGTTTCATCCAATGTTTGCCTTGTATGTTCACAACATAATAGGTAACTGAAAATGAGTACCCAACATTGAATCTGTTGTCAAAAAGTGAAACAGCATATTTATATTTACTATATAATTCTTAAAATTATTATTTACACAAACTATCTTAACCTTTGATGAAACCCAACTACATCCTGCTCCATTACTCAAAAAAGCTCATGTTGACAGAAGGCATATGAAAATGCTTCAATGTTAATGTAGTGTCCCTTGGAGAATAGCCTTTTGTTTTATCTTATAATGAATTATATAACTACAAAGATACAAAAAGCAACACTATGGAATCTTCGTATACTGATGATGTACCCGTTATATCTAACACCATCCAGGAAAGTAAGAGAACCTTGATGACTGGAGAAAGGCACTTTAAACAAATGCCTTAAGCATCAGTAGAACAAAGACTATGTTCATAAGGTGAGACTTCAGCCTTGATGCTACACAAACCACAGATATGAAGTTTGAGAATGTTGATCTTCAAGGAGTTAAAAATTTTAAGTATCTGGGATCAGTAATATCAGTGGATGGATCAACTGAAGCAGGCTCCCAATCTGGTTGGACAAGCAGTATATGCTTCCAGAGATTCTGTGAGATGCAAAAAGTTCATAAAAGCAAAATGCAATATTTATAAAACAGCTGTAATAAGATCAGTTCTACTATATGGCTGTGAAATCAGGGCATCATAAAAGCCTCATGAACAGAAGTTCCATACAAGAGAAATGTACATGTTACAATGTTCTGGAGGAGTATTCTTGAAAGACACAGTGCACAATGAATTCATAAGGGTGCGTTCACAGTGGCACCGACAATGGCAGTCAGACACTACTGCTAAAGGTCGCCTGATAACACTGGCCGATAGCTTGGTCACAGCGTATCGAACCTCCTCCGTCAGAATTTGGTGGGGTCAAGGAGGATAGGTTAGGTTAGAACCTATTCTATGTATGAAGTAGGCTAGATTTTAACTTCCAAGGGTGGAATGGATACGATGACACCTCTGCGCTTAGAGCCAAGTGCTGCAATGAGGCATTTGCTATTAAAAAGAGGCCAGATGCATATAAATGATTTACATACACTGATGTCAAAAAAGTCATGGGATACCCCCTAATATCATGTCGGACCATTATTTACCCAGCATATGCAGCAACTAGTTGTAGCATGGATTCAACAAGTTGTTGGAAGTCCCCTGCAGAGATACTGAACTACGCTGCATCTACAGCTATCCATTATTGTGAAAGTGTTGAAGGTGCAGGATTTTGTCCATCAACTGACCTCTTAATTATATCTCACAAATGTTTGAAGGGATTCATGTGTGGTAATCCAGGTGGCCAAGTCGTTTGCTCAAACTGTCCAAAATGTTCTTCAAACCAATCCTGAACAATTTCGGCCCAGTGACATGGTGCATTGTCATCCACAAGAATTCCATCTTCGTTTGGGATTATAAAGTCCAGGCTGCAAAAGGTCTCCAGGTAGCCAAATAAATCAGAGGATCCATTTCATTCCACATAAATGCAGCCCACACCATTATGGAGCCACAACCAGCTTCCACAGTGCCTTGTTGACAACTTGGGTCCAGGTCATGAGCTCAGGAGAGGCGCTGAAGGTCGTGTCGTGCTGTTAGCAAAAGGAACTCTTGTTGGTCATGTGCTGCCATAGCCCATTAACGCCAAATTTCGCGGCATGTCATAACAGATATGTCAATCTTACATCCCACATTGATTTCTGTGGTTATTTCATATTGTGTTGCTTGTCTGTCCGAAATTTGGTATTCTCGACACACAATTGACATGGAAGATTTGGAATATTGCATTCCCTAATGATTTCTGAAGCGGAATGTCCCATTTGTGTAGCTCCAACTACAGATCATGTTCAGTGTCTCTTAATTCCTGTCATGCAGCCACGATCACGTTGGAAACCTTTTCAAATAAATCACCTGAGTACAAATGACAGGTTCACCAATGCAATGCCATTTTATATCTTGTGTACCTGATAATATCACCATCTGTATATGTGCATACTGCTGTCCCAGGACTTTTGTCACCTCAGTGTATACCCATATTGAAAATAACGTGGCGAGTACTGTACACTCTACAATCAGTTACTGGAACTACCAGACAACTTTTACAAATATAAGAGATGAAGAGAAAAATACCACACCACAAAACGTAAAAACACTTTAACTTTGTGACTCCACTTTCCTTCTCCCGCCATCGCCACCTTTGAACCTAACATGCCATACTTGACTTTTTCATATTTAAACATATGTATTATGAAAGTATGTAGTTTCAATGATACACTACATTAAGGATCTCTCGAAAACACATTGTTCAGAGTATGGTTTATTAAGATACAGTGGTAGGGAGTGCAATTTGGATGTATAAAGATTTTGCCCATGGGCTTACGAGCACATAATGGTTATGTTACATAGTGAAAGTATGTTTCTATTATAAGATGCATGGATAAAACTTGTGTGTGACAGCAATTATTATTTAACAAAAGGTAGTTTTGTGGTTTAACAGCAGCTCACTTTATTCTAAAAATGGTGAATTTAATGCAATACTGGCAGTATATACAGATAACCAATTTGAGTAATAGAAACTTCAATGCTCTTTAAACACTTTCTCAGTGGGTTTGAGAAAGGAAGTAACAAGTTTTCTGGTGGCAGTATTATTCCAGACTGAGTGTAGCTTTTAATAAAGGAAAACAACTTTACTACAGTATCATTTAGTGTACTTGCACAAAGCAGAGCTGTAAAATTCAGTGTAGGAGAACTTTAATATTTCTTAGTATTTGGAGGTGCAAGAGTGAAGATATTAGCTTTTAAATTAGCATCCAACACATCACACAAAAACTCTGAAATTGTACTTTTGAGATTGTGATATAGGCCTAGTACTGAAAGATGTAATTGCCAGATGTCAAATATCGAAATGTCACTGCTGGTTTCACTTGAGCCAGAAATGCATCTTTACTGTAGGTATTGGATTTTTTAATAGAGCTTGAATCACATTTCTGCAAGCATTCAAAATTAGCTTTCATTATGTATAAGTGTTTCATGTATGTGACTTCAGCTTTCCGTACTTGAGTTGATTAGTGGTGACCCTGAAAAGCAAGATTAAACCACTACGTTTTGCTGAATTTATCTGAGTTTGCACAGACATACATCTAACTTTCAAAGACAAGCATATATATGAACGACATACATAAAATTTAGAATAAGGTACTACAAACACTGAAAGGACATTTGAAAACCATTCCATGTAACAGAATCACCATCCTACTCACATAAAAATGCCAGAAAGCAGCAATAATAATTTATAGACTGCTAACGTCTGCCCCCACAACCCAAAGAAAATCCACTACAGTAACTTTAAACACAAGATATGCTATCCCCTTTTCACTTGAACAAATTATTTTTTGAGGTTGTAATTCACCCCTAAAACTTCCACTAATGATTTTGCCTACTTGTGGTTTCCAATAAAACTGCAGGTTCAGTCCACAGATTCCGAACTATATCCCAGTTATGCTATTTTTATTCTCATGATGGCACAAGCTCACTCTTTCTTGGATTAAACTTATCATTTTCTCACATTCCATACTTCACGTTTAAGAATGTTTGTCGATTTGGCTGAAGAAAACAAACTGATCTGAATTTCTCTGACTGTTGCCTGAAGTCTGTACATTTGGATTATGATATTGGCTACAGTACGACTGTGCTCATAATGACGTACTGATTTGGAAGGATTGGCCATTGGCAGAATCCACCAATTTCTGTGCCACTGTGACTGCAGCCTAAGAGGTAGTTTTAAAGTTGTTCCCATAAACAAAATACACTTGTAATCCAGGTTGAGATGGTACAGTCACATAACTCGAAGGTCTGATGAAAGCGATACGAAGAATCTTACTGAAATGGCGATGATGTGTGATAGAATTGGACATGACCTTGTTGAAGGTGATTTAGAGGAATCACAGGAAATGTAAATCATCCTGGTACTCATTCAAGGTGATACAGAGGAACCACAGGAAATGTAAGTCAGAATACCTTGATAGAGATTTCAATACTAGTTTTCTCAAATATTTCATGTTGGCCATACATGACGCAGAATGGATGAGTGAAGTACTTATGCAAAAATAAGCATGAGGTTTAAAGTTAATAAACAAATGAGTTTAAGAAATTTAAGAATGAAGGCAGGAGTTTAACTTCCCACGAATGGCTAGGTTAATAGCAAAACCCTAAAAAATTTGCAATTTACAGTAAATGCAAATATAAATGTGAATTCTGCCCCAAAATGCAAAACATGAAATTACCTAATAAACATTACTTCACAGCAAACTGAATCCAGGTGAACTATTTTCTCAAAGGCAGTTTGCAACAGCTTTATTTTCTGCATACAAATACTGAAATGTACTGTTTTGTTACTGGTATTGCAAACCATCTAGTGAAGACAAATTTTTGAAGGTAATATGTGTAAGAAAGCGTCAGCAAAATAAAAAAAAGAGCACGATAACAACAATATGTCAATGCACTTGATGCTCTGGTGTCATGCCAGATGTGAGTGGTTGGATGATTCGCATAAGATACATGCCACGTAATGCAACCTTGGACTCAACTGTGGGACCTTGCATCATAAAACAAAGAAACATACATTTGTCTGTGATCTGAACTTCAAAAGCTGTTATAATGTGGACACTTCAGCATGGCCATTTTAGGTGTTGGGTGTTTTGAACTGTGGTTGTGTCAAACACCAGTAAAGATCAGGCCTTAACTGCCTTATTTTTGACACTGCCAACAAAAGGAAGCAATTGTGCAGTAGCTGTTACTGGAGGCTTTGCATTGTGCTCGGTTGCTTTTTCTTTTCTTATTTGGAAATGAGTGAAGAAACTAATCCCGGTCCATCACCATCACAGAGTTCAGTTTCAACCCTCAAAACACCTGAAGGGATCACTGATCCCTGCGACCAAGTGTCGAATTCTGCTTGCGCAGAAATGCAGAACACTGGTATAGGCTGGCTGCTCTGTCAATGGGTTGTTTCCCCACACTGCTCCTCCTCCTGTGGATGTCTAAATTCTAATTTGTTTACCATCATGGTCGAATGCCACTTTACAGTGTCTGCACTGTAGTGTAACCAGAAAACAAGATCTCTTAAAATATTTGAGTCTTCCCCTTATGTGTGAATATAGTTATTTTCATTATAATAGAGGGAAACATTCCACGTGGTCTTTAAATATGTCTGCTTGTGTCTGTATATATGTGGATGGATACCGTATTTACTCGAATCTAAGCCGCACTTTTTTTCCATTGTTTTTAATCCAAAAAACCGCCTGCGGCTTAGAATCGAGTGCAAAGCATGCGGAAGTTCTGAAAAATGTTGATAGGTGCCGCCACAAGTAACTTCTGCCGTCGAATATATGTAGCGCTACACAAGTATGCTTTGTGGGCACAAAGATAAATATTGGCGCCAAAACCTCTGCATCAGTAAATAAATTTTTAAAAAAGTTAGAAGACGAGCTTTTTTTTTCTCCGCCCGAGTTTCGACCACTGCATTTTCGTACATTATCCAACGAAGTAAATACAAATTCCGTATTGTTCATCTTCGAATGTAGCAGAATTTCAATGTACTACGAAAATCCGACTGGCAAGACTGTTAGGGATGTTTGTCAATATGGCCAACTCTACGTTCCAAGTTTTATTCCTACCTGTGAGAAGAGATGGTTAGATGGTTGCTAATAGGAACCTGATGAAATGTGAATCACATGCAGTATTCTCTTCACCATAAGAATAATACGAATATAAACATTTTGCAATGTATTCTTTCGTGTTTGCTGCTATCTCATTTAAATCCTGCCTGCATAATAAACTACGAAACTAGAGTGAGACAACAGCAAACGCGGAAGAATATACGTATCGTGTCATGTTTATATTCGTATTATTCTTATGCCTAATAGTGATACAGTCAGAAATGAAACCCGGCAACTGACTAGATTTTAAATGTAAGATGACTAATTTCTGTGCAGAATTTGATGTACTAAAGAAGTGGCCGCAAAGATTTTCAAATGGAGAAAAATTTTCGCTAAACACTCGTTCAGAACATGTTCCATCATACGCAGTCTATTATTTGGTTCTTGTTGATCATTATCAAAGAAAGCAGCAGTGTAAGTAACAACAAATAGCAGTCTCTTGCCAATGTTTCGCTAATGAGGCGATTCCTCTTTTTTTTTAAGCGGCGGTAGCGGGCACAAAAGCAAGTCATGCCGCGAGCGGCGACAGGCTGTAAACACGCACTATCAAAATGCGACAAACAATGCATGACACAGTACAGTAACGCATTTTCAGCTTAGAGTGACGTAAACACCTATAACAAAGAAAACGGCACTTATCAGATCAAAGCAAAATAAGCAATCAATTCAAACCAGACGAAGCACGTGAAAAAGGAAGGGTACCCGTATAAATACGGACGGAGCGCCTGACGCATAGCAATGGCTACCTGGTAAAGCTTAACTGCTAAGCTTACGACTCGAATCAAACTACTGTAGCTGTATCGTCTTTCATTCGACCTAAATTGTGTCTCATATTACAATGGACCAACTTTGTTTCGATTTGGAGGTGCGGCCTAAAACTTTTCTCTCCCCTTGAATTTCGAGTCTCAAATTTCAGGTGAGGCTTAGATTCGGGAAATTTTTTTTCCCTTTATTTCGAGTCTCATTTTTCAGGTGCGGCTAAGATTTGAGTACGGCTTAGATTCGAGTAAATACGGTATGTGTATGTGTGCGCGCGAGTGTATACCCGTCCTTTTTTCCCCCTAAGGTAAGTCTTTCCGCTCCCGGGATTGGAATGACTCCTTACCCTCTCCCTTAAAACCCACATCCTTTCGTCTTTCCCTCTCCTTCCCTCTTTCCTGATTAGGCAACAGTTTGTTGCGAAAGCTTGAATTTTGTGTGTATGTTTGTGTTTGTTTGTGTGTCTGTCGACCTGCCAGCACTTTCATTTGGTAAGTCACATCATCTTTATAGTTATTTTCAGTTCTACTTGTACATTAAGTACCTTTCTGGTTCTATCTGTACAACTGTCAAGTGTGAGTCAAAAGGCTATGAATGCCCATTACAGGTCAAATCAATGTTCTGCAGATTTTGTAATTAATGGATTAGTTTTCAAAAAACACATAATTTTGAGATATCAGAGGCATGAAAATTGAGCAGCTTCTCAACAATAATTTCTTGAAAGCTGTGTAGAACCAAAATGAGGAAACAAGCAAAGGTAATTTCAGAAAAGTATTGTTGAGGTTTTTGCAAAAGTGAACATTACAGCCAAAAAGCTCCCAAATTCCACTTCTTTTTTACAGCCAATTTCAAAGCACTAAGGCTTTGATTTCAGGAAAATAGCACAACAACCTTTTAAATTTGTACATATAATCATTTAAAAAAATTAGATGTGAATTTCATGAACAACAGATATAACATTCGACATAAAAGATATACTACATTTTCAGGTCGCTAGTTATTTGACAAGAAAACACCACAACACGAATTTAGACAGTCATGAAGACGTCCTTTACTGATTTTTTTTATTCATGTCCAAGGTTTGGAGTTGAGTTTTACAGTCTACAAAAAAGCCTTTAAAAAGTCCCCACAGGCAAAACATGAGTATCACAGCTGATGTCTATGACTAAACCTTCCTGTGATGGTGCTCTGGTTTTGATTTTATTTTCGATTCATTCATTTATTGTGTTCTGTGGATTCTATTGAGAAGGATAACCCACAGGGATGTGGAACTGATCAGTATATACATTAACAAAAGTGAAAGAGCTCTTAAAAACTTAAATCTGTGCATTGCATTAACAATGAACTATCATTACATTACTTAACCTTTGAATGGGTGCATCTATGTATAAAGTGTACCAAACACAAATTAAATCATTTTGCACCATTCCACTGTTGTTTCACAATGGTGAGCCCATACTTATTCCTTCGTTACTGCTTCAGGTAACACAATGATAGATTGTGTTGTCATATATCCAAGTGAGCAGGAATGATGTAAAACATGCAGCAAACTGGATCAGAAAAAAATTTATGATCCGTGCAAGAAAATGACCCACGTTACAAGCTAGCACCACAATCCCACAATTAGGCAGTTGTCTATGAGATAATGACTAATTGCATAAGTGGCCAGTGATATAATGAAAATTTATTTCATTACTGTTTAATTACACAGAGTTTTAATGCATATTTTGAAAGTTTATCATTGTTCAATTAAATTAAGATTAAACTATGATTTTTCTCTTACATGTTTACCCTGGTAACATAAAGACGGATATTCTTTACACGTGCACAAAGCATAAAACTTGTCATGTTTGCTTATTCCACCACAATGAACACTACAGTAGCTAAAGGCCCTCACCATACTTAAACTAATATGGAGACCAACGCTAAATGTTCTACACACATCCTGAAGCACACACTACAGGCAGATGCAACAGAATGGCAGTGCTTGCTAGAGCATCACATGGTAAACTGTTTCTTGTTATTGCACACTGGCCTGCTACCTAGCTTCTTATGTGAACAAATGTAGTGGGCATTGAAAATAGTACAGTTGTTGAACCATTGTTTAAAGTCACTGGAAGAAAATTTATGTAGGTAAAAAACGAGAGCGAGCCACTACTCTGCCTTGTGGGGGGCCCAGATGTAATTTTCCCCTTTTCTGAGGTTAGTTCATTCCAGTGATACAACTATTGCTGAATACTCTGAGCAGCCAGAATATTATGACCATGAACCTACTATCGATATAAACTCATCCTGGCAGTAGCAGAGTCTCCTGGCGAGGAATGATTGCCAGTCATCCACACACACGCTGCACGCAGTATCAGTGAGTGTGCTGTCCATACTTAGAATGGGAAAAAAATGTGCAATCTATCTGAGTTTGACCGTCGGCAGATTGTGATGGCCTGGAGGCTCAGCATGAGCATTTCAAAAACTGCACAACATGTCGGGTGTTTGAGAAATGCTGTGGTGACTGTCTTCAACACATGGCAAAACCAAGGTGAAACTACATCCAGACGTCGTGGGATTGGGCGGCCAGCCCCTCATTACAGATGTTGGGTACTGTAGGCTGGACAGACTGGTAAAATGGGACAGGCAGCTAACTGTGGCAGAAATAACATCAGATTTTAATGCTAGGCTGAGTACAAGTGTGAACACTCAGTGCACCAAACACTCCTAAAAATGGGCCTCTGCAGCCAACAAACCATGCATGTGCCAAAGTTAACACTATGACACTGGCAACTACATCAGAAATGAGCATGTGACCGTCGGCACTGGACGTTGGCGCAGTGGTGGAGAGCTGGAGTGTTGCAGGGTCTGGTGAATCCCGAGACTTCCTTCATCATGCCAATGAGTTTGCACAACTCTGGCCTCTTCCAGGGGAATAGCTCCTTGACAACCATGCTGTGGGATGGAGACAAGCTGACAGCAGCTCCATTATGCTCTGGGGAATATTCACATGGACATTCATGGGCCCAGTGGATCTCATGCAAGGCACCTTTCTGGCCAAGGAGTATCATACACTGGTTGCAAACCATGTACACCCCTTCATGACAATCAGTGGGTTTTTTCAACATGATAATGCGCCATGTCACAAGACCAGGAGTGTGATGGAGCAGTTCGAGGAACACAGTGGCGAGTTCCAATTAATGTGTTTGCCCTCCTTGAACACACCTGGGATGTGATTGAACATGATGTCAGAGCTCATCGCCCCCCACACCCCCTCCCCAGAATTTACGGGAATTAGGCGACTTTGGTATGCAGATGTGGTGCAACTCCCTCCAAGGCCTCATTGCTTCCATGTCACAACAGGTCACCACTGTTATTGATGCCAAAGGTGGAGATACTGCCTAGCAGGTAGGTGGTCATCATGTTCTGGCTGATCAGTGTAAATCATATATGCTTAACTCTGAGTGGTAAGCCTAAGCACATCACAGCATACTGTGTCCAAAATATGCTCATACCAAAATGTTCAGGTACCTTTCTAAATTTAACTATGTTTATTCTGCCATGGAGTACATGGACTGATCCTAAAGCTCACGGACAGATATGACAAATGATTAGTTGCCTGAGACTGCAGTCTCGTGTGTGTGTGTGTGTGTGTGTGTGTGTGTGTGTGTGTGTGTTGTTGAAGACCTTAATGGCCGAAAAGCTTTAATTGTGAGAGTCTTTATGTTGTGCTTATCCGTTACTCAGCATCTCCCTATATGGTGAGTAGTAACTTCCCTTCTCATAATATTGTTACATTCCATCCTGGATTTTCCGTTGTTTGATTTCAATAAAATATATACCTGGAATTCATTGAAGCAAAATGGCAAGCTTCCTATATTACCCTCGTATCTGCAGTCTGATGTAAATCAGAAACATCATGTGTCCAAGTTTTCATTCAAAATCCAGCAGGACAGATCTGAATAATTTTATTCCTACAAGAAATAATACTGAAAGAGATACCCACCTTTGTTGCTAAATATATGGACATTGGTAGCAGGTTCATGAGGCGGTCGTCAAAAATAACTTGGCCACCAAAATGCAGTATGATGTAGCAAGCAAGTAAAAGACCAAGTTTGACTAGGTAGTTCTGATCTGACTGCAAGATTATGCCAATCAGGTAGAAAACAAGAAACGGTGTTGAGACCATGCACCAGAAACGAAGCCGCTAGAGAAATGCAAACACATACACATGTAGTAACATATTCACTTAGATTATATATAATATATCATACAGTATACAAACACTTCTAAAAACAAAGATGATGTGACTTACCAAATGAAAGCGCTGGCAGGTCGATAGACACACAAACAGACACAAACATACACACAAAATTCTAGCTTTCGCAACCAACGGTTGCTTCATCAGGAAAGAGGGAAGGAGAGGGAAAGACGAAAGGATGTGGGTTTTAAGGGAGAGGGTAAGGAGTCATTCCAATCCCGGGAGCGGAAAGACTTACCTTAGGGGGGGAAAAAGGACAGGTATACACTCGCACACACACACATGTCAAACACTGTTTGACATTAATGGTAATTATTGTATGAAGCAAGTATCATACAATAATTACCATTAACGTCAAACAGCTACACTGGAAATTATGCACAGGTAGTCTACAAGCCTATAATTTATTTTTATAAGCATTTTTTATTTATGCTTCATGGCACAATTTTTATAAAAGAATGGGCATGTTGATGGGATACATCCTGAGCCATCAAGGAATATTGCAGAGGCAGGCAAAGGCTTGAATACAGGAAGTAGTTTGAAATGAATGTAGGATGCAGTAATTACTTAAAGACAAAAAGTTTTGTACACTATACTCTAACAAGAAGAGCTGCATCTAACCAGTCTGCAACTTCAAAATAACTCATACCTTGTCTCGGGTAAATCTATAGCAAGGATTTCTCCTGTTTGTCACCGATACTTCTTGAATTTTTTCTCTAACTTTCTTCCCTACCCAAGGTGCATTTTGAAACATTGCTAACATTGTGTATGGAGAATCTCCCTGAAAAAGTAACAGTAATAATAATAATAATAATAATAATAATAATAATTTGTCAATTTCTTAGACACTGTGTTGTTATATAGACAGGAGAGTTGGATTTCTCACAATATACTCAAAACAAAATGAGGTAACAATGACTCGTCAAAATACAATGATCGTAATAAGCTAATCAACTACACAGTTGTTTCATACTATTCTTTTCCTGCAATTAAAGGGATCACATCTCACATACCTGCATGTTAGTAATATCCAGACTGGCACCATGCAAAATAAGTGTACTAATTGCAGTATGATTTTGGGCCAGAATAGCCCAATGGAGTGCAGTATTACCATGTAGCTTGTCCACAATTGATGTACATGCTCCAAAGGTCAACAGCAGGCGAGTTGGATCTAAGCTTCAACATATAAACATGAAAATTTATTACTTTTGGTTAACGGTCAATTAAGTCAATTAAATGTCAAAAGCACACACATTAACAATAATCTCAGAAAATCTAAACCAAACTGTCTTACTCAGGGTTTTCAGTCACATACCCCTCCTTTCTTCATGGTCTTATACTAATTTCGCAGAACCCTTCAGTACATACCTAATACTGAGACACACAAAAAATAAACATTAAAATGTAAAAATATAAAATCCCACACTCTGTGAATTCACAACTACAGCCACACGCACAAACACATTCTAATGGAATAGACAGTTCAGCACATGTAAAAGAATTGTTCACTGCATTGGATGAAGATGACTTGGGCAGTTGCTGAAATACTCACCAGAAAAATGAAACTATCAACCAGTTGGAAACTTTTAAGTATATCTTCTATTTTGATCTCATTTATTTTACATAGATTCACTACATTTTGTAAGCTGTCTCCATGGCTATAGTCCGATAACCACCGTATTCTCAATTTTTTTTTATCTATCTTTCTGTTTTTCAGAACCTTTTCTCTGGCTTTGGTTGAGACCTTTCTTGGCAAATCTGCTTGTATTTCACAGAAAAATCTTTTTTATACATTGGTAAATGTGAAATAGAAGAATTAATCCTACTTCTTAGCAGTACCACAGTAAACAGTGTTTTTTCTGAATTTGAAATCAATAAACCAATAATGTCTTTATTCTTTCCTTAAGCGTGAAGCACTTCAGGAAGGAAACTAATGCTGAATGATTGGAACAGTTTTCTTTACGTCACCACACATATCAGAAAACTTCATTCATTAACTGAGCATTATACTTGCCTTCAGGAGGAAATTCCAAGTCTTGCCAATAATACACATACAAAAGTACAAAAAAGTATCCCAGTTTTAGGAAGTTATTTCCTTATCTGGGGTAAGTTAGAAAAATGTGACAGGTCGCTTAGCCCCCAGCTTTCATCATTTGACAATTTCTCTTCCATGCTAAGTAGTCTATTCTTATTGTTTGGTTACCTATCTCCACTGTTTGTCAGTCTATCCACATTGTCTGGCAATATACTTTGACTGTTCAGCACATATTTTTACTGTTTGAAAATCCACTTCTACTTCCACTGTGGCACTGTCGAACAAATTTCTCTTGTTTAGGTACTGGTTTTCCCAATTTATTGACATTTTCCCTACTCCTTATAGTCGCATTTCATTCTTGGGGATTGTTAAAATGCATATAGTGACTATTATTTTACACTCTATTGTTATCCTAGCAGCTAGTCTGCCGATATACAGAAACTCGTCAGCTTATGTTACTTTTCTGTTTATAGTGCATCTTCCAGCACTCTAAAGCAACTCTCATTTTTTCATCACCTCATCATGCTCCCTAATGCTACACCTCAATAGCCCCACTCATTCCGCAACCAACAGTATCATGCAATTTTCCTTCAGTTCTGTTTAAACTTTGGTATTACTCCTACAAGCCCCAGCTTAAAAGTTCATCCCTGCTTGCAATCTATCTTTCCACCAGTCTCCTTTTCCATTCCAAAATGATCAATCCTCAGATGTTAACTCACTCTTTCCTTGGCCTATAAATTACCTTTGGGAACTACTACCTCCAACAGCTGCTGTCTCTGTTCAAAATGCACCATCTTTCAGCCCCTGGGCCTGCCAGCACATTCAGAATAATTCTCCGCGAAATCAGCTGCCCCACTTTTGCTGCCCCGGTATGCACATCATGTGTCTCATTCTTGATCTGGGGTACGAGTGATTTGCCCGTCCTTTCTAGCTTTCTCAAACATGTTCCTCTTCCCTCCCTGAGGAAGGAACTAACAGACCTGAAAGCTACAATAGCTTTTTTTTCTTACAATTTTATCTCCTAAAGGCAAATACTGGCCAGTAAATATGTCTCCTTGTAATTTTTATAGTTTTCAAAAGTGAACCTCCAAGAAAGGGCTTAAAGTAATGCCTGTGCTCACTATCCTGCACACGCAAGCAAATGGCGCAAGACTTATATGCTAGGGACATAAAGGCACTCAGTTATGATTACCACACAGCATATTCAACAACAGTCGCTGGTGGAAAACTGTATGGGTTCAGAAAGTGGGGCCACAATTAATTGATCTAACTACATTTCAAATAATCAACTGCAAAGCAATGTCAATCTATGACATAGCAAACAGGTGTAGAGACTGTGCTATACAAAGAGATGCAAAGGATATTATGTTAAGCAATGGAATGAGCAAAGAATCACTCATGTATTAGAGGCATTCAGTGGTATACGCACTCATAACGAACAAGATGAGCATGATGGCTCAACTTACAAACTTCTCATACCCCCCCCCCCTCCCCCAATATCATTTTAAGAACATAATGTGTCACTTTCTTAATTGTACAATTAAAAATTTTACTAATCTTGCTCTGAAATGTAGCAATTAATGATGAGGAAACAGTAAGTAATTATGGTCAGATCATCTTTATTATCAGTCAAACTCACCAATTTCTGTATTTTATTCTTTATAAAGTACTTGAGGGTTACTCATCTTTCACACATGTTGAAAAGTAAATTGTACAGTCTTTACTAGTACCTCAGAAAAACTAGTTTGGAAGACTGAGCAATTTATTTATTTATTTTGCTTATAGGAAGAATGACAGAAACACTGAAGACATCAAAAAGTGATAAACATTAGTGGCAAGCCAACACGGTGCATTAGATTTGCCTATGATATTTACATATTAGCAGAGTCAGTAATGGACACAGATTATACATTAACTATTTTGACTTCTGCAGTGACCACCCATAAGCTAAGGATAAACACAAATAAAACAAAATTGATTGTAATAAATTAGTAAGACAGGAAATGCACTCTAAAGGAAGTAAATGAGACCTGTTAGTTGGGTAGTACGGTAATTTGCGGTAAAGAGTAAAAAAAGAATAATCGCTGTGATCATGCAGATATTGGCAAATAAAAGGACAGTTATTTGTAATGTTTTAAACTACTGTTGTGAATCATAAACTCTGAGAAAATGGGAGACGGAAAAAATTAGAGGTGCATATGGAGAAGAGTTACAAAAACATACACTTGATTTGAAAGAAACTCCAGTAGGCAAATACTAAAAGAGATTAACCAAACTGTGTGTTGAATGACACTTTATGTTACAGAAAGATTGGTGAAATGGATACCTGGTTTAACACAATAAATAAATAAATAAATAAATAAATAATGGTGTGAAAATTCTGGGGAGAAAATCTCAATGCACACTGTAAGGGTACAGACGTCAATACTGTACTTTATGTATTTGATCTCCCCTTATTTATCTCTCTCAGACCAGAGCAGCACGGATGGTATGGGAATGTCCCATAATCCAAGTTAAGTGTGGTTTTGGCATCAGCTGATTTGGCGCTTGGGAATGAGCTTATCAATCGGGTCATGGGTGAGTGTGTTGTGTAAAATCGGGTTCCAAAGTGTAATATTTGTGGATTAACATTAGTTTTGTATCTGCTGAGAAAAACTAGAATCTTTTTAAAGCAACTATACTGAATGTAAAAGCAATGGCTAACTCTTGCAGAACTCTGACAGCTTGGGTGTGGTTCCATACTTATCTTTATTTATATATAATAGAGAAGTAGTTGTGGTCATGAACTGTGTGAACTTTATATATCATAGGAATATTTTCTCTGGAGTTAAAGCATAATAAATTCAGTGTCCATTATAAATTGCTTCCCATTGAATGGACTTTTCATTTTCTTTTATGTGTAATAAGAAGCAGTAAGGGTAGGAGTCCACATGTCACTTAGGCATGTGATTAGAAACTTTAATGCTGTGAAGTGTGTCCTTGGAAGTAATTCTGTCCACTGAATGCTGTCCAAATATTCTGAGTCCAATGTCAAAGAAATATGACAGCAAATCATTCAGAACCTACTCTGAATAACAAATACCAAATATGCAGCTTACACCCATAACATAAAGTGTTCATCAGGAAATAAAGTACAGTAATTACTTTAGAAATGTGGAATTACAAAAGAATGCTGAAACTTAACACCCAACACAGGCAAAAATGTACCTGTTGCATGAGACAGAGTTTGCATTTCAGTGCAACTGCTTTGTCCTGCAATGTGGAAGCAGTTCCTTCATTTGTTGCTAAAGGGCCGTATTTATCAGATATCTCGTTCTGTTGTGCTTTAGTGGACTACAAAGAGGCAGCCATTTTTAGTTTTTTTGTGGTTGTGTACTAAAACTCGTATAAAAACCAGATTGCAGCTAGAAGAGTCGAAGAACATTAAAGGGAATGGAGTGTGACATGGTTGTAACCTATGCTCAGGAGTTATTCAAACCTGAACACTGAGCAATCTGTGAAGGAAACAAAGGAGAAATTTGTAAAGGGATAAAAATTCAGGGAGAATAAATTAAAACTTGATTGGAGACAACATGGTGTCGGGAGTAATCCCTGAGGAAAGCTGGCCCACACGTACTAGCAACAATGACACCACAATAAATGCGCCAAGGAATTCTAATTCTCTTTTGGTAGTGGTGGGGCCTGAGGATGGCAGTAATGCGCCTCCAAAACTAGCCATGCAAGACAATAAAGATATTCTCTTGTTACAGTTGTGGTCGTACCTTTTCTCATAAAACTATGAGATTTTCTGATGGCGCTGTAATTCTCTCACAGGTAGAAAAAGACTTGAAAACATGGGCACATCTGCATAGATAACCTGCTAGCCACCATAAGGTGCATGGCGGAGGATACCCTGAACCACTATTAGTCATTTCCTTTCCTATTCCACTTGCAAATAGAGTGATGGAAAAACGACTGTCTATATGCCTCCATATGAGCCCTAATTTCTCATACCTTATCTTTGTGGTCCTTATGCGCAGTGCATGTTGGCGGCAGTAGAATCATTTGGCAGACAGCTTTAAATGCTGCTTCTCTAAATTTTCTCAATGGTGTTCTTCAAAAAGAATGCCACCTTCCCTCCAAGCATTCCCTTTTGAATTCCACAAGCATCTCTGTAACACTTATGTGTTGTTCGAAACTACCGGTAACAAATCTAGCAGACCACTCCAAATTGCTCTGATGTCTTTCTTCAATCCGACCTGGTATGGAGCTCAAACACTTGAGCAGTACTCAAGAATAGGTCACACCAGTGTCCTATAGGCGGTTTCCTTTACAGATGAACCACTCTTTCCGAGAAATCTCCAAATAAACCAAGGTCAACCATCTGCCTTCCATAACACAGTTCTCACATACTCGTTCCATTTCAGATTGCTTCATAATATTAAGCAGGACACCAGTAACACTTTATCCGAACATGACAGTTTGTTTTTCCTGCTCATCCACGTTAACTTGCATTTTTCCACATTTAGAGCTACTTGTCATTCATCACACCAACTAGAAATTTTGTCTAACTCGTCTTGCACCTTCCTACAGACACTCATCATTAGTACCTTACCGTACATCACAGCAGCATTAGCAAACAACTGCAGGTTGCTGCATTTATGTACATAGAGAACAACAGTGGTCCTATCACACTTCCACGGGGCACTCCTCACGATATCCTTGTCTTTGATGAACACTCACCACTGCGGCAACATACTGGGTTCTATTAGTTAAGAAGTCTTCAAGCCACTCACACATCTGTGAACTTATTCCATATGCTGGTACCTTTGTTAACATCCTGCAATGGGACTCAATGTCAAATGCTTTCCAGAAATGTAGAAATATGGAATCAGCCTGTTAGCCTCCATCCATAGTTCGCCCATAATTGCTTACATCCACCTTATTGGAACTAAGTGATGTCAATTCACTGTCTAAGTGAGATTCTAACAACTGCTCATCTACCAGAAACACTCCCGTAGCCTTCTTGACTGGTTTATCAACTTTCATAATCATAGTTGTTATAATGACATCATGATCGCTAATCCCCGTGTCTGTACTAACATTGTCAATAAGGTATGGCCTATTTGTAGCTACAAGGTATATGTTATTTCCACTGTATGTGGGCTGCTGAGCTATCTGCTCAAGACAGTTTTCAGAAAACATGTTTAAAAGTATTCCACACATCTGTCTGTCTGTACCTTGCCGCCCCCCCCCCCCCCCCCCAAATGAATCCATAGTCATGCCAGTCTATACTCGATAGGTTAAAGTCGCCTCAAACTAGTATTGCATGATCTGGATATTCACATGCTACTGACCACAAACGTTCTTTGAATGACTCTAGAACTGTCACAGCGAACGGATGACCAGTAAAAACTTCCAACAATTAACTTGGTTTCACCAAGATCTGTTATACACAAACAGATAACTTACACACTCAACTTTGACCTCAATAGAGACAATATTTTTGTCAACTGCAATGAACACCCTCCCTCCTATGGCCTCTAATCTGTCTTTCCAATATACGTTCCATGACTCACTATCTCAGAGCTTTCCACCTCAGGTTTCAGCCAGCTCTCAGTCCCAAGCATAATTTGAGTGCAATAACTTTCCTGGATGGCAGTAAATTTGGGAACTTTATTACAAACACTTAAGACAGTTTACTGTTAAAATTTTACAGTTGAAATTTCTTTCTTCTGAATGCTGTCCGACTTCCCCTGCTGCGTATTCACTTCACTGGCAAGCGTTCATCAGAGCACCTTGAACTACTGTCTAGCCTAAAAAACCCTCATGTGCACTCCACAAATACTCTGCTACCAGAGTAGCCACTTCTTTCGTGTAGAACACATCTGACCTATCAAGAGGAGTCCTAGAAATCCCCACACGACTATGCAGGTCTAGAAATCTGCAGCCAAGACCATCACAGAGTTGATGAAGCCTTCAGTAGAGACCCTTCACTTGGCTCCAAATCAAAGGACCCTGATCAACTCTGGGAACAATGCTGAAAATTGTGAGCTCTGCTTACACCTCAAGCATGATACCAGCAGTCTTCACCACCTCCACCAGCCACAAGTAAGAACTTAGGATGGCCTCAGAACCCATGCAACAGGCATCGTTAGTGTTTAGGTGAGCCACAACTTGCAGATGGTTGAACTCCACATGCTTGATAGCTGCAGGCAAGGTCGCCTTCACATCCTGGATGAGCCCAGCAGACATACTGCGTGCACATTGCTTTCTTTCCAGCCCTGAAAGCTATCTGCCTAAGGGGCTCCATAATGCACCTAATGTTAATGGTAGTGGAATGCTGTCAAATTAAATCAGACAAGCTGAAAGAATTAGAGTCTTGAATGATACACTAACAAGGGAACCTCCCCATCACACCCCCCTCAGATTTAGTTACAAGTTGGCACAGTGGATAGGCCTTGAAAAACTGAACACAGATCAATCGAGAAAACAGGAAGAAGTTGTGTGGAACTATGAAAAAAATAAGCAAACTATACAAACTCAGTAGTCCATGCGCAAGATACGCAACATCAAGGATACTATAAACTCAGAAGCGCCGTCGTCCCGTGGTTAGCGTGAGCAGCTGCGAAACGAAAGGTCTTTGGTTCAAGCCTCCCTCGAGTGAAAAGTTTTAATTTTTTATTTTCAGACAATTATCAAAGTTCAGGCACTCAAACATAATCAACTTCACTCTCCAAAATTCCAGGTCATGTTCAGATTTGCTTGGACACATGCAGGATTTGACGGTCTACACACGGAAAAATTTGAAAACGTTAAAAACATATGTTTTGACAGAGCACAGGGAAAACGGTGCGACTGTGAAACTGTTGCATTCATTTGTTGCAGTTTATGTGACAAACTCTTATGTTTTCATCACTTTTTGGGAGTGGTTATCACATCCACAAGAAAACCTAAATCGGGCAAGGTAGAAGAATCTTTTTACCCATTCGCCAAGTGTACAAGTTAGATGGGTCGACAACATATTCCTGTCAGGTGACGCACATGCCATCACCAGTGTTGTATAGAATATATCAGACGTGTTGTCCTGTGGAGGAATTGGTTGACCCATGACCTTGCGGGCAAATGTTTTTGGTGCCCATTGGAGAGGCACGTCCTTTCGTCTACTAATCGCACAGTTTTGCGGTGCGGTAGCAAAACACAGACACTAAACTTATTGCAGTGAACAGAGACGTCAATGAACGAACGGACGGATCATAACTTTGCGAAAATAAAGAAAGTAAAATTTTCACTCGAGGGAAGACTTGAACCAAGGACCTCTCATTCCGGAGCTGCTCACACTAACCACGGGACCATGGCGCTCCTGAGGTCACAATATCCTTAATGTTGCCTATCTTGCGCATGGACTACTCAGTTCGTATATTTTGCTTATTTTTTTCATAGTTCCACACAACCTCTTCCTGTTTTCTCGATTGATCTGTGTCCAGTTTTTCAAGGCCTATCCACTGTGCCAACTTACAACAAAATCTGAGGGGTGTGTGATGGGGAGGTTCCCTTGTCAGAGTAGTAGACGGATTTTGTTATTTGAGCAGCAAAATTACTGATGATGACCAAAGTAGAGATCATATAAAATGCAGACTGGCAACAAAATGAAAAGTGTTTCTGAAAAAGAGAGAATTCCTTATTAGTAAATATAAATTTAAATTTTACGATGTCATTTCTGAAGGTATAATCTGGACTGTACCCTTGTACAGAAGCAAAATCTTATTAACTGAACTGTACCCTTGTACGTATGTAAAATATAGACAACAAACAGATCAAACAAGAAGAGAATACCAACTTATGAACTGTAGTGCTACAAAAGAATTCTGAATTTAGATGGAATATGGGAGAACTAACAAAGAGGTACTGAATCAAACTGGGAAAAAATAAATTTATGGACAACTCGACCAAAATAAAGAATCAATTGATAGCGCACACCCAGAGTCATCAAGAAAGCGTTAATTTGGTAATGGAGTGATACGTGGCAGTAAAAAACATAAGGGGAGGCAAAAGCCTGACTTCAGTAAGCAGGTTTAATTGGACGTAGTTTGCCATGAAGATGCACTTGTGTAGGCTAGCTTAATGTGGAGAACTGCATCAAATCAGTCTTTCACCTGAAGATCACAACATCAACAGAAAGGTGGAAACAGCAAGTAACAAGCTGACAGAGTCGGAGATCAAAGTTATTTTATACAGAGATTCAGGATCAGATATAGAAGATAGAGAGAGAGACGAATTTGGCTTGCCAGATGAAAGTTGAGATACAATTTCAATATCCTTGATATTAATCTAAACGGATATCATGTAAAATCCATTTTTATACAAAGACATGTTTATAACAACAGCACAACATTGATTCCACAGATACCATGCAATCCTGAAATTGTATTCTAGGCTTCTTGTAAGAAAGCCACATTCTGAATGTTGAAACCAATGAAATTCCTCACCCTATTTTGCTACCACAAAATGAGACCCTATGACCATTTAAGCCATTATATAGTAATAGGTTACAAAGGGGAGCTATTAATTTAGCTAAATCCAAAACTGTGTCACATATTAACGAAGGAAGCTATGGAGCAATATTAAAATTCAATTAAATGACTTCTTTCAAAAGCGATGTTCATTCCCAATGCTGGGGGCCAAAAGACCTTGTTTTACACACACACACTGTAGTAGCCCAAACACATCAGCTGATTTATCACTACTAAAATATTAAAAATAATATTTAAATTTTCCATAACTTTGGAAATATTACAGACTTGTGATATCCAAGACCAGTTTTGGAATCATCACAAATATTCCTTTAAGATGAAACACTTTACACATCATTTTGCAGAGGTCACATTTATTTTATTTTGGTAAGATGGAAGAACTGGTTGAGGAAAGAATGGTGGACTCAACTATTATTGCTACCACATTAATAGGCACTCCAACAAATTTAGTATGCAAACGAAAAACTCTTTTGAGTTCAGACTAATATCAATTAAAATATCACTAGCCATTAGGCAGTCAGTTCTACTATGCAGTACATATTTGTACTTCATTTTTATGATGTCACATCAACTGTTGTTAGAGAAAGGTTTATAAATAGATTTTAGACAGATGCTAAAGGACAGTTCAGGGTGAACTGACATTGTGGTAGGTCGTGTAAATCCACAACACTTTTACTTCTAAATATAAGTTGGCAACAGTGTGAAAACTGGTTGATGGCTGTTGCTACTGTGAAACTCTTGTTTACTGTGTTTACAAAATAAATATTGTGGTGTGAATACATGGTTTTGGCTTATTAGTTTGTAGTAACCAAGTAACACACAAAGCCCATCCAAGTGCCACATATATGGCTTTATTCATAAACCTCTGAGCAATAACAGAAATAAGCCTCTTGTGACTCCATACCTAACAAGACAAAAGGATCATGTACACGCTTCCTACAGGTGGCCTCTAGTGGCTGGCCTGCACTGATACAGTTGGCAGTTGATTTAAGTACATACGGGCAGCGACACTACATTCGGCACACACACACGTACTAGTAGCAGGATACGGCATTGTATTTACATAGCACGGGGCACAAATGAATTCTGGAATCAGTACTGTGGAATGGACTGCAGCCATTTTAATTCATCAATATGTTATTAATGAAACCTGTAAGTTAGACTGGTGGTGTCATTGAATGGGGGCTTGGAAATTAATTTTTTATCGACCCCAAGCACAGAAAAAGGCACAAAGTGTGAGGGGTGATTCACGTACTTCTGTGTTTTGGCTGCATGTAAATGAGTAGTTCATTCCCAGATTCTGTACTGCAAACAGTATTCATAACTTTGTTTCCACTGGTGTGTCACACACACACTGATCCAGCAGTCTCTCTACATTCAAACAGTGGGTCATCCCTTAGTTACTGTCTAGAGTTACAGATTTTTTTTATGACTGAATGATTTGAGAGTTCAAATCTGAAATGAATTGGTATAATGGTAAAAAAAATTGTGATAATGAAAGGTACAGACAGCCCAAAAAAATTTGGCTGTTTTGAGTAGGACTTGTGCTCTGAGGGTTCCATACAAACTTAATTACATATACTGAAACACACTACAATTTTTGCCTGTTATTTAGGTAGCCACTGGCGAGATATCAGTTCCAGGCATTATGAGACTTTTGAGGATGTTTTAATTTTAAGTTTGAAGTTGGATGACAAATGATAATTTTTTTCATGTGTTATAATAACAAATTAACAAGTCTCTGATTTTTTCCTTTAGTTACATTGTTAATCCTTGCTTTTTACCAAAATTCATGATTCTAGGTCAACCTAAATTTCAACTTGAAACATCTATCCATTCCTGAGGAAAAAGATTTTTTAACAGTCAGAAGACAAATGGACAACGAAGTGATCCTGTAAGGGTTCTGTTTTTACATAACAAGAACACAAGAACACACACACACACACACACACACACACACACACACACACACACAAAGTCAGACACTCACCTTGTAACTTTGTATGCACTCCACATAAGGGGAGTCATTCCGTTACGGTCTTGCATATTCATGTTGACACCTTTTGCTATAAAATATGCAACAATTGCTGTGTGACCAAACTGAGCTGCCAGATGAATACAGGAACATCCTTCTCCATCACGTAATGAGGGGTCTGCTCCGTACTGCATAAGCAATGTCACTGTACCGAGGTGGCCCTGCCTGACATAAACATACTGAAATACAGTTCAATGAAACACACTTTTTGTAAACAACAACAATTGTGACTCACCACATAGACGAGGTGTTGAATCAGATAGGCTCAAAGGAAAAGAATGCTAGAAATACTTCTAGCGTTTGGACAAGGTCCTTCTTCAGATATAAAAAAAACGCACAAACAGTCACAGAAACAAAACTCCCACACACATGGCCACTGACTCTTGACCCTACAGTGCACTGTGAGTTGACTCCACTTATTTGAATGTGATATTTCTAGCGTTCTTTTTCAATGTGCCTGTCTGCATCTCAGTGCCTCCTCAACGCAGTGAGTAGCAATCTGCCTACCTTTCCATATTGTTGTTATTCCACCCTGGACTTCCTATTGTAATAGATTTTTAAAAAAATATAAAAAAATCCATATAATTTTTTTCCTGACAATTTTTTCAGTGTTAATAACAGTAACTGAGGCAAAACTGCACAAAGAGCAGAACTGCAAAACAAAACATATTACAAGATGATAGCTCAATTGAGATAAAATGCACACAATACTAACACTGGTTGCACAACCCCATCTACAACTGTTGTCACAATAAAGTTAACAAACTCATCCAGTTTCATAATGATTAGAGGGGAGGGGATGTTCATATTTACAGAACTGTTTGGGAGAGAAAGGCAAATATTCCAAAACACATTCACAACTATGTCACAGGAAGATATTTCAGCACTCCTGGCACAGGAATGTATAGATGTACAATTTGTTCAAAATACTTTAGGACTCACTTGGGCAGGAGCATGGGATAGCAGGGAGCAGAATAGCCATATTCCACACACAATACATTCTTAATCTCACATTTCAAAAATTTCCACACACTCATACTATTTTCTACATATAGCAACAGATCTTGGATCTATATGTTCTGCAGGAACTGCACTTCATTTTCATTGAGAGATATTACAAGTTTATACAAATCCATTTCCTGATGATGATGATGATAATGCAGAATTTTTGACATGTTTTATTGAATCTAGGTGAACATATGAGGTGTGATTGGAAAGTTTTAAGAATGGGCTTGTAATTGTACAATGGTGGTATTTACATGGTACTGTGATGCATCTCCTTCAAAATAGTCCCCTTGAAGTCCCCTTCTGACTGAACACACCAACTCCGGCGGTGTTTCCACTTTTGGAAACATTCCTGGAAATTTTTTTCCTGAGGTGTGTTAAGGACACTCCCCATATTTGCCTGGATGTCTTCAATCGAGTCAAATCGCTTCCCTCTCAGTGAAAATTTCAGTTTAGGAAACAGGTTGAAGTCCGCAGGGGACAAATCAGGGGAATATGGTGGTTGTGGAAGCACAGGAATTTTGAATTTGGTCAAAAATTCAACGACGGAGAAGGCACGATGAGCCGGAGCATTGTCATGATATAACACCCAACTTCTGTCTTTCCAAAATGTACGCCTTATCTTTCGCACCTTTTCGCGCAAACTCTCTAGGACACATTTGTAGTATTCCTGGTTAATTGTTTGTCCTCCAGGGGTAAATTCATGATGCACAATACAGGTAGAACCGAAAAAAATCATCAACATTGTCTTCACCTTCGACTGACTTTGCCGTGCTTTTTTCGGTCATGGTGAACTTGGAGTCTTCCACTGCAAAGACTGCACTTTGGTTTCAGGATCATATCCATATACCCACGATTTGTCACCTGCAGTTACCCTATTTAACAAATGTGGGTCATTTTTGGTCCAATTAATCTGTTCTTGGCACACTTCAAGTTGGTATTGTCTCTGGTAACCTGACAACACTTTTGGAATGAATTTTGCGGACACTCGGCATATGTTCAGATCTTCAGTTAAAACTGACTGAACTGCATAGTGACTTAAGTTCATCAGCCATCTCCGTAATTGTAAGTCTACAATCAGGGCACATTAAGTCACAAACTTCCACAACATTTTCATTTGTTTTTGAGGTGGAGGGACAGCCGGACTGTGGTTCATCTTCAAATGATTCGCGGCCATTTTTAAATCTGTTGAACCAGACAAAAACATTTGACTGGCTCATACAATTATCTCAAAAAGCTGTTTTTAATAGTTTGTATGTATCAGAAGCTGATTTCATGGTTTTAAAACAAAATTTCACACAAACTCATTGCTCCGTTTTTATGTCAATTTTCACGCAGACTCTGGCAACAAGCCCAAACAGACCCGAATTCAACCAGCTGCCACAACAAACTGAATAAAGGAAACACAGTTTCCTGTCAGAGGACATTCAAGGACAAGGCAATGACTCACTATCCACCTTCCGTGTACTTGACTGCCAAACCAGTAAGCAGTAGCAGATCCATTCTTAAAACTTTCCAATCACACCTTGCATCTTGCTTTCCAAATCTTAAAATACAAATTCAATTGCTTCAAAGAGAAATTCATAACACTCTACAAAGTAAACCTATTATACACTCCTGGAAATTGAAAGAAGAACACCGTGAATTCATTGTCCCAGGAAGGGGAAACTTTATTGACACATTCCTGGGGTCAGATACATCACATGATCACACTGACAGAACCACAGGCACATAGACACAGGCAACAGAGCATGCACAATGTCAGCACTAGTACAGTGTATATCCACCTTTCGCAGCAATGCCGGCTGCTATTCTCCCATGGAGACGATCGTAGAGATGCTGGATGTAGTCCTGTGGAACGGCTTGCCATGCCATTTCCACCTGGCGCCTCAGTTGGACCAGCGCTCTTGCTGGACGCGCAGACCGCGTGAGACGACGCTTCATCCAATCCCAAACATGCTCAATGGGGGACAGATCCGGAGATCTTGCTGGCCAGGGTAGTTGACTTACACCTTCTAGAGCACGTTGGGTGGCACGGGATACATGCGGACGTGCATTGTCCTGTTGGAACAGCAAGTTCCCTTGCCAGTCTAGGAATGGTAGAACGATGGGTTCGATGACGGTTTGGATGTACCGTGCACTATTCAGTGTCCCCTCGACGATCACCAGTGGTGTACGGCCAGTGTAGGAGATCGCTCCCCACACCATGATGCCGGGTGTTGGCCCTGTGTGCCTCGGTCGTATGCAGTCCTGATTGTGGCGCTCACCTGCACGGCGCCAAACACGCATACGACCATCATTGGCACCAAGGCAGAAGCGACTCTCATCACTGAAGACGACACGTCTCCATTCGTCCCTCCATTCACGCCTGTCGCGACACCACTGGAGGCGGGCACGATGTTGGGGCGTGAGCGGAAGACGGCCTAACGGTGTGCGGGACCGTAGCCCAGCTTCATGGAGACGGTTGCGAATGGTCCTCGCCGATACCCCAGGAGCAACAGTGTCCCTAATTTGCTGGGAAGTGGCGGTGCGGTCCCCTACGGCACTGCGTAGGATCCTACGGTCTTGGCGTGCATCCGTGCGTCGCTGCGGTCCGGTCCCAGGTCGACGGGCACGTGCACCTTCCGCCGACCACTGGCGACAACATCGATGTACTGTGGAGACCTCACGCCCCACGTGTTGAGCAATTCGGCGGTACGTCCACCCGGCCTCCCGCATGCCCACTATACGCCCTCGCTCAAAGTCCGTCAACTGCACATACGGTTCACGTCCACGCTGTCGCGGCATGCTACCAGTGTTAAAGACTGCGATGGAGCTCCGTATGCCACGGCAAACTGGCTGACACTGACGGCGGCGGTGCACAAATGCTGCGCAGCTAGCTCCATTCGACGGCCAACACCGCGGTTCCTGGTGTTTCCGCTGTGCCGTGCGTGTGATCATTGCTTGTACAGCCCTCTCGCAGTGTCCGGAGCAAGTATGGTGGGTCTGACACACCGGTGTCAATGTGTTCTTTTTTCCATTTCCAGGAGTGTAGTTTCACCTTCCCTAAAAATTCATTTGCGTTTCATAAGAACCCATTTGAAAACCTTCAACTATGACCGAGTATGACAGGTATATCCAGTGTGTGAAGTAGCAGCTGCAATACATATCCTGAATTTCCCACAACACAATGACAAGGGAAGCAAAGCATGCCTGCAGTAGTGAGTTCTCTGTTCAGTATTGTTAAAATTCATGCTCACTAGAATTACAGATAGTAGTATATGTCATTAATAAAGGTAGCCACTAACAGAATACATTTTACAGTCCTTAGATGAGAAAAAGGTTGTCTGCAATGTTTCTGGATCTTTCAAAGGCATTTGACACCATTGACCATGAAATGCTGATACAAAAATTAAGCAACTACGGCATTCGGGGGCAACCAGGTGAATGGATAAAATCATACTTGTGCAACCGCAAGCAGTATGTATCATTAGGAAACTCGTACCAATCGGAAACCAAATCCATCAAATATGGAGTGCCGCAGGGTTCGGTAATGGGGCCATTGTTATTTACTGTATTTTTTTAATGATATAGGTGTTGAGGAGGAAGAAAAGAAAATATTGTATGCTGATGACATGACAATACTACATAGTGACCAAAATATGGAACAGCTTGAGAGAAGAGCATACATAGCTGCAAATGTCACAGCTCAATGGCTGTTGGAAAATGAACTGGTTATAAATCTAAAAAAGACTATGTATGCAGTGTTTAAAAACAAGGAAAAGGCTGTAGACATGGATTTAGAGGTTGATGGAACAAGGCTGAAGAAGTAGAATCTGCTAGATTCTCAGGTATTCTTGTGGATAATGAACTGAAATGGAAAAAACATATTAATAATGTCTGTAAGAAACTGAGCTCTGTCATATTCTTAATGATGCAACTATCACAGTATTCAGACAAGAACCTTCTGTGTACAGTGTATCATGGACTTTTCGAACCATACTTACAGTATGGAGTGACTGTGTGGGGAAACTCAAACAAACAAGAGACAAAACGAGTGTTCACATTACAAAAAAAAAGCAATTAGGACCATTTTAAGAAGAAAGACCTCTGAAACATGCAGAAACTGTTTCAAGAATTTAGGTATCTTAACTTTTTCATCGTTGTATATATACAAAACAATAATGTACATCACAAAAGGTAGTGAGGACTGGATTACAAATGCTAGTGTACACAGCCACAATACAAGAAAGAAGAATGAAGTACGGAGCATACCCCACCGACTGGCAATGCTAGAAAAAGGACCCCAGTACTCTGGTATAAGACTACTAAGAAGTCTGCCCAAAACCCTGCAAGATAGTGTACTTCACAATGACTTTGCAAAGAAACTTAAAGACTATCTCATTGAAAAAGAGTTTTACAGTGTTGCAGAATACTTATGCCATTAAATTTGTATATATTGTTACTCATTATCAGTGATGTCAAAATGTAAGCCAAAGGTGTAGGAAAATAAGTGATAAAGAATTTTAATACTTTGACATGTCCTATATTACACGTACATTTACTGTACACAATGTAATCTTACAGGATCAAATAAAATTCAATTCAATTCAATTCAGCATCCACTTCTCCACTGTGTGTCAGTCTTTCTATGGAGGCCATTATGGTTGAGCACAAGGGGTGCCAGAAGATTCATGATTTGTCCTGCGGTTTAAGTCCAGTTTCTCTGCAAATATTCTGAACCCATTTACATTTCACTAGAAAATGAAAATTGTCTAAGTGGTCAGGGTTTTCTTTATTTCTTCCCTTTTCTTTCTGCTAAAGTGAGCAGAATGCAGTTGTTAGAGAGTCATTTCATGAGTTTTTGATTCCCTAAGGCAGCTGCTGATCTAAAGAGGCTGTGTAAAGAATAACAGCATTATTTAAATGTGGATAAACACAAGATAACACCTATAACAAGCAGAAAGAATCTGATCGCATTCAGTTGCAAGATCTTTTGTAGCTCGTCATTTTGTTTAAGTACCTGGCAATAATATTGTGAACTGATACAAAATGGGACAGACACATGAAATCAATAAAATGGAAGGCAAATTAGAGTCATTATGATGTAGACTTAACATATACCTCAACAGAAATTAGAAGGCACTGATAGGATCTTAAACAGGTCAATATACACCACACAAAAGTGCTAAGGAAACTTAAAATGGTGAATCTTCAGGTGATGCTCTCAAGAAGCCTGGTTGGTTGGATGCAGAGAAATAGTACTTGAGGAAGACTGTGCAGCAGCTGTGTTGCCTCTATCATGTATTTTAGAAAGGGACCATGAGAATAAGATAAGATAGGTAAGAGCACACATGACTCGTATGGCCAGTCATTTTTCTCATTCTATATGTGAATGGAACAGAGCAAGGTTATGTTTGTAGTACCCTCTGTCATGTGCAATGACTTTTCCACAACATGTGCCATCAGAATCCTCCCCCCCCCCCCCCCACCCCACTCTTACTCTCTCTAACAACAACCTCTATGCATTACACAGACGGGAGTTGACCTTGCAACACATCCTTCAATCTCATAATCCTCCTGGCCTCTGACCCACACCCACATTCACCCTGCCACTCAATCTGTACCCACACAATTTTCCCTACACAATCCCCTTCCTCTGTCGTCACCCCCCCCCCCCCCCCAAAAAAAAAAAAAAAATCACCCACCAGCTGTGCATATCCCCCTGCCTGTAGACAGAGTGGTCTTATTGGTGCCAGATTCCTATGACTTATTAATTCCTTTGGCCCTTATGGTAGTGTAGGGCATCCAGGTGAACTTGACTACCCTCTGTCTTTGGTCATTTCCCTCGAATCTGCCCAGGCCTTTCCAACTCTCCTCATTTTCCCTTCCACTGTCCTCTTCTATGTAGCTGTATGCCTGCCTCTTTTCCTTGTTCCCTGGGGGTTCCATTCCAATGCCTTCTTCTCAATTGTTCTGTCTGGCTTTCTCAATGTAAGCCCCAGCCATCTCCACTTTCTCTCTTGTATTAACTGATTTGTTTTCCTCCAAAGCTCCACATTACTTATTTTTTCTGGCCACCAGATATTCATGATAAACTGGGGACACCTATTTACGAAGCTCTGCAATTGTGATGTTATCTTCTTGACTACTTCCCAACTTTCACTGGCGTATAGGATATATATTATTTTAATATATTATATTAAAAATATGAACAGGCAATGCCTCCTGAGAGAAGTCAGATACCTATCCCTATCTTCTACATATGATGCTTGTCCCTCCTAGCCAGTAACTGCCCTTTCTCAACCTTTCTTCTGGTTTTGTAGGGGAGGGGCATGGGGTGATGGCACATGTTGAGAAAGTCATTAAAATAAAGCATGTTGTTTTCAGCAACATGTTCTGCCACTGGGTGGCCTTTGGCACAGTTTGACAATGACCTTTCATTCATTCTGGTGGGCAGCTGGACTGTGGCATGCCCATTTTAACATTTTTCCCCTCACCTACTCCACCAATCACAACTCCTGCCTCTACTATTCAGTAATCTGTTACCTTCACTCCTTCAATTACTTATGTTTCATCAAGAGTTGCTGGTACCTATAAGTTATTTTCCTTTGATTGGAAAGGCGTAGCATGAGTTTTCGTAAGATTGCGAATTAAACTGTTTGCTGTGAACCAATTTTCGAGTGTGTCTCATTATTCTCCTAGTATGGACATGTTTGCACCCTTTATCATCAGCAGACATCACAGATTCTGATGATCCTTCCAATATCTTTAGTGAATTACTTATTTATGTCAAGGCCAGAACCAAGTGATGTAATGTACCTCAATGGACACAACATTTAATGTTCTCCCATTTTTCATTTAGTTATAGTCTTGTGGTATCATATGGTCATTTGACCCTCTAATTTCTATTGTTAAAATATAACTCCATCAATCCAAGGGGGCTGTCTTTAATGCCAATTTTAGTTCCCTTATCATTTTGATTTACATAGTCAAACGCCTTGGCAAAATCATGCATAATGCCAAGACGGTAATTTTTTTTTTTCCCCCCCCTGAGTTCACAGCACTGTATATTGCTTCCTTTGCAGAGAATCTTTTATGAATGCTAAACTGAATATATGTTAAAAGATTACAGTCAGACTAGTGGTTCAAAATCTGTTCAAAGCTACCTTTTCAAAATTTTTGAGAATACAGGTAAGAGGAAGTCATTTATTCTCTCTCTCTCTCTCCCTATTGTCTTATTGTCTTGTATACTTGACTCACTGCAAAAGGTAACACAAGAGGGGTTCTATCAAGTCATATTAAAATTCTGGTGTTTTGGCTGGAACAGAACAATAGCCAGAAGAGTTACTGCTTTTCAGTAACAATAATTTTTGTTATCACTTTAACAGGTGAACAGGAAAAACTTATGTTTGCTGGCAGAGTGTACGAAATCCGTCTAAATAACTCTAGTGAATCTGCTTTCGATAGCTCATTTTCTTGTCTCATGTTTTTCAGCTACTGTTACGAAAAAGTTATTAAATTTGCTGGACAATGACTTCAATCGACGATCTATCTTGCAGTTACTGTCATCAGCAATCTGAATATTATTTACCTCGCAGAGTTAATTCATTTAATGCATAACAATTCTCTGAACTGCTTTTGCTTTGGTACAGGAATTTTTATTTTTTATGCATGGTGCATTGCTTTTGTTTTTCTTGAGACACTGCAGTGCACCTTGCATTAAATTAGCTTTCCCCTCCCACAAAAGAAACTTTGCTCTCAAATGTTAGTCACCCTTCCACGCAGCATCCACTCTAACTAATCCTGACTCCCAGCAAAGGAAAAATCAATTTATAGTGTTGTAACTGTGTGTCCTGGGTAAACTACTTTCCACTGTTCACCCAGGATTCTTCCACAAAGTGTGAACGAATCAGAATCTACGATTATGTCAAACTGTCCTCTTCTTAACAATATGTGTGATCATTAAATAAGATAACAGAATGTTCTGCAAAATTTATGTAATGTTTCTTCATTGTTAAATTAAAATACTTCTTTCACTATCGATACATTTTCATTGGGGAGACGGAGAGAAAAAGTTTATGTAGATCAGTGCTGTCTTCTCTATAGTGATGCTGACTAATAGCAAATTATTATTTGTTCTTATACTCTTATGAGAAACTGAATGAGAATCGTCTGCCTGGTAGCACCTTGCCACCACAAAGATGGCAGTAATGTAATGTGCAATACTCCTTGAGAGATAAAACTGTTGAGAAGCACACCTCATCCATAATAAACTGTCCCCCACAAGTCATGAAAACTAGTTGGGGTTCTATCCGAGGCACGGAATATAGTGCGATGGTATGCCAAACGTGCTAAATAAATTATAGATCAGGTTACATGGCGATCTTCAGAAATGGCCTGTGTAGTGTTCTTCAAATCATTCTTCGGAGTCCCTGTAAGAATGAAATGTACAGGTTATACGATTTTCTAAATTCCTCATTCAAACCTGGTTCTTGAAAATAGGAAAGTAGGTTTTCATGGGATATTTGGCATCTATTGCCAAATGTCTGACAGTTTAAATTTTTGAGCACCTCCCTGATGCTCTCTCATTGGTCAAACAAACCTGTGACCATTTGTACATTTTGCATATATTCAATACATCTTGACAGTCATATGCGGAATAGTTTCCGCAAACTTGAGATATACTCTACAATGCATCCCACGAGTGTTTTGCAAGCAATGTTCTTCAATGACTGACTGACCCAGTGTCCTACCAACAAATTGAAGTCTGCCTCTTGCTTTACCAACAACTGAGCCTACATGATCATTCCAAAAATGGGTGATCAAAAAGTCAGTATAAATTTGAAAACTGAATAAATCACAGAATAATGTAGATAGAGAGATACAAATTGACACACATGCTTGGAATGACATGGGGTTTTATTAGAACCAAAAAAATACAAAAGTTCAAAACATGTCCGACAGATGGAGCTTCATCTGATCAGAATAGCAATAATTAGCATAACAAAGTAAGACAAAGCAAAGGTGATGTTCTTTACAGGAAATGCTCAATATGTCCACCATCATTCCTCAACAATAGCTGTAGTTGAGGAATAATGTTGTGAACAGCACTGTAAAGCATGTCCGGATTTATGGTGAGGCATTGGCATCGGATGTTGTCTTTGAGCATCCCTACAGATGTCGGTCGATCACCATACACTTGTGACTTCAGGTAACCCCAAAGCCAATAATTGCACGGACTGAGGTCTGGGACCCTGGAAGGCCAAGCATGATGAAAGTGGCGGCTGAGCACACGACCATCACCAAACAACGCATGCCAAGAGAACTTTCACGCGCCATCTGTTGGACATTTTGTGAATTTTTTTTTTTTTTTTTAATAAAACCCCCATGTCATTCCAAGCATGTGTGTCAATTTTTACCTCTCTATCTACCTATCTACATTATTCTGTGGCTTATTAAGTTTTCAAATTTATACTGACATTTTGATCACCCTGCATATATCCTCCGTACCATCAAATTCTCAACCCACTCACAAATTTCACTTGACAACCAGAACAATCACATTTTCTTCAATAAGTTCAGATATGCTTCTGAGTAAATGCTGTTCAAAATGCCTAGTTGACAAATACTGCATTTACCACATGGCCTTGATCCACAATTTCTAGGATGTCATATCAAAACAAACAATCGGATTTTGCATGATTGATTTTTTGGAATTTATCTTGGCTGACAAGGAGGATGTCAGCCTGCTAATTGAAAGCCCTAAGAATTAAAACATGATGAAAAAAGAGAAGAAAAGCAACACAATGGGAAAAATAATCAGATGAGACACCACAATATATAAGAACAAGCCTTTATATTCACTTGACATAATACAATGATCTATTTTATTTTAGACTACAATGTTGGGGTAAACTTGTGGAGTCAATTTTTTTTTTCAACAGAGTGGCAACTCTAAAATCTGTGACATAGCCATAAATCTGATCAAAACAGACAACCAGCAATCTTGGGCCATGGCCTTAATGAGACTGGGGAGTTCTTGTTCACTCTTCAAGAGGATCTTCTCTGGCTGGGTTGGCCTGATTACAATGTGTCTTTCAAATAAATTCCAGATGTGGTCAGTCTAATTTAAGTATGTATAGGCAACATAAAGGATACAGAATTTGGTCAGTATGCTGATGTTTTTCATTATGAGAAAGAATCCTAATGGTAATTATACATTATAGGACTTTAGGTAAGAGAATCTATTTTTTATCTTGAGGCCATTAAAGAACAATTTCAACCATATATTCATAAATGCCATTTTCCTTTCATGCCACCTGTGTCCCATCAATATTTTTATTTCTAGCATACAAATACAGGTAGATTTCGTTCAGCTTCCACCCTGACATTTTCCAATTAAGTTTTGGGAAGCCATAAAATCTCTAAATATTGATGTCCAGATGAGCACTTTAATATCACTCCTGAGTGGGAGCTCAATGTGTTAACCTCTGCCCCACGTGCCTTCGTACTTTTATGCTTATATTTTGAATTATGGAACATGTACCTAATTGGGGTTGGATCGCAGCCTGCAACATATTCCAGAAAAATGTGAGAAAGAGGAGATAACTGCCCCTTGCTGTGTGCATAATTATCTTCTTTTAATATTTTCTATTATTTGATAATCCATACTCATGTAATTGTACCATGGAACATATCAATGCCATTCAGTACTCCTAATGGCAAATTATAAACTTCTACAAATAGACCATAATGCAACAAATCCCACTTTCACATGCATCAAAGTGAGATCCAAAGTCAAACAGGTGTGATGTGACTGCGTTCTAATACTTAAGCAGAGTCCCAGATCTCAGTCATAAGAGTAGCATAGTCTCTTTCCCATTATGCAGTAACTTGTGACGGCAGCACTTGACACAACATTCTCCTCATGATGTATCTTTTTTTTAAATGTCACAGTGTTTTGACATTTGTTTGTCTATACCTCACAAGACGGATGTG
Source organism: Schistocerca nitens (assembly GCF_023898315.1). NCBI lineage: Eukaryota > Metazoa > Arthropoda > Insecta > Orthoptera > Acrididae > Schistocerca > Schistocerca nitens. Next base: position 693,718,452 of record NC_064617.1, read on the forward strand.
CTGGGTGCAAGAAGGTAATGTCTGTTAGGGAGATACCAAATACAGAAAACTGTATTTGCAATATTCAGTCGCTTCCAATCAAATTTTGTGCCACGTTTAAGATGCATATACAGTTATCTGTCTGAACATGTACCTTGTGGCCCAGTGTAGAGGAGTCGCAGCAAGTTCACCTCCAATTGCATCAACAACAGCCCCTTTGCTTATGTAATACCGTATGATATCTCTTCGGTTGTTGATGGCCGCCCAGTGGAGTAATGTGACAGTTTCACTGTCAGGCTGATTAACATCATAGCCGGCTTCAATAAGCTCATGGCAGCGCGCCAACGACCCGTACTGCAAAAGTGAGTCTGTAAGTGATAACTAGAAACGTATATAATGTACTTTAGTTCTGACTAGTGTAGCCGATTTTACATGTGTACCTGTGTTGCTTTAACTATATCAAATCCACTGCAATCTTGCTCAGTCACAGCTGTAACAGGCTCTTGAAAAATCGTATGAGCTTCGCTTTGCTCACCTCTGTACGCAGGCCCTGGCTTGCAAGCATCCTGTTAATATAGATCACTTTTTTTATGTAGGCCAACACTAACACAAACACAAAACAAACTTCACTATTTCCGAAACATGCGAATGAAACTTGCCTGTGTCACAAAGTGAACGGGATTACAAGTGGGGTCAACTTCGCCGGACATCATTATTACTAATTATTTACAAAGATAACTATCGGAAAAGTGAGAGCGACGTGTATCGCAAAATAACACGACAACTAGACGTCATGTTTATTGCAAAATATGTCATAATACAACCACCACACTACCAACAACCTCAAAACACTTATACTGTCTCAGTGTCTCATTCAATCGTCTTATCCTACATCAACGTCTTTGAGTTGTCATCAACACGAAGATGTACCACTCGTATCTACCATAACGGACGCGAAGTAATAACACAGTCTAGGCCCGTCCACACGCAACAATCTGTCTGCGCAAATGTCTGCGCACATCACATCTGCGCAGACAGATCGTTGCGTGTGGACAGAAGATTTGCACCAAACTGAGGTGTGTGCAAACCTGGAAGTTGGAGTTGGAGGTTTGAGCGAAACCTCTCAAATCTGTGGGTTCAAACCACATCTGCGCAGACAAGTTGGAGCGTGTGGACAGGAGATCGCCGCAAATCTGCCACGAAACAGCTGTGTGCTCAGTCTAGTGTTTGTATTTGTGCGCATAGGGCGTTAAAATGGCTGATACTCGTCAGTGTTCTCGAGAGTTTGTAAGTGAATTCATTGAAATATATAGAAACCACCCATGTTTGTGGAAGATTAAAAGTAAAGAATATAGTGACCGAGACAAAAAGACAGCAGCATACAATGCTCTAATTGAAAAATTGCGGGCAGTTGACGCCTCGGCAAACAGAGAAACGGTAATAAAAAAAAAAAAATTAAATAATTCGTTGCGAACTGGCGAAATTATTTGCGGATGGAAGTCGAAACTTATAATTATCTCTTAAAGCTTGTAACCCCTCATATTATGAGAAAAAAATACTTGTATGAGAAGGGCAATTTCTCCTCATGAACGGCTGGCGGTAACATTAAGATTCCTAGCAACAAGAAGGAGCTACAAGGATTTGGAATTTTCAACTGCAATATCGAAACAAGCGTTGAGTAAAATAATACCCAACACATGTAAAGCTATTTACGCTGTCCTGAAGGATGAGTTCATGAAGGCAAGTCAAGTAAATTAAGTCTGTCAGCGAACTGTTTACCGAAAAGAGTTCAGAAATCTAGAAGATCTGGTGTAAGAGTAGATCAAGTATACCAGCCAACGTTATGGTATTTGGATCTGCTTGGCTTTCTTAGTGATCAAGAAACGCCAAGACCAAGTAGGAGTACAATTGAAGATGAAATTGGAGTGTCAATGTGCCAGGAAATGGAACACGAGGTAATGTAAAACAAAACAGGTTCGCCCTGCAACTCTCGCAGTAAATGTACGTGAGAAAACTGCTTTCGCTTTAGCAACCACTGTCTACACCATTTTGACCGCCTTCTCTGTTTCCTGCGGTTGGTCTGAATGTTTTTTGCAACACAAGTTGCGAACACAGGCCACAACAGGACTTCCTCCATTTCTATATTTCAAAATAACTGAATTAAATTTTTGACGTTTACGGGGAGCGTAGTCGCTTGCCACGGATTTTTCTTTTCTACACCGACAGATGGCGGGCGAGTAGTAGATTGGGGTTTGTGTCGTGTGAACACACCACATTTGCAGCGATCTTTTGCATGTACAGACATCTGCGCCAATGTCTGCGCAGACAGATCGTTGCGTGTGGACCAGGCTAACAGTCGCGACACTAAGCCTCGATTTTTTGCCTACCGCGCCCGCGCGGCCAGCAACTTAAACTGTGAGTTCAGCGCGATCGTGAAAGCGAATATTGGTTGTTTATTTTGATTTCTACGATGTTTTTTACAAGCGCAATAAATTGCAGCAACAACAGGTAGAAGACACCACAGCTGTCTTTTTTTTAGGTTTCCTAAGGATCCTGAGAGGTATATACCATCATGTTACTAAACTGTATCGTCAGGATTCACTTGCAAACTACATGTGTGTTAATGATTAATGTTTCGTTTTAGGAGCAGAAAATAGCTAGTTAATAGCCGACGAGAAGGCCTTATGAAAAAAGACCCAATTTACCTGTATAATAATATTAGGTTTTGTTCGCTACATTTCGAAAAAAACCAATTCATGAACGCAGACAATAATATACTCGTGTGGAATGCAGTACCCACACTGTTTGACATCCCAAATAAGTCACCTCAACAGACGATGAAGAGGAAACTGCCACAAACATTCGACAATCCATTTAAAGCTGTAAAATAGTCCTATGACACAGAAGCAGCCAGTCAGCTTTCCATGTATCAGTGCCAGATTCGTGTGAATCGCCAACAAAGACCTGCTTTCATGATGAAGTGGTTAGATTAAGTGCAGTTATTCGTGTCTTACAAAAGCGTAATGTTTGGTATGTATTTCATTCACTTCTGTTGTTAGTCGCTTAATTTTCCTTGCATCCTTCGTGTGGTGACGTTATTTTGTTAGCACCTTGTTCACTGACAGATTGTTTGAAAATTATTCAAATATTTGGTTTTGCGTGAAATGTAATGTAATCAGCTTATTATAATTTTTCAACATATTTCACCCACTATTTGGCAGTTGCTTGTCCCACTTAGAATAATATAAAGATGATGGTCGTACTTGCGGCAACAGGCGACAACGACAAACAGTGGGCATACAGAACGCTAAATGAGCTGTAGATCGCTTTTGCATGTAGAGATACATGTCTGTGCTTCTTACGAGTGAGTCTGTGTGTTTATATTCTTTTGATATCAGCGAGGTAAGCTGCAATTCTATCCAACGTCACAAGTGTGCTTCACGAATGTGTTATAACTTGCCACTCGATTCATGGTTTTTGTCCATACTTGCGCGTATTTTAGAATCATTTTTAGAAACATATATGCCTTCTGGTACTACACAAACCCTCGGAGACAAAAAAAGAACTCAAATATTTCGTAAATAACGTAGGAAATGGATGCAAAACAAACATTATGCTTACGACGCGTCTGATGTTCACCTTAATCGGCGCTTGGAGCGCTATTGTCGCTCCATCTGTCAAACGGTAACAACTTTAGCAGCAGTGAGTGTCACGACTGTTACATGTTCGTAGTTGCGCAGTTTTCAAAATGGCGTCATCTGTCTCAACTGATTAAACGGCTGTACATATTACTAAATAAGATGTTTTGGAAACATAATAAATGTAAAATATTACTTACCAAAGTGTTTCTCGTCTCTCTTGTCTCGACTACATGTTTTAAGAACCGGTCTGCAGCTTCAAACCAAGCAAGGCTGGGTTTATAAATACCGTCTGTAGACGCACCACTCTTGAGTGATTTCAGTACTTTTTTATGTTCATTCATGTAAGCATTTCGAATTTTTCATTTTGTTGTAGCTACATCAATTTCAGTTACATATTCACGCATACTGTTTACTATTTCAATTAATGCAGTATCTCTCAACTTTCCGTCTTTGTATGATTCGCTTTTGTGGTTCCAAAGGCATTCTCGTTCTTGATACACCTCCAAGAATCTCATAATTGTCGCTGTTGACCACTTTTTCGACATATTAATAACAAACGCACAAACAAAAGCACTATCTGCGAACGAATACCCACTAGAAATGTTTGAATCCAGCCGCGAGGTAGCAATCGAATGACGTTATTCGATTGTGGAGAAGGCAAAATGGCGCAACAAAGTAGAACCAAGTTCAACATTTTGTGGCGTGACAAAAGTTGCGCTTCGTAAATGGCGCCACCGAAAACTAGGAGTTCACACATGCAACTACAAAGCAACTGCAGTTCGCCATTAGCAGTGGCGATACTTTTGTTGCCTGTGAGAACCCGGCTTTAGACTGTGGTAACAATGAACAAGTCGGGAAAAAATTACTATCTCTCTCCAATGTATAAAATAACTATATTCCCGCATAATCCACAAAATCGAAACTAAATTAGTATGTGTAGCTCAACACATAGAATTGACAACTGAGTATAGACGGCGCCGCGTGATAATTTAGTTAACAGTAGTGCACTGCGTACAAATTTAATAGTCAGTGTGACAGGTAGTACATTCCCCTTTGTAATTATAAATAAGGAGCAAAAACACAGTATAAAAAGGATAAATTATGAAAAGAAGAGAACGTGTGTACGTCCACATCGAACGAATGGGTAAGTATATTCTCCTTTTTTAATTGTAAATAAGGAGCGAAAGAAACCAGTATAAAAATGGTAAATCTCGTACAGGAAAACACGTGTATAGCGTCCACATCGTTTGACCGGTAAACGCCTCTTCAGTTCGAGCGATGAAATTATGTTAGGTCATGCGCAATATCACACGTTTCTCAATTGGACACAATCACATTTTGAACTTAATTGTTACAATAGTGAAGTGACTATGGAGAAATGTTGTGCAGACACGGAAATGAACGTGCTGAAACTGGATTTAGCAAGGTTCAATCAATATACCTGTAAGTTGGAGCCATAGAGACGCGGAGTTTTATTAAAAAATATAAAACAATTAACTCCGAAAACATGCGCTAAACACGTGATGACAGTCATTATGAGTTTAATATACACACATCAAAAAAAGTTTTGCATCACCGTGAGTTCCGGAACCTGTACAGAAAATTGGAAAAGAGATCAACATAAACATCATTTCGCTCTTTTTATTGCTCATGAAAACCACACACTGCATGTTGTACCACCATGTAGCGATACCTTCAGAGGTGGTGGTCCAGATTGCTGTGCACACTGGTATCTCTAATACGCAGTAGCACGTCCTCTTGCATTGATGCATGCCTGTATTCGTCTTAGAAGAACAAATTGTAAATAACACCATTTGGACATTGAAAAACGTATTCCCAGCATGTTGCATTATGATCAGTGACATCATAAAAAAGGCTCAGAAACAGCTTCATACATATGCAACATAAATAATAGTGTATATCACCAATGTGACAAGCTTGGAGCAACACGTTTTAACTGCAACAAATTCCAGTGCAACGATGTACAGCCAAAGACGTCCTGCACTTAAACACTTACTAGTCTGTAGTATTTAAGGGCATTACATACACAGAACACCAAAATGTCAGAAATACGACACCCATGTTGCACTACGGAAACTGAGACGTTCAGTAGCATTCCAAGAGGCCTTGCACTGAAATTCGATCTCGGGAAAATATGGCGTGACAATCCGTATTCTTGCTTGGCGAAATACAAATACTACATGATAATATTTTTCGTTTATACTTTATACGTGGGTATGGTAGTCTGCTGATAAAGTGCATTTATTTGTAAATCCCAATATTGTAATTTCTACCATGGGGCTGTTATCAAGGAAATTATGTTCCCGATTACCACCTTCTCATGTGTATTGTATTGTAAGTATGATGCTCGTATTCTGCTGTTTTTACTCACATCCATAATACTGGGTGGAGCTGGGGGAGTGACTATCGATAATCAACAGAACACTGTATACATTATCATCGGGACGAGTTGCTTTGGACTAATGTTTTGAAGTGTGTTTCGTTTCTCGTGTTGCGGGGTCGGTGTGTCGAACCCGGGACTCCATATGGCAGAGCTGAAGCCGGGACCCGCCGCACCATATTTCGTCAGGAGGCCGAGCAAGTTCAAGAGCGTCGATGGGCAGTGCAGTGTGATACAGTAGTATTCGGTGACATTGCGTTAGCTAATTTACAGTACTCGATGGTGAGGCGTACTGTCAGCATGCCGCCTGCTGATGTCCTGCAAGTCCAGATGGCTCAGCAGGCTCCTGGTATGCTGATGCCATTGCTGTCGTCATCAAGGCTGCCCACCAATGGAAGTTGGCCGCTGCTCTCCCAGTCGCCACCCACCAATGCATTGCGACTTGCACTGTGCTGCTGCCCACGATTCTGCATACTGCTACAGTCCCTGGTCCTCACTGCCCTCTGCCCCGTTTGGCCTGCTCTGTCCAACCATGGGACGAAAGTGGACGTACTGGTCACCCATGGCCCTCAGCCCGCCACTGCTTCCAGGACAGGACCAGACTCGAACCCGCCCCCTCCTGGACGCTGTGCCGCAACTTTCCGCTAGTGTTGCTTGCTGGATGGCAACACCCACCGCCGTCTCTAGTGCTGTCGCAGTGCTGCTGCGCCTCCCACAGCATACACCTCGCCCAGACCCCGGTACACCAGGTGGGAAGCAAACATGGCCCATAGACTGGATTGGAATCGAGCCCATCCTGGACCCACTGCAGACTGCTGTCATTGCCCTCTTTCAGGCAGACCGTGCACTCTACATGTTCCAGGCTGCCATTCCGTCACACCCCAGTGTTGTGTCCTCGGAGGCGGAATTTAGACCGAACAAGTACATAGAAACAAAGTACAAGTTTATTCCGAATACTTATAACGTTGCTGCCAGACTGGCCGCTATAAGCATAGACAAGCACAGGACCTTCCCAATGTTCGACTGACCTGACACACACTGTCAATCTAACATTGCCCGTCTATTTATATTGGTTTCTTCCTCGCTTCTGACATAGTCTCAGAGAGAGACAGAAACTATGGCAGGGATAAATTTCTACACATCAGCCATTTACAAATCGCCACTCCTGGCTCTGGCCTAGTGCCCCACCTCATACATTGCAATAACTTAAAACCGAGCGAGGTGGCGCAGTGGCTAGCACACTGGTCTCGCATTCGGGAGGACAGTGGTTCAATCCCGCGTTTGGCCATCCTGATTTAGGTTTTCCGTGATTTTCCTATATCGCTCCAGGCAAATGCTGGGATGGTTCCTTTGAAAGGCCATGGCCGACTTCCTTCCCCATCCATCCCTAATCCGATGAGACCGATGACCTCGCTGTCTGGTCTCCTCCCCAAACAATCCAACCAACCAACCAATAACTTAAAGCAACACTGCAGTCTCCTGCCTCATTGTTGCTCCACTCAAAACAAATCGTGCGTGCAAACCACTGTCGCAACTCCGTGCCCATGAGTGCCATGTTTACCTTGCCTGGCCCGCTGGCTGTCGTCGTTACCACACTCTGCCAGTGGCCCCAGATTTCATCGCCCAACCACGCAATCATTGAATTTTGATAAAATTTCGCTTTCCCTCGACTAGGAATGACACTAGCACAGCACTCGCCTGATGTAAGTCGTTGTTCCATTACGCTGTGGTCCAAAATGGTTCAAATGGCTCTGAGCGCTATGGGACTTAACTTCTGAGGTCATCAGTCCCATAGAACTTAGAACTACTTAAACCTAACTAACCTAAGGACATCACACACATCCATGCCCGAGGCAGGATTCGAACCTGCAACCATAGTGGTCGCGCGGTTCCAGACAGTAGCGCCTAGAACCGCTCGGCCACCCCGACCGGCCATTAGGCTGTGTAATAAAGTTAAGTGCATATTAGCACGAATGTGAATACATGTTCTTTTATGTAGTGAGAGTATCCCTACATAAGTGGTCACCCTAAAACTACAGTGATGTGCCGGTGGACAAGTTTTCTTTACAGGTATGAGTAGCAGGTTATACAGTTGTTGTATTAATATCCTGAACACCACTTTCTATGAAACTAGGAATTTATTATGAACACAGTATACAATACATAATCACATGCCAAGTTACGGAGTAACAGGAAGGAAAAATCTCAATGATGGTGCAAGTTTGAAAAGTCAAAGGTTTTGGCTAGTTCAAAGATAGCACTTTGCATCAACACCTCTTTCTTGTGGTCGATGACTGCCACAAAACACCTTCCCTCCCGCCGCCCCCCCCCCCCCCATCCTCCAGTGCGAAGCCTGGGGAGAGGTCGTGATGTAGGTTGGCATGGCACTCAGTCTGTGGTCATGTCTAAAGATGTCCTTGTGGGGAAAGAGGATCCGTGGGTGTAGATTCTGTTAATGATGAATTGCAGATGCATGGAGGGGTGTGACCTGGTCGATCGAATCATCCAGTGTGCATGCAGGACTAACAGTGTGCCTTTGTGTAGCTGCAGAGAGATCCTTGACGGGAAGGGGTGACATGTTGACAGGGAAGACGGCAAAGCAGGTGTTGTCAGATGGTGTCGGCCGGTCAGTGTGATTTTGTATTGTCACAAGCACTATCATAACTGGAAGGAGAGCTCTGCTTATTAGGAGCACTGGGAGTGAGGGGTCGCATGGAAGCGGGATTGGTGGAAGAGTCGTCCTCCGAATTTACATCTTCGCCGAGCCGGCAAGCTCATCTGAGACTTGGGATGGATGCTGCTTTTCTTATACCATGGAGCAGAATGCGAAAGGGCTGCAGCGAGTGCCATAATACCTTATGTGGGAACAAGTAGCATGGGTGTAGTGCAAGTCGCACCTTGTCATCATGCAACATCACTCAGTGTGATGAACTGTTGGATACATTTTACTAACATCGGAAGTTCGGAGTGTGTGGCAAGGTTGGAGTCCTCAATGAACTGTGCTGGAAGGACGAGAGGTTCCCCATACAGTAAGTCAGGGGAGGCTTGTAAATCCTCTTTGCACACTGAATGAACGCCAAGCAGGAGTCAGGGAAGAACGTCTGATCAAGACATGTTGCGGCACATCAGCACGGCTTTTAAAGAGTGCAGATGGAGTGCTCAACCTGGGAATGATGCTAGCGTCCCTGCCCGTGTCTGTGAGGAAATAGAGCATGCTGATCCTATCAGTGTATAGTCTGTCAGAGTGATGGGTGGCGGAAGTGGTCGACCTAGGATGTGACTGGCACGCTGAAGTGTTGGTGTGAGCTGTGGCACCTATTCGGCCTCATGCGCGTGACACGAACGCGTGGCTTCCCCAAATGTAATGTGGTACTAACATAGTGGGTATGCTGTGTGCGGCGCCTGGACTGGAGAGCTGGCAGCGTGGGGTGGGGCGTTCTGCTCTGGCATTGGGGTGGGCTGGGCAGCCAGGCAAGGAGTGGCAGCAGGTACAGTGATCTAGGCACCAAGTGGCATTGTCGACTGTTGTTGTGTGCTACACACCTGACCTCTACTGGCCAGCCAGTGAAACACAGGAGTTGGAAGTGTGCAGTGCTACCAGCTTCTGGCATACCAGAAAAACAAGAAGATGTGAGTTGGCGGTGTTTGATGATGCCGTATGCCTGTCTTCCAGGTGCAGCTCTTCTTCAAGAGTGGCTTTTTTGCGTAGCTGAAGATCTGATGGCAATTTCATGAGCCACAACAACCAGAGTACGAAGTCGGAGTGTTCGTTCATGCCAACCTGACCTCATAAGTGGCGCCAAAGCTGAGAAGGCATATGGTCACCTAAAGACACTTTATGAATAACAGAGTGGATGGCTTCTGCAGGAAGACGTGTTAAGTGCTTTGCTTGATGATTTGGGCTCTTTCAGTTGGGTATTTGTGCTGGCTCAGTGGCATGAGCAATAGATCGCTGACCAGGTCTGGCTCATTGTGTAGATGGCTCATCACACAGATGGAGCGTGTGTCGTCTGCCAACATGCCACGGATGTCGAGGACTGTCCTGCAGTTGTGGAAGCTTCGGAAACTGCCCAACAGGTGGCCACTGTAGCATCGCTGGAACATGGTGGTGGGGGGTGGTCCGTATCCAGGAACTGGTGTATGATCTGATGTCTGTAATGCAGCATAAGTAAGCATGACACACAAGGCGCAGGAAAAAATATGGTAGATGTGCGCGCCATAGGAGCTGTGAACGCAGTTGCAAGTTGTTGATGAGGCAACATATTCACATGTGAGTTGGGTGAAAGTTTATGCTCTTGTGTTGGGCTGGGAGGAAATGTGTTCCTTCAAATGTTGCGGAGCACTGCGGCGAAGAAAGTTCTCGTTTCAGCTGTGGTACAAAGTCCGGGAACTGCCACATATGTGGACACAGTGTAGTCTGTGTGTGCCACAGCTCGTGGACAGTACTTGTTAGGTTATATTGTGCCAGCATGGAAACACATGGGTGTGAAAATGCACTCAGAACTGTCGATGTCCGTATCGCCAGCAGCTCGTCAGTGAAATAGACTGTAGGCAAACTCATGGCCACTTCCAGATCACACAGCACGTGGCGGTTCATTAATACTTTAAGGCACACAAATAATGCAGAACGAGTGTAGCAAAATCAGGTGCGCGGTCATATTGAAGAAGTCTGAGGTACAGCTATGGGTAACAGGTCATACAGTCGTCATATTAATAACCTGAACATTACTTTATACAGAAACTGGTATTAATTACGAACACAGTATACAATACAATATCACATGTCAAGTGTCGGGATGAGACTAAGGAACAAACTGCAATGGCGGCGAAAGTTTGAAAAGTCAAATATTTTGGTTGGTTCAAAGATAGCAAGTTGCATTGACACTTGATTCTGATGGTCGATGACTGCCACACATGTGTTCCACATCATCCCATACCGTCATGTCGTTCAAGCAAAACTTGCTCCACAACACTGACTGTGCCATCCATAATATCAAGAAGGAATTCTACATGAGACAACAAACTCCCTAGTTCACAGTGTTATGGGATCCTATGTCTCAAACTGAATCCGTCCACGACGTTACATTTCCACCCACGCCGGTCATACGGTCATTTCCCGCGCCTCTGGCATAGGATATTGCCTCGCACAGCCAGCCTTCAAGACAGTGAAATCAAGCAAACTTTGAAGATGTTCGCTTTTCCGTTACTTGCGCCGGTGCCGCTTCCACGAGCTACGAACTTTTAGCTCGCCAGTTCTCACGGCCCGCCCTCGACACGACTGCAAATTCAGGCCCTGCCGTTAGTGCCTGAAAACCTGGAGATGTAGTTTACAGTTATGGAGAACATTTTCATGCAGGAGCATATTGTAGAGGATTTCGAACAGTTCACCCTAGTGATCTGTAACCTTGACTACCTCAGTGCGACGGAATGTCATACCTAACGGCCTGGGTTCGATTCCCGGCTGGGTCGGAGATTTTCTCTGCTGAGGTACTGAGAGTTCTGTTGCCCTTATCATCATCATTTCATCCCCATGATTTGCACAGATCTGCTACGCCATCTTCTGTAACCACTGTGCACTGGCCTGTACCAAGTACTATGACATGACAAACACACGGTGGACATCCTCCTCCAGGGAAAGTCTCCTTAGAGTGCGTAAAACCGGCTTGCTTGGACACTGCCAGTGCCACACCCCACCTCACTGTGAACTTCACACACATTTCACACTGAGCCAACGACCCTGCCCAAGCCAGACAGCCGTGACACACAAGACTTTCACATCAGAGGACTGAATGCATCAGTGGAGCCATTCAACAGCACCCAATTCCCTACTGTCTGCACTTGAATGGGCCGGGAGGTGAAGTTTAAGTTCCCAGACGTAATTGGCACTCTGGATTTTAGGGGGGAGGGGGCTATGTGTGAGTGACTGTCGTCAGTTGAAAGGTCACTCTTTGGAACGAGTTCCTTTGGACTAATGCTTTGAAGTGTGTTTTGTTTCTCACTTAATGTAAGTTGTTCTTCTACTCTATGTAATACTGCTAAGTGGATATTACCACAAATATGCGAACATGTTCTTTTATGTAGTGTGACGACCCCTACAGGTTAAATGATTACATATATGTTTTCGTTTCATATGTAACAGAAGCCAGTTTTGTTGAATGGTATTACGTTGGACTGTTTGTTACTGCTTATGAATCCGTGTATAATTGCTCAATTTCAATGCATTATAAATATATTGCTCGTATTCTACATTATTTTTGTTCCCATCCAGTTTTCGTACTTTTGCATTTAATCAAGACCACTGAAATTTTCCATGACTTCTAATAAAATGTACTGTTTGATGGGCCTGTCGCTAATGTGTGAAAAAAATTGTGTAACTACTGTTGCTTTTTTAGTATATGCAAGGAAGAATGCTCTAATCACCATGACTACGAAGCATATTCATCTACACCTACATCCATAATCTGGAAGTCAGTGGTAACTCCATTCAAAGCAGAGTTACTTATTCATTCCGTGAATAGAAATAGTAAGGCTGGAGACCTGAGAAACCTTCATCAATAGTTTATGCCCGGAAAGCCTACAGTCACAGATATAATAAGGTTGTATACCAATACTGTTGGAATCTGGTAACACAGAGTTCTCCATTAAATGCGAGAAAATATAGAAAATGGTTGCAAAGAAGAATAAAGTAGAATAAAAGCAATATAACTACAATGCATTTAAATCAATTAGTTCACTCACAGATTCATAAGCAATAACAAATACACATAACACCATAGAACACCATGCAATGAAGCAGCTTCTGTTTTATATGAAACAAAAACAAATATCGAATCACTACCTCACTCAGTACCCAAGTAGAACACACTCAGAATATTAGTAGCAGTTCAAAGAGTGCAATAGACACAAGAAGTCGTAATCAGAAAAACACTGTTATGAAAGCGACTTCTGTTAGCTATGAAACTAAAACAAAATGGAAGACCAAAATCAGCCACTAAGAGAGTGAGATAATGGACTGTCAAACTTTCAGCACTCCAAGTTGCCTGGCAGTGAATCAAGTTCAAATTACTGGAAGTCCCTACATGATCATCACCCTGTAACCTCCCCCTCACTTATCGACCTTAATGACAGTGAAAATTTAAACCACGTGCACCTAATGGAAATTTGGGAAAAGCAATCGTCACCGAAGTTAATTTGTCGGTAAAGAGGGAGGAAAGGGTTACATCTAAATGAAAGGAAAAATGCAAATGAAACTGGTGGAAATTAATTTTGAAAAGGGGTAAAGTTAATAAAGAAAGTAAATGTGCGGCCGTTACATCAACAATTAACCAGCGGTAATTAGATATTTGAGATTTGGGGGAAATTACGGTCGCCGGTCCTAAGGACAATTACTATAGTAACTGAAAAAGAAAGGTTATTACACATATAATTAGCACTAGAAGTGTGGCAACTGAAGGTTGACATGTGTAGTGTGAAAACTGAAAGTTTTTCAGAAGTAATAAATTTCGCTACACTCTGACATAATTTAGCAAAAGAATTAATAAAACCAGAAAATTGAAAGTTAATTTAGTGACTGAAGTTAATAGTGAGCTTTCTTTCTGAAGCACATCGAAATTCAGTAAAATACGGTTAGTCTTGGACTACCTCAACAATAATCAAAATATCCACGGGTGTACTGCCGGTCTACAGTGTCCAACGGGCACAATATTTCGGCGATCATACATGTCGCCATCATCAGGTGAACTGACAGACTGAGCTCCTGTGAACGTGCCGGCACGGAGATCCGTACACTATGGCTGCTCAGGTGGAACTGGGTTCGGTCGCGGCGGCGGCCGAATAAAACTCGTGCACTGGTGGGGAGCGCCAAAGATGACCTCGGTTTGAGGAAGGCCGGCATGTACCAGATTCCGTGTCAATGTGGCAAGTCGTATATTGGTCAGACGATGCGTACCGTCGAGGATCGATGCCGTGAACACCAGAGGCACACTCGACTGATGTATCCGAGCAAGTCGGCGGTCGCTGAACATTGTTTGTCGGAAAATCACGCTATGGAGTATGAACGCACGAGGATTCTGGTACAGACGTCGAGATACTGGGACAGCGTTGTTAGAGAGGCCATCGAAATTCGCACCAATGACGACCTCATAAATCGTGACTGTGGCTATAATCTTAGCAAGGCTTGGGAACCAGCGATTGGGTTAATCAAGAGTAAATCGAGCAAATGTATAGTTGTGACGACCACGGCGGACGGAGCCATCACACCGATGTCATCTCAGACGCCGTCGCAATCTGTTCCACCGCGCGACCGTGGCGCGGGGCGCGGACGGCGGAGTGAGCGCGCCGCGGGCGGAGGGTATTTAAATCCGCAATCTGTTCCACCGCGCGACCGTGGCGCGGGGCGCGGACGGCGGAGTGAGCGCGCCGCGGGCGGAGGGTATTTAAATCCGCCGCCGCCGCGACCGAACCCAGTTCCACCTGAGCAGCCATAGTGTACGGATCTCCGTGCCGGCACGTTCACAGGAGCTCAGTCCGTCAGTTCACCTGATGATGGCGACATGTATGATCGCCGAAATATTGTGCCCGTTGGACACTGTAGACCGGCAGTACACCCGTGGATATTTTGATTATCAAATACGCCGGGAGAAACTCAAGAATTACCTCAACAATCATTTCAAAAGCAACTTGACTCTACGCAATTTAGAAATAAGAGATTTAACTTTGAACTTGAATTAAATGATTCTGAACAATTAACAATTGTAAAATTTAGTACGTACCAAGCTGAGCTGCAGTCACAGGTAAGCTAAAATATGCTAACAAAACTCGAACTCTTAATTTGTGCTCGTGTAATCTAAATATTGTAGCCAGCTATGAATACTTTAACTGAACTTTGAAATTAAAGCAGTGAAATCTAATTATATTACTTTAATGCTGGCGTTTGAATTTCAACGACACTCGGGTTCATTTCGGAAAAGGAAGGGACCCTCCTTGGCAATGCAATTGGGACAATGAGCAACAAAGGTTCATGCTACGTTGCTGTAATTTTGTGATTTGAACAGTTTGAAAAGCTGAGGTCTGCCACACAGTTCTGAAACTTTACGTGCTTTTAGTCTTCCTTGTTGGTTGATTGAAGGTTTGAAGTCGCCGATCGAGGAGGTCGCGACAGTCACTCATTGTCGGCCGTCGCTGTTGCAGAAGCTGGATGCTGGCGCGCCTTCTTCTCGACACGGTCACCAGGCGAAACGGGCTCTTGATGTGTGCCAGCTAATGCTTCCCGTCCGCGACACCGTGCTAGAAACTACCATAGCCAGTCGATCGCAATTACATGCTGCCAAACCCCGAAAGCCCGGCAACTTGCGGGAGCGTCACACAACACACCTGCTCAATCGCACTACTCCAACCAGACTCCCCCTCGCTGCCCACACTCCACGCGGCAGAGTTAACACTACCAAAGACCCTACACACTTTCGTTCTTCACACTACCTATCGATGTATTCGTCCGATAGCATAGTTTTCCCTAGGCAAGACCCAGCGTAAAATACAAATAATATTTACAAAACAAACCAATTATACATCGACATAAATGCATATATATATATATATATATATATATATATATATATATATATATATATATATATATATATATATATATTAAAACAATTACAATATATAAAGACACAGAAATGTTATATCTTCAGGTAACAAAATAAGGAAAAAATTATGGTACAATAGATGGAAATAGGAGGATATGCATTTCCGGCGTTACAACCCCTATGCCTACATATGGACCAACTGAATGACCGATTTCATATGCAGTTTACACACATTGTGACCAACTTTACTCAGCGATTACAGCGCCACCCTGTTCCTATGTGAACAACATCACCTACATGCCTTCAGGTAGCATTGTTGCAAACTGGTTATGTATACAAGGTGTGATGGGTGTAGGTGCGGATATTCTATTGAAGACTGAGGACAAAGTAGGGAACAACATTACATATGTATTTAACTTATTTGGAGAGTAATAATTATAGCTGTTACAATTAGTATGTTTTTAGGATGGTTAGTGCCTCCAAGAATGTGTGGCAAAAGCAAGCCATTAATGCTAATTTTCCCCAGGCTGCAGGTCAGGTATTGAAGTGTGGATGTGTAGGTCCACAAAGGGTTAGTCTTTACTGACAATGTAGACCATCTAGTGCTGCAGCTATGCCCATGCAGAAAACATCAGGTCATAAAGTTTGTGTCATGTTTTTGGGAAGACTATTCGATTCAGAGGAAAAACAACAAAGACACTGACGTATGTACATATTAAGGTGCCACACATAAAAATATCTGTTACACCATGTGTGTGTGTGTGTGTGTGTGTGTGTGTGTGTGTGTGTGTGTCTGTGTCTGTGTGTTTATGTGCATGTGTGTGTATCCAGACGTGTTCAAAAGAACAAATATCTTGTTGGATCTAGCGAGCATACAACTAATCATTCAAAGTTTTTCATGACGTTTGGGCACTTTGGGCACTGAAATGTATCAATTATATGCAGGTGATAATTTGTGTCAGACAAGGTTTTCACTTCCCACGAGCAGTCGCCTTAACTGCCTTGAACATCTGAGGATGCTTCCCTTCCAACCCAAATTTCCAGCCTGTTACTCAGTACCGACAAAGTGATACCTACCCATGACTTGTAGTCCCTGAGTCCCATAAGAGATCGGACAGGGTGTGACTCTGCACTGAAGGAAAGTATCGTTGGTCGTCATCACCTTATTGATCTATATATAAATCAGCGGCTATGTGTAAGAGATTCTTGGTAGGTATTACTATGCCAGTAATGAGTGATTTGGGTCAGAAGGGAAGCATGCTTGGATGGCTGAGGCCATTAAGGCGACCCTTCATTTACAGTAGGAAATCTGGGTAATGCCTCTGAATTTTTTATCTGAGAACTCTTAAAGTTTCTTTTTTTTAAATCAAACAAACCTTATAACAACCTACATCCTTATTCTTCATGTCTACATATTTATTTCTCAACATAGTCATCCTGGTGATGAACACATTTCTCCCAACAAGACACCAGTATGTTGATACCATCACCTCACCTCATCTTGCACTGCTTCAACAGTAACAAAGCGAAGTCCTAGAAAGTGTTCTCTAAACTCTGGAAACAGACGAAAATCGGATGGATCCAAGTCAAGACTCTATCGAGGGTGATCGATGATAGTGAAACCAAGGCGTGTTGGATTGTAGTAGATATCATAGTGCTTGAGTGTGGCCTGGCATTGTCATGTTGAAGGAGATGGTGCTATATGTGTGGACAAACTCATCAAATTCATGATTTCAGTTTCCTATAGGTCTCACAGTACCTTGCAGAGTTTATGATGGTGCCTTTAGGCATGAATTCCAAATGCACCGCACCTTTGACATCCCAGAACACCGTGAGCAAGGGTTTGCCTGCTGATGACATAGTCTAGAACTTTTTTGATGTCGGTGATCCTTTGTGGTGGAACTCCATCGATGCTCTCGTTGTCTGGGTCAAAACGGTGAACGCAGCTTTCAGTACCTGTCACAATATTGTTAAAGACCCCATGATCCTCACGCTCAGAACGCAAAAGCACTTGTTTACAGATGTCCAATCTACTCTGTTTCATGTCAGGAGTGAGCATATGAGGCACCCACTGTACACAAAGTACTCTGTACCACAGTTCTGCAGTGAAGGACCTTACATGCTCTTCGGATATGCCACCACACTTACATATGAATTGCATCTGTGTCATCTGATGCTTTTCTCTGATGACTCCATCAAACTGATTCCATTGAATCAGTCAGTTGCCAAATGTGGTCATCCATTCCAGCTCTGTCACACATGCTGAGGTTAGCACAATCGTTTCCTTCATTATGAGAATGAACAACCCAACATCACACATTACTGATGTTGACACAATCATCACCATACACAGCTTTCATTCTTCTACAAATTTCAGTTGGACACACGTTTTCTGCTGCTAGAAAATCGATGACAGAGTACTGTTTGTCACGCACCACGATAATTACATTAAACACAGCCATTTACACGCTACAGTTCAGAGCCCACTAGTGGCAGAGCGTTGCAACTTCCGTCGGCGAAGAGGGGAGTCGGTCGAGTAATACGCATAACACGAATACATCAACTGATAATGAGAACAGATTAAAAACATTGGAGGCAATACTTTTCAGCATGCCTTCATAGAAAAACAATTAAGCCTGTGGTATTTGGTAGAACTGAACATTTATTTCCACAAAAAACACGTCTATACAGAATAGCTTACAAGCGTGTTGGTGAATGGTTACCTATCAAGAGCGACATAGAATCCTCTGTATCACTTACGTCAAAGAGTAACTACACTACTGGCCATTAAAATTGCTACACCACGAAGATGACATGCTACAAATGCGAAATGTAACCGACAGGAAGAAGATGCTGTGATATGCAAATGATTAGCTTTTCACAGCATTCACACAAGGTTGGCGCCGGTGGCGGCATGTACAACGTGCTGACATGAGGAAAGTTTCCAACCGATTTCTCATACACAAACAGCAGTTGACCGGCGTTGTCTGGTGACACGTTGTTGTGATGCCTCATGTAAGGAGGAGAAATGCGTACCATCACGTTTCCGACTTTGATAAAGGTCGGATTGTAACCTACCGCGATTGCGGTTTATCGTATCGCGACATTACTGCTCGCGTTGGTCGAGATCCAATGACTGTTAGCAGAATATGGAATCGGTGGGTTCAGGAGGGTAATACGGAACGCCGCGCTGGATCCCAACGGCCTCGTATCACTAGCAGTCGAGATGACAGGCACCTTATCCGCATGGCTGTAACGGATCGTGCAGCCACGTCTCGATCCCTAAATCAACAGATGGGGACGTTTGCAAGACAACAACCATCTGCGCGAACAGTTCGACGACGTTTGCAGCAGCATGGAGACCATGGCTGCGGTTACCCTTGACGCTGAATCACAGACACGAGCGCCTGCGATGGTGTACTCAACGACGAACCTGGGTGCACGAATGGCAAAACGTCATTTTTTCGGACGAATCCAGATTCTGTTTACAGCATCATGACGGTCGCATCCGTGTTTGGCGACATCGCGGTGAACGCACATTGGAAGCATGTATTCGTCATCGCCATACTGGCGTATCACCCGGCGTGATGGAATGGGGTGCCATTGGTTACACGTCTCGGTCACCTCTTGTTCGCATTGACGCCACTTTGAACAGTGGACGTTACATTTCAGATGTGTTACGACCCGTGGCTCTACCCTTCATTCGATCCCTGCGAAACCCTACATTTCAGCAGGATATGCACGACCGCATGTTGCAGGTCCTGTAGGGCCTTTCTGGATAAAGAAAATGTTCGACTGCTGCCCTGGCCAGCACATTCTCCAGATCTCTCACCAATTGAAAACGTCTGGTCAATGGTGGCTGAGCAACTGGCTTGTCACAATACGCCAGTCACTACTCTTGATGAACTATGGTATTATGTTGAAGCTGCATGGGCAGCTGTACCTATACACGCCATCCAAGCTCTGTTTGACTAACTGTCCAGGCGTATCAAGGCCGTTATTACGGCCAGAGGTGGTTATTCTGGGTGCCGTTTCTCAGGATCTATGCACCCAAATTGCCTGAAAATGTAATCACATTGTAACAACAACAACTGTACATATAAAAATTTTTCTTCTGATTTTCGATAAATTAATATAAGCGATGTTTTGATGCCATTTCTTTTCTTGTCATGTCGTTATGTTAAAGACACTGTGAACACATTTCGATGTAAATTTTAATATTTATGTTAAATTTCAAATAATGTTATAATAGGAGTGAAGTTTAAATAATGTTGGGAATATTGTAAGATGTGAAAGTTGTAATTGTACGCCTGGTCCATACGTAGGCAATGTATTAGGATATGTGGAATGTAAAACCTTTGGTGAATACCCTGTCTGTAGGGGAGAGGTAAAAGGTGGATGGCAGGCGCGCGCGGGAAAATGCACACGAGCGCGGTACGGCATAACGGGCTCAGCAACAGTCAGTCGGAGTTGGGCACCGGTCTGAGGAACACGTTCCGGATCGAGGAGGCTATCCTGGAAAAAGTGGTTTCATTTGAGCCTCGGATGTGCCATTTCCGACGACTATACAGCATGGCTATATCTAATAGGCACTGAATTAAAAAGGATTACGACGCCAAGAAGAAGCAAAGTGCCGATACAGCAAGAGCCATAGCTGTGATTGTATGTGTGCAGTGCGCCTCGCCATCTCGCTGCCCGCCAACCGCCGCATCGACTCGCACAGGTCAATTCTTTACAAGTGTATCCGTATGGACCAGTCTTAAATTTGTTCCTAACTGTTCAATAATAACTTGACTTTTACCAGAATTGCCCTATCAATTAATTTTCCTAATCACTAACCTGGACGGGGTCCTTTCCGCATGTTGTGCAATCCGAGTGTCCCGATACGAAGATTTAAAGTTCATGTTAATGAGAATTACCTGCAGACTCATCTATATCAGAATAATGTTTAAAGAATTTTGTTGTTAATGAATATTTTGGTAAATAATAGATCTGACAAATTTTGAAGATAATGTTGAAAGTGGTTTAGTAATGAAGCTTAATTAAACAGAAACAAAAATAATGTTAGTTAAACGAGGAATTAATCAGACAAAAAGAATAGTAGCCCATATTTTTTAAATCTTGAGTGCTTCATGTGTCCAATAATTAATAGTTTCAACACAGTGACCATAACAGTTTCAGGGTTCCCCCCCCCTTTTTCATTCTTTTCATTTCTATTCATTTAAATGCTGAAGTGCACTGAACTGATTTGATCTGCAAAGTGAAAGCCAATATAAAACCTAAATTTATCAGTGTTTTTTTTCCTTATTAAGATTGACATTGTATGTGTGTTATTGACATTGTATGTGTGTTTCAAAAGTGCTATTTCTAGGGCAACCTATGCCCGATTTCAGTTGGATCAATAGACAAAATGCAGTGTGTAGTAATCATTGTAGTGTAATGTTGTGTATTTGTAGCTTGTCCAAACCAGTACAAAAAGGGAAAATACTAGTTCAGTAGATTTTTCGGGTTCTAAAATTATCCATATAATGCAGTATTACTACGTGTGGTTATGTTTATACGTACATCCACTTGTACAAGAAAAAAACTCACGTAATGCCTAATTAGGCTGGCGACCGTATTATTAATAATTGGTACCATCTGCTGCGTAGGTTCCTTGTCCGTATTAACGTGTAGTTGCACTTTATACTAGCTTGACGTATCATTGTTGTTACTGACTGGGTATAAGTCCGATTTTGCTTCTATTCAGGTACACGCGGTCATCATATTTAATAAAATCCTTGCTTAGAAGGTGAAGCCCGTCAACTTATCATAGTACAGGCTTTAAAGAGTTAACATACGCAAGAGCAGGGACGTTACAAGTGGCTTCCCGGTGACAGGACATCCAGTTGTTGTCGGTCTCAAATTAAAGTGAATACCGAACAGTGGATGTTCAGTGCCTCGAATTGTAATAACATTTAGTAAAGTAAATTGCAGTGAACGTCAAGTATAGTAGTGTGGTGTGATTGCATTTAGTATGGACAGGAGCGTAGACACAGTAGATGTGCCGAGCGTAATGGAAAATGCGGCTGGCAGTAGCAGGAGTTTACGCGGCCAGATAACAGATGGCGTTAGCGGAAGACAATTGGCGTACATACAATATCACGAACACGTTAACGAACAGATTGAAATGTCGAGATCATCTCGAACACAGCAAGGGATAAAACAGGAAATAGAGGGTGATTTTGTAGATGATAGTGGGTATGTGAATGAATCCACTGACTTGTTTGATTCACCACAGATAAAGGAAGAACCGAAAGAAACTTCTAAAGTGGGATCGGAACACACAGATTCCGTAGAACAAAACAGTGTGAAAGTTTTAAGCATGAACGATTTATTTTAACAATTAACTAACCAAATTTCAGGGCAGAATGATCAGTTTAAAACACACGTTGCCGAGCAGCTCAAAACGCAGAATAGTCATATTAAAACACACGTTCACGAGCAGCTTAAAATACAGAGTGATCAGCTTCAAAAACAAGTCGGTAGGCAGGTTAATCAGCTCAAAACACAGAATGAGCAGATTAAAACACAAATTGGGTAAACGAATGTCAACACGGAATCTCACAGTTGAAAAAGGCAGTTTCAGACACTGAAAGAGATTTAGGTGAAAAAGTTGCCGGGTGTGTACAAAAATGTGAACAAAATTCTTCGAAAATTCAAGGCAAAATTTTCGATCTTGAGAGTAAAATTAAAGATAGGCCTGGTGTTGTCTATAATGGCACACCAATTACGAAGCTGTTAGAAGGTGAGGAACGCTTCGATCCCGCCAAGAAACATAACGGATGGCATCCGTTAGATTTCATCAAAAATTGCGAGAGGATATTTCCTGAACACTTGTCTGATCAGGAAAAGATAAACGTTGTAATTAGCGCCTTAGCAGGTGACGCTAAGCGCTGGGGAATTAATTTGAACACCGAACGAATGACGTTCGAAGAATTCAAGCAAAGGTTTACGGAAGAATATTGGTCCGAACAAAAACAGGATCAATTATGGCGCGAATTTATCATGGCCAAGCTTCAGGATAACAGGGGCAGGAACTCTTTGAGAGATTTCTGCGAATATTGGTACCGAAAATTGACACATTTAAGAGGTCGAAGATCAGATTCAGAAATTACCTGGGAGCTATATAAAAAGCTTCCAGAAGATTCAAGGAGGTACGTGGGAAGCAATCATCGCAGCTTCCAAGCATTTCTCGAAAGGGTGGAAGACGAGGGCCACTGGCGCGAAAGTCGTGCCAATTATCAAAATTTTGGTAATCGAAATAACCGAAACAATGAGGAGAGAAATGACGGCGAAGGGTTTCGCGTCAATATGATACAGAGAGGTAGAGGTAGAGGCAGAGGCAGAGGAAGTTACCATGGTCGCGGTAGAGGGTACACCGCGCAAAATAATAATGACGCGGGAAACTAATTTCCGCGAACGTTGCGGGCCAAACGGAAGCGGACAGTACATACCGGCCCCAATTCAAGAAAAGTTACCAAACCAATAGTAATGTTATGAGACAGGTTAGAGACAGGCGTGGAACGACGCAATGTGTCGTTGCGAAGCAAGCGTCAGGTGCGAGCCAGAATGAGTCATCTCGGCCGCGCAGAGCGCTACTTGTTAACAGGCAAGTGGAGCATCAGAGGGCAACGGCCTGGCCTAGTAGAACAGCTGTTCAGAAAGAAGCCGCTAGCAATACGGCAGCATTAGGTACGAACGTAGCCGTAAGAACTGATGAATATATTACGAGTGATAATTCCGTGGCGAAGGAAATAATAAATGAAACTGTGGATACACAGAGAGGTGCGGATAGTAGTGTTTGCAATAAAGTAAAAGGCGAGAATGAATTAGCAGAAGTAACTGATTGGCGTGTGCAGATCGATGATCTGTACAAGGGCCTAAAGCAATGTGAGTGGGAGGATTTTAAGAAGGAATATGAAACAAGGAAGTTAATTAGTAAAGAAGGAGATAAAAGGGACGTCGATAAGGTGGCGGGGCCCGAGTTTAAAAAGGAGAGAGTAAATAGCGCCGCGCAAAGTACGCGTGCTGCCGATAGGACAAAGGGGAAAAATAGGAAGGAATTGGAAGACGAAATCCTTAGCATTGATGAGGAAGTAACTTCTGTTAACAATCCGCCAACAGTACAAGCTGCTACCGAAAGGCACCGTGAGGAAGAGGCAGATAATTACCTAACAGTAATTGAAGTCCACGAGGATTACACTGAATATGAAGTAACAGTGGATGTGAGTAAAGCTGATGATGAGGCCGTTTTGCCGAAAGGGGAAATTGAATAAAAATTAAAGCCTGACGAAAATGCAGAGGAAGAACTTAGTGCCTGTCTCAGAAAAGCTTTTATGTTAGAACTTGAAAGCGATCCAGAATGGTCGGATTCTGACGATAGTTCAGACGACGAATATTTCGGTAATAGTGGCAATAAAGGAAATACAGTTAATTGCGATATTGTACCTAATGATGACGAAGTTTCAAAACAAAATCCAGATGTTGAAACCGAAAAAAGAAAGAAAGAGCCACCTGACGACTCAGGGTCTATTTTACAAAGAGTTCAAGTAATTAATGACTTTGTACTCCCTGAACCAAAGAAACCGCCAGATATATGTGGGGTGAATGTTAACAGCGTATCTTGGGACGATGTTATCGTCGACCCGGATTTGCTTAGGGAAGACCACAACAATGAACAACATTCGACGGTTAAACAAACTGTAATACCAGTTGAAATTTATGATGTGAAATTGCGAGTACTTCTTGATACTGGATCTCAGATAAGTGCAATCTCCCAGTCGTTTTTCGAACATATTTGTGATAAGCCTGGACTAGTAATTATGTCAGTGACAGGCGTAAAGATTGTTGGTGCTACTGGCAAAGCTAGCAAGCCGGTAAAGAACCAGATTTTGGTTGAATTTAGGATAAAAGGACAAAACTTTGAACACGATTTTTTGGTTGTACCAGACTTGAGTACTGAAATGATTCTGGGAATAGATTGGTTGGATAAAGAAAAGGTTATCATTGATTGTAGCCAGGAAGTGACCAAAATTGGTAGTAAATCTAGGAATTTGGAGTTAAAATTTGAGGAAACTGGGAAGGTTTTCGATTCAGAAATTGATTCTTTATTGTTGGAGATTGACCAAGGGAATGATGGTTTGACAAACAAGTATGAGGAGTACCATGTCCAGAGGTTAATAAATGAAAGTGACAATCAGGGGCATGATTTTAAAGAAATGGTGGAAAATTTGAAGGGAATATCTCCCGAACAGAAAACAGAATTGCTTGATATTTTAGATAGTAACAGCACCGTATTTTCGAACAAACCTGGGCTAGTTAAGAACTTTGAATACCAGATTGAGACGATAGAGCATAAACCTTTCTTTGTAAGACCGTTTCCGATACCCATATCAAAGAAGCAGGCTGTCCAAATGGAAATAGATAAAATGATAGAATGGGGTGTTATCGAACGGAGTAGCAGCGAATATAATAGTCCGCTTATCATTGTGAACAAAAGGGATGGGGGAGTGAGAGTAGTTATCGACGCCAGGACTTTAAACAAAATTGCAAAGAAGGAAATAGATAGACCTGAAAATCTAGACGAAATGCTCCAAAACTTTTATAACGTGAAGTATTTAACCAGTCTGTACATGACCGCCGGATACTGGCAAATCCCATTGAGTAAAGAATACCGTAAATATACCGCTTTTCTATTCGCCGGGAAATGATATCAGTATAAAGTAGTGCCATTTGGGCTTAGCACTTCTGTGGCAGTATTTATTAGGGCACTGGACTTTGTGTTAGGGAGAGAATTGAGTTCCCGGCTAACCATTTATGTAGATGATTTACTGATTGCTACGGAAGAATGGCAAGAGCATTGTGAACTATTGCAGAAAGTTTTTGTTGCTCTACGTGCGGGGGGCATGACACTTAAGTGGAAGAAATGTGAGTTTGTGAAATCGGAAATAAAGTTTCTGGGGCACATTATTACTACGACCGGTATTGGCAAGGACCCGGAAAAGTTAAGTGCAATAGCAGAGTGTCCAGCTCCTAGAAATAGAAAACAGTTGAAAGCCTTTTTAGGTTTATGTGGGTTCTATAGAAAATTCGTCAAGGGGCAAGTTTTTAATAGTCCTCATTTGAATAATCTACTTAAGAAAAATAGTGCTTTTGTGTGGACTGAAGGGTGCATGAGAGATTTTGAAAAATTAAAAAGTGAACTTTTGAATGACAATATTCTGCATCACCCCACGCTGCCAAAACCTTTCCATATGAGTACTGACAGCAGTGCTTATGGAATTGGTATAGAAGTTTTCCAAGAAATCTGTGAGGGCAAAGAAATCGAACACAGGACTATCGCATTTGCAAACAGGACTCTAACAAAATACGAGAGAAACTACACTATATCGGAAAAGGAAGCTTTAGCCATTATATGGGGGCTAAAGAAATGCAGAAATTATCTGTGGGGCCATAAGCTCGTCATACATACTGACCACAAAGCTTTAACTTTTCTTAAAGATTGTCGTTTACTTAATGGTAGACTAACTCGTTGGGCTTTGTACCTGCGACAATTGGATTACGAGATTTGCTATGTTAAGGGAACTGAGAATTATGTGGCAGATGCTTTATCTACATTGCCTAATGGTATGAGTGAAGTGCCCAATGAAAATGGTGAAGAGGGTACTTTTCAGATAAGGTATATGAAAGAGGTCTCAGGGAAAAGGAAAATTGAGCAAATATGTAAAAATATGAGATACCATCAGAATGAGGATCCGACATGGAAATCTGTGAAGGTAAATTTTGACAGTGTGCAGTATCCTCAAATTAAGAAATATTACAAAACTTTAAAGGCGTTTTATATAGGAGGAAGGATTTAGTCACTGAGGAATGGAGAGTATGTTGGCCACACCAGTTTGATACTGATGTCGTAGATTATTTTCATTTAGCATTGGGGCATAGTGGGCCAAAGAAATGTTTGGGTAAATTGAATAATGTAGTAGTGATTGCTGGTAGTGTCAGTAAGAAGGTAAAGGAACGGATTAAGTCGTGTGATGTCTGTCAAAAGACCAAAGTACCGAACAAAACTAGTAGAGGTCCAATGCAAAGTACATTACCTGAAGACACCCTAGACTTATTATCGGTAGATTTATATGGTCCCCTCCCAAAGACTTCAGGAAATTGTGCATATATTTTAGTAATTTTGGAAGTATTCTCAAAGTTTGTGAAATTATACCCCTTGAAAAAGGCAACAGCAAAAGCTGTATTTAGTAGGATGGTTGAATACTTCAGAACCATCGGGAAACCCAAGGCAGTACTATCCGACAATGGACCCCAGTTCATATCCAAAATTTGGAAAGAAGGAATGGAGAATAATGGTGTGGAGGTTAAATATATCGCAGCCTACCATCCTGCGAGCAACCCGGTTGAAAGGTACATGCGAGAAATCGGGAGGTTGTGTAGAACGTACTGCAGTCACAACCATAGAGCCTGGGGCAGATTTATATCGGATTTTGAGAATGTCATGAACACATTACATCATGAAACTACTGGGTTCCCACTGGAAGAAATTTTGTTAGGCAGCCGAAGTAAAAGTCTAATTGAGGAAAAACTAGAGTTTCCATCTTGTACAAGTTTGGGGTTGAATCAAAAGAAAGAATTAGTCAGAAAAAGGGCAAAGCAAAAAGCTGAATCTAGATCTAAAAGACATGATAAAAATCTGAAAGTTTCAAAATTTAAAATTGGGGATTATGTTCTTTTAAAAACCCACGAAAAATCTAGTGAACTGAACCATGAAATTTCCAAATTTAAGTATATTTATAATGGACAGTATATAATACAGAACATTCCACACAATAATGCTTACTACCTGATCTACCCAAAATCCAAAAGACCTTTAGGTGTAAGAAATGTTGTGGACCTGAAACTGTATGTTCCTAGGAGTGAGTGACCTAAGTACAATCAGAAAGCAATTTGCAGTAAATGTGCTGTATCTTATGCTGAAACTAATTTCTTCCAAATGTAACAAATCTTTGTAAATGTATGTATACCATTGACAGTGTGCTAATGTAGTTATGTGAGTTTCAGATTACCAAATACACTATAAAAGTAAGAATGTATGGAGAAAAGGACTGAAAAGAAAAGGGTAAATGCCGAAAACCAAAGTGGACAGTAATTGAGTCATAATATGAAGGACTGCCAAATACCAATAAGGGCAGATAAATAGTCAATGGAGAATTGTAAGTGTGATACAGGAGATGTGACAATATGAGGTGAAAAGGACTGCCCAAATCTGAATAATAGGCAGCAAATATGTGTAGTAAATTTTCTAAATATTATTGTGTGTGTTTTGTTTAGTAAGTAAGAAAATGGACTGCCATTCAATGCAAGCAGCAACAAATTGTCTTATTGTGTATACAGGTATTTGCATTCATTTTTGTAGTTAAATGTTTGTATTCCAGATTTTGAAATTAATTCTTTGAGAAATTTAGTAAAAATGGGTAATTTGCTATTTCAATAATGTTGTAATGGGAGGTTGGACTGCGTAAAAGGCACTTAAGTAAATGACAAGTAAATGTTCTTGGTATGTTAAAAAATATAGACCTATATAATGTGAGTGAAAGGAAGTATGTGGTATAAAATTTTTTGGACATTCGCATAAAGAGTCAGAACCACTGTATAAATGTAAAATTTAGTGTTCCCATTACATTTACACTTTGTGAAATTTACTGGAAACAGGGGCATGTGTAACAACAACAACTGCACATATAAAAATTTTTCTTCTGATTTTCGATAAATTAATATAAGCAATGTTTTGATGCCATTTCTTTTCTTGTCATGTCGTTATGTTAAAGACACTGTGAACACATTTCGATGTAAATTTTAATATTTATGTTAAATTTCAAATAATGTTATAATAGGAGTGAAGTTTAAATAATGTTGGGAATATTGTAAGATGTGAAAGTTGTAATTGTGCGCCTGGTCCATACGTAGGCAATGTATTAGGATATGTGGAATGTAAAACCTTTGGTGAATACCCTGTCTGTAGGGGAGAGGTAAAAGGTGGATGGCAGGCGCGCGCGGGAAAATGCACACGGGCGCGGTACGGCATAACGGGCTCAGCAACAGTCAGTCGGAGTTGGGCACCGGTCTGAGGAACACGTTCCGGATCGAGGAGGCTATCCTGGAAAAAGTGGTTTCATTTGAGCCTCGGATGTGCCATTTCCGACGACTATACAGCATGGCTATATCTAATAGGCACTGAATTAAAAAGGATTACGACGCCAAGAAGAAGCAAAGTGCCGATACAGCAAGAGCCATAGCTGTGATTGTATGTGTGCAGTGCGCCTCGCCATCTCGCTGCCCGCCAACCGCCGCATCGACTCGCACAGGTCAATTCTTTACAAGTGTATCCGTATGGACCAGTCTTAAATTTGTTCCTAACTGTTCAATAATAACTTGACTTTTACCAGAATTGCCCTATCAATTAATTTTCCTAATCACTAACCTGGACAGGGTCCTTTCCGCATGTTGTGCAATCCGAGTGTCCCGATACGAAGATTTAAAGTTCATGTTAATGAGAATTACCTGCAGACCCATCTATATCAGAATAATGTTTAAAGAATTTTGTTGTTAATGAATATTTTGGTAAATAATAGATCTGACAAATTTTGAAGATAATGTTGAAAGTGGTTTAGTAATGAAGCTTAATTAAACAGAAACAAAAATAATGTTAGTTAAACGAGGAATTAATCAGACAAAAAGAATAGTAACCCATATTTTTTAAATCTTGAGTGCTTCATGTGTCCAATAATTAATAGTTTCAACACAGTGACCATAACAGTTTCAGGGTCCCCCCCCCCTTTTTCATTCTTTTCATTTCTATTCATTTAAATGCTGAAGTGCACTGAACTGATTTGATCTGCAAAGTGAAAGCCAATATAGAACCTAAATTTATCAGTGTTTTTTTTCCTTATTAAGATTGACATTGTATGTGTGTTATTGACATTGTATGTGTGTTTCAAAAGTGCTATTTCTAGGGCAACCTATGCCCGATTTCAGTTGGATCAATAGACAAAATGCAGTGTGTAGTAATCATTGTAGTGTAATGTTGTGTATTTGTAGCTTGCCCAAACCAGTACAAAAAGGGAAAATACTAGTTCAGTAGATTTTTCGGGTTCTAAAATTATCCATATAATGCAGTATTACTACGTGTGGTTATGTTTATACGTACATCCACTTGTACAAGAAAAAAACTCACGTAATGCCTAATTAGGCTGGCGACCGTATTATTAATAATTGGTACCATCTGCTGCGTAGGTTCCTTGTCCGTATTAACGTGTAGTTGCACTTTATACTAGCTTGACGTATCATTGTTGTTACTGACTGGGTATAAGTCCGATTTTGCTTCTATTCAGGTACACGCGGTCATCATATTTAATAAAATCCTTGCTTAGAAGGTGAAGCCCGTCAACTTATCATAGTACAGGCTTTAAAGAGATAACGTACGCAAGAGCGGGGACGTTACAACATGTCAGTTCTGGTATAATATACTTGTCCAATGAATACCCGTTTATCATCTGCATTTCTTCTTGGTGTAGCAATTTTAATGGCCAGTAGTGTATAATGTCAAATACTAGTCACACTGAATTTTTATACACTCGCGTTTGCAGGGAGATAATGAGACGCTACATCATGCCTCCTCCCCTCCCCCCCCCCCTCTCCAGTCTTAACGATATCGCAGATTAAGCATCACACATTGCCCTTCATGCGTTATCACTGCTTTCTTGAAACCTGGAATTGTGCCACTGGAGTCGTTGGTTCCAGCGGGATGTGAGGTATCAGTCTATGGCGTCATTTTCTTCTCTGAGGCGCCTGGCGTCCGTGGCTGTGGGGTATGGGGACGTTTTCTGGTACTACAGTCTTATCTTCTTGTTCATCTCTTGCAGTCCTTGCTATGTCCAGTGCATCGAAAAACGAGGGTTTTAGTCGTTCTAGTGCGACGGTGGTAGGCATACCATTTATTCTAATCTGGAATGTGTGGCCGCTTCTGAAAATCACCAGGTATGGTCTGTCTTATGATGGCTGCAACGGCTTGCATACTGCATCATTGTGTTCTCAAGATCTGCGCTGCGCGGGATTAGCCAAGCGGTCTAAGGTGCTGCAGTCATGGGCTGTGTGGCTCGTCCCGGCAGAGGTTCGAGTCCTCTCTCAGGCATGGGTGTTTGTGTTTGTCCTTAGGATAATTTAGGTTAAGTAGTATGTAAGCTTAGGGACTGATGACCTTAGCAGTTAAGTCCCATAAGATTTATTGAACATTTGAACAAGATCTGCAAACTCAAAGGAGTGGCTCCCAGTCTGGCTTGTGGGCATCACTGGTCTAAGCTGACGTATGTGCTCTCATAATATAGCAGCAAAGCCTGATCATCAACTGCATCGTCTGCCATGCAGTGCAAGACTTCTCCTGGCAGATGTAACATTTGCCCATATACCACCTATGCTATCGTAGCATTTAGATTGCTTTTGAATGACGTCTGTAGTCAGATGAGTACACTATGTAGTGTCTCCATCCAATTGTGCGTCATGTGACATCGCAGAGTTGCTTTCAATTGGCGATGCAGGCGTTCAACTATACCATTTGATCCAGGATGATAGGCTGTGGTGTGTATATGCTTCATACCTAATAATGTATCTAATGTTCTGAAATGCTTCGAATTGTAGTCCCTGGTAGTCATCAAACCACCACTTTCTCCTTGGAACTGATGGGAAAAGGACTCCTCTTTATTTCGCAAGCAGTGTTTATTTCAACGATTTGAGTTGTCATAGGCAGTAGCTCCATCCAGTGTATTCACCAAGAGATCCGTATTCCAGCTGACCTAGTACACAGTACTGCCACCAGAGGGCACTGTCATCCCATCACAGTCTGCAGAAAAACGGTGGGAAAAGGACTCAGTGTGTGTCCAGCTGCTGGGGAAAGGAAGGGGTGTAATTTATTTATTTTCAGTGGGAAGTTGGAACAATTTATTTAGGGACGATTTCACATAGTTTGTTTATTACACTGATACAAAACACTCTCCATGACGTGCTTGGGGTCACAATAAATAACCTACAGACTACTCGTAAATTATCGAAAAAATGCAGTGCACTGATGTACAGAAACGCAGACAACTCGTAAATTATCAAAATAATGCATGTATAATGCTCTGCAAACACGCTTGCCAGTTACAAACTGTTGAAATAATGCATTGCAAAGCCTGCAGACCTGCAAGCTACTCGTAAATTATCAATATAATACAGTACACTGATGTATAGACACGAGAACCAACTCGTAAATTGTCAAAATAATGCATGTAAAACGCTCTGCAAACACGCTCACTAATTATAAACTGTCGAAATAATGCATTGCACAGCCTACAGACTTGTTCACAAAATAATGCGACAAACACATTCTCTACACGTAAAACCGGCAAAATAATGCATGTAGAACACTCTACAAACACGTTCACAAAGCTTAAACAGCCGAAAATAATGCACTGCACAAACACTCATTGCACGTAAAAACGCTTATCGTTAAGAAAGTCGACCACAACGCATCAGTGAACTGTTCCTTACAGAGGCCCTAAAGCAGCACACTCACGCTGGTCCCACATGCGAGATGCATCTTGGCATGCAACTATTCACTGTTGCTGACTCATAGCTTTTGTACATGCGCAGGCCTAATTCCCGTGCAAGAGATTTTTGCCTAGCGCCTCACCATCGCAAGTGCAGCTAAAAGAACAAACCAACATCACATGTCTATGTAAATAACGGCCAAGTCTCCTCCTGGAGGCACTATAGTAATCTTTTGCAATGCTCTCAGAAACTGTTAAGGAAAATAGTCCAGAATAACACTGAATGTAGTCTTGCAGATGGTCCTAAAAGTAGAGCCCATCCATCACATATCAGCCCCTCACGGAAATTGTGAAGTGTCGCAGAAATAGTTAACAGTCGCTTTTGTTGTTGTAGGAGCTTTCGTGATGTCTCAGCTTGTCTGCATGGAAATTCTTGCCCTAACAGGACCAGTTTACGAAAACAGTCCTGAATAACACCGAATGCTTTCTTCCTGAAGGTCCTAATGAGATAACCCATGCTACCCATATTGAAAATTGTGATGTCCTGCTTTCAATAAAGGGCTCCGAAACGGTAAACGTTCTCACCGCTAAAAGTCATCATCATGCCTGTACGCTCTTGTGAAAACACCGTTAACCCTAAAAGCATTCTAGTTGTAAGGAAGGACAGCACCCTGCTAGAGCACGCAGACTCCTCTGTTCCCATCCCCGGAGCACAGATACCCTTTGTTGTTGAACATGAACTGCTTGAGAAATTATTACAGGGAGGACACAGGCTTTTTCAAACAGCCAACTGCTGCACTCGAATGCCTCGTGACTGCTGCCTGCATTGGACACCCGCATAACCTTGTGGACATTGTCCACCTTGAGGTGATGGTTCTTTATCAACACAAAAGCAATTATAGGTAACTAAACAATAGGAGATAAAAGTACAACCATCCCAAGTGCAACTTGTTCGTCTAAACCGTAGCAACACAGGCCTCCCTAATGGTGGGGGGGGGGGGGGGGGGGGGCACACAGGAGATGGCGAACTGACAAAGACTCGACAGATTCCCACAGCTAGGTGGAGTGTGCTGTAAACTACTGAGTAGTTAGAAACTTATCTCATCTGTGAAGACCTTCACGTGAAAACTCGAGAAAAATAGAGGAAACTGATATTTTAACTCGCTAATACCTATGTCGGTGAATAACAGATTCCAAATCATCCTTATAATTTACAAAGTCATTTAAGATGTTTCTCATGTCTAGAGAACCAGCAAGCATGTCTTCCACCCGTCTTTCACCTACTATATGCACACAATGCACACCACAATCGATGTTCTCTCAAGCAAATAGAGACGGGAAAATGTGAAGAAACAGTCAGCCGGACAGGGGAGGGAATAATGGTCCAGCACAAACACGCGTCCATATTGAAGCTTCTCAAATTTCCATGGAGAACACACGCGATCACGAAGGTTGTCCAACATATACTGACCATTAGTTCGCTATTCAGCCGTCTAGAGGGCGACACAGTTAGGTCAGCTACATTCCTGTACCCCAACCGGCCTTTCCATTTGGACGGCTCCTGCTGTTAGCGGGAAACGTGAATCATTCTCGCCACAGGTCACCACCACTACGTACTCCTCGCACACCAGACAGTACTGTCCTAGGAAACCGGTCACATGTATATTTGATCGCTATACTTACAATTAAATATTACGATTGTGGTCTCAATTGGACGATATTCGACAATGAGCACAGTATCAGAAATACCCCACGCTGAGAGCTGTGGCTCTCGAAATAGAAATATCTGTACTATTCTTATGACTTGACATACTTTTCCAAATAAAAAAAAAACCTTCCATTCCCTTTGCTATCACAGTATTCCACGTCAAATCCCTCTCTTCCTTACAACTGACCATAGTCATTTTCTTTGCATATGTCGGAACACACACACACCTGCTTTATAAGCCTGATGCTCAAGGCGAACCTATCACGCATCCCCTACTACTAAGTATAATACTTCGCCAATAACTGATTGCTGGCGAGTGAAAATCAGTGACGGGTGGACATGTCTCATAAATTTTTCTTGCGAGTGGTACCATTGTGTCTCAGAAAGAGAGGTGTAATCGTCTTACAAGCTGCCAGGTGTTAAAAACACGATCACAATGACCGTGTTACTGTCACAATCAGTATTGGTTCTACAGGTGCTCATAAGTATCGCTAATGATATCCATGCTAAAAATTGTACAAGCCTTGTAAATCGTGATATGGCATTACCTCGGAATGAAGTGGTTTTTCCAGACTAATACTGCGACACTGAAAATAGGCAGTGATCACCCGAGTGTTTATTAACAGACCAAAAGTGCGGGAGCACGTCACCGATGGTGTAAGCTCGTAATAAAATAACCGAATTTAGAAAGTGATTCGGCAAACAGACAATAATCGTCACAGCTCCGGCGTGGTACACGAGTTATCGGATACACGGACACTTCTAGGTACTGTACGTTTGTAATGCGGTCTGTGACAAAAAGTCAACATTCATTACCGGTATGAGTAGTTGTTGCTGCTACGTTTTCGGCTTCATGCTTCCACTTGCATGGTGGTGTACGCTTTCGCGCATCATTCCTGACTATCTTGTGGTACGTACCAGTACAAAATTTGCGCCGATGGCGAGCGGTTACGATTTCTTGATGATCGGTGGCGTGGTCGCTGAGCTGTGTGCGTCGTTTGTAATGCGGCTACTTGCGTGGTAAGCTCAGCTAATTGCGACTGGAGCGATGCTAGTGTAACTGCAAACGTGTCCTCTTGCACTGGTGTCAGTGCTGACACGTTTGATGCGGGATACATCTCGACAAGGAACGTGAAGGAACTTGCCCCCCTTCTTGCAGCGGTGTACCGTAGGTCTCTAGAAGAGCGTAGCGTTCCAAAGGATTGAAAAAGGGCAAGGTCATCCCCGTTTTCAAGAAGGGACGTCGAACAGATGTGCAGAACTATAGACCTATATCTCTAACGTCGATCAGTTGTAGAATTTTGGAACACGTATTATGTTCGAGTATAATGACTTTTCTGGAGACTAGAAATCTACTCTGTAGGAATCAGCATGGGTTTCGAAAAAGACGGTCGTGTGAAACCCAGTTCGCGCTATTCGTCCACGAGACTCAGAGGGCCATAGACACGGGTTCCCAGGTAGATGCCGTGTTTCTTGACTTCCGCAAGACGTTCGATACAGTTCCCCACAGTCGTTTAATGAACAAAGTAAGAGCATATGGACTATCAGACCAATTGTGTGATTGGATTGAAGAGTTCCTAGATAACAGAACGCAGCATGTCATTCTCAATTGAGAGAAGTCTTCCGAAGTAAGAGTGATTTCAGGTGTGCCGCAGGGGAGTGTCGTAGGACCGTTGCTATTCACAATATACATAAATGACCTTGTGGATAACATCGGAAGTTCACTGAGGCTTTTTGCGGATGGTGCTGTGGTATATCGAGAGGTTGTAACAATGGAAAATTGTACTGAAATGCAGGAGGAACTGCAGCGAATTGACGCATGGTGCAGGGAATGGCAATTGAATCTCAATGTAGATAAGTGTAATGTGCTGCGAATACACAGTAAGAAAGATCCCTTATCATTTAGCTACAATATAGCAGGTCAGCAACTGGAAGCAGTTAATTCCATAAATTATTTGGGAGTACGCGTTAGGAGTGATTTAAAATGGAATGACCATATAAAGTTGATCGTCGGTAAAGCAGATGCCAGACTGAGATTCATTGGAAGAATCCTAAGGAAATGCAATCCGAAAACAAAGGAAGTAGGTTACAGTAGGCTTGTTCGCCCACTGCTTGAATATTGCTCAGCAGTGTGGGATCCGTACCAGATAGGATTGATAGAAGAGATAGAGAAGATCCAACGGAGAGCAGCGCGCATCGTTACAGGATCATTTAGTAATCGCGAAAGCGTTACGGAGATGATTGATAAACTCCAGTGGAAGACTCTGCAGGAGAGACGCTCTGTAGCTCGGTACGGGCTTTTGTTGAAGTTTCGAGAACATACCTTCACCGAGGAGTCAAGCAATATATTGCTCCCTCCTACTTATATCTCGCGAAGAGACCATAAGGATGAAATCAGTGAGATTAGAGCCCACACAGAGCCATACCGACAATCCTTCTTTCCACGAACGATACGAGACTGGAATAGAAGGGAGAACCGATAGAGGTACTCAAGGTATCCTCCGCCACACACCGAAAGGTGGCTTGCGGAGTTTGGATGTAGATGTAGATGTAGACAATCCTGTACGTTGTTTGCGCTAGTGCATTTAAATCAGCTCCGCTCACTGTCAGAAGTTTTTGAGTGTCAGAGGGTAATGGGGACAACAAAATATTGCGCAGCACGTTGTTGTTCACTGTGTTACTTGCCAGTCCGCACAAACGGCGTAAAAGTTGTGACGGGATTTGATAGCCGACATGCTCAGTCCCTAAAACCTTCTCTAGTCGCTTAGCTCCTGATTGTGATAGGCGCGTCACTAGCGCGTTCTTAATTGACGCCATACCATTCGACGTTGGGCGGTGCAGCAAAGATATCTTTTATCTCAGCAGTTAAGTCTTCTGTTAGTGCTGCGACTACATAGATATAAGTCGTTTCGTCTGCTGACGCCCGCGCAAGGACGAGCTGGCTTTCAAACTGTGCAAACCGCAACACCCGATTGTGTTGCCAGAACGGCGATGGTTTAATTGTAACCTATTAATTGTGCTGCTCTCAGCTGGCTCTGTGGTGACTGGCGGATTGTCCACTTTTGTGCGAGAACGAGCGCGGCGCAGCTGACGCAAAGTAATCAACGTCCACGTTACGATGCGGTGCAGAACGTTGAAGCCGACGCGGTCGTGTTGTTGTGTTTTCGCCGGAGTCACAAAATATGTGATATCTGGTAGAATTGAACATTTATTTCCGCATAAAAGGTGTCTATCAGGGTAGCTTACAAGCATGGAAGACTGAACAGTTAATTGTCAAGAGCGACATGGAATCCTCTCATCACTAATGAGAAAGAGTAATTATAATGTCAAATACTAGTCGCATGGAATTTTTATACACCACTGGTTACTCGTGTTTGCAGGGACTGAATAAGATGATACAAGTCTCTCATTTCTCAGTATCATAACAACACCTACAATGACAACAGGATTCATTAACCGACCTTGGAAAATTTTTCGTCAGCAAGCTACATGAGCTAAGAAAAGAGCGGTGACACCAAATAAAATTTACGACGATTTCTATGAGGCAGAAAATGATGTATTTAGGAGGCAGCAGTCAGTAGTAAACGTGGATGTGGTACGGAGATCATCAACAGCATATTCCTCTGTCACATTTGTTGGAAGTATGAGTGGGACTGAAGCTAAAAAAGTTTTTTTATTGAAAACGATAATTTGGATTAATTTTAATGTGAAAATGAGATAAATATGCGATCAATTAAATGTATGGTTCAGTGCTATTAACATAACTGAATTACGTTTACATAATCCTTCAACCCTTCATTCAAAGATTCACGAGCTGCAGGAACTATCTGAGAAATGGCTGGTTTAGAAATGTGGAATCAATATGCAAGACTTTGATACGGATCTCCTCTTGCTTTCCTGAAATTTGTACCTATATTTGAAACAACTGACCCTGCAATATTCATTAGAATTTCAAAATCAGACTGTGATGTCCTAGTGAAGTTACGAAAACCAAAGCTGTCCTTCTAAACTCAGCTCACAAAGCATGTCAGCCTTCCACGTCTTCTATGGCATGTTTTTGACCACTAACGACGAAAATCTTTTTGTTTGTCTCCTTAAATCGTTGAGTATTATTAATGCAGCACCACGTGCCGTTAATTCTTCCTCTCTATTTGTCATAGTGTAGCTCTCAATGTGAATACAAAATGTTAAACGCTTGCTGCCAGTTCAGCACAGAAGATGATGTGAATACATATTTGGAAATGTTTGTCGCCAGTGTAGATGGGAACACAAATAAAGAACAATTTTGCCAACATCTTGCAGAACAAGTTACAAACAGTGTTGTGAACAGAAACATATTTAGCATTTATCTGGTAATAAATATGCAACCAGTCACTTTTTTACGATTTATTCAACCATGAACATGTTTTCGAGCCACTTCAGGCTCATCTTCAGATGGAGGTGTTACAGAAACGTTATCTTGTGGACCAAGTGTAGCTAGATGGAGTGCTGGTGAGTGCACTGCCTTGGGGTATTGACATCAGATTTCTTCTTATAACATGCATTATTAAGCTATGCACACAAATAAACACAGTGTGTAGCTAACCTTGGTTTTACACTTGCTCACAGGATGTAAACATTCGATGTTTTTACAAAGAATATTCTTCACTAAGAGACTCTGCGTACCATACTTTTCTAAGCAGTGACGTAAAAGCTCAGTGTGGCATAAGCAAGAATAACTTTTCATGGTGATTAATTTTACATAATTGTAAATTGCCATATTGCAATGCTGTTTTGATTTCTTTAACTAACAATGCCCAAGATAATAGTTAAAACCAGATTTTGTCCATTAACATATTTCTTTCCATAATCATAATAATTTTACAAACTTATTGACTTATG
This sequence comes from Schistocerca nitens, assembly GCF_023898315.1. Lineage (NCBI taxonomy): Eukaryota > Metazoa > Arthropoda > Insecta > Orthoptera > Acrididae > Schistocerca > Schistocerca nitens. The sequence goes on from NC_064617.1 coordinate 693,757,283, forward strand.
ATGTAGTCTGTATTATTGAGAACATTTGCTATCAATACTAACAAGGTAAAAGTTGGACACATCTCTCCCCTTTCGTGTGCCTTAAATTGCAAATACTTCTTTATTTACACATTTTACAAGTTGTTATATGCATTTGAATGTTTTATTGTTTCACATTTGATATCATACGGATTACTGAGCTCTGCCAATGGATTTTGAGCGCTATGCATTATCCACTATTGCATTATCAGATAGAAACATGTCACGAGTTGTTCAGTTTGTTTAGGAGAATATTTTATCAGTGGTAATCGATTTGATTTAGGCTAGTGGGTTAACATTCGTAATGTTATAGTTTCTGTATAATTACTTGCATGTGCGAATGTAGTGTTCAGCCAACTGAAGAGGGGTATGGTACTCCTCGTCCCAGTTAAGGTGGGTAGGTCGTCAAAGGGACCGACTTGGAGCAGGACAGGCACCACATGACATATTCATTCCCATTGTCTATTCTTTTACAAATAAATTCATAAAACTTTGTCAGCATGACCAGCAAGGATTCAGGATTCACACTCATAGCAGCAGAAGTTAAAAAACATAACGAAATAAACCTTTAACATGTGATATTTCATCATTTATTCACTTACTATTGGCTACATTTGTTGTTATAGGTACACTTTTCTTCATAAGTAAGAGAGATTCTTCGATGAATTCTGCACAGCATACAAACAATACTTACAGATGTTTGAAACTCTAGAATTTATTTATTTTATGAGAAAATGAATGAGCTGTTACATTTTAAACTTGATGTTTAGAAAAAACTCAAATTTTATAGTTAATTATCTCACTTTTACCAATGTTTTTTATAGCTTTGGAAAATTCTAGAGTTTTGCATTAAGGAGTTAGTGTTTAATAAGCATACCAAGTTTGAAAATAACAGGATATTTGCATTTTGCGGAAAATGGCCGTTAAAGTTTCTGCTCGTATTTGGCATCCTTTTAGAACTGTCAAGCACCATAAGCAGGTTCTTTTTCATTTTCTAAATCAGTTTTCTTCCTTTTCACATTCTTATGATGCACTGTTCCTGATTTTATCACCTTAAAAAATGATTTATCTGCTGTCACTACACACTCTCTGTCTATCGCATACAAAGCTTTGACGAAGTTCACTCTGGGCTTAGTTCCTGTTTCCTCTAAAACATATTTCCTGCTTTGCACACCATCATTAAAACATGAAACTGCATCATAAACACCAATAGCAAATGCATTTCTTCCCACAAAAATTTTTTTTGGTAATCTTTCCTTTACACATTGCTTGAAAATTGTATTTGGGTTTTGGGTAGTGCCATGAAGACATTTCTTCAATAACTTTTCATTTGCAAGGTCCCTGAATATAGGTTTGATGGCTTCCATTACAGTGGTCGGTAGAGAATTCCTGTGATGATATTCTTCACCACCAGAAATTGGCCTTTGGTAACCACACCATGATTCAATTTTTTTGGGCAGAAGTTATAGATAGGGTTATTGTCTGTGGACATTTTGTGGAATTATAAGGCCCAAACTGTTTGCTTCGTATTTTTCAAGCCCCTGTGTTCCTTCTTATTGTCAAGCCATAATATGTCAGTAGCTCGTCAATTTCTGCATCTGTCAGTCGCCCTCTCCCTTTTTTACCTTTCCCATCAGATAATTTTTTCCTTACAAATCTTGTCTCAGCCTTCTAAGTCTAGTGCCAAATCTTTTCTGTACATCTCCCACACATTATAATTTCATATTACATTCATGATCTGGAATCCTTTTCACAAACTATGACAAAATTTGCTTAACACTTCAGCATCTAGTATTTTGCCAGTGTCAACAGATGTTGTTTTAACAACACCATTCATAGAAGTATGCCCTCTTTTTTGCCAGATACCATCAAAAACGTGTCCGTGTGACCATAATTTTCGATAATAGATTCTTCTGCAGCATTTTTCGTTGAAGATTCTGGAACTTCTTTTACAGCCCCAAGCAGTAATATGTAATATCTCTCAAATTTTGCTGGAAGAGGTGGAAGATTCATCACTACACAAAGTGTTGTTGGTGCATTCTGTCCCCTACCGATACAGTGCATGCCACATGCTACCCTCAAATTCACATCATAACCTATGTTTACGATTTTAGATGTCACACAAGACACATCAACTTTGAATTTGCTGCATATCACAGATAAGTTCGTAGAAATGCCTTTCCTGGCGCTGTCATCTTCCAACACAGAACACATTGCACACAAAGCAATACGTGCACATAACATTGTCCAATATTAACTGTGAAAGTATGTTAACATCACCAATAATATTACACGAACCCTCAGATTCACAGCCTCCATTTTCATTAGCACCAAAAACAAGTTTCCTCCTTGATGCACTCGGCGGTGGCTTGTTCACCGGCTCTAAGAGGTTGCTGCCTTGAGCCACTGGTGTAACATTTGTTGTAGCACCCTTTAGAGTGTATCTGTTGCCCTGGTGACGTTGTTTGCGGTTGAAGCAATGAATTCTAGGGATCTTGTGCGATAATATGCCACAAACAAATACAAAACAACATGGTCAAATGAAAATCGTATCGAAATTCATAACACCACACTGCAAGCCTTTCAAAACAGAACACACAAAATCAGCGATCAAAACAATGCACGTCGGTAGCAGCAGAGAAAGTATCGATATCAATATCAATGCTTAAATCAATAGCACGTAACACAGATGATCGTTCTTTTAAATTCAAAGTGTACATCATTGCATATGAACATCAACTGATGAAGGAATGTTTAAAGCTCTTCCTTATATTCTTCTTCTTCTTATTTGTAAATGTGAAGAGAAACATGATGCATAAATGTCCATAGAGATGTGCATTGAAGTTCTAGTAGCGCCGAAAATTGTAGAACACACGTCTTGTGCGAGTGAAGTATCGTTGTAATTCTTCTGCTAGTTGCAGGTCACGAAACGGGTCGAAATAGTAAACATTATTTGCATTTTTCATAGAACATGACACCCAGTGGGTGCCAGGACCTCCAGAAACATCTAAAGTCACAGTAACACATTCACCAGTTTTCCACATAGTCTTTGGTAATGTATTCTGCATAAACACGCCACAGAATTTTGGAATGTTGAATTTTTTTCTAACAAACTTAAGAAAATTAGTGTTTGTGAGAGGCCAGTCTGGTAGGATTGCTAATGGGCTTTTTTTATTTATGAGCAGACCAAGCCCTTTCCTGCATGGTTTCAAATATAATCCTTTTCCAATGGCTGTGGCTTCCATCATGTGGTTATGACTTCTTGTTTCTTTTAACTGCACTTGGGAGTATTGCACGTTCTTGACTGTTCGAGCAGTAGTTGCAACACCACTAGCAAGGGACCCTATGGCCGAGACAGTCGAAAGGGCTGGGATGAGGAATGGAAGAAAACCACCAGCCGTCTTGGGTATTGGTAGAACTCTAGGTGCTTTAAGCGATCCTCATCTTCTTCCCGCACCCTTCTGTTTCAAAGCGTTTTTAGTTGCATACATCACTGTCACGATATAGTTCTTCAAACACCTTTGCTTCCCACCCTTCTTCTTCTTTAGTGCACAACGTGGAACATTCAAAACTTGTTTGAAATTCATCACTCCTAAACCCAGTTTTATCAACTGCAAATGCTCCAATGCGTTGACCTGCATCAACATCCTTTCTTCTGCATATCGCCTTAGCCTTATCAGCTAAAATACTGTCTGCAGTGTGACGATTTGGGAGATCTTTATTTGCAGCATATGCTATGTCTTGTTCCATACACACTTCATCGAGCAGATTGATCCCCTCGTCATCTCGTGCAAAGCGTTTTTGAAACTTTGTTCCATGTCCGCAGTAGTTATATCCCAGAAAGAGTAATTACACTGCCAGTTTGTCTAGAATACCTCCATCTCCTCTAATGCCTCTCCTAGTATGCATGTTATGCTACAGTGGTGGTTGTGGACTGAGCACCCCATTATGTAGCAAATCGTTAGCATCAGTCAAACTTTCTTGTGCTGCAGGAAAACCAAGCCATTTGACTAACGTTGTATTTCCATGACCTTATGACTCTCTCCCCGAAAAACACATTTGATTCTTAGCTTTTCTGCAGCTCCTCAGAGTAGAAGCAATCTGAAATTTCTTCACCTTTATTGTCCTTCAAAATATGAGTTCTAGGATTCGTTCTTTGCACCTTTGAAACTGTAAATATCTCTGTTGATTTCTCAAATGCTGCCTTGTGTTTTGACATATGTACCAAATCACCTACATTAAATTTCTGTTTGCCTGGATCCAGCATTTTAATGCGATAGTACTCTGTATCCATGAGTCCATTGCCATGAACATCGATTGGCCTTTTTTTAATTGTGATATGTTTGGTTCGGTTATACTGTGCAATTATTTGTGGGACGATATTTGTCCATTTGTATGAGTAGCTAAGGTAACAATGAACAAAGTATCCACATTTGACCTTTTATTGTTCTGTTCGGATGTTCCACAATACTCCTCTTCAGGTGTGTGAATGTTGAGTAGTGGTGTATTCCATACTGCTGCCTCATGGTCTTGAAATATCTATTGTAAAACTCTCCACTGTGATCGGTTTGGAGGTTGTCTGAGCATTGATCCGTCCCTGGCTGCAGAAAACGCTCAAACACATCAGCAACACTTCTCCTCATTTTTGTTTTAACAGATAATGCCCAGGCAAATTTGGATTATGTATTACTAACAATAAATTTTTATGAATCCATTACTCTCATGTGAATATTCCCTGATATCTGCAAGATCAGCCTGCCATAAGTCATCCAAATTTTTAATCATAATATGCCTATGAGGATATGTTTTGTGTGCTGGTTTTTGCAATTCTCAAACTACTGTTTTCATACGTATTTGATGATACCTCTCTTTAAGCTCAGCTACGTCTATTAATACTAGATTTGTTAAAACCATGAAAATGTACATATACCTCAGGTAAAACAAACTGTAATGTAATTATTTAAGCTTGCAGACTGTACAAAGTAAATATACTTATGCAGGCATCGACATTAGCTCATTTTCTTATATTTTTCGTCTGCTGTACGAAAAATTACAGCCATACTCGATGCATTTATTGACAATTATGTCAAAGCTCTAAAGATAATTTAGTTATATCAGTCTATACCTATTTATCCCTAGTCATCTGTGGGTGGGGGTGGGGGTGACGGTGGGGTGATAAATTGATCAATTTAATTAATTTGCATATCAATTTGATGTCAGAATTGTGCTCAGAACGCCATCTCCCAACTAATTTTGCATCCCATGACATCGTTGTGAAAGTGTTTGATTGCCTTTTTAGACCTGAGAAGTTCGTGGTCGAATGTTGACCATTTGCACTGCGAGGTCAAAAGTGTCTTAGAGAAGAACCAAAGAGGCTTGGTTGTAACACTGATTAACACTGATATGTTGCTTTAATATTGCACTCACGTCTGCAGTAACCAAGATGTGAGCATCAGGTATGGGGTGAGCCAGTGTAACAGCATGGGCGAGAACTACCTTGAGGGACTCGAAATCTGTGATCATATCAGTTGTTGAAGGCGCCTTCCTAGCGCCTTATATGTTCTTACCAATGAGGAAGTAGGTAAGGGGGTTCTGTACAGAGGCAACATGTGGGTGATGGAAGCAGTAGAAATTTATGATACCGAGGTATCTACACAGGTCGCAGTAATCTTTAGGTAAAGGGAGGTTGTGAATTAGCTCAACACAGACGTCAGCTGGATGCCTTTAGACAAAACGATGTAGACCAGGAAGGTATACTGTCATGGGTTAGGTGTAACTTTTTACGATTGATTTCAACCCATTGCAGTACAGCGTCGCCTAGACTTGTAACAAGGGCTCTTCGTGCTTCTGAGTGGTAGACAAAAGAACTGAAATGTCGTCAAGATAAGGGCATGCGAATGGCACATTGAACAAGAAAGTCAATAAATCTCTCCACATTTGGGCTGTGTTTTTGAGGCCATAAGGCATGAAGCAGCACTTGCAAAATCTCAGTGTAGTAATCAGTGAAGTTTTTGGAATGTCATCAGTAAATGTAGGTATTTTGTGGTAAGTGTTCCAGCAGTCCAGGACACTAAACACCTGTGTGCCATTAAGTCTTGGACGTGTGGGATTGGGTATTTATCTATGACAGTTCAAGAGTTCAGGACCTGGTAATTCCTGCTGAGACAAAATGGGCCATTTTTCTCCTGGACAAGATATAAGGGGGAAGACCAGATTTTGTCTGATGGGTGAATGGTTCCAGCATCGAGTAGTTTGCTGATGATTGGCTTGACATGTCGTAACTTTTGGGATTAAGAAGACGTTCCTTATGATGTATGGGTGGTCCTTCACTTGTATTAATTCCGTGGTACCTGCCATTAGAGATAACTGACATGATCATTTGTTGCAACTTGCCTGAAGAGCTTCACTGTCAGAGAGTGAGGGGAAAGTGCACTGGGGAGATACACTGGAGAGACAAATGTCACTGATCTTCAGGTTCTGAGACATCAGCATCCCTGAAGGTAGAACAGATCTGGTAGCAGCTGAGTCGCCCAGTTGAGTAGAAATCATGTCAGAGAGCTGGCATGCAATGTGAAGAGCTGTGCCAGCCATATAGATGAAGTGTCAATCTGTTGATGTAGTGAGGCATTGTGTACCTGAAGAGCATTGACAATGGAGCACATGAGCAAAAGGTTGAGTAGTGAAATGGTGATATGGCCAATAATGTGGAGCACTCGAAGAGGAAATGGAAGAGGGAGTCTTGTATAGGCAGCATGGAAGGGGCAGTGCCGAATAAGCCCAGAATTAGTGCACCAGATGCATGGTATAGCAGTAAGGCTGACTGTACGTTGAGTAAAAGTACTAAGTGTCTAAGGAAAACGACATTGAGGACCGGCTGTCGACATCAGTGACATGAAATGTTCATGGGAAAAACAGTTCAGACATGAGATGAACCTAGAGATCCACAACATCAAGGACTTTGATGTGGGTTTTGTTTGCCAAGTGCAGTGTCAGTTTGGTAGGGAATGTGGGAGATAGGGTCAGCCTCTGCCGCAGCATTGATGAGAAATTGGAGGCCTGATGTGCAGTCCAGAACTAAAAAACGACCGCTGGAAGATGTGGAGCTGTTTGCTGACTGTTGTTTGATGAGTCACGGTGTATGGGAGGTAAGGACCGGGGTGTCTAAACTGTTCTGCATATAGAGTTTACCACATAGAAGGGGGGGGGGGGGTGGCAGTTCTGAGCAATGTCTTCAAATGTAATGTGGAACCAGCAGAAGGGGTACACAATGTGGGGAGTAAGCCATGGCACACACATACCCTCTGTTGGATTCTGCAGAGAGTAGTCCTGTTGTTTGGCTGCTTCCTCGATAGAGGTCAGATGTGTTCAGGGAGTCGAACAACCACGTGCACCTTCACACAGCCTCTGCCAACTGAATGAATTGGAGTGGGGCAGGGGGTCAACCATAGTGACAACATTAACATCCGAATGGCTGTGTGGGCTAGCAAGAATGTGTCTGTGATGCAGAAAGGTATATGCTTGATCTGTGAGTCATAAAATGCTTTCCAGTCGTTCAGAAGTATGTGACAATAATTGAAATTGTAATTCATATGAGAGTTTGACAAGCCACACTGTCCTAAACACAATTTCTAGCATGAATTCAACATGCACTAACATGTGAAGGCGCCACCAAAGCTGGGATGGGATCCTATATCCTAACTTATTGTCATGTATAATATGATGCATGAGATCGAAAATGGGATGTGACAGCCGGCCGGAGTGGCCGAGCAGTTCTAGGCGCTACAGTCTGGAACCGCACGACCGCTACGGTCGCAGGTTCGAATCCTGCCTCGGGCATGGGTGTGTATGATGTCCTTAGGTTAGTTAGGTTTAAGTAGTTCTAAGTTCTAGGTGACTGATGACCTCAGAAGTTAAGTCCCATAGTGCTCAGAGCCATTTGAACCATTTTTTTGGGATGTGAAAAAAATTAAATAATAGTAGTTTTAGCGACAGATTATCTGCAATGGGCAGGTGCAGCGAGGGCCAAGTCACTGATAAGATCTGTGTGATCCTGCAAATGAATAGCCAGGCAAATAAACCAGGACTCTTCGTCCATAATGCCATAAAAGTTAAAGATCTGCCAAGGTGAACCACGTAGTTGGATTGACCTTCAGTAATAGAGGCAATTTACGAAACCTGCTGGATAAAACTGTTTGCGTAGGTGTTGGCGTAGGGGGTTGACAGCAGTGACTGGTGAAACTGATACAGCATTGCCTACAACAAAAATTTGATTGAGCAGTTGTGGGTGTCTCAGTGAGGCGTCACCTGATGTCTTTGTAGGGATGTCAATTGCAGTGACCAGAAGCAGCACTTGACTTCATAGGCAAGAGAGCACAGTAGGCTGGCACAGCAAGAACAACCATGTCATTGAAGGTAGCACTGAATGAACAGGTGGAGGACAGACGTAAGCAAAGTGTTACCAGAAGCCCACAGGGGAGTGGGGGGTGGGGGTGCTGAGGATTTGCGATGCAGAAGGCACAGAAGCGCTGTTGACCATCACAGGAGGTACAGATTGTGAAAACAGAGAAGTCAGAACAAGAACATACAGAGCCAGGGAGTGGACAATATCTGTAGAAGACAAGTAATGCACAATGCCACGCCACCTAGCGACAGTGATGAAGTATGTAGTACAGTAACATACATTATAAACAGGTTGTGTAAAGTGCAAAGACAGATGATACTGTGTGGAAATACTGAAGTCGGTGCACTGTTTTTTCACCATTGTGCAGTTGGTAAGGTTAGAGTCTCCAATTGAGTCGCATAAGGGCGAAATTGTTTCTGCTCCAGTTTAACAGTAGGATGTTGAGGGTGATACATTTGAGATTCATAGCCTACTGGCACAATGTGATGGGGTAGTACAGAGTCTGATACATTGTATGTTGCAGGATTCATGGTTAGTGAAGCGCACAAATTGATGTAAACAAACGTCAGAATAATGTTTAACAAAATGCAGGCGAATTTGGGGCTGTACGCACTCAGGTCGAGAAAATATACACAAATCACACTTCTAGTACGCTACATACATATGAACTGAGCTGTTAAAATGGCGAACGTAGAAGTCTAACAAAAGATAGAAACATTGTCAGTCCATGACAAAGTGCAAATCGACGTTATAGGCGACGAAAACAATGTTCGTGAGCATCACTGGATTCACTAACGTGGCAATTCCAGTGCCAACGATGATAGGGTAGAGGATGGAAATCGTCATCAAGTGGTTCACTATTAAAAATTTTAATGAAACGTAGAAAGACAATACAACTGAACGATTCGTAATGGCATGCAGCCTCAAAGACAAAGATAGCAGAGTGAGTTACCACAACATCAAAGATGAACGATATTGTTCTAGTGCTCGATGGTCGCCAAAGCTCCTTCGTGGTGCGTCTTTTTTTTTCTTTTGTCTATTTGCCGTTTTCTTAACCATATTCAACATACAGTTGTTTGACAATCATTGACATCAGTTGCATGTCCGTTTTCACCAGCACTCACATGAGAATACAACCAAAGTGACATTGGGCTACATAAGTCTTAAATGTGTGTCTACATGATGCCTTCTTTTTTTGCGTAAAGCGCATTGCTTCCGGCCGTTGGTGGGAACCTTTATGCTTTTAGCAGACGACAGGGAGCTGGAGCCTGTGCTTGTTTGATAGTGCAGTGTGTTGAGGTTATGCTGTGAAGCTATTTACGTAGAATAGTGTCTGCCAACTCCAAAGGAAGCACGCTTAAATGTATAGATCACTGCAGACAACGAAAATCTTATGGAATGCCACTTCTAAAGATTATTTGAATAAAACTTTGAGAGTCGACACGCTGAATGTCAAGTATTGGATAAAAAGTCTCTGATCACCTTACTGTAAAGAATAATGTATGTGAAAATTGAGGACGAATATTCATGCTACGCCGATTTAATAGCAGAATTAAGGGATCTGACAAGAGAACAAAAGAAATCATGGAGAATGTGTAGCTCCTCAACAAACTACTAGAAATAGAAATGAAACACAGTGATGATGAAAAAAATACAAAATTTGAAAACAAAACCTCCATTCTGCCAGGTTCTGGCGTCTATGAAATTCCCAAATTTGTCCAGTCTGAGGGTGTTATTCTACATCCAGTCTAACCTTTCATGATTAAAATTGTTTAAACATTTTTTTATAAAACAAAGAACAAATGTCGTATTGAAAGTTGATTAATCTTCAAATAATGACTAACGTCTCTTAAATATGTCTAACTTTCAACAACAATAACTGAAATGCTTTGTTTTCAAACGCAAAATAAAAAGTTCAACTGGTGTATAAGTCGCCACTTACTAGCTAGTGAAATGTTATTCCAGTCTTTTTATCACTACCGTTTCCGAAGCAGAAAATCTAAAATCTCACTGTGATATTGCTGTGGCCATACCACAGAAAAGCGATGCGGCGGAACTGAGGTCACAGCGACACAAGCAAACAGTGCCGGCGTTCGCCGGCCCGCGCACGCAGATTTACCGTTACGCTAAATTTTGGCAACGGTACGACACGCACCGACCTGCAAGAGACAAAAAAGTCAATCAGTGCGAACTGGACAACTCAATACAACATACGCCTCAGATCTTTCTCGCCGCGGACCACGTGGGTTCCCACAAACGCGAACGCAACGTTTTGGTCATTCGTTCGTTTCATAGTGTTTTTCATCTGTCCGCAAAAGACACGACGCTCGACAGGTCGCGCCGGAACTGACCGATCTGAGATGTAGTATTTGCCTCGCGCGGTTCACGGTCGCGCAACGTGCCTATCACCGGAGTGTGTATCACAGTCTAATAAATACAGTCACGACACCTGTGTAGGTACAGGTGAAAAATCCCCGGATATGGTACAGTTAAAATTTATTAAAAACAAAAAATGAAACAGCGATCGACCATAAGCGTCGGCAAATACATTAATTATGAATCTGCAGTAAGGCGCGGACAAATGAAAGAAAATCATCATTCATTTTTCTTTGTACATGATTTAGTTTTTGACTCTCATGAAGATGTACGGCTTAAATTATGAAGTATTACGAGTGTTATGTATTATGTGTGTGTTGGAATAAGACAATACTTAACAACAGTACGGTATTAAGCATTTTTATTGAAGTGAAGTGGAACCAAGTAAGGAGGATTTTCTTATTTTTGACATGCACTGGTGTCCTTGAAGTCAGCTACCTGCATCTACAATGAAATGTAAGAGAGGAAGTTCGAATAGCATAAATTCGCACAAGCAGAACATTTCTAATAATACAATTGTACTATCCTTTAAATTTTTTCCATTCGCGTATGCATATTTCTTATTCTTTTTATTATTATAACACAACTGGTGACCATGACAGGACTTCAGGGCACCGGTTGTAAGCAGGGTTTGTTAACTACTGTTATAGTAAGAAATTTCTATGACATTGTTATGAGTCATAAAAACTAATTGTCTGTATTTTCCTGTTTACATGAATCACGAGTGGGGGCAAGTAAAAGAAAAAGGCAAAAATTGAGGAGAACACTTTGGAAACCAGTAAGAATTGGACCCAGGTCACATAAAATTTTCCATGGTAAGCTATTTTGTTCGGCACAGCAAAGGTAGGGCAGCTACGCAAGTTGCTTGCATGGTTATGCTTGGAAGTGCCTCTTTTGATGTAGATAGAAACCTTTTCCTCATTATTCTCTTCCTTGAATTTTATGGTGGAAAATTTACAAGAGTTTTTTAGTGTGATATGCGTGATCCGTAAAGAATGGAGACACAATAGTTTGCGTATCATAATAGACACAAAGCAGGCTTTGACATCACATAAATTACAATGATCAAGTGTAATAATTAGCATGTGAAATTTTAACGTTTTTCGTGAAAGATTTATTTTTACATATTCATACAACATGGCAGAAAAATATATGTCAATTGTTGATACCAACAGCGGAAACGCCATCAGCCAAGATGGCGTAGCATTGTGCAATCGAACAATTGAAGTTAGGGCGCCATGCATGCCTACTGCTGAAGGTGTAAGTAAGTCAGAGATGAGTGTCGCAGGTGTGACAAATGATAGCGACGCTCCACAGCAGAATAGCCTTGATGACACAATGTTTACAATTGACGAGACAGTGTCACGCATCTCCCAGAATGCATCTCACGAATGAAACATTTATGAAATTTGACAACACGTTACAACACCATTTGTTCTCAACACAAGCACTAACTTGGAAAGTACAGCTGACAGCAGCTGCAGTAGCACAACTGATGCACTGCTATGGCAGTTATTGTGGTGTCACCGCCAGACACCACACTTGCTAGGTGGTAGCCTTTAAATCGGCCGCGGTCCGCTAGTACACGGCGGACCCGCGTGTCGCCACTATCAGTGATTGCAAACCGAGCGCCGCCACACGGCAGGTCTAGAGAGACTTCCTAGCACTCGCCCCAGTTGTAAAGCCGACTTTGCTAGCGATTGTTCACTGACAAATTACGCTCTCAATTGCCGAGACGATAGTTAGCATAGCCTTCAGCTACGTCATTTGCTACGACCTAGCAAGGCGCCATTACCAGTCAATATTGATTCTGTAAAACATGTACCGTCAAGAGCGATGTTCACCAATTCTGGATTAAAGTTAAGTATTCCAGAAGCTACGTACCTTTTTTGCTAGTCTCAAGACCTTGTCCTGTTCCAGACCTCACGCCAGCCTGCGTGACCTTAAATGCGTGCCTTTCGGCTTCCCACCATAGTGGATTGGCTGTCTTGCCAGTCCACAACAGTTATCTAACATAAACACGAAATTAGATAGTATCAACACCAATTTCAGTGATATATACAAGATATAAACATGGTGACACAATACCTAAATACAATGAAACAAAAACAAAAACAAGTATTCAAGGATCTGCAAGACATGGTCTCACAGAAATTCGATGACTTAGACAAAAATTTTCGCATTGAAATCGACGAAAAATTGAATTATATGAAAGAACAAGTAAAGGATGAAGTACTTTCTGAAGTTAACGGTAACATTACGGAATTAAGACAGAAGGTAGATTCTTTTATGGCCATCATGATCTACTAAAGCAACAGATAAAGAAAATCACAGGCGCAAACACAAATATTAAAGCCACACATAATCAGTTGTGTTCGACAGTACAAAAGGTAACCACTGTCGTTAACAAACTAAATAAAGACTATGAAGGTGTACCTCTAACTGTAGAAGAGCTTATTTTAAGGGTAGCGACATTAGAAGTTGACTGAGCATGTGCTAAGAAGGAGAGAGAGAAGATCAATGAAAATCTGAATGATATCATTAGTCAAACTGAAGCAGGTACGTTAGATAAGGTAATACCATTGCAGAAAAGTTATTAACAGATTGTAGGTTATGCACAGATGTAGTACAAAAGGCTATTCAGAAAAAAGAAAATGAAATAGTGAACAAGGTAAACATTAACATACATAGGCTACAGTGAACAAACCACAACCATTTGGTATTTATCCACAAACTGTTACGAGCCCCATACCAGGTACCAGTGACAATTGTAGAGTGCAAAATGTAAACATACCCACAACTCCAATACCTGAGCAATTACCAACCGGAATTACAGGTAACAACAATAGCCATATAAATACGACCGAAAATGCCACGTGTCTATCAATCATTTTTGCAGACGAAGGTTTGCTGAGACATCGACAGTTGCCTACATTCACTGCGGAAGGTAAAGGAATGAATCCATTAGTATTTATCAGTGTTTTTCGTCATGTATTTCCACGCAAGTGGACAGAAGCACAGAAAATCAGATCTCTCGTGGGATGTACGCAAGGTGACGTTCTTTTATGGGTAACTGATGTGGCCGATCGTTTCAGCACTTACATCCAATCTGAACGAGCTTTCAACGACAAATACTGGTCAGAGGCAGCGCAGGAAAGACCCAACGTGAGGTTTTCAACCCCGCACCATTCAATGGCAAATTCGGTAGTCTACGTTGACACTTTGAAAAATACCTGAACAAGACACGCTACTGGACGAACCCAATATCACAGAGACGCGTTAAAAATTTTGAAAAATCGTTTTCCATCGCACATTAGAGAAAAATTAGTCACAACGCCAGAGCAAGACACTGAGTACTTTCTGTCAGTGCTTTATTCTATCGACTTAATCTATGAGGAAAGACCTGTACCCAATAGAGCAACAGAGAATCAGGCAATGATGGTACACACAATAGCAAAATCACATACCCGGAGGTAACGAGTACGGTAACGGGAAAGGAAAAAACAAACGATTTAAAAGAAATTTTCAAAACAACAGGTGTAATATGGTCATTTAAAAAGTTTGGATTTTTTTGTGGGGCAAGAATACGAAAGTTTACTGTGACCATCAGTCACTGTCATTTCTTTTAACATGTAAACTATTGCACCGTAGATTAGCTAGATGGTGTCTATATTTACAAGAATTCAGTTTCGAGATCATTTATATTAAAGGAAGTCAGAAAGTTATTGCAGATGCCTTGTCTAGGTTACCACAAGTTTTAGACGAATTTAGTGAATTAGCAGAGCAAGATGCAGTAGTCAAAACGTTATTAAAGCAAGGCACAACACAAAAGTCTGATTACCATAAGTTTTGTTAGCAAATGACAATTAGGCTCGATGCACACGGGCGAGAAACAGCCGCGCATGCTCGCAGCGAGGTAGCGGCGTCAGAACTATTCCAGTGCACACACGGCGGCATCGCAGCGATAATCGCGCAACGGGGAGTGAAATTTCAAGTCATCCGATTTGCGTTAAAAAAATTGTTTTATGTAGATGATGCAAAACTACATCCATATCTGTACTTAGTTTCTCAATAAAACTTTGACTTTTCTCCTAAAAAACACTGTTTTAGAATGACGTACGTTCTCTGATATACAGTCTTTCTCACTCGATTTTGAGAAAACTATTAGGTAAAACGAAATGATTTTTTCGTATGTTATAGCCAGAAATCTCAGCTTGACAATTAACTGGTTTTCTTTTCATTATTTCTCGTAGTTATTGTCATACTTCAAAGCAAAGTACAACCCGCGCATATTTTGAAAAGTTTGCAGTGAAAAATGTAGTCTGGTTGGTTGTTTTTGGGGAAGGAGACCAGACAGCGTAGTCATCGGTCTCATCGGATTAGGGAAGGATGGGGAAGAAAGTCGCCCGTGCCCTTTCAGAGGAACCATCCCCGCATTTGCCTGGAGTGATTTACGGAAATCACGGAAAACCTAAATCAGGACGGCCAGACGCGGGATTGAACCGTCGTCCTCCCGAATGCGAGTCCAGTGTCTAACCACTGCGCCACCTCGCTCGGTAAAAATGTAGTCTCTGGCCAGTTGGCGTTTGGTGCATTTTACAGCATATAATGCATATAACGCTGCAAGGAATGCCGTAACTGTTTCCAGTCTCGAGTCTTGTGGCCGTGACGAAATACGACGCGCCATACTCGAAGCTATGGCTGCGCGCTACACTATTCCGAAGCAGTACTAGATTGGGAGCCAACTAGTATGGTCGTATACAGAAGAAAGCAGGATTGTTTGTTTATTTCGTTTACAAATACATCAAGCAACGCAACAGGAGATTTTGCGTTCACCCGCTCGTTAGTTCACGACTGCTGAAAGGAGCTTTCGTGACTCTGTTTACAGATTTACGAGAAGATGAAAGTAAATTCTTTAGTTATTTTCGAATGACTGTACACTCGTTTGATGAATTAACAGTGAAACTGAAGTCATTCATCAGAAGCATAGACTCTCAGATGAGGCTTTCAGTTTCACCTCAAGAAATGTTGGCTGTGACTGTGAAGTAAGCAGAGAGTATTTAAATATTCACACCATGTTAATTATTTTCATCAAAAGCTAAAATATAGTGAACTGGATTATAACTGTAAATGGTATTCACATATCAACGATATTCTGTTATCGTATTACTGAATATGGGATTTTACTAATGTATTTTGATGTAAAGCATCATAACTGACATCAGTAGATTAGGAGCAGTCGAAATATTTTGCATATAGAGCTGTAAAGTAATTAAACAACGTTGTGCAGAAACTTCAATGCAGTACAAGAATATGTAAAGGGCAGTCGAACAACAGACACACATCTCAAAACAAAATATTTATTAGAAAAGTAATTACAAACACACTTAGAAATACCGTTCTTTTCTATACTTGTTGAGTACGGGTATCAAAAATGTCCACAGAATCCTCACTTTCTGTTGTCACACATGTACTGCTGTAGGACGAAGGGCTAGCCGTGGTGTAGTGGTGTTGCAGGGAACTGGCAAGTGCGTTGCGTGAGTCTGAGTAGGAGAATCACGAGACAACACACTCTCTTGATTGTTGCAGTGTGCAGAACGATCAATAGATTGCCTTCATTGAGGACATTGCGGAGCACTAAGATGGAAGCCTCATTCATGTTTCAGAACTTTTGCAATAATTTCATCACTTCGCATCTAAACTCCAATTTAACGTCCAAAGGCAACGTTTCAACTGCATGAACCAGTGACTCAAAAAATAATTTGTCATCATACGGTGCTTCGGGTGAAGCTGACGGTACTGGAGTATTCGTGAATCTTAATTAAAAAAATCTTCAATTATCCTGCGTCGTTTGGCAGCAGGTGCATTTTCCAAATTTTTCAAAGGCTGACTCTGGGCAGTTGATGATGTTTCTGCTGTCAATTCATCCACAGTTTCATCACCAGCCACTCCATCATCATCGACACTAGTTTGCGTGGGACCTGGATCTATTGGGTTTGCACGGAACGACAGTTCTCTACGAAATCGCTCCTTGCCCTGCTTTTGTGCGTTTCCTTTCACATTTAATGAAGGAATCTTTAATAACCTTCCGTCTTTTCATGAATTTTGAACCTGTATCAAAACACAAACTTCAGTGTACCGGGGTACTACTAAAGACACAGTATTATTATTATTATTAAGTTAATATTGATCTTTTGCAGATACCTGGGTAGTGACTGCAATCTAATTGACCAACATTATCAATACAGAATTGGTCACACAACACTGTGTAAAATAGTGAGGAAAGTTTGCAAAGCTCAGTGGGAAGTCTTGCGTGAAGAGTGTATACCAAAATTTACAGAAGAAAGGTGGCTGAAAAATGCCAAGAGATTTGAAAAGCATGCAGACTTCCTGAACTGCTTAGGTGTCTTAGATGGTAAGCACGTGAGAATAGTTAAACCATATTTAAGTGGTTCTCAGTTCTACAACTATAATAAATTCCATTCTGTAGTTCTGTTCGTAGTTGCAGATGCAAACTATTTCTTCAGCTATGTTGAAGTTGGATCTCGTGGTAGAGAATCGGACAGCACTATCTTCGAAAACTCTAAGCTGTATAAACTACTAGAAAGTGGCCAAGCAAGCCTACCAGGACAACCTCTACGTTATTGGGGGATGAAGCGTTTTCTCTGTTTAATTTCGTCATGAGACCGTACGCCGGAACTTTCCTCTCCTACAAGAAACGCATCTTTAACTGCCGTTTAAGTCGTGCTCGGAGATATGTGGAGTGCGCATTTGGTATTCTGAGGAATGAATGGCGAATATTTCACAGACCTATCAATGTTAAGCTGAACTTCACTGTTAGCATCATCAAATGTTGCTGTGTCCTTCACAACTATTGTCGTTCCAGAGATAGCTTTAACTTTGTAGACACTTTAAGTATACAGGGCCTATGTGATCTGGGCAATGAAGTTCCAACAACCCAAGGAAGAAGTTTACTTAATTCTAGAAGAAATGTTCTCGCGGATTACTTCATAAACGATGCTGGGAAAGTACCATGGTAAGACAAATGAATCGCTGATTGCAGAAACAACACTTGTCCAATGTAAGCGTAGGCTTCCGTGGCCGTTGTCTTCTTCAATAAAATTCTTCAGGGTATCAGACCGCATCGTCATAATTTTAAAATGCGCCAACGTTTCGGCCAGCGTTGCAGCTAGCCTTCATCAGGGCCTTACGTTAACGTAGCCTTCATCAGGGCCTTACGTTAACGTAAGGCCCTGATGAAGGCTAGCTGCAACGCTGTCCGAAACGTTGGCGCATTTTAAAATTATGACGATGCGGTCTGATACCCTGAAGAATTTTATTGAAGAACACTTGTCCACTTTTTGGTTAAACTGAGTTAAGAGCTGATTTCCATGTTATGGCGCTCCCTCTATGGAATGAATGCAGAAACAACATTTGTCCATCATTCTTAATTGGGCAAACAAGATCCCGACGTTAAGAGTGAGAGGAGAAAGAACACTTGTCCAGGACTAGTGCTATTTCTGCAGCCAACGTTGGCTAGCCTGTTGTGCAATATTATCTCTGTGTTCGCACGGTTTTTCTTTGCGAAGCACAGCAATGTTGAACAGGGAAGATATGGATGTACATGATGGTGATGAAAGTAGAAAGAGGAAAAAAAGGCGTAAAGAATGTTGAGTATCAGCATGAAATCATAAAAAGGTCGCGAATTAGAGGTTTAGAGCACAAAAACTACAGTGGAAAGTTAGTTTCAAAGAAAAGCATTGGTGTGGACTGCAAGTAAGTAATGTTCTAATACGGGATGTTATACGTCAGTAAAATAGTAAAATAATGATTTATTGTGTGACTGAAATATCTGTGTAATCTTGTAGATGTTGTAGAAACTGCTGTGGAAGAATTCCTGAAGACGCAAGAAATGAAGTATTTTCACTTTTCTACAATATGACATCAAAGGACGCACAAGATTCTTATCTCCAAGAGCTGATTACTTTAGGTAATATTTCCAGAAGACGAAAAAGACTACCAGAAGGAGGCAACTGCAAACCAAGATGCAAAAATTTTCAGTATTTTATTAATTCCAGCACTGGACGATCAGAGGTATGCAAGAAAGCCTTCTTAAGTATCCATGGTGCCACAAACCAAAGGGTAAGGAGGATAAGCAATCTGCTTGCTTGTGGAAAGTCGCCTAGTGACTAGAAGGGTTAAAAGCATCGGGAAATCAAATCGATGGTGCAGAAATAAGTTTGATTATTGGTCACATAAATTCCTATCCCCAAATAATTACTCACTATGGCAGGAGAGAACGGCGTTATTTAAATAGGCAACTTAATGTCAAAATCATGCATGAGCAGTTCAGATTCTGACATCTCCAAGCAAGTAATATTAAGTACGAATTTTATTTAAAAATATTCAAAGAACGTTTTTCACTTACATTTGGTCAACCACAAGTCGACACATGTGGTTCTTGTGAAGCGCTTCAAAATAAATTACGAAACAAAACACTGAATGAAAAGGCTAATGGTTGACACATGTGGTTCTTGTGAAGCGCTTCAAAATAAATTACGAAACAAAACACTGAATGAAAAGGCTGATGGTTCATAAACACAGGGCTGCAAAGTTTTCTGCTTGTATTCGTGAAGTCCAAGTATTGCGTCAAAAAGACGAGGATGTTGCAGATATTGCCATAGATTTTATGCAAAATCTGTCCCTTCCTACCTTCAGCAACTCAATGTTAATGTATTCAATATCCTCAACCTGAAGACAGGATATGCAACATTCTACATTTATCACGACGGTGTAGCAAAGAAGGGTCCCGATGAAGTCTGCACGTTTCTGCTGGATTACATACGAAACAAGTTGTCACCAAATATAAAATACCTGCATATATTTTCAGATGGCTGCCCAGGGCAGAATAAGAATGGTCAGGTTCCTCATGGCAGTTGCAGCATCTCGGCATTTACTCAGAATTTATTATTATTTCCCGGTCAGAGGCCATTCATTCTTACCCTATGACAGGAACTTTGCAGTGATTAAGAGGAAAATTCGAGCTATCGATAGGATTTATAGCATCATGCAGTTTGTAGAACTTATTGTTGCTGCAAGCACCTTTAACAAATACCAGGTTAAAGTTGTTTCAACAGAGTTTGTACTGGCTTTCAAACAATGGTGTCCTAAATTTTACAAACGCAATGCCTTCTCTTTGGAAACAATGAACAGCAAAGTGCTCACAAGGAATGAGAAACAATCCTTCACCGTTTCAGAATTCATGGAATTTGAATACAACAGTGAGTGTAGTGGGAAAGTCATTGCAAAACCATACATTGGAAGCATGTGATGCACACTTTTCGTTTACTTCTTGATTTAAAAACAACAGTAACTCTACCGACTGCTGCAGCATACGAAAAATGTGTACCACTAAGTGAGAAGAAAATAGCTGACTTCAAGAAATTGGAGCCGTATATCCCTGAAGAGCACCTATCCTTTTACAGAGCTCTCTACAACTGACCTTCAGTAGGCAGCAGCAGGGTGCGATTTGTGCTTTTACCAGTGGGGGGGATGTCTTAGGGGGTTAGTAAAATTATATATGTTACTAGCTTGGACCGTGGCATTACGCATGATTAAACAGCTATTTATAAATAGATGTTAATGCCGCAACTCACTATTCACGGGTATGCACTATCAGAAAAGCCATCCCTTGTTATATCTTTAAAAGTACATTATAGGTAAAGATTATTTACAAAATCATCTACATACAGGTATACGAGAGGAATTCAAAAAGTAGAGGCACATTTGTGAAAATCTGTACTTACTCTGATGTTAGAAAACTGAAACATATTAATAGTATTAATAGTAAGACTTACTAAAAACTTTCAGTGTTCGGCTCCACAAATTTAAATTATATGTAAAGTTTTACTCCAGTGCGTGGGAAATAAACATCCCAGGTTGGGATGCATAAACTAAAACCAGAGGAGGGGATGGTCTGATGTAGAGGGGGGGAAATCCCCCCCATCCCCCCCTGCAAATCGCACACTGCAGCAGAGGGCCAGACAGTGAATAATAGACATGGGTACAAGCAATATTTCACTAAGCTTGCTATTTACCTGATTGTAACTTGTAGTTAGAAGTAGTTGTTCAGAATCTGTTATGTACACATAAAATAAGAATGTTGGTAATCAGAAAATATAGTTGATCTTCAGAAACTGTTATGTAGCCTAATAATAACAATTTTTGTATTGAACATAATAAATTTACAAATAAACTGCTGAATAACACAGACTTACATTTCTGGCAACCAACTGATTTCAGAAACAGCACATGTTCACGAACTTTGCGTATTTAAATCATTATATAATCTAATCATTACATCATTGAAAATAGTGTCTGGACATCACCAGAAACTGTGCCGTTCAAAGTAAAATAGAGCTGTCAAAGAAAATAGATTTTTCTCAAAATCAACATGCATGGACTAATGCTGTTTTTGCAATCAGTGATTCAGATTTATTTAAATCTGGTCAGTATCAATAATAGCGAACAGTGAAGCAATGTATTGTCGAATGTGAAAGATTATCTCATTTATGTCACTATTGAAATGTGTGTAATTATATAGTTTGTGGCTGCAATACAATAAAGCTGAAGTAACAAAATTTATTTTAAACTTTCATTATTAACTGGAGATTTGTTCATTGAGATGATGGGCTCTCGCCAGGGAGCACAAAGCATTTGTTGCTTAACGCTATTTCAAGTTTTGAATGCTCACATTCGAACAAAAGCGCCACTAGAACACAAACACAAAATAGTTTAACGATTATGCTTACCTATATCATTTTTCTCCTGATCCGGTTTCGCAGCAAAACCCTCACAAAACTCTTCAAACACTTGAAACCAAGCGGCTCTCTCCTTAAGTCGATCGTGATACTCCTTGCGAGAAGTATCCCATATTTCTCGGTATTTTTTCACCTCTTCAATAAACAGTTCGACGTCGAAACCGATTGCATCCATGGCAGGCTGACTGCAGCTGTTGGTGTGGTTGCGAACACGTGTGTGCTGCACCATTCACATGCAACGACTGCTGCTCCGCGGCGATCGGCAGAATCGCTCCGACGCAGCCAGTGGCTGGCAAGCGCAATTCGCTCGCAGCGATATCGCTGTAGTGTGCGGCGCTCCATTGTTTCACATGCACTGCTGAAACGCGCAAGAAACTGACGCTGCGATCGCGCGATAATAAATCGCTCGTATGCATCGAGCCTTATACAACAACAATATCGCAGATGGAGTAAAGTCATACAAAACCTTAAGCAAGATGAAGGCAGAAAGGTAAGTAAATGGTTTCAGGAGTACAGGGAAGTTTTGTTTCATAGAAAACACGAAAAATCTGATCAGTAGTGTGTGTGTATTCCTGAAGACTAATATCGGCGAATTTATAAGACACACACATGAAGTTGGGGACATTATATAGTAGGCAAATCTACTAAAAAGTTGCAACACATTGTTACTTTCCAAATTTGAGAAGGCGAGTCCTAAAGGTATTAAGAAAGTGTGCAATATGTCAAAAATCAAAACAGTCCATTGTGTCAAAATATACTGAGCTACACCCAATACTCACAAAAAAAAACCTTTAGATATAGTAGTATCCCTGGACGTAGCTGGTCCATATCAAAGAAGTAAAGGTGGAGAAGATACATAGTAGCACAACACGATATTTTCTCGAAACATATCAAAATGTTGACGAAGATGCATGTATTCTTTTTTTATGTATATTCTTTACTCAAGAACTTCTAGTGTTTTTTTTTGTCGTGTGTTGTGTTATTTCCATTGTGTGCTTTCCCCTCGCACGAGAATTTGACTCTAAGCCAAGATGGCGACTCTAGAAGAACTATAAGGAACTATAGAAGACTTGCTTGTGCGCAACCAGAGGCTCGAGGGTGAATTACAGGCGCGCTTTGCACTTACAGATTCTGTGCACCTGCAGACAGCTTAGGAAAATTTTGGCACACCAAACCCTGCAAAACCGCCCCCTCCTACTGGTCCTGGAACGGCGACAAACACTACACGGGTGTAGGTCAGGCTGCCTCATTTTTAGCGTCACGACCTGGTCATATGGTTCAGCCAAGTGGAGGTGGTCTTCATGAGTAACAACGTAACTTGCGAGCTCGCGAAATTCGGGCACGTAGCGAGCCAGCTCGACCAAAACTACACGACCGAAGTATGGGACATAATTGCCGCCCTGCCAACGCAGGGCACACTGTGGGAAGGACTGATCCGACGGATCTTGTTCTGTAACAAACATCTAGTGCACTAATTGCTGTGTCAAGAGGAATGCGGCGACCAGAGACTTTCTAAGTTCCTGTGCCACTTGCGGAGCCTCACGCAGTTCGACTTGGCACCAGACTCACTGTTACATTACACACTATCTGGGTGCGCAGCCTCCCTGCTCAGGTGCAGGCAGTAACAGCTGTCCAGAGACGCAGCTGGATGCCATTGCAAACATGGCCGACCACGTGCATGAGCTGCTGGTAACCGTGCCTAGCACTGCAGCTGCTGTGACTTATGACACTGTTCCCCCACCTCCATGGCAGCACTTACCTCCCATAGCCTCCGCCAAGGACACCAGCTAGTTCACGACCTGACCACAGCGGTGGCAGCTCTCAACATGCAGATTGACCAGTTGATGCGTTCATGGGCAGAGGTCAGCAGGCACTGTAGCGGCAGCTGAATGAGGCACTGCTGAACTAGCCCACACAACTGGCAGTGCAGCACCAGTCATTCTAACGGTACTCCACTCACAGAAGAGCAGCTGCTGAGTAACATGTGCTGTTACCACATGCACTTCAGCATTGATGTGACACAGTATCATCTTCCATGCACCCAAACTCCAGCTGCAACTGGGCCTAGACACAACCGGCTGCAGTTCAGCACCCAGGTGTCTCTTCATAGCAGAATAGGTGGGTGGCGTGAGGTACCTCATTGACACGGGTTTGGACCTCTCGATATTCCCCCGTTCCGTGCTGAGAGACCACAGACTGGCCAAGGCTCTCTCTCTCTCACTGCAGAGAACAATTTGGCCATTAAAAAGTATGGCACACACAACCACAATATAGATCTCAAACTATGCCACACATTCTGATGGACATTTACTTTGACTGACACCAATGAGTTGATCTTGGGGGTGGACTTCCTTGGCCAGATGCTAGCTGACAAAGCGAACAGCTAGCTGATTGATGTGACAACAAATTTAAAAATATCAGGATAGTCTTGGCAGGCTGTAGTCTACAGTGTAAAACGCGTGATGTGCCCTGGACCTTATGATGATGTTCTGGAAGAACTTCCTGAACTCACCTGCCCAGTTGACCCACTGAAGGACATCAGTCATTCAATGGTGCACCACAGTCAATGTTATTGTTTTTACACACGGCCTATTGTGTAATACTTATTTCAAAGATGCATTGTTGTTTATCTAACCAACACAGGTTCCTCATGCCACATCATGCCACCCCTGTCAACTCATGCCTCAGAGCCTGGTGGTAGCAAAAACCGAGTTTGAGGCAAGGTATCGTTCAGCCATCAAGCAGCCCATGGTCATCTGTGTTGCAATTAGTTCCAAAACAACACAATTAGCGGTGCCGGTGTGGAGATTATCATGCTCATAATTCACAAATAGTGCTAGATCGATATCTGGTACAGCACCTTCAAGATTTTAGTAACCCCTCGGCAGGCTGCATCATATTTAGCAAGAGCGATTGCGCAAAAGTGTACATACAGATTACAATGGCGCCGAAGACGGCTATTATCACACCCTTTGGGCTTATCGAAACTCTGTTTACCATGTTCGGTCTTTAGAATGCTGCCCAGGCCAGGCAGCGCTTCCTGGTAGCGTCTTGCATGGCTTTCCATTTTTTTTTGGATATCTCGACAAACTCCTGGTGTTCTTGAAGTTGGCCGAGCTCCACCAACCAATCTAACAACTGCCTTTCAGCGCCTGAGTGAAGCCGGATCGTTATCAATCCAATATAGTGCGCATCCAGTGTGAGGGTAATCGAGTTCCTTGACCATTCAATTACCCCCACTACATCGACACCACTACCGGAGAAAGTACAAGTGATTCTGAACACGCTTCATCCACAGACACACAAAGAATTACTCCATTAGCTCAGCATGTTGAACTTGTATCGCCCCCATCTGCCCAACAATGCCAATGTGCAAGAACCTATGACTACTGTGCTACTTGGTCCCAGCGCAAAAGGGAAGACTCCTGTGAATTGGATGGACGCTCTCGATCAGAGTTTCAGGGAGCCAAAAGGAATCTGACAGAAGCAATGCTGCTCATGCACCTGGTACAAGGCACAGGCGTAGCCGTATCGGTGGACATCAGCCAGGTTGCTATTGGCTTGGCGCTGCAACAGCATGTTGATGGGACCTGGTAGTTAGTAGGTTTCTTCTTGCAGAGGATATAGGAATTGCAATGTGCTTGGAGTTCTTATCACCAGGAGTTGCTTGCAGTATATGCAGCAGTGAAGTACTCCTGCCCATTGATAGAAGCCTGACTGTCATTTTCATTGTCTGTATACCAGTAAGTCAGGCATTTTGAAACAGCCACTCCAAGTGTTCACTATGTCAACTCCAGCAATTTGAATATGTGTCACAATTTACAACAGAGATTCGCCATATTTCTGGGATAGACATTACATATTCTCTGACCCACAAGCTACTATCCTGTGTAGAAGGGCATGGTTGAATGGCTCCAAAGGACTCTGAAAGCTACCCTCATGTGCCACAACACTACCTTGATGAAGGCACTTCCTCTGGTGCTGCTGGGCCTGCAAGTAACTCTGGAGGAGGAGATCGATGTGTCACCTGCCAACCTCATTTACGGACAGGCTCTCGCAATTCCAGGTGATTTTGTAGAAATGGTTCAAATGGCTCTAAGCACTATGGGATATGGGACTTAACATCTGAGGTCTATACTTAGAACTATTTAAACCTAACTAACCGAAGGACATCACACACATCCATACCCAAGGCACGATTCGAACCTGCAATTGTAGCAGCAGCACGGTTCCAGACTGAAGTGCCTAGAACCGCTCTGCCAAAGTGGCTGGCTGATTTTGTAGAGGAAGGACCAGTCCCACATGACGCCACAGCACCCACCTTGACAGAACGTCTGCGCACTCACAAGGTTGAGCTCCGAGCACATGCACCAATGCAGCTTGGTATGAGGAAAGTATTCATGCATGCTGTTCTGTAGTGGAGCAGGCACTTGATGTTGTGTACTGACATGGAACAGCCATCTCTCCGGCTACCCTACACTGGACTGCACCACACGATAGCCCATAGAGAAAAAATGCAGCACACTGAGTGCATCTAGAGTCTCAATTGACTGCATCAAGCCAGCTTATGTTTTGCCCACTCCAGCAGCCACCCACTTCTTCAACCCGACAGAAGATCTGACAACAGACGACACTCACTCCAACAGTGGTCAGACAGATGACAGCTGCAGCCAGCTGTCATTGTGCCACCACAAGCATCTCCCACCACCTCACCAAGGCAACAGTGCTGCCACTCAGACTGTGACCACCACAGGTGCACGGTCACCCTCACCACAGCCACCAGCAGACTACGTCATGCACACCAGATACTGTGTCTGCTTCAGATGCAGGTGTAGGTCATCAGAACGCCATGCTGTGCAATGCAGCAAGATTGTGCCCCAACCACTGTATGTCACTAGAATTTGACACCACCCTGCCACTGTCTGCTGCAGAGACACTGTCCCCAGCTGGCCATGCCTGCAGCCAGTGTCTTCAGCTCAGGATACCAACTCCCATATCAACAGCGGCTTGTCCGTTATAGCTCATGGACTTGCATTCACATCCGTGTGCCTTTGCCGTGTTGGGCGTTAGGCCGGATCGTCATCCATGCCAGTTTCCATACTCACATTCCCATTGAGATTCAGAATCACCCTCTGTGCCATTGAGCTCGTCCGTCACAGCTCTGGGACCCACATTCAAGTCATGGCGATACCGGTTGAAATGGCTCTTTGAGAGGAGTATATTTATTTATTTATTTATTTATATTCTTCTCATTAATTTGGTGTCTTTAAAAACACATGTGAGTGTAATTGTGTGGTCCAATATGCAAAAATTGTTAAAATGATTTTTACTTGAAATCTATCATTCAAAGAGATTTAAATATACTCTCTGATTTATGACTGTTGAGTTATTTATCTATTTTAGAAAATTATTTCAAAATTGGTTTTACTTTTATGTAACTCGCAATTGAGCAGTCAAATATTGAAATTATTGTGGACCCACACAACACTTGAAGAAAACTCCTCTTACCAACACATTCAGACTGTGGTTGTCGAATTCTCGATCTCAGCGTAATCTGATACGTGAAATCTTAAAACTAGTGTTGTTCTCTGCTGTGGCTCATTGCTGTGAAAAGAAGGCAATCTCTGCATTTCTACTATGATTTTGCTATATGGGTCAATGCATAATGGTGTCCATTGAAGCAGTGGCCACTAAAATTGTGGAAGTGTAAACGTCATAAGAAAAATTAATTCAATGCAAGGAACATGACAGAGGGCTCACTGTACATTAAAATAACTCACACTCGAACTTAAATGTACTATATAACAACCACTAACCTTCGTGGTAGAGTATGTCGGCTTCCTATTACTAGAAACAAGCGAAGTGAGAGGGAGATAAGAACAATCTAAGAGCGTTCTACTCCCTTATTAACTGCATATAAGTTATTACATTTAAGGAGTTTACTCCTTGATGCTAAGATTAAATTTACTATAAAACAGGAAAATTTTACGCCATCTATGTGGTCAGTGAAACACACAAGGTTTGTGTACATTTATTTTATCGCGAGATACCTTCTCGTTTCAAGTTTTTTTTTAATGTCTTTATGACACAATTGTCGCTGAGAGGGCACACATACTTGTGCAAGTTTATATTTAGTGTGCAATCTCCATACCTCCGCTATCTCATGAACTTTGGATTTGCCATTCTGAATAATTCAGATAGTGAACTTCATTCTATTGTAGTGTATTAACTGTAGCACTAGTGAATGCTATGTGTCATTATTAAGCTATCAGTGCATCAGCCTTTGAAACATCGTTCCAAATGACTCACAGCCACATGCCTACATTGCCCATTGCTATGGACAGTTTGTTGACAGCCCTGGCTGCTGCTGTTGCTGTCACTAGCCAACTGTGCAAGAACATGCCCACCACATGCTCATCAGCCCCGCATGCTGACATCATGAGTCACAGCCCTTCCACCACTGACCAACCAGCTGCCCTTAGATTCATACTGATGTCGCCATACAGCACATGAACTCTGAACACATGTACACCACAGATTGATTACCATGCTTTCTCGCAGCTATGGACCTCCACTCTCCAAGGAGGGATCAGTGTGGTGGCTGTACCACAGAAATATGACAATGATGGAATTGCGGTCACAGCCAACATAAGCAAACAGAGCCTGGTATTCACTGGCCTGCATGTGCAGATTTACTGTTACACCAAATTTTTGCAATGGCGTGGTGCACACCAGCCCGCACAAGATGTGGCAGTCAGTCAGTGTGAGTTGGGCAAATCAATACGACACATGCCTCCGATCTTTCTAGCCGCAGACCATGTGGTTTGAATGAAAGTGACTCCCCAGAAATGTGTACACAAAAGTTTAGTTCATTCGTTTGCTTCACGGTGTCTTTCATCCACCTGTGCAAGACAAGACGCTCAGCAGGTCGCACCAGTTTTTAGCATGGATAGGGACTGTGACTGCTGTGTTCAGATGCGGGCTGAGTTGGCATCCCTTCGCTCCCAGCTTCAGGCAGTGTTGGCTTTGGTCACACAGCTTGAAGCTGTTGCCAATGGGCATCACTGTGGGGGTCCGGATGGGGGTTTGTCGGGGACGGCCAGCTCGTACCACGCATCCACTGATCGGACTACGGCTGTGGCTGCCCGGGATACTGCTCGCATTGAGGCTGACCCTTCACCCGTGGTAGAGTGGGAGGTCATCTCGAGGTGTGGCAGGGGGCGAAAGACATTCCGGAGGGCTGAATGGAAGGCCACTCCAGTTTGTCTGACGAACCGGTTTCAGGCTCTGTCTCCGGCTGATACGGATCTTCGGCCAGACATAGCTGCTTGTCCTGTTCCAGAGGTTGTCCCTCAGTCTGCAAGATCCGGGCGGTCGCAGAGAGTGGACTTACTGATAGTTGGGGGCTCCAACGTCAGGCGCGTAATGGGGCCCCTTAGGGTTATGGCAGCAAGAGAGGGGAAGAAAACCAATGTGCACTCCGTGTGCATACCAGGGGGAGTCATTCCAGATGTGGAAAGGGCCCTTCCGGATGCCATGAAGGGTACAGGGTGCACCCATCTGCAGGTGGTCGCTCATGTCGGCACCAATGATGTGTGTCACTATGGATTGGAGGAAATCCTCTCTGGCTTCTGGCGGCTATCTGATTTGGTGAAGACTGCCAGTCTCGCTAGTGGGGTGAAAGCAGAGCTCACCATCTGCAGCATCGTCGACAGGACTGACTGCGGAGCCGAGTGGTACAGAGCTGAGTGGAGGGTCTGAATCAGAGGCTGAGATAGTTCTGCGACTGTGCGGGCTGCAGATTCCTCGACTTGCGCCATAGGGTGGTGGGGTTTCGGGTTCCGCTGGATAGGTCAGGAGTCCACTACACACAGCAGGTGGCTACACGGGTAGCAGGGGTTGTGTGGCGTGGACTGGGCAGTTTTTTAGGTTAGATGGCCTTGGGCAAGTACAGAAAGGGCAACAGCCTCAAAGGGTGCGGGACAAACTCAGGACATGCGGGGACCAAGCAGCAATCGGTATTGTAACTGTAAACGGTTGAAGCTACATTGGTAAAGTACTGGAACTTCAAGTGCTGATAGAAAGCACCAAAGCTGAAATCGTTATAGGTACTGAAAGCTGGCCGAAGCCAGAGATAAATTCTGCCGAAATTTTTACAAAGGCACAGACGGTGTTTAGAAAGGATAGATTGCATGCTACCTGTGGTGGCGTGTTTGTAGCCATTAGGAGTAGTTTATCCTGTATGAAATAGAAGTGGATAGTTGCTGTGAATTATTATGGGTTATATTCACATAAATTTTCTCAGCATGTTATAGTCTTAGGTGGAGATTTCAATTTACCAGATGTAGACTGGGACACACAGATATTTAGGACGGGTGGTAGGGACAGAGCTTCGAGTGACATTATTCTGAGTGCACTATCCGAAAATTACCTCGAGCAATTAAACAGAAAACCGACTCGTGGAGATAACATGTTGGACCTACTGATAACAAACAGACCCAAACTTTTCGACTCTGTAAGCGCAGAACAGGGAATCAGTGATCATAAGGCCGTTGCAGCATCCGTGAATATGGAAGTAAACAGGAATATAAGAAAAGGGACGAAGATTTATCTGTTTAGCAAGAGTAATAGAAGGCAAATTTCAGACTACCTAACAGATCAAAACGAAAATTTCTGTTCTGACACTGAAAATGTTGACTGTTTATGGAAAAAGTTCAAGGCAGTCGTAAAATGCGTTTTAGAGAGATACGTGCCGAGTAAAACTGTGAGGGTCGGGAAAAACCCACTGTGGTTCAACAACAAAGTTAGGAAACTACTGCAAAAGCAAAGAGAGCTTCATTGCAAGTTTAAATGTGGCCAAAACCTCTCAGACAAACAGAAGCTAAATGATGTCAAAGTTAGCGTAAGGAGGGCTACGCGTGAAGCGTTCAGTGAATTTGAAAGTAAAATTCTATGTACCGAGTTGACAGAAAATCCTAGGAAGTTCTGGTCTTATGTTAAATCAACAAGTGGCTTGAAACAGCATATCCAGACACTCCGGGATGACGATGGCATTGAAACAGAGGATGACACGTGTAAAGCTGAAATACTAAACACCTTTATTCAAAGCTGTTTCACAGAGGAAGACCGCACTGCAGTTCCTTCTCTAAATCCTTGCACAAACAAAAAAATGGCTGACATCAAAATAAGTGTCCAATGAATAGAAAAGCAACTGGAATCACTCAACAGAGAAAAGTCCACTGGACCTGACGGGATACCAATTCGATTCTACACAGAGTACATGAAAGAGCTTGCCCCCCTTCTAATAGCCATTTACCACAAGTCTCTAGAGGAACGGAAGGTTCCAAATGATTGGAAAAGAGCACAGGTAGTCCCAGTCTTCAAGAAGGGTCATCGAGCAGATGCGCAAAACTATAGACCTATATCTCTGACGTCGATCTGTTGTAGAATTTTAGAACATGTTTTTTGCTCGAGTATCATGCCGTTTCTGGAAACCCAGAATCTACTCTGTAGGAATCAACATGGATTCCGGAAACAGCGATCGTGTGAGACCCAACTCGCTTTATTTGTTCATGAGACCCAGAAAATATTAGATACAGGCTCCCAGGTGGATGCCGTTTTCCTTGACTTCCGGAAGGTGTTCGATACAGTTCCACACTGTCGCCTGATAAACAAAGTAAGAGCCTACAGAATATCAGACCAGCTGTGTGGCTGGATTGAAGAGTTTTTAGCAAACAGAACACAGCATGTTGTTCTCAATCGAGAGACATCTACAGACGTTAAAGTAACCTCTGGCATGCCACAGGGGAGTGTTATGGGACCATTGCTTTTCACAATATATATAAATGACCTAGTAGATAGTGTCAGAAGTTCCATGCGGCTTTTCGCTGATGATGCTGTAGTATACAGAGAAGTTGCAGCATTAGAAAACTGCAGTGAAATGCAGGAAGATCTGCAGCGGATAGGCACTTGGTGCAGGGAGTGGCAACTGACCCTTAACATAGACAAATGTAATGCATTGCGAATACATAGAAAGAAAGATCCTTTATTGTATGATTATATGATAGCAGAACAAACACTGGTAGCAATTACTTCTGCAAAATATCTGGGAGTATGCGTGTGGAACGATTTGAAGTGGAATGATCATATAAAATTAATTGTTGGTAAGGCAGGTACCAGGTTGAGATTCATTGGGAGAGTCCTTAGAAAATGTAGTCCATCAACAAAGGAGGTGGCTTACAAAACACTCGTTCGACCTATACTTGAGTATTGCTCATCAGTGTAGGATCCGTACCAGGTCGGGTTGACGGAGGAGATAGTGAAGATCCAAAGAAGAGTGGCGCGTTTCGTCACAGGGTTATTTGGTAAGCGTGATAGTGTTACGGAGATGTTTAGCAAACTCAAGTGGCAGACTCTGCAAGAAAGGCGCTCTGCATCACGGTGTAGCTTGCTGTCCAGGTTTCGAGAGGGTGCGTTTCTGGATGAGGTATTGAATATATTGCTTCCCCCTACTTATACCTCCCGAGATCACGAATGTAAAATTAGAGACATTCGAGTGCGCATGGAGGCTTTCTGGCAGTCGTTCTTCCCGCGAACCATACACGACTGGAACAGGAAAGGGAGGTAATGACAGTGGCATGTAAAGTGCCCTCCGCCAGACACTGTTGGGTGGCTTGTGGAGTATAAATGTAGATGTAGATGTTGGCTGTTCAGAGACACAACCTTTGTTTAATGTGGTTCACATGCCTGTACAACGTGCTTAACACAAAAAAAAAAAAAAAAAAAAAAAAAAAAAAAAAAAAAAAAAAAAAAAAAAAAAAACCTCATCACTTCCTGTCAAGTTCCCATCACCATGTTTCTTCCCTGGA
Organism: Schistocerca nitens; assembly: GCF_023898315.1. NCBI lineage: Eukaryota > Metazoa > Arthropoda > Insecta > Orthoptera > Acrididae > Schistocerca > Schistocerca nitens. The sequence continues at coordinate 693,789,766 of NC_064617.1, forward strand.
CATAGTGCATGGGTGGGGCAGTAAAGTCAGTTTACTGCACGTCAGGGACCATTAAGGGTGATGACATACGCCCACACTTCATTCTCCTTCTCAAATTTGCAACGTTGTTGCTGCTTTGTATTTTTTTGTAGCTCTTTATTTAGACACTTCCTTACATATAGTCACTTTTGTGTTTTCTTTTTCTGTCACCTTTTCATCACAATAAACACAGCATAAGATCCCAAGCAATGAAGGGGATCCATAGCAGACTGCTAGCACAATGAGGAAATGTGTGGACACGAGAACACCCATGCGCACATGCATTCTTTCCACAAATTTTGTGCATGGCTTTTTATTCCTGTGTGTATGTAATTGCACAAGAGGCATTAGGGGTGATGAGTCCTGCAAGTGTACACCTTGTTTACCTCATGTGTCAGTACTACAGTAGTTGCACAAATGTACTGCAGTGTTGTTACATGTGCAGTCAAAACACTTTGTGTCAGTTTAGTGAAAATGCAAAAGGTCTTCACACATGTGGAGAATGGTGACATGGTCTTTATCTAGGTGTTCTGCAATGGGAGTTCCAAAGCTGGTGTTCATGAGTATGAATGACTGTTTTCTAATCACAAAGTTCCATATAGCAGAGTATTCAGCATGCTGCTTGACAGATTACGTGAGTGTGGCATACAAGAATGGAAATAATATGGGGTTTAGCAATATCCCCATCATTCCATCTGAGCTCTAACCAATTGACCAATGAAAAACTAGAACTGGATGGCCTATCAAAAAATGCAATGTTTCGCCTCCATGAAGGTTTATGTTATTAACACTGTTGTTCGTACATTGAATATTTGTCATAAACATGTAACCCTTTGTATGATTTCTTATACACTGAAGTGCAAAGAAACTGGTATAGGCATGGGTATTCAAATACAGAGATCTGTAAACAGGCAGAATATGGTGCTTGGTCGCCAACCCCTATATAAGACAACAAGTGTCTGGCACAACTGTTAGACTAGTTACTGCTGCTACAATGTTAAGTTATCAAGATTTAAGTGAGTTTGAACGTGGTGTTATAGTCGGTGCACGAGCAATGGGACACAACATCTCCGAGGTACTGGTGAAGTGGAGATTTTTCCATATGACCATTTCTCGAGTGAACCGTGAATATCAGGAATCTGGTAAAACATCAGATCTCTAACATCGCTGTGGCCAGAAAAATATCCTGCAAGACTGGGCCAATGACAACCAAAGAGAATCGTTCAGCATGACAGATGTGCAACCCTTCCGCAAATTGCTGCAGATTTCAATGCTGGGCCATCAACAAGAGTCAGTGTGTGAATCTTTCAATGGAACATCATCAATATTGGTTTTTGGAGCCGCAGATGCATTTGTGTACCCTCGATGACTGCATAACACAAAGCTTTGTACCTTTCCTGGGTCTATCAACACTGACATTGGACTGTTGATAACTGGAAACCTGTAGCCTGGTCAAACGAGTCTCATTTCAAGACCCTGCATGTCAGCAGGGGACTGTTCAAGCTGGTAGAGGCTCTGTAATGGTGTGGGGCGAGTGCAGTTGGAGTGATATGGGACTCCTGATATATCTAGGTATGACTCTGACAGGTGACACATACGTAAGCATCCTGTCTGATCACCTGCATCCATTCATGTCCATTGTGCATTCCGACAGCTTAGGCAATTCCAGCAGGACATTGTGACAAACAACACTTCCCAAATTGCTACAGAGTGGCTCCAGGAACACTCTTCTGGGTTTAAAGACTTCCGCTGGCTGCCAAACTCCCCAGACATGAACATTATTGAGCATATCTGAATGCCTTGCAATGTGCTGTTCAGAAGAGATCTACACCCCTTCATACTCTTATGGATTTATGGACAGCCCTGCAGGATTCATGGTGTCAATTTCCTCCTGCACTACTTCAGACATTGGTCGAGTCAATGTCATGTCGTGTTGTGGCACTTCTGCATACTCGCGGCGATATTAAGCAGGTGTACCACTTTCTTTGGCTCAACAGTGTCATTTGCTTCTTGCTCTATAGACAGACAGACAGACAGACACACACACACACACACACACACACACACACACACACACAAATGCAACTAACAAACACATGACCACAGTCTCTGGCAGCTGAAGCCAGACTGAGCAGCAGCACATGATCAGACAGGCAACCGAGTGGTGGGGGTACAGAGAGGGCGGGTGCGGGGAGTGGGAGGGACAGCAGGGTAGGGGTTGGGTACAGTAAAGTGCTGCTTGTGGGAGCTTACATGGACTAGGTGGATATATGGTAGGGCACCTAGATGCATTTGGGAGGTTAGACAGTGGTTGGGGGGGGGGGGGGTATCAGAAAAGGAAAGAAGTAAAAAGACTGAAGTAAGACGGAGGGTGTGTTGGTGGAATAAAGGGCTTTGTACTGCTGGAATGGGAACAGGAAAGGGGCTAGATGGGTTAGGGCAATGATTAATGAAGGTTGAGGCCAGAGGGGGTCACAGGAATGTAGGATATTTTGCAGGGTGAGTTCCCACCTGAGCAATTGTCAAAAGCTGGTGTTGGTGGGAATGATCCAGATGGCACAGGCTGTGAAGCAGCTGCTGAAATGAAGAACGTCATGCTGGGTGGCATGCTCAGCTGTTTCTTGGCGACAGTTTGTTGGTCACCATACATGCGGACAGTCAACTTCTTTGTTGTCATGTCCACATAGAATGCAGCACAGTGGTTGCACCTTAGCTTGTAGATTACACGAATGGTTTCACAGGTAGCTCTGCGTTTGATGGGATACGTGATGTTTGTGACCGGACTGGAGTAGGTGGTGGTGGTGGTGGGGGGGGGGGGGGGAGGGGGGAGGATGTATAGGACAGGTTTGCATCTAGGTCTCTTAAAGGGATATGAACCATGAAGCAAGGGGTTGGGAGCAGGGATTGTGTAGGAATGGATGAGGATATTGTGTAAGTTTGGTAGGCATTGGATTACCACTGTGGGAGGGATGGGAAGGATAGTGCGTAGGACACTTCTCATTTCAGGGCATGATGATAGGTAGTCAAAACCATGGCAGGGAATGTAATTCAGTTGCTCCAGTCCTGGGTGGTACTGAGTAATGATGGGAATGCTTCTCTGTGGCCAGACATTGGGAGGTGGGGGGTGACTGGAAAGATAAGACATGGGAGATAAGGTTGGGAAGATAGTTATGGTCTGTGGAGGATTCAGGGAGGCCCTCAGTCTATTTCGAAAGGGACTGCTCATCACTACAAATAGGAAGGCCACAGATGGCTAAAATGTATGAAAAAGATCTTGCTATGGAATGGATGGCAGCTGTCAAAGTAGAGGTATTGCTGGCAGTTGGTAGGCTTGGTACGGAAAGAGGTACTGATGTAGCAATCTTTGAGATGGAGGTCAATATCAAGAAAGGTGACTTGTTGGGTTAAGTAGGACCAGGTGAACTGAATGGGGAATGTGTCGAGATTCTGGAGAAATGTGGACAGGGTGTCCTCACTCTTGATCCAGATGATGAAGATGTCATCAGTGAATCTGAATCAGGTGATGAATTTTGGATTCTGGGTGTTTAGAAGGGATTCCTCTAGATGATCCATGAACAGGTTGGCTTAGGATGATGCCATATGGGTGTCCATAGCCATACCCCAGATTTGTTTGTAGGTAACGCCTTCAAAGGAAAAGTAATTGTGGTTGAGTATATAGTTGGTCATGGTGACCAGGAAGGAGGCTGTTGGCTTGGAATCCGTTGGGTGTTGTGTTCGGTAATGGTAAGGCAATGGGCATTAGGAATGTTAGTGTAAAGGTAGGTGGCATCAGTAGTGACAAGCAGAGCATCATGTGGTAAATGAACAGGAACTGTGAAGAGTCACTGCAAGATATGGTTGGTATCTTTTATATAGGAGGGTAGAGTGCTGGTAATAATCTGAAGGTATTGGTCCACGAGAGCGGAAATTCTCTCAGTGGGGGCACAGTATCCGGCCACAACGGGGCATCCTGCTGGTTGGATTTATGGACTTAAGGAAGTATGTAGAAGATAGGAGTTATATTGGTTAGGGAAGAGATATATGTAGTAATTATCAGTAAGCTGCACCAAAATTTCTGCCCAGAAACAAGCGCAGGGATGAGATAAATGTTTATCTCACAGTTTTTGTGGGCAGCTTGGTAATTTACCTTTTCTCCCCAACAATGTACAACAATGCTGGCATAGCTGTGGCGGCAATTCTGTCTTCATAAATAACGTCTATGAATGTGTTCATTTAAAAATGCAAGTTCTCATCGCATCAGGAGAAGGAAAGGAGGACATAACTCGGTAGTAGAAAGAAAACTTGCGACTTCTGCATATTTCAACTTCTACTTAACAAAGCACTCAGACTCAATTACATGCGTCTTTCTCACACCAACTCAGGAGACTGACAGAGACCAAGACTGGTGAAACAAGACAAATGAAGTACATAAAATAATGGCTATTTTTGTTCTTCAATTTTCTGTCAGCATAGATATAATCATACATCTCCATAATAGCCTCGCCATACGGAGACAGCATGAATATTTATTTATATGTATATACCATTTAAGGAACCTATACTACACAGAGTGTGGGGAATGGTGGCATTGAGGGGAGAGATGGACTCTAGGGAGATATTTTGGGAATGGCCTAAGTTTTTGAGGAGAGACTGGAGATCCTGCTGGATTTCTGGAATGTGGCATGGTTTTGTAGGTGGATGAATCTGACAGCTGGAGGAGTTGTTCTGCCAGGTAATCCTTGTGACTCAAAACAACAGTTATGGAGCCTTTGTCACCAGGTAGGATTATAAGGTCGGGATCAGTTTTTAGGTGGTGGATTGTGGTTCTTTCTGCAGATTGGGATTCTTGAGGGATTTGGGGAATGATGGTGAGGCAAGGTTTGAGGTTAAGAAATTCTGGAAAGTTAACAGGGGGTGGTTTGGAGGCAGTGGGCGTGGATCACGTTTGGATGGACGAGTGAAATGAGTAAGGCAGGGTTCAACATTGGTCTTTGGTTAAGTCTGATTGGTGGGGTTGGTAGAAAAAAAGTGTTTCCAATGTAGGGAACAGGAGAAGGAGAGAAGGTATTTAACAAGTCCTGCATGACTGATTTGGGTGTTGGACAAAAGATGAGGCCTTTGGAAAGGACCGATACTTCTGTGGGGCTAAGGATTTTGGAGGAAATGTTCTAGACTGCGTTTCAGGTCTGTTTAAGTTCTGGATTCTGTGTGGTAGTGGGAGGCAGTTTTTGAGGGCGGGGTAAGATAAGATACTTTATTGTCACATAACATGTTTTTATACAATCATTTGATTGAGAACATTGGTGACTCGTCAGTCTTTAACTTAAGTTGTTACAGTATTTTATATACTACAGGAAATACGTCATACGAGGTGTGGCTAGAAAAAAACCGGACTAGTACTGGTGAAACAATAAAACGAATGCAATAAGGCTGAAAGTCGCGTGGCCTGTCACGTGACTCTCGCTCCACCTACTGCTCGAGTTTCATCTGCCTCCTGCACTCAGTCTGCCTGTGGCGTCTGTTTTAAGTAGTTGATGTTTTGTCTGTGCGTCGGAAAATGTTGAGTGTACAGAAAGAACAGCGTGTTAACATCAAATTTTGTTTCAAACTAGGAAAATCTGCAAGTGAAACGTTTGTAATGTTACAACAAGTGTACGGCGATGATTGTTTATCGCGAACACAAGTGTTTGAGTGGTTTAAACGATTTAAAGATGGCCGCGAAGACACCAGTGATGACACTCGCACTGGCAGACCATTGTCAGCAAAAACTGTAGCAAACATTGAAAAAATCGGTAAACTTGTTCGACAAGATCGCCGTTTAACAATCAGAGCAGTGTCTGAGTTAACAGGAGTTGACAAGGAAAGTGTCGAACAAGTTTACCGATTTTTTCAATGTTTGCATCAGTTTTTGCTGACAATGGTCTGCCAGTGCGAGTGTCATCACTGGTGTCTTCGCGGCCATCTTTAAATCGTTTAAACCACTCAAACACTTGTGTTCGTGATAAACAATCATCGCCGTACACTTGTTGTAACATTACAAACGTTTCACTTGCAGATTTTCCTAGTTTGAAACAAAATTTGATGTTAACACGCTGTTCTTTCTGTACACTCAACATTTTCCGATGCACGGACAAAACATCAACTACTTAAAACAGACGCCACGGGCAGACTGAGTGCAGGAGGCAGATGAAACTCGAGCAGTAGGCGGAGCGAGAGTCACGTGACAGGCCACGCGACTTTCAGCCTTATTGCATTCGTTTTATTGTTTCACCAGTACTAGTCCGGTTTTTTTCTAGCCACACCTCGTACATGCATTGCTTATTATAATAAAAATACAACATTATATTTTAAATCTTTTCATAACTCATCGAATTATTATTATAGCCTTCACACACCTATATGAAGTATGGATGTACTGAACGGGATACAAACCGCCATATAATTCTATATATAAACATGTAGACATATTTTTCCCATGTGGAATGTTTCCCTCTATTATATATATATAAACATGAATATACAGTGAACGTGTATACTTTGTATCTATATGGCTTCGAAAGTATACCATTTGTACTTGCATCTTTACTCCCTATTCCTATTTATAAATTCTTCTAAACTATAAAATTGTTTTTTATTCATTTAGAAATTCTTCTAGACTATAATAACATTTGCTTTTTAGGTATGTGCCAATGGTCTCCAATGTGGATTCCCCAAATATTGACCTTATCTTATTTCGGATCTTCAGATCCATGTAATACGGAGTATTTTCATATACTGTGAGTCGGTGACAAGGTAGCATGTATTTCAATTTATGTCTAGTTTCATAGGCATGTGTGAATGTATTTCCTTCAAACAGATGTGAGTTTTTCTGTTCAAAGATAAGTATTTCATATATGAAGATGGAAGGGATTGCCATGAAGTCCAGGCTTTTGAATAGTGGTTTGCATGAATGTCTACTATTGGTTCCTGTCATTGCTCTGATTATTATTTTTTTTGTAGTTTGAAGATTCGAAGGAGGTTTGTCTTTTCAGCACCCCAAAATATTATTCCATATCTTATAAGTGTTATGAAATACGCGTGGTATACAGTTTTCTTCACTGTTAAATCCGTTACTTTGTGTAGCACCCTCATTGCATAAACTAAACTATTTAATCTCTTCAGTAAACTGTCCACATGGTTGGTTCATTGCAAGTTGCCGGCCGGTGTGGCCTTGCGGTTCTAGGCACTTCAGTCTGGAACCGCGTGACCACTACGGTCGCAGGTTCGAATCCTGCCTCGGGCATGGATGTGGTTAGGTTAGTTAGGTTTAAGTAGTTCTAAGTTCTAGGGGACTGATGACCACAGATGCTAAGTCCCATAGTGCTCAGAGCCATTTGAACCATTGCAAGTTTTTATTTAAAGTTATCCCAAGAAATTTTACAGAATCAACTGTGGTCAGTTCTTTACCTGAATATTCTATTTGTGATATACATTCAGTAGTTTGTTTAGTCCTGAAGTGTATGATTTGGGTTTTTTCAAGATTTAATTTCATAGCATTATCTTTTATCCATTGTTCAAGTTCTTGTAGAGTTTGTTTCGTGGTCCTTACTAATTCGTCCGTGTTTTTGCAGCAGACTACAGCAGTTGAGTCATCTGCGTAAAGTATTGTATCTGTATTTACTTTGCTAGGCATGTCATTTATGTAATATAAGAACAGAAGTGGTCCTAATATCGAGCCCATCTTATAGATTTTCCATGGAAGCCATAGGTACCCAATTTTTGGAGCAGTAGCTTATGGTTTACTGTGTCAAACGCCTTTGAGAGGTCACAAAAAATACCAGATACACTTTGTTTGTTGTCAAGGCATTTACTTACTTTGGAGATTAGTTCATTTACAGCTTGTAAAGTGTTTTGTCCCTTCTTAAACCCATATTGGTTATTGAGAATAATATTACCTTCCTTATTGTACTTTTCTAATTGATTACATACTATTCGTTCAACTATTTTAGAGAAAACTGGGAGTATAGACACTGGGCGGAAATTTACTAAATCATCTTGTTTTCCCTTTTTGTAGACCGGACAGACTTCAGCATATTTCAGTCTGTCTGGAAAGCAGCCCTCATCAAATGATTGGTTTATTATTTTACAGAGTTGAAGTGCAATGCTGTCACTTCCTGCCTTTATGATATTTGTTGGAATTTCATCTCAGCCCACAGATTTAAGATTTTTTAGGGATTGTATGATGTTAGCAACTTCATGACATGATACTGCAGTAAATTTAAACTCTCTTGATTCCTGCAGTACTGCATCAGGTCTCATTTGTGGAAGTAAGAAGTTATGAATTTTGTTTGTGGTTATGAAGTACTTATTAAATTATTCACAGATGTGCCGAGTGTTAGTAACAGTATTCCCACCAATTTCTAGTTTGTAATTAAAATATTTTGTTTCTTCAGTACCTGTTCCTTTCTTGACAACCTGCCATACTGCTTTTGATTTATTTGAGGCATTAGCTATATATTTACTGTTTGCCAATTGTTTTGCTTGTTTAACTACCCGATCAAATATTTTTTTGTATTTGATTTTGTACCTAATAAATTCAGCATCACGGCTGGTTTTCACTTCCTTATGCATTTCCCTCTTTCTAATACTAGAGATCCTGATACCTTCCGTAATCCATGTCTTACTTTTATTGTATTTATCATTTGTTGATATGAGGGGAAAGCATTCATTGAAAATGTTCTTGAATTCAGATATGAAAGTGTTGTAATTATTGTTTACTGAACACTGGTTGCTGAAGGTCCAATGGGTTTCCTTTAATTTCAAGATAAATGTGTTTATATTTGGCTGGCTGAAATTTCTGACCAATTTCACTGTGGGCCTATATGTTTTGTCTATGTATGGCAATGACATAAAAAGTGCTGAGTGATCAGATGTTCCTAAGTCTAATACATGTTTTTGTGTATTCCCATAATTTTTGCTGCTCACTATATTATCAATGCTTGTGGCAGAAGTGGCTGTTACCCTGGTGTACTCAGTAAAATTTAGTGTTAAGCCGTTTGTAGCCAACAAATCCTTCAGGGTGGTAACAAATCTGTTTTCGTCTCTCATATCTATATTAAAATCAGAACAAATCACAATCTTTTTATATGGTTTCCCTACCTGCAACCTACTTAGCAGAGTTTCAAATTTCTCTAGAAATTCCCTAGTAGCCCAATATTCTGGGACATGATTTATGCTGATGATTAGTAAACCATATTCAGACAGCTTAATGCAACTGCTTTCGAATACTTGTTCCTCATTTAAACAATCGAATGTCGTTTTGGCTTCGAAGTTTTGTGTCTGTTCAACTAATATACATGATCCCCCATACCCCTTTTTTCTGCAAAAACTCGATGCTAACTTGTATCCCGAGAGTGAATTTAGTAGCTTGACATTGTCCCATTTAAGCCAATGTTCATTCAAACATATGACTTTTAGAGAGTTAATTTGCCCTAAGAGTATTTCTAAGTCATATAGTTTGTTCATCATTTCTCCTGACACACCACCTATGTTTAAGTGCATTATGAAGCTATTTTTTCTGACTAAAGAATTTACAGTATCTATTAAACTGTCGGCAAAGTTTACACCAATGTGAGTTTTTACTGCAAATTTACGGTCCCTCGCTTTGTTAGTTCTTTCGGACCTAATTCCATAGGAATTGGTCCGCCATATTAGTTTCCCTGTGTCTGGGAGACAGGGTTTGTCAGCTATGAGGGGATACAGAGGAGGTTTGGAGGTTGTTGGATTGTGGTAGTCCAAAGACAGGAGTAGGACGTGAACAGGGTGGAGAGTTTTTTGAACTGGCATTGTGCATGTTGCCCTAGTTCCTGGAGGACAAGAGTTTCAATGTGTGTTATGGGATCCAGGAATTTCAGATTACATAGCAGAAGAATTTTGCAGATGGAGAGGAGGCATTGCAAGGAGGTTTGGGCCAGATTGGTGTGGTTTTGCAGGGTTATGTTGGTGAGGGTTAAAGATTGGTGGAATCTGAAGAGGTGGGGGTCACCCACCACCTCCCAAAGTCCCACCATCTAGCCACAAAGGAGCATTCCCCTCATGGCTCAGTACCACCCAGGACTGGAGCAACTGAATTACATTCTCTGCCAGGGTTTTGACTATCTCTCGTCATGCACTGAAATGAGAAATGTCTATCCCAGTACCCTTCCCACCCCTCCCACAATGGTATTCCACCACCCACTGAACCTACACAATATTCTCATCCATCCCTACAGAACCCCTGCTCCCAACACCTTGCTCCATGGCTCATATCCCTGTATTACACCTAGCTGCAAGACCTGTCCCATACATCCTCCCAACACCAGCTACTCTAGTCTGGTCACAAACATCATCTATCCCATCAAAGGCAAAGCTACCTGTGAAACCATTTGTGTGATCTACAAGCTATTCTGCAACCACTGTGCTGCATTCTATATAAGCATGACAAGAAACAAGTTGTCTGTCTGCATGAATGGCCAGCATCAAACTGTGGCCAAGAAACAACTGGGCCATCCTGTTGCTGCCACCCAAACTTCCATATGTCTGACACTCAGATCGGTATCAAATGTTGTGTGTCGATAGAGTATCAGTCAAAACACTGATGCAATTCATGCTGTGTGCTGTCACCCAGTACAACGTGTAAATGGTAATTAAAGTAACACCAGAACTATGGAGTACAGGAAAAGTGCATCTGTGAAGTGCAAATGTCAATGTCTCTGGTAGGTCGGCTGGTAAAGCATCAGATCGTCATATTAAGGTTTGAAACCTACTGATGCCTTTTTAAGCTTACGCTTGAAATTGTTATATGAGAGAACATTTTTGTGACTTGTAAAAAGGACTTTTTGGAGTTTGTAGCAATGTTGTTTTGGCAGTCTGTTTTTGTTTCGTTAGTTGGAAGTTGCTAACCTATAAAGTACATTTGTATAGATAGGTGTGATGTTGCCGATACAAATGTACTCTATAGGGTGCTACTTTCAGCTAATGAAGTGAAAACAGACTGCCAAAAGAACATTGCTACAAACTCCAAAAAGTCCTTTTTACAAGTCACAAAAATGTTCTCTCATATAACAATTTCAAGCATAAGTTGTTAAAAAAAAATTATATATATATGTCTGCTTGTGTCTGTGTATATGCGGATGTATATGTGTGTGTGTGCGAGTGTATACCCGTCCTTTTTCCCCCCTAAGGTAAGTCTTTCCGCTCCCGGGATTGGAATGACTCCTTACCCTCTCCCTTAAAACCCACTTCCTTTCATCTTTCCCTCTCCTTCTCTCTTACCTGACGAAGCAACCGTTTGTTGCGAAAGCTAGAATTTTGTGTGTATGTTTGTGTTTGTTTGTGTGTCTATCGACCTGCCAGCGCTTTTGTTTGGTAAGTCTCATCACTAGGTTTTGAACTCTGGACCCTTAATATGACGATCTGATGCTCTACTAACTCACCTACCAGAGACATTGATGTTTGCTCCTCACAGATGCACTTTTCCTATATTCATAATTCTGGTGTTACTTTTAATTACCATTTACACATGTTCTACTGGACGACAGCGTACAGCACACACTAAATCAATGTTTTGGTTGATACTCTATCGACACACAACATTTGGTACCGATCTGAGTGTCAAACATCTGGAGGTTCGGGTGTTATCACGCAACCCAACATGACATTCTTCATTTCAATGAATGCATCACAGTCTGTGCCATTTGGATCCTTCCTATCAGCTTTTTGGAATTGCACACGTGGGAAAACTCCCTGCAATATATCCTACATTCTGTAACACACCTGGCCTCAACCTTCGTTAGTCATTGTCCTTACCCATCTAGCCCTTCCCCCTTTCCCATTTCAGCACTACACAGCCCTCTATTTCACGAACACACCGTAAGTCTTTTTACTTCTCTCCTTTTCCGCTATCTCGGCCTCCACCTTGGTGCTCTACCCTCTCTCCACCTCATCCCTGTACGCCACTACAAGCAGCACTTTGCTGTGCCCAGTCCCTACCCCGATATCCCTCCCACTCCCTGCCCCAGCCTCCTCCTTACTCCAATCACTTGGCTGCCTGTCCCATCAAGCTGTGCTGCTTGCAGTCTGGCTTCAGCTGCCAGAGACTGTAGTCATGGGTGTGTGAGTTAATAATTATTATTAATAATTGTGGCGTATTGTATCCACCCCAAAAAAAGTACATGAAATGGATAACATTAGAGCACTTGATGTCCTTTTCCCCACAGTCATTCCAGGAAAATTCAGAAAGGTTCCTAACAGGGCTATTATTCATTATCATCATCATCATCATCATCATCATCTTGTAGCTTCCCACAACTAGCAAGGTCTGCTTGGAACACATGCCTCTCCATCTTCTCTGGTCCACCCATCTGTCGCTACTCTGGTTCGCTCTTCTCATCTTTTGTGGACTTTTTAACCACTTGTCACTTGGCTTTTCCCTTGGTCTTCTGCCCTCAATCATCTTGTGTATGCATAGTTATTGCTATTGTTGTTTTCAGATTTATGCTTACATTTCACTGTTTCTAGTATTCTTAAAGTTTCTTTCGATAAATTTTGTGTGTGTTATGATGTATTCTATTGGCACTGCCACAGATGTGTAATTCAATAAATGAATACAAATATAGGTGTATAAAAAAAGGAATGGTGGTGAAGCACATGCATGAAACAACTGTGATATCTATTCACTGCATTCTAAACATGTTTGCAAGTTCAATTTGTGTGATAATTGCTCTTTGTTAAAACTGTAAGTATCTTGCTCAGAGTTCGTAACTATTTCTTTTCCCAAGAAATGAACATACATGTAAGCAAAACATGCAGGAATCAGGTAAATGTGACAGACTTATATATTAATAGAATAACCACAAAAAATTAAGGATTTGAAAGTGCTTTAATTGGATAAACAATATACATTCAATATCTGCTATAACCCAACCACTTTCGTAATAAACTGGACGGCATAATAGTGATTAATACTGGTTAAAATGATGACACCAGTAATACATATATTCTAAAAACAATGCAGTAAAATGTACATTACAAAAGGATGTTGTTATTGCACTCTGGAAAAGATCCCACCCCACAAAATATAATACTGACATTTTAAAGTGTATATAACATACCTCATAATGCAAAAATATAGAATCTAACAATGTTTTCCTACTGATAAAATAGTCTCTCATTGCTTCAAGAATTTAGTTAATGGTTTTCCACAGTATGGTAGTTATTTGCACTTTTGAGTAATACTTTAAGAAACTTATGTAATTAAAAAGATAAATGATACCAACAACAATGTTTGCTGTTCTTAAGGACACAGACTGAATCTTCACAGTGCCTGTTGAGTTTCGCAGCATGTGGGAACTAATACCCTGAAAGGGGGGGAGGTCATGGGGATGGAACAGGAGAGATCTGAGGCATCAGTCAAAATTGTTAGGTCCTGCACTTAGGAACATAAAAGTATATGCTACTGTAACACTGTATTGGCCATGTATGACACCATATGTAAACCACTATGGGTGGTGACATTATCCAAATCTAAAATACAGTCAAAGAAAAACATCCCAGCACACCATTATAGGTTCCTCAGTGACATGATAATCAGATTATTAACTAAGTGCAAAACTTTTCACCCTAGTAATTATACAACAGACCATGTTACAGAAATCAATGGAAATGATATCACAAAATGGAAACACATGCACTACATTCTGTGGTAATGCTCATGCAACAGACAAATATACTACTATTGTATTTAGATAATAACAAGTACAAAAATGTTGTAAACAAAACATTAACAGACAAAATATTCAAACTAGTCATAAGTACGGGTTTGCATTCCGTCAAAACATGGCAATACACCACAGAACAACAATACACAGGTTTTGACAAGTTTTAACACAATCACTCAGCTCAAGTGGCAGCGGATTAGAACTTATGAGTTTGTATGCTTTGTGGAAGGCAAAAATGGTTGAACTCTTGTGCTGCTCCCAAGAATGTTTTGAGCAATGTCAGAATGACTGCAGCTATATACAGATTACAAGGGGATCCATTTTAAAGCAAGTATAACTAACTGAACATACCTAGTAAGAATACAAATTTACAACGTAAGTCTCATCTTTTTTGGTGTGACACATTGTGTATGATCTCTTCCGGTGGAGACCATGAACAAGTCTGTAGTAAACTGCTAGTCCAATGCCACAGAGCCGATTGATTTTGATGAAATTTATCACAGTGTATGAACACATTTCAACGTCAAAAACAATTGTACACTAATATGCAATGAAAAACAGCAAATGACAATATTTCTTGCAGTTGTTTTGAATTGAGTCAACAGTGGTGTATTAAAAATGACAAAATATAAGTTATGTTTCTACACTAAGTCAAAGAAATAATATTATGGACAGTGGTATATTTATACATAAAGTATGTCAAAAATAAATCAAATGTGGTATGTAAATACTTTAGGAGTAAAGGAAGGAATTCGTCGAATAGTTTGCGTTGAGCTGCTAACAGGCACACAAAATAGAATAAAAACTTGTTAGCTTTCAGATGAACCCTTTTTAACACGTTCAAGTACACACACACATACACACACACAAGTGCATACCTGTGCAGCTACATTGTGCCAACTGAATACCTATGCCACAACTGCAGCTTGGCAGGAGTGAGTGGTTATATCAGGTGGGGTGGGGTTGGGTTGGGTAGAGGGACAAAGAGGCGAGAATTGGAATGAGGGGTTGTGGAGATGTAACTTGTGGCTTGGAGGGTGCTGCAGATGTGCGGGATAGAAATGCGGGATGGGGAGGTGGCATGTCCATGGGCTCGGAATGCGACAACGGAAGCCGAAGCTGGTGAGTTTGTATGGTGCATGACAATGTCAAAGTGGAGGCATAGAATGGGAGGGGGTAACAGGACTGAGGAAGAGGAAAGTTCTGGGTAGAGGGTGCGCATGAAGTGGTTTAATGGTGATTGAGGCCATGAAGGAAGGAAGATAGACAGATTTAGTTTAGCATCCCATCAACATCAAGATCATTAGAGATGGAGCACAAGCCCAGACTGATTCCAGGATGGGGAAGGAGTTTGACTATGCCCTTTTGGAGGAATAATCCTGCCATTTGTCTACAGTTATTTTACAGAAATAATGAAAAAACTTAAATCTGGATGGCCCTTTGTAGATTTGAATCATTGCCCTCCCAAATGTGAGTCTAGTATTTGAGGATCTGAGGGTAGAAGGATTACGGGAGTGAAGGAAGTGTTGAAATGAAATGTTGTGTGACGAGGGCCTCCCGTCGGGTAGACCGTTCGCCTGGTGCAAGTCTTTCGATTTGACGCCACTTCGGCGACTTGCGCGTCGATGGGGATGAAATGATGATGATTAGGACAACACAACACCCAGTCCCTGAGCGGAAAAAATCTCCGACCCAGCCGGGAATCGAACCCGGGCCCTTTGGATTGACAGTCTGTCACGCTGACCACTCAGCTACGGGGGCGGACAAAGGAAGTGTTTTACATTGTAAAAAAAGGAGGTGCTGAAGGAAAATATCCAGATGGCATGGTTTGTAAAATAACCCCTGAGCTCCAGCATGTTGTGCTAATCAGCATGTTCTGCCTCTGGGTGGTCAACTTTGTTCTTGTCCACAGTTTGTCGGTGGCCATTCATTCTGGTGAACATCTGGTTGGTGGTCATATCCACATAAAATGCTCTGTAGAAATTACAGTAGAGCTGATGGCTGATTTAATAGGTGCCCTTGCCTCACACGAGACAGGAGAAGCCTGTGACAGAAGTAGAGTAGGATGTGCTAGGTGGTACATCCTACACATGATCTTTCCCATCCATCCTGAAGTGGTATTCCTTCGTCCAACCAACCTACACAACATCCCTGTCCATCCACATGTTACTCCAACTTCCAGTTTCTTGGCACAGATGTCATATCCCTGTGGAAGACCCTGAGAGCAAGACCTGCCTGATTTAACTACTTATCGATTTCAACTCTAATCTTGTCACAGGCTTCTCCTAGCTCATCAGAGACAGGGACACCTGTGAAAGTAGTCATGTCATATACAGGCTGTGCTCTAATTTCTGCAGAGCATTGCCACTGCGAAACTGTGGCCAAAAACAGAGCTGACCATCCAGTGGTGGAACATGCTACTGAGCACAGCATACTCTTCCACAACCCCTGCCTTCCCTCCAGCTCCAGCTTCCCTGAACTAGGCAGATGGGAGTTGTCCTTGCACTCCCATAACTGTCTTGGCCTCAATCTCTATTAATTCAGTGCATGCACACCCTCTACTCAATGGCTTCCCCTTTCCTCTATCCCGTTAAAACTATCAGTCCATGCCTCCATGTCATTTTCACTGTGCATCGCACTAACTCACTGACTCCAATGCCTATGTGTCGCATTCCTAGCCAGTGCACCTGCTGTCTCCCCCTCCTGAATTTCTATCCTGCACACCTGCTGCTACCATCTGAGGCACCAGCTACCTCTCAACAACCCCTCATCCCACTCCCACCTCTTTCTCACTCTACCCACCGCACCTGACACAACCGCTCACTCCGGTCCATCTCCTGGTATTGTGTGTTCAGCCAGCACGATGTAGCTCTCTCTCTCTCTCTCTCTCTATCTCTCTCTCCCTCTCTCTCTCTCTCTCTCTCTCTCTGTGTGTGTGTGTGTGTGTGTGTGTGTGTGTGTGTACTCCAGCTCATAAAAGTATTCGTCTGAGTTCCAGCAAGTTTTCTTTTCATTCTTCTTGTGTGCCTGCCAACAACTCAGTGTTTCTACTATTTTGTGAATGGTCTCATTTATGCATGAAGTATATAGATGCATCAGACAAGTACTAGGTGAATGGCCATATTATTGTGTTCCATGAGTGCACCTGATGACGGTCAGTCAGTAAACTGATGAAATATTGCACATGCCTATCCGGCTTCTTGTCCAAGGTCTCCTTAATGATCTACTACATTGAGGAAACCTGAAGAATCACATTAATTACACACTTTGCACTTTTATTTTGATGGTAAGTGTATCATTATGTATGAATCCAGCAGACATAAGCTCTGGTATTGAAATAAATTCTGTGTATCCAAACCCTCTAGGGTTAATGTTTTTTGTTGGCTGTTGAAATGCATCAATTTCAGGCCTAGACATCATGGTTTCTTGAATGTGTAACTGTGAATCTTTCATATTGACCAAGCGAAAACTGATTCTTCCAGTGAACGGCCAATCTAAGCAAACATCATGATCAGTCTTCATAAGATGAATCAACAATGATAAGTAATTGTGATCTTTTGGTGATATATTGAGCCGAGCACAAAACCTGAAACAAATAATTCTGAATTATAAGCTAAAAATGAGATGACAATCATTATTTGGTTCTGACATTTATCTATATCAAATGGAAAATTCACATGAGAAAATTAAATAATGTAAATAATGTACGAGACAGAATTGCTGGTCACCACATGCCTTCAGGAGATGAATAATTTATTACTGCCAATAGACACACAAGGTGTATGAGAAAAATGAGACTGACAACACTGTGAGCAATCTGGCAATGCTGTTTTGTTCTACTTGTGTAGACTGGTGTGTTTATCCCTTCCAGAAGCTCAGTCTGAGTTTCAGCTCCGCACAGCTAACATGTGATTCTTGAGAGTGCCATTAGTGAAGTTGTGTTTTGTTGTGTGCTATGAAAATGGAACAGTGGAATTTAGAGCAACCTTAAGCAATCAAGTTTTGTGTTAAATCCGGGGAAACTGTGGGTGCGACCTTTGAAAAGTTGAAACAGGCTTATAGGGAATATTCCTTATCAACAGCACGTTTTTTGCTGGCACAAATCATTTCTGAAAGGCCAAGAACATATTGAAGATGAAGCTTGCTCAGGGAGACCTTCAACATCAAAAAACGATTAAAACGTTGAACGTGTGTCTGCTCTTATGAGATCAGACTGATGTTTAACAATAAGTATGATGAGTGATCTGTTAAACTTAAATACTTTCAATGTACATCAAATTCTGACCAAAGATTTGCACATGCAAAATGTTTGCGATAAACTGGTGCTGAAAAATCTCACAGCTGAGCATAGGACAACTGAAGAAATGTATGTGTTGATCTTCTTGAAAGTACTGCCAATGACCACGAATGATTCAGTCATGCGATCACAGGCAATGAAGCCTGGATTTTTGAGTATGATCCTGAGACAAAGCAGCATAGTGAGGGGTGGGACACTGAGACGTCTCCCCAGGCAAAAACAGCTCAATAGAGCAAATCTAAGATTAAAAGAGTGCCAATTTGCATTTTTACAGTAGATGTATATGGCATAAAAAATTTGTTCCTCCAGGACAAACTGTCAACAAAGTGACTTATAAAGCTGTCCTCGAAAGGCTCATGAAAAGAGTGAATCGAGAGAGATTGGACATTGCAGACAAGTGGATGCTGTATCATGACAAACTTCATGTCACATGGATACTTCCATCTCAGAATTATTTACCTAAAATTGTATTCCTGTTGTTCCATAGCCCCCTATTCACTTGATCTGAGTCTTTGTGACCTTCTTTTACCAAAATTGAAAAGTGTATTAAAAGGATGTCATTTTCAAAGAGAACTTCAAAAGAATGAGACCGACGAATTAAAGGTCTCATCAGGTGAAGCTTTCTGGCACTGCTAGACAGGAAACAACAACTCTAGCAGTGTATAACTGCCAAAGGAAACTACTTTAAATGGGGACCACAATGTTACTTGAAAAATAAAATAAAAACTTTGGTAGATACAAAATCAGTTTCTCTACTTTTCTCACACACCTCATATATGAAAGTTCATGTACTATTCTACCTTTCGGGACTTTCGGTTCCTTCATCTTTGAGAAGAGAGGGATAGGTTTAAGGGATAAAAAGGAAAAGCATGGCACTTGGACATCAGGATGACAGGGGCCCACCTGTTGTAAGGATTAAGGAGACAAAAATTTATTATGTCTTAAGTAAGGCTTAAAGTGCAAAACAATACAAAGGAATTTCAAAAGGAAAAAAAATGCAGTGGGTGAACATAGTAATTTGTTACCTGTATCCATTGGATGAAGTGTAAAAGCTGGGGCTGTAAAGGAAATAATGTGCAGGTTCTCTTTCCATTGTGTTCAGCTCTTTACGAAACTCAGGGATAGCCCACAACATGACACCACCACAGTGTTTACGACAGATTTCTTCGAGGACAGCACTTGAATTGCTGACATGTTGCTGCAGCTGCTGCTTGATGTTAGACAGCTGTATTTCATGTTCATTGTACTTCTGTTCCAGGACCACAATTCTACCAAATAAGTCACGTGCCAGTGCTTGCCAGGTTTCCTAAAAATCATAAGTGCACTGCAGTCGACTTACATACATTTGCACATGATCTCCTGTATATTTTAAAGTCAATATTAAATGTGAACTGTAGTAACATACATGACTGATATGATTGTGTGAAAGTCATGATCAAACACAGAATTAACCTTTTAATACTCTGTACAGATATCACATAATATCTTGTACCAGTAAGTTTGAAAGTTGCTCTATTGAGGGAGATTCACAGGACTACCACCATTTTTTAACTGAGAGATGCATTTTTCTTGAAATAATTGTAAGGAAACTTATGCACTATTAATCAGTTGCAAAACAGACCACAACATTTTTGAAGGCTTGAAAAACATAATGCTTTTACAGACGTGGTCCTACAGAAGTTGACAAGCTATCACATTCTTCGGACCTAAAACTGGTTCCACATCTAGTTAACACGAGCCAGTTTAAATGAAATGTACGAGGTATATTTGGAAAGTAAGGTCTGATTTGGAGTGAAATGGAAACCAATGTGAAAATCTGATGGAACTTTGCAAACAACGTAGAGAATTGGTGGAGAGCACAGGCCGCTGCTTTCTGTGATGAGGATACTGGAAAGTTTGTACAACACTGCAACAAATGTCTAAGTCAGAGAAGTGACTATTCAGAGAGGTAGTTGGAAGGTGGGGGCTAACTGTTGTGAATAAAAAATATTTGATTTTCACTGTGGTTTCCATTTTGTGGCCGATCGGACCTTACTTTCCGAACAGCCCTCGTAAGTCATGGCACAACCTAAATTCTGAAATTTAAATCAGTTTAGTCAATCACACGTTCACTACATCATAACCATAGTATGATTTGGAATTTGTTCACTGAGCAAAATTTATACACACTTGCCAAAACACACATTCACATCACTACACGGTAGTGGTTTCCAGATTTTTACTGACTACTTAGCAATGCTGAAATATTCTTTTAAGGTATAAAAAGAGCTGCTAATGAGAAAAACTTTAATCTACATTTGACAATGTTTCTGCTGTCTGATATAAATTTTATTTCTGAGGGCACACTGACAGTTCTATAGCTGGGTATTTCATTGAGTCCTGTGCCAAATTTAGATTAACAATAGGAAACTCTAGATAATCAATTCTTCTATTACTATAATTTTTTGTATGTGTGAATATACTGTATTTGTTGTTTTCAGACCCAAATAGTTTGTTGGAGTGAAAAGCTGTGGTTAATATTCCCACTTAAATTGACATTTATAAGATGTAAATGTATGAATCTGGCAACTAATTCTATTACTTTGTCTTGTAAAATAAGTACTTTTCACCTAAGTGACAAGTTATCCACAAGTGTGTTAAGTTATAGATTTTTCTGCCCCATAGTTGGCAGTACTCTGATGGCAAAAGCAGTTGGACCTAAATGCCCTAGCAGGGCTGTTATATACAGTCTTTCCAGTTTAAGTTTTCTCTGGTACTCACACCCAAGAACTTGAAAATTTCTACCATGTTATTATTTCTTACTTGGTACACTACTTAACCCTGGAAGTCCCACCAATAAGGGGAAAAAATAATTTTAAAATTTTTCACATAATTAACCTTTATTACCACAGTAAGCAATGAATACAAGAAGAAACTGGCAAAAAGTAAACAAAAATTGTTTTATTGGCGTGGTTCCACTTTGGAACCACAAGGACATACAGTTTTCAAGCACCCATCATTTTGGGTAATATGTTTGAAAGCAAATTCACATTTCTCCTTGACACAATCCCATGTCTCAAAACTTCTATGAACTCATAAAGTCTAAAACAAATTATAGTCCCAAATAATAAGCAAAAATGGGCCTAAAACTTAATAAGTTTTGTATCAAAACCATATACTGCCCCAGTGATTCCAGTAGTAGAGCTCAAACTTACATTACCCTAACCGATACCCTTGCTTTCACTGACAGTGATCTCCTCAACACAGCCATTAAAAATACTAAGTCTGAAGAGAGAACAGTGTTCCCTTGGCAACCTAATCATAAACATCTGAGTGTATTTTCCTAAGCAATTTCTCTTGATTTCAATACTTTCTCAAATTTTTCTCAGCAGTTTACTTCCAGACTGTGCAATGTGGGCATGCCTTTATATATAGCTCTACTGTAATAAGTCCATCCTTGGTGAAGTGCAAGTGTTTATTGCATTCCAAGTTGGGTATATACACAGCTGTAGCTTATATAACATGTTCACTTTCTTGTTAACATTTAAGTTCTTTTATACACTATATTCAGTGTGTCTGTTACACTAAATGTGAATTGCCACATGGTCTAACTGCTACTATGTTGAAGAAGGTGAACAATCTCCTGCAGCCAGATTAAGTAGCAGCAATTGGATTAGCAGCCATGGTCACCTCCACAGAAATCATCATCAATGATGGTAGCCAACCAGTATGGATACCACCGGAACCACCATTCAACAGTAACAGAAACAAACACCCATTCCTTCATTCATTGTGTTCTGCAGATCTCGTACAGAAGGAGAATCTTCAGGGATGTGGAGCAAGTCAAGGTACACATTAACATGAGACAAAGGCATCATAGAAACTTAATTTGTTTACTGTATTACCATCAAAACTATCACTACTCTGATTAATGCTATTCACACTAATGCCTTCTAAATTTGGTGTTTTTATCTGTTAGTAGTAGCTAAATATTTGCTTGACTACAATGGTATTTTTCAAAGAAAATATTATTACATCTATAAATACTGAGTCCCATTCATAGTAAATTACTTGTTGTACAGATACCACTGCCGACAGAAATTTTAAATCCCTGAACCTGGATATTCCAATAATTTGTAGAAAGAGTGGCTAATGAGATAAGCTTTCAGTTTTCTTTTGAAGTGGTAAGGATTCCAAGTTTCTATCTTTATGTTGGGCAGGATCTTGTCGAATATCTCACACTGGACAAGGAAGCTTAATTTGAATGAAAGTCATTTTTGTGTCTTGTATTGTGACTTTGTTTCAAAGTTCAGTCAAAACTGATTTTTATTATCAGCAACAAAAACCACTAAAAGGTAAATATATTGGAAAGTGAGTGTAAGAATTCCAAGATCATCAAAAAGGCTTTTGTAAGTTGTATGACTACATACTTTACACAATATTATTACTGCTCGGTTCTGAACAAACACATTTACTTGAAGTGCACTGCCCAAAAGAAATTCCATAAGGCAATGGGGAGTGAATATATGCAAGCCAACAGTTCTTGTCTTCAGCTCAATACAGTGGGAGATGTATTTGAGGGCATAACACGTTGAATTGAGCTTCTTGATTACTTTATCCATATACTGACTTCTCCTTAACTTGTTATCTAACCAAGGAGACTGTGCTTCATTCAGTGTGTGAAGATTAATGTCTACTTCTGGCGTTAAAAGGTAATTATTGTTTGTCTGAAACTGCATATTATGAGTCTTTGTGCGGCTAAGACTTAAAAACAAACTGTTTGCTGTGAACCACTTGTTGGACTGTTCAGTTATCATATGAGCAGTGTCTGCTAGGGTTGAATTAGGACCCCTGATTAGTATTGATTAAAACAACAGTCAAGATTGCAATAACATTTGTTTATTACTACTGGTTTCAGCTTATGTTAAAGCTATCCTCAAATTTTTTGCACCCTCTATGGCTGGTGCTGATGGCTCCTTGGCTCTTCAAGCGACACCACGATTGTACACACGCGTTTCTTGTGTCATCAGCAAACACTACAGTTTTTGAACTGCCCTTTAAAGTCACTGGAAGAACATACACATGCCAGTCACATTAATGTGACCTCCACTTATGTCTGATGTCAACGTGCAATAATCACTCACAGATGGCAGGTGCTATCACTAGCAGTGGAAGGTATATACAGCATCTCGGAGGACGTGGAAAACAGTGCATTCATAGTAGTAATACAGAAATGGCGCAATTTATCTAATGTCCAGAAGGCCCGAATCTTTGGCTTTTGGGCCATTTCCAAAATAGGTAAGTTTGTAAACTGTCTGCATGCATTTTAAAGTATACTGTACATGGTAAAATGAGGCTATACAATCTCAGAGCTGAAGCAATGTGGTACATCGTGGGCCACAGATGACAGGGGGGAAATGATGGCTGCAGAGATGTGTACGGGTGAACAGACGAGCAACTGTTGAGCATCTAACCACCGAGATGAACCAAGGGGCTACCAACAGTGTCTCCTCAACGATCGTTCAGCAAACGTTGCTGCGTATGGGTGTCTGCAGCAAGTGTCTGGTTCATGCATCCATGCTGATTGATGTTCATTGCTGATGAAGGCTGGAATTTACTACCAGTACCGCAACTGGACTTCTGCTGAGTGGTGACAGGTGGCCTTTTGAGTTGCATCAAATTTTAGAATTGAAAGCAAACACCCTGCAACAATTGTCAGGGTCCAGGCTGAAGGAAGGAGCGTTATGGTCGGTGGAACCTCCATCAGAATGTTTGTACCATGGATCCTCAACCATAAAGCCTATCACAGCTGGGCACAGCACTGGGATCAGCAAGGCTCTACATCCCTATCAGTACCTTCTAGAACCTCACTGACTCTCTTCCTATATGTCACGGAGTGATCCGCACTGCATTCATTTATTCATTTAAACTGACTGGACAGTGTGTGTGGGTTAGAAACAAGAATGAGCTCAGTACCAATTCCTGTGACACTCCACGTTATGTTTCCCCACATTGAAGTTATTTTCACGCCCGAGACTGTTAATGTGACTCTGCTATTTTTAAGCCACACATTCAAAGGCTTTGGCAAGGTCACACAATATACCAACATTTTCTTGATTAACTCTGTCAGCAGTTCATTTGTGAGATCTTTTATTCCTTTCTTTGTGGAAAATACTTTGTGAAATCCAAACTGAGAGGTGGTTGACAAGTACTGGTTAGTCAAATGAGTCAATATTCTATCATAGACCACTTCCTTGAATTCCTTTGAAGACTGCAAGAAATGATGCATGTCTGCAATTAGAGGTGGTTTGCAGATGGGCCTGTTACAGAATATTTAAGTCTGTCAGGGTTGATTGATTACAAAGGTAGCTTAGAGGTAATCTTATCAAGTCAAGACAGCACAAAATTTTAATGTTCTACTAGAAACATCATTACAGCCAGCAAAATTACTAATTTTTACTCACCTGATGAATTGTATACTTTTTTTTTAAAGCTAGTGTCTGTTGGTGGTGCACCAAGTGTCTGGACAAGTAAATCTAATGTGTCTATATTTGAGTGTTTATTGCTGTGTGTAGTGTTTGCAGTGACTGTGAGGAAGTAATGATTGAATCTGATGGCCAAGATTTGAACGTGCAACCATTTCTGCCAGAGGTATTTTCTGAGGGCCTAATTTAATTTGGATTACTAGTGTTGTTTGTTTCTTGTTTTAGTAACGTTCCAAATAGGTTTTTTCTTATTCCTGGAATATTTCATTTTTTTTTGAGTGTAGTACATGAACTATTCTTTTTTTAATGACAGAGTGGAATATTCAACACTACATCCTAACTGATGGTAATGGAGTTCCAGATCTGGACAACTGCTTATTCTCTGAATTACATAGAGCTCCCTCTTCCAAGCACATGGCATTTTAATCCCAAGGTTTATCTATTGTTTATCCTTTCTTTTGTTCAATTTTGGCCTAACTTTTTTTTAGGGAATATGGTTAAGAAAGAGTTAAAACTGCCTGTTTTACAAACATCCTCTGAGCACAACAAGAAGAAACTGGAGATTCAAGTAGGTCAGGCAAATTACAGCATGAATTTGAAGAATGTGTTGAAAACAACAGAAACTTCCATATCAAACAGCATCACATTATTAAGTAGGAAATACTAACTTCTGTTAACTGTATGTTTGTAGACAGTAAAAATAAAAATGTTGGAAGACTCTACCCAAAGTCATCTGTCGAGTAGTTAAGACAGGGCGCAAACATGATTACTATTCAAAACCCAAAAAAGCCTGAGAAAGGGATATCCATTGAGTTTACAGTGCTGTGCACGTTTAAAATATGACAAAAATGACAGCAGTGTGGGATATAGTCAGTGTGCCGGTTTGTACAGCAGAGTGCAGTGCCCCACACAACACTGTGTACCCATGACAAAAGTCATGGGGTACTTCCTGATATTGTGTCAGACCTCATTTTGCCTGACACAGTGCTGAAACTCGATGTAGTATGGACCTGACAAGTCGTTGGAAGTCTCCCGCAGAAATAGTGAGCCATGCTGCCTCTACAACAACCCATAATTGCGAAAGTGTTGCCAGTGCAGGATTTTGTGCATGAACTGACCTTTCAATTACATTCCATAAATGTTTGATGGGATTCATGTCGGGTGATTTGGGTGGTCAAACCGCTCAAAATGCCCAGAATGTTCTGGCATAGTACATTGTCATCCATAAAAATTCCATCAACGTTTGGGAACATGAAATCAGTCTCCAAGTAGCTGAACACAACAATTTCCAGACAATGATTGGTCCAGTTGGATCAGATGACCCAGTCCATTCTATGTAGATGCTGCCACCCCCAGCTTGCACAGTACCTTGTTGACAACTTGGGTCCATGGCTTTGTGGAGTCTGTGCTACACTCAAACCCTACCATCAGCTTTTACCAACTGAAATAGGACTCATTTAATCAGGCCACCAATTTCATCGTCTAGGGTCCAATCAACATGGTCATGAGCCCAGGAGAGGCATTGCACGCAATGACGTGCTGTTAGCAATGGCGCTCGCATCAGTCGTCTGTTGCCATAGCCCATTAACATGAAATTTTGCTGCACTGTCCTAACGGGTACACTTGTTGCACGCCCCACTCTGATTTCTGCTGTTATTTCATGCAATGTTTCTTGCTTGTTAGCACTGACAACTCTATGCAAACAAGACTCATCTCGGTTGTTATGCGAAGGCCATCAGCCACTGAGTTATCCATGGCAAGGAGGTAATGCCAAACATTTGGCATTCTCAGCACTCTCTTGACACTGTGGCTCTCAAATACTGAATTCCCTACTGATTCTTGAACCGAATGTCACATGTCTCTAGCTCCAACTACCATTCTGCATTCAAAGTCTTTTAATTCCCATTGTGCGAACATAATCACTTTAGAAATCTTCTCACATGAATCACTTGAGTACAAACGACAGTTCCACCAATGCACTGCCTTTTTATACCTCGTGAACGCAATGCTACTGCCATTTGTATATGTGCATATCACTATCCCACGACTTTAGTCAACTCAATGTGTACTGACTTCACTATTCAGGTCATTATGAAGCTACCGACAGGTCATGTGGGGAATGTGCTCGACAAAAAGCTACTGACAGCACTAAGGCATAGTCCAACTTGAGTTATTGGAAAGCATCTGAAGCTTACTACAAAGCATGTGAAGCTTACCAGAAAGCATGTGAAGCTTACCAGAAAGCATGTGAAGCTTACCAGAAAGCATGTGAAGCTTACCAGAAAGCATGTGAAGCTTACCAGAAAGCATGTGAAGCTTCCAGAAGCTAAACATATGCAAATGATCTTGCTGTCTTATCATGCCCACATGAGGGAAGTTTTGTTTATCTTCAAGTATCTTTATTTATGCATCAACATAAACTATTTCCCCCTTCAAAGTAATCACCCTCAGATAACACACACTCCTGTCAGTACCTTCTCCAATCTTGGAAGGGCCGGCCATTGGTGGCTGAGCGGTTCTAGGTGCTTCAGTCTGGAACCGCGCGACCACTACGGTCGCAGGTTCGAATCCTGCCTCGGACATGGAAGTGTGTGATGTCCTTAGGTTAGTTAGGTTTAAGTAGTTCTAAGTTCTAGGGGACTGATGACCTCAGCAGTTAAGCCCCATAGTGCTCAGAGCCATTTTTGAACCAATCTTGGAAGCACATCTGGAACTCACTTTTGATTATGGTGTTCAGCTTCTTCAGCGATTCTGATTTTATCTCACCAATGGTGGCAAAACAACATCCTTTCATGGTTCTTTTCAGCCTCAGGAGTGCAAAGAAGTTGCAGAGGGCCATGCCTGGTGAATACAGCGGCTGTACCTTTTTTGCCAAAAAATCATGAACAAACATTGATGTGAGCAGCAGCATTATCAAGATGCAATTTCCACAAGTGATTGTACCACATTTTTGGTCATTTTCTTTGGATTGCTTCAAGCAAATCACAGAACTTCCAGGTAGTACTCCTTACTGACTGTATGACCATAAGGCAAGAACTCATAATGCACTATCCCATTGTAACTGAAGAAGGCAGTGAGAAGAACCTTCACCTGTGATTGAACGTGTCAAACTTTTTCGGTCTTGGCTCTTCAGGCAGTTTCCAAGTCATAATATACCCGTGTTTTCTCACGTGTTATAACCTTCTTTAAAAGTTCTGGATCATTGACAACTTCATTCAGCAATTCCTGAGTGATGTCTACATGACATTGTTTTTGGTCAATATTCAACAATTTCGGAAAAAAAAACTTTGCTGCTACATGTTTCATGCCCAGAACATCTGTTACACTTGTAACAGCCCTCAAACTTCTCCAAATACTAAACAGCAACATGCTGGTTTTAAATACAGGAACCAAGAGACTGGTCAATATTTGCATTATACAACCAGTGCTTTCACAACAACATATTGCAGGAGGGTATATATACAGGGTGTTACAAAAAGGTACAGCCAAACTTTCAGGAAACATTCCTCACACACAAATAAAGAAAAGATGTTATGTGGACATGTGTCCGAAAACGCTTAATTTCCATGTTAGAGCTCATTTTAGTTTCGTCAGTATGTACTGTACTTCCTCGATTCACCGCCATGATTTCATATGGGATACTCTACCTGTACTACTAGAACATGTGCCTTTACAAGTACGACACAACATGTGGTTCATGCACGATGGAGCTCCTGCACATCTCAGTCGAAGTGTTCATACGCTTCTCAACAACAGATTCGGTGACCGATGGATTGGTAGAGGTGGACCAACTCCATGGCCTCCACGCTCTCCTGGCCTCAACCCTATTGACTTTCATTTATGGGGGCATTTGAAAGCTCTTGTCTACACAACCCCAGTACCAAATGTAGAGACTCTTCGTGCTCGTATTGTGGACGGCTGTGATACAATACGCCATTCTCCAGGGCTGCATCAGCGCATCAGGGATTCCATGCGATGGAGGGTGGATGCATGTATCCTTGCTAATGGAGGACATTTTGAACATTTCCTGTAACAAAGTGTTTGAAGTCACGCTGGTACGTTCTGTTGCTGTGTGTTTCCATTCCATGATTAATGTGATTTGAAGAGAAGTAATAAAATGAACTCTAACATGGAAAGTAAGCGTTTCTGGGCAGATGTCCACATAACATATTTTCTTTCTTTGTGTGTGAGGAATGTTTCTTGAAAGTTTGGCCATACCTTTTTGTAACACCCTGTATAAAAAACACTGTCATAAAACCTCCAGTGAGAGGTTTACAACAAAACATAGCATGAAAGGGGATACAAGATAGACAACCAGAAATGTGTAGGCAGTTAAACAATATACAGCAATACCGAACATGACACCACCTCTTATCAGTCCAGTGTCACAAATTACAAAGAATCCATAACCACGACAATATCATCAGCAGAAAACTCACTCAAATCTTCATATGCAAACAGCAGCCTGCTTGAAAGAAATCATGAAGCAGCAAATTATAACTTTTTCCACATATGAAACACTGTAGTCATTTCATCACTTTAAATCACGAACCGTAGACAGTCTTTACAAAATCCATCTCGGTAATGGCAAACAGACCACTCAAACTCAGTTAGTGAAGTACAAGCTCCATTACATCCAATAAAGTGATAGTATCAAAATGTCTTACCAAATACCCGATATTCTGTGCCATATGCAAAAATATAGCTTAAGACAGGAGCACAGTTTTATCTTCCTGGTTAGAGCATAAGTAGAGTTAGTTATTTACATGTCCCCTGGATCATAATTGTGACCTCTTGCTATGATGTTCAAGTCTGTTTTACAGTTATAGTGTATATATTCAGCACAAAAAATGGCAATGTGCTGATCACTTACATGATTTCTTAAGTACATACAGTGTGTCGCCTTGGTAGCATTTATTACATTCAACTTAAAATCATAAATACTACATCAAATGAAAGGGCAACTCAAACAGTTTTTCTTTGAAGTGTCAATGTGAGCACCATTCATCACACATCTAGTGATCGGTGAGTTCATCCCAAAATTTTTCAAGGAACTCCTTGACAGAATAGGAGTGACCCATGAGGAAACTCTCCAGTTTCGATTTGAAAGTGCATGGATTACTGTTAAGATTTTTGAATTCGAGTGGCAGCTTATTGAAAATGAATACAGCAGAATACTGCTCACCTTTTTGCACCTTTGTCTTCCATATTTAGTGAGTTGAGCAGAAAATATATCAAAAATTTCCATATATGCAACCATGTTAAAGGTACTCTCAAAATATATTGGTCTAATGATGTGTGTTTCTGTTACACCACACAAAATGCCAATTTTTTCCATCATGGAGTGATTGCTGACACACAGTGTTAGGGCTCTCCATCATCCATTACCTCGTGTTCTGTGAATACACATGACCAGAAAGATAAAACCCTGCTTCATCACTCATGATGTAATGGAAAGGGTCTAACAAACCACTGTTGATGTTATTCAAAAGCAAAGTGCAGTAATCTGCATGTTTCTGACAGTCATCAACCTGTATTTGCTGCACAACTGCCACACAATACGGTTTCAAATTGGGACTTTCAATACCCATTGGCAACTCCTCCTATGTACATGCATCTCTTGGGCCAGTTTACGTGTTGAATTCTTTGGGCTCTCAATAATTCTTTGGTGAATGTCTACAACAGCTTCCGGTGTGCAAACTGAAGGAATTCTTTGTCATTTTACATTTTGCACAGATCCATAGCTACCCTAATTTTTGTAGTCTCCATACTGCCCTCATTTCAAGTAATCCTCTATCTGGATACTTGACCCCGGAAATTTTGTGTGTTTCCTTAATCAAACCTGTTTTCACATACGCTTCCACAATTTCAATTCTTTCTTCTACCAAGAAAGTAATTTTGCAGACAGCAAAGAGAAATGTCTAATCTCACTGATAAAATAAACTGAAATGTTGACTGAAGAATGGTAACAATCGATTATTGCATAAAACTGTCCATAATCATAGCCATTAATTCTATTTCAAATGCCGAAATATTGCACTTGCCTTAAAAGGGGAGGTGAGCTACTTTTCACTGTGCCACCGTGCATTATCTGTAATGCAGAAGCTGCAGAATTAAGACGTTTAAGAAGACATGTAACATGTGCATTCCAGTTCAAGTTCTTATCTATAAAAGCATCTAAGAATTTAGAAATATTCTGTTTCATTTATTGAGTTATTTTCATGCATTATTTCTACTGATATGGGCAGGCCCTGTGCATGTATTTTGTTCTAGCTAAACCCAGATCAGACGCAACAGATGGTTATAAAGGACTTGAGCCTTTTTTTATCCATCCCTTTCCAAACAAACTGAAAGCAATCACATTTTTGTCATGCTAGAATAATGATATAAAGTAGAACAGTTACATTCATATCGGTTTACAGAGCCCCAGATTAACATGTAACAAAAACAGATGTAAGCACATCAGGAGGTAGCAGTGGTAGGAGCCACGGGATAGGGAAATGATTGCAGAAGGAGCACAGCACCACCAGGATAGTTCTGAGTGACATTTTGCCCACCACACTTGGAATAACTTTCCAACCCCCCCCCCCCCCTCTCCACAATATCCTGCTCCTTTGGCAACCATTTCCTTGCCCTTGGCTCCTACCCTTGTGACCATCCCCACTGTAAGACCTGCCCTATCCACCCACCTGCCACCACCTATACTAGCCCTGTAACTGGCAAAACATATACTGTCAATGGGAGAGACATCTACGAAACAACACATCACGTACCAGCTGTTACGTAAACACTGTTCAGCTTTCTACCTGAGTATGACTAGCACCAAGTTATCAGTTAGCATGAATAGGCACAGATAGGTGTACACTGGTAATACAAAATAACATGTTGCAGAGTGTGCTCTACAAAATGACAGTCATGACCTTGCTGCTTGTTTCACCACATGTGCCATCTAGATTCTTCCCCAGACACCACTTTCTCAGAACTCTGCAGGCAGGAACTGGTGTTACAACATACCCTTGGTTCTTGCCATGCCTCTGGCCTTAAATTATGTTAATTTCTTCAGTCTCAGCATCTGTTCCCAGTAACTATTCCTTTCTTCACTTTTTTAGTTTTGTATATCTTTTATTTTCTGACCTGTCTGTTTTCCTCCGTCCCCACTTTCCACTCTTATTAACACTTGCACGATGTTTTTTCAGTAATCTCTGTCTTGCTTATTACTCTATCTTCCAACATAACCTCTCAGGTTTTCGAGTCTGATCTAGTGCAGTCGGCAACTGTCAGTCTTTTCTTCTCACCCTGTATTATGTCTCTGGGCAACTTTTCCATAATTATTCCCTTTTCTTAAATCTTGCCAGTCCTTTTCCTTTGTCCCTCTTCCTTCCCATTCAACTATTCTGCCAGAAGGAGCCACTGATTCCGAAAGCTTGCACATTTTGTTAATTTTTGTGTGTTTTCTCCTGCTGCTTCTTGGTGAAAAAATCACTTATGGAGGACATTCACAACTGACCTGTTTAACAGAATGCTATCTTTAGGTGCAAGTACTGCCCCAGACCCACATAACATCCATTACCAACCTACCAAACATAGGAAAAAAATTCTATTCAATATAATGAGAAGGTTATGGGTGTAGGTAGCGCAGGATACAATGGACAATGTGCAGTGGCCATTTTTCATCCAAAGCACTAGGCGAGTACATTTGTTTGTTCAGAATGGGAGGCTGACAAGCGTTTGCCACCTTTCAGCCAGTCATCGATGACAGAATTGGCACGCATGCCCTGCAATCTTGAGATTGCACCATGCAAGTGATAAAGCCTGAGTGAAACATCCACAACATTTCTCATACTTAATAAAAGGTTGGAGATATCGAAATAAGATTTTGGCAGATGATAGCGCACACAGAGGGGAGTATTTTGTCATATGGTCATTATGCAAAACTTCATTATCTACCAAGTTATTCTGCTAACTACAGAATTTTCAAATGAAAGAATATAATTTTTAGGAGCCATCGATAGCTGGCGAAATGAGAAATGCTATGGGTTTTGGAACAATGTAAATGAAGTCATTACACATATATTTTGTGCCAAGGATGTACTTTTCTGTAAGATTTTGAGCTTACTTTTCCTCAGTTCCTCACTTAATATTTACAAAAAATGTGAGTGTAGGCTTCAGTTTAGAACAGCACTTCCCCTCCAGCACTTGGCATTTCCCCTACAGCGTCTGCCCACAGCCCCCACCACAACGACTCTCCCCAAGTATCCCCTGCCATCTGCACAGCTACCGGCCATGGTATTCTGCACGCCTACACACAGGGCTGATGTACCTCAGCTGAATACAGCACGTATTTTTGCAGTAAGGAAACTCAATAAGGCTAAAAAGTGCAGGGAATTGTGCATCCCAGTAACTTTCATTTCCTGTCCTTTTAAGCTAACTGACAGAATGATAAAACAGAAACTTGAATGACGACATAAAACTAATTCCAACGTACATATAATGCAATTTTGTTACTGGAAAGGGAGGGTTGCTTGCTACAGTGTAATCTTCAACAGCTTCCTATAGAATAGTGATACCAAGAGTGGGAGAGAGAAATGACACTTCAGTAACTAGCAGTGCTGAAGAGATTATCATCGCCTGTACTCAGAATTCATAACAATTCTGAAATAAGAGAAAGAAAACTCTAAACTATTTTGCACTTGGGTCAGGTGGCAGCAGATCCTCCATTATTGTTCACTATATACATCAAACACTTCTAGATTCATAGAATCTGCGAGGAAAATTTTACAATTAATGAGATAATAGACTTGCAAGTTCATACGGTTCACCAAGACTTAAGAAGCAGCATATTTTATAACAATGGTTACTTCTACATTTCTCTGAAGGGGAATAACTGAGTAGTGTGTTTATCAACTCCAAACACAGCCCTAGAACAATTAGCTTTTGATCATTAGTTAGTGGCCACAGTATATGGAATACTGTAATTTCTCGCCTGTTGAGTGGTTTTCCCAAGTGGAAGATGCATGGACTATTTCACAATGTTTTAATGATTCTCTATAGCAAGTCCAGTTCATCCCCAGACATTGAATGAGGTTACAGTGCAGGAAAATTGTTTTCGCAGTTCTACAAAATTTTGTAGCTAAGTTTTAAAAAATATTCAATAATTATACAAAAGGTACACTAGCAATTAAAACTATACAATGCATTACGTAAAAGAATAGTCAATTGTTGTGTGTTGCTCAATTTTAACTACAGATAAAGTTGGTTCGGTTCTTATTTCTGAAGTCCAAGATGGCACGTCAGACAATATTGAGTGCATGGTATTTCTTGAGTGTGCAGGTGCAGAGAACAAAGAATACATTTTTGATTTCTGCAGACAGATAAATGTAAAATGAAATGATCTATACTATGGAAACAGATAATTGTTTCAGAACTATTTTGAAGTTAATAAACTTAAGAGATACGTTATTGAATCAAATTAATTTCTGTGTATAGTAGAAATGTTAGTTGCAGACAGGTACAACAAAAAGACTGCTCAACAAGTACTCTTTTGGCCAAAATGCTTCTTCTGACTTAGATAACCACCACACACACACACACACACACACACACACACACAATTGTGTGTGTGTGTGTGTGTGTGTGTGTGTGTGTGTGTGTGTGTGTGTGTGTTGTCTAAGTCAAAAAGCTTTTCGATTGAAAGCTTACTTGTTTAGCAGCCTTTTTGTTGTGCCTGTTTGTGACTCAACATTTCCACTATATGGTGAGTAGTAATCTGCTCTTTTATAATAGTCATTATTCCAGCCTGAATTTTCGACTGTTAAATTATTTTTTTCTGCCTCCTGTAAGTATGTCTTTTAATAGTTTAAGTGCAATCTCAGAATCGAATTTTGCATACATTAAATATGATTTTTCCCAAATTTACATGATTATCCACATATTTACTACTCTATCCCATATTTCCCAACTATTCCACTTCAACCTCCATGTACAACTTTTAAAAACTCTGTTAGGTGGTAAGGTTTTAGAAGAATAAGTTCAATTTGGAGATGCAACTGCAAAAGTAAATGGTATAATACCCAAACTTATGCTAAGAGTGCATAACTAAATGCACACTTAGCAGTACATGAGTGCTTCCTGAAAACAGTACTCTAATTATTTTTATTACCAGTAAATGAGGATGCATTCTATAATTTGAAACACACACACACACACACACATACACACGCACGCACACACACACACACACACACACACACACACACACACACAATTTCAAGATAAATAAATACCCCATTTTTCTCTGTGGATTCTCCTTTTGAATCTGGTGCCCAAAGAAGAGCTGCTTCCTGTGCTTTTCCTTTCAACTTCTCTTCAACAGAGTTTTGTCTTCGTGCTTTCATGTGTGCTTGTCTAAGCAGCTGAAAATATGGTACAATGTAATTAAATTAGTGTAAATATGTTTATCACTGTTGACAGTCATCTCAAAAAGAGTTCGCAAGAGGAAATCAATTTTAAATAGAACAGAAAACGTTTTAATTTCCAAAGTAATGAGAAACACAAGAAAGTAATTTTCACATGAATATTTTTCTCAACATATACAAACATTATCAATCAGTAATAACAACCATATTTTTTCATGTTACTGTAATGCTTATTAAAGCCTACTATTTTTAGCATAATAGCTCTCTTCAAGGCTAAATGTGATTTTTATTTGCATTTTTATCAGTGTCATCAGTCTCCTTATCACAGTACAAAGTTGAAACACAGATACACATTTACACAGTACTATTTTCTTTTATGCCTAAAGTACAGAAATTAAATCTGGCAAATAACTTACATCTAGATGCTGATGAACTTGTGATTTCAGATGCTCAGCCAAAGAATTCTTTGTAAGTATTTCTGTACATCCCACATCATGGAAGGTACACTGAACTTCTTCTCTCTTCTGCAAGAACAATAGATAGAAATAAATTAGGTATCTATCAAAACAGTCATTCACACAAAAGTTGGAGAATATTTCAAATGTTTTAACATAATGTTTAATATACTGTGATGCTCTTACGGTGAAACTTAATATAATGTGTATTGTTGAACTATTCATTACAGGCAACAGCTTCAGGGTGCTGAGCAGGCATCATGGCGACTGGCAATGACTGATGCCCAGTTCTTGGTACTCTGTCCTTAGCTCCAAGCACTGCAGCAGTTCATCCCATTACATTCCTCTACCCTAAGAAAAATCTGGCTGCTATGTTTCCGCTGAAATCTGGATGTAACATAAGCACTGATTCATTTAGAAGTAATTACACTTCATCTCCTTTATAATATTTACATTTCTTTCCTGACATTACTAACAGTTGCCTCATACACTAAGTTTTTGTTCACAACTGATTTGGTTCCTTGTCAGACTGTTTCTCATTGTTGCTGTTTTTATTGTTTTGAACACCTAGGATGAAAGGTGGCAAGGATGATCTCTGAGCAACTTTCTACTTGAACAGGCAAAAAGCAACACCTATTATAGCTAAAATTATTGAAGCAGCTGAGGCTGATGTTCTTGTAGTTATAAGCTGGGGATTTTTACATGCTCTAAAAGGTGTTCCATCAATAAGTGGCTATACAGGGTGTTACAAAAAGGTACGGCCAAACTTTCAGGAAACATTTCTCATACACAAAGAAAGAAAATATGTTATGTGGACATGTGTCCGGAAACGCTTACTTTCTATGTTAGAGCTCATTTTATTACTTCTCTTCAAATCACATTAATCATGGAATGGAAACACACAGCAACAGAACGCACCAGCGTGACTTCAAACACTTTGTTACAGGAAATGTTCAAAATGTCCTCCGTTAGCGCAATACGAGCACTAAGAGTCTCTACATTTGGTACTGGGGTTGCGTAGACAAGAGCTTTCAAATGCCCCCATAAATGAAAGTCAAGAGGGTTGAGGTCAGGAGAGCGTGGAGGCCATGGAATTGGTCCACCTCTACCAATCCATCGGTCACCGAATCTGTTGTTGAGAAGCATACGAACATTTCGACTGAAATGTGCAGGAGCTCCATCGTGCATGAACCACATGTTGTTTCGTACTTGTAAAGGCACATGTTCTAGCAGCACAGGTAGAGTATCCCGTACGAAATCATGATAACGTGCTCCATTGAGCGTAAGTGGAAGAACATGGGGCCCAATCAAGACATCACCAACAATGCCTGCCCAAACGTTCACAGAAAATCTGTGTTGGTGACGTGATTGCACAATTGCGTGCGGATTCTCGTCAGCCCACACATGTTGATTGTGAAAATTTACAATTTGATCACATTGGAATGAAGCCTCATCCGTAAAGAGAACATTTGCACAGAAATGAGGATTGACACATTGTTGGATGAACCATTTGCAGAAGTGTACCTGTGGAGGTCAATCAGCTGCTGATAGTGCCTGCACACACTGTACATGGTACGGAAACAAATGGTTCTCCCGTAGTACTCTCCATACAGTGACGTGGTCAACGCTACCTTGTACAGCAGCAACTTCTCTGACGCTGACATTAGGGTTATTGTCAACTGCACGAAGAATTGCCTCATCCATTGCAGGTGTCCTCGTCATTCTAGGTCTTCCCCAGTCGCGAGTCATAGGCTGGAATGTTCCGTGCTCCCTAAGGCGCCGATCAATCGCTTCGAACATCTTCCTGTCGGGACACCTTCGTTCTGGAAATCTGTCAGGATACAAACGTACCGTGCCACGGCTATTGCCCCGTGCTAATCCATACATCAAATGGGCATCTGCCAACTCCGCATTTGTAAACATTGCACTGACTGCAAAACCACGTTCGTGATGAACACTAACCTGTTGATGCTACGTACTGATGTGCTTGATGCTAGTACTGTAGAGCAATGAGTCGCATGTCAACACAAGCACCGAAGTCAACATTACCTTCCTTCAATTGGACCAACTGGCGGTGAATCGAGGAAGTACAGTACATACTGACGAAACTAAAATGAGCTCTAACATGGAAATTAAGCATTTCCGGACACATGTCCACATAACATCTTTTCTTTATTTGTGTGTGAGAAATGTTTCCTGAAAGTTTGGCCGTACCTTTTTGTAACACCCTGTATAGCGCAGCTAATGTCTGATCTAGGGAGGTGAGCAGAGTTGAATCTAAAGAGTTATTCAAGAAAGCCAGGTTTACAGTGGGTAAGAGTTCAAAGGTTAGGCTGGCTAGGTAAATTTATGTGCAGGTGATAATTTGGGTGATGGTTCCAGTGATGGTGACAGGTAGGTGGAAAGTTGGTCAGTAAAATTTTCAGCAGGTGCTTGGTGTTCTAAACTTTAGTATCCACTGGTTAACTATGGCTTGTAGCATGGTTTCTGCCTGCTGGTTAAGTATGGCTATCAATGATGACACAAAACATGAAAAATCATCAATTACCGTTAGCACAAAACTGCTAGCATCACAGAAAAGAAAAGTATATACTGCTTTTGGGTATCTGGAAAAGCAAGGACTGACTAAGAGGTCAATAAACCTTTTAGTTTTACAATGCTGTTTTGCAATATGGAGACCATTACAACTTAATTTCTTTTTTCAACGATTGTGTGAGGGGTCTTGCAATTTCAGCAAATTTTGGAATAAATTTTCTATAAATATTGGATAGGCCTAGATATGACTGCATTTCCTTTTCTGTAGTGGGTGTTGGGAAGTTTTTCATGGCATCAACAAGTTGCGGATTGGTGCACACACCATTCTGGCTGATAATGTGGCCCAAGTAATGGACTTCTAGTAAAACGAAATGGCATTTCTCCACATTGAGTGTTAACCCTGCTGCAAGTAAATACTCAAAGACTTCACGTAAAAGTAGTATATGCTCCTGGATATCCTTATGTTTTTATGTCATACTTTCTGGCATGTTCCACACCCCTGAGAATCATCTCATTTTTAGGGTCTATGGAACGAAAACTGAATCTAATCCAATCTAATCTTGGGGAACACAATGATATCGTCTTAATAAACCATTCATTTCTTTCATTTTAACGATGGCAATACACCAACTAACAGACTTCGGAAAGTTGGTGGTGCAGTTTTTAGCCCATAAGGCACGTGATGATGTCCAGACGGAGTTGGGGATGGTGTTTTCGGATGATCTTCAGGTGTTACCTCTAACTGATGGTGTCCACTTGGTTGTAAAATAACGTCATTGGCCTAATAAGATCTCATGTCAGGCCTAGGATATGCAACTGTAATTGTTTTACGCTTTAAATAATGGTAGTCTCAATGAAACCTTTATGCTTTACTGCCACCTGATGTTTTCTTAGGGGCAATGATGGCGAGTGTGGACCACGGCTCTTCTACCATCCCATCTTGAAGTTGTTGATCTATAAACTTTTTCATGACAGTTTGCAGATGATGTGGGACTTTGTACAGTTTCTTACAGACATGTGACTCGTTCCTAGTGGGCATATGATGCTGTGTTAGTGACATAGCAGGCAATGGTCCAAGAGGATCAAATAACTCAGCACAATCTTCTAGTAGTCTTGCCTGTTCTACTCATCCTGTCCCTCTAAACGTGATCCTTACATCCTCAATGTGGTTAAATGACATACCGTACCAGCATTGCACACACTGGTGTGAAATTCCTACCCAATTCACCTTCATACAATATTGTTGCAGAATAAACCGAGTAGCATAGTCGCCGTAGTGTAGTGGTTATGATACTAGATTGTTGCATGAGAGGGTCGTGAGTTCAAAACTCACCGGAACTGAAACATTTTAATTTCTATCTTTGGTTCGAGTACATTCTAGAAGTATCCACAAATGGCAAGAATCACTGTATTGGAATGATCTGTAGCTGTATATTTACCGTATGTGTTCTGGCCGGAGGCAGTTCGCTCCATGCTCTTGTATGTGCAGGTACCCTAATAAATCTTTGTTAAGTGAAGTTAGTGTTCCTCATTCAACTACTTATGCCTTCCTCTTCATGACATTATTCTGGTGGAGGTGCTGAGTATTGGAACTTGTGATAATGCACATTATCTACGATATAGTGGCTCCCATCATGCCACGACAGAGCTACCATTTAAGTGGTGAGAAACCTGAGTTTGAGCCATATTCTACAGATCACAATCTATCAGAGACAGATGAAGAAGAGGACCTCACAATGACAGCAACTGTGTGCCACCACATGAGAGATCCTTCCGGGTTCTCTGGTGACGATTGCCAAGATACAAACAAGTGGCTGAAGGTATATGAGCATATGGCCAAATTTAACAAATGAGATGACACCGTGTGTTTGGCTAACATATTTTTCTACTTGGAGGGCACTGCCAAGCAATGGTATGAGAACAACGAGGAGAAGTTCACATGCTGGGAAGTATTCCAGGTGGAACTGCACAAATATTTCAGTGACACAGAACAGAAGTGCAAGGCTGAAGATAAATTAAAAGTGGAGGACGAAGCGTCCAGGAGACACAACAGCATCCTACATTCAAGACGTCTTGGAGCTGTATAAAATAGTGGATCATCGAGTGAAGGAGGAAGATCAGGTAGCACATCTCATGAAGAGTGTTGTTGAGGACATGTATCAAGCCGTACTCCTGAAGGAGGTTTCAACAACAGACGACTTCATAAAGTGATGCCAATATATTGAGAAAATGTATTAAAAAAAAGAATTACAAGCGAGAAGTTTGAACGGCTTCCAAATGTCGTATCGATATCTGTGATGGAGGAAACTGATTTCACAAGTGTTCTTCGTCAGACAGTGAGAGAGGAAATTCAGAAGGCACTTGGATTGCATGGCGAGCAAAAAATCGAGACGCTTCAAGAGGTCATAAGGGAGGAAATAGAACAGACATTGAACCCAATCTCTCTCCTTCATTTCCCTTTAAAACAGTAAAAAAGTCGACAACCAGGCGAAGTTATGTTCCTAGAATTCCGCGTGAGGAACCTGTTTGGGCACCAAGGAAAACTGATGTCCGGAGGACCCAGGATAACCAACCAGTATGTTTCCACTGCGGACAACTGGGACATGTGGTGTGCTATTGTCGAGAAAGGAGCAGATACTTGACGATGCCTACGCCAAAAGACAGCAGACCGATTTTAGCCGACGCCAACTCCGGGACGACAAAGATGAACAAGAAGATGTGGATGCAGGACGACGTAGGTCTCCATCGCTGCAAGATAGCCGCTGGAGGGGACACTCCCCAACATGCCAATCAAGGTCCCCATTGCCGTTTAGAAGCTCCAGCTGATCACCTAGCCGCCGCAAACTGGAAAACTAAAGGGTGCGACCTTCCTTGGAGGTGAGGTCACCGAAGAGAAAAATCCTCCGCCATCGATCACTACAAAAATGATACGAAACTACATCAATATCCTCATGGATGGCTGACCAGCCCAAGCTCTTGTGGACTCTGGAGCATCATATTCAGTCATTTCGGAGAAGTATCATCACCAGTTTCATCGACAACAAAACATCTCTGTTGAAGGTGGCTAATGGGAAATATGTAAAAACTACAGGAAGAGGTGTCATTCATGTGGGTATAAGTGGCCATACACAGACCCAAGAATTCATCATCTTACAAGAGTGTAGTCATGACATCATTCTCAGATGGGACTTTTTGAAAGCTTCTCAAGCGATTATAGATTGCGGTCGCTCGAAATTATTCTAGATGAGATGAGATACAGTGGACAAGAAGATGCACATCCGAGTATGTGGAGACTATGTGTGGTGGATGAAGTGATTATTCCTGCAGTCACCAATAGAAAGGTAGCTGTCATGTGTCATGAAGAGAAGCATACCACTGAAGAATAACTTGGTCATCTCAGCCTCTGTCGTCTCGTTTAAGAACGGATTCGGTGAACTGTGGATGTTTAACTGTCGCCGAGAACCGCAGATCCTTCCAAGACGCATGTGCGTGGCAAACGCTGAGCCATTAATTGCAGAACAGCTGAGCATCACAGAAACGTCCCATGCCAAGTCTGTGGGCGAAATTAGCACTACCACAACGAGACAAGATCTTCTAGCTCGACTATCACCAGATCTCACTAAGCAATAACAGAAGAAGCTATTTGCCATTCTTCAAGAGTTCTCTGAACGCTTCAATTCGCAGGTGAAGAGCGAATTAGACAAACTGATGGTGAAGCACCGGATTAGCACTGGAGACCAGCAACCAATAAGCCAGAGAGCATACCATGTGTCAGCAACGGAATGTCGAATAATTCACGACATGGTAGAGAAAATGATGAAGAATGACGTCATTCAGCCTTCACAGAGCCCGTGGTCGTCACCAGTGGTTCTCGTCAGGAAGAAGGATGGCAGTTGGTGCTTTTGTGTTGATTACAGTAAGCTTAATAAGATAACTAAAAAGGATGTTTACCTTCTTCCACGAATTGATGATACACTAGATCGTCTGAAGGGGGCTAAGTTTTTCTCAACCAAGGACATGTACTCTGGTTACTGGCAAATCGAAGTAGATGAGGCTGATTGTGAGAAAACTGCATTCGTCACCCCTGAGGGCCTGTATGAGTTTAAGGTACTGTATTTACTCGAATCTAAGCCGCACTTTCATTCCATTTTTTTTAATCCAAAAAACCGCCTGCGGCTTAGAATCGAGTGCAAAGCAAGCGGAAGTTCTGAAAAATGTTGGTAGGTGCCACCACAACTAACTTCTGCCGTCGAATATATGTAGCGCGACACAGGCATGCTTTGTAGGCACAAAGATAAATACTGGCGCCAAAACCTCTGCTTCAGAAAATAAATTTAAAAAAGTGGAAGACGAGCTTTTTTCTCCACCCCAAGTTTCGACCACTGCATTTTCATACATTATCCAACGAAGTAAATACAAATTCCGTATTGTTCATCTTCGAATGTAGCAGAATTTCAATGTACTACGAAAATCCGTCTGGCACGACTGTTTGGGATGTTTGTCAATATGGCCAACTCTACGTTCTGAATTTTTTCCTACCCCTGAGAAGAGATGGTTGCTAATAGGAACCTGATGAAATGTGAATCACATGCAGTATTCTCTTCACCATAAGAATAATACGAATATAAACATTTTGCCATGTATTCTTTCGTGTTTGCTGCTATCTCATTTAAATCCTGTCTGTCTAATAAACTACGAAACTAGAGTGAGGCAACAGCAAACGCGGAAGAATATACGTATCGTGTCATGTTTATGTTCGTATTATTCTTATGCCTGATAGTGATGCAGTCAGAAATGAAGCACAGCAACTGACTAGATTTTTAAATCTAAGATGACTCTGATTTCTGCGCTGAATTTGATGTACTAAAGAAGTGGCCGCAAAGATTTTCAAACAAAGAAACATTTTCGCCTAACTCTCGTTCAGAACATGTTCTATCATACGCAGTTTATTATTTGGTTCTTGTTGATCATTATCAAAGAAAGCAGCAGTGTAAGTAACAACAAATACAAGTCTCTTGCCATTGTTTCGCTAATGAGACAATTCCTCTCTCTTTTTATTTATTGTAAGCGGTGTTAGCGCGCACAAAAGCAAGCCATGCCGCGAGCGGCGACAGACCGTAAACACGCACTATCAGAATGCGACGAACAGTACAGTAATGCATTTTCAGCTTAATAGTGACGTAAGCACTTATAACAAGGATAACAGCAGTTATCGGATCAAAGAAAAATAAGCAATCAATTCAAACTAGACGTAGCACGTGAAAAAGGAAGGGTACCCGTATAAATACGGACGGAGCACCTGACGCATAGCAATGGCTACCTGGTAAAGCTTAACTGCTAAGCTTACGACTCGAACCAAACTACTGTAGCTGTATGGTCATTCATTCGACCTACATTGTGCCTCATATTGCAATGGACCAACTTTGTTTCGATTTGGAGATGCGGCCTAAAACTTTTCTCTCCCCTTTAATTTCGAGTCTCAAATTTCAGGTGCGGCTTAGATTCGGGAATTTTTTTTTCCCCCTTTATTCGAGTCATTTTTCAGGTGCGGCTTAGATTCGAGTGCGGCTTAGATTCGAGTAAATACGGTAATGCCGTTTGGTTTGTGTAATGCACCAGCAACTTTTAAACGAATAATGGATAATCTTCTAAGGCACCTGAAGTGGATGA
Source organism: Schistocerca nitens (assembly GCF_023898315.1). Lineage (NCBI taxonomy): Eukaryota > Metazoa > Arthropoda > Insecta > Orthoptera > Acrididae > Schistocerca > Schistocerca nitens. The sequence goes on from NC_064617.1 coordinate 693,833,356, forward strand.
TGTGTCTTTGTTATTTATATGACATTATAGTGTTCTCAGAGACATTTGATGAACACATAAAAAGACTGAGGGCCATTCTTAAGTGTCTCCAACAAGCCGGACTGAAACAATCCAAGAATGTGTCTCTCTGGAGCAAAAGAAATCAAAATACTTGGGCACCTTGTGTCAAATGTAGGTGTGCAGCCAGACCCAGAAAAGGTGAGAGCTATAACGGAATTTCCTATTCCTAAAAGTATTAGAGATGTGAGAAGCTTCCTCAGATTGTGTTCTTATTACCATTGTTTTATCAGTGACTTTTGTATCAAAGCCAGGCCACTCCAAGAGTTGTTAAAAGCCAATGCTAAATTTATCTGGGGTGGTGCTCAACAAGATTCCTTTGATGCGCTGTGAAAAGCTCTGATGACTGACCCTGTACTTGGTCTGTATGATGAGAGAGAGCACCTACAGAACTACATACAGATGCCAGTGTGTATGGGATCGGTGCTGTTCTGCTGCAGATTTCAGATGGAAAAGAGAAGGTTATAGCCTATGCTTCTAGGACACTTACAAAAGCCGAGAGAAACTACTCAACTACAGAAAGAGAATGTCTTGCTGTGAGTTGGGCCATGTGCAAATTTTGACAGTATCTCTATGGAAGGCCATTCACAGTTGTTACAGACCATCATTCACTTTGTTAGTTGACAGGTCTTAAGGATCCAACAGGACGACTTGCCAGGTGGGCACTACATCCTCACTGCACTCCACGATCTCTCTGCTGAGCAGGAGAATGACGCCAAGATATCTCAAATTATGCTTGCCTTAAATCGGTCAGAGGATGTGAAAGGACAATTTAAAGTAGTTAATGGATTACTGTGCAAGAAAAACTTTGATCTGTTTGGTCAGAGGCAGCAACCAGTGATTCCTAAACACATGCGCTTAGATGTTCTACAGAAATTCCATGACACACCTGAGGCCGGACATTTAGGATTTATTAAGACATATGACAGGATCTGCAAGAGATTTTTCTGGCCAGGTTTATTTAGGATTGTCCGTCACACTGTCGAGAGTGCCAGAGGAGAAAAGCAGTTCCTCAGAAACCACCTGGCTGACTCACAAATTCCACCAGCTGAAATGCCTTTCCAGCGTGTTGGGATTGACCTCCTCGCACAATTTCCAATGTCTGCAAGTGGCAATAGATGAATTATTGTTTGCACTGATTATCTGACGCGCTATGCCATTATAAAAGCAGTGAAAACAGCCGAAGCATCCGAGGTAGCCAAATTCATAGTGGAAGACATTGTATTAAAACACAGTGCCCCAAGGTTGTTAATTATGGATTGGAGGGAAAGTTTTTCAATCAAATCTTGTGACAGAGATAAACCGTCGGTGCAACATTACTCATCACATGACGACTGCCTACCATCCACAAACTAATGGGCTTACTGAATGCCTTAATAAGACCTTGACTGACATGCTATCAATGTTCATCTATGTTGAACAGAGTAACTGGGATGAGGTGCTACCTTTCGTGACATTTGCCTACAACACCACCAAACAAGACACCACAGAATTTATGCCATTTTTCCTGGTGCATGTTCATGAGGCGATGACGACGATGGACACTGCATTTCCGTTGCATCCTGATGACATGGACAACGACTACATCGGCCAGGTGTTAACCAGATCTGAGGAAGCTCGGCAGTTAGCTCGACTCCACACACTACAGGCTCTAGAAAACGATCACCGAAGGTATGACATGAGCCATTGCCCTGTTGTCTACCAGCCTGGTGACCTCATCTGGATCTTCACTCCTGTTCGGAAGGTTGGTCTCTCTGAGAAGATCCTTAGGTGCTACTTTGGACCTTATAAGGTTGTAAGACAGTTGTCTGAAGTTACTTACGAAGTTGAAGATTTAAAACCCGACACATGACGACGAAAGATCAGAGATACGGTCCACATCCTTCGAATGAAGCCCTATAAGGATCCCGCAACACAGGGTAAATTTGAAGCTCCAGCAACAGGCAACATGCGGAAAGGTAACGAAGAATGTAGCGGCAAAGGAAGTTCTAAGAAGATCACTGCCACAGCAAACATCAGTCATCGGGAGTCGGAGTATGCAGAACTGATGATTTGTTCCCGGACTAGGAGGACTTAACACCAAGACGCTGTTCTCTTAAGGAGGGAGTAATGTCAGAGAAAAATCTGAGTAGCACAGTCGCTGTAGTGTAGTGGTTATGATACTAGATTGTTGCATGGAGGGTCATGAGTTCAAAACTCGCCTGAATTGAAACATTTTAATTTCTATCTTCGGTTCGAGTACATTCTAGAAGTATCCACAAATGGCAAGACTCATTGTAGCAGAATGTTCTGTAGCTGTATATATATCGTATGAGTTCTGGCCAGAGGCAGTTCGCTCCGCACTCTTGTATGTGCAAGTGCTGAATAAACCTAAGTTAGTGTTCGTCATTCCTACTTTCACCTTCCACTATGTGACATTATTTATAAGCTGCCTATCAGAGTACCATGCGACAGCTTTACCATTTCGGAACTGAAATTATGAATGTTGACAGGCACAACTGTGCTTCCACCAATTTTCCATATGTAGGACAAACTAAGCTGTGTCAAACATTGTGCCTTATCTAAATCTTCATTTTCAGGCAAAGGCACAATTACACACAAAAAGTTAACCAGCAGATCTGATTCTACATCAACCCAGATTAATTTCCTAGTATTTTGGTACAGTATCCTGTAAGCTGACGTTAAGAGACCTTATATCCACACCCCCCCCCACCCCCCCCCCCCCAGGCTGGGGGTGATCTTTGTGGCAATAATGGTTCCACCCCCCCTACCCCTCCTCCGACTTCTATCATTACAGAACTGAGTGAGCCAACATGAGCCCCACCTGTACTGCTTGACTTCCAGTGTGGTGGGTTTAATTCTACTTTATAAAGTATTTGCCACAGATACTTAAAATCCTGTATCAAATAACAATCTGTGAAACTTTCTTGTCACATAACAGGTCAGAAAAAAAAAAGACTGTCACTGATTCCGCGCGCATGTTACCTGTGCTTACCTTCACAGTGGACACAGTGCCCCCTTCCCCATTTGCCTGAAGATGACGAGGTCCATCCTGTGACCACTTTCCCTGTCTCAGCAAACTTTTGTTTGTTCAATTCCATTCATCTTCAATCTCCAGAGCGGTGGATGGACACTGCTAGATTGTTTTAAATTTTAATTTTAACTACTTTTAAGATTGCTGACTATGTTTTCAGAAATTTCAAAAATCTTACTCTGGCTAAATCTGTGGAGTGTCTGCAATTGCGGATCATGTGCAAATGTTCTGGAATAGATGCAACAACCAAAGCAGCTGTTGTCACACAGAAGTTGGTCAAACCCGAGTGGCTAGCCCCTGGGGAATGACATGTGGAATGGTGACATGGAAGTGTCTTGCTGCTGCCGAGGGTGGTGAGCAGGCAGGTCGATGACGCCTGGTTCTTGGTGCTCTGTCCTTCGCCTCAAGTGATTCTACAGTTCTTCCCTTTACTTTAGCATGAAGCTCCATTTTGCTCAAATGAGGGCACTAGCTGCACAAAACATCAAAAGAGTTGAGGAATCACCCCAATTAACCACTACTAGACAACTCACAGCCTGACAGGAGCTGGCTCCATGGTGCACAAACTAACTTGATGGGATCTTAGCTGTGTTCAATAGGATTGAGATCAAAAGGGCTACACGAACACCTCATATTTGTTGAGTGTTCCTGAAACCAATCCGGTGCAGTTCAGGAGCAATGGTGTGATGCATTGTTTCAATGAAGATTTGTGTCAACTTCCGGGTGCCATAGGTTCAACACAATGAGACAACACAATGAGACAACAGGTTTCTGTATTGTGCCTCAGTAAAAAGCTATGACTAACATATCAGAAAGCCCATTTCTTCTCGCGTAAAAAATGCTCACACAAGAATGCCTCCAGTTGGATAGTTGAAAGCATACTTATATCCTGCCGTGATGTGTACCAAAATGTGCTGTAACTTATCATTCCATGTCATCTTTTTAGGTGTCATGGCTGGGCTCATAGTTATAAACATTACTTAAACAAAACTGTATACACTGAGATACCTGAGGGTAAACAGAGACAACTTTGTAGATACCTGTAAAAAACACTGAGGTACATAAAAAGTGTAAATGTGTGATTAAACAACTTAAAAATGTAGCACTGCATGATAAGCTTTTGCTATATTATAGACAGTGCTACACGGCTTATCATCGAGGTCATATGTGTCAAATGTAACAATAAAAGGTTCGTACGAGCCTGATCTAAAAAGATATATTATGTAAATGCACAGGATAAAGCAGGAAATTAGTAAATAAGTGATAGCATGCTTTGAGGTCTATCAAACTAAAAATCCTATGTACCACAAAACACACAAAGCATTAAAAAATAACATACTACTACTAAACACATTAAAATGAAATTTCCTGTTCTCTCTGACATCTAGATGACATTACATTGCTTCCACATGTGGATGACATGAAAGTAGTGTACACTGGTAGAGAATGACATGCAGCATTTTGGTGACTGTGCTGCCTCACTGATAAGTTTGATAGATGTATGCCAAAATATATTAATTTAAAAAAAAACTGGGTTATAGCAAAAAATTTATGTGAATTCTGATATTATATAGTATGTACACCTACCCCTTCTCTGTGTTTTTTTACTGATATGTAGAGGTAATTACGTAACAAAATGGCAATGAAAATTGTGTTTACATGGAAGCAAGAAGACAAAGTTTTTCAGCTAACCTCTTCATTCATGAAAAATATCTTCCCTTGGTAGTTTTCCTTCTAACAGACTGCCAACTAGTTAGCAGATGCAGTATCCAGATGAAATCACACATTTTTGAAGTTTAATCATGACTGCTTCTGCTTCAGATCACTGTACAAAGGGTTCAACAACATTGCTTAAAGGACCCACTAAGTTTTCACTTTTTCAAACAGCCTATCGTGAAAATAGTCCATGAGTGCCAAAAAACTATAATTTTTTCCATCAACAAAACAGGTTTTGCTGTTTCTTTTCTTTTCTTTTCTTTTTTTTTTTTTTTGGTGCATTTGCAGCTTTACTAATCAAGTGTTGTACTTACAGTTAGTGATGATGGATCTATGTTTTATTTTAAGTATCATGACAACACCAAAAAGCCTTCTGATAATGGTCCACAATTTTCAACTGTTCTTCCTTAACTGCTTTTGACCTGTGAGGGCTTAGGTGACACTGATGCTTCCTGGGCACTCAAATGGGTCTGAATGATGACGAACTTAGGGGCAGACCATGTCTCTGTGGAAAACTGGGATTGCAGTAGAAGTGAAGGCCCTAGTAGCTGAAGACTGGTCTATTACACAGGGGGTGACAGTGGGAAAATTGAAAATCAGTCATGGATCAGCTTTTAACATTTTGAACACAGCACAGGTTACCACTTGCTGGATTTTGTATCAGATCACATCCAATAAAAAAGCCTGCCAAAATGAGAGTGCAGAAAAAATTTGTAGATTCAGAAACTCTGAAAAAGGTAAAGCCCCAATCATCATTGAGAAAGGTGAGGTTAAATGTTTCTTTGGGACTACCATGTTGTGGTGCTAACAGATTATGTTCGTAAGCAGCAAACCATCAAAGATGCATGCTTCTGAAATCTCCTGATGTGGTTACAAGAGACTGTCAAGATGAAGAGTCATTTTGCCTTCCCCAACTCCCCCCCCCCCCCCCCCCCCCCTCCTATCTTCCTAACTTGGCATTGAGAGACTCATTTAATTTTTCTAGGATGAAGACATTATTGCATGGCAGGCATTTCCAAAACGACAACGAGTTAGTTTTCGAGATGACACTTTTCCTGAACAGCTAAAATGCAGATTTCTGCAACCAAGGTGTTCATCTAGTCATTCATCATTCTGAAAATGTTTTGCATTGAAGGGTTAGTATGTAGAAGAGGGTTACCACTGACTGCAAGTTTCATTATTGCAGTTGTCCATAGCTTGGGGTCTAGTAGTTAGCATTGCTGCCTCTATATCATGGGGACCCAGGTTTGATTCTGCTCGGGGACTGGGTGTCATGTTTTCATCATCAATATCATCATCATCAACATGCAAGTTGCTCAAGTGGGATCAAATAAAAAGACTTGTCTCTCAGTCAGTAATGCCATACGATCATTTCACTGTTTTATCATTGCAGCTTGATCTTTTCCTAGTTGACACTTAAAACCTTATCACTATCCATAATAAGGGGACTATTCACCTGCAATAGAATAGCCTGCCAAGTTTGTCAGTAAAGTAAATTGTGATTTATTCATCTTATCACATACAATATTCAAATAATTTAATTTGTTGTTTAGGAAAATTTCCAAATTTATAATGAAAACATTCTTAAGTGAAATATAAAAACTTTACATGGCATGAGCTTCGATGATGTGAGCTTTTTCAAGTAACAGTTTTCGACCATCTAACTTTTTAAAACGGAACCCCATACTTTTTAATACCACTTTAAGTGACGTTTTCCCCCTGAGAAAAGTTCACTTTCTTTTAAAAAAATTAGCAACTTCGCTATAGTGGGGTATTCTTTCCTTCTATAATATGCTTATGCAAGCCGACAAATTGCATCAGTTTAGAAAGAATCAATATCTGTAACTGGACGAAGCTGCCTTTTTTTCTTTCCAGAACTACATAAAAACACACTGTTTTTCCCACAGGGGCTGTTTTCCACACTGCTTACCTCAGTATCTATAAAGTGTTGAAGTAGCACCCCTTTCCTTATAACCGTTCTCTGACTGAGTCCAAGAGTTTTTGAGGTACGCTCTAAAAATGTATCGGCAGAAATCAACGCATGACCATGAACAGAAACAAATTCTTTTTATTCCTCATAAAACTCATGTGTCCTCCGTAGCAATTTCAAAGCCTGACCATTTAATGAAACTCCACGGATTGTCGCTTGGTGAATGACGTTGTTTTGGTGACATGTTTTAATAAACAGAAACTGTAGCTGTGGTGGTAACACAATGTAACGCAACACAACACAACACAAAAGCAGGCAGTCGGACACAAACATACAATTTTTACACGGGAGCCGCCAATGTCGTAGCATCAATGCCAGAACCGGTTTTTGTAGCAGTGCTATTATTGTTTCAGTAGACGCAGTGCCTCGTGTTCCTCACTTGTTTGTCAAAAAACAAAGATGATGTGACTCACCAAACGAAATCGCTGGCACGTCGATAGACACACAAACAAACACAAATGTGTGTATATTTGTGTTTGTTTGTGTGTCTATCGATGTGCCAGCGATTTCGTTTGATAAGTCACATCATCTTTGTTTTTAGATATATTTTTCCCACGTGGAATGTTTCCCTCTATTATATTCACTTGTTTGTCAGTTATACTGCCAACTTTACAGTGCTTGGGGAGTGACCTTGAAGTGAAATGTTTCAGCAGCCTGGGGATAAGGAGGCATCTACCTTTTTCATCACCCCATGGACAGCAATGACGCCCTGATCAGAGAAGTATGTTTGCATTTCGGCCTTGGTCAGATCGTCGAGCAGCCTATTGTAAATAACACCAGGGGAAGAATTCGGAGTTCTGTGGACCTCAACACGAACAGGATAGCCATGAAGAAGCGAAGCTGCAAGCAGTTTTTGTGCTTGAGAATCAGAAGTAGTCTCTAAAAGCAAAGTGTCATTCCGTAAACGAGAGCAGGATTTCACAGGGCTGGCAATTGCTGTCTTCAGTAAGTGAAACCACCAGGAACTATGGTGCAGGTGGGTGGGTCTTTGAATTGTTAGCCTCATTCCGTATACATTTTGTAGACAATGATTGTGTAGATGATTGGTTCACTGTGAGAACATCCCTCACAACTGCGGGCGTCTCTGATAGTGCGCTGCTTCCAACTGGGGGTTTCCTTCACAAGGGGGTGCATCCGCCTTAAGTAACTGATCACATCTGAGGTCACACCTCCTGAAACCTGACAGAGGGGTCAATCGGCATTTTGGAAAAGTAGCAGCACAGGCAATCACCCCACCCTGGGTCTGGCCTGTACCAGGTGGTACGTGTGAACCCTATCTCTTGACCTGGGGCTGGGAATTACATGTTACACAGTCACCTGTTATGCGTCATATGTGTTGGGCGGCCTTCACGATCGCACAGGGAGGAAGAAGAAAAAGGAGGAGTCTCAAGCACCTAAGTGGAGGAAGGATAGGAGAAAGTGAATGAAGAAAGGAAAGGGGAACAAAAAACAGTGGTGAGACTGTTCTTTTGTCCGTTACGGACAGTGCGGACCATTTCCAAAAACACATTAGACGTGTTCCCCAAGGGAAGAGAAAAAGAATAGCGAATAGCAAGAGGATAGATATGCAGTACAGAAGGGAAAAGATGCTGCAAAGTCTGGGGCCCCCCTTGAGCAGAAATCTTAAGTACTAACATCAGCGTCTTTTTTAATGAACTGTTTTTAGATGGAGAAAGGAAGGCAGATGGTATATGTGTTTCTTTAAGACCACTGTTGTTATTATATTTCAATAAATTGAAACACATTTGTGACAAAAATATGCATTTCCCTGAAGTCGCAAGACAGATTTAAAATACATTCACTGATTTCAGAAATAACCTCGGAAAAAAGTAGGCCTCTTGAAAGAAGTGTATAAGGCAGGGAAGAATTGTGTAAACCAACACTATAGGTGACCACCAATAAAATGTTGGTTCTACTATGTTCGTTATTGTCGGTTATTAGTCACTGTGTTATGTCTATTATTTTACAGGTATTGTGTGATTTTTCTTTCAAGAAATATATGAGTGCATAGTGTACAAACTGCCAGCGACTGACACAGTTTTGTTCTTCTTATCGTCTATACTTACTAATATAGAAATTATTTTCTAAGGGCCAAAATGTACTAGAAAAAATAAAGTGTCTGTAAAATGCTGCACTGTACAATGTACAGTCGCAATTTCTGAAATCCATCGCCCATGGTCTCTGGCCAGCTGAGGGGCATCGCAGTCCTGGGTCCTTGGATAAACCACGAAAATCTGATGCATCACACCACACACACACACACACACACACACACACACACACACACACACACACACCTGGACTCCAGGCAGATTGGTGAGATTAGATCCGATGGGCAGGGAATGCACATTAGTGGGAAATGATGGGCTTAAGATTGGCAGGTCTGATCTGTTAGAGACACCTACAGAAATGGCCTGTGGTTTTGGCCCGTTGTGGAAGTCCCTTCGTGTGGCCAGCTATTCACATGTCACAGACACCATGTTTAAATGAGGCCACATTAATCAATCCATGCAACAGATAACTTACGCAAATACTCTGAGAATCAATACTAATGAGGATAGGTAGCAACTCCCCATAAAGATGATCGCTGAGTCACAGACAGGCACGTAGAAAAGACAATCACACTCTCACAAATAAATTGTCAGCCATAGACTTTGTAAGAAAACAAGGTCATACACACATTCACATAGTCAAGTCAGACACAGCTCACGCACACATGACCACCATCTCTGGATGCTGCGTCAACAATCTCTGAGAATCAGATCCTAACAAACCACTCCTCCCGTCTCCCTGCCTCTCGTCAGTACGTGCTAGGTTAGTGACAAAAAGTGGTGGCAGCACTGACTGCAAGCTGTGGGGAGTGGTAGGGGGAGGAGAAGCAGTAAGAGTGCAGGAGTAGCGAAGTGGCGCACATACTCAGCTATGCCCAGCCAGTGACGACGCATGACATTTCAGTAAACAAACCATTTCATCTACTGAGACAAAAACAAGATTTTTCCAGTTTTTGTTTTTCAAATTTCCCTGATACTTCCCTGACATGTTTGAAATTTCCTGATATTCCTTGTTTTCCAGAACTTGTGGCAACCCTGGTCACTTATTGTAAGAATGTTTACATTTGTTTTATTGCAATCTTGTCAAATTCCAATACATTTGGGAAATTTCATTAATCCTCAGTAGACAAACATTTTGTTACACTGTACACGTGTATGTACATCTTATTTTATACTCTGTGACAATTCACTGTTATATAACTTACAAGAACTACATCTTGAGCATGGGTCTATCTCATAAATTACTGGAGGTAGCTTTATTAGATTGTAGCTAGTTTTGTGTGTCAAATGTGCCACTATCTGAGTTTCACATGATTGAAGTTTGTTAAGATGACTTCAATTGAACTTCACCATTTAATTCAAACTGACACCTGTTCTGCCAATTTAACACTCTAAGCGCCAAGCCCGTAAAATTTACGGGCCTGGGATCGCGCGAAAATCACCAAGCCCGTAAAATTTACGGGCCGCTACATTTAATTTCATTCAAAACACTGCAACGTTATTTCTACGGGTTTGGCCAGCGCTATACGTTTTTCAGATGTTTATTAACAAAATGCGTCCATAGATGTCACGGCAGCGCTGTAATTCATGTTAAAACTTATCTTTGCGTTCTCAGTCTGTATATCATTCAGTTGTTTGTCATCATGTTTCGGCGCGGTTTATCAGACGCAGAAATTGCGGATTTGATCAATCATAGCGACACTCTGGATAATGTAGAGAGTGATTCAGACGATTCTGAATGCAATGGTGTGTTTGAAGGTACGTATTTCCGAATTTTCCACGTAATTGTGCAGTACGCACATATCTGTTGAACATGTGTAAACGATGTATGTAGTTACACATAATGTGATATTCTTTTTAGAAGACGAGATTGATGACAGTTTGTCTTCAGATGAAGACGAGAATGATGTTGAAGGTGTTGCTTCAAATCCAGCAGCTGTGCCGTATCCGAAAGACAGTGAGTGGACTGCAGTTGACACCTACCGACCTCTGCCTGTCAACACGACACCCAGGCAGATACTAGTGGATATTGATGAGTCGAGTTCTGTACTGGATTGCAGTAAAGTGTTCCTTACTGACAGTGACGTAAATGAACTCAAGAGACAGACAAATTTGTATGCATCACAGACAATACAGAAGAAAAGAAGAGGAAATAATCTGAAGCCCCATTCAGTTTTGAGTTCGTGGAAGCCAGTGACTATAAGTGAGATGAGGCGTTTCTTGGGTATTATTTTCCACATGTGTGTTTCGAAAAAGCCAAAAATTGCGGACCATTGGAGCACTAATCCTGTTCTTAGTTGTAACTTTTGTCCCCATGTCATGAGCCGTTTGCGTTTCACTCAGATACTGTCATGCTTGCATCTTGTTGACAATTCAAATCAGAAAAAACCAGGCGAAGATGGATTTCATCCACTTTACAAAGTTTTGCCATATTATAATAATTTGAAGGAGCGATGTATCCAGGCATATCGTCCCTCAGAAAAAGTGACAATTGATGAAGGAATTTGCCCATTTCGAGGTCGTGTGAGTTTCCGTGTTTACATGCAAAATAAGCCTCATAAGTATGGACTGAAAGTATATGCTGTTGCTGAAGCCAGTAGTGGCTATGTTGTAAATTTTGAAGTTTATGCTGGTAAGCATATTGTTGACAATTCTTCGTCTGCGGTTATTTTGCGATTGTTGTCTGACAGCAGCTTGCTGAACAAAGGCCACACTGTGTATTTAGATCGATTTTATTCCAGTCCAGAGCTATTTCAGCAACTGGCAGAGAAAGGCACTGGAGCTGTTGGTACTGTGAACAAATCCAGGAAAGGATTGCCTAAAGATTTAGTATCTGCTAAGCTGAAAAAGGGCGAAATGTCTTTTCGGCGTAAAGATAATGTATTGGCAATGAAGTGGAAAGATAAGAGAGATGTGTATACATTGTCTACAAGGCATCAAGCAACATTTGGTACGCATACTAAGAGAAATGGGTCTGTAGTATTGAAACCACTTCAGGTACTTGATTACAACCTCAATAAAATTGGAGTGGATATTGGAGACCAACGCCTGCAGTACAATCCGTTCCAGCACAGAACTGTGAAATGGTGGCGAAAATTATATTTCCATTTGCTGCTTATGGGAGTATCAAATGCATTTTGGCTGTACAATGCAGTGCACAGGAAGAATATTACAATAACAGACTTTATAACAGTGCTTGCAGTTCAGCTTGTTGAAGACGACACACTTGAATTCATTCCAAGAAATGAAGGAACTGTAGGTCGGCTAACAAAGAGACATTTTTTGCAGCACATACCTGCAACTACTAAGAAGTATGCTGCTCGTGTGTGTCACGTGTGCAGTTCCAGGAGCAAGAAACAGAGTGGCAAGGCTTCTCGCAAAGAGACACGATACGAATGTGAACAGTGTGGCGTTGCACTCTGCCTGGAACCTTGCTTTAAAATTTTCCACACTAAAAAACAATATGATTCTGTGTGAAATTTATATGTAATACTGTATACTATCAGAAACATGTAATGTAGTGCCACAATTTTGGTTAAAAATAAATCACAATTGTATTCCCTTATTCGTATGACTTTTTCTAAATTCTTAAAACATCTAAGTGATTTCTATAACTGTACCTTAAAGCTGTGCATTGTAAAGTAGTTTCTTTCACTCAGAATTAAAGTAGAAATGTGCAGCTTCAAGATGGTACCAAATTTGCCACAATCCAAACAGTAGATTTGATGCAGTAATTTTTTTAATATTGGTAAAATTGCCCGGTTTCTAGGGACGGGTGCATAAAATAGGCCTGGTACAGAGAGTGTTAAACTTCTGGGAAATATTCAGTGACACATTCATCAGAAATCTGGCAATTAGTATATTTAAATTTCAAACAAGGGAAATGTCAAGTTTCTGTTAAAATTAAAACATAGTGTTTTGTGTTACTGCTCATACCTCATAACTACAAGACGAAGAATGGAGATCAAGTTCCTGAATCTCACGACGGGTGAAGTTGTCAGGAAACAGATCTGTCTCCTGATTGATAGGAAGGCTATCAATAGGACAACTCTGGTCTTTTTGCCTGGGAAACAAAGTAAATGATTAGATGTGTATGAATAAAGGTTCTAAATAAATTGTTACAATTGCTTTCTCATACACAAATCTTGTACAATTATTATTAAAAATTATGAAATTCTCCAGATCACAAAACTGTATGTTTAGTTGTGGATATAAATACTTCTGTTCTGGTGTTCTTATAATCAGTGAACTGCAAAATATAGAACTAAATGAATCTGACTATGCTTCAGGGTTATGTCTTTAATAGCTACAAATACTTACAGAGATGTAGTCGGAAGAATAGCAAGGATAAACTCCCCTAAGCACATATAAGAGGTAGGTATTAACTGTCAGAAGTATAGGTGAGATACCACTGCAATGCATGGTGCGAAGACATAATAGGTGATAGCTTGTACACAGCAGGTAAGAATTACCTGACTTCCTGAGACAAAAGAAATCAACTTTTTGTAAGGTAGATAGTGTTGTAGCTTGAATCTGACAGGAACTCGGAAAGATTTAACCCCAAATTAGGAAACAGGAATCAAAATCAATGAAATCATTTGAAAGACAATACCAGTAACCAGAATATTATTCAGTTGAATGTTTATATAAAAAAAATTCCATTCCATTGTGGTAGGGTGCTACAGCACCCAGTTTTGAATTGCTCCAGAGTAAAAACAGTCATGGTTGCAAAGTTATTTAATATCGATGACTCATTTCTCCCTTTGGGGCATCTTCAGATGGTCTATAAAAACAATAAACCTTGAGCGTGCCAGCTGACTCCACCACAGTGGCAAAAAATCAGGCCACACATACAAAATAAATGTGGTATGAGTCACACATCTACATGACTACTCTGCAATTCACATTTAAGTGCTTGGCAGAGGGTTCGTCGAACCACAATCATACTATCTCTCTACCATTCCACTCCCGAACAGCGCGCGGGAAAAATGAACACCTAAACCTTTCTGTCCAAGCTCTGATTTCTCTTATTTTATTTTGATGATCATTCCTACCTATGTAGGTTGGGCTCAACAAAATATTTTCGCATTCGGAAGAGAAAGTTGGTGACTGAAATTTCGTAAATAGATTTCGCCGCGACGAAAAACGTCTTTGCTGTTATGACTTCCATCCCAATTCGCGTATCATATCTGCCACACTCTCTCCCCTACTATGTGATAATACAAAACGAGCTGCCCTTTTTTGCACCCTTTCGATGTCCTCCGTCAATCCCACCTGGTAAGGATCCCACACCACGCAGCAATATTCTAACAGGGGACGAACGAGTGTAATGTAAGCTGTCTCTTTAGTGGACTTGTTGCATCTTCTAAGTGTCCTGCCAATGAAACGCAACCTTTGGCTCGCCATCCCCACAATATTATCTACGTGGTTTTTCCAACTGAAGTTGTTCGTAATTTTAACACCCAGGTACTTAGTTGAATTGACAGCCTTGAGAATTGTACTATTTATCGAGTAATCGAATTCCAACGGATTTCTTTTGGAACTCATGTGGATCACCTCACACTTTTCGTTATTTAGCGTCAACTGCCACCTGCCACACCATACAGCAATGTTTTCTAAATTGCTTTGCAACTGATACTGGTCTTCGGATGACCTTACTAGACGGTAAATTACAGCATCATCTGCGAACAACCTAAGAGAACTGCTCAGATTATCACCCAGGTCATTTATATAGATCAGGAACAGCAGAGGTCCCAGGACGCTTCGCTGGGGAACACCTGATATCACTTCAGTTTTACTCGATGATTTGCCGTCTATTACTACGAACTGCGACCTTCCTGACAGGAAATCACGAATCCAGTCGCACAACTGAGACGATACCCCAGAGGCCAGCAGCTTGATTAGAAGTCGCTTGTGAGGAATGGTGTCAAAAGCTTTCCGGAAATCTAGAAATACGGAATCAACTTGAGATCCCCTGTCGATAGCGGCCATTACTTCGTGCGAATAAACAGCTAGCTGCGTTGCACAAGAACGATGTTTTCTGAAACCATGCTGATTATGTATCAATAGATTGTTCCCTTCGAGGTGATTCATATTGTTTGAATACAGTATATGCTCCAAAACCCTACTGCAAACCGACGTCAGTGATATAGGTCTTTAGTTAGATGGATTACTCCTACTACCCTTCTTAAATACTGGTGCGACCTGGGCAATTTTCCAATCTGTAGGTACAGATCTATCGGTGAGCGAGCGGTTGTATATGAGTGCTAAGTAGGGAGCTATTGTATCAGCGTAATCTGAAAGGAACCTAATCGGTATACAATCTGGACCTGAAGACTTGCCCATATCAATCGATTTGAGTTGCTTCGCAACCCCTAAGGTATCTACTTCTAAGAAACTCATGCTAGCAGCTGTTCGTGTTTCAAATTCTGGAATATTCCATTCATCTTCCCTGGTGAAGGAATTTCGGAAAACTGCGTTCAATAACTCCGCTTTAGTGGCACAGTCGTCGGTAACAGTACCATCGGCACTGCGCAGCGAAGGTATTGACTGCGTCTTGCCGCTTGTGTACTTTACATATGACCAGAATTTCTTCGGATTTTCTACCAAATGTCGAGACAATGTTTCATTGTGGAACCTATTAAAGGCATCTCGCATTGAAGTCCGTGCCAAATTTCGCGCGTCTGTAAATTTTAGCCAATCTTCGGGATTTTGCGTTCTTCTGAACTTCGCATGCTTTTTCCGTTGCCTCTGCAACAGTTCGGACCTGTTTTGTGTACCACGGGGGATCAATTCCATCTCTTACCAATTTATGAGGTATGAATCTCTCAATTGCTGTTGCTACTATATCTTTGAATTTGAGCCACATCTCGTCTACATTTGCATAGTCAGTTCGGAAGGAATGGAGATTGTCTCTTAGGAAGGCTTCTAGTGACACTTTATCCGCTTTTTTAAATAAAATTATCTTGCGTTTGTTTCTGGTGGGTTTGGAAGAAATGGTATTGAGCCTAGCCACAACGACCTGATGCTCTGGATTGTTTGTGGCTAAGAGGTCAAGTGTGTTTTCGCAACCATTTACAATTCGCGTGGGTTCGTGGACTAACTGCTCGAAATAATTTTCGGAGAAAGCATTTAGAACAATCTCGGAAGATGTTTTCTGCCTACCGCCGGTTTTGAACAAGTATTTTTGCCAACATATCGAGGGAAGGTTGAAGTCCCCACCAACTATAACCGTATGAGTGGGGTATTTATTTGTTACGAGACTCAAATTTTCTCTGAACTGTTCCGCAACTATATCATCGGAGTCTGGGGGTCGGTAGAAGGAGCCAATTATTAACTTAGTTCGGTTGTTAAGTATAACCTCCACCCATACCAATTCGCACGGAGTATCTACTTCGACTTCGCTACAAGATAAACCACTACTGACAGACACAAACACTCCACCACCAATCCTGCCTAATCTATCTTTCCTGAACACCGTCTGAGACTTCGTAAAAATTTCTGCAGAACTTATTTCAGGCTTTAGCCAGCTTTCTGTACCTATAACGATTTCAGCTTCTGTGCTTTCTATTAGCGCTTGAAGCTCAGGGACTTTCCCAGCACAACTACAACAATTTACAACTACAATTCCGACTGTTCCTTGATCCAAGCATGTCCTATATTTGCCATGCACCCTTTGAGATTGCAGCCCACCCCGTACTTTCCCGAGGCCTTCTAACCTAAAAAACCACCCAGTCCACGCCACACAGCCTCCGCTACCCGTGTAGCCGCCAGCTGAGTGTAGTGAACTCCTGACCTATTCAGCGGAACCCGAAACCCCACCACCCTATGGCGCAAGTCAAGGAATCTGCAGCCAACACGGTCGCAAAACCGTCTGAGCCTCTGATTCAGACCCTCCACCCGGCTCTGCACCAAAGGTCCGCAGTCGGTTCTGTCAACGATGCTGCAGATGGTGAGCTCTGCCTTCATCTCGTAAGCAAGACCGGCAGCCTTCACCAAATCAGATAGCCGCTGGAATCCAGAGAGAATTTCCTCAGATCCAAAGCGACACACGTCATTAGTGCCGACATGTGCCACCACCTGCAGCTGGCTGCACCCTGTGCTCTTCATGGCATCCGGAAGGACCCTTTCCACATCAGGAATGACTCCACCCGGAATGCACACTGGATTTCTTCCCCTCCTTAGCCGCCATATCGCTAAGGGGCCCCATTACGCGCCTAACATTGGAGCTCCCAACTACCAATAAGCCCAACCGCTGTGATTGACCGGACCTTGAAGACTGAGAATCATCCTCTGAAACAGGGCAGGCAGCTGCATCTGGCTCAGCCAGAGACAGTGCCTGAAACCTGTTTGTCAGACGCACCGGGGAGGCTTTCTGATCAGCCTCCGGGGACGTCTTTCGCTGCCTGCCACGCTTTGGAATGACCTCCCAATCAACCACAGGCGAGGGCTCAGCCTCACTGCGGACAGCAACCGGGGCAACCACAGCGGCAGACCGATCTGGGGACAGACGGGACGAGGTTGATATCCCCGTGATACCCAAGTCCGGCTCCCCACAGTGGTGCCGATTGGCAACAGCCTCAAGCTGCGCGACCGAAGTCAGCGCCGCTTGCAGCTGTGAGCGAAGGGTTGCCAATGCATATAATGCAGCAATATGTGGATAGGAGGCATGCACGACTGGCAAAAGGCACATCTGCGAAATACAAAAACTACATAAAACTAATAAATTATGATGCATATGTGCAATCCATTGCAATCACAAGAAACCAAAAGTACATTAAGATACCCCTACACAAATTGGTAAAATGAAGACATGAAAAATGGAGAGTCATCATGTCATTAAATTGTAATGCAGAGTACAATAGCTAAATTTTAAAAAATATGCGCAATGTATGCATACAGGATCAACAACCCAAACATCAAGGCATCAGGATAAGTGGCAGTCATAAGCATTGAAAACTAGAGAAAAGGCCTAGTTTTAGTCATTAATATAAAGAAATGTAAGGCACAGAATATAAAAAGGCTAAGTCAATTGTGATAATATAAGGTCATCAATAACCTGGCCTAGCTCCCCCAACTTCATTCACAAGAAAACAAATAAGTTAAAAATAATGACGTTGACATAAAATAAAAGGTATCATTGTAGCAACATTCTAAACATTGTATCATAATATACTTGATTTCTGTTAATTATTTGATTGTTCAGCAACTTTTTTTATCAACATAAAGATGTTTAACTAATTCCAGCTCCTTGAGTAGATTCAGCTTTTTACTCTTCTGAGCAAGGCATAATATTCTAAAGTTTTCTAGTGTGTGTGAAAGGTTTCGAGTGTGGGAGACTGGTGCCTGCTTGACTTAGATGCTCAGCAAATGCGGACTTCAGTTTAACCCAGCCTTTACCAGCAGGTGTTCACAGAATCTGGTCATAAAACATTCTGCGAGTCTGGCCTATATATGACATTTCACAATCACTAACTCTAATTTGTATACACCCGACACTGCATATTTATCCTTATAGGGTTGTGCATTGTGAATGTAATAGCTTCACTGAGTATCCACTGTAGTAGAATTACATGAAACAATTACTGCGATAATTTGTGACATGATATACAGGGGCATTTGAAAAGTGTGTGCAAAAATAAAAACTACTTACGTATTTGGGGTAAATCTTTTTTATTTTTCAACATAGTCTCCTTTTAGACTTATACACTTTGTCAAACACTGTTCTAATTTGTTGATCCCTTCTGAATAATAGGAATTGTCCAAGTCTGCAAAATAGCTATTAGTTGCTGCAATCACCTCCTCTTTTGAATAAAATCTTTGTCCCACCAGCCATTTCTTCAAATTGGGGAACAAATAGTACTCAGAGGGAGCCAAGTCTGGAGAATACGGTGGAAGTGGAATGAGGTGGAATACTATTTCCATTAATTTTGTGACCACAGCTGCTGAGGTGCATGCTGGTGCATTGTCGGGATGGAAAAGGACTTTTTTGCGGTTCAATCGCCAATGTTTTTCTCGCAGCTCGGTTTTCAAACGGTCCAATAACGATGAATAATATGCACCTGTAATAGTTTTACCCTTTTCCAGATAGTCAATGAGGATTATCCCTTGCGAATCCCAAAAGACAGTCGCCATAACCTTTCCGGCCGAAGGAATGGTCTTCGCCTTTTTTGGTGCAGATTCTTCCTTGGTAACCCATTGTTTAGATTATTGTCAGTCTCAGGAGTATAGTAATGTATCCATGTTTCATCTACAGTGACGTAAGGATGCTTAAAGTCCTGCGGATTCTTCCTGAACAGCTGCAAACCATCCTTGCAACACTTCACACGATTCCGTTTTTGGTCAAGCATGAGCAATCGCGGAACCCATCATGCTGATAGCTTTCTTATGCCCAAATGTTTATGCAAAATATTAAGTACCCATTTATTCAAGATGGCCACAACACTGGCAATCTCACACACCTTAACTCTTCTGTCATCCATCACCATAGCATGGATTTCATCAATGATTTCTGGAGTTGTAACCTCCACAGGGCATCCAGAACGTTCAGCATTGTTTGTGCCCATATGGCCACTCCAAAAATTTTGAAACCAGTTATAAACTGTTCTAATCAAAGGTGCAGAGTCACCATAATGTTTATCAAGCTTCTCTTTAGTCTCCTGAGGCATTTTGCCTTTCATAAAATAATGTTTAATCACCACATGAAGTTCTTTTTCGTCCATTTTTTGACAATCACTTAACTTCCTTGATTCACACGAATGCCAAACACAAAGAAATAAACCAATGTGTCTGAAACTTGGTGTGCGTTATTTCCAAAGATGCTACTAACTAAATGTGACCTTGATATGTGCCGGTTGTGCCATCTCTTGGACTTTGCACACACTTTTCAAACGCCCCTCATACTTCATGGCACAGATGTATTTTTGATCAACTGATGTATATTATCACCTCCTGTGAAGATGGACGCCAAAACCTGAACAGAATAAATAAAACTGCACAACTGTTGCCACAGGAAACGATTTTTTCCAAATATTTATTGGGTGTAATTAACCACTTGAAGAAAGGTCTATGTACTGATAATTTTTTAGCTAATTATGTAGATTCAGATTCTTTATTTGCTGTTGATCACATACAGTAGAATATGCATTTTTAGTGACAGAATGTAATATTTACAATCAAAATATTGAAATTAATATTCACATTACATGTACAAATTATATAACTTAACAAAACAGTGCAGCTATAGGTTTAAATATTAAATTGAACAAGGCACACTTCAAGTGAAAGAGTACAGTTATAATCTTAAACATTAAAATCAACGCTGTCTACATAACAGAATTCTTTTACATTGTAACATGGGTTTTTTGTTAGCCAATCACAAATTCATGCAAATGGCAGACAGTGTTTGTTGGTAATGAGGATCACCCTGTGGCTAAACATGCCTTGGTGCATGGCCAGCACATCTTGGCACAGTGTTACACCGTCCGGGTTATCTGGATACTTCCCACTAACACCAACCTGTCAGAACTCCGGAGATGGGAACTTGCCCTTCAGTATATCCTCTCTTCTCTTTACCCACCAGGCCTCAACCTCCGCTAATTTCAAGTTGCCGCCGCTCATACCTCACCTGTCATTCAACATCTTTGCCTCTGTACTTCCGCCTCAACTGACATCTCTGCCCAAACTCTTTGCCTTTACAAATGTCTGCTTGAGTCTGTGTATATGCGGATGGATGTGTGTGTGTGTGTGTGTGTGTGTGTGTGTGTGTGTGTGTGTGTGTGTGTGTGTGTGTGTGTGCGCGCACGCGCGCGCGAGTGTATACCTGTCCTTTTTTCCCCCCTAAGGTAAGTCCGCTCCCGGGATTGGAATGACTCCTTACCCTCTCCCTTAAAACCCACATCCTTTTGTCTTTCCCTCTCCTTCCCTCTTTCCTGAAGAAGCAACCGCTGGTTGCGAAAGCTTGAATTTTGTGTGTATGTTTGTGTTTGTTTGTGTGTCTATCAACATGGCAGCGCTTTCGTTTGGTAAGTCACATCATCTTTGTTTTTAGATAAATGAATTATATAAGTACACAATCAGTCGAAGTATATAGTATGATCTTCAGTAGATGTCTGACATACAGGCCAAAGTTCATATACTCATATCAGCGATCATGGATCCTGAAAATCATGCATAGACCTTACAATGTTCTTCCATAGGTGGCAGTCTTATGCATTAGTCCTCATGCACATCCAACTGCTGAAGGTCCTTCTGCAGTTCATCCTCCCATTGCTTCTTTGGTCTTCCAACTGAGCGTGTACCATTTAGGTTTCCCTTCAAGCACAGCTTTGGCCCAGACAGTGTCTGGCCTCATAGCAAAGTGCGCTTCCACACTTGTTCCCCATGCTTTTATTTTCTGCAAAATGTTTTGTTTTTCACCAGGCCGTACAGTTCTCAATTCTTCTTATGTCTCCAAATGTTCTCTTTACAGATTGGTCCAAAGAACTTTGTCATGGTTTTCTTTCAAAGTTCAACAAGTTCTCTCTGTTCATGGAGGTATGTTCTGTCTATGGAACTAAATGAAAGGCTGTTTATTTATTGCCATACGCGTTTTGATTCTTTTATTTGTGAAGCATCTTCAGAAGCCTGTAATACATGTTTCTTTTTACACATATAATAAGTGTATTATATAGTAGCCACAATATGTTACTATGTTACATTTTGACAGGTTTTTCTCTTGTTTTTCAGATTAGAATCAACTTTTGTAGCACAAAATTCTGTGAGGTGAAATTATCTTTCAGTGTTACGATTTCCAGAGCTGTTAACCCATATGTGTGATGATGGAGATGTGTTCATTAGTCCCCATGCTCTTGCTGGCCAATTTCCGGCATTTTTTTCACCCACATTTGTTACAACACATCACTTGCACCTTTCACTGCAACCTCGCAATATTAATATTGGTTATCAAACTGAAGCAAAGCCAAGATTCATTAAAAGGCTTGAGACATCTATACTCATAATGCAGGATATTATGATCACCGATTCACATTTTTTCATGTCAGAAGAAATGCTTGTAAAAGCTCATTATGTGGAAAAGTCTCACCCCTTAAAATTCTCCTTCTTAATGGGTCTCCGGAATACAATGAATGAACACATGAATGAGTGAATGCACGAGTCATGTTGCACCACTAGGAGACATTCGGGGAACAGTTGGAAATTTCTTTTATGGTCTCTTCCTCTGCTGAGTGACCATGTTCTCCATATGTGCAAGCCAATATAGGTAATTACTTGATCTGTCTGAAAATGTGTTCACTTTTTGTTTGGACAGATACACCCAACTTTCACAGTGTGCTAAAGGTAGCAATCAATTTCTAGTATAACACACAAATCTATGCTTTTACGGCAAAGAAATGCAGCTCATCAGAGATCCCTCTGTCTTTGATGTCCTAGTGGCAGCCAGAAACTTGTTACTGAGCATTTCCTCTTGAATTATGACTTTGTAGCAGAGTTTATGGTGTCTAGAAATTACTCGCACTGTAATAATTTTTCTTGCTGAAACAGCTATGACATCTCCATGATCTATTACGTCAACAATGTGGCAATGAAGGCCACAGAACTTCCTATGATGATGCCACAGGGAATGGATTGAAAGAATTTGTGGGGGTAAAATGATACAGTGTTTGTTATATTTCCCAAAGGAAATACTACAGAATGAAAAGAACACAAAATTAAACAATTTTAAAAATAAATGCAATTGTGATTCAAAGTATTAATAATTACAAACCTCAGCCAGTCTGTAATGCAGTCACTGCAAAATCGATGCCCACATGCTGTCAAGATGGGATTTCTCATGCACTGAAGACAGATTGGGCACTCAAATCTGGCTTCAAGATGTGGCTGTCCATTGAAACATGGCTGCAACATTAAACTGATTATGTATTAAGCAGCAACAGGCCATTATTCCAGCACAAAAAATTCAAGACTTTACTTCCTTAGCCTTTGCAGACAATGTCTATTTTTCCTATAAATATAACGGTGAATGTACAGTGTGTTTCACAATTTCTGTTACAGGCTTCTGGAGGTTGTAGAGAAAAGTATGGATAAGAGAGAAGTATGGATAAGGGGGATTTCTGAAGAATGGGATACAACCTGTTGTCTTTGACCAATGATGTTACAAGTTACCAGAGACAATGTATTGCACAGATTTAACAGCAAAGACGAATGTTGAGAAGCAAAGGAATGCAGGACAGAGGTAACAGATGGTGGACATATAACAGATGGTGAACATAATGTTAAGTATCTCACTTCCTTGAGTCCTAGTATCCTATTCTGCAACTGACCTACATAACTCAACTGAAGAATGGGATGCTAGTGCAAAAAAGAAAGGAAAAAAAGGCACAGAAATAATGTTAGTATGTAATACCTCAGTTGACAAATTGAGTTAATCTATATAGATTAACTGCAGTATGGGATACAAATTTAACATGTGTTGACTTTTTTGCCTTCGCTAGCACAAGTATCCTATTTTTCAGTTGACCTGTGTAGGTCAACTGTAGTATGGGATACAAATTTTACAGGTGCTTTTTTTGTCTCTGTTACTACTAGCATCCTGTTCTTCAGCTCATACTAGTAATAGCAAAGGTGAAAAGAGTGAGACATCCATAAAATTTGTATCCCATACTTCAGCTGACAAATCCTGCTTCAAGTCTTCCATATTCATCAGAATAGGGGGAAAAAAAAAAAAAAAAAAACCTCTCTAAGAATGGAAATAAGTACTGAATGAATTGGAATGAACAAATGATTTAAATTAATGTGAGTGACAAAAATTGTACGCAATGTCTAGCCCTGTCTTTTGAAAACACATTCATTTATTCCAATTTACAATGATGACGCCTCACTAGAGAACATAACCAATTTATTATCTATGGTTAAAAAATAAAAATATTAATATCTATGAATACACTATGACGTCACTGGTCACAGCCAACTGGTTGCATCCCAGTCTTCAGTTGACCCATATAAGGAAGCTATGTCCGGAAATGTGCCATTTGGATATAAAAAAAAAGTTTGGCACAGATACTTTCAGTTTCTGTTATAATTATGACATCACATATCATTTTGATCCGATTACAACAATGGCTGTGAGAAACTGATATGTTAGCTACTATGAGAGCTGACAGTGGTTCTCCATGGGTGCCTGAAGCATTAGTGACCTGGATTTGATCTCAGAAGTCGCGTAGCTTTTCTTTGTTTACGCCTTCCTCAGATCATTGACTTGGTGACTACTCATTAAACAACAAACACAACATTGTAGAAATTAATTCGTGATCTCATATCTATTGACAAGTAATACTGCCATGACCAGTTTGTATTCACGAATTTAGACATTTAATTTATCACAAGTCAGTACTTCTACTAAACTAAGATTGTTCTGAAAGAGTGGCAATATAATTACTGTACACTTTAATTATCAAGTTCTGAATGACAAACAACATAATGTTTTCTTGGTAGTCATGGCACACTTTCACTTTTTAATATGGACATTGATTGGCATAGTAACCTAAATGAGTCACATCGACAATTACATTCTGATAGCTTCACGCAGACTGACTAATAGCGATGAAAAGATGCTGGTAATTTGATTTCTCAGCAGAGACTAACTGACACAAATGGCTACATGATATGTAAGTTGTTTCCCAGGGCAATAACTCACTTATACATAGTACCTGTGCAATTTGGATTCTCACTACAGACTCTTTCAAACTGAATACATGTTGACTTCTTGATATCTAACCACTGACTGACTGGATCTTTGTACAACAGGTCTACTTTAGAAGCATATAACATTAAAAATCAAAATTTGTTATTACATGTTGAACATCAACATAGATATCAGAAATATTAAAAGATACAATTGGCAAAGAAGCTTATCAGTTTAACTGTTGTTGCTCTGGTCTTCAGCCTAGAGACCGATTTCAGGCAGCTCTCCATGCTGCTCTATCCTGTGCAAGTCTCTTTACCTCCAAATAATTACTGCAACATACATCCTTTTGAACCTGCATATCATACTCGTCTCTTGGTCTCACTCCACAATTTTACTTCCCACACTTCCCTTCAATACTAAATTGCTGATCCTTTGAGGTCTCAGAAGCTGTCCCATCAACAGATCTCTTCTCTAAGTCAAGCACAAATTTCTTTTCTCCTCAGTTCTATTCAGTACCTTCTCATTGAAATTAATGAAAAATAGTCTACATTGTGAGGGTTATTTTATTTAAAATGACTGGTTTCAGCCTAGTCTTAGGATATGTTCAGAATAGCACCATTAGCTGAAGTAGATGATGTCCAGATCAATCAGTAGACCTCAGTCGCTGAAACTTCAGCTGACGGTGCTATTCTGAAAAGGGCCTAAGACTATGCCAAAACCAGTGATTTTAAATAAAATAACCCTTGCGATCTACAATGTTTTTTCACTAATTTTATACAGCTTAAAAGATGGCTGTTTCCCACAAATGTTACCAAAAAATTTCACCTTCTCACTGGTTACGTGATCTACCCATCTAACCTTCAGCATTCTTCTGTGGCACCACAGTTTAAAAGTTTATATTCTCTTCTTTTCTGAACTGCTTATCATCTGCATTTCACTTCTGTACAAGACTACACTACAGACAAATACTTTCAGAAAAGATTTCCTAACACATAAATCTAAATTCGATGTTAACAAATTCCTCTTCTTCAAAAACACTTTTATTGCCATTGACAGTCTACATTTTATATTCTCTCTACTTTGGAAATTATCAGTAATTTTACTGCACTTATAACAATACTCACCTACTACTTTTAGTGTCTTGTATCTTAAGCTAACTCTCTCTACATTGGCTGATTTAATTTGACTACACTCCATTAGCTTTATTTTGCTTTTGTTATGTTCATCTTATACTGTCCTTTCAAGACAGTGTCCATTCTGTTCAACTATTCTTCCAAGACTTATGACCTTTCCTGTCTTTGACGGCAAACTTCAAAGTTTTTATTTCTTTTTCCTGAGCATTCCTTCTCCACATTTTTCTTTGGTATCTTTTAATGTATAACATGAAAAACATTGGGTATAGGCTACAATCCTGCCAACTCCATTCCCAAATCCTGCTTCCCTTTCATACCCCTTGACTCTTATAATTGCCTTCTGATTTCTGTATAAGTTGTACATAACATTTTTATTCTTGTATTTTATCCCAGCTTTTTTTTGGAATTTTAAGGAGTATATTCCACTTCACACTGTCAAAAGCCTTCTCCAAATCTACAAAAGCTATAAATGTGGGTTTGCCTTTCCGTATCCAGCTTTCTCAGATAACTTGTAGGGTCAGTACTGCCTCATGTGTTCCTACATTTCTCCAGAATCAAAACTGATCTTCCCTGAGGTTGGTTTTTCCATTCTTATGTAAATAATATATGTTTGCATTTTGCAACCACGACTTATTAAACTGATAATTTAGTTTAAATATGAGCTGGTTAACTAGACAATGACAAAGTTAGAAATACTATTTTATGAAGATGATTTCTAAGTAAAAGGAAATTTCCAAAGAATGCTAAAAAGTTTGGAGAAGCTGAAATTTTTCAAACTGAATAATTAACAAATTAGTAAGATCTTTTTTTATGAAAGCAAATTTTTTTGGGTTCAGAAAAATCAGGGCTACAGAACTATGGTACTGGGAAATAATCACAAGCTAAGATTGGAATGTTCTGGCATACAAACATACTGAATATGAAAAACTTTTGAAATGTGATGTTTTTGGAAAAAGTAAGATGTTCATTGAGAAGAGGAGAATAAGGTCTATCAAATTGACTACCTCAATTCAGAAACAAACAACAATTTGCTCACTGAAAATTTCACCTCCACATGGTTTGCATATGTTGATGATCACTAATAATTCTTTAAAGATGAATTAATTATATTATTTTTATCAGTAATTAAGAAAGTACACAGAGAATAATAAAGTTTTGATAATCTCTCATTAAATAAGAAATCATATATTTTGCACTGCACATAAAATGTAAAAAATGGAGAAAAAAGGTTTTTTAAGGAGTAGAATTGTAACAACTAGCTCTATGTCTCAATGTACCATACTCTCAACTTTGAAGAGGATGTCTTTCATCATCCACAAGACAACATGACAGTGGGTATCTGAAACACTGTCCATGCAGCTTTGAAAGTGATCTGATCTTCAAACTTACTGTACATTCGCAGACTTGGCACCCTTACCAAAACTTTATCTAATAAGTTCTCTCTGCAACATCTTTTTTTTCTTCTTCTTCTTTTTCTTCTTGCTCTTGAGGTGCCATGTCTCTCTGGTGAGATTTGTTATCATGAGGGCTAATATTTTTCTTGACTTTCCTGATCCAAACAGTTGTGGGGAAGTGCATCTGAACCACTCTCTCAGATTCTCTACCCACAATGTTGTCTCCATCCAACAGATCTTTTTCCTACGACTTTTCCATCCATTACAAGTTTCAGGACACTGTACCCTTCTCCTCTAATCATAGAGCCAAATTATTCTAGTTTTTTGGTTTTTATTATGTACTCAATTCCTTATTCTTCTTGATTCACATCAGAACTTCTTCACTGATAATACTTTGTGTCCAGGATATTTTTAATTAACACTTGTCCATATAGCTACATTTCGAATGCCTTAATTTTCCTCACTGTTGTCTTATAAGTGTCCATGTCTCCATTGCACACAAGAGTACTGAGATTACATTACATTTAACCATTCGAAGTCTTAGTTGTAAGTTTAAATTACAGTTGATAAAATACGATCTTATCTTTCAAACAAATGCAGTGATAGCTGGTTCAAAAGCTTGTTATAAATACTGCAACACTCAACACATCTGTCACCAATGTATCATTTACTCTTCATGCTATTTGTCCCTCTTCGTTTCTAGTTTTACTGGTCTCCTCCTTCACTATATTCCATATTGTCTTTATTTTGTTATCTGATATGACTATCTTTTCCTTGTAATATATTTTCTTTGATGTCCGTATTACAGTCTTTAATATTTTGCAGTATTTCTTGTAATGTGCTATAGAATCAACATCAGAACTGTTTCGGATTGACAGATACAGTTTTCTTTTTGTTTCACAAGATACCTTTATTCCTTGAGTAATTTGTGACTTCTTTACAGAGGGAATTAAGTTGAATGATAGTGTTACTAACTCAAATAAGTTCTTATTGGGAGAATATTTAAGAAAATCTACACTGAAGTCACCAGCAACCACTATTTCTTTGTTTTTGGTTGTTAAATAGGCCAGTACAGCTTCAAAGTGGTTTATGAACAGATTAAAGTTACCTGTAGGTGCTCGATATACACTTAATATTATGAAAGAATTTTTTAATGAAATTTTACTTCTGTTGCACATGCTTTCATATACTGTTCTAGGCAAAATTATGAATGTCTATGTTCTTAAATTTATGACAGTTCCTGATGAATGAGGCAACTCCTCCTTTCTCCATTTCTGCTCTACAATAGTGAAATGCTAATCCAAGTCTTGTAATACTTAAAAGTTCTATGCCAGTGGTGACATGATATTCAGAGAGACAGATTATATGTCAGCTGGGTTTGAGGACTCTAATTCGTCTATGCAGATAATTAATTCATTAATTTTATTTCTCAGTCCTCGAATATTTTGATGCAATAAAGACAGCTGACGTTTCATACTGACTGAGTTAAAATTGGTTAGAGTTGTCAGGTTCTCTAGATGCCACCATGGGATACCTCAGCAACTTCCATAATATGAATTTGACCTTCACTACCCCAGCAGAAGTAATGTTCATCATAAAATCTTTAAAATCAAAAACATCTAGTGGGTATGATGAAATACCAACAAAGTTAATTAAAGAATGTGATTCTGAATTAAGTAACATATTAAGCTGTCTGTGTTACCAGTTGTTTATCAGTGGAGTATTTCCTCAATCATTAAAATATGCTGTGTAAAGTCACTGTTTAAGAAGGGAGATAAAGAAATAGCATCAAATTTCTGTCCAGTTTCACTTTCGCCAGCATTCTCAAAATTTTTAGAAAAGATAATGTACAATCAGCTTTATAACCATCTTATCACAAATAACATACTGTCAAAGTTTCAATTCGGATTTCTAAAGGGTTCTGATAATGAGAAGGCTATCTACACTTACAGTGACAATGTACTTAATTCATTAGACAAAAAATTGCAGCAACTGGTATATTTTGTGATCTGTCAAAGGCATTTGAGTGTGTAAATCACAATATTCTTTTAAGTAAATTAGAATATCATGTTGTAACAGAAAATGCTGCAAAATGGTTCAATCATATACCTCTGGCAGGAAACAAATGGTGTTATTAGGAAAGAGACATGTATTAAGCTATCAGGCATCATCCAACTGGGAACTAATTACATGTGGGGTCCCACAAGGTTCCATCTTAGGCCCCTTACCTTTTCTTGTGTATATCAACGACCTTTCATCAGTAACATTACCAGATGCCAAGATTGTTTTGTTTGTCAATGATACAAACATTGCAATACATAGCAAATCAAGTATAGTCTAAGAAAGATCGGCTAATAAAATATTTGTGGACATTAATAACTGGTTCCTAGCCAATTCTTTGTCACTAAACTTTGAAAAACACACTACATGCAGTTCAGAACTTGTAAGGGGTGTTCCACGAGTATATGCCTAACATATGATGATAAGCAGATAGAAGGACAGCATTAAGTTCTTGGGATTACAGCTTGGTAATAAATTGAACTGGGAGGAACACACCACAGAACTTCTGAAGCATCTATACAAATCTCTATTTGCAATGTGAATTGTGTCAAACATAGGGGATACAAAAGTGAAAAACCTGGCATACTATGTTTACTTTCACTCTGTAATGTCATATGGGATTATTTTTTGGGCACAAAAACGTGCAATAAAAGTTATATGTGGTGTGAACTCAATAACATCCTTCAGTGGCCTGTTCAGGGAACTACGGATACTAACAACTGCTTCCGAATATATTTATTCCTTAATGAAATTTGTCATTAAAAATATATCACTTTTTCAAACCAACAGCTCGGCTCATGGAATCAGTGTTAGAAATAGGAATAATCTCCACAAGGCTTGAAAGTCACTTACTCTTATACAAAAAGGTGTGCGTTATTCAGGAACACACATTTTCCATAACTTACAAGCAACCATAGAAAGCTTAACAACCAATGAAATTCAGTTTAAGAGAAGCCTAAAGGATTTATTGGTGGCCAACTCCTTCTACTCCATTGATGAATTTCTCAGTAGAAGCAACTGATTTGTGTGTGTGTGTGTGTGTGTGTGTGTGTGTGTGAAGTACAATCTAACTTCTGTACCATTTCAGTGCAGTAATGTGTTCATTGTAAATAAGTATTGTAGCAGTTCTATTATATGTTTATTACCTTATAAATACGAAAACAATTTTTTTATTTTAATTTCAGTGCATTAATGTGATCTTAGTACATGAGTGTTGTAAAATAATCCTTTCATATAGTGTTAATATAAAAAAATGACTATCATTCCACTTGGGACCTGTGGAAGGTACATTAGCTAGTTTGTTTTAGTTGTAAATATTTGTCATGTATTATTGTTTTCTGACACGTTCTACATCCTGGAGGACCTCCTCACTACGGATCAATTGGAATGAAAGTAAATCTAATCCAATCCAATCAATTCTGCTACTGATTTCCTAGGTATGATTGAATTTACCCTTGATCCAAGTACTGAGATATTTATAGTTTGCTACTCTTCTAATATGTACACTATTAATAGTAATACCTGATGAGATCTTTGGGGTTTTGGTAACAATCATGTATCTGGTTCTACTAAAATTCATTCTTAAGCCAAAATCATTGCTGAATATTAATTTCTTCAAATAGTGTCTGTAGCAGTGTTACATTTTCTTTCAGAACTAGTCTGTCATCAGCATAGCGAGCTGTAACAGTAAATGGATGTTTCACATTTATACAGCTTGCACCGAAGCCATGATTTTACATATAATATTCATTTACTGCTCAAAATATAATCACATTATGTTTAAGGTAAATTCAGCAACTAAATCAGCTTTATTACAATGTTTTCCATTCAGATGGTTCCAAACACAACAAATAAATGAATTATTTAAATGGACACTTATAACAAAAATACCTACTTAGTGAAGGAAGAAAGATTAGGTTTATTATCCAGTCGATATCGAAGTCTCTAGAGCTGGAGCACAAGCTTGGAATGTTTTAATGATTGGGAAGGAAGTTGGACATGCTCTTTCCAAGGAACCATATTGGCATTTGCCTGGAGTGATTGAGGGAAATAGCAATAAACCTGTATTACTGGAAAAAAATTAAGAAGACGGTAACATCAAAAACGAACTGCACCCAAATGAAGATCAGTTTGATGACTACAATTTTTATGACAAGATAAGACTTCAGTTAAGAAGTGTAAGACACATAATGAAGATAATAACAGACAACAGATGTTAATGCTGGTGTTCTTTACTCCACAGTAAAAATGATATTTTTCTAGCATGGAGTTAAAATAAAGAAATAGCTTGCATTTGGGCAACTGGTGGAAGGCAAGGAATAGAAGAAGCATGTATCAATTGTATCAAGGGAAAATTTAACCAAGAAAACTAATACATTATAATATGGAATTTCTGGCCAGTACTTATCCTCAACAGGCAAAATGCGCAGTAATATCAATAGATAAGTATGAACTTAAAAGTAACACACTACCTAGCTTTTGGAACTAACAGTTCTTACATTGAGGAGGAGAAATGGGCAGGTGGGGTTAGGGGGAAAAGGAGGGCAGGTTACTTAACCACAGGATGAGAAAGACCTATCTTACCACAGATGGGTCCCCTGATGAAAGAACTGTTAGTTCTCACCATATAGCGGAGATGCTGAGTCACGATAGGCACAACAAAAAGATTCACACAATTAAAGCTTTTGACCATTAAGGCCTTTGTCAGCAGTAAAAACACACACACACACACACACACACACACACACACACACACACACACACACACACACGCAAACGCAACTTGCACACACGTCTGCAGTCTCAGAGAGCTGAAACCACACTGCGAGCAGCAGCACCAGTGCATGATGGGAGTGGCCACTGGGTGGGGGTAAGGAGGAGGCTGGGGCGGGCAGGGGGAGGGATAGTATGGTGGGACCAGCACACAGTGAAGTGTTGCAGTTTAACGGAGGGCAGGAGAGAAGGTGCGGAGAGAGTAAGTAGCGGAAAGGAGAGAAATAAAAAGAAGAAACAAAAAAAAAAATTTAAAGACTTGGTGTGGTAGTCAAATCATGGCTGTGTAGTGTTGGAACGGGAACAAGGAGGGGGCTGGAAGGGTGAGGACAGTGACTAATGAAGGTTGAGGCCAGGAGGATTACGGGAACGTAGGATGTATTGCAGGGAAAGTTCCCAACTGCACAATTCAGAAAAGATGGTGTTGCTGGGAAGGATCCAAATGGCACACATTGTGAAGCAGTCATTGAGATGAGGGGTATCATGTCTGGCAGCGTGTTCAGCAACAGGGTGGTCCACTTGTTTTTTGGCCACAGTTTGTCGTGTTCATGCGGACTGACAGCTTGTTGGTTGTCATGCCTACATAGAATGCAGCACTGTGGTTGCAACTTAGCTTGTAAACCACATGACTGGTTTCACAGGCAGCCCTGCCTTTGATGGGGATAGGTGATGTTAGTGACTGGACTGGAGTAGGTGGTGGTAGGAGGATTTATGGGACAGGTCTTGCATTTAGGTCTATTACAGGGGTATGAGCCATGAGGTAAGGGATTGGGAGCAGGGGTTGTGTAAGAATGGAAGAGTATATTGTGTAGGTTTGGTGGACGGCAGAATACCATGGTAGGAGGGGAGGGAAGGATAGTGGGCAGGACATTTCTCATTTCAAGGTACGATGAGAGGTAATCGAGAGAGAGGCGGAGAATGTATTTCAGTTGCTCCAGTCCCGGATGGTACTGAGTTACGATGGGAATGCTCCTCTGTGGTCCTGTGGCCAGACTGTGGGACTCTGGGAGGTAGCGGGAGACTGGAATGATAAGGCACGGGAGATTTGTTTTTGTACAAGGTTGGGAGGGTAATTTTGGTCAATGAAGGCTTCAGTGAGACTCTCAGTATATTTTGAGAGGGACTACTCGTCACTGCAAATGTGAAGACCATGGGTGGTTTCAAAATATACCGAGGGTCTCACTGAAGCCTTCACTGACCATAATTATCCTCCCATCCTTGTACAAAAACAAATCTCCTGTGCCCTATGTTTCCAGTCTCCCACCACCTCCCAAAGTCCCACAGTCCGGCCGCAGAGGAGCATTCCCCTCGTAACTCAGTACCATCCGGGAGTGGAGCAACTGAATTACATTGTCCACCTCTCTCTCTCTCTCGATTACCTCTCATTGTGCCTTGAAATGAAAAATGTCCTGCCCACTATCCTTCCCACCCCTCCTACCGTGGTATTCCGCCATCCACCGAACCTAAACAATATACTCGTCCATCCTTACACTACCCATGCTCCCAATCCCTTACCTCATGGCTCATACCCCTGTAATAAACCTAGATGCAAGACCTGTCCCATACATCCTCCTACCACCACCTACTGCAGTCCGGTCACTAACATCACCTATCCTATCAAAGGCAGGGCTACCTGCGAAACCAGTCATGTGACTTACAAGCTAAGTTGTAACCACTGTGCTGCATTCTATGTAGGCATGACAACCAACAAGCTGTCTGTCCGCATGAATGGCCACACCGCCAAACATATCCCGCATGTCAATGACTGCTTCACAGCCTGTGCGATATGGATCCTTCCTGGCAACACCAACTTTTCTGAACTGTGCAGGTGGGAACTTTCCCTGCAGTACATCCTACATTCCCGCAACCCTCCTGGCCTCAACCTTTGTTAGTCACTGTCCTCACCCATCCAGCCCCCTCCCTGTTCCCATTCCAGCACTACACACCCGTCATTTCATCGCCACACCCAGTCTTTTAATTTCTTCGTTTTATTTCTCTCCTTTCCGCTACTTACACTCCCCCCCCCCCCCCCCCCCCCCCCCGCCCCCGGCCTCTGCGCACATTCTCTCCTGCCCTTCATCTAAACTGCAACACTTTACTGTCCGCCACTCCCACCATACCATCCCACCCCCTCCCTGCCCCAGCCTCCTCTTTACCCCCACCAAGTCACCACTCCAATCGTGAACTGGTGCCGCTGCTCGCAGTGAAGTTTCAGCTCTCTGAGACTGCAGATGTGTGTGCAAGTTGTGCACGTGTGTGTGTGTGTGTGTGTGTGTGTGTGTCTACTGCTGACAAAGGCCTTAATGGCAGAAAACTTTAATTGTGTGAATCTTTTTGTTGTGCCTATCGCGACTTAGCACCTCTGTTATATAGTGAGTAGCAACTTTCCTTCTCTGGTATTGTTACATTCCGTCCTGGATTTTCCATTGTTTGATTTAACCTTTCAGTTCTGAAAGTTAAGTAGATTGTAACTTTTACTTTTAAAAGCATATATCAATATATTTCATAGACTATTAAGGGGTAGTATGGATCAACTTTTCACTGTCACATTCTTAAAATGTCAAAAAATGTCAATATATTTTTTGGAATGTTGTTGTACAACATAGGGGACAAGGGAGAGGGGGAGGTAGGTGTGTGTGTGTGTGTGTGTGTGTGTGTGTGTGTGTGTGTGTGTGTGTGTGTGTGTGTGTGAGAGAGAGAGAGAGAGAGAGAGAGAGAGGGGGGGGGGGGGGAATACTGAATGGAATATTCACGCTGTGTTGTTTCAAAATGAGATCCTTTCATTCATTCGTTGAGTCATTCATTATGCACTGATCCCATACGAAAGAGAGCCTGTTGAGATGCGAAATGAGTCAAAGTACAGTACGAATGAACAAATTTTAACAGTTGTTAGAATGGCATTAATTACACTGCCCGACAAAAAAGTGAAGCACTCAAAAGACACGATCAGACGTCAATATAACTACGTACACATACACACCACAGACAGGCATGTAATGGCCACCAGAGTGAAGCAGTGTTGTTCACATCTAGTGTTTTCATCAGGCCTTCTAGATTATATAAAGGTCGTAAATAGTTTCAGATGCTGAGTGATCACTGAAGGATACAGAGATGTGCCACACTCATGAGAGGCAGAGTTTGAAGCTTCATTGCTGATCTCAATTTGGCCAGCTGGCTGAATTGTGCAATATCCAGGTTTGTGGGGCATTTGGATGTGATAGTGCCCTGATGTCGGACTGTAGGGAAACATGAGGGAAGACAAACTCACTGTCGAGGTTCTGGTCGAGTACATCTCAATGACCACTGTGAACTATGCACATCATAATCCCCTCGTGTCTGTGTCTGCTATCTGAGAGCTAGTAATGGACCCACTCCAACATTCTGTGTCATCTTGCACCACTCATCACAGAGTAGCAGCAGCTGAGCTATGGAATTACCACCCCACAAGCAGGCTGTTATTAACACCATTACACAAACAGCTGTGTCTGTAGTGGTGCCACGACCGAGAAGTGTGCATTGCTGATGAATGGCATAAAATTGTATTCCGTGATGAATCATGGTTCTGCACTACCCTGCATGACAATTACTGGCAAGTATGATGGTGACAGGTAACGTTCTTTCAATGTTTTAGAGAAGCACAGTGGTGTTACTCATGGCCCCATGATGCAGGGGGCAATCAGGTATGAATTCAGGTCATGGCGACTACGGGAACTCTGATGGCACAACAGTAAATCACGACATTCTGCATCCTCATGCATTACCTTTCATGCAAAAGAATCACTGTGCCCTTTTTTGAAAAGACAATGCTCGTCCACACATGGCACGTGTCTCTATGAACTGTCTGCATGGTGGTGAGGTATTCCCATGATTAGTAAGATCCACAGACCTGTTCTTGATAGAACACGTAAAGAACCAGCTCAGATGTCAACAGCAATTGTGGGCCAGCTGGCCTTGGGAGAGGATACAATGGCTTTCTGATTTACTTCTCAACCGAATCAGTGCATGCATCCAGGGTAGAGAGGGTGCACTATCATACTGACAACAGATCCTACACTGCCAAATTTGGCCTGTGAGCCTCTTAGTCTAATGCCACCTCCACTGACTGTTTGTCCTAGCAGCCCTAAGAGATATAAAGGATGTACATTAAGTCTGAGAACACTTTCAATTATTTATTGCACAAGGACCAAACATTGTACAGATATCATACATATATCATTTTGAAGAGAATCCCTGAAAGTGTGGGTTTCCCCCCCCCTCCCATGTATACCGCCATAGTGTAGTTTGATAATTTGCCGATAGTCAGCGCTAAAACAGAAACGTGGTGAGTTCAGGTGCGGAGCAATCTTTCTGCGTGTTGGAGTTCGACAAAAACAAGTGTGCTACAGCTGTTCAACGGATGCTTAAAACCAAGTACGGTAAGAAGCCGCCAACAAGGAAAGGTAAATGTTTGTTTTTTGTGCCTTGCCACATCGAAAACTGTACAGGCTATTCTTCTTCGCCGAGAGCACTGTCACTGGATATTCCTCCTTGGACATGTTTGCAGCAATGGCTGATGCCTCAAATGCGGACTCTCCATTCATTTTTCAGCAGGATGCGGCTCCACCTCATTTTCATCAAGAAGTTCGTGGGTACCTGAACATGGAGCTGCTGCATCGATGGATCGGCCGTGCTACAGAAGGGGACAGCTGTTTCATGAAATGGCCTCCCCAATCACTAGAACTCACTCCGTGTGACTTTTTTCTGTGGGGACACATCAAAGATCTGGTGTATGTACTGCCTCTACCACGTGATGTAGCAGAGCTCCGGGAGAGAATACGGGAAATGAGTTAACGATGCCATTCTGGGACGGGTATGGTGAGAATTTGATTACTGTATTGACGTCTGCCAGGTCACTCATGGTTCGCATACTGAATGTTTGTAAAAAACACTTTCAGTTTCTCTTCAAAATGCACTATGTATGATATCTGTACAATGTTTAGTTCTTGTGCAATAAATAATTGAAAGTGTTCCCTGACTTTATGTACACCCTGTATATGGGTGATATGCCATACAGCCATAATTTTAATGACAATTATTAGCTTTATTTCAATTCCAATGTCTGAAATTTTATATGGTTTAAATATTATCTACTTATGAAGTATTTTATATGATGAGAGGATTTTGCTCTTAAATCTGTTCATCTGTTACTACAATTAATTGTTTGGATTTTCTGATGAAGACACACTCAGTTGGTGTCGAAACCAAGTTAAATTAAAATCTTGTTGTAACTATATGGCTGACCTGATTTTATGATCACTGAAACATCACATACTCCCTCAACTTGTGAAGTTTCATTTTGTTTCCTGCTAACATTCAGTGCCTCACTTTTTTGTCAGGCTGTGCATAATCATTAAATAACTACAACAAATTGTGCTCCTCAAACTACTTTTAATGTAGTAAAAGTAACAGAAAAGCTAGTACTTTGTTAAAACATGTTGCTTGCCATACCTATTTTGGAAAAAGATGCAGCTGCTGTTTTTCTTCTATTGCTAACTTGACATCTATGCAAGTACACAAATCAAATGGCTCTGAGCACTATGGGACTTAACTTCTGAGGTCGTCAGTCCCCTAGAACTTAGAACTA
Source organism: Schistocerca nitens (assembly GCF_023898315.1). Classification (NCBI taxonomy): domain Eukaryota; kingdom Metazoa; phylum Arthropoda; class Insecta; order Orthoptera; family Acrididae; genus Schistocerca; species Schistocerca nitens. Next base: position 693,870,869 of record NC_064617.1, read on the forward strand.
CTTGAACCTAACTAACCTAAGGACATCACACGCATCCATGCCCGAGGCAGGATTCGAACCTGTGACCGTAGCGGTCGCGTGGTTCCAGACTGTAGCGCCTAGAACCGCTCGGCCACTCCGGATGGCACTAGTACACAACTATTTATTGTAGAACAATAGTTAAATGTATGACATAAGAAAAGAGGTATGTTTACCATTTGTCAAACAGCTGACAGGTATCTTCAGTTCCTCAATTTCCACAATAGAATTTGTAGATGTGGCTACCAGAGCACGTTTTAAATTTCTACTGATATTACAGGAATTCACAATTTTGTGTTTTATCTCAGAGGAAACTTAGCTGAACTTAAACAGAGCCCCAAATTTGACAATGGACAAAGAGGCAACCTCAACAAGGAAATAATTTTTCTGTTATTACTGGAGTAATGGACCTTTGAAGAGCCAATGGCAAAGTTTTCGATTATCTCCTGCACACAGTATTCTTATTCGTTGCTTCTGTTTAATAAATCTTTTGATTACTTTAGCTCCAGTGTCCCAAAATATAATACAGCAAGAGAACAGGGAACAGAATTATAGATAAAAAGCCAGCTCCCTAGTTTTCAGGCAAACTTTTAAGTGCAAAGATACTGAACCATGTTTGAGTTCAGCCCATCTTTGGTGTGAGTGGCTTCATTGCGTCTGTCCTAGAGTATGCCCATCTCAGCAAGCCTCTTTATGTACTGTAGATCTCTCTGTATATTTCTGACCCATCTTTTACTTCTTCCTTTCTTCTCTTATAACATTGTGCCAAAGCACATTATTCTATATGTACTAGCTATGATTAGATTAGATTTACTTTCATTCCAATTGATCCGTCCAGGATGTAGAACATGTCAGATAAACAATAAAACATGACAAATATTTACAACTGAAACAAATAGGCTAATGTACCTTCTGCAGGTCCCACGTGGAATGATAGTCATTTTTTTTTTAAGGAACACTATATGAAAGAATCATTTTACAAACACTCATTTACTAAGATAACATTAATGCACTGAATTTAAAATTAAAAAAAAAGTGTTATTATTTGTAAGGTAGTAAAAATATAATAGAACTACTACAATACTTATTTACAATGAACACATTACTGCACTGAAATGGTGCAGAAGTTAGATTGTACTTCACACACACACACACACACACACACACACACACACACACACACACACACACACACACACGCGCGCAAATTGGTACAACTGAGAATTTCATTGGTTGTTAAGCTTTTTATGGTTGCAGGCAAGCTATTGAAACTGAGTGTCCCTGAATAGTTCACACCTTTTTGTACAAGAGAAAGTGACTTAAAAGCCTTGTGAAATGGTGCAAATTGCTCTGAGCACTATGGGACTCAATATCTGTGGTCATTTAAGTCCCCTAGAACTTAGAACTACTTAAACCTACCTAACCTAAGGACATCACACACATCCATGCCCGAGGCAGGATTCGAACCTGCGACCGTAGCAGTCGCGCGGTTCCTACTGAGCGCCTAGAACTGCTAGACCACCGCGGCCGGCTAAAGCCTTGTGAAGATAATTCTTATTTCTAGAACTGATTCCATGAATTGAGCTATTGGTTTGAAAAATTGATACATTTTAATGACAAATTTCATTAAGGAATAAATATATTGGGAAGCAGTGGTTAGTATCCCTAGTTCCCCAAACAGGCTTCTGCAGGATGTTCTTGAGTTCACACCACATATAACTTTTATTGCACGTTTTTGTGCCCAAAAAACTTTAGCTTGGCTTGATGAATTACCCCAAAAAATAATCCCATATGACATTACAGAGTGAAAGTAAACATAGTATGCCAGGTTTTTCACTTTTGTATCCCCTATGTCTGACACAATTCACATTGCAAATAGAGATTTGTATAGATGCTTCAGAAGTTCTGTGGTGTGTTCCTCCCAGTTGAATTTATTACCAAGCTGTAATCCCACGAATCTATCTGCTTGTCATCATATCTTAGGCATATACTCGTGGAACACCCCTCACAAGTTATGAACTGCATGTAGTGTGTTTTTCAAAGTTCAGTGACAAAGAATTGGCTAGGAACCAGTTATTAATGTCCACAAATATTTTATTAGCCGATCTTTCTAAGACTACACTTGATTTGCTATGTATTGCAATGTTTGTATCATTGACAAACAAAACAATCTTGGCATCTGGTAATGTTACTGATGAAAGGTCGTTGATATACACAAGAAAAGGTAAGGGGCCTAAGATGGAACCTTGTGGGACCCCACATGTAATTAGTTCCCAGTTGGATGATGCCTGATAGCTTAATACATGTCTCTTTCCTAATAACACCATTTGTTTCCTGCCAGAGGTATATGATTGAACCATTTTGCAGCATTTTCTGTTACAACATGATATTCTAATTTACTTAAAAGAATATTGTGATTTACACACTCAAATGCCTTTGACAGATCACAAAATATACCAGTTGCTGCAATTTTTTGTCTAATGAATTAAGTACATTGTCACTGTAAGTGCAGATAGCCTTCTCATTATCAGAACCCTTTAGAAATCCGAATTGAAACTTTGACAGTATGTTATTTGTGATAAGATGGTTATAACGCTGATTGTACATTATCTTTTCTAAAAATTTTGAGAATGCTGGCGAAAGTGAAACTGGACAGAAATTTGATGCTATTTCTTTATCTCCCTTCTTAAACAGTGGCTTTACACAGCATATTTTAATGATTGAGGAAATACTCCACTGATAAACAACTGGTTACACAGATAGCTTAATATGTTACTTAACTCAGAATCACATTCTTTAATTAACTTTGTTGATATTTCATCATACCCACTAGATGTTTTTGATTTTAAAGATTTTATGATGGACATTGCTTCTGCTGGGGTAGTGAGGGTTACTTGAAATGTCTGGCCTGAGGTATTCCATAGCAGCATCTACAGAACCTGACAACCCCATCTTTTCTGTAGCAGTTATAAAATGTCTGTTAAAAAGTTCTGCAACACTATACACATCTGTCACCAATGTATCATATACTCTTAATGCTATTTGTCCCTCTTCATGTCTGGTTCTACGGGTCTCCTCCTTCACTATATCCCATATTGTCTTTATTTTGTTATCCGATATGACTATCTTTTCCTTGTAATAATTTTGCTTTGATGTCCGTATTACAGTCTTTAATATTTTGGAGTTTTTCTTGTAACGTGCTATAGCATCAACATCAGAACTGTTTCGGATTGACAGATACAGTTTCTTTTTGTTTTACAAGATACCTCTATTCCTTGAGTAATCCATGGCTTCTTTGTAGACTTTGTTCTAACCTTGGTTAGTTTTTTGGGGAAAACAGTGTTCAAATAAGGTAAGCACTTTATCAGCAAAAGTGTTATATTTTTCATTCATGCCATGAGCACTGTAAACATCACTCCAGTGAATGTATCTGAGGAGTGTCCTAAAATAATCAATTTTTGGCTTATTGATTATCCTCTTGAGCTCAGATTTAACAGATATAGCACTGAAGGAATACCATAAATCAGCATAGTTGATAGTGTAATACATAAAAATATGTTTACAAAAGAATGAATGCTATTATTCAAGACTAACTGAATGATGAGATAAGATTATATGGGTGAGAGTTCCACTGCTTTAGGAGTATGATGGTTTGAACATGCATTTTGAATCTCAGGCCTCTTGATGTACAGTATGCACTTCAACATACTTCTAATTATCTGTATGACTTCCTTTCTTATCTTTGGTCTATGATCTAAAAGCTAACCAGACTGAGTGTATTGTTCAAACTTACAGTTACAATTTTTTAATATACCATGAGCCTACAACAATACTTGTTTTTTCTTGTGGAACACATGACCTTTGCATCTGGTTTTTTCCTTGTGTGTGAATTATTTATTCACTGTGATAATTCTACACTATAAAATGTTGCATAAAAGATTATACACACTTTCATAGCTGGGATATACTCACAATTTCACTTTCTTGAGCACAACTTCCTCTGTTGTGAGTCATCTGTAAAATTACAAATAATTTGGTTAGATACTGGCATGTGTGTATTGTGCACACTACATCAAATAGCTCTCAATTGGGGGGGGGGGGGGGGGACATACAAGCAGCAAATGGAAGTCAGGAACATAATCGCAGAGAATATTATACACAGGTGACAATGGTAGCTGTGATGACAGCTATGCATTTGATGACAGCTATGTATTTGCTAATATGATAGATAACTATGATAGATAACTTTTCCAAATCTAAGTACTGAGTAATACACTGGGCATCTGAGGGTGAAAACAGGCATTTAGGATGTGGCATGAAAGAATGTTCACAGAAAATGAAAAAGTAGTGAGCAGGTACGGACAGGTACTTTATGACTGTAAGGCTAACAAAAAGAATAATTCAGAACAAAAATTAAATACATAACTGAATGAACAAGAAACTAGATTCTTTACAAGTAAACAGAGTAGTACTGGTGATATACCAATCAACAATCAAGAATGTAAGGGTGAGAGGCACTTTGCCTTGTGTTTTATTGCCTTCACTACATTTGTCATTCACATGTTCAGTATCTCAGTTTCCTTAATAACATCTTATTTCCTCCAAATCATCTTCCACATCATTCCATGTTACAAAATTATGTCCTGTTATTGTTCTTTTTACTCCTTGTTATAACAACAGCTCATAACAGCATTGTCACTGGTATATCAAAATGCTAACAGTTAAACTTTCACAAAAATGAATTACATAAAAAATCAGCTCATCAAAATAACACAGTAGTAATAAAAATGTAAAATAATTGCACAAAAAGTGTTCACAAATATAGAGCCAGAAAAAATTTAACACTTGTGTGTTACAGCAACCTTGAGTATATATTAGATGTTCCTTACCAAAATATTTGGTAAATGCAAGAAGAGAGACACATTTGCAATCTAATCACTCAAAATACAGAGCATCAGCAAAATGGAAGCATCTTTCAACAAGTGGTATACTGATTTCATATCATAGGCATCACTGGTGGATTCTCTTGGCAAAAGGGAACCGCACTTCAATGGGCAGTGCCAAACGATCAATTACGAAGGACTACATTAAACTGTAGTTGCTACATGGAGCTTCACCATGGCCAGGCAGCTGACTTTACTGCCTCCAACTTCTTTTCTCACATTTCCAGCCACCTCTCCTTCCAATAGTGCATGGTCCTATGCCTCAACAGTGAGGCAACTACATAAAGACGTACTTCACAACTCATCCCTGTAGGTACTGTAGAAGCCGTCTTGGCTACTGCACCTGCCAGTTAGTTGCTCTCATTGTAACACACAGTGGTACCTAGCACATTATCACCTACTTCTATAAATACTGCAGATGAAGGAGGATTTCCTGGATGGACTGGACTGATTAATCTGTTAGATCTGAATGGTTTAAAGTGCTCTCAGGGTATTGGAACAAAGAGGAATTTCATAACTCGAATAAAGTTAATCTGCTTCTATGTTCACTAGACTGCATGCATCTCAGTGTCACAGACAATAATATCCTGTGAAATGCAGTGTACAGCAGATCATAGTACCAAGGGAATGTAAAATAACCTTTGACCTCTTAAGAATCCAGAGTGATATCTACCTCCATTCCTGAGCAATAACTGGAATCTGAACCATACTGAACACCATTAATTCAGCTTTCATGCAAATGTAAAAAAGCCTTTTTCATTATATGTGACTTACGTATATCAATTTCCATAGTTCATACAGGTGGAATATTGGTGACTGTGGATCAGACAAGAACTTACATGTCTGTAACAGTGCGAGAAGTTGTTGCAATATGGATTGTGGTGGCTTGCTGTCAGCAAAATATAACAGTAATGCTTACCAGAAATAAAACTGATTCAAGCATCTTACCTTGCCATGTGGAAAGCAATATAAATGAGACATTCAGAACACTAACAAAAAAGTTGAAGCAAGTTCGGGAGATGTATCTCAAAAGTGGAATAGTGTATAGGATGTAGGCAGAGCACTAATTATGCATTAAACAATGATCTAATAAATAACTCTCTTCAAAACCATGAATGGGAAAATAAGGAAGACGCTGGGTATGAGCATAATGCTCTAGGTACTCCTGAGCTGTATCAGCCAATCATGGTGGATCATAAACATCAGCCATTTGATATCCACATCTGGATAAAATGTCTCACCAAACTATCTCATAAACTACAATCTTCAATTATCCATGTACTTCTACACCCAGTTTGTTTCTTTGCCTGCATAATACACAAGTATATTTTCTTTCTTTAATAAATGATGATAGCTTTAGTGGAATTTTAGGGGAATTGTCTTCCTTTACAAACAGTCAGTTTTTGTGGTGCACTAATTGAAATCAAGACTAACTCAGTAACAAGTGAAGTAATGTGACTACTGCCACTAGCCATTACATAACATCCACACTTATAAAATCTTTCTATGTATTGTATTGTGTAATTTTTTCTTCAACTTTAGCCATTACTTCTGAATCACTGTCATCTCCATCCCCCCCCCCCCTACCCTTCATATTTTATTTATTTTTATGAAATTTTCAAAATAGTTTTATTTGAATATTCTACCATGTTCCTGTTATAATTTGCTGAAATGTTCATCTTCTCTTCAGTATCTGGCTCATTGACTGAAATATTTTCTGTTCATTTGCTTCTATGTATCTGCAACAAATTTAAACATTTTCCTAAGTAGCTTTATTAAATAACTGTCCCTATCATGAAAGACACACGATCCTGGGGCTGCAGTGAAGGTGGATAAGTTGCAAGGACAGCTTCAATTCACATAAGGTATTGTTGGGGGGGGGGGGGGGGGGAGAGAGAGATCCAGATCATAATTTTCACTAAATTTGAATAGTTAACTTTTGTATATTTCTCGTCAAATGTGGTACACTAATTGACTTCAAGGCTAACTCCATATAAACTGGTGTAACATGGCTGGTCCTTACATAACATTCAACAATCACAAAATCTTTCTATGTATTGTTTATAAACCCAATACAATTGAAATAAACACTCTTATAAAACTGGTTACAGAATTTAGCTTGACAAAGGGTGGCAGTTAGCCTGATAAAATTAGCATGTTTAAACAACTTGATTTTTACATTACAAATTCACAAACGATTCGCTGATAACAATATGCTGATAACTTTCTTTAATTACTTCATAATCACACCATGACTTTTGATGCTAAAATGATACCAGTGTCTGTACATTGAGTTCTATTGTTATTACAACTGCTGTTTTGTGTACTATTCTTTCAAAGAATGATCTCAGGGTGTGTTTACATTTGGCTAAACATATTTTGTGTTTGCAGTACAATCCTCCTACAATTTTTTAGGGATTGTGTATTATACACTTAATTTCACTAGAAACTTATTAGCTTTCATAGGTATAGTAAGTGTATAGCAATACAACTAAAGCTTCTGCATGTACTGGGTTGTTAAAATGAAACTGACTATGTTTCAAGTGCCGCAGTCTAGTAAGAATGTGGTGTGGGTGCAGGAAAAGGGGAGAAATTGTCAAACACACGACAAGGGTGGTTCTAGTACATTTACTAGGATATAGTCACAAGTTATAACATATGTTCAATATGGTTTCCGGACTCGACAACATGCTCCATCCGTAACACGGCATGATCGACAGCTTGTTGCAGCATATCCGGTGTAATCAGAGTGATACATTGTTGTATGCTATCCTTCAGATCAAGGACTCCAGATACATCCTGACAGGCACAATCTTTCATATATCCCCACAACCAGAAGTCACATGAATTCCGGTCAGAGGATCTGGAAGGCCACACATGCACCTTTATAATGTGCAGATCTCACAGTAAACCTAATAGGCCCTTGACGTGTCATCTCTTCGAAGAAGCAAGGAAAGAAGATTGGATTTAACATCCTGTCGACATCGAGGTCATTACAGACTGAGCACAAGTGCAGACTGTGTCAAGGATAGGGAAGGAAATCGGCCATGCCCTTTCAACGGAACCACTCCAGCATTTGCCTGGAGCAATTTAGACAAATCACGAAAAACCTAAATCTGGATGGCCAGATGCAGGTTTGAACCATCATCCTCCCAAATGCAAGCCCAGTATTTGAAGAAAAATGGACAGACAATGGAGGAGCTCGTGAAACCACACCACACAGTCACACAAGCTGAGTGCAGTGGTCATTCCTGCACAACATGTGGAGGAGTAGAACACCCCCACCCCCTCCCATGCAACAGTTCTGTGCACTTGCTGCACCGATCATAGAAAAATATGCCTTGTCTGTCCAAAGCACATTCCAGGGCTCTATTTCCATGCGTGCCAAAAATGTAGGGCAAAGTCATGCCATTGTAGCCTATCTTGGGGCTTCATTTGGTGCACATTCTGAATCTTGCATGGATACCAGTGTCAAAAGCACTGCAAAAGTTTTCAAATTGTTCTCCAATGGAGAGGCAATTCCCATGACACAGCTCGAGCACTGGCTGCAACATTTGAGCCATGCACAGCATGGTTGGCTATAGCTACAGCAACTTCATCAACAACTGCCATTGGAATGAGCAGCTTCCCTGTCCCTGCTGCGCCAGCTGATTCACCTGTTTCTTCAAATTTCTTGATCGTACTCTTTAGCCAATTTATTGACACATGAGTGCTTTGCAACTATTTCTGTTGGTGATATTCCTGCTGTGCAGCACTGCTATTGCTGCCAATCTGATAAAACAATCTTACCAGCAGTTCACAGTCTTCCTTCTCAATAACTGTGTTTCGTATGAAAAATTTCAACATTCTTCACACTATACTATTGACAGTCACTTCTCAAAAAAGAAATCAGCATGCATTGGCATATGAAAGACAGCATACTAACACTGAAGTAGGAAACATTACACATTCTGACAAATTACTGTGCCATATTTTCACCAAGTGACAGTAAGTGGAACTATTATTTTTTCAGCATACTCTGTGAGCACACCAATTAATAAACATACCTACGATGTTTCATTGTCCTGCAACATATACAGACCACACTGCAGCACTCCAAAAATTGGCAGTTTAATTATACCCACCCATTATATGACTCCACCTGAAGAATGTGTGATAATATCACAGTCTTGTTAACACATGACATTCTTCTCTTTGTTTTATACTGTCCCATTCTGCTACATTACGAGGTGCCATGAGCTGTGCAGCAGCCACTGGGTGATCAGCGGTGCTCTAGGCCATAGTCTAGTAAGTAGACAGTTGGCTGGTGGTCATGCTCACATAAAATGCTGTTCAAAAATTGCAGCATTGCTGGTCTAGGTCATGAATGCTTACACAGCATACACAGCTTATTCCATACTCTGACAGTATGGAATAAGCATATGATGGGATTGGACTCAGTTGCTTTGAGTGGGTGTGTTGGACTGTTCTTACACATGGATCTTCTACAGTACAGGATGTTCGAAGTGTTTGTGGTGTGTGGATGGTGATATAAGATATTATGAAGATTGGGTGGGTGGCGGAATACCAATTTTAGAAGAGTGGGAAGAATTGTGGGAAGGATGTTTATTTCCTATACCCAGTGAACCACTTCATCATCCCTCACAGCATCCAGGTCCTGTCTTTTCTGGCATTTTCCATCTAACACATGCCCTAGAATAGATTACCAACATCCCGGAAAATCTAAAACCTAAACAAATCCAAAACACTGTTGTCATGTGGAAGTTCCAGTCCTATCCAAAGGCCTCATGCTCAGCCCCACACCCAGGGTAAACCATGGGGGACGCTCTACAGGGGAAACACTTTATTTTCCGCCAATCACTCCGACCAAATCATAACACTGAATCTTTCCTGTACCAATTAAAGCTGTCATCCAACCGTGTATCTTCCCACTCCACAAAACCAGCTTTAGTTACCTTCCGGGAAGTCGTTATTTTCAACTTTGAGATATATAGTGCACCAAATATCACCAACAAATTGTTTTTTTCCCACACCTTTGGAAGTTGTAGGAGACAGCATTTAACAATTATTATGAAATTTCTTATGCAAAATATCAAACCATAAAGCCTTATAATTGCTACACTATGCTCAAAAACTGTTATGGAGATATGGAGAAATACCATAAACCATGATCAGTAAGCAAAATCTTTTTATATACTATAGTTAAAAAATAAATAACGAAGACTAGTCTTTAGCAATCTTGACAATTAAAACTTAGATTCCGCTAGGGTACAAAACAAGCACCTACAAGTAAACATGTAGCAATGTTTCTCATGCAGTTCAGGTAGCCAGGTATTGTGTGATGCCCAATCCTTCACTGAATTGGGCAGTGTTGGCATCTTAGGTATATATTGCTGAATTAATTGCACACACCTGTTGGTACTTTTCACATGATGCAATAACTTGGAAAGTGATGACAGGTAACTGATTGTTATATTGTACAATGAATTACTGAGCTTATGAAGGCTGAAGGTTCAACCAACACAGCTAAATTTCCTAAGAGAACCCATGATCCAGTAAAATTGGTGGCTGGTAGCTTATCCATTTCTAAATTAAATTGTATCGCAATTGTATGAAAAAGCTTTTACCAATACCCATACAATATTAATTTTAATTATTTTCAGCTACATTGAGATTAGGTTGTTTTAGTATCATAAATTTTACGTTTGACAGATTTTTATGGGACAACTAATCCTCTGAAGTTGGTAGCATTTAATAAAAGCCGTTGTGGTAGGTGTAGAATTTTACTTAGCCTACTGAAATTTATGACTGCTACAGACAAATCACAAATGGATATGCTCATATTACCTGTAATTGCCACATCGCTTTTTCAGAGTTGGGGGAACAAACTCATCCAAGCATAATGGATGCCGTACTGACCTCTTAATAGCAGATGTAATACCATTTGTGACTACAGAAAAATAGCAACACTGAGTGCACTGCTTTAAAGGACATGATTATCCTGTTCAAACCCATCTGGCAAGACTTTTACAACATGATACCAGAAGAAATAATGTGAATAAGGACTGTATGAACATAGGTAGATATCTTACCCCGTTAACTAAGGTATTTGAGGATATTGTGCCTCCAAGTGGTATCATAAGCCTTCTCAGGATAGAAACAGAAACCAATATTGTGTTATCTGCTTTGGAAAGCCTGTTGGATAGTCACTTACAGTAGGGTAAGGTCATCATAAAATTATATCTTCTGAACCAAAATTGTATAGCAGTTCCTAAGTAGCTGGTGAGAACTATACTATGAAAGCCACAGGGGCATGTATGGTCCATCCCAAATGCCACTAGGGTTGTTAAAATTACATCCTCCCATTAGTCAGGAAAGCTTCATGTGTCCAAGACTGGACTGAGCACGGAAAGAATGATTTCTTCAGCTTCCCTCAAAGGATACCACAACATGGGAAACTGAATTTTGCCTTGACCAGGTGCTGTATATTATGATGGAAAATGCTAAGATGTTCAGCAATTTATACCATGATCTCTTCCTGTTCTCCTCAATAATTCAGCAGTATTTTGTCATTGCTGCCCAAATTGCTATGAGATTATTTGCAGTTGGTGGGCATTTGATCTGCTGCAGAGATTTACACCTGCCCTGATTGAAGAGCAGCACTCTTCATTCCAATGAGAGGTAGGTAGTCATTATAGGTGGCCTGGAGATTTTGGGTGGATGCATTATTGGCTTGGCAGATCCTGTTGGTAATGTGATCCCCCTACATCTAGTGTATGCTCAATGTTTAAATAGTTATTTGAGTGTGAAGTGTCAAATTGTCCTTCTTGAGATCTAGTTTGGCAACTTCCTCTCATGCTGCTAAATCTCAGTCAGGAAGTAGGTAGTCACTTGAGGGAAAATTGTTTAGCACTTCCAGTGAGCATTGTCTGCGGGTCAACAGGGCAGCATATCAAGATATCAGTGGCAGAATTCATTTCAGTGTTTCTAAAGACATGAAACTCACAACAGCGTAGCCCCAGAGTGTTGGGGATGGTAGAATCAACATTGCAAGTTAGTGTGTTGAAGTGCCCACAAAGGCTGAATGGATAGGAGAGCTCAGTAAATACATTAAAATGTAAATATGGCTACATGCTGTGAGTGTCTTCTGGTCAGAACCCTCATTAGGGGTCAGATACAGGAGCATGTAATTGTTCTTTGTGGCATGTAGACTACTGCAGCAACTGCTTGTAAAGGTGTATTAAGGGTGGGGGTTTAGGGGGGGGGGCGGGGAGATGCTAAGTTATTTGTGAATGATAAGTATGGACACAGTACCTTAAGCCCTACTCCAAGTGAGAAGATAGTCCTGTCTGCAAGGGCAACAAGTGTTTTACACACAGGTAACAGTGTATCTGAAATGTACCTTTTGGCTACATAAACACATTATCATCTGTGATAGGAATTCCAGTTTCTCCACATGAACACTAATCTCATAGCCATTACCTTGCCTAGAAGCCATCAAGTCATTCAAAATCTGGATCATGCTTTCGCCCCAGCTGTTTTTTTACAGCTCTAGAACTTTGGCAATGCACTCATTTCACAAATGCAAGGATGATTTCTCTCTGACGAGAATGCAACGGCTGACTTGAGAATTGCCTTAAACGAAGGGTAAGTTACGTTTCATTTTCTAAATTTCTCCAGTGAAATTTATGAAGTTAGGCGCTGATTATGTATTATTTCAATGATTATGCTACACAATATGCCTACATTCACCAATCTCATAAAATTATAGCAATACTAATAAACAGGAACGACATAGGTAAGCTGTTTGTTGAAGCAGTTCTGTTAGTGCGAACTTGCTTTTCAGTTGGCGTCACCTGTAACTCTACAATTCGTCCATTTATACAAAATATGCAAAAATAACAGATTATTCGCAACCAATAGCTCACACTTGCTAATCTGTCTTGCTTCAAAACCGCGAGGTGAATGCGGGAGAAAGCTCGCAATGAAAAAGGGAAAAAATACGGATATTCGTTGCCAGAAAATGAAACGGACGCAAATCTCAATACTAGGAATTCTTTGAATATTTACAAAGAAGTGGTATGATAAAAAATGTTCTTTACCATTACATACCGTCTGCACACTTTCTCCAATCCATACGCCCACTGTGTAGTTTACATGTCAACCTGTTACACACAAATAAATACAAAGATCTTTAAAGGAGAAGACGCTATGATTCGTTTTCACGCTCACGCTGTTGCCGACAGAGTTTGTTGCTTTCGGTGTTCATCATCGCGTCATATGTTTATCCACACTGTGCCAGCTGTGCAATGTCAACAACATGCTTTGAAAGAATAAGTTTTGACGTGGCATAGCGTATTTGAAAAATCAGTCCATAATGTGCAGAGAAGGACCATTATAACCTGGAACATGGAACTGCTGTCTCATTTATGGTGTGCACTTAGTGCTGCAGTTTTGGCCGGAATTATTTTAGTATTGTTGGTAAGTTGTTTTGCCGCTTTATTTTGAGTTTTAACTTCAGACTTAAATGTTATTAAATAAAACTATTAAGTGACGGGTCTTGTTATAAATATTTCATTGTAACAATACGTCTTCCCATGATGTAGGGTGGTTTTTGATGAAGAAGTGTGATTTCAAAGACTGCAAAAATCAGACCTAACTGCTTGTTAGAAACGCAAGTATAAAAAAGAACAGCAGGAAAATAGTGTGGAAAATTAAATTTTGCAGTTTGATCAACCTGGCGGTAATTATGTACCTCAATGACTGCCCTGTCAACTAACTGTAAGCAATATGTGACCTGCAAAAGTGTTTCGGTTGCAATGGCCTAACGTAAAACAAAAAGGAAGAGAAGAACAGTACGTTCATTTTCATAGGTCTCAGTGCAGGAGGACATAAGATTAAATTATAATAATCAAGACATACACCAAGTATACTCTCCAAATACTTGGGCCCTTATATTGACAATTAATGAAATTAGTCTTGCCATGTTCTTGATTTAACCAACAGAGCTAGTTCAGCAACTTATGCACTCCATATTACAGTGTCAACAGTTAATACTGGTGCTGTTAATGTTGTGGTTATTTTCATTCGTTGTAGTCCAGCGGCATTATGTTTTGGGGGTAACCAACAAATGGTGAAGAAGGTATTCATTGCTCATAAAATATCCACATTTTAAGGAGAGTTAAAAGAAATCATATACATACAGAAATGTTTTTAAAAAAACATAAAATATTAATGACCTCACAGTATATTTTGTCTCTTATGTGCATTGTGATTAATAACCACTCTGTGTACAAAAGAAATAGTGCATATCATGACGATGATACAAGATCAAAACACAACTTGCATACAGACATGACTCTTGTTTAAAAAGGTGTGCATTACTCAAGCACAAAGGTGTTCGGTTCACTCCCATCTGACAGTTAAGAGTCTTACTAGTGTAATGCAACAGTGTAAGAATAAGTTTAAGGAACATATCTGAAAACCCTTTCTTCTCTCTTGATGAATTTTGTAATGTGAATATTTCTCTATTGTACATTAGGTATGACACACTGCATGTGTAATATTTGGTATTACCACTTTGTGAATTCCTAAATGAAGCCTTAAATGCAGTAGACATTAAAGAACATATCTCAGTCATATTTCTAGATCTCTCTAAACCATTTGATGTCATCAATCACAACATCTTGCTTCAGAAACTTGAACCTGTAGGTATTAGGGGCCCAGCCTATGAATGGATAAAATCAAACAATGGAAAATCGTGGATGGAATGTAACAATACCAGAGAAGGAAAGCTGCCACTCACCATATAGCGGAGATGCTGAATCGCAATAGGCACAATAAAAAGATTCACATAGTCAAACCTTTCGGCCATTAAGGCCTTTGTCAGCAGTTGACGCACATACACACTCGCACACACACACACTCACACAAACGCAACTTGCACACACATCTGTAGTCTGAGAGAGCTGAGTAGTTTCAGCTCTTGCACACACGTCTGCAGTCTCAGAGAGCTGAGTAGTTTCAGCTCTCTGAGACTGCAGACGTGTGTGTGTGTGTGTGTGTGTGTGTGTGTGTGTGTGTGTGTACTGCTGACAAAGGCCTTAATGGCCGAAAGCTTTAATTGTGTGAATCTTTTTATTGCGCCCAATGGATAAAATCATATCTCCAAAACAGAGAGCAATTAGTTGATCTTACTAGCCAAGAAGGGAACAAGATAAAGTCCTACTGCTCAGAAAATCAGAGCATCAAGTATGGTGTACCACAAGGCTCCATTCTAGGACCAGTTCCGTTTCTACTCTTATTAGTGACTTGGAACTGACTAGCCGATGCCATAATTACACAAAATTTGCAGATGACACAAATGTGATAATAAAAGGAAGGACCAAAGAAGAATTACTACATGAGATTAAAAATTGTACCACCCACATTACAGACTGGTTTTCTGGAAACAAATCTGTAATAAATACAGGAAAAACCGTTACAATACATATACACACAGTGCAAAATAAATGTCCACTAGCACCAGACGTAGAGTTGTTTACTAGAACCTTCGAAAATGTAAGCTCTACAAAATTTCTTGGGATAGGAATCCAAGAAGATCAAAGATGTTTCCAACATTCAAAATATATTACAAATAAATTAAATACTATTTGCTATACTGACAAAATTTTTTCTGATTGAACATCAAAAGAGACACTAAAAGATGTATACTTTGCCCAGGCAGAATCCTTACTGCGATATGGCATAATCTTTTGGGGAAACATACCTGCTAGCAAAGTTGTTTTACTACTGGCCATTAAAATTCCTACACCACGAAGATGACATGCTACAGACGCGAACTTTAACTTACAGGAAGAACATACTGTGATATTCAAATGATTAGCTTTTCAGAGCATTCACACAAGGTTGGCGCTGGTGGAAACTCCTACAACGTACTGACATGAGGAAAGTTTCCAACTGATTTCTCATAAACAAACAGCAGTTGACCGGCATTGCCTGGTGAAATGTTATTGTGATGCCTGGTGTAAAGAGGAGAAATGTGTACCATCACATTTCCGACTTTGATAAAGGTCGGATTGTAGCCTATCGTGATTGCGGTTTATTGTATTGCAACATTGCTGCTCGTGTTGGTCAAGAGCCAATGACTGTTAGCAGAATATGGAATCCCTGGGTTCAGGAGGGTAATACGGAACGCCGTGCTGGATCCCAGAGGCCTCGTGTCACTAGCAGTCGAGATGACAGGCATCTTATCCGCATGGCTGTAACGAATCTTGCAGCCACGTCTCAATCCCTGAGTCAACAGATGGGGACGTTTGCAAGGCAACAACCATCTGCATGAACAGTTCGACGATGTTTGCAGCAGCATGGACTATCAGCTCAGAGACCATGGCTGTGGTTACCCTTGACGCTGAATCACAGACACGAGCGCCTGCGATGGTGTACTCAACGACGAACCTGGGTGCACGAATGGCAAAATGTCATTTTTTCGGATGAATCCAGGATCTGTTTACAGCATCATGATGGTCGCATCCGTGTTTGGCGACATCGCGGTGAATGCACATTGGAAGCATGTATTCGACATCGCCATACTGGCGTATCACCCGGCGTGATGCTATGGGGTGCCATTGGTTACACGTCTCGGTCACCTCTTGTTCGCATTGACGGCACCTTGAACAGCGGACGCTACATTTCAGATGTGTTACGACCCGTGGCTCTACCCTTCATTCGATCCCTGTGAAACCCTACATTTCAACAGGATAATGCACGACCGCATGTTGCAGGTCCTGTACAGGCCTTTCTGGATACAGAAAATGTTCGACTGCTGCCCTGGCCAGCACATTCTCCAGATCTCTCACCAATTGAAAACGTCTGGTGAATGGTGGCCGAGCAGCTGACTCGTCACAATACGCCAGTTACTACTCTTGATGAACTGTGGTATTGTTTGAAGCTGCATGGGCAGCTGTACCTGTACACGCCATCCAAGCTCTGTTTAACTCAATGCCCAGGTGTATCAAGGCCATTATTACGGCCAGAGGTGGTTGTTCTGGGTACTGATTTCTCAGGATCTATGCACCCAAATTGCGTGAAAATGTAATCACATGTCAGTTCTAGTATAATATATTTGTCTAATGAATACCCATTTATCATCTGCATTTATTGTTGGTGTAGCAATTTTAATGACCAGTAGTGTATATGCCAAAAGAGAGTTGTAAGAGCCATAGAAAATGCTGCATCAAGAAGCTCATGTAAGCCCTTATTCAAGAAATTACAAATCCTTCCACTACAATGTCTGTACATTTTACAAGTAATCATATTTGTAAGGAAAATCTTAGAAAATAGCAACAATCTTGTGTCAACTAACCAGAGTATCCACCTGTATAATACAAGGAGAAAGCAGGACATAAATGTTCGACATGCACACACAAGACTAAAACAGAATGGACCACTGCAAACATGAAACAGACTATACAATAAGCTATAAGTTCGTTTTGGTTACATTTGGCTGTTTAGGCCTAATTTTTGATTGTGCATATTTAGCGTTATACTACAAATTTAAGCGCATTTGGTAATAGTTTACTTACATATTAGTTTCCGAAACATATTTAGTGTCCTTTTGCATCTGTATTTAGTATATTATCGTTATCACTTAGTAAATCTCTTAGGCTAACTAATTTCCAAACTACCATGGATACTAAGTCTGTGAGCTGGAGTAGGAAAGTTAGTTCAGGGTTTTGTGCAGCTGTTGTGACAGGTGGTTTCATTGGGGAAATTGTAGCAGCGTGGAAATTGGAAAGCAAACGAGACTCTTCCATTATTTTGCAGGGTTTGCGCGAGAGATAGGATTATAGCTGAACACGAGGAGAAAATTAGAGCCTTTCAGGCTGATTTGGATAGAGCAAGGGAGGAACTGAAGAGGTTAAGGGGGGAGGAGGGTAAACAGCAGTGGGAAGTGGTAGCTGGGAACAGGGGCCACAGAAAGAGGACAGTGTCTGACAGTTTCCAAATTGGCACAACCAATAGATTTGCCTTGCTACCACAGTTAAGTAAGGAAGAGGCTCCAGGAGAAGTAGATGTAGTTAAGATGCAACAGAATCTCACTAGGAAACCAACTGTTAAAAAAATAGAAAGTAAGAGGAAAGTTCTGTTGCTAGGCAGCAGCCATGGAAGAGGTGTGGGCCAGATTTTGCTGGAAAAATTAGGTGACAGGTACCAGGTCACAAACTTTTTCAAGCCAAGTGCAAGTCTTAGTCAGTTGGTAGAAGATATAGGTTCCTTGTGCAAGGGTTTCTCAAAGCAGGATTATGTGACGGTAGTGGGTGGAGTGGTAAACAGTGTTGATAGGGATCAGGGCTACAGTATTGAGTGTGATCTGGTGAAAATAGCCTAGGCAACGACCCATACCAATGTTGGGCTGGTGCCTGCTTTCGTGCGGCATGATCAGCCCCAGTTGAACCACTCTGTCAGGAGGGTAAATATGGAGTTGGATCAGTTGCGTAGGGCGCCCACTCTGTCAGACGTTGGATTGGTTACTATCAAGGCTATTGATAGGGGGGATTTCACAAGGCATGGCCTACACCTCAATAGTGAAGGGAAGGGTAAACTGGCAGGGTTGTTAGCGAAATCCATAAGGGGGGACACTAATACTCATGGATGTATCTCTTTTTTGGGCTAATATCAGTGTCCAATGAGAAGTTCAGGCAGGCAGGTGCTAAAGAGGTCCAAAACTCACAAAATTCTCACAACAGGAAAGTAAACAATAATGTTACCATATTTAATCAAAATATTGGTGGATTAAAGAAAAAAGTAGATTCTCACAAAAGTAAAGTAAAAAATAATGTTACCATTTTTCACCAAAATATTCCGGGATTGAAGAATAAAGTAGATAAGCTCCTGGTTTGTTTAGATGACGTTGAATCTGATAATGTAATAGATATACTATGTCTGTCTGAGCTTCACATTGTGTCTGATACGGAAAAGGTAAATATCAGTGGTTATAAACTAGCTGCACACATGAGTAGAGAGAATAAGGTGAGAGGAGGAGTTGCCATATATGTCAAAAGTTAACACTGTGTAGAAAGCTTAGATACAAAAAAGTTTTGTCTAGAGCAACATATAGAAGCATGTGCCTGTCAACTTAAACTGAAGGAGGGCTCTTTCATAATTGTAACAGTATATAGCTATCACACCCAACAGACAAGAATTAAATGGTGAAATTGTAAACGATGTTTTTCAGAAAATCATTAAGTGGTTCTTTGCAAATGGGCTCTCATTAAACTTTGACAAAACACAGTATATACAGTTCCACACAGGAAATGGAATGACACCATTAATAAATATAGACTTCGATCAGAAATCGGTAGCTAAGGTAGAATATTCAAAATTTCTAGGCGTATGCATTGATGAGGGGTTGAACTGGAAAAAACACACTGAGGATCTACTGAAACGTTCGAGTTCAGCTACTTATGCTATTAGGGTCATTGCAAATTTTGGCGATATACATCTCAGTAAATTAGCTTACACCTATTTTCATTCTCTGCTTTCGTATGGCATCATATTCTGGTGTAACTCATCATTGAGTAAAAGAGTGTTCATTGCACAAAAGCGTGTAATCAGAATAATTGCTGGAGCTCATCCAAGACCATCCTGCAGACACTTATTTAAAGAGCTGGAGATCTTCACTGTAGCCTCACTATAAATATGTTGTTGTTGTGGTCTTCAGTCCTGAGACTGGTTTGATGCAGCTCTCCATGCTACTCTATCCTGTGCAAGCTTCTTCATCTCCCAGTACCTACTGCAACCTACATCCTTCTGAATCTGCTTAGTGTATTGATCTCTTGGTCTCCCTCTACGATTTTTACCCTCCACGCTGCCCTCCAATGCTAAATTTGTGATCCCTTGATGCCTCAAAACATGTCCTACCAACCGATCCCTTCTTCTGGTCAAGTTGTGCCACAAACTTCTCTTCTCCCCAATCCTATTCAATACCTCCTCATTAGTTACGTGATCTACCCACCTTATCTTCAGCATTCTTCTGTAGCACCACATTTCGAAAGCTTCTATTCTCTTCTTGTCCAAACTAGTTATCGTCCATGTCTCACTTCCATACATGGCTACACTCCATACAAATACTTTAAGAAACGACTTCCTGACACCTAAATCTATACTCGATGTTAACAAATTTCTCATCTTGAGAAACGCTTTCCTTGCCATTGCCAGTCTACATTTTATATCCTCTCTACTTCGACCATCATCGGTTATTTTACTCCCTAAATAGCAACCTACATCCTTCTGAATCTGCTTAGTGTATTGATCTCTTGGTCTCCCTCTACGATTTTTACCCTCCACGCTGCCCTCCAATGCTAAATTTGTGATCCCTTGATGCCTCAAAACATGTCCTACCAACCGATCCCTTCTTCTGGTCAAGTTGTGCCACAAACTTCTCTTCTCCCCAATCCTATTCAATACCTCCTCATTAGTTACGTGATCTACCCACCTTATCTTCAGCATTCTTCTGTAGCACCACATTTCGAAAGCTTCTATTCTCTTCTTGTCCAAACTAGTTATCGTCCATGTCTCACTTCCATACATGGCTACACTCCATACAAATACTTTAAGAAACGACTTCCTGACACCTATATATATATATATATATATATATATATATATATATATATATATATATATATATATATATAACAGAGGGAAACATTCCACGTGGAAAAAATATATCTAAAAAGAAAGATGATGAGACTTACCAAACAAAAGCGCTGGCAGGTCGATAGACACACAAACAAACACAAATATACACACAAAATTCAAGCTTTCGCAACAAACTGTTGCCTCATCAGGAAAGAGGGAAGGAGAGGGAAAGACGAAAGGATGTGGGTTTTAAGGGAGAGGGTAAGGAGTCATTCCAATCCCGGGAGCGGAAAGACTTACCTTCGGGGGAAAAAAGGACAGGTATACACTCGCACACACACACATATCCATCCACACATACAGACACAAGCAGACATATTTCCGAACGAATTCAAAAGTAATAGCAATGTACATGGCTACAACACTAGGAGAAAGGATGATCTTTACTACTCAAGGTTAAATCTAACTTTGGCTCGGAAGGGGGTAAATTATGCTGCCACAAAAGTCTTTGGTCACTTACCTAATAGCATCAAAAAAGTCTGACAGATAGCCATATAGCATTTAAAAAGAAATTAAAAGAATTTCTTAATGGCAACTCCTTCTACTCATTAGATGAAGTTTTGGATATAGTAAGTGGGTAATTTCCCCAACTGGAAAAAAAAAAAAAAAAAAATTGAGTGTCATGTAATATTTTGTGTAATGTAATATCTTGTATAGACACCTTTTATTAACCTGACATGTTCCACATCATTACGAAGTGTCGTATTCATGATCTATGGAACAAGTACTAATCTAAGCTACATGCAAACATTAAAACAACAAAAGACACTTCAAAATTTAAAACTGCTGTCCATAAATATTTATTGAGAAAATGTTGTTATAGTATAGATGAATATCTTGAAACATAAAAATTTATTGCCAAAAAAAAAAAAAAAAAGAAACAAATAGACATTGAATTACTTGGGTTAAATGTAATGTATGGAAGCTGAACCTTCAATTGTGATAGTATTAAGCCTAAATCAATGTAATTATTCTTGTATGATTTAAAAACATGTATTATAAATCACGATGACTTGTCCAATATTATATTGTATACCTTGTACAACAAACGATCAAAAGGACCAATAAAAAGTAATGTAATGTGATGTAATACTGTAGCGTTCAGTATTACTGTAATTTTTTTATGCTCAGCTTAATTAGGAACTTTTTATAATTTGGAATAACTACTACGTATGATTTTATTGTTTCATACTTCAGTTTCACTGTAGTAAATGCTGAAGTCAGTAATTATAACTATATTTTATTCCCATACTCATATTATATTGCAATTTGTAATAAATATGTTTAGTTACTGTTCACATGAATGGCTACAATATCTCAATTTTTTAATTTTTGTTTTACTTGTTAAATATGACTCGTTCCATATCCATGCAATTATTTTACCTACTGGATCAACCGGCCATGAATAAATAAATAACCCCTTATATGGACTGTCAACCTTCACAGAAGTAGTGGTTGTGTCTATAATTATGCATTACAATCTTTAACACAATCATTTCTGAATCTGGGAATTGTCAAGTTATATTTAGTTTGATTACTGTATGTGTAAGTGATGAAGAGAAAAATAACTAAATATTTTACTCAACTGTTCTCATATGTGTTGTGATAAACCTGGTAGCTATTCTGTGCTTGTCTGTTGTCACAGCTGACCAAAGTATTATACAGTACCAAAATGCTTCAACTGTTCCCATGAATAAATTTATTCCTGCAAATAATCATTAAATAATCCTGTGCATATTGGAGCTTTGCAGATATTTTTGTGTGTTCTAGCTCTCTGTGATACTAAAAGTGGTATCCTTTCCTTACCCCATCATTGATTGGTCTTCAGAAGAGAAGACTTTTTGTGATGAAAATTCAGTACAGCAGAATTTTCCTGGTCTTGAAGATACATGGAATATTCATCTTAGTGTTGTAGTGCCAGCCTACAATGAAGAAACACGACGTAAGTGTTGTAAACTAATTTTCTGTTTGATCAGGTGTAGCTACAATAGCCTAGGAATTGTAAAATGCATTTTAGGTTACTGACCTCTACATATTTTCTGGAAACTTTATTATCTCTTAAATTAAAGTGTGTTTAATTTTTTTTAAACGTGTTCCACACCCATGAGGATCATTTCACTTAGGATTTGTGGAAAGAACATTAGCATATTTTTGTTGGCATATATGACACATTCTACGTCATTAAGTATCTGCTCAGTATGGACGTCTACAACAAAAAGTAAATCTCATCCAGCTGTTGGAAACATTTACATTCTGCAGTGATACAAGAACCATTACTGCAATTGTGATTTGATTACAATGTAAACTAATATTATGACAATTCAACTACGAAGTGTGTAACAGGTGATGACAGCATTGCTATACTGTGTTGTGGCCGGAGCAAAATATAGTTACTCACATTTCTCTCAAAACAAAGGAAGAAAGAGACAAGATATGTTGTGCATATTACCCTTGAAGTGCTTTCATGATGCAGTACTGTCCTTCCAGCAATGTGCTAGCTAATCATCAGCCACTTGGCATACACTGCTATATAAATGCCTCTTATGCACTTTTCTGTGCTGTATACCCTTCAGCTATATGCAACTATGATGCTCTTGTTTATTTTCTGTGGTGTATTTACCATTCAGTCTCCTCGTTACATATCTTCTGTATGCTCATTTTATTTATGTAGCAGTGTAAGGAGGCTGTGGTGGAGGCGGGGGGGGGGGGGGGGGGGGGTAAAGGAGAGGAGGTGAGAAGCGAAAAAGACCTGTGGGTGCATTGCCAGAGAGTGGTACACAATGAGGGTGAGGGCATGCGCATCTCAATTGGTTCTTTTGATTTGACTGTTTACCATCACTTGATGAATAGTCTTTGCATTAAAAGTCCATGTCTCACAGCTCTAAGTGAAAAATAGTAATAAATACTGTCTGTTTATTCTAAACTTCCTGTTTCAGATAAGTCAAAATCTTAAATTTTATAAGTTCTGTTTAGCTTTTCAAGGTCAAACCAGCCTTGTTAGTGTTCTATTTATTTATTTTGCTGACCTTTCAGTCACTTTCTTCTGCTGCAATGCATACAAAAGCTCATTAACCCTTTTAGACATTTGTGTTTCATTTTTTCAAACACAGCACATAAGGTGCATTGTTACACTCATGCTCATAAATTAAGGATAATGCTGATATATGGTGAAACAATGCTCTGGTGGGCAGTTTGCGGGTTTAAATTACCTTGGGGTATGACCATGCAGTACTGACTTGCGGTCGTCGCACGGTGGCGCTGGCAGCAGTCCACATACGCAGAGATGTGTTGGTGCATGTCAGAGTATGGTGCAGCGAGTCAGTGTGTGCAAATGTTTTCAGATGTGATAATGGTGACTGTGTGTTGAAAATGGCTCAAAGAACACATATTGATGACGTTATGAGGGGTAGAATAGTAGGGCGACTGGAGGCTGGTCAAACACAGCAGGTCATAGCACAGGCCCTCCGTGTGCCACAAATTGTGATCTCAAGATTATCGCAACAATTCCAGCAGACAGGAAACGTGTCCAGGTGCTACAGTACGGGACGTCCACAGTGTACAACACAACATGAAAACCGATATCTCACCATCAGTGCCCGCAGACGGCCACGGAGTACTGCAGGTAGCCTTGCTTGGGACCTTACCGCAGCCACTGGAACAGTTGTCTCCAGACACACAGTCTACAGATGACTGAACAGACATGGTTTAATTGCCCGGAGACCTGCAAGGTGCTCTCCACTGATCCCTGGTCAGATGAGAGTCCGTAAAGCCTGGTGTCAAGAACACTGTACATGGTCATTGGAACAGTGGTCTCAGGTTATGTTCACAGATGAGTCCAGGTATAGTCTGAACAGTGATTCTCACCGGGTTTTCATCTGGTGTGGACCAGGAATCAGATACCAACCCCTTAATGTCTTTGAAAGGAACCTGTATGGAGGTCTTGGTTTGATAGTGTGGGGTGGGATTATGATTAGTGCACGTACGCCCCTGCATGTCTTTGACAGAGGAACTGTAACAGATCAGGTGTATCATGACTTATTTTGCACCAGTATGTCTGCCTTTTTAGGGGTGCAGTGGGTCTCACCTTCCTCCTGATGGATGATAATGCATGGCCCCACGGAACTACGTCATGGAAGAGTACCTTGAAACAGAAGCTATCAGGCAAATGGAGTGGCCTGCCTGTTCTCCAGACCAAAACCCCATTGAGCACGTCTGGGATGCTCTCGGTCAACGTATCGCTGCATGTCTTCAAACCCCTACGACACTTCAGGAGTTCCGACAGGCACTGGTGCAAGAATGGGAGGCTTACCCCAGCAGCTGCTTGACCACATGATCCAGAGTATGCCAACCCGTTGTGTGGCCTGTGTACGTGTGCATGGTGATCATATCTCATATTGATGTCGGGGTACATGCGTAGGAAACATTGGCGTTTTGTAGCCCGTGTTTCGGGACGGTTTTCCCAACTTGTCACCAATACTGTGGCCTTACAGATCTTGTCATGTGTGTTCCCTATGTGCTTATGCTACATCTACATCTACATCTATACTCCGCGAGCCACCTTACGGTGTGTGGCGGAGGGTACTTATTGTACCACTATCTGATGCCCCCTTCCCTGTTCCATTCACGAATTGTGCGTGGGAAGAACGACTGCTTGTAAGTCTCCGTATTTGCTCTAATTTCTCGGATCTTTTCGTTGTGATCATTACGCGAGATATATGTGGGCGGTAGTAATATGTTGCCCATCTCTTCCCGGAATGTGCTCTCTCGTAATTTCGATAATAAACCTCTCCGTATTGCGTAACGCCTTTCTTGAAGTGTCCGCCACTGGAGCTTGTTCAGCATCTCCGTAACGCTCTCGCGCTGACTAAATGTCCCCATGACGAATCGCGCTGCTTTTCGCTGGATCATGTCTATCTCTTCTATTAATCCAACCTGGTAAGGGTCCCATACTGATGAGCAATACTCAAGAATCGGACGAACAAGCGTTTTGTAAGCTACTTCTTTCGTCGATGAGTCACATTTTCTTAGAATTCTTCCTATGAATCTCAACCTGGCGCCTGCTTTTCCCACTATTTGTTTTATGTGATCATTCCACTTCAGTCGCTCCGGATAGTAACTCCTAAGTATTTTACGGTCGTTACCGCTTCCAATGATTTACCACCTATGGCATAATCGTACTGGAATGGATTTCTGCCCCTATGTATGCGCATTATATTACATTTATCTACGTTTAGGGAAAGCTGCCAGCTGTCGCACCATTCATTAATCCTCTGCAGGTCTTCCTGGAGTACGTACGAGTCTTCTGATGTTGCTACTTTCTTGTAGACAACCGTGTCATCTGCAAATAGCCTCACGGAGCTACCGATGTTGTCAACTAAGTCATTTATGTATATTGTAAACAATAAAGGTCCTATCACGCTTCCTTGCGGTACTCCCGAAATTACCTCTACATCTGCAGATTTTGAACAGTTAAGAATGACATGTTGTGTTCTTTCTTCTAGGAAATCCTGAATCCAATCACAAACCTGGTCCGATATTCCGTAAGCTCGTATTTTTTTCACTAAACGTAAGTGCGGAACCGTATCAAATGCCTTCCTGAAGTCCAGGAATACGGCATCAATCTGCTCGCCAGTGTCTACGGCACTGTGAATTTCTTGGACAAATAGGGCGAGCTGAGTTTCACATTAGTGTCAGTTTTGTGTAGCGCCACATTGTGTGGCACCACATTCTGCAATTATCCTTAATTTATGAGCGTGAGTGTAGGTAATTAGTTAGTTGTTCCATAAATTGTATTTGTGATAAACTTCATGATGTGGAACATGTGAGCTGAACAAAAATAGTGCATGTGTGCACAACCCCACCCCCTCCCTCCCACACTCACACACAGGCACAACCAAAAGACTGTTACGCATTGATCTTTTGCTCAAAGCCTTCCTTAGAAAAGATAACACACATTCCCATGAGCAAGCATAACTCATGCTCACATGACTGCTATTTTCAAGCAGCTGTGGCCAGAATGCAGCTGTTGCAGTCAACAAAAGCATCAATCTGGAGTAGGACGGGTAATGCGCTTGGGTAGCAGAGTGTGGTTGGGGGAAGAGAAGAGCACTGTCTGGCAGAGTATGCAGGGACTAGATGATGGCAGGACAAGGCTGTCAGTGAAGCAAGAGGAGGCTATGGGGGAGGACCATGGGTGGGGGGTGGGGGGGGGGGCTGAAAAGGGGAAAAGGTCAGTGGATACATTGGCAGAAGTGAAACACAATGAAGGTAAGTGTACATGAATTGGAAGGAGGTGGTATGACAGCGGGGGTGGAAACTGTTGGGTGGAGAGTGTGGGGACAGTAGGTTACTGTAGGTTGAGGCCACATTGATTTCGGGAGTGGAAAATATTTTGTAAGGGATACTGCTACCTGCACCGCAGTTCCGAAAATTTGGTAGTGGAGGGGAGAAGCCGGGTGGCCTGGGTTGTGAAGCATTCATTGAAATAAAGTTGCATGTTGTGTGACAGGATAGGCCACTTTGCTCTTGGTCACAGTTTGACTGTGTCCATACATCTTGGGGGACAGCTGGTTGGTAGTCGTACATATGTAAAAAACTGTGTAATGATTGCAGCAGAACTTTTATATGACATGGCTGCTTTCATAGGTGCCCTGCCTCTGATGGAATAGTGTAAGGCCATGAGAGGACTGGAATAGGAAGTGCTGGATGGGTTAGTTCGGCAGGTCTTGCACTTGCACCTTTCTCAAGAATGTGATGTGTATGGCAAATGGTTGGGATTTGGAGTGGCACAGGAATGGACTAAGGTGTTATGGAAGTTGGAGAAGGGGGGAGGGGAGGGTGACGGAACACCACAGGAGGGGAGGGGGGTGGGAAGGATCTTGGGCTGGATGTCCCTCATTTCAGGGCATAAGGTAATCAAATCCCTGTTGCAGAATGTGGTTCAGCTGTTCTAGCCACGAATGGTGCTGTGTAACATAAGGGGCACACCTTTGTGGCAGGTTTGTGGGAGGTGACATGGCATGGGAAATCTGTATGTGAACTAAGTTTGGGGGATAGTGCCTGTGTATGATTGCCCTTCCTTCTGCTGAAAGGTTGGTGTTCTTAGTAAGGGACCTGGGGAAGGATGGGGAGTCAGAGTTGGTGATAATTAACTTCTGGAAGGTGGGCAGATTGGGGTTTCTGTTGATCACATTTCCTCCCTCATCCTATTGTATTTTCATGTTTTATTTTCCACACCTACAAGTGCCACAAAACTTGTGAATCTTGACCTAACCAATGCCCCTTTCTCCTCATTCTCTTTACATACCAGACAGGTTAAAAAGCTCAATAGTTAAACCACTTCATAAGATAGATGACAAAACAGACTTAAACAATTATCATCCTGTTTCCTTATTGACACCTTTTTCGAAAATATTCAAGACAGTAATGTACTCAAGAGTAGCCGCACTCTTAAGTGGAAACAGTTTACTTTGCATATTACTGTTTGGCTTCCAGAAGGGTTGCTTGACTGAGAATGCTATTTACACATTCACAGATCAAACAGTACAAGCCTTAAATGGTAAAGTAACTTCAGTTTGTAGTTTTTGTTATCTTTCCAAGGTGTTCGATTGTGTAGGTCATTTTGTCTCTTAGAAAGACTCAGGTTTTTATGGAATTGATGGCTGTTTGCACAGTTAGTTTGAATCATACTTAACAAATAGAATGCAAAAGGTTGTTTGAAAAATCAGACAATGTTGCAAAGGTGGATTTTTTTTTGGCGGGGGGGGGGGGGGGGTGTGTGTGTGTAAAATCACAAAGAGAGTCCCACAGAATGCAATTTTAGGACATCTCCTATTCCTCATGTATGTGAATTCAACTAGCAAAATAGGTACTTTTTGGTGATGATACTGGTGTTACAATATTTCCCATGAAAGAGAAAGCAACAGAAAAGTTGGTAAATGAAATTTTCAAAGAATTGTTAAATGGTTCTCTGAAAAGGGATTCTCCTTAAATTTTGAAAAAAGAAAGGAAACACTACATTCAGTTCTGTACAACAAAAGTGATCAGTCATACAAATATTTGAGGTAGCACATGAGAAGGAATCAGTAAATAAGGTAGAATGCTCCAAATTTGTGCAGGTGCATATTGATGAAAACTTGAATTGGTGGCTGCATATTACTGAGCTTCTCAGACACTTACGTTCAGCTACTTTTGCTCTTTACATAATTACTAATCTTGGAAACAAATGAATGAACATCAGGACATATTTTCCATATTTCCACTGTATTATCCCCTACAGAATAAGTTTCTGGGGTAACCCATCTCTTAGAAAGAAAGTATTTATTGCAAAAAAAGCAAGCAGTAAGAATACTATGTGCTCTTCACCCACAAATGTCATGTAGGTACTTCTTCAAGGAGCTAGGCATTTTAACTGTGCTGTCACAATACACATATTCTCTAATGAAATTCATCATAAATAATCCGTCACAGATTGAGAAGAACTGTGATGTCCATATCTACAACCCTAGAGGGAAAAATGATGTTTATTACCCATTATTAAATCTGTAAGTGGCTCAGAAAGGAGTTCAGTAACCAACAACAAAAATTGTTGGACATTTGCCCAACGACATGAAATGTCCAACAAGTAACAAGCAGGTTTTAAATTTAATTTGAAATCATTTCTCCGGGATAGATCCTTCTGTTCCAGTGACAGCTGTCTGTATAAGTGTAGTTGCATGGGAAACTGCATTTATGTGTTTCTCAGCTCTACGTTTTTCGCACTTGTATGTTGTATACTGTATAATTTTTCAGTTTTGCGTGCAAAATTACCCCACTTTCATGTTTTCCATTTATACATATTCGCACTTTTATGCTATTATTTTTACTCCTCCACAGTCATTTTTGTCATGCATATACATTGTAAAGACCAAGAAATTGTCTTGAAACGTTTTGTATATGATGTGGTCAGTGATCGTTGGTTTGCTGTCTGCATGCAAAGTCACAGTTATTATTGCGGGCTTTAGCTACGGTACACGTTGTGACACTGTTGCTGTTGACCTTGTGGCAGTCGGTTTCAGATCATATAACTTGGCGGAACATTGCTCCCAATAGCGGCCTTCCCACATTGCCACTTGGGGGTGCTGCTGACTGGCCAAGCAGCGGGTAGCCACTTGTGAACAGTTGGCACAAGATGTCAATGAAAACAGCATCAGTAGTGGCAGCATAAAAGTTGTTCACAGCTACAGCTTCACCTTTGTGAATGGCAGCTTGATGCGCCATGGCGTGTGAATACATGAGTGCTGCAGAGTGGTGCTTCTTGATGGCATCGTGTAATGGGCCCCTAAGGTCGGGGAAGTCCTAGTGAACCTCAAGTGAACATCCCAAAGTGTCTCAAAATCCCATGGTCTATCTTAACTACCATACTGGCCAATCAATCGCAAGATGTAGTGCTTTGAAAGCTGGACCAAGTGGTGAGAAACGCTCACATATCTTGGGTATAAAGTTTGCAGATGTGGAAAAATGCCTACAGATTTGGTTTCAGCAACAGTGTGTAGGTAATGTACCTAGTTCATGTGCAATACTGAAAGAAAAGGCTTTAGAATCCGTAAAAAAACTTAAATGTTGAAAACTTTCGTGCTTCTTCTGGTTAGTTACACCGATTCAACATAAGATGTGACATTACTGGGCGCATTGTTTATAGGGAGGCCAACAGTGTGGGTAATGTCACCATACAATGTTGGAAAGAGCGTAATCTCCCAACTATAATCGCAAAATGCAGTCTGAAACACATTTGAAACACAGGCGAGATAGGACTATTTAAAACTTGTTCCGGACAAAACCTTTGCATTTAAGGTTGATCACTGCTTTGGGGGAAAGAGAAGCAAGCAGAGAGTGACAATGATCCTTACCATAAACACAGATGCTCTGATAAGAAGGATGGATGACTCCAAACCTCAGTAAGCTTAATGCCCGAATCTGTTGTGAGAAGAGGAAAATATGTTTGGTTCATTCTCTGGTGCTACAGTTCAGCAGCATAGAACTGGCATTTTTTCCAGCGAACTGCATGAGCCATTTTCAAACTCTGGATTGGGGCATCATTGCTGCCACAAAAGCAAAGTACAGGAAATTTCTGGTTCAATGTGTCATCACACATCTCGACAATACGAAGGGTGATCCTCAGCTAGACGTGTTGCAGGTAAACCAAAGAATTGCATTGTAGGTTAGGATACACTTTACACATACACTGTGTATGTATAGCATTCCCTGTCAGTTCCCCCTGAACTTCACTAAAAATTTTTAGAATGGATGTATAAATGAAATTAAATTCACCACAGATACTTATATGTAGCTTTTTAATTTATTTTTCTTATCTAGGCAATGCAGTCCATAAGAACTGCTTGGGATCAATTGAAGCCAAACAAAATCACAAGTGCTTTCGAGAAGCTGATATCACAAAAGATGAAATTCAAGCTGACCCCAAAAATGTTGAACATTTTGATGTAGATTTCAATATACCAGATGACAATGACTGGGCTTGTATTTCAAGTGAAACTAATTTTGATGATTTTGTTGTTTGTGATGCTGATACTGCCATGTGTTGTGTACAAAGTGAGGATGAAATAATTAAAGAAGTATGCCAGTATCAGCTGAAATAAATAGTTCTGAGGAATCTGAAGAATTGGATGGAGAATCTGTGAACCCTCCCAGTCTGTCAGAAGCATTTACTGCATTGGAAGTAACACAACGTTACATAAGATCAAAAAAAAATTGGTGATGACAAGATGGTCACAGTGATTGAATATGAAAACTTGATTTATGAATGCAGTATTGCTTCCAAAAAACAAACGACTGTTGATTCATTCTTTAGGCCTAAATAACTTTAATTGTCCATAGCTTAGGCATAAGCCTACTTAAACTGCTGTACCTATTACTGTACAGTGTAAGTATCATCTGTTTGTACGCACTTGAGTGTAATTGAAATATATTTAAAAATTCCAATTTAACATTAATCTCACTTGTACATTTATTTTATCACCTCCCTTCAAAAATGTATAAATGAGGGTTTACTGTCATGTGTTCGTTAATGCTAACACTAATCAACAATATTATGAAAAGGATTGTTGCTACTCACCATATAACGGAGATGCTGAGTCACAGATAGGCACAACATAAAGACTATCAGAGAGTGATGTTTTGGCCATCAAGGCTTTTGTTGGAGATAAGATTGGTTGGTTGGTTTTGGGGAAGGAGACCAGACAGCGAGGTCATTGGTCTCATCGGATTACGGAAGGACGGGGAAGGAAGTCGGCAGTGCCCTTCGAAAGGAACCATCCCGGCATTTGCCTGGAGCGATTTAGGGAAATCACGGAAAACCTAAATCAGGATGGCCGGACGTGGGATTGAACCGTCGTCCTCCCGAATGCGAGTCCAGTGTCTAACCACTGCGCCACCTCACTCGGTTTGGAGATAAGACAACATACATACACTCCTACATATGCAACTCACACACACATGACTGCAGTCTCTGGTTGTTGAGGCCACACTACGAGGAGATAGGAGAAGTACCTGGATAGTGGGGGTATGGAGCAGGCTGGGGCTGGGAGGGGGGGGGGGATAGTGGGTTATGGGTGGTGGATGGTAAAGTGCTGCTTTTGAGACCATACAGGGACGAGGTGGAGAGATGGTAGGGCACCTAGGTGCAGTCGGGAGGTTAGACGGAGGCCGAGGGGTGGGGGGTTAGTGGAAAAGGAGAGAAGTAAAAAGACTGCTTGTGTGTTGGTGGAATAGAGGGCTGTGTAGTGCTGGATTGGGAACAGGGAAGGGGCTAGATGGGTGAGGACAATGACCAATGAAGGTTGAGGCCTGGAGTGTTACAGGAACATAGGGTATATTGG
Source organism: Schistocerca nitens (assembly GCF_023898315.1). Classification (NCBI taxonomy): domain Eukaryota; kingdom Metazoa; phylum Arthropoda; class Insecta; order Orthoptera; family Acrididae; genus Schistocerca; species Schistocerca nitens. The sequence goes on from NC_064617.1 coordinate 693,903,405, forward strand.
AAGGAGAGTTCCCACCTGTGCAGTCCAGAAAAGTAGGTGTTGGTGGGAAGGATCCAGATGGCACAGGCTGTGAGGCAGTCATTGAAATGAAGAACACTGCATCATTTTGATAACATCTGGAACATGTAACTAACTAACTATCCAACCACATGCGTACTCCTATACTTCAATTGTTACTTCCTTTTCTCCTATGTTTTTTGCACTTTTTATGTAGTTTTGGATAATTTTACATATATTCACATATTTGTGCACATTGTTGCGTATTTTTATGTATCTGTGTGTATTTTTATGTGTTTGCTGTCGTTTTACGTGTATTTTTCTGTTACCCATCTCCCCTACAAGCACCTAACACTTTCCGTTGCCCATTTTCTGCATCATTCCCTGTTTCCCCAATTCCATCCCTGTCACAATGGACCCATGCTTCATATTTCTGCATCAGTTCAGAGAAGTATCCATTTTCCTGGCTAAAACCCAGACCCACATCCTGTTCCTCAAGTGCTGCCAAAATCTTGGAATCACTCACCCCATCGCTCCAGACAGTGACCTCACCTATTCAGATTCTGCCAATCCATGCCCTCACAAACTTAGTACTGCAAAAACATATCTCCATGGCACGACATCCCAGAACCACCTTTGCTACCACTGCAAGATACTGCTACTGTGCAACCCCTATTACATACATCACATCTCTGAAATTGAATCCCTTGCTCTACATCACCTGGAAGAGCATTCCAAACACCATCTCCATAAGTATCCAACCTGCTGACATCTCACTGCCCCATCCTGTATCCTATCCATAGTGTTTCTTCTTGTCAACACCTCGTAGCACCCAGACTGTGCCTAGCTGGCCTTATCAACTTGCCACATCTCCAAAAACTTCTTACCAGAGCCAAAAAAATCCCAGAACATTATTGTTAATCTTTCAACCAAAATCTTGAGCCCCACAGAAGTTAGTCCTATCCAAAGGCCTCACCTTCAGCTCTGCACCCAAATTTAACCATGTTGAACTTGTCAAAAACCTACTCTCTTTCTTTTGATACCTGCAATGTAAACAGTTCTTTGCCACAAATCACTCCAATCAAAACCGAACTATTCCCAACAATGAACTTTGCCTGTCCCAGTTGCTACCACCATCAAACCATGACCTCCCCCCCCCCCCCCCTTTGCTCTTAACCACCCTCTATTCACCTTTCAGGAATTCCTTATCTCCAACACCATCTGTTCCCTAATCCCTTCATCCCTTCCCAATAATGCCAACCTTTCAGCAGAAGAAGAAAATCCATACACAGCCTCAAAAAACATCCTGACATAATCATTCTACCAGCAGACAAAGGTTTCACCACTTTTACTATGAATTCCAGTGACTACCTGACAGAAGGCCTCTGCAAATTGGCTGACTTCTATAACTATAAATTCTGCCAGAATGATCCTATCCCAGAAGTCCAACATAACCTCCAATCCCTGCTTAAAGCCTTGGGCCCTCCCCAGAACCTCTCCACTGAATGCATTTCCCTCCCCATCCGTATGACACTCCACACAACCACGTTTTACATGCTTCCCAATATCCACAAACCCAACAATCCTAGATACCCCATTATAGCTGGTTATTGTGTCCCGACTGAAAGAATTTTGACCCTCATTGACCAAGACCTGCAATGAATTGCCCAAAATCTAGCCTCCCACGTCAATGATACCAACCAATTCCTTCACTGACTCTCCACCATCCCCATCCCTTATCCTCCTGGATCCCTACTCATCACTGTTGACGCCACCTCCCTGTACACCAACATCGCTCATGCCCGTTGTCTTGCTGCTGTTGAACACTGCCTTTCCCAACATCCTTCAGACTCCAGACCCACTACATCATTTCTCATACACCTTACTAACTTTATTGTATCACACAACTACTTCTCCTTGAAGGGAAGGTCTACAAAAAAATCCATGGCACTGCTATGGGCTTCCGCATGGTGCCCTCCTATGCCAACCTGCTTCACTTGGTCCTCTTCAGCCCAGTGTGCCACCTTTTGGATGTTGACCTTCTTCTCGCTGATGGCTCTGTCCACACTTCTGTCCACATTAAACTCAACAATCACCAACAGTAGCTGCATTTCAATAGCTGCCATCCTTTGCACAGCAAAAATCCCAGACCACCTAGGGTCGGCATATCTTCAGTCACAAGAATACCCTGGCCCACTATGCTGCAGATCTCACAAAGGCTTTCAAAGACCGAGTTTGCAAACATATTTCCCATGCCATATCCATACACATCTTTAATTCTCCCACCATCCCCAAGAAACAGTTACAAAGGAGTGCCCCCTTCATCACTCAATACCACCTCAGACTGCAACAGCTGAACCACATTTTCAACAGTGCTTTGATTATTTATCGTAATGCCATGAAATAAGGTACATTCTACCCACAAAGTTTCTCACCTCCGTAAAGTGGTATGCCATCACCCACCCACCTCCACAATATTGTAGTCTAGCCCCATACCACTCCCAGTCCCAATCTCTTGCCACAGCTTTTTATATAAGTATGACTATGAACTAGTTGCCCACAAGTATGAATGGCCACTGCCAAACTGTGGCCAGAGCAAAGTAGACTACTCTCTTGCACAACATGCAGCTGAACATAAAATGCATGATTTTAATGGCTGCTTCACAACCCTGGCCATCTGGATCCTCCCCTCCACCACCAGCTTTTCTGAACTGCGCAGGGGGAAGTTAACCTTAAAACACATTTTTTTGCTCATGAAATTATCTCGACCTCAACCTACAGTAACCTACAACCCCCATACTCTCCACCCAAAAGTTTTCACCCTTTCTGTCCTATTAACTCCTCTCAGTTCGCTTCTCCTCACCCTCACTGTGTCCTACTCTCTGCCAACACACCCACTGTTCTTTTGCTCTTCTCTGTTCCTCTCCATTTCTGTTCCCCATTCTGCCCGCTCTACCCTTACTCCCTCACAGCCTCCTGGTGCTGTGCCTGACAGCCTTGTCCTGTCCCACCATCAAGTCCCTATATGCTCCACTAGATAGTACTCTTCTCTTACCCCCCTCCCCTTCCACTGTACCCTGCTATTCCTTCCACTTCCCACCCCACTGCAGATTGCTGTGCTTTTTACGTTGCTTGTCTGCAACTCAGTGTGTCATCTTTACAGTGAGTAGCAATCTATCCTTTTCATAATATTGTTAAAAAATATTTCATATGGCTATGTGCTGGCCATTTACAGTTTTTTTCTGTAAAATTGACAAATTATTTCTATTCAAGGGTTCCTCTGTGGTGTGGAAGGAGTTATTAAGGAAAAACATCTGTAATATACATTTGAGCACCTACAACAAAAAGAGCGTGTCAGTAGCAACAAAATTAAAACACTACATAACATCAGTCAACCAGAAATAACATACGCAAGTGAAACCATCTTCAAAACAAGTAACACTGCACAGATAGACAAAATACTCAAAATAGAGAGAAGAATCATCAGAACGTGCATCAACAAATCGTACCAGAAAGATGGACACTGGAGACTAGCTACAAATGAAACAGTCTACAAGGAAATAGAACCGTTAATGAGTACAATCAGGAAGAAACGCATTTCATTTTTTGCACATCTAATCAGAACACCAGAAAACAGGATCATTAGGAGAATAATAGAAAATTTGAGGAATAGTAAGTGCAACATTAAGTGGATTACAGAAATCAAGGAAGATATGGATGAGCTACAGATTACATTGGAAGACCTAAGAAACAAAACTGACAAAATCAGGAAACTCACAGACAAACCAGACTGCAAACGAGAATCAACAGACAGACAGTAGGAAGGGTGATTTCTGATGAAGAAAGAAGGTTGAGATCCGAGAGAATGAAGGAGTATTGGGCTGACAGGAAACTGAAAAATTCTTTGTATAAAGTTGACTGGAGTGGTCCAATGAAGGCCATAAAATGTAAATAATAATAATAGATTTGAAAACTCTTCTGCTAGCTCTCTGCATTTTATTTTCATGGGTACATTTCTCAAACAGTTTTGTAGCTGCATGTTTCATGCATTTCTGAGCCAAAGTTAAATTCATTAATTGCTAATGATACAGATCATTTTTCCTTCTAGTGTTGTACATGTGAAGATCACTGTTCCTTTCAAACTCAGATGGATTGCTGATAACAAATTTCATAAGGGAATAAATGTACTGTGAGGCTGCAGTTAATATTCTCAGCTTCTTAAAGAAGTGTGTGGAGGATGTGTGTGTGTGAACCTCAAACATAAATCTAATTATTTTCTTTTGTGCAGTGAGTAATTTTTATTGGAGTGAGGAGTTACCCATATTATTAACCTATAAGACATTAGTGAATGAAAATATGCAAAATATGTTAACTTATTGACTGCTGTATGCCTCAAGTTGGAATTATTCTTATTGCAAAAGTAACCAACCTAAACTTTTTATCAGGTCTATTATATGGTTTTCCCCAGTTTAGCAAAGCTCTGCATTCTGTTCCTGGCAAAGCTCTGCATTCTGTTCCTAATGGGCTAATTGTGACCGACCAACCACTACAAATGACGCCACTGGATGTGGTATAGAGGGGTGTGGTGTTCGCACACTGCTCTGATTTCTTCAACTTGAATCCACTAGTTCTCACTCAAGTTGCTCCTCAATTGGCATCACGAGGCTGAGTGCACCCAATTCTAGTCCTCCAATGAAGAAAACATGCATAGCAGCATTGGAATTCGAACCTGGATCTCCTATGCAGCAGCCAGACATGCTGATAACTGAACTGCGGAGTTGAATGTTTGTCTAGTTTGTTTCCATCAACAAGCACAGCAAAGAACTTTATAATTTTTTGTTGGTATGCCATCTTAGTAGGAAGTGGGATGTTTTTGACAGTACAGATTCAATTGAGCTGTGTTTCTCAAATTCAAAGCTAGCCCATTTTTGCAAATCCAGTCAGTAATTTTAACAAAACCATCATTTACTACCATTTTCTCTGTTGTTGCTTTTTTGTTTGGTTTCACACCTATGCTTGTACCACCAGCAAACGGTACTAACTATGCTTCCTAATTCAAATGAAATGAAAGCTCAATAAGCTAAAACAAGAACAGTAGTGGGTCAAATATTGAAAACTGTGGGAATCTCATTGTAATTTCTCTACATGCAAATTATGCGTCATTCCTCTTTGTCTCATTGATTTGCTGTCAGATTTAGTCCCTGTGATTGTAACACCTTAGAGGGAATGTGTCGTGCAGTTCTCCAACTCCTCAGCAGATCTTCTACACTCAGCCAAAATTTATGCGAAAAACAAAACGGTGTTCTGAAAGGATAGGCTAAACACAGTTTGCGATGCCTTGTTTGTTGCTGTTAGAAGTAGTTTATACTGTCGCGAAATTGAAGTAGACAGTTCCTGTGAGTTAGTGTGGCCAGAGGTCATTGTTGACAACTGGAATAAAATAATAATTGGATCCTTTTACTGACTCCCCTCAATTTAGATGATACAGTTGCTGAAAGGTTCAAAGAAAACTTGAATTTGATTTCAAACATGTACCCGACTCATATGATTATAGTTGATGGTGACTTTAATTTACCCTCAATATGTTGGTAAAAACACATTTAATTCCGGAGGCATGCATAAAACATCATCCGAAACTGCCCTAAACGCATTTTCTGAAAATTATTTCGAGCAGTTAGTTCATGAGCCCATGCAAATATTAAATGGTTGTGAAAACACACTTGACCTCTTAGCAACAAATAATTCTGAGTTAATAATGAGCATCAAAATTGATAGAGGGATTAGTGGACAGTGTTGTTGTAGCGAGATTGAATATTGTAACACTGAAATGCTCCAAAAATAAACGAAAAATATACCTATTCAAAAAATCAGATAAAAATTCAGTTGACACCTTCCTGAGAGACCATCTCCACTCCTTCCAGATTAATGATGTAAATGTAGACCAGATGTGGCTTGAATTCAGATAAGTAGTATCGGCACCAATTGAGAGATTTATTCCAAATAAATTAAGAAACAACATAGCTGAACCTCCTTGGTACACAAAATGGGTCAGAACACTGTTGCACAGACAACGATACAAACATGCCAAATTTAAGCATACGCAAAATCCCCAAGACTAGCAATCTTTTACAGGAGCTCAAAATTTAACACAGACTTAAATTTGAGATGTGTATAATAGTTTCCATAATGAAACTGTCTTGAAACCTTGCAGTAAAACCAAAGAGATTCTGGTCGTACGTAAAGCATGCTAGTGGCAAGACACAATCAATACTTTCTCCGCGCGATAGCAGTGGAGCTATTATTGAAGACAGTGCTGCCAAAACAGCGTTACTAAACACAGCTTTCCAAAATGCCTTCACAAAGGAAAACGGAGTAAATATTCCAGAATTCAAATCAAGAACAGCTGCCAATATGAGTAACGTAGAAATAAATATCCTCGGAGTTGTGAAGCAACTTAAATCATTTAATAAAAGCAAGTCTTCTGGTCCAGATTGTATACCAATTAGGTTCCTTCCAGAGTAGCTGATGCAATAGCTCCATACTTAACAATCATATATAACCATTTGCTCGACGAAAGATTTGTCCCCGTCCGTCTGTGGAAAGTTGCACAGATCACACCAATATTCAAGAAAGGTAGCAGGAGTAATCCACTAAATTATACGCCCATATCATTAGTGTCAGTATGCAGTAGGATTTTGGAACATATATGTGCTTGAGCATTATTAATTACCTCAAGGAAAACGGTCTATTGACACACAATCAGTACAAATTTAGAAAACATCATTCTTGTGAAACACAACTAGCTCTTTATTCACATGAAGTGTTGAGTGCTATTGACAAGAGATTTCTGATTGATTCTGTATTTCTTGATTTCTGGAAGGCTTTTGACACTGAACCACATAAGAGACTTGTAGTGTATTGTGTACTTACGGAATATCGTCTCACTTATGTGACTGGATTCGTGATTTCCTGTCAGAGAGGTCACAGTTTATAGTAATTGACGGAAAGTCATTGAGTAAAACAGAAGTGATTTCTGGCATTCCCCAAGGTAGTGTCATTGGTCCTTTGGTGTTCCTTAACTATATAAATGATTTGGGAGACAATTTGAGCAATCCGTCTCAGGTTGTTTGCAGATGATGCTGTCATTTATTGACTAATAAAGTCATCAGAAGATGAAAACAAATTGCAAAATGATTTAGAAAAGATATCTGTATGGTGCGAAAATTGGCAGTTGACTCTAAATAACGAAAAGTGTGAGGTCGTCCGCATGAGTGCTAAAAAGAATCCGTTAAACTTCAGTTACATGATAAGTCAGTCAAATCTAAAGGCCGTAAATTCAACTAAATACTTAGGAATTACAATTATTAACAACTTAAATTGGAAGGAACACACAGAAAATGTTGTAGGGGAGGCTAACCAAAGACTGCGTGTTATTGGCAGGCCACTTAGAAAATGTAACAGATCTACTAAGGAGGCTGCCTACACTACGCTTGTCCGTCATCTTTTAGAATACTGCTGTGCGGTGTGGGATCCTTACCAGACAGGACTGACGGAGTACATCGAAAAAGTTCAAAGAAGGGCAGCACGTTTTGTATTATCGCGAAGTAGGGGAGAGAGTGTCACTGAAATGATACAAGATTTGGAGTGGTCATCATTAAAACAAAGACGTTTTTTGTTACGGCGGAATCTTCTCACGAAATTCCAATCACCTACTTTCTCCTCCGAATATAAAAATATTTTGTTGACACCGACCTGGGTGTTCATTCTTCCCGCGCTATACGAGACTGGGATAATGGAGACTTGTGAAGGTGGTTTGATGAACCCTCTGCCAGGCACTTAAATGTGATTTGCAGAGTATCCATATAGATGTAGATGTAGATTTGCGGCAATACTTGGTTGAAAACCTGCATCCCTTTTAGTAATAAAATCAAAACAATTTGGAGTATTGGTAAAAGGAAAACAGGGCAACCGAGAGCATAGGAAGACTGTATTTCTAACAACACAATCCTAGAATAATGATGTTCAGGCTAAAACTTCAGTCTTCTTGTGAAACATGTGATGCCCCATGTTCAGGAACTGCTCTGATACAACTGATTTATCAGGTTGCCCCAGCTGCGTATGGTGATGGTGTTCAAACTGTTGCATCCTTGAGCCCCCGTTTCGCGATGTACATCTAGCGGTTACAGAGGTCAAGGATCACACTTTATCATTAATTATACCACAAACTAATATCTCCAATTACAGTAACATTTTCAGCAAGTACACCAAGTCCTTTCATCCATACATGAATTTTTTCATCATTACTAACTTTTCTACAAGAGCGTGTGTACAATGTAAATGGCATATGACTATAAACATAACTAGTGCTACTTCGGGTCTTCGGGTCAATTCCACAATGCCAAGTCTTGTAGGCTATGACATCTCGATCGGCGAACGATTCAAGTTCAGGAAGAGAGGCGTTCTCACAACGAATAATAGCTAGGGTAAACCAACCACTATCAGAATTTCCAGTAGTGACATCCAGTGTAAAGTTAACCCTGCAGCCGCAGAAGAATATAGGTCCATTTAAGATTACTGCTTGAGCCGATCGAGATGTCATGGCCTACAAGACTTGCATTGTGGAATTGACCTGAAGACCCGATGTAGCCCTAGTTATGTTTATAGTAATATGCCATTTACATTGTATACACGTTCTTGTAGAAAAGTTAGTAATGATGAAAAAATACATGTATGGATGAAAGGACTTGGTGTACTGGCTGAAAATGTAACTGTAACTGGTGATATTACTCTGTGCTATAGTCATTAATAAAGTGTGATCCTTGACCTTTGTAACCGCTAGATGTACATCGCAAGCCAGGGGTTCAAGGATGCAACAGTTTGAAAAAATTCGAAAACATAGTGCCGCACTGCCCGCTGAGCGCCTAGTGAGTCGGTGACGCAACCCGACTTGGCTCGGCACAGTAGGATACGCATGCTACTAGTTTTACTACAGCATGTGTACGGGATAACTCTCTCCCTCTGGTGCCCTCGGAGTCTAAGTCCATTGTCAGCGCGTTACGTAATGAAGTTCACTGCTCCCTATGTAAGTGGATAGTGCATGCCAGTGGAACCATTCCCCCCTGAAGAAAAAGTTATCTTTGCCCCTGAGGTGCAAAGTGATATCTGTTTTGAGATGTGTGTTTCAACATATCAGCCTAATATAAGATTTCACAAATTGCCATGGGACCTTATATATGCCGTGGAATGGTGTCCCACAGGGTTCAGTCTTGGGTCCCTTATTGTTATTAATATATATATTAATGACTTGCCACTCTGTATTCATGAAGTTGATCTGAACACATCAAATTCTTCAATTTTGCTGATATATATGAGACATTTAATGTTGTGACTTGTGATGATTCTTTCTTTTCTTGGAGACATGCTGCCAAAATATGGCAAGAAGGCCATTGCAGTGGTGCCTCTGCATCTTCATTTACTTCCCTACATTAAACTTGCTTTGATCAGAATGCCATGGTGTACTAAAGATATAAAAAATATCTTGTGAACAGAAAAGGGAAATGTATCTTGTAGCTAGGAAGAGTAATGATCCAGAAACAGTACACCATTGTAAAAACTAGTGCACTATAATAAGATTTAAAAAAAAAAATTCCACAAGTGTGTACATGATATCTGAGATTAGCATATCTGATAATAAAACTAAAACAATTAAGAGTATTGTTAAAAGGGAAACAGGGCAACCGAGAGTGCAGGAAGACTGTATTTCTAACAATCTCAATGAAAAGAACAAACTCAATGACAAGAAGTCAGAAGTAGAAAACCAATTTTAATAATCATTTATTAAGTGTTGTAGAGAAAATAGGATCCAGCTATTCATTAGAAAATGCTAGGCAGTATATAGAGGAGGCAATACCTGTGCAATTTGATAAAATTGAAATACAACCCACCTGTACTACTGAAATCAGGATAATAATAAACTCACTCAAAAGTAAAAGCTGACATCGAATTGATGGCATTTCCAACATAGTACTAAAAGATTGTTCCCAGCAGATAAGTAGGATTCTCATCCACATATGTATAGCTCACTGAAACAGGGCACTTTTCCAGATAGACTGGAATACGCTATTGTTAAACCATTGCGTAAAAAAATGGGACAGATTTAATGCTAACAACTACTGCCCAGTGTCACTTCTGACAGTTTTATTAAAAATTCTTGAAAAAGTAATGTATTCAAGAGCAGCAATACATATCTGTAAAAATCAAGTACTAACAAAATGTCAATTTGGTTTTCAAAATGGGTTTCCAACAGAAAATGCTACGCATGCTTTCACTGATCAAATATTAAATGCGTTGAATAACTGTGATCTCTCAAAGGCTTTTGACTGTGTGAATCATGTAATTCTTCTAGATAAGCTTATGTATTGTGGTATGAGTGGGACAGTGCACAAATGGTTTAATTCGTATTTAATTGGAACAACACAGAAGGTTGAAATTAATAGTACAGATAGTCTGCAAAAATCAGCAGAGTCCTCTCACTGGGGAAAGTATCAAGAATGGTGTCCCACAGGGTTCAGTCTTGGGTCCCTTATTGTTCTTAATATATATATTAATGACTTGCCACTCTGTATTCATGAAGATCCAAAGCTAGTTCTTTTTGCTGACGATACAAGTATAGAATCACATCCAACAAACAAGAATCAGCGGAGGAAATTGTAAATAGTGTCTTTCAGAAAATTATTAAGTGGTTCTCTGCAAATAGACTCGCACTAAATTTTGAGAAAACACTGTCGATTCAATTCTGTACAGCAAATGACATACCACTATTGATAAATATAGACTATAAACAGAAGTCTGTTGCTAAGGCCGAATTTTCAAAATTTCTGGGTGTGTGCGTTGATGACAAATTGAATTGGAAGAAACACATTGATGATGTTGTTGCAAATTTTGGTGATAAACATATCAGTCAATTAGCCTACTATGCCTATTTTCATTCATTGCTTTCATATGGCATTATATTTTGGGGTAATTCATCATTAGGAGAAAAAGTATTCATTGCGCAAAAGTGTTTAATCAGAATAATAGCTGGAGCCCACCCAAGATCACCTTGCAGACATTTATTTAAGGAACTCAGGATATTGACAGTACCTTTGCAATACATACATTCACTTATGAAATTAGTTGTTAATAACCCATCCTAATTCAAAAATAACAGTGAGGTGCGTAACTACAACACTAGAAGAAAGTATGATCTTCATTATTCTGGGTTAGATCTGTCTTTGGCACAGAAAGGGATCAACCACGCTGCCGTAAAAATCTTTGGTCATTTGCCAAATAGCGTTAAACATCTGACATTTAGCCAACCAACATTAAAAAACAAATTAAAAGAATTTCTGAATGACAACTTCTTTTACTCAATATATGAATTTTTAAATATGATGTAGTAGCCGTAAATAATAACAACAACAATAATAACAATAATAATAATAATTATTATTATTATTATTTTGTGTAAAGAAAACTTACATTAAAGTGACATGTTCCACATCATTATGAAATGTCGTATTCATGATCTGTGGAATAAGTATTAATGTATGTATGTATATGTGTGTATGTATGTAATGCATTGTGTATCTGACTGACAGAATGACCGCTTTGTTGGAACACTTTTCTTTGAGGTATGCAGCTCACTCGGCAGACTTGTTATCAGAGACCATATGTGCTCCACATACCAGAGAGTGTAGACATTTCCACATAGTACTTAGTGATGACAGGTTCTGGCCTGTAAATAGTAGGTTGGTGCTTAAATTCCTAGAATTTTTGCTTTTCATGTTGGTATTTTAGTTGCTATGTGTTTGTTTATCGATTGTCATTTTTTATTTGTAGTTCATTGGTGCTAATTGAGATTACATTTTATCATTTGGAGAAAGTGAGTGGAGCTGCGGATGCTAGAAAATGGAGTTCCAAGTGGAGAATTAGAACAGTTCCAACTTATTCTTCTGTTTGAGTTTAATAGATGAGTGACAGCAGCAGAGGCAGCCAGAAACATTTGCACTGTTTATGGAGATAATGCCATTTGACAGAGTATGGCAAGAAAATGGTTTTCTGATTTTAAGGAGGATCATTTTGACACTAGTGACTCTCCACGTTCGGGAAGACCTTCAGGATTTGAAAATCGTTTTAAACACTTTAATCATCAATGATCCACATCAGTGTAATCGAGCACTGGCAAATGTGATGAAATGTGATCATTCTACCATCATGCGACAATCGCATGCAATGGGGAAGGTACAAAAATCGACTGCATGGGCACTGTATGTCCCTAAGCCAAACTCACAAAAATCAGCCTTCGGTCATATTATGTGCATCTCTGCTTGCTCGTCCTCAATTGGCTCATGAACAACTCCAACTGTTCCCTTCCTGTATCACTGCTGGTGACAAGAAACGGAGTCTATATGCTAACATGTAGGAAAAGAAAGAAATGAATGAGTCCAAACAAAGCAGCAATTCCACATACAAAGATCTACATGCATGCATGAAAGGTAACGTTATGCATATCATGGAAAAGCGACAATGTGTGGTGTACTATGACTTGATTCCCCACATGTAACCTTTACTGCTGACATTTATTGTTTACAAATGAGACGTCTTGTGGATGCAATCCAAGAACAACAACGAGGAAGACTGTGTGAAATGATGCAACTCCATGGTAACACTCGCATGCATTCTGCAAAAACACTATACAGAAGTTGGGTTGGGAGTCATTTGCACCCACTTTATTCACCTGACCTTACACCATCAGATTTTCACATTTTCTGATCTCTACCAAGCAACAGTCAAGGAATTTCCTATCTGCATGAAAATTTACTCCAAATGTGGTGACAAGTTCTTCATCTCAAAATCAAGAGATTTCTGCAATCACAGAATCAAAAAGTTACCACAACATTGCCAGACTGTTGTAAATAGTGAAGGAGAATATATTATTGATGACTAAAGTCTCAATTATGTGTATCCGTTGTGTTTATTAAACTTACGGAAAACTGCTAAGAACTTGTGCACCCCAGTACAACTCTGTGTTAGTCAGTTTCTGGTAGACACTATGTTCCAGGGTATTGTGGCACCCAGGAATGGTAAGCTGCCATCTATTTTTTCACTTCCATAGTGAACTGAATATTCAGATGGATTGGGTTCAAATGCTGGAGAAATATAGGTAATGTCTCTGTTCTGTGTGGCCACACCACAAATGAATTGTCTACATGCCGTCAGAAACAGGAAGGTTGGAGACTTTCTGACTACAGTCTTCCATAAAGTAGTTGCCACCATGGGAGACAAGGTCTTCTCCTGGTGAAATTGTCCACTTCTTCAGAATAATGATTATTGACTAGGAAATAGAATGAAGTAAGCACATGTTTAAACAGTGCCACAATATCTTTCTCAAACTTGCTGCTGATGGTAAGCTCCAGTTCTGTAGAGGTACTTTCATAAATGAAGAGACTACTTGAAAGCTAACCAAAAGATCCAATGGTTGTAGTTGGAATGTCTTCAGGTGTCCTATGAAGTCCTCTGAATTCTGGATATGTCATTATTTGTTGGTGAACTTGAGAAGTGTATTTGCAACAAGTTCATTGGGAAAGCCTGAAAAGTCAGATCTGGCACCTCTACTGGGAGGAGATGGCCAGTGACAGACGTGAATTTGACAATGTCTTTGCGACTGCTGTTATAATTAAGCGATGGGCAAGTGCAGTCCTAGTGGAAGAGAGGGTACCTTATATGTGATGGGAACTGCACATGGTGTCCATTACTATCACTGTATCTGAAGATCTCTTTGAATGTCTCTGCTGTATTCTGGGATTGGGTAGGTAGCGGTACCTGGAACTAAACAGCATGCTAAGGTTCACCAAATGGCAAAGTACACTCTTCTTGAGACCCAAATGCAAAGAAGAAAATGCATCACATTGGTTTTGTTGGTCGAGAAAGGTCTGAACTTTGCACCAACATCTGGGCAACTCCAATCCAACTTGTGAAAAGCTAGTGTAGAGCAGGAAATTTCAAAACTTCCCAGTGACATTGCAGAATAGATTTGGAGGGATACCTGCTGGATTTGAACCTGAGCCCCATATAAAAACTTTAATATCGTTTCAGTCGTAAGGAAAGCTCTGGAAGACTTGAGAGCAGACCAAGACCTCGTGTCTTTTATCTACTGATGAAGGGAAAGCCACTGCCCTTCTCTCACGGATGACTACAACAGCAAGATAGAGGCTTTGCTCGATGACCCTGCATATCGCTAGCTAAGAGAGAATCCGATTGGCAAGCTTCAGAGAAAATCTTTAGACCTTCTCAAGAAGAGTTCTGTTCCAACAAATGTAATCGAGGGCCTGCGCCAACATGCTGCAGTTTCCTCTAAACTGTATGGCCTGCCAGAGATTCATAAGGAAGGGTCTCCTCTTTAGCCTAGTAGTAAGCAACATTATAATGCCTACCTGTTTCCTGGCTAAACGTCTTACTTCACTGATGGGACCTCTCATTGACAAATGTGACAATTACATCTGGAATTCAGAGGACTTCATAGCATGACCAAAGACCCTCAGACTACAACTGTCAGATCATTTGGTTAGATTTGATGTTGTATCTTTATATTTGAAAGTATCTCTGTAGGACTCATTAGAGCTTATGAGCAGCAAGTTTGAGAGAGACAGTGTGCCATTGTTTAAACACATTCTTACCTCAATCTACTTCTTACTCAATATCCTGTACTTTGAACAAATGTTCGGTGACACTGTAACAAGTCCCCTGTCTCCCATGGTGGCTAACTATTTTATGGAAGACCTTGAGGTAAAACCTTTGCAGTTGGTGAGTCTCTAACTGTTCTGATGGTGTGTAGGCAATATATTTGTGGTTTGCCCCCCCTGGAATGGAGACATTACCTGTGTCTCTTCAGCATTTGTACTCTCTTCACATGAATATTCAGTTCACAATGGAAGTGAAAACAGATCATAGCTCTCGTGGTTAGAAGAAAAGCTATCACTACAGTGGTACTTAGCGTCTACCACAAACCAACTCAAACAGAGTAATATTTGCAGGTCACAAGATGTCATCACCCTGCACAGGGTGCTAGTACCTCATTCTCTCTGGTACATAAAGCACATGTGGTCTCAGATACCAACAGTCTGCTAGGTGAGTTGCGTCTCCCAAAGAACAATGTTACATTACAGCAGTTATTCTGTATTACAGTGAGTGCCAATTATATTATAAAATAACCCAAAGCATTAACATTGTGGGCTTCTATGAAGACACTTTACTGTAGTATAGAAAGAGTTGCCTAAACATCATACGAGTGCTATCCAGAAAGTAACAGACATTTTTGTGTATTGCAGCAATGGGCGGAGCTACAGCTGCCATCTTGGTGCCATAACATTCCTACACTAAGTACACATCCAGCACTGGTAGTGAGTGGTCTGTGTCCCTGCTACTGTGCTTTCTGTGATGTGTTAAAATGTGCACTGCAATTGAAAATACTGCCACTTGTGAGGTGCATTCTGCAATTAGGTTTTTGTTTGCAAAAAACTGCAAACCAGTTGAAATTTATTGTGACTTTTGATTACAGAAGTTTCACGACATTTTCTCCAAAATTGACAGAGATTTAGTGCATGAAACTGTGCTGGAGAGTCTTGGTTACCAAATATTTTCTGCTCGGTGAGTTTCCAAAATCCTAATGGAAGACCACAAAAAATAGTGTGTGTTGCAGCAATGACCTTCCTTGAAGATTATGAGAAAATTGTCAGAGAATTGTTGATCATATCGTAACTGGGGATGAGACTTGGGTGAAGCATCTCAGTTGTTAAAGGAAAAGGCAGTCGATGGAATGAAATGCACAAATTCTCCCAGAAACCAAGGCTGTGTTCGCAATTTCTGTCAGCTAGAAAGATCATGGCCACTGTATTTGGGACTCAAATGGAGTGATTCTCATTGATTTCCTTGGATGTGGCACAACAATTAACTTAGTTAGGTATTGTCAAACACTAACAAAGTTAAAGCAGGTGATATAAAACAAGCGTCGCGGAAAACTTACTCACACAAAAGTTTAGTTGTTTTCATGACAATGTGTGTCCACAATGGCCAATTGTACCGAAGATATCCTAATGGTTTTTGGCTAAGAGGTGTTTGATCATCCACAATACTGCTCGGATTTGGCATTGAGCAACCGCCACCTCTTCCCAGCAGTGAAGACATGACTCACTACACAATGATTTGGTAGTGATGCTGAACTGCATGCCGGTATAAACCAGTGGTTGCAATTGCAGATTTCTGTAATAATGAAATTTGGTTTTTTCGTATTGCTAATTTTTTATTTCAAATTACCTGTCTCATTCTGGATGGCCCTCATGTTTTAAGTTGATCTGGTAAGTTGTTGAATATACGTGTACTGTGTACCCTATCTGAATCCGTTTTGCACTAACGTTAATCCCATGATGATTTTGTAGAGGCTGTTTTGTCCTGGTACTATATTCTTGCTTCTCTCTGTTTTTGAGAAAAGAAAAATATTGATAATCACACATTCTAACCACAGCAGCTGCAGAGAGGGGTCATGTATGTGTAAGGTGTGCTTGCTTGTGTGACTGTGTTTGTTCTCTTTTCTTTTCCGAAGAAGGCTTTGGCTAAAAGCTAAGTGTGTAACACTCTTTTAGTTATACCTGTCTGCAATTCAGTATATATCTATTGTGAAATGGTTGCCAAAGTATGTTTTCTTGAGAACTCTCTGCAAGATGTTCTAGAACTAACACCAGACAGAATTATTATAAATTGCTTCTGTAGTCTACAAAATATTGTCCTTGAGAATCAAGTTTCCTCCAAAAATTTATCTACCGTAACTCATTAGTGAGAGGAAATATGTGGAATAAACTAGTTTCTTCAGTTTTAGATCTCCTAAAGCAGTGATGATGCGATATTGTAAATGCAGGTAAACTAAAGTGCTTAATTAATTGTGATTTTTCCATTTAGGGTTGTGACTTATATCTAGTAACAAAAACTTGGGAAAAAATTGCATAATATCAACAATATGCTTGCAAATACACTTCTAGATTAGATTAGATTCAGTTTTCGTTCTGGAGACCAAAAATGAGATGATTCTCATGGGTGTGGAACTTGTCTGAAAGTATAACATACAAACATTAAACATTTGAATATAACACTGACTACCCTGATCATTTGTTAAGAGATTGTCGAAATAGGTGAATACAATGCGTTAAACTGGAACAGCTGATATTTACAGAAGTAACACGGTGTCAGAATGAAACATTGTAATGCACTATTAATAAACTTATCATACACAAAATACCTAATCTTGACTGTTGTGACCAACTGCTGTCAAAACTGAAATCTAAGAGCTATTTTTACTTAAGCTGGGTTAACAATCTCTGTGAAGATATTCATCTGTGGAGTTTGCCACTGGATAACATTGTGTAAGTCTCACAATATTCCACCCGTACAACTGTTCAGCAACTTCACTTTATGGTATTTGCTGTCGTCACTGTTGCAAGACATGACTGATGTTAATCGCACAGCAATGTCGAAATTTATCAGGCCAGGAGCAGTAAATACAATTGCGCGTTGAAGTGCTCACAGTTGGATGAAAGCGGTGCTTCTGTGATGAAAGTTGAAAGAAATTTGTACAGTGTGCTGTGTCTGGTCATGAATCCGGAAGTTCTTGTTTCCCTTTTTTAATTTAACAGCAACCAGTGCTGGATTCCAGGCAGTGCTTGATTGAAACACTGCACCCCTGTTGACCAGATTGTCTGCCATACAGATATGTATGACCTCCTTAAAAGTGCAATCTCAGAATGACAAAGCTGAGCATAAAACCTCAGCCATCTTGTAAAACGTGATGCCCCACGGTCAGACAGGGTTCTGCAGTCACTTATTTATAGGATTGGTCCAAGCATATATGATGGCATTCAAATACAACATTCTTGCATGGTTCAACATGTCTATCCAATATAAGATTTCCCACATTGCCGTGGGTGAAGTAACACTGTTCACGTGTACGTCGCACTTCACATGGCGTAGACCGGGACCGTGCCCTAGGCATGCTCGAGGTTAACTGACTGGGCACGGCCCGTGCTGCCTGAGTTGTTGTTGTTGTTACGCTGGCAGAGGTCGCGTCCGAATTCTCGCGTGCCCTCTGGTGGACGGGACTCTACTTGCGGCAACTACCGTCCGTGATGCGCCGTGCTGATGTGCACCTCCCGCGATCTTTCTGGTGGCTACTGCACTCCTCCTCCTTCGGGGGGCGAAGCCACTGTGATCCACTGCATCGGAAGGTGGAGCGTCGGGCAGGAGCGATGACCTCCACATCCATTGGAAGGCCGGAGTCGAGGGGATCTGCCAACCCTCGAGCCGGAACCTTCGAATACGGCTGGAAGTGACCCCACACGAAGAGACCCCCGTCGTCCCACCACCGGAGCCCGGGACAGAATGGGCGACAAGCTGTCGAACTCCGGATCCCGTTCCACCTCGGGAGTGGCAAGACCCAGTGGCGGGGACGATGGGGAAGGGGCGACCAAAGGTGAACCAGCCTCCTGAGAAACCGGGCCTGCGACGGGGGCCGGCTCTCGCTGGGGCATCTCGAACTATGGCGATGCTGGTGCTGGAGCGACTGGAGGCTGCCAAGGTGGAGAACCATCGCAGTGCGGCAGAGTCACAGCGGGGAGAGGCGGTAACGTCCCCTGAGAATCCAACACGGGTGCCGGCAATGGGGAAGCCGGTGTCCGAGAGGTCGGAGGGTGGGTGCCCAAACGTGGATGTAGCTGATTTTGGTGACGACGTACCACCCGGTCCCCTGCCTGCAAGGTATAGAGGCGGCGGCCATTTCGGCGCAGGACCACCGCCGGTATCCAATGTGGATTGCAACCAAACCCACGTGCCCAGACCGACATACCCAGTGGAAAGCCAGGTACCCCGTTTTGCGAAGACTGGCGAGGACCAGGCCGGAGAAGGTGCAGCAGAGTCCTAGGTTGGCGCCCATGGAGGAGCTCTGCGGGGCTGCGTTCGCCCATTGGTGTGGTCCGGTATGCCGTCAGGAAAAACGTCAATGCCTCCTCCGCAGGAAATTCGTGCACATACTTTTTCATCTGCGTCTTAAATGTGCGCACCATGCACTCGGCTTCCCCATTCGATTGTGGATGGAAGGGGGGAGAGCAAACGTGCCGAATACTGAAGCGCCTACAAAAATCCTGGAAGGTCTGCGAAATAAACTGCGGTCCATTGTCCGAGACCAGGGTGATTAGCAGACCTTCCACAGAAAAGATTTTTGCTAGTGCCTTGATTGCAACTTCTGAAGTGGTTGAGGAGCAGCGAACCACATATGGGAATCGGGAATAAGCACCAATGACAATGAGCCAAAAGCCATTGAGAAACGGGCCCGCAAAATCGATGTGAACACGTTCCCTTGCTTGGGTTGCCGGCGGCCAGGAAGAGAACGCTGCCCTGGGAGATGCCTGTTGGCTCGCACACTGGGAACAGGCGGCCACCAAGTGCTCAATTTCTCTGTCAATACCGGGCCAGTGCACATGTCTGCGAGCCAAGGTTTTAGTACGGGAAACACCCCAGTGCCCCGCATGTAATAACGTGAGGACCTCCCTTCGTAAACTTGCTGGAACAACCACGCGAGGAGCTATGTCATCGGTAGCCAGAAGGAGAACTCCTTCCAAGACCGAGAGGCGGTCTCATAGAATAAAATAATTACGAAGAGGGTCCGAGGCCCGGCCTGGAGGGCGGGATGACCACCCCTGCTGAATGAGGCGAACTACTTGCCGGAGAACCGGGTCAGCTGCCGTTTCCCTGGCGACGCGCGAACTAGTGATCGGGAAGCCATCAACCGCTTGGCGGGACGCCACATCCAAATGAAAACACATAATTTCTTCTCGATCGAACTTAGGATCTGGGCCCACCGGAAGACGGGAAAGAGCGTTGGCATTGGCATGCTGTCCGGTAGGGTGAAAATGAATGTCATAATGGTACTTAGAGAGGAACAAGGCCCAGCGCTGTAGTCTGTGAGCCGCCCTATCCGGAATTTGAGAGGCGGGGCCAAATAACGATATTAACGGCTTATGGTCAGTGATTAACTGAAACTTCGTGCCATACAAGAAAGGGTGAAACTTGGTAACAGCGTAGACAATGGCCAAAGCCTCTTTTTCCACCTGGGAGTAATGGGCCTGCGCGGGACTAAGAGTTTTAGACGCAAGCGCCAGTGGTTGCTTGGAACCATCTGTGTTGCGATGGGCCAGGACCGCCCCCACCCCATACTGCGAAGCATCGGTAGCCAGGACCAACGGCTTATGAGGGTCAAAAGTAGCCAAACAAGGCGCTGACGTGAGGAGGCCCTTCAACGGGGTGAACGCTCGGTCGCATGCATGCGACCAATCAAAAGGAACACCCTTGCGCCCTGGGAATTAACCGGTGGTAATAGGCTATCTTGCCTAAAAAAGCTTGTAACTCTTTCAGCGAAGCGGGCCGAGGAAGGTCGACGATACCTTGGACCAAACTTCCTAGTGGCTGGACGCCGTGCTGAGAGATGGTGTAGCCCACATACTCAATGGACGGTTGGAAGAAGTTTGACTTATGCAGGTTGCAACACAAGCCCACAGACCTGAATTTGAGAAAGAGGGTGCGAAGGTTGTGCAAGTGTTCCTTCGTGCTGCGGCCTGTGACAATTATGTCATCCAGGTAATTAATACAATGAGGGATTGTCGACGTGACGTGCTCAAGATAATGCTGGAAGATCGCCGGGGCACTGGATATTCCGAAGGCCAACCGCTGATATTGGTAAAGGCCAAACGGGATGTTGATGACCGCCAGCCGTTTGGAGTCCTCATCAAGTGGTATCTGATGATAAGCCTCTGAAAGATCGATTTTTGAAAAATATTGGCCTCCCGCCACGGCGGAGAACAATTCATCAGCACGAGGCAAAGGATAGGTGTCCACCACCAATTGGGAATTAATGGTGGCCTTGAAATAGCCACAAAGACGTAATTTTCCCGAGGGCTTCCTTACAATAATGAGGGGCGAAGCCCACTCACTAGAAGAAATGGGAAGAACGACCCCTAGGGCTGTCAGTCGGTCTAGCTCTTCCTTTACCTGAGGGCGTGGCTACTGCAGTGGGATCTTATATGAACCAAATTTTCTAAGGCCAAGATTGTCTGACCAAACATAACAAATTCCTAACTTTTTCTGGTGGATAAAATCATAGTTGATGGCATGTCTCTAGAGAATTCTTTCTAATCTTGAAGCTATACCACCACAATACAGCAAAAAGGTAATTGCAGTGGGTGCCTCCGCATCTTCATTTACTTCCCTACACTGCTTATGTGTCTATTCTCTGTGGGATGCATGGAATATGATTAATGTATTTTAATGTTATTCTTCTCTTGGGGTTTTGATACAGATTTTATTGAAACAAAGTCAAAAGCATTCTCAATATTTATGAATCCCTAATTCGGTGATAATTGATACTCATTGCTCCACTATATGAGTTCATGACTTCCAAGTTGGCCATTGAGCAATATCTGTTCCTTAAGCTAATTTATTATAGACTGATTAAAATCCAATGTTTTTTTATGCGGTTGGTGATAATTTTACTAAATATCAAGTTCTTTATGGAAAGGAGGTTGATAGGTGTTTAATTTTTGTTTTGTCTTATCTGTATTCTTTTTGGCGAATATAATCATCACAGTTTAGTTCAATTTCTGATCTCTTTGTTATAAGAATTACTTATGAGAACTGACATGGAATTTGGCTCTGAACAGCACCAAGTTATCACCCCCCGCCCCCACACCACCACCACCACCACTGCTGACATGCTTTATAAGATTTTAACAATGCAAAAAATGCAAGGTACTTTGTTACGATAGTCAGATAAATATATGTATAATTAAAATTATATTTTTACAGAAACATAATTACATCAATACATCTTACTAGTTGCCTGGAAATGTCTGGCATAGTTACAGTCTTCAAAGATAAATATAAAATGTATACATTTAATAATAGTTCTTCTTTAAACTTAAAGTATATTTTAAATACTTCAAGATGGAATTTGCAAACATATTTAGATAGTCTGTGTTGATCATACAGAGATAGAATTTTAGCATAAAAATATGTGTAAGTTACGATATATGAGATTTTATACATCAGATAACAAATTATAAGGTATTGACAGTAGATACAAGAAGTTATATTATTCACAATACTGTATCAACTATTACATTAAAAGTGTGGATCGAGTAGTAAACTAAAAGTGTCTTGATTCCATACATTACAACCTCCTTGAAATGTTTTAAGGTATGAAAAGTGTAGTACAGAATGCACATATTTTACATGATACGAATCACAATACTTGTTACTTTGTAACATTAACTGAATTTTTCACCGGTGCTTGACACCACATGACAACAATATTAATTAGGAAACACTTTCCTGATGAGGGTTGAATAACACTGAGGCAGTTTTTTGTTCTACTAATTTTTATTTGTATGTACTAGTTTTCAGCTTATTAGGCCATCTTCAGATAACTTTCCTGATGGTCTGCAAAACGTTACTTATTTTATCGTGAACTTGCTTTTCTATTTAATATTGAACAACTTTAATCAAAGAGATTAGTAACAGACGTGACACTATGATAAAATATGGTATGTTATTATTTAGTTGTAATTTTATTCTTTTCCTGTTCCAGTTCCACCAATGCTTGATGAATGTTTGGACTTCCTTGAAAAACGAAACGGAAATTTCAAGTATGAAATTATAGTTGTTAGTGATGGAAGTACTGATGACACTGTTTCTGTTGCATCGCAATACACTAAAAAATTTGGATCAGAGAAAGTCCGAGTATTAAAGCTTGTTAAAAATAGGGGTAAAGGAGGTGCAGTACGGTTGGTAAGGAAGTTCATTTATGGCATATTGCATTTAGTATTATTGTTTCATAAGGGCCCATCTTTACTGTATTAACTACCAATTGTATTACACAAGAGAGAAACAAATCATTTGCATAAAAAGAGTAGAAAATATGGACAGTTGAAACAGAACTCTAAATTACATACTGATAAGCGAGGCCTTGCTGTGCTGGTACTGCGAACGGCTGAAAGCAAGGGGAACTACAGCCGTAATTTTTCCCGAGGGCATGCAGCTTTACTGTATGGTTAAATGATGATGGCGTCCTCTTGGGTAAAATATTCCGGAGGTAAAATAGTCCCCCATTCGGATCTCCGGGCGGGGACTACTCAAGAGGACGTTGTTATCAGGAGAAAGAAAACTGGCGTTCTACGGATCGGAGCGTGGAATGTCAGATCCCTTAATCGAGCAGGTAGGTTAGAAAATTTAAAAAGGGAAATGGATAGGTTAAAGTTAGATATAGTGGGAATTAGTGAAGTTCGGTGGCAGGAGGAACAAGACTTTTGGTCAGGTGAATACAGGGTTATAAATACAAAATCGAATAGAGGTAATGCAGGAGTAGGTATAATAATTAATAAAAAAATAGGCGTGCGGGTAAGCTACTACAAACAACATAGTGAACGCGTTATTGTGGCCAAGATAGACACGAAGCCCACGCCTACTACAGTAGTACAAGTTTATATGCCAACTAGCTCTGCAGATGATGAAGAAATTGATGAAATGTATGATGAGATAAAAGAAATTATTCAGATAGTGAAGGGAGACGAAAATTTAATAGTCATGGGTGACTGGAATTTGAGTGTAGGAAAAGGGAGAGAAGGAAACATAGTAGGTGAATATGGATTGGGGCTAAGAAATGAAAGAGGAAGCCGTCTGGTAGAATTTTGCACAGAGCATAACTTAATCATAGCTAACACTTGGTTCAAGAATCATAAAAGAAGGTTGTATACATGGAAGAATCTCGGAGATACTAAAAGGTATCAGATAGATTATATAATGGTAAGACAGAGATTTAGGAACCAGGTTTTAAATTGTAAGACATTTCCAGGGGCAGATGTGGACTCTGACCACAATCTATTGGTTATGAACTGCAGATTAAAATTGAAGAAACTGCAAAAAGGTGGGAATTTAAGGAGATCGTGACCTGGATAAGCTGACTAAACCAGAGGTTGTACAGAGTTTCAGGGAAAGCATAAGGGAACAATTGACAGTAGTGGGGGAAAGAAGTACAGTAGAAGAAGAATGGGTAGCTCTGAGGGATGAAATAGTGAAGGCAGCAGAGGATCATGTAGGTAAAGAGACGAGGGCTAGTAGAAATCCTTGGGTAACCGGAGAGATATTGAATTTAATTGATGAAAGGAGAAAATATAAAAGTGCAGTAAATGAAGCAGGCAAAAAGGAATACAAACGTCTCAAAAATGAGATCGACAGGAAGTGTAAAACGGCTAAGCAGGGATGGCTAGAGGACAAATGTAAGGATGTAGAGGCTTGTCTCACTAGGGGTAAGATAGATACTGCCTACAGGAAAATTAAAGAGACCTTTGGAGAAAAGAGAACCACTTGTATGAATATCATGAGCTCAGATGGAAACCCAGTTCTAACCAAAGAAGGGAAGGCATAAAGATGGAAGTAGTATATAGAGGGTCTATACAAGGGCGATGTACTTGAGGACAATATTATAGAAATGGAAGAGCATGTAAATGAAGATGAAATGGGAGATGCGATACTGCGTGAAGAGTTTGACAGAGCATTGAAAGACCTGAACCGAAACAAGGCCCCGGGAGTAGACAACATTCCACTAGAACTACTGACTGCCTTGGGAGAGCCAGTCCTGACAAAACTCTACCATCTGGTGAGCAAGATGTATGAGACAGGTAAAATACCCTCAGACTTCAAGAAGAATATAATAATTACAATCCCAAAGAAAGCAGGTGTTGGGACAGATGTGAAAATTACCGAACTATCAGTTTAATAAGCCACAGCTGCAATATACTAACACGAATTCTTTACAGACGAATGGAAAAACTGGTAGAAGCGGACCTCGGGGAAGATCAGTTTGGATTCTGTAGAAATATTGGAACACGTGAGGCAATACTGACCTTAAGACTTATCTTAGAAGAAAGATTAAGGAAAGGCAAACCTACGTTTCTAGCATTTGTAGACTTAGAGAAAGCTTTTGACAATGTTTACTGGAATACTCTCTTCCAAATTCTAAAGGTGGCAGGGGTAAAATACAGGGAGCGAAAGGCTATTTACAATTTGTACAGAAACCAGATGGCAGTTATAAGAGTCGAGGGGCATGAAAGGGAAGCAGTGGTTGGGAAGGGAGTGAGACAGGGTTGTAGCCTCTCCCCGATGTTATTCAATCTGTATATTGAGCAAGCAGTAAAGGAAACAAAAGAAAAATTCGGAGTAGGTATTAAAATCCATGGAGAAGAAATAAAAACTTTGCGGTTCGCCGATGACATTGTAATTCTGTCAGAGACAGCAAATGACTTGGAAGAGCAGTTGAACGGAATGGACATTGTCTTGAAAGGAGAATATAAGATGAACATCAACAAAAGCAAAACGAGGATCATGGAATGTAGTCGAATTAAGTCTGGTGATGCTGAGGGAATTAGATTAGGAAATGAGACACTTAAAGTAGTAAAGGAGTTTTGCTATTTGGAGAGCAAAATAACTGATGATGGTCGAAGTAGAGAGGATATAAAATGTAGACTGGCAATGGGAAGGAAAGCGTTTCTGAAGAAGAGAAATTTGTTAACATCGAGTATAGATTTAAGTGTCAGGAAGTCGTTTCTGAAAGTATTTGTATGGAGTGTAGCCATGTATGGAAGTGAAACATGGACGATAAATAGTTTGGACAAGAAGAGAATAGAAGCTTTCGAAATGTGGTGCTACAGAAGAATGCTGAAGATAGATGGGTAGATCACATAACTAATGAGGAGGTATTGAATAGAATTGGGGAGAAGAGGAGTTTGTGGCACAACTTGACTACAAGAAGGGATTGGTAGGTAGGACATGTTCTGAGGCATCAAGGGATCACAAATTTAGCATTGGAGGGCAGCGTGGAGAGTAAAAATCGTAGAGGGAGACCAAGAGATGAATACACTAAACAGATTCAGAAGGATGTAGATTGCAGTAGGTACTGGGAGATGAAGAAACTTGCACAGGATAGGGTAGCATGGAGAGCTGCATCAAACCAGTCTCAGGACTGATGACCACAACAACAACAACAACAAAGCAAGGTCCAGCATGGAATAATGACAGTATTATGAGAAGCATTGATTGCAATTTACCATATAGTGGAGACGTTGGGTGACAGACAGGCATAACAAAAGGACTACTAACCAAATGAGCTTTCGGCCAAAAGGCCTTCTTCTGAACGAGACAACATACAAACACGTTCATGCAAATGCAACTCACATGCACATGACAACTGTCTCTTGCTGCCAGTCTAGTGTGAATGGGTGTGTGTATGTTGTCTAATTCAGAAGAAAGCCTCTTGACCAAAAGCTCACTTGTTTAGTTGTCATTTTCTTGTGCCTATCTGCAACTCATCATCTCCACTTTGTGGTGATTAGCCATCTATTCTTTTCGTATTATTGTCATAATTATAAGAAATGTTGATGACAATCACTATAGTGTCTTTATGTAATATTGATGACACCTTCAGCTATATTTATAGGCTATATTTTATTTGTAATCAGTTTCGGTGCTATGTTACATTTTTTCAGGCCTCTCTATGATACTGAGTAATCATATGGATATTGAGTAGCCATTGTTAATGTCTCATAGGGTGGGCTTTTCAAGCTCACATTCCCACCCAGGAGGCAGCACGATTGGGCATGGCCACAGGTGGGTAGGGCGAGCAAACAGTTGATGTACGAGCATTCTTGCAGGTGGTCCATAGCCCGCACAACCTAAGTGCAGTGGCCATGCGCATGTGGGGAGGGGTGGCCAGGCAGCTTGTCTATACTTGGAACACATGCACTAGGGCCATCTGGCATGTAGCTTACAGTACCGCTCCTGCCCAAGGGTGTGATGAGAGGCATCCTGTGCCTGTGGGGCAGCATCTGAGCAGCCTGTGATGAAGGGTACAAAAAATCGATAACTGCTATGTTGAATCTCTTTTGATGCTGTGATGTGAACTATGTAGCACATCAACAGCATATAAATACAGCTGAATGTACCATCCCTACTACACAAAAATATAGTCCCGAGACATACTGTAAATGGATGTGTGGAGATCACTTTAGCAATCTGATCCACAAGCACAATCAGATTACTGAGTAATTGAAAGTTCTTGTTGTACATGCATGGAACTTAGAGTATTGGAGCTAAAAGCATATATTCTTACTAAAATCACTATTACGATGAACTTCCAATAATTCTTATCTGTTTATTCCACTGTAGGAAACACACGTGACTATGTTTCACAAAGCTCATTCAATAGTTCACATTGATTATTTGCTTACAGCTCTTGTTTAGAGTGGCAACAAAATGCTCCTTGTACCACGTGTGGTGAAATGGGAAATGAGCTCTGATGGCTTAGATGCTTTCAGTTAATTTCACTGTGTTCTGAAAAATGTTATACTCAGAATGTGGACTGCAAATGGTAGGTTCAGTCACTGGAATGCTCGCTGACTCTGTAACTTTCCTTCATCTGCTGTGTAAAATCACAGGAGGTAATCATTACAGCACGGAAACTCTGTAACCAGTGGCAACTGTTGTATAAGAGCACAAGAGCATGTGAACACCCCAACTTTTGACGCCTTGTGGATTTATTGATTGTTTTTCTTTGAATGCTGTTAAACATAATATAGATGTGGTAATCTAAAATCCATGGCATAACTCTGCCGTGCTATGCTACATTGCTACTCCTCAAGGTTCCATGAAATTTGGCATCAGAGTCACGAACACACCATTAGTTGTGCAAGTTTTAAGGAGCTTTTATGTATGCACAATTGGTGTGATGTAATTGCCTTATGGACCAGATACATATGGATTTGATAACTGATGTGCACAGCTTATGACAAGCACAGGTAGCCCTTACCACTCAACTACAAGTTTGTGTCAATGCCATCAGGTGGTATCACATTGCAGTAGACTTTGCCTCTGTTTGTTTGGTATAAATCCTGTTAGGAAGTAGCACACTCCTCAGATGTGTCAATTCACTCACTATATAATGAAATTAGATTGGACATCAGTATATGTTAGAGTTATACTGATAGAAAAACCTATTTTGTGGGATTCTGAATGAGATATAGTGTATTAAGTTTTGGATTTTATAATGCAGTGATTCATTTGAGGTGCTGTGAACCATTATGCACGCCATCGTTAATTGTGAGACTGTAGCATTTATTCATGCTTCCGACATCTGTTGGTATTACGGTGGATTAGGTCTATCTGTGCTACAAGCCAACAGTGTATAAGATAAGCATGACTACAAGCAAACACATAATGAAGAAGTGCATAATAAGCATAAGATGTGTGGGTGCAATGTTCGAATGTCTAATTTTCAACCCGGAAGTTAATTTGTCAACTAATACATACACATGTGTTAGGGATCTTGTACATTTGTCTGAGAAAATAAAAAGTATGAAAACTCCCACTTTCACAAAAATGTGAACGGGAGATTAGCGAAGGCTTAAACATTATTTTGTTCGTGCCCTAAACTGTATTTAATTGTGTACCAAACAACAAAATTAAAAAAAATGCTTTCTTTTTTTTCAGACAAGTTACATATATTATTATTATTATTATTATTATTGTAGGCAGTGGCTCTAGTTGTATAAATTTCTTGATAAGCTCTTGGTGCTCAGTTCCTTCTTGAGCTAAGAACATGGGGAAGTTCTTGGTTTAGCCGAGACCAGTGGCCATTTGTACAGCCGTTCAAACATACTGTAGCTATGTCACAGTATATTAAGCAGGGTTTGAACAACCTGGAGCTGGCACCCAAGCAGATTTTTTAAATTGACTAATTCCTCTTGCAAAAGAACTTAATTGGGCTGAAATTAACGCTCAACTAATAGCACCATGTGTATGTGCACCTTTTGCATTTTACATGCAAAAACAGTCACTCGTAACTACCTCCGGACTGGAGCGAGATTGGTGGTTCAAATTTTTTCCACTGGTCTGTCGGACCTTGGTCTAATGTAAATTTTAACCATTTAAAAAAATCTTCTATTGTGTGGATTTTATGTGGGAAAAAAAAACACTTTTTTCTGGAAGATTTTTGAAGTGCACCACTTCTTTACTTTAAATGTGTATGAATTGGTTCAAACGTTACACAGAGGTAGATAAATGGATAAAGTCATTTTTTTTAAATCCAGTAATCTTTATCTGTTGTTGAGATATGATGGCTTAAAGTCAAGCTAAATGTAGCACCTAAAGTTCTGCCTTGGGCAGAGTTAGGGGTGTAAAACAAAGAAAATATCTTTTTGATTTATCTATCAGCTGTAAAGGTGTTTAAATCAAACCATTTTGATATATTCACTCTTTTTTATGTGTGAATGGTTTAAAATAAATAAAAAATGCATTCTTATTATGAAATTGAATACTTACTTTCAAAAATCTAGCTCCATTTGGATTTTACATGTAAAAAAACACTTTTGTGAGGTTTTTTTATGTGTGCCACTTCTGTGTTTCAGACTTATGCGAATTTGTTCAAATTGTGTAACAAGGTAGGCAAATACTTGTAGTTAATGGTCATCCAGTTGTTTTGTGATAGCCTTATTCATTGCCACGATATAAGCAACATGGTTTGGAAGACAATAAAAATACCTGTACTGGAGCAGTTGTTGCCTGAGTGAACAAATGTCTACATTGGTTGCCAATCTGTGGCAGTCTAATGTCAAAATTATGGTAGAGTAAAAGTTGGGAACGAGAATGAAAAATGCTCCCCCCAAAAAGGCGAATATGCCTTGGGCAGAGTTGGGGGTGTAAAACAAAGAAACTATCTTTTTGATTTATCTATCAGCTGTAAAGGTGTTTAAATCAAACCATTTTGATATATTCACTCTTTTTTATATGTGAACTCTATTTCCTCAGTGCAGTGAGCTCTATTAGACCTACCCCCTGTTACCTGTATGATGAGGGCTGTGACAGCAAATAGACAGAAATTTATGTACTTTTAGAGAGAGGGATGCATTCACAGTAAGAAGTATCCGAGAGTGGTGGTGCGTCTGTAATAGGAAGTATTCTAGATTAGGAATACTAAACTTTAACGACATGTTGTGTCATGTTACATGATATGACTAACGCCATGTTAGAAGACACGATGGTATATGGTGTCATGTATATGGTTCATGACATCATGTCTCATGTTAACGATGTAGTAAAAGATAGATTGCTGTTTACTGTAAAGAATACACATAAAGCTGCAGACAGGCACAATTAAAAGACACTTACATAAAGCTTTCATCCACAGCCTTCATCGGTAAAACACACACACACACACACACGCACACAAACACACAAGGAAAAAAAAGGAGCAAGAAAGGAGAGGAACAGGGAAGTGTAGGCGGGTGCATCGGCTGAGGGCTGAAAATAAACAAGGTGGGGGATGAGGTTGGGAGGAGATGATAGGACATAAGGGATATGAACTGTTGGCTGGAGAATGTGGAGACAGTATTTTACCATAGATTGTGGCCAGTATAGTTACAAGAGCAGAGAATGTGTTGTAAGGGTAACTGCCATATGTGCATTGGTGGTGGAGAGAAGGATGTCGATGGCTCGGGTAGTGAAGCAACTATTGAAATCAAGTGTGTTAAGTTCAGCTGCATGCTGTGTTCACAGGGTGGTCTACTTCGCTCTTGGCTTCAGTTTGGTGCTGGCTGTTCATCCTGGTGGGTAGCTGGTTATTAGTCATGCCAATATAAAAAGCTGTTCAGTGATTGCAGCAGAACTGGTAAATGATATGGCTGCTTTCACAGGTGACCTGGCTCCTGGTGGGGTAGGACAAACCTGTGACAGGACTGGAATAGGAAGTGCTGGGTGGGTGGATTGGGTAGGTTTTGCGCCTGGATATTCCACAGGGATATGATCTTTGTGTCAAGGGGTTGGGATTGGGAGTGACATAGGGATAGACTAGGATATTGTGGAGGTTGGTTGAGTGACAGAACACCACTTGGGAAGTATCTCAGGTGGGATGAACCTCATTTCAGGGCATGATGATAGATAATCAAAGCCCTGGTGAAGGATTTGGTTCAGTTGTTCCAGTCCAGGGTTATGAAGGGGAGACTCCTTTGTGGCTGGTTCTTGGGGTGATGGGAGAATTGGGGGTGCGAAGGGAAATGGCACAGTAGATCTGTTTGCGGATTATGTCTGAGTAATAGTGCCTGTCTGTGAAGGCCTTGGTGAGACCCTCAGCATATTCAGCAAGGGAGTTTTTTTCACTGCAGATATACTGTCCCCAGGTGGCCAGGCTGTGAAAGAGGTTTTTTTTTGTGTGAATGGGATGACAGCTGTCAAAATGAAGGTACTGTTGGTGAGTGGTGGTTTTAATGTGGACAGAGATGTGGAATGAGTCATCAGATAAGTGAACAGACAGATTCAGACACAACCTCCATAAGTTATATCCAACCTGCTGACTTCCTACTGCTGTCTCAGGGCATCACTGTCCAACCTCTATTGTATCCACAGTGTTCCCCTTCGTCCACACTACACGTCAACTAAACCATGCATAGCTGACTTCTTCAATTTGCCACATTCCCCAAAACTCTCTACCAACTGTCCACCAAATCCAGAGCCAAAACATTCCCATAGCACTGTTGTTAACCGTTCCACCAAAACCCTCAGCTCCACAGAAGTTTCAGTCCTATCCAAAGGCCTCACCTTTAGGCCTACAACCAAATTTAACCATGCTGGACTTGTCAATGACGTACTCTCTATAAAATGACTTTTATCTTAATAATATGAATATTCATATATGTGTTTGGAGAGAGAGAGAGAGAGAGAGAGAGAGAGAGAGAGAGAGAGAGAGAGATTGATTTTTGATTGAGATTTTTACTTTAAGTCGTAACTGGTACCTGAATTTTGGTTGCTGCCTCCTTGAATGATCTTCTGCACCAGTTGGTGACGTATTACAATTTGGAGGAAGTTATTGTTCTTTAAGGTTTAAAATACAACTCTGTTAGTTACTTGGCTGTATTGCGGACAGCTTTGAGCCCAAGTTTTTGTAGCTTTTCATACCTAAGGGACCACTGTTGTAAGTAAATAAGAACAAACAGCAATCTGCTTTTCGAGAGAAAAGGAGATTGCTTGGTACACAAACTTCCTTCAAACTACACGTCCTGCTACATCAAAATTGGTCAGTGGAGTTCAGCACCATACTATTGTTCAAGAAAATAATCCAGTTACTGTAATTAAGAAATTATGAGAGGTTGTTACTTGTTGAATGAAAACTATAGAGAATGCATTTCTTTTCGTGTATTTTAGTGAACTTTGTACACTTACAATTCTGCCGATTGATAGATGGCAATGACAATGAAGTTCACCACCTTTTCCAAAAACAAGATATTTCTGTTCTTCACTTCCAGAAAATTTGTATACATAAATGTTTGGAAACTTTTACACATACTTTACTTGGTTTTATCACTAAAATATCAATTTTCATTAAATGTAACAATACGTTCTGAGCGACGACCTAGCAACATGGCCTCTTTCCACAAGATACAGATTAACAGTTCTCTCTTTTTTAATAAATCAAATGTTTTTTTTTAAGAGTCCATACTCAAAGATTCACAACTACTATTGTTGTGGGGATTGTGCGCCAAAGAGTTTGTTGCTGTCCAGCTGCACTTCACTTCACTTCAAGTACTTTTTGAATCACATTTACGTTTATGGTATTTGCATACATCACTGAGCTTCTCAGAATAAAATCAAACACAAATTAGTAAAAAAAAAAAAAAAAAACAGTGAGGCACACATAACATTACATCTCCTTCTCCCAATCCCTGCAATGGAAGCACTCCTTTGCTGCCAATTCCTCCAGCCAAAACCACCCTAATTCCAACATTGAACCCTGCCTCTTCTAGTTCATACCAACTGTGATCCTTCCCCCACCCCCACCCCATTCCCACCTAACCACGCACTGGTCACCTTCCAGAAATTCCTTGCCTCCAAACTCCAACCTTTAAGTAGAAGAAAGAACAGCCATACACAACTTCCAAACAAATCGTGACCTAATCATCCTACCTGCAAACAAAGGTTCTGCCACTGTTATTATGAATCACAGCGACTACCTGGCAGAAGGCCTCTGCCAGTTGTCTGACTCCTCCACCAATAAACTCTGCCAGAGTGATCCCATCCCAGAAGTCCAACACAAACTCCAGTCCCTGCTTAAAGCCTTAGGCCCTTCCCAGAACATTGCCCCTGAATCCATTTCTCTCCTCACCCCTATGATACCCCGCACACGCACCTTCTACATGCTCCACTAAATCCACAAACCTGAACAATCCTGGACACACCATTGTGGCTGTTATCGTGCCCCCACTGAAAGAATTTCGGCCCTCATTGACCAAAACTTCCAACCAATTGCCCATTATCCATCCTACCACATCAAACACACCAATCTCTCCCTTCACTAACTTTCCACCATCCCCACCCCTTTACCTCCTGGGTCCCTACTTGTCACTATTGATGCCATCTTCCTATACACTAACATCCCTCATGCCCATGGTCTTATCACTACTGAACACCGCCTTTCCCAGAGTCCTTCAGATTCCAAACTCACCACCTCATTCCTCATACACCTCACTAACTTTGTCCTAACCCACAACTACTTCTCATTTGAAGACAAGGTATATAAACAAATCTGCAGCACAGCCATGGGCACCAACATGGCACCCTCTTATGCCAATCTTTTTATGGGCCATCTAGAGAAGACTTCCTAGCCTCCCAAAACACCAAACCCCTAGTCTGGTTCAGGTTCATTGATGATATCTTCATGATCTAGACTAAGGGCCAAAACACCCTATCTTCATTCCTTCGCAAACGCAACACCTTCTTTCCCATGTGCTTCAAGTGGTCCTCTTCAACCTAGCATGCCACATTCCTACATGTTGACCTCCTCCTCTCTGATGGCTCCATCTGCACCTCTGTCCACATTGAACCCACCGACCACGACAATACTTTCATTTTGACAGCTGTCATCCCATTCACACCGAAAAACCCCTCTCACACAGCCTGACCACACTTGATTTCAATCGTTGCTTCACTACATGAGCCATCTACCACCAGCTTTTCTGAACTGCACGGATGGCAGTTATCCTTACAACACATTCTCCATTCCCGTAACTATCCTGACCACAACCTTTGGTAAAATACTGTCCCCACACCATTCACCCAATGCTTTCTACCCTCTCTGTCCTGTCTTCTCCCCCCACAAGCTCATGTCCCATCCGGTTTACTTGCAGCCCTCTGCCAACGCATCTGCCCGTCTTTCCTTGCTGCTCTCCTTTTTTGTTCCTTTTTTTCCCCAGCTCTCTGCACCAGAACCTCCTGACACTGCAGTTGTTGCCAGTCTAGTCCGTGCACACTCCACCAGACAGTGTTTGTTTATCTCCCAACCCATACACCATCCCTGCCCCTTCCCCGCCCCGTACAGATTACTGCTTGCATTCCACGTGATAGTTGCATTCTGGCCTAAGATCTGGAGTTGGCAGCCATGTGTGCATGAAGGGTGCTTGTGTGTGTGAATGGAGTGTGTCTCTCTTTTACTGATGAAGGCTGTGGCCGAAAACTGTATGTAAGTGTCTTTTAATTGTGCCAATGTGCAGCTTGACATGTCTTCTCTGTGGCAAGTAGCAATCTACCTTTTCCCACATTGCTGATATTCCTACCTGGAGTTTCCATGTCTCATGTTAGTTTACTGGACACGATGCATTATATTACATGACATAGGTAGGTAACCAACAAGTAAAAAAGCATGAATATGTCAAGATGTTTTGATTTAAATATCTTCAAAGCCGCCAGATAAGTTGAAAAGCTACTTCCCTTCTTTTATGTCGCTAACTCTTCCTAGAACATTTTGGTGCTATGAATGGAGCATTGTTCACTATGGCATGTATGTGAAAATAATAGTGAAAACATGCAGTATAGTTCATCCATGGCAAGAAGCAACGATGCTATACTTAATTAAGTGTTACATATGCTTGTATATGGATGCCTTGCATTTGTCGTGGACATTCATGTGAAGTGAACATCGAAAATAACAGTGAGAGATGAAAAGTGTCTGTGTTAGATATGTTTGAAAGATGTTCTATTGTGGCTTAATAATTGGACAGTATTTAAAGGGAGTAGCAAGATTTATACTGGCAGCACATCACTACAATTTTTTCCTTCCTTGTCTTGAAATTTCAATAATTACAGTGAATGTTGGATGGACACAAACATAAAACTAATAGATTGCATTTAGCAGAATATCTCAGCATACTTTTTCTATTATTCCAAACATCAGTTGTGCAGTTTGTAGTTATGTACTTCCATATTGTGTATGGGCAAAATTGGGGGGGAGGGGGGGGGGGGGGAGTGAGGTGGTAGTGGAGCACCCCAATTTAGTGTGTGAGGGCATGATGTTAATTATTTGCATAGCACTGTTGCATAACTAACATATGATAATATGAATGTAACAAGGAAAATAATCAATTATTGATAATATAATATAAGCGGATAGATAAGAAACCTACTCACCAGCGGGGAACACACACACAATAGGATTTAACTGTAAAGCTTGTAAAAGTTAAATCCTTTTGTGTGGGTGTTCCCCTGCCGCCACTTGGTAAGAAGACGTTTTATCTATCCATTTATATGATAAGGTCAGTATTTTCTTAACCACTGTGTTGTGATGCTTGATTAGGTTCACAGTGATGAATTAATAATGTTAGAAACTCACCATATAGCGGAGATGCTGAGTCGCAGATAGGCACTACAAAAAGATTTTCACACTTAAAGCTTTCAGCCAATGGCCTTTTTCAACAATACACACACACACACACACACACACACACACACACACACACACACACACGACTGCAGTCTCAGGCAACTGAAACCACACTCAGTTGTTGTGCCTATCTGCGACTCAGCATCTCTGCTATATGGTAAGAAGCAACTTTCCTTCTCATGATATTGTTGCATTCCATGTCAATGTCATTGAACATCACACGAAGGTCCCTAGACAAAAGCCAACAGACAAACATCAATAGTCACTATGACTATTGCGAAAAATATACTGGTAGATTATGCAGACATAAGGTAACAAGGGTGTATTAGGGTGTCCTCGTTTCAAGCATTTCAGCACGTGCGTACCTTCTTCAGTAGTGAGTATCACTAACTACAGTGAGTGCCCTAGTATCGCAACCAATAAATTTTTGTATTTTCCTCCAATGCAGAAGCACAATTCAACTTTTTGGCTAAAAGCAACTTATTCTTCAGTTTTGACTATCCATAAGTTGAGACTGGCCACTTGCTTACAGTAGGAGACTTTAGGATATTCTTTGCCTATCACACTGCCTGGCACTACAGAGAGGGAGAGGGAGAGAGAGAAAGAAAAAGAAAAAGAAAAAGAAAGAAAGGGGGAAAAGGAGATGCGTGCTTTAGTTAGTCTTTTACCCACATCTTAACTGATCTAACATTACAGATTGCATACAGAAACTACAAAAATTATAAGGAGACACAACATCTGCTCAGTACTTATCTTTAGGAGATGAAACTACAGTCTGTTAGTAGACTCATGTAAAAGTAAGAAAACTATCCTAGAGTTTGAAACTGTTAGTTCCTTTCTCAGGGAGAAATAAGGGATAGATTGCTGACATCTGGGAAAGAATGATAGGCCACTCAGATCACAAATTGACTCACCTCATGGGAAGAAGGTCAACAAGGGGTTTGGGTGACCTGTCCCACTCTAACGGCAACACTGGTTGCCTTAAACGGCAATTGTTGTTAACGTTATACCTCTGTGAGGAATTTTTGACATGTGACTGTGAGATAACCTAATGGAAACAGAACAATCAAACTGAGATTCGTTTCCGAAACACTCCAGCAAAGTATAACCAATAATAAACGGTGGGTCAAGAACAGACGTTCTCCCAGCACAAATGCAAGTTGTAGCATTACATATTAAAACCGGTCGCCCACCTAATTAGGCATTCTTGGGTCAAGCAAAATCATAAAGCAGAAGGCAGTGCTAAGGCTAACCTAACCTCCCTTGACACACAGTAAACTCTTTCCTTATATCTGTTCATACTGCAACACAGTAACCTAATCTTGCAGATAAATGTGCTACTAACAAACAAATGGCCAATGAGATTGTAAACAGTAACGTATGCCTCTCAACAACATGTACCTTAAATGAACTAGGTGCAACAGTTTGTAAAACCAATTACTGACACACATGAAACTAGTTGCAATACTGAACAGGGGAAAGCCTGAAATGATTCTGAATTTAAATCAGGGGTCTGCTAATGATCACAATCTATAACTTCATTGCCTAATACAGGGTATCTATGCGTGTGCATTAACCATCTTTCACTAGAATAGATAACACAGTAAATAGTTCTTTCTTAAACTCAGTTTTACGCAACTTAACAGAAAGCAAATTCAATTACACTGGCTCTGAAGGAGCTTTTGCATTGCCTGATTAACTAACTAGCCTAGTACATGAGGACCCTTAAACTTTCATGGTTTGAACAAAACTACACCAGTTTGTGTGAGAAACGGTAAGTATTCTTATCATTAATTATTAATTAAGTAAAGCACAACAAACTATAGCTCTTTAAATAACAAATGTCAGTTGGACCATCAGTGACAGAGCACCTCGAGTTCCTGCAGCTAATAAAGCGAGTACACCATTCGTTTGTTAATATTTTTACAAGCTTCAAACAGGAGCGACTTATTTTCAGTTATCTGTGTAGTTACTAGCTTATTTTTGTAATTTATTGCATGTTTGAGTGATTACTAGACACAATCTTTTATTTTAAAAACAGTGTATTGTACAGTACCGCTGTTGTTATCAATCCTTGTATCGACCATCGTATCATACAGGCTTTTGTTTGTTTTGTTTAGAAGAGCTCAGTGTCTGTTAGACCGTCAGTGACAGAGCACCTCGAGTTCCTACTGCTAATAAGCCGAATACACCGTTCGCTTGTTGCATATTTTTACGAGCTTCAAACAGGAGCGACTTCAGTAATAGATAGGAACTGTGATTGCTGTTTGCAGATGTGAGCTGAGTTGGTGACGCTTCACATACAACTCCAGGCTGTGTTGGCTTCTGTCACACAGCTTGAGGCTGTTGCCAAGGGGCATCACTGTCAGGAGTCGGACGCGGGGATGTGAGGGATGTCGAGCATGTCCCAAGTGTCCACCGATCAGTCCACTGCTGTAGCTGCCCTGGGTACTGTTTGCACTGAGGTTGACCCCACACCCGTAGTCGAGTGGGAGATCATTCCAAAGTCTGGCAGGCAGCAAAAGACTTTCCAATTGGCCGATTGCAGGGCCTCCCCGGTTCGTTTGACAAACAGGTTTTGGGCATTATCTGTGGCTGATGATGTCTCTGAGCCGGATGAAGTCGTTCACCCTGTTCCAGAGGAAGCTTCTTGGCCCGCAAGATCTGGGCATTCACAGAGGGTGGGTTTGCTGCTAGTTGGGAACTCCAACGTTAGGCACGTAATAGGGCCCCTTAGGAACATGGCTGCCAAGGAGGGGAAGGAAGCCAGCGTATACTCTGTGTGCATACCAGGGGGAGTCATTCTGGATGTGGAAAGGATGCTTCCGGATGCCATGAAGAGTACGGGGTGCAGCCAACTGCAGGTGGTGGCTCATGTCGTTACCAGTGATGTGTCACTTTGGATCTGAGGAGATTCTCTCTGGTTTCAGGCGGCTAGTGGAAATGGTAAAGACTGCTTGTCTTGCTTGTGAGATTAAGGTGGAGCTCACCATATGCAACATCATTGATAGAACCAAATGTCCTCTTTTGGTGCAGAGTTGAGTGGACGGTCTGAATCAGAGACCCAGATGGTTCTGTGACCATGTTGGCTGCAAATTCCTTGACTTGCACCATTGGGTGGTGGGTTTCTGAGTTCCGCTTAATAGGTCAGGAGTCCACTACACACAGGAAGCGGCAACACAGGTAGCGGGGGTCTGGGCGGATTTTTAGGTTAGAGGGTCTCAGGTAACCACAGAAAGGGCATCCGTCTAAAAGGGAGCAGGTAAAACACAGTATGGTAGTTGTAGAAACAATCATTATTGTAGTTGTAAATTGTTGTAGCTGTGTTGGGAAAGAACCAGAGCTCCAAGCCCTAATAGTAGAAAGCACTGAAGCTCAAATAGTTATAGGTATGGAAAGCTGGCTAAAGCCGGAAATAAGTTCAGCTGAAATTTTTTCAAACGACCTAACAGTGTTTAGAAAAGATAGTTGGTGGAGTAGTATTTATTACTGTCAGAAGTAGTTTACCTTGTAGTGAAATTGAAGTACATAGTTTCCTGTGAAATAGTATGCATGGAGGTTATACTTGACAATTGGGCTAAACTATTAATTGGATTGTTTTGTGGACCTCCTGAGTCAGAAGATATAGTTGCTGAAAAACTCAAAGAAAACTTGAGTCTTATTTCAAATAGG
The DNA here is from genome assembly GCF_023898315.1 of Schistocerca nitens. Lineage (NCBI taxonomy): Eukaryota > Metazoa > Arthropoda > Insecta > Orthoptera > Acrididae > Schistocerca > Schistocerca nitens. The sequence goes on from NC_064617.1 coordinate 693,942,958, forward strand.
TACCCCAGTCATACAATTATAGTCAGTGGTGACTTCAATCTACCCTTGATATGCTGGAAAAATTATACATTTAAAGACGGCAGCAGGCATAAAATGTCATCCGAAAGTGTACTGAATGCTTTCTCAGGAAATTATTTCGAACAAATAGTACCCGAGCCCTCTCTAAGCGTAAATGGTTGCGAAAGCATACTTGACCTCTTAGCAACAAATAAACCTGAACAAATAGGGAGTAACATGATGGTTACAGGGATTAGCGACCACAAGGCAGTTGCTGCTGGGTTGAATACCGTAACACTCTCAACTATCAAAAAGAATCACAAAGTACATCTATTTAAAAATGCTGATAAAAATGCTGTTAATGCCTTTGTAAGAGACAGTCTCCACTCCTTCCGTTCTGATCATGTAAGCATAGAAAATATGAGAGATAGTATCGACGGCAATTGAGGGTTATATACCACATAAATTAATAAGTGATGGTACTGATCTCCCATGGTACACAAAATGGGTCAGACCGCAGTTGCAGAAGCAACAAAAAAAGCTTGCCAAATTTAAAAGAATGCAACATCCCTAAGACTGGCAAAATTTTGCAGAAGTTCAAAAGATAGCGCATACTTCAATGCGAGATGCTTATAATAATTTCCACAAATGAAACGCTGTCTCAGAATCTAGCAGAAAACCTAAAGAGATTCTGGTCATACATAAAGCACACCAGTGGCAAGATGCAATCAATAACTTCACTGCACAGTAACAACGGTGAAGTCACTGATGACAGTGCCACAAAAGCAGAGCTATTAAATACGGTTTTCTGAAACTACTTCACCAAAGAAAATGAAGTAAATATTCCTGAATTCCAATCAAGAACAACTGCCAAGATGAGAAACATAAAAGTAGATATCCTCAGTGTAGCAAAGCAGCTTAAATCGCTCAATAAAGCTAAGGCCTCTGGTCCAGATTGTATACCAGTCAGGCTCCTTTCAGAGTATGCTGGTACAATAGTTCCACATTTAGCAATTACATGCAACTGCTTGCTCACAGAAAAATCCGCACCTAAAGACTGGAAAAAGGGAAATAGTGATACGCTGAGTTACAGGCCACTATCACTAACATTGATTTGCAGTATGGTTGTGGAACATATACTGTGTTCGAACATTATGAATTACCTCGAAGAAAATGATTTATTGACACATAGTCATCACGGATTCAGAAAATATCATTCTTGTGAAACACAAACACTCAGGAAGTAATGAGTGCTATCGACCAGCAAAGTCAAATTGATTCCATATTTTTAGATTTCCAGAAGGCTTTCGACACCATTCTCACAAGTGTCTTTTAACCAGACTGCGTGCTTATGGAATATTGCCTCAGCTGTGTGACTGAATTCACGATTTCCTGTCAGAAAGGTCACAGTTCGTAGTAATAGACGGAAATTCATTGCATAAAACAGAAGTAATTTCGGCTTTCCCAAAGGAAGTGTTATAGGCCCTCTATTGTTCCTGATCTATATTAACGACATAGGAGACAATCTGAGTAGCCCTCTTAGATTGTTTGCACATGGTGCTGTCATTTACCGTCTTGTAAAGTCATCAGATGACCAAAACAAATTGCAAAATGATTTAGATATGATATTTGTATGGTGCAAAATGTGGCAGTTGGCCCTGAATAAAGAAAAGTGTGAAGTTATTCACATGAGTACTAAAAGAAATCCGCTAAATTTCAATGACGCGATAAGTCACACAAACCTGAAGGCTGGAAATTCAACTAAATATTTAGGGATTACAGTTACAAATAAGCTAAACTGGAACGATCACATAGAACTGGAACGATCACATAGATAGTGTTGTGAGTAGAACAAACCAAAGACTGCGATCATTGGCAGAACAGTTAAAAGGTGCAACAGGACTACTAAAGAGATTGCTTACACCATGCTTGTCTGCTCTATTCTGGAGTACTGCTGTGTGGTATGGGATCCGCATCAGGTGGGACCGACGAATGACATCGAAAAAGTTCAAAGGAGGACAGCTCGTTTTGTATTATTGCGAAATAGGGGAGATTATGCCACAAACATAATATGTGAATTGGAGTGGCAATCATTAAAACAAAGGTGTTTTTCGTTGCAATGGGATCTTTTCATGAAATTTCTATCACCAGTTTTCTCCTCCAATTGCAAAAACATTCTGTTGGCACCCACCTACATAAGGAGAAATGATCATCACAATAAAATAAGAGAAATCAGGGCTCACACAGAAAACTTTAAGTGCTTGTTTTTCCTGCACACCATTCGAGAGTGGAACGGGAGAGAGACAGCTTGAAGGTGGTTCATTGAACCCTCTGCCAGGCACTTTATTGTGAATAGCAGAGTAATCACGTAGATGTAGATGTAATAAGCAGTCCTTTGACTTATTCAAAAATATAATTGTCTGTGCAAATGACAACACGACATTAGATTCAACCACTTCCTCATAATAGATTAGGACACTCAGAATGAAATTCACTAGGTTATGATTCCTGTCCAGGTTTGTGATTTGGGATGATCACTGGTGTAAGATAGAATCACTGGTGTAAGATAGAGTTTTTAGCAACACCACAATTATTATTTTAAAATCAACCAAATTTCACAAATACCTGGTCCATTTACAGAGTGCCAAAAATAAACAATTTAGTGGAAGGCTAGTGGTGCTGGTGGCATAATGTGCAGTGGCTATTAACCTGGCGGCAATGCAGTCATAGCAGTACTGTTGGCCTCACCCTGTTACATATCTTCTTGGTGTCGGAATGATATTTATAGGGCTAAAAACCATGCCATGATAATGGTATCACCAAATGCAGCATCTGAGGCCCATAAATACTGCCCTTAAGCTCTTCTGGCCTCAAAACTCTGGGAATATGAGCCACAATGATCTGCTACTCATAGCGAGGTGTTACCACAACTGTGCTTGGCCCAGACTCCTTACCCGTCACAAAGGACGAGTTGCCACTTGCGTGCCAACCACACCTTTTCCTCTCTGCCAGGCTACTTCCATGGCTGCGGGGCTTCCCCACATCTCTTACATTTAACCCTATGTTCCCTAACTGTGGACCAAGTCCTTTACAGTACATTACATAACAATCACTTAAATAGTTATTTAAGTTCACAATCATAATTTAAACAACATCGTTCAAAAACTCACATAACTGAAACATGTATGCATAAACAAAGAATTTCCATGACAGATACAACATTAGACATAAGCTAACTACAAAATGGCACACAAATATTGATTCAGATACAAAATAGGGCCAAAGTAAGTGTTATAGCTCCTTTTGCCAACCTGCTCCAGTATATCCTCCTTTCTTCCATGAGGAAGGAACTAACAGTTTGAAAGCTAGGATAATTAATAACTCTGCACGCAGTTTTTCTAAATATGCATGCTATTCATCCCACAAAATTCTCTTTGCTTCCGTATGCGACCTCTTTGTTTGTATGTGCCCCACAAGTAGCCTCCTTTCTCTCTAATATACTTCTGAGCCCATTTGCTGCAGTTGTGTTCCACTTCATACATATATTCATTGAATTTTTTTCTCCATTTAACAGAAAATGATAATTTCCAATGTATTTCTCACTTACTCCTAAAAACACCAAAATGGTCCCTGGTATGCTCATTTACTTAAAAACATATAATCCAGGTATAGTACATTTCTTTTTTTTAAATGCTGGTTCCTCTCTTGATATCATGCCAAAATAGGAGGGAGTTTTGTGAATATTCCAAGCAAAATACTAGTCCTGACTTTATTACCTACTTCCGAAGATACAAATGAATATTAAAACAAGTGTTTTCAAAAGCAAAAAAACGAGAAAATAACAAATTAATGTGTAATTTCAAGAATAAAACTGCAGCAACCTGGCAAGTTATAAGAAGAGAAATAGGTGCAGGGCCAGTTAATGACAGTACTACAGACATCATTATTAATAACAGTGGCTAGTGCTTTCAACCATTATTTCTCCAACATAGCACAGCATTTGATAAAAACTCGCCACAAAAAAACAGCCATTCAATAAGAGTGTACAATCAGATCAAAAAATTCATGCAAATACATTATTCATGCATCCAGCAACACCCAAGGAACTGTAAAATTTTAAAGAGATTACCTAATAAATATTTATTGGGTGCTGGTAAGAACAGATACTATCATCACAACTTGTATAACATTTCTTGTGGCACCACTAGTAGACATAGTAAATCATCATTCGAGAAAGTGTATATCCAAATAGAGTAATACTGACAAAGTAACACCTCTGTATAAGAAGGGTGCAAAAGATGAAACCAAGCAAGGTTGTTGTGGTGTAACAGACGACAAGTGGTCTGTTGCATGCACCATCTATCGCCCCTGGCCTTGCACAAATTCTAATTAAATGATAAAATTGAGTTGCGGGTTAGGATTTGTTAGTTATGTGCATAAATACTGCGGAAGTATTTGGTTTTTATATGTGCAGATAATTCAAACACCGAGCCAGCAACCGGCGCGGACTTTTGTTGACATGGCAAGTAGCGGGCCGCCATGGAGCAAACACAGTGAGGCTGATGACATCGCTCCATGGAGGTCCAGAGTCGCGGTGGCGGGATACTCCGAGGCGGTTGTTGGACTTCGGAGGAAAGAAATGAAGAATGTATAATGAGGAACTTTGTGTATAACAGCGAAAGTAGGAAGAAGTAATTTAATGGCCGGTAACGCAGTAGGCGGTACCTCAAGAGCTGACTGTACATAGGTATCAGAAATAAATCGCTGTAACTATTGTAAAAAAGTAGTTCTGAATAAGAGATATTACGAGAAGCAGTTAGACAGCATCAGTTACTGTTGAATGATCGCCATAGGCGACATTTTCTTCATCAGCTGCGCCGTCCCCTCTTTCACTCGACGAATTTAGTCAACATTAAGACAGACCCGAACTACGCAAATAATAAAACTCATCAGTGAGGCGGGGACAGCGCATCGTGAAGTGGTTAGCGCACTGGGCTCGCGTGCGGGAGGACAATGGTCCAAAACCGCAGCTGGCCATCCTGATTTATGTTTTGCATGATTTCACTAAACCGCTTCAGGCAAATGCAGGGATGGTTCCTTTGCGAGGGCATGGCTCATTTCGTTTCTCATCTTTCCCTAATCCATTGGGGCCAGTGACCTCACTGTTTACTGGCCTCCCCCAGACAAACCAACCAACCAAAATGTGAAATTGCTAATTATAGACAATTTTGACTCATAAAGGACTCACAAGATTGGTCCAGAGCTAGAAAGTCAACATAGTCAGCAGTTCTTACATTTTTAAATGAAATACTAATGCAGTGCATGATAAGCAACATACACTGAAGAACCAAAGAAACTTGTACACCTACCTAATACCGTGCAGGGCCCCCGTGAGCACACAGTGCTGCTGCATCACGACATGGCATGGACTTGACTAATGTCTGAAGTAGTGCTGGAGGGAATTAACACCCTGAATTCCACAGGGTTGTCCATAAATCTGTAAGAGTATGAGGGGGTGGAGATCTCTTCTGACCAGCACGTTGCAAGGCATCCCAGATGTGCTCAATAATGTTCATGTTTGTTGAGTTTGGTAGCCAGCGGAAGTGTTTAAACTCAGAAGAGTGTTCCTGGAGCTACTGTGTAACAATTCTGAACGTGTGGGTTGTCATATTGTCCTTCTGGAAATGCCCAAGTCCATCGGAATGCACAATGGGCATGAATGGATGCAGGTGATCAGACAGGATGCTTACGCACATGTCACCTGTCTGAATCATATCTAGATGCATCAGGGGTCCCATATCACTCCAATTGCATATGCCCACACCATTACAGAGCCTCCACCAGCTTGAACAGTCCACTGCTGACATGCAGAGTTAATGGATTCATGAGGTTTGTCTCTATACCCGTACACGTCCGTCTTCTCAGTATAATTTGAAATGAGACTCATCTGACAAGGAAACATCGGCTATACATGTATGTTAGGTTGTGGACACAAGTAAATAAATAAAAAGTTCCAAAGAAAGTATGTGCTGATAGGAGTGAATATTACCGAATTATCAGTTTAATAAGTTGTGGTTGCAACATACTAACACAAATTCTTTACAGAAGAATAGAGACAGTGGTAGAAGCTGACCATGGGGAAGATCATTTTGGACACATGAGGCACTACTGAACCTATGACTTCTCATAGAAGATAAATTAAGGAAGGCAAACCTACATTTATAGCATTTGCATACTCGGAGAAAGTTTTGACATTGTTGACTGGAATACTCTTCTTTTAAATCTTGAAGGTAGCAGGGGTAAAATACAGAGAGCAAAGGCTATTTACAATGTTTACAAAAACCAGACTGCAGTTATAAGAGTCAAGGGTCATGAAAGGGAAGCAGTGGTTGAGAAGGGGGTGGGATGGGGTTGTAGCCTATGACCGATGTTATTCAGTCTGTTCACTGAGCAAGCAGGAAAGGAAACAAAAGAAAAATTTGTAGTAGGAATTAAAGTTTAGGGAGAAGAAATAAAAACTTTGAAGTTTGCTGATAACGATTTAATTCTGTCAGAGACAGCAAAGGACTTGGAAGAGCAGTTAGACAGAATGAACAGTGTCTTGAAAGGAGGATATAAGATGAATGTCAGCAAAAGCAAAACAAGGGTAATGGAATGTAGTAGAATTAAATCAGGCAATGTGAGGGAATTAGGTTGGGAAATGAGACACTAAAAGAAGCAGGTCAGTTTTGTTATTTGGGCAGCAAAGTAACTGATGGTGGATGAATCAGAGAAGATATAAAATATGGACTGACAATGACGAAAAGTGTTTCTGAAGAAGAGAACTCTCTTAACATTGGATATAGATTTAAGTGTCAGGAAGTCTTTTCTGAAAGTATCTTTATGTAGTGTAGCCATGTGTGAAAGTAAAATATGGACAATAAACAGTTTAGACAAGAAGAGAATAGAAACTTTTGAAATGTGGTTCTACAGAAGAATGCTGAAGATTGGGTGGGTAGATCACGTAAATAATGATGAGGTACTGAGTAGAATTAGGGAGAACAGAAATTTGTGCACAACATGACTAGAAGAAGGGATCGGTTGATAGGTCACTTTATGAGACATAGAGGGAACACCACTTTAGTATTGGAGGAAATTGTGGGGGTAAAAATTGTAGAGGGAGATCGGGAGATGAATACAGTAAGCAAATTCAGAAGAATTTAACTTGCAGTAGTTATTTGGGGAGGAAGAGGCCAGCACAGGATAGAGTAACATGGAGTACTGCATCAAACCAGTTTTTGGACTTAAGGCCACATCAACTGTCTTATGGCATCATATTCCAGGGCTAACCTGTCATTGAGGAAAGAACAATGTTTTCTGCACGTATCCACCCTAGAACATTTTGTAGACAGCTCTTCAACCAGCTGAGCATAGTGACAACAGCGTCACAGTACACTATGTCCCTTACATTGTTTGTTGCCAACAATCAGTCATAGTTTTGAAACAACAGTAACTTTCATAAATGTAATACTGGTAGGAGAAATGATTTACACTATCCATAACTCAGGTTTAGTATGGCGCAGAAAGAAGTGAGGTTTCAGCCATAAAAATCTTTGACCACCTGTCCATTGAAGTAAAGATTTTAATAGAGAATAAAATTAATTTCAAGTACAAACTATCTGCTTGACAACTTCTTCTACTCCAAAGAATAATTTCTGAATGTGTAGTACGATGGTGTGTGTGTGTGTGTGTGTGAGAGAGAGAGAGAGAGAGAGAGAGAGAGAGAGAGAGAGAGCGCACAGTGCGTGCATCTGTGATACAAATTTTTGGCTCAGAATAATTCTATTCATTCTTACTGCCACTGGCTGGTAACACATGATCTTGCCTAAATTGTATGATTTCTTAATCTTTGCAGGTAAGTTATAGGCTTCATAGGATGCTCTTAACTGTTTCCCATTGATCAATGTGTGGGATTCAGTAATTCTTTTTCTGTATAAGATGATTCCAATAGTCATTAAAAACTGTGCAGGTCTTTTGGATTAGGAAGCAAGTTTCATAAGTGGGTGACTTTCTAATTATGTAAGTTCCTGACTTTCAATTGCTAAGCATTCTTTCTAAATTGGTTACATATTTCATTCTTCAGTATTTGCAGAAATGAAAGCAAATCCATATTGCTGAAATATTTTACTGTAGTTTTGCTTTTTTACATGCATGTCTACAATTCTCTCTCTCTGCACTTACCTGTCATAGCTGAAAGGTCCTGTTGCTGCAGGATCTGTGGTCTCATTATTATGTGGTGACTTGGTCTTTGAAAGATGTAACTACTTATCCATTGCTATGCTATTTTGAATTATGTGTGTCGAGAAACAATGCCAGCCCCTAACTTGACAAAATCTACCTGCTTGTTTCTGACCTTGTATGCCAAAGCATAGTAGAAACACTGGATTACTTTATACAATATTCTATCAGTTTTACACTAAACAGATAAACACTGTCACTCAAACTGAGAAGTTTGGTGGATCTCTCAACACAACAGATCATAAACTTTTACTATCCATGCCCACTCATTCAGCAACACAGCTAGTTCTTGGGTGTGATTGTGGGAACCTGACAGGAGTTCCCTACACTTCAGTAGTTACACATTGGTCAAAGTAGAGGCAACAGATGACCTAAATCTATTATTAGTGACAGCTATGAATGATTGCAATAAAATACGAAAAACTGAAACCAATGGTTGTAAGCGGTGAGTGGTTGCAGTTGATCATTTTTTACTATGCAACAAACTATATGAACACTGTTGTGAAAGTGAAGGATAAGATTAAGAGTCACAAAACATTTTTTTCCGGATTACTATATGAGTCCCAGTTTGAGAAGCCCTGCAACACTGATTTGTTTGTGCTGATATGGAACCTATGTAAAGCATTTGGGTGGGAAATAAAGTAGGCAAGTAGAGGCCAGTGGTTGTGTTCATCCACAGAGATTACTTCACTGTTATTATTTGACTGGGACACTTTCTGGAATTTTATGCTAGAATAGAGTGTATGTTACTGAGTTGTGCATGTTTGACGATGATCAAGCATTGTGTCAAGAGAAGTGACCTATGGAGAACAACGTTCACAGACATCAGTGAGATGAATACAGTAAGCAAATTCAGAAGAATTTAACTTGCAGTAGTTATTTCGGGAGGAAGAGGCTAGCACAGTTCTTGCAACATTCAGAAGCATAAGGCCCTTGTCCAGACTCCCAGTTTTTTTCTTAGGTCTGTGATGAAACTTCATAGGAAAATTTCTAAACATGTTGTTTCTGAAGGAATGTCCCATAGTGCTCACTCACAAATCATAAGATTTAACATTGCATTGAACTATACAGACACAGCCCTACTGTATTTTATGCCAAAGGAAGGCAATCTGCCAAGTCAAACAATGTCCCTCACTGTGTGTGAAACATACAATTTGTTTATGAATACTATGGGATGTAAGACACTAGGAGATATGAAAGTTTGTGTTTGTCCTCAATGCATGCTTGGTGGCCGAGGCGTTTAAGGTGACAGCTTGCTTAAAGTCAGAAATCTGGGTCCGAATCATGGTCCAGCACAAATTTTCAAAAGTTATTATAAATCATATAGCCGTTGTACAATCACATTCACAATTTCACATTTCATAATTTAATGTGGCTGTCAATCGTCAGCAGTGTCATGTATGTATGTCCGAAGGAACATTACATTGGACTATACAGACACTGTGCTGCTGTATTTTATACCAAAGCAAGGAAATCTGATGAGCAAAACAATGTCTCTCCCTCAACAGGAATCAGGCAATTTGTATGTTAGCATTATGGAATGTAAGACACCAGGACATATGGAAGTTTGGGTCGGTCCTAGAGGTGTACTCAGATGGCAAGGGAAGTTATGGTGATTGCTTGTGTAAAGTGGGAAATCTGGATTTGAGTGCTGGTCCAGTGCAAATGTTTGAATGTTACTAGTAAATGCGTGTCCGAAGGAACATTGCATTGGACTATACAGTCACTGTAAAATACAGAGACAGCCGTACTGTGGTTTTCTATTTGTGATGTACTGTACTTGCCTCATTTCCTTGACTCCTGCGAGACTTTTCTGTGTAATTTACCTGAAGTCATTTGTCATTGTTGTGTTCACAGAATTCTTCTACTACAATTGCATTTTTTCCGATTCCCCTATTTTCCTTGCCTGGCACAAATATTCATGTTGTGTCACAACATATTCATTGCAAGAAGGTCTATTCATTCACACTTTTTGTCATGTTTATGGCCTACTGTGAGCTAGCTGCCTACACAATACGCTTACTGTGATTTTACTGCAGTGTAGAAACATGTGTTGAAATGTATACTGGGCCTAATCTGTGGGCACTGGGAGTTGTGCAGTTGTTTTATGATTGATGTGATAAGATGCTGCATTATCTACGAGGGCGGTTCAGAAAGTAACCTCCGATTGGTCACAGTGCGGGTTGTGGGGGGAGTAGCGACGCCATCTGTGCGTTAACGCACTCAACAGGTCAGTCGGCATCAAGCCGTGGTCGAGTGAACGTCGTACCTGCGCTAGTTTAGTTTTTGTGGCAGTTTGAAATGTGTGCTGCAATAGAAAACCCCGCCAAATGTGAAGTGCGTGCTGTCATAAGGTTTTTTACAGCCAAAGGATATTCTGCAGCAGCTATTCATCGTGAGCTTTGTGCCGTGTACGGACCAAGAGTTATGAGTGAAGGAGTTGTCCGTGAATGGGTACATTTATTTAAAAGTGGATGAGAAAACGTTCATGATGAAGAGAGGAGTGGTAGACCATCACTGGTGACTGACGAACTCGTTCAGACAGTTGATGCAAAAGTTCGTGAAAATCGACGTTTCTCAATGTCGGAGTTGTCTACTGGTTTTGCACAGATTTCTAAGACTCTCTTGTACGAGATAGTGACAGCAAGATTGGGTTACCGTAAGTTCTGTGCACGATGGGTGCCCAAAATTCTTACCGACCACCACAAAACTCAAAGAATGGCCTCTGCATTAGACTTTCTGTCACGTTATGAGGACGAAGGAGAACCATTGTTAAACAGAATCATGAGCGGTGACGAAACCTGGATTAAGTACGTGAACCCTGAGACAAAAGAACAATCAAAGATGTGGGCACATTCAAATTCGCCTACCAAACCAAGAAAAGCCTCGCAAGATTTTTCTGCCAGAAAACTGATGGCAACGGTGTTTTGGGATGCCAAAGGGGTGTTGTTGGTTGAATTCATGGAACGTGGTACGACCATTAATCAAGACGTGTACTGTGAAACAATAAAAAAGTTACGACGGGCTATACAGAACAAACGCCGTGGTATGCTGACTTCCGGTATCGTTTTTTTGCACGATAACGCCCGTCCTCACTCTGCTCGCAGAACAACGGCCCTTCTTGAGTCCTTCAAGTGGGACGTTATCAACCATCCACCTTACAGCCCAGACCTGGCGCCAAGTGATTATCACCTCTTCATGCATTTGAAGAAATGGCTCGGGTCACAGCGGTTTGATGACGACGAAGAGCTCAAAGATGCGGTCACAGGCTGGCTCCAGGCACAAGCGGGTGATTTTTATGCAGAAGGAATTTCAAAGCTTGTGAAGAGATACGATAAGTGCCTCAATCACTATGGAGACTATGTAGAAAAATAGTGCAAAGATGTAGTTGTATGATGTATATATTAAAATATTTTTATTTAAGTTGGTGTATTTTTTTAAATCAACTGGAGGTTACTTTCTGAACGGCCCTCGTATTACTGTCCTGTCAAAAACTTACTTTAGTCAATACTGATATTTCTATCCTGTTTCTTTTGCATATATAGGTTTTGTAACAGTCAGTTACTTAAATCCAGGTAATGCTCAGTTAGTTAACATAACCTGTTCTGTTCCACAACTAGTTTGCAGCATCCCCAAAGTGGGTGGCTCATTTGCCATTTTATTGTTTTCTCAAGTACATTTTCTTTTAATGCAGTACATGAATTTTTACTGTTAAATTAAGTTCAACCACTTTATCTGTTTTTGATAGTGTATGTGTGCTTTTGCTCACATTATGAGTTTTCTTTGTCTTTATTTTCAGGGTGTTCTAAGCTCCCGAGGAGCTGTTATACTTTTTGCTGATGCTGATGGTGCTACAAAGTTTTCAGAACTTGAAAAACTTGAAACGAGCCTCCAGAAGTTGACTGGAGGTACAAAGTCTCATTATTACATGTATTTCTTTTTAATTATACTTTGCACTGCTGTGGTTCAAAATGCATGAGACCTTCATCCTTCTGATATATGTATTATTATCAATACTTTATTAAAATTTAAAACATATCTTATTTGTGAAGAGACAGTAGTCATATTCTAATCTGAATCCTCTTCCCTAACTGCCATTTTATACAGTCTTCACTTCATGAGAAATGTCTCAGATTTTATGAAATCCATGTCTGATTTTACATTTACTGTTGATAGTGCTGATGTTATGAGTTGATGCACTGTTCCTCAGGAACATTGCTGACAGATAGCGTAATTCCAAGTGTACATAAATGGTTCCCTTTGACACTTAGTTGAAGTGAACATAGTCGTTTGCACAAATATGTGTATCATAATCATTTTAGTCTGCAGCAAACTATCTCAGTCACACTATGTGTCACTTTTAATTCCAATAACTGTGTAAACATGTAATATTTAATCCCACTATGGCTGCTGGTCTAACTTGTTAATTTTTGTTGGCAGTTGGACTAGTACAAGCAAGATGAACTGAAGATAGACTGGACAGTCATTTTTTTCATTGTGCAGTAAACAGTAAAACAAATTACTCCTTTAATTTTGAATGTGATCAACAGTTATAGAACAGCAGTGACCAAGCTTTCTAACAAGGTTGCTGAGCAGTATATTGCTACAGTTCAGAGCACGTCCCATGAACAAATTACAGCTATGTCTGCATCTTCATGACTACTCTAGAAATCACACTTAAGTGTATGGCAGAGGGTTCATTGAACCACTGTCAGGCTACCGTATTTACTCTAATCTAAGCCGCACTCGAATCTAAACCGCACCTGAAAAATGAGACTCGAAATCAAGGAAAAAAATTTTTCCTGAATCTAAGCCGCACCTGAAATTTGAGACTCGAAATTCAAGGGGGGAGAAAAGTTTTAGACCGCACCTCCAAATCAAAACAGAGTTGGTCCATTGTAACATGAGACACAATTTAGGTCAAATGGATGAAGACACAGCTACAGTGATTTGGTTCGAGTCATAAGCTTGACAGTTAAGCTTTACCAAGTAGCCATTGCTATGTGTCTAGGTGCTCCGTCCTTATTTGTACGGGTACCCTTCCTTTTTCACGTGCTTCGTGAATCGATTGCTTATTTTGCATTGATCTGATAAGTGCTGTTTTCTTTGTTATAGGTGTTTACGTTACTCTAAGCTGAAACTGCATTATTTTAATGTGTCATGCATTGTTTGTCGCATTCTGATAATGAGTGTTTACGATCTGTTGCCGCTCACGGCATGGCTTGCTTTTGTGCGCGCTACCGCGGCTTACAATAAAAACAAAAAGAGAGGCATTGTCTCATAAGCGAAACAATGGCAAGAGACTGCTATTTGTTGTTACTTACACTGCTACTTTCTTTGATAATGATCAACAAGAACCAAATAATAGACTGCGTATGATAGAAGATGTTGGGAACGAGAGTTTAGCAAAAATTTTTCTCCGTTTGAAAATCTTTGCAAACGCCTCTTTAGTACATTACATTCTGCACAGAAATTAGAGTCACCTTAGATTTAAAAATCTAGTCAGTTGCCGTGCTTTATTTCCTACGGTATCACTATTCAGCATAAGAATAATACAAATATAAACATGACATGATATGTATATTCTTCCGTGTTTGCTGTTGTCGCAATCTAGTTTCGTAGTTTATTAGGCAGACAGGATTCAAATGAGATAGCAGCAAACATGAAGGAATACATGGCATAATGTTTACATTCTTCTACCTTTTCTTTTAATTTATTTACTGACGCAGAGGTTTTGGGCCAGTATTGATTTTTGTGCCTGCAAAGCATGCCTGTGTAGTGCTACATATATTCAAAATGATTCAAATGGCTCTGAGGACTGTGGGACTTAACTTCTAAGGTCACCAGTCCCCTAGAACTTAGAACTACTTAAACCTAACTAACCTAAGGACATCACACACATCCATGCCCGATGCAGGATTCGAACCTGCGACCGTAGCGATCGCGGTTCCAGATTGTAGCGCCTAGAAGCGCTCGGCCACCCTGGCCAGCTACATATATTCGATGGCAGAAGTTAGTTGTGGCAGCACCTACCAACATTTTTCAGAACTTCTGCTTACTTTGCACTCGATTCTAAGGCGCAATCGGTTTTTGGGATTACAAAAACCAGAAAAAAAGTGCAGCTTGGATTCGAGTAAATACGGTATTTTTCTACCATTCCACTCTCAAAACAGCATGCAGGAAAACCAACAGTTAAAATTTTCTTTATGAGCTCTGATTTCTCGTATTTTATTATGATGATAATTTCTACCTATGTAGTTGATGTCAAGAAAATATTTTTGCACTTGGAGGAGAAAGTTGGCAATTGAAATTTCATGAAAAGATCTTGCCGCTGTGAAAAACACCTTTATTTTAGTGATTGCCATCCCAACTTGTGTCTCATATCCATGACACTCTCACCTGTACTTCATAATAATACAAAATGAGTTGCCGTTATTTGAATGTTATCGATGTCCTCTGTCAGTTCTGTCGGGTATGGATACTCCAGCAGAGCATGAACAAATGTAGTGTAGGCTTTAGTAGATCAGTTGCATCTTCTAAGTTTTCTGTCAATAAAACTCAGTCTGGCTTGCCATCCCCACATTTTCTATATGTGAAATGGAAGGACTGAACCAGAGACATCAAAGGTTCTGTGACAAGGTAAGCTGTGCCATAGAGTTGAGAACTGGAGACATTTTCTATGTGAAATGGAAGGACTGAACCAGAGACTTCAAAGGTTCTGTGACAAGATAAGCTGTGCCATAGAGTTGAGAACTGTAGAGTCCCCCTAAATGGATCAGGTGTACACCACACATCAGAGGCTCCTACTTACGTAGCTGACTGTGTATAGGGTGGATACAAGGATTTTTTTTTATATTAGCTGTGATAGCTTTAGGAAACACAAAAACGTCAGTGGAAGGCCGAAAGAAATGCCTGCCACAAATGAGAGTATTAAAATCCTAATGGTAAATTGCCAAAGCATTTGCAACAAAGTGCGAGAGTTTGAAGTGCTCCTGAAAAGCAGTGGAGCTCACATAATACTAGTTGCAGAAAGCTGGTTGAAACCTGATATTTGTAGCAGTTAGATTTGGGGGGGGGGGGGGGGGATGTAAGTGCATATTGAAAGGATAGGCAAATGGGAACTGGAGGTGGTGTATTTGTCACAACAGACAATAAACTCAAATCGACTGAGATAGAAACTGAAGCTGCAGAGACACTATTTGGGCAAGATTCAGAATCAGCAATTGGCATAAAATGATAATTGGGTCCTCCTATAGCCCACCAGATTCGTCTCCAGATTACAGTTTCATTAGGGTGTTATCACTAGGGATATGATAGATACTGCCTACAGGAAAATTAAAGAGACCATTAGAGAAAAGAGAGCTCAGATGGAAAACCAGTTCTAAGCAAAGAAAGGAAAGCAAAAAGGTGGAAGGAGTATCTAGACGGTCTATACAAGGGCAGTGTACTTGAGGGCGGTATTATGGAAATGGAAGAGGACATAGATGAAGATGAAATGGGAGATATGATACTGTATGAAAAGTTTGACAGAGCACTGAAAGACCTAAGCTGAAACAAAGCCTCAGTAGTAGAAAACGTTCCATTGTAACTACTGATAGCCTTGGGAGAGCCAGCCCTGACAAAACTCTACCATCTGGTGAGCAAGATGTATGGGACAGGTGAAGTACCCTCAGACTTCAAGAAGAATATAATAATTCCAATTCCAAAGAAAACAGATGTTGACAAGTGTGAAAATTACCGAACTATCAGTTTAATAAGTCACGGTTGCAAAATACTATCACAAATTGTTTACACACAACTGGAAATACTGGTAGAGGATCAGTTTGGGTTCTGTAGAAATGTTGGAACACGTGAGGCAGTACTGACCCTATGACTTACGTTGAATGAAATGAAGTCCCATGCATCTTTACAGAGCGTAGGGGAACAATGCGGGAGGCCCGCACCGCTTTACTAGGCAAGGTCCTAGTGGAGGTGGTTTGCCATTGCCTTCCTCCGACCGTGATGGGGATGAATGATGATGACAAACACGACACAACACCCAGTCATCTCGAGGCAGGAAAAATCCCTGACCCCGCCGGGAATCGAACCCGGAACCCCGTGCTCGGGAAGCGAGAACGCTACCGCGAGACCACGAGCAGCGGACTTATGTTAGAAGATGGATTAAGGAAAGGCAAACCTATGTTCTAGCATTTGTAGACTTTTGACAATGTTGATTGGAATACTCTCTATCAAATTCTGAAGGTTTCAGGAGTCAAATACAGGGAGTGAAAGGCTATCTACAATTTGTACAGAAACCAGATGGCAGTCATAAGAGTTAAGGGGTATGAAAGGGAAGAACTGATTGAGAAGGGAATGAGGCAGGGTTGTAGCCTATCCCCGATGTTATTCAATCTGTATATTCAGCAAGCAGTAAAGGAAACAAAAGAAAAATTCAGAGTAGGAATTAAAATCCATGGAGAAGAAATAAAAACTTTGCAATTTGCCGATGACATTGTAATTCTGTCACAGACAGCACAGGACCTGGAAGAGCAGTTGAACGGAATTGACATTATCTTTAAAGAAGGATATGAGATGAACATCAACAAAAGCAAAATGAGGATAATGGAATGTAGTCGAATTAAATCAGGTGATGCTGAGGGAATTAGATTTGGATTAGTAGATGAGTTTTCCTTTTTGGGGAGCAAAAGAACTATGATGGTCAAAGTAGAGAGGATACAAAATGCAGACTGGCAATGGCAAAGAAAGCATTTTTGAAGAGGAGAATTTTTTTAACATTGAGTATAGATTTATGTGTCAGAAAGTTTTTTCTGAAAGTATTTGTATGGAGTGTAGCCATGTATGGAAGTGAAACATGGACAGTAACTAGTTAGACAAGGAGAGAATAGAAGCTTTTAAAATGTGGTGCTACAGAAGAATGCTGAAGATAAGATGGGTAGATCATGTAACTAATGAGGAGGTACTGAATAGAATTGGGGAGAAGAGGAATTTGTGGCACAACTTGACTAGAAGAAAGGATCGGTTGGTAGGACATGTTTCTGTGGCATCGAGGGATGACGAAATTAGTATTGGAGGGCAGTGTGGAGGGTAAAATCTGTAGAGGGAGACTAAGAGATGAATACACTAACCAGATTCAGAAGTATGTAGGTTGCAGTAGTTACTTGGAAATGAATAAACTTGCACAGGATAGAGTAGCATGGAGTGCTGCATCAAACCAGTCTCTGCACTGAAGTCCACAACAACAACAAGGCATCCTGTGAAGCATTACTAAATGCCTTCTCAGAAAACTACCTAGAACAGATAGTTAGGAACCCCACTCATGTTGGAACTACAGTGTATTGGATGTAATGGCAACAAATGGGCCTGACGTCTTTGAGGATGTCAGAATCGAAACTGGTATCAGTAACTACACTCGTTTGTGGCAACAGTGATTACTTAAGTACCAAGGACAACTAAAACAAGCAGAGAGATATTAACTGCAGTAAAGTAATAAAAAGTCAGCAGTGTCATATCTCAGTGAAGAACGTGAAACTTCCAGTGCAGGGCAGAAACAAAAAGAGGAACTATGGTCCAAGTATAAAAGAATAATTGATTATGCACTGTACAGATGTACACCCAGGAGTACAGTTAATAATGGGAAGGAAACTTCATGGTATACAATCACTGTAAAGAAATTTATAAAAAGACAGAAATTACTGCATAATTTGTGTGAAACAAAGCATAGGGGTACAGATAGAGAGGTGCTGAATGAAATGCGTTTGGCTGTCAAGCAGTGCGTGATGGCTTCAAGTAACTACTGTAGCAGAATATTGTCAAATAATATTTCACAAAACCCATAGAAATTCTGCTCATATGTAAAGGCTTTTAGTGGAACCAAAGTTTGTCTCCAGTCCCTACTGAATCAGACAGGAACTGCAATTGAGGAAAGCATAGAAAAAGCTGAAATACTTAAAACTCCATTTTCAAACGTTACTTTACAAAGGAAAACCCAGGAGAATTGCTCAAATTTAATTCTCATACCACTGAAAAGATGAATGAAATAAATATTAGTGTCAGTGGTGTTGAGAACCATCTGAAATTGTTAAAACTGAATAAAGCTCCAGGGCCCAATGGAATCATTGTCAAATTCTGTACTGCATTTTCCCCTCTTCTAACTATAATCTATTGTAGACCCTTGAACAAAAGAACATATCCAGTTCTTGGAAAAAACCACAGGTCACATCCGTTTACAAGAAGGATAGTAGAAGTGATCAACAAAACTACTGTGTAATATCCTTTATACCTTGAACAGGATGACCCTCCGTTTTAAGTAGCATGGATTCCAAAAACATCGAACATGTGAAACACAATTTGCACTTTTCTCACATACTGTCCTTGCAGAGTGGAACTGATAAACCTTTACCAGGTTTGGGCAGCATTTTGTATTCCAAACATCATAAATCTGCTTTCAACACGCCCAAATGGGGTAATCATCACGGTCTTGGGAATGTCTTCCTCCACCATGGATATTTGCTTGTATAATTGGGCACAGTCCAAAACACTGAGTACTGTTGTGCCATGCAGCATGTAATTGTAGGCCCGCAACATCTGCATGAGAAAGTGATCAGGTATAGTTCTGGAGTTGAGTGCATGGATGCCAGCATCTTCGTTTCTTCAGGATGAGGTGCAGTGCAGGTAACTATGGGCTACATGATGGTCAGATTATTCCTTTTTTAAGCATCTTGTCAAATTCTGCGATGGCCAAATGATCAGGTGCCAAATGCATGGATCTACAAGATACCAGAGGACCATCTGTAGTTTCAGTTCTATGCACCGTATTATATGATACATGTGTAGGTGTGCATGGAGGTCTGCTCAAAGTTGGAAACTGTCTTAGAAGAGAGGCATACTTCACTACAGATGCCTGAATCAGCTGAACACTGTGCACTGATGTATTGTGTTGAAGGCCTGCTGTCATCAGTCCAGTAATGTGCCAGCAGGTCGGCTCTTATAATCGGCTCCGTAATGTTGGTGACAGTGAAGTCTCAGTTGAACGGGTGGTGCAGTCACAAATTCAACTTGATCCATGGTGTTCCATGTGTTGAAGTGGATGAGTTATTAGCGACAGATAAACGGAATGCCATAGGCAGTCTACAGCTGTGCACTGAAGTTCTTGGTAGGATGTTTAAATCTGAGCTGGTCTCTGTCAGATACATCTGGCTGGGACCTTGTGTCACTAATGAACAGGCACCATAACTTTGTGGGGCAGTCGGGTCTGCCTACTACTGACTACTGCTTTCATTTGAGTATGAACATGGTGCTGTACATTTTTGTACTTGTTCACTGAATCTATGGTGTTACCAGCACATAGATTGTTCCATGCTCGATGACACAGCATTGATTGACGATCAGCTTGTTTTTATCTTCGGTGATAACATCCTCTACCTTTCAAAGCACAACTGTAATTGAGGAAGTGTTTAGTGCTTTGTATTGTTTTGTAACAATGAAAATAGTCAATTTTTGACAATATAATGTAATGGATAGATAAAAAATCTACTCACCAGGTGACAGCAGGAGGACACACATATAAAAAAGTGTTTAACATATGCCAGCTTTGGAGCCAGTGGCTCCTTCTTCTGGCAGAAGGGTTGAAGGGGAAGGAAAAGGGGTGAAGGAAAAGGACTGGAGGAGTTTAGGAAGGAGGGTAGAGTTTGGAAAAAGAGTCTCAGAACCCCGAGTCAGGGGGGACTTACTGGTTGGGATGAGAAGGAAAGACTTTGCTTCTCATTCCATCCTATAAGTCTCCCCTGACCCGAGGTTCTGGGTCACTTTTCCAAACTCTACCCCTTTCCCTAAACCTTTGCGATAGCATCGTACTGAACTGTGTGCTGCCAATGAGTCAAACTATTTGCACTCAACTGTTGCTGTCACTGTTGTTCTAGTGCCCGGCTCTGCCACTGTATTAACCTGTGGAAGTGCAATGGCCTCTTGAATTTGATTGGCGAGCTCCATTACGGTGCCCAACAACATTTCCATTTGTGACCCCATGATCGCTTTGACTTGTGATGGCAGCCTGCTGCTCCACAGTGTTTGTAGTAGATTGTCAGGAACAGTAACTGTATATACCTTGCTCCACAAATGATGCTAATATTGCTGACCGCTTGCAATTGCATATGTCTTCTTGTGTCAGCACATGATGGATTCGCTTCCTGTGCGATGCTGCGACTCTTTGGATTAATCCAATGTGAGCCTTTTGTATGAATCTCTTGAGATGGTGCAGTAATCACATCTTGTACTTCTGCGGCATAGTGGTGGTCAAGTTGACTCACAATGAGGGCGAATTTCATCGAGAGCCATTCATGCGCTCCTGTGTGCACTTCCCAGCTACTGCTAAAGTGCTCAATGTCATTTTCTAACCGTACCACAACCAATCTCTGGTTGAGTGGTAATGTGCGAGTCAGTTTGCTCAGTCATATTATGTGTCTATTCTGACACCGCGCACCACATGCAAACAGTGTGGAAACATTTATTACCTGCAAGCATAAAATATGAAAACAATGAATTAAACATTTCTTGGCCAATGCCTTTACCTCTGTGTTAAGGTTGAGTGGGTAAGAAATGTAGCTACATCTTGCTGGTGCCCAGATAGTGTGGTAATGGACCTCCACTTAAACCCACTTACCTTGGCGCTCCATATCATTCCACTGACTGAAGTTTCTACGTACATCTCATTTTCAAAAAGCACAAGCACACAATGTGATCTCTCTATAGCATAGTTAAAGCAGTAAGAAACCCTTGCTTTCTCGAGGAAAGGTTTTGATTCATGCAACAGTCAGAATAAATTTGACTTTTGGAAGGAAACTATTTACCTTGAAGTGCAGTGACTACCCAAAAAAAAAAATACAAACAAAGCAGCAGCACGAGAATACACATATAAAAAAAGATTTTACACTTGCAAGCATTTGGAGCTCGTGGCTCCCTCTTCCGGCTGGAGGGTTGAAAGGGAAGGAAGAGGGGTGAATGAGAAGGGGTAGAGTTTGGAAAAGTCACCCAGGACCATGGGTCAGGGGAGTCGTACCGGACAGGATGAGAATACCTCTTCCTTCCCTTTCAACCCTTGTGTCAGCAGAAGGAGCCATTGGCACAGAAAGCTTGCATACATAAAGCACTTTTTTATATGTGTGTTCTCCTGCTGCCACCTGGTGAGTAGATTTTTTATCTATCCAATTACATTATATTGTCAAAAATTGGTTATTTTCATTTTTATGAAACAATACAAAGTGTTGTTGTTGTTGTGGTCATCAGTCCTGAGACTGGTTTGATGCAGCTCTCCATGCTACTCTATCCTGTGCAAGCTTCTTCATCTCCCAGTACCTACTGCAGCCTACATCCTTCTGAATCTGCTTAGTGTATTCATCTCTTGGTCTCCCTCTACGATTTTTACCCTCCACGTAGCCCTCCAATACTAAATTGGTGATCCCTCGATGTCTCAGGACATGTCCTACCTACCGATCCCTTCTTCTAGTCAAGTTGTGCTACAAGCTCCTCTTCTCCCCAATTCTATTCAATACCACCTCATTAGTTATGTGATCTACCCATCTAATCTTCAGCATTCTTCTATAGCACCACATTTCGAAAGCTTCTATTCTCTTCTTGTCTAAGCTATTTATCGTCCACGTTTCACTTCCATACATGGCTACACTCCATACAAATACTTTCTGAAATGACTTTCTGACATTTAAATCTATACTCGATGTTAACAAGTTTTTCTTCTTCAGAAACGCTTTCCTTGCCATTGCCAGTCTACATTTTATATCCTCTCTACTTCGACCATCATCAGTTATTTTGCTCCCCAAATATCAAAACTCCTTTACTACTTTAAGTGTCTCATTTCCTAATCTAATTCCCCCAGCATCACCAGACTTAATTCGACTACATTCCATGATCCTCGTTTTGCTTTTGTTGATGTTCATCTTATACCCTCCTTTCAAGACACTGTCCATTCCGTTCAACTGCTCTTCCAAGTCCTTTGCTGTCTCTGGCAGAATTACAATGTCATCGTCGAACCTCAAAGTTTTTATTTCTTCTCCATAGATTTTAATACCTACTCCGAATTTTTTATTTTTTATTTTTTGTTTCCTTTATTGCTTGCTCAATATACAGATTGAGTAACATTGGGGAGAGGCTACAACCCTGTCTCACTCCCTTCCCAACCACTGCCTCCCTTTCATGCCCCTCGACTCTTATAACTGCCGTCTGCTTTCTGTACAAATTGTAAATAGCTTTTCGCTCTCTGTATTTTACCCCTGCCACCTTCAGAATTTGAAAGAGAGTATTCCAATCAACATTGTCAAAAGCTTTCTCTAAGTCTACAAATGCTAGAAACATAGGTTTGCCTTTCCTTAATCTTTCTTCTAAGATTAGTCGTAGGGTCGGTATTGCCTCACGGGTTCAAACATTTCTACGGAATCCAAACCGATCTTCCCTGAGGTCGGCTTCTATCAGTTTTTCCGTTCGTCTGTAAAGAATTCGCGTTAGTATTTTGCAGCTGTGACTTATTAAACTGATGGATCGGTAATTTTCACATCTGTCAACACCTGCTTTCTTTGGGATTGGAATTATTATATTCTTCTTGAAGTCCGAGGGTATTTCACCTGTCTCATACATCTTGCTCACCAGATGGTAAATTTTTGTCAGGACTGGCTCTCCCAAGGCTGCAAGTAGTTCTAATGGAATATTGTCTACTCCGGGGGCCTTGTTTCGACTCAGGTCTTTCAGTGTTCTGTCAAACTCTTCACGCAATATCGTATCTCCCATTTCATCTTCATCTACATCCTCTTCCATTTCCATAATATTGTCCTTAGGTACATCGCCCTTGTATAGACCCTCTATATACTCCTTCCACCTTTCTGCTTCCCCTTCTTTACTTAGAACTGGATTTCCATCAAAGCTCTTGATATTCATGCAAGTGGTTCTCCTTTCTCCAAAAGTCTCTTTAATTTTCCTGTAGGCAGTATCTATCTTACCCCTAGTGAGACAAGCCACTATATCCTTACATTTGTCCTCTAGCCATCCCTGCTTAGCCATTTTGCACTTCCTGTTGATATCATTTCATAAATTGTTGGTTTTATCAGCTTCCCTTGAGTGCGTGCTCCTGAGGCATGCCTCCAAAAAAGAAGATTTCTCCTAGGTTTAGTTGGGAGAAACCGCTATTTTGTGTAAATCTTTTCCCTTAAGTACTTGGGAGGCTTAATAAGGTTAATCCTTCACCTTGTCTCACATTCTGCTCTGAAACTCTAGGAAGATTGCGTGTCAGAAATTAAGTAGCTTCACACTACTTTGCATTCTTCTCCCACTCGTGTGAAAGGGTTGGTCCTGTAATTGCAGGGAAATGATGTCCCTGCAGGGAAACTGCATTTTAACTTGGGGAGTCTGTGGCAGTATTATTCTATCAATGATCTGAAATCTTCCTGATGGCCATGTACCCCTTTCAAGTGAAAATAAACTGTAAAATCTGCTATGTTGGCTCTGATTGCTTCCACGCATACACCCTCCTCTGGTACAGAATTTGAGCTCACATTATGTAATGAAATTAATTATGTACAAAGCAAATATATGTTCCATATCACTACTCCTTTTTTGTGTTTCATTAAATCTCACTCACAGTAGCTCACAAATCAATCACATGCAACCAAAATATTCAGTAACCATCACTGAGGTGGAATGATGCGGAATGGAATGTGGACCTCATAGAGCCGCCACACTACAAGTGCAAATGAGCTTAGAAAAGTATTTAGTTTACAGAAATGCGACGTGTAAATATTTCATGAAGAGTGTAACTCAACATTTTGCCTAATTGTATCTCTGGTTAATAACAAGGGTGGCTTTGGGTTGACATATGCAATGCACAACCCCAAAACTAGGACAAAATGATTTCCATACAGACTATGCCCCCTTATCTAGAGTTCATAATGGAGTTTTGTACTGTGGCACAGAATTCAGTAACAAGTTGGCAGTAAATATCAGGCAGGAAATTGAAAGCTCTCAATTATTCAAAAACAAAGGAAAAGAATATAGTCACTCTTTGTATATAATATTTGGACCCAGGGATGTAAATTCTGCATAATTGTAGTCCTTGTATTCAACAGTGCTTGGCACAGCCAGTATATGAAGAGCTGATAGTTGTTTGTGTAAAATTATGTAAATACTTCGTTTGATGTATTAGATAAAAACAGTAGATGATTAGTATAACAGCTGTTATTTTTAAGTGGCTGTTTTCTTCCCAGTTACTTTAGGATTAAAGGAGACCTCTCACCAAAAAACAGAAGTGTTAAGTTATTGATAGGCATACACAAAGGAAAGAAAACTTGCTAACTTGCACTCTCCACCCAACAGTTTCCCCTTCCTCTGTCCTGTCACCCCCAGCCATTCGTGTCCACACATTGCCTTCATCGTGTGCTGCTTCTGCTGCATCGTACAATTGTGCAGGCCCATATAACTGCCACTCCTCCCTCCTGCATTCCTAGCTGGCAAACTCCAAGCTGTTAGCCAAAAACCCCTGTCCCTCTCCCTGCCTCTCGCCACCCTCTCCCCCTATACATCCCACCCGACACTACCCTCTCCACAATTAGCCTACCTGCTGCAACAAAATAGCATTGGCATTATTAGTCTAGCCAGCACAGTGTAAGGGGCATATATATATAAAACATTCCTCGTGGGAAAAATATATCTAAAAACAAAGATGCTGTAACTTACCAAACGAAAGCGTTGGTATGTTGATAGAGACAAAAAACACACAAACACACACACAAATTTCAAACTTTCGCAACCCCAGGTTGCTTCATTAGGAAAGAGGGAAGGAGAGGGAAAGATGAAAGGATGTGGTTTTAAGGGAGAGGGTAAGGAGTCATTCCAATCCCGGGAGCGGAAAGACTTACCTTAGGGGGAAAAAAGGACAGGTATACACTCGCACACACACACATACATATCCATCCACACATATGTTTTTTTATTGGTGACACACTAAATCAAAGCTCTCGTGTTCAGTTTGTGAACGGTGTGTGTGGAAGTGTGGACTTTCTGCGAGAAGGAGAGCCAGAACTCAAAAGCTAGTTAATACTGTGTTCTGTTATTTGTGTCTGGTTGCCAAACGTCAGTCTGCTAAAGGTGAGTGCTTCTTCTTCTTCTTCTTCTTCTTCTTACACAAGTCATCCACAGAGCCTCTTCCAATCTTCTCATTTCGTGCAAAGACTGTTGTTCACATTTCCTCCCATTGTAATCATCTTTGGTTCAAATCTTCCCTCACCTGATCTCTCCATCTTGTTCTTGGTCTTCTTCCAGTTTCTGTCCATTTGAGAACTCTTCGTGGAAGAGTGATCACCTTTCCTTTATTTAATGAGCAAACTACTCATTTCATAATGCTACAACATTTAAATAAACTTTTTATGAGTCCTGCTTTTACTTTGGACTGTGGTCTAGATGATGAAATTAATTCTCATTCCTGTAATTTCAAGAATAATTCAGTGTGAGTACACATCCTAATATGTGCCCATGACTACTGACAGAAATGAACTCTCAGGGTCGTCTGCACTCCATCACTAAGTGTGAAAAACCCACTGTTGAGTCAAGAGAGACAGTTTTACTTGTCTTTGAAACTTACTGATGTTATTGTGTAATGAAGCTTGTATGCATAAAACTGCATACAACTGCAACAGCTATTACCTTCAATGTATCTAGTTTTCAGAGGATTAACCAGTTGAAAGGACTACGAGAATAAGACAGGGGGAAAAACAAATCAGTTTGGCATGGGTTGTACTTACAAGCATCTCTTGCTATGCTACTGTGTGCACAAAATCCAGTCTTATTTCATATATTACCATTCACCATATTGTTTTATGCGATTATTTTCTGGTTTTAATGCAGCTGAAGTCATTCACAGATTTATTGTGCAAAAATGAGAAATAAGAATATTATGTTAAATGAATAACAGTGCATTCTGCAGAAATCTATGCACATCAAATGCCACACTATAAGATACCGAGATAGTTGTTATGTTTGATTGTTTCTGGAACTATGTTTCAGAGTGTGTTCTGTATTCTGGTTTTCTGACACACATGTCCTCACCAAATTATGCTCAGACATGACTGGAAATTAGAAATTCATGTAGATTCAAAAGGAGAGAAAACAAACATGTCTTATTAATCAAACTTCATATAATATTTATATATTTTATATATTTAGATATATTTTAAACTTCATATAAGTTATTTTAATATCTAGTAGCAAAAAAAATGAGTCTTTTCAATTTCGCCATTCTCTCTCTGTGCATTTTCTTAGATTTTTGTGGTCATATCTGTGATTGTTATCATAGCAGTGAGGGAGATTAGGAAGATTATGATGTTGTGTAGTAGTAGTAGTAGTAGTAATAGTTATTTTTGTATTGTTCTTTGGAAAAAACAGTATTTGAGTTTTATTGTTTGTTTCTAGGTGACTACACAAAGGAACCAGCTGGTGTTGAAGGTAGAATAGCTGTAGTATGTGGATCACGTGCACACTTGGAGGAGGAGGCCATTGCTACCCGGTCCATGTTTCGCACGTTACTGATGCATGGATTTCATTTTCTTGTCTGGCTGTTTGCTGTGAGAGGGATTCGTGATACACAATGTGGATTTAAACTGTTTACCCGTGAAACTGCCAGAGTGTGTTTTCACAACATGCATGTTGAGCGTTGGTGAGTGGTATTAAGCTTAATCAGATAATCAGTTTTTATCTTTTTGTGTTTCTGTAAGATCACTACAGTCTGCATAGTGATGAACAGTAACAAAGAATTTTGACCTAGATTTATTCCACCTGACTCGTGGATTACCTCTTGTTATTTGCACTTTCCTGAAATAATTAAAGTAAACAAAATAAGTTTTAGCAAACCTTGTTAAGTTACCTACATTTTACATTGCTTTGTGTTTTTAGGTAATCTGTAGGTACATTTACAGTAAACAGTGACTTAATATCATAACATAATCAAGTTTAACTTTAAATAGATGATGATCAACTTTTACTCAGGTGAATTGATATTTAAAGTGGTTCTTATTTTTTCTTCAGTCTCATTTACGTATTTTTAATTATATGATGTGGTTTGATCACTCTGGATCATCTTCAGATCTGAAACAAAATGAAACTAAATATTTATCATTTAATATTGTACAGTAAGTAGAAAAATGTACATGAATTTTGCAACAGCAATCTGGCTTGTCTGTTCAGAAACTCATCTCAGGGTACTGTGGTTTGCAGATGTGGTCAGTGTTTTAAATAGGTATCTGGTGGTGGCAGGGGAGTAGGGAGGGCGAAACAGGAGGAAAAGGAAAAATTAAGCAAGGGTGATTGAGAGAGGCGAGAGGAAGCAGGAGGGAGAGTGGTAGGGATGTCACGAGTTTAGCAAAAACAGTCATGCTAAAATTATAAAAAAGTATAATTATGTAAAAATACTCATTAAAATGTTAATAGTGTAGAGTAATGAGTACATAAACTTTTAGCAGCATACAATCATAAAATAGAGCAAGAGGGAATGAGAGTGGTAAAAGAAGGCAGGGAGTAGGGGATGGGGGATGAGGTCTAGTGGTAGGGATGTTACAGGTTTAACAATAGAGGGTCTTACACTAAAATTGCAGAAATGCATTATGTATAAATATTTCATTAAAATATTAAAAGCATAGACCAAGGGCTGCATAAAAATTGTAAAAGGTATAAAACAGTGCCTAAATTATAAAAGTGGAAATAAAGTAACTAAAACTTAAATAACATCTTAAAATGTTTAGTGTGAAACACTGAAAGTGTAAAACCTTAAAGTCTTGCTCTGAAAGTATAAAAAGTAAAATTTTATAAAAATTCTCATTAAAATATTAAAATTATAGAACAGTGGATGCATAAATAGTAAAAGACATAAAGATTGTAAAATTATGGAAGTGAAATTATGTATCATACCAAGAACTGACTTAAGTGTCATTAAATATTAAAATTAAAAAGGAAAGAGGTATAAAATGATGAAAAGTGTAAAACAATAAATTATAAAAGCGAAACTGTTCAGCAACTAAAGTTAACAGAGAACAGAATGTAACAGTTATGGGTAATTGCATTTGATTCTGCGTGGTAGCCTATGGCACAGAATTGTACAGTATTTACAGAAACCAGTGTGCATACCGATGTGCTGCTGCCAGGATGGTGTATGAAGCAAAGTGCTACTTGCTGTCTCTTATTAGTGAGTGGGGTTGTTACTCATATGTGTCATGCGTCGAGACGGACAATTGAAAGAGGCCTTAGAGTTTCTAATAAAAGTACTATTGATAAAATCATTCTGCTGATTTAATGTGCTGTGCCAGGCTCTTGCAGGTCATGTGTAAAAATCTCATTTTCTTCCGACATTGCGAGGAGGTGTCCCTTAGGTTCATTCTGCAGTACTTCCAAATGCATATCAACGGTTCCAACAGCATGCTTTGATGTTAGAAGATGTTCATCAAATGCTGTTTTATTATTGTGAATTAAAGCATGCTCTTTAAACATGTTTCAGACTTCAAACATTGTGCCTGTTTGACCTATGTAAACTCTTGGACTTTAGTTTATCTATGCCTGCTGCCATGAATTGTGAGGCTTTTCTGTTCAGACGGTACTTCAGTCTGAAATGGATAATGTCATTATTTTTAAACCCTATACACAAATTGCTATTGCAAAGATGTCTAGCAGTAATGTCTGAAACCCATCCTTCATAACATATGGAGAAGTTCATAACTTTCTTGTCTCCCTTTTCATCTGTTAGTGCACTGGCACTGATTTTACACTGTTGTTTACTTTTAATTTTCTATAGTAACTTAGTTATTGTTGGGACTGGATAACTGGTGCTCACTGAAACTTGCGTTATAATAGTGATTTCTTGATTCATCTCATGCTCGCTTAGTGGCAGTTTTAATAACCTATTAATCAAGAACTGAAAATATGGTATCTTGATTCTTTCTGGGTGTCAAGACTTTGAGTTCATTATAATGTCTGCACAGGTTGGTTTTCTGTACACTCTAACACAGTGTTTACCCACGTCTCTTGTAACTGTAATGTTGAGATAGTTGATGACTCCTTTATTTTCATGCTCTGCTGTAGCACTCAGGCTCTCCACTGTATCATTAGCACTACTTTGATCTCCTTTAACTAACAAAATGGCATCATCCACTTAGCGGTAATAATAGAGAACTTTCCTGGCTACTGCAGGGTTGCCAGTGAAAAATTGATGTCCCAAATGATTATGGAAAATCTCAGCCATAATGCTGAGAATTTCCCATGGCTAGCCCTTCTAATTGGTGATCTATCTTACCATGAAACATGAAACAGTTGTAGGCTAATGTAAGTTCTAGAAGCTCCATTGATTCAGCTATTACTGCTGTAGCCTTTTTGTAGTGTTTTATAATTTTGTTCTTAATGATTTGTAATGTCTCATGGACAGACGTAATTAGTGTATAAATTCACCACATCTGGGGTTGCAAAGATGGAATCAGCTGGTATGACTATATCCTTAATTTTGTCGACAAACTCGATCATATTTTTTGAACAATACTGCTTGTAAAATGTGTGTAGTATTTAAAACGTTTGTGCTAGTGCAGCATTTATCAGGTCATTAGCACTCTGTGTCTTATTTGATACAGGACTCATGTTTTTGTCGTTTTTATGTAGCTTTACCTGTGCATGTGTGTCTGGCATTTGAGGGTTGATGACTATATATGTCTTATTTTCCCTCCTCGTACTAGGGAGTAGAAAATCAGTCTTGAATTTTGCATATTAGTAGTGCATGGAACTTTTTTTTGGAAATGCATTCACTTCATTTCTCCATTTTCCAGAGAAAAATTTTTCTGTTTCATTGACATAATCATCACCACCTAAAGTGACCACAGTGCTGTCCTTATCTGCCCTCATGATTAATGCTTTATACCTCTTTAACTTCTTATTTAAGTTATCTATAGTCCTGCTATCATTATTATGATTACTTTCTGACTGAAACTGTGTTTTTAACGTGTTGATGACTTTGGCTGTCAAGTCATAGTGTCTATGAATAGGAA
Source organism: Schistocerca nitens (assembly GCF_023898315.1). Taxonomy (NCBI): domain Eukaryota; kingdom Metazoa; phylum Arthropoda; class Insecta; order Orthoptera; family Acrididae; genus Schistocerca; species Schistocerca nitens. The sequence goes on from NC_064617.1 coordinate 693,973,299, forward strand.
GTCCTAATATTGGTCTGGAGCTAAAATTTAAACCTTTTGTTAGAAGAGATATCTCTTCAACTATAAGAGGAATGTTTGTAAGATTAACAAACTTTATTATGTCCTGAGAGGGAGGTAGAAGGACAACTTATAAGACAAGGGTTCTTACCTCAATCAACGAGAGAAATTAGCATGGGATGCTTGTAGTACTCTGACAGCAGCTCAGCTACAAGCTGAAAGTATTTCAAAGTATGGAACTTGGTGTAAATCCCAAGGAAGCAGAAGGGAAATAAAAATCAGACTGTATTTATGATAATGGAATTCTACTTCAGGTACTTTTCTATGACCAACACTTCCTTAGCTAATTCTGTGTCCAACTCTGAATTCATATTGATATAAAGCAGCTAGCTATTCCTCAGAACAAATGACTCCACCCAGCAGATAGAAGTGTCAGTCTGTGGCCCTCATTGCCAATAGCACAGTATCAGCCCAACTCCGTTCTCCACAAACCATCAAAAACTTCCCAAATTTTCCTATGTACTAACTATCTTAACCTATGAACATCTTTCATTGGCCAGTGAAGATTAAGGATGTGGAACATCTCATTCTACAAATGACATGTTACATCTCAGCATATTATTTTTAGGTCAAGACTCCAATCTTCTCACTCACTTATAACAACGCAATAGAAGGTGAGTCACCTAACATTACAACTGGAAATATCTCCCAAACCACAACAAACATTGAATAACCTATTCCATACACCAAAAGTGAGGAGAGGGGTTGATGGAGTTGGTTAACACAAACCATTGAGAAATATACGGAAGTTTGATTTTCAATACATACTTATGCTTTTTTTAAATGGAAGCCTGTTATTATTTTTAGCACAACTGAAAATAGAAACAAATACTTAATCAATGCTATTTGTTACATTGTAAAATGTTAAGTACATCTGGAGTAATTTGTAATGTAAAGTTGATGCTTGAAACCTCAGACATTCAGCTGCATGTTGTAACAAACAAGATCTGTAGGGGTATGTTTACGAAGACTACAATGTTTACGAGTTTGTCTGTCTCAGTGTCTGCACGCTGCACTTGCTGAATTAGTCCTTGTACTCAGAATAACTGTAGTACACTGTGTGATAGTGTACTGTACACAAGTAAGAAGAAAAATATGCACAGTAGGAACGTGAGAAGGTCGCAAGTACAACATTGTGTACAGTGTTGTCAGAACTGTGAAAATGGTTTATTCTAACTCTGAAAGGGCAGAGGTGATACTCATCTATGGTGAGTGTAGACAAAATGCAGCTGCAGCCTGCAGTTTGTATGCAGAAAGGTACCCGGACAGAGATCATCCAATGCGCCGCGCAGTTGAAAACATCTACAAACAATTGTGTGCAACAGGTATGGTCACAACACGCAAATGGGTCCATAACAAATCTATCACAGGAGAAGCAGGTGCAGTTGGTATGTTAGCTGTTGTTGCTATGGACTCACACGTGAGTTCACGCGACATTGCTAGAGGCAGTGCAATGAGTCAAAGTAGTGTAATGCGCATACTTCATCATCACAAATTTCACCCGTATCATGTGTTACTGCATCAGCAATTACATGGAGATAACCTTAATAACCGAGTTAATTTCTGTCAATGGGCATTAACAGTGGAGGCGTTGCAGTTCAAACTGTTTACCGATGAAGCGTGTTTCCAAACCATGGTGCAGTGAATTTACGAAACATGCATTATTGGTCCATGGTCAATCCTCACCGGCTTTGACAAGTAGAGTGACATCGACCGTGGAATGTAAATGTATGATGCGGAGTAATTGGCCACCATCTCATTGGTCCTCACTTCATTGAAGGCACCCAGACAGCTGCAAAATACATCGAGTCTCTACGAAATGATCTGCCTACATTGCTAGTAAATGTCCCACCGGAAACATGTAGACGAGTGTGGTATCAGCATGATGGTGCTCCTGCACATTGTGCAGTGAACACTAAGCTGACCCTTGACAGAATGTTCAACGGGTGTTTCATAGGATTTGTGAGATGCATAAATTGGCCAGCCTGTTCTCCTGATCTTACACCTTTAGACATCTTTCTGTGGAGTACGTTAAAGGAGAATGTGTACCGTGATACGCCTACAACCCCAGAGGATATGAAACGTATTGAGGCAGCCTGTGGCAACATTACACCAGATGTACTGCATCATGTAAGACATTCATTACACAGTAGATTGCAAATGTGTGCGGCAAATGATGAGCACCACTTTAAACAGTTGCTGTTGTTGTCGTGGTCTTCAGTCCGGAGACTGGTTTGATGCAGCTCTCCATGCTACTCTATCTTGTGCAAACTTCTTCATCTCCAAGTATCTACTGCAACCTACATCCGTCTGAATCTGCTTAGTGTATTCATCTTTTGCTCTCCCTCTATGATTTTTACCTTCCACACGGCCCTCCAATATTAAATTGGTGATCCCTTGATGCCTCAGAACATGTCCTATCAACCGATCCCTTCTTGTAGTCAAATTGTGCCACACATTTCTCTTCTCCCCAATTCTATTCAGTACCTCCTCATTAGTTTCGTGATCTACCCATCGAATCTTCAGCATTCTTCTGTAGCACCACATTTCGAAGGCTTCATTCCATACAGGCCTACACTCCATACAACTACTTTCAGAAAATACTTCCTGACACTCCTGATACTCGATGTTAACAAAACTCTCTTCTTCAGAAATGCTTTCCTCACCATTACCATTCTACATTTTATATCCTCTCTACTTCAACCACATCAGTTATTTTTCTCTCCAAATAGCAAACTCATCTACTACTTTAAGTGTCTCATTTCCTAATCTAATTCACACAGTGTCATCTGATTTAATTCTACTACCTTCCATGATCCTCATTTTGCTTTTGTTGATGTTCATCTTATATTCTCCTTTCAAGACACTGTCCATTGTGTTTCACTCCTCTTCCAGATCCTTTGCTGTCTCTGACAGAATTACAATGTCATCGGCAAACCTCAAAGTTTTTATTTATTCACCATGAATTTTAATTCCTACTCCAAATTTTTCTTCTGTTTCCTTTACTGCTTGCTCAATATACAGATTGAACAACATCGGGGATAGGCTACAACCCTGTCTCACTCCATTCCCAACTACTGCTTCTCTTTCATGTCCCTCGACTCTTATAACTGCCATCTGCTTTCTGTACAAATTGTAAATAGCCATTCGCTCCCTGTATTTGACCCCTGCCACCTTCAGAATTTGAAAGAGAGCATTCCAGTCAACAGTGTCAAAAACTTTCTCTAAATCTACAAATGCTAGAAACGTAGGTTTGCCCTTCCTTAATCTATCACCTGAGATAAGTCGTAGGGTCAGTATTGCCTCACGTGTTTCAACATTTCTACGAAATCCAAACTGATCTTCCCTGAGATCGACTTCTATCAGTTTTTTTTAGTATTTTGCAACCGTGACTTATTAAACTGATAGTTCGGTAATTTTCACACTTGGAAACACCTGCTTTCTTTGGGTTTGGAATAATTAAATTCTTCTTGAAGTCTGAGGACATTTCGTCTGTCTCATACATCTTGCACACCAGATGGAAGAGTTTTGTCATGACTGGCTCTTCCAAAACTATCAGTAGCTCTAATGGAATGTTTTCTACTACTGGGGCCTTGTTTCGGCTTAGGTCTTTCAGTGCTCTGTCAAATTCTTCATGCAGTATCATATCTCCCATTTCATCTTCATCTATGTCCTCTTCCATTTCCATAATATCGCGCTCAAGTACATTGCCCTTGTATAGACCGTCCAGATACTCCTTCCACCTTTCTGCTTTCCCTTCTTTGCTTAGAACTGGTTTTCCACCTGAGCTCTCGTTTCTCTAATGGTCTCTTTCATTTTCCTGTAGGCAGTATCTACCTTACCCCTAGTGATATATGCCTCTACATCTTTACATTTGTCCTCTAGCCATCCGCCCTGCTTAGCCCCTTTGCATTTCCTGTCACTCTCATTTTTTAGACATTTGTACTCCTTTTTACCTGTTTCATTTACTGCATTTTTATATTTTCTCCTTACATCAGTTAAATTCAATATCTCTTCTATTATCCAAGGATTTCTACTAGACCTCGTCCTTTAACCTACTTCATCCTCTGTTGCCTTAACTATCTCATCTCTCAAAGCTACCCATTCTTCTTCTACTATATTTTTCCCCCCGTATTTGTCAGTTGTTCCCTAATGCTCTCTCTGAAACTCTGTACAACCTCTAGTTCTTTCAGTTTATCCAGTTTCCATCACCTTAAATTCCCACCATTTTGCAGTTTCTGCAGTTTTAATCTACAGCTCATAACCAACAGATTGTGGTCAGAGTCCACATCTGCCCTTGGAAATGTCTTACAATTTAAAACCTGTTTCCTAAATCTCTGTCTTACCGTTATATAATCTATCTGAAACCTTTCAGTGTCTCCAGGCTTCTTCTATGTATATAACCTTCTTTCATGATTCTTAAAGCAAGTGTTAGCTATTATTAAGTTATGCTCTGTGCAAAATTCTACCTGACAGCTTCCTCTTTCATTCCTTACCCCCATTCCATATTCACCCACTACTTTTCCTTCTCTTCCTTTTCCACTATCGAATTTCAGTCCCCCATGACTATTAAATTTTCATCTCCCTTCAGTATCTGAATAATTTCTTTTATCTCATTGTACGTTTATTCAATCTCTTTGTAATCTGCAGCGCTATTTGGCATATAAACTTGTACTATTGTGGTAGGTGTGGGCTTCATATCTATCTTGGCTACAATAATGTATTCACGATGCTGTTTGTAGTTGCTTACCCACATTCCTAATGTCACAGAAAAAGCTGAGTAGCACTGTGGTATAATGGTTATGATACTAAACTGTTGCATGGAGAGTCATGAGTTCAAAACTCACCTGGGCTGTACAATTTTAATTTCTATATTTGGTTTGACTACATTCTAGAAGTATCCACAAATGCAAAGAATCATTGTACTGGAATGTTCTGTAGCTGCATATATACTGTATGTGTTCTGGTCGGAGGCTGTTCGCTCCATGCTCTTGTGTGTGCAAGTGCTGAATAAACCTCTGTTAAGTGAAGTTAGTGTTCGTCATTCATCTAATTACACCATCTTCTACGTGACATTATTCTGGTGGAGGTACCGAGTATTGGAACTTGTAATTGCGCACATAATCGACGACACAGTGGCTCCCATCAGGCCATGACAGAGCCACTGTTTACGTGGCAAGAAACCCGAGTTTGAGCTATATTCAACAGATCACAATCTATTGGAGACAGAAGAAGAAGAGGACGTTACGATGACAGCAATTATTGCCACCACATGAGACATCCTTCCGTGTTCTTTGGTGACAATGGCCAAGATCCAACCAAATGGCTGAAGGTATATGAGCATATGGCCAAATTTAACAAATGGGATGACACCGTGTGTTTGGCTAACGTATTTTTCTACTTGGAGGGCACTGCTAAGCAATGGTATGAGAACAACGAGGGAAGTTCACATGCTGGGAAGTATTCCAGGCGGAACTGCGTAAGTATTTCAGCAACACACAACAACAGAAATGCAAGGCTGAAGATAAATTAAAGTGGAGGACACAGCGTCCAGGAGAAACTACAGTATCGTACATTCAAGATGTCTTGAGTGAAGGAGGAAGATAAGGTTGCACATCTCATGAAGTGTGTTGCTGAGGACATGTATCAAGCCCTACTCCTGAAGGAGGTTTCGACAACAGACGACTTTATAAAATGGTGCCAGTATATCGAGACAATGCATCAAAAAAAGAATTACAAGCAAGAAGTTGGAACGGCTTCCAAATGTCGTATCGATCTCTGTGATGGAGGAAGCAACTGATTTCACAGGTGTTCTTCGTCAGATAGTGAGAGAGGAAGTTCAGAAGGCACTTGGATTGCATGGCGAGCAACAAACCGAGATGCTTCAAGAGGTCATAAGGGAGGAAATGGAACAGACATTGAACCCAATCTCTTGTCCTTTATTTCCCTTTAAAACGGTGAAAAAGTCGAGACCCAGGAGGAGTTATGTTTCTACAGTGCTGCATGAGGAACCTTTTTGGGCACCAAGAAAAACTGATGTCTGGAGGACCCAGGATAACCAACCAATATGTTTCCACTGTGGACGACCGGGACATGTGGTGCGCTATTGTTGAGAAAGGCGGCAGATATTTGATGACGCCCGCACCAGAAGACAGCAGACCGATCTTAGCCGACGCCAACTCCGGTACAATGAAAATAAACAAGATGTGGGTGCAGGACGATGTAGGTCACCGTTGCCGCAAGCTAGCCGCTGCAGAGGATGCTTCCCAACAGGCAGATCCAGGTCTCCATTGCTGTTTATAAACTCCAGCTGATCACCTAGCTGTCGCAACCTAGAAAACTACAGGGTGCGACCTACCTTGGAGGTGAGGCTGCCGAAGAGAAAAATCCTCTGCCTTTGATCACTACAAAAATGATAGGAAACTACCTCAATATCCTCATGGATGGCCGACCAGCCCAACCTCTTGTGGAATCTGGAGCATCATATTCAGTCATTTCGGAGAAGTATCATCACCAGTTGCAGAAAACCGTATTCGTCGACAACAAAACATCTCTGCTAAAGGTGGCTAATGGGAAATATGTAAAACCTACAGGAAGATGTACCATTCGTGTGGGTATAAGTGGCCATACACAGCCCTTAGAATTCATCGTCTTACAAGAGTGTAGTCATGATGTCATTCTCGGATGGGACTTTTTGAAAGCTTCTCAGGCAATTATAGATTGTGGTTGCTCGAAGATTATGCTAGATGAGATACGATACTGTGGACAGGAAGATGCGCATTCGAGTGTGTGGAGACTGTGTTTGCTGGATGAAGTGATCATTCCTGCAGTCAGTGCTAGAAAGGTAACGGTCGCGTGTCATGCCATGCATCAACCCGTGGATCTTGTAGTGGAATGTAAGGGAAGCATACCCTTGAAGAATAACTTCGTCATCCCAGCCTCTGTCGTCTCATTTAAGAATGGATTCAGTGAATTGCGTGTAGTTAACTGTCGCTGAGAACTGCAAATCCTTCCAAGACGTATGTGTGTAGCAAACGCTGAGTCGTTAATTGAAGAAAAGCTGAGTGTCATAGAAACCTCCCATGCCAAGTCTGTGGGCGAAATTAGCGCTACCACTATGAGACAAAATCTTCTAGCTCAACTATCCCCTGATCTCACTAAGGAACAACAGAACAAGCTACTTGCCATTCTTCAAGAGTTCTCTGAATGCTTCAATCCACAGGTGAAGAGCAAATTAGACAAATCGATGGTGAAGCACCGGATTAGCGCTGGAGACCATCAACCAATAAGCCAGAGAGCATACCATGTGTCAGCAGTGGAACATCGAATAATTCGCGATGAGGTAGAGAAAATGATGAAGAACGACATCATTCAGCCTTCACAGAGCCCATGGTCGTCACCAGTGGTCCTCGTCAGGAAGAAGGATGGCAGTTGACACTTTTGTGTTGATTACAGGAAGCTTAATAAGATAACTAAAAAGGGTGTTTACCTTCTTCCACGAATTGATGATACACTAGATTGTCTGAAGGGGGCTAAGGTTTTCTCAACCGTGGACGTGTACTCGGGATATTGGCAAATCGAAGTAGATGAGGCTGATCGTTAGACAAACTGCATTCATCACCCCTGAGGGCCTGTATGAGTTTAAGATGATGCCGTTTGGTTTGTATAATGCACCAGCAACTTTTGAATGGATGATGGATAATCTTCTGAGGCACCTGAATTGGACGATGTGTCTTTGTTATTTGGATGACATTATAGTGTTGTCAGAGACATTTGATGAACATATAAAAAGACTGAAGGCCGTTCTTAAGTGTCTCCAACAAGGTGGACTGAAACTTAATCCAAGAAAGAGTCTCTTTGGAGCAAAAAAATCAAAATACCTGGACACCTTTTGTCAAACGAAGGTGTGCGGCCAGACCCAGAAAAAGAGAGATCTGTAACGGAATTTCCTATTCCTAAAAGTATTGGAGTTGTGATAAGCTTCCTCGGATTATGTTCTTATTACCATCATTTTATCAAAGAATTTTGTATCAAAGCCAGGCCAATCCAAGAGTTGTTAAAAGCTGATGCTAAATTTATCGGGGGTGGTGCTCAACAAGATTCTTTCGATGTGCTGTGAAAAACTCTGACGACTGACCCTGTACTTGCTCTGTATGATGAGAGAGCACCTACAAAACTACACACAGATGCCAGTGGATATGGGATTGGTGCTGTTCTGGTGCAAATTTCGGATGGAAAAGAGAAGGTTATAGCCTATGCTTCTAGGACACTTACAAAAGCGAGAGAAACTACTCAACAACAGAAAGAGAATGTCTTGCTGTGATCTGGGCCACGTGCTGTGAAAACAGCTGGAGCATCCAAGGTTGCCAAATTGAGAGTGGAAGACATTGTATTAAAACACAGTGCCCCAAGGTCATTAATTACGGATTGAGGAAAAGTTTTTTAATCGAATCTTGTGACAGAGATAAACCGTCGGTGCAACATTACTCATCACATGGCGATTGCCTACCATCTGCAAACTAAGGGGCTTACTGAACACCTTATTAAGACATTGGCCGACATCCTATCAATGTTCGTCGATGTTGAACAGAGCAACTGGGATGAGGTGCTACCTTTTGTAATGTTTGCCTAAAACACCACCAAACAAGACACCACAGGATTTACACCATTTTTCCTGTTGTGTGGGTGTAGATGACTACGACGATGGACGTTGTGTTTCCGTTACATCCTGATGACGCGGACGACGACTACATCGGCCAGGTGTTAACCAGAGCTGAGGAAGCTCGGCAGTTAGCTCGACTCTGCACACTGCAGACTCAAGAAAACGAACGCTGAAGGTATGATGTGAGCCTCCGCCCTGTTCTCTACCAGCCTGGTGAACTTGTCTGGATCTTCACGCCTGTTCGGAAGGTTGGTCTCTCTGAGAAGTTCCTCAGACACTACTTTGGACCTTATAAGGTTGTAAGACAGTTGTCTGATGTTACATATGAAGTTTAAGATTTTGACCCTGATACAAGACAACGAAAGATCTGAGATACGGTCCACGTCCTTCGCATGAAGCCCTATAAAGATCTTGCAACCCGGGGTAAATTCAAAGCTCCAGTGACAGGCAACATGCAGAAAGGTGACGAAGAGCGTAGAGGCAAAAGAAGTTCTAAGAAGATCACCGCCAGGGCGAGAATCAATCATCGAGAGTCGGAGTATGCAGGACTGATGACTTGTTCCCGGACTAGGAGGACGTAACACCGAAACGGAGGGAGCAATGTCACAGAAAAAGCTGAGTAGCACCGTGGTGTAGTGGTTATGATACTAAACTGTTGCATGCAGGGTCATGAGTTCAAAACCCACGTGGACTGTACAATTTTAATTTCTATATTTGGTTCGACTACATTCTAGAAGTATCCACAAATGTAAAGAATCATTGTACTGGAATGTTCTGTAGCAGTATATATACTGTATGTGTTCTGGCCAGAGGCAGTTCGCTCCGCGATCTTGTATGTGCAAGTGCTGAATAAACCTTCGTTAAGTGAAGTTAGTGTTTGTCATTCATCTAATTACACTGTCTTCTACATGACACTATTTTTTTATTCATTATTAAACCTACTCCTGCCTCTTCAGGAACCATATGCTTGTCTGGCCTCTCAGCAGATACCTCTCCGTTGTGGTCACACCTTTTGTACAGCTATCTGCATCGCTGAGGCACGCAAGCCTCCCCACCAACGACGAGGTCCATGGTTCAGTCCATGGTTCATGGAGGGGGCAGGGGGGGGGGGTTGAATAGTTATTGGCCTGAAATGTCAGGACACACTCCTTTACATTCTGTAATTGAAAACAAAAAACAAATTTGTGATTGTAACTACATTCTCATGTTAATGTACATTTTCTTCTAACAAATCAGTGCCATACAGTATTCTTCAGAGAAGAAAAACTAATAAAATGTTAGCATTTGGACGTAACATGCTGTTCATTTCTCTTCTGTAGTTATGTTACACCACTGTTCTTTTTGTACTCCTAATTAATTCGGTTCTCTCTGATACACACAGTTGAACTGCTGAGGAGTTACTCAAGCATCAGCTTTGCATTACAAATTACTCTGGATGTATTTAACATTTTACAATGTAACAAACAGAATTGATTAAGTATTAGTTTCTATTGTCAGTTGTGCTAAAAATAACAACAGTTTTCCATAAAAAAATAAAAAATAAAAACCGTAAGTATGTGTTGAAAATCATACTTCTATGTATTTCTCAATGGTTTGTATTAACCAATTACACCAGCCCCTCTCCTCACTTTCGGTCTATTGAATTGGTAATTCAGTGTTTGTTGTGGTTTGAGAGGTGTTTCCAGTGGTAATGTTACACGACTCACCCTGGATACTTTTTAAGAGGTAAATGAATTCTTGTGTGTGGATTGTTACAAATTTTGTGCTACCATTTGATGACAAGCCTTCTGGAATTTTTAAACTGGTGTATATGGAAAAAAAGTTGATGAGATTAATAAGTCATTATGATTATGGTAGAATTATCCTCTATTGATAAAATAGTCTATCGTTAGCAGGAGCAACTGTAAAACTGTGATTGTGGTGTTTGGTAGTTGCAAGAGTAATGTTTGCAGTGTATTTGTTATTTTGTTTTTGAAGATGAAAATGAATTTGGTCATCTCTAAACATTCAATGTGTTATAAGGCATGTACACACACACACACACACACACACACACACACACACACACACACACACACACACACACACAACCGAGCGAGGTGGCGCAGTGGTTAGACACTGGACTCGCATTCGGGAGGACGACGGTTCAATCCCGCGTCCGGCCATCCTAATTTAGGTTTTCCGTGATTTCCCTAAATCACTCCAGGCAAATGCCGGGATGGTTCCTCTGAAAGGGCACGGCCGACTTCCTTCCCCATCCTTCCCTAATCCGATGAGACCGATGACCACGCTGTCTGGTCTCCTTCCCCAAAACCAACCAACCAACACACACACACACACACACACACCTCTCTCTCTCTCTCTCTCTCTCTCTCTCTCTCTCTCTCTCTCTGTTACGGCATAATGTCTCATCTGCTGTGAATCATCAATGACCATGCAACTTCTTAAGTTTGACAAAAAATTTGGGAAGAAAAGAAAGTTACATTTGCTTTATATATGTTCCGTTACTCAGCATTATCCAGGAAGACTATGGTCAAGTTAAATCAGAATGGAAAAATGTTTGCCCACAGAGAATGTTCAGTGTGTTTTGAGTTACTGAGTAATAATGACTGAAATGGAAGATAGTAGTTACCTGTTTCTCTATCAGTACTTGACAAATTTTCTTCTACCAAAGTTAGTATGTTAGTCATATGCAGGGGAAAGTGGGCTCTGGTAGCAAAACAGACAGATGATTTCATATTTAAGAAGAACGTAATATGCTTTAAATGCATATTAAATAGTACTCAGTGCTTCTTGTGGATAATATGTACATTTCTTCCAGGGCATTTGACGTGGAGCTTTTGTACATTGCCCAGAAGCTGAAAATTCCTATTGCAGAAGTAGCAGTTGACTGGACTGAGATTGAAGGTAGGCATATCATTTACATATATTTTAACAAGAAGTGTAAAAGTATTAAATATGAATAGTGATAGATAAACAGAGATCATGTTTGTCTTCAATTGGAGATGGAGAGCATTAGTAATACAATCGTAAGACTGTGTTATAATTTTTCAAGCATTTCAGACTTCATACAACTCTCTCAAAACCAAAAGAAAAAGTAAGATAGAAGGAATGAAACACATGAGAGTATTGTAAATAACAGACTATACTTATGATATGAATATAATAGAGGGAAACATTCCACATGGGAAAAATATATCTAAAAACAAAGATGCTGTAACTTACCAAACGAAAGCGTTGGTATGTTGATAGAGACAAAAAACACACAAACACACACACAAATTTCAAGCTTTCGCAAGCCAAGGTTGCTTCATCAGGAAGGAGGGAAGGAGAGAGAAAGACGAAAGGATGTGGATTTTAAAGAAGATGGTAAGGAGTCATTCCAATCCTGGGAGCAGAAAGACTTACCTTAGGAGGAAAAAAGGACAGGTATACGCTTGCACACACATATCCATCCGCACATATACAGACACAGACATGTCTATGTGTTTTTTGTCTCTATTAACACACCAACACTTTCATTTGGTAAGTTACAGTATCTTTGTTTTTAGATATACAGACTATACCTATGTTGATGTAAAATCAGTAGAACAAGGCTGTGTGTAAAAGAGATTGCAATAATGCAAAAGACCATGAATAAGTGAGAACCAACTGAACCCAGTTTGTTGTTTGACACTTGTTCGTTTATTTTGTGTCCATCCTAGAATTCTTTGATTTATCACTAGCTTAAACATTTATTCTTTCTCTCCTTCTTTTCTATATTTGAAAGGACTTTGAATTGATCAAAAAGCAACAATTAATTTTGAAATATTTTATGAAATATTTTATCTGTTTTCCTTGCGCTGGTGCGACTCATAGTTAAGGGTTCTAGCTGATGCTGCCCTAATATGTATAAGGTGTTCAGAAATTCCCATTACAGACTTCTAGGACTTGTAGAGGGGACCGAATAGATAATTCAGTAAAACCCCTATTTCATCTTTTTGTTTGTTCCAGACATAAAAAATGCAAAACTGAGGAAAATGCAGAATCAAAGAAAATGATAAAACCACCAAAATATGAACAAAAATGTGTGTAATTGGCATATATGATTAAAAATCGTAATCCTCTCCTATACAATGTTTATACAATAATTTGTGACAGTGAATTTCGTTGGTTCTTAAAAAATCACAATATGTAACAGTAAGTAAAAGCTTAGTATCTAAATACAAAGTAATCAAGCTATTTTCTGACATTCTATAACCTCAATTTATAGATCAAAACATGTGTCTTTGAGAGAACTTTCCTTTGTGTTCACCCAGAAAATAGCAAAAATTGTTGAACATGGTGAATTAAAACGAAAACTGTGAAGTGTGCTGAAAGGCATCAGAATCTAACATGTGGGCTGCGTGTTTTTCTTCTCTTGCTGAGAGAAATAGGCACGTGAGAAAATGGGTGTACTTCTCCAATTGATACAAGCTTATTAGAAGTCAGCCCTATGAACTTCGGTATGATGTGTAAAATGTAAATTTAAAAGAGAGCTCAAGTGCTACAGTTTCATTTGATGCCTTGTATCACTGCTGCCAAACTTAACAGTCTGCAGTGTGTGGTGCAGAGTACATACATGAATAGTGTATGTAGACGTTGCAACTCTATTGTGTCAGATTTGTGCATGAAAGTCTTTAAAATGAGCTATCGCAAAACCCTTGTTGTACTTCTGTGTGACACCTCTGCCATAGCACATGATTTGCATGAAAAGCATACATTCAGCACTTTATAAAATGCTTTCGTCCTTACCTGCACTCCCGTCATTGAGAAGCCTCTCCTCTTCTCCACACACCCAGCAGGTGAGCTCATTTTACTTGTGTTAGTGTGATGCAGTGGCTGCACTGGCTGTTGGGTGGCATAACAAGTCGCCAACCAGTAAGATTTCACTAGCTGGAAATGGCCGACGTTTCCTTGTTTCTGACCAAGCATATTCTTCGAAACTCAGTGTTTGAATTTAAAATGTTGATGATCGATATTGTTGCTGAGTACAGTATATTGGAAATATTTGCAAAAAGACGAGACTGAGTTATAAGTGCCACAAGAAAAGGTGGTGGCTGGGCCCCATTGCTATGTATTGCCTTGGTCTGGTACACTTTGCTGAGACTGTCCTGTTTTCCCAATGCTGCCACAATCTAGCAGTAGTTGTATCATTATTGCATAGTGAAGCTAAATGTTGCAAGCTGTCGTGGTGACACCAATCGTGGATTATGTTAGCATATCCTCTACCCCTCTTTGCAGCAGCCCGAAATATTCCCTTAATTCCCCTACCACCCATGGTGCGAACCGTCTATCTTTTGTGCCATCAAATTTCAATAGGAAGAAAATGGGACAGAATCAAGTTAGACATCAAAAGAGAATGTAGAATCGAACCTTACAAGGAATAAATGTAAAATTGGGGAATTTTTAGCATTGATCTTACAGGTTTTTCACAGGGGCTATGAATTTATGGCATAGAATCACAAAAAATGTAAAATTGGAGAACGTAAAATTGAAGTCCCACTGTATTTTGAATTGAAACCCGTGTCTGGAAACATATTATTTCCTTGCTACAGCCATTTGAAAACATTTACTAGGTAGGTATGCAACAGGGTAGTCAGGGAGGGGGTGCTTATGTCATATTGATGTCATTTGCCATCTATCCTGCCTCTCTGACCTGATTTGAGCCTCATCCACATGTCTGACTTATAGAACTACATGATTGAGTCAGATTTGCAGAATATACCAACACGGTCCTTCTTTACGGCAAAGTTCACAGTAAGAGCTCCTCGTTGCCTTTATCAAGATTGTTAACCACAATTTATGATTCCATTGCATACACCTTTCACCACAGTTATGCAATGGCTTTGAGAAAGGGCTACCGTCACCGTCAGCAGGAATGACTGTTGTCCTCCAAGGAGATATCAAATTCCCAAAGTGCAAGAAACTGTACTGCATCACGTTGAAGAGAACCCGTCAGTGAGTACACAAGCCATTTCTTTGGTTATTAATGAGTGGAACCATAAAACAAATGATGTACTGGGTCACACACAATAAATTTCTCATAAAAGTTGTCACATTACCAACATGTTTTCAAATAGTTGTAGCACGGAAAAGGTACCTTTCCGCACATGAATTCCTATACGAAACATTATGTACTTGCTCCCATTTACAAGTTGTAGAAGTTTGTAGGGGGAATTTCCAAATGTAGCTGCTGGTAAACCTTTCGGGATGTGAAGTAATGATCCAAGTAACAGTTCTGTTCCTGACATTTTGTCCAGGAATGCGCTGGACATCCTCAGAGGCACTCCTCTGCTGAGTCTTGCCAACTGACTCAGCGGAGTAGCACCTCTGAAGATGTCCAGCGCAGTCCTGGACAAAATGTCAGGAACAGAACTGTTTCTTGGATCACGACCTCGCATCCCGAAAGGTTTACCAGCAGCTATGTCATCTGGTTGTGAAAGCCTTCATTCTATAATTTCCAAACACCCTGTATATTAAACTATATTTCTTAATAATGTGTTACGGAATTTAAGTTGTCGAGATGAACTTTGCATACTTCCCACACGGATTTAAATAATGACAGCAACACTTTTGAAACTGTGGAAACTGAGTGATTTTTATTGACCAAATAGTAACTAATGTTGTGCTTCCAGATCTGCTGCCAACTTATTGTTTTCATTTTATGTACAATATTTCGATGTCTGACCCAGCTGTCTTCTAGAGGTGCTATGAGTTTCACTGTTATGTGTATTTGTTGCCTGGGCTCTTATGTCTGGACTCCTGATGGTGAATACACATAATAGCAAAACTTGTATCACCTGAAGAAGATAGCTGGGTCAGTCACTGAAGTATTGTGCAGCCGTCCACTCAGCCCCAGGACCAGAATGCTGAAGTGGGCTCTCCCTATACCTGCTCTCCAGCTATTGTCTAACGACATACAGTGCACAAATGGACTCCTGAATAGTGCAGATCTCTATCTCCCCCTTGCATCTCCAACAGGACATGTAAACAGTGTCTCCCCCAGCCAGCGAACCCAACATCATTCACCCTTCGCTGACAATTTCCGCTCACAAATCTTAAACACTCGCATATATAAAACCATATTCACTCCTGCCAAAACTCACTTAATAATAAAAAAGCACTCTCCCTTTCTAAGCATAGATGAGTATGCATTTATCTTCACCCATCTGATCTCTGCAATTTAAGTCAGAGAAAGACATATCTATTACCTTCTGCAACCTGTCTATAAACAGAACAATCTCAGTTACTACAACAGGACCTTGTTTTGACCATTCGCCGGAAATGGGCGCAATGTTGTACACCTCAAACTAGGTACAAGTACAACAGATCCTCAACACCCTATCATCTTTATCCTCTACCATCAAACAGTGAAAAAGTCACGAAGGCACCAATGCGATCCACCTCCAGTGCGGGCAAACGGAATTCACAATACTCTCCCTGAATAACTCAGAGTGGGACTATCCAAGAATTCCTAACAGCTCGCCAAGTCCGACACCTCAAACTACAGATGCCTATATGAACAAGATCATATTAAATATACACACGCTGCAGAGACCCCTTTAAAGTTTGTTCACCCTTACTCTAAGCGAATGAGAAGCTGCCTCTGGCCCTTGTTCAAACAGTGTTTTGTAACAAGCTTTTGCACACTGCCGATCATTTCGTCTTTCTGCCGCGACTTCGAAGTCAGTGTCTGATTCTAAACAGACATTAACACGGACTGGTGCACGGCCTCTCACAGGAAACTATACCTTGCACCTTGTAAGTCATATTCTTACAGTCGATAGCATAACATTGAATGATTTTAAATAAAGGACAGCCACAACACAAGGAAACTAGAAGAGCCTGGTGGCATTGTAGCAACTTCCCTCGAAAGTGATTGACCACCTCAACCCCACAACTCATATGTTGCAGTGACCGAATAGTTTATAACTCTGCGTCCCATTTGTAGTGATTGGTCATTTTTGCACACATGTACGGTATCACCATTTTCGGTGCTAACAACCCTGGAAGTTGTGGTCCATCAACCAAAATTTGTCCCCCAACTCAAGCAAGCATTGTCAGTCAATCATTATGTTGTACCCAATGCACAGATGCGATGGATAAGACACCACCGATCTACTGTAATATTATCCATCACAGCTGATATTGCGAAAAATTTTACAGTAAGTCCAACACTGGCCAATCATGTGACAGCTTGTTTTCTTAATTTCAGTATCATAGCTAAACCATACATCCTCTACTTTGCAAGTATCATTGCGAACATTCATAGATGACTGCTCAGCACGTCCATTCACACTTAATTCTTGAACACATAAAGACGATCAAATTGTACCAGACAACGCTATACATATTTCTAAGACCTCGCGCATAGTACTCGATCAATCTCTCTGCGTATGGCGGTCACAGAGCTATCTAGTCCTCTTACGTTAAAAGACCATCCTCACCTCAGCATTGACCAAGCAGATGCCATTGGATGAATCCTAAGGAAGTGCAATCAGAAAACAAAGGAAGTAGGTTACAGTACGCTTGTTCGCCCAATACTGCTTAGCAGTGTGGGATCCATACCAGATAGGGTTGATAGAAGAGATAGAGAAGATCCAACGGAGAGCAGTGCACTTCGTTACAGGATCATTTAGTAATCGCAAAAGCGTTAAGGAGATGATAGATAAACTCCAGTGGAAGACTCTGCAGGAGAGACGCTCAGTAGCTCGGTATGGGCTTTTGTTGAAGTTTCGAGAACATACCTTCACCGAGGAGTCAAGCAGTATATTGCTCCCTCCTACGTATATCTCGCGAAGAGACCATGAGGACAAAATCAGAGAGATTAGAGCCCACACAGAGGCATATCGACAATCCTTCTTCCCACGAACAATACGAGACTGGAATAGAAGGGAGAACCGATAGAGGTACTCAAGGTACCCTCCGCCACACACCGCCAGGTGGCTTGCGGAATATGGATGTAGATGTAGATGTAGAAAGTGAAAACAGCAACTCAGCAATGTATCTGGAAGCACACCATTAATCAATGATGCTGAAAAAACTTGAGAGATCACAGGTAGTACCTAGCATTTTAAGGCTACATCTTGAAATTCAAATGGCTCTGAGCACTATGGGACTTAACTTCTGGGGTCATCAGTCCCCTTGAACTTAGAACTACTTAAACCTAACTAACCTAAGGACATCACACACATCCATGCCCGAAGCAGGATTCGAACCTGCGACCGTAGCAGTTGCGCGGTTCCAGACTGAAGCGCCTAGAACCGCTCGGCCACTCTGGCCAGCCTACATCTTGAAATGTTTGTTAGATTTGTGTAGTAGACTATATCTCTATTATGTTTTGATTAACCAGTGATTAGTATTAATGTTTTGACGGTGTTTGAAATAGTTTTTCTGTGTGTCGCATTGGTAGTTTTATCTGCTGCAGGAGTAAGTTTACAAATGTCTCACTAAAGTTCATCAGTTTCTTGGTACTTGAGCAGTTGTGTACAGGAGTGGAACAGCGACAGGGTCAACCTGCGAATTTTCAGTGCTTTGTGATTGGAGGCAGCGCAGAATGACTAGGATGTTAGGCTAAGGATGCGGATGTGGTGATGATAATCAAATACCAGAACAAATGGCTGCCCTGGCCTGTAACAATTTTAAGATTCGGGTACAAAGTAGCATATGCTACTACAGACCACAAACCATGGAAGTGCCAGATGCTATTGCTCTAATCAAACCCTCAGGTTCAAGTACTCGTCACAGTGAAAGTGACAAATAGACTTAGAAACATAGAGACAAATGTGTGATGGAAACCAATAACCCTAGTCCAGATGTAGGCAGAAGCAAGCTTTGCATATCCTTCTTTGTGTACAAATTTAACTAAGTGTAATGCTCAAACTCACCAGTAAGCTATCAGTCATCCAAAGCTGGAACTATTCTCTGTCTGGAACTCAGAAACTTGCTGGAACCTGCCTTACTTGGTGTTTGAGGTTCTCTATATATGGCATTTGGGGCTCTCTGCTTACATGTGGGATGTTCTGTGTTGCTTTTTAGCTCCAGTTTGCAATCAGTGAGTATGAGATAAACCGTATCTCAATGCATATGACCTCTTAACAGACTGACAAAAGCGGCTTGCACTGTGCATCTCTACATGATTTTGATGATTTTTCTTTCTTTTTCTGGCAACCTTGTATGATTTGCTCTTAACATCTCCCCTACCAGGAGGCGATTTGTCCTCAAATCTTAGATACTAACTTTATGCTTCTTTGTTATATAAGTTACATTTTTGTGTAATATATGTACATAAATACCTGGGTCCTTTTTTCTTTTAACTTATAAACACACATACATAGATTTTCCCCTTGATAGAATTAATACATCCCTGTGACACAAATATGTACAATAAGTAATCACATCCTTTTTTATCCTCATCTGTGATCCTGTGTATCCAGTGACAAAACACTGTGGTTAGGAATAACTTCACTGTGGGGAGGTGCACTTATGAGATTTTCACATAAGCTGGATCACAATTCACATACACATGGTTTAGATTTTAGATTAGATTAGATTTACTTTCATTCCAATTGATCCGTAGTGAGGAGGTCCTCCAGGATGTGGAACATGTCAGAAAAACAACAATACATGACAAATATTTACAATTAAAACAAATAAGCTAATGTACCATTCCACAGGTCCCAAGTGGAATGATCGTCATTTTTTAATGAACACTAAGAGTAATTTTACAAACACTAATGCACTGAATTTAAAATAAAAAAGTTTTTTATTTATTTATAAGGTAATACAACTACTGTAATACTTATTTACAATGAACACATTACTGCACTGAAATGGTGCAGAAGTTAGATTATACTAACACACACACACACAAATTTTCAATGAACACATTACTGCACTGAAATTGTGCAGAAGTTATGTTGTACTTATATACAAATCAGTTGGTTTTACTAAGAAATTCATCAATGGAGTAGAAGGAGTTGGCCACCAATAAATCCTTTAGGCTTCTCTTAAACTGAATTTCATTGGTTGTTAAGATTTTTATGGCTGCTGGCAAGTTATTGAAAATGTGTGTTCCTGAATAATGCACACCTTTTTGTACAAGACGAAGTGACTTTAAATCCTTGTGAAGATTATTCTTATTTCTAGTATTGATTCCATGAATTGAGCTGTTGGTTTGAAAAAGTGATATATTTTTAATGACAAATTTCATTAACGAATAAATATATTGGGAAGCAGTAGTTAGTATCCCTAGTTCCCTAAACAGGCTTCTGCAGGATGTTCTTGAGTTCACACCACATATAACTCTCACTGCACGTTTTTGTGCCCGGAAAACTTTAGCTTGGCTTGATGAATTACCCCAAAAAATAATCCCATTTGACATTATGGAATGAAAGTAAGCGTAGTATGCCAGCTTTTTCATTTTTATATCCCCTATGTCTGACAAAATTCGCATTGCAAACAGAGATTTGTTAAGACGCTTCAGCAGTTCTGTGGTGTGCTCCTCCCAGTTGAATTTATTATCAAGCTGTAATCCCAAGAATTTAACACTGTCCACTTCTTCTATCTTCTTGTCATCGTATGTTAGACATATACTCTTGGGACACCCCTTACAAGTTCTGAACTGCATGTAGTGTGTTTTTTCAAAGTTTAGTGACAAAGAATTGGCTAGGAACCAGTGATTAATGTCCACAAATATTTTATTGGCTGATATTTCTAAGACTACATTTGACTTGCTATTTATTGCAATGTTTGTATCATCGGCAAACAAAACAAACTTGGCATCTGGTAATGTTACTGATGAAAGGTCATTGATATACACAAGAAAAAGTAAGGGCCCCAAAATGGAACCTTGTGGGACCCCACATGTAATTAGTTCCCAGTTGGGTGAGGCCTGATAGCTTGATACATGTCTCTTTCCTAATAACACCCTTTGTTTCCTGCCAGAGATATAAGATTTGAACCATTTTGCAGCATTTCCTGTTATACTATAATATTCTAGTTTACTTAAAAGGATATTGTGATTTACACAGTCAAATGCCTTTGACAGATCACAAAATATACCAGTTGCCTGCAATTTTTTGTCTAATGAATTAAGCACATTTTCACTGTAAGTGTAGATAGCCTTCTCAATATCAGAACCTTTTAGAAATCCAAACTGTGACTTTGACAGTATGTTATTTGAGATAAGATGGTTATAAAGACGACTGTACATTACTTTTTCGAAAATTTTTGAGAATGCTGGCAACAGTGAAATTGGACGGAAATTTGATGCTATTTCTTTATCTCCCTTCTTAAACAGTGGCTTAACTTCAGCATATTTCAGCCATTCAGGAAATATTCCACTAATAAACGACTGGTTACACAGATAGCTTAATATGTTACTTAGCTCAGAATCACATTCTTTAATTAACTTTGTTGATATTTCATCATACCCACTAGATGTTTTTGATTTTAAAGATTTTATGATGGACATTATTTCTGTTGGGGTAGTGAGGGTCAAATTCATATTAAGGAAGTTACTTGAAATGTCTGGTCTAAGGTAATCCATAGCAGCATCTACCGAACCTGACAACCCCATCTTGTCAGTAACAGTTATAAAATGTTTGTTAAAAAGTTCTGCAACACTATACACATCTGTCACCGATGTATCATTTACTCTTAATGCTATTTGTTCCTCTTCATGCCTGGTTCTACCGGTCTCCTCCTTCACTATATCCCATATTGTCTTTATTTTGTTATCTGATATGACTATCTTTTCCTTGTAATATATTTGCTTTGACATCCGTATTACAGTCTTTAATATTTTGCAGTATTTCTTATAATGTGCTATAGCATCAACATTGGAAATGTTTCGGAGTGACAGATACAGTTTTCTTTTTGTTTTACAAGATACCCCTATTCCTCGAGTAATCCATGGCTTCTTTGTAGACTTTGCTCTAACCTTGGTAAGTTTTGGGGGAAAGCAGTGTTCGAATAAGGTAAGCACTTTATTAGCAAAAATGTGATATTTTTCATTCATGCCATGAATGCTGTAAACATCAGTCCAGTGAATGTCTCTGAGGAGTGTCCTAAAATAATCAATTTTTGGCTTACTGATTACCCTTTTGAGCTCAGATTCTCTTCGTTCAACTTTCTGCACTGGATGTTGCATCTGAGATGCCCTAGTATCACTGCTATGGTTACAGGATGGTAGTGGTGGTGACTAAAGCATAGATGGGAATGCATATTTTCCAGTTGGATCTCTTCTCAGTCTCTGCTATTGTGTGTAATCCTAACTTATTTTCTAATTCATGCAGACGCTGCTCTATCCATTTTAGGTCCTGAAAATGACTTATTCTCTTAGGTCTAGGCAAAGTTTCCTGACATCATTACTATCTGCTTGTATTTTAGCTTTGGACTGGACCTCCTTTATGTATATGTTAACACCGGGTAGTAAGCTCCGGATGACTCATTCTGTATTGTCTGCTGGGTATGCAGTATAGTCTATTTGCCGTATACTGTACACTTTATGAAGAATTTCAGTGTACCTGTTTCTTTGTGATTATATGTCTGTTGGTTCACGACTATCATATAACAGTGTTTATGTTTCATCTTTGGGGGCTACATAGAGCCCAGTGGGGTCCAAATGCTATGGTTATCAACACAATTTTGTTGATGCAGTTATTTGGAAACTCTTGCAGCTGCTTCAATAGGTCTTTCTCACAGGGGTTGTGCTATTGTGTTGTTTTAATTCCAAATGTGTGCTCGAATATCTTTTGGGATTGTGCTACGTCTTTACAGTCTAGTTGATCCTGTAATAAAGTAGCATTTTGTTGCTTGGCATCATCCATTAGTAGAAAGTCTGTTTCTGAATCCAAATATACATACCAATCCTCCTCTCTCCTTATGGGTAGTGGCAATACCCTGCATAAATTGAAAACCTGGTTCTCTCCTAGGGGTACTTTCAATACATGTGCTAAGTACACGTGTCAATTAGGAACGCATTGGTTTCTATTATTAGGAGGAACCTATATCCATAGTTCTTTAAGGTCTAGTGGGAACTTATTGTTACCAGAGTCATACCTGATTAACTGGAGGTATTCTGTCATCTGCACTGGGTTAATGATATATGGTGGTAATATTCCCTTCTGTGCATTTATGATGTCTGGCAATAACTGTTCATATTCTTCTCGTAATCCTTGGAACATTACTTTCAACTGTTTCATCTGCTCATTAAAAGCTGTCTCTAAGGTTAACCGTTGCAACTTCTGGTCTGTTTGGTTCTGAATTTAGAGAGTTTTTTTCTTAATTTTCTCTGTACTGGTCCACTGGATAACTGTGCACCAGTGCCAATTCCCCATGCAGTTAAAATTGTTTTTTGTAGATTTCACTATCATTTATTCCTCCTGGCTTAGGTGCAATAGCTGCTTTTGTTCCTGTTCCATTTGCTTATTCTGATATCAATGTACTCATTGTCCTACTTGTTTAAAGTACCAAATAAAAGTTTACTGCCTGATACTACAAACTTTGTGAGTCCTTGCTTGGGCTGTGGTTCATGAAGAGCCATAGCATGTCTTTCTGCCATTCCACCATTTTCTCTGTGGGGTTTCCATCTATAGCATCCAGCCCTGTTATCTGGGACCACTTGTCCCAGTAATCTTTGTGCCATGCTTATCTTCTTGTCATCTTTTTCTTCTAACTTGTGTGAACTGATGTATGTCACAATTTTCCATGTGGTACTGGTGATCTCTACTTTTTCTTCCAAGTTCTTATATACCTCTGGGGTGGCATGGAACTCCTCCATCTGGTAGGTATCTAGCTTATACTGGATTGAAGTTGCTGTTATTCACCCACGTATCAAAAAGGCTCCTAGCAACATTGTCGTTGGGGCCATCAGCAAAATAAAAGAGGTTTCTCTTAATATCTGGACATCTAAACTTCTAATTTTATGTTTCTCATGGACATATTCCATCGCTGTCCCTTCTTCCTGTTTGCTACTGCTGCCAGGGTTAGGATAATAGAGATGAAGTGACCAAGGATCAGCCTATCTTCGAGGATCAACCACAAAGTCTCTCTCACATAAACCTTTTGAATTCCTAAATGTAAGTACCCCTTTAATCAGTTGTAAGATAGAATGTACCTTGTTCTTTCTCTTTCTTACTTCAGAAAAAATTAACTCGCTTTCAATCTCACATTCTTAATGTTAGATGAATTCCTTTAATCTGTTTGTGTTACCATTATGAAATTCTTATTTGTTAATTGGAGTACTACATTTGGTCCATGAATCTTTGACATGAGAAGATCCTCTCCATGGGCCCATTAATTTGTTTATCTGCCTATTCTCAAAGTTTCGTCTGTAATAGTAACTTGTCTCCTGCCTTGAATTCCATCCTGTTTTGAATGCTTCATGAAATCGGGATACTATGCAATTGGTGGATAACTATGTTCTCTTTAAATATATAATATTCCTTATTTGCCAACTGATTCATCTTTAGTTCTGTTATGTAATCAGCGTAGTTGTATTGTGCTTTGGCTGCATCCTGCTGTAGGATCCCAGGAATGTTGCATATTGTCCCAAAAATAGCTCAAATGAAGTGAACCCAGTTAATGAATATGGTGTGGCGTTATATACAGAAGAGGTAAAATGCATCCATTCACCCAGTTTTCCTGCTTCATTCTCACATGGCATAGATATTCTGTTAGTGATTGATGCATTCTTTCGAGTGCTTTGTTCACTTGCAGATGGTATGTGCAAGACTGAATCTTCTTGAACTTCGGTAAGCAACAAACCCTCTTTAGGATATCACTTTGGAAGTCTGTGCCTTGGTCACTTTCTCTGTTATCTGGAGTGGTCCGACTATGTTGACATCACAACAGGTGAATATCTTGTTAGGTATTTTGATCAGCACTAAGTACATCTTAACCTTATTGAGGATAATCTTGTTCTTCTGACAACTCTTGCAACTTTTAATGTACTCTTCTACGTCTTTCTTCATACTTTTTAACACAGTCATACATTTGACTGACTCCTTGGTGTCCACCTATTGGCGAATGATGAATTTGCTTGAGAATAGCTCGTTTCTCCTCATCACTAATAGCTGCTTGCTGGTCGTCTTGTTCTTCATCATTGGCCTCCTCCACATTCCTAACAATTGCAGCTGGGTGTTCTGATAATGCCTGACAGTCCATCTGCTACTGTGTTTTGCTATCTCTTTTTCTACATTATCTCCAAGTCATATTCTGCCAGTTTAATTATGAATTTCATTAATCTTGATGATGGATCACTTACATGCGCCAACCATTTCAAGTGTTTCTGATTGGTATATAAAATGAATTATCTTTTGTACATGTAAGGTCGGTAGTGGTCCACTGCCTACACTGTGGTTAAGAGTTCTTGCTTGATCACACTATATCCTCTCTCAGCATTGTTCAGTGTCCTGGATGTAAAGGCTTCTGGTAAATCTTGTCCTAATTCTCCTTGACTCAATAGGGCACAAATCGACTGTTTTGTAGTGACCATTGTGATTAAAAACTGCTTCGTAAAATTAGGATACTGTAAGATTGGGAGGCTAACTATTTTCTCTTTTAATTCCTGGAAAATTGCTTCCTTCTGAGTTGACCACTTGTAGTTTCCTCATTTATTGAGTGGTTCATGTAATAGTCTTGCTATCCCACTGAAGTCCATGATAAAACGGTGATAAAATGACACAACTCCTAGAAAGCTCTTTAACTGATTCATGTTACTGGCTCTTGGGTACGCTTATTGCACTCATGTTCTGTTGGTGGGGTTTTAATCCTTCTGTTGTAATTACATTTCTATAGTAAGGAACTTCTCTGTAGTAACTCACACTTGTCAACTAGCAATTTTAAATTGTAAGGCCAAAAAGTCACACTGTAGATGATGTAAGTATAGCTGTTATCAGTGACCTAGACAAAACGAAGTAAATGAAACACTTGAAGCACTGGTAGCGCTGTGTTATGACATAGCTCCTATTATGAGTACCTGGAAAACTAGAGATAAAATTAGAACTGAAGGGTATATGAAAATGCTGACTTTGTTCTCTGCTATGGATGTAAGGCCAAAAAGTTACACTGTAGATGATGTAAGTATAGCTGTTATCAGTGACCTAGACAAAACGAAGTAAATGAAACACTTGAAGCACTGGTAGCGCTGTGTTATGACATAGCTCCTATTATGAGTACCTGGAAAACTAGAGATAAAATTAGAACTGAAGGGTATATGAAAATGCTGACTTTGTTCTCTGCTATGGACATCATTTAAATTCAGTTGTGAAGGTTGTGTGATGCAATAAGAGTGTAGATCTTAACTTGGAATGAATTTCCACCTTTTTCTCCCAGTTTCCTAAATGCACAGCAATTCTTGATGAGATAATGAAGAAACATATTCCCTTCTGTCCTCAGTCCTTGACATGGAAACTCAACTTGTGGAACATAGCTGCTTTATAAAAATGCCAAAATTAGATTCTTAAGTGCATGGGGAAAATGACTGAAAATGATACTAATGATTACAGAACAGTAAACCAGGTTATCAGACTGAAGGGTTTCCTGCTAGATGATGATTTTCTCTCCTGGTTGCATTTATTTTAATTAAGTCATGCTTCATTGTGACATTCTGTTCAGTGAAATGTGCCGAAAGAATACTGATGCAGTGAAACCTCTTGAGTATGTATGAGGCATTTTGGACATATCTTAAATTATTTTTCTGCTTAATTGCCATTGACATTTGTCAACTTTTCCATGCCCTCATCACAGAAAGATGCTGCCAATGAAGACAGCCACTGCTGAACATCATTTTTTGCATTATCATTGCTGTCAAAGTGCCTTCCTCCCTAATCATGCTTCAAGTTCAAGAACAAGGTGGTGGTCAGAAGGTGGCAAATCGGGGCTGTATGCTGGATGATTGAACTGCTCCCAGTCGAATTATTGAATAAGGTTTTGAGGGACACCTGTAGAATGGAGACGTGCAATGTTATTTCAATAAACGAAGAACGAAGTAGCAATAATGTAAATTGTTCATTAATGTCAAACACTGTCTTGGGTAATCAATGAGATAAAATGCTGAGAATGTGTAAAACTTACTGTAAGTGCTGTATAGTATAATAGTAATGAATGACACAGCTTCGTTCCCGTTAGTGTATTACAGAAATTAATGAACGGTGCAAAAATGAAAGAAAGTATTCTATATATAAATTACTTTAACTTTAAAATACAATACAGTAATGTATTCTGCAGTACACTGTCTTACTTAAGGTAATCAGTTCTCTCTGTTTGCTTTCTGTATCTAAGATGTATGTATGCATTTTGCATTTGACAGTGCATTCATTTGAACACCTCACTATTGTGATTTGTATTAAACTCTTCTTTGAAAACAAGAACTTTTGGGAAAGTTTTCCTGCACTGAGAGCTTTGTTAAGTGATGGCACAACAAACTCTGCTTCTTGTTCATTTTCATGTTTGTCAGTCACATGTTGGCTTTGGATAGGAGCTACAATTTCTTGTTCATTCCCTGAGGTGTACACGGTAAGATTGGCGTCTACATGGGTGAAGTCCTCTATTTCATAGTTTGACAAAGATGGACAAAATTATTCCACCAGTTCCACCAGAGGAATGTCAGCCTCATCTTCATCATGAGCTGTTGCTGAAAATGTCTCCCCCTCACCGTGGGATGATGAAGAAAGATCTCTGAATCCTGCATGTTTAAAACAAGTGTCAATTGTATTTTGAGGGACATTTTCCAAAGTATTACTCTTTATTTTTTATATGCAGTAATCATAATTTTGATTCTTGTCTTAGACTGTTCACCTTTAAATTTCAGTATCTTATCTCAGGTCATGTTGTAAAATAAGCCAGTTTCATCTGCACTGAATGCATCAGACTTGTAACCTTCACACGAAACAAGCCACTTCTTAGACAGCCACTTGTCCATTACACCATCAAGTACAGTGGCAGCTTTGTCACAAATTTTCCTGGCAGTAATATCATAGGTAGCTTGGAAATATTGTATCCGAGACGAAGAACAATTTAAATTCAGATTTCCCAACAGATGGGCAAAATCTTTGACTTTTGCCTAAAGAATTGGTCCATGGATTGGCACTTTATTTGACCTTTGTTGGTTAAACCAAGTAAGTTAAGATTCTTCAATACCTTTGTGCGCAGACTATCTCACCCACTTGTTTTTAAAAAATTGTGTTCAAAAAGAGACTATTTTCTCTCTGTCCTTCCAGATTGCAGAAATCGTTGAATGTGAGACACCCAATTTCTTCACGATACTGAAGTTTGTTTCCTCATTTTCTAGTCGCTGTATTATGTGTGACTTTTCTTCAATATTACATACTTTCATTTTTTGTGATGTATTTAAAGCAATGTTTGCATTGACTTCTTAACAGTCATATTGATTTGAAACCAACAATTTACAGGAAACAAGAGTTTGAAAATAAGTCTTACATTGTTGTTAGTAACCCGCAAATATGTAACAAACAGAAATGAATAATGGATGTTATAGCCAATATATTCCTCTACAAATGTAATAAAAATACGTTAGTTTATATGCTAAGTCACAATAAGCGATGTCGTACTAAGCGATTTTTTAAATATAGCATTTTCATAGGATTTAAATGGGACCAATAGAAATCGCTGTTATAGCCAATAAATTGTTAAAAGCAATGTTACTGTAAATGGTATTGATTGTATTATAGCTGAATTTTCTACATATAAGTCAGTACATACATGAAATCTTAACTGCTACATTGATTAAAATTTTGTTACCTTTGATGATAAGCTGAGCGTATGTGTGTTTAATGAAGCTTTGATTCATTTGTAGTGATAAATATGTTGATTAGTTACATAATTTTATATATGGTTTGCATTTTCTGTTTTATTTTTTTCAGAAAGCAGCTATATTTTCATAAAGTTGTAATAGAAATGAGTATTAGTTCTGAATCAGGAAAAATAAAGAGAAAGCAAGTAATAAAATGAAACTTCCTGGCAAATTAAGACTATGTGCTGGACTAGGATCGAACCCAGGACCTTTGCTTTTCCAGGGAAGTGCTCTAGCATCTGAGCTAACCAAGCACGACTCACGACCCACTCTCACAGCTTTATTTCTCCCAGCTCCTCATTTGCAACCTTCCAAACTTCATGGAAGTTCTCCTGTGTGACTAGCACTCCTGGAAGGAAAGGTACTTCAGGGACAGGGCATAGCCACAGCCAACCAAGGCAGAAATAAAGTTGTGAGGCCAGGTCATAAGTTGTGTTTGGGTAACTCATTTGGTTGAGCACTTGCCCGCAAAAGGCAAAGGTCCTGGGTTCGAGTCCCAGTTTGGCACACAGTTTTAATGTGCCAGTGCACACTCTGCTGCAGAGTGAAAATTCATTCTGGAACATAAAATGAAGTTTAACCATCCAGAACATTTTCCTCAAGTGAGGAATGGTTCGTGTTCAATATTTCTCCTTAAATTGAAATTTATGTTTCCCTGTTTGTCATTTTTGCAGGCTCAAAGATTGTTCCAGTTTGGAGCTGGCTGCAGATGGGAAAGGATTTAATCCTTATCTGGTTTCGATACCATATAGGAGCATGGAAGCTGAGGAACAAATCTGCTTAGCAGTGTGATTTAATGGCTGTACCATGTAGGTACCTGGTGCTGTGTGAAAAGATTGATTCATTTGTTCGCTGTAGAAACCAAAGCAAACATTCCATGGGAAATATCTCAGTGGTATTTTGTACTGATATTTTTTGTAAGAAGCTGATATTTGTGACGTACATGTTGTTAATGCTTTTATTTTTTGTTTCACACGTACATTTCAACAGATAGAAATAAAAGATAAATTTTTCAACTATGGCATGGCCACTCATTTTTATCTACTGCTGTAAATATCCAGTGAAGTTTTGTTTGTAGCATTTATTTCTCACTCCACTTCCCCCCCCCCCCAAAAAAAAAAGAAAAAAGAAAAAAGAAAAAAAAAAACGTTCTTCTCTCTTAAAGAAAGAATCAAATTTTCAGTTCTTCTTATCCAGTGTCTATATGCACCCATTCCTATTGATTATACTAATGCAGACAGATGACAACTAAACTGCCTGTCACTGTTGCGTAAGAATTGTAATTTCTGGGACTCAGAACAGGTGCACATTCCTGTCACCAGTGGCATCATATATGTACTTGTTTCATAGCACATGCCAAAGATATTCCTTTCCTGATAATATTCATATATTTATCTAATTATATGACAGTTTTAATCAGTGGTCTATATTGGTAAATTGGTAGGCCAATTGGTTCTATAGGATTAAAGGACCAAACTGATATGATCGATTCCCCATATGCAAAACAAGTCCATGGGGAACAGCATTGCTCTGTTAATGATGCTGTTCTCCATAGACTTCTTTTGTATGAAGGGATTGATGATGTTGTAGTTTGGTCCCGTAATCCCAGAGAACCAATTGGCCTACCATTTTACTGATAGAGACCACTGATTTAAACTGTAAAGGCCACCTTGTAGTTTTACCATGTCATGGAAAATAGTAAACAGAGACATCCAGACTATTGACAATGTTAAGAATTAAAATAAATTTCAAAGAGACATGAAAACAGGCACAAAACTGGACCAGCATGAAGGCCAGAGGCAGATGAGGGTGCTTCGGGGTTCATCTCTGATGAGAGGACCCCTCCATACACAGCTCTCAGCAGATACATGACAGGTGTAAAACAATGCTATAATAAATTAAAAATATTATGACAGTAGTTACTAACAGCTTTAATTTAATGACAGATATTCTGGAACCATAGGCAGTATACATAGAATTCATTTATTTCATTGGAGTGCAACCAGTTTCAACCTTCTTGGTTGTTATCAAGTGCGGAGTAAAGGGAAGTTACATTACAAACTGACAACTGCATTCCATGTAGTCAAATATCTTAACAATTGTCATTATCAGTTAACTCAAATCAGTACACCTTAACAGTATTGAATGGCACATGAACTGGCAATATAACTGCCATTTACTGTGTGCATGGTAATGACCAATAAGAATGTGGAAACTGGTTGTACTCCATTGAAATATAGGAGAATTGATATATACAGCTTACAGTTTCTTTGCGTGGCCATCCTCCGCAGCAAACACAGAAATATTTGTTTTGTAAATAAAAAAGTTTTTATTTACAAAAAAAATACAGCTTATAGTGTTTTTCCAGAATGTCTGTTATTAAATAATCTAATAAGTAACACATGTCTAAACAGACAAGAGGAAAATTAAGTGATGCCATGAGTTAAAAGCAATTTCAGGAGATGTAAGAAGAAGTGTGAAATGGCTGTGGTACAAAGAAAAGAGGCAAACAGGAGCACTTACATGTGATGAGAACCTCCTATCCTCTTATTATGCCTGACCTCCAGCCAACACACGATTTTGTAAGACAATGATACGATAAACAATTCCTCCACACAGGAGTGGTCTCCTCAGTGATGTGAAGATTATTGGAGGGAACAGTAGCCCACCATTCAAATGAGTTGTTCTGATAGCTTACAAGCCTCATATGTACTCTTAAATCAGTGCCTGGTCTCTCCATTACCAGTGTTAGCCATGCAATCATTTCTGTGGCTAAGTGATCAGCTAAATTGTTCCCCAGATTTCCCATATGACTTGGGATACAGTGAAAAACCTCTGAGGCTGCTGTACAACTCAAATCATAAAGCTGGTTATGGATAGTAGACACTATTGGGTGGTGAAGAATCGACCAATGGCCTGCGGGCTGTTTGTAGAATCACTACATACCTAAACTTGGTTGTGAGTTTTGTACTTTATGAAACTCTAGCAATATCCCAGTTTCACCACGAAGACCATACAGGCCTCTGGTAAGGAGTGTTGTTCATGGCATTCTTCATACACTGATCAGCCATAACATTGTGACCACCTATCTAATAACCAGTACATGTATCTTTGGCATGGATAACAGCGGTGATGCTTCGTGGCATGGAAGCAATGACGCCTTGGTAGGTCGCTGGAGGGAGTTGGTAAGACATCTGCACATACAAATCACCATAAATTCCGGGGAGGAGGCAAATCACCTCTGGTGACAAGTTCCATCGCATGCCAGATGTGTTTGATCAGGTTCAGATCTGGTGAGTTAGAGGGGCAGCACATCTATTGGAACCTGCCACTGTGTTCCTAAAGCCACTCCATCACACTTGTGGCCTTGTAACAAGGAGCATTATCTTGTTGAAAAATGCCATTGCCGTTGGGAAACATGGTCATCATGAAGGGGTGTACGTGTTTGCAACCAGTATACGATACTCATTGGCCATCATGGTGACAGATTCGTGCCCTCCCGTTGGCATGATGAAGAAGGTAACAGGATTCATCAGACCATCCAACACTCTGCCACTGTCATAACGTACAGTACCGATGGCCACATGTCCATTTCAGTCATAGTTGCTGATGTGGTAGTGTTAACAATTGGCAAAAGCATGTGTTGTCAGCTGTGAAGGCCCATTGTTAGTTGTGTTCGGTGCACTGTGTGTTGAGATACACTTGTACTTTGCCCAGGATTAAAGTCTGATGTTTAGTTCCGCCACAGTTCGCCACTTGTTGTGTTTTACCAGTCTGCCCAGTCTACGACATTCAACATCTGTAAGACAGATGGCTGGCCAACCTCACGATGTCTGGACATTGTTTTACCTTGATTTCGCCATGTGTTGAAGTCACACATCACAGCACTCCTTGAACACGTGAAGAGTCGTGCAGTTTTTGAAATGCTCATGCCAAGACTCCAGGCCATCACAATCAGCCCTCACTCAAACTCAGATAGAGTGTGTGCCTTTTCCATTCTACACACACTGAGCTCGCTCTCTGGTGCTATAAGCACCGTGCATGTGCCTGACTAGCAGTCATTTCTCACCAGGTGACACTGCTATTGCCTGGACGGGTTTTATATCGACAGTAGATCAGCAGTCATAATGTTCTGGCTGATTAGTGTATGTGAAAGTATATCCTGTCTTTTCTGCATCTTTGGAGCCATAGTATAAATGATGTCAGCACCTTGGTATTTGCAGAGGACTGAGGACAGAGATTTGCCTATTGTAAAATGATAGGAGCAACAGAGATTTTAGTCCTTAGAAATAGGACTAACTAAACACCAGGGGAAAGGAGGGCAGGGGGTAGAGCATCTGTGCCGCCCCCCCCCCCCCCCAATGGCTACATTTGAGGGGAGGCAGGTAAAGGTCCATATGAAGAATTTCAATCATTACAGTTTGAAAGCCCGTCTTGCGTCAGTTGTCAGGAAAGTGGCACTCGTCAGAGGGAAAAAGGGTGATGATTTGCTTCTGTCATGAAGTGTCTGCCAGTTCAGGTTTTTCAGAACTTCAGTGATGCTCCTTCATGATTCAAACAAACGTGTGACTATTCTCACTCCCCTTTTTTTTATTGTTGTTGTTGTTGTTGTTGTGGTCTTCAGTCCTGAGACTGGTTTGATGCAGCTCTCCATGCTACTCTATCCTGTGCAAGCTTCTTCATCTCCCAGTACCTACTGCAACCTACATCCTTCTGAATCTGCTTAGTGTATGCATCTCTTGGTCTCCCCCTACGATTTTTACCCTCCACGCTGCCCTCCAATACTAAATTGGTGATCCCTTGATGCCTCAGAACATGTCCTACCAACCGATCCCTTCTTCTGGTCAAGTTGTGCCACAAACTCCTCTTCTCCCCAATCCGATTCAGTACCTCCTCATTAGTTATGTGATCTACCCATCTAATCTTCAGCATTCTTCTGTAGCACCACATTTCGAAAGCTTCTATTCTCTTCTTGTCCAAACTATTTATCGTCCATGTTTCACTTCCATACATGGCTACACTCCATACAAATACTTTCAGAAAAGACTTCCTGACACTTAAATCTATACTCGATGTTAACAAGTTTTTCTTCTTCAGAAACGCTTTCCTTGCCATTGCCAGTCTACATTTTATATCCTCTCTACTTCGACCATCATCGGTTATTTTGCTCCCCAAATAGCAAAACTCCTTTACTACTTTAAGTGTCTCATTTCCTAATCTAATACCCTCAACATCACCCGACTTACTTCGACTACATTCCATTATCCTCGTTTTGCTTTTGTTGATGTTCATCTTATATCCTCCCTTCAAGACACCATCCATTCCGTTCAACTGCTCTTCCAAGTCCTTTGCTGTCTCTGACAGAATTACAATGCCATCGGCGAACCTCAAAGTTTTTATTTCTTCTCCATGGATTTTAATACCTACTCCGAATTTTTCTTTTGTTTCCTTCACTGCTTGTTCAATATACAGATTGAATAACATCGGGGAGAGGCTACAACCCTGTCTTACTCCCTTCCCAACCACTGCTTCCCTTTCGTGTCCCTCGACTCTTATAACTGCCATCTGGTTTCTGTACAAATTGTAAATTTTTTTTATAAGTTCAATATTCCCTGTTATTCATATCTGATATTGGTCCCACATGCTACAGCAATATTCGACTAAGAGTGACTACAATTTGCAAGTATCCTGCCGACGAACTGAAGTCTGCCACCTGTTTATGGCAGAACCTGTAGGATCACTCCATTTTATATCCCACCCTACCTGCAAAGTTTCAATAAGCCACTATTAAGTGGAAAATCTAAGAGTATGTTACAACTCCCAATATACAGAGTGATTCAAAAAGAATACCACAACTTTAGGAATTTAAAACTCTGCAACGACAAAAAGCAGAGCTAAGCACTATCTGTCGGCGAATTAAGGGAGCTATAAAGTTTCATTTAGTTGTACATTTGTTCGCTTGAGGCGCTGTTGACTAGGCGTCAGCGTCAGTTGATGCTAAGATGGCGACCGCTCAACAGAAAGCTTTTTGTGTTATTGAGTACGGCAGAAGTGAATCAATGACAGTTGTTCAGCGTGCATTTCGAACGAAGTATGGTGTTAAACCTCCTGATAGGTGGTGTATTAAACGTTGGTATAAACAGTTTACAGAGAATGGGTGTTTGTGCAAAGGGAAAAGTTCTGGATGGCTGAGAACGAGTGATGAAAATGTAGCACGCATCCAGCAAGCATTTGTTCGCAGCCCAGGAAAATCGACTCGCAGAGCTAGCAGAGAGCTGCAAATTCCACAATCAACTGTATGGAGAGTCCTACGAAAAAGGTTAGTTATGAAACCTTATCGTCTGAAATTGGTTCAAGCAGTGTCTGCAGCTGATAAGATTAAAAGAATCGATTTCTGTGATTTTATCCTTGCTCAAATGGAAACACATGAATCTTTCATTTCAAAGATTGTGTTTAGTGATGAAGCAACTTTCCACACTAACGGGAAAGTCAACCGTCACAATGTCTGTATATGGGGCACTGAGAATCCGCGGGAAACAACTCAGTATGAACGTGACTCGCCTAAGGTGAACGTTTTCTGTGCCATTTCAGCCAATAAAGTTTTTGGTCCCTTTTTCTTCGAAGGTGCTACTGTAACTGGACTACAGTATCTGGAGATGTTAGAGAATTGGCTGTTCTCTCAGCTTGAACAAGAAGCACAACAATTCATATTTCAGCAGGATGGAGCGCCACCACATTGGCACTTATCTGTCCGTAACTACCTGAACGTCAACTACCCGAGGCGATGGATCGGCCGCCGGGCAGCCCGTGACAGAGCACTTCATCACTGGCCTCCAAGAAGCCCTGATCTTACCCCCTGCGATTTTTTCTTATGGGGGTATGTTAAGGATATGGTGTTTCGGCCACCTCTCCCAGCCACCATTGATGATTTGAAACGAGAAATAACAGCAGCTATCCAAACTGTTACGCCTGATATGCTACAGAGAGTGTGGAACGAGTTGGAGTATCGGGTTGATATTGCTCGTGTGTCTGGAGGGGGCCATATTGAACATCTCTGAACTTGTTTTTGAGTGAAAAAAAACCTTTTTAAATACTCTTTGTAATGATGTATAACAGAAGGTTATATTATGTTTCTTTCATTAAATACACATTTTTAAAGTTGTGGTATTCTTTTTGAATCACCCTGCATTACTCCCATAGGGTCCACAAAAGCAAGATTAGACTAATTATGCACACAGAGTCATTTAAACAGTCGTTTCCCCCACCACTCTGTAGCTGCCAAGAAATAAAACTGTAGTAGCTGCAAAGAAATAAAACTGTAACGTGACAGGAAAAGATTACTAAAATTGGGGAAGAACAGTGGCAAATCGAGAAACAAATACTTGACAAATAGGAAAGAAAAATTGTGTTATAGAAAGAGAGTTAATCGTTCAAAAAGGAGAGAAAATTGCTAAACAATGAAGGTAGATCCACAGAAAAAAGAATGGCAAATAAAGAGGAATGATCTCCAACAAAGGAAAAAGATTATGAAATAAAGAAATAAAATTGAGGGACACAGAAAAAATATTGCTGAGCACAGAGAAAAGGTTGCCAGATGAAGAAAAACAGTTTCCGAAGAGAGAAAAGAGATTGACAAATAGAGAAAAATGATAATTAAAGACAAAAAATGAGAACTGAGCTCAGGAAGAAAAAGATTGTCAGGAATGTGCTTAACTGTGTCATTTTTGTGAATTTTGTTATCAACAATCAATCACAGTTTGAAAAAAAGGGTATCATTCATAAAGAGAAATGACTTTCACTATCCCTCACTCAGCCTTGGTGTAGTGCAGAATTGACTGAGGTTTTCAGCCAAAAAATCTTTGATCATATATCCAGTAATGTGAGGAACCTTGTAGATACTGATAATCATATTAATTTCAAACAGAAACTGCAATCATACCTGCTTAACAATCCATTTTCCTCCTCTAGAGTGTGCAATATTATAAAATAATTTTTTGTGTGGATGCAGATGGAGTTAGACATTAATCATTGCATTGCATACAATGAAAGTAAGAGAGAGTCATGTGAATGATTAACATGTTGTCATATTTTCCACTGAGAAAGAATATTAAATGAATTGTTGTAAACTAACTTGCTTATTCTACATCACAATGAGAGATCAGAACTGTGATCAATGTAACATGCAAATAAATAACTGACTGACTAAATAACTAACTGATTACCTAATTCCACCATGAATGTAAAAAATACTAATGTTATTTTATTCTGGATAATACATCCTACTTAGAAAATCCAGTAAAACATGCCGTTTTGTGTCTGCTGAGGATATGTAATAAGTATTGTTTGATCCCTGAAATAACATAGAAAACTATGCCATGTACAACACCCTTTTGGTCAGATCCATGAAAGAGGACACGCTTTTTTAAAAGCAGCAACTTACTGTCTTATTCGTGGATTATTTTAGCTGGCATAAGCATAAGTAGCATTAAGCAGTATGGTGAAAGTTTATTGTTGATATTGTACAATTAAGTTTCTATGATTTACACATCTTTTGTTATGCCTTAACTCATTCAAAATCCATGAAAGCTCTCTTCCTTGATGAGATCTATGAAAATCAATGAGTGAATATACACTGGTTTGCCTCCAGTTCAAATGCACTACGTGTGTGTTATATTTTCACCATAGTACGCGTCCAGGTGGTTGTTCCGTTTTCAGCAAACTCTATCAAGCAAGGCTAGCTTGTGTGATTTTCTTATTGGCTGTGCTAATGAGCTTTCTCAATTCCAGCAGCACTGCTAGATGTGTACAAATGTAAACTTTTTCCTCGACAAAAAAATCAGTAGGAAATACTCATACACTGAGACAGCTGGTAAGTGCAGTGGCCTTCTGCAAAAATTATGTTCTGTGGCTATTTTTGGAGAGTAATGTGTCAGCCTGGCTTGTATAAAAACAGGTATTCCAGAGGTACATGGACTAATGTTGTTTTATTAAAAACATTGTCTAACAAGTAGAGAATATTGCAGATATGGCACAGGTACTTAGTTACTTATACCATAGATCATATTCAGTGTTATGACATGGAACATGTCATCAGGAAACACACACACACACACACACACACACACACACAGAGTCTTTGCATCAGATGCCTGTGGTTTGTAGATCATATCTTGGTGAACAACTTTTGTTAGAGATGTTATATATTGTACAGTCATCTGCCCCATGAAATGGGGTAGGCTGAACAAAATTAACATTTCTGATTCACTTCTGAAATATGTTTCTCCACTTAGTCATTCATTCGGTTTCTTGTCGAAAACCATTCTGTCAATTTGTTAGGGTCAGCACTATGCGTATGCAGCACACCTGGTTAGAAGACCCTTCTGGTTCTGTGAAGTCTTGTTGTCCAAGGGCCGGCAAATCAAATAAAAGGATGCGTAGCATCTCCAAGAAGTGTTAGCAAACATTATGTCTGTAACAAAAGCTTTTCCCCATAATGTGATCTATCTCCCCTGGACATTTGATGCAAAGACTTTGAAACACCCTGTTTATATACAGGCTGTCCATAATTAAAATTTCAGTTTCAAAACACTATAGAAAGAGAAGAGCATGTTATTGACACAAGAGGAAACATCATAGGGAAAAAATTAATGATAATTTTACCAATAGATGATGCTGTAAGCATTTTAACGTAAATTGGGTCAGCTCCGAATGAATTGCAGATGAATTGCAATACAATGGGTATGGTCTGAGTTGCACATTACACCATTCCTACAGTTCAATGTGCATGACTGCACACTTTTAGCAGTCAGCACTGTTAGTTAGGTAAGCCCATATACCACGGCAAAGTAATACTATATTGGATGGGAAAAATCAATTTTTAATTGTACTGAGGCCAAAAACCACATTAAAAGCAAAATGATATAGGATTTTAATTTTGTAAACTGGTACAAGACATGTTCAGTATGCTGTCCATCATTTACTGCCACAAGTTGAAATTGAGAAATAGCATGTTGTACCACAGACTGGAGTGTCTTGGGGGGTCATGTTTAGTATGTGTTACACAATGCATGTCTTCAGTTCAGCTGTGTTCATAATTGGAACACTGAACACAGCATCTTTCAGATAACCCCTCTGCCACAAGGCACATAGATTCGGACCAGGTGATCTAGACGGCCAAACTGTAAATAAATGATGGTTAATAATTCTAGCATTTCCGAAACACCTCTGCAGCAGCCACTTCACCAGCTGTGCATTGCGTGGAGGAGCACCATCTTATGTAAAATGATCCCACACATCCATGCCAGCAAAAGTTTGGGGCATGTTGGTATGCAAAAGTCTCTCGAAACATTTATCAGTGATGATACAGGTAACAGATTCCACAGGACTCATCTCCTCCAAAAAATATGGCCCTGTGATAAACATGCCATCAACCTGCACCATACAGTCAACTTTGCAAAATGAAGTCGTACCTGTTGATATGCAAGCAGATTTTCTGTTGCTCATATTCTGCAGTTCTGCATATTGAAATGTCCTTGCAGACAGAAGTAGACTTTCTCTGTCTATACAATGTTCCATGGCCATTCATTGTTCACTTCCATGTGAAAAAGAAATTCCAGAGTGAATGTTTGTGTTGCTGGTAAGTCAGCAGGAAGTGACTTCTGAAAATGGGTGATACTGTATGGGTAGCAATGCAGGATGTTTCATAGGATTTTATGTACTTTGCTCGCAGACATATCTAACTTTTGTGCAGTTCTTCGTGCACTGCATGTTTGCGTGTCACCACTAAACCCCTCCTGAGTGCTGTGGCCACATCTTCAATAGATGTCAGATCAACTGCTTTCCTCCACTGTGTTTTCGAGTTTTGTAATCATTTTCTCCAGATCTTCAGCAGACATTGGGCCAGTGCCTCTTTTCACACCCTTGAGTGTCCAGAACTTCTGCAGGGCTAGTGGCAAACAGTCACCGTTCTTATGAGAGAGACCTGCCAGCTGCATGCGATCCTTTATAGAGACAATCATGTTGGGCACCTCGGGTGCAAACTGAGGAACAGCCATGTGCTGTGCATCTGTTGGTGTGCATATTCTGATGCTTACTGCACCATCTATTGATCAAATTTTTATAAAAATTTTTTGTTCCATAATGTTTCCCCCTGTGTCAATAAGACACTGTTCAATTCTGATGTCATTCTGAGCAGTGTTTTAAAACTGTAGCTTAAATTATGGACACCCTGTATATAGCTGAAAATACAAAACTTTTTATATGGCTACATGTTGCTTATTTACAAATTTAGCTTTTGTAAAAATGACTAATTATTTCTTGTCCAGAATTCCTGTATGGTATGCAAGGAATTGTTAAGGAGAAACATCTTTTATCTACTTTTGAAAAAACTTCTGCTATCTGTCAGAATTTTATATCCATGGGCAAATTTCAGCCCTTTCTGTGCCAAAGTTAGATTTATTAAAGGTTAATGTAGATAATGTTTCCTTCTATTGTTGTACTTGTCAATTTTTCTGTTACTCTCTAACTCAGATGGATTGTTATTAGGAAGTTTTGTAAGTGAATAAATGTACTGCTAGGCTGTGGTTATTATTGCCAACTGCTTCAAGAGATGCCTGCAAGATGTGTGTGTGTGTGTGTGTGTGAGAGAGAGAGAGAGAGAGAAAGAGAGAGAGAGAGAGAGAGAGAGAGAGAGAGAGAGAACCCCACACGTTGTTAAGATTTTCTTGTTGCGATGAATACTTTTTGCCAAAGTGAGGGGTTAACCCAGGATATTCTCCCAAAAGACGTCAGTGAATGATAATATGCAAAGGTCCCAATTGGTGATATTTTATCATTTAAAAATTGTGTAAATAGCTTTCTCAGTAGACTAGCCCTTTATAAATCCAAACTGCATTTGGCTAAGCATCCCATTGCTACTAGCCCTTTATAAATCCAAACTGTATTTGGCTAAGCATCCCATTGCTACACAATTGGGTGACAACCATCGAGCTCGTTACCTTCTCAATGTATTTGGAAAATGATGTAAGGAGCAACCATGTGCAGTAGTTATTGACATCTGTGGAGTCACTATTCTTTTAGAGAGGCCTAATAATAGGATATTTTAATCTTTCTGGGAAAACATCTGAATTAATCATGCATTGCAGAAGTGACTGTGAACATTGCCTTTTATAGGGCCACAACATGTTAATGTCATGTTGGAGATATTATGCACCCTACATGAACTTTTAATTTTTAGATGGGGATGTGAGATTAATTTTTATTTCACTAATTGTCCTGTGTATTTCTTCTTCAGTGTGCTATTGGCTCTCTCTTCTAAACTATTTGCAACAATTTTCTCACCTGTTTTAAAAAACTAATAATTAAACAAATCTGCTACACGTAAAATGTCTTATACAATGCTCCCATTTTCTTTAACAGAAAAATAACTTTTGGTTCTTCTATCACCATTTTTCTCTGTATCTCTTTCAACAGTACCATATTGATTTGATGTTTAATCTGTCAATTTCAGACAGGATGTGCATACACCAGGATATTTTTGTTCTTTATGTGTTACAGTACTGTTTATAATTAAAAGAATTTGGTTAAAACGATATCGACAACTGATCTTCATGGTAGAAATAAATAATTAATCACTACAGTTTTAAATAGTTTATTGGTTCAAAATCAAAATTTTATGTTCTTCTATCACCTTTTTTCCCTGTATCTCTTTCAACAGTACCGTATTGATTTGATGTTGTCCAATCTGTCAATTTCAAACAGGATGTGCATACACCAGGATGTTTTTGTTCTTTATATGTTAAAGTACTGTTTATAATTAAAAGAATTTGGTTTAAAGGACATCCACAACTGATCTTCATGGTAGAAACAAATAATTAATCACTACAGTTGTAAATAGTTTATTGGTTCAAAATCATGATAGGTTTCATACGAATATAAGCGCATCTTCAGGTCTACAAGAACCGAATCTGTCAGTCTGTTTACCACAAGATAGGCATGTATTTCTTTAAAATCTTCTTGTACAAATTTATTATCTGTAATGGTACTACTATGTTGAGTAACTCGGGTTGTAGGGTAAGGAAATTTATGACTGGAAATAAATTATAAATGGCCAACAGCAGCTCTAGATCACTTTTCCTGTCAAATTCCTCCAGTAAAATTATGGCACAATCACCACGTATTAGTAAGTCCTTCTTTCTGTATGACAGGCAGCGCAATAAAGCATCAACTTTTTTCATGAAAATTTCCCATTTCCCAGTGGATAATCTATACAAAATTCACCTATTTCCGCATTTTTGTATTATATTCTTAACTGTTAACATTAATTTAAACAATTGATGGTATAAGGCAGTTGTAATTGAAGTAATACTTGTAGATCCCAGTAACTTAAATGAAATTACTATTTTTGCAGTAATTTAATTGTTTTTCCATTTACAGACGTAGTGAATAGCATGAATTATTTGAACAAATAGAAAAAATAATGTTTTAAGTGGTACGTTTTGGATTCTCACTGACAACAGTTTTTGCAATTTTTCTGCAGGTACACAGGGGGGGAGGGGGGGGGGGGGAAAGAAACTGGAAGAGAATAGTCGTTACAGGTAATATTAATTGATCTTCATGTGCCAATTATGGGCTACATTTAAATTACAAAGGGACATTTTTATGAGCGAACAGTTTAACAAAATAATTGAGAAAAGGCTTGAAACAAATAGAAGAATGTGTTTAACAAATTGTAGGAGAATCCAGTCTCTTTATTAGAGAAAATTTGAAAGTTTAGCCCCAGAGTCATCACAGAGTACAAATACATCATGTAAAAACAGATCCCCAATTGTTTACATATATAGAGAGAGATGTGATGTATTTTGTGTCTCAGAACACTGGCGCTTACAGAAAACCAAGTACATTTTTTCATACCCAATGAGTAGGTACATTCAGGCAGCTATAACGTGTAGTAGTGGGACAAAAAATAGTTGGGTGCAATATTTTATCAGACAATATATAAAATTTTCTAAAATAGATGTAAGCTTATACGTCTCTGAATTAAATAAAGGACTTAGTTGCATAAGACTGATCGAGCAGAAAATCATAATTGTCAGTTTGTGAGATCTCCAAATGGTGACGTTAATCTATTTTTTCAGAAATCTGAATGATGAAAAAAATTTAAAACTCAAAAGAAATGTTGCATTATGTGATGATTTCAACATAGAGTGGTCCGACTCAGATGTGCCTGACTCAGAAACATTTTTAAACCTACTCAGATCATTAAATTTATGTTGTACTAACAATAGCTCAACACATGGGAATGTGTGTTTGGACAATATTATAGCTAATTTCTCAAGAGACCTGTGATCCACTATTACTCACATACTATTATGCACAGTCAGATAATGACTGACTGCAAATAAGAAGCCAAGAATTCCATGGGTCAGAGGTCAGAAAGAGGATTGTATTAAGTTATTCACAGTCTTCCTTAGAAATACAAACTGAGACTTTATGTATGAATATGATAGAGATAAATCAACTCTTGAAAATCTCTTTAATAATTTCTTTAAAACAGACATAGATTTATGGTGCTCTTGCTCACTACTGAAAAGAATAAGTTCTAAACCAAACAAAAAAAAGTAAAAAGCTTAAATTGTACACTGGTTACCTACTGGTGTCAGGGAAGAGATGCTTTCATTGTACAGGATGTATAAAAATAATTGCAAATATGACATAGAGCAATATAACATTTTTTATAAAGCTTATCTGGAAAAAAATTATAAAGCCAAATTTAAAATTGTGAAACAAGTTGCCTGTAAAAATTACATAGAAGGAGCTCCGAACAAATTTAAGGCTGCCTGGGATATTATAACACAAGACTCCACCTCTACACATACTAAAGACATTCTGCTTGAGCCAGAAGAGCTCACTAAATACTTTATTGCTATAATAAATGAATGGAAGATTTTAAATTCCTAGAGGACATGAATTTTGTTGGGATTTTGTCACACACATAAAAATAGTGATTTGTGTTTAAAAATTTTCTAACTCTAAAAGCATGGACTATTTAACTATGCAATAACAACAATGTAGGAAAAGATGATTGCTACTTACTGTAAGGAAGATATGTTAAGTTGCAGACAGGCACAGTTAAAAGGCACTTACTTAAAGCTTTCAGCCATAACCTTCATCAGTAAAGGAGAGACACACACAAGCAAGCGCACCTCATGCACACATGGGCACCAACTCCAGCATCTCGAGCCAGAATGCAATTATAATGTGGTATGCAAGCAGCAATCTGGACGGGGCACGGAAGGGGAAGGGATAGTGTATGGGTGGGGAGAGAGAAATGAACGTTTTCTGGTGGAGTGTGCAGGGATTAGACTGTAAGCAGGCACAGTGTCAGGAGGTTGTGGGGCAGGGAGGTGGGGAAAAAAGGAGCGAAAATGGAGAGGAACAGGGAAAGAGGGCGGGTGTGTTGGC
Source organism: Schistocerca nitens (assembly GCF_023898315.1). Lineage (NCBI taxonomy): Eukaryota > Metazoa > Arthropoda > Insecta > Orthoptera > Acrididae > Schistocerca > Schistocerca nitens. The sequence goes on from NC_064617.1 coordinate 694,017,320, forward strand.
AGAGAGTGGCAAACAAAAAGGTGGGAAATGAGAATGGGGAGGAGATGGAAACTGTTGGGCGATGGGTGTGGGTACAGTATGTTACCGTAGGTTGAGGCCAGGATAATTATAGGATCAGAGAATGTGTTGTAAGGATAATTCCCATCTGCACAGTTCAAAAAAGGTGGTGGTGGAGGTGAGGATCCAGATGGCTCAGGTAGTGAAGCAGGTATTGAAACCAACCATGTTATGTGCCAATGCATGTTGTTCTACTTTGCTCTTGACAACAGTGTGGCTGTTCGGCCTGGTGGACAGCTGGGTGGTAGTCATACCAATATAAAAAGCTATGCAATGATTGCAGCAGAGCTTGTAAATGACATTGAGCAATGGAACTCCATTTTAGGAGGAATGGATAGTACCTCAGGTAAGATGTCACTCATTTCAGAACATGATGGTAGGCAATGAAATCCTTGCTGAAGGATGTGGTTCAGTTGTTCCATTCTGGGGTAGTACTGGGTGATGAAGAGGACACTGCTTTGTGGCTGTTTCTTGGGGGCATTGAGAGGATTGGGGTGTTAGAGGAAATGGCACCATAGATCTGTTTGCGGACTATGTCTGGGGGGGGGGGGGGGGGGGGGTAGTGCCTGTCGGTGAAGGCCTTGGTGAGACCCTCGGCATACTGAGTAAGGGAATTCTTGTCACTGCAGATATGCCATCCCTGGGTGGCCAGGTTGTGTGGTATGAATGTTTTGGTGGGAAAGGGATGAAAACTGTTGAAATGCAGGCACTGTTGGTGGTTGGTGGGTTTAATGTGGACAGAGGTGTGGATGGAGACATCAGAGAGGAGGAGGTCAACATTTAGGAAGGTGGCAAGCTGGTGTGAGGAGGACCATGTGAAACGTATGGGAAAAATGGTGTTGAGGATGTGAAGGAATGAAGATAGGGTGTCTTGGGCTGCATTCTAGTCCCTGAGAGAATGTGTTGAGGTTGTGGAGGAGAAGATGGGGTTTCTTGGGGGGCATTTTAGTTCCTGCACATTCTGCCAGACAGCAAAAAACTGCAAACCATTTACATTTATTATGAACAAATGACTAGAATTTGGAGTTTTCCTGACCAGCTTGGAATGTCAAAAGTTACACCTATGTACAAAAAGGGGGCAAAATCATCTCCCTGAGAACTAAAGGCCAGTGTCTATTGTCACAATCTTTAAAAATACGTATAGTTTAGTAACTTCTTTGAAACACATAACCATCTTTGTAGTAGATAGCATGGTTTTACCACTTCTGCAGCCCTTGAAATTGTTAATCAGAATTTAACTGCATTTGAAAATAAGAATACAGTCTCTCCTGAGATATGCAATTTGTGTAAGACTTTTGACTGTAATCCCTATGACATCTTGCTAGCCAAACTACAGTATTATGGAATAAATAACACAGCATTAGAAATAATTAATTCTTATCTAAATAACAGGAGGCTATTTGTGTCAATTCAAAATAGGCTTTCTTCCCTGAAGAAAGTCACATCTGGCACCTCAGGGCTCTATCCTTGGACCGTTCTTCTTCATTGTTGCAATTAACGATTTGCCACATTATGGTGTGCTTCAGTCAGTTACATGCTATGTGGACGACACAAATTTAATCACCACAGATCAAGATATGTCAAGGTTATGCCAGAAATCACAGGGCACTCTCACCTTGACAATAAACTTGTTCTCATCTAATAAACTACTACGCAGACCAGAGAAAACACTTGCTACTGGTGCTAGCTAAAGACATAGAAGTAAAATCTGTAAATCTGCTTGGAATACATACTGATTCCAAACTAAACTGGCAGGCCCGTATTAATCATATTTGCTGAAAGATATTAATCTCATACGGAAATTATCTGAGCTAGTGAGAAATGAATATCTTAGGATAGCTTACTTTATTCTGTATCAGTCCCACATATCTTGTGGGCTGCTGTAATGGGGTCACTCATGTCATGTCAGTGATGTATTACTGATTCAGAAAAAGGTGCTACAGGTATGTGTAAGATATGTCCAAGGAAACGCTGCTGCCCTTATTTCACTAATACCAAAATAATTGTAGTCTCCATATTTATATCTATGCATTGTTGATATATGTGAAAAACAACATTGCAGAATTTGACACAAGAGAGAACATACACTGTCACCAGAAAAAAGAAGAGCATTGATGTTCCTGGGCATAGGGTGACAAAAACAGAAACTTCTCACAAAGTGAACTGTTTGAAAGTTTTTGATAAATTGCCACATTCTACAAGCAGTACACCCTTCAATAATTTTAAAAGTAAGTTGTAAAAATTTTTAATAAACAATCCATTCTACAGTTGAAGAGAATTCTTGGATACTAGTAGTGTAGAAAATGAGTTTTAGGATTATTATTACATTTCTGTACAACAGGTTTATATAGGATCAACTATTTGTACATTAAATGTGAACAGTAACAAATATAGTGATTGCTACTGTACATCAATGTAAAGCCCATCCACAGCATGTCGTCAATGGCTAATAAAGAATCTGAATCTGAATCGCTCCTCAAATATTGCTCCATTTCTGACACGCAAGCGCATACGTGATGCTGATACTACATTCACACATTCTGTTGGAATGTGGGCTATGGAACAAAATGCAGATGTCAAATTAATAAAATTAATTGTAAGTAGACATGCCTCTATTCAAAAATGTTTCTTTCTATAGATATTAAAGAAATCAATTGGTCCCATTCCTTATCCAGTTGAAATCTGTCATCAATACTAATAATATCTTCCACAAAATGTATTTCCACTGGTTCCTTAACAAATGAATTCCAGAAAGATATCATCATGTTAAAGATGACTGTGGCAGATTATCCATTGAATGTCCTGAAATACAGTGCTAGGCTATGGCCTAGGTGAGTGTGGCTGTCACGTTTAATGCACCTTTCACTTACTGTGTATGCTGTCTGACCAATGTAGGCTTTGCCACACTGGCAAGGTAAGTTTTCTTAAGATTCTGGCTAATTCTGATGAAATGTTGCCAACATTGTGAGGAACACACTGGACTTGAACTGCTCCTTCTCCTACGCCACTTGGGTGTGGTCACATTTTTTTCTCCTTAATGCAGTGCTTATGTGATGCTGAGAATATTTACAAAGATATTCCACTACAGCCTATTGCGGGCAATATCTGTACTGCGACATATGACTTAGCTAAATATTTTGCTTCTTTACTGAGACCTTTTATGGGGAAGTGCTCACAGCATATTCACAACTCTGGTGATTCGTAATAGACTGAAGTCACTTCGACTCAATGAATCAGACTTATTTGTAAGCTTTGAAGCCATCTCACTCTTCACAAGGGTTCCTCTCACGGATTCATTGTCACTCATCAGTAATGAGTTAAAAGCCGATATAACAGTGCTGTTTCATCATGCCCTTTCCTCAGCCTACTTCTTATTCAATGGTGAATATTTTGAGCAAATTGATAGTGTTGCCATGGGTAGTCCTCTCTCCCCTCTGGTAGCAAACTTTTTTATGGAAAACTTTGAGGAGAGGGCACTTGATTCGACAGAACTTAAATCGAAAGCTTTCTGGCAATATGTTGATGATACTTATGTAGTGTGGTCCTACAGTGAACAAGAATTGTCACACTTTTTGTAGCATCTGAATTCAATCCATGAAAACATCCAATTTATGATGGAAGCAGAGAAAGGTGGCTGTGTTTTCTTTTTTGCATGTCTTGGCAATCTGAAAGTGGTTAGAACATTGGGGTATTCTGTCTACCACAAACCTACATACCTGTATTTGTGGGCATCTAGCTGCCACCACCTATCACAAACTATGGTTGTCCTTCAAATGTTGATGCATTGAGCACATGTTGTGTCTGATAGAGACAGTCTTCCAAAGAAGCTGGAACACCTACAATCTGTGTTCAGAGATAATGGATATTGTAATCTTTCAGCCACCTGCAAAGACTTGTGTTCTTCTCAATGCAGTAGTGTACAATTTGGGATTCGGGAGGGCTGGAATCTACAGACTACTTAGCCATTGTGGCAAAGCCTACATGGTCAGACAACACACACAGTACATAAAGGGCATATTGAACATGTTCACCATGCTCACCTTTCACAGCCCGGTAAGTCAGCCATAGCCAGTCAGTGTCTCTCCACAGAACATTCTATGGATTATTCTGCCACAGAAATCTTGACCTCGATGAGATCTTTCTGGAATTCAGTTATTAAGGAACTGATGGAATTACATTTGCAGGAAGACCTTATTAATCGTGAAGCAGCTTTCAACTGTATAAGGTATGGGATCCAGTGAGTTCTTTAATATTTACTAAAAGAAAACAGTTTGTGAGTAGTGACATGTCTAGTGACTATTAATTTTATTAATTTGATATCTGAATTTTAATTCCGTAGCTCCCATTCCAACAGAGAGTATGCATATATTATCAGCATTACGCGATGTGCCTGCGCACTATAGGTGGAGCAGTATTCAGAGAGAGTGCTAAACTCGACAGAGGTTGCTCGTGTTAGTGGCTGCCTTTGTGCATGCATCTCCATGCCAATTTTCGTTATAAAGCTAGTGAACTACAATTTCCAGTGCAAAACACACACCTAAAGATTGCTGAATCCATTGCGAAACACTCACTATAAGATGGCTGAATCCAGTGCAAAACACTCTCCAGAAGATGGCTGAATCCAGTGCAAAACACTCACATGAAGGTCAGCTAAAATATCATGGCAATAAGTTGATATCATCCAGATACAATCCCGAAATTTCATGGACTCATGAGAAAATTTCAAGAATCAGTCTCAGTTTTATTGAAAAGTCCACAATCTATCACTGGACAAGGATGACCACCTATATTTTTCTAAGGTTAATGGAAAGTACAAGTTGTCAAGAGAGAACTGCAGTTTTGTTTTAACCAATAAATTTATTGTAAATATCATTACAAACATTTAATATTCTTCAAATCAGTTTTCTTGGGCATCTACACACATTTTCTAGTAGCTCTGCAATGCATGGTACACATCCTGAAGGCATGAACAGAGACCTCTGGAAGGGCCCTCGCCATGGTGCCTTACATGGCTTCAGTCAACCCAAGGGTGCCTTAATCCTCAGGAAGAGAAAGAAGTCGGCCAGAGCCATGTCCAGATGGTGGGGAGGTTGCGGTACCCATTTCAAGTTGTGTTTCACCAGATACTCAAGGATATGCAAAGCAGTGTGGCTTGTAGAGTTCTCGTGGTTGAACTCCCACATTGTGGTAATCTTCTTTCTCACTCTGATGACTTTTTCTCACAATTTTTCCATAAGCGTAATTCACAGTTTGGCTGCAAGGTATGAACTCAGTGGACCACTCCTATGGCATTGAAAAAGGCAATCAACATCAAAACATCGTTTTCACTTTGATCTTGCTCATGCTTGCTTCTTTCAGTTTTGTGGATTCTGAGTTGTGCCACTCGCAACTTTGATGTTTTCTTTCTGGGTCATACTCGAAACAACATGTTTCATCCCTGGTAATGATACAGCCTAAAAAAGGATGTTCAATTTCCACATATTTGAGAAGTTCAGTCATGACAGTCACCTGGTGATTCTTCTGGTCATCTGTCAAAATCTTGAGAACCAACTTGGCACACACCTTCCTTATGTGCAATTTATCAGTCACCAGTTGGTGTACAATTGTTTTGGGAAGGCTGAGAGTTTGTGTGACACTCAACTGATGGTCAAAATTTAACAGATTGTGCACACGAAGCAAGTTGACATTAGTTGTGATGTAAATGCTTTCTCTTGCACCCATCAGTTGTAGTTATCATACGCGTATATCACCAACTATAACAAACCATATTGTGCCAGTTTACCTTTCAGATCAAACTGAGGTGCATATAGTTGCTTCATGCTCCTTCTGTCTCCCTCACTCTAAGACTTAACCTGTATCTATGTTTACAAGAGCCAACACAGTATATTGTCTTATAGACTCTCCAGGTTGTCTGACTGAATGAATCAATGGATAGTATTGAGTGAGTTTGAACAGGGCAAGACAGTAGAGGCGCACAATATTGGGTATTGCATCACAAAGGTTTTAAGTGAGTTGCTTATGGTAATAGTGATGCTGTTGGTAGTAAGCATCAGGAAAGCACTAAATCCAACCTTGGCTGTGTTAGGCATAAGAAATTAACTGATAAGTGAAGGTCTGTGTGTACACTGATACATTCGAGCATATGTGCAGTAATAGCTACTTTACAGATAAAAATCTACATCAGTGCAGATATCTGTGTGCATCTGTGCAGATATTGACAATAGTAACTAGTATGTCATTAAAAGTTAAAGGACAGTGGGGGCATAACAATTTTTGTATATTTGCATGAAATAGGATCAATAATAATGATTATTACTCTTGTAGGTCAGTATTATTTACCATCTGTAATGGAGTGCCACTATATTGGCTTCAATGTGCAGTGTCATAGAGTAGACCTACATCTACATACTGAAGTGGTATGGGGTAATGAGAGTCCAGAGGGCACTGTGGGGCACCAGACAAACAGCCAGACATTGCCCAAATATCTTTACTACAAGTCGCTGCTGTGGTTCTTTACAGGAAGCAGTGGCATTAGCTCAGGCATCCAGTGACCTTTGTGTGTTCTCATACAGTAAAGCTGACAGAGTGCAGTGCGGGCCAAGCGATTGCACATTGCGCAACTGCCTCTGTCAGTGATGAGTCTGTCGTGATGGCCTCCCAGCTACACTTGCAATTGCTGTGGCACAGCTCGCACCCCCAGTGCTATCCAGCAGGTGGCTGCAGGTGATGTTTCGACTGTGACCACTGCCCTGCACTGATAGCCGGCAAACTGCTTCCCGGGGTCGGTGCTGGTCCGATGTGGCTGCGGCTCCAGCTCCTCTGGATTCGGGGCAGACTTCTCTGTCACATAGTCGAACTGCAGTTTCAAATGGCACTCCAGATGGTGCCCTGAGTGTCACAGTTCCATGGCATTATCGCTACAATACTAACACACGTAACTTTAGTACGAAATGTCTAGGTATTTATACACTTTCAGGCTATGCTTTCTTGGACTTTTCTGTGCCTTGTAGCACACACATTAAACAGTTGCCCAGCTGCTGGTGTGGAAAGGCTTCCACCTTTTTCCACTTTTATGCTGCTGTGTCAACTGTTTCCGCACCTTGCTAGGCAGGCTTGCCTCGCAATAACATTCGTCCTTGCCTGTGGCTGCCACTGCTGCAATCTACTCCCTACTCTGTGCATTTCTGACCAAATATGATCAGTGTGCTACAATATATCTATATACATATTCTGCAAAACACTGCAAAGCCCGTGGCAGAGGGTACTTAGCACTGTACTGTTGCAATCTGCAAGGCTCTTCTTCCTGTTTCCATACAATTACACAAACATCCTATTTCCGTCATATCAACCGCTGTCTCATGTGACTCATTCATGTCCTGTTTACAGTAATAAAGCTACCTGAGAAGTCTTGTAGAATACTCCATCCACTGGACTCTTCACTTCTTGGTCTGACTCATGTTTGTGTATCAAGTAATGTTTGGAATAAAATCAGTATCTTTCAACATTCCTCTTAAATATATTTACAAGTGCACATTGCAGTGCTCATTATATGGAGAAGTGTAGCAGTTAATCTAATTTAACATTATGCTGAAGTAATGGAGTATATGACTTATTTTAAACAGTGCCAGTATGCAATACGTGGTGTCAGCTTGTAGCGTGAAACTATACTATCTGATCAAAAGCATCTGGGCACACCTTTGTTATGCAGAACTGAGCACTAGATGTCATGAAAGGTGGACCTGCCCATATAAAAGAAAGTGGGGACTATTGTGTTATCTGCAGAGAAGCAATAACAGCAGAGTGGGTCATTCAGGAGAGATCAGTGACTTTGAACTAGGGCTAGTCATTGCATGTCACCTGAGGAATATTTCAACTCTTTTAGAAAAGCTGCTCAAGTCACCCATACTGTTGGTGATGTGATTTTGAAGTGGAAACACAGAGAAACAACCACAGCTAAAGAAAAACCAGGTGGATCACATGTACTGCCAGACGGGACGTTCGAGCATTGCTGGGGGGGACTGAAAAAATCACATGAAATCAGCAGAAGGAATCACTTGTTCAGTACTAGAGATGGGCAAAATCGTTCATCCTTGGGAACTAGTTCACTGATGATCGCTCTTTTTTGAGAACCGTTCTTATATACTTGTTCACCGTTCATTTGTGCTTGGTATATGGTTCTTATGAAAAATTGAAAATTAGTAGCATAGGTGACTGAAGATGGAAGGCGTCAAGAGAGGGGGCACTTGCCTCCGCCCTGGAGTTTTTATTCATAACAGAATTCTCACAAAGTTGTAATTTTCGTGGTACTGCAAAACCTTTCGTTTAGCCAACTGTAGCGTTATGTGGCTGATCGCAGTGAAGTAATATAAGGTGGCGCACGAAAAACCGGCCCCGGGTACAGACAGCTCGCCAATTACACAGGATTTCTTGACCGCTCCGAGCAGAATAGATAAACATGTAATAATTAGGCAGTGAAGAAATAACAAATAAGCTAATACAAACAACAACTTCTAAACAATAGATGACGACTGGTAGGCGACAATGAGCAGTCTAGTACTCGGGGCCGATTTTTCGTGCGCCACCCTGTAGCACTGAAATAATATTGTAGAAGCTACCATATTCTCTTTACAAAATGTGACACCAGGCACTCGATTATGGAGCGCAGACTTAAGTTGTAAGTCGGTCTGCCTTCCATAACAATGAATGTGCTCTTTTACCTCGGATCAAAAAAGACGGAAAATGGCCTCTCGTGTGTGCCGTGCCAACTTCCTTTGCATGTGTAATCACAAAAAAAATCTTGCCTTTTTACAAATATTTTTTCTGCTGTTTATCGAAATAGTGGAGTAAGCTGATATGCCGTTTTGACACCTGAAAAGTTGTATGTATTACATACCACGTAATTTTAAGTGATTTACGTAATTATAAAATACATTTTAATTACCGGTCGTGGACGCTGAATAGAATACCACGAAAAGAACCAGGAGTCCAGAGTTCAAAAAAGGTTTGAAACAGATCTAGAATGGGCGTGCGCAGCGAACGAAACGAACAACTCGGTACTGAACTATGAGCAGTCGGCAGTGGAACTGCGACGAGCGGCCACGTGAAGGATGAGTCCGGCCGAGCGACACCGAGACCGAGACCGACACGGGACCGGGATCGAGGCTGGAACGAGACCGGCCGACGTGCCGTTGCGGGAACGAGACCGACTGTTTCCCGTTCCCGGGGATTGTAGGTAGAACGCCGCTACCGAGACCGAGGGTAACGGGACCAAGGCTGGAACGAGACCGGCCGACGTGCCGTTGCGGGAACGAGACCGACCGTCTCCCGTTCCGGGAAATAGAAGTAGAAAGCCGCGGCCGAAGTGAACTATGAAAGAGCGTTCCTTAGAATTCGTTCCTCGATCGTTCCGTTCATCTTGATGAACCGTTCGTCTGGACCCGTTAGTTCGCGAGCGTCACATCTCTATTAAGTACCAGAGGCAAACGAGGAGTTCAGCTAGCACATATACTGGTTAGGGAGTTAAAAAGAATGGGTTACAGTGGTTAAGCATCTCCACATAAATCACACATTTCTGTAGTCAGTATTAAATGACACTTGATGTCCTGTAAAGAGCCTAACAACTGGAGAGTGGATGATTGAAATCGACCGATTTGGAGTGATGAATCATTCTGTATCCTGTATCAGTCCAGTGGAAGGGTTTGCCTAGAAAACATTACCTGCCATCATGTGTAGTGTAACAGTGAAGTATGGAAAGGTGCAATTACGGTGTGAAAGTGTTTTTGGCGGTTAGGTTGTGTGCCCCTGTGTCCGCTTAAGAAAACGTTAGATACAAGAGGATGTTAACATATTTTATGTCATTGCTTACTGTGTACAGGAGATGAACATTTCGAAGACGACGACTGTTTCTCTCAGCATTGCAGTGCACCTTCTCATAAAGCAGCATATGTGAGGCAATGGTTTGTGGACAGTAACATTCCCGAAGTGAAATCGTCTCCCAAGGGTCCCGACCTGAACCCAATGGACCACTGTAAGTATGAGTTAAAACACTGAATTGCTCCAGGCCCCAGTGTCCAACATCACTACCTTTTCTGGTTTCGAATCTTGAGGAAGAATTGTCTGCCATTCCTCCACAAACATTCCATTATAAGTGTCCCCAGCAGAATACAAGCCATCATACAGGTGAAGGTTGGACACAAACCGTATTAATATCCACTAATAGATGACTGCATATTTTTGATCAGATAGTGTAGTTGACTTCCGTATATTGCAGAAGTGTTCTGCAGGAAATTTCACAAACTGTGTCATTAATTACGGCAGAAAGTTGTGACTTGCAGAACATGTCAAGAATGTGAAAAGCTGCTGTGTTAAAGTATTGTCATCGCGAATGAGCTAGTGAACACTGTAAATATCGCACTAAAATTACGCCTTTTCTAGTCGAATACAAACCGGAAATCGTACTAAAATTAGGTCGTTTCTCTTCGAATGCGAGCAGGGAATCTCAGAAAAATTACTCCATTTCTCTTCGAACGCTCGCTGGTATGCAAATAAAATGGACGAAAACATGTTTCGTAGTCCACTCTCTGCGATTACTAGAAACGAGAGTCGATTGCTGAAATGCTGGTCAGCTGCGCTATGATCAGCTAAGGGAGAGGACACAGCTGTCTCTTTTCTACTGCACATGGTCTGATGTGCTGTCAGTGCTGGCACTGAGTGTCCTATGTTGCTCACAACATCAGGTCAGTATTTTTATTTGAAAATGTGTGTCAAGCATTGTCAATTAACATGGTGAATTCTGTAGATTATCGGATAAAGAGGCCCTTTTCTCGTAGATCTTTGAAGGAGAAAGTGAGAGTTTCATGTTTTTAGACTAATTTCACCTGAGTGGGCTGTAGGAAAAGATAAATGCCGTCTAAAGATAAGACTTTTTTAGTAAACTGTTAATTACAAAATTGGAATAAATTTAAACAGTCCAATTTATATGCATAAAATAAATATATTCAACTTGTGGTAGGTACGATTACTACCCTTTTGAGTCAAATGATCATATGTGATGTAAAACAGACAAAAAAGGCGAGTATTCGAAGAAATTTAGTATGAAAATGTACGAAAAGAGTTGGATCTGCTGATGTGAGGCTCGTAATGCACTTTTTTGCATTTTATGTTTGTTGTTAGAGAACTGTGATGCGAGGGATGCAGGAGGAGTGAAAGACGTAAGAAATATTTATGCATTAATAAAAAAATAGCGAAACTAACAATATACTTGATAATACTGCGTTAGGTAAAGCTAATATCGCAACAATAGTAAGTCGCGCCTGTCATGACGACACAGTGAAATACAACCTATTTACAGGGTGTTTAAAAAATAACCAGTATATTTGAAACGGCAATAAAAACTAAACGAGCAGCGATAGAAATACACCGTTTGTTGCAATATGCTTGGGACAACAGTACATTTTCAGGCAGACAAACTTTCGAAATTACAGTAGTTACAATTTTCAACAACAGATGGCGCTGCGGTCTGGGAAACTCTATAGTACGATATTTTCCACATATCCACCATGCGTAGCAATAATATGGCGTAGTCTCTGAATGAAATTACCCGAAACCTTTGACAACGTGTCTGGCGGAATGGCTTCACATGCAGATGAGATGTACTGCTTCAGCTGTTCAATTGTTTCTGGATTCTGGCGGTACACCTGGTCTTTCAAGTGTCCCCACAGAAAGAAGTCACAGGGGTTCATGTCTGGCGAATAGGGAGGCCAATCCACGCCGCCTCCTGTATGTTTCGGATAGCCCAAAGCAATCACGTGATCATCGAAATATTCATTCAGGAAATTAAAGACGTCGGCCGTGCGATGTGGCTGGGCACCATCTTGCATAAACCAAGAGGTGTTCGCAGTGTCGTCTAAGGCAGTTTGTACCGCCACAAATTCATGAAGAATGTCCAGATAGCGTGATGCAGTAATCGTTTCGGATCTGAAAAATGGGCCAATGATTCCTTTGGAAGAAATGGCGGCCCAGACCAGTACTTTTTGAGGATGCAGGGACGATGGGACTGCAACATGGGGCTTTTCGGTTCCCCATATGCGCCAGTTCTGTTTATTGACGAAGCCGTCCAGGTAAAAATAAGCTTCGTCAGTAAACCAAATGCTGCCCACATGCATATCGCCGTCATCAATCCTGTGCACTATATCGTTAGCGAATGTCTCTCGTGCAGCAATGGTAGCGGCGCTGAGGGGTTGCCGCGTTTGAATTTTGTATGGATAGAGGTATAAACTCTGGTGCATGAGACGATACGTGGACGTTGGCGTCATTTGGACCGCAGCTGCAACACGGCGAACGGAAACCCGAGGCCGCTGTTGGATCACCTGCTGCACTAGCTGCGCGTTGCCCTCTGTGGTTGCCGTACACGGTCGCCCTACCTTTCCAGCACGTTCATCCGTCACGTTCCCAGTCTGTTGAAATTTTTCAAACAGATCCTTTATTGTATCGCTTTTCGGTCCTTTGGTTACATTAAACCTCCGTTGAAAACTTCGTCTTGTTGCAACAACACTGTGTTCTAGGCGGTGGAATTCCAACACCAGAAAAATCCTCTGTTCTAAGGAATAAACCATGTTGTCTACAGCACACTTGCACGTTGTGAACAGCACACGCTTACAGCAGAAAGACGACGTACAGAATGGCGCACCCACAGACTGCGTTGTCTTCTATATCTTTCACATCACTTGCAGCGCCATCTGTTGTTGAAAATTGTAACTACTGTAATTTCGAAAGTTTGTCCGCTTGAAAATGTACTGTTGTCCCAAGCATATTGCAACAAACGGTGTATTTCTATCGCTGGTCGTTTAGTTTTTATTGCCGTTTCAAATATACCGGTCATTTTTGAAACACCCTGTATTTTTATAATGTTGTACCCATCGGCAAAATTTTGCACAAGCCGCCACAGAGTATGATCATGGTCGGCTTCAACAGACAATAATGTTGGCCAGGGGCAATCCCATCGTTTGAGCTCCGGCTTTACCGAATGAATTAACTTCGTTGGCAGAATTTTAATATAACTGATGCGATTTAAAGACTTACGGACGTGAGCGTGGATCTCATTTCTCTTATCCAAGCAGATCTCTGCTTGTAAGAATCTGGACTGTACCGCACATAATAATTGCTAGGTCAGAAATATGTTTCGATAACCGATGACATGGCGCTGTTCGTGATGTCACTCTATGGGATTTAGCACACGTTTTGTGATACTGATGGGTGTTTACGCAGATGAGTATTGCCAATAATGAAATTCAACAGTGGATTGATCTGACACTGTTTTTCCTGGTTGGGCCCGAATTGTTAGTTTTAGACAGTTGCGAAATGAATGCAGGCGTGTGTGTGTGTGTGTGTGTGTGTAAACATCTTTGTTGTCAACACGTTGGAATCATAATTATCTGGTATTAGCATGGTGCGTTAATGAAGGCAAAATTTACACCTGCCTGGGGTGGTCAGCTCAAAACGCCATCTTAAGCTGCATCTGTGGTTAAACGAGAACCATATTCCTAAAATCTCAGCTGCAGCTGTTTACCAAACTGTGGTAGGATTGTAACAAATTCTACCCTCAGTTAACCAGGTTGAATATCTGTGTGTCTTTGACTGAATCATTATTGTGAAACTGAATCAAGGTGTCTTCAGCAAGCGACATGAAATTCGAAATTCGTTAGCTATTACGATTGGAGGAATAAAGAAGACACATGCGGGTTAATATGTTGATTAACGAAAATGCAAGATATTTTGTTGACGACAGCCCTGAAAATACGGAATACCGATATTTAAATAAGTCGAATTTGCATCAGTATATTACCAAGTACCCTAATGTTGATTGTCCACTGTTCTTTGTTGATGATTCAACCCCAGTCTCAGGAAACGGGAAGGCGATTTTGTCATGTAACTAGAGCAGCGTAGGAGTTTGAAGTGTTGTTATAATATCCTTTTGTATTGTTACATTCCTGTTGATAATTGAAATTGTGATCTTAACTCAGTAGTGCTGGCATAGCTGCTGATTGAAGAAACTTTGATAAAAAAAGACAAGTACGCATTAAGAGTTCATTCCACAGTGCCCATATGATACAGATCTGCTCTATATTAGGGCATGTAGATATAAACAAAAGTGTGACAGTAAATATTGTTCATATATTTTATCTGTACTGTACTGAAAGAATAATAGTTGTTGGCTAAGTTAGCTTTAAACTTAATGTTATCGAGTAACAGATATTGCTTATCATCTAGTTACTCAGTTCTGAACAGGATACTGAACATTTTAATGTTAATCTACTAAATCTAAATCGATACAATATAACGGACAGTTTCATGATGGATACCGCTCCATATGTAGGCCTGCTAAGAACATTCATGCGTTAATATAAAAAGGAGATCAAAATTATGGGTATTTTATCTCTCTCCCCCCCCCCCCCCCCCCACTGGCTACAACTTATTCTGCGAATATAACAAGATACAGATAAATTAAGTGCAGTCGTGTATTGTGTTATCTGTAGACGGGCACTGAAGCTATCGGCAACTGTTCGGCATAATTTTTCGTGTTTAAGTAACTTGTTTATTTGTACGGAACTGAAAGATTAATAGTAGCTGAGCGATTTGTTTACGTTACCGGTACGATCGATTTTTTTTTTTTTGCTGTTACCAAGTAATAGCTGTTTCTTATTTAAGTTCCACCGATAGAAATGGAAGACGACTGGAAAATTGACGACTTTTTAACGGTGTACAGACATGACTTCACGCCCAAGACGGGGAAAAGGTGAGTTACAATTTTTCAATTGTAAATGTCGTCTATATGAGTAGCAAATGCCTGGCAAAACAATATGTATGAAGAGTAATGCTGAAAGAGATACAAAAATCAAACTAAGTTATAGGAACACCATACAAATTAAACATACAAATGAACAGCTACACGATGCCAGTGTCTTATGAAATGATCGGCAGATGATGTTTTCGCTGAGAACCGGTAATTTCTATTCACAGTCATTTGCAGACTGGGTTATCAGAACTTTTACCAGGGCTTGTTTAAGACCCAAGCGGCAGAATCCCCACTTGAGAAGCGAAGCTGACTGGGGCGCGCTGAGACGCCACAACTGTACGATTTCTGTACGCGACATATCATAGCCAATAGCATTACCTTAGGGGACAATGCTAAGAGGGGCGTCAAAGTGCAAGACTTGTACACAGTGCGTATTACAATTAACAGCGAAAACTGGAAATATCTTCTCGAAAGGGGCACTGTGTATCATCAGCATATGCGATGAAGGCTCTAAGCTGTAGAGACTGAAGAGAATTATGAACTGAGACCTGGGGTAACGCTCATTTAATCTGTAAGATCTGTTGATATTTTCATTTAGGTGAACTTTAATTAATATGTTGCTTTGCGTGTTGTTAAGCAACGGTTATTTTTCAGAAGTGTTAGGATCATTCATTTCCATCCAAATGATAAGATTCGTATTATTTTCGGCCCCGTTCGTACTAGTAAAATTGCAGTTACGGAGTAGGCGGTTTTTGCGTGGTGTGTAGATGACAGCGCTGTGAGACGGCCAGTCATGAGTCGGAAGCGGATAGTCGGTGAGAATGTCGTTTATCTTTTTTTTTGTTTCTTAAATATATTTAGCTGTTTTTTTTTGTCTGATCGGAATTTAGAATTTGTGTTCTGTACAATTAGCGATGTGGTATTAGGTTTCATACTAGCGATTTTTTTTAGGTGCATACATATTTGTGGTTTAATCTGATGTAATAATCAAAAGGAGGTAATGATAATCGGTTATCGCCTTTTTGCGGAAGATCTTAGTTTATTAAAGTTTTCATTCGAGATGAAAGATTTGAACATTACGTACGCTCATTTGGTTGTTATGGATTTTAAGATTGTTTAGTTATTTACGTATTTGACCATGTATTCTTTATTTGTGGGGATATTTTAGGAATTGTCGTGATTGATGGTACTAATCCATTTAATTTGCCCGCTGAAGTCGTACAGCGGCCTTTTAAGGAGGAACTCTTTCGTTTGCTGTGAGTAGATACTCTACAGATGACATTTTGAGGAAGACATTTCTGTGGATCAGCAAATGTTCAAATACTCTTATCTCATCGGAATTATATTTGGTGAGACACTGCTGTCGACTTGGGGCGCTTCTGAAGAGAAGTTTTTGTTTTGGATTGCGTTCGCAGTTTATATCTTCACGATAGCATATGAAAACTAATACACACAGATGAATCGAAAATCGGGAAGTGATAATTTCATAAGGGCAACGTGCAGACGACAGGTGGGTTTTTGATGGAGTACAAAGAGCTGGTTTATTAAAGTATTACCCAGAAGGGCAATGCGTATCCTTCTGACAGTTCTGAAAAAGTACGTACTTCCAGGAAGTACTGTTATTTCAGACTGCTTCTCTTCGTACGTCTACCTCAACGAAGGTTTTGTTCAGATCCCTGTTACTCGTAGTCAACATTTTAAACACATAGATACAGGTGCCCTTACCAACGGCATTGATGGCACTTGGTCTGCCATAAAACAGTCATTTCGGAGGCCTAATAAATTCAAAGACACTTTCGATTCATACTTGTTTGAATATATGCGGAGAAGTCGGTGGAGTTGCGAGAAATATTTGTTTTTGAGTTTCTTCAAAGAGTCAAAAGGATGTATAAACCACTGTGAATTTATGTGCTTTTTTAATTTTTTTATTTTACATATATTTCACTTAGAAGACAGGCACGTTCTTCAGTTCCTTTCAAAGAGTATTAAAGAATTACCAGTATTAATAAATTTCTGTTCTTTATTCGATTTCCCTTTTCCTAATTTTTTTACTTAATTTAATGAAGTACTATTGTTTTATATTTTGTAGGAGGTTATTAAGCACGAACCTAACAGCACAGCTTTAATTTACACTGTTGCTTGTCAAAAATACTTTGCTGTTTTTTACAAATATGCCACGATTTGCGAGTATGTGGCTAGGAGCCTAATAGCACAGCTTCAATTGCGGCGACTGAAACGAGCAGCAGTTTCTACTGAAGTCCAAGTGCGCTTAATAGTGTCTCATATTACTATATCGCGGAAAGCAGGTGCACAACGCAGATTTTTTTTCAAAGGGAAACAAATGAAGTAGCCAATGACATTGGCTATCTCCATCTGACTGATGACTGGACGCCTCCATTTCCCGTGATACTTTACGCAAAAACCGGCGAGACCGTAACTGCACTTTTACCGTTTGTATTTTCCATAAGTGATGCACGTTTTATGTATCACATTCTGATGCCATATCCACAAACGTAGCAAACTCTTTTCTTTTTTGATATGACGGGTTAGTATCGCTAACTAACCGCAGCATCTTCTGTTCAATCTCTTCGACTAGAAGGTGCTGGAGATGCGTTGTTTCTCCTCTAGACGTTTATAGCAGATGCTCAACAGGACGATAGATTATTTGTATGCATCATTATAGTCGGCTTTCACATACTTTACTATGGCAGCAAAGTAAATGCTTTTGAGAAGATGCAGGAGTACACCTTTTGTTAAGAGGTTGCAAAAAATTTAACAAAGACTTTCAAGGGCTTTAGACCACAATGTCTCAGAATTTTAGGGTAAGCACTAATTTCCTTGATTTTGTTTCCTTGAAGGCGGTGGTACCGACTACAGGGGTATAAGGGAAATCCATTCTTTTATTCTTAGTGGACTATAATAGCCAGCAATGATACTGACACCTAAGGTCTAAAACAGGAAAAGTGTGAAACTGAATTACCCTCTGATATTTATTTTGTGTATCTAAGAGGTAATGTGGAAACTAAAGGAATTTTATTGTCGTAGTGATTTGTCATACACAAAAAATCAGCATGATTCGGTTCACTGACGGAGGGGTAGCATTAATAGCCGACAGTGAACAGGCATAGGGGTGTGGCCCCAGCCAATGGCGCATGATCAGAGGGTACGCGAAAACTGACTGAGAAAAAAAAAAAAATCTGTGTGCAAGGTTCGGGTCTGCGCCGTAGATTTTTCATGAAAATATTGGGATTAAATCATAACAAATGTTTTATAAACTAATATGTAATTTAACTATCAGTTTCTCTTGGTTGCAGGATACATAAATCAACAACATATTGAACATATCGGGATAAACTCATAACAGGTTTTTCGTATTGATATGTAATTTAACTATCAATTTCTCTTGGTTGTGGAATAGATAAATCAAGTTTGATTGTCGCTGGCTGTTGTATACCCGATGGGCCACCTATGAGATCGCTTTGCGCCATTTTTTCGTTCCTTTTCGACGCTGCCTTAGCAGTTGCATTCGCTCCGACGCGATCTTTCCTCTTACTTTCGTTTTCTATAATTCTGAGTGTATGTATGAGTCATACGAGACGTCTTCCATTATTTTGTAATTTTCAGTTAACACCGATTTTCACTTGTACTCTGGCGAATATTTTTCTTGGCACACTTTGGGTCCTAGTAGTGCTCCGCAAGCTTTTCAGGATATCTCAGTCAATGTCCTAATTAAACGCGTTTCCACGCTACACCAATTTATAGCTTAACATCAGGTATGTACAGACGGCGGCCCGCGAGCCGAATACGGCCAGCCATTGATCTGATGGTGGCTCGCCCCTCACGTCCGTTCTTGCAGTTTTTTCGTCTTTTTACCCATCTTTCATTTCCTCCCGAAATGGAGAGATCGGACCTTGTAGAACTTACAAGGGGAGGCCACGACGCACGCATCACGAATTTATTTCAAACTTTGTACACTTTTAATAATCCATTATGGATACTTAATGAGCAAGTAGTAAGGTGTACTACTTTGGAGATTTCGAGAAAATCGCAAGAGAAGTTTTCCACGTCAGTGATGTACCGGTGCGTTGCGACTCTTCAGCACGAGATTGCGGCGGTCACGTGGTTAGCATTCAAGCTCCCTAATCGGTGGATTGAGTACCACTGTTTTTTACATTTTTTTTAAATTCAACACTAGTTGTATTATTTCGTACATATTACATTTCAAAGGTAATATGATGAAAAGACGCCTTTTTTGCATGAACTTTTATAGAGTTTCCAAACTTATTTCGTTGATTACGAATGTTTGTTATTACAGCAAATATTATGCGACTTTTATGTCTATAGGCAAGTTGAAAACTTCATCAGGTGCCTACCAACTTGTTCAGATTTGATTGACAACGAACGAGAAATTGCTCCTCGCGAAGATGCTATTAAAATACTTTCAGGCGTACATCACCAATTTTCGGCTCCGATTTTTACGAACATGCGTTACGCACGATTTGCATCCAGATTGTCGGAAGAAGAAAAATTTTTCAAAATACCGGCGAGTTTTGTTTTTTTACTTAGAAACTCTAAAGATACCTTGTACACGCGGGAAAATTGCATTTAATTGACATAGTAGATGCCGTTTTTATTTATGTTTTTCGCGCCTGTATGAATAATAAGATTCTGCAACTTGTAATTTCGGACACTTTCGACGATTAATCATACGTTACCCTCATATTCTGGTATATTGTAACTGAAACCTCTATTTATTTATGTTGGACTTGGGCTTTCCAAACCATCCCTCGTTCTTGAACGTGTGCCTGCAAATCGAAGCGTACAGGGGCAAAGCATTTGTTGCCACCTTGCCGATTGCAAGCATATGCAATTTGGAAATCATGACAGGCATACATTTTCAAGAAAGTTTTGTGTGCTAGGGCCTTTACTTGCCTATATTTATTAATTACACAAGCGGCGACATGGTTGCGAATTGAACAGTGACCCGAATATAGAATAACTTTTTGTTTTGTTTTTGTCTTCAGACTACCGGTTTCGGTCTATAATGACCATCTGCAGACCTTTTTTAAAAGAACATGTCCTAATATACTGAGGCATAATGGCATCGTCAAATGTTAAACGCAAAATCAGCACCAGCATCGTCAAATATATATAAATAACAGTATGTGCAAGAGTCATCTTGAAACTTCCTGGCAGATTAAATCTATGTGCCGAACCGATACTCGAACTCGGGACTTTTGCCTTTCGCGGGCAAGTGCTCTACCAACTGGGCTACTCAAGCACGACTCAGGAACACACCCTCACAGCTTCAATTCTGCCAGCACCTCGTCTCCTTTTGGAAGAGTCATCTTGTCAGCAGCACTGATAAAACAGATCTGAAGATAATCATTATAGATCGAAACCGGTAGTCTGAGGACAAAAAATTTGTGACCGTAGACGTGAAGTAAAGGAAATTTATGATATTTATTAATGTAATATTTTTGTTGTGATAGTAAAAATAAACAGACAACCAAATAACATCGGAAATTCAATAAAATTGACCCAAATACACGTGTCTTTCCGTCATGTTCACTTTGACATATAATACGTATGAAATAATATGAGTAGTGTGGGAAATAAAAAAAAAAAAAAAAAACATGAGCGTGACCCTAGCGAGCGATCCGCCAACTTTCGGAGCTTTAACGCTAACCACATGAGTGCCGCCCTCTAGTGCTCACGCCTGCCACGCACCGGTACATCATTGACGCGTAAAATTTCACTTGCGATATTCTCGAAATTGACTAAGTATTACGCCTTATTAGTTGCTCGTTGCGGTGTTCTAATGGACTACTAAAGTCTACAAAGTTTGAAGGGAATCAGTGATCCGATCGTCGCGGCCTCCCCTTCTTTTGAGCCAGTCTACTTGGGCATTGGGGTAGGAAGATCCCAGTTCGGAATAGTAACTTGACTTACGGCACGATATTTTTGAACTTGAGGCCGTTACGTAATGACAGTAAGGGATTTGTGGCTCGCGGTATAGCAAGTCTGTACAAATCCTTGATTTACATAAAGCTTAGTCGTAGCGTGCCCCTACACTGGTGCGATAATGTTCCAGGTGAAACAAATACTGCGCGATAAACAAGTGCAAATATGATCTTTATGGGCTCAACGATTGTTTAGGCATTACTAGTTCTGTAGTTGTTAGCGGTTCAAATCTGACGGTTTTTTGTGACACAAGAAAGACAAATGTGAGGCTTAGGAATAACCGGGTGAGGTACGAATGTTCTCATAACTTTCTTGTTCCTATTTTCTGCCTACGAGAAGAAGCTGTTCCCTCATCCCAAGACTGTAAACGTACACTATTGTCACACTCGCACTTCTATAGTGTAATTTCGTCCAAGTAACATCATTAAGAAAGAACAAAGAGTGATCAGAAGTCTATCGCTAAAGTGTTTTATGTGGCAACAGCGCGGTTGGTTCAGAAAGCTACTGCCTAGATAGTTGGCTCAGCCTAGATAGTTGGCTCATTGTCCAACAGTGGAGCTGTTGCTGCTACTTCGTTACAGTACTTTAAGATGCGAAAAGTTCAATATAAAATATCAACACAAAAGAAAAATAATAATAACTAAAAAAAAATGTCTGCATGCTACCATTTGGTCATCTGTTCTCCCAGAATCCAGAGGGCACGCGCTACTGGTCTATTACCAAAAATGGTTCAAATGGCTCTGAGCACTATGGGACTTAACATCTGAGGTCATCAGTCCCCTAGAACTTAGAACTACTTAAATCTAACTAACCTAAGGACATCACACACATCCATGCCCGAGGCAGGATTCGTAACTGTGACCGTAGCAGCAGCGGTCTATTACCCTATCCTGGACTACGCTGCTATACAACACTACACTACACAGCACTATACTACAAACGCTACACTACACTACTGTACTTGGTATCAGAACCAATCTGGATTTCTCATTTGTCTGGATGGTTATCCAGCGCTGCACTGCTGTTCTACTCTAGGTGAAGGGATTGGGAGATGGCTATCATGGTCTTAGGAAATCCTTCCTGGTCCTCCCTGAGGCTCATCTCCTCACTGCTTCCAGAAGCTATTGCAGGTGAATGCTCTGTCGTGGTGTGTCTCGTTCTCATGATGTATGGTCTCTCCTTGGTTGCCTCCCAGCCATGTAGGCTCGCAGTTCATTGGCTGATATTGTAGCTGTCAGCGAGTTCAGCTTATATTACAGTTTCTCATTTCTTATTATACCATAGACAGTTGCATTTCCAAACGCGTTCCCGTCCCATAGACAGTTGCATTTCCAAATGCGTTCCTGTCCTGGTCTGTAATATCTTGCCTAATGGTACATTCCCAGACGGGGTGCCGATTGCTCTACATTCACAAGTGTCTGTGGTGCACTGTTGTATTTTTACCAAGCAGCTGTGATACGGACCACGTCCCGACAGGTAAGTGTATAGCTCCCTTGGTCCGAAGAAAGTATGTCATTCTTGTTCTTTGCAGGAAGGTTGCCATTATTATTCTTTTTTATGTTAGGGAGGAACTGGTAGATTCTCCTTCCTGTTTGTGCCAGATCCCAGATATCTTTCCATTGTCTATCAGTGCATGCCTTTATTTCCTTATTCGGTACGGCTCTTGTGCCCAGTATCTTCTGTACCTTGTCCTATTCCCGCTTTTTGTGTCAGTATTGTGCCACTCTCTTTCTTACTGCTGGGTCTAGAGGTATCAAACAAGCCTAATATCACCAGCAACTCCTCAGTCGGTGTTGTTCTATAAGCACCTGTCTGGCGCAGAAGTGCATTTCTCTATGCTCGCCGCCGGCCTGTGCTGTCTTTACCTTTCTTACTCTGTGAGCCGAAACTCTCAACCCACAGCCTAAAATAGCAAGTAAGATTACGTTGTGGTATGTTCTTATTGCGCTTAGTGGCAGCTGAAACTTCGTTGGCCAATTGTTGCTATTTTATTAAGGATTTTAACACCTCTCTGAAAGACAATTTCTATATGTGCATGAAAGTTTCGTCGATATTAATTCCAAGGTATCTATATATTGCTTTTCTTTCATAGGTTGGTCATTTACTCTGATTTTGGAATTTCTCATTCTTGATAATGTTCCTTTTGGTAACTCATAAACTGTTTTCTGCGCTGCTATCGTTAGTTCGCTTTCTACGCGCCAGTTACTTAGTCTTTCAAGAACTACCCTACTTTCCTCTAATTTAGTCCTAGTCTTACCAGATACTATGATTAGCAGATCGTCTGCATAAGCGATGCAGCCCCTAGTGTTTGCTTTAGTCTGCAAATGGTTCAGTAATGAGTCTATGCCAACATCCCAGAACTCTGGACCACATACACAACCTTGTGGGTAGACTTTTGTGATGTCTTTCACCATTTTCTTTCCAGGACATTCTATCTGTGCAATAATTTCGTAGACTGTTATAGTGGTACCTGGGACAGTACATCCGTTTCAGTCTTTCGAACAGGGCAGGCCACCAATAATTATCAAACGCCCTATCTATATCAATCTTTATGCCTGTAATATACTTGTCATCTGATGTGTTCAAAATATTCATTGCATGATTTATCGTATCGTCGGTAGATTTGCCTTTCCTGAAATCGTACTGCAGGGGGCTCAAGCCTGCTATCTGTCTGTGGTCCCTCAGGTGGCAGCACAGAAGCTTTTCCTGTGCTCTGGCTAGAATATTTACCAAACAAATTGGTCTGTAAGCTTTCGGTTCTCTTGGGTCTTTGTCTTCCGCAAAAAAATGGCTCTGAGCACTATGGGACTCAACTGCTGTGGTCATTAGTCCCCTAGAACTTAGAACTACTTAAACCTAACTAACCTAAGGACATCACAAACATCCATGCCCGAGGCAGGACTCGAACCTGCGACCGTAGCAGTCGCACGGTTCCGGACTGCGGGCCTAGAACCGCGAGACCACCGCGGCCGGCTTTGTCTTCCGCCTTGTTTAGTATAATCTTATTCACGATTTTCCAAACTCTGGGCTCCTGAATCTGTAAAAGTCATTTTTTTAATAACTCTGTCATACAGAGAGATTTTTTCCGCCGTGTACAAACTCTAGGGATTGATCGATGAGAGGCTGTGGAACAAAAATGTTCTAATGCATGCATGGTTTCCAGGCTAGAGACCATTTATTCAATCACATCTTGTTACAGAGATTGAGGTTTAATATGCGTTGTGCCATGCAGTCACAGTTACAGTATTCGTGGTTTCCTCCTAGAGGGTGGTGCTGTTCCTTATACGTCATGCTCAAGCGTCCTCTCCCGCCATGGTAATTGGTAATCTAGTGTCTGATTCACTTCTCTTGCTGACTCTCCTTGTAGCGGATGTGGTACAGCATTGTACACAATGGTTCCATATTCGAACAGAGAGCTCGCTGACATGGTGTTTACTTACAAAAAATGGTTCAAATGGCTCTGAGCACTATGGGACTTAACATCTATGGTCATCAGTCCCCTAGAACTTAGAACTACTTAAACCTAACTAACCTAAGGATATCACACAACACCCAGTCATCACGAGGCAGAGAAAATCCCTGACCCCGCCGGGAATCGAACCCGGGAACCCGGGCGTAGGAAGCGAGAACGCTACCGCACTACCACGAGCTGCGGACACTTACAAAAAGACAAATGCCAACGGGTGGCGAGGAGCAATATTATATCAGGAGACCTGTCCCCGCTGACAACAACCACGGCATTCAATGTTTGCAACAGTATATCGCCGTTTGTCTGAGGCAGGGTCGCCGGCCGAAGTGGCCGTGCGGTTAAAGGCGCTGCAGTCTGGAACCGCAAGACCGCTACGGTCGCAGGTTCGAATCCTGTCTAGGGCATGGATGTTTGTGATGTCCTTAGGTTAGTTAGGTTTAACTAGCTCTAAGTTCTAGGGGACTAATGACCTCAGCAGTTGAGTCCCATAGTGCTCAGAGCCATTTGAACCATTTGAGGCAGGGTCGTTTCAGGAAACAGGAAACCATGAAGAACTTAACAGAGAAGTTCCGACTTTGAGGAAAATGTGATTAACGCTATGGGGTACCAGACAATTAGCCGGCCAGTACAGTGTAAGCCAGACGACCGTGTCGAACTTTCTCCATGACAATTGTTACTACCTGTATCACTAAGAGCGTGTGCAGGGCTTACTAGCGACAGACTTTCCACATTGGGAGCATTTTTGCCACAGGTTTATTCACCATTCAACAACGATCCCAGGATTTGTGTCATCCATCCTATTCACAGATGAGGCCACCTTTAAGCAGAATGGTATCTTCAACTTTCATAACAGTCACCTGTGGGAAAATATGCAGAACCCCTGTGGTATGCTGACAGGGAGTCATCAGCATCGGTGCAGCCAGAATGTGTGGCACGGGATAATTGGCGACCGTATTTTGGGCTTAGTCTTCCTTCCACGTCACCTAACAGGCCGGAACTATCGGCGTTTCTTGCGAGTGGCTATTCCTCCCCTGCTGGAAGAAGTGCTGCAGATGATTCAAAGGGGTATGTGGTTTCTAAATGATGGTGCTCCAGCCCAATTCGCTGTTAATGTCCAGACTCATTTCAATCGTGTCTTGTCCAGTTGCATGGCCTGCTCAATCACCGGATCTCAACCCGTGCGATTTCTGGTTTTGGTGCCATCTCCAAAGTATCGTGTATGCAGAGCCCATTCCAGATTTGGAGACACTGGAACAGCGTTTCGTGCCGCCTTTGACACTGTTCGGATGCCGCCTGGTCGATGTGGAAGTGTGAGACAGAACATGCTACGGCGCATACATGAACGCGTTGAGGCACGAGGAAATCATTTGCAACACACACTGTAACTGTAGCTCCTTGGTACAGCACATATTGTACCGCAGTCTCTGTAACAATGTGGGATTGAGTAAATCACCTCTAGCATGGAAACCATGCATTTCCGCACTTAAGTTCGGTAGACCTTTTCTGTTCCGTGTCCTCTCATCGATCAATCCGTAGAGTTTGTACACAGTGGAATAGATTGCTCTGTATATGGCACAATTTTGTCGACTAGCTGATGCAACTCACATTCAGTCAGGTCTTGGTGCTTTCGTCTTCTGTAATTTCATTATTGCCAGTCTCACTTCCTCCTGAGCACTTTAAAACACATCACTTATTCGCATGCTGCTCTAATAATTCAGAACGAAAATGCTAATGGTAGTCTGTCTCTTCCATCTTTGTATCGTCTGGAAACGAAGTTCTGAGTAGTTAGTGCACTGATGTCTCCCAGTCTGTCGTTGTCGTGCCGTCTGGCCGTTTCAGGGCTGATAATAAAATGGGTGATCGAACCTTGTTTGTTGCAAGTATGTATGGGAATCGTTAAACATCTGTTACCAATTGCTCCTTAAGGTACGCGTCTCATTTTTCTACTTTAGTTTGCTGTAGTAGTTCACTCTATTGTTGTTTGACTTCGATAGAAACTCAGCCTTCGGCTGATGTGGCCGAGCGGCTCTAGACGCTTCAGTCCGGAACCGCGCTGCTGCTACGGTCGCAGGTTCGAATTCTGCCTCGGGCATGGATGTGTGTGATGTACTTAGGTTAGTTAGGTTTAAGTAGTTCAAAGTCTAGGGGACTGACGACCTCAGATGTTAAGTCCCATGGTGCTTAGAGCCATTTGAGCCAAACTCAGCCTTTTTTGTGGTTCTGTGTCTTAGTAGTGTTTCCTCGCATGCCTTTCTCTGCCTCTTAAGGACTGTAGGGCAGGACTCCAGGGAATTTTAAACCATTGTGACTTCCTAACAAACATCGGAATTGCCTTGTCTTGCGCCGTCCACAATTCTCGCACCAATTCGTCTGCTTTGGCGTTAACATCAAATCCGTTCCCTTGCAGTGCTTTAACTTCAGTTCCGCCCTTAAAAGTTCCCAATTCGCTTTGCGTAGATTGTATAGTCTCTCGGGCTGGATGTTAGTGACTAAGTCATTATATGCGTTTGTATTTGCGAAGTAAATGGGACTGTGGTCACTTGTTGTAAGTCCATCACATACCTTCCAATTAGCAATTTGGTTACTGACTTTCGAGTTTGCTAGCGTATTATCTGTTTTTGTTACCGCACCTGCGCGATTTTGGAAAGTAGGTGGGTTGAGAGGTTTATTCACGACATGAAGGCCAACTTCTTGTATAGCGTCCTGAAGGCAGAGTCCTCTCTCATCCGTTACTGTACTATGCCATAATGCTGATTTCGCGTTTGCATCCATTACAAAAATATGACTGTAGTGCTGCTGGTTTTATGTTTGTTATGTAATTTTTTTCTCCTGCCTGTATTGAAAATATTGACTAGTTATGTAAAATTTTCCTAAGGCATCATTGTTTCAATTATCAACGCGTGTTTGTCACAGAGCTGTTGTATCTTTGTCACTGTTATGTCTTTATGTGGCACCACAAGCGTAGCCATTTGATGATGACCTGATTTTATGATCTGTGGGGTAACTGGCATGTGGGGCAGTGCCCCTTTCTGGAATATAACTCCTGTGTGCATAGTATGTTTAGGTCCAGCCGTTCTAACACTTTCACGAGTTCCTGCACCACCATGGCACTGCGCATTGCCTTTATCTGGCCGATTTCAATCATTTGTTTCTGTTTCATAGCCGCTGCCGAACGATTGGACTGTAAGTGAATGCTATGGGAACCTAGTGAGTACATAGCTACGGGACCCGTCTTACCTGTAATCATATACAATTCGGCCACATGTCATTACTAATTTCCTGTACAGATGCTCAATATAAATTGTCTTCTATCTCCTCTTAAAGACCACGTCTAGTAGAGTCTACAGTTCCGTTGTATTTTTAGGCAAGTTGTTGACACTGAGCTGAATATGATCAACTTGCAGTATACGAAACCTCAAAGGTCGGCGAAACAGTCCTGGAGAAAATATGCTATTTGGCTGAAAGCTTCGGCTTTCTACCGACTGGAACGAGGCCGACGGTGGAGGAGGCTGTTGAAGATAGTTGGGTTAGCCCTAACTATTATGGAGAAATTATTGTTGCACTACTGGTAAAGTGGCGTCATCACAACCCCAGTTCCTTACTTCAAAATTAGAGGATGAAATTAAAACGAACTCTTACTGTCAATTTAATCTTAACAGTTATTAGTATTATAAGGTGAACATACAGGGTGTACATAAAGTCCGGGAACACTTTCAATTATTCATTGCACAAAAACTAAACTTCGTACAGATGTCATACATATTGCATTTTGAAGAGAAACATTGCAAGTTTTTTTTACAGACATTCGATATGCGAATCATGAGTGACCCAGAAGACGTCATAACGATAATCGAATTCTTGCCATACCCATCCCAGCATGACGTCGTCGACTGTGGCAGTCGCTTTCCGGTACTCTCGCCCGCAGCTCTGCTACATCTTGTGGTAGAGGCGGTACATACACCAGAGCTTTAATGTGTCCCAACAGAAAAAGTCACAGGGAGTGAGATTTGGTGATCGGGGAGGCCGTTTCATGAAACAGCTGTCCCCTTCTGTAGTGCGGCCGATCCATCGATGCTGCAGCTCCGTGTTCAGGTACGCACGAATTTCACTATGAAAACTGTGTGGAGCCCCATCCTGCTGAAAGATGAATGGAGAGTCCGATTGCATTTGAGGCATTGTTGCAACATGTCCAAGTAGGAATATCCAGTGACAGGGCTCTTGGCGAAGAAGAATGGCCCATGACAAGCCACACAAAACATTTACCTTTGGGAAATGACGCTCAAATTCAATGCATTCGTGTGGATGCTTTGTACACCAGATTCGACAATTATGCCTGTTCACTTTCCCATTAGTGTGAAAAGTGGCTTCGTCGCTAAAAATTAAGCGATCAACAATGCCATCCCCATCCTCATTCAATTGTTGCAACTGCGAACAAAACTCAAAACGCTTATCTTTGTCATTGTCATTGAGCTTCTGCACTAGCTCCAATTTGAATGGTTTCATAGACAGCTTCTGTCGCAGGCTTTCCACACTGTCACTGGAGCCATTTAGAGTTCATGGGATGCACGACGCACCGATTTCTTTGGACTCCTTACGAATGTCTCTCGTACGTGCTCCACATTCACTTCACTCACACGGGGACGTCCGCTTCTCTTTGCCGGGCACAAGCAACCCATCGTAACGAATTTGTTGTGCCAGTGGTAAATGGCCTTCCTTGTTGGTGGCTTCTTACCGTACTTGGTTCTAAACATCCGTTGAACAGCTGTAGCACACTTGCTTTTTGTGGAACTCCAACATACAGAAAGCTCGCTCCGCAACCTGAACTCACCATGTTTGTGACTAGCGCTGACTATTGGCAAATTACCAAACTACGCTGTTATGGTATACATGAAAACAAACTTTCAGGGTTGCTCTTCAAAATGACATATGTATGATATCTGCACAATGTTTGGTTCGTGCATAATAAATAATTGAAAGTGTTCCCAGACTTAATGTACACCCTGTAGTTTAAAAGTACGAATTACAATGATTTTTCAAGCATTTTCTTGTTAAATAAATATTTTAAAGTAACAAAAGTTCAGTGTACAAATAATTGGTGTGTTTCACCATCACAGAATTGTTGGTATCTAGAAATTATAAATGAACCGTAACATTGAAATAATGTAACTGATGAACTACTCGAACCAGGAAGAAAAAAAAACTACATTTAGTTTTATATGCCTCCTGCAAACACTTTTTGCACTATCATCGCATAATGGAATGCTACAATTAAACCAGCAAACTTTAGTTTTGTAGGCTTTTGATATAGCTGCTTCTAACACCTCTTCATTTTCCACCTCGGTTTCATTTCCCCTTCCTCACCTAACTCTAAATCACTGTCGTGCTTGCTTCTATAATCTGGATCAAGCTCAGAGTCATCGTTGCAGCTGAACTCACTCTCTGCTTCATCAAGTATCGACTGTAGTCATTTATCGAATTTAGCGTCATTTCCTTTCATTTCATTATGAAGAGGTAACGTCATCCAATCTAGAAAAGCAGCAAATACTTTGTTATAAAAACCTCTTACTCGTGAAGTTGACCCGGCGTGTAGGGCCACTTCTGCCCAGAGTTGGGTAGCAACATTGAATCGTGTCAGGGATGCTGGCCTGTGGCAGCTCAGAGAAACATCAGAGGTCAAATATTTGATTAGAACTTGTGATACTACACTTGTAGCAGTTCCGCAACGCAGCAAGGCCCACTCTACGCACGTGCCAAAGATGGTGTGTGGTATGTCGAGGCAGCCGGTTGGTGGCTGGTGGCTCACTGACGTCGACCCCAGAAATGCTGATGCACGGAAATCCCTCGCCAATGTGTGCACCAATTAGCACAGCTTCACTGTTCACAGTAGGTGCCAGCAGCAAGGAAGACTGGCAGCGCACTTGTAAGGTACAACAGTCTCCAGTAGTGGATCTTGCCCCTGCAAGTGTTGGTGGATGGCGCCAGAGTGCCTGCGCCAGCATATGAGGGCGAGTGGCTGTGCCACACAGGTCTCAATCTGCTGTCCCTCAAGGCAGGGGAGGGGTTGCTGCTGGAGTGCACCTGGAGCAGTCCATCAGTGGAGAGACAGAGTGAACTTGGTGCTTAAGTATGTTGTGGTGGAGGGAGTGATGGAAGGCCACACCTGCAGTAGCTGTCTGCTGTACGATACTGCTCTGGCGTCTACATCTACATCTACATACATACTCCGCAATCCACCATACGGTGCGTGGCGGAGGGTACCTCGTGCCACAACTAGCATCTTCTCTCCCTGTTCCACTCCCAAACAGAACGAGGGAAAAATGACTGCCTATATGCCTCCATACGAGCCCTAATCTCTCTTATCTTATCTTTGTGGTCTTTCCGCGAAATGTAAGTTGGTGGCAGTCAGCCTCAAATGCTGGTTCTCTAAATTTCCTCAGTAGCGATTCACGAATAGAACACCTCCCTTCCTCTAGAGCCCCCACCCGAGCTCCTGAAGAATTTCCGTAACACTCGCGTGATGATCAAACCTACCAGTAACAAATCTAGCAGCTCGCCTCTGAATTGCTTCTATGTCCTCCCTCAATCCGACCTGATAGGGATCCCAAACGCTCGAGCAGTACTCAAGAATAGGTCGTATTAGTGTTTTATAAGCGGTCTCCTTTACAGATGAACCACATCTTCCCAAAATTCTACCAATGAACCGAAGACGACTATCCGCCTTCCCCACAGCTGCCATTAGATGCTTGTCCCATTTCATATCGCTCTGCAATGTTACGCCCAAATATTTAATCTGACTGTGTCATATGGTTCAAATGGCTCTGAGCACTACGGGACTTAACATCTGTGGTCATCAGCCCCCTAGTACTTAGAACTACTTAAACCTAACTAACCTAAGGACATCACACACATCCATGCCCGAGGCTGGATTCAAACCTGCGACCGTAGCGGTCACGCGGTTGCAGACTGAAGCGCCTAGAACCGCACGGTCACACCAGCCGGCGTGACTGTGTCAAGCGCTACACTACTAATGGAGTATTCAAACATTACGGGATTCTTTTTCCTATTCATCTGCGTTAATTTACATTTATCTATATTTAGAGTTAGCTGCCATTCTTTACACCAATCACAAATCCTGTCCAAGTCATCTTGTATCCTCCTACAGTCACTCAACGACGACACCTTCCCGTACACCACAGCATCATCAGCAAACAGCCGCACATTGTTATCCACCCTATCCAAAAGATCATTTATGTAGATAGAAAACAGCAGCGGACCTACCACACTTCTCTGGGGCACTCCAAATAATACTCTCACCTCCGATGAACACTCACCATCGAGGACAACGTACTGGGTTCTATTACTTAAGAAGTCTTCGAGCCACTCACATACTTGGGAACCAATCCCATATGCTCGTACCTTAGTTAGGAGTCTGCAGTGGGGCACCGAGTCAAACGCCAGGCATATCCATCTCATTTAGGTAGGTGCTGCTGAACTGCTGATTCTATGCTAAAGTCAGTTGTTTACATGGGTTGGCAGATAGTTTGTTGTGCCGATGCATGGTTCCTACCTATGTCTGAAATAACAATTCTGTGGCGCGCTCTGCAGGAACTCTTCTTTCTGCTGCATCTTCAGGATTTTATTTCTTGTCCTGGCCCATGTTGCAGTGTATAGACAGCCATACTGTTGCATATTTCATGCCAGCACCCTCAGTGAAATCGGCAGTGTATGGTTTCTGTAACAGCTGTGGCTGAGCTGCTGGTTTTTGCAGTGACGCCCAAAAAATAGTGAAGTGCTACGGTGGCTCCCTTCTTTGAAAGACCCAGTCCCCCATTTCTACCCTGGACTCGTCTGCAACAGACCTCAGTATACATGGACTTTGATGTACAATATTTACAATTTTCCTTCTTAAGTAGCAGGCAGGTTGGACCACAAGGTTCACAGGTTGCAAATTTACTCTATAGGTTATAGCCCTCTGGATCTGAAATTCTTCCAAGTCTTCCTCTACAACTAGTATGTCATATTTCTTTCTCTCTCTTTCAACTGGCTGCCAGTTCCTCATAAAATTTTACAACACAACTTACAACTGCTACCATCATCTTCGCTAGACATGCCTCCATGGAATCTCTCCATGTGTCACTTAATATCTCCGCATCTCTCAAGATCTCCTTGCACCACTCTTCAGTGTTTTACATCAATTTATGTACTAGGAAAAATCAAACAATGGAAAATCCTTGACGAAATAATGACAATATAATGAAAAGGATAGATTGCTACTCACCATATAGTGGAAATGCTGAGTCGCAGACAGGCACAACAAAAAGACTGCTCAGAAGCTAAGCTTACGGCCAAAAGGCGTTCTTCTACACTCACATGACCACTGTTTCTGGCGGCTGAGGCTTAAATTGTGAGCTGTCTGTCTGCGACTAAGCATTTCCACTGTATGGTAAGTACCAGTCTACCCTTTTCACAATATTGTCATTATATGCCAGGAAAAGTATTTCTTATCACTGCTCATATTACTATAGTATGTACGTGCCCACAACAATTTCTCACTTTCCTCCTCGTTCTAAGTGTCTTATACTCGACTGGTAATCCATTCCAATGGGATCCGCACTACTATGAGAGGTCACACAGGCAAGCGACTGCCTACCTAAGGTTGATAAAGGCTGCTCAGAACAGAGTCAGAGATATTGTGTTGTCAGGTATGGCACACGAGATCGCAACTGTACGAACACGTTTTTCCTGATTCTGCTGCACATGCTGGAGCATCTGCTCCGCTGAAATACGCCCTTCTTGGGTCACCAGGAGTTGGTTTAGCGAGCGAGATGATTAGGTCCAGTTTTTTACGTATTCTTGAGTTAGATCAAATTTTAGACTGGGAGCACTCTGAGTGGTTTGTCTGGCCAGAACAGTTATGGCTATGTTATGTTTAACCTGGTAATTCCTATAACAGTGGCGATGCGTGAAATGTTGGTCCTGTTATGTTGCATGCCGTCCCATTCATTTATAGCACACTGCCCTGCAATTTGAATCGCTTCACCCCTGCGAGTCTCCCGTGCTTGCAGTAATTTGCTACCATCACTATGGTGCTGTACAGAGTTGATCCAGTGTAGCATTGTTTGCTGGAACTAGTATGTCATGTGGACAACACTGGCCGTCTGTTTTGCCTAGGAACAACTGAACCTTGATGTGTCTGTGTCAGTCTGAATCACTTGGGTCTGGCACAATGTTATCCTTCTCTGACAGTGCCCGAGTTCCTCCACTGTCGTTACCACACGCCTATCACCATCCTCTGCGTTCTTAGCAGTGTGAATTTCGCTTAGGTTCCCCACATTAACGGATAAGGGTGGATGGTGTAACACCTAAACCATGTGTGCTCGTTCACATTCGGGAGCAGAACCAGCGTATGTAGTCGTGCTCGGTTTGTCCTGTCCACTACTATTACTATATGACAGTACAGCAGTAGTTTCTGCCTGCTCGGCTCTGTGATGAGTGCCGACTCCGGTGGTAACTCTTGCACCTTTCACAAACCAGTCAGATGCTGCTCTGGCACTAGCAGTGCTTGGATTAGCTATCCTTGTACTGCATGGCGAAAGGCTTCCCACAAACTTGTTGTTATCAGTCGTGGATCCTAAATGTTGTTGGCTAATGATTGCTATAGCCTTATCACGTCCAACACATCCACTTGAATCTTTATAATTCCTTGATCTCATTTCATGGTATCAGTCAATGAAATTCCTCTCTCCATGACCTCAGTCATCAGCTTTGATAATACGCTCATATTATTCAACACCTCCTGTTCCAAATAGGTCAACTGCATGGGTTGGCACTCAGCAACTGCCTGGTTATCTTTTGCCACCTCTCTCACTCTTCCCAAGGTACTATTTGGCTCCATGATGTGCAAGCTTTTATTTTCAAACTCCAAATGTAGCCGGCATTCCTTTGACAACTCTAACCTCAGGTCTTTTTCAGTAGTTGTGTGAATAGCTATGCAATGTCTATGAATTCCTTTATAAATTTCCTGTGATAATTTGCCAACCCTGAAACGATTGTAGATCTTTACTAATGGTAGGAACTGTAAAATCTTGTACTAGTTGCAAAACCTCAGGTCTGTCTTCACCCCGCCTTGCTAATTATCTACCCCAAGTGTCTCATATCCTCCAAGAAAAAATAACACTTCCTCATTTTCAAGGTAAGGTGTGCCGCATGTAACCTTTTAAAGGTCTCTCAAGCTTTGTATTCGCTTGTCCATATCCCTGAAGTAGACAGTTATATCATAGAGGTATACCAAAGTTTCCAAGGTTTTGACCCTTTCAGTACCGTACCGAGCAACTACGAAATGGTTTGTGGTTTGTTCTTCAATCTGATCAGCATCATCCAGTATTGGTAATGACACTAGGTAACCGAAAATGCTGTCTTCGACCAGTCCTAAGAAACCATTTCGCTCTGATGGTACCCTCTCCTTAGATCCATGGTAGAAAAATACTTGCACTGCCCCAAGTTATCAGTTGTCTTCATGACGTGGGGTATTGCGTGTGTAACTGGTATCGTTTTACTATTGAGTTGTTAGTAGTCATAGCAGAATCTGTAATCCTTGGGAACCATCTGCCGATTTTTTGGGCACGATTACAATGGCAGTGCCCTTTCTACTTGTGCTCTTCTTTGATGTTGCATTGGCTAGTTGTTGGTCAATGAAATATTCCATAATTAGCTGTAAATACTGGGATATATGATATGGTTTCTGATATACTCGTGCTTCATTCCCTGTTGGAATTTGATGATGAATTACGGGCATTGCTGGCAATAGACCCCGAGGACAAAACAAATTCTCAAATTCTAATGGCAGTTTCTCCATCTCCACTCTCTCTGTTCCTTCCAAATTCTCTACATTATGTAATGAAGTCTTATTGACGGCCTGTGTCTCACCATGTTTCATACTCAATTTGTCTCTGTCATCTTCCTCCATGGTGTCGAAATCCTCTTCTAACAGTCCCTTTGTTAGTTTTACTTCATCAGTTCCAAAATCATCCAAATTCATGGGTACCACTCTCCTGCCATTTCGCTCTTGTATGCGTACAGTGCTTCTTGCTGCAAAGCAACATGATGCGACCAATATGTCTCCTCTAATGGCTCTATTGCATACAACGTATCAACAAGTAATTCAGGTTCGACAGTCATACAAAAGAACTTCCTGGTGCTCTCTTGCCAATACCTTGTGAATCAAGCATTAGCGTTTTTGTATGCAGTTTAATCGATTTGCCCCTTAAGTTAGACGAACCTTGCGACAGTACTTCACTGGCGATAGTTTCCCCTAACTGGAATGTCTCCCTTCTAGGTTCCACCATACGTCACCAGAGGTCAGTTTTGACATAATGTTCTGTCATGAAGTCCAACACAAGTGTCGTACATAGCTTTTGCTGACATGAGGCACTACCTCCACACCTTGTTCAAACTGAACAGCCCCAACCTGAAAATTTAATAACGATGACCCTAATGACTTCACCCCACACAGCTTATAGAATAACAGGTTTAATCATTTGCGACCTAAGAGGTCCCGAGTTGCCACTGACACATGCACCCAGGTCCAACAAAAACTTACGTTTCCTCCCTTTCACAACTGCCGCTGTACCATGTTCCTCCTTTGCATACGTATCTGCAGCATCTTAACGGGAACGCCACTCGGCATACCTGAGGTTCTATTTTGCATTTAACCTGCGTCTGCTGGCCCCTTGCCTGTCCCCTCCTATAATCCTACAATTCACACCTTTCTTATCCCTTTGGGGCTGCTTACACTGGCTCTGGATATGCCCCAATCATCCACACCTATAACATTTCACATTAATGGAAAACACTCACCTTGTCCCACACCCTGTTGCTATATCAATTTCTTCAAAGTCTATGTAGCCAACCTGACAGTGGTGTTTGGGTCTTTTGGGGAATCTGCCCGTACCCATATTGACATATTGGTAACAAGCTCCTATGCCTGGCTTCCTGGCATATAACCTTATTTGCCTCATAATTTGCCTTCAATTAGCGCATTTGCACATTAATCTTGCGTATTCTATTTGTGAAACTCTCCAGTGTTTCATTATGCCTATTCGTCACACTAGTTAAATGTTCGCGGAAAAATCTCGCACTATTTTGCTTTTTATACTGCTGTAGGAGGCATTCCATCAACTGCTAAAATGTCCGTGCATTTCTCAACCCTCTTTATACCTGACAAATTTTTTTTTGCCTCCCCAACCAACTGTAATTTCGTTATTTGCAACAACTGATCATCTGGCCAACCTCTCATCTCTGCCGTTGATGCCAGGCATCCAAGAAAGACAATTACGTCCTCAGCTGATTGACCAGAAAAAGGAATAATTAATGTTTAAGCACTTGGACCTATATGAGTATCAGCCAGTCCGATTAACACTAACTGCTTACCTTTAACCACAAGTCACCCCAACAACTCTGTCTTGTCTGCTCAACTGAGCTATCTCATTAAGTAAATACTGCATCATATCCTGCTGGACGTTACCCTGCACCTTGGACTCTGTCACTATACAGCCTTTATCCCTGATACACAAGTAATTGCAGCATAATGCTAATCAACAACAGCTCACAAATTTACGGTTATAATACAACAATTTAAACTCTACATCTCATTATGAGCTATCTTGATCATAAACATTGTCTAGCCATACAAGTAAAACACACTACTGCCATTGACTCAGCACACAGTGCTGTATGCCCAAGCAAATTAAACTGAGAGCGTCTTATGGATTGCAAATACTGTACTCTCGCATTACCCCATAAACTGAGGCATGTCAGCCAGTTCTAAAGGCTTTATTAATGTGATACCATCTCCTCTGTACGTGTAGGTAGAAACAAACGGTTTAGTCACTCACCCCACTGTGATGAAACTTCGAGCTGTGGTTGTGACCTGCTGCATGAAGGTCGACTTTTCAGATGCTAGCTGAAGTATCAAAAGACTTATGACATCAATTGAAGTGAACTTGGGAAAAGGGCCAATTCTGTACAGGGTTGGATGTCAGTGGTGGGTCGTGTCAGGGATGCAGGCCTATGGCAGCTTAGAGAAACAACATCAACAGTCAAATATTTCATTAGAACTTTCGCTCGCTACTACACTCATTGTAGTTCTGCGAGTCAGCCAGCCACCAACCCAGCACATGACAAGTTCAGTGCATGGTACGCTGAGCTGGCCAGCTGGCAGCCAATAGGCCGACAGTGACATTGGCTGCCAGAAGTGCTGACACACAGAAATCCACTCAGCAATGCGTGTGCTAATTAATGCGGCGTCGCTATTCACAGTGTTGGAGGGCAAGCTGCTATAATATTTGGATCTTGATCTGCTGCCCCACAAAGCAGGAGACAGGCTGCTGCTGGAGCGCGTCAGAGCAACCTACCAGTGGAGAGGCACCGAGTTCAGAGAGGCGACTTGGTGCTAGAGGACTGTGTGGTGAAGGCGGATGCCAACCCCCACGGTGGCTACTTGCTGTCCCATATTGCCTGGTATAGCAGTCTTGTCGTGATATCGCTGCCGAAATACTGATACTCTGCTAAAATTGGCAGTTGTTTTTACAGGTTTGCAGCTTGTTTGTTGTGGCAGTTCACGGTTTCAGTCATGTTCAGAATGACAGTTCCATGGCCCAGTGATGTTGGAACTACCTAGCCCACGTTGCAAGAGCCCCTTCCTTCTGCTGTATCATCAGACTTGCAGTTCTCAGTGTGGCCCTCGTCAGTGTGAAAGAGTTCCTAATTAAGAAAATAATGAAACGAAGAGATAGAATGATAGCTATAGTTGATGGGATGGTGAAGGACAGAACCAAATGGCAGGCCTAGATATGACTTTATAAACCAGATTGTTGGCCATGTAGGGGCGTTGGGGTTGTGCTAAAATTCTTAGCCTGTGTGCGAAAGGAACTGAGAACTGCGTCAAATCAACATTATGTTCGATGAACGTGAGTAACAACGAAGCCTGTTTGAAGCGAGCTCACAGTGTCCGAATCTGTTTGAATACAATACATACGCAGTGACACTGCAGCGATGATCATGCAGCAGTAGGAGATTGGAATGCAACCAGTATGGACGAAGGCAGAAGAAAGCAGACAGTGTGGCTGCTATGTATTGAAGCTGTGATTACACTGAACTGGCTGAGATAACAGAACGTTTTAAATTGTTATTGTTGACTGAAATTTGTGCGTTCTATTGAAAGTGCTGTCGTCATGAAGCAAATATCTTGCTGGTTAGAGATATTTCAAGGTTTGAATGGCCACATTCAATAAAAAACGCCACTTCTAGGACACAAACAATAAATAGTTTAACAGTGATTCTTGCCTGTATAATTTCTCTGCTGATCCGGTTTCGCAGCACAAACCTCATGATACTTTCCACACATTTGAAATCATGTAGCTCTCTTCTTAATCTTTTCATGATACTTCTTGTGAGACGCATCTCATATTTCAGGATATTTTTTCACCTCTTCAACAAATAATTCCACTTCCAGACCGGCTACATCCATGGCAAGCTTGACAGAAATTGTTGCTAAGGTTATGAACACGGGTACACTGCCCAGTTCTCCCACAATTGCTGCTTCGCAGGAATTGGTGACACAACTGACGAGTACAATTCTCCAGCTTCACTGGCGAAGTGTGCCTGCTAAATCACGCAAGGAAATGACTCTGTGAATTCGCGATAATAAATCGCTCATGTACATCGTGCTTTAGCATTGATGACGGCAAAACAACGAAAGTGACTGTGATCTCTGTGACAGAACAGTATTCTGTGATCCGAAACTATGCAGCTATTAAATTACTGTGGAGTTTCAGTATATGAATGATGACCCACTGTACAAGGGATGCAAATTTATAAACGTTGCAAATTCCTAGGCCAAGCTGACATTAACAGAAGATATGACTGGATATTCTAACAGTTTCCTCCAGATCAGGTTGTC
The DNA here is from genome assembly GCF_023898315.1 of Schistocerca nitens. NCBI lineage: Eukaryota > Metazoa > Arthropoda > Insecta > Orthoptera > Acrididae > Schistocerca > Schistocerca nitens. Next base: position 694,056,563 of record NC_064617.1, read on the forward strand.
ATTGATAACTACAGGAGATTGTAAAAATTCTGAATTTACTGTTAGCAGTACACCAATTCGTCAGTACTGTGACCGGTAGAGACCTTTTTCCCAGAGTCATACCTAATATTACTTCTGAATCTGTTACTCACTACATATCTGGGCTCAAGTTTCCATTCCGCGCATTAAGTTATCGTCAGCCCAGTCACAGTCTACATAAGCATTCCTTCCATATGAACCTGGCGTTATTAGTTGTCGTCGGTTTTGTATGTGATGTCATACTGCTCCTGGCAGGACAGAACATTTTTTAAATCACATATTTCAGCCTCAGGTCACAGACGTTTAATCATTAATGGTTCCGAGTTATTACACTGTCATCATCAGGTAATCTGAATACGCTACACAGAAAACCGCCAACTGCAGATTTCTGAAGATGCACAGCATACTCGTCATGGTAATGTACAAGAAAGAGCAACATTTGGTCATTGAGTATGTTGCAATCAAGATTCAAGTTAATGCTCACGGTAACTGGTACCACGTCATCGTATAAAAAACACTCGTGGAACATCAGAGATACACTATAAGACCAATAGTATCCGTACACCTGGCTGAAAATGAACAAGTTCGTGGCGCCATCCATCGGTAATGCTGGAATTCAGTATGGTGTTGGCCCACCCTTAGCCTTGATGACAGCTACCACTCTCGCAGGCATACGTTAAATCAAGTGCTGGAAGATTTCTTGGGGAATGGCAGCCCATTCTTCACGAAGTGCTGCACTGAGGAGAGGTATCGATGTCGGTCGGAGAGGCCTGGCACGAAATCGGCGTTCCAAAACATCCCAAAGGTGTTCTATAGGACTCAGGTCAGGTCTCTGTGCAGGCCAGTCCAATACAGGGATGTTATTATAGTGTAACCACTTCGCCACAGGCCGTGCATTATGAAAAGGTGCTCGATCATGTTGAAAGATGCAATCGTCATCCCCGAATTACTCTTCAACATTGGGAAGCAAGAAGGTGCTTAAAACATCAATGTAGGCCTGTACTGTGATACTGCCACGCAAAACAACAAGGGGTACAAGCCCCCTCCATGAAAAACACGACCACACCATACCGCCTCCGAATTTTACTGTTGGCACTACACACGCTGTCAGATGACGTTCACCGGGCATTCGCAATACCCACAAAAATTGTTCAAATGGCTCTAAGCACTATGGGACTTTACATCTGAGGTCATCAGTCCCCTAGACTTATAACTACTTAAACCTAACTAACCTAAGAACATCACACACATCCACGCCCGAGGCAGGATTCGAACCTGCGACCGTAGCAGCCGCGTGGTTCCGGACTGAAGCGCCTAGAACCGCTCGACCGCAGTGGCCGGCGTCAAACCCACACCCTGCCATCGCATCGCCACGTTGTGTACCGTGATTCGTCACTCCATACAACGTTTTTCCATTGTTCAATCGTCTAATGTTTACGCTCCTTACACCAAGCGAGGCGTCGTTTGGCATTTATCGGCGTGATATGTGGCTTATGAGCAGCCGCTCGACCATGAAATCCACATTTTCTCACCTCCCGCCTAACTATCGTAGTACTGGCAGTGGATCCTGATGCAGTTTGGAATTCCTGTGTGATGGTGTGGATAGATGTCTGCCTATCACACATTACGACCCTCTTCAACTGTTGGCGGTCTCTGTCAGTCCACAGACGAGGGCGTCCTGCACGCTTTTGTGCTGTACGTGTCCCTTCACGTTTCAACTTCACTATCGCATGGAAAACAGTGGACCTAGGGATGTCTAGGAGTGTGAAAATCTCGCGTACAGACGTATGACACAAGTGACGCCCAATCACCTGACCACGTTCGAAGTCCGTGAGTTCCGCGGAGCGCCCCATTTTGCTCTCTCACGATGTCTGATGACTACTGAGGTCGCTTATATGGTGTACCTGGCAGTAGGTGGCAGCACAATGCACCGAATATGAAAAACGTATGTTTTTAGGGGTGTCCGTACACTTTTGATCACATAGCGCCCCCCACAAACACACAAATGCGTGCACAGTGGAGTAAACGCCTCAATGGGCCCTTGGTTAAGACGACGCCTGGCATTACTTGAAAAGAGGCAAAATCGGGACTTGTCGGGACACAGTACATGTCTCCAGTCAGCTACTGTCCTGCTTCTGTGTTGTTTGTATAAAACATTGTCTTCGTCAGTTGCTTCTGCCGAAGAGTTTAGTTTCAGACAAGGCACAATTTAAACATAATTTAAAAGAATTTTTTTGGCCAACTGCTTCTATTCCATCCATGAGTTTCTCAACAAGTGCAGTAGACCATTTTAATGAAAATTTATTATACTTTAATTTTTGACAATACTTGGTTGTAACAGCCAAGTTACTACCTACTGTGTGAAAGATGGATGTATGGTAAGCAGATGTAAGTCTTAAGTCTGTAAATAGTGGATGTTTAATTTTAAATCTTGCACATAATCTGACTGTTCTTAACTGAGGATCACTGAATTGATTAATTTAGTTTAATATTTGACAATACTTGGTTGTAATAGCCAAGAAACTAGCAAATGTCTGAATGGTAGATTTAATGAAAGCAGATGTAAGTATTAAACCTGGAAATATTAGAAGTTTAAATTTAATTCATGTGTATAATTTTACTGTTTATTGACTGAGGATCATTAAAATTAATGAAACTCAAGCTTTTCTAATTACATTTTTGTATTGTGTTTATCTGACATGTTCCACACCCAGGAGGATTCCCTCTTTTATGGGTCTATGGAATGAATAATTAATCTAATCTAATCTAAACGATGGAGGTAATCGTCAAAAGCTGGAGGTTTTACCCTGAACTGACGCATCAAGAAGACAGACAGAGAATGTCTTACACAACAGTGCCGTCCTGGAAGACTTCGTCCTCATTTTCTGTATTGTTTGACCCAACGAAGGCATGCAACTCTATATGCTGCTATGAACAATGTCCTTTTTCGAGGTACTCAGCTCCAAATTTTCATTGCAAGCAGGTTAATTCTCATTGCTCTCTTGGAAACCCGTAGAGATGTACCTGCATTCACTGACAATAGCAATTCTTGTTGGGTTTGAAACCTGTTGTCACTGAGTAGGAGTGAGACTCGTCTCTAGTAGCTGTCTGTTAGGGTCTTTCTGTGACCACTGTTCTTAAACTGTGTTACGTGATTGCGAGCAACAGCGTAACCTGTAGACATACTGGATGGCTTGTAGTGATAGATCAACAAATCGGACATCTAAATTCACTGTGTGGCCGTAAACAGGGCTAAGCACGAGACAGCTCCTCTCTGACATTCTGTCATGTCTGTACGTCAACGCATCGTAAGGAGTTGATTTCATACAACGTACTGGCGCATAAACACGATATAGCGCATCTTTTATAAAAAGTTCTCGCCGTCCCTCCTCCTCCCGCTCTCACAAGACGTTGTCCCCTTACGAAACAATACTTCCTGGAGGCTCAATGTTACGGATGTGAATTCATTGCGGTGTACGATTTGTATGAATAGTGATGTCATGTTTAGTTCAGAGCTGTCTTATTTCAACAAACCAATTAATCTATTATTCCCTTTGTTTTAACTGAGCCATCAGCGCTTTATAATTACTATTTTATTTCTGAAAGTCGAGCCTGCAATTTTGATATGAAGTCCGATAATCTTCTTTCAAAACATTTCCTATGAGAGCATATTAATTTACCAACGCGGTCATACGACACCAAACATGCCGACAACCACCATTCACTTTTGGCCTGTAACTTCAATCTTTTGAACGAAAGGAAATCTACAGTTAATTTACGAGAAAATTAGATACTAGTTACTATTCAGATGCAGAAAGCAAAGAATTTTTGTTCCACCGCTGTTGGAATGGATCCTTTCGATGTATACTTTTAAAAATACGATTTCTTGAAAGTTAAATGAGCGGCACAAAAGAAACTTCTTCAAGTGGCGACACTGACAGGACCTTTTTTGTAACGTTATTTCATTTTATGTATGTAAAAATTTTCGTATTGCATGACTAAAAATTGTGTTTTCTCTTTTTCAAGTTCTTCGATCAACCACTGAGACATACTGCATTGGAAAGATTAGAATCACCAAATAAAACAATGATTACTAAAATTCAGGAGAGAATTCAGCAATACAGAAGATAAGAATATCATTGTCTTAATCTCTGTCTTTACGTGTTGCAGTTTTTTGTCAGTTGGGTAGATGGTTCATGGATTCATGACATATTTCAAATTTAGTGTTCAGATTATGTTAAATAATTGCATTGTACATGAGGCCACTGACGGTAGGATGTCTGTCTGTGTGTCATGCTAGCAATATGGAATACTGCTGCTAGTTCGTTTATCCATATTGTGCGTCCCTTGTGATAAAGTCACTCCTTAAGTTGATGCTACTTAGATATTGTCGTGTTAGCGCAAAATTAGTAAGAATATTAAAACAATCTTAAAAATCTGTGGTATGGTAAAGATAGGCAAAACCAGAAATACGGAATCGACAGAAGATAGCAACATAGTATCTCATGCCAATGGCACCAAGATGACTGATCCAGCAGTTGAGAATGCAGAACCTTTTATGATTGAAGTGAAATCGCAAGCAAAAGTTAAAGAGATTGTTCCACAAACTAGTCAAATATCAGATCCATTTGTGGAATTGTATAAAAAAAATTTAGTGACCATGATGAACTTGAATTTTAATCACATGGCAAAAGAACAAGCCATACAGGCGAATACTAATTTTATTCACATAGCACAAAAACAGGCTATACAAATTAATGTTTTGAAAATGCAAAAACTGAAATTTCCGAACTGAAGAATACCTGCAAAGGCATACCAGCAGCGATCACTAAATTATCAAATGATGTTGATTCTATTCAGTCAGCACAGTCCAAACTAGAAACAAATGTTCAGAAACTAATAGAGAAAGTAGAAAACTTGTTGAAGAAGATAAAAAAACTAAGATATTAATTTGACATTCAAGGACAGAAATTTTCAAATGATTTTGCTATGTGGATAAATGAGAAGGACACACAGATCCATGGAGGCTAGATTCCAAATTAAGAGTTGCAGTCCAACAAACAAGTACTGGAATATCTTAAGAAAGCAGAGCTTCAGGTGAGTATGTCAAAGCTGAACCACACTGAGTGAGGACCTCTCTCAGAGGCGAGAAAATGTTACAATGCAGATGAATGACGTAATAAGGAGTCTGTCTGCTATGAAAGAAATTGTATATGCGCTCTTGGTGCTAAGGCAGGTGAAACATGTGATGTACTACGTAGATCAATTTGAAAGGATACAGAGAGACAATGTAAGTCATAACAGTGCATCACCCAACAATTCGTTCTGTAGAGTGAGGGCAGTGCTCATTCTGTTGTGAATACTTTTAGAAGAGAGTTTAGTAAAACATATGTAATTCCCTGTGTACAGGAGAAACCACAAAAAGAAAAATTTAATCCCAAGGTAGACAGTTCTACAAAATGCAATCTACATAAATATTTTTAATGGTATCCAAGCGAAACTCATACTGGTATAAACCAGTCTCACACCACCATGTATTAAGAATTCTTAGCCTTGTTACTTCTCGCCATTAGGGAAAAATCTAGTGCATCTCCCAGGAACTAATTCGGAACATTTTATGCACATTTTAGATTTCATTTACTTGATTCATGACGACTCGAAGGTGAGCAATGGCAATAGTGTCGGCCAGTCCACTCTATCTGGCAATCATTACAATACTCAGAATAGGAAAAATGACTGTCTTGTGAACTGCATGCCGCCACTAGTAGAACCTTTGATAACTAAGGGTAAGACAGCCACACTTGATAATACTTTGATAAAAGAAGACGACATGCTAACCAATACAATCCTGGGTATCTTGTGACTAATACAAATCCATGGGACAATAGCTACCGAAACTAATGGAGCCCTAATCTAGGAAATTTCGCACAAGCATATGTGAATGTTTATTAAGCAAGATAATGAACAAACGCAACACAATACTGTCGAATCGAATTGGTATATGCAAAACGCAACACTTAGAGTAGTTGAGGTAGCGGAGGAGTGCAGCCTGGTCATGTCAAATCCGAGAAACTAGAAGCGACCTCACGTCACCCTCAAATGTTGGTTGCAGGATGGAGAGAGAGCGCAACGAAAACGATCTAATCACACTGATGCCATATAATTATGGTGTGGTTATCAGAGATGAATTATGTACTAATCCTACTGTGAATGAGGAACAGTATGGAAACTTAGTTCAAGCTACAATTAACACAGTGGTAGGAAACATTCCAACTATCAATGTATTAGACGCAGGATCTACTGTAAATGTTGCGTCCATTGATTTCTAAAATGTAAACCTTGCCAGTTCAAAACTGTAGAATTTTAGGTGTTGACAAACTGCCTATTGGCTTCTGTCTCGGGTTCTTCGGCCGACGTTCATCTAATGGTTTTTCTGACGTTTCGCCAGCACGAGTGGCTGGCATTGTCAAAGCTTCACCCTCCATTGCCGGTAGTGAACTGGAGGCGAGCTAAGACAAGAGATGGGGCCCCTCCACGCCCGCACCAACGTGGTGACCAAACCAAAAGTTCTACTGTCATCTCCGTAAAACATGTTAGTTATCTAGTAAGTGGATCACAGGATGCTGGGCTGTGATGTTGTCCGTGCGTCTGGGTAAGGCTACGCATTAACACGGTCCATCAGGTGATAGATAGTGGACGAAACGCGAGTGAGGGTAGCGATTTGAAGAGCAGAGGGAAAAAAGTGCCATGGCTCGTGCCGTGGGAAAAAAACCTCTGCGACAGTGGGATGGGTAGTAAGAGCAGTAGTGGCTTACTAGCTGCGATAGCTCATGCAAGGTTGGATTTGTTAGTATGGGTATCATGCATCATTACCGTGACAAGCGATGGCGATGTATCCCAGTGGCTGCAGCTGCTACATTCCTGGAACATTCAAGATCGTTATACAGTAGTGGGAGATCGGCCATAGATCGTCTCACTGTGTGGGGGATGTGTGGAGCTTGTTTGCATGCGGTGTACGGTACGGCTTTCCTGTGTGGTGCCAGTTATTCGGCAGTGTATTTCAGCTGGATATCCAGTAATAGCGTCTGATTAACAGGGGCTCGCCTGTGCCGTTATGTTTGCGTATGCTTGGCCATAGATGTTATGCCCTTACAAGTATGTCTTTTGGTCTTTTATGTTTCCATCTATGGTTATGGTCGTAGTTCCCCAGATTCAGAATAAACGGGTTCTGCGAATGTCTGGAGTTTCTGTATAGTCTTGTGGTGAGTTTGTGGATTACCTCCGTGAGAGTCTCAAGTCGGTATTCCCGGTTAAGGTCCGCGATGCGTGTGTATCGTGGAGCATTGCTTATGATTTTGAGTACTTTGTTTTGTATGAGCTGCAGACGGCGCAGGCGTGTAGGCGCAGCGTATCCCCAGACAGGAGCTGCGTACGTCATCAGGGGTCGGATAAGTGTCATGTACATGGACCTCGACACCCTTCTGTTCAGTGTGCTACGCCTGTTGAGCATAGGATAGAGCTGTTTGAGCCTCGCGCTAGCTCGGTTGGTCATGTGTTGTATGTGGTCCCCCCAGAGTAATTTCCGGTCCAGCCAGACACCGAGGTATTTGACTTTCTCGCGGAAACGTATTGGACGTGCATGTAGGGTTATTGGTCTGCAGTAACGGTGTTTGCGCAGTTGCTTCGGTCTTCTAGTGAACAGAACGGCTTCGCACTTGTCGACGTTTACTCTAACACGCCATTTCTCCAACCAAGGCTCGGCCACTCTGAGTGCAGTCTGTAGGCGTGACGTAATGTTTGATGGTTTCCAATCTTGCGCAAGGATGGCTGTGTCATCCGCGTAGATTGCCATCATTGTGTTGTGTGTGGTTGGGAGATCGTTTATGTAGAGGTTAAACAGTAGGGGCCCTAGGATGCTTCCCTGGGGTACTCCCGCGTGTATACCGTGTCGTGTTGATTGTTTTCCCTGCACATCAGTGTTGAAACTCCTGTCTGTGAGGTATGAGTGTATTAGACGCAGCAGCCCGTCGGGGAATCCCGCGTCGCTGAGTTTGCGGATGAGGCCGTTGTGCCATAGACGGTCGAAAGCCTTTTCGATGTCCAGGAACACTGCCCCTGTAGCTTTGTTTATGTTGAAACCATGTGTTATATGTTCAACGACCCGTAGGAGTTGTGTTGTGGAGTGGTGATTCCTGAAGCCGAATTGCTCCGGTCTCAGGATGTCATTTGTTATGCAGTGCCTAGTGATGCGTTGAGAATCACCTTCTCAACAATCTTACTGAGCGAGCTCAGAAGGCTGATGGGTCGGTAATTTTGTGGGAGGCTGTGGTCTTTCCCCGGCTTCGCGGCCGCAGACTATATGTACCTGGCGCGCCAACGTCCGAGGGCTTCTCCGCGGTCATTTCCGGTGCGGTTCTCCTCTTGCTACCTGCGACGGTCGTTCGCTGCAGTACGGGAAGCCAGTATCCGTTTACCTTAAGGCTTTCCTCTTTCTTGTTGAAACTGTTCGCGTGTTTTTGGATTTCTACAGCTTCTCTGAACAAGCGCGTGTGATAGTGCTTCTCTACAGCCAGAACTTCCGTGTCGGCGAATTTTATTACGTGGTCGGTCTCATTCAGTGCGTGCTCTGCCACGGCCGATTTCTACACCTGCCCCAACCTGCAATGTCGCTTATGCTCTTTGATCCTGGTGTTAATGGATCGTCCAGTCATTCCGACATAAACTTTTCCGCATGTGCAAGGTATACGGTATATTCCCGACATTGCAAGTGGGTCTCTTTTCTCCTTCGCCGATCTAAGACACTCTTTGATCTTCCTTGTCGGTTTGAAAATCGTCTTTACGCCGTGTTTGCGCAATATACGGCCGATTCTGTCCGTCACTCTGGGAATGTATGGCAGAAAGGCCGTACCCGACATTTCTTTTTCTGGTTCCTTACTTCGCCGAGTGTTTAGCTCTGTTACACTTCTAATGTAATTTGTGGAGTACCCATTGCTCCTCAGAACAGTTTCCAGGTGTTGCATTTCTCGTATCACACGCGCTTGTTCAGAGAAGCTGTAGAAATCCAAAAACACGCGAACAGTTTCAACAAGAAAGAGGAAAGCCTTAAGGTAAACGGATACTGGCTTCCCGTACTGCAGCGAACGACCGTCGCAGGTAGCAAGAGGAGAACCGCACCGGAAATGACCGCGGAGAAGCCCTCGGACGTTGGCGCGCCAGGTACATATAGTCTGCGGCCGCGAGCTCGCCTCCAGTTCACCACCGGCAATGGAGGGTGAAGCTTTGACAATGCCAGCCACTCGTGCTGGCGAAACGTCAGAAAAATCATTAGATGAACGTCGGCCGAAGAACCCGAGACAGAAGCCAATAGGCAGTTTGTCAACAAGTGGCCACGAAAGCCTTAACAATTTTGTATTTTAGGTGTTATTGATACCAAGTGTCAGGGTGCAAGCACAAGTTAAAAGTAAATGTGGGAAATGAGGCTTTTTGATGCATGTTCCTAATAGTAGAAGGTTTAACACTGAACTGAATCCTGGGCATAATATTTTTATGTGGGAAGGCTAAAATCAATTGTTCTTCTGGTAAATGCTACTTGCATATTAATGGGGGAAGATGTTATATTAGATTTAATAAAAACAAAACCCAAACAAGGTAAGTTCTGTCAAATTATAAAGGTAAAGTTTATTGGAACAGAAGTGCTGCATATTAGCAGTCATTCATCTCAGTCTGTGAATATGAATCAAGAACTTCATGTATCAGAACGTACAACAAGCTGAAATAATTGATTTATTATCAAAATACATAAAAGTATTTTCTGAAAACCCAGTAATTGTCAAAGGATATGATGTGAGTATTATTGGAGGTGCTTTCTCACGAAACTTATTGCCATATCATGTACAGATTTCAGAGATTCATATTGATAGGCTTTTCTCACAGAAGATTCTTGCAAATACACTGTATTTATGTGTGTTTTCATTATGACCCTAGACACTCTCATAGGACCTGAGACAAGATGACTTTATATGATGACAATTTGCTCATAGCAGCATCTATTTTGGAGGTGCTTCTTAATTCAATACAGAGTAATTGCAAATCGCCAGAAATCAAAATTTGCTATGACAATGTCAAGTTTCTGGGTTATGTAATCAAACTGACAGAAGTATTGTCATCACCCAGTACAAAAAAGGCAAGTCAAACCATTTTAGGCTTAGTTCTGTTTTTACATGATTTGTGCCCAATCAGTTACTAAACAGTGAAGCACTTTTAAATTTATTGAACAAGAATACAGCTTCGTTTTGGTCAAAGACTTTGATGCTGTTAAACATGCTTTAGTAACTTGCAACATCTTACACCATCCAGATATGTCTAAAGGCTTCAGTATAGCAATAGATGCCTCTGTTACTGGTTTAGGCACTTGTCTGTTCCAAACTGATAAAATCTCAGGCAAATCTAGTGTTCATATAATAGGGTTTGCTAGTCGCATTCTATCATAATTTGAAAAAAAAAAAAAAACATATTCTACCACTGAGCCTGAGGCTTTGAGAGCAGTATGGGCCTTTAAGGAATTGCATTACCATGTCTACAGTAATCATTTTAAAGTCTTTTATGACCACCAAGCACTGAGTTTTCTCTTAAGTTGTAAATTATTATATGCATGCCTTCCATGTTGGTCTCTCTCATTACAAGAATATGACTTTGAAATAGGTCACATTAATAGAAAGGATAACATGGTTGCAGCTGCCTTTTCTTGGCTTCCTCAATGGCTGACAGAATTTACAGAATTAGTCAAGCAAACATCAGATTTCAGAGTTCTGCTTATAAAGGACCCAACCTATAGGCAATATTAACTGAACATGCGCAGAAATATGGGAACTCTGTAGCATTCGGACTGCAAGAGGCACAAAATTAAAAAACTGTTATTACTGAACCTGACTGAAAAACTATCGCAACATTACAGAATACATAATAATGTCTTGTTCCATAAGCATAACATGCAGTCTGACTCCTGGTGTGTATTTATCCTCTCCACTTTGGTACACTCCTTTTAAATAATCTTCCATGTGCATCTACATTACACACACTGAAATAATGTTTAGGGAAAAGGAAACGAACTAATATATAGATACACTTCCCTGGCACATTCTAACTATCTTGAATGAACCAAGATACAGTATCTATCACTCTTGGGAGATGAAGGCTCCTTGGAGGAGAAGATTCGACAAACAATGTTTCCACTAACAGAAAATGCTCATCTAAGAAATATACAGAACGTTAACCAAACTGCAAGAGTTGCAGGTAGGCGACATAATATGATTAAAAAAGCATCTGCCCCTGTCAAAAAGCAAGAATCGGAAGTGGCAGATCCTGTATTCAGTTCATTTAAGATAGAATACCATATGAAGGAAGTTACTTATTGACTTGCTCTGAATCAAATAAGATTAAAGCATTGTGTACTCACCAAGATTTAAAGAAGTACATACAATGATGAAAAGCTTTGTCTCTATATTTTTCATTTATTACTCAGATTTGTAAGTTTTATGTTATACTTAAGTTAGTCATTTAAAACACATGGATAAAAACTAACCACATAATTTTTGAGATCCTGACTTATTACGTTTATGTACATTATACAGAATGCCATCTATGCAGTAGTAGAGTGCAGACCTAACGACGTAATCACACAAGTGTCTTCTGCCATTCAGACGATTTTTACCTGTAATTTAAGATAAAGAAAAGTAGAAACAGAAATGACTAATGGAGTTCCTGCTTGACATCTTTATGTATGTACACACAATGGTAAATAATTGCAAGAAATAAATGGTACTTTAAACCTTTAATGTATATCATGTATACATGAATCATCCTATGAAAGACTACCTACACTACTGTTTATGATTATATGTGTATAATTCGTCACTAACTCAATGAGCTATAGACGCTAATGATACTACATTACGTGATGTGAACTAGAATCACTGTGTGTATACAAAACATGATTTGTTGCATTTCTTGATTAACAGTCAGAATATTAAGGAAATATTTCCATCATAGAATTAAAGTAGTAGATGCTCAGGATAAAGTGTACAAAAAGTAGTGTCGAGATAGTACACACTCAGTGTCATCTGCAGTTGTATATGTGTGTATATATATGTACAAAAATATTTCTGAATTGTAGTAGTGAAGTAGTATCTGTGGGAATAGTATTAAACTCCTAAGGGCCATGAACCGACTGCTCTGTAACTGATGTTAGTAGGTAATGAAGTTAGAGCTAGTCCAGGTATGTCTTATGCCTATGAGAATTTCTTCTGTGGATGATGTGTGTTTTCCTTGTAGAACATGAAAGGAATAATATTTGTGAAGCTAAACCAATAATATCCAAAACTTTCGACAAATATGAATAATGTTCACTATTTTGTATGTGTCTGTAAAGTTCAAGCCAATAAGTCACACATATACCGTCACACAGATCACTATGAACCATGTAAATAGTGTAAATATTCTAGAGGTACTTCATGTCATGTATTTAAGATCTGTGGTGGCAGGGTAGGACAGTGTCTGTTACTATGTGAAAGCAATATTCTAAGTAATTGTTATCGTGTACCTTGTGTACAGGTGATTGTGCTTGAGTTCAGTAAAGTGAATGATTAAGCCACTCCTTTGAGTGGTACTAATAAAGTAACAAAGATGGGAAGTTTAGTGTATAAGAAAATGAACTGTGATTTTTCTACTTATCTTACTCAGGGTTATAGTACCAGGTATTTGTATAAATGCTCCACTGAAAGTTTCAAAGTCTAGATGATTTTGATGAACTACTCAACACAAATATTTGTGTGAAAGGTCACTGTGGATGCACAGTAAACAGACACTGCGACTGCACTGCAGGTACATAACAATACTGACTGCACCAAGTCTGATTATCGTCACGGAATGCTGTGTGCATGAACATTAATGATACAAAATGTGTGATGTCACAGTTAAAAATTGTCACACATTCATTGTGACACTCATTCAGTGTGTGTGGTGGACATTAAAATGAATGATACTTGTCTATGGGCCACGCTACAGGTAATGAACTGTGAAAGTAGTTTAAATTGATAAATGAAATGTGGGAGACACTGGACAATAAGAAAGCCTACCAAACATGAAAGGAAGAAAACTATGGCTCCACTAAGACCATGGATCTATTTAATACGAATAATTAGTGAATCATTTTCTAATGTACATTATGAACTTAGGTATGTGCTGACAATATTTTATTTCAGAACGACATACTGTAAGTTTTATGTTATGTGTTACTGACGTAATTGTACGACTGTTCCTTGTACCCCCTAGCTGATGACCTGTCTTATGTCTCTGTGAATAGCAACCAACTCGTCCTGAGGTCTGAAACCACATTCTAATGCACCAACCTATTCATCCAGCTCTCCACCTGTCTGCCTAGCGTCCTGGCATCGATTACTGATACCACATTCCTCTCATGAGTCCAGCTGACATCACCACAGCCGAAAAGTCGAATATCGGCAGCTGCAACCGACACTTCCACATTGTCGAAACCACTTACGCTAGCCTCAGAAGTAACAAAGTTTTTCGTTCTATTCACATGTTAATGATTATCATAAAAATGTAACAAAAGAACTGTTGACTCTTGAAACGTTAAACTATGTCATCCTAAAAACAAACAGAAACTCAAATATTTTAAATGTATGTACTCTATTTACAAGGATAATTATTATTCAATGAAGCTGATGAAATCCAGTTAAATATCAAGCGATAATTTACTGCTGCTAGATAATATTCACGATTTATTAGATTCCACATTTGAGTGAATCTCTGAATTACAAGTTACAAACTGTATCAAAAAACTATATGATCACAGTTGCTTTTGGAGAACTTTAATATCAATTAATCATTAAAATTCTGAACTAGACATGTTATGCATTTATGGTACAATATAATGTATAAAGCTTACTCTCATGGATAATGTTCCAGTCTGAAGGCCCTGTCCTGGCCTTAACTCAGATTTCCATAGGCTTCACCTGGGTAGGAGAGCAATATGTCAGGTACGATTCTGAGCATAAAGTAATAGTATAGACTTTAACAATGCAGTATAGTCCTTAATTATATAAAGTAAACCTGATCATGTCTGTCACAAACTTCTAAAGCAAGTAACATACAGCTGAAAATATCTGGTGACGATACTTCTTTATAAAACAGCATTTGAATAACGTTGGGTAAAATACGACGATATGATTAAGTTATCACGAATGTTATGTAATAAACCGCAGTAACTGAATAATTGTTATTTGATACACACTTTGAAAAAGTTGTTGGCAACAAGTGAAGTTACGAATATGGGTAGCTGAATGTTGGAAGTGAGGTACCTTAATGCACGCTACTTCAACGATGCTAGGGTGAAGTATAGTATATCTTTTATCAAAATCTCTGCTTCCTCTCCCCTGCCAAAAGCTCATACCCTACGAAACAGTACTATTAAACAAATTCCCCTTTGTGGGCTACTTTGTAGCGATTATTATTGAAAGTGTTCGTAATGTGATGTCAGTTTATTGAATGTATTGTCTAGCTATTTCTTTCAATCAGCACTAAGAAAGCCAAGTACGCAAAATACAGCGATGTTATCTCAATCTTCCTTCCAAGTAATAATTCGCTGCTTAATAATAAATGTTTTTAGATTATTTTTAATCGTTCCTTCTTCACCTTCTGGACGCTGCACGATGCAGATGTAAGTTCACAGGACTGTACGATTTTTATGAATAATACTGTCACATGAGAACGAAGTCTTTTCGCGACGGCATTGATATGTAAAACATTCTCGGTTTTCTTGCCACGTCAATTCGGGATAAAATCTCGAGCTTTCGACGATAGCCTCCATCGTCAGGAGCAACTGACTGTCTTTGTATACTCGGCCAGTTTGAACTTCACATCAAGAACTCCCAGAGGTTTATTGAGAAAATCAAACAGATTAGAGTTTGTCCAAACGATATTTTAGCCAGCCTGAATATGGTATCGCTGTTCACAAAAGTTCCTGCGGAGAGCACTTTGAAAATGCTGGCGGATCGTTTGCTTACTGAAACTACAAAGTTGTTCCGGCTTCTGATAACGACCACTCCTGAAAGAAAGGAGTGCTAGTTCTGCAAGTTTCGCAGGAGAGCTTCTGTAAAGTTTGGAAGGTAGGAGACGAGGTACTGGCAGAAGTAAAGCTGTGAGTACCGGGCGTGAGTCGTGTTTCGGTAGCTCAGTTGGTAGAGCACTTGCCCGCAAAAGGCAAAGGTCCCGAGTTCGGGTCTCGGTCGGGCACACAGTTTTAATCTGCCAGGAAGTTTCATATCAGCGCACACTCCGCTGCAGAGTGAAAATCTCATTCTATTATTCCCTTTGTTTTAACTGAGTCATGAAAACAATTTTTGGCCGTTTTAACGCAGTCAGAGATTTTTCATGCCATGTTGCAACGAAGTGCCATCAGCATTCTATCGTTAGCTATCTCACTACCGAAAGTCGACCCTTTAATTTTAATATGAAGTCCAATAATCTTTTTTCAAAATCTTTTCCTGTGTAAGAATATCAATTTACTTACACTGCGATAGATTACCAAACATTCTGAAAACCAGAATTGACTGTTGGCCTGTAATTTCAATCTTTTAAATGGAAGGAAATTTACAAGTTGGTGGTAAGTTCCTATGGGATCATACTGCTGAGGTCATCGGTCCCTAGGCTTATACACTACTTAATCTAACTTCAACTAACTTAGGCTAAGGACAACATACACATCCATGCCCGAGGGAGGACTCGAACCTCTGATGGGAGGAGCTCATTGAACCGTGACAAGGCACCTGTGACCACGCAGCTTCCTGGTATGGCTAATGTACAACTGAATTTTAACAGAAAATAAGAATTCTTATTAGTATTCAGGTGTGGAAAGTAAAGAATTTTTGTTCCACTGCTGCTGGAGAGGATCCTTTCAATGTACACACTCAAAAATACGATTTTCTTGGAAATTAAACAAATGAATGACCTCCTCACCATTAGAAAATTACAGTATTTGGAAACTGAAGAAAAGGCAGGAAAGAGAAAGAAGAAATGAAAGCTCAAAACTAAAGCTTTTTATGTAGAATAATCAAAAGGACCAAGCTGCAAAGAAAGTAAAGAAACAGAAAATGGCATTTGGAAAGGCCATACTGGCTAAAAGAATTGAAGTAACAAAATTCGCTGAGTTCAACATTGAAGAAGACCGAGACAAAGCATACATATTTTGTAATAGCCTGTATTCAGACTCATTGTCGAAGGAGGTATGGATCTGATGTCTATCTTGCGGCTGGGCTCATGAATAATGTTTTAGTGCTGAGGAAGAAGACAACTATTTCACCTGTGATTTCTTTTCTTGAAAACTTGTGTTTTTGTTTTTTATTTGTGCCAAGTACTGAGCACTTTGCTTACATTGGTGTAATTTTTTGAAAATTCGAAGTTCTTTGTCAAAAACGATTTTGTATATTTTAGGTAATAAAATATAACTTTTTCCTAGTTCTTGTCATTCATTTAAGTGGGAACCCCACTTTAGACCGTGTCTGGGATAAATTTGGGTATTTTGTACGTAATGAGATTATTTTTTATGCTGAGATGATTTATTTTAAATTGAAACCAACCTAGAATCATGTTATTGAATATATAAAAGATCTGAATAACCTTAATTTTCAAAGTTATTGATCACTGAAAATAATTTATATGAATTAAATGTTAAGGTACCTGGCTTTGCCCTACGGTTTCCTACACAGCTAAAAAACTGATTAGAATGTGCGACAGACCGCTGAAGTGTTTTCAAATATAGATTAAAGCTATTTCTTCTTCACTATTCCTTTCATATGATAGAGGAATCTTAAAAAAATATATATAAAATTGTCGCTTAAAGATCCATATATGTCTAGCATGTAGTCAAATATATACTTTTAATTGTGTGCAATCATATTTTCAATAGAAAAATTCCAAACCACAATGTTTATTGTGAATATGAGCTATGGAACTTTGAGCTAAATGATTAACTAACTGATGATGTGGTAGATAACATCACAGATGCACCGTTAAGCAGCACACACAATATTGCTGTTAACGTATGGGCCTTTATTGCTGACAACAACCTGATTCGACCATGTTCTGTGCCACCCCATTTGACTTGCTGTCTCTGTTGGCAAATGGTTAGCACACTGGACACTCATTTGGTAGGGCGACGGTTCAGATACACATCTGGCTATCCAAATTTAGGTTTTCTTGCGATTTCCCTATCCCGCTTCAGGTAAATACTGCGATGGTTCCTTTGGAGGAACATGAGCAGTTTCCTTCCCCATTCTTTTCTATCTGAACTTGTGCTCCAGACCTCATTGTCGACAGGGTGTTAAATACTGATCTTCCTTCCTTCTAATAGCAGTTTCTAGACGACCTGCTGCCCTTTTTTCTGGAAGACATGGATTTAGAAAGGCCAATGTATTTGATAGCAGCATGACAGAGCACCTACACACTTCAGTTTGACTGCTACTAGCACTTTACAGACATATTTTATTAGCTTTTGTTAGGTAGGAGTCAACCAATGGGCTGGCCCCAGGCTCGATAACACCAAGGACTGCGTTTAACTCTTTTGTGACATCATCTCTAGATATTGGCATACGAGACCCCAACTGACACTGACGCTGTACTACGTTCATCAAACGGTTTACTGATGCCTGTTAATGTCATTTGCAGCTTTCCATACCCCTTTCACCGTGTCAGACATTCAATGATGCACCGCTCTAATTCGTGTATCGAAGCTGGTGGTCGCCATGATGCCCACTTAAGGAAAACCGCAAACACGGATGCATTCCTGTTAGACAGCACCATGAAACGTATTTGATTGAGCTTAATGATAATGAGTGGGAGAAACGTTATTCTGAGTGTTGTTTGTTGAACTCAAGCAAACTGTAAGGTTCAACCATTTGAGGTCTTGAATGTAAAGGACAGCAACTACATTGAATATTTACTGGACGACATAGTTTTTCTATCGCATTTTGCACATGGCGTCTCCTTGCAGCGTTTGTAGTGTTTGTTACCGCAATTGAGGACTGTTCTGTACTAGACAGGGTGAGATATTTTAATAGCAATAACGCAAATACAGGAGCTCGCAGACACTCACGGGATAAAAAGGAAACATTCTCAGCGAGTAATGGCTTTCAAAATAAAATTTTTACAGAAGCTATTGTTAACTAATGATGAAAAATAACAAAAGGTCTTTTTTTTTTGTAATTCTAATAGAGCATCAGTCCAGTTTTGAAAACAAAAAGCGAAACGTTTATAACGTAAATGTACATCACGATTTAAGTTGCACAACAGATGGTGGTGACATAAACCTATCACACTGTTATACTGAGAATCATATAGGTCATAAACCAATGTCATTTGTATCTTTACTTGCGAATGAAGTTCTTAAGTTGTTTCACACTCATATGCACTGAGTGGCCAAAAGTCACTGGTAGACATGTGCGTTATCTGTTGCTGAAACATAGGAGTTACATTTTTCTCTGTACAGTCCTGAAGGAATTGGGTTCTTGGTTACGCAGTATGAAATCGGCAGAGACTGACACAACAGTAGACCATTGATCGCCCCGCATGTTTCTGCAGAGGCGAGGCGAGGCGACGCGATGTGATTTCCGTTCATCAGACGCTCATTGTTATCCTTTGCGGTGGTTTATGTAAGTTAAAATACTGGCTTTGCGATAGTGGAGATCCGCCCTAGACACTGTTAACCTCGAAAAAGCAAATTCTTGCATAATCTGTGATGCACTATGACCACGCGACTTCACTGTCATTTTCTTCGCGACGAGCAGCCATGTTCACCTAACACCACTTGCTGGAACGATGTTTCCGTTCCCTTAATTAGTCCATAAACATTAGTTACAAGTTCTGTACAGGTTATGCGTTCGGCACACAGAAGAAGCTTCTGGTTGGCTACTGTGAAATGTGCCAAGCCCTTGTGTAACACCCAAGCCTGTTGTAATGCTGTAAGAAATACAGTCAGAGACGAACATCAAACATCGTCTGTACTTGCAGTGTAGACCATCAAGAGATTGGGAGCTGTCCCAAACATGCAAGAATGAATATTAGACTTAGCTGCAGGCGATCTGGATGCAACTTTATGCCTCTCTCGAAACCACAGTGACATGATGACAAAGAAGGGCATGTCTGAGACCAGAGGCTGTGTATTTGCTGATTGTTACGAGTATGCAACGCCACCAGCTGTGGGAGAGAAAGTCTCGCTCTCTGAGTCGCTGGCTATAGCACTTCTCTGTAACAGACTTCAGCTACCACGTCTACGTGTGCGCCATCACCGCCTCTGCCTTCTAGCCCAACATTCGGGCGCCATACGGAGTATATCTTCAAATGGAACAACCTGACCCGTTTCTTTCGGCCACTCAGTTCAGTAATCTGTGTAGTGAAAAATTTGTTCAGTTGTCTCTGAAACAGGTAGTAATTTGAGAAGCTGAAATTTGGAAATAGGTGTAAAGCCCAATAAGTAAAATGCTTCTTGCTGTGTAGGGGGCCAGCGGCAGTGATTCCTGACTCAGACGTTACAGCAGGGCCGTTCAAGAGATACCTGCTGCCTCCTTCTCGAATATCTTCAGATGTGGAGCACCCAGACATCTTCTTAGAAAAGGTTAGTACATCATCGAGCATTCAAAAGAATCAGTGTTAATCATTGACCACTATCTTTATTTCTTCCGTTTTGATCAAAAAGTACGAGGGTCGTCCACAAAGTAAGTTCCGTTTCTATTTCTGTCCGCGGCAGCGCTACGATCGCAGTTCCGAGCTTGCGCGGCAGTTACTCTGACTCAAGGAGAAGACATGTACGCAATTTTCAGGTTGCTGCTGCCGACGTGTGCTTTGTAGTGCTTCTTTATAATATCTGCCGTAATTGAAAATGCCGCCGCGTGTGAAATCAGATCTTTGATTCGTTTTCTAAATGCAAAGAAAGTTAAACCAAAGGAAATTCATCAGAAAATCTGCGAGGTTTACGGACAAAATGCTATGAGTGATTCAATGGTTAGAAGATTGGTCAGCGTGTTCAATGAAGGACGTGATGAGGTGCACGATGAAGAACGAAGTGGATGTCCGTCTGTGGCTATTGATGAACTGGTTCACACAACGGAAGAGATCATCCTCCATACAGCCTGGACCTCGCTCCTGGCGACTTTCATCTCTTCTTACACCTAAAATCTGTCCTTGGTGGTCAACACTTCAATGATGATGACGAGCTGAAAGAACATATTACCGCATGGTTGAATACGTAGGCAGCAACCTTCTAAGGAGAAGGCATACAAAAGCTTGTGCCACGCTATGACAAGTGCCTACAAAATTTCGGAAGCTATGTAGAAAAGTAGTTTAACAGTTGTAGATTTTTGTACAATAAATATTTTTTCTGTATCTGTACAAGTTTGTTTTATATAACCAAACGGAACTTACTTTGTGGACATACCTCGTAAACAGGAATAAGTCCATAAAGTACAGAGTAATTAACAAATTTTCGTCAAATATCTCAAGAGTATATGTGAATGGATGAATATAGAAACTTTGGGCTTTAACTTGGGCGTAGAAACTAAAAGTCTATTTTGACACCATTTGTAATTTGCTGGTAGCTTTCACTGGAGGGGGGCAGCTAGCTTGCTGGTTGGCTCATTCATTCTACAATGAACGCATAGTTGAAACACCTAAAACAAAACAGATATTTTGCGTTCAGTCACAACTGAACACGATTTTCGTGGAGAGTACAGCACTACATCTGCCGTATGTGGGTCTCTCATTGCACCATTGGTCCCCAGTAGTGAATACAGTAATTCCGCATGTGATGACAGGAGTATGGGACAATATGACTAATATCCGAATGTTTTTCATTACATCTGATGAATGACATGTTAAACATTGGTGAAAAGTAAATGAAAACTTTGACTAAAAATGCAGTTGTAAAAGATGCTCCAAGATTGCATGTACATGTATGTGAAAGAAATGCCCTTATAAAATTCTTCCTGGTGTCGATCCCAAACACTTGAGCAACACTCAAGAAAAACATCCTGTATGAAGTCTCTTTTGCAGATCAGTAGGATGTTTTTGTAGGTTCTAGCTCAGTTCTAGATCATTAGATCACTAGAACTTACCTATAAACTACCAAAACATCCTACTATAATCCATTTTCAGGTCTAACTCACTTAATTTCATTTAAATTACTTAGAAAAATTAATAAAAATGGACTATTTTTATATCATTTTCACCCATTTTCGGGACCGATGACCTCTGCAGTTTGGTCCCTTTCATCCCTAAACCAACCAACCAACCAACCACCCATTTTCAGGATAATTATTTTTCATACAAAAGGTGAATGTAAGAAAATAAAATGTAATATTCTTTTATAAAAGGTGGATGTAAGAAAATAAAATTTAATATTTCTTTATAAAAGGAGAATGTAAGAAAATAAATGAAATCAATTATGGTGAATACAAGAAATCAATTCCTTGCCCAAAATTTTCCTAATTCTTTCTACTAGAGTAGCTGTAAGATTTTTATGAACTGTCGATTGTACATGATTTTAGTGCTTTTTACCAACAGTTCTAGCACATTCAAATGTAACTTTAATTTTGTAGTGTCTCGATACACATTCTTTACAAAACAAAGAAAATCCATCTTTTCTATACTTACCTTTACGAAATTCATTAGTATTCTTTTTCTCTAGACAGTCACCTCACCGCTTTAGCTGTTTGGTATTGTCCACTTAAAGATTATCAAATTTAATAGGGAAAAATAAAATTCATTATAAAAAAGTGCAAAGCATTTGCTACCAAACACCGTCCACTCAGTCAATCCTAGACACCAAACTTTCAGCCTCTGACCTTCTGTATGTCACCACATCATGGATACTTGCCTCTGAGTTAACAGAGTGCTTCATTATTTTGGGCTGAAACACACCACCCACTCTTTAGCATAGGTCTTAAACCTGCCCATGGAATGGTGGTAAATCGTACAGAAGCGAAGATGGAAAACGTTTTGTCAAATGGTTAGCTCTTCTCCAACCACTAACGCTTTTTATGACTTCATGAGACAATGGCCAAAATCCTTCAGTCTACGTGATTGGTTTATAAGTTTGAATGAGTAAATAAGCTCTAAGATTGTATATATGGTGTATCATAATTAATGGCTTAAATGCGTACAGTTGAAAGTACACGATAATAGAAGCAAGGAAGTCTCAGTAAACATAGGGTCGAAAACGCATACCATAAGAGCTATGAGCAATTTTTCATCTTCGATACTGTGAAGCAATTCTCTTCTACTGCAAGCTCTTTGCTTTCCACATTTTGGGAAGTATTAGTATGGACGAAAACAAGAAGAAATGTCCAGTAAACATTTGCTCTAAAATAAAATGTCCAGTAAACATTTGCTCTAAAATGCATACCTTAAAGGTTATGAGAAATTGTTCATTAGAAGAGTTGTGTTTCCAAATAGTGAAGATGAGCACGCACTCATAGCTCTTAAGGTATGCATTTTAGAGCACTTGTTTACTGGAATTTTTTTTCCTGTTTTGGTCCACATTACCATTTTCCAAAATATGGAAAGCTAAGACCTTGCAATAGAAGAGATTTGCTTCATAGTATTGAAGATGAAAAATTGCTCGTAGCTCTTAACATATGCATTTTCGACCCTATATTTACTGAGACTTTTTTCTTCTAGTATCTTGTACTTTTAACTGTATGCATTTACACAATTAATTATGATAACCCTGTATATAGTTTGTATTTGAGTGACAAAGTACATTCTGAAACCACTACTTCCATCATTCATCATTTTATGTGAGATGGAAATAAATTATTTTCTTCACATTTTGCTATTTTATTTGAAATGATGAAATGTAAATGACAGTATGAATAGTGAAACCAACTTTTAAAAAATAACTAATTTCTATTTAAAGGCCGGCCGCAGTGGCCGTGCGGTTCTAGGCATTCCAGTCCGGAGCCGCGCTGCTGCTACGGTCGTAGGTTCGAATCCTGCCTCGGGCATGGGTGTGTGTGATGTCCTTAGGTTAGTTAGGTTTAAGTAGTTCTAAGTTCTCGGGGACTAATGACCACAGCAGTTGAGTCCCATAGTGCTCAGAGCCATTTGAACCATTTTTTTCTATTTAAAGTGAAACATGTTTACCTATTATTTTCAATGGATTGTACATCGGCACCATGTCTGTATGAAGTTATGAACTGCTTAGTTTGGCACAAGAGAATGTTTCACATAAGTCATGCTCGAACAGCGTGAGAGAATGTTTATGTAAGTTCACTCAGTGTGCAACCTAACACTGCCAGAAAGTATTGTGCTAGAGCAGTATTATCTTTATCTAGAGGTCACACACTTTGAGATAAGTAAGATTAGTAAATTCTCAGTGCTGTCCATCAATCTCACGCAAATATTAACCAACTTTGAAAATTAAAAATGCAAATATAATCTACATAAAAAGAGCTTTTCAGAAAAATCAGAATTTGATATCATTTTCTAATTGACATACTTTATTTTTCAGTTTTCATTTTCTCTATCTTTCTGAAAATACTTAAAAATGAAGTACAAATGTGCTATTAAGATTTCTTTAACTTTTTAAATTTTGTATTCATTTATACAGTTAAAAATTTCAGTGCATATTCTATGCTGTGCAGTGTAAGTTAAATTTTTCTTACCAAATATTGTTAAATACACTACAATATATGTAGGAATATTATCATTAAAAGTTGCACAAAGTTTCATAGTTTTTTCTGTGAACTTACAGTATTCTTTCTATGAGTCATGTTAATCACATAGGTATGATGGTTCGTTATGAATTTATATGGAGTTGTGACAGTGTCTGATTTGAGTAGTGTATCTTATTTAAAATCTGGAAATTCATTGTTGCTTTGTGAAAACTATTTTTTGGATTAATATTCCACATTTTCTACAGGAAACTTTCGTTTCTGCCAGTTTTCAAGTATATATTCTGTAGTTTAATGTGATCGAATAATGAAGATTCAAGTAACTGATTTTTTTTACGATTTGTGTGAAATGTAAGAAATGTGACATATGGCAATTCATATTCTGGAGATATAGAACTAGAAGACCTAGTAAAAATTACTGTTAAGTCTTCTTTCCTCCTCATTTCTTTATAATATTTAAAAATCCATCAAGCATTCATAATGAATGAAGTACCTCTTTTTTGTTACGTTTTATTTTTCTGTTATTAATAACATTTCTTCGAAGCTTATTTAATCAGTAACAGATGAAGTAAAAATATAACATAGCTGTCGATGAAATAATAGGAAGTTCGATTCTAAATAAAATGTTATTTCCCTTCTTTGTGGTGACAAAATTAAACAGTTTTACCACATAATAATCGATTAATTTTCTGTTGGATTTTCCATCATATCTTGGATAATCTGATTATGATCCATCTGGATTAGCAAAAACAGCTGTTACATAAGCACATTAAAGTCGTTTTCATTGGTCATAGTAATTTTTAAATTTTGAATAGGTTCAAAAATAGGAATATCTACAGGATAATGTGGTTCATAAATTATTGGTCTTCCAAATTCAGCATTTGGTTTGAATGAAGCAATAATGATAGTTTCTCAATGAAAATGATGAGCATGATAAGCAAAACATTCCATCATCAAAATTAAAATTTATATTAATTAATTGAAGTGTAATAATTATCGGAAATCTTTAGCAAGTCTTCTTACTAGCCTCAATAATGTAATTATTAAATCCTAGCACAAGTGCCATATTATCCTCTTTTATAGTCATGTATGATATGACATCATCTCAATAACAATTCTATTAAAAATTTTATCTGCTTTAATATGAATACTTGGATTTTTTGAATGAATAAATTTTTCAAAAATTTTTGAACTATAATGGCCTACAGGAATTCCTATTGTATCTCCATCACAATATAATTTATTATTTTATGATATAAAATTTGGAGTTGAAAAAGTAGTACAAAAACCAATTAAGGAGACATTAGTATGACTGTATAGTGTAGGTACAATCTTTTTTCTGAGAAAAGATGACTTATCAATCAATTTAAATAGGAATTCCATTTATATTAATAAAAATTTGTGTAAATAAATGAGATGCAGACACTGTCTGAAGAAAACCGCCAGTCAAGACTTAGGTTGCACAGATTGGGCTCAAATATAAGAATCCCAGAAAAGAAAAGAAAAACCAAACATGATAAACTTTTACAAAATTCTGTTTGATGTGCAATCATAGGACCAAGTGATTGTGAAAAAACTGCAGTATTGATAGATAATTATATTGTAGCTCCAGGATGTTTGAAATGGAATAAAATAATTCATTTGTATGTTTATTCAAAAAGTTTAGATCAACCAAAATCTCAAGAATTTATAAAAAGACGTGAAAAAAATTGAAGATAAACACAATGAAAAATTACTAATTTTATTCAAAATAATGAAGAAACTATTGAATTAGCTCAATTCCAAATACTTCAGTAATAGTATTTGATGATTTCATTCTTGAAAATCTGGGTATAGTTAGGAAAGAGTTTACTAGAGGAAGATATAAAGAAGTATATTGCTTTATTTAGCCCCAACCTATTCAAAAATACTAAAACAATTAGGTAGAGACAATCTTAATTCTTTAAATATTTTCAAATAAGATGACACAAATTTAAATCATATTTACCATTTTAATGAACTGTTGGAATGATCAACATGGATTTTTTACAATAAGCATGACTAGAAAACCGAATGAAGGTAATACAGAATTTCATTAAGTATTACGGTTTTCATTCTTTTCACTTAAAAAGATTTATATCGCATATATGTTAGACCATAGTGATAGCGTTTTACCTGAACCTTTAAATGAATTTAAAGAAGCTGTTGGTAATTAAAAACTGAAAAATTGGTAAAAACTAATCAAGGTTTAGCATAAATTATAGTAATTTTCATGGTCTTTTAATAAAGTTAATTCTGGACCAGATTGATGTGGTTGTGATTTTTTTGAAAGATTTATATTTAAAATACATCATCTAATTAAATTTTATAAACATAATCATTAAACAAGAACGTTGCACAAAAACATTAGACATTAAAGGTGTTTACTTAATGTTTTTGCCTCTAATAAATGTTTGGCAAATAGGACCTAGAAATTGTTAAAAAGCAAAACAAAATAGAAAGATAGCTGAATTATTAAAAGAGCAATTCAAGCTTTAGGACAAACAACCATGAACAGAAAATGAAAAATATAGAAAAAGAAGCCAACCAGTTATTGATGCTATTGGAAAGTAAAACAAGGAATCGTAGTATTAGGTGATAATATTTGAAAGGAATTGAAGAAAATAGAGAAGTTGAAAAACAGATAATTTCATATCGTTGTCTAAAAGACGATTTAGGAGATATACCAGAAATTAAGTCTTATCAAAGTAGTCCATAATGTGATTATACATTAAGTGAATCA
The DNA here is from genome assembly GCF_023898315.1 of Schistocerca nitens. NCBI lineage: Eukaryota > Metazoa > Arthropoda > Insecta > Orthoptera > Acrididae > Schistocerca > Schistocerca nitens. Next base: position 694,083,083 of record NC_064617.1, read on the forward strand.
TGAAGAAGGGACCAAAAGTAAAAATAAGACAGATGGTAAATAATAAATTTTAGTGAATGAATATTAAAAAGTATATTGATCAAAGTGAAGATGAATTTTTGGATTGAGAGCCATTGGGATATTGAAATATGTCGGTAAATTACTGGTTGAATTCAGTAGAAGTAAATTAGTTATTGGTGAAAAGATATATGAAGGAACAAATGGATTAATGAATCTTTTAACTGAAAAACAAATTACTATAGATGATATGGGTGAAAAATTTGATGGTGTTGATTTATTTTATTATGCTGATATATTATATCAATCAAGACCATTATATCCTGAGAAAGAATTGTTTATAACTATTTCCTAAACTTAATGAAATCAACTAATGATTCTTCAGATCATTCAGGAGTAAGTTCTCCATAGAAAATGAGTAAAGGTTTCAGAAAAACCCATTGAATATGTTTGGATGGATGATGTTAGAGATTTAAGCGATAGATTAACCATATGCCATGGCAAAGAATTAGCTGGAAATGAAAATGATCATAATGAAAAAGTATATATAGCACAGATGTTAACAAATAAATTTAGTGATTTCGATAATCCAAAAGGAACTCCATATCTGATTAGATGTTTGAATAATTTATCACTCATATTTTGGAAAAGTGAAAAACATGGTAAAGGATTAGTAAACACTTTGATTAATAAATTATCATTTTAAATGCATCTTCCAGGCTATCGATTTTGTGACCTGGGACTCAAATTAGAAGAAAGATTAGCTAGAGGAGATCAAGGAGTTAATTCATTAGATGACGTATAATATGATATTTCTGATAGAGATAATAAAGAATTAGAAAAAAGACATGAAGCTTATAAAAAACTTCAGTTACCTGCGAAAGAAAGGATGCATGCAAGTGATGCCCAAATGGAAGGAAAAATAGCTGCAACTGCAGTTAGAGGAATAATGTATGGAAAACGAAAATCAGGTATGGGCACTGATGTTGATGTTGCGCCAGCTGTAGCTGGTTTAAGCCTGAAACTTAATGAAAATAGTCGGCAATTATAAAATTTTTAACCCTTATATATTTTTTATATGAGGGTTGGAACTTAAATAGTGGCAAATATTTATTCACAACTGATACAAAGGCATTACATGTTTGCACCTGTTACTGTCCTTCAAAGTAGTCACCAGCGAACTGCAGAACCCATTGCCAGCGACTTGGAAGGCAAAGTATATTGTTAGCAGAGTATATTCTGGTTCGATGCAGCTCTCCATGCTACTCTATCCTGTGCAAGCTCCTTCATCTCCCAGTACCTGCTGCAACCTACATCCTTCTGAATCTGCTTAGTGTATTCATCTCTTGGTCTCCCTCTACGATTTTTACCCTCCACGCTGCCCTCCAATGCCAAATTTGTGATCCCTTGATGCCTCAGAACATGTCCTACCAACCGATCCCTCCTTCTAGTCAAGTTATGCCACAAACTTATCTTCTCCCCAATCCTATTCAATACCTCCTCATTAGTTACGTGATTTACCCACCTAATCTTCAACATTCTTCTGTAGCACCACATTTCGAAAGCTTCTATTCTCTTCTTGTTCAAACTATTTATTGTCCATGTTTCACTTCCATACATGGCTACACTCCATACAAATACTTTCAGAAACGACTTCCAGACACTTAAATCTATACTCAATGTTAACAAATTTCTCTTCTTCAGAAAAGCTTTCCTTGCCAGTCTACATTTTATATCCTCTCTACTTCGACATTCATCAGTTATTTTGCTCCCCAAATAGCAAAACTCCTTTACTACTTTAAGTGTCTCATTTCCTAATCTAATACCCTCAGCATCACCCGACTTAATTCGAGTACATTCCATTATCCACGTTTTGCTTTTGTTGATGTTCATCTTATTTCCTCCTTTCAAGACACTGTCCATTCCGTTCAACTGCTCTTCAAAGTCCTTTGCTGTCTCTGACAGAATTACAATGTCATCGGCGAACCTCAAAGTTTTTATTTCTTCTCCCTGGATTTTAATACCTACTCCAAAATTTTCTTTTGTGTCCTTTACTGCTTGCTCAATATACAGATTGAATAACATCGGGGAGAGGCTACAACCCTGTCTCACTCCCTTCCCAAACACAGCTTCCCTTTCGTGCCCTCGACTCTTATAACTGCCATCTGGTTTCTGTACAAATTGTAAATAGCCTTTCGCTCCCTGTATTTTACCTCTGCCACCTTTAGAATTTGAAAGATAATATTCCAGTCAACATTGTCAAAAGCTTTCTCTAAGTCTACAAATGCTAGAAACGTAGGTTTGCCTTTCCTTAATCTTTCTTCTAAGATAAGTCGTAGGGTCAGTATTGCCTCACGTGTTCCAACATTTCTACGGAATACAAACTGATCTTCCCCAAGGTCGGCTTCTACCAGTTTTTCCATTTGTCTGTAAATAATTCGCGTTAATATTTTACAGCTGTGACTTATTAAACTGATAGTTAGGTAATTTTCACATCTGTCAACATCTGCTTTCTTTGGGATTGGAATTATTATATTCGTCTTGAAGTCTGAGGGTATTTCGCCTGTCTCATACATCTTGCTCACCAGATGGTAGAATTTTGTCCGGACTGGCTCTCCCAAGGCTGTCAGCAGTTCTAATGGGATGTTGTCTACTCCCCGGACCTTGTTTCGACTCAGGTCTTTCAGTGCTCTCTCAAACTCTTCACCCAGTATCATATAACCCATTTAATCTTCAACTACACTCTCTTCCATTTCCATAATATTGTCCTCAAGTACATTGCTCTTGTATAGACCCTCTATATACTCCTTCCACCTTTCTGCTTTCCCTTCTTTGCTTAGGACTGGGTTGCCATCTGAGCTCTTGATATTCATACAAGTGGCTCTCTTTTCTCCAAAGGTCTTTTTAATTTTCCTGTAGGCAGTATCTATCTTACCCCTAGTGAAATAAGCCTCTACATCCTTACATTTGTCCTCTAGCCATGCCTGCTTAGCCATTTGCACTTCCTGGCGATCTCATTTTTGAGACGTTTGTATTCCTTTTTGCCTGCTTCATTTATTGCATTTTTATATTTTCTCCTTTCATCAATTAAATTCAATATTTCTTCTGTTACCCAAGGATTTCTACTAGCCCTCGTCTTTTTACCTACTTGATCCTCTGCTGCCTTCACTACTTCATCCCTCAGAGCTACCCATTCTTCTTCTACTGTAGTTCTTTCCCCCATTCCTGTCAATTGTTCCCTTATGCTCTCCCTTAAACTCTGTACAACCTCTGGTTCTTTCAGTTTATCCAGGTCCCATCTCCTTAAATTCCCACGTTTTTGCAATTTCTTCAGTGTTAATCTATAGTTCATAACCAATAGATTGTGGTCAGAGTCCACATCTGCCCCTGCAAATGTCTTACAATTTAAAATCTGGTTCCTAAAGCTCTGTCTTACCATTATATAATCTATTTGATACCTTTCAGTTTCTCCAGGATTCTTCCATATATACAACCTTCTTTTATGATTCTTGAACCAAGTGTTAGCTATGATTAAGTTATGCTCTGTGCAAAATTCTACCAGACGGCTTCCTCTTTCATTTCTTACCCCGAATCCATATTCACTTACTATGTTTCCTTCTCTCCCTTTTCCTACTCTCGAATTCCAGTCACCTATGACTATTAAATTTTGGTCTCGCTTCACTACCTGAATAATTTCTTTTATCTCATCATACATTTCTTCAATTTCTTCATCATCTGCAGAGCTAGTTGGCATATAAACTTGTACTACTGTAGTAGGCGTGGTCTTCGTGTCTATCTTGGCCACTATAATACGTTCACTATGCTGTTTGTAGTAGCTTACCCATACTCCTATTTTTTTATTCATTATTAAACCTACTCGTGCATTACCCCTATTTGATTTTGTATTTATAACCCTGTATTCACCTGACCACAAGTCTTGTTCCTCCTGCTACCGAACTTCACTAATTCCACTATATCTAACTTTAACTTATGCATTTCCCCTTTTAAATTTTCTAACCTACCTGCTCGATTAAGGGATCTGACATTCCACGCTTCGATCCATAGAACGCCAGATTTCTTTCTCCTGATAATGACGTTCACTTTTTGTAAAGAGTGTATTGATGAAAGGTTAAAAGAACAAATTAAATATCCAATCGGTAGAAGTGATATTAAAAGATATAATGTAAAGTTTATTATAAATCGAAATTATGATGATTTATTAAGTCCTGAAGATGATGATTATGGTTTGCTTGGTGTTAGATTACTCTTATAATATTTTACTATTTCACAAATCTTAGGAGCAGGTTAAACAACAAACAATAAAATCCAAATTGTGTGAATATTGTAAGACTGAGAAGTCAGTTGATAATTTTGCTTCACAGAAATGTACAAAAGATGGATGTAGAACGATATGTAGACAATATATGAATAATTATCATGTAAAAAATTACATCAATAAACGACTTCCTTGTGTATGTGAAAAATATTTCTAAATATTGTTATAAAAGTTATTTACAATGAATTCCAAGTGGGGACATTCGAAAAACTTGCTGTCAATGGAAAATGAAGAACACCAAGAAACCAATACAGCTACAATGAAATGTAAAGCTTGTCAAGAGATGAAAAATTTAGATTGTTTCTATGTTAATCTATCATACAAACATAATAATAAATATCAAAAATGTACTTTAGAATATATGAAATATAAGAAAGTAAAATCATCTTGTGCTTAGTAATTAAAAATCAATTAAATGAAGAATCTCAGAAGTCTTAAAAATATGAAATCTTATTTTTTGCAAAAATAATAAATTCTCTTCTGTATAAATAAGCCAAATGGAGTGACTTGCAGTTGTTCAAATTAGTGATTATCGTAAAAGAAATAATTTAAAAGTATATGGTAAATTAAATAAAGCCAGTCTAATTAGAGTTATTAAAACACATCTAGTCACAAATTTTAATCTGCAAGGAGAAAGTCTTTGGAAACAATTACTTTACCATGAGATTAAAAATGATAGTGATGTTTTTGACATTAAAGAAGATAAAGCGTTAAAAACAATTTTTCCACCTTGTAACATCATTTTTGAGAAACAAAACTAGAGCAAATGAAGATAAACGATTGGAAAAAAATTTCCTTTTCCTACTGATGTCTTTATGAAATAAAATACTAGAACCAACATAGAAATATTATATCCTTATTATAACAATTTATTTGAGAAATCAAGAGACAGAAGAACAGTTAGAGATTATGTAGTTGATATTGCATTTGAAAACAGATTACAAACTTTAAATTTTGAAAATAATGTAAACTCAGTAGAACCTAATTTTTTCTTAACTGTACTAAAACTGTAAATTTTGAAAATTGTAAAAGATACTCTAAGAATATATCATGGACTGAAAATAGCTTTAAGACTATTTGTGTGTACCAAATGGAGAGAAGCTGAAATATTATGGAATTTCCATTCCACCCATAAAACTATAGGACCACAAATGAAAGAGAGATAATTAAAAAATTTAAGATTGATAATCCAAATATTTTATCAATAATGGATGATTTTCACGCACACAGATCAGGATGGATATTAAATAGAAGCATTGGTTTACAACTAGGAGTTAAAAGAGATGTTCTGCTGACAGGATCATCTTAGAAATATTAGATAAAATAAAAAAGAAAAAAACATGAATTAATGTGCTAATTGAAGATCTAAAATGTTTTCTGTGGGCTATGCAATCTGCTTTATATCTTGTAAATAAAAATTTAGATAACGTTGATCTTGTTCTTGATCAGAAATTCGAAAATTTTGAGTTTCTTCTAGTGGTTGATCATATTCCAAAAATGGAAAATAAAATTAATGCATCTGTTAATGTTTATTCGCTTGATGAAAAATATCAAGTGTATCCATTAAAAATTATGAAACGTAAGAAAGAGAAACATGTAACTCTCGTTTATTTCAAAGAAGAAAATAATTCACCCTATTTTTGTATAAAAAATTAACTAGGCTTATTTGGAGTCAGATTAATAAACATGAAGAAGTATAATTTATTTGTGATATGTGCTTATTCAATTTCACTAATAAAGAAAAATTAGATAATCACACATCAAGCTATTTGGTCAATAAACCATAAAAGTAGAAATGCCAGAGAAAGGTTCCTATGTATGTTTTAAAAGTCAACATATGCAGGAAGCTCCATTCGTTATTTATGCTGATTTTGAAAGTTTACTATTGAAGATGGACAAACCCAGAAATTCATATACAATGAAATACCAAAAACATGAACCAAGTGGATTCTGTTATTATATTAAATATGTAAATGGACATTAGAAAGGTCCTGTTGTTTATGAAGGACCAAATTGTAATTAAAAATTTATTGAATGAATAAAAAAGACTTTGAAGAAATTAGAAGAATTTATTCTGAAGTTGAAATAATGAAATCTTTAACTCCTGAAGAGCAATCAAGATATATAAGATGGAAAAAATGTACATTGTGTAACTGTCATTATTCACCAAAAAGAATAAGATTAGTCATCATTTGACTGGAAGATATATAAATTCATCCTGTAACAAACGTAATTTACACTTAAAATATTAAAGTTTTGTGCCAGTTAATTTACATAATTTATCAGGACATGATTTGCATCTGTTTGTGAAAGCACTCAGTTATGATACAAAAGAAATATATTAAATACCAAACAATGAAGACAGATGCATTAGTTTTGGTAATAAGACAGACAATTTGAAAATGATATTTACTGACTCACTTAAATTGATCGCCTCTTCACTTGATGAACTTTCATCAAATTTGAAGACTGATCAAATGAAAAACGCTAGAAAATTTCTCTAGAAGAATTTTTTGATGTAGTTATCAGAAATGGTGTATATTCATATGATTACATGGATTCTTGGAAAAAATTGAAGAGAAATTGAAAAATTATCAGCAAAGGAAGAATTTTACAGAATATTAGATGACTGTGAAATAATTCATGAAGATTATAAGCATGCAAAAATAGTTTGGAAAAAATTTAATATTAAAAATCTAGATGAATGTCATGATCTGTATCTTATAACTGATGTTGTGCTATTAGCTGATATATTTGAAAATTTTAGAAAAACTTGTATAAAAACATATGATTTAGATTCATCTTGGTATTTTACTGCACCAGGAATATCTTGGGATGCAATGTCGAAAATGACTAAGCAACCACTTGATTCATTACATGATTATGATGTGATTTTAATGGTTGAAAAGGGTATAAGAGGAAGAACAGCACAGTGTTGTAAAAGGCATGTTGAAGCAAAATGTATGATTTTGATAGCAATAAGATATCAGATTATCTAGAATATTTAGATATTAATAATATATGTGGTTATGCTATGAGTCAGTATTTACCTTATGGAGAATTTGAGTGGGATAATCCAGATTGTTTTGATAGTACAAAAATAAGAGAAATTTCAGATACTGATAAAATTAGATGTATTATCTAAGTAGATTTAGAATATCCAAAAGAATTACATGATTTACATAAAGATTTACCTGTTACATCTGAAAATAAAATTGTGCCTGGAACTAAAGAAACCAAGTTGTTGACTACTCTGAATGATAAAAATAAATTTGTAGTTCATTAAGTAGTATTTATCGTTAGGAATGAAATTAAAATTTAATCATCTGATTGGTTGAGGAAATATATAGATTTATATGCAGAAATGAGAACTAAATTGAAAATGATTTTGAAAAAGATTTCTATAAACTGATGAATAATTCGCTCTTTGGCAAGACAATGGAAAATATTAGAAATAGAGTTGATATAAAATTAGTGTCAGAGAGAGAAAAATGTAATAAATTAATAGCAAAGCCAAACTTTAAATCAAGAACTAATCTTAATGAAAATCTTTCTGTTATTCATATGAATAAGACAATAATTACGTTTAATAAACTGATCTATGTTGGTATGAGCATAAATGATTTCTTTAAAGAACTAATATACGATTTACACTATAGAATAACAAAACTGAAATATGGAGAAAATATTGGGTTGTGTTATCAAGATATGGACAGTTATATCAATGATGTACAAAGTGAAGATTTTTATGAAGATATGAAAATGATGATAGATAGATTTGATACTAGTGAATATTCCAAAAATAATATTTATTGTATTCCATGAATTGACAAGAAAATTGTAGGAAAAATAAAAGATAAATGTATTGGAAAAATAATAGAAGACTTTTGTGTTAGACAGCAAAAATGTATGTTTAGAAAATTGGTGCTAAAATAGAGAAAAATCTGAAGGAGTTAAGAAATGTATGATCAAAAGTAGAATAAGCTTAGAAAATTATAATGATTGTTTGTTTAACAATAGAGAACAGTACAGAAGAATTAATATGAATCAAAGTGAAAACCACCAAATATACACAGTTGAAATAAACATGAAAGTGTTGAGCCCTCATGATGGCAAAAGATACGTTTTGGAAAATGAAATACACCCATTACCATACAGACGTTACATAGTTGAGACTTAAGTCACTTTACAAATTATAAAAAATATCGAAATAACAAGTTTTCTATATAAATGGAGACTCTAATGAAGAAGCTCAACAACATAAGTGTCTCGAAAGAGATTAAAAAACTAAGTGTGTTAGAGATTTATGTTTCATATAATGTTACTGGATATGAATCTTTATGTACTAGATATGGAGAAAAAAATTATATTGAGATTAACAATGAACTTAAGATTATTTTAACAGATAGATATTCTAAATTAGTTACTGATTGGAATTTTCAATGAAAATGAAAATAAAGGAATGAAAAACTTAAAAATAGAAATAATGAATTTCATGATACTGAAATTTGATTGCAAGTACAAATTTTAAGTTAGTTTTTTGGATCCATTTATATCCATTGGGGACTTATTCAAAAAATCTAAAATAATAATAGATACTATATCTGATTGCATGTTCAAAATTTTGTACTTTCGCCACAATTCATTTTATTTGTTTTCTTACATTCATATTTTATTAATAAGAATATTATATTTTGTTTCCTTACATTCACCTTTTATTAAAAAAATATTAAATTTTATTTTCTTACGTTCATCTTTTGTATGAAAAAATAATTATTTTGATAATTGGTTAAAGTGATACAAAAAATATCCATTTTTATTGATTTTTCTAAGTAATTTAAATGAAATTAAATCAGCTAGACCGGAAAAGTGGATTATAGTAGGATGTTTTGGTAGGTTCTAGGTAAGTTCTAGTGAGCTAGTGAGCTAGAACTGAGCTACAACCTACCAAACCATCCTACCCAGATGAATCACACATTCCGAAAATTGTCCCAATAAACTGAAGTCGACCATTCACATTCACCTCTACAATCCTCACGTGATCATTCCGTTGTGTGATCTTCTTGTAATCAACTCTGGAATGTCTGGCAATACATACCTATAATATTTATGGCTAATTTGATGTTTCAGAAACTGTAATGTTGTGCACTATGATTCGATACTGAATGGGCGACACATTTTGTGTCAGAATGTGTCGTGGTCGCACGCTAGATCGTGGCTGGCACATAAAAGGACAGAGAAAGTGTGTGTGTCCTAATCGGTGTCCAATGCACCCCCTTAAAAGGAAGCATTGCGTTTCCTGGCCTCTAGTTACCTAGAAGTAGAAAACAGAGATTCCAGAATATCGTGACATCAAGTTTGTGGCGTTAGCTCAGTCTTGGATGTTCAGTATGGAAGTTCTAGCTAGGAAGGGAAGTTAGAATGATGAAGTACATAGTACTACGGTGCGCTTTTAATTCACATGTTATATTAGTGCTGTGACTGCGGCGAAATGTAGTGGCTCGCAATGCTCCATGGAAATTAAACTTTTGTGGCATCCCTGAAAAACACGAGATCAGTAAGTAGAATTACAGAATCATCTATCATCATTACAGTCACGATGGGTGTAATCAATCTATGACCGTACGAGATGTTGCATGACAGGGACACACTCATTACAAGAAGCAAGGTGAGTGGGCAGAACTGTTATGACATGTGCTTGATGTATACATGTCCAAGTGCAGCTCCCATATGAACTCTTAGGCTGTAACACTCAGTCCACATCATAACCTTTGGAATGAAATGTCGGGTGGAGATATTGCCCACGGCACCTCTTGAAGGGAAGGCTTCAAGTGTGACTATTAAGGGCGTTGTGCCTAGAACAGAAGACAGTGATTAAACGAACAGTGACTTTAGGAAGAACAGAGTACTGATTTACAGAACAGTGAGTCTGCTGATATGTTTATCTGAAGAAGTGAAAATGATAGTGATGATTTACACAGGAAAGATTAGACTAATGAGCAGTGATACAGCACGTTGACTTTGTGAGTTATAACACAGAGGCCAGACACCAAGAGGGAAGATATCACCACTTCAGCAGTATTTGTGTGTGGCCAGCCATCTGCGATGCAACTTTCGAGAGAGTGGAATGCAGAAATGCAGTGGAGAAGGCAACAACATGGCAGCTTTTTGTGCAGCACACATCCACATGGAAGCCAAACCACTACCTGTGGGTGGACACCTTCGCTGCTCAGCTGGGACCTCCCATGACACTTCAGCAGAATGCTACCTGAGCTCACTATAAATTTTCTGGTAAGCAGATTGTTACTTCCGTTGCAGCAGAGCAGAAGGCACCATATTGGTGTAGAACAATTGTTAATGTACTCCGTCTTCAGGCCACAAGTGGCCTACCGGGACCATCTGACCGCCGTGTCATTCTCAGAGGAGGATGAGGATAGGAGGGGCATTCCGCTCTCCCGGTCGTTATGAAGGTATTCTTGACTGAAGCCGCTACTATTCAGTCGCGTAGCTCCTCAATTGGCATCACGAGGCTGAGTGCACCCCGAAAAATGGCAACAGCGCATGGCGGCCTGGATGGTCACCCACCCAAGTGCCGACCACGCCCGACAGCGCTTAACTTCGGTGATCTCACGGGAACCGTAGTATCCACTGCGGCAAGGCCGTTAATGTAGCATAGGAAATAGTGTGTAGTATACAGTGGCTCATATAATTATTCAGGCAGACATGATGTATTATATTTCCCTTTGCATTAGTGATTTCAGTAATAATAAAGCACTGGTATAAAGTAAATACAAGTTCCTGTAAGGAATGTAAAAAGTAAATGTTTATTGTACTTCTAAAGAACAGTGCAAATACAAACATAAGAATTAACAAACACAATCAGAAAAGAAACCAATAATGCACAGAATTATTTGGACACCTTTCTTACTACTTATGTTCCAAAAGTTCAATATTTGGTAGGCATTCCTTTCAACTTAATTATTTCTCTGAGACTTGGAATGCTCTCCACTAATTTCTGGGGTGTACTTGGGAGATATTTTTTGCCTCTCTTCTTGCAGTCTGTTTTCAACTGTCCTCTAGATGTGATTGGTAGTTTCCTTATTTCGTTATCAAGTTTGTCCCAAAAATTCGCGGTCACATTCAAGTCTGGTGATCAAAAGGGCGGATGAAGCACCAGAACCAATAATCACATCCATGCATTCCAGGCTCTATGTTTCAGGTCTTTATCGTCATAAAAATTAAAATGTTCCCCAATCCCCATGTTTTCGGCGTTCTTTTGCAAACGGTCCTACAGTATTCTGAACTACTGAAAGTGGTCCATTTTACCCTCAATAAAAACAAGTTCACCATCTCCATTCGCCACGTGCACCACACGCCATTATATGCCTACCGCCATACTTCACAGCCGCTTTGAGATATTTCTCTTGATCAGTATTAGATCGCCACCAAACCGTTATCCTTACATCAGATAGAAATATGTTAAATTTACTCTTACCAGCACATACAACGTTATTCCATCACATATTATCGTCTCTAACACGCTCCTTGGCAAACAGCATTCTCTTTCTTCGATTTAATTTACTATGAAGGGCATCCATCTTGCAATACGGCAGTGTAGTTTCGCGTTGCACTGCCTTTCCAATGGCTCTGACAATCTCAGTAGTGAGTTTTGGAGCACTTCACTTGGAGTCCCTTTTCGTTTTACTGATGATATAACACTCCTCGCTGAACGTTTACGTTCACATTGTCCATGGCTCCTCTATACATAACTGTGTGTGTCCGAATAACGTCAACGGCGTTCGGAGTATTCAGGGTCACTGGTCCTCCCCTGTTTCCTAAATGTAAACATTTTACCGGTCGATCAGGGATATTAAGAACTAATTTTTGTGTACACTATTTTCTTTGAACCAGAGGGTCAGTGTGTCACAAATGTCAGTTATTAACGAGTGTCCGAATAATTATGTAAGTCACTGCATACCATTATTTGCTGTCAGTAACGTTTGCCAAGACGAATGACGATTAAGAAAAGGTGTTGCTCTTAGAAATAGAGCGGGGCAGTACTCTTACGGCTAGAGATGACAATGACTAGTCATCAGAAATACTTGATGAAAGATCAACACCTGTGCCAGATGCTTCCGCTATTACGGAAGTCGCAGCAGATGTATAATCAACTGGTAATGGTGGCTCAGGTGAAACTGCATCAAATGTAATTGGTAAAATTGAATCAGCAGACGCTGTAACTGCTGGCAGAGAAAGTGAATGTTCAAGTAAAAGCACTGTGGTAAATGTTACTGATCATGAAGATGTGTTGATGAGGTTTCTCATGGAAGTTCATGCAGAATTACAGAAATTTCGTGCAGGACCTCAGAAAAAAAGCGGAATTTCTTAAAAAATCGATTGGAAACACCAAAAGTTCCATTTTTAAAGAAAACAAAAATATTGATAATCTGAAAAAAGATATACACCTAGAAATCTCAAATTTTCTTAAGGAATACGAGGAAAAGCAGAAAATACTGATGCTTTGTCAAACAAATTATTTAGTAACAAGGATGTAATAAAAGCACATGAGCTTAAAATTACTTGCTTGGAATCTGGCGTCGTTCAGTTACTTAAAGATTAAAAGCATTCTAGTGAAAATTGTGTATTAAATCACATGGAGCATAAATAAACTAAACCAGGTTTCCGAAGCTCAGATTGTCTTAAATAATACTGTAGAGATGGTCAAAAGTACAACTACTCAGAATGCAGACGGATTGCATCTAGAACTCAAGGAGATTCATGATAAAATTGAAAGTATGTCAGATGGAGAATTGGAATCAATGGCTAATTATTGCCAATCAAGTTGACGCAGAAATAAAGCAACGACTTGAAGCATGGTGCGAATAGGAAAAGCAGGCAAAAGGATGCTAAAAGATATGTGATCTCTGATGATACATATACATCTACATTTATGCTCCGCAAGCCACCCAAAGGTGTGTGGCGGAAGGCACTTTACGTGCCACTGTCATTACCTCCCTTTCCTGTTCCAGTCGTGTATGGTTCGCGGGAAGAACAACTGCCGGAAAGCCTCCGTGCGCGCTCGAATCTCTCTAATTTTACATTCGTGATCTCCTCGGGAGGTATAAGTAGGGGAAAGCAATATATTCGATACCTCATCCAGAAACGCACCCTCTCGTAACCTGGACAGCAAGCTACACCGCGATGCGGAGCCCCTCTCTTGCAGTCTGCCACTTGAGTTTGCTAAACATCTCCGTAACGCTATCACGATTACCAAATAACCCTGTGACGAAACGCGCCGCTCTCCTTTGGACCTCCTCTGTCAACCCGACCTGGTACGGATCCCACACTGATGAGCAATACTCAAGTATAGATCGAACGAGTGTTTTGTAAGCCACCTCCTTTGTTGATGGACTACATTTTCTAAGGACTCTCCCAATGAATCTCAACCTGGCACCCGCCTTACCGACAATTAATTTTATATGATCATTCCACTTCCAATCGTTCCGTACGCATACTCCCAGATATTTTACAGAAGTAACTGCTACCAGTGTTTGTTCCGCTATCATATAATCATACAATAAAGGATCCTTCTTTCTATGTATTCGCAATACATTACATTTGTCTATGTTAAGGGTCAGTTGCCACTCCCTGCACCAAGTGCCTATCCGCTGCGGATCTTCCTGTATTTTGCTGCAATTTTCTAATGCTGCAACTTCTCTGTATACTACAGCATCATCCGCAAAAAGCCGCATGGAACTTCCGACACTATCTATATCCAGCCACACTGCTGGTCTGATATTCCGTAGGCTCTTACTTTATCAGGCGACAGTGCGGAACTGTATCGAACGCCTACCGGAAGTCAAAGAAAATGGCATGTACCTGGGAGCCTGCATCTAATATTTTCTGGGTCTCATGAACAAATAAAGCGAGTTGGGTCTCACACGATCGCTGTTTCCGGAATCTGAATTGATTCTGACAGAGTAGATTCTGGGTTTCCAGAAATGACATGATACGCGAGCAAAAAACATGTTCAAAAATTGCCGGCCGCGGTGGCCATGCGGTTCTAAGCGCTCCAGTCCGGAGGCGCGCTGCTGCTGCGGTCGCAGGTTCGAATCCTGCCTCGGGCATGGGTGTGTGTGATGTCCTTAGGTTAGTTAGGTTTAAGTAGTTCTAAGTTCTAGGGGACTGATGACCACAGCAGTTGAGTCCCATAGTGCTCAGAGCCATTTTTGTTCTAAAATTCTACTACAGATCGATGTCAGAGATATAGGCCTATAGTTTTTCGCATCTACTCGACGACCCTTCTTGAAAACTGGAACTACCTGTGCTCTTTTCCAATCATTTGGAACCTTCCGTTCCTCTAGAGACTGCCGGTACACGGATGTTAAAAGGGGGGCAAGTTCTTTCGCGTACTCTGTGTAGAATCGAATTGGTATCCCGTCAGGTCCAGTGGATTTTCCTCTGTTAGAAGTATGTAAAGTTCACATTTTCTCTTCCAGGGGAAGCATACTGCCTGTCGTGTTTATAAAACGATTTCAGGGAATGTTACCTATTCAGCTGGACTAAAAAAAAAAAAAAAGAAACTGAATTCAATGTGTGACTAGTAGACTACAAAGGCGTAGCGACTAAAAGTTTTTATTACTTGGTCATAAGGGAGTGAATAAAACGTGCAACGAGACGTATTTTGTATCATCGCAAAAGATATCTGCTTGCAAAAGTAAATAAAAACTAAAGTAAACTTTCACTTTGCCGAAGGTATTTGTACTGAAGGTTGTTTGATGAGCAGTAGATAGAGATGCATGTTGGAAATTACTGAGACACGAAATGAACAAATGACTCGAGGGACAGGCAGGAGTAGAAGCTATACTTTTGACTGTAACGAAAATGAAATCTAGGTGGGCAGATTAGGTAGTTAGGTAGAGGGACGAACGAAGTTCTCTGCTGGATTCCAGGTTATACAAAAAGAGCGAGACGATTATGCAGTGGTGGATGGTGGACGGATGATATTAGACAATATGCAGGAGTAGCGTGGATGCGATTGGCCGACGACCGCAACCGATGTCAAATGGCTGATTAATTGATCATAACACAGGCTACAAAAATAGTTTCTAACGGACCTTCTCTCTGTTGTACATTGACATGTTCTACATCTTTGAAAATTATTGTTTCTGATAGGACGTACAGAATAAAGATGTAATTTTGACTGAATGACAGAACTGCCACGATTACAATTTCTTCTCTCACTGGAACTTGAGCTGACTACTTGTAACTGTTATGTAATCGCTTTATTAAAATTTAACCACGGAGGCTTTCCTTTTCATAGTTAAAAACTGATTGTAGATTAGAAGTCAATGTTGATCTTCTGGAAGAGTTCACATATGCAAATGTCTTTATTACAGTGCAGAAATGAACGACCCGATATGGAGATTCTGAAGTCTGATATCGACTACATTGTCGTAGAAAATGATTATGAAGATATAATGCGTACGATGTACATGCACTTCTTCTGTGATCGTGGTAAGAATGTAGATTAAATAATATCTAAAATTAGTAATTAAAGTAGCACATCTGTTTGGAGACTGCAATTTTTATCAGTTCACAGTTTATTCTTTCGTGACACACAATTTCCTAATAACGTCAGGGGACTAGTGTCTTGGTCACTGTGTAAACCAGGATAAGTTTCCAGTATTTGGAGGAAGAAGATGGACGATGACAACTCGTAGCTCGTAATAAGGTCATGTGTAGGTTGAGCCGGGGAACATCTGGCTCGCACACGTACATTGGGATCCGCGGCTTGCGACTGGGATTTCCTGATTTATGAGCGAGTGATTTATCTTCGATAGAAAGTGTTTTCCAACTCCTGTTGGTAACAGACTTTGCAACGCGCAGGCAGAAAACAGCTTTTTGCTGAAGCATCGTGTTATGCGACCTACAGACGATCTGATCTGGTCAGGCGGTCGGGTAGATATGATCAGGTCAGATTGGTTGTGTGTAGCTGTGTCGATTGACATATCCACGTCAGATGGCCGCGCCATCCGACCGCCCGACCTCTTGACTGCGTCAAACCATTTCTAAGACGTGTGATAACGCTCGGCAGTTGTGTTTTGAACTTCGCCGCGAGAAGGTCGTGCGTACTTGCATCACAATAGTCCCTGTTGGTATTAAGCGACAAGTCATTACCGAATTCGTAAAACTCTATAAGGACTGCACAAGTTTGTAGAATACCTCTGACAAGCAGTACTGCGGCAATGATGCCAGAAATCAGGAACTACAAATACCTGCAGTGAAGTTGAAATTCAGATGGAGGAAGTACGCGGCGTTATATGCAGGAGAAGACGTGCTACAGATATCATAAGAGAACAGGAAGGTTTAATCGAGACGGCACAGTCATTACGTTCTGCTGGAAACAAAAGAACTGAGATATATGAGTGGGCTGTTGGTCTACAGGTACGAGGATTAAATGACGTTCATTCATACATTGCAGAAGACGTTAACATATGATGTTATTTTTTTATGGAAAATTAGAAAACCTCAGTGTACAATAATCGATAACGAATTCAAGTGATCCACCCCGTGCCCTCACCGTCATCTTCATCGTCATCATCAAGCAATTACAGATTTACTTGTTCCAAGGGTACAGTTCAACACTTCCCTCATATATTTCAAACATACGCAGTTCTGCTACACAACATGAAGCGTAAGAAAAAGAATACGAAAACAGTGCTTATACTGTGAATGAGCTCCTTGTATTTCAACCTACAGGTACACAAAAAAAAACGTCTCTTCACGTGTATTGATTATAAATAAGTGATTTCCATTCCCAGAAACAATTTTCTTTGCATGTATGTAGTTCGTCAGAACTTCGCATATTGATTGTACGTTTCAGGGATTATTTCTGAACGTAACTGTTGAGGGATTGCAGTACTGTATTTAACGTCTGCATAGTCTCTTCCAGTAGCCATATATGTTAAAGAGGCAACCATCTTTCTTCCACCTGACAGTCTTGTGCTTCGAAACCAACAGAGTCACCAAGCGTAGCAGTGTAATGAAACTGTCGTACTCCATTCTCAGATAACTGCGAAACTCCACACTACCCTGTTCTCTCAATACTTCATACGATGTTTCAGTAACCGTTTTTTGGCCCACGTCGTTATCTCTGTTGCGCGACGAGTTTCTAGGAATGTTACCAAAGCAATGCTAACTTTCTTTTGTTTCAATATACGAGGGCCGTTCAGAAAGTAACCTCCGGTTGATTTAAAAAAATACACCAAGTTAAATAAAAATATTTTAATATATACATCTTACAACTACATCTTTGCACTATTTTTCTACATAGTCTCCATAGCGATTGAGGCACTTATCGTATCTCTTCACAAGCTTTGAAATTCCTTCTGCATAAAAATCACCCGCTTGTGCCTGGAGCCAGCCTGTGACCGCATCTTTGAGCTCTTCGTCGTCATCAAACCGCTGTGACCCGAGCCATTTCTTCAAATGCATGAAGAGGTGATAATCACTTGGCGCCAGGTCTGGGCTGTAAGGTGGATGGTTGATAACGTCCCACTTGAAGGACTCAAGAAGGGCCGTTGTTCTGCGAACAGAGTGAGGACGGGCGTTATCGTGCAAAAAAACGATATCGGAAGTCAGCATACCACGGCGTTTGTTCTGTATAGCCCGTCGTAACTTTTTTATTGTTTCACAGTACACGTCTTGATTAATGGTCGTACCACGTTCCATGAATTCAACCAACAACACCCCTTTGGCATCCCAAAACACCGTTGCCATCAGTTTTCTGGCAGAAAAATCTTGCGAGGCTTTTCTTGGTTTGGTAGGCGAATTTGAATGTGCCCACATCTTTGATTGTTCTTTTGTCTAAGGGTTCACGTACTTAATCTAGGTTTCGTCACCGGTCTTGATTCTGTTTAACAATGGTTCTCCTTCGTCCTCATAACGTGACAGAAAGTCTAATGCAGAGGCCATTCTTTGAGTTTTGTGGTGGTCGGTAAGAATTTTGGGCACCCATCGTGCACAGAACTTACGGTAACCCAATCTTGCTGTCACTATCTCGTACAAGAGAGTCTTAGAAATCTGTGGAAAACCAGTAGACAACTCCGACATTGAGAAACGTCGATTTTCACGAACTTTTGCATCAACTGTCTGAACGAGTTCGTCAGTCACCAATGATGGTCTACCACTCCTCTCTTCATCATGAACGTTTCCTCGTCCACTTTTAAATAAACGTACCCATTCATGGACAACTCCTTCACTCATAACTCTTGGTCTGTACACGGCACAAAGCTCACGATGAATAGCTGCTGCAGAATATCCTTTGGCTGTAAAAAACCTTATGACAGCACGCACTTCACATTTGGCGGGGTTTTCTATTGCAGCACACATTTCAAACTGCCACAAAAACTAAACTAGCGCAGGTACGACGTTCACTCGACCACGGCTTGATGCCGACTGACCTGTTGAGTGCGTGAACGCACAGATGGCGTCGCTACTCCCCCCACAACCCGCACTGTGACCAATCGGAGGTTACTTTCTGAACCGCCCTCGTAGAAAGAGGCATGGCGCGCGCGCATCTATTCTCGACAGAAGCCGAGAGCCGACTGACAAAATTGGGCGCTATGTCAGGCTATGTGGATGTTGCACCTGACTTACTCGGCTCCGCTGTCGGGCCAACTGGTCGTGTCGTCTGCAGCGCCTTTCGAGGGAACAAGAAATCACCAATGGATACACATCAGTTCCGTTCCTGAGACGGATTGGCTGAAAGGGCTATATGTTGAAACAAATTTCGTTGAGCTGCTTGAAGGTCTGCCAAAACGTTTCCGTGTAAAACTGCGCCGCACATCACAAAGACTCCATGAATTCTGGCCAGGGCCGTGAGTGGGACTACCCGCGACGTCATGGAAACTCCGAGGGCTCACGAAAGATACTTTCACTTTTATATAACTTAGAATGGCAAAGGAAAAAACAGCAATCCACGTCCGTTACTAATTTAGATATAGGTGCCATGTTGGAGAGAGAGCCATCTTGTAGCCGTGGCGAATGGAACAGTTGGGATGTCGTCCAACTCCGTACCGACCGTCATTGCGATAGTTGGTGCAGGATGGGCAAAGCATGTGATTCAGTGCAGCTGAAAATGGAGGGATTGAAGGAACCCGGCGTTTGGGCCCGTCATCTCCGAAGTCGTCCAAGTAATGGACTTTTCCTGTGCCACAGCATCAAGAATGTAGCAAGGGTACCTCGATTTGGGAAAAATTACAGCCGCTAGAGTCAATTGGTATTACCAATAGCGTGTTGATGATAAGGATCGTTGTCGACTGTCGTAGAGATATAGAAACTATCTTCACGTGCATAACTCTGCTCACCACCTATTGAGGGTTGCAAGGATTCGTTTGGCTGCAGGAATACAGCCACAGGAAGCTCAAAGCATGTAAGGCTCGATTGGAGTGGTGGGAGTATCCGCATGTGACCTGTCATTCAGTGGGGCCGCTGACACGTCTGTCCGTTTCACATACCGTTGAACGACACAGGAACCGACTGTCCAATCATATGCATCCGTTTGGTAGCTTGCAGCACCCCACAGGCGACCTGCATCTTCAACAGGACAGTATTCCACTGTACTGTTGCATCAGAATGGTTTGAGTTATTTCTTGTGGTTGTAGGACAGATACATGCTTCCCAGGTCTCATAGCCTCAACAATGTGTATGTGGATTACCATAAAGTGAATTTTGCTGGATCTTGGACCGTGCTCTCACCAGTCTCCCATGAGCTCTGGAGAACGATTGAATTATCACGATCAAAGTCCCCTCCTCGAAATGCTTTCTGGACTGTGAGAGAGTGCGCTGGACTGGAATTTTTCAGTATATTCATCAGATTTACTGTATGGAAAGAATACCATTAGTTGGTTCAACTCAGAAACTCCTCCCAACATTGTAACTGGTTATTGTCAATGCATACATGAAACTGGAGTTAGTCTGCTACGAATTATTATTGAAATTGTCCATTCATAGCTAACTGGTCAGCGGTTCTGACTGGTATGCAGCGGCTCCAAGTTCAGTTTCAGGTACTGCCAGGTATTTTTCCTTGATGAGAGAATTGGAAGGGGGGGCACTCAGCCTTGTGATGCCAAATGTGAAGCAGTGGCTCTAAGGTTTGGAAAGCTGGCCACAGTCGGAAGAGCGGTGTGCAACTGCATGCACCTCTATACAGAAACCGAAAGACGCCATTGACAGAGGATGATAGGGCAGCCAGTCAGTATTGAATGGTCTGCCAGAGCCAGTACCTGGAGCTAGTGTAATCCTTGTGGGTAGTGTTTTGGTCCACCAGGGCCAGTATATGGAGCTAGTGTAATTCTTGTAGGCTTTGTGTAAACTGAATTCAGACTGAATCTTATCTACTAGTTGGCATGTTCTTCACTACGGACACCTATATTTGAAGTTATAAGTGATTTCAATATCTTCGCAGTGGCCATATGGGCACAAGTCATGCAGAACGTTCTGGACGCCCTGTGGAGGTTACGACTCCAGAAATCATTGATACAATCCATGATATGGTGATGGATGACAGAAGAGTTAAGGTGTGTGAGATTGCTAGTGCTGTGAGCATCTCGAATGAACGGGTACATATTATTTTGTATAAACATTTGGACATGAGAAAGCTATCCGCAAGATGGAAGACAGTTTATGCTATTACATTACCATTCGTTGCCAGGAACACGTATTGTTGACAGAGTCCTCCGCTTTGCCGTGTTTTAATATGTAGTGAGCCACTGAGCAGTATTCAGGCCTATGACTTACGTTACTCTTGTCACCCTGTGGTCTCTGCTAGTCATGACCTTCTCGCTAAACTTCGTCATACTGACTGCTCGGGTCAGCTGACTGCTACCAGGGAATGAACTGCCACCCGTTTTGCTAGAGGGGCGATTCCCCCCCCCCCCCCCCCCAAATTCGCTTTGCCGACACAGGTGCGGATTTGCGGGTGCAAATAAGATATCTGCCCACTCCAAAGATGGAACGACGTCTTCTTGACTACTATCCCCTCTAATAAACTTCATACTATCAAGGAGTCTACTCCTGGAAAGAACCCAGCGTCCTTCGTCATCTCTGAATTGATCAGATCAGGCTGACCCATAGTTGAGTTTTACATAACGGGCCATCCCCTCATTGTATCTGTGGAGCCTTACAGATAATAGCTCCTATCCTGCTCATGCTTGACCAAAAACGGAATCGTGTAAAGTGTTGCAAGGATGGTTTGCAACTGTTCAGGAAGAATCCGCAGGACTTTAAGCGTCGTTTCGTCACTGTGGATGAAACATGGATACATTACTATACTCCTGAAACCAAACAACAATGTAAACCAGTGCTTCCCAACCTTTTCAGCTGGCGGGCCCCTTCTTCAGTCGAAAATCCATGGTGGGCTTCTAGTCAGTCAAGAGCACAGTAACTTTAAATTTCAGAGCGAAACCCGTGGGAACTGAAAGCTTCTTAATGCAACTGCCATGTTCCCAATGACCCCCCCCCCCCCCCCCCCCCCGAAGTATCAATAGCCTTCGGTTTACAGATGAATGAAAACAGCTTGAAATTAACGATCCAATTTGAATTCCTGCTGTATCCAGACGCTTACTAGTTGATTTACTCCCTTTGTTCAACACACTATAGTCTGATTAAAATTACTTGGTAATTGAAATTTCACACGATGGAGCTGTCTTCCTCCAAGAGCAATCAACGTCACCTCCAAACTGTTCGCTGTTGACAAGCTGCGGCTCATGGTCTGTTCACTTCCACTGTTTGGCTACTGTTGTGTAAGGAGCATGCATATTTCGTAACAGTGTGTGTGTGTGGTTTCTCGTGAAATCCGAAGAAAAATGTTCAAATGTATGTAAAGTCTTCCTTTGGTCGTCCTTCCTCCTCATTCATTTCAACTGGAAACTTCCCTTGTTGTGAAGGCGATGGAGAAACTGCACCCTTCTTCAATGATCCTGACTTCAGCCACCGATCCATGTTAGAAGTAATAAACTGGCCAAAAATCGACTTATGAAATAGTTCGTGCACTGACAAAGCAAGTTTAATATTTAATGATGCCTGGGGCCGCATACGTGCCAGCGAGCGCTGTGATTGGTCGACAAAGCTCGCTCCACGCATGCGTAAAAGGTTTCAGCGCCGGCGTGAACCGGCGCACAAACGACCCCTGTAATGTTGCGAAGCAGTCGATCAGAGAAGCCGCATTCTCCGGCACTAAACTGTGTATACGTTCTCACTCAGGAACCGCAAAGGCTGCTTGGGGATACGACCTGAAGTAAAAGTACACGTGTTTTACACACGGAAAAAAAATAGTGATGAATTTGATTTTCACATTTTTATTCAATAATTTTACTCATTATTTTACACGATTTGGTGAAAGGTGGCCGCGGACCCCCTACACGTTGGGAAGCCCTGATCTAAACAATGGGTTACCAATGGAGAATCTGCATCAAAAAACGCGACGACCATTCCTTCGGCCGGAAAGGTTATAGCGACTGTCGTTTTGGGATTTGCAAGGGATAATCCTCATCGACTATCTGGAAAAGGCTAAAGCTATTACAGGTGAATATTATTAATCGTTATTGGACCGTTTGAAATCGAGCTGCAAGAAAAACGCCGGCGATTGGACCGCAAAAAAGTCCTTTTCCATCATGACAATGCACCAGCACACACCTCAGCAGTTTTGGTCGCAAAATTAATGGAAATAGGATTCCAACTCGTTTCACAGCCCCCCTATTTTCCAGACTTGGCTCCCTCGTATTACAGTTTGTTCCCCAATTTGAAGAAATGGCTGGCGGTACAAAGGTTTTATTTAAACGAGGAGGTGATTGCTGCAACTAATAGCTATTTTGCAGACTTGGACAATTCCTATTATTCGGAAAGGATCAACAAATTAGAACAGCGTTGGACGAAGTGTATAAGTCTAAAAGGAGACTATGTCGAAAAATAAAAAAGGTTTACCCCAAATATGTTAGTAGTTTTTATTTTTGCACAGACTTTGCAAACGCCCTTCGTAAAATCCATGGGTAAGGGCAGCTGAATCACCCCGTGGAGACGATAGAACACTTCATCCTTCGTGTGGAAGTTCGTTGCGAAAGTTGCTTCTGAAGCAGAGTGCCGAGGGTGAAATAAATGCAGCAATCTGCGGCGACGACGTCCGTGATAAGTTCTGCCGACGAAAAGCCGTGAAAAGGCATAACACAAAAGGTGCTGAGAAACAATAACAATGCAGTGTCCCTCGAGATGAAGCAGGAATTTTGTGTGTCTGTGCCTCGAAAGTGTGAACAAAACAGTCGGATTCACAGTTGGATTGAGAAGGGAATGGAACTGGCCGGATTTGTTGAATTCCATTTTGTCCGCAAAACTATTGAAATTCCATCCGTGAAAGCTGTGGACCATTGTCCGAAACGATTGTTTGTCAAAACTTCCAAACAGCAGCAGAAGCAAGCGCTTTGATAATGTTAGCGCTGATTTCGAATTCAAAGGAATGACAAACAGATATTTACTGTATTCGTGATGGTAATTAGGCACTGTGCGTTCCAAAAGGAGCCAGTAAAATCGATGTGGACGCATCAGCTCGAGGCCAACTGATAAATTCTCGGCGCAGGGTTGCCTGGTTGTCCACGCATGTGTGACGGTGGGCATTCCAGTGTTCAATCTGCTTATCGAGATCCACCCACCTGTAATGCTGACGTGTTAACTGCTTAGTTTTAACTATTCCCCAATGTCCTCTTTGTAAAAACGGCAAAACGTTTTGCTGCAAGGATAAGGGAGTCACGACTCTCGTTTGTTCGTGAGGAGTATGCAATAAAAATACAGCATTCTAAAGACAAAAGCTGTTGCGTTGCACGTGGTATAGTCGCACTAATGCATTTTAAATTATTGAGTTCTGTTTATAAGGCCAATCCACCCGAATGCAATCGTAGCGACTGATCCTACAGTTGCTTAGGCGACATGCCGACAGTCAATGGAAAAAGCTTGCAGGACTTGAAAATTAAGCTCAAAAATTTGAAGACGAGAAGCTTTTGCTACATCAAATTCTGGATCATTGTCCATAAGTAAGACACAGTGTCTGCGTTTGCATGGTGTGCCATAGAGTGTTAAAGAACTTCATATTGGTAATTCGAAAAAAGCAAGAAGAGGCTGAAAAACTCAGCTAACCAGTGGCCTGATTCGCAGCCATGTTTAAGACATCGAAAACAGTAATGACCAACGTTGTAGCTTCTGCACTGAATGATTAGGAACATCTTTCGCCAGACGAAAATGTGCGGTTAACGGCTTATGAACAGTCGCAAGAAAGAGTTTTGTGCCATGCAGATATTGATGAATTTCATGACACCATATATGATGGCTAAGGCTTTCCTTTGTAGCTGACTGTAGTTGACTTGGGCCTTGTTCAGCTTTTAGATGCGAGTACTATGGGGCGTTCAGTTTTCCAACCTTGAGAGATTAAACTGCCCCAATTCCACCTGATTATGCATCGACTGCGAGCACTACAGAGGTGTACGGATCATATTGAGTAAGACACGTGCATCTAAGAAATTCATTTTTCAATCTTTGAAATGACCGTACACATTCCCCAGTCCATTCAAAAGGAACATTTTTACTCCAGAGGCGATGCAAAGGAGCAGCAGTTTGTGCTGCGTTTAGAATGTATACAACGCAGTAGGTAAGTTTTCCAAGAGCTGCCTGTAGTTTCTATTCATTTTTAGGATGACGTAAATCCTGGATGGCCACTAAATACATTGTCGAGGGACTCGCATTGCGAGTGACAACAAGTTGCCCCAAACGTTCGATTAGTGTACTGAAGAATGAAAACTTCTGGAGATAGCATTTGTGTCCTGTGTCAGTTACAAACTGAAAAAGATGTTTGAAATTTTTGAGATACTGTTTCGATGTTTGTTCGGACACTAAATGACTTTATCCAAATAATTTGAACAGGATGAGACTGAAGACATCACTTGTTCGAGGAAACGTTGGAACAACGTAGGGGCAGATGCACCTTCGAAGGGAAAGCACTGTGTTGATACAAGCCGACGTGTGTATTGGCCACCAGAAATTTCTTCATTCCATCATCCAGGCGAAATTGAAGGTAATCGTCTGCGAAATCAGTTTTGGAAAAGAATCGTCCTCCTGACTGTTGATACATAAACTGTTCAGTGCGTGACACTGGGAAATAATAAATAACTATCTGTGTGTTAACTGTTGATTTAAAATCTGCTTAAAGATTTTACCGTTCGATTATCTAATAATAACCAGAGGAGATATCCATTTGTTTGCAAAGATAACGGTTCCAATCAGTTAAATTCAGAAGTGACTTCATTGCGAAAAGCATGAGGAAACGGACGTGAGCGGTAATACTCTGGTTGAGTATTGTCTTTGAGCGTAATGCGCGCTTGAAAATTCTTTGCGCGTCCCAATGCGCCACCGAACAAATGTTCATATTTTTCACACAAATGTCGAATGCTGGCATGGGAAAATTGAATATCGATAGCCAGCACGTTATCTCAAACAGCCTAACCAAACAAATCAAAAGCATCCATGCAAAAATAAAAAAAATTAAAAAAAGGGGGTAAGGTGCACTCCCGAGAACAGAGATCTTTTGATCGTTTATAGGCTGTAGGAACCAGATGTGGTTCTTTCAGTTTCTTATGTATCCTGATGAATTAATGTGACTGAAGCACCAATATCTAACTGAATCGGTATGTCTTCATTGAATTATGTGAACACTAGGCTGTAGTAAGAGAGTCCGCCGCTCGTGGTCTCGCGGTAGCGTTCTCGCTTCCCGAGCACGGGGTCCCGGGTTCGATTCCCGGTGGGGTCAGGGATTTTCTCTGCCTCGTGATGACTGGGTGTTCTGTGATGTCCTTAGGTTAGTTAGGTTTAAGCAGTTCTAAGTTCTAGGGGACTGATGACCATAGCTGTTAAGTCCCATAGTGCTCACAAGGGAACCTCCCCATAGCACCCCCCTCAGATTTAGTTATAAGTTGGCACAGTGGATAGGCCTTGAAAAACTGAACACAGATCAACTGAGAAATCAGGAAGAAGTTGTATGGAACTGTGAAAAAATAAGCAAAATATACAAACTGAGTAGTGCATGGAAAGATAGGCAACATCTAGGACAGTGGGAACGCACGAGCGCCGTGGTCTCGTGGTAACGTGAGCAGCTGGGGAACGAAAGATCCTTGGTTCAAATCTTCCATCGAGTGAAAAGTTTAATTTTTTATTTTCAGTTTATGTGACAAATTCTTATGTTTTCATCACTTTTTTGGGAGTGATTATCACATCCACAAGAAAACCTAAATCGGGCAAGGTAGAAGAATCTTTTTACCCATTCGCCAAGTGTACAAGTTAGGTGGGTCGACAACATATTCCTGTCATGTGACGCACATGCCGTCACCAGTATCGTATAGAATATATCAGATGTGTTTTCCTGTGGAGGAATCGGTTGACCTATGACCTTGCGATCAAATGTTTTCGGTTCCCATTGGAGAGGCACGTCCTTTCGTCTACTAATCGCACGATTTTGCGATGCGGTCGCAAAACACAGACACTAAACTTATTACAGTGAACAGAGACGTCAATGAACGAACAGACAGATAATAACTATGCAAAAATGAAGAAAGTAAAATTTTCACTAGAGGGAAGACTTGAACCAAGGACTTCTCATTCTGCAGCTGCTCACGCTACCATGGGACCACGGCTCTCCTGCGCTTACATTGTACATGATGTTGCCTATGTGGCCCATGGACTACTCAGTTTGTATATTTTGCTTATTTTTTCACAGTTCCACACAACTTCCTGTTTTCTCGATTGGTCTGTGTTCAGTTTATCAAGGCCTATCCACTGTGCCAACTTATAACTAAATCTGAGGGGGGGTGCGATGGGGAGGTTCCCTTGTCAGAGCCATTTGAACCGTTTTTTGTAGTAAGAGAACCACTTCTCAGAATGACGCCAGACTTGAACATCATATTATTGACGCAGCGGGAACGTCATGGAACAAAAACTAACGAAAATTTACCAATAGATGGCGTTGTAAGCGTGTTAACATAAATCGGGTCAGCTGCAAATGACACATGAATCACAATACGACGGCTATGGTTTGCGATGCACGTTACATAATGTGTACTGTTCAATGTGCATGACTGCACGAATTCGGCAGTCAACAGTTGCGGGATTGTTTGTGTATCAAGCCCCTCAACCACGGCAAGGTAGTTCCACATCGGATGGGAAAAACCGGTTTTACATTGTCCTGAGGCCGAAAAACCCATAAAAAACAAAGCGATATCGGTTTTTAATCGTCCTGATGCCACAAAGCGCATAAAAAGCACGATGACATAGGTTTTTAAATGTCCTGGGACCATAAAACTTATAGAAAGTAAAATGACATCGTTTTCTAATTGTCGTGAGACTAGCGAAAACATGTTCAATACGCTGTCCGCCGTTTTCTGCCATAAGTTGAAATCGAAAGTATCTCACGGGGTCACGTTCAGAATGCATTTCCAATCCGTACCTACCTTCGGTTCAGAGCACTGAACACATCAGCTTCCACATAATCCCACAGACAGAAGTCACGCGGATTAAGATAAAGTGATCTTGATCTGGATAGCCAGGCTGTAGGGAAATGACGGCTGATAATTCTAAAATTTCCGAAAAGCCTCTACGGCAGCCGCTTCACTGGCTGTGCAATGTTCGTAGGAGCGTCATTTTGCATAGAAATGATCCTACCCACACATGCACGTTGTTGAAGAGTTGGAGCGCAAAAGACTCTCATAGCGCTTACAGTAACGGTATAAGTAACAGGACGCGCAGGACTCATCACCTCGAAAAAATACAGCCCTACGATAAACGTGCCGCATAAGACAGTGAATTTTGAAGAATGAAATGGTACTGGTTGACGTCCGTGCGGATTTTCCGTTGCTCATATTCTGAAATTCTTCATATTTACTTGTTCTTGGAGATAGGGATGGGCTTCGTCTGTCCACATAATATTTCATGGCCATTTATTGTCCACTTCCGTGCCAGCAAGAAATCCCAGAGCGAATGTTTGGCTTGCTGGCAGGTCAGCAGAAAGCAACTCCTGAATATGGTTGACTTGGATAGCAATGCAGGATGTTCCGTAAGTTTTTATGCACCATGCTCCCAGGTATTGCCAACGTTCAGGTAATTCCCTGTGCACTGAGAGTTAGTACACCATTGCTGGACCATCTTGCAATGCTGTGGCCACATCTTCAACAGACGTCGGATAAACTACTTTCCTCCCTCTGCCTTACTGCACTTCAAACGAACCTGTCTTTTCGAATTTTGTAACCATTTTCTTCAGACCCTCAGCAGATATCGGACCAATGTCGTTTTTCACTCCTTTAGTTTCCGGAACTTCTGCAGTGGTACTGGCACACAGAAATCGTTCTTGTAAAAGAGCTTTAGCAGCAGCGCGCGATTCTTCATGGAGACACTCATGTTGCGCGTCTCGAACGCAAACCGAGGAACAGCCGTGCACCGCGCGTCTGTTGGTGCGCATATTCTGACGCTTACAGCGTCATCTGTTGGCCAAATTTTTCTTTTTTTTTCTTTTTTTTTTGTTCCATGCCATTTCCCCCCTTCGTCAGTAATATGCTTTTCAAATTTGACGTTCTTCTGAGGAGTGATTCTCTTTCTGCAGAGTTTCGAAATTGGAAGTTTAATTATGTACATCCTGTATATGAAAGATAACGGCCTTGCCGCAGTGGATACTCCGGTTCCCGTGAGATCACCGAAGTTAAGCGCTGTCGGGCGTGGCCGGCACTTGGATGGGTGACCATCCAGCCGCCATGCGCTGTTGCCATTTTTCGGGGTGCACTCAACCTCGTGATGCCCATTGAGGAGCTACTCGACCGAATAGTAGCGGCTTCGGTCAAGAATACCATCATAACGACAGGGAGAGCGGTGTGCTGACCCCACGCCCCTCCTATCCGCATCCTCCTCTGAGGATGATACGGCGGTCGGATGGTCCCGGTAGGCCACTCGTGAACTGAAGACAGAGTGTGCTTTAAATGAAAAGGCAAGAATAATGAACATAACTTCTCTACATTTCCAGAGCCTGTGCAATGACTGTGTTTTTAAGAAGTACGATGGATGAATGTGTGAAGGAACATTGCATCGTCTTTCTTGACAACACAAGCACTGCAATATCGAAACTATCTGCCGTAGGCAACAACTTTCAATTAAAAGGCTCTCCCCCTGTACGTGAATTACACAATGTCTACGAGTGCAGAAGGAAGACATATGAAAGTTTGGGGACGTGCACGAATAGTCAAAGCGATTAAGGCGATTACTCGCGTAAAGCAGAAAATATGGGTTCGAGTCCTGGTCCAGCACAAATTTTCACTGTCGTCATTCCATTATCCAGCTGACGGTTGTCTGTAGTCGCAAATGCGAATAGATTTCATATGTTTCATGGCGACTGTAGTCGCTGTGGTACCTGTTCCTTCAGACATGTATGCATGCCCAAAGGAACGTCGTATCGTACTTCTTACCAACACAGGCACTGCAGTATCGGAAGTGTTGTTTGCTCTAAAACATTGTGAAGTAATGATAGATTAGCAGGTACTGTTTGTCCACGATAAGTTGACGACACTCGTAGTGGCCGTCGGGAACAACAGGAAGCGTGCGTTGCCCCCACGTTAGGCCTGCCGAGAGGAGAGGAACGATGAGGGGAAGGCAGCTTCGGCTGCTTGAAACAGTGCTGGCACCGTTACCCTTAACAATGTGCACGGTAATACTACGCGTTTAGGGACAAGGTAACGCCGGCAGCTCACGGAGATAAATTAATATATTTCAACTAATGACGATTTTCTCCGCCTGTGGCAGCACTAGTAAAATCGTCAAGTCATCATGGACAAGCAGTGCCTATGTTTATATTTTGTATATGTATGGGGCTTCGAACACCACACTGCCTCATATTTTGGTCTGGTTTGGGATTTGATTAAATATGATGTGATCCTGGGGATCTCCATATCTGGAGGGCCTGTAGATTTGGAGGCCCCTTAGGACCAGACGAACGCGGTGGGCTGCCTCTTCCGCCACCCCCCCCCCCCCCCCCCTCCTCCGCAATACTGGCGATACACTACGGATTTTGCTGCTCCCAAAGAAAAAATTCTGGTGGAGTAAGGTCATAAGTTTTTTGAAATGACACGTTCACTAAAAGACACAAAGGGTTGTTAGCCGTGTGCACAGTAGCGCCATCTGTTGAAACCATGAGTAGTTGATTCTGTCTTCCTTTGGCTTGCCAATGAAGTCGTGGATCATTAAACAATAACGTTCACTGTATACGGTGTCTTCAAAAGATGGAAGTCCAATAACGCGCCGTCGCTATATTGCCATCTATACTTCAGTTTTCCAATCAGGCAGTGGCGTTTCAAACACAGCACAAGGATTCTCCATTGACCATGACTGTGAGTTTAGCATCTTAATATAACCAGAAGGGTGGAAGCAGGCCTCGTCTGTAGAGGGGGTGACATCGGGAATATCAGTAGTATTCCGCTCAATGAAACATGTAAACCATTCGTAGTGCCAACGGATTCGCTTTCTATGAACTGCATCTTACAGTACTTGCTCCGCTGTCACTTTAGGCAGGAACGACGTTTCACTGTTTGCCTGATTGTGTTATGCGTGATTGCAAGCCCAAAATCTTTTTCTTGTGCCATCTTGCAGAATGATTTTGCTGGGCTTTGCTGCATAGAGCCAGACATACCTAACAACTTGTGTTCGTTTACTTAAAGTCGTCTTCCAGCTAGAGCCAGACATATCTATCATCTTGTGTTCGTTTACTTCAAGTCGTCTTCCAGCTCGTTCAGCGTCTAGCACTGAGCGCGCTTCTCGAAATCTCTCAACAAGTGACGAACAGCATTATGACGAGGTACAGCTGTTTCAGGAAGTTTATCAGTAAATGTCTCCTGCACTAAATCCGTGTATTTACCGCCTTGTCGAAAACATGTTCAACAAAGAAAGGAAACACGTTCCTCAGTTAAAAGTAGCATAACTAAAAAAAATTAAACATCTAAACCATACATATCACGTTCAATAGTTTACGCAACCGAAGAAGAAATTAACAAATATAACGTGTCTATGGAGAAACAATTTTGCTAACTTCTGTTGTGCCAGCTTTTTAACACCGTCTGGAAAAGCAAGTGAAAAAGTATGTAGTTTGAAACCTACTTGCATTAAATAATGCCTGTGCAGAACGGGGCACTAATCTATTCTCAACCAACCTGTTCCTCCCCAAGAGTATGTTTCAATTTAACAACTCTTATGGACCATAATAACTACTACGTAAGTAACGTATAGCGAATGGCATGTACATTAAGATTGTATGTCATTCAAGGCCTACAATTAACGGCTTATCTTGCTTTGAAATTCGCCAGAGGTTATAAAAACACAACTAGAAACGTGAAGGACGACCGTTCACAATGGAGTTGCGCACCAAACCAAGTCAAAATGGTCGTCGCACCTTCCCTTCCGTTCAGAGACATACACTACTGGCCATTAAAATTGGTACACCAAGAAGAAATGGAGATGATAAACAGGTATTCATTGGACAAATATATTATACTAGGACTGACATGTGATTACATTTTCACGCAATTTGGGTGCATAGATCCTGAGAATTCAGTGCCCACAACAACCACCTCTGGCAGTAATAACGGCCTTGATACGCCTGGGCATTGAGTCAAACAGAGCTTGGATGGCGTGTACAGGTATAGCTACCCATGCAGCTTCAACACGATACCACAGTTCATCAAGAGTAGTGACTGGCGTATTGTGACGAGCCAGTTGCTCGGCCACCATTGACCAGACTTTTTCAATTGGTGAGAGATCTGGAGAATGTGCTGGCCAGGGCAGCAGGCGAACATTTTCTGTATCCAGAAAGGTCCGCACAGGACCTGCAACATGCGGTCGTGCATTATCCTGCCGAAATGTAGGGTTTCGCAGGGATCGAATGAAGGGTAGAGCCACGGGTCGTAACACATCTGAAATGTAACGTCCACTGTTCATAGTGCCGTCAATGCGAACAAGAGGTGACCGAGACTTGTAACCAATGGCACCCCATACCATCACGCCGGGTGATACGCCAGTATGACGATGAGGAATACACGCTTCCAGTGTGCGTTCACCGCGATGTCGCCAAACACAGATGCGACCATCATGATGCTGTAAACAGAACCTGGATTCATCTGAAAAAATGACGTTTTGCCATTCGTGCACCCAGGTTCGTCGTTGAGTACACCACCACAGGCACTCCTGTCTGTGATGCAGCGTCAAGGGTAACCGCAGTCGTGGTCTCCGAGCTGATAGTCCGTGCTGCTGCAAACGTTGTCGAACTGTTCGTGCAGATGGTTGTTGTCTTGCAAACGTCCCCATCTGTTGACTCAGGGATCAAGACGTGGCTGAACGATCCGTTACAGCCAAGCGGATAAGATGCCTGTCATCTCTACTGCTAGTGGTAGTAGGCCGTTGGGATCCAGCACGGCGTTCCGTATTACCCTCCTGAACCAACCGATTCCATATTCTGCTAACAGTCATTGGATCTCGACCAACGCGAGCAGCAGTGTCGCGATACGATAAACCGCAATCGCGATAGGCTACAATCCGACCTTTATCAAAGTCGGAAACGTGATGGCACGCATTTCTCCTCCTTACACTAGGCATCACAACAACGTTTCACCAGGCTATGCTGGTCGACTGCTGTTTGTGTATGAGAAATCGGTTGGAAACTTTCCTCATGTCAGCACGTTGTACGTGTCGCTACCGGCGCCAACCTTATGTGAATGCTCTGAAAAGCTAATCATTTGCATATCACAGCATCTTCTTCCTGTCGGTTAAATTTCGCGTCTGTAGCACGTTATCTTCGTGGTGTAGCAATTTTAATGTCCAGTACAATGGATCGCAGCACTCTCCAATGTAGATAACGTACAATCTCGTTGTGCCCCACTGTTCTGTTGTGCCCCGAGTTGAAGCAGGCAGTACGAGGCTGAAGGCGTGACTGGGTTGTCGGTGCAGAGGAGGAGAAGGCGTGCCGCGCCAAGGACCGGGAGGAGTCCGAGGCGATGCGGCGGCGCGTCGCCAGCTCGCCGGCCCTGCCGCTGACCACGCAGCGCGCCTCCTACCGCAAGCCCACCGCCTTCTTCTCCGAGCGCGTCCTCCGGCCCACCACCTGCAGCTTCACGCCCAACTGTACGCATTCTCTCTCTATTACTTTGCCTGAGACCCAAACTTTTTTTCACTCATTACTTCAGTCTGCAAACATACACCATAGAAATGTCTCTGGAACCAGATACCTTCATTTGATTACATACTGGGTGATCAAAAAGTCAGTATAAATTTGAAAACCGAATAAACCACGGAATAATATAGATAGAGAGGTACAAATTGACACACACGCTTCAAAACGGGTACAGGGATTAGTGAACTCAGGGTTGTGGTAGCGAAATTGGATATTGTAACCCCCAAATCCTCCAAAAATAAAAGAAAAATATACCTATTCAAAAAAGCAGATAAAAATTCACTTGATGCCTTCCTAAGAGACAATCTCTATTCCTTCCAAATTAACAGTGTAAGTGCAGAGCAGATGTGGCTTGAATTCAAAGAAATAGTATCGACAACAGTTGAGAGAGTTATACCAAATAAATTAACAAACGAAGTGGCTGATCCTCCTTGGTACACAAAACGGTCAAAACATTGTTGCAACAAAACAAAAGAAAAAAAAAGCCAAATTTAAACAGGCGCAAAATCTCCAAGTTTGGCGATCTTTTACAGGAGCTCGAAATTTAGCGCGTAATTCAATGCGAGATGCTTATAACAGTTTCCACAACGAAAGTTTGTCACGAAACCTAGCAGAAAATCCAACGACATTCTGGCCGTATGTGAAGTATGCTAGCGGCAAGAAACAATCAGTGCTTTCTCTGCGCGTTAGCGATGTAGATACTATCGAATACTGCGCTGCCAAAGCAGAGTTACTAAACACAGCCTTCCGAAATGCCTTCACAAAAGAAGACGAAGTAAATGTTCCAGAATTCGAATCGGGAACAGCTGTCAACATGAGTAACGTAGAAGTAAATGCCCTCGGAGTAGTAAGCAACTTAAATCACTTAATAAAAGCAAATCTTCTGCTCCAGAATGCATACCAATTAGGTTCCTTTCGGAGTATGCTGATGCAATAGCTCCATACTTAGCAATCATATACAGCCGTTCTCTCGACGATAGATCCGTACCAAAAGATTGGAAAGTTGCCCAGGTCACACTAATATTGAGAAAAGGTAGTAGGAGTAATCCACTAAATTACAGGTCCATATCATTAACGTCGATATGCAGCGGGATTTTGGAACATATATTGAGTTAGAACTTTATGAATTACCTCGAAGAAAACGGTTTATTGACACACAGTCAACATGGATTTGGAAAACATCTTTCTTGTGAAACAGAACAAGCTCTTTAATCGCTCGAAGTTTTGAGTGCTATCGACAAGGGATTTTAAATTGATTCCGTATTTCTGGATTTCCGGAAGGCTTTTCACATTGTACCACACAAGCGGCTTGTAGTGAAATTGCATGCCTATGGAATGTCGTCTTAGTTATGTGGCTGGTTTCGTGATTCCCTGTCAGAGAGGTCACAGTTCGTAGTAATTGCCGGAAAGTCATCGAGTAAAACATAAATGATTTCTGGCGTTCCCCAAGGTAGTGTTATAGGCCCTTTTCTGTTCCATACCTACATAAACAATTTGGGAGACAATCTGAGCAGCTGTCTTAGGTTGTTAGCAGATAACGCTGTCGTTTATCGACTAATAGTCATCAGAAGATAAAAACAAATTGCAAAACGATTTAGAAAAAATATCTGTATGGCTCGAAAATTGGCAATTGACCCTAAATAACGAAAAGTGTGAAGTCATCCACATGAGTGCTAAAAGGAATCCGTGAAACTTCAGTTACACGATAAATCAGTCAAATCTAAAGGCCGTAAATTCAACTAAATACCTAAGAATTACATTTACGCACAACTTAAATTCACAGGAACACTTCGAGAATATTGTGAGAAAGGCTAATCAAAGACTGCATTTTATTGGCAGGACACTTAGGAAATGTAACAGATCTACTAAGGAGACTGCCTATACTACGCTTGTCCGTCGTCTTTTAGATTACTGCTGCGCGGTGTGGGATCTTTACCAGATAGGATTGACAGAGTACATGGGAAAAAGTTCAAAGAAGGGTAGCACGTTTTGTATTATCGCAAAATAGAGGAGAGAGTGTCACTAAAGTGTTACAGGATTTGGGACGGACATAATTAAAAGAAAGACGTTTTTCGTTGCGAAGGAATCTTCTCTTCGAAAATATTTTGTTGACGCCGACCTGCATAGGGAGAAACGATCACCATGATAAAATAAGAGAAATCAGAGCTCGTATGGAAAGATATAGGTGTTCGTTCTTTCCACGCGCTATACGAGATTGCAATAATAAAGAATTGTGAAAGTGGTTCGATGAACTCTCTGTCAGGCACTTAAATGTGATTTTCAGAGTATCCATGTAGATGTAGATGCAGATGTAGAAGTACACTTGACAGCAAAAAAAGTGGGTCACTGCTGAATACAACCAACATAACGTAGCTGTGTTGCAGGTCCTCTAAACACCAAAACCCCGTGGGATACAGTCGTTTGACTACACACCATGGGTACCGCAAGAGACCACTAAGAGACCAAAGGTCTTTATGGCAGTCAGTCTAAGCGTCAACTAATATCGTCATACAAAACATATTAGAAAACACGTTCTTAGCTATGAGACACCCCATAACACTCATAAACTAACCTTAATTACAACAAGAGACATTCCAAAAGTTCTGAGAAAACGGATTATTTTACATATATCGTACGGTAATCCTCAGTCAAAATTAAATACTTGAGACAATATATGGAGTTACAAAGCTGTACGGCAATTGGAAAAATGTTTTTCACTCTCTAAAAGGTTTTCCATCCACGTGCTGAAGGTCGCTCAACGGCGAGTGGCTCTGGAGACTGGATATTGGACGAACCAGTAGAAAAACGCGATTAACGGCAACAAGCACTCTAAGGAAATCTCAACATTAACAGCAAATCACCAGCAATATCATTGTTCTCGTAACACATCAACAGCTACGTGTACACAAATTTGAACTTCAAATGACATAACCAACGTCGTCGTTCTGGACCTGGATTCAAACCCAGCACCTATAGCCATTGCTAACTAAGCTAAGCTTTGTTTGTGCCTTATTGAGACCGGATCACTAGGCATAAAGAGACGTGAAGTATAGACGTTTGCACCAGTATCAGTTATCAATTCAGATCCTGAAAATAAATGACGAAAATATTAGTACTGAACTGGAAATCCTGTCATAACAGTTACCGTCCTGGGAACAACCCCAACGACATTTAATATGGTGTCATTCACAAGGAACAAGGTATGCTCATGAGTAAATTGAAATGCCATCTTATAAAGCTTGTGACAGGGATGTGAACCCAGCACCTGATCGGATTGTTAACGAAATACAGTCATGCTCAAACGACCTGGATTGCATTTCGCCTGATTCCCATGCAACCCACATAACGCAACTGTCTAGCAGGTCCTCTAATCGCTCCTTGATACAGTCGTTTGACTATTGAAAATGGTTCCAACAAGTCACCACTAGAAAACACTGCTCTGTATCGCAATAACTCAGGATGTAAAGTAATACCACCATACTAAAAATATCAGGGAACATCTCATCATAGATAAAACTGTCCTTAAGGCTTGTAAGCTCGCATTTATTGCAATAACTGACATACCTGAAATGTTAGCACTCTCATTATTACGTCAGGTAGATAATGCACGTAGTACGTTGGTCGTATCCATGATTTCCTCTTCAAAGTAACATACTATACTTGTTATTTAACACAAATTGTCATTAAAAATTTACGTTATTCACGAGCACCTAGTTGACAATATGTATGAAATTCAAATGACACGACGAACCGCCTCGTTCTGCATATGGATTCAAACCCAGGTCATGCAAACTAAGATTTCGTGACTGACGGAAATTAACAGTCATTCCTGACTGGGCATAAAGAGAGTGATAGACCTCGATTTTAGACAGTATCAGTTAACAAATATCAACTTTAAATTACATAACGTAAACATTTTTAACGGTCGCGAATTCCTACCCAGCATCTATTGTCCCTTTTAACGAACTACGAGAGATGTTAAATACTGCTTTTTCACAAGTAACTTACTTGAAATCCAGTGAGGTAAAGCTTTGTGTTGGACAGGGATTCGAACCCAGAACCTAATCGGATTGTTATCGAAGCACAATCAACTGACATATCGGATTTTCTCGGCAGTAGCTAGATGTATTAAATGAAATGACGAGACGAAACATTAATTTTTCCTTCCCAGGACTCCAGCCCGGCACATATCGCTGTTATAATCTAGAGAAAAGGAACGTTAAGTATGGGTTTGTTACACCAGCAACGACATGGGAGCATGTTTGAACTAGAAATAATATGACGAAGTGTTCAGTGCTGACTGAGAATCGAACCCCAAACATATCGTTGTTGACTACACACAAAGAGACGACACTTACCGAATTTTTCTCCACCAGCAGCTCGGAATAACATCCTTGAACTTACAGTGATCTCGCAAATAGTTCTGTGTCTCACTGGGAGTCAAAAACGTCAGATATCGTTAGTGTTGACAACGAATGAAAATGCATTAAAAATAAAAATTATTATCCACCGCAAGATAGGTGTTCTCATGCTAGAGCTTGATAATACATAGTGAAAAGTTCAGTGCTTGGCCAGGATTCCAACCCATTCATGCGCAATATGTGGAGATGTTGAGGAATCTGCAGTTTTGAACAAACGACAAGTTGTAGTCCAGCTGTATTGTCACGAAGGGATCACATTCCGCGTTAAGGGCGGTCTGAGTTGCATTCCCAGTTCAGAACCAATTTTATCGACGTACAGAAGCTCAAATAAAAGATGGAATAAGTGTCCTGTGACCAAACACAGGGTTTGTTTCGTCACTAGAAATAAATAACTAGTATAAGAAAGGTTACTGGTGATAGAGTTTCTACATGTCGCCACTCCTTACTTTATTGTGGTTCCACCTAACGTCTACTTGGTAGAGAAGGAATATCATGTTTAATGTGATTTTCAGACCACAATGCCATTATACCCTCTTCACTTGGCGTAGCCCGAAGAGAATAGAATCTGCCTCTCCCTATCAAAAAACATCGGCAGAAGTTGGAATCGAACCGAGACCAACATCATATGAAACTATCATC
Organism: Schistocerca nitens; assembly: GCF_023898315.1. NCBI lineage: Eukaryota > Metazoa > Arthropoda > Insecta > Orthoptera > Acrididae > Schistocerca > Schistocerca nitens. Next base: position 694,121,763 of record NC_064617.1, read on the forward strand.
AGTCCTACAGATCATCAAACCCTCTTCTCTTCGACTCATTTCTCTATCATAATACCATTGCGGCACACCAGATGAGAATTCTGACACACAGGCTCTCTGTAGTGGTTTGCAGGATGTTCAGTACATTCATTTACTTGGTTGACCAAATCGCCATGAACGAGCTGCCTTGGCTACCCAGTGCATACATTCGACTCTATTTTGTAATCACCGAAATAAAATAACGTAACTGCCACCTACACAGAACTGCCAACAGTGTAGGATGCAGAAGTTTAAATAGGAAGTGTTCCTTTCCATTTGAGCTACTCTATTGCGCTATCTGTTTGTTGAAACCATCGTGCAGTGCAAAAGAAATGCTGTAACTGTCTGTCTCTCAGAAGTCTAGATCCGGCCATATGCATTATCTCACAGCACTGTGGAATGCCGATGTTCTGGAGGAACTGTTATTCACTTCCAGAGATACTGTAGCTACGTCGCAGCTAGTAGCGTAACGATAAGCGTCGCGCACTGTTGATAAGACGTCGTGTGTTCTATTACATTCGCTACTACATTTTTTTAAAACGTAATTCTGCTGTCTGCTGAAGTTAAGAATTTAATGGAACTTTGAACATAATTCTCTTCACTTTTCAACCCAAAATAGTCGCATGTGGAAAAAAGGCTAACTTCTGCGTCATTTTGTTCTTTTCAGGTTTAATAGACGGCCAGGCAACAGATGCGCTCGAAGCTTTTGTATTATGTATGGGGAGAGCGCATCGTGCGAAAATAGTCAGAAAAGTATTTTCTACATTAGCTGTCGTCTGGTAGTGGCATTTTATTCTTCTTCAAACCTTGTTTGACAGCTTTAACTCAGAACAAGTTTTCTACATGCATGTAATCAATAAACTGCATGTGCATTGTCAAACTGTTATAGATGACATCAGAGAATTCGCATATATCGCTGATGATTAATTTCTCTCTCACGTTTAGTATTGTTTTAACAACACTAAAAGAAACCTTACGGAAACTGTGCACTGTATTGTAAGAAACGAAAGAAAACTACCCACGATAACCTTACGACGAAAGTCTGTTTTAACAAAACTGAGTATCTGTACACAAGCGTGCCTCTTATCTGCACGAATTAGTGAAACACTACTCACTTAGATTTCGATTGGGTTTGTGATTAAATGGTATGCTGTGTCATACTCAACAGGTATGCAAACGTGACATTTCATAAATAAAGTTACGTATTCCTAGAAACCCAAAATTTGCTTGTCAGCAGCGGAAAGAGGCGTTACCTGTTATGCAGCATTGTAAGTTTTTCACCATTGCACTATGAACTGAAAGTATTTTCTTACGATTTGCTTATCGATGTTTGATCTGACTGCTTGCAGCTCTTACACAGAAGGGATAGAAACGTATTATTCAGTGAGGCTGGAACCGCGAACCATAGCAGTCGCGTTTCCACAGATCAGCACGTCAACACAGAGCTAGCGGATAGGTATGGTTTGCTCCTTCCTCTTACAAGGCCAATAGTGGCTAGAACTCGTACAACGCTATTTACAGTACGAGATTAATTGCGATTGCTACGTTCAATGACTTTGCTGGGCTGAAAACCGTAAATTTACAATCTTCTGTTACAAAAGAAATGGCTCTGAGCACTATGGGACTTAACATCTGTGGTCATCAGTCCCCTAGAACTTAGAGCTACTCAAACCTAACTAACCTAAGGACATCACACACATCCATGCCCGAGGCAGGATTCGAACCTGCGACCGTAGCAGTCACGCGGTCCCGGACTGAGCGCCTAGAACCGCTAGACCACCGCGGCCGGCCTTCTGTTACACCTCAAGCGACAACAACTCAGGGTATTCAACGGAAATGACACGAGAAATCAAGTGAACTTTGAGGCTTATTTCCGTGCACACCAGGAAGTAACTCGTCGATCACAGAGTTGCCAAACATACCTTGCGTTGTTGCCAAATCTCAGTTACATTACCAGCAGGAAGAAGACGTAGCGATGTGATCCTACAGCGGGCTGGGAAGTGACCATAGCTGGCGCCTCAAAAGACGCGGCTGCTACGGCCTGAAATACGTAATGCGTCTGATTCGCATTTCTGTAACTAGGTTTAGGGACTGGAGCTTAGTTACTAATAATACTCAGAACTGACTGCTACTAAGCATCATAAATCAGTAACTCTCATCGTTGTTTTTACATTCCTTTCGTAACTATACTCAAAACTAAGAAGCTCATTCACGGACGTTTTCGTGCCTCGCCGATAGTCGAGCACAACAAACAAATAAAAATAAAAAGAGAATGTGTGTGTGTGTGTGTGTGTGTGTGAGAGAGAGAGAGAGAGAGAGAGAGAGGGAGAGAGAGAGAGGGTAAAAAATTTTTGTAAAGAAATTGAATACTGGTATGTAAAGAAATCTTTCATTAAAATGACTCGTTTCACACCCATTACGAAATGTCGTATTCATGATCTATGGAACAAGTATTAATCTAATCTAATCTAATCATATCATATAGCTGACTATCCATGAAGAGTCATGAAGTACCGTAATTTTCACCTATATCAGTAACCAAATCTAAACTTGAAAATAAAAGACGACAGTTTTTGTAATAAACCGGGACTCCTATCAAGACCCTTTCAACCCTGTTAACTAACCATGAAAGATGTCTGATATACCTCAATTCAGAAGTAACGAAGTGTGTACGAATTTAAAGATGAAGCGCATGATGTGAGGTTCTGCGACGGAGATACGAACCCAAGACGTAATCGAATCGTTAACTAAGTAAAATCAAATGTTACGTATCGGTTTTTCTTGCCAGCTGCTAGGTGTTTAATCTAAAACAAGGACACAAATTTTTGTGCCTGAGCGACAATCGAACCGCACTCATATCGTTCTTCTTTATTGTCCACGAATATTGCTTAAGTATCAATTGCTTACTCACCAACACTAAGATGTGTGCGTGTTTGTCCAGAAATTGTTAGCAACATGAACAGACATTAAAAATATACGTTAATTTTCACTAGCAGGCCGGTGTGCACGTGATAGGGCTTCAAATGAAATTATGAATATTTTTGTACTGGATCAAGATTCGGACCCACATATTTACCTTTGGAGGAGACCTAGAGAAGACTGCAGTCTTTGGAAAAGGAATGAAATGATTGAACTATACTGTTCCGAGAGATTCAGATCTTCGAAAGAGGAGATACGAATTCGAATCACAGTCCAGCACCAAATTTTTCAACGCCTCTAGTTCAATCAAATACAAGTAAAATAAGAGCCTTTAGACGGCTATCAGTTCATCGAATAAAATAAAATTTTCTAATGTAAGTAAGTTTACTGGTGACAGTATTTCTGCTTACCCTGACCTCCACCTATGTCATTTTCCAACGTAAACCGGCTCTGCCCAGTTTGGAATGAAGGAACGTGATGTTTAATGCGGATTCTGGATTATAACAGCTTTCTCTTGAGGTTACCAGAGGTAAAGTAAATCTGTTTGTGCCTCTTAAAAGTAAATGCCTGAACCCACGCATTGCACTTGTGATAGTTCGTTCCACCAGACCATTGTGGCCACATTTCCCAGCCCCAGGAGTGTGCTGTAATGGATGATGTGCTTAGCTCACTAAACTAGTCACGGTGGAAAAAACGAGAGTCTATTAAATGGTTAAGTAGAAGCAAGCTTCTGACGTGGAGATTACGCTATTCACATGTCAGCAGGATGTAAAGACTCTTCTAGGCGTCATAGCTTCGATTTGAAGCCATTTTGAAATTTTCACTAATTCAGGAAATTTCTTAGTTCGAGAAAATCCATTGTGAAGTGTGAAGTTACCGGATAATTCGATTATTACCGTCAGTATTACTATCATTTTCTTCATACCGCTGCCTTAACCCACGTGCTTGAAGATGATTTAAGGCCTTTTGGTTATTATAGAAGTAGTTGCCCAAGAACAGGTTCTTTCCCTGTCTACGGAATCCTTTTCATGTTAATATCAAACATTAGCAATTACTCGTAGACTACATTAAAACTAACGTAACTGATGAAGACGTTACTTGATAACAAAAACATGCTGCCTTTCTTCATTTACTTGCACCTAGAAATGGCTGTCGAATGCTGCCTAACCAAAAGCCAAGGGATCTTACTGCCTTCCGATATACGTCGCTGTCAGTTCTTCCATATGATTTGGTCAACGTGGCCTGTTTCAAGTTGTGTATGACAGAGAATGGTTTAGAAAATCAATTGTTTTCCTTTGCGATAAACAGAAAGATTTTCATTCTAAGGTATCCAAGTCCAAAATTTTCGCAAAATTAGTTCAAATTTAATATTCGCTTCTATAATGTAGAAAAGTATTTCACAGTTGCAAAACCCGCATCCGACTCACTGTCCTTACACTTAGTCGCTGGCCATAAATTCTAGCTCAAAGTGACGCCAGTTTAAGTAACCTAATGTAGCGAAGACTGTTTGCCAGTGCTCTTTCTCACCGGAAAATATGCAGTTCACTCATTGGGCTCCATAAGTACACTGTAACAGTAATTTCTGTGTGTATGCAATGAATACGGATTGTAGAATTTAGTGGTGCTCTCTCTTCCACTTCTGTGTACAATATGCCTGACCTAAATGGGCCCTTTAACATTACAGGCCCTGGGCGGTGCAACATCATATTGACAACAGTAATGTGCTTGTACTGACAACCTCATTGTTCGTTTTACCCGGTTTTGTGATCATTTAAGTAAAACAACATGACCTTCGAGTGGGAGACATTTCGTCCCCCTTTTCCTTCTGTGAAATTTGTCAGTAAGCTTTTTGCCTTCGAACCAACGAAATGCGGCAGAGTACGGCTGGGAAACGATTTACAAACCACGATTTAGTGCCGTTAACACGATTTCTTTAAACATTGGCGTAGCTGAGGGAATTTAGTTTCTTCTTAAATCGTCTTATGCAGCAACGTCCACAGATATCTCAAATAGGAAAAGCTCTTTATCCAGGTACGAAGGTTGTAAAACAAACTTCCCCCAGTTTGTGTCAGGTTGATCTTTTCGCCTGATAGCACTGCGTAAGTATTTTGTGTAAGAGGTATTAAAGTAGTGTTCCTGTAGCTGTGGGAATCATTGGTAGAAAACGAGTTTCACACCAATGGGTACAGTACTGATAAATATTCAAAATGATTATCAACCTAAGTCTGCGTTCATCCACAAATAGAGGCGTATTTGTAATATTGAAGCTAGACTAGGTATCCTCGTCTTCCTTGAGTGGGCATTGGAAGGCGTTTACACACACGTATACGAGGGTAATCCCAAAGGTAAGGTCTCCTAAGGGACACGCAAGTGCCAACGCAGGCACAAACGAGATATCCTTAATTTTAATGGCAAGCAGAAACCACAGTGTTGGCTGCATGGTGGCAAGGTGATAAAGAGCAAGACTATCGATACGAAGGTCTCAGGTTCGATCCCTCACCAGTCCCACGATTTTTATGTGCCGTTTTACACATATTTCCCCTGGGGCACTGTTTGTTGATGTGAAAACTGCCGAGTTGCACTGTGGTCCGAAAGCCACGTAAAACTGTAGGTTCCCCTATTAACTGGCTAGGTAAGTCAACAAAAAGGTCGGATGAAAGCAACAGCATCCCACCTCCAACAAGACCGTGCCTATTAAAGCACTGTGGTGTTCAAACCACTCTTGCGATTGATGACTGCTTTACTTTCTATGGGTTCCAAAACTAATGATCTTCGGGTTATTAACATTTTTGTGTTTTCATGCTGTAGCTTTGATACCAGTAAACGTAAGTAACCGGCTGAGCACTGTCACCGTTCGAGTTGTCAAGGTGGTAGACGACGATGCTGTCGCCCCCGGTTACAATTTTCGTCATGGCTATGTTTCAGTCGAATACCTCTATGGGCCTTTCTGGGTATTTCAAGATATACTTTTATACACTTAGTACGCTTCCAAATTGATATCTGATAGAGCTGTATTTAGCAACATGAATCGGATAAGTTTTCCGTGCAATATATCGGACAAAATACGTCAGTGCAGCGAGATTTCGTTTATGTGTTGCGCATGGTGCAAGAAATATTTGTGTTTTGCTTGCTTCTGTGATAGGTTTCACCCCACAGAATGCGAGCAAGCTCACGAATAGACTGTCAATAACGGGAATTACGCAATAACACACTTAAAAGTTGTATTTTTGCATTATGTATCCCGATGAAAATAACTATAAACAGGTTATATGCCTACTTGCTTATTATCGCGCTTTTCGATGCTTTCCTCAAAAAATTAAAATAAAAATAAAAAGAGAGAGAGAGACAGAGAGAGAAAACAGAAATCTTTTTCAAATATCAGCTCAGTGACGCCATGTTCGTCTCGTGATGTAAAGCAAGGATAGTTGATAGGTAATATCTGGTTGTACTAGCGATATGTATGGCTATGGGGTTCCTTGTTTTCTCTCTGTAAACAACTAGAACAGAATTCAGTAGCAAAGTGGCACCTACCCAGTGCGCCAATTAAACACTCAGTCATTCTTGGTTATTTTGTTAATCGTCTGTAATGCAGTAAACATCCTTGATTATTGATTTGTAATTACTACCACTGTTATTGTTATTCGTCACCCCACAACGGCTTTCCTATCACTCATTGCCGCCGATGCACGTAACGAATGGATCAGGATGATTGGAATGTGGGATGTTTCGTCACAGAGGATATACACACATTTATCTCGGCGTCTTGTGTCAGGGTAATATGAAAATCTCAATAAGAAAAGACGACAATAACACTCATTTATTTCTGTCCACTTAACACCATGACGACAGACAAATTGGCGTCTCACTGTATTTTGATTATAATTTGTTAGTCTTTTTGCGACCTCATTTTAATACCTCGTGGGAGCAGGCATAATATTTTGCTTTTTGAACACCGAACAATAACACACAAAGATAGTAGATGGAAGGATACAAAGAAAAAATCAGACTCGTGGGTGTGGATCCAGTTCATCATAAGAAGACTTAACAAGAGGGAAACATTACGAAAGCAATGAATACCCTGGTTAGTATACATTATTTGTATAGATCTGAAGATGAAAAAGCGCAGATCTGCACAGTGCCCGCATCTGAACTTTAGTTTCTGTCTTAATGGGCATAATTTTTTGTTTCTTCTCTTCTGAATTATCAAATGAATTGATTATTACGTGGTACAGAATAATTAGGTAACTGTGTTTCTTACAGCTTCCATTCGCACCAAAATTTTTCTACATTCTCGTGCAATTCATTAAATTCTACTTGTATGATCACAAGACTGCACATAGATGCCATCGATTTCGAGGTGCAAAGTGTTTGTTATCTTACTTTTCGTGACAGGTTGGCAAAGTTGATTTCCAAAGACTTTTTATTGTACTGAAATAATATTTTGTAACAAAGTAACAAGGTAAGTGTTTTATTCGCATATATTTTGTGGGAAACTATAATCGTGATGGAAGATTACACACCTGAATGTTTGACACAGCTGGTCGGAGAAAACGCTGCATATTAACCAAACCCCGCGCCTCCTCTCCGTATCCTCCCATGACACGAGCACAGGATTCTCCTCCTATAACGCTACACAGCTGTTCCTAGCACAGCTGACAATTGGCAACATCGTAACAAACATTTGGCAACACTGTGATTGTGCAATCACTTCCGCGTATGGTGCTGAACTGATTCGCTAAATTCACTTGCTATTCCCTTTCCATTTGAATGACTCGTGGTATATAATCCTCACGTAACCTAAGACACTGAGACAGAAATTTCAATTTTCTGGCTAAATAAATGCTATTCTTCACATAAGTGACAACTTTTAATATCTTTCACGATGCGTTATGAGACTGAGCGACCAATACCATGACGAGAGGGGGTACTGGCAGCAGTGTGTCCGTAGCCCTGTGGTACCGCCCGTGTCTCGTGTTCCAACGGTTAAGAAACTGGTCAGTTCTAACAGATTAGATTAGATTAGATCAGATTAATACAAGTTCCATGGATCATGAATACGATATTTCGTAATGATGTGGAACAAGTCGAATTTTCCAATACATGACATAATTAGGTTAATTTAACAACATACTTAAGTTAATATAACAACTTTATTTTTTTGTTTTTTGTTTTTCTTTATTTTTTATTTTTATTTTTTAATATTTTTGTTTTTTTTTTCTTTTTTTTTCTTAATTTATATCTAAAAATTCCTCTATGGAGTAGAAGGAGTTGTCATTCAGAAATTCTTTTAATTTCTTCTTAAATACTTGTTGGTTATCTGTCAGACTTTTGATACTATTTGGTAAGTGACCAAAGACTTTAGTGCCAGTATAATTCACCCCTTTCTGTGCCAAAGTTTGATTTAATCTTGAATAGTGAAGATCATCCTTTCTCCTAGTATTGTAGTTATGCACACTGCTATTACTTTTGAATTGGGTTTGGTTGTTAATAACAAATTTTATAAGAGAGTATATATACTGAGAAGCTACTGTGAATATCCCTAGATCCTTAAATAAATGTCTGCAGGATGATCTTGGGTGGACTCCAGCTATTATTCTGATTACACGCTTTTGTGCAATAAATACTTTATTCCTCAGTGATGAATTACCCCAAAATATGATGCCATATGAAAGCAATGAGTGAAAATAGGCGTAGTAAGCTAATTTACTAAGATATTTATCACCAAAATTTGCAATGACCCTTATTGCATAAGTAGCTGAACTCAAACGTTTCAGCAGATCATCAATGTGTTTCTTCCAATTTAATCTCTCATCAATGGACACACCTAAAAATTTGGAATATTCTACCTTAGCTATATGCTTCTGATTAAGGTCTATATTTATTAATGGCGTCATACCATTCACTGTACGGAACTGTATGTACTGTGTCTTATCAAAATTCAGTGAGAGTCCGTTTACAAGGAACCACTTAGTAATTTTCTGAAAGACAGTATTGACAATTTCATCAGTTAATTCTTGTTTGTCAGGTGTGATTACTATACTTGTATCATCAGCAAAGAGAACTAACTTTGCCTCTTCATGAATATAGAATGGCAAGTCATTAATATATAATAAGAACAACAAAGGACCCAAGACTGACCCTTGTGGAACACCATTCTTGATAGTTCCCCATTTTGAGGAATGTGCTGATCTTTGCATGTTATGAGAACTACTTATTTCAACTTTCTGCACTCTTCCAGTTAGGTATGAATTAAACCATTTGTGCACTGTCCCACTCATGCCACAATACTCGAGCTTGTCTAGCAGAATTTCATGATTTACACAATCAAAAGCCTTTGAGAGATCACAAAAAATCTCAATGGGTGGTGTTCGGTTATTCATATCATTCAAGATTTGATTGGTGAAAGCATATATGGCATTTTCTGTTGAAAAACCTTTCTGGAAACCAAACTGACATTTTGTTAGTACTTCATTTGTACAGATATGTGAAGCTACTCTTGAATACATTACTTTCTCAAAAATTTTGGATAAAGCTGTTAGCAGGGAGATTGGACGGTAATTGTTGACATCAGATCTATCCCCCTTTTTATGCAAAGGTATAACAATAGCATATTTCAGTCTATCAGGGAAAATGCCCTGTTCCAGAGAGCTATTACACAGGTGACTGAGAATCTTACTTATCTGTTGAGAACAAGCTTTTAGTATTTTGCTGGAAATGCCATCAATTCCATGTGAGTTTTTGCTTTTAAGCAAGTTTATTATTTTCCTAATTTCAGAGGGAGAAGTGGGTGAGATTTCAATTGTATCAAATTGCATAGGTATGGCCTCTTCCATTAACAGCCTAGCATCTTCTAATGAACACCTGGATCCTACTATATCCACAACATTTAGAAAATGATTATTAAAAATATTTTCAACTTCTGACTTTTTGTTCGTAAAGTTTTCATTCAATTTGATGGTAATACTGTCTTCCTCTGCTCTTGGTTGACCTGTTTCTCGTTTAATAATATTCCAAATTGTTTTAATTTTATTATCAGAGTTGCTGATTTCAGACATGATACACATACTCCTGGATTTTTTAATAACTTTTCTTAATATAACACAGTAGTTTTTATAATGTTTGATAGTTTCTGGGTCACTACTCTTTCTTGCTGTCAGATACATTTCCCTTTTCCGGTTACAAGATATTTTTATACCCTTAGTAAGCCATGGTTTGTTACAAGGTTTCTTACGAGTATATTTAACTATTTTCTTGGGGAAGCAGTTTCCAAATGCATTTACGTAAATGTCATGAAATAAATTATATTTTAAATTGGCATCAGGTTCACGGTACACCTCATCCCAGTCTAACTGCTGTAGGCTTTCCCTGAAATTTGCAATTTTTAAATCATTGACTGAACGTACTACTTTGGAGGACTGTTTAGTATTGCTGAATGGAGCTATGTCATATATTGTAACTAGCTGTGCACCATGATCAGAAAGACCATTCTCAACAGGCTGAGCATTTATCTGGTTAAACTTATCTTGGTCTATATAGAAGTTATCTATCAGTGAGCTGCTATCCTTTACCATCCGAGTAGGAAAATCAATAACGGGTGTCAAATTGAAAGAACTGAGTAATACTTCAAGGTCATTTTTCCTATTACCCTCTTTAAGAGAATCTACATTGAAGTCCCCACAAATAATAATTTGCTTCCCTCTGTCTGACAGATAGCACAACAAGGAGTCCAAATTTTTCAGAAATAGATGAAAATTTCCTGATGGGGACCTATATACAGTTACAATTATAAATGTGCCTTTATTTAATTTAAGCTCACAGGCACATGCTTCTACATGTTTCTCTACTCAAAACTTTTTTGTTTCTATACTTTTTGCACAATGATAAGTTTTGACATATATAATTAATTTCATTCTCAGCTTCTAAATCTTCTAAACAAACCAGAAGCTCATCTACTTTATTCTTTAAACTCCCAATATTTTGATGAAATATACTTACATTATTTTTAATTATACTTTTATGAGAACCTTTCCTTATTCTAACTCCTTTCTCCATATTTTCTCTCATTACATGTGCAGAGAGCTTATATCCACTTACATTTACCTTATCCATATCAGTAACAATGTGATGCTCAGACAGGCATAGTATATCTATTTCATTCTCAGCTTCTAAATCTTCTAAACAAACCAGAAGCTCATCTACTTTATTCTTTAAACTCCCAATATTTTGATGAAATATACTTACATTATTTTTAATTATACTTTTATGAGAACCTTTCCTTATTCTAACATTTGCAGTACTCTCCTGTCTGAGTTTCTCATTGTGCTTAGGCCTAGTTCCTATACCAGTGGTCACATGGTGTTCAGAGAGGCAGATTATGTCAACTGGGTTGGGTGACTTTAATTCATCAATGCAATTACCTAGGACTGAGATACAACTTGGTGGAGATAAAATTTCTGGTGATTGGTGAAAATTTATAATTGACAGCTGTGATTGGTGATCCAATGTGCTAGAATTGTGCTGTTTAATTTCTTTCCTAAACTGAAGATTTGTTTCAATCCTAACCTCTCGTAGAACTTGACATCTTTCTGTCTTACCTATCCTAAAAAAGGTGCTGCTCCAACACCTGTAACCACTGGTATTTTACCATTCATGGCAGTGCCTCCCCCCCCCCCCCTTAAATTTCCTGCTATTACCCCAGCCAGTTTCCCCTTCCCTTTCCTGTTGAGATGTAGGCCGTACCTGGTATAGTCCCACCTACTGAGATAATCAACAGGAACCACACCAATATGAGCCCCCGCACCCGATCCAAGCAGCCGTTCCAACTCCAAATTAACTCTCCCAACAGAAGAGCTCAAATGAGGCCGGTCATGGCGTCTCAGGACAGATACAAATTCCACATTGGTGTGTCTCGATGCCGACGCAATCTTTACCAGGTCACACTCTATACTGTACCCAGGATCTCTGTCGATGCTGTTCCCTGGCCCTCCCACAATAACGACGGTGTCTTCCCTGGTAAATCCTTTACAGAGTGAACCTAAATCCTCTGTCACCTGATCCAGACTAGCACTTGGTTTGAAAAAATTTGTGACCTGGTATTCTGGTCGTAATTCCTCCTGCAGAAGTTGGCCTACACCTCTGGCATGAGAACTGCCTAACAACAAAACTTTCTTCCTTTTCGATGACTTTCCTACATTCTTTTTCAATTTCCTAATGAAAGTTTGTTGTGTCCTGTCTACACCTACCTCTGCTTGAGGCTCATCAGTTTCTAACTGAAGCAACAGGTCAAACTTACTTTTGACATTCACCACAAAACTGTCAGACTTAGTTCTAGGCCTGTTCCTTCTGCTACCTGTTGCCACTTCCCACCTCTCTTTGCCCATCTCCCTCCTTAACCTGTCCATATCTTCCCTAGCCTGATCTAGCTCAGCCTGAAGGGCAGCAATTTTCCCCTCCTGTTCCACTATCTTCCTATCTCTGCTGCAAATCCTACATAACCACTGATGAGCCTGATCCACTTTCCCAACACCCACGCCACTGCAGTCCCCCCAGTGAAAAAAACTACTGCATCCATCACACCAAACCCCGGAACTAATAATTCTACGGCAAGTCAGGCACTTCTCACTCATGGCGAAAATAATACTTTAGCTAGAATAAATCAATTAAATTACCGAAAATCAAAAAAGACGTTACAAGAATTAAGCCTATTCACATATGTATATAAGCAAGTTTCTGATTTAAAATTCCGCCTATAAACAAATGTATATAAGCAAGTTTCTGATATAAAGTTACGCTGTTTTTCTGAAATCTGTATTAAAACAGTGAAGTTATTCGCTATTTACGGTAGTTTACTTATTTGTTACCGAGAAACTAGTTAAATTACCGTGAAACAAGAAATAAACACGTTTACAAAATTTAAGCCTAAGCGCGACTTCGCGAAGTTACGATCTTTTCGTGTTTTCTGAAAAAATACGCAAAGAAAAGTCAAACCTTTAACGGCAAGACTAAACGATACACTAATGCACGTATTTAATTTGTTGTCGGCGTTAAACTAAATTATATTCCTGTCTAAATCACTTAACTTTCTGGAAATGGTTTCTGGCGTCACTTACTCGGCGGCCATCTTGCTTGTCAACTGTCAACAGTGGTAGGGGCAGCGCGTGCGAGGTTTTTTTGTGTATTATTTCATGGAGCTGCGAATTCCAAGGAAAAAATTCTGTAACAAAATCAGAAGAAAACCAATACACATCAAATCCTCTTGGCAGCTCGACACAGTAAGTTGTGTTAATGGTCGTAGATCTCGGCTTTGTGACTGCCAAGCTGCTATACAATACAAGCGTCTCTGAAGAAATTCGAAACGACCGTCAACGATACGAAATTCAATAATGTTCTTCACTTAAGAATCCCATGCCAGGGTGATAAGTATGAAGGAAATAAATTGATTAGCAAATCGCAAGAAAATACTTTCAGCTCAAAGTGCAATGGTGAAAAACTTACAATGCTGCACAACAGGTAGCGCCTCTTTCCGCTGCTGACAAGCAAATTTTGGGTTTCTAGGAATAAGTAACTTTATTTATGAAATGTCACGTTTGCATACCTGTTGAGTATGACACAGCATACCATTTAAACACAGACCCAATCGAAATCTAAGTGAGTAGTGTTTTACTAATTCGTGCAGATAGAGGCACGCTTGTGTACAGATACTCAGTTTTGTTAAAACAGACTTTCGTCGTAAGGTTATCGTAGGTAGTTTTATTTCATTTCTTACAATACAGTGCACAGTTTCCGTAAGGTTTCTTTTAGTGATGTTAAAACAATACTAAACATGAGAGAGAAATTAATCATCAACGATATATGCGAATTCTCTGATGTTATCTATAACAGTTTGACAATGCACATGCAGTTTATTGATTACATGCATGTAGAAAACTTGTTCTGAGTTAAAGCTGTCAAACAAGGTTTGAAGAAGAATAAAATGCCACTACCAGACGACAGCTAATGTAGAAAATACTTTTCTGACTATTTTCGCACGATGCGCTCTCCCCATACATAATACAAAAGCTTCGAGCGCATCTGTTGCCTGGCCGTCTATTAAACCTGAAAAGAACAAAATGACGCAGAAGTTAGCCTTTTTTCCACATGCGACTATTTTGGGTTGAAAAGTGACGAGAATTATGTTCAAAGTTCCATTAAATTGTTAACTTCAGCAGACAGCAGAATTGCGTTTAAAAAAAATGTAGTAGTGAATGTAATAGAACACACGACGTCTTATCAACAGTGCGCGACGCTTACCGTTACGCTACTAGCTGCGACGTAGCTACAGTATCTCTGGAAGTGAATAACAGTTCCTCCAGAACTTCGGCATTCCACAGTGCTGTGAGATAATGCATATGGCCGGATCTAGACTTCTGAGAGACAGACAGTTACAGCATTTCTTTTGCACTGCACGATGGTTTCAACAAACAGATAGCGCAATAGAGTAGCTCAAATGGAAAGGAACACTTCCTATTTAAATTTCTGCATCCTACACTGTTGGCAGTTCTGTGTAGGTGGCAGTTACGTTATTTTATTTCGGTGATTACAAAATAGAGTCGAATGTATGCACTGGGTAGCCAAGGCAGCTCGTTCATGGCGATTTGGTCAACCAAGTAAATGAATGTACTGAACATCCTGCAAACCACTACAGAGAGCCTGTGTGTCAGAATTCTCATCTGGTGTGCCGCAATGGTACTATGATAGAGAAATGAGTCGAAGAGAAGAGGGTTTGATGATCTGTTGGACTGATGATAGTTTCATATGATGTTGGTCTCGGTTCGATTCCAACTTCTGCCGATGTTTTTTGATAGGGAGAGGCAGATTCTATTCTCTTCTGGCTACGCCAAGTCAAGAAGGTATAATGGCATTGTGGTCTGAAAATCACATTAAACATGATATTCCTTCTCTACTAAGCAGACGTTAGGTGGAACCACAATAAAGTAAGGAGTGGCGACATGTAGAAACTCTATCACCAGTAACCTTTCTTATACTAGTTATTTATTTCTAGTGGCGAAACAAACCCTGTGTATGGTCACAGGACACTTATTCCATCTTTTATTTGAGCTTCTGTACGTCGATAAAATTGGTTCTGAACTGGGAATGCAACTCAGACCGCCCTTAACGCGGAATGTGATCCCTTCGTGACAATACAGCTGGACTACAACTTGTCGTTTGTTCAAAACTGCAAATTCCTCAACATCTCCACATATTGCGCATGAATGGGTTGGAATCCTGGCCAAGCACTAAACTTTTCACTGTGTATTATCAAGCTCTAGCATGAGAACACCTATCTGGTGGTGGATAATAATTTTTATTTTTAATGCATTTTCATTCGTTGTCAACACTAACGATATCTGACGTTTTTGACTCCCAGTGAGACACAGAACTATTTGCGAGATCACTGTAAGTTCAAGGATGTTATTCCGAGTTGCTGGTGGAGAAAAATTCGGTAAGTGTCGTCTCTTTGTGTGTAGTCAACAACGATATGTTTGGGGTTCGATTCTCAGTCAGCACTGAACACTTCGTCATATTATTTCTAGTTCAAACATGCTCTCATGTCGCTGCTGGTGTAACAAACCCATATTTAAAGTTTCTTTTCTCTAGAATATACCAGCAATCTGTGCCGGGTTGGAGTCCTGGGAAGGAAAAATTAATGTTTCGTCTCGTCATTTCATTTAATACATCTAGCTACTGCCGAGAAAATCCGATATGTCAGTTGATTGTGCTTCGATAACAATCCGATTAGGTTCTGGGTTCGAATCCCTGTCCAACATAAAGCTTTACGTCACTGCATTTCAAGTAAGTTACTTGTGAAGTATCAATATTTAACATCTCTCGTAGTTCGTTAAAAGGGACTATAGATGCTGGGTAGGAATTCGCGACCGTTAAAAATTTTTTGCGTTATGTAATTTAAAGTTGATATTTGCTAACTGATACTGTCCAAAAATGAGGTATATCACTCTCTTTATGCCTAGTCAGGAATGACTGTTAATTTCCGTCAGCCACGAAATCTTTGCCTGCCTGATTGGTTCAAAAAATGGTTCAAATGGCTCTGAGCACCATGGGACTTAACAGCTATGGTCATCAGTCCCCTAGAACTTAGAACTACTTAAACCTAACTAACCTAAGGACATCACACAACACCCAGTCATCACGAGGCAGAGAAAATCCCTGACCCCGCCGGGAATCGAACCCGGGAACCCGGGCGTGGGAAGCGAGAACGCTACCGCACGACCACGAGCTGTGGACGCCTGATTGGTTCAAATGGCTCTGAGCTCTATGGGACTCAACATCTGAGGTCATCAGTTCCCTAGAACTTACAAGGGAACCTTCCCATCGTACCCCCCTCAGATTTAGTTATAAGTTGACACAGAGGATAGGCCTTGAAAAACTGAACACAGATCAATGGAGAAAACAGGAAGTAGTTGTGTGAAACTACGAAAAAAATGAGCAAAATATACAAACTGAGTAGTTCATGCGCAAGATAGGCAACATCAAGGATAGTGTGAACTCAAGAGCGCCGTGGTCCCGCGGTTAGCGTGAGCAGCTGCGGAACGTGAGGTCCTTAGTTCAAGTCTTCCCTCGAGTGGAAAGTTTACTTTCTTTATTTTCGCAAAGTTATGATCTGTCCGTTCGTTCACTGACGTCTCTGTTCACTGTAATATGTTTATTGTCTGTGTTTTGCGATCGCACCGCAAAACCGTGCGATTAGCAGACGAAAGGACGTGCCTCTCCAATGGGAACCGAAAACATTTGATCGAAAGGTCATAGGTCAACCGATTCCTCCACAGGAAAACACGTCTGATATATTCTATACGACACTGGTGACGGCATGTGCATCACATGACAGGAATATGTTGTTGACCCACCTAACTTGTACACTTGGCGAATGGGTAAAATGATTCTTCTACCTTGCCCGATTTAGGTTTTCTTGTGGATGTGATAATCACTCCCAAAAAACTGATGAAAACATTTGAGTTTGTCACATAAACTGAAAATAAAAAATTAAAAGCCTTTATTCGAGGGAAGATTCGAACCAAGGATCTCTCGTTCAGAAGCCGCTCACGCTAACCACGGGACCACGGCGCTCCTGATCTTCAGCAGTCCTTGATGTTACTTATATTACCCATGGACTACTCAGTTTGTATATTTTGCTTATTTTTTTCATAGTTCCACACAACTTCTTCCTGTTTTCTCGATTGATCTGTGTTCAGTTTTTCAAGGCCTATCCACTGTGCCAACTTATAACTAAATCTGAGGAGGGTGCGATGGGGAGGTTCCCTTGTTAGAACTACTTAAACCTAACTAACCTAAGGACATCTCACACATCCGTGCCCGAACCTGCGACCTTAGCAGTCACGCGGTTCCGGACTGAAGTGCCTAGAACTGTACGGCCACCGCGGCCTAGCCTGCATGATCTAGGTTTGAATCCATATGCAGAACGAGGCGGTTCGTCGTGTCATTTGAAGTTCATACATATTCTCAACTAGCTGCTCGTGAATAACGTAAATTTTTAATGACATTTTGTGTTAAATAACAAGTATGGTATGTACTTTGAAGAGGAAATCATGAATACGACGAACTTACTACGTGCATTACCTATGTGACGTAATAATGAGAGTGCTAACATTTCAGGTATGTCATTTATTGCAATAAATGTGAGCTTACAAGCCTTAAGGACAGTCTTATCTGTGATGAGGTGTTCCCTGATATTTGTAGTATCGTGGTATTACTTTACATCTTGAGTTATTGCGATACAGAGCAGTGTTTTCTAGTGGTGATTTGTTGGAACCATTTTCAATAGTACTACTGTACCAAGGAGCGATTAGAGGACCTGCTAGACAGCTGCGTTACATAGGCCGCATGGGAATCAGGTGAAATGCAGTTCAGGTCGTTCGGATACTTTTGAGCACGACTGTACAGAAAATCAGAAGTTAAATATCAAATGTTTTCACCAGCAGCGAAATGCTGGAACCTTAATTGACGATAGAATTGCTTTTGCCTGACTGGGATTCGAACCCAGCATCTAGCACCGTCGTTTTCTCGCCTAGAACAGACGACAAATAGCTATTGTTGGTTCACCAGTAGCGAGATGGGCGCATGTTTAGCTAGACATCAGGCGACGAAAAGTTCTGTGCTGAATGGAATTCAAACCCCGCACACGTGGTCATGAAGAAACTTTAACTATCAAATTCTTTTCCAATAATAGCTGGGAATGGCATGTTTGTACTTTGAATGATGTGATGGAAAATACTCTGGTGGATAGAAGTTGAATCCACAACATGTCGTCGTTGGTGATCACAACGAACACAACGTCAAACCCAAAACCGTTTTCACCAGTAGGATGGAGAGGAATGTTTGAACTTGAAAAGATGTAAGGAAACGTTTGATCTTATAATGTTGTGATAAAAAGCTCATCATGTGGCTGTGAGTTGAAACGAACACTTTTCAGCTGACAACGCACGAAGAGACGTTGAAAATGCAACTATTTTTCACCAGTAGTTCGGAGTGCACATGCTAGGGCTTGAAATGAAATAATGAATATTTTGTGCTGATCAGGATTCGAAACCAGACAAGTGCCTTTCGAGGACGCCTAGAAGAGTTTGCAATCTTCGGGAACACAGTGAAATCGAATTCTAGTCCCTGTCCAGCACCACAATTTTCAGCGTCTCAGTTTCAAATAAAGTAAGAGCCTTGTGAACTTACATGGCCATTGGTTCATTAAATGAAATACGTTTTCTAGTTTACGACGGCTTGCTGGTGACAGAGTCTCTGCCTTACGGGGTTTCTCCATCTGTCATAGCTCAAACGAATGCTTAGTCGGCAGGGAAGGGATGTTATCTTTACTGCGGATATTGAACTACGGAGCTTACTGGCGTTCTGCACTTGGCGTTACTAGGGGTGAAGGAGAGCTACTTGTGAGTGTTAAAAATCTACACCTGACGTGAGATGTGAGCCTACACGTTTTCCACATCAATACAAGATTAATCCACCAGACCACAGAACCCCCTGTCAAGCACAAAATTATGAATTGCAGAGTATTCATTTAGATGTAGATGCAGATGTCAAGGGACGCGTAACAGGAAGGAGGGCGGGATCTGGGAATGGATAGAAGTGCAGAAGTGCACAATATAAGCGTGAAATGCTTGAAAAGTATTGCTTACTTAGATATGTGCCACAGTTCGTTTTATCTTAGGACCGAGAGATAAGGAAGGACTGTTCTCAGAACTAAGAATGGGTTACAGGGACGGGGAGATCAAAGAATACGGTTTCATAGGTGGTGAGAGGAATGATAGAGAGTAAAGACAGCAGAAATTAAAAGAGAATATGTAGCGTCATTGGAAACCGCTAGATTTGTTTACAAAGTTTTGGGGGAGTGTAATAGAAGGGCACTTGCGGCGATAGTGTCAGAGAGAGAGAGAGAGAGTGAGACAGAATAGAAGAGATATTAACAACGAGTAAACATAAATGTTCAAATGTGTGTGAAATCTTATGGGACTAACTGCTAAGACCACCAGTCCCTAATCTCACACAATACTGAACCTAAATTATCCTAAGGACAAACATACACACCCATGCCCGAGGGAGGTCTCGAACCTCCGCCGGGACCAGCCTCACAGTCCATGACTGCAGCGCCTAAGACTGCTCGGCTAATCCCGCGCGGCGAGTAAACATAATATGAAATCTTTGGCGTATTGTGTGGAGGACGGAGGATGTATTCATGGATGGAGGGGAAGAGAGAGCCGTATTTGAAATAACAAAAACTACTGTGACAGAGTCCATCTACGCTGATTAGTTTGTAAGCATGTAGACAGGGTATAAATGAAATCAAAATAGAATACTTAACAAACTGTATATTCAAAAGAAACCCACTTGAATTAAAAGGGCAACTCAAAGGAAAGCTAACCCATATTGTATGTTTTCTGTTGACACGCGATCTTCCACTAGCTCCCAATGAGGAAAAATGACGAAAAAGAAGACATAACAAAACATTTTAAGAACTCTAATATTTTATACAGAATCCTTCATTATTTTGTACTTCTATCACGCGTCTTGGCATAGAATGTATAAGCCGTCGGACGTTTCAGCCTGAAGAAGCAACTTCCTCCCAGGCTTCCAGGACGCAGTCCCAAAGAGTGTCCGCAGTAGTTGGTTGGTTTCGTGGCCAGTTCTCTGTTAATGTTCTGGCGACCGCAGCCCACATGTTTTCCATGGAGTTCATATCAGTCGCCCGTGGCGGCCAGTCCATGACGTTGACGCCAATCGTGGAGAGCCGCTGCTGATCAAATGCAGACTTGTGAATGGGATAATGGTCCTCTTCCAATGTGACGTCCCCTTCTGCGTACAGCATTCGCACTGACGGAAGCATCACATTTTCCAATATGTGGGCATACTGCGCGCTGTCCAGAGTTCCTTCTATCCTGTGAAGAATTCCCGCCCCTCTCGCAGAATTCCAACCCCAGCAAGTAACAGATAGCCGGCCACTTTTTCTCGTCGTGGTTACATATTCGCGTCGATGGCGAGTCCCTTGCGGCCTGTAAACGATTCGTGGATCGTCGCTATTGGTGGAAAACACCTTCTCGTCAGTGAAAATGACGTTGTCCCACGACGCCCTCATTTGGAGCTGCGCAAATGCTAGCCGGTATAAAACGTTGTCTTCGCTGAGCTCTTGTTTCACGGCGGATCGTCATGCATGCAGTCCAGCGTCCCTCAGCCTTCGGCGAATCGTGTCACTGGAGCCGGGGAAGTTGGTCTCCCGCCGCAACTGCTTCGCGTTCAGAAAGGGATTTTTCTCTGCTCCTGGACACTAGGTCCCTGTCTTCCTGCTGTGAGATCACTCTCTTCCTGCCTGAGTCCGGAGCCCTGTTGGTGGTGCCTCTTCCAAGGCAGATCCTCCACCATCTCGTTGCAGTGGTATGTGGTACGCCATACCGTCTGCCAGCTTCTCTGATGGAACATCCTCCTTCCTCAATGAGAGCGACGAGTCTACCTCGGCCGGCCGGAGTGGCCGAGCGGTTCTAGGCGCTTCAGTCTGGAACCGCGTGACCGCTACGGTCGCAGGTTCGAATCCTGCCTCGGGCATGGATGTGTGTGATGTCCTTAGGTTAGTTAGGTTTAAGTAGTTCTAAGTTCTAGGGCACTGATGACCTCAGATGTTAACTCCCATAGTGCTCAGAGCCATTTGAACCATTTTTTGACTCTACCTCGAATAGACCTCTGCCAGTGAGCCATTACGGCAGACAGCCTGATGTGTATTTCTGCTTGCCGCTCTTACACTGATTCCAGGAGAGGAGGTAAACATATTTACGTCAAACGGAGCGGCAGAGGCAGAGGCATGCGGCGCACCCGTGCTGGCTCGTCCCGGGCTGTTGGCCCACCAACGCCACCGCCAGCTCGCTCACTTGCGTCTCGCCTCGGCCAGCCTGGCTGGCCCGTAGCTCGCGAGTCGCGGCTCGTACAGACCCGGGCCGCATGACCACGATCATCCCTTGAAGGATCAAAAGTTACACCTAACCTACCCAAGTGTGTAGTACAAACTAACGCAGCTACAGCTATTATGCTATAACATGTGCAGGCACACCTACAGTTGACAATTTATTCAAATATTTGACGAACAATACTTTCAAAAATACGTTCATTTTAAACATAGCTACCACAAAATATTTCACCTAGCTAGCAATAGCATGACGCAAGAAACTATACTTTCTTGTAAGCGCTGTGCATTAGATGTAGCTGTAAGAAAACCTGTATTCAACCACGACAACTAAGCGTAATGTAAAAGTAAACAGGTTTGGCGGCAGCTTCTCCAAATAATAGTATATACTTAGCATATAAAACACGTTTTGTGCAATTATAATATGTACTCAGTGTCTCTGAAACAATACGTGCTGCACGATGGAAATTACTTTCTGCTGAGGCACTTCATTTACATCTCAATGATACACGACTACTAGAGAACATTGCTCTTTACGGCAGTCAATTCACTTGTAAATTAACATCATGATATCGCAGATATTAGGCAACACGTTTCTAGGGATGAGTAAGGCCTTAAGGTTTGCAACTAAACATGCTACTCCTAACTACTACTGAATATGAAGTTGATTATTAACGTGTCTTCATAACCATGTGTGCGGCGTTCGACTCTCAGTCAGCATAGACGTTTTCGTCACCTTATTTCTAGTTAAACGTGTGCACATCTCGCTGATGGTGGACCAACATTGGACATTTCTCGTCTGTTCCTGGTTAGACAACGACGGCGGTAGGCACCGGGTTCGAATCCCGGTCAGGCAATACAACTTCAGTCGTCATTTAAGGTTTCAACCCCACTACTGGTGACAAACTGTGATATCTACATTCTGATTTTACGTACTTATTCAACAATGCGATTAGGCGCTGGGTTCGCATCCTTGTCCCCAGCATTACATGATGGCATTTCTATTTTAAACATGTGCATCCTTTATTCCTTGCCAATGCAACACTATACAACGTCTTTCGAGGTTAATTACCAAGAAGGTAATTGTCATGTTAGGGTTCCTGCTTTCGTACAAACATTATCGTCATTTACGGTCAAGTTGAGAATTGATAAGTGATACTGGTGCAAACGTCAATATTTGACGTCTCTTTCTGCCTAGTGATCGAGTCTCGATAAGGCACAAAGCTTTGCTTGGTTAACAATGGCTTTACGTTCTCGGTTTGCATCAGGATCCAGAACGAAGACGTTGGTCATGTCATTTAAAGTACAGCTTCGTGTACAAGTAACTGTTGATGAGTAATGTGAACAATTATATTACTTGTGATTCGCTGTTAATGTTGGGATTTCCATAGAGTGGTTGCCGCCGTTAATCACGTTTTCTTTTAACTGCTTAGTATTACATAAAGTTGATGCGAAACCACTCCCCGTTGAACGTTGAACGACGTTCAGCATGTGTTGGGTAAACCTTTTAGACAGCAAAGAACTTGTTTCCAATTGCCATACAACTTTATATAAATCCATACACTGTCTCAAATATTTAATTGTGCCTAAGGATTACTGAACGATTTATGTGACAAAACTACTTGTCCCATAACATTTGAAATGTCACTTATTGTAATTAAGTTTAGTTTACAAACGTTAAGGACTGTTTGATCTCTTCTGTACTATCGTGGTGTTACTTTACATCTGGACGGACTGTCATAAAGACCGGTGTTCTCTAGTAGTCTCTAGCGGTACCCATTGTGTATCTTACAACGACTGTACTGTGGAGGGTTGCGACTATGTGCAACACAGATATGCTATGTTGGTTGCATACATTCAGTTGCAGCCTACACGTTGGAATTCAGGGGTGACCCACTTTTCTTGCTGTCGAGTGTAGATGCTGCACGCTCTCCTCAATGGCGCCATCTCGATAAGAATGTTTTTTGTCGTTTGGACAAATGCCTTCGGGAAACCGACAATCTTAGTCTGCAAGTAATGGACAGAGGTCGTCCAAGGAATAAATGTAGCCCACAAACAGAGGACGCGACTCTTGAAAACATTGAGCAGTCACCTTAGCGAAGTACCCGTGATATTGCAAGGCAGTTCAAGATATCTCAAAAGCTGGTTTTTGAAGCGTTGCACAATGATGAACTGCATCCATATCATTACACGTAACTCAAAACCAGCGACCAGAAGACCACATTTGACGAGTAAATTTTGTGAATGGCTTTTGCACCAAGTTGGAGATAATGAACATTTTACAAAAAAACGTGATACGGACTGACGGCTCTAGCCCCATTCGTGAGCGTATTTTCAACCTCCACAACAGCCATTATTAAGCGGAACGCAACCCACAACCCACCTGTGAACGTGGCTTTCAGGCACGCTTTGGGATAAATATGTGGGCTGGAATCGTGGGAGGAGTGCTTTTGGGCCCTTACCTATTGCCGAGCAAGTTGAATGCGACCCTGTATCGTTCGTTTCTTTGCAATAGTTTTTTCTGTCACGTCAGAAAACGTTCTACTTGGCGTTCGGCGACAGCTATGGTTTCAGCATGATGGTGCACCGCCACACTTTGGAATGAATGTGCATAATAATCTAGATGAAACCTTTCCAGGGAAATGGACTGATCGTGGACGTCCAAGGTTCTGGCCTCCACGTTCCCCGGACCTTAATCAAATGGTTCAAATGGCTCTGAGCACTATGGGACTCAACATCTGAGGTCATCAGTCCCCTAGAACTTAGAACTACTTAAATCTAACTAACCTAAGGATATCACACACATCCATGCCCGAGGCAGGATTCGAAACTGCGGCCGTAGCAGCAGCGCGGTTCCGGACTGAAGCTCCTTCAACCGCATGTCCACCGCGGCCGACGGACCTTAATCCACTAGATCTTTATGTGTAGAGACACTTAAAGTAACAAGTTTATAGTACCACATCCATGAATGTACACGACATAATAGCTCGCGTAGATACCGCTTCGGCAACGGTAAATGCAGATGTGTTGCGTAGGGTCTAGCAAAGTACGATACAGTGAGTGGCGAAGTGTTTGCAAATGCAAGGTGTTTGTTTTGAACATCTTCTCTAAAGCGAACGTTGCTAGAATGTGCACGTACCGGCTCTGTGAAGATAAGACTGGACTTCAAACGTACAGAATGGAATTGTTGTGCTTAGCATACTATGAATCTAGTGTAGGCCACCTATTGTATTGTTTGTACATCACTTGATACAGACGATGTTGCTGTATCCAAAATTATATACTATTGACTTTGTTTGTGTCATGGACGAAATAAAGTGGTCGTTTACATCTGTAACAAGTTCATGTTATGTCTTAATGTTAAAATAAAGGTAACAGAAACAGAAATAAATACACAAGATACCGCAATGCGGAGAGGTAAATTGGTATATTTTGACGTTTTACTGAAAAACAAAATGTTTAGCGCGAACGCGACTCGAACATCGGCGAGTTTCCGTGTCCTCCCCCGCGCCATTGCGTCGTCTCACCGAGCTAATGGGACAGCTCCGTCATAGCGCGTTTACTTTTTTGCCAGAGCATCGTTTTTTAAATAGCATCTCTATTAAACGTATTGGTGGGACTATATTTTGCTAGATACAATTTTGTCTTGAACTGAGATGAGGAATCGCATGCCGACACCCAAGTGCGGCGTTTCTTCTTCACCCTATATATTATAAACATAAGCAGTTCCAAAATCACAGTCCAATATGGAAGATGGTGAAAAAAAAAAGGTAGGGGCAATTGCTCGCGAAAATAAGGAAGTGTCTATTCAGATTCCAATCTGGCACACTTTTTAACTGTCACGACATGCTCATAGTCTTATTATTCTTGTCACATGTTATTCAGAATGTTTGACCCTACACTGAACATGAGATGAGCGGATATTAAGCATACTTGGACGACACTTGCTGCAGAGCTGATGATTGCCCTCCGGTGTGTTGCAGATGCGGTACGGCGTATCATGGGCGTGCGCACGGGAGACTCCGAGTACCAGGGGAACATCGGTCTGCTGGCTGCCGCCGCGCTCTCGCTGCCCAAAGACCAGCCGGCGTCCAGCTAAACTACGCCTTCCTACCTTTCAATATCTCATCAAATTAAACAGAGCAACGCCCCACATTTTCACCTGAAGTGTGTTTTCTATCACCTCAATCTGTGCATTTTTGGAACATACAGTGCAGCCTAAAAAAGAAAAAGTGGTTTGAGGTGTATTTAAGAAAAATAATGTATAAAATATGCCCAGTGATTCAAAAAATTATAAAAGGAGATAAAATTATAGTTGCTGTTGAAAAATTATAAGAGAGTAATTTTAGATCCATTCCCATTCCTTGCTGTTGCTGTCGTCGTAAGACTAGAGATGGTACGGCACAACTTGCCATGCTAACTTATACTGTTCAAGCCACTTTTTCTCTGTATGATTACTACAGCCAAGATTTTCTCGAACCTGCTTACTGTAGCCGTGGTTTGGTCTCGCTCAACAGTTTTTACTCTCCCTACTTCCCGCCAAAGTGACTATCCCTTGATTCCTTAGTGCATGGTATGTCAACTAATTATTTTAGTCAAATAGTGCCATAAGTTCTTTTTTCCCCAATTCGATTTAGTAATTCTTCATTAGGTATCGCATCTGAAATTCAATATACTTCTGTAGTATCATATTTCAAAAGCTTCTATTCTCATCTTGTCAAAACGTTTCGCTTCGTCACACTCCATTCAGATATTGTTAAAAAAGAATTTCTGTCTCTTAAGTTTGTATTTAGTGTTTACAAATTTCCCGTTTTGGTTTTTATTATTCGTCTGCATTTTATATCTTTTCCAATTCGGCCATCATCAGTTTTGCCAATAGCAAAATTTCATTCACTCCTTTTAACGTCTCATTTCCAAATCTAGTTCCCTCAGAATCGCCTATTTTGATTCACTACACTCCATTATTCTCGTTTTCTTCCAATTAATTTGCTGTTTAATAGAATTCCATTATCATCAGAAATCCTCGGAGTTTTTAATTTTTATCGCTGATCTTTAATTCTCTTTCCGAATTTCTCTTTTTTTCTCTTTACCACCTGTTCGTTGTGCAGACTGATTAGGATGGGGGATAGGCCATAAACCTTCCTAACTTCCTTCTTAACTACTGGTTTCCTTTCAAGTCTTTCTGCTCTTCTAAATTCATGTTTATTTCTATACAAGTTCTCGTCAAACTTCTGCTCCCTGCATTTTACTCCTGCTACCTCCAGGATGTTAAATAGTGTTTTCCAGCTAATGCTTTCAGAAGCTTTTTCTAAATCTACAAATGCTGTAAATGCAGGTATGTCTATATTCAGTCTATCTTCTAAGAGCCAGTACTGGCTCTCATATTCCTCCATTTCTCTAGTACCCGAACTGCTATTCTCCGAGGTTGGCTTCTAACAGTCTTTCCATTCTTCTGTAAATGTTCGTATTATTATTTTCAACCATGACTTATTGAAACGATGATTCGGTAATATTCACACATGTTAGTACCTGTCTTCCTTGTAACTAGTGTTGTTATTGTGGTCTTCAGTCCGGAGACTGGTTTGATGCAGCAACTAATGTTGTTTATATGAGAAATACCATCAACTTGACTTACGTCAAATAGAGATGGCAATTTATGTATAGGAGACAAGTATTGTAATTAATCGTGTTAGAGAAGAAGTAGCAGATGAAATTTTTAATTATGTTTTTTTGTTATTATGTAATTTCCTGAAAACTGATTCTTCTTTAATTCTGGAAAAAGTCAGTACGTTCAGTTCAGTTCAACGAATGGACTAACGCTAGCACATGAATAGGAATCTGTATATAATGTAGGATGTTCCAGATTTTTCGATTGTACTTATTGACAAAAACTTCAGCAACGTACATATTACTCAAACAACTGTTTCTCGTTGTATAATTCCTAGTTTCTGAAACAAATAACTTTTTTGCATTTTTGCATTATTTCACTCATTAATGTGATATGATGTAATTTTCTGAGATAACTTATCACTTAGAAAGAGAAATATTGAATACACGAGCAGTGAGAATAATATGTGATGTTCACACTTAGTCATCCTGCAGAAGGTTTTTGAAGGAGTAAGCATTTTGAACATTCAATCAAAATTTGTGCATTTATTGATGAGATACTTCATAAACAATTCATTGCAGTTAGAGGAAAACAGTGATGTCAGGAGAAAACTTTTTATTGAAATCTGATAGCATGGATAGCTAAAAAAGTTAAGTGTTATCATCTCCACGAGTAGTATTGAAGATTGATATATTCTTTTTTTATTAACTTTTTGCCAGCGTAGTATTTAATACTCATTAAATGGCTAGTAAGTACGTTGTTGCACTAAGGATTCATCTGAGGCGATGAACTGTTACTGCTTCGATCAGCAGAACGACATCACACATCACACGGGGGGAGGGGGGGGGGAGGGAGAGGCGCCACCAAGCCTGCAGAGCGGGCGCCTTTGCGCAAGAAAGTGTTTCACGTCGATAGAAAACTCATTCAGTTAGATGACACCGCGAAATACTCTAGCCAGCTACCCCGAAAACCACTGTTGTGACATCTTATAGCTTTGGCAGGGTTTCAGAACTAGCTGGCTGGAAGGAAAACGGGATCAAGTGAAGTAATCTCTGCCAAACATCACATCAGTACCCAGCTGCTCCTCCAGACTGTTATTGGTTCAAATGGCTCTGAGCACTATGGGACTTAACAGCTTTGGTCATCAGTCCCCTAGAACTTAGAACTACTTAAACCTAACTAACCTAAGGACATCACACACATCCATGCCCGAGGCAGGATTCGAACCTGCGACCGTAGCAGTCGCGCGGTTCCGGACTGCACGCCTAGAACCGCGAGACCACCGCAGACTGTTATTGTTTCTGGGGTGGAACTGGCGTTGTTGTAGAAACACTAACCAGACGGCACACAAATATACCCCCCCCCCCCCCCCAAATGAGACCCTCACTCACAAACGTTCATTGTATCCTGAAGTAACAAGGTGCGTACAGGATGCCATACTGCACAATCACAATCTGTGCCAGTTGATGACAATAAGATGAAAACCACTTGCAGTACGAGATGAAGCAGCCTTCCAGAACGCACGGATTTTGTCCCCAATAACTGCAGGATTCTTCCTGAGGTGAAGTCTGTATGCAGTCACCTTGGTGCCCCCACCAGGCTGCGTCACCTACTGGATGACCTTCTGTTGTGACCACCTCTGTGGTGGGGTGTGAGTTCAAGCCCAGACCAGCTCACCACCCAGCTGCACTGTCTGTCGTTGTCATCCAGACTGAGCAGGCCTACATTGTTGCTGATCATTGCCCAGGGTGCGTGCACGCCTTTACCTCTAGTCATGCTGGGCAGCACGATTTAAACACAGTCTACCCCAGTGTGTTGTTAGTGCAGCCACAAGGAATCTGAGCTATGAAGGAACGTCTCTGTTATCCATCGCCGATGGCATGTCCCTTGCATCAGGTCACTGCAGCTGCTCCTTGCCACAATGGTCACACCAGTGCCCTTCAGATCACCAAAGTTAAGCACTGTCAGGCTTGGCTAGCACTTGGATGGGTGACTGTCTGCGTCTGCCGAGCGCTGTTGGCAAGTGAAGTGCACTCAGCGCTTGTGAGGCTAATTGAGGAGCTACTTGACTGAGGAGTAGCGCCTCCGGTCACGAAAACTGACAGCAGCCAGGAGGACAGTACGCTGACCACATGCCCCTCCATGTCTGCATCCAGTGATTCCTGTCCGTTGAGGATGATGCGGCGGTCGGTCGGTACCGTTGGGCCCTCCGATGCCTCTTCAGACAGGCCTGTTTTATTGAAAACATACTAAATCCAGCAGCTGCTATTTCCCTCATGCATTGCCTGCCTTCCAGGCAGACCATTGATTCTGGCATGCTATGCCTGTTGGCCACCTATATCACACATGCCAACGACCTTTTCAGTTACGTTTCCATTTTTGTAACTGTCTTTAATAAAGGATTATTATAACCAGGTACGTTTGTAAGGGGTCCGTAGGCCCTTACTATAAATTTGCACTCGGCACAGGTCGATAGGGCGAACAATCGATTGTGTCGTGTTGCGAGAGCGGGTGTGGAGTTGATCCAGTGCCATGTTGCGGGTAGAGGTGTGTGGAGCAGTTGTTGTAATGCAAGGGTTTTACGGAGAAGGGAGTCGCCATCGCCGTGGTTAGGCCCCTTTGTACTAGAAATAATACCGGGAAAGTGAAGAAGTATCATTACGGAAGTGGTCAGTGACATTTCTAGCGCCGATATTTTGGTTTCGCGTCTACCGCGCCGGCATCACCTTGGATTGCAGTGTTGGATGCAGTGATGCATTATCGTGTGATGATAATGGAAAATGAAGAAGCCTGTGCTGAGATTAGCCGTAATTAGATATGTATGACGAAGGCAGTGGCTGTCTCCTCCTTTTTGTGTTTTTGAGACGAATATAGGTTCGTAATTAATGAAACTGTGTTGGTGTTTTTCTTGTTACCAGACATTTCATTATTACAGTATTGAGAAGGACGAACTGGAAAGTAACAACTTCCGTAGCAGTCAATTCCGATTGGCAGCCCCATTAGGTACACGGTCACATTAATAATAATTATTGGGCTGCTATTCGATCAGATCAGGTCGGGATAAATAATCGGAGGTGTTACACGTTTCAATGACGGTTTGCAGTACCATTCCAGTCACCACCACCTCCATAGCGCGTGTCCTAATGTGAAAACCATGCTCCATCTTTATTAGGCAGCAGCCAATTCACCCACCACTATAGGTGCCACGTCCCGACCCTTATAGTCTACTGCGAGAAGTTTTTCGACGTTAACAGTTGCCATCTGTCGGGAGGAACCGCTATCTTCGACGTCATAGCTATCTCTGGTACAAGTGTCGTTTATTTATTTTTTTATCACCAGATGAAAACAAATGCATATATACAATATTTGTGGGCAAATGTGTACAAGCTCGTACAGTATTACATATCCAGATCTAGTGCTCTTAGCCATTCAGTCGCTTCATCTGATGCTTGGTGAATGTGCATTATCGTTCCTTTGTACCCTTGAAGAGGACAGTCAGCAACGATATGGTGGACTGACTGTAAGAAGGCATCACAGCCAAAATTTGCAGATCCAACCGATCCCCACTTGTTCATTATACAACCACACCAGCCTTTCTGGTTCGAATCCGGTTCATAATATTCTATTGATGTCACGAGAGATCGAATCCTTGTATTTACATGAAATTATTCTCGACTAGAAGTTAGTTGGCTACGGATGACTACTCCCACTGGGTTTTCTATGAATGGTTGACATCGAAAGACACCCAGTAATTAGATGAATAAGACTATTAGAAGAATAAAGCTATTTGCTGTGTGCCGTGGTTTCCTTGATTTCAAGCGTTGGTATTCTGCTTGTACAATATCTCGATGAATGGGTAGCTGAGGACTGTTTTGAATGTTATCTACACCTTCAGGAGAGTTTGTGATCTTCTTAGAGTTGGAGGCGCGGTATCACTGAGAACAGGAAGCCACGTGGTGTTTGTAATCCGAATTCATCCCCTCTCTCTATCCACCTCCTCCTCCCCTTCTCTCTACCCATCCCCTCTCCCTTTATTCACCTCTCCTTCCTCCTCTCCCTATCCATCCCCTCCTGTCCCCGTCCATCACCTCCACCACTTTCTCTCTGTCTGTCTCAACCAACCCCTCTCTGTGTCCACCTCCTCCACCACGCACTCTCTGTCCATCTCTTCCTACCTCCCTCTCTCTCCATCTCCTCCTCCTGCCTCTCTCTTTCAATCTGCTGCATTCCCTCTGCCCACCTGCCCTGGTATCCATCTCTTCCTCCCCTCTCAATTCCATCTCATATTCTCCCTCTCTTTGTCAAACTCTCCCCCCTCTCTCAGTCCATACCTCCCTACCCTCTCTCTCTTTTCATCTCCTCCTCCCACTCTCCTTGTTCATTTCCTTCCCTTTCCCTTCTGTCTCCATCTCTTCCTCTCCCCTCGCTCTGTTCCCCTTATTCCCTTTCTCTATCCATTTCCTCCTCCCCCTTTGCCTGTTAATTTCCTCCTACCCCATCTCTCTATCAGTTTCTTCCTCTGCTGGTCTCTGTGCATCTCCTCCTCTACCATCTATCAGTTCTTTTCCCCCTGCCTTATATTTGTCCCTCTCCTCCTCGTCCTATCTGTGCCATTCTCCTCCTTACCCCTCGCTGTATGTCCATCTCCTCATTCTCCCTTCTCTCTCTACATTATCGCACTTACCCTAATAGGGGGCTGGTGGTTCTTACACCTGCAGTTTTTATTTCCAGATTGTAACTAACATGTACCAAATACGACTGAAATCGTTCCAATAGTTTAGGATGAGCTTTCTACCCATGACTTTGCTCATATGGGCATAGTTAAAATATATTTCAAACACATTTGTACACATATTTCACTTGTATGTCTAGCGAATAGCGTCCTGCCGTTTCATTTTCACGATCTTTATCTTTACAACATCATATCTCCTGAACTACGCGCTGATAAATGACATAATTTTGCAGATACATCAGACTCGTATTTGGCTACTGTCTGCAAAATGCGTTGTGAATAGAGTTAGCAGTAAAGAAGTAATAAACCAAAACGTCATGCATGATGCGGCAGTTCTCACGCATCTCAGTGTTTATGAGGTCATATCTAGGTACATTCTGCGGCATATGTGGATACCGTCTGCCAAATATGTTGTGAATAGAGTTAGTAGCAAAGAAGTAAGAAATTAAAACGTCATGCATGATGCAGTAATTTTCTAGCCCTATAAGTATTTGAGTCACATCTCCTGAATTAAGTGTCGTACAATGATATATTTTTGTAGATAAATTCAGCGACAATTGTGGATACTGTCTGCGAGAAGTGTTGTCAACACAGTTAGTAGCAACGAAGTAATAAATTTAATCTTCTTGAGTGATGCCGTTGTTTTTCACGCTTTTTTATGACGTCGTTCCTTCTGAACTAAGTGTGGTACTATGACGTAATTTGTCAGGTAAATTGAGTGGTATATCTGAATACTATCCGTTACTAGTAGAGAAGTAATAAATTATAACGTCATACTTCATGCGACAGTTTTACTGCTTGAACAACGGTAATGTAGTAAGCGACAAACGTTCTTCCTTTCATCATATTTGGGTGGTTGTCAGCGACAAAAAGGTCTGAAAGGTTTGAAATTATGTACAAAGTTTGCTGCAAGTCTCTAAGTGCACTCATTCTCAAGTACTGCACATCTAAAGTATGGGTAATCTTGCGTGAGGGGCTACCCTGCTTTTTCATCTCTACCCCTTACCCCTTCGATAGGTGGATCGTTCTTACCCCACAGCGATTGTTTCCAGGCAGTAAATGATATTTGTACAAAGTTTGGTAGAAATCGGTATAGTGGTTTAGGAGGAGCTGTGGTACATACATACACACATACATACGTAAATCCGTTTTTATAATTTGTATGGATACCGCACATTACATGTAATGCAGAGCACTATTGAGAACAAAACATACACTGACAGAAAAGGATACACATGTCTGCAAAGAAAGAAACTAATTTTTAAAAAAAGAACACTCAATGCACTGTCCCACTTTACATTTACAGCACTGGGTAAGTGCTGATGTCTTAAAGTTTATTTTTATTACAACACATCGTCTTCTTTTGAGTTCCAGTATTTTCATCATCAGGTGGTTCATTACGTCAAACTGGAGCTCATTGATTACAATACTGGAGTGTGGTGTTCGTGCAAGTTCATTCGGTGGCATCGCATACTTCTTGAAGCATACCTCTTTGAAAATTTCTTTGACATTCAATAACTAACTGAAAATAGCCCAGTACCATATCCTGTTAAGGATATTAATACTGTACTGATAACACATTATGATGCATTCTATCAGTTCCATCCATGTCCTTGTATTCTGTCGGAGTGGACGGTCGAGGAAATTCAGTGAGTTTCCCTGACTGCTAAGAATATCTTTTAACGTTAGTTACTGGGTTCACACCAGTTTTATTTATGCTGCAGAAACAACGCAGATGTCATGCCATTTACACAGAAACAAACCATTTTCCTTTTCCACTGCCTACTTCATATTCCACTGTTTCCTTCTTCTTTGAAAGGGGGCAATTTTGAGGGATACAATTTTGTCTCACAGTCCCAGGGCCCCAAATACCTTTTTCTGTAAGAAAAATTACAACACCAATAGGTATAATATGAGGGGCAGCCAGAGAACGAGACAGATGGAAAAAGTAAGTGAACTGTTTATTATTTCAAAACTAATCGCCATAACTGTTAATACACTCCTGGAAATTGAAATAAGAACACCGTGAATTCATTGTCCCAGGAAGGGGAAACTTTATTGACACATTCCTGGGGTCAGATACATCACATGATCACACTGACAGAACCACAGGCACATAGACACAGGCAACAGAGCATGCACAATGTCGGCACTAGTACAGTGTATATCCACCTTTCGCAGCAATGCAGGCTGCTATTCTCCCATGGAGACGATCGTAGAGATGCTGGATGTAGTCCTGTGGAACGGCTTGCCATGCCATTTCCACCTGGCGCCTCAGTTGGACCAGCGTTCGTGCTGGACGTGCAGACCGCGTGAGACGACGCTTCATCCAGTCCCAAACATGCTCAATGGGGGACAGATCCGGAGATCTTGCTGGCCAGGGTAGTTGACTTACACCTTCTAGAGCACGTTGGGTGGCACGGGATACATGCGGACGTGCATTGTCGTTTTGGAACAGCAAGTTCCCTTGCCGGTCTAATAATGGTAGAACGATGGGTTCGATGACGGTTTGGATGTACCGTGCACTATTCAGTGTCCCCTCGACGATCACCAGTGGTGTACGGCCAGTGTAGGAGATCGCTCCCCACACCATGATGCCGGGTGTTGGCCCTGTGTGCCTCGGTCGTATGCAGTCCTGATTGTGGCGCTCACCTGCACGGCGCCAAGCACGCATACGACCATCATTGGCACCAAGGCAGAAGCGACTCTCATCGCTGATGACGACACGTCTCCATTCGTCCCTCCATTCACGCCTGTCGCGACACCACTGGAGGCGGGCTGCACGATGTTGGGGCGTGAGCGGAAGACGGCCTAACGGTGTGCGGGACCGTAGCCCAGCTTCATGGAGACGGTTGCGAATGGTCCTCGCCGATACCCCAGGAGCAACAGTGTCCCTAATTTGCTGGGAAGTGGCGGTGCGATCCCCTAGGGCACTGCGTAGGATCCTACGGTCTTGGCGTGCATCTGTGCGTCGCTGCGGTCCGGTCCCAGGTCGACGGGCACGTGCACCTTCCGCCGACCACTGGCGACAACATCGATGTACTGTGGAGACCTCACGCCCCACGTGTTGAGCAATTCGGCAGTACGTCCACCCGGCCTCCCGCATGCCCACTATACGCCCTCGCTCAAAGTCCGTCAACTGCACATACGGTTCACGTCCACGCTGTCGCGGCATGCTACCAGTGTTAAAGACTGCGATGGAGCTCCGTATGCCACGGCAAACTGGCTGACACTGACGGCGGCGGTGCACAAATGCTGCGCAGCTAGCGCCATTCGACGGCCAACACCGCAGTTCCTGGTGTGTCCGCTGTGCCGTGCGTGTGATCATTGCTTGTACAGCCCTCTCGCAGTGTCCGGAGCAAGTATGGTGGGTCTGACACACCGGTGTCAATGTGTTCTTTTTTCCATTTCCAGGAGTGTACATTTACCCCGCTTGAGACAAGACGGTCAGTGTCTTCATGGAAAATGTTTGCGGGTGCCTGTGGAAGTATGATTGTATCCAGGTGTGTCCCTGATCGTCTGAAGCAAATCAACGGCCTCGAATGTCTTTCCTCGGAGATCCACAATCATGGTAACTTCTTGATCGGCACTGTGTAGAGGATATGTAAGGACTTCCCAACGGAACTTCTGGAAAATAGCCTAAACAGCCTTGGCAACATGTGGGCTCTCCCACTTACAAGTAGATATTAAACTAAAAAGAAACAAATAGATAATCTTTTAAATGTGCAGTCTGTATTTCCATGTTGACGTTATTTGTCTACGTAGTCGTCACCCAAATACAAACATTTGTCGTACCGTGACATCGCCTTCTTTACCTCTCCATCACAGAATTGTGCCTCCAGGTGCTTCAGCCAGTTGTTAACAACATCCTTGGGCTCATCGTCCGCCTTAGGGGAAAAAATGAAACTGGCAGGTGCCAAATCCGTGCTATAGGAAGGGTGTTGAAAAGTCTCCCAGCGAAATAGTCTGACACAAAATTGTTAAGGCTTTCGTGGCCACTTGTTGACAAACTGCCTATTGGCTTCTGTCTCGGGTTCTTCGGCCGACGTTCATCTAATGATTTTTCTGACGTTTCGCCAGCACGAGTTAAGGTAAACGGATCCTGGCTTCCCGTACTACAGCGAACGACCGTCGCAGGTAGCAAGAGGAGAACCGCACCGGAAATGACCGCGGAGAAGCCCTCGGACGTTGGTGCGCCAGGTACATATAGTCTGCGGCCGCGAGCTCGGCTCCAGTTCACCACCGGCAATGGAGGGTGAAGCTTTGACAATGCCAGCCACTCGTGCTGGCGAAACGTCAGAAAAATCATTAGATGAACGTCGGCCGAAGAACCCGAGACAGAAGCCAATAGGCAGTTTGTGAAATAGTCTGAGTTTTATTCATTCAATTCGCACTATGGAGTCGTGCATTTTCGTGAAGGAGCATGATTCCTTCCGTAATCATATCGCGCCGTTTGTTTTGGACTGACTTCCGGATGTTGGTAACAGTCTAACAATAAACCTGTGATTTTATAATGTTCCCACGCGTTACTTCCATGAAACCTGTTAGCAAAATCCCAAAACAATGTAACCACGATTTTGTGGTTTGACAGTGTTTGCTTGAATTTTTTGAAACTGTTGGGAGAATGTGTGTGCATCCATTGTTAGACTGTTCCTTATTTTCAGTGTTGACATACTGCACTCATGTCTCCACATTCACGATTCGATCCAGAAATTTATGCACATCTTCATAGAAGCGTTGAAGGATTGTCAAGGCTGATTCCAATATTTCAGTTTTGCGAACATCAGTTAGACATTTTGGTACCCGTCGAACACAAAACCTGTGGTAACCTAACCTCTCTATGACTGTATTAAAGAGGATTGCCGTTGACTTCTGAGGCACATCTTTAGAATGTTCGGAAAATATGAACCAATGTCTCGCATGCACATGTGATTGTCTTCCTCGGCCGCTACCATCATCTATAACTACGCGACAAGCCTTGAATTTGTGAATAATTACCTCACATCGTCATCATTAATAATCCCATCCTCATACACACGACACAATCGACGATGAAGCTCGGCGGCATTCACTCCTTCTGCGTGCAGAAAGCGCATGAACAGAGCGCACCTCACAACTGGTGGGAGACGCAAGGACACCGTCCATTTCGGTACCTTGCTGTTTATACACTGATGAACGAAATAGACAAATGACTGACGCTACGTGACCTTCAAAGCCTCCTTTTCCCGACAAGCAAGCACCATGAAGCTACATGCATTTGTTTATTTTTAATGGCCAGTCGGAGGTCAATTTATGAATAGCCTTCATACATAGCTATGTCGGGGATGCAACCAGTATTTCGCATTGACTTGTTACCGTGGAGTATAATGCACTCAAAAAATAAATAAATAAGTCCCGCACCGCGAAGGAATTATCCAAATTGGACAGAAATCGATAGATGAGATGTACATGTACGGACAAGCGAATGGTTACTTTTCCAGAAAAAATGGATCATTTATTCAAGAGAAAGAGATTCACAAATTGAGCAAGTCTATAACGCACTGGTCTACGTCCGACTTTTATGCAAGCAGTTATTCGGCTTGGAGTCGTTGGATGTCCTCCTGAGGGACGTCGTGTCAAGTGCTGACCAACCAGCGCGTTGGATCGTCAATATCCCGATCTCTTTCGGGAGCCCTGCCCGTAATGCTCACTTGGGGAGAGATCCGGCGACCTTGCTGACCAAGGTAGGGTTTGGCAAGCACGAAGATATGTAGTAGAAACTATTTTGACGTGTGCGGGCGGGAATTATCTTGCTGAAATGTAAGCCAAGGACATATTGCCATGAGGAGAGAGAGAGAGAGAGAGAAAAAAAACAAAAACAAAACAATGGGGCGTGACCGACAGTCAGGTTGGTATCCCATTGCTCTCTGGAGAGTCTCCAGACACGTCTTCGCTGGTCATTTGGCCTCAATTCGAAACAGGACTCACCACTGAAGACAGTTCCGCTTCAGTTAATGAGATTCCATGCTGAATGTGCCTGACAGCACTGCAAACAGGTTTATTGTTGTACAGCATCAATGGTGGTCGGCGCAAGAGGCGCCATGTGCTCAACCCTTTTCTGCGTGCGCCCTATTAATTGTCCTTGTGGTCAGTGAAGCACCAGTTGCACGTCGAATCAATGATGATGATGAGTCCAGAGCTCTCCGTGCCTCTCCGACGATTGCTCGGTTCTCACGTTCTGTCGTCTCTCCAGGTCGACCGCTTCCTTCTTGCGCTGTGTTCGGCCGTGGTTCACCCATTCTTGCCAACATTGGCGAATAGTGGCATCGCTCCTATTCAAATGCCGAGCTATTCGCCGATTACTTCAACCGACTTCTTTGATCCCAACTACAGTTCGTCTCTCAAATGCTGAGATTACGCATATGGTTCAGTCGCCTGCCTGCAAGGCATAGTTGCTGTCCAACTGAGTACAAGGAATGAAATACGCAAATACTCGTACTTTATGACCTAGTATTGACGTGTCCCCTGTTTACTCTTCTTGCCACCTGACCTGCGCGGTGAAATTGCGCTGCAGCGTCACACATTCATCCATCGCCCGTCAGAGTCTAGAATTTTGCATTTTCTGTCGACACACGTATGAATACCAGTTACTGACCAATTTGCATAACTCTTTCGTGATAGTTGTTTCTTTCTTTTGCCTTAGAGTGTATGTAATGAACTGGAACACGTAAAATACAATAAAGCATTATCCAGGTGTAAATTTTTCCTCATGTTGCCATTTCATTCCTCCAGAAGTCCGCCTCGATACCTGAGCGGTCAGCGTGACGGATTGCCGTCCTACGGGCCCTGGTTCGATTCCCGGCTGGGTCGGGGATTTTCTCCGCTCAGGGACTGGGTGTTGTGTTGTATTCATCATCATTTCATCACCATCCGGTTCGCAGGTCGCCCGATGTGGCGTTGAATGTAATAAGACCTGCACCAAGGCGGCCGGACCTGCCCTGTAAGGGGTCTCCCAGCCATTGACGCCAAAAGCTTATTTCCATTTCCATTCCTCCAGAAGAAAGCAGGCTGGCAACACGATGGGACTCCTGTTCAGCTATACAATCTTTTGAAGTACTTTGTGGTAAAACAGAACAGGATGAAGAACACATGGACGACATTATAAAAGCAGACGATCAACGCGATGCGATGATTTTTTTCATAGATTGTCGTCGTAAGCGGGATGTTGGGGTGGCTTACGAAGTTAAAGCTTCTTTACATCAGCTGGGATACCGTGCCTCGAGGCCAGATGACCAGCTCTGGCAGAAAAATTGAAGTGGAACAGGAGTGTAGTGGGGAGTGGTTGGAAATGGGAATTTGTAGGTTTTATTCCGAACATTGGGATAATGCTGGATAATCTGGTTGTGCTTGTGACGGAGATTTGATATAATGGGAGAAATGTTGGAGATGGTGGCGTTGAACCAAATAGGCAGGAAAAAGTGAAGTGGGACAGATTTTGGGAGTACCCATGATGGTAGCTCGGTGAGACATGAGACGGGCACCAAATGTGTTTTGATGATATTTGGTCGCTCGATGAGATGGAACACAGTTGTAGTAGAACGGACTACATCTACTGTGACTAGTGCGGCATCAGCGCTGACAGAATTTATTGAACTCTATAAACGCACAGTAACAAAGCACTGGGCTAGTCCCTCTGCAGGAGTGAACGAAATTACATTGCCCTGTCGAGAACACACAGTAACAAGCAAGGATGTTAAAAGGTGGCAAAACGAGTTCAAATCGCAATATAAGTAGAAATGTGCAGGCACAGCGAGCTAACTTCCAAGATCTATGGCTGAAGACGGGTGAGTTTGAAGGCCTACAGGCAGGACTGGACCTGCCTGTCAAAGGGTGCAGTAGCAGAGGTACAGGCAGCTGGTTAATGAAGGCTGGCTACCTGGCTACCAGCGAAAGGGGTACCGATGCATGCAGCATCCCGGTCCTGGAAATGCAGCGCCATTTTGGTGATCGACTATCGATACAGTAATTAGGCGTGGGACGTTACTTTCGTTTCAGATTGGGATGGAGCATCTGCGGGGCGGATGGCGACCGTCATACTAGTTACTGTGAGAGGGTTTTTGCCTTGTACTTGTAAGAGTATGTCGCGTGGGACATATTACGGATGTTACATTGGGTACGGTATTGAAAGATAAGGTATCGTTTTAGGAGATGACTGGACAGGTCGATGAAATTTGTAATCTTACTTCAGGTGCTCGTTATAGGTTAAGGCGTAAACAAACCCGCAAGGAACATAAAACATTACAAAAAACAAGTATGAAGACACCCGTTGAATGACTGTGAATACAATAAAAAAACATTAGCTGTAACTGAGGTAAAATACACTACCAGACACAGAGAGGAAAGTAGTCAGAAGGATAGGGAGAAACGAAGTGGAAGTTCGTGGATTGAGTTGTTATGTGATGTTATAAATACTAATACCACTCACAGGTTAGGCCTTAGGGCTTTTCCGACTGACCAACTACTGTCTACAAAGCAGCATGAGGAGCAGCCTATGATCGTGGGACACGTGGTCAGCTTCACACCAATATCATGGCCTTATTGCCAATAGATGAAACCAGATGGTACCGCTGGTTCTTCATTCAAGAGTCTGAGTGGACCCCATTCCAGGCCACCCTACTTTAGAACAAAATCTGAGGAGGTACCAGGAATAGTAGTCTACTCATGTCCTTCCGCACCAAGAATAGGATACTAGCCAATCGGATATGGAGGTGGTCAGGTATGTGATGTTTTCTTTTTAAGTGATTCCAAAATCGAGTCGAATTTACAAGGAACTTGGCTGTGTGAGCCCATTTGTCAGTACGATGTTGCACTCTGACGACTTGGATGCACTGAATCGGTAGGGAAGGGTTGTATCATCTCCTGAAGCAATTGTCCATAACTGTTGTATCTGATCCATGATATTATGGACACTGGCACTGGGACAGGGTTGACATTTGAGCTGACCCCATACATGTTCCATCAGGGAAACATATAGGAATCTTGCTGGCTATGTGTGTTTCTCAACGCCACAAATGTGTGTGAAATCTCGTGGGACTTAACTGCTAAGGTCATCAGTCCCTACGCTTACACACTACTTAATCTAAATTATCCTAAGGACAAACACAGACACTCATGCCCGTGGGAGGACTCGAAGCTCCGCCGGGACCAGCCGCACAGTCCATGACTGCAGTGCCTTAAACCGCTCGGCTAATCCCGCGCGGCTCAACGTCACACAGACAGTTCATAGAGACATCTGAAATGTCTGAACGGGTGTTGTCCTGTTGACAATTTGCGCTAAGTCCGCGGCTGGCACGCTGCCAAGATTGCGTAAGCCAGCCTCGCGCGCGGGGGTCAAAGGTCAAACTGATAAGAACTTTAACATGGAACATGCTGTTGCCTCCTTGAGCCCCCGGTTCGTGATGTACCCTTGTCCGGTTCTCAGCTACGCTACAGATCAATTTATTTATGAAAATACGAAGTACAGTCTCCAGTAAATTTTACATATTCACATACACCTTTGCCTTTAATCCAAATGAATACAGACTCATTTACAGATATCTTACGTCTAGAACGGGTATAAAGGGAAAATGGGGAAGGTGACATATAAGCAGATTTGCCAAAGTCTTTATTTGCATGTTCAGTCACGTGATAGGTACGGTAGGCTATAATGTCTCTATCGACGAAACTCTCGAGGCCACCAACAGCTGGAACACCAGTACCCCCTCGTACAATGGCTACAGTTAACCATCCGTTGCCATGCGTAAAGGAATCATTGATGTCAATACTAAAGTTAAGTCTACATCCACGAAAGACACAGGGTCCGTCGTAAAACAATATTTAACAACATATTTAACAACAATAACGACAAAAAACATGATGCAAATCAAAACGAATAGAGCTGTCGCCACTGCATATTTCGACGGACCTTGTGATGCCTGTGCATAACATGGACTTTAATCGTACTAATACGCATATGAACATTGCTGATATTGTTGTTAATAACAATTAATGTACCCTTGTCCATACCACATGTAATGCAAAAAGTCATCACAATACAGCTTATAATGAAGCAAAAAGGTCACGTGACAAGACAATCAAA
The DNA here is from genome assembly GCF_023898315.1 of Schistocerca nitens. Classification (NCBI taxonomy): domain Eukaryota; kingdom Metazoa; phylum Arthropoda; class Insecta; order Orthoptera; family Acrididae; genus Schistocerca; species Schistocerca nitens. The sequence continues at coordinate 694,163,623 of NC_064617.1, forward strand.
CACAAAGAAGAACAATATATTACATATATTGCAAAAATAAATAATTGCAAATAAACAATTACACAAAAACAACAAACTAACATGAAAGAACTTTACAAAATTGATGTCACGTGACCAAGGCAAAGGAGGTGTATGATTTATACTGTATTGTGAAAAAGAAAGTGATTTGTAGCGTAGCTGAGAACCGGACAAGGGTACATCTAGAATCTGTTGGCACAGAGGATGCAACAGCATGTTCCATGTTAAAGTTCTTATCAGATTGAACTTTGACCCCAACGCTCCACGCTGGCTTACGTAATCGTGACAGCGCGCCAGCCGCCGACCTGGCTCCCCACACCGTGACACCAAGTGTAACACTGTTGTGCCTCTCCTAAACATTGGAAGAACTCTCCCCAGTCACCACAAGAACTGCCGACGATGGTCACCCAGAGGTAGTGTAAAACAGTGATTCATTGCTGAACCTAGAGAGACAGCGTTCATCACCAGTCAATGCTACTCATTCGTGGCATCACTTCAGACGCATTGATTTGGATTGTGGTGTTAACAGTAGCCTACATATGGCATGGTAATTCCCTGGCGAGTTGCTGATAGACTCCGAGAAATACTGCAGGGTGACAAAGAATGAGTCCATTATTTGTTCTCTGACGGTGGGCACTGATGTGAAGGGGGTATCACGTGCTTGGTGTGCGATTCGGCAATCCTCCCTTGTAGTTGTCGGACGTGGTCGACCAGAATCTTAATGACAAATATACATGTCTTTCATTCACGTGAAACTCAACATCAGGCCACTGTCACATGCGAGTTCTCACAAATCTGTGTATTGCGCGATTTGAGCAGCGACCAAATGGAGACGCTTTCCAAATCTGTGAGTAGCTGATAACGGTATCTCATACGAGTAGAAGGTATCTCCGTTTACTTGACAGCGATCATTCAACATCGACGTTGTTCACGCCACCTATAATGGCCTGATAAGAGCACTGCACACGAATGATACTGTGTAGACGAGCGTTGTCCTCTTGAAAATGTGCACTAGTATACTGTGGAATGAGAGGTAACACACTTGCACGCAGGATATGTGTGGCATACTTTTGCGTCATCAGAGTTCACTCAGCCACTGCCACCGGTGACAGCTGTCCGTTTTACCTACCACAGAAAATTGCAATCCTAATCGTTTACTTACCCGCCGTTGGGGTGTGCGTGCATGAAATTATGTTGACATACATTCATATCACATGGTTGCTTCAGTTTGTAAGTAGGCTGTTTAGGTTTTTTTATTGGTAACGCCACCTCTGTATGAAAATCACTGGCTGTGCTGTGTGAAGTCTGTGGCTGCTTTGCATTGTTGTAATACTCGCCATTGTAGTGTTAGGCAGCTGGCTGTGAACAGCGCGTAGCGTTGCACAGTTGGCGGTGAGCCGCCAGCAGTGGTGGATGTGGGGAGAGAGATGGCGGAGTTTTGAAATTTGTCATGAACTGCTATATATATTATGACTATTGAGGTAAATACATTGTTTGTTCTCTATCGAAATCTTTCATTTGCTAACTATGCCTATCAGTAGTTAGTGCCTTCAGTAGTTTGAATCTTTTATTTAGCTGGCAGTAGTGGTGCTCGCTGTATTGCAGTAGCTTGAGTAGCGAAGATTTTTGTGAGGTAAGTGATTTGTGAAAGCTATAGTTTAATGTTAGTCAGGGCCCATTCTTTTGTAGGGATTATTGAAAGTCAGATTGCGTTGCGCTAACAAAATATTGTGTGTCAGTTTAAGGACAGTCGTGTAAAATTGTTCAAAGGGGACGTTTCAAGTTGTTTTATTAGATAGTGCAATTTTAAGTTGATAGCAGCGGAAAAAAAGGACACACTATTTATTTAAAACAGGGAGGTGCAAACAATTTTTTAACATGGCTTGATGTATACCTCTTTGAGTAATAGCGTGTGCCAGATGATGGCACTATTTCGAAACTAGTCGCAGCAGTATCATTATTTAATAGCAGCTTTTGATGGAATAAAATGTCTTTAAATAGTAACATATAGCTTCTTCAGCGTGCATTCCTAACTCAGATTCAAAACTTCCCATCTGTTGATCACATAAACATATTTTTGTTTAGTTACTGTTACAAGAAAATGGAAGTCGAATCTGTGGTTTGGATGATTTTTTTCGGGTCTTTGGAAACATGAGACTTCATCTTAAGTACCTACTCTCAAGCAAACGAATAAATACAAAGATCCTCCAGGTAGATAAAAATTAAGAGTAGAGCGTTGACCGGCAACGGAAAATGTGAAGCTCATTATCTGGCCTTGGTAGCGCAAACCGTGCCGACTAGCGATTTAACCTTTTCTCATGTCGTGCCGGCAACGCCGACCTCATCAGATAACACCAAGTCGGAATGTTTTATGCAACGGAGCCGTGAATGTATTAACCCCGTAGTACACTTGCAAGAAACGATCAATAGATACGTTTTCAGGCTCCAGGGCCATGCCATCATTCGTTTGCTTTCAGTTTGCCGAGCATATTATCACGTACAGTTTGAAATGTCCTGGGCGAAAAATAACATTTCATTCATCCATAGACTAGAAGTCAGTTAGGTCAGGCGACAATGTTGTTAAAAAAAGAAATATTAAGACTTAACATCCCGTTGACCACAAAGTCATTAAACGCGGAGATGCTGTTAGCATCCTCGTGACAAATGATTAATCTCCTTGTCCGGTTTACCAACTAATCCGACGGAGAGATATTTAGGCAGCTTGTCAGAGTTGTTAGAGGAACCTTTGGTCGATTTACCTGTTTCCATGGTCAAACGTGTAATACGTAAACATTTTAAAGTCGGAGAATGGGCTTATTGTCATTCACAAACTGTTACCATCTAGCACTTTCCTCAGCATGGAGACTGCAATGTAGCGGGAGGCATGGCAACCTGAAATATGTATTGTTATAACCATAGGAATTAGGTCAACATTGTGTGAAAGTGCAACACGCGCTATCACAGAGAATGAAAGACAGTAACTTCAGGAATGAGATGAAGATTCTGTTGGTAGTTAAGTACACATGGGCGATAAATGTTGTACAGCAACCAGTAAAATAAGGGGAATTTTGTTGTTACTGGAAAGTGAATAAGTTTTCTTATGTACAACTAGTTTTGATATAAGTGTTGGGCATGGTCTCCAGTACGCCCATCGATAGCGTCAAGTCGCTCTTCCCAGTTCTGAGCGCACAGTCACCTGAGGTTGAGTGCGTGTATAGAATATGAGAGCAGAGAGTGACGATTACCTCAGTTTTTGAAACATTTTTGGCTCTTAAGTCGCCCAGGCTTTTATATGGTATGTGATTGAATGAAAGATTGACTACCGTTATTCTGAATGGTGGCACTGGACGCGGTAATGGTATCTTAGGTCACTGACACAGCTAAGTCATTTGTTGCAGAAGTTTGTCACGCTAAGGAAAAGTCGTATAGTTCAAAATGCACTAAAGATTTTGATGTACTTTACACTTTATGTGAGGCCGATGAGCGAAACTAACTATACCTTTTAGTGTTATTTACAGTTAGCAGGATTTGACGAGATACGCTACTAAAATGAATGGAATATGTCGAAATTATAAGGATGTTCCCTCTAATGTTCAGACTATGAAAAACGAGCTTTACTGCTACATTTCTACGGTACTATTATCACATCACCGAAGAAGGCATACAACTTAATTTTCTGACTGAAATAAGATACAGAATTACTGAAAAAATTAATAGAAAACCAGATGAATAGCAGTTTGACTTCAAGGAAGGTGGAAGATCTAGAGAACAAAATTATACTTTGTCCCTATAAAGTGATGGTAAATGAGGAAAAACTAATATAAAATATGAAATTTAGCCATATAGTGGTAGTATTTTTCAGTCTAAGATGTAAGAAGGTGTTATTAATCCTAAAGAAAATGCGGGTGAACTAGAGATTGTGGAATAACCCACAAAGTCTAGAAATCACATGGCAGTAATGAAACCGCAAAACTGTGAGAGACAAATGTAACAAAGATGTAGGCAACGTTACAGCTGCTTATTTTGGCTGTTGAGTAGCCTGTATGTTGAAGACACAGAGGGGAAGTGGCAGTAGATAATAGCAAAAGAATGAAAGGGATGGTTTATTAGTAATGGAGCAGTGGGGTACAAGTGCAGTCTTCATTGTTGCCAGATATCTGATGACATTATCAATGGCATGGCGATACACTGTTGCTAGTTTTCTCCCTCCCACCAACCATCAGATGTCATAGGTCAATTGCCCTACGTATGAGGGCTATTCGGAAAGTAAGGAACGATCGACCGCGAAATGGAAATCACAGTGAAAACCCGATGAAGCTTTGCACCGATGTGTTGGGCTTCGTCTTTAATAAGCCCATAGATAGCGTCATGTCGCTCTTCCCAGTTCTGACTGCACAGTGTGCGCATAAAGATGCTTAGAAAACAGTGTCTCCCACCAAGTATGGGTGCCTACCTAGAGATTCCGCCTGATTTCATGCAATTCCACATAACTAACTGTGATGCAGTCTTCATGACAGATCTTGGACGTACACTTGTAACGCCGGAAATGCATATCCTCCTATTTCCATCTATTGTACTATAAATTTTTTCCTGATTTTGTTACCTGAAGATATGACATTTCTGTGTCTTTATATATTGTTACACTATATATATATATATATATATATATATATATATATATATATATATGCATTTATGTCGATGTATAATTGGTTTCTTTTGTAAATACTATTTGTATTTTTACGCTGGGTCTTTCCTAGGGAAAACTATGCTATCGAACGATTACATCGATAGGTCGTGTGGAGAACCAAAGTGTTTAGGATCATTGGTAGTGTTAACTCTGGCGCGTGGAGCGCGGGTAGAGGAGAGTCTGGCTGGAGTAGGGCGGTGGAGCAGGTGTGTTGTGTGACGCTCCCGCGAGTTGCCGCGCTTTCGGGGTTTGGCAGCATGTAATTGCGCTTGACTTGCTATGATAGTTTCTGACACGGTGTCGTGGACGAGAAGCATTAGCTAGTGCACATCAAGAGCCCGTTTCGCCTGGTGACAGTGTCGAGAGGAAGGCGCGCCAACATCCAGCTTCTGCAACAGCGACGGTCGACAATGAGTGACTGTCGCCACCTCCTCGACCGACGACTTCAAACCTTCAATCAACTAACAAGGAAGACTAAAAGCACGTAAAGTTTTAGAACTGTATGGCAGACCTCAGCTTTTCAAACTGTTAAATTTTTCTCACTAAATTGCAGCAACGTAGCATGAACCTTTGTTGCTCATTGTCCCAATTGCATTACCAAGCAGGGTCCCTTCCTTTTCCAGAATGAACCCGAGTCTCGTTGAAATTCAAACGCCTGCATTAAAGTAATATCATTCGATTTCACTGCTTTAATTTCAAAGTTCAGTTAAGGCATTCATAGCTGGCTATAATATTTAGATTACACAAGCACAAATTAAGAGTGCGAGTTTTGTTACCATATTTTAGCTTACCTGTGACTGCAGCTCAGCTTGGTACATACTAAATTTTACTATTGTTAATTGTTCAGAATCATTTAATTCAAGTTCAAAGTTAAATCTCTTATTTCTAAATTGCGTAGATTCAAGTACCTTTTGAAATGATTGTTGAGGTAGCCCAAGACTAACTGTATTTTACTGAATTCCGATATGCTTCAGAAACAAAGTTCACTATTAATTTCAGTCACTAACTTAACTTTCAATTTTCCGATTTTATTAATTCTTCTGCTAAATTAAGTCAGAGTGTAACGAAATTTATTACTTCTGACAAACATTCAGTTTACACACAAAACGTGTCACCCTTCAGTTGCCACGCTTTTAGTGCTAAATATATGTGCATTAATCTTTCATTTTCAGTTATTATAGTAGTTGTCCATGGGACTGGCGACCGTAATTTTCCCCAAATCTCAAATATCTAATTAACACGAATTAATTGTTAACGTAACGACCGCACATTTACTTTCTTTATTAACTTTACCTCTTTTCAAAATTAATTTTCACCAATTTCATTTGCATTTATCCTTTCATTAAGATGTAACCCTTTCCTCCCTCTTTACCGACAAACTAACTTCGGTGACGATTGCTTTTCCCAAATTTCCATTAGGTGCACGCGGTTTAAGTTTTCACTGTCATTAAGGTCGATAAGTTAGGGGGAGGTTACACGTGGCGACCTGGTGACAGGACAATCTTCGGATTTGAGGTTGTTCTGGACACGAATTTTGCATTGTGCAAATCTCGTAACGAAGTACTGGTTACGAACACGTTGTTACGTCAACGAGAATAAGTAGTGGGAGGAATCCTAATTAGAATTGAGATTTGTTATTTATATTGAAAATTTGTAAAATGAGTGAAGGCAACAATTACCAGAATTTGGTAGACTTGGGTACGGAACAATCGGTCGAACAGTGGGAAACGCGCACTGCGGAACCCATTGTCCAGGGGCATGCGGCTAGCATGAAAGACGGAACCGCCGAAACGCAACAAAGAGCAGAAATGGAATTCCAAACTTTAGAAAATGGTTCGGAATCGGAAGTGAAAATCAAATCTGAACCCCTTGATGACGAATACGGGGGGACAATTAAAGAGGAAGCCGCTACGGAAGTAAAACCGGTAGTTTCTGGGAATTTAACTGATTTATTGAATGTTTTGATTAACGAAATCAAGAGTCAATCGGCAGAAATTAAAGCTCAGTCTGCCAAGCAAGAAGCTCGGTCTGAAAAAATTGACAGGAAGCTAGACAATCAGAACAAAGCTATTAATGTTGCTAACAACAATGTTGTGGTTGTTAACACAAAAGTTGATAAAATCAAAGAAGATATTGTTGTAATTAATACCGAAATCGGTAATCTTAAACAGGAAATGATAGGTGTTCAGGCGAAAATTGCGAGCATAAATACTCGTTTTTATTCCGCAATTAGCAGAATCGAGAAAAGTGTAGGAGAAGCAGTTGCTCCGATCATCGAGAATAAGGTGACGGAACAAATTCAATTAGTGAAAAAAGAGGATCAACAGACGGTGGAAGCTATAAAGGCTTTAGTATCCGAAGTAGATACTAAAGTGAGGAAGCAGGCTAATACCTGCGAAGAGAAAAAGAGGGAAGTCGAAACGCTTGCGACAACCACTTGCCAAGTAATTACTAGAGTGTCGGAATTAGAAAAGAAACTTGACGAAAAACAGAGCTATGTGCCAATCTGTGCACATAGTTCGGAATTGTTGACGAAAGAGGAGCGGTTCGACCCCTTGAAAAAAGGCGGTATACACGCGACGGATTTCATTAAAAATTGTGAAAGAGTTTTACCCAGATCATGGACTAATGAGAGAAAAATTAACGCGGTTATTGACGTGTTGGTTGGTGATGCCAAGCATTGGGGCTTAAACTTCAACATCACGAACGTGACTTTCGACGAGTTTAAACATTTGTTTCTGGCTGAATACTAGTCAGAGCAAAAACAACAAAGTGTCTGGCGCGAATTTGTCGTATCGAGGCCTTTCGATGCGAATTCGCGTGGCTCGATGAAGGAGTTTTGTGAGGGCTGGATCCGCAAGTTGGAATATTTGCGTGATCGCCGCACGGAATCCGAAATAGTCTGGGAACTCTACAAGAAGCTTCCAGATGATACAAAACGCTACGTAGGAAGCAATTACAAGACAATCAATGATTTCCTGGAAAGAGTTGAGGACGACAATTGCCGCAATAATCGTGACAGTGGTAGAGGCCGTGGTAACAACAACGGGTACCACAACAACCACAACAACGATAACCATGGGAATAATTTTATTTAATAAAATTGCAGCCAAATAGCCATATACAGTTACTTTGCTTAATATTTTACATTTACATTTTACATTTTTGCATATTCATTTATCGATTTCACTCTTTTACTGCACAGTTCTATGTGATATCGTTCACAGGCTTCGTTACACAGTTCACATACACATGTTGCGGTTGGGTCATGATAAGTTTTGTTCTTGCAGATTAGATGATGAAAGCCGTGAATAGAAAGTCTAGTTACGACATGTCGCTGTTCGAAGTTTGGTGCTGTCCATGAGCGGTTCGTCATTGCTTCGGTGCCATAAAACTCCGGCCATATTTTTTCTCGTTTGTCCTCCATGATCTTCAGTTGCTTTCTGGAAGCCCTGGTGTGTGGCATCATATATCGAAGTCTGATGTCTTCAATTAGGAATGTCTCTCTCGTTAGCAGGTACACTAGTCTAGAATGTCTCTCTCGTTAGCAGGTACACTAGTCTAGATCTTGTTGTCTTTGAGAGACCTAGTGCTCTTTTTAGATAGGTCGATTTTACCTTTTCTAGTGTTTCTAGATTTTTTTCTGTCAGGTGGTCCCATATAACCTCCATCCCATAGGCCAGGATTGGCAAGATTTTTGTGTTGAATAATTTCATGGCTGTTTCTAGACTGAGTAGGCGGATGTTTTTGATGTCCTGTATTGCTATTATTGCTTGGGCTGCACGTTCTGTTGTATGTTTTGTGAAGCATTTGGCTGTTGGTTGCAATGTCACTCCTAGGTATTTAAAGTCTGATGAGATTTTTATTTTTTGTCCTCTGATACTGATTTCCGCATTCTTGGGTGTTTCGCCTCCTTTTCTGAAAATTACCATTTCTGTCTTTGTTATGTTTATGTGTAGTTTGTGTTCACTGCACCATCTGTCTATTTTCTCAATGATTCTCTGCAGCTTCTGTATATCTGCTGAACCTACGGCTATGTCGTCAGCGTATGCATATACACTCCTGGAAATGGAAAAAAGAACACATTGACACCGGTGTGTCAGACCCACCATACTTGCTCCGGACACTGCGAGAGGGCTGTACAAGCAATGATCACACGCACGGCACAGCGGACACACCAGGAACCGCGGTGTTGGCCGTCGAATGGCGCTAGCTGCGCAGCATTTGTGCACCGCCGCCGTCAGTGTCAGCCAGTTTGCCGTGGCATACGGAGCTCCATCGCAGTCTTTAACACTGGTAGCATGCCGCGACAGCGTGGACGTGAACCGTATGTGCAGTTGACGGACTTTGAGCGAGGGCGTATAGTGGGCATGCGGGAGGCCGGGTGGACGTACCGCCGAATTGCTCAACACGTGGGGCGTGAGGTCTCCACAGTACATCGATGTTGTCGCCAGTGGTCGGCGGAAGGTGCACGTGCCCGTCGACCTGGGACCGGACCGCAGCGACGCACGGATGCACGCCAAGACCGTAAGATCCTACGCAGTGCCGTAGGGGACCGCACCGCCACTTCCCAGCAAATTAGGGACACTGTTGCTCCTGGGATATCGGCGAGGACCATTCGCAACCGTCTCCATGAAGCTGGGCTACGGTCCCGTACACCGTTAGGCCGTCTTCCGCTCACGCCCCAACATCGTGCAGCCCGCCTCCAGTGGTGTCGCGACAGGCGTGAATGGAGGGACGAATGGAGACGTGTCGTCTTCAGCGATGAGAGTCGCTTCTGCCTTGGTGCCAATGATGGTCGTATGCGTGTTTGGCGCCGTGCAGGTGAGCGCCACAATCAGGAATGCATACGACCGAGGCACACAGGGCCAACACCCGGCATCATGGTGTGGGGAGCGATCTCCTACACTTGCCGTACACCGCTGGTGATCGTCGAGGGGACACTGAATAGTGCACGGTACATCCAAACCGTCATCGAACCCATCGTTCTACCATTCCTAGACCGGCAAGGGAACTTGCTGTTCCAACAGGACAATGCACGTCCGCATGTATCCCGTGCCACCCAACGTGCTCTAGAAGGTGTAAGTCAACTACCCTGGCCAGCAAGATCTCCGGATGTGTCCCCCATTGAGCATGTTTGGGACTGGATGAAGCGTCGTCTCACGCGGTCTGCACGTCCAGCACGAACGCTGGTCCAACTGAGGCGCCAGGTGGAAATGGCATGGCAAGCCGTTCCACAGGACTACATCCAGCATCTCTACGATCGTCTCCATGGGAGAATAGCAGCCTGCATTGCTGCGAAAGGTGGATATACACTGTACTAGTGCCGACATTGTGCATGCTCTGTTGCCTGTGTCTATGTGCCTGTGGTTCTGTCGGTGTGATCATGTGATGTATCTGACCCCAGGAATGTGTCAATAAAGTTTCCCCTTCCTGGGACAATGAATTCACGGTGTTCTTATTTCAATTTCCAGGTGTGTACATACACATCTTCTTCATTTTCTCCAATTCGGAGTACTTCTTCAGTGGCAAGAATGTACAGCAAAGGGCTCATTGGGTCACCCTGTAAGACTCCGTTCGATTGCAGAATGGGGTTCGAAAAAGAGAGGTTGTCTGATATTGTAATTAAGTTGTATTCGAGGATTGATTTGATTATTCTTGCCCATACGCTATCTTCTCCCATTGTGTTTTCCAGTTTTCGGACTATGAGCTCTCTTTCCAATAGGTCAAAGGCTTTGGTAAAGTCTATGAACACTGTGTAGAACATTTGTTTCTTTTGTAGTGCATCATCGATGTTGTTTAGAAGAAGCCTGACTGCAGTAAGTGTTGATCTTCCAGATCTGAAACCCATTTGTCGTTCTGGGAGATGACTGTCCACAGAGGCTTGGATTTTTTGTGTTATTATTTTTGAAAACATCTTGAATTGAGTATTTTCCAGGGCTATGCCTCTGTACTTGTTTGGGTCCATTGGGTCTCCTCTACCTTTGTAGAGAACTTTTATTGTCAAGTGTCTCCATTGTGTCGGAATTCTTCCAAGTTCCAGGCATTTGTTAAACAGTTTGGTCCATATGTGTTGGAGGGCCTCTTTTGCATCTTTTATATGTTCATTATATATGTTATCAGGTCCTGCTGCTTTCTTATTGTTCAGTGCTTTTATTACTTCTTTCACATCATCTTCATTTAGGGGATCCCATGTATTGTCTTTTTCCTTAGTTTGATGTTGTTTCTCTTTCTTTGGGGGTGTTTTGAGTCCTCGTTTGTTCAGTATCTTACTGAAGTGGTATTCCCATTCCTTCAGGTCTATATTTGGAGTATGAGCCATTTTTCTTGGTCTTGCTGCTATGTATGGGTCTTTCACTGCTTCATCCGCTTCTCTTTTTGCCTCACTTTCTATGTATTCTTTTTTCTTCTCTTCTGTTAGTTTTTTGTAGATTCTCCTCTCTTCTGCGTATAGTTTGTATGTTTCCTCGTCATGCTGGTTTCTTAGTCTGTGGAGGATTCTTAGAACAGTGTTCCTTTTGCTGTAGCATTCAGCATCGAACCATCTATTGGCCATCCTTGTTTTGGGGGTTGTTTGTATCACTGAATTTTTTAGGACGTCTTCTATTTGGTCTGTTGCTTTTTCGAGGTCTCCTTCCTCTATGAAAGTTTCTATTTCTGTTAATTGTTCTTGCTCGTTTGTTAATTTTTCTATATCAATTTTTCTTTGTGTGATTTGGTGGGTCTTTCTTGCTGGCGGTGACGTGACGATATTTATTTTTATCTTCATTGGAATGTGCTTTCGTATAGGAGTAATGGAGTCATGCCATATTGGTTGAATACTTCCTTCTATGTCTCCTCTTGTAAATGCGATATCAATGGTGCTCTTCCCATTGTGGCATATGTATGTAGGTATCTGTCTATCGTTAAGTAGGGTGAAACCATCTTCTTCTAGGGTTTCAATGACTAGTTTTGTTTTATAGTTTTCTGTGTCTATTCTGCAGTTGTGATCGCCTGCAATAATGGTGGGTTTGCTGTCGCATTGTTTGATGAGTGTGACTATTTCGTCAATTATTTCTACAGCATTTGTGTGCGGTTTAAAATAGGCTGCAATTATATTTATGTTTGCCACTTCTATTAGCATACTATTTTCTTGTTTCATGATTTTTTTGGTGGGCGTCATCCAGGGTTTCAGTAGGATAGATATTCCTCCCATGGGTCGTCCTCTTTCGCCCTTCTTTGCCATTAGGTGATAATTATAGAAATCTTTACGTTGCCAGCTGTCTATCAGGAAGGTTTCTGTTAGAATTGCAAGGTCCGAGGTTTGCAGAATGTCTGTTGGTGCTAGGTTAAGAGCACTTTTTACTCCCTCTGTATTCCACAAGACTGCTATTATTTCTTGCTCTTCTGGTTTTCTTCTTAGTTTAGTTGAGCTCTGCTCCCTCTTCCATTGATCGTCTTGGGAAACGAAATCGACGTACTTTTATGTTTTCTGGCCAGAATTCTGGTTCTTGTGTGATTTGTAGCTTTTCAAACGGAATGCCTACTTTGAAAGATTTTTTGTCGCCCAGTGTGCGCAGTTCTTCACATTCTAGTTGTCCCAGTATTCCGTTCTTGTTAAGGTATTTCACTACTGTAGCAGTTGTGGTGGTTCTCTTTAAGTTACCGATGTATAGCCACGCTGTCGTTTCTGCTGCTTGCATATCTTCGTCTTTTTTGATACCCATTATGGTTTTATAATTACTCTTGTTTCTTCTGTACCAGCTCCTCTCTGCCACAGTACTCCAAGTCGGTTCCTCTAATTCATTAACCTGATTTCGGGTTTTATTATGTTGCTCATGTGCATTGATTTGGACTTGTAACTGATTTTGTTGCTGGAGCAGAGGATTTCTGTATATTGTCGTTCCCTCTGGTTTAACTTTGTTGTTGTATTTAGTTTGTATGTTGTTTCCATCAGTTTTGGTTTTCTCTGCGTCTAGGTGGCTTTCCTTTTCTAGAGTTTTCTTTATTTGCTCTTGTATTAATATCCCTAGTTGGTTTTTTAGGAAATCGGTTATCTCCTCCACTTTATGCCTCAGTTCTCCCATTTCCGTCTTATTTCCGTCTTTTTTTGCTTTTTCCAGAAAGCTACCCACACTGATGTCTCCGTTGAAGTTCTTCTCAGATCCCGTAGGTGTCTCTTCCGTCTGTCTCTGTCTGCTGTGCTGTTTCCTGCGTTTCGCCAATAGATGTCGCTAGGTGACTAGCAGTCCACTGTCCGCTATGTGCTGTTTCCTGTGTTTCGCCAATAGATGTCGCTACGTGCCCAGCAGGCCACTGTACGGTATGTGCTGTTTCCTGAGTTTCTCCAATAGATGTCGCTAGTTGTCCACCAGTGCAGCTGTCTTCTCCCGTGCTCGTCTCTTGTTGGATGTTCCTAACCTCTCTTGTAGGATTCCTATTCTCCACCTTATTTGCGTTTCTTTCGTTTTTCAAAGATTCTAAACATTTTCTTATTTCACTCACCGCCTCTAGTAAGTTGTTCTTCATTTCCTTCTTCATATATCCTCCTTCTTCTGCCACTTTTCCGATCATCATAAGAGCGTTCTCAATACGATACACTGCACTGTCCGCCATCTTTCTCAGAACATGGGAATAATGAATACCGCAACCATGGCAGCAGTAACAATAATGCTTCCGACCGTAATAACAATCTGTACAATGCAAATAGTAACAGGAATGATGGAAACCATTATCATACTAACGTGATACGGGCTTCGCAGAATAGTAATAACGCCAGAGGGTGTGATCAGCCGCCTCAGCAGCATCCGGGGAGCGCATCTGCTGGGACGAGACAGGGAAACCATTAGCCGCACCGGTGAGGGGCCGACCGCGCGTGGAGAAATTTTGGCGGCCCAATAACAGGAGAAAACCGAGGTGTCGTCGTTATGAAAATTCCGTGTGGAATAATCAACGGCGGGAGAGTGTGCCAGTGTTAGGAGAAAGGAGTGCGCCCACAAGTAGTAGATCAGCTGTATACACGGCAGTAGAAAATACATTCACTGTCAGTGAGAACAATTTAAGTAGTGTTCCGGAAATCGGTTATAAAGTGGCAGCTGTAACACCCACAGCGGAACTGGAGATTGTGTTTAAGAATGATTCGCAATTGTTGAGAGAAGATCAGATGTCGGATAACACGTCCGTCATCGAGCGAGGGGATGCAGAGAGGGATGAGGTCTGGTTAAGGCAGTTCGGTCGCTTATACGAAGAACTAAGAGATTATAGAGGCCTGTACGGGAGAAGTGTTTATGGGGAGCGCGGGCAGGATTTGCCGCGTCTCGTCCCGCAGGGAGATAGTGTTTGTGAAGTGATAGAAAGTTTGGCCCTAACCGGCAGACTTTACCAGAAATAGTTGATGTTAATGGGGATCACGAACAAGATTCATCGTATTTCGTCCCGCAGGAGTTGGATGTTGAAGTAGTAACGGAAAGCTCTGGCCCTAACCGGCAGACCTTACCGAAAGTTATAGTGGTAGAAGTAGCCGACCCATCTGACGCAAAACTCCAGTTTAAACATTGCGAGAGTATTAAGGAGAAAGATCACGAAAATTTTAGTGATAGCCGGACACGATTGGCAGAAAAGCACGTAGATTACAGAGTGTATGAGGTTGGAGCTGACGTTATACGGTCGGACGGTAGCAGTGTGGGTTGCGCAGATCCAGAGGAAGTAATTACAGATACTACTGTGCACATTCCTCCAGGTAGATTGGCAGATGAGATCAATCTGACCAAAGAGGAATCAACGAAGGCGACAATTAGTGAATTGATAGCAAAGCAACACTCACTAGTTGACGAGTTACAGGAAAACGTATCGGTATTGGAAGCGAAGCTACAGACTAGGTCTCAGGACAAACGTGTTGAAATTAAAACTGTATGTGAACAGAGGCTGAAAAAGCCGCCAGATAGGCCTGATTTACGATCAAAGCCCGATGGTTTTTTCTGGAATGACCTAGATGTAGGCGAGGATTTATCATGGGAAAATAAGAAACAGCCGAGGATAGGTGTAGACAGATAGTAGTGTCTGTTAATATGCCCGGTGTAACGGAACCTATTAAAGGCTTTACTTTACCGAAGTATGCGATACCCTCCAAATTCAACCAGTTTAACGAGTATTTATGATAATAGAAAAGTTGTGTATGTTAACAATGATTGCATAAAATGTCCCCATAAACAGTTAACCCATTAAATTATACTGAATAACTGGCCCACACAAAAGTTAATATCACTTGATCACTGATACAGCAAATGTCATCATATAAAAACACTAAGTTAATCTTAAATAATTAATATGAAGAACGAAAAATAGTGGCCAACTTACGTATTTTGGAACTCCTTAAATAAAAATCACCCAGTGAAACCTATTTGTTCACTAGGACTGTTTTCACTCAGTATTCACGTAAACTCTCCTATTTTAGGCGAAAACCAATGTAATTCTTAATAATTCATGTTATTTACTTATTTATGCAAATTAGAGAAGTCAATTGACAAATTTCTAAAAAACGGCCTTTTTGTGACAAAGAATTATTCTGTCAAGTCAACAAATCTGTCTGTTAGTTTAATAACCTGTTAAATTATGTCACTTGATATAAATTAATAACTTTTCTGCACAAATTACGATAACAGATGTACATGTGACTTATAAAATATATCTCTTTTTAGTAGTTCTTTGATAAGGTTATAAATACAAGCAGCAAGAAGGGTCGGGAGCGCAGTCGGAATGTCACTTTGGTAAAGTGTGTTTGTGTGTTATTGTTCGAGGTGGATAAACAATGCAAAGAACATGTAAAAGAAGTACTAATTTATGTTGTGTCATTGTCTTTGGTGGACAGTGGAATTAAGATGACCACCAGAGTAATAAATATTTGAAGTTTAAATATTTGTTGGTTTCGCTCATTATTTATCATCAAAAGCACATCAAAAACACGGGACCTCATCTTTTTACCCCTAGACAACCAGATTTAGAGCCAGCATCAGCATCGAGACACAGCAGCGATCCAGCAAGCAGCAGCGATTACCACAATGCATTTTAACAGCGCCAACCTAACATCAAGTGCTAACAAGCTCCGTAAATGGGAGTGAAATAGTGCGATTATAGCAATATCTACGACTAGGCGACCATTACAACGGCCTACAACTAAACGTGTTGATTGACACCAGTGCAGAATTGAGTGCTGTATCTGGAAAAAAAATTTAAGTTACTGAAAGACAGACCTGGTATCGTAGTTATGCCAGTAACAGGAGTGAAAATTATTGGTGCTACTGGGAAGGCCAGTAAACCAGTCACAAAACAGATTTTTGTCAACTTTGAGATATTTGAGACACGATTTGAACAAGAGTTTTTCGTCGTGCCAGACTTAACTACGGAAGTAATTATTGGGTTAGATTGGCTATTAAAGTACCGTGCAGTGATTAATTGCGAAAGCAAAACTTTGACATGTACGTCACAAGATAAAACAATAGTAGTTAGTTTTGACGAGGCAGGAGATGGTGCTCATAGGCAATACCGGCCTATACACATTGTTAACTGGCCGGATACCATTGACGTAGGTATGAATTTGAACTACTGCAACGTGAGTAATCTCGGCATTTACAATAGTGTAGAAAGTGAATTGGAAAGTATTGTGGACGGTGCGTCAAACGTAACACACGAACAAAGACGAGGCCTGTATGAAGTAATAATGAGGAATAAGAGTGTGTTTTCAGACAAACCGGGACTAGTGGAAGAGATAATCAAATTCCCTTCACGGATTGACATTAGTATTGGCGTGAAAAAAGATCGTTTGCGAGAAATAATGAAGCTAAAAGCCGATGCTCGCATACGTCATCATGACGCTGAAGCGCGTTTTGCTAATTTTGCAATCGGAGACTTAGTACTTGTAAAAGCTCATGAGAAATCGAGCAAGATAGACAATGAAATCTCTAAATTTAAGTTTGTTTATAATGGACCACATAAAGGCATTAGTATACCTCACACAAATGCTTATTGCTTAGAGTATCCAAGCTCTGGAAAACTATTAGGTATACAGAACATTGTAGACTTGAAACTGTACCAACCTAGGATTGATTAATACCACAGAATGGGTAATTTGTACAGTATGTAAATATAGAGTGTAAAATTTAACGATTTGCTAGATTGCCATGCTTTTGCCTGACCAAGAGGACATTAAATAAGTTGTAATTAATAAATAATTAATTTTGACTAAATGATTTAAGAGTAACTGATTATTAACCAATTGAAAAATCCAAGCTGCTAGTTTAATTTTTCAGCTGAGTCACAGTAGATTAAGGAATGTAAATATGATTTTGTAACTAGCTGTAAGATTTCATGAATATGTCTTTTACTAGTCATTGTCGATGTACTTAGACGCTGTTTTAAGTTTCAGGCTAATATATGCGTGTGATGATGGACAGTGTTGAGTTATCCACTGTGATAATGTTAATGGACTCCTTGAGATTACTTGGGAGTGAGTTTTTCCGAAAGAATTCAGTGAAACGGACGTTCTGGAAATGCCGTTACACAGGCGAGTGAGATCAAGCGTGCCGCCCAGGTGGGCGCAACAGTACTGGCGAGGCCTAACCGCTGTCGGCTCTTGTGCCAGTCAGCATTCTTTGTACTTGCGAGTACGGAAGGCGGAGTTGTTTTTCTTCCCGGACAGCTGATGTGAAAGAATTCTGCTGTCAATATTTATGTTTTATTTCGATCTGCTCTGTATTATTTTCCTGTTTAGCATTAAGTGGACTCTCATGACAAGAATATTAATTATGAAAAGGTAATATAAAATGTGTATTCTATGTAATTAATTATTAATTTGCGTATTTTGATCTACCTGTTTTTATGACCATACACTGATTAATTTTGTAAATAGTATTCCATTTCTTGATGCTGTTAGGAATTTTGCAGATTTTAGAATAGCTAAACCATTTTCTATGTTTTCTATGAATTTCAACAAATTGTCAACCTGTTTTTCTTTTGTGTAAGATGACAGACTGGAATAAGGTTAGGAGTGTCTCCACTCAATTATTGTGGTCTAAAAATTGATTTATGGTTAATTAGCCTAATTCTAAATTTTCTTGATGCTTTGAGCATATGCATTTCCGCTGTTTTTTTATGGGACATTTTCTGAGTCTGTTTAGGTTACACGAACATCGTCAGGCAATGTGGGGCAGGTGTAACGCCGGAAATGCATATCCTCCTATTTCCATCTATTGTACTATAAATTTTTTTCTTATTTTGTTACCTGAAGACATGACATTTTTGTGTCTTTATATATTGTTATTGTTTCACTATTTGTATATATGCATTTATGTCGATGTATATTTGCTTTCTTTTGTAAATACTATTTGTATTTTTACGCTGGGTCTTGCCTAGGGAAAACTATGCTATCGAACGATTACATCGATAGGTCGTGTGGAGAACCAAAGTGTTTAGGATCTTTGGTAGTGTTAACTCTGGTGCGTGGACCAGGTGTGTTGTGTGACGCTCCCGCGAGTTGCCGCGCTTTCGGGGTTTGGCAGTATGTAATTGCGCTTGACTTGCTATGATAGTTTCTGACACGGTGTCACGAACGAGAAGCATTAGCTGGCGCACCTCAAGAGCCCGTTTCGCCTGGTGACAGTGTCGAGAAGAAGGCGCGCCAACATCCAGCTTCTGCAACAGCGATGGTCGACAATGAGTGACTGTCGCCACCTCCTCGACCGACGACTTCAAACCTTCAATCAACTAACAAGGAAGACTAAAAGCACGTAAAGTTTTAGAACTGTATGGCAGACCTCAGCTTTTCAAACTGTTAAATTTTTCTCACTAAATTGCAGCAACGTAGCATGAACCTTTGTTGCTCATTGTCCCAATTGCATTACCAAGCAGGGTCCCTTCCTTTTCCAGAATGAACCCGAGTCTCGTTGAAATTCAGACGCCTGCATTAAAGTAATATCATTCGATTTCACTGCTTTAATTTCAAATTTCAGTTAAGGCATTCATAGCTGGCTATAATATTTAGATTACACAAGCACAAATTAAGAGTGCGAGTTTTGTTACCATATTTTAGCTTACCTGTGACTGCAGCTCAGCTTGGTACATACTAAATTTTACTATTGTTAATTGTTCAGAATCATTTAATTCAAGTTCAAAGTTAAATCTCTTATTTCTAAATTGCGTAGATTCAAGTACCTTTTGAAATGATTGTTGAGGTAGCCCAAGACTAACCTTATTTTATGGAATTTCGTAGTGCTTCAGAAACAAAGTTCACTATTAATTTCAGTCACTAAATTAACTTTCAATTTTCCGATTTTATTAATTCTTTTGCTAAATTAAGTGAAGAGTGTAGCGAAATTTATTACTTCTGACAAACATTCAATTTACACACAACACGTGTCACACTTCAGTTGCCACGCTTTTAGTGCTAATTATATATGCATTAATCTTTCATTTTCAGTTATTATAGTAGTTGTCCATGTGACTGGCGACCGTAATTTTCCCCAAATCTCAAATATCTAATTAACACCAATTAATTGTTAACGTAACGACCGCACATTTACTTTCTAAATTAACTTTACCCCTTTTCAAAATTAATTTCCACCAATTTCATTTGCATTTATCCTTTCATTAAGATGTAACCCTTTCCTCCCTCTTTACTGACAAACTAACTTCGGTGACGATTGCTTTTCCCAAATTTCCATTAGGTGCACGCGGTTTAATTTTTCACTGTCATTAAGGTCGATAAGTGAGGGGGAGGTTACACACTACAGCGGCAATGAGGACGCTCTTACAGAGTCTTCGATGGGAAGTGTTTACGAACCGCCATACAGCCCAGATTTGACTCCCTCTGATTTTCATCTTTGTTCGGATGAACGGCTGGCTATGTAGACAACATCTTGCTACAGAAAACGAGCTGCAGCCCAGCGTAGAAAATTGTCAGAAAACACAGGAGGCTGCCTTCTATGACGAGGGTATTGGACAGTTGGTACAAAGCTACAGCACATGACGAAGGTTGAGCAGCGACTATGTAGATAAGTAGTGGAAAGGTGTAACTAACTGTTGCAAATACACTCATGGAAATTGAAATAAGAACACCGTGAATTCATTGTCCCAGGAAGGGGAAACTTTATTGACACATTCCTGGGGTCAGATACATCACATGATCACACTGACAGAACCACAGGCACATAGACACAGGCAACAGAGCATGCACAATGTCGGCACTAGTACAGTGTATATCCACCTTTCGCAGCAATGCAGGCTGCTATTCTCCCATGGAGACGATCGTAGAGATGCTGGATGTAGTCCTGTGGAACGGCTTGCCATGCCATTTCCACCTGGCGCCTCAGTTGGACCAGCGTTCGTGCTGGACGTGCAGACCGCGTGAGACGACGCTTCATCCAGTCCCAAACATGCTCAATGGGGGACAGATCCGGAGATCTTGCTGGCCAGGGTAGTTGACTTACACCTTCTAGAGCACGTTGGGTGGCACGGGATACATGCGGACGTGCATTGTCCTGTTGGAACAGCAAGTTCCCTTGCCGGTCTAGGAATGGTAGAACGATGGGTTCGATGACGGTTTGGATGTACCGTGCACTATTCAGTGTCCCCTCGACGATCACCAGTGGTGTACGGCAAGTGTAGGAGATCGCTCCCCACACCATGATGCCGGGTGTTGGCCCTGTGTGCCTCGGTCGTATGCAGTCCTGGTTGTGGCGCTCACCTGCACGGCGCCAAACACGCATACGACCATCATTGGCACCAAGGCAGAAGCGACTCTCATCGCTGAAGACGACACGTCTCCATTCGTCCCTCCATTCACGCCTGTCACGACACCACTGGAGGCGGGCTGCACGATGTTGGGGCGTGAGCGGAAGACGGCCTAACGGTGTGCGGGACCGTAGCCCAGCTTCATGGAGACGGTTGCGAATGGTCCTCGCCGATACCCCAGGAGCAACAGTGTCCCTAATTTGCTGGGAAGTGGCGGTGCGGTCCCCTACGGCACTGAGTAGGATCCTACGGTCTTGGCGTGCATCCGTGCGTCGCTGCGGTCCGGTCCCAGGTCGACGGGCACGTGCACCTTCCGCCGACCACTGGCGACAACATCGATGTACTGTGGAGACCTCACGCCCCATGTGTTGAGCAATTCGGCGGTACGTCCACCCAGCCTCCCGCATGCCCACTATACGCCCTCGCTCAAAGTCCGTCAACTGCACATACGGTTCACGTCCACGCTGTCGCGGCATGCTACCAGTGTTAAAGACTGCGATGGAGCTCCGTATGCCACGGCAAACTGGCTGACACTGACGGCGGCGGTGCACAAATGCTGCGCAGCTAGCGCCATTCGACGGCCAACGCCGCGGTTCCTGGTGTGTCCGCTGTGCCGTGCGTGTGATCATTGCTTGTACAGCCCTCTCGCAGTGTCCGGAGCAAGTATGGTGGGTCTGACACACCGGTGTCAATGTGTTCTTTTTTCCATTTCCAGGAGTGTAGAACAGTTTTGATTTTCCATTTTACAACCGATCGTTCCTTGCATTCCGAATACCCCTCATATAAAATGGCGTGAAATTCAAAATAACCCGTTTGTACTACAGGGATTCACCCCATCCCTTTGATTTATGTTGTAAGTAGACTACTTGTCGAAGTGTAAACTGACAGGAAATTAAAAAATCCAAGACGAGTAATTGTTGTATTGGTTCAAAATCCAAGACAGCTAAAGCAGGTCACTTGTGCTAAGTGCAGAATCCAGGCTGGCTGGCATGAGGATAGTAGTGCAGGCTGCAGAGTTTCCACATTTCCTGTTTCTTTTAACAGCCCTAAGACGTCATTGTCTAAGATGGCAAACTTGATACGTACTTGTCCAGCCTGCACAATTATCAGGTCGCTCATACTAAGTTTATAATCTGGTTCTAAGCTTTTAATATGGTGGAAATTCTAAATCATTGGTTTTTCCTCAGTCCTATGGCGTTACAGTTCACTTGTGCTAAAAGTCACTCACCCTAAATTTAAGACAGTGCAGACTGCATGTTTAAACCATTTCCTCCACCTCTCTGACATCATAGCTTATGTATTTAGACAGTTAACAGTTGTTAAGGCAGGAACATCTGCATATTTAACGAAACAGAAGTACAGAGGGTCTTTCCATGGTCGCAAAGTTTGTGAGTGCTTTGCTGCTGTGTGTCAACATCTCTCCAACCGGTGGGAGCGTGTGCGTCACGAAGTCTCCAGCCATCGCCGCATCGCCAGCTACAGAGCTTGAGCTATATCCTTTCTACGGGCTGGCTCAGGCGTGGATGATCATATTTAAAACCAACAAGACTTTTAATGAAATGCAGCTCTTCTCATAGAAGGTTCGTGTTCAATGCCGATGGGTCTGCCCACTGATTGCCATTAAAACTATTGCACACTGTTAATGAATTGTGAATGTGTCAATTCCTGTAGAATAGAACTGTGCAATGCAGATGTAACTGCATGTTGTATGATCTATTAATCTCATGCTGCAAACAATTATTTGACAGGTCTGTGGTAGGAAGAAAGAAATCGAGTGAGAAGAGTTTGAAAAAGTGGATATATTTTAATGTTTTTTCTTGAAACAGATTAATACGAATAAGAGTCACTTTTTAAAAAAATGTATGTCACACAAACTGGATCAGTTCATACATTTTTAATTTTGAGATAACATGTTTTTCAAAATATATGTCCCGCAAGTTGGACCAGTTAATACAGTTTTATAGAAAAACAAGGTACAAAAATTATATACAATATTTACAAAAAAATTTAACAGTATATAAATACGTCTAACAGGTAGGAAAAAGTTTCACAGATTGATGTGCGCTATTCCAAGAGCTCCATACACACTTTCAACTACAATGTCACACAGTTGACATTAACACTTTAATCATATAACATACTCTTTGCGAGCCATCCCAACTGTTGTTAAAATTGTATGGGCCCTTTTAATGTTCATTAATTTTATGAAGAACCTCTCTTCCTAGTTTCTCTGAGGCGCCTTAAGATGGGATTTCCATCCTTAAACCTGGGTTGTGTGTAGGATTTTACCCAAATAAAGGATTTGTCATTTGCAACTGGAGTGGATTTATTCATGATGAAAAATTTTATCACAGTTTACAGTTGGCGTTGCAACACATGACATGAAATTTTAACATTAGCCTTAAGAGACATAAGAAAAATAAACTAAATACAATCTTGATCTTTTAAGTCCAGTGACAGGAAAGGAACTGTACAAACTCGCACACATATTGTACAAATAATACATAAAATATACAATTTGACTCACACACATAGTATGTGTTCACATACAAAGTATTCACTCTCACACACATGTACATGCATCCACACAAACACACACACACACACACACACACACACACACACACACACACACACACACACACACACATATATATATATATATATATATATATATATATATATATATATATATATATATGACAAGTGTGTCATACTATTTCACATACACACACCATTTTCACTGTATATACAACTCTTGCCTCTGCTTATTAGTCAGTACGTGTCTCTTATGGTATGGAAACGTTTTTAATTGGAGCTCTGCACTCTTCACAATCTGTGACCCCTTCATCTCATCTTCCATCAACCCAATAACCTTAGTTTGAGGTGGCTTTATGGCATAAGGATTATCAGTTCCATATCAAGATTTGTCGAGTTCACAAGGTGGTTTCTCACTACATCATATAGACTGCGATGATTCACCCAATGAATAAAGTTGTCCGTTTGCATATAAAATAACACTGGATCAGCAAAATGAGTTTTCGCAAATTCGTAATGGAACTGGTGCATGTGGAGTTTATATAGGTCTGATATACATGTACCTGCACAAACACATTTTTTGAACTCTATTGAAATCTTAGCCGTATCCAGAATGATGAACTTAACTGTAACCTGGCGACATATTCTCTTGCACCTTAATGCCCATCCCAACAGGTAACTAAACTAATTTGCCATATTTTGCCGAAAATGGAATTTTACCTAAGTTGATAAAAGTCTTTCCCAAAATCACACATTGCAGAGGCCCTCTTATCGATATTTACATCAATATATTCCTTCAACTGGGCATGCTGTTTGAAGGACATAGCATGGGTGACTATCCAGTTGCAAGTTCAACTTGAGGCATTGCTTGAAGTTTCGATTATGTAGAATGTATCTTATTTTCCTTCCAATGTTGTCAACTTCTTGGGGTGGGAAACATTTTGCATAACTTAGTGCTCTGGACATAACAGAAAATCACTATGCACGCCATACAAATTTTTAGGGTATGTTAAGTCTATGCCCAAAACATATCCTACTTCAAAATCTGCCACCACAGATGAGAAATTACCTAGTCCAATAGCCATTGAAACCCTGCAATAGGTGAAGATTGTTCCATGGCTTGCGGATATAAGTTGTTTACAATCATATACATGATGTAATTTAAATCATGAGATGTTTTGTTGAACTGTACGCCCATTCGCAAGTTATTTGCCTTGACGTGTCTCTGGACACATTAACACAGTCCTCTGTAAATTTCTCACTAAAAAAAAACGGCAGCATGCCAACATCAGGTAAGAGTTCAGTGTTGACACAGGTGAATTTCAGTGTGGCATCCCACAAATGCCTGATGTGATGTAGTACAACACAGAACCCAGAGAGTATATTTCCATGCATTGACTCCAGAATCGTTCGAAAGTGTTTGCAAGAAAGTGTACATCTGTGTCCACATTAAGACTTACATACTCCCCTCAGTTATAAATGTTACACTCCTACCAGACGCTCTCCACATGCCCATACTCGGCAGATGTCATGGCAGTGGCTAACATGTTGGTAGAGATTGTGGTTATGTTTGACAGTGCGGTTTCACTGAGTTTTTTCATCAAATCCAAATATTTGTATGGGAAGACCCCTTTCTTTGTTATGGGCTAAAACTTATCACCATCAGGATGTGCAACTTGAGTGAGATGTAAATCCTTCTGACATACGGTTCCACAAAGTTTATGAGGAGTTGCCTGCATGAATATAGTGATTATAGTGAGTACAGAAGTGCAGCATAATGGTCTTGGTGTTTCTCTTGGAAAATGAAATATATTTCTTTGTGCCATTAGATAGGAACTGACCCAATCATCACACAGACTGAAATCACCCAAGGGCTCAAAAATGAAATAAACAAAATACCCACTTAAATTATGGATGAAAATGGATGTGTGTCATGGGAGTTAGTAATTAAAGTTTCATTAATTCTGTGCTCCACAGTGGAATTTGGTTTTTAGATGGTAATGGGCCCTATGCTATGTATCAGTTTCATTGGCTAATAGTTGTCCACAAATACAGCAGTCAGCCACAGTCTCATATAGTGATTAATCTTCTCACGTGTTGGTCATAGAAACGTTGGTGTGACAAATCACATTAATATTCCTTGCAAGTTCTTCAGGATTAGAGAGTAACCATGTGACAGGGTCTTCCTCAGTGTACGACAGAACAGTTAGAGTCATATGCACACACAATATGATTCGCTGCCGCAAATGACATATGTCATCTTATGACACAGCGGAGTCATAATCTCAGGGCACCACAGGAGTGAGACAGCGATTGATGACAGTAGTGTATCTGTGGCGACCGACCGTGACTCACTTTGACCTTGAAGCATCTGCTGAAGCTCATGAAGATGATCTTGTGAACCATTATGACATTACAAGCCTCCATAGCAGTGATGGAATTATCCTTATCAGTGGTTTAATCAAGCCACACTCTCTTCCCTTCTCCTCCCCTCTTCCCAATCAGCTACATCCAATTAAAAATATAGGAGCCAATCAAAAGTACAAGATGTAGGAACTAGCTCAATTGCGTTATTTGGAAATTAGAAACCCTCTCACCCTCCTTCTCCCCAAATCTCCCAAACCATTCAGAATCCAAGTTGGTGGAAAGAGCTCAATTCTGCAAATGGGAAATTTAAAATCCCTTACCTCTCCAGCGAATAGAAGTGTATTGTTAAAATCATGCATAAATATGGTACCAGATATGCACTAAAAATTACCTACCCTCACTTGAAAATCAAAAATATTCATCATTTCCACGAAAGTCAAACATATTAACATACCTCTGATATAAAAGTAAAATGAAAAATGATGTGTAAAAATGAGAGTAAGGACTAAGATATGCATTATTTCTATGAAAGTCAAAGGTATGTGTAAACATGACGTCAAATTGAAGGATCTTGTGAGTTAACGAGCATTGCGCTCTCATTTAAATGTGTGGCCGAAAGAGTCAGCCTACAGAAATTGTGAAACGAGCCCGATCGTCCAGGACCATGTGCTACAAAGGGCGCAGATTCACCACGAGATGGGGAAACTCACAGGCGGCATATATTGTCTATTGAGGCCTAAGCGCTGTAGTGTGCGAGCGAGACGAGAACCTCCATCATAGGGAAACGCAGTAGAAGGCGTTTGTGGCCAGTGAGGCGTAGCAGTGTTAAATATGATGGACCTAAGATCGGCCATAAAGGGAAACATTTATGGAAACTATTTCATTCTGCAGTAATGCACGGAATGAAGACACAGTAATTTTAATCTGCCATCCTCCATAAATTTTCATGGTGATCCCAATAAAACTTGAATATTGATCATATCCATAATTGCTTAGGATTTATGTTGAAGTGAAATTAACAAGTTTTGTAACAAAGACCTGAATGCTAAAATCTGAACGCTTTGGTCGATCTTAACGATCATTTCATATAGAAGCGCAGCATTAAAATGACAAACGTTGTAAATATCAATTCTGTAATTTTGTATGTTTAAAAGATATAGTAAATTTAAATTATCAGTATTTTCAGTTAAGCATCAGATCATCATTTCCTCCACAACAAAAACCCATTGAAAGATGACAGCATGACAACTTATTGAATCGTTAGGTAATAGAATATTTGTTGTGAAGTTTAGTGCGTAATAGTTACTTTTATTCTTTATTTATTAATCAGAAAGCACGTGAGTGCAAGGCTACTGGCCCTGACATTCAAAGTTAAGAAGGAAATTGTATTGGTTTTACGAAAAAGAATTTAGCATTTGTTATGTAGATAATGGGTATTATTGTTACTTTATTTAGAACGTGAAGTGGTCAAGCTTTGACTATTTAAATATTTTAAAATGTAAAATAACGTAGAAAAAGCTGTAGCCAATCAGATGGACGGCTTCAGGAAAGGGAACTGCCCTAGTCAGTTGAGCGAGGATGTTCGGCGCACGGGAAACGCGGCCGGTGGACGGGCAGGGAGACTGCTGGTGCAGACGCGAAGGCGGACAGTTCGGATGGAGACACCAAAGGGTACAGTTCGGACGGAGAAGCGAAATACCGATTTAGGTAGCTAGGAAGTGAAACGACTTAGAAAATTTCGCGTTGTATGGTATCGTGGGACTTAGACTCCGAGCGATGAGTAGCCTCGCGCCTGGTGTGAACTCTCACTTTTCGTGTAAATAACGAGGTGGAGCATCGGACTTGTGTTTCGCGATAAGATTCTGAATGATCGAACTGTGTCAAACGGATATGCGTTCAAGTGTGACAGTAACTCTAAATACGACCACTTCCGCTATTAGTTTGCTTTCTGAATAAACATTATTCTAACCAAATTGCAACTGTGTGGTCTACATCATTTATGGGTCGTTAATTTAGTTCCCGATATTATTATTACTGTTATTATATATTATATTAACTTTGTATTTCTCAAGCTTGCCGTCAGTCTGACAATTTAACCAAAAGGTCACAAGCGTCTAATCTAGGGCGTGTAATGCGACACGTGCGGTTCAACCCCTAGACGAGTTCGAGCCAAGGCATTTCGATGAAGGGGAACCGCATGTGAGCTCGAACATCTTTGGGATGTTAGCGCGCAATCTAAATGTTAAAACTGCTCCCCTCCATACTCACAAGCGCACGCACACACACACACACACACACACACACACACACACACACTCACACTCACACATACGCTATGGGGTGAGGGCAATCAAAGGTAACTGACTTGGAGTAGGTCAATGATGAACTGCCCCTCCTCCCAAGTGATCATTATTACCTCCTAAGTGAGTACCTACCACCTGAGTGACCACCAAATGAATGGGTCACTGTTTAAACAATCGGAACATGTCATAATCTAAGAAAACTGGTCACTGTTTAAATAAATGGTCAGTGTTTTTGAAAATACGTCACTATCTAAGAAAATGGGCCTCCGTTTAAGAAAGCAGAACAGCTCACTGTTTAAGAGAATTGGTCACCATTTAAGGGAACGTAATGGGCTTCATTTAAGGAAATGGGTCAGCATTTAAGAAAATGCAATAGGCCACAGTTTAAAGAAATGGGTCATCGCTTAAGAAAATTATTATTAATTTACAATGATGGTCAATGGAAAGAATAATGGTCAATGAAAAGACTGATAGTCAGTGGAGAATGATGCTCAGCAAAACTATTTCAAATTGCATATCCAAAATATAACAGATTATCCCAAAAATGAAACAAATTACCTCAAAATTGTAGTAAGTTTCTCAACAACTGTGACAAATTTCTCCAGAATTGTTACAATTTTCCCCAAAATCGTAACAAATTTCCCCAAAATTGTAACATATTTCCCCAACAGTGTAACAAATTGCCCTGCAATAATGTAACAAATTTCCCTCTGTACCGAACTGCCATTTAAATTTCCTATTTCCTGTCTCTCTGCCTTCTCATTCAAATTCATTTCACATAGGTTTGTGGGGTGGGTGTATGCAGAAAATGTTTCACATCTTTCCACGTCTGTCTTGTCTCATCACTGCAGGACCCCATGCACTGTGAGACGAAGAGAGTTAGGCGCTACCTATTTTGAGGAGTCTATGTTGTTTACAGGGAAGCAAGCTTCATTGAAGATGGGGATCGAGATGTAATTCATTACACTTTACAGCGCAGCGCAAAAAAGGTAGTTAACATTCATGTAGTACTTTTTTACCTCGAAGGCACCCTGCTCCTCTGCTTTTGTATCAGACTAGTAAGCAATTTGCTTAGTGCACTTGTTAGACAGCAGGTGACCGATCAGCTTACCACTATTCTTACAAGAATGTCATGTAAGCTACTGAAAACTGATCGGTGCAAGATATCTCAGCAACTCTTTAGTTTCGATAAAGTAATATGTCATGAGAGAACACTATTGGCACTTGGTTGTTTGCCATCCAACAATTCGTCACCAACCACTCCTGTTTTAGAGCCGAAATAAAGTTCTAAGAAAACACAAATAATATTATGTACATAAATAGGACTCTGTCATGTGAGAGAATTGAAATAAGACATGGCAGTATATGTATAAGACATGGCAGTATAAATGATGATAACATTAATCATTCGACTAATTCGGGTACAAAGTTTAGCTTGCATGTCTCTTGAAGAACATGAGCAACAAGAAAGATGAAACTTAGACAGTAGAAGAGCGGATCTTCATCTTATTCGATGATGAGAATTTACAGAGCTAACACATGGATTATACGCCAAGATGAGTCGATACAAGTGATACAGACTTCTCTTCTTTCCATCAAGGGAAAAGAAACTTTACAAAAATCCATCACTGAAATTGATACAACCTCAATTTATCCCAATAGCAAAGTTTTAAGAGCCCATTGGAGGAGATTCCTCTGCACATCTCATCTGACCTGGTAAGACACATGGCCAATCAGCTAGCTCTGTTAAAAGATACAGACTCTCTAATGTTATACTGAATAATGAAAAAAAGCTAAAGAGGGAATGGAAAGGAAATAATAATAAAAAATTGTGCTACATATAAAATGTATTATAAAATTACATACAAATATACTTTGTTCCTCATACAATATATTTATATTCATTTTTTTTACACACAATGCTGTAACGATGAATCACTAAGTATTCATCAAAAATCAAACATCAGAAACATGTTATTCACCTGAAGTTACATCGACAATATATATTTTTACATTTTTTAGGCATTTAAATTATTTATATTTTTTTACAATAAAATTAAATTATGGTATATCACTAAATTTCGAACAAAAAGTGAACATCAAGAAAGTGGTATTCATCTCAACTTACAATCTACAGTTTACATTTTTACATTATTTGCATTTTTACAATAAAACCAATCTTAATTTTTCTGTCCTTTACATTGTTTATAACTATTTTCAGTAAAATCAGTCATCATTTTTACTTTACCCTGAAGTATATGATGTTTGTATTCTGTGCAGATCACGGAAGTTTATGTTGCTTTAGAGCGAAACAACATTCTGCTTCAACTGAATGGCAGCAGTTTTCATTTCGGGTTCCAAGACACAGTACCTGTAAACTTCTGTAGTTAGCCTATATACAGAAGATTGTTTTATGACTTTTGCACTGTTACCTTTGCGCCCAGACTCGGTGTTGAGAGTGTACATTTTTCTTCTTAGGCAACAAATTCTGCAACAGTTTTACCATTCAGTTCTTCTTTCGTCAAACTAATTTCTTTTTTATTCGCCGGCGGAATATTGCATCTGCTATTAGCCGGGAATCCCAAACTTTCGAACCCTGAATGCAAGTAACTCCTGATGCCGTCGTAGATATTTGGAACTTTAATGTGATATATGAGGCTATCAGTACCTGTGTAACACAATTTTACACAATTTGGCTTAAATTCGTTTAAAATGTATTCATAGCAAAAGCCTAAAAAATGACGTTCCTTCGAAAATTCGGTTTTGCAATTAATGCAGCTGCGTCATATCGATCCCCCCAGGATTCCGCTAGTCTTATGTCCAACATCTTTTACACAGTCTGTATGGTTTTACTGAAAATACAGTTTTCCACGAGTTTCAATAAATTATTCTCAAACTTATTGGTTGCACTCATGTATTATTGTGGATTAATCTCAGAATATGGGTTGGCAGGGAGATTCCCTGATTGGTATAATTCAGTGAATCTTTTTTCAAAACCACTCTATTTTGCAAACGTTGTTTTACATTTCTCTAACGAATGCGATCCTTTCTCTCGTCAAATAATGTTGAAAAATTCTTTTGGTTTCGCACTATCAGATGCTTGCACCATGTTTAAGGACTTTGGGGATAATCTAATGTGTACCCTATGTAAGAATCATGTGCTACATGGTCAATCACAAAACTTGTACTCTCTGGAGGAAACCACTCAAAATAGAACACTGGGAGATGCTGCAACATTGCCCAGTTGTATTGGCTATTCACATCAAGATAAATTATGTAAAATTCGTCAGTTTTTCATGACAATCGGTCAACAAAATGTTATTGGCAACTGTATATCTGCAGTGATAAAGGACAACTCCACCTCTAATGCCTCATTTGACAAAATAGAGTTGTTAGATATGAATTATATGCTGCAATTCTATTTTTCTAATTTTTGCAGAGCATCTCCCGCCAAGCCAGGCGAGGTAATGTAATGCACAGGATCCAAATCAGATGTCGTAAGGCAAAGATCGGGGAAGTTTTCGAACATGTTGGGAGCGAGTGGCATGTCAATTTTCAAATTTAAAGCGGAATATTTTCCAAGCATGTTAGATTTGAATACATTCCATACACTGTAAACTCTTCAGTATTCAGCCTTTGTTATCATTTTGCTAGTTAGCAAACTTTTAAACTTTTCAATTGACGGCAGGTGATCTTCCAGTAAAATCTATTCGTTACTCAGATAGTCGTATGGGAAAATTACGTTCTGATTATGTAGATTGAACCCTTGATCATTGGGAAAATATGTCATTACTGTATTGAGTTCATTAGATTTTAGTTTATGATATGCACTTTCCACGGCCTTGCCGCAGTGGCTACACCGGTTCCCGTGAGATCACCGAAGTTAAGCGCTGTCGGGCGTGGCCGGCGCTTGGATGGGTCACCATCCCGCCGCCATGTGCTGTTGCCATTTTTCGGGGTGCACTCAGCCTCGTGATGCCAATTGAGGAGCTACTCGACCGATTAGTAGCGGCTTCGGTCAAAGAATACCGTCCTAACGGTCGGGAGTGCGGTGTGCTGACCACACGCCCCTCCTTATCCGCATCCTCCTCGGAAGATGACACGGCGGCCGGACGGTCCCGGAAGGGCCACTTGTGGCCTAAAGACGGAGCTATATATATATATATATATATATATATATATATATATATATATATATATATATATATATATATATGCACTTTCCGATGGAGCACGTCAAGAAATTTAGCCAAAGATTAATGAGAAATTTATGTTGCTTCTCTCTCTTGGAGCATTACTGAAATCCTGTTTAAAAAATGATCTATATTTTTCTACGAACATATGTGCAAAGTAATGCCTCCGAACTTTTTTATGTGAAAACTTCTTTAAAGCTTTCTGAATACAACATGCCACATCTTTATTCTTCATATCTACATATTTATTTCTCAACATAGTTGGTGACGAACGCATTGCTCCCAACAAGAGACCGGTATTGACACCATTACTGTCTGACTTTTTTGACGGAACAGTAACCGCGCCTCTGCTTGCACCGCTTCACCTCTGTTAAAGTGAAGTCCTGGAAGGTGTGCCTTGAGTTTTGGAAACAGCTGAAAATCATGTGGGGCAAAGTCAGGACTATATGGATGATGACTGATGACAGTGAACCCACATAATTATAGGGCATCCGTTCCGAGTAAATATGTGACTCATCAGAGTTGTGGCTAGAGATGTGTGGTGCAAACGTCTCTCTGCTATTGTACCCATGTAGTGATTTGTTAAGATGGAAAAAAAAATCAGATTAGAGCACTGATTAAGTACTTCGTAAAGAAAGGATGAAAGCAAAGAAAATTCCTGCCGATCTTCAGAATGCACTGAGGGGGGATGTGGTTCTGCTCCTTCATAATTAACTGCCGTCAAGTGGACAAACGAGTTTAAATTTGGTGAGGACAACTTAGAAGATGAGCCGTGTAACGGTCGGCCAAGATGAGCCACTATCTCAGAAATTATTGCAAAAGTGCATTAAGTGGTCACGAAGGATCGTGTGAGAAATTGCTGAGGCAACAGGGATGTCATCTGAATGGGCAATCACATTTTATCAGTGGATTTGGATACGAGAAAATTATCTGCTGTACGGTCCCACTACTCTTAATGCAGTGTCAGAAACACATCGGAATGGAAATGTCCAAACAATGTTTGACCCGTTTTCAGTGCAACCAACAAGATTTTTACGTCGGTTTGTGACTACAGATGAAACTTGAGTCCATAACACTACCTCGAACACAAAACAACACTTAAAATCAGTGGTAACATGTTGATTCACCACAGCCAAAGAAAGTGAATGCAATACGGTCACTGGAAAGATCAAGGCGTCAGTTTTCTGGGATGCGAAATGGAGTCTGCTGAGAGATTATCTTCCCATTGGTCAAAAAATTACGGGAGAATACCATGCCAACGTCAGGGACCAATTACAGCAAAAGATACGCGAATAAAGACAAGGTTTGGCAAGAAAGAAAGTGATATTTCATCAAGACAATCCATGCCCACATACAAGTGTCACTGGCATGCCAAAAATACGTGAAGTAAGATACGAATTGTTGCCACCCCACCTTACTTACTTGATTTGGCTCCATCTGACTAACATATCTACCCCAACTCAAACATATTCTCGATGGAAGGGGATTCTCTTCAAACGAGGAACTGACAGCTAAAGTTGACGAGTTTTTGCAGGCCGGGAGGAATCTAATTATCGAGATGCGATCAAGGCACTGGAACATACCTGGGCCAAGTGCGTTAGTGTAGAGAGAGACTACACTAAAAAAATAAAGAAGTTTCGCTGTAGTAGGTCGTTTCTTTCTATTCCATTCCGAGAACTTTTCAAACTACCCTCGTGGAAGCATAACCTGGATTTAATTTAATTTCTTCTTCGCCATCTGTTGTCGTTTGTTCGCAAATGTTTCTGATCAAGAAATGCCCATCGTAACTGCTCAGGTTGTGGAATACGACGGGCGCTGTATAGTGAGGCCTGTAGTTCGCACTGCATCCAGCAAATGTTACGCCTTGTCACGCTCTGGTGAACTGACAATGGTTTCTGTGTTTGACATTGATTTCCTCAAACAAATTCCCACAAATACGCAAATCTCTGCCGTGTAAAACGCCGAGTCTTCCTCGGAGCTTAATATCATCTTTTATTTTGTAACGAAAAGTCATTTACAGTCTTAGTCACTGAACAGAACAGAACTGCCTCTGAATAAATCAGGAAAGGCAATTTCAGTTTGTTACTGAATTTTGTTAAATTTTACAATCTCGTTTTTCGCTAGTAGGCAATATACTACTGACCAGTTTGAACTCTGCATGGTCAACTAAATGTGAATCTAATCTTTCCAGGGAGTAATAATGGCATGGACACTGATCACACACTAAAACTGAATGCTGATAATCAATAATACTACTTCATGCGAGCCTCGACAAGTTTTTACGTAACAGATAGGCATATGTCTGTATTATCAGCCTGCAACATTTATAGCTACTCATGTTTGTCGTGATGTTGTTTTGCGATATGCACTAGTACAAATCAGAATTCTTTGTCATCCCTCTATTCTTCCACAGTCACCATTCATAATCTGAATACTGGATGCGGTATACATTCACGGAGATGTACTCAATCAGTTTTTCGGTATCTGTACTTGTTTCTGCTCTGCAGGGAACGGTTTGTTGGGAAAGATTAATTGATTTCCATGTCGCCAATATTTAGAATCATGGTCTGCATTAATATTTAGAGGATATTAACATGCTGGAATTGTTCACTTAAAACGTACATTATAGTTTGAACTAATATTTCTTACTGCTTGTTTACTTACTGTCACGTTGGGCAGTTTTGTGTATATTCCTACATAAAATCCCTTATTTTCGTAAACGTTAACTCTTTATCGAATTGTTTCCATCAACTTCCAACCAGAATCGCAAACTTGCCAAGTTTCCAGTTTTTTCAAAAGTCTGTCTATGACACCCGTTGAATACCAGTCACTGATGGCGTCAAACAGTGAGAGAGGCGCGTCCTTGGTATGAGCTACATATGTTTTTCCTGCTTAACGAACTGCGTAGGCTCCTTAATTCCAGATCTATTGTTTACAACAACAGGATATATACGACTTCTAAATGCAGACTCGGCAGCAATCTATTTGACATCATCTGATTTAACTCATTTTACTGCCGGTTCCTCCACTATTACTAGTAAAATAAGGTTTCAAAGTTGACAAAGTTCAGCCTACCGAGGTGGTCTTCATTTTCCGCAGATTCTCAGCTGCTGCTGCTGCTTCTTCTTTTTGCAGATTTTCCAGCTCTCCGATCTGGAGGTAGGTATCAGACGGCGGATTCCCCACAGAGTCTGTAACATTGAATAAGACAATAAAAAAGTGTGATTTACATTCATAGGGATGGTACATATATAACAAATGATGGACTGCATAAGTAGAAACGATTCATGAAGAAAATAAGAAGGCTTACACTTTTTCCATCGAATTTCCAAGAACTCCAGAGCGTGACGCTCGCTCAAAGTTGGGATTCTAAAAAAAGTCTGGAAGGAATTCCCCCAAGAAATGTCTTGTAAATCAGAGCCTGCGCATACCCATTCTTCAAAAATAATCATGGAGATAGGATGACATCAGCTTCGAAACATAGTCATTTAATTGTATTATTGAACGAAATCCAACACCCACAAAGAATTCCAGAGGCAACGTCCTGTACAGCATAATACTGTACATTATATTCTTGAAGGTCAGCTCCTGGATGCGAATGGATTCTTTTTCTTTATTGTGGGAACTGCCGCATATAATATGTTACTTTAAAAAGTTACTGAAGAAAAATATTACATCCAGCAACTACAGACAGCAATAATAGTTCACTCAAAGTTGTCATACATCCATCTACAACGTCAGGGCATGTACTGATGAAGGGAATAAAGCCGAAAGAAGCTTATATACTACGAGGGCAGTTCAATAAGTAATGTAACACATTTTTTTCTGAAACAGGGGTTGTTTTATTCAGCATTGAAATACACCAGGTTATTCCCCAATCTTTTAGCTACACAACACTATTTTTCAACGTAATCTCCATTTAATGCTACGGCCTTACGCCACCTTGAAATGAGGGCCTGTATGCCTGCACGGTACCATTCCACTGGTCGATGTCGGAGCCAACGTCGTACTGCATCAATAACTTCTTCATCATCGGCGTAGTGCGTCCCACGGATTGCGTCCTTCATTGGGCCAAACATATGGAAATCCGACGGTGCGAGATCGGGGCTGTAGGGTGCATGAGGAAGAACAGTCCACTGAAGTTTTGTGAGCTCCTCTCGGGTGCGAAGACTTGTGTGAGGTCTTGCGTTGTCATGAAGAAGGAGAAGTTCGTTCTGATTTTTGTGCCTACGAACACGCTGAAGTCGTTTCTTCAATTTC
Source organism: Schistocerca nitens (assembly GCF_023898315.1). Classification (NCBI taxonomy): domain Eukaryota; kingdom Metazoa; phylum Arthropoda; class Insecta; order Orthoptera; family Acrididae; genus Schistocerca; species Schistocerca nitens. Next base: position 694,199,754 of record NC_064617.1, read on the forward strand.
TGAAGAGTAGCACAATACACTTCAGAGTTGATCGTTTGACCATTGGGAAGGACATCGAACAGAATAACCCCTTCAGCGTCCCAGAAGACTGTAACCATGACTTTACCGGCTGAGGGTATGGCTTTAAACTTTTTCTTGGTAGGGGAGTGGGTGTGGCGCCACTCCATTGATTGCCGTTTTGTTTCAGGTTCGAAGTGATGAACCCATGTTTCATCGCCTGTAACAATCTTTGACAAGAAATTGTCACCCTCAGCCACATGACGAGCAAGCAATTCCGCACAGATGGTTCTCCTTTGCTCTTTACGGTGTTCGGTTAGACAACGAGGGACCCAGCGGGAACAAACCTTTGAATATCTCAACTGGTGAACAATTGTGACAGCACTACCAACAGAGATGTCAAGTTGAGCACTGAGTTGTTTGATGGTGATCCGTCGATCATCTCGAACGAGTGTGTTCGCACGCTCCGCCATTGCAGGAGTCACAGCTGTGCACGGCCGGCCCGCACGCGGGAGATCAGACAGTCTTGCTTGACCTTGCGGCGATGATGACACACGCTTTGCCCAACGACTCACCGTGCTTTTGTCCACTGCCAGATCACCGTAGAGAACGCACATCCGTTACAGACGCCATTTTAACAGCTCCGTACAGCGCTGCCACCTGTCGGAAGTCAATGAAACTATACGAGACGAAGCGGGAATGTTTGAAAATATTCCACAAGAAATTTCCGGTTTTTTCAACCAAAATTGGCCGAGAAAAAAAATGTGTTGCATTACTTACTGAACTGCCCTCGTACAATAAAATATCAAGTAGCATACTCTCCCTAATTCTCTGCAGGATTCTGTTTTTTTAAGACGTTTGATTGTTCGTAGGGTTGTTCGTAGTGATCTTGTGATCACCTAGAAATTCTGTGAGTGCTTTGAGTATTTCGAGAAAACATCCCCCAGCCGCAGCTGAGTTATCACACAAGACACACCACTCTGTAGGGTATAATACCACTTTCGCGCCACAATAACATAGGTTTTACGAAATCACAGTTGGTTTGAATTCGTGATTAGACATCATTCCGACGGCCGCTTTGCACGAGCGGTTCTAGGCGCTTCAGTCCGGAACCGCGCTGCTGCTACGGTCGAAGGTTCGAATCCTGCCTCGGGCATGGATGTGTGTGATGTCCTTAGGTTAATTAGGTTTAAGTAGTACTAAGTCTAGGAGACTGATGATCTCAGATGTTAAGTCCCATAGTGCTTAGATCCATTTGAACCATTTTGAAGACGTCATTCCAACATTGGAATCCTTTTTCTGGCTTGAATTGGAGATGAAGGACGAGCTGAAAATTGATATATGCTCCTGCTGAGGTGTCTTCATAAATTGATGCTCCACAACAGTACCTGGAAATTAAAAAGAAAGGAGTTAAATCATGCATGTACACTACAAACACACAAACACATTGTCAATAATTACACTTTGGTGACAACGAAGCTTATACACTCATGGTAGTGATGTGAACTATTTGACAGCTCACTGAAACTGTAATCATTACTAATTTGATGTGTCACAGTGTGGCTAACTTCATAAAAAAAGGTGTGTGGCCGTAGTGTTGTAGTTAGTTGGAGGACCTACTGTTTGAATCATTGGTGGTATAGAGCATTGTGGGACCAAGTGTTTGAACCTATGGGATGAACTATGACTAGTACAAGCATCAGCATTCCAACTACGCCACACTGATCACACATTTTTGTGAACCATTTTGGTAGATGAAGCACATTTACCATTTTCAGGTTTCTCTATTTGCCCATTAAGTTCCATCAGTTTTGTTACCACTTAGGGAAGTTTGCGACCTTATACGTACAGCGATTCATTTATGTTTAGGTGAATTGCCTTGCTCCCAAACGTAACCTATGTGTGGAGTAACTTGAAACCCTGTCCTGGAAAGTAGGTCTCCATATTCCTGGCAAGTGAGTTTTCGTGTTGAAATAGTATTGAGGAAAGAGGGCCAACTGTAAATAGCTGTCAGTTTTAGACATGTCCATCCCGGTTACCACATATTTTGCATGCATTTAAATGTATTTTGATTTTCTGAAAAGTAGGTTAGCTGAGAATGCAATAGGGAAAACAACATACCAGGTAGGTTCAGAAATACCAGTGATTAGGATCGCACAGTTTTCAGTCTGTCTGAAGAAAAAAAAATGTTTGTGTTAGCTATGAACAGAATAGGGGAAACCAAAAATATACTTCAGGCCTAGACAGTACAGCGATTGTAATTTTGCAGGCGAATACGTGCGTGATGTTTCTGATGTGCTCAGTGAAAGCGGAGTGGTTCTGTTACGCTTCGATGGGTTCGGCGGTCACTCTGCACGGCTGGCCAGGGAGCAAGAGACCTGTAACGTCAGGCAGCGGCCTTTACGTGGCCTGGCGGTAGTCGAGGGTATGGGAAACCGGAGTGGCTGGAGTAACGGCGGTTACGTGACGCCACACGGCACATGTTCTGTAGACGGGGTAGGAAGTGACACGCAGATTTGGTGATACACGCCGCTCATACCCAAAAACGTTGGCGAGTGCACAGCGGTATGCTGTGGGCTGTGACAGAGTGACTCGTGGCATGCGATCGAGGCAGCTGGACACAACCCCCAGGAGATGCGGTGGCCCGTAGCACTGCTACAGTGGACTAGCATGGTGGCACAGTGGTCTGCGCAGACCGGCGCAGCACGACGCTCATGAACATTGTAACTGCGGAAGAGACCCTCCTCCATTTATGTTTAAATAAAGATTCAATTGTTCCTCTCCTATACCAGCGATAGTGGTGACAGTACAAGTGGGTCGGCAGCTGGATGGAGAAAATTGTTCGAGCATTAAATGTGAACATAGTACAAGTGCACTTAAATGTGAGAGAAGTTAGCTCCTGGGATCCAGACTTAGTATGGCAATTGTTTAAATGTGTAGGTTGTGACGTCAGAAGCATGTGAGAATTTTTTTTAAATATGCTGCCTGCACTGCTTTAAATTTAAGGCAGATGGATGCTTAGTACAGTGAAGTGTAACATCATCCAAGAGGAGAACACCAATGATTTTGAATTTCTAGTCATTTTAAAGTTGGACTGTATTCTAAACTTAGCACAAGTGACTTAGCACTATACAGGCCAGGTCAGTATGCACCAAGTCTGCCTTCTTAGATTCTGATGTCGTAGGGATGGGGAAAACCAGGAAATCTAGCAACCGTGCAAGCTACACCTGTATCCTCAGGTCAGCTGTCTTATATTCTGTAGTTAGCACAAGTGATCTACTTCTGCTGTCTCAGATTTTTTGAATTTTCCGCCAGATTACATTTAAGGGAAATGGCCTACTTTCGCAGTGACGTCAGAGGAGTAGAGAAAATTCTGTAACGTATCTGGGCTTTTTTGAATTTCCTACCGTTTTTTGAATTTCTCGACATTTTATACACAGGGCTGTTGGCCTCTGACTTCTGACAGGTGGAGGAAGGGCGGAAATTTGGCAACAGTGCATGGTGACATCATTGATGATCTCATCAGAAATCTAGGATTAGTGCAGGATCTCATCAGAAATCTAGGAATAGTGCAGGATCTCATCAGAAATCTAGGAATAGTGCAGACTGCACTAGTACCCCAACAGCTACACTACTAACATCTCTAAAATATAGTCCATATTTCACTTTTGGCCAAAAATGAGGAAGGTGTAGGAGGACTGAAGAATGGACTGAACATGATGCTTAGTGCATTAATGACTGGGAATCGACAGAAAGATACGAAACTGATAATGAGCAATAAAAAGGGAATAAAGACTTGTTAAACACCTGAACTGGAAAACAAACAACAGGAGAAGCGAAAAGGCTACACTACTAAAAGCAAACCACACTGCACATTTGTCGTGTGGTTAGTAACAGATGAAAACGGTATTTGACACAGCCGTTGTTGTAATAACATTGTAAAAGACCATAGAAAATCTCTAACAGACAATGTTTTCGTCAATTGGTATCGTATGAAATAGGATGTAGAGGCAGTGGTACAAATATGGAATATCATTTTGCTTTTCGTTCACAAATTTCTCAGTTTTTCATATTAAGCAAACAAAATATCTGTAGCACATACTTTGGGATATATTTCAATATTTCCTATATTTTCGAATGCGCACTACATTAGGAACATTTCTAAATTAGTCTTAACACAAAGTTTGACATTTTAAGTACTTCAGATTATGGGGTACAGATATGGAATAGTCCATTCGTTTTATAGTTTTTTAAAGTTAAAAAATTAATGGAAATAATTCATTGTCAAAGAAGACACTATAAAACATAACAATATACCATTTTCATTTATTAAATTCTTTATTCTAAATAATTTCACTTATAGAAGTCACATGCATATCGTTCTTTATCTTAACCGTTCAGTGCGCGATTACATTTCACACGTCAGACACATTACTCATTTTTCCCCTGCCTCCTCATGCGAAAATTTATCTGAGCAAAAGAGACAAACGTCATCTTCGTTAGTGGGTACACTTTTGTCCAGAATGTTATTGAGGGTAGACTAATCACCTCTCATGCTAAAAACATCATCCTCAGAATCAGCTGATTCTTGGTTCCTAGGCTATGTTGGCCTCTGCTTCCTTATCTCCGGTTTATTTGTTGCTGTGGTTAATACTTCAGAGATCTCTTGTATGGAGACAAGGTTAGCACTGCTGAAGAACTTGCTTCCCTTCCCCTCGTGCCTGGCCTCTTCTTTATTTCTTGAGCGGGTGGGATTTTCCAAACTGTAATTTCAGATGTGGCAGCAGATGTTCCTTCCTCGACTTCAACATTAGTGTTTCCACTCTGGAAGCCACTGCCGCTGCAGATGGTTCATTGACTGGATCATTGGGTAAATCCATAACTATTCCTTCACTGCTGGATATGAAATCTGCAACTGCGAAAGAAAGGGGATTTAACGGATATGTTCCTGTCACCCTAAACCCATTGACTGCTATCTCCCCTGCATGGTAGTCGAGGTGCATCTTCCCATTCAGTTCGGCGATGTCCTTGTTTGTTACTCACGTGCCTTTTCCCTCATCCATACGCTTTCCTGCTCAGAACAGTAGCACTTCACCTATGAAGTTCTATTCAGCGGTTGCATCTTGTGGAAGTCATGAGGAGGCAGAGATAAAATGATCACATGGTTTCGTGTGCGTGATTTATAACATACAGATTTTTGGAGTGACTCATTTTTTTCTCTAACATTTTTAACTGCCTTTGCACAATAGAGTTACCCCATTGCTTTCGAGCTCGTGAAGTCATTTCTGAAGCAGTTCCTATAAGTAAAACAGGTTGTGAAACTACGGTACAAATACGGATTACTAGGGTACAAAAATGGGATACTAATATTGCATGTTAGTGACATAGCCATTTTGAAATTGAGAAACACAAATAAAATCTAAAATTAAATTTAAAGAGGCAACAAACACGCCATTTTACGGCTTGATGTATTAACTAAACGTCTGTTCACAAAACATATTAATAATTTACGTATTATGACAAGAATGAAACTGAAAACTACCAACCTGCAACAATTATTCCTCCTAGTGAATTCGTTAAAACAGCTTCAATCACTTGCACTGGCTCCCAACTGTAATATGCAGTCATCCCAAAGCCGTCTACAGTTGTTGAACATAGTTTTCTAGTAGCTAACCAAAGCACAGCACTTACAAGGCGAGAAACTATAGTATTCCATATTTATACCCCTATTACACATTTGTACCTCTTCCTCTATCTCATAGTTAATGATTGCTCTACCAGTATTAAGCAAGATTTGCTATTTTATTAATTTGTTGATGATCTAAATGGCCGAGCGAACGAGGTGGAAGGTCTAATTTTCAGGCGAACCTTGGTTCAAACAGTTGTTCAACCATTTACATGTAAATTTCCCCTTGTTGAGGCAAACTCCATGTGGTGCCTTCAACAAAATCATGGTCCGTTCCTTCACAATCTTTCTCGAGTTGATTTAAGAATTCTAATTAGCTCAACGTTGATAAGTCGTTACTTTCTGAACTTTTTTTTCGCAATTTTGTTAGGCATACACTAGACATTAAGTAGTTCTGAATTCTGGCAATTTCTGCTTTTCCTAGTACTCCGAGTTCATTTCACTTCATTTCCCGGATGTGCTTTTACTGCTGTTAAGTTACTGGACAGAGTCTAAAGTTCTGTACCGGTCTCTATCGTGAATGTCGTTGTGGCCTGTTTCTGGTTGGTCAAAATATTTCCTATCGATCTGTGTATCTTTCACTTTAGAGATAATGCTGTAGATCCTTAAAGAGAGTTTGCAGTCGTCTATTCCGACTACAAGCCCGTTGCCGAGTAGCCTTCTGTTTCTCGTTGCAGCACTAATGCCATATACGCCATCTTCTTTGATGTGTCCCAAGATTTTTCTCAACAATTTTCTTTTAGTTCTAGGTTCTTTAGGTGTCCCTTTTGATCATGTTCCGACATTCTGAGGAGTACAGAACTGAAGCTCTCATTACCTTGTTGCAGGATAGGAGTTTTAGACCGAGAGAGAGATTTTTAGATTCGTAAGCGCTTTCTTACGAAGAGATTAGTCTCCCGCCAGTTTTTGTTTCAGCATGACCAGATTCCCATGCAAGGTCGTGTCCAACGAGGGGCAGTGGGATTGGGGGGGAAGGGGGAGGATACTACAGCGCCTTCCATCCTCTTCCCCCCCCCCCCCCCCATCCCCACTTAAAGAAAAGAAAGCTCTTCACAAACTGCACTCTTAACCGATCCTGCTAAACACACGTATCAACTCAGTACCAGTTCGAAGAAATTCAGTGTTCCAATAGCCAATTTTTGTACAAATTCACTACTAATTTGCCATTCACCGTCAAACCAGCATTCGGTACATGTTAATGACACAGACAGAAAGAAAACTACATTTCCGCCGTGCACCTTCCATACAGGTAACGTGGCGGCTGAAAACACTGTTCCCTCCTTATCTGACGTGGCTATTTCCCTACTTGTGTGTGAAATGAAATGTCCAAAATAGATAAATCCTAAATTTTGTAATAACTCAGACACTAGTAATCTGATTTTAAAGAGTGAACAGCTCTTGAATCGTCTCTTTTAGGCCTAGGTTACTAGCTTGAAGATGCGAAGTTGCTACCAATATATCTGTAATTGCCATGAAAATAGAATATACAACGTTTAGCGAAGACTTTTTCATATTTCATATAGATGAAATCACAATTAAGATTTCTTAGAGGGCTCCAGAAATGTGTGAGGTGATCAGCTTAGCTGAATCATCCTGTCTGTATTCCACTTTAATCATACACGAGGGCAGTTTCAGTAACTGGGACACGTTATACCGTCTTCCAGGCTGTGTGAAAGTGAATGACCGACTGCCCCCTTTCTCTCGAGAACGGAAGGCTTTTACGATATACAGATTTACAGTTTACTGCACATCGGTCTGTGTTCCAAATACGGGTTTCACAAGCGACAGCTGCTTATACGGGCAACTGCAGCCACATATGTAGTTCCCGCGTTGGCCTAACTACGTGTAAGTACAGAGCGATTAAAAAAGAAGAACGAATTTCAGTTGCATATTACGGACAAGCTATGAAAGATAGAAGCTCTTTGCTTATGCCACTGGATAGAAGAAGGCTGAAAGTTTTATATTCGCCCAGACACTACGGCATACACTCAACATGAGCATCATGCGTTGCTGGAGAAACATCGGAACGGTAAGTCATTTCATTCCACACACGGATCAAGTGGTTCGTGCTTATTGAATCGACAGCTTCAACAAATTGATTTCTCAAGTTCTGAAAAGTAGCTGCCATAGGTTGGACAAAGGCTCTGGCTCTTACGTATCCTGACAGAAAAATACATTGCAAGGCGTGAGCTGTGGTGACCTGGAAGGCCAAAAGCAGTGAACAAGATCTCGTTGTCCATCTCTTCAACTTCAACGTTTTGGGGTGCTATTGTTAAGATAAGGCAGCACCTCAAGATGATAGTGAGGCCAATTTTGCAGCATGTCCAGGTGTAGCATTCCTGTCACAGTTTACTTCGCAAAAAAGAAAGATCCATAAACTTTATGAAGAGAAGCGGCACAAAACACGTTCAATTTCGGCGAGTCTCTTTCATGTTCGACGACGGTGCTAGGATTTTGTGACCCCCAAATTCTTACAATACGGCGGTTTACTTTATCCGATAAGTAAAACGTCGATTCGTCCGAAAATATGAGTCGTTCGGAAAAAAGTATTCTCTGCTGTATCCTGGGGAAGTGAAATGCGAAATTCGTACCTCCTGTTACGATCGCCAGGACATAATTGTTGCAGTAACTTCAAGTTAAAATGCCTCATGTGCAGGCGTCGTTTCATAACACGCCGCACCGTTGTTCGGCCTGCCCGTCTTGTGGACTTCTGAAGGCTCCGTGTGAACGCATCCCAGATACGCTCGACAGTTTCATCAGACGTGGGTGGCCGACCAGTGCTCTTCCCTATGCATATGGAACTATCTTCCAAGAATTTTGTATCTCAGTCATATATCTGCTCGTGCAGAGGAGGCTTCTTGCTGAACCGACGGCGGAATGCACGTTGCTCATGAACAATGGATTGACTTCGGGCAAATTCCAACACACGAAATGATTTCTCCTGTGGTATGGTCACCATGCTCCTATAAACAAACAACAGCGCATCTCTGTTGACACTTTAAACCTTCCTCTATCCAGTGACATGCGCATTGTATTTGTGTTGAGACTGTTGATATTAAAAAAAAGTCGGGAATCCGATATATCGATATTTAAACTACTTATCTTTTTCTGCTCTCGACATATCAAAAAAAATATATCGACGTGGAAAATATCTACATATTGACGTATAAAAACATCGGCTGCACATCGTAAATATACAGCCGGTTTTAGAGCTGTGTATTTAAGTACTGATTTATTATTAGATATTTTGTACGTCATCAAGCTAACAGCCTACTTATGCCCCTTAGAGCATGAATTGGAAAGAAAACGGTGCAGGTTCACGCTTGGCAATAACCACTTTGCTAACAATGGTAATTGCATGTAAGTAGCGTAAAGAAAGATGCCCGCTGGGTATCGTAACATATCGGATTTGTCCGGAATATTTCATGTCGACTTCCCTGCACCTTCCAACGCCAGCGACCTAGCAGCTGGATTGTCAAAATGCGTGGTGAAGGTAAACGTTGCTGTTTCTGTCGGTAGAGTCGAGGGCCGATTACGTTAGCATTTCCGCTCACGCGTCTCTGCACACCGGAAAGACCAATCTTGTCATTTATATTTTTGTTCGTCATTTTAGCAACTGTTTTTGAAGAATGCCAATGTGAAGAGATAGCACACTAGTTGCGTTAAAAACTGTTTTTAATGCAACTCAAAAAATGTCTCTGAGCACTATGGGACTCAACATCTGTGGTCACAAGTCCCCTGGAACTTAGAACTACTTAAACCTAACTAACCTAAGGACATCACACACATCCATGCCCGAGGCAGGATTCGAACCTGCGGACCGTAGCAGTCGCGCGGTTCCTGACTGAGCGCCTAGAACCGCTAGACCACCGCGGCCGACCTTTAATGCAACTGGTGTGCTACTTCCTCACATCAGAAATCTTGTTATTCCATTTACACCGATACCGCCCATTGCACTGCAAACCAGGACGTGATGAAAGCTTAAAAAGTAGTAACACGTCTTCACACAGTGAAAGTAAAATTGTGTTCTACAACAATTTCAAAAGAACAACTTCAAATATTTACCGAAAATTGTGGTAGAAATGTAACAAAATAAAAATATCGGCACGCGTTATTGCCATTTTGATATCGATACATCAGGGAAATTTTTTTTGGCTAAAATATCGTTATAACAACTTTTCTTGGGAAAAATTTCGTTGTAATGATATTTTATCAACAGCCCTAATTTGTACGTTTTATGGTTTGTTTGTAATAAACAGCTGAAATCTGATCTTTCTGTTTGAATCATCCGATATATTAAAACATTCAAAGGGCACTCTTCTGTGTTTTCCTGTTCAGTAATATCTCTTATGTACTGCTGTAAAAGAATGTCACCCGCGTCATTTAAAAAGTGACATAGCGTTTACGCCACGTTGATGACGATATACTACCAAAAGAGAGAGCTGTTGAAAACGAAGTATCTCTTATGTAACTCGACGGGACAGCGATAAATAAAAATGTATTTCAAGTGAACTACCTGTCAGTTAACGAGCATTTCACTCTCATTGTGTCGAAAAGGTTCTGTGAGGAAATAAGTGTATCTGTGTTTAGATTATAAGATTATTTGGAGAGGTAATTTGCAACATTTTATTTCAGGATCTATTCTAGCTTGTTTGTTGTCACGGCACATAAGGATATTTTTGGCACAAGGTCTGTGCACTTATACAGAGATAGTTTAGACGCATATTTGGGTGCGAGGAGGTTGCAGAACTCACTTATTTGGTAAACGGTATCAAGTCAAAAATCAGTGCACAGTATATATAAATATATAAGGGATTTATTTATGTGTATGTATGTGTTAGGCTTAAGTTTTAGGATGGTTTTATGTTTGTTGTAATTTCCAAATCATAAGGTATGGTCGCGCCAATTTGGGTGCATGGAGGTCGGAGAAATTCGTAAATTGAAAATTAGTCATACTTACCTAGGAAGACAGATGTATGTTTATCTACTTACCTGAGAATAATTTGAGGAAATAATTTACTATCGTATGGAGTACCGATTTGTGTACGCAGCTTCACTGCACGGAATTAAACGAGGCGTGAGATTTGTTTACCTTTGTTGTTAGTTTTGAGGCTAAGGGAATTATTTAAAATAAAAGAAAATATTAATTTGCCAATGAAGTCGATTGGGAACTTGTCACGATATGCATGTCTCTAGTGGGACTAGAATTACGTGTCAGAATCATTGAAGAACTTACGAGCATCTGGCAAACGCTGTAAATCAGTTGTTTATTGTGTAGTTTAGATCTGTTTGTATCGATTCCATTTTTGTAGCAGTCTGAAATCTTTAGCTCGCCAAGTTATGCGGGGTGAATTAGAATTCCACCCACAAAATTTCGGAGTTTGTTCAGTGATATTTTCTGAGTATTAAGATACAGTGATCAAAAATATTACGGGAACAAGGCTTGGGACGTTTGCCATTCTCCACTGAGCAATAATTGAGAACTGGGTATGTTACTAAATTATACCTTTATCTTTCACAAATTAAGTGCACAACAAAACATCCTTACATCGTCGATTGTTTACATAAAAAGAAATTTATGTCCGACAGGTTACTCTGGGTGTTTTTCGTTGGACTTCGAGAACTTCGATAACGTGTACAACCCCGCCCCCCCCCCTCCCTCCCCCGTCGGCTTTTATCACAGCCTGATACCTACGTACATGCTCCGGATAAGTCTAGGGAGGTCATCCTCTCACCCTCTGGTATCCGTTCGCATTCTGCAATGAGAGCCTACGAGAGTTCTTGGACAATCTATGGTGCAATAGCACGACCACGATCATGTCCAAGTCTATACCAGAAACGCAAGATGGTGTTTATGTATGGGAGCCACCGCCGGACATTCCATTTCTTCTATGCCCAGGCTTCGCAAGACATTCCTGCTGAAGCCGTCGCTTAGGCACTGGCATTAGTAGGAATTCAGGGCCACAATCGCATGCAGCAGCCACACATGGTCCAGCAGGATCTGTTCGATGTACTGCCTTTCGGTAAGGCGACCATGGACAAGGACAAGACCCGCCTGGTTGTCAGCATTGAAGCCTTCCCACAAAATCACAGAACATCGTAAATCTGTCGATTTCCTGGACGTTTGGCAAGTACCGCTCACCACTGATCTCCACACATGAACACGGCCATCACCTTGTGCCAAAGGGTATCTGGACTCGTCTGAGAATAACACGTTTCACAGTGACGAAGTTCCCAGTTGACATGGGAATGGCAGAAATGAACGCGAGCTGCAAGACGTTGTCGTGTCAAGCGAGATATTCGAACAGGATGTCAGGGTCGTAACGTTCTGACTCGTAACCTGTTCAATACAGTCTGATGGGACAAGACCGCTCCAGTGGCCCTCCTGAGATCGTCTTGCAGTGCGTTGGCAGAATCCGTACGATGGCTACATATCGCTCTTCACGTGGGGTTGTAATGCGACGAGGCTTTGTCCAAGTCACCTTGTGTACTGACCTGTCTGTCTGCAGCGTGTCCACGACCTATAGGTGACACATGCAGAGGCACATTTGCAGCAACAGTACGGACAGTCCATCCTTTTTGGATCAAAGAGACCGTCCTTGCAACTGGCTCTGCATTAAGACGTCGCATTGCATGTTCTTGGTTGAATTAAACGTCCACAAATAACAACTCCTACCTGTGTACATCACTAGAAAACTCTGAGACCCCTATACTCACTTCCCTCTCAGGGGTCACATGACACTGTAATGCATAACGCAGTCAATAGACGGCGAATGGTTTTTAATTGTTGCCTACACTGAAAGCGAAGATCTCAAGCCATGCAATAAGACCGCAGGTACAGCCTGTACCAAAATAGATTTAACATACGTTGATACAGGAGTTACCCTAATTCTTTTGAACAGTGTACAAGGGGCAGGTGAATCTCCAGTGGCTCGCTATATTTAGTTTGATTTCTAACTCTTATTTATCTTTGTATCTCTATTGTACAACAGTGTAAATGTCAGTATTAGCTGTGTGTCTGGTTTGAAAACAAACTTGTTCCCTTCACTCACGGTTCTTTTTGTTAACAACAGTAATGCCAGTTATACACTTCGTCCTCAAGCTTGCATTCAGTACCGCTCGGTTCTGTCTCGTGTCTGTGCCTAGACTGAATGGGATGCAACAGAAGAAACAATGCATCTTCTCATAAAGGCGCTTTGACAATGGTCTGACTTACATTAGTTACCACATCTAACGATATCTACCAGTGGAAAAGGTTTTGAGTACAATGAAGTAACTGTAGCAGACGTCGCTGGGTATTTTTCAGACGTTACAAATTCACTGTTTAGCGTGGAATGTGATCATCATCATCATCAATAAAACATCGTAATAATCAGCCATTTGACATCCGCTACTGAATGAAGATACCCTCACACTTCTCCAGTTGTTACAGTCTTTGCCTACATGCCTCTCGGTTCCTCCTGCATGTTTTCTGCTATCATCTACCCACTTTGTATTAGGTCGTCGCATCAGTCTTCCCTTTTCCTTTCGAATCTAGCGAACTACTTGTGAGTCCATCTGTAGTGAACCATAGTGGCTATGCGTCTTGCCCGATTCCATTTCATTTCCATTACACCCGTAATTTTGACTTCTAGTACCCCGATCAGTTTCTTTGCATTCCTGTATGTCCTAGCGATCCCGAGTGCACATCTGCCCATTGACATCAGGGCCGATAACGGTTTTTGCAAAGCGGAAAGTGTCTCACTGCCGGAAGTCAAAGCTGTGAACACACATTGATTTTCAACTTTTCTTAATATACACATCAGAAGCCTAGTTTTGAAAACACTATTTAGTTTACAGAGAGATTATGCGCTATTTGCATTTTCTTGTTTATTTCCTTCACTGTCCATACACTCGTTATATTCAACTGCCCAAACTCTCAATAAACAATCGACGTCACTGGTAATTTGCACAATTTCTTTTTTATTTGTGTTGATTAAACTTTTTTGATCTAATTATAACTGACTTTCGAACATAAGTTCTAACTTGCATAAATGAATTCTTCGGTTAATTTCTTAACTTCGTCTGAGCTGGAGGTAAACATCATAATCTCACCAGCAATATTTTGGTGGATCTTTCTAAGACAAGTATTATTTGTGCTTTTGTCTGTCCCCGGTAGCTGAATGGTCAGCGTGATGGATTGTCAATTCTCTGGGCCCGGGTTCGATTCCCGGCTGGGTCTGGGAATTTTCTCCGCCCAGGGACTGGGTGTTGTGCTGTCCTCATCATCATCCTACCATCCTCATCGACTGCAGGTCGCCGAAGTGGCGTGAAACTGAAAGACCGGCACCCGGCGAACGGCCTGCCCGACGGGGGGCCCTAGCCATACAACTAAATTAAATAAAATTTGGGCTTTTTATCCATTTATGGATCTGAAAACGTCCTTTAAGGTTGGTGAGAATAGATTTGAGGAAATGAATCCACCTCCCCTAACTTCACTTTCAATGTAAACTTCCATCTAACGGAAGCTATAACAGTGATGTGTATATTTATCTATACTACCATGGGCTGAATCAATACATTGCTTCTCAAGCGCTTTTGGTACGGATTCAGTAGAAAATAAGTAAAAAGTTTTCTCAAAAGTAATTGAATCCCAGGCAAAGTGACACGTCAAAGTTATTTTTCCGTTCTACGGTACGTCCAAGACAAAATCGGCCCCGTTCGGTAAACAAAAAGCTGTGTATTTATTGTTTCCCATTTGCTCGATGTTCTGATCACGTGACGGGCGTGATTAATTGTCACAGCTTCATTTGACGATTGTTTCTTGAAAGTGTTGTGAGTTTGTTTTCGTCGTTCTCTGAGTTATTCAAGTAAAGCATGCCATATTATGTGAATGTAAGGGTGTGTATAGTTGAAGCTTACATCCGTACTGGTTCAGGACACTCGCGAAGTTTTTCATGAACAGTTCTCAAACCACAGTATTCCAGGAAAAAGTAATGCTAGGAATTGGGGATAAAATAACGGTCCACTGACAATGTTTTAAATTCTAAGCGCAACTGTAAGCTTTCAGTTCAAACTTCAGAAGCAGTTGTTCGCAACTGACGCATCTTAAATGTATATTTTGTCATTCTGTAATTAAGACATTACATCTCAAACCTTCTCTCATTTTACATGATAGTATATAACTTCTAGTTAATGAAGAAATCACGGAAGTATTGCTTAAAAATATGGTGAATGACGAACTTGACCTGACAACTCATATAAGTGATGAAGTTTCGTTTCACCTTTCTGGCCATGTGAATGGCCACACTAATTGGTGCTGTCCCAACGAAAACCCTCACTTTGTACATCAAATTCCTCTTCACGATTAAACAAATGTGGAGATTGTTGCGCGGTTTCTAGCGGTCGAATTATCAGCGCCATTTTCTTCGGAAGCACCGTCAATACTGACTTTACCTTCAAATTTCGAGAACTTCTACCCTCAACTAAATGAACATGAACGCCAGTACTGCTCTTTCCAGCAGAATCGAGCTACGTGTCACATATCTGTATCTCATTAATCACTGCCTCGTATTCATGTAGCCTCCACACAGAAGAACGCACAGGAAGCAGACGATTGTGACTGCGTCTTTCACCGGAAATGTTTCCTTCACTTTTTTTAATCTATGGGGACATTTAAAAGGACAAGTGTACGAAAATAACCCAAAGACAATAGACCAGCTGAAAGAAAACATACGTCAGTGTACAGAAACACCGATGATTCACTTCTCCGTACAGCGGGTTTCAATGTTGTTTCACGAGCACAAAAATTCATAGAGATACATGGAGACCATTTTTAGTATATTTTATAATTTTTAAATTGATGTAACTTAAAAACAGAAATACCTTATAAGACACTGTTTTCAAATAAGGCTGGGATATGTGCACTTTTGGTTTTGGCAAGTATTCTAGGCTACACTTGTTATTATTAATACATGTTTTATCCCTCCTAGGTTCACATTTGTGCATCACTTTCGTGATATCACAATCTTTTTTATTGTATGTGCATGTTTTACTTGTGTAGACCACTGCCTTTAATTTACATCTAAAACTCCTCTTCCTCTTTCACACTCGTATTTCGTTGGTGTTGTTGACTGTGACTACGTAGTCGCTTCACTGTTGTTACACAACATGTCAACTGTGATTAGATGTATGTGTACTTGTATATCTAGCTATCTCTTACTTAAAGTGAGAACGTTCACGTTAGTGCATCGCATACATGGTATGACAAAGCATGTGTGTCTGTATGCATGTACTTTTATGTGGAACGCTAACTGAATTTACGTTTAGGGTTCTTGAACCTGTTACACCTCTATTTTAATATGTTGTTTCTTGTGCCAAGGGAAGTCATGTATTATTCAAGGTGTCAGTTGCTATTAGACGTATATGTTCTGATGTATGTAGGCATTACCTACTTCTGATTTACATTCTAGGTTTTATATGTTTATCGCCAAAGTCGTCCTTTCTATTTGCACATTCTGCAAACAACATGATATAGACTCAACATACTAACATTTTTGTACCCTCAAGCTTACGCTCTTTGTATGTTTAGCCTACGTCTCTGTCGTTTTACTGCCAGTGTAATTCATCCACCAGGTTGGATACACATGCATGGTATACAAGGGAGGATGATGATTTTACTTTCTGTTGTTATTATGTTAGCTGTATGGTATGTGGAACAGCGAGGCAGAAAAATACCACCACGTGTATTTGGTTTCACACTGGTGAGAACTATGTCCCAGCACGTCACACCTTAATATTGCAGAGTAGATTATAACATGCCAGGTAAGTAAGCTTATGTTTTTACTTTTAAAGTTCTATTACTTAATTTTTTAACAGTAGAGTATTTTATTTGGTGACTGCTTTCAGAATTCTTGACAATGACTATGTGTCATCCGATAGCAAAACATAATATTTTTAACAGCAAAATGCGGAATGATCCCGTTCAATAATGACACTAAAACTGTAAATCAGACCTCACCAAAATTCTTAAAAAAATTTTATTGAACTGTAATAAAATGATATTTTGCTATTACTGAATATGCGTATTATTGAGGTGGGGCCATTTTATCTTGCAGATACTGCATAAATTGATTGTCGTGCTGTAAGTGATTCATTGTACTGTGTTGTTGTGGTTTTTTGATGCAGCTCTCCATGCTACTCTATCCTGTGCAAGCTTCTTCATCTCCCAGTACCTACTGCAGCCTACATCCTTCTGAATCTGCTTAGTGTATTCATCTCTTGGTCTCCCTCTACGATTTTTACCCTCCACGCTGCCCTCCAATACTAAATTGGTGATCCCTCGATGTCTCAGAACATGTCCTACCATCCGATCCCTTCTTGTAGCCAAGTTGTGCCACAAGCTCCTCTTCTCCCCAATTCTATTCAATACCTCCTCATTAGTTATGTGACCTACCCATCTAATCTTCAGCGTTCTTCTGTAGCACCACATTTCGAAAGCTTGTATTCTCTTCTTGTCTAAACTATTTATCGTCCACGATTCACTTCCATACAGGGCTACACTCCATACAAATACTTTCAGAAACGACTTCCTGACATTTAAATCTATACTTGATGTTAACAAATTTTTCTTGCCATTGCCAGTCTATATTTTATATCCTCTCTACTTCGACCATCGTCAGTTATTTTGCTCCCCAAATAGCAAAACTCCTTTACTACTTTAAGTGTCTCGTTTCCTAATCTAATTCCCTCAGCGTCACCCGACTTAATTCGACTACATTACATTATCCTCGTTTTGTTTTTGTTGATGTTCATCTTATACCCTCCTTTCAAGACCCTGTCCATTTCGTTCAACTGCTCTTCCAAGTCCTTTGCTATCTCTGACAGAATTACAATGTCATCGGCGAACCTCAAAGTTTTTATTTCTTCTCCATGGATTTTAATACCTACACCGAACTTTTCTTTTGTTTCCTTTACTGCTTGCTCAATATACAGATTGAATAGCATCTGGGAGAGACTACAACCCTGTCTCACTCCATTCCCAACCACTGCTTCCCTTTCATGTCCCTCGACTCTTACAACTGCCATCTGCTTTCTGTACAAATAGTAAATAGCCTTTCGCTCCCTGTATTTTACCCCTGCCACCTTCAGAATTTGAAAGAGAGTATTCCAATCAACATTGTCAAAAGCTTTCTCTAAGTCTACAAATGCTAGAAACGTAGGTTTGCCTTTCCTTAATCTTTCTTCTAAGATAAGTCGTAGGGTCAGTATTACCTCATGTGTTCCAATATTTCAACGGAATCCAAACTGATCTTCCCCGAGGTCGGCTTCTATCAGTTTTTCCATTCGTCTGTAAAGAATTCGCGTTAGTATTTTGCAACTGTGACTTATTAAACTGATAGTTCGGTAATTTTCACATCTGTCAACACCTGCTTTTTTTGGGATTGGAATTATTATATTCTTCTTGAAGTCTGAGGGTATTTCACCTGTCTCATACATCTTGCTCACCAGATGGTAGAGTTTTGTCAGTACTGGCTCTCCCAAGGCTGTCAGTAGTTCTAATGGAATGTTGTCTACTCCGGGGACCTTGTTTCGACTCAGGCCTTTCAGTGCTCTGTCAAACTCTTTACGCAGTATCATATCTCCCATTTCATCTTCATCTACATCCTCTTCCATTTCCATAATATTGTCCTCAAGTACGTCGCCCTTGTATAGACCCTCTATATACTCCTTCCACCTTTCTGCTTTCCCTTCTTTGCTTAGAACTGGGTTTCCATCTGAGCTCTTGATATTCATGCAAGTGGTTCTCCTTTCTCCAAAGGTCTCTTTAATTTTCCTGTAGGCAGTATCTATCTTACCTCTAGTGAGATAAGCCTCTACATCCTTACATTTGTCCTCTAGCCATTCCTGCTTAGGCATTTTGCGGTTCCTGTCGATCTCATTTTTGAGACGTTTGTATTCCTTTTTGCCTTCTTCATTTACTGCATTTTTATATTTTCTCCTTTCATCAATTAAATTCAATATTTCTTCTATTGATGAAATGTGGTATCGTGTTGAAGCTGCATGGGCAGCTGTACCTGTACACGCCATCCAAGCTATGTTTGACTCAATGCCCAGGCGTATCAAGGCCGTTATTACGGCTAGAGGTGGTTGTTCTGTGTACTGATTTCTCAGGATCTATGACCCCAAATTGCGTAAAAATGTCAGGTCTAGTACAATATATTTGCACAATGAATACCCGTTTATCATCTGCATTTCTTCTTGGCGTAGCAATTTTAATGGCCAGTAGTATAGTTGGAGGCGACTTTAACCTGGAGAACAGAGATTAGGCTGTCTATGGATTCATCGTGGGGGTTACAGACAGACAGTCGTGCGAAATACTTTTGAACTCATTTTCTGAGAACTGTCGTGAGCAGCTAGCTCGGCAGCTCACACGCAGTGGAAATATCTTACACTTTCTACCTACAAATATGCCAGATTTGATCGACAGTGTCGGTATAGAACCGGGGATTAGCGATCACGATGTCAATATATCAACTATGATTACGAAAGTTAAAGAATCAGTCAAGAGGACCGGGAGAGTGTCTCTGCTAGATACAGCAGATAAACAGTTATTAGTATATCACTTAGGCACTAAATTGGCATCACTTTGTTCCAATAAGATGGATGTATAGGAACTACGGGCAAAACTTAAGCATACTGTAATTCGTAGTCTAGTAAGTAGATAAAGGATGGATAAGACCCACCATGGTTTAATAATGAAACTCGGAGGATGCTGAGGAATTAGAGGCTGTTTCATTCTCGGCTTAAAAGGGACCGCACCAATGACAGCAAGCGATGGTTAGTAGAGATTCAGGTGCCTGTGAAAAGATCAATGCCGTAGTATACAAGTACTACCGTCACATCTCAGCAAAAGATCTGGCAGAGAACCCGAGGAAATCCTGGTCTTACGTGAAATCGCTAAGTGGGTCTAAGGCCTCCTTTCAGGCCTTTGTCGATCAGTCTGGTGTGGCAGTTGAAGATAGCAAAAGAAACCCAAAGTTTTAAATTTCACGATCAAGAAATCGTTCACACAGGAGAATCGTACAAACATACCATCATTTGACAATCGGACAGACTCCCGTATGGACGACATAGTAATAAGCATTTATAGCGTAGAGAAACAACTGAAAGATCTGAAAGCAAATAAATCACCAGGTCAGTATGGAATCCCAATTCCATTTTACAAAGAGTACTCTTTAGCATTCTCTCCTAACCTAGCTTGCATTTATCATGACTCGCTCGCTCAGCACAAAGTCCCAGCTCACTGGAAAAAAGCTTAGGTGGCTCCTGTATATAAGAAAGGTAAAAGAATGGATCCACAACTTCAGAGACCACTGTCCTGAACTTCGGTTTGCAGCAAATCCTGGAAAAAGTTGTCAGTTAGAATATAGCAAATTTTCTTGAGACTAGGAATCTTATTTCCACGAATCAGCATGGTTTTAGAAAGCATCGTTCGTGCAAAACTTAGCTTACCCTTTTCTCACAGGGTGTACTGCGAACTATGGATGAAGGGCAACAGGCAGATGTCATATTTCTAGACTTCCGGAAAGCATTTGACACTGTGCCTCACTTCAGGCTTTTAACGAAGGTAGGAGCATATGGAATAAGTTCACAGGTATGTGAGTGGCTTGAAGACTTCTTAAACAACAGAACCCAGTATACTGACATCGACAGCGAGTGTTGATCAGAGACAAGGGTATCACCAGGAGTGCCCCAGGGAAGTGTGACAGGACCGCTGTTTTCTCTGTATACATAAATGATTTGGTGGGAAAGGTCGGAAGCAATCTGCAGTTGTTTGCTTATGTTGCTGTGGTGTACAGTAAGGTGTCGAAGTTGAGTGACTGTAGGAAGATACAAGACGACTTAGACCAAATTTTCTGCTGGTGTAATGAATGACAGCTAATCCTAAATGTGGGAAAATGTAAATTAATGCGGATGAATAAGAAGATCAAACATTTAATGATCGCATACAGTATTACTAGTATCCTGCTTAACACTGTCAAGTTTTTTAAATATCTGAGCGTATCGTTGCAAAGCGATATTGAATGGAAAGAGCATGTGAGAACTGTGGTAGGAATGGCGAACGGTCGACTTCGGTTTATTGGGAGAATCTTAGGAAAGCGTTGTTCATCTGTAAATGAGACAGCATATAGGACACTGGTGCGGCCTATTCTTGAGTACTGCTCGAGTGTTTGGGAACTGTACCAGATGGATTGAAGGCAGGCATCGAAACAGTTCAGAGGGGGGTTCCTAGGTTTGTTACAGGTAGATTCGAACAACACGTAAGTGTTACTGAGATGCTTCGGGAGCTCAAATGGGAATCCCTGGAGGGAAGGCGACGTTCTTTTCTAGGAAAAATACTGAGAAAATTTAGAGAACCGGCATTTGAAGCTGACTGCCAAACGTTTCTACTGCTTCCAGCATACATCGCGTGTAAGAACCAGAAATCAAAAGACGAGAAATTAGGGCTCATGTGGAGGCATACAGAAAGTCGTTTTTCCCTCGCTCAATTTGCGAGGGGATCAGGAAAACAAATGACAAGTAGTGGCACAGGGCACCCTCTGTCACGCACCTTACAGTAGCTTACGGAGTATCTATATAGATGTAGATGTAGCATGACACATACCCGTTTTCTTCCATAATTTAAGTGGGTATGACGTTCACTTCCTATTTGAGCATTTGGCTAATTTCAGTATGAAGAAAGATCAGGCCAGTGTCCTGCCAGAGTGTGTAGACAAGCATATCTATTTCTTGAAACGAATGGCGCCAAGAATTACTCTCCGCTTCCTTCATTCTCCACATTTCATGCAGACCTCATTCCAGAAAGTTGTTGACACTCTACTTCAGGGGGATATGCACATTAGCTAATATGTGTACCCCGATGAGGAAAAGTTTCAACTTGTGACTAGGAAAGGAATTTTCGCTTATGAGTAGCTGAATAGTAAGGCGAAACTCGACGAAACCAGGCTACCCAACAGATCTACGTTTACCGGTGCTCTCACAGGCGATGCCATAACCAGTGCAGATCATGAGTATGCCGTGAAGTATGGCGGGAATTCAACATGCGCAATTAGGGTGAATACGCAAGACTCTACATGGACATGTTTTTGAAAAGTTCCGGAATGTATGCATGTCCACGTACTCTCTGACCCCGCCTTTTATTGCACGACACCTGGGTTGTCCTATAATGTAATGCTCAATAAAACAATGTGCAGCATTAAACTCGACCTATACTGATATACTTCTTTTATTTGAGTGCGGAATTCATGGGGAACTTTGCCAGTATGTCAATAGATACACCAAGGCAAATAACCCATGTATGGGATGCAGGGTTCAAAACATCTCTCGATTTAAGTTATATCCTCTATTTGGATGTGAATAACTTATACGGGCACGCCATGATGCAACCACTGATGGTTCGTAGGTTTCAGTGGTTGCCCGAAAATGAATTAGAGGGCTTAAGTGGCGGCTAGTTCTGAGGTAGGGTATGTGGTGGAGGCACACCTCCTACACCCTTTTAGTACGCATGAAATGACAAGCTACTTGCCGTTATGTCCAAAGCAAAAAGTTCCGTGAGGAGCACTACCCCTAAACTGATGACCACTGTAGGACACTAGCAGAGGTACATAATTCATTATCGTAATCTCCGGCAGTGTCTCAGCTAAGGGATGGAGCTACGTGGAATAAATTAATGAATAATTCCATTTTCGGAAAAACCATACAGAATGTAAGAAACGAACGCGATATTTTGATTAGGGCCGGACGGGACGGACATTATGGCGTAAGAAAGTGCATCACCAGACCAAATTTTAAGCAGGCCACTGCTTTCAAAGGGAATTTTGTTGCTATGGAGATGTCGAAGGCTTCAGTATAGTTTAAGAACCCTATCGATTTCAAGATGTGTGCCTTGGACATCTTCAAACTCCACATGTACCGCTTCCACTATGAGTTTGCTAAAACTCATTTCGTGGAGCCAAAGTTACTTTATATGGATGCAGATAGCTTTATGTAATGGGTAGAGAACTGCGATTCATATGAAATAATGATGTGTCACGGTAATGTATGCGATGCATTTGGATACGCAGCCGATAATCCTTCCAGCATTGTTCCTCAGAACAAGAAGGTTATTGGCTTAATGAAATGTGAGACGAACAGATTGCCCATTGTGCAGTTTGTGGGTCTAAGATCCAAACTATAAGCATATTGTACAATATATGGGATCACTGAGAGGCGGGCTAAAGGTGTGCAACATACGGCATCATGTGTCCTCACTGTCTAAGACTACTTGCAATGCCTGTAAGGTCATGTTCACGGTGTTCCGCCGTGACCTCTGCATATGGTACGGAAAACTAGTATTCGATCGTGAGGCTATGAGAGGTATACTGTGCTACAGTCCAAAGTCGGATTTTCATCTCATGACGATACAAGAGACATTTGTGATGACAGAATCGAAACCAAACCAGTGGCAATCCGATGGTGTGAATGAGAGGGGGAGAGAGAGAGAGAGAGAGAGTGACTGGCTAAGCGACAGATCGTACCGAGTAGTATGGCTCTTTTACCATACTGTAAATTCTGTTTGTATGTGATGTATGGTGTGCTTGCATGGGTGACCATCTTACTGATTTCATTAACTAACTCATTTAATGCATTGATCATTCTCAGAAGAGTCCGGTAATACGTCTGTAGCTCCCTGCTCATACCTCGAACTTTTTGTGTGTTAGTCTGAATTTTCGTATGCATGTACAAGCGAATGTTCTGTCGACGTACACCCGTTCTCTCGTATTGAGAGCCAGTCATCCGTGTGCATTTGTCCATGGTGCAGCGTATACTTATGTGCTCACCTCTCTTACCAAGCTACATATACAGAAACTCTTGAAAGTTTCGCCTATACCTACCATCATTCAGTTTTTTTGTTTAATGAATAACGAGAAATCTGTACTGTGAGTCATTACAGTAATCAACACATATCTTTACAAAGTTATTGATCGGCATGTATGTGCTTGGTGAATGTGTTTTAAATTCAGATTGTCTTGTTTGAAGGCTATAATGAAGTTACACACTGTTTCGAGGTTCTGTTCCTACGCTACCACATGGATGTTCTGCTGGGACGTGCCTTACGTCAGTGACCAGTGCCCTCCTCCATCTTGTTGTTTAGGACCACCAGCAGCACTCGAGGCGTTGGGAACAGGCTGGGCGTTCTCATCATACAAATTTAAGAGTGGGACAGATAATAATGGCTCCTTGTTCTGCTCTGGCTGGTGGGCTATGTGTGAAATCTTCTTATCCACAGCATCTGTACTCTGCCAATGCCCTATCACATGGATGTCCTGGTGGGATGGGTCATATGTCAGTGACCTGTGCGACCTACATCTTGCTGTTTAGAACCATCTGCAGCATACTAGTGTCGGGAATAGACCAAGCATCTTCATCACCCAAATTGATGAGCAGGACAGACAATAACAGCTCCTTGTCCTGTTCCAGCCTGTGGGCAATGTGTGATACAGGATCCCACATGGTGCTACAGGTTCAGACACACTTGATGTGCTGCGGGTCTAGATGTCAGTGCAGGTCTCAACAGGATGGTGGCTGAGCTTGGTGCAGGCCTGGAAGTGTGGAGGTCGACATGTTGTTGGCCACCCTTGCAGGCCTTGACAGCTCGAAGGCTATTGCTGAACAAAGAGGAGGAAGTGTTACATATACACAAAGATGTGAAACAACTAATAATAATATTAACTACAGACAAAGATGTAATGTGTGATACCTACTTTTCCACTTCTTGGTGTTCTGCAGGGCTGTACTGGATCTCGACTGCTGCTCCTGGTGGTTCATGATGCTTCTTCTGCTGCTACTGGGTGACTGAATGAGCCTGAGGCTGCAGAGCTGCTGAGATCACCTTATATATCCTCCTCTGATGCCACCAGATACTGCAATCATGTGACTGGATTCGGCATTCCTATTGGTTCCTGCCCTTTTCTTCTGAACCACCATATTGGATTACATCACAGGAGAGGAACAAAGAGGGGGGTGGAGGGGGGAAGAGGGGGGGGGGGCAACAGCACTCTGTGGTGGTGGTGTTGTGAACTAGGCCAGTTGGTCTCCGAACCTCAAGGTTTACACTCACAGTATTTGATGTTCCTGTCAATAAGTCTGAATTTCTCACCAAAATTTCAATTTCTCGCCATTTTCCCCCAGGCCGCCATCCTGGATTGTCATAGGAGAGAATGGGGAGGGTAGTGGGCTGGGAGTTCCCTGAGGGGAAACCATACGCTGGATGGGGAAAATCCATAACATCATCAGTGGATTGGGAGTTACTAATTGATCAATTAATAAATTTGCATAATTAAGTTTATATCAATATGATATAAAATTGCGCCAGAACTCTCTTGGTCCCACTACTGTTGCATTACCTACGAAACAGTATTATAGCCTGGAGGAGACTGTTCCTCCAGACCAGCACACCTGATAAAACCTGATACAAAGTAAATGTATGTCACTTTATCGCTTTCCTAGATCCAATATAACATTCATGTGTTTAATTTTAGCGTATCTACATTACTGGCCATTAACATTGTTACACCACAAAGATGACGTGCTACAGACGCGAAATTTAACCGACAGGAAGAGGAAGAAGATGCTGTGATATGCAAATGATTAGATTTTTAGACATTCACACAAGGTTGGCGCCGGTGGCGACACCTACAACGTGCCGACATGAGTGAAGTTTCCAACCGATTTCTCATACACAAACAGCAGTTGACCGGCGTTGCCTGGTGAAACGTTGTTGTGATGCCTCGTGTAATACGTACCATCACGTTTCCGACTTTGCTAAAAGTCGGATTGTAGCCTGTCGCGCTTGCGGTATATCGTATCGCGACATTGCTGCTCGCGTTGGTCGAGATCCAATGACTGTTAGCAGAATATGGAATCTATGGGTTCAGGAGGGGAATACGGATCGCCGTGCTGTATCCCAACGGCCTCGTATCACTAGCAGTCGCGATGACAGGCATCTTATCCGCATGGCTGTAACGGATTGTTGAGCCACATCTTGATCCCTGAGTCAATAGATGGGGACGTTTGTAAGACAACAACCATCTGCACGAACAGTTCGACGACGTTTGCAACAGCACGGACTATCAGTTCGGAAACCATGGCTGCGGTTACCCTTAACGCTGCATCACAGACAGGAGCGCCTGCGATGGTGTACTCAACGACGAACCTGGGTGCACGAATGGCAAAACGGCATTTTTTCGGATGAATCCAGGTTCTGTTTATAGCATCATGATGGTCGCATCTGTGTTTGGCGACATCGCGGTGAACGCATATTGGAAGCGTGTATCCGTCATCGCCATACTGGCGTATCACGCGGCGTGATGGTATGGGGTGCCATTGGTTAAACGTCTCGGTCACTTCTTGTTCGCATTGATGCCACTTTGAACAGTGGGCGTTACATTTGAGATGTGTTACGACCCGTGGCTCTACCCTTTATTCGATCCCTGCAAAACCCTACATTTCAGCAGGACAATGCTCGACCGCATGTTGCTGGTCCTGTACGGGCCTTTCTGGATACAGAAAATGTTCGACTGCTGCCCTGGCCAGCACATTCTCCAGATCTCTCACCAATTGAAAACGTGTGGTCAATGGTGGCCGAGCAACTGGCTCGTCACAATACGCCAGTCACTACTCTTGATGAACTGTGGTATCGTGTTGTAGCTGCATGGGCAGCTGTACCTGTACACGCCATCCAAGCTCTGTTTGACTCAATGCTCAGGCGTATCAAGGCCGTTATTACGGCCAGAGGTGGTTGTTGTGGGTACTGATTTCTCAGGATCTATGCACCCAAATTGCGTGAAAATGTAATCACATGTCAGTTCTAGTATAATATATTTGTCCAATGAATACCAGTTTATCATCTGCATTTCTTCTTGATGTAGCAATTTTAATGGCTAGTAGTGTAAATGAATTACAGTTAATTTACTTTTTACCTAGAATTATTATCTGCGGAAAGTAACTTTTCTCTACACTTTTATATTCAGTAATAAAAAAACCTAGTACAGAGTTTAGCAGAGATCCTGATTTATGGTTGGAATGATATCATGAGCTGTGCGATGAAGATCCTGACAGTGATATTCCTGACTCAGAGAACGGGGACTGTGTACATGAAAGCAGTCATGAGGCATAAGAAAATGATAAATTTGAATCACAGATAGAAGTGATTCACTAGGACGTATTTCTCTTAGTAGAAAATGGAATAGCTATGTGGAGGAAAAGTAAATATCTTACCGATGTTTAAACAAGATCTTATAACATTAAGTTTTTACCTGTACTCAAAAATGAAGCTCTTATAACAAATACAGGAACAGGTATTCTAAAGTTATTCTTCGATGAAAATATTACACCTATTATTGCAACAACTTCTAGTATTTGCACCAATAAAGTTCGAGGTAACTTTTTTAGGGAAGGGATGCAAAAGAAACAGATGTTACGGAGAGCAGAGCTTTCATTGGTTTGTAACTTCTGTGTGCATCTCTGAGACGTCCGAGACTGAATTTACTCAAGTTGTAGAATAACTTGAGGGGTAGCGGACTTGAATCACGCTACTTATGCTTGAGCCAAAATCGGTTTAGGTCGCACTTGTGATTTCTGTGGTTTGATGGTATCCTTGATAGGGCTGTTCGCAGAGGGAATGACAAGCTGGCCGCTGCTAACACAGGTACTGGAGCTATTTACGAACTGTTGCCAAAAAGTATCACGTAGTGTATAGCTTAAAGTAGTTGTGTGTTAAATGTATTGTATTTAAATAAAGCATTTATAAAATCTTTCATATAAACCATTCAAAGTGTCCAGGTGCTTATTTTGTGGATGACACCTGTCAACCGCGCGGGTGACCGTGTCAGGAATTATGGTGCGAGTAACGGAGGGTTAATGCTGTTACAACAACAACTAAAATTGTCTGGTATAGAGCATTGCAGAAAAAAAATCAGGACCTTCCCAGGCTAAATAAGACAACTGTAATACATTCATGCTCATAAATTGAGGATAATGCTGATATATGGTGAAACAACGCTCTGGTGGGCTGTTTGCGGGTTTAAATCACCTCGGGGTATGACCATGCAGTGCATTTGACCTGCGGACGTCGCACGGTGGCGCTGGCAGCAGTCCACATTCGCAACGGTGTGTTGGTACATGGCAAGTACGGCTCAGCGAGTAAGTGTGCAGACGTTTTCAGACATGCTAATGGTGACTGTGTGTTGACAAAGGCTCAAAGAACACATATTGATGTCGTTATAAGGGGTAGAATACTAGGAGGACTGGAGGCTGGTCAAACACAGCAGGTCGTAGCACGGGCCCTCCGTGTGCCCTAAGTGTCATCTCAAGATTATGGCAACGATTTCAGCAGACAGGAAACGTGTCCAGACGCTACAGTACGGGACGTCCACAGTGTACAACACCACAAGAAGACCGATATCTCACCATCAGTGCCCGCAGATGGCCACGGAGTACTGCAGGTAGCCTTCCTCGGGACCTTACCGCAGCCACTGGAACAGTTGTCTCCAGACACACAGTCTACAGACGACTGAACAGACATGATTTATTCGTCTGGAGACCTGCAAGGTGCATTCCACTGACCCCTGGTCACAGGAGAGCCCGTAAAGCCTGGTGTCAAGTACACAGTACATTGTCATTGGAACAGTGGTCCCACGTTATGTTAAAGGACGAGTCCAGGTATAGTCTGAACAGTGATTCTCGCGGGGTTTTCATCTGGCGTGAACCGGGAACCAGATAACAACACCTTAATGTCCTTGACGTGTATGCAGGTCGTGGTCTGATGATGTTGGGTGTGATTATGATTAGTGCACGTACACTTTTGCATGTCTTTGACAGAGGAACTGTAACAGGTCATGTGTAAATGGAAGTCATTTTGCACCAGTATGTCCGCTTTTTCACGAGTGCAGTGGGTTCCATCTTCCTCCTGATGGATGATAACGCACGGCCCCGCCGAGCTGGCATCGCGGAGGAGTACCTTGAAACAGAAGATATCAGGCGAATGGAGTGGCCTGCCTGTTCTCCAGACCCCATCGAGCACGTCTGGGATGCTCTTGGTCGACGTATCGCTGCACGTCTTCAAACCCCTACGACACTTCAGGAGCTCCGACAGGCACTGATGCAAGAATAGGAGGCTATACCCCAGCAGCTGCTAGGCCACCTGATACAGAGTATGCCAACCCGTTTTGCGGCCTGTGTACGTGTGCATGGTGATCACATCCGATATTGATGTCGGGGTACATGCGCAGGAAACAGTGACGTTTTGTAGCACATGTGTTTCGGGACGGTTTTCTCAACTTAACACCAATACCGTGGACTTACAGATCTGTGTCGCGTGTGTTCCCTACGTGCCTATGCGATTAGCGCCTGTTTTGTGTAGTGCCACGTTGTGTTGCACCACATTCTGCAATTATCCTTAATTTATGAGCATGAGTGTATTTTAGGTGAAGACGTGCAAATGAAGAGGTAGATACGCTGACCAAGGAAGCTGTGTACACTGGTTCAGTGAAATATGATAAAGTGCCGCCTGACGATCTCTTACGTACAGAGACGAGAATTAGAGCCCGGTGGATAGACAACATCCATTATCCTTACGAAATTAAAGGGAAACAGTATGCCGCACTGGTACCTTATTTCCCATGGCTTCCTTGGTACCAGAATTGCATATGCAGGAGAAATTTGATAATGACAATGTATCGAATTCGATTCAGTCGCCGGCCGGGGTGGCCGAGCGGGGTGGCCGCTACGGTCGCACGTTTGAATCCTGCCTCGGGCATGGATGTGTGTGATGTCCTTAAGTTAGTTAGGTTTAAGTAGTTCTTAGTTCTAGGGGACTAATGACCTAAGAAGTTAAGTCCCATAGTGCTCAGAGCCATTTTCGATTCAGTCACGGGAGAGTCCGGTATCATCTTGACCGTCTCAAAATGGTCACATGTTCTTCATGTGAGTGTGGCTGCGACAGAGGTCATAAAAAATCTATGAAACTAATGTAGCGCCTGATGTCCTCTTGCGATCATTTACCAATAAACATTAAAACTCTTTTGGCAACAGAAGAGATAAAGAGTGTATAAACCCCTGTACGATTTTATAACAGTAGGACAAAAAAGAGCAAAGGAAAGGCGATTTTTTAGTTTTCTTCTATATTTTTTTGCCTTTATCACGTACCTGCATGGGGTCGGCATGTGTGTAACTAAAATGTCTGCGCGTAGTATTATCCAGGCGAAAGAGTGCGAATGTTTTCTAAATGTTTGCAAATCGCGTAACTGAGGTTGGACATGGGTACCATGAGGGTATTCATCTAGTGTGATCTGGCAAACCGCCGAAAAACCACGTACAGGCTATTTTCGCCTCATAAACGCACCAATAAGAACGGAGAAAGGCTCATAAGCTTTAGCAGACAATTCGACTTAAAACTAATGTCAACCTTTTTCAGAAAATTACGAAGGAGAAATAAAACCCAGCCTTCTCCTAATACGCTTTTAGAGGTAGATATCCTCGGAGAAACTAAGCAGCTTAAATCACTTAATAAAGGCAAGGCCTCCGGTCCAGTTTGTATACCAGTCAGATTCCTCTCAGAGTATGCTGATAAAATAGCTTCATATTTAGCAGTTATATACAACCACTCGTTCACAGAAAGATCCGTATCTAAAGACTGGAAAATTGCTCAAGTCACACCAATACAGAAAAAGGGAAGTAGGAGTAATCCGCTGAATTACAGGCCTATATCACTAACGTCGATTTGTAGTAGGGTTTTGGAACATATACTGTATTCAAACATTATGAAGTACCTCGAGGAAAACGATTTATTGACACATAGTCACCACGGTTTCAGAAAATATAGTTCTTGTGCAACACAGCTATCTCTTTATACTCATGAAATAATAAGTGCTATCGACAGGGGATGTCAAATTGATTACATATTTTTGGATTTCCGGAAGGCTTTCGACACCGTTCCTCACAAGCGTCTTCTAGCCAAACTGCGTGCCTACGGAGTATCGCCTCAGTTGTGCGACTGGATTCGTGATTTCCTGTCAGAAAGGTCACAGTTCGTAGTAATAGATGGAAAGTCATCGTGTAAAAGAGAAGTAATATCCGGCGTTCTCCAAGGAAGTGTTATAGGCCCTCTCTTGTTCCTGATCTATATTAACGACATAGGAGACAATCTGAGAAGCCGTCTTACATTGTTTGCAGATGATGCTGTCATTTACCGTCTTTTAAAGTCATCAGATGATCAAAACGACTTGCAAAATGATATAGATAAGATATCTGTACGGTGCGAAAAGTAACAATTGACCCTGAATAAGGAAAAGTGTGAAGTTATTCACATGAGTACTAAAAGAAATCAGCTAAATTTCGATTACGCGATAAGTCACACAAATCTTAAGGCTGTAAATTCAACTAAATACTTAGGAATTACAATTACAATTAACCTAAACTGGAATGATCACATATATAATATTGTGGGTAGAGCAAACCAAAGACTGCGATTCATTGGCAGAACACTTAGAAGAAACTGCTTACACCACGCTTGTCCGCCCTATTCTGGAGTATTGCTGTGGGGTGTGGGATCCGCATCAGGTGGGACTGACGGATGACATCGAAAAAGTACAAACAAGGGCAACTCGTTTTGTATTATCACGAAATAGGGGAGATAGTGTCACAGACATGATACGTGAATTGGAGTGGCAATCATTAAAACAAAGGCGTTTTTCGTTGCGACGGGATCTTCTCATGAAATTTCAATCACTAGTTTTTTCCTCCGATTGCGAAAACATTCTGTTGGCACCCACCTACATAGGGAGAAATGATCATCATGACAAAATAAGAGAAATCAGGGCTCGCACAGAAAAATGTAAGTGCTCGTTTTTCCCGCGTTTCGTTCGAGAGTGGAACGGTGGAGAGACAGCTTGAAGGTGGCTCATTGAACCCTCTGCCAGGCACTTTATTGTGAATAGCAGAGTAATCACGTAGATATAGATGTAGTTGTAGGCTAAATTAACTGGACCATGAGGCAATAACCAAAGAAAACTATAGAGAAAACATGAACGTATGTATCAGAAAAGGTCTAGCATAGATTCGGACCACTTTTCAACAGAAATGAATGCCAAATTTCAATCTAAAATCTAAACTCCAAAATTTAAAAAATCTGTAGAATTGACACAAATTTGCTGTCAGACAATAGGAACGATTTCGTTAAAAAGCTACACACAAATAAGATGGGAAATTGGGATGAGACGAGAGAACCAATAATAGAAACGATCAAAGGTCTAGAACCACCACCAGGAAGAAGGAAACATATACAGGGTGTTACAAAAAGGTACGGCCAAACTTTTAGGAAACATTCCTCACATACAAATAAAGAAAAGATGTTATGTGGACATGTGTCCGCAAACGCTTAATTTCCATGTTAGAGCTCATTTTAGTTTCGTCAGTATGTACTGTACTTCCTCGAATGGTTCAAATGGCTCTGAGCACTATGGGACTTAACATCTGTGGTCATCAGTCCCCTAGAACTTAGAAATACTTAAACCTAACTAACCTAAGGACAGCACACACATCCATGCCCGAGGCAGGATTCGAACCTGCGACCTCAATTCACCGCCATGATTTCATACGGGATACTCTACCTGTGCTGCTAGAACATGTGCCTTTACAAGTACGACACAACATTTGGTTAATGCACGAAGGAGCTCCTGCACATTTCAGTCGAAGCGTTCGTACGCTTCTCAACAACAGATTCGGTGACCGATAGATTGGTAGAGGCGGACCAATTCCATGGCCTCCACGCTCTCCTGACCTCAACCCTCTTGACTTTCATTTATGGGGGCATTTGAAAGCTCTTGTCTACGCAACCCCGGTACCAAATGTAGAGACTCTTCGTACTCGTAATGTGGACGGCTGTGATACAATACGCCATTCTCCAGGGCTGCATCAGCGCATCAGGGATTCCATGCGACGCAGGGTGGATGCATGTATCCTCGCTAACGGAGGACATTTTGAACATTTCCTGTAACAAAGTGTTTGGAGTCACGCTGGTACGTTCTTTTGCTGTGTGTTTCCATTCCATGATTAATGTCATTTGAAGAGAAGTAATAAAATGAGCTCTAACATGGAAAGTAAGCGTTTCCGGACACATGTCCACATAACATATTTTCTTTCCTTGTGTGTGAGGAATGTTTCCTGAAAGTTTGGCCGTACCTTTTTGTAACACCCTGTATAGTGCAATAATATACGTGACGAAACGATAGAGCGTAGACTTACAGCTTGGAGAAAAAGGAAATTACTGCAGAAACAAGACGGACTAGAACACATTCACTGAGATCAGAAAAATAGACATAAAAAATTATTCGAAGGCAGAAACGGAAATACACTGTATGATCAAAAGTATCCGAACACCCCCAGAATCATACGATTTTCATATTAGTTGCATTGTCTGCCACCTACTGCCAGGTACTCCATATCAGCGGCCTCAGTAGTCATTAGACATCATGAGAGAGCAGAATGGGGCGCTCCGCGGAACACACGGACTTCGAATGTGGTCAGGTGATACGTCTGTACCCGAGACTTCCACACTCCTAAATATCCATAGGTCCACTGTTTCCGATGTGATAGTGAAGTGGAAACGTCAAGGGACGCGTCCAGCACAAAAGCATACAGGCCCACCTCGTCTGTTGACTGACAGAGACCGCCGACAGTGGAAGAGAGTTGTAATGTGTAATAGGCAGACATCTATCCAGACTATCACACAGGAATTCCAAACTGCATCAGGATCCACTGCAAGTACTATGACAGTTAGCCGGGAGGTGAGAAAACTTGGATTTCATGGTCGAGCGACTGCACATAAGCCACACATCACGCTTGGTATAAGGAGCGTAAACATTGGGCGATTGAACAGTGGAAAAATATTGTGTGGAGTGAAGAATCACGGTACACAATATGGCGATCGGATGGCAGTGTGTGGGTATGGCGAATGCCCAGTGAACGACATCTGGCAGCGTGTGTAGTGCCAACAGGGAAATTCGGAGGCGGTGGTGTTACGGTATGGTCGTGTTTTTCATGGAGGGGGCTTGTACCCCTTATTGTTTTCCGTGGCACTATCACAGCACAGACCTACATTGATGTTTTAAGCTTCCCACTGTTGAAGAGCAATTCGGGAATGACGATTGCATCTTTCAGCACGATCGAGCACCGGTTCATAATGTACGGCCTGTGGCGGAGTGGTTATACGACAATAACATCCCTGTAATGGACTGGCTTGCACAGAGTCCTGACCTGAATCATACAGAACACCTTTGGGATATTTTGGAACTCCGACTTCGTGCCAGGCCTCACGTACCGACATCGAAGCTCTCCTCAGTGCAGTACTCCGTGAAGAATGGGCTGTCATTCCCCAGGAAACCTTCCAGCACCTGATTGAACGTATGCCTGGGAGAGTGGACACTGTCATCAAGGCTAATGGTAGGCCAACACCATACTGAATTCCAGCATTACCTATTGAGGGCGCCACGAAGTTGTAAGTCATTTTCAACCAAGCGTCCGGATGCTTTAGATCACATAGTGTACGATAAAAACTATTAGAGGAAATAGATACAGATTTCACACAGAACAACATTAGGAACTTCTGCAAAGTTTTGAAAGAAGAAACAACAGGGTACAAGCCTGTGAGCCTTCACTTCAAAGATTCAGCAAGTAAACTGACTACCAACAACGAAGACAGCTGCGAGTTACCAGCAAAATACTTCAAGAATCTTGTGAACTGCGAGAAACCAATATAAAGACAAATTTTCAGACAGTCTTAAACGTAAAACCCACTTCAGAACCACTGTCACTGCATCAAATTCAGCAATACATTGGTCAGCTAAGTCAGTTGAAGACGGGATAGTGGCTCAGATGCGGAAACTGGCGGGGAAGCGGACAGCTTAAACCATTTACGAGGTTTTTAGGGATTTCTTGGAGAAACGATGAATACCAGACGACTGGAAATAAGCCATAATCCATTTGTGACATAAAGAGGGAGACAGGACAGACACCAACAATATCTCTACTTTCAATCACCTACAAAATTATATCGAAAGCTCTACTGAATGAGATAGAAGACCAAGCAGAACACACATTTGGGGAGTACCAAACAGAGTTCAGGAGATAATAATGTCCAGAGCAAATTTTTAACTTGAAAACAATCCTGAGAATCAGAAGAATGCGGAACCTTAACCCAGTCTTTACATGCTTTGATTTCAATAAAAGCCTACGATTTTGTAGACAGATAGGGAGTATTTCTAACACTGGGCGAAGCAAGTAAAAAAAAGAACTCAGACCCTTAGTCGAACAGACTCACAGTCAGAACTTCAAAAGTTAAATTCCTAGGAGAAGTTTCTGAACCCTTCAGAATTAACACAGGAGTTCGGCACGGCGACGGGCTCTCATCAATTCTCCTCAGTCTGGTCTTAGACAACGTCATGAGAGAGTGCGATAAAGAACTACAAGAGAAAAACAGCGAAAGAATCCATCTAGGACAAAGAAGAGGAAGATTCGAGGCGAAACGTCTCGCTTTTGCAGACGATATTGCAATAATTTCTGAGTACAAAACAGCTACAAAGATAATGACAGAAACACTTTACAGAATTGCAGTGAATACAGTGAATATAAACACAACACAGAAAAATATTATGTAATTTGAAGGAGGAGTGGGGGAGAAAGGAAAGGGGATATTGATATCAGCTCCATCAGGACTTTGTGCATCATCAGCGGCGTCGAGTGAAAATGTGTGCTGGACCAGAATTCGAACCCAGGATCTCTTGCTTACTAGGCAGTGTGTTAAACACAGCGCCACCCAGACAGAGCGTTTATTGAAACTGCACAGACTGTCTCGGAAGCCTCTCGATCGACCCACATTTCCACCAAGCGCCACCTATCCACAATCCCTGTCCATGTCTTCCAGCTCGCTGCTTTGAGACTCCTGCAGGAGGTCGAACATAACTGTTCATCCACAAGGAATGTATTGGATACATCGCACATCGAGGCGAATAAATTATATGAATGCATGGTGTCTGTTGTTCGGGATATGTCGTAGTAAGCAGGAGATCCCTAGTTCGAATCCTGGTCCGGCACACGTTTTCACTCGTTGCCGCTGATGCCACACAAAATCCTGATGTAGATTATATCAGTAATCCCTTTCTTTCCCTTTCCTTTCTTCCCCCTCCTCCTTCAATTTACATAAAGTGTTTCACAAACGCGGTTTGCGCTTGGTGTTTGTTTTTTCGGACTGCGCACTAACACAACACGGAATCATTAAATTAGTTGACAACTTTAAGCATGTGGGAGAATGGATACAATCAAATGGATTAGGTAACAACACAAGTAAAGATCAAAGCTAATTCAATTAGCACACAAACTCACCCAAAACCGATATGACAAAAGACCAGTATCGCAACAGTAACTAAACTGGAAGCCCTATACGGATCTGAATGCCTGACGCTGAATAAAAGTGATGATGAATAAAAACCGGAAAAGAAAGAAAGGAAAGTATTCTGAAAAATTTTAGGCCCACAAAAGAGCGACGATAACAACTGGACAAGGAGGAGAATGACGATTTATATAAAAACATAGAAACAAACACAGACACAACAAGGAAGCGGAGATTGAACTTTTACGGTCATAATTACAGAGTGAACCACAAAAGGCTATCGAGAAAATTTTTAATTTCAGTTCCAAATTAAAAAGCGCCACCAGATAGCTGGGAGACAAGAAATGATTTGAGAAAACTTAAGATGCATTACAGGACAGGACACGTTTCAGGCTAATGATCAGCATTGCTGAATTCCCTGTCCGACAACAGAAACCACAGCCTAGGAAGGTGATGTCAGATGAACGGAGGCAGGCCATCAGCCAACGCAAGAAGAAGTTGTGGGAAGATAAGAAAAAAATTGTACCCGTCTTAGGTTCTAAGCGGTCTAGAATTGGCCAAATTCATATATATATATATATATGTAAACGAAAGCTGTATGCAGAGTTTCAACATGTCAAAGATGATGTCTATTCGGATTTCACGCCAGTCGCATAAGAGTGGAGCTAGTAGTGCCACTATGACGATGCAAATCAGGTTTGCTTTAAATACACGCTGCAATGGCCGTGTGCGTTAATTATCTTTGAGATTGGACGTGCCGAGTTGATGTTAGTCAAGAATTCTTTCAAGGTGACAAAGACGCCTTTATCAATACCTCACTGAGTTTGAGCGAGGTCGTGTAATAGTGCTACGGGAAGCCGGGTGTTTCTTCTGTGATAGGGCAGAAAGACCTGGCAGGAAAGTGGCCATTGTATATGATTGCTGGCAGCGGTGGTAACGAGAAAGTACGCTCGCAAGAAGACTGGGCTCCAGACAGCCACGTGGCACTACCGAGAGGGAAGACCGCCGTTCTCGGCGTATGGCTCTGGCGCAACGCACAGAATCTACAGCAGCAATCTGAACAGAAGTTGGCACCAGTGTGACGCAACGAACGGTAACTAATCGGTTACTTCGAGGATAGCTCCAAGCGGGACGCCTTGTAGCGTGTATGTCACAGACCTCAAACCACCGACATATGCGACTTCAGTAATGTCGAGCGAGAGCTCATTAGAGGGCACATTTGAGGTCTGTTGCGTTTTCTGATGAAAGCTGCTTCTGACTCGGTGCCAGTGATGGCTGTTTGTGGGTTAGATGGAGGCCAGCTGAGGGCCAGAAACCAACCTGTGTTCGTGCTAGACGCACCGGAACTACACCTGGAGTTACGGTCTGGGGTGTGATTTCGTACGACAGCAGAAACACACTCGTTTTTATCCGATGCACCTTGCCTGCAGCATCGTACGCCAGTCTGGTGATTCGGCCTGTTCTGCTGCCGTTCATGAACAACATTCCAGGAGGTGTTGTCCAACACAATAACGCTTACAGAATGAGATTTTCACTCTGAGCCCGCATCTCGTGGTCGTTCGGTAGCGTTCTCGCTTCCCACACCCGGGTTCCCGGGTTCGATCCCCGGCGGGGTCAGGGATTTTCTCTGCCTCGTGATGGCTGGGTGTTGTGTGATGTACTTAGGTTAGTTAGGTTTAAGTAGTTCTAAGTTCTAGGGGACTGATGACCATAGATGTTAAGTCCCATAGTGCTCAGAGCCATTTGAACCTTTTTTTTCACTCTGCAGCGGAGTATGTGCTGATATGAAACTTCCTGGCAGATTAAAACTGTGTGCCGGACTGAGACTCGAACTCGGGACCTTTGCCTTTCGCGGGCAAGTGCTCTCAGATGGTAGAGCACTTGCCCGCGAAAGGCAAAGATCCCGAGTTCGAGTCTCAGTTCGGCACACAGTTTTAATTTGCCAGGATGTTTCATATCAGCGCACACTCCGCTGTAGAGTGAAAATCTCATTCTGGAAACATTCCCCAGGCTGTGGCTAAGCCATGTCTCCGCAATATCCCTTCTACTAGGAGTGCTAGTTCTGATAGGTTCGCAGGAGAGCTTCTGTGAAGTTTGGAAAATAGGAGACGAGGTACTGGTGGAAGTAAAGCTGTGAGGACGGGGCGTGAGTCGTGCTTGGGTGGCTCAGATGGTAGATCACTTGCCCGCGAACGGCAAAGATCCCGAGTTCGAGTCTCAGTCCGGCACACAATTTTAATTTGCCAGGAAGTTTCATATCAGCGCACACTCCGCTGTAGAGTGAAAATCTCATTCTGGAAACATCCCCCAGGCTGTGGCTAAGCCATGTCTCCACAATATCCCTTCTGTGAAGTTTGGAAAATAGGAGACGAGGTACTGGCGGAAGTAAAGCTGTGAGGACGGGGCGTGAGTCGTGCTTGGGTAACTCAGATGGTAGAGCACTTGCCCGCGAACGGCAAAGATCCCGAGTTCGGTCTCTGGCACACAGTTTTAATTTGCCAGGAAGTTTCATATCAGCGCACACTCCGCTGTAGAGTGAAAATCTCATTCTGGAAACCTCCCCCAGGCTGTGGCTAAGCCATGTCTCCACAATATCCCTTCTTCCAGGAGTGCTAGTTCTGCTAGGTTCGCAGGAGACCTTCTGTGAAGTTTGGAAAATAGGAGACGAGGTACTGGCGGAAGTAAAGCTGTGAGGACGGGGCGTGAGTCGTGCTTGGGTAGCTCAGATGGTAGAGCACTTGCCCGCGAAAGGCAAAGGTCCCGAGTTCGAGTCTTGGTCCGGCACGCAGTTTTAATCTGCAATGTAGTTCTAGAATAACGCTTGCCCACGTAACGTTGTAGTAAACCAGCATGCTCTACAGAGCGTCGGCATGTTGGACAGGACTGCACGATCACCAGATCTGTCTCCACTCGAGCACATACGGCACATCATCGGAGTACAGCGTCATCCACAACCTGCCTTAACCGTTCCTGTACTGTTCTGAGCGACCAAGTCCAACAGGCATGGAACTCCATCCCACAAACTGACATCCGGCAACTGCAAAACAAAATGCATGCAATTTTGCATGCTTGCATTCAAAACACAGGCGGTTGCACCAGTTATTAATTTACAAGCATCTCACATTTGAAATGGCTTGTATTAAATTTGTTACCTAGACAAATGTACATTACTGGCCACTAAAATTACTACACCACGAAGATGACGTGCTACAGACGCGAAATTTAACCGACAGGAAGAAGATGCTGTGATATGCAAATGATTAGCTTTTCAGAGCATTCACACAAGGTTGGCGCCGGTGGCGACACCTACAACGTGCTGACATGAGGAAAGTTTCCAACCGATTTCTCATACACAAACAGCACTTGACCGGTGTTGCTGGTGAAACGTTGTCGTGATGCCTCGTGCAAGGAGAATAAATGCGTACCATGACGTTTCCGACATTGATAAAGGTCGGATTGTAAACTATCGCGATTGCGGTATATCGTATCGCGACATTGCTGCTCGCGTTGTAGTGTTTCCTATCCTCGGGGTTCTGCCGTGAAAATACGAAATAGAAAATCTAATTTGACCGTGCATGGCAGACCGGGTCGGCAACCCTACAAAAAGCGACTGCACGGAAATAGCATCAGAAATTTACCTTATAATTTTGTTAGAAACGCTGTACTAATTACAATATATTCTTCATGGCTGTCCTCCTAATTTCTCTTGTAGGTCGACCCGTCTTTCACTTTTCTCCGTCTGTTGAAAACTTCTTCAAGTTGTCACTGTCATGATCAATTTACAAATTCGGCGATAACCACCTCGAATCACTATTGAAACAACCTCGCTTTGTAATATAATTTTAATTTCCACCCAAAAGCACATTCAACACAGAGCCGAAAAATACACGTCTTTCGTATGAAGACAAGAGAGAGAGAGTAATAAATTAGTTGTTAAAAAACAAACACCTACGCAAAAGTGATAAGAAGAACAAAATTATTCATAAAAATCGGTCGCTGGCGCAGCGCTCTTCCGCATGCGCGATCGTAAATCATATTTTTGTATTGGCGGAGGCGCGGTAGTCAAAGTACCATTACAAACAGATGGGGACGTTTGCAAGACAACAACCATCTGCACGAACAGTTCGACGACGTTTGGAGCAGCAGGGACTATCAGTTCGGAGACTTTGGCTGCGGTTACTCTTGACGCTGCATCACAGACAGGAGCGCCTGCGATGGTGTACTCACCGACGAACCTGGGTGCACGAATGGCAAAACGTAATTTTTTCGGATGAATCCAGGTTCTGATTACAGCATCATGATGTTCACATCCGTGTTTGGCGACATCGCGGTGAACGCACATTGGAAGCGTGTATTCGTCATCGCCATACTGGCGTATACCCGGCGTGATGGTATCGGGTGGCATTGGTTACACCTCTCGGTCACCTTTTGTTCGCATTGACGGCAATTTGAACATTGGACGCAACATTTCTGATGTGTTACGACCCGCGGCTGTACCCTTCATTCGATCCCTGCGAAACCCCACATTTCAGCAGGATAATGCACGACGGCATGTTGCAGGTCCTGTAAGGGCCTTTTTGGACACAGAACATGTTCGACTGCTGCCCTGGCCAGCACATTCTCCAGATCTCTCACCAATTGAAAACGTGTGGTCAATGGCGGCCGAGCAACTGGCTCGTCACAATACGCCAGTCACTTCTCCTGATGAACTGTGGCATCGTGTTGAAGCTACACGGGCAGCTGTACCTGTACACGCCATCCAAGCTCTGTTTGACTCAATGCCCAGGCGTATCAAGGCCGTTATTGCGGCCAGAGGTGGTTGTTGTGGGTACTGTTTTCTCAGGATCTATGCACCCAAATTGCGTGAAAATGTAATCACATGTCAGTTCTAGTATGATATATTTGTCCAATGAATACCCGTTTATCATCTGCATTTCTTCTTGGTGTAGCAATTTTAATGTCCAGTAGTGTATTTCCAAAATTTCATTACTCTGCATTTATTTATTTATTTTTGCCTGACGAGGTCTCTTCGTCAGTGTGTGTGTGTGTGTGTGTGTGTGTGTGTGTGTGTGTGTGTGTGTTAATTTTCTTAGATCATTGATTAAACTTCTGTTTCAATGGACATAACAGAAACCCGTTTTTCATGGCTCTGGGGCTGTATGTAATCTGTATAGGTGACCCCCCAAACCCATTAACAAATCTAAAACAAATCCACCTGCTGCGAAGCAAGTATGACAGTTCTTCACGAAGCATCAGATACGGTGCTGCCATCTTGTGAGGAGGAAACGCGAGGGCTCCGCTACGGTCTGCCTCAGAGACAGCCAGCACGAATGCAGTAACGATGACGTCGCCGCCTCTGTTTCACCAGAAGGGCCGCAATTCGCCGGCCTCGCACGTCACCTGACGGCACACGTCCGGTGGAAAGAACCGAAACGAGCCCGCAGGAGCCGCCGCGCGAGGTCGTTCCTCCTCGCGTATCGAGCCAGGTGGGCCGGCCGGGTCTCCCAGGAGACATCGATCGGCCGCCGGCGCAGCGTGGCCGAGGCGAGGCCCGCAGAAGAGCGCGGGCCATGGCCGCCTCCGTCAGCAAGCGGCTCTCCCTCGTCGAGCAGAAGAGGATCCAGTGGGCCAAGGAGAGGGGTAAGCCGCGTCTCGCCGCTCTCGAAGCACCTGCACCGGCTGGCTACCTGCGACTGTGCCGGCGTTAAGCCGGCGGCAACAGCACGTGGCACGTCGCTTCACCGTAACAAAACACTATGCACAGCTTCTCAGTCAAAGAACACCTCCGACAACATTTTATTATCACGAAATAATCCAATAATAGGTGGAATCGACCATTTTAAATTTCCGCCAGTTGTCTTAAATACACGGGCTCTAATGTATGAGACTTTCGTTAAAAAATTACCGTTATCTAAATCAATCAAAACCCTGAGCTTGGAAAACATATGGGTGACAACTCATCGTACTTAATTTAGCAAACATGGAGAACTGGAATTTCCACAAACAATAAATATTTGCTTCAGTCAATAATGTTCATTTTAAGCAAAGGTGTTTAGTGGTAGCTACGGTTTTCCACTTTTCACGTTGCATTTGTGACGACATCAAAATTTTCTCGGAGCTAACGATTTCGGGATCTTATGCAGAAACTCGATACTGATTGCAACTCCTCTATCTTAAATAGTTTTAAGACTGTAAGCGAGTTGGTTCAAAGTCCGCTTCATTAAACAGTATAGA
Source organism: Schistocerca nitens (assembly GCF_023898315.1). Lineage (NCBI taxonomy): Eukaryota > Metazoa > Arthropoda > Insecta > Orthoptera > Acrididae > Schistocerca > Schistocerca nitens. The sequence continues at coordinate 694,242,137 of NC_064617.1, forward strand.
AGCAGGATAGGACTTTTCACGAATAAGGTGTGCAGTAGTTCAGTATTTGACACACCATAAATCAGCCTCACGTCTTTCTCGTAGTTTATTTGTAATCACTGCGAAGTAATACAGCAGTGACATAAAGTTCATAAAGATTCATCATTATCTGAGGTGATAACATTATATGCAGTCTCTGTGACATGGATTTCTAGTTTTTCTTACCCCGTACATAATTCTGTCTTGTGCAGAAGAGGCGGGAACAACACGTTCTTTAAAAACATTTTCCTATCACAATAATCAGTGAAATCGACAATTTTAAAATCCCAAAACTTTAATAAAAAGGAAAGTTTATTGCAACCACAGAATTCACTATTTATTCAGAAAATGAGCACTTTTTATAACTCCTCTGCCTTTAATTCATTTGTTTAATGACTAAATACCGAAAACCCGATGACTCAAAGTTCACTTCGCCGGCTTGTGTGGCCGAGCCGTTCTAGGCGGTTCAGTCGCGGGTTCGAAACCTGTCTCCGGTATGGATGTGTGTGATGTCCTTAGGTTAGTTAGGTTTAAGTAGTTCTAAGTTTTAGGGGACTGATTACCTCAGATGTTAAGTCCCATAGTGCTCAGAGCCATTTCAAAGTTCACTTCATTAAACAGTATGCAAGCACCCACTCTCTGACTAGGATGTTTCACAAAAATTCAGCTTAAAGTCTTGCAGCTTATTAATAAATATTACAATGTGAAATTCTAACGACGCTAGATTCATATCGATTCAACATTATTCGAAGTAATAATACGCTGCACAGTCGCCGTCACGCGAACTTGTGATATACCTTGTGCCGGAATACCTTTCATAATTCCATCTTATCCTGAAGAGGCCATAACATAATTGACGTATGCTCTTTCCGACTCGTCTCTACATTTTAACATTAGGCTTAGCACTAGAACGACATATTATGCCCTAATCTCTGTGCATGTTAATTCAGGTCCTAACGCTGTGTAGTTCTATTCAATACTCACGTTTTACAAAGTTCTGCAAGCCACGAGGGGCGCCTCGACACTCCTTTGCACACTGTAGCTCAGATAATGAGACCAACTTCTTACACTATTTAGGAGGAAAACTTCAATATTTGAAAAAAAATATTATATCTTATTACTTATGCTATAATTTGTAAAATGTGAAATACCTAATGAAAATATAAATCGTGACATGCTAATGTAACTGTTACGGAATGGTTTTAATTTTTACATGATATATTTTACAAAATCAGTAAATGATGTTCGGACGATTTACAGCTGTGGAACCCAAACAATTACTTCCATTAGGACAGCCATCTTAAATACACTGGCTCTAATGTATTAGACTTTCGTTAAAAAAATTACCTTTATCTAAATCAATCAAAACCCTGAGTTCAGAAAAGATATGGGTGACAACGCATCGTACTTAATTTAGCAAACATGGAGAACTGGAATTTCCACAAACAACAAGTAGTTGCTTCATTCAACAATGTTCATTTTAAGCAAGAATGTTTAGTGGTAGCTATGGTTTTCCACTTTTCATGTTGTATTTGTGACGACATCAGTGTTTACCGTCTGCTGCTAAAACATGGAAGTTTGTTCACGTCTCTTATTTTGACTTCACTGAATCCTAGGATATCATATTTGGAGGTAAGTCGGGCCATTTAAGAAAGATACTCTTAGCCCAGAACAAGTTGGTCGAAAACTGCGATGTTAATTCAAAAATTTCGTACAGCATGCTGTTCAGGGTTCTCTGACTTCCTCACGGATTTCTTTATAGTTACTGGCCCATTGAGTGAATGAGTATGTGTCATGCCGGAAATATAACGGGTTAGGTTTCTATACCTGTCCGTCCTGGGACTCTTTCTGTCACTAGTCACTTCTTTCATCTCTCGCAATGATTCATTACTGTGAAATATGCCGGACTATACCATTGTTCGGAGTCCACCTTATACTGTAGGTCCTGTACAGGCGGGTGAGTGATATTGTGTTCAGACCAATGTTTGGGTCGAGAACAGCTTCAGTATGAACTCGTGCAAAATGAACTGCAGCATTTGCTAAGTGATTTATTATAGAAGCAAACCATTTTAAATCTGATAAAGATTCATTAACCAGTACACAGAGATGTGTTCAAAGTCTATATATTACATTTTCTCTAGGGTCCCTTGGAATGACAAATTTAAGTGATAAACTATAGATTTTTCACATCGAGAGACTTCCCTACGTCACGTATTTCTTATGCTGTACACTTTCTTTGATTTCACTTTAGGATGTTATTCATATGTACAAGCTGCCACTAACCTCTGTTATTAAGCATATACGTAAATCGTGTTTTGTTCCACGGCCAAGTAGTCTGGCTAAAGCGGACCCTTGGAAATTAGGACCTTCTGAGACAGGTCAACTGGGGACTAATAAATTAGCATAATGTGAGATGAGGGTTTAAAGCACGTTTTCTGACACTATGGAGGACTATTCACCGTGGTGGGAAATCCCGCTATATTGGTGTCGTCCATCGTCCGCAAGGTATCGGCTTGTCGAATGATGCAACATGCGGGTGGTGCAAAGTGTTCTGTCAGAGTTTCGGTAGGCGGTGCTTTGTACCAAGAAGTAGCCATCTATACGTAAGCACCTGCTACATCTCTAATTTTTCTAATTGTTGGTTTGGAACCCAAAGGAATGTTCTCTGTAGGTCGCCTCATCTGACCGCAAAACCTCTCGATTATTTGTTACATTAGTAACGACATGTCTTCTGCTTTTGAGACTTGTAGTGCTTCGTTCTGCTGCCGCTGGGATGGAATGGTACAGCAAAAATATCGTGCTTAGGGTCGTCGTAGATTTCCGCTCATTACAGCATGAAACAAATAGAAAAAAACACACATTAGCACACACATATAAGCTAGTCCTGTCAATAGGTTGCCACTGAATTGCCCTCTCTGTTTACTGATTGGATAGCCACTGAATTGCTATTTATTTATTTAATGGGATAATAATAATTATTAAAAGGTGGCAATTTTATTTAAGCACTGTTTTCACTCTTTCGATTGTTGCGAGTCAGCGATAGTGCAATGCTGCTCGCTTTGGAGAATACACATTTTATAAGAATTATTTGGTCCAGGAAACACTTTTGCGATCACGGTTGCGATTTAGACGGTATTCGCGTAATTGTACTGATTAAAAGTTGTTTCCGAAAGACACAGGTTCGATTAAAGCTGTGTGCACTTTCGCGCGTATAATGAAAATATTCATAACACGTCGCGTAACAAAAAGAAACATACGAATCACAACCGTGATCAAGCGAAGAAAATATATGATAACATAAATGTTCTTCGCTGTTATTCAGGACAGGCTCAGATTAGACCTTGCAATTTTTAGTTATAGGAAATCACGAGACGTTACACTTCAGAGATATTTGTTTTGAATAAATTGTATTTACCTTCTCTCTCTCCTTTTTACAGCCTTTATACCTTCACATCGATTAAGGAACTTTTCCTTCTCTACCGACCAGTACGAGAACAAAATTCAGACTCAACAAAATGTCTTACATCGAATTATTACATGCTTAACCCCTAACAATCATATATAGTTTCGTAGTACAAACAATGCTAATTTATTCCGTGCACTAGAAAGTCTTTGATACACTGAGCACAAAAATGAAAATAATAAAATTATAATTACATTTTTAATATCATGAATACTTCTTTAAATCATGAAAATAAGGTTTGACGTCGTCGTAATATTAATTTTCATCGTTGTAGCACTACAGACTCCAGTGTATGTTGTAGGAATTTATCAGTTGTAGTGGTGTAGTCGTCTATAAGAGGTATTAGGAAGACTGCAGCAGCAACCTGCACATCGAGGTTATGTTTGCCTTGAAATTTGTGACAGTCTTTTCGAACAACTGTTGTGATGTGCGAGGTAATAAATTTTTTATCCGGCTTGTAAATGATGTGACGTGGTCTAAAGTGTGATTCTGTGTGCAAAATTTGGGTAAATGCGTGGCATTGAAAGCCAAATGAAAATGTTTGTCATTTCGAACGGTGTGCAGTGTAGGCAACCACGTCGAAAACCACTTCACCCTAAGCTGATCCTACATTTCATGTCTTAAGGATTGACACGCTTAGATAATTCATCTTAAACAACAGTTTTACTGCTTATATAATGACATTCTTGTTTTGTTTGTAATTCAGGAATGGTTTACGTAAATTTCTATCTGTCAAGCACATCCTCCAAACAAACATCAAACACCGTCCGCGCTATGAGCGTGTAACTAGGTCCGATCATTGTAGAATCTAATGCGGCAAGAAGAGCGAGAAAACGTTGTCCAAGAATGTCGAAGCGAAAAACTATATTCTCATACGAATACAATTTTAAAGGATTTGCTTCGGAAAAATAAATTGTTCCGGGGATTTATAAAGGCAATATCGAAACTATACGGCTGACATAAAAAGTACGTTCGCAATGTGTTATACATTGCAATCTGATTTTGCAGATTTACAGATACAAAGTTTTTCGTGCTTTTACCAATCCTATCTATTTTGGTGAAAAATATGCACATATTCCAAAATGATTTTCATTATTGCTTCTGAATTTTTGGAAGTTGAGGCTTTACCTAAAATCACGATTGTTGATGTTGGTATTTCACTCACTTTTGTTGTTGCTTGGTTTCTTCTGAGAAGGTAGACATATTTTTCTCAGCAGATAAGCCTTATTCTAAAAATTCATACGTGGACAGTTTTCCTGGGTTGCGTTGCTAGAAGATCTTGTAACGGTACCATTCGTTAATTTACTACAATTATCACGGTTTTTAACATAAAGATAGACTTTAAGGAACGGCAGATGATTTGATTGGAACATATTACCAACGTACATCATCAAGTTGCAAATAACTAAAAACTTTGCCTGGGTTGTTACGAAAAGTAGGGTAAAGTTGCTCAAGTCGCACCCCTTAAGGGAGAATCAGTGTTTTTGGTAGGGTAATTAAAATAACAAAATTTGTTTTGTGTACACTGAATCTTAATTTTTATGCTGTTAAGCGCCTTCCTCATCCGTACCCCCTATAGCATATGTCGTACTTAGGGTAAAAAGTAGCGACGTGGCAAAATCCATGGAATAATGTAACAAAACGTCACAGTAACACATTGCAAACTCTAAACATAACGCTCTTCCGTAGTTACTCGTAGTGAAAGTACACAGGAAACAAAATAAGAATTCCTAACAAATTATACTGCTTAAATTAGTATATCGAAAATCACTTGATTTGCACACAGATAGCACAGAAATATTTATTAATATTTCTTTCCACGGCAGCACATGGGTCATGTACCAAACCTATACATTTCATACACTGAATCATGTCTTCTTCTCGATCTTCCTTACACAGTTGACATAACCAATTCAGTCTATCCTTTATTTTTTTTATTCTTGTTAAAGTTTGCACCTATTTGTCTCTTTTTTATATGCTTGTGCTCCGGTTTCTTCTTTTTATTTGCATTTTCTTTGGTTTCTACGTCCTTTTTGTAAGGACTTTGTGTGAATTCTGTTGTTGGTTTAGGTCGCTTCGTATTTTTCTTGATACTTGTTGTTACACACAGGAGAGGAGGTAAAGTGTTCAAGTAAGACTTTATTTGTTGACTGTGAATTTCAGCAACTGTTGCAGTATTGTTTCCGATTCCACATTCTTGAGACGTTGTGGAAGGTTGAGTCCGATCATTGAGCTGTGCTGCAACGTTAGACGGCCTTCCAGATTTACTCGTCGTTGCTTCTGTTCCGTAACCCGATTCTTGATCTGAATGATCAGCAATATACAGTACTAACTACAGAGACCTCTTCTTTGACAGCATTTCTATTATATGACCACAGACATGTTGCCTTAAAACTGTTAGCGCTTCTTCCATTCAAAATGATATCGCTTATGCATAGACTGGCCTGAGGTATGCATTATCTACGGGCTGTGCGATGTTACCTTCTTTTGTAACACTGCCAGGATCTGAACGTAGCCACAAAGATGCCGCTTAACTGTGGTCGTTTTAGTAATGTTTGTAGTGTGTGGTTGTAGACGATGAGAAGGAAATGATAGCATAATTACATCAAATCACGAGCCACCTGAATAGTCTCTAAATTTTTGGTGTGTATGTCATGTATATCTAGTAAAAGCAAAATTTAGTTCTGGTCCCTTTTATCTACTTCTGTACATTTAATCAAACATTCTAGCTATCAGACAAACAGGTTTGATGTTAACCATCGATTTGTCGAGCATTGAAATGCCGTAGTTGGTGCAACTCCCAATTTTAAGACGTCATCATTCTGCTGCGATTAAATACGAGGGTAAGTCAATCAGTATCCGCAATTTATTTATTTGTTTATTTTGGTAGTACTGTCGTTTTACGTTGATTATGCATGTTTTGTTTATTTGTTGTTATATATTTGCTATTTTCAAGCTGCTAGGTTAGTTTCGTTATCGCTGCCGTGCTGTTAATCATGGCTGCTCCGCTGTCTATTTGTACTAAAGAAGAGCAATGTTCAGTGATCCTTTTTTTGTGGTCGGAAGGCGTATCAGGGGCCGAAATTCATCAAAGACTTTCGGTACAGTACGGGAACAATGTTTTTCCACAAAGGAGTGTCACCGAATGGATTTAAAAATTCCGAAATGGTCGCACAAATGTTACGCACGATGGAGCCGGATGACCGTTTACCGCCACAAATAAAGAAACCATTGAGCGTTCACGTAAAATGATTCTCGTAGACAGACGGTTAGCTATTGCCGAAGTGGCACATCTTCTGCAAATTAGTCACGGTTCTGCCTACGAAATCATCCACAACAGACTTGGGTATCGTAAAGTTTGTGCAAGATGGGTCCCAAAACAACTCACACAGTTGCATAAACAAACGCGCTTGGACATCTGCAAAAAAACATTTGGATCGCTATGGTAACGAAGGGGACAACTTCGTAGACAGGATCATTACTGGCGACGAAACATGGATCCATCATTACGAACCGGATAGTAAACGGCAGACTATGGAATAGAAACATCCAAATTCACCTTGCAAGAAATACTGGAACATTACGTGGAAGGGGGCAGAACTTAAACAGTGTACGTTACAGTGAGATGCTTACTGCCAGGCTAAAGCCTGCAATTCGAAGCAAACGCCGAGGATTTCTGTCAAAAGGAGTTGTGTTGTTGCACGACAGTGCCCGTCCGCATACTGCTGCCCACACTGCTGAAACACTCCAGAAACTCAAATCTGAAGTACTGGATTATCCTCCATATAGTCCTGATCTTGCCTCTTCTATCGCTTGTTTGGTCCACTCAAACATGCATTAAGGGGCCGTCGATTTGCCTCGGCCGAAGCAGTGAAAGAAGCGGTGCATTCCTGGCTCGCACGTCAGCCGTAAACTTTTTTTTATGAGGGCATCAGGAAGCTTGTATAACGATGGACCAAGTGCGTTGAAACGCAAGGAGCTATGTCGAAAAATGATGTTCTTGTAAGTTTCCTATTTGATTAGAATAAAATTTTATAACTACTTTGCGGATAATAATTGACTTAACCTCGTATAAACATTGGAGGTATGAATTCGCCTATTGCATTCATTGTACATACACTGTTGTTGCGTCCACTTGGTGTTTGCCTCTTCGGACAATTACTGTAGACGATTCGTGAACTGCGGATAGCGCGGTTTCATCCACGTTATGTAAATGGTCAGCGGCGAGCATACGTTCATCTGATCCTAGTGTTTCCTTATGTTTACCAAAAAAACTCATTAACGCGCTCTTTATTAAACCCCTTCCGTCGTGCCATCGACATTACTTCGAAAACCCGAAGGACAATGTGGGATGATCTTTCATAGACCTGTAATACCATTTTTACCGGATATCTTCTTTTCTTTATTGAAGGGATGCGGTAGATGATATTTCTCATTAAGTTGGTAGGCAAGTTTACTCAATTCAGTTATAGTTACTCCGAAGAAACTAGAATCTAAATTAATTATATGCTGCGCTACTTCATCTTCTATTTAGGCTGTACTATCATTAGTTCTTCCAAATTTTGGTGTTTTATTTAAACCCTTCAAATGACGACGCAGCTTCGGCCATATCCTCTTGTTTCAACTCATTATAAGCTCTCTTCGTTATATTGCTCAGCTGAAACAAACAGTATTTAGTTAGTATATAATTTCCATGAACGACTAAGTCGTACCGGTACGATTAAAAAATTCTACATAGGTGCGACACATGCAGTGAGACCGCTACCGCTTTATACTAAAACTACAGGCATAACCTTAAAGTTTTCTACCGTTTGATTATGCTTAAATGAACAACAGAGTATCAAGAAAATATATGTGATCCAAAACAATTGTCATTATATTGCTTACACATGCGCGAGAAAATGTAATAAAAACAGTCAAACAAACTTGGTTTTTAATTATTTTTCTGTCACAACAGCCAGCGGTCCTCACAATTGTTCTTGTTTACTCGTACGACTGTTTTATTCGACTTGATGGTGCCTTTTATAAACGTGGGATCAGATATTACTGGAATACGACTTAGGTTGTGGAGCGAATAACGCAACTTTCCTCTAATAACAGACAACTTTCTGTCATGTTCTTGCATTTAATCATTCCATTTGCACAAGTTTATAATAACACTTTTTTCATTGAACATTGCTTGCTGACAAACTTTATAACGTAGATTAACATTGGCTTCAGACCAGTTTAACACTCTTCGTAGACTGAACTGACTGTCTCTGTCGCCGGAGTATAAATGACATTTAACAATCTATTTTTGGTACGTGTACATATTTAATGTTATAGTTAAAAGTTATGAATCTCCAACATTTTAAGTACAGCATTGGGTTCTGCAAAAAGTCTAAAAAGTGCAGAAACGTTTGTGACCTGATCAGAAATTTGATAAAATTACGTTTTCAGTACGAAGGTTAATGAAACAGCAGTTGCAAACAATCACACCAAAATAATTTTAAATTAAATTATAACTGCTTAATAATTATTGGTACCAAGTTGTTCCCTGAATCTTGGACAAAAGTTCAATAGTTTATTAATATCTGGTATTTGGTTAATCCTTTGTATGTATTTCTAAGCTGATTAAATTTAATGTTGCTTTATTCTCGAATATTCCTATCAATAGCATTATATAAAATTATAGTATTATGGCACCCAACAGTATATTTTCTTAAGTTCAACTTATATCGGCAAGCTGGAAAAAAGCGAAATTAGAAATAGCAAAAGATTAACAGTAATTACAAATATTGTCATTCCCACGACTTATGTATTGGGTTCTACATTAAAAATAAAGATCGAATAGTAAACAAGTCTGACACATTGCAACCTGTATCAGTAACTGCAGACATTTATGCTCCGTTATTCAATGTATTGTGTAATTTTAAGCTGCAGATTATTGTTGTTTAGTTTATTCAAGATTCTGCAGCTTATTAGTACGAGTATTGTAAAAGATATTATTTCAATCATAAGTGAAATATTTTAGTTGAAAAAGCTTCGTTCTCGTACATTCGAGTGAAATTTGAAATACTGACTTTAAATTGTGCTAAAATGCTTTTTATTTGTAACCCATTATGAGTGGAAAAGGCGTAAGAGAAATAACGTAACAGAGCCTTCCTGGCCGCGCCAGTGGACCCCTCCTCGTGACTACTGTAGGACCCAGAGACGGTATCTGGGGGAAGGGAAGGGTGCGGCGAGGGGGATGGGGGGAGAGTTTCGACCAGCCTGGAGGTGATGGGGCGGTCTCTCTGCAATCTAGTTACATAGGTTGTGGTCAGGGCCTTCTATGCTCACTTACGGGCTAGTGACTTTCCCATATGACAGGTGATTTCTGCACCCTGTTGGAATAACATTTTGAAATTTCTTGTCAGGAAGCGGCATTCTGCAAACGAGAGCTATTAGTGGGGAAACGAAATGACACAAGGAAGTGCTGCATTCTACTCCGGAGGTAGACTGCTTGAAAGACATGTACGCTAAAACAATTTTGTGGAATGTCTGGGAGTTCGCTACACCAGAAGTCATCTGGCAGCCCTAGCAGGCGTAGTAGAGGAATCGTTAGCCTTGTGTGGTGAAAGTGATGTTTCTAACTTCTGAAATCAGGATTAATGACCCTTTCCGATTATCAAAGTTACTTTTCCCGTACAGAAAGCCTACAATAAACGAAACTGCGTAGGCTACGGTTTAGTGAGTGTGCACGTGCCCAGTAGGAATAGAGCTCATAGCAGAGCGCAGAACCATCGGCTAGCTGGAGATAATGTGTAATGAAAGAGACGGACTTGGCGAGGTTTAATTGAAGAAAATAATTTATACTTGTTTCTGCGGAAAATTGAAATGCGGGGTGCTTGTGTAACTTTTTGCCTATTCAATCAGACTTGCTTCCCTGATTTGTTTTTGTGAACGTTACTAGATACCAGTTGGAGCCAGGGTAGCGATTGTTTACTGTGTAAAGTTTTCTAATCCAGTGGTCATGTCTGTGAACATTTCTGAAATTAGCTAGATTTGTTGTTGTTGTTGTTGTTGTGGGCCGAAGACTCCTCAGATGCAACTTTCCACTCTACTCTACCTTTTTCATCTCGCATAGCTGCTGCAAATTAGGTTCATTTCAAACTGCTGTATATACATTATCTGATTAAAAAATATTTGGACACCCCTTTGTAACTCATAATTGTCTAGATACTGCCAGAGGCAGACCTGCCAGGATAAATGGAGGAGGGGAATATTGTGTTGTCAGCATAGAGAAAAGTAACAGCAGGGCTGGGTCGACCAGGAGAGTGTCTTCGAAGGTAGACTTGGATGTCGCCTAACGAATCTCTGAGGGGCATTTCAACCGTTATAAAGCTGCCCATGTCTACCGTTGGCGATGTGATTCTGAACTGTAAACGTGAAGGAACGACCACCGCTAACCCAGAACCAGTTAGATCTCATGTACTGACCGCCAGGGATCCTCAGCATTACGGAGGGTGGCTGTAAAAAATCACTTGAAATCAGCGGAAAGGATCACTCGAGCGTTTTAAAGTGCTAGCAGCACTACTGCTGGCACAGTAACTGTGCGTAGGGAGTTAAAAACAATGGTGTGTCGCTGGACGATGAATGACTGGAAAAGAGTGATTTGGAGTGATGTATCACGCTGTACCTCGTGGGAATCCGATGGAAGTATTTGGATGTGGCAAATGTCTAGAGGACTTTACTAGCCATCACATTGAGAGCGCTCAGTGAAGTACCAAGGAGTTGATGTCAAGGTATGGGGTTTTTCGTAGTTATAGTTTGGTCCTCTTATTGTACTTAAGCAAACGCTAAATACAGAAGAATATGAAGACATTTTATAACATAGTGTACTGCGTACAGTAGAGGAACACTTCGGAAACTAATGGTCATTTTTATTAGCATAACAGTGCACCCTGTCATAAAGCAGTATCTGTGAGGCGATGGTTTAGTGGACAATAACGTTCATGAAATGGACTAATCTGCTCGTAGTCCCTACTCGAACCCACTACGATGAGTTAGACTCACTGTGATGAGTTAGAACGTCGTCTTTTATCCAGTTCCCAGCGTCCAACATCACTATCTTCTCTGGTTTGAGCTATTGAGGAAAAGTGGGCTGCCATTCATCCACAGACATTTAGAAACTTCACTGAAGTATTCTCCGCAAGGTTCATGTTAATGTCCACTAATGAATGTCTGGATACTTTTGATCAGATGGTTCATTCAAGCCTTAGACTCCCTCTACAATTTTATTCACCTCGCACTTCCTTCCCATTCCAAACTGACGATTCCTTAATGACTCAGTGTTTATCGTATTAAGCGACCCCCTCGTTTAGTCAGACTGTTCCACAAATTTATTTCTCCCCAAATACACTCCTGGAAATGGAAAAAAAGAACACATTGACACCGGTGTGTCAGACCCACCATACTTGCTCCGGACACTGCGAGAGGGCTGTACAAACAATGATCACACGCACGGCACAGCGGACACACCAGGAACCGCGGTGTTGGCCGTCGAATGGCGCTAGCTGCGCAGCATTTGTGCACCGCCGCCGTCAGTGTCAGCCAGTTTGCCGTGGCATACGGAGCTCCATCGCAGTCTTTAACACTGGTAGCATGCCGCGACAGCGTGGACGTGAACCGTATGTGCAGTTGACGGACTTTGAGCGAGGGCGTATAGTGGGCATGCGGGAGGCCGGGTGGACGTACCGCCGAATTGCTCAACACGTGGGGCGTGAGGTCTCCACAGTACATCGCTGTTGTCGCCAGTGGTCGGCGGAAGGTGCACGTGCCCGTCGACCTGGGACCGGACCGCAGCGACGCACGGATGCACGCCAAGACCGTAGGATCCTACGCAGTGCCGTAGGGGACCGCACCGCCACTTCCCAGCAAATTAGGGACACTGTTGCTCCTGGGGTATCGGCGAGGACCATTCGCAACCGTCTCCATGAAGCTGGGCTACGGTCCCGCACACCGTTAGGCCGTCTTCCGCTCACGCCCTAACATCGTGCAGCCCGCCTCCAGTGGTGTCGCGACAGGCGTGAATGGAGGGACGAATGGAGACGTGTCGTCTTCAGCGATGAGAGTCGCTTCTGCCTTGGTGCCAATGATGGTCGTATGCGTGTTTGGCGCCGTGTAGGTGAGCGCCACAATCAGGACTGCATACGACCGAGGCACACAGGGCCAACACCCGGCATCATGGTGTGGGGAGCGATCTCCTACACTGGCCGTACACCACTGGTGATCGTCGAGGGGACACTGAATAGTGCACGGTACATCCAAACCGTCATCGAACCCATCGTTCTACCATTCCTAGACCGGCAAGGGAACTTGCTGTTCCAACAGGACAATGCACGTCCGCATGTATCCCGTGCCACCCAACGTGCTCTAGAAGGTGTAAGTCAACTACCCTGGCCAGCAAGATCTCCGGATCTGTCCCCCATTGAGCATGTTTGGGACTGGATGAAGCGTCGTCTCACGCGGTCTGCACGTCCAGCACGAACGCTGGTCCAACTGAGGCGCCAGGTGGAAATGGCACGGCAAGCCGTTCCACAGGACTACATCCAGCATCTCTGCGATCGTCTCCATGGGAGAATAGCAGCCTGCATTGCTGCGAAAGGTGGATATACACTGTACTAGTGCCGACATTGTGCATGCTCTGTTGCCTGTGTCTATGTGCCTGTGGTTCTGTCAGTGTGATCATGTGATGTATCTGACCCCAGGAATGTGTCAATAAAGTTTCCCCTTCCTGGGACAATGAATTCACGGTGTTCTTATTTCAATTTCCAGGAGTGTAGATTCAGTATCTCCTCAGTAGTTATTGATATGTTGCGATGTGTACGTTATCATTCATACCACCGCTAAACAAAATAAATTTGCTATAACAAATACCTTTACTTCCAACTCTGATTTCACATTTCGGTACAGACTGAGAATGAGTTCCGTAACTCGTATCCATCTCCACTAGTAAACACCTGCCCAGAGACTAAGTCCATAGTCACTTTAATGGGCTGTGGTAGTTCCAATCCCTGTGGACTACTCACTGTAATAGAGTATTCCAGGATGGAGTTGTTAACTCCAAACGAATCCTGCCAAAGACTGAAGACTAAACTCTGAACACTGCTCGCTGAGGATAGCCCTGCAGGCTGCTGGGCCGCGGGTTATATCGCTGCCTGGACTGCTAGAAGGAATCTGTGCGAGTGGCTGGAGATAACGCGCTCCTCGCCCATTGGCTTTCCAAATGGAATGATGTCATCGTTGAGTCTGTTTGGCTCCCGTCGTCGGCATGGAAAAGTAGTCCGCCTGCTGCCGATGGCCTCTGTCAATAATCACTGAATCTCAACCTTCTCCTGGTCTCGACACGTTGTATGCTACGCAGAACGCCGTTATGGTGGAGAGGAGGCCTACTTAGCCAGGATAGCGACGTGGGAAGCAACGTTCCTCTCATCCCACCCACACCGCAAGGGTGTTGGCAGATGAAGTCAAGCTCCAATTCAAACATTGTGCTGACGCTGCTGGGCCCTGCTTCCATCGATTCGGGTGTCGGCAGGGCGTCGGTATTCGTAGGCCGCTGCAGAGTGGATGCTCCTCCTTCAGGGAAGACACGTTGCTGGCACCTATAACTGAAAGAGGGCTATCTATAATTCCTGGAAGGAAGAACCTTCTCGACGCTTGGTCGGAGTTGACTGACTTGTTTTCGGCGTGTGTCTCCATCTTCTCTGTATACAACATACATTATGTTCCTCAAAAGACAAGACACTGTCCCCAGGCACCATGCCTTTCTTCCATACCAAACTTCTGCATAGGAGACCTTTCGATCTACTGCAAACCGTTATTGTCTGTTGCCAGATCTGGGGGTGACACACTTTTCCCAGTGATGGGGTGCCAAGAGGTATGGGAGGGTCCTCATCTTCTGACCATGTAACATCTCTACTAGAACTATGTTCTTGTTGGGAGCGCTCCAATAAGAAGAGAGAAACATTAGTAAAGCGTACTCCAATGAGTAGTCAGCTGTGAACTTTTCCACTTGTTCCTTGAATGTCCAAATGAAGCTTTCGGGAACTCCATTTGATTCTGGATGAAATGGCTTCTGCGGGGATGTTGGATCCCATAGGCCAGACAGAAAAACTCAAACTCATGACTCATGAGTTATCTACCTCAGGGTCAGATGAAGCTCCTCCACCGTGAAAATTACTTTTATTGCCCAGACCATTTGGAGCATCCTACTCCTGTTCATCCTGATGACATAAAGATAATCCAAATGCACATCCACAAGAATGATCCAGTTTGTCCCCATAAGAGATCCAGTATCATGAAGTGGAGCAGACTCCAGGGCTCCATTGCCTAAGATCAAGCAAAGAAAAGCATGGCAGTGCAAAATTCAAATTTACATCTCTAACCTGGATGTGGTTGTCCAGATAGTGAACCTGTGAAACGTAACTGCTGGAAAAAAAACTGTCTAAGCTGAAGTAGAGAGGATATAAAATGCATACTGGCAACGGCGAAAAAAAGAGTTTCTGAATGAAAGATGTCTGTCAAATATAAATTTAACTTAACTTCTCTGAAGGCGAAACGAGGTACTGGCAGAAGTAAAGCTGTGAGTACCGGGCGTGAGTCGTGCTTCGGTAGCTCAGTTGGTAGAGCACTTGCCCGCGAAAGGCAAAGGTCCCGAGTTCGAGTCTCGGTCGGGCACACAGTTTTAATCTGCCAGGAAGTTTCATATCAGCGCACACTCCGCTGCAGAGTGAAAATCTCATTCTGGAAACATTCTCTGAAGGTGTTTGGAGTGTAGCCTTATATGGAAGCACGGCATACATGATAAGCATTTCAGACAACAAGAGAAGAGAAGTTTTTGAAATGTAGAGTTGCAGAAGAATGCTGAAAATTTGATGTATAGACTGTATTGGGTCCTAGTCTGCCCCCAGTAGCTGAGTGGTCAGCGCGACAGACTGTCAATCCTAAGGGCCTGGGTTCGATTCCCGGCTGGGTCGGAGATATTCTCCGCTCAGGGACTGGGTGTTGTGTTGTCCTAATCATCATCATTTCATCCCCATCGACGCGCAAGTCGTCGCAGTGGCGTCAAATCGAAAGACTTGCACCCGGCGAACTGTCTACCCGACGGGAGGCCTTAGTCACACGACATTTATTATTTATTGCGTCCTACACTGCTACTCCTGCTGAGTAGACCTCACCTCCTGCGTAGCAGCATTGGCGTAGCATTCATCAACGTGAGGCTAGGAGCAGAGTGAGTTTCAGTGGTTGTTCACAGAGGCCACCCGCAGTCACCAAACTAATTTGCCTCGCCCACCACAGGTGCCAACCAGACACAACGATGACAATATTGCACTTAGAGAGCCAACAAGCAGAGAGCACATCACCTACAGCCAGTCGTGTGGATTCGATGTAGCAGTCCATGCGGCAATATAACCTTTTCCTCAGAGCCTGCAAGGCAGTCTTCTGTGTTAAGTGTTCAACCTTCAGTCATAACTCTTCGGCAGAATTAGTTCAGCAGTCTCAAGAGGTTAGGTGCTGTATGTGATTTCGTTACCTGCGCTATTTTTTTTTTGTTTTGTTTTTATTCTTGACATCCACAGTGCAAAGACTATTGCTTTGAATTTTCTGATCACTGTAACTTGTAAGCATTTCATGAAATTTTAACAATGTGGCGCCACAACTGAAGCTTATTTGGCACTGTTTATGATGGTTTTAGAGGAACCAATGTCGAGCTGAAATGGAATTACGCGTCCATTTAGCTCAACAATACAACAAAGTGCTTTATTACCTTGAGAAAGAATACTGTACAAAGTATTTTCAAAATCATCAACATTGTAATCAAATGCATTCACCACAATATATGCATCTTAGGTGCAAATACAGTACTTGAAGATGTGACGTTGTTCTGTAAACAAATCTCTGTCTTATGACCTAGTTTCCGACAGTATAAGCACTTCAAGCGTTTATAGAAGATTGACTATCTGTCATGAGTTACGAAACACAGAGCACAAAATTTGAGTTTAGAAAATTGTCCAACTGATTTTGATCTGCCCCTGTTCCACGGTGTGGTACTATTCCTGGAGGGTTTCACTGTACTGTTTAACCTGATGAACAACACTATTCCAAAAATCTGTCTTAAACACCTCAGTTTCTCTTTATTATAACGCTTTGTCTGTTTGACTGGCGTGTCCAAAGGCTACAATAACCAGTAAACACTTATCCAACATGGGGTTTTTCAAAACAAGAAACACAGTACTTAATTTCACACTTGTAATGTGGCACCCCATCCTTTAAATAATTATCAAGGTTCTTTGTATGTCTGATAAAATTTATGGTGTGCTTCCACAACCAGAATTTTACTCTGAAAATATTCAGGTAACTTGACCTTAACATGAGAGTATCCTAACTCACTCAGGTACTTCCCAGAGAGAGTTGCCAGACGGGCCAATACCGATAACCCCCAACATTTGGCAATAAGAAATTACATTTAGATACATCACCTGAAGTTCTGTGTGTCTGTCTATGTAACTGGCCCACTGTTCCTGTGCCACATCAAATGGTTGGAACATCGATGGCCTTCGTTGGACGTCTACGTGCTGCTGTTTTCGCTCCTCCAACTGGTGTAACAACTGGTCCTGAGTAGCACTTAATTTTCCGTAGAAGCATTAATGTACCGCAAAAGGTTCAACATTGGTAATGCAAGATTAAATTGTTGCATCATCTGGAACTCTCGCAAAACAGACTAGTGCTCTCAGTCTACTTGATAGCGGAATGAGAAGAGACTACCCTAGTTCCAACAAGAAATACGCACTTCACAAAAATTTTAACAAAGAAAGACCAAGGATGTCCAACAAGAAGCATGAACACCAGGGTTCGAAAAGAGAATGACCACTGTGTTCACTACTGCCACTGACTGTCCAGGACTCAGTACAATAAATCACCAAAAGTGTAGAAAGTACACTACCTTGTCGGCGTGATCAACTTGATGTTTACTGAAGGGTACCTGCCTCAGTGGCTGCTTGTGAATGCCCTAGCGTTTGTCAAACACATGGATGACTGTAAATGATGCGATAGGTTTAGTAATCAAAATGACTGTCCTGTTGAAGGGAACTGTCATTGTTACTCACAAACCACCGATTGCGCCAGTGTTGTGACTTTCACAGTATCGATGGTAACACGGATGTGATTGGATTCCAGCGACTGTGTCAGTATAAAGAGTTCTGAGACCGCTATAGAAAACGAATTAGTCCTGGTAAAAGTACACTTATTTATTGTAACTCTCAGATACCTTAGAATCCAACTCTGGTTGCACATTTGATCTGTACAGACTGAGAACCGATTTCTGGAACAGATAATCGCTTCCAGTAGTTAATGCCTGCCCAGAACTACTCCTGTAGCTGTGTTGTCACACTATCAACTGTGGCGATTCTAATCCTTCTGGGCTGTTTAGGATAAAGAGGTGTTCCAGCATGGCAATTCCTAACAACCGGACGAACTCTGCCAAAGGCTGAATGCCGAGCACAAACACCGAAGACTGCTAGTCGAAGACTGTCTTGCAGACTGCTGGGCTAAAGGTTATATTGCCACGCGAACTGCTACATCGAATCCACACGACTGGCTCGAGGTGATGCGCTCCTCGCTCGTTAAGTCTAGTTTACACGACGACACTGGGCTGCAGGCAACAGCGCTACCGGCCACTGCGCATGCGTGCCGCGTGTTGCGCAACTCGTCGGTGAAACTAAACAGTTTCGGCGTGTTCCAACTTTGGCGACACTAGTTGCATGAATTTTGAGGTTATGTGTGTTCGTACAGTGTAGACAAACTGAAATATGAAGTGGGGAACGGAGAATAATGTTCGCTTTTTGGATATCTATGGTTTGCATAGGTGTTTGTGGGATTTCAGTTATGCTGGTTACAAAAATAAGTAACATATTGCTTCTCCTGGGACCATCATGTGCGATCAGAACATAGATAGTATGACAATATCTGAGCTGCAGGGCAAAATTTATTGAATTAGGAGCACATGTACAACTGATTTAAGAAAAATACAAGCAAATGTAATTCTAGCTGTAGAAATGCTCTTGTCTGCAAGCATTTTTTTTTTTGAAGGAATGAAGGAATGTTGTTGACAGTAACAGGAGTGAAGGCTACGCAAATCAAGAAGCTACAGTCTTTATTCAATATTCATCTGTTTAAAACAGTCGCAGCAGTGCTCCCCATTCACAAAGGTTTGGTTCAAATGGCTCTGGGCACTATGGGACTTAACTTCTGAGGTCATCAGTCCCCTAGAACTTAGAACTACTTGAACATAACAAACCTAAGGACATCATACACATCCATGCTCGAGGCAGGATTCGAACCTGTGACCGTAGCGGTCGCGCGGTTCCAGACTGCAGCGCCTAGAACCGCTCGGCCACATCGGCACAAATGTTTAAATTTTGAAATATTGCCACTGTACAGATCTACCTTTAAGAGAGTAGTATGCAAACCATTCTCTTCTTAACGCGGTCTGCATAGAATAATTACTGCTATTAATGTTAATAATTATTACTGTTAATAATTATTAATATTAAAGAAGAAGTGTTGTCACCAACTAAAACCGCATCTTATAGCACGCCGAGTGTTCTCGACTGTTCTGCATGCAATGTAATATTTAATTTCAGAACTGGCGACAGTGCTTCATGCATAACAATATCTTTATTACTTATCACATAATTAACTTTACTTAGGATAAATGTTAACAGTTCTGGTGACATTCTAAGATACGTAAAAGAACACTTTGGGTCTTCCATTACAAATTATTTGAGCAAGTATGCTGAGCAACCCAGCTGACGTCTTTTCTTCATTCAGACACAAATCGAAACACGTTTCTTATTTGTTTCTTAAGCAGCGATTCCACGCAACAAGCTTTAACTCCATTACAACTCGTGCGACGTGCAGCTGCCAAAACTTTCATTTCAGACACGACTCAGGAACCCACAAAACGACGAAACTGAAGTATATACTGGTTTCGCCGTGTCTACAGTCAAATATGCAATCATCTGCGTGCAACTCATTCCACGCAACGAATGGCGCAACCCAATGTCGTCGTGTAAACTAGTCATTAGCTCTCCAAGTGGAGTAATTTCATCGTTGGCGCCTTTGCTGGTCTCTGTGAACAACCACTGAAGCTCACGCTATTCCTGGCCCCACCGTGTTGTATGCTACGCAGAACGCTGCTACAATGGAGGGGACGCCTACAAGATAGGGGTTGCAGCGTGTTACGCAACACTTTCTATGCATGGAATTTTCAGCATCCTTCTGTAGCGGAACATTTTAAAAGCCTCTCTTCTCCTCTTGTCTGTAATGCTTAATGTGCTCTGCTGTCCAAGATGGCCGCCGAGTAAGTGACGCCAGAAACCATTTCGAGAAAGTTAAGTGATTTAGACAGGAATATAATTTAGTTTAACGCCGACAACAAATTAAATACGTGCATTAGTGTATCGTTTAGTCTTGCCATTAAAGGTTTGACTTTTCTTTGCGTATTTTTTCAGAAAACACGAAAAGATCGTAACTTCGCGAAGTCGCGCTTAGGCTTGAATTTTGTAAACGTGTTTGTTTATTGTTTCACGGTAATTTAACTAGTTTCTCGGTAACAAATAAGTAAACTACCGTAAATAGCGTGTAACTTCATTGTTTTAATACAGATTTCAGAAAACAGCGTAACTTTATATCAGAAACTTGCCTATATACATTTGTTTATAGGCCTAATTCTCGTAACGTTTTTGGAGAATCAAAGTTAAAGTACAGCGTTTAATTGTCCTTTTTTTCATTTAGTCGAGTGAAATATATAATAAATAGCGTATACCTTCATTGTTTTAATACAGATCTCAGAAAAACAGCGGAATTTTAAATCAGAAACTTGCTTATATACATTTGTGAATAGGCTTAATTCTTGTAACGTCTTTTTTGATTTTCGGTAATTTAATTGATTTATTCTAGCTAAAGTATTATTTTTGCCATGAGTGAGAAGTGCCTGACTTGCCGTAGAATTGTTAGTTCTGGGGTTTGGTGTGATGGATGTAGTAGTTTCTTCCACTGGGGGGATTGCAGTGGCGTGGGTGTTGGGAAAGTGGATCAGGCTCATCAGTGGTTATGTAGGATTTGCAGCAGAGATAGGAAGATAGTGGAACAGGAGGGGAAAATTGCTGCCCTTCAGGCTGAGCTAGATCAGGCTAGGGAAGATCTGGACAGGTTAAGGAGGGAGAAGGGCAAAGAGAGGTGGGAAGTGGCAACAGGTAGCAGAAGGAACAGGCCTAGAACTAAGTCTGACAGTTTTGTGGTGAATGTCAAAAATAAGTTTGACCTGTTGCTTCAGTTAGAAACTGATGAGCCTCAAGCAGAGGTAGGTGTAGACAGGACACAACAAACTTTCAATAGGAAATTGAAAAAGAATGTAGGAAAGTCATCGAAAAGGAAGAAAGTTTTGTTGTTAGGCAGTTCTCATGCCAGAGGTGTAGGCCAACTTCTGCAGGAGGAATTAGGACCAGAATACCAGGTCACAAATTTTTTCAAACCAAGTGCTAGTCTGGATCAGGTGACAGAGGATTTAGGTTCACTCTGTAAAGGATTTACCAGGGAAGACACCGTGGTTATTGTGGGAGGGCCAGGGAACAGCATCGACAGAGATCCTGGGTACAGTATAGAGTGTGACCTGGTAAAGATTGCGTCGGCATCGAGACACACCAATGTTGAATTTGTATCTGTCCTGAGACGCCATGACCGGCCTCATTTGAACTCTTCTGTTGGGAGAGTTAATTTGGAGTTGGAACGGCTGCTTGGGTCGGGTGCGGGGGCTCATATTGGTGTGGTTCCTGTTGATTATCTCAGTAGGTGGGACTAAACCAGGCACGGCCTACATCTCAACAGGAAAGGGAAGGGGAAACTGGCTGGGGTAATAGCAGGAAATTTAAGGGGGGGAGGCACTGCCATGAATGGTAAAATACCAGTGGTTACAGGTGTTGGAGCAGCACCTTTTTTAGGATAGGTAAGACAGAAAGATGTCAAGTTCTACGAGAGGTCAGGATTGAAACAAATCTTCAGTTTAGGAAAGAAATTAAACAGCACAATTCTAGCACATTGGATCACCAATCACAGCTATCAATTATAAATTTTCACCAATCACCAGAAATTATATCTCCACCAAGTTGTATCTCAGTCCTGGGTAATTGCATTGATGAATTACAGTCACCCAACCCAGTTGACATAATCTGCCTCTCTGAACACCGTGTGACCACTGGTATAGGAACTAGGCCTAAGCACAATGAGAAACTCAGACAGGAGAGTACTGCAAATGTTAGAATAAGGAAAGGTTCTCATAAAAGTATAATTAAAAATAATGTAAGTATCTTTCATCAAAATATTGGGAGTTTAAAGAATAAAGTAGATGAGCTTCTGATTTGTTTAGAAGATTTAGAAGCTGAGAATGAAATAGATATACTATGCCTGTCTGAGCATCACATTGTTACTGATATGGATAAGGTAAATGTAAGTGGATATAAGCTCTCTGCACATGTAATGAGAGAAAATATGGAGAAAGGAGGAGTTGCCATATATGTCAAAAGTTATCACTGTGCAAAAAGTATAGAAACAAAAAAGTTTTGTGTAGAGAAACATATAGAAGCATGTGCCTGTGAGCTTAAATTAAATAAAGGCACATTTATAATTGTAACTGTATATAGGTCCCCATCAGGAATCGTTCATCTCTTTCTGAAAAATTTGGACTCCTTGTTGTGCTATCTGTCACACAGGGGGAAGCAAATTATTATTTGTGGGGACTTCAATGTAGATTCTCTGAAAGAGGGTAATAGGAAAAATGACCTTGAAGTGTTACTCGGTTCTTTGAATTTGACACCCGTTATTGATTTTCCTACTCGGGTGGTAAAGGATAGCAGCTCACTGATAGATAACTTCTTTATAGACCAAGATAAGTTTAACCAGATAAATGCTCAGCCTGTTGAGAATGGTCTTTCTGATCATGGTGCACAGCTAGTTACAATATATGACATAGCTCCATTCAGCAATACTAAACAGTCCTCCAAAGTAGTACGTTCAGTCAACGATTTAACAATTGCAAATTTCAGGGAAAGCCTACAGCAGTTAGACTGGGATGAGGTGTACCGTGAACCTGATGCCAATTTAAAATATAATTTATTTCATGACATTTTTGTAAATGCATTTGAAAACTGCTTCCCCAAGAAAATAGTTAAATTTACTCGTAAGACACCTTGTAACAAACCATGGATTACTAAGGGTATAAAAATATCTTGTAACCGGAAAAGGGAAATGTATCTGACAGCAAGAAAGAGTAGTGACCCAGAAACTATCAAAAATTATAAAAACTACTGTGTTATGTTAAGAAAAGTTATTAAAAAATCCAGGAGTATGTGTATCATGTCTGAAATCAGCAACTCTGATAATAAAATTAAAACAATTTGGAATATTATTAAAAGAGAAACAGGTCAACCAAGAGCAGAGGAAGACAGTATTACCATCAAATTGAATGAAAACTTTACGAACAAGAAGTCAGAAGTTGAAAATATTTTTAATAATCATTTTCTAAATGTTGTGGATATAGTAGGATCCAGGTGTTCATTAGAAGATGCTAGGCTGTTAATGGAAGAGGCCATACCTATGCAATTTGATACAATTGAAATCTCACCCACTTCTCCCTCTGAAATTAGGAAAATAATAAACTTGCTTAAAAGCAAAAACTCACATGGAATTGATGGCATTTCCAGCAAAATACTAAAAGCTTGTTCTCAACAGATAAGTAAGATTCTCAGCCACCTGTGTAATAGCTCTCTGGAACAGGGCATTTTCCCTGATAGACTGAAATATGCTATTGTTATACCTTTGCATAAAAAGGGGGATAGATCTGATGTCAACAATTACCGTCCAATCTCCCTTCTAACAGCTTTATCCAAAATTTTTGAGAAAGTAATGTATTCAAGAGTAGCTTCACATATCTGTAAAAATGAAGTACTAACAAAATGTCAGTTTGGTTTCCAGAAAGGTTTTTCAACAGAAAATGCCATATATGCTTTCACCAGTCAAATTTTGAATGATCTGAATAACCGAACACCACCCATTGGGATTTTTTGTGATCTCTCAAAGGCTTTTGATTGTGTAAATCATGAAATTCTGCTAGACAAGCTCAAGTATTGTGGCATGAGTGGGACAGTGCACAAATGGTTTAATTCGTACCTAACTGGAAGAGTGCAGAAAGTAGAAATAAGTAGTTCTCATAACATGCAAAGATCAGCACATTCCTCAAACTGGGGAACTATCAAGAATGGGGTTCCACAAGGGTCAGTCTTGTGTCCTTTGTTGTTCTTAATATATATTAATGACTTGCCATTCTATATTCATGAGAGGCAAAGTTAGTTCTCTTTGCTGATGATACAAGTATAGTAATCACACCTGACAAACAAGAATTAACTGATGAAATTGTCAATACTTTCTTTCAGAAAATTACTAAGTGGTTCCTTGTAAACGGACTCTCACTGAATTTTGATAAGACACAGTACATACAGTTCTGTACAGTGAATGGAATGACGCCATTAATAAATATAGACCTTAATCAGAAGCATATAGCTAAGGTAGAATATTGCAAATTTTTAGGTGTGTCCATTGATGAGAGATTAAATTGGAAGAAACACATTGATGATCTGCTGAAACGTTTGAGTTCAGCTACTTATGCAATAAGGGTCATTGCAAATTTTGGTGATAAACATCTTAGTAAATTAGTTTACTACGCCTATTTTCACTCATTGCTTTCATATGGCATCATATTTTGGGGTAATTCATCACTGAGGAATAAAGTATTTATTGCACAAAAGCGTGTAATCAGAATAATAGCTGGAGTCCACCCAAGATCATCCTGCAGACATTTATTTAAGGATCTAGGGATATTCACAGTAGCTTCTCAGTATATATACTCTCTTATGAAATTTGTTATTAACAACCAAACCCAATTCAAAAGTAATAGCAGTGTGCATAACTACAATACTAGGAGAAAGGATGATCTTCACTATTCAAGATTAAATCTAACTTTGGCACAGAAAGGGGTGAATTATACTGGCACTAAAGTCTTTGGTCACTTACCAAATAGTATCAAAAGTCTGACAGATAACCAACAAGTATTTAAGAAGAAATTAAAAGAATTTCTGAATGACAACTCCTTCTACTCCATAGAGGAATTTTTAGATATAAATTTAAAAAAAATTAAAAAATAAAAATAAAAAATAAAGAAAAACAAAAAACACAATAAAATAAAGTTGTTATATTAACTTAAGTATGTTGTTAAATTAACCTAATTATGTCATTATTGGAAAATTCGACTCGTTCCACATCATTACGAAATATCGTATTCATGATCCATGGAACTAGTATTAAAATAAAATAAAATAATAAATGACTTCTGTTCTAGGCTGCACTCCAGACGAAGTCCTTCAGAGAAGATTTCGTAACACTTAAATTTGTATTTGATGTTTACAAATTTCTTTTACTTGAAAACGCTTATTTTCGCTGTTACGTTTTATATCCTCTCTAATTCGACTTATCAGTTGCTTTGCCACCCGAAATTCAAAATTCAACTATTTTTAGTCTCTTGTTTCCTAATCTGATTCTATCAACATCATTTGATTCACTTCTATTAAATTCCACTACTCTTGATTCAATTATCTTCTTTTTCATTTTATAACATGTTTCCAAGAGACCAGACATTCCGTTCAACTGCCTTTCAAACACCTTTACTGTCTGTGACGGAATTACACTATTGTCAGCGTACTGCAAGGCTTTCTTTTCGCTGAACTGTAATTCCTTTTCCAAATTTTGTCCTTGGTTACCTTTACTAAAGTGCACAAGTTGTAGACAAGCTTCCTGTCCCTCTGCTTTATGCCTGATACCTTCAGAATTTCAAAGACTGTATTCCAGTCAACACTGTCAAAAGCTTTCTCTAAATCTGTAATTGTTTAGTTTTGCCTTTGTTCAGTATATGTTCTAAGATACGCCATAAAGCATAAAGTCAGTAAGGGTTCGTGCGTTCCTTCATTTCTCCAGAACCCAGACTGATCTTTCCTGAGGGATCCGATTGTTCCGGAACATTTATTAGCGGCATACGAATGGTAGTATATAACTGGGACTTCGTGGACGAGACGAGAAGAACGTTTCACCATTTTCAATTCCTCGACGTTCGTTCTCATACTCGGAAGTGTCATTGCAGATTTGAATTTAAATCGTGTTAAATTATCTTCATTTGTGCTGAATTATACATAGGTAAGTCAACACGCAACAAAGTATGCAATAGTTTAGAAAGCTAATAACGACCCTATCACCATCTTTCTGCTTCTCAAACAGTGTTCTCTTTACGTCTATTTATTTATTTATTTATTTATTTTTTTTGAGAGTCTGGTTGCATCTGTGAAGCATCATGACCTTGCTATGGCTTTGTCTTCCGTAGCGTGTAAATTCGGACTTGCCAATCCAAGCAACAATATCGATACACAGCGTTAGACCTTTGGCTAATCCTGGGCACTTATTTACCTGATAAATTTTAATTTAGCTATGGAACAGTTTCTGAAGTGTTTACTAGCAAACTATTGGGTCGTTGAATTTAGCAACAAAATATTCGTTGCACTCCACTGCATACCGTGAGTTACCGATTTGATAATTTATGTTTTCGTCTAAACATAGTGACTGCACTCACCACATGAACAGGAAACGTGACTAAACTCACCTTGAGCATTTCCTCCTGAAATTAAGCTCTACTACTTAATATTTACTGTCGCCATGTTCTAATTGAGTGAATTTTAAAAGTTAAATGTGTTCATTCAATTTGGGACAGTTAATTAATTTGTGTTTTAATAATATTAGAATTGATTTTGAGAACCGGAATAAAACTGACAAGATATTTATCGTCTTCTTTCATTATTTTTAAGCCTTTTTTAAAAAAAATCAGAGTTACTATCTGACGTTTTAATGAAGGTAATAAACTTTTGAGATTTTAAGAATATGATTTTATGAAAACCAATTTTACTCAAGAACTACAACAAAGCTACCCATTAAAGATGTGTAATACTCTGCCCACAGAAATTACTGTTGCTGCTATTATATTCAGCACTGAAAAATTTTGTTGTAGGATTTAAGAAAAATGATATTGGTAGTAAAAGTTAAACAGTAGCAAACTATAGAAATTAAATGACTCTATGTTGAACAAAAGCATTTTTCTTCACAGTACGCGTTGCTTTAAATCTGGCTCTCCTTTTACAAGAACATCAAATATATTGTTTCTAGCTTGCGTTGTGATGAACAGTGCAGTTGAGGATATGGTGCCAAAAACACGTCTGCAAATTCGTCATATCTTTGCTTAAAGTGATATGACAATGGCGCCGTAATGGCTGCCCTTACTAAGCCTGCTTGAAGCCAAGTTACACAAACTTAGCAACAACATAATTTACCCTGCTAACTCTTGCAACCACGGCTTATGATTACCAGAAACAGCTTCTTAATACAGAAACATTCTTTCAATAATATGTGCCTATATTACCACAAATTAGGAATTTCTTTTAGAGCACACTAAAAGACGACCACACGATTACCGCTGACTAGATACCTCTCACTGCTCAGTCTATCTGCGGTCAATATTTTTCCACACAAATGATGTTTCTCTAAAACGGAACGCGCCAACGTCACCTGTTACCCTTATCTCAACAATGTTTGAAGGGTCTGCCTTCTGTGCCTTTTCCCTTGTAGGAAAGGTGTACAACAAACGAAATCGACAAGGGAAAAAATTTGGTCTCCCTGGAGCCTTATGACTTTCTTCTTTCTAATGCATTGCGAGGCGCCGGGGCTAGCAGTGTATTTAACACTAAATTCTAGCATCTACATATGTAAATGATGCTCTAAGCCCCCCCTTTTCTAACTCCGACTTTTGCTGTTGCACAAGGATTAAAAAATATACGCGAACTGACTGTAATCAACCCTGCAAGTGGAGTAGAAAAGAGTTTGGCACCTGCAATAATTTAATTTGATAAATAAGTTAAATAAAGGAAGGTTTCATAAACATAGTGAGAAATGATGGGTTGCTCTACCGATTAACAGAATGAAAGTTCTGTCCAAAATAACAATATGATTTATTAAGACTAAACACAAAATAATAAACAAAATCACATGAATTCTAATTTGTAATACATCAAATTGACTCAAATTGGACACACATACAAACACTGTAAAGGTGAAGTTGTCCCTAAACTAGATCGTGAGGTTGAAGACGAAGTGGTATGTGGAGCCAATTCCTTGCCACTCAAATCTCAAGAGAGACACACAGCTAACCCAACAGTAATTGCTGCTACTCAAGACAGAACAAAGTTAGAAAAAGACCAACAGGCGCGCTCTGCTGAGCTCTGATTATCACCTAGGAAAATCCCTATCTGCCTGTGCTGCGGACATACATTACCAAACTGTCTTCTTAACTGCCCGAAACACGATCTGGCGTCCCGCAGGCGAGGGCTGGTTGCTTCGACGTCCTCGACCGAAAGGCGACTGCTGACTCCCCACAAGAGCACCCGTACAGGCCGAACACAGAACATTCCCGCCCCCACGACAGTGGCCGTGGTTAAACGTTCCAATCAGCAACTCGAAAACCGGCGGAAATTCCACTCCATTGCCGGAGCACTACCATTCCACCAATGGAGATTCTTGGCGCCAATTTCTGTGCTGATTTTGCTACGTCACGGCGCTATGCCCTGAGCAAACCAATCACCGTTACTATTTTCCCGCCACAACTGCCAGGGTACACAAGTCATTCCCACGCCTCGCTGGTAGCCCGCCAGAAAGTGTTTTCGCTAAGTTTCTCCGAAGTAACGGAACCTCTAGCCCAGCCGCTACTTCACACCCCAGCGGGCGTGTCTCTTGACAATGTCGGCGTCTGCAAAGCATTCACTCGACTGCCTCACACACGTCGGCTTAACCCGCCTGTCACCGGACCACCCGGGTGACGAGAGACGCTGCGTGGGAAGTCCGCGTGTGAAGGAATAGCAACTTCCCACCGCATGCAATTAGAGAGGAGAATCGTAAGATAGAAATATGAGAGGGGGCTCATGCCACCTCTCAGCATTGCATTATATTTTTCGCAATAACAATACCAACGGCATTGTCAAAGCTTCACCCTCCTTTGCTGGTGGTGGACTGGAGTCGAACTCACGGCCGCAGATTATACGTACCTGGCGCACCAAATTCCAAGGCCTTTACCGTGGTCATTTCCGGTGCTGCTCTCCCCTTGCTACCCTCAAAGGTCGTTCGGTGCAGCACGGGAATCCCTAATGGCTTTCTTCTTGTTGAAGCTGTTGTCATGTTTGTGTATTTCTGTAGCTTCTCTGAACAAACGAGTGTGATAACTCTTCTCTGTAGTAAGAACTTTACTATGTGGTCGGTCTCACACAGCACGTGTTACGCCACGGCCGATTTCTCCACCTTCACCAACATCCAATGCCGCTTATATTCGGTGATCCTGGTGTTGATTAGTCGTCCAGTAATGCGAACACAGACTTTTCCGCATGTACATGATAGGCGGTATATTTCCGACATTGCAAATGGATCCCTTTTCTCTTTTACTGATCTGAGACACAATCTGATCTTCTTTGTCGGTTTATAAACAGTCTTTTCGTCATGTTTACGCAACAAACGGCCAATTCCATTCGTCACCCTGGGAATGTATAGCAGAAACGCCGATCCGATGTT
This sequence comes from Schistocerca nitens, assembly GCF_023898315.1. Classification (NCBI taxonomy): domain Eukaryota; kingdom Metazoa; phylum Arthropoda; class Insecta; order Orthoptera; family Acrididae; genus Schistocerca; species Schistocerca nitens. The sequence goes on from NC_064617.1 coordinate 694,271,400, forward strand.
TCTTTTTCCGATGTGTTTCACTCTGTGATACTTCTTACGTAACTGGTAGAGCACCCATTGCTCCTCTGAACGGTTTCCAGGTGTTGCAGCTCGCGTCTGCGGTGTTGCAACTCACATATTCTTCTTACTCCTTACGAGCGCCTAATGATGCCTCTTTTCTGGCTCGGGTGGTGATTTGACAGTTTGTGCAGGTATTGCTCCGTGTGTTTCGGTTTTCGATACACTCTGTGTCGCAGGTTTTCATCATCCCCAGTTATCAGCACATCTAGAAAGGGTAGCTTTCTACCTCCATGATAAATTTTACGTTGGCACGGAGGCTGTTCAAGTGTCTTAGGAAGTCACCGAGCTGTTCCTTACCTTTATTTCACACAACGAAGGTATCATCGACATATCTTTACCACATCTTAGATTTACAAGGTCCCAAGTCCATTGCCTATGCTTCGAAATAATCCATGAAGAAGGTGGCCACTGCTAGATTAAGCCGACTACGCATGGCGACGCCTTCCAACTGTTCGTAAAAGTCGCCATTCCACATGAAATAGCTCGTGGCGAGACATACGTGAAAGAGCTCGATGATGTATTGCGGGAAAAAGGAACCGATGTGTTCCAGAGGCACTTTGGTAAACAAAGAAACATCATCAGAGCTGACGAGGATATCATTTGTTCCAAGTTTTAGCTTCTTCAGCTTCTCAATGAAATGTCCTGAGTCCTTTATGTATGTGTCAGTCTTTCTTACGTGCGGCAGGAGTCCGTCGGTGACCCAGGAGCGCTAACAGTCGATCTTAAAGGAACGTACTTCTAATGCATCTTTGGTGATCCATACAGCCGAAATGGGAGGGCGTCTGTGTTGTGCAGCTTCATCTGTATGTACGCCGTGAGAGAAGACATCTTAATTAACTGATTCTAACTTCGTGTGATTCGCTGCGTCGGAGTTGTGATGAATTTTCGGTACGTTGTCGGATCTAAGAGATCCCGGATCTTCTGCTCATAACTTTCTGTCTTCATAACGACAGTTGCATTTCCATTATCGGCAGGCAATAACAGTATACTCTTGCCGGAATTAAGACTCTTCTTTTGTTCAGGTTTTTGGTCAGCACAGTGTCCTGGCGGTTTCAGTGTGTATTTACTCAGCTCTTTCACAAGGAATGGTCCTAAAGGTCGCTTCGGTATATGCAGTGATGTCCTCCATGAGTACAGTTGTCGGGATAATAGTGAAATTCCCTACTTTTTGAAGAAGAGACCGTTCCCCTTTGGTCAACCGTCGTTCAGAGAGGTTGACAACTATGAGTCACATGTCGAGAATCACCTTGTCAATCTTCTTCCTGCATCTTGCAAACCTTTTCTTCTGTCACTCAGTGCAGTGCTCGGGTTCGTTCTGCGTACTCCTGTGTGTGATGCCGTCGATCTTGTCCTAGTCGTCTTGATGCGTTCTGATACCTAGTTGGTGAAAATGCTCGAATGTTCCTCATCCGTTCTCACCAAATATCTCCGTGTTGCATGAATTCACTCATGAAGAAAGGCTCGTTCCACTTTGTCGTAGATAGGATGTGCCTGGGCGGCGATCTGGAGATCTCCTCCTGTAGAGCCACAGTACCAAACTGTTAAGGCCATAGACAAACTGCCTGTTGACTTCTGTCTCAGGTTAACCGACCGACGTTTGTTTGATGGTTTTTCTGACGTTTCGCCAGCCCGAGTGGCAGGAATTGTCAGAAAAATCGTCAAACAAACGTCGGAAGAAGAACCCAGACAGAACCCAATAGGCAGTTTGTCAATAATTGGTCACGAAAACTGTATCCCCCCACCCGTCACTTTTCTGGTTTTGACGTGTGTTCACCCCAGCTAATTGACTAACAGATCAACAGAGAGTGCAAAACTGCCGCAATATCGGGTAACGCAAAGAAAGTAATAAGGCCCTGCGATTCCTGATTGAACTGCGGTGGCAGTGTTGACATTAATTGATTCATTGATTCAAAATGGATCACTTTTAATTAAAAAGGGGTGCACATTGATGTTATATTCAGCTATTGAACACCAGATGCAAATGTTGAACATAAAATTAATTAAGAAAGTGACTTGGGATTTCAAGTACTTGATTGAAAACAGATGAAGTCGATTAGCACAAACTTATTTTAACTCCCAACCTTCAATCATTACATTACATGACTCTCCTAACAGGCAGTGGTAATAAATTGCGTTTACGTGAAGTAAAGCGCGATAAATCAAACTTAATTCCTATCGACTGACCCAGGCGTAATGCGAAGTGCGAGAAGAATTCTACAATACACTGCCCATGAAACCCTCGTGGAAACTTTACCGACGTGATCCAACAAATTAATCAGTAGCCGGAGTGGGCGCATTATCGCCGAATACAGCGTGGCGGAGTGGTGTCGTTGTGCGGACGTCGGCCGACTTCGTGGTGCTGCAAGGCTGCGCTCGTCTATTCATTTCTAGCTATCTTACTCAGTACATAGCTGAACCAAAACTTCCTATCTCCAAGCTCAATCGTTCCATTTGCTAAGTCCTAAACTGCAGAGATGCTCACTCTTTCTCAGGCAAGCTGAGTAAAGAACGCCAAGTCCGCACTCTAGGCAAGCCTGGAACGGAAGACCACTACAGAGACTCCTCCCAGTCCTCTCTATACCTCGTTTTCCGCTCCAGCAAAATCACTTACGCCAATTGCAGCGCAAGTCGCGTTAATTATGCGTCGCTTCCCAGCGCCGACCATTGCCTGCTCTGGGAAGTGAACAAATTCCCACAAAATTTCCCTTCCTCTCAACTTCTGCTATTTAGCTCCTCCCAGCCACCCATCAAGATTAGCGTCTGCACAAAACACCAATTTTTCCGTAATTTTGGACTTTTTTAACGCCATAAGCAACACCTGCGGCGGCAGCAGTTGTGGCACCAGCTGCTATCGCTATCTGGCCTGAAGTCGTAACACCAGCTGTGCTAATTGCGGCCCCGTCCGTGACACTCTGAGATAACAAGGGCACTGTTTCGCTAGCGGTTGCTATATCTGCATTTAGGTGGCCTCGGCCACGATTTCGTGGTCTATTTGGGCGGCGCCGCCGCACTCCCAGATTACTTTCTTCTGGCCTTGGTGCTGACCCTCATGAATCGAAACATGACTGCGTCGCGTCGTTTCATGATTCGAGGGTCAGCAATTGATAAAAAAAAAGGGGCCCCCCGGGTCCCAAGGTCGCGATGGCGGCGTCACTGTCCCGCCGAGATAATTTGTCCTTTTAGGACAATTATCTGAGCAAGCACCCACGCCAGCAAAAGGTTGGCGCGTGTAAAAGTTGTCTTTTTGGAGTGACAGACATGTGAGTATTGATAACTGAAATTGCTTAGCAGCCAATCTAGTATATAAGGGGCATAAAATTGTTGTCTTCACAGTATGTCCTCTGACTACACGTCGAAAACGTCTATTGTCTGTAACGAGCTGCCAGAAACAGTAAGTACATTTCTGTATAATGGACAGTTTGTACAAACTTGCACGAGTTGCTGTTTGTGGAAGACTTACAAATGCTTTAGATGTGTATGAATTAGAAGTACCACAAACCATACGAGAAGACATTTTACTGCAATTCAGATATTCAAAATTCAATTTCATGCTCAATTCATATCGACTGCCAGAATGCTATATTTTTGATAGAAGTGAAAATGTCCCGATGATTAACGAAATTGTAAATGATGCAATAGAAGCAGCTTCCAAAATAAGAGCTCGAATTCCAGTTCCATGGGACATACTCGCTTTAACCACAATGTCTTTCTTCGATACTACTACATTCTGGCAAAGTCGATTTAAAATTAAAATGTTTTTTATGAAATTACTTATAAGCAATTCGTATTTACCATTTGTGAAAATTGCTTATATAAATTATCAGATTCCTGGCAAAATCAGTTACTACAACCACTTCTCATTGGTATGAAAATTAATATGGTTACCAAGCCACCATATTTTTCAAATGGTGTAATTTGTCCTCCACAAATTAAGCAATATAGCCATTGGTGCATGTTCTGTGCCAATAGTCCTTTATTCAGAAGTGTACGTTGTGGTGGCTCATTAAGCCAAGTATTTGATTCTGAAGACGACGATGATGATTTACCTGGTTTATTACTTGCAGAGTTCTAATGGAGACGCTGACGGAGATCTTTCAGTCCATCTTCACGCTGGTTCAAGCTCACCTGACGAACCCAACCCTGAAAATCTTCATTTGGATTGCTACGAGATTGAACTGCCAGTTGGGAGCAACCGATGGACCCTTAGGGACATACATATTAACAATTTTGAATTGTTTGACGAAATTCGAAAATTCCTGTTCACAATTATCGTTTGGTTGCCAGAACTTTTGCGAATATCTGAAATCTCAGAACGATGGTATTACACTGATGTCATTGTGGCCGTGGTCCTACGTTTCCATCGGAGGCCGGCGTATTTCATTCTGTCGCTCTTCACCTGATTTACTTCACACTCTGTGGACTGTGAATTCAGCGTGACGTTGCTATAGTCACGAACACGCACATTTTGGCCTCTGTTGACCGCTCCACAGTAGCTTTGCGCGGCTTTCTCGCATGTTTCACTGAAAACGGGACGACGGACATTTATCAACAGGCGTACAAGTTCTCCGTGTGCTTCCCGGTACACCACCATGGGGTCAACCACCTACTCACTGTCACTCATCTTAAGGCAGCTGGAGGCCGCGCCGCGTTACAGCTTTCTCAGAGCTTGAGCCGCCCTAAGCTGCCTGTTGTCGCTTCCCTTCGCCGCTCCCCAGCCGGCCATGCTCAGCTCTGAATACTTCCCTGGGATAAACTAGCCTCCAGTAAATCAACGCGTTTCCACAAACTTTTCATGTCACGTGAATTACTTTAAAACCATCACCTGACATTAATTATTCCAATACGTCCATACTATACCCTCTACAAGATGCATTGTGCCTTGTCAGTCATTTTTGTTCAGCCCTACTGTTCGCTCAACGTGAGTTAGGTGATATTTAATTACTTCATGTAAGGGGCATAGTTCTTGCCATCTAACAAAACCTTAAACATTTTGTAATTAATATCGAGTTAAGGAGTAAATCAGCCAGTGCAGAAATGATTCCAAACCAATAATTTAATCGTATTTTACCATTCTAATTGAACTTTTAGAAAAATTACTGATTAAAGATCTCAGATATCGACAAGAAATTATATACGTAGACAACAACAGCGTTCGGTTGCAATCTCCAAAGCACAAAATACTTGTTTTAGAGGAAATCAGTGTAGCCAACCACATAGCACCTAATTCCAATCTGCAGAGTGACATGTACCAATACCATGACTGTTGCGCCAACAAACAGCTGCACACGGCGTAAGTGCTGTGAAGAAGGCGCTCATTAGTTTCACCGAAAAAATTACGCTCAAGAAAAACAATATGCGCTGAACACTCGGTGATTCTTCTTCCTGTCACTATTCCCCAGAAATTACGGTTATACTGCTTGTCATTACAACTGCAGCGCCGTAAAGACGGCATCTGACAAGCGTCAAATTGTCATGGATGTACTACGTGATTGGGTATGAAAATCGCTAGCATTTCTCCATAACCATACAAAGTATGTAGAAGTAATGGCATACACAGATTATGTAGTGGGTTTCTCATTCAGAATCGCATTTGAATGTTGGATGTTTGTAAAAATACCGTGTTATACTCCCTGTAAACAGGAGAAACATCTATCTGGTGCAATACGGGGTGTCTCAAATCTTTTGGGTAAAACTGAAACAAGTGATAGTGGGCCCACAACCGATTTTACTGAGATAGGGAACAAATGATCGGCAGTGCAAGTTTATGTTGTTGTTTAAGACTTTCCCCTGTTGTTGTTTTTGTTTACATACAGTTGCATATAGGCCAAATTTGTGGAATCATATTTTCGTGTTTATCTGTAATGTAACTGACTTATTCTTAATAAACTATTATGTTTATCATGAGTGAAAAGTGCTTGACTTGCTGTAGAATTGTTAGGTCGGGGCTTTGGTGTGATAGGTGCTGTAGTTTTTCCATGTGGGTGACTGTAGTCACCTGGGAATAGGGGAAGTAAATGAGGCTCATCAGTGGTTTTGTAGGATATGTAGTAGAGATAGGAAGATACTAGAACAGGAGGGGAAAGTTGCCGCCCTTCAGGCTGAGTTAGACAAGGCCAGGGGAAATCTTGACAGGTTAAAGAGGGAGAAGGGTAAAGAGAGATGGGAAGTGGCAACAGGCAAAAAAGGAGCATGTCTAAAACTTTGAAATTGAAAACTAAGGATGTAGAGAAATCAGTTGTTGTTGTTGTTGTTGTTGTGGTCTTCAGTCCTGAGACTGGTTTGATGCAGCTCTCCATGCTACTCTATCCTGTGCAAGCTTCTTCATCTCCCAGTACCTACTGCAACCTACATCCTTCTGAATCTGCTTAGTGTATGCATCTCTTGGTCTCCCCCTACGATTTTTACCCTCCACGCTGCCCTCCAATACTAAATTGGTGATCCCTTGATGCCTCAGAACATGTCCTACCAACCGATCCCTTCTTCTGGTCAAGTTGTGCCACAAACTCCTCTTCTCAGCAATCCAATTCAGTACCTCCTCATTAGTTATGTGATCTACCCATCTAATCTTCAGCATTCTTCTGTAGCACCACATTTCGAAAGCTTCTATTCTCTTCTTGTCCAAACTATTTATCGTCCATGTTTCACTTCCATACATGGCTACACTCCATACAAATACTTTCAGAAAAGACTTCCTGACACTTAAATCTATACTCGATGTTAACAAATTTCTCTTCTTCAAAAACGCTTTCCTTGCCATTGCCAGTCTACATTTTATATCCTCTCTACTTCGACCATCATCAGTTATTTTGCTCCCCAAATAGCAAAATTCCTTTACTACTTTAAGTGTCTCATTTCCTAATCTAATACCTTCAACATCACCCGACTTAATTCGACTACATTCCATTATCCTCGTTTTGCTTTTGTTGATGTTCATCTTATACCCTCCTTTCAAGACACTGTCCATTCCGTTCAACTGCTCTTCCAAGTCCTTTGCTGTCTCTGACAGAATTACAATGTCATCGGCGAACCTCAAAGTTTTTATTTCTTCTCCATGGATTTTAATACCTACTCCGAATTTTTCTTTTGTTTCCTTTACTGCTTGCTCAATATACAGATTGAATAACATCGGGGAGAGGCTACAACCCTGTCTTACTCCCTTCCCAACCACTGCTTCCCTTTCATGCCCCTCGACTCTTATAACTGCCATCTGGTTTCTGTACAAATTGTAAATAGCCTTTCGCTCCCTGTATTTTACCCCTGCCTCCTTTAGAATTTGAAAGAGAGTATTCCAGTCAACATTGTCAAAAGCTTTCTCTAAGTCTACAAATGCTAGAAACGTAGGTTTGCCTTTCCTTAATCTTTCTTCTAAGATAAGTCGTAAGGTCAGTATTGCCTCACGTGTTCCAGTATTTCTACGGAATCCAAACTGATCTTCGCCAAGGTCGGCTTCTACTAGTTTTTCCATTCGTCTGTAAAGAATTCGTGTTAGTATTTTGCAGCTGTGGCTTATTAAACTGATTGTCCGGTAATTCTCACACCTGTCAACACCTGCTTTCAAAAAAAAAAATGGCTCTGAGCACTATGGGACTCAACTGCTGAGGTCATCAGTCCCCTAGAACTTAGAACTACTTAAACCTAACTAACCTAAGGACATCACAAACACCCATGCCCGAGGCAGGACTCGAACCTGCGACCGTAGCGGTCCTGCGGTTCCAGACTGCAGCGCCTTTAACCGCACGGCCACTTCGGCCGGCAACACCTGCTTTCTTTGGAATTGGAATTATTATATTCTTCTTGAAGTCTGAGAGTATTTCGCCTGTTTCATACATCTTGCTTACCAGATGGTAGAGTTTCGTCAGGGCTGGCTCTCCCAAAGCCGTCAGTAGTTCCAATGGAATGTTGTCTACTCCGGGGACCTTGTTTCGACTCAGTTCTTTCAGTGCTCTGTCACATTCTTCACGCAGTATCGTATCTCCCATTTCATCTTCATCTACATCCTCTTCCATTTCCATAATATTGTCCTCAAGTACATCGCCCTTGTATAGACCCTCTATATACTCCTTCCACCTTTCTGCTTTCCCTTCTTTGCTTAGAACTGGGTTTCCATCTGAGCTCTTGATGTTCATACAAGTGGTTCTCTTATCTCCAAAGGTCTCTTTAATTTTCCTGTAGGCAGTATCTATCTTACCCCTCGTGAGATAAGCCTCTACATCCTTACATTTGTCCTCTAGCCATCCCTGCTTAGCCATTTTGCACTTCCTGTCGATCTCATTTTTGAGACGTTTGTATTCCTTTTTGCCTGCTTCATTTACTGCATTTTTATATTTTCTCCTTTCATCAATTAAATTCAATATTTCTTCTGTTACCCAAGGATTTCTACTAGCCCTCGTCTTTTTACCTACTTGATCCTCTGCTGCCTTCACTACTTCATCCCTCAAAGCTACCCATTCTTCTTCTACTGTATTTCTTTCCCCCATTCCTGTCAATTGTTCCCTTATGCTCTCCCTGAAACTCTGTACAACCTCTGGTTCTTTCAGTTTATCCAGGTCCCATCTCCTTAAATTCCCACCTTTTAGCAGTTTCTTCAGTTTTAATCTACAGGTCATAACCAATAGATTGTGGTCAGAGTCCACATCTGCCCCTGGAAATGTCTTACAATTTAAAACCTGGTTCCTAAATCTCTGTCTTACCATTATATAATCTATCTGATACCTTTTAGTATCTCCAGGGTTCTTCCATGTATACAACCTTCTATCATGATTCTTAAACCAAGTATTAGCTATGATTAAGTTGTGCTCTGTGCAAAATTCTACCAGGCGGCTTCCTCTTTCATTTCTTAGCCCCAATCCATATTCACCTACTACGTTTCCTTCTCTCCCTTTCCCTACACTCGAATTCCAGTCACCCATGACTATTAAATTTTCGTCTCCCTTCACTATCTGAATAATTTCTTTTATTTCATCATACATTTCTTCAATTTCTTCGTCATCTGCAGAGCTAGTTGGCATATAAACTTGTACTACTGTAGTAGGTGTGGGCTTCGTATCTATCTTGGCCACAATAATGCGTTCACTAAGCTGTTTGTAGTAGCTTACCCGCGTTCCTATTTTCCTATTCATTATTAAACCTACTCCTGCATTACCCCTATTTGACTTTGTGTTTATAACCCTGTAGTCACCTGACCAGAAGTCTTGTTCCTCCTTCCACCGAACTTCACTAATTCCCACTATATCTAACTTTAACCTATCCATTTCCCTTTTCAAATTTTCTAACCTACCTGCCCGATTAAGGGACCTGACATTCCACGCTCCGATCCGTAGAACGCCAGTTTTCTTTCTCCTGATAACGACATCCTCTTCCGTAGTCCCCGCCCGGAGATCCGAATGGGGGACTATTTTACCTCCGGAATATTTTACCCAAGAGGACGCCATCATCATTTAATCATACAGTAAAGCTGCATGCCCTCGGGAAAAATTACGGCCGTAGTTTCCCCTTGCTTTCAGCCGTTCGCAGTACCAGCACAGCAAGGCCGTTTTGGTTATTGTTACAAGGCCAGATCAGTCAATCATCCAGACTGTTGCCCTTGCAACTACTGAAAAGGCTGCTGCCCCTCTTCAGGAACCACACGTTTGTCTGGCCTCTCAACAGATACCCCTCCGTTGTGGTTGTACCTACGGTACGGCTATCTGTATCGCTGAGGCACGCAAGCCTCCCCACCAACGGCAAGGTCCATGGTTCATGGGGGGGAGGGAGAAATCAGTAATGAGAAAGAAAGTGCTGTTAGGTAGTTCGCATGCAAGAGGAGGTGGCCAAATTTGCAGGATGAACTAGGATCAGAATACTAGATCACCAATTTTTTTAAACCTAGTGCTGGTCTGGAGCAGGTGACAGAGGATTTAGGATCACTTTTCAAAGATTTCACTAAGGAAGACACCGTGGTTATAGTTGGTGGGTCAGATAATAGTATTGACAGAGATCCTGGATACAGTATAGAGTGTGACCTGGCAAAGATTGCATCAGCATACTATTGTTGAGTTTGTATCTGTTCTTGGGCACTATGACCGATCTCATTTGAACTCTTCTGTCGAGAGACTTAATTTGGAGTTGGAACAGCTGCTTATGTCGGGTGCAGAGTCACACATTGGTGTGCTTCCTGTTGATTTTCTCAATATGTGGGATTATACTAGGCATGGCCTTCACCTCAACAGGAAAGGGGAGGGTAAACTGGCTGGGAAAGTAGCAGGAAAGTTAAAGGGGGGGGGGGCACTGTCATGAGTGATAAAAGACCAGTGGTTATAGGGTTCATAATATACCATTTTTTGGGGTAGGGAGGACAGAAAGAAACCAAGTTTTAAGAGAATTTAGGATTGAGACAAACCTTCAGTTTGAAAAAGAAATCAAAAAACATAATTCTAGCTTATTACATCAGCATAAACAGCTGTTGGTTAAGAATTTTCAACAATCACCAGCAATTTCAACTTTACCCAATTTTAACTCAATCACTGCGAAATGTCACCTCTCTTTATTGCATCAAAATATTCGAGGACTGAGAAATAAAATTAATGAATTAATTATCTGCATAGATGAATTCGAGTCCTCAAACCCAGCTGACATAGTCTGCCTCTCTGAACTCATGTGACCACTGATATAGAACTTTTTAAGTGTTACAGGATTTAGGTTAGCATCTCACTTTTGTAGAGCAGAAATGGAGGAAGGAGGCGTTGCCACATACATCAGAAACTGCCATAAATTTAAGAACATAGACTTTCATAAATTTTGCCTAGAACAGCATATGGAAGCTTTTGCAACAGAAGTAGAATTTCACAAAAAATCCTTCATAATATTAAATGTATATTGGGCACCTGCAGGCAACTTTAATCTGTTCATAAACCACTTTGAAGCTGTACTGGCCCATTTAACAACCAAAAACAAAGAAATACTGGTTGCTGGTGACTTCAGTGTAGATTTCCTTTAAGACTCTCCCAATAAGAACTTATTTAAGTTAGTAACACTACCATTCAACTTAATTCCCATTGTAAAGTTCCCCACTAGGGTAGCCAATTGCTCACAAACAGCCATTGATAATATCTTTATAGAAAAGTCCAATGAACAAAATTGTATTACAAAAACAATAGTCAATGGCTTCTCAGACCATAAGATGCAGTTCCTTCTATTAAATATTAATACTGAACAGGATATAAAATCTGTTAAATCTGAGCTCAAGAGGGTAATCCATAAGTCAAAAATTGATTATTTTAGGACACTCCTCAGAGACATTCACTGGAGTGATGTTTACAGTGCTCTTGGCATGAATGAAAAATATAAAAATTTTGCTGATAAAGTGCTTACCTTATTTGAACACTGTTTTCCCCCAAAACTGACCAAAGTTAGAGCAAAGTCTACAAAGAAGCCATGGATTACTCAAGGAATAGAATTATCTTGTAAAACAAAAAGAAAACTGCATCTGTCAATCTGAAACAGTTCTGATGTTGATGCTACAGCACATTACAAAAATACTGCAAAATATTAAAGACTGTAATACGGAAATTGAAGCAAATATATTACAAGGAAAAGATAGTCATATCAGATAAAATAAAGACAATATGTGATATAGTGAAGGGGGAGACCGATAGAACCAGACATGAAGAGGGACAAATAGCATTAAGATGTGTATAGTGTTGCAGAACTTTTTAACAAACATTTCATAACTGTTACTGAAAAGATGGAGTTGTCAGGTTCTGTAGATGCTGCTATGGAATACCTCAGACCAGACATTTCAGGTAACTTCCATAATATGAATTTGACCCTCAGTGCCCCAGCAGAAGTAATGTCCGTCATAAAATCTTTAAAATCAAAAACATCTAGTGGGTATGATGAAATATCAACAAATTTAATTAAATAATGTGATTCTGAGTTAAGTAACATATTAAGCTATATGTGTAACCAGTCATTTATCAGTGGAATATTTCCTGAATGGTTGGAATATGCTGAAGTTAAGTCACTGTTTGAGAAGGGAGAGAAAGAAATAGCATCAAATTTCGGTCCAATTTCACTTTTGTCAGCATTCTCAAAAATTTTAGAAAAGGTAATGTACAATCAGCTTTATAACCATCTTATCACAAATAACATACTGACAAAGTCACAGTTCGGATTTCTAAAGGGTTCTGATATTAAGAAGGCTATCTACACTTACAGTGAAAATGTACTTAATTTATTAGACAAAAAATTGCAGGCAACTGGTATATTTTGTGATCTGTCAAAGGAATTTGACTGTGTAAATCACAATATCCTTTTAAGTACATTAGAATATAATGGTGTAACAGGAAATGCTGCAAAATGGTTCAAATCTTATATCTATGGCAGGAAACAAAGGGTTTTATTAGGAAAGAGGCATGTATTAAGCTACCAGGCATCATCCAACTGGGAATTAATTACGTGTGGTGTCCCACAAGGTTCCATCTTAGGGCCCTTACATTTTCTTGTGTATATGAATGACCTTTCATCAGTAACATTACCAGATGCCAAGCAGGTAGAAGAAGTGGACAGTGTTAAATTCTTGGGATTACAGCTTTATGGCAGGAGCACACCACAGAACTGCTGAAGCGTCTTAACAAATCTCTATTTGCAATGCGAATTGTGTCAGAAATTGGGGATATAAAAATGAAAAACCTGCTTACTTTCATCCCATAACGTCATATGGGATTATTTTTTGGGGTAATCATCAAGCCAAGCTAAAGTTCCCCGGCACAAAAACTTGCAATAAGAGTTGTATGTGGTGTGAACTCAAGAACATACTGCAGAAGCCTGTTTAGGGAACTAAGGATACTATCTACTGCTTCCCAATATATTTATTCCTTAATGAAATTTGTCATTAAAAACATATCACTTTTTCAAACCAAGAGCTCAGTTCATGGAATCAATACTAGAAATAACAATAATCTTCACAAGGATTTAAAGTCACTTACTCTTGTACAAAAAGTTGTACATCATTCAGGAACACACATTTTCAATAACTTGCCAGCCGCCATAAAAAGCTTTAACAACCAATGAAATTCAGTTTAAGAGAACCCTAAAGGATTTATTGGTGGCCAACTCCTTCTACTCCACTGATGAATTTCTCAGTAGAACCAACTGATTTGTATATAAGTAAAATCAAACTTATGCGCCATTTCAGTGCAGTAATGTGTTCACTGTAAATAAGTATTGTAGTAGTTCTATTATATGTTTATTACCTTATAAGTAATTTTTTTTAATTTTAAATTCAGTGCATTAATGCGATCAAGTAAATAAGTGTTTGTAAAATGATTCTTTCATATAGTGTTCATTAAAAATGACGATCATTCCACTTGGGACCTGTGGTAAGTACATTAGCTTATTTCTTCAGTTGTAAATATTTGTCATGTATTATTGTTTTTCTGACATGTTCTACATGCTGGAGGACCTCCTCACTATGGATCAGTTGGAGTTAAAGTAAACCTAATCTAATTTGATCTATTGTGTTGTGAACATACGCAGCGTACACAGCATAACAACAACGTTTGACGCAATCACCCCACCGACAAGAACGTCGCCGTAGTTCACATTTCCGCATTTACCACACGCACGACGGAAAGACGTGAATGTTACAGTAATCCCTTGCCTACGTGTCGGTGATTATATACTCGCATCGGAGGCGTGCTACGTTGCGTATAGGTGCAGGAACACCATGAAACGGAAATTTTTTGATCGGCTTCTGTAGTAACATATTCACGTAAAGTTACACATTAAAGTTCTTTCTGTGCTGGTGTTTAACACAAATGTACAAAGTCACCAACATATAATACCTATTTTTAAACAGTACGTTCTCTAAATACATTAAGATACATTCGTAGCTTCATTGCTTTTGTGAGTGCTGTCATAAGCGGCGGAAACGTTAGGCATAATTCCGTTTAGAAATTCGGTAACTGCTTGCCTTACAAGTTGGTACATGTACTAGCTTGCTTTGAAAACAACCACAGAATGACGAGCGACTAAAATGAGGAAGCCACGAACTCTCTGGTCTGACGTTCGGGTTAAATCGGTCATGTGACGTCCCTCGCTCACTGCATTTGTGGGGATTCATCGTGTTTCGTTGTTTCCGTGTTCTAACCCGTGTGTTGTGATAGCATGTCGTTTCAAGGCACCGACGCGTTGCACAGTTACCACAAACACTTCACTCTAGGAAAGGTTCGTTATAATTAAATATCAACTGAAGGCACACAAGAAGTGAAAGTCCCGAGGGAATTTTAAGATGAATGTTAATAATATACGAAATTGTATGCGTTCGATGTGGTCATGTGGTTAGAGACGTGCAGTTACGCACTCTTTGGAGGTACTTTAGCGTTCTAGTACTTGCTAATCTTCTTCACCTTCGTTTTTGTAATACGTTCTTGGTTGGTAGATTTGGGAGAGCTGACCAGACGAAGTCATCAGTCCAATCGGATTAGGGAAGGGTGGGGAAGAAAGTCGGCCGTGCCCTTTCAAAGGAACCATCCGGGCATTTGCTTGGAGTGATTTAGGGAAATCACGGAAAACCTTAATCAGGATGGCCGGACGCGGGGTTTGAACCGTCGTCCTCCCGAATGCGAGTCGAGAGTGAAAGAACCAGGAATGATACTTATATTCTTTCTTGACACAAATATTTGACCGACTTTTTTTTTTTCAAATACGTCGCCATTTCAGAGGGCGTCGTAAGGCAGGAATCTAAGAATACAGTTTAAATTACTGCAAGTGAAATGAGCAGCAATGACGTCTACATTCTTGTCTGTCACAAATATCAGGCTGTTTATTTCCGAATATGTCACGGTTTCTGAAGCCGTGGTTAGGGAGTAACCCAAGACTACAGCTTAAATTGCTGCGAATGATACGACTAGCAGTCATATTTACGTGGTTTTGCTTGTTACAGATATTCAGTGCTATCGAGTCCTTAACAACTGTTTCTTAAATATGGCGAGACAAAGCTCACATCACAGAGCGAGCAGTTGACGTCACGTGATCTATTTCCAATTTCAGCTGAACGTCAGTTGCGTGCCATGGTACTTCCTCACTTTAGTCACTTGTACACAATGATTTCCGAAACTATGGTGGATAGTACAGCGTGGCAACACAGGTAGCGCTCAATAACGTACCATAGCCTCTGTTTATTAACTGCCGGCCGGTGTGGCCGTGCGGTTCTAGGCACTTCAGTCTGGAACAGCGTGACCGCTACGGTCGCAGGTTCGAATCCTGCTTCGTGCATGGATGTGTGTAATGTCCTTAGGTTAGTTAGGTTTAAGTAGTTCTAAGTTCTAGGGGACTGATGACCACCGATGTGAAGTCCCATAGTGCTAAGAGCCATCTGAACCATTTGAACCATACACCTCTTAGCGCTGCGCCCTATATTCAAGGGCTCCGCTCCGTAATCTTTCAACAAGCTAACACGAGACCGCGTGATTACTGTACTGTCCTGACCTACATCAGTGCAGACAGTATTCGATTGTTGGCCTGATCAGCATGATCTGTGGGTTTCTTACCAAGTGGAAAGTCTGTTCATGGGCTGCCGAGAGACAGGTACGGCTCCACCGTCCAGTGGCTGAGATGTATGAAGCCTTATGTGTATATGCACAATAATCAATAATTTCCTATTCTTTCTAGTATTGTAGCTGTAATGGCCAGCAGTAAACGTGCATGTCTTGCTATGTTTTAGAAGTACTGTAAGATCCTTGACCTTTAGTACTAAACAAGATTCACATATGATACGCAGCCTACGTACAGAGAGAGTGTGGCCATTGGTGAAATCGTACGTAATTGGCTGATCAGCTGCAACGTAATTTTTTTGCCACGGGTCTCTCTCGTTTCGTATGTTCTCGGTGCTTTCTGGAGTTGGATTACTGTTTTGCAGACTTTTTGGAAACTCCATACCACGTACACAGATTTCTTGTCTTGCGAGGAAAAAAATCGACTTCGAAAACCTCTCGGCATTATTATCTACGAAACATTTCGAGTGTTTGTCGAAATGTCACGTGTTGCTCAGTAGGTAGCACTCAGCATTGATTCTCACTGTCACCAAATTATGTTTTCTTTTTTTTTTGTTTTTATTTGAATTGCATTTAAGGAAATTAAATGTCAATTAACAAATCATGGATTACAATCTTTTTATGTTTAATTACTAGTGGCATAAAAATGTGAATATCTGTAATACAAGAAGTTTCGTTTTCGAAAATCAGCTACTGTGAAATTGTTTTACCATGCTTTTCTTCTTTAGCGTTTATAAGCATCATAAGAGATTTACGTCGTCTGAATTTTTCCAGTAGAAGACATAGTTTCTAGGTCCACAATGATCTCATCTAAAATTTATTAAGATGGGAAGGAAAAAATTATATGTAGCTTAGAGGCTACCAACGTCAGCATTGAATATCCAGGCAGGAAACTCTCAAATCGCTTCAAAGCGTCTACAATAATATAATTGAAACTCTTTTCTCCCAGTCGAATCCCATTTTTTCCGGAACTTTGTAGTAAATGGGTCATATACTGTATCGCGCTAAACCTTAGTTTACTCCCCGTTAAATGTATGGTAGTCATATACTAAACAACAAGCTAGCATTCTGCTGTAATGTGAGTGTCAGATCCATGTCTTGTGCTAGTCAACAGGTGACAATATTTGCCGCGCGAATTCTGGCAAAAAAATTCTGGCGGCTTGTACATATTATCTATGTTTTTAGATATAAGTTCCGCCTTTTCCTTGTTAGTCAAACATGTTTCAGCACCTCTGTGCCATCATCAGTGGGTTTTGATTATTGGACAACTATAAAAGTGAACATAGTTTAGGTTGTAGCTGATCTAACAAAATGAGCCTTAAAGACATTTTTGTTCGTATTTGTTCTTACCTTGATTTTGCATTATATAGTTTTCTGGACTGTCTGTATGGTGTCCTGCACTGATAACTTGTCATCTGCAAACCAAGCGATGTAAATGTGAATTTTATTATTGAGCTAACCGATCCCATGATTTTTTAAAAAACGTGATCTCGTTGTGGCAACATGTTTTGCGTATTTATTTGTTGCTACGATTTGTTGTGACTGATCCTTCTTTCTCATTCCGAGGGAGAGCACTGCAAACGCACCTTAAATGTACTTTGGTTTTTTTTCGGTTTTGCAGTCGCCTTTTCTCTTCGCAAAACGCGATGTTCACGATGTTGTTGAGTCTCCTAACGCCGTCGGCGTTCCTTTGTCACCGTGTGAATTTGCCGCGGATTTTGAATTTTGTTTACTACTGTCTCTCTCTCACTTTCTGTTCTAATAACCCTACCACAACAAAGGCCAAAATTTAATAAATATTGTGCTGTTGCTCACGCTGCTAAATACTGCATTTTCGGGCAACAGCAAAGTTATTATGTGGCAGGTGTCATTAGAGCACAGTTAATAAAGTCATTTCATGTAATAATGAATAAACTAGGCACTCATCTTTTCGTGTTTCCCACGCTGGTCTCGTTGGAAAATCATGGCTCAATCGTCGAAAATCTATGTGGTGATGATTCCAAGCTCGGATGCAAAGAGGCCTAGGTTTTATTCTGCTGTATTCAAAAGTTTTGTAGATGCGCTTCACAAACCATTCTTGAGGATTAAACCTTTCAAAGTTAGCACAATGGTGATGTAAAAAAATAATCAGCACTCCGAATTTAAGTTACACTTCCTTTTTATTGCTTTTGTTGCAATATCACGTAACACACAAAACATCACTTCACAATACAAAACATACTTGAAAACATCTTCCTCACTGTTAAAGTTCACATTTTATAAGCTGACTACATTATGCGTCTTTCCAACATGACGTCCGACTCTCTAACTAACTAATAATCGCTTACGCGCCCAAAAATCAAGAGTTACAAGTACGTCAAAGATCATAGTGACAAAAGAAAGAATACACACAAGAATAATATCATTGCAATATAAACACATCGATGTATCAAAGTACCTCTACGATAATGAAATCAAATCTGAATGTTGTCTCACAAATATGTTAACTACTTTACAGAAACACAGTAAAATATTGCTGGTATCGAGAGGTTCATGTGAGGTGCCGTAATGGTTGCGTAATTCAAGTACCATTACAGTGTGTATGTGTGTTTGTGTGTGTGTGTGTGTGTGTGTGTGTGTGTGTGTGTGTGTGTGTGTGTAAGCCACTTCAGCTGCTTATGTTGCCTTTTCTGTAAAGATCCTTTAATGTTTTAAATATTAGGTGGTCAACAAATGTGATATGGATGCTGTTAATTTTTAGGGCTCTTAGGTGTTCTGGGTGTCTTGTTTTAAAGTTCCTGCGTGTTTGTCCTTTGTATACAGATTGAAAATAGTTTCTATGGGTTAAAGGGCATTGGCCACCCTCTCCGTATGTAGGCTCTCTAACATATGGTAGAAGGGGTGTAGAGCAGGTGGCGACTAACTCAGTGTGCACGTGTGTCTGTGTGTGCAGAGGAGCTGGCGGGCCTTTGCGCGCCCTGGGGACTGCCCGCTAAGGACACCGCGGAGATCTTCCGCTCTTCCATCAGGTGCGTAGCTCAGCGCCACACCGAGGACAGCACGCGCACCGCACCCAGTTGGACTTCCACTCGTCTGCACACCGCTTTCTAAACTTAAAAAAAGGCGAATAAAAAATAAAGGAAAATTATTTAAAAGTTACTGCATACGAGACTTAATGCTTGACACGCAAATGTATTTATAAGAAGCGAACCCATTTTCCTATCGACTACATACTTTAGTCCTGTCATAGCGTCCTCCTGCAGATGCCCATAGATATGGCCAAGCATTTTCAGATACTACAGCAAGAGCTAATATTTACGTGAGAAGCGTATGTCTTCCCACATTGTTTGGGCTACAATTACCGATCTTCTGCTGCAAATTTTGGTAATCTATGGAACAGTTTTCATCCGACAATCGGATCGTAGATCGAAATACAGTAGCTACTGTCTTGTTTTAGATGAAGCAGATATTTGTTTCGTCAGTGATACATATTTTTTCAACTATGTCTTTAAAATTTTCGAAATTTTACAAAATGGTACTTTGTTCCTCCTACTACGAAAATTAATGTTCGTAGTTCATTATTGGTTGAGTGTTGACCAATATCAAGTACGTAGTCATTAACAAATGATAGCTGACGCACGAGTACACATCAGAAACCATCCGGCCACCAAGGATGTTATAAGCAAACTACAGGTGGAAGCGCACTACTTCAAAAGTGGGTAGTCTTCATGTAAACAATAGTCACTGGAAAAAGGAGCACGTTAAACAAAGACTATCTTTTCATGTGGATGAACAAACTGACTGGTTTCCTAGAAATACTGTTCATATGATAATTACGTTTTATTGTGTAATCCGAACCTACTTGTTGTGAATGTTTACGTTTTTGCCTGTCATACCCTGGTGGCCGGTTGCCTTTCAACTCGTGTTCACGCTCTTCCACTCCCACTTGACAATGGTTATATGTCTTACATTGTCAATAGCTGACTAGAATATATTATTTAGAGCCGTAAATGGGAAACTGTCGTCATTTCGTACATTTGGAGACAAATAATAGTGGTAGTGTTCGGAAGTGTACATGATACTTTTCTTCCAACCTTATGTCTTCAGATACACAAAGGAAGTTTCGAAAATTTTTAAAAAGGGTAATTACGCGTTAGACGAAATCTTAAAAGTAAACGTATTGGCTAAAAATATATCTACCTTAATTCCACATCACTTCCATCATGAGCTGCCCATCAATCAGAACTCAGATTAATAATATAAAGCCGGCCGGTGTGGCCGTGCGGTTCTAGGCGCTTCATTCGGGAACCGCGTGACCGCTACGGTCGCAAGTTCGAATCCTGCTTCGGGCATAGATGTGTGTGATGTCCTTAGGTTAGTTAGGTTTAAATAGTTCTAAGTTCTAGGGGACTGATGACCTCTGATGTTAAGTCCCATAGTGCTCAGAGCCATTTGAATAATATTATTACGAACTAGTGTAGACGATTGGGGAGGTAAATGATCTTTCTCCCACATACTCCTTATTTTTTATTGTTATTTTCCTTCATAAACAACTAAGTGGGATGCAGAACAATAGTTCAGTTTGAAACAAATGGAGAAAGGAGAAATGAAAATATTGTAGTCTCGTGGGAGCAGCCATTGAGGCTTCCCTCACAACTTTTCTTTCCAAAACTGAAGATCGATCTGTAGTTCCTCCTTTAAATCGTTGCACGGATGACAATACGACAAATATCGAAATAAGTGACCAAGGGATAGAAAAGCCTCTGAAATTGCACAACATAGGAAAGGTCACTGGACTTGATGGGATATGAGTTTGATTGTATACAGAGATTGCGAAAGAACTTGCCCCTCTTCTAGCAGCCGTATAGCACTAGATCTCTAGAGGAGCGAAGTGTTCCTAATGACTGGAGAAAAGGCAGAGGTCATTTCCGTCTTCAAGAAAGGCTGTCGAACAGTCGCACAAAACTGTAGGTCTTTTACCTTTGACGTCAGTCTCTTGTAGAATTTTGGAACATCTTTCATTCTAGTGTATTTTGACATTTCTGCAGAACGAAGATTTCCTCTGTAGGAACCAACATGGGTTCCGAAAACGACGATCGTGTGAAACCCAGTTCACTCTGTTCGTCCACGGGTCCTAGAAATCAGCAGATGCAGGCGCCCAGGTAGAGACCAAGTTCCTTGACTTCCGTAACGCATTCGACGCACTGCCGCCTAATGAACAAAATACGAGCATTTGGAATATCAGACTAACTATGTGACTGAAGGGTTTCTAGCGAAAAGAACACAGCATGTCATTCTGAACGGAGAGAAGTCTTCAGGCACAAAAGTGACTTCGAGCATGCCTCAGGGGAATGTTAGAGAATCATTACTTTTCACAATATACTTGTATATAAATAACCTAGGAGATAACGCCGAAAGTTCCATGAGACTTTTAGCGGAAAATGATGTATACAGACAAGTCGTGATGCCAGAAAATTGTGGTGAATTGCAGAAATAGCTGCAGAGGCTCTACGTTTGGTGCAGGCAGTGTCAATTGACTCTCAACTTAAACAATGTAAAGTATTGAGAATACATAGACAGAAAGACCCTTTATTGTATAAATACACGATTGCAGAACAATTAGTGGAAGCAGTTACTTCCATAAAATACCTAGGAATATGCGTACGGAGCGATATGAAGTGGAACGACCACATAAAATTAATCGTGAGTAAGGCAGATGTCAGATTGGGATTAATTGAAAGAAATCTTACGAAATGTAGTCCGTCAGCAAAGGAAGTAGCTTACAAAACACTATTTGGACCAGTATTTGAATGTTTCTCATCAGTATGAGAGCCGTACTGATTTGTACGAAATGCGTAAGAGTGTGCTGTCTGCGATAATAACATTTATTCTGCTACCGTTTTTGGTCTTAAACCATCCTCAACGGCAGCATACGTTTCGCAGATTTATCAGATGTCTTACACGCTTCGACATACGTTACTTCTGGAAACCAAAATCGCCAATATAAATGAAAAATCGTATTGTAATCTTGCTGAGATTTTTCATTAATGGTGTCGCATTGGCACTAAATTTCTCCACAATTCTTGCCACCGTCACCGTGGACGTTTTACTCTATGGAAAGGACATCACACACCTTCTTACCCACATTTAACACTTTCTTTTGACGCCTCTGTGATGGAGGTCAGAACCGCGACACCCAGTATTGAAATCAAGCAGTTTTCTCATGGGTGACTATGGGAAACAGCTCACACATCGCCGCTCAGAATCGACTCGGAATGACCTCAGGGTATGGCATAAAGGGCGCTAATGAAACCATGCCTCTCATTGGGGCGTTGATTCCCAGACATTTCACGATCTAAAACGACAGTTCGCGCTGTGACGAGCAACAGGACGACGTTCTTGACAAGCTTTGGTATTGCTGACACCCTCTGGACGATACAGCCAGTCTCTAATGACATCGTGCTCTTGCATCCCTATTGAATGTGATCGCACTCGTTTGGAGTGCACTGTGACCACTATTACTGCTCTGTTGTTCAGCGTGGAACCACTAGGGACGTTAAAACAATTCAATGAAATTTAAACTTGATCCAAAATAGCAAACAGTGCTTATGCTTTTAAAAAAATGGTTCAAATGGCTCTGAGCACTATGGGACTCAACATCTTAGGTCATAAGTCCCCTAGAACTTAGAACTACTTAAACCTAACTAACCTAAGGACATCACACACACCCATGCCCGAGGCAGGATTCGAACCTGCGACCGTAGCAGTCCCGCGGTTCCGGACTGCAGCGCCAGAACCGCTAGACCACCGCGGCCGGCTATGCTTTTAAAGCCCTCGTCTGGCGTGATCATGGTGGAGAGGAAAGGAATGGGGCGTGACATTGACACATACATTAACAAAACGGTAAAGAGTTCCTGTAAGACCACCCAGTTTGGTAACACTATCGGTGCCACCTGTCCATCTTCCTTTAGTACTTAATGTACCTGTACAGAGACAACCTGTGATGGACTCGTAGGCGCCTGCAGGCAGGCAACCCCCTAGCACCCCTCGAATTCCGCGTCCCTGCTACTAGGGGTCAGAACAGCAGCCATTGTAGAGCCATCAAAAGAAGGGGAGAAATGTTGATAAAAGGGGCGTGACAACCTTCCCATCGTTTGACACGTCCAGAAGAGTGGCGCTGGGCAGAATTATGATGAAATTTGTGCCAGTTTGATATAATTAACTCACGTTACTCTTTAAATGGTTGTCTGAACTGCGGCCTTTTTTGGTACATGTCGACACCTTGGCGTCTGAAGCGTCGACCAGCTCGAAGGTGACGTCGCAGGTCGCCACGCTTTTTAACATTACAGAGAAAGGTTGTACGCTCCTATTAGCCACATTTCAAACGTCTGCGTCGCAATGGGAGAGAGTTATGGGGATTTTGAAAAGTGATTCTTTAGCTGTGTTTAGCAGTGTTAATTTTGTGTAACAATAACAAAGCTCTTTTCTTTCGTTACTGTCTTGGGAAAGTTAAAAAAAAAAACAGAGTTAACGAAATGGCGTAAGACAGCAAAAGAATAATGAAAGCTCGCACATCGCGCATGCACTGTAGCTTAGGTAGCTTTTGTAGGCTTCAAGTTGTTTCCGGGCTTGATAGACCGCTAGTGTCCCATATCATATTGTTCGTCTCGACTTTCCCTATCTCACTGTGGTACGTCGTAAAATTATATATATATATATATATATATATATATATATATATATATATATATATATATATATATATATATATAGGGTGTTACAAAAACGTACGGCCAAACATCCTTCACACACAAAGAAAGAAAATATGTTATGGGGACATGTGTCCGGAAACGCTTACTTTCCATGTTAGAGCTCATTTTATTACTTCTCTTCAAATCACATTAATCATGGAATGGAAACACACAGCAACAGAACGTACCAGCGTGACTTCAAACAATTTGTTACAGGAAATGTTCAAAATGTCATCCGTTAGCAAGGATACATGCATCCACCCTCCGTCGCATGGAATCCCTCATGCGCTGATGCAGCCCTGGAGAATGGCGTATTGTATCATAGCCGTCCACAATACGAGCACGAAGAGTCTACATTTGGTACCGGGGTTGCGTAGACAAGAGCTTTCAAATCCCCCATAAATGAAAGTCAAGAGGGTTGAAGCCAGGAGAGCGTGGAGGCCATGGAATTGGTCCGCCTCTACCAATCCATCGCTCACCGAATCTGTTGTTGAGAAGCGTACGAACACTTCGACTGAAATGTGCAGGAGCTCCGTAGTGCATGAACCACATGTTGTGTAGTACTTGTAAAGGCACATGTTCTAGCAGCACAGGTAGAGTATCCCGTGTGAAATCATGATAACGTGCACCATTGAGCGTAGGTGGAAGAACATGGGGCCCAATCAAGACATCACTAACAATGCCTGCCCTAACGTTCACAGAAAATCTGTGTTGATGACGTGATTGCACAATTGCGTGCGGATTCTCGTCAGCCCACACATGTTGATTGTGAAAATTTACAATTTGATCACGTTGGAATGAAGCCTCATCCGTAAAGAGAACATTTGCACTGAAATGAGGATTGACACATTGTTGGATGAACCATTCGCAGAAGTGTACCCGTGGAGGCCAATCAGCTGCTGATAGTGCCTGCACACGCTGTACATGGTACGGAAACAACAGGTTCTCCCGTAGCACTCTCCATACAGTGACGTGGTCAACGTTACCTCGTACAGCAGCAACTTCTCTGACGCTGACATTAGGGATATCGTCAACTGCACGAAGAATTGCCTCGTCCATTGCAGATGTCCTCGTCGTTCTAGGTCTTCCCCAGTCGCGAGTCATAGGCTGGAATGTTCCGTGCTCCCTAAGACGCCGATCAATTGCTTCGAACGTCTTCCTGTTGGGACATCTTCGTTCTGGAAATCTGTCTCGATACAAACGTACCGCGCCACGGCTATTGCCCCGTGCTAATCCATACATGAAATGGGCATCTGCCAACTCCGCATTTGTAAACATTGCACTGACTGCAAAACCACGTTCGTGATGAACACTAACCTGTTGATGTTACGTACTGATGTGGTTGATACTAGTACTGTAGAGCAATGAGTCTCATGTCAACACAAGCACAGAAGTCAACATTACCTTCCTTCAATTGGGCCAACTGGCTGTGAATCGAGGAAGTACAGTACATACTGACGAAACTAAAATGAGCTCTAACATGGAAATTAAGCGTTTCCGGACACATGTCCACACAACATCTTTTCTTTATTTGTGTGTGAGGAATGTTTCCTGAAAGTTTGGCCGTACCTTTTTGTAACACCCTGTATACTAAGGTGATAGGTGATAAAATTCATGGGCTGACGATACACATATATACAGGTGGCGGTAGTATCGCGTACAGAAGGATGAACAAAGAAATGGTTCAAATGGATCTGAGCATTATGGGACTTAACTGCTGCGGTCATCAGTCCCCTAGAACTTAGAACTACTTAAACCTAACTAACCTAAGGACATCACACACATCCATGCCCAAGGCAGGATTCGAACCCGCGACCGTAGCGGTCGCCCGGTTCCAGACTGTAGCGCCTAGAACCGCTCGGCCACTCCGGCCGGCAAGGATGAACAGGCAGTGCATTGGAGATGTCACATATACCCAAGAGGTTCCTGTGAAATGGTTTCCGACGTGACTATGGCCGCATGACGGGAATTAACAAACTTTGAAGGCGGAAGGGTAGTTAGAGCTAGACACATGGGACATTCCATTTCGGAAGTCGTTAGGGAATTCAATATTTCGAGATTCCCAGTATTAAGAGTGTGCCGAGAAGGCCAAATTTCAGGCATAATGTCTCATCGCAGACAACGCAGTGGCTGACGGCCGTCACATAACGACCGAGAGCAGGGGAGTTTGCATAAAGTTATGAGTGCTAACAGATTAGCAACACTGCGTGAAATAACCGCAGAATTCAATATGGGACGTGTGACGAACGTAGCCGTTAGGACCGGCGAAATTTGGCGCTAATGGGCTTTGGCGGCAGGAGACCGATGCGAGAGCCTTTGCTAACAGCACGGCAGCACCTACAGCGCTTCTCCTCGCTTCGTAGCGATATGGTTGGATCCTAAATGACTGGAAAATCGTGGTCTGGTCAGATTAGACCCGATTTCAGTTGGTAAGAGCTGACAGTAGGGTTGGAGTGTGGCGCAGACCCCACGAAGCCATGGACTCAAGTTGTCAAAAAGGCACTGTGCAATCTGGTGCTGGGTCCATGATGGTGTGGGCTGTACTTAGAGTGATTGGACTGCGTCCTCTGATCCAACTGAACCGATCATTTACTGTAAATGTTTATGTTCTGCTACTTGAAAACCAGTTGCAGCCATTCATGCACTTCTTATTCACAAACATATAATGGAATTTTTATGGATAACAATGCGCCATGTCACCAAGCCACAGTTGTTCACGATCGGTTTGAAGAACATTCTGGAGATTTCGAGCGAATGATTTGGCCATCCAGATCGTCCGACATGAATCCCACCGAACGTTTAAGGGACACAATCGACATCAGTTCGTGCTCAAAATCCTGCACCGACCATGCTTTCGCAATTATGGCCGGCTATAGAGGCACCTTGCCTCAGTATTTCTGCAGAGGACATTTTGAGTCCATGGTACGTCAAGTTGCTACACTACGCCGGGGAAAAAGGAGGCCGACAAGATATTAGAAGGTATCGCATGATTTTTGTCACCTATTTATTTAGACACAAAAGGTATTTAACAGATTTATTAGAAGAAAGAAAAGGAGATCAACACGAAAGGTAAAGAAAGAAATGGAAAATATGTATTGGAGGCAAAAAATTGAAAAAATTACCAGTAAATGAAGATGATTTCACATAATAGAGAGGAGTGGACGCAGTAACAAATTTTAGCCTTTAGAAAAAGATGGCTAGTACGGTGTTACTCATTACTGTTGTTGCCGTCTATTTTACTCTCTTCCCCACTGTTTATGTAATCGTACTATATCCGCTGTTTTAATAATTTCGTATTTTTGCCTTTTAACTTTGTGGGTAGATGCCCTTCCCATCGCGACAGTCGTTCGTTAACCGGATGGAGGGAAGTCGTGTACGCCACATGTCGATGAATCGCATAAACTTTGTCTTGTGTGGCACTGCATTTTAAGAAAACACCTAAAAACTACATTCACGGTGGACAGTGCATCGCTTTGCAGTTTTGCCCCCATTTTGCGTACTTCCTGTCTCGCAGGCTAGCGCGCTAGCGTGTTAAGCTACAGAAGCAGGTCGCTCCTTTTCATGATAACGTGGTTTAATAACATCTTATCGTTAGGGAGTTAATGAATGAATACCCCTCAACGGAGTTTGACCGCATTTCTCTTGTGAATTGGCAGATAGGTATTTAAATCCATCTCCTACTGGTTATGAGTATACCGTTCGCATGTCATCTCACTTCAGTATAGACGAACATGGCTCATAAGAGAGCGGACCTTATGTTTACTTCCAGGCAGGCTCGATTTCCGTAGTTTCTCTAAGCTTTCACTCCGTACTTTAATTCAGCTGACTACGTGCCCCAACTGTAACAACAACCACATCGACGTGACGTTAAAATCGACCTGGTGTCGAGACGCAAAACATTTCTCTTCTTTTCTGCATCACAGTAAAAATTCTTAAAGATGTTTTGATACGATTTCCAGTCTTCGCAGAAAAATCTGAAGTGTGTTGTTCTCACTGCAGTAGACGCGTTCCGTAGCGCATGTTGTGCAGCACATCGCGTTCGGACAATCACGATGTTGGCGCTGGTGATAGGGGAGGTTTCTCGAGGCGTTGCGTGGCCGGCCTCATGAATCACGCAGTCCGCCTACCTTATCGATTGCCTCGCCTGCAAGGAGCTCTCCTTGGAAATACCAGCGACGTATCTGGGCCTTCAGCACGGTTAACCTGGCCTCTTTGTTCAGCCAAAATATCATTTAAGTATTAAAAGTAATACTGTTTCCAAAGACTATTTAACTCTAAAGAAAACGTAAACTGTATTTCACTACAATATATAGTGGTTTAACTTCCTGTTTCTCCTATGCGGTCTGTTAATAAAATTCACCTACCGCATACTTTTCCATAGATAGAAAATCAATTTAGTGTTTAAAAGTTTTATAGTGAGAAGTCGGTAGATGTCTCGCAGGACAGCCATCAACTTGAATACACTGTCCTCCAGTGAAGATCTGAAGGTGCAGAGTATCGAATGAAATATTGTACTGTTGCATGAAACCCCAAAACTGTTCAGTTGGACGGAGATGTGCAATGTTATAGGTCACAGAAGATAATGTGATATTCGAGACATTTGCATAACATGTGGGAGTGATGTGTTGTCATACACAAAAGTAATCAGTAAAAAATTATTACCAGAGATAAACGTTACTGTCATGTTGACATCGTAACGAGGGTCCTTACATATGAGTTGAGACGGCGATGATGAAGCTGTGAGTTCGAAACGTACGTTGGCATAACAATAACGCTACTAAAAAGACACCAGGTCTCTTTATCGTGTTTTACAAACAGCTGTCTACGTGTAAATATTTTGCAACGCTATTGTAGTAACTTAATAATAATTCAAAATTAACATTTCTCTATGTCTTCAGTATTAAAAAGAATATATAAGGATGCTCGCAGATAGTGCAAAACTAATAATAGAATTCTCGGTTTTCAGTAAAAACTAAAAAAGTAAAAAAATGCTTAACGCGTATGCCACTGCATCTGCAGGATTGACGCTTCCTTGCATCCCTTCCTTCACTTCTCCCGGCCCCTCACCAATCACAAGCCCTCTAGGTACTTTCCGCCGGCACGACATCCTACGGATACGCATAAGCGTGTGTGAGGACGCGCGTGTGCGTGTGTGCGTGCGTGTGCCAGGACGCACTTCGCGAGTGCCGCGGCAGCTGCCGACCATCTAAAGGCCAGACGACAGCAGCAGGAGGAGCAGCTGGAGCATCAACAGCAACTGCTGCAGCATCAACAGCAGCTGTTGCAGCAGCAGCAGCAGCAGACGACACCGGGAGCCGGCGCCGGCCTGCCGCCCATACCCGGAGCGCGCGCCGGGGACTCACAGGTAAGACTCTTGAGCTCGGACGCCCCACTAGGTTTCATCTTTGGTCCACTCTTGTCTGAGAATTTGTAAGAGGACTGGCGCCACTTCAGCACTCGCAGGGAGATCTAAGCTGCTTGTGACTGTAAATGCTACTCCACCAAACAACACTACTGGCCATTAAAATTGCTACACCAAGAAGAAATGCAGATGATAAACGGGTATTCATTGGACAAATATATTATACTAGAACTGACATATGATTAAATTTGCAAGCAATTTGGATGGATAGATCCTGAGGAATCAGTACCCAGAACAACCACCTCTGGCCGGCCGCGGTGGCCGAGCGGTTCTAGGCGCTTCAGTCCGGAACCGCGCGACTGCTACGGTCGCAGGTTCGAATCCTGCCTCGGGAATGGATGTGTATGATGTCCTTAGGTTAGTTAGGTTTAAGAAGTTCTAAGTTCTAGGGGACTGATGACCTCAGATGTTAAGTCCCATAGTGATCAGAGCCATTGAACCAACCAGCCACCTCTGGCCGTAATAACGGCCATGATACGCCTGGCCATTGAGTCAAACAGAGCTTGGATGGCGCGTACAGGTACAGCTGCCCATGCAGCTTCAACACGATACCACAGTTCATCAAGAGTAGTGACGGGCGTATTGTGACGAGCCAGTTGCTGGGCCACCATTGACCAGACGTTTTCAATTGGTGAGAGATATGGAGAATGTGCTGGACATGGCAGCAGTCCAACATTTTCTGTATCCAGAAAGGCCCGTACAGGACCTGCAACATGCGGTCGTGCATTATCCTGCTGAAATTTAGGGTTTCGCAGGGATCGAATGAAGGATAGAGCCACAGGTCGTAACACATCTGAAATGTAACGTCCACTATTGAAAGTGCCGCCAATGCGAACAAGAGGTGACCGAGACGTGTAACCAATAGCACCTCATAGCATCACGCCGGGTGTTACGCCAGTATGGCGACGACGAATACACGCTTCCAATGTGCGTACACCGCGATGTCGCCAAACACGGATGCGACCATCATGATGCTGTAAACAGAACCTGGATTCATCCGAAAAAATGACGTTTTGCCATTCGTGCACCCAGGTTCGGCGTTGCAGCGTCAAGGCTAACCGCAGCCATGGTCTCCAAGAAGTAGTCCATGCTGCTGCAAACGTCGTCGAACTGTCCGTGCAGATGATTGTTGTCTTCCAAACGTCCCCATCTGTTGACTCAGGGATCGAGACGTAGCTGCACTATCCGTTACAGCCATGCTGATAAGATGCCTATCATCTCAACTGCTAGTGATACGAGGCCGTTGGGATCCAGCACGGCGTTCCGTATTATTCCGTATTACCCTCCTGAACCCACCGATTCCATATTCTGCTAACAGTCATTGTATCTCGACCAACGCGAGCAGCAATGTCGCGATACGATAAACCGCAATCGGGATAGGCTACAATTCGACATTTATCAAAGTCGGAAACGTGATGGTACACATTTCTCCTCCTTACACGAGACATCACAACAACGTTTCACCAGGTAACGCCGGTCAACTGCTGTTTGAGAAATCGGTTGGAAACTTTCCTCATGTCAGCACGTTGTAGGCGTCGCCACCGGCGCCAACCTTGTGTGAATGCTCTGAAAAGCTAATCATTTGCATATCACCGCATCTTCTTCCTCTCGATTAAATTCGCGTCTATAGCACGTATTATTCGTGGTGTAGAAATTTTAATGGCCAGTAGTGTAATACTACACTATCTTGATCAAAAGCATCTGGTCACACCTATGTAATGCGAAATTGACCACTGGATGCTTGAAAAACGTAAATATGGTCCGCAGTAGGCTGCAACGTGATTTTTATTTAATCGTGCGATTAGCTAATTTTGACTAGTTGTCATTGTCAAGCGCTTGTAAAACCAACACGGGAAAGTATACATTGTGTGCATGCATCGCGTGTATAACTAATGTATAACTAACACTTCACACACCTCACATTAAAACAATACATCACTGCATGAAATTCTTACAACCACAGTGCAGTTACCCTGTGGTTGTAAGAAATTTGTGCATTCGTGTTTTATCTTTGTGTGAGGTATGTAAAGTGTTAGTTATAAATGCGATGGATTCAGACAATGTAGTGCTGTTCCATGTTGGTTTTACAAGTGCTTGACAATGAAAAGTAGTCGAAATTAGCTAATCGCACGATTAAATAAAAATCGCGTTACAGCCTACTACGGACCGTGTTTACGTTTATCAATCATCTGAAGGCTGTGGATCCCCAGAAATACGAAATTTTAGTGGCCACTAGATGTCATGAAAGGCAGACGCGCCAGTATAAAGAGAAGTGAAGAGTATTTTGTTGTCAGTAGAGAAGCAAAAACAGCAGAATGGCCAGGAGATGTCATTGATGTTGAATGTATACTAGTCGTTGGTTGACATCTGAGTAATAAATTCACCCTTCTAAAGCTGCCCAAGCCGACTGTTGGTGATGCCCTTGTGAAATGGATGCACGAAGGCACAACCAAAGTTAAAACAGAGCCAGACAGGCCTCATGTGCTGGTGGATAGAAACTGTCGAGCATTGAAGATGGTTGACGTAAAAAATTGTGTGAAATCAGCGGAAGGAATCACTCGCGAGTCCCAAAGTGCTGCCAGCAGTCCAGTTGGCACTACGAAGGTGCGTAGGGAGTTAAAAAGAAAGGGGTACAATGGTCTATAGTCAATGCTAAGCGACGATTTAGGTGGTGTAAACAGCGACATCACTGCACAGTGGATGACTGGAAACAAATGATTTGGAGGCATGCGTCACTCAATACCCTGTGGCAGTCAGATGGAAGGGTTGGGATTTGGCGAATGCTTGCAGAACTTTACGTGCCATCATGTGTAGTGCCAACAGCGAAGTGCAGAAGAGGTGGTATTAACCTGTAAGGATTATGTTCGTAGTTAGGGTGTTGTCCCCTCACTGCCTTAAGATAACTCCAAATGTGAAAGGCTATCAACACATTTTACGGCATTGTGTACTGCTGACAGTAGAGGAACAGGTCAGAGTCGATGACTCATTATACCAGCACGACAATATACCCTGTCAAAAGCAGCATATGTGAGGCAATGGTTTGTGGACAATAAGATTCCTGAAATGGACTGGTCTGCCCAGAGACCCGACATGAACCAAAAGTAATACTTTGATGATGAGTTACAACATCTACTTCGCTCCAGGCCCAGCGTCCAAAGTCATCACCACCTCTAGTTTTGGCTCTTGAGAAAGAATGGGCTCCCATTCCTCCACAGACATTCGACATCTAGTTGAAAGAGTCCCCAGAGATGTTCAAGTCCCCATACCCAGCACTAATGTCCATTAACAGGAGTCGTTCCTAAATTGACTAACCGACTCCCCTAATGAACCACCGGTGATATTCGCGTTGCTCCCTCTCGACTCACAAAGGGGGATATCAGTGGAGTACACTTATAAACTGGGAAAAACACTGGTTTGCACACGGCCTGCTCCGATAAGATAGTACGCAGTCCTTTGATGCCTACTTGCTCGTTCCTTAAAGCTCGCAACAATGGGGCTTGCTGAAGCCAACGGAAAAACCCCAGAGTGCATGGACGCGCCACAAAGCGCACAGAAGTACTGCACGCAGAGAGAACAAATCATCAATGTGTCGGGCTCCAACAGGAGATCAACAGTTCTTGTTTTCTCTGAGGCTGCTGCATTATATGCCGTGGCAGTGAACAACGGTCGTTACGCGTGAAAAAATTGATGAGCAGGCGCGAGGAGAGGGGAATCTTGACGTTCTTCTAAAATAACTTCGTTCACAGGTCGAATACTCGTTACTTGAGGATGAGCGAGAATAATTATCTATTCCTGCTGGTCCATGTGCAACAGAAATTAACGTAGCAGAACACTGCGATGGGAACAGCAAAATTACTCATTCTGAAAATTTGTCAGCTACTCTAAGACTCGATAACACTGGCAGCTCAGAGTCTGTCAAAGAACTGTACTTTCAATACGTAAACATCCTCACACCCAAAACCACTTCCCTTCGAGGTCTCAGTGACACGTCTTTCCGGCAGCACTGTCAACGCAGAGTTTTTGTTTTATTTTTAATTTCCTCCACTATTGTCTCTCAAAGCGTATTTCGTTTAATGCTTCATCAAGTTTGTTCCTATTGTGATAATCTTTACTTCTGATGTCAAAAGGCACAGCTTCAATCCATACTAATCAGTTGCCTTACTCCACCTTCTTTCTTTCGGAAATCATTCTATAGGCATGCTGCGGGGGCCGCAGGCATGAACATTATTGAGCATATCTGGGGTGCCTTGCAGCGTGCTGTTCAGAAGAGATCTCCACCCCCTCGCACTCTTACGGATTTATGGATAGCCCCGCAGGACTCATAGTGTCAGTTCCCTCCAGCACTATTTCAGACATTATTCGAGTCCATTCCACTTCGTGTTTCGGCACTTCTGCGTGCTCGCGAGGGCCCTACACGATATTAGGCAGGTGTACCAGTTTCTTTGGCTCTTCAGTGTATATAAGTGATGTAGTAGAAGCTCTATGAATCTGTTCGCAGATGATGCTGTTGCCTGTAGGAAAGTTGAAACATATGAAGACTGTAATGACCTGTAACGTATTCCGGTATTCCGCAAAAGTAGACGGAAAGATCCGCAAACATTCGATTATGCTCTTGACGATAAATCACTGAAGACCGCAGCAGCCATAAAAAAAAACATATGGGTCACCTTCTGGATCGACGTAAAATGGACTGAGAACATAAAACAAACTGTAGAAAAAGCAGATGTCAGGCCGAGATTCTTTGGAAGACTCTTAAGGAAATGTAGTTCATCCACGAAACAACTGGCTTCCAAAACACTTGCAAAACCAGCTTCTGGACTCTTACCAGGTTATGTTAGTAGAAGAGACTGAGAAAATGCAACGAGGAACAACATGTTTCGTCACTTTTCTGTCATCAGTATTACGGCTGGTTTGATGCGGCCGCCCATATTTTCTTCTCTTGTGCCCACTTCTTTATCTCATATTAGCACTTGCATCCTGCATCCTAAATTATTTACTGGATATATTCGAATCTCTGTCTTCCCCTGCAGTTTCTCGACGGCTCCGTCTCGTACCATAGAGGTTACTTCCTGATGTCTTAGCACATGTCCTACCATCCTGTCCCTTCATCTTGTTGGTGTTTCCCACGTATTCCTTTCCTCGCCGATTCTCCGGAGAACATCCTGATTCATTACCTTATCACTACATCTCAAATGCTTCGATTCTCTCCTGTTCTGTTTTCCCGCAGTCTATGTTTCTTTATCATACAATGCTGTGCTCCAAACGTACATTCTAAGAAATTTCCTCCTCAAATTAAGTCCTATGTTTCGCAATAGTGGACTTCTCTTGGCCAGGAACGCCCTTTTTTCCGGTGCTAGTCTGCATTTTATGTCCACCTTGCTCCGTTCGTCATGCTTTATTTTGGTGACTAGGTAGCAGAATTACGTAACTTCATCTGCCTCGTGATCACCAGTTATTATGTGACGTTTTTCGCTCTTCTCATTTCTGCTACTTCTCATTACTTTCGTGTTTCTTCGATTTACTGTCAATATGTATTCTGCACTCATTAGACTGTTCATATCATTCAACAGATCTTGTAATTCTTCTTTATTTTCGCTGAAGATAGCAATGTCATCGGTGAATCTAAACACTAATATCCCTTCATCCTGGATTTCAATATCTCTGCTGAAACTTTCTTTATTTCCGTCATTGCTTCTTCCATACATAGATATAGCAGTAGCGGCCAATAAGTACAGCCGTATTCTTTCTCCTTTTTAAACCTAGTACTTCGTTCTTGGTCCTCCAGTCTTATTGTTCTCCCATGTTTCTTGTACATATTGTATATTACCAACCTTTCTCTATAGCTTGCTCCTACTTTCCTCAGAATTTCAAACATCTTGCTCCATTTGACATTGTCTAACACTTTTTCACGTCGACAGATACTTTGAAGACGTCAAAACCCTCTCTCTGGTGCCTTCACCTTTCCTAAAGCCAAACTGATAGTCATCTAACATATCCTGAATTTTCTTTTCCATTTTTGTCAGAAACTTGGATGCATGAGCTGTTATGACTTGTTGTCTCTTGCTATCTTCGGAATTGTGGGGATGATGTTTTTCCGAAAGTTTGATTGTATATCGTCAGTATTCTACATTCTACACACCAATCTGAATAGTCGTTTTGTTGCTACTTCCCTCAATGATTTTCGAAATTCCGATGGAATGTTATCTATCCCTTCTGTCTTATTTGATCTTAAATCGTGCAAAGCTCTTTTGGTTGGTTTGGTTGTTTGGGGAAGGAGACCAGACAGCGTGGTCATCGGTCTCATCGGATTAGGGAAGGATGGGGAAGGAAGTCGGCCGTGCCCTTTCAGAAGAACCATCCCGGCATTTGCCTGGAGTGATTTAGGGAAATCACGGAAAACCTAAATCAGGATGGCCAGACGCGGGATTGAACCGTCGTCCTCCCGAATGCGAGTCCAGTGTCTAACCACAGCGCCACCTCGCTCGGTAAAGCTCTTTTAAATTCCGTTTCGAATATTGCATCCGCTATCTCTGCCTTGCCGTCTCCTGTTTCTTCTTCTATCACGTTATCGGACATGTCTTTCCCTCAAAGAGGCCGTCAGTGCACTCTTTCCACCTATCCGCTCTCTCCTCTGCTATTAACATTGGAATTCCCACTGCACTCTTAATATTACCAGTCTTACTTTTAATTACACCGAATGTTGTTTTGACTTTTCTATATGCTGAGGCAGTCTTTAGGACAGTGTTTTCTTTTTCGATTGTTTCACCTTTTTCATGCAGCAATTTCGCCTTAGTCTTCCCTGTTTTTCCTTTTTATTTCATTCCTAAGTGACTTGTACTTTTGTCTTCCTGAATATCCCTGAACATCTTTGTACTTCCTTCTTTGGTAGATCAAGTGAAGTACGTGTTGGGTTACCAATGGTTTCTTAGTAGTTAACTTCCTTGGATCTATGTTTTTCTTTCAAGTTTTGTGATTGTCCTTTTTATAGATGGCCATTCCTCTTCAACTGAACTGCCTGCTGAGCTTTTGATTATCGCAGTATCTATAACCTCAGAGAACTTGGAGCGCATGTCTTAGTAATTTCTGTACCTCAATTCTTTGCACATTGAGTCTTCCTGACTTGTCTGTTAAATCTTACAGCCTACTCTTCATTACTAAATTGTGATCTGAGTCTCTATCTGCTCCTGGGTACGCCTTGCAATCCAGTAGCTGATTTCGGAATCTCTGCCTGATCATCATATACTGTAACTGGTATCTCCCCGCATCTCCCGGCCGTTTTTGGTTTGAATTTTTAGTAAGTGTAATAGCGTTATGGAGCTGCTTAACAAATTCCAGTGGCTGACACTACGAGAGAGGCCTTGTGCACCCAGAGGTTTATTGTTGAAATTCTGAGAGCGTACGTTGGAAGGAAGGTCTGGTAAAAAATTGCGTCTTCCCACACGTCTTGCGAAATGACGACAAAAAATAAGAGAAATTAGATATCTTACGGAAGTCTACCAACAATCTTTCTTCCTATGCACCGTTCCCGTGAATGGAACTCGGAAAAGTGAAAACGACGGTGATATCAGATGTACCATTTGCCACACACCGTCAGCTCGCTTGTGAAGTGTAAGTATAGAAGTAAATGACCTTAGTGAACCACCCTTTCCAGACAGAGAGACAGCATGTCCATGCGGTATTGCGGGTTGCCGCGCACTAGCCTATAGGCGTACAACTTCTGCTGTATGTGTGAATGTGGAAGTAATTGAAAAGGAAAATTAGGGTTTAAAGATGATGTTAGAAACTGAGCACAAGCTCATATTGCGGAAGGAAAGAAGCAGTGTACTCTCCAAAGAATCCATCCCAGTGTCTGCCATAGCGATTTAGAAAAGCGCCGAAAAATTTTAATTTTATTGACCGATCGAGGGTTTGGAACTCTGCTCTGCCCGAAAAGGAGTACAGAGGCAATAAACGAATCTCATATGTAGCTGAACTGAAAAGCATCTTACCTATCATTAATACTGCCTGTCAATGAAATTTCACTTCTTTTGTCATAGTCTCCTAGAGAGTATGAGATGGCGCCATTGTATTAGTAATTTTGTAGGCGTGGGAAAAGGACAACATATTCGCCGTTGACTGTAGAAATTATTTATTTCAGAATTGTAACTCCGGCCTTTGGGCCATTTCCAGGTGGTACTACAAACCGTTTTGCTTCAGCAAATCTCAGACTTTAAAAGACCGACCGGAGTGGCCGTGCGGTTCTAGGCGCTACAGTCTGGAGCCGAGCGACCGCTGCGGTCGCAGGTTCGAATCCTGCCTCGGGCATGGATGTGTGTGATATCCTTAGTTTAGTAAGGTTTGATTAGTTCTAGGTTCTAGGCGACTGATGACCTCAGAAGTTAAGTCGCATATTGCTCAGAGCCATTTGAACCAGACTTTAAAAATCTTCAGACACATATACACTATGTGATAAATACCATTAGGACACCTGGATGAAAATGACTTACAAGTTCGTGGCTCCCTCCATCGGTAATGCTGGAATACAGTATGGTGTTGGCCCACACTAAGCCCTGATGACAGCTTCCACTCTCGCAGGCATACGTTCAGTCAGGTGCTGGAAGGTTTCTTGGATAATGGCAGCCCATTCTTCACGGATTGCTGCACTGAGGAGAGGTATCAATGCCGGTCGGTGAGGCCTGGCACGAAGTCGGCGATCCAAAACATCCCAAAGGTGTTCTATAGGATTCAGGTCAGGACTCTGTGTAGGCCAGCCCATTACAGGGATGTTATTGTCTTGTAACCACTCCGCCACAGGCCGTGCATTATGAACAGGTGTTCGATCGTGTTGAAAGATGCAGTCGCCATCCTTGAATTGCTCTTCAGCAGTAGGTGAACCATGACGAAATTTCACGGTTGGTTCTCTGCGTTTCCTCCTTGTCTGTAGCGCGTTCGTTTTGAAATTCCCGCTTCGCGCTCTGCTGTTTACTTATCCTAGCCAGAGGGCGCTGTGGCGTTGCTGCGGCCGGCTGCCTGCCGTGTTTGCGGGAGAGCGACGTTCTGGAGGAGGGACTCTGACTGCGGACGTCTGGGAGCGTACAGGAGGCCACGACGTGGTGTGACTCGTGTCAGGTGTGAGGCATCGTTAAAGCCCTGACAGCAGCCAATGTTACTGTCTTGGTCGCAGGTAGATCCGAGGGGATGAGGCCGGGTTGTCCATTGAAACTCCTATCCTACGGATGTCATCGGACTTAAAGTAAGACGTTTTGACTATTATTTGCGTCATTTGCAAGCAATTTGGGATTCCGGCGTCTGCAGTAATTCGGCGAAGATTATTTGTTTCGTCGGTGTGTAAATGGTTGAACAAGGAGCAGTTTATTTAATGTTCACCTTATGCTCGTGTTCTGCGTGTGCTGCTTGCTAGTGTAAACTTGATTCTCACCTTTGTCTGTTGATTTTAAGCGCATCGTCAAATACTGAATCCAAGAAGTGACTTTCAATTAATAAATAAAATAAATGTCGTGTGGCTAGGGCCTCCCGTCGGGTAGACCGTTCACTGGGTGCAAGTCTTTCGATTTGACGCCACTTCGGCGGCTTGCGCGTCGATGAGGACGAAATGATGAAGATTAGGACAACACAACACCCAGTCCCTGAGCGGAGAAAATCTCCGACCCAGCCGGGAATCGAACCCGGGCCCTTAGGACTAACATTCTGTAGCGTTGACCACTCAGTTACCGGGGGCGGACACTTTCAATTAATTAGCTGGATTCTTTCTTTCCTCGTCACGGCGCGTGTTAAACGGCAAAGTAGAATTGTAGACCTTAACTTGCTACCTCATTTGCGTGGCATCAAAAAAATGTTCAAATGTGTGTGAAATCTTATGGGACTTAACTGCTAAGGTCAACAGTTCCTAAGCTTACACACTACTTAACCTAAATTATCCTAAGGACAAACACACACACCCATGCCCGAGGGAGGACTCGAACCTCCGCCGGGACCAGCCGCACAGTCCATGACTGCAGCGCCTTAGACCGCGTGGCATCAATAACAGAACCTAACCTGTTAACTAATCAAGGCTTGTGGTAAACAAAGGTATTTAAGTATTTTGTTTTAAAATATTATCTGAAATGTGTCAATGATTTATGTTGTGCTAGTTGATTCTGGGGTATGAACGGAAGTGTTGGCACGTCTGCAGTGTAAGGGGATTCTGCTAGTTTTGATTGTTTTGTAAACTTTAATTGAGAGAGAAACTAGTGTGCTTTAGTCCTGCCTTGAGTTAAGGCTATATTCGAGCTCTGGCATTTGTACTGCAATCTGCAATTTAGGGCTTAAAGAGGCCCTATATATGGAGCACAAACGCAGAATGGGTGAAGTTAAGGAACAAAATCGGCATTGTCCTGTCGAAAGGAACCATGTCGGCATTTGCCGTAGCGTTTTAGAAAAAACGTGTAACACCTAAATTTATATGACCGATCGAGGATTTGAACAGTGATTCATCCAAAAAGTGTATGAAGCTAATTAATGAATTTCTTAGTTTTGTGAAGTGAAAAACATTTTACCTATGAATAACAATGTCTGACAACGAAATTTCACTATTATCACAGACTTCTAAAGGTAATTTCTAATTCCCTCACATCACAGCCTGATAATGAGGTGGTTATCTTTTCGTTATTGTTCACAGTTACTACGATATTTCAAAGTCGATTAACTCACTGCCCACTGTTCGAAGAATTTGCAGTGAATTAGTAATCTGAGGGAAGCAGAAATTGCCAGTCTGAAAATGTAGTCATATTTCTAAATACATCCATCAGCCATCCGCGGAAGTATTTCGAAATGTTGCACATTCATCCGCAAGAAATTTCCGAACCCCATTCAAGAAGATCGTGCCCATGTATTTGTGATCTTTAGAAAATCAAATTATTCTCGTCGCCGGTGGAGATTAGTTTATCAGTCTTCTGTATAATTCGAAAGTGTCCAAAACAATTATATCCTTCGCCCCACCGAGCATTCACGTTTCACTCAAGGAAAGCTAAAAGCTGAATCTTGAGTCAACTGCTCTGCTGCTGCAAAACTTTCTACACATAAATAAAGCTGCATCCCATGCTGCTGTTTGCTCTATACACGAGTAGTTGAAAACCACGGGTTTAGGACTTACATCTATTTTTTTTTTCGTCGTGCCGTTGTTCTGAAGCAATTGCAATCAATTGGATGTCACTTAGGCGAATTGATTGTCCCTAACTGGTCACCCATCCGGGAAAACGGGAGCTGCAGTTTAACGTGTAATTATTGTTATTTAGTCTCCCCGCTGTCAGCAAATACAATTTGCCGCTCTTCAGTCGCATGGTATAAAAAATTTTAAAACGAGTTATAAAACTGGACATGGCGGCTGACAAAAATGAATATTAGACAAAATAAAGTGACAGATTATCAGTTGCATAAGTTGAAATATAAAAGGCTGGTTTGTTGGTTAATTAAGATATGGACACAGATGAATGAATGTTTCACACAATATAAACGAAAGATGAACATTTGTTAAAGTTAAAAGGTAAGTGTCCGCAGCTCGTGGTCGTGCGATAGCGTTCTCGCTTCCCACGCCCGGGTTCCCGGGTTCGATTCCCGGCGGGGACAGGGATTTCCTCTGCCTCGTGATGACTGGGTGTTGTGTGATGTCCTTAGGTTAGCTAGGTTTAAGTAGTTCTAAGTTCTAGGGGACTGATGACCATAGATGTTAAGTCCCATAGTGCTCAGAACCATTTGAACCATTTATAAAAGGTAAGTACTGAGGTGTTGACTGATAAAATAGATACATAGAAGAGTGATGAGTGGGTGTAGACTGCCAGGGTTAAGGGTTTCATGGGAAAACAGCATTCGAGGTAGGGCGTAAGAGGGTGTTTGTGTGGGCGGGTATTTGGAGGAGGGATTTGGGAGAGTGAAAAGGTATGCGGTTTCGGACCAAGACTTAGGAAGTGGGTGGAAAGGAGTGGAGGGGAAGGGAGCCCTGACAAATTCTCCTAAATCTGTTATACACTCATGCTCATAAATTAAGGATAATTGCAGAATGTGGTGCTATACAACGTGGCACTACACAAAACTTGCACTAATAGCATAGGCACAAAGGGAACACACACGACACAGATCTGTAAGTCCACGGTATTGGTGATAAGTTGAGAAAACTGTCCCGAGCACATGTGCTACAAAACGCCACTGTTTCCTGCGCATGTACCCCAACATAAATATGGGATATGGTCACCATGGACATGTGCACAGGCCGCACAACGGATTGGCATGCTCTGGATTAGATGGTCGAGCAGCTGCTGGGGTATAGGCTCCCATTCTTGCACCAGTGCCTGTCGGAGCTCCTGAAGTGTCGTAGGGGTTTGAAGACGTGCAGCGATACGTCGACCGAGAGCATGCCAGACGTGCTCGATGGGGTTTAGGTCTGGAGAACAGGCAGGCCACTCCATTCGCCTGATATCTTCTGTTTCAAGGTACTCCTCCACGATGGCAGCTCGGTGGGGCCGTGCGTTATCATCCATCAGGAAGAAGGTGGGACCCACTGCATCCCTGTAAAGGTGGACATATTGGTGCAAAGTGACGTCCCGATACACTTGACCTGGTACAGTTCCTCTGTCAAAGACATGCAGGGGTGTACGTGCACCAATCACAATCCCACCCCACACCATCAAA
The DNA here is from genome assembly GCF_023898315.1 of Schistocerca nitens. Lineage (NCBI taxonomy): Eukaryota > Metazoa > Arthropoda > Insecta > Orthoptera > Acrididae > Schistocerca > Schistocerca nitens. The sequence continues at coordinate 694,312,808 of NC_064617.1, forward strand.
CCACGACCTCCATACAGGTCCCTTTCAAGGACATTAAGGGATCGTTCCTGGTTCACGCCAGATGAAAACCCGACGAGAATCACTGTTCAGACTATACCTGGACTCGTCCGTGAACATAACCTGGGACCTCTGTTCCAGTTACCATGTACTGTATTCTTGACACCAAGCTTTACGGGTTCTCCTGTGACCAGGGGTCAGTGGAATGAACCTTGCAGGTCCCCAGGCGAATTAACCAGGTCTGTACAGTCGTCTGTAGACTGTGTGTCTGGAGACAAGTGTTCCAGTGGCTACGGTAAGGTCCTGAGCAAGGCCACCTGCAATACTCCATGGCCGTCTGCGGGCGTTGATGGTGAGATATCGGTTTTCTTGTGGTGTTGTACACTGTGGACATCCCGTACTGTGGCGCCTGGACACGTTTCCTGTCTGCTGGAATCGTTGCCATAATCTTGAGCTCACACTTTGTGCACACGGAGGGCCCGTGCTACGACCTGCTGTGTTTGACCAGCATCCAGTCGCCCTAGTATTCTACCCTCATAACTTGATTAATATGTGTTCTTTGAACCATTTTCAACATATAGTCACCATTAGCACGTCTGAAAACGTCTGCACACTTAACTCACTGCACCGTACTCTGACATGCACCAACACACCTCTACGTATGTGGAATGCTGCCAGCGCCACCGTGCGACGACCGCAGTTCAGATGCACCGCATGGCCATACCCCGAGGTGATTTAATCCCACAAACCACCCACCAGAGCGTTGTTTCACCATGTATCAGCATTATCCTTAATTTATGAGCATGAGTGTATACATACATCATAAGGACGGGTAAGGGGAAACGATTAAAGTTTCGTTGGATGTTGACACGATTCTTTGCGTGGTACGGCGAAGAAGCCCACGACAAAGAATTGTAGTAATGAGTCTCAGCAATACATCACAGGGTTTACTAAGCTTCACAAGAAGAATGGTGTAATACGATGTAAGCACATAGATCATGTGTGGTTGTTCTTATTTTTTTGTTTTGGTTGTGTCACGCCAGCCACTGCCCGACAGACAGTGATTCAACAATATATAATAACTTTGATTTTGCCGGCCGGAGTGGCTGAGCGGTTCTAGGCGCTACAGTCTGCAACCGCGCGACCGCTACGGTCGCAGGTTCGAATCCTGCGTCGGGCATGAATGTGTGTGGTGTCCTTAGGTTAGTTAGGTTTAAGTAGTTCTAAGTGCTAGGGGACATGATCTCAGAAGTTAAGTCCCATAGTGCTCAGAGCCATTTGAACCTTTTTGAACCTTGATTTTCACACAGTATTTACACTGGTTGTAAACATATCACCTACATCACGATGTGCTTCCATCATTGCCGTGAGATGTCGCTCCAAAAGCCAATTTAGTATGGAACACATACCATTCATGCTTCCAGACAACTTTCCTGGCGTACGCTGGTTACATCGCGTCTTACATCACATAAGTTGTGTGAAAGTAATGATAGTCACCTGCTTAACTTTGATCTCTGAATTTTATTTGTAGCCCCTAAATAAAACACGCTACTCCAGTCAAATCATCTGGCCATATATACGAGGTGTGATAATAAAGTAATGAGACTGATGTGAAAAAAATGTTGCTTACCGTTTTAGTCATGTTCAGTGTTGTCTCCTTCAAGGTAGTTCCCTTCTGATTGCACACTCTTTTTCCAGCGCATCTGCCGTTGATGGCAACATTTCTGGAACTCTTCTTCTGTAATATCCTCTAAGACCCTCGTCATAGCTTTTTGGACATCTTGGTGAATAAGGTGGCTGTGGTAGCACTGAAATTTGTTTTGACGTTAAAAATTGCTGTACTGACAGAGCAGAATGGGATGGCGCATTATCGTGATGCAGAATCCAATTATCAGCAATGTTGGCACAGACACGAAGAACTCTTCTACGAAGTCTTTCTAAAATTTCTTTGCAGTAGTATTGGTTAACTGTTTGTCCAGGAGGCACCCACTCTTTATGAACAATTCCCTTGGAATCAAAGAAGCGCACAAGCATGCATTTCGCTTTTGACTTTGATATGCGAGCTTTTTTTGGTCTGGGTGATGCCTTTGAGCACCATTGCGAACTTTGGCGTTTTGTCTCTGGATCGTATTGAAAAAAAAAAAAAAAAACAACTTTCATCACCTGTGATAACACGGCTGCCACATTTTTCCGTGTCTTTTGCTGTTGTGGTGTGAGGTTTTTGGGGACCATTTTTGCACAACTGTATCTCATACCAAGATCTTCAGTTATTATTAGACGAACCGTTTCTCGCCGGCAGAGGTGGCCGAGCGGTTGTAGGCGCTTCAGTCTGGAACCGCGCGACCGCTATGGCTGCAAGTTTAAATCCTGCCTCGAGCATGGATGTGTGTGATGTCCTTAGGTTAGTTAGGTTTAAGTAGTTCTAAGTTCTAGTGGATTGATGACCTCAGATGTTAAGTCCCATAGTGCTCAGAGCCATTTGAACCATTTTTTGAACCGTTTCTCGATTGATGTTCAGTCCTTCTGCAATCATTTTCACGGATAATCTTCGATAAGATCGTACGAGTTCACGCACTATGGCCAACTTGACATCCGTCAGCGATGTTGATGGTCGTCCACCGCGGTCTTCATCTTCAACATTCGTTCTGCCTTCACTAAACATTTCATGCCAACGAAAAACTTGAGCTCTTGACAAAACCTTCTCTCCAAAAGCCCTCTGAAGCTTACCGTAAGTTGTCGTCGAGTTTCCACCCAATTTAACGCAAAAAGAAATGGTACACCGTTGCGCAATATTATGCAGTTCCATTTCCGTGAGCTTATAGACCAAGGTCAAAGATATTGTGCCGACGCAAGCCTGCAGGGTTGCCACATCTTGCAAAGAAAATCAGTCTCATTACTTTATTGTCGCACCTCGTACTTAATGCTACCTATGCGAAGCTGCTTCTGTTATTAGTTGAGATGTGAAAAATGTGCAGTGAAGCTGCTTCCAGCTTGAAGGTGAGTACAGAGAGTGTTCACTGCCTGCAGGAGAGCCAGGCGGAGTGCAGCTGCCGCGAGGACGAGGGCGACACCTCGGGCTACGGCAGCGAGGCCAACGACTGCGCGCTGCACCCGCGCCTTCACCACCGCAGGCTGCAGCGCACTGCCTTCTGGGATGCCGCCGCGCGCAGGTACCGCTTCCACACACTGTGTTATGTGTACCGTCTGCTCGCAGCGTTTCTGAAACGGATCACTTTAGCCAAACACTAAGGATGAACCGCTAACAACTGTACGCTTTGGTCCCCTCTCTACACACTCTTTAAAGAAGGAAGACTGGGCTTAACGTCTCATCGACATCGAGTTCGTTAAAGACGGAGCACATGCTCGAATTGCGTTAAGGATACCGGTAAATCGGCCGTGCCCTTTCAAAGGAACCATCCCGGTATTTGCCTAGAGCGATTTAGAGTAATCACGGAAAACCTAAATCTGGATGGCCGGACGCGGATTTGGATCGTCGTCCTCCCGAATGCGAGTCCAGTGTGTCTTCAACCAATTCGCAACCCCTCTCGGTTCCATTCGCTTTAAAGACCTCTCTGCCGCGCGGGATTAGTCGAGCGGTCTAAGGCGCTGCAGTCATGGACTGTGCGGCTGGTCCCGGCGGAGGTTCGAGTCCTCCCTCGGGCATGGGTGTGTATGTTTGTCCTTAGGATAATTTAGGTTAAGTAGTGTGTAAGCTTAGGGACTGATGACCTTAGCAGTTAAGTCCCATAAGATTTCACACACATTTGAAAGAATCTCTCTCTCTCTCTCTCTCTCTCTCTCTCTCTCTCTGTGTGTGATGTGTGTGTGTGTGTGTGTGTGTGTGTCTCCCCATCCCCTTCTTCTTCATCTTCACACCACAACCACATTGTGGTGTGTGGTGGAGGGCGCTTCATGTAATACTTTTGAGGAAGCAAGTATAGTCTTCCGTAACTTACACATGGGCGATTGGAACTCGGTACGAGGGCGAGGAGTACAAGATAAATTTACGGGAGCGTATGGGCTTTGTAGTAGGAGTGAGAGAGCAAACGGATTAATTGAGTTCTGGAATAAATGCCACCTAGTAATAGCGAATACAGGCTTCAAAAAATCACGAGAGGAATTGACGTCTCTAAAATGAGCACTCACAGGAGGTGGAGAGAGAAGTATAGGTACAAGGAGAGTAATTGTGAAGAAACCTTGGGCAGCAAACAACAACCTCAGTCGATTTACGACAGAAGGAAGTGTTCAAGGAAATTTAAGAATGCAGAAATGTAAGTGGCTTACGAATGAAATAAATACGAGGGGTGTTAAATAACTAATGCAACACTTTTTTTTAATGCAGATAGGCTTTATTCATGATTCCAATACACCAAATTATTCCCCACTGTTTTGGATACGAAATCCTAGTTTTGATCATAGCCTCCATTCAGTGTGACGGCCTTGCGTCACCCTACTTGGCGGGCCCGTATGCCAGATGGTACCACTCTGCTGGTCGACGTCGGAGCTAACGGACTAGTGCATCAATAACCTCCCCATTATCCACGCATTGCTTCCCGTTGAGTGCATCCTTCATTGGGTCAAACGGATGGAAGTCGAAAGGTGCGAGATCCGGGCTGTAGGGTGGGCGAGGAAGAACAGTCCAGTGAAGTTCTGTGAGCTTGTGTGAGGCCTTGCTTAGTCATGCAGGAGGAGAAGTACACTACATTTTCGTTGCGACGAACACGCTGAAGTCGGTTCATCAATTTCCGGAGAGCAGCACAGTACACTTCACAGCTGATCGTTGCAACATGAGGGAGGACATCATACCGGATAACCCCTCCAGAGTTCCAGAAGACCGTCGCCAGACTTTACCAGCTGAGGGAGGATCCTTGAACTTTTTCTTCAGAGGAGGGTTGGTGTGGCACCGCTCCATGGGTTGCCAGCTGGCTCGCTGGAGATCGAACCAGCTTGCGCGACGTTGTTTCCATGATGACAGACGCCTCGCCCAACGACTCGCCGTACACATTCTGAAAGAACCTGTGAATGTCTGCGAGGATCTGGTTTTCTGCCAAAAGAAAGTGACGGCTCTCTGCTTGGAATGCACCTCCGTCACAGGCCTCATTTTGAAGGCTCCTTATAGCGCCACCACACATTGGAACTTCATGAAACTATAGGAGCTGAAGCGGGAATATTCTACGATGTCCCACAATAAAATCCGCCTTTTTTTCAACATCAGTTGGGTGAGAAAAAATGTGTTGCGTTACTTAAACACCCCTAATAGCAACACCTGGGAAGACAAGGCGATATGGCAGCAGGAAACGTGTAAAGAAATCGAAAAAGAGATGTTTGCCGGAAAGACTGATTCAGCATATAGAACAGTCAAAATAGCCTTTGGCGGCTATGTAAAGAATACGGTGGGAATTCCAGTGTTCAAAGCAGAGGAGAGAGCGGCTAGGTGGAAACAGGGGGACGACTTGTCTGATGACGCGATAGAAGAAATGGGAACGGATGTGGAATACATAGGCGATCCACTATTAGTCAGTGTTTAACAGAGCTTTGGAAGACTTGCGGTGAAATGAGGTGGAACGGATATATAGCAATGCTTCGGAATTTCTGAAGTAGTTACTGTAATTGGCAACCAAACGACTACTCAAAATGGTGTGTGAAATCTATGAGAACGGCGACATACTATCAGACTTACGAAAAAATAACATTCACTCAATCCCGAAGACAGGAAGGTCAGACAAGTATGAAAATCATCGTATAATCAGCTTAACAGCTCTTGCATCCAAGTTGCTGACAAAAAAAAAAAAAAAAAAAAAAAAAAAAAAAACTCAGAGAAATGAAAAATAAAATTGTTGAGGAGCTCGTAGATGACGATCACTTTGCCTTTAAGAAAGGTAAAGGCACCAGAGAGGCAGTTCTGAAGCTGCGCTTGATAATGAAAGCAAGATTTAAGAAAAAGAAATACACGTCCATAGCGTTTGACGACCTGCAGAAAACTTTCGTCAGTGTAAAGGGAACAATTGACAGGAATGGGGGAAAGAAATACAGTAGAAGAAGAATGGATAGCTTTGAGGGATGAAATAGTGAAGGCAGCAGAGGATCAAGTAGGTAAAAAGACGAGGGTAGTAGAAATCCTTGGGTAACAGAAGAAATATTGAATTGATGAAAGGAGAAAATATAAAAATACAGTAAATGAAGCAGGCAAAAAGGAATACAAACGTCTCAAAAATGAGATCAGCAGGAAGTGCAAAATGGCTAAGCAGGAATGGCTAGAGCACAAATGTAAGGATGTAGAGGCTTATCTCACTAGGGGTAAGATCGATATTGCCTACAGGAAAATTAAAGAGACCTTTGGAGAAAAGAGAACCACTTGTATGAATATCAAGAGCTCAGATGGAAGCCCAGTTCTAAGCAAAGAAGGGAATGTAGGAAGGTGGAAGGAGTATATAGAGGGTCTACACAAGGGCGATGTACTTGAGGACAATATTATGGAAATGAAAGAGGATGTAGATGAAGATGAAATGGGAGATATGATACTGCGTGAAGAGTTTGACAGAGCACTGAAAGACCTGAGTCGAAACAAGGCCCCGGGGGTAGACAACATTTCATTAGAACTACTGACAGCCTTGGGAGAGCCAGTCCTGACAAGACTCTACCATCTGGTGAGCAAGATGTATGAGACAGGCGATATACCCTCAGACTTCAAGAATAGTATAATAATTCCAATCACAAAGAAAGAAGGTGTTGACAGATGTGAAAATTACCGAACTATCAGTTTAATAAGTCACAGCTGCAAAATATTAACGCGAATTCTTCACAGACGAATGGAAAAAACTGGTAGAAGCCGACCTCGGGGATGATCAGTTTGGATTCCTTAGAAATATTCGAACACGTGAGGTAATACTGACCCTACGACTTATCTTAGAAGAGAGATTAAGGAAAGGCAAACCTACGTTTCTAGCATTTGTAGACTTAGAGAAAGCTGTTGACAATGTTGACTGGAGTACTCTCTTTCAAATTCTAAAGGTGGCAGGGGTAAAATACAGGGAGCGAAAGGCTATTTACAATTTGTACAGAAACCAGATGGCAGTTATCAGAGTCGAGGGACATGAAAGGGAAGCAGTTATTGGGAAGGGAGTGAGACAGGGTTGTAGCCTCTCCCTGATGTTATTCAATCCGTATATTGAGCTGACAATGGCAAGGAAAGCGTTTCTGAAGAAGAAAAATTTGTTAACATCAAGTATAGATTTAAATGTCAGGAAGTCTTTCTGAAAGTATTTATATGCAGTGTAGCCATGTATGGAAGTGAAGCATGGACGATAAATAGTTTGGACAAGAAGAGAATAGAAGCTTTCGAAATGTGGTGCTACAGAAGAATGCTGAAGATTAGATGGGTTGATCACATAACTGATGAGGAGGTAGTGAATAGAATTGGAGAGAAGAGAAGTTTGTGGCACAACTTGACTGGAAGAAGGAATCGGTTGGTAGGACATGTTCTGAGGCATCAAGGGATCACTAATTTAATATTGGAGGGCAGCGTGGAGGGTAAAAATCGTAGAGGGAGACCAAGAGATGAATACACTAAGCAGATTCAGAAGGATGTAGGTTGCAGTAGGTACTGGGAGATGAAGAAGCTTGCACAAGATAGAGAATCATGGAGAGCTGGATCAAACCAGTCTCAGGACTGAAGACCACAACAACAACAGTGTAAAATGGTATAACATGTTCGAAATTCTCAGAAAAACTGATGTACGCTGTAGGGAAAGACGTATATTATGTACAAAACAAAGAAGTAACAGTAAAAATTGAAAATCAAGAAATAAGTGCTCGGATTAAAAGGTCTGTAAGTATTTCGCCCCTACTGTTCAAGTTATACGTCGAAGAAGCAATGACGGAAATAAAAGATTGAGGAGTGGGATTAAAGTTCAACATGAAGGAATATCAAGGATAAGATTCGCTGATGACAACGCTACGGTGTCCTCAGTCACACTGATGAAGAATAGCAGGACATGCTGGATGAAATGAACAGTCTAATGGATACAGCATATGGATTGACGTAAACCGAAGTAAGACGAAAACAATGAGAAGTAGTAGAAATGAGGCTATCGATAAACTTAACATAAAAATCAGTGACGAAATAGTAGAGGAAGTGAAGGAATTCTGCTGCTTTGCAAACAGAGTAACACACGACGAAGCAACGAGGACATTAAATGCAGACTAACACAGGCAAAGAGGGCATTCTTGGCCAATATACGACTACTAGCATAAAACGTTGGTCTTAATTTCGGAATAAATTTTTGAGAATGTACGTTTTCAGTCCAGCGTTGTACGGTGGCGAGTCTTTGGCTGTGGGGAAAGTGGAAAAGAAAGACTTCGAAGCGTTGAGAACGTGGTGCTATAGAAGGATGTCGAAAATTAGATGAACTGCTAAGAAATTAGGTCGTTCTAAGCAGACTCTACAAAGAAGGGAACATATGAAGATCATTGCCAAGAAGAAGGGACAGGATGTTAGGACATATGTTAAGACATTGGGAAATGACCGGTATGGTACTAGAGAGACCGGTAGAGGCTAAAACCCTAGAGGAAGACAGAGATTGGAATACATCCAATAAATAATTGAGGAAGTAGGGTGCAAGGACGACTCTGAGGGTGGCACAAGAAAATAATTTGTGGCGGGCTGCTAAAATAAGACTAATGACTAAAAAAGTCCGTAAAAAATGGATCCGCGCCACTATCGATTGTTTGTGGTTGCGAGAGCAGTCGTTCCCTCATGCCATGCGCACTCTCCCGTTCGTAATGCCACTCTCATAGCGCTATCATTCTAAAGCAGTAGTAATTGTTTGTCTAATAATTTTTCTATCACTATGTTCTATGAGTATATTGTAGTATAAGATAGGGGATAATACTTGACAAATTTTCAAAATGTGAAGTATTTTTGGAGTTATTACACGATTTTTGATGGCTTTTAGGAGCGTTTTCTAGGAGCGGCAGAAAAGAAAGGTAGAAACTCCAAATTTGCCAGGGACCTGCTATTTGCATATGGTATTTTTTAATTGGTTCATAACACTGAATGAGTAATTTCAGTAAAAATGCGGTAGAAAATTTAGTATAATCTGTGTAGATTACCTACCTAATCGTTTCGACTTATAATTTTAAATTTTTAATATTTTGTTTAGCACAGCATTAAGCCACAATCCACTTGTGAATGATCCTTTCTGAGAGTGCAGGCGTTCGAGTCATGTAGACTTGTGTTCTGATGGCAGTTTGTTAAAATCTGTTTTAGTTCGAGTTGCTTAAACTGTGAGCTGGTGAGCACTGAAAGACAATTTTTGGAAAGTAGCTTCGGTAGCACAACGATTTTAAACCAAACGAAGAACTTGGTCGTCGTCGAAATGGTTCAAATGGCTCTGAGCACTATGGGACTCAACTGCTGAGGTCATTAGTCCCCTAGAACTTAGAACTAGTTAAACCTAACTAACCTAAGGACATCACAAACATCCATGCCCGAGGCAGGATTCGAACCTGCGACCGTAGCGGTCTTGCGGTTCCAGGCTGCAGCGCCTTTAACCGCACGGCCACTTCGGCCGGCCGTCGTCGTCGATATGAGTGAATCGTTTTCAGACTACAATACAATATACTAAAAGAGTGTGTCAGAACATTTTGTGGAAAGTAGTTCTTCCTTCATTAAATGATTTATTGTACAAAGCTGCTTGGAAAAGTTGCAACATTCAGGCAAGACATTTGAAAGAAACCTATAGGAGAAATCCATGAAGTGACATCATTTTTTCCTGTTACACCGGGTGGTTATAATTTAACACTCCCTATTTAACACGTTATAACACGGGAACTAATTACTATAGAGGACAAACTTGGTAGAATTAAAGTCAAAGACATGGGGAAGAGAAATAATGCAGTATCAGTTCAACTGAAACACTTTTAATGTGTTGCCACGGTACATCATACCATTACATACGGGTACCATTACTGCTACAAAAGGGGCTTAATATGGCACCCATCAGTGTGCAGAAGAGTCTGAAAGCTCAGGATTGCATTCCGCGCAGCAGAACGAAACATGTCCGCAAGTATCCTGGCTACCTCTCTTGATATGCTGCGCTTCATATCAGCACATCTGTGTATGTTCCCCTGGTAAACCCTGTCCTTCAGGTAGCCCCACAACCAGAAATCACAGTAACTGAGTTCAGCTGATCATGCCGGCCAAGCATTTGGAAACGATCGGCTGGTAATTCGATCATTTCCAAATGTGTCGGAGAAGCAGGTGAACTTCAAGAGCGATGTGTGGTGGGACCCCCTTTCATGAGACCCTCCTGTAGGGAGGGTATGAAACGCTGGCGAAGTATATCGCAGTAGCGCTGGCCAGTCACACTGCACGTATTTCGTCCTTGAGCTCCAGCCTGTTCAAAAAAGAATGGGACAACGACGAACGTAGCGTGAAAGCACACCATATGGTGACACATTCACCACACGGAGGAACTTCATGCGCAGTGACTGGAGGTAAAGATCCCCACACTCGGCAGTTCTGTGTGTTCACCTCACCCGTCAGAGAAAAATGAGCTACATCTGTCAACTTAAAGAGAAACTTTGTGAGAAAGTGAAAAGCTAAGTCAACACGTCCTGTGGTGCAAGGTCCTGCACGATATGGATCTTTTACGGATACCATTTGTAAATGGTTCGAAGCCCCTTCCATACAATAGACCAATGGATGTTCAACTGTCATGACACGGCACGCGCACTGACTGACGCAGTGTTGTCTGACATATAACAGCGATTTCATCAACCACCTGTCGTGCAACGGGTCGTCTGCCTCTTCCAGGAGCGACGCCCAATTCTCCAGTTGATTCGGACTTCTTCATCATGTTCCGCACAGCAGGTGAAGAAAGAGGGCCCTTCCGTAATCCTTCGAGCCGGCGATGTTCACGAAGAGCAGCTGCAGCATTACTGTTGCTTTGATAACAGAGCTTCACCAATAATGCACTGCTCCTTTTGTCCAAGCTCATGCCAACACATCAACAAGTGCACTGCGACTGGTCCGGTGTGTGAGACTATGAATCACGATGACTGATCACGGCACCTGGTGGCCATAGTTGGAACTGGACAGTAGCACAGTGACACATGGTAATCATACACCCGATATTCTCGACATTATAGCTACCAAGTCTGGTCCTTGTTCGGTAATTAGTTTCCGTGCTATGACGTCTTAAATAGGGAAATTTTAATTATAACCACCCAGTATTCTGTGAAGATGGTGCCCACAGCTGTTAAGTGTTAAAGAAAATGTCATAGTGGCATCACCAAGAGTTACTAATAAATACTTCTTTATTACAACCGGGTTCAATCTTCAGGTCGTCATCAGGTATTTTAAGTCATTTAAAACACCTTACATAATATTAATCTTGCGGCGTCAAACAGCAAAAAATTTATGCATGTCACTGCTATCAGGTGTTAGAATATACCACATCGTCCATCGATACATTCTGAACCTTCAGTAAGACAATGCCCCAAGCCGTCGCCCCCAAGTTTCGTTAGAATGATTTAAGGAACGCTTTACTTCCAGGAACACCACAACCTTATTGCGGGACACTTCGCAGTCATTATAGCCAGGTAGGCTGAAGAGAACTTCGTTTTTTTCCGCCAAATATCCCAGCATGCTGGTATTGGAGCAGAGGAGATTCCAACTTGGAATAATAGGGAGAGGATTTCCACTTCCAACATTTGCCTAGTAACCGAGGGAAGCCTCCCGAAGACCTTGATTGGAACTGAGGTTTGGAACTATTTTGCATACGCTGCTGGGTAGGTCTCAGAATTCTGCTGTTCGTAAATGTACCTCTCGTACGAGCAGCCTGTCCAAGAACGCAGCGCTATGATTGTTGATACCACTACAGAAATGGCAGTGCTGATTCACTCGATAGATTTCGCGTTCGATTGGAAGTTTCTTTAATACGCAGTGGTAGGCAACTTCCCGTTCAGCAGATGATTCCTGACACTTTCGTGCAACAAAGATCTGGATATCTCGGAGAAACGACAGCTGAATTACATAATCCCAAACCAACAGCTGTACTGTTATCCGTTCTCCGTACCATCTTCACTGATATAAGACAGCTGGTCATCTAGTGTTTCGAATTGAATTTTTTTGACTCATGTCAAAAAATAGCCTACGCAGACAACACACTGCATGATTGTTCATGACGTTTGACCAATACAATAGAAATGGAGATGAATTTCGATCGGCGCTATGCTCTCTGGGAATATAATTTTCACAGGCTTAACTCTAGTTGGCGTTGGAGTGATTCGGAATCGTCGTTTTCTGCCACTACGACGGAAAAACGACGACAGATTGGGAAATATTAACTGTTGCATGCCATAACTAAGTCGACAACCTCTTGTGTGTCCTTCCAAGGTGAGTGGTGGTATGAAAAGAATTACGTTCTGGGCAATCCCCGTAAAAAAATGTAAGGTGTTTCTGAAAGCTGGGGCCAGAGCAGTATTTCAGGTAGGCATGGGAAGAAGAGCGAAAAGTAAAGTGCAGGTGAGGCGAGAAACGTGGGGCAGAGCACAGTGCTTAGAAGCTACAGGAGTAGGCTTAGGGACACCAGCAGCCCCGCATTGCGCCCAGTGGTCGCTACCTCTGCCGCTAGCTCGTTGCCAGCCATTGATCGTTCCGTAAAAGAGTGAGCCCGTGGCCTCGTTTCGGACTGTCGCCACCAGTCCACCTGGTCTATAAATGGAATGCGCGCATCCGGATTTGTTGCGGTTGCGGAAAACTTGACATTGGAACCTGAAGCGTCTCAACAGAAACCAAGCCACCGACACGGGTCTTACTTGTTCCACCCAGTTACATTGTGGTTACACTGTTCACGTCTTCGAGCCTGATAAGACAGGGCCGTAATGCAGATCTCACAAATTTCTAACATTCTCCGGTGATTGGAATACTCTAGCAAAACAAGCCACGACCGCCGATTTAAGCCTTACTAAAGACGGTGATATATATAGATTTTCTGTTTCGTGGTGTAATGGGAATGGGACGGGAAGTTCCTAATCATTAAGTGATCTTAAGTTTCGCCAACAAAGACCATCGAGTGTGAAATAACCCTTACCATTCACAAACTATATTTTTGTCTTTTTTATGTTTTCCATTGTTCCATAGTTGTTTCTGTATTCTTGGAAATTTGGCCACTAATAGAAACAGAAACGTACAGCGAGGTAACACAAGATAGTGAGATGCACATACTCACGTGTCAGTACAAGGGCCGTGCATTGGTGGAGCTGTCATTTCTACTCAGATGATTCTCGTGAAAAGGTTTCCGAAGTGATTATGGCTGCACGACGGGAATTAACAGGCTTTGAACACAGAATGGTAGTTTCCTGTCAGGAAGGTCGCAGTTCGTAGTAATAGACGGCAAATCATCGAGTAAAATTGAAGTGATATCAGGTGTTCCCCAGGGAAGCGTCCTGGGACCTCTACTGTTCCTGATCTATATAAATGACCTGGGTGGCAATCTGAGCAGTTCTCTTAGGTTGTTCGCAGATGATTCTGTAATTTACCGTCTAGTAAGGTCATCCGAAGACCAGTATCAGTTGCAAAGCAATTTAGAAAAGATTGCTGTATGGTGTGGCAGGTGGTAGTTGACGCTAAATAACGAAAAGTGTGAGGTGATCCACATGAGTTCCAAAAGAAATCCGTTGGAATTCGATTACTCGATAAATAGTACAATTCTCAAGGCTGTCAGTTCAACTAAGTACCTGGGTGTTAAAATTACGAACAACTTCAGTTGGAAAGACCACATAGATAATATTGTGGGGAAGGCGAGGCAAAGGTTGCGTTTCATTGGCAGGACACTTAGAAGATACAACAAGTCCACTAAAGAGACAGCTTACACTACACTCGTTCGTCCTCTGTTAGAATATTGCTGCGCGGTGTGGGATCCTTACCAGGTGGGATTGACGGAGGACATCGAAAGGGTGCAAAAAAGGGCAGCTCGTTTTGTATTATCACGTAATAGGGGAGAGAGTGTGGCAGATATGATACGCGAGTTGGGATGGAAGTCATTAAAGCAAAGACGTTTTTCGTCGCGGCGAGATCTATTTACGAAATTTCAGTCACCAACTTTCTCTTCCGAATGCGAAAATATTTTGTTGAGCCCAACCTGCATAGGTAGGAATGATCATCAAAATAAAATAAGAGAAATCAGAGCTCGAACAGAAAGGTTTAGGTGTTCGTTTTTCCCGCGCGCTGTTCGGGAGAGGAATGGTAGAGAGATAGTATGATTGTGGTTCGATGAACCCTCTGCCAAGCATTTAAATGTGAATTGCAGAGTAATCATGTAGATTTAGATGGAGCTAGACACATGGGACTTAAAATTTCGGATATCACTAGGAAATTCAATATTCCAACATCCACAGTGTCAAGAGTGTGCCGAGAAAAACTTCAGGCATTATCTGTCACTATAGACAACGCAGTGGCCGACGGCCTTCACTTAACGACCAAGAGCAGCGGCGTCTGCGGACAGTAGTCATTGGTCACAGACAAGCAACGCTGCGTGAAATGGTAGGGTTCGAGTGTGACACAGAGCCCACGGAGCCATGGATCCAGATTGTCAACAAACGTCGTGCAATGTGGTGGAGGCTCCGTAACGGTGTGAGCTGTGTTTACATGGAATGGACTGGACTCTCTGGTCCAGCTGAACCGATCATTAACTGGAAATGGCTTTGTCCGGCTGCCTGGAGACCATTTGCTACCATTATGGACTTTGTGTTCCCAAACAATGATGGAATTTTTATGGATGACAATGCGCCATTTCATTGGACCACAATTGTTCGCTACTAGTTTGAGGAAGATTCTGGACAATTCGAGCGAATGGTTTGGTCACCCATCGGACATTTACGGGACGTAATAGAGAGGTCAGTTAGTCACAATACATTGCACCGGCAACACATTCGCAATCATCGACGGCTAAAGAAGCAGCATCACTCCATATTTCAACGACTTGTTGAGACCATGCCACAATCGATTTACTGCACTACACCGGGCAAAAGGAGGTCCGACACGACATTAGGAGGTATCCCATGATTTCTGTCACCTCAGGGTAAAATATAAGCAGTCTAAATAATAATTTAATCACCCAGCTTGCATTTATCGTGAATCTCTCGCCCAGAACAAAGTCTCAAGCGACTGGGAAAAAGGGCAGGTGACTCCAGTATGTATGAAGCGTAAAAGAATGGACCGGCAAAATTATAGACCAATATCCCTAACTTTGGTTTACTGCAGATTCGTTGAACATGTTCTCGGTTCGAATTTAATAAAGTTTTTTGAGACTGAGAAGCTTATGTCCACGAACCAGCGTAGTTTTATAAAGCATCTTGCGGAACTCTGCTTGCTCTTTTCTCACCTGATATACCGCGAACAGTGGATGATGGGCAACAGGCTGATTCCATATTTCTAGATTTCCGGAAAGCATTTGACACTGCGTCCCACTGCAGGCTGTTAACGCAGGTACGTGCATGTGGAATAAGTTTATAGATGAAACTTCCTGGCAGATTAAAACTGTGTGCCCGACCGAGACTCGAACTCGGGACCTTTGTCTTTCGCGGGCAAGTGCTCTACCATCTGAGCTACCGAAGCACGACTCACGCCCGGTACTCACAGCTTTACTTCTGCCAGTACCTCGTCTCCTACCTTCCAAACTTTACAGAAGCTCTCCTGCGAAACTTGCAGAACTAGCACTCCTGAAAGAAAGGATATTGCGGAGACATGGCTTAGCCACAGCCTGTAGAGTGAAAATCTCATTCTGGAAACATCCCCCAGGCTGTGGCTAAGCCATGTCTCCGCAATATCCTTTCTTTCAGGAGTGCTAGTTCTGCAAGTTTCGCAGGAGAGCTTCTGTAAAGTTTGGAAGGTAGGAGACGAGGTACTGGCAGAAGTAAAGCTGTGAGTACCGGGCGTGAGTCGTGCTTCGGTAGCTCAGATGGTAGAGCACTTGCCCGCGAAAGGCAAAGGTCCCGAGTTCGAGTCTCGGTCGGGCACACAGTTTTAATCTGCCAGGAAGTTTCATATCAGCGCACATTCCGCTGCAGAGTGAAAATCTCATTCTGGAAGTTTATAGATATTTGAGTGGCTCGAAGATTTCTTAAGTAACAGAACGCAGTACGTTGTCCTCGACGACGAGTGTTCATCAGAGACAAGGAGCGCCCCAACGAAGCGTCATAGGACCACTGTTCTTCTCTGTACACGTAAATGACTTGGCGGACAGGTTGGGCAGCAATCTGTGGTTGTTTGGTGATGATACTGTGATGTACGGGAAGGTGTCGAAGTTGAGTGACTGTAGGAAGATACAACTTAGACAAAATTTCCAGGTGGTGTGATAAATGGCAGCTAGCCCTAAATGTGGAAAAGAGTAAGTTAATGTGGTTGAGTAGGAAGATGAAACTTTAAATGTACACATACAGTATTAATAGTGTTCTGCTTGATGCAGTCCTGAACTGGTAGAAGTTTGAAGATAGGAACAAACTATCCCTTGACAACCCACTGACAATGTATTAAGAACCAGCTAAAACTGATCGAGGAATATACTATAAACCCCTACATATCGGCGTCATAGGGATCGTAAATGTTTGATTAGACCACAATCAGTAAGTCATTTAAGCAATAATTGTTACTGCGCTCTATATTCGACGGGAAACGGAAGAGTCCCTGATAACTGGTACACGGAGAGATAAACTATGTCATGAGCTTAACAGTGGTTTGCAGAGTACAATTGTAGATGTAGCAAAATTGCTTTCCCACGGACCCGCCGAAAACATCGCGAAGGAAGGACTACAGTTATCGAAGGAATTATATCTTTTATATAAGCAAAGATTTACTACTGGAATCGAAATTGAAACTCTACAAACCGATAATCTTACCATTGCTCACGGTGAGGAAGAGAAGAATGCAAACATTCCAACGAATCCAAAACGTAGTCTTTCGCTTTCGAGCATCATCACCCCCTGCCCCCCTCCCCATAACTAGTATCACAACGTTACATGAGGAACTTAAGATATCACTACTCAAGACCAGTCGCTCAGCGATATACTGCAAACCTGGCTCAGTAAGAGGCAATACCTAAGGACTCCAACATGTTAGTGCAACGAGGTCTCAAGATTGGCATAGATAGACAGTACTCCTAAGTGCAATGGAAAATTCTGAAGACTGTGGCATTTAATGACTAACAATCTAGAAACTCCAAAGATTTTTCAAGCGAAAACAATTGTAGTCTCCCCAGGAGACATAGTTATCATAGACAAAAGGCGACAAAGGACTCAAAGTGTCACAGGCCGTACCTCCAAAGTGCATACAACAAACACCCTGTGACTACACAAAAAAAGGACGCACCACGAAGGAATTATCCGAGTGGGGCAGAAATCGGTGGATGTGATGTACATGTACAGACAAACAAATGACTACAGTTTCAGAAGAATTGGGTGATTTATTCAAGAGAAAGAACTACACAAACTGAGCAACTCAGCAATACATTGGTCCACGTCTGGCCCTTAAGCAAGCAGGTATTCGGCTTGGCATTGATTGATATTGTTGAATATCGCCTGCCAGATTCTCTCGAATTGGCTTAGATCGTCAAAATCCCGAGCTGGTTGGAGGGCTCTGCCCATAATGCTCCAAACGTTCTCAATTGGGCAGAGATCCGGCGATCTTACTGGCCAAGGGGTAGGGTTTCGCAAGCATGAAAACAAAAGCCCAAGAATGCTTCCCACGAAGGGCGACAAAACGGAGCGTAGAATATCGTCGACGTACCGCTATGCTGTAAGCATACTGCAGATGACAACCAAAGGGGTCCTGTTATGAAGAGAAATGGAACCCCACCCAGACCATCACTCCTGGTTGTCGGGCCAAATGACAGACAATAATTTGGTTGGTATCCCACCGCTGTCCAGGGCGTCTCCAGACGCGTCTTCGGACTGGAACCTCACGTACTGGAGTAGACCTATCTTTGCGACCCGGCTTCGAACTGAGCCCCGATTACCCAATTTTGTAGCCCTTCACTGCAAGCCATCCTGGGCTTATATTTCAGCAAGACAATCCCGCCTACAAACGGCGAGAGTTTCTACTGTTTGTCGTTAATTTTGCCACACTACTTGGTCAGCAAGGACGCCAGATCTTTCACAGTTGAGAACGTCTGGAGCATTATGGGCAGAGCCCTCCAACCAACTCGGTATTTTGATGACCTACCGCGACAATTGGACAGAATTTGGCACGATGTACCTCGGGAGAAATCCAACAACTATGTCAATAACTGCCTGCATAACTGTCAGAGGTGGATCATCGCGTTATTGACTCGCTCAATATGTGAAGCTGTTTCTCAGGAGTAAATTAACAATTTTTTATGAAATTGTTATCATTTATTTGTCCGCACATGTACATCACATCTACCGATTTCCGTCTCATTTGAGTAATTCCTTCGTGGTGCATCGTTCTGTTTTATTATTATTATTATTATTATTATTTACTTTTATTATTTTTTCCTTAGACAAACTTCCGACTTTCAAGATGACTGCGGTATTCACAGGGCTGCACGCATAGAACATGTCTGTTACTACTCTGAAGGAAAGAAATCGCATCGCCAAGACGGAGCTGTGTCACGAAAACGAAAGCTGGTAGGCGTGTTTCCACGATCTCAAAGATGATGTCTATTAAAATTTCGCCCCTCTACGAGGATGAAAATCAGAGTTGCTTGAAACGAAGCTGTAGCGGTCGTGAGTTTTAGTTACCTTTGAGATTTGACACGGTGACATGATGTTAGTCAAGGAGGCCCTTAAGGCGACAAAGGCGTCATTATCAACAACTCACTGAGCTTGAACGAAGTTGTGTAATAGGGCTACGAGAAAATGGACGTTCCTTTTGCAGTATTGCAGAAAGATTTGGCACGAATATACTGTATACATGGTTGCTGGCAACGGTGGTCACGAGAATGTACAATCGGTAGAAGAATAGGCTCCGGATGGCCACGTGGAACAACAGAGAAGGAAGACCATCGTGTTCGGCGTATGGCTGTGGCGCATCCTACTGGATCTGCAGCAGCGATCTGACCAGCAGTTGGCACTACAGTGGCACAACAAACTGTTACAAATCTGTTAATTCACGGACAGCTCGGAACCAGAGGCCCTGTAGCGTGTATTCACTGATCCCAAACCACCGCCATTTGCGACGTCACTGGTGTCGAGCGAGAGATCATTGGCGGGCGGGGTGGTGGTCTGTTGTGTTTCCTGATGAAAGCCGGATCCGTCTCGGTGCTAGTCATGGCCGTGTGTTAGAAGGAGCAAGACATGCCTGCAGCCAAACTGTCTGCCTGCTAGACTCACTAAAAGTACCACCTAGAGTTATCGTCTAGGTTGCGATTTCGTATGACGACAGAAGCACTCTCCTTGTTATCCCACACACCCAGACTGAAAAACTGTACGTCTGTCTGGTGATTCGATCTGTTGTGCTGCCATTCATGAACAGCATTCAAGAGAGTGTTTTCCAACGAGATAATGCCCCAGCGACATACCATTGTTGTAACCCAACATGCTCCAGAGATTGTCGACCTTGTCCTTGGTCTGCTCGATCACTGGATCTGTCTCCAATCGATCACATACGGAACGTCATCGGACGACATCTGCAGCATCATCTACAAACAGCATTAACCGTCCCTGTGTTGACCGACCATGTGCTACAGGCGTGGAACTCCATCCCACAAACTGACATACGGCATTTGCACTACACCAATTATGGATATTTTCATGCTTGCATTCAACATTCTGGCGGGTACACCGGTTATTAATGTACCAGCATTTCACATTTGTAATGGCTTATCTCGCGCTTACATTAACCTGTGACGTTAAATGTTAATCACGTACATATGTTACCTAGACAAATATTTCCCGAAATTTTGTTACTCTGGATTATTTGTATTTTTGTGTTCTGATTTTTTTTTTCCGTCAGTGATTTGGAACAGTGGGTGAAACGTGGCAACCCATATCCCCGCAGTTTGATAGCTCTACGGAATATGAGCTCCAATGAGCTGGATTTGGCGTACCTGAACAAACTTGTGCACTCTCTCCCTCGCTGAATCGAGGCCATTATCAGGGATAGAGGCGGCCCAGTAAACTATTATCGCGATGTCTCGCGGGGCTGACTATTGTTTATCCAATTTTGTGTTCTTGTTGAATCCTTTACGTTTGACGACGAGACACGCGCATGGCGAAAATGAATTCGTGGGGTCTGCAAATACCCGCGGAATGAACAGTGTCGGGAAAAGGAAGTTAGCGATTGATATAACAGCGGCCCGATCTGTATTCTGGCTCATTACCGACTCGGCCCACAGACGAATTGGGATACGTAAGTCATAGACGCGGACCCCTTCAGGTACGATGTGCCGGGAAGAAAACATTCGGGTAAGGAAACAGATTAGTTTGTTACGAAGCGGCGCTTGGAGTCTCGAGAAAGAGATTCGTAAGAAACGAAAGCATACGAATTGTATTATCTCCAAATGAAAGAAGCGGACTAAAGCGCAAATACACTCCTGGAAATTGAAATAAGAACACCGTGAATTCATTGTCCCAGGAAGGGGAAACTTTATTGACACATTCCTGGGGTCAGATACATCACATGATCACACTGACAGAACCACAGGCACATACACACAGGCAACAGAGCATGCACAATGTCGGCACTAGTACAGTGTATATCCACCTTTCGCAGCAATGCAGGCTGCTATTCTCCCATGGAGACGATCGTAGAGATGCTGGATGTAGTCCTGTGGAACGGCTTGCCATGCCATTTCCACCTGGCGCCTCAGTTGGACCAGCGTTCGTGCTGGACGTGCAGACCGCGTGAGACGACGCTTCATCCAGTCCCAAACATGCTCAATGGGGGACAGATCCGGAGATCTTGCTGGCCAGGGTAGTTGACTTACACCTTCTAGAGCACGTTGAGTGGCACGGGATACATGCGGACGTGCATTGTCCTGTTGGAACAGCAAGTTCCCTTGCCGGTCTAGGAATGGTAGAACGATGGGTTCGATGACGGTTTGGATGTACCGTGCACTATTCAGTGTCCCCTCGACGATCACCAGTGGTGTACGGCCAGTGTAGGAGATCGCTCCCCACACCATGATGCCGGGTGTTGGCCCTGTGTGCCTCGGTCGTATGCAGTCCTGATTGTGGCGCTCACCTGCACGGCGCCAAACACGCATACGACCATCATTGGCACCAAGGCAGAAGCGACTCTCATCGCTGAAGACGACACGTCTCCATTCGTCCCTCCATTCACGCCTGTCGCGACACCACTGGAGGCGGGCTGCACGATGTTGGGGCGTGAGCGGAAGACGGCCTAACGGTGTGCGGGACCGTAGCCCAGCTTCATGGAGACGGTTGCGAATGGTCCTCGCCGATATCCCAGGAGCAACAGTGTCCCTAATTTGCTGGGAAGTGGCGGTGCGGTCCCCTACGGCACTGCGTAGGATCCTACGGTCTTGGCGTGCATCCGTGCGTCGCTGCGGTCCGGTCCCAGGTCGACGGGCACGTGCACCTTCCGCCGACCACTGGCGACAACATCGATGTACTGTGGAGACCTCACGCCCCACGTGTTGAGCAATTCGGCGGTACGTCCACCCGGCCTCCCGCATGCCCACTATACGCCCTCGCTCAAAGTCCGTCAACTGCACATACGGTTCACGTCCACGCTGTCGCGGCATGCTACCAGTGTTAAAGACTGCGATGGAGCTCCGTATGCCACGGCAAACTGGCTGACACTGACGGCGGCGGTGCACAAATGCTGCGCAGCTAGCGCCATTCGACGGCCAACACCGCGGTTCCTGGTGTGTCCGCTGTGCCGTGCGTGTGATCATTGCTTGTACAGCCCTCTGGCAGTGTCCGGAGCAAGTATGGTGGGTCTGACACACCGGTGTCAATGTGTTCTTTTTTCCATTTCCAGGAGTGTAGTTTGCGTCTGGTACTTTTGTGTAGTGCAGCGGCACTGTTGTTATAACATCCTCCACTTTCAAGCCATTTACTTTCTTATCACGATTTAGTGCTACTTCTGTGTTTGTTTCTTAACTTGGTACGTTGTTTGTATGTCTGGGCTCTGAAATTCGGGTCACATAGCGTACATAACAGTTGTCAGTTAGGTATTCACGCCAATCGACTATAAATGTTCTTTCCTGCCGGAGCTACTGTACTTCAGTACCCAGAAGTACGAAGTTCCGTTAGCGACGAGTAAACGACGAAGGTGGCAAGAGTGGAATAAGTGAAATACTGCAATGGAAAAGGAAGTATGGGATTTTGGTACACAATGTCAATTTAGTCTGTAATGAGACCGTGGTTTTAATTAAAATAAATAAAAACAGCATCTAACTCCATTTAGCAATTTCATTTAATTTGGTAAAGTCAACTTTGGTTGGCGATATTCATAAAAAATGTAACTCACAAAATTTCAGACTTTGAGCAGCCGTCTTCGGTTGTTTGCAGATGACGCTGTCGTTTATCGACTAATAAAGTCATAAGAAGTTCAAAACAAACGGCAAAACGATTTAGAAAAGATATCTGAATGCTACGAAAAGTGGCAGTTGACCCTAAATAACGAAAAGTGTGAGGTCATCCACATGAGTGCTAAAAGGAACTCGTTAAACTTCGGTTACACGATAAATCAGTCTGATCTAAAAGCCGTAAATTTAACTAAATACCTAGGTATTACAAATTACGAACAACTTAAATTGGAAGAAACACACAGAAAATGTTGTGGGGAAGACTAACCAAAGACTGCGTTTTATTGGCAGGATACTTAGAAAATGTAACAGGTGTACTAAGGAAACTGCACTAGGCTTGTCCGTCCTCTTTTAGAATACTGCTGCGCGGTGTGGGATCCTTACCAGATAGGACTGACGGAGTACATCGAAAAAGTTCAAAGAAAGGCAGCACGTTATGTATTATCGCGAAATATGGGAGAGAGTGTCACAGAAATGATTCAGGATTTGGGCTGGAAATCATTAAAAGAAAGGCGTTTTTCATTGCGACGAAATCTTCTCACGAAATTCCAATCGCCAACATTTTGTTGACCCCGACCTATATAGGGAGGAACGATCACCACGATAAAATAAGGGAAATCAGAACTCGTACGGAAAGATACGAGATTGAAATAATAGAGAATTGTGAAGGTGGTTCGATGAGCCCTCTGCCAGGCACTTAAATGTGATTTGCAGAGTATCCATGTAGATGTAGATGTATAATGACAGTAAAGTCGCATTGAAAATGCATACATTAGTTGTTTATAATACCGTGGAAGTATTTTGCTTATCGATTCCATATGAATTACGATTTAAATATGTGGTTTTATGCTGACGTTCCTCTCATAGTGACTTGCAATAATCACTCCTTCAAACGAAACTGTTCAGGTATCTTTGGTTCTGTACTTCCAACAAACCTAAAAGCCTTTTTCTGTAAAAGCTGACTGTAACGATAAAAACACACGAGGCGGGAACCGGAGAGAGCGCTATCGGCAACGGTCAAAGGGCACTTCGGCGGCGCTCCGAGACGGGCGTAGGTACCAGGTGGTCTTCAAAATGGCTCTGAGCACTAAGGGACTTAACTTCTGAGGTCATCAGTCCCCTAGAACTTAGAACTACTTAAACCTAACTAACCTAAGGACATCACACACATCCATGCCAGAGGCAGGATTCGAACCTTCGATCGTAGCGGTCGCGCGGTTCCAGACTGAGGCGCCTAGAACCGCTCGGCCACTCCGGCCGGCCCTGGTGGTCTGCTTGGCTATACTTCGGTTCGATGTGAGGAGCCGGTATGTCCCCACTACACATATATCTAAGTGCTGTTCAACTGTTTATAACATAGAGGGGTGTTTTTGCTTACTGATTTCATATAAATTACGATTTAATTAGGTGAAGTGAAGACACTTTCTATACTCAAGAACCATCGTGGTCGTAGGTCAGCTTATTTACATTGTAATACCAGTAAATATTTCCAAATTGCTTTCATTAGCTGTTTATAATGCCGCGGAAATGTTTTGCTTATCGATCCTGTACAAACTATGCTGTTTATGCTTTTCGAAAGTACATTGAACCACGTGGCTGTAGTTCAGGTTGGGCTGTGTAAGGATCGAGTGAAGGTTTTGCAACTTCTGTAGATGCAATACATTCCTTTTCGCATGCTTCCCTATTATTTAGGAGTAAGCAAACAGTCGTTTGTCCAAACTTTTCCACTTGATTAAGAAGTGCAGTTGACTGTCACATTCACTTATCCTGTCCTCATCTGAAATGTGTGTTGTGTTACTGTGGGTAGTACCATGTTCTCTCTACCATCAATTTATTGCTAATAATATGCTACTTTTATTAAAGCATGTTATGTCATTGGATTTATATTTTTGGTTTACAGTATCACAGGTTCAAAGAAAGACACATCCGTTATCCATGCAATAAATGCCATTAAATTCTTCATAGTTTCTTTTACTCATCAACTAGTACCTACTGCACCCTCCTGCTAATGATTAATCGAATTGCTACGTGGCTCATTTATCATTCCTATTCATTCCTATTCATCAGGAGCGCACCCTCACACAATTTTAAAGTGGGCTTCTAGCAAAACAACCACACTTTTAATTTGTTTAATGAATAGATTGTTCAGATTTTCACATGTGTCCGCTAGGAAAGTTTCAGTTTTCTGACCGTCTACGCTTCTGAAATCACGTCAAATTATCATAGGCCACAACTGAGAGGCGAACGTTGGTTGTGACTCTCTTTTATAGGCACATTGGAATTTTTCTTTTAAATAAAATGCTCAGTATGTCAAATAAACTCGTAATCAGTTTTTGTCACCTCTTTACTTTATTTAATGTCCATCCAACCACCGCAGCCAACAAACAGAAATATTATCCTTGAGTCCGGAAAAAGATCTGTAAGAAGCTATGTTTGGAGCAAGGGTCTAAAAATGCGGAAGATGCGCAACCCAGGAGACAAGTGAAACGATTAGAAAGCTTTGAGATGTATGGTGATAGGAGATTGTTGAAGACCAAATGGATTTTCCAAGTAAGGAATGAAGGTCCTGCAATGAGTCATAAAAGAAAAAAAAATGTTTAATAAAGAACCTAACGAAGCGAAGAGAGAGAGTAGTTGGGTACATATTAAGATACCAAAGGTTCCTGTAAATTTTATTAGAAAGTGTGGTGTAAGGAAACAATGTTAGAGGAATGACTAATTATGAGTATATAATACAGATTGTCCATGGTGTTGGACGTGGAAGTTATGTTAAAATGAAGAGGATTGCTGGAAAGCGACAAGTGACAGAGCAACCTTAGGATTGATAAAGGAAGCGACAACACCCATCCAGTTAAGTCGTCCAAAGTATACGAATTCACCAACTGGTTCAATAATGTCAGCGTCTTCTTTTTAACATTTTACTATGATCATATTTGTTTATATCTATTAATTCTCTAGTACTTTTATTAATGAGATTTTGCATTTTCTTAAAGGAATCTCATCTGTAAATCAATCGCTGTTCAGTTACGATCCTCTGCAATGACGATTACTGCACATCAATCCAGTGGTTTAAAAACCTCTCCGAAGGTACAGAACATCGTTTTAGTGATTTGGAGTTATCTTGCAAACTCCTGTATCGATTCTTAATTCCCACTCTTTTCGTGTAATGTAACTGAAATTGTAGATCTACAATTGTTGTTTCTTGATGCAGAAGTCAAAAGCTTTCCCGTAAGAAGTCAAAGCCATAAATCACACATCTTGTCTTCAATATATGATATAGTTTACAACTTATAAACAATCGTTCGTGCCGTGTCAACTTCTAAAACTATGTTGTTACTTTCCCCGATCAAAGAGTTGCTTCAAAATTCATGTTAAAGTCTCAACCACTACTGCCAAAATACTGAGAGGTCTGTGTTGTTTATGTCTTCTCTGTTTCCTGTGTTAACACACTTCCTTACCTGTGGATTATACACAACAAAGCATCTCGTTTTTGACGTATTATTTCGTTTCTTGTTCGCTGCACGGGTATTGCTGCTGCCGATCTATTTGCTTGAGACCTGGGCTATAAGATCGAACGGAGGACGGTGCGAAATTGCGATCGAAGCAGGAGAGTTCAGTGACCTCTCTGAGTAGGAAGTCGTGGTTACAAGACTGTTTACAGTAGCGCACGCACTGGCTTGCCGGCAATGATCTGACACAACTCGGAAACGATAATGAACGTCATCTGTTAGATGGAGATCACTTTGGCTTTAAGAAAGATAAGGGCACCGAAGAGGTACTTCTGAAGTTGCGCTTGATAATAGAAGCAAGGCCTGAAAATAAAGACACGCTCATAGGATTTGTCGACCTACAAAAAACCTTGGAGAATGTAATACGGAATTTTCTACATCCTCAGAAAAACAGGTGTATGCGATAGGGAAAGAAGGGTAAAATATAATACATACAAAAACCGAGAGATAACAACAGCAATGGAAGAACAAGAACGAAGTGTTCGATTTAAAAAGGGTGAAAGTCTTTCGTCCCTACTGTTCAATCTATACTTCAAGGAAGCAATGACGTAATTGAAACAAAAGTTCAAAACTAGGATTAAAATCCGAGGTAAAAAGGAATCAATAATAAGATTCAGTGATGACAATGAAATTTTCAGTTTGTGATTGAATAAAGTGTCTCTTCCCTTTAAAAAAGGCTGTCGTGTTCTACTACTTACTCGTGAGTAGATAGTTATTAATGTTCTCTTTTTTTATTTTTAGATATGGGGATCGAAATTAGTTACTAGCTGTGGCAGTTTGCAACTAGTTATCAGTTGTGAGAACTTGCAGCCGAGACTATCACTTATGAGACTCTTCACAGACGACGCAGTTGTTTAGAGCGAGGTGAGATCGATAGAAACTTAGCACGGAATGCAGAGAAAACTGCGGATGGCCAGAACCTAGCGCTAAGATTGATAGCTGCCCCTCTATATTAATAAATACAGGGTTTTTCACACTCTTTGAATCAAACATCTAGGCGTGATAGATCATTTCATGGGAAGCAACTTTTGTTGTTGCAGGGCTAAAATGTCTCTGAGCACTATGGGACTTAACATCTAAGGTCATCAGCCCAATAGAACTTAGAACTACTTAAACTTAACTAACCTAAGGCAGGACCGTAGCGATCGCGGGGTTCCAGACTGTAGCGTCTAGAACCGCTCGGCCACACCGGCCGGCTCGGCCACCATTGACCAGACGTTTTCAGTTGGTGAGAGATATGGAGATTGTGCTGGCCAGGGCAGCAGTCGAACATTTTCTGTATCCAGAAAGGCCCGTATTGGACCTGCAACATGTGGTCGTGCATTATCCTGCTGAAATGTAGGGTTTCATCACACCAACTGGAAATTTTGTAGTGGCCGAGCGGTTCTAGGCGCTACAGTCTGGAACCGCGCGACCG
This sequence comes from Schistocerca nitens, assembly GCF_023898315.1. Classification (NCBI taxonomy): domain Eukaryota; kingdom Metazoa; phylum Arthropoda; class Insecta; order Orthoptera; family Acrididae; genus Schistocerca; species Schistocerca nitens. The sequence goes on from NC_064617.1 coordinate 694,340,248, forward strand.
CTACGGTCGCAGGTTCGAATCCTGCCTCGGGCATGGATATGTGTGATGTCCTTAGGTTAGTTAGGTTTAATTAGTTCTAAGTTCTAGGGGACTGATGACCTTAGAAGTTAAGTCCCATAGTGCTCAGAGCCATTTGAACCATTTGAATTGAAATTTTGTATAAGTCGTCACTCAACTTCGACGCCTTACCTTACACCACAGTATCATCAGCAAACAACCGCAGGTTGCTACCCAACCTGTCCGCTAAATCATTTACGTGTACAGAGCAGAACAGCGGTCCTATCACTCTTCCCTGGGGCGCTCCTGACGATACCCTTGTCCCTGATGAACATTCGCCGTCGAGGACAACGTACTGCGCTCTATTAATTAAGAAGTCTTCGAACCACTCAAATATCTGTGAACTTATTCCATATGCACGTACCTGCGTTAACAGCCTGCAATGAGGCACAGTGTCAAATGCTTTCCGGAAACGTAGAAATATGGACTCAGCCTGTCGCCTTTCATCTACTGTTCGCAGTGTATCATGTGAGAAAACGGCAAGCTGAGTTCCGCAACAGCGATGCTTTCTAAAACCATGCTGGTTCGTGGACATAAGCTTCTCAGTTCCAGTAAAGTTTACTATATTCGAACTGAGAATATGTTCAAAGATTCTGCATCAAACGGGAGTAATTTTGCCGGTCTGTTGTTTTGCCCTTCATACATACTGGAGTCATCTGCGCTTTTTTCCAGTCGCTTGGGATTTGTGCTGAGCGAGAGATACGCGATAAATGGAAGCTGGATAAGGCGAAAATGCTGTAGAGTACTGTTTGTAAGATCGAACTGCGATTCCATCCGGACCTAGCGATTTATTTGCTTTCAAATCAATAAGTTGTTTCTCTACCCCATGGATGCTTATTACTATGTCGTCCATACGGGGGTCTGTGCGATGGTCAAATGACGGTACCGGTATGTTTGTACGATTCTACTGTGTGGATGATTTCTAGAATAGGAAATTTAAAACTTTGGCTTTCGTTTTGCTATCTTCACTGACTAGTCAACAAGGGACAGAATGGAAGCCTTAGATCCGCTTAGCGATTTTACTTAGGACCAGAATTTTCTCGGGTTCTCTGGCGGATCTTTTGCTAAGGTGTGACGGTGGTAGGTGTAGTATGTTTCGCACACAGGTATTTCCACGGACGCACGCATCTCTACTAACCTTCGCTTGGCTTCATTTGTGCGTTCTCCTTGGAAAATGGTTCAAATGGCTCTGAGCACTATGGGACTCAACTGCTGAGGTCATTAGTCCCCTAGAACTTAGAACTAGTTAAACCTAACTAACCTAAGGACATCAAAAACATCCATGCCCGAGGCAGGATTCGAACCTGCGACCGTAGCGGTCTTGCGGTTCCAGACTGCAGCGCCTTTAACCGCACGGCCACTTCGGCCGGCCTGTTCTCCTTGGAACCGAGAGTGCAAAAGCTTCTGCTTCATCAACAACCTCCGAATTTCGTTATTAAATAATTGTGGGTCTTTCCATCCTTTACCCATTTACTAGGCACATAACTCTCCAGACCACGATTTACAATCTGCTTAAGGATTGCCCATAATTCTCTACTCCATCTTACTGGATGTAAGTGATGTCAATTCAGTGTTTAAGTGAGATGACAATAATACAGAACGGGTGGACAAAAATATGGAAACACCACAACTCAACACATCATCATGCCTAGAAAGATATAGCAACACCGTCGCCACTGACAACAGCTACCAGTCGTTTCAGAATGTACGAGGTGTGGCTAGAAAAAAACCGGACTAGTACTGGTGAAACAATAAAACGAATGCAATAAGGCTGAAAGTCGCGTGGCCTGTCACGTGACTCTCGCTCTGCCTACTGCTCGAGTTTCATCTGCCTCCTGCACTCAGTCTGCCCGTGGCGTCTGTTTTAAGTAGTTGACGTTTTGTCTGTGCGTCGGAAAATGTTGAGTGTACAGAAAGAACAGCGTGTTAACATCAAATTTTGTTTCAAACTAGGAAAATCTGCAAGTGAAACGTTTGTAATGTTACAACAAGTGTACGGCGATGATTGTTTATCGCGAACACAAGTGTTTGAGTGGTTTAAACGATTTAAAGATGGCCGCGAAGACACCAGTGATGACACTCGCACTGGCGGACCATTGTCAGCAAAAACTGATGCAAACATTGAAAAAATCGGTAAACTTGTTCTACAAGATCGCCGTTTGACAATCAGAGCAGTGTCTGAGTTAACAGGAGTTGACAAGGAAAGTGTTAGGCAGATTCTTCATGAAAGTTTCAACATGAACAAAGTGTGTTCAAAAATGGTTCCAAAGTGTCTCACAATTGAACAGAAGGAACGCCGAAGAATGATTTGTTCTGACATCCTGGAAACTCCTGTTAACTCAGACACTGCTCTGATTGTTAAACGGCGATCTTGTCGAACAAGTTTACCGATTTTTTCAATGTTTGCATCAGTTTTTGCTGACAATGGTCTGCCAGTGCGAGTGTCATCACTGGTGTCTTCGCGGCCATCTTTAAATCGTTTAAACCACTCAAACACTTGTGTTCGCGATAAACAATCATTGCCGTACACTTGTTGTAACATTACAAACGTTTCACTTGCAGATTTTCCTAGTTTGAAACAAAATTTGATGTTAACACGCTGTTCTTTCTGTACATTCAACATTTTCCGACGCACAGACAAAACGTCAACTACTTAAAACAGACGCCACGGACAGACTGAGTGCAGGAGGCAGATGAAACTCGAGCAGTAGGTGGAGCGAAAGTCACGTGACAGGCCACGCGACTTTCAGCCTTATTGCATTCGTTTTATTGTTTCACCAGTACTAGTCCGGTTTTTTTCTAGCCACACCTCGTATGGTTTTCAAGGGAGTCTTATACCATTTTTCCTGCAAAACATTGACAGTTTCGGGTAACGATGATGGATGGGGTAGCGATCATGCACCCTTCCGTCGAATGTAGATCATAAAGTCTCATTAGTGTGGGGAGTCGGAGATCTATGATCCCTGCCTGTGCTGGATGCCGGGCTCGGAGGGCCCCAGCGGGCCTCTACGATCCGTGGCGAAGGCGGCGTCGAGCAGGATGCCGACCCAGCGATCTACAGGCGCTGCTCGTCCAGCCAAGGTACTACACTACTGGCCATTAAAATTGCTACACCAAGAATAAACGCAGATGATAAACGGGTATTCATTGGACAAACATATTATACTAGAACTGACATGTGATTACATTTTCACGCAGTTTGGGTGCATAGATCCTGAGAAATCAGTACCCGAAACAACTACCTCTGGCCGTAATAACGGCCTTGATATGCCTGCGCATTGAGTCAAACAGAGCTTGGATGGCGTGCCCATGCAATTTCAACACGATATCACAGTTCATCAAGAGTAGTGACTGGCATATTGTGACGAGCCAGTTGCTCGGCCACCATTAGCTCTGAGCACTATGGGACTTAACTTCTGCGGTCAACAGTCCCCTAGAACTTAGAACTACTTAAACCTAACTAACCTAAGGACATCACACACATCCACGCCTGAGGCAGGATTCGAACCTGCGACCTTAGAGGTCGCGCGGTTCCAGACTGAAGCGCCTAGAACCGCTCGGCCATACCGGCCGTCTGTTGCAGGGCTCGGCACTCTGCATTGTGCATTACTACCTACCCCATTACGTTGATAGGGTGATTTTCAAGAAGAACTTAACAATGATTGTCTCTAAGCGGAGAAAGAGATTTTAGAAGCGAAACAGTAACTTGGACATATCCCCTATTCCACGAAGCACAGATAACACTCATTGTACAAGCACGTGGCAGAGTGTCTATTCCCTGTCGCCTCCCACAGCTGTAACCACTAATAAACAGACAACTAGCGTCAGCGAACGTTTTATCTCTAACATAAGTTGTTCCCTATGAGATGATCTGTCACCCTTAAACGTTAGATGCAAAGACTCTGAGTTACGCTGTGTATCGTAAAGCGCGTAAAGAGGCGAAATTATCCGTTATTGCTTCACTATGCGATTGGCAGTCAGTCACTTGAATTAACCACAAACTGCAAGTAACCCGGAGTTCCTGTCAGGAGCGATTTAAGGTGCACCAATCACACAAATCTAGCAGTGAGGAAGGGAGACGTCAGACTGAGGTTTATTGGGAGAACGCTATGAAAGTGTATCTCACACACAAAAGAGGTCGGTTACGGAACTATTGCACAACCAATTCTTGAGAGTTATTCATCGGTCTGGGACCATTACAGAGTTGCATTAATGGAAGATGCAGAAAATAGTCAAAGAGGAGCTCAGTGATCACTACAGTTGAGGATCACGGAGAGGGTTACTTACAAAATTCCAACAGCCCACGTCCCAGAATCAATCAAGAATCTCATGAAATTACAAGTACACTATAAATAGGAGATTCACGGTCATACAGATGGAACCGAAAATCGTCTTCTACATCTGTATCTACACACTTTCTCCGCAAGTCACCGTATGGTGCGTGGTGGAGGGTACACTGTACCACTACTAGTTGTTTCCTTTCCTGTCCCACTCGTAAATAAACCGAGTGATAAACGACTGTTTATATGCCCACGTATGAGCCCTAATTCTCGTATCTAATTTTCGCGATCCTTACGCAAAATATACGTTGGCTGCAGTAGAATCGTTCTGCAGTCAGTTTCAAATGCCGGTTCTCTAAATTTTCTCAATAGTATTCCTCGAAAAGAGCGTCCCCGTCTCCCCAGGGATTCTCATTTGAGTTCGCGAAGCATCTCCGTAATACTTGGATGCTATTCGAACCTACCGGTAACAAATCTAGCAACCCGTCTCTGAATTGCTTCGATATCTTCCTTCAATCAGACATGGTACGGATCCCTAAAACTCGAGCAGTAGTCAAGAAAAGATCGCAGTAGCGTCCTATATGCGGTCTCCTTTACTGAAGAATCACACTTTCCTAAAATTCTCACGATGAGCCGAAGTCGACCATTCGTCTTTCCTACCGCAGTTCTCGCATGCTCGTTCCTTCTCATACCGCTTTGCAACGTTACGCCCAGACATTTAAACGACGCGACTGTGTGAAGCAGGACACTGCTAATACTGTATTCGAACATTACGGGTTTGTTTTTCCTACCAATCTGGATTAACTAACGTTTTCCTACATTTGGAGGTGGCTGCCGTTCATCACACCAATTGCAAATTTTGTCTAAGTCTTCTTGTATGCTCCTACAGTCACTCAACAACGGCACCTTCGGTACACCACGGCATCATCAGCAAACAGTTACAGATTGCTACCAACCCTGTCCGCCAGCTCATTTATGTACAGAGAAAATAACAGCGGTCCTGCTACACTTCGCTGTGGCACTTTTGACAACACCCTTGACTCGGGTGAACACTCGCCGTCGTGGGCAACGTAATGAGTTCTATTACTTAAGAAGTCTCTGAGCCACTCATATGTCAGCAAAGTACGTGACACATGCTGTACGGTGGATTGCGCAGTGAAAACGTAGATGAAGGTGCAAACCAGCTTCCAATTCATTATAGCAGATGGGGATCGGGGGTGAAGAAACACCACGAGAGGGTGTCTTAGGAGAAAGGGGCCAGGATACAGACGCCAAATACAGGCCTAGTCTAGGGCACCAAAGCACCTTGATTTTAAGCTTAAGCACAGCTCGATAGAAGTGAGATCGAGGATTTAATTTTACAACCAAAGAGAACAATTCTGTTCAACCACACTTATACGGCCAATCATCTAAAAATCTGAGAACAATAAAAGTAAAAATCTTTTGTAAGAACAAGAGTTCATCTCCCCTCAGCAGAATCAAAATACCGCAACGAATAAAACGATAAGTCGGTTCACAGAAAACAGTGAACTTCTCTCACACTGAGTTGTCTTTGTTTCCTTCCCTTGGTAGTCGTCTTGGCGGGCACCCTCTCCGTCGTCACTATACTCATACGGTGCGCACGCCGGACAAAAAGTTAATCATCACGTTGAGAATCATGTTAATAAAGGATAATATAGCCTCTCTAGTCTTGATAAAGGCCTCAAATCGTCGAAGATGAGAGTCCATAACTTTGTTCAGGTACGCCATATCCAGCTGAAGTCACTCATTGACGGTTACATCCTGTAGCGTAGAACTACAAAATTGTAGGGATGTTGATTGCTACATTTCAACCATAATTCCAAATACGCCGACACATTTTCTGTGGACTGAGATCGGATGACTTGGGGTCCAGTCGGGGTGTGACAGAGTTCCTGAGCGTTTGTCAAACCAGGAACGTGTGCGTGCTGTCCTACAAACTCAGCTGTAGCCACCTCGAAAGGCGGAAGTGTCCACCGCATTCTCATCAGGAGGATGTACGAGGGTTTGCTGAAAAGTACTGTCTCCAACTTTTCTGTTCTTCACATCGGTTGAGGTATTACATGTCATGTATATTACTCTGTCGACATTCGCTCTTCGCTGAGGCAAGCTGGAACTCTCTGTCGCTACATTTGTAGTGTGACACGGCGGTGTGTAACGAACTACATAGTCCAGTCATATTCATGTGACCATCGCCTACGTTGGACGTCAAGGTGGAACAACCGCTAACAGACGGCAGGTGGCACCACTAGCAGTGGAGGCTATATAAATGCCGGCCGCTGTGGCCGAGCGGTTCTAGACGCTTCAGTCCGCAACAGCGCAGCTGCTACGGTAGCAGGTTCGAATCCTGCCTCGGGCATGGATATGTGTGATGTCCTTGCGTTAGTTAGGATTAAGTAGTTCTAAGTCTTGGGGACTGATGACCTCAGATGTTAAGTCCCATAGTTCTTAGAGCCATTTGAACCATTTTAGCTATATAAAGCGTGTTAGGGGGAAGCGAAAAAACCGTTCTCTCGTAATGCGGAAACGGAGACATTTAGCGGACATCAAAAAAGGGCATGATCATTGGTTTTCGGGCCAAGGATGGAAGCGTTTCCAAAACGGCTAAGTTTGTAAACTGTTCGCGTGCCGCTGTGGTTAAAGTTTCCTGGCCGGCCGTGGTGGCCGAGTGGTTCTAGGCGCTTCAGTCTGGAACCGTGCGACTGCTACGGTCGCAGGTTCGAATCCTGCCTCGGGCATGGATGTGTGTGCTGTCTTTAGGTTAGTTAGTTTAAGTAGTTCTAAGTTCTAGGGGACTGATGACCTCAGATGTTAAGTCCCAAAGTACTCAGAGCCATTTGAACCATTTAAAGTTTCCTGGCAAAATGGCGCTTTCCAAACCGGTGCCAAAGTATCTGTGGTGCACCACGGGCCGTAGATGACAGGGGTCAACGATGGCTGTGTAGATGTGTACGGGCTAATAGACGTCCAGTTGTTGAGCAACTGTCTGCCCAGGTGAACCAAGGGGTTGCCAACAGGATTTCGTCAACGACCGTGCAGCCAATGTTACTGCTTGTGGGTCTCCACAGTAGCCGCCTGGTTCATGCACCCATTCTGACTGCTGTTCGTCGGCGACGAAGGTTGGAATTTACAATGGTTCAAATGGCTCTGAGCACTATGGGACTTAACTGCTGAAGTCATCAGTCCCCTAGAACGTAGAACTACTTAAACCTAACTAACCTAAGGACGTCACACACATTCATTCCCGAGGGAGGATCGGAACCTGCGACTGTAGCGGTCGTGCGTTTCCAGACTGTAGCGCCTAGAACCGCTCGGCCACCCCGGCCGGCTGGAATTTACACGCCAATATCGCAACTGGACGTTCACTGAGTGGCGACTGGTGGTCTTTTCAGATGAATCACGTTTCATGCTCCATCTGAAAGATGGCCGTTAGTGTGTACGGCGAGGAACGTCTGAAAGCAAACATTCTTCAACAACCGTCGGAAGGTTCCAGGCCGGAGTATTATGATATGGGAAATGTTTGAGTGGCATTCTCAGGGCGGTCTGGTCATTCTGGAAGGCACAATGGATCAACGCAAGTATGCATCTATCCTTGGGGACCATGTCCACCACTATATGTAATTTGATTTTCCTCAGCACGATGCCAACAGGACAATGCAACATGCCACACATCTCGCAGTGCAAGTGTGTGGTTCGAAGAGCACCAGGATGCATTTACCAAACCACTCTGGTCACCAAACTCTCCAGATCTAAACCCAAACGGAAATCTTTGGGATCATCTCTATCTAGCTGTTGCGCTGTGGAACCTCAACAGAGAAACTTAGCACAGCTGGGTCTGTGGTCCGGCTCGACATCTGTGTCGGTACATTCCAGAAACACATTGACTCTCTTCCTGCAAGTCTCGCAGCGGCCCGCGGTGCAAAGCGTGGTTGTTCGGGCCTTTGACAGGTGCTCACATTAAAGTGACTGGACAGAGTATACTGGTGTGTGAGAAACAGCGTGATGTAATCGAGTTGCGAATTTGAAGAGATCGTCCACACATGGGGCATCCTCCGCTTCAGCATGGCAATACCAGACCACACACGAGCGCTGCGACGTCTGGGACAGTCCGACGCCTTGGGTTCACTGTCATCGATCACCCTCCATAGAGTCCTCACTTGACCAATGCTATTTTCACCTGTTTCCAAAACTTAAAAAAAGAAACACCTTCGAAGACTTCAGTTTAATAGTGACGAAGCGGTGGAAGCAGAGATGAAGTTGTGGCTCCGTTGACAAAGTCAAACATGCTACAGTGACGGTATCAACAAACTGGTCTCTCGTTGGGAGAAATGTGTTCGTCATTAAGGTGACAATGTTGAGACATGAAGAATAAAGACTTAGACTGTTAATAACGTATGTTTTATTCGAAAAGCTTTAAAAGTTTTCACATAGAAAGTTCGGAGGCAATACCTTTCAGCACGCCCTCCTAGAAGAAAGAACACCGGTAGGTCAGAGAGAATGTAAAATAAACATCGTGGTCCACGCACACGACAGCTTGAATGAATGGACCCAAGTCATTGTAAAAATACACCCAAATTCTTTGCACAGCCACCTGTAACCTGAACTGAGCTGCATCAGCTGAAAAGAGACTGTCTACACGCCTTAATTCAGCGACCAGTTAGCGCTTTCAAGAAAGTTACTAGCATTTTTATCTGGTGAACTTATTTTGAACTGTTTAGCGTCCTATGAGAGGATGACCAGCTTGAGGATTGGCAGGAAAAATAAAGTAGGTCAACTCAGTGAGAAAGTTTTGTACATTTTTTTATGAACCACTTTACGTTTTTATTCGTTAGAATCTTCTGAGTCTCGTGCAGTTGTGTCTCTGAAGGTAGAACCTCGATTAGCGATATAAGTTTGCTTGAGCTGTATTATTCTATTGAAAAGTAGCTAGAGCAGGCGTTCACTAAGCTGTTGCGGCCGCTGAATGGGATCGTAGAAAGTTTTATTTATTGAATTAATTATTGCTACTGACACACTAAACTTACAGGCTCATTACTTAACACAGTTTTCGTTATACAAATATTAAAGATGGCGTAAATACAATTATTATTCGGTGTTGACAAGTTTGCTACAGCTGGAATAATAATCTATCCTAAAAACGCACCACTTAACACCTCAGAACTAAATATCAGGATTATCTCACTTTGAGTACTGTGGGATTTTCACTGCTGACCATCCAAAATGCAACACCAGGAAGGACAGGAGATATCACGGCGAAATTGATTTGGGAGATAACACGTTGTACAAAGATCACATGATTGAAAATACAGCAGTATGTGAAGTGAGGAAGATGATGAAATCAGTATGGGATATTGTCGCCGTTGCTGGCAATAACCGCTGCTACGCACCTCGGCATTGACTCAAAGAGGCTCTGGATGCGTTGTTTGGGTATAGGAGTCCATGCTGCTTCCACTTATTGCCAGAGTTTGTCTGGTGTAGCAGCGGTTGTTGTATACCGGGCCAGTCGTTCCGCAGTCATCGACCGGACATTTTCGACAGGCGAGAGATCGGGAGAATAGGGAGACCAGGGTAGCAGTGCAATCCAATGGGCGATGAAGAAGTCTTGAACATTCCGTGTGACGTGTGGCCGTGCATTATACTGTTGCAATGTGACTCTCGGCAAGCTCCGAAGATATGGGAGGACAACAGGCTGTAACACATCAAAGATGTAACATTGGCTGGTTAGTGTACGGGCAATGCGTACTAGGGGGCCAGGAGAGGGGGGGGGGGAGCAGGTGGGGGGTAGCGAATTCAGTACCATCCCAAACCATAATACCTTATAACACCGGATACAGCAGCAGTACGGCTATGCATAAAGCCACAATTCACATTATGGCAACGCATTAAGGCCAGTTCATCAGTCTCGCACTACGGTGTCTCCAAACACTAATCCGACCATAGTGTGGTATGTATTCATCGGTAAAAAGTGTCGTTCCATTCCGTTGTCAATGCCCGTCGTTCATCGCACCACTGCCGGCGGAAACGCATGTAGCGAAGACTCATAGGTAAACGCAGCAATGGACAGCTTGGGGATTGTCAACTCTGTTGCAAACGACGTCGATTGGTATGCTCGGACACTGCTTGTTGCGCAACAGGCCGAATTTATTGCGATATGGTACGTGATGTGGCAGAGCGATCAATCACTTCAAATGGCTCTGAGCACTACGGGACTTAACATCTGAGGTCACCAGTCCCCTAGACTTAGAACTACTTAAACCTAAGTAAACTAAGGACATCACACATATCCATGCCCGAGGCAGGATTCGAACCTGCGACCGTAGCGGTCGCGCGGTTCCAGACTGAAGCGCCTAGAACCGCTCGGCCACAGCGGCCGGCGATCCATCACTGCCACGGGCACAATATGCCTGCCATCACGCATAGTGGTGCAATGAGGTGGGTGCAATCGGTCCCGTCCTTTCGTCGTTCCCTCCCGCACCCAGCGATTGCAGAATTGCATCACAGTTGCTTCGTTCCGTCCGACACGATCACCGATTTCTCTGACGGATAATCCGAAACCCCTATAGGCAATTCTCCTTCCTATGTCGAATTCCGGAACGTGATGCTGAAGCTGCTCACGCAAAACAACTGCACGAAAGAACAACTCCAAAGTGCACCCGGTCGTCTGTTCCTTTAAGTAGCGCTTGCAGGTAGCGCTACAGGCGCCCCTGATATGTGGATGCGCTGAAATGCTAACCACGTGCATCTCTCGCCGCATCAAAACATGCTGCAAACTCCATCTAATTTGCATGCTTCCGTCAGGGTGTTGCATTTTGGGTGGCTAGCAGTGTATGTAGGAAGTAGCGACCGACCACGGCTTCTAAGCGTCTATGCCCAGACGATTTGTCTGGATTAACCGTAATAAATTATAAATACAAAGCTTGCTTGTAAATCTGTGAATCTATTAGTGAAAACTGTATGAAGATCCCTACATTAGTTCTTGAGACTAGCAACAGACTTTAATTTACAGTATGTGTACATTATGACCTTGTATTCCTGGGACAAATGGTACTCGTACATTCAGAACTTACACTCAACAATTCAAGAAAAACTGGATATAACAATACAATATACTACTATAACCAGAGAACTGAGGACTTTCTCTGTCCAGTATTACATTATCACGTCCACTGGATGTCCGACACGAAATAGTTTTGTTTTTCTCAGCATGAGACGACCACTGTCTGTTCAGGAAAGTTTTCCTGGTTTCATATCAGCGGATCTATATATTCAAAGGCACTGTGCCAGCAAGCTAACACCGCTTCCCCACCGAATTCATCAGGAGCTATTTCTGCCGGAATATGCCGGAAGAACACGGCATCGGACGCACGACCCACCCCGTCTACATGTACATCTACGTTGATATTCTGCAAGCCACCGTACGTACCGTACTACCAGTCATTTCGTTTCTGTTCCATTCCCAAATAGAGCGAGAGGAAAACGATTGTCTATGTGCCTCTGCATGAGCGTTAATTTCTCACATCTTATCTTCGTGGTCCTTTGCGAAATGTAGGCTGGTGTCAGTAGAATCGTTCTGCTATCAGCTTCAAACGCCGGTAATCTAAATTTTCTCAATAGTGTTTTTCGAAAAGAATGTCTCCTTCCCTCCAGGGACTCCCCTATGAGTTCCGGGAGCACCCCTATGACACTTACGTGTCGTTCGAACCTACCAGTAACAAATCTAGCAGCCCGCCTCTCAAATGGTTCGATGTCTTCCATCAATCTGACCTAGTACGGATCCCAAAAACTCGAGCAGTAGTCAAGAATAGGCCGCACCAGCTTTCCGTTTGCGGTCTTCTTTACACGTGAACCACACTTTCCTAAAATTCTCACGATGAACCGAAGTCGACCATTCGCCTTTCCTACCACAGTTCTGACACGCTCGGGCCATTTCATATCGCTTTGCAACGTTACACCCACATATTCAAACGACTTGACTGTGTCAAGCAGGGCACTACTAATGCTGTATCCGAACATTCCGGGTTTCATCTTCCTACTCACCCGTATGAACTTACATTTTACCATATTTAGGGCTAGCTGCCATTCATCACACCAAGTGGAAATTTTGTCTAAGTCGTCTTGTATCTTCCTACAGTCACTCAACTTCGACACCTTACCGTACAGCATAGCATCATAAGTAAACAACCGAAGGTTGCTGCCCAACCTGTCCGCTAAATCATTTACGTGTACAGAGCAGAACAGCGGTCCTATCACGCTTCCCTGGGGCGCACCTAGTGATACCCTTATCTCTGCTGAATACTCGCCGTCGAGGATAACATACTGGGTTCTATTACTTAAGAAGTCTTCGAGCCACTCACATATCAGTGAACTCATTCCATATGGTCGTACCTTCGTTAACAACCTGCAGTGGGGCACCGTGTCAAATCCTTCCGGAAATCTAGAAATATGGAATCTGCTTGTTGCTCTTCATCCACTGTTCGCAGTATATCTTATGAGAAAAGGGCAAGCTGAGTTTTGCACTATCGATTCTTTGTAAAACTATGCTGGTTCGTGGTCATCAGCTTCTCAGGCTCAAGAAAGTTTATTATATTCGAACTGAGAACATATTCAAGGATTTTGCAACAAACCTAAGTTAGGGACATTGGTCTGTAATTTTGTGGGTCGGTTCTTTACCCTTCTTATATATTGGAGTCACCCGCACTTTTCTCCAGTTGCTTCGGACCTTGTGCTGGGCACGATAAAAGCAGGGAAGGTTAAATATCAATGCCGTAGAGTACTGTTTTTAAAATCAAACAGCGATTCCATTCGCACTTGGTGATTTATTTACTTTCAAATCTTTCAGTTGATGCTTATTACTATGTCGTCCATACGGGTTTGTACGATTCTCTTGTATGAACAATTTCTTGAACGTGAAATTTAAAACTTTGGCTTTCGCTTTGCTGTCTTCAACTACTACACCAGACTCTTCAACAAGGGACCGGCTTAGCGATTTTACATAAGACAAATATTTTCTCGGGTTCCGTGCCAGATCTTTTACCAAAGTGTAACGGTGCTAGTTGTTGCATGCTTCGCGCATAGATTTTTTCACAGAGGCAGGAATCTCTATTAACCTTCGCTTGTCGTCATTTGTGCGTTACCATGTGAACCGAGTGTGCAATAACCTCTGCTTTCTCAGCATCCTCCGAATTTCGTTATTAGCCCATGGTGGGTCTTTTCCATTCTTTGTTCACTTACTAGAAACATAACTTCCAAACGACCGTTTACAATCTGCTAAAATTTTACCTATGATTCCTCTGCATCCATCTTACTGAAACTAAGTGATGCCAATTCACTGTATAAGTGAGAGACTAATAACTGTTTTTCTGCTCTATCTAGGAGAAACACTCTTCCAGCCTTCTTGAATGATTCATTAACTTCCGTAATCGTATATGCTATAGTGACATCATATTACCAAAAATGTATTATATTGTGGGGTTAGAATACTCTTGCGGAATGGCACTTCTGCGGTGAGATATTTCCGCGGAGCCTTGGACTCTCACCGGTATAAGCATCTTTTCGCGGGTACCATACAGATACACTAATTATTTGTTTCCTAGCTAGAAGTGTGGTACAGCGTGCTGTAGTTTATGACACATGTTACAAGGAATTAGCTTTAATATACAGGGTGTCCCATTTATCTTGACTACCCTAAATAACTGTTTGTCCGTTTAAAAAAGTCTTACCGCTGTTCATACCTTTGTAAAAAACAAAGCTACAACGAAGGAAATCATGCTAATTGATGACCCCCGAAAGGCTAAAGAACATTTGCTTGAAACATTTTGTAATTTGCATCTGGACAAACAGTTATTTAGGGTGGTCAAGATAAATGGGACGCCCTTTATGGTCAAAGGTTGAAAAACTGACAATATGGATAAAGAAATGTCTAACGTAGTTGTTTTATTGTCTACAACATCATCGTCATAATCATCACGTTGTGAATATTGTGGCGCCTCTTTTCTAAAGTGTTAGAGATATTCGTTGTTTGGTTTCTTAGTTACGTATGAGTAATATCAGTCAATGTTCAAGCACAGTGGCTATGATTATGTAAGACCAAGGAGAAATTAAATCGGGGAGACATAAAACATAGTACGTCACAACTTGACGGGAATGTTTTTCGCAATTGATATGTAATTGACGAAAGAATGTAGACTCTTTCATTAGCATTCACATGGCATTCCTTTGGTGAATTGATTCTGATTGCTGTTCATTGCTGAATTAATGTAAGTGTATGTCGAAAATGTAATTTGTAAGTGCCAAGTTGTGTGTATTATTTATGAAATCTCAGTTACAAATTAATTTCAAAATACTGTGAGACAGGTGGCATAAGTTAAAGACGATGTCTTTGTAGAAGGGTTCTGAGTCGGCTTCATCGACATTTAACCATACCGTATATACAAAAAAGCAAGCTGCAGTTTTAGACATTACGTTAAAGATGTTCCATGATTATCCTAATAGATGACACGGCCAAATATTTTCCGTGATATTATTCCAATCCCACAAGCCGAAATCACAGAGAACTTGGGCTTGAAGTGGACCTGTTTTATGAAGGACATTTATTATTACAAATTACGAAATATTACAATTTTTTATTTCATTAGCGTTTCACACCAAAGGAAATTTTCTTGATAAACGATTTTTGCGTCTAAGCCTCGCGCCTAAGTAGTGTGTTTACATTTTTCGGCGTGCACTGCAGCTGTAGCGGTTATACGCTAAGTACTGACAAACTTATTTGTGCTCTGTAATACAGTTATTAAATTTAATAGATTTCAGCGGTGTTGCGTGCGGTTTGTGGCGATATAACGACTTAATAAACTTTTGTAATCGTTCACTCGCTGTGTTTTATAGAGTTTCCAGTGTGTTGAAGTCGTTTAGTAAATTTCGTGCTTTAGTGCTCAACTGACGTTTATTATTCTTTCTAGTGAAATATTTCACTAAAATTTTCATTTAATGTTTCAACTTCGCTTAGTGTTACAGTGGTCGTTTTAATTTTTTGGTTGTAGCTAATAATTTTGTGAAGTTTTGCTGGTATTGGTATCGGCTGTGTTGTAGTAGTATTAATACAAGTAGCTGCTTTCTTAGCAGGCAGAGAATTTCGAGACCATTATTGTTAGCTCTTAAATAGTTCTATTGGTGTAACTGAACTTTGGCAAGGTAGACGTATAGTTTTTTTTTCAGTAATTGTAAAATTTACCATGAGTGAAAAGTGTGGGCTCTGTCGTAGGTTCGTGAGTAGTGGATTACGGTGTGGGATTTGTTCAAAGTATTTTCATTGGGGGGAATGCAGTGGGGAAGCCAGTGGTCATTTTAGGGAGCTCCTCTCCTGGGAATGTAGAATCTGTAGTAGAAACAAGTTAATAGAGGAGCAGGAGCGTAAGATCTGTGCCCTTCAGGTGTAGTTACAATGCGCAAAAGAGGAACTAGATAGGTTGAGGAGGGTGAAGGGTGGTGGGGAATGGGAACTGGCAGTTGGCAAGAAGGTAGTTAGGAAGAGGAGGTATTCAGACAGTTTTACTTTGCATACATGCAATAGATACGACCAACTGTCAGAGTTGAGTGGAGAGGAGCCTCGTGTAGCCGTAGATGTAGGTAACTTGCAGCAGTCCTCAGCAATTAGGAGGCCTAGGTTAGTTGCAAAGTCTAGCAGAAAGTAGGTTCTGCTGCTAGGTAGTTCCCACGGTAGAGGTGTGGGCCAGCAGTTGCAGGAAGTGTTGGGGAGTGAGTACCAGGTCACCAGCATTGTGAAGCTTAGTGCAGGGTTGGCTCAGGTGACTGAAAGCACAGGGGAGTTATGTAAGAATTTTACGAAAGAGGATCAGGTAGTGATAGTGGGTGGAGCAGGGAACAGTCTCTATAGGGACGGGGAATGTGATGTCAGTGGTGACTTGGTTAAGATAGCTACTCAAACTGGTGGTACTAATGTGCATTTCGTGCAACTGGTTCAGCGTCATGATCGGCCTCACCTTAATGCGGCTGTTAGGCGCGTTAATGTGGGGCTGGGGAGGGCACTGATGGCGGAGGGCATGGATCACATCTCAGTGGTGCCAGTTGGGTCTATCAGTAGATGGGGTTTCACTAGGCATGGCCTGCACCTCAATAGGTATGGGAAGGGGAGGCTGGCTAAGCTTATAGGTGACAATGTAGTGGGTGGTGGTGGTGGTAGTGGTGTCACTCATGGAAAAATTCCTGTAGTAGTTGGTGTTAGAGCTGCACCTGTTTTAGACTGAAGTCAGCTGATAGGTATACCTGGTTAAAGGAACTGCCTCTAACTATGGGCTCACCTGCAGAGGATGTAATGTTTCCAAGTAGAGAAGGAATTAGCATATTTCATCAAAATATAAGAGGTATTAGAGATAAAGTTAGTGAACTGCTAATAGATGTTAACTCTGAAATTATTGGTATATCAGAGCACCACTTAAATAATTTGATAATTCAGAGGCTTCCTTTACCAGGCTACAGATTAGCTGGCTGTTTCTCAAGGAGTTCCTTGCGGGGTGGGGGAGTGGCTCTGTACGTAAAAAACAGTATTTCATTTGAGTCCATAGACGTATCACGACACTGCACTGAACAGATATTTGAAAGTTGTGCAGCATTAGTTGAATTTAGTGAAGCTAAACTTCTAATTGCTGTTGTTTATAGGTCCCCTAACTCAGACTTCAGAGCATTTTTGCTTAATCTAGAGAGGGTTCTTGATTCACTTTTTAGGAAGTACCAGAAAGTAGTTATATGTGGTGACTTCAATATTAATTTTGTACATGATTGTGCAAGAAAAAGGATGTTGGCAGATCTCCTAAATTCATATGATCTGATGCAAACTGTGTTTTTTTCCAACTAGGGTGCAGGGGAACAGTAGCACAGTCATAGACAATATTTTTATTCATTCTTCATTACTAGATGGGCATTCTGTTAGTAAAAGGGTGAATGGCCTTTCAGACCATGATGCACAAATTTTAACACTAAAAGGTTTTTGTACTCAAACCAATGTCGTATTTAATTACAAACTACGTAGGAAAGTTAATCCAACAGCAATAGAGAGCTTTTCAAAACTTGTCAAGGAACAAGAGTGGCAAGCTGTTTATAGTGCCGATAATATAGATGATAAATACAATACTTTCCATAACACATTTCTCATGCTCTTTGAGAGTTGCTTTCCATTAGAACATTCTAAACGGGGTACTAGCAGTAATGGACAGCCCAGTTGGCTGACTAGTGGGATAAGGATATCATGTAGAACAAAGCGGGAATTATATCAAAATGTTAGAAGTAGTCACAATCAAGCAACAGTAGCCCATTACAAACAGTATTGTAAGGTGCTCAAAAATGTTACTAGCAAGGCAAAAAGTATGTGGTATGCAAATCACAGGATAAAATTAAAGCCATATGGTCAATTGTGAAGGAAGTGTCTGGTCAGTAGCACAAGGCTGATGATATAAATTCAGTTTGCAGTAATGATATTTCTGTCACTGATAAATCAGATATATGTATAATATTTAACAACCATTTTCTGAGCATTGTTGGTGAATTAAATAAAAATTTAGTTTCTACAGGAAATCATATAAATTTCTTAGCAAATGCCTTTCCGAGATTGACGTCTGAAATACTCCTCTGTGATATAGACAAGAGGGAGATTGAGTCAATAATTAAATCACTGAAGACTAAGAACTCTCATGGTTATGATGGAGTGTCTAGTAGAATATTAAAGTACTGTGCAACACATGTTAGCCCTGTATTTAGCCATATTTGTAATTTTTCCTTTAGGAATGGTCAGTTTCCCGAGCGATTAAAGTACTCAGTAGTAAAGCCGCTTTATAAAAAGGGAGAAAGGGATAATATAGATAATTTTAGACCTGTCTCTACGCCATCAGTGTTTGCAAAAGTTATCGAAAAGGCTGTGTATGTAAGGTTAATTGATCATTTTAAATCACACGATTACCTATCAAATGTACAGGTCGGCTTTAGAAGTCGTTTGACAACTGAAAATGCTATATTCTCTTTTCTCTGTGAGGTACTGGATGGGCTAAACAAAAAGTTTCGAACGCTTGGCTTATTTTTTGATTTAACAAAGGCATTTGACTGTGTTGATCTCACAAAATTGCTCCAGAAGTTGGACCATTACGGAATAAGGGGAGTAGCTCACAAATGGTTCACTTCTTACTTTAGCAACAGGCAGTAAAAGGTCATTATTCACAACGTTGATAACGGCTGTGATGTGGGATCTGAGTGGGGTACCGTCAAGTGGGGGGTGCTCCAGGGATCAGTGTTGGGGCCGCTCCTGTTCCTTATTTATATAAATGATATGCCCTCTAGTATTATGGGTAACTCTAAGATATTTCTGTTTGCTGATGACACTAGCTTGGTAGTAAAGGATGTTGTGTGCAACATTGACTCGGTTTCAAGTAGTGCAGTACATGACCTCAGTTCATGGCTTGTAGAAAATAAACTAACGTTAAATCACAGTAATACTCAGTTTTTACAGTTCCTAACACACAATTCAACAAAACCTGACGTTTTAATCTCACAGAACGGGCATATGATTAGTGAAACTGAACAGTTCAAATTCCTAGGTGTTCAGATAGATAGTAAGCTGTCATGGAAAGCCCACGTTCAGGATCATGTTCAAAGACTTAATACTGCCATTTTCACTATTCGAACGGTATCGAAAGTGAGTGATACTTCGACACGTAAATTAGTCTACTTTGCTTATTTTCATATACTTATGTCGTATGGTATTATGTTTTAGGGTAACTCTTCCCATTCTAGAAGGATATTTTTGGCTCAGAAACGGGTGGTTCGGGCAATAAGTGGTGTGAGTTCACGAACCTCTTGTCGACCTCTGTTCACGAGTCTGGGCATTTTGACATTGGCCTCTCAATATGTATATTCCTTATTGTCGTTTCTTGTTACCAATATTAGTTTATTTCCAACAATAAGCAGCCTTCACTCGGTTAATACTCGGTAGAAATCAAACCTCCATTTGGATCGGACTTCCTTAACTCTTGTGCAAAAAGGTGTGCAGTATACTGCTGCATCCATTTTCAATAAGCTGCCACTCGAATTCAAAAATCTTAGCAGTAATCCACGCGCTTTCAAATCGAAACTGAAGAGTTTCCTCATGGGTCACTCCTTCTATTCTGTCGAGGAGTTCCTTAAAAAATTAAGATGATTCTCATTGTATTGCTGATAGCGTTTGCTTAAACTTATGGACTGATTTTCTTTCAGGTTCATGAACATTTATTTTTATCTGTTATTACTTTTATGTTGTAAGTTCATGTACTGACACGTTCCATGACCTTGGAGATTTGCTCCTCAATTTGGCCCTACGGAACTTGACATGTAAATAAATAAATAAATAACATTTTATGAACCAAAGATACAGCGTGATCGCATTCCACCTTCGTGTAAGATGTCATTGTTATAGTTAAATAAATATTATCATTATCTCCCAGCATGTAGAACGTTTAAACGAGGGTAGTAAAATTTTAAAAAATAATTTTTTTATTAGTTCTAATGTTTTACGGCTGTCATCGCCTCTCGTTTTCCACTTCTAGTACGACGCCAGTATCCTTCTTGTAGTGCTCTGGTATCCATCGCATCCCGGATCTCTCGACTCCAGCTCCTCCCAGGCGGTCAGCGCTCTCTTCTTCCGCTGTACTCCAGTGCCATACATTCTTTGGTCGTTGGCTATCGTCCTACCTTTCTAGATGTCCAAACCATTTTAGAAGTTTCGTCGTTGCCGCATCTATTATTGATTCATCGATTTGATTGTCAAAAAAGAAATATTTATTAGGGTGCGAATGAATGGACTTAGTTGCATGTCATTTGCTTGCGTTTCAGCTGCAAAGATTTTGTATCTCTGATTCTAAGAGTATCTCAAGGGGAATGCCACGATGAAAGGCATGGCGTCTTCATTGGCGAATATTTTACAAATTTCAAGAGACATTTAGCAGTCTTTCACCGTTTGCAAGGAACACCACGTACCCGTCCCCCATTAAACTTATTTACAAGGTTGCTAATGAGTATGACTTGCATTAAACTTCTTCTCAATATTTACATAATTTCCAATTGTTGTGGCGTTTTCTTCTTCACTGTAATTTCTTTCTGTGTTCAGGTCACACAGGTGGGAAATGGTTTTCTTAAGTTGCCTACGATTTGGAGTCTTTTTAAAGCCTTTGCAATTGTCTTGTCACTCTAAGGTGTTAACTGCTTTCTTCTTTTCCCATCGAAATTTAAAATTATTCTGTGAAACTAGTGGCCATTCTATTCTGCGTCATCTTGAATATTTTTTTACTGATCAGCAAACATTTGGACGAACATTTAATGTTAATGTATTTATCTACATCTACATGGATACTCTGCAAATCACATTTAAGTGCCTGGCAGAGGGTTCATCGTACCACCTTCACAATTCTGTATTATTCCAATCTCGTCTAGCGCGCTAAAGAACGAACACTTGTATCTATCCGTACGAGCTCTGGCTTCCCTTATTTTATCGTGGTGATCGTTTCTCCGTATGTAGGTCGGTGTCAACAAAATATTTTCGCATTCGGAGGAGAAAGTTCAAAAATGGTTCAAATGGCTCTGAGCACTATGGGACTTAACTTCTGAGGTCATCAGTCCCCTAGAACTTAGAACTACTTAAACCTAACTAACCTAAGGACATCACACACATCCATGCCCGAGGCAGGATTCGAACCTGCGGCCGTAGCGGTCGCGCGGTTCCAGACTGTAGCGCCTAGAACCGCTTGGCCACCCCGGCCGGCCGAGGAGAAAGTTGTTGACTGGAATTTCGTGATAAGATTCCGTCGCAACGAAAAACGCCATTCTTTTAATGATGTCCAGCCCAAATCCTATATCATTTCTGAGACTCTCTCCCATGTTTCCCGATAATACAAAACGTGCTGCCCTTCTTTGAACTTTTTCGATGTACTGCGTCAGTCCTATCTGGTAAGGATCTCACACCGCGCAGCAGTATTCTAAAAGAGGACGGACACGCCTGGTGCAATCTCCTTAGTAGACCTGTTACATATTCTAAGTGTCCTGCCAATAAAACGCAGTCTTTGGTTAGCCTCCCCCACAACATTTTCTATGTGTTCCTTCCAATTTAAGTTGTTCGTAATTGTAATACCTAGCTATTTAGTTGAATTTACGGCTTTTAGATTAGACTGATTTATCGTGTAACCGAAGTTTAATTGATTCCTTTTAGCACTCATGACCTCGCACTTTTCGTTATTTAGGGTCAACAGCCAATTTTCGCACCATTCAGATATCTTTCCTAAATCGTTTTGCAATTTGTTTTTGATCTTCTGATGACATTATTAGTCGATAAACGAACGCGTCATCTGCAAACAACCTAAGACGGCTGCTCAGGTTATCTCCCACATTGTTTATACAGGGTGTTACAAAAAGGTACGGCCAAACTTTCAGGAAACATTCCTCACACACAAAGAAAGAAAATATGTTATGTGGACATGTGTCCGGAAACGCTTACTTTCCATGTTAGAGCTCATTTTATTACTTCTCTTCAAATCACATTAATCATGGAATGGAAACACAGCAACAGAACGTACCAGCGTGACTTCAAACACTTTGTTACAGGAAATGTTCAAAATGTCCTCCGTTAGCGAGGATACATGCATCCACCCTCCGTCGCATGAGATCCATGATGCGCTGATGCAGCCCTAGAGAATGGCGTATTGTATCACAGCCGTCCACAATACGAGCACCAAGAGTCTCTACATTTGGTACCGGGGTTGCGTAGACAAGAGCTTTCAAATGCCCCCATAAATGAAAGTCAAGAGGGTTGAGGTCAGGAGAGCGTGGAGGCCATGGAATTGGTCCGCCTCTATCAATCCATCGGTCACCGAATCTGTTGTCGAGAAGCGTACGAACACTTGGACTGAAATGTGCAGGAGCTCCATCGTGCATTAACCAAATGTTGTGTCGTACTTGTAAAGGCACATGTTCTAGCAGCACAGGTAGACTATCCCGTATGAAATCATGATAACGTTCTCCGTTGAGCGTAGTTGGAAGAACATGGGGCCCAATCAAGACATCACCAACAATGCCTGCCCAAAAGTTCACAGAAAATCTGTGTTGATGACGTGATTGCACACTTGCGTGCGGATTCTCGTCAGCCTACACATGTTGATTGTGAAAATTTACAATTTGATCACGTTGGAATGAAGCCTCATCCGTAAAGAGAACATTTGCACTGAAATGAGGATTCACACACTGTTGGATGAACCATTCGCAGAAGTGTACCCGTGGAGGCCAATCAGCTGCTGATAGTGCCTGCACACGCTGCACATGGTACAGAAACAACTGGTTCTCCCGTAGCACTCTCCATACAGTGACATGGTCAACGTTGTCTTGTACAGCAGCAACTTCTCTGACGCTGACATTAGGGTTATCGTCAACTGCACGAAGAATTGCTCGTCCACTGCAGGTGTCCTCGTCGTTATAGGTCTTCCCCAGGCGCGAGTCATAGGCTGGAATGTTCCGTGCTCCCTACGACGTCGATCAATTGCTTCGAACGTCTTCCTGTGGGGCACCTTCGTTCTGGAAATCTGTCTCGATACAAACGTACCGCGCCACGGCTATTGCCCCGTGCTAATCCATACATCAAATGTGCATCTGCCAACTCCGCATTTGTAAACATTGCACTGACTGCAAAATCACGTTCGTGATGAACACTAACCTGTTGATGCTACGTACTGATGTGCTTGATGCTAGTACTGTAGAGAAATGAGTCGCATGTCAACACAAGCACCGAAGTCAACATTACCTTCCTTCAATTGGGCCAACTGGCGGTGAATCGAGGAAGTACAGTACATAGTGAAGAAAATAAAATGAGCTCTAACATGGAAATTAAGCGTTTCCCGACACATGTCCACATAACATCTTTTCTTTATTTGTGTGTGAGGAATGTTTCCTGAAAGTCTGGCCGTACCTTTTTGTAACACCCTGTATAGATAAAGAACAGCAAAGGGCCTATAACATTACCTTACTCATCGAGTAAAATAGAAGTGATTTCTGGCGTTCCCCAATGTATTTATCCTTCTGTTCCATTCTTCAGAGACGGTATTAGTGTGGTGGCGCCTTTCACTGCATCATTTTCTTCATGTCGGATGTCGGTACCACAGCAGTATGCACACTGAGGTGACAAAAGTCATGCTATACCTCATAATATTGTGTTGGACCTCTTTCTGCCCGGCGTAGTCCAGAAACTTGACGTGGCATGGACTCAACAAGCGATTGGCAGTCCTCTGCCAAATTTTTGAGCCATGCTACCCGTAATTGCGGAAGTATTTGCGATGCAGGATTTTGTGGGCAAACTGACCTCTAGTTTATGTCCCATAAATTTCAATGGGATTCATGCTGGGTGATGTGAGTGGCCAAATTATTCACTGGAAGTGTCCAGAATGTATTTCAAACCAATAGCGAACAACTGGGGCCTAGTGACATGGCACACTGTCATGAATTGCATGAATGGCTGCAGATGGTCTCCAAGAAGTCAAATATAACCATCCAGTAAATGATCGGTCCAGTTGTACCAGAGGACTCAGTCAATTCCATGTGAACACAGCCCACGCCATTATGGAGTCACCACCAGGTTGCTCAGTGGCTTGTTGACAGCTTGGTCCCTGGCTTCGTGGGGGCTGCGTTACCCTCGGACCCTACCATCAGCTCTTACCAACTGAAATCTGGACTCATCCGACCACGTGACGGGTTTCGTGTCGTCTAGGGTCCTACCGATGTGGTCACGAGCCCTGGAGAGGGCTGCAGTCGACGTCGTGATGTTAACAAAAGCACTCGCGTCGGTCTTCTGCTTGCCATAGCCCATTAACGCCGAATTTCGTCGCACTGTCCTAAACGTTCGTCGTACGTCCTACATTGATTTCTGCGGTTATTTCACGCTGTGTTGCTTGTCTCTTAAATCCGAAAACTCTATTCAAACGCCGCAGCTCTCGGTCATTAAGTGAAGGCTGAACCGTAAAATTACTACTGGTTCACGAAAGGTTATTAATCACAATTAATACACAACATTTAAAGTGGAAGTAGGTGCCAAGGAATAACTGGTGGAATTACACACAATTTTCAGCAACACTCTTTATTCAAATTTGGTGCAAGACTTTACGATATTTAAAAAATTATTAAATTTTTATAAAAAATTTCACGCCAGTAAAAGGCATGTACAGGCAAGCAATTTAACGTATACAACGCGACGCTGTATAATGTTTCAAGCTCAGCTAAATTACAGGTGAATTTCACTCTATTAATAAATTAATACAATTTGAATATATGGCTTCACTTTAGGGCAGACAAATTTCCCATTTGGTTACAACAGCCGTAGCTACGACCGCCCACAACAGCCTCACTCAGGCTCATTAAATGGCGCAGAATCTAACTTGTCTGCAACATATAAAGACAATCCTGTTTACAAAAGTTCTCAAAATAGAAAAACCAAAACGCATGAATCATGCACACGGGCGCGACACTCACAGTTAATAACATTAACATTTCCAAAATATATATAAAAAAACAAATTTTACAAATTTCTGCCAGTTAACTTACGGCGAACATCACGCTCGCAAGGTAGGACTTGCGAATCTTTACAGCATTCTCCTTTCAAGGCAACAATTTCTACCTGTAATGAAATGGCAAACTTTTGCATGGCAATAAAAACACACTAATAACGAACTACCTACATATAACACATAAGCACGTTGAGTAAAAGCCCTAAAAGGTACTGAATTGGAAAAACACACAACAGTTTTTGCTGACTTGAAACAATAAAAAAATCCACTACGGCGTACATTAACAACCTTGCTTGATTATAGCCAAATATACATAAACACAAATTTACGTAAGTTACAGCTTCCAGATGAGTAGGAATTCGTTGTGCAATTGACTAGTTCTTACGACGAGGCAAAAGGAATTTTTCTTCTTCCTTAGAGTACCTTTTACACGTGAGTCTAGTAATACTAGTTATGACAGGCGAGAGAATGGATCAGGTCTTAGTGCCTTGCATTTTAAACAGTACAGCCATTGGTGCCTTAGACTTTCACAGACATGGCAGTGGCTAACAGTCGAATAAACAAGTAGGTAAGCTGGGAGGAGAAAGAAGCAATCCGAACCACAGATTTACTCTGACTCCCCCCCCCCCCCCTTTCGTCCTAAGCAGACAAACGGACCACCCTCTCTAATATTACCACCTTCCCGCGGGTGGGCAGACGAGAATGAATGGCGGTAAACCCACAAAATATACGGCTGGTATAATTAACAAAAATAAGTAAACTGAGTTCAATTAAACTTCATAAAATCTGTTAACAATCAATACTCAACTTCTGGTGCGTTACGACTCCCAGGACTGAAACAAAGCAGCACATCCAAATGCTCTGCCGAGCCGCCCGCTGCCAGCCGTTTCAACGGCGCAGGAAGGCGCGCCGATTCTCACAAGGGAACCTCCCCATCGCACCCCCCTCAGATTTAGTTATAAGTTGGCACAGTGGATAGGCCTTGAAAAACTGAACACAGATCGATCGAGAAACCAGGAAGAAGTTGTGTGGAACTATGAAAAAATAAGGAAAATATACAAACTGGGTCGTCCATGTGTAATATAGGCAATATTAAGGGCAGTGTGAGACGAGGAGCGCCGTCGTCCCGTGGTTCGCGTAAACAGCTGCGGAACGAGAGGTCTTTAGTTCAAATCTTCCCTCGACCGAAAATTTTAACTTTTTATTTTCAGTTTATGTGACAAACTCTTATGTTTTCATCACTTTTTTTGGAGTGATTATTACATCCACAAGAAAACCTAAATCGGGCAAGGTAGAAGAATCTTTTTACCCATTCGCCAAGTGTACTAGTTACGTGAGTCGACAACATATTCCTGTCATGTGACGCACATGCTGTCACCAGCGTCGTATAGAATATATCAGACGTGTTTTCCTGTGGAGGAATCGGTTGACCCATGACCATGCGATCAAATATTTTCGGTTCCCATTGGAGAGGCACGTCCTTTCGTGAACTAATCGCACGGTTTTGCGGTGCGGTCGCAAAACACAGACACTAAACTTATTACAGTGAACAGAGACGTCAATGAACGAACGGACAGATCATAACTTTGCGAAAATAAAGAAAGCAAAATTTTTCAAGGCCTATCCACTGTGCCAACTTATAACTAAATCTGAGGGGGGTGCGATGGGGATGTTCCCTTGTCAGAACATCCTCGCCGGTCGACAGCATACGGCCGAACTGCAAATTAGGCCCCTCGCGGACCCAAGCTCAGGAAGATTCCTTTCGCGACGAGCAGTTAACGCCCCATACCACGGAGCCGCTGCTCTCGTCGCTTACGCTGATGCCGCGTTCTGCGTGCTGTCCCTCTAGCACCGGCAGAGAAGTCGTTTCTTGATGCCCCCAATGCCAACTCTCCCCGAGAGCCCATACAGACACTTCTTAAACCCACGCGAACAGCCCACTTTTCCCCTTTCCCGCTAGATGGAGACACCGAAGGCTTCAATTGCGACAACGGAGGCACCGCCAGAAAACGGAGGGCGACTGCTTCACGCTACGCGCTGCGGCGCGCTGTTCAAAGCTAACTTTACTACGCCTCAAAGGGGGTCGGCCACTGTCTTGCCCATGCTGTGAGATAATGGCTGAAATTTGGTGTTTTCTGCACAGTCTTGACACTGTGGATGTCGGGATATGGAATTCCCTAATGATTTCCGAAATGGTATGCCCCATGTTTCTAGCAGTAATTACCGTTCCGTATTCGAAGTCTGTTAATTTCCATCGTGAGGCCATAATTACGTCGGAAACTTTTTCACACGAATCACCTGAATACAAATGACAGCTCCGCCAATGCACCGCCCTTTTATATCTTGTGTACGAGATACCACCGCCATCTACATATGTGTACATCGCTGTCACAGGACTTTTGTCACCTCAGTGTGTGTTAAAAGGCGTTTTGACTTCTTGTAATCCGACTGTTTTGACTAGGATTCGCTTCATTACATCCTGCACTATTGGCCAGTTCCCGCCTCACGGGTCAAAATCAAGCCATTGTTTTT
Source organism: Schistocerca nitens (assembly GCF_023898315.1). Taxonomy (NCBI): domain Eukaryota; kingdom Metazoa; phylum Arthropoda; class Insecta; order Orthoptera; family Acrididae; genus Schistocerca; species Schistocerca nitens. Next base: position 694,367,705 of record NC_064617.1, read on the forward strand.
GACAAGTCTTCACTTTATTACTTCTTACACGACTGGCAAATTTCAGCCTTACATGCCATTTTCAAATGCCTTGAAATAGCCAGTAAGACCGAAATTGGCCAATTGTGCAAGATGAAATAAAGTCAATACCTGTCAAAAACGGCTGAGGAGAAAAACTTGAAAATTCCTTTCACTACAGTTCCACATACCTCTCGGAATATGCTCGTTATGGAGCCAGTGGTCCTCAAATTAACCGTTGAAGTCCTGTAGCTTTTGAGGTTCCAGACGTGCTCTCCTCAATAGACAGACAACCGTTATCCAAAATTTCCAGGGGAAGATGTGCTGGAGCAGTGGTTCCCAACCTTTCTGGGAGTAATGAATGTAATGAGACATAAGCTACTACCCCCGACGACCCGATCTCCCAACCATCGTTGTCGTTAATGCCTAACTAAAATTTAGAATGAAAAAGAATATTCTTAGATCACTTTTATTTTTTAAATTACGAAGGATAAAGAATATGTAGGTGTTTTATTTAACGGCAAAGTAATGAGACTACCGGTATTGTTTATTTTTAAACTTCCTTTTTTATATGTAAGTTACATTTCGTAAGTCAGCTGATTGCTCCATCCTTGAAGACCTCAGTCTGCCAATGCAATGTCTCTGACAATGGCCCCTAATAATAATAATAGTAATAATAATAATAATAATCATAATAATACGGTGGAGGCCCTACAGCTATGTCTTAATCATTACATAGTTATTGTTGTGTTGTGCTCTCAATCAATCCGTTTATCCATTGTGAAGTGAATAATGAAGCATTTAATTTACGCAATCATGATTTCGGCTTTGCAGCCATTCTCAGGTACATGTTGAAATATTAAGATACGTTTACGTGTCTGTGACATGTCATCATTGACATGTTGACATGTCAGGCGTAAGTAGTGGGGTAAGGGAGGTGTAAGGAGAATTTTGATATCAAATTGATATGAAAATTAATTGAATTAAAATATTGGAAATAATTACATAATTAATCATACAGATTTGTCCTAATTACATAACTACACTAATGGCCATTGAAAATACTACGCCACGAAGATGACGTGCTACAGACGCGAAATTTAACCGACAGCAAGAAGATGCTGTGATATGCAAATGATTAGCTTTTCAGAGCATTCACACAAGGTTGGCGCCGGTGGGGCCACCTACAACGTGTTGACATGAGGAAACTTTCCAACCGATTTCCGGCGTTGCCTGGTGAAGCGTTGTGATGCCTCGCGTAAGGAGGAGAAATGCGTACCATCACGTTTCCGACTTTGATAAAGGTAGGATTGTAGCCTATCGCGATTGCGGTTTATCGTATCGCGACATTACTGCTCGAGTTGGTTGAGATCTAATGACAGTTAGCAGAATATGGAATCGGAGGATTCAGGAGGGTAATACGGAACGCCGTGCTGGATCCCAACGGCCTCGTATCACTAGCAGTTGAGATGACAGGCATCTTAGCCGCACGGCTGTAACGGATCGTGCAGCCACGTCTCGATCCCTGAGTCAACAGATGGGGACGTTTGCAAGACAACAACCATCTATCTGCACGAACAGTTCGACGACGTTTGCAGCAGCATGGACTATCAGCTCGGAGACCATGGCTGCGGTTACCCTTGTCGCTGCAGCACAGACAGGAGCGCCTGCGATGGTGTACTCAGCGACGAACCTGGGTGCACGAATGACAAAACGTCATTTTTTCGGATGAATCCAGATTCTGTTTACAGGATAACGATGGTCGCATCCGTGTTTGGCGACATCGCGGTGAACGCACATTGGAAGCGTGTATTCGTGATCGCCATACTGGCGTATCACCCGGCGTGATGGTGTTGGGTGCCATTGGTTACACGTCTCGGTCACCTCTTGTTCGCATTGACGGCACTCAGAACAGTGGACGTTACATTTGAGATGTGTTACGACCCGTGGCTCTACCATTCATTCGATCCCTGCGAAATCCTACATTTCAGCAGGATAATGCTCGACTGCATGTTGCAGGTACTGTACGGGCCTTTCTGGATACAGAAAATGTTCGACTGCTGCCCTGGCCAGCACATTCTCCAGGCCTCTCACAAATTGAATGCGTCTGGTCAATGGTGGCCGAGCAACTGGCTCGTCAGAATACGCCAGTCACTACTCTTGATGAACGGTGGTATCGTGTTGAAGCTGTACCTGTACACGCCATCCAAGCTCTGTTTGATTCAATGCCCAGGCGTATCAAGGCCGTTATTACGGCCAGAGATGGTTGTTCTGGGTACAGATTTCTCAGTATCTATGCACCCAAATTGGGTGAAAATGTAATCACACGTCAGTTCTAGTATAATATATTTGCCCAATGAATACCCGTTTATCATTTGCATTTCCCCTTGCTGTAGCAATTTTAATGGCCAGTAGTGTATTTGTCACTGATCTTCCGTGGACTCTCGACAACTCACTTAGTTGGTAAGGTCACGTCTTGTCGTAACTCCTAGTGATGTTTCTCCACCTGTAGGAGTTGGACGGTAGAGAAAGAGTGTATGAGAGTGGGTGAGGTGTTGTCGGTGTGCCCGCAGCGGCCACGGGCACGGCGCGTCGTCGGCGGAGTCGGCGTCGTCGGCGGCGGCGGTCCGCGGCGCGGCGGCTGACGAGGCGAGTCGCCTGCGCTGGGGGGACCGCGGCGTCGGCGTCGGCCACCTGTGGGACCCCGGCCTGCTGCAGCCCGACCACCGCCTGCCCCAGGTCGGCCGCCGTCCTCCTACCTGTCTGCACTGCAGCGCCGTCACTGCGCCACTCTTCACGTTCCTTATTCACCTGAATAACTAAACTAAGCAATACTATTAGCTAACACACCGCTCAAAAGAATTAGGGGAACCTAACTTTGGGAGTCTGCCATACCCCATTAAGCAACACTTAAGGACTGGGTATGTTACTAGATCTTTCACAAATTAAGTACCCAGTAAAACATCATTGTATCATCGTTGGTGCAGTGGGCAACCTTTCTGATAAAACTTCCCAGGTACTTGAACTGATTCACATTTTCCAGTTCCCGATTGTCGACAGCTATCTTCGAGTGTTTCTCACGTTTTGATATGCGCATCACTTTTCATTTTTCGATGTTGATTTCCATGCCGTATTTTCTTCCCGTTTCCACCAAATTGTTCATCATGTGTTGCAGCTGTCTCTGATTTTTGGCGAGCACTACCAGGTCGTCTAGCCGCCTAGGCGCCTCAGTCTGGAACCGCGCGACCGCTACGTTCGCAGGTTCGAATCCTGCCTCGGGCATGGATGTGTGTGTCGTCCTTAGGTTAGTTAGGTTTAAGTAGTTCTAAGTTCTAGGGGACTGATGACCTCAGAAGTTAAGTCCCATAGTGGTCAGAGCCATTTTGAACCAGGTCGTCTGCATACTTGATGGTGCTGATGAGACGTTCTCCTATTTTGAAGTTTCCGCGTCATTTCAGCGCTTCTATCGCCAGCATTTCTCCATACAGGTTGAAGAGACTTGGCGACAGACAACATCCTTTTCTCATTCCCCTTCCTATTTCCACACTGTTCGTTTCTCCATAGTTCAGTCGTTCCTTTACCCTTCGTCCCAGGTACAAGCTCCTTATAAGTCTCCGATCGCACCAGTGGATTCCAATTTCCTTATGGATGTTCATCAATATATTCCAATTGACTCTGTCGAAGGCCTTTTGCCAGTCTACAAAACAAGCGCAAACTTCTTTGTTAACGGCCAAAAGTCTCTCTGACAATATCCTCGTCATGCCAATGGCGTCTCTGGTCCCTTTTCCTTTCCTGAAGCCAAACTGGTCTTCTCCCATCACTTCTTCAATTTTGTTTTACAACCTTCTATTTAGTTTTCTTGCAATGACCTTTCAAATGGTTCAAATGGCTCTGAGCACTATGGGACTTAACATCTGAGGTCATCAGTCCCCTAGAACTTAGAACTACGTAAACCTAACTAACCAAAGGACATCATACACACCCATGCCCGAGGCAGGGTTCGTGCCTGCGACCGTAGCGGTCGCGCGGTTCCAGACTGACGCGCCTAGAACCGCTCGGCCACAGCGGCCGGCAATGATCTTTGCCACATACAGTATCAGACTAATTGTTCTATAATCACTTCACTTCTTGCCTTGCTTTTTCTCCTCAAGAGTAATCATTGTGACGTCCAAAAAGTCTTCAGGTCATTCACCAGTTTCATAGATTTTGTTTATGAGTTGTGTCAGAACTTTCAAACTTTCGTTTCCGATTTCTTTAAGCAAATCCTCTGGTACGTCGTCATCCCCTGTAACTTTACTACTCTTCATGTCCTTTATCGCCTTCTCTACTTCCCTTGTCAAAGCTGCTTTCAACAATACGAGGACTCTGCTGACCAGCAAGTTGAGTTTGGCATTCAGGAAAAAACTGATGAAGTGCTACATTTGGAGCATTGCACTGTATGGAGCAGAGACATGGACCATGAGAAAGAAGGAGAAAAAATACTTAGAAACTTTTGAAATGTGGTGCTGGAGGAGAATGGAAAAGATCAAGTGGACAGATTGCATAAAAAAATGACGATGTACTGCGAAGAGTAGGAGAGAAGAGAAGTATTCTTCGTACAGTTCTTCAGAGAAAGGCGCGATTGGATATGTACTTAGACACGAGGGACTCATACATGATGTCATCGAAGTGAAACTCAGAGGAAACGCAGGACGAGGAAGAAGATGAATTCAACATCTGGACGACATGAAAGATGGAATGAGATACAACAGACTGAAGGAAGAAGCTGAAGTCAGGGAACATTGGAATCAGAAATTCTCCCTACGAAGACATGGACCTGCCACTAGGCAGAATACTACAGAATAATAATAATAATACATCATCGCTCTCTGCATAAGAAGAACTGTAATAGGTTTGTTTATAAATAAATAAATCTTCTGCTACCAGTCACGATTTCTCGAAACGTGTCGTGTAAATAGTAAAATAAAGAAAATCGTGACTGGTAGCAGAAGATTTATTTATTTATAAACAAACCTGTTGTATCTACAGTCGCAGGCTTTCAAAAACCATTTATAATGGATCAAATCAAAGAACTGTAATATCCGACAAAGTGGAAACAGTCATCCCGTCCTCTTGGGTGCTTTTCTTTCGGCTTCGAGAGCTTCAAGAACGTGTATGCCTTCACAGTCTGACACCTGCGGGGCATGCACCGTACAAGTCTATATCGGTCTCCCTGTGCTATCTCACACCACTCGTCAATGAGAGGCCTCGAGGGTTCTTGCAGAGTCTGTGGTCGAACAGGACGACCGCGGAAACATAATCAAGCATGTCGCACACGTGCTCGATGTGGTTCAGATCGGAACTCACCGCTGCCCATTCCATTACTTCAAGGCCCAGGCTTCGCAAGACATCTCTGATGATGCCCGTCACATGCGCCCTGGCATTATCGTTCGCGGCAAGGAGATGTACTGCCTGGAGGTAAGGCGACAATGGACAACGACAAGATCCGTACGGCACTCAGTACTGATGTCTCCCTGCGCTATCACAGAACTTTGACCGAATCTGTCGATTTTCTAGACAACATTTGGCAGGTACCGCTCACCACGGCGTCTCCGCACATTAACACAGCCTTCACCTAGCGTCAGATGAAATCTGGACTCGTCTGTGAACGCAGCGCCGAAGTTGCCAGATGGAGCGAGCTGCGAGATGATGTCGTGTCAAGTGGGATAGTTCAACATAACTTCTGGCTCGTAAGGTCCTTTCTTCTAACATGTTTCTTACAGTCTTCATTGATCCTTTTGCAATCGTCTTGCAGCACTCTGGCGGTAGACGTACGACAACGCAACTCCGAGATGGCCAGATATCTGTCTTCACATGGAACTGTAATACAATGGCGACCTTGTCCAACTCATCTTGAGCACTGAACTGCTACCTTGTAGTGTGTCCACAACCTATGGATGACTGGGGTATAGACATTGGACTTCTGCTGCAGTACGACTGAAAGTCCACCCTTGTCGGACCAAACACACTGCCCTTGCAACTTTCAGTTCGTTAAGATGTCGCATTGCATTGCGCTTGATTCAATAGAACGTCCACGAATGACAACTGCTATCTTTGTATCTCAACAGAGAACACGAGGACACCGGTACTCAATTCTTTCTGCGGGGTCGCTTGATACTGTAATGCGTAACACAGCCGATAGATGCCGAATAACTTTAGTTGTTGCCTACGTTGAATGCTAAGATCTCAGACTATGCAATATGACCAAACATACACCCTACCAACAAAACAGATTTAACATACTGGACGCTGATACACGTGTTCCCCTAATTCGTTTGAGCAGTGTATTATAAGTAAAAAAGAAGGGAAACAACAAGTACTAAATTTCTCAAACAAGAAACACTCACGTATTGTCACTTGAAAACAAGTGACTCCAAAAAAACGAGAAACTTTAAAATAATTAGGAAAAAAGAAAGAACAACAGATTTCATTATCCGTCTAGATTGTAATCGTTTTTAAAATTGTGACCGGTTTCGGTTCTGCGTGAACCATCTCCAGAAGTGTATAGATACAAATAAAATAACTAACAATGTATACTCTACGACATACTGTGTTGCTGTTATACCATGTTGTTGTTGTTGTGGTCTTCAGTCCTGAGACTGGTTTGATGCAGCTCTCCATGATACTCTATCCTGTGCAAGCTTCTTCCTCTCCCAGTACCTACTGCAACCTACATCCTTCTGAATCTGCTTAGTGTATTCATCTCTTGGTCTCCCTCTACGATTTTTACCCTCCACGCTGCCCTCCAATGCTAAATTTGTGATCCCTTGATGCCTCAAAACATGTCCTACCAACCGATCCCTTCTTCTAGTCAAGTTGTGCCACAAACTTCTCTTCTCTCCAATCCTATTCAATACCTCCTCATTAGTTACGTGATCTACCCATCTAATCTTCAGCATTCTTCTGTAGCACCACATTTCGAAAGCTTCTATTCTCTTCTTGTCCAAACTAGTTATCGTCCATGTTTCACTTCCATACATGGCTACACTTGTTATACCATATCTGAAACCAAATGTCCAGAACGTATCGGGAAGTATCGGTTACGAGAGTAATTCGTCCGATTAATGAGAAAAGTTACGTGCTACGTTGCAGAAAAATTAACTATCTGGTTTTTCGGGAGTAACCAGAACAAACTACATGTTTTAATTACGGAGTTTAAAAAATTATGCTAACAAAAACCCATAACTTCATCTATAAATATACTTTTCATATATATGTAACGAATGTACCCCACACCACCTGTTAGCAGTTGCCTTGCAGGCTGTATGAACAACACGAATGCTACTGTACTACTATTTTTTCTGCTCACATAGCGTGTAAATATTCTGACTACTGATTACTCTTGTAACCGATACATTCAGGTGTCTTCTGACACATCTGATTTTATATGTGATATAATAGAAACGTTTTATTTCGTGGATTTCATCTTGTTTAGTTATTTTATTTTTATCTCTACAGTTATGCAGATGATTAAAGTGTAACCGAAACTGGTCAAGATTTTAAAAATGAATGCAGCCCAGAACGACAAAAAGATCTGTTGTACAACGACTGATTGCAGATTTTATCGGAAAGACAGTATCTCAATTTTTGTCAAATGAAATAACGTTGCAAAATTGGAAGTTACTATATTTTTGTACAGGACTAGAAAATGACAGATACAGCAGTTTTTAAAATTGTTGCTTTTGTGGTCATCGATTTGATGTAGCTCTCCACGCTAATCTATCCCTCGCAAGCCTCTTCGTTGGAAGGCGAAGAGTAGACAGTCCATACAAAGGTGTCTATGGGGCAAATGACATCATGAGTACATTGGGAAACCAGTAATGGTAATCGTAGCTAAGGAGAAATCTGGGAATGAAATTAAAGTTCAAGGAAAATAAATAAAAACTTTTAAGATTTGTGGATGATATTCTATTTCTGTCAGGTTCTGAAAGGGTAGGTGAATGGAATAGATAGCGTCTTGAAAATGGTTAACATTGAACGTAAATTTAAGTGTTAGGAAGCCTAAAAATTGTCGTGGAAGACCAAAAACTGACTACAGTGTGCATGTTCAAATTGATATAGATTCAAACAGTCATTCAGAAGTGAAGGGGCTTCCATAGAATAGACTAGCATGGAGATCTGCTTCAAAATAGTCTTCGGGCTAAAAGTCACGATATAATAATTAATAACTAATTAATATAATCAGTAAATAGAAGAACAATAAAAATCCATTAAATAAAAAACTTATCTGTATTGTAACGATACAGTATGCTGCATGACTCAATCATGTCGATTAAAATCTAGTCGAAACATTGGTAAATGGTTATTACATTGGTAAATGGTTATTACGTACGGAACACTTGTGCTATAGATTCTTGAGTACTGCTTTAATGTTTGGAATTCCCATCAGGTCGAATTAGAGAAAACAGTACAAAAGTATACTGCTAAATATGATACTGGTCAATTTGACCATTACGAGAGTGTTACGGAAATTCTTGGTGAGTTTAAATGGGAACCCTTGATGGGAAGACGATGTTCTTTTCCCGAAACGTTTAGAGCATAGAGAAATAATATTTGCTATAGACAGCAGATCAGTTCTACTACTTCGAACGTACATCTCGAGTATGAACTGTACTGACAAGATAAGAAAGATTTTAGATATCGTACGGAAGCATACAGGCGATCGTTTTTCTCTCTCTCCATTTGCGGATCGAACAGGAAAGAAAATGTCTGGCAAAAAATAATAAAAATTCTTTCGGCCATGCAATATAGCATGTATGTAAATGTAGACAAAGTAATGTCATACAATTTTAACCTGGAGTAATTAAATGTGTGGTTGGACAGTTGCTTCATAGCTGAAGAGAAAGCTTTTGAAATTTGGCAGATTAATAAATGTCTTATTGCTCCTAATATGCTTCCACCCTTTCGAATAGACGCCAAACTAGCAACGTGTACGTCAGTTCCACTTCTGCTTCAAGCTCTTTTGTCATTAAGCCTCCCGAAACTTAAAACTTCCCCTAACATCAGCAAGAAATCTAAGATTCGCGCCAGTCTCCTGTAACTGTTTTCACATCTTCATTACATCAATTTTAAGTCTTGGTCTCTCTCAACAAATTTTTCCTCGTTCTCCCCCCCCCCCTACTAAATTAACTATCCTCTATGACTAATGATTTGTCTCCTCATTCTCCCCCCCCCCCCCACCTACTAAATTAACTATCCTCTATGACTGATGATTTGTTCTATCAGCCTCTTCAATGTTTTTTTCTTACCGCTGCTATTCACTACCTCTTTCTTACTTATCTGATCAATCATCTAATCATTAGTATTATTATTCTACAGCCTTACAAATCGAAAGTTTCCATTCTCGTCTTTGGCCGTAACGTTTATTGTCTACCTTTCACTTCCGTATAACACTACATTGTGTACAAATACCATTAGAAATGACATTTTCATACTTAAATTTACATTCCTTGTTACAAAATTTCTCTTTTTGAAAAAACGTTTATTGCTATTGCTAGTCTGCATTCTACATCTCTCTGCTTCGTCCATCGTTCAAACAGCAAAACTCATCTGCTACTTTTAGTGTCTTATTTCCTTATTTAATCGTCTCAGCATGTCTGAGTTAATTCGTCTACATTCCATTACCCTTGGCTTACTTCTGTCGTCGTTCATCTTATAATCGCTTTTCAAGACAGTTCCGTTCAATTGGTCTTACAAGTCCTTTGCCGTCTCTGGCAGTATTATGGCGTTATCGCTAAAGTTTTTATTTATTCTGCCTGAACTTAGATTCTCTTACAAAATTGCTTCTAAGAAGATCAGAACTTCAAAGGACTCTAGTCCATATTGATATCTACTCAGTGACCCCTTAAACCCGTAGGGTACTGTAAGAGAACGAAGATTCGGTGTACGCCTAGTATGGACATGACACTTGTGAATTTGAAGTTTCATATCGACTGCATGTTTCACTCAGAGTACTGAAATTTCGATAACTGTAGCGTATATCAGACTTGCGTATTCGTTTCAAACTTTCTGTATGATTACACCGACAACATTTTTCAAGATTTAGATGAACGTACATATAACAAAACCACAACAGTAGCTAAAATGAGCCTTACAGGTCGCCTATGTAAGTTTAGGCTCGTAGTAATTGGGCGATACTCTCGTTGTTTTCCACCTCAAACAGGCTACAACTTTGTATCAAGAATATGTTATCTTATTGTTCAAGCAGCTACTAAATCATCCAGAAAATTTATATCCTCCTAGGGTTTATCTGCTATTCATTATTGGTTTATTAATCTTAACAGTAATAATAAACCATAGTTGCCACATTTCTTGTCTTTCCAATTGGCTGACCAGACACACCTTCTGCCATCATCAAGTTCAGAGAACATTAGGTTTAACTGATGTTAAAAAATAAAGAAAATTTAGGCTTTAACATTCCGCCGACGAAGAGGTCATTGTTGACGCAGCATAAATTCTGATTGGGAATGGAATTAGGACGCGTTCTATTTAAAGGAACCATCCCACCATTTTCCTTCGGCTGTGGATTCATACTGCCATTCTCACTTTTAATAGTCCATTATTTTAACCACTACCCCACCTCGCTCGGTACTAATGTTGACATATAAGACTTGTCAACAAGAAGTATTGCAATGAGGTTTTATTTTCTTTGAGGGTGGGCAACACTGAGTGGCAGAGGGTGGTGGTGGTGGTGGTGGTGGTGGTGGGTGGGTGGGTGGGTGGGTGGGTGGACTGTTGGGGGGGGGGGTGCAGTGGGGGAGTACCCTGAGCAGAGAGAGCCTCGTAGGAACGTGGTAGTACATAAACTCACGTTGTAGTATCTAGTTGCATGAAAGATGTCGGTAAGAAATACCGCCAAGTGCGAGCCACGTACCTTCTACTCACGACAGGAATAAAACCTACGGAATTTTTTTCGAGAATCAAAACGGTTTACGGCGAAAGTATCATGAACAGAACAAGTGTGTGTAAGTGGTGTTGGGAGTTTAGTGGAAACAGAACAGACGTTCATGACGAACTGAGAAGTAGAAGACCTTCCATTTTACTGATGAGCTGGTGCTAAAAATAGAGGAAAATGTTCGTGAAGGCTACCGATTGATAGTGCATGAAATTTCTTCGTTATTTACACAAATCTTCAGAACTCTTTTATGCGACAACTCTAAGAAATACTGGGATACCGGAAACTGGGCACACCAATTCACCATCTGTCAAAAAATTCAAAACCACAATTTCAGGCAAAAAAATCATGGCGTCAGAGTTTGGGGTTCCAAAAGGCCTAATTTTGGTCGACTTTCCGCCTCAGAGGAAGACCTTCAATTCACAATGATACTGTGAGACACTAAAAAACGTCAAAAGGAGCGTTCAAAACAAAAGGAGGGAAATGCTGACGACAGCAGTGCGCTTGTTGCACGAAAAAGTCCGTCCTCACACAGCCTTAGCCACCAAGGCGCTCTTGGACTCATTTATATAGGATGATCATCCTTTCACCTCCCTGAAGGCACATATGAGTGGAATTAAATTTTCAACCTACGAGCAGGTTCACTAACAGGTTTTGAAGGAGGAAGGAGCTGGCAGGAGAGTCTTTGAGGAGGACATAAAGAAGCTTGTGCCACAGCTCACCACATCCACTGATGGGGATGGTGATTATGTGGAACAATAGTCAACAAGTTTTTCAACAATATCCTGCAATATTTTCCAAATACAGTTTTCCTAAAAAATTATAAAAATCTAGTATACTTACTTTCCGAACATGCGTCGTAAAAATCAATTCGGAAAGAAATTCCGTTGTAACTGTAGCGACGCAGTTGGCGTGTTTAAAGGATACTGGAACCATTCTGCAGGAAACTCCTTGCCCGCAGCTCGTGGTCGTGCGGTAGCGTTCTCGCTTCCCACGCTCGGGTTCCCGGGTTCGATTCCCGGCGGGGTCAGGGATTTTCTCTGCCTCGTGATGGCTGGGTGTTGTGTTATGTCCCTAGGTTAGTTAGGTTTAAGTAGTTCTAAGTTCTAGGGGACTGATGACCATAGATGTTAAGTCCCATAGTGCTCAGAGCCATTTGAACCATTTTTTGGAAACTCCAACATCGTAACATCCAACCCTTTAGCTCCTGGCACACACTACAGATGATGCGTTGTACCGGACAATTTGAGAAGCAAGCCACCAATAGAATAGAGCAATATCATCGTGCTGTCAAGAGGCATACGCTCTTTGGCATTGGATAATGAGAAAAGTATGAAACGAAACGAACTTGTGTTACTGGTGGCGGCACAAGCTAAACTGAACGAGCCAACCTTGGCACAGCAGAGAGTCGTGCCCTAGTACCCGACATTGGCAGTCAACAGAAACTGTGCCTCGGACAGACAATCTAACACGAATCAGCGCTACCCTTGTCTGCTCTCTGATCAACCTGCTCGCACACGCGAAAGCCACTAATAGTCTGCTCTGGCGCGCAGTCCGTTGTCGGGGCAAAGTCGTCGCGTGTAGTTTGAATCGAGCCGGTTCGAATCATCCGCTGTCCCGCTGTTGAGAAGTTGTGGTGGGGAGGTAGCACTAAGGGACTGTAACTTTCTGAACGTTACAGACCTTAAAATTCTCCTTCTCGACTGTCGTCTCTGAGCTTCGGTAGCACCGCACGAGGTCACACACGCGGCGGCGGTCAGGCATCACACACTCTTAGCACCGTGCTGCGCGCGAGGTGAATAGTGTGACGTATTGCTCCCTAGACTTCCTCTGAAACGTGTGCTGACGGACTCGGATTATTTCTGCGCACCGGTACGCTTTACTAATAAGCAAGGTAAGGGTCGTCAGCCTCGTTTTGACCCGCGTGACAGTGTTTAAAGAGTCAATTTTTCTCTACTGCTAATCAGTGTCTTGTAGCAATTTAAATACGAGGGGCATTCAATGAGTAATGCAACACATTTCTTTCTCAGCCAATTTCAGCTGAAAAAAATGTGGTACTTACTGTGGGACATTGTAGAATACTCGCACTTCAGCTCCTGTAGTTTCATGAAGTTTCGATAGGCGGCGGCGCTACAGGTAGCCTTCGAAGTTGGCGTCTGTAACGGAGATGCTTACCAAGCAGAGAGCTGTCTTTGAGTTTCTTTTGGCGGAAAACCAGAGCATCACGGATATTCATAGACGCTTGCAGAATGTGTACGGAGACCTGGCAGTGAACAAAAGCACGCTGAGTCGTTGGGCGAGACGCCTGTCATCATCGCAACAAGGTCGCACAAATCTGCCCGATCTCCGTTTTCCGGCCGGCTGCACACAGCTGTGACTCCTGCGATATTGGAACGTGCAGACGCTCTCAATGAAGGATGAAGGATGCACTCAGCAGGAAGCATGATGATGGGGAGGTTACCGATGAAGCAAGACGTTGCCTCGTACTAAACGCTCCTCGTAGTTACAAAAGGCTCTCAAATCGAATTACAGGTCTGAAAAAGGAATACCGTAAACAGTCACTACATTCTCTCCTATCAATTTATACCTCCCCCCTGGAAACAATAGTCTACAGGTAAAAGGGAGAAGGTCACACACAAAAACACCACAAGATTCCGATGGAACAAATCAAATTCATTGCCTCCGATGTGGCCTCTCCAAGTCCACGACAGGGTTAAACGCTGCCTCCAGTTAGTTGATGTCTCCACGTTTTAACACATCTGCACATTTGTCAGAGGTGCTCGCTCATTAGGTCGCTCCCTTTCTCATAAAAATCGTAAAACAACTCTACTGATCATGATTATGGCAGTGTGTTTATGTACTATGCTAATTTCGAATTATTAATAATGGGCAGGGAATGGGGAAGATGACGTCCATGGGACCATGTGCAACACCCCCAATCCGTCGTACTCTGCCATCTGACTCTCGATTTCGTGAGCTTCAGAACCGTCCCACGAAATTATTTCCAATCAACCTCTCGAGGAGAATGTAGGTACTTGAACTGGACGTTTTCTGCTAAAGCCGGCAGTTCTTGTTGTAAGGTGCTGCTTCCAGCCAACACTTTTGGCAGTTTCTTTCCCGTAGGGTGTTATCTGGGCATCCTATGGAAATATATCGCCTTCGAAACCAACTTGGTCGATTCAGACCACCACAACTTTAACGCGGATGAGGTAAGGTCCATCACATTATCTTCAGGCTCAAGAACAGCTCCCGACGGGCGCAGCCACGATCGAGTATGTCAGATCTTTCTGCAAGTAACTTTCAAACTTCGTAATCCATCTCATGTAAAATCTACTCTTTTATCCTATAGGACAATTCTAATTTTGTGACACGATAATGAAATATCCCACTCCATTAAATAAAAAACAATTAAATACACTAAATAAATAATAATATCAATAAAAATAATAATAATGATGGCAGTGTGTTTATGTGCTATGCTAATTGCGAATTATTAATAATGGGCAGGGAATGGGGAAGATGACGTCTATGGGACCATCCCAGCATTCGCCTGGAATGGTTTGGGTAAACCATGAAATGCCCAAGTCAGGATGGACGAATCAGGTAACAGTCCCGAATCTTCATTACAAAGCAATTACTCTTAAATTCCATTAATTTTGGTCAGTTAAAATAACTATATTCTCTGTTAAAAGATCTTTTGCCTATTACTGTAGTGGACTGCAATCTGTCAAAAGGAAATCTTTCCACGTGAGCTTGAAAGTGTGTAGCTATACACGAATGCCTTTAGGTTTTGCGACGACTTGTTGAAAGGCTGTCGCTCATTTTCTGGATTTTAAGCAAGTAGGTGCACCCCGCTTACGGAGCATTCGCTGAACGGCTGTAGATGTTTGTCTTCAGTGCACGCTGTCGACAGTAACTTTTATTATAGATCAGATGTATTACGATGACTATATAAGAATACCCAGCATATTAAAAAAGTACTATTTGCCACGAACAAAATGCTTTTTCTATGGCAGTGTCTTTTATGCGCGAACAGAGTTGCCTGAAAATATTATACAATATGACATCAAGGAATGAAATTAAGGTAAGTAAATCAACTTTCTCATTCTGATTGTAACAGAGCAGCTGTGAGGTTGTGGTTGAAGATGTGCAGATCCGCCACATCTCGCGGTTTTTCTGAAAGTCACTAGCCTTGCATCTCTAGTGATGTCCGTATTGTTGTACTGGATGTACTCAGTCGTGGGCTCGTACATGCATAGGTAGCGGAGTGGCATTGTAATGGTAATAATTGGAGGAAATCCGTGGCTACTTGGTTTGCAGCAAAGACCACACAGTTTAACTTATGTAGGGATGCCATTTATCAATTCCTGTGGTTTTAATCACATGATAGTCCACTCTAAACGTAACATGTTGCACAAGATAATTGTTATCCGTACAATTTTGCGGTTATGGACAGATTATACTTTAATCACTTCCAAGACACATTCGCAACTGCACTATAGACTGTCCTATGACTATGCAAACACAAACAATACTTTACGTCCTAATTATCAACAATTCACGAGAGCCACTACTTAAAATCTGACCACCGTGGCCCCCGCTACCAAAATCCCTGCCACCCTTTCACCCCTTGTGCGTGCCGAAACATGAGACCTTCCTCATCGCCAGTCCCAACCACGGAAATTTTGTGTTGCTACATACACTATGTCATCAAAAGTATCCGGACACCCACAAAAACATGTTCCTCATATTAGTTCTATTGTGATGCCACCTACTGCCAGGTACTCCATATCAGCGACCTCAGTAGTCATTAGACATCGTGAGAGAGCAGACTGGAGCGCTCTGTGGAACTCACGGACTTCGAACGTGGTCAGGAGATTGGGTGTTACTTGCGGCATACGTCTGTACGCGAGATTTCCACACTCCTAAACATCCCTAGGTCCACTGTTTCCGATGTGATAGTGAAGTGGAAAGGTGAAGAAACACGTACAGCACAAAAGCGTACAGGCCGACCTCGTCTGTTGACTGTCAGAGACCGTCGACAGTTGGAATGGGTCGTAATGTGTAATAGGCAGAGATCTATCCAGACCATCATAAATGAAGTCCAAACTGCATCAGGATCCACTGCAAGTACTATGACAGTTAGGCGGGAGGTGAGAAAACTTGGATTTCATGGTCGAGCGACTGTTCATAAGCCACACATCACGCCGGTAAATGCCAAACGACGCCTCACTTGGTGTAAGGAGCGTAAACATTGGACGATTGAACAGTGGAAAAACGTTGTGTGGAGTGAAGAATCACGGTAGGCAATGTGGCGATCCAATAGCAGGGTGTGGGTATGGTGAATGCCTGGTGAACGTCATCTGCCAGCTTGTGTAGTGCTAACAGTAAAATTCGGAGGCGGTGGTGTTATGGTGTGGTCGTGCTTTTCATGGAGGGGGCTTGCACGCCTTGCTGTTTTGCGAGGCACTATCACAGCACAGGCCTACATTGATGTTTTAGGCACCTTCCTGCCTCCCACGAAGAGCAATTCGGGGATGGCGATTGCATCTTTCACCACGATCGAGCACCTGTTCATAATGCACAACCTGTGACGGAGTGGTTACACGACAATAACATCCCTGTAATGGACTGGCCTGCACAGAGTCCTGACCTGAATCCTATGAACCGCCTTTGGGATGTTTTGGAGCGCCGACTTCGTGCCAGGCCTTACCGACCGACATCGATACCTCCGCTCAGTGCAGCACTCCGTGAAGATGGGGCTGCCATTTCCCAAGAAACCTTCCAGCACTTCATTGAACGTATGCCTGCGAGATTGGAAGTTGTCATCATGGCTAAGGGTGGGCCAACACCATATTCAGTTCCAGCATTGCCGATGGAGGGTGCCACGAACTTGTAAGTCATTTTCAGCCAGGTGTCCGGATACTTTTGGTCACATAGTGTACATTGAAGCCTTGCTCAGGTAATAGAAAGTTTCTGAAGCCGTGACACCGGGCCATGTCGGCAAGATGCCACGCTGGAACTTTCATGTCATTCGAGAGCCATATTGTTCCTTTTTGCGGACATTAAGGTTTGCACAGTACTGCACTATCTTATGAAGTCTTAGATATTTGTTATATAACGTAAAAGGTGCATCTTGTCAATATATAAATTCCAAACTTACTCGAAATCTGGTATTCGCCTTGTTTTTTTAAAGACATGTTCGTCACTGACAGGGCCCAACAAAGTTTTTCGGTTCTGTGTGGAGGCAACAGTCACATTTAATGTTGTTATTGTTGCTGATCCCACCTATTATCCAGGAAATACCGCCGAAATATGGCAAGGAAGCTAAGCCCCTGTGTCTTCATTTTTTTTTTTGCGACAGCTGCACTATCTTTTTATTTTCCTTTTTTTGCAACACGTGATGAATTTGCATTTCAGACTACCTTTTCTCTCAGAAAACTCTTCCCCAGGGCAATGAGCAAGTAGATAGGGTCGACGTGGGGAGCCCTCAGTATTCTATGAAGGTTAACTGTTTTATGCTACTTCTACATTTTCCACATAAAAAGTCAAATGAGTCTGTGTCTTATTTATCAGCCATTCCGACAACTTTTACTCCAGATCTCCCAACAAAGATAATTCAATGATAACTACTTTCTGAACAAGTCTATGATAACTTTCTGGCTGATCATAGACACTAATGCTAATACCTTCCAACACTAATCCCTTTATCCAGTTTCTATATACTTATGTTTTATGTTGACTAAATGTTACTTGTTACTTTTGTTATTCTTCTCTTACTAGGCTATACTTTATAGCTTCTTGGCTCCATTAAAAAACTATGACAATACAGTTTAACACCTTTTTGTGTAGTGGCTTCATCCAGTTCTGCTCTGCACCATCCTGCACTGTTGTCTCTCTAGCCCATGATCTATCTGTGATTTTCTTTCTCATATCACACATCCAAGCTGATGAACTTCATTTCCTCACTATTCGTTGGACAAGTAATTAACTCTTACTCATTACAAAACAGATATGCCTTTAACGAAGCATTCTTTTCACCTAACTCCATCTCTCGATTTATATTTTTTCAGCTTCCTGACTTATTCCGCCACATCGTGTTACTTCTTCTTACACCTCGATTCACTTCTTGACTCTTCTTCTACTCACCTCCCTCTACTGTTTATGCCAATGTCCTCTTTATCTTCTCTATTACTCTTTAACCTCCCTTTACGTCTTTATCCCTTGCATACTTGCCCTTTTTAATCTATCTCCTTTCTCGTCATAATCCAATTTACTGACTCCCATTGATATAATTTATTTTCGTATTCTTCTAGATTTTCTTTCTGGCACCACTACTTTGCAGCTTTTGCAACAATTTTCGTTTGCAATGACTCACTCCTTCTCTTTGTTACATTTCTACCTGTCATTATTAAACTTGTCTTTCCATATAAGTAATCAATTTGTTCTTGATTACTTCTCCCTCCAATATATTTCATTCAATAGTTTTTTTAGGTCCATCCAGGCCTCATCCTTCTCCTTTAATCCACTTTATTTACTCATTCTCTGTACATTTGCTTTATAACCAACACACCCATTTAACTAGCGCTTCTGAGCAGAGGCCTCTTCCAGACTTCTCTATTCGTTACGGTATACAGTCATTACAGTGAGTTTTTCGTTGCTAGTCTAACATTAAAAACGGCATTAACTATAATACCAGGTTTTGATATCTCCACGTTATGTAGCCATTTTCACTGGTGATAGATTCATTAGACTGAATTTTGAGACGGTATTTACATGAATTAATCATATATAATGCACCTGAGTGTGGAATCCGGAATCTATGTCATAAAAGGAATTAGCTGTGACAGCTGCAGGGGTGTAAATAGAGTATGTTATACAGGGTGAGTCACGTAAGATGTAACACCCCTTTTATTTCGTGAACGGTTACAGACGTCGAAACGCAGTTTTTGGCAAATGTTAGAGCGTCGAGAGGCGCGTATTTTTTATTTAGTTAATGTTTTTAGCGCTGGTATCAACGGAGATATAGAAGTAAGTACGTTTTTTAAAATGTAACCGTGTACTTTTTATAACTTCACTCGATAGCTCTTGAGAAGACAATTACAGTGATATGGCATTTGTTAATGTTGACGTTGAAACCTGTCGTAAAAAATTCGAGTAATGTCCTAGAATTTGAGAGAACGGTGGCCGGAATTGGCATTAGTGATAGCAAACATCGCCAGTCAAAGCTCTCGTGCTACGCTGTCTCAGAATGCCAAAACATTTGTCCGTTTACTTGTCTGCACTGCAGTCCGCTCATTTCCACGTCAACATTCGTTGTGTGCAGACATGTACACCAATGAGGAGAAGTTGGATTTACTACGTCTATATGGTGAATGTGAAGGAAATGCCAGAAAAACAGTACAGCGGTATAGGGCTACCTATTCAGGTCGCCAATATCTGACGCACGAGGCGATGACAATCTAGCGTGGACAGGATCCTTGGACGTCAAAAAGAGAACAAGAAAGAAGACTACAACTGCCTGAGAACGCGAAGAAGCTGTTCTGGATACGACGCTAATGCATCCGCATAGTGGTACGAGACATATTACCAAAGGATGTGGAAGTAGCTAGACGAGTGTCATTCGCATCCTGCATCGACAGAATTTCCATCCGTATCATCTGTCACCATATCACGCACCCGACGACCGTGAACGTCGTACAGAACTTTGTCGGTTTGACCATTAGCATCTCAGAGACGACTCTAAGTTTTTCCAGTGTGTGGTCTTTACCGATGAAGCAACGTTTACTAACGACGCTAATGTGAATTTGGATAACATGGACTACTGGGCAGCCGAAAATCCACACTGGCTTTTTTAGGTGCAACATCAACGGCCGTGGAGCGTTAAGATATGGTGCCGCATTATTGGAAATTATATTGTGGGACCTTACTTCATCTCAGGCGTTCTAAATGGACATTCCTATGCACACTTTCTGACGATCATTCTGCTGGTTCTTCCAGAAGAGGTACCACTGGATATTCGACAGTGATGTGGCTGCAAAACGACGGTTGTCCAGCTGGCTTGTCACGTGTTGCAATGCAAATACTGAATGAGAACTTTCCTTGCCGTTGGATAAGCCGAAGTTCTGCCGTCAATGGCCTGCGAGGTCCCCTGATTTGACTTCTCTTGATTTCTTTCTTTGGGGAGCACTCAAAGATGCAGTCTATGACGAAGCCCCAGCTACGCCAGACGATATGTGTCGTCACCCACTGTAATTACATCTGTTCATCGTTCTTTCAATCCATGGTCAACAATTTGAACACATGTTTAAGTAAGGACTAAAGTTATTTTTCTGGAAGACAGAGTTTATTATGTGATTTGGGTGGTTACGGAATCATTGTTAATAAATTGTTTATTTCATTTACGTGTGCACGAAATTGGACCGCAGTGTCAAATAAGTCGACAACGTGTATTGCACGTGGATGGTGACACTGTCATTGTCAGCTTATGTTCAACATGAAACGACGTTTCGTTAAGAAGAATATTTATTTTGCGACATACACGTGGCCACCAAAATATTTTTAATAAGGTGTTTAGTTCAACGATTGTATCCCATATGAAGTAATTTAGAGCAGTGTAGGTGGAAACAGTTGTCCGACAGCATGTATTTTACCTCTGAGAAGCACATAGCCACGTACAGGAAAAGAAATGTCAAATCTTCCTTCCATCGTTTACAGGCTAGATACAGTAGTTGCTATTTACAGCATATAGGACGTCTTTATTTTTGAAGACCGAACAGTTGATTTCTCTGTTTCAGCTCACTTAAATCTGGGAGGATACACAAATGTGAAATAGTTTTCCTAAGCTCTTTGTGATACGTTAGATTCTGGCCTATGTCATATTTCTATATACAAAATTAGTAGTGACTCTGCATCTAGGTTGTAAGTTGGTTCAAGGGGAAATAAAGCTTTATTCTCTTAGTCCAGGCCTGGTCCGAGACACGGATGCTTGGCAGTGTTTGCACCGCAAATGCCGTTTCCGGCTACCGTGCTCTCACATTCTAGGATATTTCTCGAATTTCGTTACGACAGTTTCCAACGTCAACATCAAAACCTCTATGTCACTGTAATTGGCTTCTCAAGCGCTACCGAATGCAGTTACAAAAAGTACAGGGTGTATCAAAAAGAATCATCCGATTTGGTATGTCTGTATTTCTGAAACTATTCATACCTTTTCATAGGTGTTCAGTATTCCTCCCTTGAGATGCAAGGCATATGTCAAAGTGGTATTCAGATTGTTCCCACACTGCAGCGAGCATGTCTTGAGCTACAGCTTCCACAGCTGCTGTTATGAGATGTCTCAGTTCATTCATTTTTGTTGGTAACGGAGGTTCATAAACCGAATCTTTTATAACACCCCACAAGAAATAATCACACACAGTCAGGTCCAGTGACCCTGGAGGTCAGTAAAATAAGACTGAATCATTTGGTCCGGTGCGACCGATCCATCGTTCAGTAATCCTTTGATTTAAAAATTCTAGCACTTCCAGATACCAGTGTGACGGTGCCCCATCCTGTTGGTAAATGAAGTCGTTCGAATCAGTCTCGAAATGTGGGAAAAGAAAGTTCTCAAGCGTAATGAGATATGTGCTTCGGCAAAGAAAAATGGAGCATACACCTTTTCCCGTGAAAATGCATAAAACACACTAAATTTTGGGGAGCCATTCTCATGTTGTACAAATTCATGTGGTTGTTCCGTACCCCATATTCTCACATTATGGCAGTTCACCTTTCCATTTAAATGGAATGAGGCCTCGTCACTAAACAGTATGCGTGGAAGGAAACTGCAATCCTCCATCTCGCCAAGAACGAAATTACAAAATTCCACACTTCTTTGTTTGTAACCTTCACGAAGAGCTTGCAGTAGCTGAATTTTGTATGGTTTCATATGTAAAAGTCGAGGCAACACACACCAGACGGACATCGGAGGCATGTTGAGCTGTCAAGCTGCACGGCGAACGGATTTCTGCGGACTCCTTGTGGAACTATGGCGGGTGCGTTCGGCGTTTGTCAGACACTCGGAGACGGCCTGGCGATTTGTCTTTACACAAACAATCTCTTTCTCGGAATTGTTCATGGCATCGTCTAATGATCTGTGCTGTAGGAGGATCCACGCCATACCTAGTACGAAAGCCTCGCTGAACAGTTATTACTGACCCGCACTGCGCAGAACGTAGAACTGAAAACGTTTTCTGTTGCCCCGACACCATTTTTTACTGACTCAAGTGGGCGCACATTGCTGTTACCTAGCGGGAACCACGTAAAACTCGAATGTTTGCACTTTCCAGCAGTACTTTGTCCACGCACATAACTCAAATAACATAATAGTTACGAGTTTTTCAAAATCGGATGATTTTTTTGATACACCCTGTATATGGTCTACTTTAAGAAAACCCATTTGCTTCAGTATCTCCTTTGAGACCAGCGCTAAAAACATGAATCGAACCAAAAAAATATGTGCCCTTCGACCCTCTAACATTTGCTGAAAACCGCGTTTCGATATGTATAACCGCCCACGAAACGAACGGAGTGTGACGTCTTACGTGACTTACTCTGTATATTGCTTTTATTTCCACCAATTATTCTGAGCTAAGCGTAAACTGATTGCGATCATCTTTTGCGAAACTTATTCAGAAACAATTCATGTATTTACATCAAATATTAAAATGAAAAAGAGAACAAAATGTGTCGATCTTATTGTTAATAATCTAAAAGTATATGACATAATCAAAGCCTGAGAGACTGTTTCTAGAATGAATTTTCGCTCAGCAGCGGAGCACAAGCTGATCTGAAACCTCTTGGGAGATTAAAGCTGTGTGCCAGATCGAGACTCGAACTTGGATTCTTTGCTTGTCGCGGACAAGTGTTCCACTGACTGAGGTACCCAATCACGACGCACAATCTGCCCTCACAACTTCACTATCGCCAGTGTCCCATTGCCTCTCTTCCATATCTAAAAGGAAGTTTCAAATCTTCGACACTCCGCTACAAAATTCATTCTGTTAACAGTACCTTAGACTGTGGCTAAGCCATGATTCCACAACATCCTTTCGTCCAAGAGTGACAGTCCCTCAAAGCATCCAGGAGAACATCTGTTAAGTTTGGAAGGTAGTAGATGAGTTACTGCGGCAGCAAAGCTGTAAGGACGAGTCGTGAATCGTGCTTGAATGACTCTGTCTGTAGAGCACTTGTCCATGCAATGCAAAGAGACCATGTTCGAGTCTCATTATCACGCAATTCCGCGAGTAGAATAGACAGAATCTCTTTTCCCCAGACTTTAAGGAAAGACGTGACATTTGCGAAAACGTCACCTGTCGATTTTTCTGACAGTTGCGCATACCACTTTTGGATTAAACTTCACCCTCAAAAAAAGTTTCGAGGATGCGATACTTGGCAACTGAATATCTCCCTCCTCCAGGAACCAATGCTAAAACAAGCCATTTTAGAAACGTGGAAAATGTGTGTTCTACAGCATGTAAAATACCGAAACAGCGTGCATTTGTGATGGCAACATGCAAATCCGCAAATTAAACAAATTATAATCAATTGTGCTAAAGAGAAAGTGTCCTTGCACAGAAGAACCAAGGAATACTGTTTTATGTGTCTTTGAGACCTGATAACCTAAAGCAAAACAGTGATAGACTAAAGCAAATCAGAGTTAAAATTATTGCCTTAAGAAGACTCCCCCTACACGAAATGAGAACACGTCAGTACCGAAGGTAGGTTAATTTTTCACAAAACAAGAGGAAACAAAAAAGCCAAACAAAAGATTGATCGATCGGTTATCAGACGAACTGGAAGCACATCGCAAGACTCAGGAAGACATCAAGTGACCACATATTTCACGACTTTACGACACTGAAGAATAAGGCTGACAGCATGGATGGGTTTCCTGTTGAATTCTATGACCCCTTGTGGGACATAGTAGGCAAAAACGTTGTCGATATGTACAATGAGCTCCTTACCGAACTTTGCATTCCACATATCTTCACGGTCGAACAAGTCGTTTTTGTCCCGAAGCTAAGTGCGGAAGAACACTCCAAGATATTAGACCAGTCGCTTTACTTAACACAGATTACATAATTTCCACGAGACTGCTAAATAACATGTTGAAGTCGTTACTCCGCAACAACTCGGTGCAGGCACAGGTAGAAGTACAGAGGTAGGGCAAAAATATGGAAACACAACAAGGAATGCGGGTTTCAACATAAATACAGATGCTATCAAGCCTGCAGGTTGCGCTGTTGTATTTGACCACGCACTGCGCCTGAACACTGTCAATACGCTGCAAATGGAAGTAGAGGTCAAAACAGTGTTCCGGCAGTTGTGACTGCGTTGTGTCGGTGCTAACTGAATTCAAAAGTGGGAAAACTGTGGGTGCTCGTGTGGTGGGTACTTCCGTAACCAAGGGAGCAAAAGTGTTCGGTGCTTCAAAAGGCGACGCATACAGGGTAAGCGGAAAAATTCACTACGGGCCATTAAAATTGCTACACCACGAAGATGACGTGCCACAGACGCGAAATTTAACCGACAGCAAGAAGATGCTGTGATATGCAAATGATTAGCTATTCAGAGCATTCACACAAGGTTGGCGCCGGTGGCGACACCTACAACGTGCTGACATGAGCAAAGTTTCCAACCGATTTCTCATACACAAACAGCAGTTGACCGGCATTGCCTGGTGAAACGTTGTTGTGATGCCTCGTGTAAGGAGGAGAAATAAGTACCATCACGTTTCCGACTTTGATAAAAGTCGGATTGCAGTCTATGGCGATTGCGGTTTATCGTATCGCGACACTGCTGCTCGCGTTGGTCCAGATCCAATGACTGTTAGCAGAATATGGAATCGGTGGGTTCAGCAGGGTAATACGGAACGCCGTGCTGGATCCCAACGGTCTCGTATCACTAGCAGTCGAGATGACAGGCATCTTATCCGCATGGCTGTAACGGATCGTGCAGCCACGTCTCGATCCCTGAGTCAACAGATCGGGACGTTTGCAAGACAACAACCATCTGCACGAACAGTTCGACGACGTTTGCAGCAGCATGGACTATCAGCTCGGAGACCATGGCTGCGGTTACCCTTGACGCTGCAGCACAGACAGGAGCGCCTGCGATGGTGTACTCAGCGACGAACCTGGGTGCACGAATGGCAACACGTAATTTTTTCGGATGAATCCAGGTTCTGTTTACAGCATCATGATGGTCGCATCCGTGTTTGGCGACATCGCAGTGAACGCACTTTCGAAGCGTGTATTCGCCAACGCCATACTGGCGTATCACCTGGTATGGGGTGCCATTGGTTACACGTCTCGGGCACCTCTTGTTCGCATTGACGGCACTTTATTCAGTGGACGTTACATTTCAGACGTGTTACGATCCGTGGCTCTACCCTTCATTCGATCCCTGCGAAACCCTACATTTCAGCAGGATATTGCACGACCGCATGTTGCACGTCCTGTAAGGGCCTTTCTGGATACAGAAAATGTTCGACTGCTGCCCTGGCCAGCACATTCTCCAGATCTCTCACCAATTGAAAACGTCCGGTCAACGTGGCCGAGCAACTGGCTCGTCGCAATACGCCAGTCACTACTCTTGATGAACTGTGGTATCGTGTTGAAGCTGCATGGGCAGATGTACCTGTACACGCCATCCAAGCTCTGTTTGACTCAATGCCCAGGCGTATCAAGGCCGTTATTGCGGCCAGAGGTGGATGTGCTGGGTACTCATTTCTCAGGATCTATTGCGTGAAAATGTAATCACATGTCAGTTCTAGTATAATATATTTGTCCAATGATCACCCGTTTATCATCTGCATTTCTTCTTGGTGTAACAATTTTAATGGCCAGTAGTGTAGAAGTACAGAGGTTGGGCAGAAATATACAGGGTGATTCAAAAAGAATACCACAACTTTAAAAATGTGTATTTAATGAAAGAAACATAATATAACCTTCTGTTATACATCATTACAAAGAGTATTTAAAAAGGTTTTTTTTCACTCAAAAACAAGTTCAGAGATGTTCAATATGGCCCCCTCCAGACACTCGAGCAATATCAACCCGATACTCCAACTCGTTCCACACTCTCTGTAGCATATCAGGCGTAACAGTTTGGATAGCTGCTGTTATTTCGCGTTTCAAATCATCAATGGTGGCTGCGAGAGGTGGCCGAAACACCATTTCCTTAACATACCCCCATAAGAAAAAATCGCAGGGGGTAAGATCAGGGCTTCTTGGAGGCCAGTAATGAAGTGCTCTGTCACGGGCTGCCTGGCGGCCGATCCATCGCCTCGGGTAGTTGACGTTCAGGTAGTTACGGACAGATAAGTGCCAATGTGGTGGCGCTCCATCCTGCTGAAATATGAATTGTTGTGCTTCTTGTTCGAGCTGAGGGAACAGCCAATTCTCTAACATCTCCAGATACTGTAGTCCAGTTACAGTAGCACCTTCGAAGAACAAGGGACCAAAAACTTTATTGGCTGAAATGGCACAGAAAACGTTCACCTTAGGCGAGTCACGTTCATACTGAGTTGTTTCCCGCGGATTCTCAGTGCCCCATATACAGACATTGTGACGGTTGACTTTCCTGTTAGTGTGGAAAGTTGCTTCATCACTAAACACAATCTTTGAAACGAAAGATTCATCTGTTTCCATTTGAGCAAGGATAAAATCACAGAAATCGATTCTTTTAATCTTATCAGCTGCAGACAGTGCTTGAACCAATTTCAGACGATAAGGTTTCATAACTAACCTTTTTCGTAGGACTCTCCATACAGTTGATTGTGGAATTTGCAGCTCTCTGCTAGCTCTACGAGTCGATTTTCCTGGGCTGCGAACAAATGCTTGCTGGATGCGTGCTACATTTTCATTACTCGTTCTCGGCCGTCCAGAACTTTTCCCTTTGCACAAACACCCATCCTCTGTAAACTGTTTATACCAACGTTTAATACACCACCTATCAGGAGGTTTAACACCATACTTCGTTCGAAATGCACGCTGAACAACTGTCGTCGATTCACTTCTGCCGTACTCAATAACACAAAAAGCTTTCTGTTGAGCGGTCGCCATCGTAGCATCAACTGACGCTGACGCCTAGTCAACAGCGCCTCAAGCGAACAAATGTACAACTAAATGAAACTTTATAGCTCCCTTAATTCGCCGACAGATAGTGCTTAGCTCTGCCTTTTGTCGTTGCAGAGTTTTAAATTCCTAAAGTTGTGGTATTCTTTTTGAATCACCCTGTATATGGAAACACCACGAGGATTACGGACTTCAACATAAATACAGATGCTATCAAGCCTGCAGGTTGCACTGGTGTATTTGACCAGGAACTGCGCCTAAACACTGTCCTCAATACGCTGCAAATGTCAGTAGAGGTCAAAACAGTGTTCCGTGAAGTTGTGACTGCGTTGTGTCGGTGCTAATTGAATTCGAACGTCGGAAAACTGTGGGTGCTCGTGTGGTGGATACTTCCGTAACCAAGGGAGCAAAAGTGTTTGGTGCTTCAAAAGGCGACGCATACAGGGTAAGAGGAAAAACATCATCCGCTAAGCCACAATGCGGATGAAATGTGTGTTGAGTGATGGCGACAGACGATCATTGAAGAAGCTTGTGACAAAAAATAAGAGGACAATAGCTGCAGAAGCACTGCAGAACCGAATGTCGCACTCATGAACCCTGTCAGCACCAAAAGAACACAAAGAGACTTCCATAAGTAGGGAATTTCAAAACCACTCATTATTGATGGAAATGCTCATAACAGGAAACGTGGCACCACAACCATAAAACCTGGACTAGGGTCCAATGGAAGAATGTTATTTGGTCGAATCAGTCTTCTTGAGCATTGATTTCGACTTCTAGTCGAGTATACGTGCCAAAACTGAAACGTGGAGGGGATTCGGTAATGGTTCGGGCAACCATATCGTTGTATTCCATGGGCCCCGTGGTTACTACATAAAGTCGTATTACTGCTAAGGATTATGTGACCATTTTATTGAAGCTGGTCATAATGAGAAATCAGAAGGAGCGATCTGTTCGTACTTCAAATAAATGTTTTATAGCCAAGATCGCACTAAAAACTATTTTTTAATAATCGTTTGCGACAGGTACAACTGTCATTTTCAGATCCGTAACATTATGCATTTACGTAAACTGCAAGCAGCATCATTAGTTTTGTAAGACCGTACAAGTGAGAAAATGCCAGTTATACATTTACTTACCTGCAAAAGCTTTTTTGGTTCTATGTCATGTTCCATTGTGCATTCATTACTCGTGCCATGTAAACATTTTACTAGGGAGGATATTTCGCATTGTACACAGGTTTGTTAAAAAGAAAATTACAAACAGGTTCGTCACAAGTTAAAATGCACACAGACAAAATGCACCTTGTGGAACTTGGTGTGTCTGCATATGCAGCACTCCTTTGATGCTTGTCCGTTGTTGAAATTCACAATACGTAGTAAAGAAGGACATTTATGCCAATGTTTACAGTTACATGACCAGTAAAGCACATCTCAAAACCTCAATCGAAAGACGTTAATGCAACTGATGATAGATGTAGCAAAGGTAATATACACACATCAAAAAAGCTTTGCATCACCTGTCCAGAAAATTGGAAAATAGATCAACATTAACATCATTTCTGTCCTTTTTATTGCTCATGAAAGCCACACACTGCATGTTGTACCACCATACAGCGAGACTTTCAGAGGTGGTGGTCCAGACTGCTGTACACACCGGTACCTCTAATATCCAGTAGCACGTCCTCTTGCATTGATGCATGCCTGTATTCGTCGTGGCATACTATCCACAAATGCATCAATGCACTGTTGGTCCAGATTGTCCCACTCCTCAAAGGCGGTTCGGCGTAGATCCCTCAGAGTGGTTGGTGGGTCACATCGTCCATAAAAAGCCCTTTTCAATCCATCCCAGGCAGGTTCGATAGGGTTCAAGTCTGGAGAACATGCTGGCCACTCTAGTCGAGCGATGTCGTTATCCTGAAGGAACTGTCGTCCATGTAGACGAATGCCTCGCCATTATGCTGCCGATAAGGTTGCACTATCGGTCGGAGGATGGCATTCACGTATCGTACAGCCGTTACGGTGCCTTCCATGACCACCAGGGGCGTACGTCGGGCCCACATAATGCCACCCCAAAACAGCAGGGAACCTCCACCCCGCTGCACTCGCTGGACAGTGTGTCTAAGGCGTTCTGATTGACCGGGTTGACTCCAGACACGTCTCCGACTATTGTCTGGTTGAAGGCATATGCGACACTCATGGGTGAAGAGAACTTGATGCCAATCCATGTTCAGCATGTTGTTGGGCCCATCTGTACCGCGCTGCATGTGCCGTGGTTGCAAAGATGGATCTCGCCACGGACGTCAGGAGTGAAGTTGCGCATCATGCAACCCATTGCGCACAGTTTGAGTCTAACACGACGTCCTGTGGTTGACGAAAAGCATTATTCAACATGGTGGCGTTGCTGTCAGGGTTCCTCCGAACCGTAATCCGTAGGTAGCGGTCATCCACTGCAGTAGTAGCCCTTGGGCGGCCTGAGTGAGGCAGGTCATCGACAGTTCCTGTCTCTCTGTATCTCCTCCATGTCCGAAAAACATCGCGTTGGTTATCTCCGAGACGCCTGGACACTGCCCTTGTTGACAGCCCTTCCTGGCACAAAGTAACAATGGGGACGCGATCTAACCGCGGTATTGACCGTCTAGGCATGGTTGAACTACAGACAACACGAGCCGTGTACCTCCTTCCTGGTGGAATGGCTGGAACTGACCGGCTGTCGGACCCCCTCCGTCTAATAGGCGATGCTCATGCATGGTTGTTTTCGTCTTTGGGCGGGTTTAGTGAACAGTCAAAGGGATTGTGTCTGTGATACAATATCCACAGTCAACGTCTATCTTCAGGAGTTCTGGGAACTGGGCTGATGCCAAACTTTTTTTGATGTGTGTATGTAAATGGACGATGTTACAGACGTGCAGATTAGATACTCCCGTCAAACCGGTCAGTAAAAATAGTTCTGAACGCAATCTTGGCTACAGAAGACAGTTTTGGATGATCAGGTCCATCCTACGGTACAACGCTTGTTCCCCAGCGATGCTGAATTCCAAGACG
Source organism: Schistocerca nitens (assembly GCF_023898315.1). NCBI lineage: Eukaryota > Metazoa > Arthropoda > Insecta > Orthoptera > Acrididae > Schistocerca > Schistocerca nitens. The sequence goes on from NC_064617.1 coordinate 694,397,797, forward strand.
AGAGGGCTCCTATTCAAACGATTCTCATTGTCCAGGGCTGGTTTTGTGAGCACGAAGTTGAATTGTCGCATCTCCCACTGCTTCCTCAATCGTGAGATCTCAATATTATAGTGGCTACTTTAGAGAGAAAGATGCGTGATCGCTACTAATCTCCACCATCTAACCTGTACTTACCTCTATTTTGCAGAGAGAATGGTACAAAATTGCCTTGAAAACCGTACAGGACCTTTGTTTATCCATTCAGAGACGACTGGAAGCTGTTTAGAGCGCCAACGGCATTCCTACACCATGTCAGTCAGGGTGTTGTATTGTGTTTTTAATGTTTGCATACTTTTGTTCAACACGTATATGCCCAATCTATTATCAGAATACAAGGGTATTGCAGATCGTACGTCGAATGTCTCTCTCTCTCTTTTCTTTTTTTTTTTCCTTTGCTTTGGCAAGGCATGTGATAGGATCAGCCACAACGAATGAGTTGGGGTTTCATGAGAAATTCCCCAAGATAACGCGTCAAATTTTAAGGGGCAGAGGGTTGATGCGAACACAACATAGCATCATTATCTCGCCTGTGAACATTGCATGAATGATGCTATGCTGTGTTCGCATCAACCCTCTGTCCATAATTATGTTCTATAAATGGAGATGATGTTTTAACTACTGACGACGCCTTTGGCACCATTGCTTTATGTATCTCCAGTGCAGGATGTGATTTTAGTGTATTTTACTTCTGATGAAGGTATATTTAGATATACCGAAACCGTGGTCAAGAATTCTAATAAATCTTTATCCTGCAACTGTTCGGCTGCTATCATTTACCGTGATCAATAGGATACCACGAGGCTTAACAATCTTGGCAACTGCGAGAGAAATGATCCTTGCCAAATGGACGAACATAATCCGCGCAACAATCAAAGAAGACATGTTAGGAACCCTGGATACGCTGCAGAGAGTAGAATTCATCAACCCTATGTACTTAGCAAAATCAGTTACCTAGTTGCAGCCTTACCATATCCTGTAGTGGTCACCAGGAGGATTCACGCAATGTCTTGTTGGTATGTCTGGCAAGGCAACATATTCGAGACCACTATAATACGTCCGCTCTGTAGCGGGCCCAGGGAGGCTGAGCGTTTAAAAATTTTATGGCACAGTCAATGTCCTTCTTTATCAAACAGACATTCAGAACCTTCAAAGTAAATACAACGGCATAACAAAATGTTTATTCACGCTATTAGCACTTTCCAATACTCTCTCGCTGATTAATGTGGCACCAATAAATTCCGACCTGATTACCTGCAACAACTTCCTAAACATCCTACCACAAAAGTCTTATACGAGGAACACACAAAAAACTCACATAATAACCGGATAGAACAGAAACACCTCACCGCAAACTGGAATAATGTATGCCGGAACATCAATAATCGAGGGCTAAAATCGAACGTTAGGGCGACCTAGTACAACGTGATCAATAATACCACTAGAGATACGTGACACAAAATTAATTGAGTCCAAGTCCTGTATGACCAGAGTGCAGTTTTGTGGATTCACTCCCACCGGAACCAAACGTAAATTTGGAAGTGGATAAGGAAGGACGGTAAGTAACATCAGAACCTGCGAATCACAAATAATCTTAATACGCGTTATAAAACCGGACTGATCCTGTTACCACGCCTCAAAGAACAACACCGTGACCTGGCTACTTTGTCAGTTTGAACTTTACGCAGTATCCAATAACGATCCTTCACTTCAAGATTTTCAACAAATCATAACAATGGAACTTTATAAAGTACGACAGAATCCCTCATATAAACAATGGACGTAAAATTTGCTGGATACAATCCTCAGACCCAACTGAACGACTTCTCACAACACGCATTGTCTATCTTTCAGCGACTTGAGCAACGGTCTTCATTTTTCGCTAAGAGCTGAACCACTAGAGGCTCTGTGGACACAAATTGGAGCCCGATTGTTTTCTTATTTACTTAGTTCTGCATTAACAGTAAAACCGAAGGAGATATTTTACGTACTGTTTTACATCAGGGGTTCATTTTTGGTGAAGAGGAAACAATGTCTGATGTTAAGAAAATTTAATGGCTCTGAGCACTATGGGACTCAACTGCTGAGGTCATAAGTCCCCTAGAACTTAGAACTAGTTAAACCTAACTAACCTAAGGACATCACACACATCCATGCCCGAGGCAGGATTCGAACCTGCGACCGTAGCGGTCCCGCGGTTCCAGACTGCAGCGCCAGAACCGCGCGGCCACTTCGGCCGGCAAGAAAATTTAATGGTACACAAGATAATTGTTTATTTTTCTGTTTAAAAATGCGTTGTTTTCGAGGAGAATTTTTATTTGTCTTTCTAAGAACAATCTTATATGATTAATTTTCAACTTATCCCAAGAAGAGTACACTAATTTACTTTTCAAGACGAAATTCCAGGAATAGTTTTAACTTCGAAAGATATAGCTGCATCAATACAAACTACATGACTTGAACAAATTCCTTGAGATATATTTCGGTTAAAAGATAGAAGTTTGCAGCGATGAAGGCAATTTCATGGCGATCGTAAGGCAAATTAAAAACAAAGAAATAAAAAGGAGAATACTTCAGTCAGTAGAGCACTTTGCCGTGAAGTGCAAAGGTCCCCGATCTCGCACACAGTTTTAAACTGCAGGAATTTTGAAAACAGCGCACACTCTGCTGCAGACAGAAAATTAATTTTGGAAACAATCCCTTAGGCTGTGACTAAGCCATGTCTCCGATACATCCTTTGCCGCGCGGGATTAGCCGCGCGGTCTCAGGCGCTGCGGTCATGGACTGTGCTGCTGGTCCCGGCGGAGGTTCGAGTCCTCCCTCGGGCATGGGTGTGTGTGTTTGTCCTTAGGACAATTTAGGCTAAGTAGTGTGTAAGCTTAGGGACCGATGACCTTAGCAGTTAAGTCCATAAGATTTCACATACATTTGAACATTTTCGAAACATCCTTTCTTCCTGGAGTGCTATCCCCGCAAGATATGCAGGCGAATTTCTGTGACGTTTGAACGACAGGAAAGCTGACGTAAAGTTGTGATAGAGGGTCATGCATCGTACTGGATAAACTCATTCGGTAGAGCACTTGCTACGAAAGACGAAGGTCCCAGCTCATGTCCCAGTCTGGCACACACTGCTAAGAAGTTTCAAATAAGCGCATATTCAGCAGCAGCAGGAACATTCTGAAATAAAGTGTTGCGTACATCAGTCCATCTCTCTCGAAAATTTTGATGTATAGAAATCAGTTGCAATGACCTAAGTTCAACTACGATCCTCATGAAAATTCTAAGTTCAGCTACACAGCGTGCCGCTCTAAAACAGATTTGTACTGCATGTCTCACGTTGAAAATTTACCAAGTCCCAAGGTCGAACTTCTGCTAACCACGGTGTGTGCACTTCAATCGCGAAATCATTTAACACTGCAAGGAGCGGGATGCGGTTCCTTAACGAAAATCGCTTCCTTCTCACTACTGACTTGTATTAAACTGTTTCAACTGACTGTGTAAAATTCAGAAAATGGCGATTTTTCAAATTTATACAATAATGTCATTTTGAGACCTTACAGCAGGATCTACATTTGCTGGTTCCCTTACATTCACAAAATTCGTTAATCCATCAAAATTTTATCATACATAGAAAACATATGTAAATATTATTCTTCTGATTAATGTGGGCTATCATTCTGAAGCAACTTTTAACGCGCTTTTTAATAGAGCTGACAAATTTATGTTTCACACTACTTTTGAATTAAAGTTGATTTTATTAATCGCTGTTTTAGTTAGATGTCAATTTTAACCAGGAATCAATCTTAAATCTACAATGTTGTTACGTAGAAAGATAGATAATATGTATGTTTACATCGTGCTGTCTAAGTAGGTGAACATTTTTTAATTACGGAGATCTAGCAGAATTTGCATATTGTTTATAATTTTAGTAAGTATTGTAGCACGAAGAGAGTTTCATTAGACGTAGCTGTTGACAGTAGAATCGTTTGAAGTAGTGCACGTCTCTGTAGATGTACAGCTTTAACATTAATTAAAGTTTTACTGAGCTATGTAAGGTGTGTTTAGTGTGTCTGCTGTAACTTTGCCAGTTTTGATCGCACAGACTGTTTTCAATTCCTATAAGCTCGCCGCACTGATAGGAATAAAAATATATGCTTAGATTATATGTAGCATTAATGAATCATATGTAATTTGATTCTCGCTTTTTCACAAATTCCAGTCACCAACTGTCGGAGCGACCCGAGGGTTTTCCCACCAAATTTGGTGTACAGAACCCCACCTCCTTCTTCCAGAAAGGCTCCACCCAGCTTGCACGCAACTGTCAAAACTCAAGTAACCATCTCTGGGGCACTAGGGGCACTAAGCACGGCATTTAATTCTCTTGTGCTGCCTCTCCTAGCACTACATACTCCTTGGTCAATGTCAATGACAATATAGGTTGATGCTTTACGTGCTGCTATTGACTGTGACGTCACAACTACATCCCAGTTCAGACTCGTTGGATCGGTTCTGTGTGAAGGTAAATGGTCACATAAGGGGAGTCGACATAAAAGTTATAATTATCATTTAGAATGCGGTCAATCTGTGATCATAAAACTTGGTCACGGTGTACGCGCTCCTCTGCGTATTCACCCAACAATGTGACGCATTTTTCCCAATAATGGATGATATATTAGCAACATTTGAATCCATTGGATGCCTGCGTTCACAGCGACCGTTGAATATTCAAATTATAAAAGGACATGTCAGTCGCAAAAATCCTTACTTTACTGCAGATCCAGATTTCAACTGAAATATAGTCACCATCGGTGCATTGCCATAAGAGTGATATAAGTTCCAACATGTCAGAGCATGAACTTGTGACAAATGACAGTAATCTTTACATGGCAAAAACAAAAGTGTCATTTGTCATAAGTTTATGCCCTAACACATTCGTAAGTGTATGGCTATTCAGGTAACGCATCGATTGACTATGTTATAGTCGAAATCTAGATCTGCAATAAATAACGAGTTTTTGTCACTGACTGCTGTTCTTCCTTAAATTTGGACGGATGGTATTTAGAAAACTCACTTGTCCATCTTAAGAATCCCCTCGTCTTCTGTTATCATTCTGGAAGTGTCTCATCTGAGGAAAAAGGAAGAAGTCACTGGCTTTCATGACAGGATAATACGGGGTGAGATAAAATGTGATAGGCTAAAGAAGCAGCATGTATGACTGTTTCCTGTGCAAAATGAAGTGGGGCGTTGTAGTGAAGACAAAACACCCCCTCAGACTGCTTCCCACAACACTTCGACTTGATATCCTCCCATAACTTTATCAGGAGGCTTTGGTGGTATACTCCTGTGACAGTTTGTATCTTATGAGCTGTGTTAACACCACCCAATGGCTACCCCAAAAACAGTCTCCAACAACTTATCTAATGATGCTTGTCTCTCCGTCTTTTCTGGTGGTGGTGGATCTAAATGTTTGCACTGTGTGCTTTGCTGCTTAGTCTGACAGTCACAGCGATAAATTCAGCACTCGTCTACTGCGATTAAGTGGCTAAAGAGATCGTCTGGAGCGGCCTGACACGACTGCAACATTTTCGCTGTTGCGTCAGTTCGGTTGGGTTTTTGATTGCTTGTGAACAGTCGCGGAATCCAGCGGGCGGGCGATCTCTATCCAGAATGTCTTGCAAGAGGTTAAAAACTGATCCTTGAGTTATTTTCACTTTCCCCACTATCTTCTCTAATCTGACACGGCTGCCTTCAATCACTATGTCCTCCCCTTCTCTTATGATTTCCACTTCCTCACAGAAATAAGCTGTGCCATTTTGTTCCTCATTTGTCAAACTTGTCTGACTGCACTGGAAGTGTGTTCTCCACCTAACCACTCTGACACACGATGATGCATTGTTGCTGCAAATTTCCACCAATTGTGTATCGTTACAGGGTTGTTGCTCTTCAAATACGTGGAAATGAGTTCTGTCAATGGGCAGTTGCAGTTTGCTTTGTCTCCTGTAATATCGTGCTGTCGTAATGAGGCATGGATTTTTCAATACGTATCAGAGCTGTATCTGCAAACAAAGAAAATAAAGATTGTTTATAAATGAATAGTGCAGTTCTGAGAGTTAAAAATAAATTGATTTATTACTTTACAAAACAAGCAGCAGCAACTGTTCAAGTAACTGATGCGCTGTCTGTTCTTGGCCTGAGACACTGTGCAGGCGTAGTGTCTGTTTCCAAGATGGCTTCGCAACAGGAAAAGGCTTTCTGTGTGCTCCGTTTTGAGATGTCCAGATTTGTGGTTACAGTGCAACATGAGCTTCGTGCACTATTTAGGAAAGACCCACCACACAAGAATAACATAGGTAGGTAGTATGAACAGTTGCAGCATGCCTTTTTAAGGTGAAGAGTCTACATCTACATGGTTACTCTGCAGTTCACACTTAAGTGCCTGGAAGAGGGTTCATCGAACCATTTTCATACTACTTCTCTACCATTCCACTCTCGTATGGCTTGTGGGAAAAAAGAACACCCAAATCTTTCCATTCGAGCTCTGATTTCTCGTATTTTATTATGATGATCATCCTTACGTAGGTGGGTGTCAGCTTTTCGCATTCGGAAGAGAAAGTTGGTGATTGAAATTCCGTAAACAGATCTCGCCGCAAAGAAAACCGCCTTTGTTTCAGTGACTGCCCCCCCCCCCCCCCCCAACTCGCGTATCATATCAGTGACATTCTCACATCTATTGCGCGATAACACGAAACGGGCTGCCCTTCTTTGCACTTTTTCGATGTCCTCCGTCAATCCTACCTGGTAAGGATCCCACACCATGCAGCAATATTCCAGCAGAGGACGGACAAGTGTAATGTAGGCTGTCTCTTTAGTGGGTTTGTCGCATCTTCTAAATGTTCTGCCAACAAATCGCAGTCTTTGTTTCGCCTTCCCACAATATTATCTATGTGGTCTTTCCAATTTAAGTTGCTCGTAATCGTAATTCCTAGGTATTTAGTCGAATTGACAGCTCTTAGAATTGTGCGATTTATCGTATACTCAAAATTTATCGGATTTCTTTTAGTACCCATGTGGATGACCTCGCACTTTTATTTGTTTAGTGCCAATTGCCACTTTTCGCACCACACAGAAATTCTCTCTAGATCATTTTGTAGTTGGAATTGATCGTCTGATGGTTTTACTAGACGGTAAATTACAGCGTCATCTGCAAACAATCTAAGGGGGCTGCTCAGATTAACACCTAGATCATTTATGTAAATCAGGAACAGCAGAGGGCCTATGACACTCTCGCGGAACGCCAGATATCACTTCTGTTCTACTCGATGATTTACCGTCTATCACTACGAACTGTGACCTCTTTGAGATGAAATCACGAATCCAGTCACACAACTGAGACGATACTTCGTATGCACGCAATTTGATTACTAGTCGCTTGTGAGGAACGGTATCAAAAGCCTTCCGGAAATCTAGGAATATGGAATCGATCTGAGATCCCTTGTCGGCGGCACTCATTACTTCATGGGAATAAAGAGCTGTGTCGCACAAGAACGACATTTTCTGAATCCGTGTTGGTTGTGTGTCAATAAGTCATTTTCTTCAAGGTGATTCATAGAGTTTGAATACAGTATATGCTCCAAAATCCTACTGCGAATTGAGCTCAGTTATATGAGTCTGTAATTCAATGGGGTACTCCCACTTCCTTTCTTCAATATTGGTGTGACTTGTGCTACTTTCCAGTCTTTAGGAACAGACCTTTAGTCAAGTGAGCAGTTATATATGATTGCTAAGAAAGGAGCTATTTGGTCTGCATACTCTGAAAGGAAGCTGGTTGGTATACCATCTGGACCGAAAGACCTGCCTTTCTTAGGTGATCTGAGTTGTTTCGCAACACCTAAGATATCTACTTTTATGTCACTCATGGTAGCAACTGTTCTGGTTTCGAACTCTGGAATATTTACTTCATCTTCTTTCGTGAAGGAATTACGGAAAACTTTATTTAGTATCTCCGATTTAGTGGCACCACATCGGTAACATTTCCATCGCTATGGCTCAGTGACGGTATTGACTGTTTTTTGTCACTGGTGTACTTTAAATACGACCAGAATCTCTTTGGGTTGACCTCGTATATCTGATGCGAACGTCGAAAGAGTTTCAGCGAAGTCCTCGGAAGTCACTTAGTAAAGCAAGCGTGGAACTTTTAGTGCCAAAGATTATAATGGGGAAGGTGTTGCCTAAGCGGCTGTGTTTTAGACTGTACAAACTGGGATTCATGCAGGCCCTTACATCAGAAGACAAAGTGAAAAAGAGTGACTTTTGCGAAGGACTGCAGTTAAAAATGGAGGGCACTGGTTTTGTAGAAAGACTCATTTTCTGTAATGAAGCCACTCTCCACAGAAGTGGCAAGGTGAATACACACAATGTTCATATCTGAGGAAGCGAGAAACTGTATATGCTGACTCTCAAAAAGCGAATATTTTCTGTGTGGTGTCACGTGAGAAAGTACACGGCCCATTTTTCTTAAAACAACAAATAGTGACAGGTAACTCATTTCGAGGCATGCTGAAAACCTGGTTCTTATCCCAATGAAGACCAGTTATGATGATTACATTTTGCTTCTAGACGGTGCCCTGCCTAATTTTCACAGGAACATACAAGAGCTTCTTAATGGTATTCTTCATCAAATCGGGACTGGATGAGCTGCAACAGCAAGCAAATCTGACGTTTTAATTTCAAAGAACGGGCATATGATTAGTGAAACTGAACAGTTCAAATTTCTGGGTGTTCAGATAGATAGTAAGCTGTCGTGGAAAACCCACATTCAGGATCTTGTTCAAAGACTTAATGCTGCCATTTTTACTATTCGAACGGTATCTGAAGTGAGTGGTCGAAATGGCTCTGAGCACTATGCGACTTAACTTGTGAAGTCATCAGTCGCCTAGAACTTAGAACTAATTAAACCTAACTAGCCTAGGGACATCACACACATCCATGCCCGAGGCAGGATTCGAAACTGCGACCGTAGGGTCGCTCGGTTCGAGACTGTAGCGCCTAGAACCGCACGGCCACTCCGGCGGGCGAAATGAGTGGTCGTTCGACACAGAAATTAGTTTACCTTGCTTATTTTCATTCGCTTATGCCGTATGGTATTATATTTTTGGGTACCTCTACCCATTGGCTCAGAAACGGGCGGTTAGGGCAATAACTGGTGTAACTTCACGAACCTCTTGACGATCCCTGTTCACGAGTCTGGGTATTTTGACATTGGCCTCTCAATATATATGCTCCATACAGTAATTTCTTTTTAACAATATTAGCTTATTCCCAAGAATAAGCAGCTTTCACTCGCTTAATACTCGGCAGAAATCAAACCTAAATTTGGATCAGACTTCATAACTCTTGTGCAGAAAGGTGTGCAGTGTACTGATGCACCCATTTTCAATAAGCTACCACTCGAATTCAAAAATCTTAGCAGTAATCCACGTGCTTTCAAATCGAAAGTGAAGAGTTTCCTCATAGGTCACTCCTTCTATTCTGTCCAGGATTTCCTTGAAAAATTAAGCTGATTCTTATTGTATGGTTGACTGCATTTACTTAAACTTATGGTCTGACTTTTTGCGGGTTCATAAACATTTATTTTTGTCTGTTATTACTTTTATGTTGTAATTTCATGTGCTGACACATTCCATGACCTTGGAGATTTGCTACTTAATTTGTTCCCACGGAACTTGACGAGTAAATAAATAAACAAACAACGACCTTCTACCCTGACCACTCCGCTCGCCAGATTTAACACCCTGCAATTTCTTTATGTAGGGGTTGTAAACGACGGAGTTTCTGGACCGCCAATGCCTATGTACCCTGATGAAGTGTGTGATCGGATAAAGCGTTCATTTCAGACCGCCACGGAGGACATGTATACTGAGTATGGGAAGAATTTGATTACTGTGTAGATGTGTGTAGTGCGACCAAGAATGCACGTATTGATGAATCATGATTAATGCATCAAGAACTTGGACAGTTGCCGCTGTTTATGCTGTAAGGTTTTCCCATATCAAGTAATAAATCGATATACCATTAATTTTTAAAACTGTATCACTGATTTATAAAGACACTTCTCGCGTCCATCGGCCGTCGTAATTTAATGTTGTTGTTGTTGTGGTCTTCAGTCCTGAGACTGGTTTGATGCAGCTCTCCATGCTACTCTATCCTGTGCAAGCTTCTTCATCTCCCAGTACCTACTGCAGCCTACATCCTTCTGAATCTGCTTAGTGTATTCATCTCTTGGTCTCCCTCTATGATTTTTACACTCCACGCTGCCCTCCAATACTAAATTGGTGATCCCTCGATGTCTCAGAACATGTCCTACCAACCGATCCCTTCTTCTAGTCAAGTTGTGCCACAAGCTCCTCTTCTCCCCAATTCTATTCAATACCTCGTCATTTGTTATGTGATCAACCCATCTAATCTTCAGCATTCTTTTGTAGCACCACATTTCGAAAGCTTCTATTCTCTTCTTGTCTAAGCTATTTATCGTCCACGTTTCATTTCCATACATGGCTACACTCCATACAAATACTTTCAGAAACGACTTCCTGACATTTAAATCTATACTCAATGTTAACAAATTTTTCTTCTTCAGAAACGCTTTCCTTGCTATTGCCAGCCTACATTTTATATCTTCTCTACTTCGACCATTAACAGTTATTTTGCTCCCCAAATAGCAAAACTCCTTTACTACTTTAAGTGTCTCATTTCCTAATCTAATTCCCTCAGCATTGACCGATTTAATTCGACTGCATTCCATTATCCTCGTTTTGCTTTTGTTGATGTTCATCTTATACCCTCCTTTCAAGACACTGTCCATTCCGTTCAACTGCTCTTCCAAGTCCTTTACTGTCTGACAGAATTACAATGTCATCGGCAAACCTCAAAGTTTTTATTTCTTCTCCATGGATTTTAATACCTACACCGAGCTTTTCTTTTGTTTCCTTTATTGCTTGCTCAATATACAGATAGAATAACATCGCGGAGAGGCTACAACCCTGTCTCACTCCCTTCCCAACCACTGCTTCCCTTTCATACCCCTCGACTCTTATAACTGCCATCTGCTTTCTGTACAAATTGTAAATGGCCTTTCGCTCTCTGTATTTTACCCCTGCCACCTTTAGAATTTGAAAGAGAGTATTCCAATCAACATTGTCAAAAGTTTTCTCTAAGTCTACAAATGCTAGAAACGTAGGTTTGCCTTTCCTTAATCTTTCTTCTAAGATAAGTCGTAGGGTCAGTATTGCCTCACGTGTTCCAACATTTCTAAGGAATCCAAACTGATCTTCCCCGAGGTCGGCTTCTATCAGTTTTCCATTTGTCTGTAAAGAATTCGCGTTAGTATTTTGCAGCTGTGACTTATTGAGCTGATAGTTCGGTAATTTTCACATCTGTCAACACCTGCTTTCTTTGGGATTGGGATTATTATATTCTTCTTGAAGTCTGAGGGTATTTCGCCTGTCTCATACATCTTGCTCACCAGATGGTAGAGTTTTGTCAGGACTGGCTCTCCCAAGGTTGTCAGTAGTTCTAATGGAATGTTGTCTACTCCCGGGGGCCTTGTTTCGCCTCAGGTCTTTCAGTGCTCTGTCAAACTCTTCACGCAATATCGTATCTCCCAATTCATCTTCATCTACATCCTCTTCCATTTCCACAATATTGTCCTCCAGTACATCGCCCTTGTATAGGCCCTCTATATACTCCTTCCACCTTTCTGCCTTCCCTTCTTTGCTTAGAACTGGGTTTCCATCAAAGCTCTTGATATTCATGCAAGTGGTTCTCCTTTCTCCAAAGGTCTCTTTAATTTTCCTGTAGGCAGTATCTATCTTACCCCTAGTGAGATAAGCCTCTACATCCTTACATTTGTCCTCTAGCCATCCCTGCTTAGCCATTTTGCACTTCCTGTCGATCTCATTTTTGAGACGTTTGTATTCCTTTTTGCCTGCTTCATTTACTGCATTTTTATATTTTCTCCTTTCATCAATTAAATTCAATATTTCTTCTGTTACCCAAGGATTTCTACTAGCCCTCGTCTTTTTACCTATTTGATCCTCTGCTGCCTTCACTACTTCATCCCTCAGAGCTACCCATTCTTCTTCTACTGTATTTCTTTCCCCCATTCCTGTCAATTGTTCCCTTATGCTCTCCCTGAAACTCTCTACAACCTCTGGTTCTTTCAGTTTATCCAGGTCCCATCTCCTTAAATTCCTACCTTTTTGCAGTTTCTTCAGTTTCAATCTGCAGTTCATAACCAATAGATTGTGGTCAGAATCCACATCTGCCCCTGGAAATGCCTTACAATTTAAAACCTGGTTCCTAAATCTCTGTCTTACCATTATATAATCTATCTGATACCTTTTAGTATCTCCAGGATTCTTCCAGGTATACAACCTTCTTTTATGATTCTTGAACCAAGTGTTAGCTATGATTAAGTTATGCTCTGTGCAAAATTCTACAAGGCGGCTTCCCCTTTCATTCCTTCCCCCCAATCCATATTCACCTACTATGTTTCCTTCTCTCCCTTTTCCTACTGACGAATTCCAGTCACCCATGACTATTAAATTTTCGTCTCCCTTCACTACCTGAATAATTTCTTTTATCTCGTCATACATTTCATCAATTTCTTCATCATCTGCAGAGCTAGTTGGCATATAAACTTGTACTACTGTAGTAGGCATGGGCTTTGTGTCTATCTTGGCCACAATAATGCGTTCACTATGCTGTTTGTAGTAGCTAACCCGCACTCCTATTTTTTTTATTCATTATTAAACCTACTCCTGCATTACCCCTATTTGATTTTGTATTTATAACCCTGTATTCACCTGACCAGAAGCCTTGTTCCTCCTGCCACCAAACTTCACTAATTCCCACTATATCTAACTTTAACCTATCCATTTCCCTTTTTAAATTTTCTAACCTACCTACCCGATTAAGGGATCTGACATTCCACGCTCCGATCCGTAGAACACCACTTTTCTTTCTCCTGATAACGACGTCCTCTTGAGTAGTCCCCGCCCGGAGATCCGAATGGGGGACTATTTTACCTCCGGAATATTTTACCCAAGAGGACGCCATCATCATTTAATCATACAGTAAAGCTGCATGCCCTCGGGAAAAATTACGGCTGTAGTTTCCCCTTGCTTTCAGCCGTTCGCAGTACCAGAACAGCAAGGCGATTTTGGTTAGTGTTACAAGGCCAGGTCAGTCAATCATCCAGACTGTTGTCCCTGCAACTACTGAAAAGGCTGCTGCCCCTCTTCAGGAACCACACGTTTGTCTGGCCTCTCAACAGATGCCCCTGCGTTGAGGCTGCACCTACGGTACGGCTATCTGTATCGTTGAGGCACGCAAGCCTCCCCACCAACGGCAAGGTCCATGGTTCACGGGCGGGGAGGGGGGCGATTATATTATTTAATGGTAATGTTGATTGTTGCCGACTTACGTGGTTGGCCTTAATGAATCTGATATTTGACTTAATTTTGATTTACAATTAAATGCTTTTGTGAAGTTCTTCTTTTTTTTAACAATATTGCCGGCCGCCGTGGCCGAGCGGTTCTATGCGCTACAGTCTGGAACCGCGCGACCGCTACGGTCGCAGGTTCGAATCCTGCCTCGGGCAAGGATGTGTGTGATGTCCATAGGTTGGTTAGGTTTAAGTAATTCTAAGTTCTAGGGGACTGATGACCTCAGAAGTTAAGGCCCATAGTGCTCGGAGCCATTTTTTTAACAATATTAATTTTCAGTATAAATTATTTGTTACGTTAATGAACGTTAGACTCGCTGAATCTTAAAACATGAGCATATAAGTCGAACAATGTAATAAGCTTTTCATATTAATTTCCTCGGTCAGTTCACTTTATAGCAAAAAATCCTTAGTTATTACTTACAATTGCGGCCCACACACGCGCGAGAGTATTTCTTCTTACTTCCGTTAACCATTGCATTGTAGTCGGAGTCCTGGCTCTGGCTCTCGGATGTAGTACTGAAAATAAGAATCTTAAAGCTACGCATTTTCTGCATCGTCGGGCGGCTGTGGAGAAAAATGTATATTATGTTAATAGCGGGCGAGTTTTTTGATTCCGCTAAATTTTATAAGTTAATATCACCACGTAATGGCGTCGTTGGTTGCATCGGACGCTGCGATTGTTGCTCTGTAAATTACTCGAATGCAGGTTAATTAAAGGAAGGCAGACATGAAATCGGGATCACCTCTTGCAAATTAAAAGTGCACAATAATATTAAATCAATATATTGTCTGCTTAATTAGTACAAATATGCTTACATTTGCCAGCACTCGCAAGATGTCCGTCTACACGCAACCGAGACAAGTGAAGACGACTAAAAAATTAACAAACGAGCGTATCTTGTCGTCTCTTTAGATCATTTTGTTATATTTCTTTGCCCTCGAAACTTACACAGAGAAATTATTATAACACGGATACACGAGAAAAATGTATATTATTCAATTTTTAAATGTCTCTTCTTTATAAATACTGTTTTAAGTCTTTTCTTATTGTTTCACTGGGGACGCTATACACTGTATTAGTTACGTACTTTTATTTTCTAGGTCACAGTTAAAACTTCACGACAACCCCTCGTACATAAGTGTAATGAGGTGAGTTTTGAAGGTGTTGTGGGTGTGCAGGTGGTGGGCGGCGACACTCCAGGCTGGCTGGAGCGCGGCCTGCGACGGCTGGGCTCGCAGCCGGACGCGCAGGTGTTGGTGGTCAGCCACAGCGGCCGGGCCTCCAGCAGCGGACCCTCCTCCCCATCTGGCTGCGCCTCCATCGACAGGTAGGGCGTCACCCTCCACCCACATTACGCGTTCCTCGCTAGGCTCCATACACAGGCCGTCTGCTCAGCCGACCTACCGCCTCTGCTGAGAGAGACGAATGCCGGACATTTGCCACACTTGCCCCTTCGCCAGGTAGCTTGAGTAGCGATCCCTCAGGTAAGGGACGCCCTTCCTCGTACTTCTTCTGTCCGCTTTCAAACCGCCGTCTCCACATCTTACTCGATACAACCAGTACGTAAGGGACCTTCTTCTTCGACATCTTGGCCAAAATAACTTTTGGGAAACGAAAGCAATACCGACGATTATGTCAGTATGTAATTAGTTCTGCCAAGTATAAATATCGATACTTCTGTCTTTACGGTACCTTCCTTTCAAGCTTACTGATTGCGATAGAAACAGTCCACCGCCATGGGAGCAACAAGAAAGGAACGATGTAAAGAGAATGCGAATGTACGCTAATCATTTCTTTTTGATCACTGCATTTGGGCCTACTTTAATTACTACAACTGCATGCCCAAAACACAATAAGGAAAGAAGAAATGGGTATGTGAATGTTGGAAAAGAAGAACGACATACTCCACATTTACTCTCTAAAATGCGATATCCCTTGCGACGAAACATTAGTTAATAAAGTGTAGCGGGACAATGTTCAAAACATGACTGAAAATACGTTCACTAAATAGAGATACGAACATCTATGATTGACATGTCATCTAAAGGCGACGAACAATTTTAAAATGTTAGAAAGAAGGAAATGAAGTAATACAGAGTGCTATGCTTCTAACGTACGTTGTTGTTTTACATTGTTTAGCTCTGGTATTTACAGGGTCACAGAGAAAGCGTCCTAGGTTTTGGAGGGAAAAGCCGTAATTGTAATGATCTGCACTACAACAGAAACAAGAAGCACAACTTAAGGAAAAATAATGTAATGTGTGTTCCAGCTCACAATCGACATTGAAGCAGATAGTTCCTGTGACTTAGTATGGCAGAGGTTATATTCGACAACCGGAATAAATTAATAACTGGCTCCTTTTACCGACCCCCGGTCTCAAAAAATGGTTCAAATGGCTCTGAGCACTATGGGACTTAACATCTGAGGTCATCAGTCCC
Organism: Schistocerca nitens; assembly: GCF_023898315.1. NCBI lineage: Eukaryota > Metazoa > Arthropoda > Insecta > Orthoptera > Acrididae > Schistocerca > Schistocerca nitens. The sequence continues at coordinate 694,413,779 of NC_064617.1, forward strand.
CTAGAACTTAGAACTACTTAAACCTAACTAACCTAAGGACAGCACACACATCCATACCCAAGGCAGGAGTCGAACCTGCGACCGTAGCGGTCGCGCGGTTCCAGACTGAAGCGCCTAGAGCCGCTCGGCCACACAGGCCGGCCCCCCGGCCTCAGATGAAACAGTTGCTGAACAGTACAAAGAAAACTTGAGTCTCATCACAAATATGTACCCTACTCATGCAATTATAGTTGGCAGTGACTTCAATCTACCTTCCGTATGTTGACAAAAATACATTTTCAGACCCTATTGTAGATAAAAAAACAACTTCCGTAATTGTTATAAATGCTTTTTTAAAATTATTTTGAACAATTAGTTGACGAGGTCATTCAAATTGTAAATGGTTACGAAAACACACTTGACCTCTTAGCCACAAATAATCCTGAGCATCAAGACGGTTACGGGGATTAGTGAACACACAGTTGTAGCGTGGCTCAATTCCGTAACAAAGAAATTCATCAAAACTAAACGCGAAATATATCCATTTATAAATGCAACCAAAAATTCGATTGACGTCTTTCTAAAAGACAGTCTCCAATCCTTCCAGACTATGTTAAGTGAAGACAATATGCGGCTTAAGTTCAAAGAAATAGTGTCAACAGCACTCGAGAGAATCATACCAAATAAATTAATAAGAGACGGAACTGATCCCCCATGGTACACAAAACACGAGAGAAAGCTGCTGCAGGAGCACCGAAAAAGACAAGTATAATTTAGACGAATGCAAAATTCCAAGATTGGCGAAGTTTTACTGAGGCTCGAAATTTGGTGCGGATTTCAATGCGAGATGCATTTAATAGTTTCCACAACGAAACTCTCTCTAGAAATGTGGCGGAAAATCCAAAGAGATTCTGGTTCTATGTTAAGTAAACCAGTGGAAAGGCTCAGTAAGCGATGAGGAGGAGGAGCATAGGGAGACAAGAGAGCCAACCCTTCGGAGCAGGTAAAAACGTGGCAAATGTCCGGCGTGGCAAACGTCCAGCGTGGCAAATGTCCGCACACCGAGCGAGACTGCCCCAACACGTTCGCCCTTTTGTGTGCGATTTTATAGCGGTCGGGTCCGTGCTCCGGATGCGTCGGTTTGCCGGCGCACCTCTACCATCTAGCCCCGGCCGCTACCTGACAGTATTCATTCCGTCAGTACAGGCAGGAAGAACCCGTCACACAAAAGAACCAGCGTGCAATGTTATTTTACTTTTCTTTTATTCATTACCTCAGCAAAACTGTATCCAGCTGGCACTACGTTTCACCTGTCCCCATAACACAAATCGACAAAACGCTATTGCCAAACAGGATTTTCAGTCTGCAACAGAGTATACACAGATTTTAACTTTCCGTCAGATTGAAACTGTCTATACCTCAACTCATCTTTCTATTTATTCACTTCAGTCCTCGAGCATTCGTTGGCTGTACTAACCACACAGACGACTCCTCCCCCCCTGGGCAGGGCGTTATAAGTGTCCCTTATCACAAACAGTCACAATGCTATGGGTAAACGAAAGACTCTATTTAAACTTTCTGGCTGATTAAAACTGTGTGCTCGATTGCGAGTCGAACCTGAACCTTTTGCGGAAAAGTGCTCTTCTGACTGAGCTGTCCAAATGTGACTCACAGGCTGCCCCCACAGCTTTACTTCCGCCAGTACCTAATCTCCTACCTTAGAAACTTCGCAGTTCTGCTGCATACCTTGGAAGGTAGAAGAGAAGATATTGGTAGAAATGATGCCGTGAGAATGGCTCATGAGTCGTGCTTAGAACAGATAGTTGGCAAATAATGTCAAGTTAGGAATAAAATAGAGTTAAAATGCAAACTGTTATACGACTACACAGGAGAGTGCAACAGATAGATCATTGTTTGATGTAACTTTATTTTTTTTTGTTTATTTCCTTTTTTTATTCAGAGTTCTAGAAGAAAATATTATTACATTTACTCTTAATTAACAAAAATACAACAATTCACTTTCATTTGCAAAACGTTTGACCAAATTATTCATATCATTAACATACATAATGCGTAAGTTCAATTTTTGTAATAGAGGTGAAGTTCTTATTCTAGGAAAAAACTTTTACCCTGAGGCAATTGCTGCAATTCTGCTGTTTAACTTTTCGAATTTACATCCAAAAGCAGCCAAATAGTATATCCACTCTGCATAAAGAAAATATTGTGGAAGTAGAACTTAATATCAATTTGTATTCTTCAAAAAAATAACATTCTTGTGTACACAAAACGATTACTGCCGTAGTCTGCTTTTTCATCCTTATTATTATTAATAATTCCTTGCCTAACGTAAATAATTTGAAAGACATGTTGATAGTGATTACGCTATGCATCAGTACCGATAAAACCTTGTAATTCATTGTATTTCAGCACAATAAAAGATTTCGATTACAAAAAAAGGATGGTACAGCTACCTTAGTCGGTAGAGCACTTGCCCACGAAAGGCAAAGATTACAGGTTTGAGTCCTACTCCGGCATCCTGAAGTTGCAGTGTTTGCCATCGCAAACTATGATTTATGGAGACCTTGCAGTCATTAAGTATATAAGTAATTTTCCATGAAACTACACACGCGAAGGCATGAAGTTGCATGGATAAAATTTACACATTTTATTTCTAATGTTTCAAGTAGCCTAGCTGGCCAATGCAATAATAGAAAGTACTTATCATTTACTTTTCAAGTGACAATTGTTCGTCTACTCAACGGGAGAACCTCTGATTGAACTGTTCCGAAGCAACGGGAGGATTGTGGTAGGGAAGGCGAATGGTCGACTTCGCTTTATTGGGAGCATTTTGGGAAATGTCGTTTATCTGTCAAGGAGACTGCATATAGGACGCTGGTGCAACCAATTCTTGACTACTGCTCGAGTGTTTAAGACCCGCACCAGGTAGAATTAATGGAAGATCGAAGCAGTTCCGAGGCGGACCACTAAATTTGATACCGGTAGGTTCGAATAAGATGCAAGGATTGCGGAGGTGCATCGTGACCTCAAGTGGGAATCTCAGGAGGAAAGTTGACGTTCTTTTCGAGGAACACTGCTGAGAAAATTTAGAGAACCAGAATCTAAAGCTGATTGGAGAATAATTCTACTGCCACCAACATACACTCCTGGAAATGGAAAAAAGAACACATTGACACCGGTGTGTCAGACCCACCATACTTGCTCCAGACACTGCGAGAGGGCTGTACAAGCAATGATCACGCGCACGGCACAGCGGACACACCAGGAACCGAGGTGTTGGCCGTCGAATGGCGCTAGCTGCGCAGCATTTGTGCACCGCCGCCGTCAGTGTCAGCCAGTTTGCCGTGGCATACGGAGCTCCATCGCAGTCTTTAACACTGGTAGCATGCCGCGACAGCGTGGACGTGAACCGTATGTGCAGTTGACGGACTTTGAGCGAGGGCGTATAGTGGGCATGCGGGAGGCCGGGTGGACGTACAGCCGAATTGCTCAACACGTGGGGCGGGAGGTCTCCACAGTACATCGATGTTGTCGCCAGTGGTCGGCGGAAGGTGCACGTGCCCGTCGACCTGGGACCGGACCGCAGCGACGCACGGATGCACGCCAAGACCGTAGGATCCTACGCAGTGCCGTAGGGGACCGCACCGCCACTTCCCAGTAAATTAGGGACACTGTTGCTCCTGGGGTATCGGCGAGGACCATTCGCAACCGTCTCCATGAAGCTGGGCTACGGTCCCGCACACCGTTAGGCCGTCTTCCGCTCACGCCCCAACATCGTGCAGCCCGCCTCCAGTGGTGTCGCGACAGGCGTGAATGGAGGGACGAATGGAGACGTGTCGTCTTCAGCGATGAGAGTCGCTTCTGCCTTGGTGCCAATGATGGTCGTATGCGTGTTTGGCGCCGTGCAGGTGAGCGCCACAATCAGGACTGCATACGACCGAGGCACACAGGGCCAACACCCGGCATCATGGTGTGGGGAGCGATCTCCTACACTGGCCGTACACCACTGGTGATCGTCGAGGGGACACTGAATAGTGCACGGTACATCCAAACCGTCATCGAACCCATCGTTCTACCATTCCTAGACCGGCAAGGGAACTTGCTGTTCCAACAGGACAATGCACGTCCGCATGTATCCCGTGCCACCCAACGTGCTCTAGAAGGTGTAAGTCAACTACCCTGGCCAGCAAGATCTCCGGATCTGTCCCCCATTGAGCATGTTTGGGACTGGATGAAGCGTCGTCTCACGCGGTCTGCACGTCCAGCACGAACGCTGGTCCAACTGAGGCGCCAGGTGGAAACGGCATGGCAAGCCGTTCCACAGGACTACATCCAGCATCTCTACGATCGTCTCCATGGGAGAATAGCAGCCTGCATTGCTGCGAAAGGTGGATATACACTGTACTAGTGCCGACATTGTGCATGCTCTGTTGCCTGTGTCTATGTGCCTGTGGTTCTGTCAGTGTGATCATGTGATGTATCTGACCCCAGGAATGTGTCAATAAAGTTTCCCCTTCCTGGGACAATGAATTCACGGTGTTCTTATTTCAATTTCCAGGAGTGTACATTTCGCGTAAGTACCACGAAGATAAATACAAGAAATTAGGGCTCATATAGAGGCAGTCTTTTTTCCCTCGCTCTATTTGCGAGTGGAACAGGAAAGGAAATGACTAGTAGTGGTACTGCCTACCCTCCGCCACGCTCTGTACCATGCCTTGCGGTGTACCTATGTAGATGTAGGTGTAGAACTGAATGATCCTCTTGCTTCACCAATATTGTAGCGCAGAAATGGACTCGTTATACTTCGATGACAGTCTTTCAGTGTTTCGTCTCCTCTTCTCCAGTTCTCTTTTTCTCCCTTTATTGTTATATGGGGGGAGGCGCTGTCAGGAGTTCAGTCAACCGACTTTCCAATTAACTGATAAGAAAATCTAAAAGATATGAAACAATAACAGACAGAAAGATGAAGAGGTGAAAATAAAATGTAAGTTTTTATATATAAGAGACGTCCTTCGTTTTTGTTAAACAGTTCTAAAAAAAGATAAAAATCCGAAACCAATTAAGATTACATTTAAAAACATTTTTAAAGAAACATGATGCAGAACCGCGATGTTAAAAATAAGCACTTCATTGGCACTGAAGCTGGAATGAACTGCTCTGGCCGGCGGGAGTGGCCGAGCGGTTGTAGGCGCTACAGTCTGGAACTGCGCGACCGCTACGGCCGCAGGTTCGAATCCTGCCTTAGGCATGGTTGTGTGTGATGTCCTTAGGTTAGTTAGGTTTAAGTAGTTTTATGTTCTAGGGGGCTGATGACCTCAGATGTTAAGTCCCATAGTGCTCAGAGCCATTTGAACCATTTTTAACAGCTCTGGGGTAGGTAGTGTATTGTTGAAGGGGAAAGATCGGTAGTTCTGGAGAGTAGACTGGAGGTGGTATATGTATGGAGCACTGGTATGAATGTATGGGTGGGGTAGGAGTGACAGTTGGGATACAAGAGGGGTTGGAATAGAGGGTGTGTTAGTGAGGCTAAAATTTGACGAGAAAAAGGAAGGAAGGGGAAAAGGGATAGTTAGGGAAAATTTGGGAAGGGAAGGAGAGGGAGCCCTTACGAGATGGAAAAGATGTGGTTGGTTAAATTTGGTAGGAGGAGTATTTGTCAGGACAGATATCTTGGTCTGGGAGGGCTAGACAGTTGAATTTCCTTTGGAAGCGGATGAGAAGGGTGTGCAACTGCAGGGTAGGTGCGATGTGTTGGTAGAGGTGTGGGAGCGGACTAAGGTTGGAAAGTAGAAAGGAAATAGAGGATTATTGCAGTCGAGTTTTAAGATGGTGTAGGCTTTCTGGAGGTCTTCAATGTGAGTGAGAAGAAGTGGGATTTGATGAGTTGGTAAAGAATCCTCGTGGGGAAAGGTAGTTGGATGAAGAAAGCAAGGCAGAGAGAATGGCGTTCAATGATCGGCAGGGACTTACAGAACTTGTTGGGGGGGAGGGGTGGGGGGGATATCTGTGCAACATGTGCATGGCAAAGGATGGATTGGATCAAGGTTTTGTAGGTATGGAGGACAGTGGATCGTACAGTTCCCAAATTCATCCAGTCAGTAGTTTTTATAGTGAGATTTCTGTTGGATCGTTAGTAGAGGACGTTTCCACATTTATCGTCATTCGATGGTTTGTCCAAGATAGTTTACTGTCTTAGTTAACTGGATAGGAGGTAGATGGATAGTGAGGTAGATAGCCCCACTTTTAAAGCGGCATGGACGAATGTTATTTGGTCCATTGCGGGTGTGACCATCAGTGGCGATCTCTGTTTGCACATGTAGCGCCACCGTCGGTCTTGCGGCAAGTGACAGATATTCTGGAACGAATGAAGTGCGCACTGGCTTTCAGTCTGGACTTAATATACTCAGCTGACTTCAGAATGGAATGATGACAGCATTGTCTGCGTTTGGCGTAAACACTGCCGATCCCGCATAACATGAAGTGATGTTACAGTTCATTAATAGCTCGACGATAATACTTCATTTGCACCGAAGGAACTAGAACAATTATTTTATATAAAAATTTGTTACATCATAATTGCTTAAAAAAACAGAATATTCACATTACCAGTTTCAGCAATTTGCTGCTGGCTTCAGATGTGATAAAATCCACTACAAAGCTATACACAGCTATATAACAAAAACAGTTAGGCACACTGAACATCATGAAGTCAATTAAAATAGTTTAACGAATGCACAGCATATTGTTACATGGTAAAAAATACTGAAATTAAAATGTCGTCCTCTGCTATCATATGGAGGTTATGAGAGACTGGGGTAAAGAATAACACTGTGCCAGAAATACAGCACTACTGAGCGAGGTGGCGCAATGGTTACCTTTTTTTTTTTCTTTATTGAATTTCCATCCCCCCCCCCCCCCCCTCTGGGGGGTTGGGCAGGCTGTCAGCAGGGTAACATGCCGCTCTGCAGCCTACAGAAGTGAAAAACATAATGAGAAGATAATAAAACAATAAAAACAGGTGATAAAACGGTGACTGGTGAAAACCGTGTCATGGCGAAAAGTTGCGAAGTGAAAATAAAAAAAATAAAGGGTCGGTGATGCTGAGTAAAATACATAATAATTAGACAGGCACAATTAAAAAACACGGCAACAATCTGGTTTCTGTTCGCAAGAGTTAAAAAAACGCACATAGCGACAGTATGGTGTCTGTTCGCAACACTGGAAGGGAACGCACAACACTAAACACTCACTTAAAACTGCACCATAGAGAAGACATGGCGGCAGATGGAGGGGGGGCAGACCTATGAGGGGGGAAAGGGGGAGAAGAGGAAAAGAAAATAGGGGGAGCCCATGGAGGAAGGGGACATAGAAAAGGCGGGGCTGGGCGGATGCGAGAATAAGTGGGAAAGGCAGTGGAGGGGAGAGCAGAAAGGACTCAGGGGAGAGAAGGGAGGGAGAGAGATGGTAGGCGGGGATGGAAGGGGGGAGAGGGGCCTGGGGAAAGGACAGAGTAAAGGAGGGTGAGGTGAGGATCAGAGTTGATAGGAGGGATGAATGGAGGGAGAGAGGGCATCATCCGGGGGGGGGGGGGAGTTGATGGAAGCCACCTTGGGAAAGGAGATGAAGTGTGTAGAGATGGAGAGTAGGGGGGACACAACAGTGAAGATGCGGCAGAGGGTGGAGGTTGGAGAGGAGAGGAGCAACCAGGGGGTGAGGGGGATGAAGGCGGCGGGAGGTGTAGAGTATGCGGGTATGTTCAAGGAATAGGAACAGATGGGGGAAAGGAATGAGGTCATAGAGGATCCGCGTGGGGGACGGGAGGCGTATACGGAAGGCGAGGCGGATGGCATGGCGCTCGAGGATCTGGATGGACTTATAGAATTTGGGGGTGGGGGAGGGCGGAGGGGGGAAAGGGGGGAATTCTCCACAGAAATTATATGGCTTTTAAACTTCCTACACCACTCATACACTTGCTCCAACGACAAACACGAATCGCCATACTGCGCTGTCATTCCGCGAAGAAATTCGATTGGTTTAACATCTTCATTACACGAAAAACGCAACACAGATCGCCGCTCAATCGCGATGCATATTGACAGCGGGGCAACCACCGTGTTGTGGACGCTGCTGCCTTCTCCTGCATTGTAGCATCACACTGCCATCTGTCGTCACTTTGAGAACCCGAAGGAACACTGCTACCACCTACCAACTCCATCACACAACGTACCGAAATTTTGTGGAACTTTTAAGATTTTCATTTGAATAACGTTCGTAAATTATTATACAAACGTTTACATAGGTTGTATACTTACAATTGCTTATATGTCAATTTAAAAAAAAAAATGTCCTGCTCAAGATTTTCTACACTCGAAAAACAATTTTAGCACAGTTGTTACCAAACGATAGCAGGTATAGAAAAATAAAAGCAAGGAAAAATTCGTAGATTTGTAGAAGACGGCTGATGAGGAGTGGAATGGAATATTCTCTGTGGTATTACGTATCCTTACCACCCCGCGGGCGTCATAGCAAGGGAATTCCATCTGACGCCGATATCAGTCACGCGGAATCTGACGGATGCAACTGTGCGCGGCCGCTGACCCGGGCTACCAGCGATATTGTACCATGAGCACCTTCTGCCGCCTCAATGTACGCGTAGGATGGCCGGCGGCAGTGGCTCAGTCACGTTGCGCTCGGAACCACATCGCCACAGGATGCTACGCACACGCCGCCTGGTTGCGGCTTTATCTTTATCGCTCGTGCTTTAGAACAAAGAGACTTTTCCTTGCGGACATTGCGATAGCTGAGCTCTATTTGTTGCTGCACCAGTTGTAATGAGAATTTGTACATCTGGAGGAATACAAGATAAGTAAAACTTCTGTTTACTGTGATTAACTTGTTCGCTAATCATTCCTCCTCCTGTCCAGCTTTCCTAAGACGACAGTTGCTCCGCCACTCTGTAGCCCACTTCTCCTTAACATAGTGTATGAAGTTGTACCCTGGAGTAGTCGGCACTGATAGAATGAGACCAAAATCAGGAAAGGCTGAAGGCAAGGCTGCTTTATGTCAGTGATGATATTTAATTTATATATTCAAAAAGAAGAGAGTAAGGAGCTATTCGATTTAGTAGTTACTTGTCATGGACAGGAAATCAGTGTGATATGGTCTGCTAGTGACACAGTGGGCAGGAACTGAGTCGGAAAACATCCCCCCAGGCTGTGGCTAAGCCACGTCTCCGCAATATCCTTTCTTCCAGTAGTGCTAGTTCTACAAGGTCTGCAGGATAGTTTCTGCGAAGTTCAAATGGTTCAAATGGCTCTGAGCACTATGGGACTTACCTTCTGAGGTCATCAGTCCTCTAGAACTTAGAACTACTTAAACCTAACTAATCTAAGGACATCACACACATCCATGCCCGAGGCAGGATTAGAACCTGCGACCGTAGCGGTCGCGCGGTTCCAGACTGTAGCGCCTAGAACCGCTCGGCCACTCCGGCCGGCCTTCTGCGAAGTTTGGAAGGTAGGAAGCGAGGAACTAGCAGAATTAAAGCTGTGCAGAGGGGTCGTGAGTCGTGCTTGTGTAGCTCAAAGGGTAGATCACTTGCCCGCGAGAGGCAAAGGTCCCGATTTCGAGTATCGGGCCGGCACACATTTTTAATCTACCAGGAATTTTCACGAAGAGAGATACTAAAAGGCACAGTAGAATGGATTGTACGAGACAGATGAATTTTTTATGAGAAGAAATAGCTAATAACAGCCAAAAGTGTAAACCTCGAGATTGCATAAAGACACTTGAGAAGTATGTTTAGAACACAGCTGTGTTCGGATGTACAATGTGAACAATGAGAAAGATAGGAATGAAACGATTAGAAGCCCTGAATGTGGTGTCAGAGAATGTAGTTATATCATACGAATCGATCCAGTGAGAAATTATGATCCTAGCTCTTAGCGCTTCGTACAAGATTCGCTGTTTTCTTGATTTGGTAGTTTATTCAGATAAATGGTTGTTAATCCACCCTGTGGATTCGATCCGTGTCCGGCTCACTTCTATGTCTCGGAAGCCAGCCAGCTGATCGCTAATCTGTGTATCTACTGGGCGCTTCACAACTCCTATTACAGGACTGTGGGGGTTATAGATGGAACGTAGCAGGTAACGTTTTGATAAGAAATTCGTGTCCAGAAATGTACAATTTGGGAGTAAAATACTCTCAAATCTGCTGCTTCATGGCAAGTACGTAGTAGTCACGGTTGCTCTGATCTGTGCCATACACGGGTTTATGGCACGGGCAATGTTTCGAGCACTCACTGTCGGCCTTTCTTGTACCCGAAAAACTCCGTCCTCTTCATAAGCCGGCAGCGCGGCGCGTCCATGGACCGCGACAGTCGACCAACCCGGTTGCAAACGTATCAGTTTCTCTCAGTCGTTGTTGTAGTCGTACAAAAATGGGAGGTGATGTCACAGGGACTGACGACGGCGTGGCGCCTTCTTATCAGTTCGTGCGCGTACCATGACCCGATCTTCAAATTTATTTTATGCCCAAAAGGTACATTTTTGGACATGGGTTCATTGACGAAACTTTATCTACCAAGTCTCCTCTGCAAACCATACAGTCCCGTAATAGGAATTTTGCACACAGTGTACATTTTCTCACTTACAGGTCAGGGAAATCTTGCCTATTTTTCACGTACAAGACAGGGGAAACTTGGCTAATAAACTATTTAATGAAACCGAGAAACAGAATATTTGTGCGCACATTATGAAATGAGGCGTTACCGGAAACAGTAGCTAAGAGAATGGATAGAAAAAGAATCGGAGGGGGAAATCTAGATGTGAGTACATAAGGCAACTCATCGACGATGTGGGATAACTGTTACACTGGACTGAAATACTCAGTCCACGAGCGATAGGTATGGTGGCATGAAACAAACCAATCTTCAGGATGATTACCAAAACAACACCGTGACTTTCCGACTATTCAAGCTTATGCAGGTGAATACGTAAAAAAAAAAAAAAAAAAAAAAAACACTACGTAGTTAGAACTTACTACTAAACTGCTGCACAAAGTGCGGAGAGTCTTCTGACGGTGAAAAGTAAAGCCACTGTGTATTCCCCCGCACACTACAACTTGTAGGCAGCACATAACATGTACCGCGAACGGTATGAAACGATCATCTACTTGGAACTGTCTGCTTATCGCTGAAATAAAAATGACAAAATCATAACGTTCTAATCACCGAAATGGTAAGAAATCTTACCAGCGATATACCTTCCTATTACCTACATCAAAGAGTAGATTCGCTACGTTTTCTTTTTGGTAACTGATACTATTCCGACAGCTTTCACTCATTGGGGTGGGCCAGCAGTTAATACGATAGAAAGATTTTTCTCAGGAGTAACTTTGAAAATTGGTGCTGCCACTCATACATATTTTCCATGCCTGTTCCGGAAGAGGAAACGCTAACACAGAATGGTTAAAATACGAAAACTGTCCCAAAAAAATTTCGTGCCCGGTTAATCCGTTATTTGTCCCTTTCCAGATGCCCTATCTCTCCAGTTCCCTGATAGCAGAAAAAAAACGAGAAACTGTAGCAACGACAGTACCATTACACTCATAGTTTGGAAGTATCAGACGATAGCGAATTTACTTAACATTTCTTTACTTTTGGATAAGTACTTACAGCGTTAATGTTGATGAGATTTGTGGGTAATTTCGCATTTGAGTATGTGTACACATGCTTTTGCTTTTCTGTGTACAGTAGTGTGAAAATTAATTGGGACAAGGCGATTAAACTTTAACTGTGCACATTTATGTACAACGAAGTTATTACCTTACTGAATGTTAATAACTAAGGTGTCCTCATTTTGCTTTAATGACCTTCTGAACACGTTGTGACATAGATTCGACGAAATTAGAGTAATTATTTCGTAGTTCGTCGTTATGAAACTACACTTTTATGATGTTTACTGACATGTCTTCTTTTGAAACTTCCTGGCAGATTAAAACTGTGTGCCGGACCGAGACTCGAACTCGGGACCTTTGCCTTTCGCGGGTAAGTGCTCTACCAACTGAGCTAGCCAAGCACGACTCACGCCCCGTCCTCGCAGCTTTAATTCCGCCATTACCTGGCCTCCTACCTTCCTGTGAGGACGGGGCGTGAGTCGTGCTTGGGTAGCTCAGTTGGTAGAGCACTTACCCGCGAAAGGCAAAGGTCCCGAGTTCGAGTCTCGGTGTGGCACATAGTTTTAATATACCAGGAAGTTTCATATCAGCGCACACTCCGCTGTAGAGTGAAAATTTCATTCCATGTCTTCTTTTTTTCAACAGTCCATTTTACCAAGATGCCTATTCGCAATACTTCACAAATTTTCAATTGGATTACTAGGCCACTGAAACACATTAATGTTGTTTTCTTCCAGAAGCGGCTTGACTGCTTTAGAAACATGACACTGGGCCAGATCATGTTGAAATGTTCCTCCACTATCTGCTAAGGTCTGTAGGAATGGCAGGATCCTGTGCCTAAGGATTTCCGTGAATTTGGTTGAATTCATCATGCCATCAACTGAGACTAGTGTCCCAGGGCACTTGCCGTGTAGAAAACTCAAAAAAGTTTGTGGGAGGTTATTTTACAGTCTGTTCAAGATGCTTAGCTCTCACTGTCTCATACGCGCATCGCCTGACAACTGTTGGTCTGTATTCGAACAATAAAATTTGTCTCACCACTGAAAATTACATTTTTTCCAGTCATTGGAGGTCCAAGATTTATAAATTTTGCCCAAGCCAACCGTTTTTTCTTCATGGCAGGTGTTAACAACTTCTTCTTTACTGGCTTCCGCGTCTTTCGCCCACAGCGAAGAAGCCTCCACCGTACCGTTGAAGAGTCGGATTCAACCCCAGTAGCCGATAACTCTCTCTAAAGGACCTTACTTGTCTTATGAAGATGAATTCTACTGTTACTAAATAGAGTGTGTCAGTTCTAGAGGTTGTTTTTCGTTTTCGTCTACATACATCTTTTTTTCTTTGGAGACCACTAGATTTTCCCAACCCCAACAGGAGAGGGAATATCCCTTATAATCATTGATGTGTGTTCATGAAGAGCAAATATTTTTGCACGCCTATTTCTTACACCAATACAACCGCAAAATTTATACATGGTGTTGCTACACATACAAGCAGTCAACTGAACAGAGGGGGGGGGGGGGGGGGGGTTGTACCTATAACTGTTGTTCAAAGTCATGGCAATAAGAGTCCCCCAAGTGACCGACAACTGAGCGAATGAAATTGGTTACAACTAACCAACTTAAGTTTTTCGTAAAATATGAATTTGTCCCAATTAATTTCCATACTACCGTATGTGCATCAATTTTTGCACTTTTTATTTGTGAATGTAGAAGAGAGAGCGGGAGGAAGGGATGGGCCTTCATGGGAAGCTGTGACAGCAAACGTGCTACCTGTGCAGGACGTACATCCGCGGCCAGAACGTGCCCATCTCACCGGAGGAGCTGCTGGAGCGAGAGACCAAGAGGCAGAAGGCTCTGGAACACCAAAAGGCCATCAGGGAGCAGGTACGTGGTTCTTTCGAAGATACAACATTATGAAAAGAAATTTTTAGACCTTATCTTTCCAAAGTAGAATGTCCTACAAATATTTTGTGATTATCAACCATTTATTTTGTTGGGTCCCTATCTGTGTGTACGACTTTGTTGTACGCTGCTTGGGGTGTGTATCTTAAGGACACACCGAAATCACAATAGTAACTTGTTGTATTTGCCACACAATTCTTTATTCAGTCATAAAGCATTATCAAATCACAATCACAATAATAAAGGCGATTGCCTTATAAAGCCAGATAAATGACGAACAAATTTCTTTAACTAGAACAAGACCCATAAACTTGAAAATTGAATATAACTAGTTAAACTAACTCAGATAAACTTCGTTACTTAGAAGGAACTAACATCCACACGATTCCTATCAGAACTCTAATTACTTCCAATCAGCTAAAGAATACATTAAGTGCCAGAACACAGATATCGTAAGATTTGGCTAGCCAAATTTCCTAAATAAAACATTATTCCTAAAAGCTTTATTACAATAAAAAATCGCTTCCACGACTAAGGATGTGCTTTAATTTCACGAAACAAATTTTCAAGTTTACTTAATTCAGTTAATTAATCAACAATTTTTTGTTAAAATCATTACTACTAGAACATGACAATAGCCCCTTAAAATGTGGCCGTTTCAATACTGCGTGTGAATTAGTGATAGACGCGAGCACACCAAAGGATTTTAATCAATACAAGAGATCCACGAGACAGCAAATGAAATAGAAATGTACTCAACTTTGCACTGCAATTGAACTTCAGACACCACAACTCTTCGCGGGAAGGATGGATTCACAAGACAGCAAGAACATAACCAGAGATGTAAAGGGGGGGGGGGGGCGTGCCTTAAAATATTACTCTGCCACCGTGGTACTCTGCTCCCAGTTTGCTCGCGTCGACCACTGCCAATTATCTGCAACACAAAACACATCAGTGGCGGACAATATTCTGAGGCATGAGATGCACAATTTAGTCTAGAGAACAGGTGATCATTATTTTCAATGAAATCAGCCTTTGTGAGTTACTTGGCCAGTAACGGACCTTAAAATTTGATTCACCAATTCGCAAAAGGATCACTAAATGTCCTAAAGTTAAAATGACAAGAATTATCCCGGCACACATTTTAACGCCAAACTACGATAATGAACTACAAGGTAGAAAGGAAGAAATATCTCGGCATGGCTTGGAACGCCAGACACCGACTTACGCACTAGTTGCACTTCTAGCTACGTCTTTAGCCATGCTTCATGTCGGTTTGTTGGACGCAGCCACACTTCCTTAACTGCCATCAAGTACCAAGTCACGACGGCGAGTTGCGTGATAAACAACTACAACAATTCCAAATTAGAGAACTTAGAGACAAATTAGAGACTTAGAGAAAGCTTTTGACAATGTTGACTGGAATACTCTCTTTCAAACTCTAAAGGTGGCAGGGGTAAAATACAGGGAGCGAAAGGCTATTGACAATTTGTACAGAAACCAGATGGCAGTTATAAGAGTCGAGGGGCATGAAAGGGAAGCAGTGGTTGGGAAGGGAGTGAGACAGGGTTGTAGCCTTTCCCCGATGTTATTCAATCTGTATATTGAGCAAGCAGTAAAGGAAACAAAAGAAAAGTTCGGAGTAGGTATTAAAATACATGGAGAAGAAATAAAAACTTTGAGGTTCGCCGATGACATTGTAATTCTATCAGAGACAGCAAAGGACTTGGAAGAGCAGTTGAACGGAATGGACAGTGTCTTGAAAGGAGGATATAAGATGAACATCAACAAAAGCAAAACGAGGATAATGGAATGTGGTCGAACTAAGTCGGGTGATGCTGAGGGAATTAGATTAGGAAATGAGACACTTAAAGTAGTAAAGGAGTTTTGCTATTTGGCGCGCAAAATAACTGATGATGGTCGAAGTAGAGAAGATATAAAATGTAGACTGGCAATGGCAAGGAAATCGTTTTTGAAGAAGAGAAATTTGTTAACATCGAGTATAGATTTAAGTGTCAGGAAGTCGTTTCTGAAAGTATTTGTATGGAGTGTAGCCATGTATGGACATGAAACATGGACGATAAATAGTTTGGACAAGAAGAGAATAGATGCTTTCGAAATGTGGTGCTACAGAAGAATGCTGAAGATTAGATGGGTAGATCACATAACTAATGATGAAGTATTGAATAGAATTGGGGAGAAGAGGAGTATGTGGCACAACTTGACAAAAAGAAGGGACCGGTTAGTAGGACATGTTCTGAGGCATCAAGTGATCACAAATTTAGCATTGGAGAGCAGCGTGGTGGGTAAAAACCGTAGAGGAAGACCAAGAGATGAATACACTAAGCAGATTCAGAAGGATGTGGGTTGCAGTAAGTACTGGGAGATGAAGAAGCTTGCACACGATAGGGTAGCATGGAGAGCTGCATCAAACCAGTCTCAGGACTGAAGACCACAACAACAACAACAACCAACAGCATGTTCAGTTAAGATGCACGCAACCCACCGAAGCAACTCGACGACTCCAATTCATTCGTCCTGTGTAGCTTGTAACAGACCTCTAGGAAAACCAAATCACCACGGTCAATGGATCGGCGTTGCACGATTCAACAACGCCGTAGCGGCTGGCCACGCTCCTTCGTCGTGCCGACCCGGCCCCTCCGCGTGCTGCCTACGTACACAGTCCCACGTCACTGCATCTCACACCGCGGATCCCTACACAAGACTCCCAGCAGAACGCACGCGCTGCAGTTAAATGCCCGCCGTCAAAGATATGAAGAAGCGCAATCAACATCGAAGTCGACTCAAAGATTAAAGTGAGAATCGATGGCAACTGGCGC
This sequence comes from Schistocerca nitens, assembly GCF_023898315.1. Taxonomy (NCBI): domain Eukaryota; kingdom Metazoa; phylum Arthropoda; class Insecta; order Orthoptera; family Acrididae; genus Schistocerca; species Schistocerca nitens. The sequence continues at coordinate 694,430,194 of NC_064617.1, forward strand.
CAGAAACGCACCAGCTCACTGCTGATCTACTATTCATGTTTAATGATTACTGGACATCATAACACTGAAGAAAACTGAAGACGATCAGTTGTATATAGTCGATAACAGATTATAGGAAGGAAAGCTATTGATAGGGATCGGCATATACACTACTGGCCATTAAAATTGCTACACCACGAAGATGACGTGCTACAGACGCGAAATTTAACCGACACGAAGAAGATGCTGTGATATGCAAATGATTAGGTTTTCAGAGCATTCACACAAGGTTGGCGCAGGTGGCGACACTACAACGCGCTGACATGAGGAAAGTTTCCAACCGATTTCTCACACACAAACGGCGATTGACCGGTGTTGCCTGGTGAAACGTTGTTGTGATGCCTCGTGTAAGGAGGAGAAATGCGTACCATCAGGTTTCCGACTTTGATAAAGGTCGGATTGTAGCCTATCGCGATTGCGGTTTATCGTATCGCGACATTGCTGCTCGCGTTGGTCGAGATCCAATGACTTTCAGCAGAAAATGGAATCGGTGGGTTGAGGGGGGTAATACGGAACGCCGTGCTGGATCCCAATGGCCTCGTATCACTAGAAGTCGAGATGATAGGCATCTTATCCGCATGGCTGTAACGGATCGTGCAGCCACCTCTCGATCCCTGAGTCAACACATGGGGACGTTTGCAAGACAACAACCATCTGCACGAACAGTTGGACAACGTTTGCAGCAGCATGGATTATCAGCTCGGAGACCATGGCTGCACTTACCCTTTACGCTGCATCACAGACAGGGGCGCCTGCGATGGTGAACGCAACGACGAACCTGGTTGCACGAATGGCAAAACGTCATTTTCTCGGATGAATCCAGATTCTGTTTACAGCATCAAGATGTTCGCATCCGTGTTTGGCGTCATTGCGGTGAACGCACATTGGAAGCGTGTATTCGTCATCGCCATACTGGCGTATCACCCGGCGTGATGGTATGGGGTGCCATTGGTTACACGTCTCGGTCTCCTCTTGTTCGCATTGACGGCACTTTGAACAGTGGACGTTACATTTCAGATGTGTTACGACCCGTAGCTCTACCCTTCATTCGATCCCTGCGAAACCCTACATTTCAGCAAGATAACGCACGACCGCATGTTGCATGTCCTGTACGGGCCTTTCTGGATACAGAAAATGTTCGACTGCTGCGCTGGCCAGCATATTCTCCAGATCTCTCACCAATTTAAAACGTCTGGTCAATGGTGGCCGAGCAACTGGCTCGTCACAACACGCCAGTCACTACTCTTGATGAACTGTGGTATCGTGTTGAAGCTGCATGGGCAGCTGTACCTGTACACGCCATCCAAGCTCTGTTTGACTCAATGCCCAGGCGTATCAAGGCCGTTATTACGGCCAGAGGTGGTTGTTCTGGGTACTGGTTTCTCAGGATCTATGCACCCAAATTGCTTGAAAATGTAATCACATGTCAGTTCTAGTATAATATATTTGTCCAATGAATACCCGTTTATCATCTGCATTTCTTCTTGGTGTAGTAATATGAATGGCCAGTAGTGTAATAAGAAACTAATTCATTATTAATGCACGTGTTCACTTTTCAGAACCGTTTCGCATGGGTGAAGGATGTAATACACATTTTTTGTTCCTTATGAACCCCTGAATGCAGCTGCATTAGTGCATCACAAATGTTTGTCAAGCAGCCGACGCGAGATGTCGCCTCTGATCAAAAGCGCGAGTTCCTCTGCCGTTGTGCTAGCATTTAAGTGTTCATCACCTGCTGGCGGCAACTGACTCACCACACCGTGATCCTGTTGGCAGTGAGCCCCTGCTGCGTCATGCAGCTACTGTTGAATCACCATTAGTGGACGATGATGTATACCGATTGTTGGAATGGTGTTATCGTTCCATTTACTTGAAAAGAGCACAAAATCTGTTCAAAAGTTCTGTACAAGTAGAGAGTTCGGAGCAAATCTCACACCTCTGGCTGGAGGCGGTTACACTGTGAAACATGGCAAGTCCGTGGATTAAGCGAAAGTCCGTTGTAGTATTGCGAATAATCTAGCCAAATTCAAACAACAGACCGAACCATGCCCGTGTTCTCAGTAAATTATCTCGCTCCGGAGATGTCGGGCCCACACCAGTGCCACGTGACGTAACGTGACAAGAGGGGCGTGTCTCCGTCCAGCGACTGTGTGTTCGCCACCGATCACAAGCATGTGGCGCTGCCGGTTGCGGAAGCGAGTAGATCAGTGGACATCTGACACCGAAAGAAATGGAAAACAAATATGCATACGAGAGAAAAATTCGAGACTGTTTCATTCTCATTGGGTGTCATAAAAATCATAAATGAAATAATGGAACTTCAGAACAACCGCTTAAAGCTCAATTTATAGAACATCGTGAAAAGCAGCAGTACATTGAATTTTGGAGGTGAGTGCCTATCAGTTACACTACAAGATGGATTGGCATGAACGGGAACAAAATGGGAGTAAAATACGAGGTAATGGTGCCTCGGATGGCAACCAAAGGCGTCCTGCTATGAAACGAATTAAGTGCCAGTCCGTCACTCCTGGATGTCTGGCGATATGCACAGGCGACATTCAGACTGGTATCCCACCGCTGTCCGGGGCTTCTACACAGACGTCTTCGCTGGTCATAGGGTTCTGGAATCTCACTGACTGGAGTAGGATTGTCCCTAGTGAGGAGCCCCGCTACTGATTGAGCCCTGATGACCAGCAAACACGTGTTTGGGAATGCCCTGGAAAATGGTGGGATACCAACTCATCAAATGGCTCAAATGGCTCTGAGCACTATGGGACTTAACATCTGAGGTCATCAGTCCCCTAGAACTTAGAACTACTTAAACCTACCTAACCTAAGGACATCACAAACATCCATGACCGAGGCAGGATTCGAACCTGCGACCGTAGCGGTCGCGCGGTTCCAGACTGAAGCGCCTAGAACCTCTCGGCCACTCCGGCCGGCATCAGCTCATCATAAAGCCTGGTAACCAGGAGTGATGGTCTGGGGTGCCATTCCATTTCATAGCAGGACATCTTAGATTGTCATTCGCGGTACCTTTACCGCACAGCGGTACGTTTATGATATTGTACACTCCGTTATGTTGCCCTTCAAGGCGAGCCATTCTGGGCTTACACTTCACCAAGGTGTTGCCAGCCCGCACACGGCCACAGTTTCTACTTCTTGTCTTCCTGCTTGCCAGACTCTTCCTTGTCCACCTAGGTCGTCATATCTCTCTCCCCAATTGAGAACGTTTGGAGTATTATGGATACACCCAGCAACCAGCTGGGGATTTTGACTGTCTAACGCGCCAGTTGGACAGAATTTGGAATGATAAACCTCAGGAGAGCATCCAACAACTCTTTCAATAAATGGCAAGTAGAATAACTGCTTGCATAAAGGCCAGAGACGGAGCCGGCCGGAGTGGCCGAGAGGTTCTAGGCGCTTCAGTCTGGAATCGCGCGCCCGCTACGGTCGTAGGTTCGAATCCTGCTTTGGGCATGGATGTGTGTGTCGTCTTTAGGTTAGTTAGGTTTGAGTAGTTCTAAGTTCTAGGGGGCTGATGACCTCAGATGTTAAGTCCCATAGTGCTCAGAGCCATTTGAACCATTTGACCCAGAGACGGACAAACACGTTGTTGGCTTGATCAATTTGTGAAGTTTTTTCTCTTGAATAAATCATCCGATTTGTTTGAAATTGTAGTCATTTGTTTAACTGCACAGGTACTCCACATCTACAGATATCCATCCCATTCGGATAATTCCCTCGTGGTGCGTCTTTTTTTCTCTGGGACTGTATAAACATTTACAAGAGCTTGTACAGTTGATTTCAAAGCTATTTTCTTCACCTTTCCTTTGTGGAGCTTCATTTCCAAAAAATGAAATATTTGAAAGATAAATATCGTGGTCAGTTGTCCACTCATTTAGAAGAAGCACTGAAGACTGGATGCACTCCAAGCAACGAAAATGTAGATGACAATGCCAAGAAACTACATCACAGTTCACATTAATTGATATTTTAATTTTTGACTTAAATTTGCTTTCTAATTAGAATGAATAAAAATCCATGATCAATAACATTTACCTTTTTTGCATAGCCTTTGCTATGTGAATTGTGTCTGAAATGAAGGGCTCATCAGCTTTTTGTCACTTTGAAAATCTGAGATTAATGGCTTCAGAATAAAGTTTATGTGGCCATTCATATTTTTTAATGATACTACTGGCTGATCTTGGGTAAAAAAGTTTTGAAATCAACTTCTGTACGGTATTTTCAGTACTCACAAAAATGGTAGCAGTCATTCTATGAATTTCTGTCAGTGGTGAATCCTGTCGTTGGTCCAGAATCGTTATTCCAAGCACTGCCAACACCCGATTCTCATGAATATCATGAATACATCACTAAAAATCAAGCTGTTGTCAAAACGGCGCGCGCCAATAGTCGGATTCCCGAGAATGTATCCTTCGAAATCTAATTTTTGCTAGACGGATGAGTGTCAACATTCCTGTTATTGGATTATCTGGATGTCGTAAACATGGCTGATCACTTCAGCAACAGCACAATAATTTTATTTTATAAAAGAGTCAGGTAAGTATTTTTCTTTAGCAGTTCCAGATATACAGGGTTAACACTAAGAAAACCGACAAACTGCACGGACGGATTCCTGACTGCAAATGGAGAAAAGAAGGTTCTATCAACATGTGTTTGGAAATGCTTCGTTGCCACGGTAGATGACGCTACGAATGAACGTTCCTCTGACCACGTGCTGGCTGTGCGACTGACGCAGCATACTTTAAGCAGCACTATGGTCCGGTATTCATGTCGGGAACAAGTCCACGTGGTGTTTGTGTACAGTCAAGCAGATGAAAACGGTCGTAAGGTAGAATGGCTATACCAAAACAAGTAATCTCACAGACACCAACCCCATCACACAGGATTTCAAGTCCTTTTTGGTACTTGTGTCATCATGGCTCCTTTTAGGCAGACGAACGCGCAGGGAGGCGGCGGTGTGTGCGTACACCAGATTTGGAGGGCCGCATTCTACAGGATACTGAGACGAACCCTAGTATAAGCTCCAGGCAAGTGGCCCGCCAACATGGTCGAAGCCAAAGTACGAATATGTGTATACCGCATGACAACCGCTACTATCCCTATCACCTACAACGAGATCAAGGATTATCTGCAGCAGATTTCCCTCTATGGGAAGGATTTTGTCGACGGTTTTTACATCAGACCAGCATAATTATGGGATTTCTGTCATCAGCCCTCTTCAACGACGAAGCAACCTTTAACAGAACTGTCACGATCAATATACTCGTCATCTGTGAGCAACAGACAGTTGAGGGGTCTCATCAGCGTCGGTTCAGCATCAATCAGGGATTCTTGGCGACGACGTATTTGGACCAGTTATTATTCCACAACACCTTGGCGGAGGAATGTGCCTGGACTTCCTGTGGAATACTCTGCCTGGACTGCTTGAGAATGCGCCTTTGGCAATACGACAGGTTTCTGCATGACGGAGCACCACCATATTTCCGTATTATATACTGAAGCGCCAAAAAAACTGGTATAGGTATGCCTATTCAGATACAGAGATAGCCGGCCGGAGTGGTCGAGCGGTTCTAGGCGCTACAGTCTGGAACCGGGCGACCGCTACGGTCGCAGGTTCGAATCCTGCCTCGGGCATGAATGTGTGTGATGTCCTTAGGTAGTTCTAGGGGACTGATGACCTCAGAAGTTAAGTCTCATAGTGCTCAGAGCCATTTGAACGATTTGATACAGAGATACGTAAACAGGCAGAATACGGCGCTGCTGTTGGCAGCGCCTATATAAGACAACAAATGTCTGGCACAGTTTTTTTTCCCCTTGGCTCTTGCCTTGGCACTTTTTTTCCTCTGCCCTTACAACCGCTACCCTTCAATCGTTTTCGACCACTTCTATCTCCTGATGGACCATGTTAATGAGTAATCTTACCCAGACGCATGGACAACATCACAGCCCGCATCCTGTGACGCCTGATTCAAAAACTAACATGTTTACGGAGGTGATAGTAGAACTTTTGGTTTGGTCACCACGTTGGTGTGGGCGTGGAGGGGCCCCATCCTTGTATGGCACAGTTGTTACGCATGTCAGCAGGGGACTGTTCAAGCTGGTGGAGGCTCTGTAACGGTGTGGGGCGTGTGCAGTCTAGAGTGATATGGGACTTCTGATACGTCTAGATACGTCTCTGACAGGTGATGCGTACGTAAGCATCCTGTCTGATCACCTGCATCTATTCATGTCCGTTGTCCATTCCGGGCAATTCCAGCAGGACATTGCGATACCCCACAAGTCAAGAATAGCTGCAGAGTGGCTCCAGGAACACTCTTCTGAGTTTGAATACTTCCGCTGGCAACCAAACTCCCCAGACATGAACATTATTGAGCATATCTGGGATGCCTTGCAACGTGTTGTTCAGAAGAGATCTCCCCTCTCGTATTCTTACGGATTTATGGACAGCACTGCTGGATTCGCGGTGTCAATTCCCTCCAGCACCACTTCAGACATTATTCCAGTCCATGCCTCGTCGTGCTGCGGCACTTCTGCGTGCTCGCGAGGGCCCTACACGATATTAGGCACGTGTCCAGTTTCCTTCGCTCTTCAGTGTAGTTCGCTGAGTCCTCGACAACACCTTCCCCGGACGTTGGATAGGGCGCGGAAGCTCCGTAGCATGACCTGCTAGATCACCCGACTGAAACACCGTGGATTTTTACCTCTGGGGAGATCTGAAAAGCGTTGTGTTTGCGGTGCAGACGTGTGTCTAATGTGCAGGCCATTCAACAGCATGTTCACAACGCGGAGAGAGGCCGGAACGTGTGAAAGGGTGTGGCGACCCACGATGTGACATTTGAACGCGTACGTTGCGTTCCATGAAGGCCACTTTGAACATCGGTTGTGACGTGGCTGCGATGCAGCTCTGTACTATGTTCCGGCACGATTTGTTGTCGTTGCACACACACCGTTCATTTCCGGACACATATTCATATGACATTTTTTCCTGCATTTCCAGTCAGTAATCCGTCCCAGCGATTTGTCGGTTTTATTAATGTTTACCCTGTATATCCCATTTGTAACAGGCGCTAACTTTTAATAGCTCGTGAAAAAAGATAATTTAAATATATCCGAAATTGGTAAATAATAAATATCTGCCGTTCGCAACTGTTCGCTGTACCTGACTCCTTCGTCGAATCAAAAATACGCTGGTGGAATTATAACAGGAGCGCGGAAAGATGGCCGCTCACCTCAGGACTGAAGTTAGCTGAGGGGCAGATAGACTTCTCGCCGCGGGGTGACGGGATGTGACTGTGGGAATGTTTTCTTGTTTGTCTTCAAGTTCTGACTAGTTACGGGTGTATGTGCCTCATACAGATCAGCTACTGTGATATAAATTTCAAATCGAAGTAACATGGATTGGTGGCACATTATAAAGATGGTCATCTTTAAATGCCGTACATACTTGGAGCAACCAATGTGAAATTATATTATGGCTGTTGTAATACAATACAGTCATAAAAGAGAAATGACATTGAAAACATATAGTAAACATTTCTGTCTCATATTTCATAATAGGTTTAAATATAAGTACAATACTGTTATTAATCAGTTAATCACACAGACAACACAACAAAAATTTGTGAAACAATTACAGTGCCACAGATTTGGGGAAGCTGGGGCTGGCAGAACAGTCGACACGAAGTCTTCCGAATGGTGCTGACCTCTGTTGATCAGGTTTTAAGTGGGCCGGCGGCCAGCTTACCGCGCCCTTACTATACGCTAGTCTAGTGGAGGCTCGTGACGTACATCATACAATGAAGGCTTTCACGACCGGATGTTTCAGCTGCCGAGAATTCTCCCGGGTTGTATGGCCGTGGTCCATGGAACTCTTCTATCCCTGACGTTTCGTCCAAAGCTACGTTGGACATCTTCGGAGACGGTGGGTGTGGCCGAGCGGTTCTAGGCGCTTCAGTCTGGAACCGCGCGACCGCTACGGTCGCAGGTTCGAATCCTGCCTCGGTCGTGGATGTTGGTGATGTCCTTAGGTTAGTTAGGTTTAAGTAGTTCTAAGTTCTAGGGGACTGATGACCTCAGATGTTAAGTCCCATAGTGCTCAGAGCCATCTGAACCATTTGACATCTTCGGAGGTGCTCCTGGTTGTGCTGAGTCATGCAGACTGACGAGTCGGACGCCGAAGAACGGTCTAAATACCGTGGAAAGTGGGCGTGGTCTGGATTTCACGTGATAGCAGAGATAAACCTTGTCAAGGATCAAATATAACTATCGATCATAGTACGTCAAGGATAAAAATTTCTCATCGATTCTGTAGCGCCACTGTCCATATGTCGCTGAGTTTCATGGCTGCTTCTTTTCTGTTAAAAGTGTCCCCATGTTTATATATTTCGATGGCTTCTCTATGTAGCCGTGCATAACAGTTCGTCATAGTACATAAAACTTCAGTTTCCGAAAATTTCACTACGTGATCACCCGACTGAAGACCATGTTCCACCACGGCTGACTTGTCTGTTTTCCCTAGTCGGCAAAGACTTTTATGTTCCTGCAACCGTGTATTCACACTTATCTTTGTAGTTCCAATGTAGACCCTACCACATGTACACGGAATCTTGTATACACCACTTGCAGACAGAGGGGGATGTTTATCCTTAATGGAACGAAGTGTTTGGCCTATTTTCTTAGTTGGTCTGAAAATCGGTCGAACGTTATATTTCCTTAAAATCTTGCCGATTTGATCCGTTACTTTTTTGATGTAGGGTAGAGAAACCGTGTTCTTCCATCGCTGTGTCCTATCGTTGCCCTTAGGCCTCCTGTTATTCGGTCGCAAAACTATTTATTTCCTTACTAGAGTACCCATTCTTCTCAAAAGTCTGCTTTAGATGTTTTCATCTTTGATGTACTATGATCGATAGTTATATTTTATGCTTGACAGGGTTTATCTCTGCTATCACGTGAAATCCAGACCACGCCCACTTTCCACGGTATTTAGGCCGTTCTTCGACGTCCGCCTCGTCAGTCGGCAAGATTCAGCACAACCAGGAGCATCTTCGAAGATGTCCAATGTAGCTTTGGACGAAACGTCAGGGATAGAAGAGTTCCGTGGACCACGGCCATACAACCCGGAGTAATTCTCATGACGTACAACTTTATATAGGTTAGCCGTAGGTGAATGGCTAGTGTGAGTGACAGCCATCTAGGGAAACCAGGTTCGATTCTCACCGGGGTTGGATATTTTATCCGCTAGGGGACTGAGTATTGTCTGGTCCTCATCCTAACTGACACGCAAGTCGCTGAAGTGGTGTCAATAAAAAGACTCGCACTTTCCGACCGAACAACTCGGGGTCCACGAGATATATGGGCCCTCCAACGTCACATTAGTCGACTTGTCCACCACACTTCGCGAACGCTCGACTCCTTGTAGGGCCCACGAGAAATCAGCATGTAGTTGAAAAGGTACGCAGTAAAGGTCCTAAGTTTGTCGTATGCTATCGAGAACTTGCATGATTTTAAACACGCAGTCAAGAATTATTATAATCGTCTGAAATAGCTACTCGCTCCCCGTCGAAGACGGCTGCTGGCGCATGTAAGACCTGCAGTATCACGTGCTGTGACGAACGTGCCACGACCTGTCTTTCTCGCGGGGCTCGGAACAACACCAGATGGGTTTTCCCCGCCAATAATGCCATACGATCATTTCATATTAGGTTGCCAGTTAAGAATAAGCCTGTCAGTCACGCTGTCCGTGGTGCCACCCCACAGTGTCAGTATTGGCTCTGGAGAAAAGAAATTTGACGACCACAGGAGTACATAGTCGCGGGTTTCTCAGTCGATTTGACAGTCACTGGGCACAGCACCGACATCCTAGAAGGCTCAACAGATCAGCAATAGGTGACATCAGACAGCCAACAACCATCCGATAACTTCTTGTATGTGCAGCCCCTCTTCTGTACCTTCAGGCACACCAATTTTCCTTCGTTTTGCCACTGATCGGAAGTAATATGCGGTTCTACCAATGCTGACAGCTATTAAGTATTTGTACTCGTAAAACCTCTTGCCTTCCTCCCAGTTTACCGATCATCCTGTTCCGCTCTAACACTCCGTTAGGTTTCACGTGTATAGGCAGTGCGAAAGTGCGAATATTGTGGGGGTGGGGGTCATAGTGCTCACGAACCAATCCCAAAAAAATACGTCATTTCCAAATTTCTCAGCTAACTTCCGGAGAATAATGCAGCATAGTAACAACGACTCTAAATCGCAAGGATTCTAAAAAATGACAAGTGATGTTTAACAGAGAATACTTTTGAATTACTTACCTGAGCGCTTGTCCACGTAGAGTGGGCTTAAGCCTGGCTCGCTGCAGTAACTTCCCAGCTAGGAAATGGCTCTCAAAAATGGTTCAAATGGCTCTGAGCACTATGCGACTCAACTTCTGAGGTCATCAGTCGCCTAGAACTTAGAACTAATTAAACCTAACTAACCTAAGGACATCACACACATCCATGCCCGAGGCAGGATTCGAACCTACGACCGGAGCGGTCGCTCGGTTCCAGATTGTAGCACCTAGAATCGCACGGCCACTCCCGCCGGCAAATGGCTCTCATTCACAGGCCCATCGTACTCGGCTGCGACAGCAAATCTGACACAGTTCTTGAGTCTACAGGTAGAACCAGCAAACCATAGGAAGCTGAGTATGGCAAAACAGAAAAAAAAAAACAGAGAGAATGACTTTCCCGAGTGCAGGTGGAAAAGACTGAAAGAAAGAGTAATCCACCCATTCATATGAATGCATAGCTGTATTCACAATCGTAATGCTACTTGAAAGACTGATAACAGTGAGCGTTTTTTTTTTTTTTTAATTTTATGTCGCATAAGTTATGATGCTGTCATTTTTGAGAAATTCTTGGTATTATAGTTCTGAAACCAATTACATGATACATGTAAATCCCAAATTTTCTGACGATTCCTTTCCAAATTATGCATTTCTCTTAACTGCAATTTCTTGAAAGTTATGTTAAAGCGATGTTCTAAGCACTAACCTAAACAGAAGATGATGTTTAAACATTTTATATATTTTACTTCTATTATTATTGTTAGTAGTAGTAGTGGTAAAACCAACCCATTTGTGATACATTGAATTGGAAGGGGGGGGGGGGGGGCAAGTTATATATGGAACGACTGTCTGGAGAAGTAGCAAACTATGCCCCCCTCCCCGCAAAACAGTCTCTTGGATCCACGCTTACACCAGAACTAGACAAACAGTGTAGGGGATTGATCAAACGACGCAGGTTTTCACGGTCAGCATTTGCGTATTAGGTGATATTAGTCTTACGTGTGTTAAGCAGTGGTCCAAGACATATTCATCTCGTTTCGTCTTCGACGGCTGCAGGCTTCAACAAACTCTGTAAAGATTCAGAAAACAATTTCAAGCTTAGCAAGCCGAAATGCTTATACGAGGCGTATTCGGAAAGTAAGGTCCGATTACGCGCAAAATTCAAACCGCTGTGAAACTCCGATGGAACTTTGGACAGATGTGTTGGCCAGTGTCTTTAGTGTGCCTGTCGATAGCTTCACGTCGCTCTTTTCAGTTCAGAGAGCAAAGTGATCACGTAGGAATGCCTAAAACAACAGCGTCTCCCGCCAAGTATGTGGATCTGGTGAGAGATTTCTGCACGCATCTCGTGGTCGTGCGGTAGCGTTCTCGCTTCCCACGCCCGGGTTCCCGGGTTCGATTCCCGGCAGGGTGAGGGATTTTCTCTGCCTCGTGATGGTTGGCTGTTGTGTGATGTCCTTAGGTTAGTTAGGTTTAAGTAGTTCTAAGTTCTAGGGGACTGATGACCATAGATGTTAGGTCCCATAGTGCTCAGAGCCATTTGAACCATTTTTTTGAGAGATTTCGGCTGAAGCTATGCAGCCCACATAACATAAATGTCATACGTTTCTTTATTTCTATGGGACGTGTTTGATCACCCACAGTACAGCCCTTAATTGGCTCCATCTATTGTTCATCTCTGCCCACATGAACCGATGGCTACGAAGACAACATTTTGGCATAAGCTACGAAAGCCAGACCAGCGTAGAGAACTGGCGGAAATCATGTGCGACTGGTTTCTGTGACGAGGCTACTGGAAAATTTGTACAGCGCCACGACAACTGTCTAAGTCGGAACGGCGACTATTTAGAGAAGTAGCTGGCAAACTGTTGCGAATAAAAAATGTTTGATTTTCACTGTGGTTTTCATTACTTACTTTCCGATCAGCCTTCGTACGAAGAAATACTGAAAAGCAGTGCCTCCTCCGAATTTTTTATGCGAAAACGCTTAAGGATTTTTAAATAAAATAGACCTTATTATTCTTCTACATCTTCATTCTTCACGTCTACATATTTATTTCTCAACATAGTTAGCCTCTCAACGAGAGGCCAGTTTGTTGACACCGTCGATGTAGAATGTTTTAGTTTGTTGACGGAGCCACCACTTCACTTCCGTTTGCATTGATTCATCACTATTGAAGTGAAGTCCTCGAAGCTGCTCGTTAAGTTTCGCAAACAGATGAAAATCGGATAGGGTCAATTCAGAACTGTATGCAGGATGATCTGTGACAGTGCATCCAAGGCGTTGGGTTGTTGCAAACGCCGCAGTGCTGGTGTATGGTCGAGCATTGTCATGCTGAAGGAGATAGTGCTCTGTGTGTGGACGAACTCTTCGAATTCGAATATCGATTACAGGACGCTGTTTCTCACGCACCGATATAGTTACGTTACACGCTACAGTTTGGAGCCCTCTAGCGGCAGAGAGATACAAATATTTAGAATGAAGAATAAAGATGTAGAATTTTAATAACGTTTGTTTTATTTAAAAAGCTTTCAGAAATGTCTTATAAGAAATTCAGAGGCATTAATTTTCACACGCCCTCGTACATATCCTAGCACGGTCGGTTCGCGACGTCAGCAGACTGATGCCTAAGATCGTTGCGGAGTCGCACCGACGTGTGTTGTGGAGTTTATAATGGGAAAGAGTTGGCGCTGTTTGCTTTATTTAACCCTAAGGATCGTAAATTGTCTGATTTTAATCCTTCATTTTGTGTTTTTTTATTAGAGTTATTTTTGTGCTTTTGAAATTCTACGGGCTCTCTTTACATCCTACCTTAGTAATGATTGGATCTGGGTAAAACCATAATATTTTAGAAAAGAATTAGGTGGTTCTCTGTTCCCTGTGCATGATCTGCCACTACCGATTTATCCGTGTTGACAAGACGACAACTGCCCTTGTGGTCCTTAAGGAAGGTGTTAATGCTCATTTGTGTAGTTCCTATGTACACTTGATCGCATGTACAAGGGGTAATTTATGTAGTGAAAATCGTCTGGCGTAGGTCCTTTGGAGTTTTCAAATATTCGTGCACTTATCTTCTTGGTAGAAACACCGTTTCAGTACAGTGTCTCCTTAGTACTGTGTTGATACGATCTGTGGCAGTCTACACGAATAGGAGAAAAAAATTGTTTCTTTTTCACTAGAGGATACAGTTTTCTTTTCAGTGTAGCGTCAGAGTTTCCATTTCTTCTGAAAGCAGTTCTTAAATGAACGAGTTTGTCCTCCAAGTACTGTGGCTCACAGATGCTTTTGGTACAGTCCACCAATTTCCATCACTCTTCTTCTCTGCTCGGGAAAGTGACTGGAATTTCTGTAAGGGTAGGTTATCTATGTGAGGAGGCTTCCTGTAGACCTCGTTCTCTAATGCCTCGTGAGTTTCTTAAGTGCATGTATACCCGGAAAATAACATTTGGCCTTATTTTTCTCTTTCAGTAGCGAGCTTTATGTTAGAAGTATCTGAGTACTCACCGTTGCCCGCATATGTATTTATTCCAATTTCATGTTAACCTATATCCTGCTTTGCCCTTTCTCTGTCCATCTCCTGCTTCCCTTTCTGTCCATCTCCTCCAACCTCTCTCTCTCTGTCCACCACCTCCACCCCCTGTACTCTCTGTCCATCTCCTCCTAGCCCTCTTTCTGTCCATCATGCTCCTCCTCCTCTCTCTGTCTTCTGCCGCTCCCCCCTCTGTCCATCTGCTCCTTCCCCTCTGTTCATCTCCTCCTTCACCTTCTGTCCTTTTCCTTCTCCCTATCTCTAATTCCATCTCCTCCTTTCCCTATCTTTATCTATTTCCTCCTTCCCCCTCTCTCTCGGTTCATCTAATACACCCGCTTCTCTGTCCACGCTATCACTTTCACCCCAGTAGGTGGCTGGTGGTCCTTAAAGTCTCAGAATTCCCTTTCAGATCGTAACTAATGTGAGTACCAAATTCCGTTGAAATCGTTCCAGGGGGTTTAGGATGAGCCTTTCAACCCCAGCTTTACCTGCATACGCATATTTCAAATATACGTATTTCACACATATTTAAAATATTTCACATTTATTTGTACACATATTTCACCTGCATCTCTAGCGAATTGCGCCCTGCAGTTTCATTTTCACGCAGCTCAAGAGGGTGATCTACTACTACTACTACTACGTGATCAGGCCCAGTGGACCGCACGCATCTACAAGTTTCCTCCTCCACTGTATTCTGTCCATTGCTGCTATCCGCCATCCGTTCACATCTATTGACACTTGGTTTAAATCTTCATGGAGTCCATCCCTCCAACGCTTCTTGGGTCTCCCTGGCGGTCTCTTTCCTGTAGGTGTGAAATCCAGTCAGGAGCTTCCGAGGCCATCTGTGATCCTCCATCCGGGCCACATGGCCGGCCCATTGCATTCGTTTGGCTTTGACAGTTCGTGCTATGTTGGGCTGCTGGTATAGTTCCTCAAGCTCTTGGTTGTATCTGATCCTCCATTCCCCTGTATCTGGATCCAGAACCGGACCGAAGATCTTCCGAAGCACTTTTCTCTCAAAAACAAGGAGCTTATGGAAGTCCTGTTTCCGGATACTCCATGTCTCACAGACATACAGAACAACAGGCTGGTTCAGGGTTTTGTACAGTCGAATCTTGAACTGCCTGGAGAGAGGTTTGGACCGAAGCAGTTGTGCTAGGCTGTAGTAAGATCGGTTTCCTGCTTGTATTCTGGCATTGATCTCTGCTTCACATGACGAGTTCTCAGAGAAAAGTGCCCCTAGGTATTTGAATTCTTGCACTCTCTTGTAGGAATGGTCCCCAACGTGCAGTGACTGTAGATGATCAGCAGTCTGACAATGACCACGAGTCATAACGAGGTACTCTGTCTTGGCTTCGTTTATGTTTAGCCCAAATTTGCTGGCAGCCTCCTTTAGTGCTTTGGTCATTTGCTCCAACTCCTCTTCCGACCTAGAGAGTAAACAGATGTCGTCTGCATAGGCTAAGTATGCCAGTCTCTTTCCTTCGATTTCAATCCCTTCGTTCTCTTGGAAGGTCTCGCGTACGATCTTCTCGAGGGCAAAGTTGAACATGATTTCCCAACTTCACCTTTGCACGTGTTTCGTTCAGACAGATCTCTATCAGATTGATGAGTTTCTCTGCTATGCCAAACTCCCTTAAACAGATGAGCAGGCTCTTGCGATGTATGCAATCATAGGCCTTCTTAAAATCAACGAATAAAATATGCCAATCTTTACCATATTCACCCAGTTTCTCAGTGAGCTGCCGGAGACTGAAGATGTGATCTACTGTTGACCGTCCTGGCCGGAAACCTCCTTGGTACTCCTCAATCACCGATTCTGCCACTGGCTGAATTCTATGTATGAGGCAATTGGACAGGATCTTATAGCAGACGTTAAGCAGGGCGATTCCTCGATAGTTGTCACATTTCAGTTTGTCGCCCTTCTTATGTATTGGACAAATCAGAGCTGTTTTCCATTCTCCTGGTATTTCTTCTTTGGTCCATATTGCCTGTATCAGTCGGTGTATTTTTTCTGCAAGTTTCTCTCCTCCTGCCAGGATCATTTCAGCCTGTATTCCAACTTCACCTGGACTCTTATTCTGTTTAAGGTGTCTGATTCTGGTTTTTACCTCATCCAGGTTAGATGGGGGATAGTCTGCATCGGCTGTAATTGGGTACTGGAAATCAAATTGCAGTTCGGGTTCATCACAATTTAGCAGCTGTCGATAGTACTCTTTCCATCTCTCAGCTATGTCCCTATCGTTCGTCAGGATCTTATCACGGGAATCTTTGACAAATTTCTGCTTGGCCTGGTGACCTTTGCAGAGGTACTTCACCCTCAGAAACCCCGCGCTTTCGGGGTTGGGCAGCATGTAATTGCGCTCGACTTGCTATGATAGTTTCTGACACG
This sequence comes from Schistocerca nitens, assembly GCF_023898315.1. Taxonomy (NCBI): domain Eukaryota; kingdom Metazoa; phylum Arthropoda; class Insecta; order Orthoptera; family Acrididae; genus Schistocerca; species Schistocerca nitens. The sequence goes on from NC_064617.1 coordinate 694,446,514, forward strand.
GTGTCGCGGACGGGAAGCATTAGCTGGCGCACATCAAGAGCCCGTTTCGCCTGGTGACCGTGTCGAGAAGAAGGCGCGCCAGCATCCAGCTTCTGCAACAGCGACGGCCTACAGTCGCCACCTCCTCGATCGACGACTTCAAACCTTCAATCAACCAACAAGGATGACTAAAAGCACGTAAAGTTTCAGAACTGTATGGCAGACCTCAGCTTTTAAAATTGTTGCATCACAAAATTACAGCAACTTAGCATGAACCTTTGTTGCTCATTGTCCCAATTGCATTGCCAAGCAGGGTCCCTTCCTTTTCCGAAAGGAACCCGAGTGTCATTGAAATTCAAACGCCAGCATTAAAATAATATAATTCGATTTCACTGCTTTAATTTCAAAGTTCAGTTAAAGTATTCATAGCTGGCTACAATATTTAGATTACACGAGCACAAATTAAGAGTGCGAGTTTTGTTAGCATATTTTAGCTTACCTGTGACTGCAGCTCAGCTTGGTACGTACTAAATTTTACTATCGTTAATTGTTAAGAATCATTTAATTCAAGTTCGAAGTTAAATCTCTTACTTCTAAATTGCGTAGATTCAAGTAGCTTTTGAAATGATGGTTGAGGTAGCCCAAGACTAACTGTATTTTACTGAATTCCGATATGCTTCAGAAACAAAGTTCACTATTAATTTCAGTCACTAAATTAACTTTCAATTTTCCGGTTTTATTAATTCTTTTGCTAAATTAAGTCAGAGTGTAACAAAATTTATTACTTCTTATAAACATTCAGTTTTCACACTACACGTGTCAACCTTCAGTTGCCACGCTTCTAGTGCTAATTATATGTGTAATGACCTTTCTTTTTCAGTTACTATAGTAATTGTCCATAGGACTGGCGACCGTAATTTCCCCCAAATCTCAAATATCTAATGACCGCTAGTTAATTGTTGACGTAACGGCCGCACATTTACTTTCTTTATTAACTTTACCCCTTTTCAAAATTAATTTCCACCAGTTTCGTTTGCATTTTTCCTCTCATTTAGAAGTAACCCTTTCCTCCCTCTTTACCGACAGATTAACTTCGGTGACGATTGCTTTTCTCAAATTTCCATTAGGTACACGCGCTTTAATTTTTCACTGTCATTAAGGTCGATAAGTGAGGGGGAGGTTACACGTGGTTCATTCCGGAAAAGGAAGGGACCCTGCTTGGTAATGCAATTGGGACAATGAGCAACAAAGGTTCATGCTAAGTTGCTGTAATTTTGTGATGCAACAATTTTAAAAGCTCAGATCTGCCATGTAACCTCCCCCTCACTTATCGACCTTAATGACAGTGAAAAATTAAACCGCGTGTACCTAATGGAAATTTGAGAAAAGCAATCGTCACCGAAGTTAATCTGTCGGTAAAGAGGGAGGAAAGGGTTACATCTAACTGAGAGGAAAAATGCAAATGAAACTGGTGGAAATTAATTTTGAAAAAGGGTAAAGTTAATAAAGAAAGTAAATGTGTGGCCGTTATGTCAACAATTAACTAGCGGTCATTAGATATTTGAGATTTGGGGGAAATTACGGTCGCCAGTCCTATGGACAATTACTATAGTAACTGAAAAAGGAAGGTCATTACACATATAATTAGCACTAGAAGCGTGGCAACTGAAGGTTGACACGTGTAGTGTGAAAACTGAAAGTTTGTCAGAAGTAATAAATTTCGCTACACTCTGACTTAATTTAGCAAAAGAATTAATAAAACCGGAAAATTGAAAGTTAATTTAGTGACTGAAATTAATAGTGAACTTTGTTTCTGAAGCATATCGGAATTCAGTAAAATACAGTTAGTCTTGGGCTACCTCAACAATCATTTCAAAAGCTATTTGAATCTACGCAATTTAGAAGTAAGAGATTTAACTTCGAACTTGAATTAAATGGTTCTGAACAATTAACGATAGTAAAATTTAGTACGTACCAAGCTGAGCTGCAGTCACAGGTAAGCTAAAATATGCTAACAAAACTCGCACTCTTAATTTGTGCTCGTGTAATCTAAATATTGTAGCCAGCTATGAATACTTTAACTGAACTTTGAAATTAAAGCAGTGAAATCGAATTATATTATTTTAATGCTGGCGTTTGAATTTCAACGACACTCTGGTTCCTGCAATTGGGACAATGAGCAACAAAGGTTCATGCTAAGTTGCTGTAATTTTGTGATGCAACAATTTTAAAAGCTGAGGTCTGCCATACAGTTCTGAAACTTTACGTGCTTTTAGTCTTCCTTGTTGGTTGATTGAAGGTTTGAAGTCGTCGATCGAGGAGGTGGCGACAGTCACTCATTGTCGGCCGTCGCTGTTGCAGAAGCTGGATGCTGGCGCGCCTTCTTCTCGACATGGTCACCAGGCGAAACGGGCTCTTGATGTGCGCCAGCTAATGCTTCCCACCCGCGACACCGTGTCAGAAACTATCATAGCAAGTCGAACGCAATTACATGCTGCCCAACCCCGAAAGCGCGGCAACTCGCGGGAGCGTCACACAACACACCTGCTCCACTGCACTTCTCCAGCCAGACTATACTCCTCTCTGCCCGCGCTCCAAGCGGCAGAGTTAACACTACCAAAGATCCTAAACACTGTCGTTCTCCACACGACCTATCGATGTATTCGTTCGATAGTATAGTTTTCCCTAGGCCAGACCCAGCGTATAAATACAAATAATATTCACAAAACAAACCAATTATACATCGACATAAATGCATATATATACAAATAGTAAAACAATTACAATATACAAAGACAGAAATGTTATATCTTGAGGTAACAAAACAAGGAAAAAAAATTATAGTACAATAGATGGAAATAGGAGGATACGCATTTCCGGCGTTACACCTAGTCTTTTGTCCTCTGAAGTCTGTTTCTGCTTCAGTGATGATATTCCTTATGTATTTCCTCTTTGCTCTTCTCAGAATTGCTTGTGTAGTCTTTCGGACCTCCTCAAATTGTGCTTTGGCCTGTGCCAGATTTGTCCCCTTCAGCCATTTGTTCCTGGCATCCTTTCTCCTTTCCAGGGCATCTGCTCATTCCTTTCCAAACCAGATCTTCTTGCCCACTGGGTTTCCCATGAGTGTTTCCTTTGCTGTATCACTAACTGAGCTCTGGAAGTTTCCCCACATTAGTTCGAGGTCCTAATTCGCGTCCAGAGGGTGATCATGAAATAAAATTCTCTGAGACGAGTGTCATATCGGAAACATCGCAATATCATGCCTATATTGTGTATAACCCGTTGCCAGCGATGTGTAAGTCGTAGGCTCTGGCTCTGAGCACTATGGGACTCAACTTCTGAGGTCATCAGTCCCCTAGAACTTAGAACTACTTAAACCTAACCAACCCAAGGACATCACACACACCCATGCCCGAGGCAGGACTCGAACCTGCGACCGTAGCGGTCACGCAGTTCCAGACTGTAGCGCCCAGAACCGCACGGCCATTCCGGCCGGCTGTAAGTCGTAGGATACACTTTGCCGTGCCAGTTGTGTTGACAGTCCGAGCGGCGCGGTCTATTGCCCGACGAATTTGTAGCAGTTCTGAAGCGAATGCTGTGAAATGTTTCCTTCAGTTTAGAAATCGAGTTGAATCACGAGGGCTTAAGTCAGGGGAGTGCAGTAGACGCTATAGCACTTAACAGCCCCATCAGCCAAACAAATCAGTAACAGCTTGCACTGTACGTGCATGAGCATTGTCCTGCAAAATGATGGTCAGGTCCTGCAGAAAGTGTCATCACTTCTGTCTCTAAGCTGGTCGTAGATTGTGTTCCAAAAATGAACATGCATACATACATACATACATTTTCTTACACTACTGGCCATTAAAATTGCTACAGGAAGAATAAATGCAGATGATAAATGGGTATTCTTTGGACAAATATATTATACTAGAACTGACATGTGATTACATTTTCATGCATTTTGGGTGCATAGATCCTGAGAAATCAGTACCCAGAACAACCACCTCTGACCGTAATAACGGCCTTGATGCGCCTGAGCATTGTGTCAAACAGAGGTCGGATGGCGTGTAGAGGTACAGCTGCCCATGCAGCTTCAACACGATACCACAGTTCGTCAAGAGTAGTATTGTGACACGCCAGTTGCTCGGCCACCATTGACCAGCCGTTTTCAGTTGGTGAGAGATCTGGAGAATGTGCTGGCCAGGGCAACATTCGAACATTTTCTGTATCCAGAAAGGCCCGTACACGACCTGCATCATGCGGGCGGGCATTATCCTGCTGAAATGTAGGGTTTCGCAGCCATCGAATGAAGGGTAGAGCCACGGGTCGTAACACATCTTAAATGTAACGTCCACTGTTCAAAGTGCCGTCAATGCGAACAAGAGGTGACCGAGACGTGTAACCAATGGCACCCCATACCATCACGCCGGGTGATACGCCAGTATGGTGATGACGAATACACGCTTCCAATGTGCGTTCAGCGCGATGCCGCCAAACACGGATGCGACCATCATGATGCTGTAAACAGAACCTGGATTGATCCGAAAAAATGACGTTTTGCCATTCGTGCACCCAGGTTCGTCGTTGAGTACACCATCGCAGGCGCTCCTGTCTGTGATGCAGCGTCAAGGGTAACCGCAGTCATGGTCTCCGAGCTGATAGTCCATGCTGCTGCAAACGTCGTCGAACTGTTCGTGCAGATGGTTGTTGTCTTGCAAACGTCCTCATCTGTTGACTCAGGGATCGAGATGTGGCTGCACGATCCGTTACAGCCACGCGGATAAGATGCCTGTCATCTCGACTTCTAGTGATACGAGGCCGTTGGGATCCAGCACGGCATTCCGTATTACCCTCCTGAACGCACCGATTCCATATTCTGCTAACAGTCATTGGATCTCGACCAACGCGAGCAGCATTGTCTCGATACGATAAACCTCGATCGCGATACGCTACAATCCGATCTTTATCGAAGTCGGAAACGTGATGGTAAGCATTTCTCCTCCTTACACGAGGCATCACAACAGCGTTTCACCAGGCAACGCCGGTCAATTGCTGTTTGTGTATGAGAAATCGGTTGGAAACTTTCCTCATGTCAAAACGTTGTAGGTGTCGCTACCGGCGCCAACCTTGTGTGTATGCTCTGAAAAGCTAAACATTTGCATATCACAGCATCTTCTTCCTGTCGGTTAAATTTCGCGTATGTAGCACGTCATCTTCGTAGTGTAGCAATTTTAATGGCCAGAAGTGTAATATGTATAGCTACTTTTATTCATTCGCAGGCGTCAAACAGCTTTTCATACAGTGAAGATGGACTTAGTCCAGAACTGGACTTTATTTGAGCCTCACAATGCCAGGTTGCCCCGATGTCTTTTCACATTAGAAGGGTGAGTAATGTGGCACCTGTTGGTGATCCTCCTCTGCAGGACATCACGTGTCTCGAAACTGTGTGTAAACTCTATAGCATCTGCTAAACAAGAGCTTTTATCGTCATTGATTCATGGCCCAGCACGTGATTCCATTTTGAATGCATCCTGCGTTGCGATGTGATAAGTGGAACATCCACAGCTAGTCATTGGGAGAAAGACCAGCCATCTGTACACAGCTGTCCTGTAGATGATTTCTAGATTCACCATTTAAAACCGGTTCTTGTAACTTTGTAAATAGGCTTTCTCGAATCATTTGCGCCTCTCTCCATGTGTGTGCCAATTCACTTTATTCAGCATATCCGCGAAACTCCCCGACGGGTCAAACAAAGCTTTGGCCATTCGTGCTGCCTTCTTAGTATACGTCCAACATTCCCTGTTTCATATTCCTACAAACTATTACACCCAGATACTTGTATGAGTTGACTGATTCAAGTTGTAACTCTGATATTGTGGTCATAGGCTACTACATGTTTTTCGTTTTCTGAAATGCATATTTTCACATTTATTAACATTTAAAGAGGGGTGCGAATCTTCGCACTACTTTCAAATATCATCAAGGTGTGACTGAATATTTGTGCACTATTTGTCAGACAGTACTTCATTATAGATAACTGCATAATCTGAGAAAAGTGCTAAGTTACTATTAATATATTTCATTAACACACAACATGAACAGCAAGGGTCCCAACATATTTCGCTGGGACACACGTAAAGTAACTCTACATCTGTTGATGGCTCTTCATCCAAGGTAACAAGCTTTGTCCTTCTACCATGTAATTCTCAACCAATAATAAATTTCGTTTGATATCCAATATTATCATACTTTTGATAGTAAGCGTATGTACGGTGGTAAGTCAAGTGTTTTTTGTAAGTCTAGAAATACTGCTTCTACCGACCTGTCTCGATCTATAGCTTTCAGGAGACTGTGTGATAAAAACACACACAGACACAGACACACGCGCACACACACACACACACGCACACACACACACACACACACACACACACACACACACACACTGGTGATCTCTGGGCCATTTTCTGTACCGCAACTTCCCATTTGCTATCCTGAAAAAACTGAGTCAGCATCCCTTCATATGGCCGTTATTTTCGGAATCCGTGCTACTTGACATGGAGGGGGTCATGCTCTTTGAGATACCTGATTAGTCTCAGAATATATTGAAAGATTCTACAGCAAATGGATGTCAAGGACATTGCCCAATAGTTTCGTGAATAGCTTCTGTGACCTTCTTTTTTTTTGGGGATCTAAAGTAATTATGGTTAAAAGAGGAAACTGACTGATAGGTATTGTACTGGGCCCTGGAGCCTTGTTCAATTTTAATAACTTAAGCTGTTTCTAGCAGTAGCTTTATTCACCCATAGAACTCTTCTTACAAGGATATAGGACATGTCAAAGTATTTACATGTTTAGACCAATTTAAAATAAACTAATTTGTATACACATACATTTACAGACTTCTAGTTACAGACAATCATTAGATTTACTCCTGGTATACAATACTTTTTTTACAAATAACTTATTAGATAATGTAATGACACATTGATCTCTCATACCGCGCTATCTGTCACTGCACACACTATACACACAATGTTTCACAACACTTCACTCACTTCACACACATACACACACACACACGCGCGCGCACACACACACACACACACACACACACACACACACACACACACACTGGTGATCTCTGGGCCATTTTCTGTACCGCAACTTCCCATTTGCTATCCTGAAAAAACGGAGTCAGCATCCCTCTTTAATGAGTGAGATGTTGAGCTCAGAAAGAGGAAGAGGTGTTAGTATTGTGCTATGCATCGGTTACGGGTACGTTTTTCTACAAAAGGAAAAAAGAAGGAAAAAACATAGTGTGAAGGTGTTATGTGGAATGTTGGATGTTTTATAATCATTATTATTATTTATTTGTATAACATTTTTTTACGAACCCCCTACTCTGTTTTATCTAAGTAATCCTTCAACATATAAAATAACAGGTACTTTTTAGCTGCCTTTTTAAATAAGTGTATGTCTGCAATATCTTTAATATCTTTTGGTAATTTATTGTACAGTTTTATTCCTTGGTAGAAAATGTTTTTAGTTTTATGTTTATTTTTCATTGGTAAATGTAAGTTGAGTCTAGCTCTTGTTCGATGGTCATGGACTGAGCTGTTTGTGCAGCTGACTGGTAAATGTATTCACACAAGCAGTTAAAATCCCCAGTGTTTTGAAAAGATGTTTACAGTGAGCTCGACTAATATTTATGGTTATTACTCTTATGGCTCTTTTCTGGAGTTTGAAAATTCTGTTCACATTTTGTGCATTTGTTCCCCAAAAAAGAATGCCATAGCTAAGAATTGAGCGTGCATATGATTAGCATGTAACTAGAAGACACTTCATGATAGAATTCTAAGGGCATAGCGTGCTGATGACATTGTGTTTGCAAGTACCTTTGTGTGTTCACATCACTTCAACTGAGTATCAATATTCATTCCTAGAAATTTTGCATTTCATCAGGTTACCTTCCATTCAGAAGGCTGTTGCACGCAGCGACTGTTATATTGACTTGTAAATAATAGATTTCAGCTATCAGTCGTCCTTTTTAAATTTTATTGTCACATCTAGATTTCAGCTAGAAACTAGCCATTCTCAATGCAATATCCTTTTTTGATCAATGCATGTAATGCCTGTTGGTCGGGCTTCATCCACAGTTCATTGAATATTACTCATTTTGCATTTGTTACACAGTCTATAGAGGTGCCATATACATTGAATTTAACATAGCCATTTTCCCTCTTCAAACTGAAATTCATGACATAAGTTTTCTTTATGTTCAATGTCACTGACACTAATATTTACACAGTGGCGCAAGAATTACATCAGGGCAATACCCCTGTATTTTCCTTGATAAAGGAGCATCTTGGTAAAGAAACATCTGAAAATGGAGTTCAGCATTTCTGCTTTTGCTTTGCTGCATCCGATTTCTGCTCCTGTCTCTTCCATGACAATTTGCCTACTAACTTCGGTTCTTCTAACAGCCTTTTCATTCTGCCAGAATTTCTATGGGTTTTGTGAGAGATCCTTTGATAATATTGTGCTACAGTAGTCGAAGGCTTCAGGCATTGCCGTCCTGACAGCCTAACTCTATTCATTCAGAATCTCCTTGTCTGAACCCCTTTGCTTAGTTGAATAGCTGTTGTGCAGCAGTCTCTGTATCTTAGAAGTTTCTTCTCAGTGGCTGTGCGCTACGGTGGACACCACTCATCATGAACTGTTCTACAGGATACATATCTGTCGAGTTCATGATAAATAGAATTCTTCTAAACATGGGCCACAATTCTTCTACATGTTTTTCTCCAGAGCTAAATGTTTCGACAGTCCCATTCTCCATGTGGACAGAAGCGATGTCTCTCTCCAGCACTACTCCTGCTTCTTATTAAATGGCTCACGTGTAACGTTTTACCACCAGATCTAAGGCCGTAGGCACACGGACCGTGCATCCGGACGTTGAGCTTTGAGCACGCCGAGTTTCTGACGTCATAGTGTGGAATAGCACGTTCGGAAGTCTTGCCGAACGTGCAGAGCAATATCTGCCATGTCATATATTCTGATCGTGCGTCTGAGCGTTTACCAATGAGATGGCACAACGCCGCCTACGTCACACGCACTCCGTCTCCCTTCAGTACAGAGTTGTAAGGCGCCCGCCATATTGGCATTTATTTCAAGCCTATATGTATATATGCCGTTTCTGAGATCCAGCAAACTGAGAATCACTGGCAAACCCGTTGTTAACTGTGTGATTCGTTCCAATAAAATAATGAGAACCATCATATTCGTTACAATATAATTATTGTAACTTGCGGGTTATGAGAGTAGGCTATTTGAAGACACTGAAGATCCACCCAAAATGCATTGGTCTTGGTCAATTTGTTATAATTAAATTTCAATTAGTAACATAGCGACGAGTAAGGTTTTCAGAAAGGGGTAAAACAATATGATTAGATACCAGGACTGTGCTGTTGGTTTAGCGTAATGGCTAGCATCACTGTGCTGTACCGACTTGTGCTATGGAGTGGTGCTTCGCGTTTTGTCACTTCCAATTATTTTTCCTAACGTTCTTGTTTTTATTAGGTTCTGATACTTTATTATTAGTTTAATATAAGTATATACTATAATATTTGATGTTATGTAAAGATAAGTTCACCTTTTTTTTTTTTGAGGGGTGACTTTGTTCGATGGGCTTAATCTACAGGACAGCTTGCGCTACTTGTATAAAGATATTTTGCTCTTCTTTTTACGCTTCGTAATTCACAAGTTGCAAAGATTCTGCTACTGGGTAGGAACAGTGATCAAGTAAGACTGGCCTTGGGGTTTTACTAGAATGTGGGAATGATGAAATAATGTTTATCTTATGCGGAGAAGTATTCCAAATTTGTACCGCACTGATTGTAATGGAACTTTTACAACCCTGCGTCGTTATTGATTGGACATGGTACTTTCCTTTTCGTGGACGATGGAGGAAATGTGCGTTTTAATAGAGCTAACGTGGGAATTTTACGCGCGCCCGTTGAGTAAACAGTGTGATTCACGAACTAGAAACATCCCTCAACTGCCGCTGGAGTGCGTTGCGATCGCGCTTACCACGTCGGGGTCCACGTACCGTATGCACAAGTCACATCGTTCCTGAGCGTTCAGCAGCACGTTGAACTTGGCACGCTCAACGTTAAAGCTTTCGGCACACGGACCGTGCTGTCGAACGTTAACGTTGAGCGTGCCAAGTTCAACGTGCTGCTGAACGCTTAGCAACGATGCGACTTGTGCATATGGTACGTTGGACCAAACGTGGTATACGAGATCGCAACGGCAGCGGCAGTTGATGGATGTTTCAAGTTCGTAAATCACACTATTTACTTAATGGGCGCGCGTAAAATTCCCACGTTACCTCTATTAAAACGCACATTTCCTCCATCGTCCACGAAAAGGAAGTACCATGTCCAATCATTAAGGACACAGGCTTATAAAAGTTCCGTTACAAACAGTGGGGTACAAATTTGGAATACTTCTCCGCATAAGATAAACATTATTTCATCATTCCCACATTTTAGTAAAGCCCCAAGGTCAGTCTTACTTGACCACTGTTCCTACCCAGTTGCAGAATCTTTGCAACATGTGAATTACGAAGCGTAAAACAAAAAGGAGTAAATTATCGTTATACAAGTAGCGCAAGCTGTCCTGTAGATTAAGCCAATCGAACAAAGTCACCCCTCAAAAAAGGTGAACTTATACTTACATAACATCAACTATTATAGTATTTACTTATCTTAAAGTAATAATAAAGTATCAGAACCTAATAAAAACGCGAATGTTAGGGAAAAAGATGGAGGTGTCAAGACGCGAACCACCGCACCAACAAACAACTTTATACAGGTCAATGACGGTACTCATTACGCTAAACCCACGCCACATCCACTGCATCTAAACATTTTACGTTACACCTTTCTGAAAACCTTAATCGTCGATATGTTACTAATTGAAATTTAATTATAACAAATTGTACCAAGAACAATGCGTTTTGGGTGGATCTTCAGTGTGTCGCTGCCTTCAAATAGCCTACTCTCATAATACGCAAGTTACAATAATTCTTTTGCAACGAATATGATGTTTCTCAATATTTTATTGGAACGAATCACACAATTAACAACGGGTTTTCCAGTGATTCTCAACTTGCTGGTGCTCAGAAACGGCATATATACATATAGGCTTGAAATGAAAGCCAATGTGGCGCCTCACAACTCTACTGAAGGGAGACGGCGTGCGTGTTACGTAGGTGGCGTTGTGCCATCTCATTGGTCGACGCTCAGACGCACGCTCAGAATATCTGACATGCCAGATATTGCTCTGCACGTTCGGAAAGACTCCCGAACGTGCTGTTCCACGCAATGACGTCAGGAACTCGGCACGCCCAACGCTCAACGTTCGAATGCACGGTCTGTGTGCCGACGGCTTAAGGCCTTCTTTCCGTTGCATTACATTATTCCGAGTTTCTGGGTGTATCACGAATGCGAAAATACGATTGTTACAGTTGGAAGAGCGGGAGAGGCGGCGAAAAGAAGAACGCGAACGGCGCATGCGCGAGGAGCAGATGGAGGAGGCCAGGCTGCGCAGAGACAGGGAGCTGGAGGCCCAGCGGCTACGGGACGAGCAGCGGCGGCGGAAGGACAAGGAGGTGAGGCACGGAGTTGCCTAGCTGCAGGGGCACAGAGTGATCGACAAGTAGAAAATGCATCGCGAGTCGGGTCTGTCCCATGACTTGTTGGGTACCGTACATCTGCCACAGGACTGCCGAATAGGCCACAGTTGCACAGGAATTGTGAGCACAAGAGTTAACACTTTTAACCTCGCGTTATTCGCGCGATAATTTCTGACACGGTCACTCGCGCGAATGATGGGTGTCATCCACAATATAAACGGTGTATTTTGACACTTTGAAAGGCGTATATGAATGATTTTAGGAGTGTTTTATTTAAATCCAAATGTAATACACAAATACGTAAGACATACTGTTACACTAGGCGATAAACATTTTTGGCAATTGTTTGTAAATAGCTTCAATACCTCTCTGAGAACAACCAACTTGTCATTCTCTCTGCGAACACGTCTCTCAAGGATACTATCAAACATCAAACATTTCAAATGCAACCTGAATCGGTTTTCACTCATTCATCAGTATCATGATTCAAGTCCGTTATCCTTTTAGTTATCCCAGAGATATTACAAACCAATGAAAGCTCTGGTCTCTGTAACACCTCTTTCTTTAGCATTCCCTTCCTTACAAAAGTTACATCGAACTTCACTGATGTAAATATTAGTACATGTTGCAATAATGGGTGTTATACTTTCATCCAAAAATGGCTCCGTAATAATTATTTCTGTCGTTATTATACGAGGTTCATTGTAGGGTTCAGGTAAATGCGTTATGATCTTAAAAGATCTTGTAGGATATTTACTTTTTCTCCATTTAGCTATTCCAACTTTTCCTGAAAAACATACGTCCTCTTCAGTTACTTCTTCTTGTGATTCATTTTCATCATTTTCTGGCACTTCTTGTTTTGTTTTCATATAAACAGTTCTCGTTCACTGAGTCAATAATGAGCAGAAATTTTAGTGGTGAAAGTATTATGATTTGGACAGCCTTTTGCGCTAAAAATAAACCACGCATTGCCTGGGAGAACACTAAAATGAACTCTAACAAGTACACTGAGATGCTAGATACAGAATTGATTACAATATATGAGCACCTAGGGCACGAAAGTCTAATGTTTCAACGAGATAATGCATCTGCGTATGTCTCCGCCACAACAAAAAAGTGGTTTGAAAATAAAGATATCGATGTGTTGCTCTGGCCTGCACGTAGCCTGGATTTGAACCCCGTGGATAACCTTTGGATGATACTTGCAAGGTGTGTTTATCGCAGTGGAAGGCAATTTGACGCCCGTATGTGACATGAAAAGAGCAATGTGACAAGAGGGGGCAACAGTTTCGCTGCATGAACTACAAACGTAAACAAAATCAATGCCAGAGAGAATTATTTAAAAATTAGGAAGAAAAGAGTTGGAAAAGTACTAACAGTTCAGTAACACAGTAGGACAGTGAGTGCCTTCATACCAACGCAAACGCCTTATTTTATTAGTCGTGTTATGAAATCAACTATGTAATTGTGTTATGATAGTTTATATTTTATATATCAACTACTTTCGTAATAAATTCGATACATGTACAGTATGCTTCAGACACTGTATATTACTTCCGTGGGAATCGTACCTTCATTCTGATTTCCACTACTGTACAGGGTTTTATTAAGTATATATTCCTCGAGTCCATTGCATATTTGCAGAGACAATCTGTGTGATCGTTTCTTGATTAGTGGTTGACAACGTGGCACATTGTAGAATGGCTTATGGAAATCTAGCAAACAGTCGTGTGTGAATACTGTTTGTTTACACCGTCAGAGAGGAATCAGCGAGGTTGCATGAATCACCAGAAGTTATACCTGAGTCGGTGTAAGTTGATCCCTGGCAATTTTACTGGGCTGGGCGCACCACTTTCGCGCGTACCACAAACAACAACGTAACGCGATTTTGTAAACATTTCTGTGGCAACGTCTCAGCTGCGAGCTGTCAGGGATTTTCTCATGCCGTCTGCCCATCGAAGCCCGAAGCTCGAAAATGATTCAAATGGCTCTAAGCACTATGGGACTTAACATCTGAGGTCATCAGTCCCCTGGACGTAGAACTACTTAAACCTAACTAACCTAAGGACATCACACACATCCATGCCCGAGGCAGGATTCGAACCTGCGACCGTAGCAGCCGCGCGGTTACGGGCTGAAGCGCCTAGAACCGCTCGGCCACAGCGGCCGACGAACCCCGAAGCATTGACAGCTTTAGGAAGAGTGGAAGTCCGTCACTAACTTTTTTTAGTGTTTAGGCATGACAGTCACTTCATAATGACTAGTGCACGCATAGGTACTGTAATTTCAGATCACAGATGTTGGCTGTGGCCGCCACGGCACACTCGTGACCCAAGTCTACAAAACTTTACAGACTTCAGCCGATCTGGAACTGCGGAACCCTCCTTCAGGTCATTTTCTTTCTCAGCAAATGCAGAACCCGGGGATGATATTCATTAGCTGGGTAAATCAGCCGTTCAGGGAAACAGCAGGCAGGTCGGCAAAGAAAGTCAGTGTACACTCGGTACGTCTGCCAGGAGGCGTCGCCCGATATGCGGAGGGGACTCTGCCAGCGCACATCGAATGCACTGCAGGCAACCAGCTGCAAATTGTGGTTCATGTCTGCGCAAGTAGGCGCCTGTCGCTTGCGTTCTGAGGCCATCCTCGCTTCCTTGCAGCGATTGGCTGATTTGGTGAAGGCAGCAGACTGCAAGCTCAGTCTCAGCTATTTGTAGCGTCTGACCTAGAGTCGACCGCGGTCTTCTGGTTCAGAGCAAAGTAGAAGGTCTAAGCCAGAGGCTAAGACGACTTAGCGACGAGATGGGATGAAAATCTCTTGACATCCGCTATCGCATGGAGAACTGTAAGGCCCAACTTAATAGGACAGATGTGTATTACACGCATGATGCGGCAGGTAGAGTAGCAGAGTACTTGTGGCGTGCACATGGTTTTTTATCAGCCTCACTATTCTCAGCTAACGTTTGTGTTCTCAGATGGGAAACAGAATAGGTTAATATGATATTAATAAAATGCAGAAGGACCAAAGATATAGCACCTCTTATTAAAGATAAAAATACCGACATAACAGTGGGAACTGTAATTTGGTTGGGGCTGGAAATGAACAGCAACGGAATTCTAAATGTACACTACTGGCCATTAAAATTGCTACACCACAAAGATGACGTGCTACAGACGCGAAATTTACCCGGGCGGAAGAAGATGCTGTGATATGCAAATGATTAGCTTTTCAGAGTATCCATACAAGGTTGGTGCCGACGGCGACACCTACAACGTGTTGACATGAGCAAAGTTTCCAACCGATTTCTCATACACAAACAGCAGTTGACCGGCGTTGCCTGGTGAAACGTTGTTGTGATGCCTCGTGTAACGAGGAGAAATGCGTACCATCACGTTTCCGACTTTGATAAAGGTCGGACTGTAGCCTATTGCGATTGCGGTTTATCGTATCGCGACATTGTTGCTCGCCGTTGGTCGAGATCCAATGACTGTTAGCAGAATATCGAATCGGTGGGTTCAGGAGGGTAATACAGAACGCCGTGCTGGATCCCGACGGCGTCGTACCACTAGCAGTCGAGATGACAGGCATCTTATCCTCTTGGCTGTAACGGATCGTGCAGCCACGTCTCGAGCCCTGAGTCAACAGATGGGGACGTTTGCAAGACAACAACCATCTGCACGAACAGTTGGACGACGTTTGCAGCATCATGGACTATCAGCTCGGGGACCATGGCTGCGATTACCCTTGACGCTGCATCACAGACAGGAGCGCCTGTGATGGTGTACTCAACGGCGAACCTGGGTGGACGAATGGCAAAACGTCATTTTTTCTGATGAATCCAGGTTCTGTTTACAGCACCATGATGGTCGCATCCGTGTTTGGCAACATCGCGGCGAACGCACATTGGAAGCGTGATGGTATGGGGTGCCACTGGTTACACGTCTGGTCACATCTTGTTCGCATTGACGGCACTCTGAACAGCGAACGTTCCATTTCAGATGTGTTACGACCTGTGGCTCCACCCTTCATTTGATCGCTGCGAAACCCTACATTTCAGCAGGCTAATGCACAACCGCATGTTGCAGGTACTGTACGGGACTTTCTGGATACAGAAAATGTTCGACTGCTGCCCTCGCCAGCACATTCTCCAGATCTCTCTCCAATTCAAAACTTCTGGTCAATGGTGGCCGAGCAACTGGCTCGTCACAATACGCCAGTCGCTACTCTTGATGAACTGTGGTATCGTGTTGAAGCTGCATGAGCAGCTGTACCTGTTCACGCCATCCAAGCTCTTTTTGACTCAATGCCCAGCGGTATCAAGGCCGTTATTACGGCCAGAGGTGGTTGTTCTGGGTACTGATTTCTCGGGATCTATGCACCCAAATTGCGTGAAAATGTAATCACACGTCAGTTCTAGTATAATATATTTGTCCAATGAATACCCGTTTATTATCTGCATTTCTTCTTGGTGTAGCAATTTTAATGGCCAGTAGTGTAGATTACAGCATACAAGGTGTCCCAAAAGAAGAAAACACCGATAACGCTCAGTATGTTGTGTGGGAAGGCAGACTGATCGGTTTTCAAGAAGAAACTCATATCCGGAAGTGCACAGCTTGGGCACTGGAGAACAACGACGTCTGAGATGGGTGTGCGTCTACATTACGTCAACAAACCCAACATGAGTTGCACATCGAGCTGTTTACATTACAAACGGGCTTTGAGCTGCGAACCTACTGCGTCAGTGCAGGGCGATGCTAAGCTTCATGCACATGTGCAGTTGTCTTTGAAGTATTTCAATCACTCCGTGGACTCGAGCAATATGGTCGTCTGCTGATGTTACGGGTGTGCCATACACCATATTCTTCATACTAACCCACAGAAAACAGTCGAGAGGTGTCAGATCCGGCGATCGTGCTGACCATGCAACTGGTCAACCCCTACCAATCCATCGATTGGGATATGTGACGCTGAGGTGATTCCTCACATTAATATCAAAGTATGCTGGAGCTCCATCGTGTTGAAGCCACATGTCTATCGGAACATTTAATTGCACTACATCAAATAGGGTAGGTAAAACTTCTTGAATAAATATGAGGTAGATCAGTCGTGTCAATCTGTTTGGCAGCAGGTATGGCCCAATGATACGGTCACCATTTATCCCAACCCGGATGTTAATAACGACACTGTGTTGGTGATTTTGAATTATCTGTACGCACGAATTTTCGTCCGCCCAAGCACGCATTTTGTGCATGTTTAATACGTCGTCTCTAGTAAACGTGCATTCATCCCTGGATAGCACTAAGATTGGGAACTGTGGCTGGAGTATGCATTGTTCAAATACTACTGCACAAACTGTACCCACCGTGGCTAGTCCCCGTAGTGCCTGGACGTCCTGCAGATGGTATGGGCGGAGCTGGTGCTCATGGACAAGAAGCCACACGGCACTTTTACCCGTGTGGAGCACCTGTGCCACCTGCCGAGTCCCAATGACTGGGTCCTCTTCGAACATTGTCAGCACATCCTCCTCCAGCGGTAGTGTTCGAGCCCAGCGTGGACGACCCGCATTACCCACCAGAGGACAAACAGAAGACTAAGGATGGTATTCACAAGTACCGAACACAAAGTGCTACTACTTTGCTGTGCAATGGATGCACCTCAGGTGGAAAATACCTATGTGACACTTCCCAGCTTCTCTGGGGCGTCTCTCACGATGGCCGCGAACGTGGAATGATGTATTGTACGTCTGTTTGGAAAACATTCCGTATACAGTCTTTCAGCATCTCTCCCACTACAATCCGCTTTGCCATATGCAAGCACCATGTCAGTCATTTCCATAGCTGCATACTGGTACATGTCGCACTGCTATCAACAAATTTGTTGCAATGGTAGACCACACGAGGTCCGCAGAAAGATACGAACAAGGGCTGTGTGGAAGAATGTAGCGCACACACAGGAAATGTTATTAGGCTCAGGTCGTGCATCCGTAGTACACAGATGGCTAAACGGTTGCGTACCTTCCTACCAGAAAGAATCGGAACAAGCCGTGACAACCGTTCGTTGTCAGACTTCGACGCCCTACAGCGTCCAAGCCATGTGTTTCCGGATATGGGTACCTTCGTGAAAACCGATTAATTTGTCTTCCCACACAACATACTAATTGTTGTCGGTATTTTTTTGGGTGAGGGGAGAGGGGAGGGGGGCACCATACACATCGCAAAAACAGGTGAGACGCCAGTGGTGGCGGCGTATTTATTGCAGTAAGGAATTTGATAATATCTAGTGAGTTCATTAGGGATTCTGAGTGTACAATAATATGGGAGAAACAAAGCACCAAAGGTTGGTCAAAAATGGTAATCGGATGCTCTAACGGGACGCCTGCGTCAAGTGCTATAGTGACAGTACGGTGAAGAGAGACCTTGAAGAATATCGTGAAGGAGTTTCCCGATAATGCTATTGTTATAGGTGGCGTAAGGCCGTGGCATTAGACGGAGATTATACACTACTGGCCATTAAAATTGCTACACCAAGAAGAAATGGATGGCGTGTACAGGTACAGCTGCCCATGCAGCTTCAACACGATACCACAGTTCAAGAGTAGTGACTAGCGTATTGTGACGAGCCAGTTGCTCGGCCACCATTGACCAGACGTTTTCAATTGGTGAGGCTGGCCAGGGCAGCAGTCGAACATTTTCTGTATCCAGGAAGGCCCGTACAGGACCTGCAACATGCGGTCGTGCATTATTCTGCTGAAATGTAGGGTTTCGCGGGGATCGAATCAAAGGTTGAGCCACGGGTCGTAACACATCTGAAATGTAACGTCCACTGTTCAAAGTGCCGTCAATGCGAACAAGAGGGGACCGAGACGTGTAACCAATGGCACCCCATACCATCACGCCGGGTGATACGCCAGTATGGTGATGACGAATACACGCTTCCAATGTGCGTTCACCGCGATGTCGCCAAACACGGATGCGACCATCATGATGCTGTAAACAGAACCTGCATTCAGCCGAAAAACTGACGTTTTGCCATTCGTGCACCCAGGTTCGTAGTTGAGTACACCATCGCAGGCGCTCCTGTCTGTGATGCAGCGTGAAGTGTAACCGCAGGCATGGTCTAAGAGCTGATAGTCCCTGCTGCTGCAAACGTCGTCCAACTGTTCGGGCAGATGGTTGTTGTCTTGCAAACGTCCCCATCTGTTGACTCAGGGATCGAGACGTGGCTGCACGATCCGTTCCAGCCATGCGGATAAGAT
This sequence comes from Schistocerca nitens, assembly GCF_023898315.1. NCBI lineage: Eukaryota > Metazoa > Arthropoda > Insecta > Orthoptera > Acrididae > Schistocerca > Schistocerca nitens. Next base: position 694,465,447 of record NC_064617.1, read on the forward strand.
GCCTGTCATCTTTACCGCTAGCGATACGAGGCCCTTGGGATCCAGCACGGCGTTCTGTATTACCCCCCTGAACGCACCGATTCCATATTCTGCTAACAGTCATTGGATCTCGACCAACGCGAGCAGCAATGTAGCGATACGATAAACCGCAATCGCGATAGGCTACAATCCGATCTTTATCAAAGTCGGAAACGTGATGGTACGCATTTCTCCTCCTTACACAAGACATCACATCAACGTTTCACCAGGCAACGCCGGTCAACTGCTGTTTGTGTATGAGAAGTTGGTTGGAAACTTTGCTCATGTCAGCACGTTGTAGGTGTCGCCACCGACGCCAACCTTGTGTGAATGCTCTGAAAAGCTAATCATTTGCATATCACAGCATCTTCTTCCTGTCGGTTAAATTTCGCGTCTGTAGCACGTCATCTTCGTGGTGTAGTAATTTTAATGGCCAGTAGTGTATTTTGTTTCCAAAATATTGTGTATTGGAATCGAGAAAAGAGTCAGCCTGCTTACAGAAAAAAATATGTATTGCATTGCTTATTTAACGCCCCTGATAGATGCATGTGAGAACAAATAGTGAAACATTTGTGTTTGACGCCAGTGGTTTTTCCTGAGCCTGTGCTGATTGATGTTGCCTCAGTTCGTTGCTGATACGTTTTTGTTATGGATATAATGTGTGCTCGTGTCGGTGTGGCGCCTGAATGTCGGTGTCGGGGCAGCAGTTGCAGGACGCGCGGCGCGCGCAGGCCATCAGGGAGGCGCTGGCGGAGGCGGAGCGGCGCGCGCAGCGGGACCGAGGGCAGGGGCAGCCGGCGCGCCGGCCCGAGGCCGCGGCCCAGGCGCGCACCCAGCAGCAGCAGCAGCAGCCGCCACAGCCGCCTCCAGGCCCTGGCACGCCCGCCACGCCGGCGCAGCTTCTCCGGCACCAGGTGCGTCAGCTGCGCGCCACACAAATGCACCAGCGTTTACGAAAATCGCAAAACAATGTCAAATGACTGAGTTACCAAAACTACTGACGGACTTTACATATCAATCACATTCTGTCACAACCATCCCGCGGTAGTCTGCAGAAGGTTATCGAAGAGGGAAAAAGTTGCAAAACTGCGTCTTCTAATATACCCAACACGCTGAGTTTCAGATCGTCTGAATTTAAGAATATAATAATTCCAATCCCAAGGAAAGCAGGTATTGACAGACGTGAAAATTACCGAACTATCAGTTTAATAAGTCACAGCTGCAAAATACTAACACGAATTCTTTACAGACGAATGGAAAAACTGGTAGAAGCCGACCTTGTGGAAGATGAGTTTGGATTCCGTAAAAATGTTGGAACACGTGAGGCAATACTGACCTTACGACTTATCTTAGAAGAAAGATTAAGGAAAGGCAAACCCACGTTTCTAGCATTTGTAGACTTAGACAATGCTTTTGACAATGTTGACTGGAATACTCTCTTTCAAATTCTGACGGTGGCAGGGGTAAAATAAGGGAGCGAAAGGCTATTTACAATTTGTACAGAAACCAGATGGCAGTTATAAGAGTCGAGGGACATTTAAGGGAAGCAGTGGTTGGGAAGGGAGAGACACAGGGTTGTAGCCTCTCCTCGATGTTATTCAATCTGTATATTGAGCAAGCAGTAAAGGAAACAAAAGAAAAATTCGGAGTAGAAATTAAAATCCATGGAGAAGAAATAAAAACTTTGAGGTTCGCCGATGACATTGTAATTCTGTCAGAGACAGCAAAGGACTTGGAAGAACCGAATGGACAGTGTCTTGAAAGGAGGATATAAGATGAACATCAACAAAAGCAAAACGACGATAATGGAATGTAGTCGAATTAAATCGGACGATGCTGCGGGAGTTACATTGGGAAATGAGACGCTTAAAGTAGTAAATGAATTTTGCTGTTTGGGGAGCAAAATAACTGATGATGGTCGAAGTAGAGAGGATATAAAATGTGGACTGGCAATGGCAGAGAAAGCGTTTCTGAAGAAGAGAAATTTGTTAACATCGTGTATAGATTTAAGTGTCAGGAAGTCGTTTCTGAAAGTATTTGTATGGACTGTAGCCATGTATGGAAGTGAAACATGGACGATAAATACTTTGCACAAGAAGAGAATAGAAGCTTTTGAAATGTGGTGCTACAGAAGAATGCTGAAGATTAGATGGGTAGATCACATATGTAATGAGGAGTTATTGAATAGAATTGGGGAGAAGAAGAGTTTGTGGCACAACTAGACAAGAAGAAGGGACAGGTTGGTAGGACATGTTCTGAGGCTTCAGGGGATCACCAATTTAGCATTGGAGGGCAGCGTGGGGGCTAAAAATCGTAGAGAGAGAACAAGAGATGAATACACTAAGCAGATTCAGAAGAATGCAGGTTGCAGTAAGTACTGCGAGATGAAGAAGCTTGCACAGGATAGAGTAGCATGGAGAGCTGCATCAAACTAGTCTCAGGACTGAAGACCTTAACAACAACAACATTAAGCCTTGTCCCGCAGGGTCAGCCATTGTTAATCGGATTTGGCATGTTAATGTTTAAGGGGTGGCCGGATGCCCTTCCTGCAGGCACCCCGTACCCCCCGGCGACGGAATTAGTGTACCACAACTGTCTGCGTCGAGTGTGATCCATGGAACAGTGCGAATGTGTTCAGATGTCTGCGCGCCGTGTAACTGAGGCGGAACATGGGGACCAGCCCGGTATTCACCTAGCGGGATGTGGAAAACTGCCTAAAAACCACATCCAGGCTGGCCGGCACATGGCCCTCGTCGTTAACCCGCCGGGCGGTTTGGATCCCGGGCCGGCGCGACTTCCTGAGTCCAGGAAGCAGCGCGTTAGCGCTCTCGGCTACCCTGGCGGGTAGTTTCAGATCGTCTGATTCTGCAGAATTAAATCTGTATCAATAAAAATTAGATTAGGAAACGAGACACTTAAAGTAGTAAATTAGTTTTGCTGTTTAAGGAGCAAAATAACGGATGATGGTCGAAGAAGAGAGGACATAAAATGTAGACTGGCAATGGCAAGAAAAGCGTTTCTGAAGAAGAGAAATTTGTTAACATCAAGTATAGATTTAAGTGTCAGGAAGTCGTTTCTGAAAGTATTTGTATGGAGTGTAGCCATGTATGGAAGTGAAACGTGGACGATACATAGTTTACACAAGAAAAGAACAGAAGCTTTCGAAATGTGGTGCTACAGAAGAATCCTGAGGATTAGATGGGTAGATCACGCAACTAATGAGGAGCTACTGAATAGAATTGGGAAGTAGACACATTTATGGCACAAGTTGACTAGAAGAAGGGATCGGTTGGTAGGACATGTTCTAAGGCTTCAAGGAATCACCAAGTTAGTATTGGAGTGCAGCGTGGAGGGTAAAAATCGTAGAGGGAGACCAAAAGATGAATACACTAAGCAGATTCAGAAAGTTGTATGATTCAGTAGTTACTTGGAGAATAGGGTAGCATGGAGAGCTGCATCAAACCAATCTATAGGCTGAAGACCACAACAACAATAATAACAGGAAATAAAAACCAATTGCCATGTGTATGAAAGATCATCACATGAGAGCGACTTGTCTGACTTGGTTGACTTTCTGTGTGTGAGAGAGAGAGTGTGTGTGTGTGTGTGTGTGTGTGTGTGTGTGTGTGTTTTTGGGTGCGTTTGTGTCAGGACGACATTTGTAGGGAAGGGAATTTTTAGAATGTCTGTTGGAAAAGTCGAGAGTTAACATCAGTTGCCACATGTGTGAAATTTCATCAATTAAGAATGACTCCACCGATTTGATTCATTTTTGTGTTCGTTATTATTAGGACAAGGTTTCTATGAAAGAAAATTTCTGTAAAATCCAGCGGAGAAGTCGGAAATTAAAAACAGCTGTGGAAGAGCATCACTTAAGAACGGCTTGACCGATTTGGTAGATTTTTCCTTTGTTTCTAATTGTTGATGGTAAAATAAACTTTTTGTTCAGTTTGACGGTTCCGCTGCCATGTTTTCATAACAAAAAAATCAGTTTGACAGTTATACATACGATAACTAAATACATACGTAATATATAAAGGGGAAACGTTGTTACAGAAAATCTCAAACGTTCTTGACCGATTTACTACAAAGTTTTACATGAAACTCTAATGAAGTTCGGACAGACGTAGGCTATATGTTTTTGTAACATATATAATATGTTCATATATATGTAATACAGGGTGTTTTTAAATGAATATCCGGGTTTTAACGCTTTATAATATTTATTACATTAAACTTACAGTTATAAATGATATGTCAAATGAAAGAGCAACTCAAACAGTTTTACCAAGAACCTTATAAATGTTCAGTGTGAGGACCATTTGTCACACGGCACACAAGTCTATAGCCGAGCTTGCTTTGCATGGCCTCCACGTTCACCCGACATAATGCCATGCGATTTTTTCCTTTGGGGCTCCATCAAGTATCGTGTGTACGTGCTTCCGCTACCAGCAGACCTCCCTGAATTAAGAAATTGGATTGAAGCAGCTGTTGCTACAATCACTGAAGACACACTTATCAACGTTTGGGAAGAACTCGGCTATAGACTTGATGTGTGCCGTGTGACAAATGATGCTCACATTGAACATTTATAAGAGTCTTGGTAAAACTGTTTGAGTTGCTCCTTCATTCGACATATCATTTATAACTGTAAGTTTAATATAATAAATATTCTAAAGCGTTCAAACCCCGATATTCATTTATAAACACCCTGTATATGATGGGAAGCGTAGTTACCACAAATTTAGAAAAGTTCTTCATCGATTTACTTCAAATTTTTACGTGATACTCTAAATAACATACGGACGGACATAGTCAGATATGATATACAGGGTGGTCCATTGATCGTGACCAGGCCAAATATCTCATGAAATAAGCGTCAAACGAAAAAACTACAAAGAACGAAACTTGTCTAGCTTGAAGGGGGAAACCAGATGGCACTATGGTTGGCCCGCTAGATGGCGCTGCCATAGGTCAAACGGATATCAGCTGCGTTTTTTAAAAATAGGAACCCCCAGTTTTTGTTACATATTCGTGTAGTACGTAAAGAAATATGAATGTTTTAGTTGGACCACTTTTTTCGCTTTTTGATAGATGGCGCTGTAATGTCACAAACATATGGCTCACAATTTTAGACGAACAGTTGGTAACAGGTAGGTTCTTTAAATTAAAATACAGAACGTAGGTACGTTTGAACATTTTATTTCGGTTGTTCCAATGTGATTCATGTACCTTTGTGAACTTATCATTTCTGAGAACGCATGCTGTTACAGCGTGATTACCTGTAAATACCACATTAATGCAATAAATGCAATAAATGCATTTGGCAATACGTGTAACGACATTCCTCTCAACAGCGAGTAGTTCGCCTTCCGTAATGTTCGCACATGCATTGACAGTGCGCTGACGCATGTTGTCAGGCGTTGTCGGTGGATCACGATAGCAAATATCCTTCAACTTTCCCCACAGAAAGAAATCGGGGGACGTCAGATCCGGTGAACGTGCGGGCCATGGTATGGTGATTCGACCACCAGTCCACCTGTCATGAAATATGCTATTCAATACCGCTTCAACCGCACGTGAGCTACGTGCCGGACATCCATCATGTTGGAAGTACACCGCCATTCTGTCATGCAGTGAAACATCTTGTAGTAACATGGGTAGAACATTACGTAGGAAATTAGCATACATTGCACCATTTAGATTGCCATCGATAAAATGGGGGCCAATTATCCGTCCTCCCATAATGCCGCACCATACATTAACCCGCCAAGGACGCTGACGTTCCACTTGTAGCAGCCATCGTGGATTTTCCGTTACCCTATAGTGCATATTATGCCGGTTTACGTTACCGCTGTGCCATTATCAGTAGGTTTCCGATTTATTTAATTTGCGATGTGAACATTTTTACTAAATGATTACAAAAATTATGTGGATATTTAGTTTATTGAAACTTCCTGGCAGATTAAAACTGTGTGCCGGACTGAGACTCGAACTCGGGACCTTTGCCTATCGCGGGCAAGTGCTCTACCATGTGAGCTACCCAAGCACGACTCACGCCCCCTCCTCACAGCTTTACTTCTGCCAGTACCTCGTCTCCTACCTTCCAAACTTTACAAAAGCTCTCCTACGAACCTTGCAGAACTAGCACTCCTGAAAGAAAGGATAATGCGGAGACATGGCTTAGCCACAGCCTGGGGGATGTTTCCAGAATGAGATTTTCACTCTGCAGCGGAGTGTGCGCTGATATGAAATTTCCTGGCAGATTAAAACTGTGTGCCGGACCGAGACTCGAACTCGGGACCTTTGCCTTTCGCGGGCAAGTGCTCTACCATCTGAGCTACCCAAGCATGACTCGCAAGAGAGCTTGTGTAAAAGTTTGGAAGGTGGGAGACGAGGTACTGGCAGAAGTAAAGCTGTGAGGAGGGGGCGTGAGTCGTGCTTGGGTAGCTTAGATGGTAGAGCACTTGCCTGCGAAAGGCAAAGGTCCCGACTTCGAGTCTCGGTCCGGCACACAGTTTTAATCTGCCAGGAAGTTTCATATCAGCGCACACGCCGCTGCAGAGTGAAAATCTCATTCTGGATTTATTGTATTGTTTGACAGTCGCGCTTGGTCTTCTTTGATCTCAGACAGATTGCAAACTACGGTTGTGATTAAGTTGTGTGGCAGAAGGAGGGGATACCTGAGTGGGGACTGGGGACGAAATGTTAGGCAGGTATACACTGAGGTGACAAAAGCTATGGGATACCTCCTAATATCGTGTCGGGCGTCCTTTTGCCCAGCATATGGTTCAAATGGCTCTGAGCACTATGCGACTTAAGGGGCTCCGGAACGCCCTATACTTGCAATGTTAAAATAACGCTTATAAATTACATCTTTCCTCAAAAAGTATTTGAGGTAGGAAGATGAACTTTTTACAGATTATTTATTGGAATATGGGCTACAACTTAACACAGGGATTTTACAAAATTTTATTTCAGTTATTAAAGATGATTTTTTTTCAATTGTAATGAAAATTCACAACATTTTTTTGCAATTTTTTATTTATATATTCAAAAATATACAGTTTTTTGGAAAAAGGCTGTGTTAAATTATGCAGAAGGTACTGTGTAACATTTACTGAAAGTTTGAAACAAATATGTTTGGAAGATCCTTAGAAAACATGTAATTAGTATGAGAAAATAAAAGTTTTGGGAATCGAGCGACAAAGATTGGATTAACTTTTTAGTGCATTCCAGGTCCATAGGATGGATTATCTTCATCCTCTGCAAACTCCTCCTCCAGCTTCCTCTTGTTCCTCCTCCTGTTTACTCTTGCTTGTATTTCTAGACTCTTTACAGCCCTGTCTGCAGCCCGAAGGCGTTCCTTGTCTAAAGCAAGCATCGCTCGTACCATGTTAGAACCTATCTTCATTCCCATATTTCTAAATACCTTGCACCTTACAATGTTGCCATCATTGAAAGTCGCAACAGCATCATACACACCAAAGTGAAGTGTTTCTATTCCAACAAATACAGTCTTGGGGATTCTCGACGATATAACACTATTTACACTTTCATTGGGGTTTTGAGTTTTTCCGTGAATACACTTTTTCAACAGTTCAGGTGCTGCTAAGTCTCTGAAAATAGGTTTTATCACCTCCATTATTGCATGAGGCAGACTATGCTTATGAGTGTACACTTCACCAGTTAGCAATCCTTTGTTATATTTACACCAACTGCCTTCTTCTTTGGGGCACAAGCTATGTTGGGGATTTTCATCGTCTTTATTGTTTACAGTAATAACACATACCTTTGGCTTTCCAACATTTCTCCTTTTCTTAAAAGCCTTCAGAGGATTTCTAATAACTTTACTTTTACTCATTATTATACTTCAACAAAACAGAGACTCAAGAAACAGAATTAATTACGAATATTTTCGAGATAACGACAGAGTAAATAAACATGAAACAATCGACAATCACACCAGCGATATATATTGAACCATCACAGGTTAGCCACAACACATACTTTATCTCACATCACTAAAATGTACCTGATGAACACGGACGTTAATAATAACACCATTTGACAGCAGTTTAACAGCGCCACAGTGGGTCACGCCCATGTAGAACACATTTCAAAAAAAATTTAAAAATAGTTGTAGTCTTCGGAATTGAATAAATTATATATCTATTAAAAGGTAATAGTCTGCAGATTCAGAAAACGCAAAAAAGTAAAAATTGAACTTTTCATGATTTTGAGCCTTTCCGGAGCCCCTTAACTTCTGAGCTCATAAGTCGCCTAGAACTTAGAACTAATTAAACCTAACTAAACTAAGGACATCACACATATCCATGCCCGAGGCAGGATTCGAACCTGCGACCGTAGCGGTCGCTCGGTTCCAGACTGTAGCGTCTAGAACCGCACGGCCACTCCGGCCGGCGTGCCCAGCATAGCGCAGCTACTCGATGTGACCTGAACTGAACAAGTCGCTGGACGTCCCTTGCACAAATATCGACCCATGCTGCCTCCACAGTCGTCCATAAATGCAAAAGTGTGGTCGGCCGAGGATATTGCGCTCGAACTCGAACTGACCTCTCGATTATGTCCCACAAATGTCAGAGGGGATTCGTGTCGTGTGATCTGGGAGGCCAATCGCGAATAACTGTGGCCCGGTGACATGGCACATTACTATCTTTAAAAATTCCATCATTGTTAAAATACATGAAGTCCATGAATGGCTGCAGTGGTTTACAGGAAGCCGAACATATTCATTTTTCAGTCAATGATTGGTTCAGTTGGACGAGAGAACCCAATCCACTTCATGTAAACGCAGCCAACGTCTTTGTGGAGCCGGGACCAGCTTGCACAGTGTTTTCTTGACAACTTGGATCCGTGGCTTAGTTGGGTCTGAGCCGCACTCAAGCCCCACCATCAGCTTTTACCAACTGAAATCGGGACTCATCTGATCAGGTAACGCTTTTCGAGTCATCTAGGGTCCAACCAACGTGGTCACGAGCCCAGGAGAGGCGCTGGAGGTAATACCGTTCTGTTAGCAAGGCATTCGCGTCGGTCGTCTGCTGCCATAGCCCTTTAACACCAAATTTCGCTGCACTGTCATAACGGATAGGTTCACCGTACGTCCCTCATTAATTTCTGCGATTATTTGAGGCAATGTTGCTCGTCTGCTCTTCACAAACACCGCTGCTCGTCGGCTACTGCATTGTCCGTGGTGAGAGGTTATAGCGATGCTACAATTCTTGATCGTTACTTAAAATTACTTAACTTTTTCCTGGAGTTCATTTTGATGAAAGAACATAAATTGACAACTTCTCACTATTTATTGACAACAGAACTGCATTCTCGACCCGTTTAAACAAATCACTTCACAGACATCACTGATCTCTTTGACAAATAGACTCTCAAGCAGACTCAACAACAACAACAACAACTCAACAACTAACTCGCAGCCCCCCTGCATCGATTTGTATAGGATTTTATCAATACCTTCCAAAAGAAAGCATTATTAAATTTGTACAATTTCAATGTTAAAATTAAAATTTACGAAACGTAAAGAAATTGATGTTACAGCCGAATAAGGTATAAAATACAATATTTGAAAATAATCTTTTCTACTAATATCTTTATTTTTTCTCCGCCTTCAGAGACTATCAATTCCCGTCATGCGGCCACAGTCGTAATGGAAACCTTTTCACGTGAATCACCTCAGTATAAACGAGAGCTGTGCTAATGCGCGACCCTTTCATACTTTGTGTAAGCGATTCTATCGCAATCTCTAAATCCCATGGCGTTTGTCATCTCAGTATACTGCATTCATGTTTATTTTGTGCCGGGAACAGGTACCAGAGTCTGGGCGTCAGCGTGTTCGAATGGCCCCTTCCTGTTGCTCAGTAAGGTCTTTACGACGAAGGGACAGAGAATAGATTGAGGAATCCGTTGTGGCAATGTTTTGTAAATCTTCACATTCGTCTCGGGTGCAGGACAGTGTCGAAACGACCGCCGCGCCAAGGAAACAGTATTTCCGGTTAACAGCTTGACAATCAAGCGCGCTCAAGATACACAGAGACTCCTAAAGCCACAACATTTCCAGTCGCACTGTAGTAGAATCAAAGACAAACGTATCTAGAAATGTGTGAGAATTCTGCAATGAAAAAAAAAAGTCTGTACCTCGGTTTCCATGAGGGGTAAAATCGTGCCTCTTGCCACCCTTCTGGACGCCTCTTCCATCATCTATGCCAACAGCGTTATCGATACCTGGGGCGGGTGGCGTTTTGATTCATTTCTCTAGAGAGCAGTAGCAGCAGCGCTTGTAACGAAAATCGTGAGCTAAGGGACCGACAGGGGATGTTAAGTGTTTACTTCGATGATTCGTCTCTTAGTTACGAACAGATAGAAATGTACATTAATTTTCTTCCTTAAATATTGGAACGTTAATACATGACAGCAGAATCGAATGCAATTGATGAAATTGATATTTCAATACTAGTTAGTTTAAAAACGAGACCAGAACGTATTGAAAATGTAGCCCCTCGCCGACAAATTGTCGACGATATTTTCAAATTAAGCTTTAAGGCCCTACGGATTCAGCGTTCACTTTGGAAAATTGCGTTCTGAAATTTGTTAATTAAATTTATTTTTCCCGGTTGTAATCTCCAATAAGTCTATGATGTAAATTGAAATTTCTTTGAAATTACCATGGGACTGTGGGTCCACCTCGATTCAAAACATTTTTGTTCAATCTCTTTCCGAAAATAATTTCAGCGAAATATCACCACCATCAGTGATTTTCTTTATTCTAAAACATGCAAAATTAGCATTATTACAAAACAGCGCGCTAAACATTATTACATATGTTCTGATTGCTTCCATACATGGCATTGTGTGAATAGTTTTATAATAAAACTTTTATTCATTTTGCATGACGGTCACTGGGACTGTAATGAATAAACATTTCTTGAAATTACCGCAACCAGTCGCCTTTTGTTTCGTTCTTGAATTTTTATTAGCTCATTATTGGTTTCGAACCACCTAGCGATTGATCTTCAGGTGGTACATATTTGTTGGTAGTCTGCAGCAGTATGGGAGTCGTGTAGCAGTGGCAAGACGTATAAACTAAACATGTAAATACTGAGCGTGGCGAGAATTATTCACGTTATGAGACATATTTTGTTGCGTTACTTACAGTTATTAGCATCCGTTGGTTGGTTATTGGTGCATACAGTATTCTGGAAAACATATTGAATGTTTTCCAGTGACGTTAATTTTAATGTATGCACACACACTGGAAATGTTTTCCAGAATACTGTGTGCACCAACGACCAACGAACCGATACTAATAACTGTATATCTTGAATAATTCTCGCCACACTCGATACTTAACATGTTTTGTTTATACGTCCACAGCTATATGACTCCCACACTGCTGCAGACTACCAAAATGACAAACAGCCTGGTTCACATAGCTGCACCCGTACGTTACTGTTTTGATACAACACTATCGCATCTCAGCTGTCCCCCTAAATCAGCCGATCTCCCACCGAAGAAGTCTGCAAATGTTTGGAACAGCAGATGACACATAGCGTACACATCCCCGAAATTTGTTGTGGATTCTCTTCCCCGCTGTGTTGAGGGCATTATCAAGGCCAGAGGTGCTATCATCGTTACTGATGTATCCTAGGGTTGACTAATTTTTTCGTTGTGTACGCTTATCATCACCGTTTGTGTGCCCAGTAGCTAATTTTTCACTTTGCTGTGATACTTTTCTTTTTTTTCATATTTTACATCTAGGAACATCTTTTATGTATGCTATTAGTGCATGGAGGGCACTTTTGACCTCTGCAAACTTTGGACCAGTTAGAATCTGTATAATTTTTTTAAAAAATGTTTATGAACTCATTTTAAAATATTTTATCTCTATTGAATTCCACATCAGTGTTTCATGCTGTACTAAGCAGCGTTTATATCAATTACGTCAGTCTGCTCTCTGATAGAGGACACTTTTCAGTGCCGTAGGCGTTGCACCAATCAGGTTTCTTAAAAATGCTAATAAGCTGCAGCGAGTTATGACAGTGAACTTTCAGTTCATATACAACAGGTTGCTGTATAATTGCAACAAATGGTATATTGCTCAGCTGTTGTACAGTAACTTTTTTCCTAAGAATTTTGACGTTTCCCACACATAATTCTTAAACCATCTACAATGTGAACCATTTGTAATAGATCTGAGGATGGATATCTGGCCTGAACCCGGTCATGTGGAAGAAAAGAAAAGCGACCTGAAACATGGAAATGAACATTTTTAGGGTTCTGTGCCTCAGTATGTGAAAACGGAAACCTTATATGATTGCTACGTTGTCCGTCTGCCTGTTTATCTGACTGTTAAGAAAATTTTTCTCAAGAACAGGTAGACGTATGAAGCTCAAATTTATGTCACATACGGATAAGGTCTATGTTCCCTTGGTGGTGTAAAATTTTGAAGCTTCTTAGTCATTGCAATCAAAAGATTCGGCCACTTATGTCACAGCCGGCCGTGTGGCCGAGCGGTTCTAGGCGCTCAGTCTGGAACCGCGCGACCGCTAAGGTCGCAGGCTCGAATCCTGCCTCGGGCATGGATGTGTGTGATGTCCATACGTTAGTTAAGTTTAAGTAGTTCTAAGTTCTAGGGGACTGATGACCTCAGATGTTAAGTCCCATAGTGCTCAGAGCCATTTGAACCAACTTATGTCACATACTTTGATGCTCGCAAACTCACATATCAAAAGCTACAGGATACTTTCCTTTGACGTAGAGTCATGAAATTTAAGAAGAAGCAAGATTTCACAGTAGAATTAAAGTAAACAAAATCTGGAAATTGTTAAATTGTAATTATATCACATAAAATGTCTTCTTACCATTAGAATATACAATGCATTCCACATTCGTCGAAAACTTAATAGACAACTATTAGTACATGCAAACATAAAATATAAGTTGCAGTCAGATTTTAGTAAGTAAATAAAAATAGTTTTACCAAATCTTATATATCGACATATATGAAGTCCTCTGCTCCTTTCATTTTGTGTGTCCAGTCTAGTCTGAGGAACTACTGCAGAGGTGAAACTTCCTGGCAGATTAAAACTGTGTGCCGGACCGAGACTCGAACTCGGGGCCTTTGCCTTTCGTGGGCAAGTGCTCTGCCAGCTGAGCTACCCAAGCACGCCTCAGGCCCCGTCCTCACAGCTTTACTTCTGCCAGTACCTCGTCTCCTACCTTCCAAACTTTACAGAAGCTCTCCTAAAAAACCTTGCAGAACTAGCGCTGCTGGAGGGGGCGTTAGTCGTGCTTGGGTGGCTCAGTTGGCAGAGCACTTGTCCGCGAAAGGCAAAGGTGCCGAGTTCGAGTCTCGGTCCAGCACACAGTTTTTATCTGCCAGGAAGTTTCATATCAGCGCAGACACCGCTGCAGAGTGAAAATCTCATTGTACTGCAGAGATCTTGATACGGTCTTGGAATGCCATGGACCGATATCTTGCCAGTATCCATATCGAAAACAGGCAAAAATCGTTGAGATACTCGATTCCCAGGATAAGTGAACTATACGTATGAGTTTGCAAGAAACCGTCAGCGTGCTAGTCCTACTCGCATTTGGCCAATTTTCGAACCTTTTTAGAGTTGCGTGAAAGATAGAAGAAGAGTTTTGCTTCCGTGTTAACTGCGGACTGTTGCAGGAGACGGTGGTGGCGACGGACGGGGTGGCGGTGGTGGTGGACGGCCGGGAGCTGCTGGAGGCGGTGGGGGCGGCGGCGGCGGCGGCGCCCGGCGGGGGCGGAGGCCTGCAACTGGCGCTGCTGCTGCCACAGCAGGTGCTGGCCGAGCGCCGCGACGCCGCCACACAGACCACCGCCGCTGGACGCGCCTCGGACAAGAAGTGCGTCGCCCTAATGGAACTCTTGTACTTGAAAGGTGTTCGCAGTTCCGAATACGACCAACCATCAGCTGTATTAGGGAATGACGCCAATGAAAATTTGTGCAGGACCAGGACTCGAACCCGGATTTCCCGCTTTACGCGAGTGGTCGCCCTAACTGCTTCGGCCACCCGTGCACGTCTCACGGTCAGACCCAAACTTCCATACATCGTCGTTCCTGCCTCACAACCTGTGCTCGTACATACACGAGGCGCGTTTTTTAAGTACCGGGTGATCAAAAAGCCAGTATAAATTTGAAAACTTAATAAACCACGGAATAATGTAGATAGAGAGGTAAAAATTGGCACACATGCTTGGAATGACATGGGGTTTATTAGAACAAAAAAAAAAAAGAAGAAAAAGAAACGAAGTTCACAAAATGTCCGACAGATGGCGCTGCACAGCAAAACGTCAGTGACTGCACATGACAATCGTGCATAAAAGGAGCTGTAATGAGAGAGAGAATCAGATGCGCCAGCAGTCGCAGCATGTTGACGTTACCTGAAAGGGCGCTTTTAGTGAAGCTGTATTATCAGAATGGGGAATGTGCTAGTTCAGCGTTACGATCCTATCGCCATGGGAAGGGCTACCGAAAATCCTAGAACTGTCGTGGAAACTCCAATGCACGACGAGAAAGTCACGGTATGGGTTGGATTTACCACATCTACCGTTATCGGGCCTTTTTTCTTCGAGGAAATGCGTGATTCTGGTTTTGTAACTGCTACCGTGACGGGTGAGAGGTACGCCGATATGTTACAGAATCGCATCATTCCCAGCCCGGCTGGTAAACACCTGCTGGAACGTACGATGTTTGTGCAGGATGGCGCTCCACCCCATATTGTTAGACGCGTGAAAGATCTCTTGCGTGCGTCGTTTGGTGATGATCGTGTGCTCAGCCGCCACTTTCGTTATGCTTGGCCTCCCAGGTCCTCAGACCTCAGTCCGTGCGATTGTTGGCTTTGGGGTTACCTGAAGTCGCAAGTGTATCGTGATCGACCGAAATCTCTAGGGATGCTGAAAGACAACATCCGACGCCAATGCCTCGCCATAACTCCGGACATGCTTTACAGTGCTGTTCACAACATTATTCCTCGACTACAGCTATTGTTGAGGAATGATGGTGGACATATTGAGCATTTCCTGTAAAGAACATCATCTTTGCTTTGTCTTACTTTGTTATGCTAATTACTGCTATTCTGTCAGATGAAGCGCCATCTGTCGGACATTTTTTGAACTTTTGTATTTTTGTCATTCCAAGCATGTGTGTCAGTTTGTACCTCTCCGTCTACATTATTCCGTGATTTATTCAGTTTTCAAATTTATACTTTTTGATCACCCGGTAAGTACCGTTTTGAAATTAAAAAAAGACGTGCTAAGATATCACAATAATTTTATTTTTACATGAAAGCCTGTACCTTAATCTACGCACTGATGCCATTACAGTCTGATTCTTCCTTGTTTACGTTGTGTACAGAGTGTTTAAGATGCTTCCGATAATCGTAAGCCCCGCCGACTGTGGAGTACGGGCTGTTATAATATTTCTTAGTGCTAAAGGCCTAAAAGCGCTCGATATTCATCGTGAGATCTGTGCAGTTTACGGAGAAAACATTAAGAGTGATGGAATAGTAAGAAATGGGTGAGAGCATTTAAAGATGGCCGCACAAATGTGCATGATGAACAACGGAGTGGGCGTCCTTCGGTTGTTAATGAAAGTTTGGCGCAGGAAGTAGACAATAAGGTGAGAGAAAACAGACGCTTTACGATTTCCTCCTTGAGGGATGACTTTCCTAATGTTTCTCGTAGTGTTTTGGGTGGCATTGTCACCGAGCACCTGAATTAGTGAAAATTGTTCGCACACTGGGTACCGAAAATGTTGACGGGTGTGAACAAAACCAAACGTTTACAGAGTGCGTTGACTTCCCTTGAGCGGTACCACAACGACGGCGATGATTTCTTAAGCCAAATTGTTACGGGCGATGAAACATGGGTGGCCTACGTCACACCATAATCCAAGCAACAGTCCGTGGAAGTTGAACAAGGGCATCGTTTTGCTGCAAGACGATGCCCGTCCGCATGTGGCGAATCAGACCAAAGATCTCATCACATTTTTTCGATGGGAAACTCTAGATCATCCTCCGTACAGCCCCGATCTTGCGCCCAGTGACTACCATCTGTTCCTGCACTTGAAGAAACACCTGGGCGGTCAGCGTCTTCAAGACGATGACGAAGACAAAACAGTGGTGATGCAGTGGTTAATAAGTCAGGCGGCAGATTACTATGAGGAGGGTATTCAAAAACTGGTACAACGTTATGAAAAGTGCCTCATTATTGATGGAAATTATGTAGGAAAGTAGATTACGGTACAGGCTTTCATGTAAAAATAAAATTATTGAGATATCTTAGCACGTCTTTTTTTTAATTTCAAAACAGTACTTACTTAAAAAACACGCCTCTTACGAGGGTTGGAACATTAACAGTGCAAATGTTTATTTACAACTTATACAAAATAGATAAATGTTTCAAAGTTTTACTGTCCTTCTGGGTAGTCACCAGAATTGTGTGCAACCAGGTGTCAGTGATGTGGAACTCGTAGGATAGCTTTAGCAGAGCCAGTTGTGTTGATAGTTCGAGAGGAGCGGTTTATTTCCCGAATCTCTGAAACAGTTCTGCAACGAATGCCAAGATGTACCACCTTCATCTTAGGAATCAAGTTGAAATCACAAGGGCTTAAGTCCTGGGACTGTGGTGGATTGCAGGCTGTGTTCCAAAAATAAAAAGCTTAGAGAAAGAAGCTGCGAAACTTTCTGCAGGATCCGTCCATCATTTTGTAGAACAATGCCCGGTCTCGTGTGGCCCAACTTGCGACTGATTTGCTCGATCGATGGGGCTTGATTCCTGCGATGAAGGAACCACTTTATGGCATTCGTTTCAGAACTGTTACAGAGATTCCTCAGGCAGTAGACAGCACCATTCGATGTATCAACACGTCTGGCACTGCTAAATGTGTCCTACGACTTCCACATTGCTGGCAAGGGGTTATACACAATGCTGGTGACTTCTCTCAAGGACAGGAAAATTTTGAAAGGTGTGTCTGCTTTGTGTAAGTCGTAAATAAATATTTGCCACTATTAAAGTTCCAACCCTCGTATTATGTAATTCCTGTACAGGGGAGGATACTTTACATATGAATGCGTGGTGTCTGTTCCTTCAGATATGTCCGAAAGAACAGGCACCATTCGTTCATATTTCATTAATTCGCCTCGATGGGAAATGAACTTATCGCCTTCAGTACGGATGCAGAATTACGTTTAGCCTGCTGCAGAAATCTGAAAGTAGCGAGCACGGAGGAATGGATGGGGACTGTGAATAGGTGGCGTTAGGTGAGAATGTGAGTCGGCCGAGAATCGTGCAGAGATAGCCCGCGCAACTGCCATAAACACTGCTCCGGGTAGCGCAATGGTTAACGCAACTGCCTAGTAAGCGTGTCCCGGGCTCGAATCCTGGTCTGGCACACATTTTCACTCGTCGCCGCTGATTCTGCATAAAATCCTGATATCAATAATCCCTTCCCTTCCCTCCCCTTTCTCTCCTCTCCACCTTCAATTTATATAATATGAGGACATTTTAATTGAAAGTTTCTGCCTAGTATCGGCGGATAAATATGGTATCGCAGTGCCTGCGTAGTTGAGAAAAACGATGTAATCACATGCATGCATGTCCTAAGGAATATTGCATCGTTCTTCTTAACAACATACGTACTGCAATATGGTATTTACCCGCCGATGCGAGGCAGCGACTTTCAATTAAAATGTCCTCCCCTGTACGGGAATTACATAAAGTGTGTACCAGTACAGGTTGTGAGGACGTATGGGAGTTTGGTTCTGGCCGTAAGGCATACACGGAGAGCCAAAGCGGTGAAGGTGACCGCTCGCATAAAGCGGGAAATTAGGTTTCGACTCCCATTCCGGCGCAAATTTTTATTGTCGTTATTCCCTTATACGAGGATGAGTCAAATGAAAACCTTGAATATTTTTTTACATATTATTGACTGTGTATAAGTGGTACAAAGCTGTATCACTTTTCAACATTATCTCCCCCAAGCTCAATGCAAGTCCTCCAGCGCTTACAAAATGCATAAATTCCTTTAGAAAAAAATTCTTTCGGTAGTCCGCGCAACCACTAATGTACCGCGTTCATCAGAACTAAACTTCTTTCCTCCCATTGGTCCAAACATATGGAAATCACTTGGGGCAAGGTCTGGTGAGTATGGTAGATGAGGAAGGCACTCAAAATGCAGGTCTGTGATTGTTGCAGCTGTCGTACGGGCAGTGTGGGGCTTTGCATTCTCATGTTGCAAAAGGACACCTGCTGACAGCAATCCACGTCGCTTTGATTTGATTGCAGGCCGCAGATGATTTTTTAGGATGATGCACTGGTGACAGTGGTCCCTCTAGGCATGTAACGCTCCAAAATGACGCCTTCTTCGTCCCAAAAGAG
Organism: Schistocerca nitens; assembly: GCF_023898315.1. Classification (NCBI taxonomy): domain Eukaryota; kingdom Metazoa; phylum Arthropoda; class Insecta; order Orthoptera; family Acrididae; genus Schistocerca; species Schistocerca nitens. The sequence goes on from NC_064617.1 coordinate 694,483,907, forward strand.
AGTCAGCATAACCTTCCCTGCTGATGGTTCTGTTCGAAACTTCTTTGGTTTTGGCGATGAGGAATGGCACCATTCCTTGCTCGTTCTCTTCGGTTCCTCTTGGTGGAAGTGAACCCAGGTTTCGTCCCCAGTAACGATTCTTGCAAGGAAGCCATCACCTTCTCGTTCAAAGCGCCGAAGAAGTTCTTCACAAGCATCAACACGTCGTTCTCTCATTTCAGGGATCAGCTGCCGTGGCACCCACTTGCAGACACTTTGTGATACTGGAGCACATCATGCACGATGTGGTGTGCTGACCCATGACTAATCTGTAAACATGTTGCAACGTCATTCAGTGTTACTCGGCGGTTTTCCTTCACTGTGGCTTCAACTGCTGCAATGTTCTGTGGAGACACAACTCGTTGTGCCTGACCTGGACGAGGAGCATCTTCCACTGAAGTCACACCATTTGCGAACTTTCTACTCCATTCATAGACTTGCTACTGTGACAAACATGCATCACCGTACTGAACCTCCATTCGTCGATGAATTTCAATAGGTTTCACACCTTCACTACGCAAAAACCGAATAACAGAACGCTGTTCTTCCCTGGTGCAAGTCGCAAGTGGGGCGGCCATTTTTTTACTGATACTACGACGTTATGTGTGCATCTGCACTATGCTGCCGCCTATAGGCCATTCTGCACGCTGTTTGTAGCACGCTTACAAAGTTATAGGATAACGGGGCGAAATTTCGATTTGTTATTACAAATTTAAGGTTTTCATTTGACTCACCCTCGTACACCTGATGGTTGTTCGTATTCTCAGCTGCGATACTTTACATACTACGAACATGCATGTATTTCCGAAAGAACATTTCATCGTTCTTCCTAACAACGTAGGCACTACAATACCGTATGGGCCGCGAGGGGTAGCCGCGTGGTCTCAGGCGTCCTGTCACGGTTCGCGCGGCTCCCCCCGTCGGAGGTTCGAGTCCTCCCTCGGGCATAGGTGTGTGTGTGTGTCCTTAGCGTAAGTTACTTTAAGTTAGATTAAGTCTTGTGTAGGCTTCGGGACCGATGACCTCAGCAGTTTGATCCAAAAGATCTTACCACAAAAAATTTCCTATATCGCATCATATTCACACTTTGTGGCCCAGTCGCTCCATACTCTATCTAGTTAAAAGTATCTAGACACCCCTACGTAATGCAGAATTCAGCACTAGGCATCAACGAGAAGCGGGCACGCAGATGTAAACAGAAGTGGAGAGCGCGGTGTTGTCATTAGCGAAGAGGCGACAGCAGAATGGGTCGGTCAGGAGAGTTCAGTGAGTAGTTTTTGAATGTCACTTGAATACCAAATCCATCATGGATATTTAAACCTTTCTAAAGCTACGTACATCGACTGTCAGTCACGTGATTGTAAAGCGGAAACGAGAAGGATCAACCACAGGCAAACCAAGGCCAGCCAGACTTCGTGCACTAACAGACAGGGACCGTCGAGAATTTCAGAGGCTGGTTGTCAAAAGTTCGCTTAAAGACAGCGGAAGGAATCACTAGTGCTATCAGCAGTCTAGCTAGCACGATAATTGCGCGGCGAGTTGAAAAGAATGGGGTTCAATGATTGAGCGTAAGCCACACATTTGTTATCACTGCCAAGTCACGCTTGAGTTGGTGTATAGAGACACGATGACTGGAAACGGATGATTTGGAGTGATGGTTCAAATGGTTCAAATGGCTCTGAGCACTATGGGACTTAACATCTGAGGTCATCAGTCCCCTAGAACTTAGAACTACGTAAACCTAACTAACCTAAGGACATCATACACATCCATGCCGGAGGCAGGATTCGAACCTGCGACCGTAGCAGCATCCCGGTTCCGGACTGAAGCGCCTAGAACCGCTCGGCCACCGCGCCCGGCTGGAGTGATGGATCACACTGTATCCTGTGGCATTCCGACTGAAAGATTGGCAAATGCCCGGCGTACATTCCTGCCATCAAGTATATTGACAGCAGTGAAGAATGGAGAAGGAGGATGTGCTGTTACGATGTGGGGGTGTATATCGTAGCTGTTGCGCTTAAGAAAACGCTAACAGGAAAGGATATCAAGACATTTTGTAGCATTGAGTACTGTACGGTAGAGGAATAGTATGGAGCCGAAAATTGTGTTAGTATGACAATGTATCCTGTCACCAAGTAGCATCTGAGAGGCAATAGACTGGCCTGCTCAGTGTTTCAACCAAAACCCATTGGAACACATTTCGGATTAGTTCGACTTCGCCCCAGACCCAGTCTGCGACATCACTACCTTATCTGGCTTCGTCTCTTGAGCAAGCATTGGCTGTCATTCGTCTACAGCCATTTAGATACCTAACTGAAAGGGTCGCCAGCAGAGTTCGAGCCGTCATAAAGGTGAATGCTGGATATACCCCATTTTACGAGGGCATGCTGAAAAGTAGTGCCTCCGGATATTTTACGTGAAAACTCTTAAAGCATTATAGATAAAACAATCGTTATTAACATTCTACATCTTTATTCTTCATGTCTACATATTTGTAGTCCTCTGCCGCTAAAGGGCTTCGAACTGAGGCGCGTAATGTAGCATAGTGAACGCATTATCGTAGAAAAAATAGACATGTAGCTCACACCCACCACAGTAGTACAAGTTTATATGCCATCTAGCTCCACAGACGATGAAGAGATTCAAGAAATGTATTATGAAATAAAAGAAATTACTCAGACAGTTAAGGAATACGAAAATTTATTAGTCAAGGGGAACTGGAATTCGATAGTAGGAAAAGGTAGAGGAGGAAAAATAGTAGGTGGATATGAACTGCGGAAAAGGAATGAATGAGGAAGTCGCCTGCAAAAATTTTGCATGGTTTAATCATAGCTAATACTTCGTTTAAGAACCATTAAATAAGGATGTATACATGGAAGAGACCTGGAGACGCCGGAAGGTTTCAGATTGATTATATACTGGTAAGACAGAGAATTCGGAACCAGATTTTAAAGTGTAAAACATTTCCAGGGGCAGATGTGGATACTGAGTACAATTTATTGGTCACGAACTGTAGATTAAAACTGAATAAAATGCAAAAAGGTAGGAATTTAAGGAGATGGGACCCGTATAAACTGAAAGAGTCATGGGTTGTAGAAGGTTTCAGAGGAAGCATTACGGAACGACTGACAGGAAGAGGAGAAAGGAATACAGTAGAAGAAAAATGGGTAGCTTTGAGAAATCAAACAGTGAAAGTAGCATAGGATGAAATAGGTAAAAAGACGCGGGCTAATGAAAATCCTTGAGTACCACAAAAGACACTGAATTTAATTTATGAAAGGAGAAAATGTAAAAATGCAGTAAATGAAGCCGGCGAAAAGGAATACAAACGTCTAAACAATAAAATTGACAGGAAGTGCAAAATGAATAAGCAGAAACGACTAGAGGATAAATGCAAGGATGTAGAAGCACATATCAGTGGGGGAAAGATAGATGCCGCCTACAGGAAAATTAAAGAGATCTTCGGAGAAAAGACAACGAGCTGTATGAATATCAAGAGCTGCGATGGAAAATCAGTCCAAAGCAAAGAAGGGAAATCAGAAACGGGGGAGGAGTACACAGAGCGCCTATACAAGAGAGATGTACTTGAGGGCAACATTACGGAAATGCAAGAGAACGCAGATGAAGATGAGATGGGAGATATGATACTGCGTGAAGAATTTGACATACCACTGAAAGACCTAAATCGACACAGGGCCATGTATGGAAGTGAAACATGGATGATAAACAGTTTACAAAGGAAGAGAGTAGAAGCTTTTGAAATGTGGTACTACAGAAGAATGCTGAAGATTAGATGGGTGTATCACGTAACTAACGAGAAGGTACTGAATAGAATTGGGGAGAAAAGAAAATTTTGGCGCAAACTGACTAGAAGAAGGATCTCGGTAGGACACATTTTGAGACATCAACGGATCACTAATTTAGTATTGCAGGGAAGCGTGGAGGGTAAAAATCGTAGAGACAGACCAAGAGACGAATACAGCAAGCAGATTCAGAAGGATGTAGGTTGCAGTAGTTACTCGAAGATGAGTAGACTTGAACAGGATAGAGTAGCATGGAGAGCTGCATCAAACCAGTCTTTGGACTGAAGACAACAACAACAACAACGTAGCGTTGTGTAGCGTAACTATGTCGGTGCGTGATAAACAGCGTGCTGTAATCGAGTTTTGAATTCAAAGATGGCGTCCACATATAGAGCAGCATGACAATGCAAAACCACACATGAGCGTTGCGATATCTAGAACAAGGGACGTCTTGGATTTCATTGTCATCTATCGTACCCCATGCAGTCCCTACTTGGCCCCAACAGATTTTCTTCTGATTCCAAAACATAAAGAACAAATGATAATTAAAATGGACACGCTAGCTGCAAACAGGCGTTGAAATACTTCATTGGGGTCATGCTGAAAATGTGTACCCCAACCGGGACTAGAACCTGGGATCTCCTGCTTACATGGCAGACGCTCTATGCATCTAAGCCACCGAGGGCACAGAGGATAGTGCGCCTGCAGGGACTTATTATCCCTTGCACGCTCCCCGTGAGACCAACATTCCCAACATGTCCACATCACTACATTCGCAGTGCGCCCAATAGATGTTTGCCCATCGGGAACAGATACTACCGTCATATATAGTTAAAATATGGCTTCCCGGCCATTGACGTTTTTGTGCGAACGTACACGCCATGCCCGAACTCGTACAGGACTTGGTAGATTAATCTGCCACGCGTAATGAGTATGATGGGCAAACATCTATTAGGCGCACTGCAAATGTAGTGGTGTGGACATGTTGGGAATGTGAGTCTCACGGGGAGCGTGCAAGGGATAAGTCCCTGCAAGCGCACTGTCCACTGTGCCCTCGGTGGCTCAGATGGATAGAGCGTCTGCCATGTAAACAGGAGATCCCGGTCGGGGCACACATTTTCAACATGTCCCCAATGAAGTATATCAACGCCTGTTTGCAGCTAGGGTGTCCATTTTAATTATCTTTTCATTCTAGCAAAGTTGCATGGTCATCAACGGTAACTCTTCTTTCGGGAACAGATACTAGCGTCATATATACTTAAAGAACACCTTCGAGGACTTCACTTTGATATCAATAAAGCGGTGCAAGTAGAGGTGCGGTTGTGGCTCCGTCGAAAAGTCAAACATTCTACAGTGACGACATCAACAAATTAGTCTCTGGTTGGCAGAAAAGTGTTCGTCGCCAGGGTGACTACTGTACGTTGAGAAATAAATACGTAGACACAAATAATAAAGATATAGAACGTTAATAACGTTTGTTTTGTTTAAAAAGCTTCACGAGTTGTCACATAAAAAATTGGGAAGCATTACTTTGTAACCCTCCCTCGTAATGTCCACCAACAGGTGTCCAGATACTTTCGATCAGATAGCGTATGTCTTACTAAGTCCAGTTGCACCCCTCAACATAAAATTGGGCAGTGTGGCCTCTTACCCCTACCTGCCCCCACAGAGCTTACACTGTGTGACAGTTTTGTCAGACCAGCCAGCCGCCCTCGCTGCCAGCCCTGGCCACTTTGCAGGTCGGCGAGCCTGGAGCGCGCGCAGCGGCCGGTGCGGCTGCCGTCGCGCTGCCGCTCGCAGTCGCAGTCCCGCGCCGCCCCCGACGCCCGCCCCCGCTGGGGCGCCCGGCCGCCCCCCCACGCGCACGCCCACGCCAGGGCGGCGGAGCAGAGGCGGCCCACGAGGACGCGGCCGCCGGCGCCGGCCGTGCCGCACTCCAGCGACGACAACAGCAGGTCTGGCAGCCAGCGCGTCTGCGTACTCAGCACATACACCACTGGCCATTAAAATTGCTACACCAAGAAGAAATGCACATGATAAACGGGTATTCATTGGACAGATATATTATACTAGAACTGACGTGTGATTACATTTTCACGAAATTTGGGTGCATAGATCCTGAGAAATCAGTACCCAGAACAACCACCTCTGGCCGCAAGACTCCCGGGCATTGAGTCAAACAGAGCTTGGATGGCGTGTACAGGTACAGCTGCCCATGCAGCTTCAACATGATACCACAGTTCATCAAGAGTAGTGACTGGCGTTCTGTGACGAGCCAGTTGCTCGGCCACCATTGACCAGACGTTTTCAATTGGTGAGAGATCTAGAGCATGTGCTGGCCAGGGCAGCAGTTGAACTTTTTCTGTATCCAGAAAGGCCCGTACAGGACCTACAACATGCGGTCGTGCATTATCCTGCTGAAATGTAGGGTTTCGCAGCGATAGAATGAAGGGTAGAGCCACGGATCGTGACACTTCTGAAATGTAACGTCCACTGTTCAAAGTAACCGTCAATGCGAACAAGAGGGGACCGAGACGTGTAACCAGTGGCACCCCATACCATCACGCCGGGTGATACGCCAGTATGGCGATGACGAATACACACTTCCAATGTGCGTTCACCGATGTCGCCAAACACGGATGTGACCATCATGATGCTGTAAATAGAACCTGGATTCATCCGAAAAAATGACGTTTTGCCATTCGTGCACCCAGATTCGTCGTTGAGTATACCATCGCAGGCGCTCCTGTCCGTGATGCAGCGTCAAGGGTAACCGCAGCCATGGTCTCCGAGCTGATAGTCCATGCTGCTGCAAACGTGTCGAACTGTTCGTGCAGATGGTTGTTGTCTTGCAAACGTCCCCATCTGTTGACTCAGGGATCGAGACTTGGCTGCACGATCCGTTACAGCCATGCGAATGGTTCAAATGGCTCTGAGCACTATGGGACTCAACTGCTGAGGTCATTAGTCCCCTAGAACTTAGAACTACTTAAACCTAACTAACCTAAGGACAGCACACAACACCCAGCCATCACGAGGCAGAGAAAATCCCTGACCCCGCCGGGAATCGAACCCGGGAACCCGGGCGTGGGAAGCGAGAACGCTACCGCCACGTCATCTTTGTGGTGTAGTAATTTTAATGGTAAGTAGTGTAAATCGCTCCAAACAAAGGTTTTGCATACGCGTATTTCGCGTTTTCTGATCGGAAACTTCTTGTCAATACTCCATTCACTTTACCTACGTAACTGACGAAGAGAACACGGCAAGTGCCATAACCCGATTTTCCAGAAACTTCGCTCAGTGGAAGAGAGGTCCAAATAGGCGAACACGTGTCTCGGCTTACCTGTAGGTACTCGAAGGAAGAAGAAAGTAAGATTAAATTTAGCAGCCTGTCCAAATAGAAGTCATTAATGACGGAGCACTAGCGCGGATGGTGTCAAGGATGGGGAAGGAAATCGGCCGTGGCCTTTCAAAGGAACTGACATGTTGCTCCGTTCCGCCCGTATGGTCGGCGATCTATCTGGCATAACAATGTCACGGGTTGCCTACACGCCACGCAGCCGTGCTGCACGAGAATAAATATTTTGCATCAGTTAGCAGTTCCACTAGGCCGCGACCCACGTGACCTAAAATACACTATGTGATCAAAAGTATCCGGACACCCCCAAAAACATCTGTTCTTCACATTAGGTGCATTGTACTGCCACCCTGTGCCAGGTACCCCATATCAGCGACCTCAGTAGTCGTTAGACATCGTGAGAGAGCAGAACGGGGCGCTCCGCAGAACTCACGGACTTTAAACGTGGTCAGGTGCTTCGGTGTCACTAGTGTCATACATATGAACGCGAGATTTCCACACTCCTAAACATACCTAGGTCCAGTGTTTCCGATGTGATAGTGAAGTGGAACCGTGAAGGGGCACATACAGTACAAAAGCGTACAGGCCGACCTTGTCTGTTGACTGACAGAGACCGCCGACAGTTGAGGAGGGTCGTAATATGTAATAGGCAGACATCTATCCAATCCATCACACAGGAATTCCAAACTGCATCACGATCCACTGCAAGTACTATGACAGTTAGGCGGGAGGTGAGAAAAGTTTCATGGTCTAGCGGCTGCTCATAAGCCACACATCACGCCGGTAAATGCCAGACGACGCATCGCTTGGTATAAGGAGCGTATACATTGGACGATTCAACAGTGGAAAAACGTTGTGTGGTGTCAGGAATCACGGTGCACAATGTGGCGATCGGATGCAGGGTATGGGTATGGCGAATGCCCGGTGAACGTCATCTGCCAGCGTGTGTAGTGCCAACAGTAAAATTCTGAGCCAGTGGTGTTATGGTGTCGTAGTGTTTTTCACGGAGGGGGCTTGCACCCCTTGTTGTTTTGCGTGGCACTATCACAGCACAGGCTTACATTGATGTTTTAAGCACCTTCTTGCTTCCCACTGTTGTAGAGCAATTCGGGGTAGGCCACTGCATCTTTCAACACGATCGAGCACCTGTTCATAATGTTCGGCCTGTGGCGGAGTGGTTACACGACCATAACATCTCTGTAAAGGACTGGCCTGCACACAGTCCTGCATCCTGTAGAACAGCTTTGGGATATTTTGGAACGCCGACTTCGTGCCAGGCCTCACCGACCGACATCGATACCTCTCCTCAGTGCACCACTCCGTGAAGAATGGGCTGCCATTCGCCAAGAAACCTTCCAGTACCTGATTGAACGTATGCCTGCGAGAGTGGAAGCCGTTATCGAGGCTAAGGGTGGGTAAACACCATATTGAATTCCAGCATTACCGATGGAGGGCGCCGAGAACTTTTATGTCATTTTCAGCCAGGTGACCGGTTACTTTTGATCACATAGCGTAGCTCCCCAGAGCCACAGGGCACCCTCTCCACCACGACGCCGCTGTCTGCTGCCGACCAGCTGTCTCTTCGACGAACACCTCTTGGCCCCTGAGCTCCGACAGCGTTCCAGTCTCCGTACTTGTCGTAACCTTGTTCACAAACTTTGGTAGAACGTTGCATGTATTCTGTTTTTCCAAGGATCCATATCTCTGTGCCCGTACTAAAAACAAAACTCTTGTGGAACTTGTTTTCCAGGTGCAGCAGCAAAACTTTGTAAATAATAGTTTGTGAAAAACTCGAGCAAGTACGAAACTTTGATGTGTTGAACAAAGGCGTACAACGTGTCAGTAATTTTTGAGTGTTAATTGTGTTTGGCTCGTCGGAGCAGACCAGCATATTATTTCCATCCAATAAATTGTGTTTGTGAAAAATTAGTGACTTTAGTTCCGTCTACGGCGGATTCTTTAGGAACCACCTCGACATTTGCTTAGAGCAGTCTAGGGAAATCACGGAAAACCTAAATCTGTATGGCTGGACGCGGGTTTGAGCCGCCGTCCTCCCGAGTGCGAATCCAGTGTGCCACCTCGCTAGGTGTTGATGCCCGATCGTTTCTGTGCCTTTTACCGAAAAAATAGTTCAACCGAAGAGGTTGCACAGTGTCGGGGGTGGCAATTTTACATTTTTGAGCTCCGTTTTCGAAACCCGATTTTTTTTAAAATTTTGTTTTCCTTGTATCTGCCCATGTCCGTAGAAGATAACTACACGAATGTTTCCCAGCATATATTCAAATAATCACCCTACTAATTGCATACCTGGCGAAGGAATTAAAGAAGCAATAACTGAAAAAGAAAATTATTTGAAATTGTTTTCGGTGAAATTCCTGTAGTGTATTGTGATTCATAATCAATTACAGGTGCCAGATTTAGGTTAAGTGATCCGTCATACATCGTCTGTCGTGAAATTACTGCCAAAGCGTGAAATCTTCACCAGCGTTAATGGCGTTTCTCCCTATTGACATTCATCGGAAGATCTGTCACAGTGGCATACCTGCCTTCGAGCGATGCTCGTGAGGTACGGAATTTCTGTGTTTCGGATGTTTCTACGATCGGTGTCATCACAAAATCTTCCTGAAGAATAAATATAAGAATAAAATATAAGAAATAATATAACAATTCATATAAGAATGCAATACAAGAATATGAGTATTTAAAAAGATTTTAACCCCCCAAAATACCATACAAATATATGTTATACAATAAATGTGTGACGCTTATCGTGAAATCCAGTAGTAATTTTAGAGTTAATATAGTACCCTTGTGTCCCCTAACTCGATAAGAAACATTCATGTAGTAACCTTCTACGGTCATGAGTAGATAAATTAAAACATAAGTAAAATAAAATAAAGAAAAACAGATTTCGGATTTCGAACACAGGTGCAAAAATGAGAGATCGCACCACTACGCACCGTAGCACAATTTCGACTGAGAATATTGCGTGCTAAAAGGCATCAAAATTACGTCTAAAATTTTGACTGTCCTTTTATCAGAAACGGTTGAGTATCTACGGTGGAGCCGAGACACATGTTAGCTTATTTTGACTCTTCCGCTGAGTGAAGTTTCTGCGAAATCTGCTTATGGTACTTGCCGTGCTCTTCTTCTGAGAGAAGCCTACATTCTCAGTGCATTGCAGTAGTCCGTGCAGTGTCTGCACAAGTTAAAAGTAGACCGTTCCAGGTCTGACCCAAAGGAACAGGAGTCCCGTGTCGCCCATCCTCGCGCTCGTGGATGGCGCAGGTAATGTAGACTATACGCCAGGGGGCCTACTGCACGCGTTCTCCACATGCACCAGCTTCCCAGCCACCTCTGCCCGCAAGCGCTCGGCCAGTGGAGTACGTTCGAATCCTTACAAATACAGGCCGCAGCGCATATGTTACAGTACGTGAATCTGAAGGTCTTACGAGTACCAACAGCCCAACAGCCGTCTCCGGAGGGCAGTGAGTGTCTGAGTATCTACACTGACGGGGGGGGGGGGGGGGGGGGGGGGGGGGGGGGATTGCAGCACGAGAAGGACTTTTGCGACATTAACGAAAGTTGGTAGGCGTCTTTCTTCATCTGAAAGATTATGTCGCATTAGAGTGGTACTATCAGTGCCACTATGAGGATGCGAATCAGATTTGCTTTAAGGGGAGGGTTACTATCTTTAGCCCGAAAAAAGCATGTTCTTTGAGAATTTTTTTCTCGAGACCTGTTATAGATATCAATGTCAAATTTGGTCAAAATGTTTATTGATATTTCCCCTACAAACTGCAATATTTCGACCGGAAATGTCGAAGAGCAAAGGCGGAAATACCGTCGGAACGAAACAAAATTTCGGTGTAGACCTCCACGAGTGGTATGTCACAGGTCAGCCGGCTCGTCTGAAATCAAAATTGAGTTGACGTTAGCGAAATACATAAGGTTCTTTAGAAGCTGTACCTCCCTTAAGTTATTTGGACCATTGGAAACAAAATGGCGGCCATTTGAAAAAAATAGGGTTTTTCATCGATTTTTCGACTTCGTCGGCCAAGTAAAAATATCTCTAGTTGATGGACCAGAATAAAAGTAGTACAACTCCTAGACAATTTAGTTAGCTTCGTCGGAAACAAAAAATCACGCCAATCGGCTCAGTAGATTTGAAGTTACCGTACCGCGCGATAAAAAAGTCATTTCGAGAAAAACGCGTTTGAAGTTTTTACTACATATAAATGCAATATTATGCAACTTACATGCAATCTGTTATTCCGGATCCATAAACTAGTCCTTCCTCTTCCTCACTGAGGGCGTTCTGCTCGATCTGAGCCATCCTGCGCTTCTCCAGAGGCGATCATACGGGCGGTGACAAGCTGTTTTCGGCCGCTTGAATCGGGTGGTTGTCCGAATGCTTGGTCAACCGTGTGGAATAGAGTCTCAGGGTGACGTCCATCGTTGTCATGGTCTTCAGAAGTTGAAGCTGCTCACTGCCAGGAAAGTCGCAAACTCCACAGTCTTCGCACCAGAATGCAAATGCTTGGGGGCTAACTAACAAACACACGCGTTCAAACTTTCATTTGAATTTTGTTTCCTCCCAAGCACCGGTACAATAACTCGTCCTCCGAAAGAAAAAAAAACTGGTGCATGAAAAAGGCCGATTTCAGGCAGGTGCATTTTTTTCACGTTTCAGGGGTGGATTCTAAACACTTTTAGGGATCAAAAAATGCAATTTTAAAAAATAACGATTTTTTTAACCAAAAGATTGTAAATCTCCCCTTAAGTACACGCTGTAACGGTCGTGAGCGTTAGTTACCTTCCAGATCGGACTTGGTGAGTTGTTAGCCAAGAATGCCATTAAGGCGACAAAGACGCTAATATCATCATCTTATTAAGTGTGAGCGAGGTCGTGTAACAGAGCTACAAGAAGCTGGATGTTCCTTCTGCGATATTGCAGAAAGACATGACAGGACTGTAGCCACTGTAAATGACTGCTAGCAGCGGTGGTCACGAGAAAGTATGGTCGCAAGAAGAACGAGCTCCGGGCGGCCACGTGACACTACCGAGAGGGAAGAAAAATGGTTCAAATGGCTCTGAGCACTATGGGACTTAACATCTGTGGTCATCAGTCTCCTAGAACGTAGAACTACTTAAACCTAACTAACCTAAGGACATCACACACATCCATTCGAGGCAGGATTCGAACCTGCGACCGTAGCGGTCACGCGGTCCCAGACTGAAGCGCCTAGAACCGCTCGGCCACTCCGGCCGGCTCGAGAGGGAAGACAATCGTGTTCGGCTTACGGCTCTGGGCGCTGCATCTGCAGCAGCAATATGAACAGCAACAATATCAGAAATTGAGTCCGTCTTGAAGCAAAACAGCATGTTGTTCATTTATTTCTTTATTTTCCCAAACTATTTTCGGCGACAAATATCACCATCATCAGTGAGTTTTTTTAAAATCTAAAACATGCAGAATATAGCATAGTTATACAAACACTGTGACACATTATTACATTTTTGCTGTTCGTTTTTTGAAATATAGTTTTCTATGGATAATTTCATACTACCTTATTTATTGTATGTTACAGCATGTTTTTGAGAATTATTGTCACTGTTTGCGACATATTTTCTGTGCTCAGTTTTTTATGCCTTTTTTACACAGCAAACATCGTGTCATCTGTAACTGTATGAGCGGCTGTTAGTAAACAAAATACTAAAAGATGAACTTCTTATGTCAGCAATATACATTTGGGGTTCCGGTAGACCGGCCGCTGTGGCCGAGCGGTTCTAGGCGCTTCAGTCTGGAACCACGCGACCGCTATGGTCGCAGGGTCGAATCCTGCCTCGGGCATGGATATGTGTGATGTCCTTAGGCTAGTTAGGTTTAAGTAGTTCTAAGTTCTAGAGGACTGATGACCTCAAATGTTAAGTCCCATAGTGCTCAGAGCCATTTGATTTGATTTGGTTGCAGTAGTGTTGTGGAATCCAGTTATTTCGTGTGTACTGAGCTGTTACATAGCTATTCGTGGACTCACGTTCGTTGGATGGTATGTAGCTACGAACCATCCAACGAACGTGAGTACACGAATAGCTATGTAACAGCTCAGTAGCTACATACCATCCAACGAACGTGAGTACACGAATAGCTATGTAACAGCTCAGTAGCTACATACCATCCAACGAACGTGAGTACACGAATAGCTAAGTAACAGTTCAGTAGCTACATACCATCCAACGAACGTGAGTACACGAATAGCTAAGTAACAGTTCAGTAGCTACATACCGTCCAACGAACGTGAGTATACGAATAGCTATGTAACAGCTCAGTAGCTACATACCATCCAACGAACGTGAGTACACGAATAGCTATGTAACAGCTCAGTAGCTACATACCATCCAACGAACGTGAGTACACGAATAGCTAAGTAACAGCTCAGTACACACCAAATAACTGGATTCCACAACACTACCGCAACCCCAAGTGTATTTTGCTGACATAGGAAGTTCACCTTTTAGTATTTTGTTTACTAACAGCCGCTCATACAGTTGCAGATGACATGATGTTCCCTGAGTGGGAACGGCAAAAAAAAAATACGCACAGAAAATATGTCGCAAACAGTGACAGTAATTCTCAAAAACATGCTGTAACATACAATAAATAAGGTAGTGTGAAATTATCCATAGAAAACTATATTTAAAAAAACGAATAGTAAAAATGTAATAATGTGTCACTGTTTTTGTATAACCATACTGTTTTCTGCATGTTTTACATTTTAAAAAACCACTGATGAGGGTGATATTTGTCGCCAAAACTAACTTAGGAAGACAAAGAAATAAACGAACAAGGTGTTTTGCATCAAGGCGGACTCAATTTCTGATATTGTTTTTTTTTTTGTTTTTTGTTTTTTTTCTATGCAAACATGGACCGAATGGAAGAGTTCCTAGATAAAATTATTAATTTGAACAGCAGTTGACACCACAGTGACACAAAGAACTGTTAGAAATCGTTTACTTCAACGACACCTCCGAGCCACACGCCCTGAAGCGTGCGCCGGCCGGAGTAGCCGAGCGGTTCTAGGCGCTACAGTCTGGAACCGCCCGACCGCTCCGGTCGCAGGTTCGAATCCTGCCTCGAGCATGGATGTGTGTGATGTCCTAAGGTTAGTTAGGTTTAAGTAGTTCTAAGTTCTAGGGGACTAATGACCTCAGATGTTAAGTCCCATAGTGCTCAGAGCCATTTGAACCATTTTTGAACCTGAAGCGTGCGTTGCACTGACCTCAAACCACCACCCTTTGCGATTTCAGTGGTGTCGAGACAGAGCTCATTGGAGGACAGGGTGGAGGTCTGTTGTGTTTCCTGATAAAAACTGGTTTTACCTCAGTGCCAGTTATGGCTGTATGTTGGTTCGAAGGAGGCCAGTTGAGGGCTGTAAGCCAACCTGTCTGAATACTAGACACATTGGACTTACACCTGGAGTTATGGTCTCGGGTGCGATTTCACATGACAGCAGCAGCACTCTAGTGGTCACCTCACGCACCCTGGCTGCAAATTTGTACGTCAGTCTGACGATTTGACCTGTTGTGCTGCCATTCATGGACAGCATTGCAGGGGGTGTTTTGCAACAGGACAACGTTCGCCCACATACCGCTGTTTGTAACCCAATATGCTCAGCAGTGTCTGCGTGTTGCCTTGGTCTGCTCGATCGTCAGATCTGTCTCCAATCGAGCACATATGGGACATCACGGACAACATCTCCAGCGTCATGCGCAAACAGCATTAACCGTCCTTGTATTAACCGACCTAGTGCAACAGGCATGGAACTCCATCCCATAAACTGCAGGTTTGCATGCTTGCATTCAACATTCTCGCACTTACACCGGTTGTTAATGTACCAGCATTCCACATCTGCAATGGCTTATCTCGGATTTGTCCGACCCTGGTAGCTGAGTGGTCAGCGCGATGGAATGCCGTACCTAACGGCCCGAGTTCGATTCCTGGCTGGGTTGGAGATTTTAGCCGCTTGGGGACTGGGTGTTGTGTTGTCCTTATCATCATCATTTCATCCCCATCGACGCGCAAGTCGCCGAAGTGGCGTCAACTCGAAAGACTTGCACAAGGCGAACGGTCTACCCGACGGGAGGCCCTAGCCACACAGCATTTCCACCTCGGATTTACATTAACCTGTGATCTTCCGATATTAATCACTTAAAGATGTTATTTAGGCAGATGTATCCCGAAAATTCCGTTACTCTGCATTTATCATGTTTGGTGTTGCGATATTTTTCCGTCAGTATATATCAGACGAGTTTAATAATTGCTGACTGCGTGTTTAAATGCATGCCAGGTCTCGACAGGTCAAGACTAAGGTAAGAACGTTGGTGGGTACCTTTCTAATTACACTACTGGCCATTAAAATTCCTACACCAAGAAGAAATGCAGATGATAAACGGGTATTCATTGGACAAATATATTATACTAGACCTGACATGTGATTACATTTTCACGCAGTTTGGGTACATAGATCCTGAGAAATCAGTACCCAGAGCAACCACCTCTGGCCTTAATAACGGCCTGGATACGCCTGGGCATTGAGTGACACAGAGCTTGGATGGCGTGTACAGGTACAGCTGCCCATGCAGCTTCAACACGATACCACAGTTTATCAAGAGTAGTGACTGGCGTATTGCGACGAGCCAGTTGCTCGGCCACCATTGACCAGACATTTTGAGTTGGTGAGAGATCTGGAGAATGTGCTGGCGAGGGTAGCAGTCGAACATTTTTTGTATCCAGAGAGGCCCATACAGGACCTGCAACATGCGGTCGTGCATTATCCTGCTGAAATGTAGGGTTTCGCACGGATCTAATGAAGTGTAGAGCCACGGGTTGTAACACATCTGAAATATAACGTCCACTGTTCAAAGTGCCGTCAATGAGAACAAGAAGTGACCGAGAAGTGTAACCAATGGCATACCAACCAATGGCGTACCATCACTCCGGGTGATACGCCAGTATGGCGATGATGAATACACGCTTCCAATGTGCGTTGACCGCGATGTCGTCAAACATGGATGTGACCATCATGATGCTGTAAACAGAACATGGATTCATCCGAAAAAATGACGTTTTGCCATTCGTGCACCCAGGTTCGTAGTTGAGTACACCATAGCAGGCGCTCCTGACTGTGATGCAGCGTCAAGGGTAACCGCAGCCACGGCCTCCGAGCTGATAGTCCATGCTGCTGCAAACGTCGTCGAACTGTTCGAGCAGATGGTTGTTGTCTTGCAAACGTCCCCATCTGTTGACTCAGGGATCGAGACTTGGCTGCACGATCCGTTATAGCCATGCGGATAAGATGCCTGTCATTTCCACTGCTAATGATACGAGGCCGTTGGGATCCAGCACGGCGTTCCGTATTAACCTCCTGAACCCACCGATTCCATATTCTGCTAACAGTCATTGGATCGCGAGCATCAATGCCGCGATGCGATAAACTGCAATCGCGATAGGCTACAATCCGATCTTTATCAAAGTCGGAAACGTGATGGTACGCATTTCTCCTCCTTACACGAGGCATCACAACAACGTTTCACCAGGCAACGCCGTTCAACTGCTGTTTGTGTATGAGAAATCGGTTGGAAACTTTCCTCATGTCAGAACGTTGTAGGTGTCGCCAGCGGCGCCTACCTTGTGTGAATGCTCTGTAAACCTAATCATTTGCGTATCACTGCATCTTCTTCCTGTCGGTTAAATTTCGCACATGTAGCAAGTCATCTCCGTGGTGTAGCAATTTTAATGGCCAGTAGTGTATGTAATTTTACGGGTATACGAAGGACGTAATGAACTTCAAAATCAACTTTCTCAAAAACCAAGGCCTGTCGCTACAAAACTGGATAGCCAGGTTCTAAGGGTAAGTGCCTCTGCAACATGTTTGAAGCGCATCAAAATACGTGATTTACAGCATGGAGTGATCCCTTGTCAGTTGTAGAAAAAAAAACTAGTGAATGATGTATGTAGAAATCTACGGAGAGTCGACACTTTTGGTGTGTTAGGTCGCCGTCGCCGCCTGCGACGACGACGCCAGCGGCGAGGTCGCTGAAGGACGGCACGGCAGGAGCAGCAGCCACGGCTGCGCATGCGCCTGGGCGGCGCAGCCTGCAGCGCGTCGTCTCGCTCGAGGTCCGCACGCCTCGGCGGCCAGCTGACCCAGGAGGTAGGCAGGGGCAGCACGGTATGAAATTCATATAGAGACTTCTTGTAACACGCTCCCAGTTCACTGTCACGCCACTTGGAGCGCTGCAAATTTATTTATCCTTCATCACACTTTCTTATGGGCTGATACTTAGTCTTCCATGTTTGTTTTTAGTAAATATGTTACTCGTGTTCTAATTATACTCTACTCGCATCCGTAATATTGGTTGAGATAAATGATTCCAAATTCGTTTTTACTTCATATAAAACAGAAGCTGCTTTCGTTTCATGGAGTTCCGCGGACTTACATGTATTTGTTGTTCCTTACGAATCTGAAGGTGAACGCTCTATTTAAACGCAATGTTAGCATGTTGTTTTTGTTATGGTCTTCAGCCCTGAGACTGGTTTGATGCAGCTCTCCTTGCTACTCTATCCTGTGCAAGCTTCTTCATCTTCCAGTACCTACTGCAACCTACATCCTTCTGAATCTGTTTTGCGTATTCATGTCTTGGTCTCCTTCTACGATTTTTACCCTCCACGCTGACCTCCAATACTAAATTGGTGATCCCTTGATGCCTCAGAGTATGCCCTACCAACCGATCCCTTCTTCTAGTTAAGTTGTGCCACAAATTTCTTTTCTCTCCAATTCTATTCAATACCTCCACATTAGTTACTTGATCTACCCATCTAATCTTCAGCATTCTTCTGTAGCACCACATTTCGAAAGCTTCTATTCTCTTCTTGTCCAAACGATTTATCGTCCACGTTTCACTTCCATACATACATGGCTACACTCCATACAAATACTTTCAGAAACGACTTCCTGACATTTAAATCTATACTCGATGTTAACAAATTTCTCTTCTTCAGAAACACTTTCCTTGCCATTGCCAGTCTACATTTTATATCCTCTCTACTTCGACCATCATCAGTTATTTTGCTCCCCAAATAGCAAAACTCATTTACTACTTTAAGCCTCTCATTTCCTAATCTAATTCCCTCAGCATCATCCGACTTAATTCGACTACATTCCATTATCCTCGTTTTGCTTTTGTTGATGTTCATCTTATATTCTTCTTTCAAAACACTGTCCATTCCGTTCAACTGCTCTTCGAGGTCTTTTGCTGTCTCTGACAGAATTACAATGTCATTGGTGAACCTCAAAGTTCTTATTTCTTCTCCATGGATTTTAATACCTACTCCGAATTTTTCTTTTGATTCCTTTACTGCTTAATATACAGATTGAATAACATCGGGGAAAGGCTACAACCATGTCTCACTCCCTTCCCAACCACTGCTTCCCTTTCATGTCCCTCGCCTCTTATAACTGCCATCTGGTTTCTGTACAAATTGTAAATAGCCTTTCGCTCCCTGTATTTTACCCTTGCCACCTTCAGAATTTGAAAGAGTGTATTCCAGTTAACATTGTCAAAGGCTTTCTCTAAGTCTACAAATGCTAGAAACGTAGGTTTGCCTTTCCTTAATCTATTTTCTAAGGTAAGTAGTAGGGTCAGTATTGCCTCACGTGTTCCAACATTTCTGCGGAATCCAAACTGATCTTCCCCGAGGTCGGCTTCTACCAGTTTTTCCATTCGTCTGTAAGGAATTCGTCTTAGTATTTTGCAGCCGTGGCTTATTAAACTGACAGTTCGGTCATTTTCAGCATATTCTCGTATTCTACGCCGGCCGGTGTGGCCGAGCGGTTCTAGGCGCTACAGTCTGGAGCAGCGCGACCGCTACGGTCGCAATTTCGAGTCCTTCCTCGGGCATGGATGTGTGTGATGTCCTTAGGTTAATTAGATATAAGTAGTTCTGAGTTCTAGGGGACTGATCACCGTAGATGTTAAGTCCCATAGTGCTCAGCGCCATTCGAACCATTCGTATTCTGCGTCATTTTTGGTTCTATCCGTTTTCCGTACTTTCTCGCATTTAATGGAGAACTCCATGTTTGCATGTTTTGTCAGTCTTGATATTAACTTTATTATATCTTGCCAAGGAATGAGTTCGTAATTCTGCTTTGAATGGTGTGGCTTGTTGCTCCCGAGTGCTATGTATTTCACAGTGTCTTGCAGAATACAGATGAAGTCTTGATGACTAAAGCATTCTTCCTTGCAAATGCAGAAAATGCGACAGTAATTACGCAAATGGTTTCAAACGTTATTAACAGGTACTGCAATCAGTACGTACTAATAGAAGTTAATGAAAATTTCGGTGGTCTCCATTCAATGCGAGAGAACAAAAAACGAATGGTAACACAATAACGTAGAATACAAGCAATATACTTCCAGTGCATGTTCAAATGGTTCAAATGGCTCTGAGCACTATGGGACTTAACATCTGAGGTCATCAGTCCCCTAGAACTTAGAACTACTTAAACCTAACTAACCTAAGGACATCACACATACCCATGCCCGAGGCAGGATTCGAACCTGCGACCGTAGCGGTCGCGCGGTTCCAGACTGAAGCGCCTAGAACCGTCCAGTGCATGTAAATCGAGCAGTTCACACACGGATTCATAAGCATTAACAAATATACATGAGTCCATAGTACACCATACGTCGAAACCAGCGTCTTTTTCATAAGAAACAAAAATAAATATGGAATCATTTACCCCACCCAACATTGGAATGAGAGCAAAAACTAAGCAGAATGCGAGCAACATATTTACGCTGCAATTCAAAGAGTGCAATATGCACCAGGACTTAATCAGGAACATAATTTCCACTTGACAACAGCCACGCAGTCGAAATTTGCAATATTGAGTTTTATAAATAATAACACTTTACCATCAGACTACCAGACCCACCCAAAACATAAAATGAAAAATATTATCGTCTACTACTGGTATTTCGTAAAGCAATGACATGGATTTGCGCACCATATTTCTCGTATTCAAAGTTTACTGGCACGTCACGTGGAGCGCGGCTTTCGTTTTGCGCCTTGCACTTCTGCTATTCTGGTGTGCTGCGCGGGGCAACACTCGCTGTGCTGGTTAAGAGCACTTTAATGCTGCAACTTCACTGCTCGTCGGTAGTAATTAATGCTGCTGCTGTTCACAGAGCTAACACAGTCAGACATGGCGCTGCACGAGCGACCTTGAAGCAGCAAGTCGCGGAACAAGTTCCAGGAAATGTGCCGAAGACGGCAGCGGTAAAATCAAACCAGATTGATATCATCCTCCGACGAGGATCGTAGCGAACAGCAGTGGTGCAAGTTAAATGGGCGGTAAGACTCGCAAATGGAGGCCACGACATTGGGACTACAGATTTACTTAAAACATTATACACTTTTAGTAGGCCATTTAGTAGGCCATTAAAACAACGTAATGTGCAAGTATTAAGGTGCACTACTCTGGAAATTCCGAGAACATCGCAAGAGAAGTTTTACGCGTCTATTATGTGGCATATGTACAGGGTGATTATAATTAAACTTTCAAAACGCTGTAGAGATAACACCACTGTTCAAAATGACGCAAATTGCAACGGAATATTATCAAAGATGGAGGGAAAACGTATGGCAGAAGCAAAAAAAAAAATAGTGTAAAAATTTATCAATAGACGGCTCTGTATGTTTCAGAATACGTACATAAAAACACCTGTCATGCGCACGAACCACTGAAGTTGGTATAAACACGCCAGGTACACGGCTTTTCCTCCTTTCGCGTCTGCGACGTTCGCCATCACTGTCTCAATGCAGGATCGCGCTCTGCTTATAAAGCTGTATTACAAGAATAATGACTGTGCACACGTCGCTCTGCGGAAGTTCCGGACACTGAAGGGTTTGAAAAAAGGCGGTGGTCTGATGACTGCCGTGGGTCTGGAGAAAATGATTCGGAAATTCGAAGTCGGCCGGGGTGGCCAAGCGGTTAAAGGCGCTACAGTCTGGAACCGCGCGACCGCTACGGTCGCAGGTTCGAATCCTGCCTCGGGCATGGATGTGTGTGATGTCCTTAGGTTAGTTAGGTTTAAGTCGTTCTAAGTTCTAGGGGACTGATGACCTTAGAAGTTAAGTCCCATAGTGCTCAGAGCCATTTGAACCATTTTGGAAATTCGAAAACACGGGCTGTTCCGGTGTGCAATCTGGTAGAGGGAGGAAACGAATTGATTCGACGTTAGTGGGAGCAGTGGCCACAGCAATGCAGGAAGAGACGAGACGTGGTGTGCAAACGTGTATTGCACATAGGATCGCCCGAACATTCGACATACCCGTGAGCACGGTGCGTAAAATCCTACGAAACATCCTTCTTTGTTGTCCATTCAAAATTACCCATGTGCACGAGTTGCTTCCTGTTGACGTGCCAGCAAAAGAACTTTGCTTCAGAATTTCTTGCTCGCATAGAAGTGGACAATGATTGGTCGTGGAAGATTTTGTGGATCGACGAAGCCCACTTCCATCAGACAGGATATGTCAATACACAGAATTGTCTAATATAGGCAACAGAAAATTCACACGCAAATCAATCAGTACCACTTCATCTTGAAAAGGTTATTGTGTGGTGCGGGTTTACGGCATCATTTATCATAGGGGAATATTTTTTGGAAGTGACAGGTGCTTTCGGTCGTGTTACCTGTACCGTCACTGGTAAGCGTTATGAGAGTCTTTGGAGCAACCACGTCAATCCAGCTCTCCAGCAGCGTGGATGTGTAGATGGGATGATTTTTATGCAAGATGGCGCACCTCCGCACATTGCAAATCCAGTTAAGCAGCTGCCGAGGCTCCATTTCGGAAATGCTACAATTATTAGCCGCCATTTCCCTACAACCTGGCTGTCCCGATCACCTGATCTTAATTCGTGTAACTTCTGGTTGTGGGGCTATCTGAAAGATGTTGTGTTCAGTGTTCCGATTGCAAACTTAGAGGCACGCACTGCGCAACACATCCGTAACGTGACCCCGCGAACACTTCGATCAGTTGTGGAACATGCTGTTTCTCGATTTCAACTTGTTGCAAAAAACGGTGGACAGCATATTGAACATGTTTTGCGCCAGTCACATGGAAACTAATAATCCGATTTGATTATGATTGATGCTTTTTGCGCCGTTTTTGGTCTCAGGACAGTTAAAAACCGATGTGATTGATGATTTTTATGCGGCTTTTGGCCTCAGGACAGTTAAAAACCAATTCTTCCCATCCTATGTGATATGGCCTTGCCGCGGTGGATGGCCTTACGTAACTAACACCCATGCACACTGAGCAGTACAGTTTGTTTAACGTCAAACGTACCCCTTAGGCACTGCTATATGATGCATTTGTCATTTGCAGTCGACCACTATTAAATTATGACGTTTACAGTGCCATCTATTGCTACATTTTGTAACTATTTATTTTTCTTCTGCCATACGTTTTTACCCCTTTTCCGATAATATTCCGTTGCAATTTGACGTCGTTCTGACCAGTGGTGTTATTCCTACAGCGGTTTGAAACTTTAATTTCAATTATAATCACCCTGTATGTGTGCTTAGGTACAGGTGGTCAAGTGATTAGCGTTCGAGCATCGTAAGACGAGCGTGTATGAAGCGATGGTTCGTTTCCCGCTCAAACTTAGGTATTAATGTACTTTTTTTCGCCACTGGTCATATTATTTAATGTTCAAAATGTCGGCGAGGTGTGTTTTGCCTTAGGAACTCTGAACATTCCTTGTAAATGCGGGAAAACTGCATTCATTCGATGTAGTGTATGTCATTCCAATTTACGTTTTCCACGTCTGTACGACAAATACCATCCTGCAACGTGTGACATCGACAGCACATCCAACGAGTAACTGTACATTATTCTTGTGGTCTGCCACATTGTGACTTACTCTATTACTGATTGTGACATTGAGAGCACATCCAACGAGTAGTCTATTACTGATTGTGAATAACATCATTTGCATCATCATCCATCGAGATTTGATTTGGGCTTTTCAAGCCTGTCCCCCGCCCTTGAAAATTCAACTCAAAATAGTAAATTGTCGAATAACATCTGAAATTCACTACAACTTCGTACAAATGCAGTGGTTTAATTTTTCATTATATTACCCCTCAAATGTCATATAAATTAAATTATGTGACCAGTGATGAAAAAAATATAGGTTCAAAAATAAGAGTTGGTGGGATCAGAACTGACACCTCGACCTTATTTTTCTTTAAGGAACCTTTCCGGCACCTAAAGGGAGGGATGGGGCAAAGTGGGCAGGGGTTGCAACCCGAAGCCTGGATACCATGCCCCGTCCCCACCCTCCAGGAACCAAGGAAAGCGTTTATTTTCCTTTTCGTTCTCTTTTATTTTTATTTACTTATTTATTTATTTTGTCATTAATACCACCGACATTATCAGGAAACTAGCGTCACGTGATGAGGAGGGCGTAGCAAGACGTCAGACTAATTGAGACTATCAACGTATAGGTAAGAGCATTCCGATGACCAGTAAATATACCGGTTCTAAGTGTGGAAGAGGCGGGGATCAACTCTTCATGACAGGAACACCACAGCTCTGGAGTGGGTTAAGGAAGACACTGCAGAGGAAATTGGAGAAAAATTTTCTGTATTTTGGAAAACTGTACAATGGCGTTCATTAAGGAACAGCCCAAAGTCAACGATATTTTTCTCGCCATCAGCAAACAAGTAGTGTTCTGCGTGTCCACAAATCCACTTCACAGAGTTCTTCTTCACGTGCGTGAAGTACCCCGCGTCCGGAAAGAGGATCAGCTGAGTAGGTATCTGATGAGGAGTCGTACAGGTAATTAGGGACAACATCTGTCGCACCAAGTACCAGACAACTCTCGCCGATTTGCACACCAGGCGGTGCTCGTCTGTGTCCATAACATCACAGTCGACACAGATCGTGGTGTCTGCGAGGTGAATCCTATGAAGGCGTGACCGGCATACTTGCTTCCATTGACAGTAAGGTACCACGCAGACTGGACGTCAGTGTCAAGGTAAGGAGCGCACACCGATCGCCAAATGGCACGCCAATCGACGTGGGGAAGCTTCCCCACATTCGGTGAACTGTGCTCCTGAAGAAGGAAACCATAGATCGCCTTCATGGATGTCAATTGCGCCGGCAGTATCACAGTGCGGACGTAGCTTAATAAAAGGAAAAAGTGGTGGAAGAAAAAAAGGGCGGCGGGACTTCCGAAAGCTGGATAGGTGCTGAGAGAGAGTGTGGTGCAAGGGCCTCCAGCAATAGGCAGGTAAGGCACGTAGGACTACGGCGCCACAACGTCATGTGAGAGCCAATGAAAAGGGCTACTGCTCTATCAGGTACATGATACAGACCTAAACCGCCCCTGCACCGCGGGAGGGTGAGGGCTTCGTACCTTATCTTGAACAGAACGCCGTGGCAAACAAACAAATCCAATGCCGCTATCATGCGGATGGTGGAATAGGAAGTGTCTGTGCCACGTGGGAGATACGTGATGCCAAATATACGTTTATGTATTTTGTGTGTTGCAAAAGCTCGAGTGCTCGAAAACGTGATCTAAGAGCCCAGCTCGTAGTTGGGAAAGTAGACGTCGCCAGTGAGGGCAATTGTCCGCCGCAGATCATTTGCGAAATCAAATCCGAAGCATCGGAAAGTATTAGCTACACGCAAAGGAGCACCGCTGACCGCAGGAAGTCCCGCCTCTATATCCATGACGCTCGATTCGCGGACTTTAAGGCAGCTACCAGAAGCTTCGCCGTCGCCAGTGACTCCCTGACCTCAGCACCGCTACGAAGAACGATGACGAGATCGTCTGCATATGCAATGCAGCTAAATCCATGGTCACTGAGAGACATCCCAGAGAGGCGTTGACGGAGGCCGCATAGCAACTGAAAGCATACGACGGTGCAGAGAGCGGGCAGCCTTGACGCACTGACTGTCGGATCGAGATGGGAGGAGTAAGACGACCATTGTAGAGTGCACGAGACATAGCTCCATGGAGTAGAATCATTACGATGTCGACGGTAGTATCAGGGTAGACCATACTGCGGAGCACCCCTTCCAGGAAGTCGTGATCGACTAAATCGAACGCCTGGCTGAAGTCAAGAGCTGCCCAAAGTCTAGGCATACGACGAGCGTGAGCAAGAGCGATTATGTACCGATAGAGGCAGAGGGCATTGCGAATGTTATTGGTACCTCCCAAAGAAGTTTGATCGGGGGAATCCAAGTACCGAGCTGTCAGTTTAAGCTATGCAGCCAACGGCTGAGTAAAGATCTTTGTATCGCTGTTGAGTAATGTCAAGGGGCGGTAATCACATATCTGTGAAGTACCCCAAGGCTTGTGGATGGGAATGAGGAAACCTTCGAGGAAACCGTCTGAAATCGCCACGAAAGGTGATATAAGGTCCTGACAAATTTCCGTCCACGCCAGAAGGGAACAAAACATCCTACAAAATTCCAGTGGGAGACCGTCAGAGCCAGGCGACCTCTTTATAGAACCCGCCTGGATGCCGTGAAGTTAGCAGTCAAATCCATCGTCACATCCACGGGAACCGAGCCAAAGAATAGTCTGGAGACCGCCGTAACGTTGGCAGGGCAGTGACGTTGTTCAGAGTACAGCGTAAAATAAGGTGCATGGAGGGCAAAACTGATGTCCTGTTGGGTATCAAAACGCTGCCCATCATCAGCTGTAAGAACATTAATTAATTTTCCTCCGACTGTGGCGTCGTTCCGCTATGACATGATACATAGATGGACGCTCTTGCATTAACCCATCATGTGTGCGCGCCATTACCATAAACCCTTCAAGATGGCGGCCAGAGAGGGACGTGAGCTGTGTCTTGGCACGATTCGCCATCTCCTGGCACTCTGGCGAATCCTGCATCATGGTACATTCCCAGAGAAGGGTGAAGTACAATTCCTGAGTCCGTCGCCGCCACGTCGCAACCTCCCTTCTGTAACCAATCAAGGCCTTGCGGAGAGCAGGCTTTGCACAGAGCACCCACCATGACAGGCAGACTGATAGGCATCAAGGCGTCGACGACAAGCTGCCCACGTGGTCTCGATAAGCTGCTGGAAGTCGGCTGAAGTAAGGTGGATCGTGTTCAGTTTTCATGGTCCACGGCCGCGCCACACGCTTTGGCGGCAGAGATTAATGATGCAGTTACGGAGGTTGGAACTTTAATAGTGGCAACTATTTATTCACAGCTAGTACAAAATAGATATGTGTTTCAAAGTTTTACTGACCTTCAAAGTAATCACCAGCATTGTGTATACCCCGTTGCCAGGCATGTGGACGTCGTAAGATACTCTTAGCAGTCCCAGTTATGTTGACAGTTCGAGCGGCGCGGTCTATTGTCCGACGAAATTGTAGCAGTTCTGAAGCGAACGCCGTGAAGTGTTTCCTTCAATTTAGAAATCGAGTTGAACTCACGAGGGCTTAAGTCAGGGGAGTGCAGTAGGTGGTACAGCACTTAGCAGTCCTATCAGTCAAACAAATCAGTAACAGCTTGCACTGTACGTGTTTGAGCATTGTCCTGCAAAATGATGGTCAGGTCCTGCAGAAAGTGTCATCACTTCTGTCTCTATGCTGTTCATTTTTGGAACAGGACCTACGACCAGCTTACAGGCAGAAGTGATGACACTTTCTGCAGGACAATGCTCAAGCACGTACAGTGCAAGCAGTTACTGATTTGTTTGACTGATGCGGCTGCTAAGTGCTAAACCGCCTACTGCACTCGCCTGACTTAAGCCCTCGTGAGTTCAACTTGATTTCTAAACTGAAGGAAACACTTCACGGCATTCGCTTCGGAACTGCTACAAATTCGTCGGACAATAGACTGCGCCGCTCGAACTGTCAACATAACTGGGACTGCTAAGAGTATCTTACGACTTCCAGATGGCTGGCAACGGGGTATACACAATGCTGGTGATTACTTTGAAGGTCCGTAAACTTTGAAACACATATCTATTTTGTACTAGCTGTGAATAAATAGTTTCCACTATTAAAGTTCCAACCCTCGAATATGTGTCATGCTCAGAGAAGACAGTAACACAGTGGGCCAGACCTCAGCAGCCTGCACCTCACTGACAAAATCACGAGAGATGTAAACACGATCGAGTCGTCTGGGCGCTACAGTCTGGAGCCGAGCGACCGCTACGGTCGCTGGTTCGAATCCTGCCTCGGGCATGGATGTGTGTGATGTCCTTAGGTTAGTTAGGTTTAAGTAGTTCTAAGTTCTAGGCGACTGATGACCTCAGAAGTTAAGTCGCATAGTGCTCAGAGCAAATTGAGTCGTCTGGAAGAATGCCTAGAGAAATGCGTAAACCGCGGATGACCACCATGAACCATTTCCCAAGAATACACTAGGCGGAGATGCTGGAGAATTGTTGCTGGCGCCACGCACGGAGAGTGACGTGGTAGTTGGTCTTTGGGGGCCTGGGTGCAGTTGAAACCACCACCCATGATCAATGCATCGTGCCGACCCAGAAAGAGAGACGTGACCATCTCTGAGAAGAAGGTGGAACGTTCACGGCGGCGACCAGAACCAGATGGCGCATAGGCATTGACGATCCTGACGACAGTAAACGTGAGAGCCATACCTCTCGCATCAGGAAGATAGGCAACTGCAGCAGCGAAGATACCGTCACATTAGAGGATTGCCACCCCACCACCAGTTGGGAAAGTATGAGAGGCATGTGCTGTAAAATCATGGGGAGCACAGAAGGTTGCAACAGGCACCTCGTGAAGGAGAGCTACACCAACGTCCGCGGCATACAGTATGTCGTGGGGTAAAGCCAGTGGTATATGCAAATAGTGTTGACATTGGCCACGGCTATGCGATAGGTCTGGAAAGCTGCCATCGCCAGGAGGAAAGGCGATTCAAACAAGGGGAAACACAGAGGACTCCCTGTTAGGCCCCCACGGAAGGCCATATCACTGTGACAGTGAGGGAGCCGACCCCGCCAACGGGGGTCCATCGTTCTGCAAACTCCAGAATGTCCATCCTCAGCATCGATGTCGTCCACCCAGGAAACAGTCGTGTCACTGGGCCAGTTCATTGGAGCATTGTCAGAGGTACGCCCACAGGTAGCGTCGAATACAGAAAGCGAGGCAACAGCATCAGATGCAGGCGGGGGAAGGTCGGTGGCTCTGAGCACTATGGGACTTAACATCTAAGGTCATCAGTCCCCTAGAACATAGAACTACTTAAACCTAACTAACCTAAGGACATCACACACATCCATGCCCGAGGCAGGATTCGAACCTGCGACCGTAGCGGTCGCGCGGTTCCAGAGTGTAGCGCCTAGAACCGCTCGGCCATATCGGCCGGCGAAAGTCGTTGTCTAGAGGTGGACACTGACTGGAGATGGAGGCAGGGAAGTACGTCGTGTCGTCAGATATCAGGGCGTCAGAGGACAGCGCACTATTAGTAGCAGGTTCGTCATCCTGTGCAGACTTCCGATGGACGCAGTCATCAGAACGGGTATGGCATTGTCTCTTCCGTTTCCTAGGCGACTATTGCTTCCTAACATGCTGTTCCATGTTGGATGGCGGGCGGGGTGCCAGATGGCAGAAAGGCGAAGGTGGGTACAGCTCCATGATCAACAACCATGGGGTCGGTGCCTGCTGACGGTCGTCGTTCATTCGTATTGCCCCCGGCAGGGGACTAAAAGAGACAAGCGAAAGGTCCATCGTGTCGTCAAGAGGAACCGCCACCGGTACCAACTGATTCAGAGGGGGCGTAGCAGGCAGCACCGTCGCAGAAGCTTAAGACAGAGGTAACACAGTGGGCGCTGCAGGAGGAGCGACGTCTCCAATCGGCATCTGAACCAGTCTACGTCGAAGACGTTCAGAACGGACACGGCCTTCCTAGCCACAACCTGAACAGGTGCACGGCTGGCCATCGTTCATGACGACAGCCCTGCAGCCAGCAGTAACCAAGTAGGAAGGCACGTGTTCCCGTAGTTCAATTTTTATCCGGCGGTCACCATTGAGGACACGGTATGTTTCTAACGTCTTCCACGTTTCAACCACGTGGCTGACGACGTTGCCATAAGACTGAAAAGTGGCCACCACGGCGTCCGACGGTACTTCAAACGGGAGTTCGAAAACCCGCAACGTTCGGAGGCCAAAACCAGCGTGGTCAACCACGACAGTCCCCATATGTCCGTCAGAGTATCGGAACTTGTGATCGTTAGCGTGGCAGCGCACAACGTCGGCGCACAGTTCGCATTCGCCAGCTTCATGTAAACAGTAATACTGAGGATCGAAACATGTATTCCGGAAACGTCTTGTGGCGGGAGACGCATTTCATCCTGTATAAAACGTTCGACATCATACGCCTTCGGTCGTTCGTGATTCGATGGGAAAAGTTAATTTAATTGTGACTGGGCAGCAAGAAAACGCCAAGATAGTCAATGAAATCGGACTCAGACAATTCGCTACGTGGAAGTAAACAAACGCGCTCTCGCTCGCAAGCAGCGCAACAGCCAGACGCAAACAAGGCGTGCGCGCCTCACCACAGCCAAAGGCGTACCGACCGTTAAGACCACGACGACTTATGTAGACGTTGCCTTCGCATCAGGTACACAATAGACGCGTAAACCTTCTCTGGGGATTTTCTCGGATTTAACATAGTACACCTTACTACTTTTAGTGGCCTACTAAAGGTGTACAAAGTTTGAAGTAAATCTGTGGTCCCGACGTCGTGGCCTCCCCTTGTCAATTGACTTGTTTCAGCATCGCCGGACCATGCCGGCGTGCAGTGAGGTGGCAGCATTAAGAGGAGTCGATAGTGAAGATCGACGAATATATCGATTTTTGCTTTTAAATTTGTCTGATGGTCATTCAGTTCTGTGCCGCACAGTAAAATATTTACTTTTTGGTCGTTAGGGTGCTAACATTGCTTTATATTGGGTTATAAATATGGTGTAGAAAATCCCCCACTCCCCTTCTGCTTGTTAAGGTATTTCCTGTAAATCTCTGCTTCACAGAGACGAAAATCTCTTGAAACGTCTTTTAAGGCCCCCTATAAACGATCAAACATTTTGTCAGACTCAACTATGCTTGCAAAACATCTGACCCTGTACTGTGCTGTTTGATGTGTTTGTCAAGCATAAATCGTGTTTGACATGTTTGCCAGAAGTTTTGACGTTTGACAAGACGGAGGACGTCATCTGTGATGATATTTCGCCGTATATGTTTAGTGAAAAATCGATTTATTACAATTTATCTCATTATATGGTGAGTTTCCATAATCGTGGAAACTGCGGTCAAGTATAAAAATAAATTTGCACTGACAATTACCAAAATGGTAGAGGTATAGCACCTATCCCAGCCATATATTACTCTTGAAAAGGGAATGAACAAAATCAATATTTTAAGCATGCAGTCATATACAAGCCGAAGTGAAAGAAATAAAAGAAATCGAAGATCTTAGGTTCTTCAACGGACGATGTGGCTATATGTTCCTAAGTTGTGATACTTTAATGAACTGTCTTAGAGGAAGAAGTAGAAGAGAATAAATTTTCGCTTACACGTGTCTTCTTTTACAGTGTGAGGGCAAAGTAACGGTAAAGAAGTTATTGAACGTGTCCCTGTCCATACGCAGAAAGTTGATGCAATCATCAGGTTCTGGATGTATTTCCATTAACAGATTTTCAGTTATATATTTCTCTCTCACTTTAAACCATCCCCTGACTAGCGCCCTCTCGCCTTCTTTTTTTAACACAGTGCCAGAGTCAGTGTTATTGCTTTCGTGATCTTCAGTCCGAAGACTGGTTTGGTGCAGCTCTCCGTGTTACTAAAAATGCCTTATCTGCATTTCTAGCCATTCTACTAGTGCCAAAATACAGCACACGCGAAAAGCTTCTGCTTCAAAGGTAAGGTTAAATTGACAAACTTTCTGGGTACGTGTATGAGCTTCTTTGACACATCCGTGGCTAGATAAGAGTGAACTCTACAGACAAGTTTGCTCCTTGAAGAGGGCCTTAACAAATTTAAAATAATTTCATTATCCGTTCTAAGAAAGTTGATGTAATCATCGGGTTCTGAGGGTAATATTTCCTTTAGTAGATATTAATGGGCAAATCTCTCATTTTAAGTCATTCCCTGGACCAGAGTCTTTTTCTTGTTCTTCTTCTTCGTCTTTAAACACAGTGCCAAAGTCAATGCCAGGAATGGTTTGCTTGCGTTTGTGGCCGTTCTCACTGCTTACGAAGACGGACAGCGTCTGCTTGAAAGTGAGGTTAAACTGACAAATTTTGTTTGAACGTGTACGGGTTTGCTTGAAAAAGCCAAGGCAGTTTTTCCAAACATGTTTGATCGTTTATGGGGGCCTTTATATAATCAGTAATACTGTGAATGTATAATTTTTAGTTACATGTATTTGTTTATTAAACACAGTGTGTAAAATACGTGAAAATACTTGATGAAAAATTTATTGCTTGTGGAACAAGGATTCTGAATAGCTTGATCATGCATACTGACTGAAAAAAGACGAAAATATAGCCTTGAGACATACCTTGCGTTCATTGATTACGAAAAAGTTCCTTGGTAGGGTCAAAAGTTCCCTACTATGGAATGCTACAATTAAATGCAGGCAGTCTATCTATCTTATGGATGCCAAAGAAAAGCTTGTGGCGTGACATACAAGTGATATTACAAACGAAAAATCTCCGAGGGAATTTACATGAACCAAGTAGTAGAGCCTAAGTTTAGAGTTGTAGATTTCTCCTCTACGGTTTTTAATACTTACATAATTAATATCCTGCTTATTAACTTCCTAAAGAGCTACAGTGAGCCGGCCGAAGTGGCCGTGCGGTTAAAGGCGCTGCAGTCTGGAACCGCAAGACCGCTACGGTCGCAGGTTCGAATCCTGCCTCGGGCATGGCTGTTTGTGATGTCCTTAGGTTAGTTAGGTTTAACTAGTTCTAAGTTCTAGGGGACTAATGACCTCAGCAGTGCTCAGAGCCATTTTGAGCTACAGTGCAGTGACCGACAGGAGTCGCTACTTCGATAAAAGCCAAAAGACTGTGTATAATTTCGGAGGGATATTTATATGTTTTGTGAATCGATTTGTGTTTATTTTGAAACTGAGTGACGAAACTGACGCTGCTTCATGAAGAGTAACACGTTGTAAAATGCTGTGAGATTTAAAAACAGGAGTACGAACTGCTACACTAGCTTGCTCAGTCTATAAAGCGAGCTAATGTGTATCAGTATCAAGGAGAACAAACTTTGTCTTCTTTCAACAGTTCCTGATTGCCAATAAAGTGATTCATAGTCATGAGCTAGGAAGCATACTGACAGTCACAATCCGCCATATCTACCACTGTTGTCGAACCTGTAGAACATTATGCAGACATACCTTTACAGAAGTTACCAGTTACTTCTCAGGATGACATATCTCCTTCTTTTTCTTGTGCCTCTTTGCTGCTTTGGCACAGGGTCAGCACAGTTAGTGATGGATTTGGCATTGTTAAATTAAAGTACGACTAGATGCTCTTACTGTCACCACCCTGTTACCCCCTTGTTTGGAATATGTGTATTGCAATTGTTTGCATGTGATGTTACTCAAGTGCTAGTAAATAAAAGTTTTCTAAGAGTGTGCAATCATGTAACTGAGGCAGAACATAGGTACCAGGTCTTCACCTAGGGCAGATCCCAACAAGTCTGAGGTGCTGTCTTTAACTGAGACTGAAACCGATCCAATGGGACTCACTTCACCTGTTTTGGGGAAACCTGTTTTGTCCGGTGTCAGGAGAAGGCAAACGTAAAAGGGTAGAGTCTATTAATCATTGGCAGTTCAAACATACAACGAATGATGGTACTGTGGTGTCACTGCCAGACACCACACTTGCTAGGTGGTAGCTTAAATCGGCCGCGGTCCATTAGTACATGTCGGACCCGCGTGTCGCCACTGTGTGATCGCAGACCGAGCGCCACCACACGGCAGGTCTCGAGAGACGTACGAGAACTCGCCCCAGTTGTACGGCGACGTTGCTAGCGACTATACTGACGAAGCCTTTGCTCTCATTTGCCGAGAGACAGAATAGCCTTCAGCTAAGTTAATGGCTACGACTTAGCAAGGCGCCATTAGCCTTAAATAGCTTGTATATAAAGAGTCACTTGTATCGCCACAATCTCCAGATGTCTCATCAAGAACGATGTATACAAGGATGTATTAAAAGTTAAGTATATTCCAAAGATACGTAGTTTCTTTATCACATTCATTAAGTCTCCTGTTTCAGACCTCACTCCATCCTTCGTGAGTTAGCGCGTGCATCTTGGCCGCCTCTTTCAATTAGTGTGCTTAGTGTTGGCAAGTCTGCCGACACTACAGGTACCTCTTAGGGAAATGGCAGCAAGGGACAGGAAACGACAACAGATGCACTCAGTGTGTATGACTGAGAGCCTCTTTCAACATGTTGAAGAGGCAACAAAGGTGCAACGAACTGCAGATTTTGGTGCACGTTGGAACAAATGATGCCTGTTGTCAGAGTTCTGAGGTCATTCGTGGCTCATTCCAGCAACTGGCAGAGGAGGTTGAGAAGACCAGCCTTGTGCGTGGAGTTTCAAGCAAGCTCACAATTTGCAGCATTGTCCCCAGAACTGATTGTGGCCCTTTGGTTCTGAGTCGAGTGGAAGGACTGATCCAGAGACATCTAAAGTTCTGTGACAAGCTAGGCTGCAAATTCCTGGACTTGTGCCATGTAGCTGAGAAATGTAAATGGGTCAGATGGGCACTGCACATCAGAGGCTGCTACTCGGGTAGCTGACTGTGTGTTGGGTGCACGTAAAGGTTTTTTACATTAGGCAACTCTCCATCCCATCCAGATGACGATATCTGTAGGAAAGACAGAAGTATCAGTGAAAGATCCAAAGAAATCCTCGCACAGGTGAGAGTATTAAAATCCTAGTGGTAGACTGCTGAAGCACTCTCAACAAAGTGCCAGAGTTTGAAGTGCTCATGAAAAGCAATGAAGCTCACATAATACTAGGTACAGAAAGCTGGTTGAAATCTGAAACTGAAAGTTGTGAGGTTTTGGGAGAAAATTTAAGTGTATACTGAAATGATAAGCAAAATGGAAGTCCTGTGTTTGCTGCAGTGGACAAAAACACTCAACTCCACCAACATAAAAATTGAAGCTGCATGTGAGATTGTTTGAGCAAGGCTTAGTATGAGGGGTGGGCATAAAATGCTAATTGGATCCTTCTCTCGTGTACCAGACTCATCTCGTGATGTAACCAAAAACTCTAGAAAAAGCCTCAGTTCACTTCTATGTAAGTTGCCCAATCACACTGTAATCATCAGTGTAGACATTAATCATCCAACAATCCATTGCTGTGATAGTATCACGCAAAACAACAAGGGGTGCAAGCCTCCTCCATGAAAAACACGACCACACCGTAACACCATCGCCTCCGGATTTTACTGTTGGCACTACACACGCTGGCAGATGACATTCACCAAGCATTCACCATACCCACACCCTGTCATCGGATCGCCACATTGTGTACCGTGATTCGTCACTCGACACAACGTTTTTCCACTGTTCAATTGTCCAATGTTTACGCTCCTTACACCAAGCAAGGCGTCGTTTGGCATTTACCGGCGTGATGTGTGGCTTATGAGCAGCCTCTCGGCTATGAAATCCAAGTTTTCTCACCTCCCGTCGAACTGTCATAGTATTGGTAGTTGATCCCAATGCAGTTTGGAATTCCTGTGTGATTGTCTCGATAGATTACTGCCTATTACACATTACGACCCTTTTCAACTGTCTGCGGTCTCTGTCAGTCAACAGACGAGGTCGGCCTGTATGCTTTTGTGCTGTACGTGTCCCTTCACGTTTCCACTTCACTATCACATCGGAAACATTGGACCTAGGGATGCTTAGGAGTGTGGAAATCTCGCGTATAGACGTATGACCACATTCGAAGTCCGTGAGTTCTGCGAAGCGCCCCATTCTCCTCTCTCACGATGTCGAATGACTACTGAGGTCACTGATACGGAGTAACTGGCAGTAGGTGGCAGCACAATGCACCGAATATGAAAAACGTATGTTTTTCGAGGTGTCAGCACACTTTTGATCACATAGTGTATGTGGGAACTGCAGAATAAGGTTTCTTTCACAAATGTCCAACCTGTGTCCATACCGAGATAAGTCCGTGTATCGGCCGTCACACGGAGGACGAAAGTATATTAAAATAAATATCGCAGTCCAGACCTGACCTGGCCGTGCTCGTGGAACGTAAGTGAGCCGAAAGTGTACCAGGCGGAATTTGTTCTGTTTAATTTTTCACGTAACGGACGACGCGACGGTAGAACTGTTTTGTAGACTGTGCAACTGGCAAGAGCCTTTTGTGTACAAAAACTGAATGTGGAAAGGCTAATAGAGGAAATTCGTAAGTTTCCTGTGCTTTACGACCAGTCTCCATAAAGTGTTGTTTTTTGTCAGTTTTGTTTCTACGGTAGTTTGTTTAAAAGCTGACAGAAGGTGTGTGCATCATCTTCAAATGTTCGTAAAGTTTTCTCTCATCATCCATGACATGAGGAAATAATGTTCGAAACTCTCCCTGTAATGGTCTTGTTTTCAAGGCACTGTGGATCTACATATTTCTTCTTTTATTCTCCTTGTGTCTTTTTCTTCTTCCTCTAAAGCAAGTGCAATAAGCCTTACTTCACTATTACGAAAATTAGCGAACATATTTACAACTTTCACGAACAGAAACACAGACCATCCTTTCGTAGTAACTACAAGGAACAACAGAAACGCGAACGAGCCTCAGTTATGTGTGGTTGCTAAAGGAACGGGCCGGAACACAGGCGTAACTCGTCCAACTCTCGGTCCTGACACGGCCCGTACATGGGTGACCAGGGCTTAGGTAGGATTGCAGACCTCCCAGTTCCGATCGGCAGCATTGTTGTCTACTTTGTCACTAAGCTGTGCTGCCGCTGTCTGTGTTTTGTTGTGTTATTTCCATTTTTTTTTTTCGGAAATAAGTGATGATGCGGCACAGGCTATCCCATCACGGGAGGGTTACCATCTGCTCTGGTTCAGAAAAGGAAGCCGATTATCAGCTGTTCGTGGAAGCTCAAAACGATGGTTTGTGACACCTGTAATGCGTATATACAATACGAAACTTCGCATCTGTGTACGACTTAATCTTATGTATATACTCTACGTTGTTAAAAAAAACTGTAGAATCATATTTCCACCTCTCACTACTGCAAATCTTGTATCTTCTCCCCGCCTCCCACCCCACCTTCCCGGCTAGCGTGAGCTAAGTTATGATTCACAAGTTGTATAAAGGTGAAAGCGTGGCAGCCTAAAGAGGACACAGAAGTTTGCTACTACTCACTCTGGCGAATTTATGTAGTATCGGTAACTTTTGCGTATTTTATAGCACAGAGTAGCTACATTCAACATATCATTAAATTTAAACGATTTCAAATTGAAATACATAAAACATGTCTACGATCGCGAACTGCGTGTGCTACGTCTGCTTTTGTTTAGAAGTACGAAGGCGCGGCTAACAGACTGCCGTCTGCTAACTATGGTTGTTAAGCACAGAAACAGCCGTTGGTACCATAGAGTTGGGCGTTCCTCCGCTATACCGAAACATAACACGTATCAGTCACCACACCGTGGCTCTTTAGAAAGTAAGTAAGTAGTACACTGCACGACAAAACAATGAAAGATCGAGAAGGGGAGGAGGAAACAAAATTAAGGGTCACAGGCTGAGAGTATGTGATGTTATTTTAGTGATTACAAAATCAAGTCAAATTTTCGAAGAACTTTGACAATATGGGTCCACGTATCAGTTTGACTTTGCTACCTCTCTAGCCTGGCTGCATGCACAGATTATGTTGGGAAGGTTGTCACAAATCCGTTGTATGTTCTCCTAACTCAAGCTGGCACACAACTGTTGTAACTGGCCCTCGATATCCAGGATACTGGCATTGTGAAAGAGTTGACGTCCGAACTGGTCCTGCACATGCTCTATAGGGGACAGATTTGAGGATCTTGCTGGCCATGGGAGTACCTTAACACCAAACAGACAGTTCATAGAGACATACTGTGCGAAAACAATCATTATCCTGTTGAAAAACGGCGCCACGATACTGTTAAATGAGAGATAACAGATGAGGACACAGGATGCCTGTGACATACTGATGTGTCACTAGTGTTCTCTCAATCACTACCAGCCATAACCTGAACTACTCAGTGGATCGCCAGACCGTGACGCCTCTCCAAAATATTGGAAGACTGGGACCTCTTTCCAGGTCACCAGCATACTCGCCATTGTTCCTCTGGTGTCCTGGAGATCACAATTCATCACTGAACACAATGTGTCGCCATTCAATAGCAGTCCGTGCTTCCCAGTCACAACACCACTCCAAAGACAGCCGTTTGTGTTGCGGTGTTAATGACAGTCTAAGATTGGAATGGTAATTATCTAGTCCAGCTGGTGCTAGTTTCCAACCAATGGTTATGGATGACACAACGTTGCAGGGAGTCCATTACTTGTTCCCAGATGGCAAGTGCAGATGTGAATGGTTACAATGTTCTTGGTGCACAATACAGTGATTGCCAGATACTGTCAACTCGAGCCTTAACGGCGAATATCCCTGCCCTCACATCCCCATTAGCTCACAGTGTTATTGTAAATTCATATTTATTCTGATGAGCTGTGGTCCTTTACCATCATCCAGGATCTATACCAATGTGAAATAAAGAAGAAACAAAATTGAAAAACGTACAATGTTGAAAGCTAATGCAATAAACCAATCGTAATTTGGTAGCCTACTTGTGAGAGATAAAAACAATAAAGCCTTTGCATGATATATACCACGAAACATGAGAATACCATCAATACCACAGTCACAATTATTGTGCACAACAGGATATGGTACGAGGGGTGTTTGAAAAGTTCATACAAAAATTAAAACTACTTACGTGTTTGGGGTAAAGCATTTTTATTTTCCGACATAGTCTCCTTTTAGACTTACACACATCGTCCAAAGCTGTTCTAATTTGTTGATCCCTTTTGAATAGTAAGAATTGTCCAAGGCTCCAAAATAGCTATTAGTTGCTGCAATCACCTCCTCATTTGAATAAAATCTTTGTCCTGTGAGCCATTTCTTCAAATTGGGAAACAAATAGTAGTCCGAGGGAGCGAAGTCTGGAGAATAGGGGGGATGTGAAATGAGTTGGAATCCTATTTCCATCAATTTTGCGACCACAACTGCTGAGGTGTGTGCTGGTGCACTGTCGTGATGGAAAAAGACACTTTTGCAGTCCAATCGCCGGCGTTTTTCTTGCAGCTCGGTTTTCGAACAGTCCAATAACGATGAATAATATGCACCTGTAATAGTTTTACCCTTTTCCAGATAGTCGATGAGGATTATCTCTTGCGGATCCCAAAAGACAGTCACCATAACCTTTCTGGCCAAAGGAATGGTCTTTGCCTTTTTTGGTGCAGATCCTCCCTTGGTAACCCATTGTTTAGATTGTTGTTTGGTCTCAGGAGTAGTAATGTATCCATGTTTCATCCACAGTGACGAAACGATGCTTAAAGTCCTGCAGATTCTTCCTGAACAGCTTCAAACCATCCTTGCAACACTTCACATGATTCTGTTTTTGGTCAAGCGTGAGCAATCACGAAACCCATCTTGCGGATAATTTTCTCATGTCCAAATGTTTAAGCAAAATATTATGTACCCATTCATTCGAGATGCCCAAAGCACTAGCAATCTCACACACCTTAACTCTTTTGTCATCCATCACCGTATCATGGATTTTATCAATGATTTCTGGAGTCGTAACCTCCACAGGGCGTCCAGAACGTTCAGCATCACTTGTGCCCATATGGCTACTCTGAAAATTTTGAAACCACTTATAAACTGAACGCGCAGAGTCACCGTAATGTTTATAATTTACTCACCACATGAAATTCTTTTTCGTCCATTTTTTTGACAATCACTCGACTTCCTTGATTCACATGAAAGCCAAACACAAAGAAATAGACCAATATGGCTGAAACTTGGTGTGCGTTCTTTCCAAAGATGCTATTAACTAAACATGACCTTGATACGCGCTAGTGGTGCCAGCTCTCAGACTTTGCACGGACTTTTCAAACGCCCCTTGTATATTTCTGCCGTTGATTGTAGCCTGAAGAAATATTCATTATGCCTATCACAGAGAGTTGCAGCTCTCATCATTTACAGTGTCTCTGATGGTGTATACATGCATGAAGCTACATCGACAACCAACCCTGTCTTCTAAGTGCTTCACTTCTTTTATCAGGCAGTGGTATTTGAAAATAATAGCTTGATCAAGTCCAGCAATTAAAAGAAATGAAAAAGTACACTGAAATACAGTACCGTTTGTTGATGATCAGGTTATAACTCAAACTGAGGATGGTGTTTGAAGTTCTGTGTACTGCTGTAAAAATATTTACTTGGGTTATAACATGAAAATCTCTACACAAAAGATCAAAACTATGGCTTCTGGAGGCAAATATCCACACTGAACAAAAGTAGCCCTAAGTAACGGACTTGTTGAGCAAGCATCTCATTTCTAATACCTTAGCTGTGCCATAACTTAAGTCATTGATCTTGAACTTGATCACAAACTGAATAAGTACGAGGTTATATGTGGTACAATCCAAAAAACATTGTCAAGGAAAACCAGAAAAGAAACTAGAATTAAATTTAATAAAATGATGGCTGTGTCAATTTTGTTCCATCACTCAGAGACATGGGTAATGAGTATTAAACTTCTTAGTAAGGTACAAGGATCAGAAACAAGATTTTTGAGATCTGTGAAATGTTGCACAAGATTGGATATATTTATAAATGACAATGTGTGCAGGGAACTGATTATTTTTGAAATAGAGGGTATAATTAACAGAAATAAAAAGTGACACTCATACCTGAGAAAGCTACCAAGAGATGTTTTATTACAAAGGTAAAATGGTAAAAGATAATGGAAGATGAAGGAAACACTCGCAACAACTTTGTCTGTGATCAGAACAGGCAAATCAGAAACTTCTTAAAAAAAGAAGGAGGTATCTGTGTGTGTCTTCAGTTTAGTCATTTGTGTTACTAGCCATTGTCAGTTTTGAAGTTATTGTTTAATTTTAGGTTTCTATTTCATCTGAGATGCCCAGAATAAAAATTGTAAATATATTACAAAACACTGTCACAGATACAAATATACTGAAATATATTGTTGAGGAACATTTACGTAAGTGTTCTGTCAATGAAGTAGTTTACAGTAGCAGAAGAGGAAGTGATGGCATTCTCAGAA
Source organism: Schistocerca nitens (assembly GCF_023898315.1). NCBI lineage: Eukaryota > Metazoa > Arthropoda > Insecta > Orthoptera > Acrididae > Schistocerca > Schistocerca nitens. The sequence goes on from NC_064617.1 coordinate 694,524,522, forward strand.
TCTTCTTTAGGTATAAGAATTTATACCAACTTAGATACAGCATTTATCTTGGGTATGTAGACGCCAATGTTTCATGAAGATGGAAGAAGGAAAAGACAGCATATAGTGGAGATGCTGAGTCACAGAAAGGTACAACAAAGAGACTGCTAAACAAGTGAGCTTTCTGCCAAAAGGTCTTTTTAAAAAAGTAGCCTTTTTGCTGAAAGATCACTTTTTTTTAGCAGTCTTTTTGTTGTGCCTGACTACAACTCAGTATTTCCACTAAAAGAAGAGTAGCAATCTATCTTATTCATAATATTATCATTATTCCATCCCGAATTTTCCATTGTTAAGAGACTTATCTTAGAAGAAAGATTAAGAAAAGGCAAACCTACGTTTCTAGCATTTGTAGACTTAGAGAAAGCTTTTGACAATGTTAACTGGAATACTCTCTTTCAAATTCTGAAGGTGGCAGGGGTAAAATACAGGGAGCGAAAGGCTATTTACAATTTGTACAGAAAACAGGTGGCAGTTATAAGAGTCAAGGGGCATGAAAGGGAAGCAGTGGTTGGGAAAGGAGTGAGACAGGGTTGTAGCCTCTCCCCGATGTTATTCAATCTGTATATTGAGCAAGCAGTAAAGGAAACTTTTGTGGCGGCGTTCGTAGCGACAAACAATTCGCTGTAGAAATGGCTTACGAAGTCACCGCCACACTTTTAATAGCGGGCCGACCGGTCCGCTGGAACAGTGAACAGAAAGATGAAAACCCAAACACTCTGATTAAATAAAAGTCGGTACTTATCTTTATTAACAAAGATACAGAAACACAGTAGTGAACTCCGTGTCTACAGAAATCTGTCTAGTTCGAGTCGGAGCGGCTAGGTCAGCGTTGGCTGACGACAAACAACAAATCTGCTGCGATGAACACACAACTGACTAGCAAGTACACAATTTGGTGGGGAGTATACAACTGAGCGGCGAATACAGAACTGTCCTAGCGCTCGCGACTCCAGCGCTTAAGAAGCCAGAAGCCAGCGGTGGCGCGCGCAGACTTGCGGCGATTTCCTGTCTCGCTGGCGCTGCTTATGCGGACGGCGTCCAGACTTTGATGCTGCCAACCTTTTGGCAGCGGTCGCGGGTGGCATTACTGGCTAGGATATAACACTCCTCCCCCCCAAATCGCCGCACCGTCGTTGAATAATGACGTGGCGAGCGTCGACGGCGGGGGAGGGGTCTGGCCGCAGGCGTAGCAGAAGAGACCGGGGCGGAGACTGTTGTCGGTGGCAGTCCCCGGTCCGCACCCCAGCATTGGCTGCGCGGGGCCTCGGGAAACACCGACTGAAAACCGAGGTCAGGGTGCACGCCTGTGACCACGGGCGCAGCTTCTGGTACTGGACGCGACGGGGCGTCGGGACCCACGAAGAGAGGCAGCGTCTCCTGACGTTGCGTCGACGGCTGCCGAGTGGGCGCCGGACAAGGCGCTGCGGTGTCAGACTCCTTGGGGGTGCCCAAGGAAAGCGGTTGCAGGACAGGCTGCACAGCCACCGCTTGGGAAGGCGGCCCGGCTGAGGAGTCTACGTCCATCAGCTCCGAAGGCGGTGGCGACTGAAGAGGGACCGCAGGCGCCGGAGCGACCACCTGGGGCGCTCCCGGATGAAGCTGCGCGGGAGGCATCAACGGGACGGACTGTCGGCGTGGTAGCGGCGACGGCTGCTGCTGCTGCCCTACGGGCGGCAGCGAAGTCGGAAGGCGCGGCTGGAACCCGCCGCGGACCAAATCTGTGGACAAAGAACGAGCGGCAGAATCCGGGCGGCCAGCGCGGCGTAACTGGTTCTGATGCCTCCTGTGCACCCCAGTAGCACCTTGAACAGTATAAAAACCGCGACCCTGGACACTTATCACGGTACCACGTTCCCAACGACGGCGACCGTGATAAACTCTGAAAAAACGGCGTCGTTGCGCTGAAAACGCGTGCGATGCTCAGAAGCCGCGGGTCGATCCGGGGGGTGCAACAACCGTAGTAGGGTGCGATGACGACGGCCGTGGAGAAGCTCCGCAGGCGAAGGGCCGTCGCGTGGCGTGGTCCGGTACGACGACAGGAACGTGATGAGGGCCTGCTGACGAGAGTGCGTAGCACGAAGGCGGTCCATATGATCCTTGAATGTGCGTACAAAACGTTCCGCTGCACCATTCGATTGAGGGTGGAACAGTGGAGTAAGAACATGGCGAATGCCATTGGCAGAACAAAAACTTTCAAATTCAGCAGAGGTAAATTGTGGACCATTGTCAGACACTAAAACTTCTGGAAGACCCTCAATACAAAAAATTGAAGTCAACGCCTGTATAGTTTGTGCAGACGTTGTAGACTGCATGGGCACAACAAACGGAAAATTACTAAATGCATCTATCACGATGAGCCAACGAGAATTCCAATATGGACCAGCGAAATCAATATGTACTCGCCGCCAGGGACCGGCAGGGCGTGCCCACTCAAAATAGCGTTGAGGCGGAGCAGCTTGGTGTTCGGCACACGTCGAACAATCTGTAGACATCTGCGTAATCTGCTTATCAATACCGATCCATGTACGATGACGGCGGGCAAGCTGCTTGGTGCGGACCACTCCCCAATGACCTTGATGCAACAAGTCGAGGACCTTGGATTGGAACACTTGGGGAACCACTACACGAAGCTGGTCATTCTCGGTGCGTAACAGCAAAACTCCGTGCGAAACAGACAACAGATGACGTTGCGGACAATAGCGACGAACCACAGGATCCGATATGTCCTTTGCCTTGGACGGCCAACCACGTTGAACAAAACGTAATAGTAAACTCAGATGAGGATCCGTAGCTGTCTCACGTGCCACCTGACGATAATCAATCGGAAAATCCCGGAGGGATTGATGCTCATCAGCGTCAATCTGATGGCAAGAGTCGTCAGAGGAATCGAAGACATCATCCGCAGCAATCGGCAATCTAGAAAGCGCGTCAGCGTTTGCATGCTGAGCTGTAGGGCGATACAGTATCTCATACTGGTATTGTGATAACAAAAGAGCCCAACGTTGTAGTCTCTGAGCTGTCCGCTGAGGAACTGGTTTAGACGGATGAAACAGTGACGTCAGGGGCTTGTGATATGTTATTAAATAGAATGGTCTACCATAGAGGTAGTGATGGAATTTTGTGACACCGAACACAATAGCCAACGCTTCCTTGTCCAATTGGCTATAATGACACTGAGCTTTGTTTAGCAATTTAGAGGCGAACGCAATAGGACGTTCGGTGTTACCGACTCGGTGAGACAACACAGCACCGAGGCCGAAAGAGGAGGCATCACAAGTTAACACCAGAGGCTTGTTAGGGTCGTAATGGACCAGACAACGATCATTCAATAAAGCCTCTTTAAGCTGCTGAAAGGCTGATTGGCAATCAGCTGACCACACAAACGGAACATTCTTACGGCGGAGACGATGCAACGGTGCAGCAATCTGTGATGCATTAGGTATAAACCTAATATAATATGTCAATTTGCCAAGAACTGCTTGCAATTCATGCAGATTGCGAGGGGCGGGCAAATCACGAATAGCTGCTAAATGTGACTGGGAGGGATGAATGCCTTGAGCATTAATAACATGTCCCAGATACTCCATCTCCGTAAGGAAAAATGAACATTTATCGATGTTGCAACGTAGGCCTGCCTGAGACAACACTGTAAACAAACACTCCAAATTACGGAAATGTTCAGCAGGCGTCCGACCGGACACAACAATATCGTCTAAATAGTTGCAACACGATGGCACATTAGCCAGAAGTTGTGACAAAAACGCTGAAAAACAGCTGGAGCTGACGCACAACCAAAAGGCAAACGCAGAAAACGGAACAACCCCAGCGACGTGTTTATGACAAAATACTGTTGTGATTGCTCGTCGAGGGGCAATTGCAAATATGCTTCACGGAGATCAATTTTGGAAAAGAAACGAGCTTCCCCTAACTTATCCATCAGCTCGTCCGGTCTAGGCAAAGGAAAAGAATCAATGACAGTCTGAGGATTAACTGTCGACTTAAAATCAGCACACAAACGTAACTTGCCAGACAGTTTCTTTATAATAACTAAGGGAGAAGCCCACTGGCTCGCTGAAACGGGTTGAATAACACCGTTGTTTTGCCAACGACGAAGTTCATCTGCTACAGGTGCCCGGAGGGCGTGAGGCACTGGACGAGCACGAAAAAATCGAGGCTGAGCATTATCTTTTAACGTAATATGAGCGGCAAAGTTCGCAGCACAACCTAGTTCGTCTTTAAATATGTCACTGTATTGTTTACACAAATCGGTTATGCTGTCTTGAGGAACAACAACAGAATTAATTTGCAACACATTGTCTTGGATAGACAGGCCAAACAAGTCAAAACAGTCTAATCCGAAAATGTTTACACTGTCTGTAGCGCGGAGCACTGTGAATGAAATTGTTTTTGTATTGCCACGGAATGTGGCTGGCACGCTACATACACCTAACACAGGAATTTGTTCTCCACTATAAGTAGCCAAAGAATGTTTTGCCGCTGAAAGTTTAGGGCGGCCGATAGCCGCATACGTAGCACTATTTATGAGAGTCACAGACGCACCAGTGTCTAATTGAAAATTGAAGGTCTTATCCTGGATGCGTAGCTTCACAAATAGTTTATTACACTGTCTCTGGATCGGTGCAGCGGAGGCGGAAGACGCAAAATCAGCGCGTTTAGCGCGTGTTCGCTGCTTACGACAACTCGTGGGTTGGGCGGGTGGAACAACTACTCCCGCTTCACTTGCAGTCTGTACATTACTTTTTACAGCGTTTGAATTACGCTTGGGTCGCATAGCAGAGGGCTGGGTGGGTGGCTTATTGCGAACAAGTTTATTACCCACACGAACCGTGGAAGAGTCTTTAAACGCGACCTTCTGGGCGGGCTGGCTTTGAAGAACATGAATATCCATGGGTTGGGCAGCACTAGAATTGTTCTTGCGTTTACGCAAACAAACAGTCTGGATGTGTCCTTTCCTTTGACAAAAGTGACAAACCGCGTTTCTTAACGGGCAACGTTCACGAGGATGAGCAAGAACACACTTAGGGCAAGACTTAACTCTATCATTTTGCACACGCGGCTGACGAATGTGTTTAACATGACGCGGCCGGCTAGTGTTTACAGTCTAACTCTGCCGGTGGGGCCGCGGGCGTGACATAACTTGCTTAGCACAGGCAATTTGAGAAATACATGGCTGATCTAACTCACACTCAGCATAGTCAAAAGTATCTTGGGCTTCAATAATGTTCATCACAGTCTCTAATGACGGGTCAGGCAACTTTAAGATAGCAGCACGAATACGAGAATCTGCAATGTTTTGAGTAATAGCGTCTCGTAACATGACATCACTGTAGGAAGCTCCACACACACAATTAAATCGGCACTGACGGGTGAGGCCCCGTAAATCTGTTATCCACTGTTTATTAGATTGATGTGGCAGTTTCTTTAATCTGAAGAACTTGAATCTGGCTGCTGCCACATGAACTCGCGACTCGAAATACTCAGCAAGCTTGTTAACAACAACGTCATAGTCTAAAGCTTCTGGCTTGGATTCCGGGAACAACTTACAAAGTAGTCGATAGACTTCCACGCCTGCAGTGGAAATTAAATAAAGCTGCCGCTCAGTACCCGTGATTTTGTAGACTGTCATGTGCGCCTGCAACTGCGCGAAATATTCTCGCCATTCTTCTCTTGATGCATCAAAAGCACGGAAAGGCGGTGCTGCCTGTGCTTGTTCCTTTTGTGTTGGAGGATTAGCCGCTTGTTTGGCGATTGCTTCCACCAGACATTGTATTTGCTGACTCTGTAACAAGATCAACTGTTGTAATTCGGCAGACATAGTGAACACAAATTAAACCAGCCCCCAAAATTTTATCGCTATAATTAATATAACCAGAAACAAGTTGAACCAGCCCTGCACACGAGTTCGGAAGCCCTCGTCGCCAGTTTTGTGGCGGCGTTCGTAGCGACAAACAATTCGCTGTAGAAACGGCTTACGAAGTCACCGCCACACTTTTAATAGCGGGCCGACCGGTCCGCTGGAACAGTGATCAGAAAGATGAAAACCCAAACACTCTGATTAAATAAAAGTCGGTACTTATCTTTATTAACGAAGATACAGAAACACAGTAGTGAACTCCGTGTCTACAGAAATCTGTCTAGTTCGAGTCGGAGCGGCTAGGCCAGCGTCGGCTGACGACAAACAACAAATCTGCTGCGATGAACACACAACTGACTAGCAAGTACACAATTCGGTGGCGAGTATACAACTGAGCGGCGAATACAGAACTGTCCTAGCGCTCGCGACTCCAGCGCTTAAGAAGCCAGAAGCCAGCGGTGGCGCGCGCAGACTTATGGCGATTTCCTGTCTCGCTGGCGCTGCTTATGCGGACGGCATCCGGACTTTGATGCTGCCAACCTTTTGGCAGCGGTCGCGGGTGGCATTACTGGCTAGGATATAACAGAAACAAAAGAAAAATTTGGAGTTGGTATTAAAATTCATGGAGAAGAAATAAAAACTTTGAGGTTCGCCGATGACATTGTAATTCTGTCAGAGACAGCAAAGGACTTGGAAGAGCAGTTGAACGGAATGGACATTGTCTTGAAAGGAGGATATAAGATGAACATCAACAAAAGCAAAACGAAGATAATGGAATGTAGTCAAATTAAATCGGGTGATGCTGAGGGAATTAAATTAGGAAATGAGACACTTAAAGTAGTAAAGGAGTTTTGCTATTTAGGGAGTAAAATAACTGATGATGGTCGAAGTAGAGAGGATATAAAATGTAGACTGGCAATGGCAAGGAAATCGTTTCTCAAGAAGACAAATTTGTTAACGTCGAGTATAGATTTAAGTGTCAGGAAGTCGTTTCTGAAAGTATTTGTATGGAGTGTAGCCATGTATGGAAGTGAAACATGGACGATAACTAGTTTGGACAAGAAGAGAATAGAAGCTTTCGAAATGTGGTACTACAGAAGAATGCTGAAGATAAGGTGGGTAGATCACGTAACTAATGAGGAGGTATTGAATAGGATTGGGGAGAAGAGAAGTTTGTGGCACAACTTGACTAGAAGAAGGGATCGGTTGGTAGGACATGTTTTGAGGCATCAAGGGATCACAAATTTAGCATTGGAGGGCAGCGTGGAGGGTAAAAATCGTAGAGGGAGACCAAGAGATGTATACACTAAGCAGATTCAGAAGGATGTAGGTAGCAGTAGGTACTGGGAGATGAAGAAGCTTGCACAGGATAGAGTAGCATGGAGAGCTGCATCAAACCAGTCTCAGGACTGAAGACCACAACAACAACAACAATAAGAGAAGGAATAGTTTAAGAAGAGAAATTCCAAAGTTAGTATGATGTGGGCAGGTATTAGAATGTGTTGGTGTTTATTATGGGGTGGATAAATAACAGTTACATCATTCATAATACTCTTATTCACATATCTGCATTACATTTGAGAGAATATGGAATAGTTGTAGGTAAACAACTAGAATTCACTCAGATACAGATTTATTCACACTTAGCTTCTACACAGATACAAGTCTGGAAGCTAACTGCCATTAGCTTCGAACACCCTGCCCAAAGCCCTCTCCTCAAAGATAGCACACTTACGCACAGAACAAATATCGATATTTATGGCGCTCTACGCCACATAGCCCCCCCCCCCCCCCGCACAGTATGGAGTACGTCCCTGTGAATGGGGGGGTGAGAAGTTAGGAAGGTAACGTACAGTTCTTCTGCGTCAGGCGTAAGTGGTCGACTGGTAGGAGACCGGGGGGTGAAACCCGGTACGTCGACGGTGAAGTCAGCAAGCAACGCCGGCGGCTGAAGACGACTTCCCGTCCTGGAGTGGAGGTGTAGCACTTCGTCGGGCGGCAGGCAGAGAATCACCTTGCCAGAAGGCCTAACAAAGGCACGCAAATTGCCACATGCAGCACTTCCGCTCAATTTAAAGCGGCGCACCACACGAGATTCTGCACTTCCTCCCTCAACATTGTCACACGCGAGTACCACACACACCGTATTGCCATCTACGACAACAGATAATTTATCTATGTCATCAGGGTGCACATGTGTTGTGAATTCTTGGATGGCACCTGTACGAGTAATGGTAGGGAGGCAAGGAGGTGTGGGAAAGCCATGGCAGGGGGAAGCATCTGCTAAGAGGGGGTGGCAGGTGCACTGGACTGCGCAGGAGACGACCTCGGGCGATCAGCTGACATACGAGGGAGCGTGACCGAAGGCAACGAGGAGCCAGCGTGGATTGAACGGCGTGACAAAGAGCTGTCACACGAAGATGGTAACACAATGGTAGAATCCGAGTGGTTGGCAGTTCAACTGCGAGGGCTGTGAGGAGTGAAGCCCCGAAAAGATTGGCGCCTGTAGTACCTCTGTGGGCACAGTGAGTGTGTCAGGCAACTCTTGTTGGTTTGTGGCTGATGCATGTCTGTGGGTACTGATGGGAAGTGAGTAACAAAGGCAGTCAGAGAGCTGGTGTGTCTCAGAAAGTTCATCCTCATTGGTGCAGATGCGGCGGTGGAGCATTTCATCATCATTCTGGGGTTGAGTCCATGCCACATGAGTGTCCACATGGAGCTGTTGGACATCCTGAATGTGTCTGACATAATCGACACATTTGTCTCAGATACTGCTCAGAAGATGATTTAGTTGCACCACACAGTCACAGGTCGGTGCCTTTGTGTCACATTGGCGAAGTGGCAGGATCACTGATTCTCTTGACAGAATGTCCAGAAGGTGAGTGTTTTAACTCACTTGTGTGCAATAAGGGAACAAGGTGGAAGGCCTGAAGGAAATGGGTGCCGAGAACTGGTTTGCTCGTGCCATCAATTATGAAAATCCTAGTGAGAGGTGTGGAGAATCTCAGTTTGAGTGTGTGGGATTGAGAACGGTGAACAGTAATGATGAAGTCATTGGTGGCCTGCATCTGACATCAGTAGGGAAGGTGAAGGCAGTGAAGTGCTAACCTGAGAACTGGCATCAATGAGGAAGACTACTGTATTGGTCAAGGATATAGAGTATATTATTTACTGTATTGAGGAGTGCGAGTCATTTTTATGGTGATCGAGGCAACATAGGCATGTGATGGCTTGGGTTGCCTCTCCCCTGCAATGCGCCAAGTTTGTTTGTTGACAGGGCTGTTGGCAGCTATGTGAAGTACACCAAAAGTGCGCATAGTACCACCAGTAGAACGACTGCACATTCATAGCATCTGGTGCAAAGGAGGCAACAGTGGTGGCAGTGTATGTTTTGTCAACACTCCGGGCATTTACTGTGCTACTTACAGTGATGTCAGCATCGGACAGTGTTAGGAGTGCTTGGCGGCAGTTGAAGGCAGCATGCAGACAGGTCTGTGGTGGTAATGCATCACAACTGGCACCATTATTGTTGGTATTGTTGATTCAGTGTCAGTGTTGAATAAGGGCAAAAATTTGATCAGCCAAGTGAAGATTGGTATCTGGAGGTTGATGGTCAGTTGTTGCTATCGTTATTGGAACTTGCTTAGGGAGTTTAACCACCCAAAGTGTCCATAAGGCCTGATCAGACATTAGATGTGGGTCAATCTTTATGCAGAGGCCCTGCCACAGTTGGAATGGAGTCCAATCTTGTAAATGTTCATCATGCATCACATGATGTAGTTGTTCATCAAGGGTGCATGACAAGCACCATAGGAGCATTGTTTTCACTGTCAGATACTTGTCACTGAGTGGTTGTACAAGAATGGTCTTGTTGATGGTGTCTGCTTGGCTACCCAGGTGGTTAAGTAAGGCTACATATTTCATATCATCAGAGACAATAAGGTTCACAGCAAAGATGCTTTCCACGATAGCAAACCAAACATCAGTGTCATCAGCTCATTTGTGCATACAGCTGGTGTGTCAGCCAGTAATGCATGAACATGGACCGAATGAGGTGTCACGATTGGAATATGATATGTGGCCAGTGAGTACAAAGTCTAGTACATGCAAATGGAAACACGAAAGCAGTTGGGAGTTTAGTTGAACTGCACCAATGCAAACATTTATGTGAGGCTGCAGAAGTCACTGCAGCAAAGTCAGTAAGAGGATTGTCCACTGTACAACATTGTTGTGCAGTCACGTTCGTCAGTAAAACACTGGTATGTGGAGTGTCACTGTCACTTTCTATCACTCGTGAAGCATAAGGTTCATTGTCTGTGTTTTCTGTTAGCAAAGAATGTGGAACAGCATCATGATTTACAAAATTTGTAGAACAGTGGGTGCAGGAAGGCCACAATATCAGATTGAACTAAATGAATTTGCACAAATGAACATTACATGGTACTCGGCATCACCAATTCTAGAATTCCAGTGCATAGTGATGACAGATAATAAAGAACACTATACATATAGAGTACAAAACACACTTTATTTAAGGAAATGATGTGACACGTACAGGACTCCACCACCTTGTGCTACGAAGCCACAGACCGAACTGTACAGTCAGACAGAGTCTGCACCATACCTTTCACTGGGCAGTAATATTGTTGTTCCTACAAACTAATTAATAATTAACACTAACTATGATGGTCAGTAATATGATGAAAAGGCTGTTACCCAGATATATGTGTATAGTATGCAGCAGGTCTCATTGACTCAAGGAAGCCAAGAAAGTTTCCAGGGAACAATAATCATGCTGATAGTGCATTCAGTTTGCTTGAGCTTCAGCAGATACATTAAACGAAGAGAATCAACTAAGCTACATTACCTTGTATTCTAACAATGGAAACTCCAGGTTGCAATATCAACAATATAGGGAAAAGATAGATTGCTACATGCCGTAAATTTGACACACTGAGTTGCAGACAGGCTTAACGAAAAGACACTTTTGCATTAGCTTTAGGCCAAACCCTTTGTCAGAAAAGGAAACACACACACACACATTCATTCACACAAGCAAACACATCTCATTTACATATGACTGCCATCTCTGGCAGATCGGACTGGAATGCATGCCTGCCTGCCTGCAACTCAGCTATCATTGTTACACTGAGCAGAAATCTATCTTTTTCCTTATATTGTTGTTACTTTGTATTTATCATGACGGTGTTTAAAGTGAGCTGTCAACACATGAACAGTAGTCTGCTAGAATTGATGATAGAGTGGTAACTATATTCAGATCCCCATATGAGAAGAATGAAGCATAATTTTCAATGGCCATACCAGATTTGTAGTACTGCAGATATGCATGAGATTCATACCAATCACATTTGATTTTGGATCTTCAGAACATGCAGAGATGTGCATTAAGATTTGTTTCAATTTATGTTGAATGATGTAGTAGTGGCAGTAGCATGATTAATGGATTGAAATGGAATTCATTATGAAGCAAAAGTTGTAGATGAATAAGTATCTGCTGCAAAGTTCTTATAGGTTTCCTTCCATGGACTAGTATTAAACATAAGTTTTAGTGTGAAGGAGTGGAGAAACTATAAAAATAGATGTGCTCCATTGCAAAAAGTCAGTCAGTAGATTCTCCTACACATTTATATGGAATGCAAAGGGGGGACACAGGGTGCAAAAGAGATCTTAAGCTGAAGATCTAGACTGATAGAATGTTTCACAAGTAGACTAAATTTGTGAACTGAATGATCCATAGACTTGAAGTGATCAGTACTATTAGCACATCAATTTCACATATTCGTAGTCCATATTGTCACAAAAATGTGAAAATTTTATTACAATTTAAGGTAATTATAATTAATTGCATTCTTCAGTCTTCAATCCCTGAATTTTTTCTGAATGTTTAAAGGTATGTTGCATGCAAAGGCATCTATACTGTGAACATAATTTTATTCTGTTTAGGAACAGAAATACCTGTAATGACAGATACATAGAATAAAATTGTGATGAAATTTCAGAATGTATATTTAACTTTAAAGAGTACTATACCACCTGTCAAAAGACAATGAAGCATCCAGAATAAATGGTCAGATGTCATTCTAACTTTGAACATATGTACACAAAGGGTGGATATATAACTGATTAGAGTTGCAATTCACTGTGACGGGTAGAATGGAAAACAGACAGCAATATAGTTGTTTGTGTGCATGTTTAGTGTTGTTAAAAGGGCTGGTAAGGCATATAGGGGATATTTACAGTGTCATTTTGACCAATCTCTATGAAGGAGACAAAGATGATGCATACTCATATGAGAAAATGTTATCAGTACCTGACAGAGTTTGAAAGAGGCCTCGTTGTGGGTCTCTATTTGGCTGGCTGGTCAAATCTTGCAATTTCCATTTTTGCAGCTCTCAGATGTGACAGAGACCCAAAGTTGGACTGCGTGAAGGCATGCATACTCATTGTTAAGCTTTTGGTCACCCCTGTCCAACCACCAAAATTCATTTTAACCTCTTCCTCTCTGCATCTACCATTTGAGATCTCCCTGCAATATTCTGTTTCCCACAGCTATGGTGAGAGACTAACAGCAGCCAGACTATGGAATTATCACCCCATGTTTAGGCAGCTATTAAAACCACAATACAAATGGCTGCATTTGGAATGGTGCCACGACTGAAAAGCATGAATTGCTGATGAATGGTATCACATTGTGTACAGCAATAATCTGGTTCTCCACTACCCCAGGTAACCATCATTATTGATTATGGAGGTGACCAAGGGAGAGGTCCTCTCCTTCCAAAGTTCAGGAGAAGCACAGCAGTGTTACTCCTGTCATTATAGTGTGGGGAGCAATCAGTTATAGCTTCTTGTGTTACCTCCCATGCAACGGTATCATGGTGTCATTTTTCAACAGGACACTGCTCATCCACACATAGTATGTTTATACAGAATGAATTTGTCATTCTGCAGTGGAGTGTATGCTGGTATGAAACTTCCTGGCAGATTAAAACTGTGTGCTGTACAGAGATTCAAAATCATGACATTCACATTTTGCAGGCAAGTGCTCTACCAACTGAGCCACCCAAGAATCACTCTCAACCCATTGTCACAACTTTACTTTTACCAGCACTTCATATCCTATCTTGCAAACTTCACAGAAGCTCTCCTGCAAAACTTACAATACTAGCACTCCTGGAAGTAAGAATATGGTGGAGACAGGGCTTAGCCACATGCTAGGGGATGTTTCCAGAATGAAATTTTCACTCTGCAGCAGAGTGTATGAGGACAGGTTGTGAGTCATGCTTGGGTAGCTCAGTTGGTAGAGCATTTGCCCATGAAAGTTCAAGTCTCAGTCTGCCACATAGTTTTAATCTGGTAGGAAGTCTTATATCAGCACACGCTCCACTGAAGAGTGAAAATTCCATTCTGAAAACATCCCCCAGGCTGTGGCTAAATCATGTCTCCACAGTATCCCTGTGGCTAAGGCATGTCTCCACAATATCCTTTCTTTTCAGAGTGCTAGTCTTGCAAGTTTTGCAGGTGAGCTGCTGTGGAGTTTGAAAAGTAGGAGATGAGGTGTTGGTGGAAGTAAAACTGTGAGGATGGGTTGTGAGTCATCCTTGGGTAGCTCTGTCAGTAGCACCCTTGCTCAAGAAAGGCAAAGGTCCCAAGTTGAAGACTTGGTCCTGCACACAGTATTAATCTGCCAGGAAATTTCATGGCATGTTGATACTTTATGCAGAAAGGAAGTTCAGGATACTTATATTAGTTATCAGTGTGCTGGTAGCTGGTGAAACGATATAGTTGTCTTCTCCAGGTTCAAAATTTCTTCTGTGAGATTCATAATAAAATGGAACTTTCTTGTCATAAATAAAATTCTGGTCATAAATTTAGTTGAAATTTTTGGTTTATTCTATCAGCAGCAATAATTTTTCAAGAGGACATTTCTTTTTGTAAATGTACAGATTTTGAAGTTTTATTAAACTACATATTATTTTCTATTCTGTAGTAGGTGTGATGGCTTTTCTGTATCTTACAAGAGTTGTTGTCATTATCAAGGTAGTTCAAGAAATATTCATTTTTAAATTGCTTCACAATGTAATATTTATGAGTAATTGCATGTTGCAAATATGGTTGTAATTATGGTTCATTAAAAAATCTTTATTTTCTCTGCTAATCATAAGAACATAAGCTGAACATTAGAACTGTGTAAAGTATAGATTTCAAAGATAGAAATTCTGGGTTTCTTAATTTATTTACAGCTTTTATATGCTGACTATTGAACATGTAAACTGTTAGCGTGGAACCTGATCCACAGCAAAAGTTGCCATACTACTCGATACATAATCAGATTCAGGCTTGAAATATCTGATACACTGTCTTAAAAACTTTATAACATGTCTCTATGAACTTTCTGCATGTTACTGAAGTACTTCTGTGGCTAGGAAGAGCCACAGGTCTGTCCCCTTCATGGAATATGTGTGGGACCAGCTCGGATGTCAACTTTGTCTGAGTGCCAGTATCCAGGTTATCAAAGAACGGTTTCAACAGATGTGGGTCAGCTTGCCTCAGAAGAGCTTTATGACACACTTCTCAGCCAAATCAGTTTTTGCATCTAGGCCAGAGGGGGTGCAACATCATTCTGATAAGTGGGCACACTCCCACATTCTTTGTAAATTTGGCTTGAATTTCAAATCACTGAAGTAACATCACATACCCAATCAACCCATGAAGTTTCACTTCATTTTCTCCTCCCCTTCTGATTACTTCACTTTTTTTGGTCAGTTAGTGTATTTCAGATATAGTTTAAATGTTCTCAATTTATTCTGTTCTTTAGTATGATACATGTCCAGTTCATAGTGTTCCTTGGCAAAATTCCTGACTTTTCCACAATATTAGGATGTTATTGATTCTTCTTTTCTGGAGACACAATAAACAAAAATATTTGTGTGTGTTTATACTTTTCATTTCAAGGAAATGTCTCAGTAAAACTGCTGAATAGGAGACTGCAGGAAAGTGCACCAACTATAGTACAAGATAGTGTTCCAGAAGGGAGTGAAAGCTGGGAATTGAAGCGACCACTTTTGACACGCCTATCAACACTTCGAGAGGTACTACAGAGCACAGTGATTTAGTGATATATTTGTCAAAATGAATGAACTGCTAGCCATATACTGATGAAGAGTTTCATGTTTTTTTTATTTCTGTTTCATACTTTTTGTGCTTCTCACTTCTTTACACTTTGCAGTGTATTAGTCACTCTTCCACATTATCATTGTTATCATTGTGTCCATTTCACCCTGTAATTTGCTCCAGCCACTACCTCTTGTTATGCCACTTTTTATTTTGTCTATATACCACCATTCTCAGTTTCTTTGCAATTTCAATCAATCCAAACACTGCTTCATCTTCCCCATTTTTTCAGACTTTAGTATCTTCTGATTACATCCCCTAGCTTATCTCCTCAGATCCCACCTTCTATGAATAATTATATCATATGGCATATTGTAATGATTGTGAAATGTTGGATGTTCCAGCTTACCTCATTCTGAAGCTCTTGCAAATAACTGTTACTCAAAGAACAGAATCAGTTTGAAATTTAAATAACAGTATTCATTATTTTACCTGTTATAGAAGTTATCATAAATCTTTTGTACAGATCTGACAGAGCTCAGCACATAATCTCTGCCTTTTAATGACCAAATGATATTGTTTAACCAAAATTTTGAGAAAAGACGAAAAGGGTACTCAGGTCAACAGTGTTGAAAAATGTTAGTTATAATTCAGACATTTTCATAGGAATGTGCAAGTCATACAGTCACCCATTGACTCTCATAAGTAAAGCATAAAGGTAAACATTCATTGAAATTGTATGTACACCATGAGCCAAAACATTATGACCAACTGCTTAGTGACTTGTTTGTCCATCTTTGGAATGAAATACATCACTGATTTTATTTATCACAGAGCCAACAGTTTTTTGCTAGTTTTGTGGAGGTATGTAACATTAGATGTTTATGCACAGGTCACATAATTTGTGTAAATAATGGGCCGTTTATTTGCATATATGGTGATAGTGCCCAATTGCAGCCCAGATAGGTTCCATAGAATTTACACCAGGTGAACTTGGCCACTGAGACATCGGTGTGAGTTCACTATGATGCTCCTTAAACCACTGTATCATGGTTCTGACTCTGAGACATGGACAGTTATTCTGCTGAAAGATGACATCGCCATTGGAAAAGACATCATGTATGAGGGAATGCAGATGGTTTGCAGCTATCAGTGTGTCTTTGATTACTGCCACAGGCCCCTGCCATGTCGGAGAAAGTCTCCCACAGCATAATACTGCTCCAAGTAGCCTGCATCCATGGCATGCTGCATTTTTTGGAACTGCCATTCACCTCAGTGACAGCATTTGTGGAGATAACTAGTGACCTAGTGTAGCAAAAATGTGATTCATCCAAAGAGCCAAAACATTTCCATTGATCAACGGTCAAATCCCAGTGGTCCTATGACCATTGCAATCATCACTGACAATGCCATTGTATCAATACGTGAAAATATAGGGTGGTCTACTGCAGAGCTTTCAACAATGTACAATGAATAGTGTGCTCCGAAACACTTGTGTGCGCACCAGCAATGTGGCCTTTCAGCAGAGATGCCACAGATCCTATCCTACTTTACAGAGCAGACAACCCCATGTTCTGTAGAGAGTTGTGGACATCCAACCATATAGCACCTAATGGTAGTTTCACTGTCCTTCTACCTCATTCCTTAGAAGCTCACAAGAGCAGCATGTGAACATTTAATCAGCTTCACTGCTTTTGAGATTTTTGCTCACAGGCTTTGCATAATAATAATCTGTTCTTTGACAAAATCACTTATCTCAATATATTTCCCCATTTGCAGCCCATAGCTTTGCTAGCGTCATCCCCATCTATCTCTGCTCCACTTACATACTTTTCGTAGCACATCACGTGCTTGCAACATCACCAGACAGCATCCAACGTTGTGGTGAGCAATGGCCATAATGTTTTGGCTTGTTGTTGTTGTTGTGGTTTTCAGTCCTGAGATGGTTTGATGTAGCTCTCCATGCTACTCTATCCTGTGCAAGCTTCTTCATCTCCCAGTACCTACTGCAACCTACACCCTTCTGAATCTGCTTAGTGTATTCATCTCTTGGTCTCCCTCTACGATTTTTACCCTCCACGCTGCCCTCCAATACTAAATTGGTGATCCCTTGATGCCTTAGAACATGTCCTACCAACCGATCCCTTCTTCTGGTCAAGTTGTGCCACAAACTTCTCTTCTCCCCAATCCTATTCAATACTTCCTCATTAGTTATGTGATCTACCCATCTAATCTTCAGCATTCTTCTGTAGCACCACATTTTGAAAGCTTCTATTCTCTTCTTGTTTTGGCTTATCAGTATAAATTGTGTTTATGAGGATTCTGCAACTCCACCAGGCAGCATCCAACCTTGCGGTGGACAATGTCATAATGTTTTGGCTATCAGTGTAAATTGTTTTTAAGAGGAAGTAATAGAATACTGTTAGCACTTAAGACCTCAAAATATCTTCTACTCTCTCCCTTAGATATAAACATTGTGTGTTTTCAGAGTTTACTTCAAAAACAACAAGAATGGGAAGTTTCTCGGAGTCAGACACCATACTCAGAACAGTCTTGGCAGTCATAATGTATTTTCACAGTCTTGGACTATGGGAGTTGTGTGGCATTCGAAATTGGTAAGGGGAGACCCTTCAATTTACAACTGTCTCTTTGCATTTTGGTATTTCATAAACAGGGTTTTTTCTCAACATGAGTATAATCTTTATTTTAATGTAATTCTTACATGCTACAATGCTTTTGGTATAAATGTTTATAATATTTCAGCGTAAGGATATTTCACATATTTCTGCTTCTGTTTTAAACACACGCAAACCATTGTTGTCAATTTTTAATGCACTCACCAGTTTACTTTCCAGCTTTACTGAATAAATTCCCCAATTTGTGTGTGGAAATAGTTTATGGCATATATAAGCATTTATTTGTTTGTATTTTTTAAAGCTTTCCCAACATAACAAATGTTGTTGAGCCTCTCAGGTATTACATCAGTTGGTTTAACTCACTTGTTAGTGGAAAACTCCATCAGAATGTTAATATGAGTCCACAAGTGCTAACAGCCATTAATCCCATTATCTTGGTAACAGTATACTTAGCATGGGGCATTGTAAACAGGCTGTCAGATGAGCTAGTTTCTCTGAAATCACAAAGTAATGGCTTCTTAGTTCTCTTTTAGCATCATCTTCTGTAGTTGAGGTGGTTTTGATAACTGGCATGCATGGGGCTTGGTTAGACACACTGGCTCTCAGACGGAAACTTTTGAGATTCTAGGCTACCATGGGAAATCCTACATTGGTCAGACCTACACCGTTATATGTGATGAACACTAGTATCATACACATTTAAGAAATGGAAAACTTAACTCATGCCAAGCATTGTCTGATTACAAGATATTCATTCATTCTGTTCTGTAGAAGTAGAGCCTCCAGGGATTTGGAATGAGCCAAGGTATAAACAAAAGAAAACTTTATATGTGTGTTGCACTAACAATAAACTATCACTATATTGCTTAGTATGGTTTATGCTTATGCTGGCTAAATATAACCTAGTAAATGGGATGGGCTTCAAAATACCAGGCTCTGCATTACTACCTCTGGGACTGTGTATCAGTAAGACTGTCTACAACTGCAGCAAGTGATGATGCAATTAACAGAGCATGGCTACGACCAAAGCAAGTAATGGGATCCAGTACTGTCTGTGCTAAATGTAATCAATTCCAAAGAACTCAGAAACACAATCGGTGGCTTTATACTTGACAGTTCACCTTATGGCCTATTTTCATTGCTATTCTACATAATAAATGCTGTTTGATATGCTCAGTTGTTTTGTTTCGTGTCTTATGTATCATGAAAACACTTCCTTTTAGTTCCCTTTCTATTCTAGGGAACAGGGAAAAGTCACAAGGAGCCAGATCCAGTGAAGAGGGTGGGTGCAATACTGTTTCCTTTGGCTAAAAACCTTTCCGACACCCAATGTTGTGGCACCAAGAGCAAGGTAGAGGAGCAAATCCTTAGATATTTACAGTGCAGCTTCTTTCCACATGGGGTCATGCAGGAGTGTTCAGTAGAGGCATTTAATGGGAGACACAATCACTAATGCCCCTTAGTTTGCTGGAAAGTAATTCTAGATACCCTTGGGTTCCCATTATATGTCACATTTTTGTTTGTAAAAATGTGTTGTTATGGTAACAGAAGTCCTTTTCAAGACTACTTCAAAACAGGTTGTGAAACATATGTACATCTTCTTGAGCAGGTGAAACACCATGATCTTGAGTAGGAAGAACACTGTTATCTTATGTATGTAATTATTAAGTGAGAATTACATGCCATTTCTGAAAATCATTTCATAAACTACTGTATCCATTGAACCTTTGGCCAACACTTATGGTCTAAAACCAAACCAGTCAAAATATGAAATGCTCTTGGTCTTGGCATACACTAGTTTGCATACCATAGGTGTCACAGACAGGAGGGTCCTCTTGCCAAAGAATGAAGCTATGTGTTAATTATTTTGCACTGCCAGCAGGTCCTCTTCTGATGTCTTCTGTCACTTTGACAGCCTGCAGTGGAACAACACATTGTGTTCCCAACATGCCTCCTTGGATGGTTGGTACACTTGCTCATTTCCCCATATTCCCAAAATTTTTGAATGTATGTGTCTTTCAGACCTACACACTACACACACATTACCAAACCAAGATTGCCTGAAGGCTCTGGAATAGTGTGGAATAGTGGAGAACTTGGATTCAATTTACTCCCCATGTATAAGGTAAAGGGATAGCTTCCTTTCTTCGTCTTTGTAATTCAAATTTGCAAATAAACATGTTCTTAATTCTTAAAAAAGTAAATTTCTGTTCTTAAAAAAATAGATATTCTTCTTGAAAACAAAATTTCATTTTGTAGGAACGAATAAATCCTGACAACACTGCCATTGTGAATGTGCCCCTCAGCAAGGAAAACCGAATCATCTTTCTAGAAGACAAAATTATGTAGTCCATGAAAGGCAATATGCTATTTGGAAATTAAATATTTCTAAATTAAATATTTCTTTGGGAAAAAGTCTGCTTGACAGAACTAAATGACATTATTCACTATATAAGTACTTCCATTTGGCTGAAGCTCCTTATATCATCTCTCATAGTTACAACTTGTATCATATACAACTGGTCTGTTTGTTATATGTTGACTTCGTTTTTTACAATGTGTGTAATCCACAATTATCAGGTGTATGGGGCACATTTAGTATGAATATTCTGAGTATGTTCCCATACATCTATTTGTGGTTTGTACAGGTAATAAGCAAGATAGACCACCATGCACACATACTATGACTAATGTACATAAAATATTTGACTGTGCATTCAAGTCCCTAAGTTGTGGCAATGGGACACACACAGCCCTCACGTATGAAAAATTAAAACTATTCTTCTCTGCCCATTCCTCCAACCTTCCAACTGTCAGAAACAAATAGTGGTGGTGAAAACTGAGAGTTTTATACCAGTTAAATTACTAAGACATAACAGACCCCATGGTACACAAAACATGTCAGAACGTAGTTGAAGAAATAAGAAAAAAGCTTACCAGGTTTAAAACAACACTGGTGGTGGTTTATATATGCTCCAGACCCAGTGTAGAATTCAGTGTGAAATGTTTTTAATAGTTACCATATTGAAACTCCATCTCAAAATCTGGCAGCAAATCTGAAGAGATTCTGGTTGTATATAAGGTATATAAGTGACAGGATGTAATCAATGTCTTTGCTGTGTGATAGCAATGGAAATGCTATCAGTGACAGTATCACTGGCAAGTCTTCTGGTCCATATTGTGCACAAATTATGTTCTATTCGCAGTATGCTGATTAAACAGCTTTATTTTTAACAACCATTAAACAACCATTCACTTGACGGAAGATCTGTATCTAAACACTGGGAAGTTACACAGCTGACACCAACACACAAGAAAGGAAATAGAAATAATTCACTGAATAATAGACTTATATCATTAATATCAATTTCTAGTAGGATTTGGAACATATACTGTAAGAACCTTCAACATCGCAGCGTGTCAGCAATCGTTGGTTAATATATTAACAAACTAAAAACCTGCCTCGACTGCGAAAAAAGCAACTAGTGTTAAGTTTTAACACAGGTTTCGGCATAGATAACTACACCTTCTTCAGAGCAACAATAAAACCCACAAGTGCCTAAGAAGACCTTTGTCAATCATTAAAAGAACACCATAGCTATACATTTATAAATGAAAAAGAAAAGGAAAACACAAACAGTACATATGTACAAAGACAAAACCACTACTTAACTTAATGGTGTACGCTCCACCTCACACCGGCCTATGTTCAATGGGCCATGACCCAAACTGCAGTTTATGGCGGGTCATGCCCCATCGAACATAAGCTGGTGTGAGGTGGAGCATACACCATTAAGTTAAGTAGTGGTTTTGACTTTGTACATATGTACTGTTTGTGTTTTCCTTTTCTTTTTCGTTTATAAATGTATAGCTATGGTATTCTTTTAATCATTGACAAAGGTCTTCTTAGGTACTTGTGGGTTTTATTGTTGTTCTGAAGAAGGTCTAGTTATCTACACCGAAACCTGGGTTAAAACTTAACACTATGTGCTTTTTTCGCAATTGAGGTGGGTTTTTAGTTTTTTAAAACATATACTGTGTTCCAACATTATAATATGCATTGAAGAAAATAATCTATTGATGAATAAGGAACATGGATTCAGAAAACATCATTCTTGTTAAACACAACTGGTTCTTTATTCACATGAAGTAATGAGTACTCTCATCAAGAAATCTCAGGTTGATTCTATATTTCAAGATTTCCAGGTGGCTTTTGACACTATTCCTCACAGGCAGTTTCTAAACAAATTGTGTGTATTTGTGATATTGTCTTAACTGTGTGACTGGCTTTACAATTTCCTGTTAGAAAGGTAACAGTTCATAACAACTGATACAAAGTTATATAATAAAACTGAAGTTATATCTTATGATGAAAAGTCCAGGTTGGAATATCATCAACTATTGAAAAGGTAGATTGCTACTCACCATAAAGACGACATGTTCAGTAGCAGCCAGGCACAATGAAAAGATTGTTACACCAGAGCTTTCAGTCAAAGCCTTCTTCAGAAAAGAAAACACACACACATATTCACATAAGCAAGCTCACCTCCCACACACATGACTGCTGTCTCTGTCTGCTACAGCCAGAATACAACTGTCATGTTGAATGAAAGCAGCAATCTGGAGTGGGACAGGGAAGGGGCAGGGATAGCAGGGTGTGGATGGGGAGAGAAAAGAATGCTGTCGTGTGGAACTTGCAGAGACTAGATGGTGGCAGGTCAAGGCTGCCAGGTGCAGCATCAGGAGGCATAGGAGAAGTTTGGGGGGGGGGGGGGGGGGGAGGAAAGGAGAGGAGCAAAGAAGGAGAAAAAGAACCGATAAATGCATTGGCAGAGAGTGGCACACAATGAAGGTGAGAGGACATGCATTGGGAGAAGATGATAGGACAGAGAGATGGAAACTGTTGGGTGGATGGTGTGGGAACAGTAGATGACCATAGTTGAGACTGGGTAATTTTAGGAGAGAAGAATTTGTTGTAAGGATAAATCCCATCTGCACAGTTCAGAAAAGCTGGTGATACAGGGCAAGATCCAGATCCCCATGGCAAGCATTACTTGCTGATGATGGTGGACCACTTAACTCACCGGTCAAAGGCAATTTCCATAGTGGACATCACCACTGAGATTACTGCCATCACCTTTGTCAGCATCTGGGTGGGATGCTTCAGCTGTCCCAGTCATATCATAACAGACAGCAGCCACCAGTCTGAGTGCGCACTGTTCACACACATCATCCGACTGTGTGGCACGCAGTTACACAAGAAGACTAGCCACTATCTGGTGTCTAACAGCATGGTCAAGTAGCTCCATTGAGCACTGAAAGCCTCCCTAACTTACCACGACACCACTTGGATGGGAGCAGTCCCACTGGTACCCCTTGGCCTGTGAGTAACACAAAACAAAAGATCATTACCTCACCTGCCAACCTTGTATAAGGACAACCTCTCACCACCCCTGGTGATATTGTGGAGAAAGTACCACAGCCTCATGGTGCCTCAACCCCACCACTGCAAGAATGTGCGCACACACGCGCGCCCACACACACACACACACACACACACACACACACACACACACACACACACACACACACGGCTGGCCTCAAACACATCCACCAATGTGGCATGGCACCATCAAAGTACTTGTAGATGCCAGTCTATGTGCTGTACATGCATGATATTGCATAGTTACATGTTACAGCCACCATTTTGGCTGCCCTACTCAGGGCTACATTGTGTGATCATCATGAGCAAGAGAACACTTGACACTAAATGTAACAGCAAGCTGACCAAAGTCTCCATCGCCCGAGTCCTGACCACTCAGACTGCTATTCACTCCTTCATCCTAGTGGAAGTCCCATCAAAGGACAATGCTTCTCTGCCATCAGTCAGGCAGAGACCGAACCCATGACTGCCAATAATGCACACATCCTGCCAGCTATCACCACACCCCCACATGCTCCTCAGCCTCACATCATTTCACCCACCCAGCTGGCACAGCAGCCCATACTGTGGCCACCACAGGTGCCAGGGTCACCCCCACAATAGCCGCAAGTGGGCTACGTCACACACGCCAGCACTGTGTCTGCTTCAAACACCCTTGCTGCATCATTAACACACTGTCCCACCATGGGATGCAGCCCACATGTGCCCCAGCCACTGAATAGGTTTAAATCTGGCACCCTAGCCATCACCTGCTGTAGAGACCCTGTCTCCAGTGGGCAACCACATCAGCAAATTGTCTCCAGTCGAGATCCAGACATCACCTCCTGCATAACTGGCTGCTTATCTGTCACGGCTTTTGGACTGCTGTTTGCATCCCTGTGCCTCTGTCATGTCGGGCATCAAAGTTGTATCAACTTCCACATCCATTTTTGTGTTATTTATTTATTTATTTCATGTTCTGTAGATCCAGTTAGTGAATCAATTACAAGGATATGGAACATGTCAAATTGTATAGGTTTCAATTTAAACTTACAATAAATACAAGGGCAATTCAATGCCAAATTGTACATAGTTTAAGTAAGACATACTATAAATATAGTAATAGATACAATGCCAGCTAGGTAACATAACAACCATTTAACAGAAAAAGGAGTTTCAAATAAAGATTAAAAATAAGAGCACAAAGTTAAATCAGACATTAGGCCTACAGGAGTAAATACAGGTACAGCCAATCTGTTGTTACAAAAAGTGTGCTAATGCTCAAATGTACAATAAAATCAATTGAACTACTTCTAGACACAATAAGTTTAGTGATGGTATACATTTTCTTCCAAATATACATCCACAGTATAAAAAGATTTCTCTGTCAGGTAATCTTTGAGAACTTCTTTAAATTTTGGCAGTTATGTATGAACACATTTTATATGTGGTGGGAGAGGATTGAACAGCTTAATGCTGGAGTAGTAAACTCCTTTTTGTACCAGAGTGAGACGTTTCATTTCGAAATGTAGATTGTTTTTGTTTCTGGTGTTATAGCCATGGAATTTACTGTTGTCTTGGTAGATAGAATAATTTTTGCACACAAAAGTCAGCAAGGAAAAAATATACTATGAGGCAGTTGTTAGGATACCTATCTTCTGAAACAAGTGCCTGCAAGAGTGTCTTTGCTGGACCCCACACATTATTCTGATTGCTTTTTTTTTTTTTTCTTTTTTTTTGGATGGTGAATACTTTTTTTGCAAGTGGTTTGTTCCCCCAGAATATGGTAGCATATGACATCAATGAGTGGAAGTAGCCAAAGTAGGCAACCTTAATTGTGTCAACTTCAGCCACTGAAGAAATTACCCATAATGCAAATGTTGCAGAGCTAAGTTTTTTACATAAATGAAGAATGTGAACTGACCAATTACATTTGCTGTCTATATACGCACCCATGAATTTTGTATTTTCAACTTTCTGTATTGGTTGATCTCTACATTTTATTTTAATTTCATCAAGATTATTTTGTGATGTATGGAACCTCATATAATGAGTTTTATTTTCATTGAGTGAGAGACCATTTGGGGAGAACCAATTTAAGATGTCATTAAAAACAGTATTTGTAGTTTGTTCAAGATTGTGATCTATCAAATCGTCAAGTAGAATTGCGGTATCATCAGCAAACAGGGTAAATTTGCTGTTTGTCTCAGAACAAAGAGGAAGATCATTAATGAAGATGAGGAAAAGCAGTGGGCCCAAAACGGAGCCTTGAGGCACACCACACGTTATTGTGCCCCATTCAGACAAGGCAGGTTCTCCAGAAGAGCCATTTAGCATTACAGTCTGCTTCCGATCCTTTAGATATGATTGTAGCCACAAGCCAACAGTACCTCCTAAACCATAGTATTCTGCCTTGTTCAAAAGAATTTGGTGGTTTACACAGTCAAAGGCTTTCGTAAGATCACAAAAAATACCCACTGGAGACATTTTTTTGTTAATGGCTTCCAAAACTTGGTTGCTGAAAGAGAATATTGCTTGTTCAGTACAAAGACCGGCACGAAAACCAAACTGATTTTTGCTTAAGATACTGTGGAAGTTGCGATTGTCTACAATCCTCCTGTGCATGATTTTTTCAAGAATTTTTGAGAAGGTAGTTAATAGGGATATTGGGCGATAGTTTGTAACAATGCTTTTATCACCTTTTTTAAAGAGAGGAATCACTACAGCCAATTTTAGTCTGTCAGGGACAATCCCTTCTTTTAGGGATGTATTGTATATGTTGCATAAGATGGGACTAACAAATTTATAACAGTGTTTCAGTATTTTACTAGAAATATTGTCCACACATCAAGCCCTCTCCACTGCTGGGTTTATGTGTCATAGTTCCATACTTGAACAAGTACAGACACTTCACATAGTATCTGTGCCTCCACTGTTGAAGCATCGAGGTCAGATGTGATGTGCTAGTGCCCTATCACTGCTGACAGACTCGTCACCATTCCGCTCGTGCAGGCATCACTACGAAGTGTGCACATTCCAAACACCTGTCACACAAGCTGGCCACAGGCTGGATGCCCACACTTTCTTGCAGCTCCTGAGCTGTGCTCTCCGAGGGGGGATCTGTGTGATCTTTGTGGCAGCTGTACCACAGAAATGCGTAAATGGCAGAACTACCATTGCAGCCCACACAAAGTGTGCAGCATCTGCAATCTGCTGATGAGCAAATTTACCATTAGTCCAAATTCTGGAAACTCTGTGGCATGTGTGGGAGCAAAGGAAACAGAGCAGTGCAAGCTGGGCAATGGTACCATACAAATGCATGGTACAATTCTGATTCTGCAAGCCGTCGACCTTGTGAGTCAAGCTCAATGCGAGCTCCTCACCAATGTGTGTGGATGTTTATTTGGTGTGTCGACTTGTTTTTGTTTTCATTTAATCTTATCTGCAAAGTGCATGCTGTGCCACAGGTCATAAAGAAAATTTGCTTCATTTTGGGCACATGTCCACTGTCCTCCTGTGGTCATGTGACTGGATAATGCACTGAGGAGTTATTCCTTTCAGGATCAGTGTTCAAATGAAACTACTGTGTAAACACCATCTTCTGTGATCACCAGCTAATAGACATTGTAAACAGATTTCATTTGACAGTTGTTTCGTTTACTCTTTTGTGGAAAATAAATATATATGGCAAACACACTTTATCAACTCCCATCACCATACTGTCACCACACCCTCTTCCACGAGCATAGTGCAAGGGTGCAGCAGTAAAGCTGGCTCACTGCATGAGTGACATGTAAGTGGTGATACCTGCACATTCCCACTTCTTCCCTATTTGTGCAGTCATTCACTCAATTTTGTTGTGGTGTATATGCCTACCTCATTGTCAGTTCATAATGGATTCCCTTCTATTTAAAGAACCTTTTCATTTCATTTGACAAATGTTCACGTCCATCTCACAGTGCTGTAACTCAGAGTAATGTCACTGTGTACTAGCTCCAGTGGACATCGTGCTGAAGTCCTCTTCTGATTGTGTGAAAGTCTTGTTTGCTTCCCTTCCATACAGATGGTGCACAATTATGCTGTCTTCACATCTTCAATGTTCATACCATTCACATGTTTTGGAAGCTCTTTTTCATTTCATTGCACTATGTTGCCTTCAAAGTAGTTCCTGTGTTTGCAGTGTTAATCACAACCTGTCTTTCAAGTGTTTGCACTGTATCAACACCTTTTAAGTCATTCACAAAGTGCTCACTCACAGCAAGGTCCAAAAACCAGGGAACAGCTTTATTAAATGCACCACTCACAAAACAACATGCATCTGAACTCACAGAAAATTCTTTACTTACAATTTACTAAATTTGCAGCACTTTTTTTGTTTTTGCTTCTTTTATTACAGTCAGCTCCTTTGTGTGCAAATTAATCACTCGTATGACATTTAGAACAAAGTTGTTTTTTCTGCCTGAAGTTCACTAATCATTTTGGCCGATATTTGTGAATTTGTTTTTCCATTGAGTTCTCCGATGATAAACTTTTTCTGTACATGTTAATCACTGTATTCTGTCCTGACTCCACTGTAGGTCTCTTCTTAGAGTTTGTGTGTTTACTTTGACCCCTAAACATAACTTTTCATGAAACTTAACTTCAGATTTTCTGTAGATAATTTCTCAAGTACAGTTCCAATGTTATCATATTCCTGAGGCATTGTTAACTAAAGATGACATAGCATCAGTTTCTTTAGCTACTGCAACTGTTCACCACAGAGCCTGTGTCAACCAGTCAAATCATAAGAAATGCACAATCATTGTACTTTTTGCTGGACTGAACTTCAATTGCAGTAACTGTTTATGTTGAAGTAACTGAGAAGCGTTGTTTTTTCGTTCAAATGTGTCACACAAGTTTTTCCACATTCAAACCACACTGCTGCAATCTTTCATGTATTCCAAGTGGCTGTCTGAAATTTGTTATATTGTTTCTGAACAATACTTTTGTCACATTTTCTGAGATTTTTTAGCTTTCTCTGTTCAATTATTTTCCATGTCACTATCTAGAAACTTCATTTGCCTGGGTATTTTTCTGCAGTGAGGTCAAACAAATTTAATTTGTCTAGCAGAAATTTCCAGTTTCTGAAATTGTTTCCATTGAAAAGTGGAACTCAGATTCATCTGACATCTTGACATTCCAACCTGAAGAACTTTCAAGATATAACATCAACAATACTACAAAAAGCATAGATTGCTACTCAACGTAAGTGATACGTTCAGTAGTACAACAAAAAGACTTTTATACATGAGCTTTCAGCTGAAGCAATCCTCAGAAAATAAATATTCACATGTTCATGCAAGCAAGCACATCTCCCACATAAATGATCATTATCTCTGGCCATTATAGCCAGAATGCAGCTGTCACATTGAATAAAAGCAGCAATCCAGAGTGGGGCAGGGAAGGGGAGGGATAGCAGGGTATGGGTGGAGGAAGAGAAGAGTGCTCCGTCTGGCAGACTGCAAATGGGGACTGCAAATGGGGAAACCACTGAGCTCAGCAACTTTGACATAGGGCAGATTATTATCACCTGGAGCCAGTGAATGAGTATCTCAAAAACAGAAAAGCTGGTTGAATGTTCATGTGCTACAGTCATGAGCAGCTACAGAAAGTGATAGAAGTACAGAAAACTACCACTAGATGCCAAATTGTTGGATGACCATGAATCTTCACAGAATGTGGGGATTGGAAGCTTGCCTGCTCTGTAAAGTAGGATTCACATGCTGACCCACCAACGTCACCAGTTATGATGCAATGGGCATGGGATCATCAAGATTAAACCATGGATCAATAGAAATGTCTTGGCTCAGTGGATGAAATATGTTTTTACTACACCAGGTCAGTGTAAGTGTCCACAAACACCATGATTGAGGCAAATGGCTGCTCAGAGTGTGTAATGCACCATGGATGCAAGCCACTGGGAGCAGTGTTACACTATGACAGACATTCCCCTGAGCTTGCATGAGATCTATGGTAGCAGTAGAAGACAAGCTGATGACTCCTGACCACCTGCATCACTTCATGCTTGATGTCTTCGCCAACGGTGATATATTTCAGCAGCATATTGTCTGTGTCTCAAAGCCTGAACCATGCTTCAGTGGTTTGAGCTGCATCATTGTGAACTCACATTGATGTCTTGGCCACCAAATTCGCCTGATTTGAATCCCATCACAGTGTACAAAAAACAGTGTCCAGTTATTTACAGGAATTACGTGACTTGTGCATAGACATCTGGTGCCACATACCTTAACAATTGTACCAAAGGCCAGTAGAATCAATGATATGCAGAGACAGTGCTGTATTATGTTACAAAGATGGCCCAACAAGCTATTAAGAAGGTAGTCATAGTGTTTCGGCTCACCAGTGGGCATACTGGATGTATGAGTACTGGTTGTATACACATGGTTGACAACATATGGAAGTTTGGTTCTGGTTCTGTCATGCTCGCATAGCCTAATGGTAAGGCGACTGCTTGCGATAACTGAGAAATGTGGATTCAAGTCCTCTTCCAGCACAGATTTTCATTGTCATCATTCTACTATAAAGCTGATGGTTTTCCATATTCATAATTGTAAATACATTTTATGTATTAAAACACTGAGGTTTGTGTTTTTTTATCTGTAGACGATATTATCATGTCAGGAATTGACGATTTATTAAACTGTGATTGTCAGCACCTGTCTTTTTTGCAATTATTCTTGAAGTCTGAGAGTATTACACCAGCCTCATATATTCAACACATCAAGTGGAATAATACTGTCATGGCTGACTCTCTCTCCCATGGAGCTCAATAATTCTGTGAGAAAGTCTCCTATTCCCAGAGCCTTGTTTGTAGTTAAGTTTTTCAGTATTCTGACAAATTCTTCTTGCAGTATCATATCTCCCATTTGATCTTCCATTACTTCCACTTTTCATTCTGTAATGTTGTCCTCAATTTTATTTCCTTTATTTAGATCTTCTATGTGTTCCTTCCACATTTCAACTTTCCCTTCTTTGCTCAGTATCGACTTGTCATCTGAGCTCTGGACACTCATAAAGCTGCTTTGCTTTCATTAAAAGGTCTCATTACCTGTCCTGTAAGTAGCATCTATCATTTCCCTAGTCATACATGTTTCTACATCATTCATTTGTTCTCTAACCATTTCTGCTTTGACAGTTCTCATTTTCTGCCAATCTCATTTGTTAGAAGGCTGTACTTTCTTTCGCCTGTTTCTTATGCTGAATTTTTATTTTCTATTCTCATCAGTTAGATTTAGTGTCTCCTGTATTATCCAACGATTTCTACTGAGCATTGCCATTTTACCTATATAATCATCAGCTGCCATTAGTATCCAAAGGTATCCAGTCCTTTCCCCTTTCCAGTCAAATATTGCATAAGGTCCCTCTGAAACCCTCAACAACCTCTGGTTCTTTCAATTTAGCCAGGTCCCATCTACTGCAATTCCTATCTTTATATAATTCCTTCAGTTTTAATCTGCAGTTTGTAATCAATAAATTATGGTCAGAGTCCACATCTGCTGTTAGAATGTCTTAAAGTTTAAAATCTGGTTTTGAAATCTCTGTCTTATCATTATATAATTGATCTGGAACCTTTCAGTGTCCCTAGGTCTCTTCCAAATACGCAACCTTCATTCATCATTCTTAAACCAAGGCTGTTGGTGCTGATTAAATCATGCAAAATTCTAGAAGGTGGCTTTCTCTTTCATTCCTTTCCCCCAGTCCATGTTCTCCTACTGTTTTTCCTTCACTTCTTTTCTTACTATCAAGTTCCAGTCTCTTATCACAATTAAATTTTTGTCTCCCTTAACTACCTGAATAATTTCCTTTGCCTCATCATACATTGTTTCAGTCTCTTCATCACCTGCAGTACTAGACTAGTACTACTGTGATGGGTGTTGGCTTGATGTCTATCTTGGCTGTGATAATGTGTTCAATGTGTTGTCTGTAGCAGGTAACCTACATTCCTGTTTTCTTATTCATTATTAGGGCAACACCAGTATTACTGCTATTTGATTTTGTGTTGATAACCCTGCACTGATATAACCAGAAGCCCTGAGGTTTCTGCTACACTTCATAATTCCCGCTATACATAACTTCAACCTGTCCATTTCCCTTTTTAAACTCTCTAACCTACCTACCTGATTAAGGGATCTGATACTCCACTCCCCAGCTTGTAGAATGCCAGTTTGTTTGATCTGATGACAACATTCTCCTGATTAGTCTCTGCTCTGCATTCCAAATGGAGCTATTTTACATCTGGAATATCTTATTTATTTTATTTATTTATTGTTCCATGGGACCAAATTAAGGAGAAGTCTCCATGGTCATGGAACGAGTCAATACATGAAATTATAACACGATAGTAGAAACAGATAAAATGAAATACAAGAAACGTATTCAGGCGACAATTTGTAAGTTTAAATAAAGAAAATCAACAATGTAACACTGGAATTTGCTTAATTTTTCAGCTCTTCCAGGAGCTCCTCGACAGAATAGAAGGAGTGAGCCATGAGGAAACTCTTCAGTGTAAACTTAAAAGCGTTTGGGCTACTGCTAAGATTTTTGAGTTCTTGTGGTAGCTTATTGAAAATGGATGCAGCAGAATAGTGCACTCCTTTCTGCACAAGAGTCAAGCAAGTGCATTCCACATGCAGAGTTGATTTCTGCCTAGTATTAACTGAGTGAAAGCTGCTAACTCTTGGGAATAAGCTAATATTGCTAACAACAAATGACATTAAAGAAAATATATACGGTGAGGGCAATGTCAGAATTCCCAGACTATTGAATAGGAGTTGACAAGAGGTTCTTGAACTTACACCACATATAGCTCGAGCAGCCCATTTTTGAGCCAAAAATACCCTTTTTGAATCAGAAGAATTACCCCAAAAAATAATACCATATCACATAAGCATATGAAAATATGCGAAGTAGACTACTTTTCGTGTTGAACTGTCACTTATTTCAGATACTGTTCTAATGGTAAATAAAGCAGCATTTAGTTTCTGAACAAGATCCTGTACATGGGCTTTCAACAACAGCTTACTATCTATCCGAATGCCTAGGAACTTGAACTGTTCCGTCTCACTTATAATATGCCCATTCTGTCTGATCAAAATATCAATTCTTGTTGAATTGTGAGTTAGAAACTGTAAAAACTGAGTCTTACTGTGATTTAGCATCAAATTATTTTCCACAAGCCACAAACTTATTTCATGAACTACATTATTTGATAATGTTTCAATATTACACACAAGATCCTTCACTACCAAGCTGGTGTCATCAGCAAACAGAAATATTTTTGAATCACCTGTAATACTAGAAGGCATATCATTTATATAAATAAGAAACGGCAGTGGCCCCTGCACCGACCCTTGGGGAACACCCCACTTAACAGTGCCCCATTGGGACTGAACATCACTACCACTCTCACTATTGTGGAGAAGTACCTTCTACTTTCTGTTCTTAAAGTAAGAGGCAAACCAATTGTAAGCTACTCCTCTTACTACATAATGGTCCAACTTCTGCAGTAATATTTTGTGGTCAACACAGTCAAAAGCCTTCGTTAAATCAAAGAAAACACCTAGCATTCGCAACCTTTTATTTAATCCATCCAAAACCTCACAGAGAAAAGAGAATATAGCATTTTCAGTTGTTAAACCAATTCTAAAACCAAACTGTACATTTGACAGCAAATTATGTGAATTTAAATGCTCCAGTAACCTTGTATATGCAACCTTCTTGATAACTTTAGCAAACACTGATGCCATAGAGATAGGTCTATAATTGTCAACATTATCCCTGTCTCCCTTTTTATAAAGTGGCTTCACTACCGAGTACTTTAATCGGTCAGGAAACCGACCACTCCTAAAGGAAAAGTTCAAGATAAGGCTAAGTACTGGGCTAACATACATAGAACAATACTTCAGTATTCTGCTAGATACCCCATCATATCCATGAGAGTTCTTGGTCTTTAGTGATTTAATTATTAACTCAATCTCCCTCTTGTCAGTATCATGGATGAGCATTTCAGGTAACAGTCTCGGAACACTTTTTTCTACTAGCGCTATATGATTCCCTGTTGGGACTAGGTTTCTATTTAGTTCACCTGCTATATTCAGAAAGTGATTATTAAATACTGTACATATATGTGACTTATCAGTAACACAGACGTTCCCACTACGCACTGATTCTATATCCTCGACCTGTCTCCGCAGACCAGCCACTTCCTTTACGACTGACCATATGGTTTTAATTTTATCCTGAGACTTAGCTATTCTATCTGCATACCACATACTTTTTGCCTTTCTAATAACTTTTTTAAGCACCTTACAATAATGTTTGTAATGGGCTGCTGCATTTAGATTTTGACTGTTTCTAATATTTTGATATAACTGCCACTTTGTTCTACAGGATATTCTTATCCCTCTAGTCAGCCACCCAGGCTGCCTGTTTGTGCTAGTACCCTGTTTCGAATGTTCTAATGGAAAGCAACTTTCAAAGAGCACGAGAAAAGTCTTGAGGAAAGCATTATATTTATCGTCTACTGTATCAGCACTATAAACATCTTGCCAATCTTGTTCCTTGATAAGGTTTACAAAGGTCTCTACAGCAACTGGATCAGCTTTCCTAAAAAGTTGATAACTATATTTAACATGAGTTGCAGCACAAAAATCTTTTAGAGTTAAAACTTGTGCATCATGATCTGAAATGCCATTCACTTTTTTGCTAACGGAATGCCCTTCTAGTAATTAGGAATGAACAAAAATGTTGTCTATGGTTGTTCTACTGTTCCCTTGCACTCTCGTTGGAAAGAATACGGTTTGCATAAGATTATATGAATTAAGGAGGTCTACCAGCATCCTTTTCCTTGCACAATCACTTGTACAATTAATATTGAAGTCACCACATATAACTAACTTTTTGTATTTCCTATAAAGTGAACCAAGAACCTCTTCTAGCTTTAGCAAAAATGTAGTGAAATTGGAGTCTGGGGATCTATAAATAACAACAGTTAGAAGTTTAACTCCACTAAATTTAACCACACCCGCACAACATTCAATTACCTTTTCAGTGCAGTACTTTGAAACATCAGTTGAATCAAATGGGATACCGTTTTTCACATACATAGCTACTCCCTCACAGCGCAAAGAGCTCCTAGAAAAGCTGCCAGCCAACCTGTATCCTGGTAAAGGAAGCCTCTGAATTATCTCCTTATTTAAGAAGTGTTCAGATATACCAATAATTTCAGAGTCAACATCTATAAGCAGTTCACTAACTTTATCTCTAATACCTTGTATATTTTGATGAAATATACTAATTCCCTCATTACTTGGATACCTAAGCTTTGTCGAAAGTGGTTTCTTTGTTAGAGAGACTTCCCTTAAGCAGGAATACCTATCAGCTGACTTCAATCTAAAAAAGGTGCAGCTCTTAACACCCACTAGTACAGGAATTTTCCCATGAGTGATCCCTCCACCCCCACCTATGCTGTCACATATAAGCTTTGCCAACCTCCCCTTTCCATACCTGTTGAAGTGCAGGCCTTGTCTAGTGAAACCCATCCTGCTGATAGACTCCACTGACACCACTGAAATGTGACTCATGCCTTCTGTCATCAGCGCACCCCCAAGTCTCATGTTATTATGCTTGACGGCTGTATTAAGATGAGGCTGTTCGTGACGCTGTAAGAGGATGCTATCATCATTAAGCCCTACGGTGGAGCTGTATGCCCTTGGGAGAAAACTTAAGGCTGTAACTTCTCTTGTTTTGAGTCTAAAAAATTACATATTATTTGTTTTTTATGCATATTCATATTTCCCATTACCCTCAGTAGGCTAAATTATCTTTAAAAATGACAGTGCAATAAAATATGGTTAATTGCACATTGAGTTGGATTATGAAAGATTTTGCTTAATTTTCTGATTCGGAATTTCAATTCTCTAAAGCAAAGCAATATGACAATACTGTTATAGCATGGCAGTGGCCATTATTGTGTGTAGTAAAGGGCTTCATGTGCTGTCAAGATTGGTGGTGGAGCAAACAAAAGACTATTTCCTTGAATGTTTCCAACAACTAGCAACTTCTCTTGATGCAGATCTAAGGAGTTTGTGTACCAAGAAGAGTTTGACAGATAATGCTTCATTAGAGATCATGACTATTTGTGTTCATGATGCCTCCTTTTCCATCAAAATTATAACATAAATTAATACCTTGGGTTAAATTAGCTGATGCTTTCACTGCTTGTTCTACACTGAGTGTATAGCAAGCAGATTGGGTGCTCTGTAAAGTCCCAACTCCATCAAAATAATACATGCCAATGCACACGCAAAAAATAAAGCACTGTAGTTGTCTAAGGAACAAATGTTATTGATTAAGATGCAAAGAACTCCAAACTCCACAAATGAATCTTTCCATAATAATCACTCTGCTATGGATGCAGCATACATACCAGGCTGCCTGAATATCATGATTTCTACAAAAGTACTGAGGGCAACAGATTCCTGATTGATTAATCAACATTAAGGAAAAGTGTGTGGCATTATATAAGTAACCACTCATATGGACAGCCTTCGTCAAACCCTGTTGTTAAGTTTTGTTGCAATCAGTCACTCCATAAATGATAAATTCCTTGGATGTGTGTAGCTCCTGATCCTCTTATTAGAGATGATGATGCTTGTTGAAAGTGTGATAATCCTATGTTCTAGAGACGCCTGCAGACGGTGAGTTGTGTCACCAAAACCAGCTGCAGCTAAATAAAACTATTATCCACATCGGATGTTGTTATTGTTGCTACACGGTATCAGTGAGTAATGAGCTGCATGAAATAGAATGACCACAGTGGTTCAGTTACAGGCAAGGCAGGTGGTAGACTTCAGTTCATTGTCAGGATACTGGGAAAATGTAGTCTCCTTTGTAGACTTACAATTGAACATATACAAGGAAAGGTGGCACAAATAGACACAGGTTTGTTTGACTCATGAAAGAGCTTCACAGAAATGTTGAAAAACCTGAAACTGCAGTCTCTCAGAGGTAGACTCTAGCTATCCCGCAAAAGCCAACATACAACATTTCAAGAACCAGTGTTAAGAGAAAAATCTAGCTATATCCTTCAGCCCCTAAATATTGCTCTTGTACAGACCACAAAGACAAAATTAGACTAATTACAGCATGCAAAGAGATGGTGACACAGTCAGTCTTTCCATACTCCATACACAGTTGGAACAGAAAGGAATCCTGACATATAGTACGATGCTAAGTCATTTGGTTACATGCTACAGACTTGACCTCAGTGTTGATGGCTATTAAAATCTACATCTGTGGCATAATCATGCATATTGTATATTCTCTTATAAAAACACAGGCAACTCTGTGCAGAAATGTGTTCACTTGTACAATAAATAAGATTAGACAAAAAAGAAATGAGACTGCTCACATGGCTAAGGAACTGTGTGTCATAGTATACTAATATGCAGCTGTTTTTTGATGTTGAAGAGTCCTTAGAGTGCTATGTTTCAATCTTGTTCATGAGCTTGTCAATCACTCAGCACCTCTACTATATGGTGAGTTGTTGCCTTTGTCCTTTCCATTGGTTGTTAACTTTGTCAGTCAGGTTAGTTGATGGGAAATAACAGAATTTCTCTAATATGTAAGATGCTATGGAAAGTAAAGGCTGAGAAGGCAGAGTTTATTAAATCCCTTACTTTACTTCAGTTCATAAGATTCTCTTTTGGACCCTGAACACAGTAAATGGCAGTAGTGAATAATTTTACAATTTAAGTGAATAACTCAATAGCAAACTAAGATTTGATTTTCCATGCGATGTGATTTCTCAACTACATCTCAACAGGAAAGGGAAGGGGAAACTGGCTGGGGCAATAGCAGGAAATTTAAGGGGGGGAGGCACTGCCATGAATGGTAAAATATCAGTGGTTACAGGTGTTGGAGCAGCACCTTTTTTAGGATAGGTAAGACAGAAAGATGTCAAGTTCTACGAGAGGTCAGGATTGAAACAAATCTTCAGTTAAGGAAAGAAATTAAACAGCACAATTCTAGCACATTGGATCACCAATCACAGCTGTCAATTATAAATTTTCACCAATCACCAGAAATTTTATCTCCACCAAGTTGTATCTCAGTCCTAGGTAATTGCATTGATGAATTAAAGTCACCCAACCCAGTTGACATAATCTGCCTCTCTGAACACCATGTGACTACTGGTATAGGAACTAGGCCTAAGCACAATGAGAAACTCAGACAGGAGAGTACTGCAAATGTTAGAATAAGGAAAGATTCTCATAAAAGTATAATTAAAAATAATGTAAGTATATTTAATCAAAATATTGGGAGTTTAAAGAATAAAATAGATGAGCTTCTGGTTTGTTTAGAAGATTTAGAAGCTGAGGATGAAATAGATATACTATGCCTGTCTGAGCATCACATTGTTACTGGTATGGATAAGGTAAATGTAAGTGGATATAAGCTCTCTGCACATGTAATGAGAGAAAATATGGAGAAAGGAGGAGTTGCCATATATGTCAAAAGTTATCATTGTGCAAAAAGTATAAAAGCAAAAAAGTTTTGTGTAGAGAAACATATGGAAGCATGTGCCTGTGAGCTTAAATTACATAAAGGCCCATTTATAATTGTAACTGTATATAGGTCCCCATCAGGAAGTTTTCATCTGTTTCTGAAAAATTTGGACTCCTTGTTGTGCTATCTGTCAGACAGGGGGAAGCAAATTATTATTTCTGAGACTTCAATGTAGATTCTCTGAAAGAGGGTAATAGGAAAAATGACCTTGAAGTATTACTCAGTTCTTTCAATTTGACACCCGTTATTGATTTTCCTACTCAGGTGGTAAAGGATAGCAGCTCACTGATAGATAACTTCTTTATAGACCAAGATAAGTTTAACCAGATAAATGCTCAGCCTGTTGAGAATGGTCTTTCTGATCATGGTGCACAGCTAGTTACAATATATGACATAGCTCCATTCAGCAATACTAAACAGTCCTCCAAAGTAGTACGTTCAGTCAACGATTTAACAATTGCAAATTTCAGGGAAAGCCTACAGCAGTTAGACTGGGATGAGGTGTACCGTGAACCTGATGCCAATTTAAAATATAATTTATTTCATGACATTTTTGTAAATGCATTTGAAAACTGCTTCCCCATGAAAATAGTTAAATATACTCATAAGAAACTTTGTAACAAACCATGGCTTACTAAGGGTATAAAAATATCTTGTAACCGGAAAAGGGAAATGTATCTGACAGCAAGAAAGAGTAGTGAGCCAGAAACTATCAAACATTATAAAAACTATTGTGTTATATTAAGAAAAGTTATTAAAAAATCCAGAAGTATGTGTATCATGTCTGAAATCAGCATCTCTGACAAGAAAATTAAAACAATTTGGAATATTATTAAAAGAGAAACAGGTCAACCAAGAGCACAGGAAGACAGTATTACCATCAAATTGAATGAAAACTTTACGAACAAAAAGTCAGAAGTTGAAAATATTTTTAATAATCATTTTCTAAATGTTGTGGATATAGTAGGATCCAGGTGTTCATTAGAAGATGCTAGGCTGTTAATGGAAGAGGCCATACCTATGCAATTTGATACAATTGAAATCTCACCCACTTCTCCTTCTGAAATTAGGAAAATAATAAACTTGCTTAAAAGCAAAAACTCACATGGAATTGATGGCATTTCCAGCAAAATACTAAAAGCTTGTTCTCAACAGATAAGTAAGATTCTCAGCCACCTACGTAATAGCTCTCTGGAACAGGGCATTTTCCCTGATAGACTGAAATATGCTATTGTTATACCTTTGCATAAAAAGGGGGATAGATCTGATGTCAACAATTACTGTCCAATCTCCCTTCTAACAGCTTTATCCAAAATTTTTGAGAAAGTAATGTATTCAAGAGTAGCTTCACATATCTGTAAAAATGAAGTACTAACAAAATGTCAGTTTGGTTTCCAGAAAGGTTTTTCAACAGAAAATGCCATATATGCTTTCACCAATCAAATTTTGAATGATCTGAATAACCGAATACCACCCATTTGGATTTTTTGTGATCTCTCAAAGGCTTTTGATTGTGTAAATCATGAAATTCTGCTAGACAAACTCAAATATTGTGGCATGAGTGGGACAGTGCACAAATGGTTCAATTCATACCTAACTGGACGAGTGCAGAAAGTTTAAATAAGCAGTTCTCATAATATGCAAAGAACAGCACATTCCTCAGACTGGGGAACTATCAAGAATGGGGTTCCACAAGTGTCAGTCTTGGGTCCTTTGTTGTTCTTATTATATATTAATGACTTGCCATTCTATATTCATGAAGAGGCAAAGTTAGTTCTCTTTGCTGATGATACAAGTATAGTAATCACACATGACAAACAAGAATTAACTGATGAAATTGTCAATATTGTCTTTCAGAAAATTACTAAGTGGTTCCTTGTAAACGGACTCTCACTGAATTTTGATAAGACCCAGTACATACAGTTCCGTACAGTGAATGGTATGATGCCATTAATAAATATAGACCTTAATCAGAAGCATATAGCTAAGGTAGAATATTCCAAATTTTTAGGTGTGTCCATTGATGAGAGATTAAATTGGAAGAAACACATTGATGATCTGATGAAACGTTTGAGCTCAGCTACTTATGCAATAAGGGTCATTGCAAATTTTGGTGATAAACATCTTAGTAAATTAGCTTACTATGCTTATTTTCACTCATTGCTTTCATATGGCATCATATTTTGGGGTAATTCATCACTGAGGAATAAAGTATTTATTGCACAAAAGTGTGTAATCAGAATAATAGCTGGAGTCCACCCAAAATTATCCTGCAGACATTTATTTAAGGATCTAGGGATATTCACAGTAGCTTCTCAGTATATATACTCTCTTATAAAATTTGTTATTAATAACCAAACCCAATTCAAAAGTAATAGCAGTGTGCATAACTACAATACTAGGAGAAAGGATGATCTTCACTATTCAAGATTAAATCTAACTTTGGCACAGAAAGGGGTGAATTATACTGCCACTAAAGTCTTTGGTCACTTACCAAATAGTATCAAAAGTCTGGCAGATAACCAACAAGTATTTAAGACGAAATTAAAAGAATTTCTGAATGACAACTCCTTCTACTCCATAGAGGAATTTTTAGATATAAATTAAGAAAAAAAAATTATTAAAAAAATTAAAAAACACAAAAAAAGTTGTTATATTAACTTAAGTGTGTTGTTAAATTAACTTAATTATGTCATGTATTGGAAAATTTGACTCGTTCCACATCATTACAAAATATCGTATTCATGATCCATGGAACTAGTATTAATCTAACCTAATCTATTCATGAGAATGCACAAGTGTGTCTTCTACACTAGGCAAGTCCTTAGTTATCAAAACTGATTTTGTTCTTGTTTGTTGGTAACTGTGTAATCAGCAAGCTCCAGCAAAAAAGTTTATTCAGTAAATACATTTTTGTACAAACAGTATTCATACATTTTTTTTTCCTTTATCAGAAACAGAACTGTATTAGTTATATATTTATGTTCTGTATTTACAGAAAACTGTTATTTAAATTTGTGAAATTATGTATTGTTTTTTGGAAACATGATGAACAAGGTAAGTTACAGCACCTGATGCCATTTTTCCAGAATAAGCATGTTGAAGTATTTCTGCAATCTCACATCTGATATTCCCGGATACTTGAAATGACTAAGATTGTCAACAAAAATCACAGTGTTTAAATGCATTCATAAATATTGCTGTTTAATAAAAACAGATAAATAATATAATTATAAAAATTGGTAGCATTGTACATTTCTCTTATATAACTTTCCAGAAGAGTATCACATCATCAGCTAAAACATTTTTCTAGATTTCTCATCTGTGATCTATATTATAAAATACCTTATGTAGCATTGTGTACCAAGTACAAGATAAAATAAGACCATGTGACATGTATTCCTATAAACTGAACTTCCACTGTAACTAAGTTTTAAATGTTGCATGTAGGGTGAATATGTGTAGAAGTATTTGAAGTACCTTTGCTTTTGCTAAATATATTATCTAGAGTAATTCAAACAAATCACTTATTACATCATCAGCACAAAACTTGAATGCATTTCATTTATGTGCTAAAAGCCTCTGCATATGCTTAAGAGTATAATGTAGCAACAAGCTACTAACTGAATTTATTTCATTTCACCCAAGCTGCAGGTGATACAATTTTTGAGTGACTGTGTGATGTGTATCATAAATTAACTTCTGTGATAACATCTTGCACAATATTAGTTGTAAATATATTTATAACAGAACTTAATAGATGATAAATCACTAACATAATCCATAGGAGCATTGAGTATGAGCAGGATAAATTTTTTCCGTTGTTACACTACTAGTATTTTATTTTCTGTGTGTGCCTCTCTTTAATATTACAACTTGTTCATCCATGAAAAATTACTGTCATAAGCTTTTATTTTATTTATTTTTTTCTTATTCTTCTAGTTCTACTTTATGTCTGAAGCTGTTAGTGCAGCTTTTTTGAGATATGTCTAGACATTCTACACTGCCTACTTAGAATAGAATTTTACATTTATGTATTTATTACATTTAGTTGTCACATATAACTTAAACAGAGGCTGTATTTGTGCTTACTAAGAATGCTACTGTCAAAAATTAACATTATTTTCTTACATTGGGAACCAACAAATCTACATTACTATTACTGGTAACATATAACTACTTACTGTTATCATAGCTATTTCCATAGGTGTCTACAAGGGGTGGAGGGAGGGGGGGGGAGAAGGGGAAAGAGGGGCCATTGTGCCCCCTCCCCTGAATCTGTCATACACTATTGAATAGATAACCATCAGTTCTGTGGTACATAATAAGTTTTCTGTGTCACCTATAAAATTTAGTTCTTGTGGCATGACGGGTCTCAAAACTGACCC
Organism: Schistocerca nitens; assembly: GCF_023898315.1. Lineage (NCBI taxonomy): Eukaryota > Metazoa > Arthropoda > Insecta > Orthoptera > Acrididae > Schistocerca > Schistocerca nitens. The sequence continues at coordinate 694,566,645 of NC_064617.1, forward strand.
ATTCATTTGCATCAAAAATGGCAATTTTATAATCTTACATCATAGGAGGGTGTGGTAAAAGGTAATGCCTCCAGATTTTTTATGTGGAAATTCATAAACCTTTTTAAATAAAACAAATATTATTAACATTCTACATGACTACATATTTATAGCCCTCTGGTGCTAGAGGCCTCCGTATTGTGATGCATAACACAGTGGTGTATAATGTAACTGTATCAGTGCATGAGAAACAGCGTGCTGTAATTGAGTTTCAAATTCAGAGAGTTCATCCACATATGGCGCATCCACACCTTCAGCATAACAAAGCCAGACCACATGAGTGCTGCAACATCCGCAACAATCTGGTACCTTGGGTTTGCTGTCATCAACTGTCTTCCATACAGTCCCGACTTTGCCCCATCTGATTTTCACCTGTTTTTAAAACTTAAAGTATACCTTCAAGAACTTCACTTGCATAGTAATGAATTGGTCCACACAGAGGTGAGGTTGTGGCTCCTTCAACGAAGTCAAACATTCTACAGTGATTGTATCAGCAAACTGGTCTTTCATTGGTGGAAATGTGTTTGTCACCAAGGTGACCATGTTGAGAAATAAATATGTAGACATGAGGTAGAAATCCAGATGGCACATACTGTGAAGCAGCCATTTAAATCTTGCATGTTATGCTCTGCTGCATGTTGTGCCACTGGGTGGTCCATCTTCTTTTTGGCAACAGTTTGGCGGTGGCCATTCATTCTAGTTGACAGTTGGTTGGTTGTCATATCATTGAAAAATGCTGTGCAGTGGTTGCAGTAGAGCTGGTATATAACATGGCTGCTTTTACAGGTGTTCCAGCCTCTCATGGGGTAGGATAAGCCTATGATGGGACTGGAGTAGGTGGTGCTGGATGGGTGGTTTGAGCAGGTCTTCCATCTGGGTCTTCCACTTGGGTATGATCCCTGTGGCAGGGGACTGGGGGTAGAATAGTGATGGACTAGGATGTTGTGGAAGTTGGGTGAGTGGCAGAACACCATTTTGGGAGGGGCTGGAAGTATTTTGGGTAGAATGTCTCTCATTTCAGGGCATCATGATGGATAATCAAAGGCTAGATGTAGGACATGGCTCAGTTGTTCCAGTCCTGGGTGGTATCAGGTGACAAAGGGGGTGCTTCTTTGTGGTTGGTTCTTGGGATGGATGTTTTAAGTTCTTTAAGAGTTTTCACATAAAAAATCTGGAGGCATTACTTTCAGTGCACTCTTGTGCATTATGAACAGTATGCGAACAGTATTTTGCATGCCAGATCCCACAGGGAACTTCCAAGTCTGTGGGTACATCCTGTTGATTCCTTGGGCACTACATATGGCATTGTGGTGGGATCTAATTATGATGTTGTCTCCTGTGTCACTGAATGCAGGAGACAGCTTCCCTCTTCTGAGAGAGCATGGTTGTTACCAGTATCAAGTCTTTAGGTCATGGCTCCGTGTGTAGCATGAGATGGGCCTACAAATGTACTGTCACTCTGATGTTATGGTTACATCTGTCAAGCATGCACTTCTAGCTATCCATCTGCTGTGGCTGTTGACTCCAACTGCCTTTGCTATGCTGCTTCTTAGCCTTCTGTTGTAAATTCATATTGTTCAGTGGATGGAGATTGACTGATAGGATGACACACTATGCAAGCCTTTGTTGAAATGGCATTGGTGCTATCATCTAGGATCTGCTATGTTGTCTCACATTGCCAATATCTCCCAGATGTGTCTTCTCATGTTAATTAATTTGCTGCTAGCCAGCATCAACCACATCTGCATACAGTGGGAATCACCAAATACTGTGTTATGGTGTACCTTTACATCATATGCACATTCGTAGATATGCCTTCTCCCAATTTGATGCCAGTATATGGCATAAGTGTCATGGTCCATCAAGAAGCATGTACTCTTCTTGGTGGAGAGGAGGGTAGGTTTGAGGAACCTATTCCCAGACTTTTTATGTTGAGGAGGAAGCTGTACATGTGCCTTTCTTTTTGGACATCATCTCATCATTTCTACCACAGGAGGAACATCTTATTAAAAATTTGCTGTTTGCTTACAGTACATGTTATATTCTGCACATGATTATGTTCTTCTCTCTTCATGTAGTACATCACACATCATTTCACATCTGCAGATCAAATTAGTGTACTCTGAGCATTACTGCACTACCTCAACTGACACCGTACCAAAAGTCTCTGTGAACTGGAGATGTATCCCATTTAGCATGCTAACAACTGTTCTCAGTGGTATCATTATCAGGAGGCTTTGTGCATAAGAACTTGTACAATATCCTATTATTGTAGTTAGGATAGTATTACAATACATCCTTATTGTTTACATAGATATTTTCTATAGATGACTGACTAGGCTAATTATTTTGTTCATGATATTCCCACATCTCTTACTCAATTCTTCAGTCTATGCACTATAATTCTGTCAATCATCTAAAATTATGCCTAGGTAGCTGGTGACAGACCTTTTTTTTAAGGACCTTTTACTTAATTTAATGATGAGATCACTTTAAAAATTCCCTTTTAGTGTCTAAGTACTTGGAAGAGAGGACCACATCTATGTGTAAATGCCTTATATGTAGTAAAAGTTATTCTATATCTAAACTGAGGTTACAGTGAAGAGTCGTTAATAGTTGCCGTATAGGCATATGGAAGAGAAATGTATGGAATGTTGTTGTTTAACATTCTGTCTTAAGATATAGAGCAAATACTCAAACTGTACAATTATATGCATGAAAATTGGCATTTAACTCAAATTATCTATGGAAACAATGAGAAAGTTAAATAAAGTTGTACCAATAAGTAATTGAAACTCACTCCTTCCAAATATGAATCTAGTGATCTAACCTTTGCTCCATCTTGCTTGGCTATAATGAATGGATGAATTTGATGGGTTATGTTGGTATGAAATCTCATACTGGCTCAGGGGTCACAGTCAGCATAATCCAAAATGAAGCATGGAATTTGAAGGGCCACCAGAGATGTGAGAAATAAAAAGGATGAAAATATATCAAGGGAGCAGAACAATAAATTTAGTTGAGAGCAATGAAGAATATAAAGTTGTTTTCAAAAACCAGAAAGAAGGATATGGATGAAGTAAGAAAAGACCATAAAGACAAAAAATATTGTGAGATGGTGTAATAGAATTATAAGGAATACAGATGGCAATGATAATGGCTTACAAAAGTTGACATTACAATCAAAATACAAGACAGCTTTTGTACCAAAGTACATTGATCATGGTGTATTTCACTATAAGCTTAGGATTATCAGCCTTAATTGCAGACATTATTCTCTTGCTTGTAGTCAGGCTAGCTGAAGATATGTTAAATCTTTGTCCACAGTCCGTGTTGTTTATATTATGCCATATAAGTGACACATGGAATTTGAGATGGGACACAAGGTGGCATTGTACATTTCATACACTCATGTATTGATGATGACATAGATAATAAAGGAAACTGGCAAAAATTTGAATGTGGAATACTGAATCAGCGTGGCATGTTAAGAAGTACCAGGGAAGTAAGTTTGTTTAAAAATGATTTCTGACTGTCTTGTATATTATGCTGCAGCTTCCCTCAATTAACAAAGGCTACTGAGGTCTGTGACAAACTGGTATTATCACCAGTGACAGAGAAATATAATATAATCAAGCAAACACTGATCAGCCAGTTATTTCCCATGGCTACTAAATGGATATGAACATTATTATGAATGAAAGAACTTGAATATTGCATCCCATTTCATTGACCCCAATGGCTCCATATACAAGCTGGAAAAGCTGCAAAAAAATCTTAGTTTTGGGAGTATTCATGTCTCCCAACAGATGTACTGAAGGGCTTAACAGTGTATGCCAGTGATTTGAGTGCATTACCACAAATGCATAACTAAACATTACTTAGCTTGCATTTATCGCTAATCTCTCGCCCAGAAAAATCCCAAATGACTGAAAAAATGCAGTTGACTTCTGTGTATAATAAGGGTGAAAGAACTGATACTCAAAATTACAGATCAACATCCTTAATATCAGTTTGCTGCAGAATTCTTGAAAATATTCTCAGTCTGAATGTAATAAAGTTCCTTGAGATAGAAAAGCTTCTGTCTACAAATCAGCAGTTTTGGAAAGTATCACTTATGTTAAACTTGCATGCCATTTTTCCACATGGTAACCTGTGAACTATAGATGAAGGGTAACAGGCAGATTCCAAATTCCTAGATTTCTGAATAACATTTCACATGGTGCCCTACTGCAGACTGCTAATGAAGGTACAAGCATATGGAAAAGGTTCCCAGATATGTGAGCTACTTAAGACCCAGTACTTTGTCCTCGACAGCAAGTGTTAGTCAGAGATAAGAGTATCATCTGAAGTGCCCCAGGGAAGTGTCACAGGACTGTTATTATTCCCTACATAAATGACCTGCCATATAGAGTGAGCAGAAGTATGACACTGTTTGCTGATGATGCAGTGAGGTATGGGAAGATATCGTTGTTGAGTGACTGTAAAAGGATACAAAATGACTTATGCAAGATTTATTATTGGTAGTCAGATTAAAGGAAGACATCAAAGCAATTCAGAGGTGGCTGCTGGATTAGTTACCAGTAGGTTCGATCAACACACAAGTATTATGGAGATGCTTTGGAAAGCATAATATGAATCCCTGGATGGTAGGCGATGTTCTTTTTGAGAAACACTACCTTGAAAATTTAGAGAATCCACATTTGAAGCTGGCAATAGAATTACCCTACTGCCACTAACATACATTTTGCGCAAGTACCATGAACATAAGATAAGAGAAATTAAGACTCATATAGAGGAGTATAGACAGTCATTGTTCCCTTGCTCTATTTGCAGGTGTAACAGGAAGAGTAATGACTAGTAGTGGTAAAATGTACCCTGTGCCATGCACCATACAGTGGATTGTGGAGTATGTATGTAGATGTAGAAGTAACCAATCACAGGCATCACTGTAGTAACAACTAAAGTGAAAAACCATGTGAATATACTAGAAGCCAATGTAGCTTCTGAAGCACATTGCACCATTGAAGGTGTGACGTCCTAGCCATGCAATGCAATGGTAGTGTTGTGAAAGCAAACACTGGAAGACACAATTTTTTTAATATGTTGCAAATTATGATGAACTGTATTTTGGGAAGACTGTTATGGAATTATTCATTGGAGAATAGATGAAGCATCAAGACCAAATTTTCTACAGTTCCTGTCAGTTGTATGTTTCTGTATGAAAATAATAGCTGAATTTTCCCAATGCTCATACTTTCTATAGACTTGCTAATATCTTGAATGCTCTGTATTGTGTATGCTGAATATAAATGAAGTGTTAGGTTATTGATATTGTTGCACAGATGTTAATTTCAAAATTAAGCGTGCACATATTAATGTCATTAAGTGAAACAAGACTGGAATCTTTATAAACATTAACATAAAAAGGGACCATTGTTATAAAATGGTTTACAACACAAAAGTCATCCATATTGTGCCCTCCCTGCCTCCAACTAGTGTCAGTGGTTCCTAGTCAGAGCGTCAACAGCTACAAAGGCTGAACTGCTTTCACCATTATGTATGGCTACTATTTTGTCATTTGTAGGTAATGGTTGTGATGATGGCAGGTGTGGGGCAATCATTGGTTGTGGTGTGTTGCTCATGATTGGGCTTTGTTCATCTCTTTTTAATGTCAGAGTCTCCATTTCACTAAAACCAATTTAAGTCTGTCACCTGAAGCTGTGATTATTGAGCCATCCATGTCATTATCATTTGTCTTTTTTCTCCACACTAGTACAGGGCATAAGCCATTGTATAGCAGTTTACATTAACATCATGACACAGAATTTTTTTTTTTTGCTAGACTGCAACTCTTTGGCTACAGACAGCCACCAAGAACCACATTACTTTGTTGTGGCTTGAGCTGCATAACAGATTTAGACATTTTTACAATTCCAGCAGACATGTTGCCAAACAATCCTCTTGGTAATAATAGTGTTGGGCTGTATGAAATTGTCTTTGCCTATAAATCCTTTTTAAAAGACAAGCACAATCACAGCAGAATCAACTCCAACTTCTTGGCCTATTGTCCTGTGGTGGCAGTGACCACTCCTCTGACACATGGCTCATATTTATTTATTTGCTCCCAGCAAACAACAAAACATATACGAGCTTAATTTATAATCTTTTGTGTATACACTGATGTGACAAAAGTCATGGGATAGTGATATGCACACATACAGATGGTGGTATGCCATGTGCAGAAGGTATAAAAGGGCAGTGCATTGGCAGAGCTGTCATATATACTCAGATAGTCCATGTGAAAAAGTTTCCTATGTGATTACGGCCACATGACAGAAATGAACAGACTTTGAACATGGAATGGTAATTGGAACTAGATGTGTGGGTCAGTCCATTTTGGAAATTGTTAGGGAATTGAATACTCTGAGACCCACAGTGTCAAGAGTGTGCCAAGAATACCAAATTTCAGGCATTAGCTCTCACCATAGATAATGCAGTGGCCGACAGCCTTCACTTAATGACTGAGAGCAACAGCATTTGTGGGGAGTTGTCAGTTCTAACAGACAAGTAACACTGCATGAAATAACTGCAGAAATCAATATGGGACATACAGTGAATGTATCTGTTAGGACAGCGTGGCTTAATTTGGTGTTAATGTGCTTGGGCAGCAGACGACTGACATGAGTGCTTTTGCTAACAGCATGACATCACCGGCAGTAGCTCTCCTGGGCTTGTAATTGTATCGGTTGGATCCTAGATGACTGGAAAATAATGGTCTGGTCAGATGAGTCCTGATTCAGTTGGTAAGAGCTGATTGCAGGGTTCGAGTGTGGCACCGACCCCACAAAGCCATGAACACAAGTTGTCAGCAGGGTACTGTGCAAGCTGGTGGTGGCTGCATAATAGTGTGGGCAGTGTTTACATCAAATGGACTGTGTTATCTGGTCCGACTGAACAGATTATTGATTGGAAATGATATATTTGGCTACTTGGAGACCGTTTGCAGCCATTCATGGACTTCATTTTCCCAAACAACAATGGAATTTTTGTGGATGATAATGCACCATGTCACTGGGCCACAATTGTTCACTGTTGGTTTGAAGAACATGCTGGACAACTCAAGTAAATGAAATGGTTACCCAGATCACCTGACATGAATCCCATTGAACATTTGTGGGACATAATCGAGAGGTCAGTTCAGGCACAAAATCCTGCACTGGCAACACTTAAGCAATTATGGGCAGTTATAGAGGCAGCATGGCTCAATATTTCTGCAGGGGACTTCCAATGACTGAATCGTTGTCTCATTGAGTTGCTGCACTAAACTGTGCAAAAAGAGATCTGAACAATATTGGAGGCATCCCATGACTTTTGTTGTCTCAGTGTAATCCTTTCATGTGCAAATTAACTGCACAACACTGTGGATTTAAAGTGCACATACTCTTACGATATACAAGGACATTTAATACTAACAAAAGAGTAGCAGCACAATACTTTAGATTTCACTTTTATCTGGCTCCTTGATCGGTTCTGAGTCATATGGATACTTAGCTGTAAGCCATTTCTTGAGGTCTCTCCTAAAATTTAGTTATGAGTTATAGTACAGGACTCCTTCAAATATGAACTGCTTTCAATCAGTCTGAGTCTTCTACAGTTTAAATAAAAGTCTTCCTTACTCCTTTATTATAACCATGAAATTGTACATTTCTGCTAGAATTTTTTCTCTCCTTTATTACTATTGTAATCATTTGGAACATATATATTGCCTATACAGCCATGATAATGCAAATTAAAAATATATCTATACATATTGTATCCTCTCACTTAAGCTACTTTCCTTTAACACAAAAACTCTGTTGATGTATGTATGATATTTTCCACCCTGAAATATAATACTGTACGACATAAAAGGTTCTATTTGGCTTCCAAGGGACTCCGAGACTTCCAATCTCACATGTTGCCTCCAAATGCTTCTATCTTATGCTTTTTCTTTCCAATTATATATGTCCCTCTGTCTCAGATTTTCATTTGACTTACCCTTGTTCTCCTGGTCCAAAATTTATTATACTTAATTTTGAATTTAGATATGGAGTTATCCTCCTTAAGACATATAGATTAGATGTTAGCTTATTATACACATTATTAAATTGATGTTTTCAGGTCAGTTTAGTACCTTTATACATGCTAAATAGTTGCAAACAATGGTTGTGTTGTTCAGTGGACTTTCATTTATCACTTTTTGGTTATTTGATCCATGAGACTGAAAGTAAACTACTTTGCTTTTTGAGAAATTAACCATTAAATTTTCACTTTCCAAATGATCTTGTATTTTCCCTATTTATTTTTGCACTTCCTTGTTAAGATTACCTGAATCTTTTTCCCAGCCAAGACCAAATGTATTGTTGGCATTCATGGTGAAGAGTTGTTCATTATCGTGAATCCTGGGAAGGTCATTTGCATAAATGAAAAATAATAAAGGTCTTAATATTGAGCAATGTTGCTCACCAAATTTAATTGTTCTCATTCTGAACATTTTCCTGTCCATGATGTTCCCATTGTCATAGACAGTTTCAGTGTGTTGTTGCCTATTTGTCAAATATGACTCTAGTAGGCACATAATATTTCCATAGAGATCAGCATTTGCAGTTAATCATTGTACACCCTGTCAAAAGCTTTTGGAAGGTCTAAAAAGGCTGCTATCAGTTATTTTGTAGAGACTTATGCATAAACTGCACTGCTGCTGATGTTGTGCTCCACCTTGCTCTAAAACTATGTTGAAAACCCCATAATGTGTCCTTATGTTGTAATGATCCAGCAAGTGTTTTCCTATACTGTTTTCAAAAAGCTTACTGAAGTGGGAAATTAGAACAAAAATCTATAGTTTTAGAGAAGTTTACTATCTCCACATTCAAACAAAGGCCACACACAATTGTCAGCTTCAAATTACTGGGGAATATACCTTCCTGGAAAACACAGTTTATTAAATGAACCAGTGATGGAATTAAATCCTGCATACATTTTTAATAGGAATGACATAATTTTGTCTCATTCTCTTGAACTGTATTGATCAGTCCTCATATAGATTGTATGGTTGTCTAGTGAGAAAGTACAACTTAAATTGGCTGTACATCTCTTGCATCATGTCACCAATGTAATCAGTTATCTTGACACTGAAATCTTTTCATTAATTCTCCTACAACATGAACTCTCTAATCCACTCTGAGAATATGTTGATATTCATCAGACAACTGTTAGTCAAGTGATTTAGAAAAGACAATCTTTTAACAAATCACTGTCTTTAAATACATTGTTCACAAATTATTATGTACATTACTTTCAAATTTTCAAGAGCTCTTGCATTCCTTGTATGATTGAAATTGTTTGAAATATACCTTTGTTATTTATTTTTTAAAGTCCCATATTACTTGTGTAGCACTGAATTCTGAAAGATTACTGTATTACATTTTAATTTTGTATTTTCAATTCTGAAATGAGCTTCTACTTCCAATATATTTTCATTTATTATACATTCACTGCTTCGTAATCTTAATGGAATTTGTTGTATGACTTAATTATTAAATTGTCAGTTTGTTTGATTACAATGGTGTATTTCATATGCCATTTTAATGACAGCTGTGGTGAGTCAAATGCCAGTTACTGTCAATAAGCTGTAAAACCACCACTCAGTACCTGAGGCAATCTTTATCTCATGTCCATTAAATTTTGTAAATTATGTATCTGCTGACAATACCTCACAACATTTTTATGTTTGTGGAAACCAGTTAGGCCCAATGCTCACCCTTCTGACACAATATGTTGTCCACCATCCTTGTACACTCTTGTTTCACACAATTTCGCATTTTTAGTGTAACCTTTCTTTTAATTTTAGTGACATTTCTCAACCCAGATGGAATATAGAAAATCATATGTTGTAGTTACGCAACTGACTCCACTTCTGCTTTGTTTAAAATGCAGTGTATAGAATAAAATGTTAGTATTTCTGCAGCTGAATATGGGCTTAACCCATATGATTATTTTAATTCTCATTCTAGCCTAGAGTGCAGTCTCACAAAGCATATTTCAACAATCAATGCTGTAGGAATGTTCATGTACAAAATAATACTTTTGGGTTAAAGGAGACCACTCACCAGAAAGCAGAAGTGTTGAGTTGTCAATAGGCACACACGAACAAATAAAACTTACAAGCTTTCTGAGTTATCCTTTGCGGAACGGTGGACTGTTTGTGTTGGGGGTAGTGTTGGCTGGGGTGGGCAGAAGAAGAAGGAGGCAGGAGGCAATGAGAGGGACTGGGGGTGGGTGGATAGGGACTCAGAGGAGGCATCAGTTTGCTGGCTAGGAATGTGGAAGGGAGGGGTGGCAGGCATATGGGTTTGGCATGTAATACACAACTGTAGGGATCAACGTGGGCCAGCGCACACTGAAGGCAATGTGAGAACATGAGTTGGGAGGGGGTGACAGTAAGGGGAAGTGGGAGAAACTGTTGGGTGGAGGGTGCAGGGGCAGTGGTTTACCTGACATTGAGGTGAGGACAGTTATGGGAGCAGAGAATGTGTTGTAGGAATAACTCTCATATGCATAGTTCAGAGAAGCTGGTAGCAGAGGGGAGGATCTGGATGGCCATGTTGTGGAGCAACCATTAAAGTAGAGCATGTTTTGATCAGCTGCGTGTTGTGCCACATGGTGGTCACTTTGTTCTTGGCAACAGTCTGGTTGTGGCCATGGATATCTGCATGGCACCTTCCTATGCCAACCTGTTTATGTGCCATCTAGAGGAAAAATTCCTAGCCTCCCAAAACTTCCAACGCCTAGTCTGGGTCAGGTTCATTGATGTTGTCTTCATGATAAGGATTCAGAGCCAAGACGCCCTAGCCACATTCCTTAACAACCTCAACACCTTCTCAGCCATCCACTTCACTTGGTTCTCCTAATGCCAACACACCTGCACATTGACCTCCAACTCTCTGATGGGTCCATACACATTGCTGTCTGTATTAGGCCAACTAACCACTAACAGTACCTGCATTTTGATGGCTGCCATCCTTTCCACACCAAAAAGTCCTTTCCATACTGCCTCGCCACTCATGGATGATATATCCGCAGTGGCGAGAACTCTCTTGCCCAATATGCTGAAGGCCTCACAAAGGCCTTCACAGACAGGTAACCTCACCCAAACGTAGTCCACAAACAGATTTCCCATGCCATATCTTCACACACCCCCAAGAGTCAGCTACAAAGGAATGCCTCCCCCCCCCCCCTCGTCACCCAATATCATCCTTTCAGCAAGGCTTTGATTATCTCTCATCTTGCCCTGAAATGAGCTCCATCGTATCCAAGATCATCCCCAGCCCTCCTAAAGCGGTATTCCGTCACCCACTCAACTTACACAACATCCCAGTCCATCCCTATGCCACTCCCAATCCCAACTCCTTGCCAAGGGGATCATATCCATGCGGCAGAGACCTGCACAATCCACCCACCCAGCACCTCCTAATGCAATCCTGTTGGAGGCTTATCCTACCCCATCAGAGGCCAGGCCACCTGTGAAAGCAGGCATGTCATGTACCAAATCAGCTGCAAACACTGCACAGCTTTTTGCATTGGCGTGACTACCAACCAGCTGTTCACCAGGATGAATGGCCACTGCCAAACTGTTGCCAAAAACAAAGTCATCACCCATCTGAGCACAACATGCTCAGTTTCAATGGCTGCTTCACAACTAGGCCATATGAATCCTTCCCTCCACCACCAGCTTCACCAAACTGTGCAGATAGGATTATCCCTAAAACACATCCTCTTCTCCCATAATCATCCTGGCCTCAATCTCAAGTAGCCCACTGCCCTAAACCCTTCACCCAACATTTTCCCCTTTCACTATCCTGTCACCATCTTTGAACTTACGTTCCCACATTGCCTTCTGTGTGTGCTGCTTCCCAATGGCCTCTACAATCATGCATTACTTGCCTAGCCAATATACCGGCCACTTCTCCCTTACGCATTCCTAACTGAACCAGTTGCCTCCCTCTGAGCCACTAGCCACCACCCACAGTCCCTCTCCCTGTCTTCCATCTCCTTCTCCCTCTACCCATCCCACCCGACACTACCCCCATCACAACCAGTCCATTGACACTCTCCGTCCAGCCAGCACCTTGTGGGTTCAGAGAGAGGGGGGGTGTGTGTGTGTGTGTGTGTGTGTGTGTGTGTGTGTGTGTGTGTGTGTGTGTGTGTGTGTGTGTGTGTGTGTGTGTGTGTGTGTGTGTGTGTGTGTGTGTGTGTGTGTGTGTGTGTGTGTGTGTGTGTGTGTGTGTGTGTGTGTGTGTGTGTGTGTGTGTGTGTGTGTGTGTGTGTGTGTGTGTGTGTGTGTGTGTGTGTGTGTGTGTGTGTGTGTGTGTGTGTGTGTGTGTGTGTGTGTGTGTGTGTGTGTGTGTGTGTGTGTGTGTGTGTGTGTGTGTGTGTGTGTGTGTGTGTGTGTGTGTGTGTGTGTGTGTGTGTGTGTGTGTGTGTGTGTGTGTGTGTGTGTGTGTGTGTGTGTGTGTGTGTGTGTGTGTGTGTGTGTGTGTGTGTGTGTGTGTGTGTGTGTGTGTGTGTGTGTGTGTGTGTGTGTGTGTGTGTGTGTGTGTGTGTGTGTGTGTGTGTGTGTGTGTGTGTGTGTGTGTGTGTGTGTGTGTGTGTGTGTGTGTGTGTGTGTGTGTGTGTGTGTGTGTGTGTGTGTGTGTGTGTGTGTGTGTGTGTGTGTGTGTGTGTGTGTGTGTGTGTGTGTGTGTGTGTGTGTGTGTGTGTGTGTGTGTGTGTGTGTGTGTGTGTGTGTGTGTGTGTGTGTGTGTGTGTGTGTGTGTGTGTGTGTGTGTGTGTGTGTGTGTGTGTGTGTGTGTGTGTGTGTGTGTGTGTGTGTGTGTGTGTGTGTGTGTGTGTGTGTGTGTGTGTGTGTGTGTGTGTGTGTGTGTGTGTGTGTGTGTGTGTGTGTGTGTGTGTGTGTGTGTGTGTGTGTGTGTGTGTGTGTGTGTGTGTGTGTGTGTGTGTGTGTGTGTGTGTGTGTGTGTGTGTGTGTGTGTGTGTGTGTGTGTGTGTGTGTGTGTGTGTGTGTGTGTGTGTGTGTGTGTGTGTGTGTGTGTGTGTGTGTGTGTGTGTGTGTGTAAGGGGGGGGGGGGGGTGTTTCACTCTAGGTCTTCAGAGGACTACTCCGAAAGTGAGGCTAGCCAGTTTTCTTTCTTTTGTTTGGGTCTTAACTTAGCACTCCTGCTTTTCAGTGAGTGGTCTCCTTTTCTTCAAAAGTATTTAACATTAAAACAATCATTTGACTATTGCAAAAGATGCAGTCTTTGGTTAAATATTTCTGCATCCTTGAATTTACAGTTTATGTAAGTGAAATGCCAGCTGTAGCCAAGTAATTGTATATCATTGTGTTGTAAAACAAATAATTCTAGAATTTAAGGTTTTGAATTCTATGAGATGGATTGTCTTTCTTTAATTCCAGGGATCTGTTCTTTGAAGAAATAGAAACATCTTGCTCCAATTAAACTATGGAAATGGAAGCTATTGGGTTGTGAAGACCAGTGATGCTTACTTACATCACAGATGATCATTGAACAGCAGACAATAATTTCTGCAAAGACTTTCATGTCATCCTATGCACAAGTTTTCTGTTAATTTGGAAGGTGACTGTAGTAGAAGATTTATATTTACAAGAAGATTAATATTTACAAAGCTCTTGCACCGAATTGAAACAAAATAATTAAGGATGAATCTTCTTTCTGCTTAATAGCCTATGCTAATTTTGTTAACTTATTAAAGTAAAAAAAACAACAACAAAATGGCAACCATCAAGCTTGATGATCTGCTGGGGAAAAAGAAAGAAGCTCCTCAAGTGCTGGACCTGTCTCGTAGTGTAGTCCAGTCAAAGGAGGAAATGCGAAAATTGATGGACAGAGTCCCAGAATACAAGATACGTCCTGAAAAGGTCAGTGAAATTCCATTTTTGACTTTGTATAGAACACTTGCACAACCTGCCTTTGAATAACAACACCATGCTTTATGGTTCATTAATTGATTATTATTGTTTGTTGTTATTGTGGTCTTCAGTCTGAAGACTGGTTTGATACTCCTCTCTCTGCTACTCTCTCCTCTGCAAGCCTCTTCATCTCTAAAGAACCACTGCAACCTATATTCTTTAGAACCTGCTTACTGTATTCATCTCATGGTTTCTCTCTGTAATTTTATTCCCACACACCTCCCTCCAACACTAAGTAGGTGTCTTCTTGATGTCTCAGAACATGACATTTCAACTGATCCCTTCTTTTAGTTGAGTTGAGCCACAAATTCTTTTTCCTCCAAATTTTATTCAGTACCTCCTCATTAGTTAGATGATGTACCCATACAATCTCCAACAATCCTCTGTAGCACACATTTTGCATGCTTTAACTTCAATAGTTTGTAAAAATTAAAAAGACGTGAAGAAACAGCTAATAATCTAACTGAGTAATAAAGATAGCACTTTATTCATGTATATTTGCATTGCAGATGTACAGCAAGTATAAGGCAAAATTTAGAATCTTCTTTTTCACAGTCCAAGTACTCTTCTGTGGCCTAAAAGAACCTTCTTTTTAAGCCAGTTTCATATAACATTTCTGAAAGTTTTCAGTGAGGTAGTGTGTGCGTCTGGAGGCAGTCCAGTGAACAGTTTAACTCCAAGCTACATATAGCTATTATGACTCTTGATTAATCTAGTAAAGAGCTGGTTGATCATTTCTTTGTGATGTGTATTTTGATAATAATATGACTGCTTAATTTGTAGCTCTTTTAGTATCAATGGACTACCCAACTAAGTGTAAATAATGATGGGGCTGTCATGACACTGCAATCTACCCCTCCCTCATTTGTTGATTGTCACTGACATCATAATAAACTCTTTTAATAATCTTTGAGAGTAGTTAGATTTACAATAAACTTTTTTACTTACCTTCTTTTCTCATAGTTGGCTCCAGTTCTTCACATCTAGGGGTTGATTCTTGAAGTTGAAATTTTTGACATGTAGATTCTCATGGTTCCAATTGATTTAATAACTTGTGAAGAATTGCCTGTTGATTTTTATTCTTTCACATTTTTCTACATCACACTGTCTTTACAATTTCCTCTTCAAAACCGAAAACTATATTGTTATTGCTAGAAAAAAATAAATAAAATAAATAAATAAATAAATAAAAACACATCCAATCACATCAAATTCATCCCCACTACTAATCCATTCTGTGGTACTAACAATATTCCAAAGAGTTTACAAATTTTCTTGACAAATGAGTCTCCACCAATTTATGTCATTATTTTATAAATGAATCCAGAAGTAATCATAATAAATATTGTCCAATTGCACAATTAATAACAGGAATTTTAAGTGTGCCAGATATTTCATAATTTTCAAATGTTTCTAAAAGAAAAGTAATTTTAACTGTACATTCAAAGCTAGTACATATTGATTGTAACAACAAAAATAATTTCTTTTTGCGGATTGTAGCCTGAAGTATACCACATTGTGTACAAAATTGTATGAAATTCTTTTAGTTAAGCAGCTGAGATAATATTAACCTGTTTAAAAGGTAGAAAGTATTTTTGGT
Organism: Schistocerca nitens; assembly: GCF_023898315.1. Taxonomy (NCBI): domain Eukaryota; kingdom Metazoa; phylum Arthropoda; class Insecta; order Orthoptera; family Acrididae; genus Schistocerca; species Schistocerca nitens. Next base: position 694,582,313 of record NC_064617.1, read on the forward strand.
ATTGATAACTTCTGTTGAAGAAGAGGGGGTAATGCTAGAGGAGAGTGTCCCTTTACAATATCCCCCTCACAAAATTTGGAAACAATATATTTACAATATTTTGTGACAGACTATAAGGTTTGCTAAACGGTGTACAAAGTGATGCCAAAAGATAGAATATAAATGAATACAGGTATCTTATACATAACATGTTACAGAAAGCATAAGGAAAATATCTACCAAATAAGTCATAAGCTATACATATACCAGGACATGGCATTCTGATTTTCAGGTCTGTGGAACATTCAGTCACAAGACAAATAGTACAAAGTCAAAACTACAATGTTATAACACTGAACTACAGGAATAAATGCAGAGACAATGTAAATTATGAGAAATACAAATTGTAAGTTTATATCCTCAAAATCACACCTTCAAAAATCTGCAAAAGAAAAGAGAAAAAATTTAGAGCCTAAGTGTAGGACCAAGTGAGCTGACTCAAAAAACACGACAGGCACAGAACATACTCAATCATGAGTAGTAATATAGCACAAAATCCATCAACCACATAAACCAGAGTATTATCCTTGAATACACACAAACAGTTGTGATGACCAGGGGTACCCAAAACAGAGTTAAGTATGAGTCTGGCCACAGCTCAAGTTTCAGTCAGATACAGTATTGCAGTACTAAGGATAAATGCTGGTAAACAGAGTCATAAATAGCTTTGAATGATGACATAATCAAGTACCTTGAGGACCAAAATCAGTGTATGAAAGCAGACATGTATACATCTTGTTATGTTGTCTATACTTGTAAATGTCTTCCACACTACCTGATAATGGTTCATACAAACTAACCAACATACATAGCAGCCTAGAAAATTTGTTTATACTTGATAAAAAAATACATACTGATTTCATGTTACTTAATGCATTGGGAAGTTAATCCCCCTACTTGAAAAAACATGCATTTATTTGGAATAACACTGTCTTTGGCAGTCTTGGCTAACAATTTACATATCTCCGTCACAACACTGATGTAGTTGACAGATGCTTGAATATATTAGACAGCACCTATGATCCATTGTAAGTTGGCTGGTCCAGCAGGGTACAGCCATACATTAGAGTGGGGAGTGGATCTACCCACATCTTTCAGTTTGCTCCCTAGAGTTCCCATTACACACTCCAACAGATAGGTAACATACATTACTCACCTTATCTGTACTGTCAACATCATTCACAAATAACTCTGAAACTTCATTGTTCTTGCATTACACAAATACCTGATACTCATCATCATCATCATCATCATCACCATCATCATATTCTTCCAAAATTACTGCACCAACAAAATCATTAACAACACAAGTCTCACCTCCATCAAGGTCACATCTAGTCAAAAATACCACCTAGTTCAGATCCCATACAGTCATTACCTGATTTACATACATCAATAACACTGTTTCCTGACCAAGAGTACAAATCACTAGTACACACTACATCAAAATTCTCATTACTCTCACATTCTGGTTGTGATTAGTATCTACATCATTATAATTAAACACAGTATTCCAAAACTTTTGATCAAAATGTGAACAAGAAATCTGATGTTCCTTCTGTTCAACTTCAGATACCTGTGCCACATTACTAATACTGTTATTATTGTCTGATTATAAGTGTAAACTGGGGTCCTGTACTGTTTCCTCACCCCAAAACTGCAGACCTTCATTAAGGCAGACTGCTGTTTCCTGAAGGGCTACCTCTATGATTATTTCTTCTATTAAACTGACCATGATTATCTCCATTATTCCAATTCTGCTGAGGTTCAAAATTTTTGTCTCTATTATCATTGTGATCTCTATCATTTCAATTATTATGGTACATGCTTCTTTCTACTGCCCTGCCCAGCCTGTCAACATATCGTAAAAATTGTTCAAAACAGTTGTCAGGTCTGTGTACTAAATCTCACTGCAATCTCTCTGGTAATCTCCTTTTGAGTGCATCAATCAAAGTCATTTCATCAAATGGTTTGTCAGCATGAGCTAGTTTCTTAAGTTGATTCTTACAAAACTCTTTCACAATACTGTCTGTATTCCTATAATTTGGACCATTTAGAAATTTACTTTTAATTCTCCCTTGTTCAGTTTCTGACCAAAATTTATTTACAAACTTTTTTCGAAACTTTTATGTGTTTCCCACTGATTTAAGTTACCCAAACTTAATTTACCCAAGACAGAGCTTCACCTTCAAGACATCTTTTAACAAATTTAATCTTTTGCTTGTGTCTCCTGCTCAACACAGAACTGTCTCTACAGTGGTTGCAAAAAATCCACTGGCTGTAAATTGTCTGATGGAAAACTTTCGATTGGAATGTTGGACCACGCAATACCATAATTTGAATAGAGATTATTGTGAACACAATTTTCCTGAACCACTGAAGTTTTTTGATCTAAAACATTTACATTAATTAGCATAATGTTTTCAACATTTACAATTTTTTGATCTAAACCACTAAAGTTCTGTTCCATTTTTTTCATCTACGGCCTTCTGTTGAACACTTTTGTCATCAACATTCTTCTCCTGATTTGCAGGTTGTTCAACTAACACTTTTTCCAAAACAATAAATTTATTAACTAATACATTGACTTTTTCATCCACACTTTTTAATCCATCTGACAACCAATTTTTAGCTCCAAAACCTGATTACTAAGTTGGTCTATTTGATCCATTTTACAATTGTTTTCAGTTTTTAGGTTGTTTAATTGTTGTTGTAGTGAAGTAAATTTGCTATCATTGTCCAACCTTATTTCAGTTAACTGCTCATTACCTGCACTAAATTTTATATTGTTATCTGTATTTATTTCTGTTAACTGATCATTAACAGCACTAAATTTGCTATTGTTATCCGTCTTCATTTCCTCTAATTTTGCTAAAATCAACTGACAAAATATCGGTTTTCACTCTTTCTTTGCTGACTACAATTTCACTTGGTTCTAACATATTCTGGCTGGGTCCTACAGCTTTCACATCTCCATCATTACACTCATTTCTATTCATTTTCCTAGCAATCACACGAGTCCACCGAAAAGAAATTAACTTCACAAATAGTTTGTACTCATCTTTTTTTCTTATTGATGTCCCTTGTCGTAGCTGAAATGTCCTCTTTCAGTTCATCCAGTCCATCATTGTTGATATTATCTCATCACTGTTGACTTTGTTGGGCAGTCCTCGGGTTTTTTTGTCAAGACATTGAAGTTCATTTACATAAAAAATACAAATACACAAATAATTGTCCTTTCTTCTTCTGCAACAGACAAAACTTTGTTATCAGTGAACAGATCCCAGCTGAGCCCCCACTTGTAATCTTATCCCCCCACATATTACTATTAAATTTTTCTGTCTCTACACAAGTTTTGAAAGCTTCGAGAGGCCTAAGATGTACAAAAGAAAAACTTTTTCCTTATCTTCATTTTCTCTTGATTTGGCTCCAGTTCTTGCATCCAGGGCAGATATGCCAACTTTCAAAAGTGAAAAACCAGGAGAATATTAGTGGTGTACTATTGTGAATTACAACATATCCCTGACAATTAAAGTTGCAATAATTCAATACCTGTAACAACTCAATTACATTTGCTTTATCATTTACATGTAGTTGTTGTTGTTGTTGTGGTCTTCAGTCCTGAGACTGGTCTGATGCAGCTCTCCATGCTACTCTATCCTGTGAAAGCTTCTTCATCTCCCAGTTCCTATTGCAACCTACATCCTTCTGAATGTGCTTAGTGTATTCATCTCTTGGTCTCCCTCTACGATTTTTACCCTCCACGCTGCCCTCCAATACTAAATTGGTGGTCCCTTGATGCCTCAGAACATGTCCTACCAACCGGTCCCTTCTTCTAGTCAAGTTGTGCCACAAATTTCTCTTCTCTCCAATTCTATTCAATACCTCCTCATTAGTTATGTGATCTACCCATCTAATCTTCAGCATTCTTCTGTAGCACCACATTTCGAAAGCTTCTATTCTCTTCTTGTCCAAACTATTTATCGTACATGTTTCACTTCCATACATGGCCACACTCCATACAAATACTTTCAGAAATGACTCCCTGACACTTAAATCTATATTCGATGTTAACAAATTTCTCTTCTTCAGAAACGCTTTCCTTGCCATTGCCAGTCTACATTTTATATCCTCTCTACTTCAACCATCATCAGTTATTTTGCTCCCCAAATAGCAAAACTCCTTTACTACTTTAAATGTCTCATTTCCTAATCTAATTCCCTCAGCATCACCCGACTTAATTCGACTACATTCCATTATCCTCATTTTGCCTTTGTTGATGTTCATCTTATATCCTCCTTTCAAAACACTATCCATTCCATTCAACTGCTCTTCCAAGTCCTTTGCTGTCTCTGACAGAATTACAATGTCATCGGTGAACCTCAAAGTTTTTATTACTTCTCCATGGATTTTAATACCTACTCCGAATTTTTCTTTGGTTTCCTTCACTGCTTGCTCAATATAAAGATTGAATAACATTGGGGATAGGCTACAACCCTCTCTCACTCCCTTCCCAACTACTGCTTCCCTTTCATGTCCCTAGACTCTTATAACTGCCATCTGGTTTCTGTACAAATTATAAATAGCCTTTCGCTCCCTGTATTTTACCCCTGCCACCTTCAGAATTTGAAAGAGAGTATTCCAGTCAACATTGTCAAATGCTTTCTCTAAGTCTACAAATGCTAGAAACATAGGTTTGCCTTTCCATAATCTAGCTTCTAAGATAAGTCATAGGGTCAGTATTGCCTCACGTGTTCCAATATTTCTACGGAATCCAAACTGATCTTCCCCGAGGTTGGCTTCTACTAGTTTTTCCATTCATCTGTAAAGAATTCGTGTTAGTATTTTGCAGCTGTGGCTTATTAAACTGATTGTTCGGTAATTTTCACATCTGTCAACAGCTGCTTTCTTTGGGATTGGAATTATTATATTCTTCTTGAAGTCTGAGGGTATTTCACCTGTCTCATTATTTACTTGTAAGTACTAAATAATGGACATACCTGAGCCTTCAGACTGTATAATTTATCATTCAACATGCTGAACAACATGAATGATGAGCTCTGTATGTTTCTTTGGATTCACACACATTCAAGTGAAGCACTCTTGAGAGAACTACAGTTCGAAATTACGATCCAAGAAAACAAATTAACGTCTATTAGATTTCTGTTTTCACATTAGCACACTTTCGCATGAATAAATCACTATTAAATGATCACACGTATTCATTTCATAATGCAACCCATATTTGCGTCGCATCTTATATCTGTAAGACATCTTTCCCTAATTTAAATCAATTTTATCCAGGATATACCTGTTAGGCTTAGCAAATAATCTGAATAGTTTATCAGTCTGAATTTGTTTGATTACGGTAATTACTTATTCAGCATACCCGTAGCTGACTTTGCGTTCTTCAAAACCCTGAACTAAATTTCTACTCAAAGCACTTGCCTTTTTGAAATGATTTTAAAATGAAAAATATCTCCAAAGACGTTTCTGGAAGCATGGACCTGAGCTGAGTTTTGCTCTTTGTAACTGTGTTAAAAATTCTCTCTCATTCCGCATTACTATGTGGAATTGACAAAATAGACAACATCACCTTTGCAAGTTTATCATATTGAAGAAACCCAACAGCCGATTTCATATGACCTACCAACGCCCACCGAACATCAATTCTCTCTGCTGCCAAGTTGGTTTCTTCAAGCTGAAAGTTACAGTACTGAGAGTGGAGAATATCAACTTCTGTATCTAAGTGTTCACTTTCGCTAGTCAGAGTATTACTTAACATAGTCAAGTAGCAGCCATACCTTGTCATCCACCAGTATACCGAAGGCACAGGGCTTTCAAATAGTAAGGAAAGTATTGAAACTGCTCTGAAAATCAGGAGATCGGTCTTCATGGTCGGGAGATTCGGAGGAAGAAGAAAAATCGGAAGTCTCCCGCTTAAATCGGGAGAGTTGGCACGTCTGATCTGGGGGTACATTCTTGCAGCTGAAATTTCTACTTCCTGGGTTCCAGATGACTAAATAACTGATGAAGTACAATCTGTTGCCACGATTTTATTTTATTTTATCCCATTCTTCTATATCACACTGAGTTCACAATTTCCATTTTCATATAACCATCAGTTACATTGTTGTAGACAAAATTAAAAGCCACATGTATTTCCATCAGAGGCATGCCCACTACTCCTTACATTCTGTGGTACTCACAATATTTCAAAGAGTTTACAAAACAAGAGAGTTCACAAATTTTCTTGACAAAAGAAGAATTTTCACCAGGTTATAGCAGTCTTTTATAAATGAGTTCAGAAATAAATTTAATAAATATCTTCAGATTCTGCAAATGAATAATAGGAATTTTAAGTATGCCAAAAATTTCATCATTTAAATTATTTCCAAAAGAAGACTAATTTTAGCTGTACATTGCTGGCCAGGGTGGCCGAGCGGTTCTAGGCGCTACAGTCTGGAACAGCACTACCGCTACGGTCGCAGGTTCGAATCCTGCCTCGGACATGGATGTGTGTGATGTCCTTAGGTTAGTTAGGTTTAAGTAGGTCTAAGTTCTAGGGGACTGATGACCTCAGAAGTTAAGTCCCATAGTGCTCAGAGCCATTTGAACCATTTAGCTGTACATACATAATACTACCAAATTAATTTCTTTGATACATTTTAGTCTGAAATATAATACATCACATATGAAATCACACAAAATTCTTTCATTGAAACAGCCAAGAATGTTCACCTATACAAGAATCGATAGTATACATGGTATCGGTTATTTCTATTATAAAAAAAGCTATGCTAGAAGAGGGTGTCCCATTACGTGTTTCAAAGATAGAAAGTTTTTATCGTATCGATAGCTTCTGTTGAAGAAAAGTAACGCTAGAGGAGGGTGTCCATTTACAACACCCATTTTTTTGAAAAATGGCCTACAAAATACATTGTTTTTGAAAACACCTGCTGCACATCTGATTGCCTTCTTCTGTCACATTAAATTTTTTTTTGTCCCACTGGAGCTATCCTAAAGCAGCATATGTATGGTATGTCACTATGAAAATATGAATAATAGGAGCTAAGGAAGATGTTTTCACACAGACATGCTTTAAGTTTATGTAAAAAGTATATGACTGTTGATAGCTTAATGTGTGTAGTGGTGGTTCCGAGTTAATCTGGAAACCGCTGGTACAACCAGAAATTTGACAGACATAAAATCAGTTGTGGAAGTAGGTACGATGGCTTAAATGAATATGCAGATTCTGTGTGTAGAGATGAGTACTTTAATGATTGGCTTGATACTGCTATACACCTACACACAGTCAGTCCAATTCAAATCTTTGCTAGGAACTGAAGGTCCATGCACTATCGGCAACAAAACTCAAAGAAGGCAGTCCAGAGACAGGTCACTTGACTGACTGCATGCTGCCACAGAGCCCCCCTCCCTGGCAGTGCGGAGCACTCGCTGCATTATGGAGGGGGAAGGTGTCAGGGACACTGCACACAGGCGAAGATCCAGGAGCAGTAGGTGTGTCTGTGTCTATAGACAGGGCCTGTGCAAGTCCCTGCTGATGGGCGGGGGGGAGGGGGAGGGCTGGGGGGGGGGGAGGAAGGAATGATGTAGTTCTTATGTTACGGGTGGGCATAATAAGCGGCTCACGTGTGAGCAGGGTGGACTATTTGACCATCAGAATTGGTCGGGAAGGGGGGGGGAGTGTGAGTGTTGGTGACAGTTAGAAGGCCTGCAGTATCAATGAAAGAAGAGATTGCAATGATCTCCACACCTGGGGGGGGGGGGGGGGGAGTTGGAGGTGTTTGATGATAGAAATGGAAGAGGTGGGAGGGTCGTCAGTTGAGCAGGCAGGAGGATGAAAATAAAATTGTCATGTACATGTAGAGAGATGTCATCCAGGCCAAAATAGGACACATCTGTTTGTAGGGTACAAGAGCAAGGACGGGAAGGGGAAAAAGGGGTGAGTGGTGAGGAAGGGGAACCTTCGCCATAAAGGGTCGGACTCGGGCAGGCTGGACTTGGAGCCAGTGCCAAGCAGATGTCGGGCGGCGAGACGTCGGTGTCGGCAGAGACCTCGTGCAGTGATGTAGGTAGCTCAGCAGGAGCAGGCACATCCACAGCGCTGTCTGCAACTGTCCATGCTGCCTTCAGTCAGTGAACTGAAGCGGTGAGAGGTTGGTCTCATAGGAGGATGTCAAATTTGTTTGTTGCATGCGCTAACACATTATGAGGGCCAGAATGTGGGCATTGTAAAGCTGCGCACCCCGAATTGTTGTGTACCATCACATAATCACACTTGTTTAGTTCATTGTGGATAAACATGTTCGGAGTGGAGTGAGAACCAAGAGGCGGCACGCACTGTCGAGAAATATGGGAGTGCACCTGCTCTACTAGGGGAATGAGTTCAGTGTCTGCAAGCAGAGGCGAGTCCTCAACGAAATGGGCCAGAATGACCAATGGTTCACCACACAATATTTTGGCCAGGGAGGCCTTGAGGTCCTCCTTGAAGGACACGTGGCTACCCAGGGTAATGCATCAGACCATAAGGAATTGTGGCACATAAGAGGGATTTTGGAGGTCCAATGCCGTGTGGGGTTGCTAGTCCCCCATCGGGCACCTCCCCAGGTGGCGGATTGGGGAATGCTCTCCAGATATGGGGGGTACCGGGGAAATAAAATACCCGGGGTGGACCAAAACTAGCACGGGTAGGGAAGACTCGTTAAGCCATGGTGAAGGCAAATCCCTAGGGGTAGAGTACCCCAAAATCAAGACTCCTGGTCCTCCAGGTTGGGGGTTGTGCAGAGGGCTACCAACCCACTCATGTAAAACAATGGCCGGTCAGGACACTCAAGGTATGCCTCGGAAACAGGACAGAATTTACTGGAACAGAAATTGGCAAAGTTACAAGGATTTCTCTTTTGGTTCGTGGAATGTCAGAAGTCTATACCACCCAGGAAGCGCACAAATACTAATAAACGAACTATGAAAATACAAGGTACAACTGGTAGCGCTCCAAGAAATAAGATGGCAGGGAACGGGATCAATGAAAATAGGAGACGGGACAATAATGTATGGAGACTGCGGTCAGCGCCATGAATTTGGAACGGGCTTTTACATTCATAAAACAGCAATTGACACAATAAAGGAATTCAAATCAATTAATAACCGAATATCACACATTACAGTTCAGGCTCAGTGGTTTGATATTACATTTATAAATGTTCATGCACCCACAGAAGATAAGGAAGATGACGTGAAAGAAGAATTTTATAGTCAACTGGAACAGACATATAATTCAATAAGTAGACATAACGTAACAATAGTGTTAGGAGACTTTAATGCCAAAGTAGGAAAAGAAGAAATCTACAAACCAACCATTGGGAATTACAGCTTACATGATGAAAGTTCAGAGAATGGTGTGCGACTCATAAACTTTGCAATGGCAAATGGTCTCACATTAAGCAGCACAAAATTCCAACACAAACGCATTCATTTAGGGACATGGATATCACCAGATGGAAAAGTAGTGAACCAGATTGACCATGTCGCCATCCAAAGATGATTTCAAAACAGTATTAAAGACGTTAGAACTTTTAGGGGAGCAGATTGTGAGACAGACCATATGTTAATCATAGCTCAAATGAAAATAAAGCTAAAAAAGAAACAAAGTACAAATAGGGTTGAAATTAAAAGGTACGATGTAGAAAATCTGGCAGAAGAAAAAATAAAAGAAAACTTTAGGAAAGAAATAGAAATTAACCTATCGGAATCTAGACTGACACATAGTGACCAGCAAGACGTGGAAAGTAGATGGAGACACCTTAGAAACAGTATTCAAGATGTAGCTTCCAAAACTATAGGTAAAAGAAAACGAACTAACAAAATCTGGTTTAATATAAAGTGCCAAGAAAGAGTACTGGAGAGGCAAAATGCGAGGAAGGCATGGTTACAAGACATGGACAATATTACACTAAAGGAGAGATACTATAAAATCCGCAAGGAAACACAACGAACTCTAAGACAAGAGAAGAGAAAACACTACAACAACATGGTAAGAGAAGCGGAGGATGATTTCAAGCATCACAGAGCAAGGCAGATGTACCAGAATATAAAAAAGTCCTTGGGAAAATTCACTAAAAGGGAACAGTTTATAAAGGACCATAATGGGAAAATACTTACAAATAAGAATGACATACAAGAAACATGGAAGACATACTTTACACAGCTGCTCAACTGCAATGATCCACAATATTACTTTACATTTGAAGTACCAGATACAGTTGATATACAAGTCAACACACCATCAGTAAATGAAATAAGACAAACAATAAAGAAATTAAAGAACAACAAGGCCTGTGGGGAAGACCAGGTATATGCTGAGCTTTTAAAAAATGGAGGACCACAATTGGAAATAGAATTACATTCCTTAATTGAAACAATTTGGGAGACAGAAAACATACCGGCCGATTGGAAAACTGCAATTATATGCCCCATCTTTAAGAAGAATGATCCCCCTGTCTGTGATAACTACAGAGGAATTGCCCTACTCGATGTCACGTATAAAATTTTGTCGATGTGTATACTACACAGACTGATTCCCATAACCGAAGAACTGATTGGGGACTACCAATGTGGTTTCCGCACTAACAGATCCACTTTGGATCACTTATTCACATTGAGACAAATAAATGAGAAGGCATGGGAATTTAATGTAGATATCCATATTCTATTTATAGACTTCAAGAAGGCCTATGATAGCATACACCGACAAACACTCTTAAACACCATGAAAGAATTTGAAATACCATTAAAATTAATCAAATTAGTTAAAATGTGTTTGGAAGAAACCATATGCAAAGTTAAGACACCTGCAGGAGAGACTGAAAATTTTAAGGTGTACACTGGACTGAGACAAGGGGATGCCATCTCACCTATTCTATTTAATATTATCTTAGAGAAGATTGATAGAGAATTCACCAAAACTAATCCACAAGGGATCCAACTGCAGGGACAGAACATTACTAGACTTGCTTATGCAGATGATGTAGCCTTAATAAGCACTTCAAAAGCTGAATTAATCAGGATGATGAAAAATTATTACAAAATAGCTGAGAAAGCTGGACTTCATGTGAATGAAGAAAAGACAGAATATCTAGTCATAAGTAAAAAAACTCCAAAAGAACACACCACTGACTGTAAATGGTCTCACTTTCAAGGCAGTTGACCACTTCAAGTACTTAGGGAGTCTTTTTAGCAGAGACAATAGAGCAGAAATAGAAATAGATGCCCGTCTAGCAGCAGCTAATAGAACTTTTTACAGCTGTATCAAAATTTTAAGGATGAGATCACTTAGTACTGAATTCAAAATCTGTTTTTATCAGTCAACTATTGTACCAGTAGTATTATATGGATGTGAAGCTATTACATTCAGGAAAAAAGATGAAGAAAAACTGTTGATATTTGAAAGAAAAATACTAAGAAAAATATTTGGACCAATCTTCGATGAAAATGTCATGGAGTGGAGGATAAGGAAAAATGAAGAACTACGGGAGCTGTACAAACATAGTACCATTGTGGAAATGTTAAAGAAGAGAAGACTGAACTGGGCTGGTCATGTAGCAAGGATGCCGGAGAACAGACTACCCAAAATAGCATCCACTAAGAAATTAGAAGGAAAGAGAAGAAGAGGAAGACCTCGAATTAGGTGGATGGAGAATATCCGGGAAGATGCAGCTAGGATGGGCATCAACTCTGATTGGACAACAATTTCCCTGGATAGAAATAATTGGAAGAGGCTCGTAGAGCAGGTGTATGGTCGATAAGGCCTTAGCCACGTGTAAAGTAAAAAGTAAAAAAAGTAATGCCATCATGCCACAAGGCCATTACTTTGGGGGGTGGTAGGCAGTAGTCCAGAGTCACACGACTCCACAGAGTTTGCATAATTTGGAAAAGAGTACAGATTCAAACTGTCAGCTGTGATCTGTTGTAACATAGGATGGACAGCTAAAGCAAGAAATCCTTGTGGCTACGAAAGAACGAGCAACAGAGTCTGCAGAAATGTCCACCATAGGGGTAGCCTCCACCCAATGGGTTGCCCTATCAATAATTGACAAGATGTATCTACACATTTCTGAGAGGGCCAGTGGACTGACCAAATCAAGGTGTACTTGTCTGAAGTGACCTGGGGTACATCAAACCTGCCAGTTGGGGGTTGTGCTTGCCAACTAACCTTGGACCGTTTGCATGAAACACATGCTCGTGTCCAGTTGTGGCAATGAGCTTTAATTCCGGCCCACATGAAGCATTCGGTGATAAGCCTGGTCATGGCCTTGATGCCTGGGTGGGTGGGGTTGTGTATGGCATCGAAAATTTGTCATCTCACAGATGATGGGATGAGTGGGTGGGATAAACCAGTTGAGACATCACACTGGAGTGGACACTTGACCCATGGAGCATGCGAGACTCGATCTTAAGAGTGGTGGAACTGTCTATGAGTAATTTCACGATTTCTGCGCCATGATGTTGCACACAATGAGTGCATCAAAGCAATGACACTATCTATGGCAGAGATGTGGCAGAGATAATCGACCACAATGTTGTCTGCTCCCCATGTGTAGCGAAAGTCATTGGTGTATTGCGCAATAAGGTCCATGTGGTGAGGCCGGCTGGGAGGGGGATCCACAGGAGGGTTGTGTAAAGCATCTGTGAGGGGGCAGTGGTCAGTGAAGACTGTAATGTCTCTACTCTCAGTGTCTTCACAGAAATAACGTATAGCCTCGTACACAACAAGTAGCTTCCGGTTAAATGCCGACCATTTCTTCTGGGAGGACGATAACTTTTTTGAGAAGAAATGTAGGGGTTGTACTTCATCTCCATTGTGCTGTTGCAGGACGGCCCCAAAGTAAGAATGGCTGGCGTCCGTGGTGACAGAGACTTTGGCGTCCACGACTGGATGAGCTAAGGTGACAGCTTGTATGAGGGCCTGTTTCAAATCCACAAATGTGCACTCCATTTCCTTGGTCCACGTACTTTGCATGTGCCCATTGTATGTGGGCCTGACTGAGCATCTGTCAATGGAGTTTGCAGTGGCACAGCCTCAGGGATGTGGCAACGGAAGACGTTAATCATCCCCAAAATACGATACGACTCATGTTATGTTTCAGGTGATGGCAGCTGACTAACCAGCACAATTCCATCCAGCGTCGGTCTAATACCTGCAGTCAACACTTTTTGGCCAAGAAGAATGACCAAAGTGCATCATAGTTGCGTTTTGTCCTCATTGATTAACACACCATTATTGGGTAGGATACAAAACATGCCCAGAGATGATGTTCATTTTCTTCTGCTGATGATAAAAAAATTTGAATATTGCCAAGTTATGCATAGCAAAATTGGAGCGCAAGAAGGAGGGAGTCAAAGAAGCACTGCCATGTCTGCACTGCATTCTTTAAACCATATAGCCTGTAGCAATACTCGAAAAGGCAAAAGGGCGTGATGCTAGCAGTTTTATGTGTGTCATCAGGGGGAATCAGGATTTGATGATATGCATTCTTGCAATCTACCACGCTGAACATCTTAGAACCACTCAGTTGTTGTACAAAGTCCTGTATATGGGGAACTGGGTAATTGTCAAAATGGTTCTGTCGTTTAGTCTATGGTAATCCCCACAGAGCCTGAATCAGCCATGTGTTTTTGGAGTGAGTTGAACTGGTAATGACCAATCACTGGATAAGGGGCAAACAATTCCTGCAGTTAAAAGTTTCTGAATAGTAGACTTTGTGATCTTGAGTTTATGAGGGTTCAGTATCCAAGCTTTATGTCCAACAAGGGGCCTTCGGTAGTGTTCAATTTATGACACGCACCGTCGGTGACAGCCAAAACACTTCATGGCTGGGGGTGCTTAACATCATCTGTCACATGGTGGTTGGTGTCGGCGATAGAGGGCGAGGCTGAACAGCTGGTGCTGCGAAGGCTGGAGATTTCACGTCTGGTGAGGACGAGGGCACGAGTAGTATCCTTGATGAGCCATTGTAATGTGGCTTAATTGGTTTGGAGGTCTTTAATCTGTTGGCGTTGAACTTCAATGTCACAAGTTACACTCACGAATTTAGCTGTAAGCAGAACACACTCGGGTGTCAAAGAGCTAAGAGAACTACCATGAGGGGGCGGGGGTTGTGATCGAGAAGCAGGCGTGAGAGGAATAGTCGTATCAGTAGATAGATGACACAGGGTATTGTCTGACATATTGATAGAAAACAAGTGGTGGCATAGAAAATCCGTGCTTAGGACTGGGTAACTGACTTCTGCTATGTGGAATGTCTATGGAAACTGCAGAGGGGTGGAAAATTTCAACGTGAGTGGAGCTGTACCAAGTACGGTGATGTTTGAATTGTTTGCAGCCCGTAGTAATGTAAAGATTCAGAGGGGCAAATGATGGGGGAATGACGCTTGTGTCAGCCCCACTGTCAATCAAAAACTTTTGGTTACTGGTAGCACTGTGCACTAGAGGCATCTGCTGACAGGTGAAACAATATGTGCTGACTGTTCATGACTGTGGTGCCATGTAGTTTTCGCACGAGATGAGGTGCCTAATGCATCTCGTATTGTGTGTTTTTCACCGCACATTGAAAGTGACAGTTGTGAACAGTGTCGCCGAACGTGGCATGAAACCAGCATAAGGAGTAATGGGGGTGCTGTTGAATGGCCGTAGCAGTACCGGAGATAGCTGCTATGCTATTCTGCATGTCACTTGAGGCCACCGGAGGTGGAGCAGGCTGCAGTGCACGAGGTTCATGGTTTAGTCTGGCAGCTGGCTGCATGGACGAGCATGTCCAATACCGGGTGGTGGAAGGGGCAGTACAGTGTTGACATCACTCGACTGGGTGGGGGAAGCTGGAATGAATTATCTTGAAAGCGCGGTGCGCCACTAATAGTTTCTCATCAAGCGATCTTGATATGAGAGGCAGGAGTTACAGTTGTAATGTTTCTGGGAGTTTCATTAACCTGATCGATCAGTGCTGTGTCTGGCAGAAAGTCACGTGTTGCAAGGGCACATAGACGACACCACAGTGTGGAAGGAGTGAGGTCACCTAAATGTTCCTTGTGAATAATGTGGTGAATGATCTCATCAGAAGATAGCGACAAATGTTCACAGATAACTCGTTTTGAATTTGTGTGGTGCGGAGGGGGTGGAGGGGGTGGGTGGGGGGGGGGGGGGGGGGGGGGGCAGGGCGGATACACCACAATGGCACTGATTAAGTCCAAATGGTTGTGTAAATGGCTGGTGAGACACACGAATTTAGATTCCTCAGAGTGGACACCAGTAGCATGAAAAAGAGAGTCCATGAGTGCAAACCAAGTGTGTGGCTGGTCCTTTACAAATATAGGCAATTTCAGAAATTCGGCATGTGGAATGTCCGATAACACAGCGTTACTTGGGGGTGATAGTGTGTGACTGTTTGTTTGATAGTGGTAACAATGGGGAGAGGATGCAGTACATAATGGAGCACGAGGCACAGTTCGTGGTACATCACTCACTTGTTCAATATGTCTGTATGTATACGAAGGCACAGTCTGAGGCAATATGGTGGCAGCCGTGTGTGCCCTATTAACCTGAGCACTCACAGGCACAGTAGAAAAATGATGAAAGTTCATGTTCAGAAGTTCTGGTTGCATAGCTGGAAGCTGCGATGGCATCTGGTTCACTGATATGTAAGGTGCTTTGGTCATGGTAGGCAAAGGTAGCTGCTGCTGGCTGTTGAAGGGCCACATGGCATAGCAACAAAAGATGATACAAAAAACACAAAAAGAGTTCAGAACACTTGTCATTTGGGTCACCAATGTGAAAGTAGGTACAATGGCTTAAATGAGTATGCTAAGATTCCATGTGTAGAGATGAGTACTTTAATGAACGGCTTGAGACCCTATACATTTATACACAGTCACTCCAATTCAAATCGTCACAATGAACTGAAGGTCCGCGCACTATCGGCAGCAAACCTCAAAGAAGGCATTCCAAAGATAGGTCACTCAACTGATTGCATGCCACCACACTGTGTTAGTATTGCACAAAGTAAACAAGACATTTTTAATTTTATTCTGATTTACAGTTAATTCATTGACTTTAAACCATATACTGGAAATTCTTAGACTGGCTTTGCTTTCTTCCTTTAGATCCTCTTAGTCATTTCCAGTTGTAATGAAAGTGGTGTCATTAGCATACTAAGCAAGTCATTAACATGTATTATAAACAATAAGGGTCCCAGCATGCCTCTTGAAATACTTAGGAGTACAGAGCTGATATGATATAAGTATACCTTCTGCTTCCTATTCCAAAGATATGATTCCACAAAAGAGAGTTCTGTATCTCAAATGCAATGGTACCTCAGTTTATCTATTAGTATTCAATGACCCACAGAGTCAAATGCTTTGCTCAGATCAATCAGCAGGGTATCAAAAGCTGATTTTATTTTAAAGGCACTAAGCACTGCCATAACAAATTTTCAACAACTTCCACTTTTCCATGAAATCTTACTGAATATTAGTCAATTTTCCATTACAGGTTAAAAGTTTATAAACTTGTTTATATATGCAGTGTTCTGCTATTTTGTAAAGTAATGGCACAAGAGAAATCAGACAGTAGGTTATTAATATATGACTTGTCACCTTTTTTTACCTAGGGGAACAACTACTGTTTATTTATTTTGTGTTCTATAGACCCAGGTACCAAGTAAATCACAAGGATATGGAGTGTGTCAAATTGTACACATTTCAGATGTAACTTACATAAATTCAGTAAAAGATATACTGTAAATAAGGTGCAAAATAAGAAACATACAGACAGTTAACAGAATACGTACTGTGGTCCACTGAGGCAAAATCAGATATACCCTAATTCACATAAATACAATTAAAGATACAATGTAGATAAGGTATCAGGTAAATAATATATATTCAATTAACAGAATAGTGAGTTACACTTAGGAAGGATATGTAGTATACAAAGTATGTTTAAGTAAGCTGGACAACAGTAGTATATAAATATCTAATTTATTAATATAGAAAGTGGTTGTAGTATAGCTATCTTTTTAATAGCTATCTTTTTAATAACAAAATTTGACAGACTTTACAAGTCTTATGATTTTGATTTGCTTAATTCTGCTATAGCTACTGCAATATTAGTGACAGCAATTTATGCCCACTTGGACATAGATGTTTAAGGTTCATTATGTGATAGGAATAACTTTGTACTTTTTAGATGTTTATTAATGTCTGATTTGTTGTTGTTATTTTGTCGTGCTGAGTGTCCTTATCACCAAATTTGATAAATAAGTGATTCATTTTGTCATGTATGATATTAACTGTATCACAAGTGGCTCTATTACTGTTACCCAGTTCTGACTTGATAACACCCCAAACAGAACTGCTTTTGTTTTGGGACTATGTTTATCATCTGCCATTTCTTTCTGTTTTATAATATTTGATCTGTAGCTGTTATTTAGTTGAAGTAGTGAAGTATATCTTCTTCATTATTCTTTGATCTGTTGTAGACATTCTCAATCTTTAGAGGTCAAGTGTGAAGCATGGATGTATACTTCTATGACTACTTTTGTTTGGTTTCCTTTTGTGTAATTTTAATACTTTAGAACAATAATTACTAAGCATATTAGAAAGAATATCAACAAGTCTGTCAAAAACTTCATCAGCATTTGTAAAGTGAGACAGGAAGTTGGACCACTCTGTCATAGGCGACTGTAATCTGAAAGCTTTGATATTAGTGTTATTAATAATTCTAATGTACTTGGGTTGTTTGCTTCGCTTTGTGTGTGTGTTTTTTTTTTTTTTTTTTTTTTTTTTTTTTTTTTTTTTTTTTTTTTTTTTTAAATCAATAATATCCCTTCAAGATATGATGGCTTCATAGTATTAAAAGGCCATATTTCATACATATTTCTTTCTACTTTTGCTATAACATTGACCAAACATGATAACCATCTAATTGGCTTGTTACTTGCACAAAATATGTGTGACCTGAGACATTTAGCAGATGTTGTTGTAACCCTGATATCTACAATAACATCCCTAAAAATAATATTTTATTCTAAGTGTATTTTAACAGGGGGAGACTGTTCTATCTAGTACTGTTGTAGAAACATCAACAATGCTATCAGTGGTATTGTATGAGGGTTGGAACTTTAATAGTGGCAACTATTTATTTACAGCTCATACAAAATAGATACGTGTTTCAAAGTTTTACTGAGCTTCAAAGTAGTCACCAGCATTGTGTATAACCTATTGCCAGTAATGTGGAAGTCATAGGATACTCTTAGCAGTGCCAGTTGTGTTGTCAGTTCGAGCGGCGCCTTCTGTCGCCCGACGAATTTGTAGCAGTTCTGAAGAGAATGCCGTGAAGTGTTTCCTTCAGTTTAGAAATTAAGCTGAACTCACTAGGGCTTAAGTCAGAGGAGTGCAGTAGGTGGTATAGCACTTAGCAGTCCCATCAGTCAAACAAATCAATAACAGCTTTCACTGTACATGCTTGAGCATTGTCCTGCAGAATGATGGTCAGGTCCTGCAGAAAGTCTCATCACTTCTGTCTCTAAGCTGGTCATAGGTTGTTTTCCAAAAATGAACAGCATAGAGACAGAAGTTGGTCTCTTGTTTCTAGCACACTGAACCTAGACAAAGAGGTAAATTCTAAGTGAAAATTATTTTTCTGCCTTGTATTGTCATTGTGAAAATCATTATTCAGCTGAAACTGATTTTTATTACTAGCTAGAAATAACACAGAAGAGTAAACGGACAGAGGTGTTAGTTTCTGAGAATTTGAAAATGCCTCTGCAAGATATGCATTTATGACCATTATGCTGTATTCTTTCTAGTCACTATTGTGGAATGCATATTTGCTTTAGCTGCATTAACCACAAAGATATTTCCATAGGGTAACAAAGTCAAAAGTATGCAAATTAGACAACTGTTTGGTCTTCATACCAACACAACGATAAATAACTCTAAGTGCAAACTGAGTTTCATTGATTTTTTTTTATTTTTTATTTTTTATTTTTTTTTTTTTTTTTTTTTTTTTTTTTTTGTCTACATACTGACGCCATTTTAGGTTGTGTGGCTGGATCCTAGGAAATTTTGCAGGTAGTGTTTCATTTGTTTTATATATGACAATTAATTTACATTCCTTGTATTTTTATTTGTTTGAAAGTTGCATAACATGTGCCTTTGTGAGATTAAGATTTAGCCAGTTTTCTGCGTGTCAGTTGTAGGCCACTTCAGCAATCCCCTGAAATGAATATGTAATGGCCGAGTTTTAACTAGCATGCAAATCTCATTAGATTAGTTTCTGAATAGTCCCTGACAGCCATTTTGGAAAATTATTCCCAACTAGTCACCTTGACTGACCTCTCAATTTAGAATTTAATACTCCCTAATCTATTTCTGTGTCATTATTATTTAGTTGATTATTTATTTGTCCAGTTCTTTATCCCAGTGATCAGTGTCTCTGACTCCCACGTGGAGGACCTAAGTTCAATTCTTTCCCCATAGACCTACGGCAAGGGTTTTTCCTTGATGGGAGGACTGAAGTGGGATGTGCTCAGCCTTGTGATGCCAATTGAGGAGCTGCTTGAATGAAAAGTAGTAACTCAAAAGTCTGGAGAGCTGACAGTGACCAGAAAGCAATGTCCTGACAAGGTGCCCCCCCTCCCTGTTGTGGTGAACTTAGGATATAATTTTACGGCAAGAACACAACACTTTAGGAGCATTTATCTTCTTCCTTTAATATCTAACAAGTTGATACAAAGCAACAAAACTTCATAGAATAAAAAGCATGAAAAAGAAACTCTTAGGAGAAAAGAATTTTACATGGCACAAAACTGAGCACCAACATAGGAGAGGACAGAAAGCATACAGTTATGATTTATTTACATTATTGCTTCTCCCTAAATCAAACTGTGGTGTACAGAACAACTTTTATATAAAAAATAATACATCAAAACACATTAGTTACAAAGTCCTATCTTGGTACATAACACTTCAAATTTGTTTGATTTTAAAGGCTTTGTGAACGTCATCAAGTTGATTTTCAGAACATATATAATGCACATTGTTCATTATCACAAGGAGTTTTTAATGGTATCTAATCAGCCACATTAAAATGATGTAGTATCTTCTCTGTGTATGCTCACTGTGAAATAAACAAGCCACACTCTCATTGCTGTAATTGCATGCCTAAAAATGAATCAAAAGATCCTACTGTTATTTTGAATTCTGACTTTAACATATCTAAGGATGAATTCACTGTGCTTTGAGTTGTTCCTGCGATAAGTCCACCATTGAAATAAATAGCAATCAGGAATTTTTTTTGTTGCATGTAAATACAAGGATCTACCACAGAACTAATGAAGCCTTTTTTTCATGAATGAGTGGAACTTGTTATTCCAGCAATAGGGTGATTGCTTGAGTCCATATAATGATATCTTGAGGCTACAAACACTATCTGGTCTGTCACTGAAACCACCTAGTTGAGGAATGTATATTTCTATATCCAAGTCACTTAAAGAAATTCAGTTCTAATGCTGAATTGACCGGCTTTCAAATTTTCCTCTGCTGCAATCGCTATTACAACATGAATAGCATCATAATAAGCAACTGGACTAAAAGTTTCATCATAAACAAGCCCAACACATTGAAACATACTGTACACAACCAAGTGAGCATGATATCAATCAGTCAATCCATCAGGTCAATATTTAACATTAAAGACCCATTGATTATCAATAATGTGCAGTTCTACCAAGTCCCAAGAATCATTTTCTCCAAATGCCTTCATTTCTTCTTTCATCATGTAAAACCATATATTAGAATTACCACTTTCCATACCTTCATTGAAGTTTGCTGGTGCAAGCTCTTTATGGATTGCTTTTATTAGGCAAATTAATGAATTTGCTTCTTGAGACTGATGAGACTGGTACTCTAATTCATAGTCACTAAATTCTACTGGAGATTTATTTCACAAACTGGACATTGATTTGGTAACTCATTCAAATATTCTTGGTCACTAGTTGCTGTGGCTGTGCCCTCTTGTTTTGTGGTTCCTGGCTGGATGAAGAGAGGGTGGTATGATAGGTGGGTGGCCAGTTTGTTCTCACTACAACACAAAATGCATACCTGATTAAAGCACACATGGTTAAAATACACTTTATTACAGGAACAAATTGAGTACTTAATTTCAGTGATGTCAAATATGGTTAAAATACACTTTATTACAGGAACAAATTGAGTACTTAATTTCAGTGATGTAAAATCTGAAGTTCTGTGGTTAAAAGCAATCAAATATCATGTACTAATTATTGAATCTTGTCTGTGTCCATATCACAACTATATACAATGGCTAACATTCCCTCACAGGTAGCTAAAGTGTGAGGTGACAACTATCACTGTGGAAGACTAGAGCCCAGTGCAGCGTATGAGGTGCAATGCAAAATGAGTCCTGATGTGACACACTGAGATACTGAGTGAGAGATTGAGACAGCTCAGTCAGCAGCGGCAGCCTAAATGCATGCTGTCCAGTGGGTGTTGTTGATGCATAGCCTGGGGGCGTGTCTTGGTCTTCTCTTGTCTTACGCGTACTTAGTTCAGTGCCTGGTATATGAAGTTTCCTAGTGCCAATTGGTGTGCTAGCAAAAGTGTATGCCAGCACACTCCTCCCCCCCCCACCCCCACCCTCCGAAACACCGCACTGTTGTCATATACTAGAGATGCGAACGATAACAGGGGGGACAGAAAGCTGAATGTAGAGATGAGACGGGAGCTGTAGCTATGGAGAATGGCATACTCCCAGCCATATGCCACCATCTGGCTTGTGAGAGCAGAGGAAAGTCCTCCCAAAAACACCGTTCAGGATACACATCCAGTCCTGGGGGTGTCTTCTGGGGTGATGAGGTGACGGCGATGGTCCATCAGGTCAGAGAGTGGCAATGGTGGTGGCGAGGGCACAACGTCCATTGGGTTGTCATGGGGTGCCGTGGAAAAAGGCTTGTGTTTCCATGAGGCCATGGATCTGGGGGAAGAAAAGCAGCAGAATCACAGGGCAAATGACAAATGCAAATTTAATTCTGGTGACAGTGCTGCAAACCGTCGTGATTTGCAGTTAGATAAATATATGTGCCAATGCATTTCTGGACCTCACCTCACTCCCAGCACTGACATTGACCAGAAACTCAGTAAAGAACAAGATCACATCGCACAAAGCAATACTTGTGAACCATCCGCAGCACCAGATGCTGCCCTGGGAAGAGCAAGTGGAGCAGCATCCGATGGCTGCGGCCATGCTGAAGTTCTGCCGGTGATCATCTGTCATGTGGATGGGAGGGATAGGAGGCAAAAAAGAGTTTCAGTGCCTGTTACCATATGCGGGAGGTGCAAAGCTTGGTTATCTGTTGTTTAAAAGTGCGTATGAAGCATTTTGCTTCTCCATTGGAGTGGGGGTAGATCTGAATGCTATTTCATTCACAAAACTGTTCAAAGCCATAGTCACGTGACATGAACTGAACTCCATTGTCCTTAACAATGACTTTAGGTAATCCTTCAATGCAAAAAATTGAGGACAACACTTGAATGGTGCTACATGACATGGTGAGTTCATAGGCACAGCAAATTGGAAATTGCTAAAAGAGTCGACCACTATGAGCCAACGAGTGTTCCAAAATGGTCCTGGAAAGTCTATGTACACTTGTTGCCATGGGGATTGAGTCTTAGGTCAAGCTGAGAATGTCTGTGGTGAAGTGGATAGGTTTTCCATGTATGCATGACACTGTGATATCATCCGTTCAATGTGGGCTCCCTGTTCTGCAAAGTACAGTGCCGGCACGCTAACTGTTTAGTGTGAAAAATTCCCCAATGTCCTTGGTGAAGCAGTTGTAACACATTGTTTTGCAACACTACGGGAATGAGTACACGCAAATTGTACTACAATTACACCTCGTTGTACTGAAAGGTTATGTCAACGAGCAAAGTATCGGTGCACTACTGCATTCTGAATACTGTTTAATAAGCAAGACCAAGACATCAAATGTAACAAAAAAAAATCTCCAGATCAGAGTCCACTTCTGTGGCCTGTGCAATTTTTCTGTAATTGAATGGAAAAGCTTACAGCAATTCAGAGTCCTGTGCAGTGATCTGGCAACAAGATGTGTCAGAGGAATCAAAATCAGAGTCAGGACTGATCAGAAGGTGAGAAAGGGTGTCAACACTGCCATGCTTTTCCATAGGTCTCTATACAATTTCATACTGATACTGGGATAGAAGCAAAGCCCAACGTTGCGGCTTTGATGGATGAAATAAAGGCTGCAAAGGCTTGTGATCTGTCACTAAGTAGAACTTTCAACCAAACACATAGAGATGGGATTTCGTCACACTATACACAATAGTGAGAGCTTCTTTTTCAATTTGTGAATAACTGCACTGTGTTTGAGTTAACAACTTTTGAGGCAAAAGCAATAGGTCTGTAATGTGCACCAAAAATGCAGCATTGATTCTGTAAGAGGAAGCGTCTACTTGCAAAACCACTGGTTTGGCAGGATCAAAATGTACTAAACATCTGTCACTGAGCAAGGCATTTTTGAGTTTCTGAAATGTGTTGTGACACTCTTTGGTTCACATGAAACACACATTTTTCCTTTTCAAGCAATGCAATGGAGCCACAATCTGTGAAGTGTTCAGAATGAAACAAATGTACTATATCAACTTGCCCAGCACTTACTTCAGTTCTGATACATGGTGAGGAACATGCAGGTCATGGATTGCAAGCAAGTGAGATTGGAGGGGTGCACATCCTAACTGTTTATCACATTACCTAAGTACAGTAGTTCCGTCTGAAAAAAGTTATACTTTTTGACACAACCCTTGAGTCCTGCATCTGACAATACTCGAAAAAGAGTACACTAATTGGCAATGAGTTCCTCTGGCATATGACGTGAGATGACAATGTGGTCAAGCTAGTTAAACAGAATGGCACTTGAGCAGGCAGCACTTCCAAGTAAAGTTAAAAAATGGTGGGTACGGAACCGGTGTCAAAGGGCAAATGCAAAAACCTGAATAGGCCTAAGTGTGTAATAACAACAAACACTTTCTGTGATTCTTCTTCTAGTGGTATTTGCAAATAAGCGTCACACAAATCTATCTTACAAAATGAACAGCCTGCACCAAGCCTGTCCATAAGTTCCTCAGTGCAAGGCAATGGATAACTGTCAGTTATTGTCTGTGGATTGACAGTAGTTTTGAAGTCAACACAAATGTGAATGCAACCAGAAGACTTGGGAATCGAAACCAACGGACTTGTCCACTAAGTAGTTGCATTGGAGCAACCACACCATGGTCTTGTAATTCTTTTAATTCACTGGCTACTTTGTCTCGTAAAGTAACGGGAATGGGCTGAGCCTGGCAAAACTTAGGCTGTGCATTGTCTTTCAGCATAATGTGCACTACAAAATTATTAGCTTTTCCAACTACATCAGAAGAGGATTCAGCAAATACCTTAAGCAAACTAGCTACACTGTCTTTTGGATTAAAAGCAGTCACTGAAAGTACATTGCCTTGGATGTTAAGATCAAACAAGTCAAATGAAGCTAAGCCAAAAAATTTTCACTGTCTCTTGATTGCAACACAGTAAATTTCACTGTCATCATGAGAGATTTGTAACTGGCAGGCAAACTACACTGTCCAAGTACTGGGGTTTCCTGTCTGTTGTATGCAGTGAGGTGCATGCTAGATTTTGACAGGTGTGGTGAGCCTAACCATTTGTATGTGGCATGATTAAGCAAACATACAGAAGCACCTGTATCCAATTGAAAGTCAACACAATGGCCAGCAATTTGTTGTGTTACAAATAGTTTGTTGGAATGGTGTCACACTGTACTGGGGCGAGATGAGGGCACAACCTTGCTTGAATTACCGCTAGAACCTGTAGTCAGTTTTGAAAACACTGCATTCATAGAATATGCACGAGACCTGATGTTACAAGAGTGGGCAGAATTGGCATTCTTTTGCTGTTGCAAGCAGACTGCTGGACATGGCTTTTCTTTCTACATGATTAACATGTCACATTCCATGACGAGCAGTCTTGCCACTTATGGAAAGCAAAACAGCAAGGGCAAGACTTCACTACATATATGGGCCTGGCTACTTGTTTACAAAGCTGTCTGCACATCTGTGTGAGCACTCATTGTGGTGGCTGGGTAGGGCAGTCACGGGCAAGAGGTAACTCAACGCGACAAATTGGGTTCTGATAAAATTTATTGGCAACTATGGTGCCAGAAACAAATTGTTCTAATATTTGCGACACTTGATGAAGCAAGGAATCTGAGTACTTGAGAATCTGTTCTCTAATTCTGCTATCAGGGACATTGTATGTGACTGCATCAAGGATCATCATGTAACTATAAAAGTTACCACAGTTACACTTGAATTTACACTTCCTAGTGAGACCCCGTAATTTGGTATACCACTGATGGTACATCTGTTCTGGCTTTTTCTTAAGGCAAAAGAACTTAAATCTGGCTGCTGCAACCTGAATCTGCTGTTCATAATATTGACTTAATGCACTTACTGCTTCATCATAGTAGAGTGCATCAGGAGATGACTTAGGGAAGAGTTTTTGAATTGAGTGAAACACAGGGGTTCCCGTGACAGACAGAAATAATGAGATTTTACAGTACCCTGAATTCGATGGACTTGACAGAGGGCCTGGAACTGGGTGAGATACTCAAACAATTCCTCTTCATTTTCATCAAAGTGCCAAAACAATGGAATGTTGTTTGGTGGCACTTGTTGGAGCGGTTGGTTGGTTGGTTGGGCAGCCAATACATCTTGTGCAGCAGGCAATTGCTGTACAGTAGACAGCAATGCAGCAGTTTGCTGGGTCTGAAACTGAAAAATCTGATTTAGTTCCAGAGCAGGAGCAGTCTGTGGCTGAGGTGCGAGGGCAGGGGTTGGAGGGGGCGGGTAGCCATTCTAATGCTAACAAATTATAGCAAAATATGAAAAGACAAATAGAAAAGCAATGTGCAAAGCCTCTGGAAAGAGAAATAGATTACTTCTGCAGCTCCCCTCCTGTAACACATGCAACAATGAGAACAAATTACCAAACAATCTGAAGTACTGTGGTTAACAGCAATCAAATATCATATACTAATTCTTGAATCTTGTTCATGTCCATATCACAACCATATACATATATAGCATTCCCTCACAGTTATCTAAGATGCGAGGCAGCAGCTATCACTGTGAGAGATGAGCCCAGTGCGACGTATTGAGGTGCAATGCGAACTGAGTCCCAATGACATGCGGAGATAGTGAGTGAGGGACTGAGACAGCTTGGTCGGTGGCAGCAGTGTATATGTACGCTGCCCATGGGGCATTATCAGCGCATAGTTTGGGGGCACATCTTGCTCTTCTCTTGTCACATGTACGCTTAGTTGCTGAACTAAATTCTATACAATGTTTCCTAGTGCTAGTGTGCTGCCGAAGGCATTCACCAGCACACTACTGTCAATTTCATCAACAGTAGATTCACTTTCCTCTCCTATTTCTTCAGGTATGAAATTAAATTCCAATTCAATCAAATTTCTAGCTGTATGTAGCTTTTCTAGGTGAAAATCAACATTTTTGTGATTTCATCACATGATATTTTGATGGAATCCACACTTTGTAACCATCTTTATCATTAACATAGCCAATGAAATGCCCAGATATAGCTTTGTCATTGAACTTAAAACAAAATTTCTTTGACAATTAAAAATAGCATTTTGATCCAAAAATGCATAGATGGCTGAAACTCTTAAACACTTTACCAATGCACAATTCCAGTGGTGTTTTACCTTAAACAATTGACTTCACAGTATGATTGAATAGAAAAACAGATGTTATGTTAGTTAGTTAGTTGGTTGCATGTTCCATTGATCAACTGCACGGTATGGTAACCACGGAAATGGAAATGAGCGTTTGGCGTCATTGGCCGGGAGGCCCATTACGGGGCAGGTCCAGTCATCTTGGTGCAGGTCTTATTACATTCGACACCACATTGGGCGACCTGCACGCCAGATGGGGGATGAAATGATGATGAACATAACACAACACAACACCCAGTCACTGAGTGGAGAAAATCCCCGATCCAGCCGGGAATCGAACCCCGGCCCTTTAATGGCAGCCATTGTGATGTGGAATGTGTCAAGTGCACAAGAAATACACATATGAATCAATTTTTTTAAATATATATATATATACATTACAGTACAGTGTTAAAGATTAATATTTCTATTATTTACCCCATTCCCTTAAATGGCACAACATGCATATACTAAATGGTTCAAATGGCTCTGAGCACTATGGGACTTAACATCTAAGGTCATCAGTCCCCTAGAACTTAGAACTACTTAAACCTAACTAACCTAAGGACATCACACACATCCATGCCCAAGGCAGGATTTGAACCTGCGACCTGAGCGGTCACGCGGTTCCAGACTGAAGCGCCTAGACCGCATGGCCACACCGGCCACTATATTTACAGATTTATTTATACCTATCCAAGAATTCATCTGTGGTATAGAAGGAGTTGTCAAGGAGATATGATTTCAATCTATTTTTGATGCTATTACTGCTGTCTATCAGACATTTTACTTCATCTGGAAATTTGTCAAAAATTTTTATAACAGAATTTTTTACCCCTTTCTGTGCCAAAGATAGGTTGAGTAAAGGATAGTGTAAGTCTTTTTTGTTTCTGGTATCATAATCATGAATATCACTGTTGTTTTTAAACTGATCCATGTTGTTGAGAACAAATTTCATTAGTGAGTAAATGTACTGCGAGGCCGTTGTAATAATTCCCAATCTTTTAAAAAGATGCCTACAA
Organism: Schistocerca nitens; assembly: GCF_023898315.1. NCBI lineage: Eukaryota > Metazoa > Arthropoda > Insecta > Orthoptera > Acrididae > Schistocerca > Schistocerca nitens. The sequence goes on from NC_064617.1 coordinate 694,610,271, forward strand.
GATGTGTGGCTATGAACCCCACACATTATTCTAACCACTTTCTTTTGAGCAGTGAATACTTTTTGTGTAAGTGTTGAGTTACCCTAAAATATTATTCTGTATGATATCAGAGAGTGAAAGTATGCAAAGTATGTTAGCTTACTAATTGTATATCCTTAAAATTGGCAATTATTCTGATTGCAAAAGTTGCTGAACCTAATCACTTTAGAAGATCCAAAATATGAATTTTCCAATTAAGATTCTCATCTATATATACACCCAAAAACGTAGTATGCTCTACCCTGTCTACTGACTTCTGTTGATGTGTTATATTTATTGAAGGAATTGTACTTTTTGCAGCAGAAAATTGGATGTACTGTGTTTTTTCAAAGTTTAAAGCAAGCCAATTTGCAGAAAACCAATTAATGACTTTTCCAAAGACCTTATTTGTATCATTTTCAATTGGAGTTTCTTTTACTGGATAATAATGAAGTTTGAATCATCAGCAAACAGTGTCAGTTCAGCTTCTTGTTTCAGATAAGCAGGGAGGTCATTCACATATATCAAGAACAGAAGGGGATCCATGACTGAAACATGTGGAACACCTAATGTAATTTCACCCCAGTTAGGCGAAGTGGCAAACTTATTGAAATCGCTTGACCCATATAAAGAAACTTTTTGTTTCCTGTTCTGTAGGTATGACTTAAACCACTCACATGCTATTCCATTTATACCATAGAATTGTAATTTCTGTAACATAATGTCATGGTTCCCACAGTCAAATGCTTTAGACAAGTCACAGAAAATTCCTACTGGTGACATTTTACTATTTAAAGACTCTATTATGAGAACAGTGAAAATGTGTATTGTTGTCTCAGTGGAACAGCATTTTTGAAATCTGAACTGTGATGTACTAAGTATCCCATTACTGTTGAGATGGCTAACCACTTGAGTACATTACTTTCTCGAAGATTTTTGAAAATGCTGTAAGCAAGGATACTGGCCAGTAATTATTGACATCTGTTGTGGCCCCTTTTTTTGTAGAGAGGCCTGACAATGGCATATTTTAACCTGTCTGGGAAAATCCCTTGAGTTAGTGATGCACTACATATGTGACTCAGAATATCAGCTGTAATTGCTCCACATTGTTTTAATATTGTATTAGAGATGTCATCTACTCCAACAGAATATTTATTTTTCAAAGATTTAATGAAATTGAAATTTGTGGTAAGTCCCTATGGGACCAAACTGCTAAGGTCATCGGTCCCTAGGCTTACATACTACTTAAACTAACTTACGCTAAGGACAACACACACATCCATGCCTGAGGGAGGACTCAAACCTCTGACTGGGGAGCCAAAAGATTTAATAATTTTACTTATTTCACAAGAGGTTGTTAGGTGAAACTTAATCTGACAAAAAATTTTCAAAACTGACTTCTATGTACTGCCTGGCTTTTTCTTTTGAACTGTTCTCACCAATTTTTTCTCCTACACTTAGCTATTTCAGTACTGTTGGTTAGGATGGTCTCATTCTCTTTAATAGTAATACTACTTACCCCAGTGGTTACTTTTCCTGTCTCACTTCTAACGATATTCCATATTGATTTGATTTTATTGCCGGAGTTGTTAATTTCTTCTCTAAAACACAAATTTCTTGATTTCCTTACAGCTTTACTCAATGTATTACAATAATTTTTATAGTGTAAAACTACTATCGGATCTTTATCTAGTTCTTGCTGTCTCATACAGTTTTCTTTTTCTTTCTGAAGACACTTTAATATCTGTAGTAATTCAAGGTTTCTTTGAAAAGTGTGTGGTGTTACTGTTATAACCTTTAATCACCAATAATTGCGTGGATATTCAAACACACTCACTTAGAAACAATAGCTGGTTACATGATAACAACTCAGTATCTCTTATTCGACTGCCGTGCCATGCCGTGACGTGCGGCCAGCGCCGTTCGTAGCTAGGTGGCGCTCCTGCGCTCAGCCGAGTTGCGGAGCGCCTCTATCGCTGTTTGTGCGTACTGTCGTGGCGGCACTGTAAATGTCATGGCACTGTCACAACACTTTTCCCCCCTTGAAAAAAAAACACTCACTTCATTGGAGACATGGACAGTGCGGAGACATCCATGGCCTCTTGTGAGGCCCCGAGAAGATCCCACGGAGAGACACGAGAGTATGGTTGAAAATGTCCAGGACGGAAGCTCGTGCATGGAACGTGCCTCCTGGGCGAGATGATGGGTGAAAACTCTGGAGCAGCATCCATAGGTGTCGTGGACCTGGGGCTGTGCTCCAGCGAGATGGGTCCCGGAGAAGGCGGCATCGTGACTGGGGCTGGTTCCGGCGTACTCGGAAGCGGTAGCAATGTCGGCTGCAGCAACACATACGGTAGATCGGCAGCAGTGACAGGACTGGCATCTTGAGCTGGTGGAGGCGAAGGAAGGGGCGGTGAAACTGGCGTGGCCACCACTCGTGGGCGCATCTGGTCGTAATGGCGAACAACCATGCCGTCGTCCGTACGTATTTCACAAAGCCGGTGGCCACGAAGAGCCTTGACCACCCCTGGAATCCATTTAGGGCGAGATCCATACCCTCGTGCCCACACGTCGGCGCCCACCAAATATTTTCCCGCACTAGGGGACACAGCACAAGGCCTGGCAGGGTGAAGCAGGTGCAGTAGACTGCACGGTTGGCAGCCATGCAAGAGTTCAGCAGGGCTGCGATCACCCACAGGCATGAAGTGATAAGAACTCAGAAATTGCAGCAGAGCATCATCTGTGGAAAAATCACTAAGGAATTTTTTCATTTGGCTTTTGAAAGTGCGGACAAGGCGCTCGACCTCCCCATTCGATTGCGGATGGAAGGGCGGTGCTGTAACATAATGAATCCCTTGTCCAGTACAAAAATCACGGAAGGCCTGCGAAGAGAACTGAGGGCCATTGTCCGTGACGATCGTGGATGGAAGACCTTCTAGCGCAAAGATTTTGGACAAAGCCAGCGTCGTTGCCGCAGTGGTGGGCGACCGACATCGAACAACAAACGGAAACTTCGAGAAGGCGTCAATCAACAGTAGCCAATAAGTACCGAGGAAGGGGCTGGCAAAGTCAGCGTGCACCCGTTCCCATGGCTGCACCGGATCAGGCCACAGAGAGGGCATTGTACGAGATGCAGCCAGTTGTGAAGCACACTGACCACACGCAGCAACCATGTGGGCAATGTCCGAATCAATACCGGGCCAATAAACGTGTCTGTGGGCCAGGGACTTAGTCCGAGAAATACCCCAATGGCCTTCATGCAACAGTTTGAGAACATCTTTGCGAAGAGAGGCTGGCACCATGACCCGTGGAGATGTGGCATCCGTGGCCAGAAGAACAACACCATCATGAACAGACAGACGAAGGCACAAGGCATGGTAGTTGCGAAGGGGATCCAATGCCTGGCCCTTGGTCCTGTCCGGCCAACCCCGTTGAACAAAACCGATCACCTGACGCAGGACCAGGTCCCGCGCAGTAGCCGACGCTACCTGCGAACCTGTAAGTGGAAAACCCTCGACCGCACGACGTTCTTCCTCATCAATGTGGAAACAGAGTAGGTCATCACGATCAAAAACCGGGTTGGGGCCCATCGGCAATCGCGACAATGCGTCAGCATTGGTGTGTTGGGCCGTGGGGTGGTAGTGAATCTCATAGTGAAAATGAGACAAGTATAAGGCCCAACGCTGCAGGCGGTGAGCTGCCTTATCTGGAAGCGACGCTGATGGGCTGAACAGAGAGACCAGCGGCTTGTGGTCGGTGATGAGGTGAAACTTAGAATCATACAAAAAACACTGAACTTTTTTAGAGCATAAATGATAGCGAGCGCCTCCTTTTCGATTTGAGAGTAATGCTGTTGCGCATCGTTGAGGGTCTTGGAAGCATAGGCAATGGGTTGTTCTGACCCATCCTCATACCGATGGGCAAGAACAGCCCCTAGGCCATACTCTGACGCGTCAGTCGCCAGAACCAAGTGCTGACCCGGACGGAATGTGGCAAGACAAGGCACTGACTGCAAATGAGCCTTCAGGCAGACAAAAGCCTGCTCACACTCGATGGACCAACAGAAAAGGACGTTTTTGTGTAACAGCTGATGCAGAGGATGAGCTACCGCCGCCGTGGATGGAATGAATTTGTAATAATAAGCAATCTTGCCTAGAAACGCCTGAAGTTCTTTGACGGTAGACGGCCGGTGCAGAACATTAATGGCCGCAATGTGCTGACGTAGAGGACGTATACCCTCACGGGACAAGTGGAAACCAAGATACAGAATGGAGGGTTGGAAGAACTGTGACTTGTCCAGATTGCACCTTAACCCAGCCGAATGCAAAACCCGAAACAGGGAACCCAAATTGCGAAGGTGCTCCTCAGTGGAGGCCCCCGTGACAACAATGTCATCCAGATAGTTTATGCAGACGGGAACAGAAGCTGTGAGCTGTTCCAAAAACCGCTGAAAAATGGCTGGCGTGCTAGCGACGCCAAATGGTAACCGCTGGTACTGATACAACCCACAAGGAGTGTTGATGACGAGAAATTCCTTGGAAGAAGCATCCAATGGCAACTGATGGTACGCCTCCAATAAGTCAAGTTTGGAAAAGAACTGGCCCCCAGCGAGCTTAGTAAATAACTCCTCAGGACGGGGAAGAGGATAAGTGTCAATGAGGCTCTGAGCATTGACAGTGGCTTTAAAATCACCACACAATCGCAGACTCCCATTTGGTTCAGAAACCACCATGATGGGCGATGCCCATTCGCTGGAGGTAACAGGAAGGAGAATCCCTGAAGCTGTTAACCTGTCTATCTCAGCCTTGACAGGTACACGCAACGCCACCGGAATAGGGCGTGCCCGGAAAAACTTAGGGCGAGCTGTAGGTTTAAGAGTAATGTGGGCTTCAAAATCCTTGGCACGACCCAGACCAGCAGAGAACACGGACGAAAATTCAGAACACAATCCATCCAGCTGTTGATACGGAATATCCTCAGATATGAGGTGCACATCATCATCAATGGAGAACCCGAACAACTGGAAAGCATCATAACCGAACAGGTTCTCAGTGCCCGCATAATCCACCACATAAAACGTGAGGGGCCTAACAACAGACTTGTAGGCAGTGGAAGCATCAAACTGGCCAATGATAGGAATTTTCTGTTTATTATAAGTTCTCAGATTTCGTGTAACTGGAGACAAGGGAGGGGAGCCCAACTCCAAATACGTGCGAGAATTAATGAGAGTTACTGTAGAGCCAGTGTCCACTTGCATGCGAATGTCTTTATACATAACACGAACAGTAACAAACAACTTATTTGTTTGAGAAAGCACACAATTAACATCCATGTCCAATGCCTCGTCCTCGTCGACAGGAACGCTAGGGGACTGACACACAGAAGCAATGTGGCCTTTTTTCCTACAGGAATTACACATGGCCCAACGTTTTTGACACACGGCCCTGTCATGCTGTATGAAACAACGTGGACAAGAAGGAAGTGCGGAACGAACCTGCTTCTGTGGTTGCTGTTTTCGCTGCGAGCGATGCGGCCCAATGCGACATTGTTTACATGAGTGAACCGCCGCCACATCTTCGTTCTCCTGTGAAACAGGCAAATTGTCTGTGTTGAAAGTTGACTGTACAGTGCCTACATCACACCACACGTCTATTTGCGTGCCAGCAGCGTGAGACACTTCAAAGGATTGAGCGATGCTTAGAACTTCTGACAATGACGGGTTTGGCAGTTGTAGGGCACGTTGCCCAACTTCTTTATCAGCAGCAAGACGTAGAATAGCATCCCTAACCATTGAATCAGCATAAGGCTCATGATGAGTGTCCGTGACAAACTGACATTTCCTACTCAGACCGTGTAGTTCCGCCGCCCAAGCCCGGTAAGATTGATGGGGCTGTTTACGACACCGGTAGAACGCCACGCGGGCGGCAACGACGTGGGTGTTTTTTCGGTAATAGTTACATCTACATATACATTTATACTCTGCAAGCCACCCAACGGTGTGTGGCAGAGGGCACTTTACATGCCACTGTCATTACCTCCCTTTCCTGTTCCAGTCGCGTATGGTTCGCGGGAAGAACGACTGTCTGAAAGCCTCCGTGCGCGCTCTAATCTCCCTAATTTTACATTCGTGATCTCCTTGGGAGGTATAAGTAGGGGGAAGCAATATATTCGATACCTCATCCAGAAACGCACCCTCTCGAAACCTGGCGAGCAAGCTACACCGCGATGCAGAGCGCCTCTCTTGCAGAGTCTGCCACTTGAGTTTATTAAACATCTCCGTAACGCTATCACAGTTACCAAATAACCCTGTGATGAAACGCGCCACTCTTCTTTGGATCTTCTCGATCTCCTTGGTCAACCCGATCTGGTACGGATCCCACACTGATGAGCAATACTCAAGTATAGGTCGAACGAGTGTTTTGTAAGCCACCTCCTTTGCTGATGGACTACATTTTCTAAGCACTCTCCCAATGAATCTCAACCTGGTACCCACCTTACCAACAATTAATTTTATATGATCATTCCACTTCAAATCGTTCCGTACGCATACTCCCAGATATTTTACAGAAGTAACTGCTACCAGTGTTTGTTCCGTTATCATATAATCATACAATAAAGGATCCTTCTTTCTATGTATTCGCAATACATTACATTTGTCTATGTTAAGGGACAGTTGCCACTCCCTGCACCAAGTGCCTATCCACTGCAGATCTTCCTGCATTTCGCTACAATTTTCTAATGCTGCAACTTCTCTGTATACTACAGCATCATCCGCGAAAAGCCGCATGGAACTTCCGACACTATCTACTAGGTCATTTATATATATTGTGAAAAGCAATGGTCCCATAACACTCCCCTGTGGCATGCCAGAGGTTACTTTAACGTCTGTAGACGTCTCTCCATTGATAACAACATGCTGTGTTCTGTTTGCTAAAAACTCTTCAATCCAGCCACACAGCTGGTCTGATATTCCGTAGGCTCTTACTTTGTTTATCAGGCGACAATGCGGAACTGTATCGAACGCCTTCTGGAAGTCAAGAAAAATAGCATCTACCTGGGAGCCTGTATCTAATATTTTCTGGGTCTCATGAACAAATAACGTGAGTTGGGTCTCACACGATCGCTGTTTCCGGAATCCATGTTGATTCCTACATAGTAGATTCTGGGTTTCCAAAAACGACATGATACTCGAGCAAAAAACATGTTCTAAAATTCTACAACAGATCGACGTCAGAGATATAGGTCTATAGTTTTGCGCATCTGCTCGACGACCCTTCTTGAAGACTGGGACTACCTGTGCTCTTTTCCAATCATTTGGAACCCTCCGTTCCTCTAGAGACTTGCGGTACACGGCTGTTAGAAGAGGGGCAAGTTCTTTCGCGTACTCTGTGTAGAGTCGAATTGGTATCCCGTCAAGTCCAGTGGACTTTCCTCTGTTGAGTGATTCCAGTTGCTTTTCTATTCCTTGGACACTTATTTCGATGTCAGCCATTTTTTCGTTTGTGCGAGGATTTAGAGAAGGAACTGCAGTGCGGTCTTCCTCTGTGAAACAGCTTTGGAAAAAGGTGTTTAGTATTTCAGCTTTACGCGTGTCATCCTCTGTTTCAATGCCATTATCATCCCGGAGTGTCTGGATATGCTGTTTCAAGCCACTTACTGATTTAACGTAAGACCAGAACTTCCTAGGATTTTCTGTCAAGTCGGTACATAGAATTTTACTTTCGAATTCACTGAACGCTTCTCGCATAGCCCTCCTTACGCTAACTTTGACATCGCTTAGCTTCTGTTTGTCTGAGAGGTTTTGGCTGCGTTTAAACTTGGAGTGAAGCTCTCTTTGCTTTCGCAGTAGTTTCCTAACTTCGTTGTTGTACCACGGTGGGTTTTTCCCGTCCCTCACAGTTTTACTCGGCACGTGCCTGTCTAAAACGCATTTTACGATTGCCTTGAACTTTTTCCATAAACACTCAACATTGTCAGTGTCGGAACAGAAATTTTCGTTTTGATCTGTTAGGTAGTCTGAAATCTGCCTTCTATTACTCTTGCTAAACAGATAAACCTTCCTCCCTTTTTTTATATTCCTGTTAACTACCATATTCAGGGATGCTGCAACGGCCTTATGATCACTGATTCCCTGTTCTGCACTTACAGAGTCGAAAAGTTCGGGTCTGTTTGTTATCAGTAGGTCCAAGATGTTATCTCCACGAGTCGGTTCTCTGTTTAATTGCTCGAGGTAATTTTTGGATAGTGCACTCAGTATAATGTCACTCGATGCTCTGTCCCTACCACCCGTCCTAAACATCTGAGTGTCCCAGTCTATATCTGGTAAATTGAAATCTCCACCTAAGACTATAACATGCTGAGGAAATTTATGTGAAATGTATTCCAAATTTTCTCTTAGTTGTTCTGCCACTAACGCTGCTGAGTCGGGAGGTCGGTAAAAGGAGCCAATTATTAACCTAGCTCGGTTGTTGAGTGTAACCTCCACCCATAATAATTCACAGGAACTATCCACTTCTACTTCACTACAGGATAAACTACTACTAACAACGACGAACACTCCACCACCAGTTGCATGCAATCTATCCTTCCTAAACACCATCTGTACCTTTGTAAAAATTTCGGCAGAATTTATCTCTGGCTTAAGCCAGCTTTCTGTACCTATAACGATTTCAGCTTTGGTGCTTTCTATCAGCGCTTGAAGTTCCGGTACTTTACCAACGCAGCTTCGACAGTTGACAATTACAATACCGATTGCTGCTTGGTCCCCGCATGCCCTGACTTTGCCCTGCACCCGTTGAGGCTGTTGCCCTTCCTGTACTTGCCCAAGGCCATCTAACCTAAAAAACCGCCCAGCCCACGCCACACAACCCCTGCTACACGTGTAGCCACTTGTTGCGTGTAGTGGACTCCTGACCTATCCAGCGGAACCCGAAACCCCACCACCCTATGGCGCAAGTCGAGGAATCTGCAGCCCACATGGTCGCAGAACCGTCTCAGCCTCTGATTCAGACCCTCCACTCGGCTCTGTATCAAAGGTCCGCAGTCAGTCCTGTCGACGATGCTGCAGATGGTGAGCTCTGCTTTCATCCCGCTAGCGAGACTGGCAGTCTTCACCAAATCACATAGCCGCCGGAAGCCAGAGAGGATTTCCTCCGATCCATAGCAACACACATCATTGGTGCCGACATGAGCGACCACCTGCAGATGGGTGCACCCTGTACCCTTCATGGCATCCGGAAGGACCCTTTCCACATCTGGAATGACTCCCCCCGGTATGCACACGGAGTGCACATTGGTTTTCTTCCCCTCTCTTGCTGCCATTTCCCTAAGGGGCCCCATTACGCGCCTGATGTTGGAGCTCCCAACTACCAGTAAGCCCACCCTCTGCGACCGCCCGGATCTTGCAGACTGAGGGGCAACCTCTGGAACAGGACAAGCAGCCATGTCAGGCCAAAGATCAGTATCAGCCTGAGACAGAGCCTGAAACCGGTTCGTCAGACAAACTGGAGAGGCCTTCCGTTCAGCCCTCCGGAATGTCTTTCGCCCCTTCCACACCTTGAGACGACCTCCCACTCTACCACAGGTGAGGGATCAGCCTCAATGGGGGCAGTATCCCGGGCAACCACAGTCGTAGTCTGATCGGGGGATGCGTGGGACGAGCTGGCCGTCCCCGACAAACCCCCATCCGGACCCCCACAGTGATGCCCATTGGCAACAGCCTCAAGCTGTGTGACCGAAGCCAACACTGCCTGAAGCTGGGAGCGAAGGGATGCCAACTCAGCCTGCATCCGAACACAGCAGTTGCAGTCTCTATCCATGCTAAAAACTGTTTTGCAAAGAACGTCTGAACTAATCGACAGAGAGCGCAAACAAATCGACAAAATTAAACGGTTATTAAAATACAAGATTGCCTAGTAAATGCAGTAATGCTGCTACTTGCACACTGCTGACACACTGCTCGACAGCGGAAGGAGACTACGCGATTTAACACTATTCAGGTACTAAAACGCGATGCTACAACTCTCAAATACTATAATACGCCCGAAATTTATGAATTAAACAATGCAAGTACCAAAAACACGCAAAGAAATTAAGAATTAAACTATGTAAGAAATGAGTGAGCTAGGAGTATACGACTTGCTGCTGCAGCTGCTTATCCAACGGCGGCAGGGAGCACACAATAAGTCACACATTTCTTGGAAGGACAGAGAGGCAGGTTCCCGCAGAGGGGCTAAATGAGATAGCAGCTGATAGATCCGTGGGGAAATCCAAGGTAGAAATAACGACTTACACATAGGAGCATCGACAACGCTGAAAGCCAAGAAGTGTTGCCGCAAATGCTTCTCATAATCCTTCCAGTCTTTAGCGGCCTTGTCGTAAGGAGGGAATGGAGGCAGAGAAGAGGAAGACAGACGATGAGTAAGCGACGTCGACAATGCCTGAATAGCAGCCGTCAGCTGTGTTTGTTGTGCCTGAATAGCAGCCGTCAGCCGTGTTTGTTGTTCAATGAGTACTTGCATAAGCTGCTCCATGTCTGCCCCGTCACAAACACACAAATCCACAACGCAGTGAAAATATACCACCCTCGTCGCCAAAAAGTGTTATAACCTTTAATCACCAATAATTGCGTGGATATTCAAACACACTCACTTGGAAACAATAGCTGGTTACATGATAACAACTCAGTATCTCTTATTCGACTGCCGTGCCGTGACGTGCGGCCGGCGCCGTTTGTAGCTACGTGGCGCTCCCGCGCTCAGCCGAGTTGCGGAGCGCCTCTATCGCCGTTTGCGCATACTGTCATGGCGGCACTGTAAATGTCGTGGCACTGTCACAACAGTTACATTTAGTAATTTTCTTTGGGAAACAATGTTCAAAAAGGGATGTAAATTTATCAAGAAATATGTTGCATTTATCATTAGCATTTGGCTCATTATATACATCTCCCCAATTAACATTTCTTAACCTTTCTCTGAAGTGCTCTATAGATACTGGGTAAAGCAACCTCATTCTTTTACTTAATGGCTTCTGAATGGTACACCCTGTTACATTTTGTAAGTTAATCAGTTGTGCATCATGGTCTGACACTCTATTTACCATGGGGAAAACGTGTTTGATGTAATCCTCTTTCTGTACAAAAACATTTTCTATTAGAGTGCTACTGTCTTGAGTTATACGTGTAGGGAAATTGACCACTGATTCTAAGTCATATGTTGTTAATATCACTTCTAGTTCAATTTTCCTGTCAGAATTACTTAGAGTGTTTACATTGAAATCACCACAGATTAATAGCTTCTTCTTTTTGTCTGACAGACAGCATAATAGGTGTTGTGTCACATGCATGAGCCCATAATAGTTTAGGTAACTTGTTAGATGTTAACACCGAGCATGCTAATTCAACTACATGTCAATTTGCATATTCAGCAACACCATTTTGCTCAGGAGTGTCTGGAGATGTAAGACAAAACTCAATACCACAGTTTTGTAGCACTGCAGCTACTATGTTACAATTAAACTCTCCTCCACCATCAGACTTAAATACTGGGATTCTGAAGAATGTGATGCAACCCAGTGGTTTTGACTGATGACATCAGAAGTTACCAGACATGGTGTATTGGACGGATTTAACGGCAAAGACGAATGTTGGGAAACAAAGGAATGCAGGACAGAGAAAACAGATGGTAGACATATATTGTGTACAACCACATTTTGAACATAATGTTATGTATTATGTATAATGTTATGCATCCCCCCATGAACCATGGACCTTGCCGTTGGTGGGGAGGCTTGCGTGCCTCAGCGATACAGATGGCCGTACCGTAGGTGCAACCACAACGGAGGGGTATCTGTTGAGAGGCCAGACAAACATGTGGTTCCTGATGAGGGGCAGCAGCCTTTTCAGTAGTTGCAGGGGCAACAGTCTGGATGATTGACTGATCTGGCCTTGTAACATTAACCAAAACGGCCTTGCTGTGCTGGTACTGCGAACAGCTGAAAGCAAGGGGAAACTACAGCCGTAAATTTTCCCGAGGACATGCAGCTTTACTGTATGATTAAATGATGATGGTGTCCTCTTGGGTAAAATATTCCAGAGGTAAAATAGTCCCCCATTCGGATCTCCGGGAGGGGACTACTCAAGAGGACGTCGTTATCAGGAGAAAGAAAACTGGCGTTCTACGGATCGGAGCATGGAATGTCAGATCCCTTAATCGGGCAGGTAGGTTAGAAAATTTAAAAAGGGAAATGGATAGGTTAAAGTTAGATATAGTGTGAATTAGTGAAGTTCGGTGGCAGGAGGAACAAGACTTTTGGTCAGGTGATTACAGGGTTATAAATACAAAATCAAATAGGGGTAATGCAGGAGTAGGTTTAATAATGAATAAAAAAATAGGAGTGCGGGTTAGCTACTACAAACAGCATAGTGAACGCATTATTGTGGCCAAGATAGACACGAAGCCCACACCTACTACAGTAGTACAAGTTTATATGCCAACTAGCTCTGCAGATGATGAAGAAATTGATGAAATGTATGACGAGATAAAAGAAATTATTCAGGTAGTGAAGGGAGACGAAAATTTAATAGTCATGGGTGACTGGAATTCGTCAGTAGGAAAAGGGAGAGAAGGAAACATAGTAGGTGAATATGGATTGGGGGGAAGAAATGAAAGAGGAAGCCACCTTGTAGAATTTTGCACAGAGCATAACTTAATCATAGCTAACACTTGGTTCAAGAATCATAAACGAAGGTTGTATACCTGGAAGAATCCTGGAGATACTAAAAGGTATCAGATAGATTATATAATGGTAAGACAGAGAATTAGGAAACAGGTTTTAAATTGTAAGACATTTCCAGGGGCAGATGTGGATTCTGACCACAATATATTGGTTATGAACTGCAGATTGAAACTGAAGAAACTGCAAAAAGGTGGGAATTTAAGGAGATGGGACCTGGATAAACTGAAAAAAAAAAACAGAGGTTGTAGAGAGTTTCAGGAAGAGCATAAGGGAACAATTGACAGGAATGGGGGAAAGAAATACAGTAGAAGAAGAATGGGTAGCTCTGAGGGATGAAGTAGTGAAGGCAGCAGAGGATCAAGTAGGTAAAAAGACGAGGGCTAATAGAAATCCTTTGGTAACAGAAGAAATATTGAATTTAATTGATGAAAGGAGAAAATATAAAAATGCAGTAAATGAAGCAGGCAAAAAGGAATACAAACGTCTCAAAAATGAGATCGACAGGAAGTGCAAAATGGCTAAGCAGGGATGGCTAGAGGACAAATGTAAGGATGTAGAGGCTTGTCTCACTAGGGGTAAGATAGATACTGCCTACAGGAAAATTAAAGAGACCTTTGGAGATAAGAGAACCACTTGTATGAATATCAAGAGCTCAGATGGCAACCCAGTTCTAAGCAAAGAAGGGAAGGCAGAAAGGTGGAAGGAGTATATAGAGGGTTTATACAAGGGCAGTGTACTTGAGGACAATATTATGGAAATTGAAGAGGATGTAGATGAAGATGAAATGGGAGATAAGATACTGCGTGAAGAGTTTGACAGAGCACTGAAAGACCTGAGTCGAAACAAGGCCCCGGGAGTAGACAACATTCCATTAGAACTACTGATGGCCTTGGGAGAACCAGTCATGACAAAACTCTACCATCTGGTGAGCAAGATGTATGAGACAGGCGAAATACCCACAGACTTCAAGAAGAATATAATAATTCCAATCCCAAAGAAAGCAGGTGTTGACAAATGTGAAAATTACTGAACTATCAGTTTAATAAGTCACAGCTGCAAAATACTAACGCGAATTCTTTACAGACGAATGGAAAAACTGGTAGAAGCAGACTTCGGGGAAGATCAGTTTGGATTCCGTAGAAATGTTGGAACATATGAGGCAATACTAACCTTACGACTTATCTTAGAAGAAAGATTAAGAAAAGGCAAACCTACGTTTCTAGCATTTGTAGACTTAGAGAAAGCTTTTGGCAACATTAACTGGAATACTCTCTTTCAAATTCTGAAGGTGGCAGGGGTAAAATACAGGGGGCGAAAGGCTATTTACAATTTGTACAGAAACCAGATGGCAGTTATCAGAGTCGAGGGGCATGAAAGGGAAGCAGTGGTTGGGAAAGGAGTGAAGACAGGTTTGTAGCCTCTCCCCGATGTTATTCAATCTGTATATTGAGCAAGCAGTAAAGGAAACAAAAGAAAAATTCGGAGTAGGTATTAAAATTCATGGAGAAGAAGTAAAAACTTTGAGGTTCGCCGATGACATTGTAATTCTGTCAGAGACAGCAAAGGACTTGGAAGAGCAGTTGAACGGAATGGACAGTGTCTTGAAAGGAGGATATAAGATGAACATCAACAAAAGCAAAATGAGGATAATGGAATGTAGTCAAATTAAATCGGGTGATGCTGAGGGGATTAGATTAGGAAATGAGACATTTAAAGTAGTAAAGGAGTTTTGCTATTTAGGGAGTAAAATAATTGATGATGGTCGAAGTAGAGAGGATATAAAATGTAGACTGGCAATGGCAAGGAAATCATTTCTGAAGAAGAGAAATTTGTTAACATCGAGTATAGATTTAAGTGTCAGGAAGTCGTTTCTGAAAGTATTTGTATGGAGTGTAGTCATGTATGGAAGTGAAACATGGATGATAAACAGTTTGGACAAGAAGAGAATAGAAGCTTTCGAAATGTGGTGCTACAGGAGAATGCTGAAGATAAGGTGGGTAGATCACGTAACTAATGAGGAGGTATTGAATAGGATTGGGGAGAAGAGAAGTTTGTGGCACAACTTGACTAGAAGAAGGGATCGGTTGGTAGGACATGTTTTGAGGCATCAAGGGATCACAAATTTAGCATTGGAGGGCAGCGTGGAGGGTAAAAATCATAGAGGGAGACCAGAGACCAAGAGATGAATACACTAAGCAGATTCAGAAGGATGTAGGTTGCAGTAGGTACTGGGAGATGAAGAAGCTTGCACAGGATAGAGTAGCATGGAGAGCTGCATCAAACCAGTCTCAGGACTGAAGACCACAACAACAACAACAACAACATGTTATGTATATCGCTTCTTTGAGTCCCAGTATCCTATTGTTCAGTTGACTTATATAGCTCAACTGAAGAATGGGATACTAGTGCAAAAAAGAAAAAAAAAATGGAGAGATGTAACATTAGCATGGACTACCTCAGTTGACAGATATGAGCCCCTGAACTTCAGTTGATCTGTATAGGTTAACTGCAGTACGTGATACAAATTTAACACGTATCAACTTTTTCACCTTTGTTAGCACTTGCATCCTAATCTACAAATGACTTACGTAGGTCAACTTAAGTAAGGGGGACAAATTTTACAGTTGTTGCTTTTTTTGCCTCCACTACTACTAGCATCCTATTCTGCAGTTGATGCTAGTGAAGGTGAAAAGACTGAAATATGTAAAATTTGTCTCCCATACTAAAAACTAGGACACTAATGCTAGCAAAGACAAAAAACTGATGTACATAACATTGGCATCCTGTACCTCAGCTGAACTACACAAAGGCAAAAAAAGTGACATACATAAAATTGGCATCCCATACTTTTTTTGCCTTTGATAGTAATAGCATTGACTAAAAAGTATGGTAGTAGTACTAGCAATGGCGATAAAACTGACAACAGTAAAATTTGTATCCAGTACTTCAGTTGACCTACATAGGATACCAGTGCTAGTGAAGGCGAAAAACTCGACATATGTAAAATTTGTATACTGTGCTTCAGTTGACCTACATAGGTCAACTGATGAACAGGATACTACTGCTAGCGAAGACGAGAAAACCAACATTCTGTACCTCAATAGAATTATAAAGGTAGTAACCTATTCTTCAGTCGAGCTACATAAGTCAACTGAAGAACAGCAAACTAGTGCCAGCGAAATTGAAAAAAAGTACTGAATGAATTGGAACAAACAAACGTTTTAAATTAATACAAACGACAAAAATCGTACACAATGTCTGATCCTGTCTTTTAAAAACACATTGTTTTATTTCAATTTACAATGATGACCCTCACCACAGAAGACAACTGATTTATTATATATGACTCAAAAATAAAGATATTGATAGCTATGAATAAACTATGATGTTATTGGTCAAAGCTGATGGGTTGTATCCCATTCTTCAGTTGACCCGAAATACTTTTACCTTACGACCGAGAGCATCAGACTCCTTCAAAACTGTTTTTAAATTGTCACCCACTTCAGATTTATTTCACCTGAAATTATATCCAAACGAAATGAGAATACTTATCTTTGAAAATTACATAGGAACGAAAACCATTTCTAGAGTCAACAGACATTGGCCCATTAACATCTCCATTGATCAGCTCACTGACTGTTTGTGCATGATCTCTGTGATGGCTAAATCATTTGCAGTGGGATCTGCCAAGGACACATCCATCACAAAATGAAAGGCTATCAGAGCACTTAACTGATATACCGAAAAGAGAGAGCAAATCTTGTACCAGGTGTTTATCTTGATGAGTGAGTCTCTCATGCCAACATTGTAGATATTCTTCAAAAGTTGCTACATTAATCATTACTTGTGAATCGAGCACTCACACCTATTCATAATATATATTGAACCAACTAGTCTTCCTGTTGGGACTATTTCACTATGTCACCGAATGATAACTACTTTGTTATCATATGTCACATTATACCCACAATGTGCAGATTGACAGACACAGAAAATTTAGTGTCTGCCATCAGGTACATACCAGAAATTTTCAAGCAAAGCACATGTCCACCTTTTATTTATAAATCAGACAATGGAAAATCCAGGATGGAATGTAACAATATTATTAAAAGGAATGTTTCTACTCGCCATATAGCAGAGATGCTGAGTCGCAGATAGGCACAACATTAAGACTGTCACAAATAAGCTTTTGGCCAATAAAGCCTTCATCAAAATGGACTACACACACACACACACACACACACACACACACACACACACACACACACACACACACACACACACACACACATAAAATCATACAAAAAAAAAAATCATGCAAACGCAACACACACACACATGACTACAGTCTCTGGCAACTGAAGTCATACTACGAGCAGCAACATCAGTGCATCATGGCAGTGGTGGTGACTGGGTGGAGATAAGGAGAACACTGGGGTGGAGAGGGTGAGGGATAGTAGGGTAGGAGTGGCGGACAGTGAAGTGCTGATGAGGAGTGCACAGGGACGAGGTGGAGAGAGCATAGGGCAGCTATGTGCACTCAGGAGGTTGAACAAAGATCAGGGGAGAGGTGGAGAGGGGGGTCATGGGGTAGCAGAAAAGGAGAAAAGTAAACAGGCTGGGTGTAATGGTGGAATGAAGGCTGTATAGTGCTGGAATGGGAACAGGGAAGGGGCTGGAGCGGTGAGGATGACAACTAATGGAGGTTGAGGCCAAGGGATTATAGGAATGTAAAATGTATTGCAGGGAAAGTTCCTACCTGTGAAATTCAGAAAAGCTGGTGTTGGTGGCAAGTATTCATATGGCTGTGAAGCTGTCATTGAAATGAAGGATGTCATGTTTGGCAGCGTAGCAACATGGTGATCCACTTGCTTCATGGTCACAGTTTATTCATGGCCATTCATGCAGACATACAGCTTGTTGGTTGTCATGCATACATAAAATGTAGCACTGTGGTTGCAACTTAGCTTGTAGACCACATGACTGGTTTCACATGTAGCCCTGCCTTTGATGGGATAGGTGATGTTTGTGACCCAACTGGAGTAGGTGGTGGTGGGAGGATGTATGGGACAGGTCTTGCATCTAGGTCTATTACAGGGGTATGAGCCATGAGGTAAGAGATGGAGAGCAGGGGTTGTGTAAGGACGGACAAGTATATTGTGTAGGTTCGGTGGACGTCGGAATATTACTGTGGGAGCAGTGGGAAGGACATATCTCATTTCAGGGCATGACAAGAGATAGGCAAAACCCTCGCAGAGAATGTAATTCAGCTGCTCCAGTCCTGGATGGTACTGAATTATGAGGAGAATGCTCCTCTGTAGCCAGACGGTGAGACTTTGGGAGGTGGTGGGAAACTGGAATGATAAGGCACAGGAGATTAGTTTTTGTACAAGACTGGAAGGATAATTATGGTATGTGAAGGCCGCAGTGAGATACTCAATATATTTGGAGAGGCACTGATTGTCACTGCAGATGTGACAATTATGGGTGTCTAGACTGTATGGGAGGTACTTCTTGATGTGGACTGGGTTACAACTGTCAAATTGGAGATATTCTTGTGGTTATTAGGTTTGATATGGAGGTACTGATGTAGCCATCTTTGAGGTGGAGGTCAACATCTAGGAAAGAGGCTTGTTGGGTTGAGTTGGACTGGGTGAAGCAAATGTGGAGATGTTGTTGAGGTTCTGGAGGAATGTGTATAGAGTATCCCCACTCTCAATCCAGACCACAAAGATGTCATCAATGAATCTGAACCACATGAGGGTTTTTGGATATAGGGTATTTAGGAAGGATTCCTCTAGATGTCCCATGAATAGGTTGGCATAGGGTGGTGCCATGCGAGTGCCCATACCCACACCTCAGATTTGTTTGCAGGTAATGCCTTTGAAGGAGAAATATTTGTGGGTGAGGATATAGTTGGTCATGGTGACTAGGAAGGAGCAATTGGTTTGGAATCTGTTGGGCAATGGGAAAGGTAGTGATCAATAGTGGTAAGGCCATGGGCATTAGGGATGGTAGTGTAGAGGGATGTGATATCAATAGTGTTGAGCAGGGCACCATGTGGTAAGAGGACAGGAACTGTGGAGTGGTGGTGGAGGAAATGGTTGGTATCTTTTATATACACTCCTGGAAATTGAAATAAGAACACCGTGAATTCATTGTCCCACGAAGGGGAAACTTTATTGACACATTCCTGGGGTCAGATACATCACATGATCACACTAACAGACCCACAGGCACATAGACACAGGCAACAGAGCATGCACAATGTCGGCACTAGTACAGTGTATATCCACCTTTCGCAGCAATGCAGGCTGCTATTCTCCCATGGAGACGATCGTAGAGATGCTGGATGTAGTCCTGTGGAACGGCTTGCCATGCCATTTCCACCTGGCGCCTCAGTTGGACCAGCGTTCGTGCTGGACGTGCAGACCGCGTGAGACGACGCTTCATCCAGTCCCAAACATGCTCAATGGGGGACAGATCCGCAGATCTTGCTGGCCAGGGTAGTTGACTTACACCTTCTAGAGCACGTTGGGTGGCACGGGATACATGCGGACGTGCATTGTCCTGTTGGAACAGCAAGTTCCCTTGCCGGTCTAGGAATGGTAGAACAATGGGTTCGATGACGGTTTGGATGTACCGTGCACTATTCAGTATCCCCTCGACGATCACCAGTGGTGTACGGCCAGTGTAGGAGATCGCTCCCCACACCATGATGCCGGGTGTTGGCCCTGTGTGCCTCGGTCGTATGCAGTCCTGATTGTGGCGCTCAGCTGCACGGCGCCAAACACGCATACGACCATCATTGGCACCAAGGCAGAAGCGACTCTCATCGCTGAAGACGACACGTCTCCATTCGTCCCTCCATTCTCGCCTGTCGCGACACCACCGGAGGCGGGCTGCACGATGTTGGGGCGTGAGCGGAAGACGGCCTAACGGTGTGCGGGACCGTAGCCCAGCTTCATGGAGACGGTTGCGAATGGTCCTCGCCGATACCCCAGGAGCAGCAGTGTCCCTAATTTGCTGGGAAATGGCGGTGCGGTCCCCTACGGCACTGCGTAGGATCCTACGGTCTTGGCGTGCATCCGTGCGTCGCTGCGGTCCGGTCCCAGGTCGACGGGCACGTGCACCTTCCGCCGACCACTGGCGACAACATCGATGTACTGTGGAGACCTCACGCCCCACATGTTGAGCAATTCGGTGGTACGTCCACCCGGCCTCCCGCATGCCCAATATACGCCCTCGCTCAAAGTCTGTCAACTGCACATACGGTTCACGTCCACGCTGTCGCGGCATGCTACCAGTGTTAAAGACTGCGATGGAGCTCCGTATGCCACGGCAAACTGGCTGACACTGACGGCGGCGGTGCACAAATGCTGCGCAGCTAGCACCATTCGACGGCCAACACCGCGGTTCCTGGTGTGTCCGCTGTGCCGTACGTGTGATCATTGCTTGTACAGCCCTCTCGCAGTGTCCGGAGCAAGTATGGTGGGTCTGACACACTGGTGTCAATGTGTTCTTTTTTCCATTTCCAGGAGTGTAGGAAGGTAGGTTCCAAGTAATAAGTTGCAAGTGTTGGTCTACGAGAGCAGAGATTCTCTCAGTGGGGGCACAGTAACCAGCAACAATGTGGCATCCTGTGTGGTTGGGTTTAGGGACTTTAGGAAGCATGTAGAAGGTAGGAGTGCAGGGAGTGGTAGGGGTGAGCAGAGTGACGGACTCTGGGGAGAGGCTCTGGGATGGGCCTAAGGATTTGAGGGGTGACTGGGGATCCTGCAGGGTTTCTGGACTGGGGCCATTGTGGCAAGATTTGTAGGTGGACGTATCTGACAGCTGGTGTAGACCTTGTGCCAGGTAATCATTGTGGTTCAAAGCAACAGTGGTGGAGCCTTTCTCCGCAGGTAGGATTATAAGATCAGGATCAGTTTTAAGAGGGTGGACTGTGGTTCTTTCTGTGGATGTAAGGTTAGTTTGCATGTTGAGGGATTGGGGGAATGATGATGAGGCAAGGTTCGAGGTTAAGAAATTCTGGAAAATTAACAGAGGGTGATTTGGGTGCAGTGGGAATGGATCATGGTTGGATGGAGGAGTGAACTGAGATATGCAGGGTTCAATATTGGTCTTTGATTATGTCTGATTGGTAGGGTTAGTGGTGAAAATGTGTTTCCACTGTACAGACTGGGAGAAGGAGAGAAGGTCTTTAACAAGTCCTGCATGACTGAATTTGGGAGTGGGGCAAAAGGTGAGGCCTTTGAAAAGGAGTGATATTTCTGTGGGGCTAAGGTTTGTGGAGGAAAGGTTCATGACTGCATTTCAGGGCTGTTTAGGTTCTGAATTCTGTGTGGTGGTGGGAGGGAGTGTTGGAGGGTGGAGTAAACATAGTAGATCTGTGAAACAGGGTTTGTCAGCTATGAGGGGATGTGAGGGAGGTTTGGAGACTTGTTGTACAGGTGGTGGACAGTGGTACTCCAAGGTGGGAGTAGGAAGTGAGCAGGGTGGAGAGTTTTTTGAGGTGGCATTGTGCATGTTGCTCTGGTTCCTTGGGCCAAGAGTTTCAATATGTGTTATGAGTACAGGAACTTGGGATTGCATAGTAGGAAAATTTTGTGGATGGAGAGGAAGTTTGGGCTTGGTTGATATGTTTTGCAGGACTATGTTAATGAGGGCTAAGGATTGGCAGAATCTGAACAGATGGAGGTCACTGTGGAAGGAGGGGTGGCAGCCAGAGATGGGTGATTTGATGGTAAGTCCAATTGGGGGGATTCCATGAGCCAAACAACAAAACAGGAACAGTATGTGGGGCTGGTTTTTGGCTAGGGATAAGGAAACATTTTTTTATTGATGCACATGGAAGGAGCAAGGATCCATGGTGGTTGAAAAAATGTAAAAGTTATGTAAATGATATATAATTATGTCCAAAAAAATTCGAATAGCAGATCTGAGGGTGGATAAGTGTGAAAGAGGAGGATGGCAGATGTGACTGGATGAGGTGGAATTAGTGGGTTCAAACTGGGATAGCTCGGAGATAGAGTGGGGGTGGATAGGGATTTGT
Source organism: Schistocerca nitens (assembly GCF_023898315.1). Taxonomy (NCBI): domain Eukaryota; kingdom Metazoa; phylum Arthropoda; class Insecta; order Orthoptera; family Acrididae; genus Schistocerca; species Schistocerca nitens. Next base: position 694,632,079 of record NC_064617.1, read on the forward strand.
AGGATGAGATACAAGATCATGTGGCACCAGAGAGATGCGGCAAATAACACGTGAAAATAGTGGACTGTGATGCAAGGAGAGTGATCTATTTGAAGGTACACGATTAATGATATCAGCGGGAGTATTGTGGGACATAAGATGCTGCACCAATAATCAGTGTGGTCTTGTAGCCATCTGCTGTGCCCAGCCAAGACTATTGATACTGTTTGGCTTGTAAGTAGTGTCTGCCATTCAGTTTGTAAGGCAACAGAGAAATGCAGGAAAGAAAAGAAAGAAGGACGGACATTGAGTATAGTGACGCATTTCAAAATGGTAATGAAGGAAAACAGCACTGGGTTAGGTTTGAAGAAAAACCATCAGGCAAAAATCAAACAATGGAAAATACAGGATGAAATGTAACAATATTATGGAAAGGAAAGTTGCTACTCACCATATAGCAGAGATGCTGAGTCGCAGTTAGGCACAACAAAAAGACTGTCACAAATAACCTTTTTTGTTTATGAATATTTCAATATGAATCTGCCAGTCCCAAGAGAAAAAATAACTTTGTTGCCAGTTGTCTGTACACATTGTGGAATCAGAAACTTTTTGAATATAGCTAAATGCCATTTATTTGGTGAAATATTATGTATCGTGCCAGATTCTGAAATCTAAGCATCTTTACTAGCAAAATTAACGTGAAACAACAAGCTAGCGACTAGAAATGTATTTGGTTTGTTGCTCACTTTTAAACTGGAACTTGAGTTATTATTGTTGTTGGCTGTTACTTTTACTTCTCCTGCAACCATGCACTTCTGGCACTTAGTGGTAATATGTCTAGCTTTCTTGCAGTACAGACATGTACGACTTTCTTTCTTCTTAGATTTATTCTGCTCTGTTGCAAATTTCTCCTGTTTTTGATGTTGCTCATCAGAGATTTTGCACAGAAAGCAGCTGCCTTTGTAGCTAGTGAATTCTCAATTGAATGCAAATTCTCAATCAGCTGCTTTGCTGCCTGCTTAGATTCAGATCATCCTGTAAAACTGATTTTCAGATCCTAATGTTTTGAAAATACAATAGTGAAGCAGTGAAGGGGGCAAGTTGTGTTTGGATTAATTTTGTTCAATTCACTGCATAAGTCATGGAAAATGTTGGCAAGTAGTGATGTGTGTTTTGTTATAGATGTGACATCATCTTCTGATGTTTCATAGAAACAATTGAACAATGTATATAGCTGCCGAAATGAAGATTGTACATACTCTGATGTAGGGGAGTCCCAAATTGCTTTTGCAGCAGTCTTTTTTTGTACAAGAATACCAGGTTCTTCTTAAAGTGCCATTCAAATAACATGAGTTGCCTGAGCATTGTCCTGTCGCCAGCATCAGATCCATCCACTAATGATATACACTGACACTTACCATCTATAACTGAGTATAGAGAATGTTCCTTTAAACAAAGTTGAATCTGCCATTTCCCACTGATCTTAACTTGACAACTTGTGAATATTTATATGACTACTATCATCATTCAACTGACATGTTGTGTCTGCCATTTCACAAATCTTGCAGTCTCATGAATATCCTAGTAAATGGAAACATAGTCTAGCAAACAAGCACTACAATTCTAAAAACCTAAAGCTTTCAAACCTGAGACCATAACCTTTTATGGTGAACTTATGATATAATTTTACAGCAAGAGCACAACACTTTTACGAGCAGTGATCTTCTTCCTTTAATGTCTAAAAAGATGACACATATCAATAAAATGTGACAGAGTGAACCATGAAAAAGAAAGCCTTATGAGCAAAGAATTTTACATGACATAAAATCGAGCACCACCATAGGAAACTACAGCGAACACACTGTTCTGATTTATTTACTGTAACATGGGAGGTGGGAGAACTGAAGCAGAGTGTGCTTGGCCTTGTGATTCCAATTGAGGAGCTTCTCTTGAATGAAAAGTAGCAGCTCCAATGTTTGGAGAGCTGACAGTGGCCAGGAAAGCAATGTGTCGACACACGCCCACCCCCCCATATTGACGTCTGCATGACACAATATCTGGTTGGTCCCTATCGTACATTGTTTTTTTATTTACACACAGTTTGCTCCCTATAACTTATAATGTAAATAATAGTTTTGCACTTCATCACTGCTCACACTAAGAACACCCGCTGGTAAATCCTGGACCACTAAGACACTCCTGTGCCCCTTGCACTAACTCCAGTCTGTTTGAAAAATTTACTCTAGGCCTGTGTAAACATGCAACTATGCCCCATACATGTCTTCAGGTCCTCCATATATTCCATCTGAAAAACTGAGTCAGCAGCCCCTCATACTGAATGAGATGATGAGCTCAGGGGCATGACAAGATACTGCTGCCATGCACTATAGGTCTCTGGCACATCATTTTCATTGTTACCATATATTGTAATGTGACAGGGTATTACACACTCATTGTCATGAAAAGAGCTGCATCCATAATGACAAGGCAGATTACAATCATTGTTGGAAGGTAGGTAGATGGTACCACACATATGAAATGTTTACACTTTCAGCTACAAAAGATCAGCGTGTATTGCGCTACATGGTCAAAAAATGTACAAGTTAATATGGAATCAGTCCTCCATGTTTTTGAATACAAGCACTCAAATCTCATGGCATGGAGTTGTACAGATTACGGATGTGCTCTTGTAATACTCTATCCCATGCCACATGCACCCGAGTGTGTTGATCCCACAGAATGGTGGGTTAAGGTGGAGTCCTGATGATACATTCCATGGCAATCCCACACATTCTTGATAAGGAAGAGATACTGCGATGCTGCTGGTAATGAGTGAGTAGCCATAGCTGCAAGGTATGCTCAGTAGGTGACAGCAGTATGAGGACAAGAGTCATTCTGTTGCAACAGGGCATTGGTGTGGGCAATGACGAACAGTAGAGCTATTGGTTGCAGAACTTCATACATGTACCATGCAGCTATCACAGAGTCCCTTAGGAACACTAGCAGTGAACAGGCACCGTAGGATATTGCTTCCCACATCATCTCACCAGGTTGGTGGGATGTGTGATGAGAAACCACGAATCGCTCTTTGTAGTGCTCTCCATTGTGCCTTCAGACATGAACCCAGTGGTTGTTGCCTCCAAGAAAGAAGGTGACCCACTGTCAGTCTGCAAGGCCCAATGTCTGTCATTACTGACAACAGGTGAATCAGGCAAGAAGCTGTGATTGAGTAAATGGCACACATCATAAGGATCAGTATGCTGTGAGCCCTGCATCATGCAAGTGCCTGCTAATGGTAATAGCACTCGGGCTCAGATGGTCAGTAAAATTATGCATTATTATTCATGGTTTCCATAGACACCTCAATAATATTGTGCAATAGTACTATGGTTTAATAATACTTTATTCAACATCGAATGATTCATTGTATTTGCATAAAAACAGATTACAATTCTTGATACAAAGCACAATAATACATTCTTCTGAATATCTCATTGATTGATAAAATGATTAATTACAAATAAGATAGTGCTTAACACTATTTACATATTTTTCCGAAGCACTTCTTATTCTGAATGTAAGTATGGTAATTTTCTAATGTGTAAAATGGATTTTGTAACATGAATTTCTTTAGCTGAAATTTAAGCTTCATTGTGGGTAGAGTCGTAACTTTACTGGATAGTGCGTTGACTAACTTGAAACCTGCATATTGTGGACCGTTTTGATAGAGTACTGTTCTGTGGCTGCCGATGTAAAATTTTTCTTTATTTCTGGTATTGTACTGATACAAATAGGAACAAATGTTGGGCTGCAGTATTTTAATAAGTAATATGGCTTTTAGAATGTACATGTCTATTACGGTTAGCACACCATTTTCTGGAAACAAGCCACTGCACAATACCTTATATTTTGCTTCATAGATGATTCTTATAGCCATTTTTAGAAGTAGCAATAGCTTATTTACGTTTTCTTTGGTTGTTGCTCCCCAAATTTCTATTCCATAATTCAGGTGAGAGGAAAACAGAGCATGGTATGCAGTCTGTAGGACAACAGTGTCTTTGCAGAACTTGCTAATCATATTAATTGCAAATATATTTTTAGAAAACTTACATGCTAGAGTGTCAACGTGTGTGTCCCATTTTAGATTGCTTTGAATTCTCAAACCAAGGAATTTTACACTAAATTCTGTTTTTACTAATTCGTTGCCTATGTATAGTTTAATTTCATCATTAATATGATTGATGTTAAACTCCATGAGACATGTTTTACTACTACTTACATGTAAGTGACTCTCATTAAAGTACTGAACAATTTCATTTGCCATGTTATTACAGTGGGTCTCTAGTTCGTTAAATTGTTCCTTTTTACACACAATGGATGTATCATCCACATAAAGAACTATTTTGGAACTCTGAGGGCAATATCTAATGTCATTTAAATAAATCAAAAACAGAAGAGGACCCAGTACTGAGTCCTGAGGCATTCCATATTTTATATTAGTGATCCTGGGTTTGTGAACACCACTTTCAGTTTTAAGCATTACAAACTGTTTTTGGTTACTCATGTAAGATTTTATTAGATCATGAGCAGTACCATTTAGATTTTCAAATATTAGATTGTGCATCTGGAGAACATTTATAATTCCGCTGTGTATGCCTTTTTATCTAGTTTGTAAAAGACAGGAAGTATTGAGATTGGTCTGTAGTTATGAATTTTGTGTTTGTCTCCTTTTTTAAAGATTGGTGCTACCTGAGCTATTTTTAGTCTGCCTGAGAAGGTGCCTAATTCTATTATACACTACTGGCCATTAAAATTGCTACACCAAGAAGATGATAAACGGGTATTCATTGGACAAATGTATTAGACTAGAACTGACAAGTGATTACATTTTCACGCAATTTGGGTGCATAGATCCTGAGAAATCAGTACCCAGAACAACCACCTCTAGCCGTAATAACGGCCTTGATACACCTGGGCATTGAGTCAAACAGAGCTTGGATGGGGTGTACAGGTACAGCTGCCCATCAACACGATACCACAGTTCGTCAAGAGTAGTGACTGGTGTATTGTGACGAGCCAGTAGCTTGGCCACCACTGACCAGACATTTTCAATTGGTGAGAGGTCTGGAGAATATGCTGGCCGGGACAGCAGTTGAACATTTTCTGTATCCTTAAAGGCCTGTACAGGAGCTTCAACATGCGGTCGTGCATTATCCTGCTGAAATGTAGGGTTTCGCATGGATTGACTGAAGGGTAGAGCCACGGGTCTTAACACATCTGAAATGTAACGTCCATTGTTCAAGGTACCGTCAATGCGAACAAGAGGTGACTGAGACGTGTAACCAATGGCACCCCATACCATCACACCAGGTGATACGCCAGTATGGCGATGATGAATACACGCTTCCAATGTGCGTTCACTCCGGTGTCGCCAAACACAGATGTGATCATCATGATGCTGTAAACAGAACCTGTATTAATCCGAAAAAATGACGTTTTGCCATTCGTGCACTCAGGTTCGTCATTGGGTACACCATCGCAGGCGCTCCTGTCTGTGATGTAGCGTCAAGGGTAACCGCAGCCATGGTCTCCAAGCTGATAGTCCATGCTGCTGCAAATGTTGTCGAACTGTTTGTGCAGATGGTTGTTGTCTTGCAAACATCCCCATCTTTTGACTCAGGGATCGAGACGTGTCTGCACGATCCGTTACAGCCTTGTGGATAAGATGCCTGTCATCTCGACTGCTAGTGATATGAGCTCATTGGAATCCAGCAGGGCATTCCGTATTACCCTCCTGAACCCACTGATTCCATATTCTGCTAACAGTCGTTGGATCTCGACCAACGCGAGCAGCATTGTCGCGATACAATAAACCGCAATCGCGATAAGCTACAATCCGACCTTTATCAAAGTCGGAAATGTGATGGTACGCATTTCTCCTTCTTACATGAGGCATCACAACAATGTTCCACCAGGCAACGCTGGTCAACTACTGTTTGTGTATGAGAAATCGGTTAGAAACTTCCCTCATGTCAGCACATTGTAGGTGGTGCCACCGGCGCCAACCTTGTGTGAATGCTCTGAAAGCTAATCATTTTCATATCACAGCACCATCTTCCTGTCAGTTAAATTTTGCATCTATAGCGCGTCATCTTCATGGTGTAGCAATTTTAATGGTCAGTAGTATATTATTTACTGCTGCAGACAGAGGTAGAGAGACATTTTGCCTGCAATCTTTTAATACATTAATACTGAGGCTACCATGCCCTGTGGAACTGGAGGATTTTACAGATGATGTTGGCTATTTCTTTGCAATTTGTGGGGGGCTAGATATGTGCTACGCTCAGATGGATTGCCTTTAAAATTATACTGCAGGTTATTATGTTTGTCATTGATAGCTTTCCCCACTGAAGAAAAATATTGATTGAATATATTAGCAATTTCAAGTTGATCTTTTACTACCATCCCATTGCGTTCAATAATGAAGTCCATATAGGATTTGTCTCTGCCTGTTCTAAAACTGTTTATCACTCCCCAGACATCAGTAGTAGCACTGTGTGAAGCCTGAAGCTTGTTTGCACTGTAGTTGCTCCTGGTCTGTATTAATAAATCTTTATAGTATTTTTGATAAGTTTTGGAGGCATCCTTTAGCTTAAGATTTTGTCTATTATTCAACATTTCACTATGGAATAATTTTAATTTTTCCCTTGCTTCAATGACATCATTATTTATCCAGATACTTTTGTTTATATTTTTAGTTTGCTTAACTTTTGTGGCTACAACTGGGCATGCAGCATCAAAACAGTAGTATAAATCAGCAGCAAAGCTATCATAGGAAAAGCTAACATTCTCAAACCATGGTATGTGTGCTGACTTGCAGTTCAGTCTATTGATGTTATCATTATACATAATTCTTTTGCTTACATATAGCTTCTTTTTAGTGACAAGGGACATTTCATTTGCCTCCAATTGAAGCTGTACTGCATGGTGATTTGAGATGACTAGTTATAGAACAGATTTACTATAAGAAAGATGGGTCATGTTTGTTATTATATTATCCAGACATGTTTTGCTGTTGCCAATCTCTTTAGTTGGGTCATGGATAAGTGAGGTCAGGTTGAATTCATGGAGTAGGTGGTGTAGCCTTTTGGTGTTGGCATCACTGGTTAATAAGTCCATAGTTATATCCCCTGTTATTATAGTATTTACATGGCCATTTAACCCAGAAAACTTACTGTCTATATATATCAGCAAATCAGATATATTTTTGAAAAAAATGTTTCCATACATGCCCTTAGTGGCCTATACACACCGATAATTGCTATAGTTTCTCTACCTCATTTCAAATTTATTGCAGCAAATTCTGTGATTACTTCTATGCAGAATGCACTTACATCAATAACACTGAAATTACTTGCTTTAACAGTGAAGATTGCTACACCACCCTCAGACTTGTTTTCCCTACTAACGGCAGAGCAAAATTTCTTGGAGAGTGGTTGACTAATGCTAATTAGGTCTTCAATGTACCAATGTTCAGTTACGACTAAACTTACACCACTTTGTGGAGAATTTCATCTAATTTCCTTGACAATTAATTTGCAGAGTCTTTTTGCATCTTTTATTCATGTGCATATTATGAGTTGTGTGCAGGTCTCTGTCTAGATTGCTGACATTTACCAGGGGATGCATTGTAAAATTTATTAAAGATTGTTTTAAGCCTATCTTCACTACATTCTGACAAGCAGAAAAAAAGATATGTGAAGACATTGGGTTAAGGGGTGTCAAAAATCACTTGCAAAAAGTTGTTGGAAGAATTGAGGGCGAACAAAGAAAAATAATTATTGTATCTTCCGTGTGTTGATGGTCCAACATTTTAAACATTACTGGAAACAATTCTTCCCATACATTGACATCACCATACATAGGCACTTGCCCACCCCCATTTCTCGTAGATAAATTTCTCTGGGTACCCCATCCCCATCATCAAAAAACAAAAGAATGCAATGAGTGATGCAGTTCCACCAAATCAGTGCTTATCTACTACACTATGATATCATGCTACTGGCAGTGCTTTTGAACATCCAGTGTGATGCAGGAAAAATGGGTCAGCAACTTATTTTTATAACAATCATCATTTGGTGCTGGCAGGTCGACAGACACACAAACAAACACAAACATACATACATACAGAATTCAAGCTTTCGCAACAAACTGATTCCTACGTGGAATGTTTCCCTCAACAAAGATGACGTGACTTACCAAACGAAAGTGCTGGCAGGTCAACAGACACACAAACGTACACACAGAATTCAAGCTTTCGCAACAAACTGTTGCCTCATCAGGAAAGAGGGGAAGGAGAGGGAAAGACGAAAGGATGTGGGTTTTAAGGAGTCATTCCAATCCTGGGAGCGGAAAGACTTACCTTAGGGGGAAAAAAGGACGGGTATACACTCGCACACACACACATATCCATCCACACATATACAGACACAAGCAGACATATTTAAAGACAAAGAGTTTGGGCAGAGATGTCAGTCGAGGCAGAAGTGCAGAGGCAAAGATGTTGTTGAATGACAGGTGAGGTATGAGTGGCGGCAACTTGAAATTAGCGGAGATTGAGGCCTGGTGGATAACGGGAAGAGAGGATATATTGAAGAGCAAGTTCCCATCTCCAGAGTTCGGATAGGTTGGTGTTAGTGGGAAGTATCCAGATAACCCGGACGGTGTAACACTGCGCCAAGATGTGCTGGCCGTGCACCAAGGCATGTTTAGCCACAGGGTGATCCTCATTACCAACAAACACTGTCTGCCTGTGTCCATTCATGCGAATGGACAGTTTCTTGCTGGTCATTCCCACATAGAATGCATCACAGTGTAGGCAGGTCAGTTGGTAGATCACGTGGGTGCTTTCACACGTGGCTCTGCCTTTGATCGTGTACACCTTCCGGGTTACAGGACTGGAGTAGGTGGTGGTGGGAGGGTGCATGGGACAGGTTTTACACCGGGGGCGGTTACAAGGGTAGGAGCCAGAGGGTAGGGAAGGTGGTTTGGGGATTTCATAGGGATGAACTAAGAGGTTACGAAGGTTAGGTGGATGGCGGAAAGACACTCTTGGTGGAGTGGGGAGGATTTCATGAAGGATGGATCTCATTTCAGGGCAGGATTTGAGGAAGTCGTATCCCTGCTGGAGAGCCACATTCAGAATCTGATCCAGTCCCGGAAAGTATCCTGTCACAAGTGGGGCACTTTTGTGGTTCTTCTGTGGGAGGTTCTGGGTTTGAGAGGATGAGGAAGTGGCTCTGGTTATTTGCTTCTGTACCAGGTCGGGAGGGTAGTTGCGGGATGCGAAAGCTGTTGTCATGTTGTTGGTGTAATGGTTCAGGGATTCTGGACTGGAGCAGATTCGTTTGCCACGAAGACCTAGGCTGTAGGGAAGGGACCGTTTGATGTGGAATGGATGGCAGCTGTCGTAATGGAGGTACTGTTGCTTGTTGGTGGGTTTGATGTGGACGGACGTGTGAAGCTGGCCATTGGACAGGTGGAGGTCAACATCAAGGAAAGTGGCATGGGATTTGGAGTAGGACCAGGTGAATCTGATGGAACCAAAGGAGTTGAGGTTGGAGAGGAAATTCTGGAGTTCTTCTTCACTGTGAGTCCAGATCATGAAGATGTCATCAATAAATCTGTACCAAACTTTGGGTTGGCAGGCTCGGGTAACCTAGAAGGCTTCCTCTAAGCGACCCATGAGTAGGTTGGCGTATGAGGGGGCCATCCTGGTACCCATGGCTGTTCCCTTTAATTGCTGGTATGTCTGGTCTTCAAAAGTGAAGAAGTTGTGGGTCAGGATGAAGCTGGCTAAGGTAATGAGGAAAGAGGTTTTAGGTAGGGTGGCAGGTGATCGGCGTGAAAGGAAGTGCTCCATCGCAGCGAGGCCCTGGATGTGCGGGATATTTGTGTATAAGGAGGTGGCATCAATGGTTACAAGGATGGTTTCCGGGGGTAACGGATTGGGTAAGGATTCCAGGCGTTCGAGGAAGTGGTTGGTGTCTTTGATGAAGGATGGGAGACTGCATGTAATGGGTTGAAGGTGTTGATCTACGTAGGCGGAGATACGTTCGGTGGGGGCTTGGTAACCAGCTACAATGGGGTGGCCGGGATGATTGGGTTTGTGAATTTTAGGAAGAAGGTAGAAGGTAGGGGTGCGGGGTGTCGGTGGGGTCAGGAGATTGATGGAGTCAGGTGAAAGGTTTTGTAGGGGGCCTAAGGTTCTGAGGATTCCTTAAAGCTCTGCTTGGACATCAGGAATGGGATTACCTTGGCAAACTTTGTATGTGGTGTTGTCTGAAAGCTGACGCAGTCCCTCAGCCACATACTCCCGACGATCAAGTACTACGGTCGTGGAACCCTTGTCCGCCGGAAGGATGATGATGGACCGGCCAGCTTTCAGATCATGGATAGCCTGGGCTTCAGCAGTGGTGATGTTGGGAGTAGGATTAAGGTTTTTTTTTTTTTTTTTTTTTTTTTTTTTTTTTTTTTTTTTTTTAAGAAGGATTGAGAGGCAAGGCTGGAAGTCAGAAATTCCTGGAAGGTTTGGAGAGGGTGATTTTGAGGAAGAGGAGGTGGGTCCCGCTGTGACGGAGGACGGAACTGTTCCAGGCAGGGTTCAATTTGGATAGTGTCTTGGGGAGTTGGATCATTAGGAGTAGGATTAGGATCATTTTTCTTCGTGGCAAAGTGATACTTCCAGCAGAGAGTACGAGTGTAGGACAGTAAATCTTTGACGAGGGCTGTTTGGTTGAATCTGGGAGTGGGGCTGAAGGTGAGGCCTTTGGATAGGACAGAGGTTTCGGACTGGGAGAGAGGTTTGGAGGAAAGGTTAACTACTGAATTAGGGTGTTGTGGTTCCAGATTGTGTTGATTGGAATTTTGAGGTTTACGAGGGAGTGGAGCTGGAAGTGGGAGGTTGAGTAGATGGGAGAGACTGGGTTTGTGTGCAATGAGAGGAGGTTGAGGTTTGCTGGAAAGGTTGTGAAGGGTGAGTGAGTTGCCTTTCCGGAGGTGGGAAACCAGGAGATTGGATAGTTTTTTGAGGTGAAGGGTGGCATGTTGTTCTAATTTGCGGTTGGCCTGTAGGAGGATGCTCTGAACAGCCGGTGTGGAAGTGGGAGAGGAAATATTGAGGACTTTTATTAAGGATAGGAGTTGACGGGTGTGTTCATTGGCTGAGTTGATGTGTAGGTGAAGGATTAGGTGGGTGAGGGCAATGGATTGTTCAGTTTGGAACTGGTATAGGGACTGATGGAAAGAAGGGTTGCAGCCAGAGATGGGAACTTTAAGTGTGAGGCCTTTGGGGGTAATGCCAAATGTCAGACAAGCCTGAGAAAATAAAATATGCGAGCATAATCTGGCTAGGGTGAAGGCATGTTTGCGGAGGGAATGTAAATAAAACTTAATGGGGTCATTGTGGAGGTGTTGTAAGGGTGCCATGGTATTAGAAGGTGGAAAGTGTAACATTAGGTTGAGATGAAAATGAAAATAACTGGAGATCTGTTGTGAAGAAAGGCGAAAAAGTGTTGGTTAAAGTTTGCCAAGGTAATCCCATTCCTGATGCCCAGGCAGAGCTTCAAGGAATCCTCAGAACCTTAGGCCCCCTACAAAACCTTTCACCTGACTCCATCAACCTCCTGACCCCACCGACACCCCGCACCCCTACCTTCTACCTTTTTCCTAAAATTCACAAACCCAATCATCCCGGCCGCCCCATTGTAGCTGGTTACCAAGCCCCCACCGAACGTATCTCCGCCTACGTAGATCAACACCTTCAACCCATTACATGCAGTCTCCCATCCTTCATCAAAGACACCAACCACTTCCTCGAACGCCTGGAATCCTTACCCAATCCGTTACCCCCGGAAACCATTCTTGTAACAATTGATGCCACCTCCTTATACACAAATATCCCGCACGTCCAGGGCCTCGCTGCGATGGAGCACTTCCTTTCACGCCGATCACCTGCCACCCTACCTAAAACCTCTTTCCTCCTTACCTTAGCCAGTTTCATCCTGACCCACAACTTCTTCACTTTTGAAGACCAGACATACCAGCAATTAAAGGGAACAGCCATGGGTACCAGGATGCCTGCCAACCCAAAGTTTGGTACAGATTTATTGATGACATCTTCATGATCTGGACTCACAGTGAAGAAGAACTCCAGAATTTCCTCTCCAACCTCAACTCCTTTGGTTCCATCAGATTCACCTGGTCCTACTCCAAATCCCATGCCACTTTCCTTGATGTTGACCTCCACCTGTCCAATGGCCAGCTTCACACGTCCGTCCACATCAAACCCACCAACAAGCAACAGTACCTCCATTACGACAGCTGCCATCCATTCCACATCAAACGGTCCCTTCCCTACAGCCTAGGTCTTCGTGGCAAACGAATCTGCTCCAGTCCAGAATCCCTGAACCATTACACCAACAACATGACAACAGCTTTCACATCCCGCAACTACCCTCCCGACCTGGTACAGAAGCAAATAACCAGAGCCACTTCCTCATCCTCTCAAACCCAGAACCTCCCACAGAAGAACCACAAAAGTGCCCCACTTGTGACAGGATATTTTCCGGGACTGGATCAAATTCTGAATGTGGCTCTCCAGCAGGGATACGACTTCCTCAAATCCTGCCCTGAAATGAGATCCATCCTTCATGAAATCCTCCCCACTCCACCGAGAGTGTCTTTCCGCCGTCCACCTAACCTTCGTAACCTCTTAGTTCATCCCTATGAAATCCCCAAACCACCTTCCCTACCCTCTGGCTCCTACCCTTGTAACCGCCCCCGGTGTAAAACCTGTCCCATGCACCCTCCCACCACCACCTACTCCAGTCCTGTAACCCGGAAGGTGTACACGATCACAGGCAGAGCCACGTGTGAAAGCACCCACGTGATCTACCAACTGACCTGCCTACACTGTGATGCATTCTATGTGGGAATGACCAGCAACAAACTGTCCATTCGCATGAATGGACACAGGCAGACAGTGTTTGTTGGTAATGAGGATCACCCTGTGGCTAAACATGCCTTGGTGCACGGCCAGCACATCTTGGCGCAGTGTTACACCGTCCGGGTTATCTGGATACTTCCCACCAACACCAACCTATCCGAACTCTGGAGATGGGAACTTGCTCTTCAATATATCCTCTCTTCCCGTTATCCACCAGGCCTCAATCTCCGCTAATTTCAAGTTGCCGCCACTCATACCTCACCTGTCATTCAACAACATCTTTGCCTCTGCACTTCTGCCTCGACTGACATCTCTGCCCAAACTCTTTGTCTTTAAATATGTCTGCTTGTGTCTGTATATGTGTGGATGGATATGTGTGTGTGTGCGAGTGTATACCCGTCCTTTTTTCCCCCTAAGGTAAGTCTTTCCACTCCCGGGATTGCAATGACTCCTTAAAACCCACATCCTTTCGTCTTTCCCTCTCCTTCCCTCTTTCCTGATGAGGCAACAGTTTGTTGCAAAAGCTTGAATTCTGTGTGTATGTTTGTGTGTCTGTCGACCTGCCAGCGCTTTCGTTTGGTAAGTCACATCATCTTTGTTTTTAGATATATTTTTCCCACGTGGAATGTTTCCAAACTGTTGCCTCATCAGGAAAGAGGGAAGGAGAGGGAAAGACGAAAGGATGTGGGTTTTAAGGGAGAGGGTAAGGAGTCATTCCAATCCCGGGAGCGGAAAGACTTACCTTAGGGGGAAAAAAGGACGGGTATACACTAGCACACACACACACACATCCATCCACACATATACAGACACAAGCAGACATATTTAAAGACAAAGAGTTTGGGCAGAGATGTCAGTCGAGGCAGAAGTGCAGAGGCAAAGATGTTGTTGAATGACAGGTGAGGTATGAGTGGCGGCAACTTGAAATTAGCGGAGATTGAGGCCTGGTGGATAACGGGAAGAGAGGATATATTGAAGAGCAAGTTCCCATCTCCGGAGTTCGGATAGGTTGGTGTTAGTGGGAAGTATCCAGATAACCCGGAAGGTGTAACACTGTGCCAAGATGTGCTGGCCATGCACCAAGGCATGTTTAGCCATAGGGTGATCCTCATTACCAACAAACACTGTCTGCCTGTGTCCATTCACGCGAATGGACAGTTTGTTGCATATATATAGGGAAACATTCTGTAGTGGACTGACAAAGGCAGCCAGTCCACAGTGAAGTAGCCGAAAGGGCACGCGTCAACTCACGCCGTCTGGCGTTAAGTCTGGAACAGGATACGTGATGAATGTGATAAAGAAAAGAACGTAGCTACTAGAACACTTAACTTTTATATCGTCCTTTGGTATACAGCATTCTGGATGATACAAGTGAGACTCTATCTTGAGGTACATGCAACGTTACAAATAGTTAATGGCGCCTTGCTAGGTCATAGCCATTAACTTAGCTGAAGGCTATTCTAACTGTCTCTCAGCAAATGAGAGAAAGGCTTCGTCAGTGTAGTCGCTAGCAACGTCGTCGTACAACTGGGGCGAGTGCTAGTACGTCTCTCGAGACCTGCCTTGTGGTGGCGCTTGGTCTGCGATCCTGACAGTGGCGACACGCGGGTCCGACATGTACTAATGGACCGCGGCCGATTTAAGCTACCACCTAGCAAGTGTGGTGTCTGGCGGTGACACCACATTCCTCCCCCGCAAATCGGCGAACGGTCGTGTGATAAGGCTTCCGCCCGCCGTGGGGAGGACCCTATGTTGACGTATGCGATGGGGTGGGGAGCCTAACAACATTCGAGGCCGTGCCACCCGCACCCTGCCATTCGGTCCGAGGGGAGCTAGGAAATGCCTGAAAACCTAGTCCAGGGTGCACGTCAACATGCGGTGCATGCGCCCGTAATGAGACAGGAGGGGCCGAAGGGTCGACCTCCATCGCGTTGGGGGATCCGACGTGCGATGACAACTGGTCCGGCGCGGGCAAGAGTTCCATGGCGGAGGACATCTGGTCACGGGAAGCGATCGGCAGCGCGTGACCCAGGGAGGCGCTGGGCGGCTGCAGCGAAGCGTCCACTGCGGGTGGCGCCGGCGGGAGAACAGGCGACGGCGGCGTCGCGTCGCCATGAGGCAAAATGGAAGGTAGCGTCGGTAACACCTGGGGATGAGGCGAGCCAGTAGATGGGTCCCCAGGGCGCTGACCGGACGGCACCGTCGCTGAAAGCAGATGGGGAGCGGCAGAACCCGCGCGACGACAGAGGCGCAGCTGATTGAGATGCCGACGCACCTCACCAGAGGCCCCCAAAACCAAATACATCGTGCGGCCGAGGCAGCTAAGAATGCGTCCTGCAAGCCAACGCCGTGAACCTCGATAGTTGCGATAGAAAACAACGTCGCCAGGAGCAAAAGCAGGAGACTGCTGCTGCACAGGAACCTGATGCGGCGGATGCAGCAAAGACATCAAGGTTCGATGAGGACGATCATGGAGCAACTCAGCCGGCGAGCGACCATCGCGGGGCTGAGAGCGATACGAGGACAAAAAGAGCAATAACGCGTCCTCCCGAGAATGCGACTCTTTCAACTTCAACATCTGTGACTTGAAAGTCTGGACCAATCGTTCAGCGGCACCGTTTGACTGAGGCGAAAACGGCGCGGATGTTAGATGTTGAATACCATTGGCCTTGCAGAATGACTGAAATTCCGCGGACATGAATTGTGGGCCATTGTCAGAAACAATAGTCTGTGGTAGACCTTCAATGCAAAAGATAGCGGACAACGCTTGGATTGTGGCAGAAGACGTCGTAGAAGACATCCGGACAACAAAAGGAAAATTACTGAAGGAATCGACCACAACCAACCATCGAGCATTCCAGAATGGACCAGCAAAATCGATGTGCAAGCGTTGCCAAGGAGAAGTGGCTTTCGGCCATGCAAAGAATTTCCGCGGCGGTGCGGATTGTTGTTCGGCACACGCCATGCAAGAAGAGCACATATTCGAAATCGCAACATCGATTCCGAACCAAGTACAGTGCTAACGAGCAAGTTGTTTCGAGCGCACTATACCCCAATGTCCTTGGTGAAGAAGCCGTAAGACAGAGGACTGTAACGAATGTGGGACCACGACTCTGGACTGATAATTATCAGAACGCAACTACAAAACACCACGTCGTACAAAATGTCTCTCCTTGTGAGCAAAAAATCGGCGAACCAACAGATCCTCAATCCGTGACTTCGACAAGGGCCATTGCGTAGCAACAAAACGCAAAACAGTAGCAAGGACAGGGTCAGAAGCTGTGGCTGTAGCTACACGACGAAAATCAATCGGAAACGATTCGACCACGTTATTGGTTTCCGAGTCAATGAACATGCAAGCAAGTTCAGAAGAATCGAATGCTTTATCCTCAGCAACAGGCAAACGGGACAGCGCAGCAGCGTCGCCGTGCTTAGCAGCGGACCAATACAAGATATCGTAGCGATTGGCGACCTCATCACGCAATGCGTGGGGAACATTGCGCGCCCTGAAAAATTTCGGTTGCGCGTTCACTTTCAGTTCCAAATGTGCTTCATAGTTCTTAGCGCAACCAAGGCCCGGTGCAAAAATGTCTGCAAATTCGTCACATAGACTAGAAACACCGGCTGAAGGCACAGTCTGATGCACTGATAGGACCTGATTGACGATAGACAAGTTAAACAATTGAAATAAATCGAAACCAAACAAGTTCACTGCAGTAGAAGAACGAAGAACGTAAAATGACACTAGTTTTGGTTGTCCCTTGTATGTCGCAAGAAGGTTGCACTGTCCTAACACAGGGATAGCTTGTCCGGAATAAGTATTTAACTGAACACGTGCAGCACGCAACGGTGGTGCGCCCAGTTGTTTGTACGTGGCGTGATTGAGCAATGAAACTGCAGCTCCGGTATCGAGCTGGAATGGTATCACTTGTCCGGCAAAGTCCAAATCTACAAAAAGCTTATTGTCCTGCTGACGACAAGAGCGACTGTTTTGTGCAACTTGAACAGACACTGGTACAGAATCACGTGCGACGTGATGGGACTTCCGTCGACGTCGACGCACACTTTTTGTGGGACGAACACAGTCACTGTTAGCGAGAGGAACACTGGGCGGAGTAGCAGTAACTACATGAATGTCCATGGGCGAAGGTTCCCGAGCCTGTGTGTCCTTGATTCGATTCCGGCGCGAAGCAAAGGGCCTGGAATGGTTGTGAGTGTCTGATCTGAGCTTTTTCTGGCAAACACTTTGAACATGGTAGTGATTGTCTGATCTGAGCTTTTTCTGGCAAACACTTTGAACATGCCCTTTCATATTACAGAAAAAGCAAATAGCTTGGCGTGATGGGCAATTCTCACGTGAATGTCTAGTTGCACACCGCGGGCATGATTTCACTGCATTTGCTTGCTTGCGCGGGACACGTGGCTGCGCGGACGTGCGCGAGGGCAGGTTAGCGTTCCGTGCAGTGGGCCCGGCGGGCCGGTTAATGTGACACACGGCTGGCGAAGTTGCAAATGATTCCTGAGCAAAGTCAAGTGTGTCTTGCCTATCCAATATGTCTATCACTTGTTGAAGGGAAGGATTGACGAGTTTCAAAATCTGTTCCCGTATACGAACATCAGAAACATTCTGTGCTATTGCATCACGCACCATAGTATCTGAATAAGGGAGGCCACAGTCACATTCAAATGCACACTCCCTAGTAAGGCCTTGCAAAGTTGCAACCCACTCACGATTAGTCTGACCGGCCGTACGTTTTGTACGGAAGAACGTATACTGTTTTGCAACTACATTAACTGTTTCTTTGAAATAGGCATCTAAAGCAGACAAAATTTCTTTGTATGACAGAGTTGCTACATCGCGTCGGGGAAACAACTTCACTATCACACGGTAGGTGGACACACCTACACACGAAAGCAAAAACGGCTGCCGCTCATTACCTTGAATTCTGTAGGCGGCGAGATGAAATCCAAATTGTCGGGACCATTCTGTCCAAGATTCGATGGCTGCATCAAAACTATGGAAGGACGGTGCAACGGCGTGTTGTGGCTGCGGTAGCGATGAAGCGGCAGCGGCCGCATCGTTTTGCAGCGCACGTTGACCCTGGACGAGCTGTCCAGGGGCATCCAATAACGCCTGCGTCTGCTGATTCTGCAAGCGATAAAATTCGGACAGTACATTTGGAGAATGTGGCGAAGCCATGACAAGTAAATGTAAGCAATGAGAAAGAACAAGATCCTGATTAATCCGCGTCGCCAATGTAGTGGACTGACAAAGGCAGCCAGTCCACAGTGAAGTAGCCGAAAGGGCACGCGTCAACTCACGCCGTCTGGCGTTAAGTCTGGAACAGGATACGTGATGAATGTGATAAAGAAAAGAACGTAGCTACTAGAACACTTAACTTTTATATCGTCCTTTGGTATACAGCATTCTGGATGATACAAGTGAGACTCTATCTTGAGGTACATGCAACGTTACAAATAGTTAATGGCGCCTTGCTAGGTCATAGCCATTAACTTAGCTGAAGGCTATTCTAACTGTCTCTCAGCAAATGAGAGAAAGGCTTCGTCAGTGTAGTCGCTAGCAACGTCGTCGTACAACTGGGGCGAGTGCTAGTACGTCTCTCGAGACCTGCCTTGTGGTGGCGCTCGGTCTGCGATCCTGACAGTGGCGACACGCGGGTCCGACATGTACTAATGGACCGCGGCCGATTTAAGCTACCACCTAGCAAGTGTGGTGTCTGGCAGTGACACCACACATTCCACGTGGGAAAAATATATCTAAAAACACAGATGATGTGACTTGGCAGATAGGTACAAAAACAAAATTGTTAAGAATAATGTATCATATGATTTGTTTCTCAAAAAACGTAGGGAGAGCCATGAAGGAAGTGTTTCTAAAAAAATTAATCAATGCAGATGTATCAATAAAAGTATATATATATCTAAAAACAAAGATGATGTGACTTACTGAACGAAAGCGCTGGCACGTCGACAGACACACAAACAAACACAAACATACACACAAAATTCAAGCTTTCGCAACAAACTGTTGCCTCATCAGGAAAGAGGGAAGGAGAGGGAAAGACAAAAGGATGTGGGTTTTAAGGGAGAGGGTAAGGAGTCATTCCAATCCCGGGCGCGGAAAGACTTACCTTAGGGGGAAAAAAGGACGGGTATACACTCGCACACACACACACATATCCATCCACACATATACACACACAAGCAGACATCTCCTTATTGCTTGTGTGTGTGTATATGTGTGGATGGATATGTGTGTGTGTGCGCGCGAGTGTATACACGTCCTTCTTTCCCCCTAAGGAAAGTCTTTCCACTCCCGGGAGCGGAATGACTCCTTACCCTCTCCTTCCCTCTTTCCTGATGAGGCAACAGTTTGTTGCGAAAGCTTGAATTTTGTGTGTATGTTTGTGTTTGTTTGTGTGTCTATCGACGTGCCAGCGCTTTCGTTCGGTAAGTCACATCATCTTTGTTTTTTATATATACTTTTATTCATACATCTGCATTGATTAATTTTTTTAGAAACACTTCCTTCATGGCTCTCCCTACGTTTTTTGAGAAACAAATCATATGATACATTATTCTTAACAATTTTGTTTTTGTACCTATCTGCCATAACATCTCATAATGCAGGAATTTCTTATGCATTATAGTAATAATAATGCTCTTTTGTCTTGTTTTAACTCATTTTCCACACTACCACCACAAATTTAACCAAACATAACCTAACCTCCTTGGTCTGCATAGCATGCAAGAGACTGTGAAGAACTTTGTCAGCACTGCCTGTAGATGCATAATATCCAAGCAGTGCAATACATTTCCAAAGCTGTTGAAGTTCTCCATATTACTGCACAACCTCTCAGTCTCACTCCTGGAAATATTGTCAGCATTTTAATCATTTTATTGAACCAACTGTGGGTTCCTGATGAAACATTGTGAATTAACTAAACAAATACAGTTTTTTGTCTTGTTTCACAAATTTTATTGTTGTTACTGGTGCTCAGCCACAACAGCTGCTGAGCCAGGGGGCCTATAGAGACATCCAACTACCATGTCTGAGCCTGCTTTAACCGTGACCTTCACCCAAATTATTTCACATTTCGGATCTCCGTTAATTTCCTTCGATACTATTGCACTTCTTATCGCTATAAACACGCCTCCCCCTTCATTGTCCAGCCTGTCTCTGCGGTATACATTCCAATCTGAGTTTAGAATTTCATTACTGTTCACATCTGGTTTCAGAAAACTTTCTGTCCCTAGTACTATGTGGGCATTGTGACCGTTTATTAATGAAAGCAGTTCTGGGACATTTCTATAGATGCTCCTGCAGTTTACTATTAGCACATTAATATTGTTATTCCCTGTTGCATTTTGCCTATTCCTACCTTGCCGCGTCTCAGGAGCTGTCTTGTCGGGCCTAGGGAGGGAATTCTCTAACCTAAAAAACCCACATGTGACTCCACACGTACTCCGCTACCCTTGTAGCCGCTTCCTGCATGTAGTGCATGCCTGACCTATTCAGGGGGACCCTACATTTCTCCACCCGATAGCGGAGGTCGAGAAATTTGCACCCCAGATCTCCACAGAATCGTCTGAGCCTCTGGTTTAAGCCTTCCACTCGGCTCCAAACCAGAGGACCGCGATCGGTTCTGGGAACAATACTACAAATCAAAGTGTTAGCTCAGATTCCACCCCACGAGTGAGGCTTTCCGCCTTCACCAACTCTGCCAACCGCCTGTATGAACTGAGGATGACCTCTGAACCCAGACGGCAGGAGTCATTGGTGCCGACACGAGCAACAATTTGCAGTTGGGTGCACCCAGTGCTCTCTATCGCCACCAGCAGGGCCTCCTCCACAAATCGGATGAGACCCCCCGGCAAGCAGACAGAGTGAATACTGGCCTTCTTCCTCGACCTTTCCGCTATTTCCCTAAGGGGCTCCATCACCCGCTTAATGTTGGAGCTCCCAATCACTAATAAACCCCTCTCCCCCTGTGCCTGCTCAGACCTTGTTGAAGGCCTATGGAATCATCACATAGGTTCATTCATGGGTAAAGCAGATGGTAGATTTTGGTTTATTGGTAGAGTACTGGGACTGTGCAGTCAATCTACAAAGGTGTTTGTTTACAAATTACTCTGCAATCAGTTCCAGAATATTGCTCAAGTGTGTGGGACCCATACCATATAGGACTTACAGGGGATATTGAATGTATACACAGAAGGGCAGCATGAATGGTCACAAGTTAGTTTAAACCATGGGAGAGTGTCACAGAGATACTGAAGGAATTGAACTGTAAGACTCTTGAAGGTAGACATAAACTATCCTGAGAAAGTCTATTAACAATACAAAATTGTTAAGGCTTTCGTGGCCACTTGTTGACAAACTGCCTATTGGCTTCTGTCTCGGGTTCTTCGGCCGACATTCATCTAATGATTTTTCTGATGTTTCGCCAGCACGAGTGGCTGGCATTGTCAAAGCTTCACCTTCCATTGCCGGTGGTGAACTGGAGGCGAGCTCGTGGCCGCAGTCTATATGTACCTGGCGCGCCAACGTCCGAGGGCTTCTCCGCGGTCATTTCCGGTGCGGTTCTCCTCTTGCTACCTGCGACAGTTGTTCGCTGCAGTACGGGAAGCCAGGATCCGTTTACCTTAAGGCTTTCCTCTTTCTTGTTGAAACTGTTTGCGTGTTTTTGTATTTCTACAGCTTCTCTGAACAAGCGCGTGTGATAGTGCTTCTCTACAGCTAGAACTTCCGTGCCGGCGAATTTTATTACATGGTCGGTCCCATTCAGTGCATGCTCTGCCACGGCCGATATCTCCACCTGCCCCAACCTGCAATGTCGCTTGTGCTCTTTGATCCTGGTGTTAATTGATCGTCCAGTCATTCCGACATAAACTTTTCCGCATGTGCATGGTATACGGTATATTCCCGACCTTGCAAGTGGGGTCTCTTTTCTCCTTCGCCGATCTAAGACACTCTTTGATCTTCCTTGTCGGTTTGAAAATCGTCTTTACGCCATGCTTGCGCAATGTACGGCTGATTCTGTCCGTCACTCTGGGAATGTATGGCAGAAAGGCCGTACCCAACATTTCTTTTTCTGGTTCCTTACTTCGCCGAGTGTTGGGCTCTGTTACACTTCTAATGTAATTTGTGGAGTACCCATTGCTCCTCAGAACAGTTTCCAGGTGTTGCATTTCTCGTTTGAGATGTTGCGGCTCACATATTCGTCCTGCTCTCGTTACGAGCGTACTAATCATGCCTCTTTTCTGGCTCGGGTGGTGGTTTGACAGTTTGTGCAGGTATCGGTCTGTGTGTGTCGGTTTTCGATACACGCTGTGTCCCAGGTTTTCGCCTTCCCTTGTGACCAGCACATCTAGAAAAGGCAGTTTCTTGTCCTTTTCTACTTCCATGGTAAATGTTATGTTGGCATGGAGGCTGTTCAAGTGTCTTAGGAAGTCACCGAGCTGTTCTTCACCATGGCTCCACACCACGAAAGTATCATCGACATACCTGTACCACACCTTAGGTTTGCAAGTCGCCGAGCCCAGTGCCTGTGCTTCAAATTGTTCCATGAAGAAGTTGGCCACCACTGGACTGAGAGGACTACCCATGGCGACGCCTTACAGCTGTTCGTAGAAATCGCCATTCCACATGAAATAGCTCATGGTGAGACATGCATGGAAGAGCTTTTTGATGTCTTGCGGGAACATGGAACCGATGTGCTCCAGAGCGTCACTGAGTGGCACTCTCGTAAATAATGAAACAACATCAAAGCTGACCAGGATGTCGTTTAGTGCAAGTTTCAGTTTCTTCAGCTTCTCAATGAAATGTCCTGAGTCCTTAATGTATGTGTCGGTCTTCCCCACGTGTGGCTGGAGCAGAGAGGCCAAGTGTTTTGCCAGTTTATACATTGGTGAGCCAGGAGCGCTAACAATCGGTCTCAGTGGAACGTTGTTCTTATGGATCTTGGGTAATCCATACAGCCGAGGTGGTAGGGCTTCCGTGTTGCGCAGGTTTCTCTGTATGTCCGCCGGCAGAGAAGACACCTTGATTAATCGATTCGTATTCCGAGTGATATGCTGTGTTGGATCTGCGCTTAGTTTTCGGTACGTCGTTGGATCTAATAGGTCTCTGATCTTTTGCTCATAATCTTCGGTCTTCATTACGACGGTCGCATTCCCCTTATCGGCAGGCAGTACCAATATATTCTTGTCGGCGTTGAGGTACAAGCCGTTAAGGATCTCAATGCCGACAAGAATATATTGGTACTGCCTGCCGATAAGGGGAATGCGACCGTCGTAATGAAGACCGAAGATTATGAGCAAAAGATCCGAGACCTATTAGATCTGACGACGTACCGAAAACTAAGCGCAGATCCAACGCAGCATATCACTCGGAATACGAATCGATTAATCAAGGTGTCTTCTCTGCCGGCGGACATACAGAGAAACCTGCGCAACACGGAAGCCCTACCACCTCGGCTGTATGGATTACCCAAGATCCATAAGAACAACGTTCCACTGAGACCGATCGTTAGCGCTCCTGGCTAACCAACGTATAAACTGGCAAAACACTTGGCCTCTCTGCTCCAGCCACACGTGGGGAAGACCGACACATACATTAAGGACTCAGGACATTTCATTGAGAAGCTGAAGAAACTGAAACTTGCACTAAACGACATCCTGGTCAGCTTTGATGTTGTTTCATTATTTACGAGAGTGCCACTCAGTGACGCTCTGGAGCACATCGGTTCCATGTTCCCGCAAGACATCAAAAAGCTCTTCCATGCATGTCTCACCATGAGCTATTTCACGTGGAATGGCGATTTCTACGAACAGCTGGAAGGCGTCGCCATGGGTAGTCCTCTCAGTCCAGTGGTGGCCAACTTCTTCATGGAACAATTCAAAGCACAGGCACTGGGCTCGGGAACTTGCAAACCTAAGGTGTGGTACAGGTACGTCGATGATACTTTCGTGGTGTGGAGCCATGGTGAAGAACAGCTCGGTGACTTCCTAAGACACTTGAACAGCCTCCATGCCAACATAACATTTACCATGGAAGTAGAAAAGGACAAGAAACTGCCTTTTCTAGATGTGCTGGTCACAAGGGAAGGCAAAAACCTGTGACACAGCGTGTATCGAAAACCGACACACATGGACCGATACCTGCACAAACTGTCAAACCACCACCCCAGCCAGAAAAGAGGCATGATTAGTACGCTCGTAACGAGAGCAGGACGAATATGTGAGCTGCAACATCTCAAACGAGAAATGCAACACCTGAAAACTGTTCTGAGGAGCAATGGGTACTCCACAAATTACATTAGAAGTGTAACAGTGCCCAACACTCGGCGAAGTAAGGAACCAGAAAAAGAAATGTTGGGTACGGCCTTTCTGCCATACATTCCCAGAGTGATGGACAGAATCGGCTGTACATTGCGCAAACATGGCGTAAAGACGATTTTCAAACTGACAAGGAAGATCAAAGAGTGTCTTAGATCGGCGAAGGAGAAAAGAGACCCACTTGCAAGGTCGGGAATATACCGTATACCATGCACATGCGGAAAAGTTTATGTCGGAATGACTGGACGATCAATTAACACCAGGATCAAAGAGCACAAGCGACATTGCAGGTTGGGGCAGGTGGAGAAATCGGCCGTGGCAGAGCACGCACTGAATGGGACCGACCACGTAATAAAATTCGCCGACACGGAAGTTCTAGCTGTAGAGAAGCACTATCACACGTGCTTGTTCAGAGAAGCTGTAGAAATACAAAAACACGTGAACAGTTTCAACAAGAAAGAGGAAAGCCTTAAGGTAAACGGATCCTGGCTTCCCGTACTGCAGCGAACGACCGTCGCAGGTAGCAAGAGGAGAACCGCACCGGAAATGACCGCGGAGAAGCCCTCGGACGTTGGCGCGCCAGGTACATATAGACTGCGGCCACGAGTTCGCCTCCAGTTCACCACCGGCAATGGAAGGTGAAGCTTTGACAATGCCAGCCACTCGTGCTGGCGAAACGTCAGAAAAATCATTAGATGAACGTCGGCCGAAGAACCCAAGACAGAAGCCAATAGGCAGTTTGGATATTAACAATGTTTCAAGAACTAGCTTTAAATGATTACTCTAGGAATATACTTAGTATTGCTCACATAGGGATTGTGAAGATAAGATTAGAGTAATTACTGCATTCACAGAGACATTCAAACAATCATTCTTCCTGCACTGCATACATGAATGGAACACGAAGAAACTGTAATAACTGGTACATTGACTCGTATCTTCTGCCATCCACATCATGGTGGTTTGCAGATTATAGATGTAGATGAAGGTGTGTATGTATACCTTGGGATGGTACACTTCCTCGTTCTGCAACCAGCACTTAAAGACACAAGGCTGTCTGGGCTGACCTTCTCAGGACGTTCTGTGACACATTTAAAAGCAGTCGTTCCTTTCGGCAGACCATCATAATGGCCATGTTATACAAAGACTATATCTGCACTGTTGCCTTTGTTACCAAATTAGTCAACTGCTACTTCACCTTATCCCATAACATTATCTGTAGTCATCTGTTGACCTGCCACATAAATACTTTTTTACCCTGGTAACATTAGTTTTTCACAGTCCTACTACATATACACCTCCTGTACTTTTAAACTCATTTGTGTCAAAGGTACGACATGAAGAGATCCGAATGCGTGAAAAGGATTTTACATTTCGACCACAACGAAGAGAATTTCGCCGACAGGGAGAATACTCTTATGCAAACCCTGTCCCTCCTGACATGCGTTCTGTTGCACTGGAAGATCTAAGCCCTGTTCCAATAGACTGGAAAATGCTCACTTCAGTAAGGCCGCGTTCAAAGGTTGATGAAGAACTATTTTCCAGGTAAGTTATCAAAACTAATTATATAAGTCATAATTATGTAAGCCAAACAATACATTTCTACATGCTGCAATACTGTGACGCATTAAAACTTGTAAATAATTAAGGAGTGAAGGTCCTAAAGGTCATTTCCAAGAAAACTGCTGTGGTGCTGTTCATAAGGAAGCATTCCAGGGCATGTACTGGAATCTCAAACTCTTCACCAAAACTCTACTAGTAGAGGGAGTAGTGGAGTATCTAGCAGCAATCCTGGATGTGAAACTATGTTGGACCTAAGATATAAAGAATATATGTTCCGAGATGAAAGGGCCTGTAGTAAAAACTTGGCTCTAAACCTCACAAGCATATATTGGGTATACACAACTCTAATAAAACCTATGATAGGTTATGGTGCTATAGCATGATGAAATAAAGTAAAACTGATGGCAGCTTCTAAGGTGTTGGTAAGGCCCAGAGATTCGCTGCTGAGCCGTAACGGGTGGAATTAGCAGCACACCCACTACTGGGATGGAGAGAATGCTGGACATGCCTCCCATTGCACCTTTGGGTTACAATGGAGGCACCAGCATGGGCATAAAGGTTAAAAGCTGAAAACAACTGGAATCCTTTAGGAAATTCAGAATCCCAAATGTGTTACTTATAGGAGTCATCGAGGAATGCCAGCTGACTACACAACAATGACCATCTGCATAAGTAAACATCTCAGGGTAATATTTGGAAGTACAAAGCAGTGGAAGAACAAACCTCTATACTGCTCAGGAGGTATAGTCTGGTCTACTGATGGATTTAAAACAAACAAAGGTGGTGGGGGCAGCATATATGGGGTACAGCCTAGACTAGAAACCACAGTCTCTCTAGGGAATTCAGCCATGGTATTCCAGCTGGAAATATCGCCATCAGAGAGTCTGTGGAGGAGAATCTGTGTTGGTGCTACAAGGACCATGGCATCTGTGTTCATTCAGCCAGCCAAGCAGCTCTGAAATCTCTATCAGTCTTTGCAATAAGATCAAAGATTGTTGCTGAATGCCATGAAGCCGTTGTAAGGCTAGGGTGAAGCAACAGCAAAATCTGCTGTGTGTTCCTAGTCACTCTGGAAGCAGCAACAATGAACAAGGTGACAGGCTAGTGAGGACAGGTGCAATGACTCCATCTGTTGGACTGTAAACTTTTCTGACTGCCACTAAAGCAATGGTAAGGACAAAAATATATGGCTGGATTAGGAGGCATTGTGCAGAATATTTGACTTACGATCCAAAAATAGAAACATTGTAAGCTAATGAGGCTGAAGTGATGTTTCAAGAGAAATTCTGCGATCTTTGGTTTGAACATGGAGACAAATTAAACACATGGTAAGACTGATGACTGCCCATGGAGACTTTAAAAAAACAGTTAGAAATGATGGGTGTAGAGAAAGAAGCCCATAATTGTAGACTATTTAGTGGGGGGGGGGGGGGGGGGAGGGAGGGAGTTAGGTTAAAAGCACACCACATTTAATCTTCCATTGTGAAGCATTGGAGGCCAAAGGGCACCAAATATTCGGGTCATTACTTCCTGAAGAAATTGTGTCTAATAAATTCAGATTCTTTATTAGCCATTGACCACATATCACAGAACTGGCTTTAAATTGATGGCATGATACAATAGAAATCATTATATTACTTACTTTTCGCATTACACATACAGAACTAGTAAAAGGCCTCCTTGATCCCCTTCTTGCTACTTCCAATGAGTAGGCTGTATGCTGACACCGGGTTTCACTCTCTCCCTTCCTTTTATTCATAATAACACAAACCCAGCACTACTCTGTATGAACACTCATCACAGTCATCCACAAAACAAACACACACTTAGCACTTCATAACAGATCAAAGGAAGGCAGTGGGAAACCATGTCTACTTGGAATTTATCATGAGCAGTGGTGCAGGGTTTGTGTATCTGATCCCTACACTCATATCATAAGTATGGTACTACATCATTCATTCAAAAGGCCTCCTGGTACTATTTAAAGGTATTGGATGGCTTCAGTAGAATTATGGGGAGAGAGACCACAGAATAAATGCAGTTTCAGTGTGGGCAACACTAGGCTAAGACCACTGTTGTTCTGTCTCCATGCCTAAATCAGTCAATCAAACAAGGTAATAACTCACAAAATAGTGGCAGCATTGATTCATTGACAGGCACACAGAAAAGAAAGAAAGCTTCAATAGCTCTGTGTGTGTGTGTGTGTGTGTGTGTGTGTGTGTGTGTGTGTGTGTGTGTGTGTGTGTGTGTGTAGCTCAAAAATGGATTTGTCCAAAAGCTAACAAAGTTTTCTTTGTGAAACAGTACCATCACTCCTTAATTATTTACATTCTGCCAGAATTTCTCATACCATACGTAAACATTAAAATAAGTTTCCTCCTACAGACTTCCAAATGGCATCAGGTGACAAAATGAGCATGGGTGAAGATGTCATGAGTATCAATTTCCCAACAAGAGAATGCTAGATATAACTATCAGACACTAATTAATTCATACTGCAGCAAAAGAAATAAATATGCATGGTCAGTCATATTTTACAGATTACTTGTAGATTAATGTAACTTAGTTATGTGAACATTGAATTGTCTGCTATATTTTACGTGTGCAGTTAAAACACACTGATTCTTCATAGTGCCTCTGAACTACAGTCAAATGCTACTTGCAGTCTTATGATTACATGTTCTAATTAATCAGTTTTGTTGTGTTGATCAAAATCAATGCCTACTGTGACAAACATACAGAATTCTGAAAGCTCTGACTTACTGGTGGCAAATATGATCCTTACTCTGACTGCAATGAAACTCTGCCCTTCTGGTACGATACTCCATTATTATGATTTGCCCAACTTGAGAGTCAATTTGCTTTGGCCCTTGTCACCTCAAAGGAAACTAAATATGGTGGTATGGTACTTGCACTTAAAGAGCAAATGGTTATAGAAGTACAAGGCATCCTAGCTCCACCACCAAGCACTAAAAAATATACCTCTATCAAGCATGAACTTGTTGCAGTCAGAAGCCAAGCAACTTGAAAAATTGCTCTGCACTGAAGATTTCAGTGACCATACACCATCTCAACTACTTCATCATCTCTACACACTCACAGGCAACGCTATTGACAGTGATATTCTGCAGAATGTAAGGCTGTTATGCTTGCCTGTTGGAGTACAGAAAATGCTCACAGTTTGCACTGGTGATCCTGGTGCTTTCATTCATACTGCTGACCAAATAGTTGAGATATCCATGAAAAGTCATTGCAACTGTCTCCACCAGAACAGAGACTTCTCTGGAAGCACTGCAAACACAAGTAACTTAATTATTTAAGCAATACTTGGCCCTACAAATATGCCACTTGACATGCATCATGATGGAAATGCTCTTCCAGCAGAAACAGGTGTTTGACCTTTGGGGAGAATATTTGCTGACATTATGTCGACCATGCGTCAAAGTGATTACAGGTGATTCACGTTACATTAGTCGAAATCAGTAAAAATGCGGGGATCCTACAAAAGTGTTAGTACATTATCTGTAGTATAATGTATTGGATTTATTATTAAAGTAGTAGATACATATAAGATATAAAACAATCATGATGGAATTATATAGTTTCTTTCACAACATATGTAACAAAATAAGGTGTTTGCATTTCCTGGATGGAAATTGGTATAAAGGCACTTACTATCGTGTTGTGCTATTGGATTGTTAGTACTTTGTCCAACCTCTGTTCTTCCTAATTATCTCAAAAATTCTCTTCGGCATTGATTTTGTTAGCATTTGTAGTTCTTCTACATCTACATCCATACTCCGCAAGCCACCTGACAGTGTGTGGCAGAGGGTACCTTGAGTACCTCTATCGGTTCTCTCTTCTATTCCAGTCTCGTATTGTTTGTGTAAAGAAGGATTGTCGGTATGCTTCTGTGTGGGCTCTAATCTCTCTCATTTTATCCTCATGGTCTCTTCGCGAGATATACATAGGAGGGAGCAATATACTGCTTGACTCTTCGGTGAAGGTATGTTCTCGAAACTTCAACAAAATCCCATACTGAGCTACTGAGCATCTCTCCTGCAGAGTCTTCCACTGGAGTTTATCTATCATTTTCGTAATGCTTTCGCGATTACTAAATGATCCTGTAACAAAGCGCGCTGCTCTCCATTGGATCTTCTCTATCTCTTCTATCAACCCTATCTGGTACGGATCCCACACTGCTGAGCAGTATTCAAGCAATGTGCAAACAAGCGTACTGTAACCTACTTCCTTTGTTTTCAGATTGCATTTTCTTAGGATTCTTCCAATGAATCTCAGTCTGGCATCTGCTTGACCGATGATCAACTTTATATGATCATTCCATTTTAAATCACTCCTAATGCGTACTCCCAGATAAATTATGGAATTAACTGCTTCCAGTTGCTGACCTGCTATATTGTAGCTAAATGATAAGGGATCTATCTTTCTATGTATTCGCAGCACATTACTCTTGTCTACATTGAGATTCAATTGCCATTCCCTGCACCATGCGTCAATTTGCTGAAGATCCTCCTGAATTTCAGTACAATTTTCCAATGTTACAACCTCTCGATATACCACAGCATCATCCGCAAAAAGCCTCAGTGAACTTCTGATGTCGTCCACAAGGTCATGTATGTATATTGTGAATAGCAATGGTTCTACGACACCCCCCTGCGGCACACCTTGTAAGGTAACAGGGAATAATATGGAACTCTTTCAAGTAATTTAAAATTTAAAGCACGGCAGCAGAGATAATATGCTGGGCAAAATAGAACAGAAAATACTTGTTTGTGTTTTGATGGACGTTGTAGTTCCGTTGGATAGTGTTTTGGTTTTCTTTTAATTGCAACGAATTATATAAGTGTGGTGATAATTTGTAAAATTATATAATGTATTTAGATTTAAGTATTTAAATATTATAAAATATTGTAAACAAATTGTGGCCATGTTTAGCAATTATTTTGACTACTGTGGTGTCATGTGACCCGACTCAGGACTGTGGATGTAAGCGGGAAAATCGGGGTTCTTTGTCGTTGGCCGTTGTGGTGGTGAGTTGGGAGCGGCAAAGTGCCGCGAGTGCAAGCATGGACGCCAGGGTATGCGAAGGAACAAAGTGAAAGTGTGTGGGTGTGAGACAAACAGTGTACGAATTGCACCGATTATTATTTGTGAACTTAAAAATGCATGGCCACAACGTTAAAGTGTTTCTTTTGAATAAATAAGTTACAATCTGAACGTGTATAGTTCAATTCACTGCTCTTCAAAAGCCAGCCAATATCAGACTCAATAATAGGGTCGCAAATGCAACCGTTTACTACCAACCCCCTTTACAGATGAGCCACGTGAAAAATAGGTAGTAAACGAGCCCGAGTACTGTTGCAATTGGGGGCTCGTCCGGGATAGGACTTTCTTCCATATTCCATAGTATTTCGGAATCGAATGTCCGTCTGATGTTAGGCTTTTGAACAGTCAGTGTGGGGGCTCTGAGCTAAATCGGTGCATTAGGAGTACTAGAATGTTTGTGCTGGACAAGATACGCGCTGCCCCGTGGTTACGCCGATATAAGGCCACCATGATTGTGAAGCAGTCAGTTACACAGTCTAATGAGTCAACCACGTGTTGCCGCGGTTAAAACCGCTGTGCTTGCCATATCCATGTGTTGCCGTGGGTAAAACAGTCGTCCGTGCCGCGATACGTGCTGCCGCGAGAAGAAACCGTCGTCCGTGCCACGTCCATGTGTTGCTACGGGTAAAGCAGTCGAAACTGTATCCGCTTGCTGCCGACGATCAACGCCGTCGTCCGTGCTACCGACCAACACTACTACATGCTGCCAGGGGCCTACGCAACGTGTTCTCGCTCCTGATTCAGTTTGCTGTGTGTCCACGCCGCCGATTAAGATTCATTGCATAGCTGTGCCGTGGAGCTCACTGCAGACGTTACGTCACACGAGGATTTAAAAGATAAGTACAGCCAGCAGCTACATTGCAAAATTGTGTCCTTTCATTAGCCATGGCCGATGAGATGCGTGAATCTCAAAGTGAAGGCGAATCAGTGGATGTTAGGAGTACCTGTAGTAGCCCTAGCATGCCAAAAGAAATAGGCTGGATACCAGGAAGTGACCTCAGCACATTTTTTTGTAAAACTTACTAGTAAATTAGGAGAAATAGACTCGAAAATAGGGAATATAAAAACTGCAATAGTTGGAGAAATGGATTCGAAAATAGGGGATATGGAATTAAGGCTTAGTGATAAAATAAAGACAGTGAGTGAAAAATTTGATCAGCTAGATCTCAAATTCACTCAAATTACAGATAAAGTTGAAAACACAGTTAAAATTGTTGAGGGAATTATTGAGAGAGTTGATGAGGTTGAAAGAGGCCTGGTAGCCAAGGTGGACACTGTGCAAAGTAATCTTGTGGGGCAGATTCAGGTACAGGAACAGAAATGCACATTATTTCAAAGACAAACAGAGGCAGACATTGAATCCATTAAGATAGGAGTGCTGGATTGCCATAAGGGAATTACTGACAATAAGAAGGAATTAGAAGGGGAAATAAATGTCTTGAGGGAAACAGTTAATACTGTGGCAGCAGGGAATGGAAATTTATTGTTGGGATATCCTCTGGGGCATGGATTTCAGTCAAAACCTTTTAATGGGGAGAATAAATACCATGCAGTTGACTTCCTAGCTGCATGTAAGGATAACTTTGTGACAGGGATGAGTGAGCAGGCAAAAATTAAATATGTTAAGAGGCAGTTGGAAGGGGGAGCTCAAACATGGGCAAACCAAAATGATGATAAATTTTGTGATTTTAAAACTTTCGAAAACCTGTTCTTGAACAAATACTGGGGCCAAGCAAAACAATTAAGATTGCAAAACGATTTTTTGAATGGATCCAGTTACAAGAGTGGAAAGGAAAGTATGAGAGAGTTCTGTGTTAGAGAACTGAATAAATTAAATCATCTGGATAGGCCACTGGGTGTATTAACAGAAATATCTACACTAAAGAGAAGATTACCAGAGCATTTGCAATGGGATTTGATTCACAGTGCAACAGATTCAGTGGAAGAATTTCTTAATTTTGTGGATAATATGGACAGGGCATTGTGCTACAGACCTAAATACATGGAACATAGGGAGAGTGGAAGGTATCATGAAAGGGGAAACAGTATTAATTATGAATACAGTAATAACCATAACAGGTGGAGAGAAGATAGAAGTAATCAG
Organism: Schistocerca nitens; assembly: GCF_023898315.1. NCBI lineage: Eukaryota > Metazoa > Arthropoda > Insecta > Orthoptera > Acrididae > Schistocerca > Schistocerca nitens. The sequence continues at coordinate 694,665,219 of NC_064617.1, forward strand.
AATAATCAGGATAGAGATTGGAGAAGCACGCTACAAAGATATAACAGAAATTTTGGAGGGAGAAGAGACAATTTTGATCAAATGAGGAGTGATAGAGAAGGTATGAGAGTGGGAATGCCAGATGCAAATGGACAGGATAGGCAATCAAAAAACTAATTGATGCCTCACTTATGGTCCGCAGGGGGGCTGGTAATTATGTGAACAGGGCCAGACAAGGACATGATGGGATGAGTAATAAAGTCAGCAAGGAAAATAGGGAAATCGGGATATGTCATATGGATGCTGTCTTAGGAAATGAAAATCTATGGGGGGGGGGGGGGGGGGGGGGTTAACAATTATAGAAATACAGATAAAAGGTATAAGAGGAAAAAAGGGAACAAGGCTAATATCAGCAATGAACAGTGTGAGTTTTACATTGATGACATGTTTAAAAGGGAAGAGAAATTACAAGCAGAGGAGGACAATATTGGTTTGTGTGCAGCAAAATTCATTGAAAGATCAGAGACAGAGGTAGTTTCATCAAAAGGGGGAACAGAAGTGGATATGGAATTAAGGGGCAATGTTCACAGTAATAATGGGTGTGATGAATGGGTAGAGATGTCTATTGGAAATAGTATGGAGAATTGTGGAAAAGGTGAGGAGAGGGTTATTCAGTGTGATGTAAAGGCTAATATGAGTGGTGTATTTGACAATGTGGAAAATGCTGGTAAATTACCTACTGATAATGTTACTGTGCTTGTGGGTGCAGGTGTTAACTGTGGTAGTGATAATGACTTCAGTGTGGATATGGAAATGTGTAATGATATGGAGAATGTTGCTGTAGGTTGCCCAGAAGATAAAATTGAGACCTATGTTTTCTTAACTGATGATGCAAGCCTCAAAGATGTTAATTGTGGATGGTTAGGAAAGGAGGAGGCTGATTATGATTTGAGTGATTGGGTGTCCTATGCAAAATTACATAAAGCTTTGATGCCTGAAGAATGGGGTGAAATAAAATTTAAAATTGCCAGAAAATTGGAAGAATTAAGTGAAGAAGAGAATGTTGAGTTTGCTATTAAGGATCTGTTTGAAGGGGATACTGATGTATGTTTTGGAGAAAGACCTAAAGATATTTGCATTATGCAAGAGGAAAGCAGGAGTGAAGTAGAAAGAGATTTATTACAGGAATCAGGGCTGAACAGAGTAGAAATAGAGGTGATACAGCCAATAATTGATATCAGTGTGGGAGGAGTTGCAGATGTAGCATTATTAGACTCTGGCTCAAGTTTATCTGCAATCTCTGAATCTTTCTGGCAGCAAATTAAAGGTTTAGGATTAATAGAATTACCAGTTACAGGAGTCAAAATTAAGACAGCAACTGGGACATGTAGCAAGCCCATCAGCAGGGAAGTATTACTGGAATTTAATAGTAATGAGTATTGTTTTGATATTAGTTGCTTTGTGGTGAAGGGTTTGGCATTGAATGTAATTTTGGGCATGGACTTCTTGTACAAGTATGACTGTAGCATTTTTGTAAAGGACAGAGTGGTAGAATTTGATGCTGGTGGAAATAGACGAAGAATAAAATTTAAAGGGGAATTAAAAGGAGGTGAGACAATTACTCATTTACAAAGGCTAGAAGAGGTAGGTGATGAGATCTGCACTGAACAGCAGATACATGACAAAGTAAATGAAATGGGACATTTAAATGAGGAACAAAAGGTGCAGCTTACAGGTTTATTGTGTAAGCATAAGCATGTGTTCTCTGACAAACCTGGAAAAGTCATGGATTTCAGTTACGTTTTGAGGGTATTGCCACATGAAGTGATAAGGGCCAAACCTTATCCTATAGCAATAGATAATACAGAGAGGCTGTAAGGGCAAGGATACAGATGATGTTGAAGTGGTGCATACTGGAAATGGGGAGGAGTGAGTATTGTAATCCAATAGTAGTGGTGAAAAAGAGGGATGGTTCTATAAGAATAGTACTGGATGCAAGAAAGCTAAATAAAATAATAGTCAAAGAAAATGATCAGCCAGAGAACATGGATGAGCTGTTGCAAAAATTTTATAATGTTAAAATTCTGTCAAGTGTTGATTTGACTTCAGGGTTCTGGCAGGTGCAATTGGCTGAAGAGAGCAGAAAGTACACTGCTTTCTTATTTGAGGGCAGGACTTATATGTTTACAGTTGTGCCATTTGGTTTATCAATATCTGTAGCAGTCTTTGTAAGGGCTTTAAGTCATGTGTTGGGTGATGAACTAATGAGAAAATTGACAGTGTACGTAGATGACATTTTGATTACGAGTAGCAATTGGCAAGAGCACTGTCAGCTGTTGGAGGATGTATTCAAGGCTATATCTAAAGGGGGGATGACCCTACAGTTAAGTAAGTGTGAATTTTTTCAGGCAACATTACTATTTCTTGGTGATCAGTTAACTCCTGATGGCATTCTGCCCAATAAAGAGAAAATCAAGGCTATTGTTGACTGCAAGGTGCCAACGAACAGGAAACAATTGAAATCATTTATAGGACTATGTTCATTCTATAGGAAGTACATAAGTGATTATAGCCTGAATTCACCTAACTTATGTAGACTATTAAAGAAAAGTGTAACCTGGTGCTGGACATCTGACTGTGACCGGGAATTTAAAGCCATCAAGAATAGCTTAAAAAACAGCAAAATTTTGTTCTATCCAGATTTGTCTTTGCCTTTCTGTATTGGGGCAGACAGCTCAGATTATGGGATAGGGGCAGTGCTATTTCAGGAGAGGGTAGTAGATGGGAAGACCGAGCACAGGGCAATCGCTTTTGCAAGCAGAATGCTGTCCAAACATGAACTGATGTATGGTATCTCAGAGAAGGAACTGTTAGCCATAGTTTTTGGATTTCAGAAGTTCAGGATATATGTGGAAGGTATGAAAGTGATTGTTTGCACAGACCGTAAGGCTCTGAGCTATTTGCAAGAATGTAAGCTGTTAAATAATAGACTCATGAGATGGGCCATGTTTTTGCAGCAGTTTAACTATGAGATAAGATATATTAAGGGCACAGACAACAATGTGGCTGATGGCTTATCAAGATTACCTTTGATTGGAGAAGAACATGAAACGAATGGAGGCAAGAAAGAACTACAGATATTGTATATGAAAGGAGTGGGTGGAGAGAAGGAAATCAGATCCATCTGTAAGGACATGAGGAGACTTCAGAATGGGGACCAAACCTTGAAGTTTATCAAAACAAACTTTGGAAGTAAAGAACATGAAAAAATTGCTAAATATTATAGAATTTATAAAGGTATTTTATTTAGACGAAGAAATTTGGACAAAGAGGAGTGGAAGGTATGTTTTCCAGATGAGCATGTGGAAAAATTAATAAATTACATCCACCTTAGCCATGGGCATTATGGGGCTCAAAAATGTTTGGAAATACTGCAGGACTATGTTAGTTTTAACAACATGGCCAGGAGAGTAAAGAGACAGTTGGCTTCTTGTGACAAATGTCAAAAAGTGAAGTATAATACTATTGCAGTACAAGGAGAGATGCAGAATATTGTTCCTAAAAGAAATGGTGAACTGCTGGCTATTGATTTATTTGGGAGGCTGCCAACAGGTCGAGGGGGTGTAAAGTATGTTCTTTTAGCTGTTGATGTATTCTCAAAGTTTGTAAGGCTGTATCCACTGAAAAAGGCCACTAGCCAGAATATAATTAACTTGCTAGAGAAAGATTACTTTGTGAATGTTATAAAACCAGAGAATGTTCTGTCTGATAATGGAGCACAATTTGTATCTAGTGTGTGGGGGGAAGTTTATGCAAAGATCTGGGATGAAGCATATAAGGATTTCAGTGTATCACCTGCGGGAAACCCTGCTGAGAGGTATATGAGGGAGCTGGGTAGGCTATGTAGGACATATTGCAGTAAAAAGCATAGTACTTGGGCAGAATATATAACTGTGTTTGAGGATCTTATGAACACAGTGAAGAGTTGTGCAACAGGATTCTCACCCTATGAGCTCATGAAAGATATCAAGCCTGACAATCTAATAGCAGAAAACATAGATTTTCCTCCATCTCAAGACTTGACAAGTCAAGAGAAGATGCAGGTGGCCAGACAGCAAATGTTAAAGAAAGGACATGAGAGACAGAGGAGGCATGGAGAAAGGTATAAGACAACAAAGTTCAAGGAGGGAGATAAGGTGCTGGTGAGGAACAAGAAAAAATCCAGTGACATTGATGGCGAAATCAAAAAGTTATTTGAATTATACCATGGACCCTTTGAGATAATGGGTTGTCCACACCCTAATGCATATAGGTTGGTATATCCAGTGTCCAAAAAGCCATTTGGACTGAGAAATGTAACGGAGTTGAAAAAATATGTGGTAAAAGAATAAAGATTAAGGAAGTGAGATTCCCATGTACACTATTGTCGAGTTAAAAAAAAAAATTATTGGGGGCTATGTATACGTGTATTTATAATTGGAGTATTATTTGTGTTACTGTGTATGTTGCGATGCCATTGTTGGTGGTCAAGAAAATTCATTATACTGTATATATTTGCAATAAGGGAATCTGTTGTCCAATGGATTTGCACAACTGGTGTGGGTGTGATAAAAGCCTTGTTGAAAGTCATACGGGAACTGAAACCTACTGTACATATAGTCTATTTCTGTATAAATATGTGGAGAATATAGGAGGGAGGAAATCTGCAAATAGTTTGTTAAAAAAAATAGTTGAGATTTTTATTAAAATTTCTAATGTATCTGTGGCACCTGGAGTTGATACTGGTGCGTGGGGGTAGAAGTGTCGGAGGTCCTGATCTGGGAACATTTGAAGGGTGAAATAGAATATATTTAACTATGCCATGTTTGTGTTTGATTTGTGTGCATGTTTGTCATTTGTACAAACCTCAATAAGAACTGATCAGTGAAAACAGGATGTTCCAGGGAGGATTTGGATAGCCTGATTCCTGGGAAATGTGGGTCTGCATGTCTAGGCAAGATTTATGAGGATTTGATTAAATTTTGATAGGATGACTTGGCTAATGAGAGGAAGTACAGTGCTGTTGGCTGACAAGTTTGGAAAGACTGTATTCCAATGCATAAACCTGTGAACACAAGGATCTGGTTACAACAACTTCGTGCAACTTACAGAAACAACTGTGTAAAAAGTGGAAGTGTTAATGTGCAGTGAGTGGGCAACCTACATATAGACTAACATGGGCATTTATTTTGCCTGCCCAGTCACTCAATAGGATACTATCTAATTGTATATTTGAGTTGGATACGTTGTTGGATTATGTATGTATGTTTCCTAATGACAGTACATACACTGATTAACTCACCACTATAACACTGTTCTACGTGTTTTGGTGCCATTATAGTTATAATTAAAATGTTTAATATATAAAGTAATATGGGTTCACTCCATTTGGTGCTACTTCATGTTGCCGTTACTAAGGTAATGTCTCCATGAAGTGGGGGTATGTAAGGTAACAGGGAATAATATGGAACTCTTTCAAGTAATTTAAAATTTAAAGCACGGCAGCAGAGATAATATGCTGGGCAAAATAGACCGGAAAATACTTGTTTGTGTTTTGATGGACGTTGTAGTTCCGTTGGATAGTGTTTTGGTTTTCTTTTAATTGCAACGAATTATATAAGTGTGGTGATAATTTGTAAAATTATATAATGTATTTAGATTTAAGTATTTAAATATTATAAAATATTGTAAACGAATTGTGGCCATGTTTAGCAATTATTTTGACTACTGTGGTGTCATGTGACCCGACTCAGGACTGTGGATGTGAGCGGGAAAATCGGGGTCCTTTGTCGTTGGCCGTTGTGGTGGTGAGTTGGGAGCGGCAAAGTGCCGCGAGTGCAAGCATGGACGCCAGGGTATGCGAAGGAACAAAGTGAAAGAGTGTGGGTGTGAGACAAACAGTGTACGAATTGCACCGATTATTATTTGTGAACTTAAAAATGCATGGCCACAACGTTAAAGTGTTTCTTTTGAATAAATAAGTTACAATCTGAACGTGTATAGTTCAATTCACTGCTCTTCAAAAGCCAGCCAATATCAGACTCAATAATAGGGTCGCAAATGCAACCGTTTACTACCAACCCCCTTTACAGATGAGCCACGTGAAAAATAGGTAGTAAACTCTTACTTCGGAAGACTTCTCTCCATTGAGAATGACATGCTGTGTTCTGTTATCTAGGAACTGTTCAATACAATCACACAGTTGGTGTGATAATCCATATGCTCTTACTTTGTTCATCAAACGACTGTGGGGAACTGTATCGAACGCCTTGCGGAAGTCAAGAAACACGGCATTTACCTGTGAACCCGTGTCTAATGCACTCTGAGTCTCGTGGACGAATAGCGAATTGCAGTGAAACTGTCACCCACTATCGTGTATCACAACTTTCACCTCACATACAGCCTCAAATTACCTTCCATTGCAATAAACATGGCTTGCAAGTATTCCCCAATGGTCTTCCTTGGGTTTCATATCTGGGCTACCTGCAAGCCAGGGCAATACATCATGTCTTTATCTTCAAATCAGTTTTGGTTGTAGCAGAAACATGCACAGGTGCATTATCTTGTTCAAACTTTAGACTTCCGTTCCCTAGGCCCTCATACATTATAATCAATTCTGTCTCTAGCATCTCAGTGTACATGTTAGAGCTCATTGTAGTGTTCAGTTGAGCAATGCATGACTTTAACACTTCCACTCCCAAGATTTCTGTCCATTCTTACCTGCTGCTCTGTTCTCATATCATGCCAATAACACTGAAATCCATCCAGTCCATTTAAATTGAACATCTTCTCATCATTGAAGATCACTTTATCACAATCTTAAGTCCATGACAAATATTGTTCAGCAAACTTCAGTCTAGCCTATTTATGTTTGGATATTACAACAGGTTTGTGCAGTAATTTTTTGAATACAGTATTTTTGTCATTTGACAAAATTTGTCATACACCTCTGGCAGTCCATAACAAATGTAAATCAACAACAAGCGTGCGCGCACGCGTTGGTGCACGCATGCGTGCGCGCGTGCGCGCGACGTTGCGCGCGTGCGCGCGACGTTGCACGCGTGCGCGAACGCGCGCGCGTGCACGCGATGTTGCACGCGTGCGCGCGCGCGATGTTGCACGCGTGCGCGCGCGCGATGTTGCACGCGTGCGCGCGCGCGATGTTGCACGCGTGCGCGCGCGCGATGTTGCACGCGTGCGCGCGCGCGATGTTGCACGCGTGCGCGCGCGCGCGCACACACACACACACACACACACACACACACACACACACACACACACACACACACACACAGCATTTGTACTGAATTCCACCCTTTACAACCTGATGTCAAATGTGATACTGTTTGTCAGCACACTGGATCTCATACTATTTCATATACACTGTGCACAACTATTCCAGCCAACAATGTTACTTTTCCTACAAATATCCACTACTGTACAACAACCTGCTTTGTCAATTGCCTGAAGTCGCCTGTCCATTGCATACACCAGTACTGGTAGGACATTCAGTGGTACATCATCATTCCAGGACCACCAGTTCATGCATGATTTCATCATATGCATCCAGAAAAGCTAAAGATCAGAAATCAAGAGTTCTCTTTCGTGTTAGTACAAGGGATATTGCCCTTTAAGTAGTAGCTGGGCCTCTTTACTCCTTATTGTCCCTGAGAAGTATAACAGGTGACACCCTTGTGGTGACTATTGTCACCTTAACACCAGAATGATACCTAATCATTAGCTTGTGCAACATAATGAAGACTTTGATAAAAAATTATTTAACTGGACAGATAAACAAATCTACTCACCAAGTGGCAGCAGAACACACACATAAAAGACTGTTGTGATTGACAAGCTTTTGGAGCCAGTGGCTCCTTCAGGCAGATGGGTTGAAGGGGAAGGAAGAAGAGTGAAGGAAAACGACTGGAGAGGTCTAGTAAAAGGGGTAGATTTTGGGAAAGTCACCCAGAACTGTGGGTCAGGGGGGTCTTACCATAAGAGATCAGAAGGAAAGACTGATTGTTGGGGACTGCATCAGATGAGATTTGAAAATCTGAGAGCTTAAAGGTGGAAGACGGGGTAATATGCAAGACAGAGATTACTACTAAAACATAATGCATGAGTTGATAAAGGTGAGAGGCAAAGTGCATTGTACATAACAGAGGTGGGAGGGGGCAGTGAAAAATAGACGGAAAAGACAATGAAAGATGTAGGAAATTAAAACAAGAGTGAAGCAAAGAGTAGTCACAGTGAAGAAAAGCTGAGATGGAAGAAATTAATGTAAATTTTCGTTGTTATAATGAAGACTTTGCTGTGCACAATCATGGTAATATTGCTTTTTCCCTGACCGACCTCATCCATGCTTTTCTTCATATACCAATTGCACTGGAAGATGTACCCAAAACTGCTGTTTGTACCTCATTCAGACTTTTGCTATTCAAACTGTGCAGTGCTGCCCGGATTTTCCAGTACTTCATACAAGAAGTAATTAGAGATTTAGAGTTTGGTTATGGGTACATTGATGAGCTGTTGGTAATGTCATCTAGTGTGGCAAAGAACCTAGCACACCTACAACAACTGTTTCCTGGACCACAAGAACATGGTTTAGTGATTAACCCACAAAAATGTGCCTTCAGAATGATGGAAGTAAAATTCCCAGGGTACCTCATCAATGCACAAGGAATCCTGCCACCTGAAGACAGTGTGGAAGCTATTTCTGAGTCCCCCCAGGCGCACTACAATATAAGTCTTGGGCTTGATGAAGTGCTAGAAGGTTCACCTGAACTTGGAGCTATGCTGGTGGTTTGACGAAAAAATCATCCTTGGCCAGAGTCAACGCTGTTATTGCAGAAGCTGCATAGTTAGCTCATCCTCTTCCTGACACACTTCTTGCCATTATTGTGGACACATCAGCAACTGAAACTAGTGCTGTGTCACAGCAATGCATATGTTATGACTGTACTTTTGAACATGTTTTCTCAGAACTGTCTTGAGCAGCTAGATCGGTAGCCCACATGCAGTGGAAATATCTTAGACCCTGAAGCTACAAACAGGCCAGACCTTATCAGCAACAACAGTATAGAAACAGGGATTAGTTATCATGACGTCGTTATAGCAACTATGGTTACAAAAGTTAATCAGTCAAGGAGGCTAGGAGAGTTTTCCTGTGGGAAAGAGCAGATAAGCACTCTTTAACATCTCATGTACACAGTGAACTGACATCACTTAGTTCCAGTAAGATGGATGTAGAGGAATTATGAGCAAAGTTTATGCAGATTGTAAATCGTGGTCTGGAAACTATGTGCTTAGTAAGTGGATTAAGGATGGAAAAGACCCACCATGATTTAACAATGAAATTTGGAAAATGGCAAGGAAGCAAAGGCTGTTGCACTCTCGGTTCAAAAGAGAATGACCAAATGACAACAGGCAAAGGTTAGTAGAGATTTGTTCATCTGTGAAAAGATCTATGCATGAAGCATACAACTACTTCCACTGTCATACCTTAGCAAGACTTGTCTGAGAGCCCAAGAAAATTCTCGTCCTATGTAAAATCACTAAGCAGTTCTAAGGTTTCCATCCAGTTAATCATTGACCAGTCTGATGTGGCAGCTGAAGATAGTAAAACAAAAGCCAGAGTTTTAAATTTCACATTTAAGAACTAATTCACACAGAAGACTCATAGAAACATATCGTCATTTGACAATCTTACAGGCTCTCATATGGATGACATAGTAATAAGCATCCCTAATAGAGAAAAAACTGAAAGATTTGAAAACAGATAAGTCACTAGGCCCAGACATAATCCCAGTTTGGTTTCACAAACAGTAATCTACAGCAATGGCCCATTACTTAGCTTGCATTTATCGTAAATACCTCACCCTGTGTAAAATCCCAAGTGAATGAAAAAAGTGCAAGTGACTCCTATATAAACTGAAGAGCCAAAGAAACTGGTACACCTGCCTAATGTCATGTAGGGCCCCCACAGGCATGCAGAAACACCACAGCAAGACATGACATGCACTTGACTAATGTTTGAAGTAGTGCTGGAGGGAACTGACACCATGAATCCTGCAGGGCTGTCCATAAATCCATAAGAGTATGAGGGGGTGGAGATCTCTTCTCAACAGCACGTTGCAAGGCATCCCAGATATGCTCAACAATGTTCATGTCTGGACCCACTCTGTTGCAGCCCTGGACATGTGGGGTGTCTCATTGCTCTGCTGGAATTTCCCAAGTCTGTCAGAATGCACAATGGACATTAATAGGTGTAGGTGATCAGACTGGATACTTACCTACGTGTCACCTGTCAGAGTCATATCTAGGCATATCAGGGGTCCCATATCACTCCAACTGCACATACCCCACACCATTACAGAGCCCCCACCAGCGCTTGAACAGTCCCTTGCTGACTTGCAGGGTCCATGGATTCATGCGCTTGATACAATCTGATCAAGATTCGTCCAACCAGGCAACATGTTTCCAGTCACCAACAGTCCAATGTCAGTGTTGAGGAGCCCAGGTGAGGTGTAAAGCTTTGTGTCATGCAGTCATCAAGGGTATAGTAGTGGGCCTTCAGCTCTGAAAGCCCATATCAACAATGTTACACTGAATCGTTCACATGCTGACACTTGTTGGTGGCCCAGTACTGAAATCTTCAGCAATTTGTGGAAGGGTTGCACTTCTGTCACGCTGAATGATTCTCTTCAGTTGTTGTTGGTCCTTTTCGTGCAGGATCTTTTTCTGGCCACAGCAATGTCTGAGATTTGGTGTTTTACTGGATTTCTGATATTCACAGTACACTCATGTAACGATCATACAGGAAAATCCCCACTTCATCACTACCTCGAAGATGCTGTGACACATCACTCATGTACCAACTATAACCTCACATTCAAACTCATTTAAATCTTGATAACCTGCTTTTGTAGCAGTAGTAACCGATCTAACAACTGCACTAGACTCTTGTTTTCTTATATAGGTGTTGCCGACCGCAGCACGATATTCTGCCTGTTTACAGATCTCTGTATTTGAATATGCCTGCCTATACCAGTTTCTTTGGCACTTCAGTGTATAAGAAGGTGAACGGAACAGACCCACAAAATAACAGACCAATATTCCTAACATCAGTTTCCTGCAGAATCTGTGAACATATTCTCAGTTAGAATATAATGAATTTTCTTGAGACTGAGAATCAGTGAGTTAGAGAGCATTACTTGTGCAAAACTCAGCTTGCCCTTTTCTCACATGATATACTGCAAACTATGGATGAAGGGAAACAGGCAGATTCCATATTTTTACATTTCTGGAAAGCATTTGACATGGTGCTCCACTGCATACTGTTAATGAAGGTACAAGCATATGGAATAGGTTCTGAGTTATGTGAGTGGCTCAAAGACTTTTTAAGTCATAGAAACCAGTATGTTGTCCTTGATGAAGAGTGTTTATCAGAGACAAGGATGTTGTCAGTTGTGCCTCAGGGAAGTGTGATAAGATAGTTATTATTTTCTTTATACATAAAATGGTCTGGCAGATGAGGTGGACAGCAATTTGTGGTTGTTTGCTGATGATGCTGTGGTATACAAGCAGGTGTCAAAGCTGATTGACTGTAGGAGGATAAAAGATGACTTAGACAAAATTTCTAGTTGGTGTAATAAATGGCAGCTAACTCTAAATATAGAAAAACTTAAGTTAATGCAGATGAGAAAGAAAAACAAACCCTAATGTTCAGATACAGCATTAGTAGTGTTCTTCTTGACACAGTCACATTGTTTAAATATGTGGGCACAATGTTGCAGAGAGGTATTAAATGGAATGAGCATGTGAGAATTGTGGTAGGGAAGGTGAATAGTGCACTTCAGTTTATTGTGAGAATTTTGGGAAAGTGTGGTTCCTCTATAAAGTAGACTGCATATAGGACACTAGTGCCACCCATTCTTGAGTGCTGCTAAAGTTTTTGGGTTCCATAGTAGGTCAGATTAAAAAGGAAGACATAAAAGCAGTTCATAGGTGAATGTGCTAGATTTGTTACTGGTAGTTTTGAACAATACGAAAGTGTTAAAGAGATGCTTGAGGAACTCAAATGGGAATTTCTGGAGGGAAGGTGGTGTTCATTTCGAGGAACACTACTGAGAAAATTTAGAGAACTGGCATTTAAAGCTGCCTAAGAATGATTCTACTGCCACCCACATACATTTTGCATAAGGACTACAAAGATAAGAGATGAGAAATGAGGACTCATTTGGAGTTATACAGTAATTTTTCTGTCACTCTGTTTGCAACTGAAACAGGAAAGGAAATGACTAGTAGTGGTACAGGGTATCCCCACAACATGTCATACAGTGGTTTGCAGAGTATGTACCGGTATATAGATGTAGATGTAGGCTGTCAGCCAAAAGCTTTCTTCAGCAAAAGATCATCACCTTCCAAAGCAAATTGCCCAATGTATGACTCTGACCTCTACGTGGCATATATCTCAAAAAAAAAAAAAAAAAAGGGTCACATGCTTGAAAGTAGATATTTTACACTTTTTACAGACCATAAGCCACTCGTGTTTGCTTTCTGTCAGAAGCCAGACGAGGCATCACGCTGCCAATTGTGACATATTTAAGGTGAGCAGAATGGACTAGCAGAAGCACTGTCTCACACTGATGCTATTGTGAAGGAACTTGACTCCATAGAACTTGCCAATGCCCAGGAAGGAGGCGGCAAACAGAAGGTATGCCTCAAAACAGTTTCAGGCTTACAGCTGCAATGTATTCACATACCAAGCTCGAACATAGTGCATTACTGTGATGTATTAACACCACAAGCATGACCATTCATTGTCATATTTCTGCAAACAAGTAATTTCCTTTCTTCACAGCCTCTTCCACCCAGGAGTAAGGGCGCTACTGTACGACTTGTGAAGAATGCTTTTATTGGCCAGATGTTGAGAAAGATTGCAAGGCACTGATTTTCTAGTGCTGCACTTGTCAGTTAATCAAAACAACTTGGCACATTACAGCTCTGCTCAGTCCTTCATCCCAACAAATCAATGATTTGAGCATGTCCACATGACATCATTGGACCTGTGCCACCATCAGAAGGGTACCATTACTGCCTGACAGCGACTGATTGTTTCTCTTATTGGTCTGAAATCTATTCTATAAAAGATGCAACGACAGCAGCTGTAACACAGCTTTCTGTTGTGAGTGGATCCCATGGTTCATTATTCATCTCCATGTCACTATCAACCAAGTCAAACAGTGCATGTCATATCTCTTAAAAGTGCACTCAGCTTTGCTTGGTAGGAATGTATTCGAACCTGTGTCTACTACCCCACTCTACTCCCCACTACTAATGGTCTCTTGGAGCAACTCCATCAACAGCTAAAGGTCTCAGTCAGATGCCATGCCACAGGCCATTGGACTTACAGCCTCCCTGTTGTGCTACTATGCCTCTGGACAGCTTTCAAAGAAGATCTCAACACAACAGTGGCAGAATTAGTGTACGGACAAACACTTCAACTACCACAACTTCTTTGGTGACACACACATCCAACAGTATTATTGAAGCCTCAAACTTTGTGCAATGTCTGCACTTGCAGATCCACAAGTTCCATCTTGCCATTTCAAAAGAACATTCTACCCAGTGACCATTTGCTTCCTGAAGACTTACAGTCACAGTCAAGGGTTATTGTCTAACATGATGCCATTTGAAAACCTTTCCATCCACCATATGAAGATCCATACAAAATATTGGCACACCATGACAAAACATTTGATACTGATATCAGTCAATCTACAATTACAATATCCATTGACAGACTCTAGCCATCCTTTAGCCTAGCTGAGACTTACATCACTACAGGTGCAGCAGCTAATACTGAGATTCTACTGACAAGCGATTCTACAATGACGCTGGACACATCCAGTCTTCCACTGCCACTGCCTCCAAGTAAACCTCATGTCACAACTCATTTGGAGCACCGTGTACGTTTCAACCCCAAATATCGTTCACAAATGGGGAAAGGGGGGAGGGGGGTGTAGTGATGTGGACAGTGGACCATCTGCTGCTACATTTCATGCACACAGTGTAAACTCTCTAATTCTTCATTGTTCCTCTGAACTACAAACAAATGATAGATATTGATTCTCAATGTAGTCTTACAATTATGTATTGTAATTAATTACATATGTTGTGTTGAACAAATAAATTGTATTTATGAACAACAGTTATCTGTGTATTTCATCAGCTGATCCCTCATGTGCAACACATTGGAAGAAATCTCCATCAGTATGCTGACCTGTAACTTAAGAAAGCCATGTTATACTATAGCCACAATGTGAGAAAACAATTCTTTCTGTCCATTTGGTTTCGAACAAACTGAAAGATAATCAGGTGTAGTATCCCATCTTTAGAAGCAGAGTACTAGTTCGGGTTGGGTTAGGATAGCAGAGGCAATTAGACAGATCCTTTTCCTGGTATTGGCAATTTAGAAAAACCACAGGAAATATAAATCTGGAATTCTGGCCCTTCCATCTTAATCACAAAACTTCCACATTAAACTGGCCCAAAAATAAATGAGCAGATTGCATATTTCTATTGGACATGTAAAAGAGTAACCTCAGATTTTAGAGGCTTGTGTTTTCCTTATTTGTGTATAAATTCTTCTGTCATGTAAATGACAAGACATCAATATAGCTCCATTGGTCATTTTTCAACTACCATCTCTGGTGTCTTTCTTCATTTTTTATTAGTTTTTCATCATAACACTTGAGAACTACACAGATGAGCTAAAAAATTATGACCACCTACTTAAAAGCGTGTCGGTTTGCCTCTGGCACGCAATTCAGCAGTGATTGTGCCATCCATAGATTTGAGAAGTACTCGACAGGTTTACAGAGGTTTGTGACACCAGATGCCTATGCATAGGTCACACACTTCCGATAATTTATGGGCAGTTGGTTCGTGGGTGTGGAACATTCCAGTTGGGTTTCATTGGATTCAGATAAGTTGAATTTGATGGCCAAGATGTCAGCGTGAGTTCACTATCATGCTCCTCACACCACTGCAGCACAGTTATCCTGCTGGAAGATGCCATCACTGTTGGAGAAGACATCAAACATAGGGGGTTACAGATGGTCCCTAATAATGTTGATATAGTCAACAGTTGTCACAGCGCCCTCAATTACTATTGCAGGTCCCATGGAAGCCCAGATGAATATCCCCCATAACATAATACTGCTCCCACCAGCCTGCATCCAAGACGCACTGCATGTTTCGAGCAGCCATTCACCTGGCTGAAAGTGTATCTGGAATGACCATCGACCTGGTTAACAATAAATAGGATTCATCTGCCTAGGCAACACAATTCCATTGCTCCTTGATCCTACCTTGATGATCCCATGCCTACTGTAACCATAACTGATGATGATGTTGGGTCCTCTGCTGCGGAACACTGTGTTAACACTGAGCGCTGAACTGTGTGCTCCAAAACACTTTCACCAGCGCCAGCACTTTACTCTATTGTCAGATCTGCAACACATCATCATCTATCCTGCTTTATAGAGTGGGCAAGCCTCCAATCCGTATGTTCTGTGATGAGGTATGGACGTCCAACTTCTTGCCACCTACTCATAGTTTCAGCATTCTTAAACCACTTTCCATAGATGCTCACAACAGTAGCATGCCAATAACTGCCCAGCTTCACCATTTCTGAGATGCTTGCTCCCAGACACTGAGCCACAATCTGGCTTTTGTCAAAGTCACTTGAGTCATCGGATTTTCACATTTGCGCCACTTTTCGTCACTAGAGTTCATCTCTGCTCCACTCACATACTTCTCTTACCAGGTCATGTTCCCTCAGTGCCACCAGTTAGCATACAACCTTGCTGTGGTCATAATGTTTTGGCTCATCAGTGCAAATTAATGGGTTGGAACTCATCTGTCATAAATTTATGTAAAAAAGGAATTTACATATTTTCACTGAACACAAGTAGAGACTAATGTTTATATACATTTAATTAGCCTAATTTGCTATATTCCAAATGGTTTGTGGACAAAGTGGAAGGCTTATGACATAAGTTTCTGCCACAGTAGACAAATTATTATATCAATTTTATTTAATCAAATTTTATAATAATTTATAAAATCTTTCTTTATAATGCCAGACTGGTGCTCCTTGGAAAACTACATCTCTACACTGCTGCTCAAGAGTCCCAGAACAAGCCAGAAAATCTGATAAACCGAGTGAAGAATCGAGCTGGTATTCTTGATTCAAGACCTCCAGTCTGTCTAGAGTGTTTGGACGAGTTTTGTGATGGAACTGCCTGTCAAGATTTCCTTTATGATTCCTTTTTTCGCTGTGATATAAATAAAGATGAAGAAGATGTAATGAAATTGAATGGGAACTCTGCATCTCGGTCCAAGAACCAGGGAAAGAAACATAGAGGCCAAAAGGGAAAGGCCATGGGAACAGGAACAGGTAAACGATGGAAGAAAGGAAAGAAGAGGCGAAAAAAAAGCAAAACAAATAATACAGAAGAGAAAGAATAGTGGCTTTGGTGCAAACTCAGTGTCAATATTATCAACATTATTTTTAAATTTCTTTCTTAGTTGTAAATATAGTTAGGACCTACTTTTTGAGGAAATTTTCCAAATAGAAATGTATCTGAGAAAATAAAAAAAAGTGTAGTATCTTAGCAGAAAGAACACATATAAGCAGTTTTAGAGACCGAAAAGTATCTGATAAGATAATAGTGTTCACTTATAAACAGATGCAACACACAAATCTTTAACTTCCAGAAAGAACTAATCAGATGCTGAAATCAAACTACGTATCAGTACTAGGGCGAATACAGGAAGTACTCATTTTAAAGTGTGAGTTCCAAGCAAGGTCACTTGCAATGGGAAAAAATACATTAAAATTAATGTTAAGTCAAATGCTACTTTACAAAAGTAAAAACAGAAGTAAAAAATGTCATATTTTAATCACAAAATGGCAAAAGGGTAAATAATAATCATGTATGAAAAGAAAATTATGTGTTATGCAGATTTAAAAAATATATATATTTCAGCTAGACAACCATTATATTCTCATAGTGATTACCATTTATTAATGTTAACATTTTCATTTCAAGAACAAATAATTTCATAATTAGGATGAAATGACAAGAGCATAAGGATACAGAACTCAGTACATTCAGAAATGTTACGTCTGTATTTCACATCTGCAGTTGTGTAAGGTATTTCTTTTCTCAAGACAAATTTTAAAAAACTCATTGTATGCAGCAGCATAACAAACACACAAATGAAAATGTTTTGTGCCTTTTCTCAAATAAAATAAAATTAATTAATATATTATGAAATATAGCTGTAAAAACTTTTTTAATGTGTAGATTTGAATAATGTTCTCAAAAAAATAAGATTTCCTTACAAAATCATTATGTATGTGTATAAAAAATAGATTAACACTTATTTATATTTCCTTCATGTGTAATGTGGTTATGTTACATCTCATGTAGAGGGCAGTGTGCCATTGTTAAAATACTATCATACACGATATTGGAAATATTGTTTTAGTACACTTTATTTGTCACACCTACACTGACAGTGACTGAAATTTTCTACATGTCATGTTTGGTATTTCTGTTACATATAAAAAATAAACACCATCCCAAACAGACCTTGAAGGCCCAATGATACCAACGAACTGCCATGTCATTCTAAGCCCTTAGGCGTCAATGGATGCGGATACAGAGGGGCATGTGTTCAGCACATTGCTCTCCTTGCCATTGTCACTTTTCATGTCCAGTTTCTATAACACATAGGTATTTTTTTTTTTTAAAAAAAAAAAGAGATGACATCATATCCTGCAATATAAGTATGAATATGTCTCCATGAATAACAAGTTTAAATCTTGCAATGGGAGGATACATATGTGATAGCAATTTACATGGATACTCTGCATGTCACAGGCAGAGGGTTCATCAAACTACCTTCACAATGATTCTCTATTATTTCAGTCTTGAACAGTGTGCAGAAAAAACCAACACTTATATCTCTCTGTGCGAGCTCTGATTTCCCTTATTTTAGTATGATGATCATTTCTCCCTATGTAGGTCAGTGTCAACAAAATATTTTTGCATTCGGAGAAGAAACTTGGCGACTGAAATTTTATGAGAAGAGTCTGCCACAGCGAACAATGGCTTTGTTTAATGATGTCCACCCTAAATCTTGTATCATGTCAGTAACACTCTCTGCCGTATTTCACGATAATACAAAATGTGCTGCTGTTCTTTGAAGTTTCTCAATGAACTCTGTTAATCCTATCTGGTAAGGATCCCAGACCATGTAACAGTACTTCAAAAGAGGATGGAAAAGCATATCGTAGGCAAGTCTTGTTATACCGTGATGTTTAGTTTATGAAAATAATTTGTTTATGTGAATACATAGCTGCGTCCAGTATTCATTTTCACTTTTCTGCAGAGTATGAATTGATTTGAAACTTCCGGGACTCAAGTGTGGGACCTTTGCCTTTCCCCGGCAAGTGTTCTAATGACTGAGCTATACAAGCATGACTCAGAACCCACACTCACAGTTTTACTTCCACAGTACCTCATCTCCTACCTTCCAAACTTCTCAGATGTTCTCCTGCATGCTGTAGGAATGTTTCTCTACTTAATTAGCTAAGATAACAACAAAATTGTGAAATAAGGCATGACAGGTGCTGAACAGAGCTCAATGACTGCAAGTGGTTAAGAAATAACATTTATTAAACAAATAAACTGCTACAAAAAAAAACATGAATAGTCACAAATTTAACAGGTATTGGCAAAAGACACTCACCAATGTGATAGCATTAGATAAAAGCGCAAGAATAGCAGACATGAAACAAATTCACTGGCATAGTAAGAATAGCAGACACTGAACAAAGTCACAACTTGTCCAGAGTATCCATCAGCATGACAAAGATTTTTGTTGATGTGGGGAGTGGAATTAATCATCCCTCACAAAAGAAATGGTCTGGGCAAGATCAGAACCAAAGGCATACACTTAACACATTAGCGAGTTGGTATTGATGGGCAGAGCTTGGAACTAGGACAGCAGTCAAATGTTCACTAACACTCACCGGTCAGAATACCTTGTGCTGTGAAAAATGAATTTATACACTGGGCTGTGTAGCAGGCATAGAATTGTACATCATGGGTGAGTCTTACAACTTCTCAATAAGCATCTCGGTTTGAAACACATCACCACATGGCGTGTTCGTTGTGGCATGGGCATGGGGACAATGTCAATGCTGATGTTGAGAATGGAAGACTAAGACTGAGAGTGATGCTAGGTCAGTGGAAACCTCAGCAAGAGCCCAGCCATCGCCCTGTACCAGTAGCCAGTGACTGTAGTAGGCAGGTATTCGATTGCATGGCAGAATGGCAGCTGGGGATGGAAGTAAAAGCACAAAAGAAGAAACTCACTGCTTTAACAGATGGCCACAGCAAGCTAGGAATGTACAGAACTGCTGTGACATATGTGCTGCAAAGGGCTACCACAATACCTTGTTGGATTAGCAATCCAGGTTTGAGTCCCAGTCTGACACACAGTTTTAATCTGTCAGAACTTTCAAACATAGCTACATGCTAACAATTTACTAGGATTACGCAATTGGAGATTTTTCCCCAGTAAATATCTAAATTAAATTGCTCTTGGGTATTGTGCTTGATTAACCCACCCAACAATTCAATCAATTGGAATCTCTAAGAAGAAAAAAAATAAATAACAACAAATCAAATAAGGGCAGTGCATTTGCTACATAGGATCAGGATGTGCCTGTGCATACTGTATGTACAGACATAACAACAACTTAGAAAGATAACAAGAGTGGTTTCAAGAAGGTTAGTATACCTGGTCAACTTTGCTTGATGGACTGAAGAAGGCAACCAACAGTGGGCATTCATTTTTCCACCCTCTGTGTTAAGTCGGTGGTAGCACCTGCCTGTTCTGGAGTGGGTTTAGTATCTCTGTATCAACCAATCTGATATTAATGCTCAAGAGTTGACTATGCAACATAAGGACAAAACATTATATAGTGATGTGGTGAAATTTTTCATTTCTCTCTTTACTCCTCTTCTCACCCTGCAAAAAGAGTTACAGAGGTGGAATCATTTGGGGAAGGGCATCTTATATGGTACAAAAAATATTTCCAGTATCTTTTAAAGACCTGAGCACCTTACATTCAAAGGGATAAAATGCCATTAACTAAATTTCAGTGTGATATCCAGTCCATCATAAAATATTCATGATGTACTCTTGGGGCTACAACCCATAGGTGACACAGATATTACATACTCATGTTTGATTTGTGCCATCTGCATAGAATCTACAGTGTTTGTGCCTCTTTTAAGATGGATCACTTGGACTTAAACAGTTAGCATGCTAGGTAGAAAACCAGGAAGAAGAGGAAGGATGATTAGGGATTAACGTCCTATCAATGATGAGGCCTTACAGACAAAGCACAAGCTCAGATTGGGAGATTGATGTAAAAGCGAAATGGTTGCATTGTGTATTTTCGAATACCATCCTGGCACTTTCTTTAAGTGGTTTAGGGTAACCACTGAAAACCTAAACCTGAATGGCTGGACAAGAATTTGGACTACTGTCATCTTGAATGTGGCGCCTGTTTGCTAGCCCCTGCATCACCACCTTCAGTATGACAAATAGAGTGTCTAATCAGAAGAAGTGGCATTGATATGGGTGACCTGCAGTGAAGCAGAGCAAACTTTTGTTGAGTGGTGACTGTGGCAAATAGTGTGCTTAACACAAGGAATTACAAATACCATTGTTTTCGTAGCACTTTCTGTGCCATGAGAAGAAGACCAAATGAAAAGATGAGGATCAAAATGGTTTGATCTGTATCTGGTTTGTTCGTAGAATGATGGGAAGTCATTTGTTTGCCAAGCATATTGAGGATGAGACTGGAGACATTTAGGCCACAAAAAAGTTGAGGATGAGACTGGAGAAATTTAGGCCACAAAAAAGTTTAGGCTGACCAGACAGTCCTGTCATACTTTTGTAAGTCTTTAATCTTATCCCCAAGACAATCACAGGAATCTCTAATGGAGACATCATCACTCACCTTCTAGCCATCACTGAAAACTCTGCTGAAACATCTGCATCCAGTAATTATCATCCCACATTTCTATTTTATAAGTGCACAGCATAGTCTTCCAACCTATCATTTCACACACAATGTTCTGAGCAGACTTTGGTGAACAGAAACTCCTTACTGCCCCAACTCATTGCAGACCTACATCTCCAGGATCAGACACAACTTGGAATCAGATGATCAAACACCTTAAAGAGGAAATCAAAAACAGGCATCCTCAACATTTCCAGTTGCATGTGGCAAGAGGAGAAACTCCCCCCTCCCAATCCCCTCTCTAGTGGAAAAAAAGTACTATTGTCCCGCTACTGAAGCCTGGAATGAACCTACAATTTTCACACCACAATAGACCAATCAGTCTGACAAATGGATTATGCAAGCTACTTCAAAAGATGGTAGGCTAAATTGCAAGCTTCTCTGGCTACTTGAGTCAATAATGCAGCTTCTGAAAATTTTGATCCACTGCTGAGTAACTGATGCCCTCAATCTCTGTAGTTAAGGACACCTTTATACACAATTGCCATCCAGTTGCTGTGTTCTTTGATTTGAATACATCATATGGCACCCTACCGATGAGGTTTCCAAGATCTGATCTTGGTAGGAAATTTACTATCACTGTGGTTTCTTTGTGTCTGGAAGGTAATGGCCATTAGTTATTCAAAATTATGATTAGCTTTATTACATGTAGGGGTAACAAGTTTGCTCCCTACAATTACAAATATTGCTTATTCACAAAGCCTTCATGCACACTCTAAATTTACAATTGCAGCACTTTCCCGTTTTTGCTCAAAAATACAATGAGTGATCAATTTTAATTATGATCACTTCACTAGTCTTGTAGTCTCAGCTTGGTGACCACATAGTGTCCACAACACAGTACAAACCCCACAGTTCACAGGACTTATCACAGAGTGAGCATCCAGCCATGATGGAAAAACAAAAGGATTTATTTGTGTTTGTAAAAGGACACACTGTGAAAGCCCAGAGTGCAGGATTAATTTATTCACACATTGGTTCCATAGATGTCATACTGAATGGGTCATTGAATAAGTCAAAATATAAATAACCACAGAAATGTATCTATCGTTAGCTTCATTATTACAAATAAGCAGATTAATACATTTGTCGAAGACGCTTTTTGTTTTCTTTTTACAGGGTGACAGTTATTGAATTCATGAAATAAAACTGTTGTAACTTCTGAATGGTTTGCGTTAGGATGTTCAAACTGCACAGTTGGCTGCAGGGCAAGATGGTAATTAGTATGCACATGTCCACATGCCTTATTGTTGTCGGCCATTCACATCTGAAAATGTCACAGTACAGCATGCCTGTACATGTAGTGCTTGTGGAAGCTTACTATGCAAGCACTAACAGCCCAACTGCAGCTCAAAGAAAGTTTGCGAGTGAGTTCAAGCTGAAGACAACTGCTGTGCTATCAATCAAGAATTTGATTCGCAAGTTTGAGAGAACCAGTGTTGGCAATGTTGGTCATCCAAAAAGAGTGAAAACACCTGAAAACATCAACAAGACACAATATGCATTTCACACCAGTCCCAGGAAATAGATCAGAAGATCTGCACAACAGGTGGGAATCAACTGGCAGACAATGCGACATATTATTGTTGAAGACCTGCATCTCTTCCCATACAAAATTCAAACCCATCAGCCATTAAGCCCTATGGCCATGCAACAGCAGCTGTATGTCACCAACACTATTGTACACAGAATTTACAAACAGGACTTTGATGTGAATATGGTTTGGTTTAGCAATGAAGCCCACTTTCATTTGGATGGGTTCATCAATAAGCAAAATTGACACATTTGGGGGGCTGAGAATCCACATTTCACAATCAAGAAGTCTTCACCCTCTACAGGTGATTGAGTGGTGTGCAATGTCCAGTCATGGAATAATCGGTGTGATATTCCTTGATGGCAAGGTGACTACCAAAAGGTAAGTGAAGGTTTTGGAAGATGCTTTCATCCCTGTTACCAAAAGTGACCCTGATTTCAACAAGATGTGGTTCATGCAAGATGGAGCTTGATCCCATTGACAGGAGAGGTTTGATGTCCTGGAGGAGCACTTTGGGGATAACATTTCTGCTCTGGGGTACCCAGAGGCCACTGGCATGGGCCTCAGTTGGCCGCCATATTTTCGAGATCGGAACACATGCGACTCCTTTTTGTGGGGCTATGTTAAAGACAAGATGTACAGCAATAACCCCAACACAGCCATTCAGCAGGTCATCGACAGCATCAATATTCCGACACTTCAGCAGGTCATGCAGAATTTCGCTGTTCATGGTGCCACATCATTGCCATGATGGCAGGCATATTGAACACACCATTAATCTAAATCTGAATGTCTGTTGTGACATTTACATGTTGTATACAGTGTGTGAACACTGTAGTTTGTAATTAATTTGTGTTTTTCCATATAGTTCAATAATTGACATGCTGTTCTATAAATAAGACAAAAATCAATACACTTCCATTTACACATGTTCTATATGATTAGTATAAAAGTCTATTACAGAAAACCCTCCCTTCACTAAAACACTCTCAATAAGATGAGTATACTTGGTTACTGCTGAACATTAGCAGTTATTTTGGTCCAATAAATTATTGTTGGCAGTACTTTCCCTCTGAAGATGAAATAAGTAGTGGTACCAATAAACACACATAAAAGTAAAAGTGATACACTTCCTAATTTTCAAAACTAATAGTTCCTTCCTCAGGGGGGATCGAGCTATACTTTTTGTGTGTGTCTGTTGGCAATACTGCACATTATTCTTCCTGATGGAAAGTGATGGTCAAACATTCTGTCTCATAATTTACTAGTTTTCTCGACTGAATATTCCTTCAATATAAGTAGATTGTTCTGTAAGCTGATCAATAACTTAGCGGTGTCAACATCCATTTTCTAACGTAAATCTGATTTCAATCCCTTCTTTGTTTTAAGCTAAAAATCACACCAATTTAAAAATGCATACACTTCCATTTACATCTTCTCAGTTGTCTGACACCTAGTGCTCTTGAATTTATTAATTTTGTTGCTGAGAAAGTTAGAATTTCTTTACTAGGTATTACTGGAATATGTCTTTCAAGCTTGCTTCTGTGATTTTAATTAAACTAAAAGACTGCAAATTGTGCAGTCATGTAATGGAAAATACCAGAGGCTATATGAAGAATACACACACTAAAATGTAACAATAATGGAAATTCCTGGATGTTGCAATATGTAAAATAAGGGAAAGCAACCACTCAACTATAGCAGATTGATATGTGGAGTACTGAAACATGTAACAAAAAACAGTATTCATGCTAGTTTTCGAGCATTAATGCTTTTTCTACCAAAAAGTATACATGTACACACATACAACCACACAGACACCCAAACACATGCTCCCATTGCCACCTCTGAGCGAGAGTGTGCATTTGGGTGTCTGAGTGGTTGCATGTGTGAATGTGTGCACTTTTGCAAGAAAAAGAATGTTGTTTTCTGTAACATATTTCTGTGTTCCATGCATCGATCTGCTATAGGTAAGTTGTCGGCTCTCCCTTATTAGACGTTAAAACATCATATGCGGGTTTGAAGTTCTGCATTAGGAGAATATTCGAAGTAGAGAAACAGTTATAGCTTGCCTTTTTTTAAAAGGTAAGTTAAAGTTGTTCTAATGAAGCACATTCTGTTCTTTATAGATTTATTTGTATATTGTGCATTAGCCATCTAGATCAGATAACCTACTGATACCTTGTGCCTGAAGACATGTGCAAGTGCACAGCATAGTATGCATCCTGTTCTCGTATGTGATCACACCGAGTGAGGTACTGCAGTCCCCTTAGCAGGAAATGGTTAATCACAAACTTACCCCAGATGAAAGTGTAAGGAATCACACTGGCACTCAACAAAACAATACTACTTCAAAGAGGTACAAGGGACAGAAGATACTGATAATGCTAAAGAGTCATGTCCACAATCTATACTATATGAGATTAATAATGTGGAATCTAAAACTTTTCCTTCAGAAGAATATGGTGTAGCACTTCATAAGAGCAACATGAAAATTATAGTCCATCCTGCAGTATAATATAAGACTTCCAAAGCTAGAAAGTATAAGTATAAAATTAACTTGAGAGACTGGAAGGAAATTAATATCAAAACAGCAGGAAAGAGGATGTCTACAACAACTCTAATAATAGTCAGGACAGAAAGGTATATACACCTGAACCTGCTTAATCTGGTCAATTCTTGGTCTCTCTCTACATATTTTAAGTGTCACAGTTCCTCTATTAGAAAATTAACTATTCCTAGTTGCTTCAGGTCATGTACTATCAGCCAATCCCTTCTTTTGGTCAAGTAGTGCTATACATTTATTCCTCCCTGATTCAACTCAGCACCTCTAATAATTATCTGATGTACCCATCAATCACATGTGACACTCCAGAAAAATACTTCCAGAAATGAATTTCTAACACTTAAATTTATATTCTTTTTTAAAATACTTCCATCCACCCAGATAATCATGTGTGCTGGTGCACCACTTCCAGGACTTGAGTCAGTGCACCAGCTCCAGATCGAATCCCCCATTGGATTCACAATGTGGGCTGATGTGCCAGCCATTGTGGATGTAGTTTTCAGGTGACTTCCCACTTGGTTCATATCTGGCTGGTACCAAAGCACTGCCACAGCTACAACATTCACCAACATTTTGAAAACATTCACACTCTTTCACATAGATAACTCTACATGCAGACCCTTGGGGTGCACATATTCTGTCCCAGGTGGGTAGTAGGATGGCAACATGGAGGGTATCCAGCCATTCCTTCAACTAACCATGCCAATCCAATAGTAACCAAGTCACCCCGTGTAGATGGAGGACAAAGGCATAAGAAAAAGAAGATATTAACATAACTCTCTTTTTTAGAGAAGCATTTCTTGCTATTGCCAATTTACATTTAATATAATCTTTACTTCTGTATTTGTCAGTTATTTTGCTCCCTAAATAACAAAACTAATTTACTATTTTTGGTGTCTCGTTTCCTGATCTAGTGCTTCTGCTTCACCTGATTTAATCTGAAGTGGAAGTTTCATTGTTGCATGTCTGTTAGTTATTGCTCAGTGCTGTATTGAGCAGAACATTGTGTTGCATAGTTTGAGAATTTCGAGCTGTCAGTGATAGCGGAGCAACATATCTGCATCAAATTTCACATGAAACTCAAGAAAACCTTTACACAGACACAGCACATGATGCAGAAAGCCTACAATTATGAGAACTAATGTTGTACTCGGAGTAATGAATGGTTCACATGGTTTACAAATGGCCAGATGGAAGTGACAGTTGATCCTAGTTCAGGATGCCCTTTGACATCTACCAACAACGCTCATGTCATAAAAGTTTATGAAGTTGTGTGTGTGAATCAGAGAATGACTGTCCAATAGATTGCAGAAGAATGTAACATTTCAGGTGGATCATGTCATGAAATCCTGACATGGTATCTTGGAATGCATTGTGTTGTTCAAATTCATCCCATAACTCATGAGTCAAAACCAGAAAACTGTCCCCTGGAAGTTGTTGAAGAGCTTTTGGATCACACAAATGAGAATGAGATATTCCATCAGACAATCCAACTGGTGACGATATATGGGTCTATGTTTATGGTGTTCAGACCAAGGTTCAATCTTCACAATGGGTTGGGAAATGTTCTCCAAGATAAAAAAAAAACCTCATCAGGTCAGGTCAAATGTCAAAGTCATGCTGATAGTTTTCTTTGACATTGAAGGATTAATTCATCATGAATTCTTGCCACAGAGAGAAACTGTTAATTGATGGTACTGTTGATACATATTATGACACCTGCGAGAAAATGTGGGAAGGAAACTGCCTGAAATGTGATGAGATCATTCATGGCTCTTGTAATCATGATAACATACCTGCACTTTCATCCGTGTTGGTGAATGACTATTGCACAAAATACGAAATCACTGTGCTGCCTCTTCCTCCATACTCTCCAGACCTGGCCCCTGTGGAAATTTTTTGTTGTTTCCAAAGTTGAAAGCTCATTGAAAGGATGGAGATTTGCAACGATAAACGAGAAAAGAAAATTCACAAATATTGTTTCATGTAATCCAGCAAGAGGCATACGAAGACGTCTTCTGGAAGTGACAATGGCGTTGGTAGCAGTATATCAGTTGTGGAGGAGAGTATTTCAAAGAAGACCATGCATAATAAGGAAAAGGTAAGTATAGAAAAATGTTGTGGACAAATTTCTGGAATTTTTTGAAAAGACCTCTACATTCAATTTCCCTTGTTTTACTTTTATTGATGGCCACCTCATAATCTCTTTTCAAGACAGATCTTTCAAGTCCTTAGCTGTCTTTTACAGAATTACAATGTGCTCAGCAAACTTAAATGGTTTTTAAATCTTTTCTCTGAGCTTTAATTTGCTTTCATTATTGCTCTTAATTTCCTTTACTGCTTGATGTACTGGGCGAATAACTAAAGTGCAGCTATTAACATAGGTCCAGTGTGGGCTGTAATTGTCATATGGCAGTGAAATTTGGTAGATATTCTAATACATTAATGATAAACTGATTTATGCTGGAAAAAATTAGTCCCAGTTTTGGCCACCATGTGCAAATCTGTTGCTGTGAATGCAAGAAACACATATAGAAATGTTTCCATATGTAATGGATTATGAATGGGATATAGGTAGAAAAGGTCAAACAAGTGTAAAGGCATAATGCTGATTTTATTATTAACCGCCACTTACACAACTCACAGTTTGTTTAGTATGGGCACCAGAGATGTCGACAAGATGTTGTACAGTGACAAATATGCAACTGGTGGCCAAAATTGTAAGTTTTTTTTTCTGGCATAAATCAGTTCCATGTTAATGCATTTGCATGTCAACCAAGTTTCACTGCCATATGATAATTACAGCCCAGACTGGACTTTTGTGAGAAGCTGCACTTAATTATAACCATCTGGTATATGCAGATTCAATAATATCTAGGGTAGGCTACGACCTTGTCTCACTTCCATCTCAATTACTGCCTACCTTTTGTATCCCACTACACTTCCAACTGCAGCCTGATTTCTGTATAAATTGTAGACAACCTTTTCCTCTGTGTATTTTTACCCCAGCTACCTTTAAAATTCAAACAGTGTATTCCACTCAACATTACTGAAAGCTGTCTCTAAATCTATAAATGTCAGTTTGTATTTTTCGGTCTATTTCGTGTGAAAAGTCACCAAGTCAGTACTACCTTGTGTGTTGCTGTAAAGTATCAGGAACCCAAATTGAACTTTCTTCAAGGTCAGCTTCTGCCAGTCTTTCCATTCTTCCATAAATAATTTGTGTTAGTATTTTGCAACTACTACTTATTAAACTGACAATTTGCTAATATTCACACCTGTTGGCAGCTGCTGTCTTTGGTATTAGAATTATTACAGTCTTCCTGTAACCTGAAAGTATTGTGTGTGTCTTATACATCTTGCATAATATGTGGAACAGTTTTGTCACTGTGATTCTCCGAAGAGTCTTAATAATTTGAACGTAATAGTGTCTATTCCAGGAGCCTTGTTTTGACTTACATCTTGCTCTGTCAAATTATTCTTGCAATATCACATCTCCCTCCTCATCTTCATCTATTTTCTCTGCCTTTCCAAATTGTTTTCTTCAAGGTCTCTTTTCCTTTCACTTTCCAGCTTCCCTTATTTCTTTAGCAGGTATAGGCTTGCCATCTGAGCTCTTATTATCCATACAGCTGCTTCTTTTTACTCCAAGGGTTTCTTCATTTTACTGTGTGCACTATCAATCATTTCCATAGTCATGCATATTTCTACAGTTTGCATTTCTCCTGTAGCCATTCTTGCTTTACCATTTTGCAGTTTCTATAAACCCAATTTTTAGGTGACTATATTGCATTTTGCATGATTCGCTTCCTACTAGGCCATATCTTTATGTCTAATTGTTTGTCTGCTACCTTCAACATTTTATTTAACATAATTACACATTTATGTACATTGAATTTCTATTACCTATTACAGTCAGTGGTAGCCTAACGCACTATTTAAAGTTGTCAACTACCTCTGCCTCTTTCAACTTATCCAGGTCCAATTATCATTCTGCAATTTCTTGTTTTGCAGCTATAAAGAAAGAAAAAAAAGGAAAATCTCAAATTGAATGAGGCAGTTATTAAAGAGAAGACAAGAGATTCAAGCAAACAGCAAATGATAAAATATGCTGAATTTAGCAAAACTGTTCCCAATGGTCTCTGACATGATGTGAGAAGTAATGAAAAATTTGCAAGAGAAACAACTGAAATTTAAAAAAAAAAAATTATGTAGAATAGACAACCCGTTTCATCTGTTGAAACATTAGATGGCACAGTAATTAACAAGAAAGAGAAAAATGTACAAGTAATTCAAGATTTCTCTAAATGTTTTTATAATTTAAGAGATGAACCAAGAAAGACAGATTAAGTAATAATGCAAAAACGAGATACCAGAAATAAAGTCAATTGAGATATGTAAAGCCACTCAAAGTATGAAGAAGCGAATGGTGCTTCGAGAGGTTAGAATTTCATCATAAATGATTAAAGTTGGAGGCAAGTAATACAAAAGAAACATTTAAAATTATTTAGAAAATGTGTGCAAAAATAAATAAATAAAAAAACAAAAAACTTCCACAACTGCAATAAAGCAGTAATTGTTCTGCTTCACAACAAAAGAAACAGACAAGACATTGAAAACTAGGACCTGTAAGTCTCCTCTATCTAAAGTTCAAGATACTCACTAAAATTATATCAATTACAGAAAAAATACTTTTAATCATGTGAAGAAAGAAGCTGCCTTTACAAGTGGATGTAGCACAGTGGACTATTTACAAGTAGTGAATTACCCTTTTGCCTAGGATTCGGAGATTTTGAGTGAGCTTGTTATTTAATTTCAGCAAAATTTATATTAACATTTTTGAGAATCAGAACATTTATTAAATCTATGTTAGTAACTAAATAACATATACATCAATGCTACAGCTTTCATCAGGAGAGGGGAATTTCAGAACTGCATTGAAAGAGGAGTCAAGTACGGGGATTCCACAGCAAGTAAACTACTCTCTGATCTTTAAACGAGGAAACTTTGGAGCTGTACAGTTTAATGGAACATTTTTATTTTGGTGATAACACTGTATTGTTTGCTTCGAGTGCCAATGAACTTCAGCAACTAATGAAAGAAATAATACTGCAAGTTGAAATGTAGGTATTAAAATCAATTTTAAGACTAAAGTAATGTGTGCTCAACACATTAACAAGATAACAGAGGAAATTACCAATGAGGCTACAGGACTGTATGATCAGTTTTGTACCTAGAGGTGCCGAAGACTGTTACCGAAAGGACACAAATGAAATAACAAGACTAAAAATGATCTGTAAAAAAATTAATCTTCTAATGTATCTGACAACAAAGTTTACAATCCAGTTTTAACTTAGTGGGTCGGAATGAGATCTGACATTTAATGGGAAAACCATCAACTACCATTCCAAGGTGGGTACTCCCATTCCCACCAGGTCACTGAAGTTGAGGACAGTTGGGCAAGACCAGTACTTGTATGGGTGACTGTCCTGGTATGCCTTGCACTGTTGACCATTTTCCCTTTGCCTTTACAGCAGAGGGGAGAGGAGGAATGGCAGCATAAACTCTTTGGTCACTAGTCTTTGCACTAGTGTCCTGGATTAAATTCCAAACCTCTCCAAAGTGTCTCGTGAAGTGAGGGCATGTGACATCCGTCAGTTGGGAATGTTAAGCTTGGCAGACCGCTTGGCGCTCTTCGAGAGGATTAGGCTATATGCCAACACCAGTTTGATTAAGTACCCAAAAAGACTGAAATTGATTATAAAAGCTTTATTAATCATAACTCTACAATTTAAGCACTGTCTACCTCAAAGCTGTCTCCTCCACCAGCAATACACTGTCCTCAACATTTATCCTATTTTTGGAAAGCATCCTGGAACACACTTTCTGGGATGTTACATGTCTCTAGCTGTATTGCCCTGAATCTCCTCAATGTTTTGTTTCAATGTGGTTTTAAGTTTGGGAAACAGCAAAAGTCTGCCGGGACTAGGTCCTAGGGTGACATGAGACAGTGCAGTGTTGTGATGCAACGTCCAAATGAGGTTTTTTCAGAGTTCAGGCCTCTTCCTGTACACAGAATCCTTCAAATGCACTGAAATTCCCTAAAAGATATCCTTGTTTACCACCTAACCAGGTGGTACAAGTTCCTGATGCATGATGCCTGTACAGTCAAAAGACACAACCGATGTCAGCTTGATCTCTGACTGACCCATGTGTCCTTTTTTTGGCTGAGGAGACCCTTTGTCCACCCTCTGCTTTGACTCCTGGTATGCTTGACTAAGCAACCAAAATGCCCCCAATAAAAGTTTTGGCAGCTTTGTAGCAAAATTTCACTCATACATGTTGCCCCTCAATTTTTTTCTGTGGCACTTTGTCACTAATCCGGTAAATAACTTATGAAGTGCTCATTTCAGTTGCTGTAGCTTGACAACTAACAGTCACAGCCAAACACACTAATGATAATCTCTTGTCTAAACCTTCTGTTGAGTACAGATTCACAAACTATGGTGAGGAGAGGTGGGCTGCAGAGTGATGTGGAAACTGTTATTGTAGGAAAGCTAGACAGGAGCAGAAAAGATTAGCGAATGAGTAAACACAGTAAACAGAACATTTACTTAACTTGCCTTTCTCCAAGAGTTCAAAGACTCATTACAAATAGTGCAGCAAGAAAGAGAATCCAGCTCTCCAAGTCAACAAGGAAGAGGCCCTCAGAACTAAAGCACAAACAATGGTAATGGAGCCGTGCTGCTGCTGACTGTCCTGTATTGTGACGGCAGAGGACACTCGTGTTACCCAGCTGCTGGAGGCATGGCCTATAGTACATTTGCCATTGTGTCCTCACATCCCCTGCAACCAAATCAGCATTCGATGGAAACTTGCAATTCCGTTGGCAAATTTTATGCCCGTAGGGTGGCATAGATATGTGATATCACACCTGTCACTAGGTGCACTCAGTAGCTGCACCATGCTCCCTCTTCCAGTTGATGTGCTGTTTAGAAAGTTCTGTCTTCTTTTCAACACACCTCATACACTCACTTTGATATTTCATTTCCCTTATTACTTATTGTTCCTGAAACATTTCTGCTTATGTAGGTTGTTCATAGAGCCTCTTCCAATCTTCTCTTTTCTTCCACCATCTATCATTCAGCATTTCCAACCATTGTAATCCTCTCCAATTCACATCATCCTTCACCTGGTCTCTCCGTCTCATCCATAGTCTTCCAATTCTTCTTCATCCAGATTCTGTCCAATCTAAACTCTTCTTTGTAATATTTCTTTTCCAATTCTTTTAACATGACAAAACAATTTCAGCCTATTTCTCTCCATAATTTCTTTTTAGGGATTGATCTGAAGTGTTCGTTGTATTGTTTCAATACCATGGAAAAGAAAGATGCTACTCACTACGTAGCAGAGATGCTGAGTCACAGATAGGCACAACAAAAAGACTGTCAGAAATACACTGTCAGCCAACAATACCTTTGCCAAACACACACACACACACACACACACACACACACACACACACACACACACACACACACACACAGGTGCACATGCGCGCACACCAGCAGTCTCTGGCAGCTGAAGCCATACTGTGAGCAGTAACAGTAGCAGTAGCAGTGCATGATGGAAGTGGCAATTGGATGGGAGTAAGTAAGAGGCTGGGGCAGGGAGATGGAGAGAGAGGGGTGGGGCACAGTGAAGTGCTGCTGGAGAGCATGCAGGGACGAGATTGAGAGAGGGTAGGGTAGCTAGGTGCAGTCAGGAGGTTAGACAGAAGGCAGGGGAGAGATGAGGCAGGGGGAAGAGGAAAAGGAGAGAAGTAAGAAGACTAGATGTGCTGATGGAAAGGGGGCTGTGTAGTGCTGGAATGGGAACAGGGAAGAGGCTGGATGGGTGGGGACCATGACTAATGAAGAATGAGGCCAGGACGGATGCAGTAACATAGGATATAGTGCACGTAGAGTTCCCACCTGTACAATTCAGAAAAGCTGGTGTTGGTGGGAAGGATCCATATGGCACAGGCTGTGTAGGATGTCATGTTTTTCAGCATGCTCAGCCACAGGGTGGTCCACTTGTTTCCTGGTAACAGTTTGTCAGTGGCCATTCATGTGGGCAGACAGCTTGTTGGTTGCATGCCCACATAGAATGCATCATGGTGGTTGCTGCTTGGCTTGTGGATCACATGACTGGTTTCACAGGTAGCCCTGCCTTTGATGGGATAGGTGATGTTTGTGGCCAGGCTGGAGTGGGAGTTTCTATGGAACAGGTCCTGCATTTAGGTCTATTACTGGGATATGAGCCATGAGGTAAGGGGTTTGGAGCAGGGATTGTTTAGGGATGGACAAGTAGATTGTGTAGGTTCGGTGGATGGTGGAATAGCACTGTGGGAGCTGTGGGAAGGATAGTGGGCAGGATACTTCTCATTTCAGGGCATGACGAGAGATAGTTGAAACCCTGGTGGAGAATGTAATTCAGTTGCTCCTGGTACCGAGTTACTAGGGGAATTTCCTCTGTGACCAGACAGTGAGACTTTACGAGGTGGTGGGAGTCAGGAAAGATAAGGCACACGAGATTTGTTTTTGTACAAGGTTGGGAGGATAATTACAGTCTAAGAAGGTATCAGTGAGACTCCCAGTATATTTCAAGAGGGACCGCTCATCACTGCACATGGGACGATCATGGGTGGATAGGCTGTATGGAAGGGACTGCTTAGTATGGAACGGGTGGCAGCTGTCAGGTGGAGGTATTATTGTTGGTTAGTAGGTTTGATATGGACAAGAGGTACTGATGTGGCCATCTTTGAGGTGGAGGTCAACATTTAGGAAGCTGGCCTGTTGGGTTCGGCAAGATCAGGTGAAGCAAATGGGGGAGAAGCTGTTAAGGTTCTGGAGGAATGTGGATAGTGTGTCCTCATCCTTGATCCAGGTGTGTCAGATGTCGTCAATGAATCTGAACCAGGTGAGGGGTTTAGGATAAAACGATTGGCGTAGTATGGTGCTATGTGGGTGCCCATAGCTGTACCCCAGATTTGTTTGTAGGTGATGTCTTCGAAGGAGAAGTAATCGTGAGTAAGGATATACTTGGTCATGGTGACCAGGAAAGAAGTTGTTGGTTTGGAATCAGTTGGGCATTGGGAAAGGTAGCGTTCAATAGCAGTAAGGCCATGGGCATTAGGGATGTTAGTGTAAAGAGAGGTGGCATCGATAGTGCCGAATAGAGCGCCATGTGGTAAAAGGACAGGAACTGTGGAGAGTTAGTGGAAGAATGGTTGGTATCTTCTACATAGGAGGGTGGGTTCCAGGTAATAGGTTGAAGGTGTTGGTCTATGAGAGAAGAGATTCTCTCATTGAGGGCAGAGTAACTGGCCATAATGGGGCATCCTGGGTGGTTGGGTTTATGGACTTTAGGAAGCATGTATAAAGTAGGAGAGCAGGGACTGGTACGGATGAGCAGAGAGATGGACTTCAGGGACTGGTATGGATGAGCAGAGAGATGGACTCCAGGGACAGGTTCTCGGAAGGTCTAAGGATTTGAGGAGTGATTGGAGATCATGCTGGATGTCTGTAATGGGGTCACTGAGGCAAGGTTTGTAGGTGGATGCATCTAACAGCGGGCAGAGTCCTCGTGCCAGGTAATCGATGCAGTTCAAAAAAACAATGGTGCTGCCTTTGTCTGCAGGTAGGTTTATATGGTCAGGATAAGTTTTTGGATGGTGGACAGTGGTTCTTTCTGTGGATGTAAGGTTAACCTGCATGTTGAGGGATTTGGGGAATCTTGATGAGGCAAGGTTCGAAGTTAAGAAATTCTGGAAAATTACTGGAGGTTGAAGTGGGTGCAGTGGAGGTGGATCATGGTTGGATGGAGGAGTGAACTGAGTTGTGCAAGGTTCAACATTGGTCTTTGGTTGTGTCTGATAGGTAGGGTTGGTTGTGAAAAAGTGATTCCACTGTACGGAGCGGGAGTAGGAGAGAAGGTCTTTAACAAGTCCTGCATGATTGAATTTGGGAGTGGGGGCAAAAGGTGAGGCCTTTGGAAGGGACTGATATTTCTGTGGGGCTAAGGCTTGTGCAGGAAAGGTTCATGACTGTATTTGGGTCTGTTTAGGTTCTGGATTCTGTGTGGTGACGATGGGAGGGAGTGTTGGAGGGTGGGATAAATGTAGTAGGTCTGTGACACAGGGTTTGTCACCAATGAGGGGGTGTGAGGGAGGTTTGGAGGTGGTTGTAGAGATGGTGGACAGTGGTGCTCCAACGTGAGAGTAGGAAGTGAGCAGGGTGGAGAGTTTTTTGAGGCGGCATTCTGCATCTTGCTCTAGTTCCTGGAAGGCAAGGGTTTCAATGTGTGTTATGGATTCCAGGAATTTGGGATTGCACAGCAGGAGAATTTTGCAGATGGAGAGAAGGTAATGCAAGGAGGTTTGGGCTTGGTTGATATGGTTTTGCAGGATTATGTTGGTGAGGGCTAAGGATTGGCAGAATCTGAACACATGGAGGTCATTGTGAAAGGAGGGGTAGCAGTTGGAGATGAGTAATTTGATGGTAAGGCCATTTGGGAGGGGGGAGGGGGATATTCCATGACCCAAGCAACAGCGCAGGCACATGAAACTTTTCTGTATTGATGCTGATGGAAGGAGCAAGGATCCATGGTGGTAGAAAAAAATGTGATAAATTACATAAATAACATAGAATTATGTCTGAAAAAATTTGAAAAAATACACCCAAGTATGTGGTAAAGATCACAATAGGGATGAAATGGATGAAAAAGGGGGGCAATAAGATGAAATCCGAGGGAATCGACAATAGCAAAAGGCAAACACACACTAAATTTGGGGTGATCAAAGAAAAGGTGTAATTCTCCTGGCCTCAACCTTCATTAGCCATTGTCCTCACCCATCCAACCCTTTCCCTGTTCCCATTCTGTCACTCATTCCACCAATGCTCCCATTCTTTTCACTTCTCTCCTTTTCCGCTACCCTGCTCCACCCACTCCCACATATCCTCTTCCTTCTGTCTAAGCTGCACCTAGCTGCCCTACCCTCTCTCCACCTCGTCCCTGTGCACTCCTCAGCAGCACTTCACTGCCCCTCCCCCACCTACCCTACTATCCTTCCCCCTCCCTGCCCCAGCCTCCTCCTTACACCCACCCAGTTGCCACTCCCATCATGCACTGCTGCTGCTGCTGCTCACAGTGTGGCTTCAAATGCCAGAGGCTGCTGGTGCGTGTGCATGTGTGTGTGTGTGTGCATGTGTGTGTGTGTGGGGGGGGGGTCTATTTTTCACAAAGGCCTTGTTGGCCAAAAGCTTATTTGTGACAGTCTTTTCGTTGTGCCCATTTGAGAATCAGCATCTCCACTACATGGTGAGTAGCAACTTTCCTTCTCATAATATTGTTACATTCCATTCTGAATTTTCTTTTGTGTTGT
Organism: Schistocerca nitens; assembly: GCF_023898315.1. Classification (NCBI taxonomy): domain Eukaryota; kingdom Metazoa; phylum Arthropoda; class Insecta; order Orthoptera; family Acrididae; genus Schistocerca; species Schistocerca nitens. The sequence continues at coordinate 694,701,940 of NC_064617.1, forward strand.
TTCATTTCTTATCCTGGCCCTTCTTGTTTCAACTAGAATTCCTCATAGAAAGCCTATTTGTCACTTGTATTCTGTTCAGACCATTCTTTGTCCAGATACAACTTTCTGACTCACAGGACAGTATTGGTAGATAATATGATTTGTATTTCATGATTTTCCAATTCCTAATTATCTTTGATACACAATAATAAAATATTGATCAGTTTTCTAACTGCTCCAAATTCCTTCCTCAATGATTTCTTGCCTGGTTAGCTTACTTCCTAGATATCTGAAAGCAGCTGCTTCTTTAATAATTTTTCCATTACAGCTTACATCATTCATTTTCCATCTGGTTTTCATTATCTTAAGTTATTCTTCCAATTTCTACTCATTGTTTTCCCATATCATCACACTGTATGCATATTCTATGATTTTCATATCATCTGCTGTTTGGCTAAGTTTCCTTATGCTGTTGCCCATGACTATTGGAGAGTGCTGGTGAGGTCACACTTTCTTGTCAGACCCCCTATCTGATTTTTTGCATTTTTTCAAAATCAGTAATGAATCTGCTAATCACCATATAGCACAGATGCTGAGTAACAGATAGGCACAAGAAAATCTCTCTCTCTCTCTCTCTCTCTCTCTCTCTCTCTCTCTCTCTCTCTCTCTCTCTCTCTCCCCCCCCCCTCTCCCTCTCCCTCTCCCTCTCCCTCTCCCTCTCCCTCTCCCTCTCCCTCTCCCTCTCTCTCTCTCTCTCTCTCTCTCTCTCTCTCTCTCTCTCTCACATGCAAGTGCACCTCACACACACATGACCACATCTCTGGCTGTCGAAGCCAGACTGCGAGCAGCAGTGCGTGATGGGATAGGCAGCCAGGTGGTGGGGGTAAGGAGGAAGTGGTTAAGTGCTGCTTATGGGAAGATACAGGGATGGGGTGGAGAGTGGGTAGGGCAGTTAGATACAGTCAGGGTTGGGACATTCCCGTAACTCTCGTGGCCTCAAACTTTGGTAGTCATTGTCCATACCCATCTGGCCCCTTCCCTGTTCCCATTTCAGCGCTACACAGCCCTCTATTCCAACAATGCACCCTCAGTCTTTTTACTTCCTCCTTTTCCATTAACTCTTTCCCCCCTTCCCTGCCCTGCATCTAACCTCCCGACTGTACATAACTGCCCTACCCTCTCTCCGCCCCAACCCTGTACACTCCCACAAGCAGCACTTTACAGTCCCCAAGCCCTACCCCGTTATCTATTTTCAACTCAGGCCTTGTTGGGAGAAAGCTCACTTGCTGACAGTCTTTTTGTTGTGCCTGTCTGCAACTCAGCATCTCCAATATGGTGAGTAGCAACTATCCTTTTCATAATATTGTTACAAATTAAGTATCAGTGATGATAATGAGTCTGATTTGAGTCTCTTGTATCATCACATCAGTTTTGGCTAGATTGTCCTTCCATCAAGAAGTTATCACATTGTCTATGCACAAAAGACATTTTATTACATTGCACATTATCAAAAGCTTCTCCAAATCGACAAATGCCCTGTACACTCCCACAAGCAGCACTTTACAGTCCCCAAGCCCTACCCCGTTATCTATTTTCAACTCAGGCCTTGTTGGGAGAAAGCTCACTTGCTGACAGTCTTTTTGTTGTGCCTGTCTGCAACTCAGCATCTCCAATATGGTGAGTAGCAACTATCCTTTTCATAATATTGTTACAAATTAAGTATCAGTGATGATAATGAGTCTGATTTGAGTCTCTTGTATCATCACATCAGTTTTGGCTAGATTGTCCTTCCATCAAGAAGTTATCACATTGTCTATGCACAAAAGACATTTTATTACATTGCACATTATCAAAAGCTTCTCCAAATCGACAAATGCCTTGTACATTTTGTTATTTTTCCTAAATCTTCAGTCTGAAATTGCTTCTGAAATATGCCGTCTCCTAAAACCCAAGTGATCCTCTCCTAATCTATTTTTGTATTTCCTTTCCATTCTTCAGTAAAGTAACTCTCTTTCTGAGGCTTGTGATAGTAGATTGATTATGCGCTAAGTTTCACATCTACCTGTTCTTGCTTTCTTTGGAAGTGTAATAATTATGTTATTTTCAAAATCAGATGAAACTTCATGAGTTGTATAAATTTCATTAACAAGCTTGTATATTTGTAGATCTGTCCTTTGGCCTGACTAAGAGTTTTGCTGGAATTTCGTCAGTAACTTCCCATTTGTCCTTTCTGAGTACTCACGCAGCTGTTTGAAATTTAGAAATAAATAATGAATCTTGCTTTGGATTTTGCATAACATCTTCATTGTCAGTTGGCATAATTTGTTCTCAGCAACTATAAAATTTCTTCCAGTGTTGTTTCCTTCTTCTGATCCAATTTTCGGCTTGCATTACCCACTTACACTTTCATCTCTCATTATTATTCTCTCTTTTTCTTTGCTCCCTCAAGTGATTGTTAAGTGTCTGTCTAAAAAATCTACATTACCCTATTCAATTTTGTATCTTACTTCATGGCATCTATTCTTTGCAAATTATTTTTTTTAGCTTTTCCATACTCACAAATAATTTCTTTTTTGAGACACCTATATTGTTGCTACTCACTTTCAACAATTTACATTCTTATCAATCTCTTATTCACTCTAGTGTGTCATCTGTTATCCATGGCTGCCTCTTTTGTACCTTTTTCAAACCTATTACTGTTGCATTTATTACACTTCTTAATACACTGATTGCCACATACTTGGTGGTGGATGTTTCACCACCAGGGCAGCCACATGACATCAGGTGTGCAGTTCTGCTGTGGCCGCGATTACATTGGTTTTCCACTCAAGTAACTGCTTGCTGTCAGACACTGAGTTTTAGTTCCTATAGCTTGCCTAGATCTCAACATTTTAGCTGCGCTCTAATTTCTTTACTGTTTCAACTGTTAATATAAGGGGTGATCAAAAATTTTCTGTTTCTGGACATTGCTGCAGTGTATATGCAATGTGGCATGACTGACGTGTGTGTATATAAGCATTGACATGTAGGCAATGGATTGTGTCTTTCAAACACGTTTGCTGTAGATGCAGAAACATGAACTATAGTGACATTATTATCAAATGTGTCCACATAGGACCAACGTGGTGTTATTCTTTTCTTGGCTGTGGAAGGACAAACATTGGTAGAGGATTTCAAATCAAACACCTTTCAGCTATCTAATTTCCAAACATATTTTATTTAGCTACCAGTTTCGGTGATTTACTACGCCATCTGCAGGCCCCCTGACTGACTTGTAGGAAGATTGCAATCTCGGTTCTGCACTATATCAAGCAGATATCTTCAGATACCAGTATTTGAATGCTGGTCCCTATTTTGACTGGAACCAAGGTTGGAATCTTGCTAATCATTGGTCAGGGGTCCTGAAGATGGCATAGTAAATCACCAAAACTAGTAGCCAAATAAAACGAGTTTGGAAATTAGACGGCTAAAGGTACGTTGTCCAAGACGCGACGCACACTAGCGACTGCGACGGGTCGCTACGTGACGTCAGAAGTTGCCTGCTGGCGCATGCGCAGTTCGAGTTTGGGATGCGACGCGCGACTGTTGCGGCAGCCGTCGCAGCACTGCACCAGTGAGCAGTGTTGCGACGGAAGTCGCACGACACAAAGACGTACGGCTGCCAGAAAGATGTCGAGCCAGTCAAGGAAAACTGAAATGAGCCACTCACAGGATGTGATGCTCTGTGAGCTGGTCTCGCAACATCCTTGCCTTTACGATTTGAAGAACCCTAAATATAGACACTATGTTCAGACACAGAATTTGGGAAGAAATTGGTGCACATTTGAAACTGGCAGGTGAGTGAAATATATAATATTTTCCCACTAATGCAAATTTTTCAGGCCTGTTATGAAAATCATATAATCCATGCAGATGTAGAATTAGAATGATGAAAATGAACTTGAAGGTCAATTTTCGCATTACTCTTTTTTGTGACGATAAAAATTGAAAACGGCAAGTACATTACAAAATGAACAATCTAAAGTACAACGAGAAAGTTACATTTTACAATACCTTCACTTCGAAAGTAAACGGTAGATTGGTGTCTTGATACCTTCTAGTTGTGAAAAACCACCACCAGATTGTTGTACAGCTTTCTGTGATCAATAGATGTTCGTTTTTGAGGAAGGCGTTTCTCAACAGATTGCGCAAACAGTTTGCTGCAATAAGTAATTTGTCACATTCACTTCAATTCATTGGTAGAAGATGGTGCTCAAAAAATCGTTTTTGAGGAAGGCGTTTCTCAACAGATTGCGCAAACAGTTTGCTGCAATAAGTAATTTGTCACATTCACTTCAATTCATTGGTAGAAGATGGTGCTCAAAAAACTTGTGCCAAAAGTGCACTACTGTTTTACAAGACCCTTCTGGTCTGACACAGTTCACAATTGAAATTCGTCTTTTGTAAATCCTGGAGTCATCTTTTGAGTGCAGCTTGGCAAGATTAAATGTTCATGTCATCCATAACGATGTATGCTGTCAGAATATAAGAGTATGGAAGTTCATTTGGATGGGAATAAAGAGTCAGCCGGCTATGAAAGTTGCCTTAGCTTGTTCCAAAAGTTTCTGCATGGGAGAAACTGACAAGTATAATTTGGGGAAATTTTGTGAACAAGCACGGACATTATTTCTTCCACATTTCTGCTAGTGTATACTGTAGACGTTCAGAATGAAAATTCTAGAAATGTTTAAGGTGTAACCCTATCTTGTTGTCAAGAACTTGAAACAATGCAATGACGCTAGCGTGCGCTTATTGTTAATAAACTTATCTTTCATTGGAATTTTAGGTGAAATGTGCAAAAACACATGGAGGAATATTCGGGACTCGTATCAGAGAAATAAACGAGAAAGAAAGCTTGGAACAGGTTCAGATGCCTCAGCAAAACCAAGAAAATGGGTTCTGCTTGATCACTTGGCTTTAAGAAACCTACATTTCGTGGCATTTTAAATGAAATTGTCAAGAGCATATGGAGAAATATTAGTAACTCATACCGGAGAAATATATGACATAAAATGGTTTCATTAGGTCGAAATGTGTCAGCGAAACAAAACAAATGCATTCTCTATCGTGTGATGACCACACGATTCTCGTTGCGCGTCGACAGAACTGGCGGCTAGTCGCGACGCTCCCGGAGATATATGAGCCCAAATCTCGGAAACGGAGATAGATATCATTCTGATCTCAACTTTAAAAATAATTTCGATATGTTAGCTTCTTTTCATCGGCAACGATGTATGACCTAACGTGAACCATACGTAAAGTAGCCAGCGACCACATTTTTCACTGTACACAATTCAAATTTTATGCAGTAGGTTACTTGTAAATTAAGTATCGGAATAACTGTGACGAATATCGGAAAAATAGACACCTCATTATCAAGCTGTGATGTGAAACTGTAAGATACGCAAACATCAATTTTTTGTGCCTTTTACTTTCCTCACAATTGATAGAGAAGTAATATACAGCGAAAAAACCACGCAAAACCGGAAGAGATACTTTTCAATTTTTTAAAGTAAAAGGAGAATCTGTATCGAAAAAGTAACTCTGGGAGCCGATGTAACTTTGTTGCATTAACATACAGTATTTTTTACAGCAAGAAAATCGGAATTCTTATTTTTCTTATGTATTTGAATCCGCCGCCGCCGACCGGAGCTTGGGAAACGGCGACGACTCCAGTCGTGTTGCGGCCGTGTCGCCGTCTGCCAGGGTGGGAAAAGAGGAGGGGGCAGCGTCGCAGTCGCAGCCAACTGTCGCGTCTTGCACAACGTAACTTAAAAGGTTTTTAATTTGATATCCTGCACTGAACAGTTGAGTCTCACAACCATTTCTGAAAAGGACATACAGAGAACATTGGTAGACATCTATTAGGGGTGAAGAATGTGTATGGGCCAGCATGTCAGTCGAAAACCACAGTTGTGGAATGGTGTGCCAAGTTCCATGCTGGGATGCTTCTGCTTGATGATAACCAAGTGCCCATATTGCAAATGTTGTAATGCAGAAGTTACAACAACTCAAGTGGGAGACAGCTGAGCACCTGCCCTACAGTACCAAGCTCTCCCCATGCAATGATCACACCTTGGGTCCCTTAAAAAAGGCCTTGAAGAGCTGACAATTCCTGTTAGACGAAAACGTGTGGCAGATATTTACGGACTTCCTCACAAAGCAGTACATGGTGTTTTACCAGATGGTTATGTTCAATCTGGTGCCTCAGTGCTCATGGTGAATTTGCCTAATTGGCATACCAATTCTGGGCTGTACGGCCTTTCAACAGAAACTTTTTGATTGTCTGTTATATATTAGATTAACTGTATGATCACTATCAAAATCAACTTATAGACAATACTTCCAATCCTCACCTTTATTCCAGAACCTTTGTTTCACAAAAACATAGTCTATCATTTTTGAACCACTCATCTTTCAGGTACACGTTCTTCTCAAAGTGTTTCCAAAAAGTGCATTTGCAATGACTAATTCATGCCCTACTTTTCGATTAATTTTTCTGTTTCTCTTCACTTCTAAAGGCTCAGCTTTACTGGTGGTGGTACGTATAAGGTACCCAACAGTGAGGCCATCAGTGGCCTTATAAAACTAATTGGAAACTAACATGCATTAAAATGTAATTCTTTGCACCCTGCTACACCCTCTGTCACTTGCCCTGTAGTGCAATATATCACTTTGGTGAAGGTGATGTGTTACACAAGCATTTATTGAACTGCTGCATGATGATGACCACCATAAAAAGTTTATGAATGAAATGTATTCACAATTGAGAATATGAACAAACATCAGTTGTACAATGGAATGACGAGAATGAAAAATCTGTGCCGGACAGGACTTAAACCTGGATTTCCCACTTATTGTGGGGATTTGCCTTACTGTTAGGCTACCCGAACATGACTCGCAGCCAGATCCAAACTTCCATATGTCGTCAACCATGTGCCTACAACCTGGACCTTACATCCATTATTTATATTCCTTTACAGGTGAGACATTTTACTTAAACTTCATTTTCAAGCAAAATGTTTTGCTTTTACGAGAATATACATAATGGTCATACGAATACAGGCTGTAGACACACAGTTGACAAAATATGGTAATTTTGGTCTGGCCATGAGATGCTCTTGGATAGCCTAAAGATAAGGTGACCGCTTGCAATAAGTGGGAAATCTGGGTTCGGCTTCTTGTCTGACACAGTTTCATTGTAGTCATTCCATTATACACCTGATGGTTGTTCATTTATATACATTTCATGTACTTCATAAAAACTGCACACACGTCCAAAGGAACATTGCACTGTAATTCAGAACAACACAGGCACTGCAACAGCATATAAAAAGTTGAAGTTTACTTAAATATCAAACTAGTATTGACTACTGTTTAGAAATTTGTTTTCCTTATGTGCATGTATTTGGTAGTGGATGGACACAGTGTATCTGCAAGCCAGGACAACTACATCAATATTACTATTTACACAGTACTTGCTGGTTGGGTGGTTTGTTCTGTGTTGTCGGGTTCTGTCTTTGAGATACGAGGTGAGCCATGGAAGAAGAATGATGTGACAATTCTAATGAAGTCAGAGGGACATGAGAAAAACTGTTATCTCAATATTCAATTGGAATCTAACTTGGACATAGTCCGTATCATTGTATTTATGATGTTCCGAACAGCAAGCAACCTCTGTTATGCATGGTCACTTAAATGAGAGTATGATTGATATATGACATTTTTTTCTGAGAAACACTGTACTTATTTCAAGAATCTGTACTCCACATCTAGAAATAACTCCAGCACATTGAGAAATAAAGTACAACAGACATGGGTACTGATAACATCGCCGTTGAGTGACCATAAAATCGAGAGAGAGAGAGAGAGAGAGAGAGAGAGAGAGAGAGAGAGAGAGAGATTGGCAAGTGTGAATAAATAACAAAGTGAGGAAATGAATAATAAAAAATCTTGGTTCCCAAGCAAGCTTTACATCACCACTCAATATCACAATAGCCAGCAAAAGAAATAATGCATAGAGAGACCATGAAAGGACCCAGAACAAATAATGTTGGGAGTAATTAAATTGATTAAGAGTAATAAATTTAAATTTTTGAAGAACAACAATAATTTTTGTATGAAGATTTAGTGGAGCTGACAGCTGTTGTCCTTAACATTGGAGGTGCACGGCCTAGATTTCACTGTTGTGCAAAAGCAATCGATAGTATGGCAACTTAAGGATTTTGGGGACATTTAAGTAATCGATGACCAAGTATTAAATCCTCCTGCTACAATTACAATGAAGAAGAAACACTCTGGTCCATGAGTCTGAAGATTTTCAATTACGACTTCAGAGGGCTTCAGTTATATTATTAATCCCACAAGTTTTCAGCATCAATCGCGGATTGCAGCTCTGGCTCATAAAACTACAGCAGCAGTGTTTTGACAACACAGTCCAATTACCACCCTGATCCAGTCTCCTGTCAGCATCTCAACATGGTGGGCTTCACAGAAAATTTAGAGAGATTTATGAAATATAGCTTGATTAGTTGCAATTCTTTTTGGTGGTGGTGTTTGTGTTGTGGGGTAAACTGTAAGTGGATTCACAATCAGAGTTTTTGGATGTACCACAGTGTCATGGCTGGCATTGTTACAGTGTTAAACTAAGTTTAATTAACCAGGAATTACTGTAGATATCATATGCCAGAGGCACAAGAAATATGTAGACAGAAGTGCGGCAATGGTTCAAAACATTTAGTGTGCAGTTAAGTAGTGATTTAGAGAAGTCAATTCTTAGTATATAGAATATTAAACTAGAATTAAAAAATGAAATAAAAACAAAAAATACATTAATGTCGCAACTGCTGACAATACTTTCCATCTTAACAGAGGTGTTAAATTCTGAGATAATTAAACATTGTGGTTTAGTTTGTAACAAAGTGAACGAGTAATTTAGAGATGTCGATGTAGACTTAAAACCATTAAAATAATTAACAGAGCAGGAGTTTAATACAGTGCACAAACAAATCTCATCCACACAACTAAGGTTAAAAGCATTGGAACAAAGCAAAGATTCAGATGTGGCTGTTATTTCAGATGCTACTTTTGTTAGCTTGGAGGAGTGTATAGTTGAGTTAATTAGTTATAAAGTATGGAAAAAGATTGAATCATCTGTCGGTATGCCTCATTCTAATGCAGAAACAGAAAAAAATACAGAAAAATTACTGAACTTGTCTATAAATAATTAACTAAGGAGTTAAATTACTTAAATTGCACATATATAAAGCAAGTCTTACTACTACTGCAAGCTCGTAAGTTTGGGTGTCTGCATGGTCCCTTGTTCCACTAAAACAATGCCACAAGTGTGAGAATAAAACAGATGAGACATATAACACAAAACGGAAAGAAAGGAAAAACCACAAGAGATGAAGGGAAGGCAATGAACACTAAAAGGAACAAAAGAGGACAATAAAACAACAGAGAGACACTAGAAACAGAAGAGAGTAAAACAAGAAAGCAAATTACAGCGGCTGGTCGACCACGAGAATAAAAAGGAAAAGCCAGCCACTCTGCAACAAATTAAAACCTCCACCCTAAAAGCACTATGGTGTAGGACACAGAGGGACTAAGGACATGCGCTAAAACTTAGATCAAATGATAAAACCCACCCTCACAAATAAAACATAAAACTAAATTAGCCAATGAGGCATTGTCAGATAAAATGAGCGGCAATGAGTTTGGTAATGCAAGATTTCGTTGCTGGGCAGTCAAAGTGGGAAAGTGCACCAGAATATGGGCCACTGTCAACCGGGTGCCGCACCGACACTGAGGTGGGTCTTCACAGCGCAGGTGATGACCATGGGTCACCCAAGCATGGCCAATGCGGAGCCGGCAGAGGACAACTGATTCCCTGTGAGAGGCCCGCATGGAACACTTCCACACATTCAAAGACTCCTTAATGACACACAGTTTGTTGTGCGTACTGTTATGCCATTCCGTCTCCCAAAGCTGAAAAACCCTGTGGCGTAAGTCAGAACACAGGTCAGGTTCAGAGATGCCCATCTCCAGAAGCAGTTTCCGCGTAGCCTGTTTGGCCAGCCTGTCGACAAGTTCGTTGCCTGGGATGCCAATGTGTCCTGGGGTCCACACAAACACCACCGAATGATGGGACTGTCCAGGGCATAGACAGACTCCTGGATGGACACCATCAAAGGATGGCAAATGTAGCAGTTGTCGATAGCTTGTAGGCTGCTCAAGGAGTCAGTACACAGAAGAAACGAATCCACAGAGCATGAATGGATGTGTTCAAGAGCACGAAGTATGGCCACCAGCACTGCAGTGAAAATACTGCAGCCATTGGGCAGGGAATGCTGTTCAATATGGGATCTGTCGACAAAGGTGCAGCCAACATTACCATCAGCCATCGAGCCATCAGTGTAAACCACTTCAGAGCCATGGAACACTTCAAGAATTGAGAGGAAGTAAGAGCGGAGAGCCGCAGGGTTAACGGAGTCCCTAGGGCCACACGAAAGGTCCAGGCGAACCGCTATTGTTAGACCTGACCTGGGCCACCTCTGTGGGAGGTGAACCGCCGTGGCTGGGGAAAGAAGATTGTAATTAGGATGTTCAGGAGAGCTATGAATGTGTGCAACTTAACTGGCGAGTAGTTGTGCACGTCTGATCTTCAATGGAGGGTCTCCAGCCTCCACCAGTACACTTGTCACCGGACTCATCCTAAAAGCTCCTGTCGCTAGTAGAACTCTGTAATGTTGCAATGGGTTGAACAAATGCAATGCTGAGGGCGCCACCAAACCATAAATAACACTCCAATAGTCAAGGCGGGATTGAGCAAGGGCTCTGTAGAGCTGCAACAGTGTGGAGCTATCAGCACCCCAGTTGGTGTTGTTCAGGCAGAGGACAGCATTGAGGTGCTGCCAACACTTCCATTTAAGCTGACAAAGATGAGAAAGCCAAGTCAAATGAGCATCGAAAACCAGACCCAAGAATCGATATGTCTCCACTACAGTGAGCGGATCGTCATTAAGGTAAAGTGCGGGTTCCGGATGAACGGTACAACGCTGACAGAAATGCATGACACACGTCTTCGTAGCGGAAAACTGGAAGTCATGGGCTAGAGCCCATGACTGTGCCTTGTGGATGGCTCTCTGTAGGCAACACTCAGCAACACCAGTACTGGAGCAGCCATCAGAATTGCAGAAGTCGTCTACATACAGAGAAGGTGAGAGTGACGGCCGGACAGCTGCTACTAGACCATTAATGGCCGACCCAACCGCCAAGACACTATACGTTCCAGCAGTTTACAAACAACATTGTTGAGGCTGATGGACCAATAGCTATCTACATCAAACTTGTTTTTACGGGATTTGAGCACTGTAATGATGGTGCTCTCCTGCCATTGCGATGGAAAGATGTCATCGCACCAGATCCAGTTGAAGAAGACGAGGATATGTCACTTGTAGTCAGATGAGAGGTGTTTAATCGTCTGGCTGTGGATCCAATCAAGCCCAGGAGCTGTGTCGGGGCAATGTGCAAGGGCATTGAGCAGTTCCCACTCTGTAAATGGGGCATTATAGGATTCACTGTGGCGTGTAGTGAATGAAAGGACTTTCCCTTCCAGCCACCGTTTGAGAGTGCAAAAAGCTGGGGGGTAATTCGCCAACGCAGAGACTCTAGCAAAGTGCTTGGAAATTGCATTTGCATCGGTAAATAACAAGCCATTTATGGTAACACCGGGAACACCTGTTGGGGTCTGGTACCTGAAAATACGTTTGATCTTTGCCCAGACTTGGAAGGTGACGTGTGGCACCCAATGGTCAAGACGTATCTCTCCCAACACTCCTGCTTCTGTTATTTGATAAGTTGGCAAACGCGAGCACAGAGCCGTTTAAAGGCTATGAGGTGCTCCAGGGAAGGGTGCCACTTATGAGGCTGTAGAGCTCGCTGATGCTCCTTAATTGCTTCAGTGACTTCCGACAACCACCAAGGGATTGCCTTATGCCAGGGTTACCCTAAAGAGCAAGAGATCATGTTTTCTGCCGCACAAACAATTGTTGTAGTCACCTGCTCAACCATCACATTGATGTTACCGTGTGGAGGAGATTCTATGGTGACAGTAGAGGTGAAAGTTTCCCAGTCTGCCTTGTTTAAAGCCCATCAGGGCAGGCGTCTGTGGGCCTGACACCAGGGCAGTGACAGGAAGATTGGGAAGTGGTCACTACCACACAGGTCATCATGTGCTCTCCAGTGGATAGATGGGAGAAGTCCTGGGCTATAATCAATAAATCAGTGACCGAGTAACTACCATGAGCCACACTGAAATGTTTGGCGGCCTCAGTATTTAAAAGGCCGAGGTCGAACAGAGATAGTAAAGTTTCGAAATCTCTGCCTCGGCCACAAGGGGTTATTGGTGTTAAAATCTCCCAAAAGTAGGAAAGGTTTAGGGAGTTGATCAATCAGAGCAGCTAATTCATTCAGGGGTACTGCACCATCTGGAGGAAGATACAGATTACAGACAGTTATTTCCTGTGTCATCCTTATTCTAGCAGCCACAGCTTCAAGAGGGGTTTGAAGAGGGGACAGTGTCACTACAGACCGAGTTTAGGAAATAAACGCAAACTCCACCTGACACACTATTATAGTCACTATGTTCCTGCAATATCCCTTACAGCCACGGTGGGCAGGGGTCCGCATTGCCAGGAACCAGGTTTCCTGGAGGGCAACGCAGATAGCAGGTGTAAAGCTTAACAGTTGCAGTAGCTCAGCCAGGCAGTGGAAAAAACTGCCGTAATTCCAATGGAGGATGACATCATCTTGAGATTGGGAAGGCATGGAACATTCAATGAGGCAGTTTACACCTCAGGGTCACCTGCTGCCACCGACTTTTTTCCTGAGCAGTCTATATCCATTGTGTCTGAGGGTCTGTTGAGATCTAGGTCCTCAGCAGATGGCAGAATCTCCACCCCATCCTCAAACGCAGAGCTTGTAGATAGTGGTAGTGTGGGTGCCACTGAAATTTCCTTGGTCTTAGGGGTCTTTTTTTTTGGATTTCTCTCGCTGCTCCTTGGGTTTTCCTGGCTGGGAGGACTTCACTGGCTCAGTCTCCGGGACTGAGGATGAGTGTGAAGCCCTGCATCCAGCTTTTTGAGCTCTTCAGACACTGGTGGGTCTCATATTTCCCACTAGCAGAAACCTGGGAAGGGAGTGACCCAAGGGACTCCTTTCTAGCGAGAGAAGGCAAAGAGGACTTATGCTTCTCAGGCTTAGAAGTGAGGACAGACGTCCACAATGATTCGGGGGAGGGGGGGGGGTATTGCTTCCGAAGTAGGTGGAAGGTGGTGCGAGAGCAACAGGGAGGGAAGTACCCCCCCCACCATCAAGGCGGTAGGTGTAGTTTTCCTGGCTCAGAGGTGACTGGGGTTGGCGGAGCTGTTGTAGCAGCGGCATAAGACAATGTCATACATACAGGATGCAGGCATTGAAATTTTCTCTTAGCCTCAGTGTAGGTCAGTCGGCCCAGGGTCTTGTACTCAATGATTTTCCTTTCTTTCTGGAGAATCCTGCAGTCTGGTAAGCAAGGCGAATGGTGCTTTCTGCAGTTGATACAGATAGGAGGCGGGGCACACAGAGTATTGGGATGTGATGGGCATCCGCAATCTTGACATGTGACAAAGGAAGTACAGCAAGAAGATGTATGGCTGAACTTCCAGCACTTAAAGCACCACATTGTAGGAGGGATATAGGGCTTTACATCACAGCGGTATAACATCACCATCAGGTAATTTATCACCCTCGAAGGCTAAGATGAAGACACTGGTGTCAACCTGATTATCCCTCGGACCCCAGAGAACATGCCAGACGAAATGTACACCTCGTTGCTCTAAATTGGTGTGCAGCTCGTCATCAGACTGCAAAAGAAGATCCCTGTGAAATATGATACCCTAGACCATATGTAAGCTCTTGTGGGGTGTGGTGGTTACAGAAACATCCTCCAGCTTGTCACAAGCGAGTAACATCTGTGACTGGGCAGAAGAAGTTTTTCTTTATCAAGACTGACCCAGATCTCATTTTGGACAATCCCTCTGCCTCCCCAAACTTGTCCTCTAAATGCTCAACAAAAAACTGAAAATGAAAGATTCCACATCAGCTCTGTAACATACACGGTACAGGGGCGAATAAGATCCGCTGCCATTCTTAGCCTGATGTTCCTCCCATGGTGTGGCCAGGGAGGGGAACAATTTGGGGTCGTACTTAAGTGTGTTGAATTGAGCTCGTGAACACTTAGAGACTGCTGGTGTTTCACCACCAGCAAGAGATGATGGACTACGCTTCATCGCATGTCATCTGCCCTGATGCCACCCACTCTGACCAGGAGCCCTCCCCACAGGCACCACCCAGCCACAGCAAAGATGCCACCTAGCAGGATGGTCATTGCCGGGAGCCCCGATGCCCCAGGGGGATGGGCATCTATCTCTTGGCATATGTGAGGAGTTAACAGCGCAGGCATCAGCAGAGCGATCCCTGTGTGGTCAGGGGGCTACAACCAACAGGGTAAATGGCAGCCCCACCACAACGGACTGGTTACCATGCAGGTGCAATGAAGTCCATGGTCATCGTTGATGCAGAAAGCGACACTGCATAGTGGATGGTGGAAAATGCTCCCAGGAAGGTGTCCCCACCCAAGAGATGGAGAATGAGCGGGACTGAAATGTGACGACGAGAAAGTGGGCTAAAGATCTCAATGCACGACAGACACAATGCACCATGTAAGGCACCCTTCCCCAGCTGGCTCACTCTTCGGGAAAATTTTGAAGAGTGGAGGTCAAACCATACAGGGGACCATCACATAAAGGGCTAAATGTGTGAAACTCCTTTGAGTCGCCTTTTATGACAGGCAGGAATACCTCGGGCCTATTGTTACCCCCGGACCCGCAGGGGGGTGCATGGATTTGTTACTCCTAAGGAAAAAGAGCCAGAGCTCAAAAACTAGAGTTAACTGTTTTCCATTTTGTATTTCTGTACACCACACACAAATTCTCTGTAACTGATTGCCTTTCCCTTATTTTATGTATTCTTCCATCCACAAATTTCCATTATTGTTACGTGTGTATATAAGTACTTATGTATGTATGTTAGTATGTATGTAAGTACTTATGTATGTATGTATGTTGCATTGGAAAGGACAGGTAAATGTAAAGGAAAAGGATGACCTATACCTGAGAGAGAAAGGAGGATACACAAATAGGCACATCGTCACTGCAGACAGTTAAATGATTGTTTAGTAATAACCTTTCAATGGAAAGGTGTGCATCTTAACAGTTACTACAGAAGTATGTAGCATTAGTTTAGAGGTTTCTCAATAGTAACACAGTAGATGAACTTACCCAAGTTTGTTAACCTGTTCTATAAGCCAACTTAAAAATGGAATAATAAACAAGCAAGTATCTTGAGTTTTGTATGCTATTCTTCAGGATTGGAAAAATAGGCAACTGATAATAGAATGCCAGACAACCAAGAGTTGTTAAGTGTTCAAAACATATGACTCCTCTGGTCTGGCAACAGTTCCATGAATTCTAAAAGTATGCTCTAACACAGCTCACAAGTGTCTGATGAGGAAACCAGCCTCATTACAATGAATGTATTTCCCATAACAACTTAACCTAGGCCAATTTGCCATTACAGCTTTGTAGACTTTCATATACCAATCCTAGGGGAAGAGGGAAGGGAATTTACTTTGCTAATTGTTTTTATTAGAGGAAATTCCAACTTTATTGGAGATTCTAAGTGATAGCACAGCACACACCCAGTGATTTCCAAAGGAATAACAAGTATGGCTAGTAAAGCCCAAGTTCCATGAAAAATATAGTTGGTTAAGTGAGATATGGACAATTTGAGAAAGTCCGCGAGTATAAAATAGCAAGATACTGTAAAACTGTTTAATGAACTATATTGGTTTCCGTGAACCATGGACAATGACCTTGCTGTTGGTGGAGAGGCTTGTGTGCCTCGGCGGTAGAGATAGCCAGGTGCAACCACAATGCATGGTTATCTGTTGAGAGGCCAGACAAACATGTGGTTACTGAAGAGGGGCAGCAGCAACATTTTCAGTAGTTGCAGAGGCAACAGTCTGGATGATTAACTGATCTGGCCTTGTAACAGCAACCAAAACAGCCTTGCCGTGCTGGTACTGCAAACGGCTGAAAGCAATGGCAAACTTCAGCCATATTTTTTCCCCAAGGGCATGCAACTTTACTGAATGGTTGAATGATGATGGCATCATCTTGTGTAAAATATTCTGGAGGTAAAATAGTCCCCCATTTGGATCTCCAGCCAGAGACTACTGAGAAGGACATTGTTATCAGGAGAAACAAAACTGGTGTTCTACAGATTGGAGCATGGAATGTCAGATCCCTTAATTGGGCAGGTAGGCTAGAAAAATTTAAAGAGCAAAATGGATACGTTAAAGTTCGATATAGTGGGAATTAGTGAAGCTCGGTGGCAGGAGGAATAAGACTTCTGGTCAGCTGAATACAGGGTTATGTATACAAAATCAAACAACAGTAATGTAGGAGTAAGCTTAAATAAAAAAGAAAAGGAGAGAGAGAGAGAGAGAGAGAGAGAGAGAGAGAGAGAGAGAGACAGAAGCTTCTACGAACAGCATAGCGAATGCATTATTGGAGCCAAAATAGACACAAAGCCTACGCCTACCAAAGTAGTATATATTTATATGCCAACTAGCTCTGCAGATGATGAAGAGATTGAAGAAAGGTATGATGTGATAAAAGAAATTATTCTGATAGTTAAGGGAGACGAAAATTTAATAAGCAAGGGGGGCTTTGAATTCGACTGTAGGAGAAGGAAAGGAAGGAAACTTAGTAGGTGAATATGGACTGGGGGTAAGAAATTAAAAAGGAAGTCGCCTGGTAGAATTTTGCACAGAGCATAACTTAATCATAGCTAACACTTGGTTTAAGAATCAGGAAAGGAGTTTGTATATGTGTAATAGGCCTGGAGGCACTGGAAGGTTGCAGTTAGATTATATAATGTAAGACAGACTTAGGAACCAGGTTTTAAATTTTAGGACTTTTTCAGAGGCAGATGTGGACTCTGATCACAATTTATTGGTTATGAACTATAGATTAAAATGAAGAAACTGCACAAAGGTACAAACTTAAGGAGATGGGACCTGGATAAACTGAAAGAACCTGAGATCATAAAGAGTTTCAGAGAGAGCATTAGGGTATAGTTGACAAGAACAGGGGAAAGAAATACAGTAGAAGAAGAATGGGTAGCTCTGAGAGATGAAATATTGAAGGCAGCAGTTAGAAAGACGAGGTCTAGTAGAAATCCTTGGGTAACAGAAGAGATATTAAATTTAATTGACGAAAGAAGAAAATATAAAATGCCATAAATGAAACAGGCAAAAAGGAATACAAATGTCTCAAAAATGAGTGACAGGAAGTGCAAAATGGCTAAGCAGGTATGCCTATAGAGGACAAATGTAAGGATGTAGAAGCATATATCACTATGGGGTGAGATAGATACTGCCTACAGGAAAGTTAGAGAGACCTTTGAAGAAAAGAGAACCATCTGTGTGTATATGAAGAGCTCACATGGAAATCCAGTCTTAAGCAAAGAAGGGAACGCAGAAAGATGAAAGGAGTATGTAGAGGGTCTATAGAAGGGCAATGTGCTTGAGGGCAATATTATGGAAGGAAGAGGACATAGATGAAGATGAAATGGAAGAGATGATACAGTGTGAAGAATTTGACACAGCACTGAAAGACCTAAGTTAAAAAAAAAGCCCCTGCCATAGACAACATTCCATTACAGCTACTGATAACCTTGGGAGAGCCAGCCCTTACAAAACACTACCATCTGGTGAGCGAGATGTCTGATACAGGGGAAATACCTTCAGACTTTAAGACGAATATAATACTTCCAGTCCCAAGGAAAGCAGGTGTTGATAGGTGGGAAAATTACTGAACTATCAGTTTAATAAGTTACAGTTGCAAAATACTAACACGAATTCTTTACAAACAAATGGAAAAACTGGTAGAAGCTGACCTTGGGGAAGACCAGTTTGGATTCCGTACAAGTTTTGGAACACACGAGGCAATACTGACCATAAGACTTATCTTAGAAGATATGTTTCTAGCATTTGTAGACTTAGAAAAAGCATTTAACACTGTTGACTGGAATACTCTCTTCAAAATATGTAGGTGGCAGGGGTAAAATACAGGGAGTGAAAGGCTATTTACAGTCTTCACAAAAACCAGATGGCAGTTACAAGAGTCAAGGGGCATGAAAGGGAAGCAGTGATTGGGACGGGAGTGAGACAGGGTTGTAGTCTATCCCCATTGTTATTCAGTCTGTATATTGAGCAAGCAGTAAAGGAAACAAAAGAAAAATTTGGAGTAGGAATTAAAATCCATGGAGAAGAAATAAAAACTTTGAGGTTTGCTGATGACACTAATTCTGTTGGAGACACCAAAGAATCTAGAAGAGCAGCAGGATGAAATTGACAATGTCTTGAAAGGAGGATATAAGATTACCATCAACAAAAGAAAAACAAGGATAATGGAATGTAGTCAAATTAAATAAGGGGGTGATGACGGAATTACATTAGGTAATAAGACACTTAAAGTAGTAAATAAGTTTTGTTATTTGGGAAGCAAAATAACTGATAATGGTCAAAGTAGAGAGGATATAAAATGTAGACTGGCTATGGCAAGGAAAGCATTTCTGAAGAAGAGAAATTTGTTAACATCGAGTATAGATTTAAGTGTCAGGAAGTCGTTTCTGGAAGTATTTGTATGGAGTGTAGCCATGTATGGAAGTGAAACATGGATGATATGCAGTGTAGATAAGGAGAGAGTAAAGCCTCCAAAATGTGGTGCTACAGAAGAATGCTGAAGATTAGGTGGGTAAATCGCGTAACCAATGAGGAGGTACTGAATAGAACTGGGGAGAAGAGGAATTTGTGGCACAACTTGACTAGAAGAAGGGATGGGTCAGTAGGACACATTCTGAGGCATCAAGGGACAACCAATTTAGTATTGGAGGGAAGCTTGGAGGGTAAAAGTCATACAGGGGAACCAAGAGATAAATACACTAAACAGATTCAGAAGTTGCAGCAGTTATTCTGAGATGAAGAGGCATGCATATGATAGAGTAGCATGGATAGCTCCATGAAACCAGTGTCTGGACTGAGGACCACAACAATACTGGTTGTAAATATTTGTTATCTGAGGATTCATATTCATAAGTATATCTATTACATATGAGATACAATTGCAGTTGTGATTATGCACCAAGCAGAGATGAGCTGTTGATAGTTTTAGTTAAGAAGGTTAAATTTAGTTTTGAACTTAAAATGTTACTTGTATATTTGTCTTTTACAATAGTGATGACATCATTTGCCTAAGAGGAGGAATCTGTAGTTAGACATGCCACTTTGGCAAAGTGATCTGTTGCACAAGCATCTGCGAAACCAACAAATGATGATCATCATGATAAAAAGTTTATTTCAGTAATGACTTGGCGTAGTCTGCTATTCAGTAGTTTGTTTTTACTTATGTGCATGCATTCTGGAGTGGATGGGTCTGCAACTCAGGTTGATAACAATCTTACTACATTTGTAGTACCTGTTGGTTGGGTGGTTTATTTTGTTGTTGAGTCCTGCCTTGGAGGTATGATGCAATAGTTAGAATCTGTTAACTTTGTCAGACAGTTTTGGAAGTAGTCCATATTAATGTATTTGTGATGTTCTGAATAACGAACAGCCTTTGTTATGCATGGTCACTGTAAATGAGAATCGAATGTACAACACATTGTTTCTGAAAAGCGTCACATTTACTTCGAGAATTTGGATACTGTATTGTACTTGAGGGTGCTCATACCAGGGGCAAGGGGTCCATGCTCCCCCCTTCCCCCAGGGTCTCAGGGAAAGGAAAAAAATTAGTGCAATCAGGTATTTGTCTTACAAAAAAATATTATGAGTCAGTATTGCGCAGGTTTTTAACAGGGACAGAGCTGCAGCTTTTTTATGGCTACTTACAAGTGGCCATTCATCTATCAAAATATGAAAAGTACTCTGTTCTGTCAAGTCTAGACACCCCCCTTCCCTCCCTACAAGTTATTGTATGGGCACCTTTAATTGTAGTCTAACTTCCAGCAATAACTGCAACACTTTGAGAAACAAAGTCTGACCATGAAATACTGCAGAGTGTGAAGAAATAACAATGTGAGCAAATGAATGAGAAATCATAGCTCCCAAAGAAACTTTACACCACCGCTTAGTACCACGATAACCAACAAAAGGAACATTAAAGCACTTAACACTTTCACACAAATGACCCTAAGATTTATGTCTTAAGTCATTTTATGGTTAAAATTACAAACTATAACTATGCTACAGCTAAAATGTTAACACAGAACAGTGCCTGGTTCATCAATGGGAAAACAAAAGTTAAAACAGACGCCCCCGGAAAAACATTAGAATCTACTATGTAGATGGATGGATATCACACAGAATCTTAAAACATGAACCACATTCAATTCATTGTTTTCCAAAATAGATGGGAGGTCAGCTGGTAAGATGACTGTGGTCCTCATATATTGAGATAAACAGTCAGTTCAAATACAGTGTACAGATCTCTTTACACCACGAGCACTGCTTAACGGTGGCTCCTGCGGCCTGAGGAAGAATCCACGCATCAGAGGAAAGTGCCTATTCTGGAGGGGAGTTAGAAGTACTTCCTCCCCTCACAGTAGCTGGACGAAGAACACCATAGCCATGACATTTGACTCACCAACCACAGCTTGTCATTCGTCAACACTAACCACTTCTCTTCGGACAGGTGCAGGATCTATGCCTCAACAGCAAGATAAATACATGCACAGGGACAGCACATTCATAAATTGTATTTTCCAAGCAGGAATCTTTAGCTGCTTCATTATCCTGCATTTCCATATGCAATGGTACCTGGCAGAAAGACACTTCCTTGCCCCGCACCCTCTAACTGGAAACGCGTGTCATGGGTGATCTGAATATAGCATTCCGCTGTGCACATGTAACGGATAGCTTGAAGAGATCTAGGGAGTTTGTGGAGATGAATAATTTGGTAGCACAGTGACACCACATCTGCTCCAGCACCCTCAAATTAGCATAACATTCAGTGTCATACACTGTGAATGTATTAGGCAAGCAAATCTTGAGAGCATATTTTGGAAATAACACAGTGCAGCCAAGTGAATTTCCCTATTTAGAACTATCAGTGTAAACTAAAACCCAATTGAGTGCTCAAATAAAACACAGAACTAAAAACATAGCCTGTGGTATAGTTCTTTTTGTACACTGAGAAATCTAAAATGATCAAGTGTATCCTTATTAAACAATGCCAGCAATTCAGAAGTGGGCTACTAGATTTGTTACTAGTAGGTTCGAACAACAAGAAAGTATTATGGAGATGCTTCAGAAACTAAGATGGGAATCCCTCGGAGGAAGGCAACATTCTTTGCAAGGAACACCACTGAGAAAATTCAGAGAACCTGCATCTGAAGCTGACAGAGTGATCTTACTGCTGCCAATGTACACTTCACATCTCTTAACATAAAACTAAAATACACAATATTTATATTGATAATGGATGTTTGTAAGCAGAAAACTCATTTTTATGGAAACAAGGATGTATTGCCATCTTCACATTTATTAATTTGTACACATTTCCAGTGAAACATTGATATTGCGTTACACCATTCCCAATAGTAAGAGAGTACTAATACACACAACATAATGACATAATGATTGCAAGAAAACACTGGTCAAAAATAGCAGTAACTTCAGTTAACTTCTTTCATTTTTTTTTGTAAAAAGCAGTAAAATAAATTACAATATATATTAAAACAGCCAAAAATGAAGCTAGCTCCCCACCCCCCTCTCCTCTCTCTCTCTCTCTCTCTCTCTCTCTCTCTCTCTCACACACACACACACACATACACACAGAGAGAGAGAGAGAGAATGCACAACACATAAAGGAACATATATTAAAACAATCTGTGCTATTTCCAATATATGTTAAAAATGGATCCCAAAGTTCTTATGTATGCAAACTATTACTTTCACATATCATTTTGGCACAAGCTTTCTACTATTCCAATTTAATTTAATATGGATTAATTTATTACTCATAACAGTATGTCATGTTTAACTCACTCTCAACGGAGATCATAATTTTAAATCACATTAGCTCATGCACAAAATTTAGCACCGGAATATTTTTCTTAACAGAGCATTGTAAAAACAGTTCACTTTTACAGGAAAGAAGTTTCATGTTGAACACTTTCTTATTCCCTAGGTAATGCATATATGATTTACAAAAAAATATGATCAAACTTTGTACATTATTTAGTTGACATATCACATGCAGCATTAAATGATATAACTATGATCACATTTGTAAAAAAATAATTTTCATATATCTTATGAATCTCCAGATATGCATTGCTTATACATATTGCACAAACAGCACTATGACACAGTTGAATGCACCACAAATGTAATGCAAAAGGACTGTCAGTGTCTCGTAAGATGCCCTTAATACAAGTAGATACATGCATAATGTGAAAGCCTTGTGAAATAAGGGGAACATTATGAAAATATAATATCAGCAAATTTTTCAGTGTATATGTTATTATATAGAAAAGATACTGACTGTACTGACAGTTGTTCCCCTTTTGTAACTGCTGTAAATCTCATAACTCTGAGATGGCCTTAAGTGTCTTTGACATGTATGTGCCCCCAAAAATGGTGCTAGTAATGCAAGTTCCACAGGACAGATTGCACTTCTCAATAATTCATATATTATACTTCACACATTTACAAAACCCAACAAAATATTTTTATTGTTATCTTTAAACCATACAAAAATTAAATATTCTTGATTTTAAATTAATTATATGAGATCTTATTGTCTTTAAACAAGAATGAAGTACAAGCAAAGGCAATGTGATTCAGTTCTACATCTATATTCTTCTGCAGAGGTTTAAATACTTTCACTAAGATGAAAATTGAAGTACAGGCGATGAAAAATAATTACCTGTTCTTTCTCTTTCCCCAAATACTGGAAATTATTAAAAATAAGATTTATTTGAAGTCCAATCCAATATTTTATGCAAGTCAAACTCTTTACGCTCACTTTAGAGGTATAAGGACCAACACTGTGAATTAACACTAATCTTAAGTCTGGCCCCAGTTTTTTTCGGTACTAACTTTTTCTTTAGATTTGCACGTGGCACAAAATCTGTACTACAATAACATTTAGCAACTGTTCCCCACACTACGAGTCACTGCCTACTGAAATACAGGAAAAATCTATGAGGTTTTCGAACACTTAATATTTTTGAAAAAAATAATGAAATTCTTTGCTCTAGTACATGGGCTTTAAGGTTTTTACAGCTTGGACTGTACTTAAGATTGTCCAATGCATCTCCACTTGTTCAACTCTTGTCTGACAACCCACATGTACATAGGAGGTACTCTACCACAAATTGCCTTGAACTGCAGAAGTTCAATGGACCTTTCACACTGCCCTAAAAGAACACAACCTCCAGAAAGGAAGTCAAAAGTAGTACCATTTAAATGTGATTGCTCAGCAACCAATATTTTAAGGCTGAAATGCTACAGCATGTAGGCCATGAAAACAAACAGCAACCACTATAGCATACATAACTTCCAGATTTTAGTTGCCCAGGACTGTACAAAAATAAATCTTGAAATCCTCAAGACAAAATTTAAGTTTTCTTCCCTCCTTCATGGTGTGGTATCTCTCTTCAGAGATCCTTCCTGACTTTCTTCTTGGCTTTCTTATCAGGCTTTGCCTCTTTCCAGACATCTGTAAAATGAATAACATCTTATATATCTAATGAAGTTTTTATATGTTTAAGTTAAAAGCTCTCTAAAACTGAGTAAAGTGCAATAAAAACTTAGCAACATACTATGATTAGTATACCAGCTCAAATATGGACAAAGAAGGAGAAAGGAACTTGGCAAGACCTGCCCAAAAGAAACAGCTTGGCAGTTCAGTCAATCAACATGCCTTGCAGGGTCATTTCAAGCTTAGACCATCACTTAACAACAGAAACTGTTGTCAGGTTGGTAGACTGCCTATCAAATTGGCATATGCAACAGCAACCTCTTTCAAACATTCAACAGTATCATGTTACATAAATCACTAATGATTTATCTCAGAGCAGTTACCTACAGTCAAGTTGATGAGCACTTTTTACAAATTACGGCTCATAGGCACCCTATAGAGAACACAACAGAAATATGGGGTGTGTTTATGGAGACAACAGGGAGGGCTGGGTCGATTGGTACAGTAGGAAACTTTCATCACATGATCAATTAGATGAAATACAGATGCAGAGAAAAATAAAAATAGAATTTTTTGAAAGACAGACATTTATAGCTATAAACTATTATCAGGCAGGTTTACAGAACAGGATAATGATGTGATAGAATTCTACTGCCTCCATAATACTGCATGTCATTTTCTGTACTATTTAACGTAACAAAGGCAATGTAAGAGCAATGTCAACATTTTTTCCCTTCATTCAATACATAAATTGGTTAAATAGTTTCACATACAATGTACAACAAAGAAGTGTGTGGAATATACATTACAGCTCATCTATTCAGTAGATTGTTCAGTGCAGTGAATATTACAGGCCTCAGTTTCTACAATTATTTTCCAGGATTTTTAATCCTTGTACTGTGCTACAGTATAATTTTTTTTCAGTTAAGATACAGGCAAACTTTTTAAAACTAAAAAAAAGTACAAATTATTACCTCCAAGTTCATCGAAAGCTACAGCATTCTCTGGCTCCACCTTCTGTTTTGGGGCAGATTTTGAAGTCACTGAAAAATTTTCAATTATTTAATTTCAGAGCACAAACTGAACAAGATAATATTAATATGCAGCTGTCTCTAATATTTGGCCTCCTCTTCTTTCAATGAGAACAGATAAAAATGTGATCATTTTTATGTAACTACATTCAAGACCTCCCCCCCCCCCCTTCTCTCTCTCTCTCTCTCTCTCTCTCTCTCTCTCTCTCTCTCTCTCTCTCTCTCTCCCCCCCCCCCACACACACACACACAAACCTACCTACCCCCCCCCCCCCCCCATCTGATTACAATGCACAGCATGTTCATGCAGTCACATGAAACTGTCAGAATAGTCCTTCCTTGGGATGATGTTCAACTTGCACGTCACATTGGCTTGAATTTCAATCATGCAGTCAACACACTGATCCTTCACATGAATTAATATTCTTGAGAATTAAATACAAAGTCAGTCAGTGCCAAATATGGTGAACATTAAGAATGGATAACAATGGGAATTTGTTTATTCACTAGCAATTGCACTGCAACTGCAGCCATGTGATCTGTCGCATTGTCATGGAGCAAGAAGAACTCCCTCCCCTTCCACTCTTGTGAGCAAACCCTCTGACTCATATTGCACAATTGATCCATGATACCCAAATAATACTGGGAATTTATAGCGGTGCTCGTGGGGACAAATTCCCTATGGATAGTGCTGCAAGCATCAATAAAAGGCAATGAGCATTACCTTCACTTTTGATTTTGTCATTTGCATCTTCTTATAAATAACGTCAAGTCTCATCACCTGTGACGAGTTTTTTCCCAGAAAGTAACTGTTCACATTTTTCATTTTAATCAACTCGTGGCAGGCAACTACACAATGTCGTCCTTATCAGAGAGTCAGGGTGTGGGGGACGAACTCTGCACACACTTCTCTCTTCTTCAAAACAGCTCTGCACGAGAGATGATTGTTTTAGAAGATCAGAAATTTTCTCAATGTTTCCATCTGATGATCTTCAGATGGGATGCACTGACCTCGCTGTCCTTGGGGGACATCGGCCCTCTTTGAAACGTTTAAACCACTCAAACACTCACACATGACAAACAGTTATCACCGTAAGCCTCTCCAATGGACTAATGTCTCAATAACCTTTTTACACAGTAAAACATGAAATCAAATCACTACTCACTGTCCCATTGCAATTTGCGACGACAACGTTGACACACTATGGCCACATATCCATTACTAAACACCAATGCTCACAACTGACTGATCAATTGCACCTCTGTTGCTTACAATTGTTAGTTCAAGCTGCCACTGTAATTACTACACTGACGTCACTTACAAACCAGGAATAAAATCAGCCTCAGAACTTTCTGGATGGACAGTATAAGAAGGCAGATGGGAGTTGATGCACAGTGGGTTGACCTTAAAATGCACTACGGGGTGTGCATATAACATCTAGAATTGACGTCCACTTTATTTTAGGTATGGTGAAGGTACTTTGAGACCATGGTGTTCATTGTGGGTAGCATAAAGCAAAGACAGAAGTATTATGTTAAGGAACAGCGGTTTTCTGAGCATATCAATCCTTCTAGGGAGTTAGATGCAGAAAGACTGGCCCAGTGTGGCATTCACGTCACTGTTGCCAGTTTCCAGGATAGGCAATGGCTGGAGCATATGGCATGGGACAGAGACGAACAGAGCACAACAATTCTCTATATCTTACATGCAGAATCCATCATGTATCTGCCTTCTTATCTGCACACCTCTACAAGAACACCGTAGTTACAGTTTTAGTGCTCAAAATCAAACTGTTTTACCTGAAAATCGCTACTACATTCTTTGATCACTGACAGATCTTAACATTGAAAGCCTCAACCAAAGTAGTTTGGTCTTGAAGGGGAGACATGTCTTACCACAGACTGACACTACAGTTCTCATCTTGGGCACTCTAGAGTAGAAGTTCTCTAAATCAGGAGTGTGGGGAAAAAAAAAAAATCATGCACATATATTCCCCATTACATTTCATAAACTATATTGAAACTTACATATTACCTAGCACTTATGTTTGCATAAGTGTGTGGTCATCTGTCGGACATGTCCGATGGTACAGACACCACAATGTTTTTGATACAGCAGCTATAAATATCAAATTTCCTTCGAAATATTTCTACGTACCTATGACAGCCATGGAAAATTCATACAGCATTGACAGTTACATACTACATTTGTGTTTGTCCAAATTTTTGCAGGCAATCATTCCCCTTAATTTCAGTCTATATAACATGATTTGGTATATTTTGAGAATTTATTGGAAACTTTCAAGTTTGTGCATAATACACTTACAATTTTTGTGCATAACATATTTCATAGTAAACTGATGGTTGTGAGCTCAGTTGCGTATCCTATTAACTTTGGCAAGAATATCTTTTTCAGATGATAATCACCCCCTAAGTGCATAAGTGTTACATAATTAATCCACCTTTTCTACTGTTTTATAATCTTTTTACCAGTTCATTCTAAGGATGTGTTTGAAAGTTTAAGCTCACAATGTAAACATAACTCAAGCAAAGTCAACTGCTGTGGGATAATACTGTGTTTGGGTACATTATAATGGTCATATTGTGTTCCAGTTGGCTACCCGTTTCAAAGTGAACACTGTCTGCATTCTACTATTATGAGTTTGTTAGATAAGTGTTTGTGAGCAAAGCCCTGATACGAAAGTGCCAGACACAATCTTCTGAGTAGCTTCAGGAAACCAGTAAATTTTGTCCTATGTGTTAAAAAACCACGTGTGTTGTAACTTCAGTCCTTAAAGGGACTTTTTAATGCTTGTACCACAACAGATCTTGAAATTAACCACAATAATTCTTTTTTAGTTTCAAGTTAAGCCCTAGCTGCTTACAGTTCAAAAATACAATGCACCAGTTGGAATGCAGCTCAATGTGAATGCATTTCTCAGACACACGTTCAGTTAGTAATTGTTCAGAAGTAGTAGGTTATCATTCTGACTGTCACCAGAATGAATTTTTACCCTGCAGTGTCATGTGCACTGATATCCCGGCAGATTAAAACTGTGTGCTGGACCGACACTCGAAGTCTGGACCTTTGCTTTTTGTGGACAAGTGCTCCACCAACTGACCTACCAAAGTGTGACTCACAACCCATCCTCATCCTCACAGCTTTACTTCCACCAATACCTTGACTCTTACCTTCTCTCCCAGGCTGTAGCTATGTCATGTGTCCACAATATCCTTTCTTCCTGGAGTGTTAGTCCTACAAGTTTTGCAGGAGACCTGTTACATTTGGTAGATAAGAGATGAGGTACTGGTAAAAATAAGGTCATGAGGACATGTCATGAGTAGTGTATGGGCAGCTCAGTTAATAGAGCACTTGCCCATGAAAGGCAAAGGTCACGATACCAGTCTCGGTCTGGCACATGGTTTTAATCTGCCAAGAAGTTTGTTTCTAACTGCAGATTATGGCACGTTGGAAGAAATGACGTCTACTGTCTGTGCTCTGAGATTGTACCTGGATTATTCCAGTGACTGGAAGACAATGTTAAGAAGACCAGCCCTGCTCACAATTAGCAGTGTTGTCCCCAGAACTATTCTGGTCCCCCTGGTTTCAAGTCAAGTGGAAGGTTTTGAACAAGAAACTCAGTGGAGTTAGCTACAATAAATTTCAAAATATAGGTTGCCTTTGATGAGTAAAATCTCAAGGATTTTTCCACATGTGCAAAGGTGTCACTCCGCCTGCAATTCTAGTAACTTCTGATTAAAACTTGTTTCACTATGATATCTATTAGATAAATGGTAATATTTCTACATATAAATCTGCACTCGGCAAGCCACTTTATGATGTGTGGCAGAGGACAGTCTGTGTACCACTGTCATATCCTCCACTATCCTGTTCCAAAAGTAAATGATGCAGAGAAAGAACAATTTCTGGTAAGCCTTCATATGAGCTCTGATACACATAAAAGGCAGCAATAGATTGCTGACTCTTCTAGAAACCGCATCATGTTGCACAAAACTCTTGTGGCATCTTTTGTGATTACTAAACAAATCTGTGATGAAACGCAATGCTCTGTTTTGGATCTTCTCTATCTCCTCTGTCAATCCCATATGTACAGGAACTAGACTGATAGGCAGTACTCAGGTATCAACCAAACGAAGGTTCTTTAAGCTACCTCCTACATCTTCTGAGGATCCTTCCAATAAATCTCAGTCTGGCCTCAATCCATTGGTGTAAAACCGAAGAATGATGTGCTGTGGTCTATTTGCCTTGACTACTTCAGTCCAATCACAAAGCTGGTCTCACATTACACATGTTCAAATCTTTTTCATTAGGCAACAGTGCATAACTGTACTGGATGCATAGGCTTGGAAACTGGCTGCTTGGCACAGTTTTAGTATCTTCGTTCTACATGAGAATCATTTACATGAAGCCAGTGGTCCTTCCGTTTACCTGGAAGTGGAGTGTTGCTCAATAATAATTGCAGCTGCTGTGACCCTTTAAATCATGCAGTATTTTCTACTACATTTAATCTATTGCAGTAATTATATTTTAGGTATGCTGAACTAAGTAAAAATATTTGGAAATATCTTCAAAAGGGTGTGAGAAAATACAATGAAAATTTCTTAAGATGAGCAACTGAAAAATTCCATGGAGAAAATAAAACAAGAACATATGACACGTAGGTACAACATTCATTTTCTTTTGATGGTAGATGAGGACCAAAACTGACAACAGAGAGAACATTTTGTAAGCATTCACACATTTAAAGAAATATTAGTATAGTTTAAGTAATGAATCACAAAACACAGATTAATTAATAATGAAAATAATGGCATACCAGAAGTAATGTTAAATTAGTTGTATGAAATCATTTGAAGAATGGTGAAAATGAATGGTATACAAAAGTAAAGTGATGGAAAGGATACTTGCAAAACTATTTTTAGAATGTCTTTGGAGAAAGTTACTTCCCCAAATCTGACCACTGCAATTGCCCTGTTAAAAAGTACTTTGCATCTATCACCAAGCTCTGCAAAATGAAGAATATACACAGTCCAGTCACATTAATATGACCACCGCCATGTTGTGTGTCAATATGCAATAACCAATCACTCACGACTGGTGGCAGCACTAACAGTGGAGGGTATATAAAGTATGTTGGGTGTTAAGTGGAAAATAGCACTGTAATGTGGAGATGAAGTGATTTACCTCTCATCAAAAATGGCATGATCAATGGCTTTTAGGTCGAGGGTGCAAGCATTTCCGAAACAGCTAAGTTTGTAAATCATTTGAGTACCACCATGGTTGAAGTATACCATGCATAGCAAAATGGCGCTATCCAAAACCAGCAGTGAGGTAACTGTTGTGCACCAGTCATAGATGACGGTTGCAGAAATGAGGACAGGCAATCTCAATGACTGACTACCCCAAAGAACCATCAGGCTACCAGCAGTGTCTCCTCAATTACCAATCAGTGAATGTTGCTGCATATGGATATAGGCAGCACCTGTACTGACTGCTGTTCATCGGAGATGAAGGCTGGAAGTTGAATGTCAGTATCACAACTGGACATCCCCCAAGTGGTGGCAGGTGTTTTTTTTTTTTTTTTTTTCAGATGAATCATGTTTTATGCTAAATCAGACAGAAGGTCGTTGGTGTGCACAGTGTGAAACGTCTGAAACCAAATACTGCAACCAGGAGGGAGCGTTAAGCTCTGGGGAATGTTTTTGTGGCACTTCCTGGGTGATCTTGCCATACTGGCACGCACAATGGATCAACAAAAGTATGCATCTATCCTTGGAGACCCATGTCCAACACTACATGCAGTTTGTTTTTTCCTCAGCACAATGGCATCTACCAGCATGACTATGCTATCTGTCACCAGCTCACAGTGTACATGCATGGTTCGAAGAGCACCAGCACGAGTTTACCGTACTCCTCTGGCCACCAAACTCCCCAGATTTAAACCTACTTGAGAATCTGAGGGACCACTTCATTTCAATCAGGTTGTTCACACCATAGATCCTCAACCAAGAAACCTTGCACAGCTGGCCATGGCACTCGAGTCGGCATGGTTTCACATGTCAATACCTTCCAGAACCTTATTG
Source organism: Schistocerca nitens (assembly GCF_023898315.1). NCBI lineage: Eukaryota > Metazoa > Arthropoda > Insecta > Orthoptera > Acrididae > Schistocerca > Schistocerca nitens. The sequence goes on from NC_064617.1 coordinate 694,732,970, forward strand.
ACTCTTTCTGCATGTCTCGCAGTGGTCCATGCTGCAAAAGGTGGTTATTCAAGTTTTTGACAGGTGGTCACATTAATGTGACTAGACAATGTACTTATTAAAATTGTCTTCAACAAAACAGCAAATCATTAGATATTAACTGAGAAAAGGAACATTCTACATTTGGAATAACATAGCACCATCTTTACTAACAACCAGACAGAAACAACACATTTCTTAAATCTATACGGATATTGAAGAATATATGTAAATACTACTGATTCTATTACAAATCATCAGCACAGTACAAAATTCTGAACAAAAGGAGGAGTTTAGGAGGAAGTTCTCAACTCCTTAAAAATGGAAAGCAAAAAAGAAATATGAGCCCATAGAACATATATAAACCACCTTTGTTTACTGATTTGCTTTAGTATGGATAAAACTAAACAACAAATAAACTTAATACAAGAAGTCCGACAGTAGGATTGAAAGTCAACTACAATAATACAAAAATTGGGTACAAGGAACAAATCAAATGAAAGTTGTATACATTGCCAGTGAAGTTATATGATCAGTTGAGGAGTTTTTGTATTTAGCGCAGGTGAAGATGATGACTGTATAGATAAAGAAATAAACAGAACACTAAAAATTATCTGAAAGGGTTATGGGAAACTAAACAGTGTTTTGAAAACCAAGTCTAAAATTTGCATGAAACATTAAATTTACAATTAAAGTGTAGAACCATTTCTGACATATGCTAATAGAACATTTTGGGAATTACTAGAAGAGACAGGAATGAAACAGCTCAGCAACTGGTTACAGACTACTCAACTTATGAGATGCAGCACAAAGACTAGCTCACTATGATTGCACAATACTCAGAACAAACATCTTTACTTCACAGTTATCTCCATAAACAATAAACAGTTTGTAACAGAACATAAACTAAATTCTTACAGACTTTACAGTAGAATAAGCATTTAGTATATTCAAATGCAAAATTAAGCAAAAGCTTCCATAAAGTTAGTATGTTAACCAGCAACTGTGAGAAAACGGTAAAGAATGTTTATCATGTCTAGTTTAATTCCAACACTAACTCAGGAACATATATTGGGGAACTCAACAGCAGCTATTCATAGTTCCCAGTTGCAAAGAAACCAAACCACGAGATTTGTAAACCAATCTCAGGTATAATTTATTCCTTCCTTATTATGTACATAAATTACATAACTCCTCTGTTACTTAAAATAATGTAAATAGTTAAGGGCAACTGCCAACAGCCTCGCCACAGTGGTAGCACCGGTTCCCATCAGATCACTGAAGTTAAGTGCTGTCAGGCTGGGCTAGCACTTAGAAGGGTGAGCATCTGGTCTACCGAGCACTGTTGGCAAGCAGGGTGCACTCAGCCCCTGTGAGGCAAACTGAGTAGCTACCTGACTGGGAAGTAGTGACTCCAGTCTTGTAAACAGACATATGGCTGGGAGAGCAGAGAGCTGACCACATGCCACACCATATCCGCATCCAGTGAAGCTCTTGGGCTGAGGATGACATGGCTGCTGGTTGGTACCATTGGGCCTTCATGGTCTGTTTGGGTGGAGTTTAGTATAGTTAAGGGCAACTGACTATTAAAGCAAATTGATATTTGTGGCCCTACTACGATACACAACAGAAACTTCTATTTGACCTATCCCAGCAATTAGTGTATCACAAATTTACTTTTCACATGGGAGTAGAACATTATGAACTCTCTGATATTATAATCTTTAGTGTAACATTCAAAGCATCAATGCCTGCATTATATAGATTCATATTTAAGTATATCAGGTGTGATCAAAAAGTAATTTTCATTTTTCACAGTAATCCCCCTGAGACATAATACACTTGTGCCAATGCTTTTTCCAATCTTTTAAGTACTCCTGGAACTCACTTTTCATTATGGTGTTCAGCTTCTTCAGCATTTCTTTTTTTTTATCTCATAAACGGGGGCAAAGCGGCGTTCTGTCATGGGTCTCTTCAGCCTGAATACAAAGAATGCACAGGGGATTATGTCTGGCGAATGCGGTGGCTGAGACAACATAATGGTATTGTTTTTTGACAAAAATCATGAAGCACTGAAATGTGAGCAGGATCATTATCATGATGCAATTTCCAGGAGTGGTTTAGCCACAATTCTGGTCTTTTTCTTTGGACTGCTTCATGCTAATAAAGCATAATTTCCAGATTGTATTCCTTACTGACCACAAAACTATACAGTAGGAACTCATGATGCACTATCCCATTGTAATCAAAGTAAACAGTGAGAAGAACCTTCACATGTGATTAAACTTGTGGAATTCTTTTCGATCTTGGCTCTTCATGCAGTTTCCATTGGGACAATTGGACCTTGGTTTCAACATCCTACCATACACCCAAATTTTGTCACCTGCGAGAACCTTTAGAAGCCCTGGATCGTTGACTACTTCAGTCAGCAATTCCTGAGCAATGTTTATGCAACTGGTTTTGGTCAAAATTCAACAATTTGGAACAAACATGTTTCATGCCAAAAACATGCGAAAAAAATGTTTGGCATGAGGCAAAAAAGGATATGCCGACATCATCAGCAATCTCTCTGATGGTGATTTGGTGATTTTCCACAATCATTTTTTTTTACTTCATCAATAATTGATGTGTTAGGGCATCCAGGGAAGTCATTGTCTTCAACATCTTCTCAGTCCTTTTTGAAGCTCTTAAATTCTTGTCTTACTCATAGTAGATTCAGTAAAAGCCACAGTCACCATTTCAATTGCAATACTGTACTTTCATTCATGGCTCTGAGCACTATGGGACTCAACTGCTGAGGTCATTAGTCCCCTAGAACTTAGAACTACTTAAACCTAACTAACCTAAGGACATCACACACATCCATGCCCGAGGCAGGATTCGAACCTGCGACCGTAGCGGTCTTGCGGTTCCAGACTGCAGCGCCTTTAACCGCACGGCCACTTCGGCCGGCTTTCATTCATGTTTCAGGCATAATTTAACAGAAATTCTAAGAACAACCTTTTTTGAAAGTAAAAATACTCCGAGCACTCAAAAACAAGTATAATCTTTTAACTGTCAACAAACTAAATATTCAAAATAGCTGAAAATGAAAACATATCAGAAACATGTGTACCAACAAGACAAAAAAAATTTTTGAACATTGGATGTATAAATCCCACAACTTTAAAAAATTTTCATTTTTTTTTTATCATCACACTATGTATAAAGTGTATTATAACACAATGAAAGAGGTTAGAGCACTACTCACCATGTAGAAGCAGCATTCAGAAGCAGATGGACACATTGCAGTAGATAATAAACTATTGGTCACACACACACACACACACACACACACACACACAGAGAGAGAGAGAGAGAGAGAGAGAGAGAGAGCCCAGTATTCTGAACCAAAGTGGAAAATGACACCACCTTTTGATTCTTTTAATTTATACACCTGACAACTCAGATGGCAAACATACATTAGAATATAAGTGGTTAAAAAGGGGCTTTTCCATCACGGCCATCCAAGGTTCAGGACAATGTGCACAAAGTGGCGAGAGATCTCCACTTAACAAATGGCAATGACTTAAGTGACAGTGCCCAATACACAACCTAGCTAAAACGATCTCCTAATGGCGAGAGGGCCGAAAGGAGTCAGCCAAGCCACTGGAAGAGGTTTAATTCGCCAGAGCTTGTTCCCATGAGAAGAAGCACAGTGGTGATGCCAAAGTGACAACCCCTGCTGACATACGACAACACAGAGATCCTCAGAAGGAATGGAAGAACTAGGGGGCTGCGGTAGGACGACTACAGCCTTGGCAGCAGTCTCGTTTCCTGTCCGACCGACATGACCAGGAAACCGTATAACCATCACAGTGGGTCCCTCAAGAGTGAGCAAGTGGAAGATTTCTTGGACCTGTTGCACTAAGGGAAGGACTGTGTACAGCACACAAAGCCTCTGAAGGGCACTAAAAGAATCGCAGCAGGTGACAATTGAAAACACTGTCACGGAATGTACTGTGTGGTTTGATACAGGCGAAGAGCTCTGCTGTAAATACTGAGCAGTGGTCCAGAAGCCGATACCAAAAATCATTGGTGTCAATGATGAAGGCACACTCGACACCACTGTCAGTCCAGGAACCACCAGTGTACACAAAGGTAGTATCGCTAAGTTCCATGAGAAGGTAGAATAACTTACAGTGATAGATCGAATCTGGTGTAGTTTCCTTAGGAAGTGAATGAAGTCCAAGATGAACATGGGCCACCACACGAAACCAAGATGATGAAGGGTTCACACCCACTGGGAAAGACGCAGGTAGCGTGAAGTTAAGCTCCTGGAGCAATAGCTGAAAGCATACTCTAGAAGGTAACAGAAGAGGGCGTGTCACATGATGGTGGTCAAAGGAGTCATTGAACCACTGGGCATAGCATGGGTGGCCAAGCATGGCAGACAAATGGCATATGACAGGAGAACATCGCGCCAGTAAGACAGCAGTAGTTCGGCAATGCTGCACAGAGATTAAACTGGGTTAGTGTAAAAGGCACCTGCATCCAAACTGACTCCATGATGGTGGATTGTATTTAGATCACATAAGATGGACGGATGTGCAGATGCATAAACTAAACACCCATAGTCTAGTTTCAAACAGGCAAAGGATTGGTACAAAAAGAGGAGGATGGTCTGATCTGCGCCACAGGACGTACCACTGAGGACATGTAATACATTGAGGAACTGGGTACAGCGGGTGGCCAGGTAAGACACGTGGGAGGACTAAGAACATTTTCTATCAATCATGAGCCCCAGGAATTTTCTAGTTTCAGTGATGGAAGAGCAAAAGGGCCAACATGTAAAGATGGTGGAAGAAACCCATTGCACCACCAGAAATTCATACAAATGGTTTTGTCAGAGCAAATGCGAAAGCCATTGTTGACACCCCATGAGTAAAGACAATTGAGACACCGCTGAAGATGCCACTCAAGGAGACAAGTCTGTGGAGAACTGCAATAGATCGCAAAATCGTCAACAAAAAAGGAGCCATCAATGTCCGGTGGGAGTTACACCAAAATAAGGTTAATGGGTATAGCCAGGAGATCGAGGCTCACGACAGAGACCTGAGGCACCCGTTTTCCTAGATAAAGATGTCCGACAAGGCAGAATCCACACATATCTTGAAAACTCTGCTTTTTAGAAATTCATGAAGGAAATGGGGCATGCAGCCTTGGAAGTCCGATGTGTAGAGAGTATGGATGGTACTAGTCCTCCAGCAGGTGTCATAGGCTTTCTCAAAATCAACAACACATGGCCACGGTCTGGTATTTCTACAGAAAACCCATTCATGACATGGGTTGACAAGGTAATGAGAGGGTCAACTGCAGAAAGGCATGCTCAAAATCAACACTGTATAGTGGTTAGTAAATTGTGAGATCCGAGCCACCATACTAGCCAGGCATGTTCCATCACCTCACACACACACACACACACACACACACACACACACACACACACACACACACACACACACACACACAGCTGGTGACAGAAATTGGTCAGTAGCTTACCAGGCTTAGGTATGGGAATGACAGTGGCTCCATGCCAGCATCTGGGAAACACTGCATCTGCCCAGATGCGATTGTACATATGAAGGAGAAAGTGCTTGCCTGCAAGAGAGAGGTGCTGCAACATCTAAATGTGAACACCATCTGGAGCTGGGGCAGAAGATCAGGATTAAGTGAGAGCATGGTCCAGCTCCGTCACACAGCATTGTAGGACTAAGGATTCTGAGAGGAGAAGGGTTTCACCCAAGCCTACTCCACTCATTTTTGATGGGGAAGACAGGCTGAGAATGGATGGAGTTCAAAATCTCCGCAAAATAGCAGCCTAAGGCATTGGAGATAGCAACTGGGTCCACAATGACGTCATCTGCTATGGTCCCAGAGAGCCATCGGAGGTTGGCCCACACAATGGACGAGGGAGTGGAACTGTTAAAAGAATTAGTAAATGAAATCCAGCTAGATTTTTTGGTATCCCAAATAATGTGACGACACTGTGCACACAATCGTTTATAACTAATACTGTTTGCCATTGTAGAACGATGGTTAAAAATGCAGAGAGCATGTCTATGTGTGAATTGCATTACAGCACACCTCAGTCCACCAAGAGACCGGGCCACAGCATAGTGAAGATGAATTGTGAGGAACAGAACATTCTGCGGTGGTTGGATAACGTCTCTAATATATTCTGCCTACTCGTCACAACTGGGGAAATGTACATTGAAGGTCACAAGGGAGGAGTAAAGCTGCCAATTGGCCTTAGAAAGCTGACAATTGAGTTTACACATAAGTGGGTAGGAGTCAGCAACCAGATAGCATATGGAAAAATCGTCGCTCAAATATGTGTCAGAGAGAACAGACCACTCGAGACAATGGGAAAGCTGGGCTGTGCAGAACAAGAGGTCCAAATGGGAATAGGTTTTCGTGGAATCTGAAAGGAATGGGTGCTTCAGTGTTAAGGCAAATGAGGTTGAGTTTACTGAGAAGGTCAGCCAAGAGGGCACCTCTTGGACGGGTTCTGGAAGAGCCCCAAAGGGAATTGCGAAAATTAAAGTCACTGAGGAACAAAAAGGGAAGAGGGAGTTGCCCAACAAGATGGAAGCAGTCTGCCCTGGTGACACCAAATGACAGTGGGATGGAGACATAACAGAGAGAAAATGTGAAGTAAAGAAGGAAAATGTGGACCGCAACAGCTTACAGGTGGGTGTCCAGTGAGACTGTTTGACTATGAATGTCATCCAGATGAGAAGCTTTGCTGCCCCATGGAATGGAATTCTGTCTTCAGGGAAGGTCAAAACAGACTGGGAAGAAATCCAAGAGGTCAAAGCGAAAGTGAGGACGCAGTTTTGTTTCCTGGAGGCAGAAATCAAGTGGATGCTGCAATTCCAAGAGTAGCTGTAATTCCTCCTTGTTTGATCTAATGCCGCGAACATTCCATTGGAAGACAGTCATGATGAGGAAAGGGGAGGAAGGAAAAAATGAAAGGTTATCACCTCAGCAATTGCTGAGTGCCAGCCTGCGAAGACTCACTGCTGCAGCATGCAGAGGCTGGAGGATCCCGCTCCACGAGATCTACAGAGGCATCGGCACACTCTGGTTCAGTCTGTGGATTCCAGGGCAAAAAAATGGTTGGCGGTGCACACTGGCAAAATGGAGGTCAGCCAGGTGAGGGTATGATGCGGCAACACCATTAAAGAGAATCTCTGACTCAGCAAAGGAGAAGACTGTTTCTCTTTGATTGATTTCTGAGAGCCTTTGTGATTGGAAGATGAAGACTGAAATGTTTGTTGGCTGGAGGAACACGAGTTGTCTTCATGGGATTGCTCCTTTCGTCCTTTATGGCCTGCCAGTTGTGATACATGGGATTTTGTTAGTGGGGGTGAAGATTTGATGGCTTATTGCACAGCTGGAAGAGAAGAAGACAGGGGTTCCATCACGAAACTGGGCAATCTTATAAATTGGAGTGCTGAATTTGAGGTCACAAGTCTGCTTTGCCACATCCTTTGTGGAGGTAGGCATAGCAACAATGGTACTGTAAGTGCCAGACAGTAAAATTTAGGGCTTTTGACTAGCCAACAACTTGCGAGCAACAGGGTAAGGTACTTTTTCCTTCACCCAGATCTCCTGGATAGCCCACTTATCAACATGCACAGGACACTCGTGGGACGAAGCGGCATGGTCTCCATCACAATTAATACAGCAGGAAGAAGGAAGTACGCAATCACCCTCTGAGCATTCCTACCAGAAGTAACATATTTGGCAGTGAGTATGGTTGTAACATTGACACTGATAGCAACGCATCGGGTCTGGAACGTACGATCGGACTGTGATGACTTCACAGCCTCCTTCCATCTTCGATTGGAAACACTGCTCGATCAAAAATGAGAAAAAGGGTACGCATAGGAACAAAGTGGTATCAACCATTTTCATTACCTGATAGACTGCAGTGACGCTCTGATCCAAGAAGTAAGTTTGGAATCCTCCCTCCATCAGACCATCAAGCAGGCAAGCATAAATCACACCACTCAAAGAATTCAGCATTCAATGGGCCTTGAAACAAACAGGATAGTTGTGGAGGAGAGAAATTGTGTGCAGGTTGAAAACTGCTATTGGCCTTTAAAAGAAAAGTACCATTATATAAACGAGATTAACATTTCACAGGGCCAGCAACTTTCTGAATAATAAACGGATTAATCTTAGCAAAGGACAGACCTCCTTCGGATCCACGAGGAACTGAGGTGCAGCTGGGAGAGTCTTTGAATCTTTAGCCTCATTCTGTTTACATTTAGCAGACACAGACAGAGATGATGATGAGTGGCTCACTACAAAAAAAAAAAAAAAATCCTCCACGATTGCCGTCATGTCCGATGGTGCACTCCTTCCAACTGCAGGACCCCCTAGGAGGGGGGCTCACCTACGTCAGGTCACACCTCCTGAACTTCTGACAGAGGGACCAATTGGCAATTTGGATAGTCACAGCTCAGGCAGTCACCCCTTTCTGGGCCTGACCTGTGCCAGGGGCAGAACCTGTAGACCTGGGGCTGGGAATTACGCAGTACCCAGTTACCTGTTACATGTCAAATGCCTGGGCCAGCCTTCAGGAGCACACAGGGAGGAAGAAGAAACAAAGGAACCTCAAACTCTGAAGCGGAGAAAGGGTACGAGATGGGGAACAAAGAGAGAAAGTAAACAAAAAGATGAGGGGTTGTTCTGATGCTAGGCTATTAAAACCGCTGAACACATTCCCAAAATTATCCCACACATGTTCCCCAAGGGAGGCGAAAAAGAACAGCAGGAGGATAGACATTCAATATGGAAAGGGAAGAGGTGCTGCACAGGCTGAGACCCCGTGATAGCCAAGCACAAACTCACCAAAGAGTTGTGAGCTCTCTGAGGAGACCTTTACACCTGAATCAGAGTTTCTTAAAATTCTCCTAATAAACCAAAGTCAACCATTCACCTTCCCTACCACAATCCTCATATGCTCATTCCATTTCATGTCACTTTGCAACATGATGCCTACATATTTAAACAACATGACTGTCAAGCCGTACACTACTAATACAGTATCTGAACATTACGGGTTTGTTCTACCTTTTCATCCATATTAATTTACATTTTTCCATATTTACAGCTAGGTGCCATTCATCACACCAACTAGAAATTCTGTCTAAGTCATCTGTATCCTCCTACAGTCACTCAACAATCACACCTTCTCGTACACCATAGCATAATCCGTGCAGATTGCTGTTCACCTGTTTCCCATACCATTTATGTATGGACAAAACTGCTTCACTTACTTTGCTTACCACATCACATGCCTGCAATGTTACCAGGTGGCACTAAATCTTATTCTGAGCAGTAGTCCAAGTTTTGAGTCGTCTGTGTATGCTTTACGGCTATGTATGCACTTATCTTGTAAGTAACTTGATGTGTGTAGCATCTCGCACACAGGATGCTTGCTTAGTTCATAGGACCAATTCAATACAACACTGTTACATCTTCTGGTAGCTGGATATTGGTGCACATGAAGAAAATGGAGAAATGTAAGAAGCCTGCAGGCAGGAGAACCACTTGCAGAAGAGTAACTCACACCAAAGACATATGAGCAAAATGCAACAGACAGTGGACAAAACAACAGACCAGGACAAGGACAAACAATCTAGACAACAAGACACTAAGTGAAGCCTTCACCTCAATGATGAAGTCAAGGCCCAGAGAAGCGGAGGGACAAATGCAAGATGCAACCAAAAATAGTAACCAGGTGACAAGCAAGGTAGTTTTCAAGCAGAGATAGATTCAAAAATATCACACACGAGCACTGAACTGACCAGCTGTGCAGTGGATGGCCGCCTATATATCAGCTGTGTGGCATGCTATTGGCTACCATATTCATGTGGCCCAAGATGGTGGTGCTTTCACCATCTGAGCACAGCACTACATGGCTACAGTGCTCCCTAACAGTCAAAGTCCACCTCCTCTGACGGTGAAGTTGAAGGTGAAGAAGAAGAAGAAGAAGAAGAAGAAGAAGAAATACATAGGGAGGAGACTGGAATAGAAGATGTAATTACACTAAAAGAACGCATAGCCAGGTTAATAGATGGTAGATGGACCAAGTACGTTGTTTGCAGGATTCCAAGAAATATGGAAAAATTAAGACAACAACCAAACAAAAGAAAGTAAATCATACAAGAAAATGTGCAGTATTAACACAAATGGCATACAACTGAAGATATAAGACAGAAAAGTCTAGCGATCAGCCTTTCTCCATCAGTGGACGTCTAATGAATGATGACTACAGACAATATTCAAAATTGTCAAGCCTATTACCAATGGCCTGTACCTATTAGGTCATCTAGTGAATGAAACAGAGTCTATACAGTTGTCCTTTAAGTTAATGTATGTCGAGACGACTTTTCCTAGACGGTTTACTAATGCCTTCTTAAAAGGGACGTTAAACTTTTTAGAATACGGAGTCCTTGTTTACTGCTGCCAGTTTATATCAGGGCCCCTTCATTATTGTGGTTTTTACGTTAAACATGAGTATAAATATATGGATGAAAGTATGTAAAATAGAATAATTATCTACAATTATTCTCATGGCAACGCAAATTCTTCCATGACAGAGGTAATACTTCCAGGGGAGCAATATCTGTTTAGTATCTCCCCATACACTTTTCATCTGTTACTTTAATGGCAAGGAGATGATACCAATATGGATAATAAATTGGATTCCATCTTCAAATACCAAAGTGTCAACATTACACATCACACACTGCAATACATGAGAAAACTTGACAATTAATTCTACAACATTCCTTTAAATTTCAATTAAAGCATTGTTGGCAGAAATTTCCATTATATTTTAATGCACGACGGGGTATTTCACATAGATTTTTCAGTGACACACTAAAAATTACTATTTTTTTACCTTGTGTCACTTTTCTTGCTGGGGTGCCATACATTTCAATTAAAATAACTAGTCTTATTTGTGAATAGTGTAGGTAACTATCCCATGACACAAACAGTGAACAGTGATTTTGTGCTTGACAAATGAAATTCATCCAATACGTCATGCCATCACTGAACTAAACTACCAGTATGACTTAACTTCCTACATTGTTATTCATAGGACAATTGTGTCCCAGAAATGCTATTCTAATGCTCAAACATTAAAGACAACTTTACTACTCCAGGAGATAGTAAGATGCAACAAAAACAATTTTCACAAGCAATATTTGACTAAAAGTAACACGAACATCACAAACATACAAGTCAAATATGAGGACTGTAGATATATCCAAATATTTAGGATTTTTTTCAAGTGAAGTGCTTGGCAAGAAGACAATGAACATACATACATTTATTTATTATGTGAAGGTTTATACTTCCCACTGAATCTTAAGCCAGTAGTACATACCATCTGCTTTAGGTTCTGTCTTCTTTTCCCCTTTCACATCCTTATTTTCGGTTTTAGATTCCTGCTTCTTTTCTACCTTTTTGTCTCCATTTCCATCTGATTTCTTCTCAGATTTATCAGCTTTTGAGGCCTTCGTCTTTTCAGCCTTTGAATCTACTTTCTCTTCACCTTTCTTCTCAGTCTTGTTTTCATTTTTTTCACTCTTGGGGCCAGGTTTTGTTTCTGGCTCAATTTTTTGGTTAGCCTTTTTATCTCCTTTACCTTCATTAGTTTTATCTGGTTTTGTGTCCACCTTTTTTTCTGCCTTTGCCCCAGTTTTCTTGTCTTGTTTCACATCTGCCTTGTTCTCTGATTTTTTCTCACTTTTGGCATCTTGTTTTTTTCCTTCTGATGTACTCAACTCTTTACCTTTATTAGAATCACTTTTCTTTGGGGCTGTATCTTCAGTACTATCAACTTCCTTGTCTTTATCTGATGTTTCAGTACCTTTCTTATTCTTCTTTTTCTTTGACTTAGTTGGTGTGTCTGGAGAGACCACTGTCTGCGGCTCCACAGTGAATGGTGTCAATATGAGCTCAACAGAACCATCATCCCTAAAACAGATAAAGACTGAATTAAAAGAACAAAACAAAATTAAAAACACATTATGCAATTCAAAAAGTCTTACATATTAGCTCACTATTTTCAAATTAATGGTTTTTCTAGGGACAACTAAAATTATGACAAGTGGAGTTTTACCTGTTGAAATGTTAAAATAAGATAAACGTTTGGATGATAAATTCTCCAACAAAATTTCGCAAATAAAAATTACGTACTTTATCTTATTTTTTCCTTTCTCATTAGATTTCTCATCAACTGCAACTTTGTCTTCTTTTCCCTTGTCAGTTTTTTCATCTCCACCTTCATTATTGGTCTCTGAAGTCTTATTTTTCTTCTTCTTCTTGCTTGGTGTCCCAATTTCTTCTTTAATGAAAGCTGAAACAGTTCACCATAACAGAAAACTTGGAAAAATACAATTATGCTAATAAGATATAGAAAGTCTAAAAGAAATAGTAACAGTAATTGTTTACACTTTATTTGCACAATAGTTGCCTAAACCTTAGTGTAAAAAACAAAAGAAATGAGATTTGCTGTAAAGAAAAAGCACTGTCCACAAAAGTTCTTAGGTTACATTTTGTCTCCACTCTTTAACTTTATGTTTGGCAACAAGTGCTTTCGATTTGTGCACTGACAGATCACAGCAGTTGTATCTGATGACATCTAACCAGCTAAGAACAAATAAATGTCGGTGCAATATTTAAAAGACTTGTATAGAAATTTTGAAGAATTCCACAAAATTTTTGCTCTCCTATTTCAGATAACGTATCATTTAATTTGTTCAACAGTCAGCTTAACATTTTGACAGAAGAATTTTTACTTTATATAAAATGGAAGTGGGAAAATATTGTCTGGTAGGTACAAAGCTCACATGCAAGGGTATTTTTAGATTTTAATTAATGCGATTCTGTGGTTTAAAACAGGGATTTAACTAAGAATTGTGACCTCAGTGCTAATTATCTTTTAACACATAGAAATGGAATCAATGATTAGTCTGTTGTTCTCACAAGTTGAGTGCTCATTCAATAATTTACTGAAAATAACTTATGGTGGCTACAGTTAAAGCAAGTACTTTTTTTTTTTTGCCCACAATTTATCCACAATCTCATCAAGAAAGGGCATTTCAAGTTAGGATGGATAAAAGTTGTTTAGACTGGTCTGACTGCAGTGATAATGATCAACACTTTAAAAGTAAAATTAAAGAAGCTGAACAATGACATCTTTTACAGGATACTGAAAAAATTCAATATTGTTTTCATTTACAGAAAGTCACAAAGTCTGATCTCAAGCTTTTAAAATTTATATAATTGCTCTTTATACTTGGAAATTTCAAACTTGTTCAACTTTTGCATAATTAAGTACAAGCAGCTATTTCTCATTTAATTTGTCAAAATGGTAACAAATCCCAATAACTCTGTAAAACTTTAAGTGATACTGTGAGGAATTACTAAACAACTTATTTACTTCATTTTTATTTACTAAGTGACAAAGACTTGACTTAAGAAGTAACAGAATTTTACCAGCAGTTTACAAAAAAAATATTACAATACAACATTACTGGTAATTAGTTCTGAGTTGTCGACAACTGCTACATGATGACCTAGAACTCTTCACAAGTAGTTAAGTGAAAAATACAAGTGGATTTGCATTCTCTGCAATCATCAATTGTGTGATCAATCAATATTTAATAGAAGCCTATGATACAATGATACGAAAAATATTGACTGGCAGGGATTCAACTTTAAGCGCACACAATATTAATTTTGTGCATCTGTTGAATTCTGCGCATGGCAATGTTAACAAAACAGTTCTTTATTAACAGTGGCTTCTGCGAAGAGAAACAGAATGATAGTAAGGGCTATTCAGCTTTCTCATTTACAATGTATGTGGCATCCCTTGACAATATATCTGCTATCCCCTGACAATATATGTGGCATCCTTGCCACAAAAATTACTTTACTGTATGGTTTCTGAGTTTGATTCCTTATCATACTATGAACTTTGGACAAATCTCCACATCAGGGACAATCACGGAACATTCATTGACCCTTACAGCTTTCTCACAATACTGTTTACAACACAGACCTCAGTGAGATGGTTGGTTGGTTTAAAAGAGGCAGGAGAGGGGGAGGGGGGGGGGGAGGGGAGAAGACACCAAACTGCTAGGTCATCGGTCCCTAGTTCCGAATTAAACAATGCCCCAAGGCTGAGAATAAAACAAACAAGACTTACAACACAAAATGGAATGAAAGAAAAAACCACAAGAACGACGGAAGGGCAACAAACACTTACACTTAAATGGATGAAAGGGGACAAGAAAACCACAGAAACACAAGAAACACAAGAAACAGGTAGAAGAGATTAAAACGACAAAGTAGATTACCGTGGCTGGATTTTTTTTGTTTTTGTTTTGGTTTTAGGGCGCAAAACTGCTATGGTCATTAGAGCCTGGTCTGTGTGTGACTTAGGAAACGGTAAAAAACGAAAATGGAAGGCAGCAGCAATGGGAACGAAACTCAAAAAATTGGAGAAACTAAAAGCAGAAAGAAAGCTTAAAAATCCACTACAGAAAGGGGTTGGTTGTCCCCAAAAAGATCTTCAAATGACTGACGTCATCGCACTGGCACTAATGAACTCGAGAACGCGATCGGCCGAGTGTGTGTCATCTGCTAAAATGGACGATGTATCAGGCGACAGCTGTAGACGGGTGCGTAACTGAGTAAAATAGGGGCACTCAATTAAAAGGTGTCTTACCATCCACAGCTGAGAGCAGTGGGGACAGAGTGGGGGAGGATCGCCACTTAAAAGATGTCTATGGCTAAAAAGACAGTGCCCTATCCGGAGTCTAGTTAAAATTACCTCCTCCCGACGACGCGTTCGGGAGGAAGAGGTCCAAGCACAAGGAAGAACTTTCACGTCCCACAATTTATTATGGGGAAGTGTCAACCAATGTGCATGCCATAAAAGAACAACACAACGACATAAAGTACTCTGTAGATCAGCGAAGGGAATCGATCGAATAGCCGGCCGAAGAAGAGAGACTGCAGCATTGGCCGCTATATCGGCCGCCTCATTGCCACAGATACCAACGTGTCCTGGGAGCCAGAGGAACACCACAGAGACGCCCCCCAAATGGAGCAAGCGCAGGCAGTCCTGAATCGGGTGGGCCAGAGGGTGGACAGGGTACAGAGCTTGGAGACTGAGAAGAGAGCTGAGAGAATCTGAACACACAACATACTGTATCCGCTGATGGTGGCGGATGTAGTGGACAGCCTGGAGAACAGCGTAAAGCTCCGCAGTATAAACCGAACACTGGTCGGGAAGCCGAAATAGATTTGGGTGTCGCCAACAATATAGGCACTCCCTACACCTAACGATGTTTTCGAGCCATCAGTGTAAATAAATGTGGCTTCCTTCATTTGTGCACATAGAGCAGCAAATGCTCGACGATAAACAGGTGAAGGGGTACCATCCTTGGGGAATTGACAAAGGTCACGGAGTAGGCAGATCCGGGGATGGAGCCAAGGCGGAGCTGTGCCCCCAAGTTGCTAAGAAGGTTTTAGGAAAGTGGAAGGAAAGAGAATGGAGCAGTTGATGGAAGCGGACTCCCGGTGGTAGTAGGGAGGAAGGGCAGCCTGCATACCCTACATCCAAGGAGGTGTCGAAAAAAATGTCATGGGCCGGATTAGCAGGCATGGAAGACAGATGGCTAGCATAACGACTCAGAAGGACAGCTCGCCGATTGGACAGCAGAGGCTCAGCAGTCTCAGCATAGAGGCTTTCCACAGGGCTGATGTAAAAAGCTCCAGACACTAAACGTAATCCACGGTGGTGGATAGAGTCGAGACGCCGAAGAATAGACAGCCGAGCAGAGGAGTACACTATGCTTCAATAGTCCAATTTCGAGCGCACTAAGGCGCGATAGAGGCGGAGAAGGAGCACTCGGTCTGCTCCCCAGGAGGTACCATCCAGGACACAGAGGGTGTTGAGGGATCGCAGACAGCGAGCCGAAAGATAGGAAACATGAGAGGACCAGCACAGTTTTCTGTCAAACATAAGACCCAAGAATTTAGCGACGTCCGAAAACGGAAGGTTGACAGGTCCTAGATGTAAGGAGGGTGGAAGAAACTCCTTACATCGCCAAAAATTAACACAAACGGTCTTACTGGGAGAAAAACGGAAGCCGGTTTCGAGGCTCCAAGAGTGGAGGCGATCGAGACATCCTTGAAGACGTCGTTCAAGAAGGCTGGTCAATTGAGAGCTGTAGTAGATCACAAAATCGTCCACAAAGAGGGAGCCCGAGACATCAGGAAGGAGACAATCCATAATGGGATTTATGACAATGGCAAACAGTACAACACTCAGCACGTGGGGTACCCCGTTTTCTTGGGAGAAAGGACGGGAGAGAGTGGTGTTCACCCGCACTCTAAACGTGCGCTCTGCCATAAATTTGTGAAGAAAAATGGGCAGCCGACCTCGAAAGTCCCAAGAGAACAGCGTGCGGAGGATGCCTGTCCGACAGGTATGGTATGCTCTCTCCAGATCAAAAAATATTGCTACTGTTTGGCGTTTCCGGAGAAAATTGTTCATGATATAAGTGGAGAGAGCAACAAGATGGTCAACTGCAGAACGATGCTTTCGGAAACCGCATTGGACAGGTGTTAAAAGACTGCGGGACTCCAGCCACCAGGCTAAACGGCAATGCACCATACGCTCCAAAACCTTACATACACTACTCATGAGAGAAATGGGGCGATAGCTAGAGGGGAGATGTTTGTCCTTTCCAGGTTTCTGAACAGGAACGACGATAGCTTCCCGCCATCGTCTGGGAAAAGTACTATCGGTCCAAATTCGATTATAACGGCGAAGGAGGTAACGCAGACTATGGTATGACAAATGGAGCAACATTTGGATGTGGATACCATCCGGTCCTGGGGCGGAGGAGCGAGAAGAAGAGAGTGCATGTTTGAGTTCCCGCATGGAGAAAACAGTATTGTAGCTTTCGCAATTTTGAGAGGAGAAAGCAAGAGGTCGCACTTCCGCTGCACGTTTCTTCGGGAGAAACGCTGGCAGGTAATTTGAAGAGCTCGAAATCTCAGCAAAGTGTTGACCCAATGAGTTAGAAATTGTGACGGGGTCCACTAATGTACCATGTGCGACAGTGAGCCCAGAGACCGGGGAGAAACTAGGCGCGCCTGAGAACCGTCGAATCAGACTCCAAACTTCCAAGGAGGGAGTGAAGGTGTTAAATGAGCTAGTAAAGAATTTCCAGCTTTCCTTCTTGCTATTGCGGATGACGTGATGGCATCGCGCTCGGAACTGCTTATAGCGGATACAGTTGTCCAAAGTAGGATGGTGGCGGAAAACGCGAAGAGCACGTCACCGTTCACGTATTGCGTCACGGCGTGCCGCGTTCCACCAAGGAACTGGGGGGCGCCGGGGCAATGCGGAGGTGCGTGGTATTGAACGTTCCGCAGCTGTAAGAATAACGTCTGTAATATGTGTGACCTCATCGTTGACGCTAGGAAAGTGACGGTCATCGAATGTCGCTAGAGATGAAAAAAGTGTCCAATCGGCTTCGCCAAACTTCCAGTGTCACGGGCGCATATATGGCTGTTGAGGCTGCAGTCTAAGGACACATGGAAAGTGGACACTTGAGTGTGTATCATCAAGGGCGAACCATTCGAAGCACCAAGCTAGCGGAACAGTACCGACCGAAAGATCCAAATGAGAGAAATTTGTTGTGGAGGCAGACAAAAATGTAGGGTCCCCAGTGTTGAGGCAAACTAGATCCGCTTGGTGGAAGACGTCTAGCAATAGTGAGCCACGCGGACAAGGATGTGGAGATCCCCAAAGCGGGTGGTGGGCATTGAAGTCCCCAACCAGCAAATAGGGGGGTGGAAGCTGACCAAGAAGATGAAGGAGATCAGCTCGTGCCATTGGTGTGGACGATGGCATGTATACAGTACAAAGAGAAAAGGTATATCCAGATAGGGAAAGACGGACAGAGACAGCTTGGAAGGAAGTGTTTAAGGGGATTGGGTGATAATGGAGAGTATCATGGAGAAGAATCATGAGTCCTCCATGTGCCGGAGTGCCTTCATCAGAGGGGAGATCAAATCGGACGGACTGAAAATGGGGGAGAACAAAGCGGTCATGGGGACGCAGCTTTGTTTTCTGAAGACAGAAGATGACCGGCGAGTAGGATCGTAAGAGGATCGACAATTCATCCCGATTGGCTCGAAGGCCGCAGATATTCCAGTGGATAATGGACATAGGGTGAACAGAAAATGGAGGAATGTGACCAAGGTTGCCATCAACTCAGCGACTGCTCAGAGCATGCGACCGACAGCATGGAATGGCATTCAGCCGAAAGCAGAAGATCCTCATCCATAGGTTGTTCAGGAGCAGCTCCTGCCACCAGCAATCTGCCGGTTGATCGGCCGCCAGCAGTGCGCCTCGGTGACACAGAAGACGGCCGAGGGCGATTACCACCAGGTGGTGCTGTAGATGAGACACGCCTTGGCGGAGAAGGAGATGAACTGGGTTTCTTACTAGCCTTCTTGGAAACATGATGTTTAGATGAAGGGGGAATCGATGGTTGTGAAGTTGGGGTACGTAAAAAATCTTCACGAGTATGCTCTTTTTTCGAAGTCTTCGTGTCTGACTTTTGGGCTCGAGATTTAGCAGAACCCGATGAAGGGTGAGCCATAGAGTGGGCAGGCGAAAGTGGGGAGGTTGAACGGGTGATCTTTGCGCTGGCCGATCTGACGACCGTGGCACTAAAGGTAAGGTCACAAGTCTGCATGGCCGCCTCCTTTGTTGGCCGAGGAGAGGCAAGGACAGTGTTGTATTTTCCTGTCTGAGGCACGGTGGGCTGTCGACTGGCGAATAATTTTCGAGCAGCAAAGGTCGACACCTTTTCCTTCACTCTGATTTCCTGAATGAGCTTTTCATCCTTAAAAATGGGGCAATCTCGAGAGGAAGCAACGTGGTCACCCATACAGTTGATGCAACGAGGGGATGGAGGTGGACAAGCACCCTCATGGGCATCCTTGCCACACGTAACACATTTGGCCGGATTGGAACAGGACTGGCTGATGTGATTGAACCGCTGACACTGATAGCAACGCGTAGGGTTTGGGATGTAAGGGCGAATGGAAATTATCTCATAGGCTGCTTTGATTTTCGATGAGAGTTGAACTTTGTCAAATGTCAAGAAGACAGTACGGGTTGGAATGATGTTCGTGTCAACCCTTTTCACGACTATGAACAGCCGTTACGCCCTGGTCAGACAGGTAGTGCTGAATTTTCTCGTCGGACAATCCGTCGAGGGAGCATGTATAAACGACCCCACGTGATGAATTTAAAGTATGGTGCGGTTCCACCCGGACAGGGAAGGTGTGTAGCAGTGAAGTACGCAGCAATTTTTGTGCCTGGAGGGCACTGACTGTTTCTAAAAACACGGTGCCATTTCGTAATCTGGAACAAGACTTTACAGGACCCGCAATTGCGTCGACACCTTTCTGAATAATGAAAGGGTTGACCGTGGAGAAGTCGTGACCTTCGTCAGACCGAGAAACAACAAGGAACTGTGGCAACGATGGAAGGACTGTCTGTGGCTGAGACTCATTGAACTTACACTTGTGAGCTGACATAGTAGAAGATGAGGAAACCATTGCGAAAGTATCCCCCATGATTACCGGCGTCTCCGATGGCGCGCTCCTTCCTTGTGGGGGCCCTCTCTGAGGGCACTCCCGCCTTAGGTGACTGTTCACACCTCAGGTCACACCTCCCGACAAACGGACAGAGGGACCAATCGGCACTTTCAGAAGGTATCAGCTCGGGTAACCACCCCTCCCTGGGCCTGGCCGTCACCAGGGGGTACGTACGTGTCCTACCTGTCTACCCGGGGCGGGGAATTACGCGTTACCCCGTCATCGGCTACGCATGGAAATGCGTGTGTCGGCCTTCAGACACGCACAGGGAGGAAAAAAGAGAAAGGGAAACGAAAGGAGAGAGGTCTCAAACGCCGTAGCGGAGAAAAGGGCAAAGAGAAGAGGTAAGGAAAAGAGAAGGACTAGGGAAGGACGAAGACTTGCAAGCTGAGAAAGCAAAGAATTTGTTACAGTTTCGAGCGTCCGTCTCCCGACGTAGGCACAAAACATACTCCCAGAGGGGGTGAAAAGGAAGGAAAGAGGCGGAGGTGGGGGGGGGGGGGGGGCACGAAGATGGGGGATGGGGAAGGATGCGGAAAGGGAAGGTATGCAGCCCGGAAAGGAAGGAAGGCCACATTAGCTCAGGGTCCCGTGCTCGCTACGCACGTATCCACAAAAGAGTTGTGGACCCCCTGGGGGGACCATGGCTGGATGTCCATGAGAATAAAAAGAAGAAACCAGCCACTATGCAACATACTGAAACCTTCACCCTAAAAGCACTACAGTGGAGGACATACAGGGACAAAGAACATGCGCTAAAACTAAGAGTAAATGATAAAACCCACCCTCACGAATAAAACATAAAACTAAATCAGCCGATGAGGTGATTTCAGTGAGTCCAGTAACCCAAGATTTCGTCGCAGGGCACTCAAAGTGGGACAGTGCACCAAAATATGGGCCACTGTCAACCAGACACCGCACTGACACTGAGGCGGGTCATCACAGCGCAGGAGGTGGCCAATGCAGAGCCAGCAGAGAACCACAGAGTCCCCACAAGAAGCCCTCATCGCGAACTTCTACACATTTGTAGTCTCCTTAATAGCATGTAGTTTTTGTGCATACTGAGACTATGCCATTCTGTCTCCCAAAGCCAAAAAACCTTGCGGCATAGAAACAAACGCAGGTCAGTTATTGGAATACCAATCTCCATAAGCGGTTTCCGTGTGGCCTGTTTGGCCAGCCAGTCAGCAAGTTCGTTGCCTGGGATTCTGATGTGACCTGGGGTCCAGACAAGCACCACTGAATGACTGGACCATTCTAGGTCATGGATGGACTCCTGGATGGTCGCTACCAAAGGATGATAAGGGTAGCACTGGTCGATAGCTTGTAGGCTGCTGAAGGAGTCAGTACACAGAAGAAATGACTCCCCAGGGCATGAACGGATGTGCTGAAGAGCACGAGAGATAGCCACCAGCTCTGCAGTGAAACCACTGCAGCCAACGGGCAAGAAATGCTGTTCAATATGTCCTCCGCGGACACACGCGAAGTCGATGAGACCATCAGCCATTGAGCGGTCAGGGTAAACCACTTCATGGCCTCAGTACACGTCAAGAATTGAGAGGAAGTGGCAACGGAGAGCTGCTGGGTTAACTGAGTCCTTAAGGCCATGTCAAAGGTCCATGCGAAGCC
Organism: Schistocerca nitens; assembly: GCF_023898315.1. Lineage (NCBI taxonomy): Eukaryota > Metazoa > Arthropoda > Insecta > Orthoptera > Acrididae > Schistocerca > Schistocerca nitens. Next base: position 694,754,384 of record NC_064617.1, read on the forward strand.
ACAGCCTAGGTGTACACCATGGAGGTGTAAGTGAATAGACCTCAAGTATAGGCAGTAAAGGCAAGGACTCTTAACTCGGATAGAAAAGATCGGGTGCAAACTGCAATTGTAAGCCTTGACCTGGGTTGCTGATGCGGGAGATGAACCATCGTGGGTGGGAAAAAGAGACAGTAATTCGGATGCGCAGGAGAACTATGAACATGTGCAATGTAACTGGCGAGCAGTTGTGCACGCCTAACCTTCAACGGAGGGACTCCAGCCTCCACCAGGACGCTGGTCACCGGACTCATTCTAAAAGCTCCCGTCACTAATCGAACGCCACAATGGGGCACTGGGTCTAGTAAATGCAACACTTAGGGCGCTGCCGAACCATAAACCAGACTCGCATAGTCAAGGCAGGATTGAACAAGGGCTCTGTAGAGTTGCAGCAGTGTAGAGCGATCTGCACCCCGGTTGGTGTTGCTCAGGCAGCAGAGGGCATTGAGGTGCTGCCACCACTTCTGCTTAAGCTGAAGAAGGTGAGGAAGCCAAGTCAATCGGGCATCGAAAACCAGTCCTAAGAATCAATGTGTCTCCACTACAGTGAGTAGATCATCATGAAGGTAAAGTTCTGGTTCCAGATGAAAAGTACAACGCCAACAGAAGTGCATAACACACGAATTTGGGGCTGGAAACCGTGCTAGAGCCCATGACTGCACCTTGTGAATGGCTCCATGTAGGTGCCACTCAGCAACAGCGGTACTGGTGGAGCAGTACGAAATGCAGAAGTCGTCTGCATACAGAGAAGGTGAGATGGACAGCCCTACAGCTGCTTCTAGACCGTTAACTAAAGCTACAGATAGACTCAATACAGAGCCCTGCGGGACCCTGTTCTCTTGGATATGTTGGGAACTATGGGAGGTACCAACTTAGAAACGGACAGTATGAATTGACAGCAAGTATAAGATAAAAATCGCGAGCTTGCCTTGAAGTATATGATATCACCAGGTGGTGTCATATGCTTTCCGTAAATAAAAAAAGATGACAAGAATGTGTTGGCATCTGGAAAAGGCTGTTCGGATGGCAGACTCGAGGGACACAAGATTATCAGTGGTAGAGCGACCCTGGCGGAAACCGCCCTGGCATGGAGTCAGCAGGCCACGTGACTCCAGGACCCAACCCAACCACCGACACACCATACGTTCCAGCAGCTTACAAAGAACATTGGTGAGGCTGATGGCTATCCACATCAAGCAGGTTTTTACCAGGTTTGAACACCAGAGTGATGGTGCTCTCTTGCCATTTCTATGGAAAGATGTCATCACAATAGAGCCAGTTGAAGATGACGAGGAGATGTCGCTTGTAGTCGGACAAGAGACGGTTAATCGTCTGACTGTGGATCCGATCCAGCCCAGGAGCTGTGTCGGGGCAATGTACAAGGGTGCTGAGGAGCTCCCACTCTGTAGAAGGGGGCGTGTAATGAATGAGGAGACTATCCTTTCATCCGCTGTTCAAGGGTGCGAAAGGCTGGGGGGTAATTCCCCGATGCAGAGGCTCGAGCATACTGCTCAGCAAAGTGCTCGGCAATCATGTTTGCGTCGGTAGATAACATGCCATTGATGGTAACACCAGGGACACCTGTTGAGGTTTGGTACACAAAAACACATTGATTTTCGTCCAGACTTGGGAAGGTGACGTATGGCACCTAATGGTCGAGACTTATCTCTCCCAACACTCCTGTTTCTGTCTTTTCATAAGCTGGCAAATGTGGGCGGAGCCATTTAAAGGCTATTAGGTGGTCTAAGGAACGGTGCTGCTTATGCTGCTGTAGAGCTCACTGACGCTCTTTAATTGCCTCAGCAACTTCCGGCTACCACCAAGGCACTGACTTTCGTTGGGGGCACCCTACAGAATGAGGGATCACGTTTTCCGCAGCAGAAACAATCATTGTAGTGACCTGCTCAACCACATGGATGGCACCATGTGGGGGAGATTCAATGGTGACAGCAGAGGTGAAGTTTTCCCAGTTTGCCTTGTTGAAAGCCCATCTGGGTAGGTGTCTGTGGGTACAATGCCGGGGGACTGACTGAAAGATGGGGAAGTGGTCACTACCACACAGGTAGTCATGTGCTCTCCAATGGACAGATGGGAGAAGTCCTGGGTTGCAGAGGGATAAATCAATGGTCGACTAAGTTTTGTGAGCCACACTGAAATGAGTGGGGGCCCCAGTATTTAAGAGGCACAGGTCAAACTGAGACAGTTAAGTTTCGACATCTCTGCCTCGGCCAGTAAGCATGGTGCCACCCCACAAGGGGTTATGAGCATTAAACTCTCCCAAAAGTAGGGAAGGTGTAGGGAGTTTATCAATTAATGCAGCCAATGCGTTCAGGGTACTGCACCATCTGGAGGAAGATATACGTTGCAGACAGTTATTTCCTGTGTCGACCTTATCCTGACAGCCACAGCTTCAAGAGGGGTGTAAAGGGGCACAGGTTCACTGCATACCGAGTTCAGGACATTGGCACAAACTCCACCTGACTCACTATTATAGCCGCTACTGTTCTTGTAACATCCCCTATAGCTGTGGAGGGCAGGGGTTCGCTACACTACCAGGAACCAGGTTTCCTGCAGGGCAATGCAGAGAGCACGTGTCAAGCTTATGAGTTGCTGTAAGTAGCTCAGGCGGTGGTGGAAAAAACCGCCACAATTCCACTGGAGGATGACGTGCCCATGAGACTGGGTAGGCATGCAACACTCAATGAGGCTGTTTACACCTCAAGGTCACCTGCTGCCACCAGATGAGTAACTGTGTTATCAACATCCATTGTGTCTGAGGGCCCAGAGAGATCTAGGTCCTCAGCACACCAGAATCTCCACTTCATCCTCCAATGCACAGCTTGTAGGCAAGTGCTGGTATGGGTGCCACCGCAATATCTAGGTTTTTGGGGGTCTTCTTCTTTTTGGTTTTCTCTTGCTGCACCTTTGGCTGTTCTGGCTGGGAGGGCTTCACTGAGTCAGTCTTGGGGTCTAAGGAGGACCGTGAAGCCCTACAACCAGGTACCTGTGGTTGCTTCATCCACTGGCAGGTGTCTGCTTTGCCACTGTTAGGAACGTGGGAAGGGAGTGACCCAAGGGACCCCTTTCTAGCGAGAGGAACCAAAGAAGATTCACGCTTCTCCGGTTGAGAAGTGGGAACTAATGTCCCCGAAGGTTGGAGGGGGAGGGGTGTGTTTCTCCCTAAGTAGGAGGTGCAGGAGCAACAGGGAGGGATGTGCCCCCACCATCAACAGCGCAGTTGGAGTCTGACGGCTCTGAGAGCCAACTGTATGCGGCCAAATGGAAGGTGCTAGAGCCATTGTCGCAGTGGCAGCATAAGTGGATGTCATAAGCACAGAATGTAGCCTCTCATATTTTCGCTTAGCCTCAGTGTAGTTAAGTTGGTCCAGAATCTTGTATTCCATGATTTTCCTCTCTTTCTTTAAGATCCTGCAATCTGGAGAGCAAGGTCAATGATCCTCTCCGCAGTAGACACATGGATTATTGGTATGTGATTGTAGTCCACACTCTCGACACAGAAACTGGAAGTACTGTGGAAAGACATATGGCCGAACTTCCAGCACCGCATCAGGGGAGGGATATATGGCTTGACATCACAGCGGTATACCATCACCTTGACCTTTTTGGGTAATGTGTCACCCTGATTATCCCTTGGACCCCGATGGATGCGCCTGGACCATATTTAAGCTCTTACGGGTGTGACGGTAACAGATACATCCCCAACTTGTCAGAAGTGAGTAATGCCCATGACTGGGCAGATGATGCTGTTTTTATCAAGACTGACCCTGACCACATTTTGGACAAGCACTCCGCCTCCCCAAACTTGTCCTCTAAATGCTCCACAAAGAACTGAGGCTTCATTGACATGAAAGATTCCCCATCAACTCTCATACAGACGAGGTACCGGGGTGAATAAGCTTCGCTGCCATCCTTAACCTGGCATTCCTCCCATGGTGTGGCCAGGGAGGCAAACAATTTGGAGTCTTATTTCTTAGCATTGAAGTAAGACTTTGACCACTTAGAGACAGCTGGTGGTGGACCACCACCAAGAGATGACATACTACGCTTCATGGCTTTTCATCTGTCCTGATGCCACCCACTCTGACCAAGGCCATCTCTACAGGTGCCACTAGCCTCAGCAAGGGCCACCTGGCAGGATGGCCACTGCCGGGAGTCCTGATGCCCCAGGGAGATGGGCATCTACTCCTGGGCACACATGGTGAGTTAACGGCACAGGTATCAGCACAGCAATCCCTGTGCAGTCGGGGGGCAACACCCAACAGGGTACATGGCGGCCCCACCACAATGGACTGGCTACTGCGCTGGATATGAGGTGTAAAGTAGTCCACAGCCATCGTCGGCACAGAAAACAACAGTGCATAGTGGATGGAGAAAAATGCACCCAGGAAGGTGTCCTTGCTCAAAGAGATGGAGAATGAGCGGGACTGCAATGCCACAATGAGAAAGTGGGCTAAACATCTCAATGCATCATGGACACTATGCACCATATAAGGCGCCCTTCCCCAACCGAGTCCCTCTTCAGGAAAATTTTTAAAAATGGAGGTCAAACCCTACAGTGGACCGTCACAATAAAGGCCAAAATGTGAGAGTCTCCTTTTAGTCACCTCTTACGGCAGGCAGGAATACCTTGGGCCTATTCTAATCCCAGGGCCCACAGGTGGCCTCTCAGTGAAAAATTTCGGTACAATGACACTTGTAAAATACAACTTCACATCCTGCGGCTGCACATGAGCACGCGCATGCATGTACAACTTTACTTTTGTCAGTCAGACTTTTTGTATTCTTTCCTAACCGACTCATTTCTGGTATTGTCTTTCTACATACTTTTATTTTATTCCTGCACTATCAATATATATTTTTCTTGTTTCCTACGATTCATTTTCATACATCAATATTAGGAGTTTATCCATCTCATAAAATTTTATGTTCGTCTCCATTGGCAAATTGTCAACGCAACCAACCCTCATGTGGGGGACCCAGGTTCGATTCTCTGCACTGGCAGGGACTTTTCCTTGATGGGCTGACTGGGCTGGGGTGCATTCAGCCTTGTGATGCCAACTGAGGAGCTAGCTGACAGAGAGGTAGTGGCTCTAGAGTTGGAATGTTGACAATGGCTAGGAGTGTGGTGTGCTGACACCATGTCCCTCTATATTGCATCCGACGATTAATTATTGAGGATGACATAACAGTCTGTCAACTATCACATGCTCTTTGGGGCCCAACTGCATGGTTTTCTTTCCTTTTAATAAAATTTTATTCATGTTTCCTCCACATTTTAACTTTTAGGAGCCTTTTGATTGTTCCAGGTTTTCTGCTACATTTGTTTACTTATTTTGTGTATTGGCATTAAAGTCATTATTTTAAGTAACTAAATGGTCTGCTGGTCCATTATTTGTTCAAAAGGAAAAGTCACTTCAGAAAACAGAATTTACAGGGAGAAAAGGTAGTAGGTTGGTATTTACTTTCAGGAGCAAAAAAATTACAAGTACTACTAATAGACATTTAAAAGTAGGAAAAAAAACTAAATCTAGCTTACAGAATTGATAAGAGAGGTTGGAAAAGGGGGAGCAAGGTCTCTCAGACCACAGGCTGTGAGGAACCCAACTGTAGTCAAGATGAGGGGAGACAAAGATGAAGGGGGAGGCTTTGGGGAGACAAAGGAGAGGAGGAGGAGGAGGAGGAGGAGGAGTGGGAAAGGAGACAGGGAATCATATGAGAGAGAGAGAGAGAGAGAGAGAGAGAGAGAGAGAGAGAGAGAGAGAGAGAGACTGTACACTGCAAGTACCACCTCAACATTGACACATCTAAATAGCTTTGTAACTTACCAGCAGAGGCTTCAATGTCATCTTTCTTGCGGTTCTTCTTATCTTTACGTGAATATGCTTGTTCCCATTCACCTAGAACAAATCACCCATGAGATTAGATACATAATAATTGTCCAACAAATATCCCAAAAGTTTATCACCAGCAACATGAGTGAGGACTATCACTAAGTGATGACATTGTGATTATACATTTTGCATAGCATTTAACATTAATTAAGAAACTGTTCTGTGTGTACTACAACAAACAATTGGTACATTACATAGTGTATTGTTACTTTTTAAGTTGAAATGTAAGTACAGTAACCCAGTCTCTTCTTGAAATTACACATACTTTAAGAGATCTTGCATATGAAAAGTCATTATGTAACCCACCTTCTTTAATAATAAACGTTTTAGAACAGTTGATAGCAATACTTTTATTTACTTATTTATTTATTGTGAATTATTTTCCTTTCAGTAGCAACGTAGGCAATACTGTGCTTTGATACTAGTTAAATTAACCATAAGCCAAGTACATCATCATTTATGCATATTCCTGTGACAAGAGCCATCTGGTCACATACTGAAACAGTTAAGATGTTCTATGAAAATTCCACTTCTACTTCTGACTGTCACATGCATCCGCACCTTTTTGTATTTGACTTTGTATTTCAGATGTTCTACATATTACATTTATTAGTCAATGTTCTGATAATAATGTTATCTAATGCAAAGCAGGCTTTATTCACTGCCTTAGTGAAACTGATTCTGGGATCAACATCTATCATCTCAGACATTTGTTGGCCTAATATCTCTCTCTCTCTCTCTCTCTCTCTCTCTCTCTCTCTCTCTCTCTCTATGTGCGTGCGTGTGGCCAAAGCCTTTACAATTTTTGAAGCAGTCACCATCAGTATTTAACCAAGTATTTGTCTATTCCATAGGCGAGTTTCTGTTTCAGAACTGGTAAAAAGCACCTTTAAATGTACAAATGTACTTGCGTGTGTAGAACTAAAAATTTCAGTAATATCATGATAGAAATCTGCCAAGGACAGTACTTCTACTTATGACATGTATTGGTTACAAAAATGCACCGATGATTACCAATATCAGTCGAAATAGATTGGCAAGATAAATAAATTAGTTTCCGTGATTGGTTGCTACATTCTTTATAATTTTATATCTTAATGTCACCCGCCATATTACCTTCTTAATCGTTAAGAGTGATTCTGCTGCAAACTTGTCTGAACAGGACTCTCTTCAGAAATTTGGATTTTCAATAGACGATTCATTGAATTTGGTATCTAAAGATGAACCACGCTCGGACCTAGAGACACTTTTGCAAGATTATGAGGACCTGTTCACCCTGGAACTTTGTTCTACAAAGGATTTTAAGGTGCACATCGCACTGAAACATAATGCATGGCCTGGGTGCTTTCGAGTCCGCGCCGTTCCGTTAGCTCTCCCGAGAACAAGTAAAGGAAGAACTGGATTGCCTAGCTCCAATTGGAGTTCTAGATCCTATTCCTTCTAGTCAATGGGCCACCCTATTAGTCAGTGTGAAAGCCATTGGGGAAGATCCACCTGTGCGGCGATTTTAGAGGAACTGTCAACAAATCAGAGATTGAGACATATACTTTTCCTAAGCTGGAAGAATTACTGCCAAAATTAAAAGGTGGAACCTACTTTTAAATAAACCTAGTGGATGGATACCTCCAAGTTCCCCTTGACGCAGAATCTCAACAGTTTCTTAACCTTAACATGCTGCATGGCTTTATCATCACATCACCACATCATTACCAGCTTAGGCATTCATCCACTGGATAAACATGTCAAAGCCATACACAAACTTCCCAGACCAAAAACGCTTAAGCAGCTTCGATCCTTTCTTGGGAAGATATCAGATTACTGAACACACTTACCTCCAGCAGCAACAGAAACTGCCCACTTGCCCAGTTATGCAAAAAAGGGGTGCCTTTCCACTGGGCACCAGCTTGTGAGTGTGCCTTCCACAGGTTGAAATTCTAGTTGTTTATGGCCCCATGCCTCACATGTTTTGATCCAACAAAGCACATAGTTACTGCAATGGAGGCATCTGATATAGGTGTTGCAGTGGTCCTGGCACGCAGGGCAGCAGATGGCTCCAAGCACCCTGCGGCCTATGCATTGAGAATATTGACTGACATGCAGGTACTCTCAAATAGAAAATGAAGCACTGGCCATCATCTTCGTGTAAAAGAAATTCCACGTTTTTGTTTATAGCACAAAGTTTCACCTCATCACAGACCTTAAACTGCTGATCTCTTTATTCAATCCAGCAGCAAAGATTTCAAACCACACTGCGCACTGCCTCCAGCATTGGGCTTTATTTTGAGTGCACTACCAGTAAGAGATTCACTTCCGTAACACGACTGAGCATGCCATCACTGTTGCCCTCTCCCACCTTCCATGGGGACCCAATACAGAGTTTGACAAAGAAGAAATTCTGTGTTTTCACAACATCGATGAAGAAGCAGAATTCACCATAGATTCTTTTCTCATTACCAGACCACAGGCCACAGATGCAACCAGTGGCAACAAGGTACTCCAACAAGTCCAGAGTCACATACTTCATGGATGGTCCTAATGACAACTTCCCAAGACTTCCGTGGCACACTGTCAGTTCTTTAATGCCCACCATCAGCTCATGTTGATCAACTGAGTAATTCTACTCATTTCCGATGAGGGACATACCCAAGTAGTAATTCCTTATTCTTTACATCAGCATGTCCTGCAACTATTGCACCAAGGTCAATGGGGAGGGGCTATCCTGAACTAAACTCCTGGCTCGCAGGTTCACTTACTGGCTGGGCATGAACCAAGATATTGAACGACTCACCTGAATGTGTCCATCCTGCCAAAGCCAGCAGGCAGCCCCACGACATTCGTTACCTCTTGGCCCCCAAGTGCTTGCTCTTGGGAGTGGGTACACATTGATTTTGCCAAGCCCCTGTTTAACACTGTGTTGTTGATAGTGAATGATGCTTACTCCAGATTTCCATACATTGTCCGATGCAATGCCAAATCAACCACCAACACCATCACAGGCATAAAATATTTATTTTTGGTTGAATGTCTGCCAGAAGTGCTCTTAACTGACAAGGGTCCACAATTTCGTAATGAGAAATTTTGAGTTTTCTGTGGCCAGCATGGCATTCGCCACATTTCAGTGCCCCTCTTCCATCCACAATCTAACGGAGAAGCCAAGAGGATGGTCCACGCTTTCAAAACTCAGATGAAGAAATACCTCCAGGATCACTCCACTGATGCATCCCCAACTTTATGAGCAGTTACAGGTCCACACCCATGGGAGACAAAAGTCCAGCAGAACTACTTTTCCATGGATGGCAGACCTGGACCCTTTTGAGCCCGCTCATGTCGAAGTCATGGCCAGCACCACCACTACCTACTTCCAAGGAACCTTGGTATGGGTGAAAGGATTTTGCTGGAAACCAGCCTGGATTCCGGGAACAACCATTCAGCACCAGGGCCAGAAGGTCTTCTGGGTGCAGCGTCTGAAGCATCTGAACCGGGAGCTTCCGCGACATGCCAACCAAATTTGTCTCTCACTAGTCTCCCAACAACTTTTTCTGCCCCCCTCTCCACACCATTGTTGCCAGTCCCCTAGTTCCCAAGCCACCCAGCCAGTGTAACACCAGACTTATACATGCCTTTTGTCCACAGCCAGCTGACCAGCACCACAACCCAACAAGCGAGATTTACCCCCGACATCACCCAGCCCCAGAGGCCATCCCTCCCAGGCTACAAGATGTCACGAAGTCACCAACCACGAGTAATTCCGCATGAAGATGAAGACATGCAGCTGGCTCCTCCTGTTCCACTGCTGAGATCCACACCACACAACCTTCGTCTCCAACCAGGGCTTCTTCATCCATATGCTCCTATGCCCCAAGTTGCTAACGACCCTGAGGGCCCTGAGGCGGACTCCATGGACGTGTCATTCATTCGCGGCAGATGCTTCCCCACTTCCCTAAGGGGGAAGGGGTGTGGCATCCACCGCTATCAAATCTCCCCACCAAACAGCAGTGTTGTAAAAAAATGCATTGTTGGCCGCACTTCTCCTTGCGCAGCCCGTTGCGAGCATCGCAGCAACTGGCCACCCATAACACTCAGCGACTGTCTGTCCAGAATATACAATGACCCCAACCACCAGCTCTGTTAACTATGGAGCCTTATTTAACACTGCTACTGACAACTACAAGCCAGTCCTCATCATGATATGTTCTACTCCACAACCAGGAAGTTCTACACTGCGGTGTAACAGCTCTTCAATGTTGATTTGGCTGCTCTCTGGAGTCAGAATCTAAATGCTTTACTGGAACTTGGACTTCAATATTCACTAGGCTTATTATGTCAATGGACTTGTGATTTTTACCAGAATTCTGAATTTCACTTCTTCCTCCTGGACACTGGTTTAACCACCATCAATTTATATAATTTTGGTAATTGTTCATTTACAACTTGATGCCTGGTAACAGTGTTGTGTCAATAAATCATAGAATAGTGATATGTTTATCATGTTATTCCTGGTTATGACATTCTGCATTGTATTTCAAATAGTTTGAACTCGTTGTTGTTGTTGTTGTTGTTGTTGTTGTCTTCAGTCCAGAGACTGGTTTGATGCAGCTCTCCATGCTACTCTATCCTGTGCATGCTGCTTCATCTCCCAGTACCTACTGCAACCTACATCCTTCTGAATCTGTTTAGTGTATTCATCTCTTTGTTTCCCTCTATGATTTTTACCCTCCAAGCTGCCCTCAAATACTAAATTGGTGATCCCTTGATACCTCAGAATATGTCCTGCCAACCGATCCCTTCTTCTAGTCAAGTTGTGCCACAAATTTCTCTTTTCCCCAATTCTATTCAATACCTCCTCATTAGTTATGTGATCTACCCATCTAATCTTCAGCATACTTCTGTAGCAACACATTTTGAAAGCTTCAATTCTCTTCTTGTCCAAACTATTTATCGTCCACGTTTCACTTCCATACATGGCCACACTCCATACAAATACTTTCAGAAACTACTTCCTGACACTTAAATCTATACTCGATGTTAACAAATTTCTCTTCTTCAGAAACGCTTTCCTCGCCATTGCCAGTCTACATTTTATATCTTCTCTACTTCGACCATCATCAGTTATTTTGCTCCCCAAATATCAAAACTCTTTTACTACTTTAAGCATCTCATTTCCTACTCTAATACCCTCAGCATCACCCGATTTAATTCGATTACATTCCACTATCCTCGTTTTGATTTTGTTGATGTTCATCTTATATCCTCCTTTTAAGACACTGTACATTCCATTCAGCTGCTCTTCCAGGTCCTTTGCTGTCTCAGAGAATTACAATGTCATCGGCGAACCTCAAAGTTTTTAATTCTTTCCAGGGATTTTAATTTCTACTCTGATTTTTTCTTTTGTTTCCTTTACTGCTTGCTCAATATACAGATTGAATTACATCAGGGATAGGCTACAACCCTGTCTCACTCCCTTCCCAACCACTGCTTCCCTTTCATGCCCCTCGACTCATAGCTGCCATCTGGTTTCTGTACAAATTGTAAATAGCCACCTCAACAAGAACAAAATATTTAAATAAATCTGCCTTTACAACATCATATAAAACTGAATACTCAGCAGTCAGCAGCAGACTTATGTATACAGTGAACTGATTGACGGTCACATGTCAAACCCAAAGGTCCTAATAGAGTAACCAGAGGTCACTTCATTGTGTAGAGCTAGTTACTTCTCTGCAGGTACACAAAGAATAGTTATAGTAACAGGAAATTACCTGACTCCTTTAAATTTAGAAAACTAATCTGATCTTATGAGTATCAGAGGTCTAAAAGTCTGTTACATGCAGTTTATCAGAGATGCCATTGTTTCATATATGCACTGCTGTACTGTAATTTTGTATTTTTCTTGTTGAGTTAATGTGAATAGGAGCATCTGAATATGGGGCAAATGGTCCTGAAATTGATAATACAATATAGAAATTTAAAAACATGCTTGCAGTCAGAGGTTAATTTATTTATAATTTCAACCTTGGATTATACTGAAGCTTACTGGAGTAGCAAGTGGCAAGAATATCACTAAGTCTGCCACATTTTAAAAACATGCTTGCAGTCAGAGGTTTATTTATTTATAATTTCAACCTTGGATTATACTGAAGCTTACTGGAGTAGCAAGTGGCAAGAATATCACTAAATCTGCCACATTTTGGGAGTGGATATCATTGTGTAGCCACTGAAGTTTTGATAAGCAGGGATCCTTTTATATTTTTTTCCAGTGTGGCTATCTCACTAAATTTATCCTTAATATATTTGAGGAAGTAATGGTTTTGTTGCTACAAAGGCATCTCCACGAATTCTAGTACATTCTAGGTATTGAGTGAGTCTGAACTATTTTACTGTGCTTCTTGCTCACTCTTTGGCATGGTCAGGAGTAGGAACACAATGGGGTTACACATTCCTTCATTAAAGAATTTATTTCTATTCACTGAGACAAGCAGGTCATTACAGCCATTGTTTTAGGTCAATTTGGTTCATTCCATCTGCAAAACATCTGTTCCACAAAGGGTTCTCCCCAGGGTCACCACCCAGCTGCAGCAAAGGTCATCTGCCACGATAGCCATTTCCAAGAGTCCTGGCACCCTCTGAAGACAGGTGTCTACTCCTAAGTGTGCATGGGGAATTAACAGCTCTCAATTAAAAGTTATATACTCTGTTTTGGAGGGACTCCAGTAAGATGGTACAAGATGAACCCACCACAACTGACTGGATACAGCATAGGCTGTAACAGCACTTCTGTGTGTTTAGTGTTATTAGGTAAGTTGGTACTATCTAGGTGTCCTTTGCCAACTGATCCCATTGCAGGAAAAAAAATTAGACAAATGGAGGTCAGATCCAAAAGGGAACTTAAACTTGCTTCAGCCACAAGATTATAACGAAAAAATGACAAGAAAGGTGTAAACAAAAGAAAGAACAACCTACAGAAACAGCTAGGTCAGCTTCAAAGACTTTAAAGGTGTAAACAAAAGAAAGAACAACCTACAGAAACAGCTAGGTCAGCTTCAAAGATTTTCACCATGGTTTTGAAAGTAAGGCAATTACAGATAATTGGAGATCAGAGATTACAGCACAAAAAACTGAAGCAGTGCTGCAAAAGTTTAGAGCTCTATGCTCACCACACATATATTCACAAAAGAATCTTAAACCTCTATCGGCTGGTAATGTGAAGAGGGGCATTTTAGACAAAATACATAAGGCAACTGAGCTGAACAGTTGCGTTCTACAAGCCCTTACTTTTTCAGATTTCAATAATATTGTAGGTGGTGATACAATTTCTAAAGAAGGTGGTTTATCGATAGTGATTGGCTCTACCGATCTGTAATAGGAATAGTGAGATAGCACAAACTTAACTAGGATTCAGTGGACCCTTTTAACTAAATTATTACCTTCATCAAAATCCAATGGTTTTTCCACAGATTTTTTCAGTTTTGCAAGATTTTTTTCATTCTTCTTGTTTTTTATCTCTTCGACTTTATTTTCTTTTCCCTTATTAGTTACCTTCTTTGCTGTTATATTACTGTCATTCTTAGCTACAATTTTGTTTGTCTCTTTTTCCTTTAATTTTTGCAAATTCTCTGTTTCATTTTCCCTCTCTTTCTGAATGAGTTTCTGTTCCTTGTTGGTTGTCCTATTAACATTTTCTTTCAAAGAAGGTTCACTTTTGTTTGACTTTGCCTGTCTTTCTGCTTTCAACAATTTTTCTGACTCTGCCTTATTATCTTTTGGTTGCTTTGGCACTTTAACAGTTTTACCCAATTCTGATTTATGTTTACTTTCGACTGGCTCTTCATTCAGAACTGTTGCTGGCCCATTTGGTTGTGATTTCTGAAACAAAGCAAATTACATGAGTCTATAAAATGTAGACTCTGAAAATATTATACTACAATCATAACTAACAAATTGTAACCACACGAATTGCACAAAATAAATTAACACTACATGAATGACCAGTTGCTCACACATTATAAAAGTGTACTGAATGTGTATTTTATGCTACTAAAACGGTTATGCAGTTTCCTGGTGCAAATTAGGAACCTCTAGATGGCAACTACACTCAGAAGCAATTTAATTAATTAATCTTATCATTTTCCATGGGGTAATATGAGCCACAGCTAGTTGGCCACAGAAAGAGTCAATACATAGTTTACAGAAGGCTCATTAGAATATTTGTAAATGAAAGGATTTATAAAACACCAAGAAACTGTGAGAATATATGAATAAATAATACTTACAGAAAAACATTTTCAACTTTTGTGAAGAACTCCTGTACAGAGTAGGAGTGTGCTGCAAGGAAACTGTTGAACTTTGATTTGAATACTTGTGATTTCTCATTCGATTTTTTTAGTTCTACTGGAAGACTACTGAAAATTACGCTTACTGAATAGCACAAATTTTTCTGTGCGATGCTAAAAGAAGTGTTATCTAGGCGAACAACATTTGTCTGTGTAGTGTTCACATAACAAAAGTTGCAGTTTCTTCTGGATGAGTTAATATTGTCAGCAACATATCACATGATGGAGTGTATGCACAGGAATTGCAGAGTTAGAATTCTGAGACATCTGAAAAATGGCCTGCTAAAGTTAGCAATTTGAAACCAAAGATCACATTGACTGCTCTTTTCTGAGTTAAAAATGTTGGTGAATGCACAAAGTTGCCCCAAAATATAATACACAGCTGCTGACTTTAAGAGACAGTATTTCTGTAGGCTGGTAAATGGATGTTCTCCACATGCCATATGACCTACACTGACCGTCAGCATGATAGTCAAGTGCAGGACGAGCAATAAAAATTAATAAGAATACAGAACACACAGACGATAGGAAAAGATTACCTGGAGTGATGAGGTAGTACAGATTGGTATATGCAGATGCCAGGGTAAGAGCACTCAGGAAAACATGAGGCAATGAATCCTGATTGCTAACGTGACATCATTTAGGCATGTGGTGGAGATGTGCACCTACAGCACCCTGAAGGTTACCTGCACCTTTAGCAACACCATGTCCCAAGTCACTGTTTCCAAATTGGACTGGAACAGTTTGACGAGCACCCTAAAGACCTGAAAGTAACAGTGTGCAGCCATCTGATCAAATGACATCATTCCTATAAAGCAAGATGTACAAACTATAAATTGTGAACACTCCACTGAGTGATGATGGTTGGTTGGTTGGTTGGTTTGTTTGGGGTATAAAGGGGCCAAACTACGGGGTCATCAGTCCCTTTTCCCTGACACAAGCAAGGCTCAAGGTACAAAAACAGCCAACACTGCATCTAAAAAGAAAACGAATGGAATGAACAAAAAACGGAGGAAACATACACCACAAGGAAAAGTAGAAGTGGGTATTAAAACCACAGTGCAGATGGTCTGGGCTGGCTGATCACAACAATAAAAAAAGAGGATGACCCAGCCACTCTGTAACACGTTAAAATGTCCACCCCAAAAATACAAGGCAAGATGAACACATGTAGGGAAAAGACGGCCAACAGGACAAACAATTGCAAAGAAAGTGCGACAGAGTTAAAATGGAGGGAGGGTGGCGGCCTCTGAGAGAAGGCTAAATGCCAACCCTTAAATGGTACAATAAAAAAAAAAACCTCACGAATAGAACATAAATCTAAATCTGCTGTTGAGGTATTGTTGCCCGACACTGAAGGTAGGGTGCTGAGAAGGTTAAAACTCCGCCAAAGAGCAGCTAAAAATGGGCAGTCCAGCAAGATGTGGACGACAGTCATATGTGAGCCACAGTGACATCGAGGTGGGTCCTCACGATGGAGAAGGTAGCCATGTATCATCCACATATGGCCAATGCGGAGCTGGCAGAGAACCACAGAGTCCCTGCGAGAGGCCAGCAAGGTGGTCTTCCACACATTCATAGTCTACTTAATGCCATGCAGTTTGTTGTATGTACTGAGATTATGCCATTCTGTCTCCCAAAGCTGAAAAATCTTGCGGCATGATAATGATCGCAAGTCAGTTACAGGGATGCCGATCTCCACAAGCGGTTTCCGTGTAGCCTGTTTGGCCAGCCTTTCGGCAAGTTCATTTATTGGGATTCTGACGTGGCCTGGGGTCCACACAAACACTATGGAACAACTGGACTGTTCCAGCACAAAGATGGACTACTGGATGATCTCTACCAAAGGATGGTGGAGGTAGTAACACCTGTTGGGGTCTGGTACCCAAAAACATGTCTGATTTTCATGAAGACTTGGGAAGGTGACGTATGGCACCCAATGGTCAAGGCTTATCTCTCCCAACACTTCTGTTTCCGTCTTTTTATAAGCTGGCGAATGTGGGCCGTTTAAAAGATATGAGGTGCTCTAGGGAAGGATGCTGTTTATGATGCTTAGAGCTTGCCAACACTCTTTAATGGCCTCAATGATTTCTGGTGACCACCAAAGTACTGATTTTCGCAAGGGGCACCCTAAAGAACAAGGGATTGTGTTTGCCACCGCATAAATGATCGTTCTAGTGACCTGGTCAACTACCACATCGATGGTGCCTTGTGGGGGAGATTCAACGGTGACAGCAGAGGTGAAAGCTTCCCAGTCTGCCATGTTTAAAGCCGATCTTGGTAGAGGTCCAGGGGAATGGCGTTTGGGGAGTGACAGGAAGATTGGAAAGTGGTCACTACCACACAAGTCATCATGGGCTCTCCAGTGGACAGATGGGAGAAGTCTTGGGCTGCAGAGGGATAAATCAATGGCCGAGTAAGTGCCATGAGCCACACTGAAATGTGTGGGGGCCCCAGTATTCAAGAGGAGGAGGAGGAGGAGGAGGAGAGTGTTTAACGTTTCGTCGACAACGAGGTCATTAGAGACGGAGCGGAAGCTCGGGTTAGGGAAGGATGGGGAAGGAAATCAGCCGTGCCCTTTCAAAGGAACCATCCCGGCATTTGCCCGAAACGATTTAGGGAAACATGGAAAACCTAAATCAGGATGGCTGGAGACGAGATTGAACTGTTGTCCTCCCGAATGCAAGTCCAGTGTTATTCAAGAGGCAGAGGTCGAGTTGAGACAGGATAGTTTCGACATCTCTACCTCGGCCAGTAAGCACGATGCCACCCCCACAAGAGGTTATGGGCTTTAAAACCTCCCAAAAGTAGGAAGGGTTTAGGGAGTTGATGAATCAGTGCAGCCAATGTGTTCAGGGGTACTGCACCATCTGGACGAAGATATATGTTGCAGACAGTTATTTCCTGCATCGTCCTTATCCTAACAGCCACAGCTTCAAGACGGGTTTGAAGGGGCACAGGTTTACTGCATACTGAGTTCAGGGCAGACACAAACTCCATCTGACACACTATTATAGTCACTAGGGTTCGTGTAATATCCCCTATAGCCATGGAGGGCAAGGGTCCGCATTGCCGGGAACCAGTTTCCCTGGAGGGCAATGCAGAAAGCAGGTGTAAAGCTTAACGACTGCTGTAACTCAGCCCGGTGGTGGAAAAAAATATGTAGCAATTCCACTGGATAACAACATTACTGTGAGGCTAGAAGCCATGAAGCATGTAAGATGGCAGGTTACACCTCAGGGTCACCTGTTACCACCGACTGGGTATTTGTATCCATTCCTACTGTGGACGAGGCATCAGTGACATCCAGGTCCTCAGGGGACACCGAGATCTCCACCTCAACCGCAGGTGCAGAATTGGTAGGGAATGGTGGTGTTGGGGTCACAAGAGGGTCCTTCTTCTTAGCAGACTTCTTTGTTTGCTTGCTCTCTCGCTTCTCTTTAGGGGCTTGCTGGGAGGACTTCTCCAAAGTAACTTCAGGCTCGGAGGAAGACTGAAGCTCTTTGTCCAGCAGCTTTTGGCTCCTTTAGCCACTGGCGAGTGTCCGCTGTAGCATTAGTGGAGACCTCGGGAGGTAGGGTCCCAAGGGATCCCTTCCACACAAGAGGAGCCAGAGGAGGCGGTTGCTTCTCCAGCTGGGGGGAGGGGACCAATGACCCCTGCTTTTGGCGGGACCTTGCTCCCAAAGTAGGTGCTTTGGGAGTAATGGAAGGAGATTTTCCCCCTACCACCAAGGGGGCAGATGCATTCTGGAGGCCCGGAGGGCCCACTGTTTGTGGCACAGAGTGTGGTACAACTAGTGCTTGTGATGGTGATGGTAATGTAGCTGCAGCGTATGTGGATGTCAACCGAATGGGGTGTAATCGTTCAAATTTACATTTAGCCCCTTGGCAAGTCAACCGGTCCAGGGTCTTTTACTCCATGGTAAGAAGGAAGATTAGAGTTTAACATCCGCTCGCCAATGAGGTCATTATAGGCAGAACACAAGCTCGGAAGGATGGGGAAAGAAGTTGGCTGTGCCCTTATGAAAGGAACTTGCAAGCATTTGCCTCAAGTGATGTAGGGGAATCACACAAATCCCAAATCTGGTTGGCCGGATGGGGATTTGAACCACTGTTCTCCTAAATGGGAACAGTATAGCAAATAAGTTCTCTTGCATACATAATTACTTCAAGTTTATCACTATCTCTAGTGTGGCAGAAATAAAATAGTTGATGGACTAGTTGAAATGATCTCAGTTAAAGAGAATCCAGAACAATTTTTTTCTATGAGACGCTGCTTATGAAATTCTGCTAACACTTCCTCTACAATACTCAGTTGCATAGAAGGAATTTGGTGAAAGCCAAAACACAGCCTTTATAAAATTTAAAACCTGTTTTCAGAAAAAACTATTTGGACTTCCTCCCACGTACACATCTCATAATGCACATAATTTACAGAAAATAATCACAGATAAAAGAATATATGGTTCTGAGTACTTTGTCCAGTTGAAGGAGATCATATGAAAAGTTCATTAAATACAAGGAATATTGAGTGAGATTATTGGAAACTCTGCAGAAACTCAGATTGGGGAAGGAAATTGGCTGTGTCCTTTCCACAGAAAACATCCTAGCATTTGCCTTAATTGATTTAAGGAAACAATGGAAAATTGCGTACTGGATGGTCAATGGGGCTTTGAATTACTGTTCTCCAGAATGAGCTACCTCACTCTGTTTGCATCACATATTTTACATTCCAAGGTGTATTACACTTCTTTTCAAGTCAGCTATACAGCAACACATACAATGAATGAAGAGCATTGCAGCAAAACTACTGTATGTAATACACAGTTATAATATTCAAATCCATCTAGTAGCAGAAAGAGCACACTTATATGATAGTGATGAGACCATGACATATAACAAAAGGTATCTAACAGATGTTTAATACACATATAAATCATTCAGTTGACTGTTATTACCCAAAGTTCAGATCAAATATAATGAAAAATGTGACACTAATGAGATATTCACAGGTTGTCATTAATAAGTGTTCAAAGTGGATGATGGCAGTGAAGGTGCTGGTAGACAACAGAGTATTGAATGCCAGACATCTGACTAAATTCTAAAGAAGAATAGGTGGCAAGCTATGGGGCTCTGTAGCAGTCCACCCAGTGAAGGGCCCTTTTAATCTGACAGTGTTACAAATAGCACTGGATGGGGTAACATAGTTACTAGCAGAAAGAATCCATGTGAAGTCCAATGATTCTCTGTCCGTAACATCATGTTGACGGCCATGTAAGGAAACACTTTCCCAGGAAAATTTCAACCCATCTGATTTATTATGCAGTACAGACAGAATGACGAGAGCCTGTAATTAATACAGAAGGCACTTTTAATGTTGTGTATTATGTTAGTCACAATGCTAATTGCAGGCATATCCGGATACAAAATTAGTCCCTTAGGCAAAGAATTATTCAACTGAACAATTTCTACAATGCCAGACTTAAGCTCCAGGGCATTGTGAAGCACCATGAAGAAATCACATTGCTGTAGTGGACCTAAATTTGGGAAGTATAAAACCTATAACATTAGCACCAAACATCAAGAGTCAGTAAAAAAAACACTGTAATCTACAGTGCCATCTACAGTCACCTACCCGAGCTTTTATCAAAATTAAAACAGTGCACCTGTTTTTGTATGCTACAGTATTATCAACATACTATAACTGACAGTAATAATGTTTTGCCATGTTCATTTAAGATCACAACATGAACTGTACAAAATTTATATGAAGAACTGAGTAAAATACAATGAAGTCTTGGGGAAACACATACAGAAACCAGAAACTTATGAGGCATTCCTATCAATTGCTTGATCAACAACACAGAATCTTATGTTATTCTAGTCTGACATGACTACTGATCTGTCTCAGAAGAGAAATAATGTCATCCTGTATGAGATGGGAAATGTGCCAGGAAGTTGGTAATGATTGCAACTGGCTTTGCAGATGGCAACCATCAATTGTTTGTCACAGAATATTAAATAAAATTACAGTTTCTAGAGAACACAATAGCAGTATTGGCATTCCCACCTTCGCGACTACCTACATTGATTACTGTTGCCTCTTTGTTGGCAACAGTTCTACAATCAAGTCATATTGCCCTGTCCTCTACTGAACTTCAGTTTTCACCATAAGTGTATAGTGATTCACAGAGGCAGGCACATTATAACACACCCCTGGAGCAAATCTTATCTTGCCATGGGGTGCTACCAGACATCCTTCATGAAACCACCAAGTTGGCTAACCATGGGCACGTCTACACCTTTTAGACAACACTGCCATATGCTTGATCAATAGCGATTTTGATCATCTAAGATGCCTTTAATAGTACCCAGATTTCTCTTAGCACCTCTGCTCCCAGACCCCATACAGCATTCAACAATGCAAAATGCTCGAACAATAGTAGACCCATCAGTTCACACCTGGTCCCATCAGCTACCAATCAAGTAACTGTGGGAAGTGAAGCAGAAATTTTGTTTCAGGCTCATCCGTGGCATCTGTTGTCCATCTGCCAGAAGCTGCACCTTCTCTCTCCACATTGTTTCATGTAATAATTATCACCAACTAAACATCAGAACAATTTCTAAATGGTGCACAGTCCCATATGTTAAGATTTCTCACTCAGAATCCACAGCAAGCAAATCTTCAACAACAGATGTGGTACCTTCTTTCTATCAAATATCCACTGCCCCAGAAGAAATACCTAGGACTGTAGCTTGTGTTACGTTTGGTTTATTTGAGATCAGTAGGGTGCATTTTGGATTATGCAATGCCGTAAAGACCTTCCAGCAATGAAACAACATACAATCTTTACTGCTACTACACCTATCATAGGTACCAAAAGATGTTTCGTAAGGTGCAAAAAGCCATATAATGACAAAATAATGTACAATGTAAAGAATAAAAGCATTGCGAACTTTTCAGAGTATTTAAACCAGGCAAAAGATGTGTCTGTTACATGAGGGTAATCCAGAAGAGGCAGACTAAAGGCCCATATCCCTGTGGTCATACTCCTCTATAAGATTAATTTGTGGAAGGAAGATTAATGATTTAGCCTACTTGAATAAATAGATCCTTCTAAGTTCAGGTTCCAAAGTTACAGAAGTACAAAAATGATACCGATTCTCTTGACAGAATAAATATGTCACGAACATATTCTCAGAGCATTTTAAAGCTTTTCATACAATTGAGCATAAGATTCTACTACAACATATAGAAACATTTGGGATAAGTGGCACACCTACTGACTGTTTCTGAACATACTTGGGTAGATACAGTACACAGAGAAGGAATTTTTTTTTTTTTTTTTTTTGGTTTTCGGGCGCAAAACTGCTATGGTCATTCGCGCCCGGTCCGCGACTGAGGAAAGAATAAAAACTGAAAATGGAAAACAGCAAAAATGGGAACAAAACTCAAAAAATTGGACACGAAAAGCAGAAACAAGGCTTAAAAGTCCACTACAGAGAGGGGTTGATGGTCCCCGATAAAACTTCAAATGACTGACGTCATTTCACTGTCACTAATAAACTGGAGAACGCGGTCGGCTGAGCGCGTGTCATCTGCTAAAATCGACGATAGATCAGGCGATAGCTGTAGACGGGAGCGTAACGGATTAAAATAGGGGCATTCAATTAAAAGGTGTCTTACCGTCCACAGCTGAGAGCAGTGGGGACAGAGTGGGGGAGGATCGCCGCTTAAAAGATGCCGATGGCTAAAACGACAGTGCCCTATCCGGAGTCTAGCTAAAATTACCTCCTCCCGACGACTCGTTCGGGAGGAAGAGGTCCAAGCGCAAGGAAGGGCTTTCACTTCCCGCAATTTATTGCGGGGAAGTGTTGACCAATGCGCATGCCATAAATGAGCAACTTTGCGACATAAACCGCTCCGTAGATCGGTGAAGGGAAGCGACTGAATAGCTGGCCGAGGAAGAGAAACTGCAGCCTTGGCTGCTATATCAGCCGCCTCATTCCCACAGATACCAGCGTGTCCCGGGAGCCAGAGGAACGCCACCGAGACGCCCCCCAGGTGGAGCAAGCGCAGACAGTCCTGAATCCGGTGGACCAGAGGGTGCACAGGGTAAAGAGCTTGGAGACTGAGGAGAGAGCTGAGAGAATCTGAGCAGATTACGTACTGTATCCGCTGATGGCGGCGGATGTAGTGGACAGCCTGGAGAACAGCGAAAAGCTCCGCAGTATAAACAGAACACTGGTCGGGAAGCCGAAAGTGATTTGGGGCGTCGCCAACAATATAGGCACTCCCTACACCCAACGATGTTTTCGAGCCGTCGGTGTAAATAAAGGTGGCGTCTGTCATTTGTGCACATAGAGCAGCAAATGCCCGACGATAAACAAGTGAAGGCGTACCATCCTTGGGAAATTGACAAAGATCACGGAGCAGACAGATCCGGGGACGAAGCCAAGGCGGTGCTGTACCCCAAGTTGTCAAGAAGGTTTTAGGAAAGCGGAAGGAAAGAGAATGGAGCAGTTGACGGAAGCGGACTCCCGGGGGTAGTAGGGAGGAGGAGCGGCCTGCATACCCTACATCAAAGGAGGCGTCGAAAAAAGGGTCGTGGGCTGGATTAGCAGGCATGGAAGACAGATGGCTAGCATAACGGCTCAGAAGGACCGCTCGCCGATTGGACAGCGGAGGTTCAGCAGTCTCAGCATAAAGGCTTTCCACAGGGCTAGTGTAAAAAGCTCCAGACGCTAAACGTAATCCACGGTGGTGGATAGAGTCGAGACGCCGAAGAATAGACGGCCGAGCAGAGGAGTAGACGATGCTTCCATAGTC